>NC_088705.1:0-5688077 GCF_028017835.1 Emys orbicularis | reverse complement strand
TAGATAGATAGATAGATAGATAGATAGATAGATAGATAGATAGATAGATAGGGGTGTATAGGGATAGATAGATAGATAGATAGATAGATAGATAGATAGATAGATAGATAGGGTGTATAGGATAGATAGATAGATAGATAGATAGATAGATAGATAGATAGATAGATAGATAGATAGATAGGGGTGTATAGGGATAGATAGATAGATAGATAGATAGATAGATAGATAGATAGATAAGATAGATAGATAGATAGGGGTGTATAGGGATAGATAGATAGATAGATAGATAGATAGATAGATAGATAGATAGATAGGGGTGTATAGGGATAGATAGATAGATAGATAGATAGATAGATAGATAGATAGATAGATAGATAGGGGTGTATAGGGATAGATAGATAGATAGATAGATAGATAGATAGATAGATAGATAGATAGATAGATAGATAGATAGATAGATAGATAGATAGATAGATAGATAGATAGATAGATAGATAGATAGATAGATAGATAGATAGATAGATAGATAGATAGATAGATAGATAGATAGATAGATAGATAGATAGATAGATAGATAGATAGATAGATAGATAGATAGATAGGGGTGTATAGGATAGATAGATAGATAGATAGATAGATAGATAGATAGATAGATAGATAGGGGTATAGGATAGATAGATAGATAGATAGATAGATAGATAGATAGATAGGGGTGTATAGGGATAGATAGATAGATAGATAGATAGATAGATAGATAGATAGATAGATAGATGGGGTGTATAGGGATAGATAGATAGATAGATAGATAGATAGATAGATAGATAGATAGATAGATAGATAGGGGGTGTATAGGGATAGATAGATAGATAGATAGATAGATAGATAGATAGATAGATAGATGGGGTGTATAGGGATAGATAGATAGATAGATAGATAGATAGATAGATAGATAGATAGATAGATAGATAGATAGATAGGGGTGTATAGGGATAGATAGATAGATAGATAGATAGATAGATAGATAGATAGATAGGGGTGTATAGGGATAGATAGATAGATAGATAGATAGATAGATAGATAGATAGATAGATAGATAGATAGATGGGGTGTATAGGGATAGATAGATAGATAGATAGATAGATAGATAGATAGATAGATAGATGGGGTGTATAGGGATAGATAGATAGATAGATAGATAGATAGATAGATAGATAGATAGATAGATAGATAGATAGGGGTGTATAGGGATAGATAGATAGATAGATAGATAGATAGATAGATAGATAGATAGATAGATAGATAGATAGGGGTGTATAGGGATAGATAGATAGATAGAGAGATAGATAGATAGATAGATAGATAGATAGATAGATAGATAGATAGATGGGGTGTATAGGGATAGATAGATAGATAGATAGATAGATAGATAGATAGATAGATAGATAGATAGGGGTGTATAGGGATAGATAGATAGATAGATAGATAGATAGATAGATAGATAGATAGATAGATAGATAGATAGATAGATAGGGGTGTATAGGGATAGATAGATAGATAGATAGATAGATAGATAGATAGATAGATAGATAGATAGATAGGGGTGTATAGGGATAGATAGATAGATAGATAGATAGATAGATAGATAGATAGATAGATAGGGGTGTATAGGGATAGATAGATAGATAGATAGATAGATAGATAGATAGATAGATAGATAGATAGATAGATAGATAGGGGTGTATAGGGATAGATAGATAGATAGATAGATAGATAGATAGATAGATAGATAGATAGATAGATAGATAGGGGTGTATAGGGATAGATAGATAGATAGATAGATAGATAGATAGATAGATAGATAGATAGATAGATAGATAGGGGTGTATAGGGATAGATAGATAGATAGATAGATAGATAGATAGATAGATAGATAGATAGATAGATAGATAGGGGTGTATAGGGATAGATAGATAGATAGATAGATAGATAGATAGATAGATAGATAGATAGATAGATAGATAGATAGATAGATAGGGGTGTATAGGGATAGATAGATAGATAGATAGATAGATAGATAGATAGATAGATAGGGGTGTATAGGGATAGATAGATAGATAGATAGATAGATAGATAGATAGATAGATAGATAGATAGATAGATAGGGGTGTATAGGGATAGATAGATAGATAGATAGATAGATAGATAGATAGATAGATAGGGGTGTATAGGGATAGATAGATAGATAGATAGATAGATAGATAGATAGATAGATAGATAGATAGGGGTGTATAGGGATAGATAGATAGATAGATAGATAGATAGATAGATAGATAGATAGATAGGGGTGTATAGGGATAGATAGATAGATAGATAGATAGATAGATAGATAGATAGATAGATAGATAGATAGATAGATAGGGGTGTATAGGGATAGATAGATAGATAGATAGATAGATAGATAGATAGATAGATAGGGGTGTATAGGGATAGATAGATAGATAGATAGATAGATAGATAGATAGATAGATAGATAGATAGATAGATAGATAGGGGTGTATAGGGATAGATAGATAGATAGAGAGATAGATAGATAGATAGATAGATAGATAGATAGATAGATAGATAGATGGGGTGTATAGGGATAGATAGATAGATAGATAGATAGATAGATAGATAGATAGATAGATAGATAGATAGATAGGGGTGTATAGGGATAGATAGATAGATAGATAGATAGATAGATAGATAGATAGATAGGGGTGTATAGGGATAGATAGATAGATAGATAGATAGATAGATAGATAGATAGATAGATAGATAGATAGATAGATAGGGGTGTATAGGGATAGATAGATAGATAGATAGATAGATAGATAGATAGATAGATAGATAGATAGATAGATAGGGGTGTATAGGGATAGATAGATAGATAGATAGATAGATAGATAGATAGATAGATAGATAGATAGATAGATAGGGTGTATAGGGATAGATAGATAGATAGATAGATAGATAGATAGATAGATAGATAGATAGATAGATAGATAGATAGGGGTGTATAGGGATAGATAGATAGATAGATAGATAGATAGATAGATAGATAGATAGATAGGGGTGTATAGGGATAGATAGATAGATAGATAGATAGATAGATAGATAGATAGATAGATAGATAGATAGATAGATAGGGGTGTATAGGGATAGATAGATAGATAGATAGATAGATAGATAGATAGATAGATAGATAGGGGTGTATAGGGATAGATAGATAGATAGATAGATAGATAGATAGATAGATAGATAGATAGGGGTGTATAGGGATAGATAGATAGATAGATAGATAGATAGATAGATAGATAGATAGATAGATAGGGGTGTATAGGGATAGATAGATAGATAGATAGATAGATAGATAGATAGATAGATAGATAGGGGTGTATAGGGATAGATAGATAGATAGATAGATAGATAGATAGATAGATAGATAGATAGATAGGGGTGTATAGGGATAGATAGATAGATAGATAGATAGATAGATAGATAGATAGATAGATAGATAGATAGATAGGGGTGTATAGGGATAGATAGATAGATAGATAGATAGATAGATAGATAGATAGATAGGGGTGTATAGGGATAGATAGATAGATAGATAGATAGATAGATAGATAGATAGATAGATAGATAGATAGGGGTGTATAGGGATAGATAGATAGATAGATAGATAGATAGATAGATAGATAGATAGATAGATAGATAGATAGGGGTGTATAGGGATAGATAGATAGATAGATAGATAGATAGATAGATAGATAGATAGATAGATAGATAGATAGGGGTGTATAGGGATAGATAGATAGATAGATAGATAGATAGATAGGGGTGTATAGGGATAGATAGATAGATAGATAGATAGATAGATAGATAGATAGATAGATAGATAGGGGTGTATAGGGATAGATAGATAGATAGATAGATAGATAGATAGATAGATAGATAGATAGATAGGGGTGTATAGGGATAGATAGATAGATAGATAGATAGATAGATAGGGGTGTATAGGGATAGATAGATAGATAGATAGATAGATAGATAGATAGATAGATAGATAGATAGATAGATAGATAGATAGATAGATAGATGGGGTGTATAGGGATAGATAGATAGATAGATAGATAGATAGATAGATAGATAGATAGATAGATGGGGTGTATAGGGATAGATAGATAGATAGATAGATAGATAGATAGATAGATAGATAGATAGATAGATGGGGTGTATAGGGATAGATAGATAGATAGATAGATAGATAGATAGATAGATAGATAGATAGATAGATAGATGGGGTGTATAGGGATAGATAGATAGATAGATAGATAGATAGATAGATAGATAGATAGGGGTGTATAGGGATAGATAGATAGATAGATAGATAGATAGATAGATAGATAGATAGATAGATGGGGTGTATAGGGATAGATAGATAGATAGATAGATAGATAGATAGATAGATAGATAGATAGATAGATAGATGGGGTGTATAGGGATAGATAGATAGATAGATAGATAGATAGATAGATAGATAGATAGGGGTGTATAGGGATAGATAGATAGATAGATAGATAGATAGATAGATAGATAGATAGATAGATAGATAGATAGATAGGGGTGTATAGGGATAGATAGATAGATAGAGAGATAGATAGATAGATAGATAGATAGATAGATAGATAGATAGATAGATAGATAGATGGGGTGTATAGGGATAGATAGATAGATAGATAGATAGATAGATAGATAGATAGATAGATAGATAGGGGTGTATAGGGATAGATAGATAGATAGATAGATAGATAGATAGATAGATAGATAGATAGATAGGGGTGTATAGGGATAGATAGATAGATAGATAGATAGATAGATAGATAGATAGATAGATAGATAGATAGATAGGGGTGTATAGGGATAGATAGATAGATAGATAGATAGATAGATAGATAGATAGATAGATAGATAGGGGTGTATAGGGATAGATAGATAGATAGATAGATAGATAGATAGATAGATAGATAGATAGATAGATAGATAGATAGATAGGGGTGTATAGGGATAGATAGATAGATAGATAGATAGATAGATAGATAGATAGATAGATAGATAGATAGGGGTGTATAGGGATAGATAGATAGATAGATAGATAGATAGATAGATAGATAGATAGGGGTGTATAGGGATAGATAGATAGATAGATAGATAGATAGATAGATAGATAGATAGATAGATAGATAGATAGGGGTGTATAGGGATAGATAGATAGATAGATAGATAGATAGATAGATAGATAGATAGATAGATAGATAGATAGGGGTGTATAGGGATAGATAGATAGATAGATAGATAGATAGATAGATAGATAGGGGTGTATAGGGATAGATAGATAGATAGATAGATAGATAGATAGATAGATAGATAGATAGATAGATAGATAGATAGGGGTGTATAGGGATAGATAGATAGATAGATAGATAGATAGATAGATAGATAGATAGATAGATAGGGGTGTATAGGGATAGATAGATAGATAGATAGATAGATAGATAGATAGATAGATAGATAGATAGGGGTGTATAGGGATAGATAGATAGATAGATAGATAGATAGATAGATAGATAGATAGATAGATAGATAGGGGTGTATAGGGATAGATAGATAGATAGATAGATAGATAGATAGATAGATAGGGTGTATAGGGATAGATAGATAGATAGATAGATAGATAGATAGATAGATAGATAGATAGGGGTGTATAGGGATAGATAGATAGATAGATAGATAGATAGATAGATAGATAGATAGATAGATAGATAGGGGTGTATAGGGATAGATAGATAGATAGATAGATAGATAGATAGATAGATAGATAGATAGATAGATAGATAGGGGTGTATAGGGATAGATAGATAGATAGATAGATAGATAGATAGATAGATAGATAGATAGATAGATAGGGGTGTATAGGGATAGATAGATAGATAGATAGATAGATAGATAGATAGATAGATAGATAGATAGATAGATAGGGGTGTATAGGGATAGATAGATAGATAGATAGATAGATAGATAGATAGATAGATAGATAGATAGATAGATAGATAGGGGTGTATAGGGATAGATAGATAGATAGATAGATAGATAGATAGATAGATAGATAGATAGGGGTGTATAGGGATAGATAGATAGATAGATAGATAGATAGATAGATAGATAGATAGATAGATAGATAGATAGATGGGGTGTATAGGGATAGATAGATAGATAGATAGATAGATAGATAGATAGATAGATAGGGTGTATAGGATAGATAGATAGATAGATAGATAGATAGATAGATAGATAGATAGATAGATAGATAGATAGATAGATAGATAGATAGGGTGTATAGGGATAGATAGATAGATAGATAGAGAGATAGATAGATAGATAGATAGATAGATAGATAGATAGATGGGGTGTATAGGGATAGATAGATAGATAGAGAGATAGATAGATAGATAGATAGATAGATAGATAGATAGATAGATAGATAGATAGGGGTGTATAGGGATAGATAGATAGATAGATAGATAGATAGATAGATAGATAGATAGATAGGGGTGTATAGGGATAGATAGATAGATAGATAGATAGATAGATAGATAGATAGATAGATAGATAGATAGATAGGGGTGTATAGGGATAGATAGATAGATAGATAGATAGATAGATAGATAGATAGATAGATAGGGGTGTATAGGGATAGATAGATAGATAGATAGATAGATAGATAGATAGATAGATAGATAGATAGGGGTGTATAGGGATAGATAGATAGATAGATAGATAGATAGATAGATAGATAGATAGATAGATAGATAGATAGATAGGGGTGTATAGGGATAGATAGATAGATAGATAGATAGATAGATAGATAGATAGATAGATAGATAGATAGATAGGGGTGTATAGGGATAGATAGATAGATAGATAGATAGATAGATAGATAGATAGATAGATAGATAGATAGATAGGGGTGTATAGGGATAGATAGATAGATAGATAGATAGATAGATAGATAGATAGATAGATAGATAGATAGGGGTGTATAGGGATAGATAGATAGATAGATAGATAGATAGATAGATAGATAGATAGATAGATAGGGGTGTATAGGGATAGATAGATAGATAGATAGATAGATAGATAGATAGATAGATAGATAGATAGATAGGGGTGTATAGGGATAGATAGATAGATAGATAGATAGATAGATAGATAGATAGATAGATAGATAGATAGATAGATAGATAGGGGTGTATAGGGATAGATAGATAGATAGATAGATAGATAGATAGATAGATAGATAGATAGATAGATAGATAGATAGGGGTGTATAGGGATAGATAGATAGATAGATAGATAGATAGATAGATAGATAGATAGATAGATAGATAGATAGATAGGGGTGTATAGGGATAGATAGATAGATAGATAGATAGATAGATAGATAGATAGATAGATAGATAGATAGATAGGGGTGTATAGGGATAGATAGATAGATAGATAGATAGATAGATAGATAGATAGGGGTGTATAGGGATAGATAGATAGATAGATAGATAGATAGATAGATAGATAGATAGATAGATAGATAGATAGATAGATGGGGTGTATAGGGATAGATAGATAGATAGATAGATAGATAGATAGATAGATAGATAGATAGATAGATAGATAGATAGGGGTGTATAGGGATAGATAGATAGATAGATAGATAGATAGATAGATAGATAGATAGATAGATAGATAGATAGGGGTGTATAGGGATAGATAGATAGATAGATAGATAGATAGATAGATAGATAGATAGATAGGGGTGTATAGGGATAGATAGATAGATAGATAGATAGATAGATAGATAGATAGATAGATAGATAGATAGATAGATAGATAGGGGTGTATAGGGATAGATAGATAGATAGATAGATAGATAGATAGATAGATAGATAGATAGATAGATAGATAGGGGTGTATAGGGATAGATAGATAGATAGATAGATAGATAGATAGATAGATAGATAGATAGATAGATAGGGGTGTATAGGGATAGATAGATAGATAGATAGATAGATAGATAGATAGATAGATAGATAGATAGATAGATAGGGGTGTATAGGGATAGATAGATAGATAGATAGATAGATAGATAGATAGATAGATAGATAGATAGATAGATAGATAGATAGGGGTGTATAGGGATAGATAGATAGATAGATAGATAGATAGATAGATAGGGGTGTATAGGGATAGATAGATAGATAGATAGATAGATAGATAGATAGATAGATAGATAGATAGATAGGGGTGTATAGGGATAGATAGATAGATAGATAGATAGATAGATAGATAGGGGTGTATAGGGATAGATAGATAGATAGATAGATAGATAGATAGATAGATAGATAGATAGATAGATAGATAGGGGTGTATAGGGATAGATAGATAGATAGATAGATAGATAGATAGATAGATAGATAGATAGATAGATAGGGGTGTATAGGGATAGATAGATAGATAGATAGATAGATAGATAGATAGATAGATAGATAGATAGATAGATAGATAGATAGATAGGGGTGTATAGGGATAGATAGATAGATAGATAGATAGATAGATAGATAGATAGATAGGGGTGTATAGGGATAGATAGATAGATAGATAGATAGATAGATAGATAGATAGATAGATAGATAGATAGGGGTGTATAGGGATAGATAGATAGATAGAGAGATAGATAGATAGATAGATAGATAGATAGATAGATAGATAGATAGATAGATAGATAGATGGGGTGTATAGGGATAGATAGATAGATAGATAGATAGATAGATAGATAGATAGATAGATAGATAGATAGGGGTGTATAGGGATAGATAGATAGATAGATAGATAGATAGATAGATAGATAGATAGATAGGGGTGTATAGGGATAGATAGATAGATAGATAGATAGATAGATAGATAGATAGATAGATAGATAGATAGATAGATAGATAGATAGATAGATAGGGGTGTATAGGGATAGATAGATAGATAGATAGATAGATAGATAGATAGATAGATAGATAGATAGATAGATAGGGGTGTATAGGGATAGATAGATAGATAGATAGATAGATAGATTGATAGATAGATAGATAGATAGATAGATAGATAGATAGATAGGGGTGTATAGGGATAGATAGATAGATAGATAGATAGATAGATAGATAGATAGATAGATAGATAGGGGTGTATAGGGATAGATAGATAGATAGATAGATAGATAGATAGATAGATAGATAGGGGTGTATAGGGATAGATAGATAGATAGATAGATAGATAGATAGATAGATAGATAGATAGATAGATAGATAGATAGATAGATAGGGGTGTATAGGGATAGATAGATAGATAGATAGATAGATAGATAGATAGATAGATAGATAGATAGGGGTGTATAGGGATAGATAGATAGATAGATAGATAGATAGATAGATAGATAGATAGATAGATAGGGGTGTATAGGGATAGATAGATAGATAGATAGATAGATAGATAGATAGATAGATAGATAGGGGTGTATAGGGATAGATAGATAGATAGATAGATAGATAGATAGATAGATAGATAGATAGATAGGGGTGTATAGGGATAGATAGATAGATAGATAGATAGATAGATAGATAGATAGATAGATAGATAGATAGATAGATAGATAGATAGGGGTGTATAGGGATAGATAGATAGATAGATAGATAGATAGATAGATAGATAGATAGATAGGGGTGTATAGGGATAGATAGATAGATAGATAGATAGATAGATAGATAGATAGATAGGGGTGTATAGGGATAGATAGATAGATAGATAGATAGATAGATAGATAGATAGATAGATAGATAGATAGGGGTGTATAGGGATAGATAGATAGATAGATAGATAGATAGATAGATAGATAGATAGATAGATAGATAGGGGTGTATAGGGATAGATAGATAGATAGATAGATAGATAGATAGATAGATAGATAGATAGATAGATAGATAGATAGGGGTGTATAGGGATAGATAGATAGATAGATAGATAGATAGATAGGGGTGTATAGGGATAGATAGATAGATAGATAGATAGATAGATAGATAGATAGATAGATAGATAGATAGATAGGGGTGTATAGGGATAGATAGATAGATAGATAGATAGATAGATAGATAGATAGATAGATAGATAGGGGTGTATAGGGATAGATAGATAGATAGATAGATAGATAGATAGGGGTGTATAGGGATAGATAGATAGATAGATAGATAGATAGATAGATAGATAGATAGATAGATAGATAGATAGATGGGGTGTATAGGGATAGATAGATAGATAGATAGATAGATAGATAGATAGATAGATAGATAGATGGGGTGTATAGGGATAGATAGATAGATAGATAGATAGATAGATAGATAGATAGATGGGGTGTATAGGGATAGATAGATAGATAGATAGATAGATAGATAGATAGATAGATAGATAGATAGATAGATAGATGGGGTGTATAGGGATAGATAGATAGATAGATAGATAGATAGATAGATAGATAGATAGGGGTGTATAGGGATAGATAGATAGATAGATAGATAGATAGATAGATAGATAGATAGATAGATGGGGTGTATAGGGATAGATAGATAGATAGATAGATAGATAGATAGATAGATAGATAGATAGATAGATGGGGTGTATAGGGATAGATAGATAGATAGATAGATAGATAGATAGATAGATAGATAGGGGTGTATAGGGATAGATAGATAGATAGATAGATAGATAGATAGATAGATAGATAGATAGATAGATAGATAGATAGATAGATAGATAGGGGTGTATAGGGATAGATAGATAGATAGAGAGATAGATAGATAGATAGATAGATAGATAGATAGATAGATAGATAGATAGATAGATGGGGTGTATAGGGATAGATAGATAGATAGATAGATAGATAGATAGATAGATAGATAGATAGATAGATAGGGGTGTATAGGGATAGATAGATAGATAGATAGATAGATAGATAGATAGATAGATAGGGGTGTATAGGGATAGATAGATAGATAGATAGATAGATAGATAGATAGATAGATAGATAGATAGATAGATAGATAGGGGTGTATAGGGATAGATAGATAGATAGATAGATAGATAGATAGATAGATAGATAGATAGATAGATAGGGGTGTATAGGGATAGATAGATAGATAGATAGATAGATAGATAGATAGATAGATAGATAGATAGATAGGGGTGTATAGGGATAGATAGATAGATAGATAGATAGATAGATAGATAGATAGATAGATAGATAGATAGATAGATAGGGGTGTATAGGGATAGATAGATAGATAGATAGATAGATAGATAGATAGATAGATAGATAGATAGATAGGGGTGTATAGGGATAGATAGATAGATAGATAGATAGATAGATAGATAGATAGATAGATAGATAGATAGATAGATAGATAGATAGGGGTGTATAGGGATAGATAGATAGATAGATAGATAGATAGATAGATAGATAGATAGATAGATAGATAGATAGATAGGGGTGTATAGGGATAGATAGATAGATAGATAGATAGATAGATAGATAGATAGGGGTGTATAGGGATAGATAGATAGATAGATAGATAGATAGATAGATAGATAGATAGATAGATAGATAGATAGATAGATAGGGGTGTATAGGGATAGATAGATAGATAGATAGATAGATAGATAGATAGATAGATAGATAGATAGGGGTGTATAGGGATAGATAGATAGATAGATAGATAGATAGATAGATAGATAGATAGATAGATAGATAGATAGGGGTGTATAGGGATAGATAGATAGATAGATAGATAGATAGATAGATAGATAGATAGATAGATAGATAGGGGTGTATAGGGATAGATAGATAGATAGATAGATAGATAGATAGATAGATAGATAGGGGTGTATAGGGATAGATAGATAGATAGATAGATAGATAGATAGATAGATAGATAGATAGGGGTGTATAGGGATAGATAGATAGATAGATAGATAGATAGATAGATAGATAGATAGATAGATAGATAGATAGATAGATAGATAGGGGTGTATAGGGATAGATAGATAGATAGATAGATAGATAGATAGATAGATAGATAGATAGATAGATAGGGGTGTATAGGGATAGATAGATAGATAGATAGATAGATAGATAGATAGATAGATAGATAGATAGATAGATAGGGGTGTATAGGGATAGATAGATAGATAGATAGATAGATAGATAGATAGATAGATAGATAGATAGATAGATAGGGGTGTATAGGGATAGATAGATAGATAGATAGATAGATAGATAGATAGATAGATAGATAGATAGATAGATAGGGGTGTATAGGGATAGATAGATAGATAGATAGATAGATAGATAGATAGATAGATAGATAGATAGATGGGGTGTATAGGGATAGATAGATAGATAGATAGATAGATAGATAGATAGATAGATAGATAGATAGATAGATGGGGTGTATAGGGATAGATAGATAGATAGATAGATAGATAGATAGATAGATAGATAGATAGATAGATAGATAGATAGGGGTGTATAGGGATAGATAGATAGATAGATAGATAGATAGATAGATAGATAGATAGATAGATAGATAGGGGTGTATAGGGATAGATAGATAGATAGATAGAGAGATAGATAGATAGATAGATAGATAGATAGATAGATAGATGGGGTGTATAGGGATAGATAGATAGATAGAGAGATAGATAGATAGATAGATAGATAGATAGATAGATAGATAGATAGATAGGGGTGTATAGGGATAGATAGATAGATAGATAGATAGATAGATAGATAGATAGATAGATAGATAGATAGATAGATAGGGGTGTATAGGGATAGATAGATAGATAGATAGATAGATAGATAGATAGATAGATAGATAGGGGTGTATAGGGATAGATAGATAGATAGATAGATAGATAGATAGATAGATAGATAGATAGGGGTGTATAGGGATAGATAGATAGATAGATAGATAGATAGATAGATAGATAGATAGATAGATAGATAGATAGGGGTGTATAGGGATAGATAGATAGATAGATAGATAGATAGATAGATAGATAGATAGATAGATAGATAGATAGGGGTGTATAGGGATAGATAGATAGATAGATAGATAGATAGATAGATAGATAGATAGATAGATAGATAGATAGGGGTGTATAGGGATAGATAGATAGATAGATAGATAGATAGATAGATAGATAGATAGATAGATAGGGGTGTATAGGGATAGATAGATAGATAGATAGATAGATAGATAGATAGATAGATAGATAGATAGATAGATAGGGGTGTATAGGGATAGATAGATAGATAGATAGATAGATAGATAGATAGATAGATAGATAGATAGATAGGGGTGTATAGGGATAGATAGATAGATAGATAGATAGATAGATAGATAGATAGATAGATAGATAGATAGATAGGGGTGTATAGGGATAGATAGATAGATAGATAGATAGATAGATAGATAGATAGATAGATAGATAGATAGGGGTGTATAGGGATAGATAGATAGATAGATAGATAGATAGATAGATAGATAGATAGATAGATAGGGGTGTATAGGGATAGATAGATAGATAGATAGATAGATAGATAGATAGATAGATAGATAGATAGATAGATAGGGGTGTATAGGGATAGATAGATAGATAGATAGATAGATAGATAGATAGATAGATAGATAGATAGATAGATAGATAGATAGGGGTGTATAGGGATAGATAGATAGATAGATAGATAGATAGATAGATAGATAGATAGGGGTGTATAGGGATAGATAGATAGATAGATAGATAGATAGATAGATAGATAGATAGATAGATAGATAGATAGATAGATAGATGGGGTGTATAGGGATAGATAGATAGATAGATAGATAGATAGATAGAGAGATAGATAGATAGATAGATGGGGTGTATAGGGATAGATAGATAGATAGATAGATAGATAGATAGATAGATAGATAGATAGATAGATAGGGGTGTATAGGGATAGATAGATAGATAGATAGATAGATAGATAGATAGATAGATAGATAGATAGATAGATAGATAGATAGATAGGGGTGTATAGGGATAGATAGATAGGGGTGTATAGGGATAGATTTTTTGCTATTTAGTTTTTTTGATACAGCAAAGGAAACTACATCAAGTAGAAGCAGCATCAGAAGCTAGATTAGACTACTGTCTCCATCTATTCCAATTTCTCATAATGGTGCAATGTTGCATATGGCGGAGGAATTCCTTCTAGGCCTATTAAGATGCACATATTGAAGCATGAGTTCAAGGCACAGCCATTTACCCAGCTCCCCCTGTGGCTGCCTCTTTGTTCATCCTCTCCGCTCCTTCTCAGAAAAAAAATGCATCTTTTTAACTGGCGCAAAATACTTTCAATGGAAAAAGACCCCATTATGCCTGCCTGCTCTCCCCCCAGGATAAATCCAGCCATGACCTTCATCCACCCGATGAGCCCAAGGAATGCCATTCCAGACAATGAGCAGCAAAGCTGGGACTGAAGCATGATCTCCGCGGTGACCTTGGCAAGAGCATCGCATGAAGGGAAGCTTTTGCTATGCGAGGTCTTCATGTGTCGAGTCTGGGCTTTTGTTTGCCCACTGACGTGTGTGTGTGCTGCAGTAGAACACGGAGGAACACGCCACACCGCTTCGCCTCAGCCCCGGCTTGTGACAAAAGTGCA
Organism: Emys orbicularis; assembly: GCF_028017835.1. NCBI lineage: Eukaryota > Metazoa > Chordata > Testudines > Emydidae > Emys > Emys orbicularis. Next base: position 5,673,178 of record NC_088705.1, on the reverse strand, counting down.
GAGGTGAGTTGCACGTGCATCATACAAACACACTCGCAAACAAGGGGGTGCTAGCGGGATTTGCTGGCGCAAATGCCTCACTCTAAACCCTCCGCTCAGGGCTGAATTTTACCCACTCAGAGGCTCTGGGGTTTCCCTCCGCGGCCATAAAGAGCATCCCTCAGCCTCCTGGCGTTACTGGAAGCCAGGGCCAAGCGCTGCCTGATGTGCACATGTGCTGCTTAGTGCTGGGCAAACCTTTTCCACCAAAACCTTCCCCCCCCCAACAGAAAACTGGGTTTTTAACTACATGAACAGTGGCTGCTTTCGTAGAAAAGTTTAAATTTTCACTAGAAAACTGAAAAAAAAATTTTTGTTCTGTTTTGTTTTCAGCCAAAAATGGTTGTGGTTCTTCGACAAAGTCAAAATAGTTAATGGAACTAAACCCCGTTTTCCAACCCACGCTAATAATGCGACCCCCCACCCCCAAATGGTTGTCCAGCTGCTGGAGGGAGATACGGATGGGTTAACATGGGCTAAAGAGGCAGACGACGTTAACATTGTGGGTGACCTCGCGTCTTCAGAACTGGATGTGCCCCAGTATCTCCTTTTGCAAAAGCTGATATGTCTGCAAACAAGGGGAACAAAAAGAACCCATTCTCCTCAAGGCAGCGGCACCATGGCCCTGAAAACACAGACATGTTTCTAGATGGGCAGATCAGTAATGCGGGGGGTGGAGCAGAGGCTGGGAAACCATCCCTGGATCTCTCATGACTGTACACTCAGCGCCGTCTCAGTCAATGGCCCATGGGAATGTGGGATGAGCTGGGTGCAGTGGTAGCAAGGTGGAATAAACAGGAAGAGCAGCCGATTCCTGGCAGCACTGGCTGGGAAATGATTCTTAGCCCTCGCCCTGCAAAGTACTTTGATGAAAATGTTTTTGGTTTTGTTGGCACTTGGGGGCTTTTGTTGAAAAAAAGAATTTTTCCAACAGGAAATTTTAACCAGGGCCACTCTCTGGGACATCTTAGCCTCCTGCTGGCGTCTTTTCATGGCATTCTCTACCCTCCACTCTTTCCTGAATTCCTCCACCTCATGAAATATCAGTGCAAGTGACACTATATTCCCGCTCACCACCTGGTATGTAACCTCCATCATCATTCAGCCACCATTCCACTTGGCCTAGGGACCCACCTGGGCACTGGACTTACCTGCTGTCAGGATTAGCCTGGCCCATCACCCTGATGATAATTAAAATATCAGATGCTTTTGTAAGGCCGAGCCCCTCGGGGAGTCATCAGTTGTGGGGCACAAAACGAGGACCTGGGGATCCTAAAGCAAGAGAGTCTATTGCCTGAGCTACAAGCAGCCGCTATAGCTGCAGCAGGTTTTATGGGTGGCCTAGCCACCAGCAGCAGCGGCCAGCGTGCCACCCTGCGTGAGTGTGGGTTACACATTCCTCTCAGCTCGTTCTCCCTTTCTCTCTCTCTCTCATCCCCTTATTCCACTCACCTCATTTTCCCTCCCTGCACTGGGAACAGATCTGACCAAGTGTCTTTGCTTAACTGCAACCTGCTTCCTGTGCACAGACGCCAGCGGGCACGGCTAGGCACGCCAGGAAGATAATCCACTGGCGATAAATCGCCTGCGTGAAGGGCCTATCAATAGCTACTGACAGGGCCTGATTGGAATATTTCCAGCCCAACTGGAAATCTGGCTGAGCCAGACTGACATTACAAATCTCTCCTGCTCCAGGTTTAGTTAGCTGAGATATAGGCCCCTGTTCGGCTAACTGTCCCCGCAGGGACCAGACCTGATTTAAGTGAAAATGCTGGGGAGACAAATGCAGAAAGGTTTTTTCTTTACTTTCCCCACAGCTTTTCTACCAGCCATAGAATGTATTAACAAGGAGACACTGCTGGGGAATGGGATGGTTCAGGTGACCGGGGATGGACTCTAGACACCTCGAGGCTGCTGATTCAGACCTGGCTCAGGTTAGTAGTGATGAAAAGTTGTCGCCATGAAGCTAGGATGTTCCTAGCGCACAGGTGTTCATGGCACAAAAGCTACTGCACTATCTGGCTCCTTCGTTGGCAAGCTCAGCAGAGGCCAAGGATAGACTGGACCCTGGGGGCTGAAGCAGCCTTAGACCTAGATATTGGCCCTCTAGGTCTGTGCTGGGTTAGCACCAGGGGGAGAAGCTTGCAGTTCTTCTGCCCATCCTACTTGTTGTGTGCATAAACACAGACCATCTGCCTCCAGACCAGTGAAGCTGACACCTTTCACAAGCATTAAAATTCACTCTCTAAAACCAATTAACTAGCCAACCCTGTTCCCAGAGTCAGGTACTTTCCCCTGACGCTGTTTGCTCCTGCAGCACTAAATAAAGGACAACATGATTATTCTCCAGATTCTGTGGTAAAAAAGGAACTTGCAGCCCAGCGCACCTTTGAAGGAGCTGAGTGAGAAAAGAGTGTTTCCCCCCCCCCCGTGCCCTTAAGAAAGGCCAGTCAGTGGCTCCTAATTAACAAGCCATCTGGCCCAGTCAGTCTCCTGTTTTCAGTGCAGTGGGGCTGCTTCACACAGAAAGGCTGCAAAGAAGAATAAAAGGTAGTTAATCAGTTCGGTAATTAATCCCAGAACCGCATGGAGCAAGGGAGCATCTGAAGTCCAAGCAGCACTGTTATTGCTGTTTTAAACAGCACACGAAAGAAAGCGGATGTTGAAAAGCTGACAGGAGCGCTTGGTCCTCCTGGTTTTATTTTTTTCCTTTAATGTTTCTTTTAATGAAATTAGTGTTGCCGGATGCAAGAGGTGTGACGGGACTGGAACAGCCGGGGAGAGCGCAAGCTGGTGCTGGACTAGCTCTCCCCACCGGTTAGGGCACTAGCCTAGGATTTCGGGGATCTGGGTTCAAGTCCTTCTGACTCCTCAGGTGAGTCACATAGTCCCACATCTACAAGGGTATTTAGGCTCCTAACTTCCAGTTAAATCAATGGAAATTAGGCACCTAAATACCTTTGTGCAGCTGCGCCTCAGTTCCCCATCTGCACAGCAGGGATAACAGCACTGTCCTGCCTTCCAGGGGTGTTGTGAATTAAAGATTGTGGGGGTAGTCAGCTGCTGGGGTTGGGGGGGGTCATATAGAGGAGTGAGCAAGTTACCTTTGCCCTCTTTTACTTTTCTCAACAGAGTTTACACAGAACAAAGACGGGCTGGGTTGGTGTGGGGAGTGGGAGTGGGGGTGGTTTGTTTTTGAAATCAAGCAAAAAAAGTATTTTAATTGGAACACAGGGAGTGTTCAGAAGCTGGAGATGCTTGGGGGCAGCCTCAGACATCTGCCAGCCAGCAAAGTGAGTGGTAATTAAAGGAGCAGCAGGAGGGTCACCCCTACCTTCACTTGTCCTGACACCAATTTACCTCCATCACCTGAACTACATGGCAACTCAGTCTGGGATATCAAAGCCTCTTCCTTCCCACTTCTCTTTCCCCCACTGGCAGAGAGCAGCACCAGCCCCTGCTCTCACGCATGTAATTCTCAGCGTCAGTCAGAGAAGGAGGCAGCTCTGCTCCTTTCTGGCTCGTGGCGGGGAGGCTGGGAAGTGGCTCTGGCAGCACTGGTGTTTGGAGCTTGCAGGCTGGTCAGTTTCCCATGGAAACAGGGAATTTGAGCTCCTGTCTTGCAAGCTAATCTCCAGTAATGATTTAACAAGGACTGAGTGGGAAATGAAGCCGAGTGGGGAAGAGTTGGCTACTGGTGTGCAAGGGCGGGGGCTCTAGAGTGAGTCTCTCTCCTCACCCTTGTGCAGACGTTTGCTCTCATTCCACAAAACCTCCACAGGACAAGCAGGAAATCCCCCCAGGAACAATGCTGAGACAACCCGGAAACCTCACTTGGTAGGAGGCCCTTGTGGTTACGGACCTGGACTAGAGCCCAGAAGACCGGCATTCCATCCCGGCTCTGCCGCAGGCTCCTTGTGTGACCCTGGCTTCCCAAGTCAATTCATCTCTCTGTGCCTCAGTTCCTCACGTGTAAAACGGGAGTCATGGTCCTTCCTTTCTTTGTCTCTCTTGGCTATTTAAAATGTTAACTCCTCTGGGCGGGCACTGCCTCTCGCTATGTTTATATTCAACCTGGGGAGAGATGGGGTGACCCTGTCACTACATAACAAGAGATTTAGATTCTTGAGACCTTCCCTTTGATACGTCATTTAGGCCCAGACTTTCCATTGATTTCAGCGGGAGTTAGGTACCTAAATATCTTTGAGGATCTGGCCTTAGGTCCCAATCCAGAGAAGTACACAAGGGCGTGCTTAACTCTGGGCACATGAGCAACCTCCTCAAAGTCAATGGGACAACGTACCTCCTGAAAGTCAAGCATATGCTTAAGTGCTTTGCGGGATTGGAGTCTTAAGCTCTTTGTGACTCAGTTTCCCCCATTCTGCGCAATGGGAAAATTGAGACTTACCACCCTTGGTAGAGCACTTTGAGATCTTCAGAGGAAAGCTGCCATATAGGATCTGGTATTGTCTCCTCCACCCACTCCATGAACCTTGTAAATGTCACCTCCACTCTGCATCTGAGCTTCACAAGCCAGGGAGTATGATACAGCCAGAGATTCTTGACTGCCCACCATGATCTGCATCCGCTTCCACCCTGCAAAGCCATTGACAGCCCCAGTCCGCCCACTGCCAGCCTCTGAGGGCAGAAGAGCCCCTTTTCTCAACCATCGAGGACACTTTGATTAGTTTGTCACCTCCAAGATTCCCACCAAGAGGAAAGAGCCCTCAGCAGTGGTGGGCGAGAAATCTACCCTACAGGAGACTATTAAAGTCTTTAGAGCTGCATTGCGAGGGCTGGATTGTATTTACACAGCACAGGATTAGTACATGGCAGGAGGGGAGTCAAATGAGTTCAGGAAAACTGCCTTCTTGCCACCAGCTGGAGTGTTACTAGCTTAATTTGAAATTACACTACTGGGAAGAAGTCAGTACTATAGCCAAGGCTGCCCTCTGATTTCCCCCGCCCTCCTTCTAATGTAATACCCATTGCTATGCTTACAAGCAACAGGGCTGATTCAACCTGGCTCCCAGCATCCCCAGGGAAGGAGATACCCACTGGTAGAAACCAGCAGTGATCCCTGCATGGGGCTCCACGGTGGCTGGGCAGCTTCATGTCCCATCCAGACTTTGGTGCTTTCTTGGAACGAGCTATCATACGGGCCAGGGGAGCATGGCCAAGACCTCCTGGCATTCAGCAGTGATTTGGTTCAGATAAGCCCCCAAGAGTCTGGGAGCCATTACTCATTCTGGCTTTACTTTGGCTCATGCTATCGTCAACCCCTGGCTATTCATCTGCAGGACGCAGAAAATCCACAACTGGGGGAGTGTTATGTCAGCCCAAAGCAACTGAAACCATCTTCTCCCTATGGGCCAGCACCACCCAGGAAATACACTGACTCAGCATTTCATTGTACCCCTGGGAGCAGAGTCTGAGCCTTATTAGAGTAGGGCAGAGGTCTCAATATAGCTCAGGCTCCCCTTGTGCTTGCGATTCTTCTTAGGATTCCTTAGCTGTCCAATATCCAGCATCTGCGCCATCTCCTTGGGAAGTGCTACGATTTCTGCTGCCAGTGGAGCCCAAAACACATATTCCAGAGAAGGATGTATCTTGTTCTTCATGATGCATTTTCTGAAGGGCTCCTTTATCCAGCATTTCTTCTTCTCATTGCCCCATGCTCCTGCTTTGGGGCAGCAGGTCCCATTTGGCTCAAAGTCTGAGGTTTCTGTGGTAGTCTTTTCTTCTTTGTTTGAGTGTCCAGTCCAACCATTGGCCCAGCGGATCATCCCGCTCTGCACTTTCCTCTGAATATTGCACCGAAGTTGCTTAGTGTTTGCCACAATGACAAAATTGGAATTTGCCAGTCTAAGATGGCTCAGATGGTAATTTCTGTTCTCCATCAACTCTCTTCTTTCCAATCCCATGGGAGGGTGCAAGGGTTTCTTATTTTTCTTTTAGAACAAAATTGATTGCTGGAGAAGAGTGACACCCTTGGAGAACGAAGTTCTTTGCCTCTCTGCACACACGTTACACATGGGGAGCGGCAAGGCAAGCGTTGCCAGACTGCCCCTTGCAGAGGCGTCTCAACCTCTGATCTGGAGGCACCACTCCTAGGGACTGAAAGGGGAATTCAGATTCCTTGGTCCAGATGCTCAGCGGGGATAGGTCAGCATAGCATAGAAGAGAGAAAATCTATACTCCATAGGCCCAAATTCTGCTCTCATTTGCAGCAGTTCAAATCCAGACTAACTCCATCAATTTTAACAGTTACTCCAGATTTAAGCTGGCGTAGCTGAGCAGAGAATCTGGCCCATTATCTATATTTTTATTAATCTTTTTTGTCTTGGAACTGAGAGGGGAAAACCCAACATGCTACAGCTCCAATCCTTCTAATATCCAAAGGAGACCAATCCCAGATATCACAATACAATGAGAGGGGTCCACTAATATACACGATACAGCACTGACTTCCTAAAGGAAGTCTACATTTGATTTCCCCATAGTCCACATCGATCAGCATCCTCACCTACCACCCCCAGGGAGTTAGCTGAGCAGAACAGCCTCTGTAGGTTTAAATAAGATTGAATCTAAGTGGGAATAAGCAAGCCACATCGCAGCACGAGAGACACACAAATCCCGAATGCTGCTCCCCATCATCTTGTCACCTTTGATATTGAACCCTGTGAAGTGCTGAAAGACTAAGTTCAATTTCTGCCTCGAATAATTCATGGAGGCCTTCAAAGAGCTGGAAGAAGTGTTTGAAACTGCTTCCCTTTAGCCTTGTGGTCTGCACCGGGATCTGTCAAGAGCCCCTTCTGTTGGAACTCTAATTGCATGTGCCATGTAAAAGCTCCCTCCTGACCCTTTCTCCATTTCCTTTATTGGACGTGTCCTGGGAAGCATCCATAAGAGGGTATTTTCTTGACGTTGCATTAAATCTGTTAGCAGGAGCGCCGCCAGCTTTTTTGCCGCCCTAGGTGGCGGAAGGTCCCGCCCCCGAAATGCCACCCCCGACAGAGGCGGTGGAAGGTCCCGCCCCCGAAATGCCACCCCCGACAGAGGCGGTGGAAGGTCCCGCCCCTGAAATGCCGCCCCCGACAGAGGCGGCGGAAGGTCCCGCCCCCGAAATACCGCCGACGACTGGGGCGGCCGAAGATCCAGCCGCCGCAATCACCGCCCCCCAAATGTTAGTGCCCTAGGCAACCGCCTAGGTCGCCTAATGGGTTGCGCCGGCCCTGTCTGTTAGTGGTGGTGAAAATGAGGGACTAGATGAAGCCGAGGTGATGTGTGAGCTGGACTTGCATAGCCCTACCAATGCACATGACTACAGTCCCTGGAGCAGCTCTGCGATTCAGGTCCTGCGCCCTGGACACAGCTCTGTCAAGGCACCTGTTCTGATCTGCAGCATCCCTTGGATTTGCCAAGGAACCCTGATATGGCCCTTCACTCACCCACCCCCACCTGCTGTCCCACTCCTTAACCTGGCACAGGCCCATGGTCTAAAGAGACGTGATTCAGGAGAGACCACAACATAGTTCAGAGACAAGTCTTCTCTCCACACCGTTCCCCCTTCATGTCCTTCTTCACTGGGAGCTATTAGTTGCACTAAGCTCTGTCCATGGTGCTAGGAGGGCAGTTTCAGATTTGTAGAAGAGACCACTGGGATCATCCAGTCTGTCCTCCTGCATATCACAGGCCACAGGACTTCCCTGAAGTAATTCCTGCTTCAAGTCCAATAGCTGTGAGAGAGAAGCCAAGCTTTCCAATGGTTAATTGCCCTCACAGTTAAAAATGTCTATCTTATGTTGAGATTGAATTTGTGAAGCCTGCGGCAGCCAACACTCCATCTCCTCCATTTACCGTCTCTGTGTTTTAAATGTTTCTAAGCAGCCTGTCACCCTGGAATCTACGTTCACCGTCACCACCTCCTTCCCAGGTGGCTTTGCAACAGAAGAAAGGCAGTGTAGTCTAATGCCTAGAGCACTGGCCTCAGGAGACGGGTTGTTCTATTCCTAGTTCTGCAAGTGACCTGCTGTATGACCGTGGATAGATCAATTCCCCTCTCTGGTACTCTTTTACCTCCTACTCTTTGTGTGTCTTGTCTATTTAGATTATAGTCTTGTTATAGCAGTGTTGGTCCCAGGATATCAGAAGTTGGTCCAATAAAAGATATAACCTCACCCACCTTGTCTCTCTATTTAGATAATAAGCTCTTTGGAGCACGGACTCTGTGAATGCACAGCACTTAGTACAGTGGGGCTCTGGTCATTGATGGATTCTCTAGGAGCACTGTAATATAAATAATAAGAGGCCCTGAGTCAAATTACCTCTGTCCAAACAGGTGAAGACCCCGTCAGTAACCTCACATCACTCCTGTGCAGTAGGGAAGGAATATTATTTATCCCCATTTTGCAGATGGAGAACTGAGGCCCCAGAAAGGCTAGGTGACTTGCCCAAGGTCACACAGGAAATCTGTGGCACAGCAGTGAATTAAATCCAAGTGTTCCAAGTCCCAGGTTGGCACCTTAACCACTGGGCTATGCTTTCTACCAAAGCAAAATACCAACCTCTCTGAAGAATGTAGACAGACAAACTAGAAGATGAAACTTAAGATAAAAAGTGAATTTCATTATGCAGACTCACATGCCAGGGAGGCACATATCTCCTCTCGTTATGTTCTGCAACAAAATATATTAATAATGATGAATTGTTTGAAATGGCTTGGATTTATGCCCAGATAGCCCCAGAGAGCCCATTAAGCCTTGGATTTTAAACCAAAGCCACTGTGACATAAACTGGAGAGAACTGCACAGGATGGCTTTGCCTGGCACAGAGAACCGAGAAAAGGGTTTGCCGATAAAAAACCTAATCTCCTTTAATGACTAGCTTGGTTGTGTTTGTGGGGCAATTGTTTTCAACTAGGGCTGTAGGGTAAACTCCCACTGTCAAGCAGCACAGAACTCCATGTGGGTGGAGGTTGTTATGTAGGATAATGAGCAACAGAAACAATTGATTTGAGGTTGCCCTACAGGCTAATGACTGAATAATGGCTAATCCCAGCAACCAGAAACTGAGGGCTCAACATCCATCAGCACTGAGATTGCAGCATCCTGTGGACAAAAGCAACCAAAGGCCAATGGACCATGTAGGTGAATCCAAACACATCAAAGCAAGGAAGTAAGACCCAAAGGAGACACTTTCTGGTCCCCTCCTATCTTCCCAGGGCCTGTCCAAATTCATATGACTAGAATGGGTTCAGCTAAACTGAAAATGTTGTCACAGCAAAGATCATCATGAACGAGGCTCCACACTTACGCAGCAGCTTTCAAACATGGTGTGTAACAAACATGCAACAAGCCCTTGTCACCCCCTGTTTACTAAAGAATGGAGAAGTCAAGAGACTCATTCAAAATTCACCCTAGAGCAGTAGCAGCACTGGGAAGAGAACCCAGGAGACGTGCCTTCCAGCCCTATTGTAATTGCTAGATAACTCCCACTTTCCCACTCGTCTATTTATCTAGGTGTTTATAACTAAAGCGGGTTGGGAATTTTTCAGTGAAACAATTTTTCATAGGAAAACACCAGTTCATTGAAACTGAAATTTTCTTGTAGAAATGTATCAGTTTTGATGAAAGTTTCTCAGGTCCAGGATGGAATTTCTGGTCAAAACCCAGAAGAGAGAGAGAGAGAGAGAGAGACAGACAGACAGACAGACAACCACTTTCCAGCTGATTCCAAACCCCAGCTCCTACTGTAGAACCCCTTCCAATTGATAACGTTGACCATTAAGCCAAAGGACCTATTGCTAAATAAAGGCCTCTTGTCAAGGGAACCAAAACCCTAGCACGTTTTAAGATTAATTTGTAATAATAATAATAAATTGTGTAACCTTTATTAAGAATGGAACAACTTAGCAAGTAAGACTGGACAGTTTAGTTGCTTAATCTTTAGCATAATATCCTGTTTACCAGAATCTGTGTTCTAACAGCAAACTGCATGAACCGCTCTAGTATGGAAAGTTTGGATATTTGAACATGTGCTTGGAAATTTGCAACATGTACCAGACAAAAAGGGATATGTGTAATTGTCATGTGTCTGACAAAAGGGAAGTTCTAGATTGCCTGTAGTGCAGACAATAAAAAAGAAGAGAAATTTGACCAGACTGGGACCAGACTGTCATTTGTGTCATTGGCTGCAAGCTTCGGTTCCATGAGTATTGAGTACTGTATATCTCTCCTTGTTATGCACTATTCTTAAATAATAAGGGCCACTTTATTAATTAAGCAATCAAGCTTGACTACTCTTGTCTTACTATTTTATTGTTACTGGCTAAGACTGGATCCGCTCATCAGTGTATATATAAAAAGGGTGGCACCAAAGGTGTAACTATATAGGCTCTTGTGCCTGCACAGAATCCTAGCAAAGTCCGTGATGAAGCGCACACCATCATGGCAGATCTGATTGCAGGATCGGGGCCTACATTTTCAATAACTCTATTGATTTCAATGGATGAAGGTTATAATCCCAGTGCAATAGCCCACAAACCTGGCCCACATCACCAAATCCCTGCTCTCAGTTATACTGGTGTAAATCTGGAGTAACCACACCTCTTGAGCTCTTGAACCCAAATTATTCGGAGTGGAGCCATCAAACCTCATGCTTCAGGCCATCACTTCAGGTCAGGTAGGAATCGCCACTGTTAAGAGCTACATGTACGAAGCTGCTAAAGGAAGACTTTTGCAGAGCACAGCATTGAGTTTTATTGGTCCTATATAGCTCAGGAGCAATGCTACCTGTTTTTGAGTGCTATCGACTGGCACCTTATCTATTAACCAACTACATATGTATATTACAGGCAGAGCTGGTGTCTGATAACATTATAAGACCCCGTTTTCAGTTGCTTATAATTTTAAGTATTCACGCTGAAATTTTCCACTCCAAGCATCTGCCTCGGTCTGAATTATTTTGGCAAGTTTCAGCTAAAACAGTTCATCCATTTCCAAGGAAATGATTAGGGGAAAATATGTTCTTTCCAGGTTAAAAAAAAAATCTCACAATTGTTTCATTGAGAAGCTCTAGCACCTTCTTGCTTTGGCACAGAAGTTGAACATCGGAGGTGAGAGGAGGGAAGCTTGCTGGGATGGCGAGGATGTATGTCCAATTTTGGCCATGTTATCACAGCCTCTGAAATCACAGTTCACCTATGCTCAATAGAGGCTTTTTTAGTACAGCTGGTCAGGAATTATCTGATGATGCATTTTTTCTTTTCATCAGAAATGCTGTTTAATCCAAAATAAAAGTATTAATAGGAAAGGGCCCATTTCCACAAACTTTTTGTGACTCAATTTTTTTTTAGAAAAAAATTATTTCCAAATAACTGAAATGTTCCGTTTCAACATTTTCAGCATGAAAAATGTTGGGTTTTTCCAGTTCAAAATGAAATTACATTTCGGTTTTAAATTTAAGCTGATTCCAGTAAAAAAAATTAAAAGTGATCAAAATTTACATGAAATTTTTCAAAATTATAAAAACAAAATGTTTCAATTGACCGAAACTGAACATTTTTTGGTGGGGGCGAGGGATTTTCAGTTTGCAAAAATTGTTGAGATTTCAAACTTTTTCATCCCAGTTTGGGATGGGAAAATGTTCATGGGACAGGAAAACCAGTTCCCACCCACCTCTACTTCTTAGAATTTGGCGTTTCAAGTCTCTAACTATTCCTTCTGTACTGGGCATGCTCAATCCCTTCACAGCTCCTACCTATAGAACCTTGTGCAACTGGCCAGCTGCACTGGGGTGCGGATCATCTGCCTCTGAAGTATTGAAGTTTAGGCCACTTCTGATGCCGACCTTGATGGACAAATCGGTTTCAATTGCTGTGAAATATCCTGATGCCTCTACAGCAGCTGATCCAACGCATCTCAATGGAGATTTTAGGCCTCTCTGCTATGCAAATCCATTGCAGCAACTCATTAAGCAACCTTAGTGGCATAAGCATATCACGCGTGCGTGTGGGTATATAAATATATAACCTTCCAAGGAGAACCAGAAAAAGAAATAGGATTTTGCCCAATTGGAACTGGAGTGATATAACCTAATTTTGTACATTAAATTGTGATTAGTTAATACGGTGATGATTCTCACCTAATTTGGATGAACTCAAGGGAAAAATTCTCATTAAGTTGTCCGAGTGGACATGGAAGTTTGTTGCCAATGAGCACACCTATTTCTGTAGTGTATTTTTATGATTTTTGAAGCAGAGCCTGGCATACAAATGTCAAGAAGTGGGGGTGGCTGTTACCTGATTTATTATGCTATCCTGACTAGCTGAGGAGCCATCGTACGTCGGGGCGAGATCAATACATCAGCTGGCAGTTGTGGGTTTTCTGCATATCAAGTCATCCCTTCACCATTTCGAGGTGCGGCGTGCGCATATGGTTTTGTGGTGGCTCCTTTCCACCTCCTCAGCATCAATTCACAAGTTATTTATTGCTCTCGGCTCAGGGCAGTTGCCAGAAAAATCAAGCTCCAGCACTTGCTGTCAAAAGGAAGACACAGAAGAGGGAATTAGCAGAAAGCTCCCCTTGCTGCAGCCAGCCTCAGGTTTATGACTCTGCAGCAGAAATGCAGGTGAAATGCAGACCGTAAACAAACCATCTTCCCCCCACTCCCTGGAGAAACCGACATGAGCTCTTGACTAAGGCAGCTGGTCACCTGGTGGATGATTTAAAACAAGAAAGTCAGTTTTGACATCAGCAGGCATGACCTTACAACTTGACTATGGCCCTCTTCTAATAGACTCCCATTCCTTCTCTTTGAAAAGGAAGGATTAGCTAAGCACAGGCCTGGGCCTCCCGAATTCCTGAGTTCTATTCCTGGCTCTGCTACACCCTATAGCAAGATCCTTAATATTACTGTACCTCATTTTCCTTATCTATAAATTAGGGGAACTGTGAAGCTAAACCTACTATATTGAAAGGATTTTGCGCGCCTCATATGGGAGGTGTGATGGGTCGGTGAAGTATTAGCAAACTCTCATCATGCCCCTCCTGAAGAATTAAAATGCCAGCAGCATTGAGGGCTTGGCATAGCCCCATGTAGCTGGGGTGCAGGGTTGTGTATGCCTGGAGAAATGGAATCTGCTACTTTGTTCCGTCCAATTCAAAGAGGGGGACTGGGAAGAAGATTTGGTCTCTTGTTGTGATGTATCTTCCCTTTAGGAAAACATTTTGGTGATAAAAAAAGAAAAGCAGATGGGGGGGGGGGTGTTTTATATATAAATATTCAGAAAACTCAGAAGGTATAAATCTTTTTGCCAGAGTTTTCCCTTCTCTGTGAAATGAATGTGGGGAGCTGCCTTTTATTCTTAAACACCAAGCACAAATTAACATGTCAGCGAAAAGAAATGAAGAGAAAAAGGGGAAAAAAATATGTGCTACGTAAGAAACTTCAATAAGGGAAGCGAGCTAAGAGATGTCAGCCTCTTATTTATTTTAAAAGACACTAGCACTGAGATGAAAGATTCCATTTGCAGGAAGTGCCCTGGGGCAGGATGAGGGGTTGAGGAGTTGTTACATTATTCATCTTTTTATGGCTGTTCTAAAACAGTTCAGAATCTTCCTCACAGTCGGCTGCAAAACCTGCTTTCCCTTCTAGGGGGCGCCCAGGTGGCCGTAGGATCCAGGTGAATAAACTTGGTGACGTTCTGGCCGCATGTCTGGCTATAGAGAGAAAGCGTTAGAGATGCACCTGGTCTCAAAGGGCAATCCAGTAGCTACTACATCCATTTCCTCAACAGCAGCTCCTGTACAGCCTTGGAAACTGCTTTAGTGGGAGAAGGGAGGGCCAGTGGTCAGGACACTCTATCACCAACGCTTTCAACGGTGACTGGAGATCATTGGCACACAAGAATCCACATGCAAAATATTCAAGAGGGTTGGAAAAACGAGGCGTGAGAATAGGAATAGGAGCCTATTAGTCCCAGCTCTGACACTGATTCATATGGCCTTGGGCCTGTCACTAAACCAACAAGTGCTTACCATGGGCTTGATGCTGAGTTCTCTGGCCCTTAAGCACCTCTTCCAAGCACATGCTTAAGTGCTTTGCTGTATAAGGGCCTGATTTAGGGTGCCCAGATAGAATCTGATTTTCAGAGAGTGCTGGGCTCCTGCAGCTCCCATTGACTTCACTTTCTCATGTAGCACCTCACAGAATCGGGGCCAGGATGTCTCAAGTTGGACAGCCAAAAAATGACAGCAGCCAACCTTCCAGGAGTATGGCCGGGTTTTGCTAGCTACTGGATGACAAGTGCTAAGATCCCCCTTCAGGAAGTCACGTAGGCACATGCCTAACTTGACTTTAGAGTGACAGCCAGGCTTAGAAACCAAATGCAGAGCATTCAGGCTCCAGCCCCCAGAGAGTGACACAGACTCCCGCACTGTCTGTTTGCTCTTTGCAGAAAGGTTTCTGTTGGAATTAGGTCGTTTGAGTGGTTGTGGCCGATGAACTCTCTCCCAGTGATTTCCCTGCAGAGGTTCATAGATTCTCATTTGATTCCAATATCCTTTACCAGGGAGCTAACTGTGACAAATGGCCGGAATCGCGAGCATCCCTCCAACAGCTGCCATCACCGGCCTCCAGCCCCAGTTAGTGCCTGCTGACCAGAACCAACAGCTGAGAGAAGGGTCTGATGACATTTGTGGGGGAAAGGAGGAACAATGCTCTTACCCTTGAAATCTCCTCAAAGGAAGGGGCCAAATGCCAAACCTCCTGCAAAGGCGAACACGCAGGGTGGACGACAACTCACACCCACCTGATTCTGCAGCTGCAGAGAGGAAAGTATCTTACTCCTCTGTGGGCAGAGTTGCCACTCATCAGCTGTCCATTCTTGAGGGTGCTGACTGCCCTCAATGCCATGGTGGGGTGCAAACTTGGGAACTGCCACTTTAGCTAAAGGAGTAACTCTGTTAGCTGGCGGCGGTAGCAGACTTTTAACCTCTTATGTGGAGCAGCCACTAGAGGGAGACAAAGATCGACACTCCAAATGTAGGTTCCATTGAGCGGTTTGCTCCTCCACCCCCCCATCCCCACTGCTGTGTGATGAACATGTTTGTCAGATGATTTGGGGGCAGAAGAGTTAGAAAATTGGAGGGGAGGTGCAAAGAATGAAGATTCATGCTAACAGCAGCAGCTCAGCAATCTGCCCGTCTGCTCTTAACATCCCGCCTACCAGAAGCAATAGCCAGGGACCTCAGAGCTTGTCAGTTTGCAACAAAGGGCATTACCAACATGGCAAAGGAGAACTCCACCCAAGGAGGTGGAACATGTGACAGTGAAGGGAATTGAGGATAGCCCTGCTTCCCTAGTTTGTTCATCCCAGCCTCTGCTCCGGGTATAGTTACTTGTTGCTAGAGGTTTTTGAGATATATTTAAGCAGGCAGCATGGCGAGAGGCTGTGTGTGGGGGAGAAGGGGTGCAGCTAAATGGACTGAGGTCTGGGGTAGAATTTTGCTCGGGATCTTCAAGCTAATGTATGAAATGTCACTGCAGAGCAGACAGACGCTTGGAGTCTGAAAGGTCCCACTCAGAAGAACCACAGCACAGCAATCCACCGAACCTGCCTTGGAAGGACACACAGAGCTGAGTCAGCGACGACAGAGCTCCAATCTGCGATGATGTCCACTGATTTCATCCCGCCATGGAGAAGGGGCTTGGGTAGATTCTCGCCTGGTGTCAAGCGGTGTAGCTCCATTGACTTCAATGGAGCTGCCTCTATTGGTACCGGCTGAGGAGCTGGCCCTAATAGAAAGCTTTGGGGGGAAACTTGCAGCACTTTGCATCAAATCTTGGAAGCAGAGACTGGAAGTGAGAGACAAAAGGAGAGAAAAAAAAAAACCCCTAGGGTGACCAGATGTCCCGATTTTATAGGGACAGTCCCGATTTTGGGGTCTTTTTCTTATATAGGCTCCTATTACCCCCCACCCCATCCTGATTTTTCACACTTGCTGTCTGGTCAGAACAAGCTCAAGCACAAGGAGCAACAACATGGGCTGGCAGATGAGGCACTACACTAGGGGTCTGAATGCTCATCGCTGCTCTGCCACTGCCCTGCTGGCTGACCTTGGATAATCCCTTTCCCCTCTCCGTGCTCAGTTTCCCCTCTCCGTGCTCAGTTTCCCCTCCCACTCTTCCTCTGTCTTGCCGCTTTCGATCATTGGGCCAATGACTTCCTTGCTGCGTGTCTGTGTAGCACCTAGCACTGGGGGGGGGGGGAGGGGGGGAAAAGGGGTCTGAGCTCAGTGGGGGCCTTGACGTGCTATTGTAATATAACTAAGAATGCTACCGACAATAGGAACAACTGCACTGAAGCCTGGTGGCTCCCCCGTTCCCTCCACAACATGGGCTGACTCCTCTTGTTTGGTTGGAAACGCTGCCTTTTTGTGCAGAGGTGACAGGAGAAACGATGATAGAGAACGGCCATTAAAGGGTCACCCTGCCCTTCTGCAGCGCCCAGGAGTTAAATGCACCTCCTGTCACCAATGCGCTGCTTCCCAGGCTTCCCATCCTTCATCTTCACCCGTGACCGATCAGCTAGGTTACAATCATTCTCCAGACGCCCTTCGGGAAAGAGGCTCTCTCTCCCGGACTTGGGCTTCGGACCAGTCAAAAGCTGTCCCACTGCCACTCGCAGCAAGGAGCTGTTCTGTGTCTCGGGCCCCTGTTCTGCACTGCTGACAATAGTTCTGTCCAGCACAAAAACAATGATCGAATTAAGGCAATTACCCTTGCGTGGCCAAGGAAACAATTGCTACTCATGTGCTGATTTGGGGGCACTGAAGTAAGCCAGAGACTAATGGCCAGGGGTTGTTAGAATCAAGCAGCACGCAGGAAAGTGTTGACTTAGCCTCCCTCTTCAGCCAGCGCATCTCCTGCTCCCTGCTATTCCATTAGGGGTTCTCACGCTCAGTTCTCCTGACCTGCAATCCCCCCATACGTCCCCCCAATAGTCTAGCTCTGGGCTCCCCACACTGCTAAGAGTCACTGTCGTAACCTTCAACATCTCTGCCTTTCCAGACCCCCTTGCACAGATCTGCTGATGCCCCTAAATCTTGACCTGCAAGAAGTACTGCTGTTCAAGCGGTGTGCTCCTGGCTCTGCCAATGAATCTCAACAGCTGACCTCCTGCTGTTCTAGTCCTGGGCTTCTCCCCACAGCTCTGGTGCCTCTCTCGCTCTTAATAAATCCAGCTGTTGCTATTTTTCTAACTCACTTCTGGATTAAAACATTTTGTTTTCCCGAACACAATAAACTAAACTGACTTGTAAAGGCTTAAACTGCAGCACTCTGGTCCTTCCTTTCTCCTTCCCCAGGAGATCAGAGAGCCGGCATTACTGCTCTGTATTTTTTTAAAATAATGAACTTTACAGTCTGATCACACTGGGTGAAATTCACCGCTGTCAGCACAAGCCCTGTTCACCCCATAAATAGTCTTTGTGCTGGCTGCTCTGCCCAGGGGTCAGTTTCACTCATGGCATTATTGAAGAGATGCTATTAGAACGTCACCTTTCCTGTCCTTTAATTTGCAGGGAGAACTAACGGGGGGAAATCGGCTGGTGCTGAGTGACAGGCCCTAACGTTGGCTGGATCCAGATAGAAATATCAAACAATGCCACGGAAGTTGCCAGATATTAAGTCCAAGTCCCCAAAATGTGTCACAGCTTGTCAGTTTTCAGGTTATTTATGGCCTTGTATGCAGAACAGGCTGACTGCCTCCACAGGCCTCCCCATCAGCCGGCCGGCAAAGGAGCTGACATGGAAAGCTTTATAAATAACACATGGAAACAGAAAATCAGATAAATAATACAAGGTGGGGGTGCGAGAAGAGAGAAGAAAGTGCCATTTGAATAATTCAGCTGAGCTGCCACCAGTCATGTATTATTGAGAAAGGGATGCAGGCAGAGGTGAGGCCAGGGCAGCAAGTCCAGAGGACGATACATCTGGAGGTGATGAACTTCAGTAATCTCTGACCTCAAATCCGCTTGGCTCTGGGGTTTCACTGGCAATTGGCCCAGCTTGTTTGAACTAGTCTTAAGGTCAGCACAGCCATGTTTTGCAGGCAGAAGGTCTGTCTTCTGTTCCCAGTGGAAAGTCAGCCTCTTGTGGGTCTCTTTTATTTATGATACCTGCTCTGTGGCTTGTC
The DNA here is from genome assembly GCF_028017835.1 of Emys orbicularis. Taxonomy (NCBI): domain Eukaryota; kingdom Metazoa; phylum Chordata; order Testudines; family Emydidae; genus Emys; species Emys orbicularis. The sequence continues at coordinate 5,654,940 of NC_088705.1, read as the reverse complement.
AACCTTGCCCGGCAGGAGAATATCTGATGCTGAATACCTCTCCCACCTTGTGCAGTGATGTGAGGAGCACAGCTTGCAAACAACTACCTGAGCCCTTTGTTTTCGGTCAAAGGCAAAGTCTTGGGGTTAGCTTAGCAACCTTGCAATGACTGCAAAGAGCTCAGCTCCAGTGTAGGCACCTAAATAACTATAGTTCCTTTCATCCTGCAGGACTGCAGTGCGCTTTCTCAACTAGATGTGCATAGACATCACACACACATTAAATCTCTCTTGCTCCTTCCCCCCCCGACTGTAAAGAGGCGTAGTATCAATGCACCACTGAAGCTGAGGAAATAACTGGTCAACAGTCAGAAAATTCGAAAAGGTCGAATGCTTAACCTTAACGCTGCTTTCTCGTGCCTCTGCTTTAAAATAACATATTTATATATGCAGCAAAGAGTCCTGTGGCACCTTATAGACTAACAGACGTATTGGAGCATGAGCTTTTGTGGGTGAATACCCACTTCATTGGATGCATGCACGAAAGCTCATGCTCCAATACGTCTGTTAGTCTATAAGGTGCCACAGGACTCTTTGCTGCTTTTACAGATCCAGACTAACACGGCTACCCCTCTGATATTTATATATATATCATGTGCGTGTGTGTCATTGCCCTCTGCTGGATGGACGCAACCTACCCAGCTGTGTGTCATAGGTCTTGTACCGCTAACCACTGGCAGTAATCCTCCTTTAGCTCCAGTGGAAGGCCCATGTGCTTTTGAAGATGGACGTTCTGAGCTCTCCCACCATTGCTATGATGTTGTACTTGGCTACGGCACAGCAAACAGCAAACTGTGATGTCCACAGTGTTGGCATATAAAAAAGCCCCTTCCCCACCCATCCCATACCTTCCTCAATCGACCCCGGGGATTGCTTTAAAGTGGTGACATTTCATTGTATTTTGTCATGAAAAACTGTTCTGCCACAGAAAAGGCAAAATTCCAGAGTGGACCAAACTTGTGGAGTTCTCATGAAAACATATTTGTTTATAAATCAATAAGAATATCAACAGGCAAATAAGAATAATCAAGAAAATCAATAGCTCGGAGTGCCTCTAGGTGCAGGGGCATACTACCAGGATTAACTTCTCAGGCCCACCAGAGCCTCCCAGTCTCTTGCTGCAGAAGTGAACTGGTTGTATTAATCTATCAAACCATGCTGCCACAAGAGATCCATCACAATATTCTAAGAGCAAGTTATACGCATGTTTAAGCACAATGTATGTGCATCAAAGTGGCAACAATGTACCTAGATACTACTGTGATGGGTGTTTTAGAAATGTTTAGATCGACAGCGAGGTAACGTGGCTCTGCAGATAAACGCCACATGTGCTCACATTCTATTAAAATCTGTGTCACTGCCTTATGCAATAACCCAGACCTGCAGCACTTCTCAAATGGCCTTTCTATAATAATTATTATCCCTTACAACCCTGCTGTAAGTGCAGTACTAATACCCCTCTTAGAACAAATGGGGAAAACGAGGCACAGAGCAGCTCAAGCAGCAAGTCCGTGGAACGTCTGGAAATAGAGCCCAGAAAGGAGACATAATTGGGAGTTCACTCCCCAAGGATAAAAACTAAAATGGTTAAATGAGATTATTGTTAATCATCTAGGCAAGAATTGCTCATAATTTGCATATGGATAAAACCTCTTTTTCCTTCACCACATAGCTAAAAAGAATGCCAAAAAGTTAGCAAGCAACGGCTTTCCTATGCAATGTCCCTTTGCACAGTGTGAATGGATCCAGACATGGGTCCAAACTAGAAATAACTTGCTAGGAGATTGAAGGTCAAATAGGGCCAACTGCCTATTACCCCAAGAAATCCAAACCACATGCTTTCACCCCGAATGTTAAACTATACATTTGTTTACCTTGTAAACCAAATATGTTATGGCTAATCTATTCCTCCCCCTCTTCCATATGTGTTTCGCCCTCTATTGGAAGCTGCACATTTGCTTGCCTTGTGATCAGATGTGCATCTCTCCATATGTGGATAGTAACTCTTGTCCTGTTGAAAACCTTGAATGCCATGAAATGCTGATGTACAATCAAAGAGTGTAGGAAGCATGCCCACCAAATCTGTAAGATCACAGGGGAGGTTGTTGGTTTGCATTGTAAATAATTGTGGCACTCTAGCAGAAAGAAGAATTATAAGGAAGAAGGAATGTTGAAAGATATAAAGCAGGGCATAACTTTGGATTATTAAAAAACATTGCTTAAAAAGGGGGAAATTCTGATGAATAATATGGGTTAATATTAAAATACAATTATTGAAATGAATCAAACATAAAAAGCCTCAGATAAGAAAAGGATTGACAATACTTGTTACACACCACCACTGATGGTAGCAGCAGAAAAACGGAGACAGCTAAAATCTGACCATTCTGTTGGCAAATATCCAATAGAAATCCAAGGAGTCCCCTCCCCAGGAGCCCTGAAATCAGGATAGATAGATAGATAGATAACACAGGAGGTTACCATGTGAACCCCAGAGTTGGCTGAACCCACGAGGAAGTTGCAGAACCCCCTGTGCAAGGAATGCCCAGACCGACTGCATGGAAAGAATTCTCCCAACATCCCCAGGCTAAGAGACTAAGAAGAAGTGATGAGATTTAATTTCAAAGATTGTATTTCCCCTTCTGTTCCTTAATAACTGAAGTCTATCTTGAGAAAGTCTACACTCTGCAGTGAGACATCAAGTAAGTAGATTTTCACTAATTCATAAGCTCCTTTATAAATTCAAACAAGTCGGCCTGAGAGAGATTTCAAACATTAACTTTAAGCAATTGCATTTGATATTCTAAACTTGTCCCTTTTGGGCCAATCCATTCAAATAGGAGGGACTATGCTCTTAAAAGTGCCTCAAAGACAAATGGATCCTTGGGCGTGTGATAAATGTGTTAGGTACTAAAGAATTGATGATCAGAAGTAAATGCAATAAGAAATCTTGATGAACTACAGTGTATAACTACTGAGTCTTAACTTTAGTCTGTGATAATTGCTTGCAAGGCTGTATTGTGTGTGCAGTACACACCTAGAACTCTGGTTGTGTCTACACTGGAGGGGTGAAACTGTTGATGTTTACTCATGTGGTTCTGGGTGAATTAATAAATTGTTGATTATTTAAGAATAACCAAGTGTCCTGATTTGAAAAAAACAAAACCTCTTCAGCTTAAAATTTGACCTGCAAAGAACCCAATATTAAATTAGTTAACTCACACTCCCTTTACTCAATAAGAAGGGGTTATCCAGTCTATATAGGCTATAATACTTATCCAATTAGCAAATCTAGTTTGTTAGATTTCAGCTTTAAAATCTAACTGGCATCTCTGGGAAATTCATAAAAAATGATCCCCTTTCACACTTACAGTTGTCTTCCAATCCTTTGCTCTAACCACTATAACACGCTACCTAAACACAGCACCCTGGCATATGAGGCACGCATACATTTATTATGCCTATTATATATAAAGCATCTTTTAATTTTGAAAGGAATAATATAATCGCTGTAAATGGCAATTTCAATATGAACTGCTACAGTATATACACCTCTACCCCGATATAATGCTGTCCTCGGGAGCCAAAAAATCTTACTGCGTTATAGGTGAAACCGCGTTATATCGAACTTGCTTTGATCCACCGGAGTGCGCAGCCCCGCCCCCCCGGAGCACTGCTTTACCGCGTTATATCCGAATTCGTGTTACTTCGGGTCGCATTATATCGGGGTAGAGGTGTAGTCACTGGCTGGCTACCGCAGCCCATGTCTACACTGTCATTTGTTAACTTGTTGACTTTCCTCCCTCCCCCCCAAGCATATGCTACAATTTGATTATATTCAAGTAAATCTGTTTGTCAACCATTAATAGCCTCCTTCTATTCTATTACTCTTTCACTAGCCCGGCTTCTGTATATAAATATTTCAGATCATCCCCCTGAATAAAACCAATTCAAGGACATCATGACCCGATGATTCCAAATTGTTATTGACACATTTATTGGCCACTGTTGTTTTGCCAGGACCCAGGCCAGGGCATGAATAAATATGCAGTTGGCAAGCGAAGGGAAGAAAGCCAGGAACAGCGGCCTAGAGAAAGCGGCAACATGCTCTGTTTGTGGGGTGGCAGTGATCAAAGATACGTTTCCATATTAGCATCACTAAATGGCATTCAGATGAAGGACAGAAATAATTTCCCATTTGAGTAGCATCCTTTTTTCATTGGCCTCTAAGCTACTGGGGCTGTTTGGGATTCTTGTTTAGACACAGGTAACATGTGGGCCTTTTTAAGAAAAGAAACAGCGGAGATTGGGGGAGAGAATGTCGGGTAGAGTGATAGATGTCACGTAAGTAGGTGTTCCTGGCAAGCAGAAGTGCAAGCCACCAGCAACGTGGAATCACTAAAGTCAGAGAGAGACATGCCTTATGAGATCCCATTTAGTCCAGACCCACTATGAAACTGAGGTCTGGGCCCCAATGTGCTAGGCGTTATACATACACATAGCAAGGCATGGCCTGTGCTCCAAAGAGCTTACAGCCTGAATAGACAAGACCAACACAGGAAGGGCTGGGGCCAATTGACAGGTAGGGAACCGTGCCACAGAGAGATGAAATGACTCCGCCAAGGACACCAAAGAGTCTGGGGCAGATCTGGGAACTGAACCCACGTGTGTTAAAGCCCCAGTGAGTGCCTTAACCATCTTCTTCTCCCTGTGGGTCAGCCTCTGCCACTAAGGCACAAATCTTAAACGGGGACATGGGGGACAAGGGAGCAGAGCAGCACCACAATACCCCAGGGAGACATTGTCGCTCAAGAAGGCATAGTGCCTTCCCAAGCAGTTAAGAAGCCACCGCACTACACTGTCTCCTCCCGACTCCTTTTGGAGAGACTGGTGCTCAGGGAGGGGAGGTTACTGCCTTTGACCCTTGCACAGGGGGAGGCACAAATTGGGGAACACTCCACAATCTGTCCCCCAGCCCCAGCTGGACTCAATGAGAACCACAGGTGCTCAGGACCTCTCTAAACGAGTCCCCATTGCCTATGCTTTGTACTATCTATTTCTGAGTGTCTCAAGGACCGGAGCTTCCCATATTTATGTCTGCAATTCCCACTGCAATATCCCAGTCACCTGATTTTTCACCCTTAGTACCAGGGTGTAATTGGTGCTAATTAATATAAAATGTAATAAGCAAAAAAATGTAATGCTTTAGCTCATCATTTAAGATTCATTGGTGACCGTGGCTGGTTAATAATCTCCAGCCACCGTCACTGCAGAGAGTGAACCGGCTGGCCCCCGCTGATTGGGTTATTTCAAACTATTCCACCTGCACCAGTCAATAAAAGCAACCTGAACATGGAGTCTGATCAAATTCATTCCAAAGGGCAACGCTGCCTCTCTCTGCTGCGGAGAGGTTCCGCTGATGGACGTGTGAAACTTGCAAGGCGAAATGTGCTTTCATGTCCTTGTGCAAAGACTAGAACACTTAAAAGGTACCCGGCTCACTAGGTCACAGGCAATCACAGATCCCGGTGTAATGCATTCTGAAAGCTTGTGTCCTGGGCGGAGGATGATTCCTGCTGAATAGGCATCATAATTTATTTATGTCGCTGGGTGAAAGGAAATAAGCAGCTTTAAATACCTCCCCTTTCTGCCTGAGTGAGCAACACAGAAGGTTATTAACAGAGAAGTCTAGATTCTCCCCAGTGTTAGAGCTGCTTTGCATAGGACCAAGACCAGAATATTGGTGATGTTCAGCAAGGCTTCACCACACTATTCAGTGAGCAGTTATTGTGACTTGCTCTGCTCTGAATTCTGAATGCAAAGGCATCATCTACTGTGCTTTGCCTAAAGTCTTGCTACCTTGACCTTGTACACCGTGCTCACAAGCTAAGCAGGGGTGAGCATCTCCCGTGTGTTGATGGGAAACAGAATATGCTGCAGGAAAAGGTTTTGCAGTTCCAGTAGGTGGTGCTCTGAGCCAGAGTTGAACTAGTGTTGCAGCATTGTTTTTCATGGCGCTGTGTGGCTGACTGTGCCATCTTTCATATGAAATGTATTCCCTGAAATCGAGGTCTATTATGGTAATTTAAGATCCCCTTGACACTTTCTGTATGTTAGCAGTGGTCACCTGGCTAAGTTCCAAACTGGGTAATTACATTTTTCCTGCCTACATTCTGCATTTCCACCAGACAGAGCATGCCTCAGCATTCCCTATCCCACAGGTGCGGGAACTAGGGGTGCAGGGGGTGCTGCACCCCCCCCAGGTTTTAGGCGGGGCTCTGCTCCTGGCCCCATGCCCAGGGTCCCGGCTGAGAGTCCCAGCCTTGGTCCCCCCCTCCCGGAGACACGGCCCTGCTCCTGGCCCCAGCTCGGGGGCGGGGGCGGTGGCACGGACAGGGATAAGGGGGCTGGCTTTCAGCACCCCCACTATTAAAAGTGTTCCAGCTCCACTGCCCTGTCCTATATAGTGTGGTGTTGCTGTGTGCTGTTAAAACAAGCTGCTGTGTTGCACAACCCCGGAGGTGGCGGCGCATGAGATGTGGGTGATGTGGTCTCTGAGAATAGTTTGTAAAATGCCTTTGGGTCATTCCAGATGAAAGGCGCTACAGAAAACCCAAACTGTGCATTTCGTACTTACCCACCGTTATCATAGAATCATAGAATATCAGGGTTGGAAGGGACCTCAGGAGGTCATCTAGTCCAACCCCCTGCTCAAAGCAGGACCAATCCCCAACTAAATCATCCCAGCCAGGGCTTCATAGCCTGATCTTAAAAACCTCTAAGGAAGGAGATTCCACCACCTCCCTAGGTAACCCATTCCAGTGCTTCACCACCCTCCTAGTGGAAAAGTTTTTCCTAATATCCAACCTAAACCTCCCCCACTGCAATTTGAGACCATTACTCCTTGTTCTGTCATCTGGTACCACTGAGAACAGTCTAGATCCATCCTCTTTGGAACCCCCTTTCAGGTAGTTGAAAGCAGCTATCAAATCCCCCCTCATTCTTCTCTTCTGCAGACTAAACAATCCCAGTTCCCTCAACCTCTCCTCAAAAGTCATGTGCTCCAGCCCCCTAATCATTTTTGTTGCCCTCCGCTGGACTCTTTCCAATTTTTCCACATCCTTCTTGTAGTGTGGAGCCCAAAACTGGACACAGTACTCCAGATGAGGCCTCATCAATGCCTAATAGAGGGGAATGATCACGTCCCTCGATCTGCTGGCAATGCCCCTACTTATACAGTCCAAAATGCTGTTAGCCTTCTTGGCAACAAGGGCGCACTGTTGACTCATATACAGCTTCTCATCCACTGTAACCCCCAGGTCCTTTTCTGCAGAACTGCTGGCTAGCCACTCGGTCCCTAGTCTGTAGCAGTGCATGGGATTCTTCCATCCTAAGTGCAGGACTCTGCACTTGTCCTTGTTGAACCTCCTCAAATTTCTTTTGGCCCAATCCTCCAATTTGTCTAGGTCCCTCTGTATCCTATCCCTGCCCTCCAGCGTAACTACCACTCCTCCCAGTTTAGTGTCATCTGCAAACTTGCTGAGGGTACAGTCAACGCCATCCTCCATATCTTTAATGAAGTTATTAAACACAGGGCCGGCTCCAGGGTTTTTGCCGCCCCAAGCAGCCAAAAAAAAAAAAAAAAAAAAAGCCGCGATCGCGATCTGCGGCGGCAATTCGGCGGAAGGTCCTTCGCTCCCAGTGGGAGTGAGGGACCATCCGCCGAATTGCTGCCGAATAGCTGGACCTGCCGCCCCTCTCCGGAGCGGCCGCCCCAAGCACCTGCTTGCCAAGCTGGTGCCTGGAGCCGGCCCTGATTAAACAAAACCGGCCCCAGGACCAACCCTTGGGGCACTTCGCTTGATACCGGCTGCCAACTAGACATGGAGCCATTGATCACTACCCGTTGAGCCCGACGATCTAGCCAGCTTTCTATCCACCTTATAGTCCATTCATCCAGACCATACTTCTTTAACTTGCTGGCAAGAATACTATGGGAGACTGTATCAAAAGCTTTGCTAAAGTCAAGGAATAACACGTCCACTGCTTTTCCCTCATCCACAAAGCCAGTTATCTCATCATAGAAGGCAATTAGGTTATGTGTGTATGTATAGCAATGTATACTCTTCCTCGGCCTGGATTTAATTTAGAGTGTTGGAGAGGAGTGAAAAGTCTAACTTGTTGATTCAACAGTAGAAATGGTTTATTACTTTTCTCTAGCTTTTCGTGGGGGAGAAATTTATCATCACTTAAAACATGTTACCATGGAGACCTCTTACGGTGCAATGGTTTTAGTCTCTGAATGAAGGAGACGGTGGTATTATTTGACTAGCTTTGCTGGTATGACTTTGCAATTGCTGTTTTCTGAATTTATTATCCCTGTTTGTACTGCAATAGCACCTAGAAGCCCCAGCAGAGATCAGGGCCCCCTTGCGCTAGGTGCGGTGCAAACACATTGTCATTGACAGGCCCTGACCACAGGCATTTTGCAATGGAAATAGACAAAGGAAGGATTATTATCCCCTATGTTACAGATGGCACAGAGAGATGAAGGCCCAGATCCTCAAAAGCATTTTAGGCACCGAACTCCCATGGGAATTAGGTACTTTGAGGATCTGGGCCTAAGCGACGTGCCCAGGGGTCACACAGAAAGCTTCCATTGCCCCACAACAAGGAATTCTTACTAACTTTCTCAACAAGCAGGTCAGCATTCCCTGCCCTCCAAAGAACGCGTGAGAGAAGATTCATTGCAAAATAGCCAGCAGATCCTGCAGGGTGCTGAGTGCCTCTGGCCAGCAGCCAAGCACTCTTTGCTCCCACTGAAAGCCAGGAGGCTCTCAGCACTGCACCAAATGAGGCCCCCACCTGGGTTTGAGAATGCTGGGGAATCCTGACTGCTCTAACGAGATACTGATCTATCAGACCAAAAGGACCACTGACCTTGCCTTATGTCCAGGGTTATTTGTAAGCACTTTTCCTCCATCTCTGTCTTCTTTTGTCACTGGATCAGATGTATTGGATTTTAAAATGAGCCATTGTTAAAAAAAAAAAAAAAGGAAATTAGGCTCTATTTTGAGCTACCCATCCATATTCAGAAGCGCCCATCTCATTGCCATTAGAGTCACATCTGCTGAACACGGGAGCAGGCGGAATAGTACAGATAGTTATTTATGTATATTTGAATGGATTCATGTGGTGAGTTTGCTGTTGTTGCACCTGAGGCCTTGATAGTTCTTATTCCTGAGGATTTGGGTCAGCCCTAGTTTATTCCCGACTGTGTTGGGAATCCTGAAAGTTTCAAAGGTTTTACCAAGAATGATGATTGGGTTGAAAACTTGTACCAGAATCTGCATATTTCTTAGATCCTAAAGCACTCTGGGGCAGGGACTATCTGTGTGTGTGTGTGTGTGTGTGTGTGTGTGTGTGTTTATGTAGCACCTAGCACAACAATCCTGACATGTGAGCATAATGCAACTAATTAAATAATAATCATAACAACTTGTTATTGGCTATTCATCATTCTCTTTATAAAACGTCAGTCACTGGAACTATGCCATGTGACTCAAGTAACCAATCTCACACCCAATGAGCAAATACTCAAAAGCAAATAGTATGTAAATAACTCTTAGAAAACACTTGAAAGCCAGTATTGTGGTTTCCTGTGTGTTTGTAAAACACCTAACACAAGGAGGGGACCAATCCGGACTTCACCCTTTGAGTGCCACCGCACCCAAAATAAAATCGTATTGATCGTATCAATCATTAATAACTGACATTTGGTCACACAAACTCTTGCGTGTGTGGATTCCCGTGAATAAACAGATACAGTCACATCCATCAGGATCGGTTTGCAGACTAGTCACAGGCATAAAAACCAGGGCTAAACTCATCTGGAAACTGAATCATTCAACCCATTCATCTGAAAAACTCTGAGTGCACATTTTCAGTGTGCTTTGTCCCTCGCACACTTATACCCGTGTAATACGGTTGCAATCACATAGTACCTGTTAGAAATGCCTCCAATTACTTCCCTCTTCTGGATTAGCTAGAAAGTGAGAGTCATGAGGACCTAAATATTTCATGTAAAATGCCAGCTGGTGCATCACTTAGCAAAGAGCCACAACTAGCCAGTGACTCGTAGGGCGTGTGCTCACACTGGGGTTTTCACCAAATGTTAGCTGCTGTAAAGTTACCACATGGCCAGGGCCAGGAGCTATTACTCGGCCTTTACTTGCATGAATCTAGCTGGAGTTTGCCCCAGTAAGAACAAGAACTCAGCTTTGGACCACAACACTCCTTGGATCAACGAGGAGGAGGTTTTATTGGACACACAATGTTCATCAAAATTAGGTGGTGTGATCATTTGATCACTTGCAGTTGTCTGGGTCACAAGGCAGCAGAAGTGTGGCAGTAACATGTAGTATAGTAGGTATAGACTCTAACTTTTTAAATCCAGACACCATCTCTGAGATCCCTGCATGAAATTGATTCAGGGCTGCAGTATGAGCCAGCCTCCCAGGTCTCTAGTCTTTCTTACGGCAGCTGTAAAGTCAAACAGGCACCAAGGACTTCATCTGAAATGTCACAACATAAACAGCTATAAAGCTGGTGTGTGAAACGAAACAGGGAGACAGGCACTGCCCCACTCTGGGGATGCTCTCGCAAGCTGTGCCTGCAGCCCTCTGCTGGCAAAGACAACTGATCATGCTCCAGGAGTCCTGGGAGGAATTTCCAGTCACATCACCAGTTTCTGATGGTCATTTTGACCTGAGCAAATCTTTGCTGGAGGATACCACTGGGCACTGGTACGGGGCCTGGAAGTTCTCTTCTCTACCATCCACACTGACGGGCTCTCCCGAAATGTACGGAATGGATCCTATTAATTGCTCAGTAAGATGTAAAAATTACCTTTCCAGTCGGTTTTGTTCTTAATAAAGCCAATTAGGGAATTTAATCTTTTCCCTTTTTAACTCTGACATTAAGTGCTACGCAACAGGAAAAGCTGGAGGGGACTGGCTCAAAAGCCTATTTTGAAATACGGCTGCCAGGTCGCCTTGGAATCACAGGTTCAGTCCTCAGCTGGGTCAGTTAAATGCCACATCCTCATGAAGATGCATTGAATTGCATGCAATTTACTAAGTGGAGGCAGCCTGAAATACTAGATGGCATGCCATACTCTTAGCCCTGCCTATTCACTGCTGTGAAATCTTCTCTGTGCTAGTTGCCTGCCTCGCTGCTTTTGCCCCAACAGTGCAGTGGCTGCAATTCTGTGCTGCTGCTGCTGCTGCTTGTAAAGCCCCTTGGGAAGAAAGCTTCTGCAGAGATGTAAAACATTGTCAGAAGCAAAGCAACTTAGAGAGGTGGACTATGACAGTGCACAGGACATTGCCCTGGGTCTTGAGAGACCCGGGTTCAAGTCTCTGTTCTGCTATGGACTACCTCGTATGACCTTGGGCAAGTCTCCATTCCTCTGTTTCCCCTCCTAGCATTTGTCTTATGTCTTTAGACTGTGAGTTCTTTGGGGCAGGGATTGTCTCTTGCTCTGTGTTTGCACGGTGCCTAGAACAATGGGGTCCTGATTTTGGCTGAGGGCTGTAGAATCTACTATAAAAAGAATGAAAAGCGGAATGTGGGGGCTCATTGACACAGCTGATTGTGTAAGGGGTGGGGAAGAAAGCTCTGGACCTTTTTGGATGAACAAATTCCAACGATTCACCTCAAAATCAGTGGAATCAGTCCCTCTCCCAAAGCAAGTGGCATTACAGAATCTCTTATCAAATCTCTAAGGTACTTATATGATCCCCCATTAGCATAGTTTCCGAGCATCTCCCACTCTTTAATGTATTGAATGCCACAGCACTCCTCTGGGGCAGGGCAGTGCAATTATCCCCATTTTACAGATGGGAAACTGAGGCACAGAGAGGCGAAGTGACTTGCCCAAGGTCACACAGGGAGCCTGTGGCAGAGCAAGGAATAAAACCCAAGTCTCCTGAATCCCAGGTTAGTGCCCTAATCACTGAACCATCCTTCCTCTGACTTCATAAAATTTCTCCAAATGGAGAAGAGACAACTTTCTCTGCCTTCAGACAGTGTCAGAGAGCTGGCTGCCTTTGTCAAGGCACTTATAGTAGCTCAAGCATAGATCCGGCATGCCAGGATTACTATTTTTGTAATGAATTAATACAGTTAATGTAAAAGATGGATGGGCCCCAGGGAGCCCAGTAATTTACTGACCATGCCAAATCTTCAGTGACTGTCCAGGTGAGCACTTGTTGGTCTCCTATTGAATAATTAGTTAAAATAGAGTTCTTCTCTGCTAGATCATAGGAACTACTGTATTGCATTAGACCAGGGATCCATCTAATCCAGTAGCCTGCCTCTGCTGCTAGCCAGAACTAGCCAAGTGGTTGTCATGCATGCAGGTCTGTAGCGTTCCATCACGCTGCAACCGATGGCTTACTGGCATCAACAAGAACCAGGACTCCTCAAGCCCAGCTTGGATAGGAGACTCCAGTCCTGGGCCCCAACTGGTGGAACACCAGAGCTCCTGGCTGGTGGTTCCTCCTGTTTAAGCAAGAAGAAGGAACAGGAAGTCATCTGTACAACCGGGCTCCATCAGGCTTTAGACCACGCACCTAGCACTCTCTGCTCGTCTCCTGGTTCCCTGACCTGGCCTAGTTCTTGAGCTTGGCTTCTGACCTTCCAGTTCTGAATCCTGGTTCCATGGGGGCCCAGCCCCCTGCCTATGCTAACAACTAGGCCCGGCGCCTACATCCCGGGCCTGGCAGGGCTGTAGCAAGCAGTTAGGGGAGAACCTGCTCCTGGAGAAAATTTCTTCCTGACCTTCCAATATTAGAGGTTGGCTTATGCCCTGGACCATGAGGGTTTATAGCCCCTCCAGAGAGATTATAAATGGAATGAAATGTTAATTGAGTCTCAGATTTCTTGTAAGAAAGACTCATATCCCCAAACAACCCTTTTTACATCTTTTGTACACTGTCCTATATAGAAAGGGGCTCCCCACTGACTCACGGGTGGTATTGGTGATGGTGCCTTTAAGGGCTGAAAGAACAGGAGTACTTGTACTCCTGTTCTTTTTGCGGATACAGACTAACATGGCTGCTACTCTGAAACCTGTCTTTAAGGGCTGAGCGTCCCAAAGAGAAAAGTTCATGTTGTAGTTAAGCACAGCCAGTTGGAACTGGTCACAGAATAAAGTAGATGTCTTTCAAGCACTGACACCACTTAACCTCAATCTCATGAACATTTAGGCACCAGAATAACTTTTATGTATATTAACTTAATGGAACTACTCGCATGCCAAAAGCTACTCGGGTGTACAGGAGCGTAACAGACGAGGGCCTTAGACTGTAGCTAAGAACTTAGGATACTGAGGAATTTATTTTTGGGAGGGTCTTAAAATGATTTTTTTTTTTTTTTTTTTGCTTTGTGAAGCTCACTGAATTAAGAAACTTGGAGCCTATCAAAATCTAAGGGACTAGTTCCCAGTTTAAAGTTGGCAACATGCAAAAACTGGCCTCTGGATCTCTGACATCTGCCAAGACTTGAGAGCTCTGTCTCTGCATCAAAGTCGGCTAGCGGGGGCCTGGAATTGGACTGCAGATAAAAGGCTCCTGTCAATACCCAAGGGTTGACCCATGGAGCACAGACACCAATCATTGTCGTAAGGCAATTCCCTGGATCACAGACTCTTGTCAAGTCGCAAAAACCAGTTCCTGGCATGAAAACCTCTGCCGAGGGTCATGAGCCAATCCCAAGATCAGACCTATACTACTACACACAAACCAGTTCTCGCAGGAGAAGATTCTTGGCCACTTGTCCAGCACCTGCCTCCATTAATTTTCTGACAGCCCTTGATCACATCCCTAGCTACCAACCCACTTGCTGCTACTCTCCTTTCTCTGGCGGCACGGTACTATCACTTGGTTTCCTACTGAAGTTTATGGATGCCAAGATTTGGGGCAGATGTGACATGCTTGCTCCCTCCCTAGCCACATGATTCTGATAAACTAGTTCTTTATACAGACTTTTCAGAAGCACAACTGGGGGTTTAAGGTGATGCTACTTAGACTCGCACCCCAGCATGTCCTGTGGCTCGTTCACACAGCATCCCTCTGCTCTTGCAGGGGGCTTCATCTCATGGCCGCCACGTAGGTGAGTGTTGGGTCCCCCGTCAGAGTGCCTTTCATAGACTGTGTAATGTTCTCTAGGAGGAAGAACATCCCACCTCTACAAGCAGGAATGAGGGGGTTTGAACCTGTGTCTTTTATTAGTTGAGGCTCCAGCCAAAATCAGGCCCTGTTGTGCTGGCCAAATACAGAATAAGAGACTGTTCCCTAACCTCAATCCTTAGTTTAGAGTCTAAACAGCCCCGATAGGGAAAAGGTGGGATGGGAAACAGAAGCACAGTGTCAAAGTCATACTGCAATAAGCTCACCTGAGTCCCAACTGAGAGGCCTATCAACTAGACTATACTTCTGCAGCAGCCGTCTCTAGTGGGAGATTCACTTGAACCTGCAAACCAGTGCAGGCTGATCAAGGTGCAGCCAAGAACCCTCTCTGGCTGGCGGGGCTAGTGTGTCGCTTCCACCTGTGGAAAAAGGGGGATGGTGATCAATAGCATGAGACTCTGGGTACGACATTCAAAAAGTACGTAAATGACCAACAACAACAAACCCATGTTCTTTTCATGTAAATGCAGCTGGCTCCTAGTTTGGATCAGAACGACAGGAAATCTGCCCCCTCTGCAAATTGCATTTCAGCAGCTGCAGTTCCCAATGCCCCTGGAGGGGCTTCTTCTGCCTCATTAATTCGTACAGACTTTTTAACTTCCCCCCGCCCTCATCCAAAAGCTGCTGGGGTTTATCAAGAGATGAAAGATTGAAGGACATGCATAATTAATGGCCTGGCTTTATTTAAATAATGTAACTTTGCCATCACATCTGCATGCTCCAGGTATGCCTTTAATTCTTTAATTACAAGATAGCATGCTACAGCACTTTGCCTGATTAACTGTTGGAAATTAAGGCTGGATTGGGGTGGGGGAACGGGGAGGTGTAAACACAGTTATATGCATATAAAGTAGCTTGATAAAGGGGTGGATATAAAGTGTTTCTTTGGATAGGCAAAGATATCTCCTTTAATGGGCCAAATCCTGAGACAAAACTCCCATTAAAGTCTACAGACCTAATTCTGAAGTTCTTACTTAGGCAAAACTCCCACGGGGAGTGGCGAGGAAACAAACCTGGAGCTCTGACATCCTTCAAATTTCAGGGACAGTGGGATTTCAATCCCCAGGTTAGAGCCACCCACAGCACCCCATGCTTTTATTGCCCTGGGTGGATCCAAAAGCAAAAATGGCCTTTTTTCCCAGATCAAATGCAGCGGAACTCACCCAAGATGTCAACCCTAAATGATGGAAATCCTGCAAACTCTGTATGTTCTCATGAGTTGCTGGTGTCATTGAATGCAAACATGAACCCCAGCTCTGAACTGTCCACTATCTGGGTTCTCATATGGGCATCCATCACTGTACTCTCTGTCTCAAACCCAAACCCTCACATGTATCCAGTCTGACCCACATGTCGTCTCCTCGGTTCCTCTGTAGAGAAGACACTGCCATAATACTCTCCACTCCTCTATCATCTGAGATTCTCAAGGTGCTTTGCAAACATTCATCAACTAAATCTCACCAGCTTCTTGTGAGGCGGGTATTATCCCCCCTCCCACTTTAATAGACAAAGGCCCAGAGAAGTTCAAAGTGACTTGTCCAAAGGCATAGAGTAAATCAATAACAGAGTTATGATTATAATTCCGGTCCCATGCTCAGGACACTTGAGGTTATATATTGCCTCTCTGATTGGTAGTGGTATTGAACTAACCCACTGCAACTTTTCAGAGCATTAAACCAGGTTGCCAAAATGTCAGTGGAGTTTGTGGATCCTCAACACCTTGGGGGAAAAAAATCAAGCTCTTTCTTTATATATATATATATATAGAGAGAGAGAGAGAGAGAGAAAAGCTGGTCCGTTCTCGTCACTCAGTGCATTAGTGCTTGCATTGTACTGGTTGTCTAACAGATTGTAACTTCTTTTGGGCTGGGATAACGTCTTCCTCCGTTTGCTACAACACTGAGCATGCTGTCAGCTCTCAGCGAGCCCCAGTTCCCTGCTCTAACCACTAGACAACCCTCCCAGCCTAGGAGAAGAATTTTATTTCAGTGGAAAGTTTTGCAGAGCGTGCTGTAGTCAAGCTGAGCTTTGCAAGCAGAATCCAGGCTTTAGGATCAATAGAAGCTGATTTCCCTCATAACGAGCTATATTCTCATCTTCTAGAAAGAAAGGAAGAAAAAAAATCAATGGTCAGTTCAGGCAACTGTATTTGCTGGCAATTATTCAAGGAACATTTTCGATGCCCTCTGCAAAAGATACCATTTCCATTTGGCCCTGTTCCCATCTGGGCTCTGAACAGAAAGAGGCAAGTGACAAATTGGCACAGGTGTATCAAAGGGGAGAAAAGAAGAAGAGGGACAAACTGGACCCAGAGTCTCTACAGATAAAACATCTTAAAGGACCAAGCAGTGGAGTTTCAAGTTGCTGCATGGGAGAATGATAAAGGACAAGACAAGTGCATCCTATTGGTGTGCTTTCCAAGTTAAAGGGCACTGCTGTTAGCTCTCTGAAGAAACACATGAAGGCTACTCTCTGTGCAGTAGATTAGTTTTTGCCTGCTCCCCATCCCCTTTGCTTTAAGTTTTTTTTTAACTTTCTTTGTTTTATTTTAATTATATTTTTAATTTAAAAAAAAGCAAGAATGGAAGCCAAAAATCTTAGAGCTGGAACAGAAAAACTGGCAGAGGGAGAATAATCGTGGTGAAATTTTCAAACACAGAGCCTCACTCAATAGCAATGACTCATTCAACCACTCTCAGACTGCACAGCAAAACCTTGAAACAATGGATCAAATTTAACCCTTGTGTCACTCCATGGACTTCAGTAGAGGAAAGATTTGGTGCGTCCTGTGCATAGAAAATTGGATTACAGATTACTTCTTCCCTTGCCTTTCTTGGGTCATAACCCCGGAGAAGAGCTAAGTATTATTCATTATTATTCAGTGAAGCTGCTCTTGATTTGGAAGGGATATAAATCCGCCTACATCAGGGCAGAAGCTAATCTCTAACTCAAGGGGGCAAGGAATTTTTTTTCCCCTTGGTGCAGATTAATCCATAATTGCCTACTGCAGGGTTACTTAACACCTTTCTTGGAAGCACCTGATATTAGCCCCTGGGTGGAGAGAAGATACTAGACTGTTCCAATGAAATCAGTGCAAATATGCCCCATGCAAAGCCCAGGGCATCTCAGAACCATGTCCATTGCCCACAGTGGGGTTACACCCTGCGATTTCAAGTGGGGAAATAAGCAGCAGAAGCAGGTGAACTTCTACACAACAAAGAACTTATCTTCTTACCCTAGGCAAAGAAACAAAGGGAGAAAATGCTTGTGAATTTTTTAATATGGTGTAACAGCAGAATCGCTTCTAAGTACAATGTTTTTTTTCTGAAGTTTTCTGTGAAGTGTAAAGAGGTTTCTAACATGAGAAAACTGTCATGATGGAAAAAAAAGTCTGATTTGGTCAGTCTCTGTCGCTCTTCTCCCTTGACCTGTGAAAGCTATCTGGCTGGATCACAGGAACTCCCTGTGGCATGGATGCTGCTATGGGGTTGCAATGAAAGGCTGTGGTCTAGGCCCTGAGCTGGCGTAAATTGGAATAACTCTATTCATGTCAGTGGAGCTATTCTGCTTTGTGCCAGCTGAGGATCTGGCTCTTGTGTGTTTGCATAGGAGTGATCTCTTCCGTATCTGTAGGGAGATGGATGCCACCAATTAACTGACATCCTCAAAAGGGAATAAATGGATTCAAAGAGGGAGGGGTTTAATCAGCGCTGAGTACCGTCTGCTACTGTCAACGGCTGTCTGATAAAGGCTACAGTGCCTAGCTGGGGAATGCACAGAATCCTGGAATATTAAATCTAATGGTGAGATGATAATGATTAATTATCCCACTTGTCTACAAGGGGAATAATTTCCTCTCAACTGAATAGCTAAAATATCTCTTGCACGAATTCCAATTTGCTGCCATACAGCAGCTTAAATCCAAGCACTGCACACCTGTTGGCTAATTAGGGCACAACATCCCTCTGGGGGTTAGCTAAGGGATATCTCTGGGATCACTTCCCCCACCACTGAAATGCAACCAACTCTGGAGTGGAACATGGCAGCTGTTAAACAGCAGCTTTATGAGACTCTGGGATAGGGAGTTAAGAAGAAGAATGCTGTATGCAACTGGAACTGCAAGAAGTTGGAGAGGCAGGATGTCATCACTTGAGTTGGAGCTTGCTCAGGACATTGGTCTAGTCCAATGTCAACTTGGAGAGGGGGTCACAACCTCCCAGGGATGTTGTCAAGCAGCCCAGGGGGGTCAGGACCAACATCCTATTCTTTATGGCCAGATGTGGGGGGAGTGTCCTGAAACTTTATCCTGTCATAACATGGGGGGGCACAGTATGGAAATTGTTGAGAATCATTTGAGTCAAGTGGATTGAGCCTGTGGGTAAGCGCCAAACACTCTTGGGTTCAAATCCTGGCTCTGCAATTATCTCCTTATGTTGTTTTGGGCAAGTCACTTCAGCTCTCTGTGCCTCAATTTGCCCATCTTTAAAATTGGCCTAATAATTAGGGCTGGTTGAGAAATTTCCAGCAAAACTGTTTATATCAACAGAAAATTGTTGTTGTTTTTTGAGAAAAGTGTCTGCTTTATGTGGACATTTTTGACATTTCATTGAAAAAAACCAATGTCCTCAAACCAAAATATATGTTCAAAATGGGACCACAATGCCTCATGGGAGTTGTAGTATGGGTCCTTTATGCTCTCACTCTCCTCTGTGAGACAGGCTCTCTAGCCGGACCACATTTCCCATGATGCAACATGGCCAGAGATTCCTATGACATAGCCCTTTCCCTCACCAAGTGAGGAGAAAATGGTATTTCATTGTAAATGTAGTCTGTCCAGAGAGTCTGACCCATAGAAGAGAATGGGGGCAGAAGGTACCCAAACTACAACTCCCATGAGGCACCAAGGCACTATTTTGAATAGAAATATTTCAGGTTTTGGTATCTCACCAAAGAGTTGAAATTTTCAGTGGAAGCACCCCCTGACTAGCTCTGTGAATAATACTAACCAACCTACGGCACTTGGCAGTGATATGGGTACAGAGAATTTAAGTGACTTGCCCAGGCTGACACAAGTAGATGGGGAATTGAACCTGAGATTTTCCAAGTGCCCATCTGGTACCTTAACCAAAAGTTGATTCTTTCGGGGGTACTGTTGGGAAGTAGAGAGCTCTGATAGGTCGCCACTTCTCGGGTGAAACATGGCAGTTGTTAAACAGCATTCAGCAACACTGCACATGGCTAGTAGGCAAAATGGCTCCTATATATTTTCAAAATCACATTGGGATGCTTGTAGAGGAAAAGAACTGCATACCCATAACGTCATGGCCATTCTACACATTCCCAAATAAACCCCCACCACCTTCCCTGCTTTGATGAACCACAGCACAGCAATGTCGAGCTACAACTTTGCATAACTTTCAGGTAACTAACAGTTCCTGGCTAGTATGTCATATACGGGAAGGTTGTTGTGGGAGGGGCTCTATCTGAAATTCACAAATGAAAATACCACTTTTTTTTTGTCTTCCCATGTATGGAAAATGAATTACACATTCCCTTGCTCCCCCAGGGCTGAATTATAAATTCTGCTTTTAATGCTTCGAGGGTTTCTGACAGGAAAAGAAACCTGCCTTCTCCTCTTCCTTCATTCTCTGGTTCGTTCCCTCACTCTTCCCTGCCCCCAGATGTAAGAGCTCAGTTAAGTAACACGAAAATAAGTCACACCTGTGTTTTTCATTTAGCTGCAGATTTACTGTGGATGCCTCTCATCCATCATCCCCCGGTGATGGATTTTACATCACTTGTCTGTTAGCGGCTGTGTGGAATTTGTATAACCTTGCAGTCGTCTCAGGGAGATAACACAAGGCATGTGTACTTCAAGACTCGGATGCTACTCAAGGAGAAGCAGCATGATTTAGTGCGGCAGGACTCAGGCGACCTGAGTTTTGTTCCTGGATCTGCCATCAGCTCCCCGCATGACCTTGGGCCAATCATTTACTCGATCTGTGCATCACTTCCCCAATATGTAAAATGAGGCTAACACTTAGTTTATCCATCCAAGGTAGGTATCTAGCCCCACTCCACCCCGCACTAGAATATCTGAGCCCCTCAACAGTCTTTCGTAGGGCTACAGAAGTGCAGTTATCCCCAGATGAGGAACTGGGGCCCAGAGAGGTCCAAGGTCATACACAGAGAGGTTGTGGCACAGCAGGGACTTGAGCCCAGGTCTCAGGCTAGTGCTCTAACCACTGGACCATCCTTCCTGAGCTATCTTGTCTCTTTAGGGGGTTAGCTCTTTGGGGCAGGGTCTGTCTTTACTAGGTGTGTGTAGATGGCCCAGCACAGTCAGGCCCTGATCTCCATTGCAACTTTCAATGTTACTGTCATCACTGGGACTCTGTTTTGATCAGGGTAAAAGCTGTGTGCTGTCCCCCTGCATTTCCTTTTGGCCAGGTGCGGTGCTGTGGATGCATGCTGCCGACACTCCCCCACTTGAGTGGTCAGTAAGTTCACTACAAAGGATCTGGGCAAGGGGAAGCCAAAAACAACCCAACAAACCCTGTCTCCTCTTCACTAAGGTCTCAGGGAAGGAGTAATTTTAACAGGAGGTCAGACTAGATGATCATAATGGTCCCTTCTGACCTTAAAGTCTATGAATCTATGAATCTATGAAAGACCCCCACCTCAGGACCTGGGTCAGAGCTTCCAAACATTAGGCCCAGAGACTTCGTTTGCAGACCTTACCAGGCTAGTTCCATGGAGCCTGAGCGAGAGAAAGAGACCATTGCCCATTGCAGCCTGCGTGGCTTCTAGTCCCTGCTCTTCTGTTCAGCTTTCTGTTTAAATAGCTTGCCCCATGTGGGCACCTCCTTTATTACACCCAGACCCTCTTGGTTGCAGGCCCCAGGGGTAATACACGCCTTCCCAGCCAGCTCGGATAACTGTGTATTTACCAGCCTACAGCATAAAAGTCCTAGCAGCCTAGTAGGCAAGGAAGGTCTTTCATTTACAGGAACTCCATGCTAATCCATGGAATTCTCTCTGCAGGTGAAGAATAATTTTGCCACTCCATGTGTCTAGCAAATCATAGAATCATAGAATATCAGGGTTGGAAGGGACCTCAGGAGGTATCTAGTAACTCCATTGCACACTACCCTGGCTGGCTCTAGCACTGTCTTCTCGGCACACAGCTGAGCCACCAAACCTGCACTAAACACTCATCTACAGTGGCAGAGGGGCATCGTCCTGATCTCTGGGGTGAGTCATCTCGAGTCAACCTGTGCAACACCTTTACTTGCACAGAGCTTCAGAGAAGGTTCAAATCCCGCATTCTGTGGGAACTGGGTGCCTGAAAATCCTAGCTTAGAGTTATAACCTGATTGGAAATTCAGCACCTCTTGGGCAGAGAGAAATTTTCTTCAGCAAGAACCAGTTTCCCAGCCCCTTGAGGCCTCTTACCAAATGAGCTCCACAGACAAATGCAAGCTATGGGCCAGAGCCATTATATGTGTGTGTGTGTGTGACAGGCACTAAAGACACACACCTCAGATATTAACTGGTGCTCCATTTGCAAAGTCACTTTAATGACAGCATCTGGGCCTCAGAACAATAACACAACTGGTTCAGCGGATGTCTGCAGGTCCCAAGCCACCACAGTTCCTCCTGACTGAAGAAGTGAGTACATTGAGCTCCAGCACTGGGGCTGCACCACTGATAAATCGAAGGCCGGGACAAACAGGATTCTATCTATGGTGCTGACGTTGCCCCCATAACTGTGGTGTCTGACCACCTCACAACCTTTAATGCATTTCTCCTCACAGCACCCCCACGAGGTAGGGCAGTTCTATTATCCCCGTTTTACGCATGGGGAACTACGGCACAGAGCAAGTTAGCGACTTGCCAAAGATCACACAGGAAGTCTGTGGCAGAGCAAGGAACTGAAGCCAGGTCTCTCAAGCCCCAAACCCTAGGAGATAAAGGATGCCCCCAACTACTGGGCCATCCTTTATGTCCTAGTTTGCTGAGCGAGGCTTCCCACCTGTTCAGGGTTTTCTGGGAAAGCTTCAACGTCAGTGGGGTGATCGTACTCCTGGTGTGGCGCATTTCACAGGTCCCGGATCATTCCCACGGCCTTTGGAAGGTGGACATGGCACTGTCAATGGAATGATCAAATATCGACCTGACAACGTGTGGATGCAATGTCGTCACGACCTGGTGATGTTCTACATCTCTCTCATGGCGTGGTTACTCAGTGCAATACCATCGGGGAACACTCGCCAAGATAGCAACCATCCATATTGCTGCCTTTCTGGGAGGTCAGCGATCAGGCTCAGTAGAGGGGTATCTGGATGGAGTTCTGTGCTGTACAGGAGGGCAGATTCGATGATTTAATAGTCCCTTCTGGCTTTAAAATCTATGAATCTTTGTGAGGAGAAAAGAGAGAAGTTCGGAGAAATGAGACACACACTGAGCTCAGTGTCAAGTAAATCCTACTCAACCGGAGTACAGGTTACAGACCTATTTTCCTAGTCTAGACAAGGCCAATTATAAATACGTGAGTTGATTTTCAAAGGGGCTGGGCCCTTGCAATTCCCCATCTGTGGGAGTTAAAAATCAGGCCACTTAACTCTCCAGCGAAGCAATGTTACTATGACTTTGTCAGCAGCGGCGGCGTCACTGTCCCAGTAGGTAAAGCCATGCGAAGAGCTGGTTTGTGGCAGCCATCACACAGCTAATGTGGAATCGCAAGCTATCTTGTTAGGGTGCCAGCAGCCCTGGGATTATTTCATTCTTTTCGGCTATTCTTTTAGTGCTTCTTAGGGTGGTGGGGTTTGTTTCTTTTAATCACCAGTGTCCTGGTAGAGAAGCTGATTGTTTCCAAGCCCTAGGAAACAAGACAAGGAGGTTGCCTGAGTATTTTGTATTATTACGATGACATCCCGCTGTGATAATGCAATGGGTAAAGCTGAGTTAAGAGAATCCGCAATTCACCCATATGGTGGGGTTCTCTTGTCTGGAGCTACAAATTCAGACAGAACAATATTACTTGACAAAGACAGTGGCGATGGGTAGAGCCTGCATCTGTATGATAAAGCTAATGTGGCGGATGCTGTTAATTATTTATTTTGCAGTGGCAGTGCTTAGGCGGAGATAAAGGGTCTCAGGGATTTGGCCTTCAGCATGACAAGGTGGGAGTAACAACCAAGGCCTGAAGATTAGCACTTGAGCCAACTGCCGTGTCCATTGCCACGGTGAAACAAAGCAAAAAAAGATCATGAATATGCACACGTCTATACACGCACGGATTCGCTAGCTTCTTTTATGGCTGTAGGAGTGCATGATATTCACTGGTAAAGCTGGAAAATGACACTTGCAGAAAGACGTTCCACATTCCAGAATAAATGCACAATGGGGTCCAAGACCAGACATGGAAATGATCTCTTTATGTCTTGTACTTAATGAGCTAGAGCTGGGGTGCATGCCGCAAAGATAATTGCACGAAGTCGCGTTTTTTGAAATTCAAATTCAAATTTTGAAATTCACCTGGCACACTGAGATCCAGATCTCAACGGCAGCCTCTAGGTACTAACATAATATGATCCACAATAATAATGAAATCACAAGTTTTAAATTGGGGTTGACACTCATTAAGCCCCTACAACTGGCCACTGTTCTTTCTCCTCTCCTAGCAGTAAGGAAAATAACTGATGACATCTGGGGTTTGATTTAAAAAAACAAAACAAAAAACAATTTTAATTAAAAAATAAATGAATGGCTCCAGTTTTCCTTTTAAAAAATAATAAAAGTCTGGGAAGAGGGATGTACAAACCATGATCATTATAATGAAATTTAAAAATTGATGAGGAAAATTGGAAAGGGATAAAATAACATTCACCAAGTAATTAGGGAGCATTAAGGCTGCAGTTTATCTCATGTACGTTATCATTAGATGGCTGTAAGCCATAGATCCTTTTCTTCTCTCTATTATATATATATAGATATAAAATAGAGGGTCAGTGATGCATATGCCTGGGGCTAGTTCTTTGCACAACGGTGAATTTCACCCTTAAGGTCTAATTGGGCTTCCATTGACTTAAAAATTGCATCAGGGATTCGCCACGCAGAGAGCAGTACTGGGTAGCATTGAAAAATTCTTTAAGGAACATAATGGTTTCTTAAGTCAGAGAATGGAAAGGAGATTGTGGTTTCAATGTCAGGTGTAGAGAAATAGGGCCAGATTTTCTGCTGGTGTAAATCCACGTAGCTCCACTGACTTATACCAGCTGGCTCATGGATACATAAATGCAACTGATTGGCAGTCAGCACTCCCATAGATGAGGTAGAGCTTGAACTTCCAACCCAAGTTAGGTGTTGGAGATTTCTGGATCCAAAACCACCGGCTCCTGGCTGGATACAAAGTAAGAAGGGGTCTGTTATGCAGGTCCATGGTGGATGCAGATGAAATTTCTCCAACCGTGCAAGGTAACAAAAATCTCACCCCATTAGCTGAGCTTCTGTGAGCCAAGTGAAATCTTGCAGCATTTCAGCAACAATTAATTTGAGCCCAAAACTAAGTCCTGCCCTGAAACTATAAATGAAGTAGGGATTTGAGCAGGTTCTCCTCAGCCCTTTCCCATGCCTCCATCCTCTGCTTCTCATAGCCTGGCTGATTTACCCCTGCAGCTAATTATCACAGCACTTCATTACCCACCTCCATTGGTTCCCCTGCCCTACAGTAAATGAATTTCCAGGGACTCTCTGTCCAGTTTTACTGTGTGAAATCAATGCCAATGACTTCTAGAATTCACCTGGACAGGTGTACTGTACTGCGGACAATACTTGCTCAGAATATACAGAAGCATCTTGGAGTTGCAAGGTGAACGTGTAACCCACACCTACAATGTGTGTTACCCGTCCATCTCTGTGCCTGATCCACAGAGTCTTAAGCAGTGGCAGCTCAGGCAGTCTCCCAGATGAGGCCCTACCTATGTGACAGGCAGGGCAGGGGGGAATCAGGCCCACTGCTGGGGAAGCGCATGCTTGTTTTGACACTTGCACATTTCTGCAGTAGGCTAGAGTCCTCTATATTGGTGTCAGCCAGGCAGCTTTGAGGAACTATTTAAGTACAGCAGCAGCGTCCCTGCCGAGAAAATGACCTACCTGCCAAGATGGGGTCGGAGTTGTCTCACAGCTATCCCCATCACATTTAGGTTTACTGAAAACATCTGTGTCATCTTGCAGAGGGAAAGGTTCAGAGACAAGTGATGGTCACGAGAGACACTCCATACCTGGCTCACTTTCCCCTCGAACCGGACTACTGGCTGTCTTTTCCTTGATGAAAGGCACCAGCACAATAAAAATCCCACAGAATGGCAGCAGCATGATGAATGGGATGCAGTAGGGAAAGCAGACGGTACCTACACTGCCAGAGCCAGAGGGGTCTGGCAATTGCAAATAACAGATACATAAAAATAAACAAACTCCTTGCATGGAATGGTCCTGAAAGATAATCTAAATAGGGAACAGGGCAACAGCTTTACCTAATTGAAACTATTAGTATAAAATTTCTTTGCAACATGCTGAACGCTGTTGGAAAGTGCAGAGGGAGAAGGAGCCATGGGTGGATTGTACGTACGGGATACCCCTAGTGTTAACCATTCATTTACAAAGCACTGATATAAATTGCTGTTAATTACCTCTGTAAATGCTTATTGTGCCTTCTAAATTAGAAGCTGCTGGAAGGGGTTAGATGTGCCACCATGCTGATTGGTTTTGGTTATTGGTGTTTTTGAAGGAAATTGTTGATTAGGGTGTCTGAAGCTGGCTGAAATGGGGAACACTCAAAGGCCACTGGCATTGTGACAGTCAGTTCTTCTCTTTCACCCTCGGCTTCCCAGGCTGTATTTCAATATGTTGGCTGGTGAAGTAGCAACCTAGAGCTGATGGAGTGGTTTGGCTGGTTATTATGTTAAAAAGCACAAAGATAAAGCACTCAGGAGACCTGGGTTCTATCCCCAGCTCTGTCACTGACCTGCTGTTTATCACTCCCCCTCTTGGTGCCTCTGTTTCTCCCCCTTTCTCCGTATAATGTATTTAGATTCTAAGCTCTATGGCAGGGACTGTCTCTCACTATGTATGTACAGCGTCTTGCACGATGAGGGCCCCAACCTGAGTTGAGACCTCTAAGTGCTACTGTCATGCAGATAATAGGAATGTCATATCCAATGCAGATGACTTCAGCAACTACCCTAAGGACGAAGCGCCCTAATGAACTGAGAGTAAATCCTCTTACAAAACACTGCGTTCCAAACCTGCCAAGAAAGAGAGAAGTGGGGATGAAAACTCACTAGCAATATGTTGCACTACAGTGTGATTAGCTGAAGCCCCACGTCTGAAAGGCACTGGGTGAGTAATACATTTTCCCCATCTAATCCCATAAGCGAACAGATGCCAATGGTCTGAGCCAGCTCCAACTTACTTTAATGGATCAGGTCTCAATACCCTGCACAGTGATGCAGGACTTTTCTGTTGAGACACCCTCGGGACAGCTGTTAAAATATTGCATTAAAAAATTCAGGTTAATTGCTGCTGAATCATGCTGGCCGGTGGGTCCTATTAAACCCAAGCAGGACGTCAGGGAGTGAAATGTCTCTTGAGTTCAGAAGCGGAACCCTAGGGACAGGTGAGTTCAGAGAAGACGCTTAGGCTGGTGTTTATGTTTGTGGGTTACTAATAAAACCAAATCCCAGCAAGAGGGTGAGTCTGGCCCTATGTCCGAGACTGTGCACTGATATTGATCAGTCTATTCACAGCTCCATTGCACATGTTCATGGGGCTGTGAAACCTCATATCCACAGAGCTATAGGCATTAGAGATGGAAGCGATTGATTGGTTCTTGTCTGTTCTCCTCTGTCAGAGCAGGATAATCTGTTCTCCAAGGCTTTGGCCAATTTTAAGCAACTCAAGCAATGGGGCTTCTGCTACTTTCCATGGGGAAGAGTATTCCATAGGCAGATTTCAGTGTGAGGAAACTCAGCAGCAGGTTGTTGCTAATGAGGCTGTGCAAGTCTGAAAGCCTCCTCTACAAATGAGTGAAAAGCCGCTCTTATCACCCCACAGAGACCTACATGAAGGCCTCAGTCTCCTATAATGGCATAGTATGGTATCCTATGGGACCTAATTTGGCCAGCGGAGGTGTGAGCTGGGTGTCTAACTCCCCTTAGCCTCCAGCCAAGATGTCCCAGTTGCTACCTGATAGTTTGAAAGGTGTTTTTAAAACCTTAGAATATTCAAAAATACCAGGCCAGGTGCATGCAGGGGATGGTAGTTTAAAGAACTTCGGTTTAAAAAGCAAATATTCTGAACATGACAAGTACTTCCAGCTCGGCGCCTAACTCCAGTATGCTAATGATTCCTAGCTCCAAGGATTCACCATTGCCTGTCCAAATCCCATATTTATACCGTAGGGGTGGGAACTCCCAGTGCAAGAGAGGGAGTAGGGGAAGTTAGGGGTGGCAAAACATGGAGGCTGAAAAATGTTAGCTCTGATCCAACATGCTTTAACCCTGAAAAGCCCAGCTCAGAGCCTGCTACCATAGCCAGCACACCACCAATCAGGTCATAATCCTCACCGGCAGATAGGGGAAGTGAACAAGAATGTTACGCTGAGGATCGACGCTGCAGTAGTGTGCAACTATGGACCATTCTGAAAGTCTTTACATCAATCCTGCATCAGGACTTGGCTTTTCTCCTCCACCGGTGCCCTCCCAAATCAAACAGGACTATGGTTAGATCCCTGAAATGCAAAGCAAAAAGACAGACCGCTCTCAGCATGTGATGGATGGTCTCTACCAAACTTCAGCACAGTCAGACCCTTGGCATAAACCATCTGTTGAAATCTTCATAGCCAAAGGAAGCTGGGAGTTACTGCCTTTGACTGCTGGCCTTATTCCAGGGGAGCAAACTAGCAGAGGAGTAACTGAAGTGAGAGACAGGTAAAGTACCCTCTGATTTGGAAGAAACAAATAGAAAGTTAAAGGAAAACCACAGGGTGAGTCAAACTTGTATCCAGGGAAGTCAGCGTGGGTGGAGCAGAAGAAGGCAGCAGGATATCAAAGGCAGCATAATGCCCTTTTAAAAACAAATTTCATCAATAGAAGCCAAGATGCAAGCTAATTGCAGTCAATCAATGGCCAGAGAAAAGCAAGGAGGCATTAAAGAGAGAATGCCAGGCCCATTCAAGCAAATTGGGGCAGCTAGGGTCAAAATGCTAGACCAAGAAAGTAGCCTTTGAAGGGACAGAAAAGAGGAATAGCAATGCCTTCTGGAAAGCAGCCCAATTCTGCAAGGTGCAGCGCCCTCAACTCCCAGTGGGAGGCACTCTGCCCTGCACAGGATTGGAGTTCTATGTCAGGGGCTGAATTTGTTGGAAGGAAGCTGGACCTGGAGCCCAAATTCGCAGCTTATTGCTCCAGTCACCAGAACCAGGAGTCCTGTTCCCAGACCCCTGCTCTAACCACTATACCCCAAGCTCCTACCAGAGTTGGGAATAGAACCAAAGGGTCCTGACTTCCAGACCCCAGGTCTAACTATAAGGCCACACTCAAAACTAGAAGAATAGAATCCAGATTCTTGTGCCTCTGTTCTAACCTCTACACCCAATTCACCTCCTAGCGTTGGGACTGGAGCCAACAAATCTTATTCCCAGCCCCCTCCCCCCCCCCAACCACTAACCCACCCCTACTCCCCGCGTTGTACCCCCCTTTGAAAGCATGTCCTGGCAGGAGCGAGGTATCACAGTGACAGCTCCCAGCAGGGCAATGATCACTTCTTCTTGGCAGGGACTGATCTGTCCCAGGTGCCCCCTTCCATTGTGCACGGCTTCCTGTTACAGAGCAGCAGTGCCAGTAACAAAATGAATTGTTCCTCCTGGAGCCAGCCCATGGAGTGCAGCATTGTGCCAGCAGCCTGGTGCTGCATACCAGGAACCCCGGCTCTCGAAGAGGGGACGGGAGAGTAAAGTGAGAATGAATTATTCTACACCAGGCACTTTCTTCCCTAGTCACTGCCTAGGGCTTTTAGTTTTTTCTTGCCTGCCAAGCATCTCTGTGATCCATCCTCTTTCAAGCAGGAAGCCAAAGGCTGGAGCTAACGCACTGGGAAACAAGGGATGGGAGGGAGACAAGAGAGAGGGTGGATGATGGCAGTTGGCGCATTGACAGACAAAGAAACAGCTAACGAGGGCAGGAGGCAGAGAGAGCAAGGGGCAGAGAGAGATTCTGAGAAGAAAAGCAAAGAAGGGGCCAGATTCTCAGCTGCTGTCAATGGTGCTTGGCCAATTTCCACCAGCTGCCCCTCCTTCTTTGGGAACTGGTATCTTGGCTGCCATTTCCCGCTGAGGTCTAAACTGTCTCTACAGCTGGGCAAAGGGCAGAGTTAAGCTCAGGGTGTGATTTCCCTGCAGTGCCCCCGGTCTACTGCCCGCTGCTCAGTGTGACAGAGCCAAGGAGGCGATTTCCCTGCAGAGCTCCCTGCCTAGTGTAACAGGACAAAGTCTGAGCTGAGGGGAAATTCCAGTTTCCAGGTGGTGGGGCAGCTTCTTGTGCCTACCTAAGTGATAAGAGAGACTGAAAATACCTGCACACTAAAAAACTGAATGGGAGGGGCAAAAGGTCTCCCTTCCCCCTCCTATCATTTTGATTCCATCCTGTCTTGGGTCTCTCCTGTTTGCTGCCGCCGCCCCTCCCATGGGGGACTCACGCCTCAGGGGCGTGGGGATTAGATGTAAAAGGTTCACTTAAAAAAAAGCGGGACTTCTGTTTTGATCTCACAGGTGATCAACTCTAGAGAAATTGCTTCTCTCTTCTAGCCTGAGTGTCCGTGACCCGGAATGAGGCTGAATTCTGAGCAGCGGCACAGCAAGCTCTGAGCGGGAGGGGAATGGAAACCAGTGGACAGGACGGGATTGCTGGATTTGGCTAAGCAATTGACTCATTTTATTTTACTCCTCAGCTACCCCACTCCTCTCTCGCCATCCCTCCCCCACCCAACCGCAAACAACTTTTAACCCCTTCTTCTCTGAGGAAAAATGTGTCTCTATTGACTGAATTTCTGCTGTAGGTTTTATTGTGCCATGATCCATTACACTCCTTAAGAAGCAGCTTTGTGTGTAAGGCCATGGGCTGAGGAACTCAGGAGCCCTGGGTTCAATTCCTGGCTCCGACGGACTCCTTGTGTGGCCTTGACCAAGTCATTTAATCTCTCTCTGCCTCAGTTTCCCCCATCTGTCAACTAGGTATTTGGTTGCCTTGTCTATTGAGCTTGCAAGCAATTTGGGGCAGGGAGTGTGTCTTATTACGTACAGCACCTCGCACAGTGGGGCCCACATCCCCCATAGGATCTATAGGCACTACTGGTATAGAAATAATAATAATTGTACTGACACAGCAACCATTCAGAATCCTCCTCTAACCTCCCCTGAGGCCTCCAACTCTTTGCTGCAGTTCCAGTTCAGGCCACCCACATGGCTCTAGTTAGCGTCACTGTAAGGACCTGCCTTGGCTCTCAGAGTGCTGTTAGCATGTGGGGTTTTCTTGGATTGAGAGAGAATGGGTCAATCAGGTGGATAGAACCTGTTCCTCCAGTAGGGCGACCAGACAGCAAGTGTGAAAAATCGGGACGGGGGTGGGGGGTAATAGGAGCCTATATAAGAAAAAGAACCAAAAATCGGGACTGTCCCTATAAAATCGGGACATCTGGTCACCCTATCCTCCAGGGACTCTGTATTTACCTCCACTATCCTGGGCTGCAGCCAGCCCCTCACCCGCAAGAACATAATTCCCACTGGGAAAAAGTTCTCCCCCACATATTCTTTCCTGCGGGGCTCCCTGGACTGCAGGCTATAGAGAGAACACCCGAGGCTGCAATTTGTTGGGCCTACATGAGGAAGTGCGAGCAAAGGCTGTAACCGCTGGACCAGCTACCATCCGAATACCCCACATCCAGGTATGCCTAGCTCCCCGCCCCTCACCTCAGACCCCTAGGTGCAGATGGGCCTGAGTAGACTGGACATCCCCCACATACTTCCCCTCTCTGCCTGCTTCCCTCAGGCATCTGTTCCCTGAGCAGAATGCGGGTCACAAACACACAGGCGAGATGGGTTGTCATGACCTCCGGGACAGGGGCTGCTGACTGGCACCCAAGTGCCGCTCGTGACAAGGACTGAGGTGTGCCAGGACTTTCCTTTGGCTTATTCTTGGCTCAACACGGCATCTGCCCTTCTCCAAAAGCTGCCAGGAAGTGACAGCGTTAAGAAATCCCACCAAGAAAGAGGCAGCAGGCCTGGTACCAGGCTCAGTGTGGTATGCAGGTGACAGAGAGACAGTGAGCAGACGCATGAAGGAACCCACCGGTCTTTGCTTTCCGTTTGGAGCGAGAGGTAAAGGTAAGAAGGCAAATCTCTCAGCCTGGTTGGCCCCTTATTGCCAACTCCCAGAACCAACCCCAGAAGAGAACCCTCCGTAGACAAGTCGTCTCTCTATGAACTGGGCAG
The DNA here is from genome assembly GCF_028017835.1 of Emys orbicularis. NCBI lineage: Eukaryota > Metazoa > Chordata > Testudines > Emydidae > Emys > Emys orbicularis. The sequence continues at coordinate 5,623,101 of NC_088705.1, read as the reverse complement.
GGAAGGAAGGAATTTACAGCGATGGGCTTAATGCAAACCTGCCACTGGGATTTACAGCTCCACAAACTTGCTTTCCCACAGGGAAAGGGCAATCTCTTTGCTGCACCTTTCGACAGCTGCATAAATAGAATAGTAAGAAGCCGCTAATGATTCTGGATGCCTGACAGGAGATGCCCTAAAGGGTTTGACTTGCACCGGGGAGAGATTACGGGGCGAGATTTGTTTGTCTACACAGCAAAGTTGTACAGGCTTAATTTAAGGTGCGACATTAAACTAATTTAGTTAAACTGGTGCCTAAGGCTGCGTGGACACTTACTTAAAAAACAGGTTTATTTAAGTTTAAATTTGCAGTGCTGCCTAAAAAAAACCCCACACAAGCATGACAATGGCTATGCAGCAAGTGTGCTGAGCCACTGCCCATCCGGCTGACCAGCATTGGCTTGTTCTGGATGTCTGCATTCGAGCTGGGAGGTGTAATCTGCAGACACACCCACACACCCACACTAGCTTTGATCAGAGCTAGCGAGCTAAAAATAACAGTGTCGCCATGGTCAGGGCCGGTTCCAGCATTTCTGCCGCCCCAAGCAAAAAAGCCGCGGTTGCGACCGGCGGCAGCAATTGGAAAAAAAAAAAAAAAGCCGCGATTGGCGGCGGCAGTTCGGCGGCAGGTCCTTCGCTCCTAGAGGGAGTGAGGGACCTGCCGCCCCCTCCCTTGGCCGCCCCAAGCACCTGCTTGTTAAGCTGGTGCCTGGAGCCGGCCCTGACCACGGTGGCACGAGGCCTAGAGTACAATCCTGTCAAGACCCTATGCACATACTAGGGTAGCTAGCCTCTCCCACCACTCCACTTCTGTTTTTAGAGTGCTGTCTGCTCAAGGTGGGAATTTGACCGGCCAGCTCAAATGTAGAGAGATGCACCCTTGTTTCCTTGTGCTCCCCCATCTGTCTGTACCCACTGGTTGTCTCATGTCTTTTGTCTTATACGTAGGTGTAAGCTTTTTGTGTCTGTTGCCCAGTGGAGCTCTGGTCCATGACCGGGGCTCCTAGACACTATTACAAATAATAATAATAGAAAAGGCCTAAGTGACTTGCCTAAAGTCACGCAAGAAGCCTTTGTCAAAGCCAGGAACTGCATCCAGGGCTTCAGGACATGAGTCGCCTTTATGCAGCCCTGGCAGCGTAAAGGGCCTTAGAGTGGGTGTGAATGGAGCCCGAGTCCCCGCCTCCGTGTCCTGGCTCCCAGTCATGTGTCGTGCCTGGCTGCCTTTCCCTGCGGGGTGATCCAAACTGCAGAGATGCAGGTTGTAGAAGGAGGGACATAAGCTCACTTGGAGACGATCCTGCTGAAAGGAGTGTGCAGTTTCCCAGGAGTGCAGGCGACTTTCCGTGTCTGATTTTCCCTCTGGGAGTCAAATGATTCCCTTATTATAGATACTGCAGACTCGCCAGGAGCAAATGACTCCGACTGGTTAGCGGGTGGAACTGAATTACTGTGGCTGAACTGAAGGCAGCACCAGGTTTATAGGTTTTCTTTGTAACTGCTTTGTTTCATCTTCCTAGCCCAGGCTGGGAGGAGGGCATCCTGGGCCTGCGATCAAAATGGGAATGTTAAAAGGCTCCGTGCTTGTAAAAGCCCAGGTCAGAGGCAGGCTCTGTACAGGCAGGGGATGTGTAAGGTCCCCTCCAAAATTACCCTGCTGATTATTTAGACCTGAAAAGTGTTAGCCATGGAAAGTAGCCAGCGAGGTATGGTCCCTTCCCCAAGGAATGGGCAGGCTCGCTGCTGTGGAATCCTTACCTGCAGCCCTCCCACTATTCCAGCCCTACAACCCCCCACCAGCTCCGCTGGTGTCCCCCAGTCCTGCTCTGCAGCTCCCTCCAGCTGTGCAGAGGTTTTCAATCGGCTGCTCCCCTGCTATTCCAGCCTCGGGCCCCTCTCTCCCATGGATCTCTCAACTCTGCCCGATGGCGTCTCTGTTCCATCCATTTGCGTCACCAGACGGAACTCAAGCGAGAGAAATTTCCTTGTCCCAGAGTCTGGATTCCCCAAACGCACACAAAAAAGCGTTGCAGCCAGGACACAATCCAAGCCAAAAGGAAAGTAGCTTCCCTTTCTCCGGGGCCTTTCATTCATAGAATCATAGACTATCAGGGTTGGCAGGGACCTCAAGAGGTCATCTAGTCCAACCCCCTGCTCAAAGCAGGACCAATCCCCAACTAAATCATCCCGTTCAATGGGATCCCGCTGTGCTTTGCGCAGAGCTAGACAGATAATTTCGCCTACTCACCCCTTGAGTGCAGCCACTTCTGGGGGATGTCAGCCGTTCTAAGAAGGCCGGTCTTCAGTTTGGGACAGGAAGTGATGAAGGCCACTTGAAACTGCGGCAGCAATTAATGAAGAAGGAATGGCAGCGCCCAGATTGGACTTTTTGTCCCTGACACTGGTGCTAGCACCACAGCTCTTGACAGAACTGCACAGGATATTTAACGTCCACAAATGGTTAGTTCTTGGTTTTACGTCTCACCTGAAAGAAACCTCAGCAGCACCATCCCCCCCCCCCCCCACAAGCACATTGGGGTCAATACTTATAAGGAAGTGCCCACCCAGTGAGCTCCCTGAACCACAGCGCCCCAAAGCACTGCGCTGAGGTCAGTACTGACTCAGAGAGAGGAGCGCCCCCTATGGACTCACCCACACTACCGCCTGCACCCATTTCTCCATGAAGATCAGCCCTTCGAGTGCTACCCAGGACCTTACCCTGCTGAGCCGTGGGATCCTGGGAGGCTGGTTTGACTACAGGGCCTAGAAACCGATTGGCTTTTTGTTCTTACCGGCTGGCTGCAGACGTACAGCCTTTCCCACCTCAGTGCACTGGGAGTAGCCCAGCCTGTTGCACCTGCCATCCGGCCGCAGACATTAGAAGAGAGACACCGAGTCCCATCTCCGGGGCCTGGACTTGCTATGGTATATTCTGTATGGACAGCAGCGGAGCCTTTAACTGGGACTCTCAGGGGCTTCGGCAGCTGGGCTTTTAAAGTTCCTTCCACTCCCAGCCTGGCTGAGCCATGCAAAGCTTGGGCCATCTCGGGAGCCTTTCCGTGCACATCTGACTCCAGCCAGAGAGGAGAGTGCTTCCAAAAGGCTGCAGCTGGCAGTTTTCTGCGTTGTCCCCAGTCACATGCAGAGAACTGGAGGGCTTTCATTTGAGAGACAGCTTTAAAAAAATAATTCCAGACTGCCCAGTTTCCGGCCCAAATTCAAGGGGCCGTTTGCCCACAGAGACGCCTTTCGTGTCTGGATTTTCCCACCTCACCGTTCTCCCCCTTTTCTGCTCCCATTCATATATCAGGCACTGCTGACCGCAGTCGGAAACGGGGATACAGTCAGCTGCTGTAAGGATTCTGCAGCAAGGCTCTCGCTCTGTAGGTCAGTATTTCCCAAACGGCCGGTCCCGACCCACCAGTGGGTTGCAGGCACGTTCAAGGTGGGTCACAGGGCCGGTGAGGAGGAGAGGGCAGCCGGGGCCAAACCTGAGTGACGCTATGAGCCCAAGTGCCAGGTGGCAAAGCCCGGAGCGTGGAGCTGGGCCCAGCCCTGTGCAACAGGAGGTGTTGGGGTGAGTGTGGGTCGGGCTTGCTCCCCAAACACCTCCCGCCTCCCGTCTGACCATGATACAGACCCCTTTAATGCCCCCCGGCCCCTCCACATACATCCCCAAACCTCCTAAGGAGCCCTCTCCCTGCCCAACACCAGCACAGATATTACCTGGCGTGGTAGCACATGGAACATAGGCACAAGATTTTTGTTCCCTTCCTGAATGGACTTGGTGTTTGCATTTACTCGCCCTGTTGAAATGCCACAAGTGCTTAGGGGATGCTGCTGCTGCAGGGCTGTTTGCTACAGTCACGAGATTAAAACCCACCTGTGGGCCATTACATTACTGGCGGAAAAGAAAAAATGTCTTTGGCCACTGTGTGAAGAAGAGGAAGAGAAGAGCTGGGAGAACAAGGCGTTAATCCGGCTGGGGCGGTTTCCAGCCCAAGACCCAGCCCAGCCATTGTCAGGAGCTCATTTTGGGGGCTCATGGGTAGGAATGTAATACCTCAGCAAACAGCTTTTTGAAGCAATTCTGGGGCCGGGTGGACTGAACCATGTTGGCAGGGACATGGGGCTTTTTCTTCCACGCTGCTCAGTACAGCAATTACATTACTAATTTGTTTTTCTGCTGAGCCTTTCTCCAGGGGGCGCGGGGATTAAAGTTGTGCACTGTCACAGATGTCTCACTTGATGGTCTTGATTTCATACCGGGAAATGGTTTATTTAGCGTTCTGCCTTAGGATGCGGAGGAAAGATGTGGGCGGGGGGGAGAAGAGGAAATACCTTCTCTGCCTACCCACATTTGCCCTCTGTGCATTATTCTTCCTGACGTAAACTGCTGAGGAACATTGCAGCGTGTTGTTGAACAGCTGCCGCGCTCCTTCCCAGAGGGGGCTGCATTCCAATGGTTGGCAGACATGATCCATGAATATGTGGTTTGCAGATGCTTCGGGATCCCTTCCAAATGAAAAGCACTACATCAAAACAAGTTATTCTCCATTTGGGCCTTGATAATGGGCAGAACTGCCTGCCTACGAACTAAGAGTGGTGTTTTTTTAAGCACTGCTAATAACACAGGGGTATCACATATACAACTCTTGAGCCTTGTCAACTCTAGGAAAATTCCCTGGGTGCCAGCTGAGATGGTGCTGAATGTGGTATAAAGTCAGGATTAGACTGAAAAAACCATGATCGGGGCGCTTTTTGGAAACCGTGGTTAAAAATATGCTCAATTTATGAAAAAAATCTATGGGCTTATAACTTTCCCATATGCACCCAGTTAGGCATGTAATTCCCTATTTATATTCCCATCCAGCTCTGAAAATCACACACACGAGCATTTTAGTCTTCATGAGCCTGATTTTCTGAAGAGATGAGCCCCCACAGCGCCAATTCACACCGTGTGTTCAGCACTATCCCTCGTTTGTAAATATTTTGGACTCCCCCCTCCCCCTCTAATTTTGCAAAAGATTAAAATATTTCAAACCAGCTAAACTGAAAAAAAATTCAACGAAAGATTTTGTTGATATTTTGGGTGCTCTTTTCTGCCAAATTTTCGATGAAAAATTGGGTTGAAAAGTCAAAATAGTTCAACCAACTCTTCTCAACCCTTCTAAAAATCCAGCCAAATACTCATGGCATGGCTGAGTCTGCTGTGTAGTAGCTAAGACCCCACCCTTCTTCCGATAGGCACAGACTTGTGGCACACGGCAGCATGGCCAACATTTTAGTTCTGTGTAGTTTAACTACATACTCTGTGCTTTAGGGACCAAGTCTGACGAATGCTTCCTGGTCCAACCAGCATGGCTCCCTTTAACATCTGGAGCGCTAGTAATTCCCATAAAACCATGGTTCAGTTGTTCAGCCCCTCTACCCAAATCAGGACTAAACCAACAGTTGTAACACTGTGCGCTCCTATGACACTATTTTGCCAACAATCGGAGTTTGCTGTTGCCTATTCCATCTCACAAACACCTTGTGAGGTAGGCGAGGGATATTAAAGGATCATTTTACGAGCCAGTAAAACCGCAGCCACCGCTGCGGTGAGGCCCGGCACAGCCACGCCATGCAATGGGCTAGGGCCCCAACTGAAGAGCAGCACATCCGGCTGAAACTGCAGGTGGACATGGGGGAGGAAGAATGTGGTTTTTCTAATAATTTGGCTAGGACATAGGGGGCTAAAACCTCTGCTCTACAACATGTCCTATGGGATCTTGACTGCGCGCCAGCTGCCGGCAGGATCTTTGCTTTGTCTTCGCATCACTTAAGAGCATAAACCAACTGACACGCAGGCCGACCTAGCCCTATGCTACGGCACGGACTCCAAAGGAAAATGTCTTTCAGCGCCAACGGGGCATTCGAAGGAGGCCAATAATTGCTGAGCAGATGAGAAGGCAGCTCCCTGTCTCTCGCGGCCTGAGGAGTAAGTGAGCTAAGGAGCTGATTTCATGTCACAACCTCTCGCTCTCTGGCCTCCCCAGCCCCACTTTCTTCTCTTTCGTTTTACTGACCACACTGAAGGGCGAGGGGGAACACAGGTCCCCGCTCTTCTGATTGGGAGCAGGGTGGATGAATCAAGGAGGTGTCAGAGTTAAATCCATCGCTTTTCATCCAGCAGCTCATGCAGCTCCTCCGAATTTCTAGTCCCGCTCCACAACTGGGGTAATTCAGTAGCGTTGTTAGCTGCTGTAAATGAGCATAGCTGCACCGAAGCTAAGGATCTGGCCCTCTTTCTTTCTATAATCTCACCGAATCCCCCATCTGTCCCCCCTCCCCCGTGGATGAAATAGCAACAGCTCGCTAATAAAAACCAAAAAAGGTGAGGATTACAGGTGGAATATCATCCCACCCTGTTAGCAGAGCAAATGGAGAGAGAGGAAGTCACCCTGGGGGAATAGAGGACAGGCGTCCGCTCCGTTTAGCTCCTTGCGCATGAATCTGCTGCAAGCCAGGAAGCACGGACTGAATCCAGATTGGGGATGTCTTCCAAGGACTCCTGATGGCTGCCGGCTGTGGTAGGAGAGACGAGTATGTGAAGTGGGAGGGGAAAAGGGTCTTGTCTGATTCCCTTTCCCGCCTTTTGCTCCTATTGTTCACTTTATGGGTCTGTGAACATGGTGCTCAGGAAGGCAAGGAAATAAAGGCCTTCTGAAGAGCCGGTCACAGAGCAAGAAAGGTGGCTAGCGTAAGCGTCCTCCTTTTTCCTGTACTGTCCCTCTGCCAACGCACCTCAGCCAGATCGACAGTGCCCTTCTAAGCCAGCCCTTGGCTTCTCCCGCAGCTCTGCAAACGCATCTTTTGAACCCCACTGCTATTCCAGTCCTGGGCACACCCCGCACTCAGCTCTGCATTTGGATCCAACTCCCACTCTGCCGCATTCCCTGCTAGGCCTTTCTTGGGTTTCCCCTCCTCAGCGTTGCCAATCCCGTTCAGTTCTGACTTGCAGCCCCAACCCCGCCATTCTAGATTAGAACTGCATGAAGGAAAGAGAAAAGATTCAGTACAGCAACGAGAATCCTGTGTGACCTCAGCCCACCCATATCTAGGTTTATCCGCAGGCTGTCTGAAACCTCCTGTTCTCAGGAGATACAGAGAGGCCTTCCCCAGCTTGCGTGGTTGGTGTCCATAGCCTCTGTTCTCAGGAGATATGTAGAGGCCTTCCCCAGTTTATGTGGCTGGTGTTTATAGCCTCCTTGCAGAGTAGAATGAGGAGATCCTTGGAAGCATATGAAAAAATGCCAGGAAAATGTAAGAAAAGCAATGCAAAAATTTATATTTTATTTTAATTCAAAAATTTAAAATAGCTTTCAAATTCAGTAAAGTATGCCTGGACACAATGAAAAGCCTCATATACAGAGACAGATAAATTAACTTGAATATACTGCAGACAAGCCAAGTGTATGTATAGATTACATATTTACAATTTTTTAATGTAAACCATATTTATACATTTTATTACATTTACAAAAAAGCCAATCTTCCACTACTGTTTACTACAATAATGAAAAAAAAAACCCATTTACATTGTGTCTTTTTTTAACTGTACAAACTTTTGTTTCATAAAAATATATCTCTGTACAAAAGAGGGATTTTTTTTCTTTTTCTTTCTTTCTTTTTTTTTTTTTAAACATAATGCAAGTCCGATGGGCACAAGAATGAAAAATATGTCACATTTCATGACCTGGCCAGCTTGCAAAAAAAATGGGGCAGTACCACCTTTGAACTGTTGCATGAACAGCAATGAAAACTGGTACATAATTGGTTGAAAGCAGCTAGTGCTGTGTTTAAATAGAGCCACAGTTCATCCTGCCATGCTATTCAAAGACATCTGGTGGATTCTAAACCTCTATGTATATCCTGTACTGTTGCATTATCTGAACGAATCAGAAAGGCTGAGAAGTAGAATGTGGGGCCCTTAATTCTTTAGTTAACTGTGTGTGTGTGTGTGTGTGTGTGTGTGTGTGTGTGTGTGTGTGTGTGTGTGTGTGTGTGTGTGTGTGTGTGTGTGTGTGCGACTGCCCTCTCCTGAACAGAATCAGAACTGCTCAAATATGTGTCATAGATCCTGTCCTGCTCACAGCTGGCAAAGATTCTAATTTAGGTCAAGTGGCAGGGGCTCTGTATGTCGGAAGCAGGAGGACGTCATTTCTGTCCCCACTCTTGGTCTGAAGTTCTGAAGCAGAACAGTAAGTGTGAAGGTCGAGAGGGCTGCCAATTTGATACAATAATTATCAGCAGAGCATGAATGATTGCAAGAGGATGCTCTCTTGCTAATTGCACAGTTCTCCTTCTAGGGGAGCTGGGTCCTCACAATATACCGGGGGTCACTAAAAAGGATAGGAATAAGGCTCTGTGCAATCAGCTGGGGAGCTTATTTGGTTGAACTAGTGGCTGGGATAATGGAGGGAGACCAGAGAGAGGTCTCAAATCTTCAAATCTGAAGCTGGTCACCTATTTGCAGGCAAAATAAAAATCACTGGGCGGATCCTTAGCTTGGTTACACCTTTGAGCTCACAGGAGTTACTCCACATTGACACATGTGCAAAGGCAAGAAGCTGGCCCTGTGGCTATGAGACCGAATGCTGCTGCACACTTCAGTCACGCGGTATGGAGTGCTTTTCTTATACATCCGTCTATCTCAATTTGCAATTGGATCCAGACCCTCTATCAATCCACACAAGTGGGGATGGGGACGGAATGGGACTCATGACCCACAAAATCTTTGCTTTAGAGGGAGCTGCTCATCACCACTTTAACCCCCCACTAAAAAGGGAACTCCCCCTCCCCCAGTAGCACCAGGATGCCGTCTCAGCCTCATCAATGCATTGGGTACGACCTGTTGCTAGTGTCCTGCTTGGGGAGCTGCTCTTTGTCAGCACGGGCCCACTACCCAAACTGTCAAGGAGCAATACGTGAGCAGCCCCTGGCATCTCACTGGCACCACTGGCGTTCATTGCAGGATCGGCGCCTTGGTTCTTCATAGATTCCAAGGCCAGAAGGGACCACTGTGATTATCTAGTCTGACCTCCTGTATAACACAGGTCGGAGACGTGCCCCACAGTAACTACTAGGGCAGATCCGTTAGAAAAACTGCCCATCTTGATTTAAAAATGGCCAGTGATGGAGAATCTACCACAACCCTGGCTAAGCTGTTCCAGTAGTTAATCACTCACACTGTTAAAAATGTAAGCCTGCTTTGAATACGCACACATACACAAACACACATGCATGCATGCGTCTCTTCCCAATCAATCTGAGCAGCATGGTTCTGGGAGCGCAACTGGCCATTTTTTGGCAGGCTGGCTGTTGAGCAAACAGGCTGTAGATCACTGCTTATTGTAAGACAGCTGTCTAAATAATAGATAGAAGTAAAAATAAATATATCTATATCTCCAGTAAAGGGGAAAGCAAAGAAAAGAACTACAGTGTGGTTTTAATCAGACAGGAACCTAGACAATATTAGACAGGGGAAAGATACTGTTTAAAACCAAACTTAAATGTAAATAACACCTTGGGTTTTTATTTTTTTTTAAAGTCTCGTCTCCTCTTCAGTAACAAAAAGCTTCTTCTTCTAAGTTCATTTGACACATACTGGTCTAAGTCTGCTGCATTTGGGAAAAGCGGTCGGCTCATGATGTGATAAAACGGCACGGTTGCTTTCTCTGACTTCAGCCCTGACTAAGAAAGAGCTACTCAAACCAAACAGAATTAAATCCTGAATCAAAACCTAAATCCCTTTATTGGAGCCGATCAGTCTCATCACCAAAGCATCATTCTTTGAAGGGAAAAATAATAACATCAAGTCTTCTTATCTGCTTTCATTGCGGTCAAAACAACCTTTTGGCCTCTGAGAAATACAGTCCACGGCACTGCATTGAAATTAAAGCCCTTACTGTATTGCCATGTGGAGGATCAATATGGAAAGGGCAAAGGTTTCTGAACTCACTAGGGGGAAAAATTATCTGTATTTGTAGGGTCTATTTTGAAAAAGAAGTTTTCTTTTTTTCTCTCCCCCTAAATTTTTGTGTGTGTAGATGTTTGTGTAAAGAGTTACAGAAGATTAGCAATCATTACCCGCTGGGACAGGAGGGACAGAGAACCATTGGTTGAGAGACTCAATTCCTATTGGCCCCATGGTGACCTCTGTGATTTAGAGAAAGGATGTTGAAATTAACAGCAGCAGCAGAAGAAAACCAAGGGAAAAAATCAATAAGAAGGGAAAAAAAGATTTTCCTTCTCTCTAACCAAAAAAATCCTCGTTCAGAACTTTTGCATCACTAAAAGCCCTTGCCAAAAACCAAAACAAAAATCAACAACAAATAAACCAATCATCTCTCCCTTCCAGAAGTCGGACGTCTCAGTTACACCCATAGGCATTTTGTGCCGTGCAACCCGAAGTCCATCCCTTTGCCAAGAAAGCTTTTTCCCAAAAGCAATGGGGTGTTGGTTTCACAGAAGCCCGCAACAACTGTTTCCTCTGCTAGAAAAGTACTCATCCGGCATTAACTGCTTCTCTTGAGATAATGAACAGCAGGTTGGCAAGGCAATTCAGAAGGCGATCACCTGCCTTCTAAGGCTCAGCAGCTGGGCGCTGTCTGATTTCTGAGCAGCAGCACTGGGATCTTGAAGTTGGCCAGGAGGAACTGGAAGTGGCTCAATGGAGGGGAAAAGGAGAGGTTCTCCCGAGCTGTGCTGGAGGAGACACTTTGGTTGGCTTGATTATCCACTGCAAGACGTGGTGGGTGGGTGAAGATGAGGAGGATGGATGGCAGCCTAGCAGGCTCTCTCTGGAGTAACTCAAAGTCCAACAAAGGAGCAGCAAAACTTCTCCACAGCCTCAGCATGATTGGGGTAGGGAAGAGAATGACCGAGGACTAGTGAGGTGAAACACAATCATCAACAGGACACCTGCCTGTGGAGAATTCTGGGGCAGTTGGGGAGGAAAGGAGAGAGAGAGAGAGGAGCAAGTTATTATTAGACATGCAAAAACCAGAGAACCAGAGGCAGTTTCACTATCTTTCTGAGGCCAGGGCTACCCTAGGAACTTTTGCTGATGTAGCAATACTGGCTAGGGGTGGGGATGCTGCTTATACTGGCAAAAAGAAGTACTTTTGCTGGTGTAGCTTATGTTGATCGCCAAACCTGTCTAAGATATACCAGCAAATACACTTTTTGGTGATATTTTCTAGTGTATACCTGGCCTAAGATATACCTTACCTTGCACCCATTACCATAATATCTGAGCACCTCACCGTTTGTAATGTATTTACCCTCCCACCCCCACGCCTCTATGACATAGGGCAAGGCTATGATTCCCACCGTACAGATGGAGAACTGAGGCATAGACAAGCTAAGTGACTTGACCACGGTCACAAAAGAAGTCTGTGGCAGAGCAGGGACTTGAAGCCAGTTTTTCCAAGTCTTTTACTGGCCAAACCACTGGGCCACCTTGCTCCTCTCCTCCCACTGTGCACAAGGCAGTCTCAGTAACAGCATCATGGTCTCTGCTTAAAGATGGAACCAAACTGCAGTGATCAGATCCAAAGTGTTTGGATGTGTGGATCTAAGGTGTTGGGGACGATCTCAAATCTCTTCCTCTGTATAATAGCCTGGTGTGTCTGCCTGCCAGCGATGGATTCCCAAACATTTGGGTTCAAGCACTGGCGCTGACTGACTGAACCTGTCTCTACTCCCCTTAACAAAAGCTGAGATGAGTCACAGATCTGACTGTAATAACTTTCTAACTGTTAGGTGCTTATCTGAGCCCAATTACCATGGCATCTAAGCACCTTACAATCTTGCAATGTATTTATCCTCCCAATGCCCCTGTGAGGTAGAGCAGGGCAGTTATCCCTATTGTACAGAGGGAACGGAGGCAGGGAAAGGCTCAGTGAGTTGCCCAAGGTCACACAGGAGGTCTGTGATAGAGCCAGGAATCCAGTCCTGATCTTGAGTTCCAATCCAGCGCCTTCACCACAAGGCTATTCACGCTCCCCGAATTCACAAGGGACTCGAACGCAGGCTCCTGCTGAAACCACTAGGCGAGATTCCCTGCCTGCAATTTTGTATTTTTATTAAGGGAATGATTCCAGTTTGAAATTTAGACTCACTTCCCCCCTCCCCCCACCAGGTGTCTGTTCTCCTCACTGGGGGGGGGGGGGGGGGAAGGGCAGGGGTGAGCATGTGCCTCTCGGCGGGTTGGACTTAGAATTCCAAAAGATGCCAATTAAACATTAGGTTTTCACAGGCAAACAGGGATCTGTATGGATCAACACCCATTTCCGTCCAACTAACAGCGCGGCACTTGGGCCAACGAGATAGATAGATCTGCGGGTGCCTTCAACAGCCAAGTATCAAGTTTTCTTTTCTCACACTCACCGCATGAGAGGATGAGTGCTATACCGCCGTGCACACGGTGCTGACAGTGAAATCTGCCTCGTTGGCCATGATGTCCGTGGGTTGTAGGTTTCGGTCGTACATCGGGTTTTCAAACGTCGCTCGGACGTTGGTGTTTTCATGGCCGGCATAACCGTTGAACGGTACTTTTGGTCTTCTCCTGCAGGGTGCCGGAAACAGAATCCAAAGAGATCACGGCTAGTTCCTCACGGTATCTGGCTTGTGACCATTTCTCCCAGCTCGGATGCTGAGCCAAAACAACACTGAAAGGTCTAAGAGATGAGCCTGGGAACTTAAATTAAATAGTGTCTGCTGGATGCTAAAAACCATGGACTTAACAGAGACCCTGGTTTTATGGCTCGTTACAACGATTTGTAACACACCCCACTGCCAGCTAACCCTCCATTATCCTATGACTGCAGAGGGGTTTATTGCCTACTTCATTTTAAGTTGTCTCCTACAGTATATGTGAACTTCTTATGCTTAACAATCTGTCCCACCTTGTATTTAGCTTGGACATCCTGGTTACCTACCCCAGACCTGAAAAAAAGAGCTCTGTGAATTTCAAAAGCTTCTCCCTTCCAATAAAATTGGTCCGATAAAAGATATTACCTCACCCACCTTGTCTCACAGAAAGTTCTAATGAATTCACTACACTCGAGCAGGGTCAGATGTGCCCAAATGGATATCTACAGGATATCTCTGGGCGCTTTCTTAGTTGTATCAATATTACCTCATTGGTGGTGCCCTGAGGGCATTAAGCAGGAATGGAGGGCCAGATGTTTAGGATCTGGCCCAGAATCGCTAGCAGGACAGGTCTGGAAAAGAAGTCTTGCTATCTGATCGGGACTTGAGGTTTTTCAGAGACACCCAATTGCCTGCTGTAAGGCAAAACAAGATGAAGCTCCCCCATCTTGTTCCTTTCAAGACAAAGGGTCATGAGGAAACGGTACCGGATCCGAGACAAAAAAAACAATGGAAGGTGAAATCTGTTTGCAGCCTGCAGAGCCTGCAAGGTCATCCTAAAAGGTGGCAAGCAACTGGGACTTCCACTGTCCTCAGCTGGAGTTGTGGGTAATTCAACTATTCTTAACAAGGCCTTTTGGGCCAAATTTTGAGACGAGCTCAGGGCCAGGTTCTCAAGCATTCAGTGCCCACAATTTTCCATTGTTGTGTCTCGGTTCCAAGGAGTAAGCTGCGTGTGCAACTGAATAGGACTCATCCCCGAGTGGTGAGCAACACTAGCATTACCAAGATGTAAATATCTGTCATTTGCGTAAGCCAGCTAGCAATGATGCTCAGGTCACTAGCACATGGACTGAGGGGGAGGCATTCAAAAGCACCCAAGATGGTTAGCAGCACAAATTCCACCAGCGTTCTCTGAGACTTGTGCTTCTAAACCCCTTAGGTACTTTTGACAATCTCACCCTTAGCTTTCCTATCATTGCAATGCCCAGATTTCCAAAGGCATCATTGGCCACCCTGGACCAGACAATGGGGTGGGCAAGTCCTGTATCCTACCTCCTGCAGTGACCAACATACATGAAGTTTCAAACCAAAGCCACAGCGCTTGCTGTAAAGCATCAATCCTGAGAAAAAAATTCTTTGCAACACCTGCAGGATCAGTCTTAAACTGAAGCATGAGATGTGCTTGCCTTATCTAACCTGGCATTGCTACAAATCTTCTTAGCAGTTGTTAAATTACCCAGTCCTTTGCAAATATGCTGCTACAGTATTTCCTCACCTTACCAACCACATCAGAAAGCAGAACTATCAGGAGCTCTCTTAAGCTAAGCTTGCAAATATTAATATTCCCCTCAGCACCTAGCTCTTTTCGATCCCATTTTCTCCATACCTTGCCCCTCGCGGCCCAGCAATGAAACAGGTTTTTTTAATCGCTTTGGCTCCTGAAACCTACCTGTGTTTGTAGAGATAAAGCACAAACCCTGCAATAATCAGGGCTATGAAAGGCACAAGAATGGCAGCTGCCACAGAACTGCTGTTTGATGCAAAATGATGTCCTATTGATTCTGGATCGTTTTCAATCAGGCTGATGTCTGAAACACAACGAAAGTAAATACGTTTAAACCCCAGCTGCTGGGAACTGGGGTTTGCTCAAGTTCTGCTAGAACAAGTTCATTCCATGCTTCAGCGTAAAGATAATTTAAAGTTTTGGATTCATATGCAGGCTGGACTGCAGCTATAGTACAACGCATAACGTTGCCTAGTTTGAGGTTTCTACATTGACTTCACAGTAAAAAAAAAAAAAAAAAAAACCAGCAAAGATCTAAGTAAAGTAAAAATACTAACACCAGAATGCTCAAGTGTCAGTGCCGAAAGGTAGGGTTCTAAGGGGGAATGCTCAAAGGTACCAATCACAGGCACCCAACACAGGCGAGAGGAGTGAGGGGTAACTTTTTCTAATGCCCCGCAGTGATTTAGGCTAAGTCCCATTTTCAAAAGTGACTTAGGCACTTGGGAATTGCAATCCCATTGACTGCTCAGACCTACGTCTCTACTGAAAATGAGACGTAGGTGCTTTCTGTAAATCATACCCTAAATGCAATTGGAAGCCAATGGGACTTAGGCTCCTAAATCATTTAGACATGTAGGATAATATTTTCAAAAGTGCCTAAGTGCCAGGTGTGCCTTCAAAAATTAACCCCCCATTTGAAAAGCAGGCTGTTCATTTTGGAGCCTCACGTTAGCACCAGAGCTTTGAAAATCCCAGCCTGAAAACATTAAGAAGAATCAGTTGTGTCTCACAAACCATTTTCTGTACTCTCTAAAGTACTTCTCTGGCACCCACAACCGTAGCATCCGAGCACCTCACAACCTTTAATGAATTTATCCTCATGTACCCCTGTGAGGCAGGGTGGGGCTATGAACTGCATTTTAAAGATTAACTGAGGCACAGAGAGGCTAAGGCCCAGATCCTCAGAGATATTTGGGCTCCTATCTTTCACCGATTTCAATGGGAGTTTGGAACCTAAATGCCTTTGAGGATTTGGGCTTAAGTGACTTGCCCAAGGTCACACATGATGTCTGTGGCAGAGGAGGGAATTGACCCAGGTCTCCCAAGTCTCAGGCTGGCACCCAACCTACTGTCAGAGGAGTATTTTGTTAAATGGATAAAGTAGAAAAAAAGTCTAAAAGTAAAGGCCACGATTTTCTAAAGCAACTAGTTACTGGGGGAGCCTCAAGTTCAGGGGGTGAACTCGAAGCACCTGGTTTTCAGAGGAAGGGGTGTTTCCTAAGAGCCCCTCCAAAGTTCCCCTCAGGAGCCAGTTTCGCCTGTGCCCTCAACACCAATCTGCCCGTCACTGCTTATTAACGACTCTCCTGGGTTTGATTGGGGAGCAAGTGAACGCAACACATTTCCTTTCAGAGAGAGCTGGCACCTGGCCATGGAAATAAACTGCGGAGTTTTCGAAGCGCTGGCTTAACGCTGCTCTGTACATAAAACAGCGATGAAAATCGCTGTCGCTTGTTTTTTTTAAAAAAAAAAGAGAGAGAAAGGAACTACCTGATGCCCTCAAACAAAAGTTTTGAAGGAAACTTGGTCCAGAAACAGTCCTGCTTTGTAATTCGACCGTCTCCTGGCCCCCACCAGGGGACTGTCGGACAAGAACTGCTTTGGTTGACTTGTTCGCGGAGGACTTTGCACAATGCCCCTGGACTGGTTGTGTCCCAAGGGCAGGCTTTTATTTCTGAAGGGTTTCCCAGCACATCTAGGGCTGAGACCTTAAGGGCAGGAAGTCTGTTTGTCTCTCTCTTATATAGATCCCTTAGGGGGAAGGGTATAGCCTGCTCAGAACAGGATGGGGTTCTGACAGGAGTCAAGGAGCTATACAATCATAAATAAAATTGCCCTGATTTTCAGAGGCACTGGGCTGTTGTAACACCCATGGCAATCAGCAGGCATTGCAGGTACTCAGGGTAACATTTTCACAAGTACCTAAGTGATTCAGGAGCCACTGAACGTCAATGGCACTTAGACTTCTAAGTCGGGCACTTCTGAAAATTTTACCCTTCATCCTCAAAGCCTTTGGAAAACCAAGTCACCTTTCCAGGTGCCTCAATATGGATTTAGGTAACTAACTTTAGGCACGGAATTTTGAAAACACTGGCATAGAGTTTTAGTCTCGAACATCACCTGCTATGGGCTGGCGCACAGAAACTATGCCCCCAAATTTGCAAGAGACAAGTTTCACCCCAGAGGTAGCTGCATTTCAGTGGTGGGAGGAGTGATTTCTCTCTCTGTGTGTGTCTGTGTGTGTGTGTGTATTAAAGACGTGCCCAAACTGCACAGTTCAGATTGGACCCAAGCTTTCTTTAAATGGGGAGTTGTTCATATCAGTATTTTTGTTATGGGCCCATCGGTAATGCATAGCGTGAGTCTATGTACAGTGTGTAAAGTCCTTTGGGTGTCTGTGGCAGGAAAGGTGCTCCATGTCAATATAAGAAAGTCTTATTGTGATATGCCAATTTTGTTAAGAACCCCCTTGTAAACTTTCCTTAAAGTTTTACTGACAGAGCCCTCTGGACATACGACACCAGAAACGAGCCAACTAACATCTTCATGGGGCACTTGTACTCTGGGAAAATACTGAGACCTATAACAACAAACAAACAGCACACGGGTCTCCTGAGCACGGTTTAGTAAGGGGGAGATGCAGCACATGTCTCCAGCACCGCTCATGTTCCCTGTACTCCCATGTTAATGCTGGCCCGCTAGCAATTGGGTGATTGCAGACAGGGGCGGAAGAGGAGCAGTGGGGCAGCTGCTTATGTTGTCATGCTCAGAGCTGCAGTAACAGCAGGCTAATCGTATCTCAAATACTAGCAAGCAACAGCTGATGGAAAACCTAAGAGTCAGTTCTCTAGCAGGTAGCGTTCTGAAAAGACTCCAGTTCTGTCTGCTGTACCCAGGTACTCCAAAGGCCCCCACCACTACAGGACACGAACATGTCAGAAATAGTCATGAATGTGTCCTCAGAACACCCCCACGAGGCAGGAAAGTAGTTTCACCCCCTTTAGACAGATGGGGGAACTGAGGCACAGAAAGGTGGAGTGGCTTGACACTGGACAGTGACAGAGGCATGCCTCAGGTCTGCCAGCTGCCAGTCCAGTAGGTAGCATGATTTCTGGCTGGCAGTGGGGAGTTTTGCTATTGCTTCCAATATAGCCAAGATTTCACCCACAGGAGTCCTGGCTCCACAGTCTCTTACTCTAACAACTAGACCACATCGGTTGTCTTTTCCTTTGGCTTCATTACCGATATATATCTTTCTGCTATCCTTAAAGAGGCGTGTTTCGCCTGCATTGACTCTGCCAATCACCGTGCCATAGAGAAAGCTACCGCCTTACGCCGCGGATGTAAGGGGACGTCTACACTGGAAAAAAGGTGTGTTCTTAACCTGGGTGTAACTCAGGTTACAATAGCGGTGAAAACATGGCAACTCAACTTTTAACTCCGGTTAGCAGCACAAGTGACAGCCTGTAGGGGAGCCTGGGTTTCAACTCAAGCTGCTAACCTGAGTTAAAAGCCGTGTTTCCATGTCTTCACTGCTATTTTAACCCGAGTAAGCTAACCTGAGTTAAGAACATCCTTTTTTTTTTTTTTTTTTTTTTTGCAAAGGCTAGACATCCTTTGCACGAAATCACCAATGCAGAGGTCAGTCCTTGCTTCAGGAGCAGGCGGTTGAGAGTAAGGGAGGAGGCCCGGGTGTTTAAAAGATGGACAGATCAAACAGCCAAAGCAGCGAGGAATATTGGGCCAGATCCTCAGCTGGTATAAAATAAGTGCAGATCCACTAGCATCAGTCGGATTAAGCCAATTTACACCGCGTGTAGATAAGGCCCGGTATATTTGAAAACCAAAATGCAAGAATGGTAAAACACTTCATGTTTTCAAACTTTCACCAGTGCCAAAATCCATCTTAAACCATCCGGATATTGAAATAATAATAAAACAAAATTTACCGAGTCTCTGAAGGCCAAACTGCCCAAACCCTTTGCCGCGTACAAAGCCCTGGTATACAAAAGTGCCGCTTGACGACTCAGACGAGACCTGTAATCGTGGGAGCCCAAATAAATCATATTTACAATGGAGTCTCAAAAGTTCATTGTATCTTACTACAGATGTAACACAACCCTGGTGGTTTGGCCATAAATCTGTTCAAAGCACAGTGGGCGGCAGAAGCATGGATACATTTACTCACCCAAAGATCAACTTAGCTAAATATCCGATATTAATATTCATGATGTGCTCGGTTAATATTAGAAGCATGGCCACATACAAATGACACTCTCTCCTGTTCAATGTATATTATTTCAGAGGGTGAAATTCACCCCAGTGCAACATGGGGAGCATAGATGTAATTTCAATTGAAGCCTTATTTTGAACTTCAAGTGCTGTAAAGATCTCATGCTGGCCCTTGGCACAGGGGTGAATTCTAATCTTAGCATCTTCAGCAGCTGACTTCATTGACAAAACCAAGGGTTTGTTCCTTTTGGTCTTGCAGAGCCAACCCAGGTTTGGGTGAATGAGCGGAGTCTATTCTGCTTTGGCTAGCATCAAAAGAATTGCCAGCTAAAGTTTCAGACTATGGAACATTTATTAGAGGTGAGGAGAGGAGATGCAGAAAGGACCCAGCATGATTCTCAGATGCCAGATGGAGTCTGTAGCAATGGCAGCTCGAAACATAATCCCGTGACATGTAAGATGAGCGAATTTACCATGGTAGCTATTGAGAGAATGGAAGCCCACCATTGATTTTCTCGGTAGTCTTGCTTCCAACTCTACTCTCTAATTGCATAGAATACTGGCATCCGTCTCGCCAGATGCCCCACTGGGTGTCCGGAAGTCCTGCAAAGTGCCTGTTTGTTAGGAGATTCTAGCTGAAGGCACAGAGTGGCACTAAAAAACTAACTGTTGAGTCTAACGGAGGAAAAATGTGTGCCATAAAACAAGACCAACAAAGTATCCAAACTCTTGTAATGCACCGTTTGCTGCAGCACATGAAGTTTAGTACTTGGCTCCCAACAGCAGCTTGAAAAGTGCAGCAGCTGGATTTTTACCGGAGACTCCACATTAGCCACCTGTTTACGAGCAGAACTTGCTTCGTCTTTGCAATCTCTTCCAAGTTTATGCATAGCATTAATTTAGTTCAATTGCACAGAAAGCTGAAAGCATTAAAAAAAAAAAAAAACCCAAAGAACCCAACAACTTGTTCCTGAGGGGGAAAATCTTGTTTGTAATAACTGCTGCACATACTGCAGATAACAGAGATAGCCAGAGCCAAGGCTGCATCTGGTCATGGGGTCAATCAGATGAAGTCTCCTCCTAAGCTCCAGGAGGCCTCTGAGGCACATGTGAAGTTACCAGAGACAAAAGCTGGTGTGGGAAGCCAAGTCCTCAGGGAAAGATTAGCTCTTTTGGATGTTAAACCGAGACATAATGCTGAGTTGGAATTAACCTTCTTGGCTTCTTCTTTTGCGTTATCTGGAGAACATGCAGATTTAACAACACTGGGCAATGAAAATCCTTATGGCCATAAGTGATAGCAGAAGGGCTGCTTGTGCAATGTTAATCTAATGCACTGGCAGAGAGCGTTGCATCCCCCTTTAGCAGCAGAGGATAACAACCTACTACTGCTACCAGCTAAGTGAGTTACTCTTTCAGCTCAGGTGGCAGAGGTCTGTGCTGTGGTTCTCAAGGTCAGACTTTGCTGATAACCCACGAAGGGGCTGTTACACTAACACACACTGTCACGCAAGAGGGTTGTGTACTTACAGTACACATTTGCACATGTGCCGATATACTTACGTGCCCATCTAAAGCCCATTTATCATTCTTGAACTTGTTAACAAAGATCTCCACCGGTCCTGTTATCTGGTAAACCTGGAGAAGTAGGTGCATGTCTTCTCTCTTGTAAATGCCTGGAAAAGAACACAGGGGTTTTACCAATCAGCCATTCTTGGTCTAGCAAACCGGGCAGGTGCCCTATTTCGATATGGAGGTGCGGGGGCTCAGCCGGGGAACAAATAGTCTGAGATGACAATTTATAAAAGTAGCTTCTGAGAATTTTCTACCGGAGCCAGAGATGGTGGCACAATAACGGCTTCTTCCCAAAGCAAGAAACAACTCCGGCGCCATATAAAAGTGTCACCGCGAAGCAATAAAACCAAAACAAACCACCACCCCACAGACCTGCCCAGGATAATAAACCATCTGGAGGACGGGAAGAACCTCGCCGGTCAGGGTTTAAGCTTTATAACCAGTTCATTATAGGAAGCACGGAGCGGAGGCGAATGAGGCAGGAGGTGTTTATGCCTTTTCACCTCATTTGTATGAACTAACTGTGAATCTGCCACTGCAGAACCAAGCATGAGCTCAGCAGTGGCTTTCAGCTGGAATCAGAGCAAACAAAAGTCTGTATCTTATATACAAGCAACTCCAGGTGCAGCAACTCCTCGGTTTCAATCTCTAACGCTATCAAAGAGCGGAGGTTTCAAAGCTCAGCGGTTCTGTCGAAGATCCAGCAGGCAATCAATATCATTCACAAGACAGAACAACGCTGCTTCAGTTTGTGACTCCAAAGGCCACCGTTTCAGTGCAAGAGTCTGACTGCACCTGCCATGGTGAGTGTGGCTCCATAGATGCCGCCGTGCTAGGTCTCCTTACCTGACACCAGCAGTTCCACGCCACTGTGGTCTATCAAAGTAGCATTGACTTTACTGGCAGTGGGATCGAAGCTAGTGACAGAGAGCATCGCGGGCTGCTTCTTTCCCATGTATTCGTAAGAGCCTTTCCACAGAGAATTCTTTGCAAACACATCGGCGGGAACTGGAAACAGTAAGAAAGAGGGGTGGGGAGGAAAGAGGGGGTTTTGAGCAGATCTGAATGAATGCAAGGTATATTCTACCATATTGCTCGATGACTGATAATATTATGAACATCCCTTGGGAGGAAAAGAAGACAAAGAACAGGCAGAAAAGAAGACAAAGAACAGGCAGATCCGTAGGAATGAATTTATTTAAAGGTGCAATTTTAGCTGGGTTAAAAATGTATTTAAAAAAAGTCTAATATGAATAGAAAATTGTTTGTCATGTTTGGAAACTTGGATGCACAAAGATCTCCCTAAACACATGAGAAACACAAAATGTAACAGACTAGAAACTAAAGGGAAACTGATCAGTCTGGTTTCCTTGTTCAAGTGGGGAAAGGGTAAACAGGAAACAAGCAGCACAAAATGTCAAAAGTATTGATAATGTTTGTATTAGAGTACTGCACAGAGACCCTGGCCATGTTTGGGGACTCATCATGCGAGGGGCTGTATATACACATAGTAGGAGAAAGACACAGATTTTTAAAGGTACTTATGTGGTGCTGTGCTCAGGATTACAAAGCCTAAGTGATTTATGAGCCTAACTTTCATTTTCCTCTAAAGCCCATTGACAGTCAAAGAGATTTTGGCTCCTAAATGCTAAATTTCTTTTGAAAATGAGATTGAGACTCCTAAATTAGTTAAGTGTTGCAATGCTGAGCAGAGAAACACTGGAGTACCTTTAAAAATCTGGGCCATAGTGTATTAGCCAAAGAAATTACAATTTAAAGACAGACAAAAGGCAGGAGAAAGGAAATGTTATTATGCCCATTTTACAGATTGGGAACAGAGCAGTTTAAGTGACTTTGGTCCAAGTCACACAGAAAGCCTGTGGCAGAGGTGGGAATTGAACCCAGGAGTCCTGAGTGTTACGCCAGGGTCTTAATCACAAGACCATCCTTCCTCTAAAAAGTACTTTTGATTTTTAAAGTTCTCTCCCAAAGGTCTCATGTAAAAAATTGAAAAAAAAAATTGTGAACAAATGTGTCATGTTTTAAAAAAATTATCGCAATTTGTTTTTTGAAAAATTTAGAATCTTCCCCTCCTCCTCCTTTTCCCCCTCTTTTTTTTTTTTTTTTTTTTTTTTTGCCAAGGAGCGTGAAAGGAAAAGCGAAACTGCCACTCTGATCCATATTATTTTTCATAGAGTTTAAGGCCAGACGGGATCATTTAATCATTTAGTCTCATCTCCTGTACACAGGGCCATTCAATTTCACCCAGATACCCCTATACTAACACAAAAGATTTCCATTAGACTAAAACATTTCATTCCTTGGGAGCCTAACGTGTGTGCCAGAGAGAGTAAACAGAAGAGATGAATGACCGAGGCCCCTGCAACTTCTCCAATTTTTGAAAACTTATGGAGTTTAATTTGTCCTTTTGCCCCTCTGTCTGCAACTTGTCCAGTGTTGAGGAAGTTTTGAAAAGTGGCAAAAGGAAGATGAAAAGAAAAACAAAGTGAGAAAACCCCCAAGCCCTGGTTCATTCTATTGTTTTCGGCAGCAGAAAGGAATAAAGGAAAAAAGGAGGAGAGAGACGGGGATAAAAAACAAACTCTGACCTTTTGAAATGTCCAGTTTTGACAAAACACTGGAAAATAAAAAATAACCCCACCCCAAACACCACAGCTGTTCGGGTAAGTTTTCTTTATGAAAAAACAACAATTTTTCATTAAAAAGTTTCTGAATCAAAAAATCTGACCAGTTCTAGTCCGAGGAGACATACAGGGCTGAGATTTTCAAAGGAGCCAAAGAGAAATTCAATAGGAGATAGGTGCCTAACTCCCTTGGGCTGTGATTCTCACAGATGTCTAAGTGTGGCGCTACCATGGAACCCAGTGGCTAGGGGACTCTGGGTGTTTCCACCAGCCCTATGGTTTAAAGGACTGCGGGGAACAATCGAAAAGCTATTTGTTAGCCTTCCGATCGATTTGATAACAGGAAAAGGCAGGGGAGCTGTAGATTGCTCCTTGCCACCTTCCATTTCTGCGTTAAGACTAAATATCAATGCTTCCGACAGAATAAATAACCAGGCTACAGTACCTGACACTTTAGCAAGGGGTGGATCCCTGGCAGTGCCAACCGGTCTTCCGCTTGGTCGTATATCAGCTAAAAAGAATGGGCAAAACCGCAGCAAATTAATATTACAGGACGCTGAAGTATGGTTTAATCCCTTCCCTTGTGGCAACGCATGATGGATGCGTGGGAGTCGCTTCACACTCGTTTCCCAGCGCTCAGATATTTGTGACAGCTCAGAAAGGAGCAGCAAGAGGAGATAAACATTGAGCTAACATTTCTCATGCGCACAGTGTGCGTGCTCACCCCCAGTAACTGGCCCCCCAAACGGCCCCCCAAACAGCCCGTTGGTAGCTGGAATAGCCCTGGGATCTGGAATTCCCCTCCTATCTATCTGCCTCTCTGTGAGGAGTCGGTTTCTGTTGGGACTTTAACTAGGGTTCTTCAGAGCCAAATGCTACTGCAGGTAAAACAGAGAATCTCCTTCAGCTGCTAGCCCTGGTGTCTATGAGCCTGAGTCACCTGGCATTGAAGCCGATGACAGTGTTTTCCTTGACATCATCGCAAGTTGGATCAGGCTTTATATGTTTATATAAGACCTGCAGTCACAAAACAACAAGACCATTGCCAGCTTCTCTCAGATGTATCCGGAGACAGCAAATTCCCCTTGGATCACAACTCCTCATTGCTGTAGCAATGGGATGGGCTTCAAGACACAACCCAAGCCAATTGGTCCCTTCCCTCCCTGCGGGCTCAGGGCTCTTACCAAGGCAAATGGGCGGTTTCCCTGTCCAGCTGCCATCCGCTTTGCAGGTTCTGTGTTCGGATCCTCCCGTGAGATAGTACCCACTCTGGCAGGAGTAGATCAAGGTGTAGCCCAAGGAGGGCAAATCTAGGGCACCTACATTAGCATGGGATGGGGTCTCTGGCTGTTTGCAGTGATGAGCTGGAAAAACAGAAAGGGCGGAGATGAGAAGACCTGCCAGTGGGAGCTTTGCCATTGACTTCAGTGCAGTCAGGATTTAACCCAAGGGAGTTTTGTCCTGCTTAAAACTCTCTGAAGCCCTTCTGTGAAGATGTCAAGGTTGGGCATTTCACAGATACAGGGAATTCAACAGGCCAAAGACGCCTGCCTCAATAGTTGGACGCTCATTTCTTTGAATGCAGAGCACCACTTTCAGCAGGTCCCCTGAATCAGAGCCTGTGCGCTCCCAAACACTTCTGCAAATGGTATCAGCGAACAGCAGGATTCCTCTGGGAATGCTCAGAAGTGCACATCTATGGGCAGAAAAAGCCACACTGCCGGGTTTCGAGTTCACTCTCTGATCCTACCTGATCAGTTTATGAGTCAACCAATGAGCTTCCCAGTTAACGGCACCTCCGATTCCAGCAAGGATTTGAGAGCTGAGCCCTGTTCATCCCACACTTCTTACGTCCCCCTCAGTGACAAAGATCCCCAAATCGGAACTGTGCTGAAGAGACCCTTGCCGATCCACGAGGCAGAATAGAATTCAGCTCATTCTCCCACCGCTCTGCAAGACCTTGCACCTTGAAGTCAGCAGGCAAACGAGCGAATACATGGGGCAAGAAGGGGCCGTTTTTACACAGTCCCCTATCGGAACCTAACTGTGCTTGAAAAAAAGCCAAGAAAGAAAATAATCTAATCTCCCCCATGCCTCCTCTGGCCGTAGATCCAGCATTGTGTCATCATGTTAACATGCAGATAGAAAATGGCCTGAAGGCAAATCCTGCTTTAATCTTGAGCTACTTTTGCAGAAGAACATCGAACCCTGCTAAGGCTGTGATCGTATCAGTGGTTCTACACGGTGGCTGAGTGATGGATTCTCTCCTTATTTTGCCTCTGTTCCAAGGATCCCTATTGACTGGCCTTCTAACTAAGAATTTCTACCTACCTGTCGGCAGAATCACAGGGTCAAATCTTCAGAGGTGCTGAATACCTGTGTTCCCACAGTTACTCAGAATCTTTCAGGGTTTGGCCCTTAGATATGAGAAATCTATGACATCTGTGTGAGTGTGTGTGTGTGTGTATATGAGATTTACTGCTCTATGCAGTCCTGTTGTTAATCATACCACCAGCTTCCTTGGGGGGGAGGGGGGGAACGGTTACTAAACACACCTAATAATCTCATTGGTAGGAAGCTTTCCCCAAACCTCCCTCTGATTTCTCCCTTTCTGTGGATCTTAAAGCACTTTATAAACATGAATGAAGCCTCAACAGCCCCTGTGTGGTGACTATTATTGTTATTATAATCTATATTTTACAGATGGGGAAACAAAGACAGAGAAATGACTAGCCCGAAGTCACACATGCCCTATGCAAATCAGTAGATGATAATTCAGCTGTCAGTAAATTAGAGTAACGGCACCTAATTCTACTCCTGTAGATTGCACTGACAGACGAAGCTTCGAGAAGAACTGATAGATGGCAACTCAGTATTTCTGCCTGTTATAAGCAAGCAACAGAAACATTTTTGCTTCAACTCTCTTAAAAGCAGCAACTAACTGCCACTCACACCCATCGCTGCTTCTTCATACTCAGTCCAGAAACAAGGGAGGGGAGTTTGTAAGCTAAGGAGAAACACCACTCTCTGCCAGGGCGAAGCAGCCACACAACAGCACACAATTGCATCTTTCTCCTCCGATTCTCCATGTTAGGAATTGTAACGGCTGACGCCGAATTAAGCTACGTCAGGTTGGCACACCTTGCTCTAACTACAACAAACATCTGAAATAATCTGCTGAAGAAGGCCAAGAACACAGTCAAGAGAATTCTAGGAGCAAGGGAGTGAGAGAACAAGACCTTGGGATTAAAGGGAACTGGGCGATGAACGACATTTTCCTGTTTCTTAAAGGGCCCAATCCAGCACCTGTTGGGAATTTTTCCATGGACGTCCATGGCGGCGGGATCAGCTCAAAGCAATTTATGGCTTTGAGTAAGTCCCCTGGTCTGAAATTACATTCAGTGTGAGGCCAGGTGTTTGAAGGTGTTCACACACCACGGTAAGGAAAGTAGCGTAATGATCTGAGTAGAACAGAATGGCACAAAATCCCAATCTACATTTGGTAGGAGATGCCCCATCCCCATCCACAGCTCAAAGGAGGAGGAATAAGGTTCTCCATACCACAAATTGCCAATCCCTACCCCGCCAAAGGACCTGCTTTCACGTGACCCTGATTGCTTCCCTTTGCAGTTAAGGGCCCATGCTTACAGTGGGGCATCTCAACATCTTCAGAGCTCAGAGAAAGAGACATCTGCATTGAAGTCACGTGTCCCCAACCATATGGCAATGCCCGCCAGCACCACACGAAGCGTGTGTCTTCACGGCAAGTAAAAGCTGTGTTCTAAACCTGCGTGAGCTAACTCGGGCTAAAACAGCAGTGAAGACTTGGCAACTTGGCTTTTGACTGGGGTTAGCAACTTGAGTTCAACTCCAGACTCCCCAGTAGGCTTGAACTGAAGCTGCTAACCTGAATTCAGAGATGAACTGCTGGGACTTCAGTGCCGTTTTAACCTGAGTTAAGAACACACCTTTTTTTTTTTTTGCAGTCAAGACATCCCCCTCAGCAGGTTTAGTTCTTGCAGCTTGCATAGCTTTTCAGTCGACATTGGGCCAATACAGAGTTATTAATTAAATGTATGTAGTACCTGCACTTACAGAATTACATTAACTGGATAAGATCATGGTAATAAGTCACCCCAGAAGGGGAAGGGAGAAGAATTCTAATATTTCTGATGAGGCGCTAGATGCCATGATACCAAATTAGAGCTCAATACATTGAATTAAATTCCGCCCTGTATAAGGAGAACTGAATGAGATAACTACAATTTATTCAAGATCTACAGAAACATCATCCCACTGAAGCGGTCTTCTGGCTGAAGAGTATTACTTGGTCCCTCCAGCCTGAAAACTGGCTGTTCTCATCTGCTGTATCCATGACACCAGAGAAGTGGTCTGCGGTTTTGCAACAGAGAGTCAGAACATATGATATTTCAGTGGCCTCTGCCCTCTAACGCGGAACGGTGTTTCGCTGTGTAAAGCACACGGCCAAAGGAGTTTGCTGCATAGACAAAGCTTCCCCGCGACACTTACGAACACAATCGGGCTGTACTCCGCTCCACGTCAGGTTGGGGAGGCACGTTCTAGTGGTCGAGCCTTGGAGCAGGTATCCTTTCTGACACCTGAAGAACATGATGCTTCCCACCTATCGCAACAAAAGATAAAGAGCCGGATTGTCCAGTGTAACCAACCAGTTGACACACACCTGTGTTCTACGCCAATCCCAGAGTGTTCAGAGCTCTTGGAAAAAAACTCTGCATGAAGTGGGCACAGTGCTGCTTCATTCATAGAGGTGAGTGTGGCTTTTTTGTCATACCATTCCCCCCAAATTAGCAGCAGCACAAGTGATTTACAACTGATCGAAATTTTTCAAAATGTTGATTACAATATTCATCAAAATTGTGTCCATAAAAAAATCCAGGAATAAAATTTCATTAAAATGTTTAGTCAACGTTTCACCTACTCTGGTATTATTTATTATAGTAGCACTTAGAGGCCCTGGTCAAGATGAGGGCCCCATTATGCTAGGTGAAGTGCAAATGCACAAGAAGATATATGGTCCTTGCCTTAAGGAACAATGTTTATTTTCCTTATGATAAATGTTTAAAGGGACATTCCAAATAAATAATGATAATAGGAAACATCCCTTACTTACATTATCGATGCCACCTTGGCTTATGGACACTGAAAAGGATTCTAAAAATCTAATTTACTTTTCATCAGTATTATTTATTTTTCACACTTTGTTCTACTAGGAGAGCAGAGCCAGACTAGTCAGTTTCAGGTCCTGTTTTCATAGGCTGCTAGCATGATGCTATTTCTTTTGGGTTTCCATCATTGCAAGCAAGTGTTTCCTTTTAAAAATAGAATAGATTAAAAATAAAAAAAAACTGTGAAAGCACTTTTCACTTCTTAATTCTATATAAACTCTGCTCTTTTTTAGTTTGGTTTTTGCTGTTGGTGGGTTTTTGTTGTTGAAACATTTTGATCATTAAAGAAACCCCCACAACTAACAAACTATCAGAAACATTATTTCAGATTTTTCCATGGAAGTTCAAGATACATAGTGGAGTGTAATTCTAGCCCCCTCTTAAATCAAATGGGTATTTTGCCAGGATTTCCCCCATGATCACAGGGATTAGAAGGAAATGACTGATTGAGGTCTACACACCTTTCTGACTCCAATTATCACAACTTCCTGGCATTTGCATGGGTGGGTGCTTACCAATCTTTTTTGCAGGCTAAACATTCAAAGCCAGCTGGAAATTTGGTACATTTGATCATCTTATCCACCTCTCACAAGGGCAGAAGTAACATAAGATTTTCCCCTGCACTTTCTCCCACCTCCTCATCAGCCAATCAACAAACATTCTGATTTTGTGATGTTTCACCATGTGCAGGCTCTCATGGGTTTCTGCCTGGCTGATGATGACTGGCTCTCCTTAACACAGCCCAAGAGCGCAGTCTCATCCACAGCATGGGTACCAGCGCGGCTCAGATCTCTTGCCAACACCACTTACCAAAACAAACAAAAAAATCACACTTGCGGCGTCTCCGTATTAATGAGGACCTAGAATTAACACACTAAACCCCTGGATCAAGGTAACAAATTAGCAGCTTTACTAAAAAAATCCACTTTCGGAGGATAAACCCTCCTCATGCCCCACCCTAGCATGTAAGGTGTCTTGTGTAAGACACAGGATGGGAATGCACAGGTGGAACATGGAGGGGATCTCTCCATGACATTACATTGATTTCTTCCCTCATCAAGCCTGAGATTAGGAAAGCCACTTAAATGATTTGGATTTAAAAGTAATGGAAACGGGGCATGCAATGCTAATACTAATTCCACTAATAATAAATCTTAGTTAGCAACGTAATTAACAGCATAAATCTAATACTTAAACACACTGAAGGGTCGCTGTGGAATCACTGCACACTCTGGCAAGAGTCCATATGCATGAAGTCTAATTGAGGTCCCAGGGACTTCTCGAGCAAGTCAGTGCTAACCGACAACAGTACAGGTTGCACAGTCTACGCAACTTGCGCTTGTGTAATGGATTAAGAGACATGGGGATAAAATGGTAATTACATTACCTGATAACCTTGGGAATTGTTCTGCATTCCAAAGAGAGGCACACCAGGGTCAGCACATGTAGTGAGAGTTGGATCTTAAATAGAAAAAAACCGAACAAGCCATATTAAAAGGACTCAGACACTGAGGGTGTTAGTGAAATCCATTTCAGAGCTATGCATCCTCCCTGCTCGCTCTACAGCTGTTTCACTTTCCTTTTCACATGGGACTTATGTATTTTGCAACAGAACTAATATGTACCATTAGAGAGAATTAAACAGCTACTTCTGTCTCTTAGCCTGGGGTGGGTCCAACACAGGGTAACAGGGAAGCATTGCATCCCTCAGGGGAAAATAAACAAGACAAAAATCCACCAGTGGTGTATATTTCCCTCCCTTTTACAGTTCTACACACCATTCGCAACAGTTAATTTAATACATTATTAGACCTGGGATCCATGCAAGAGCAGGTACTGTGGCATCCCAGGCTGGCCTGGGCGCATTCCAATAGCACGCACCAAAGCTGCAGCAGGAGTTCCTAATTCAACTGGCCGTAGTTGAGGAAAGTGCAAGAGTGGTTGGAAAAAAATTAGTAACTTAAAACTGGAACTTTTTTTTTTTTTTCTTGGTAAAAAATCTTCCAAAAAATCCCATTTTTCAACCACCTCTAGAGAGTGTCTTTAAGCCCACGGGTAAGCAGGACCCAACCCACAATCTTAATTTAGAGACACAGACAGTTTCCCCCAGCTGCACCTGGCACCACAGAATGTCTAACAGACTGCTCCGTTATCACTGTCTGGGCGGGAGATACAAGCATTTGTAAAGGCACATTGGTAATGTCTCCCCCATCTGGGCATTTCAGGTATTACAAAACCCTTTCCCTGGCCGTTCGGACGATGCCGAGATGTTATCACTTTGCGCACTGACGTGCAGCCTCTTGGTTTATTGGTCATTTTCTCTCTATCAACAGGGTTGTTTAATCTCATTTTCTAATGTTCCAGGCAGGGTTTACACAGGGAATAATAAAGTGGTTTAATTCCAAGTTCCATGCACGACCCTGGAATAGCTGGATTCTGCTACAATAATCTGCAGTGAAACAGGTCCTGGTCTTGACATTTAGGCCCCATCTGTGCTATAGTTATTATGGTACTGGGTCACCTATATGCAATGCAGTTGTGTTCTGACGTGACCTTTTGGTTTTGGCCTACGAGAGGCACTAGCTCCCTTTATATCTTCTCTGCCTCTCTGCGGTCGACAAGCAATGTTATGAAAGTTGTTCAGTGTGGTTTTCCATCAGGATTCTGCTCGGCTGCCTCTGTCACCACACACTCATCTCATAACCCTGCTATTTCATGGTGATTGATGGTGACTGGAGATGTTAATGCATCTCAGATATATAATCTCTCTTTATGCCTAGTTTGGTCTCAATCCATCAGAAGATGGATACATGCAAGTCAGAAATACCTGCCATTGTCATTACAGCATATATCACTTTCTTCTTCCAGTGCGTAGACAAGAGCTGTGAATCAGTTGAATGAAAGCAGAAATGTATCAAGTTTGTCCTCGAGTTCCAAACTGATCAAAGGAGTTGTAATCCCTGCCTGATAGGTAGCAGCAGCAAGATTGACTGGGAGACGGAAAAACAAACCAACCCCAAACCAACCCAACACACAAGCAAAGATACTTAGGATGGACAGTCCCCTGCTGGATCCATTGGGGAAGCAGCACTAGCTGACAAACTGCAATTTCCTTGCAAACTCTGTGAGCTTTTGTGAACCTATGACAGGCCAGAGTGAAGCTGAAAAGCCCCCTCTCCTGCCGTGGGATGAGAATGGGCGAAATGTTTGGAACAGGAGGAGCAGCTCTGAATAAGACTCTGCCCAGCAATGGGCTGAGAACAGCTGATATGGATGGATCAGTAGGTGACCTGGGTGTAAAATCAGCTGTGGGCAATGTACATGGGCATTGCATTCAGTCCTTGAGTCGGGCTCAGCAGGAATAGGCAGTGCACAGATGCACAGAAGTTTAAACACTAGCCAGAGCCGTGTGCACTGAGCAGAGGTAAGTCACAAGCTCCCTGGGTGCTGGGTCCCTCGCGTGCAGAGCACAGGATAAAAACAGGGGCTCTGATTGCGACATTAGCAATACTAGCACTAACAGGGGCTCAGACCACTTGGCGAGGTCCTGGTATAAATGCACACAACAGGCAGATGTCAGCAGACAATGGGAGTGCATGCAGACTCTCCACAACGCCGGATCGGGCTCTCCTGTGGCCAGGATCCTGTTCCTCACCCCTGTTTACACTGAGCTGCTCTGCACCACACTGAGCAGGATCAAACCTTCTCTGGTAACTCTCTCCCTAAGCTAAAAAGAGACTCAAATGAATCGGATGTATCCGGACATAGGAAACACACAGTGCGAAAAGCCCTCACAATCAAACACACAGCAGGAGCAGAGATCACTCCCTCTCCTCCTGGCGGCTAAGGGGAAAAGGGCACACCAATGCTGTAACTAACAGGCCCGTTGTTTTATTCCTTATGACCTGACTAATCAGCCTCTCCATCCAGCATCCTTACGTGCTTCCCTGAGCTCTCCGCAGGTCCTTGGGAACCGCACTGAGTCAGTAAACAAGGGATACAAAGTGCAGCCGGTCTGGGGCTGCAACACACAAGCTAATTCATTTCACTTATTCAGCTCTGCTGAGCTTTTGTCATTTATCACCCGTGCGGTTTCCATGGCATCTGATGGAGGCCCCCCAGATACATCAGAGTGTCTAATCTCACTAACTAACTAACTAACTAAAATGAAGTCCCATCCCACAGATGAGGTGGAGGCTGACGGATCACGCCAGGTGAGGTGTATTAAATCCGGGTCTCCGGGCTGTATTTTGGGGACCTGAGAGCCCGGCCATCTAACGAACCTCGAGATCAGATGGGATCTGAATAAATAATGCTTTTTTATCGTCTGCCTGGACTGGAAATAGACATGCTGGATCAAGGTTTTCACCGGCAGACAAGTTTTTTCCCTTCCTGTGATTTGTACGAGGGAGACAAATTTGAAGAAGGAAAATAAATTTTGTTGGCAATATAAACGACTGTGTTATTGTGTCCTTTAATGCTACACTCTTCCAGAGGTGTGGATGCCACAGCCTGAGCGTATATTACAGGGCCCTGAATAAGGACTCGTGGAGAAGTGATGAAACATTGGAGGCAAACCTAGCTGTGGTAGTTAAATGCCAAGATGCTCCGGTGACCGGCGCTACATGCATAGCTAATGGTACATGTATACTTGGCTAACTTGCTAGATTAAAGATCATGAATGGTAGAATGAAATCTGATTAGTCCTTCCTCATCACACCATCCCACATATGAGAACAAGGATGCGATTGATGGCAGGTAAATTTAGAACAATGCAGCTTCTTTGCGCCTGGTGCCCGGATAATAAGGTGATGGTGGCATTAGAAATGGATAGGTAGATGGACAAGTTAGAGGGATAGACGGCATGTCGTCAGCCCATGGAATTCATTGCCACAGAGGCCTGAGTCAACTACTGAAGCTAGAAACAGATGAGAATGATCTGACTACTAATGATTATGTACTGCCCTGAGCTTTCGTGGGGCCTTGGAAACCACTGGGAAGTGACAGACAAGGGATTTGTTAGGGATATGGGGATTTGTATCCAAGTCAGCAGCTCAACTCCACAGCTATGCACAGTAACTCGTATGGTTCTGTATTCTATGGACAGCACCTGTACCTTTCCAGAGGTCTCCTGTTCTGCTGGGAGCAGCTGCCATTTTGGGTCCCATTCAAATGCAGCATGTTACCGAGGACACACACGCTGCACTTTACTTTGTTCCATCAGGAGCTCTTGTGACAATCTGGCCCTGGTTGTGGATGCTGAGAACTTCTGGAAACGTGGCCCTGGGTCCCATCAGCAAAAATCTCCCACAGGTTCCAGGGACTGCGACTTTGCCATGAAATACGGATGGCCGGTGGGGATGACCAATAGGCAGAGCAAGCATCTGGGGCTGGGAAGCTTGCAAGTGAGGTGAGCCCACACCCAGAGCTGTTCTGAGATTTAATGGGGAGGAGGATCTGACAAGTTAGCAGAAGGAAGATGAATTTGTCGTGTGCTGGTCTTCTCTGCAGAAGAAGATCCACTATCTTCCTCCAGCTCTAACCACAGGGGACAGGGACGAGTAAGTAGGTGAAAGGGGTAGGAGAAATTGGGGAAGAGAGACTGAGTAGATTGATGGGGGAAGGGACAATTGAAGCTTTGGAATGAGAAGTCAGATTCAGGATGTTCCCTTACCTATGCAGCTGGGCTGGGTTCCACTCCACGTCCCATCAGACTGACAGAACCTCCGAGCTGAGCCCACCAGCACCAGTGGGGACAGGCAGGAGAATGAAACAGATGAGCGGTAAGTGAATCCTCTGTCTTCTCTCCTCCCTTGAGCTGGTGTCCCGGGGTCACCACAGAACACAGCTAGAAAAGCCAAAGGGTAGTCAGAGGATGGTGATGAATCTCAGTAAGGGCAAATAGTGTTAATGGGTTAAAGACAATTCTATTAATGGCCAAAACCTCCCAACCCCGGCTTTCAAGCGCTGCAATGGCTCAGGAAATTACAAGTGGCAGAAGGTGTGCTGGCTGCTTTCTGCTCACTTCTGTCTTTTTGTCAATTACTGTTTAATTAACTTTCACTTTCCAACATCTCCCGGCAGGGAGGAGGAACAGACGGTTTGGATCCTTTTTTTATTGGTCTTTTTTCTGCACAATGGTGTGCTTAACTTTGACTGTATCTTTAATTGCACAAGGTCAAATTGCCACGCGGTGCCGTGTCAGACGTAAAGCCCGTTAATTATATAATAGCCGGGGAAAGGTGTAAGGAATGTGGTTGGGTCTTTGTGCTGTTTAATATGAAAATGGCTATTGTGCAGCTGCCAAATACTCAAAGCTAAAATCCGGCTTTATCATTCTGAGCTGTTTCACTAATCTGTATTGTATCATGCACGCAGGTTTTCATCCAGCCACAGGGCTCTGCCTTTGCTCCACATTCCAAGGCTTGCTGTAACACTACGGGGCTCTTTTCATGTAAGGCCTTCGCAAGCTGCAGGGGCCAGAATTTCAGAAGAGCTCAGCTCCAACGGAGGCACTTAAATCAGGGCCAGACTTTCAGAAGTGCACAGCGCATCGGTGCCTGGCGGGTGTTAGGGGTCTTTTGAAAATCTGGCCCCCATTTTGCATGCTAAGTGCTTGGAAAGCTGGGTCCTGATCGATTATCTTCACACCACTCCTCTAAGGTGGCGATGAGTGTCTCCATGTTACAGAAGGGGAAACTGAGGCACACAGCAGTTGGGTAACTTGCAGAGCAAGCGGGTGGCAGGGATGGGGAGAGCACCCAAAACTCTTGGCCCTATCATTCAGCGCACCACACGTCTTCCTTTTCGCCAGCATGCTGCCATCCACCTCTTTCCCGATGGGGTGATGCCCTTGCCTCACTGAAGTCAGTGGTAAAATTCCCATTGATCTCAGTGGGGTCAGGATTTCGCCTGGGGTCAAGAATCACTGGAGTTAGGTCTCCAAACCCATATGAATGTTTAATGCCCCACGGGGGAAGTCCTTGTCTTGTAAGGATGGGACAAGGATTCCCCCCTGAGGCACAGACATAGCTGTGAGAGATTGGGGGGGGGTCTCAAGCCTGGGTCCCCAAACAGTCCTCAGACCACAGCTACCACCCAGCAGCTCATAGGTACTAACAGGGAGTGTGGGCTGGTGGACCCTACCTAGGTCACCTTAGGCACCGCCCACAAAGCTCCCAATTGGAGAACATATCTGGCCTCTTTGATCGGTTCAGACTCACTATTTAAGCCAGAAGGAGGCACAGCAAGTTGTCTGAGTAACTATTTGAATCCCTGGCTGGTTGCAACATTGAACCCCTGCCTTCTTGTCAGACTCCTGAGACCTGCCTTGTTCCTGATTCCTGACTTCCTGTCGTGTTCCTGCCCTACTTCCTTGTTCCAAATCCCTGCCTTCTACATCCCATCCCCGGCTACTGATTCCGGCTCCAATCCTTGGCTTGGTTCTTGACTCTGCCTCTGACTTCCTGTTCCTGGTGTCAGGCTCCTGCTCTCACCACTAGGTCTGACCACCCATGTCCTGATCTATGACCATAGCTAATTCCCATTATTTGAGAAACAATGTATAAAATCCCACCATGAGTTTCATCTCCCATCAGGCACACCTTTAATGGATGGTATTAACAACTGGGTCACTATCCCTGATATCTCCTTCCAAGGTGCAATTCACCCTTATGCACCAGGCAATTTCCAGACCAGCAGCCAAGGTTATGCTTTACCGAAAAGTGTTTTGCCTTTAATTCAAAATATTTCCTGCTACTGTGGGTGCATGCATGAGCCATGATGCTATCTGAAGGTTGGGGGAATAAGTCAATCACTAATTGTGTATGGGTGGGAAGAAACTTCTCCCATGGGCAGGTTATGCCATAATTGTCCATTATGGAGATTTCATACCTTGCTCTCAAACGTCTGGTACTAGCCAATGCTCGAGAGAAGATACTAGTTTGGACGGATCATTAATTGGATCGAGAAAGACATCCTTTGGAGGTGGTGGGACACAAGGGGGTTGGAGTTTAAGGCTAGTGCTCCATCCCCTTTGCACGTGAATACACATGGATGTTGGCTTACGAAAACACTGTGGCAGTTCTCCGGTCCATGTCCCATTCCCTTCACAAGTCAGGACGGCAGGTAGCGACAGCTGGTATCCTTCCAGGCAGCCATAGCTCACGCTTGAGCCCCAGCTGAAATCTGAGCCCACGACTTTCCCATTGGGGATGACTTGTGGGGATTTACAGGTGATAGCTGAGCAGCAAACAAAAAGCACATTCAGTTCTAATGACTTCTCAGCGTAGTTATTTCCATTAACAAACAAATCCACATAGGATCAAAGTTACTTTCTGTGAACTGAATGCATCACAGGGAATGTAGCTAGAGGGGGTCTGTGCACACTTTCTGTTATATGCATGTGTGTTTGTGTATCCTGGGATTTTTTTCTTTGAGTTTTAGGGTCAACCAAATCCCAAACCTCACAGTCAGATCAGCAGGCTTTTGCTAGCTTCCACCGAAGATTATGAATCTGATCCCAGCTTAGTGGGAACATCACCCCAGGGACTCCAGAAGTTTCACAGATTTTGGAAAACCTAGACAAGTTTCAAGTTAGCAAATAACTCAACAACTAGGTTGATTTTTGCCTGGTTGGAAAGTTTTATAGTACTCTGCTTTCAAGTGCATATGAGCACGGGGCCAGATTCTCAGCTGGTGGTGTAAATCAATGTAGCTCCTAAGTGAGAATCTAGCCACATTGTGTCTTGCTCTTGCTACATTAGCTCAAAGTGGCAAGAAGAAAAAAAGAAGGAAGCATTTATCTTCACAGCCTTGCAGGGGAGTGAAGTATTTAGGGAAGATCCCAAGTGACCTGCATTTCTGACAGGTGGACCTTAAGAACTTTGCAGACTGAGATCAGACAAGCATCCAGATGCTGCTTCACATTTTGTCAGTACCCCTGGGTCAGCAAAACACTGACAAAGAAATCAGCCTCTCTTGCAAGATGCCCAGTGCTTCCGCATTCTGATCAGAGAAGCAGAGGCAACCACAGCTCTGAAAAATAATACAAGCAGGGGGTAGAAAAGCTTTCCAGACCTTTTGGGAGGCCGAAGAAAATGCTTCATTCAGGTTTGATTTGAGTTTGGGGTGAAGACTTGCATATTTATGCAAAGTGCTTCATCCATTCATAATGAGGGAGATTGAAATCTCTTTTACAATGGTGTAAATCCCCAATAATGCCACTGAAGTCAATGGACGTACTCCAGAGTTACACTGGTGCAAATGGGATCAGAATCTGACCCTTAGAGGCTAACCCAGTTTGGAGAAAGCTCTGTTTTAGAGGGCGCTTGCTGTCCGTGTTTGATTTCAAATAAAATGTGGCTTTCGTATAATCATACTTTTTATTTTTAAATGGACACATTTGATCTTTAAGAGGGGCCACCGGTACTCCAACTCTCCCTTTTGAACCATGACATGTCCAAAAGGAAGACAGGCTGGTTCTGAGGTTTGTTAAGAATGGTTTGCATTAGCTCTACCATCACACATCGAAAGCTGTTGCATCGCAGATTTAGGCTGGGATTGTCAAAGGAACTCAAGGGGGTTGGGTGTGGTTAGCGCTCAGCTCTGTGCAATACCAAGGTGGAGAAAGTGACTCAAGACAGAGTGAAAAATCATTAAACATCAAACACCTCTGATCATCAGTAAAGGTGCAAAGAAGAAACTATGGCAAAACACATGAAAACTATGTGACTCTTAAATCTGAGCTACTGTAGGATGGACAGATTACCCCAGTGTGAAAGTTCCTCTGCAGACTAGCGTATATACACAGCTTAACAGCACTTTAGCATGGCAGAGCTATAATACCGTCAATCATTTCTACAAGAAGTACTTACGAGCGTAATGCAACAGTTATTGGAACCTGAGATATTCATGCAACTGGATTAGTAAGTCATAAGCCATACTTAAGAAACCATAAACTGCACAGGTTAAGCATTTTGCAGCGGCTGGGTAATTTCAAAGTATATCACTACAAGGTAAAGGCATGGATCATTTTGTCTTCTAAACCACAGTGCAAGTTCCACACTGGGGTGGCTACTTTTGGATCCTCTTGTGCATTGGGATGCTTACAACGATAGATTCTGCAGCCCACTTTTAACCAGACTGGGGCTGATCTTCCTTCCTACTGCACGTCATGCATACTATTGGGCTGCCCAGAGGAGCCGGAGTGGGTGCTACCTTTACAAATCATTTATTGGGCGCACTCCTGCAAGCCTTCCGTGTTCTGTGCATCTTGACCTCCTGCTGTCTGTCAGGTGACACTAACGGGGCAAATGTGACAATATGCCAAGTTTCCCTCCACTAAGGAGAGTGAGCTGCATGCAGTAACCACGTGCAGTTATTTACACTAGGGCAAAGGATGTGTGTGAGGGCAGGGGGAAAGCCACATGCTTCTAACTCAGAATGGAAACACTTTGCCCTGGTGCAGGGCAATGGAGAATCAGATTCAGGTTCTCCTAGAAGGCAGCAGATTTACCTTCACTGGCCATGCTGAACTACAGTCCAGTGAATGTCCTATTTGTGACTATTTGGTTGCATGTGATGTATCATACACAGTGCCTGGGCAATTTGAGTAAACGGTATCCCTGCAGGGTAAATATAGGAGTATTTCTTTCTTTTAAACCACAGTACAGGTTAGATCAGGGGTCGGCAACTTTTCAGAAGTGGTGTGCCGAGTCTTCATTTATTCACTCTAATTTAAGGTTTCGCGTGCCAGTAATACATTTTAACGTTTTAGGAGGTCTCTTTCTATAAGTCTATAATATATAACTAAACTATTGTTGTATGTAAAGTAACTAAGGTTTTTAAAATGTTTAAGAAGCTTCTTTTAAAATTAAATTAAAATGCAGAGCCCCCGGACCGGTGGCCAGGACGGGGCAGTGTGAGTGCCACTGAAAATCAGCTCGTGTGCCGCCTTTGGCACACGTGCCATAGGTTGCCTACCCCTGTGCTAGATGGTCATTATTTTTGGACCTACTCAGCATAATTCGCTTGAATGAGTGAGGAATTGCTATGGTTCAGAGCCCTTTAACTCCCACTGATGACCAGTTACTCACCAGTAGTTCCAATGATTCCTCATATAATTGCTTCATCAATAAGAGCAAAGAGTTCAGAGTCTGGCCCCATGTAGTTATGTGGCACTTTCGCAGTAAAGCTTACTAAGATATCATTAGTTACAGGAGCCTTGAGGCTTGTAACCTAATATCCTCAGACATTTATAGTAAATGGGGTCTCACCCTTGCAGACAGGTTTGGTGCCGTTCCAGGTTCGGTCTTTTGTGCAAATCAAAGAGGACGCCCTGTCCGACTCCATCATGTAGCCAGGAATGCACTGAAACACTACCGTTTTATTGTAGTTAAAGTCATTTCCCAGCCTAAAGCCATTGGCTGGTACACCAGGATCCCCACAGTTTATCACTGGGAAAGGAGAAGACGCAATGGTTAAATTTTCTGGTGCACATAACATGTCTCAAGCATATGGATATGCAATGGATAGAAACCTCACAGTCCCCACTATCTTTCAACGGATGGTGGTGATCTATCAGCCCCTGAGATGTATGGGCTACAGGGTAAACCAGGGAGCTGGCTCAACCAGGGCAAAGTTTGGAAATGTGTGCGCAAAAAACTTTGCCCATGCTCAGTGGAGTGGACAATAGTCATAACAAATGGCTCTAAGGCCTAGCATTATGCAAAACGACATGTTAATTAGCACATTACGGGGGCCCTGAGGTTTAATCATAACCAGTTAACATGCCTTTAAACATGACTTGTCCCTGTTTGTCCTAGATGCTGTATGTTGTTTGCAGACAGAATACAATTTCCTAACACAGGCCTGGCCTCATCCACACCTTTCATCCATCATTCTAAGAACCTAAGTGAACACAATATATGTTCAACAAAAGCTTCCGAGCTATGGCCAAATCAGGGCACGTACTGGGAGCTGACACACCATAGGGCAGGACTCTGTAGTAGAGCTTACGTCTAGTCTTGAGATTTATGACTGCAGAGCACGTAGTTTAGCTGAAAAGACCATCCGAAGCGGGAGTATTCCATGAGTCACTCGGAGCCTCAAAGAGTTTGCACGAAGAATTATTTCCACTGGCAGTAGATAGTTTTATTACACTTCTGAACACATTGGGTTTACATGTGCCTGTAAGTCTTAAGCTGGAGTCACATGCACTCTTTGAAAACCTAGCCCTAGTACCTTATGTTTGTTATTTACCTTGTCTCCCAGGAATCCACTCAGCTGCTCACCTGTACACTCCGGAGTGCTGCCTGTCCAGGTTCCATTGACAGTACAGTGCCTGCTCAGCACGCCCGTGGAATAATAGCCTTCCCGGCACTGATATATAATGGAGCTGGAGAAAACCAAGCCGTCATTAAATACAACTCGTGCGTTGCTTGGAGTCCCTGGGTTTCCACAAGATATAACTAAAAAGCCAAAATAGCAGAATTAGAAAAAAATTAAAGATGACCCTGATCTCAACCAAAGCAATTTAGCTGCAAAAATCTCCGGATTAATCAGTGGACCACATGCGGTTTTGGAGTGAAATCAACTGTACCTATCAATTCTGTTAGTCTATAAGGTGCCACAGGACTCTTTGTCGCGTTGTACCTACCAACGCAAGTAAAGAATCCCAAGAGCAATGGATACAATTTCCCTGGGAAACCACGAGGAAGCACATCTCAATGCTGTGTGACTTCTGTGGTGAGCGACTGAGAAGTTCTCCTGCACCAGAAGCTAATTTCTCCAGCACAAGATACTCCAGCACGTACCCCATTGATTTCACACTGGGATTCAAGAACATACCCTGGCTGCAAGACTCCAGATTACAGGTCTCTACTGAATTGAAAGAGGTGCTGGTTTTATGCCCCTGGATACTGATCACTCTGCAGGATCGAGCCGTTAAATTAGCCGAACCTGACATGCAGCTCAAAGAGACAAAGCTGGGCTCTGGGTGGAATGATGGAGGAGGAGGTGGCACCTCGACAGCTCAGAACTAGCAGGTTATTGGAGTCTCTCATTGCTAGTCTGAATTCAAGCCCAGATTGGTAGTGACCAAAACAGATACCATTGAATGTTGGCTCGGTGAGCTGTGTGAAACAAGGTGGGTTCAGTCCAATTTCTAGAAGTGGCTGCACAAACGGAGAAACTGGCGATGACTGTCACATTAGTGTCAATAGAGGAGCCGATATGGGCCATGAGACACCTTGTTTTCCCTTCAGGTGCTTCTTGCAACTCAAGATTACGACACATCTGGGCATGGGAATCGGCACCCTGATCTGGCTCTGAATTTCACAGCTGGCTTCAAGTCTCTATCATGGGTTGAACCAAACCCTTAGGTCCCAGCATCTGTAGACAGTTAAATTCTTGGGATCTGAGCTTCATAGCTGGGGCTCGTGTCTGCTTTGGAAGCCAATCTTTGCAGACTTCAAGGGAATTGAAGCAGCAGGGGACTCAGCTACCCTTCCATAATGGCAGCCGCTCCTGCTTATTGCCTGCGTATATCCAATTATGCTTTCAGCTGGGGGAGACTATTGCGACGATACAATTATAGGTTTGTCAGCACCCAGGTTTTATGTCTAAACTGCCTCGGTACCACTGCAATAAAAGGGCATCACACTGAATGGCAGTACGCACAGTCCTGTCATGGCAAAATAAGTACCTGCAATAATTGCATCCAGCCCTCATTTACTGTGGAATTACAGTACATGAAAGAAAATCACATGAATCAATAAAGGCTTAAACCGTTTGTCTCTGACTATTTGACAAGGAAATTCCCCTGGCACTGCAGCACCATCTCACAGGCTGCAAGAGCATCAGTTTGGAAATAACAAGGTGCCCAAGTCTCCAGGCTCTATCGCTGCCCCCCAGACCAGACACCTGTGGGAATGGAATATTGCCTGCCATTCTGCACAGGTAAATGAATCTCACTTGGGTCACGGACTGAATGTACTGTGCACAGCTGGAAGGAGAGGCCCCCTTCTTCCTTGTTACTTATGAGCTTGTCAGATGTGTATCTGTTTGACAGGGAAAAACTAATAACCATTCCAGCTTGTGTGCACAGACATTTTGCATGGCACGGAAATCACGTGGGGTGCTCTCTAGTTACAGATTCCCCATGCAGCCAAAGTCTCAATGATACATAGTGTCATTTCCAATAAATGTGGGGATAAAAGTCAGATTCTATCAGCTTAGGAAAAGCACTGGATAAATATTTCACTGTCATGTCTATGCATCATCCTCTCTCTCCTCCCCCCAACCTGCCTCGCGTACGCCCACACCAAAATGCACACAGCCGATTCTAAAATAGCCACTGCTACAAAAATTAATCGTGACTTCGGAAAAGGTGTCAATGGGAAAGGAATGACGACGGTGCAATGTTACGGCACAGTCGAGCACGTGAATATAGAGTAGTAATTCCAATCAGACATCTGCCAAAAGCCTGCATTGCCCTGGATATAAAAGAGACCTCAAACTTATGGGCAAGTGCGCAGACTTGAAAGTCATATTTAAAATAACTCAGAGCCCAAGCCAGGAAGCTACGATCCATGTAAAGAATTTCCCATGGCATTAATGGGAGCTGGGAGCACCTTGCACGATCAGGTGACAGAAGAAAACTGAGCGGCATTGGTGTTTGGAGGGAGCACATATCAAAATCAACCCCACTCCCCACCAAACAGGAAAATAATTCGACAAGCAAAATACATGGATTGGGACTGCTGGTCTTGTTCCTTCTTTAACTGGAAAATATTTCAAGGGATGAGACCCATATAAAATGATAGATTTTAACAAAAAGCGTCAGATCCTCAGCTGCAACGAAGGAGTGCAAAGGTATAGGGAACCCATGGCCCTGCCCCCTTTCCCTTGGCCACACCCCCACACTGGTGACAGGAAGGGGAGCTGTTGTACCGCCATCTCCCTAAACTGGGGTGAGCCTCCTCTGGCTTGTTACGGTGGCTGGATTGTTGCTCTGAATCTGGGTTTATAAATCTCCACCTGAATTACTAACAGCTTGTCAGACTGTCAAAACGGAGAGGAATTGAACGATCTAATTCACTTTTCACACTTTATGCTGATTATTTTCTTGAACTTCCCCTCAGCCGTGGCAAGTGAAATTAGATTGATCTGTTTAGTCAGTTTCACTTTCGGGGTCTAGCAATAATGATACCGTGCTGTTCTGTAGCGCCTTTCCTCTCAGGGTCTCAGTGCGCTTTCAAATGAGTAATGAATGATGCCCCCAAGGGAGGCATGATTATGCTGATTTTAACAGATGGGAAAATCAGGCAGGGCAAGATGAAATGATTTGGCCAAGATCACATAATGATTCTGTGGAATAGCTGGAAACTGAACCCAGAAATGCTGATTCGCCGTCCTCTGCTCTAACTACTAGGCACCTTCTCCTCACAGAGCTGAGAACAGAACCCAGGAGTCCTGTCTCCCAATCCCCTGCTCTAACCACTAAAACAGCCTTACTGTATTCCAGAGTTAGCACAACACACTCTGGTTTATGAGCAATGCCGTGGAATGCTTACCACTAAAAACGATGTATATAGATACACACATCTAATTGCAAACATTTCTATTAATAACTAATTGTTGTAAATCTCTTCACCCCATATTTTTTTGTTTCTGTAGCACACCTATATTTTGGGCCTATATTATTCTGATGGAGTCCCTTTGAAACCAACAAGATACACATGGCTGTTAAAAGTAATCACCATTGCTGCTAAAGATAAGGCGAGAGCCCTGTGCCGGGGGTGGGGTGGGGGGGGTGGGGTGGGAGGGGGAGATCAGGCCAAGAATTACAATGAGGAAGGCGAGCGTTGCTTGGGAAGTAATGGGACTTTATCATTTGTGGTGGTGCATGAGATTCACTAATGGGGTGGCTAATACCATTATGCAGGGAGACAGCAGCTCAGTTGTGAAACTGGCTGCGTGCCTACACAAGACAGTAACAGAGCATAAACAGCATCCTTATTTCCCTGCATGAGTTATCTGCACTGGCCAGCAAAGTCAAAAAGAAGCCAGGGCAGATTACAGAATCCAGATCAAGACACAGACAAACACCAGACTGTGGTCA
Organism: Emys orbicularis; assembly: GCF_028017835.1. Classification (NCBI taxonomy): domain Eukaryota; kingdom Metazoa; phylum Chordata; order Testudines; family Emydidae; genus Emys; species Emys orbicularis. The sequence continues at coordinate 5,578,791 of NC_088705.1, read as the reverse complement.
GACCCCTGAAACACACCTGTGGACCAGGATTTTGGAAAACAACAACCTCAGCATCAGCTCAGGTTTTCAATAGAGCTCAATGCATTGGGTGCTGAGACTGTTTGAAAATCTGGCTGTAAATGGAGCTGGGCACTCGAAAATCTGGCCGTGAGCTCTTCTGAAAATTTTCCCACTGATGTAGTTTGGAAGTTGTAGATCCTTTCAACATGTAATTGTTTTCCCTCGTTGCTGTTCATTTGAGGGAAAGTTTGATTGCTTTCCTGCATGGCTTCCTACCTATTCAAGTTGCGGTTATTAAATAAAGATGGCTACTCATCAAGAGTGACTTCAAAATGAAGGCGAGCAGTAACATTTATTGGTATAGGAGTTTTCACCAGGTGGCGCTTGTGACGTTTCACTCCATATTCTTTATGAAAATATGCTTATGATATGAATATAACATAACAGATTCTTTATGCAAGATGGGTCTTGTAAGATATCATTGGAAAGGTTATAATTTACGGAATGTGATTATCCAATTTGTATGCATGTATCATTTCTGTATCTAAAGTTAGGAATATGGACTATGCAACAATTACAACTGGGTGTGTATTGGGAAGACACCCACCAGATGACAGGCCATCAAATTTGATGAGCCATCAGGAAGGAACAACAGACCCAGGAAGATACTAATCTCTCCCCCTCCTGGGAGGTATCCGGGGATGTAACAGTGACATTACTAGGTCAGGTGGTCTTGTCACCTGATACTAAACATGACCTGGGACTTGTAACTTTCCACTGGAAGGGAAGGGGGGGGACAAAGGATTGCCATGTTATGTAAATCCTAGTTAAGGGTGGGGAGGAAGACAAACAGGACTCCTCCTCTCCACGGCCTGTTTGCCCAAGAAGAAAGACTGCTAAAGACACCTGAAGGGAAGGTGGGAGGGGGTCCAGTCTGAAAAGAAATATAACTGGAACTCTGAACCACAGAAACTTTGCAACCTGCCTAAAATAACATTTAGGGTAAGAAATTACATTTTGTAATCCGTTTCTTAAGTATATTGAGCTTAGTTTGCGTACTTTGGTTTATTTGCTCAGTAATCTGCTTTGTTCTGTTTACTATCTCTTTAACCACTTAAAATCCACCTTTTGTAGTTAATAAACATATTTCTTGTTTATAACATAACCCCGTGTGTACAGTTCATAATTGAATGGGGGGTGGGGGGCGATAAGAGGCTGTGCATACCTTCCTCCACATTGAGGCAGGAGGCGGATTTTATAATATATCTTTGGGTCTGCACTCCAAGGGAGGTGGACACCTGAGTGCTGGGGCAAGTCCCTTAAGCTGAGCCTTCCCAGAACTGAACTCAGTGTCTGTTTTGTTCTGCAGTTTGGTGCGGCCCTGCCTGTGTGTGTGCTGGAGGAAGCTCAATAGCTTGGCTCAGCAAGACAGGTAAAAAGGGTGCCCAGGTTGGCATAACAGGCAGGCTCAGTGGTATCTCAGCACATCAGGTGGCATCCAAAGGGGGGCAACCCATCACAGCGCTGTCACACAGTCTTCCAAGTTCTTTTTCTGCGAGCAAGTTTTGACTCTTGGGAAGACATGGCATGTGGTGGTTAGTTCTGAGTTATGCCAGGGTGTGAAGAGGCAGCTTGGGGAGAGAGGGAGTAGGGGAGTTTGGTGTCTGCCTTCGGCTTTGATTAGAGTCAATTCTTGAGGAACAGTTGCTTCCAGGGAACCAGGCAGGCGTGTTGGGATGAGATTCCCAGAAGAAGGGAGTGTCCTGTGGGCTGCTTGACCATCTCAGTTCAGGACCGATGTATGTGCCTAAACATACCAAGTTCCATTTAGAAGACACTCAGACTATGTCGCTGATTTATCCTCCCCTGGGAAGCCAAGCTACAAGGCCACAGATATCAGCTACCATTTGCCATAAGGGGCATCACAAATATCAGAAGAAGGGGCCACGTTATTATTTATTTACTACAGAGGCTTCTAGGGCACGTGTTCTCATCCCATACCGTTACATACAGTGCTGCTCTTAACATTCCCTCTGCCCGGCAGGGTGAATCCCATTGAATTACACTGAGTGGTGTTTCTTTTAATTTTTCTTTTTTTTTAAAAAGGTCCTTCCCCTTCCGAACTGGTGGCATTTTAAGGCTTGATGATTGTCAAACCTGAAGCAGAGCAATTCCCTCCAGGAAGAGCAATAAAGCTTCTCTTCTCCTCTCCTACAGATTAAAGCTGTTTACTAAAGAGGATTCCAGTCTAGGTAGCATGTAAATAAAATGTCCCACACGTGCCCCCCGGTCTAATCCTTACAGCGGACAGAATCGTCCTTTTGGGTCTTGCTGCCAGTCAGCAGACAGGCTGAATTGGTCTCCTAACAATGCCTGACACATCAGGCAAAATCCACTGCGGGAATAACACATAGCTCAGAGCATTCGGAGTCCTAAAGCCTTCACTTTGCAGATGGTAATTTACATACTGTTTAAATTAAATAGTAACCTACATTCCACTCAACATGCAGAGGGGAAAAAAAATCCTGTCACAAGCATATTCTCAGTGGTCAAATTGGGATCAATTAAAATAAACGCATTTCTGTTTACTTAAACTGGCAAACACCAGCGAGGGTCCTGCCTCATTCTGGCTGCGGATTTTGTTTAATTCATCTGGCGCGATAATAAACACGCTAAAAGCAAATGTTCCATTCAGCTTTTCAAGGAAGGAGGAGAAACTATAAAGCTTAACGTCAACTAACAATGCAATTGCAGCGTCTATTGTGCAGGAGAGCAAGTGATTTTTGTTTTGTTCCCCCGGTCCCTCATTCCTTAGCGCTGTGCATGGAGAGATGGACGGAGAAGAAAGCAGGGGGAGGGAGGGGAGCTTGTAAATTTGCATGTACATTTTAAAACTTGCTGGAAATTAAAGCTAAATGGGGCTTGAAAGCTGAGATTTTAGAAAGCCTGGAAAGCTGGTTCTATTGGAAACGATGCGGCCTCTGCTGTCTAACACAGTCAGCAGCGCTGAGGAGTTCCAGCCGCTACCGATAATTGACTCGTTTGATTTCAATCCATTTGTACCTTATGAAAAAATGATTGTGGACTTTTTAAAAATAATTCCTCCTCTTTCTTGTTTGAATTTTAGAGCAGTTGAAAGGCACCTGACAGCTCGAGGGAATAAAGCCCCTTTCCTTACCCAGCTGGGCACTCAGAAGATCTGGATTCGGTTCCTGCCTCTGCCACACCCCTTCTCCGTGACCTTGGGTGAGTCACTTTGGTCCTGATTCAGCAAAACACTTATTTTAAGTTAAGCACATGCTTAAATTCCATGGTCTTCAAAGTGAAGCATCTGCTCAGCTGCTTTGTTGGACTGGGATATCACCTCTTTCTGCTGCAGTTTTCCTACTTTTCCCCGCCCGGTCTATTTAGATGGTAAGACCTGTAGTGCAGGGACGGTCTTGTCTTACGCGTCTGTACAGCACCTGGTACAATAGGGTCCTGATCCCAGCCGGGGCCTCTAGGGACTATAAACAACTTGCACCCACACCACCGGGCAGGGACAACAGAAGATTCTGCCCAGCGCAGCGCCTGCAGTGAGCTGGTGCAGCCTTGCTTTGCAGGGGGCAAGATGGCAGCTTGATCTCTGTCCCCTTTCATTTCTCAGCCTCTCTGGGAACATTAACGAGGATGGCAATTAATCAACGGTGCTTTTTTTGTGCCGTAGACCTTGGTCTACTCAAGAACAGACAGAGCTCCTCCATGCTCATTTTGCACCGCGGCTAACAGAAGGGAACGATTTTCACTCGCTGGGCAGGGTCGAACTGAGGCCCTGCAGGCTCCTCCTGACTTGATTATGTTTTCTGTTCCTAGCCGCCGAGCATGAGGTGTGAGTCAGAGACAGACAATGCCCTACAGAGGCGCTGAATGGCTGCATTGGCATGCTGGAGCTTTGCCACTCCAATGCTGAATGGGGCTCCCATGGAGACGTCCATACATTCAAATGGGCTAATTCAGAAATATGGAAGGGGAGATGCAATTTAGCAGGTTTTTAAATATGATTAGCCCCGATTTAGGGATATGGAACATATTAATCACTCTGATTCAGATCACGCCTTGGAGACCTTTAATCAACAGGTTTTAACGAGTCGGGGAATATGGAACTTGGGTGCTGGGGATATTCTCCCTCCTCCCGTCCAAAAAAAAAAATCTTTTTGCTAATAAAAGACGACTCCTGGCTCTGGGAGTTCTTCTCGGACCTGGGCTTATTTACGGCGGGTCTGCTGAACCCGATCCAAGAGGTATGCCTTTGATGAAGTTGCAATTACTTACAGACATCTGAGCGGCTGAGTCGGAACAAGCTTTTCAATCTGATTTCATTAGTCTGGGAACGTGGTTACTACTGAGAAACCATTATCACATTCTGCAGAAGCTAAAAAAGCCCGGCGCTGGGTGTGGTTTCTAAAGCAGACCAATCAGCTAGTGACATGTAGAGTATGCGGGCCACAGATGTCAACGTTTGGGCTTCGATGCAGCAAAGTAGTTAAGCACACGCTTAGCTTTAAGGCACATCAGAGGGCCTGAAGCATACATTTAAGCCCACCCCATTTCTGTAAAGCAGGGAAGTCTGTGTTTATGTCCCATCGACGCCAATAGGTCTTAAGAACATGCTCTATGTTAAGGATGTGTATTGCCAAATCAGGTCCTTGGTGACTAAAGTCAAGCACCTAAATAAGAGGCCTGACTTGCAGAGGAGTTGAGCACCTGTAGCTTCTGTTCAGTATAGTGCTTCTGCTTAAATATGGTTTCACGCCCCATTAGGCATTGAAAGCGTTGGCCTTACCCACTACATGTATATCCTTAGCTAAAAACACATACAGCTGATTAGGGTCCAAAGAGATTGGGGGGGGGGGGGGGCGCTGAGCTGGGGACGGCACCTTCAGCAGTGATGGAGGCAGGCACCATGCCTGGATATGGCCTGCTGGCTTCAGGGACACTGACGGAAACAGAGCAAAGAACAAGTTTTGTTTCACTTGCCTGCGCTCTTCCCCCAAGTGCAACCTGGTGGACAGTGGGTTGGGGCCAGGGTTTGGCCCCCATCCTGCCCAAACATGCCTGTCTGGGTAGATAATTGCTGCCAGCTGCACTGGCTGCCCCTGTGGGGGTACACGGGGATGGGAGAAAGGACTTTGCCACCTGCTTTCCACCTCTTCCAAAATGCACATGCCTGGGGCCAACCATAACGAGCGCAGCTGGTTAAAACCCCACCACCGTGCAGCGTGGGACAAAAATGACCACGCACGTGTCTGTAACAGTGGCCGTGGGCATGCCAGGCTGGGAAGCAGAGTCAGCATTGTGGGCTCAGTTCTCAAACCCTGGGTTCAAAGCCTGACTCAGAGCTGAAGCACCAGTGAGCCAGTGGCCTACGTCTCCGATCAGCCTATGTCCCAAACACCATGCCTTCCCCGGCACCATTTGGCACAACTGAGAGTCTGCTCAGTAGAGACAGGTCTGGAGTAGCCAGGGGAGGGGCACTGGGGAGTCCGACTGGCCTGGCAGAGGGGCTGCAAGTCAGGGCATCAGCAGCGTTGCATGTGGCGAGCCCCGCACTGGAACAGGAAGGGGTGCTGCGGATTAGGACCGGGACGCTCTGGCAGAGCTGCGTTGGTTCAGGGGGAGGCGGGGTCTTGAATGGCTGGCTGTGCTGCAGGTCAGGATGAAGAAGATGTGAAATAACGGCAGGTGAAGAGCTTGCATAACCCTGCTTGTGCTGCCTCAGTGCTGTCAGTCCTCACTCCTGCCTGCCTTAAATGTACTCGCAACATTAAAACAAAAAGATGGAAATCCCTGCTCCAGAAAGTCAAATCTAAGACTCAGAGAGTGCAGCCCCACGGATACCTGACCCTGTTTGCACCTTGCCATGAATACAAACGACAGAGACACAGCGCACGACTCCACACTGAGAATGACTTGCCTATTTCGGTCGGCGAGGGCCAACACTAAACCACCACATTACAGGAATAATGTTACTATTATTCATAAAGCTGTGATTCAAAACTAAAATATCCCCACTGCATCCTGGTGCCTTTTGAATTCGAGGGGTTATTGATCCCAGTATTAATATATACAGCCCCTGCCGATCCCCTCCACCAAAACCCCCCCAAAAAACGGGAAAGAAAAAATAATGCCCCTCCCACCCGAAGGCCTCAGTAAATTAATAAATGTGACGCGGTGTCTTCAATCAAGGGCTGCATCAAACTGGAATAAATTTCCAATTCATTTAAACTCTCTCCGAGTTCTTGGGGAGAAGGACTTGCGCAGGTCTCCTTGCTCATCGGTTTCCTGCCTAGTTTGGGGCTTTTGTTCCTTCTCGGATTGATTTTTAAATACTTCTGTAATAGCAACAGGCAGCATAGTGGCTCGCAGGAGCTGGCCCGGGGTTTATCAAGTTGCATTAGGGGGTTTTATTCTTTTTCTTCAAACAACATAAAAGGGATTTTTTAAAATAAAAAAATGTTTATTAGGATTTTAATTTGCATTATGCACCGCTGTGTCATGTAACTTACTCATGCATGCACCAGCTCTAGCTTTCACAAAGGTTCCAGGCAAGGAAAGTTTCCCTTTTTGCTGAATTTTCTCACCCAAACTGGTATTTAATCCATTGGTGGCCCCGGATTTGGAGATTCTAAGCCCAGAAGGAACCATTACAACCATCTAGTCTGACTCCTGGATAGCTCAGACCAGAGAATTCCACCCAGCCATTCCTACACCCAACCCAATAACTGGTGAGGTGGGAACACCGTCAGGGCCGGCTCCAGGGTTTTGGCCGCCCCAAGCAGCCAAAAAAAAAAAAAAAAAAAAAAAAAAGAAGCCGCGATCGCGATCTGTGGCGGCAATTCGGTGGGAGGTCCTTCGCTCCCAGCTGGAGTGAGGGACCGTCCGCCGAATTACCGCCGAATAGCTGGACGTGCTGCCCCTCTCCGGAGTGGCCGCCCCAAGCACCTGCTTGACAAGCTGGTGCCTGGAGCCGGCCCTGGGAACACCGGCTGAACAGAGCTGAGGATCAGCCTCCAGCAGACACAACCAAGATAAAACAGGCCAAAGGGCTTTTCCTCATTCCAGCCTCAGATGCTGAAACGAACCCAGCCATCGTGGGGCCCCAGTGAGACCACTGCATGAGGCCTGGCAGATCCAGGTTGGACACAGCACAGAGACATGTGCCCCCCACCCCTTTTCTACTGGGAAGTGGAACATGGGGGATGAGACCTGCAGGTATTTGGAGGGTGCAGAAGTGTGAACCACTGTCCCCTCAAAGATTGGCAGGAAACCCTGGAGTAAGCTAATGAAACAGGTGCCCCTCATGGTTTCTTGCCAGCTAGAGCAGAGGGGAGGTCAGCCGTGCTCCTGCCCTCCCCCCTTGGGGGAGGAAGGGGGGCTTTGGTACGCCTTCTGCCCCTCCTGCACAGCAAGGCCGGGTGTGAGGCAGCCCTAATTATCTTGCTGTGATGGCTCCACTAAGTAGGGCACTACAACACCCAGGAGCCCCCTCCTTGCTGCACATCCCCAATCGCCTGGCCAGGCGAGGGGAAAAGGCCTGCACCAGAAAGTAACTGGGCTCCGTCTGGAAGCGGCGGCTGCCTGGCGGCGGGGAGCTGCAGAGAAGCTGAATGCAAAGGGGAATCTCCGGGAACAGGAGGCAGAGCCAAGTGCGGACCAGGCTGTGAATGCCGTACATGACAGCGAGGTGCAGGTCTGTGTGGGACCTTACCTTACCGTGCAGGGAACCATTGCAGAGAGGCCCCAGAGAGACACCGTAACGGAGTCTGAACTGGAAACCCACAAGCTCCTATTTGCTTGAACAGAGTCTGGACTGGAGAGGATGCCTGAGGCTCTAGGTCCGGACTCTACACTGGACGGCTCCTGGGACCCAGACATTTCTTGCTATGGCTCACTTTGAACTGTAACTGTTTCAGCCTCTGTACCTAGGGTATTTGTAACCTTTCCCTTTCCTGACAAGCTTAGTAAAATACCCTGGCCCTTCGCCATGTGTCTGAGTGGTTACTGGGACCCATCAGGACTAGCCCTCACAAGGCCTCACCAATGAGGCAACCACGGTGCTTGCCTCCGAGCTGTGGTACATGGGGCACATACCAGCACCATAAGGGGTGTGGCGTACTCCACGTTCCCCTGGAGAGACAGCCCGCGAGCAGGGGAGCGGTACCTTCGCACTCCGGCTGCGTGCCGCTCCAGGAGCCGTTGGCGTGGCAGGTCCTCTCCGACGAACCCCGGAGGGTGTAGCCCGGTTCGCAGCTGAACCGAACCATGCTGTCCACACCAAACTCGCTGCCCAGCCTGATGCCATGCGAAGGGATCCCTGGGTCACCACACGTTCCCTGGCTGCCTCCTGCCGAGCAGAAAAAAACACTTTGTCAGCAACAGCCAGGGGCAGCAGTGCAGGCGTCGGTCCTGGCCCATCTTCTCCCCAGCTGCAGGGAGGAGTTACCTGTGCTACACAAGCAGCTACCATAGAGTAGCCAGTCTAGACGCTGCATCCTCTCATTAACCTTCTAGTTAACCGCTGGGATCATGAAGCCATAGTTATTGGAGCCTCATAGATTTTAAGGTGGGAAGGGACCACTGTGATCTTTAAACCTCATCTCCTCCACAGTGCAGGCCATAGAATTTCTCTTGGTAGGGGGGAAACCACCTATTAACCCATCCACTCCCTCTCCTTGCCATCCCAGGGACGGATGTCTTCCAATGTTCTGCCCAGTGGGTTTGCTCTAAATACCCCTAAATGATAAGCCTTCCACCCTTCCCTTGGGAGACTAGACACAGCCCGAGAAATCTTACAGCCACTACGTTTTTTCTCTTATAGCCAGCCTGAATTTTCTCCCTCAGTTTCACCCCTCTGCTCCTGGTGACTTCCTTGGGGACCAAGCAGCAGAATTACATAGCGGGCCAGGGAGCTCCAAGCTCCCCTCACCCATTGGTGATGTGGGGTGTGTGTCTCTAAAACTGCTCTCCCACAAGTCAGCCGAGCCTTGAAACGTGGTGGCTGTTACAGCCCTGGCATGGCATGTTTCATTATACCGCACACATCACTGTAGTAAGTGGGGAGGGTGAAATTCACCCAGTGGAGAAAGCCAGCAAAGTCCGAATTTAGCTCTTGTGCTGACCTTCTGCACAGGTGGTTATTTCAACCCATGTGTCTACTGTCTTTGGAAGCTCATTGCTTTTTAAGCACTTGCAAAAGAGGTCCCATGCCTCCCGAATCTCCAGAAAGAAACCTAGACAGATGCAGAGACTTTCTGCAGCAGCTGCTTAGGCAGCAAGAGGTTTGTTTGCCAGCATCAGTCAGGCGGATGGTTCCCCTCCAAGCAGAAATGATGAGATGCTCAAAGCCTCCCGCCCCAACCCCGTTATCCTTGCAGAGCAAGGAGCTGTTAGCTTTGCAGCACAGACGCGCTAGGAACCCAGCCGAGAAACATCCGCTCGCAGAAATCGCTAGCGCTCGGCACTGCTGGCGGAAAGTTAGGGGGACATGAAGAGAGAGGCAGCTGAAAAGGTTGCCTTGCAGGGATTCTTTGAGAACATGTCTCCCCACATGCCAGGCTCATGCCATGTCTGACTGTTATCAGCTCTCTCTGCTAATGATCTCTGTAAACACACCAGCCCCAATCCAGGGAGCAATATTTCACTCCTACAGTTAGAGCTGAAGCCCCTGGCTCCCAGGCCCTCTGTGCTTTGCTACGGTAATGAGCTTTGCGGCATCGTGTCGGATGTAAAAAATAATGAAGACATTTGTCATCCAGGAAAACACTTGTTTTTAAAAGGGTGGCGGGAATCCCTCTCTCTGGCCTCACTGTTCTCCTCTGCGGGCGACTTATTCCAAAACGGCTTGTTCTGATTTGCTAAAGCCACTGTCGCAATTAACGAGCTGCCTGCACATGGCGAAAACCTTCGCATTGGAAACAGCTTCAACTGGATTCTGGCCTCTATGCATCGCTCTGGGCTGCAAAGGTTGGCCCCGGAGGAGAATTTCCCCAGGGCGGGAGCAGGGTAGGGGTGGCATAGATGGCCCTATGCTGCGCTCAGTGTAGGGGAGTGCTGGGGGCAGGAGGTGGCATGCTGGACAATGGAGAATCAGGCCCTTAACTAATGTTTGAATTGCTGATTATTAAAGCGCAGGCACAAGACAAAAGGTCTGATTTCCCATCACCTTGGTTCTTATTTGCACCAGTACAAGTTGAGTTTGGTGTGAAAAAGTAGCAAATCAGAATCGTTGGCTGACACGTACCAGTGGTCATGTTTCACGCCCACTTTGCAGGGCTGGAAATGACTCACATAGGATGCAAGGAAGCCGGGAGGGGTAGTGGGGAGGAAGTCAGGTCCCAAGTGGTTTGGAGTTCGTTGCAGGGGGTGGGGTTTTCAAAAGCACATGGCACTGGCCTAACTCTGTTCTCTCTGAAGTCACCAGCAGACCTCCCATCCCACTGGTTTCAATAGGAGCAGAGTTAGGCTAAAGCTGAAAGCTTTTTAAAAAAATGGATATGAATTAAAAAAGAACCTTTCCAAGTGGCCATAAAACACTAAGCAAATCACAAATTGTTCTGTACATACGTCCTTCAGAGAGGTTGAAATTGCCTCTTAATATTTCCCCCCTTTTAAGTGCAGGTTAAACTTGGTCAAGTGGAGCTGCTAGGTCTAAAGTGGCAAAATTAAAAATTAACCACTTCCTCCTATTGCCTCTGCTCCAGCTAGAGTCCCATCTCCTTCGTGCCTTGCTCTCAAGGGGATGGAGGGCTGCATGGGGTGGGAGTGGGGTTTTACACACAGCTCGGGCAGTTTTTCAGTTCCATCGGGGAGGGAATCCACTGATTTTGTGACTGAAGAGACTTGGATGTGGGTGAGGAACAAGACTGGAACAAGGATGGATTCCGCACTACTCCAGATTCTCATCATCACATGTGATGTTTGCTTATCAGGACATTTCTCAACCTGTGAGGGGAGAAACCCCACTCTGGTCCAGAGTTTCAGAATAGCTCAGCTCTCAGGGAGACACCAAGATGGGCGGTCAGATCTTCAAAAAATCTGCCTGTGTTGAGATGGGAGCTGAGGGTTCTTGTAAATCTATCACTTATTTTGACACCTGAGCGCTTTTAAAAATATAGGCCTGATTGTCGGTGATGAGCACTTGGAAATCGGTTACCGTGAGTCTATCCCTGCCCGTCGTGGATACGGGACATCCCATGTATATATGCATTATCCAAAGTGATGTGCGGTACACGGGACAGCGCTGCTGCATGGAGCAACAGCTCAGGTGTGAAGCCTGAGATAGGAGCATCTGACTTATCTGAATGCATGAGAGAGAGAAAGGGAGAATCTGAAGTTACATTGTGAGGAGCAATTTGTGAGTATGAAACCTCCCCCCAAATCAATGCTCTTCACAGAAGCACAATAGGAGCCATTGAATAGCAAAGAGCAGGCTGCAGTATTGACTGTGCCGTATTATTTGTTATGTTTAGAGCATTCACTGCAATGATTTATTCATCCTGTGCCACGGGACAAAGTTTACTCTTTATCGGCACCCACTGTCCAAGGTGCTGGAGGCTGGACCGCTGAGCTCCAGCTGGGCTTTCCAAGATCCCTCCTTTGTTCAGAATAATATAGATCTGAGAGGCCTCGTGGCTTCTCTTCTCCAACTGGAGGCCGGGTGGAAGTGTGGTGGACTGTGAAGAAGCAAAGGGTCATCGCACTAACCCTGACCAAGTCTCCTGGCCTTCTCACCTGAGCAGTGAGGGAGGGAGCCACTCCAGTGCCCGTCCAGCTGGCACATGCGAGTGGAGTTGCCAATCAGACTCCGCTTCCCCAGGCAGCTATAGCGGACGACAGACCCTACCGTGTACCTATCGCCTGAGATCTGGGAGTGGGGCGGAGAGCCAGGATGGCCACAGGAAACCACTGAAACAAAGAGAACAACATTATGGCTTGCGTTACTATCTAACTGCCGGGGACGAGCGTTCAAAAGGAAGGTGCAATGGGTGCAGCTGCAAAACACTCCCCTTTTGCACCCACAAAGTGGAATTTGCAGACACAGAGCAATCAACAGTTATGGGCCAGACCCCTCAGTCGGTGTAAATCAGCATAGCTCCATTGACTTAGAGTCATAGAGTCCTAGACTTTAAGGTCAGAAGGGACCAATATGATCATCTAGTCTGACCTGCACAACGCAGGCCGCAGAATCTCACCCACCCACTCCCGCAACAAAGCCCTAACCTATGTCTGAGCCACTGAAGTCCTCAAATCATGGTTTAAAGACTTCAACAGAGCCTCACCAATTTACACGAGTTGAGGATCTGGCGCTAAGTGACCTTAGCATGAACTGCCCATTGAAATCTTGCATACCCTTACTCCCTACTCAGAGGAGCTGGCACGAGAGTCATGCACCACTGAGGTGTTCAAAATAGAGTTGCAATGGTGCACAAACCTTGCACTGATCCCCGGGGTGGATTTCACCAGGGCTGGTCATGTAAACATTTGCACAGGGGCTGTCCCAGGTCTGTGCATGCAAATACCCAAATGCACACGCAAACAAGGATTTTCCAGGCATGCACTTTGCACGTTCCCGTGAACATCCATCCCCTATTAAAAATGAATATTTACACACACACACGCACATATCCCTTGGCAGTGTGGGATTCTGTCAACACATAGCCGTATTAGATGCAATGTCACACCTGATGAAATTACTCTGGCAGCTTGTAAGAACCGCTCACCCTATGATTGCTAGTAAAAACATTGTTAACAATAATTAATTGGTTTATTTAGCTTAGCTATTAGGGTAGATGAAGCTTGGCTGTTCACAAACAAGCTGACAGCTCTAAAGGCGATTAAATATGATCTGATCTAAAAGAATCTTAATGTGAGGGCCACATGCCATTAGGATTTCTGAAGGGAATTATCAGCAATGGATGCATTTCCCCTTTCTGCGTAGGTGGAATGCATGATGTATACTTCAAGAAAAAGAAAAGGGTGCGGATGTTTATATACAGTACGTGGGCACTGAGAGCTGTGACTAAAACCAAGGCCTTTTTCAAAAGAAATGAGTTTGAGAGCTAATAAACTCGTACTGTAACTAACAATTCAATAATGGATACTCCAGCAGACACATCTAAGCTAAAAATCTGTGACCGTATTGGGGGTTGTAAAGCATTTGTACAGACAGTCGGAACAAATTTCTTCCATTGTGCTAGATTTTGCTGTGGTAGATTTCACTTATTGTATCAGAATCCCTCTTCTGCCCCTTACAGAACAGGGTTTTTTCCTTCTCTAAAATACTCACTAGCCAAAATGCTCAAACCTGGGTTACCTGATGGCAAGGTTCCTGGGTCTACATTTTAAAAAGTGAGTAATGAGTACAGATGCTAAATAAAACTGGCCTGATTTTCAAAGGTGGTGAAAACACCCATAAAATCCTCTGAAGTCAATGGAAGCTGTAGGTGCTCAATGTTTTTAAAACACAAGACCACGTTTATTTAGCTGCTTGGCTATGGATGTAAGGAGCCCGGCTTGAGGTACCCAGGTATGAGCGGGTTGGCTCTTTGATTTGAGTGCCTGTAGATTCTAAGGATGTGGTTATCACTTGTCAATTTCCCATGGCTTGTGCAGCATGCTTGTAGATGTAAGATGGTGGCATGCTGGTAACAAAGGAAAAGAAAATGTGCCAAAAAACTAGTTTTTATGAGTTGGTGTAAAAAGGACAAATAAATTAAGTAATTAAAAAAAAAAAAAAAGATTGAGGCTTTGGAACAGCTCAGCTGAATGAAACTTAAGCGGCTAGGTAGGAGATTTGATTGTCCCCCTCCATTTCTGACTGTTTGACCTATTTGTCCTGCAAGGTACAACTTCTGAACAGCAGATGCACCAATTGCAAGTAAAAGAAATCCTAATGATTTTATTCTTGAAGAAGGAATGTAAACACGAAAATCAATAACCATCGCTTATCTGGAGCTAGTGTGTTTCCCTTTCACCTCACCTGCCCCCTGTCCCTACCACATCGCCTTTCTTCCTTGTTAAGTGCTTTATGGGTTTCATGGAAAATTGACTGGATCCACTGAGGAGACTTGAACTGAAAGGTTATGTCTAGCTGTGCAGGAAGTGAGCACATCCATAGAGAGGTTCTGCTTTCTCTATCTGCCTGAGCAGCTATATAATTTGCAATCACCTTTGCCGGGTTATAATGATACATTGGCTGCTTTGGATTTTCTGTTGGGGACCATTAGGTGCATGGTGAATTATGCCATTTTCTCAGGGCCTAATCCAATGCCCATTGCAATCAGTGGAAGGACTCTGCAGTCAGGCTCCAAGTGCAGTGTGACTTAGTTGCTAGAGTACTGGGCGGGGACTCCGAAGACATGGGTTCTATTCCTGGTTCTGCTGCTGGGTGACCTCGGGCAAGTCACTTTGCCCTTCTGTGCCTCAGTTTCCCCATCTAAAAGAAGGGGAGAGTGATACTGACCTCCTGTAAAGTGCTTTGAGATCTATTGATGAAAAGCATCATGGAAGAGCTAGGTATTACGAGTCCAGCGTCCCCAGCTGCCTGACTAGTATGAACTTCCTGTACTGTATTACAGATCTTGTATCTATCTATCTATGGGTTTTGTACACTGCCTCTCCCCCACTGTACCTAAGCACATAGGATTGGGTGATGCTGTGCTACTTGAAATGTGTCACTGTTGTTATAAAATGTTTTTCTTACATGGTGTCTCATCCTGTCTGGTTCCAAACACCAATCTTTGGGGTTATATGGGTCCACACTTGGTTGGGGCTCAGAGTTCTTGGGTCTAATATACTTTTAAGGTGACAGCAGCGTGTGTGTGGGCACATGTGAGCTCTAAAGCACTCATAAGCAATAACCCACCCCAGGGTGCATTACCTAGGCTGCCCCCTAGGCATGCCTCACGAGACAGAAAGAGCAGGGTACTTGGAGCCCAAACTGCACATCCTGCCGCGTATTCAAATGGTTGTTTTGATCAGTTCTGAGCGGTGTGGCTACTGGCTCAAAATCACACAGCTCAGAGCTCCCATCTCCTAAATCAGACTGCTCCCTTAACCCAAGCCTTGGCACAGAATCTCCCATCTCTCTTCACTGTGCCTTTACGTATAAACATCTGTAACTAACTTAAAGGCAGCAAGCATTAAGGTTACTTTAAGGGGGAAAAAATCTACAGCAAGAGTCAAGAAGTGAGTCCTCGGGAACATGCATTTTGCAAAAGAGTAAGAGCAATGAAGGTGTTTATTTCGATACTGAACTGACGTTGCCTTTCTCCAAAGACATGTGAGCGAGTGGGTGGGTGGAAGTTCGGATGTGTACGAGCTGCGCTAAATCTGCTGTGGCTAATTACACGCTGCCTTGCTATAAATTCCCTGTGTGGGATCTACTGGAGAACTGACGCTTCTCTTCGCCACCTACAATATTGTCGCTGGAGCGGAATGGGGTCAGGAATCCAAACTCAAAGGCGTCTGCATTTCACTGGTGGGTGAAAGGATCCCTACCTAATCTAATCTCTCCCTAGACCATATTTTTTCCCTTCCAGGGGCACCATCCAAAGCCCGGTGAAGTGGATAGGAAGACAAACATTGATTCCAATGGGCTTTGGATCAAACCTTGTAGGCATCATTCAGCTAAAGAGAGATGGAAACCCTTTGGGATGAAAGACTGCAATGGATCATTTGAGTATGACTTCTTTAGCAATGCCCTAAACAAAAGGGTTAGGCTCTGAACAACTTACAAAGACACTGTGGGAGGGACCGGTCCCAAGTGCCATCCCCCTGACAGGAAAGTACATGTGTGCCCAATAAGTAATATCCATGGCTGCATTGATATGAGACAGTTGTTCCAAAGCTGAATCTGTGAGGACCACTTGGCTGCACTTGACGGATGCTGTTTTCCAGGTGCCCGGGGTCAGTACAGTTTACAACTGCAAACAAATAACAGAAAACAAAAATACAAAACAAAGGGTGTAACAAAGAACAAAGGACTCTCTAAAACAAGGAGGAAAAGGGGAAGAAATCTCAAGTCACACATTCCGCAGTTTGGGTTCTTTCTTTTTTCCATCTTTAAAAAAAAAAATCAAACAAAATAATTGGATTCAAAAGAAGAGATCATCTTCTGGGCCCGATCCTGCCACGTGACGTGCAGAGACAGAGCCTCGCTGATTGGCTCACTGCAGGATTGGGCAGTTAGCGGGCAGGTGAGAAGAGCTGACTTTGCCATTGACCAGGCAGCAGTAGGGACAGAGATAAGTGGCTTGACGGAGTATAGAGGAACGGAGTGCAGGGATGGGGAGGGGAGGAGGGAATTTGGTAAGTGAACTTTAATGCTAATACTGAAGGAGGCAGGAAGCCCTGGAAATGAGAGGGAAGAGAGGTTAGCATATGGGAACATGACTGAGTGTTTCTGGGTCAGATCCTCGGCTGGTATGGATTGGTGTATCTCCACTGACTTCAATGGAGCCTATCCTGATTGAGACCAGCTGCAGATCTGGCCCAGTGATTGTTTTGTTCTTATTAGCAATTCACACGTCAATCGATTGGAAGGTGGTGGGGAAGAGGGTGAAGCCTCAGCATCGGGATCAGCTCTGGGGTGAGTAGGTGCAGTGCCCCTGAACTCGGGGGGGGCGGGGCGGGGGAGGGGTTGTATCTGCTTATGCCACATAGGAATGTTTGGCCTTCAAACATCACTCTTATGTTCCCACTCAGCTGCAAACTCTGCTTTACGCTGACTCATGATGGCATCTAACTGGATTTCAGGAACCAGGAGTAACCAAGGACGTGGCCCAGAGAGAAACAAAGTTCAACTCATCTTGATCACAGGGTGTGGCATTTGCACCGTTCCTTCATCAGCAAAACCCCCATCGCATCCTCTCTGTGCTTCCCACTTACCCTCCCCTGCTACCTTAATAGCACCATGGCAGCTGAAGGAATGACTGAGCAGGAAAAACAAAACACAGCTTCAGTCTGCAAGGGTTTTTCCCTGGGCCAGAGTCGCAGCTGGTGAAAACTGGTGGAGTTCCACCCACGTCAACAGACTGACGTGACACTGAAAGCGACGGAGCGGCGCAGATTTACACCAGTGGAAGATCTGGCCCAGGGTTTGTAACTAGAAATCAAAAAGTTCAGGGTGAAAATAGAAGAGGAGTCCCCTGTTTGGGGCTCTGCCCCGTGAATGGAACATACCCTTCTTCTACCGCCATTTCCCACGCGGCCCCTCTGATGCACCCAAGTGCTTGAAGAGGGGGAAGTCGAGCTGCTGCTATTCCATTGTCACAACCCCATTACGCTGCAAAACTGAAGGCATTTCTGATCCTTGGACTATAGCTCTAGCCACCATCTACCCCTTCCAGCACATTCATACGCTCTAGGCCTCAACCCCAGTGGTCGAATGAGGGCCAGGGGGAAGATGACTTACTGCGGCAGGTGGGCAGGGAGTTGCTCCACTGGCCGTTCGCCAGGCACTGTGACTGGGATGCCCCTTCCAAGTGGTACCCGACGTTGCAGACGAACTTGGACACGTCGTTCAGGTTGAACTGGCTCCCCTGCGTCAGGCCGTTGGCTGGGTTGCCCGGGTGACCGCAAGTGATGGCTACGATCAGAAAGCGGAGACATTACAGCTGCGGCCCTCGTGGCTGCAGAAAGTGAGCCTTCCTCCTGGAAGGACAGTTCTCAAGGAATAAGGTCACCAAGAAAACACCACCGTTTTCTTGGTGACCTTATTCCTTGAGAACTGCCCTAAGCATCGAGGGCCATGTCTTTGGAACCAGCCGCCCTAAGCATCGAGGGCCATGTCTTTGGAACCACACTGATTTACACCAGCTGGGGATCTCGCCCTGTGTTGCTACTGCTGGGGGCATTTCCTAAGGGAGATCAGCACTCAATTCCCACTGTGATTTGGGCACCTAATGCCCCTAGGCTCCTCTGAAAATCCCAGCCATTATTATTCATTCATTCACCGAGCACCCACAGATGTGCTAGGCACCACCCAGACATTCAAAGCCATGAGGCCTGATTCTTCTCTCACTCACCCTGGCGTAAATCAGAAGTTACCCCATTGAAGTCCATGGAGTCACACTGGGTGGGAGGGAGGAAGGGGAGAGGAAACAGATTTAACAGTAAGAAGAAAATCAGGTTCCTGGTACCTAGCTCAAAGAGCGCACAATCCAAACGGCATGAGATGAGAGAGAGGAACACAAACCCTCCTGCTTCAGGGTGTCAATCAGCTTTTAACTGATGGGGGTTAGGAAGAAACCCATCAGCAGATTGTCCCAGAACATCTACTGCAGGATTTTCCTCACACCGTCCTCTGAAGCAACTAGGACTGACCACTGTCAGAGACAGGATGCAGGGCTAAATGGACCGGGGGTTTGACCCAGTGTGGGATGCTTATGTTCTGAAGACAATGCGAGGGGTAGGGTGGGGCAGAGAGACACAACAAAAGGATTATGTGGACAACCAGTAGAGACAGTGCTTGGATTTAATATAGGCTTGGTTGGCTCATAGCTGGTTGGCCCTCTCCCCTCCCGACAGAATCATGGTTGGCTCATGGCTGGTTGCCCCCCCTCCTACAGAAACAGGTCTTAAAGAAAGATTTAAAGCCATAGCAACCCTACTGCAAGGAGTAAAGTTGGGGACCTTTACTCCAGAGTACAGCAGTATTTTCGGTTTGCAAAGGAAGCGTGAGGATTTTCAGCTAAGAGCCTTCTGGCCACGTTAAGAATATGGCATCCTTGGATAGTCAATAAGAAAGCAACACTGATTGGAGCACATAGGAATTGCCATGGTGGAGCAGACTGATAATCCATTATTAGAAGTCCCGTGTTTTGTCTCTAACAGCAGCTGTGCCAAATGCTACAGAGGAAGGTGAGAGAAAATAATATACCTGGTCAATTGGGCAAGACTATACCATGGGGAGAGAAATTTCTTCCAGACTCTAGCTGGTGACTAGTTTAGGCCTTGAAGCATGAAGATTGATAACCTTTTGGTACTACACAAAGCAGATGTCAGGCTCTCTCCGAGGTACCCATGAGTCACCATTAGGGTCCTATTATAGTGGTTGTGAACTAGGTGGTGGATTCTTTGTCAACATAAAAAGGAGAGTCTCCTTTGACTGCACCGATCACAAATTCAAGTTCATACATAGCATAGCAACTGTTGTGGAGCAGGTTTAAGAAAAGAAACATTAACAAGGCAGGGAATTATGATGGGATAACACAATGCCCCGCTTCTATATAAATAATGACACAGCCTCCAGGCATCTATTTTCAAAACCCAACAATGCTCCGTTTTAATTACTTTAAATGCATGTTACCCCAAAGGACTGCTGTAGTTTTAATTACTTTGAGGCCATCGTTGAATATCAGGCCCCTGCTCAGGATGCTCAGAATCCACGAGCAGCCAAATCAGCTTTTAATTGCCAAAAAAAGGAGATGAAGCTAAGCTAAGCAACTGAAAGTCCTATTAAGGCCCCTGCGTTTGAAAGGTAGGTCACCAATGCGAAGTGCATTGATGCAGTCAAGCAATGGGACCTGCTTCATTCTAATGGGCTGGGCGTACAGAACTTCTGTTGGATTCATTCCATGAGAGACCAACTGATCCATGAAAAGGCATGTGCTTTACAAATGCTGTGGTTTAATTAATCTAACTGGCTGAAGGTGTGGTTTGAAAATTCCCACCAGCCAATAACGGTTGGCTACCCAGCAATCTGACGTACTGGCCCGGGCTCATTACTCACCTAGTGGGCTAAATGTGTTTTCTGCGTCTCATTGTGGGTCACAGATGGCTAGTAGAGAAGAACCAAAATCTTGCCTCTAAACACTCTCACACTTTGGGTTTATTTGGAATCTGGTATCAGAGTCTGAGCCCAATTTTCATCTGATCTTTATCCTCATAACAGAATGAAGGAAAACCCTGGGTGCAAACGGCCCTGAATTTTGGAGCATCCATAAAGTTTTGCAGTTTGAGCCCAGCTCTAACAATTAGACTTGCGTCTGTATTATTTATGGTTTTGCAGGGCATCTACTGGCTGCTCTGTATCTTGCTCTGAAATGGATGTTGCTATCACATCTGAGCACATAAAGCTACAGCACAGATAGGTGAGGTTGGAAGCAAACAACCGGCAAACCAGGATATGAAATATATGGACTGCGTCATCTGTTGATTGGAAGATATTAACATCATAGTCAGAAATCCAGTGAGTTATTTAATTAGCTTATTTACTGAAAAGAAACCTTGCATTTTAGGCAAGGTGACTCCTAAAAATGTATCATGGGATAGGGACTAATTTTCCTCTCACTAACACCTGTGTAAATCAGGAGTGACTCCACTGATGTCTATAAAGTTGCTCAGGTGTAAATGAGGTGAGAATCAGTATTTTGAGCCAGATTCTGGCCTCAGGTCTAAATCCAAACTAGCTTCATACATTTTAAGGCCAGAATGGGCCATTACGATTTTGTCTCCTGCAACACACAGGTCCAGAGAATGTCACCTGGTCACTCCCACATCCATACCAATATCCTCTAATTCAACCACAAGTTATCTTTTAGGCAGATATCCACCCTGGCCATGGAGGTTTTTCTATCTGACTTCAATACAGTTTCTCCAGTTTGATATCAGTGGAACTAAGATCGGAATATAGAATGGTATTATTCCATTCCAATGTACCTCCCAGGACATGGTCCTCTAGCACAGACACAAGTGCAGCAACTTCATAAGCTCTCATCAGTTAAAAATATATGAAGAAAAATAAAATAAACCCAAGAAAAAGGCGAGAGGGTTTGTGGATCTGACACTGAAATGTGTACAGAAAATCAGTGGTCAATATTTCAAATCTTACCACTCACGCTACACATACAAAGTA
Source organism: Emys orbicularis (assembly GCF_028017835.1). Taxonomy (NCBI): domain Eukaryota; kingdom Metazoa; phylum Chordata; order Testudines; family Emydidae; genus Emys; species Emys orbicularis. The sequence continues at coordinate 5,557,895 of NC_088705.1, read as the reverse complement.
TTCTCTTGCACATTCAGGTGAGATATTCGTGCACACAAGCACTCATTTTGCATTCACAATAGTTGCAGGCACCTGAGGGAGGCAACACACCATGGCAATTTGTGAATATCTGGCCACAGGTATTTTAGCAAGGGGAAATTCTTTATGCAGTAGGGATCCCTTGAACAGATGGTAGATTAGAGGCACAAAATCAACAGGGGGACAGCTCATGAGAAAGCCCATAAATCACAAGTTAGCAAAATGAGGATGCTTGCCTACACAGTTTGCCAGTCCTATTTTGTTCCCAGCATGGTGGCTGAAATCACCCTAGCTCTTCGGAACACCCTGAGAATTAATTTGTTTGCTTCCAATTCAGGGCATCTTTTGGAAACCTGATTACATTTTATTCTCTCCCTTTTGGAAATGAGTTTTAATGCTTGTGAAAGGTGCCAGATTCACAGCCCTGGAGGCTGGTGCTTGGCTAAGGAGAGGACAAGCGGTACAGAACGGGCTGCAGCCAACGTTCCTCATCCATGTGTCTCAACTTTGAGCCGGAAGGACCGCCTGCAGGCGTGAGGTGGCAAGTAGCCTCCATGCTGACTCAACTCCTTGGCAATGCAGCTGAGGCTACCAACACACCAGTATCAGTTCAGAGGGGAAGGGGGGATGTTTTTATTGTAGGTGATAGGATCAAGACTGAGATTATCTTCCCAACCCACAGTCATTAATACAGGCCTAGCTGGCAATCATTTCTCACTAGGGCTGAAACCTCGACTCATCACCTAGATGCAAAATGCTCCCTCCCCAACCGGCTCCAACCAGTCCTTCCTTGCTTGTTCAAGTGCCTTTTCCCCAGTTGCTCTCTCAGTCTCTGAACTCCTAGATGAACAATGCCCTGACACTTCCGCCTCTGTCCCTTCAATAGCAGGGCTAAATAAACCTGACAACATACTTACGCACACAGACAGGAGTCTTTCCAGACCAGTGATGGTCCTGCTGGCAGATCCTCACAGACATCCCAATGAGGCGAAAGCCGGGGTTGCACTGGTACACCACGCTGCCTCGGTAGTTGTAGTTCTCCCCGTTGATCTGCCCATTGACGATGGGGTTGGGTACGCCGCAGTGCCCGGCTGGATGGGGCACACAAGGGGATCCTTTCAGAACTGTGCGCACGCAGGGGCTGGTGGCAACGAAGCAAAGGACTTCCCATTTCCGGATATGGGGCCTGACCCGGGGCCAATGGGTGTCTTTCCACTGACAGGAATGTGCTCTGGGGTCAGGCCCGGGGGCATTTCCTAAGAGGGTGAAGAGGCCTAGCCCCCACAATAGTAAATAAAATAGCAACAAATAAAAATAATGTCTCACTTTTATAAACCTCTTTCATCTTCCCAATCCAAAGCTTGTTACACTCTTTGATCAGCTGAGCCTCAAATCCCCTTTAAACATGTGCTTAAACCCCTTTGAATTCAGTGGGAGTGGGACTTAAGCACATGCATAAATTCTTGAATTGGGGTTCTGGTCTCTAATTCCTTTGTGAAACATAATTCATCACTTTACACAGATATCGCTCCAGCACCTACCCAAACATTTCACTTCAGTTCCACTCCAAAGCCCATTAGCCATGCATTCCCGTACACGCGATCCCACCAGGGTATAGCCAGTATTGCAGGAGAAGATGGCCGTCGCGCCGTAGATGGTTAAAGTCCCAATCCTGTTCCCATTGGGAGGCGTTGGCAGGTCTCCACAGGAGATAACTGAAAGAGATCCCAAAGCATGCAGTAAGGAAGAGCGGCTGGGGAATGCTTTGGAATGCAATGTAGTCTGTGGAACCAATTGTCACAAATTATTACGGAGGCCAAGAACTTATCAGAATTAAAAAAGAGGATTAGATGTTTACATGGCTAATGAGACCATCCACAGTTACATGACACAAGATGAAAACATATGGGGTATAAACCCTCATGCTTTAGGACATAAGCCAAACTCTAACTGATGGGGATCAGGAAGAAACATCCCCTATGGACTGGTATTTCCAGAATTGTCCAGTATGGGATTTCTACAGGATCTGGCAATGGTCAAAGTCAGAGACAGCATACTGGACTAGACAGTCTGATGCACATTGGCAATCTCTATATTTTTGTATTTCAGATGCCTTTTGGGAAGATATACAGAGGTAGCTGGGTGACATTTAATGGCCTGACATATACAGGAGGTCAGGCTAGAAGATCTAATGGTCCCTTATGGGCTTAAACTCGATGAATCTATGAATATTCGGGCAGCCTGAGTTCTAAAGAAACTATGAAGTTGACATCAGAAGCATGACCCCAGAGACTTCCATATTTATTCTCTTCCAGTGACAGCCAGATCTGCTTAAAAGTCACAAAGATATATTCCAGGGAACGTGCCCAAAGTTTGGATGACCCTCCAAACTTCCCCAGTGATTGGGGGGAAGTGTGGATCCAAAGTTTAATTATCACGAGCTGTAGACTGAGATCCCGCCCACAAAGTTCAGATCTGACCCTCTTCAAGCTTTCTGTCTGGGCAGTCTCTAATATTTTCAAACTCCCTAATGCTTTGAACTCAACATGAGATTTGAGGATTGAGCTGGGGTCTTTCTGCCCCTTCTCTTGCCACCAAGATTCTGCAATTGGAACTTAGCTGACAATGCTCCCGATGAGGCAGAATGGGAGCTGACTCACTCCCAGAACAGGTTGAGCCCTGAAATGCCAACAAGAGCAAAACCTTGCATCTGACAGTGAAGTCGGCAGCTGCATCTCCAGACACAAAGGTTGAGTAAAAGTGACATTTTGAAGGAGTAATTTTTCTGTCTCTATCTGCACTTAAGGAGAGAAAAAGACCTTTTACAAAGGAAAGATCTAAAACACAGCAGTTGCATCAGAACAGACAGGATGCCTGGAGGAGTCACTTAATTCATTTGGCAAGAGCGTTTTGATTTACAGATCTACACAGTTTGCCCTTGTGAACTTGGCATTTGTGTCAGATTGGAAGCTCAGGTTGGATTTTCAAGTGGGATTTTTGTTTGTTTGTTTTAAATGCAAACTTCACTATGGCACTAGTGGCAGCTGACAGGCTGGGATCTGACAGCAAAGGATGGACAACTGCACTTGGGTCCATGTAGAGCGGTTCCAATTAAATTAAGAAGCAGATCAACATGTGGCCCATCTCTTGCTCCAAGCTCCTTCTACCTGAGGAATTCGGCAGCACAGCAACTAAGGCAAGGGTAAGGGTAGGGGTCGGTGTGTGTGTGCATGCAGGGGAGGGGGCTTGTGGGCTTGGTGGGGAGGGAAAACAGATTCCTCTGTGAGATGTTTAACACTGCAGTCTGCCCATGAATAGGCCACTGACATTTGCCATCCTTACTTTTACACGTTGGCATAGGGTCACCTATGCTCCACGTCCCATTGGCTTGGCACTTGATGACCCGCTGGCCCGTGTAGTAGTACCCAGGGTCACAGATCAGCATGAGCTGGGCGTCGTACTGGTACTGGGTCTCGTAGGTCAGCCTCCATCGGCCATGGTCCACCGTGATGCTGTTGATATCGGGGCAGGTGACGGCTGGACAGCCGCCACAACAGTGGGGGAGCAAGGGGGGGGGGGAAGCAGAAACACGGGAATTAATTAATGATTTCGCTTTGGGGCTCCTTCTGCCTTAGGGCTTGTAACAGGGTGTGCTGGTCCTTTAAGGAAGGCTTCAGCACCAGCCCAGCCTGTTTCTGTTTACAGCCCAGAACCAGGAAATTCTGGGAGACATAGTTTCTAGGTTTGATGGGAGTTGGTGGCTTGGCAGCAATGGATGCTGGGAAGGGGAGAGAGGATGCCTGCTAAGAGAGAGGTCAGGGGAAAGGAAGCTCTTTCACGTCTCGGTCCCCCTCTCCCAGCATGCATTGCTGCTAAGCCTACAACTCCCAGGCATTATTCCTCTCAGAAGTGCCTTGTTCTGGGCTGAAACTGGACAGAGACTGTGCTGGGCCTGCAGCCTCCCTTAAAGGGCCCTCTTTTTACAGGGCTTCTTCTGTCCTTTGCCTGAATATCTGATTTTAACCTCTGAACAGAGCTAATTACAAAACAGCCGGTGATAACCTGTGAAACACAGTGGGGTAGTGTTAGGGCTTTGCCACTCAGGGGCTGTCCAGAAGTTACATAAGGCATTAGGGGCGGGTCCTTAATTTTTCTTGTTTGTTTTGCTGTTACAGAGTATTACAAGGGGCAGGTGGGTCTTGAAAAATCACCTCCCAAAATGTGCTGCAGAATTCACGAACAGCCCCTAGAGGGCGACATTGTAGCTCTCGCTCACATACACGTTCCATCCAGCAGAGGGGGCCGTGCTGCACATTTTAGAAGACCAGAAACAAAGCCATAAATGTAACGTTCCCTTGGCTGGAGAGCCTTTCTAAACCACCTCGTGAATAAGGTGACCGGGCCCAGCTGGGGGCTACTCACCCACGCACTGTGGAGGGATGTTGCTGTTACTCCACTGCCCTGTCTGCAGACACTCTGTGGTGGACTCCTCTGCGGCCTGCAGGTGGAATCCCTGGTTGCAATGATAGACAGCTTTGGTACCCACTGTGTACTCCTTGCCGAAGACGATTCCGTTCTTCGGGGCTCTGGGCACTCCACAGGAGATAGCTGGGGAAAGGGGGAAAATACTGCCCTCTGAGCTGAAATGTTGATAGATGGTTAATTAATAGAACTGGGCCCACTCCAGGTGCCCCCACCGGTGGATATTCCAAGCCAGATCAAGGTTTCATAGCTCAGCCGTGATAGACTGAGCTAACTTCCCAGATCCAAACCACTCCTAATTTTGAGATTTCTGAATCCAGATTCAAACCCAGAGCTGTGGCCCATCTCTAATAAACACAAAGGGCCAGATCCTCAGCTGGTGTAAATGGGGGCAACTCCATTTTTTAAAGTCAATGGCGTTATGCCCCAACCTACGTTTTATATGGTGCCTATAAATACTAAATATATCACAAAGTGCTCCACCGTTTTAACAACAGAGTTGCAAGACTAAATAAAAAAAGACCTTTGTATTTAGATCCTATAGCACCACGGACCTCAAAATGTATTCCTAGCATTAATTAATTAAGCTGTCCGACACCCTGGGAGTATAGAATACAGAGAATTGTATGGTTTAGTTGTGGCAGAGGCAGGACTAAATTTAGAGTTACAGGCAAGAGGGAAAAAATGGTTGTCAGATGACAGGTGAAATTAGATGGAGCCAACAAAGTGGTGTGAGGCAGGGGGGCTGTTCCAGGTGACTGGAGCTGCAGAGGAGAAGGCTCTCGCACTGTTAGTGCGAAGACACTCACTGTAGTAGCCAGGGGGAATGGTTTGGTGGTCAGCTCGGTGTCCAATAAACAGAGGTGCCAGAGAGTCTATTAACCCTTTCCATTCAAGGACTTGTGGGGCAGGATTCCACACCCTGAGTTAAGACAAGATACCTATCTTGAAGGGGGCACACCGATTCCTCTTGATTTCTCCAGGCAGAAAGGGACACCCATCCAAATTCTTCCCGATGGGGCCCTGCTTCCCTATGGGTCAGGTTCTTGAAGCATCAGGAAGAGCAAACCAATCCAAACGTAGCTCCAGAACCTCTCGGCTCCCGGGACGAATAGGTCACCACGGACAAATGCATTCTGACTGGCCTCTGTCCCTACTGCTGTGTTTTGTAAAGGGACCCGCTCAGTGCCACAAAAATAATCTTGTACACACACAGGACTGCAGGCTGAGGGACTTGCTGCTCTGTTCAACTGCACCACACCTAATGAGTGTGGGGAAAGCTCTCATTGAAAACCAGGAAGTAGGGACGGGGGGAACATGGCTCCATCCCCATGTACTCCAGGTAACCCAGTTAACCTCATGATGACCACTTTACTACACTGGATCGTTAGAGGTGAGGATGCCCTTGACAACTGGGTGCTACACTGTTGAGAGCCCTTCCTGACCCTGCTAGTCTATCCCAACTGATTTCTGGGCACCGCCCCTGTAAAACAGGGGGCTGCAGGGATGGTGTCCCTAGCCTCTGTTTGCCAGAAGCTGGGAATGGGTGGCAGGGGATGGATCACTTGATGATTACCTGTTCTGTTCATTCCCTCTGAAGCACCTGGCCTTGGCCATTGTTGGAAGACAGGATACTGGGCTAGATGGACCGTTGGTCTGATCGAGTATGGCCATTCTCATGCAGTGTGGTGGGCTGGAGTTCAAGGCCCTGAAAATGTCTGGCTTAATGGGGCAGCAGGGACAGAGAGCGTGGAGGGTTTGGCAAGGGGGCTGGTCCTAGGGGACAGAGAGGAGTGGACGCAGAAGCCTGTCACCCAAGCACAAGGTGGATTGCAATGCTTGTGTCAGCGCTCCGGGTTTTGTACAACATGCTGCATATCATGCTGACCTCTTCCCCTGCCCACAGAGCTGGAAAATTGGGCAAGCAGAAGCTGTCTTTCAATCCCCTTTTCTTCATCAGCATTCACAATGGCTGGAAAAGTGGCCCGGGGCTCGCCTCCAAAAATAACAAGTGGGTTCCCGCCCCTCTCTTCTCGAGTCCGGGCTAAGACAGCAGCCGGTCCATTTGGACTGGTGAGTCACGGGCCCCGACTCAGAGCCCACCCATCTGGACTGGCGTAGGATGGCAAACGGGAATGGAGAGCTTGTGTAATGTTATGCTGCCATTAGAAAGCAGCCAACGGAGCCTCGCCGCAAAATGCCACCACAGGCTAGGGAGGTGGAAGAAGATAACAGGACTTTTAGGAACGGCCGCTTTGGGGTGGACCCCTGCACCAAACAACGGCACACCTGGGTGTCTCTTTTTAAAAGGGTCTAAAGTGAATTTATTACTGGAGTGACCATCTCCAGAGAAAGAGCTTCCTCTGCTCAGCCACTGCGTGGGCACACTCAACGCACCGTACAAAGGAGGGCTTGTAAAATGGGGAAACTGAGGCACAAAGGGGCACCATGACTTCCCCAAGGTCACCCAGTGGCAGAGCCATGACTAGAACCCCAATTTCCTGAATGCCACATCGGTGCTCTAGCCACTAGGTCACAGCTGCTGCATTCAAGCTTCACCAGGATGGGACCCCCTCTAGTGGTGAGAGGAGCGTCCAGTCCTCCTCCATCCTCCTCAACTGAGATGAGGGCCCTGGTGTGCTAGGTGCTGTACAAACACGCAGCGAGAGACAGCCTTAAAGGGGTTAAAAGCCACACAGACAAGGCATGCAATGGGAGAGTACTGATCACCCCTACAGGTGGGGAACGAAAACACAGAGAGGTGACGTGGCTTGTGCAAGGTCCTACCCAAGGGAGTCTGGAAGAGCAAGTCACAGTCCAACACTTCAGCCTTCCTCTTATTCACCCTACAGGCCATGAAAGGTTGCAAAACTCAGAGCCAGTCAGGAGAGTGGACAGACCCATCTCATTTCATTCTGCACAGACCTGCTATTGGTGGCATGGCTTTCCACCCTTAGAGGTGCAAAGCACTTTCCTCTCATTACCAGCGCTGGAGCCACTCAATGCTCCAGTCTGGAAAGCAATTAAGCAGCACCTAACATAAGCTAGTCTTGCTCATACACGTGGGTAATCCAGCAACCTGGTATTAGCGGGATCAGGCATATCCCCGGTTGAAATGATAATCACACGTATGTCACTTCAGCGAGCTAAGGAGCTTGATGAATCCGGCTAGGAGACGGGGTGTCTAGACAAGTTGCCCTGCTGAATACCAATTTCATTCAGAGGTGAAAGAAGATGGTGCTGGAAATTCGTATCATTCTTAGCCTGTTAGCTGTCAGTTTGTAATCACTTTTTTTCACCCATTATATCTGATCAAAGCAATCGAAGGGGTAACCACCAAGCCAATAGCTTTTCCTCTGGTGTCTACCTCACCCTGTCTGCCTCTTGGAGTCAAAGAGAAAGAGGAGAGACAAGGAGACGGTGGTGTTTAGGGATTTTGCCAAAAAGAAAACTCTCAGAAGTGAAAACACTAATGGACTGATCCAAAGCCCATTAAAGTCAGTGCAGGTACGTCTACACAGTAACAAAAAAAACCACCACCCACGGTGGCGAGTTTCAGAGCCTGGGTCAGCTGACTCGGCTTCGCACTTCAGGACGAAAAACAGCAGTGTCGACATTCCCACTTGGGCTGAGCCCGGGCTCCAAGACCCAATCTCCTGGCTGGGTTTCAGGGCCCAGGCTCGTGCCCAAGCCCCAATACCTACTCTGCTATTTTTAGCTGCTGCGGGGTTTTGTCTCTCTGCGATGCAGACCTACCCTAAAAGTCTCTCTGTTGACTTCACAGGGCTTTGGAGCTGGGCTTTCGTGTGCCTGGAACCAGAGAGCGGAGACTGCTCCGTGCTTTATGCTGGGGCCGGGATCCTTTAGCACCAATGCCTTTTGCAAACCAGAGGACCTAGTGGCTGAGGCAAGGTACTGGACCTGAGCAGAACCAACTTCTGTCACAAGCCCCCAGCATGACACAAGGATTATCATCCCCATTTGGGGAAACTGAGGCACGGAGCGCTTAAGGCTGGGCTTTTCAAAGGGGCTGACGAGAACTGGGTGCCCAATTTCCATTGAAATTCCATGAGATTTGGACACACCATTCCCTAAATTTCCTTTGAAAACCCCCAACCTTAAGCTGGGTATCCCAGTTCCCCCATCTGTAAAATGGGGACTCCCACCCTTACTTGTCTATTTATGTTGTAAACTCTTGGGGGGTGAGCACTGTCTCCTGCTGTGTGTGCGCACAGCGCCTGGCACAATGGGGCTCTAGGAGCTACAATACACACAATAAATACTATTGGAGAAGCAACACCAAAGCAACTAGCAACACAGACGTAATATTGGGGAGGGGGTAATGACAAGAGAAGAAGCACTACAATGAAGGGGCCAGACTTGCCTCTCTGTTGTGCTAATTTTACCCTGGGGTAACCCCACCGCAGTGACACCATGGGACCCAGAGGAGAATTAGCCCCATGCTATTTATGGGCTTCTAGCACTATAGCCAGTTATTTCTTCTTCTTATGCTGGTTTCCTTGTGTCTCTGTAGCTGCCTGTTTGATTTTATTTGGACACCTGCCATTGCATAAACCCAGTGTGGACACAGAGGGTAGTCAGAAATAATCTGGGCCATTCAGACCAGATGTAGTTAAATAAAAAGTTCATTAGGCTACTAAGCCCCTCCCTTCCCCACAAAACCCTCTGCACCTGCAGATGGCCAGGCTGAAATATGAACAGTCCATCATAGACGGCTGGTTGGGCCTTCGGACATTCTGCTTGCTGCATGACATGGGCTCCGGCGCCCTGAGCTTTGCAGTGGAAGGATGTTCCTACTTGCAAATTTGGTATCCTTGAACAGAATGTGGGATTATTTAGTCTTTATTTACAGGGCCCGGCATGGAGCAGAGAGGCTTGGTTTTCAGGATTGCAATAAACTTGCCATCTGCTCCAGCAGTGCATTACCCAGGTTGAAATGCAAGCGGCTCAATCCAGGGGAGTCAGAGAAGAGGATGAAATATTGGAACTCTTCCCAGGGAAAGCAAAGTCAACAAATATCTTTGAGGGACCCATTCGGAGCCTAGCTCTCAGGATAGGGGAGGGGGGAACTGCTGGGGAGGGAGGGGGAAGGTATGAGAGCAGTGTTTGCAGAAAGAATGTGTGCTAGGGAAGACGACACAGGCTTTGATGGCAAACATGTAGCTGTGATTGCAAAAACAAGGCAGCTTAAAAATAGACAGCAGAGGTAGAAAAGATGTATTAGATCGTCTTGTATTGTCCCCTCTGTGCCAATGCACGATTGCTCCCTGCAGAATGTTCTGTACTAGTTCCATAAATGTCAACCAGGACAGAGCAGGCAATAAAGCTTACTTGGAAAGGATGGCGAAAGGAATGGAGGATTATGAGCTGGCAGCAGGGGGCTATGGGAAATGTCATTGTTAACTAAACCATGTGTTTATGGGGACCCCAGTTCCCATCCTCCTGACACGGCTGATTGTCTGAGCAATTTATTTCATGTTGTGGGGCAAGTTCCCAAATCCCTGCTGTGTGATGCTAGCTACTGGAAAAGAGAGATGCTGAGGACAGCCAGAAACAAAAGGTTGCCAGTTGGCTGGAAGAGAGCAACAAAAAATACGTGCTGGAGTTCATGTAGTTGTACTGGGCAACATATACAAGCCAGCAATTGATCTCATCTCATCAAGGCCAGAGGGGGGAGCTGCTACCACTGTGAATTACAGAAATAAGTAGCACTTAGCTAGCGCTACTTATCTAGTCCTACAGAGCTCAAAGCTCTCGACAATGGTGGGGAAATAGGATTTGTATTTTAAAAATGGGGGAGAAACTACAGCACAGAGAGGGGAAGTGACTTGCCAACAGTCGTACAGAGAGACAAGGAGAGAACCCAAGAGTCCTGACACCCAGGCCTGTACTCCACCCACTAGTCCCAAAGGATGAGCTTTTCCCCAACTTCACCTATCTAATATTTGTAAAGATACTGGGCTATACGCATTCCTGAGGTAACTCTCCGGAGTGGGTGCAGTCACACCGGGGAGGAGTTTGGCCTGCTGTGCATTGATAAAAGAAGTAACCCAAATAAAGGGCAGACTGTTAACCCTATCATTGCTGGGTCTCCCTGCGCACTCCTGCTGCTTCACTGGAACATGCCAGTTGCCTACAGGGCAGGGTGCATGGCCGAGTCACAGCCAGTAAATCGATCCACAGGCACAGGCAGGTGTTATTGGGGAAGAAGCTCCCGAGCGAAACTCTGCTCTCAGGCAGCACTTGACTATCCAGAGAGGTCCGCACAACTCAGGGGAGCTTTGACAGTCAGCTTCAGCGCAATCACCAAGGGAGGCCGAATGGGACTCGGGCCCCCCGTCCCACTTTTATTGTCTTGTCGCTCTCCCCCTCGGTGCAGCTGCAGGACGTGTCCCCCACAACCCAAGAACCAACACACTCTCTCTATATAAGTAAAATCTCCCTGGTGCTTTAAAATTCCCCGTCTTGCAGGAAGGCAGGCGTAGATCCTCAAAGGCATTTAGGCACCTAACTCCCCTTCAAACCAACGGGAGTTAGGCTCCTAAATACTTTTCAGGATCTAGGCTGGAGGGTGGTTTTGTTTTGTTTAATGAGAATGCGATCCCCAATGTAAATCATCTTTTAGGGCAGGTGGCATCTCAAGGGGCCAATCTAGTAAACGCTCAGGAGTGTTACAAGCCTCTGGCGCAGCAACAAGGGTGGTGGGGCTTTCCTTTAGAAAGATTTCAGCAAGTAATTCCTGCTTTCTCAGGTACCAGATAGAAATTCTTCACACTTGGTTTAATGTCTCATTCCACCAGGATTCATGAGCAGTAGTTGCCATGACAGCCTGCTGCTAATAGAACTGTGTCCTACTGTCTGATTCAGCTGCTCTATTCAACTAACCAGCTCTTACCCCAGTTTGTATTTTAGACTGGGGTTATTCACTTGTTTGCCCCAGCCACATCCCTTATCCGCCTCTTGTTAACAGCACAGCTTTCCGCGGCTTGGATTGCTTTACCCCACTCGCCCTTCTGTTAGTACAAACCCTAAAAAGGAACTCAGAGCAACCAAACACAGAGCAGCCCTTGCAATTGGAAAGGATGGGTCCCAGGGCAATCCCTAGCAGTCGGGAGTGTCCATATCCCCTCCTGCCCTCTGCAGTTGATTGAAAAACAAAGAAAGAAGTTAGCAACATTTTTGCGAATTTTACTCCTGAGTTTTTTGTGTCGAAATTTCAAATTTCAACCGAACAACATCACCCTGAAATGCTATTTATCGAAAAATGGTTAAAAAATAGAGACAATGTTGCAAAATTTCCCGTTCCCCCCCACACAGCAGCTGGGTTCGTCAGAGTTTTGCATTTTGAAAGATGTAGCCATCTGGGAATTTTTCCCCAGTCCTCAGAGAAGCTAAGGTGTGAATGGACAGGATTTACAAAAGAGCCTAACACCCAGATTTTTAATGGGCGTTAGTCACCTAAATACCTTTAAAAATCTGTCCCTAAGTAATTTAGGAGCACAAGTGTACCTTACGCTCCTAAAACACTTAAGCATCTCTTGAAAATCCCATCCTGAACTATCCTGCTACGCCGCAGGGTAACGGAGAACACTAGTATAAGAACACCTTGCCTACACGGTACCTGTTCTCTGGCCAGTTTCGAGAACCATCAATACAACATTGATTCCCCAGCATTACATTCACTTGGAACATTACAGGAAGAAACATTCAGAGCTATTGGAAAACCCCGTCCAGATAAAGAGGAGTGTTTTATCAACAGAGAAAAGCAGGGTTGATCGTGGGATTGAAAACAGGTACAAATACCAAAAGCAGTGAGCGGGGAGGAGAGAGCTGGGTTTAAAAAAAACAAGGATGGAACATGGTGATGCAGCAGGTGATGTTCTGGCCGGAGCTTTCCCCTCTGATGCATGTGCAAAGCGCCGTGTGCTAGAGACACATGATCAATAAGAGAAATTCACAAAGGACCATTATGTGCCCAGCTCCTACTGAAAGCCAGTGGGAGCTGGGCACCTACCTGTCGTCCGTGGCTTGGGAAATCTCCCCCTTAGCACACAATAATTAGCCTAGGCTGGGATTTTCAGATGTGCCTAAGGGAGTTAGGAAGCACAATCCTGCCACTGAAGCCACTGCAGGTCAAGGAGACCCATCCTCCGTGGGTGCTTCTGAAAACCCCACCCCAACCTCGAAAGGCCTCGCTCCAGGCTGGGCTGTACCATGACCCACTTGTTACACATTGCGACCCAGGCTTGGAGCCCTGTCCCCTTCCCTAAGGCTTCAGAGCCTAAGCTCTCGCCCAAGCCGCAACGTCGATTCCACCTCCTGGCCCCTTGCTCGCCCGGAGGGAACATTCCCCCTGCCCCTACCCGCAGCCAGAGGCACCCAGCGAGCAGGGGGCAAAGGGCCGTGGCAGTGCAGTTCTACCCAGCCCATGCCCCCAAGCAAGCCAGTGCTTCATCCGAGCTCAGACTGAGGAGCTCAGGGGATTGGGTGTCCCCACAGGAATTCATTTGTCTTCTCCCCACCTTGGCACAGAGGGACCGCTTCGCTCCAGTGGTAGTAGCCTTGAGGGTGCCTTGAGCACGTGGTACTGCTGTGGCCAATGAGACGGTAGCCCGCGTCGCAGCCGAAACGGATCTCGCTGCCTGGCTGCAGCCCGGTGTGGCTGAGAATCGAGCCGTGGAATGGGGGTGGAGGGAGGCTGCAGTAAGGAGCTGGAAAAGGGGGAAAATATGTCACACACACAGATCTATTGGAACAAAAGAGGCGCCATGTCGACACAAATTCTCCTCTCTGTGCGTAGGTGTTAGACGGCGTTTGCTTTGGTCTGAGACCTTACAAGGAAAGAGAGGGGTTGCAAAAAATACAAAGCCAAAGGGGGAAATGTTACAATGGCACATAATCAGGAACGGGCATCATTAACAGCAGTGCAAAGAACCTGTCCGCTCCGCGAGTGATTTCCAGGCATATTTAGGGGAAGACTGTAACGTTGTGGCCTGCATCTGGGGCAGTGCGTAGCTGTCCTGCTCCAGCAGCAGACCAGGGAGGGAACTGAAACAGAGAGACACTTCCATCCCGGCTCAAAGGGGGAAGTAACGTGCTACACTGGTATATGCCACATGACTTCCCCCCTCTGCACCAGCTCAGGGCTGTTGGCTGGCATGTTGGGGGAATGGCGTCCAGGCTCGGCCCACCTGCATGGGAGAAGGAGCAGCCATTCACGGAGATGGCCCTTCCAGCACCGTGAGATGCAGCACTGGAGTAACGGCAGCTCCAAGTCCTGCCCTTAGTAATTTAGGGCCTGACCCTGCGAGGTTCTGAGTGCCCCCAACTCCCGCTGGATTCAATGAGTGTTGTGGGTGCTCAGGATGGGGCCTTGAGAGGGCTCTGCGCAAGGGGCGGGGGTGTTCTTGAACACCGAAAGCGTCTGAACGCGGCTGATTTCAGGTTCTGTTCCAAGTAGGCAGGGTTGGTCTGACGGTCACACTCCCTTTGAGCAAACTGGGGCTGGACCCGGAGCCATTATTACAAAGCACCACAGCATTCTAGAGTCAGCACCGAAAACGCTGCAGGTGACAATCCAGACGCTGCTGTGCTTTTCGGAGATTCTAAGGCCAGAAGGGACCACGGGATCATCTAGTCTGACCTGTTGTATAATAAAGGCCAGAGACCTGCCCCGAAACCATTCCCAGGGCAGACCTTTCAGAAAAACATCCCATCTTGATTTAACGATGGTCAGAGACGAAGAATCCACCACAACCCTTAGTAGATGGTGCCAATGGTTAATTACTCTCATTGTTAAAAATGGATGCCTTATTTCCAGTCTGAATGTGTCTAGCTTCAACTTCCAGCCATTGGATCATGTTCTACCTTTCTCTGCTAAATATTTGTACCCCATGTAGGTACTATAATCATGTCACTCCTTATCCTTCCATCGTTAAGCTAAATAGATTGAGCTCCTTGAGTCTATCATTAGAAGGCAGGTTTTCTAATCCTTAATCATTCTCCTGGCTCTTCTCTGATCCCTCTCCAGTTTATCAACATCCTTCCTGAAAGGTGGGCACCAGAACTGGACACAGGATTCCAGCAGTGGTCGCACCAGTTCCAAATACAGAGGTAAAATAATCTCTCTAGTCCCACTTGAGATTCCCCTGTTTATGCATCCAAGGATCACATTAGCCCCCTTGGCCACTGGGTCACAGTGGGAGCTCATGTTTATCTGATTATCCACCACTACCCCCAAATCTTTTTTAGAGTCACTGATTCCCAGGATAGAGTCCCCCCATCCTGTAAGTCGGATTGGGACCATCATTCAAGTACTTTTTCTTGTATGGGAAGCTGGGCAAAACTCTCAATTTTGCAAGTCTTTTGGAGACAAAAACAGGTAAAACTCAGTGAGCTCGAATGAGTTTTGCTTTGGGTTTTTATGTTCTCAGCGGAGGTCCAGGTCAGAAATCAAAAAGGAAATGTTCACAAGCCCACCCTGAGAGGAGCAAAACCACCAAGATTTACCCAGCTGTGGAAATTAGGAGTAATGTCTAGTAATTAAATATTAATTGATTCATTTACTGAGTAATGTCATTTATTTATGACATTCACTCAGGGTCGCACTCTAGTTTTATGGCCTTCATTAAGTAATTGAAATTTGCTAGCTTCCAAAAGATGCTAATTAATTTTGAGGAATTCTTAGTAAACAGTCAGTACCCAGTAATTGGTTTATGCTGGACGAGACATTAAAACTAACCCTGTTCCCTCTGACAGCAATGGCAAAACCCTCAGTGGCTGGAATGGGAGCAGGATTTTAGCCCTAGTATTTCCCTTTGGGTGCCGTAATACAAGAAGTCACCCCTGAGTCACTTCTCATGCACCAAACGGATTCTCACACAAGTTCCAAATGCTGCGCTTCTGATGCTACGCACCAGACCAGGGAAATGCTGTTTTAAGGACTTAGAGGTGGAAGAAACTGTCCAACCAGGGCTTCAGATCCACATAAGAGGTGGTGCTTCCTTAGGATAAAATTCCCCCCCGATGCCAATAGTCTGCAAAAAGCCTATGCTCTACGTTGGGCTTCAGTGGGACTCAACTCGATGCCTGGTCGGATTTCGTGGAACTAGTTTCGGATCACTGAGATCATGCAACATTTTTCTGGTTTCGGTTCCCCAGGAAGGGTTCCATGGAGTTTTTGCTCCCAACACCCCCTCCCCCAAAACTAAAGGTTTGATGCCCAGATATCACAGGGATGGGGGCATCAGCAATACAAAAGGCAGGGTGAACCGCAGGCAAAAGCTGCACGTTTCCTTTGGAAACCCCAAACTGACCCAGATTCCCAAACATCAGTGACCGGTGCAGTGAACTGAAAACTAGGCAAGCTTTGGGCTGCTCCAGAATGCTCTGTACAGCTCCATTCCCCCAACACAGCCCTGTGTGGCTCATATAGCAACGACACTTAAAGGGGAAAAGCAAAGGGAGGCAGCCAAAGGAACAGCCACATTCTCAGGGGCCGGTTTCCAGTCTCTACTACGAACTCACCTGAGTAGCGGATTTTAAAGCCCTTTCTGTTGTACGCATGGTCGGAGGACCAGCGGAGATAGACCTTGTTCCCAGTGCTGGTTACAGTCAGAGGAGCAGAGTAATTCCCACTTAGAGACAACAGCAGTGGACTCTGGCCAGCGGGACCTTTCGGGAAAGATTGGACAAGTGAAGGTTGGGCCCGGCACACGGCAACCCCTCCCCTCCCCTCAGCGATAGCCACTCCTAGCCTCACACACCGGGACCTGATTTTTGCAGAAGGAACACATGGCCAGACCTGCTTTTGGCCATACTGTGGGAGCTTTGACTTCCCCTTGAACATTGCCATTGAGTTCTGTGGGGCCAGGATTTCACCTTCCCGGGACAGAACCTTCTGCACACTCACTGGGACGATGAGCCAGGGGTTTGTGTTCTCGGTTCAGCCATGAGGTTGCATTTCCTGTGACACAGGAGAACCTCGGCTCTCCTGCAAGGTGCCTGGTGTGTAGTTTAGGGAAATGTCCTTGGATTGCTTTAAAATCCTTTCATTCCCCGTCTCAACCCATCCTCCCCAATGACCTTCCTCACTGTTCTTCAGCCTGGCACATCCTCCAACTACTCCCCTCTCTCCATGCAAAGCTATCCCAACTACTTCCCTGAGCCATCCCGCTGCGATGAAATCCCGGCCTCTCCCTCTCCCAGAAGTGAAGCACAAAGCTAGAGCTTCTCACTGTGCTGCATTCCCAAGTAAAAATGCTCCCCCAGGGTATGTCTACACTGCAGCTAAACACCCCGCGATCGGCCCGCGTCACCTGACTCCAGCTTGCAGGGCTTGGGCGATGGGGCCGTTATAATTGTGGTGTAGACTCGGGCAGGAGACTGCGTTCTGGGACCTTGTGACTGGGGGAAGGTTCCAGAGCCTGGGCTCCAGCATGACCCTGAATGTCTACGCCACAATTACAAACAGCTCCGTAGCCCAAGCCCCATGAACACAAGTCAGGCCAGCTGCAGGTGTTTAAGTGCAGTGTAGACATACCCACTTAGGGGGGCTTTTTCAAGCACAATACAGGGTGATAGGCGTGTCGGTGGAAAGAACCTCCTCGGCTCAGGGAAGACAGTGTTTAGTGACTAACAGCAACACTTACTGCTACACGGTTGTGTCCTTTCCCCCACCCCCAACAGACAGCGTCCGTGTGCTTCCCGCGACAGTTACCATCAAAGATCTCGAACTCGTCATACTGCTTCTCGCTCAGGAAGTACTCGATGGCGAGGGTGATGTTGTACCCGGGCTCTACTTTGATCACCCAGGAACAGGTCTGGAAATGGGGGTAACGCCCCAGGTAGCTCTGGCTGAGGATCACGCCGGTGGAGTCCGTCAGAACCTCGTTCATCAGGCAGTGCACTAAACCAAACCCAAACAAGAGTCCACAGAAAATGAGACCTCGTTTCAGGGGCAGAAGAAAATGATGGGAAGCAAGGAAAGCCGAGGTTTTAAAATGCAGGCGCTTAGAGTTAGGCTGCAATTTCCAAAGTGGTTTAAGGGGACAAGGCTCCCAACTCCAATTGACCTTTATTAGGATCTAGGCTCCTAACTCTCTTGGGATCCCTGGAAAATTCCAGACCTAAATCCTGATTTAGGCTCCTCAGTAAGTGGGCTGCTTTTTAAGTGTGCTGAGCACCCAGCAACTCTAGCTGAAGTCAAGTTAAAAACAGCACTTTGCATGTGCTGGGTCCAATTGACCTCTGTGTCACTCCAGCTTTGTGTGGGGAAACTGTCAAAATCCCCACATGGGAGTTGCATGGGTGTAAAATTGGAGTAACGCAGGGATGGATCAGGGCCTCACCTTTTGACTGACGATCTTAAAGCACTATGCAGCCATTTTCTTATCAAGCCTCAGAATATTCCCTCCAAGACCAAGCAAACTTTATTATCCCCATTTTACTGACTGGTAAACTGAGACACAGATCTTGCGACACTTGCTCAAGATTACTAGGCAAGTCGGTTAGACTAGAACCCAGGAGTCCTGAGTCCTAGTTGCTTGCTCTAATCCCTAGATCTCACACAAGCTCAGAAGTGTTTATACCAGAAGTAAGTGTTAAATAAAAGTTTGGTGTAAAAACAAACCAAAAAAACCTAACCCAAGAGACACCGAAATACAAATACACAAGAGGATCTTTATTGATCTGTACATCCATCCATCAGCGATTGAATGCTGTATTGAACGCTATCCTTGGGATTACAGAAAACAGCAAGAGCTGTCCAGAAGGGACAGTGGATTCTTTCCAAATCCTTAATCCCATTAATGATTTTTTTACCTCTGTAAATTGGTGACCAGATATCATTTAAGCAATCTCTTGGTTTGCAGGCTAACAACCACCAGTAAATAACTAAATGCCTGCCCCTCCCACCCCGTTCTCACACTATTAGAGAGAGACAAAGCTATAGAAAAATCTCCCATTATACAGCAAAAATGTTCAATGGCGGAAAGAAGATGAAGAGATAACCATGGCTGAAGTGGAAAAAAACCTATCAACAGGAAGCGATAGGATAAATAAGATAACAGGGGTGCATCTTTGGCATTCCTTCTGAGTAACAGGAAGGGGTGTGATGCATCACACTCAGAGCATTCAATTTTCTCTCCTTTAATGCACTGTGTAGTACTAATGCAGAAGCTGCGCCTCACAGACTCTGCCCTCAGGAGGACTGTACTTAGCTGAAGTCAGTTCCTCGGTGCTACAGGGGTTCGTGTATCACTGGCAAACGGTCAGAGAGGGCTTTTTGTCTCTCTGAGGAGAAGGATGTTTGGATTGTTGTTTTAATGACTTCACGGATGTAGCCAGGTGTTTGCTGTGTCAGAACAGTGCCCAGAAAGGCTTTGTTCGGGCTGTGACTTGGGGAAGTACTTACACTTATGCTTAAAATTAAGCATGTGCTCAAATGCTTTCCTCGACTGGGGCCTCAAGGCATAACACTACCCAATGCTGGACAAATTCTACAAGGGGGCTTGAGAGCCGTCAGCTCCCACAGCAGTCTGCAGGGACTGCAACTGGCTATATATAATTTCTCAAATCATTTCTCAGACGGATACTGTCATAAATTAACTGATAAATATTTTACTATTCGCCCTGCTTTGCTCAGTACCTGCAGCTGGCTAGACTGAGTCCCACGGCAGGAGAAAAGCCACTCCCTGCACCATGGTCTTTCAGGGAGAAAAGCTTTGCAAATGTGTTGGGACCCAGGCCAGTTACCTTCGCAGGTCGGGGGCGGCCCTCCAAACTGGAGATGAGTCCCCAGCTTGCACGTCAGGATTTCAGTTCCGGTCAGGGTGAAGCCGGGGAGGCACTGATACCTCACGATGTCACCTGGAAAGAAAGACAACGCCCTCAGCTGGGGAGAAGGTTTGGTTTAGCAAGGATGAAATTCACCCCTATGCAGAGTGGCCAGTACAAGGCTTAGGTACCATTTCATTCCTGCTGTAGCTGCTATTTCAGGAGAAAGCTCAAAGGGGCTGACTGCAGGGGACCCAGTGCATCAATCGCACAATTCACCTATTCTATAGCCACAGAATACCAATCCACAGGGGTGAAATTCGCCCATGTGCAGCTCCACTTAATTCCCACTTCAACCATCTTTTAAGGACTTCAGTGAGGCGCAGATCCACTGCACATCGGTGAATCTGACCGAGTGCCTGCACAGACATACCATGATCTTTCTAACAGCCAGTGCTGCACAGTCCCTCAGGATCTGAGAACCCAGCTCCCTCTGGGTCTTACACCAGTATGGGTCCTGCAACCAGAATTTAGCTGGCAATGGTGTTGATAATGCGCAAGAAAGACACAAATCCAGCTGGATCCCCCCTTAGCTATATGGGGATAATATGTGGAGTATAGATAGATAGATTGTACAGGGCAATACAAGTAAAACGTGGCACATGCGGGTGTAAATCAGTGTCACTCCGCTGATTTCAGTGGAGCTATGCTGATTTACACCAGCTGAGGATTTGGCCCAGAAAGAGCAGATACAGTGAGCAAGGTAGCTTTTGATCATGGGTACTGTTCTGGCTGCGGACATACTTTAAACACAGGCACGACACTGACAATTCAAAAAGCTCAGGAAATACGGAGGAAAGCTTTTGTTTGAAGCCTCATGGCCTGCTACACAGTTTAATCGCCTTAAACATCTTAATGCGGCGGGACATGATTGAGGCAAATAGCTCTGTACGTTTCTGAACACGGACTGGGCTTTCATAGGAGACGCCTCCTTGCAGTTACACTGGTGAGGATAAAAATCCTAAAGACTATCAAATCCAGCTGATTCAGTGCATAAGCCAGTCACCGAACTGGGGCAAGCCCTCCAACCTCCCATACTGAATAGCGCAGAATTAGATGGGTTCCTCTGAAGCACACAGCATTGGAGCCAAGATACCAACCACAGGGAGCTCTCATCTGTTCTGATGCAGCCTATCCTACGGGGATGGGGGTGGGGAGAAGATACCTATGTTAAATTCTTCATTCTCGGTGATGATTTCGGCATTGGGAACAATGGTCGGAGGGTGGCATTTGAAGAGCTGATAGGCTGAAACGAAGGAAAAACAGCAAAGGTCAGGGCATGGAATTGCTTCCAACGGGATAAGGCTAGCACACGCCTAACAACAGCTCAGTGTGGTGCAAGGATCTGCTTCTCTGAAACAAACTGCCACCCTGCGGCATGGAAAAAGGGTGGAGAACCCAGCCGTATCAATCTCAGTTACTTATCTGGTCCCCATTACCCTGAGCAACTCACAATCTTCCATCCTCACAGCACCTCCGGCAGGCAGGGCTGTGCTATTGTCCCCATTGTACAGATGGGGAACTGAAGCACAGAGATGCTAAATTTAGTGGAAGGTCCCACAGGAAGATTGCAGCAGGACCCATGTCCCCCTAGTCCCAGGCTAGCCCCGTAACCCCTGGACCATCCTCCCTCTTTCTTGGTGGGGCCATGGCTCAGCCTTAGTTTACACTTAACACCTTATGAAAATATCATCGACCCCGTCCTTCCCCAGTATGTGATCCCCCATTATCACGACTGTACAGTTCTGGCTCAGGCTCCCTACATTATCCCAGATTTGTTCAGTGCCTGCTACAGCCAGAGCCAGTGCTGAAATAGCCAATGGATTCCAACATCCGTCCAACCTACCTGGCTTCTGAGAAAGGGCAGGTGAGGAGATGCAAGACGCCCCCAGGTATTATTACAGTGTTGTTGTAGCCATGTTAGTCCCAGGATATGAGAGAGGCAAGGAGGGCAAGGTAATATCTTTTATTGGACCCACCTCTGTTGGTGGAAAGGACAAGCTTATGAGCTTTACGGAACTCTTCCTCAGGTCTGGATAAGGTAACCAGAATGCCCAAGCTAAACATAAGGTGGGACAGATTGTTAAGCATAAGGAGTTCACACATATTGTAGGAGACCACTTAAAATGAAGTGGGCAGTTAACACCTCTCCAGTCATAGGACAATGGAGAGTTAATAGGCAGCACGACACTAAAAAAAAAACCATGGACTTGTTTTATGCCTATTACAACAATTTCTAAAACACCCTGCTGTCTACTAACTCACCATTGTCCTATGATTGCAGAGGATCCCTTGCCCACCTTGTCTCTCTCAGGTCCTTGGAATGGTGTCTGTATTGAGAATCAGCACCATGGAGAGCACACTATGCAGCACTTCTCCGCCCAGGAAACAGGTGAATGGAAGGAGAGTGAAGACTACAAGAAACCCTATATGGTGCTGGTTGCAGCAATTTGTTCACAAGAACATCTTCCTCAACAGTCTTGGTCTGCCTAGAATGCCATTCAATAGCACATTACAAACCCTCCATGCCCAAAGTCACTGGGAAGAAAGCTCTTTATTAGTATGAAAGAGTAGAGGGCTTCGTTCGTGGACAGATGAAGGGTGACTGGTGTTTACTGAGTGACTCGTGTGCGGAGGTGACGAGATCATCCACGGAGTCTGGGATACTTAGTGGAAGAGACTGGACAACCTCAATCGGATTAGGTCAATCCAGGAATAACGAGGATGGGTGGAAATCTTGTTCTGCTCTGCAGCCAAGTGAATAATTCACAATGAATAAAAACAACAAGGAGTCTGGTGGCACCTTAAAGACTAACAGATTTATTTGGGCATAAGCTTTCGTGGGTAAAAACCTCACTTCTTCGGATGCATAGAGTGAAAGTGGGTAAAAACCTCACTCTATGCATCCGAAGAAGTGAGGTTTTTACCCACAAAAGCTTATGCCCAAATAAATCTGTTAGTCTTTAAGGTGCCACCAGACTCCTTGTTGTTTTTGTAGATACAGACTAACACGGCTACCCCCTGATACTTGTCACAATGAATAATTATTCTGAGAATTTCATCTTTGGTCCCTGTCCTTGAACTAAGATCGCAAAATTCACTGATCTGTCACTTGGAATTATTCATTATTTTATTTTGCAAATAATTCCTGGGATGCAGCTGGTTTGAACTTCCAATTGAGAATATTAAAATCAAAGATGCAGGTTGCAGTGCCCAGTGTAACTTCCCTGGTATGTGATGTAAAAAACAATAGTGCAGGTTTGAAGCAGGTGTTTAATTATACATTTCTCAGCTGGTGCTGTGTTGGTGAAATAAAGAAGCCATCCAGTCAGGGAACAAAAACAATACCGTTTGACTTATGAGCCTGGCCAAACACAACAAAGAGCAAATTTTACAATCGAACATACAGCCTGAAATGAACTATCAGCAAATATTCTAGAACTTGAGCAAAATAATTTGCTGCTCACCAACAGATGAGCTCATAATGGCTTCACACTCTAATCCCTATGGAGATGAACACACAAGGAATGTGAACGTGGTTAAAACATCTGCTTTTGGATCTGAGTAACTCTTCTTGGAAAAAGCAACAGAGGGTCCTGTGGCACCTTTAAGACCTGGAAAGCATTTTCTGAGCTCAGTCCTATTCTATCGTACCCACCATAAACTTCTCTGCAATTGGTGTCAGCCTGCTAAGCCCAGATGTAGATGATCCACCTACTAGAGAGGAGCTAATTTTCACTAACTCTACAAAGCTAGTGGAAACAGCAGCAGCAGAACAATGTTCCTAAGACTTTATTATAATGTATTTAGATGCTTAAATTAGGATTTAGTTGCTTAACTTTAGACACCCACTCACCCCTCTCTGTGCCTCAGTTTCCCCATCTATACGTTTGGGGTACAATAACCTCCCCTACTTCACCAGAGAGGTTGTGAGGCTCAATTAATGTTCATGAAATGTTTGGAAAGAGTTGGATGAAAAGGGTGATTTATTTTTACCCATGCAGCGCCTAAGGGCAGTGTATGGCCCAACGTTTGCAAAAGAAAAAAAAAATCCTGACATCATCATAATGAGCTAAGCTTGAACAGAGGAGATCAAAGGGAACTGTCAGATCTGTAATTCTCTGAGATGCCTTCTATAGAAGTTCTTTGCAACTTACCAAAAAGTTACAGTGAAATGATGAGCTAATGAGCAGGAGAACAATGCATGTTCCAGAGATTTGGGCAGTTTAACTGCCGAACCTGTCTCTTCTCCTGCAAAGCTTCTTTGGTCATGGAGGAATAAAAGGGAGGGAGGGGGAGGAAACGGGAATGAATTTCCCATCAGCCATTTTGTCAAGCTCCCAGAAATAAACAGTTGCTTGAAGACTCCAAACCTTTGCTCCTCCGGACACTCTGCCTCTGGATAAACAACAGGTGCTTTATTATGGCCAACAGAAAACAAGGAGAGGGAGAAAAAGCCCCAGAAGAAAGAGCAAAGGTTGGACAACTGCTTTAATGGTAGAAGCATCTCTGCAAAGATTTATTTTCATTTAAATAAAACTCCACGCTAGTGGTATGTCTGTATTGCAATCGGGGAGTGTCATTGCGGCTCAGGTGGACACACCAACTTGGGCACCAGAGCAGGGAAGCGGTGGAAGCCTGGAATCCTGGGTGCTTAACTCGGGAGGTGAGCCCACGCTGAAGTGTATGTGCTGCAGCTACTTCACTGCTCCAGGACCCAAGCCAGCGCCATTAAAGCTAGCTCAGGTGTGCCCAGAGAGCTGCAATCACACCCCGTGATCGCAGTGTAGACACACCCTAAGTGGCAAACTGGGCTTTAGGCCAAGATTTTCAACAGTGATTGATTATTCCATTTTGGGAAGCTCAACTCGAGCCACCATAAAGGGGCCTGATTTTCCGAGTCTGGGTACTCAGCACTTTCTCTCAGCGGTCCCCTTTAAGGAGGTGGCACCGTGGTGGGACTCAAAAATCCCAGGTACTAATCCCAGCACAGCCACTGACCTGCTGTGTGACCATGGGCACATTTCTCTGCATCTGTTTTCCCTCCCAACCTCTGTCTTCTCTCTACAGACTGTGAACACTTTGGAGCAGGGACTGCCTCTCACTAGGTATGCACAGCACCTAGCAGGAGGAAGCCCTGATCTCGGCTCTAGGTGCGACCGTAAAAGAGAGAATAATTTCCTTTCTTTTATGTCAGAGTGGAATAAAGATTCCAGAGTCCACGGCTGAATTAATCCCCTTGATTGTGGAATAAAATAAAAAAAACAAACAAACCCAGGAGGAAATCCAAACAATACACCTAGGAGAGAGAAAGAGAAATGCTATTTGCAAGCTTAAAATGGATGTTTGACAGTGGAGAATAAAAAAAAAAACCCAGACAAAAATTAAATTAAATGCTATTTTAAAATGCTTGACAGCATCTATTTAAGTGGAGAGAGAACCTAGCAATTGGAGCATCAATCTCTATTCCTTAATGGGCTACATTTCAATACAGGGCCATGATTACGACGGTTTCAGCATCTGGATAACACCGCACTGATAAACCTTCCTCTGAAAGCACCCTGATGTGCCTGCACCACAACAAAGTGCAGCCTGTGTCTTTGAAACACCACTGAGACCCACCTTGAGTTACGGTGCCATAAACACCCTTCCCCATCACATTCACACATCAGGTTCTTGGGCTGCTACCAGAAATAAGAAATAAATAATAATAATAGGTGCAACATCATCAAGTTTCAAGGGATGCTGCCAACCTTTCAGCCTCCCCGAATCACTCCTTTTCCAGGAGATGCTTCCCTATAGGTGTTTAAAGGGGGGTGGTTCCCGTAAGCGGATGATGCTCATCATTGCATTGGGGAAGATATTTAATGGGATGTCTTGTGTGCCCGATCTAAGTAGCCTGTGCATGCACAAAGAGTTACATTGTGGCAGATCCAGGGGAAACTCTATGGAACTCAGTGGACTTACACTGGCATATGGTAGGCACTGTCAATGAATCCACCCACTTTGGTCAATCAGGGAGCCACCTGTGTGCAAATTTTCTGTTGTACCATGTGTAATTTATCCACTGAAGTATACAAAGCTTGAGCAGAACAGAGCAGAATCTGACCCTATGTCTTTTTATCATGCTGTATGCACAGAGAAGAAACACTGCAGAGCTGTGCCTAGACATTAATAGTAACAGTATTCAGTCCCCAAGAGAGACGGTTGCAGAGCATTAAACAGAACCCAGGCTGTGTGCCTCCCCCCCACACCAGGATGAAGATTACCATTGGAACGGAATGATTTGGGGAGGGCTAAACAGCTGGCAATCAATCTTTAAATACTTTGTGGAAGTTGGTTGCTCAGGATGAGGGTAGGGTGACCAGATGAGAGGAAGAAAATATCGGGAGGGGGGTTTGCCAGCGGAGAAAAAAAAGGGGGGGAGTGCGGACGGCGGAGCAAAAAAAAAAACAAAACCAAAAACCGAGTACCGCGAAATATCGTGACAAATTGCATCCCGACCGAACATCGGTTGGGACGCGGGACAAACGCCTAAATATTGGGACGGTCCCAATTTTATCGGGACGTCTGGTCACCCGAGATGAGGGTGAAGGCATGAGTTGGTAGAAGGAAGGTGGCCTGAGGCTGAAACGGGGGATCAGATGAGTGGAATGAATATCGGATGATTCAGCTGCTTATTTCCTGGTTGTTTTCTGGTTAGCTTTGGTGGGATATGTAATCTAAGCAACCTCAACTCAACGTTAATGAACACAGCTGCAGATGATTTCTGATAGGTCATTTTTAAAAAAATGAAAATCCTCACTGAAATTTCTATGAAAAAATAACGGATGAAATTTGTGCGCTTTTTTTTTTTACATTTTTTAACCAGCTCAATCAATGAAGTTTTTAGCCACAGTTTATAACTAGGCTTTGCACAATTTGATTTTTATCAATTTAAATATTCACTATTGTGCAATATGGGCGTTAAGATTTTCTTCTGATTCGTATCAATTTAAATTTTCGCAATGATGGGAAATTATGAGGAGGGGTCAGATGATGTGGGGCTAGACACTAGTTATTTAAGGACAGCAGATGCTGAGATTCAAAGAGTTAATGCTTGACAACCATTAAAACACAAATAGCCAACCTCACATGGCAAAATATACAAAGCAAATATCCTTAAATCAAACTCTAATAAGTTCTTGAGCGGGATTTTTCTTACTTTGCCCAACTGTAAACTTCAATTATTATCAAAATATTTTTTCATCTGTGTGCGGTGAAATCGACATTTAGTGACATTTACCGATAAAAGTCTAATCCTGCCAAGCCTGCTTATAACCATCTTCTGCTGAGGTGCTTATATACATACTACTCATGACTAGAACATGCTCCTTAGACGTCTGCTTGGGCCTAATTATTAGGCCTGACCCGGAGCCAAGCCCACCCGACCTGATCCGAGAGGGCAGAGTCATTTTCCAACCTGATCGACCCCTGACTCTGGTCCCTGAACCTGGGTCAGCGGCATGGCTGCCTGCTGCCCATGGGGTCGGCCGTCCTCCCCTGTGTGCCCTGCTTCTGCCGGCTGCTGCCACTGCTGTGCTGTGCGTGTGCTGCAAAGTGAGCCGTGTTGGGACTCCTTGGCACACTCACTGTGCACACTCACACACACAGCGCCCCCACATCAACCCCACGGGCAGCAGGAAAGGAGCCGAGCTGACCCGAGCGGGTCTGGTTGTTTTCCCAACCGACTCACACCCGACGCTTATAGTCGGGTTAGGGTGGGTTCAGGTCGGATGCAGGGCTCAAATGCTTATGACATCTTATTAATCACTTACTAGTCCTTTATAACATTATAGGGTTGAAAGGGACCACAAGGGTCATCTAGTCTAACTCCCTGCCGAGATGCAGGACATTTAATAACAATACCTGACTCTTGTACAGTACTTCTCTTTAGATCATAAAGAACATTCAGAAAAATAACTTTAATATAAAGCGTGAATATAAATATATTCTGGTGGGCTTTCACTATAGTAACTCTGGTCTCTAACTCCCAGTAAAAGAAGTGTCAATTGACTTGCAGTAGGATTTATGTACTGCTCCCTTCCATTGTTAGATTTTCTGTGGGTTTTTTTTGCATTACTGTTATACACACATCCCTTGTGTATTAATACACACCTTATTGTGTTTTGCAGTAATCAAGCAATTCCCCCAGAAGCCTAGCAAAGATTCTTTAAACTTAGCCTGGCCATGTAATACTGGCCTTTCCATTATCAGACATAACATTTGGTGTTCTGTACAGACTGGCATGTAACTGATATTAGTCTTTGTTGCAGTTGTTACAAGTGAATTATTGTAGTGAGTGGAAGGTCCTGTTCACATTTTCTGAAATCCCAGAATTGTCATAGGTTCTTGTTTGCTAATCCAATTTAAAGTTGGACTCTTGTTTAGTGATGGGGTAAAAATGCTCTTATTTACAGCGTCCTACCTAACATTTCTCGAGCATGCGCCTCACTCAGACCGAAGAATCCCCAAATAATTTAAGGAATCATTTCTCTCACTGAGAAATGAAGCCACCTTTGGGCTGGAACGTGACTGTGGTTTAACAGAGCACAGCAAGGCTACCCAAGCAGTTTAGCATGGGATTGGAAGAATAGCACCATATCCAACTGAAATTGCAAGAAGTGGGAACGTTAGGGAACAAAATGGATTTACACGAAATAGAATTTACCAAGGAGAGCAGTATTAATAGCTGTCACCTTGTGAGATATCACAGCTGCTAGTTTGCAGGAGTTTGATTTGTGTTCTGATTATCAAGAAGTTGCTGATATATTTCTACTTCTGCATGGCGTACGCATGCCTACTTCGCATGTGCAATTATAAGTGTGTGCATAAGGCAGGCATTTGCACATGCAAAATTGCACAGAGACTGCAGGTCTCAACTCTCTGAGAGACAGACCCTTCATGATAGGTCTCATCTGAGAGATGGTGCTTCAAGCAGCAGGGTATTTTCTGTATCTTGCACTCTAAATATATCCCTTTCATGAGCATTATTCTTCCTCCTGATGACCCACAACTGGCTCAGACCCCTCTACATGCAACAAAATCGTGGGGCAAGAAATTAAAACACAGACTACTCAATGAGCAATACAGACCATAGAAATAGATAGCAAAGATCCCTCCGTTGGCTGCGTCACTGTGGAATTTCATCAGGATCTGGTTGGAGGAGCTTTGGGCAGATTTCTTCACTGAGTTCCCCGTGAACATGCCCAGCTGTGGGGCTGTTTGCTGTGGTCCATCCCTGAAAGCACAAGTCAGAAAGAACACAACCACATTACACCTTTCCCTGTTATCCCAGGGTGGGATCAGCCTCTTGGCACTCCAATGCACACATACACACAACCTCCTGTTCTTTCCTGCCCTATCTTTCTTGTCACCACCCCAAGCTGCGACATTAGGTTTCCCATTACTCCTTTGGCAGCCAATAACTTCACTTCCAGAGTGGTACAAGTGGATTCTTCCCAGGTTGGCCCATATAATTGCAGGCAATGGGGACTCCAGATGTAACCAGTAATCTGCTTCTGAAGAGAGGGTTCATCTCTGCCTTCTGAACTTTCATCACCTGCCTTTGGAGAATTAAGGCCAGATGGTCCAAAGAGCTCTGCACTTTGGTGCAGAGTGGATGCTGAGCTCCTTTGAATGTCCAGCTCCAGCAGTGGGCACTGAGCACTTCAAAATGTAGCTCTGAGCTCTTTAGGAAGTTTGGCCCCATGTGCCCCCCTCGATGGACCAATGTGGGTGGAGTTATTGACGTGCCGTGCATTACTTCTCCTTCCCTATCCTAAGGGGAGATGAAGATCCTACCCTGCCATGCTCCTGGAGCCAAATTCTCAGCTGATGTAAATCAGCCTAGCTACACTGACTTTGGTGGAGTTACGCCCATTTACACCAGCTAAAGACCTGGCTCCCGATCTCTGGGCGCTTGTGTTTGAACCCAGCTGTCCATTCCTGAAGCCACGCTGTGCCCTCACTCTGAGTGAAAGCGTTCTGTGATTTCCCTTTGGATTGCACAGCTACTTATGTCTGATGACAAAGCAAAAGCTAAAGAGGACATCAGCAAATGTTGTATTTCCCCCCTGTTCTATATCTATCTAGTACCACAAAGTCGTTCTGCCAAGGAATAAACAAGCCTGGGAAAACGTCTGCTGGGGAAATCTGAAGCGAAAGGCAATTCCTATTATGCTAGTTTGAACCAGATTCATTTCATCTAAATTCAGCTTGAGGTAAAGACCCCGTTTGCCATTCATAAAAGTATCCTCTGTCAAGAGATTTTCTCTTATTCCCTTCAGCAGAGCATTGCAGAGATGAAGGGCCGGGCTGAGGAGAGAATCCAGCAGGAGGAGGAGGGACCTGTAACCTAATAATGTCCAGTCTCAGCTGGGATGATGTCCTGCAGTTGCCCCCAGCAGAGATGCAGCATCTAGAGAGAGTAATTGGGTCAGACTGGACGCATGAGGGCGGCATTTGTTTAAACTGCGCACAGCATGGGTTTGATTTCTTTGTTTTTGAACAGGCAGTGATCACAGAATTAGGGCTCGGAAAGACCCATTGCCACTCAGTCCTTAGACAGTATTTATCCTCCAGGGGCCAAATCTTCGGTTGCTGTAAACGGCATAACTCCAATGAAGTCAATGGGAAAAGGATGGTGAGAACTCAAAGTCACTGGAGCTACGGCCAATGTACATCGGCTGAGGAGCCATCTACAGATCTTTGTCCAGTCCCAAATGAAGGGGGTTTCCACCAGTTCCTTTAGGAAACCAGCCCATGTTCAGTCTCATTCCCTCTGGGGACTTTTCATTTGAAATCCAGCCTAAGTTTTAGGTTAAGATCACAGAAGCTAAGTTTAGAGAAGATCTCTCAGCTCATCTTGTCCATTCCCCTAAGCCAGCACAACACATGGCTCTATGGAGAAAGGGCCTATCAGACACTGAGCTGATACTTACTAGGCCAAATTCCCATCACTCCTAGCTATATTCCAAACCCCTCCAGAAGCATTCTTCTCTCCACCCCTTTCCCCCCCGAATGCTTTATAATGGTCCAGTCCAGCAAAGCACTCAAGTGCATGAATAACGCCATTGAAGTCAATGGAACTATTCCCGTGCGTGAGTGCTTTGCTGAACCGGGGCTCAAATCCCTACAGATCAGGCAGACAGACAGACCGACTGACCGACGAAGTCAGCTCTCACGCGCCCGCCGAGGCACCCACCAGATGGTGATGAAGTCATTGTAGGGCTCCGTTTGCAGCAGTGTAAAGTTGAGATGAATCCCATACCCTGCAGGCACCGTGATGAGCCAGGTGCAGTCCTGGGAATTGGGGTACTGGTTGGGGAACCCCGGGGAGTAGACCGTGCCGTTCTGGGTGGTGATATTTCCTCCGCATGGGACTGCACGTCATTAATAACAAAGAAAAACACAAATACAATTAACAAACCCCTCCTGGATCCCCTGCCCCGTTCGCCTACCCTCCCTTCCTTCCCCTGCTGTGAACCTCCTCCCTCCAATTGAGCAGAGATGGATGCACCGCTCACTCCTGTGCCCAACGATGCTGATCTGCTCCTCAGCCCCAGAGGATGATTCAGGAGTGATCCGAGAGTCAGAGGCTGATCCCGATGTCTAACTATAGCTCCCAGCTCCCGTTAGCCCAGAGGGTTCAAGATAAAGGCAAGATTTGAACTCCATTTCTTTTGCACAGTGTCAACAGGGAATAAGCCAGCACTGAGGGGCTGCAGTGACTGGTCTCAACAAATACACGAGAGGACAGAGATAGAGCAGCTAGACAAGACAGTGGTTCTGATTATAGATGGATCCAACCCAATGTGCACGCTAGGAATCTGTGGATCCTGTCCCAAACTTTTCAGCTCCAACCTGTTAACAGTAAACCCTGCTTAGTGCTTCGGGGCTGGGCAGAAACAATTAGAGGCTTTTGGTACCCAGTTGACAGCAAGGTGCGCTGAGAAACCACACCCCACGCTCCAATACAGGGACTAGGGCTCTCCAGCCATGTGTACTCATGGGGGAACAGCATGCTCCTAAACCCGTCAGTGGGCAAAGCTACCCAACCATAAATATGCCACGACCTGGGCCAGAACTGCCGGACAGCTGGTGTTTTAGAGAGCGGATCTGAGAGCAGGGGTGGGGATTATTAGTAGTTGTTATTTGCATGCCAGCAGCACCTACATGCCCTGATTGAGATCTGGGGCCCACTGTGCCGGAGACAAACAAAGAATGGGAGGGGAAACAGAGAGGTGATGTGACCTGCCTAGAGACACACGGCAGATGAGTGGCAGACAGGGAACAGACCCCAGGCTTCCTGAGTCCCACATCTAGGTTTTACCCACTGCATCATGCTGCCTCTCTAGGACGCAAGATTTCTGGTGCAGAACCTTTTCCAATCTGCTTGGAACAGCCTTGGTGGATTTGCAGAGCGTGATTAGCCCCCTGCAGACAGGACTGTCTCTCACACCTTGTGCGCCTGATTCTCTTGCTTACACACAGCGCGTCATGCCGGAGTCGCTCCATTGACTTCAAGGGAGTTAGTTCCAATTAACGGTGTAAATCAGATCCGAGGCAGGCCCTGTGTATTTAGTGCCTAATCACGCTTTGCCTATTCACGTGAGCAGTCCAAGTGAGAGTGTGCGTGTACACACACACACACACACACATTTACCTTATATAACAAGGATGAGATTTTCAAAACCACCTCGGAGCTTGGGATGCTCAATTCCTCTCAACTGTAATAAAAACAGTGCAACCTAGTGATTTCCAACGGAATCCCTTCAGTGGCTTTAGAAATCTCAGCCTATACAGATTTATTTCAAAATCACTACTTCTCTTACAGTTAAATGGACTTTCCGCTGTGACCTGCACGGGAAGGGGAGATTGTTGGACTAGGGCAACCATTACTCACGGGAAGCTTCTATGCAAAAACAGACAGCGATTGGTGGATGTGTTTAAGAAAAAAAGTATCTGGAAAGGGAGCATTTGCAATGATATTAATAGTGCTAACAGCCCAGTGACTCCTCAGCAAAAACACCCCCCCAAACTGTACTTAACCACCTCTTACTGCGCCTAAGTATGTGGCTCCTGAAGCATCACATTTAGAAGTACTGCAGGATATGCCAATTGCTTTGTACTCCCTTTCTCGTGGTGTAGCAGGCTTCTTGCTAAAGAAAGCAAGCAGGGATGAAAGAAAGGGCCGGATGGAAAATGTGGGCAGAATGGTTATTTAAATACCTTAGGGGCTCGCTCCTGCTACCTCCAAGGCACAGTGAAATCAACGAGCATTGAGGGTGTGCAGCACCTTACAGGACTGGGTGCTAATGGGCGGATATTCAGCCACATCTTCAGCGGGTGTGTATCACCAGAGCTCCATTGAAGTCAACTGACACCAGCTGACGTTGTGGCCCTCTATGTTTTATGTCCTCTAGAGCGAAGGAGTCTTGATTCAAAAGAGAAAAACAAACGCAGCCCCCGCAGTACAAGGCAAGTTTGGGAGCAACTGGTACAAGCCATCCTGCTTACGGGGGGAATCTTGCACTTCCTAAGGTTTTATATAAAAGACCCTGCTACAGTAAACTGCACATAACTCAATCTCTCTCTCTTGGACTGATGAAAGGCCAAGATAGCCTTGAACAGAGAAACTACACATTTCAGACCTTAAGCATATTCTCACCAACAACCACACACCGCACCATAGTAACTCTAACTCAGGAACCAATCCATGTAACAAACCTCGATGCCAACTCTGCCCACATATTTACACCACAAATACCATCACAGGACCTAACCAGATCAGCCACAACATCACCGGTTCATTCACCTGCACGTCCACCAATGTAATATACACCATCATGTGCCAGCAATGCCCCTCTGCTATGTACATCGGCCAAACTGGACAATCCCTACGTAAGAGGATTAATGGACACAAGTCAGATATTAGGAATGGCAATATACAAAACCCTGTAGGAGAACACTTCAATCTCCCTGGACACACAATAGCAGATTTAAAGGTAGCCATCCTGCAGCAAAAAAACTTCAGGACCAGACTCCAAAGAGAAACTGCTGAGCTTCAGTTCATTTGCAAATTTGACACCATCAGCTCAGGATTAAACAAAGACTGTGAATGGCTAGCCCACTACAAAAGCAGTTTCTCCTCCCTTGGTTTTCACACCTCAACTGCTAGAAGAGGGCCTCATCCTCCCTGATTGAACTGACCTTGTTATCTCCAGACTGATTCTGGTCTGCATATTTATACCTGCCTCTGGAAATTTCCACCACATGCGTCTGACGAAGTGGGTATTCACCCATGAAAGCTTATGCTCCAATACGTCTGTTAGTCTATAAGGTGCCACAGGACTCTTTGTTGCTTTTTACAGATCCAGACTAACACGGCTACCCCTCTGATACATTTCAGACTGGATGTCAAGAACACCGAGCCATTCGCTCCGGCTAACACCCTGAAACCACAGCTGCAGACACAGGTCTTGCAAACGGAGATTCTTGCTAAGATCATTAAAGAATTCCACCTCCAGCAGGGAAAGATTCAGCAGCATTTCAGTGATGCAGCAGTCGCTGCGCAAGGGAGACCAGACTGCACATTGACACAATCCTACCACTGAAGCCCAAGAGCTGCAAGGGTCTTTTCTCAGCAAGGGCTCCGCACAGTGGTGGTGATTAAATTTACTTCAGCACAGCACTGGGTGTTGCAAACCCAAAGCGCGGAGCTGATCATAGCCCCAGTTCTTTACCTTATTTATTTAGCTGCTCTGACACATCATAAAGTTCTGACTTTGATAGGTGTTTGAATGGGAAAAAGGCAAAACTTATTTAGAACAATAAAACACTGCTCTAATCAGGCTCAATGTCAGCATGAAATAGCAGGCTGGGAAAGGAGGAAAAGTTAAAAAAAAATAGAAAGAAAACCAGGCAGAGAATGCTGGCCATGTGCGGCCATAAACCTGTCCAAGAGCTGGCAGTAATTTCTCAGGGGTTAATAAATCAACAAAATGATGATGGTTTCTTAGCGTAAGCAGGGAGCACAGATTCTGAAGTTGCCACGTGACAGCGCTCAGGGAAATGTGCTCTGTGGGGAGCTTGCAGAGAAGACAAATCAATGCATTTACAATGTGGAGCCACTGTCCCTGGAGAGATTAAGAATTGATGAGAGCTGGGTTCTAATTTTTGTCTCTGCCACTGAGTTGCTGGGTGACCATTGGCAAGTCACTTGAATGCTTTGTGTTTCAGCTCCTCATCTGTACAATAGAATTGATAATACACAAGGCAGTGGAGCTGAGAGGGTTAGATAATTAAGATCTGTGAAGCCCACCTTTGTCCTTGGAAGACAGGCGCTATGGACCTGGTTCGCAGAGGTTCTGACAATGGGCGCTTTAAGTGCTCAGCACTTTCAAAAATCAGGCCCAACAGGCATATTCTTCTCAGGGCCATATACCGCCTTATTGCACAAGCACTACTCCCATTGATAGTCAGCAATGGAACAAGCAAAGAATAAAACGCTGCTAGCCAGAGATGGGCTTGAATCATAACCCCAGATGCAAACACACCCTAACTTTGGAAGATGAACCCAGGTCTGGGTGTGAATTTCACCACTCGCCCACACCGCTCAAAGTGGGCTGACCCCAACTCGCTGATCCAAACACTACCAGGGTCGAGACCTGTATCTGTACTCCACAGCTCAGGCCTGTCTCTAGCAGCAGCTTATGTTTCCAGAGAAACTTTCACCCTATAGGATCACAAAGCACTTTAGGTTTTACAAACGTAAAGAGCCACGGACTGTACAAACGATAAGAACTTTGTTCACTGATGCAATGCAGCTGGCTCTGGGGTGAGACAAAGCCGCTGTTAAACAGTGCACAGCAACGCTACACAAAGGCTTAGGAAAGGAAGAGCTATGCCCTCGAGGATCACATGAATAAAACATAAAGAAACTGCAGACCATATTTTTATCTCTTCTACTGCATCCTCCAGTATCACTGAGCTGCTGTTGCAAGCTTGTTCCCTTCCCACTAATCAGCATCGGAACAAAGCCAGACTGCATACGAGTTTGAATGAACCTGAGTCAGCAATCTGGGCTTTGACCTAGAAAGAAGGTGGATTCAAAATACCAAGGCAATGTCATTTCCTCCTTCCTCCCAGCTGATCCATCACAATCCCCAAGGCAAGCAAGTTACAAGAAGCCAGTACTGAGCAGACTCCTCGGGCTACCCAGAAAATCCTCATGATGTTCAAAGGTGACCCGATAAAGTCGTACCTTCACACCTGGGCAGTGGGTGGTCCCAGTTCCTATTGGTGCCGTGCTGACACGTCAGGACCGGGTGGCCAATCAGCTGGTATCCAGGAAGACACTCAAAAGATACAGACTGGCCAACATTGTAACCGGCTCCTCTCACAATGCCATTCGCGAAAGGCTCAGGGTCAGGACACTCTTGGAGTTCGTAGGCTGGAAATACAAGAAGGAGACAGGTTCTGTATTTCATGCTTTCCTCTAAAGGCTGGAGTCATTTTTCCCTCCTGCCAAGGGTTTCGTAGTGCTAGAGCCACTGTCCTCACCATATCTTGGTTGTCGCTCTAGAGGATGGAGGTATAATGGGTGGAGGAGGAAACGGGGCATGGGACAGACGGCCAAAATGTCACCCCGATGGACAAAAATCCCTTGATAAATACATGTCCTATGGTGGTAAATACCCCTTTTCTCCCTGCCTTATAGCTGGACATAGGACCAGAAGGGCTTGAAGCTATATAAAAGTGGTCTGATCCGGTATGGCAATTCCCGCCTAAAAATCTACCCCCTGGCATGATTAAGGATTTCAGGTGAAATTCTGGCCCCACTGAATTCAATGGGAATTTTGCCATTGACTGCAGTGGGGCCAGAATGCCACCGTTAGATTCTTCACAATGCTTGGCGGTTTTGGTTTGGTTTGGGTTTTTTGGTAGTGACTCTATAAAGGGTTTAAAGAGCCAAACGTTCTTCTGAACGATAGTGATTAGAAAATCCTGCTACTTGGGGCAGCAATGGGCCCCACTTTTGGTTTATCCTGTCTCTGCGAGGCCTATATCTGCAGAGTCAACCCAGAGCTCGCTTCTAATGGGGGAAATCTGCCTGGTTGGCAGTGGGCTAACATGCTCTGCCTGACACGATGAGTTATTATTAATCAGCACAGCCAGATCTAATTTCCATAGCAATTTCCATGAGATTACCCATGGTGCCTTGGACTGTGCTTTTCCCCCCTAAATCGTACAACAGCGCATGAGTTATATGGTGCACGCACGGGAAACCTGAGGGAAAATTAATGTTTTCAATTAGGTCTGAGTAGCTGCTTTTAGTGCTATTTCTGGGGAGTCTGCCCTTTGCCAGCCTTTGGCTGCATCACATGGACAGAGAGATACGCTCTGCCTTTTCCACTCCTAGGTTGCCTCTCTTCTGTGGTGGCAGGCTCACTCGGCTCCCAGCTGCGGCACATCAAAGTCCACCCTCATCTCCTTCGTCACAAGACGCACAGCTCCCCTGCAGGATACCTTGTCCCTTCAATGCTTGAATCCACCAAGGATGGAGATGCAGAGAAGGCCAAGTGTTTTTAGAAATGTAGTCCTCATGAGCGCCCCGGATTGACAGCACTGCAGACTCAGATATGCATGGAAATCTGCTTCTTTGGTCTGCTCAGCCCTTGGCTTCTTGTATTGCAATGACCAATGGCCCCTCAGCAGAGAGGCCAACAAGCGAATGAGCCATGAGACTCAACACCCTGCGAGACGACCCCTCCAAAGGCACATTGGTACAGGGACATTGTGAGGGGAAACAGCACTGCTGTTGCCCATGCTGCAGCTGGATGAACCAAGGAGCTCAGCATCCAGGGAATCAAGGAGCCCAGCGCCTTCCAAAAGCAGAAAATCCACTCTGAGAAGTTTCAACAAGAAATGCCCAGAAAGCTCCTGCCCAGAGGGTTTCACAGACTCACAGGCATTCACTGCTCAGGGGCCTACATGTTTAACAGCGACTAGGGATCTGGGGTGCTCAATTTTTCAGGTGCCTGACTTAAGACACCTTAAATGGGGCTTGATTTTGAGAGAGTTGAGCCCCATCCCCCTGAAAATCAGGACTCCCTGTAAGGTGATCTCAAGCGGAGGATGCAAAACCAGAGGCTCTTCAAATTCACTGGTCACTTGTGAAACTTTACGCCAGGGTTTCCTTTTGAATTGGTGCTAATTTATTTCTCTGCTCCCACTCTCATTCTCTGTTAAGATTCTCAAACCATGCCCAGCGCCATGGCATATGAATATTCAGTTAAACTACTGCACCTCTTTTCTTTTAAATGCCCAGTTCCCCTCTCCACAACCCATCTCAGCACAAATCAAGAGTGCATCGCAGCTCTAGGAAACAGAGAGGAGCTTTCAGGATCCAAACTTGACTTTTGAGCTAGAAAGACAAGCACCTGCAAAATTCCAAAGCAAAATCATGTCCATTGGGGACTACTTCTTATGGCACACGACAGTCTAGAGAGCCAAGATCAAAGTCAGTCTGGCCAGAATTAATTCTGAGGCATTTCACTGTTACAAAGCACTACAGAAACATTTGTTATTTGCCTTAGGCGACAGCAGGATGAACGGAACCCAGCTATTAGGATTAAGTATGGATCTCATGTAACACCTTTCCACTCATTTGGATTAAGTCCTCATGGTACTAATTCAACACAAGAGCAGCTCTTGTTCCATCCGTTCCCTCTCCACTGCCAGCCCTGGGGACAGAATTCTTCCTCCCTGCTTGTTTGGTGGCCTTGTTACCTTGGTATTCCAGCTTAAACCCTGGCTTGTTTTGTGAATGGTCGCTGTGGAAGTACACGGTGGTCTCGTGTGACGTTGACAGCAGGGAGCCCGGGATTTCAGTGCCGCTGAACCTGCCAATCACGTTACTGGTGTCGTACGGTCCATTCCGGATTTCAATGAAATCGTGGTTCGGCTCGGTGGAGAAGTTCAGAAACTGGATGTGGGCGCCTGAGAAGGAGAAGAGGAGGAAGAGGAGAAGAAATGAATGCAACGGTCAAGCCAGTCTGCTAGTTCGGAAATCGGCAAATACCGATGGGTCAAGCAGCAGGACCTGGAACTATATTCAGCAAGTGTCTGATGCCACAATGAGCCTGGTGGTGGATGTACCAGGTGCATGCAGGTGGACTGAAGGAACCTGTTTATACGCAGGTAGAATACATTTGCTGTGCTGTTGAATGTCCCAGGTACGTCCAGACAGAAAGCACCTGCTGTACTGACTGTACCAGCTAAGCTCTTTCATTCCTGTTATTCAGTGGAGTGCTGCGACACAGTAGGCAAAGTGGACACTCAGCAGTTGAGTGCTGGAGCGTTGAACATTCGTACTCTTTTTAAAAATCATTCACCCCACTGTTTCAGTGGGAACCATTGCTTAAGAACATAGGCCCTTTGGGTATGTCTACATTGTACACTAGGCTCAGGCTCTGACCCAGTTGTGAGCCCAACCTCACACAAATCCATCTGACTCGGGTCAGCACTCAGGACCTGGGTCCTAGGATCCAGCTAGCTGGATGGGTGAGAGCCTGGGTCCAGCTGTGACTCGGGTCCACGCCCTGTCACTTTGTAGTGTGGATGCAGGTCATGCTGTAGACCCAGGTCAGAAGGTCTGAGCAGTGCAGTATGGACGTGTTAGCACAGCTGAAAGACCCGGGTCCAGCAATTGCAAACCCAGATTTACAAAGCAGCCTGGACGCTCAAGCATGGGCAGGGAAACAGTGAGTCCACAAGCCCGAGTCTCACAAACATGGCTTAGTGGACAGTGTAGACAGACCCTTTATGTCCAAACCTCCAGCCACACACATCATGAAATAGGCTCACGCCTTACCTTACCTCCATCCATCCAGAGAGAGGAGTCCATCTGTTCCTAGTAGTTCTCAACCTATTTACCATTGTGGGCTGCATATATGGCCTAGAATGTGTTTTATGGGCTGCGTCCAATACTACCTATATGGCCCAGAGGATGCCACATGGGCCGCAGCTCTGTGCTGATTGGGCCGCAGGTTGAGAACCACTGACTCAGACTAATGCTCTCTCAGGGATAAGTTCAGCATGGGGACCAGATCACCACTTCCACTGCCTTGTGAAGACCAGGTTTCTGACAGAAACGAGTCAGACACACGCTCCCATCTTGCACAGAGAGTGTGAGAATTTAGCATTCAGGCGCTGCTTAGGGGGAGACCATGATCTAATTGTATCTTGATTTGCCCTTTAAACAACTCAGCTGGCTTCCAGTTGTTCGATAAGGGACGCTTCTCAAGCGAATGGCCCAGTGCCGCTGGAGTTCCTGCGCTGCACTGTTTGCGGCTGGATTGTGACTGGGTCCTGAGCAGATGTGCTATGAGGAAGGGGAGCACCAGGCAAATCTCTCCCCCTTTCCGCATGCTGTGGTGTGTGACCGAGCCATGATCCGGGTGGCCAGCTGGGGTGCTGGGGGAGGCAAGGCTGTTGCATTCCTGACTGCACCCCAACATACAGAGGCATGCGTGATTACAACAAGGGGGAAAGCTTCAGTCCAGAAAACTCAGAAGTGACCCAGAGAATCAGCGGTATTTGCAGAGACCTTCCAGATTAACCCCTGAGTGCCTACCATCACATAGGCCACAAGCAGAAATAGGCACCCAGAAGCAACAGTGTTGGTCTGAAGAAGCGGCAGCCTTACCGAACCCTACGGGCAGAGAGATCCTCCAGCTGCAGTCCATGTTACTGGGGTAGTTTCCTGGGAACCCAGGACTCAAGATCACTCCTTCCATCTCTTCTGCGGTCCCACCACATTGGGCTGTAAGATTGACAAGGGCCTGATGTTAATGGAAAGGATCTGCGGAAAGGTCACTTACCATTTACACAGGGATACAGCCGCAGCCATCCATTTATTTTATGGAAAAGAAGAAAAATTCACCATGGAACTAACATGATATTTGCCAACCATCACCCTGATCACCCCACTAGTATGTTGCATGTTTTTCCTGCACTCTGTGTCTGACCTATTAAAGCTCTTATCCTGTGACTGGATCCATACCTCTGAGCAGCTCTGGCCACAGCATTGGGACCTTAGGTTGTAAGGTGTTAGAAGCAGGGGGCGTCTGTTACCATGCAATATCAAGCCCAATGGGGCCTGCGGGCGGTAACTATTTCATTTTCTTAAATAAGGCACAAAATACAGCTAAGAAATCTATCTGTCTAGTCCTTACGTTGATTCTGAGTGCCTCCGTTTGATCCAAATCAAGGTGGAACCATTGGTATGATATTTAGCAAACTCTGGACAATTATAAATACAGAACAATGCGTATATGCAGTTGGCTCAAATGAAACCTCTACAAAGGCCAGTGCACAAACATCAAAACAAACAAGATGTTTACAAAAGACGACAGATTAAATTTCAACTCAAGACACCATCTTATCTGACTGACCTCTGCGTTACTCTTGTAATACATTCCAACAGAAAACATGCACTCATATCCTTAATCCAATCTGACACTGAAGGTACAGATTTCCCTTTGTCCAGCATCTCACTATGCATGCTCATGTCTGTGCAATGCTTCTCTTGTAAGGTTTTTTTTCCCCCCCCTTGATGTCTGCTTAACATAACTGCTCTTAAATTATGTAAAAGGAAAACATCTGGATTAAATAAACTGAGAGAAGCCAGCAAACCTTGCCAGGGAATTAATATGTTTTCTCCAGTGCTTTGGGGGCTTTTGTATATGGTTTGGAAATGAGAGAACGACGAAGAATCCAATCTCTGGTTTTACATTTAGGTGAAAATTGTCATACTTGGGAGATGCTTGGCACATATATGTAGAATTTCACACACACACACACACACACACACACACACACACACACACACACACGTTGCTAACTTGCTTGATTTTCACTCAATGAGCTGCCGGTGCTCAGCGTCTCCGAACACCAGGTCTACACAGCCTGCGGCAGCGAACCTTTGAGCCCGAATTGACAGACTCAGGCTCATGGGGCTCACGATACCACACTAAAAACAGCTGTGTAGACACAGCGACTTGGGCTGGAGCTTGGACTCTGAGGCCTAGGCAGGGGGCGGGCATCAGAGATTGAGCCGCGACTTAGAAGGGCTGTCTCCGCAGCTGTGCTGAGTGCGGTAGTGCAAGCCCGAGTCTATTGACTTGGGCTCAGAGGCTTGCTGCCATGGGCTGTCACTGGTTGTGGAGACGTACCCT
The DNA here is from genome assembly GCF_028017835.1 of Emys orbicularis. NCBI lineage: Eukaryota > Metazoa > Chordata > Testudines > Emydidae > Emys > Emys orbicularis. The sequence continues at coordinate 5,516,256 of NC_088705.1, read as the reverse complement.
TATTTAAGGTGCCTAAATATGGATCCAGCTTTACACTCCTGGGCTTGAACAAACCAACCCCAGACACACACTGTGTTCCTTTATTAAAACAGCAGTGACCCGGTCCTGCAAAGGGGTTGCCCCCTAGTGACATCACTGGGATTTGGAGGAGAAGAGAAGTAAGTAGGTAGGTAGGTAGACAGATAGGCAGGCATGTAGGGGGAGGAACACACAGACAGAACTTTCCAGCACTACACTAAAGGGACAATCTGGAGCAAACCCCAGTATTATTTGCATCGTGGTAATGCATAGATGCCTCAGTCATGGACCAGGGCCCCATTGTGCTAGGCACTGTACAGACACTAACGTCTACAACAGGGTCTTGGCCCATGACTGGGCTCCTAGGTGCTATGCCAACACAAATACATCATAGTAACGATAATATAAGAGTTTTTTGTTCTTGCTTATCTATCCATTAATCTTGGAGGTCCCCGTGGCTGCAGTATTGAGACGCTGTTCCCAGCACCTGAATTCCTTGACTATAATGCTGAGCCAAAGGGGTTCTGGCTCCTTTCTAAGCAGCTCCCATTGGCAGGAGTCCTATCCGCTCACTTCTTTCTGCTGTAAGTATCTCTCTATTTATTTCTGGCCTGTAGATCATCAGATAAAAGAGCCAGCAGCTATTATAATTACTTTAAAGCTAAATGATGTGAGCTGGAGCAGCAGGGGCCTGAAATAACTGTTAACTAACTAACGCTATTAAATGCATAAATGTGTCTCTCGCAAAGTCATAAAGTGCAGAATATGAATATTAAACATCTAGAGTTGTTAAAAAGCAAAATATTGCCTTAAAATAACCCAAAAGGTCCCGCAAGCTGCCTTCATGCCTCTGTTTCTACAGTACCAGCTCCTGCCCTTATGTAAATCAATAGCCTGACACTTGTTCTCCTCAACAGGAATAGGATGGGCCCTACAGGTCCACCACCTTTAACGCTGCTGGCAACTCATCACCACCTTTCCCCAGGACATCACCGTAGGCAAGCATGGTGAACGAGGCATGGTGAGCTTCTGGTTCTTTACCATTCTTCTTTTCCTGCAGGGTGACCACCACTGAATGCCAGGTGGGGGGAATGGCTCTCCCTCTACACAGGAGTGATGGTTCTGTGATGTAGATTCACTGATGGGGGCTTTGTGAATCGAACCAAACCAAGTTTTGTTGTTGTTTTGGACGCCAGTCCCAGTCCCAGTGCTACCGGTCCTTCCCTTTTCACCCACGCTTATTCCCCCACATTTTAAAAGTGCACCATATAGAAGCGGCTAAGCTGTGGCACGAATCCTACCGATGCAAAGTGGAGGTGGATAATTCCAGCGCCGGACGGTCCCCGGCATGCAGGAAATGTGTGAGTGCCCCTACAAAAAATAAATAAAATAAGATGTTTAGAAGATTTGGGGTTTCTTTGTTTCACAGCAACGCTGAAGTCCAGAAAACAAAAACTTTCCGGATTTGCAAGTGTCTAGTACCTGGAGGGCATAGCCTGGCTCACACTGAAAGGAGACGACATCATTAACCAAGTACCTCTCTCCAATCTTCAGGCCATTCCCAGGCACTGCAGGTTCTGGACAGCTGGACAGGCCGACGGCTGTGAAAAAGAAAGCGTGAAACTGAAAGCTCAAAGAGAGAGGGGAATGTGAACTATGGCAAAGGCAGAGAAGGAAGAACCTTGGGTCTCAATGGGACAAGGGCATCATACTTACAGACGCACGACAAACAAGGGGGAGAGAGACCACAGGAGCAAACACAGAGAAAGATCCAATGCAACTGAGCGTGTGTACTGAAATGGGCATAAACCACAGAGGGGAATCTGCATCTTAACTCACTGTGACCCTTCAATGGTCGCTAATGACCTCCCCCATAGAAATCAGACGGGGAAACTCCATTTTGCCATCTCCATCTCCCTATGAAATTCCCCCCAAAACAGTGTATCATGGCATGCTTTGCCCAGTCCAGCTTTGAATGCTTCTAGTGATGGGGCTTCCGTCACTTCCACTGGGAGACCATCGCAAGGTCTAACAGAACTCACCACTGCCCTATTTCCCCCTGTTAGTCACCTTAAATTCACCCTTCTTCCATTTTACCCCATTGGTCCTAGTTCTAATCCCTCCTCTACACAATCCCTTTACCTCTGGGCTGGGAACACCTGTACCCGCCAAAACCTCTTCCCAAGGGCCATCAGCAAGAAAGCTGGATCCCTAGAATTAAATTCGTTCTGCATCCCGTGCGACTTTCTTTTGCCACCTAACCTGATCTGTATGCCCACGCCATGGCTCCGTCTTCCTAACAGCCCTAATCACCTTTCTCCATCCTCCATGAAGAAGCTCCAGCATCTCATTTACATCCTGGCCTCGGCAGCTTTCTCTGGTATCTTAATAGTTCCCCACGCTCTATTCTCTAGTGCTTTATTCAGTCCAATTTTATTCGTCTTGCATGAGCGGGCTCCCAACACTTCCCTTGGGGAGAGTATTCGTTGGATATGAATAAGTAAGATGTAACCTTCTGGTTGACAGGCATGAATGCTACTGATCAGACCTCACTGACTCAGGGCTAGTCAGCAGTGTAATAATTGCTGTATTATACATAAGCAACAATACATCAGTCTTTAAAGTAACAAAGAGTAGAAAAGCAAAGCACTGAGGCAACTAAAGCCCCCCTGAGAATGTTAAATTGTGTTTGTATTCATGTTGCTGTACTCATTCTGTATCCGATGTTGCCTGATCTGTAAGAAGAGGAAGCCAATCCCAGTTGTCCCTTGCTTGACCAACTCCATTTTATTTGAGTCACGCTTGTAGTACAAAGAGTACATTATTTTTCTTGTATGTAATTTATCCGTTTTGGGGACAGAGATGGCACAATCCCATTTTTCCCCCTCTCTCTCTGCCCCCTCCCTCTTTCTCTTCAATTATGGAATAAATTTATCATTCGAGACAGGTAACAGTAATAGATGTGGGTCTCTCATAGCATCTAAATCGAATATTCCATGAAGATTTTACTCAATCCCGTTTCCTTCCAGGCCACAATTACAATGGGAAGGAGGCCCACTGCAAACAGGATTAGCAACCCCAAAGGTCATCTGTCCGGTGAGGTGCTCTCCTCTTTATGTATTCCCCCGTCTCTCACTTCTATGGCGCCACATGGGGAAAAAATTAAGACAGTAGTTTGCAGTCACCTCATGCCCACCGTAGCTCAGCTGTCTGCCAGAACCTCCCTCACTCACCACACTAACAGCTGTCGCTAAAAGATAACCTTCAGCATCACTCCAAGGGCTAACGTTCTGCTTCGACTCTACAATCTGGAGGCTGAACTACAAAGCGGGGGGAAAAAAGAAATAACGTTGACACGGGTTTGATGGTGACTCCCCTTCTGAAACCAGAGTCATGCTTCCTGACAAGAAAACACACATGGCCACACATGTAGCTGTATCTCCTGACCTTCAGGGAGTAGTGAGAGCAGATTTGAATAACTTCTCACACAGAACAGTGGGCGACTGAGTCATCCCAGCCAGGGCTTTGTCAAGCCTGACCTTAAAAACCTCTAAGGGAGGTGGTGGAAGCTCCTTTCCTTAGAGGTTTTTAAGGTCAGGCTTGACAAAGCCCTGGCTGGGATGATTTAGTTGGGGGTTGGCCCTGCTTTGAGCAGGGGGTTGGACTAGATGACCTCCTGAGATCCCTTCCAACCCTGATATTCTATGATTCTAAAGTCCACTCATTTCCCTCTGGCTTTTGGGCATGTGGAGATAAGGGCTATTTCTCAAGGGATCAGATCGGGGGAGAGGTGGAAGAAACACTACATATGAGCTCACCTCACGCTGCTTCCTTCCGGTGTTCCTAAGTGTACAAGCTGGAAACTTCCTGTCCCAGTCTCGAAACCGGACCCCAAAATGGGGCACCCAGTATATTTCAGCCAACGCCTCAGCTGAGAACCATGATTATCTATCCACCTCAGGGTTTTATACTGCCGACCATCACCGTAGTATCTGGGTGCCTTCCATGTAAAACCAATGGCAGTAGCCACATCGTTGCTAGACTTCATGGACTCGCTGGCGTTCTCGCTGTTGTACCTTGCACTAAGGTACTGCTTTACTAATGAACGCATTAGGAGCGAGATGCTCTTATCTCCATTTCACAGAAGGGAAAACTGAGGCAGAGGGTGGTGAAATGACTCAAGGTCGCACAACAGAAGAAAATGGGTCAGAACCCAGGAGTTACTGACTCCCTGCCTCATGCCCAAAACACTGCCTTGAATTAGAGTCTTCATAGCAAATGACCAACCTCTCTTGGGCTACCAAAGCTGTCAAATCCACCCTTTCTAATCATGACTCCAATCTCACCACCACCACCCGAGGATGCGCCTGATGGGTCAGGTTTGACTGTTCCTGGCCCGTTGGTCACGGCAGTCCCAAAGGACGCAGGTTCTCTCTACAAGCAAGACTCCTCTAGTAAAGAAACAAAAGCCCAGTGGGAAGAAAGTCATGGGATATGGGCACATTTGGCGATATGCTGTCCAATGGCTAGGAAAAACCACGGTTGAACTTGGTGGTCACTGGCTGGATTAGCACGTGCCTGCAAGTGAGTTGGTAGGCATGGAGGAGGGGCTGGAAATGCAATGAGGGGACCTGGGATCCCCACAGAGTTCTGATGGTCTCCCTCAATAATCAAACAAGTACTAGGAAGCACCAGGGTGACCTGCCCCCGAGAAGGAGAGGGCAAGACACCCTCCAACACATGTGGGAGACTGCTGTATTCCCCAGCAAGTCGCTCATCTGCTGACCCACCCAAGCCTCTTCCCTGTGCCTGTCTGGCAGCATTCACCTGGGAGTGCCCCCAGGCTGCATGGAGAGAGAGAGAGGATTCTGGCTACAGATGTGTACACTGCTGGGAACAATGGGATGGATGGAGAGAGGAGGAAACAGATGGGAAGCAGATCTGCCAGGTGGGCTGGTGGCCCAGCCGATGCCTCACACCGCTGCCGCAATGTCAAAGCATGCCTGGCCAGCCCCTTTCTCATCGTGCTGGGGAGATCCTTTGCACCCTGCTTCCCAGGCTCTTCGCCGCTCCATAGCAGAGACACCAGCCCAGAAGGGATGACAAGCCCCAGGCAGCTGGCTGAGTGGCAGGTCTCACTTTCACAGACCCAGAGACAGCATCCTTTGCAGACAGGCAAGCCGTAAACAAGAGCAACACTGGGCTTCAAGGAGAGAACGTGGCGGGGGACAAGAGGGAGAGGGCAAATCCGTGCATGACCTTGGGGACTAAGGGAAGTGGCAGGAAATGGGGGTAAGGGTGGAGGAGATGGCAGGAAATGCAGGACCCTTCTGCAGTTACTATGGAACCTTCTGTAGTGCAACAGGGACGGAAGAATGGTGAGATGACATGCTGGGAGCTTGGAGGCTGCCCTATTTACCCCTCCCTGGGCAATTGTAGCTGGGCCAGGAAGGGCCTGGCACAGCTTTTGGGCACAACCGTGGTTTTGCCAGAGACCAAAGACACAGAAGGCAGCCTTGGGGCCAGCCTGGGCCTTCACATCTCCACCCCAAACCTGCTGAGGCCAGGGCTCTCTTGAGGGCGGGGAAGTGGTACTGAGCTCTCCAGCCTGGCTGGCTGAGTGGGAGCTGCCATCTGGGTTAGACGATGGGAGCCAGGTTGTGGACAGAGCAAAGCTCCGGTGCCAAACAGTCTCCAGGTGAGAGAGAGAGAGAGAGAGAGTGAGTGTGTGTGTGTGTGTATCTGGGCAGGGAACTGCAGTCGGATAATAAGTATTGTTATCTGTATTACTGTAGTGCCCAAGAGCCACCCTGATGGACCAGGCCCCCTTGTGCTCGGCACCCTACAAACACAGATCAGAAAGCCAGGTCCCTGCTCCAAAGAGCTCACAACCTCAGCAATGGAATTCAATACGGAGGTAATTTACTTGCATAAGCTACCATCTAGGAACCCCCCTGAATGCTCACACTCAAGCTTAATTCAGAGCAAGAGATGATGCCTCACACTCCCATTGGGAACTCTAGAGAACAGGGGAAGGCGCCTGGATGTGGTTAGGGGAGAGCTCTCACATCCAGTTCAGTTCCTGGATGCAAGGGGAGAGCTGGAAACATGGATCTGGTTTGGCTCATCTCTAGGACCTGCTTTAAAGGACAGATGGAAGCAATTCCCCCCCTCCCAACTCAGAGATAGCAGCATGCAGGGAAGTTATCCCAGTCAGTGGGAAGGACCTTGGCCCAAGCTGATCTAGTGACCATCAAAGAGGGATGGAAACAATGGCAAAAAATATGGCAGGGCCCTATGCAATGCCTCCTTCTATGCAAACTGCGTATCTTCAAACTCTTCCCCCTTCTACCAGCTAAACAGATTCCCTCCAACCCTCCCCTCGCACCCGGGTCGTGAACGTAGGAGAGAACTCCCTGCTCAAACACCCCTCCCCCCGACACACCGCTCATAAGGGAGCAACATGTAATGGCTCAAACCTGGAAATGTCACCTGCTCCCACGCAGGGCATTTCTCCTGTATCTGTTTCGGTAGAGCGCAGAGGGAGGGCTAAGCGCTCCAGCAGGAGCTAACCAAGGGAAAGCAGCACATGAGCCAATGAGCAGCTGAAAACCCTCCCAATCCTTGCAGAGAGATGAACGCAATCATGCCCCCTGCAGCAAAGCCCACGCTAAGAGATCTTCCCTGGGCAGTGAGGCTTACTGTTTGCCTAATAGCTGGCTCTGGCAATGGCAACAGCCTGCTACTTACAGGTAAAGGAGCTCTTCTTCAGCTCAACTAGCCAAGCCATGTGCTTTGGGGGCTGACAGTCTGGGGTTCTATCCGTGGTGGCGTCTCTGTATATTGTCTCCTTACCAAATGGCACCCTATCTGTTATGTGGCAGAAATCAGTGGGTGAAAAGTTATGGATCAGACCAGTTGATCATGATGGTCCCTTCTGACTTACAAATCGAGGAATCTAGATGGGTTGCAAACTCCTGCAGCCTCGGGACGCTGGTTCTGTGCATGGGATTGTGTTTTGCTACAGTTGCTGGGGCCAATCAGTATAAAAGCCTGCGACTCACTCACATACAAAGGAGCGCTCCTTCAGCTCAACCGGCGGGGCTTGTGGTTCTCAGTGCTGGAGGTCCTGGGTACCAACCCTGGTCATATATATCAAGCCAAAGCTCACCATCCCCCAAACCAAAACATTCCGTAGGCATGGAGCAAATGACTTAAATGAACATCTGGTAAAGAGAATAAACTTTAAACGCTACACTTCCTCCCCGCCCACCCTGAGTCAATCTCATGGTTTTGAGGGATGTGACTTGTGGGTTTTGAACATTTGGGGCTGGTAATACTACGATCAGGTCCAGATCAAAGAGGATATTGCTTGTTCCTGATACAGCCTTGCTCCCAACAGCTGCTGTCCTGCATCCTTCTCGGTTCAATGATTATAAATCAGAGAAGAGACACGCCCAGCCCATTTCAACCAGCTCTTGCTGTGGTTAACAGTTCCCTGAAGCATCTGCTGCTCTAGGTTTCACCTCTGGCTGTGCTCCGAACAGATGAGCGGTTCCTGACACAGTAACTGAGCTTCCTGGAGCACAGTGTTGGCCAAGACACTGACGAGGAATACTCTACAGATCCCCGACACATGGCGGGAGAAATAAATAGCCCTGCTACCTACCCGTAACAAGCAAGCGGAAACCGCGAAGCATTATACCGTGCCAAACACCAGGCAACACGGGGCCGGCTCTGCTCCCAGTGGAGGTCAAAGCTCCCACACTGGCACAGGGGATGGGGCCCCAAAGGAAGATCTCAAACAACTTCAACATGCAGTACACATATTAACCGATCCTCTCAGCAAGCTGTCACTCCCATTTGACAGATGGGGAGCTGAAACACGGAGAAATTAAGTGACCAGCCTGCATAACAAGTCACTGACAGAGCTGCAGTTAGAACACAGGACTCCTGGGCCACTACATTGATCCCTTGGGATCCCAGCCATGGAACAAGCCAGTGGCTCGGCTACAAGGAGAAGCTGTTCAGACGATAAGCTGTTTGGGGCAGGGATTGTCTTTTTATTTTCTGTGAGTGCAGCAACTTGCACAATGGGGCCCTGACCCCTTCATCTGGGGCCTCCAGGTGCTTCCACAAAGCAAATAAAATCCAGAATCATTTATGTGTATGACAGTAGTGCCCACAGGTCCCCATGAAATCAAGGCCCCGCTGCGTGGTGTGCTGCAAACACACATAGTAAGAGGCGGCTCCTGACCCGAAGAGCTTACACACTAAACAGACAAAAGGTTGGAGGAGACACAGAAAGGGGAAGAGACTTATGCAAGTTCATAACCTGTATCTCCTGAGTCCCACTCCAGGGTCCTAGCCTCTCCCAAGCCCGCCTCCTCTCCTGCAGTTTTGTTTTAACCATTAGCACACACAGGCATAAACAGAAGCAACCTGGAAAGTCTGGTAGAAGCAGACATTTCTCAAGGGTAGAGTCTCTGCAGATAGGCACCTGTACAGCACAGGACCTTATGCCGTTTTGTGGACATTTTGCAAATGAGAAACAGTCTAAATCTATCTGCGGCTTTGGGGAGAAAAAAACCCACAATCTGTTGGCTCAAGATCTGAAGGCGAGAGTCATGTTTGTGAGCAGCTGTCAAGACAGGGTGTCCAGCAAGAAACAATTATGTTCACATCGCCTGCAGGAAGATTCCATTAAAGGAGACAAGAGTCCCGGCACATCTCTCATCAGTTCAGTGCTGCTGATACCGATTCAGGCATGAGTCAGAGAGTCAGAATATCTCTGTATATTAACCTCCACGCATGTAGGGAGCGGAGAATGCCCTGGATTGGTTGTTGTAGTCGTACACTGTAAATGCACAAGCCTGCTTGCTTCCACTGCTGTTACAGATACCTTCAATTTCATAACAGCTATCATTCTGCTACCTACAGTTCATACATTGCTGGACTCTGTTCCAGCTATCATTCATATACCTACAGCCACCTCTGCATGGCTGTCTGCTGTAGCTTTACCAAGAGACAACTTTTCTGGATTGACCAGATCTGGTCATAGATGAGGAATCAAAGTACAGGCATCAGGAAGAACGAACCTTTGGCTTCATGATCAAAACTTGCCGGTTCTCTTTAATGAAAATCCCTCCCACCCCCACTCCAGTCAGACTCAGTGTACTGCAGAGATGCACACAATCCAGGCCCCCTTTCATATGGATGGCTCCAGGCTCCCTGTCCAAACCCATGTGATGCTCCCACATCCTCCTGGAGTGGAGGTCCAAGAATGGGAAGCGACCCTACGTCACGTTACCTCCAGATCCCTAGTGGTCAGACCCTTTAACAGTGATTGGGGATGCACCAACACTTGAATCTTTCCAATAAAAGACTGGGAGACAGCAATGGAACATGCCCTAGATTGCCTGGGGCAGCAGCTGCTTTGGCAGAACGGTCTTCCTCAGGGTTTTCTATTCAGTTCATGCTAAGAAGCCTCCCAGGTCTGATGTCTCAGGCTGTGAAAGCCATTAATAAGCATGCCTCTGCCATATTCCTCTGCAGCATCGCTGCACTGCCAGCATCTAACTTGTTGCTTCACAAAGTTCATTGGGACGGGAGGTGGGTTATGACAGACACTGTCGCAAGCCCACATTCATTTCTATTCTTTCATTCCACATAGGGCCAGGTGCTATTACAAAGCGGTGCCCACGGCAACAATCTCTGCATCCCAGCACAAGGAGGAAGTCAAGGTTGGAGGACAGCCGTGCACGTACGCTCACCACACACATTCATGCACTGGGGGACTGACATGGCGCAGCAGCGGAGTACAGCATGTGTAAGTGCAAGGCATAAAGTGCTGAGGAAGTGCAGGGGACCCTGATCTATGAACCTGCAGGCTGCCAACTTACTCCTGCCTTGTAACAGGGGCGAGGCTAAACAGGGGATGTCACAGCTAAGCGCATCAGCCACAGCACGAGGATCACATGTATGAAAATACCTCCTTGGCCATGTCCATTCTATGCCCACATGAATACCTTTTACACCCTGTGCACTTGACCGCAAGAGAGTAGGCCTGGATGGTGTTTGAGCACTGGGTCAAAACCTGGCACTTAACCTCACTTGCACCACCCACCTTATGTAGCCTCAACTTGCACTGAATGGTCACCACCTTACACCCCATGCTAGGACCTGCAGGATCAAAGCTAGAGCATGTGCTGTTACAGGAACCCATCTGGGACCTGCGCTTACTTTTGTATTCCAAGTGAAATCCCGCGGCGGACACGCTGATATCTGAGTAGAAATGCAGATAGAGCTGGTTCGAAGTGCTGTTCAGCAAAGCAGGCACCGTCGTACCTGGGAAAAGAGGAGGGATGTATGGTACTGTAAGGTGTTTTTTTCTCCTCCCCTTTATATTCTGAGATTTGCTGCATAAATCTGAGAAGAATCTGAGAACAGAAAGTCCTTTAATTTAACAGCCCGCTCAGTTTGAACAGGTTCTCATGAGTCCAGGAGAGGAATAGCCAAGAACGGTCGGAAAAGACGTTTCCAAAGCCTAGAGACACATTTCATCAGGTAAAGTCTTATCAGCCAGAGAGCAGCCGGACTGAGGGATTGAGAGATCGACTTGGTGATGAGCTTGAGTGGGAGCAGAGCTTCAGTCGCTGGGGAAGCCAGGAGTGCATTACGCCGCCCCTGTTAGCTATTAAATTAGCAGGTGCAAGTGTTTCTATCTGATACGTGGGACTGAGTGCAGCCCTGGACGCAGTGACCGCTACTCTTTGTGAATCTGACCCAGAACCTTTCATCTGAGGATCTCAAAGCATTAAAAAATGTTAATCAATTAAATCTCACAATGCTGTGAATAACCGACGGCAAGTTTTTGCCAGAAACACTGCACCCAGGTGTTGATTCTGCAGGGAAGGGGTTAAAAGGGTTCTGGTGACTCAATGCTGCAGGTGACTTGTTACCCCATTTGGATGTAAGGTAATCTCATTCTCTGGGATGAGAGGATCTAAGGTGATGGCTGAGTGATACTGAGGGAGAAACCATATTAGCAACCAAGTCTAGAGAGAAAGCTTGAGTTAGTTTTGATGTTCTCTTTTTCCTGTTTTCATTGTTAACAAAAAGGCGGCAATCTCGGACTTTACGCTGTACAAGCACCGGGTTGGTAGAGCAGTTTAGGGAAAGTGCCATAGTATTGTACCCATTTTACAGATGAGTAAAAATGAGACACAGAGGCCTTATCTAAAGCACAACATTTTGCACCCAGCAATGGTGCAGCTTAGTAATGCTAGCAATGGTGAGAGTGCTAGTGCAGACAGGATTTACAGCAGGTTTTCACAAGCAGGGTGGTACAAACACCTATGCCCTACATTAGCATTTACACTATTGCTACTGGAACATTGCTGGAAAATGGGTACAGCACTCTCTAGTGCGGACACACTCAGCAATACTAACTGACCTTTTCAAGGTCACCAAGTGACAGGTCAGTCCCACCACTGGAGTGTAAGAGGCAAGCGTCCAGACTCCCAGATCCTACTTACTAGACCACTTTCTTCCATTTTCTCTAAGACATGGTACTGCTGTTACCAACCTAATAACACTACAAAGGTGACCAGCCAGTGCCATGTTTAAGGTTCTCTGCTGGTATCTTCTGAAGCCAACCATAGCCCAAGGCCTCAATTCAGCAAAGCACATTGTCCCATTTAAGCACATGCTTAGATCCGTCCTTAGTCTGCAAAGCATTTAAACATGCTTATCTTTAAGCATCTGTTGCAGTCCAGTTGAAGTCAATGGAAATCAAGTTTGTGCTTAAGTGCTTTGCTGAATACTGCAAATAGGACTTTAAATAGCCACCTACCAGAGAAACTTCCCAGCATGGTGACTGTATTATCCCCTCCATCAAACACTTCCAGGGAATCCCAGTTCTGCTCAGTGACAAAACTGATCACTTGAATCTGAAACATTAAACAAAGAAAAGAGTATCATTCACTTAGTACCTATGTTGTTAATAGGCAAAAGTAATACCAACCACAGAGTCATTAATAAAGATAACAATATGTCCCGTGGTTTGATCTCACTAGGAACAGTCATTCTGCCCGTGATGATGCATTACCAAAGTTAACAGAACTGCAGTCTCAGAATGTCACTGGTTGGGCTGAGTGAAATGATTACAGCAAAACCGGAAAGCATCAGTCCATATACTGGGCTTGATCATCAGCGGGTGCAACCTGGCACAGCTCCTTTGACTTCAGAAGCTGATTTGCACCAGCTGAGGATCTGGTCCTTTGCTTCAATTTGGCAAAATTCCTGCAGAGTTCTGTAGGTTTTCACACTAAAATGTGATGTTTTCAGAAGGAAGATGCTCTCATGTACAGTAATGCCAATGCCCCGTGATCAGAAATTACAAGACTGGCTTGAAACTCATGATACGATGATGATTATTTTTAGTTGGAGGTTCTTCATATTTTCCTTCGGTTTCTGAGCCTTTTGGGTGCACTCTAGTCTTGTTTTCAAGCTTTCCCCTACAACTAGAAGTGCTGGAAATTTACCTTATTTTAAAAATGAAAACTGAGATTCTTATGTAATCATATGACTCCAGGAGCAGGGGCTTCAAAAATCACCAAATAAATAAAATTGCTACAGCATTCTGAAATAGCTCCTATTCTTCAGCAAGAACACCTCCAGTGATTACCAGCGGATTTTTTTTTCTCTTGATGCCTTTTCAGACAGATTCTAATAGTATTTCTGGGGACAAGGAATTCAAAGTGCTGGAGAAACAAGTTGCTCTGTGCTTCTAGGTTGGCATTTTCAAGGCAGCCTAAGAGAGCTAGGGGCCCACCTCCCACTGAAAGTCAAAGGCAGTGGGGCACCCTTAGCATTCCTTGACAGTCCCCGGCTTAACAATTACCCTATGGCTACAATTTTCAAAAGTGGGGGCCTAAAGTTAGGCACCTAAACCCATATTTAGGCTCCTATACAAGAGGCCTGGATTTTCAGAAGTGCTGAGTTGTGTGCCCACAATTGCCATTCAAATCTATGGGGACTGTGGTTGCTACGCCCCTGACAAAAATCAGACCATTTATCTAGGTGCTTAACTTGATGGAATTTTGTACCCATATTTGGGCATTTTGGCTGGCTGGATAGAATCTCTCTCATTTCCAGGGCTCTTGCATATACGTATTGCTGCTATTCACTTGGATGATGTAAATACTTCTTACCAATCCCAATGCTTATGATCAATTAAATTCAATGAAATTACTCTTTTAAGCACTGAGCTCAGCAGGAGGCAATTTGCAGGACTAAGCACTTACAGGTACTTTTAGACATGACAAATCCTGATTTATATATAATCACACACACTCCCAGACAACCCTCCCCCCTGCCCATCTGGAAATCCTACGAAAACACCCCCATTTCCTCTAAAATGCCTACATGCTGCATTTACAAATCCAGTCCAAATGCCTGACTTCCTTTTGCCTGCTAATGCAAAGTTAAAAAAAAAAAATCAAACCATTATTTCTGGCATTTTAACCTGTTTTCCTGCTTGATTTACTCTGAATGATAAAATAACTTTACAGCCTTATTTTTTTTTTAAACAAACGGAGTCTATCTAGCTGGAATACTAATGACCCCTGTGGAGTCATTACCTGTCACACTGACAGAGTCAATACCTGTCAGCCTGCATAATTGCACCCCAATTATTACTTACATTTTTACAAAGGAAAGTGGGTTTCATTTGCTGTCTTAAAATTCCTTTATTTATGTTTATAAAGACAAACATTTTAAGGTTCTAATTCTAGACCGATGTGGATTCATGAGGGATCTGCATCTATTTTCTGCCATGTATAGAAATTAATTCACAGGAAGATTTGCTCCCAGAATGAATAATTCATGGCAGAAATGCGAGCTGGTGCATTGATTACATAAAAACCCCTGCCGCTGACTCGCGGCTGCTAAGAAAGCTTTCGTTTCACCCCCTCCTCTCATTGACAGTTTTTTAACCTTTAATTGTTGTACAGAACGGGGGTAAACTGAGACTTAAATTAGTATCTAATAACTCTGAACATTTCACACACAAAAGGAGGTAATTGGGGGGATGGGGCACATGAGGTGCTCAGGGCTAAGTGGCTCTGGTTATATTGTGGTCCACCTCGGTGCAGAGAGCTCCTTGGGGTGCATAAGCATAACTAGATGCCAGTTTTGCTTCTATGTGGGTCAAACACAGAGCGATCGCTCTTGTTCTGCCTTTACTGCATCCCTTTTCTTGACGGCTCCCGGAGGCAGACTTCATGGTGACATGTTCCACCTGTCGAAGCCCAATGGCTCTTGCAAACTTTCCTTCAGCTGAGAAACTTCCAGCAGAGAAAAAGAATGACAAATCAACATCAGCCTCCTCAGCAGAAGGGGGTCACGTCATCTGGATTCACATCTCTGCCCCTTGTTCTATGTGCGTCTTCATGGGTAAAGCTGAAGGAGCTGTGGATCTATCCATCATCCATATCCCCACTCGTACCGTTAGCTAAATGCACTGTGGCCCCCTGTGAAGACTGGCTTGGGTAGAAGTGCTGCTCCAGGCTAACAGAGTTATTTCTTTAGCTCAAGTGGCAGAGGCCTGTGCTGAAGGGCCAAGGGCCAGTCCCTTGCTGATGACTCATCACTAGGGCCCTACCAAATTCACGGACATGAAAAATGCGTCACGGACCGTGAAGTCTGGTCTCCCCCCGTGAAATCTGGTCTTATGTGTGCTTTTACCCTATACTATACAGATTTCATGGGGGAGATCAGTGTTTCTCAAACTGGTGGTCCAGACCCAAAAGGGAGTTGGGGGGGGTCACAAAGTTATTTTAGGGGGGGCCCGGTTTTGCCACCATTACTTCTGTGTTGACTTCAGAGCTGGGCAGCCAGAAGGCAACGGCTGTTAGCCGGGCACCCAGCTCTAAAGGCAGCGCCGCTGTCAGCAGCAGCACAGAAGTAAGGGTAGCAGTACCGCAACCCCCCTACAATAACCTTACGACCCTCCCACAACTCCTTTTTGGGTCAGGACCCCTACAATTACAACACTGTGAAATTTCAGATTTTTAAAATCCTATGACCGTGAAATTGAACAAAATGGGCCGTGAATTTGGTAGGGTCCTACTCATCACCATGGTATTGGATGCTGAACTGAGCTGGTTAAGCTTTTGGAAATGATTGACTTGATGCTCACTTAGAGGCAAGATGCTTTTTGTTTCTCATGTGCATAAACCCAAACTTATTTTTTTTTCTCTTTGCAGGTCACCTTTAGGGCTTGTCTACACAGCGACACTCAGGATAATTAAGCCAAATTAAGGAAAGGGGTGAATTTAAAGTGGATTAGTTAAACCACATTAAACTCCAGTGTGGACATTTTGTATTCAGAATTAAACTGGCTTTGTTCAATTTAGATTATCTTAATTCACTCTGGAAGTAAAGTAAACTGAATTAAGGCCACTTTAATTTTGAATAAGAGTGTCCACATGGGTTTAGTGAGGTTTAACTAATCCACTTTAACTTTCCTGAGTGTCCCCCTGTAGATAAACCCTTAGTGGAAAAAGGGCTTTTGGATCATTTCCTGATTTCCTTCATATTACTTTTCCTAGTTTTACCCACTATGGTTTCTGGGAGGGTTTATTAGATGCATCATGATGATGGGGAGACGAAATCGCGGGGAGAGCACTTATGAATGAAAGACACGTTTTTTCTTACCAGCCTACATTATTATTCACTTCCTTCCATATCCAATGTAGGAATGTAAAAACAATGATTGGCTACACGTGCTGAGAACATTCCCACTGAAGCTTTGCATTAAAAGTGGTGGAAGGAAGAATCTATTGATATCACTTTAAAAAAAAAAATCAGTGAATTATTTATCACCTCTTGATAATGTGAGTCCCAAACATTTTGCAAAATGCATCGACTGTTTACATGTTTAAACAGAGCCTCCTGCAATTTGATTGTATTAATGGCTAACATTTCAGATGAGTGGGAAGGAATCTGTGATGCATTTTGCAGCTTTGCAAAACAGTCTGTTAATTGGACTTAAAATACAAAACAAGAGCAGGAATTTGCCAGTCTGGAAGTAGTGACAGCCCCATTAGAAGCCACAGAGCACTTATCCCCTCCATTCCGCCTGTTAACAAACTGTCACTGATGTGACAGGCCATGGTCAGGCAAGATACTAATCTCAGTGACACGACTGAAGTCAATGGAATCATTTCAGATTTACACCGGTGTCCCAGAGATCAGAATGCAGCCTGGTTGCTTCGTGTCAGACACAGATCCGCAGCACATAATAAAAGTGTACCTGATATCAGAACAAACATGTCATAAGACATACATTTACTGTGTGTGCCAAACAGCTATGACTGCTGCAGAGAGAGGGGGGGGAAAAACCTCTATTAACCTAACGCCTGATAAAAAAATAAGAGCATTTAATAAACAAAACCCCTGCAGATAAAATGGTGTAAAGAAGAAGAAAGAAGCCCAGCGATTATCAGACTCGTGCAATGAATGAACCCTATTAAATGAATCCATCTTATCTGCATCAATTGATGCCAGCGTAACATGTAGCTAGATACCTTTCTGTGAGGATGGGAACTTTATCTAAAGGACTGGTCTCTGTGATGTGCTTTGAATGAATTTAATTCTCAGTCTCCTCAGGTTTGTGCCAGGGATTCTGTGGAGGACTGATAAGTGCCAGAGAAACCAAAACACAGGGCTTCAGTACGTGGAGAAACTGACCACTAGAACTACAGTGGTAGAATTATACTGCTATAGCTATGCTGGTATAGTCCCTGTGCGGATAATCTAATCCAGACTAAAAATGATTTATTTTGATATAGTACATATGACTTTAAACCTGCAAAATTACGCACCATGCGGCTGCTCTAGGCAACGTAAGCTACATCAACAAAGACTCACTTTTATTCCAGAAGGAATTGGGATTGTTTAGTCTGCAGGAAAGAAGGGTGAGGGGGGATTTGATAGCTGCTTTCAACTACCTGAAAGGGGGTTCCAAAGAGGATGGATCTAGACTGTTCTCAGTGGTAGCAGAAGACAGAACAAGGAGTAATGGTCTCAAGTTGCAGTGGGGGAGGTTTAGGTTGGATATTAGGAAAAACTTTTTCACTAGGAGGGTGGTGAAGTACTGGAACGGGTTACCTAGGGAGGTGGTGGAATCTCCTTCCTTAGAGGTTTTTAAGGTCAGGCTGGGATGATTTAGTTGGGGATTGGTCCTGCTTTGAGCAGGGGGTTGGACTAGATGACCTCCTGAAGTCCCTTCCAACCCTGATAGTCTATGATTCTATGAATAGAGCATCCACACAGAGAGTTAGACTAGCATAGCTATAGCGGCCGGCCAACTTCCCCATGTAGTAATCCTCCCACTGAAATCTCACCCACCTTGCCAGCCAGGGTGAAAAGGAATGTCTGATTCCAGAAAAGAATTACGCATTCCACCGATCTCCTACCTCTGAGTAGCAGTGACTTGATGGTACTTGACCTCTACAAGTGCACGAGATACAGTATGTTCCTTCTCTCAATATCATGCTGCAGTGACGGCTGTTTAATATGGTACCTGTATTCCTGCTCCTTCAGGGACGGTTATCTTCCACACGCAATTGAGGCTATTCAGGTAGGGCTCAGGGAAGCCAGGAGAAAGGATGGTGCCTTTACGCTCAGTCAAGTTTCCACCACAAGGCACTGAAAAAAAAAAAAAAAAAAAAAGCAAACAAGAACTTGAATGTGGGAGAGCTCAGCTTTATATAATAAATAATGTATGGAGATATATCTATTGCATAGAATGGGAAGGGACCCCTGAAAGGTCATCAAGTCCAGCCCCCTGCCTTTCCTAGCAGAACCAAGTACTGATTTTGCCTCAGATCCCAAAGTGGCCCCCTGAAGGACTGAACTCACAACCCTGGGTTTAGTAGGCCAATGCTCAAACCACTGAGCTACCCCCCCCCCAACACTTCACTAGATATGGGCAGAAAAGTACCTGGGACTGGGTGATTACTTAAGAAAGTGATTTGTGAATAAAACCATCTGGGTTGCAACTCTGTTCCTGGCAGCACAGCACCCAGCTCAACGGGAACCCGATCTTGGCCCCAAATCGGGGGTTGGCGGGGATGGGGAAGGAGTGCACCACATTTCAGCAATCCGGATCAGTGTGGAAACCATGAACTTTTGGCGCAAGTTAGAGCAGCCTTCAGGCTGGTCTAATTTACAGCAGGGCCTGGTTCAGCCACCAGCATTGTGAAGGGTGGTAAGAAAGGTGGCATAATGCCACTTATACCCTCCCACTTAGGCCAGCTTTGCTGGGCACTACCCTGGCACACCTGGCGAGCAGGGGCAGAGTCCTTAGTAGAGAATGATACCCTCTCTAAAGGTGATTGTAACCATCCCATAGAATTCAATATTCTGTTAAAAAAACCCTAGAGAAAGAGGATGGTTTTCCATGACTTTCTATCGGGCTTTCCCACAAGGAATACAAAGAGCTAGGCATGCAGAGAACCTTGCTTTCCCTTTTATCCCCCACAGAACCAGGTTTACAAACCAAGACAGGTAGGCACAGAGACATTCCACTGAGCTAACGCTCCCGGCATAGTCAGGCATTCAATACTCCGGGAGCCCTGGAGAGCATATCCGGCACTGCACTCGAATCGGACAACGGCCCCGACAGCGAAATCACTGCCAATCCTCCTCCCGTAGCGGGGTTCCGGCACGGAGCTGCATTGTGTGGCGCTGGTGCGAGGAACCGCTTTGAACACAGAGGGAGAAAATGGTAGTGTGATGCTAGCAGACCAGGAACCAGCTCATGCCAAGGCCCCAGGGCTCTCTGAACACAGACTAATGCTTAGCTGGAAAACGGTTTGGTTCGCCTGTGGATTAGTATGGTTAAAATAGATATTAGTGTTATAAGAATGTGTTTAGACTTTATGGCATGCTTGTAGGATGCTGCTTGTATTAGTCCTACTTATAATATCTGTATCCCATGCTATAAAGTAATTCTCAAGTGTTCGCTCTATAACTAAAATGTTTGTTCTGAAACTATGTAATTCACCAAATGGGAGGGGAAAGCTTCACCTAATGCAAAATGCTGGATTCCTACAGAAGGTGTTATCTCCTGGCCATTAGGAAGGACTATTGAATCCAAATGGGCCACTGTGGAACAGAAACGTTGTCAATTTCTCTTCTCCCCCCCCCTCCGCCCCCAATGAAGAGGTTAGGTGCAGAAGTGCTCATCTCATCAGCTTGGACTCCCTGACCAGAAGGAATTAGGGTGTTTTTATGATGTTTGGACTCTAACGGACAAAGATTGCTAAACATAAGCAAGAGATCCCCAGGATTAACTTGGGTTAGCCCTAATGGACATATGGAACTGGCATATTTCAGCAGCTCTTTCACCATCTGAAACCTAAGACAGCAACTCATTTGTGTGTGCACATTTATCTGTTTTAACCGCTTAAATAACTCATTCCTTTTTTCCTACTGAATAAATCTTTAGTTAGTTTATTACAGGATTGGCTACAAGCGTTGTCTTTGGTGTGAGATCAAAGGTGCAAATTGACCTGGGGTATGTGACTGCTCCTTTGGGACTGGGAGTAACCTCAATATTTTGTGCTCTTTGGGTAAAATGACCATCTGTCACAGAGTCAAGCTTGCCTGGGTGGCAAGATAGATCGGAATGCCCAAGGGGACTGTCCATGACTCCATGTTAAGGCTGTATAGGACCTGAGGAATTTACCACTTGTTACTTGGTTGGTGAAATCGAATTATAGAACTCACAACCAGTTTGGGGCTTCAGAGTAGCAGCCGTGTTAGTCTGTATCCGCAAAAATAACAGGAGTACTTGTGGCACCTTAGAGACTAACAAATTTATTAGAGCATAAGCTTTCGTGGGCTACAACCCACTTCTTCGGATGCATATGCATCCGAAGAAGTGGGTTGTAGCCCACGAAAGCTTATGCTCTAATAAATTTGTTAGTCTCTAAGGTGCCACAAGTACTCCTGTTAAGTTTGGGGCTTGTGTCCTACCTCTTAACAGTCTGCCCGAGGTTGGTATTCTTGCTTGTGAGCCATTCCAGACAGCATGACAGTTAGATCAAGACACGGTTGCAAAACAAGAATGTATGTTACGCGGAACATCAGGCAAAGATTCTGCCCCAGGATCATAGGTTCTGACTTTAAAAGGTACCTACTGAATACGCGCAGTTAGGCTGTATAGGGCAGACGCTGTCTTTTTGGCTACATCTTCACTGCACAGGTAACCCGAGTGTTTGGCCCTCAGTCTGAGCATCTGGATTAGCCTAGCCTTAGTGGCGGCCTCCCCACTGCAAAGCCCTACTGTGCCCTGATGGGTTCTGCATTCACCCATGTGTGTCTGTAGGCAAATCTAATGGCTCTTTGTGCTGACATGCTTGGGAGACCCAGGTTCACTTCTCTAGGCTGCCACAGACTTCCTGTGTGACCTTGGGAGAGTCCCTTAGTTTCTCAGTGCTTCAGTACCCCATCTGTAAAATGGGGATCATAGCACTGCCCGAGCTCACAAGGGTGTTGTGAGAATAAAATACAGGAAAGGTTGAGAAGTGCTTTGAGATCTACTGATGAAAAGTGCTATATAAAAGAGCTAGGTATTATTATTATTATTAGAGACACATAGAAAGAATCATTCAGTTCACACAAATCACGAGTCCTTGCACACAATCATTCTTTGATTAGCACTTAACATGTTCACAGTGATGTACGGACACCACCAGCTAAAGATTTAGACTTTTTTAAAAATGAATTTAAAATAGTTCCTGGTACAACACTGGCTCCTGAGTCCCCCTGATAAATTTTGGGGATTTTACAATCACCTTTTCCTATTAGTTCAAGATGTTTTTTTTCTCCAGTGTGAAAGACCCACACAAACAACAGAGGAAAGTGGCTATAGAGGGTGCAACTGATGATGAAAAGTGCCGTCACATCCAAAGGTGAACAAAGAAGAGAGATCATTTTTCACTTTAACCTCTTTGTTGTCACCATCTCAGGTGTTACTTGTGCTAATGTGTTTCCCCTCACAGCACCCCTGCGAGGCAGGGCAGTATTGTTACCTCTGTTTTACAAATGGGAAAACCAAGGCACAAAGAGGTTTTAGGCTGAGTTTTTCAATGGCGCTCAAGCGAACAGGGCACCTAACTTGATTAGGCTCCCTGTCAAATTCTGCCCTAAGTGACCTGCCCATAGCCACAGTGGAGCTGGGACTGGAACCAAGAGGAAACTGACTTGGTTCTTTCAAAAAGAACAGGAGTACTTGTGGCACCTTAGAGACTAACAAATTTATTTGAGCATAAGCTTTCGTGGGCTACAGCCCACTTCTTCGGATGCATGTAGCCCACGAAAGCTTATGCTCAAATAAATTTGTTCGTCTCTAAGGTGCCACAAGTACTCCTCGTTCTTTTTGCGGATACAGACTAACACGGCTGCTACTCTGAAACTTGGTTCTTTCAGGCTACTAGGAGTCTCCTTATTGTAATGGATTGTAACAATGGAGTGTGTTATTGTAACAATTTAAAACAATCCTTGTCAACACGAGCGAGGGAGAGAAAAGACAGTCGGGCCCAGGCACTGCCCTTATTTCTGTAAGTGCCTGAACTCCTGCCACTTGCGGATGATGCTCTTGTGAGCTGTATGGTACGGGAAACAGCTGAGCTTCAGAGAGAGCGAAGGGGTGAGAAACTGACTCTCAGACCGTTGTGTGAGTGGGCAATTGCTCCCAGTGGGAATAAAGAAGTCAAAGCACTGATTATTCCTGAGTAGGAAATCAATGAATTTTCATCTCTCAGTGGCGCTAAGATTTATTAGCACTTCAGGCGGGAATTGTTGGGAAGAGAGGGAAAAACAAAGATTACAAGCACATTAGCGACGTGCTTTCGTTGATTTTAATTTGGTCCAGAGAGATGAATGTGCATGTGCTATGTGTTTTGTTTTACCCAGGATGCCTTGCACACCCTCCCTCTAACAGATCTCAGACAGACATCCCCACCTATGCATACACAACTGCCAGGAAATGGGGAAGCAAGAAGTTAGACTTTGACGCCCATCTGTGTTTTTGAAAAAAAAGGGTCCACTTGCCAGCACGTTCTGCTCTGACGAGAACAGAGATTCCTATGAATCTGAACTGCGGCTCAATAGGGTGAATGGGACGAATCGTTTTTGCATTAGACAGACAACCAACCATGTGCTTGGCCTCTCTCCAAGCTACCGAAACAATTGCACCTGTGTGCCTGACTCCACTGATCTCCTGCCCTCAAATCCACTGAAACAAGAGCAATCAAAGATGCTCAGGACTTTGTAAGATCAGGTTCAAATCTGGGCCACCTATTTGAAAAAAAAAAGTGCTTGTCAATGTCAATGAGATATTTATTCACCATGGACGTATCTCTGGACCACAACTGCACCTACCTTGGTAGACAAAATGAAATCCTTTGGCAGTTCCTTGACCCTTGGCACTGAACTTGATGAGGATTTGATTGGTGGTGGCTAAGGGCAATGATTCACCTAGACAGGGAGAGAGGGAAACAGACAGCAGGCGTACACGTATTACAGCATCACCCAGGGAACTGGTTTACTGAGGCCTTTCTACTAAGACTTTCTCAACATGGGAAACTTTTACGATATAGGTTTTTCTGAAGTTGGCATGGAGGAGACTTCCTTACGCACAGAGCAATTGTTAATTGTACCAAGGGATCTGTGAGAATCTATCTGTAGAAGCACATGGCTCTGTACAGCTGGGGTTGCCTATGGTGGGGGGGGGCTTTCGGGGAGAAAAAAATGCAATTGTGACTGCAATTTAAAAAAAAATTAATTTCCTTTTTTTAAAGAACCGAACTCAAAAGAAAAAGGTAGGATGCACACCTTACAAAAACACTGTCCTGAGAAGTCTAGTCCCTGGTGAAGATTTTCAGAAGTGATCAGCAATGAGGACAAGTTCTCAGCATGTTTTGAAAATCAGGCCCTTCTAAGGTGTCTCAAGCTGGGCTTCCCAAAAATGAAGCACCCCATATCAATGGTCAATCTTGGCCTAGACGTATATCGCCCACTAATGGGGATCTCGCGCCACACATGCGACAAGGAAACAAGTTCCTTAAGTACAGCATTGGGGAGATAAAGCCAAACAAGGGATAGGTGGGTCCTGAAAATGAAGGGAAGGCAATGTTCAGTTGGAAGATAACACCAGCTACGAGGGGAGAGACACTGCAATCGCTTCCTGCAGGGAAGTGATTGTGTGTTGGCCGAGAACTGAATCAGTCTCCAGCATCACTTTGGCAAACCAGGAAGATGGTCTAACTTCCACAGCCATGCCGGGGCTGCCCATGAAGAACTCAGCAATCTGGAACTGCTCAGAATCTACCATCGTGCTCTGCATTATGGCCCCTTTCTCCCCTGATTTTGCCACCCTCCGTTTTGCAAGGGCTTGTGAGGGGCTGTGCACAGGGCAGCCTATGGCTGACTCACGCAATGCCTGCACAGTGTGTAACAGAGGGAATTAATCCCTCTCTGTTTCTAAATAACCATTCCCCAGCATGCCACATTTGGCACGTCTACACTGCCAGGGCCGGCTCCAGCTTTTCTGCCGCCCCAAGCAGCAAAAAATAAAAAAAAATAAAAAAAGACGAGTAGCGGCACTTCGGCGGCAGCTCAACCGCGCCGCTTCTTCTGCGGCACTTCGGCGTCGGGTCCTCCCTTTCTTCCTCTTCGGCGGCAATTTGGCAGCAGCTCAAAGAGGAAGAGAGGGAATGAGGGACCCGCTGCCGAATTGCCGCCGAAGACCCGGACGTGCTGCCCCGATACCGGACGGAGTGCCGCCCCTTTGAATTGGCCGCCCCAAGCACCTGCTTGCTAAGCTGGTGCCTGGAGCCGGCCCTGACACTGCAGCTGGAAGTGAGCCTCCCAGGCCAGGTTCACTGGCACGAGTCTGTGTACGTGAGCTGGGAGGCTCACTTCCAGCTGCAGCGTAGACATACCCATTGGGCCTTGCCCAACTTACCCCAACCGGCTAGCAGTGCTGCCATATTCTCCATAGCCTGGGGTCGTTGCTTGTCACGGATCAGTCAGCGCGATGACATTTTGAGAGGCAAGGCCCCATCGATCGTTACGGGGCATTCCGTCTCTGCCAGCACCGGTGACTGATCCTTACCTGTGTGAGAGCCGGAGAGAGAGCTGAGGAGCCGGGAGTGCTGGTTGGGTCCATCGTGAACTTCGATGACATCATTGAGCGCTGTCTGGAAGAAGGCGAACTGCCCGAAAACCACTGTGAACGGAGAGAACGGAACCAGTAAGGGCAAGAGACAGGGAACACACTGCAATTCAACTAAAGCCAACCCTCAACGCTGAGATGCTTCAGCTTCAGGTACCTCCAGACTGTCTTGAGAACCCAGAGAAAAGTGCCCGATTGTCAGCCCTTCAGATGGAAATCCCTTATTTATCCACAAAGCAGGTACAACATGGGCAGCAGCAAGCTTCCAAAATGCTGGCTCACCAAGGTTTCATAGGCCAGAAGGGATCATATTATGGCGAGTCTAGTCTGGCCTGCTACATAGCACAGGCTATATAATTTCACCCAGTGATAATGATCAATTATTATTTATTATTTGTATTCTGATAGCACTAAGAAGCCTCCATCATGGACCAGAACGCCATGGTGCTAGGCGCTGTACAAACACAGAACAAAAAGCTGGTCCCTGCCCCAAAATGCTTAGGGCAAGATTTATTTCAAATTAAAAAATTGTGCCCTTAATTGAGAACATAACATAAAAATGGCCATACTGAGTCAGACCCAAGGTCCATCTAGCCCAGTATCCTGTCTTCCGACAGTGGCCATTGCCAGGTGTTTCAGAAGGAATGAACAGAACAGGGAATCAAGTGATCCATCCCCTGTTGCCCATTCCCAGCTTCTGGCAAACAGAGGCTAGGGACACCATCCCTGCCCAATTCCAGCACCAAGCCCATCTGCTCTGGAAGGATAGCTCCTAGTGATGAAAAGATACTTGAATTTCCAGTCAGTCCTAGGCACCTCTGCTGAGACTGCCAATGAGGAAGTCACTCTGTGTTCCCCATTTTATTGCTTATTTTGTAAATGCACCCAGATGACCCCCAATCTCATCCATGGGAAAACGATAATGAGGCGATCAGGCCATTTTCAAGTTGGTGTGTGCGGGTTTGGGGAATTTTTGTAAATTTTTCAAAATACAACAACAGTATTTTCCTCAAGAACCCAAGCCTCTATTTCCCCCCCTGAGCTGTGTATCTGTAAGTTGCAAACGCCCAGCTACAGAGTCACAAACTGTAAGGTCCCTCACTGTGACATTCATCAAGCTGCAACGTTTGTTACTTGCAAATTCAGTTTTACAGCGTGTCTTCCATGCTAGGACACTGCGAGGGAGCTGGGCCAGCCCCCTGACACCTGCTGTCTGGAGAATCAGGAAAGGAAAGGAAACAGGATTCCTACAGAATTTGCTATTAGCAGTTTCCCCACTCACTTTTAATGAAGCTATTGAAACACGGTGGGTGGGAGCAGGGCCGGCTCCAGGCACCAGCTTAACAAGCAGGTGCTTGGGGCGGCCAAGGGAGAGGGGCGGCACCTGCGGCAATTCGGGGGCGGCAGGTCCCTCACTCCCTCTAGGGAGCGAAGGACCTGCCGCTGAACTGCCGCCGCCGATCGCGGCTTTTTTTTTTTTCCCCAATTGCCGCCGCCGATCGCGGCTTTTTTTTTTCCTTTTTTCTTTTTTTTTTTGCTTGGGGCGGCAGAAATGCTGGAGCCGGCCCTGGGTGGGGGAAAGAAACTAACTTAGCTGTCATCATACTGTAGATAGGAAGTCAGGCTGCTCATCAAGAAGTTTTGCCTAGTCCACTAGATACTTGACTGATTCAAGCATAAGGATCAGCAAAAGTAGTAACAGTAGCACCTTAACGGGGCTGGATGGCACTGTGGAATGGTAACCACCTATGGTGTATTTCACAGCTTGGTCACGGGTCCAAATCCACCTCAAGTCAGTAAAGACTGAAGGTCATTGATGTATGCTAGCTACTGAGGGGAAGAAGTTGGTAGCCCTAATTCAGTCCCAGATAGAACTGGGTGTCCTTATCTCACCTTGCTGTGTCAAGGGCTATGGGAACTGTCTCCATTGTAGATCAATATAACATGGCAGCCTACAGAAGCTTGCCTTGTGGAATAAAATTTACAGGGCTTCACTCTACAGAGCTGTCAGTGCAGCAAGTTTCATGAGCCCTACGTTCACTTTGAAAAAGAGAAAATATGTTAAACAACATGAATACCCATCCATCTAGCTGTCTCAAGGGTTTCCAAGGTACATATGCTGATATCCAGGCACTGTACAAAATTAAGCAACATCAGAGTCGATAACTAAAATGTTGGTGCATGGATTTAATCTGGCTCTGATGCACATTTAGGCCCTGATTCAGCAAAGTACTTAAGCACGTGAATGCTCCCACACCTATTCAGCCCAACTTGTTTTGCTGAATCAGGGCATACTGCTGTCGTTATCACAGAATAATCACCAACCCTTCCCCCCACCCACAGAGTTTTGCTCTAATCTCAGATGCCAATATTCCATGCAGTAGCTTTAGCAAAATGAAGGTCACGACGAGCCTACAGGAAAAATAACATCTCAAAAGGAGCTTTGCACGAGGGAGATAGCTTTTCTCATACAACGGTATAAATATGGTACAAGTGACTGCACCTCCTCATTGTGCATATTAGAATGGCAGAGAGCATTATCATTCTTGCTGGGGCAACATTTCTATCTACTGACTGTGATAGTATTTCACTTGACAGTGGCTGAATTGCAAAGATCAGTTCTAACAGCTGTTCTAACAGTTCTATATTTACCTTCTAAATATCCATTCAACAAACACTTATTTTCTGAAAGATTTTTAAAGGGCCACCAGATTGATTTTTACTCATACTTCTCTCTCTCTCTCTCTCTCTCTCTCTCTCTCACACACACACACACACACAATTTTAGCACAATATTTAGCATATATTTGGGCTGAATACATTTGCACTCTCAGACATCTTCTGAAGGAAAAGACTGCTGCCACTGCTCCATTGCAAAACCTAATTACTGTAAATTAAATTTTCACTCTTTTTTTTTTTTTTTTTTTTTTTTTCAAATCAGTAACTCTCAGATTTGGTTGAGAAACTGAAAAAAAAAAAAAAAAACCCTCACAAAAACGTTGTCAATTTTTTTTTTGCCATTTTTCATGTAATTTTTAAATTAACAAATTTCCAACATCTCTGTACATGAAATTGAATTTACAGTCAATAATGCCACTTCTGCCATATTTCCCATTCCTCCTCCTCCCCAATAATAATACACTCACACTCAACTGTAGAAAATAGACTGTGGGGAACATTTTCAGCTGGTATAAACTGACTTATCTCCAGTGGCTTCAACAGAGCAATGCTGATTTATACCAGCTGAGAATCTAGCCCACTGACTGCACGGCATATACCGTAGTCCTTTGGCACGACGACAAAATATAGGCAGATTTGTCCACTGGTGTAATTCCGAGGATAATTTGGAGACAGAACTACTCCATCTGATCCAGTGTACTGACCACCACACGGCGCTGAAAAACAAAGTCAGGAAGAAATCATTGGAAGAAATCACCGGAGCAGCTGTCATTCAAGCCCTGGCTTCAAGCATTACCCATTTTCTTCACTGCTTCAGAATACATCCAGCCATGTGCTTATAATTCTGTGCACGACCGGCTGCCCAGGTCTGTGATCAATTCTACATTTCAGGTGGAGCAGCACCCACTGCAAGTTCTTATTAAGAACAATACTGCTTATCCTAACTCGAGTTCATGCTTGCTTCACGTTTAATTACCACCACCATACCAGGGACTGGGTGGATGTCACGTACAGTAGGTAGCCGAATGAGTGATCTCCAGCGCTATCCATCTGATTCTAAAGCACAGGAGTTGGAGGGATGGGTTCTTAATCTTTTCATTGTTTCTCAGCAACAGGAGACTGGCTCAGGGACCAATGCAGCACTCCCCATCAGAACATTTTCAAACCATCGATTTCTCCCTTCCACACCCATGTTCCAGCCTCATATTAGTCTCTTGTCCAGCTCCCATTAGCAAATAGAGCTGGTCAGAAACATTTAATCAAAATTTTCTGATGAAAAACAGGAAAAACTTATGAGAAAAAACATTTTCCTGTTTTCTTACCAGCTCCCGCCCTGGCTCAGGAAATCAATTAAGCACATGCTTAGGTACTTTCCTAAATGAGAATGGATTTCAGCACAGGCTTAAGTGGGCTTTCCAAATCAGACGCTGTTTTCGGAATGCAGAATTTGTCCTGCTGGATCTGATAATTGGTTTATTCTAGTACCCTGTCTTTGTTAGATGCTTCCGAAGGAGGGACAAAAAGCCTCATAATGGATATCTATGAAATAATTTGCATACAGAGTAAGTTTCTTTCTGACCTCAGACAGTGAGTGCTTTCATTTTTCATTCAACATTTTTTACAGGAGTAAAAACAAAACTCCCCCCTACCCCCGATGAGCTGGCTATAAAAGGGACGCCCGTGCGTCTGAATGGTTTGTGCCGCAGCGAGGCTCGGCAGCAGGCCTGGACATTTCGGAGCCGGCTCCTCGCTCACCCCACCAGCCTTACCTGTGCACGTTGGCCGAGGTTTGTTCCACGCGGGTTTCCCATCCCCTCCCATTATGCATGTCAGGGTGGAGACTCCTTCGATCTCATAGCCACCATCGCAGTAGTAGGTAATTGTCGACCCCAGTTTCAGGTCTGTGCCCACTCGGGTGCCATTCTTAACTGACCCGGGATCAAAGCAAGACTCCCTGGGATTTTCTGCAAAACAACATTGCAAGGAGGTTTAGCGTGTTGATTTGATTGTTTAAGAGGCTCATCCAGCAGGTAAATAGTACGTGATGCCAGCCCTATCAGTTACAGCAGGTAACTGGGAGTCAAGACTACTGAGTCCTATTATTAACAGCTGTGCCACTCAGGGGCTGTCGTCCCTATAGAATCAGCCTGGGATCTTACCCAGGTGTTGCCCCTGTCCCCCCCACTGTCTGCACACAAAAACCTCTCACTTGAGTTCAGTGGTACTTTCAAGCTAGCAAAGTTGGGGCTGTGGGTTAGAGCCCAGGTTCTGCTTTCACTCCAGTGGAAACTACCCACTTTGCAGTGGCTAAATCACTCGAGTGCTGATAGTCCTCCAGTGCCTTCCCACAATTCCCCCCATGTGCCCAGAAGGACAGACAAGATCTCCGACAATTCACTCGGAAAGAGTCATAGAGCAGCTCAGCTTACTGCAGCATGCAAAGAGCCACGGGATATGCCACCAGGAGCCCTAGCAACAAACATGGGGAAGTGCAGCACCAGTGAGGACCCAGTAACTTGGGTACAGGCTTTGCAGCATGGCTGCTCACACCTGGGCTAGCTAACTCAGATGCCAGTCACCTGGGCTAACTCTGCAGTGAAGATAAACTTTCACTCACTGGGTGTCGTTGGGAACATCACTTAGCCACTCTATGACTCAGTTTTCCCATCTTTAAAATGGGGGGGAATAACACATCACAAGGATTTTGTGAGCCTTATTTACTATTTGTAAAGTGCTTTTAGATCTTCAGATGAAGAGCGTTTATTACATGCAACCTCTGGAAATGCTGTGGTATTGCTGACATTACAGGCCATTTTTTTATAGGCCCTCAACTGGGCCTCTAATTTTGCACAGACATTCCGCTGTGGGCACCACAAACCATAGTCACGGAGTTACACACTCAGGGGAAAAATTTCTAAGTGACGTAAGTGCCTAAATCCCAATTTTAAAAGTGGCTTAGGCACTTAGAAAAATCCCAATGAAAGTCAATAGGAGTTAGGCTCCTAAATCACTTGGACACTGTTGACGATTTCCCCCAAGTCCTATAGTGTGTCTTTACAAGTAAGCCTGGACATAAAATTATGGATGATATTAAAAACTGAAACCCTCCCTAAGCAACTATGCTCTTCCATACAACAGGCAGATCCCAATTTCAAAACCAGCTTTTTCTGATCTGGGATTCGGCTTCAGCCCATTATAACAGATGGGGGTCATCGCAAGATTTGGATCCAGATCCACGCCTGGATTTCAAACACATTCTCACACACGGAGGAAGCTGGGGATATTCAGATCCCAGATTTTGGTCTAGGCCCATCTCTAAATTACTGGTGAAAGCACAGAGTGGTGGAGGAGGAGAGATAGTGATTGTGCAAGTATTCACTGGTACCAAATCAGGCACATAGGCAGAGCTTTTATTTAAGTAGCTGCATACATGCTTTGCTGAACTGGAGACAGAATGCAATGAACTTTGCAAACCAGAGCATGTAACTGCACGTGCGGCCTGTAAAGTAAGGGATCCATTCTCTTAATATAGTTTGGATGCACTACATCTATTCACAGTATCTCTCAGGCACCTGTCAGTCTAGCATCTAACAGCTTAGTGCTCTTACCCACAGTGATATACAGGGCCATGTGATAGCTGGTTTTTTATCCAGATGTGCAGATTACTGCAGAATGACTACATGCAATTAGACAAAATGAAGACATTTTTCATTCTCTTTCCCATGCTCTGCAGAGTTAAAATCCCCGTTTATATATGAAAATTCCAGTAAAGATTGCAGATCTGTCAGGCTGTGCATATTTTTCTTCCGCTTCGGAGGGACTTTTTTAAATGAAATATAATTAGGGGCTTTGATTATTCCTGTGCTTTTGCCATTTAGAAATTGCTGATTAAAGCTCAGGGCTTTTTGGTGAACAGTGGGGTCTGTGAACAATCACAATTGCCTAAGAATTATATCGTGCAGTTTTAATTTTGTTTGAAAGAAAAAAGACTCAACCCACTCCTACCAGGCCCTGCCCTGGCTTCTTTGTTTGTAGTGAAAAGCAGGATTAGCTTTGTGATCTCCTTCCTGTGACAGCTGTGCCATTAGACAGTGGCCCAGGTAGGCAGAGAACAAAGAGTTTGAAGTGCTTCTATTAGGGATAGTTGAACTGGGACACAGGAGGTAAAGCCTCTCTTCCTCTCTAGAGGGAAGCACCGTCTAGTGGTAAAAGCACAGGACGAGGAGACAGAACTCCAGGGTTCTTTTCCTGGCTCTGCCACAGGCTCGCTGCATGACCTTGGCCACCTCACTGCCCCTCTCTGCAACTTTATTCTCTTAACTGTAAAATGGGATAATGCAATTTAGTTGCCTCCTGGAGGGAGGGGTGTGTGTGTGCTGTGAGGCATAATTAGCATCTGTTTGTAAAGGGCTTTGATGCTCAGACATAAGGTGGTAGAATAGTTCTGTTCTCAGAAGCTATAAAAGCACTTTTTTTTTATTCCATCATTTCATGCAGTTCCAGCCTGAGCAGAAGCTGGATGCAATAAAGAGACATTAGCCAGGCCGACTAGGAAGAGACCAGGCCTGGAGGTCTCATTTCACCCATGGCGATGGAGAGCATGACCACCAGGCTATGCAGTCAGACAAGGAGCCGCCATTTTGTCTTCTTTAACCCTCACTCTTTGGATAATGACCACTGCTGCTCAGCCAGGCTATAATAGTGAGCAGGCAGCCTTCGCCAATACTAAGATTCTTCTGTATACTGTTAGGATGGTGCCAAATTACTATGAATCACTGTGGCCGATATGCATAAGTGTGGTAAGCATGAGTTTGGTATGGCTTGGTACGTCTGCATTTGCTAGAGGATTCTGGGAGCAGGATTCTCTTAGCATCAGATAGTTGGTGTGGAAATTTACTGAGAGTACTGAAATTGCACTTGAATGGTTAATAAAGGCGGTATCTGTGCGTGTTTCTCAACAGGAGACTTGGAAACCTGTCAGCCGATTGACCAGCTCACAAAGTAAAGAAAAAGCAAAAACAGGCCATCAGTGAGCTTGGTACAGGTTGACCCGGGTCAAAATAACCCCTTCTGTAGAACACCACACTAGGAGCTCAAGTGAATGATTGATGAGAGGGTAAACGTTGATTGAGCTTTGGTCTGTGCCTGTTTTGCAGCCCCCTTCTAAAAGATTAATTAAAGAAAACCAGTAATGAAATGCCCACAGGGCATATTTCTGGGACATGTGACTCCTGTGAGAACAAAAGGTATAAATGCTAAGCAGAGTACATTAGTTAGTTAGTTCCCCAACTGACACCTAAAGAGGTTTGTGATGCTGTAAGACAGAGGGTCAGGGTAGCTGAGACCCTGCTACAAGAGACTTGTGTGGGACTTTTGAATCAGAAGGCCTCGGGGTAACCAAGACCCTGCAGCGAGGGATATTTGACAGACCAAGTACCTGAGAGGGGAAAAGAAGAAAAGAAAAGAAGTCTCCCTCTAGGACTGGTACCTATACCTGCTTTGTTTGCCAAGCAGGATACTGTGTAAGGCCAACACAGTTACTGAGGGTTTATGCTTGGGGAATTGAAGCTTATTAGGGAGATGTATATTCTGTAACCTTTACTGCTTGTGTAATTCTTTCTCAAATAAACTACTGTGCATTAAGCATATTGAATCTGAATTTTCACTGGTACCGGTAACAATCCGCCCAGTTGTGGGCCATTAAAGGTCCGTTTTAACATATACCACTCAAGAAACACTTGCAGGGCTGAGCATAGCTACCCGGACCTGGAGCTGAGGCCAAAAACTGGGCCCGGACCTCATCGCTAGAACCCAGCACCAGCCATTGGGGTCGAGATCAGAAGCTGAGCACCCCCCTGCACATCTGCAGTGCGCCCGTGGCTCCATCGGCCTGGGAGTGAGGGACCCCAGGCAGTGCCTGAATTTGCGTCCCATGCCCTGAACAAGGCAGCAGTGCTGCCGCCCGGCAAAGCCAAGCCAAGTACATCATCGCCCAGGAGACATTTGCAAAAGTAAACTCTGCGCTTGCTTGTCCAAATTGTTTCTCAGTTCTGCAGGCCTTGATGCCTCTGGAATGCTAGCATTTGTTATTAGCCTCTTCCCTAACAAGGCTGCACCCGACAGGTTTCCTCATGACCACGTTATGCCTCTCTTGTGATTTTGAACCATTTCCCCGCATTTCATCTCACAAGCCGATGTCGCCTCAACCTGCCAATCAGCCTCCCATCCAGCTGTCAGGTGCCTTAGCCATACGCTTGATCTCAGTATCCGCTCTCGCTTTCAAAAATCACGATGTTCAGTGCTCCAGCCACTCTGCTGACGGGGGCTGGTGGCGGATTGCTGAAGTATCCCCCTGCTGCTCTTTTGTTTTCTTCCTTTTTGGCTGTTTTTCTTTTCCCTGGAGAGTCCATGCCCCTCGGGACAGTATGTACCTTAGCCAGGCATGCGGAAGATTCCCCTTGGCATGCTGATAATATCCCCGCCCCAATCCACCAACTCCTTCATTGGCGAGTCGCTGTGACACCAGCCAACGCTGACCTATGAATGTGTTCACAGAGCAAAACATCAGGACATTCTCCAGTTTAAGGAGGAGTTTGGTCCAGTGGTGGCAGCAGAGGAGTAGGAGTCAGGACTCCCGGGTTGGATCCCCAGCACGACCATCAGACTCGTCATGTGATCACGGGCAAGTCTTAATCTCTCTGTCCTTTGATTTGCCCGTCTGCAAAATGAGCGTCGTACCTCAACAAATTCCAGGTCTGTGAAGTAAGTGGCGATTGGTTCAAAACCAGTCCCAGCTGGCAGTGACTGTGGGTTGTAGCCCACGAAAGCTTATGCCCTAATAAATTTGTTAGTCTCTAAGGTGCCACAAGTACTCCTGTTATTTTTGAAAAGCATTTGACATCTTGCACAAAGAGAGTTTGGGTGTCTCATTCCAGTTCCAAAGGAACAGCTGTCCTAGCCAACTTGGCAGTAAGAGCAAAGAATGACTGAGCCAAATAGGGCACGGCTATTAACCTGTCCTCTGACACCTAGAGGCAGTCCTTTCCGGCCATAGACTGGACATGCTGGTGGGACATTGTGAAGAAAACTTGTGCAGCAACTGTCTACATTGCATCTGTTCTGCAGACAGAGGACAGTAGCTTCTAAGGCTGTTGTGACGGGGCTCGTCATGAGCACTAAATGCTCAGACAACGCTTTGAGAAGTTGCAGAAAAGAAAATAATCGGCGTGAAGTATCATTTAGCAAGGAAAAAAAATAAGCCAGAGTGTTAGCATGCTGGGTCCTCGGTTCCACACATAGCCCTCGCTGCTCAACTAGAGCCATCAGTGGGGTGCCACTTTTCCAGTGACAATGCCAATGCTGCCTTGAAAGAAGCACGGCCTCCGTTCCTTTGATACGGCAAGATCACAAGACACACAAAAGCCGGGTGCCTTTACAATGCACATACCCGTATTTCCAAGTGCAATACAATGAAACATTTTATGGGGCAGTTTGAACCATTCCCCCGCTTTGGGTCTCTCTGAATGCTAAACACAACGGGATGTTCTGTAGCACGTCCTGCCGTATATCGCTAAGCGTGCTGCAGCTCAGTGGGAATTTCCATCTTCCAAAAGGGAACACAGGCATTGTTGAAAGAATCGCCGTGTGTGTATTTATAAGCCTGGTATGGGCAAAGCCGCTTTGATCAAGTAATAACTGACTCGCAATGGACGGTTTGGGGAAGGGTGAAAAGTAATCAGCTGTGCCTCGTTTGTTTTCGGTTCCTTGCCTCTTCACTTCCAGATTCCAGCCAGGAACAAAAGTGGGAAGCATTCAAAGAGTGCGAGAAATGTCATGAAATGCCTAATCGTGACTTTCTCTCATCCCTCCTGTACCAAAGAGGTCTGGATAAATCTGGATAAGCGTCTAGGGTCAGATGCTGTGCTGAGCTTCCAGGAGGTATAGCCCAGGGGGAGGAAGCAGCAAATGCGGCTTTAACCCACCTTTGTGCTAAGTTCCTGGCATAATTTAGCCAGCTCTAGGGGCTGCTCTGAGTTATGTCAGCTTCCCCAAGCCTGCCTATACCCTGCAGCACACAAGCCAGAATTGTTGCAGCAACATGCGCTACAGCTTGGCCCCTCCTGTCTCCAACTCCACCCCTGTGCTTTTCCCTAAGCTAGGGATGCGGTGGGGGAGGGGGAGGAGGAACCTGTGTAGGATTGCCTATAGTAACCCAACAAAGTGCCCTCCCTCGGAGATTTTTCCTCCGGCCCCTTGCAGGGTATTTATATCCCCTATATTCTGCCAGAGCTACATATAGGGGCAGATTCCCGCCACCAAATTTTGGGGCACTCTTAAGTAGTAAATCTCTGAACAGCTTTAGGACTGATTTCAACAGGGACTTGCTTATCTAAATTTCCCATTCTGAACACCCCTTTCCCTCCCCCATTATCCCGAAGAGCATCACTGTCCTCCAATATTTGTGTGTTCACCTGAGACCTACAAATACTGCGGGCACTACATTTTGGATGCCACAAGCCCTCATATGTTCTATACAAGCAAGATATGACAAACTGGCAGCTTGTCCATTTTAGCTACTGGAATTATTGGGTAATGCTCAATGATTCCAACAGCCCTTCATAGTGTTGCTGCAAATGAGTGCCTTCTAGCTTAGGGAATCATTTCAAATGCCGCTTGAAACTTAAATCCACTCATCACGGGCATGTTTTCCCATAGATTAACGTTCTCTCTTGCTGATGGACAATGATCTAGCTTTAAGTCCTTTCTTATTCTTCTTGATGCTGCATTTAAGCTATCGTTACAGAAGAGCTAGCCAATATAGATAAAGAAAAATGGATCTCAGCCTGTGCCCAGACTGCAAATCAAACCTCTCCTGAGGTTCAAAAAAAAATGCAGTTACTTCCCCAAAATCCCAGTTCAGCACTTCCTGATGC
Organism: Emys orbicularis; assembly: GCF_028017835.1. NCBI lineage: Eukaryota > Metazoa > Chordata > Testudines > Emydidae > Emys > Emys orbicularis. Next base: position 5,480,373 of record NC_088705.1, on the reverse strand, counting down.
CAGCTGGGATGCAAAGTAAAAAATGCCACTGGGGTTCAAAGCGGAAAGATTTGACGGCAGGCTGGCTATCTGGAGGGACTGTGCTCATGTGGTCACCAGAGGCTCAGGAGGTTTGGAAAATTCAGATAAGCATCAAAGCACTCAAACTACTGGAGTGCATACTAAAATCCAGTGCAACCTCGGATCCTTTTGAGGTTCAGCAGCCACTATGAATGACCCCAAATCTGTATTTCGACAGAGCTTCCTCCCTAATGAGTGTCTTTTCTTCCGTCCTCCAGAGAAGTCATCATCATGCTGAATCTGGGACAAAAGCCCTTTGCAAGTCAACAGATTGTGATGCCTTCTCTACCAGAGTGTGACTTCAGAGCAGGGCCTTGACGAACAAGCAGAGAGACAGGGTAAATTTTAGCATTTGGAGGAAATAAATAGCAATAATAATATATATTTTTTGCAATTTTTTAATGTAATTTGCAATTTCTTCTGCACAGCAGGGTGGTTTTCAAGAACATGCTGCATGCAAACAGGATGTTGAGCTCTTCTGAAAAACTGGCCCCAGTTGTGTGTGCTGAGCACTGGACAATCCCGCTATGGGTTCTTTGGAAATGTAGGCTCCACAAGCATAAGCACAAGCTAAAAATGTAGTCAGCTGAATTGGGAATACAGGGACGCTGGATCCTGTGTTAATGAGAACAAGTCACTCCTGTCTCGTAGCAGGAGTGAGAGTGGGGAACGGGGAGTGTATAGCTAAATGCACATTAACAGGATGATGGTTGATCTTAAAGCCGTGTCTCCTCAACCATGCTGATTCTGTCCTGTAGGACCTGCCTACGCACAAAAGTTGTGCTGTTTTAACTGTACTGGTATGGTGAAAGTAGTACCAACCCCAGTGTGGAAGTAGTTACACCAGTATAAAGTGCTTATACCAATATAGCTGGTTCCTGTGTAAGAGAAGGGGCGTAAGCTATACCAGTACATACATTACAGATGTCTCCTGGCATAGGTGTATTGGTCAGGGATGCAAAGTAAAACTGGGTGAATAATGGATTTTTCAGTTTGGGGACAGAAATGGAAAATCTGGGGCGGGGGAGGGAATGTATTTCGATTTGAACCGAAACAATTTTTTTGAAAAATTTTCAGCAAATCAAAAAATGACAGAAAAAAAGGAGTAGATCAAAACCTTTCCATTTACTAAAAACATTTTTTCAAGTGATTTTTTTGTTTCAATTCGGCTGGTTTTGGGGTGCTCGTCACGCCTTTTGGGGTATTCTTTTAAAAAATTGGCCAAATTTGAACTAGAAACGCCATTTTGAAATGAAAAATCAAAACGAAACATTTCAAAACAAAAACGTCAAAACATTTCAAAATGGTCACAAGTAAGCAGTTGTACTTTAAAAAAAATAAGTTTTTTTTCTCTCAGCCAAAGCTATTTGTTGAATTCTACCTGAATTTACAAATCATTTCAGTGCACCAAAAATGCGTTTTTGGAAGAAAAATCAATTTGCCCAAATTATTTTGCCCAGCTCTAGTGTGAAGAGGTGGGATCCCTGACTAACATAGCTGTGGCAATAAAGTGCTCCTAATACAGACACGTTGCGTACCAGCAAAACTGCACTTTTAGCTTGCTTCGCTTGGGGGAGGGGGAGCTGAAATAAACAATACCGGCAAAAGTGCAGTTTTGTTGGGATAAGCGCATAGCTATGCTGGCAAAGTACTCCTAGTATAGATCTGGCCTAAGATACCTTCATACCTATATGCAGCCACATTTTGCTCTCTCCCTGCTGTGTCAGCACAAGTACTGGCAGACCCAGAACCAGAACCAAAACCATTATGTTTCTACATGTTTTTTTCCTTCCCCTAGCCAGTGTGAAAGTAGCCCTTTCAGAGCCATCGGTCCCCGAATCAATTTAACATGAAGAGCCGGGGCTGTTTGAAAATGACCAGGCGTGTTGTAGCTCGAGGCTAGCAATCTGATCCCAGTCCCCGAGAAGATGTTGGATTTCCAAAAGGGGCTGGTGGATGGTTATGACGTCTTTCCCTGCACATTACTAGTGGAGGATTACGAAGTCCCCGGTAATTGGACTGTTTCGTCTGGGGCTGAGACCGCTGAGAGAAGCAGCTTGGGGACCTAGAGTGAAATCAGCCTATGGACTGTGGAGCTGACCATATGCATTGAGATGTTACAAACAAGCCCGTGTCTTTGAACTGTACTTGGCATTCTGTTCTGGCAAGAAGCCCAATGAGATACTTGATTTCTCTTTCATATACTCTCCTTTTTTCCCCTTCTTTTTCTTCTTCCTCCAATTCCCCAAAGTTCCATTTTCTGCAGCTTCTCAAACTCGAATTGCTGTCTCCTTCTAATGCGTGGGGAAGTTAATGAGCAAAGTTAAAGCCTCATTCTTTTCTCCCAGCAGTTTGGCTTCGTGGGAAGTATGTAGGCGTGATTAACTCTGTAGGTGTGTTTAGGGAAAAAAATAACACTGTACAACAGCCCTAATTTAATGAGGCCAACTACATTTTGTTCACTACATTTTGGCTGCCAAAAGGGGGTGGGGGGGAAGGGAGACAAAACCAAAGGCCTTCATTTGTACTAAAAAGAATTCTAATTAAAGGCTGGAAATTTTTTAATTTGTTCAATTTTAAGAGCTGCTAATTACTTTTGTCTTCTTAGTTTATAGCTAGTTATTGAAGACGCGGCCATTCATGGACAGGATTTGCCATGTCTGACTATAATACTACTTAGCTTTTCAGCTGTAGACCTCAAAACATTTTCCCTAGGAGGATAAAGTATCATCACCCCCATTTTACAGATGGGCACAGAGAAAGGGGATGAGATTTGGCCCAGGATATTTGGCAGCGTTTGTATCCCAATCTAGCACCCTATCCACTAGACCATACTGCTTCCATGTATATAGGTTTGGGCCAGCAAGTCTAGCATTCTGTCTCTGATGCATCTGAAAGCAGACAAGCCTTCCCAATGGTGCACCTAATCTGCCTGTGGTGGAGGTGTGTTTGAGGAGTCATTTCTTTTTAGCCCCTACTTCTATCATTTCCCTCTCTGCATAAGCCTGGCTTCCCCAGTTAGTCCAGATGCATTCTCTCTCTGTCCCCATCAACTGCTGGTGAGCAGCAGGGTGCCTTTGGAACAGCAGACTCACTGTAGCCTGCTGGGCATGTAACGCACATTGGCAGTCCAAGCCCTTCCTTTCCATAGACGCTTGAATCAATACATCCTCCCAGGAATCCAGCCCGCATTCATCACTCACACAATAACAGCCTGGCTCGCACAGGGGACCCGATGACAAAAATGTCCTAGCAGAGGCAGCATCTCAGCTTGAAATTTCACAGGAACAAGCGAATGGGGCAGGACATGTTCTATTATTGCCAATTGTTGCATCCCTGGCAACACCCTTCCACTCCTTGCTCCACCTCTCAAACCATCCATGTGCTCTGCAGGAACTGGGCAACGAGGTTCTCATTCTTCCGGGCTCTGCACTATAGAGCAACATTCCATGTTTTCGATCATTTCTCTGCCTTTGGCACAGTAGGCTGAGCTTTATATTCCTCCCCCCCCGCCACAAAACTTCAGCTAAAATGCAAGCTGGTTGTGACAAGGAGGAGCTTGTGGTGGCCAAAAAAAAAAAAAACCTCACGTCCCTGTGAATTGTGGGAGCCAAGGAGAGGATCCCAAATGCAAATGCATTGCTGTAGCAAGGATGCACTTGACTTGTAGCACTGTCTACACTAGTTTCAGTCACCAGATCCATTCCCATCAGAGAGGGGGCGAACCCGAAAAGGTTGGGTTGGGAGGGAGGGAGGGTGTTCAGTGCAGAGAACTGGGCATCAGGACGAGTGTGTGCTATTCCCTGTTCTCTCACTGACTCAATGTGAAGCCGCTTAGTTTCTCTGTCCCTTGGTTTCCCCATCTGTAAAATGGAGATGATTGTACTGAGGGATTCGGAGGTGATATAGCTCGCCTCAGTCGCAGGAGGGAGAGGCGAGGCTAAATCACCCTTTGCTGCGAGCTCCCCAGATGGAAAGCACCGAAGAGATGCAAAGTGCCACGGGCCCAGTTCATTGCTGCCCTGCACCTCGTGCCGTCATCAACACTGCTACCACGGGAGTGCCAGATGGGTGTAAAATGCTATCCCGTCAGGACGGGATCCTTTCACATTCGCTCGGCACGGACGTAAAAAAGTGCACAAAGTGCAGGGCAGTGGCGAATTGGGTCCTATATTTTGACAGAGCTCCTAGAGAACTGATATGGCCGTGCTTGCAGTTACGCAAGCTGCCGGAGACATATGTGCAGACTACCACGGACACGAATGAGAGCAGTACTACAGTAGTGAGAAGCAACTGCAGCTACAATGAGCCATTCACTGTGAAGGTAGGTCTACAGTACACCAAGGATCAGCGTTAAGCCTATTCCTATTTGTGATTCAATGGACACCTTGACACAGGAGATTAGGAGAGAGGCTCCAAGGAGCATGCTTTTCGCGGAGACATTACATTGTACCACGAAGATAAATACAAACTGGGAAGGGATCTAGAACAATGGAGGGCTGCATTAGAAGAAAATGGTTTACACCTCAGCTGACAAAAGACAGGATACAGATGGTGCTTTGTTGAACGGGACAAGGTGAAACCAGTAAAACAAGATGGTACAGAGCTAACGTCTGTGCAACATTTCAAACACTTTGGTTTCAGTGTTGAGCTATGATGGAACTGTGGATGCGGACGTTAGGAGTCACATGAAGAGCATACGGTGCAAACGTAAGGGTTGATGGGAACTCTCTGAGATAATGATATGCCAAGTAAACTAAAGAGCAAAGTGTATAAGACCATGATTAGGGTGGCCACGACGTATGGGTCAGAATGCTAGCCAACGAGGAAGAAAGAAGCCATGACACAACACTGAAATGAGAACGCTCAGGTGGATGCTGGGTAAGACAAGAACTGATAGACTGTGTAATGCCATGATATGAGTCATGATGCAAGTAGCCCCCATCATAGAAAAGTTGAGGGAGTATCAACTGAGCTGGCTTGGTCATGTGAGGTGATGAGATGGATGATGGCCAGAGCCAAGACTGGGTAGTCATGGGGCAAAGACCATGAGGAAAACCTAGAAAAAGATGGTTCTAGACACCAGAGGAGGACATGAAGAAGGTCAGTGTCAGCTTAAAAGAGGCAGTTGATAGGAATACTTGGAGACGAAGAACAAGAACCACTGACCCCGACTAATGGGATAAGGCAAAGGCAAAGAAGTAGAAGAATTTTGATGGCAGTTCAGTTACTTCTATGAAGTTTAACCAAACTTTGCCAACCTCTTGGAATTCTAAATCTGAGCTGAAAGTCTCAAATGAACATCGCTAGATGCACAGAGTTTCTTGTTTCTGATGGGCCTGAAATAACCACTAGAAAAGCCTTCCTGGAATGTTACTGCATTTTTCCTCAGAGCCGCATGAGATCCCGATCGCCATACCACTCGAATGGCCCCGCCACAAGAACAACGCATTAAGCCCACGATGCAACACCCATTGGCCCATGTGGCTCTTTGCTCAGGTTCTATCAGACTGTTTGGCTGTGAGCACGACTAGAAGAGGTCTGACAAACAGAGAAAACCCAGAATCCCTGAAGGCTAAAGCAGAACAGGCGCTTCAGTGATGGGCACCAGTACAAAACCCCATGATGGATATATGGCCTGGCTCCAAAGAACATAAGTGACGAGAGAAGAACAAGAAGAGGGTTTGTTCAATGTATTTTCTTGGATGCCTTCTGATTTGCCTCCCCAAATTGAATCCAATTAAGATACTAGTTAATCTTCTGACAGTCAAATTCTCATCACATCCTACAGCGAATCACATTTGTATGTAGGTAAAAGAGGGTGTGTATGAGAGAGAGAAAATCCAGTTCCTTGTGAAGGTGGCCTAAAAAGGAAACTTGGAAAACTTTCTTTAGCTCTGAATGACCTTCTGGGCACGTGTTAGTCTAATGTCTCATGCTGCTATGGGTATGTCAACACCGAACCCCCCCCCCCCCCCCCCCGCAAAAAACAACAACTACACAGCAACGAGTCTCAGGGTATGTCTACACAAGGATAAAAAACCCGTGGGAGGCCTGGGTCAGCTGCAGGGTCGGGCTCACGGGGCTCAGGCTGCAGGGTTTAAAATCGCTGCATGGACATCTGGCCACAGACTGGACTCCAAGCTCTGGGACCTCAGAGGTCAGGCTCCAGCCTGAGCCCGAATGTCTACGCAGCAATTTTCCAGTCCTGGACCCTGAGCCCCGTGAGCTTGGCCAGCTGACCGAGGCCAGCCAGGTTTTTTAATGCCCATGCAGACATACCCTGAGACTAGGGTGACCAGACAGCAAATGTGAAAAATCGGTACGGGGGTGGGGGGTAATAGGAGCCTATATAAGAAAAAGACCCCAAAATCGGGACTGTCCCTATAAAATCGGGACATCTGGTCACCCTAGCTGAGACTCGCTGCGGGGTTGTTTGTTTGTTTGTGTATATTTTGCAGTGTAGATATACCCTCAGACAGTCCCAACACAGCATTTAGAATTGTTTTTTATTCAGCAGTGGCTAGCCTTTCCCCAAATAAATCCATGCTGCCTCTAATCACAGCCCATTTCTCAAGCTGCAGCCCTTCCTAAACCCTGCCAAATGATCTCTCATTCGACCCTCAGCCCCACCCCGCACACACTAACAATGCTAAGAACAACAGTCTGTTGGGGGGTGCTTTCATTTCGGTTCTCCCTGAATAACTGCGCTGGCTCTGTCACATCCCAGCCTGGCTTGAAAGCAAAGAATAGCTCAAAAGACCAGCTTAAGACTTTAATCATTTCTTACACCCCTCGCCTTTAGAGCCGAATCCACCAGAAGGTGTGTTTTCCCCTTGATTCCCTGGAGAAAGAAATAAAATACTTTAAAGGCCGTAAAGCCACTGCTTTAATAAGAAAGGACACCTGGCTTGGCAACTCGCTCCCTTTATAAATATACTTTGGGGCCTAACCTCTTTCGCCTGATACGTTTGTGCCACTCCGATGGGAGTAGCTCATGCATAATGGAGAGCACAATTCATCCAGGGTTTAAGGCCAGATGCTTTCCTGAACCAAGGCCTTAAAAAGGAATCTGCGAATAGCCCTTTAAAAGGTGAGCTGCCGGGGCGGGGGGGCGGGGGGATTGGGTTATAATGCTGGTTTCTTGCTTCCTTATGATAGCTAAAAGCTACCCCAAACAGCCACCCCTCCTGCCATGGAATCTGCTTGTTTTTTACATTACAATTTTGAGTCTGGTCTGCCCTAGAAAACTTGATGGAATGTAACGATGACCCCGGTCGTCGGTAGGGTGACCAGACAGCAAATGTGAAAAATCGGGACAGGGGGTGGGGCGTAATAGGAGCCTATATAAGAAAAAGACCCAAAAAATCTGGACTGTCCCTTAAAATCGGGACATCTGGTCACCCTAGTCATCGGCGGGCAGAATTGAACCTGGGGCCTCTGGAGCTTAGTGCATGAACCTCTACCGCATGAGCTAAAAGCCAACTGGCTGTTAGCTAAGGCTGTAGAGCAGACTCATTAATCTCTCTAAGGGGTCTCGGTTCCACTAGATGGGACAGAGCACCCCACCCAGAAGATGTGTGGGTTACAGGAAGATCAGAGAACTGGTAGATGTACGGCATCGAAGGCCAAGGAGGTGGATCCTCATTAACTGAGACGGAAGCGCTGGGCTACATGCTCAGCGGCAATAAACTGGCACATCTCCGTTAACCTCAACGGTGCTACAGGGATTTACCCCAGTGGCGGAGCTGGCCCTCTGACTGCACATTGTTTGTGTTAACATCTACTTAACTAAAATTCTCTGAAGAAAATCTCTCCCTGTTACAGACATTCCCCTGCAGCTCTGGAAATGCAAATACCACCACACTTAAGGCTCCATCACTAGAAGCCTTTCACTAGGAGGTGGTGAAGCACTGGAACGGGTTACCTAGGGAGGTGGTGGAATCTCCTTCCTTAGAGGTTTTTAAGGTCAGGCTTGACAAAGCCCTGGCTGGGATGATTTAGTTGGGAATTGGTCCTGCTTTGAGCAGGGGGTTGGACTAGATGACCTCCTGAGGTCTCTTCCAACCCTGATATTCTATGATTCCGTCCTGCAAATGCCAGGTGAGGACACTTGAGAACTAACTGACGTGCTTGGACACCGGGCAGGATACAAACCCTCAGGGACAGATTTTCAAACGGGCCTAAATAAGGGTCAGATTCTGGGAGCTGAGCACTGGACAAAGTCCCATTGCAAGACTTCTGGGCAGATTCTCCCAAAAAACTCAGCCCCCAGCACATGCGGAACTCTAGAAAAGCTGCTCCCAATTTTAAAATTCTGAGCTGAGGGGGTGAGAACCAGAGAGTGAAACTGACTAGAAACAGAATGTGAAACTCACCAGTCTAGTTCTGCTCGCTCCATTTCTAGAACACTAACCTGGCTTGGGTATCTAGGCACTACTAGTTTCATTGGGAAAAATGAATGGTGAAAAGCAAGCCAGACTATTTCCTTCTGCTCTCCCAAAAGAGCTGCTCTGGCAGCAGGGCTGAGAAGCCGGTAGAAATTACTGGGGCCCAGCGGTCCGGAAGGGGGCCCGGGGCCCAGCTTCGTCGGCCCTGTTTAGCCGGGGGGCCCGAAAAAATGTTTTCACTGGGGCCCGAACTCGCTCTCGGCAGCCCTGTCTGGCAGCATGCAGGGGCCGTAAGGTGAGGATAGACGCACGTACCTTAGCCTTGAGAATCCCCCCTGTACAATGGGCCTCCCGAGCTGCAGCCGAGCTGCTATAAGGACTCTACAGGTATGTCTACACTGCAGTAAAAAACCTCCAGCATGGAGTCTCAGAACCTGGCTTAGCTGACTCAGTTTGTGGGGCTCAGGCTGCGGGGCTAAAACTAGCAGTGTAGAGATTTGGGCTTGGGCTGGAGCCTGGGTTTTGAGACCCTTCCTCCTGGCCAGGTTTCAGAGCCCGGGCTCCAGCCCCAGCCCGAACGTCAACACTGCAATTTTATAGCCCCATAGCCCATGCCCCGCGAGCCCGAGTCAACTAACCTGGGCCAGCCGTGGCTGTGCCGTGGGTCTTCAAATTGCAGTATAGACCAACCCTACCTGGTCTCTTCTCCCAGCCCCCAGTGTAGGGGGGTGGATTGGAGGCGGGGCCAAAACCGACATCAGTTCTGTGCTTCCCAGGCCACACAGGGAGCAAAGGGTAAGTTAAAGCAGCCCTGAGGCTGCTCTAACTTATACTGGAGGGTGGACAGGTGCCTGCATGGCAGAGTTTGAAGAGTACAAAGGTGGCTCAAAAACACCCGAAACCCATCTCCTGCATTCCTGCTGTGAGCACAGGGAGGGAGTCACTTAGCATCAGGCCCCACATTTCCAGTTTAGGGAGAGGAGAAATTGTTTGAGCTTCGATCTTCACGAAGCGCTGGTGCCGAGTCTCATAAAGCATTCCCTCCACTTCCCATTAATGCCCAGAAGCTGAATACGCTGCCATCTCAACCTTCCAAGTCCCTGCTGGTGCATGGAAAGCAAGCCTGCCGCTCCTGCACTTGGCAGAAAAGAGCACAAACCAGACGCTAACACAGCCAGCCTCAGCTGTGGGGGAATATCACACCACGGAGAATAGATGTCAAACAACAAAGAGAATCCTGGAGGCATACCCAACCGCCTGCAACGTAACGACGATTCCCCCATTGCCTTATCTATGTCCCACTGACATAACCTGCGTCTTCTCCTTGAACTGCAGCCACACGGCCTGCGCACCAGGGAAGGTCTGTGTAAGGCCCACGCGATTCAGCATGGAGAAATAATTCAAGAGCAGCAGACTGGCAACATTTCAGCAAAGGAAAGCCTGGCAAGCAAACGTCCAAGTTGTTCAGCACTGGGTAAAATATGATGTTTGGAGGAAAACCAACAACACGGCGTTCATTTAAGTGGAGTAAATGAGCAAAGACAAGGGGCAAAGGGACCAGCACCAAGCCCGGCTCACGGGCAGCTTTTGGGTGAATGTTTCGAAGTGCAGGGCTGGGGAAATAAGATCTTGGAGGCAGGGGCTGTTTTTCAACTTGGTGTGTGTTCAGCATCCAGCACAATGAGGCTGGACCTTCTTGGGTGTACTGCAACACAAATAATACTAATAAAAAACTGATCTCAGAAGAGAACCTGAAGCTTAGTCACGCAAAGGGGGTTGTGTTTCTGTTTGCAAAAGACAGGCTCTGTTGAAACAGACATAACTGTTTGCCCAATTCGTATCCAATCAGGGACCTGGAATGCCCCCATGCTCCCACGTCGAACACGAGGGTCTGTGTAACGGTGATGAGAAACTGGAAGCCCTGACAGTGAAATCCTGGCCCCATAGAAGTCAGTGGGAGTTTTGCTACTGATTTCAATAGGGCTCGGATTTCACCCTGGGAATCTAACATGGAGCTTTACATTTAAATCTCAAAGTGCTGGGGAAACTGAAGCACAGAGAAGTTAAATGACTTATCCAAGGACAGGAGCATCAGTGGCAGAGCCAGCTGTTCCTAGAGCGTTATACAAGACAATGCTGATCGAAAACCATTCCCCCTTGCAGCCTTCCCTGCCCTTTCTTTGCTGCTGATGCTAATGTGGATGCCAGAGTCAATTCTGCAGCCAGTAATGAAGCTGAATCACAGCATTGTACTTTCTGGTGAGCTTGTCCACTTCAGTTAGGGAACCACTCTGAGAGCTGGCACCTCCCAAAGCCTCCACTGAAGCCAGGCCCCTGGGACTGCTCCCACCTGACGGTAACTGAAACTTTACAAATCAGGTCATTCAGAGGACTTGATTGACCTCAAACCAATGTGATGCCGCTGTGAAAAAGGCAAAGGCAATCCTAGGATGTACCAGGCGAGGCATTTCCAATAGAGGTAGAGAAGGATTAATGCCATTGTACCAGGCACTGGTAAGACCTCACCTGGAATACTGTGTGCTGTTCTGGTCACCCTTGTTCAAGAAAGATTCATTCAGACTGAAATTCAGGTGCAGAGAAGAGCTACTGATGATGACCAGGGAAATGGAGGACCTATCTTGTGGAAGGAGATGGGAAGAGCTTGGCTTGTTTAGCTTGCAAAAAGAAGGCTGAGGAGACAGGATTGCTCTCTGTAAATACATGGTGTGGCGGGGTAAACCCCAGGGAGGGAGAAGAGCTATTCAAGCTAAAGGATAATGCCACACAAGAACAAATGGGGATAAACTGGCCATGAACAAATTCGGGCTGGAAACTAGAAGGTTTCTAACCATAAGTGGGGTGAGGTTCTGGAACAAACTCCCAATAGGAGCTGTGGGGCAAACAATTTAATTAGTTTTAAGAGAGAGTTGGATCAATTTGTGGTATTGAAAGACGGGGCTACTTGAGATGGTGGGGGGCAGAGCATGGCAGCCCTCGGGGTCCCTTCCACTTTATGTCTTATATTCCTAAAGCTCATGTTTCAGGGTTTCAGTTGCAGGGGTCAGGAAGGGATCTTTTCCCCGCACTGTATTCTGGGTTTTTTTGGTCTCCTTGCTCTGAAGAATCAGTGATGGGCCTGGCTGGAGATGGGACACTGGACCAATGCTCTGAGGTGGCACCGAGCGTTCTCTCTCTCAGGTGCTTGGCTGTCTGGTTCTTGCTCAAATACTCACAGACTAAGTGATCGTCGCATGTGGGATTGGGAAGGAATTCTCCCCCTCCCCCAGTGAGATTGGCAGAGACGTTGGGGGTTTTTCACCTTCCTCTGGAGCGTGTGGGTGCAGGTCGCTTGCCAGGCTTACCTGGGTCTATCTCACATAATCATTTACCTGCCACTGCGGGGGCCTCGGGCACTGGTGCACCTGGGTCCCTCCTGTGGGCTGTAATACCCTGGTCTAATGTCAGCAGCGGGGTTTAGTGTGCGCAGGCTGGCTGGTGTTGGTGGCCTGTGCTGTACAGCGGGTCAGACGAGGTGATCTGGTGTATGAATCTCGTCCCTGTTCCCAACCACTCTTCTCGACAATTTTTCCCTTGGAGAGCAATCGGCTGCTCTCCCTGCTGGCCTTCGCAACAGCCACACAGACTGCAGGACTGATGATGGGAGGGTTCCTATAGCTACCAATTGGGTAAGCATCCTCCTGCTTATGGCTCATCCAGGAGGCCTGATCGAAGTGGGGGTGGTTCTGACATACTCCACTGGGTCGGGCTGGGCTGAAGAACGGCAGGGCACGGTACACGCTACGGTCGATGGGTTACCTGTATAATCGATCACGAAGCCTGCATTGCTCACGGAGGCGTCACTTCGGAAAGCCAGGAAGAGGTTGTTGCTGCTGCTCTCTATCCGGTCGGGCAGCTGGGAGCCGTAGAAGCTCCCGATCAGGGGGCTGAGTGAGCTGGGGCCGTCGTAGATGTGGAGGAAATCGTAGCCGGGCTCCAAATTAAAGCTGGGAAAGAAACAAAACAAGCAGAGCTGGAACTATTACGTGTATTGTGGGAGCATCGGGAGGCCTAACAGAACATCGGGACCCAGCGTGCTAGGTGCTGTACAGACACAGAGTAAGGAAACAGCCTCACCACCATGATATTTCCAATTTAAGTGGGCAAGACAGGTGGAGGAAATGGAGGATTGTTATCCCCATTTTACAGATTAGGAACTGAGGTCCCAAGAGACTAACTGACGTGCCTGAAGTCTCTCACACTGCCCATAGCAGTGGTAGGAATTGAATCTAGCTCTCCAAAGCCCCTGTCCAGCCTTAACCAGAAGGTTGCCCTGGTGACAGGTGGGGAAAAAAATCCTGTACAAATCAACATCTACTAATGCTGCCATTCTCTGCTCTTCCACGCAGAGAGTCTCTCAAGATGCCCGTTACCGCGGTTACTGAAAAGTGCAAATTAAAGGTGAGGAGCACAGAGAGATGGCTCTTTCCCTCGAAGTACCCCCAGGGAAGTTTGAAAGGTGCAGAGGGCATAAGCAGTAGACAAAGATTCCAGCAGCACAAGCAGCTGTTGCTTGGAAGGACAAGGCCTTGCTCCTGAGTCTGCCACCCAGGCCTGGGAAGATGCCCCTTTCAAGCCACCTCAGGGTTACGGTAGGCAGAGCAGAGGGCTGAGCTCGACAGTGTTTTAACTCCAGACTTGCTCTAGATCCAGCCCAAGCTTTGTGCCAGGTGTAACCTGAGTCTGATTCTGTCTTACACTAGATCCTGTCCAGGAATTACAGTGGTCAATCTCCTCAGGCGATACGGAGCAGTATGGACCAACCGGCCCCTCTCCTGAGGTGGCATCTACACAGTGGAGATCAGTTGAGATACCCTGGCTGATTGTCCCCTGATCTGGGCTCTTGGGAGACAGGGTCAGGGCATTTCCAGTGGAGCCTGAGTGTCTCCTGTGACTCTGACCAAGCTCACGTTTCCTGGCCTTTGGGGCAGGCTGCTCGACCCCTCCACTGACACAGGCGTGGGTGTGAGCTGCAAGAGGGAGGTCTCACTGAGTTCTCCAGGCACTGGAGGGCAGAGGAGTCCATAAGCTTCTGTGCAGATTTTACATATGGGCCACAGGCAGCATGGCCCAAAGGATTAACCTGTTGATCCAGCCACACTTTGGATCCAGTCCTTTGAAAACACCCGCTAATGAATTAACAGGAGCTGGAAGGGCCGGGGGGCTCACGGGGGGCATGGCAGACACTCGCTCTGCAATAGCACCAGGGTTATGCTCTTTAAACACATGCACAAATAAAGCAGGGCTGTGGTGGGAATACACGTATCCTCTTCCCAACCGGGACGGATTGAGGCTAAACATGGGAGCCAATCAGCCAACACTACAGGAACCAGACACCATCCTTGGTGAGACTGGCGGGATATAAGTGGTTTTCTTTGCTTTGGACATAGGTTAGGGGCACAGTTGCCAACTTTCACGTGGTAAATAAGCCCCCCGACTTTCACAATAAGCCAAAAAAATCAAGCGAATCCCATTTCAAAACAAGCCAATTCCTACAAACCCCAACACCCTATGTGACTAGTTCCCCCCGGCATGCAGTCTGGGACTGTGGTGGGCCTGCTGTGCACTCCTAACTCTCTCCCCCCCTTGTCCCGCTTGCCCCTGTTTGTCCCCCCTTGCTCCTGCTTGCCGGGAGCCGATCAAAAAACAGAAGCAACAAGCTACAACAAGCAACAAGCCAAAAACTAGCCAACAAGCAACTCACAAGCCAATTAAGCCAAAACCAAGCCCAATTTCTGCTTTTTTTGCAGGTTTGGTACGTCTGGTTAAGGCTCTCTAAGAAACTGATCCATGGAGCCCTGGGACAACCCTTTAGAGAGCAGGTGATGCAAATGGCAAGCCCATTACCTCAGGCCTTGCCCCACTTCTTAGCTCCTCCCCTCTCCCCACAGGTCCCAGCAGAATTGAAAGGGAGCAGCTGAGCTGCTCATGGGTACATACATATTAAATACCAGGGCAATGACATAATCGGGAGAGACCGTCAACTTCCAGTCGCACTCCTTCCCCGGGGGATAGGGCTCAGGGTACCGCGGTGACAAGATGACCCCGGCCGGCCCCGTCAGGATCCCTCCGCAGGGAGCTGAAACAAGAAAGCAAGGGGGGGAGGGGGATAGTGATACACATTCTGCCATACGGGGAAAACAACAGACCATGGTGGGAATTAGATTCCTGGGTTGAGCTGTGGACTAGGTGCACCTGGAAGTCATGGGGAGGGTAGATTTAGAAATGGATGGATGGAGATTTCGGTAGAGAGATGAAGAGATGGATGGAAATATGGTTGGCTAGATGGCGACAAACAGCCATATGGAGAGAGAGAGAGAGATGGAAAGACAGACAGCTAGATTGCCAGAGAAATAAGATACTATTTGTGATACAGTAGCCCTGAGGGACCCTAACCGAGACTGGGGCCCTGTTATACCGGGCATTGGACATACACATAGCAAGAGACAGTCCAAGCCCATTATAATTTTCATAAGAGATACGAATGGATCATCAGAGAGAGAGAGAGAGAAAAGATGCCCCGAGCCTTCCTGTTTCATTATCTAGGCAGCTCCCGGTCAAAATCAAGGCTCCTGCTCAAGAAGTGAAAACACGTGCTGTCAGGGATTAATGATTACTTTGCATTGCCAGGAAGGCTAAGCATTCGGTTGAAAAGTTTCCAATTAAGCTTGTTTTATGACAGAAAATTTGGTTTTCACTGAAACAACATTTTTCGCAAAATGTGTCGGCTTTCCAGGGAGATTTTTGATATTTTTGTCAAAAAACTGAACACCCTAAAACAAACATTTATATAGATATGAAATGCTGCTGCAGTATCTCAAGGGAGCTGTAGTTCAGTTGCTACATACTCCCATTCTCCTCTATGGATTAGACTTCATCTCCCAAGATGCTCCGCACCTCCTCAGACCAAAAGGGGATACCATGATGCATCATGGGAGATGTAGTCCACCCAGGGAGCCCAGTTTAGAGAGAAGAATGGACGCAGGAGACACCTGAACCACGATTCCCAGGAGGCACCGCAGAGGTATTTCAGAATCAAAGTATTTTATTTTTCACCAAAACCTGGAAATGTTCCACTGGGGGAAAAAAACTCCAAACACTTTTCAACCAGCTGTAATTAGGCAACATAGTGTAAGGCTATTGTAGAATCATTTATAGTATCTGACCACCAAAAATTCCAAAAGCCCTTTGTCATTGAAAGAGAACCTTGTCACTGCTGTTTGCCCCCCCCCCCCAGCTTATTGGGAGATCTTGCATCTCCTAAAAAAGGATTGCCAGGGCTCTGTCCAAAAGCAACCCACCACAATGGCTCTTTCTAAGTCAAATGACCTTCACTGAAGACACCCTATGAGAATTCCCTTAGCCCGGATCATCTCACCTCAGTTCCACTCCCTGGAAAGAAGAACTAAGATCTCAGCTTTTGATGTGAATGAGAACTCAACAGGGGATTAGCTAGATACCTAGATACACAACACTGTGATTTTAGTTACAGCTCCACGACAACTAAAAGGGCTGTCAGCATCAGATAGAAATGATGCCATGTGAGATTATTAACAGAGTCTTTCAAATATCAAGCTGTCCTGCAGCAAACAAATTCTGGGCATGTCATAAAAGTTTCCCAGCTGGCTTTAAATCTGTTTTAAGAAATGGAGTTAATTAATTTAAGTTGCTTGGGGTAACATTGCATAAACATGAATAAAGGTTACAGGATGACTAATATCTGGCTAACATTTAATTAGCCAGCTAATTTAACATTTATTGCTTTTATGTGCGTAGCATGACAATTGTTATATGTTCTGGCCGTATTGAAAAAAATAATAGATTTCATGAGCTTCTTTTATGTCTTTATGAACCCATGGAGAATGTCAGACAGTTTTCTCTTGTGATTCAGAATATGTTACCTCCTTGCACAAAAGTCACCCAACCAAGGTCCTTCCCCAACCAAAAATAATTGGCTTGCCCAGACAATCTCCTGCCTCCTACCTAATATCTCACTCTCCTCCCTTTCTGTGCTCAGGGATCATGAGCGCGCTGGGCTTTATATACCAGACCCCTTTGGCAAACCTGATTGCACAGCGTAGCTAGGTGATAGCTTTCCCCACTTCTACCTCCTCACCCACATGGCAGGACAGACCCCTGATGATGTCCTCAAGTTCAGATATGGATTCTAACCCCTTGCCACTGGCTGTGTGAACCCTATGCACCCTGTTGTACTTATCCACCAAATCAGTTGGGATTTCTACCCCTTTCAATATGCAACATGTTCCAACACACCCTAGCAAGGGGAACCTAGACCCCTTGCTGTACAATCAGAGAAATGTTGCACAGATCATACCTATGCAGGAGGGAGGGTCGGGTTGCCAGAAAAACCTGTTCTCAATCTGCACGCAGCTGATTTTGGCCTCCCCTTGCAGGGTGTATCCTGAATCGCACTGGAAGACGATGGAGTCACCTGCTTCTTTGCTGTCTGCGCTCCGACTCCCATTCTGGGGAATCCCTGGGTCATTGCAGGAGGTGGCAGTGGAAACTGGGAGTATCAAAAAACAAACAAACAAATCTATAAATACAGGTTTGCGTACCTCCCCAGGCCTAGCTTATCCTTCTATAGCTTGCACATTCTATATGATGCCTAAGAAAATGAAGTGCTGGTTGAATTTTTTTTCAATTAACATTTTTTGTTGGCGGGGTGGGGGAAATTCTTCAAGAACAGTGTTGACAACTGTCATGCTTTTCTCACACTATCTGGTATTCTTTGTAAAGCCCCAGCACCTGGAGTCATAGGATCATGTGGTATTCTTGGCTTTCATTGATTAAAAAAACATCGGAAGCTTCTAGACCTCGTGGATGCAGAGTAAAGCTGAAAAATGCGATGTGAGTGTGATCTAAAGGCTCACAAACCAGAAGAGAAAGATGACCCCCAAATGCATCTTTAAAAAAATATTTCATGATCTTTTAGCCAATCTCATGATTTTAGAAGGGGCTGATTTGTGAAGGCAATACGGCTGTGCAGCCAACTGAGATTTTTCCTTCCAAAACATTTTTCAACAAAAAATGGTGTTTTATTATGAAGTTAAAAAAAAAAAAATCTTCGCTGTACATTTTTCTTTTGTTTGATTTTTTTTAATCCAAAAAATGGAAAATTCCAGTCTCTACCCCCTCCCCAGTCTCTTCCTCCCTTTTCAATTTTGTCCCTGGAAAAAGGGTAGGGTGGCGGGGGAGGAGTAGGAACAATTTTTGTGGAGAATTTTGATAAAACAAACTTTTAAAAAAATTTCTGCAAAAAATAATTACAATTTTCCAAGCAGCTCTACTATTCAGGAAATTATTTCCCAGTCTTTCAGGAAATTATAGAGCTAATCAACATTTTTCAAATTTCACAATTTTAGATTTTTGAATTTTTTGAGGAAAATGGGGATTTATTTCTATCACGTTCCTCTCCCATCATTTTTGGCCAGATCTAGTGTACACAGTTTATACTGTGACTTTAAACCCTCCTTGTCGTATCCTTGTGGCAATCTGCTTGCTCTCTCAAGCACTGACATCTGCGAACTCTTAACCTACATCGCTGCAAATATTGGACAGAAAATTATCCAGACTTTTAGAATAAGGCAGCCTTGTTATTTGACCTAATGATACTCCTGCGGCAGGGAACTCTGCTAGCTGCAAATGTTGATTTTCTTGCTGCATCCAGCGTAAGTGCAGATTCCACAAAACAGTGTGGGAGGTGAACATATGTCCCTCTGGGATTCAATATGGTCCCCACTGCCATAATATCCTAGTGCTCCACGCACACTAATATATTTATCCCAACACCATCTGTAAATGGGAAGAAAATATCGCTGCCCTGGTTTTACAGATGGGGAAACTGAGGCACAGAACGACTGAATGACTTCCTGAAGGTCACAGAAGAAATCGGTGGCAAAGCCAAGAAATAAACCTCCACCTCCCAAGTCCCAGACCAGTGTCTGAACTCCAAGACCATCCTTCATCTTGTGTTGTTAACTCAACTGCAATAACTGGGTGATGGGCGGGGAGAAGCCAAGATGCATAATGCAGATGATTAGTGCTGACTGTACTATCCTCTTTAAATACACTGTGCCAAGCAATGACTTTTCTCCCTTTTTCTTGTCTCTGTTTCCCCTTAAAGTTCTCTCTCTCTCTCTCTCTCTCTCTCTCGCTCTCTCTCTCTCACACACACACACACACACACACACACACACACTTTTACTTTGCAGTTAGCATCTGTTCCTCCAGCTGGGAAAGGCTTCGGGGAATGGTAAGTTCAAGTGTGCAACACAGAATGCAAGTCTGATGTATACGCATGCATTGCACATACATGTTTACTTAATACGCCCAGGCATCCACTAACCTTACATGGCATTTTTATACAATCCTGCGTCAAACATATGCTGTAAAATAAACTGATACGCTAGCAGCTTTCCCTGTCACTGCGTGGCAGTGGAATTTAGCCTCGAGCCCTGGGACGCATCAAGCCTGAACTTTTAGGAATGGACGTGCTCACCTAGCATCCTGGCAGCTGTCCTTACGAGGCAACAGAAAAAAATACAATGGGACAGATCCTCAGCCCTTGTAAATCAACATAGTTCCATCCTCGCTGATTTACACCAGCTGAGGATCTGCACCATAATGTCCCCATGGCAATAAAACTATTTAGCCTCCTGCATTTTAGCATTGGAGTTGGAGGAGATGGGGAGGTTATATAAATATATATTTAAATTATACCAGATCCCAGCCTGTATGTTTGAGCTCAGGTCTCTGGCTACAGGATCACACCCTACGAACAAAGGCTGTAGGATGCAGCTCTACATCAGACAGCTGCCTGGAGCTTATTTTCTGCTATAGTAACCTGGCTCTGTGCAATTAGCTCATGCTATGGCAAGCTCCAGCATAAGGAGCTGGAGGGACTTTGCATCTCACTCGGTTACCCCAGTGCAGGAGCTGGCCAAAATATTGCTGGGGAGCATAGTCCCTGCTCTCTTCCAGCACCCCACAGCAGTTAGGGTGAGTCAGAAAAATGTGCCTGCTCCATTCCAGCCCATGAAGCAAGCCAGGCATAGAGCAGAGGATGCAGCATTGTCTCCAAGGGCACTGAGCCACCACTCTGTCCTGTGCTTCCCAGGAGGAGCTCTGACTCGGGTAGGATTTGCCTGGAGGGCTCTACCTGCAATGCACGCACCTCTCCAGCCCACACTCGGGTACCAAGAACAGAATCGCACAATCAGCTCGCAAAACAACTTGGAAGCAGGGACAAGAGCTGCTGCCTAGATATCAAAGAAGCCACTACTCAGCGATCCAGGAACACTGCAGCCTGGCTACTGCAGTAAAACCGATACAGCCCTGCCTTGCCACTAGAGCTACAAACTATGGCCCTCTGTAACCGGTCCATGCATGCTTAATGTTACTACCCTGAGTAGCCCTATTGAAATCAATGTGTGTAAGTGTTTGCAGGCTCAGGGCCCGTGCAGTGAGCACAGAGTCAGGCCATGTATGTTATATACAGTGACGCTGTACAAAACAACAACACTGGGCTACAAACAGACTAAGGCCAGGATTTTCAAGGGTGACGACTGATTTGGGTTGCTTCAATTTTTGGGGGGCCCAACCTGGGTCATCATAAAGGGGCCTGATTCTCAGAAACTGCTGAGCACCCATACTCGGAAAATCAGGACCCTCTAGGGTGTCTCAGGTTGGACACTAAAAAAAAATGGAGGAAGCGAAAATCATTAGTCATTTTCAAACCTTGGCCTGTCTTCCCATCTGTAGATTTGGTGCAGCACATAAGGTACATGAGACACCGTGTTTATGGCTTGGTTTTCAGACATGCAATAAGCATGCGGCTCCCATTGTTTGGGTGCAGAGTGCCTCTGAAAATCAGTCCGTTAATATTTTCTGGGCAAAGCAAAATCCCCTTTGGGCTTTTCTAGCTTAGGGAAATTTGCACTGGTTTAACTACATCACAGTGCAAATCCTCTCAGTGCAGACACAGTAGATTGGTGCAAAATGGGTTTGCACTGGTGTGACATACCTTGCACCAGTTATGTTTTCAAAATACAATGCACAGGTCTCGCACTAGTCCCCACCCTCACTGCATGTGACACTACAAATAGGGCCACCAGACTGGACACAACTTCTCAGGCCTTGTCTACACACTGAAGTTGCACTGGTAAAGTTCCATTAACCGAGCGATTTCAGTGGAGTGCACTCACACTGGACTGTTTGTGCTACGGCGTTGTGTCCACACAGCCTCAGGTAACACTGGCAAAGGCATGGTGCCCTGTGGGTAGGCATCCCAGTGCCCTCCATGCCGCCTGCAGGTGCATCACCTTGCGGGAAATTTTCACTGTGCATTGTGGTGCCGTGGGATACCTCACAAGGAACTGTGGAGATGTGGGGACAAATACCCACAATTCCTCCTAACGTATTTCCCATGATCAACGGTGCCATTTACAAGCTCATCCCAGTGAACCTGGATACGGCGCAATGGAATGCAGTGCTCTTCCCCGTTACGTTATGTTACGGTAGGCACACATCAGCGGCACTCAAAGGCGTGGCCCGTCCAATGAACGCTGAGTGGTGTGCGTGCCCATTCATCACCAGCCCCATACAACCCTGAGGAAACAGAGTCTCCGTGGCGCCTACCTGAAAACTGAATAGCGAAGCCCTGCTTGCTGGTGAAGAAGTCGGTGTTGAACTGAAGGACGACGGAGTTAAAGGTGCTGTGGACGTCGCTGGGCAAGCTGGAGCCGCTGATCTCCTTTAAGATGATCCCGTTCTCCACCGGCCCATCCCATATCCTCAGAACGTCGTGGAATTCCTCCGTGTGGAAAACCATGAAATGGAGCCTGCGTGTAGGAAAAGGAACAAACTCTCATCAGAATCCTTTGCAAAACTAAATACGAGGGTAGGCATCCAGTGGTGTAGTCCAGAATGGGCACTTACTAGAACACCCCCGCCAACTTTACCTCACAAACAAGCTATGTAGAGGACGCCATTTTGCTCTACCCAATGGAGTCCTCCATTCTATGTGTCCTCGCACACACCACGCTGAGTGGAGGACACCATTTTGAGAACAAAATGGCACCTTCCATGCGGGCAAAAGTACTGGTATGCCATTCCAGGATGATCCGGCCTGACGACAGCACAGTCTGTGTCCTTTGTGGATGCAGCTAAAAATGGGCTTGATGCCAATAAGAGATAGCATGTCCGAATGGACAGGGAAGCGGATGGGAACTCGGGTGACCCGAGCTCTGTTCCAGGCACTGCTACAGGCCTGATGGTTGACCTAGGGCAAGTCTCTTCCCCTCTCTATTTCTGAGCTTCTCTGTCAGTAAAACAGAGATAATCTCCTTTGTGAGCTACCGATGAAAAGTGACTCCAGGGGACAGGGTACTCAGCGCTTTATGAAAATCAGGCCCCTTCGTGGTATGTCTAGCCGGGCATCCAAAATCACTAACCAACCCTAAAACTTCTCCAGAGAGACTAAGGGCCTGATTCAAAGCCCACTGAAGTCAGTGGGAACATCTCCACTAGGGACTTCGCTACTGCCATTGATTATATGTGGAAGGCGCTCAGTTACTAGGGTGATGGGCGGGAGGGTAAAACCCTAAGACAGACTAAAGTCAAGTTGACACAGAAAAGCGTGAGGAAGTTGTGCAGGAGCAGTGAAGGGGCTGCCGAGGTGCATCCAATAGTGTTTTATTGAGCTCTTTTTATTAAAGATAAAGACAAACACAGTAAAACCGTGAAGCTGTTCTAAACCCAGAAGAAATGTGCGGGGACCCTTTAAGATAATTGATGTGCATGCATCTAATTCACATCTCATCCCTATGTTGCATGAGTCAACCTTGGCTGTCCTTTTGCTTCCCAGTGTCCTCCCCTTTTGCTTCCCAGTGGAAGAGCTTTTTGTCACAGGCCTGTATCTATCGATAAAGGGGGGGGGGGGATCCTGAATGCTGGAATGCAGGTCTGAAATGGGAAACGGGGTAAAACAGGGGAGATGGGAAAGGATCTTCTGGAACATTGTAGGGCAGGGCTGAGCTGGGAGCACTGTGGAAAATCGGAAATGAGGGGAATTCTTGTAAAGGTGCAGGGCAAGGCTGAGTGGGGT
Source organism: Emys orbicularis (assembly GCF_028017835.1). NCBI lineage: Eukaryota > Metazoa > Chordata > Testudines > Emydidae > Emys > Emys orbicularis. Next base: position 5,457,738 of record NC_088705.1, on the reverse strand, counting down.
AGCACAGCAGTGGATGGAGTCAGGGGATAGGAACCATGATGCTGCAAGGTAGGTCTGAGTGGAGCACTGAAACAACACAACACAGGTCTAAGTAGAGTTCAGAGACGAAAGCCAGGGGACTCTTGCAATGGTGCAGTGCAGGGCTGGCCTGAGAAGCAGGGCACAGAAGGAAATGGGCGAGCTGGGAAGCTCCCATTAGGTGGCAGCACAGGTCTGATCCAAGTAACAGGTGACTGTGGAAATGGGAATCATGGGGGAGCAAACGTACGAGCCTCCCTCTAATTTTCCTCTCTCCCTGCTTTCATTCCTTCTCCCCTTTCATTGTGCTACTTCCATCCTTGAATCCTTTGCCACATTCAAGTGAAACAATAAACCTTTAGGAATTGCCCCACATGCGGTCAGGGCAAGTATGTGCAATGGACGGTGGGCTGGGTCCCTGGGGCCCAATTTATTTTTTTCTTTTCTTTAACTTTATTTTTATTGTTTTTATATCAAATGCCAACACATAACAAAACCTAACCCCCTCTGAATATATGCACAAGATGGAAACAGCCTATAAATAACACAATTCAATGTCACTATTTGTAAAACCTGGAGAGAAAAACAAAAAACCCTGAACCTGTAGAGATCATGCAGGGCATCAATTATTAAAGTGATTAAATAAAAAAATAAGTCAGAACGTAGCATCAGGGACTAATATATACTAAGCTGCAAATGTATGCAATAGTTTCTTGTGTGACTAGACGTCCTCATATTTTTTTCCAAGTGTTTCTATTAGACAGAGTCATTTTTTCCATTAATGCAGTAGTAGAGAGCTCACTCAGCCGGTCTGTGTGTGAGGGAGCGGAGGAATTGCAGATTTCCATTTTCTCAAAATAATTGTTTTGCCCACTAAAACAGTTACTGCAATCCATTTCTTAATGTTAACTGGTAATACCAGCTCCTCCAGCACCCCCAGTATCCACCAGCTTGGAGAAGGAACAATAGCAACACGTAATGTGATTTTCAATCAATTGATTTTCAAGGGCTTCACTTCCTTTATTTGTTTTGTTTTATTCATTTCTCCTGAGGTAGCAGCACCTGTCTGCCGCTTTAATATTTTAATTCCCTATGCAAGATAATGGTTACTATAGTAATGCATTATATATGTTAGTCAGTGATTTGATATTATTAATTGACTACTCAGGAGGGTTCTGCATTTTAGGCTTTTACTTAATATGCTTGTTATGTTTGTTTTAGTGTAATAATTTTGTACAGGAAAAACAATGAAATATTGATTAAAACACAGAGGAATTCAGCTGCTGGGCTCTCCTGGTTATTTATTAGGCAGCACGCCTGGCTTACCTTATATTAATGCCAACAACCACCATCTTACTGGCTTCCTCTTATAACACCTCAGCCTATAATTCTGCTCCCCATGTGGTGCTCTGAGAGGTGACCCCCAGTTTCTCCTCATTCAAATTCCCTCCCGTCTAAACCAACTTTGAAGGCTTCCACTCCCAGGTGAGGAGGACCAGGAGTGGCCCCTTGGCATGCCAGGGAGCACCCCAGGGAGAGAGGGTTGGAAGGTGTGCAACACCGCCCCCCCCACCTTGACTTCCTGGCAGGGCGAGCAGACAACTAGGAGCTGGGTGAGGAATGATGGTCATAAATTATGGTTAAGGGCACCGGCTGGTGGAATCAGGGAATCTGGGTTGTGTTCCTGGCTCTGCTGTGTGACCTGAAGCAAGTCCCTTAGGTTCTGGAGTGAAGTAAATGGGAGTCTTTCCACTGACTTTTGTGGGCTTTATATCAGGCCCATTACTCCCGTGACTCAGTTTCCCCATCTGCAAAATGGGGAGAAGAATACCTACCTCGCAGAGGTGTTATGCTGCTCCCTTTAGACCGAGTTCTGAGATGCTCAGACAAAAGGTGCCGTAGCAGGGGAGGTGCATTTCTGTCCTAGATGGACCCTGTACTGAAGTTTGCTTTGGATACCATCGTTTATAAAACTTTAGTTATTACAAAGCTAAATGCAATCAGCTGATAGAATAAGTTCCAAGAGAATATCTGTAGAGTAAGAAATTATGACCAGCTCTCCAAAATATAGTTAAAAGGGAACGAAGAGTAAAGAGGAGAAGCAACAGCCAGTGAAATTACACAATGTTCTCAGTTTTGTATTTATTGTAATACTCTGAATGCAGATCACATTTCTCTGCTCCATGTATTTTATTGCTTCACCTGCCTTGGATCAAAGGTTTCCCAGTACGCTGCTGCCTGCACCACTACCACTGTGGGCTGTTATCTTGCCTGTCCTTGTAAGGTAAGCAGGGTCATGCCTGGCCAGCACTTGGAGCAGAGACCCTGGGAAGAAGTGGGGTCGGTGAGTCAGTAGATGGCTCTTCACTTCAGAGTCAGGACTGTGTGGTAGCAGAGGTGCTGCTGCTTTCCATGAGAGACAGCGGTTCTGTCCACTTGTGTCCATTAAAGTTCCTCTGGAACTTTGCAGAAGGGTTAACTCGTGATCCTGATTCCCTGATCAAATTCCATTCTACTTATCCAATGCTTTCCCTCGTTGCTACAATTAGATATGGGATCCCTTTTCATTTCCTGTCCCAGATAGCAGCAGGCTTTTCAATGGCCGTCTGCCTTCTGCTTCAAAAAGATGTGAAATGACTGCTGCACACACATAGTTTGCAAAGAACTTTGGACCTTCCAGGATAAGAAGGGTTATCTAAGTGTAAGATATTGTCATTATTACTATTAACCAGGGGAGCTGGCAGCACAAGGTGACAATACACCAGGGTTCAACCCCTTCATTCAAAATGACAGGTGAAGAGGAGTATGTGGTTCAGACATCCCTTAGGGGAGGATCTATAAGTGGGCATTCCCTATGTCCTAATAAGGAGGAGAGGATGGAAGATGATAAAATATGGGTAGGATCTGATGAGGAACCGTCAAATGAAAAAATGTCCCATTCAATTACATCATGTAATGGCAGGCAGCTAAAAAGTGACAAGTTTTTAAAGTGCTTATATACCAATGCTAGAAGTCTAAATAATAAGATGGGTGAACCAGAGAGCCTCATATTAAATGAGGATATTGATATAAGAGGCATCACAGAAACTTGGTGGAATGAGGATAATCAATGGGACACAGTAATACCAGGGGACGAAATATATCGGAAGGACAGAACAGGTCGTGCTGGTGGGGGAGTGGCACTATATGTGAAAGAAAGCGTAGAATCAAATGAAGTAAAAATCTTAAATGAACCAAACTGTATCATAGAATCAATATGGATAGTAATTCCATGCTTGAACAATAAGAATATAGCAGTAGGGATATATTACAGACCACCTGACCAGGATGGTGATAATGACTGTGAAAGGCTCAGGGAGATTAGAGAGGCTATTAAAATAAAAAACTCAATAATAATGGGGGATTTCAACTATCCTCATATTGACTGGATACAGGCACCTCAAGAAGGGATGCAGAGATAAAGTTTCTTGACACCTTAAATGACTGCTTATTGGAGCAGCTAGTCCTGGAACCCACCAGAGGAGAGGCAATTCTTGAGTTAGTCCTAAGTGGAGCACAGGATCAGGTCCAAGAGGTGAATATAGCTGGACCGCTTGGTAATAGTGACCATAATATAATTAAATTTAACATCCCTGTGGTGGGGAAAACACCACAGCGGCCCAACACTGTAGCATTTAATTTCAGAAAGGAGAACTACACAAAAATGAGGAAGTTTGTTAAACAGAAATTAAAAGGTACAGCACCAAAAGTAAAATCCCTGTAAGTCGCATGAAAACTTTTTAAAGACACCATAATGGAGGCTCAACTTAAATGTATACCCCAAATTAAAAAACATAGTAAGATAACCCAAAAAGAGCCACCATGGCTAAACAACAAAGTAAAAGAAGCAGTGAGAGGCAAAAAAGCATCCTTTAAAAAATGGAAGTTAAATCCTAATGAGAAAAATTGAAAGGAGCATAAACTCTGGCAAATGAAGTATAAAATATAATTAGGAAGGCCAAAAAAGAATTTGAAGAACAGCTAGGCAAAGACTCGAAAAATAATAGCAACATTTTTTTAAAGTACATCAGAAGCAGGAAGCCTGCTAAACAACCAGTGGGGCCACTAGACAATCAAGATGCTAAAGGAGCACTCAAGGACGATAAAGCCATTGCGGAGAAACTAAATGAATTTTTTTGCATTGGTCTTCGCGGTTGAGGATATGAGGGAGATTCCCAAACCTGAGCCATTCTTTTTAGATGACAAATCTGAGGAACTGTCCCAGATTGAGGTGTTATTAGAGGAGGTTTTGGAACAAATTGATAAACTAAACAGTAATAAGTCACCAGGACCAGATGGTATTCACCCAAGAGTTCTGGAGGAACTCAAATGTGAAATTGCAGCACTACTGTCATCTGTAACCTACCATTTAAATCAGCTTCTGTACCAGATGACTGGAAGATAGCTAATGTGATGCCAATTTTTAAAAAGGGCTCCAGAGGTGATCCCGGCAATTACAGGCCGGTAAGCCTGACTTCAGTACTGGGCAAATTGGTTGAAACTATACTAACAAACAAAATTGTCAGACGCATAGATCAACATACTTTGTTGGGGAATAGTCAACATTGTTTTTGTAAAGGGAAATTATGCCTCACCAATTGACTAGAATTCTTTGAGGGAGTCAACAAGCATGTGGAAGGGGGATCAAGTGGATATAGTGTATTTAGATTTTCAGAAAGCCTTTGACAAGGTCCCTCACCAAAGGCTCTTAAGCAACGTAAGCTGTCATGGGATAAGAGGGAAGGTTCTCTCATGGATTGGTAATTGGTTAAAAGATAGGAATAAATGGTCAGTTTTCAGAATGGAGAGAGGTAAATAATGGTGTCCCCCAGGGGTTTGTACTGGACCAGTCCTATTCAACATATTCATAAATGATCTGGAAAAAGCGGTAAACAGTGAAGTTACAAAATTTTGCAGATGATACAAAATTACTCAAGATAGTTAGGTCCAAAGCAGACCTACAAAAGGATCTCTCAAAACTGGGTGACTGGGCAACAAAATGGTAGATGAAATTCAATGTTGATAAATGCAAAGTAATGCACATTGGAAAACATAATCTCAACAATACATGTAAAATGATGGGGTCTAAATTAACTGTTACCACTCAGGAAGGAGATCTTGGAGTCATTGTTCTCTGAAAACATCTGCTCAATGTGCAGCGGCAGTCAAAAAAGTGAACAGAATGTTTGGGCATCATTAAGAAAGGGATTGATAAGAAGACAAAAAATATCATATTGCTCTATATAAATCCATGGTACGCCCACATTTTGAATACTGTGTACAGATGTAGTCACGCCATCTCAAAAAAGATATATTGGACTTGGAAAAGGTTCAGAAAAGGGCAACAAAAATGATTAGGGGTATGGAACGGCTGCCGTATGAGGAGAGATTAATAAGACTGGGACTTTGCAGCTTGGAAAAGAGACAACTAAGGGGGAATATGATAGAGGTCTATAAAATCATGACTGGTGTGGAGAAAGTAAATAAAGAAGTGTGGTTTACTCCTTCTCATAACACAAGAACTAGGGATCTCCAAATGAAATTAATAGGCAGCAGGTTTAAAACAAATAAAAGGAAGTATTTTTTTACACAACACACAGTCAACCTGTGAAACTCCTTGCCAGAGGATGTTGTGAAGGCCAAGACTATAATAGGGTTCAAGAAAGAACTAGATAAGTTCATGGAGGATAGGTCCATCAATGGCGATTAGCCAGGATGGGCAGGGATGGTGTCCCTAGCCTCTGTTTGCCAGAAGCTGGCAATGGGCGACAAGGGATGGATCACTTGATGATTACCTGTTCTGTTCATTCCCTCTGGGACACCTGGCATTGGCCACTGTCGGAAGACAGGATACTGGGCTAGATGGACCTTTGGGCTGACCCACTTTGGTCATTTAATTGCCTGTTTTTCATTGCCACATTATCACCAGGGAAAACACTGCATGACACAATGAAATCAGGCTAAAACTGGACTAACTCTAGACATAGCATTCTATGTGCTGTGCTGAGGAAACCTCTGAAAATAAAACGATCTGATAGTGGGCTTAAAACCTTGGCTAAGAGTCTACTGAAGAAAACACAGAAACATTAACTGTTTTCCCATTTATCCAGAACAATAGTAAACAAATAAGATGGAACAGAACCCCCCCCCAAATAGAACAGTTAAAAAAACAAAACAAAACCAAAAAAACCCTTGCAATGTACTCAGCAAGAAAATGAAGTCCACAGAATCAGACAGCAGCCAAAAGAGCTGAATCATAAATCTATCTAAGCAGGGATCTTGAGCAAAGTGAAAAGAAAAGAAAAAAAGACAGACTCAGGCAAAATAAGAATGGATCACACTGGAATCAGTCTCAGATATCTCGGTGCAATAGCGTTTGCTTCAGGGCTAACTTACTAGCAATGAAAACTCAGCAGTGAATTCACAGGAGCAATTGGAACACAGAGCGGATGGAAAGACACGTGTAAGGAAGTGGTGGAGGGGAGGAGGAGGAGGAAGAGTATAGCAAGGGAAGGCTTGGGAATTCCTATAAACATCTTGTCCTACCAGCTGTTAAAGGAAAACCCCAACAAGCTCTCCAATTACTGGGAACAGGGCCTTACTTCCGAATGGAGCTTTAAGAAGCGACTCACAAGCGATCAGGGAGCCATCAACAGGCAACCTGATGATGTAATGACAAGGGACAGGCTGACCAATGATTGCAGCGTCTAGGACCCCTAGTCATGGACTCCTTTGCACTAGCCCTAGTACAAACCCAGAACAAAGGGGCAGTCCCTGCTGTTAAGAGCTTACGATCTAAGTATAAGACAAGAGTCAACAGATGGGTGGTTGGTTTGTGCATCCGTCAGGATAGCTGAAGTTATGTATTAATGTAAGAGACTAGGTCCCTTTGGGAACAATCGAACTACTCAACAGGGGCTCATGTAACTTTCCTTACCATCACCCTCCCTTCCCTGTGCCCCAAAGAGCTGACAGTGTCATTTACGCAGGACACAACAAATAGGTGTAGCAAATCATACGGAGGAGGACAATTACCTTTGCATTCTGACAATCACTAATAGGTGTATTAAAATGCAGCTAAAAGCAAGTGAGGCAGTGGTTCTATGTATAAACCACAGTACAGTTGTCTCCTGCTTAGGGGAAGGCGGTGGAAGGTAGGACTTCTGGGTCATATTCCTAGCACTGCCACTGACTTGCTGTGTGGTCTTGGAGGAGTCCCGTAGGCCCAGGTTTTCAAAAAGTGCCCAATTAGTTTAGCAAGCCCAATTTGAGGCACCCAGGGCCTGACTTCCAAAGGGTGCTCAGCACCCACAGCTCACACTAACTTCCCCTGGAGAGGTGGCTGTAAACACCTCCGGTTGGACACCCCAGAACTGAAGCACCTCAAATTACGGGGTGCTATTGCAAACTTGGGCCTTATCCTCTAGGTACATCAATATTCTCAGCTGGAGAATGGCATTCATAATGAATTAGCCCCCCAGTCAGGCAGATAAATCCCATTTATAAGGGGCCTTGAGATCTTCAGATGAACGCCACCAAAGAGCACAGAATTATTACACCGGCTACCTCCTTCTTTCTTTCAACCACTGTTGTTAAAGAATACAAGCCAGTGAAAACTATGGGGCCCTGGGAGCAGGCTGGTATTTGCCTCCTTGAGCAACAACTCCAGGAGCCACCCTTTCTGCTCCAAGCCTCCCCCAAGTGCTCTCTGAACCCTGGATAAAACGGGCAGAAGGATATGCCATACACAGAGAAGAACTGGCTTTTGCTGCTAGGTATATAAGGCAGCCATGATTAGAGATGCAGGTCAAAGAGGCTTTCCACACCAGAGTGACATAAGTCCTCTAAAGAACAAGCGAAACATGCTGTACTCTATTACCCAAATGCCTGAAAGCATTAAGGGATTCTTAAGAGGGTGCAGAATGGCGGAAAATTGCCCTGGGTGCTCACTCAACGAGAAGGAGAGAAAAATCTCATCTGTAGCTGCTGCAACGAGGACGCACTTTTAAATGGAAACGGCAGGAACCCGAGCAAACATGATGGGAAGAAGTAATGACGTGACGCGGTGGGTCTAACATTAAAACTAACCCCTTCCCCTAACCACAGGGAAGTCCCAGAGGGAAATCCAGCCCTGCTCAGGGGTGAGATCTGCCTGCAATGGAAGAGGGGCACTCCTGCAGGACAGGGACAGATGGGATTCAACTCTTGGCTCTGCCATGTGCTCCTTAGATGACCCTTGGCATGTCCCCTAATCTCTCTGTGCCTCTGACTCCCACTATAAAATGGCGATACTAATACAGCCTGTTTCCCCACTTCTGTCTATTTAGACGGTAAGGTCTTTGAGGCAGACACTGCCCCTTAGTAGGTGTATGTGCAGCACCTAGCGCAGTGATATCCCATATCTGGCTTTCAGCCTTTAGGCATTACTATAATACAAATAATGATACTGAGCCAACACCTTCAGTGACTGCAGCCATCAGGGTTTTCCATTAATGTCTCCCATTCAAGCAATTCTGCTCAGTTTACACAACACAAAATCAGGTCCTGAACTGGTTAAGAAGCAGAATGATTGTAATGCTAATGATTTATAGCCCATCAGCCAAAGGTTCAAGCCTCTGTTTAAGACTAGGACCCTCAGAGTCAGGAGTTTGGGGCTCTTCTTAACCCCCTGAAAGCGCCATACCAACAAAATAAGAACTCCTCAAATTCTCTGCCCCCAGAAGTCTCTAATGAAGCTGATCCAAGCATCCAAATATTTCTACTCATATTTTTAGATGAGACTTTGAAAAATGGACCTGTCAGTACAGTGCCATTCATTAGGCCGGGGTTAGCAATTACAATAAACTCTCTTACAACCCCGAGATGGCTGCTAAACAATAAAACACCACCGAATCAGCATATTCACAGACTGTTCTTGGGCATACACACAGATGTCGGAGGTAAGTTTCATTTGTCTTATAATATCCCTCCCTCTCCCCCCTACCTCTTTACTGGAGCTAGAGACTTTTTAGTTGCAATTTTATGGTGGGGGAGATGGTTAATCCCCTTTTGAAGTGCACCCCTTTTAACATTTGTAGCAATAATGGACATTCCATTTTCTATCTTCCTCCTTTTCTTCTTTTCCTCCCCCCCCCTTGCCGAGAGATACAGCTTTATTCAAAAAGCTTTGGTGATTAATTTTAATGGAAGTTATAAATGAGAGCTTTATACAATTGTATCATGCATGAAGAGGATTATTATTCTGATGGATTACCATAAAAATGAAGTTGATGGAAATTTGCTCTCCCAACAAACCAAAATTCATCTGTTCTGTTTCAGCTGCACAAAAACCAGATGTTCGGAGGAACAGAACAGGGGGCTTAATCTCTGATGAAAGGGAGGGTCGCAATTTGTATTATCACCTGGCATAATTTCATTCCATTCTTGAGCCCTTCCAAACCATTGGTCTGATCCTACAAATATTAGCATATAGCATGACTCATTCATGTATTGCCATTGAAGTGGCCAGGGATAGGCGTGGGGGTAAATTTACTCACAAGCTTTAGTGGAGGCAGGATCAGCCACCATTGCTACGCTCTTTTGGGCTCTGTGCAGGTGAATTATATTCACACCCACTCTGCGGTCCCTTTGCACTGTTACAACGGTGTAAAGAGGCCTTGGGATAAATGAGAATCAGATCTCTGGGCTTCAAGGGGACATTGTGTGGTTGTACAGGTCTGGCAGAGTGAATCCCACCGAAGATAATGGGGCTGTGCGTACGGTCAGGAATCTGTCTGCATGGATCAGGCAGCAAGACTGGGACCTTATATTTTAATTGTGCATGTTACATGTAGAGCCATAGTCATCTAGGACACTGTACTTGCCAGTTTATGCTAGCTACACATGCAGTCTTTATTCCATGAATAAATACAGAACTCCGATCTTTTTGATTGTCAAGCCAGTGCCTTCCACGAGTACTAAATTTACATTTATTTTATTTCTCCCTAGATTGATTACCTAATGGGTACCCAGCAATCCAGCAAGAACCACTGTTCCTACTGCTGCAATTTAATGCCTGCTTCTACCACTGCCAATTTAGAACAAGGACCACGGGTCAGATCATCATTTAAATCAGCAAGAGGTGATGCAAACTAGTGCTATTAATAGTGACAGCGCGTGTACATGTTAATTGGAATATATCAGTTGCAACAAGGATGTGAGTAAGACATCAGTGGAGATAAGCTCAATCAAAAGACATCATTGCCTGATGGGAGCCAAGGAGCGTTAAAGATTTGCATGGGATATTACAAAGTCCTTTGCAGGGGGATGAAAAAGGAGAAGAGATTTTTGAGAAATGTTCCTTTGAAAGTCCCCCCCTTGCATCCATTAAGAGTTCTCATGCTGATTTCCCCAAACCATACATCACTGAATCAGTTTGAGAAGACTGAAGTAATGCAGGAATTTCTGCATTTAAAAATACTGGACCCAATTCATCCCAGCATAAAGCCATTGAATAAAAGCACCACACAGTGCAACGTGATTAACTGTCTCTGGTACAGATCAGATCAGTGCTGCTGTAGCAGGTAGGCTGTGGGTCAGGATAGAGGTGCCGGGACAGAGCAATCCGAGAACACAGGATTGGAACAGTAAGGGATTCTGCAGATCAGTATAGACGTGTTACCGCAGAGCTTTCTATAGGGAGCAACAGCAGTAGGGTGAATAGATGGGCAACGGAAGAGCTGGTCTAAATAACAATTTGTTGAATAAATTCTGCTCATTTCTCCATCTACGAGCAAAAAATGTATTTGCAAATAGTTGTTGGTTTTGTATTAAAAGCAGCTGTAGCTGGACTGGAATATCCAGTTAAGTACAGGGCTGTATTGAGGTGGTGTGGCAGGGCTGTGGGGGAATTCAGTGCTGGATCAGGGAAGCAGAAGTTTCCAAAAAGCATGCTGGTGGCTGCACTAAGTCCACGAGCCAGTTCCCCACCTGCCTCAGTGCCAAATTCACATAACTTAAAAACTATAACACATTAAATTTGAAACTGCAATGAAGCAAAGGCAAAGGGGTAGGAGGGGCAATAACAAAAGGTGGGGGAGAAGTGGGAGGAGGAAACGCTTTCTGGTCTCCATACTCGCCAGATGTTTGCGAACTATTTTGATGCTTCTTTTAGGGCGAATAATTCCCTTTTGTATGTTGCTTTTTATTATTAAAACTATAAAACAGTGAAGTTATAATAAAAAGATGCCATGTGTTGCGATCTTATTCTTCCAGCTCCTCCACTCACTGCTCATATCTGGGGACCCACTCCCTGATTCTTTCTTCATCTAGAGCCGTGTAATTCCACTGACTTCGGACGAGCTATTCCTAATTTATGCTGGTGGTATGAGCGGGAGATGGCTCAAGCCCCTAACTGCCTAGGATATCATCTTGTAGGTGCTTGGATTTCAAATAGAAGCCCATTTGGTAGGATAAAACAACTGGAAGCATGTTGGACCGAACTGGGGAAATCTCAGTGCACTACTCTGGTGGCGAGCCGGTTTTCAACTCTGAAATACATCCCAAGAGGAACCAAAATCAAAGTCTCTTGCATGGCACACAGACACAGGATTGAAGGCTAACAGATGAAAGTTTAATAAAGCAATAATATCAGGGAACAGCGGCAGCAGCAAATTACCTGACCTTCTCCACAGTGTTGCATGACAGATGCTTCTGACAATAATGTGTGTTTCAGAGACAGGCCGTATAGGGGATATAAATTAACCAAAGCCAGAATGGGGGGGAAATGGTGCCTCTTTTAACCATCCCGGCAGGAGAAGAGCAAGCGTTGGTGGCTCATTTGTGATCCGCAAAGTGAAATAACATTCTTTCTAACCTCTTTAAGTAATTGCTAGCCGGTTTCCAGCATTACAGAAGCAGCAAATGGGAAATAAACAAGCCTATAGTAACCACCATGAAATCCCAGCATAACAAACAAGACTGCATAAGAGCACATGGTAACCCAGCCTCCCTACAGCAGAATTACCGGTCACATTTTCAATGCTGTCTCTGGGACTTGGATGTCTAATGGGAACTGGACAATCAAATCCATTGACCAGTTTTGACTTCAGCCTACTTGTAAAAAGAGTTGATAACAGCGAAAATAGATAATATAATAAATAAGAGAGCAAACAGGGCTGATAACAGAGCAAATAACTGATTTTCCAGTTAAGAGGCTGAACCTTCCTCCCCACCCTGGAGCCTCTCATTTTGTTCAGATCAAGCCAAAGAATTTTTATTTTCATTTTTTCTTGCTGAAACAAAAGACTGAAGAGATTTAGTTTGGGGTTGAATGAAACATTTATTTCAGCTTTTTTGTTTCATTTCTGGGGGTCTTTCCCCCACTTTCTTCTTGTTATTTTTTCAAAGAAATCTAGCTAAATTTCAAAACAAAACCTCGTTCTGAAAGGAAATGTTTTGATTTTTTTGCAATTTTTTCTTCATAATTTCATAGATTTAAGGCCAGAAAGGACCATTACGATCATCTAGTCTGACTTTCTGTATAACACGGGCCAGAGAACTTACCCAAAATAATTCTTAGAGCAGATCTTTAAAAAAAACACCTTTAAAATTGTCAGTGATGGAGAAATCACCATGACCATTGGTAAATTGTTCCAATGGTTAATTATTCTCCACATTAAAAATTTATGCCTTATTTCCAGTCTGAATTTGTCTAGCTTCAGCTTCCAGCCATTGGATCATGTTATATCTTTCTCTGCTAGATTGAAGAGCCCATTATTAAATATTTGTTCCCCATGTAGATACTTACAGACTGTCATCAAGTCACCCCTTAGCCTTCTCTTTGTTAAGCTAAATAGATTGAGCTCTTTGAGTCATCACTTCTTTTTCTTCTTCTTTTTTGGCTAAAACTATATACCAAATTTGACCCAAATTCACAAATAATTTCTGTCAACCCCAAACTGCATTTTTAGCAAATAAACTATTCATCCAAAAAGTTTCGCTCAGCTCTGCCGGCAAAAGAATGCAGTAAACCAAAGCCTCACCACAGAAGAGCTATGAGTAAAAACAAGGAGCAAAACAGCCCCTATATCTGGCCCCCAACTCACCCTATTGTGCAACCAGCTTCTGCCTCGATAGTCCAAATGCAGTTGAGGTTGTGATCATAGGGTGTTGGGTATCCAGGAGACAATATCCGCCCTGATGACTCTCCTCTGATAGTGCCTCCACACTCCGCTGAAAAAACAACAACATATGCACTGCTTAGGAAAAGATTCTTGATGTTTTGTGGTTATATACATCCAACTACCCCTAACACGGCTCACACACAAAGGATGTTGTACAGATGCATCTCCTTCCTGGGATAACCTTTTATCACTAATGTAACTAATCACAGATGCAAGTCCCAGCCTATAATTACTACAGAGCGTGGCAGTTCCTAGGTAGGAATCTCTCTTTTCTCTTAGAGAGATTCTCAACCTTGTTAGATTAAAGCTAATGAGACTCACCTTATCTGGCTTGCAGGGTGAGTCAGCAGAATAGCTCTGCACCTCTCTGCAGGACAGGTTCCTACAACCTGATGTGATCTCACAGCGGACCAAAGATTCTTTCATCCCCCCTTTGGCTTCACAGTGCACAAGTTTAGAGCTTATTAGCATTCAGCTTTCTTTAATTCACACTTTGTGGGGTGATTTGAGAGAGCATAATACCTTTGCATGCATATGCAAAAAGCTTTAATAATGATTCACAAGCATAATAAAGCCAAGTTATCTACATACCTGCTTAATTGGCTTATAAAGAACATAGTGCCCCCCCTTTAATGTGTTTTGTTAAACATTTGTTACAATTCTGTGAATTTTCACACACACAGCACTGAGGAGACGATGAGAAGTTCAGTGGATTATAAAAACGTGGCCTTTTAATTTTAGCAGCCAGAGCTAAACTTTGGTGTAAGGTCATTGCATAAATTGAAGCCAGTTTGCTTTTGACCCAACTCCTAGTGTGTCATTTCTGAGCTTGAAAATAACCCACCAGTTGTTGAGACTTTCCTATGGAACGGTGCTCCAAGAGATTTCATTATGCACTGGAAATACAGGTTAATTGTGCAGCTATCAGTTAACAGGATATTAGGGCTGAGCTGATCATCACTGAATCATAGTACTGTAGTTAGAGGTGGGGAAAAAAATCTATTGGATATTCTAGTCAATACTACAGGCTTCTTACCGTATATTTCCTAATGCTTTGTCCAGCCTAGTTTTAAATGTCTACAGCAGTTTTAACTGCTATGATGAGTTATCTTGCAGTTACTGTGTAATAACTTTCAGAGTAACTATGCAGTCAATTGTGACGCTACTGTATATCTTCTTTATTGGCAGATGGGGATATAAATCTTTCCATTAAAAAGGGGGTCTCCTATTTTATCATGTTTCTTGTTTAACTAGTTTGCCATGATTGTACGTACACACACACACACACACACACACACACACACACAAACACACACCTCTGTTTGTGGGTCTTAAATAGTTTTTTTATTGTTTCCAAGGTCGGGGGGAGAAAGAGAGAGAGCGAGAGCATGCATGCACACACAAAATTTTGTTGCAAACAGTCTGGTCTATACTCCACGTGGACGTTAAAGTTCACGAAGATGATGCTGATGATGACAAGCAACCAATTTTCTTTACTTGGAGTCAAAGTGACGCCTTGTATTTGGCAGATCGGAGGAGTTTTCTTCCCACAAAGAAGAATTTCTGGGCTTAACTTTCAATTTCATCAGGGGAGGATTCTCTTAGCTTTGGCCTAACCTTGTGCCTACTGAAGCCAAATGGGAGTTTTACCACCAATGAGAATTTAGCATGAATCAAAGAAGAGTTAAGCCAATGCGGAAGGGTTCTGAGGGTTAACATTTTGATGGCCTCCTTAATTGGATGCACTGTATTTGCAAGCACAAAGACCATGATTTGTCCATGTACATGGACATTGGCTACAGCAAATAAGTGACTGGCTGCCTATCTAAAATAAAGAACTAACAATGGTTACGTAAAGGGCTGTTGAGGTTAGTGTGTACACGCATGGAATTAATCAGACACATGCTGATTGTCCATTGACCACTACTTGTCTATTGTATCCCTTTCCAACATCCTCCTCCTCTGTCTATATATATATAATAGGCTCTTCAGCATAGGGACATTGTCTTCCTATGTGGTCTGTACAGCATGTGATATATTTTGAGCACTTCAATCTAAACAACAATGATCTGTTTGTGCACACAGCTCTCCATGCTCCATGAGCAAATGGATGCAACTGAAAATATCACAAGAAGCGATAAAATCAATATTGCAAGTGAATTTTAAGGATCCTCCTCGAAAATGTAGCCCATGGGGGTCATTTACTCATTTTGGATACTAAGGTTTTAATTTCAGACTTTTCTAGGCAAGAATGTACTGCTCTTGTGGGGTAAGGAGGAGAATGGACCACTTGGGAGTTGTGGAGAGGAGGCAAATTAGGAGAGTTAATGCAACAGAGTTAAAACCGCTGAGAATCTGGGATTAAATCCTGTGTAGCTCTCAAATTAAAGTGATTTTGGACTTTGAAACTTAGATCTCTACTGATGTCTGCCATCATCGGAAATCACCCCTCTGCTCAGCACATTTAAGAGAGGACAAAGACCAGAACAACAGGAGAGGTGCAGATGAGGAATGAAGGACATTAGCAGAGCTGTGCTGAAGGGACCAGAGCTTGAAGATGACAGCAAGGGGTGCTTCAGGTCAGGACTGGGGCACATTAAACAGGGGGCTGTTTGTGGAGTGCATGCACAGCCCGGTCTTCTCAGTCTATAGTCACAACGCGAACATAAAGATGTCTGACAAAAGGACATGTGGAAAGGGCTCCACAGTGCTGTCTCTGTTAGTGTAGATGGGTGTGATCAGCATGACTCCATCTCAGGCTAGTGGACTGGTTATGCAGGCCAAAGGGGCATTTGGGACGAGAGAGGCAAACAGAGCACTTAGCTAAGAAATGACAGCGGTCGTACCTACGCACACCGGCAGTGGTTGGTCCCAAGCTCTGCGTTCTCCTGTCAAACAGACCAGCGCCCTGCTGCCTCGTAACGTATAGCCAGGGTCACAGTTAAAGGACACAGAGCTGCCCGCAAAGTGCCCTTCGTCACGGACCTTGTAGCCAAACTGTGGGATGCCGGGGTCCTCGCACTTAATGAGCTCAAAACCTGGAACCAGAGACGAGGAAGCTGTTTTCATCAGATATTTAACAGTCAGGTACGCTAATAAGTGGGAAGATAATAAAACAGTTACTGCTTTTCCCGGGTCATCAGGTGTGAGAATTTTCTTCTCCTAATGTGGATCTCACGGCTAGTGGGAGAGAAGGAATGTTCAATGAATCATGGCCATTTGATTAAGACACTGGACTGGGACTCCAGAGATTTCAGTGCCCAGCTTTGTCAGACTTCCTGTGGGACCTCTGGCAAGTTCCCCAGGCCTTGTCTCCACTAGAAAGGGTTTGCTGGAATAACTATCCCCATACAGCTGTACTGATACATCTTCCTTGTGGAGATGCAGCTTATACCAGTTCCATGAATGAAATAAGCTATACTGGCCAAAGGACTTTTTACTAGTATAATTCCATCTACCCTAGGGATGACTTTGTCACACTTCTAACTGACACGGCTATGCCACTAAAATGTTTAAGTGTAGACCGTCCAGGGCTTAATCTCTTTGTCTCTCAACTCTCCATCTGCAATATGAGGATAAGAATGTTTCTTCTCTGCGATGTCTATTTAGGCTACTGGCTCTTTAGGGCAAGGATTGTCTCTCAGTATGGGTTTGTACAGCGCCTCGCGCAATGGGACCTTGGTCTCAGTTGGAGCCTCTCAGCGCAATAAGAAAGAACAATGACAGTCCGGGTTTGTCATCTCATGAGCAAGCAGGCCTGTGACTTACTAGAAAACTGTAGCTCAAAGCCTTTACTTGTGTTCTCGCTGTTGGAAATAAATTCAAGCCACATGCTGCTGGAGGTGCTGTTGATATTGGTGCCCAGCATCTCAGTGCGGCTGAAGGAGCCCAGCAGGCGAGCAGAGTTGTTGTTACCATCATAGACCTGGAAGATTAAAAAAAAAACAACAACATTGTATATTTGGTACTTCAGGGGTCTAGCCACTAGAGGGGGACAGAGAGCCACCCAGTGTTATCACAGTGGCACACGTTTAATCATTGATCACGCTAATGAACATCCACAAGGATGCCTGTCACCGGGCTACTGACTGATGGGCCAGAATGACGGGACCACCACGGAAATGGGAAGGAACGGAGTCAGGGGAGGAAGCTGGGAAACGCAGCACTTCTTAAAAAGGGGTGCCTCAGTATGTATTTTATCACCATCTACACCAGGGGTTCTCAAACTGGGGGTCGGGACCCCTCAGGGGGTCACAAGGTTATTACACGGGGGGTCGCGAGCTGTCAGCCTCCACCCCAAACCCCGCTTTGCCTCCAGCATTTATAATGGTGTTAAATATATAGAAAAAGTATTTTTAATTGACTAGGGGGGGTCGCACTCAGAGGCTTGCTATGTGAAAGGGGTCACCAGTACAAAAGTTTGAGAACCACTGATCTACACCCATTCGCTTTTAGGTCACCCCTCTGATGTTCCTACAGTAGCACACCCTTCTCTGGTGCTGCTTTGCTTCCGCCACCCTTTGGAATGAGCTGGGTCTGGACTTACATGGGACCCAAACCCCTCCCACTGCCAACAGCCTCTGAGAGGATGGAGGGGCTGATGAGAGCCAGCTGGGTCACATCCTGTGTGTCATTTTCAGGAGTAGCTCACCAGCTCCAGCTGCTTCCCCACCCCACAACCACGTAAGAGTTCTCTCTGTCACAGTGACACATCGGTGGTCAATTCTGAGGATGGTTTTTGTGACTGGAGTCACCCGTGTAGTAGGAACTTGGCTGAAACCACCAAATATTTTCACTTAGGCCATCAAATGGCCACGTTAATTAACGACCCAGAGGGGAAAGTCTCCTTATCATGTTTGCCGATGACCTGAGCCATCCATTTCACCCTGGTAGTACAGACACACACAATCTAGCCTTGTGGCTAACCTAATGCACCTCCTTTTGTTGGGCAAAAACATACACACACATCTGCTGCAAGTTGTCATTTGCCATGATACAGACAATCTGGGATGAAACAATGGATCACACTGCTGATGTCTGTGAGTAACACCTGTCCCTGGGTCAGCAGTGAGGAAGGTTGGCTTGGGATTAGGGCCCTAACCTAGGACTTGAGAGACCTGGGTTTAATTCCCTGTCCTGACACAGGCTTCCTGTGTGACCGTGCACACGTCACTTAGGGCTTGTCTACACTTCAAATGCTACAGCCGCGGTAGCGCTTCAGTGTAGACACAACCTATGTAGATGAGAGGGATTCTCCCATCCGTACAGGAAATCCACCTCCTCAAGAGGCGGTAGCTAGGCTGATGGAAGAATTCTTCTGTCAACCTAGCGCTGTCTACATGGAGACTTAGCTACACCACTCACGGGTGGGGATTTTTCACAACCCTGAGCAACGTAATTAAACCGACCTAGTTTTCTAGGGCAGACTAGGCCTTAGTCTCACTGTGCCTCATTTTCAGACCCGTAAATGAGGAGAGAAATACTTCCCTACTCACGAGGTGTTGTGAGGATAAATACATTCAAGGTTATGAGGAGCTCAGATCCCACGGTAACGGGGACCATATAAGTACGACAGAAGAGATTAATGAAACATTTACGTTTCCTGCTCTGACCGGAACGTTCCTCCCAGTCCAGGGTATTTCAGTGGAGTTTAACATTGCCTCCCGATCTTTCTGCCCAAATCTTTCTCTTTCCAGCATACGAGCGCTAGTCGGTAGGGAGCTGATGTCAGTACATGTTAGGTTAGGCCAACATTCCAACAACCTAATCCTGCTTTGCACTAGTAGGAAATCTCTCTCTTTCCAGTGAATCTGTGGATAGCGTGTCGGGGGATTCTGCCCACCTCGCACCGAATAAATACAACACTCAAATAAGGACAGATGTTTTCCTGGGAGATGGCTTAGCACAGTAGCATGGAACTTGTAATAATGCTCCTTACAAAAGGCAGTTCTTTGTGGTTAATATAACACGGCCTAGATTTGTCTCCCTCTATACGAGTCCTGAAACTTGTAAATGCAGATGAATATAATGCTGGGCGCTGCACTGCTGAAGAGCTCGGGTCTGGCGTTTTCCGTTTAAATAATCTTCTTTTTTATTTGTTTTTTTGGCAAATCAGCCTTGACACTTAGACACACAAAAATAATACGAAGAACCTCGCGCATCCTCCGGGTTCGTACTTGCTGCTTTACAATGATGTGGATAAGAATGGAAGTTTGGCTTTAGGGAGTGACCCCCTGGCATTCCAGCAAATCTCTGAAACGGAGTCATTTTCCCCTCTATTAATGGATGTTTCTAAACATTTCTGCACATTGTGCAGTGTCTGCTGCTCTGTGGTGTGTCTGAAGCTGCCAGATTAGAGCCCCATCTCTATCTATCTACCATAAGACACAAAATATTTTCCTTTTTTTTAGGGGGAAAAAAACAGCCTCTTAGCTGGTCTGTGCAGGATATTTCCATTACCTTTTATCAATCTAAAGAGCACACTACATCATTTACATAAAAGACTGAGACCTTTCCCCACCTCTCAGCAAGGACTTGCTAGCTGAAGTTGCAGTGATATTACTATTTTTACAGACTATATACTTTACTTACATATTTATTAGCAGACTGCGAAGCATCATGAAACAATGAATACTAAGCTAACGCATGCAAGCAGCAGAGAACATTTTGTGGTGTGTTAATGTTGCTTTTATTTATTGTGTGTGCAAAAGACAGCCATGAGCAATGCGTCTCCCAGATAATAGTGAGAATTGGGGAGGTTTGGCTCTACAGAGGCTTGTGATACCAGAGCACTGAAAACTAATGCATAGTAGCAACACAAACCGCACAGTGCCCATGGACAGTGGGATGTTGTTTCACAGACATCACACAAATACACAGTCATTTGCAGCTCTCTCTCTAACCCCAGCGAGGTACCCCAACCACAGACATTGCTGAGGCTCAGTTGCATTTCTTGATCTAGAGTTAAAGAGAGTCTTTCCACTGATTTCAAGGGGCTTTGGATCAGGCCCTAAATGATAAGTGATAACTACTGGTTGGCTGGCTGTCTAGTGACCCATTTGGAGAGTTGAGTCCAGTTTCCAAGGGGTGGGACAACATGTGTATCTATATAATTACAATCAACATTACAATGGGCAGCCCTGTTGGCAATCTTGGGCGAATGGTCAAGGACTGAAAGAACGTGAAGGCCAAGCTTCTTCTCCCACCCTCCTGGGGATGGCAGAGGACAGGGCAGAGAGTAGCCTGGTGGAAATCCATATGGCTGATGCCCGTGCCGCACATTTCAGCTTCCAGGGCTATTAGCCCAGCAGCTTTCACCAGCAATGAATGCACATGAAGACATACAGCAAAGGAGAGTTGGACAGACAGACAATGAAGGGGCTAATCAACAAAGTCTGAAACTCAAGAAGTTTGGAGGGGTTGGTAAAGCGTCCAAAAAAGGCCGGATACCCAAGTTGAATACCAGACTGAGAGAAAAAAATTTCCTTTAAGTTTTCCCACTACTAACCAGCCATTAACTTGTTTAATCCACACTGCAAATACCACTTGGTTAATCTCTTAGCACTACTTTGGAATGTCCATATTTAGCCAAAAATTACAGGTAGGTTCCTTGTTTTATCCAAATGACTTTACCCATCCCTGATGCTGATCCAAATTCAGTAATGCTCTGTTGGGTCTCGGGGTGGCTAGAGGTTGCTAAACCTGCACTACAAGCTTTATGGACACAAATAATGCAAAACTTTTTCTATGCCCAGATGTGCACCACTCTAAATATCTGCCTCATCTCTCTTTACAGATCTCACATTTTATCCCAAAGACTCAAGGCTGTATCACTTCCCAGAGATGCTGCTGACACTACTTAGACTGTGGGCAGGAACTGTCCCTTTGTTCTGTGTCTGTACAGCCCCCAGCACAATGGGCTCTGGTCCACGAGCAGGGCTTCTGGGTGCTACCATGACACAAATGATAGCAATCATTAATAAACTTCAAGGTAACTGGATTTTGCTTGATGAAGCTGCACATTTGCCTTTTGAAGGGGTGTGTTTCAGTCAACAGGTAATTGGCTAACCCAGAAGGAAACTGTTCAGAATGATATTTGTCTTTTACAAGCGTCTCCTTAAATTCTCCAAAATGTTACTTTCCAACAGAGGAGAGAGAGGCATTACCTTGAGAACATCCCCTGACTCCAGTTCAAAAGTCCTGGCTTTCAGCTGGATTCCCTTTCCTGGCTGGGTCTGGATGGAGTAGATGCATTCATGGTTGTTATTGTAGTTTATTGGATAGTTGGGGGACAACAGAACCCCTTGAGTTCCGGTTACAGATGAGCCACATTCAGCTGTGGGAAGACACAAAGAAACATTTTAATAACCATATGGAAATACTCGCAATATGGTACACGCATACAATAGTATCTGAATCCCTGCATGTTTGTGTATAGGGCACTTGGTCCCTTACACACACCCCAAATCCACATTGCCTTGTGCTCTCTCTTCAAGTGCAGCTGGCATTTCAGCAATGGGCAGGGCTGAGCGAATAGGGTTTAGAAAATTCTGCGAATATTCAGATTAAAAAATTAATCCTAATACGACTGTGTATGATCTATGAACATTCAAAGAGCTGAGCTTTACTAGCGCAGCTATTTGCAAAAAGAAAAAAAAAATAACAGTTTAAGCTTGGATGTACCATTACTCACTGAGGCCCTGATTCAGGACAGCACCTATGCACCTGCCTAACTCTGAAATCAAAAGGACTTGAGCACATGCTTAAATGCTTTCCTGAATCAGGGCCCGAAAGAACATTTTGAAGTGCATGTTACATTGTACTATTCAACCATTTGCCTGTCTGCTTATACAAGTCACCCGACACACAAAAAACAAAACCAGACCCCTTCTATTTAACTAACCAACGCAGCCAATATCTCGTAGCTCAGCCGTTGAATATTGGTAACAAACTCTTACAACGGTAAAGGCTAGTTGTGCAGGAAAATAAGCGGAGGTGAAATTCACAAATAATTTTAAATAATAACCAAATCTGTGAATTTCACAATCTTCCCGAAAATAAAGTTGAAGACAGAAGAATAGGCAAAATGCGAGACACTGTTCATTGGTAATTATGCCCTTAGCTCTAGTGATACGATAGCAGATCGGGGATTCACTATCTGACATTATTTCAAACCCTCCTATTCCTTTACTGACCCAGCACTTCTCTCCCCAACCTTGCAGCTGCCAGATCTAGTAATTTCAACAAGGAATGGGAGAAGCTTGTGGAGATATGAAGGTTTTCCCACTCCCTCATATACATTTTTTGGTTCCCAAACTAGTCCAAGTTCACGCACCTTTGTTTCCTCCCAAAATTTAAGCCCAGAGATTTTTCAAAGGCGAGTCATTTGAACCCCACCCCGTTTTCTGTAGGTGAACAAAAGCCAGCCCCCTATTAGGGAGAGAATTGCAGAAATGCTCAGCTGACCCTGACAGGCAGACCAATAGACAGGATATAGACTATATTTATTTTGTCATTAGAATTTCTCTTTGCTCCTTTTGTCACAGTCCATGTTTCCACTGGGTTTTCTCCCCTACTCCACCTACTTGGGTCCTTCGTCTACACTGTCTCCTAATACAAACATGAACCCTGTAGCATTTGAGTTCAAGCCAAAGTTTGGATTCCACAGTGTCTGAATGGCTCACATTTTCAAAGCAAGCTACTTTCCAGAGGAAGGATGGCCTTGGGGTGACGGCATTGGATTGGGACTCAGAAGAAGTGGGTTTAACTCCCAGTGTGACCCTGGGCAAATCTCTTAATTTCTCTGCGTCTCAGCTCCCCATCTATAAAGTGGGGATAATAATACCTCTTTTATCTGTCTTGTCTATTTAGATTGGAAGCCTTTCTAGGCAAGGTTTGTCTCGTATTAGGGGTCTATACAGCACACGGCACAACAAGGCCTTGGTCTTGGTTGGGGGTCCTGGGTGTTACTGGAAAACAACACAACAACAACAGCACTTGAGAAAATGAGGCACAGAGGAATTAAAAAGCCTGATTTTCTGGGGTCCTGAGCAATCACAGCTTCTACGGACTCCCAAAAGAAGCTGTGAGCACTCAGCGCCTCTGAAAATCAAGCTGTAAGTGGCTTGTCTAATAGTGAGCCCGTGGAGGAGGTAGATATAGAACCTGGGAGTCCTAATTCCTAGTCCTGTGCAGAGCAAGTCTGGAATTTTCCTTGCAAAATGCTGATTTATGAAAACTGAATCGGTTTGCGGGAAAGGGTCAGTTCTGATAAGCCTCCCAATTCGAAAATTTGAACAAAGTTTTGAAATTGTCAAAACATCCCGGTTGACTTTTTCTAAACAAAAAACAAACAAACAAACAAAACATTTTGGGGCTTGAAACGACTTTTTGTTTAAATTGTTTTGTTAACTTTTACTAGGAGAAAAGTAAAAAATCATTTTTAAAAGGTGGAAAGCAAAAGCAAACATTTTGAAACTGCTGAAATGACACATTTTGACTGACCCAAATTAAAAAAAAGGAATATCAGTCTGTCGGTGGGTGAAAATCTTTGAGATTTTGACTTTTCAGTCCAATTCAGGACAGGAAAAATTTTTTAAATCTCAAACCTTCTCACAATCTGAGAAAACCATTCCCCACCCAGATGTAGTCCTGCACTCTCACCATAAACCACAGCCCTTTTCTTAGAGATCCTATCACTACATAATACCCAGAACATTATTATTAGTTCCTTGATCCCTACCAACTCTTTGCCACACCAGCAGCTGTTTCAGCATTGCATCAAGTAGGCTACTGTGAAGACTAATCAGGGCAAAGAATTGGCCTTAGCAGGCTGCAGTGAAATCACATTGGCTTTTGTTATAATCTAATGCACATGGCTTTCAAAGGTACTTTTCTCCCCCCAGAATTAAAAAGAACCTTCCATTGACACATGCAATCTATTGTACAAAGCAATTTAAGAGCCTGGAGATGTGATGGTTTCAAGATTCTGTGCATCAGATACCATTAAGAAGCTATGTTCCCTCCCTGCTTGCACCTTTGAATACATTTCAAAGCATTAACCATCATCCGGGCTGGCGTTCACCCTAGAACAAAGCACCTCCCCCCGCCATCGTATCTTCAGGTATGTCACAAGGAATTCACCCGAGACTCTCAGACAGAATTGATCAGGCAAATATTGATTCAGATGCCTGCACACCTGCTAGGTAGCTTTACCCTGCGTGTTAAGTCTGTACCTTCGCAAGGGAACCAGCTTCTGTGCTCCCCACCTCTTCTGACCACTGAAGCTACTCTGTTACTTGGCCGGCCTTATGGTTAGTGAGGTCCCAAGATCTCAGTGAGGGCGGTAAGTTAAGCAAGGCACTGCCTTCCCTCTTTGACCCTGCTACTGGGGGGCAGGGGCTTGATTTTTCCTCCTCTCCAAACCTACTACCAGAGAGCGAGATAGGGCAGAGCCTCCAAGGGAAATGGGGCCTACAAAAGAGTGTTGCTCTAAGTAGCCCCTCGCTTTGCTTTACTTGTGTCTAAGAACCGCCAGGCCTCTTTTGCATCACTCATGGTGATCCATTTGCAGCTTGTCTCTCCAAAGCTAGTAAGGCACAGGCAGGCTCCTAAGGGAGCCAGCAGCGTAAGAGCAGGTAGATAACACTGAAAATAGATTGACGTAAAGCTGGTGTCCGTGCAGAAGAGAGGACCAAATACAGGCTGAATAAGGAAGCATTTGTTCAAGGCAATGTGTGAAAGCTGGTACCAAACCCTTCCCCTGTAAAGGGAAAAGGTGGGGAAGGCTCTCATGATCTTCCCTGAGCAGTGAAGGTCCCAAGGGCATCCTGAGACATTTACAGAAACCACAGAGCCCCCTGAGTAACTCAGGATGAAGTCTACATGGACATGTGACTAGAGTAGTGTCCTATTACTTCCCTCACCTCCTATTAAATTAGAGGGTGCTATTAACACTAACTAGGGATAAGAAGACTGAGAGGGGACATGATAACAATTTTCATGTACATACAAGGTTGTTACAAGGGGGAGGGAGAAATTCTTCTTCTTAACCTCTGAGGACAAGAAGCAATGGGCTTAAATTGCAGCCAGGGCAGTTTAGGTTGGACATTAGGGAAAACTTCCCAACTGTCAGAGTGGTTAAGCGCTGGAATAAATTGCCCAGGGATGTGGTGGAATCTCCATCATTGGAGATTTTCAAGAGTAGGTTGGACAAACACCTGTCAGGGATGGTCTAGATAATACTTAGTCCTGCCATGAGTGCAGGGGACTGGACTAGATGACCTCTCGAGGTCCCTTCCAGTCCCGTGATTCTGTAAGAGCTCAGAGAGCCAAAGAACTACTAGGTCTTACGCATTTGAGATAGGACAGTGACGCCTCTTGGGCAGCCCCAGTTTTCAGCGAGAGGGTTGGTCAGTTCCGCTGGGCTCCTATCTGTCCGTCCTATTTCCCTTAACCGTAGCCTGGGGAGCACTTGATCACAGTGCAGAGGGCTGGTTCTCCATGGCGCTTACTCCTCTTTTAAAGAGGTGGTGCTAGCACAGCCAAAGGAACCGTGTTATATCATTCAAGCAAATATCCATGGGGAATGTCTGGGGATATTTGCTCAGTTGTAACTGCTGACCCTAGTCTCCCTCACAAAAAGTATTTCAGCACTTATTTCTTTACAGGAAAAGGCTGTTGCATGCACTCTGCAAACACGTAAAGTAGTAGCAGGTGATGGAAAATCAGGCATAAAATTCCTGACTGTATTCTTTTACACAAGGCTAACACACACAATTGAGAATCTGATCACCAGCATCCTGGAACTAGTCACCCAAACACCAGAGTTCCCTGCAAACCATCAGACAGTAAATTTGATCCATTATTATAAAACCAACATGTTAATTTAAAACCAGGAGTAAACCGGATAAGTGGAAGCCATTATGTTTGCTTAGCGCTGATGCCTGTGGATCGAATTTAAAGTGGTGTTATGACTCCTTTTGATTTCTATTTCCCTGATTAGCTTTCCCTGCAACCTGATTACTATGTGTGCCCTGGAATGGGTGCTTGTCATGGCAGGATGATGTGACCTTGTGACCGGGACATTAAGCAGTGCTAGGAAATGGATTCAGCATGACAGGACTCACAGGCAACGCGCTGCAGACTGCAGAGACAGCCTTGCTCTCTGTGGGATGCCGTCTCTGCCTCGGCCGCAACAGGTTCCTCACATTTATAGACAGACTCGAAATGGCAGGATTTGCCAGACTGGAAGCGGCGGGATAAATGGATCAGGGATTATCTCTAAAGCAGAGGGCTCTCAAACTGCATGCTCTAGCCCACTGGTGGTCGGCGGAGGACTTGCTCATGGTCTGCAGGGAGCTGGCTGATAACCCGGTGCTGGCTGTTTATTTCTAACTGTCAGATTGCGTTACAAGAAACTAAAAAATGTACATGAAATACTGCCCTAGGATCACCCCTCTATGTAAATAATTGCTGTCGGTGCCCCAGAGATGATATGCAATGGCCAGTGGGAAGGGAGGGCAGGGACCAATGGGAGGAGGAGGTGGTGGAGGCTGGTCACTGGGTGGTGAAGAGGGGCCAATGGAAAGAAGAGGTGGGGGGTGCTGGGCAAAGGGAGGGGAGGGCAGGAGCCAATGGGAGGATGAGGTGGGGACTGAGCCATGGGAGGAGGTTGGGGGTGGGGTAATGTGGGGTGGGGCAATGGGAGGACAGGGCGGGGGCATAGGAAGGGCAGTGTTTTCCAGGAGACAATTTCTGTATGAACTCCTGGTCCGCTCACTTGTGGGCGTCTCCTCCTAAGTCCCCCGTGCCCCACGGGGACTCGGTGGAAAGGGCATCGTTTTCTAGCCATCTTCACGAGACTTTTCATCAGGGATGCAGCCCCCCACACTCCCCCCCCCCCCCCGATACCCTATGATTTACTTGCTGCTCCATGGACTGTCTCCAGAGCTGCTGCTCATTCCCTCTCCCTCCCCGCCCACGCGGTGAGCACAAAGACGTGGCCCGGGGGGGGGGGGGGGGAGGGATGCCGCACACCGCCGGCGCACGCCCCTGCCCGTTTCACATTACGATAGACTACGTCGACCAAGCAAAATGAAAGCACATGACCACCTACCAACACACCTTGGCAGAGGCGAACTCCACACACGCCGTCTACCCCCCAGGCAGGTGATGCGCGAAACGCCCTCCAGCCGGTACCCGGGGAAGCAGGAGAAGGTCAGCACGTCCCCCACGCCGAACTGCAGGCCCTTCCGGATGCTGTAGGCCGGGACCTCGGGCTCGTCGCAGGGCTCCAGGTCATACTCTAAGGAGGGGTACGAGGACGTTACGTTAGGGGGTGACTCATCAGGCTCCTCTCCCCCGCCCGCAAGGAGCTACAGAAACGATGCCCTGGTGACAATAGTGCTCGGTGTTTTGATTGCAGCCTGGGTGTAATTCATGCCAAGGGAAAGGGGCCGGCACCAGGCCAGCGCAAGGCGCAAGTTCCACTTAAACCCTCAAAACAGGGGTGAGTTTCATCCTAGGGGAGCAGTCAACAGCGCTCTAGATTTAACCCGACACTGGGCCTCATTCTCCATCACTGACACCAGATTCATGTGAGTGCACAACACCACCAATGGTACCAAGTCAGAATGGAGACATTTTCTTCTCCCATTGGACGGGTGTCAATGACATGGGAAGTCAAATCCAATAGTTCTTTCCCATCTTCTCTTCTTCCCAAGAGCCCCCCTTGGCACCCTCGTTGTATTCAAGTCTGCATTGCTCTCTCTCACACCTGCTCTATTCAGTCAGCCTTTGAGACAGCACCTACCCTACATTACTGTCACACCTTTCATCCTGAAATGATGGCGTAAAGTGCCCAACGGACTACAGAAACCACTGAAATGCACCCACCTCTGGGGTGGAATCCAGAAGCCAACTGACATGCTGCACCTTGCAAAACAGGATGTGAGGAACTTGAGCCAAGGAAAGCAGGGGCAAAAATGCCACTTCTGTAAAATGCCATAGAGATTTTTGACTTCCTGTCTGCTCCATTTAGAGCTAGCTTTTAAAAGTGTCATCCAGAAAGACGCACATACAGTAAGTTGCTTGATATTCACTTTATTTGCTTTAGTGGAATGAGGCTGGATTCATGCGACTGGGACTTCCGCTGCTTCTGAATTGCTAATCCACAGAGTGAATGAGACAAAACATCCTGCTAAGGGACTGTGGAAGAATGGCTAAGCTGCTAACCGGAAGGGCATTTGTTGTTAAAGCAGGTTGGAAAATATATTTCATTTGCCACAAAACATTCCGAAGACAAACATTTTTCAACGAATTGTTTAGGTTTTCGTTAAAAAAGAAAACCCCCAAAACAAAAGTTATTTAGTTTATGACAACCAAAAATTAAAAAAATATATATAGTGGATTCCCATTTTTAGCTGACAAACAGAAAAAAAAAAAACAATTTTGACAAAACTCCTGAAAAATATTGATAGAAAGGGACACATTCTTGTGCAAATTTCTGTTTGGTCAAAAGCCATTTTTCATCAAAATGTGAATGAAAACTTTTTTGACTAGCTCTGTTTGCTGCGGGGGTTTAGGCTGAACAGACTTGAACTCCTGGTTTCAGAAGCCCTAATACAAGTATTTAAAATCAATGCTTAGTTTTCTACCCCATCCATAGCAGCGCACGAAGGTACACTAGCTATCTATGCCTAGAGAAATAAATGCAAGCACAGCATCAGGCATTATCACCACAATTTTTGTCACTTTTCGCCCCGTCAGGCAGTATTTTGCAGCTGTTGCCCTCAAAGCTGAGGAGGTACATATAAGATATAGAACAGTGATTTTCTTCTGTACAGAGTCTACCATAATGCATGAGCCACCTGAAGAGCCAGACAGCAGCAACTGTATTTTCAAAATGCAGTGCCATCAAAACGTGCACATGGGCAAACATGCCAGAAATCATGGCCACGGGTTCAGACGGGTAAGTGCAAAACACCCACCTCCACACTGTAAAGGGAGCTTACACAAGTCAAGTGACCATTTGCATGTGCAATCACCTGTTCTGCATATGCAAATATGCATTTGCTAAGGTCTTTATCTAGCTGCACCAGGTATATTTTGCGGGCAGAGCAGATGTTTATATATGTGAAGTTTGGTCTTAGGGAAACCAGTCTACTGTACAATTACATGGGACCTGACCCTGCGAGGAAGGTGGCATGGTCTGGTGGGTAGGGGACTGAACTTGGTATCATGAGAGCTTGGTTCTCTTCTTGGCTCTGTCACTGATCTGCCGGGTGACCTGACGCAAGACACTTCCCCTCTCTGTGCCTCAGTTTCACTTTCTGTCTTTTGTCCCTCTTGTATGGATTGTAAGCTCTTTGGGGTAGGGGCTGTCTCTTACTGGTTTATACACAGCCTAGCACAATGAGACCCCAGTCTCGGTTGGAACCCATAGATGCTACCATGATACAAATAATTAATAAAGCAAAGCACTTAGCACCTGCCAGCTCCACTGAGATGAATAGAAGTTTAGGTGGCCAGCATCAGGCCCAAGCCGCTTCAGAGCTCTACATCCCTTAATGCCCTCCTAGGCTCCAGGGTGCCTGCTTCTATCAGCAACTCTTATTACAGCATCTTGAGCAAAGAAATGTACCGTTCCAGCTTCCCAGCAATGCCATCAGGCTAATCTAAAGGCTGAGGCTTTGCAAGACATGTATTCTCTCTAAGATCAACCAGAGCCAGCTGCAGTGGCTGGGTCACTGGATGAGCTGCTTGATGAAGTGCCCTTGGCATATGAGCAGGGCACAGGACCAATGTACAAGGAGACCAGCCAGGCGACAGGAGCGACCAGCCATGCTCCTTTCTCCAAAGAGTCCAGATTGCTTAGAGTCTCTTTCTAAGGCATCCCATCTGCCACAGCTTCATGGGCTGAGAATGGAACTGCTGTACCCTAGCAGTGATTCTGATTTAGTATTCCGGGAATGGGGGTATTTGGAGCAAGGAGGGCTGGCAAACAGAGAGGAAACTGGGTTCCCAGGAACAGAGGAGAAAACAAAAAGCCAGTTGGGAGGGGATGATAAATTCCAGTGCAGAGGGATTTCATTTCAGCAGATTTAGTCCACTGGCTGATGCCATGCAAGAATGAAGAAATATAATTACACAGGTACATTTTTATTAATATTGTACTTGCATGGATCAGAAGACACGGAATAAAATAAAAAAAAGGGAAATATCCCTTAACATTCCTGATTTAAAATGAAGAATGGATGGATGGATACTGGTCCCTGTCTAGGGATCCTAGGAGCTATGGTAATACAAATAAAATTAATAATAATCATCATCATCAGATGGCTCAGGGGAATGGGCCTTTTATACTTGGTCATCAGTTCGAACTTGGCTCAGGTCACCCTGATTGCAAATTGTACAGCAGCCAGGACTGAACGATCATGCGGAGAGGGACCCTGTCGAAGTCCTCGAAGCACTTCAGTTCAGGGCTCAGGTGCATCAGTGGCGTGAATGTGGCTAGGCAGAGGATTGACCTCCAAGGCACTTCCCGCCAGCAAACTCAATTCGTGAAAAGAATCAGTCTTTGCTCTTACCCGAGAAGGTGATGTTGAATCCCTCATAGGACATGGAGAAGTCCGAGACGAAGCGGATCTGAGCAGAGAAGTTCCCAAAGAGCCCGGCGCTGATGGGGGGAGGCAGGCGGGACCCGGTAAGCTGTTTCAGCGGCTGGGTGAAGCTGCCATTTTCGGTGATGAGCAGGTAGTCATGGCCGCTCTCCAGATGAAAGGTGTGAAAGGTGAAGAACACACCTGCGGGGAAGAGAAGGGAGGAGCCCAGCTCAGCAGGTGTTTCTACAGTGCCCAAATGCCCAGTGCAGCCTGTTAACCTTCCTGCTCCCTAAAATAGCAGTTCAACACCCGCCTCCCCAAAAAAAGAAAAAGGAGACTGAAAAGATTGGGAGCGTTTACTTTAGAGAGGAGAGAAACAGGCGAAGAACAGGAGAGACATAGGTGCCACCAATGCCTAAGGCTCCTGCAACAGCAGTGAACTGATGCGGTGAGATATACCGAGATGATCACAGCAGGTGATCCCATGCCCCATGCTGCAGAGCAAGACGGAAAAACTAATGGGGGTCAAGAAGATGCTTTCCCTGGAGGCAGGTTATGCCAAATCTGCAGGGTTTCCTGCACCTTCCTCTGAAGTAGCTGGTATTAGTGCCTGTGAGTGACAGGATACTGAATTAGATAG
The DNA here is from genome assembly GCF_028017835.1 of Emys orbicularis. Classification (NCBI taxonomy): domain Eukaryota; kingdom Metazoa; phylum Chordata; order Testudines; family Emydidae; genus Emys; species Emys orbicularis. The sequence continues at coordinate 5,426,275 of NC_088705.1, read as the reverse complement.
ACCCTGGCCTTATCTGGTATGGCAAGTCCTATGAGCAAGAAAGATTCTGCACTCTCCTCCTGACAGCGTACGGCCAAAAGAGAAATTAAAACTGAACCAACAACAACGACTAAAGCCAGCCGAAGAAAGAAAAGCTCTCCCCTCGTCCCCCCCAAAACCTAGGTTTCCATAGTTTGAACAATGAAGCTGAAAGGCTTTGACCTGGCCACATTTGTTAAGTATTTAGAGGCAGCAATGGATTTTTTAACATCTCCCTCACACCTACACACTCGCAAAAACAGCTACTATTTCGAATTTCCACAGAGGCCTCCAGCTGGGTGATTTCCACGCTGGAATTCAAACACAATTAGAAACCCTTCGTTTATGAAAAAAGCCCTGCTGCAAAAATGGCAGCAGCAGCTTTTGTGGAGACAGGAAAGGCGGGCTCCTACATCTCAGACCTTGTCACATAAACCATCCAATGAAGTTAACAGGCTAAAGCAGGGGTCGGCAACCTTTCAGAAGTGGTGTGCTGAGTCTACATTTATTTATTTTATAAATTTAAGGTTTCGTGTGCCAGTAATACATTTTAACGTTTTTAGAAGGTCTCTTTCTATAAGCCTATAATATATAACTAAACTATTGTTGTATGTAAAGTAAATAAGGTTTTAAAAATGTTTAAGAAGCTTCATTTAAAATTAAATTAAAATGCAGAGTTCCCCAGACCGGTGGCCAGGACCCGGGCAGTGTGAGTGCCACTGAAAATCAGCTTGCGTGCCGCCTTTGGCATGCGTGCCATAGGTTGCCTACCCCTGGGCTAAAGAAACATCAAGCAACAAATAAACCCCTTTTGCGTTGATACAGTTTCTTTCATCCAAAGACCTCAATGTACTTTCCAAACATTAAGGACCAGACTGATATCCAATCTCATGTTGACTTTTACTTTACACTAGGCATACACTGAAATCAGTGGGGCTCCTGGTGGATTAAATCACTACTCAGAATAAGAGTATCCCAATCTGGATTCTAATCAGTTACAGTTGAACTGTAATCCCCTTTAGTGACACAAGTAGCGCCCAGTGGCACAACAAAGGTATTTAATTAAAAAACCCTAATTGACAAAGGATGAATTGCCAGACTGGATCAGGTCTGATGTCCATCTAGTTCTGTCTCTGACAGTGGCCAGCACCAGATGTGTCAAAGGAAGGTGCAAGAACTCCACACAGTACAGGGTCGGCTCTACTGTTTTTGTCGCCCCAAGCAGCGTGTCGAATTGCCGCTGTGGATGGCAGGGGCAGCCCGTGTGCCGTTAGGGCGGCACACGCGTTTCCGCAGCAGCGGCAATTCGGCAGCAGCTTCTGTCTTCAGCCGGAAGACAGAAGCCGCCGAATTGCCGCCGCGGGCAGCTGAACATAGAAGCTGCCGCCGAATTGCTGCCGCGGCGGAAACGCGCGTGCCGCCCTAACGGCACACGGACGGCCCCCGCTGTCCACAGCGGCAATTCAGCGCGCTGCTTGGGGCGGCAAAAACACACGGAGTGCTGCCCCTTGCAGATTGCCGCCCCAAGCACCTGCTTGGAATGCTGGTGCCTGGAGCCGGCCCTGACACAGTAGTAGATGCAGGATAATCTGGTTCCCGCGTGAAGTCTCGTCCTGATTTCTAACAATTCAAGATTGGGTACAGCCCTGAAGCGTGAGATTTAACATCCCTTCCAAATTTTCTGTTGGCATTCAGTACTATTGCTAAGAACATAAGAGCAGCCATACTGGGTCAGACCAAAGGTCCATCTAGAGCACACGAGGGGAGTAGCTACCAGCGCTGGTGCACTGTATACACTGCCACTTTACAGTGCTTCAACTCGCAGTGCTCAGGGGGGTGTTTTTTCACACCCCTGAGCGAGAAAGTTGCAGCGCTGTAAAGTGCCAGTGTAGACAAGGCCATAGCCTCTAATAGTGGAGCCTGTTAACAGCTCTATAACTAAAGCCATAGGGCTGACTACAGACTCATTTAAAAGAAATTTGCAATTCTGACTACACCTTTGCTCTGGTCTGAAATTGACTGCAGCACAAAATGTGTCAGCCTGAAAGCAAATTTCTTTTTACCAAATCAGGGGGAAAAGAAATCATTTTGGTCACTCAGAAGTTATCAGATTAAAAACAAAAAAATCTTTTTTCAGACTTAAGTATCTTAAAAATTAAACTCTTTTTAAACTGAAATTTTACAGCCCATTAGTCCGTAATGTAAATTAGTGCCTTTGGGCATGTAAAAAAAGACATTACAACAACACAGCTGCTTCCTTTAGAAAACGAGTGTATTGCTCACATGCAATAAGCAGAGCAAAAATTCAGAAAGATCTGGGAGCAGATGACTCATGAAATTGGTATTTGTGCTGCAGAGTATTTCACTGCTAGTTTAGTGGTCTAGCTGACTGGGAATCAGAAGATTTCAGTTCCCTTTCCAGCTCTGTCACTGAGTTGCAATACCCTCCACTGCTCTGTGACTCGGTTTTCCCTTCTGTAAAATGGGGATAATGATCCTGAGCTCCTTTGTAAAGTGCTTGGGATCCAAAGATGAAAAGGCGCTTTATGAGAGCTAAGTGTTATTTTCAACCCAGAACACGGCAGGAAGAAGGACCAAAAGTTACCACACAACAGCTGTTCTGTGGCCTATCAGAAGAATTGGTGTTCCTCAGACCAGCTCCGCCAGGAAATCATTAATGCAGATGGCTTCAACTAGCATAACGTTTGGCAGTCTCAACACAGCGGCTCAGAAATAAATAAATGGGCATCAGGGTCAGACTAGGAAGGGGGGAGGGAGGGGCGGGGCTCTTCCAGACTCCACCCACAAAATGAGCCCTGCCCCCGCATCAGAGTTACCAAATGAGACAGTACATTGTGAAGATGTTTAGAATATGATTGTGTTTGCTGTGCTTGGCACTGCTGAGGTCCCTGGGTGTGTGTGTGTGTATATATATTATATATATATATATAAAAATTATCATTGGGCATCTGAGTTAACTCCTCCCTGAGGTGTATGGGGCAGCTCACTCTTCTCTGAGCTATTCTTCCAGTCTCTTTGAAGACTCATCTGCCTCAGTCACACTCGAGTCACGTTTTAAAAGTTTTCTTTGCAACCATCATAGCTAGAGATCAACTTTTTTTTTTTAAAGTTGCAAACTGAGATTCTGGAGAATAAGGCTGCATCTTCAGGGAAGGGCTGGTACGGCATATGGGTGCGTTTCTGCTGGTTTTAAGCCCTGATGTATCTAGGAAGTCAACCTGCCCTTGTATAGAGACTGTCCCTCCCAATCCTGGACAGCCTTGGCTTTCAGGAATCAGGGCAGCATGCTGAATGTCCTTGGAGAAGCAAGGGCGAGCCTTTTAGAAGGAAGAATAACGATGAAGACAATAAAAACAACAAGGAGTCCTTGTGGCACCTTAGAGACTAACAAATTTATTTGGGCATAAGCTTTCGTGGGCTAGAACCCACTTCATCCGATGCATAAAGTGAAAAATACAGGAGCAGGTATAAATACATGAAAGGATGGGGGTTGCTTTACCAAGTGGGAGGTCAGTCTAACGAGATAAATCAATTAACAGCAGGATACCAAAGGAGGAAAAATAACTTGAAGTAGTAAGAGAGTGGCCCATTACAGACAGTTGAAAATGGGAATTGTGCCTGTTTGACGCTAAGACTCGGTTACTTTTCACTGATGCTCACATGTATGGCTGGTGAAACGGAGCAAAAAAGATGCTCCATGTGGCCCAGGCTATAGTTTAAATTAATGAAAGGGGAGCACGAGGGACCAATCAGCTCTCTTCCTCCCCCAGCTGACCAATGAATGGCTAGAGCTGCTGGAGGGGGAGGCGCCACGCCTGCATGCATGCAAGTGCTCTCCTCCCCAATTCACCTGGGGCCATCGCCAATCTCCACTGGCCCCACCAAGCCCCACCCCCCACGGAGGTGGGGGGTGGCATTAGCGCCAATGTAAAATAACGGTATGACCTGGATTATGAAAGAGGCTCTGATAGGGCAATTTGTTTGAAGATACATTATAAAACAAGGGTTATAGAATTCCATGGCACGACAGAAGGGCTGAGTTTGGACTTAGCCTGGGGCGAGGGACAATGTTTCGTTTCAAAGGAGATGTAGTGTAGAGGGGAAAAAACAGTGATCAGAGATGGTGAGATCCTTGATGTTCAGACTAGAAAGTATCACCCCTACGAGAGATCGGCAGATCAAGGCTAGGGCAGCAGATGTGAGCAGGAAGACGGAGCGTCTAGGTAAGCCCCAGGCAATGTCTGAGTGAAAGTGAGCCCGCCGCACAGGAAAGGAGGCGGGATCGATATGTCACTGAAAAATCATCCATAATAAATATTTCATTGGGGTCAGTGCGAAGCAAAGAGCCAGTCTCAGGGAATGCAGAGGGAGAAAGGGAAGGGTTGTGCCCTTGGGGGCACCGTGCAGAGTGGAGAGCTGAGAGGGGAACAGGCAAATGTGCTCGCAAAGCAGGAGAGAGGCCAGAGCCGCTACTCTGGCAATGAAATGAAGAGTTTATTGCTGGTGAGAGGCCAGACTGACAGGTCCTGAAGAGGACACTTGTGGGAGTTTGGCACAAACCAGGGCAAGGCAAACTGCCTTGGTGCTGTGCTGCTGCCCTGAGCTAGGAGTGGCAGCTCAGAGGGAGTAGATGGCAGTTCTCTCTCTCTGGACCATGAAATCCTTTTCTCTCCACTGAGACTGCCCACGCGGGGGCTCAGCTGGCCACTTGCAATAAGAGTTGGGGAGATGCCCCACAAAAAAAAACCATGGGACTTTTGCTACTAACTTCCACGGGAGCAGGAGCTGGCTTGAGATTTTTACAACAGATCTCAACAACCCCTTCCGCATCCCAAAACAAGGGATTTCGCCTTAAAAAGGAGGAAAGAGAGAGAATGAAAAAGAAAAAAAAAGAAGAAACGAAAGAGGAATAAAAGCAGGAGAGAACAAAAGACAAAAAGCAAGTGAGCGAGAGAGAAAAGCGAGAATGAGCTCTCCGGGTCAGCTCTTAAGGAAGGAGACCGAAAGCAAGTCAATAACCTTGCTAGAATCTTGAGATGAAAGATCTGCCACTGCAAATGGTAAGTCAGCAGGAAGAGGTGTGGGAAAGAAGAGCTCATGAATGAAAGGGTGGAAGGTGGTTAAGGAATCAACCCATCAGCCAAACAAGGAGTCCTGAAGACAATAAAGAAAGGAGTAGTAAATGTCTAAAGCAGTGGTTTTCAACCTGTGCTCTGCAGACCCCTGGTAGTCCGCAGACTACGTCTAAGATTTCCAAAGGGGGTCCCATCTCCATTTGAAAATTTTTAGGGGTCCACAAGTGAAAAAAAGGTTGAAAACCAGTGATCTAAAGGATGGGGCTTAGCAGGGAGGATGCATTTAGGAACATTCAGAATAATATGCAGACCTGGGCACATTTTATAATCTGGGGGTGCTGTGAGAATGGCGGGACAAATTCCTCTCACACTGTTAGAAATGGCAAGTTGTGCTAGAGTATCTGTCACTGGAAAGGTCACTTTCCATGGAGTTGCTATACAGTCTCAGTTTTGACTTGTGACCTGTGGGGATCAGGCTGATCTCATGTATAAGACCTGGCCATTCTGTAGCTATCCATGCACACGGCCTTAAACTCCTCCTAGCCTACATCAGAATTCAGAAAACGTCTCTCCCACTCAAGCTGCTTTTTGAAAGACAACATGGAAATAACAACAAAATGTCAGTCATGCATTAGGAAGCCCAATTGCAAAGAGATGGCAAACACGCTATGGAACCCGGGAAAAGATCCCTCACTTCAGCATCTCATCAGAAGCTGCACCACCCCCTGAAGGACCCAGTAAATATCCAAGCAGAAGCCACTGCAAAGCTCCAGCAAGTACAGTTTGTTGTGTCTCCAATGTGAGCAATCCCCATGCAAAAAATGGCACAACAATCTCCAACAGATTCAGAACCCGGCAGCTGGAAACTCCATCTGTTCCCAGGCACGAGTGCTGCCATTCCAACAATGGGACAATGAAAGCTGTGTCAGGTTCCCAATATTGGTACAGAAGAGGCTGCTGGACTGAAATTCCCTGGCAGAGCTGAGTATGAGGGGGGTCAAAGCCTGGAACAGCAAGACGATACTGCAGGTCTGGGCCGGGTTGCATTGGCAGAGCTGGGAGGAAGCTCAGTACTGGAGTGAGGTATGGACTGAGATATGCTTTAAGAGCCATGTGTGTAGGCCCAGGACTGGAGCAGTAAGGCGCAGTGCAATTCTGAATGGAGGTGCTTCAGTAGAGCTCAGGGTGAGTGGCCCGAATCAGGAAGAGCATGGGGTGCTGCAAGTCCAAACTGAACTGGCATTGGTCAAGAAGTGAGTGTTGCAAAGGGGAACTCATCCCATGCCGGTGGTCAATGCTGCTCACACCAGAGCAGTTAACGTTCTGACTTTAATGAGCACCAAATTCAACTGCAATGTTAGAGAACAGAGAATTCAGAGATGAGGATGTAACAATAGACAACATTCTGCAATAAGGGGGTGGTGGTACTGAAGTCAGTGAGGCTACATGGGAATAACTAGGAGCAGAATTTGCCCCAATTTCTGCAAGCCTCTTCACTTCCCACCAACCCAAATTCATCCCATCGCAATCTGACCCCAGGTGAAAGTAACAATCAGCTCCATTGCCTCTTACTGTAGGTAGGAGAGAGGCTGCTGAACGGGGCTGGGAGATCTCCGTGTAACGCATTATTCTGCAATTTAATGCAGTAAAGCCTAGCAAAAACAGATCATTAAGAAATCGTGCACAGCTTCAATGGAAACAGAATGTATATACAGCACATCACAGTCCGGCCTCTGGCTACATTCTGTCGCCTTTCACAAAATCATTAGATAAAAGGAAAACTTCAGGCACGCTCCCCTTTTCTTGTGCAGGTAAATAAACGCGACTTGTCTGAACTCCAGGAGCAATGAGGGAGTGGACTGTCTGACATAAAAGGCAGCTTGGTGCCAACTTCCTATAATTGGATTATGTCCTCTGTTGTATCTTCTCCTTTCCCACCCAACTCTAATTCGGTTCCATGTTCTCCTGATTTCCCCCACTAACACAGCAGCATGGCCTCTGCGTGCCTAACCCAGGCTGCTGCAGAAATACAGGAAAGGTGACTCAGCGAGGCACAGGGGCAGAGTCCCAAACTGCTGAGTCATAACCCTGACCAGCAAAGTGCCTTTGAATGCAGACAGTGGGCTGGGGCAAGGAGAGAGATTCCACCGCTCCCTGGTATTTATTTCCAGCAGGCTTCTGGTAATTAGCATTGGTGGAAGGATCCTAGCAAGGGAAAAAGGGGAATAAAAAAACCCCAACACATACATAGTAACACAGAGTCTCTCTTCCCTCTGGCCCATAGGCCGTTTTTACACTTTATATTTTCCCATCAGTGCTCGGATACTATTGTGGACACAGTGCGGGGGGTGGGGGTGGGGGAGGGACGCGAATTTTAACTGTGAGCCAGATTTTCCAAAGAGCTCAGGCTCCCGCATGCATTGCTGGACACTTTAGGAGAATTAAAAAAAGAAAGATTAGTATAGACACAGCGCCACTGTTTGAAAATGCAGCTTGTCTTGGGCAAGAGATATTCTTTTGTTCGGAGTTGGGGAGCACATCCACCGTCTGCATTACCTCTTATGAGAGGGTGTCAGGTCTCTGTATTGTGCATTAGCTTAGCAACAGGATAATGCAATGTCTCTCATCAGAAAAGCTGAATCCAGGGCAGAGTGGATTAATGAAGAGTGGATTGGCACTGCTCAACAGGATACTTTTCACAGCACGTGAAGGCTCCCATCATGCCCTGTGCTTTTCACTGACAAGTTTATATGCTTTAATAAAAATGGGTCTTGCAAAATTGGCTGATCCTAGCTCTCATGTGCTGCTACCTGGTATAAACAGAGGGACATGGTTATATAAGGGATATAACTCCCCCCACACACCCTTAATCCAGGTTGTTTTAGGAAGAAACTTCCCAGTGAGCCAGAGCAGCATGGGTATCAAATCTAACCTCATTTCCCGTAAGATGCTGTCACAAAGTCAACCTAAGCTTGGAGGTAGCTCCTTGCACACTGGAGCCAGGCACCTGGGGGAGGGGGGGGGGGCGCTAACTCCTGGCCTCCATGTCAATAAGAGGCAGAAGAGTGAACATACATGATGGAATAACCGAGTATTAAGCAGTCAGACCACGATAATACTTTGTATGTATGCAGTGGTTTTCATCCGAGGATCCCAACATGCTTTCAAAAGGTGACTTTGGTTTTTTGCTCTAGATTGACGGGTTGGGAAGCAGAAGCATTGGACTAATTTGCCCAAGGTCATGCAATGATTCAGTGGCAGAGCTAGCAGTAGAATCCAGGAGTCCTGACTACCAGTCCCTTTTTGTAACCACCAGACGTCATTGCTGTCTCTTCTGTAATGGTGACATCACTTCTGAGCAGACATGGGTCTGCTAGGATGTGCTGCAAGATTTCACTTCCTTACACAGCTGGACCTGAGCAGTACAGCTCAGCATAAAGGAGCGGGACCCAGGCCCCTCTATAAGGAGGATCTGTTCAGATATGGGATTCTGCTTCAGGCCATATGGAAGACCAGTACCAGAGGTAAGGTTTAGTTATGGATTGGGACTTCACCAAAGCTTGCAGAGATTGGATGTGAGGGTTTGGGTCCATCTACCTATGTTATTATGCCACCTCTCCCCATTCCGGAGGAAAGACGAGGTGCTTCTGAGAAAGCCTTGGTTGCATTACCCAACCCTCAGTGTCAGTCCCATATCACTTTTGCGAGGACTGATGGGAAACAAGAGAGAGAGATTCCAACACACCCTGGCTATTTTTGGGTTGCCCTTGTCTCTTCTGCAAGCCAACCATCATGTTTACATGGGACGCTGTCCCCCCCGACCCACACACACACACACTATCCCGCAGCACGGCCTCTTTTCAAAACCACCCTAATCTAAAGGTGTCTCACCTTTGCCGTGAGAAGTTTCTATCACCCAGGTGCAGTTCAAGTTATTGGGGTAGAAATCAGGAAAGCCTGGGGATAAGATGGTGCCGCTGGAGCCGCGGATGTAACCTCCACAAAGAGCTGCAAAAATCAAACGTGCTAAAATCAGACAAGCCAACGGAGTGACTATGAAAAAGGAGAAGAGCTAGAGAGAACTGGGCAGGGATATTTAGGACAGAAAAGGCTCTTCTTCCCTTCCCCTTGGGGACAACGTGAGGAAATCCACACTAAGTACATTTAGAACGTACAAAGGAAATACTTTGCTATGTGGCATGTAGCAGTCAGCCTATGGCACCCACTGAAGAAGGGGACCCATGCTGGCTACAGTGGATGACTAATTTTATGATCAGTGATACTACCCATGGTTACAGCTAATCAAAACTCTTGCATCAGGGCATACACTTGATTAGTGCACAGGTCAGGGAAAATAACCCTCCCTCTTCCCTATGTATAGCTTTGCACTGTGGCCAATTGCATTTTACATGCCTTCATTTTCTTGCCTCACCTGCACTCTGGGCATTGCCAGAGACAGAATGCCAGAGCCAATGGACCAATGGCCAAGGATTGAATGGGCCACGGAGATTAAACTATCTGTTTGCTCGCCAAGAAACTGTCCCAGATCAGAACGGGTGAACGCTCAGGGGGCAGTATGGGGGAAAGCGGTCTGCTGTTGTAATTTTTCTGTGTATCAACAGAGACCTTTGTTGTCCAGATCTGTAAATTGGGCACCTCTAATGCAAACTAAATTCACCACCAGCCCCTCCAATAAACCACAGACATTCAGAAGGATAGTTATTCTTGGTGAACACCAACATGCCTCCCTCCCAGGGGAAACGCTGCTTGTGAAATCACAAATAAGATTCACAGAGTAGGTGCTGTTAGAAATTCAACAATCCCTGCCCCGGGCCCCTCCAGTAAAGTGGTAGCTACAGTGAAAACTGGAGACACCACAGCATCACGATCATTGCCCTGGATACCCGAGGTACTGCAGTATTCCAGTCACTGCAGAATTTTAATGGTACAGATTGTACATAAAGACCAGCTTCTAGTGCCTTGTGTTTCAGCCATGTGATTCACATCAGCCCTACACAGGATGCTGAGAATTCACCACTCTTGGGTTCCCCTCCTCCAGATGTTCTTTTCCAAAACCCTTACCCTCACAGCTGGGCAGAGGCCTGCTCCACTGGAAGTTGGGCTCACACTCAAGGGCCTCTCCGTCGCTCAGGGTGTAGCCCGAATCACAGCTGAACGTCACTAGAGCTCCCACGTAGAAATCGTTCCCATGGCGCTGTCCATTTACGGGGATCCCGGGGTCCAAACAATGATCTGACTGGAGCTTCACAGCTGCAGCAAAGAAACCATCAGAGATTTAACGGGAGCAACTAGATCCCTCTGCATCCCCTAACCAGAAGGTGGCTGCATGGGGAGGAGGAATTTTATCATGAACTTTTAAATCATTCTTGTGCTATCTGAGAAACATGCACAAGACCTGGGCTGGCCCCAGTTCTGCTCCCCAGACCTGGATCACCCCTCGGCTGGGAAGCACTCAGACAGCATGGTGTTCACTGCCTGGAATGGGTAGGTTTGGTGTCACTCAGCTGTTCAGGAGTGGCAGTGAAAGCGTGAAGCGGGATACCCAGGACTGGTGGGGAACAGAGCTATCTCCACCAGAGTTCTGACAGTGACAGCAGCAGAGCTGAAGATTGCCCTTGAACATCCCATGGCAATGACTGGTGCTGCACCTAGTGGAGGGGCTTCAGCTGGATCCCTCTCAATTTAAACAGGAAGCAGCAGGCGGCTGGGTTTCTCTCTTCAGGTCCTTGGACTACGGATTTTGCTCCCACTTTGGAACGCCAGAGCCTAGAGTCCTTACCCTTCCAGGCATGCAGCGAAGCTCCTCAACTGAGCAAAGGGCAGGGGGGGGGGGGGGGGCGGGAGAGAGGCTTTGTTGAAGGAGATGATGGTTGACAAGTGTTGTCATTATCAACATCATTGTGGGGTGATTATTCTGGACCATATGGTCGCAGATGAATAGCAAACGTATTCCTTGCTTTTGTTGAGTTCGTTCGTAGTTTGTTGCTGGATACAATTTACCTCTGTATGTGAGACGTATTTATTTATCTATGCAAAACACCCACATATTTTATATCTATGTATATAGACAGATAGACAGACTGATAGACAGACACACAAACACCATACAGCATAGCACGCAGAGCAAGTGACAGGTGTTTTTTGAAGAGAGAAAACAAGAAAAAAAGACTGCCGCTGAAGTCAACAGAAGACGCATGAGTTGCACAGACAGTATCTGAGAACACAGCTTGCCCATAAACATGTGTTTCACTCAATCAATGCACACCCAGATGCCACTGCAATGGGCACGTTAATCAATGCAGGTAATGATAACCACCGAATAATAATCACAATGCTTAACAAACACAAGTTCCTCTCTCTAGCCAAGCACCCTCCTCTGACTCCCATAAAATCACTCGAACGTCTGCAAGGATTGCGCTGTAATGGGTTGTTGTCAAGCTGGGATCCTCACAGGCTGTTCCTATGAGGTGCCACTGATTAGTCTCAAGGCGAGGGGATAACACAGAAAGAGGAAGTCGAATCTGCTTCCTTACCAAAAAAAAAAAATCTATTCTGAAGATGTTGTTTCAAGTTGTTGCAAATAACATAAAATAAATAGCAATAAAGATAATCATAATGCAGAGGCTGTTATCAGATTGCAATAGCTTGAGGTCCTCAAAACACTTAAGAGTAACAGCGCTAACTGCATAGCAGAATGGAGAAGTAGCTCCAATGGGCCTTTGATTGAGTCCTTTTGTGCTGCTGGGAACTACACTTACTCTCATATCGGATCTGAAAGCCGATGTCGGAGTGGCTTTTGTCGGTAGAGAAGAGGAGGTAGAGGTAGTTGCTGGTGCTAATGAGGAACTGGGGCACTTGAGTTCCATCGTAGACCCCTATCAGTGGGGAGGAATAGGACCTGCCGTCTCGCACTTCCAGGGTGTCGTAATTCACCTCGGTCTTAAACCTGCCAGGGACATAAAGAAATTGGCATTTTCCATGTTATAATTCTGGAAAGACTAATAACACTGGTCTACAATTTTTGAGAAGTTGTCTGCTTCAGAGATAAAATGTGCTATTTATTATGTATTTTGATGTGCTGAATTCAAATATGACAATTAAAACAACTGATTGGCTACTGTTTCTAAGATATTTAAGTTTTTACATTTTATGTCTATGTATATTGTGTAGATAGTAGAGTTTTAATCATAAATTGTAAACCTAGGTCTTTTCATGTGTTTATGGTTGCTTTACATGATAATATTTCACCTGTCCTGTTTATGTAACACTTTAAAAATCAGCAAAAGGGTTATATAAATAAAATTTATTATGAAACAAAAAGGCAAAAAACTATTCTGTACATAGTTTAGTCCTATTCAGTGTCTACTCGGCGCTTCTTGGCTTGTCTCTTGTATTCATTAAATGGAGCATCTCTTGTCACTGTCCAGCAATAGTCTGCAAGCATTGATGGGCTCCATTTGCCCTGATAGCGTTTCTCCATTGTTGCAATGTCCTGGTGAAATCGCTCGCCGTGCTCGTCGCTCACTGCTCCGCAGTTTGGTGGAAAAAAATCTAGATGAGAGTGCAAAAAATGTATCTTTAGTGACATGTTGCAACCAAGGCTTTTGTAGGCCTTGAGGAGGTTTTCCACCAACAACCTGTAGTTGTCTGCCTTGTTGTTTCCGAGAAAATTTATTGCCACTAACTGGAAGGCTTTCCATGCCGTCTTTTCCTTGCCACGCACTGCATGGTCAAATGCATCATCTCGAAGAAGTTCACGAATCTGAGGACCAACAAAGACACCTTCCTTTATCTTAGCTTCACTTAACCTTGGAAATTTTCCACGGAGGTACTTGAAAGCTGATTGTGTTTTGTCAATGGCCTTGACAAAGTTCTTCATCAGACCCAGCTTGATGTGTAAGGGTGGTAACAAAATCTTCCTTGATTCAACAAGTGGTGGATGCTGAACACTTTTCCTCCCAGGCTCCAATGACTGTTGGAGTGGCCAATCTTTCTTGATGAAGTGGGAATCTCTTGCACGACTATCCCATTCGCAGAGAAAACAGCAGTACTTTGTGTATCCGGTCTGCAGACCAAGCAAGAGAGCAACAACCTTCAAATCGCCACAAAGCTGCCACTGATGTTGGTCATAGTTTATGCACCTCAAAAGTTGTTTCATGTTGTCATAGGTTTCCTTCATATGGACTGCATGACCAACTGGAATTGATGGTAAAACATTGCCATTATGCAGTAAAACAGCTTTAAGACTCGTCTTCGATGAATCAATGAACAGTCTCCACTCATCTGGATCGTGAACGATGCTGAGGGCTGCCATCACACCATCGATGTTGTTGCAGGCTACAAGATCACCTTCCATGAAGAAGAATGGGACAAGGTCCTTTTGACGGTCACGGAACATGGAAACCCTAACATCACCTGCCAGGAGATTCCACTGCTGTAGTCTGGAGCCCAACAGCTCTGCCTTACTCTTGGGTAGTTCCAAATCCCTGACAAGGTCATTCAGTTCACCTTGTGTTATGAGGTGTGGTTCAGAGGAGGAGGATGGGAGAAAATGTGGGTCCTGTGACATTGATGGTTCAGGACCAGAAGTTTCATCCTCTTCCTCTTCCTCATCTGACTCAAGTGAGAATGATTCTGGTGCATCAGGAACCGGCAGTCCTTCTCCGTGGGGTACTGGGCGTATAGCTGATGGAATGTTTGGATAATGCACAGTCCACTTTTTCTTCTTTGACTCACCTTTCCCAACTGGAGGCACCATGCAGAAATAACAATTGCTGGTATGATCTGTTGGCTCTTTCCAAATCATTGGCACTGCAAAAGGCATAGATTTCCTTTTCCTGTTCAACCACTGGCGAAGATTTGTTGCACAAGTGTTGCAGCATATGTGTGGGGCCCACCTCTTGTCCCGATCTCCAATTTTGCAGCCAAAATAAAGGTGATAGGCTTTCTTAACCATAGTGGTTATACTGCGCTTTTGTGATGCAAAAGTCACTTCACCACAAACATAGCAGAAGTTATCTGCACGGTTCACACAAGTACGAGGCATCTCTACTCACTTTGGCTAAACAGAAATGTGTCCCTTTGCAAAATCAAACACTGACAAATAAGAGAGCACGACACTGTATGATTTCTAGAGCTGATATAGGGCAATTTGTTCAGCAGAGTGATGTAAGCTTCGTTATGATTGCATCATCCATGATTTCTAGGAATAACATGATGCAATTCATATCATGTATGACGCAATACCAGCTTCAGATTGCATCATTCATTGTTTTGCCTAAAAAGCAAGTACTGTCCAAACCCTGTCATAGATTTATTCATAGATCCAGTCAAAGATGTATTTTAGTCATTTCTGGTTTAAATTGAGATCCCTTCCCTTTATAACTCACTTATCCTCCGCCATTCCCAAGTCAAGGGTCGTATATACTGACCCAATAGCATATCTTGAAAACTAGAGCCAATCAACAATTTTAAGCATCATTTTCGTTCTCAGTGACCCAGAATTAGTAAAGTTTGACTACATTTATTTCAGAAGCATTTTGGCTGTAGAGCAGAGAGGCAACGTGGTCCAGTACACAGGAGACTGGACTAGGAGTCCTCAGCTCAATTCATGGTTCTACCGCTGGCGTGCTGCACGACCTAGAGCAAGAATTGGGTTTGTTTAGTTTGGAAAAGAGAAGACTGAGAGGGGACATGATAGCAGTTTTCAGGTATCTAAAAGGGTGTCATAAGGAGGAGGGAGAAAACTTGTTCACCTTAGCCTCTGAGGATAGAACAAGAAGCAATGGGCTTAAACTGCAGCAAGGGAGGTTTAGGCTGGACATTAGGAAAAAGTTCCTAACTGTCAGGGTGGTTAAACACTGGAATAAATTGCCTAGGGAGGTTGTGGAATCTCCATCTCTGGAGATATTTAAGAGTAGGTTAGGTAAATGTCTATCAGGGATGGTCTAGACAGTATTTGGTCCTGCCTTGAGGGCAGGAGACTGGACTCGATGACCTCTCGAGGTCCCTTCCAGTCCTAGAATCTATGAATCTATGATTCATTTCCTTGCTCACCTTTGGTCTGTCTTGTCTATTTACAAGCTAAGGCCCTGATTTTTAAAGGTATTTAGGCAATTACGCACTTCACATCCATTGAAAGCAGTGAGTTTTAGGCCCCTAGATACGTTTGAAAATTCCATTAGGCCTTTAAAAATCTGGCCCTACGCTTGTTGTGGCAGGAACTATCTATTACTATATGTACGTGCACTTTGTTGTGTTGATTAAAAGAGATGGTGTGGCCCAGTGGACTGAGCATTGTACTGGGATTCAGGAGAAATGGCTCAATTCTTGAGTCTACCACAGAGCCATTGTGTCATTTGGGTCGAATCAGTTCTTTCTTGTCTTTCTCTGTGCCTTTCTTTCCTCTCCCATCTTTTCTCTGTCTTGTGTATTTTGCTGTAAGCTCTTTGGGCCAAGGAGTGACTCCTGCTAGGTGTATATGCAGTTCACAGCCCAATAGGGCTTCTAAGTGCTACTGTAATATAAATAATAATCATAATGAGAAGCAGCAGCCACTATAAGTATCAATTCTATAATCCCAGACATAGATGCTCTCAATGGGCCAAACCCCAGTAAATTCCCCCACTGAGCAACATTCCTGTTTGGGGTCAACTGGAATTGTGGATGGTCAGCCTCTCTGAAACTGGCGATCACTTTGGAAGATTTAGCCCTAAAATAAGGGCCTTGATTTAAATCCGTTGTGTGTGAATTTCTCCACACAGTCCTACGTCAGGGGAGAGACAGGTAATTAATATGCCAGATTCATCCATGATGTATGTGGAGTTGCACCAAACATCTCATTTTTGGAATACAGAAAAAAAAATTATGAAAATGTTTCCGCAGTTTTTCAAACAGTTCTCTGTAATACATAAGGAAAAAGGAATTTGTTGCCCCATTTCTGAAGCAAAGTCACATCCAGAATGTAATGTATTTTAAAATTTTTATCCAACTTATTTCTCTGGCCCTCATTAACATAATGCGCAAGTACCTCACAAAATGTATTTACTCCTGCAACACCCCAGGAGGTTTTACAGAGAGAAAATTGAGATACAAAAGTGACTTGCCTTAAAAGTCATTGTGCTGGAGCACAGAATTGATTCTGGATCCTCTCAAGTCCCAAGCAACTATCCTACCCACTGCACCATGCTTCCTCTCATAAGTTTGAAAGTTAGAACCACCTCAACATGTTCTTAGCTCTGGCTCAAAATGTAGATTAGTTCTTATTTTAGCCATCCGAGCCAGTTGGCTTACACATCCTCAATGCTGTCTAGATTTTAGCAAATGGTGGTCAGAGTGCAGAACTGGGAAACAGGAGCCTGATGGTTCATATCTGACTGTGGCCCTGAATCCCTTTGCAGCCCTATGACCTCTCGGCATCAGTGCTCCTATTTGCAAAATGGAGGTAAGAATACTTATTTACCCAGCTGGTAGGGCTGTGGTGAGGATTAGTTCATAGACAGAAAGGAGAGCTGATTGAAAAAAGGGGAAATATTTCCTTAAAAAAAAAACAAAAAAACCTTTTCTGATTTATTCATTTATTTCAATTTCAAAATTTCACATTTTTAGAGGAAGGTCAGGGGGAGAGGGGGAGATTAACCAACTGTGGAGTTGGTTGAATGATGGGGAAAATATCACACAAAAAATCTGGATTGTTATGCAAATTTTTGAAAAAATGTGCAAAATAAATTGCCTGACTTTAACAAAAAACTCATAAGTGCTACTTTTTAGTGCTGGATATAAGGCTTGATGAAGGACCTGTCTGAAGTCAGTGGGAATCTTTCCATTGACTTCAGTGAGCACAGGGTCAGACACACATGCAGTATTGGTTAACAGAAGCCATGCTATTCTTTATCCTCAGTGACCACCTGTCAAATGTAATTTTGATGGGATATCCCGGCTGAGCCTCTATCACCCACACACAGTTCAGGGAGTCCTTGTAGAAGCCAGGCCAGCCCGGGGACAGGATCATTCCACTCGGAGAAGTCAGATGGCCACCGCACGGAGCTGGGGAAAGAGGACACAGGAATCAGGCGAAAGGTTTAATTAGCCGAGTTTACTCATAGACTCATAGACTTTAAGGTCAGAAGGGACCAATATGGTCATCTAATCTGACCTCCCGCATGATGCAGGCCACAAAAGCTAACCCACCCACAACAGAATCTTCCAGCCTGCGACCCCTGCCCTATGCTGCGGAGGAAGGCGAAAAACCTCCAGGGCCTCTGCCAATCTACCCTGGAGGAAAATTCCTTCCCGACCCCAAATATGGCGATCAGCAGAACCCCGAGCATACAGGCAAGATTCTACAGCCGGACCCTCATTTTACTCCCTCGAGTCCTCTGCAGACAGTAAGTATGCTGATGTAGGACATATCAGTTCCTAGACGGGTAGGGTCAATAATTTATGTTCACAGTGAAGTTAGGTCTCATGAAAGTGGACAGTCTGGGAGGCTGAAATCTACTTATGCAAGATTCCCCATGATACTCCCCAACTTACAGGCCTCAAACCTGCCCTGCAGGCATGAGGACAGCTTGGTCTTCACGGCCCAGTTGGGACTTCACCTCTCTCTGTTGAGACAGCCATCAAAGCCTTCAGTCAGTTCCAGCTCTGGCAGCGGCTTTACGAAATGGGCACCAGGGCTGAGACCCAACAAACTCACTTCCCACAGGCCAACAAACAGCTACCAGGCGGTAATGACTCTCAGTCACTAAGGACCAGAGTTACAAAGGTGTTTAGGCACCTACAGATGCAGATTGGGGCCCAGTGGGAATTTAAGAAGTGACTATTTGTGTTAGGTGCCGAATTCTCATTGGCTTTCAACGAACGTTAGCTGCCTAACTTGCTCACATGCTTTAGTAAACCCCACTAGGCGTCTGCCTGCCTTTGCAAGTCTGGCCCCAAGGGCCTGATCCATTGATTTGACAGGGCATGGGATCAGCCCTCCCCACGCTGGGTCCTAATCAGTGATCCAAAAGCAAAAATCCATTTCTCAAACACATGAACTTTCCAGTGTCTCCCAAACCTCCCACCTGCTGTCCACCTTGTTGGTTTTGTGGGAGAAGATGCTCTTTTTTCAGATATGGACTTCTTGTCTAGTCATTTTCCAGACACCAAACAGTATTTCATAGAGACAAAGTGGGTGAGGTAACATCTTTTATTGGACTAACTTCCGTTGGTGTGAGAGACAAGCTGTTCTACACTTTTACACATACCCTTTTTCTTTTTTAAGAACTAATTAGAATTTGCATTTAATTGAGCACATACTGGAGGGCAAGTCAAAGGCAAGCCAAGAGATCATGCACAGAGAAGTACAAGTTAATAGAGCTGGGTTATCACAGATAAAAGTCGATAAAAATATAATTTTATTTATATATTTCCCCTCCCCCGACCAGCTAGAGACATGCGCAGTTAAACACTCAGGCTCACAAAGGGAACTGAAGTACTGAGCCAGCCCCACAAATATTTCATTTGCCAACTCCCTGCAAAAATCAAATAAAAACAAACCAAAAAAAGCAGTCTCCTACTGAATTACAATCATTCTGGACAGCAAGTACCCTCTTCTCCCTTTAATGGAAAAGACAATAAAGCATCCTCCATGCTATTTGCAGACTGGCATTAAAACACGGATGGCCAATTACTGAAATTATTTCTCAATACTTCAGCACATCTGTAATTCAAACGCTTGCAAATATCACTTCCTGGCATCTCTTCTCCGAGAACAGAGAGGGAAAGAGGCCTTTTAATTTCTAACAAGCTCTTTTCATTTCATTTCTGTTTTCCACACTGGAAACTTTAAAGCACCAGGAGCTGCTTTGAAATCCATATCAGAACCTTTAATTAAGAGTGTGTGTGTGTGTGTCTGTGTGTGTGTGGTCATAGACATATTGGCATGGAGCTGTAACTGCAAAACATCTAATTCCAGAGTTCATTATAGGGGCCTGATGCAGTCATTGATATACTGAAGATTCATAGACAGGTCTGAATTTCTATAGCAAGAAATTCATTGTTCATTTCACTGCAAAGGCCTATTGCTTCTTCTATTATTTGAAGAATACATAAGATTTTTAGTCTCCAAAATCAGGAGGGGGGAAAAAAGAAATGAAATGGAATGCATCTCAACCCTTTCCTTTTTCTTTTCTTTACATCTCACCATGCGACTTGTGGTAAAGAATTTTATTTTTGTTATTAACAAATCAAAGCTGTGTGTGTGTGTGTGTGTGTGTGTGTGTGTGTGTGTGTGTGTGTGTGTGTGTGTGTGTGTGTGTGTGTGTGTGTGCGCGTGTGAAGAAAAACACCTGTTGTAGATAGATCTGAACTAATAAAAAAAATCCCATAATTTATTTGAAAAAAAGTCACAGAATTAATCACTCACTGATTATTTGGTTTGTTTAAGTTTCTAAGGAAACTATAGGGTGCAGACAAGAGTCCAATGGTACATAAATCACATGTGGAGCTGGGGATTAGAACCTTGGTCTTTCAGCTTGAAATAACACAAGCTTCTATGTGTGAGACAACAGAAATCTCCTTTAGAGTCCAGTGCTGCAAAGAATTATGCATAAATTTTGCTTTATCCATGGTGTGGTAGCCTTTGATGTCATTGGGGCTCTTCACAGTATGCAAGGCACGTAAGAAAGCTTTGTAGGATTGGGGCATTAGTGGGAAGTAGTAGTAGCTTCCTTCTCTCTAGGCTGCAGCCACTAGCGGAAGATTTCTCTCTCTAACACTAACCCCCCCCCCCACAATTAAATTATCTATTTAGGGTTTGATCTTGCAACTTGCTAAGCCCTTTGGCCCTGACCTAGCAAAGCATATCATCTTAAGCACATGAGCAGCCCATGTTCTTCAATGAGACTATCCATGTGCTTAACTTTAAGCACATGCTTTGCTGGATCAGGGCCAGAGTCAAGTCCTCATGTATTTAATCTCCTATCCAAAACAGATTCTAAATCATCGTTGGAGTTGGAGATGGGGTTGGGGTTGGGGAGGGAGGGGAAACAGCGATTTACCTTCACATCTCAGCACCGCATTGTTCCAAACCACATTGCCTTCCTTCAAGATGCAGGTGATGGTCTCTGACCCGTGGGTTCTTATGAAGCCCTCATCACAGAGGAAGGATACGGAGCTGCCTAGCTGGAGGCTGTCGCCAAACCGCTTCCCATTGACGGGCACCCCAGGATCGGGGCATTCATTGTGCCTGAACGCTGCAGGGGGGTGACAAGATGGCGGTGAGTCAGTCGCTTCCCCACCCAACCTCTTGCCAATGGAGAAACAACCAGGTCAGACCCAAATCCAGGATCTTCACTTCCACAGAGCTGCCTGGTGCGTGATCCTGCACCACTGAAGGCAACATTGACTTCAATGGGAGCTGGCTCAAGAAGAGACAGAACAGCGCAGGAGGTCAGGTGCTAGCCTAGCATTTAGGAGACCTGAATTCAAGTCCCTGCTCTGCCACAGAACTCCTCTGTAACCTTGGGTAAGTCACTTAGCCTCTCTGTGCTGCTTCAGTTCTCCATCTGTACAACGGCATTAATAGCACTGCCCCACCTCACAAAGATGCTATGAGGATAGTTATGGTAAAGATAACGAAGCACTCAGATGCTATGGTTATGGGGTCCTCTAAGCACCATGGATAGATAGATCAGGTCCCTCAAGTGTAGGTGAAGGGTAGAGCTGGTTAAAAAACAGCATAAGCTTATGCAAAACTCCCCCCCCCCTCCCCCGGGGACATTTTTGGTCAAAATTCAAAACAAATTTCAGGCAGCCCTAGTGGAAACAATAATACCACCCAACTTTTACATCACACTTCTCGACTATAGATCTCAAAGTGCTTTACAAAGGAGGTCAGTACCATTATCCCCATTTTACAGATGGGGAAACTGAGGCACCAGGAAGGGATTTGGCTTGCCCAAGGTCACCCAGCAGGTCAGTGGCAGAGCCAGGAACAGAGACAGGGTCTCTGAGTCCCAGTCCAGTGCTCCCACCTTATTCCCCCCCTGCTGTGGTCTCTGGCTGGCCCTCCCATAGGAAACACCACTGTTTAGCTCCTCGAGCTAAGTAAATCATACAAACACAGTAAGTCTATTAATCAGATTGAAAGCTCTAGAGACTGGAAATTTCAAAGTAGCCAAGGGAGTTAGGAACCCAACTGCCAGTGAATGTTCATGGGATTTGAGCACCCTACTCCCATGGGCTCTAGGAAATCCCAGCCTAAATTTTTTGGTCCATATGACAGGTACAGGCTGAGCAGCGGCATTGCAAGCTTCCCCACCAATGTGTCTCAGCCTTGGCATTTAGGGTGAGGGTGTCCAGTTGTCTTGTCCTTTTAGGTTCCCAGGCTCTGCGTCCAGGAATGCCAATGGTGCAAGGTAGGGCCAACTGCTCTGGTGGGTCTCTGAGGTGGAGACTGAGGGCTAGTCTACACTAGAAAGTTAAGTCAACCCAGCTGCATCGCTTAAGGGGTCTGAAAAATTCACACCCCTCAGAGACGTCGTTAAGCTGACCTAAGCCCCAGTGTAGACAGCGCAAGGTCAACGGAAGAACCCTGTCTGTCACTGCAGTAAATGGCTACACTACGGTGCTACAGAGGCACAGCAGCGGTGCTACAGCTGTAGTGTTTGTAATGTAGACCTAGCCTCCGACTGCAAATTCGCATAAGCAATGAACAGCTATCAGACAGCAATGACTTGTGCTCTTCTGTAACCTGTACTGCATTCAAACCAGTTAACTAGCGGCTAACTCTGCCCCACTGCCACTCCCCTGAGCCATCCATTCTCTCCATACGCACCCAGTTTTCATGACTCCAGCATCACCAACACTAACGGTATTTTTCACTTTATAACAACAGGCAGAATTAAGGGTGGCTTTATGGATGAGGCTCTGTTCTGGGACTTCAGGGATTGAAATCCTGGCCTCGCTGAATCTGAATGACCTTGGGCTAATAACTTGATCTCTCCTTGCCTCAGTTCCTCACCTACAAAGCGGGGATGATAATTTCTCGCCCTCGCAGCGGTGCTGTTAGGACAAAACCATTGACGTTTGTGAGGTGCTGAGATAATACAGGGATGGGAACCCCAGAAACACCTGCAATAATATTCTTTACAACTCTTCACTTTTGAAAGAATTGAAACTGCACAAAAACATTGCTTGAGAGAATTTCCCTGAAGCTCCGGAAATGCTACACAACAAACAGCCAAGAATGGGCATGTGTGCACAGAGGGGCAATGAACTGACAGAATATGAAAGGTTTGAGGACCTGAGGCTAACGTGAAGAGCACTTTAACCATGGCCTGCCATGAAACATCTGACCTCAGTCATTACTGCTATTATAAAACAAAGGAAACAAAGTAATTACCTTTTTATGTATTGGAAAATTGAAAGTGGAGTTGCATGTACCCATAGATACAGGGTAGTTGTCAGCACTGGCCTTTACCAGCAGTTAAAAACCAAGGCCATCAATCAGAAAGCAATGGTCTCAATGTTTCATTAAGTTGATAATTATGTGTACCATACCTGAACAAAGTTTGTGATGTTCTTCTGGGGTTAGCACCGTATGAAAGGCAGCAGTACCCAGATCAATTGCACACCTATGCTCTTACAAGTGTAATGACTGGGACGAGTTCTGGACTATGTCTGGAGCAGTCTTATCGGCACAGCACTACTACAATCTGTGAAGACCACTTTCAGTTAAGAAAGCGGGAACATTTAGGTTGAATATCACAGTCTCCATTTCCTTGTGCTCCCCGACTGTCTACTGTATGCATCTGTTGTCCCTTATCTTATCCTTAGGTTGTAAGCTCTTTGGAGAGGGGGACTAGCTGTTTGTTACACGTTTATACAGTGCCTATCACAATGGGGGTCCTGGTTCATGACTGGTGTGCTTAGGTGCTAATGGAACATAAATAAATAACAAGGACGCCCTTGCTAACAGTTTCAGAGTGGTAGCCGTTTTAGTCTGTATCAGCAAAAAGAATGAGTACCTTAGTCTCTAAGGTGCCACAAGTACTCCTCATTCCCCTTGCTAACAGTGGTATCTACTGGACTGTGAAACTTAGAAACTTGGGCTCCATCCCTACTTTTTTATCCTGTCAACCAGTGTCAAGAAAGTTAATGGTTGACAGATTTAGAAAAGATGAAAAGAAAGGGACAAATTCTTTGCGGGTATAAATGGGCAAGAAGAATTAGAGTTGATAGGCTTCATTTACAGCAGCAGATAATTTGGCCTAAACACCTCTTCATACAGGGAGCACCCAGCATGTGACATTCCCTCCCTCAGGAGTTCATGGCATAAGAGACTTGTGCTTGAGGGCGGAATGCTGCGGGCCTTGCCCTCAGTTCATCATTTACCGCAATGCAAAGCAGCACTGGCAGAGGGGCCGGTCCGCCCTTTCTTCTGAAAGCACCAAGGATTAGTCATTGCCCAAAGCAGACCACCTTACCTGAAGAGCCAATAGCCTGATCTGATGTGGCAAATGATTTCTTAAGACCTACATTTTTTTTTAAATGGCTGATTTGCAGTCATCAGCAGGAAAGACTATTAATTTAGCAGTGCCACTAGCTGCTGTTATAACTTGAATCATTTATCATTTCTGCTGAGTAGGTTTAATAATGTTCTTTAGAACATTACAGGGTAACATGAGTGTAAATTGTTATGGTAGTTTGCATTCACTTGAACACGGAAGGCCTGAATTTATGTGAAGCCATACATAACCCTGTCTGTTTCATTCCTTCATTGTATATAGCGTCTCTCACACTGTCCTCACAGGCTCTGCATGCCTCCCAGTACAAGTGAATAATGATAGTACTGAACATTTATATGGCACCTTCCATCAAAAGATCTCAAAGCACTTCATGTTGTTTTTTTAAATCAACTAAACCTCTGTCAGATAAGCATTCATATGTTACAGATGCGGAAACTGAGGCACGTGAGATCCTGACTCCCAATCCCCTGCTCTCACCCTAGACCCCGCTTTCTTTCCGAGCTGGGAAAATTACCTGCCCTGTAGTTATGGCGCCAGCCTAGGACTTGGGATATCCAGGTTCCATCTCCTGCTCCACCATAGACTTCCCACGTGACCTTAGGCAAGTCACTTAACTTCTCTTTGCCTCAGTTTCCCATCTGTGAGCAGGGATACTAGCACTGTCCTATCTCACAGGGAGGGTTATGAGGATAAATGCATGAAAGACTGTGAGGTGCTCATATGCTGCAGTGATGCAGGCCAGGTAAGAACCTTAGAAAGACAGATTCCTCGTTCATGGCTCTCAACACTAGACCACACACATTTCCAGAGCCAGGAACCAGAACCTGTGACTACTGTCTCTGAGTTCTGTGCCTTAGACCCAAAGGCCGACATTCTGACCAATACTGCACCATCTGTCAATCCAGAGTAACACCACTGATATCAGAGTTACTCTGGACTTACTGTGATTTCCGTTCGATCGGAATCTGGCCCAAGATGATAATTCCACTTGGCAAGACGCCTGTCCTCCAGGTACTAGCAGAAAGGAAGGATTCTGCACTTACTGGTGAATGTGATGTTGAAGCCCCTCTTCTCCATGGAGTGGTCGGTCTGGAACTCAAGCCTGGCTACGTGGCCGCTGCTGGTCAGAGACGAAGGGATTTGGCTCCCTGAGAAGGTCCCCAGTACCGGAGACTCAGGGGTTCCTCCATCTTTCACGGCTAGGAAATCAAACTGAGGCTCCACATCAAAATCATTGAAAGCCAAGTGGATCCGGCTCTCAGGCTTAGCTATTATTAACCAAACACAGTGCAAGCTGCTCCCGTATTCTTCAGGGTAATTTGGTGACAGGACAATCCCAGACGGGGTGGTGAAGTTGAAAAAGCAGGAAACTGCAATGAGAAATCGCCATCAATCATGCAGCACACAGTTCCTATAACCCTGACTTGTTACTCCCCCCACCTACCCCCATGCAAATTCATAACCTTTTTGCTTCTCAAAGAATTTAGGATGGGAAGGGATCAGTGCTCCATTCACTGCTGGGCATCAGTGATTTATTTATAAAGGGGAGGAAGAAATATCTTCAATCCAAAAAATATTCTCTGGTCCTTGGTTCTGAATGGTCAATAATTTTCCAGCCAGGGATTGCATTGTCCCCTTCTTTATGCTTTGCGTAACCCTGAAGCTTTAAAGTCCCACCATGCCTGCAATGGATTTCATGCCCCACCCCTACCCTGCAGGAAGTAGCATGTGGATTTCTTTCTTTCTTTTTTTTTCTTTCAAGAACTCAATGTTACTTAATGGAATTCACCCTGCGGGAGAGTTTGCACCTTGCAGGGTGAATTCCATTGAATAACACTTAGCTGTTTAAAAAAAACCCCTCAACGATCCCCTTTCCAGCAGGACAGGGAGCATTTTAAAGCTTCAGGGTGCTATTTGGTTTACATGATCATTTGCTAAATGCAGTTCTAACCTAAGCCCCAATGCTACAAATCCACATAACTCGGTGCACATAAGCAGCCTCCCTGAACTCACCAGGATTCTTCTTATGCATAGCATTATTCCCATGTGTTAAATTCTTGCAGGACAGGGCTACAAATCGCAAGCTCCTTGCGGGAAGGAGCTGTGGGCTCGATTCACCATTGGCCTGCCACTTCTGCAGTCATTTGCACCAAAACAATGTGGGTATAAAACAGTGCCGTTGTGATTTGAGAGCCACTTTGCACGGGGGTCAATCACTTCCCAGGGAATAGGCCCAGTGACTGGATTTTCTCTAAAAAATGCTGTGCATACTCACACTGCTTGGTGCAAACAGACATGGCAACATATGATTGGCCAAGCTCTAGAGTGTTGAGCGCGCACTGGACAGCTCCCTTGCCATTAGGAATAAATCACTGACTTTCACCGGACTAACGATGTCAAGAAGAATCGTACTGGACTCCTGCCCCTATGAACATAATTAATTGTGTGGAGCGCGCGGGGGGTGGGGGGGGGGGTAACCAGTGCAAATGAAAAATCCTCAGCCCTCAGGGGGTGACTGTTTTCAATATAGGCTGTATTTTAGCTGACAGGGTCCATTAGTTCTGAACTGCAATGCTACTATCTAATTGATACCTACCTGATGATGGTTATGCTTTATGTACATCTTGCTTGCTCCTTTCCCCGCCCCCACCACATCGCCTGATATACATTTATTAAAAGCTATCATTTAATATGCTTTTCACGCTAATTCCTGGCACGAGGCTGTAACTCAGAGGATGGCTTTGGCTTGGCATTTATACAATTATTTGGTCTGACGTTTGCCCTCCCCCTAGTATGAGCTTCCTTTATCTTCAATACCTAATGGTCTTAAATCAAATAAAATGCACATTACCGGGCATTACTGAGGCTAAGAGCTACAAGCCATTTCCTGCTCCTGATAACAAAGAGAATAGGCAGCTAGATTAAAGAGAAAAGAAACAGGCGGCAGCATCTACCAAGGATTTGGTGTATGTAGGAATCTTTATTAAAAGGAATGCTGTCAAGTCTTTTTGACAACTAAACCCTATTATAAGGTGTCTGGGAATATCTGTCTATTAAAAAAACAACCCCACGCCCACTCACTGAACAATATGGGAATCACTACTGTGGAAGTATGAGATAAGTGACTCCTATGTGGTCCTATAAATCCAAATAAGACCATTTTTTTGTTCTGGGTTTGTACAGCACCTAGCACAATGGGGTCCTGGTCCATGACTAGGGCTCCAAGGTGCTACATTAATACCAATAATGAATTAATAATAATGTAGGACCTGGAACATTGTGCTCTGCTGATCCATGCAACCAGCAGCAGAAGTAAATGGAGCAACACTGAGTTACACCAGGGGCTAGATTATGGCCCACTTGCATGGGCTACCTCCATTGTAGGTAGTAGTGCGGGGGGCGGGAACAGCCCATGCAGAGCTTGGTACGAGTGAGAGGAGGTGGGCTGGGCATGCTGGAAGACCTGTGCTGTGCCAGGTATTGGGCTGACATAGGATACATTAGCCCTGGAGCAGTGGGGGAAAAAATGGGATTGAGACTGTGACTGAAAGTCACAATCTTTTTCCTGATCTGCTCCTGGGATAAAGCAACTATACACTGTCTGAGACACAGGTTTGCCTCAAGTGAGGATATGGCCATGTATATTAATAGACATGCAAACAGAGTGTCCCTTTACTTAGCAAAACATTGAGGTACTGCAATATAAATGTTAAATAATGAGAACAAGAAGAATCTCAAGAGATTGCAGCCCCCTGCCTCTGGCACTCTGCATAGTAAAGAAACCAATGCAAAGAAAAATAATCTCCTCAAGCTACAACAACAGCAAAGATAAAATATTAGGTTAAAATACACCGTAAAATTAGGACAGGAAAACAAATGCAAGAGACACGAGAAAACCACTCCATGGTCCAGATTAAAGACAGGCATGTGACGCCCTGAACATTTCCTTTTCTCTGGGGGAGAGGAGAAAAGGTGCAAAGGTAAAAATCAGATAAACCACTAGTAAAGATCCCACCCGACCCAGGTACACAGAGAGACACACGCAGCAAATAAGCAGCACCATCAGGAATAAGGAAAATTCCTCAGGCCAGGGAGGCTCAGATGCACCAGTATAAATCGGCCAGAATCGTTACTCCAGACCAGTGTAAATAAGAGCAGAATTCAGCCCTGGAAATGGATCTTAAGGCACTGGAGACCTGACTCAAAAGCGTTGAGCAGCCAGCCGGTAGTTGGTCAGCACCTCTGACAATCAGAATGTGCAGCAACAAGGCTAACGATAACACAACATAGTAATGGAGGCTTTGATTCAAGCTATCCTAACAGGCAGGATCCATTATCGGAACACCATACTTGCAGGTTTTCTAGTTAAACTGAGAGTCAAGAATCCAGGAGCTCAGGAGCTCATTATGACTAAGAGTAACCCAGCACAGTCTCTGTTGGGCTTAAGAGCTTCCAAGCCAGGTCTGTTGCCAGTCTGGAGACATTAAAGAAGTATTTGAAAAAACTGTCCAAGCCCTGAAAATGTTGTTATGGGTCCACAAAATTCCACTGCTGGGCAAAGACAGACCTGGACAGTCTTTGAAGGCCACTTGAAGTTCTATCCCAAACTAAAGATATCCGCTACAGAAACAAGAAGCATGGTTCCCGCTTGACCTGTGCATACCAAAGCCATCTCCATATAGATGCTAAGAGAGATACAACAACTGAAGGAAGTGGGGTGGTATTGGACGCCCTGCGACTTCCCTGCTGGATGGACACCATACAGCCACACTCAAACACAAAACAAGCACCCTTCTAGTTAAAGCTCTATCAGAAGGGACTGGCCCACCAGTCAGCAACAGAGCAGGTACATCCTTTCGAGTCATAGACGGGGGAAATGGAAACATCCCTGTGGATCACAATAAGAAATGGATGGGGAGTGAATCATAGGACAATAAACCCCAATTCAGCAAAGTACTTAAACACATGGATAAATTCATCCCTAGTCACCATGGCACTTAAGCATGTGCCTAAATCTCAGTGCTGAAGTGCTTTGATGAATTGGGGCCATAATGCAGAACAAAGACTTTGGATGCAGAATGGCAACTTAATTTTAAGAACAGGACGCTCTTACATGGCTGCATCTGTGAAAGAAGGTTGTTAATAAGAGCTACAAATCCCACATGTACACAGAGATCAGAGTAATCCAAGAAACAATGGTCCAAAGGACTCAGGGGAGCCGTCAGAGGATTCAGAGCATTTCACCAATAATTAACCTCTTTGAACCTGACTCTGGCCAACAGTAACCAAAAGTTAGTAATGGGTCTTTGTGGACACATGTTCATATCGCGTGCGCACACACACACTCACGTCATCACTCAGCAATAACTAGTCTCACTCATGGCCGACTCTGTTGATGGCATGAAGCCAGAAGTCACCTTGATGGCCCATAACAGTCAGAGAGGAGGCACGCTGGCAGGAGAGCTTGCCCTGCCAGCGCCCATCCTCTATTTGTTTGGTGGATCCAAGCAGATCTAGAGATCTCATTCCAGCACCTTTCCTGAGCACACAAGGCAAAAAAGGCACCAGGTAAACCAGCCCCAAAGCAACAAATGACAAATGTCCTATTACTCGCCCGAAAGCCACTAAACAAACTGAGTCTACAAACAGATGAGCAACTAACATCCACAACAGGTATAACCTAGAAGAATAGTCTCACCCCTTAGTAACAGAGGGGTGGAGCAGCCTGCAGATGCAATATACACTATACACACCATATTCAATCAGCACTGCACAGTGGAAAAAGAAGAAGATCAAGAGGAAACATTACAAGGAGTGCATTGGAACAATTCCCATTGGAGAAAGGAAACACACTATTCCATGGCTGTTAAAATGAGAAAACCCCCAGTGCCTATAAAGATCCAACTTCTGGAGATTTGAACAACCCCATACACTTTGAATAATTATCTGAAATTTACCAAGAGTTTTGAAAGGGATGTGATTCCCTAATGAGTGGCAGGGACAGGAAGAAACTAGCCCCCATCTGTAGCTGCCCTTTGCATGGTTTTCGGCACCATCCTCTTTAGAAGCTGGCGCTGGCCTCTCTCATAGAGTGCACATCAGCAAGTGGGAGTAAATAGGTCTAGGGAATTTAATGTACCCTTACGGAGTCTAATTACACACTACCTCTCAATTTTGCTCTTAGGCCTTCTAGTCTACTCACAAATTTTGTACTGCATTAACTGTACTGGAATAGTTAGAGCACTACAGTTATCCTAATGTGGAACTATGCTGGCCTAAAAGTGTTTATACCACGATAGCTTATTCCTATATGGTAAGGGGAATAAGCTAGTCCAACCTGAGCTCTTTAATATTAGTATAACCACATCCACACTTAACGTTGTACTCGCCTAACTATTTCAACATCACATCCCTCTCCAAAACAGCCAGACTGGTACAAAATTGGTGTGTAGACAAGGCCTTAGAGTCCAAGTTGGACTGTATAAATTCTCAGATGCACAAAATACCATCTACTAACTACCCCATGGCACTTATCTGACCTACAGCTGGACTCAAGCCAAAAGCCCAGAGCCAAACACACACAGACTTTTAGAAAATTGGAATCCAGAGCCAATTTTACAGTTTGGCCCAGTCTGAACATTTCCTCCCTTTGCTAAGATTCAGGTCAATTTTTTTATTTTTCATTCAGGAGAAAAGTTCAGGTTATTTATTTTATCCAACTATTTCTCTCCAGGCTGGGTATTGGCTGGATTTGCACATGCACAAGTTTAGGGAAACGGCCTTTCTTCTCAAATAACTAAACGGGCAGCTATTTACCTTTTCTTTATTAGAACTAGAGCGGGTCAGACATGGAAAACTTTTAAAAAATAGCAATATTTTATTTTATATGTTTTAAATGAACAACTCTATAACTCGGGGGGGGGGGGATAGTAAATGTTTTCTGTGAAACACATTTTAAATGTTGGGTGAAAAAAAGCTTTGCTGAAATTGTGAAAATTTGCACACACAAACATGGCCTCTCTGTACTTAGACTAGAACTGCATTTCCTACCTCTGCCAGACCTACTCTGCTTTTGACAAAGCTTAGCGCAACCAAATTCAACAGAGTATTATTGCCTTCTGGAATCTGGCTGTCTGGATTCCCCGGTCTCAACATAAATTTCCATAATTTAAAATAAATAAATACAGAGAAGATATTTTCCTCTTATTGCCACTTATTGAAAACTCGCAAATTGTTTTTTGTTAGGGTGGTTCCATTTGCTGCCGTGAATCATGGGCAGGGAGAAAAAGAAAGAAAGAGAGAGAGAAAGAAAGAAAGAAAAAATAACTAATTGACAGGTTAATTTAGAGCTAAAATTGAAAATTTGTCAAGTTATACAAAATTACATGGTGCTGTTCAGTACGGTGCTGGGAAAACGTCTATCACAGTTTGTATTACCGGCTCGGAATCCTATATGTATGTATCAGGAAGTGAATGCAAAAGGTTAGCCACTCAGTTTTAAATTAGAAAACACACCATTTGCAGTGGGGAGTTAGGATTATTCAGCAGGTATAAAAAGCCAATATGAGATTAACAGGAAGAGTAATTACCGCTAAAGGGGAGAAAAATTATATGTGAAGCATAAAACATCAGGTGCACAGATGGGCTGGAAGGATTCACGAAGAACAAAAAGAAAACTTTAGTGCTGTATAACTGAATGGGAGTTCAGGCGAGGAGCTCAGAGCCAAGCTGCTAACTGCACACACAATGGCTGGTGCTTTTGTGGGACAAATTCAAAATCACCACAACTAGCAACAGGCGCTGCTGATTCACTCCATGCTAGTTTATAACAGGTTCTGGGCACAAATCGCCAGTTCTAAAACATCTACTGAATAGGCTCCAGTATCAGGTAAGTGCCCATTTTACAGGTCATATATGTCAAAGCAATCAGATACAGACTGGAGGGAGGTTTCAAGCGGTGAATAGGAAACTAAGGTTGGGTGGAAAAAAGCATTTCTAACCATACAGTATGACGACCCCGAGTCTCCTTTCCAGTCAGCTCCAGGGCACGGGAACTTGCAAGTTTGCAGTTTCACACACACACACACACACACACACACACACACACACACACACACACAGTCACAACGCAAAGCACCATGCCACATCACAACCATCCAGACCCATAACACAACCATGTGAAGTTGTGCTGAAAACCAGCACATCACAAGTAGAGATAGCAGAAACTTTCACCATTAAAAAAAAAAAAAAAAAAAGTTTCCACTGGCGTGTACTGGATTCTTTTAAACCGGAAACGAAAGGAACTGGGGGAGTGCACCACATGGACTACAGCTAAGGGGGGGGGGGGGGAGCAACTATAATGTCACTTGCTAAACTTTCTGGGGCTAGGAGCTGCCCTGTGTTCTGGGTTTGTACAGTGCCTAGCACAATGCAGCCTTGGTCCATGACAGAGGCTCTAAGTGCTACCACAATACTAATGAATTTAAAAAAATAAAATAACTAATAATAATAAAGCAAAAACCACCAGAAACCAGGGATGAGCCTGAACTAAAACCCCAGATTAGAATCACCTGGAAACTTTGTAGAAGTTTGTATCAGGACACGGACCCAAGCTTTCTGGCTCACCCCACAATATCTCAAACAGGCCCAAAAATATGGATCCTCCAACAAAAACACCACTCTTCATTAGGTTCCACACATAACCTATAGGGCAATCAGGGCCGGTGCAAGGAAGTTTCGCGCCCTAGGTGAAACTTCCACCTTGCGCCCCCCCCAGCCCCGCCCCCCCCCCACGGCAGCTCCCCCCCTGCCCTGAGGCGTCCCCCCCCGCGGCAGCTCCCCCCCCCAGGAGCCGTGCAGCAGCTCCCTACCGCAGCTCACCTCTGCTCCGCCTCCTCCCCGAGCACGCCACCCCTGCTCTAATTCTCCTCCCCTCCCAGGCTTGTGGCGCCAAACAGCTGATTGGCGCCGCAAGCCTGCGAGGCGGGAGAAGTGGAGCGGCCGCTGCGCTGGGAGAGGGAGTCTGAGCCTCATGTGTCAGCGCGCCGCCGGCAGCCCAGCCCAGGAACGCTGTAAACAATTGGGGGCACACTTTTTAGCACCCCCAAATCTTGGCGCCCTAGGGAACCGCCTAGTTTGCCTTAATGGTAGCACCGGCCCTGAGGGCAATTGTAGCAGAACTTCAATGTAAAACCATAAAATTTGCCCCCATGTCCTCTTCACGCATCCATGATCATAATCACTTACAGCTACATGCACATATATGTACACACACACACACACACACACACACACACATGCACACACACTTTACCTTTACAGTGCTTGACGGGTCCAGCAAACTACAGCTCCATGAGCGTGAAGACACTGAACTAATGTGCCAGGAAATGATTCCATTTCAGAAATAATTCTCCTGAGACACTCACCAGCACAAGTAATGGAGGAGGGGGAGTGGAAGGCAAAACCATCACCCACATTCATCGGGATTTGGTGTCAAAAGGTATCACCTGGCAGTTACAGCTTATTCCATAATTATCCACAACATAAAATGATCACACATTTGGCGCAATTGTCTCACTTGCTCATAGCACAGGATTGGACCATCGGGCATGGCTGGTCAGGGTTTGGGTGCTTTAACAGGACAGTGTGGGGAACCCAAGACTAGAAGAGCAAAGAGGTTTGAGGGACGGAATAGAACTGTGCAGGGGAAGTTGTCAGAATATCTTAGACACGAGCTGGCGCTAGCCAGGGATGCTAGTCTTTCCCTTTTCTTTAGCTCTGTAATTCGCACGTTGTAAAATCTATACTTTAAATGCAAAGCCTGATCATGAAACCTGTTTTGAATCAGGGCCTAGGGTTGCAATAGCCCATCTAAAATCCAGGTAAGAATTACAAAACGCCTTATTTTTCATAACACAGATGTGTGCGTTTAAGTAGCAATACGGACACATGATTGAAAGTTACACTTAGTGCAATGGAATGGGGCATTCCAGTCAATCTGCCCATACATTATACCAGGGTCATCACTGTGGTATATGAACAACCAGTCTGCTCCCTATGAAAGTTCGGTTACCATGGGACTATTTCCCCATTCTTAAACCTGCTTTTCTATTCATTCACTGGTAACTACAGTTTGATTATTGCCTCATATTCATATCAGATCCCACCAATGCATCCAGATGCGGCACCTAAGATTAATTAACACAACTGCATGTCTGAGGTACTAATTTTCTCCCTTAGACACTTCCTCACCCTGTTTTCAATATCTTTAAGTTCCTGAAGGACAACCACAACTTGATACCGAAGTGATGATCTTGGTTCTACTGTGCTATGAAAGCTGGATCACCCCTGCTTGTGAAAACGATACCGACCCTGGAATGATGTTACAAATGGTAGCTTTCAAAACGCACGTCAGGGTGAATAACTGCAACCATGAAGCTGGTTTGAGGTCTAAGAGACACTGCGAAGTGGGGAGAGAGGTCTTCCACATCTAGTAATGATCGTGGCTGAGTGCAACAAAGACTGTCATCATCAGCTAACAGCAAACATGTGGATGGATAACTGCACTCACCCCTTTCAGCTACAGAAACACAGTGAGCAAAAGGAACCATTTCCACTAGCTCAGCCAGTCAGAGGGAACCTATGTACACTCAAAGCCAGACATACTCTGTCCCTAAGAGGGCAGTACAGTGCATGCATGGGACAGTCTGCTGAAGATGCCCAAGGGCCCCACGTACATAGCATGGAAGGTTAAGGGGTATAACGACAACCACAAGGATAAAGATGGAAGGTCTTTTATCGTGAAGACATAGACAATGGTGGATTCAGGAATCCCTTGCAATAAGGCAGGTACATGATATTTTTGTGTGGCCACATCACTGGAAGCTCAGGCCATGAGTTCTCTGAGATACATACATCATGGACATAAATCATTTGCTCAGGCCAGCAGATGCTGCTTTAATTTTCTTCTGCATTTGTCATGCATTTGCAGCTAGAATTGGAGGCACTGAATTGTTTGCATATTCCAACTAGCAGCATATGAATCAGGTTACCTTGTTTTTCCACCTGATGCCCAGTACAGGTACAGATACAGATTTTATGCTGAGTTACGTTCTTGTGCCATTCTATTGTGTCATCTCTGCTGACACACATTCATGTGATGGTGTCTAGAGTAACCAAACACAAGAGCGGCAGGAGGCGGACGGGCAAAACTTCTTTGCACTATCTATACATTTTGCCTTTTTGATTAGTAAATATCCACAGCTGGACCAATGGGGGTGGAAGGTGCTGCATGATTTTAACTGGTGGATTCATGGCTCTTTAGTGATCATGCTTCTCTTCCCCTGCCCCGAGCAATATGGGCTTTGGTATGATGCCCATCCCCCATTCTGTATTTATGGACAGAGTAGGTGAAAATTCCACACCTTTATTGGACTGAAGATGGGGAAATTTCAACCGTGCTAACATTTTGATGGAGCTGTGTCACTCCAGGTACCCAAGGTGTGAATAACAGGCATCTATCAATTGTCAGTTCGGGGGAATCTCAGAAACAGCTGAAGGTTTTGTTAAAAATCCCAAAATCCCAAATATTGGATAGTTTGGGGTAGAAAAAAACTGGGTTGGAGAGTCTCACAAAAAAGGGCTGTCTCGTGAGAATTCTAGCACTTCCCATTTTGATCAGGAGGAAAATACAAGGGGGACTATTTTCCTCCAACGTCTCAGGGTGTGTTTGCTTTTGGACAAAGCCAAGCAGTGCAAAAGTGCATGACATTTAGCAATGGGCAAACCTTGTGGACGCCAAGGGCTTTCACAAATTGTGCAAGCTGCTTAGAGGTTTTGCAAAACTTGTTCAAAGCATGTGAAACATTTACCCTATAATTTAAAAGCAAGTTTACTTATTTGCAACTGTTGTTCTTCCACAGTTGCCTCTATGCATTGCCCCTTGTAGCAAGGGTAATTCAATTTTCAAATAATATATTTGTTTTTCTAGGCTTTGCAATGTCTTTGGTACAGAAGAAACCTACGTAAACTACAAGTGAGTACCTTGGACGGGATGCATGTGTGCATTTATTGTATTATAATAAATATACACACAGTGTATCATTTTAGGAACATTTCTGCTGTCTCCTCTCGGCACACTCTTCCACACACTCGCCTTTCCTCTATATCGGTTATTCACTCTCAGCTCCATTTGATCATCCTGTTGTTTCACTCACTTTCCCTTCTCTTCTCCTCAAAGCTAAACATTCAGATCATAGAGTGCTCAAGTGGGTAAAATATTAGACACAATGAGTTCACTCACCCTCAGCTAGGGGACAAAATAAAGTAAATACTTTTGTTAGCCTTGTTAACAGTTTCCTTTTGGGTGACGGTTCCAATAATTTATAATTTTATTGTGCTTAACACTATCAATTAAAGGGGAGATTTTCCAAGGGCAGTCAGGACTACTGAAAGCCGGAAAGAATTGGGTGCCTAACTCCCGCTTATGCCTCTGAAAATCTCCCCCCTAAGTCACTACTGGGAGCATCAAGCCCTATTTCTGATGATTTAAGACAAGAAATTTAAAGTTGAGATTTGGAGGTAGGGGACGTGAGAGCTGTCAGGTTACAAAGCAGAATTAAATGGCCAAAAATTGAATCTAATTTAATGGGTTTTTACCAGCATGGAACATTCCACTTTCTCTCAGAGATGAACCGGAACCCAAATCCTGAAACCAAATACCATTAAAAAATAAATGTTGGGAGGAGAGATTGGAATCTGAAGATCCAAATTTTGAGGCTGTCCCTTTCCCCTGTAATGGACAGAACCAAATTCTCAGATTCAAACACTGTCAAACATTGGGGGATTTGAAATCTT
This sequence comes from Emys orbicularis, assembly GCF_028017835.1. Lineage (NCBI taxonomy): Eukaryota > Metazoa > Chordata > Testudines > Emydidae > Emys > Emys orbicularis. Next base: position 5,389,770 of record NC_088705.1, on the reverse strand, counting down.
GATCCATATTTTGCAGTTTGGCTTCCATCTCTCTATCTCCAGTATTTTCTGCATTCTAGGTACTAAATCCAGTGCACAAATGTATTGCGTATGTAGCTACTTCACTGGACATTGCAAACACTTTAAAGCAGTCTCCTCACTGACTTACAAACACAGACTGGTTTCTGAGCGGACCACTGGCTACTCTTTTGGCAGGTAATTGTTTTCTGTCCCTTCAACTCAAAGGCAGGCTGGCATTCAAACTTCAAAGTGTCCCCGTGGCGAAATGTTGAGCCTTCTCTCTTGCCGTAGGCTGGTATCCCAGGATCGCCGCAACTCCCCTGGTCAATTTCTGAAAGAAAATAAAACAAAAGTGGGGGGAAAAAAGGTTCTGGCAACTGGATACTTTGTTGTAACATTTGTATTATGCTCTTGCTTGCATGCTATCAACAGATAACGTGTGCATTACCCTTACATAATGCCACACCCCTGGGTGGGTCGCTGGCATGGGGGATTGAACTTGGAGCCTCTGTATCTCAATGCATGAGCCTCCATCACTCAAATTAAAAGACCCACCTCTATTAGCTAATGCACCAGCAGCCTTATGGTCCCCTAGCTACGTCCCAGCCACCACTACACGGGGGCAGCATGTTACACTGACTGGGTGAGTGGTACACGTATCAGTGCTGGGACATCAACTAAAGCAAGTAATTATTTTAAACAGCTGTATTTACAGGCACGGTGATGGTTTTCCTGGTTGATTGATCTGAATTGCTAATCCCTTTCCATCCATCCTTCTAACTGATCTATTTCCAATTGCCTTTCTAAATACGAAAGTACTACAGGGAAAGAGAGATTGATTGTTATACTGATTTCCCATGCAGCTGAATATTTAATCTGGGTGGCATGAGAAGTGGACACACAGCTACTGTGAAACCTTTGGGGAGGGAGGGTATCTGATTTGCGAACCCGGCCATTGAAATACAATGAACGATTTTAAAATCCTCTTTAATAAAGAAAAAAAGTTCTGTAGATCTTGGTAAAGGAACTCTCTGTCTCCATCAACTCACGTTCTATCTCAGGAGTAAATAAACACATCTATACTACTCGTCGGAAATTAAAATCCACATTGAGCCAGAAGATATTCATTTACTTCTCAAAGGCTAGATTCTGCCACACTTACACTGAGTAGAAGACTCAGGCAATGGGAGTTAGTTGCCTATATACCTTTGAGGGTCTTGGCCTTATCAAATACAGTAGAACTTGGCGTTATGAACACCAGAGTTACGAACTGACCGGTCAATCGCACACCTCCTTTGGAGCCGGAAGTACGCAATCAGGCAGCAGCAGAGACCAAAAAAACCCCACCAAAAACAAAAACAAAAAAGCAAATATAGCATGGTACTGTGTTAAATGTAAACTAACAACAAAATAAAGGGAAAGCAGCATTTTTCTTCTGCATAGTAAAGTTTCAAAGCTGTGTTAAGTCAACGTTCAGTTGCAAGCTTTTGAAGGAACAACCATCACGTTTTGTTCAGAGTTACAAACGTTTTGTTCGTGACTCTGACGTTAGCCCCGTGGGAATGAGGTGAGGTGCTCTGATGAGTAAAGCAGGCTGTGGCCCTAAGTTGAGGGTCTTTATCGCTACAGATTCACTACCCTGGATACTGAAATCCTAGATCCACAGAGCACTGGTTGAAACAGGACAAGCTTCCATCCAGATGCACCTGGACTTCATGCATCTGCAGGGAACTCTTATAGCAGTGTGTCACAGGGTGAGCTGGCCCCTTTAAGAGAGTCTGAATTTAGCCTCACCTGTGAGCAGTGTCCCTCTCAGACACTGGGAACTCCCTTGCTGAACTCCCAGTCCTATGATCAGGAAGATAAAATAGTCACAGGTGTGGCTGATCCCAAAGTCCTTTAAAGGGGCTAGGTCACCCTGTGACACTCCCTACACACAGCAGATTCAATCCTCTGCCCCTATCCTGAAACTAACAACAGTGCCAACTGTGTGGGTGGTTTTATTATATGGAAGGCCATCAGTTCAATCAACAGACGGGGCTGAGGCCGGCAGCCCATTTCACAGAGCCCAACAAACAGGGGGCAATGAGTGATCGACCTTGATTGTTTCAAAACAGTGACCTGGGAGTTGTAAAGCTCTGCATCCCATATACCATTCCCAACTATATCGTTTTCACTCAGTTTTCTGATCTGAGCTAATAAAGGAGCAATGTCTCAGGTCACAGATGGAACAGTTCAACCAAATGGTAGTTCTGGAAATTTTAGAATAAATCCCGTCTCCTGAAGCAATTAGTGACACTCCTTCATGAATATACGAATGCATAGCACACCTTTAATTCTTCAGGAAAGGCATCTTGTAATGACTGTATAAGAGAAGCTCTGCAAGTCTACTTTAGTAAAGTATTCAATAAGATGGGGTCTGTCTCTCTGCTTTCTCCACTCCCCAACTAACGATGACAAAAGGAAAATATGGGGTTATCTTGGAAAGATCCTCTTCTACATTCCACATCACGACTTTGGATTCTTTGATCTCCAGACAGCTCCCAACGTGTCACCCGGTTTTTAAACAAGAAAACGTGAGCGTGCTCTGGTCCAACAGGTTCCATAGTCACATCTTGATCCACAACCACATCCACAGCCTGCCGAGTCCAGATTTCAATTTCACTGAAGTCTTTCAACCCCAATGTGTTTGCTTTCCTTACTGCATCACAGAACCACAAAATGCCCCAGTGTATCCAATAAGGAATGAAACACACTTAGGCTGACTTCATAGTTTTTATGATCATCTAGTCTGACACAAGCCACAGAAATTAAGTAAATTGCAGAGCTGGGATTCAAACCCAGATTTGAGTCCCAGCGCCTCAGCATAAATCCATCCTGTCTTCTGTATTTATTCTTTTTTTTTTTTTACTTTATGTTAGAGGCAAAAGTATCCCTCGACACCCCTTGCTACCAAATGATTCAATAGTGACTGAAATATAAAGAAAAGCAATCATGCATTCCTTTTTACCCTCTCATAATACAAAAACAAGAGGGCAGCTCATGATTTAAAAGACAATACACTTAGAAAGAATAAAAGGAAATAGATTTTGCATGGTTTGATGCAGTGCATCATGGAACTCTCTGCAACAAGACATGTATATGAATAATAAGAATATCACCTGCATTGTCTCAGCCAGGGTAGACACTTTTACTGGTATCAACCTTCATTCTTCAGGTCACGAATCAACCCCCAAACACTTGGGTTTAGGAACAAATTACCCCCCTGCATAATTGGCATAATTATGAGTGTTTTACACTCATCGGCTATTGGCCACTCTCGGATAAAGGGCTGGATGGACCATTGGTCTCACCTAGTGCGGTATTCGCTATGTTCTTAAAGCTCTCATTTTGCATATACTGTATGAGTAGGCCCTTTAGGGCAGGGACTGTCTCTTTTCTATGTTTGTACAGCACCCTGCACATTGGGGACCCTCCTGATTGGGCACTACCATGATATGAACATTTAATCCTTGTCATAATAAGGAGGCCTGGAAGTTGTTCGGCATGAGCAGAGCCTCACTGCAAGGTTCCACCCTTGGAGAGCTCATTGCATGATAGGGGCCTAAGTCTTCGTCGCAGTGGAGGGAGATACCTACAAAATGCAAGTTGGATTGCTAAATTTGTGTCGACATTCTCTCTCTGCTTTACCGTATTCCATTTCAACAGCAATTCCCCCATGCAGTTCTAAAGTAGACAGATGACACCTTCTCATGTGGAGATGTACAGGTAGCAAGAGATTAATTGTATTCTGACTTTGGGAAAATCGTGTATGCGATTTTCTGTTATCTGCTTTCATACAGTTTCATTTCTAAAGAGTTCCTTCCCTCTCTATCGCTATTAGTGATGAGACTTTATTCCTTTAAAGCCTTCTTTGGTGCTTCAGCACTATTAATCTGTGTTGCATTCATCTCATCTTCCACTTTCTCTGGTTTTTATCTGCATCATCTGTGATCAGCCTCACTGTCTTTTCTCCCAGTTTTCAATTTCTAACACCAAATTGGAAACTTCTTTTATGACATTTCCCTTACAGAGGAAATCACATAAACCAAGATTTGTATTAATCCAGCTAATATTCTGATGTGATTTGAATATCAACAAGTTTCTCTTACTGTTATATTGACTCTAGGCAACTTTAGATACAGGTATATTTTCAACAGAAGCCACGACAGAGCATCTGGTTTCTGTTATTGCATTTTATGTCATGCACTAAAAAGTCATTGTCAGGTAATGGGGTCCAAAATATGATCACACATAATTTAATATTAATAGAAAAGTTTTCATGAAGTGTATTTCTTTTCCGCTTTTCAGTGAAAGCAGTTTGTTTGGATTTAAATATTGCCGTGCAGGCTTTGCAAATGCTGAGAAAGAGAGTGAAACAGACTAGATACAACAATGAAATTGACCAGTTTATTGCTATTCTCCAAACAGAGCAAAGTGGGAGACCAATAGTGTAAATTATGAAAAGGAAATTCAACTTGTAAGAGTCTTACAGTTATAATAATCTACAGGAAGGGCCTTTCTTAAAAGCATAGATGATTGTAACCAAACAGAAATGTGGGCAATGGCCTCAGCTGGAAAAGTCATAAGGCATTTATATTCATACACAAAGTTCTTGGTCAATTAGCGCCAGCCACTTCTACAATATTTAAAACCCACACCACCAACAAATGTACTGACTTGTGTGCGTGCACACTGCAGACCTCTGCTGGATGGAGTATCAGCACTGCTCAAATGCGTGACATCAAGGTACCTCCTAGTACCTGGATTATCTGCGGAGGAGAAGAGCTCTTAACACTTCCCCAGCTAATGGCAAAAGCCTTGTTTAGCACAGCTAGTAAAGGCCTGTCTCCTTGGGTAGGAAGTCCCATGTTCTATCTTTGCTTTTAACCAGGAGTCCTGTGTCCATGGAACTGTTGCAACAGGCCAGAATCCACCATTCAAAGCATCATGCCTGAACTGTATGGAAAAGTCCAATGCAATGTAAGGAAAATGTTTACTTTTCCCATAGGTTTTTTGAAGCATCCTAAATAGAGAATTCTTTCCCTGCTTGCTTTGCGGAGTTTCCAAAAAACCCTAGAAATGAGCAAATTCTCTCAAATTATACACTACTTAGAGTAACTACTACAAAACACACTCACATGTCTATAGAAGTTCTATTAATTTCCACCATTAGTTCAGTTCTGTAGGACTTTCCAATATGGGCCCACACACAGCTCTGACAAGCAACAACCCATCCAAAGCTGCCAGTTTCCTCATGCATGCAGACGATCAGAAATATTTTTCCATTTTTAGACTGCACCGCATTCAGTGCTGAAGTTGTTAATAGAGGTCAATAGCAGGCAGTTAGAAATAATACAAAACAACGGTGGAAGGTGGGAGGGATTTTGTTAGCAATAAACTCTCCTCAAAATGTTCTGCAAACATCCATTAGGAAAGTCTGTGAGCTCATAAAACTATGTCTACAAATAGCTGATAGACAATATACAGCACCTAGAAAGCAATCCGTGTTGACCTACTTCCTTTTAAAAACTGGTAATGTAAAATGTCTGATACTGAGGAAGAACCCATTCATAGCTTAACAGGAGATAATGTAAAATAAATAAATAACCCACACAGCAGTTAGGAACAAAACTAATGGCTACAAAAGATGGATGTGCTACTTATATGATGCTGGGATGCCTGAGTTGTATTGAGTCTTCTGGAACTGCTACTTCAAATACAAATCTATTATTGCTTCTTATCAGTCATCGGGATTGAATGGGTCAGCTCTTTGGCGGCTCAGGATTTATATCTAACACCAATACCGCCCCCACTGTACATATAGTAAATAAATGCACACACCCACACAATGAACACTTATGAATATATATTCCACAGACTATATAAAAACACATCCCTGCTCTCCGCAGCATGTCCGTACATGCACAGACAGACATGCAGAGAAAGAGAGAGACACGATGCCATGATGTAGCAGCAAAGGGTTTGAGTGGCATGCGTTTAGATGGCCTCATGGCTCACAAGTGGAATCTCAGCCCTCCTGACTCACAGCACTGGGCTTTTAACCACAATACCATCCCTCCCTCCCTTTTGTTGTAACAGGTTATACCCCAAACCCGGAAAGTTGGGCACCCCTCTACAAATGCCTCCATTTACTGATCCCTCCTCCCAACTCACCCTCTTACACGAAAGCCTCTTGCATGCACACCTCAACCATCCTAACATAATATGAACATGATCTTCTTAGGAGTCATTAAATCCTGTTAACTGCAGCACTGATATAAACATCTTTCATCAAGATATCTCTCAAAGAAATTTGCAAAGATTAAGGGCCAGATCCAGCCGAGCATTTAAGAACGAGCTTAACTTTTGTCATAGGATTATTCAGCAAAGGAGTCAAGCATCCTTGAAATCAAGCACTTCGCTGCATTGGGACCTAAGTAATGAAGCCGCAGAGAACTCGGGCCTGATTCTCCCCCTCTGCACGACACCATTTACTCTCGCTAGCATACCTGTGGTAGGAGACACCGGCCTTTGAAATCCAATTAAAATGCCCATTTTAAAATCTCAGCTGGGTTATTTCTTTCAGTTTCCTTCTCTGGATGAATGTGCTAAAACCACTCGCCATGTTCCTTGCTGTTGTGGTTTGAACGTCCTTGGGGCTGTTCGGTGAAATGTACACCTCACTTCAGGGTATGTTCCACTGAATAACATTGTGTCCCTTTAAAAGGGTCAGTTTGCACAGGGGAGGTGACGTACAAGCCCCAGGGGTGAAATTCTGACCTCATTGAAGTCAATGGGAGTTTTGCCAATGGACTTCAATAGGGCCAGGATTTCACCCCAGGTTGTTTGCTTTTTTGTAACCATCTCCAAATTTTCAGCTCTGGCATGGGAGGCACAGGGCACTAGGAACCCGAACACAGCCAGGGGGCTGCTGTCAGAGGTGCTGAGCAAGTCCACGTGCCACAGAAGTCAATGGGAATGCAGGCGCTCATCACTTTTGTAAAATCAGGCCATGATTAGAGCGCGGGATACTCAGAATGAGAGAGGGAAAAGAGAGAAGTGCAGCCATACAAAGAAAGGAAGGCATATCTTCTTTCTGACCTAGTGAAGGGAAAGAATGAAGTTTACACAGACACCCCCCAAGAAGCTGATTAGAAGGTCTCTGAAAGCTTCTCGCTCATTCCTATTTGCTTGGGCAGAAAGACTTTCCTTCTGCATTACGGTATGAACCCCAGGGGCACAAAGGGCTCCACAGAGGGAGAGAGATTTAAGGGAGGGAGATGGCAGATTTAAGAACTGGAGTGGAATGAAAGATTATTGCTCACACGTCCTTTCCCTTCTACAAGGCGTGTTCCTCATTGTAAGCGTCATGCAAACAAACCAGCAGACTTCTTCATGCCTAGAGCTGGTTGGAAAATGGAACGGGCTGTTCTGAGGGTACTTCTAACTTGTAACTAATTGCTACTTGTAGTAGTGTTGTTACTAACACTCTTAGAATTAGTAACTACTACAAAACACACGTCACACTTTTCATTTTCATACTTTTGAGAAATAAAAATACATAAGATAATATAAGGTAAAAGTCTGAACAAAATGAAATGAGAAAATCTAAACAAAACATTTCAACTTTATCTAAACAAAATGCAAAAGTCAAAATGAACCATTTCAAAACTCTTTTGCAAATTTCATTGAAATTCACACCATATTGCAAAACATTTCAATTGGGCTGAAACATCATTTTCTAACAAAAAACTGTTCCACTGAAAATTTTTCAACCAGCTCTACCTAGGCCATATGTAGCTTGGTGATGGGTGGTGGTGGGGAATTTGCATATTGGCACATAATGTGGTAGAAGGAAGCCTGGATTTTCAAAACTACTAATGACTGCGGGTATTTCAGCATCCAGGGGTCCAACCTGAGACATTGAAAAGGGACCTGATTTTCTGAGCATGGGTGGCCAGCATACACCCTCTACGGAATCTCCAGTTTTGCTATCAAAAATGGAGGCACCTAAAATTTAGGTCACTGTTTTCTTAGAGCCCAATCTCAGGCCCCCATGGAGCCTTTCCATTAACTTCAATGGGTAGTGGGAATTAGACCTTTAAAAGAGTGCTTAAACATGGTGCAAAATAGTTAATTGTCTCAGCTGTCTAACCTCTTATACAGCGATGTGACTGCACAAGTAGTTAAGACTGGAAGAAGCTACCTTCTGGAGAGAACTGCAGCATGATCCAGGATACACAAGCTGCAAGAAGCCTATTTTCTTTTGTTGGTTCCAGAAGTGGGGGGGGAAATGTCAAGGAAAGAAACAAAACAAAAAAAGAAAACTCCCCTGCCCTTATATCTCCCCTCATATCCACTGTCTAGGCCAGAGCTCCCGGGCAAAAATAAAACCTGTATCCAGCAGGCTGTCACTCATTAAAATCCCTCATGGCATAATGTCAAATCACTCCAGCTTTTATGCTCATCTTTAAAGGTAAATAGGAACCAGGTGACTCCGAATGCAGCTCAGGTCAGTGGCACTGACTAAAGCTAAAAGCCTGAATGTGTGTTGGTTCAGCAGTCTCCAGCCCTCCTGCTTTATGACAAGAGTCAATCTGTTTAATGGAAACGGGGAGTGGGAAGAAGTAAACAGACTTCAATGCCTGGGAGACTGGGGGGCTTTCCTATAATGTAGGTCCAAATAAAAAACAAATATGCACATCTAATCAATGGAGAGCGTGCAGGAAAAGAAACACACAATATGATAGAATCTCAGGGTTAGAAGGGACCTCAGGAGGTCATCTAGTCTAACCCCCTGCTCAAAGCAGGCCCAATCCCCAGACAGATTTTTGCCCCAGATCCTTAAATGGCCCCCCCAAGGATTGAACACACAACCCTGGGTTTAGCAAGCCAATGCTCAAACCACTAAGCTATGCATGGCTTCCTACTAGAGATGGCTTGTGCTAGCAGATCTGGTGTGGAATTCAAAGAAACAAGTAGTCAAGAAGATGCCCTTGGACCCCTGGGTTTCTGTGGCAGCTCCTTACACAACAAAGACTCTGAGATGCAAAACAGATCAATGGGTGTCTGTCTCTGTACAGCGAAAACCTGTTAATAGCAGCCACCAGAACGACTGTTATAATCCGGACCCCTGAATACAGGAGTAATGCATTTGTGTGATTCGTACAGGGGAACCGTCAGAGGGGAGGGGAAAAATTGATCGTCTCTTGGGACAGGTGGCCATTTGCACTGTGTACATATGGATGTATGCATGGATCTCTCTCTCAGGTATTTATCTAGCCCCCATAACTGTTGTATCTGATCACCTCACAATCTTTAATGTATTCATCCTCACAACACCCCTGTGAGACAGGGCAGAGCTGTTATCCCATGTTTCTGATAGGAAATAGAGGCACCGAGAGACTACACAACTTGCCCAAGATCACACAAGAAGTCTGTGGTAGAGTAGAGAATTGAAGCTAGAACTCCCAGGTTAGTGACTTACCCACTGGACCTTACCCTTCCTCCCCAAAGCCCCATGTTCACATTATGAGCCAGATTTTCAAGAGCGCTCAACTCCCATTCAAAAATGTAAAAAGGGCCAAATTTTGAATAAAAACTTTTAGCATCCATCAGTTCCCATTGTGACACTATTGTATAGGAGTGATATTCCCCATTGCACCTTGGGCAGACCTTTGCAGCAGTGCAAAATGAGTGTCTCATGCTCCCAAGGCAGAGTGGGAGTGTTTTGTACTCACTTTACACAAGGTGGAAGACAATGAACAATCAGGCTCTATATTAATTATGTTGTATTAATGCACATACACTCAAATATGTATTGATGTGTGTATTACATACAGAATAATTACATTCAAATAACATTCCTTAGATTCCAAACTCAAGCATTCAAAAATTAGGAAAATATTTTATAAATTTGAAAGCTTTAAGCAATCTAAATATAGGGGTCACTATCAGCTCCCCTTACAATCTATGTGCATGTGTATACAGATCTGTCTCATCTTACGCTGGGGTTATGTTCCGCGGTCAGCGCGTAAAGCGAAAACCGCGTATAGTCAAAATTACATTGAGTGTAATGGCGGGCGGAATCGCCCGCACTACAGGAACAGTATTTAAATTGTTATTTTTCTCTTTTTTTGTTTTTGTTTTTGCTGACCGCGTAAAGCTGAATTTGTGCATGTTAAATGCGCATAAGATGCGACAGACCTGTAAACACTTGCATTTGCATATAGATACATTCAGATGTGCATATTTACATACAGTGTGTATGCATACACAGAGGTAGGGAAACACACAGAAACCCAGTGATCCAAATTGCTTGGGTCGGACGGATTTGATTGAAATACCCAGGAGCTCGGTACAGAGGGAATCTTATGCCTTCAGTTCTGCAGAGCTCCTACATTTCTAAGTTCCATGGGGCTAAAGCTAAGCTTCATCAGGGCTCTCCACAGCCAAGCGCTGAGTCAGCATTTAAATGATAGTAAATACTATTCATTTTTCATCCGCCAAACTCATCCACCTGCAGCACACCATTAGCTGGGGAAAGAGGCCTCCGTCAGCCTCCGATTTAAAACCTAGTCTAAACCCAGTCCAAATTCGTATCCAAAAACCACCTTTTTGGGGTTTGTGTATTCATCAGAGCTGAACCAGCAAACTCTGGGAGTTTGAGTTTGCCCATCATTAGAACGTAGAGTTTCTGGAAGGAAAGGATTATGCTGGCAAATAGCCGGTCAGAGGGGATACAGTAGTAGTGGTTGTTGCATCGGTAGTGAACGAGAAATAGAGTTGAGTGTTATGGAAATTCACCCCACTGAGGACTTAAATTAGGGGAGATTAAACAAGGCACTCATCTAGTGTAATGGTATCCAGCCAAGAAGGCTGATCATAAAGAATTATGCCGGGCGTATTTGACTGAGAGACCCTCCTTCCCTAGGAATTTTCCCCCTTTTCCATCTGCAGCTGGATTTCTTTAGATTTTAAACCACAAGAAGAAACCAACGGACATTACTCAAGGGGATCTAGACAGACAGACTGCAATAAATGAAAATGACATCCACACAGGGGACTTGAGTTATTGGGAAGGGATTGTGCAAAATGAGTCCACTCAGTGCTTGACAGAAAGCTCCGAGGGACTCCAGGCTGCAAAAACTTGCGAATCCAGATGTCTGATGGTTTGTGGGAATCTGCTGGATGAGATTAAACAGCCAAGTGCCCTGTGAATTTGAGTCTGGAAAAGAAAATATTGCGAACTGACATTGATGTCACATTTGAAAAACACAATAAAAAATAATTAAAGGGCTGAGGCTCTCAAAATGATGTATTTTGGAAAGAAAAAAGATTATTAGTTTTGATTTACAGTTTCAGGATTACTGGGGAACTATCAATAGGGAATTCATTAACAATATTCTTAGCGTTATTTCTAGCACCACTTTAAATTATTAAAACTGAATGAGTTTCTAAAATCTCATTCCTCTCTTTTTCTAGGCGCCTATTCTATTCTAGATAGGTTCTTATACTCCACTCCTCACTGCAGTTTCTGATTGCCTTCCAGCAACGCATTAAACAATGTGACCAACATCTCCATATATCTGTTCTCTCATCCTCTTCTTAGGCAGAGAAGCACTTGCAGGGAACTGTCATGTTTTGGTAGGGTTTTAGATGGTTTTTTTTTGGTTGTTTTGTTTTTAAATTGATATGTTTTTATGTTAGAGAAGGGCAGGTCAACCAAATGTGCCTTGGACTTGGAGAAGAAGATGATGAGGTTTCTGATGGTCACTTGATGCACCTCATCACCACTTCACAAACAATGATTTATCCCCACAACACCTCTGGCAAGTAGGGAATGATTACCATCTCCATTTTGGTTCTCGGTGGGATTTTGGAGCTTGAGTCCCAATGACACGGGGCTAATTTCCTTAGGTGCCCTCAGCGAATTTACCCCAAACAGTTATGAGTGGCAGAGCTGGGAGTCGACCCCTGAGCTGTGAACCCCAGCTGAGTGCTTTACCCACAAGACTCTCTTCCATCTCACCCTTAATGCCGGGGTTTAGTTTCCCCAGTTAACTTTTTTCTACTTTCACATTCTGGTTCTCATGCACTTCCTGGTAGCTCACTGGCATGTCTTTTTGTTCCCAGCTCCACAGGGATACACCTAAATCGGAAGCAAAACTCCTTTTCAATGACCTTTTATTAAAAAAAGGGAGGGGGGAGTTTCTGTTTGCTCATCCACCGTGCCTCTGAACCACAAGTTTAAAACGACATTAGAAGGTCTGCTTTGCTAACCTTTTATGAAGCGCAAAGAGCCCATTTCCAAGTGACAGGATGTGGGCTAAAGCCATCCCTCAGTTAGGACCTTATCCAGTTCTCACTGAAGGCAATGGCCAAGCTCCCATTGAATCAATGGAGCAGGATCCAGCACAATATTTGCAATGAACTTCAGTGGTAGCTGTAAATGCCTCAGGGCCTGGCTCCTCCCGTTCTAAGGGAGGCATCATATTTTCACTCTTGTGTTCTGCAGTGTCAGCTCATGCCAGTCTGCTTCAGCTTTCAACGTTCAGTTACGGTCAGCTGAGATGCATTAATGGACACTGCAGATGGGGTTTGAAGTCTAGTCCTTCAAAGGGTATTGGAACAGGCAGGCAGCCCTTTCATACACCAAGTTCTCACATAGGGATGTCATGGAGCAGGCTCCTAGGAGCACATGGTAGAATTCTGCCTGCAAATTAAAGGACGAGTCAGAAGGGGACATGATTTCCTGCTACTCATGGAGTTTACTTCCTCTATGGATACCGTCAAAGCATCCCTATCAGAGATGATTTCTCTTTGGAGCTCATAAAGAGTCTTCTGAGGAGCTATTACTCTGTCTTTGGGGTGCATGAGCGTGCACTAAATGTCAAAAGACCCTACGGATAGAGGGACGGGAGGGAGAAGAAGACATCCAAGACCCTCTACAAGACCATACCCCATTTCGCAAGTAGAACACAGCACTGTGGCATCAATCAGCTCCATATCGTTTTCAGAGACGAAGGACTTTTCCAGCAAAGTGGAGCTTAATATACATTTCTCTTGCAAACAGCAGGGCTGCCATCCTCGGTTATCGTCCCAAGAGAGCGTCTTTGTTTCCAGGGGAAAAGAAAAGGCCGTGGTTCAGATGTTCAAACTTGTCTAGTGGATTCAGACACACAGTCTCCATTGCTATTGAAAGGCCAGCTGGCATAAATTCGCACAGCTTCATTGTAATCAATGGCACTACACCAATTTACACCAGCTGAGGATCTGGCCCAACATGCCGAACTAGACAGCTTTGAATTCAGCCTAGATTCACTGTCCTTCTTTACTGTGGGCACATGTATCCCTAGGACATGGCTAAGAAAGGTGACTGGTTTTTCAGGGAGCTCCTTCTTAAAACACTGGCAACATGTTGCTGCACTCAACATGTTCCTTTCTCTGAGTCCTGAAACACGTTTCAATACATCCTTAGGAGTAAGATTAGCACAGGCATTTGAACACCGGCAACGAATGTTGTATTACACTTCAAAGGTACACTAAACCCAAGAAGTATGCTAGGATATATAGCTATTTAAACATACTACATAAGCAATACTCTGATTTCCTATTAGGCAAATTCTTCATCTTGACTTTATACGGATCCATTAACTGTGATTTCTTTCTTGCAATTAGGGAAGAGGGTGGCTGTAAAACTGGCAATGAAACTTGTTAGTAAGTTGTGTATAATTTCGTTTGTATTTGCCAAGCACTAATTGCCTCTTACTTAGATGTTTTTTGCTTTGTCGTTTGGCTCAAAGTATTTGCAAAATGAAATGTGTTTTATGCAACTGGCTGATTAGGGGAAAGCCAAGCTATGGGATGGTTCCAGCATGGGTCCTCGGGAACACCAGACAGAGGTGCATCCTGCGGCTCATGCACCGGTGCTTTTCAGCAAGACCAAAACCAAATTGCTGCCCTAAGACAAGGCAAAGTGCTTAGAAAAAGGACATTGGACACTAGTCAGCGGATGGCTCTTCACTTGTAAACCATGCAAGGGTGGATTACAGCTCAGAAACAGTTTGGGACAGGGGCCACTCATAGGAAGGCTCTATGCCTTTAGGTTCATGCTGGTATCTTGTGAGTTTAGGCTACGATGCACACATGATGAATCTGGCTATGGGGTAAGGAACTAACTTGAACTCCACTCATGCATCTGTCTAACACTTGGGCAGAGATGACATCTCCATGCTAACCACCCCGAATAGGTTAATTTGGGCTACTAGCCAACTGGACGTATTAGCAGGTAACCTTGGCACAATGAACAGCTCTGGGAAGATGGCTTCAGTCTCTTCTAAGTGAGGTGCAGTTATAGAGAACGTGCATCTTTCACTTAGGTGGGAGGGGCATGAGGTTCACACTTGGCTACTTTGTAGGGGCACATTAGCCTGGGACTTCCTGGCTCCTAGTGACCAGGGGTCTCTTGGTCAAGCAGCCTCTTCCATCCTGAAGAGGAAGGTGCATTCACACTGATGATAGGACGTTTGTCACCTCCTCCTGCAAAGCCACAGTGCTCCCCTTTCTCCTCTCACAGGTTCTGGGAAGTGAATGAAGTAGCAAAGTGTGGAAAACTATGGGAAACCTTGGCATGTGACTCACCACTGGAGTGAGCACCCAGTTAAAGGTGCTAATGCCCAGAACAGGGAGTGGCATTCATAGACTCAGAGACTTTAAGGTCAAAGGGACCATCATGAACATCTAGTCTGACCTCCTGCACATCACAGGCCACAGAACCTCCCTCACCCACTCCTGTAATAGACCCTCTAACATTCCTTGCACTGCTTGAGGATATCAGACCACTAGAGAGAGACCTCAGGGCCAAAGTTTGCAAGAGACACTAGTGATTTTGGGTGCTCAATTTGAGACATGTTAAAAAGACTGATTTTCAAGAAATGCTTAGCACCTGCTCTCTGAAGTTCAGGCCCCTTGAAAAGCCATCTCAGGTTGGCCACCCGGAAATAGAGGCAGCCAAAGTAACCAGGCACTTTTGAAAATCTCGGAGATGTTTTTAAGGTAAGAGAGGAAAGAACTGACTTCAAACAAGTTGGGAGAAGATTGCCTTGTCTTTTTTTTTTAAAATACACTTTTTCTAATGATCTGCGATTAGAAAACACTTGTGACCACTGTAAAGATACAAAATCCTGGATTTTTATTTATTTAAGGCTGGTTTTTTTTTAAAGAAATCTAAGAGAGTTCAGCATTCCAATCCCAATGAATTTCAATAGTCTACTTTGAAAATCCCAGGCTTCATTCTTACCTTTCCTTTTCACACCTGGCATAGATCATTACAATTTAAAGATGTTTATTCTGAATATTCACTAGGCACTATTGATGAGATTGATTATTTACACTTTGCACAAGGAAACCAGGCTGGTTATTTTCACTCCCACTTGTTTTCTGAAATATACAAGATCATTGCTATAGCATTTGCACTCCCATCAAAGCAAGGGAAATGCTCAAGAAAACCTACCCTGACCATTTTCATGGCAACAAAATATTATGAAATGTTTTCTATTCAAATTGGGCCAAATCCCTATTTCAAAGAGGGCTGCAGGTGCTTAGCATCTCTGGGAATCTGACAACCTCCTTCCTCCACTTTTTTTGTTTATAGCTGGTATTCTTTGACATTGTCTTAAAAAACCCTAAGCTTTTCAATTCCCTTGTAAAAAAGTTACTGTCTGATATCCATGTTAGACTGATGTGAAAAAAAAATAAAACAAAAAACAAGGCAACAAAAATAGAACCTTCAAAGAAAACAAGAACTAAAATTACAAGAAGGAAGCCAATATTTTCCCAGTGCTGAATTATGCTGCATAAGATCATTGAAGAGAAAAGCCCTCAGAACTCTTACAGCTTGCAAGACAAGATATGTGACAGCTATGACTCACAGGATAATCTCCTGCTTATTTGGAATTTAGTCTATCATAAATTTTCCAATTTTTCTTGGCACTTCTCCCTTTGTAATATGAAGCACATTAACATATTCAAATACACCATGCTCCCTGTATAGAGTCAGTCATTCAAAGCCCAGATCACAGCCCACTAGCACCTAGTGTCAGGAACGTATCACACTCT
Organism: Emys orbicularis; assembly: GCF_028017835.1. NCBI lineage: Eukaryota > Metazoa > Chordata > Testudines > Emydidae > Emys > Emys orbicularis. The sequence continues at coordinate 5,373,609 of NC_088705.1, read as the reverse complement.
AAGGTGCTTTAGAAATAAATATTCAAAAGCTCTGAGTCAGAATCCTCCAAGTGCAATGCCCACCATGGAGCTGTCAAAACTGCAGCGGGATTACATGTCCTGAGATGACAAGATCCACACGAGACCACATCCCTGCTTCTTCTGAGGCAAGCAAATGCCAAGAACTGAACTTAGATTACCTTCATAGGTTGCTTTGAATCCTAGTAAGTTGCGGACACTGTCTGTCTGGAAGAGGAGCCACATCTGGTGATTTGTGCTGACAATCAGATCAGGAACCGTCGTACCTGTCAAACTGTCAAAAAAAAATAATAATGCTTATTTCCCCTACAGGAGTATTTGGTTTGCTGTCCATTTCAAAGACCACATACCCCTTTTCTGTGGGGTAGACAATAACTTGCATCAGTGCTATCATATCTCACTTAAAAAAAACCTAATTGAGCAAATTTTAGTGCTTCTAAAAGTAAAATATTGATACATCTTCCAGGATCCAGGCTTAGAGTAGGCAAAGGCTGAACAACCTCACCCCAGCCACATCTCTCTCTCAATCCCAACCCACAGCACTGCTCCTATTCCCTGGGCCAGTCCGAAATGGACTAGCAACAGAAAATGATAACGGGGCCAAGGTTTGCAGTGGTTTATTTTTCCTCGCTGAAGGGCAGCAAGAAACAAATTGATCAGAAGACAGTGAGGTCTAGTGGATAGGGCACTGGTCTCTTAATCAGGAGACTTGGGTTTTGCTCTGCCTGTGACCTTAGCAAACCACTTAGGCCTTGTCTACACTGCAGGCGGCATAGCTATGACACCATGGCTATGCTGGCATAACCCCGCGGTGTCGATGCAGCCTACAACTGAAGGGTTTTTCCATCACTGTAGAACATCACCTCCCTGAGTGAAAGTATCCAGGTTGATAGAAGCATCCTTCCATCAACCTATTACATCTACTCCAGGGGTTAGGCCAACATAGCTGCACTGCTCATGAGTGCGCATTTTTCTCATCCTTGAGCATTGCAGCTATGTCTGCTAAAATTGCAGACCAGGCCCTAATCTCTTTCCTCTCCCACCTGCTGTCCAAGTAGACCGTAAGCTCTTCAGGGCAAGAGTCCAGCTCTCACTAAGTGTCTGCACAGCGCCATGTTCAGGGAAGCCCTGATCTCAGTTGAGCCATTCGGGCAATATTGTAATGTGGATAACAGCAACTTCCTTTGTCACTGAAACAGGACGCAAAACCTGCAGGTGAGGGAAGCGGGTGACTGAGTCACCTTCATTGCCTCTCCCCCCTGCAGTTACTTATAAAGCAAAAATGTAGCCAAATATTAGAAATTTAATTTAATCACATTTCATGCAGCACTTCTCAGCTGACAGGTAAGTTTTCATGGGGACCGCAAACAAACTGCAGACAGGCACAAACACTAGTGCCTCTGCTGATCCTCCATGAACCCTTGATGATGCCACACCCTAGGGAAGCGCTGGAGCGTTGTTTAAGTAAGGCTCACCCTGGAAAGATATTCTCAGGAGAGCTGAACCTGCAACCCATTAGAGAAATGCCACAACAGATCCATGTTCACGAGCTACAGAGGGCCTCTTATCTAGCCACCCGGACTATTCACCTTATCTTTGTTCAACACACACACACACACACACACACACACACACACACACACACACACACACACACACACACACACGATAATGGAGTAGGGGGCGTGGATCATAAAGGTGAGGAATTCACTTTGTTTAGGGGCAGGATTTGACTTTTTAAGTTGCCTGGCTTACAGGCAGTGGTTTATATTAAATAGGACTGCTGCAGCTAAAGTATTATTTGTGATGTATTTTTAAATCATGTTATTCATGTATTTTTAAATCCAGTGCTTACAATGGATGAGTAGGTCACTTTTTGTAACAACTGCATAAACGTACAAACACATTTGCTGTATGTCCTGCATCATCCACAGATCCAGCAATAAGAGCGCCTGAAAGTGTGCTTGGTTAAATTGATCCCAGAGCTCATGAGGCAAAATTATTGCAAACCAGCACTGCATGTGAGCGACCACAGTGGCTGTGCACCGACAGCACCAATTCCTCTTTGGGGTTTTTGAAAGAGGCAGACACAGGAAGGGAGATGGAGGATTGACAAAGAGGAAAAGATCATTGCCTCAAGGTTTCACACACGCTTTCAAACTTCACTTTCCCGAAGGCAGTCAGGCTGAGATGTTCACAGTTGAAGGAAGGATTTGGATGCCCAATTCCAATTAATGTTAATGGACACTGGGCAGCTGAATCCCCAACAGCTCAGCCTAAGAGTCTCCATCTCATCTGAAGGACACAGACATCATACTGGGCTGAAAGAAAGGAGAATGACAACCACCAAGCTCCCACAGCTCAGTTTGGCACTCCGATTGTTTACCATTCTGCACCATTAAAGTCATTCAGAATTTTCCTCTTGGTTTCAGTGGATGCAGGATTCAGGTCCTAACAAGCAGACAAGAACTGGTCAAGGCTAGTGACAGAAGCAAGGCTGGCCGTGGGTTCAGAATCTGACTCCAGAATCCAGCTCTCTCAGCCAGTAGCTGTAGCCAGCGGGTATGCATGCATGCAGGTTTCATTGAATCTGCACTAGAGCTGGGCGAATGCTGCAGGATGTCACCCCCCCAAATATTCATTCACTTCTGCTGCCTTTGTGCTCCCTTTGCACCCGCTCTCACTAGTGCATTTTCAGCTCACACTCTGGGATTGAAAATTCACTCCCTGGTCATCTTTGCACCATTCACTTGATAGTAAGAGTTACACTCATCCAGGCAGGAAACAGAAACGATATTGTGTGACTTGTGCAACCAATCACGGCTAAGCAACAGAGATTCCAAATTTGCAGTAGTAAGGTGCTGAGTATCTAATATTAAAAAATGTGGACCAATTAAGCACTAAGATTAAATCAGGGATGATCCTGATGATAATACCATTGCCTGGCTCTTACATAGTGCTTTTCATCAGCACATCTCAAAGCACTTAATAAAGTAGGGTCAGTGTCATCATCCCCCTTTTACAAATGGGGAAACTGAGGCACAGAGAGGGGAAGTGACTTGCCCAAGGTCACCCAGCAGGCCAGTGGCAGAGCCAGGTATTCTGAGTCCCCACATAGTACTCAATCCACTAGATCACACTGATTCCTTCTGTTTATGCATCCGAAGAAGTGGGCTGTAGCCCACAAAAGCTTATGCTCTAATAAATTTGTTAGTCTCTAAGGTGCCACAAGTACTCCTGTTCCTTCTGTTCATGGACATCCCACAACGCGAAAATGAGGGACTATCCATTGACTAAATTATTTATTACAGTCTATTTCCTCTGCTCTAATTTCCATGGTCAGACCAATCAGCTGTGAAATGTTCTGCGACACTTTAATTACAAGTACTTTCACAAGTCATACTTCAGAGTTATATACACCGCGGGTGAGAAACGTTGACTCAAATGTCACTGGAGTTCACACTCCGCTGAACAGAGACAGTGCAAAAGGAGAGAAGGCAGAGAGAAATTCCAGAGGAAAAAGAGTGAAAAATGAAGCAAAATGAAATCAGAGAAGCAGACAGACAGACAGACAGAGGCAAAATGAGAAGAGAGAAAAAAATCTAATATCTAATATAGTAAGAAATAGGTTATATACAGTAAATAGGGCAACCACTTATGCCAGCCAGGCTTTTGGACAGTTATTCTACGCATAATGCATGGCACACATTTTCTTTAGCTGTAATATATCTACATAAAGAGGAAGGAGAGCCTAGTGGTTAAGGAACTGAACTAGGACCACAGAGAACTTGGATCAGTTCCCAGTTCTCACAAACACTCTTTGCAATCTCCGGAAAGTTATAATACGGAGATGATCATCCTTCCCTGCCTCTGCACATGAACTAAAAAAACGGAGTTAAAGATGTTTACAAAACCTCACACTCAATGAGGTTCACAGTCCCCAATGGTCAGTTGTTATCTTCTCCATGTCAGAGATAGGAAAGGGATGCAACAAAAAGGTTAAAGGTCAGACTTGCAGAAGAGGTCAGTACCTGTTCCGGCACCTCAGGGTAGATCTACACTGCAGTGAGGCATATAATTGCAGGTGGGTAGGAGTACCCAGGCCGGCTTTAATTTAGCAAGCACAGCTAAAAATATCAGTGAACACATGGTGAAATGGGCTTCAGCATGGGCTGTAGAAGGCTTCCCATAACCTTGGGTACACACTGCCATTCCTAACCCACGTCAGGGTCCATGTTGCAGTGTTTTCACTGCTATTTGTAGCGTGCTAGCTATATTAAAGCTAAAGCTCCCAGTCGCCTGCTCTAACCATCATAGCAGGCTGCTTCTCTCTACAAAGCTACACAAAACTACACTGCATTCTCCTTCAGTGTATCGTATGATTAAAGCTACGGCTCCTTCCATATTCTGGAGCTGGATTTGAACTGATGTCATTTTCAGCAATTGGTGCTCCCCCTCATCCCCTGTCCTTCAGGCTGTGGAGGGGAGATGGGACCTACTGGAATAAGATCAGAGGCACACCCTCAGAAATTGGTAGATCGGAGACTGGGGCTTCCAGGCCTCATTTTCTCTTTAAGGTTTGTCCCATCCTGCTTGATATTTAAGAGAACTCAACTTATCTTCGTGTTGCAGAAGGGTAGTCAAAGCCTGCTGTGGAGTTATTTATTCACAGGTGTGCGCACAGTTTTAACCAGATAATCCACAAAGTATGGAGTAGAGAGAGACCCCAATGGACAACGGAGACCTTTACCACTATGTACACTTATTCCCCTAGGTCCAAATTCTGAGGTCCCGTCTCAGTTTTTACTTAGTCCACCTGAACACACACACAGTGACCTCAGTGAGAGTTTTGCCTGATTCAGGACCCCAAGAAGTGATGCTTAGATTGTAAGCTCTTTGGGGCAGGGCATGCCTCTCACTCTCTGAGTTTGCAAAGCTCCATGTTTACATGCACTTTACACAGGTAAAAACAACTGCACACGATGCACAGCAAGTCAGGCACGATCCACTTTCAATTCCCGCTTGTTTAGCATTTGCTCTTGCATTGGATATCTGACCCCATGCATTCCACTTCCTAGCTACTGTTAGTCTCTCTTGCTTTTCTCAGGCAGCCTCACACAAATAATTCAGATATGCCTTCAGCTTAAAGCAAAACCGTCTCTCCAGTTACTATACAGGAGCTCTGTAATGGTGTTAACATCCTCGTAAGTTAGCCCTATCACGAAGTACTTATTTCCAGGCAGTTAGCATGATGCCATTCACCATGGTTTGAATGATCATTTACTATCAAAAGTTGTAGTCCAACCTTGCTTTAGCATGGTAGGAGTGGCCTAGGTTATCAGATGGACCAAAATCTTTCCTTGGCAACTGAGCAGAATTGCTTAGCCAGCAATGTGACTTTTGCATGCAGAACAAAGATGGAATGTAGCCCTATAAGCAAAAGGATGCCTCACAATGTTTTCTCTACCGAGATAACTGCCACTGCATATTACATCTGTAAAGGAACCGATATCAATTCAGTGGACCAGATTCTCTATTGCCTTGGGCCTTGTGTTACCATTTACCCCAGTGCAAAATGAGCATAAAATGCTACCAACTCAAAATGGTAATGATTTACACGCACTTTGCACAGGTAAAACAACTGCACAAGATGCAGAGCAATTCAGAATCAAGTGTAATCTATTTTCAATTCCTGCTTCTTCAGTATTTGCTCTTGCACTAGATTTCTGACCCCATGCATTCAGCTTCCTAGCTATTGCTAGTCTCTCTCTTTCTTCTGTCAAGTGTCCAGACACAGAGACATCCCAGAAGGATGAAAGCAGCCGGATGAGGGAACGAAGATTCTGACGGCTTCCCTGGATGGACCTGAAGATAAGGTGACTAGGAAGGAAATACAAGGCTCCAGCAAGAACATTCCTTTCATTCTCTACTGCAGACCATGACATAAAACATTCACTGGCTTCTAGCAAACAGGCCCTGGCCCTTCCAGAATCCAAACACCTACAGTAAATATCCTGATGCAAAACTCGTGTACTGATTTGCACAGTGCTAAAAGAAACTACTTACACATAGAGCACAGTTTTCTGGTCTCCAACCTGCCCTCCATCACCCACTGTCAGCGTGTCGTATCCTCTTTCCAAGTCAAATTCTTCAAAGGTGAGTTTGATAACCTAGCAAAGATACAGCATGTTAATATGAATCAACCACGGAGGCAGCCTGCAGCTCCTCTTGTTTATTTGTGTGTGTGTCTATCGAGGAGCAATTTATAGGTGCATTAAATCTTCTGGACAATGGAAATGGTGTCTGGTCTCACTTTTTATTGCATTGTGGCATTTCTCCCCAGACGCACACAGCTATTACTGAAATCATCTTTCAGATTTCTCTGCTGTGTCTATCGATTTACCCTATGCATTTACTGATACAGAGACACGCCCGTTGAGCTTACAGAGCAGGGGTTATATTCGCTCTGCTGGTTGGTCACTATTACCATTCGATTTTCTTTGCAAATTGGGGATTTGGCTTTGGGTGATGGATTTGAATGCACGTGTAAGTGGCATTTATCAATCAAACACAGTGCAGGTGTGTTTAAAGCAGGGCCGGCTCCAGAGTTTTGGCCGCCCCAAGCAGCCAAAAAAAAAAAAAAAAAAGCCGTGATCGCGATCTGCGGCCGCAATTCGGCGGGAGGTCCTTTGCTCCCAGCGGGAGTGAGGGACCGTCCGCCGAATTGCCGCCGAATACTTGGACGTGCCGCCCCTCTCCGGAGCGGCCACCCCAAGCACCTGCTTGCCAGGCTGGTGCCTGGAGCCGGCCCTGGTTTAAAGCAGCCTGGGGCCCTAGGCTAGTCAATTTGGTAGTGGTTGTGCACTCAGGGGGTTTCCTTCCTGGCTTTAGTGGCTGCTGTTTCTCCCTCTGCTTGAGACATCACTGCATTGGTTACACTGGGGGCAGCTCCCCCCATCTCAGAGCAATGGTTTCAGGCTCTCTGCAGACTCAGACGTCACTGAATTAGTTTACAGTTGGTTCAAATTTTCAGACTTTTTTCACATAAACATGGGATGGGATTTTCCAAAGCACCTGTGTGATTTAGGAGCACAAGTCCCACTGAAAGTCAAAGAGAATTGTGCTCTAAAGTCACTTAGATGCTTTTGAAAGTTCCACTCATTTTAAAAAAATGAATGCTTCATTCTGAAACTGGGGACTGGGGCCATAGGCGTTGGCCTACTGTGGCTAGACCTTAATTCTGCCCTGGGCAAGCTCTGTAACCTGATGCTAATAATGGCCTGCTTTGCACATCCACAACTCCAATCGGAATCAACGGGAGCTGTTGTTGCTCAGTACTTCTCAAAGGCTCCCAATTCAGGAAAGTACGTAAGCATGTATTTAAATGCATCCTTATTCGGAGAAGCACTTATGCATGTGCCTATAAGAAAAATACCGTCCTGTGATACTAACAAGACCTTGGGATTATCAAATATGAATTTATTAACTCTAATCTGTTTTTCAGCTATTTATGATATTTATTTAATTTTGCATTTCAGATTAGAAATAATCTAAAGTCATAAAGACAGGGACCTGGTCACCCCAAATGTCTGCACAACACCACACAAGCACTATGCCAGTAAATAAATCATTTCATCCGGATTGGGACAGGGGAGTTAGGTATGAGATCGTCAGCTGGTGTAAACTGACAAAGCTCCATTTACACCACTGGAGTTACACTAATTTACACCAGTTGAGGAACATTGCCCATAGTCAATTCTCTATGGGAAGTTATTAGGCATTGAAGCCAATGTAGTTCCATCAAGTTTCATCGATTGAGTATCTGACCCTAGGTTGGTCAATTTCACATTCTGACTCCCGTCAGTTTCACTGTCATGCACTAGCCTGTTACCAAAGATGAGGGAGGAATGTTTAAACCCAGTTGTCACTGAAATTTAAAATAAAATTGTATTAGATGGGTCTATTCATATTGGATTGTGGGTAAATAATAATTATTTAAGAAGTATGTAAAGATCAATTATATTTGGAAACATATATCTCCAAAGGGACACCACTGACATTAAAAGAAAACAAACAGATGTCTGTCTAAACATTTTTCATCTACTATAGTTAAAAGCAGCATTTAAGGTTCCAATCATGCAAGGACTTAAGCACATGCATAACTTTAAGCACACGAGTTAGCCCACTGAATTCAAAATGAACACAGATTTCAATGGCAATTAAATTAAGTGGTGCTACCCCCATGCTTAAAATTACATGAGTGTGCCAGTACTTGTGGGACCGGAGCCTAAGATTACTATAATTGCAGTAGACAAGAGAAAAATGTGTCTCTCTTTTTTTTCCCTTTTCCTTTTTTTCCACATTTGACAGCACTTTGTTAAAACTCATTTCACTGTATTTCCTGTTTTCCTTCATGTTATGTGGGTCTTTCACACAGCAGCAGGGAGAGGAAAACATTTTAAAAAATACAGAAAAAAATGTGAGTGCAAAATCACAACTATTGGCGCAAGGGAAGATGTAGCATCTTAAGCCACTTCTAATTTTATTTATCTATTTATTTATTTTAATTGACCAGGTATCCAAAGGATAATACCCTTTTAAGAACAACGGGTATATATATATATATACACACATATATATATATACATATATACACACATATATATATACACACACATATATATATACACACACATATATATATATATACACACACATATATATATATACACACACACATGTGCAACAGGGTGTATCAACTCTGTACTGGGCCAACGGCGGCTGACCAATCGCTGTGGGCCCAGGAGACCACGCCCCCCTCCCGTCTGCTGTGCATGTTCCAGGTGGAGGGGACGGCCCAGCTCAGTTGGGGCTGCTGAGGAGGAGGAGGAGGAGGAGGAAGGATGTATGCTGCCATCGACTCTCCAGACTGCTGAGGTTATGGATCTAGACTATGGTGCAGAGGCCCAGCCGACCGCGGAGACTGACAGGGATGCCGAGCTGCTGCCAGCAGAGGAGATGTCCGAGATAGATTTTATGATAGGAAGTTAACCAGGGAACGTGTTAGGACTGAGGCTTGAACCCTTCATAGGGTTCCAATACTTCTGTTAGTCTTAAAGGTGCCACAGGACCCTCTGTTGCTTTTTACAGATTCAGACTAACACGGCTACCCCTCTGATACTTGGCTCCTTCAGAGGGAGTTTACTGGCTTCATGGGACCCTGGGTCAGAACCCAGTAGAGTAGGGTGGGCCTGGGTTCCCCTATCCCCCTGAATTTGCCAGTAGTCGTGGCTGCCGGGGACTCTTGATATAGACTAATTGTTTGCTCTGCCCCACTCAGGGGGTCAGAACCCCTAAACTATTATTGTTTGCCCTGGCCAAGAGGCTATAGACTGCTTGTTTGCTCTGCCCTGCCCGAGGGTCTGGAGTTCCTCATTGTGATCACTTGACTTAGCAGGGAATCTCAAGGACTGTGTGACGGGGTGTATGAACCCTGCACTGGGAAAATGGGGGTGACGCCCGTGGGATAGACTGAGCCCCCGTGAGACCACGATTCAGGCAAAATGTTCTTCGCTCCTTTCTTATAACTCATCTCTTTAAAATGTGTAAATCTAGGAAATCTAATGAAATTAGACACTGTGGCTATCACATCTTGGGTAGAGCAGAGCCTTCAAAAGCTTTTGGATTCTAAAACAAAGGGATTCACGGTATTTCACGGAGGTTTAGGAACTTATATACATTTTAGTACTGATCAGCTCCAATTCCTGATTACGGCTTACAGTAAATGTTCTTAAAATCCCCAATCTTCATTCTTTTATGTTAAATAAAAAGCTACTAAGATTATCAGCAAGGCTGAAATATTAACCGAAGCAGAATATTATTGAACCATGTAACAATGAAATAATGTGATTAATACAAAGAACACAGGGCTGTAAAATGGCACACATCATTAGTTAAACCAGTCATGCAAGTAAACTGCATTTTAAAGAGTCCGGCCCTCATTAAATAGCTAATTACCTTCTAATATACTGTAGACCATAACCTTGTTGCACGAGAACAGGATAGCGAATGTAACATTTATTTATGTATCTTTCCCTCACAGTTTATATTGTTTTCCTTTTGGCTGAAGACTGAACATTATTGAATGGGACAAACACCTGAAGACCTCCTGGCACATGCAGAAACACTAATGCGACAAAGCCTCATTTTTAATTCATTGACATGACAGGAAACAATTGGCAAAGTCAAAGAAATGGGCTCAAATATGCCTCATGAGTTTAAGGCTTGATCCACTGCAATTTCTGACATGAAGGAGGTCACATTTGGAGAACAAAATTACAATAATAATCCTGTCCATGTAGTATAGCGCCTTTAATGTGCTCCTCTCAAAGTGCTTTACAAATATTAATTAAGCCCCACGATATCTGTTTGAGGTCAACAAGTAAACATTGCTATCCAGCAGATACATCGACACAGCAGGGGATGTTTTTACAGCTGGAGGGGGAAAAAAAAAAAAACACACTGAGGTCAAGGGACTTGCTCAAGGCCAAAGAGTGAGCAGGTGGCAGAGTTGGGCACAGAAACTCAGGCATTTCTGGGTCAGATCACTAGATACCCAGCTCTTTCAGAGTACAAATATTTTGGCTGGTTTACCTGAAACTGTATCCCACGCCTCCGTTAATCAGAAGCCAGTTTAGCGTTTCAAACCTGTAAGGTGCTGAGCAATTGGAGCAAGCCACATAAACGTGCTTTTATTTTAAGGATGTGAGCAATTCCTGCTTCGCGTCTTGTAACACTGAGCTCTAGGAGTCCTTCTCAGAAGAAACATTGACAAATGAGCTCAGTTTTATTTTAAGAACGGGGGAGGCGTTGCCAGCAAGGGGGGGGGGCTCAGAAATGCCAATTTTAATTCAAACCTTGTTTCTCCCCAGACACTTCTCAGTTTGCTTCTGGTTCAATGGGCTACTCACCACTCGAGAAACCAAAGCCTGCAGCCCAGGGGCCAGCACAAAGACTTCAGTCCTCAAAAGAGTGTTTACAGACAGTGGTCTCATGTGGTACATGGGGCCCATTGTACACAAAAGTTTTCAACCAATGCTGCACTGTACCCAGGGTTTCTAAGCACACCTCAGGGCGGATTATGTAACTCAGCGGTTTGGACTCACGATAGGTATATTTACACGGTTTGGGATATGATTTTCCCAGCTCATATGGGCATGCCCCACACTAGCTTTCATCTGGCTAGCTCGCTAAAAATGGAAATGGGGATTTAGCACCACCGGCTTCAGTGCAGGCTGCACAAGAGAGTACATACCCTGAGCGGGGAGGGGAGTGTCAGGTAGATTTGGCAGCTACTACTGAGCCTCACGCCACTGCACCCTCACTTCCATTCTTAGTGAGCTCTCTAAATGAATGCTAGAATGGGTTTGCACCCTATATCTAGGCTCCACAGAATAACATTTTGACAGATCATTGTGAGGGACGGCAGGTCTAGAATCCAGGTCCTTAAGTCGTCCTCAAACAGCAGCCACCACACAGCCGCTCACTGGTACCAGCTGGGAGCGCGGGCTGGTGGACCTAGCTCAGCGGCACCATCACGAAGCTCCCGATTGGAGGAAATGTCCAGCCTCTCCGATTGGCTCAGACTCTCTATTTAAGCGAGAAGGAGGCACAGAAAGTTGTCTGAGTAACTAGATGAATCCCTGGCTCGCTGCTATATTGGACCATGCTTTCTTGCCTGACCCCTGGGCCATGCTTTGTCCCTGATTCCTGCCTTCCTGTCTTATTTCTGGTTATTGCTTCTACACCCCACCCCGGGCTACTGACCCTGGCTCTAACTCCAGTTCTGATCCCCGGCTCCAGTTAACCACTGCTAGGAGCACTAGGATATGTTCCAGTGTACAGCAATAGCATTGTTGGGACTTTAAAGCACTTTTTTTTTTATTTCTGTTGATTTAAATTTTCACAGTTTGAGAAATTGGGATGGGGTCAGATAACTATTTAATGACAGCAGATGTTGAGATTTACAAAGTTAAAGCTTTATAACCGTTGAAATACAAATTATCAACATCACACGTCAAAATATAAAGTAACTATCCTTAAATCAAACTCTAAAATTCTCAAGCAACATTTTTCTTACTTTGGCTATTCATGAATTTAGATGTTTCCCCCGCTGGTTTAGCATGCGCAGTGAAACGGACGTTTACCAACGCTGACCAAAAAACCCCTCATCCTTCCAAACCTGCCCTATATCACATACAGAACATCAACCTTGCAAAATGCTACTGCCCCATGTTGGTTGTAAACTATTTAATACCTTGCTTCTTGAGAAGAAAAATAAATTTAAAAAAATGCAGCAGCCCAGCTCTCTCCTTTTCCCAAGCCCAAGGACACTTGAATCTTAAAATATAAACTGGAATAGCCATATTGAACTCAGTGGATCCACTTGATTTACACCAGCTGAGGATGTGCTGTAAGCCAATGAACTAACCCAGACAGCTTGCTTTAATGGGACTCTGCGTGGGCGTAGGGAACTGGCCACACTAGGCAATCTACTTGCTAGATTGGGGCCTTTGTTGTCAGCACATGTATTTTATTCAGTGATCATGCTTTCCTGTTGAATGCAATGATTTGGAGCTGTATACGTGTGTTTTCTCCCTGCCAATGAGATCTCTTCACAGCTTGGGGTTTCTGCAGCCTCAACAGATTCCTTCAGTAGCAGCAAACGCTAAATGCAATTGATTTGTTTTTGCTGTTTGCCATCTTCCTGGGGAGTGTCAAAAGGCAGCCCTCTCCCTGGATCGGCCCCTGGGACCTCGCAGAGCATTCTCTGCCATTTGAACAGGGAGCAAGACATCATTCTTTGGTCATGAACTGCATCTCAGATTAACGTGAACAAGCTAAACTGTTCACACGTGACAAGCAGGCACAGCAACGGCTTTTCCGAACACATCAGTGCATTTCACCCAACCCCTTGTGCTGCAAAGAGATGGAGAGATTATTCCCTACCTGGAAATCGTGTCTCTGGGATGAAGCACTCAACAGTCTGAAGTCTTCCCAGAAACCCTTTATTGGCTGATAATTATCAGGTTACTTAGGGGAAAAGATTGTTTATTTTCCATGGGCTGGTGTAAATTGATATAGCTGCAGACATCAAGGGAGTTACACCAGTTGAAGATGTGCCCCATAGAGAACAATGTGTATTCTCTACAGGAAGTTATTAGGCATTGAAGTCAGTGAAGCTACATCCGCTGAGGATCTGGTCCTATGGATCTGCTGTTATCTAGTCAAGTTTTTTTTTAAATTAATTAATTAATTATTATTAAAGTATGTTTAAAAGCTAAGGAAGATACCAACTGGAGAAAGAACAGTGGGGATGGGGGAAGCTGCAGCAGGGTGGGGACAGTCTGGGAAGCATGCGATGGGCCATTCCGCCTAGCAATTGTGCATAGCAGAGGGAAACCCATGAAACAGATTGCTGGAGGAGAAGCAGAGAAGTTCATTTACCAGCTTTTTTGTGACTGGTGAAAAAGCAAATGGGAATGTCTGGAGTCTGCACATTCAAGCACCCCGGGGAAGTGGCACAAGGCAGTTCTCTTGTTTAGGATCACTGAAGCAACTGACATGGCCCTAAACACGAATTTTGGTGCCCAAAGTCATGCACCCAAGCTTGAAAGTGTTTGCCTATTTGAAAGCCAGTGTAGACAGTGCCAGGCTGACGGCAACTTCCTATCCAAGCCCCGGAACAAAGGGAACTGTTTTCTGTAAATTTTATTTACCAAAATTTCATGTCCATTTTCTTTTTTAAACAAATAAAGATGCAGAAAAATAATTAAGAAAAATGAAGGAAATACGTCACTTCTCACCTCTTCCCCTGCAATTTCTATTATGGCCCCAAAGTCCTTGTGTCCAAAAACCTACCCCTGAGTGCACGTTATGCAGCTAATGCATAGTGATATTTGCCACTGACACGAGCTATATCTAATCCCTCTGCTGCACCTTGGCAATAGCTTCCAAGCTGCAGTGAAATCTCTTTTCAAGCATTAATGTTCCACTGGAATATCCTCTCTTCAGACTCAGACACCCCGGAGGGCACTTCTTGTGTGTTTCACCTGGCATGCATTGCACAGGGTGCAGCAGTGGAGCAGGTGCATGGAAGGGCTTGCACACAGGTTTACACTATGTTCACTGAGAAAGCACCACCCTCAGTCCCCTGGAGAAACAAACACTAGCACTAGCTGGTCACTGGTACTGGCTGCTTTTCAACTGTGCCCTTTGCACCAGCTGCTCGCCAGCTAAGCTGCTCAGAAGCCAACCATGGCTACACTTTAGATCTTTTCTCCTCATTCACATCACCCCCCTCTATATTCCCATGTCACCAGCTCCAAGCCTCAGATCCCACAAGCTGACACGTGGCACATAGGTTTGTTTTCTAACAGGAGATTCAACTGCCCAAAATACTTCCTGAAGTGGCAACAATAGTTAATAGGGAAGCTTCAGAGGCTCGTGGGCTCCCAGGTCACAGACAAAATCAGTGCTACACCCAGCAAGGGCACAGAGCCTCCCATCAGCCCTCATCCTAGCTTCTGCCCTTGCTACAGGGCCACACGGTGCGCAAGACTATCTTTTCCCGACGACAGATAGCTCCCTGCTGATGATAACCTCAGCACCGCTGGGGAAACAGGACACTTCACCCTTTACCCTAGCCCCACCTGGAACATTCTGCAGCTTCCTCGCCTCCACCTACTTGAAAGGAAACCTCCATCCATTATCCCCCTTGCTTCCCTGGCTCCAGCATCCATAACAGTCCTGGCCACTCTCCCCCGATTCGATCTCCCGTCGCTGTGAGCCCTGCCAACACGGTAGAGCAGGTGGGAAGTAGCAGGTTGCACAGTTAGCCTTGAGCCCAATTGAATAGCTCAGCAAGGGGTTCCCAGATTCACTTGCACTGGCCTGTGGGGGCACGTCACCCTCTGACAGGTTCCCTGCATCCATGTTCACCAACACTGAGTGCATGAGCCCGGCTCCTGCTAAAAGGGCTGGCCACATTAAGAAGATCTACAGCAACGTGCCAGGCCATCAACTGGCGTCAATGCACTGATGTCAGTGGAGTTCCTCTGATTTACATTGAGGATCCGGCCCCATGTCTCCCATGTGCACAGGGTACAGCGTGGGGACATCATTGATTCAGTTCAGCAGCCAGGGCCTGAATGAGGTCTTTCTATATCAAAATATTACTGAATGATGTTTGCAGAGCTTCACATTATCAATGCTGGCTGTTAGCAGCAGTCAGTTCTGCACTGGTACAGAATCCTGGTTAGGACGGACCTGTCCCTTGCCTGGATAGGCAGACAGGAAAAACACTAATGCAAATCTGATCGCTAGATTTGGGGCTGGGAAGGATTTCCCCCCCAACCCCGGTCAGATTAGCAGGGACCTGGGGGAGGGCAGGAGGAGGGCCAGGTTCACTGGCTGCTGAACTGAATCAAAGATGTCCCCACACTGTACCCCATGTGCACGGGAGACGTGAGGCCGGAGCATAGACCTGCCCTCAGTCTTTCCTGTTCTCTATTTGTGACACACAACAGTTCAGTCTTCTTTGGTCTAACTGAAGACATTGGGCTCAATACGGGGGTAGCTGGGTGAAATTCTCTGGCCAGCGTTATACAAGAGATCAAACGAGATGATCCAATGGTCCCTTCTGGCTTTAAACTCTATGGCATTAATAAATCAGGGTAGAAAAATAGAGCAATGCAATTCCTTGAATTTGGGGCCTAGATACCCGCCTGGGACGCCAAACCAAGATACTCATTATATGATGTGTTCAGCTAATGAGAGCCCTTAAAACAGAATGTATCCTGAACAGGACTATGTAATTAAAGGACATAGGGATAATCTCTTTAAAGCTACCCTTTGCCAGGGATGTTTGCTTCTTAACTCTGGAGTTCTGGGATGCGGTTTGTATCATAGAATATCAGGGTTGGAAGGGACCTCAGGAGGTCATCTAGTCCAACCCCCTGCTCAAAGCAGGACCAATTCCCAACTAAATCAAGCACTTTGGCTTGGCACCGTCGAAGGGAATGTTCCCTCCAGCACTGCCCTTTGGTATTGTTGATTCCAAAGCTGGGCATGGTTCCATTTCTCTGGGAAAGTCTCTCTTTCTCTTTTTTTTTTTTTTAGTTTAACCCTTACCGTACCACATTTTTTTTTTCCACCATATCTGTTGTGCTAATACCTTCTGCTGATCCTCTGTTTAAATCAGATCCATAGATTCTGAGGCCAAGAGAGAGCATTATGATAAACTAGTCTAACCTAGGTGACCTGATCAGCTTAGGCCATAGAATATCATCCAGTGGCACAATGTACAAATACAATGCACATTCAGCAGCACAGAAGGTCTAGGGCAGCTGGACACCTCTCGTACATTCGCCAGCAGGATAGGTGCACTCTCTTTGGACATGCTTAGTATATTTAGCAGCATTGGTGTTCACGTCCTTGCTTAAAAGCACTTGGAAATATCAGTTGCAATCACGTGGTTAGACATGGCTCCTTCTACTTCCCTTTTGTTTTATTATCAGTAAAGCCAAAGGCTTAGGAATTAATGACAGCATTTTTATTTCCCTGAAATCTGTTTTTAAATCTTCAGTTGATAAAAAAGTTAATTCGCAAGCCATTTACTATGGAATCAATTAAACAAAAACAACAAAAAACCCATAACATACTCCATACTTTGCCCCAAACAGTTCTCAACTGGGGTGGATTATTCTTATGTTTAAGATTATTTCAAAAGCCCTCTTGCAACCTCATTGCATCCGACGAAGTGGGTCTTCACCCACAAAAGCTCACGCTCCAATACGTCTGTTAGTCTATAAGGTGCCACAGGACTCTTTGCTGCTTTTACAGATCCAGACTAACACGGCTACCCCTCTGATACTCTTGCAACTTGTTCACACTTGTCAAGTGACCAAACTGATCAACCAGCAAAAGCTGCCACAAGTGGGCGTGATGAGGGCTAAGGGGAAAATGCAGGGGAAAATCAGCCAGGGAAGGTTTCGGAGAACTTGTGGGGGAAAGAAAGAAAAAGGAAAAAAGACTGAGAAAGAAACACTTGACTGAGAGACACCTGAATTTTCTTCTTTGGGAATTCAGGGCTTTAGCAGTATGTTCTAGCCTGTTTAACAGAGCCTCCTGAAGTTTTGGGAGCTCTCCACAATTCTCCAGTACCTTGTGGACCCAAAGCAAGGCCAAAGCATTATCACCTGGAACTCTCAGTGTTATCAAGCATCACTAGTTTGGGTGCAAAGGCAGCAATCTAAAACTCTCCCCCAGCACAGGCCAAGTGGGGAATGGCAGAGAAAACTCAATGTTTTCTTTCCCGGCTCCAAACCCCAAAGCACAGGAAGGACTGGCCAGTATCAGCAGTGGAGAGAGCCAGTTCCTCCTCCTCTCTGGCTCGCCTTCTGCCCTTTAGACTGTAAATCCCAGTTGGCCGGGGGCCAGGTATCAGTCAAGAACAGTGAACATCAGCATTCGCGGCACGGACGTTCCATGCCCTAACTGAAAGCCAGTTTTAATGAAATGCTTTGCTAAGCTGTTTGGCATTTCAGCACCGTTCACATCGAGATATCAAAAAGGCTTTGATTAAAAATAATTACATTGACTTTTAATTACATCCTTTAAAGAAAGATATTTTAAACGGGAGGTACGTGACGTGTCACAGCCTCCCTAAGTAGTTGAGACAAACGTGGTAGGTGGAAACAACAGCACCAAAAACCTGAGCAGCTTTGTAAGAAAGAGAGAAAGATGAACGGTGACTTAAAAAAAAAAAAAAAGCGAATAAAGATACTAACATGGCGACATCTCTCTGAGACCTACCTTGGCTGGATTGAGGGCGGTGATCACCCACACGCAGTAGGCGTTGTTATCATACTGTACGGGGTAGTTGGGAGAGGTGATCACTCCGCTGGGGCCCCGGAGATATGTATCGCACATCCTGGCTGTGAAGAAGAAAATAAGACAGTGTCTGGGGGAGGTTCATCAGCCCTGGGATGTACATTTGGCTCCTTATTTCGGGAGGGGAAGGAGTGCTTGCATAAAATCAGGAGGGAAATAAATCGCTTCACATTGTCTTCAGCAGGTAGGGGCTGCTGCATCCCTTGTAGTACAGAAGATACAGGACTCGGCTGTGATGAATAGAAAGGGGATTCTTGATTAAGGCTGCTGAACAGAGACCGACCCTGTGGCTCAGACTGATTTAGCAGAACCTGGGCTACACCTAAGGCCACCACACAGGGGCTTCTCTAAGCCCTGGTTCATGAAGGGCACTGCAGCCCACGCTGCAGAATCCAACTGGGAAGCCCTGCTTCTTTCCAACAGGCAGGCCCTGATTTCTTTTCCCCAGGCTCCTTTTGACAGCCTGAGCAAAAACCAACACAGCAAACGGTTAATGAGGAGAGGCTGCGTTAAGTCCGATTTCTCCACAGGCTGGGGAAGAATACAGCTGGCAGCTCTGCTTAGCACCTTAACAACAGCTTAAGTGAAGCAGAGATGGGAAAGTGCATAAGGGTAACAGAAAGGAAAAGGCCCGTGGAGTCCTTTTGTCAGAACTATCCCGCAACTCCCTCTCCACTGGCAACCGTGAAATGCAGAGTCCTGGCTCTGTATCGGCGTTTGCTACCGAGCTGAATGTCAGGGGGGCCTGGCCCACAAACATCAGATCCGGGAGTTGTACCTTCCCGATGTTTGAAGGAGCTGCGTGTGTACGTGCATGTGCCTGCGTTCAGATCCAAGGTTCTGCTCTGGGTCCATTGCTAGACAGAACAAATACAGCTCCACAGAGCTGTTGATTAAGGGCTATGCCATATGAAAAACACAAACAAACAAACACCCCCTTCCTGAGTTAACCAGTTGCCCTTTCAGTACAGCTACCCAGAGTCTAAGCCCAGAGCAACCAACTCTGGGCCAAATTTACTGGAAATGGTGGTGTTAAAGGGTGTAATTTATAATTACATTATAATTTCATTTCACACTGACATATATTTGGGGGCATTCTGCTTCCCGATCCAAGTCTCACCCCCTCCTTTCTTCCCTATGGCTCCCCTGGTCAGTGATTTCACACTGCGATGCTGCATCCTGCCACTGATGGGGACAAATGGAACTCCTGTTAACGGGACGGATTCACAACAGGGCTTCTCTCTTATTCCAAACGAGCCCCACCGAGGTCAGTCTCCTGATGTGATTGCTGTATCTTGTTAACGTGAGATCCATGGGCACCCTTTGTACTCGCCTTACCGGAGGCTGCTCCCTTGTGACTGGTAAGTGGCAACGAGGAGGGAAACATCTTTGGGTGGAAGCACTGGTAGACTGGACCCAATCGACAGGCTCAATGGCTGTGGCCAATGAAGTTGGAAAGGATCATGCTGGTTGCTGTCAGCACGAAGGCATTCGCAGTAGGGGGCACCATTTAGGTAGCGGAGAAGACAGTAAATAGTTATGCAAGGATATGGTGATGAGGTCCAAAGTGGTTGCTCTCTGAGCCCACTGAAGTCAATGGGAGTCTTTCCATTGACTGCAATAGGGTTCGGATCAAGCCCCGAGTAACTCCAAGGGTTTCACTAGCCACAGGTAGGTTCCGTTTGCTCATACACACGGGCAAAGCATAGGAAATTTCACACGGGCCTTTGGACTTCATAGGCAGCATGGATGAAATGGAGTAGAACTGAAGAGTCACTTGTAGAGGAGCTGAGAAGATCCATCTACATATTTATTGGGCCCCACCACCATTGTATCTGAGCACCTCACAATCTTTAATGGATTTATCCTCACAACACCCCTCTGAAGCAAGGAAGTGGTGTTATCCCGATCGTACAGATGGGAAATGAGTCACAGAGAGGCTATGTGACTTGTTAAAGGCTACACAGGGGGTCGGTGGCAGAACAGGGAATTAAACCTAGATCTCTCAAGTCACAGGCTAGTGGCCTACCAGCTGGACAATCAGGAGTTAGATACAAAGTGGCCTCCCATTACAGAATGACCTTTGCATTTCAAAGGAATTTGTCATTTAAAAACTAAAAATATAAAAACAGCAACAATGCTAAAAATGGTTTGGAACCGGAATAAGAAGCAACAAACCAAAACAAAACCATATAAAAAAAAACTGAGGGTAGGAATGAAAAAAAATTAAGTTGATTCACAGAGTCGTAATAACACAAGCAAATCCTTTCTTATCTCAAACGAGAGGACGCTATAAATTTCCTTTAGAGTGTCGAATATTTATGCCAAATATCCTCTTACGCTGATTCAATTTATTCTATACTTGTTCCAAAGAATCAGGCGGTATTCTAAAGCCTTGCAAAAATCTGCAGAGGAAATTAAAAGTGGGGGGAAAGCAGAACTGAAGAAATAACAATTCATGACTTTAAGGGCTTCAGAGGGATTTAATTAAAAGTATTACAAGTTGTTCATTATTAGCATTACAAACATCACAATTATACATGCTGGTTAAAAAGAAAACGTAACCAAAACAACCAAGACCTAGATGGGCATCCGTATATGTTGTCCTCTTAAGTAAAACTCCGTTCACACATTTCCCGGTGCTGGGTCACGGGGACATCCATATTTTGCCAGTTGCTGGCTACTTGCTCATTTCCTAGTGAAAGCCATAAGTCATAATGAGCAGGATTACTGGGCTTTAACACACTTTTGATTACCAGATGCTGGGAGGGGAAGACAAGGGCGGATCACTCCAACTTTCCTGTTCTGTACGCTCTCCCTGAAGCTCTGGCACTGGCCACTATCGGAGACAGGATACGGGACTAGATGGACCATTGGTCTGACCCAGTATGACTGTTTTGTTCTGAAGGCCCTGCGTACACTACAACTACAACTACAGGCTTGTCCACACAACCTTTTAGCACACAGCAGCAAGCCAGGGTAGAACTCTATTGCACTCTACTGCCCGGGCATTAACCAGCTATATGGACCCTGCTATCATGCATTAAGAGTTCTGCACTTTGACTTCAAAGCATCTCTATCTCTTCTTCCTTTTCAGGTTACAGACAGCTCTGCTAAGGGTAGGTAGATCGGGTTTTCTGTATTTCGTTAAGGGTAGGGAAGAGGGGAGCAGCTGATGCTGTGAACGTTGTTCAGGTTGTGGTTGGAAAAGATTTATCAAACAAAGCATTTGCACTGTTCCCCAAGAGATGGATCAGGCTCTGGGTTCATTGAGTCTCCCTGGAAGTTCAGGTAAGAATGCCTTGACACCAGCTCTCATGCACTTTGTTCTGGGCATTGTGATCTGCATTGGCTCAACTATCCCAGCCGTTCATGTCTCGGTTGAAGCTGTAATATAGAAGGGCTTGCAATCTGAACCATATTAAGCAGGGCCTGGGTGAAGCCCAGTTATTGTGGGAGAACTGGATGGCAATTGAGGGAGAGCGACATAAAGCTGAAAAATCAGCACTGTGGTGAAAAACCTCTTCTCTGTCCTTTGCGGCAGGAGATCAGCACAAAGTTTATGAACCACTTAACATCCCACTGAATCCTTCGGGTAGGATTCAGATGGAACTTAAGTGACATGCAGGCTTTGTGCTGGTCCCTCTTCAGAGGGGTGAAAATTCAGTGTTGCCAACTTTCAAGAATTTATCACGAGTTTCCTGAAATAAAAGGCACAGCTGCTAGGATGAAGAGATTGTATGAAAATCTCAGCTTTCATTGAAGAAGGAAAAAAAAAAAGTGTCTAGCTTTTATGATTGCAGAGAAAAGAATGAAAACATGACCCCAGTGCACCCTAAAGTCTCAGAAAGCAAATAAAAAGAACCCAACTAAAAAAAAATACTGGGGGTCAGACTTATTTTTGAATGCTTGAGGTTGACAACACTGTGAAATTCACCTCCAGTGATCAAGAATCCTTAGTGCACACACTCTCTCTCTCTGGCCCACCCTGGGTGTAGGGGTCCACAAAATCTATGCACATGCAGACAGAGCGGTTAACAATAGCTGAGCTAGAATCGTAATGGCCCCACTGGACTATTCTGTGACCCTAAGCTACCTGCAGGTTTGGACTCTGCACTTTGATCTGACCAGCCTCCTCCTACTTTTCTATCAGAGCCCAGTCCCTGGTGCAGGTCTTTCAGCAGCTTTTGAACACGCATCCCGTGTCCCAAAGCGCCACAGAACAGACGGTTATGAAGGCCAAGAGCTAGCACCGCTTCGGGCAGCTCGGAGGAGCTGTCCCCGTAGGCCAGCCCCAATGCCGCTGCATGCTGAGCTAAGCAATGGAAACAGTTCTTTTCGTCACAGCCCACAGAGCAGCCTCTCAACACAGCCCCCATCCACGCACCTCTGCTGAATGTGTCCCCTGGTGGTTTGAATCTAGAAAGTGGATACTTACAGAGGAGTTTACATACATAAAGGGAATAATAACTGGGTAGAGGTTATGTGTCTTGCTGAAGCATCCCCAGGCACAACACAATAGTCAATTTTTTGCTGATGGTTAGACAATGGAGTACTTATGAGCATTGCTGGGAAAATACTACTCATCAGAGACTTGCCGTTCAATCAAATATCCTAAAACAATAACACATATTAGAGGCATTCACTTCCATGCAGGGGAAGTAACAACAATGGAGACTACTACTTAAAAATACAAACAGCCTCATGTCCCGTTGCCTCTGTTTGGAATGAATGCTCTGTGGGGCTGATCACAGAAGGACAACGAGCTGGTTCATTAGCATATATGGCATCGCTAATTTCAGGACAGTCTTTATTACTAGGATCCATTTTTCCCCAGGGTCATTGTTCTATTGTTGAAAATAAGTCCGAATCATGAAGTTAAGACTCTGATCCAAATCCTAACTTCCCCAGTGTGTGGACATTTTCCAGTCTCATCTGTTAGGGTATGTGTACATTGCAGCTGGAGGTGTAGACATACCTGCCCTAGCTCTCATTAAGCAAGCATGCTGAAAAGGGTAGCGTAGCTGTGGCTGCATGGGTGATGGAATGGGCTAACCACCCCATTCCAGAGCAGCTACACTGCTGTTTTTAGTGCGCTAGCTTAATCATAGCTAGTGGGGGTACGTCTCCTCAAGCTGGAATTTAAGCCTCTAGCTCCAGCATAGACATACCCTGTGACAGGGTTGGGACTCACCACCCAGCGCCTCCTGCTGGTTGTCTCTGGGAATTAGCTCAGTCCAGTGGAGCGCCCTCTCCTGGTGGTGTCCCGCCCGGTGTCTCGCCCTTGGTTGGCGTCTGAGCCCACGTCGCTCACCAGCTCACGGCGTCCTCTTCAGGACCACTGCCCTCCGGCAGTGCCCCTTTGTCCATCCACACCCCCTTCCGGGGGGCGGGGGTGATCAGCAGTCTCTCTGCGCCCCAGCCACCATGTCCAACCACACACCCCAAAGTCTAATCCCTCCTGTCAGGGATCTGGTGTAGTCTGTAATGGCCGCTCCCCACAGCCGATGACTGGGTGCACTGCAAGGGGGGGACCCAGGCCCGCCCTCTACTCTGGGTCCCGGCCCAGGGACCCTCTGGTGGCAGTCTCGCTGTCCTCCTTCTCTCCCCTTGTCTGTCCACTTCCCTGGGCCGCTTCCCCTACAGCCCCTTGCACCCGCTAGGCCCTTCCCTTCAGGGCCTGCAGACTGGCAGGCTAGAGCTCCCTGAGCCTGGCCAGCACTGCGCTGTCCGCGGTGCTAGTCTCCCAGCTCTGGAGACTGACCTTCCCCTGTCTAAGGTCTGGAACAGACTGACTCTCCTCTCCCTGAGCAGCCTTTTTATAGGGCTGAGCCTGGTCCTGATTGGCTGTCTCCAATCTGGGCCCCGATTGGCTCCCAACAAGCCCTCCTCCAATTGGCTGCCCGTCTGCGCAGGCGCACTGGCCTGCTGCAGCCCACACTCTCAGGGAGTGGGGCAGTCGCCCCACTACATACCCTTAGAAACAAAGGCTCAAGTCACATCAGAATTGCCAAACTGGATCTGAACAATGGTCTATCTAGCTCAATATTCTGTATCCAATAGTGTCTAGTACCAGATACTATCTCTGAGACGTAGGCCTAGTCGACACCTAGAAGTTTTATCAATATAACTATTTCACTTAGTGGGGTGATTTTTTCAAATTTAGTTTTATACCAACAAAAGCCTTAATGAGGACTCAGTTCTAATGGTTTAAAAGTGCTTATACCAATATCACTTACTCCCCTTCTGATACAGGATTTAACTATACTGGTGTAAGTATTTGTAAACCGATATAACTGTGCTCACACTGTGTGTGTGTGTGTGTGTGTGTGTGTGTGTGTGTGTGTGTGTGTGTGTGTACTATTTTAATTATACCAGTATAACTAAAGCGGTATAATTTATATGTGTAGGCAGGTCCAGAGTAATGAAAAATTATGGAATAGACTCATAGACGTTGAGGTCAGAAGGGACCATTAGGATCATCTAGTCTGACCTCCTGCACAACGCAGGCCACAGAATCTCACCCACCCACTCCTGTAACAAACCCCTAACCTATGTCTGAGCTATTGAAGTCCTCAAATCGTGGTTTAAAGACCGCAAGGTGCAGAGAATCCTCCAGCAAGTGACCCGTGCCCCACGCTGGAGAGGAAGGTGAAAAACCTCCAGGGCCTCTGCCAATCTGCCCTGGGGGAAAATTCCTTCCCGGCCCCAAATATGGCTATCAGTTAAACCCTGAGCATGTGGGCAAGACTCATCAGCCAGCACCCAGGAAAGAATTCTCTGTAGTAACTCAGATCCCACCCCATCTAACATCCCATCACAGGCCATTGGGCATATTTACCTGCTAATAATCAAAGATCAATTAATTGCCAAAATTAGGCTATAAGGAAGATTCCCCCTCCCCCCCAACAATAGGCAATTAGTGGCTAGCTTATGTCCTGAAACCATGAGGGTTTATATATCCCTCATAAATATTTCATCTAATGTAACTATGAATGTTTTATTGTTCATATAAATACTTAATTCTTTTTAAAATGCTGCTAAACTCTTGGCTCTAATGTTATGCTCTAGCAGTGAGTTCCGTGGGTTAACAGTCCCAAGTGTAAACGAAGCATACATTACCCACTGCAATACCATTGGATGAACTCAACCAACCACATTCAGTGAGTCAGCTGATATTACTTAGTGCGAAAGGGGGGCAATTCTGTAGCCTATGAGCATTAAACAGCCTTCAAAGATACTACAGCACGGTCCATTACTTTTGAAATGGCAAGTGTAAAGGGCAGTGTGCAGAGAGCTATCAATTATGGAAGGAAAGAGCCTCAGGTACAGAAGCTGGTGGTTCAGACAAAATACCAGACATTCTGGTTGGGATGAAAGTCAAGTCAAGTCATCATTTATTAACTGTTCGGAAGCTACTAAAGACAGCAAATAGACAAGCCATTCTCATGTCCTTCCAGGCATAGTGATCATTTAAGATCTAAACTATCGGGTTGACTTTACTTGGAATTTATTTATTTATTTATTTAACCGTTCTCTATAATAATATAATATAATAATATATGGAGATATACCTATCTCATAGAACAGGAAGGGACCCTGAAAGGTCATTGAGTCCAGCCCCCTGCCTTCACTAGCAGGACCAAGTACTGATTTTGCCCCAGATCCCTAAGTGGCCCCCTCAAGGATTGAACTCACATCCCTGGGGTTAGCAGGCCAATGCTCAAACCACTGAGCTATCCCTCCCATATTAATTAATTAATTAACATGTAATATCTGCAGCCACGTTAATGGTATTGCAACAAATCTGTGCCCATCTACAGCTTCACAGCTGTCAGCATGCTGCAGATTCAGAACATATTCAGAAACATATTCAGTGGGGATAGAACTTGAGTCCTCCTGCTCCAAAAGTCCAAGACCCTCCTTCTTGAGCTAAAGGAGACAAGCCTTTACTACCTCTAAATGTTTATAACACACTCAACACTGTGGTATCTCAGTACATACATCAGTAGAGGGCCTATGAAACACAGTTGAGCCATTCCCATTCTCACCAGTGAATGGCAGTGGTACACATGCACACTAGCAAGTTTGTTGAAATTACAGTTGGTTAAAAATTGTTGACAAAAAATGTTCAGTTTGAAAAATAGCTATGTTTTGCTTCTTTGAAAATGTTCTGGTATCGCAACAAAAACGTCTCGATTTTTAAAATCCAAAACCAAGCAGAATTCTTTTCTGGTTTCCGTTTTTCATTGAAAAAAAAAAAAATGATAAAAAAGTTGTTTGTTTTTTTTTAAAGATATTTTTCATGGAAAATCCTTTCCATGTTCCAGCCAGCTCTGAGTGCAGTATTGATATATCGCTGTCACACCAGAGACAGGTATGTGATTTTTGCATCCCAACTACTATATATATATATATATATATATATATATATATGTGTGTGTGTGTGTGTGTGTGTGTGTGTGTGTGTGTGTGTGTGTGTGTGTGTAAAAGGATGTGTGTGTGGAGGGGGAAAAGGTAATTTCATCCAGTCACGACTAAGCATTTAGCAGGGAAATGGGCCAGGGTGTGTAGAGATCACTGCGCCACAAAGTGCAACAGTGTGCACATAAGGCAAAAGCCGCTTACAATGCTGACCTCAAAGGCCTAATCCTGCTAAGCACTGAGCAAGCTCAGCTCCTACCATCATCAGTGGGACTCGCTCAGCACTTCTTAGGAGACCCTTCACAACTGGGCTATGAGGGGCTGTCATTTACCCCCGCTTCCCCCGCGCACCAGACTTTCCCCATAGAGTGGGACTCATCCTATCTTAAACTATATTACCTACTGACTTTGGGGGCCTGATTCGCCACTGCCCAGCATCTCCTGCTGCCATTCGCACCCGTGCAAAGGGAGTGCAAAACACAACCGTTCTGATTTGCTGGTGGTATGTCCCCACTTCGCACTAGTGTAAATGGCGGCCCAGGCTCAATGCAATGGCCGACCAAGCCCTGGGCTTGTATTTCTTCCAGCGATGAGGAGGGGACCTGTTTAGACAATGCCATTTCCTAGTCATCTCTCTGCAACAGGCTCCCGTGAAAGGGGAGGTGGGGGGAATGCTGTGTCGTCAATGAGGCCTTGTGGAAATAGCCTGCGGGAAGAAGCAAGATCAGTGACCTTCCCCCGCGGTGCACACTTATGTGGCGATAGTTCTTTTCTGCTAGAGACCTAACAAGATGTCTTTATCATCATCATCATCATCATCACCACTGAACCTGATAACTTAGAGGGAAACCATTCTAAGGATACAACCTCCCATAGAGAAAACCACATGCACCAGAGGGAAGCAATTAGAGTGACCCCGGTACCATGGAGGCAGCACAAACTGCTCAGTTAATGCCAGCCTCAGCAGCGCCAGGCTGCCCAGGTATCAGAGGTGCTATTCTGAAAGCGACACCCATCCGGGGACTGTGCACAGCTTCCATCTTTTTAATTTTTTTCCCCTTGCTGTTTCTAATGACCCCCTGGGAAAGTGGGGCCAATTTCTGTGACCAAACTGGGTTTTCCACCACTGGGCTGAGCGGATGGCATTGGCCTCTCCCCTTAACAATAATATTTTGTTCTCCCCTAATGCAGGGCTGGCTCCAGGCACCAGCGGAGGAAGCACATGCCTGGGGCGGCACATGCTAAGGGGCGGCACTCCGTCCATTCTTGGGGCGGCACAGGCCGAGTGGCTTTTTTTTTTTTTTTTTTGCTTCGGTAGTTCAGGCGGCCTTTCTTTTTTGCTTGGGGCGGCAAAAATGGTAGAGCCGGCCCTGTCCTAATGCCTCGCAACCAAAGATCTCACCGCACTTGACAAGCTTGAAATAATTAAGCCTAACAGCCACTCCATGAGCTAGGCAGGCACTATGCCCCGCACTTGGCAGGAGGGCAGCTGCCAGGGGTGCCGGAATGGGGGCGCGGGGGGCCATGGGCTTTCACTTTTAAAAGTGGGAGGGTTATGCCCTCCCACGTTTTACCTGGCGTAAGGGGAGCGACAGAGGGGGGAGGAGTGAGTGGGGGGTGAGCTCCTGGATGGACGAGGCAGCGTGGGGCAAGGCCTTGGGGGAAGGGGCCGTGCAGGGGGCGGGGCCATGGTTTGGGTGCCCAAGCCCCCCCCCTCAGTTTTAGGGAGTTTTCGCTGTCCCTGGCAGCTGCCAACTTGCCCTGGAGCTAGACAGTGGAACCAGGAGTCCTGGCACCTACTCCGGGGCCCTCTTTGCAGGGTGAACGAGCAGTGAGCCAAACAAGAAGAGAGTGAAGAGACTGCAAGACTCCACAGATAAGAGTTGCATCGGCTTTGCCAAAAGATACACGACTCCTTTGGGTCTTAGCAACGTGAGAGCATCCCTTTAAAGGCCATTACCAACCGCACTCCTGAGAGTGGATAAAGAATTCCGATATAAGGAAAGGAGAAAGTGGAAAGACCAAGGCCTTATCAAACACAAACATAAGGATAGAATGGAGGGTTACGAAACTGGATTTTTCATCCATCACCATAGCTAGGTTAACTCCTAATCCTCCCTCACCTCTGCACGCCGGCCTCTGGTCACTCCAGGCAGCGATCATGTCACTCAGTTTCTTACAGGTGATGCTCTTGGACCCCTGTAAATCATAGCCTTCATTACAGGTGAACTGGATGCTGGATCCTAACCTAGTAGACAGAACCAAAGGGAGCTAATTAGCATTGGAGAAACTAACAAAGCAACAGTGTTTGTCCTTTGCCTTCTTTGACTCCTCAGTGATTCGCCATAATGTGAATAACAATAGTTCTCTGGCTTCCAGGGCATAGGATGGGATGAACAATGGTCAGTATCTTTTCTCATGCATTTGCTTGTGTTGGGAGCTCATTTCCTAAGGCAATTATAGTCTAATAGGAGGCCAGAGCTTTCAACATGACTT
Source organism: Emys orbicularis (assembly GCF_028017835.1). Taxonomy (NCBI): domain Eukaryota; kingdom Metazoa; phylum Chordata; order Testudines; family Emydidae; genus Emys; species Emys orbicularis. The sequence goes on along the minus strand of NC_088705.1, from coordinate 5,344,719 downwards.
CAGGAGACATTTCCTCAGTGCAGAAGCATAGGTTCGCGCCCTAATTCATTACATGCTCAGCATTTTTATAAATGACAAAATAAATAAGAAAAAAAAATCACCTAGTACTGGAAACATTTGTTAATTCCACCGTTTTAGCGCCAGAGACTCAGCTGGTGTAAACCAGTGCAGCCCAATTCACAAAAATGAAGTGGTGATGATTTACACTAGCTGAGAATCTGGCACATAGTATTTAAGGACTCTGTTTGCAGCCCCTTTTCTTCCCTTGCTCACAAATCCATTTTGTGGATTTCAGGGAACTTGATGGTTTCAGGTTAGACATTTTTAGTGAACAGAATAGCAATCGACAGAGAAATAAGATTAACTATTGATCTGTCATTGCTAACAGCTGGCTGATTTATTCCTGCACACTTCACATGAAGGCCAGCTACTAAAGTAGGACAAAGGCATTGTTTTAACCGTTAGACGAGAACAATTATCCAACAGTACGTATGCTTATTGACAAAGGGTCGACATAGCGTTCTGGGAAGCCGTCTCAGAAGCCTCTATGGACAGAGCCCTGCGGTGACTCATGCTAATGTAAAACAGGGCCTTTTGTTTGTTTGTTTAAAACATTTCTTGCTGCACTTAACCAACAGGAAAAAATGAATTACAAAGAATCCTGATTGCAAAAGCTTGGTTACAAGGCTGATTATACACCCTCTCTCTCTCTCTCACACACACGCACACATACACACAATTTTTCTATGTCACTTATCACTGCAAGATTTTCAGACATAAACCATTTATTGGTGTACAGTGGGTCGCTAAAGAAAGAGTATACAACACACAAAGCCCATATGGTGGTTATGAACAGTAGCTTCGTTGCATGCAGAAGAAACACATACAAGGTTCTTACCTAAAATCGTTGCCTATTCTTTTGCCTCTCTCTGGAATCCCAGGGTCTGGACACATATTATGTCCCTGGGACACACCAACCTGAGTTACTACAAAGCAAAAACAGCACATACAGAGATAGAATAGCACAGGAAAACATCATCTTATATCGACTGTATTGGGGTAGGTGGATGTGAAGAGAAAATGGGTAATTGCTAGTTGGAATGCATTAGCTTTTTGTTTTGTTTTAATTTGGAAACAAGCGTAACTGAAGTCATTTCAGCTCAATTTATGCACCATGTTTTTCTGCTCAATGCCAGTGAGCAACATGGCTTTCTCTTCGTTACACTACAGACGCACCATTGTAAAAGAAGTCTTGCATTTTGCAAAATTATACCAATTAAAGAGAACGTTTCCAAAGACCGCTGTTAAAAAGGCCACCTGCAGCATGACAAGGTGTGTCCCTAGTGCCCATCAAACTCCCATCTGACTGGTGCCGGTGAAAGAAAACAACTCAATAAAAGGTGGATGTGTGATACAAACCGCCCAAAATAAAAGCCAGTCTAAAGTTTTAAAGTAAGTCATTACGTTTGAATATGAAAACTTTTATGGAGCAACCTGATATAGCTGCTTATAAACAAGAGGTATCAGCACTGAATAAACACATCTGTACGTTTGACCCCTTTCCCATTTCCTCCCGCAAATCTGTCAAATGGCGCAAACAAGCATAGACTCAGAGAATGGATAAAACATGGATGGTTCCCAACGAGGATCAAATGAGCTCTGGCAATATGTTGATTTCAATTTTACATTTTGAAAACCACCAACAAATTTTTTTTCATGCACACTAATATCAGAAAAGGGACAGTTTTGTCATGGAGTGGCTGAAGTCTATATGATTCAATTTTCTCACGTCGCAGAGGAAAAGACGCAGGGAAAGAATGTGGCATTTCTCGGCAATGATGCTGAAGCGATGAAGCATGAAACATAAATGAGCATGCTTCCATCCTGCCTCGGCCTAGCTCACTAAATGAAAGGAAGCCAAACCATCCCCTCGGTTACACACCTTCAGAGCACTCGAGATTGGATGGCAATCCGATGGAAAGCACGCCTTTCACACGGCATGAGTGTACCCGCAGCGTTAGTGCCACGGGACACTGCGCACGCTGGAAAAGGTGTGGGGGTGTGGGAACGTTTCTATGGAACAATAGATGCACATGCACTGTCTGTGGAGACATGGCCCCACGGACCACTGAGTACGCTAAAGGCAAGTAAGCTCCATTTAGCAATTTTTCACTATACAGTTAAACCCCGCTTTGTCGTTAGGTACTGCGCTTGCCAAGTGCGTGAGACACCGCTGCTCTCAGACGGATGGAAGGAGCCATCTGCTCCCAGGGGTTCAAAGCTTCAATCCCAATGCCTTACAAGGAGCTGCGGCTGACACATGCTGGAAGCCTTAATATTGTTAGAGCAAATACAGGTTCCCCTTTGGTTCCAGTGCTACAGGAGCATGACTTTGCGGGGTGGAGGTCCTCAGCTGCATGCCAAGGCAGACACAACATCTCTCTTTCTAAAGGATTTTCTACACAGCTCATCCCCGTAGTATCTGAATGCCATGCCTTCATTGAGAGGCATGAAGAACAAGGCCCTTCTCTTCCCTCTCCTTAATCCTGACATCTTACACTCTTTGCCACTGCTGCTCTACAAGGATTTAAAATATGTATAAAATAGATTCTTCACCTTCTGCCTCAGCCACAATCCTTTCACTAAACTGCCCCCTTCACCCCAACACGGCATCTGCCTGCCTATCTTCAGGACCCAGATGCTTGCTAGGATCTTAGTACAGGCTGCACCACCCAACTCCTTTGACACACTGCAGGAGCTACGCAACCACAAGGGGAGATGTGGTGTCCTGCTGTCTCTAAGTGCCATGTTTCACAGGCTTTAGGAGCAATCTCTCTTAGAAGCGTCTTTCCAACCTTGTGGGTACCAGGGCATCCTCAGAACTCTCTGATTAATTCGTACTCACAGGCTCAGGGATGCCAGAGCAGCCAGGGAAACAAGCAAAAGAAATAGCAGCAATACAGTGGTCCACGCTTTATTTCCTGTTCGCTATGTTTTATAACAACAAAATTTGCTGCCACCTTTTATATATCCGGGGGAGTCTGAATGTGTGGAGAAGCTGGAGGGAACTCCTCCTTAGAGAAGAAGATCATGCCATATATATTTGCAATACAGTGTCAGATTAGACAGGAATCATCTGATAATGTAGGCAGCCATTAAAAAAAAACCTGTTTCCTGAATGGGCACCTCCATTAGTTAACAGAGCTGCCAGATACCCAGTGGTTTTTCCTTCACAGAGATTTGTGAAAATTTTTCCTTTGGTTATGAGATGTGAGAATTTGTACCACCAATCCTCCACTCCCCCTCTGAACATCATACTCAAACACACACAGATCCTCAAAGCAAAACACAGATGAAAGCTCCATGTTTTACCTGGATTTCAATGGAAATGAATGTGGTGTAACTTGGATTTGAAATCATAAAGAGGGCCCAGAGTTGCTGGAGGGGTCTGCCAGTTTCAAGAAAGATATCAAGGCAACTGGCCTGAATTTCGCAGTCTTAAGCAAACCCCGAACTAGGAAAGCACTTTGCATTTTGGTGCAAACATTTTGCACAACTCTGATAGTCTGAAACAGGGAGCAGAAGCTTTAGAATAGAACACGTACGCAACCTGGAAAACCAGCTGAATGACAAAGGGTAATTTCTTTGAGACCTGAAGCCAACTGAGGGATGCACTGAAATGCAACCCAGCACAGTGGCTCAGACAGAGGCAATCCAGCCAGACATGTGCTCTTTCTGTCTTAATACCATGCAAGTGATACTTATGTTATATTGAAAATCAGGCTGCTAAATGTACCATGTGCTGCTAAACGAGATGCATTCCTGGGCTGCTGATCTGCTACGATGCAGCGCACCTTGGAAGTGCTTTGTGTGTCCTTGGAAAATCAACTGGAATCAGCAGCAAGGAAAGGTGGATATGGGGCTCCAGCAATGAAGGGGTTGGATGGCCTCTGCCAAAGCAAACAAACAGAAAGGTCAGGGTAAAATGTCCTCCAGAATCCAGGAACAAGGGAGCATGTTTTAGGAAAGGAGTTATTTTCACTGGAAACATTTCACAAACAACAAAACCAGCAACAAATATCTGCCTCCCAGAGGGACTCTTGAGCAGGACATCAGCTCTTTAAAGATGGACGAGGTACTTGTGGGAATGACATCATCCATCAGTGTTACCCAGTGGGGTGATGGAAGTGTTGGAAATAATGAATCACTTCTGGGAAAGGAGAGGTCTGTAGGGTGGGTCAATCAAGTCACTTGATTTTTCTTAATTCTATTCTGCCTCCCTGCACCCATGTGATATGAATTACCCACCTCAAGGCAAATCTGCTGGGCCTAACTTTCATGTATGTGCAGAGATGTCGCGACAATGAAAAAGAAATGGTCTAAGGCCCGGGGGGAGAGTGGGTGTTGACCATATTTGCAGTGTACAAATCACAAGTGTTCAAGGTGATAAAGGCTACGATTTCTTCTTTCCTTCCTACACCTTTTCCCAGACCAAAAATGCATTGTTGTGCAGATATGCACACAGTGTATATGTCACATGGTTTCCAATACTTTTACTGGGGATGGGTCAGCATTTAAGCACTCGAGTTCTCGAAGCATCTTGCAGAGCAGATTCCAACAACACAGCCAGCACGTACCGCCCTACCCCATCGTCTTCCTTGCAGCTCTCTAAAAAGACAACAACATTATCCACGTATCCTCCAAAGTTACTTATTTCAAATCCATTCCATTGAACGTACTAAGCCCCATACGAGATGGCGATGCAACTGGAGCCCAGTGGCCCATCGGAATTGACCCGAGGAAGTGGGGCACCAAATTGAGTCACGTATAACCCAAAGGCACCAGAGGAGCAACAGTCAACTATCCATCACATCGGTGACTCCTGGAAATGGTTATTTCCCTCTATGCTAGCATGTTATTAATATCCACTTAGTAAAGGACAGATAAGCCAGCAGGTCGGGTGATAAAATAGGGAGCAGGGGGAGAGAGAAAAGTCACCCGGATGTCCTGGTAGTTGGGATATTATAAATGTAAACGTGGGAGTGAGAGAGGAGGAGGGGAGAGGATGCACTGGATGGCTCACCCACAACGCTTGCTTCTGACTATAATGCACAAACCTTCCCTCTTCTGTTATTTATTTATTTTTAAATAGAGAGAAATGCCTTGATTTAACCCTGCGCGAGGCTATAAACCATATTTGCCATGCTGACAATTTGTTGGCAGGTCTGCTTTCATTTTACAAGAGGTTTGACTGAGCTGAGCTCCGGGCTCTGGCGTTGTCAATGAATTCTTCAAGGTTACGGGGGAAACGATAAGCCTCAGTCTTAATGAACTGTTGACTTTATAAATTACAGTTTCGAGAGTTTTCTTCCCCAAAGGGTTGTGGGGGTTTTCTTCTCCCCCTCCTTCCCTCTTCTTCTCCTTTTGCCAACTCTAATTTCTTTCCATCCCCTATTCAGAAGCAGCCAATTGTGATTGCATTGTTTGCCAAAGTAATTTACTCCTTCTACTGAAAGAAGAGCTAAAGAGGATGATCCTCAATTTTCCCCCTCACGTTAATAAAGGAATTTCATTGATGCCTCTCCTGGGGGCAGCTTTCTATTGAATTTAGGATTGTTTAATATGAGCTACAAGATAAAAGAGAAGTATTTAATAGAGAGGTATAACTCCCCCCTCCCCCCCGAAAGTTTCTCAGTGCAAGGAAAGCAGAGAAGAGATACAAGTAAGCTCTTCTATTTTAAAATAGGATTTCAGTAGCCATCATGTGTTCTGAAGAGGTACAAATTAAGCTGGATGATTTCTAAGGTATGACTACACTGAAAAAAGGGGGTATTCTTAACTTGGGGTTAATTAAGTTGGGTTAAAATAGCAGTGAAGACAAAGCAGCTCCACTTTTAACTTGGGTTGGCCTGAGTTCACACCCAGGCTCTTCTAGACTATGTCCACACTGCAGCTGGGAGTGAGAATCCAAGCCTAGGCAGACAGACTTGTGTCAGCTGGGCTCACGCTAGCGTGCTGAAAATAGCGGTGTAGATGCTGCCATTCAGGCTGGAGTTAGGCTTGAGAGCCCGAGTTCCAGCCCCAGCTATTTTTAGGGCGCAAACATGAGCCCGCCAACACGAGTTTGTCTCCCAGCTGCTGTGCAGACACACATCTACAGGCTCTGATTTGAGCTGCTAGCCTGCGTTAAAAGCCACTCTGCAGTGGCTTCCCTGCTGTTTTAACCCAAGCTAACTAACCCACATTAAGAATACGTTTTTTTCCCAGCCCAGAAATACCCTAAGAGGCAAACTCTGCTTCCAGTTACTCCCATGCAAACCTCTGTCCGGTAACAGGGAGAAGAATTTACTTCTCAAATATAAAGAGATGATCCCCTGATAGCAACACAGCAAATGCTTACTGTGGTCCCGATCCAAGAAAGCACTTCGGCACCTAGGTATCTTTAAGCATGTGAGTGGATCCCACTGACATCAGTGGTTCAGGATCAGGCATAGAACTATTCACATGCTTCAAGCTATGCAGGTGCTAGCAGGTTTGAAGGATCTAGGACACAAGGGTTTGATATTGTGAGGTGCTGGCCACTTCCACCGAGGTTCTGGAAACTTTCAGCTTCATGTCTTTCCTGGGACCCATGGAATGGAGACACCACTGTCTGGATGGTTTCAAACCGTGTGTTTTGTTGCTAATCTCCAAACGGAGCTTGCAATTTTAGTCTGTGTTTACGCGAAAAGGTGTCCGTGTGCTACACGCCATATCTGGTTACCCCAGAACACAAGGGTCTTCCAAACCCACATGTCACTGCTATCTGCTCTCTCTCTAGAATAGATCAAAGTAAATGAACGGTTCCAGATACCTCTTCTGAACACCAGGAAACCAGAAATCCAGCGTCACACATGTTTCCAGCTTCTAACCATCTCAGACTTTATGAGAAACTGAATTTACTCGCAATTTACAAGAGACACATTTATAGTATTCCTCCCTTCAACCTATATTTTCAAAATTGGATGCCTACTGCTAGAAATCCAGAGTCTGATGCTCTGTTGCTTCTGCAGTCACTTACCCCAGTGCAATGCGTCTGTAGAATGCTCCCAAATCAGAACGGCGATGATGTACGTTTGTATGGCACTCACTTTGTATTGGTGTAAATGACTGCACAAGGTACAGGGTAATGGAGAACCAGACCCTAAAATGGATAGTTAAGCACCTAATTAAGTGAGCTGTTTTTCACAAGTGATGAACACCCTGCAGCTCCCAGTGACTTGGCTGGAATCTAGGTTCTACTCAGCGCCTCTGAAATTCTTTTAATTCTCATCTAAGCAAGTTGGAAAATGCCCTTACTGCACACAATTCTTTCCAACAAGATTCAGCAGCAAAAGTTTAGGAATATCCTGTTGAAAGATCAGAGAAACTTACTTCTGTTATTTTTATATTTAGGCAGCAGAGGAAAGAAAGATGCTCTAGAAAAGATGCTTTCCCATGCTAGTTACATAAGGACAAAATACTCATATTGTACACAATATCTACGCTACTCCACAGCTTCGGGAATGCTGCCGATGTTGAAAAAAGTTTCTCTCTCAATTAGTATCGGTGACAGAAAAGCGACTCCTAAAACATAATCCCCTAAGTGAAGGCTCAGCTTTAAGCTACATTTCTTCTGCTTATTCTCCAAAGCAATTTAAAAAAAGCATGTTTAAAAGAAAGATGTCCAATTAATTTTAGGGGAAGTGGGCAATATGCAGCAGATGTAAAATTTCACATTAAAATGTTCCATCATCATTCAATGCAATACAATTTGCACCAGGACTTATAAAATTATTTCCCATTTTTATTTCTAGGCACACAAGAGACATGTTTAAAGATGTGAAATACATTTTGCCGCCAATGGGTCATGTGAAACTTGCAGGTTTTAACTAGCCAGTTGGAAACTGGCAGCCATCCATGGCTACAGTTCAGCAAAGCAACAATTTCTCTGAAAGACCTGCAGGATATTAAGAACATAGCCGCAGTCTGCCTTATTCCTTGGTAGGGGCTTCGGTAGGGTGGAATTTTTGGAGAGGTGCAATGTACAGCAGAAAATATTACCTGTAGGAAAGGGTTTAGCACTAGCCTTTATACAGACACGTTATTAGAAACATCTGAGAAGCAAGCCACAAGAAATGGTAGTGGCACCAGAAATAAGCTCTGTGGTTCTTTAATCATCCCTCTCAACTGTACCACTGTCCTTAATAAGTTAATTATATATATGAGGGGAAGGTGGGAGAGACATGGTTAGGTACGCAAGGAAAACCGCCAGGTAAGGAGATTGTAACGGTTTGGAATCCATTTCCTGAAGGTAAATAACATGTCCTGGTGCCACAGCCTCTTGAGTCAGCATTTCGGAAGTTGAGAATTTGCTAAAACCGAATGCGTGGTAACAGCAGACCAAGTAAATCTGAGGCTATGAACAAGGCACAGTTGAGAGCGATTTACCCTGAATGGGCTGAATACCCAACGCCCGTGGCAGGCTCCAAGCTGGTAACAGAAAGGAATTTGGGTCATAGTTTCTCACACATGTAGTTTTAGATCAACTGCTTGCAAGCTCATCTGCCTCCCACAGCTTCAGGGGGCAGCTGTGCCCTGTGCAAAATTGGCATTATGTAGGGTGCTGGACTGACAGTCCTGGTGACGAGTCACGTATCCACCAGATGGGGACAGTCTGAGCCGAGCCAGCGTAACTCTCTATTTCCCACTTATTTCTCAGCGCTTCTGCTGAGATGGCCACCTCGAGGGCCAATGACGGGGGTGGCCTTGTATTATGGAAACCAGAATCAGAACCAACCGTCACCGGATCGCTGCGCAGCCAACCACAACATTCAATTCTTAGCCCGTGCCTGGATGCATCGTTATTTTGCTACTCTAGGTTTTTTGAATCACCGTAATGATCAATGACAACTGGTGGAGTTAGGGAGTGGAAGAAACCCGACGCTCCTGACCATGTTAAATGGGGGAAGCCCTGCACCCTTCCATTAAAAAAAACAAATTCTTTGTCTGGAACACCTCTGTGTGCGCAAATTATGATTCCAATCCAGGCCAAGGCTTTTCTTTAGATAAGGACCCCCACCACCTTTGAGGTGTCCAAAACAAAATGTATCCCCATCCCCCCCCCCCCAGTGCCCACCTCTCTAAGAGTTCCAGTGTCCAAACCAACACCAAAGTGAATGGTACCTTCCAACGTACATTAACCATCAATGCATAGACTGGAATGTTGATGGTAGCTTCTTGGATCAGGCAAACTCCTCTTGGCTAGACTCTTTCATAGGGCCAGAAGTAACTTGGGCATGTGGATTTTCCATCCCAATAAAATCCCACGTGTTTTCTCCAACCATGCCTAACTAGCCGATTTCTCATCCTTCCAGAGTAACCAGAGGGCATCAACACACCGGTGTTAAAGCTAGAACTGAGCCAAGGAGTAGAACTTCATTTCAGATAGATGCTCAGTGACATTTTATATTTTTTTCATTGTGTCCATTTCTCTCTTAACTGAATTTTCCCTGCTGGAATTAGAGATACAATGTATCAAAATGGTACATCTTGGATGGGCATCATGTATTACGCAATGGATGAGCAACTATTTTTTCTCACACATGATTATTTCAGTCCAAAAGGGCTAAACTTTGTCAAGAGCCAAATTTATCCAAAATTCACCTCAACTCTGACTCAAACCTTTCCTACTTAATCTCACAAAAGGTAGAGAGGGAGGCCCTTTAAGAACACAGTCATCTGTCTAAAAACATAAGCCTAAAGAAGTTCTGAATGTCACTTCTGATTTACAAAGTTGGAAGGTCCAAATGGGTTCACTTACTGGAGCAGGAAAACATACCGGGGACAAAGTGACCTCCTACGCACCTCTCTAATAGATTTCATCCGCTATACGCATTTTACATAAGAAACTGACAGAGATGTGGGATGCAGCTGAAGTTTGCATTTCAGTGACTAGTCCTTTCATAGCAAAGTGGTATGATTTTTCTGCAGGGCGGTATAATTAAGTCAAATAACTTGCAAAGAGAGCAAAGGTGCTATTACTGCCACCGTTACTGTTCCTTCTTCACTAAACTTTCTGTCTATAGTTTCCTCATTGCAGCTCTGACTCCTCTTACTTTTACACTAGATAAATGCGTTTGTTTTCAAATTCATTTGCATCTGGATACTCTTAAGACTAAAAGAAAACACAAAAGTAATGACCCCCTACCCGGTGTTTAACAACAGATATATGTATACAGTATATATACACATACACACATGCACCAGCTCCCCTGCAGTCCCAGTTTAAGGAGTTAGTACATGTTTGTGAATAGAGCACTGGAAGGAGGTGATGTGGTAATGCCAGGGGGAAAGAGGAGGGATACACATTAAACCTTTTAAGAGTGACAACATTTTAGAGATTATTGTCATATGAAATGTTCAGGGAGATCATCTTGCAAAGAGTGCATATCTAGGAGCAGCGAAACTTACACACTGATGTCTTCTGATTATTGTCCTTGCTGGGCATCAGCTTCACTCCTCTGGATTTCAGTTCAATTTGCTTCTTGACTGGAAAGAGATTTTAACCAAAAAAAAAAAAAAAGAAAGAGAGAGAGAGAGAGAGGTTTAGCTAGATTTTAAGGATTATTGATTTGATTCAGAGACTTCGAAGCACCAATTCTTTTGGGCATCCCCTGCTAACGCAGTGTTTGTACAGCACCTTGCACAACGAGGCCCTGATCCTGAGTAAAACCAAACAAAAGAATAAAATGTCCCCAGGTCCCAGAATTCACAATAACCTTAGCATGATTATTTATATCAACTTCCATAGCAAAAAGTTTTACGTGGCCTATTTATTATTTGCCTGTTTGGTTGGCCAATCTGGAAGCAAAATCAATAACTTGTGACTTAGATGACCAACAGACACAGTATGAACAACCAACAGTGAATATTCCATGGGCCAGTAAATGGGTGCGGGGGGATCCAAAGGAACGAAGCTGCACCATTGTAAGCTCTCTGGTAAAGCTGCTCTAAGTCGAAAGGAGAGAAGTCTCCTGTCAACTTAATTAATCCACCCCCAACTATGTCGATGGGAGAACGTCTCCTGAGGAAATAGCACGGTCTCCACCGGCGCTTAGGTCGGTGTTGTCGCTCAGCGGGGTGGCTTTTTCACTAGCAGCAGTGCCATGTTTGGGGGCTAGGAGAGCAGACTTTAGTGGGGGGTTGGTTTTAATATGAGAAAAGAGTAATCTTGCCTCTGAAAGCAAAGTGCCCATAGTCATTTTACATGATTCTTTCCATTGTCGTTTTATTTTCATCTGTTCAGCCAGTTTATATTTCATTTCAAGTAGTTCCCTCTGTGTACTTTATTGTTTCATCTCTACATTAGCACATTTCTAAGACAACGTTGTCAAGAAAAATTACCACTAAAACTAGCGGGGATTTTAATCAACTTTTGCGTGCGTGTGTGTTAAAACAAAATCTGTTAATAGCATCTGTGTGCAAGAACTTCAGGCAGGGAGATGTCAAATACCTTTTCTTGAAGCTTACCCCAAGTAACACATTCTCTGCTCTACATGTTTGTTGGCACCTTTTCACTTTATCATGTGGCTATGGCATTTTGAGGGATTTTTTCCCCTTATCTTTAAATAAAGCAGTCAAAATGTCAAGCTGAGATCAGGTCCATAGTCATAAATATATACGTATGTGGGCTTAGGCAACTCTTGTCTTTCCGACAAGCATTAATGGATTTCATCTTTTGGGCAGGGCAAAATAATGACAAGTATGCTGATTGGAGAGGAAAATCTGAGACACACAGATCTGTTTAAATCTTGTTTAAACATAAACCAGTTGCAGATATGCTAAGGAATATGCCTGTCTCAGAATGCCTTAACTGGCAATACTCATCTAGGGTCATATAGCATAATGACTCCTGGCTATAAGCAATCCGGTGTCTCCTGAGTCATTAGTTAACAGCAAACCTGCTGCACGCTGAAATGCTAACTTTGGCTGCAAAAGCCCAGACTGTTTTGGGAAGCCAATGAGCTATTTCTAGCTCAGCGAATCGGTAACTTTCCAAAATTTCCTCAACTTTGGAAAAATCAGTGTCGCAGTTCATGTTTCGTTTGTTCTTTGACCACTTTGTAAATTTTACAACATTGGAGAAACTTGGGAAAGAAACAGAAGAAAAAGGGGAAGAAGGATGGTGGGAGAGGAAAAAAAAAGTGACAGGAACCCCCCCCCCAAAAAAAACCTCGTTTGATTGCAATCAGTGTCAAAAAGGAAAGAATGGGGAAAATGAAAACTGGAAACCTTGAATTGTTGTGGTTTTCAAAAACTGAAACTAAATGAAAATGTCCAGCTAGCAATGAGAATATAAAAATGTTGTTCTGGGGTGATCTGACACATTCCAGGCACTAGAGGGCAGTGGTATACAGATACACTGTTAAAGGCACAGGGCAAATTTAGTTCTGATGTAAGAAAATGATTGAAATCCTGTTGCATTTGGTCTGGGTTTTTCCCATAAAACCTTTTCATATAGAAGCAGGTCAAAAGGGTTCTATTGCTAGTCTCAGAGGACCATGATGGTGAGGGAGGGAAGAATCTCTTTGGAAACTATACTTGGAGAAAACAGTATGTGTGAAGACTGCAAAGCATCGAGTGGGCACCTTCACAAATGGCTAGGAAGCAAGCTTAGCAATTCGAAAGCATTTGTTACTTGCAGTAGCCAGTAACCCACTCATGAGGTTCCTCTTTATAGATCCAGATTTACCATCATTCTACAAAAATTGGAGCTAATTCCTACCAGCGTAAAGTATTCACAACAGAAATACAGATCCATTTAACCGGATGCTACTTATACTGAAGGAATTAATCCTGTATCATCTCAAGATTCCTGAACAAGTTGTTTTCTTGTGTCCCATGTGATGGGCCTTTGCCCCACACTGAATTCCATGTCAGAACCTTGACTGGCTAAGGAGTATGCAAATACTGGTACTTTAGATCCAATCTTGAAAATCATCTCATGGATGGAATATACCTCTATATAATATATGACATTGGGCTACAAAGATTACCTGTGCCCTCTGTATAGATGCACACTGTACACTAGTCAGCAGTCCTTTCCATAATGCTTTAAACCAGGCCAGGGTTTAGGGGAACGCTTTGGGGTGGCACTGTGCTGTATTTAGCTAGAGAACCGGAGAAAAAGGCAGGCTCTGTCTGCAGCCTGCAGCCTCAATGAAGAATCTCTTTCATATACAATACAATGGAGTCCTTTCCCATCTCTACTGCAGGAGAAATTCCTACACAAGTCTGCAGCATCACAACAGAACTGGAGCTCTCAGCTCGAATGCTGACACCGCAGTGCAGTAATGAAGGGCTGATGCATGGCTAGAAGTGCTGCAATTTGGCCGAAATGTTGAAATCGAGGTCCCATTCTACCTGCTCCAGCTGACTCTGCAGGCAGAAGTTAATGGTCCTCTGGCACTTACCAGGCAACTAAGGGACAACCCCATAGTCCTGGGCAACATTCCCTCTCTGTCAATAAAATATAGTCAAGTCCAAATGTCTAAAGTGCCATTTGAGCTATTACAGGATGCATAATGGCTCCTGACTTTACGAGATCTAACTCATTGCTTTGTAAAATGCTTTGGGGCACCTTAAATATGAAAGGAGCTATACAAAACCAAATTCTACTCTACTCCCTGCCTGGCTTCATAGCGCATCTTATTGTGTGAGTGCCAGTTGAGGATTTTTTTTTGGTAGCTCTGAAATGCACACAGATAAAAATGAATCTTTTGCCTGTCATATGTTCACAGGGAATTGATCAATTGATCAAAAAAAATCTGTCTGTCCTTTGGCTTTGAAAATAAATTTCTAATTTTATAGGGGCATTTAATGCTTTCCATCCACCACTGCACACTTGACTGACATCAGTGGGGCTAACAGCCTTTATAGCTGCCTCTGTGGGAGTGGCCGGGATATTCTGTCGTTAGCTCCTTTTGACCCAAGCGGCTCGTCAAAGTTCAGGGCCTTGCAGGGGTTCCAGATGGGATCAGAAACGGATAATGGAGTCTTTTGATGCAGTCTTGTTTATTTACAAGAAATGTACAAAGTCCTGTTTCTCTGAACACAGTAGGAATCAAACCGCAGGAGACGGTTTCTTTGTTCGCTGTTCCAAGCCTGCCTTTCCAGCCGATGCTTTGTACCCAGATAGACTTTTCTCTTAGCTTTATTTTAGGGCCAGGTTGTGCTTCCACCCTGTGGCTCCATGGCTTGCTTTTCTCTCTCTGCTTCTGTGTCTTTTGGTCCCTGTGTATCTCTCTGCTTCTGCTGCCTCCGTCCCACCACACACAGAAAGACACAGACAAAAACAATGCCCTGTGGAGCTTCCTGCCCACAAAGTCCAAATTACTGGGCCAGTTCACAGAACCCCTTTGTCTGAGGCGGGACTGTTTAGCTGTCTCTCACAGCTAGCGTACACGAGGGATGGAGGTCACAATAGTTTAGACAAGGTTTAACCCAATCCACCCAACGCTTTACAAAGCATTGACAGTGCTTTTGATTGCAGACATTACTGAAGTGCTGACCAACTGCAGCGCCCAATGGCTTCAAAGAAGCAATGCACACACATAACCACAACTGAAGTCAGTGGGTGCTGTCGGTGCTCATGGCCAGGGCCGGCTTTAGGCTGATTCCCCCAATTCCCCCGAATCGGGCCCCGTGCCCGCGCCTAAGAGGGCCCCGCGCCCTAAAGAAGAGCGCCTGACTTTTTAATTTTTACTCACCCGGCGGCGGTCCGGGTCTTCGGCGGCACTTAAGCGGCGGGTCCTTCACTCGCCCCGGGTCTTCGGCGGCATTTCGGTGGCTGCCGAAGTGCTGCCAAAGACCCGGACCGTCGCTGGGTATTCGAATCGGGCCCTGCACTTCCTAAAGCTGGCCCTGCTCATGGCCTCTGCAAATCAGGTCCTCGGCTGTCTCGAGTCGGGCATTTAGTTAGACCCCGATTCAGGAAAGCAATTAAGTTATGCGTAAGTCCTATTGAAGCTGATGGAACATCAGATATAAGCTTAACTTTAAGAGCATGCTTAGTGCTTTGGGGCCTTAAAAACAGAGCCACCCCCAAATTAGTGCACGCTGTCGAAAATTTAGGCCTAAATGACTCACCCAAGATCACAAAGTGTGTCACAAAGTGGGCAGAACCACATCGCTCTTACAGAGGCCTGGTCTCATGTTCTAACTAGTAAGCCACAGTCTCTCTCCCATGATTTCAGTGCCCTATATTACACTAATTGCATTCGGCCTCTAGGAATAATAACTGGAGAGAGATTCCTAGATGTTTTCCAGTTAATGCTTTATTTTGCTCATTACATGGAGATAAAATTATGAAAGTCAAGCTTCACAGGAGACTTTGGCAACATCTTAAGGGGTAACCAGTAATAAAGGCATCAATTTAAAAGAGCACAATTCAAGAGATACATTTTCTCTCTCGCTCTCTTTTTTTAATGACTAGGATAACTTAAAAGCAAGAACACCACCCTCTTCCCCAAAAATACAAAATCAGATTGTGGAAGGCCCAATCTTCTTCCAGGTTCAGATGCGGAACAGTACCTCAAAGGATCATGCCAAGATAATTGGCCAAACAAAACTTGTACTGTTTTCTGGAGGGTTTTGCTGCACATAAACAACTGATAGATCTGACAGAATATTCAATTTCTTGACAAATTGAAGTGTGACATTACAAAGCGGTTGGGGTGAGCAGACAATCTGGTGTATTAAAAGCGGTTTCATGTTGCTTTTGCATAGGAATTTCTCATGGGGAAAACTTTTAATAAAAGAAAGAGCGTTTAAGCAGAAATCTGTTCCTTGTGTCTACGCTATCCCCGATTCCACTTGCTGTGGGAGCTACTGAAAAGCTCTATGTCGGAATTGGAGATTGTTTCCTTCTTTCCCTTCTGTTGATTCTTCCGGCTGACAAGTCCAATCCTGCATTTGCCCTATTACGATGTGTTGCTTAAAAGGTGGGAGGAATCTTGGGGGGAGGGGAGGGAAGGGGCAGGGGATTTGATTTGATTTGATTTTATAACTCCCTGAACCATTTTGTGGGCCTGCACAAACTAACTTGTGTTTTAGGATTGTTGTTTCACCTGTAATTTAAACTCATTTCCCCTCTCCTCACCTTGACTTATTTTTTAACCAAAAAACAAACATAACTAACAAATACCAAAATTAAATAAATAAATAAATAAATACACCACAGCTCTTCCAGCTACAGGGGAGGGTCCTTTGCCTTAGGGACAAAACCATCCACCGCCTCCCCTTAGAACTCAACAATCCCAAATCAAAGCCAGACCATGATCTGCACGCAGACAGAGGTGGCTTGCAAGATACCTTAAGCGCGAGTGATTGTAGGAATCCCTGTGAGCAATCTGCACTATTCAGATGGCTGGAGCAGATTATTTGCTGGTTTGGGCACTCATTTGCTAACTTGGAAATTGTGCACGCAGAGCGGAGTATGCAGACATGCCTTCCACCTGCATGCATTTCTGCCTGCAATTAACCAATCCGCAAGAGAAATGAATCTGTATAAGCACCATCCTCAAACATTAAAGGCTTTGGAATCCAAGATGAAATCCATATGTAAATTTCCTCACTATCGCAACAAACAGCCAAATTAAAACCTGTATCTTTTCTGTAGGGTTGAGGATTCCAAAGCTGAATTCAAAGATTGTAGCCATCATTTATAGCTAAGCTGGGTATGTGCATATCTGTTTTTCAGAGCTGCTGAGCACTCAAAATCCCCATTACAATCAGTGCGGATTCTGACATTTCAGCACCTCTAAGTCAGGTTTGTAGTGGGCCTAACACTGAGAGGAAGGATTTTGTGAGTTTACGGCACTGCAGTGGAACTCAGAAGCTCAGGGTTCAATTCCTGACCCCACCACAAACCCCAAGTGTGACCTTGGGCAAGTCACTTATCTCTTTGTGCCTCAGTTTCCCTCCTTGATATGGGGACAATAATCCTTCCTTTCTCCCACCCCTTCTTTTATCTGTTTAAGGCTGTAACTTCTTTGGAGCAGGGAGTGGCTCTTGCGATGTGTTTGTACAGCCCCTACCACAGCGAGCTCTGTCCTCCAATGGGGACTCGAAAAGCTAGTGTGAAATGATTCTCCTGTAGGATTTAATGGTTCCTATTATTAGGGTCCTGTATTTTAAACTCCCAGGGCTAGCCCTCCAAAGTGGATTTGGCAGGTCGATACAATGCATGCTGTATTCCTTTGCAGTCCAACCCAGTTATCTGGGATTCAGCTGGACAGATCTGATGAAGACAGAATAAGAATATCTGAGGCACTTTGTTTTAATGTGGTGTCATATTTTCAGGGCTTCTCTGAACAGTTTATCAACCCATTATTGAAGACCACAGTTCATCTGCCCTTCAGAGCACTGCAACGGCTTGATTGGGCCATGACTAGACCCACATTTATTTCCTGACTGGGGGTGGGGGGGCGGGGGGGATAAAAAGTAATATAGGAAGCAATAATGTGCTGGTAACAATCAGCTAAAAAACAATTTGGGATCCTAAAATATGTGCTAGTGAGAGGGCTCCAGGCGCCAGATCATTAGTTAGATCCATTTAGCATTGTTTTAAACTCAGCAGCTTTTTCATTAGCTCACTTTCAACACTTCATCATTGAGCAAAGGACTAAGAGTCAGGACTCATGGGTTCTAACCACTGAGCTGCCACTGACCTCGGACGAGTACTTATGGGCTGATTTTCAGAGCAACAGGCGCTTAGCACCTCTGAAAGTCAAACCGCTGACTTCTCTTTGCTTCATTTTCCTTTCTTGCTGGGGGTGTTGGAAGATATAATTAATTTTTGCAAAGCATCTGGGGAGACTTCATGTTGAAAGATGCTGGAGAAGAGCAAAGCCTGATTATTACTACTGAAAGGAATGAATTTCCTATACATGTCTACGTCAATAGAAAGAGCACTAATTTATGGCCTGATTGTATGCAACTTTGCTTTTACATTCATAGAGAGCAAGATCTCAAAGCTAAGGCATGGATTATGAACATCGGAACAGAAGCATACAAGGAAAACATTCTGGTAAAAGTTAAAATCAAGTTTAAGAAATTGGAATGGGAAAAGGCTTCTCATAGATCAGTGTTTCCCAAACTTGGGACGCCGCTTGTGGAGGGAAAGCGCCTGGCGGGCCGGGCCGGTTTGTTTACCTGCCACGTCCGCAGGTCCGGCCGATCGCGGCTCCCACTGGCCGCGGTTCGCTGCTCCAGGCCAATGGGGGCTGCTGGAAGTGGCGCGGGCTGAGGGACGTACTGGCCGCCACTTCCAGCAGCCCCCATTGGCCTGGAGCAGCGAACCGTGGCCAGTGGGACCCACGATCGGCCAAACCTGCGGACGTGGCAGGTAAACAAACTGGCCCGGCCCGCCAGGGGCTTTCCCTACACAAGCGGCGTCCCAAGTTTGGGAAACACTGTCATAGATAATCTGAAAATGCAGATGACAGTCACAGAGAGGGGGCATCACAGATGCTAATAAGTTACATCCCTACCCTTGGAAAACAGACAACAAATAAAATCTATGCATTTCAAAACCCGAGCCTGGAACTACAGCAATCCTCTGCTCAGTTTGCATCTCTGGTGATTAAAACTATTTGCTGTGCGCTTCATGTGGGTTGATGACATGTCCTATTTTGTACGTATTTATGTATCTTTAATATTTGTGTTAAAACCACCTTATACTTTTTCTTTTCTTTTTTTAAAGAGGATGAGGTACAGTCTTCTGAGGCCCCACTAGGATGGAAGATGGTTTCATTAACGCATTAAAAAAAGGACAAAGATGGGATCTTTGCACAGTTTGAGGTCTTTATTAATAGGATGGAACTAACTCTAAAATGAAAACCAGGCTGGAAGCAGAGTGTTCAGCTATCATGACCTTACTACGAGTCTCAGGATATTATGTGTTTTTTTCTTAAAGCCTTAGCTTCATGTGAATATGTGGGAATCTCTACTTTTGATTGAAAAAATAAAGTAAGTTTCCAGCTCGCACAGTTGCCGAAAAAAATATTGAAAATGTGACCCTTAAAGGCACAAAAATCAGAAAGTAAATAAGAGGGACAAGATGAGTGAGGTAAT
The DNA here is from genome assembly GCF_028017835.1 of Emys orbicularis. NCBI lineage: Eukaryota > Metazoa > Chordata > Testudines > Emydidae > Emys > Emys orbicularis. The sequence continues at coordinate 5,325,564 of NC_088705.1, read as the reverse complement.
TTATTTTATTGGAGGAACTTCTGTTTGTGGAAGGGCCAAGCTTTCAGGACCTTAAGTAGAGCTCTGTGTAAGCTCAAAGCTGGTATCTTTCACCAACAGAAGTTGAGCCAATAAAAGCCATTACCTCACTCAGCTTGTCTCTCTAATATCCTGGGAGCTACACAACTACAACAACACTGCAAATGGAAAGTAAATAAAGAGATCGCAAAATTTACAATTTTTTTTCTAATTCTCAGGACTATTAAGCCAATCTCATGATTTTGGGGGCCTGATTCATGATTCTGAATGCTTGAGGTTGATAAGATTGTAGAAGAACAAGAGTGGGTAGCAGGAATTTGTGTGGGAGGGTCACATGAGAGGACTGGACATTATTAAAACTAAATTATCTATGATCCAAAGTATGAAAATTTGCACATTTCAGAGAACGGGAGATGTGTGAAAATCCTCAAATTCCCTTCACAGAGGTTCACACATCAATGATTTCTTCAGTTCTGACCATGCATGGGATTCACGCTGCAATGAACTCAATAACTGCAAGTGAAGTTCAGGTAAAACTGCCAAGGGTCATGCCATCAGATGTTGGGCCTGTGAATCCCATGTGCTATTAATGAAAAACTACAAGGAGGATCAGAGTTCCTGCAGGGCAGAGAGCATCTGAGATCCTATGTTTCTTTTATTATTTGTATGGAGTTCAGATGATGAGCATAGAACAAAAACCTAGCTGGGTTAGCTAGCTACGTAGAGATAGATTTTATCGAGAGAGAGTGTTACAAATAGAGCAGCAATGAATTTTTTTTTTTGAAAAAACGGTTTTTCATCGAAAAATGCCAATTCATCAAAACCCAAACGTTTCCCGCAAAAGAGTCACTTTCAATGGGAAGGTTTCTCAGATCAAGGGGAGAATTTCTGCTCCAAAGCAGTGAGAGAGAGACCTACCCCAGAATAGCCAATAGCCCCGTGGTTAAGGCACTCTGTTAGGATAAGAGAGATCTGGGTCCAGCTCGCTGCTCTAGAGAACAGACTTGAACCTGGTTTGCCCATGTCTTGTGCATCCCAGATGCCATCATCACTGGGCTCTTGGCTAGCTGGGAGTGGGGATCCCTGTCAAATAAATAAATAAATATGGCAAAGTCTTGGTTTCATCCCACTGTGGACAGGAAATACTGTTTCCCACCCAGCTCTAACTACAAACTCTAAACTAGCTTCCACCAAACATTCAGAACTATTTCAAGGGAATCAAATATAACTCTCTCTCTCTGGCTACATAGCTAGACAAACTCTCTTTCCATGTCGAGGGGCTGGTCTACACACAGTTTTGTGCCACTATAACTACATTGGTTTAGAAACTGAAGCTATGTATGACAGATGGGATAGGTGTGGAGTGATATAAGCACCTTTATTCTGGTACAGCTGCATCTAGACTAGGAGAATGTAACACTTCATCTTAACTATTTCAGTTTCTAAATCAATAATAATTATACTGGTTCAAAAAATGTGTAAAACCAACCCATACACACATTGAAAGATTATCTCGAGAGAGATTATCTGACTACATAGAGCAGGGGTAGGCAACCTATGGCACGAGTGCCAAAGGCAGCACGCGAGCTGATTTTCAGTGGCACTCACACTGCCCTGGTCCTGGCCACCGGTCCGGGGGGCTCTGCAATTTTAAATGAAGCTTCTTAAACATTTTAAAAACCTTATTTACTTTACATACAACAATAGTTTAGTTATATATTATAGACTTATAGAAAGAGACCTTCTAAAAACGTTAAAATGTATGACTGGCATGCGAAACCTTAAATTAGAGTGAATAAATGAAGACTCGGCACACCTCTTCTGAAAGGTTGCCGACTCCTGACATAGAGACAGAATTACATCACAAATGGACAGAGACCTTCTTTGTCCCCTGCTGGAAGTACTGGGGTCCTGACACTCACCTGCTCAGGCCAGGCTACCAACAACTTAATCCTCCAGAGGCCTAGAAGGGCCAGGAGGAGACACTGACCAATTGGGCGCCAGCAGGCCAGTTAAAAGGGCTTGCCTGCTTTTTCTCAGGGAGAGTACTGGGTGAGCTTTGGCTAGAGAAGCAGTACCTCATGGCTAGCCCAAAACCTTAGGGCCAGCTCAGGCCTTGTCTTCAAGTGCTGCAAACGAAGCACTTAACCTTTGAGTTTTTGTTTGTTTATTTAAAAAGTGCAAAGGGAGAAATTTTGAGTTTGTTATTTTTATTTAACTGTGTAGAGACTGATGCCAAGCTTGTGGCAGGTAGCCAGAACTTGTGGCCTAAAGCAGGGAGTGCCTGCAGTACCATGTGTGGCCCTGCAGGGAGCGCTATGGAGCAGCCCCACCTGCAACACAAACCTTCCAAAGGAATCTAAATGTGTCATCACCGCTAGTATAGAGTTTGTAGCAAAAACCCAACCCAAGCTATCCTGATGTGTGTTCTGGGTTCCCAGAGCACATTTACCTGGCTGTAATTTTGGTCACATATTCCACGCATTGATTTCTCAATTCACTGAAGCACCCATAGCAAAATCTCCAGGTTCCACACAGAGGATAAAAATGCCCACTCACCAAGCCCCATTAATACTAATGGCTCCTGTGCTGAATTCGTAGCACAAATGCACCTTTAGAGCATGACACGTGCAGCAGATGGGATGCGCTCCACCACCTCAATCGAGGTCCTGCCTCATTGCCATATTGTGAAGGTTTTTTTAAGTTAATCTTTTAAGCGCTTGACACACAAAACGCAGAGCTCATTATATCCAACAAAACGTTTTCCGAGGAGCTCACTAGATTAGAACCCCCTGACATTTATCTAATCAGAGGAAATTATAACATTAATCGTTACTTTTCTATTTAAGAAAAAAGGCATGATTCAGACAGGTGTTTTAATAGAAAGCAGCAATCATGACTGTGGAAGGAAAATGTCAGATCAAGAGCCATCAATGGTGTGCAATAGTTTATGTTAGAAACGAAAAGCTACGGCAGAACTTTTTGATTTAAAACTGTGACTATGCAACGGGGGGAGGAACTGAAAAATGATTTATAAAACAAGGCCCAAATTAAGGCCACTAGAGTGATTTCTGGAGCTATATGAAGGGAAGGATTTTCCGTGTATCTGTATCATGGGACTGGGAATCAGGGCATCTGGGATCTATCGCCCCTCTGCGGCCTTAAGTATGGATCTTAACCACTCTGTGCCTCAGTTTCCCTTCTGTACAAAAGGAGATAATAACGAAGCAGGACTGTGGGCTTTGACTCATTCATCTCCATTCAGTACTTTGAAAACCTCAGACTGAGATTGTAACAAAGGCCCTGATACTAGAAGGCACATGCTTAAATCCATTCCTATTCAAGAAAATCCTTAAACACTTTAAGCATGTATACAAGTCCAGTTCGCTTCAAGAGGAATTAAGCATGTTTATAGTTAAGCAAGTGATTTCCTAAATATAGATGATTTCCTGAATTGAGGCCTAACAGCAGTATGTCCCCGTGGGGGCGAAGTGAGCAGTGTGATACTCTGTACCTCAAAGTAGCACCTTGGAACTCCCATATTCACCACTGTGAGATGATTATGATTTGTTCTGTACAATGCATGCCTTGTGAGGTATCATTTCAAGCGTCTTGATCTGTTGAACACAAATATCCTGTTGAATTGCACGTACCATCATTGTATGGACGTTATGAAGTATTGCTATAGGATTGTTACTGAAATATGTGGTAAGTGGGAGACCCCCACAGCCAGTGGCAACAGAGGAGCAATTATCCCTAGCCAGACAGGTGTTGATGGCCCATCAAGAAGAATCCACTTCTCAGAGACGACACGCACGCAGTGGGGGATGCCGAACACCCATGTCACAGCAAGGATCTTTCTAGCACCTGGAGAGAAAGTATAACTGAGGGTCGATGACATCACCACTCGGCCTCTCTCCTCCCCCATCTCAACCTCTGGAAGATCGCCTGGAAGACAAAGACTTGGAACTGGGGAGATTGGTCCCAGGCTGAGAGAGAAAGCCAGCCTGTGTATTAAGAACTATGAGCTGCCCGTAACATCTATTAGGATGAGAAAAGCTGCTTGATTCAAATCTTACTTAGCCTGTTAAAGTTAGAATTGCAGTCTAAATTCTATTCTTTTTTATTTCTTACGTAACCAACTTTGATCTCTATGCCTACCACTTATAATCACTGAAAAACTATCTTTCCATAGTTAATAAATCTCTTTTGTATTTTATCTAAAACGGCAGGAGGTCAGACTAGATGACCATATTGGTCCCTTCTGACCTTAAAGTCTAAAGTCTATGTTTTTGGTTGAAGTGCTTGGGGAAATCTCAGTTCAGGTTAACAAGGGCTGTTGTACGTCCACTGCCCTTTGTTGGGGTGGCGAACTAATTAATGAGCTTGCGCTGTCCAAGGGAGTCTTGAGCAGTGTGAGATGGTATATTTCTGGGGTGCAAAGCTGGGGGTGATTTGCTGGTGTCCGTCTCTGTATAATTCATGAGTGGCTTAGAGAGCATTCATGCAATTTAGCTGGGTATGGGTCTCCACATGCTCATGGCTGAGTGATCACACCACCCGGAGGAGTATGCTGCTTGTCACTGGCCTAGCTTTGTGAGAGACAGCCCAGGCTGGAGAGTTAAGGGGGTACAGCAGTCCCACAGATCCAGGTTGAACCCTGGGGATCCGGTCACAAGCAGCTCCCCTTGGTTTAAGCCAATGTCACAGGTGGTCTGTTGGAGATGATCATTGCCTTAGAGACAAATGGGTAGAGTTGTATAACCACCTCTTTTGCTCCTTACGTCAGGCAAGCCCTTCATCACCGAGGGCGTGGCATGTCACTTGCTTAGCAGCAATGGGAAAACCTCAGAAGATTTGGGAGAGTGCCGTTTGGATATATCTCAGCAAGCTTCCTGCTTACTGCGTGCCTATGCCTTGGAGATGTTTAAGAGTGGGAACCGCCTCTCTCCCCATTTATTTATCTCATTGATTTTTTTTATGGTGCATATTCCTGCATTGTAATAACCATAAAGCATCCTGCAGTGCAAAGTAATAATAGCATGTTCTTAACTATTAATTCTGCCCTTTCGCTGTAGCACCTTAGGCTGCTGCTATAGTGCTCAGTTTTACTCCGTTTATCTTGGGTACTTAACTGGGCCCATCACTGTAGTATCGGAGTGCATCCCAATCTTTAATTTACCCTCACAACACCTTTCTGAGGCAGGGCAGTGCTCTTATCCCATTTTACTGATCAGGGAATTGAGGCACAGAGAGACTAAGTGACTTGCCAAAGGTCACACAGGAAGTCTGTGGCAAAGAGGGGACTTGGAGTTGGGTCTGAAATCCTAGGCTACATCCCTAACCACTGGACCCAACCTATTCCCACTCAGTAACACCCTAAGAAACCCCCGGTGAAATTCAGCCCTCTACAGAAACCCTGCATGTCACTTAAATCCCACTTAAGCCTTCAAAATAAAGTTTAAGTGGGCCACAAGTGGCATAGGGGCCTTGAGCTGTTCCTCTGAACAGGGCTGAACACTGCACCCCCAAGGATTATTTTTCATACAGATCCCTGCTCTGTGCTATGATTTAAACAAAACAAAAAAGCTCAACTCATCAGGCATCTCTTTGTAAAGAAGACAAAACACCATCTCCTTCCAAAGCACAAGTGGACAGTGCTCTTTACATCCCAGTGCTAAACTGCAGTCCATGCTGGTCTCCTGTAACAGTCCCCAACCCTGGCTCATTATCAGGATTTGAACCCAGGACCTTCAGCATCAACCTCTGCCACATGAACTGAATTTGGCAGCGATAGCAGGCTGATATCCTCTATGTGGATCAGCCACTAGAGGGGGACATCCCCTACACATTTGACATCCCCTACACATTTGTAAAGCTCTCCACAGCCTCCACATGCTACTAGAGATAGTCCCACACACTCAGTGCACTAGCCAAAGACAGCAGAACATCATGTCCACAAAACTCACGTTGCTTTGGCTGGATAAGTGAGTTGTCCATCATACCCCCTGATGGAGCTTTGGAGCTTAGTAGCTCTATAGCAGGCAGAGAGACTTACCACCAACAACATTTAAATCAGGCCTTCAACACAACGGTTTTAATTCTCATCTCCATTGTACCAGTTTGCAACTCCACCGCCTTCAATACCGGTACTTTTGATTTAACCAGTGTGAGATCTAAATCAGGATCAGTCAAAATAAATCTGGGCTCTGACATTCTGACTGAGGGCTGGTCTACACGACACTTGAGTCAATGTAACTTTCATCGCTCCAGGGTATGAAAAAGACACACCCCTGAGCGACGCAAGTTACATCGACCTAAGTTCTGTCCATACCAGCGCTAAGCTGGCGAGAGAGCGTCTGCCGCTGACATAGCTTCCACCTCTCATTGAGGTGGAGTAATTATAACATGGGAGAGCGCTCTCCCGTTGGCATACTGCATCTTCACCAGACGTGCGACGGTGGCCCAGCTGCACTGATGCAGCTGGGCCGACGTAACACGGTAGCATAGATTTGCCCCAAGTCAAGCAGAAAGCAATCGATAGGATCATTACAGAAAGACTCACTTAGATGGACACTTAGCGAGGTAAATTAGGTACCCAACTGCACCGTGAGGAGAAAACACATCCTGCAGACACTCTCTCCCTACATCTTCAGGGTGAGGAAACAGAACTGATTAACTTGCTGTTTGCTATTGACAAAAAGAGAATGCGCCCAGGCCAGAGGCAAGTGCAAACAGAGCAAACGGATGTGTGCTTCTATTTTTTTTTTTAGACATATGCACATTTATTTTCCAGGGAGATGCAGCCCTCGTGCTCCTAGCAAGCTGCCAGGGTGGCCCTCTAGGCTGAAAAACGTGGAAGAGGAAGGATGCACCTGAGCTAGCCTGTTGAGTGTAGTTTTGAAGCTAAAGCATCTTTCCCTAGAGCTGAAAGGAAGGATGTTAAAAAACGTTGGTTAATGATTCAAAATGGTCAATAAGCAGTTACCTTGATACTGGGCACTGAACCCCTTCTGCTTGTGGTTGCCGTCCGACGTAAAGTGAAGTCGCAGCCAGTTTTTACTGCTGATTACTGGGGCGGGCAGATTCATTCCAGTAAACCTGTAAGAAAATCAACCAGTGATAGTAAAATGCATGTGGCTGGAAATGGTCTTCTGTGAACTTAACCAGAAAGCTGCCCTTCAGATGTCACCCATGCAGGTGCTTGCCAGGAACTGTTCCACACTCAGAGCATCCTGCCCCACTCTGAAGAAAATGGAATGAAAATACATAGACAGTATTTTCCTGCATAGTGTTACCATCTTCCACCTCAAGGACTCGTGCAGGGGCAGCATGCATTCCAGAAGGGGAAGTCAAAGGAAAAGCATCCCCATTTCAAAGGAACAGCCCAGGAGCCACAGCAGAAGAGCAAGCTGGAAAGCTTCCAAGAGGCATTCTTAGTTGATGAATGAGACAGAAGAAATGCCGGGCCCAGTCTCGAATCCTGATCTAGAGCCACCCACTGGCGAGTTACCACTTGCTCTCCTTTCTGGGCCTTTCAACTTCTGCTGAACGCAGGATGATACAGTGTGAAACCAAAGAGGAAAGTCATTAAACCATTCTGGACTGCTCTTTGATCCCACTGTAAAAAATTTAAAAAAAAAATCTGCCTTTCCTTTGAAAGGTCCTAGGGATTTTTTCTCTCTCTCAATTAGAAGGGTTATATTCATAACTGACTATGTCTCCCTCTCTCTCTCTTGTTTTTAGGACAAGGAGTGCAGGTGACCAAGAACTGAGCATGTTTGGGGAGGGCAAGGATCCTTCACTAGGGAGACTCTGTTCATGTCCTCGGAGCTAAGGAGCCTGGATTGTTTGGTGTTAGCTGTGCACTTCTGGCAGTGTGGGAGTGGCGGAGGAAGTTACTCAGCCAACATACCTCAACACGAGCTGCTTCTAGAGCAGTCGAGGTTAATTTGACTTCAATGTCATTTGGTTCCTGGCCACTTGGTTCAGACTAACAAGAGTGCTGATTTTAATTGAGGGGAGAGGGAGGGCTGGTGCGAGGAAGGCTACTTCTTGTAAAGAAATGAGCCAGGTAGGGTGACCAGATGTCCCGATTTTATAGGGACAGTCCCGATATTTGGGGCCTTTTCTTATATAGGCTCCTATTACCCCCAACCCTCTATCCCGATTTTTCACACTTGCTGTCTGGTCACCCTAGAGCCAGGTCCACCAGCTGACTTCACTAAGGCCACCGAACAGCTGTTGAGCAGTGATAACGTGCAATCCGCACCAACCTGGAGAAGACTGGAGCCCTCAAACTACAGGTGGAAAGCACCATATCCCATTAACAACCCATTGAGCCACCTACACCCCCAACTCCTTGTTTAATGATAAATGGATTGCTTTAATACATTGCAGGAACATTAAAAAACAACAACTCTTGGCTAAGTTGTCATGTGCCATGTCTCAGCCTGGAACAAATGTTTACATAAAAGTCATATGCAAGAATGCATCCTTGAAAACTGGGGTTTATAACAGTCTTTACTAGAGCAGTGCAAACAACATTGCCATGATATCAGCTATTACAGAATCAATTACTTTAACCGAAGCCCATTTAAAATATTTTATTATAGGACTAAGCCATTTATTTAAAAAATATCAGTATTCTAACACCAGTTCTGTTCTGGACGAGAGGGAAAGAATCTGAATAAATCAATTCCTTTCTCAGAGAGGCTGCAAATTTTATAGCCAACCCTTCCAATAACAGACCAGATAGCCAAAGCAACATAAGAAATCCCACACAAATGTAACACCCCTATGATAACTAGTATCTTTCCTTCTGGAAAACAGCAAGCTGCTGGGATGATATTTTGCAGTACATTTACTAATGATGGTGAACTTCAATACATCCCTGTTCTATGTGTTAATGAAGCAGCCAAGATGAGTCTACTGCATAGCTAACACTTCTCTGCCACCTACTGTACAGCCTTTAAACAAAGTTTAACCTTCAACCTATATCCACCCAGGTGGCGCAACTCCAGGCAATTGTGAAACACAATTTAAAATGTTTCTCTTATACTAATTCTTAAGATTGTTCCTGTCATTTATCTATTGCTTATTTAGATTTGATCTTTGCAAAGCCCTTTGCGACATGGGATGTTCTAGAAATAGATCACATATGGCATTTTCCCACCCATGAATAACTCCAAGAGAGCTGAACCAATTTCATTTAAAACTTTTCTAAATAAATAAGTTCAAACATAATCCTCTTTTGGCTGAGATCAAACATTGGCTGTTTATTACCAATTTTGAGAAAGTTACTATGGATGGTTACAATGGCAACACAATTAAACTTAATCCTTGTCTTAACCCAGAGGCTATAATGTTATTGTGTATTCTGAATCAACGGTCAGACAACTTGACCTGTGTATGTAAAGTTAAATGCCCGAAATCTACCATTGAGTCCATCCTAGTAAATTATCATTCTGCAAATCTACTTTAAAAACGGGCTAGATTCCCTTTTGTCTCACCCCTGTGTAGTTATTTATACGAGTGCAAAATGCTAGTAAACCAGAATGGCAGTGTTTTTTATGCACCTCACACTGGTGCAAACGATTTCACAAGACGTGGGTTGGAAGAATCGAGCAGTATATATTTCGTGCATGGAACTCATCAACACCTCGTGACATCTGCCTAATCCATCTACAGGATTTTGAAGGCATTAATCACTGCAGAATCTGAGCATCAAACCCTGACTCCAATGGAACTATGCATGTGCTTAAGGTTAAGCACCTGCTTAAATCCTTTGTATTCTCTGAGGTGCCAGTGCAACAATCTGCCACTTCTCAAAATTTCCTCCTTCATCTCCCCCCGTCAACTTCATTTTTATTTTCTAAACTGAATTAGACTTTTAATTTAAAATGTTGCATCACAGCGGGATGGCCTCCTGCAGCATTATGCCCGATCACAGCTATTGATGGTCATTAGCATCCCCCAGTCTTTGTACTGCAGGAGCACCAATCAGGGATTAAGGCTTCCAAGTGCTAGGTGCCATACCCGCACACACAGTGAAGAGACAGCCTTCCTCAAAAAGCATATACATCTAAAGCTAGAATTTAAGGACACCCCGAAGTGCCGGTCTATCTATTTAATGTGCTTATATAGCCACTGGAGGATCTGAGCACCTCCCAATCTTTAGTGAATTTATCCTCACAAAACCCTGAACCATCGGTCAGTGCTATTGTCCCTATTTTACAGATGAGGAACCGAGGCACAGAGAGGCTAAGTGACTTGCTCAGGATGACATAAGATGTTTGTGATAGAACAAGAATTGAACCCACATCTCTGGCTATCCACAACCGCTGGACTGCTATCACTAAAGATGACAGTACTTTGCTACATGAATAGTGCCACTGAGATCACTATAAGGCTGGGTGTGGACCAAGCCGATTCAATGTGAGTGAGTGTTGCACAGCTGGGCTGGGTACTGCTTGTGTGGGGATATGCATGTGTGCACATATACATACAAAGACATGCAATTAATGAAGTGTGAGCATCACAAAGCCATTGGTTCATACCCTCTCCCGCCCAACATTTTTTTTTTGCTAACGAGTCAGCTGATCCACTTTATTAAGCTGTGGTAAGGAAAAGCTGGTAGCATTATATCTGGATTCTGCACAGTAGCAGAAGAATTCTTCCTATTTTGTCTCTCTTCTTTAAAGCAAAAAGAATAATAATCCCCACCCTCACTAGGGTTGCTGACCACATTAACTTCCCAACAGGTGAGGAGCATTTTAAACCCCACCACCAAATTGCTTTTTCAACACCACATAAAGCGTAGTTAAGCAATTAAAGTGAGTTTTTTAATTGGTTCCAGTTAAATAGGGATTCACTAATGGAAACCAGCTCAAGAACCTGAAGGCCTCATCTTATAATTACTTTAATTGCATAAAACATATAACTTGAAGTTCTACATGTGCACTGTGCTCCACGTACGACCCAAAGAAGGGAAATCTCTACAGGATGTACAGGGACATTTGGTCTATGGGTGCTGTTGTTAATTATAACCTTCCTGGGTGTTAAAACTTACATGGCATGAAGTGTTTTTGGACAAACTTTGGGCCTGATCCAAAGCCTAAATTGACGAGAATCTTTCCACTGGCTTCCCTGGGTTTTAGATCAAGCCTTTCATGTCTTTGTATCACTAAAGAAATTTTTGTTTGTACCAGACTAAGGTCCGATCCACTGTGTTACGTTCTGGGTGATCCTGGATGCACGGTTCTGATTCGGTTCATTATAACAAAGGTTGGTGCTAGCAGTGAACTTGAATCTGGATCCGAACTTCCCCTAAACTTGGAGATACAGAGATCTGAGGTTAAGGTTTAGGACACAGGAATGTTGTCTCTCTCACCAACAGAAGCTGGTCTAATATCCTGGGACAAATAAGGCTACAACAACGCCCCTCCCACACACACCAGGGCAGGAGAGGGTGTCAAATTACAAGCAAATACTTAGACCGCAGCACTGGAGTGGACAAATAATATTAACAAGAAAGGAGGGGGGAGAATCCTCTGAAAAACAAATGACGGACTGGAGCCATGTATTTAATGGGAAACGTGTTCCTCGTCAGCAGTTAATAACTCATTTTTCACCCTAAGGATGGGATCCCACAGGTTTCACATAATCACTAGGAAGCATTAATGGTTAATTGATACTGGAATAATTAATTACAATTAAACACGTATTGAACGGAAGCAGCTGCACGGGCCCTGAGTGCAAATGCCGTGGATTACAGACACAAAATCTCAGATGCAAAGAGGCCAGATGCTCAGCGGGTGTGAATCAACATAGCTCCATAGATTTCACTAGACCTATGCCGCTTTACACCAGGGGAGGATCTGGACCCAAAACGTCTTTCAATAATTATATGGTTTAGCATTTGTATTGAGGTAGCATCTAGAGGCCAGGATGCCAGGCCATCTAGCAATTCCTTCTCCAAAGTGGAGTGCGGGGTGTTTCACTGAACTGTGCAGAAGGAAGCCGGTTCTGTTTCTGGTAGATGGAATTTGGGAGCAGAGATGCTGCTAGACTGGCACGGGGCAGAGTTTAAGGCGGTGGCACATATTCAGCAGTGTACAGTCTTGTGCTAGATGGGGATTTGAGGGATTGTACTGTGATTAGCCTTAGATTTTCATTCCTTAATTTTCAGGGTTGTGTTTGGTATATAACCCATAGAGCACCCCTATCTGACACACAACGCAGGGCTATTGTCTATTAATAAAGGGGAAAGTGAATTCTAGAGGCTTAACCACACGGAGCTATCCAGACAATAAATTATGACTTTTTCTCCTTTCTGTGTTCCCAAAGACACATTTCTACTATATGATGCACAATGAATTTCCAACCCCTGCCATTAGCCCAATAAATGATTGCATTTCTAATAGCTCAGTGAGTCACTGGAATAAATGAAAGTCTATTTTGGATCCTTGCTACTGTGCCTTTCTGGATCGTATCTGAAAAAGAAGACGACTAGCAACTTTGAAGCCTTTTTAACCATTCCCAAGTTTTTCCTGCCAGCATCATCAGGAGACATGAATCACCTGATTAAGTATTCAGCTTCCTGAATATGGTGACATGTTAACTGGAAATTCTAAGGTTTTTGGATGACTAGCTGGTTATCTATTTAAAAAAACCCCAACATTACTCACTCACGGAGGTACAGTGCTCATTCTAAATTAAACCCTCTTTTTAATACAGGGAGCATTCAGACCAGGGTGTGGATGAGAAAATGATGTTCAAAGTGCTGAGGCTTAGAAAAGACTGAATAATTGTTCTGGAAGCAAGGTGAAACGGGGGGAAGGGGGGGAGAAGGGGGGAAGGGGCAAAGTCACGTGATGGTTTTGGTTTGAGGAGAAGTGGATTTTCACATCTGTTATTTTATTGCCCTCATGTTCAGTGATTCCGGGTGGAAGGGGGAAAAAAACAACCCCAAGTCAGCTTGATCCTCATTGATTTCCTAAGGGTATGTCTACACTACGGGATTAATCCGAATTTATATAATTCGAATTTAGGAAACCGATTTTATAAATTCGAATGTATTCGGCCACACTAGGCACCATTAATTCGGTGGTGTGCATCCAAGCTACCGTAGTAGCATCGATTTCCAGAGCGTTGCATTGTGGGTAGCCAATAACATTGAATTGCCAATAACATCGAATTGCGGCCACACTAACCTTAATTCGGATTAACAATACCGATTTTGACGCTACTCCTCTCGTCGAGGAGGAGTACAGAAATCGAATTAAAGGGCTCTTTAATTCGAATTAAATGGCTTCGTTGTGTGGACGGGTCAAGCGTTAATTCGAATTAAAGCAGCTAAATCCGAATTAAAGTCGTAGTGTAGACCAGGCCTAAGACAATGCTTCACTCCAGTGCTGTGAGGGCCGTCTTTTCAGACATTGCAATTTATGTCATACCTAAACACAAGTGCCTAAGACAGGAAACCCGGAAATTGCAAACCACCATTTGGAATGCAACACTAGGTGCTGCTCCTGCAAAACAACCTGTTAGCATGTACCAGAGCCAGCCCAGTGCTGAGCACATCCTGTCAGGTGTTGGGCACCCTCAACTCCCACTATGTCAACCAGAGTAAAGGACACTCAGGATCTGATTCTAGTCTCACTCCTAATGGGGTGAATCAGGAGTCACGTCCTGGGGAAGAAGGTTGCTCTTGTGGTTAACAGCACTAGCCTTCGACACTTGGTTCTGTTCCATTCCTTATGTGACCTTCAGCAAGTCACTTAATCTTTATGTCTCAGTTTCCCATCTGCAAAGTGAAGATAATCATACCTCCTTTACTGTTTAATGTCTTGTCTATTTAGAGGGGCAGGATGTGCCTCCGATTACATATATGTAGAACACTTAGCAGAAGCAGTTGCTGATCTCAGTTGGAGCACTTAACTGCTTCTGTAATGCTACTATAAACAACCGGCAACTACTTCTTTGAAGTTAATGGAGTCACAACCGGTGTAAGCCTCTTAACTTGAGTGTGTTTATTCCAGATTTACACTGGTGTGAGCAAGAAGAGAATTAGGACCCCAGTGTTTTCCAGGAACTACTCAGCGGCTTACAAAACTGGCCTGTGAAAAATCTATTTGTTGAAGTCAGAAGAGGGGCAAAGACTTTCACAGATTTCATCCCAGAAACCTTCTAACATTGTTTATAACCACAGCATTAAAGCAATGTCCCTTAACTGGAATGGAATTCTCCAAGTTAAATACAGCTCATCGGCATCCTTTCTTACATACTACAGAAAGGTTAATGCCCCCAAACATTTGCCTTTTAAGCAAACTCAATGAAGTGTGGTCCCTTGCTCTAAACTATTTTACTTGTTTTTTTTTCTTCCATTCTTGTATTTTACATTGGATTTAGTCATTACATATTTATACCGTTCACTCAGCCATTCCTTGATCAGCATGATCAGTATTACTGTATGCATACCGCATTGATTAATCTCCAGCTCTCAGGCACCATTATCCATTTATAATACCCGATTCCCGTTTTACTTAGTTTCCATTTTTTCCTCTAAATCAATAAAATGTCAAAATGTGAATCAGAAGCAGTAGAATACTAGAAGGAGAGTATTTCCAGACAAATGCCAATTTACGCACAAGCACCCCCAAATTACTGGGATTATATTATTATTAATTTGTATTATGGTAGCTCCCAAAGGCCTCTGATGAGATTATGAACACATTGTGTAGGTGCCATGCAAACAGATGCTAAGAGAGACCCTGCCCCAAAGACTCCAATTCAAGAAAGCAACCCTATTTAGGACAGCACGTAAGTAAGTGTTTTGTTGTAAATCAACGGGACTTAAGCACATGCTCAACTTCAAGCATATACGTAAGTGATGTTCTGAATAGGAAGAATTAACCCAAGTTGAAACCTTTTTGTGAATTGGGCTCCAAATAGGGAAGACAGATAAAGGAGCGGAGAAAGGCAGATCTTTGTCCCTGTTTTACAGACTGGGAACTGAGGCACTGGGAGTTGAAATGACTTGCCCACGGTCACAAAATATGTCTGTGACAGAGCTAGGAATTGAACCCAGATCTCTTAAGAACTAATGGGGATTATAAAGAAACCTTCCCTGTAGACAGGTTATTATATAACTGCCCCCTCTGTGATTTCTTGCACCTTCCTCTGAGGCAAACCAGCAGTCTATCTGTCTCGCCCCATGTTCCTACATGCATGAGCCCTTGCAGTCCCAGACCCCTGCATTTTACAGAGGCACACATAGAATTAATGCCTCCTCATGCTTAGTATCCCATTCAAGCAGGGCTGCAACACATGTAATTAAAAGCTGGCAATCAAAGAAGAGATTGTCTGAGCTGCCAGCCTTTATGCTGAATAAATTAAACACAAGAAACCCCATTTCATTTGGTTAACTGCAAATTCGATGGGAATTGTGCAAAGCTTTCCCTCATGCAAGGGCCATAATGAACCTCTTAACAAAGCCTCTCATTTTCTAACAGGTTTGTATCTTCAGGATGAGGCCTTTAATGGACTTCCGTTTATAGCCACTGCTCTCACTTAGGGTCCCTCAGGGATTCTGAATCCTTCATTTAAATGGGCATGTCCAGAGCGCGAGAGCGCCTAAAGAAATCCTCGTGTTACTCTTGTACATTAAACTCAAAATTTCTCTTGCACCCTTGGAAAAAGGGCTTGCATGGTCTGGTTTGCAAAGTCCCCGTGCTATTGTAACGCACACACCTCCTGGGTGTGGTGCTCTGTCACCTCCAGTGGCACTGAAACCACTTGGAGATTAATGAGTCTGCTCTACAGTCGTAGCTAAGGGCTATATGGCTTTTAGCTCATGCAGTAGAGGCTCATGCGTCTAGCTCCAGTGGCCTCAGGTTCGATCCCGCCCACCAACTACCAGGGTCTGTTGGTGTTACACTACGTTCCAGTGGTTCCACTCAGCAGTCAAGTTACCAGTGGTGGCTGGCATGTGAACCTCCAATCCAGCATTCTTCAGTGTGGATTTCCACTCCTTGCCTCACCACCTAGGAGAGCAATGCCTTTTAGCCCCTTGTGCATCTGGTGCGGATTGTGGCAGATGTTTGACTAGTGCAACAGAAAGCTGCTGCTCTTAACAGGCAGTGAAAAATGTCTATTCTATTCTATAGAGGTTCTCACCGTAGCATTTGAGACGCCTTCTAGTAGTGCATTAAGCAACATGATTAAAACCTGTATGTTCTCTTATCCTTCCACCAGGGGACAACGTCTGTGTAGTGAGGCGCGCGTGTGTACACACATACACAGTGTTTGTTAGAGAAGGCAAGGTCAAAGAAATGTGCCTCCACTTCGAGCAGAAGCTGGTGAGATTTGTGATGGTCCCTGGGCGAGTTCATTCCAGTCTTGGGCCACACCCTAGAAAGCCCTGCATCCTGCACAGGTGAGTGTCAGCCTTATTGTAGAGTTCCACTGTGCCAGAGGAGCAAAACTGTTGACCGGGGTCTTCATCCCAGAGTTTTAGTTAGTCTTTTCGCTACCCTGGGCCCTGAAGCCCGTTGAAATTGCAGGCAAACAGAGGCTGGCCGACTGTACTTACTGCAGCTGGGATGTACTAACACCTCTTCCTCTTGTGAGGAGTACCATCAGATCTCAAACTACTATGAACAGTCAGGAGGATCTGTCTTTTCTGCAAGATCCCAGCAGCACAGCACTCCCTCGCTCCACAGTGGGTTAATCACTGACTCAGAAAGAAGAGCACCTGCTCTTTAAATAATCAATACTACTTTCTGAAGCACCAGATGGTCTTCCCTAAAGGCCTCTGTGAAGCAGCCAGTAAAGGGTTAAGGGTACCTGCCTGTCATGTGACCCAGCAAGGGGTTTAACAATAGGGTGTGCCCTGGAGAGCAAGGGAACTGCTTTGCTTTGGTGTTGCAAGTTTTCTGTTTAACCCATTACTCATGCCCAGAGTCACGGAGCAAATCAGAGGTGAGCACATCACTGCTGTGTGCTGGGCTGGTCAGACCGCCCACCAGCTTCCTAAAGTCTCCGAGGCAAATTTTGGCCCAGATGGACCAGGCTTAATTTATGAAACATGACAGTCACAATGCAAGGAAGGATAGCATTAGGTTGGATATGGTATCTCTACCTGCACATTAATCTATCCTTTCTGTAGGCAAGAGGCCATATTTCAGATGCTCTTCCTATCTTAGTGCATTATTTATTATTATTCACTTCATCTGTACTTTTACCTTTTCAGCCAAACTTCTACTCAAATCATCTTGAGAGGTGAACGGTCATTAATTTTGAACACTGTACTTTAGGATATTCACCCTCTTATGGTTAAGCATGCAGTGAGAATCTCTAACATTCACCTCATTCACCTGTGATATCAGAGCAATTTCATCATGATGGACTTCAGAAAGACAACAGATAATTAGGTCAAGTTGTTCAAGAGTAAAAGCCAGGAAGTGGGGAGGACAAAACAAGCATCCCTAAATACAACTCCATCATTTCGAAAGAGAAATGAATCAACCTGGAGTTCTCCTAGGGAGCGTGATGTAATACTGGGTGCTCAGACTGAGCTTAAGTCTTTGACAGTCCCTGGATATTAACACTTGAACTGCCATTGAGCACGGGACTCCTGCCCGTTGCAGCACTAAGAAAAAAAAATACACCGATAAGACTAACAGCAATGCCTTTCAATAGCACCAGCTATCCAAGGACCACAAAGCATTTTACACCCATGAACAGAGTCTTCTGACTCCCTCATCCCATCGCCCTAGGAAAGAAAGGAATTAAATTACTTTCTCCTTTTATAGACAGGGAAACAGAAGCACCAAGAAGTTACTGGCCTGATCTTCAGAGATGCTAAGCACCCACAAATCCAAATGAAGCTAACAGGAGCTCAACATCTTTAGAGAAAACAGTCCATATGTGACTTGCTCTAGGGCATTCACTGAGGCAGAGGCAGGCAGCTCTGTTTTCCGATCCCAGCCTTACAGATCTCAGGTGAAATCCTGGCCCCGCTGAAGTCAATGTCAGATCTCCCATTGATTTCAATTTCTCCTCTGAATTTTGCATCCTAGACCCACCTCTAGGGCCAGACCCTCCATTGCTGTAAATTGGTCATAACTCTACTGACTTCAAGCTCTCACCATCTCCCTGTTTACATAAATGGAGCTTCACCATCTGAGGATCCAGCCTCTACTTTCCAATACTTGAGTGCTCAGTCCTTCCTAGACAGTTTCCAGCCTTTGAGTCCATCTGCTGGTATCCCTTACAAAAGCTGGTGCTGGAAGTGACACCAAGTTCTTTTAACATTAGGTTTGCACTCTTTTTCTGGTTGTATTCCCTTGAAAGATGACAGTACTTCCACATAGCAGCAAAAAAAATCAGCCATGGCCATCAACTTTAATTACGGTCTGCTCCCAGATAAATTTGCTGGCTAAAAAGAATCAATACTTTTTGCAAAAGAATTACATTGTTCTTAATTTTTTATTTTTAAAGTGACACAGATTTGGTCTCCCCAGCTTATTTAAAATAAAATTATAAACCAGAGTCTTAGCTGGTATATATCGGTGTAAAGGAGATACACCAGTTTACACTAGCTAAGGATCTGGCCTTACCTATTTTCTCTGCAATTTATTTTCCTGACTTACAAAATGTTTCAAAATTAATTCACTCCCCCTCAGCCTACACATTATTGGACCCCTCATACCAAACTGTTTAATTAAAATGAATCTAATTAATGTATTTACATGCCTACTGGGGGGAGGGAGCTCAGTGGTTTGAGCATTGGCCTGCTAAACCCAGGGTTGTGAGTTCAATCCTTGAGGGGGCCACTTAGGGAGCTGGGGCAAAATCAGTACTTGGTCCTGCTAGTGAAGGCAGGGGGCTGGATTTGATGACCTTTCAAGGTCCCTTCCAGTTCTAGGAGATAGGTATATCTCCAAATATAAAAAAAAATTCTGAAATTATTAAATGGCTTCACAGTAACAAGGTGAAGTCTGGATGCTAAAGATTTCTTGTTTAATTTAACACACTTTGTGTACACATCCCCTCCCTCTCCACACATGCGTGTTAAAGGAAACGGTCCAGTTTACTTCTAATACTTCATTCTCACGGTGGATTTTGCTCCCATAAATGCAATTCTTAACTCCATTCACAGACAAAAACTCGAAAGATGCAACAAGGATTTTCTGCTGTGATGGGTGAAAGATTTTGGATTGTATATAGATTTAGAGCACTTACAGAAATCAGCTGTTAAACAGGAAGCGAACCTCAACCTTGAGTATAGTGGTGCTATAGCCCAGTTATAAATCAACCAAGAAACTGTCTCAAAACTTATCCTGACCCTAAACTTTGAAGTTCAAAAATTCTGGATAACTCTAAAATCTCTCTTAATACACAAACACTCTACATATCCAGTGGCACAGTCTCTAAAAGAGCATTATCGCATTCTGCTGCAGGAGAAATGCATACCAGTGATGAAGGTGAAAACAGGCCATCTGCTGCTAATATTTCTTAATGCCTGTCCGGGTACCAACAGGTGGGGATGTTATATGTATAACTAGGAGGAAAAAATCCTGCTGCAATAATACTTCTGAAATGGACCCAGCAGAGGTGGATCCCCACCCAGGCCCATTCAGGAGAAAAAAGGAAGAGATTCTTACTCCTGGAGAAGAATTTGTTTTAATAGGTGTCCAGGGCTACTCTAGCTATTAGCCAGACAGCTGTCACTGATACAGAGCCTCCTATGACCCTGCTCATCTTCTTGCAAAAAGATTTGTACTGGTGACTTCAAAATAAGAGTTGTGCTCAATACCCTCAGATATTAAAAATAGATATTCCAGGCCCTGGCCTTTGGCAATTTTTTTTTAATATGTAGCAAAACTTGGTGTTTATATAGCTCTTTTCATTCCTAGGTCTCAGAGCCCTTTACAAAGGAGGGAAAGTATCATTACACCCATTTACACAAGGAAGTTGGAGTGAATTACTGATGGCCACATAGGGGGCTAGGAATAGAACCCACATCTGCTGAGACTCAGATCCCTAGCCACTCAATCCCCTGGCCTGTCCCTTAGTATATTTAATACGGATGAAAGGCTCATGACGGCCATCACAGCCTCTCTCAATCCAAAAAAGACCTAGTAGATGAAGTGGTAACTGCCTTGCCATTGTGCTTCAGGATACGTCTCCACCACAATCAGAGATGTGACGGCAGCACCTGTAGACATATCTCCTTTGATCCAGCTAGCTGGAATAACAATAGCAGTGACGCCATGGCAGCATGGGCTAGCCACTCGAGAGCGGGGCCAGGGTACCGAGCAGGCCTTTATTGCTGTGACTTCACTGCTATTGTTATTTGAGCTACCTGGATCAAAGCTAGCCTAGGTATATCTGAAAATACTGCAGTCATAAATTACTGCATTGTAGACATACCCTCAGGCATGAGAAGTGATGTTCAGTGAGCAGTCCATGGCCTTCCTGGTTACACACCCAATCCAGGAGCCAAATATTGTCCATTATGGGGGGGATGGTTTAGTGATGTGGTCACATGTACAATCACCTATGGCTATTGGACAGACATCCGATGGAAATGGCTTTCACACTCACTACTGAGCTGGACTGGACTGTGACCTGAGAACTAGAAATGAAAGTTTCACATCCCCTTCGCCAACTAGCTAAGGTAGTCTTAATGCAAATATTCTTACAGTGACTTGATACAAGACAACACATGTAAACATGACACAGTCTTTACAACAGAAAAGAATGGGAAGCCCGTACAATGCATAGACACAATAAACTGCAATAAGAATGGTTACAAAAGAAGGCTTAGCCTAATAGGATGGAGAGATCAAATTATATATATAAAAGTGCTTGCCATGGTATTTCTATTACTTCAATAACATTAGGTTCAAGCCATAGAAAAAGAAAGGTAACTAATATGATTATATTTATTCTATTCAGGAGAAAACAAACACTAATTTAACCCAAGGTAAAATAGCTAATGCATTTGAAAGCTGCTAATGCCGTGTGCAAATCCCCCAAAGAAATTTGCTACAGTTTTATTACACTTTCCTGTAACCTCTTTCCACCTTATTACCAATGCTACAGAGAGTGCTTTTTCTCAGGACACACACAGCTAGTATGGTGACAGCAAAGAGCCACTACATTTTTATTAATTATTGTTTTAAATAATAAATGCTGTGTGTGTGTGTGTATGCACGCACGCGTGCACGCAAGTGTGTGAGTGAGAGAGTGAATTTACTTGTGATTTCAACAGGACCTAATCATATGCTCAAAGTTAAGCACATGCTTAAGTGCTTTGCTGGGTGGGAGGCAGTGGTGCTGGACTGATAACCCAGGAATCAGAAGCTCTCTCTTTAACCATAGATTAGGCAGAGCATGCATGACAGCAGGGCATGTATTTACACAATGGTCAACCCTGAACATTAAAGACCAACCCCAAGGAGTAGGAAGACAATTCAGTCTCCATGAGTCCTTGGGCTGGCCGCTCTGCTGGGACTGCCCACCTGGGTTTTTATGATGGTGGTTTCTTTGGGAACTGGACCGTGAACATTCAATTTAAGCCACTATTGCTTTCAAATACACAAAAACTAACTTACATAGATCCTTCTGAGCATTTGCTGGGGTAGCAGTTCACTGGAAAATGCTAGGGTCCAAAGGGTCATTAACCTTCACCCAACTTCTAAGTGTCATATCCACAACTGGAACGCTCCAAGCCCGTGGTCAAGGACATTCTCAGGGTCCTGCTTAGGGCCTGATCCAAATTCAACTGAAGTCCCTGGGAGTCTTTCCACTGACTTCTATGGGCTTTGGGTCAGGCCATTAATAACTGACTTGAGATCATTTTACTGGCCACTGTTCATTGACTATTTACGGACAATCAGGCCCAGTCTGACAAGCTGCCAAAACCTGGAAGGAAATGGTTTCAACAATAAGATGGGGGAGGAGGCTCTCACTTACGTGAAGGTTTAGTTGCCTCCTTAAAGTTGCAAAGGATGCTCCCCAAGGCTTGCCCGGCATGTGCAGAGATGCTAGCGCCAGGGAAGTAAGACACTGTTAGTGACCCAGATACCAGGGGCTGCCACTAAACCAGCTCATGCACTATTTAGGACTGGCTGCAAGTGGCTTCCTTGCAGCATCTGGAGCAGCATTTGAAGCAGCTTACGACTCTCCTGCAACTTCTCAACTATGCCACAGAGGTAAATTAAACCCCAAAACATTCACCAATTGACCCTTGCATATAGGCAGTCCCATGCAAACATACTACATGGACAATAAAATAGCCACAGACATTGCAGTCACAACTCCTGCTAACTGGCCTCAGGGACACATGGCAGAGCTGATCATAAGTGGACCAGGAGCAGGAGTGTCTCTCTGCAGGCACGGTGCTTCCATCAACACCTTGAGGATGAAAGGGACTGATGGGCTGTGCCAGGAGAGGTGCTGAAGTCTCCTGAGGAAGGCACAAGCCTGCCCTAATGGTTTCTGCCTCAAAGCAGAAGTCTAAACTAATCAAGTGACAAACGGCTCCTCTGGTGCTGGGAGTCTGGAGCAGCCCGTCCTTTGAATTATCTTCACCGGTTCCTACAGTGAGACGCTGACTGATGGAAACAATGCAGCAAAGCTAGGGGATACGACAAGCTGCTCACCTTTCCCATCACATCAGCAAACAGAGGCTGGGAAGACGTCTTTAATTTTTTAAATGAACGGTCTGATGAATCTTGGGACTATTACAACGTCCGTCTTAGTCTAAAACCAGAGCCTGTCCAGATTGCTTATACAGTCCTAATTCATTACACTTAAAGAATAGCATCATGAGAGCTCCTCAGACCATCCCGAGCTACTCTACGCTCTAAAGGGATGATGCATATGAGCGCCCAACACCGTGCCTGCACCTTTGGGTACTTATATGAAAGGACTGAACCTCCAATCCTTTCAGCAGATGGCAAAATCTTGTCTAGCTCTTTAAACAAGGGATATGTGGAGTTGTCTGTCTGGTTACAGCTGGCAACCTCACAGGCCATATTTTCTTCAAGTGAAGTCCAACAGTGAAGGAGAATGACAAAAATGGCATCGTCTTATTCAGTAGGAGCCTGGTCTAAAGTTCACTTTAATTGGCTTGTCCTCTCTGCTTTGGAACCTACCTCTGCTGTGATGCCCACAGATCACTTAACTTTTGGAGACAGGGACTGTGTTTTTATTCTGTGATTGTACAGCCCCTAGCTCCCTAGTCTGGACCCTGAGTGGGGCCTCTAGACCTACCATAATACAAATAAATAATAAAATACCACCACCACCAACTAGCATTGGCTGGGCAAGGGCAAGCAGCTCACTTGATGATTACCTGTTCTGTTCATTCCGTCTGGGGCACCTGGCACTGGCCACTGTCAGAAGACAGGATACTGGGCTAGATGGACCCTTGGTCTGACCCAGTAGGGCCGTTCCTATGTTCTTAATTTCTTTTTTCTAAATTGTTTATTGTTGTCCCTTCCCCACCTCCCCAAGCCCTTGCCCCATGCCCATTTCTCAGTTTTGTCCTAACACCTAGATGATAAACTCACCAGGGCATGGCAGTTTTCTTTGTTATTTTTCTTCATAGTGCCAAGAACAATGGGGCTTTGTTGAGCACCAGCTTGACTGGGGCTCCAAAAAGGGCTACCATAATATGAATAGATCAACGCCAGTCTTTCCATTGGCTTCAGTGGATTTTTGATCACGCCTCAGAGCTGCTCTCTGTAGGTATTCCATGTTTTACCTGCTTGCTTTAGTGACGGAAAATAAGTGTTTACTCCTTTGCTCTCCCACTACCCCTGCGAAGCCAACACAGCTGGTTGAGAGCTAATTGGATTCTAGTCTGCCTTGTAGAGCAGCTACGTTGACAATCCTAATTCACTACAGCGCCAAATTCTGGCCCTTGCTTACACATGGGCAACTACACTGAAGGCTAGAGCTGGAAAGTTTTCATAGCTTCTTTCACTTCATTCCCACTGTGCAGCCTTTTTGGCTTTAATGTCTCCAGCTGATGCTGATTCAACATGGCCCTCTGGCAGCTTGTTCCACTGCCTAATAATTGTCCTGACAGCTGTAAAATTGTTTCTTGTTCTACCTTCGACTACTACAGAGAATAGACCTTCCCCCTTCCTCTTTGGTATATTCACACATGGTTTTATAGTTATTGTGTCTGCCTCCATCATCTTTTACATGCCTCTCTGTGGAGATCCATTTTTGGTCGCCTTTCTGGGAATTCCTTTCCAAACTATTATTTATCCAGAACAGGCATCACCCCTTGCGACAGCTGCCAGGGGAACGAAATGTGTCCCTCTAGCAACCAACAAAATAAACCCGAAAATGTATATATAAGAGCTTGAAGAGGTTTGCTGATATTGGGGTTCCAGGTTTGTTGGACATTCAACTCTCCAGAGCCCTGCATAAAGAGAGAGACTGGGTGTGGGGAAAGGGCTCTTCTGAAGACTGTATCTTGGAGGGCTACTTCAGCAAATGGACCTATGAAACTCTAGGGGGCAAGGGAAGATGCTACACACCGTTCCACTATTCCACCCTTCATTCACTACCCCTTTCACACCCCAGCTTCCCTCTTAGTTACACTGTGCTTTGTTGCTGCTATTTTCCACCACTAGTGATCAGACTCTGGTAACTGTCATGACCACAAAGTTTAAACGTTTTTATTATTGTACAGTAGTTCCTCGGTGAGATCAGGAACCCCGCAGTATACAGCATTTACATATAGTAAATAGTCCTTGCCCTCGACGGACATTACAGCACAAAACAGAACTGGCACTGGAACGAGGCTGCCTTATTCTCACAGTGACAATTACAACACAAGCATATTTTGCAGTCCTCTTCCTAGCTCAACAGGGAATCATTAGGAAAGGGAGAGATAATAAGACAGAAAATATCATATTGCCTCTTTATAAATCCATGGTACGCCCGCATCTTGAATACTGCGTGCAGCAGATGTGGTCGCCCCATCTCAAAAAAGATATATTGGAATTGGAAAAGGTTCAGAAAAGGGCAACAAAAATGATTAGGGGTATGGAACAGCTTCCATGTGAGGAGAAATTAATAAGACAGGGACTTTTCAGCTTGGAAAAAAGACGACTAAGGGGGGATATGATAGAGGTCTATAAAATTATGACTGGTGTGGAGAAAGTAAATAAGGAAGTGTTATTTACTCCTTCTCATAACACAAGAACTAGGCGTCACCAAATGAAATTAATAGGCAGCAGGTTTAAAACAAACAAAAGGAAGTATTTTTTTCACACAACGCACAGTCAACCTGTGGAACTCCTTGCCAGAGGATGTTGTGAAGGCCAAGACTATAACAGGGTTCAAACAGAACTAGATACATTCATGGAGGATAGGTCCATCAATGGCTATTAGTCAGGATGGGCAGGGATGGTGTCCCTAGCCTCTGTTTGCCAGAAGCTGGGAATGGGTGATGGGATGGATCACTTGATGATTACCTGTTCTGTTCATTCCATCTGGGGCACATGGCATTGGCCACTGTCGGAAGACAGGATACTGGGCTAGATGGACCTTTGGTCTGACCCAGTATGGCCGATCTTATGTTCTTATGTTGCCTGTGTGACTGCAGCAAATTCTCTTTCCAACAGGCAAACGGGGAAAGCAAATGGTGGATTTTGACCTAACAATCATCTCAGAACAAAGCATTTTGGTTTAACTGACACACAGAAATAAAGGGTGGAAATTTTGCCTTTGAATGCACTGATTGCAAAGGGCTGACAGATTGAAGCAATCACCTGTAATGACTCAATGTTTGAATAAAACATGCTAAGTAAATAAACACATTCAGATATTGTGGTCATTTGCTAAGATACACACACAGAATGGCAAAGAGAACGCAGGCCCTTCAGATTAAAACTAACACAGCTCTCCGCTACTTTGTACTAAACAAGATTGCCCATTAGCTGTGTGCATTACTGGCAGCACTTATCAGCTCTTTCTAGACCTCCGGCCACCAGACACATTATCGGGGTCCTATTTAGGGCCTAATGCAAATCCCACTGAAGTCAAGGGGAGTCCTTCTATTGGCTTTGGATCAGGTTATTAGTATCTGTCTTGAGTTCATTTTACCAGCAGTCCTTTGTTGGCTATTCATTCTCCATGCACTAAATAAATATATATGTGGTCATTCTGGCCCTGTCTGATGTGCTGCCAATCTCCTGGAGGAAATAGTTTTAGAGAAGAGGAGGAGAAGCTCTCACTTTACATGAAAGTTTATTGTTGCCTCCTTAAATTCCCAAAGGGTCAAAAAATTGTACACACACACGCGCCCAATGCAGACCAAAGCCCAGATGTTCAAAAGCAACCGGCAACGTTGGGTGCCCCAAGAATTGTTTGGGTCGCTAACTTGAAACATGTCAAAGGGGCATAAATTTTCAGAACCTGCCCTCTGATAATCAAGCCCCTTTCTTAGGAGTTTCAAGCTGGGCACCCAGAATTTGGGGTACTCAAAAATTACTAGCCACTCTTGAAGAGCTTGACCCAGAGCCCAGCAGGGTGAGCTGCTGAGCCACATGTAGCTTAGAGATGTCTGATTTGCCTCTGTGCACAATGCCTCCCTGTCTGAAAAGCCAGAGAAACGGTTAAATGACAGAGCTCCAGGTACAAAAATGCCTCTAATTGTAATCAGCCACTGCGCAAAGCCCAGCTTCAATGGGAACACTTATTTGATTTTCCAAACTCTTTCTTTTTTTATATATATAAACCTGTGCTCTCTCATCAAGCTTAATGAGGCATTCATCTTTCCAGGCTCACACTGGGGCCGGGGAACTGAAAACAAAGCCAAGAGGTCAACAGCAAAGATGCTTTGTGGTCCCAGATGCTAATCCCGCTGTCAGCATGGGAATTTTGACGTGCCGAGCATGGCCCGCATGAGGGGAATCGGCTTGCACCCTGGGATTCACAGCTATGACGGGGCAAAATAGGTGTTCTGTAGAGTAGGGAGAGATGTGCAGTATTGTATCTTGTACTCAGTTTTATGATCCCTCCACTTTGGAGCCCCCTCCTTCTGGATATTGCTAAATCCTCTTAGCAATGTGAACAAGGACTGCCCCAATTCAGGGCAGCATGACATGTAGTTAGCCACTCCCCTTTCGTCATCTTTCCCCGTTCACCACTGTGACACAGTCTGTCACTGTTAATGCCAACAGTGTTTACTTCTGCTAGGGAACTTCAGTGATAGAAAGAGCACTGAAAACACAATAGCATGCAGAACGCACTCGATCAATGCGCGCAAACTTGCTTGACCAAAAACTCAATGGGGCAAGCAAATTAACAGGGCTAATATTTTACCTAATTGTTAGCCTGAGGGAATTAGCATTCAATAAATCAGGTAAATACAGATGTGAATGCCTTGGAATGGTGGAAGTTGGGGAAACAACCCTAGATCTTCTTACAAACAGAGGAAAGTTTAGAACATCTGGAATTAGAATCTGATGCTCATAATCCTGGTGGGAAAAGGATTATCCATTACTGTGCTTTGAGTACTGCCTTTATGTGAATAAAAAGAAGAGAAATCCCTTATTTCAGATCTGCAACATCTCCAACTGATACACACAGACGCAAACCCAAATGCAACCCATTTTGCCACTCTAATTTCTCTAAGAATGATCTCTTAGTGATTCAGTGATGAAGGGTGGGCTGCCTGAGACGCACGCAATTCTGAGCTCTTCTTCAGCAGGTAACAAAACCCCAATAAAACATATATCCCCGAACATGAGGCAAGGAACTGGGAAAGCATTTCAAACCCTACAGAAAGAGAGAACATCCCTTGGAAGGAAACTACTATTTCATGCAGGAGCAAGGAGCTGTTTTGTTTACACAGTGTGAAAGAAAGTGCATTCCTTTTCATTTACCACAGACATTGCAATAAGAAATCCTATTAAACAGGGAGTTGAAAAACATCCAACATCCTTAAGCATTATTGTGCTTTTTGATAGCCAGACATCTACCAATTTACAGAGACAGGTTGTTTTCTGGAGTAGGTATGATCATAATTCCTTATTAATTATCACATTTCCACTGCACTGTGCATCAGAGCAACTAGCAAGAGCTAAGAGTCTATCCCAGATTCTTCTGTGCTGGAATAATCCCTTATTGTTATGCACCTTTCATTCTCAAACACTTCACAGGCTGTAGACAATGGGTTGCACTTTAAATGTTTCTACCAGCATGAAAGTTCATAGCAGCTCAAGTTTGTTTGTTTGTTTTTGCACTTATTAACAAACCGGGGGGGGGGAAATAAAACAAAAACCTTTAAAAACAGTAGAAATTTTACAGTGCATCTAAGGAATCAGGAAAAAAAATGTTGAAAGCTTTTAAAGTGTCTCTACTGTATATACTATACTGTCATCACTCAGCCACTTCTGGTGCAGAACACAACAGCTGTTTTGGAGTGCACAGCAATGCTACACACCCTAATCAAGAATACTGTATCCAGTTGGAGTCACAGGGAATTCTGGAAAAGCAAATTTAGTTACTAAAACTGGCATTTACCCAGCTTACTAGGGTGAACCTGTCTAGTTTTCCAGTAAGAAACAGGAGATCTTTATTTTTAAAGGACTCTCCATTTTTCATTTCATCCAGAACACAGCAATTCCAGCAGTACATATTCCCTAGCATCACCCAGAGGTGTTTGTTTACTATTGAAAGAGAACCTCCTACTGAATAACTATTACCACTTCCTGCAAGGCCATGATTTTCATTGTATGGGGTGCCCCACTTGGATATTATCCAGGCCCAAGCCTGCTTGGCTTGTGAGGTTTACTGAAACCACAGAACAGCGGGATAATTGCAGGGCATTGGCCAGGTCCTTTGCTGGTATAAAGTGGCACGGCTCCACTGAAGCCAATTTATACCAGCCGACAATTCGCCCCAATATTCCAGTTTCCTGCAAAGATGGATCTAAACACCCCAGAATATATGGGATAGTTTGGATTCAGATCCGAGCTTTGCAGCTAAGGTTCAGCTCTATTTTTGGTATGGGCAGGGGATTCTTTCCCTCCCCCATTATATCCAGAAGTTTGGTTGGCTGGATGGTTTTAAACATGCCGTCTTAGTTTTACATAAGTAACAAGGGTGGCTTTAAGATTCTCACAGGCATTTCTGAGAATCAGGCCCTAACCTTCCATCTCTCAGAGAACGTCGCATTGCATGCAAACCAATTGCAGTCTGCTCTTTTCTAATAGCAGCACTTAAAGCTTGTCCTTAGACATTAGCCTCCAGTAATGGCTTACTCAATCACAACACTCGCTCCTCTGCTAGCAGCTGCCAAAGGAATGTTTTCGAAATTCTTAGCTTGGTATCTGTCAGTTGCAATAACTTACCATAGAAAACAAGGCAAAATAATGGTTTCCTAAATGCTGGATTTCAACAAAAACTCGTTGCGGCCACAATTCCTTCAAGATTAGACATGCTGCAAGGTTAAGGTTGTGTTGTACATTAATGGCATCAGATATATTAAATATCCACTGCCGAGTCTCTGCTGTGGTCATTAGAAAATGGATGTCAGGCAGATAGAGGAGCAATGCGGCTGGCTGCAGCGGCTGGAAATGAGACATGCTGGTTTTGCAGCAATGAAAACATACTTGAGAAAATTTAAGCACGAGCCTCCAGAGTTCTATTATTTAGGTTTTTGGTTGTTTAAGTTTGGAAAGGAAACGGACCCTCAGCGCAACAGCCAGCCTGTGAGTTAGGAAGGAGGGACATCCATCATGGCCTACTGCTGAGCTTTTCCACACCGTCCTCTGACGGTGGCATAGGCCACTGTCAGAGATAGGACCCCGGATTAGAGGGATGGCTCCATTATGGCAATTATAGTCTTATCTCTAAGGCCACCACTAACCTACACACAAACACAATGCATGCTCCACCATTTTAAATTAGGATGGTCTCATGGGTCAGACAGTGTGCTGTCACTCAGGACATCTGGGTTCATTTCGCTACGCTGCCACAGACTCCCTGTCTGACCCTGTGCAACTCACTTAATCTGTAAAATGGGATAACGATGCTTCTTCGACAGGGGTACTGTGAGGATAAACACATTAATAGCTGGATGATGTTCAGAAACTATGGTAAGAGGGACCATCTAAGGACGCAGATAGACAAAAAAAATATCTATCCTCTTCCTGGGAATCCTGGCCTCAGAAGCAAATCAGGGATAAAGCTTCAATGAGGAGCGTCTTCAACAACCACAGTGCCACACGGAACACCTGTTCCCTATCCTCCCGTGGAATTCTCGAATATCAACCCTCTTTCGGCACTTGGACTTGGCTGGTATGCACAGCGTATCCTGCCTCATTTTCATGCATTGGTTCTACTTTCACTACAGCCGAGATGACATGAGCAGCAACAGAGGCGGTTGCTCAGACGGCTCTTGTTAAGGGAAAACAAGAGGATTATGACCTGTGTCGTCAGAAATAATTTAAGTGTGCCAAGAGGCGCACTGGGAGCAGACAGAAATCAACTTTTCTGCAATGGAAACAAACAGGATAAAGACAAGCAAAGTGATGATTTTTTGCACCCAAGAGAAGGGACGAGCAAAACCACGCTCCCCAAAAGGCACATGTGAGCGAGCAGCTTATGCCTTGAACATAGTTATGGCTAGAGAGAGGCGAATCTTTGGGCAGCTAGTTCTCGTGCTTCCGCATAATAGGTGCTGTGCTGAGCGGATGGAATGTCTGCTACTGTGTAAGGTGCAGAAAACCATCAGCGAGGGGGAGGGATAGCTCAGTGGTTTGAGCATTGGCCTGCTAACCCCAGGGTTGTGAGCTCAATCCTTGAGGGGGCTATTTAGGGATCTGGGGTAAAAATCTGTCAGGGATGGTACTTGGTCCTGCTGTGAAGGCAGGGGATTGGACTCGGTGACCTTTCATTTCAAGGTCCCTTCCAGCTCTATGAGATAGGTATATCTCCATATAATTAAAAAAAAGCGAGAGAGGTGATGAGCAGACAAAGACAGAAAGGGGAGAAGCAAATAAAATTCATGAAGAAAGTTGTGGAAGGGGAAAGGCCAAAGAAGGCAGAGAACTGAGGAGAGGGAGAGAAATATAGACTGGAGGCCTGGTTTTCTATTGCCTTGCACCTCATGCAGTCATTTATGTCAGTGCAAACTGAGATCATTCTGATTTGGGTAGCACTTAATGACCACGTTGCCCTGGTGTAAATGACCGCAGAAGATGCTGGGCAATGGAGACTCAAGCGTAGGGAGGGGGCCGTTCAAAGAGCAAGGTAGACAGAAGGATAGGTAAAAGGGAAAGGGAAAATCAAAGGAATGAAAAGCAGGACAGAGTAATGGGAAAAGGCAGCTCAGAAAAGGGAGCCCGGGCTTGGGTGGTGCAATGAAAGTGAGTTGAAAGCAAATCAGCAGGGCTTCTATTCCCTCAGCATGAGTTACTGAAGGGAGACCAATTACTGTGGAGTTTTCCATGTTTCATTTTCATTCAAGGATTGAAACGCTTAAGAAAAAAGCTAAGACTAAAAGCCAGCTCCCTCAGCTGGTGCAAATTGATATCGCTCCACTGAAGTCAAGGGAGCTCCAGTGATTCTCCAGCTGAAGATCTGGCCTAAACGTGCCAATCAGCCTCACTCAAATCGCACCACTGTTCTGACATGTCATGCAACCAAGAGGCGCTGGTGTAATTCCACTGATGTTCACCACGTGGGAGACTCCGGATGCCAAAAGTTGACAGAAACCACTGTCCATGCAAAGCTATGGCCAGAACACTCTCAGACCCTCCTGGGTCCAAAACCATTAGGATCACCAGTTTCCTAATCTCCAGTCTCGTGCTATGCTAAGGTAGTGGAAGCACGAAAAGGTACCTCGCAAACAGATATGCAAACCAGGGCCCCCTCCAAGGCCAGTGGAGTTACACCAACGCACACGTCGGCTGAGAGGAGAATCAGAACCCAAGGCCAACATCTTTCAATTTAGGCACCTAACGTTAGACACCTACCTCGGGGCAGATAAAAACCGATGATATAAAAAAATCAGTCATTTTTCTTTAAATCAGATGTTTTTATTTAAGTATTTAATGGTTACCAACCAATAAGAATCAACCTTTCTTTAGAAAAATAATTAAGAAGTACAAATGCAAAACAGTGATTCAAATCAATCCACCCTGACCTAAATCCATATTTAGACACCTAACGAATAGCCTGGATTCTCAGAGATGTTAAGCACCCACAGCCCCCATTCACCTCTCTCCCTTCCCCTATTAGCTCTGCCCCCTCTATCCTTCTCCCTCTTCAAAGCTCCTCTTCCTAGAGTTGTTCCCCATCACCATACGTTATCCCTTTGCCTCTTTCCACACTCCACCCCCCCCTTTCCTCAAAGGATATGTCTATACTGCAAGTGAATCTGGGTTTCTAGCACAGGTAGGAATACCCATGCTAGCTTTAATCTACCTAGTGTGCAGGTGACAACACAGGCTTCCACATGAACTGATAACCGGAGTTTAAACCCACTAGTAGCTTGCTAGCCCACGCTATGACATCTACACCCCCTATTGTTACCGGTACTAGCTAGGTTAAAGCCTATCCATGATACAATCACACTGTCAATTGCAGTGCGGACATACTAAACTTTAGGACCCAAGCAAGGCTGAAGTATCTGACACGGTCAGACCAACGAGGCAGACGAAAAGGAAACCGACGCTCACACTGCAGCTTTGTATAATTGTAGACGCAGCATCAGCAAAATCTCAGTCACTTCAAAACTCTCACCAATAAATACCTTTGTTTTATAGACATTCCCTTTACTTTTAACGAGAAGGGGCAAAACAGCTTCCCAGTCTCCGGTATGAACCATCCTAATCTTTTATGCCTGTAAGCAGGTAGCGGGAAAAAAAGAATTATATCAGCCTCCAAGGTCACTGTGACAGGCTCTCAGCAAATGAGGCCTCTCTGTGGATTCATAAAACTGAAATATATATACCCTGTATATTAAAACATTAAAAAAATCAAATGTTATTAAGCCTCTGAATGAAAGCCATAAAAGGCTGGAAATCCAGAGTTAAGCCTGAATCTCTGGATCTGATTCAAAAGAGAGAGAGAGTTGGGGAGAGAGATACAGGTAAAGATTGTTTCAGTTTATGAACATTTGTTTAGTTTATTAATTTACAAAGCTCCCATTCTCCAGATGAGTTATCTGGGATTGTGCACAAAATTAAACAGCTGGGCACGATTCCCAGAAAAATGGGCAAAAATCAAATGAGAGGCTGAGAAGGAAGAACTGGCAAAAAAGGAGCAGGGGGGGAGGGGGAAAGAAAAGAGGCAGTGATCCAAATATAAAAGCCTAAGACTAATGGTTCTCAGGTTTGAGACTTAGTGTACTACATTGAGAACTCAAAGGAACTTTGTTAAATACGTTTTAAAAGAGATTCACCATCTCAATAACATACAAAATAATTCTTAGCTTCCCCTCTACATTCATGCAATCAATCACCTTTGGGAATTTTAATTTTAATTGCTGTGGTCATAATGTGTTCTTATTCGGATGCTATACTTTAAACCAGCCAGATCGAGGCCCACCTACCATCAGCGATATGTATCCCATGGCTTGAGAAAGCTGCCTTAGTAACGACGACAACGAGCTCCTACGCAGCAATTTCCACCAGTAGATCTCAAAGCACTTTACAAAGGAGGGAAGTATTCTTGTTCCCATTTTACTGATGGAGGAACTGAGGCACAGAGAGGGGAAGTGACTTACCCAAGGTCACCCAAGTCATCTTTCCTCAGAGGTCGGGTTTTCTAAACCTTTTATCATTTTTGTTGCTTTCCTCTGGACTCTCTCCAATTTGTCCCCATCTTTCCTAAAATATGGCGCCCAGAACTGGACACTGTACTCCAGTTGTGTCCTTACCCGTAACTGAGCAGAGTGGACAATTACTACCCATGTCTTACACACCACACTTCTGTTAATACACCCCAGAATGATATTAGCTTTTTTTCTGCAACTGCATCACATTGTTGATTTTTATTCACTTTGTGATTTGCTATGTCACCCAGATCTTTTCCAGCAGTACCATTGCCTACTCAGTTATTCCCTGTTTTGTAGTTGTGCATTTCATTTCCCCTTTCTAAGTGAAGTATTTTGCATTTATCTTTATTGACTTTCATCTTGTTCAATTCAGACCAATTATCCAATTTGTCAAATTCCAATAGGGTCATGCTGCCTTAGACCAAACAAATCTGGGGTGACATGCTCTAGAAGGCAGCACCATATATATGGGATGCAATAAAGGGACACAATACACATGTGTCACTCTATATGCATCCGAAGAAGTGGGTTGTAGCCCACGAAAGCTTATGCTCTAATAAATTTGTTAGTCTCTAAGGTGCCACAAGTACTCCTGTTATTTTTGCGGATACAGACTAACACGGCTGCTACTCTGAAACAATACACATGGGGATTATAGCTCTGAGGGCCAGCACAGCAGAGATCCCTCAACTACCCCAGAGGGACTGAGTGGGGGAAGCAGCCACTCCAGCACATTAGCCATAGATAGTTAAGGATTTCCTCATTAAATTGTAAAGCCCCATCTCTGAGCCACGCTGCCTCTTGCTTACTGTATGGTGACTACCCCAAGAATAGAGGAGGACATCAGACTCCAGGGGTTCTCACCCCCTAGCCCCTTTAGACAAATATATTGCTCCAGTTCTTACAAAGGCAAGTTATTTCCAGAGCTTTTCCTTCTCTTCAACACCACTACTATTGTCACTCGGGTAGGATAATAAATACAAGATAGGCAACAAAAAATTATCCATGGGATGCCCAAGAGGAATGTTGACAAGGGAGCAACAACACAGTAGTGATGATGTTGAAGAAGGAGGAGTGGGTACAGAGTGGGCCCCAGGGTAGTTTCTACAGGGACTAGAGAGCTTTAACACACAGGATCATTGCAGGCAACTCTTTGGGAATGAAGCAGGTTCTCCACTCAGTTGGATATGATCATTTTACGCTAATTCTTAAATTGAGTGCCATCAAATATTATATTTTGTCAGGATATTAAAATCATCATAGGAGGTGCTGTCTAGTGGTTAAAGCAAAGAATCCCTGGGCTCCATGCTCAGCTCAACCACCGAGCAGCCTTTGGACAGTTGCTTCGCTGTCTCAGTTTACCCCTCTGTAAAATGGTGACAATAATTGTCTACCTATCTACAGGGCTGCTGCAAGGCTTAGCAAAGAACTTTGAGATCCTTGCATCAATAAAAATGGAATGTGAGATGTATCCTTTGATTAAAGGAGGGCTGGAGTGTGGAAAGAGGCAAAGGGAATGTGAGCAGGACAGCCCAGGAGACAGGAGAAGGGACAAAATTTCCAGAAGTGGTCACTGATGCATCAATTTTTGGGGGTTCAAGCTGGCACCTCGACAGCTTGATTTTCAGAGGCGCTGAGCAGCAATAGCTCCCACTGTCTTCAGCTGGGTGCTCAGCACGTTTGAAAATTAGGCTTAAGGTGTCTCGAGGTGGACCTGGAAACCCCCAAGCCCCTGAAGTGAGGGGCCATCTTTGAATATTTGGATGATAGAATCTTGCTGGATAGGTCCTCCAGGGCTCCAATTCATCCAAGTGGCTAAACAGGGTGGTTAACTCCATCCTTTCTTTGGCAAAGCACTTAAGAACGTTCTCACTTTAGGCACAAGCTTACATCCGATTAGGTCACCAGCAGAAGCAGAAAGGTTGGAAAAGGGAATTCTCTTCAACAGCATCAATTGCCAAGAAGTTATGGAAAAAATGAGCTGCCTTTCTTTGCTCGGTCTTCCTGTTGGCCCCCTGCCCTACCCACCATTAATGGATTCAGCTCTTCGGCGTGAGAGAGACATTTCAAACAGGCACTTGCGAGATCCCGTGTATTTACTTAGCAAGAGCCGAATAATTAGAGCAGAACAGCATAAAACAAGCCTGGCTCCAAACTCTTTGGTGAATTATTTAGAGAGTCCGTTTTCAGAGGGATGGTGTAACAAAATGGTTTGTTGTTGACAGAGCACTCCAAGCATTCGATCTGAGTAAATAAATCATTGCTTCCTAGGAATGGGTGGCGTGTTCTGGTCAGTGAAATGGGGGCTCCGGAGTCTCGGCCTTAATATGTTTGTGTGCCCAATAAGTCCTTGGCGATTTTAAGTTGGAGCGTTTCTTGCTGAAAGTTTTCAAATACGAAAGAAAAACTAAATTGGAATGAGACGTGACAATTCCCTCCTGTTTCTCCAAGTCAGCAAGATACTTATTTAGGGTTAGATTGTACCACTGAGGCAAGGTGGGACTCCCAGCCCACCCAGCGAGGGCATAGCATGCTCTCCTGGCCTCTGGCGGTCACATCTCACAGGCTGATGCAGAGGGATTGTGGGAGCATGGCGTTACTTCCTCCCAATCTCCTTTGGAGAGGTTAGTAGAGTTCAAGGGTCGTGATTATGGCCACTGGGAGAAGGTGCAAGGGGGATGGAGGAGCCTCTATAGGCCCAGCCCCCTTCGCACAACCTGGATTTTACTGGACATGGCAGTTGGGACAAGTGTAAACTGCAGTCAGAAATGCACAGGTGGCCACAGACCTTTCTGGACGTGTCCTGCCTCCCTTTCCAGTGGACAACTTCCCCCAAAGGGAGGTGTGGGGCTGCCCTGTGTCACAGCCACCACTCTTCCTGCAGACCCTGCACCAACATTGCCCTGGATTACAGCCAGGAGAGCAGCGCAGACGAGGGGCGAACTCGCCCCGTATTTTATGTATAAATAAAGCTTTTCACGAGACACACCCAGGACTGAATGAGCCATGGAAACAGATTTTTCCTCAGACCCTAGAAAGCGGGTCTCTGTGCTCAATGTCCACTAGCTGGGGATGACATGGGGGAGCTTTGCTCTAACCCTGTCTGTGCAGTCCTGGCTCTCTGGATACGCATGGGGACTTGTCTCCAGAGCGCCAATCTGGCACCATTCATGAGCACTCGCTTTAAGAAAGAAAATGCTTTTCATCCTGTACCACTGCTGGCTGCCAAAGGCATCTCTGCATTTGTTCCATGGAGAGCAGAAAGCTCAATATTGTTACTGCAGTATTGCCCAAGCATTGAAAAAATGAGCATCGGGCAGCAAATAAATCATTGCACTTCACTTACAATCATGCAGTTAAAAAATAAATGACAGATTTGGGGTTCTTTTTATTTGAATTCTAGTTTACAAGCCTTTAGGGTCTCTTTTTCATGCACTCATGAGAGTTAACCCCCCCCCCCCAAAATAATAATTTAATTTCTCCCATAGTCACTTGATGCCGCATACTGAGGCTTTAAGAAAAATATCAAAAAACAAAACAAAAACCCCACAAATCACGATACAAATCACAAGAGTTGGTGCCACTGGCATTAGCTGCATCCAAAGACCCAAAGATCCAAGATCAGGACCCCACTGTGCTAGGGGCTGTACATACACATTGCTCTAAAGAGCTTACAGTCTAAACAGACCAGACAGACAAAGGGTGGGAAGAGAAATCAAGGCACAGAAAGGGGAAGTCATTTGGCCAAGGTCACACAGCAGGTCAGTGGTAAAGTCAGGGCCAGAATCAACCCAGCAAGATATGTTTTAGCATGTACGGAGTGTGCAATACAGAAACACAACACTCCTGTGCTATCAGCCTGGTATTTATAAAGTAACTTACTTTGCACTCTCTCCCTTTTGCTGTTTTGTTTTGTTTTAATTTAAATTCAGGCTATTATTTACATCAGGGCTGTTGCATGCTGTCTGCTCAATATCAATGGATTTAAGTTGTCTGTGAGCTAGAGCCGGATAGAGAGAGCAATGCAGATTTAATTGGTTTGAATCCCAAGGTAGGGCCTGCCAGAAACAGCTGCCTTCTGTCTGGGCAAGATCTTAAAAAAAAAAAAAAGTCCTGTAATGTCAGGCCAGAGAAGGCACCATGGCTGGGCACAGCGCATTGCTATCAAACAGGCTGCCTAAGGCTTTAGGTTAATAAACACAAACAGGAAGAGGTTGAAAAAATGCATGTCATTGCCTGGCACACAGCAAGGAATGAAAAGCTGTTGCATTCCAGGGTGAGGTTATGCAGCGGCTATACATGGGCACAAGAAGGCTAAGCAGTAGGAGTCCTATACAGTGAGCAGCTGTATGTCTCCAGCACCTTGAATGCCCGCTCCTTTACTCTTCAGTGCACCAGGTATAAAAGGGGTGAGGCCAGGGCAGGGAATGGTGGAGAAGGAGCGTCCAGTGGTGAGGTTGCTAGCGTGGGACTCCGGAGACCCAGATTACAACACCCAGACCTTGGGCGAGTATCTCTGAGCCTCAGTTCCCCATCTGCAGCGTAAGGATAATAGCACTTCCCTGCCTCATTAAACACCGCGAGGTGCTCCGTTATTATAGTAATGGGGGCCATGAATATTATATCTTTGCCTACGATAGGTTGAGAGATTGGGCATGTCTGTGGAAACGTGCTCATATCAATCCCCATCCTGCTAAGGAGGGGCGAGGCACTCCCCTCTCAAGCCTCTCTCCTGCACGGGTGGGAGGTGGGCCTCAGTGGCTGTGCAGTGTCATTACTGGACTGTGCTCTGCCATTCTGTTCATTGCTTATCATCACTCTGTGCTTATACATACAACGCTCACCTTTGCTGGACCGCATCAAGCCCTTTTCATGCACCAACTACCTACATCACAGATACCGGAGTGCAGTAGAGGGTGGGCACATCTTCTAAAACTGCAGCCACCGTTCTTCCCACCTGAGCTCTTCCACAAATAAAATAGCTGTGCATGCAAATGGCCTGGTGCAAACTGCAATAGAATAGTGCTTGGGCTGACTGTCTGATCTGTGCATGCAAACACACCGCTGGAACCCGTTAAGGTCGGAACATTTGACTGTTCACAACTGACCATCGGTTCTGACAATAGCAAACGACACAGAGCTGAGCCAGACGTATTCGAGGAGGGCAGGAGCTGTCGAATGACCAGGTATCAATGTAACACTCGCTCCTCTGACCATTACCAGATACTGACAGGTAAGCATAGAAGTTTTGTAGAACTCAAGACCGGCAAACTCCTGAAACTATGAGACGTTCATGGAATGTGTCAAGGTTGACTAAATGTTGCTCTCCGTTTAAATGAACTGCATCATCCATAACAATAATTAAAGATAATTAATTCTAGACTGACTCGACTGTCTCAGAGCTGCTCAGCGTCATTCCATGTGGGAAGCAGATTTCTGAGACAGGCAGGCAGAAAAGGGCTGGGTGCAGCCGTGAGGCAGGCTGCACAGTCCTGGCGCTTAGATATTATGGCGAATGGCATATATAATATCCCTCAGACTAACAGACAGACTCAGGGGGAAGGTGGTGGTGGTGGTGCTCACAGAATGCTTAGAAAAACCCTCCCCCAGGTGCAAAGGGCAGCACTGCTGTTTCCTATACTGGTTGGCATGTCATCCCTGCTCAATGTCTGTGTGTCAGAGGCGGCACTCGAGCACCTACCAGCATTAGTACTGTTGCAGCTAATGGAAATTCTCTGTCAGTTCTGGCCCTGCTGATGACTGCAAAGCCTGACATGGCAGCTTTAGACACAATGTAATGCAAGTCTCAGGCAGTGCAGCCCACAGAATCCACACACTGCACGCACAGCACCTCTGGTAACTGTGATGCTGGGGGCTTCATGGAAGGGAAAGAGTTGGGGGGGGGGGCGCAGAGGACAGGTGGTCTCTGGGTTTGTGTAGCTTTAAAAAAAAAAAAGAGAGAGAAAGGAATCATTCCAGGAGTGTCATGTGACCACCCACAGGTCCTGTTGAGGACAGCAAGACACTGAATTGACTCCGATCAGGATTTGCCCCTTTGTAATTAGTCACTATCTGAAAAGATGAAGATACCAAGATTCCGACATTTCCAGCCAGCTGTTTGCCACTGGCCTGCGGGGTGTCCTTGGACAAGTTACTTCCCCTTTCCGTGCCTTCATTTTTCTATCTGTTAAACGGGGCTAGTGATACTTCCCTCCTTTGTAAAGCGCTTTGAGATCCATGGATGAAAAATGCTATGTAAGAACTAGGTGGTATTATTACAGATCACAGGCCAACCAGAGAGACTCCAGCCAGGACTTTTAAATGGGCAACATTCACACATGCTAAAGTCTCTCTCTCTCTCTCTCTCTCTCTCTCCCTTTTAGATCACCCCATCATCCCGAACATCCTGCCGTCCTGCACGTTGGCTCACGGGTGCTCCTAGGGCAGCAGTTTTGCCACATTACCAGCTATCACCATAAGAGGGGTGGTATCTGAAACCAAACAGCCCTTCTCCATGACACCGCCTCACAGCTTTCTTGAAAACAAAGAAAATAAAACCAGATCCATCTCCAATCCCTAAAAGTTATAATTACACTTTCCAAATCAGCCCATGACCGGACGAATGCCTGGAATGTGAAAGCACTTAGAAACAATTTACGGAAGGGCTAGATTCGCCCTAGAGATTCCCTGGAGACATGTACCCTTTATGATTGCAGACTATACCCCTTCTCTCCTCCCTCTGCCTCAGGCCTTTACCAGAACTGATTTCTCTGCGCGCGCTCTCTCCTACTCTAAGACCCCCAAGTTCCCCACTTGGGACGCTAATTCCATTACCTTATCTGAATGAGCCTCCACAATGGGATTTTTGGTGGGGTGGGAGAAGGATCTGCCACAGCCCCGTGGACCACTGTTGAAACTGGCCACTGTGGAGGAGATGCTAGCAAACCAGGGCTTTGTTACCTTTAGTCAGAGCTGTGATATCAAAAATGTCCTTGAATTGTATTGGGGCAGGGACTTGTATTCCCTAAGATGCCGGGAAAAATGTCCTGCAAGGGGACAAAAATAGCCCCTTTACCATTGTGGAAGGAATGATTTGAAGCAGCAGTAGATTAATGTTTATTATTATGTGTATTACAGTAGCACATAACCGCAACTGAGAATGGGGCCCCAGTGCATGCACAGAGTAAGAGACAATCCTAGCACTGAAGAGCTTACAAACCAAACACATAAGACAAAGGAAGAAGTATTACCCACATTTTACGGAAGGGAAAAATTGAGAGACTGAATGACTCACCCCAGGTCTCTTACAGGTAGTTTATGGCACAGCCGGG
This sequence comes from Emys orbicularis, assembly GCF_028017835.1. Lineage (NCBI taxonomy): Eukaryota > Metazoa > Chordata > Testudines > Emydidae > Emys > Emys orbicularis. Next base: position 5,284,386 of record NC_088705.1, on the reverse strand, counting down.
ACTTGAACACAGACCTCCTGAGTCCCAGAACAGCACCTGGACCACAGCCCATCTTTACTCTCTGGCACACATTTACCCACATATCACTCAGACAAAGCCTGATTTTCAGAGGCGCTGAGCACTTCCAGCTCCCGTAGACTGTCCTGGTAGCTGTGGGCGCTGAGCACTTCTGAAGTCACATCCATAACCCTTAAAACTCTCCAACGATCCACAAATCCAAATGATTCTTTATGCTTCTTGCAGATGGAATGGGCAATAATATTGCAGGACACAGGACAGCCCCCGTCATGACAGGTGAGGACACAGGAGTCGTTACCTGAGATGGCGAACACTGTCTACACTCAGAAGCCAAAACACCCGCACGCTTGATCTTCCAAACCGCATATGAAACCAACCCAGTATTGCCATTCAGTGGTGCCTTTCCTCAAAGGACCCACTACAGAAACATTCCTTGGGCCATGTTATTCCCCAAAATATTGCTAGGGAGGTATTAATGTCGACCACATTTAACTGCATCCCTAACCACAAACAGGCAGAGGCACCAGCAATCCACAGGGGTCATGAAGCAGGGTATCCAACCTAATCCTAACTATCGTCCTAATCTATTTATTGGTTCTCTATAATGTATCATCCTAGTATCTAATCACCTGTAGCATCAAGTGAAAGTGCAAATGCTATAGAAGGCAGTGTCACCCAGTGGATTGGCCCCTAGATTGGACTCTGGAGATCAGAGTTCTAGCCCCAGCTCTGCTGGTAGTCTTGGGAAAGTTGCTTCTCCTGCCTATATGTACAATGGAGAGAAAGATCCTCATCTCCTTTATAAAGCACTTTGAGATGTATGGGTACAAAGTGCTGTACAAGAGTTGAGTATCATTACAGGCTGGCTAAAGCTTTTTAATATTTGAAAAATCAATACAGCAAAATATTTGGAAACAAACTATTGCTGTAATTGTTCATAAATAACTTACTCTAGCTAGTGTTATACATTTAATTCATTAAACTGACTTCATTAAAGCTCAGTCGGGTCATTTAATATTTGCTGTGTCACTGTTAAACCATTAACAAATACAGCCGGGAATGAATTTTCACAGCTACAACATTCATTCATTCACAGCTACAACATCCCACTCATTCCACTCCTCACATCCCACTTTCCCAGAGCAGACTGCTGGTGGGAAGAGAAAAACAACTCCAACTCCTTTAACAGAACCCCTCTAACAAGACTAGACACAAAAGAGAACAACCACAATCATTTTGCACAGTATAAAAGACAAAGAGCTACAGTGGGGCAAGCTGTTAGTGGGAAATGTTCTTAATAGTAAGAGCAAACAGGCCGTGCCCCCGACTCAAGCAAAATGGCGTAGGCACCGCAGAGACTCCAGAACAGGAATCCTGGCTACCAGGAAACCAGACTGCTTGCCCAGAATGGGAAGACTCAACAATTTACCTGATGTTTATCAGAGCCTTTCAACGCCATGTCGTTAAATTACTTATTTACTCTTCTCAATTAAAATGGCTGCCCGTTTCACCAATGTCTGTTTCCCCTTTCCTTTCTGGACAGGTGACAATGTCTTATGTTCTGCCATCCACAAAGAGTCACCATTATACTTTACATTAAAATCACCCATCCTTTAGGTTAAACAAACAAGGACACAAGTAGATTCTCCCTTTGAGAGGGGGGTGGGTGGGTGTGTGTGTGTGTGTGTGTGTGTGTGTGTGTGTGTGTGTGTGTGTGTGTGTGTGTGTGTGTGTGTGTGTGAGAGAGAGAGAGACAGATTCCTCTATAATGCTCTATGCTGAAACTCTGCCTCTCAAAAAGGTAGCCTATGGCTGTAGACAACTTCTCCTAGGCATCTCAAGGTGCAGACCACAGGCAAGAAAACAACAGCCCCATAGCTACATGCACCATATGAAATGGACATCTTAGCTCCCAGAAATAGGGTATGAAAAGGCCCAGAGCCTTGATACCATAAGAAGAACATAAGAAAGTAAGAATGGCCATACTGGGTCAGACCAAAGGTCCATCCAGCCCAGTATCCTGTCTACCGACTGTGGCCAATGCCAAGTGCCCCAGAGGGAGTGAACCTAATAGGTAATGATCAAGTGATCTCTCTCCTGCCATCCATCTCCACCCTCTGAAGCTGGTTATGTGGGATATACCCACTTGACCACAATAAGTGACCCCACTCAGTGCAGCAGAATAGGGTAAACTCCTCACTGAGTTGGCCCCTGGGCACAAGGGAGAAACCCCCTTTCATGACACTACATCCAGGGATTGGTTACGTATGTTTACAGTTTAAAATTGGGGAGGGGGGCTGATTTCCAGAGGTGCTGAGCATCTTTAGCACCCACTGAAGTCAACCGAAGGTGCAGGATGCACAGAGCAGCTGATAAATTTGTCCCTGTCTTTGTAACAAGTACATCGTAAGGAGGGCACTAGAATAAATATCTGTGTTGATTCCCTTATCAGAGGTCAGCCTTTTGGAGGTCATGAAATCAGCACAGCCCCACATTACCCACATCCACACCCACCCACACAGAGCCTGGAGTAATTCATGGCCTCACCTGAGCATCTGACCTAATAGGTACATGTGTCACACAGGTCTGTAGGTGTATCACACCTTAAATGAAACTTTATATGGCAATTACTTCATTTAATATTGTGTAACGGTTGAGCAAACTAGTCAGCAACCTGAAATAGTGAAAAGTTAAATATGGTATTAAAGCAGAAAACACTAACTAAATAATATAAAAAAGAATCAGGAAGAAAAAGGCAACACAGCATGCATCAGAGAGAAAATAAATACTTTATTACGCACAGCTGAAAGATCTGACAGGTTTTAGCAGCCTCTGAAAAACGAATTCAGCACTTCAGGGACCGTTCCTCTCTTAGCTGCATGGGTTTATCACGTCATGGAAAATAAAAGGGAACCAAGAAAGGAATGAATGAAAACGAACTGTACGTTCTTCATGGGAACTCAATGAAATTTGATAAACTGGTCTCCCTTATGCAGTTAGTAGATCAAGGACAAGATGCTCCAGGAGATACAACTTTCCTGAGGAGTAATCACAGAGATGGTGCTTTGCAGCATCAGTTTCCACATAAATATGCAACACCTTGTATTATTAATTATCACATCATCATCAACACTTAGCATTTAGATAGCATGCCATCCAAGGGTCTCTAGGTTCCGTGGCACATTCATTAAGCTTTTCAACCCCACTGCGCGGTACAATAGTCCACATTATTGTCTCAATTTGATAGATAACTAAACCAAGATACAGAGGTGAAGGGCCATATTTTGGAAAGTGACGGTGTATTTCTGCACACCTCAACTTGCACATTTGCAAGCTTTGGTGCGTGTGTGCAATCTGTGAGTTGAGTGCACGCCTGCCTAATGTGTGAGAGGGTGCAGACTCGCAAGTCAGGTGAGGATAATAGTGCACCGTGCTCTTTTAAAAAAAAAAAAAAAATCTGGCCCAAATTGATTTCTCCCGGGTTGCACAGATAGCCAGTGGAAGATGTAGGAATATAGCCCAGCCTCGCGTTCCCTACTCTAACCACTACACAGGAGATAAAGCAGCAATACTTTTCAACATGCAAGGGTCTTCCATCTACACAGGAGGGTGCTTGCTTGTGGCTCGGAGGAAGTTGTAACTATCTCCCTGCCTTTTTCTGAACTGGAACTAGGAACAGAAGAGAGGGGAGGAATTTTGGAAGGTCAGTAATCTAGGGGTTCTCAAATCCCCTTTTGGTCTACCTCATCAGAACAGCTCAAGTCCTCTGAAGAGAGATAACGAGTGATCAATATCATCTTCGTTTCCCCAAAAGCATGTGATCGCCATGGTAAACTTAAGATCCTCCAACTTTCCAGCTTACTGGAGATGAAGCTGTGCTGAATTCAGTGGTCTGTCTGCACAGGGCTGGGCAAGAACTTGCCCTTTGACCCTGGTGCCCAGCTGTTCTCACCTCCAAGCTTTGCTATATACTTTCAGATGAACCAAGGTGCAAACCGTGAAACCCAATGCAACCTGCAGAGCATCACGCCAAAGCCACTCAGAGATGGTGAACGCCAGCGAGAAGTGAACATTCCTCCACAAACGGACCCGTGAGCTCTTAAGTGAGCCCGGCTCCGCGTGTCTCAGTGAAATAGAAGCACCAGCCCACTCTGAGATGAAAGGGCCAAATGCCCAACCCACAGGAGTCACTGGAGGTTCTGCCATTGAATGCTAAACGGAGCAGGATGGAGAAGTAGATGATCAAGTAAACTGCACCCGCGTTTCAGGCTTCGTGGTAAATGCTCCAGGCAGCATCCTCCCCTGGTTCCTGACTCAGTAGCACCTGATCTTCAGAGGGGCTGAGCTCCACATTTGAAGAGCACTTCCCACAACTGGGCCCAAAAGGATGGGATCCACTCATGGGCAGAGGGCTCTTAAATCCTCGTCTGAGACACAGCACCGCCAGGGTTAAGCGAGAATTAAGTGGTGCAGAGGTCTCAGGGTGGTGGTCCCCAGCACACCGGTGAATTTCATCGAAAATTCAACAAGGGTGTGTGTCAAAGAACAGCTTTGTTTATTGCCTTTTCAGTCCCAGGCAGATCCTAAGCTGTACATGCGCATAGCTTCACCCAAGTCAAGGGAGCACTTCTGATTTAGACCAGCTGAATAGCCAGGCCTCTCATTTTTGTGATGTTCTGAAAATGCTCACAAACCATGAGACAGGCACCAAAATATCAAGACATTATAAAAATAATAAATTTGGGGTTCTTTTTATTTTGCTTCTGGTTTCTGAGACTTTAGGTGCACGCAGGTCACGTTTTCAAGCTTTTCTCTGCAACTGCCAGGGCTAAAAATTCACTTTTCTTTTTAATCTAAAGCAATCCCATGCAATCCCATGACTCCAGGAGCTGAAGTTTTAAAAAAAACACATCAAGTATTGCATGAAACATGGTTAAATCATGAGACCTGGCAACGCTAAAATACACAGCACAGAACTTTTAATCTTTTACCACTCTTATATAAGCACAGAATGTTTCAGACATTACACAGCTCTGCTTCTCACTACATCATATTTTATATGGATCCTGTATGCCCAAGTGGGTGTCTGATCTTTTCAACTGAACTCTCAAATGTCAACATTCATTTTCCTTATAATTAACATCATTATCAGCAGACATTTTTCTCATCATCCTCCTGCTTTTTCGTTTCTTGATAACTTCTGTCAGGGAGCTGTTTTTCTTTCTTTTTTTTTTTTTAAAAAATAGTCCAAAACTGTGCTTTCAAATTAACAGCTAATGTATGTGGCGAAGGTGGGTCAGAATTAATTTGTCATCACTGGTTATACTGACCTTTAAAAAACATTCAGGCCACAGGTGAATGCAGCGGAAGATTCACCTTTATTGGGGCAACAAACCAGGTCACGGTCTTCTGTTTTTTTCTTTTCTTTTCTTATTTTCCCCACATAGCCTTGCACTTCTTACCCTTCTGTCAGGAATTTCTATCTCAAATTTCACAGCTTGGTGGAGCTCAAAAGGTTAGGACTCCAGGGTCAAGCAGGTCAAGGGCTGAAGTCTGGATACTTATCGGTTTCTCTCAAGGATATCTGTTTATTACATGCATTATATGAATCTCTCAATTCTAAAACATTTAGCTAGGAATCGAACAAGAACAAGCTGCGTCCACAACAAAAGTTTCCTGCTACAGGTCCCAGCTGGCAAAGCTGTGGTTATGGTGTCCTGGAAGGAACCTGTAAATACGCAAGTGGCTAGATAAAGACATTAAGATGACATTTTAGAACCTCCCAAGGCTTTTGCTCAGGCTCAGTTTTGGAAATTGACAACGATTCAGGGGTTTTGAAACTTTTTTTTTTTATGGAACCACTTCAACATGCCTTCCTCATGCACATCCACTGAAATAAAAAGGCCTTCTCTGTCCAATGCCCCTTCTGAAAGCCATTGTTTCCCAGGGAGGAAACATGCCAAGTACTTGGATCAGGGGGCGTGGGTGTTAAAGGCCAGACTAGTCCCCATCTTCCATGTACTCACTGGGTGACCCTGGAATGGTCCCCTCCCCTCTCTGTACAGCAGTTTCCCTGTCTGTAAAACAGGGATGATGATTCTTCCCCAATTTTGAGACCCTTCCCCCGGAGATGCACTTAGCCTGGCTCTGTTGTGTTAATTGGTGACTGGAACATTTTATAAATGTTTATCCACTTTCCCACAGTTAGATTCCTAACTGGTGCAGGGCTACAATGCCCCAATTATTGCAACAGCTCCTAATAACTCAGCCCAGGGACAGGCTTCTCCAGCATATCCCCTGATGTCTCATTTGAAAGCCAGCTGTGTTCATGTGCAGGGTGCACACACTACAAAATATGTTTGAGGACACTGCAAACTGGACTAGTCTTCTCCCACCTGCTAGCAGAAACAACATCCCATTGTAACTTTGAGGGGCAGAAACCAAGTCAGATGACCTGGGTTCAACAGCACTATGGGGCCTGGAAGAACAAACCATCCAGATGTAGTTCAATACAGATTTGCCACTTGACTTCTGAAGCTAAAGAATGTAGAACAATCCCAGAGATTTAATATCCCACCTGTCCTGCAGGGGACAAAAAAAAATGTGATTTTCATACAGGAGCCTAATGTTACTCAATGGAATCTCCCTTCAGAAATGGGGTGTAAGACAGTAATCAGAACTATGTGCCAACCAAGTCCCATCATAAGCACAGGTAAAATATGGAGATCAGAAAGGTTCTTCCTGTTAGACATAAATAGCAGCAAAGAACCGCAGCCCTGACAAATTACCTGGGATAGAAAACAGCGGTCTTTTCTGTTCAAGTGATTACCCTGTGCAAAGCCCCCTCAAATACCCTAATTATGGCTTCTGTTTTTCAACTCATAGTTGTTCCCCTACAACAACTCTTTATATCCTCTGCTTCCAATCTGCCTACACTTAGAAACCTCAACAGCCTCGTTTGTATGATACTAATACAGGGGACCGAGGCAAGAACTGACCCCCTCAGCAATACAATGAAAAGGAAGAGGGGAAGGAACCAAGCCCCAGTGCACAGAAAGACATTCATTTTGTAAATAAGAGGCCGGATTCTTAAGAGAGATAGAGCTCAGCTTTTAAGTTCAACAAGGTAAGATGAAAAAGTGAATGGGAGCATATTAAAGCACCAAGTATTCTGTGTCTTCAACACCATCAGTTTCCCTATAACAGAACACAAAGCAGACTCGATGTACCTTATTTTGTTATCAGGCAGGGACAGTTGTTTTTAAATTATAGCTCCCTATAAGCTGCTATCAGATAACTCTTGTTCTATTTTATTGTGGCGTTACTGACTTATCATATATGACAGATGGGAAAAAACAAAACTGAAACCATTCCTAGCCTCAGCCAGCTCTAGAAGCGCGAAGACAAGTATTAAGCGTTTTGCTGAGATGAAAGAGAAGCTGAGCTCCAGACACAAAGATATGGTGTGTACATGAGCAAACATACCATGGGGATGTCAAGATCACTGTCACTACTCAGCGGATGAGCTGCGTTACTGTGAAAGAAAGTAGCCATTCCAGGGAATTTAAAGAATTGGTCAAACTATTCATTGTCAATAGCTTACGCAATGATTTCAGCCATTTTTTCCCTGTGCACCGAATTACCAGCAAAAAGATCACGATTTTTACACATTTGTTGCTTGAAATCATTAGGCAAATAGATTCTGCATGAGCGGTTTGCATCCAGTATTCAGTCTTATTTGGAAGCACAGTTGGTGCTTCGTGACAGGTCACCTACTGTAAAACTCACATGGCATTGCTTCTCTTTCCCTATTGGATAATCCCAACCTTTATAAACTAGTCACATTTCCGTTCAAATTGAATTTCATCTATCAGACAGGTGAGATTCACTCCTATGCAGAGGGACAGCACACAGTCTATGCACCAAAACCTTCCAAATGAAGATGAAGTGGAATTTAGGTACTTCATAGTCATTGTGCTGGCCCCATTGCAGATGGGTGAACACCAGCCTTGACAGATTTCATTTTTTGACTAAACAGAGCTCAGCTACAGGCCAAGAATTAACTGCCCATGAATATTTGAATGGAAAAAAAATTGCTTGTACAAATGTCCATGAGCAGTGAATAAAACATGCCAAATCAAAACCAAGTTTCTAGTTCAATGACCAATTCATCAACAAGTATTTTTTTTTTATTCAACTAACACAAGGTGGAACGCACCTTAAAAAGCTACATTCTAAAGGGGAAAGTACTCTTTGGTTACCTAGGATAAATTCCTTCAAAACGGTAAGATTAGTTACAGATGACTGTTAATCAGCCCTGTATCTGTACAAAAATAGAGGATGCAATGTTAATGATGCAAGCAAACCCAACCATCACCCAGACACCCCATAAAAATATGCTCTAAATTTGGAGAATCAATCCAAAAGAGAGCAAGTCACTTATACATAAGCATTTTAAGATCTTTTAATCTTTACTTAGGTCTGGTCAACACATAGTTCTTGTGCTGGCATAACTCTGTGGTCAGAGGTGTCATTGTTTTCTTTTACCATTAGAGTTATATGGGTACAGCCCCTAGTGTGGACAAAATTATACCAACATAAAGGCACCTTATGCCCGTATTTCTTATTTCCCTTCCCATACAGGAATAAGCTATACTAATATAAGCACATCTATTCCGGTCTAATTTCACCTGACAAGCAGAGGAGGGTGGAGGGTTGCAGCACTTGAATTATATCAGTACAGCTTTTCTGTCTAGACTAGCCCTTAAAGAAGATCTTAGGTCACCTTTCAGGTCAAGTCAGTTTCACCACCACAAAATGGCTCTTTAGAAACTAAATTTCTAGAGAGTGTATGACCAATACGATGGCGTCCAAGTGTTCTTATATTTACACCCACGTAGCCAAGTGACGTTTGGGAGTGCATGCTTGACACAGGGACAGGTTCTAGGGCAGTCTGCTTGTGAGGATGAAGAGATGTAGCTGGAGTCTGGGCAAGATCAGCCTTCTACTCCCTGGGTCCAACACATTTCGCGCATACACCACCGTTCCAGCCATCTTCTGTTCCAGTCACGAAGCCCTTCCCCTGGTTCTGCCAGCCAGCTCAGTTAAGAACAATAATATTAACACTTCTCGTGTACAGTGCTTTTCATCAGTAGATCTCAAAGCACTTCACAATCTTGGTTGTATTTATCCTAGGGTGACCAGATGTCCCGATTTTATAGGGACAGCCCCGATTTTTGGGTCTTTTTCTTTTATAGGTCCCTATTATCCCCCACCCCGTCCCAATTTTTCACACTTGCTCTCTGGTTACCCTAATTTATCCCCACAATGCCAAGCAACGCTATTATCCCCATTTACAGATGGGGAACAGACACAAAGAGGCTAAATGACTTGCCCACGGGCACTCTGGAAGTCTGTGTCAGAGAAGGGAATTGAACCATCTTATTCCTAGTCCCAAAAGAGCTTTCTAACCACTGAAACGATCCTTCATCCACTGCCTACGATCTCAGCCATTCTAGTAATGAGCCTTTCACACAGCTCTGCCCATCCCTCCCAACCCTGACCTGCATTACGCCCTGATATTCCAGCCCTGGGTCTCTCTTGAGTAGAAGCTGCCTATTGTGCTAAATTAGGTAGGTAATTTGGGGACTTGAGCAAACGTTCTACTGGGATTAGATTAACAGCCTCAACTCAAAGTGATTTTGTAAATGACCTAAGCCAAATGTGAGTTTGTCCATCTCAAGCGCATTTTAACACCACACGCTCCTTAAGATAATCACATTGAATATAATCAATTCCACATTTAAATGAAATTCCTGGGGAAGATCTGGAAAGGACTCAGATAAATGAGGCCAAATAAATGAAATCAGGAAAGGAGCAGAAGAGCTTTATTTGCAGCTCTCAAACTCTGGGAACTGGGGAATAGAGAAAGTCCCCCAGGCTGAATTAGTGAGATAATAAAGCACCTGCTGAAGAGACCTCCAAGTGCAGTAATCAAATTATTTCATTGCCCCAGAATAATCACAAATGCGGGTTCCCTTTTCAGAAGAAAGAATCAACAGAAGGAGAAGCAGGATAGATAAATGGAATTCAAATCTCCCTCACGGGGAACACAGTAAACTAAAATGACATACAAGAAGTGAGCCTTATGCTAATGCCAAACAGACTGGGAGTTTATTCAATTTTTATTTCCGACTGCAAGGTCACCGCTAAAAGGTAAGCACAGTAATGGAATATGCTATAGATCACCTGACATGTTTCTGTTTTGCTTCATAAACCACAAAACTGACTGAAAAGAAAACTGCTCAGCACTGCACACCCAAAACGGCTCAACACTTGAATGGGCTGAAGGCTTGTCTTGTGTTTCAGGCACTTGACGGAAATCTGGGTTCGGTTCCAGGCTCTGCCACATTCTCCCCATATAACCAAGGGCAAGTCACTCAATTTCTCTAAACCTGATTCAGCGCAGCACTTAAGCATGGGTTTTACTTTAAGCACTTTGATTTTAATAGGAATTAAGCAGGTGCGTAAATGAGTCAAGGCTCTTGTGCCTCAGTTATCCACCTTCAAAGAGAGATAATGTCACTTCCCTTTTCCCTTCCTTTGTCTTGTGTAATTAGGACTTGCCTACATGTTGCAAAATAAGCTACGGCGTGTATTGAAAGCACGCGAGCCAATCTGGAACAGCTCCCCACACGGACAATCTTATTCTGCATTTAGTGCCTTTTTGCAGTTTAGCCTGATCCACTTTCTGGGCTAGTCTCCCATGGAGGCATATTCTCCCCTTTGATTATAAGCTCTCTGGCGGCAGGAACTCTCTTATTATGTGGTACACGGTGTATAGCATATAGCACACTGGGGCCCTGACACTGGTTAACACTTCTAGACGCTACAGTAATACAAATAAAAAGAAGTGCCCCAGCCCACGAACTGCACGGCCAAAATTCCAGTCGGCTTCATTACCACTATTCATAAGTTTGCTCTCGGCATCAGTCAGACTCACAAAAGAAAGTTCCGATGGGACCAGAACTGGGGTCTTTTCTCTGTGTGGGATTTTTTAACCTTAAACAAACCAACCAGCCTGGGAAACCAGCTAGTTGTGATCCCACCCAAAACTGCAGAACCTTATCACAGTTTCATTTACAAAAATGTAATTAATGAAGGCTTTTAAACCCTCAGAACCTTTCAAATTAATGAAAAGTCCACCCAAGTAAATTAGACTAGTAGGCCAAGTGCTGCAGATTTAAATTATGGTTGTTATCCTGACAGGAACCAAGAAACAGCTGTCACATACAATTATTTTTAGGGCTGCTACTAAACCAGTCTCACATTATGAGCCGCCACCTCTCAGAGGCTAACAATGGCTTCACATTTTATCACGACAAAGAATTAGAGTCATCCAGTTCTCTCTCTGGATATTACCTACATTTATAATATACTGTACATTAAACAGATGGGAATCTCACAGGCAACTGGAAACATCCTCTCCTAGCCATGAGGTCTGTAAAGGACTACATTGCATAACTACAATTATGACTTCAGCTCAACCTTTTAGCCAATCGGACTCTAGTATGCAAATGACCAAATTCAGCTCTTAGGTTGACTGGAGAGGTTTCACTTGATGTCACAATCAGACTACCTACCAAACAATGTCAAGAAACCTGAGTACAGCATCAAGTTTGCCTTCTGCAACACCAAACTAGGCAGAACCCTCCCCCCATGATCATGCCACAAGGAGGAGGGGACTGTCTGTCTAGTATTTAAAATTATGTTTATTCATTTGATTTGCACCAAAGGAGCTCAGAGCAGATCACTGGACAAACTTAATCATTATGTAAGATCAAACATTTGAAATAATGGTCGGGCATGCTGCAATAAAACCAAAGGGGAAGCTATCTTCCTATTTGCTCTTCTTCATATCTTTCAAAGAGCAGTACAAGACAAACCAAACAGACCCCGCCTTGAACTGCATTGAATTATCCAAGAAGTGCTCGGAAAAGTGGAAAACCATCTCTGAGGAGGAGAAAAAGAAGTACGAAGAGCTGGCAAGGGTGCATAACGCCCAGTGCGTGAAGAAGAAAAAATCAGATCCTCTGCGGGGCGTGAGGAGATCGCAGAGAAAGAGACATGGGAAGAGAGGTACTCAGACCAAGAGGAAGAGGCCACTGTCTGCTTTCTTCCTCTTCATGGCTGCGCATCGCCCGGCACTTGAGAAGTCAAATCCGGGCTGGACCATGGTGGAAATCGCCAAGAAGCTGGGAACAATGTGGCACCAGCAGCCTGACAAAGACAAAGAGATGTACAAACAGAAGGCAGCCCAGCTGAGGCAGAAAAAACGAAAGGGCAAAGCAGCAGGTCAGGGCAGAAGCCGGGGGCGATCGAGAAAGACAGGAGGGTCACAGCGCAGAGGATCCAAGAGGAGGGAAGCAGCTGAGGACTTTGATTGTGTTATTTGTTGCTAAGCCTATAAAACTCATCAAGTTCAGCTCCTCATTAATGTAGGTGCAGTTGAATGGGAATCTTGAGCACCCCTCCTTGTGAACTTAAGTAAAAATTAGAGCAGACTTATGTTAAGTGTCATTCTTTACAGGAAACAATTCAGAACTAATAGAGTGAAACCTGTGCTGGTGAAAAGCAAGGAGTTCACAATGCCCAGAGACAGAAGTCCTCCATTTACCCACAGCACAGGTACAGCGTGGAGAACGGCAGTGCGGGCTCCCTCTTACCACAGCTTGGAATGAGGTCCTTCCATAAGAGGCAAAGGACTCTGGCCCCCTTGGCAGAGGTGCCAATTCACACCCAGGGAGGGAATGATTTTTATGACGTGAACTCTTGCTCCTTAGAGCAGACCCAACAATTTGCTTCACCGAGGCTATCCGTTGGTAACAACTTCTTTAGCAGAACCGGCCTGAGTGGCGTATGGCAGGGGAGATTTATCCTTGGAATAATTCCAGTGAGGTCATTGGTGTCTATGCCATTTCCCAGGGGTACCTCGCTATCACCTGCCCTTAGCGTGCCTGCCTTGGGTCAGCTCCCCAACTCCACCGGCCATGGGCAATACAAGCAATCCCCTCTCAGCCTCGCAGGCCCTGCTACAGGTTAGCAAATGACATGCCCCAATCCTCAAGATGTCCGAGTGGTCCAGCCCCTGACCACTGGACATTCCCAGTATTCACAGATTCACGACTCCCATGAAAACAGTACGCCTCGCTGACCAGTTCCACTTTAGATGACAGCACGCTTCACGCACAGCACTCAGATATGTTTACAGTGAAAACAAGTATAAATTGATTTAACAAAGCACAGAGATTCCAGTAACAGCAAGTAGACATGCGGGAGACAAATGGTTACCTATCAAATAAAATCATAACATGCATTCTAGAGACTTGACTTAATTCACGAGACACTCATGTCTTGCAGAGTTTTGCTCATTCCCAAGCCACGCCGGAGACCAGCCTGCTGTCAGCTTGTCTCTTCGGTGAAGGATTCCGTGTGTCCCTCCGCATTTCCAAACTAATCCTTTCTCATTATTCGTAAACAGGACACACCCTGCTCTTTGTTTCTTCTTATAGGTTTTCTCTCTTGTATATTATGCAATCTCAATTTGCATCTGGCTTAGTATGCAAATAGGCCTACAATGGGAGGCACACAACAGGCTCCAGACAGGGACACAGGTGTTAGTGACTGCCTGCCTGAAAGGAACACCTTTGAGGTCTCTCACTGCCTGGTAACCTGCCTTAACTCCAAAACGTTAAGAATGTATTTTTTTCAGTATAGATACATAACTCCTCAAACATTATCTGTACATACATTCTGCCATGAGTATGATCATAGAATCATAGAATATCAGGGTTGGAAGAGACCTCAGGAGGTCATCTAGTCCAACCCCCTGCTCAAAGCAGGACCAACACCAACTAAATCATCCCAGCCAGGGCTTTGTCAAGCTGGGCCTTAAAAACCTCTAAGGATGGAGATTCCGCCACCTCCCTAGAGAACCCATTCCAGTGCTTCACCACCCTCCTAGTAAAATAGTTTTTCCTAATATCCAATCTAGACCTCCCCCACTGCAACTTGAGACCATTGCTTCTTGTTGTCATCTGCCACCACTGAGAACAGCCGAGCTCCATCCTCTTTGGAACCCCGCTTCAGGTAGTTGATGGCTGCTATCAACTCCCCCACCACCATCACTACCACTCTTCTCTTCTGCAGACTAAATAAGCCCAGTTCCCTCAGTCTCTCCTCATAAGTCATTTGCCCCAGCCCTCTAATCATTTTTGTTGCCCTCCACTGGACTCTTTCCAAATTGTTCACATTCTTTCTGTAGTGGGGGGCCCAAAACTGGACGCAATACACCAGATGTGGCCAGTGGGCTACTGGCTCGCAATAGAGACCTCACATTCTACCCCTTGATGACCTATTATGTACATATCCAACCCAGGGAAACCCTGTAAAACCTATGCACTCCTTCTGGCAGCTGACACCAATGGGGCCCCAGGTCACAGTGTTACCTCAAGGATTAAGTTGCTGCAGTGGTTTTATCATTAGATCTTAAGTGATCTTTATGTTAAGACATAGCATGTGGCAATCATTATATTAATACACAGTATGAGTTAAAAACTGAGTACGACATGAGGAGGTTGTAATGGCACATTATACTTCAGTGTTACTGACTGATTGAGGAGCAACTGCATTTCAGTAGTAATGAGAGCCCAACACTGGAACAAAGTATAATCTAAAATACAGAGTAGCAGATTTTACATTCGGTGTCTTCACACCTCTCGGGCTCTAATTCACTCGCAAGACGTGACAAAGTCACATCCACAGGCATAAGCTGTGCCACTGACAATCGGTTGCACTTCACAGCCGTAGTATCATTCAAGGCCAAGCCACTGGTTTTAATAATCCAGTAATAACATGGGATGTTTAGGGCTGGATTGTCAAAGGAATCTCAGCTCAGCCTCAAACTGTGGCCGAACCTACATTTTTTGGTTCCTGGATTTTTTCTT
The DNA here is from genome assembly GCF_028017835.1 of Emys orbicularis. Classification (NCBI taxonomy): domain Eukaryota; kingdom Metazoa; phylum Chordata; order Testudines; family Emydidae; genus Emys; species Emys orbicularis. The sequence goes on along the minus strand of NC_088705.1, from coordinate 5,269,363 downwards.
TTTTCATGTGCAAAATCTCAGAAGTGGTTGCACAAACTGCATTTGAATGTAACTTTTTGTGCATCTACTCCCAGACTGAGCACTGTGTAATGGTGCAGGCCTGCAATATTAGACATGCACATTTTGGGAGACCGTTGTGAAAAACTCAAATGGACAAAGTGCTAGAAAGCATATGGCAGGTATCCATCCCAACTAGCTTGGGACACAGTATGGGAAAAAGTCCTGTAAAAAAAAAAAAAATTAAGAGGAAATTAAAAATGAAAGGTGCTAAAACCAGATGGGATGCATGTCAAAAAGCTTTATTCCAATGATCTGATAGGTAAACCTTATACAAAGAAAGGATCCTAAGATCCAAAGAAGATCTTGATACTTATTCAGTCAGTCAGTGTCACAGGAAAACAAAAAGGAGAGATCCAACTAGTTCAGATTCAAACCTCACTGGGCTATAGTTCTGGAAACCTCAGGATGGTTTCCTTCCAAATTCCTGAATCAAAAATTTCACCATTATTACAAAAAAAACAACAACCCCAAAACAAAACAAAACAACCCCCCTCCCTCACAAACCCAACTGAATCATAACAACAGAACGTCCTTTTGCACAACTCACTCGTTCCCACTGATAGGGAGAAAATGGCACCAGGGTGCATTTTCCTTTCAAAACCTCTGTTAGCACATTGGTTTGGATCTATAGAGAACTGAGGCATGAGCCGCTCTGGCACCATCATTTTCATCAGGCTACCAACATACACACACCTACAAACACAACCCCCACCCCCAAATAAAAACAGAAAAGCAATTTTTTGCTTGGCTTTTAAACACATTTTCTAAATACATATGAAATGTGGACAGGGATCAGCTTGATCAGGAAATAGATGAAGGGAGTTTGTTTCTATGAAAACGGTTACAATGAAACAATAAATGCCGCAAATAAAGGAAGCGCGCAGGAACACCATCACTCTCTCACACACATAAACACACACACACTTTCCACAACTGTAAGAAGCTTACCTGAATATCTCAAAAAACTAAATATTAATTGATCCTCGCAATGCCCCTGTGTGGCAGAGTAACCTATTCTTGGCCCCACATTACAAGGGCAGAAATTAAAGCACAGAGAGGTTAAATGCCTTAATGGTCACACAGCAAGCCAGGGGCACATCCAGGAATTGAACACAGAGGTCTCGATTCCCAGTCCCCCTATTCCAATGTCGCTGCCTGTTAGGAGGGAAAGGGCACCCTTCCCCTGGTTAAATGTTTGTTGTCCTAGCTCTGTAGTTTTTGTAAGTATTGGGTTGATCTCCATAGGGCAGATCTGAATGGGACTGAACATTTCCTTGGTCTGGTGGAGGAAGGATGGTTTTGCAAAACTATTCACCATTTCCCAAGGCTAAGGTGACTAACAACACTGTGGCAAAGCAGGGAAGCTGTTCCTCCCTTTATGATTTAAAAAAGCCAATCCGCTGTTTGATTAAGGTGGAAAAACTCATTTGTGAGTGCAAGTTCCGTGAGGCCCTGGGATAATAAACCACCTTTTAAAACCCTGGAGACGTCTGAAACCAAGGATCTAATCCCAGCTCAGCTCCCCAAGTGAAAACAAGTTTGATTATTTTGCTCCGGACTCCATTTTTCAAAATCCTGGAATCACAGCATTTGGAAGGGCTGTCGGTTCTGTTCTGGAGGGAGGAAGAATTAACAGTGGGTGTTTGCAGGTTGAGACTGTTAGAGGAAGGCGAGGAGAGCTGTGTGTGAGCAGCACGGGGAGCACTTGGATACTATGCTCCTGAACACAGCATGAGAACCTAGACACAGAACATGTTAGAGGGCAGGAATGAGGTGGCCCAATCCGAAGCTACTTAAAGACAATGGGAGTCTCTCCATCGACTCCGGCAGGCTTTGGATCAGGCCCCAGAAGAGCAAGAGGTGCTCCTGTCAGAGATTGAGGTTGAGCTGGCAGAGAGGTGGGAAGGTGGCATTTTGCTTGGTACCCAAACACCTTATTATATCCTATATTGGCTCTTAAGCCACCTGCATCTCCATAGTATCTGAGTGCCTTTGATTAGTGTATCGAGGGTATGTCTACACTGCAGGGGGGGGGGATTCCCAGGGGGTAGACAGACTCATGCTAGCCCAGCCCAGGCTAGCGTGCCAAAAATAGTAGTGTGGACATTGCAGCATGGGCAACAGCTCAGGCAAGTCACCCAAGTCCAAGCCCACTTGATGCCCTGGGTCTGAGCTCAGGCAGCTAGCCCAAGCCACCGCCCATGCGGCAATACCCACACTGCCCGGAATCACACCTCCCAGCTGCAGTGCAGACATACCTTATACAACGAGTCTAACCGCTGTCACACGTAGCTCGCTCTCCCTCATCCTCGCTCTAGGGGAAGAATTGCATGTGCAGTGTAGTGTTTTGTTTTGGTAGGTCTGTGTTTGTTATAAGCTCAGTCAAATCCCATCCTCACCTTTCTTCCAGACTCATCCAGAAAATCATTTCAGTTCCCCAAACTCCAAACAGAACTGGCCCTGGTGGTGATGGGATCTTTGTCCCGTAGTCCACCAACCGGACTTCTTTGGGATCTTAGCACCATCTGCTGTAATACCAGGAGAGCAAGTCACCATGGCCAAGCGCTTTCACTGCATGCAGAGGAAAAACTCAGATACATGGCCCACTAAATAGTCAGTAAAGACACTGCTGACATATTAAGTAAAAAATAATTCTCAACTATAATTTCTCTGACTCAGTGGCAGAGTGTTTAACTGAGCAGAGACAAGAAAATATCACATTAATGGTTCTCATCACTGCATGGTCACTAACAGCTTGACAGGCCCCATCAATTAAAATCTATTTCCAGCTGCACTAGTGAGGGTGACTCCAGGCTGTCTAGCTATTTTTGTTACATACAGCAAATACAAAGAGGTTAATACACACCCTCAAAAATGCACAAGGCATCATCCATCCAACCGAACTTTTAAAAATTAAGAAATGTTTGGGTCTCTGGTTCTTTGAGTCACATACTTCACAAAATGCCAGGGCATGATTGGTATGCAGGCAAAATCATGCTCTGTGAAGATGCCACATAGGTTCCACTCAATTTAATGTATCGGAGTCTGGTCATGAGTAATGTCTCTAAATTCCTGCAGCCTGGCCTCCACGCACACACACCTTTGTGCAAACGCACACACACTCCAACAGAGTCTCAATATGGCTGTTGTTACCAATCCTCTACCACTGAAACGCATCCTTCCGCCCCCCTGATTGTCAACTGACTGCAAGGTCGGGGAATTTGTGATCAACAGAAGAGGATTTTATTTTTTTAGCCATTCCAGCTGGTTTTCTGGAACATCACTCAAACAAAGTAAGAATAAGAGCAGCTCAATGTTTACTGCATATATTAATACCTCCTGGGGGGAAAAGCACTTTACAAAAGGTAGATATTATCCACACTGTGCAAATGGGGAAACTGAGGCACGGAGGTGAAGGCCAACATTTTCAGACTTGGGTTCTGAAAGTAAAGCAACTAAATCCATAGTTGGGTACCTAAATAAAAGTGGTCCTGATTTTCAGGGGGAGCTACCAGCACTCAGAATCTCTGAAAGTCAGACCACTTATTTAGATGCCAAACTTGAGTTGCCTAATTGATTTGGCCAAAGTCAAAGAGATTAATAAAAGAATCCTGGGTTTCGAACTCATTGAGTTCTTGGCTTCCCAATTTTTTTGCTCAGGGCACTGGGCCACACATCTCAATGAAACCGTTGCACTAAAAGTGTGAGCCAGGACAGACTATTACAGGGAACGGGCAAAAGAAGAAGAGACCATAAGTAATTTTAGAATTCTGAATGTTTCAGAGTTCCACAGAGCATCAGTAATAACACTAGCTGGTTTGCATTAGCAGATAGAATTCATCTCTGTTACACAGCTTCCCTTCACAGTAGTCGTTATTAAGGGAAGCAGTGTGATCTGATGAGTAGGTCTCTGGACTAAGGGAAGTGTGTTTTAATTAGAACAGGGTGAATAACTGGCCACTGAGCTGAAAAATCAAACAGGAAAATGCTCCAATCCCCAAAATTGTTTTGGGTTAAATGAAACATTTTGTTTGCTCCAAAACTAAATCTTTTTGTTTAATTTCCAGGTGGTCTTTTTAAACTGCTAAATCCTGCTACATTTTCAAAGGAAATGTGTTTCAAAATGAAATGTTGAAACATTTTATTCTGAAAATGTCAAAACAAACAGTAGGACTTCCTTGGAATTTCCCCCACCGCCCCTTGTTTTGGCCAAAACTCTTTGCCAAATTCGACCTGACGCTGCCCAGCTCTAATTCTGACTCCGCCGTGCATTTGCTATATGACCTTGGGAGAGTCATTTCACACCTCTGGGCTTCTATTCCCACATCTATCAGTGGGGAGAATGCTTCTTATCTTCCTTTGTTAACTGCTTTGAGAGCTACAGATTAAATGCACTATATAAGAGTTATTAACAAAAAAACAAAAACCCCTAACACTTTCTCAGTTGCCATGTAGCATTATTGAAGGAAGCAGTTATTTCTCAGGACCTGTTGAAATTTGAAGTTGGAGGGGGCTCGACATTGTTAGACTTTCTTGAATGAAGACTCATACACTTTAAGGCCAGAAGGGACCATCATGATCATCTAGTCTGACCTCCGGCACATCGCAGGCCACAGAACCTCCCCCACCCACTCCTGCGATAGACCTAGAACCTCTGGCTGAGTTACTGACATCCTCAAATCACGGTTTAAAGACTTCAAGTTACAGAGAATTCACCATTGACACTAGTTTAAACCTGCAAGTGACCCATGCCCCAGGCTGCAGAGGAAGGCAAAAAAACCCCAGGGTCTCCGTCAATCTGATCTGGGGGAAAATTCCTTCCCAACCTCAAAATGGTGATCAGTTAGACCCTGAGCATTTGGGCAAGACCCACCATGCAGATACCTGGGAAAGAATTCTCTGTAGTAACTCAGAGCCCTCCCCAGCTAGCACTAATCACCTTGAAGACCATGGACAGATTCCCCCTCCATCCAGTTTCTATGCACCAGTAAAAACAGACGATTAAATTGTATCTGAAGTCCATGGATTCTTTCAATATTGAAACAATCCAGCTCAGCTGAGGCTCATTACAAGCCTTAGCATGAAAGCTGTTCCACATGCTTTTCACATACTCAAAACTAATGATAATGACATTATAATAGATCTCGTAATAACATTTTTACACAGCTTAATGCAGCCTTTGTTTCCGTTGCTAAGGGAAAGATGGGTAAAGAATACCTTTTAAGTTTTGCAGAAGAAAATTAGCTGGAATGCCACTTTCCTTTAGTGAGCCAATTAAATGGATTAATCTGGATCCTTGGCAGCAGTACAAAACCAGACAAGTGTTTAGTTTTCTTGTCAACTTGATGCATGGATATCAAAGGTTTAGGGTTCAGCTTGGAGAAGCGACCAGAAGTTTTAGATGCTTATCCAAACATCAAGTCTGCAGAAATCTGCTTTCCTTGGCAGTTTCCCACACTTCCAGTTCTAATTACAGGCAGAAATACAGAACTACTGCCACTTCTCTGGCGGTACTTCTGCACTTCAGATGTCAGATTCATTACTTCTCTTATCTGAAAATTTCAGAGCCTTAAAGATTTGGCTAAAGTTCAAACCATAAAAGAACAAAACAAGTTTCAAGTGCTTTTCTGGAATGCTCTACACCAATGGTTTTCAACCTGTGGTCCGCAGACCCCTGGGGGTCCGCAGACTCTGTCTAAGATTTCCAAAGGGGTCCGCACCTCAATTCAAAAATTGTTAAGTGTCCGCAAATGAAAAAAGGTTGAAAACTGCTGCTCTGGACAGAAATAAAGATGCCTGAATATACAGTGGAGAGACCTGAATTCTAATCCCAGCCCTTCTTGTGACTTTCTACCTGGCCTCTTGCAAATCACGTAACCTCTCTGTGTGTCAATTTCCCCAGATATAAAACAGGAACAAGGACACTTTTCTCTCACTCTTTGTCCAATCTCAAGCTCTTCAGGGTAGGAACGCTCTTACCAGGTGGTTGCACGATGCCAGGCACAAGGGACCCCCCAATCTTGGTTGGGGCCTCTTGATGCTATCATAATACTGACAATAGAAGGGAACGTAAATTCCTTTCAGCACTGGAATTTTCCCCAAACAGATTAGGTTAGTGGGGTTCCTTCTCTACTTTAATGCTTTCAGACACGTTCCTTATCTTTCCTGAGTCAATAAGGCAGGAAGAAGAAAAGTCAAGTCCACAGAAGCTTTTTGAAACATTGCATCCGGCATTGTTGCATTTAAAAAAAAAAAGAAAGAAAGAAAGAAAAATCTTCCAGGACCAAACGTTTTGATTCCTGGTGGATGTTGCAAAACTGATGAGAGCATGTTTTTGCAAGCACTTGTTTTATTTTTTGAAGGTCAAAACAATCCTGCTAGGACATTAAATAGATTAGGATTCCCCTCGCAGACTGATTAAATAAACGCTATTATTAGCCTTATTGGCATTTCAGCAAATTATAGTAAGTATTAAATGGGAGAAAAAAAATTAAAAAGATTATAACAAAACCCAACAACCCTGCAATTGAAGTAATCTGTTGGCTAGGTTTGTGTTCCCATCGCTTGTGCAGAAGGTGAATTACTTCGGCAGGAGAAATGAGCAAACTTCTGCCAGCTTTACGCTCTCTTTCCGGAAAGTCCCTTTTAATGGAGGTTGCATCTAGCCAACATGGGAGCTAGAGCTGTGTCAACAGTTTCCGTCATAAGCCTCTCCATTCCCTCACCCCACCCTGGCCAGCACACCACCACCACCACCCTGAGGGTTTTAAGAACACAGTTCACCAAACTTCCATCCAGGCTGAGGTCTTGCAGAAAAATCGCTCCATTTAGAACCCTGCAGTCTTAGATCCTTGCTCTACTCTGGTCCTACTGATTCAGCGCAAGAGCTTAGGGACGATACTTTACCTCTCCTGAGCTCCAACTCAGCAAAGCACACAACCACAATCTTTAGTCCTACTGAAGAAAATTACAGTGTTCAGAAAAACCAACAATGATCTAGTATGCAGAATGTGAGAAACTAGAGGTTTATGTAAAAGGGAAAAAAAAATTTTTTTTTAGGCAGTTGGAGCATATCTTTAAAAAAACACAAACAAACAACCGAGATTAACCTCTCCAGAACCTTCAAATTACTATTCACCCTGCACAGCCCTTTTAGGAAATAACTGCTCACAAGCTAATTTGGATATGTGGCAATCAGAAAAACATTTTTCCTACTTAAAAAGAAGATACAAGAGGTTGCTTAGGTACCTTATGCGCATAGGCTGCCTGGCAAACCACCAGCCATTTTGTTGGAAAAGATCAGTATCCCAATGTGCTGGCAACATGATGGTAATTTGGCCACCAGGTATCTGTATTTATTTATTTATTTATTTAATACATAACAAAGCTGCCAGAACTCCTTGCAGAAGGAAGAGCAGTAATTGGCCTATTTCAAATCGATCCAACTGTGCATCTTCCACCAAACATTGACACTATTCCTGTATGTTTATTTATCTCTGTAGATGTATATAACAGATAAATACCGGTCAATGTAACAGGATCCCTGTACTCCTGCTGTGTCTGTCTCCAGCTTAGATTACAATCACTGGAACAGGGATGGCTTCCGCTGTATGTCTGTACGGTACCTACCACAATGGAGCCCCGATTTACCGAGTGCTGCGCTGTGATACAAATAATATCTTATTTATTAAACCTAAGCATCACTGTTCAACATGGTGAGTTGTTTACCATCCATTCCTTCTGTCAAGCTTGCAGTTCTTAATGCAAAAGCATCCTCACTGTAAATTGGAGTTTGGTTAATGAAACACGGGTCTTCATGAGTGCATTATTATTACCTAACCATGTAACCATCTGTTTCATTTATTTGACAATAATGACACCAACAAAAAGGCAGATGCTATGTTATTAAAAGTGCAATTAGGGGAGGTTTTTGTTTTTGCCTTTGCTTTTTTAAACTGATCTGATTCTCTCTCTCTCCCCCCCCCCCCCCCCCGATGTTTCAAGGTATTACCAACTAGATTGATAAAATAAATATTTGTTTTTGTTCCTTCCAGCCTAAATTAAAACTATGCCAGGTATGGTAGATCATTAGAGACATTATTAACTTGGGTATATGAGGCTAACTTTCTTCTCTATAGTGGGATCAGGGCTGGCGCAACCCATTAGGCGACCTAGGCGGTCGCCTAGGGCACTACAATTTGGGGGGCGGCGACCGCAGTGGTATTTCGGCGGCAGGACCTTCCGCCGCCTAGGGCGTCAGAAAAGCTGGCGGCGCTCCTGAGTGGGATAGAATTATGACTAAGACACCAAGTGAAATATAAATATATACATACACATATATGTAATAATGTACATGGCTGCCTTTTGCTATCTTCTCATATAAAAAAGGAAAATAAATTCTGCATTTAAAATAGACCCCGCTAACAGTTAATTAAGGATAGGTACATTACACATCATTAATAAGTCATAGAAATCATTTCCAATCTAATAAAATATTTTTTCTTTTGAACTTTTTTTTAAATTTAAAGGATTTTTGTCCTTATAAGTACAGCAAACAGCACAAAGTGCATTCACAGAGAATTAACTGAATTAATAATAATTCACAAAATTTACAAAACATAGGAGAAATCAGTCAGCAACAATCTGAAATGAAATGCTTGCTACAGAATCCCACCGGTTGCTTGTAAGGATGGGACAGTGTACATGCTAGCACAGTAATCTAACAACTATCCTCTACTGCAGACTAACTGGTTTGGATGATCTGCCTTATTGTCTAAATCCTGAGTTGCAGGGAATATGAATCTGCCACTTAGTATATGCCTCTTGGTATATGACAATCATATGACAATCATTAATATTAAAGGATGTTATGTATGTGCATCAAGAGAACAATATAATCGATAGATACACACCCACACACATACACCCACACACACCTTGTTTCAACCACGCTTGAGTTTTAAAAGGCAGAAGGAGAGTTTATGATGACCTTGTTTCTCCAGAAAATCAATAGAGTTCACTGCCTGGCTTAATTCCAATGCTGGATGAAACATCAGGTAGCTGAAACACAGCCCTGCATCAAGCATCCCCTAAAACAAAGCAAACATATTAATCCTTCCTCGCTGCACTCGAGAAGAGCTTTATCAGATCACAGCTAGCTCGGCCAGCAGTCAGAGCAGGGAACTAAGAGTCAGAACTCCTGGCTAAGCAGCCACTCATTGCTGCGTGACCTTGGGCAAGTCACTTAACCTCCCTGTGCCTCATTTCACTCATCTGAGGATACGATGACTGGTCTGCGTCCCTGGGAAGGTTATGCGGTTTAATTAGCAAATGAATGGGCATATATTAACAGACCTGCTGAGATCCTTGGATGAAAGTTTGTATAACAAAAAAACATTACAGCTGTCTTATTTCTAGGGACCGGGGAATCGTCTGGGATGATTTTTAGCCACTCCATGAAGGCTTCTACATGCATACTTGTTGCCGCTTGCATAGTCTCCCTGAAGGTATTACTACCCCATCAAAGTCTGCTGCTACCTTCCCTGAGAAAACGTCAGCAGCTCCTCACTTCCCCAGCATCTTTCCCTCCTTAGTCTGTTCTCCAGATGGATCAATTACCATCTGCTCTGTTGGAATTCTTTGAAAGGGATTGTGCTGTGCATTGCGAGGCCTGCAAGACAGACCTTATTTCAGTGGTTCTCAACCAGGTGTCGGGGGGGGAAAGCAGTTTTCAGGGGGTCCGCCAAGCATGGCTGGCATTAGACTCGCTACGTGCCAGGGCAGAAAGCCCTGCAACGCAGGACTGCAGCCTGGGCCCCTGAGCCCCACCACCAGGGACTGAAGCGAAGCGTGAGCGCCTTAGTTTTGCGGTGCCCCCGTGACGTGGAATCCCAGGGCAATTGCTCTGCTTGCTACCCTTTAACGCCAGCCCTGGCTTTTATATGCAGAAAAACAGTTGTGGCACAGCTGGGCCGTGGAGCTTTTATAGCATGTTAGGGGGGTCCTCAGAAAGAAAAAGGTTGCGAAACCCTGCCTTATTTCAGCCACCTGAATCTCATCAGAGGAGTTAACGGACAATAATAATACTCAGCACTTACACAGCACCTTATTGTTCCAACAAGTTGATCTGGTAGGAAGGAATTAATCACAAGCCTTACTGTGAACTGAAATAGACTGAAAACGACATTATTTGGCAGAAGAGGGGTGAACGCTTCGCTTCTATTTAGAGTTTCAAAATTCTGCTTTTGAATAATAATCGCTTTGTCGGTTTGTTTGTTTGTTTTAAGAGATGGGTTCATAACAAAACACCAGACCTAACCACATCCCACCTCCGGTCCCAGACTTGGAAGCAAGTTTTGCAATTTGACTTCTATCTGTATAATGGGAAGAAAGAATGCAAATCCCAGATGCAAACGCACCCTAAATTTGGAGTGTCCAAAATCTGAATTCTGGAAGTTCGGCCTTTCCCTTCTCCATTTACCTACGCTGGAATTTTCAAAGGGACCTTAAGGGAGTTGAGTGCCCAATTCCCACTGAAAGTCAGTGGGAGCTGGAGGTACCCCCTTAGGTCCCTTCGGGAATTATTTTGGAAGGGTTAAAAGAACAAAAATGGGAAAAAAAGCAATAGAGCAGTATAAGGTAACCCCAGTGGCTTAGCCCTAGTATGTTAATTCCACAAAGGACAGGTGGAATTTTGAGCAGCTTCCTAGCAGGAAACCCAGGTTATCCATGAGCCAATTAGGGGTAATGACGACCATGTCAAGTGGCTGTAAAAAGAAGCTTTCCAGCTTTGCAATACAAAGAAACAACATATGTTAATCAGTTTATTAGCATCGCTACTTATAAGTCATTTCTAAGCTTGAAGCAGTGATTACTGCTACACTGCAGTCAAATTTGCAAGAAAATGACCAAAATTAGCCACACTTTAGATGAACTTTTCCCCTCTTTTAATCAATAAAAAGCCTTTAAAAATCCTCTCCAAGTCCTGCCTTGTGTTTATGGTTAGAGATTCGACACAGCCATATTATTGCCTGCAGTGTATTAAAGATATTCCCACTCAAATTGCATTAAACTGGAACATAGCACACTTTTTGCTGCAGATAGTCTGTCGGCGTTTATGTGCAGAGTTAACCCACCATGCTGTGGTGTTTTCCAGCCTGCTAGCCAAATGAATATTCAGCAGGTCTGCTGAGGTAAGTCTCTGGTTTCTGAAGGGTTAAGTTTGCTTCATATTTGAAGATATTGCCATGCTTACTATTTGTACAGCCCATGTAGGCCCTTTGAACTTGAGGCCAAGAAAAATGGAGACCCACTGGAGGAATTCAAGAAAGGGAGTGATGGTGGATAGAGTGACGGCCAAAGAAAATAATGGTCCCCCCCCCCTTTTTTTTTTTTGGTTTGATTAGAACACAAAGGTTCCATCGACGATCCATCCTGGCCTGTACATACACACACAATAAGAGATGGTCCCTGCACCAGAGAACTTGCAACCTGAATAGACAAGGCAAAAAAAGGAATGGTTTAATGTTCTGTCCCCGCCCCCTACCATTATATAGAAGAACTGAGGCACAGAGAGATCAGGTGACTTTCCCAAGGTCACCAGGAAGTCTGTGGTAGAGCTAGGAATTGAATTAAATATTCCTGGATCCATACCAAGTGCTTTAACCACACCATCTTCCTGAAGAGAACACTTTGCAGATCTGTTTCCATCCATGGTTCCTGCAGGATTAAGCCTTTTTAATAGGAGATATTTTCCATATTTTCACTGGTTCATAGAGTAGCAAGACAACTTGGGTTTATGGGGTAAAGAGCACAACTCCAGTAAGCACAGGAGCTTATGCAAAACTTCTTCGGTACTTACATTTCACACAGGTTTGTATAACAACAAATGAAATCCCAAAGTTCAAACTTGGGCCACGACCTCCAAACGCCATCTTGCATCACACTGGAAACCGGAAGTTTTCATAAGCTAAAATATGCCTTCATGCTGCCTATTTAGTCCAAAACCCACTGAAGTTAGCTGCCGTCTTTCCATTGACTTCAATGGGCTTTGGAACAGGCATTTAGCATAGGAAGGTGATAGTCCATTTGAAGCTGGAAAAGATGGCTTCTAGTAACTTGGTATAAAAAGTTAAATAGGTAACTTTTTTTTTTTGGCAATTTATGAAAATCAGGAGAACTTTCACTAATGAAAAAGTGTCAAAAATCAAACTGATCATTGGCATATATACCCTGGCACCATAGCACATATATAATCTATCATTGTGTCCCTTTGGACTTAGTCCCAATTTACAAAAGGATGACACCAATAAAGATGCTAAACATTAACACATCTTCTGTTAACTTGTTTCAAACGGAAGTTTAATTGCAAGCCTTCGGTTTTACATATATTCTGGTGTTGTATAATTTAATGGGTTTTTTATTCCTTCCACAAAAAGTCAAATATGTGAATTTCATGTTAAAACCCATAGTTGTTTAAGAGAGTTAAAAAAACAAAAAAAAAAGACCAGACCCTTTGAGTGAGTTCATCCTCTTGAGGTCTTTTTCCTTTGGCGAGATATTGGGACAAGTTTTAAATAGCAGTGTCCCAAAGCTTCTGCTTAAATATCTGCCATCACATTTCCCCCCTACTACTATAAATAAATAATTTATATGCATATGTTCTATTTTAATTACAGAGGGACCCCCCCAGACCAGAAACCCCAGATCTAAATACCACCTGACTTTGATCCAAACTTAATTTTAATTCAAAGCAATTGTGTACATAAAACAAAGTTGAATAACTTCAGAAAACATATTAGAACAATAAAAGAACCTACACCCATGCTAATAAGCTTACCAGAGACCACCCCCAAATCTAACAAGGGCTTTGGCAGGTGATCAGTCCTTCAAACCCCACCAATGGGGATTTCCTGTAGTTCTAAGTTCAAAACAGCTGTTACCTCAGAGCTCCCCCATGAATCTGTCAGTCACTCATATAGTTTAGGGTTTTGATCTTGGTACCCTGGGGAAAGGTCAGCAGCAGACACTGGCACGTTCCTCAGGCCATAGTTTCAAAGGGTGCTGGGGTTTTGCATAACCAGAGACAGGGTGTAGGGAACAAATATCCTTCCCCCTAGATATTTCCCAGGAAACGCACTTCACATGCATGGTCCCAAAGTTCACTCTTGTCTGCCACATTGTCCAATAGAGTCCTCTGAGCCTCCAGGACCAGAAGAATACAGAGCCTGTGCATTTAATACAATGGACTCCAAAGATACTTAAATGTAATTCAATAATATCGCAAAGATACTGCAGAAATTGCCTCATCTGACACACAAATGCCTTAAAGGTCCTACATTTGGTAGGGATAAATGCCACGTGCACCCACGGCACCACTTAAATAATGAGCTCCAACCATTTGGAGGCCTCGTTGTACAGACTAACGCATCAGAAATGCCTGGTTTCATACCAGGACATGAGTACCAGAATTGCCAACACCAGTACATAAGAACGGCCGTACTGGGTCAGACCAAAGGTCCATCTAGCCCAGTATCCTGACTACCGACAGTGGCCAATGCCAGGTGCCCCAGAGGGAGTGAACCTAACAGGTAATGATCGAGTGATCTCTCTCCTGCCATCCATCTCCACCCTCTGACAAACAGAGGCTAGGGACACCGTTCCTTACCCATCCTGGCTAATAGCCATTAATGGACTTAAATTCGTGGAGGTTATCCTTTATTTACCTTTTACCTTTATTTATTTTATAGAATTAGTGCCCTAAAGATTCGGCCAAGATCCATGTCCCACTGGGTGAGGCATTGTGAAAACACACACAGTAAAGAGCTCGCAATCTAAACAGACAAGGCAAAGGGCAGGCGGGGAGGCAGAGGAACAGAGAGGGCAAATGACTTGCCCAAGTTCGCACCAGAGGTCCGTGCTAAAGATGGGCACAGAACCCAGATCTCCTAACTCCCCATCTAACGTCTCATCCATTAGACCATGCCCTTGTGGAGGTTTCAGCTTCGCTTCGGAGTGCTACCAGCTTCATAGCACCAGGTGATTGAGCTGCAGGCCATTCACAGGAACCCCAGGGTAAGGCTTTTTCCGTTATCCTCTATGGAGCTGGTGCAAGGTGATGCAAAAATCCCATTACGCTGCTTCATGACGGTCTTTACAGTGCTTTGAAGTAGTAAAGCACAATAGTGCTAAATACGGGTATTAATGCCTTTACTCCTTTGCAATCTCCCTATCCTCTTCAATCCCTGTGGTGGTCCTAGCTGACTCAGTGATTCTTCTATAGGCTTCCTTCCTCTGACGTACTTAAAGTCATTTGCTCTCAATCCTTAAGCTGCATCTTACACTGGATGTTAAGTCCTATTAGCATCATTGTCAGTCTTCTAAAAGATACTTGGGGGGGGGGGGCATGAATACACTTTCAGACCTTGCAATGTAACCATCTCAGGGTATTCCCCTCCCTTACCCTTTCCTTGAATTTTTGTTCCAGGATCCAGCAATTCTAGGAAGGCTTTTTAAAGCTGCCTTCATGCTGGTTCCATGCATTTTTATTCTGCTTTTATTAAGTGCTAGCACTTGTCTTTCCATCTGCTATGGCCCTTTAGGTTTTGGCAACAGGGGGGGTCTCCCTTGTTTCTCACTCTGAGAAGTATCCTTGTGTGTTTCATTTCTTTTCTCCTCCATCTGCTTTTGCTGCTCTGTGTTTGCCCTTTATTTTATTTTTTTTAATATTGGTAATCTTCCAAGCCAAAAGTCCAGCAAATTAAATGGCAACTCCCTACACCAGTCATTATTCCATCTCTAGTTATTATGAATTATTTGCACTGAAGTAGTGCCTAAGAGTCCAAGTCCTAGATCAGGATCCCACTGGGTGAGGAGCGATACAAAGAACAAACACAGTCCCTACCCCAAAGATTGAACAGTCTAAGGAATCTCTAGACTGTCTCCTAACCTCAGCCAATGGTCCACAGAATAGATGGAACGCAGCATTTCACATCAAGTCTCAGGGGTCAGGAAAACAAGACAAAGCTACTCCAACCCGGCCCCAACTGAGCCAGCCAGGTTACATTGCAAGGTCTGAAAATGTATTCATGCTCCCCCCCCCCCGCCACATTCTAATGGTGCAACAGTTCCACACAGACACCATTTAAAGCGTGTACTGGCAGCATGGGAAGTGTTCTGCCAGGAAGAGCCCCGCTCTCTCGAAGGAGAGAACTGCGGCCTGCCCACTCCTGGTACCCTGCACTCCCTCCCGAAAACATGGATGCTGCCAGGCTGGTTTGGCATGATGATACTGCAACATCAGTGTCAACGACCTTGTGTTATGGGTTTACCCCATATTGAGAATAACTCCGCCCTCCCCCCGAAATAAAGCAGAAACGTTTTGAATTCGCCCACCCCATGCTTCATCTCTCAGGACAAAGGACCTGCTATGGAGATTGATCAAGCACTACTATGGCAATGAGATGGTGCATATCCGACAACAGGAGAGGGGCAGTATGGTCTAACCACTGGACTTGGAGCCAGGAGCTCTCGAATTCTAAGCACAACTCTGATACCGACTTCCCTCTGTGGTCTTGGGCCAGTCCTTTCTGCATCTGCAGGATGCACGTTAAGCCCTGCATCCCTCCGAGAGGATAGAGGGTTGTGTGAATTAATTAGTTAATGTTGGGAAAGTGCTTTGCAAATTCCAAATGTCATTAAGGCCCAAGTAGTATTAATATGCAATGCAGATAAACTCTTGTTTTGCTGTTATTGTTACAATGGCAAGCACAGCTGTGTTTCCATTAATGCCTTGCTTCCCTAATTGTTTTGATCAGAGGAGGGGCAGCCCATCCAGTGATTTAAATCACATCCAGTTGAGCCTTTTGCTCAAAGTAATTAATACTTAAAAAAAAAAAAAACCAGTTATCTTCAGCACCCACACAGTATCTGGGACGCTTTACAATAAAAGAGCAACATTAATTAAATAAAACTGGGCCAAATGGTCCAGAGAACTAGAGACAATGTGCCAAACAACATAACAGGCTGTTTAGGATAAAAAGCTAATGCAACACCCAAGAGTCAACACTGACAGATTTCAAAGCACTTTATCAAGGTGGGTATTGTGGTCAGGTTTTGTTCTTTGTGCAGATTGGGGAAACTGAGGCAGAGAAGTTAAGGGACTTGCCCATGGTCCTGCAGCCAAGAACAGAATCCAGGTCTCTCGACTCAGAGTCTGATCCCACATCCTCTGGGCCATGCTGTTTCCAGCACTAAATAAGCCAAAAGGCAAAGCGAGCACAAAAGGTGAGCTGACCCCAAATTTAAAAAGTCTCAACAATGACCCAAGACAGCTACAGGGCAGCTTTGGTGGGCATCCCCAGTGAGCAAGCTCCATTCAACAGACCTCTGAACTGAGGGAGGCTCGGACACGGCCTGATTCAGATGGAACCTCGACTCCCCTGGCTTGACATGGGCAGGGACAAGTCCGCCAAGTAGGGTTGCCAACCCTCCAGGATTGGCCTGGAGTCTCCAGGAATTAAAGATTAATCTTTAATTAAAGATTATGTCATGTGACGACATCTCCAGGAATACATCCAACCAAAATTGGCAACCCTACCACCAAGCCTAGATGATTAATGGTGAAGAATTCCACTCATGCAGAGGGCAAGCACACTCTCCATGAAGTATGCATTCGTGTTATTGATGTGCGTGGACAGGAGTGTATTAAAGAGGCTGCTTATACCAGAGTCCACATAAGATCCAATACACGTAAAATACATGAAAGTGCCCATGTATTAATTTACTTCTATTTAACTTCTTTGCAGGCGGCTAAAATGCCCCCCTGCCGTTCTGTCACCTACCAGGTGTGTTGTGTGCCCATATTGTCTTACATCACATGGTACCCAGGTTGGGACTAAATTTAGACTGTATATTTTGAGGGATATGTTGGACCTGTCATAGAACATCATGGACACTTTCATTGCTGTACCACATAAATAATCATTTAACGTACCACCAGTACAGCCGGAACAGGATCTGTTGGCTAAAATCACGCCGAGGTTACTATCATGGTCCTGGGATTAAGGCATTAGTTTGGGAAACTGGGCTCAATTGCTGGCTGTTATTCAGACTGTGCGTATTTGACCTTGGTAAGTTACTTATGGGCTGGTTCTCCGTTGCGCTGCCCTCTCTGCCGTCTTTCCCGCTGGTATAAAATGCTGCCATTTTGGAATGGCGGTGGCTCACACCCATTGGGACACCGGCATCAGGTGACTTCAAAAGATGAGGCCCTTACTCTGTGTGCCGGCTATAAGGGGAATAACCGCACTGCCCTACCTTACCCACATGGAGAAGATGAATTCATTAATGTCTGTGAGGCGCTCAGATATACTGAGAGAACTGGGAGCCTGGGCTAATCAAAAGTCAGCTAGGCAGGGGGTTTTTTTTTTGCTGCATTCTGAAACACCAAAAATTAAACCTCCATACAGGTTGTGTTGGGGGACGAACGTTTAGGTCCCCCTTTGTGCAGCTTTCCCAGCATCCCACCTAGCACTGCAGAATGCCTCACCGATTCCCTCTGAGCCGGAAGACGAAGACTCTGCTTGCTCACAACCCTCGCTCCACAGGGAGCACCAGAGACCCCAGTGGGTTGCAGGCTGCCAAACAGAAGGCTCTTGGTGCAGAGAAGGGAGGGACTGACAGATTGTGTGCTGCCCTATGGAGTCCCCTTTAGACCATAGCCTGCTTCTAAGAATGCCCCCGGGGAGTGCAAACTCACTTTGTAGGAGCCAGCTCACTTTCACTGACATGATGCAGGCCCTACACACACAAGAGGAGGATACCAAAGTGATTCCAAACAGAAACATGCTGTTTGAACAACAACAAGCCTAAGGTCTAAAGGCACAAAAGCAAAGAAATCCAGATGAGTGGCAGAGCAGCCCTCTGGGCAAGGGGAGACCTGATCTCTCTCTGCACACAAACTACAATTTCTAGGCACAAGCTGGTATGCAAAGGAACTGAGCACCATGAGCCTTTGTTCTCTGGCCCTTCTGGTAGACTGCACTGTAAAATCCCTTGATTTGTTTGAATTGTGGATTGATCACTTGCCAACTTTCATTTAAGCAATTAAAAGATTTTTATTTTATAATTTTGCAAGCACAAACACACCACAGTCTGCTGGCAGGGTTTGGTTCTTTTTATTTATTACTATTTTCTTATTTTTACTACATAATATGTGTGCACAGTGTGAGGAGTAAATTTCGTGCTGGTGGATGGTTCTGTACCAGCCACTTGGGAGAGTGCAGAAGTCCGGTTACTCCTGACAACAGGGAGAACAATACAAAGAGCAATAGCAAAAGCGCACGTGAACACACACACACACACGCCCTGTAGTGGTGAGAAGAGCTGCGCAAATAACTGACTTTTTTGGTTTGCCGGCAATTCAAAAGAAACAAACAACAAAAAATAACAACCATGTTTTGGGTCAACCTGAAAAAGATTCTTTTTAAAATTTTCAGGGAAAAGTAAAAAATCATTTTGGGTTGAATGGAACGTTTGAATTGAGCTTTTTTTAAAAAAAAAAAAAAATACTTGCACGTTTTTTCAAAAATTGAAGGAAATTTTGAAAGTAATGTTTTGATTTTTTCAAGTATTTTTTTTCCGCCCAACAAACCATGTGGTGAATTTGATACAAATTCACTAAATGCGTCAGTGACGGTGGTTGGGGGAAGAGGATGTGTGTGTGATTTGAGTGCCAGGGATCACAATCTTTTTCACAACGAGACCCCATGTTACAACAGAAATAAAAGTTCAGGAACCCCCCTCCCCTCCCCACAAAAACAACCCCCAGCTTGAGAAACCACCTACTAGGGAACTGACTGACTTTC
This sequence comes from Emys orbicularis, assembly GCF_028017835.1. Lineage (NCBI taxonomy): Eukaryota > Metazoa > Chordata > Testudines > Emydidae > Emys > Emys orbicularis. Next base: position 5,250,437 of record NC_088705.1, on the reverse strand, counting down.
AACAATGCTTTTCCCCCATCCACTACCGGAGAGCAGTGACTTCCATGCAGCTGGTCAGAGTTTGAAACACTGACTGCATATCTAATTGTATGCCCACCCATCACCATAGCATTCCAGTGCCCACAAGCAATACTGACTGCATTCGCACAGCCCTCTCTGAAATGTAAACCAGCACCATCATCCCCATTCCATCCCTACCTGAGCGCCTGCCTCTCTCCCCTTGCTATGCTGCTACAGCTGAGGTCAGTAATGGCAGGTTAGCTGGAGGATTTCCCTCATTATAAAGGAGCAGGGACAGCTAGCAGGACACCCTCTACGGACTCTGAAACTTGTCCTCCAAGCAGGGCCGGCTCTAGCTTTTTTGCCGCCCCAGGCTAAAAGGCGGCCAGACTGCCGAAGCAAGAAAAAAAAAAAAAAAAAACGCAGCCGCAGAGGGCAGTCAAGGCGGCTCGCAGCCAGGCGAGAGAGGCTCCCCCCTCCGGCCTTGGGGCAGGCGGAGCCCCCGGGAGCTGCAGGAGGTGCTGGCTCAGCCGCTCCTTTAAAGGTGGCTCAGCTGGGCTCAGAGCAGCGTGGGAGGCGGAGGCCGGTGCAGGCGGCAGGGAGTGGCGCATCCCGGGGAGCCCGGCGGCACGATGAGCAGCGGGGATCGCTAGTTCCTGCCCCCCCGGGGCCAGGGTCCGTGCCCCTGCAGGGCTGGGCTGGCTGCCCCAAGATTGGCCGGAATGCCGCCCCTTACAATGTGCCGCCCCAGGCACGTGCTTTCTCGTCTGGTGCCTGGAGCCGGCCCTGCCTCCAGGTCTGAGACAGCCTGAATTTGAGGACCTTCTGGACAAGCTGCAAAGGACCCACTGTTTTACAGGGTTTTGGGAGACAGTGGAGGGGTGGAAAGGGGATCTCTTTTCCCCATAGTTGTTCGCTGGCTATGCTCCTGTTTGAATGACTGTTTTCATGCTGCTGGGATTTTGTTGTACGGGGAATTATGCATCAGGGTGGCTAGAACTTTACACATGTATTTTTTTAAATTACTATTTAATTCATTTATTGTTATTTTAAACGAGGCCCTTAAAGTCACTAGGTGTTGTGTACCCAAACGCCACCTGTGCCTTTGAAATGCTCCTCCAGCTTTTCAATGATTCATGGCAGGAGTCTGCAGCAAAGCCAGGACTCGAACCCAGGTTTTCTGCAGACAGAGCCAGCACTTAGATCACAAGGCCATTCTTCCTCTCTAGCCTGTCACTGACAGGGGAAGGCTCCACATCCCAGCACCAACCCCTGCATCAGCTCATCTATCTATTATATATAAATCTTTTCCCTTCAAAGGTTCCTAGATCAAAACCATTTCAACACCAACTCCCTGCCCGGAGCACTTTTTTCCCCTTTAAAAGAGCTGACTTATCAAAACCAGATTTTATAATGAGAAAACTAACACAAGCTAAGCCACATTATTATAATTGATGCAATTAATTACATTTATACTTTTTTTAAAAAAAGAAAAGAAAAGAGAGATCCTTAATGCAGGTAATTTTGGCTAAAAGTGCTAATTTGAATCGTTCCGTCACATAGAAGATAATTATCAAAATTAATTTAGAAAACACATATTGAATAAAGAGGGAGTGGAGAAAAGGATGCAGGGAATAGGAAAGTGATCATATGATCTTCAATTGTGACCTATCTAAATAGGTGGTTTTATATTGTAAATAGTATTGCTAGTCTGGAGTATTTTCTAATGGAATCTAGGTTGTCTAAGCCATTGAAAATGTTATTATGTTTGTATGTTGAATCATTTATATTTAACAAGCCAGCCTGCCACATATTAACAAAGGTTCCTGGGGGTAAATAATGTCACGCAAAAGCATATTCAACACACACAAAGAGCCCAGTGGGTTTTTTTGTACACAGTGCACAACCCGGTTATTTTATGAAGGAATGCAGTGTTGGTCCCTGGAATTTAGCACGACAAGGTGGGTGAGGTAATATCATTGATTGGACCAACTTCTGTCTCTCTCACCAATAAAAGATATTACCTCTCCCACCTTGTCTCTTATTTTATGACAGTGTTGGAGGTGGCATACCTTGCTAACTTTTAAAGGCTTTCAGATCACCCAAGCCTATGCCAGTCTCCAATGCAGAATAAGACCAGAGCACAGTTGAAACATTAAAAAAAAAGTATAGCTCATATTGGTTTAAATGGACTCCACCTGTTCTGAGTCATCTCCAGGCTATTTGCCCTTGTTTGTTTATTTGTGTTTAACAGACTGCAGCACTATGTTAGAAAATCATGGAACTAACATGATGTTTGCTACCACCACATTGCTAACTCTGCTTGTGGATTAGGCCCCTTCCCCCTAACCTGCCTCTCTCTTATAGTCTATTTAGAGTATAAACTCTTCAGGGCGGGGTCTCTATCTGCTACTCTGTGTTCGTACAGTGCCTAGCACAGAGCAACCCTGCTCTTGAGTGGTCCTTAGGCAATACTGCAATAAACAGGATTAATAAGAAGTTGGTGATGTGTTCAGAATTGCCAAGCTGGCTGAGGGCTCCTTTATTTTTTGAGGCATTTAAACTGACAAGAGTTCTTCAACCTGGCAAATCAGTCTCTCTTTAACTCTGAATTACCACAAACCATTGCTCGGGAGGGAGATTTTATTTTTAAAGACACGTTCCAGTGACAGTCTGAAATCTGGGCTAATGTATAAACCTCTGACGGTAATAAAATGCATCCTCAACCAGATGATAGGCCAGGGTACCTGTGCAGCATCAAAATTCAGAATACAGATCACGATTGAACAAAGTTAACGCCGTAACCAGCTTTGGAGAGACAAAGGAGGTTGAGGGCACCTGCAGTAGCGACAGCTAGAGCGTGCAGCTTGGAGCTGGGGGCCATTCTTAGCAAAGGGCATCTAGCAGTAACGTGGTCTTTGAAACAAGTGCAGGCAGGCGGGGCACAGTCAAGCAGATGTTGAAGCAAGCACACTAGATAGAAGTCAGGCAGTGATTCCCAAATGTATGAAACCGAAGCCCTCTTCAGGAAACTGAAGCCAATCATCCTCGCACGGCCCCTCGCAACGACACTGCCTCTTGTTAAAGGTCTGCCCAACATGAGCAGTCACTGAGACGAGCTTGTGTACATCTTCACAATACGATACACTTCCTCTCCTTTCTTGTTTGCGCTGAGCTGTGAAACAGCAAACTATGTTGACATTTAATGTATCACCGGCATCCAAGGCAGCACCCACTGAGATGAATGGGGAAGTTCACACGGCAGACCCATTGTTTCAGGCTCTCTGCAAACCGAGGCAGGCATTGCTGCACTAGGTACACTTAGCTCATGTTTTCAAGGTTTCCATCACACGCCTAGCGACTGTTGACTTCTTCTTTGTAATGAAAGCTTAGGTTCTGAAGAGCAAGTGAAAGGCCTATCCACATGCCACTCAGCAAATCCTTCAGCCCCACACTGTTAAAGGGGCCCCACTCTATGGGAAATGCTGAGTTAAGGACAGACTGTCCATTTTAGCATCATTTCCCATGGCTTCCCTGACTTTGCCTCAACCTTCTAATATTTATTCAGAACCAGAATCATTTTTCACCATGGGCGTTACCATGACAACAGGTACCAGAGATTTGCTGTGATGCTTGATCCAGCTTAGACACACAAAGATGGCCCCAGCCACCATGCCTACCTTTTGTGATCAGTGTCCATCCCACAAATACTCATTGCAGAATGCGGCCTGCCTGACCCTGACCTGACATGACACCTGTGAAAGCGGAATCAAAATGCCTGTTCTAACACTAACTGGTTATTATTTCTGGATATAATCTTTGAGAGCTCTCATACTGTTAGCTCCTGCTCCTCTTTCTTTTGATGCCAGAATCCACTGGGGAAAAAGAAATTATTTACCTCCCAAGAGTACTGTCCACGGGGAGAGCATGCCTGCCACAGCAAAGTTCAAGATGAAAGCCACAAAATGAGAGGACACTCATGTCCCAGTGAAGTCTGGCATTCAAGGAGATCTTTAAAGACCAATGCTGCCCATTAGAATGAAAACCGTAAACTATGTGGCATTAGAGAGATCAAACATCATCAGAAAAACCACCAGAAAAAAGCAGCAAACAGACTGGCCCATATGAATCAGAAAATCAGCTTCCCTTCACTGCCCGCAGTGCTGGGAGGTCACATTACAACTGAGCATTGAGAGGGGCTTAGAGATTTGGAGTTAGAGGTTTACATTAAGGAGCAAATAACCACTAAGAGCATTGATAAGAGCTGTATACGTGTTGGTCAAGAGGGATGTGAGTACCAGGGAGAGATGGGAAATACCTATCACTGAAGCATATCAGCGTCCATTTGCCACCCGCTGCAATTTTATTAAACACACCTGGTCCTCCACCTTGTCAACCCACCTTTCACTGTCCGGCTGCTTGGTGGTATAATTTTGGGAGATGTTTGGATCGGCTCATTGTAGAGAAAGGGATTGGACTCAACCCTTAGAAATGGATTCAGAGTCCCACAAAGCATGTAGGGTTTTTCCAGTCTGGCAATTTGCTTCAATGCCCATTTCTAGATGAGGGGGGGAAGCTGCTTCTAGATATTGAAGTGGTGAAGACATTTGTTTGAATCAGCAATAGGTCACCATGTGACTGTCGAGAAAAAGGAAGCATGAACTGATCACCTACCAAGCGGGGTCAACAAAGGAAGAAGAGAAAACAAGTGTGGCCAGAGAAGTCCAATTGCAAGCCAGCTCCATAATCTTTCAACTAAGAGAGGAAGTATGCTTTGTGGTGAGGGAACTGGGCTATGACTCCATAGACCAGGGTTCAGTTCTTGGGTCTGAGAAAGTTCCTGTGTGATCTTGCTCTCTTCCTCCAGTCCCATCCTTTGACTGTCTTGTCATCTTAGAGTGCAGGCTCTTCACGGTCTCTTGCCATGTGGGGTCTCTAGGTGCCACCATAATAATAAACTAACAATCACTCCATAAGGGCTGTACAGATATCAATCCATTCTCTCACCCTGAGTATCTGTGTTTTATTTCTCCTGTTTATATGACTGGGACTTTTCTCTTATGGACCGCTGACTTCCAAAGCCATCACTCAGAGACGTACAGTGGAGCACAACCCCGCCCTCCAAACAGGTTGATCGTTAGCAGAACTTATTCATTTTAAAAGAAATAATAGCTCAGGCCTGAAATAAATCAACAGCAGCAGCAGATGAATAATTTTTCACTCGAGCTGAAAGGTTGTTACTCAAGGACAAAAGTCCTCCCTAATTTACAGCATATTTGTCAAGTTAAACTTCAAAAGGCTGGCTAGAGAAAACACAAACCTATTAAAAATATCTTGGAATAAGTACAATGGACTGCCTCCAAACACACTTTCTAATCCTTAATCTCAAAAGTGCTTCTCTCTCTCTCTCTCGCTCGCTCTGTGCTGTTGCAGAGATGACTAGGATAACATGTGCCTTTGTTTCACTGCTTCTACAGTAGAGGGCTTTGTATCTGATACATTTAATTAATGTTTCTAGTTCTTTCAACACCAAAATGTTCCTTTTCTATCCTCCCATCTCATCCCCCTTCCTGCTTCCTTGAGCATACTTAATTTACAAGTAATTTCTGACCCGGTCTTCCTCTGAACCCTAAAACAAAATTTAAAACAAACAATCTCTTTCCATTTCAGGTGGAGGCCATATAAGGAAAGACACTCAACTGGGAAAGCAGCTCAACAGGATTAAAGAAATGCAGCCTATAGGAGCATTGGAAGACCCTCAGAAAACAACAGTTCAGTGGGAGGAGGAGTGGATATCATGACCAAATGTTCTACTGATATTGAGCAAAATCACAATAAGAATAGACTCTCTCTTGGTCTTACTATTTATATTATGGTAGTGCCTGAGAAAGCTCAGCTGAGGTCAGGGCTCCATTGTGCTAGGTATTGTGCAAACACCAAGTAAGAGACAGCCCTTGCCCCCAAAGAGTTTACAAACGAAGCGAAGTGGGAGGGGAAACTGAGGCACAGAGCGATGAAAGGACTTGTCCACAGGCTCAGTGGTAGAGCCAAGAATTGGTTCACAGGTCTCCCAACTCAACCCAACAATCCCATGAATACTTCGGAATTTCCAAGTCCCAGCAGAACCAGAATGAGCAAGCAAAATAGTTCTCTGAATATTACAGAGGGAAAAGGTTTGTTGTAGGAGCGTGAGAAATGAACAGAAAGAACATGCTCTTATTCTATTCTGGACTGCTTTGCCTATCCCTTGGATATGCACAGCCACGTAGCTATATCAGAGGCACATGAAGGCAGAAGGGCATCTTTTGCTCTGACCCCTCTAGCACTACTGGCTTCTGATATGCCAGGCAAATCCCATTTGATTACATCCTGAATAGACAAGACAGACAAAGGGGGTGCTAAAGGGCTAGAACACAGAATAGAAAAGTAGGGCTGGAAGGGACCGCAAGAAGTCATCAAGTCCAGCCCCCTGCATTGATTTACATAGATACAAGCAGAAGAAGAGAAATGAAGTGACATCCCACCATCACATGGAAAATCTGGGCAGAGCCCGGAATTGAACCTATGTCTCCTGAGGCTCAAGCTAACGTCTCAAGCACAAGACCTCCCTTATCTAGATGCTAGTCTGCGGTCAACTTGCTGCTTTTTATGACGCTGACCCAACTACCATTAATATAGAATTGACTTCAGTGGACAGCTGGCCCCAAGTCAGTATTGTCTGGGAACCTCTGAAGATCTCTTTATTAGTTTTTGTAATTGTCTTTCGATGAGGACCCAACTGTCTGTAAAGATCACTGTCTTCCAGAGCCGCACAACTGCCCCGGACATCAACGTGGGGTTCTGTTTAAAGTGCTCAAAATAATACGCGCATGCACCGCCCTATGATTACTGCTACAACGATAAATAAAGCTCTCCTGCAGACACTCTGCAGCTATGTCCTCCTTGGCTTCCATGCACTTGTGAAGCTCAGATGGGACAGATGTATATGAATAAGAAATGAGACTTGAGAGATTCTGCCAGAAAATTAATGGCACGTCTCCATAATTCAAGCCTGTGCAAGGCATGGTAAATGCAATTCTTCTCCCCCTCATGAATTAACATGCTATGGAAATTAGAGGGGAGTTAGGAGTTTGGACTTAATCATGGTACATGATATACATTAGCATTTGACATCTAAAATGAATTTAAACAACAATAGCGATGCGAATTAGCCCCAAACTGAATCAATTAGTTGTGACTTCCAACTAAGGCACAGGAAGAAAAGCTACAGGGACAGAACACATGTAAAGCGGCATTCTCCTATCCTTTCATAAGAGGAAAGGCTGTAACAAACCAAGAGGGGAAAACAAAACTAAATATGCAAAATTTGTTAAATATATATACTGTAAAATGGCCGCAATCTACTCTCATCCAAACAGGAATTGTTTTGGGGATGTTTTATGGCCTGTGTTATATAGCAGGGGCAGACGAGATTATCACAGTGTTCCCTTCTAGGAGTCTCATGTACAGATGACACGAACCAGCCTCAACCTTACACCCATTTTGCCCAAATGTAAATTCCCGCACAAGGTACAAGGCAGTGGAGAATCCTATCCACAATGTCTTCCCTTCATCACTAACACACTGCTCACTTTGTAGCCCATTTCCATCCAAAACTTTGTCTTACCCAAGTTTGTACACAAGAGCAATCTTGCTGAGACCTCCCTTTAGCCTGTGAGTAAACAGCATTTTTAGAAGCAAGCTTTAGCTTGTCCTCTTCTTTTGGGGGAAGAGGCAGGGAGCAACCATTCCAGCTATCTGACAGGCATTTCTGAAAGCTGATTTCTGCTTGTTGGAAAGCTGCAGGTGCCTCTCCATGTCCTGCAGTCTCTTTCCCACATGGACACTGTCCACTGAACAGCTACCTTAGTTACTCAGGGTTCTCTGTGCTCAGGAGAGGGGAGCATTGAGTCAGTGAAATGAAAGAGGGACAAAGTAGGATGATAAAGACAATTAAAGGATGATTAGTGTAGCTTGTAAACCATGAGAGAAGATGTTTTTAGGCCATGAAAATTGCCTGAATATTCATAGAAATGCCCTCTACCATCCAGCAAATAGAATTAATCATATTAATGCATGGAAAAATAAGATTAGTCAGGAAACGGTATAAGAAATCTAATCATGTTTTATTGCATGAAACAAAGCAGAAGAGGTCAAGGGGCCCTTTCATTGTAATTTGTTACAAAAGTCTCTCTCGCTCTCTGCCATGCTGCTGGCAAAGGAGTTGTGCAGGGCTGGGCTTTCAGAAGCGCTGGGCACCCTGTAGTCCAGATGAAATCACTGGGAGCTGCAAGTGCTCAACAACTTTAGAAAAACAAAAGCAAATCAGAGTCTAGAAGCTAGTCAGGGAAGGAATGGGGTTCCAAGAGCAGCATTCACAGAAGGGAAGTGACCCCATGTTACCAAGGAGTCAAATGAAGTTTGGCCAAACTTACGGGTGTGGCTGAGCGAATATGGCCAGTTTTGCTATTGACAAGTTTAAGCAGCACAGTAGCAATATTGGAATGCAATTGCTCTAGCAGTGGGAACAGCGGGCCAGGAGACAATGTTCCCGAGTTCTATTAATAGCCATGCATCAGTCTCACCATGTGACGCTGGGCAAACCACTTAGGTGCTGATCCTGCAAAGATTAAGCCATATGCTTCATTTTAAGCACGTGGAGCAGTCCCATGGGACACTGCTCATTGGCTTAAAATTAAGCACATGCCTAAATCTTTGCAGGATTTGGGCTTTATACCTCCTGTGCCTTAAGGCCCCTCTGTGGACCTACACTCAAAGGGATTCTTGTGAAGCCTCCACCCACTCTCTATTCAAACTTGATCCTGCAATGCTTACTTGGCAGGGGCGGCTCCAGGCACCAGCGCACCAAGCACGTGCCTGGGGTGGGAAGCCACGGGGGGCGGCCTGCCGGTCACCGTGAGGGCGGTTTCAGCGGCAATTCGGCAGCGGGGATGCCGAAGGCGCGGGATCAGCGGACCTCCCGCAGGCATGCCGCCGAATCCGCGTTACCAGCAGACCACCCGGTGGTGCGCCGCCGAAAGCCGCCTGACTGCCGTGCTTGAGGTGGCAAAATACATAGAGCTGCCCCTGTTACTTGGGCAAAACTCCTGCAGAGTTCCATGTTTTATTATTATTATTTATATAGTACAGTAGGCCAACATGAAGAAATACAATATTAAAAGCCAGCCCATAAAATACCCTAAGTTATCATGCTCTCCATCCCCCCAACTTTGCTTCTGTACTGAGATGAGAAAGCTCAGTTGCATGAGATCTTCACATCCCCCGGGGGGAGCGTTTTAGATGAACTCCAACTCCAAACCGCAGCCAGTAAAATGAACACACACAAGAGTTGTGCCAGCTACCTCCCATTGGGGAAAGTTCAGCTCACTGACCCGAAATTCCTATTTTAACATGAATCTGCAATTTGAAGAACAAGGGCCAAAACACAGCCCAGCAAGTTGCAGAAGCCGGATCATCCCAGCGAGCTGCCGCATGCCTGCCAGAGGCAAACAGGGAACATCGCACAATAGCACAGCCCTGCCTGCGAGGTAAGTTACTAGCATTTCCAAAGCTGGCTGCAGGCTCGGAGACGGTCTTCACTTCAGACAGGCCTCCTGACTGTCTCTCCAGGTAGCTGCAGTGTCATGGACCCAGAGTCCAAAAATCACAACACAGACCCACCCCCAAAAAATTAGTGAAAATCATGAGATTGAAGAAAACCATAACAATAAAATAACATTTCCATTTCCAGTCGGTCTTCCTGAGATTTTTGAACTCTTAACAGACAGCACTCCCGCCTGGTGCAATTCAACCTGAAAGATACACTAACTAGCGAAAGTCACGACGGCGCAAACAGAACCGGCATGACGCCTATGAGTTTGGGCTTAAGTGGTACTTAAATGATGCCCAGGCCTTGCACAGGATCTCTGCGTAGAGTGGATTTCTCCCCAGATCTGCACGCACAAATTGAGGGATCCGCCTCTTTTCCTTGATGGGAGAAACGCCGTCCCCCAGGGCCCATCTCTGCCAGCATGAGTGTGCATGGTACTTAACACAAAGAAGGCAAGAGCACACAATCAGATACCGCTCTAGACTTCCAAGGTGCTAAACAAACATTAACCAGTGAAGCCTAGAATATGGGGCACAACTAGCGGGTTTGGAGCTTATACCACTGGAAACTGCATGCACGTCGAAATATCTGAGAGAGACGGGAAAGAAAGGGACTGTATAACATGAAACTAAGGTGGCTGAAAAGAGCTGCATTGTCATGGCCACTACAGCAAATGACAGTAAATTTTCCATTTCAAAGCACTGATTTATCTGTGAATGCTGCAGTGAGGAACATTCATTTAAGGCACCCTAGGGGTACCAAGAGACAAGCATACCGATGTGGTAAACGTTACCTGTATACTTGAAATCAAAGGGAGAAAATGCTGCCCCTCAGAACTGACCCCAGATGTCCCCCAGGAGATGCCTGATCTACACAAGGTTTTTGTACCGGGATAACGATGTCAGTTGGGATGTGATTTTTCTACCAATGTAGTTGTACCAGTACAAGCGTAGTGTAGACACAGTTACCCTGGTATAAAGATACCTTATACAACTGTATGGCTTATTCCCCTTCCCAGTATGACTGTGTCCACACTAGGGAGGTTGTACCATCTATAATGGTATAGTTAGTGTGTTACAACTTGTACCATTTGTGGTTATTTATGCCAGGGCAATGAGAATGTAAAATGTTACCATTCTGATTGGTCAGCCCATTTTATAGCTACTTTGCACTGGCGTGAACGAGGTGCAAAGCAATGGAGAATCACTTGTCTTGAGTGCAGAACCATAGGAAGTGTTACCCAGCGATCATAGCCTCTCTCCACTGCTCAATTTACCCACCTGTGAGCTGGGTATAATAATATTTACCCAATTCACAAGGGGTTGTAAGTTAGTGGGTGGTAAAAAGATGAGTGTGTTGTGGGGGGAGGGAGAAATTTCAAACATATCCATTTTTGCTGACTAGTTTTTTAATATCTATAAAGTGTTCTGAGATCCTTAAATGAAAGGTGCGGTATCTCTGCAGAATATAGGTTCTAAGATTAAAAAAAGGGAGTGGGGACTTGCTAGGAGACATTAATTTGCCATGCAAGAAAGAACTTATCTATCTCTGCTAAAATAAAAAGCCATCTGTAGAGTATTTGTCTCCAGTTTTAAGCATTACTGAGCTCTTTAAAAAAATTTTTAAAAGTGCACAAGCTGAATAAGTAAATCTGTTTCCACATCCTGATGAAGATGTAGCTGACATTTAAACAGTGGATTAAAAAAAGCCACGGCACATACACTTTTTATTCATTCCCAGTCCTCTGAAAAAATAGGACCAGGGAAGAAAAGCATCCAAATATTACAGATAAAAGTATCTGTTATTTAACCGGCTCTTAAATCTAATTCACTGCACAGAAAAGGGAAACTTTCATACTTGCATTATCTGGGCTTCAACCGATGATGAAATAGGTTATTTCAAGGAGCACAATAACTAATCTTCTTAAGTTTTCTGCCTCTTGCGTGCAGCGGGACGATAGAATGCTTGTCAACTTTCAAATAAAAGTAATCACTGGTAGGCCAAATCCCAAAGGAAAGGACAGCAGATAGATGTAAGCCACTGTTACCCAGCGATAGGGCTGTGTGGTTTACAGCCTCTCTGTTGCAACTGGCAACTAGCTAGGGATCTGAAATGAAAAATACACCAGGGAGGCCTAATCCTCTGCTGACCCGCACCTTGTGTAATCATTCACACTAACGCAGAGTGAACGCAATGTCGGTGCAAACCACTGGCAATTGGAAACATTCTTAAACACACTCTCCTCTGGTGTCAAACAACTGCACAAGGTGCAGGGCAATGGAGGATTAGGGCGGTTTAGCTGCAGCCGTGGTAGAAAAGAGAGAAACACTTCAACAGGCAGTGGGTTATCTGCTTAACTAAGGAGCTGATCCAAAGACCAGTGAAGCCAAACGTCATTCCATTGGCTTCAACGGAATTTGGATCAGGTCCTGAGAGAGTTCTCAAACACAAGCTCTCTCTAGAAAGCCCTGAAGCTGGAAGTCGGGGATCAGAAAGCACTTACAGACATCAGAAAATAAACCCATTCCATGCAATTCATTACAAGTAGCTATGTAAAACAGCAATACTAATGGCTATGAATCATCATCATCATTTATTATACTTAGGAGCTCTAGCCAGGGACACTAGGCCCCCATTGTGCTAGGCACTGTACAAACACAGAACAACAACAAACAACAACAACGAGTGTGCCTGACCCAAAGAGCTTGCAATCAAAGTATCATCATGATATGAAACTGTAACCACCCACTCTCTGAAGAACAGGTACTCTGCTCTCCTCAATTTGCTGGGTAGACCATGACATGTATTATTGAACTAGCCCATTCAGTGGTTTTGAATGTCTGACATCGAAGATGAGCAAAAAGCAGATTTGATACTGGAGAACCAGTCAGATCATATTAGATGTCAGTTAACATGGTTTTGCATCCCTGCCCATCATGGCTAATAGCCATTGATGGACCTATCCCCCGTGAACTTATCTAGTTCTTTTTTGAACCCTAACATCCTCTGCCAAAGAGTTCCATAGGCTGACTGTGCGTTGTGTGAAGAAATACTTCATTTCAATTGTTTTAAACCTGCAGCCTATTAATTTCATTTGGTGACCCCTAGTTCTTGTGTTATGAGAAGGAGTAAATAACACTTCCTGATTTACTTTCTCCACACCAGTCATGATTTTGTAGACTTCTATCATATCCCCCCTTAGTTGTCTCTTTTCCAAGCTCAAGAGTCACAGTCTTATTAACCTCTCCTCATATGGAAGTTGTTCCATACCCCTACTCATTTTTGTTGGCCTTTTCTGTACCTTTTCCAATATATCTTTTTTGAGATGGGGCAACCACATCTGCATGCAGTATTCATGATGTGGGCATACCATGCATTTATATAGAGGCAATATGATAAATAGGAGGTGGGGGTAGGGCAGGGAAAAGACATGTATTCCACCCACTGTCCACAGGACAATTCGGGGAGTGGGAAGAGTAGAAGGATCCTGTGAAGAGATTTTAACAAACTCAAACTAAGCAGAAGATTCTTATATAGCTAGGGGCTGCAAGGTACCTGAGATGCCCAACTTCCTCATCCTGAACACCTGAAACACAGCAGGGATTCAACATCCCATTCTGGTTTTGTCATGGCTGCAGCCATTATGGGATTAAAAAAAGAACTCCTATTCCCCCAACTCTCTGAAGGGAGGTGGGGGACTGAAGAAAGGACATTCAAACACTTTTGTGTTCTAATGTTTTGTCTGGTTTCAGAGTAGCAGCCGTGTTAGTCTGTATCCGCAAAAAGAACAAGAGTACTTGTGGCACCTTAGACACTAACACATTTATTTGTAGTTTGAGTTGGGCACTGAGAATCAGGACACGTGGGCTTCATGCCCAGCTCCAAGGAGGGCGAAGGGTGTAGTTGTTAGAGAAGAAGCCGAGGGTTCAGAACTTCTGGATTGTTTCCCCAGGTACACCCCTGGCTTATGTACAATTACGCAAGTCAATTAACCTTCTGCACCTCAGTTTGCCTATCACCTGGTGACCATAACAACCCCCTGGGGTTTTGTGAGCATCCATGCTTGTACAACATAGACTCCCTTAGAAGAGAGGAGCTACAGACAGTAAATGTGATGTTTTGCCTTACAAAGTTTATTTTTAGCCTTTTCAGCTACCCTGACTCACGTGGGACAGAAAAATCAGAATTAAAAGCTGTCACCACACTCCTTTCAATGCTGGCATCTCACAGCAACATGGTGCAGGTTACATATTATATAGCTGGCATAACTTATGCCATGTCATATAACACAATTACTTATATATTCAGCCTATTAGCAGACATATCATGACAATTCCTTGGGAAGCCATTATGCCATATCGTGTCGCTGCACCCCATCAGGGCCCTGGTGTTACTTGGATGTGTGTGTTATTTCAGTGCACCAGACCTTCTGCATCCCGCTCTGTGGAAGAAGGAGATATCCAGGGTGCTCCCTGCACTGGGTTAATACAAGCAAGGCTCGCCCTGTGCCCTCCGGCCCCACATGGCCGGGTTGCTAGTTTCCCCTATAGTTCTTTTGTGTCACTGCTGGAGTTGAGTGTTTAAATTACAGAACTTTTCATAAAGAACCAGGTACTTTGGTAAGTTCACATGTTTTTTGTTTACCGCCAGGGCCGGCTCCAGGCACCAGGCAACCAAGCTGGTGCTTGGGGCGGCACCTGGAGGGGGGCGGCGCGGCGCTCGGGCCGCCGGGGAGAGCGGGGCCACAGCCGGGCTCGCCGCCCTCCCCCCGGCGCTCTGGCCGTCCCCGCGCCCTCCCCCCGGCCGCCGGGGGGGAGAGCCGAGCCCCCACCGGGGCTCGCCGCCCTCTCGCCGCTCTGCCCCCGGCGCTCTGGCCGCCGGGGGGAGAGCCGAGCCCCCGCCGGGGCTCGCCGCCCTGCCCCCGGCGCTCTGGCCGTCGGGGGGGAGAGCCGAGCCCCCAACGGGGCTCCCCGCCCTCTCGCCGCCCTGCCCCCGGCGCTCTGGCCGCCAGGGGGGAGAGCCGAGCCCCCGCCGGGGCTCGCCGCCCTCCTCCCAGGGCTCCGGCCGCCCCCGCGCCTTGCCCTGGCCGCCGGGGGGAGAGCGGAGCCCCCGCCAGGGCTCGCCACCCTCGCCCCGGGGCTCCGGCCGCCCTCCCCCCGGCGGGAGAGCGGAGCCCCCGCCGGGGCTCGCCGCCCCCCCCGGCTCCGCCCCCCCGTCCGGAGGCTTTTTTGCCGCCCCCCCCAGGCTCCGCCCCCCCCGCGGGGGGGGGGGGGGGGCGGCCGGAGGCTTTTTTGCCTGGGGCGGCAAAAAAGCCAGAGCCGGCCCTGTTTACCGCATTAATGAGTGACATCTCACAACTTCCCTGTTGGCACAGAAGCATTACAATCCCCAGTTTGCAGACACAAAACTGAGGCACAGACTGGTTGAGGGAACCTGGCAGAGCTGGGAGTTGAACCCCCCAGCACTCATGACCTAGTCCAGTGGTTTCATCACAAGACTCTTTCATCTATAAATTCAGACAAAAAATAAGGCACAATTTTTTTTTTTAAATCAGTGAGGGTAATTAACCACTGGAACAATTTCCCAAGAGTTGCGGTGGATTCTCCATCACTGGCAATTTTTAAATCAAGATTGGATTTTTTTCCCCCTAAAAAAGATCTGATCTAGTTCAAATAGGAATTAATTCAGAGAAGTCCTAGGGCTTCTCTTATACAGGAGGTCACACTAGGTGATCACCATGCTTCTGGCTTTATAATCTAAATATGATACTTACCCACAGATTTGTACAATGCTCCGAGATCCACACATGAAAAGCACTATACACGCTCAGTGTCTATATACGTACCTCTCCAAAGGAAAGCCTTCAAGGAGGTTTTGTCCAACTGTAACGGAGTTGGGACTCACCACCTGGCGCCTCCTACTGGTTGCCTCTGGGAATTAGCTCAGTCCAGTGGAGCGCCCTCTCCTGGTGGTGTCCCGCCCGTTGTCTCGCCCTTGGTTGGCTTCTGAGCCCACATCGCTCTCCAGCTCGCAGCATCCTCTTCAGGACCACTGCCCTCCGGCAGTGCCCTTCAGTCCATCCACACCCCCTTCCGGGGGGGTTGATCAGCAGTCTCTATGCCCAGCCATCGTGGTCAACCACACACCCCAAAGTCTAATCCCTCCTGTCAGGGATCTGGCGTGGTCTATAATGGCCGCTCCCTACGGCCAATGGCTGGGTGTACTGCAAGGGGGAAAGGGGGGGACCCAGGCCCGCCCTCTACTCTGGGTCCCGGCCCAGGGACCCTCTGGCGGCAGCCTCACTGTCCTCCTTCTCTCCCCTCCGTCTGCCTACTTCCCTGGGCCGCTTCCCCTACAGCCCCTTGCACCCGCTAGGCCATTCTATTCAGGGCTGGCAGTCTGGCAGGTATCAGGCTGAAGCTCCACTCTGCTTCCCTGAGCCCGCCCAGCATTGCGCTGTCCTGGGTGCTGGTCTCCTGCTCAGGAGACAGACCTCCCCCTGTCAAAGGCCTGGGACAGACTGACTGCTCCCTTCCTGGGCAGCCTTCTTATAGGGCTGAGCCTGGCCCTGATTGGCTGTCTCCAACCTGGGCCCTGATTGGCTCCCAATAAGCCCTTCCCTGATTGGCTGTCCAGCTGCGCAGGCCCACTGGCCTGCTGCAGCCTAAATTCTCAGGAAGTGGGGCAGCCGCCCCACTACACCAACCCATAACAGTATGGTTGTACAGTACCTCCTACCCTGTAGGTGAGATCAGGATCTCATTGCACAGGGCACTGTACATACATATGGTAAGAAAGAATTCCTGCCCTGAAAAGTTTACAATCTAGACAGAGGGTGGAAGGGGAAAGAAAGATACAGAGAGGTGAAGTGACACAGCAGGTGGGTGGCAAAGCCCAGTCACTGGACCACTCTCGCAAACCAATAAAATATGTTCAAAACCCGGCCAAAGTTAATATATAATTCTAAACAAATTTATTAATGCACAATCAATGTAATACAGTTTATAGTTTTGTTTAAAAGTATATGCTAATTAATGTATTAATACAATATATAATTTTAAACAAACTAATAAAATTTACCAAACAGTTTTTGAAGTTTCAAAGCAGTTTCAGGTTTGGTTTCTCTGTTGAGTTTACTGACCTCATTATTTCCCCAAATACACAGCTGCTCTCAAAAGTTCAAAGAAAAGACATTTATTTTTAACTTTGCAACAGAATATAAGACTCTTTTTCCACCTACATCTGAAAGTAGAAATCTCTGATTGTCTCACCAAGCTATATGGACTTTAAGCACTAAAATCAAAAGTAGTTTCCATTAGAGGGAATAACATTTGGCTATAAAGCAATAATTAACTACAGCAACTGGGACAGATTCACATTCCAGGGTAGAATAGTTGTAAAAATTGATCATTCAGGAAACTTTTGCTTCATATAAATGTTGAATGATGATCAGCTAATATTATAAAAAAAACATCAATTAAAACATATCACGCTTTTAAACACTATATTCATCTTCCAAATGGCCAAGAGCGGCTACATTAAACAATTGCACGCTGAGTATTTTAAAATTATTATAGTATATTTATTACTCTTGTAATCATCATCATCTAATGGCAATGTTTGATTAAAAATCTCAATTGCAAATACTCAAACTCTACCTGGATAATATTTCTGATAAAAAACCACCAATGGGTTTTCATTACAGTCATATCAGAATGTCCATTTCTTACATTGCCCTTATGAGCACTGCACTCTGGACCTCCTGATGTAAAAGCACCTGAATCGGTTTCTTATGCTAAAAGAAAGAGCTCCCCTACCCTCTTGTGAGCCAGTGTTACTCAATTCCCCGGCGTGGCACTAAGAGGTACTGTGCTATCGGAGGTTCTGAGTTTCATATGGGACCTAACCCTAATGTCCTGATGACTTGTAATTAAATTTGTCCTGTACAGAAAACTAACCCAAGGGCTATGCACCACTTGCATCCTATTTTGAGTGCTCATGTGGGACTTGAGTGGTGCATATGCTTTTTGCTATGCTTCTATACAGGGATGAATTTCACTCTACAAGAACACACAGTACTTTTTGCAGCAATAGGGAGGGCAGTAAGGACACATCCTTCCGGCTGAATTTCAATCTGGGGTATTACACTTTCCTGCCTTCCTACGATCTAGGAAGTCCAGTTACCTAATGTAGTTTTAAAAAGGAGTTTGTCTTTCATAATGAACATCTCAAAACTCCTAACATCTCAGGGCTAATTCTCAGTTGAAGATTAGACCAATAAGAGAGACACAATCAATCAAGAAACACTGAATCAACATCAAAGCGTTCCAGACAGCAGTGCTGCGGTCAAACAAATGAACATTAGTGGTGGTGTTGTTTTTAAAACAACACTAATTCATTTTGGAGGGGATGGGAATAAAGCTTCATTACTGAAATGAACTGGTATGGAGTGACAAGTCATTTTGTTCTAGGGAAATCTACATTCGAATTTAGATTCGGGATACAATTTGGCACTAAGTGGCACCATTGCTAGCAGACTTTGCAGAAAGGCACAAAACCGGCAGCATCCTCTTTCACTGCTTCAGGTGCTGCTCACAAAGCAGCGGGGGGGGGGGGGGGGAGGGGGAGAGGGGTCGACGCAGATGATGCTTGTATTGTCACACACTGGACAATACACATTCTGTTGATATTATTAATTATTTGTATTACCATCGCCTCTAGGAACCCAAGTCATGGATCAGCACTCCTTTGTGCTAGGCCTAGTACAAACACAGAACAAAAAGACAGTCTCTGCCCCAAACAGCTTACCATCTAAATAGAAGCTGTCTCTGGGCTTCAGTCCCCATCTGTAAAATGGGGATAATACTTACTTTCTCCCATACTTTGTCTATTTTGTCCGTAAGCATTTTGATGTAGGGCCTCTTTCCTTGCTATGTGTTTGTATTCCACTTCGCTCAATGAAGCCCCGATCTCACCTGAGCAGCCTAAGCATACTGTGATACCACCAACAGACACTAGCAATTTATATCTCCTGTCTTTACATTCTTGTCCCTGAGAAGTTTGGATTTAATTCTTCTCCCAGTCAAAGAACAGCTTGATTCTAATGCGTTTCCCTCCAGATTTTCTACCTATAAATGACTTTTTTTGGTTGCGTGGGAAGGCAGCGTAAAGTACTCGTCTCCCCCTCAAGATATTTAGTCAATCCAAGCACTTTGCCTATTAAAAATTAATCAGAGTTAGTTTAGTGTTAGAACTCAGCAGGAGTCATCGTTAATTTGCAAGAACCTTCCCAGAAGATTATCAGCTCCCATTCACTCCTTCATGACATCTAAAATGTAGTAAAACTGACGCACCCTTTTATTAACTTGTATTACGCCATGATTTTCCTCCTTGTTATTCCTGATTAACCGTATTTCAGCAGTGCACAGAGGCGCTGCCCAGACATACAGCCTGACACAGCCCCTGCTCCATGTATTACAATCTAAGCAGACGTTACAAAGAAAAGGGTGGGGGAAAAGGAGTATCCCCATTTTACAGATGGGGGACGGAGGCAGCGAGATTGAGTAACATGTCCAAACATACAGTCTGCAGCAAAGCAGAGAATCTAAATCTCACAAGGGCCACTCCAGTGTCTTTGCCATGGGACCATCCTTCCTAGGCCAATTTAGCCAACTGAGCTAAACTATATTCTTGTTAAGAGAGATGTAGCTCATACTCACTTTCAGAGCATCTCCCACAGACATGCACTGTGAGCATAAATTGCAGAAGCCGGACTTGCACAGAAGCCCGTGAGTAATTTAAATTCACTCTCCCCCACTCTACTGCAGAATCTCAACCCAGGGTGGAACTGGTAAGACAGTCCGTCCTGCAGAGAGTCAAATCTATTGTCTGGTACAGTGGTTCCCAAACTGGGGTTCGCAGAATGTTACAGGGGGGTTGCAGAATGTTACAGGGGGGTCGCCAGAAAAATTTCACTAATGGCGGCCAGAGGACCCCGGGCATTGGAGGCAGCAGGTGGGACCCGGTTGCAGGGCAGACAGCCCGAGCCCCAGGGAGAGCAGGGCCGGGTAGTTTGGGCTGGCAGCCCGAGCCCTGCCCCTGACAGCGGGGGAGCCAGCAGCCCGAACCCCATCACGCCGCATGGGGCTGGCAGCCCAAGCCCCAGGGAGAGCGGGGCCGGGCAGTTTGGGCTGGCAGCCCGTGCCCTGCCCCCGTCAGTGAGGGAGCCGGCAGCCCGAACCCCAGCGCTCCAATCAACTTTTGGCTGAGTTTAAGAAATGAGTACCCCCTTCTGACAGAAAAAGCTGCTGCAGTTTTGTTACCATTTTCAACAACATACTTATGCGAGAAAGCGTTTTCCTCGTATGCACACCTGAAAACCAAATACAGAAACAGACTTGATGCCGAACCAGAACTGAGACTTTATCTTTCTCCAGTGGTTCCGGACTTCCAAGAACTATGCAGAGCAAAGCAAACGCATCCATCACACTGAGGAAATTTAAACTTAAATCCCTGGAAATATTCATTTTTAGGAGGGGGTTCACAAGATTTCACAATTTAGTGAAAGGGGTTCGCGGGCTGTTAAAGTTTGGGAACCACTGGTCTGGTACAATGGTTTAGCACCTTTGTGCTGCCTATCAATGCCTGAGTGCTGCAGAATCTGGCTCTAGATGTGTGGCTCAATCCATTCTTGGAGGAACATAGCAGTAACAATGGCACCGGCCCCAACCAAACGCTCATAATTTGCATGGCTTGGTGCTCTTGTAAATTTTTTTATTGTAATATTCTGTAGCTTGAAGGAGACATGAGTGATTTTTGTGGGAGAGCGGGCTAGACTGGATTTTGTTTATTTGTATGCATTTCTGGACTTGATTAAAACAGTTTATAATACTTATTAAATGAAATATTGTAGTTGCGAGGTACTTAGATATAATGGTTTATTTGGCCAGGAGTTTATCTGCCACATTACCAATAATTAAAACTAGGTTTTCATAAAGCAAATTTAAAAAAAAGAAAGAAGAAGGGGTTTCTAGCAATATTTTCAAGCTGAATCATATCAACATATTTAAAGAATAGATATGAGCTTCAGTTTTTTCCCCACAGGCAAAAATTATTTAAAAAATGAGTCATCTGAATTTAATTACCAGGCTCAGGGTAGCAATGGCCAGCTTTGAAAAGTGAAATTTAAAAAGGACTCTGTAATTCTGCA
The DNA here is from genome assembly GCF_028017835.1 of Emys orbicularis. NCBI lineage: Eukaryota > Metazoa > Chordata > Testudines > Emydidae > Emys > Emys orbicularis. The sequence continues at coordinate 5,229,579 of NC_088705.1, read as the reverse complement.
TATGGAACTGACGAGTTTGCTTCTAGAGAATACTAAATTGGGTCCTTCAAATTGACTGGAGCCTATAAATCTTGCCTGTGTGTATTTCACAAATATAGGAGGAGTGCAGAATGCACCTTGGAAAACAAACCTTGCTATGGACTCTTAAGATTGAAATTCACACCTGCACAAGGTGTGTGATTTCACTCACCAGTTCAGTGTGTCTTGACTGTCCTGCTGTAGCGGCTGATCCACTGGACACAGCTAATAGTGTTGGTCTTAAAACTAAACCCCAGTGGCAGTCCACTGAGGGAAGAGAGTCAGTGAATATGTAACCACCTATTTTGACATGCTCAGCAGAGCACAGGCCACGTGTTTGGCCTTCTGCATGCTGGTGAGTCTCACCCTTGAGGAAGTAAATGTTGGGGTAACATTTTCAAAAGCACTGAAGTCCCGTTTTCAAAAGGGATCTTGGCAACTGTGAGCCTAAATCACGTAGGTGCTTTGAAAATGTGTATCTATGGATTATGAATGGATTCCCTGTTATCATTTGGTTTTAACATAGGTTTCCTCAAACAAGTGTGGTTTTACTTTCAGGAAGCAACACGCACAGGTTGAAGAATGTTTGTCTTCAGAGTCCATCCGATAACTTCCAGCCCTGCTGTATCACTCAGCCTACGGATCCTTCCTGCAGCGCTGAATAGCTAAGTAGTAACAGTGCCCTAAAATATTAATGTATGCTAATAAAAACAGTTTGCTCATAAAACAGCTACATCTAATTTTCAAAGGTGTCCTGGGGAACAGTAAACAACTGGTACACAATAAATGGCTGCTACCGAATATTAATCTTATTCCCCCATATTTGCCAGGCAAGTATAAATTACATAAATGAATGTTAGTGAGACAAGGTGGGTAAGGTAAGATCTTTTATTGGACCAACCTCTGTTGGCAAAAAAGACAAGCTTTCGAGCTTACACCAAGCTCTTCTTCAGGACCCTTGTAAATCATCATAATTTAATCTTCTTTTCTGGTACTCCCAGGTGATTTTTTTAATTATTTTAGACCTTTAATTCTTCCCCTTCCCCAGGGTGGGGTCCCGAAGAATAGTCGTCTCCATCAATCAGTAGCGACAAGTTTTAACTCCTTGTTGAGCGAGCAGAAAACCGTACATGAATCCACCAGGCACCGAGCACTCGACTGCCTACAAGAGCTGAGGAACTGTTTGGGGCCATCTAGTCTGACCCTTTGTATATTAAATTGATGCTCCCTACATTGTTCTCCCCTATAGCAACAGCAGTGATGCTTTTGGCACCTTCTTTGGGAGTCTAGTTGTTTTTGCCATTAAGAACCTCCACAGTAACCTCTCATTTAAATACTGCCCTCCTTAGTTTCAGCTCTTCTATTACCAGCTGTTTCCAATACTGGGTATCCCTTATGATTTCTATCCCTGTCTGTCAATCCACCAACCTTTCGTTCAGGCGCATGAAATAATGGCTGTGCAAAAACATTTTACAACTCTGAACCTGACTCAGATTCATTCTCTCATCTGCTCCTTCCACCTGGAACCGGTTAAGAAGTCTCTATCCTGTTGCCATTTCCAATGTCTAAGGTTACTCCGCAGCCTACGGAAGAGTGCTTAACGCATCTCCCAGGTGCCCCTCGTTTCACGGGACTCCACTCATTTTAGTGCCAAAGTGACCTCCATTCCACACATATTTTGGTGTGTCCCCCCAACACACACTGTTACTGTTGAGAAATTATTTACATCCAAAATAACATAATCACGAATCTGCGGCTACAGGAAGGATCAGCTGCACTAAAGAGATGAAGCCAACAGCATTTTAAATCTCCTGCCTGAGTAATGTTTGTCTCCTCCTCATTGGGGGGGGGGGCCCTGAACATTGTGCCCCACATTCGGGCCTTGACAAATAGAGAGGTACAATGTCTGAGCAAGCATGAGGATATTGAGCTAACTTCTTTATCACCAAGGGAATCCAATGAGGAAATCTCAAGTCACCAGTGAATCAAATCACTGCCCCCCTGCACATAGACGGTGGAATTAGGGGTGCTGCCGCACCCCCTGGCTTGAAGTGGATTCCATGATATACAGCGTTTACAGTTTGGTTCAATGGCTCTCAGCACCCCCATTATACAAATTGTTCCAGCGTCCCTGCCTTTGCACCTCATAGATGGAGCTCTCTCTCTTATGGGCGGCCCAGTGGGCTATGACAAACCTTGTAATTTAATGTCCCTACTGAATCTTCCTTAAACATCACTTTTATTCTGATGCTCTCCAAAACTGGGAAGGAAAACAGTGACTATCTCCTTCCTTCCACTCCTCTCTTCTATAATGATGCTTATTTCTCTTTCAGTCATTCTCGGAGGGGAACGCAAAATCAAATAGTTTATATGTACAGGATCTTATGTCATTTTCAATCTACATGAAAGATAATTCTCTTATCACTAAAGATGGGCCTGAACCACAAAGCTCAGATCTCAGTCCAAACTTCTGCAAAATTTGGGGTTTTCTGTAACAGGCCGCCCCCAACACCCTGAATCCAACGTAAGAACCAGCTACAGAACTAGATTCTGGACCTGAACTTCCATTGCAGATAGGAGGTGATGGGATCTGGAGCTTTCACATGGGTCCATCTTCATTTGTTATGCGTGCATTTGAGGCCTAGTGTATGCTACAATATTTTTCTAGCATAGCTATGTCGGTTAAGAGTGTTAAAAAAAAAAAAACACAAAAAATCCCACAGCTTTAACTGACATATCTATGTTCGAATGCTCACACACACACACACACACACACACACACACACAGAGAGAGACGTAGCTGCAGCTTACACCAGCCAGAGTCCTTTCACCTGTACAGCTTACATTGTTTGGGGTGCTGGTTTAATCACACTCTGAAAATAATGCCCACTGTCAGTACATGCTGGGTCTCCACTAGGGGGCTTTGCTGGCATAACTATACCCACAAAGTCTTCATAGTGTAGACAAGACCTCACGCAGTGAACGTACTGGCCTCCTCCTTTTTACATTCCATTCAACTAAGCAGCAAGGGAATTTAAAATGCAGCTGAAATCTCAACAGATTCAACCACCGGCGAAACACTATTCACATCAAACAAGATCTTTATAACATCATCAACTGCTGAACCCAAACATTAACAAACCTAAATCATCATCATGGGGTATCCTGTAACTTTTTTTTGTTAGACGCTATTAGTTCAGACCTCAGCTATCAAATTTATTCTACAAACCCCAACTTGTAATTTCACAGCCCTCACCGTGGAGACATCATTGTTACCTTGAAGAAAGCAAAAGAAATGGAATGACTGCAGCGCAACAAGTTTCTTACCAACAAAATAAACCCCGCTCTCTCAAAGCAAGCACATTTGTAGAGTAATCAAACTAGACTTAATGGGACGAGAGAACAGGAATACTTAAATTCTGTCTGCAGCCTGCTGTACATAGAGCAAATCAAACAGTAGCACATTTGCCACAGGGTCGTTAACAGTAAAGTTAACTTGTCAGCAATAGATTTACCAGTAATCAGAAAACAATTAAGCAAAAAGCAAGTTCAAGATTTCTACATCCACAGGTTTTTAATCTAGTTAACCAACTACACACCACAGGGCTCTTAAGAAAGAGCAGACTTCAAAAGCAGACATCAATCACTGTAAAACTCAACTAAAGCCATAAAAATATATGCAGAGATTTTTCATTACAATGTACTTTAAAATCTCGAATTGTGGCTGTAACCACTGCTAGTGCTGACCGTGAAGTTTCTGGTTCAGGTACGAGGTGAAGTGCACACTGGATCCTATTGCAGTTAATTTCACACCTAAAGTTATATATGTGCAGATAGAATTAAACATGTACAGCCATAAAAGGAAATACAGCCACTCACTTACCAGAGTGAGGATCCCTCCGTTCCAGTGACTTCTAAAAAGTCATATCCATCTTCTAATTGAAAATCCATGAAAACTAGAGCAATGGTGTCTCCAGGCTCTGCTAGGATAGTCCACGTACAGTCTGCATTATTGCCATACTCTGAAGGATAATGAGGACTGGAGATAATTCCACTCTGTCCCCGTAACGTCCCTCCACAAGCGTCGTCAGCTGAAAGGCAGAAAATACACATCATGGGTGTTTTGCTGGAAGGGAGCATGATGCAAATATGCCACCAAGGCATTGGAGCAACACAGTCCTGAGGTTTTTTTTATTCTTCCCCTTAATGTGTTAAAGCTTTCAGAGGGGGTGGGGGTATGACTCATATGCCACATTTGAGACAACGGAGGGAAATCGTGATCAATAATTTCTCCAAAACTCTCAAGGCGGGGGAAGGAGATTTTAAAAGGCCATTGATTGGTATATAACAATAACTAAACCTAGTCTGGAGAGAGTAGCATAAATCAAAAAGGTACTATACAAAACATAATGCCAGATTAGGGGAGATTGGAGTGTGCTGCAAAGATCAAGGCTCAGCTCTTAAAAAATAATTTAGTATCTGTTGTTGTTTTTTTATGTTGTTGTTCTTCTTCTTTTCAAGTGCTGTAATTTTTTATTGGCACATTGATCAGACACATATGGGCACTAGGAAATTCAGCAAGTGCACTGCATGTGAAGAGATGCCTCTCACCAGAAGACACAGAGGTGACACGTTTAAATCTCCCAAACCAGCTACTCAAACCTCCATCATACTGTAGCAGTGGGCAACCCTGCAGTAGCCAGGGGCATGAGTGGAATAAACATGATCCAACAGACCTCTGACACCTCTAGCTTCTACAACTCCAGTGCTCCTCACCATAGTGTGGAAGAAGACACCTTGCATCGTGTGGCATGAGTTTTGATGGGAATGGGGCCCAGAAAGTGGATGTGTCAATAGCATACCCTGCTCTTCCTCCCAAACCAGAAAACCTTTCAAGAGGTGGGAAAGTTAGAGTAGGGAACCCACCAAACTTCACAGGGTTCTCACCCCTCTCCAAAGCCACCGGAGAAACCAGTGTTATTGCAAACATCCACCCAGATCCCCAGGGAGGTCTCAATCTGTACAGCTCCCTTGATTTCAGTGGAACTATGCCTGCTGCAGCTCTACAAAACAACTGATTTCTGACATGTAGATGTCCATTATACAGAGGAGAGTTCAAGGGGTTCTGATAACGACAAGATAACTATAAGAGTAAAGGTCAAGTTCCTTCGCATGCCAACAGAACTCTCAGATAGGTAGACAGAATAAGCAGCATGTGACATGGTTATTACAGGTACGTATACAGCACCTAAGAAAACAGTGATTGAGAAAACGGTGCTATTATGCAGTGACACCCATGGTGATATCTGTGCAACTGAGAGTTGCATTTTATATAGTTGATGGATCACAACACTTTTAAAAATGAATTTGTATGATTAATAAAGTATTTAACAACATAGGACTGCATAGCAATTGAGAGACCAGTAAGAGACAAAGTTTTTGCATCAAAGAACTGTTGGTGTTTGGACACCATGGGCATGAGTGCAGGATAAGATGAGGAGGATTGTAAGCTCTATCCATCCGTCCAATCTAAGATTTAACATAATAAATGAGAGCCATGAAGGGGGTGAGATAAAGATAGTAAGTGGTTACGGCAATATGAAATCATAGGATTGCATTGGTTAGTCATATACACATTGCTGAGGTTTTGGAGTCTTCTTAAAATATTTGTATATATTTTTCTTTAATTCCTTAAAAAAATCCCCTCTGCTTTTAATGGATGTTGGTTTATTATTTGTAATATTTTGGTGTCAGATATTTGCCCCATTCCAAGAAGAAAACATTTACTGGAAATGTTTATATAAGTCAAGATTTTTGAAAACAGGTGCCTAATTTCAGCCACCTAAATCCATACCTTAGGCATCTGCCTGATCGAAAATTCCTCAACACCCAAAGAAGTCAATGGGAAATGTTGGGTGCTCAGAGCTTTTCAAAATCTAGGGCAGATGCCTAAATTTGGACTTACAAACGTAACTTTGGGGAGGGAGGGTTGTTTTGTTTTAATTCTTGGCCCTACATAGAATAAATGACTCTCCCTGCAATTAAGACCCTTTATACAAGCTTAACTGTGGTCTCACTACCGCTCCATCATGATATCTGTATATATTGCACGCACCAACTATACAGCCACACCTTGAACTCCAGAGTTACAGAACCATCCACTGGGCTTGATCCTGCCACAAGCTCTGCATAGGCACCCCCCTAGACCCACGTGGAGTCCCACAATGAGGCTAATGTAGCTCATCTTGAATGCCGGGATCTGCCAATATGGAGCTCGTTGCAGGACAGGGGCCACTGTTTGTGGAGGGATTGGGACAAAGGAGATGGTCCAGAGCATAGCTGAAGTTAAAACACCATAAGAATGATGCAGCTTTTTTTCTTCTCCCCCATCAGGCTTAAAGTCATGTTTCAGGGTTGTGCTGTTAGAACCATTAAACTATCACCTTTGGGTGACATCATAGCTATGAAATATTAATTGACTCCATTTTACTAGCTGGCAGTGGGTTTGTTTTTTGTTTTGTTGTTTCCTATACCCGTTAAGACACATAGACGTTACAGGATACAATGACCTATTAGGTCATCCAGTCCATCTGCCTGCGAGTGAAAGCTTATTCCCTCTTGTACACTTACCAGTGATTTGTTCAGTCTAATTTTAGACATCCCAAGTGACAGAGCTTCGACCACTTCCTGGGGGAAGCAGTTCCACGCAGCCTAATACATCAGATTCTTCCCTGACATTCTGTCCGAGTTCTCTTTCTCTGTTCTTACTCTTTACTCCTAATTAAGCCCCCTTGAGTCATCCTCAATAGCTCCCTCTCCTTACTGTCTGCTAGGGATGGATGAATCTTGTGGAGTTCAAATGGAATTTGTGGGTTCACAAAAATGCATGAAACCTTTTTTCTTCCCCTCCTGTCCTTTGAGCCATGGTTTCCTTCAGAAGGAGAGCTGTGTTAAACACAAAGGGTTTCCAACGCAAAGAGATGCCTGTGCCACATACATGGGACAGAGGAGTTCTGCAAAAGCTGGTACAGACAGGTGGTGTTGTATACACTACAAGTGTGCACTCATCAGCAGAATCTTTCTTCATCTCTCTGCTCCCATTTTCATTCTCCGCTTTCCCATGCCGCCTGTCCTCTGCTTCAGTTTTCCCTCATCGGCACATCTTTTCCCCAGCATCATCTCTCCTAAACAGGATGCAAATCCAATGAAGTTCCCATCTGAGTCAAAGCTCTGAACCCATGTCTGAGTTGAGAATTAAGCAACATTTATTCATTTTTCCCTCTTGTTTACAGGTTTCAAACTTATATTCCCTCCCACAACAAGCTCCCGATGTTGACATTTGTATATTATATAAAAGCATCGGCTGTTTTGCCTTTAAGTGTCACATTTTCAGAAACTAAAACTGCCCCTGCAATTGTTCAGTGTTCTCATTTTCTCCATCCAAAAGCCCACAGTTCAGAGCACAGGCTACGATTTGCATGTGGCAATGGGATAAGGAAATGCCCACGTACCTAAAGGGCACAGACAAAGCCAGTTTTAAGGATTACCCAATTTGCCCTGCCAACTGCAATTTTGTGCATACAAGCCACAGTTCAGGGCCACAGATAAACACATGCATAAAATAAAATTAAAAAATAAATTAATGGCGATATCCTATCTCCTAGAACTGGAAGGGACCTTGAAAGGTCATCGAGTCCAGCCCCCTGCCTTCACTAGCAGGACCAAGTACTGATTTTTGCCCCAGATCCCCAAGTGGCCTCCTCAAGGATTGAACTCACAACCCTGGGTTTAGCAGGCCAATGCTCAAACCACTGAGCTATCCCTCCCCCCGCATAAAAATGGGGGTGCAATTTCAGAGGCTGCATTTTATTCCCTTTGAATGTTTGGTCCTAATTCTTTACCCTCTTGGCATTACCAATCAGCATTAAAACCAAGCAGACTGGATAAGAACACATCCTTGGGCTTAGTAAAACATTATGCAGTAATTCATGCACACTGCCCTTCTATAATGAGCTATGAGCTTATGCTACTTAAAAATAGGAAAGTAAAACCTATGGAAAAAGTTGATATGTCACTAAAGCTGAAGGCACTTACCGGTTAGAAATGGGATCTGCTGTTTGCTACAGGTTATCTTCCTCTACAACTAGACTCTATTAGCGGAAGCTACTAGAGCAAATAAAGTAGGAGGATCAAGAGAAAACATGGGCAGGAAGATAAAGGAAACCAAGAATTAATTTGACTTGCATTGTGGCAGTGTGTCACTTTTGTATGTACAGCATTGTCAAATGCCTTGCTATTTATATGAAATGCACTATGAAAAGCTTGTTAACTTTACAATGCACATTATAGAATGGCATTTCAGACGCTTTAGTCAAGGAGCTCTCAGGCTTTACATTATAAACACCTATTTTCAAGTGTTTAAAACTCCAGCATAAAACTATTAAAAAAAAATCCTTCCAGACTGAAACTCAGCACAGGGATTCTCCTGTGTTTTATGCAGCAGTTGATGCACTTTCCTGGGGAGGCGGGACAGGAGGATTTTGGAATACTGCTCCACAGGAAATTCTTAGTGTGATAGTATCAAAACCTTTTCAGGTCTGAGCCTTGCTCACAGTACAAGCCGCTATCAGCGGGGCTGGGACTTGCAGCCTCTGATGGATGGAGCTGCAAAAGCAAAGTAAAAACAAACCTCTGGCTCACGCCAACTCTTATTTCTCAAGGCCATCTGCTACCCAACTGCAGCCAGTCAGCCGAACACACAGAATGCATATGCACAAACGCAGGCTTCCTGGTGAGTGAGGGCAATCACTCAGATTAGAAGTATCTAGACTCCCAGACTCAAGTGATATTCCCTCCTAGTCTTCAGCTGATCCACCCAGCCTCCAAGACCTTTCAGCCTGGGGCGTCTTAGCCCCTCCGAGCTATGCCATGTAAGAGCTCCACCCTGTCCAGGTTACCCAAAGGCCAAAAATAAATAAATTCTTCCATCCCTCGTGGACTCCACCCACCCTCAGCAGATTCTCTGCCTCTCCCGGGCTCTGCTGAGTACCAAGAAAATTAATGCTTATGCCCCACCTGGGCTCTTTCAAACCTGCAGTCGTTGGCAGCCAAAGGAGACAATCATCTCTTGACAGGCCAACTCTACCCTACTCCAGGGAGGCCCTGACAGGCACCAATCTTCATCTGCTCCTACCCCCACCCCAGCTAACCTGATCTCCCACTGTGACGGCTAACAGCCTGTTCTCCTTCTCAGTCAGGCAATAACTGAGCAAAGCCCCACCGATTTAGCTCCTCCCTCGCAGCCTTACCCCTGAGATTCGGGTGTCACAGAGCATGGCTGATAGGGCCTCCAGCTGCTCACTGACCCTTCCCCTGACCCATGTAGGGTTTGCACACCCTGTCATGGTCTCCAATTTCAAGGTATGATATCCCCATTGACCTTGCATGTTAGGCTCTGGTTCTTCTGGGTTGTTGTTTTTTTTACCCAGAGGATCCTTTCTGCTACATATGAACTCATCCGAGATAAAGGTAGCAGGGGTAGCTTCCACAGCTCTGGCCCATGTAAGAGGCAGGAGTCTGTCTTACCTCTGATTCCTGGAGATGGATAGCCACGGTGCTAAAATGGGATCAGGAATAAGGGGAGAAGCAGAAGGATGTTTTTTTCTTCCCAGTACATTGAGACTACAGGAGCTCTTCTTACTTCTTGGGGTGTGAATGGGTTCTGGCCACAAAGGATAAGCACGATTCACTCATTTGCTGGCATGTGCAGATACGCACAGACTTATTTCAAACTATTCTCTTCAATAACCCCTTGAGGACGCTGGAAAGACAGTAAATGTAGAAGCGATGCTGCTACTCTCAGTCAGCTAGCTCTCTGCAAGCCACATGCCCAGCAGAAAGGCAGAAAGATATGACGGAGACAGGATGAGGCCATTAGCTGCTTCAATAATGCATGCAAAGGTCTGAGCAGAGGCAATTTACTGTAGAGAGGCATTCCTGCAGAAGGACAGCCACCTCCAGCATGGCACAGGTTGCCTTTTAAACATTATTATTGCCTGACAGGAACATGGAACATTCATGGGGCTATTTTAATATTAATACCCTGGAGGAATTATATATGCAACAGCGATGAGCTTTTTGTATGCACCCAGGTAAGTCTGGCAGAAAGCACCAACTGCGAACAAAGCCAAGAGCCGACACCTAATTCACACCTTCTCCAATTTCAACGGAATGACCCAGGCAAAAGCAGGCAGCCTGGAGGACTGGCAGTGAAAAGGTTAATGAAAGCTAGGGCCTACAGTTTCTAAAGTGATTGGTGATTTGGGGAGCCACATTTTTTTGGACGCTCAGCTGGAGACTTGTGATTTTCAGTAAGTGCTGAGCTCCCACTCTCTGAAAAATGTAGGCCCCTTTAAAGGTGTCTTGAGTTGGAGCCTCCAAAATTGGAGCCTCCAAAATAACCAGGTTTACAGGATGCAGGGACTCTAGGCACCTAAAGGAGATGGACTGCCCTCTTAAGCAGGGACTGTCTTTTTGTTCTGTGTTTGTACAGTGCCTAGCACAATGGGGTGTTGAGCCACAACTGGGGCTCCCTAGGGTAAATAAATTATTAATACATAAATAATAAATTAAGCCAGAACAGCATCCAAATTAAACCAGCCTATAACTGGCAGCAGTTTGGAAGAAGCATTTCCTATAGCCAGGTTATCTCCTAGCTGCCTATTGTGGGGTCTTGAAGATTCATTTGAAGCATCTAGTACAACTCTACCCCGATAGAACGCTGTCCTTGGGAGCCAAAAAATCTTACCGTGTTATAGGTGAAACCGCGTTATATCGAACTTGCTTTGATCCGCCAGAGTGCGCCCCCCCCCCCCCCGGAGCACTGCTTTACCGCGTTATATCCGAATTCGTATTATATCAGGTCGCGTTATATTGGGGTAGAGGTGTACATGGTCAGAGAGAGGATAGTGGACTAGATGAACTCGACTCATCCAGTCAGCCAATTCCTAGGTTTCTCTGCAATTCAAATAAAGCAACATGGGACAATGTTCTTTCCCAGGGAGAAAAGAAAATCCTACAAAATTCTGCCTCTTGATGCTACATCAATCTTAAAACATTCTTTAAAAAAAAATCAGCTGGCGGAAATTGGTGTAGCTCCATCTAAAAACCTAGCCCCCTATTTTTAAAAACTTTAATTAAAAATCTTTTAAAACACATTAACGACTTCCAACACTCATTATATATAGATCTAGATAGATATGTAGTTTGCCCAACTTGCTTTTCAGTTTGATGAGCTTGATATTATTGTTAAAACATATTAAAATGGTCTTGAACAGCTCTTGAAAATGTTTTGGGCCCAGCGCACTCTAAGCAGCTGTTTGAATTATAATAGGACAGGACACTTTTAATGAGCTACTGCATATTTGATATGCTTAAAATGCAGCATCACAAATGTTCTCGACTTCTTCAGCTGGCTTACTGATTTTTTACTTAACCGCCTACTAAAGTCATAAACCTATCAATTCTATTTACGCTCAGCAAACAAGCTGGGCAAGACTTTTCTCTCCGAAGGCATGCATGCATTTTAGCAAACAGAATCTACTGAAACATATTTCAGAATATTCTACTGGAGCTATAAATGGAAAATCCCACTTGATATAAAGTTAACTGACCCAAGTTTGCACCCAGAATTAGATCTGAACCCAATCTGACCTGGTTTTAAAGGTTTAAATTTAAGAAGTCTGTTACGACTAATTTAGTTTTAGTTTTAAACACTTTTTTTCCATGTTCACGCTTCCTCTGAAGCTTATAGGCTTCTTTGAAAATCTCAGGGAAATTCTGAAGGAGTGCAGCACCCATCTCCTAGTGAATTTCCATGAGATTTGGCCCTTAGGCTTCCTTGAAAATCCCACTCTTTAAGGCCAAAAGGGACCATTTATCGTTATTGGTAATAGTATTGCAGAATTGCCTTGGAGCTCTCATGATGCACCAAGATCCCATTGTGCTAGGGGCTGTACAAACACAGAACAAAACAGACAGTCCCCTGCCCCAAAGACCTTTTATTCTAATCTGGTCTGCATAATACGAGCTGTGGAATTTCACCCTGTGATTCCTGTAATGGAAGGAAATATTCTTCGCTGCTTGCTAAGGGACACTATTGGACCCAGAGAGACAAGGTAGGTGAGGTAATATCTTTTGTTGGACCAACTTCTGTTGGTGAGAAAGACAAACTTTCGAGCTACACAGAGCTCTTCTTCCGGTCTGGGAGAGACGCTCAGGGTGTTAACTAAAAGATGGAACACACTCTTTAGAATAAGTAGTTAACACATATTCTAGGGGTAGGGTTGCCAACTTTATAATTGCACAAAACCGAACGCCCTTGCCCCCGCCCCTTCCCTGAGGCCCTGCCCCCGCTCACACTCCATCCCCCCGCCTCTGTCGCTCGCTCTCTCCCACCCAGGCAGGGTTTGGGGTTTGGGAGGGGGTTTGGGCTCTGGGGTACAGCTGGAGATGAGGGGTTGGGGTACAGGAGGGGGCTCCAGGATGGGGCCAAGGGGTTCAGAGTGCGGGAAGGGGCTCAGGGCTAGGATGGGGGTTGGGGTGTGGGGGAGTGAGAGCTCCGGCTGGGGCTGTGGGCTCTGGGGTGGGGGCAAAGATGAGGATTTGGAGTGCAGGAGGAGGTTCCCAGCTGGGGCCAACGGGTCCAGAGTGCGGGAGGGAGCTCAGGGCAGGGAGTTGGGGTGCAGAAGCGGGTTCGGGGTGCAGGCTCTGGGCAGCGCTTACCGTGGGTGGCTCTCTGGAGATGCGCAGAAATACAGACCTACCTAAATAAGAGTTTTGGAATTTGGCAACTCAATTAACAGGCTCCTCTCTGAAGATAAAGACAAAAGAGATCTATGTTTGATCATCTACGTCCACTAGCTTGGGCAGGGCAGGATAGTTCCCTTTACTCCATCAGCTCCAGGTTAATACAGGATTAATTCCCTACCATACAGTTTTTCCAGCCTAGTTTTGATCATTTCAAGTTATGGGACTTCTTGTTCCAAGTTATGATGCTACAATAAGCCAAAATAATGACATGTTTATTAAAAAGGCAAGATACTGCCAGGATAAGTCATTTCCGAAGACGCCTGCTTATTTCTGCTACTAAAACAGCAACACCTTAGTCTGTTAAAACAAGGACTTGTAATGGGAGAAGGATGATCTGTTAGAACCCTGAGTCAGACGAGAAGGGATCAATTCCCGGTTGTGATACGGGCCTCCTGTGAGAGCCTGGGCAAGTCACTTAACCTCTCTGTCCCTCAGTTCCCAGTCTTTAAAATTGGAAACAACAACTTTTTGCTCCCTCACGGGGACATTAGGAAGAAGGATTCAGACATACTTGTGAGGTGCTCAGATGGTGATGAGGGCCATACTAGCATCTAGAGAGAAAATGGAGCGTACAGTCATGATTTGTATGGCAGTAGCACCTAGAAGCCCCAGTAAAGGACCAGAATCCCATTGCGCTAGGCGCTGTACAGACACAGGACAAAAAGCCCCTGCTGCAAAGAGCACACAATCTAAATATAAGATAAGTGACAACAAGTAGACCAACCTCAATGAGGGAGGAACAATGAAATGAGACAACATTGGTCAGCTTGATAGGTGGTGGTTTATCCCCTCTTTCTAACTTCTGCTCTCCCCTCAGGCCCTTTTGATGCTTTTTAGGACAACAATATTTTCTCTTAAGCATGGGCCCACCCGTTGTACATTATAGAGACAGCAACATTAGACCAATTTGCTCTCAAAGCAGCAGCTCCCATGATTACAGCGCTCTCGTATCTGGACCTCAGTCCTTAGAGGTTTTTAAGGCCCGGCTTGACAAAGCTCTGGCTGGGATGATTTAGTTGGTGTTGATCCTGCTTTGAGCAGGGGATTGGACTAGATAACCTCCTGAGGTCTTTTCCAACCCTAATATTCTACGATTCTATGCCTTGACACTTAATCCTGATTTCAGCAGCCTGACCCATCTGTAATGTGTCTATTATAGACGGGAACAAGCTAGAAATATTTCCAGAAAATGCACTTAATAAAGGTTTGTGTCCCAAGGAGAATTGTTTGCTCCCTTTTGTTGTGAGGAAGCACTGGCTGAATGGAATAAGAACGGATTCTCCCCCAGCACATTTATCCCTTAGGATGTAGGGAAAGGAATTTAATTTTTGTGGGATCCTCTTGTTAAAATACTAGTACCACACTGCTGCAAGGCATCATAGAAAGTAATTCCTTAGATGGAGGGTTAAAAAAAAAAAAAAAAAACCCCAGACACCACTCATTTATGTAAGACTAATATAGCATCAGATATGATGCAAAATACTCCTCCAATAGCCCTGGTGATGCCTTCCCCAATAAGTACATACAGCTGCCGACATACATTATTATTTATCTCCTACCGCAAGATGATGTTACAGTAAAACAACGAGGAGTCAGGTGACACCTGAAAGACTAACAGATTTAGTTGGGCATAAGCTTTCGTGGATAAAAAACCCACTTCTTCAGATGTTACAGTATAGACTGGATGTTGGGGAAAGCAGGCCCAGAGCACCACGAATCTACTTGAAAGAAAAAATGTGGCAGGGAGAGACAAAAGAATGAATCAGGTAAATAAAACAGAACCCAACTCACAGCCTTAAGGGAACATGCTTCCAGTGCCGGCTGTGCAGGGATGTGACATTATTTTCCAGAACAAAATGTGTTACTTAAGACTATTCCGCCTCCTAATGGAGCTGCAGGTGTTGTTACACGGTTTATGCTCAATTTGATTTAACCACAGAACAAAATGCTAATGTTTACATAAAACGTGGAAAGGGTCGTAGCACCAGCTAAGCAAAGCATTAGAATTCTCAGCGTGAGCTGCTGTTCCTCCCTTTCACTTTATAGCATCCTACTTACAACAAAACACAAGATAAGAGGTAGCAGAGGGTGATACTGACTGAGACAAGTCTGATTTGGGGTCTGATTTTGCTCCCCCTCCCCCCATCAGTGAATATCTGGAGTAACTCTTCTGGGGCCTATATAGAGTTATGCTTATGTAAAAACTGATGAAAGACAAAGGAAGTCAGCCTATTTCTAACGTCGCCATCTCATACTCCAAGAGCCATTTGCAGGGTTTGAAGATGGGGCTTTGCGTTGCAAGAACAGGCCTCCAGCACTTAAGCAAAAGGCATTAGCTAGCAGTAGTAGTAGTATGTTATATTCCATGTTGGCCAGCCACTGGCAACGGACATGACACATTTTATAGGTGTGTTACATACACAGAGCTTTTCTTTTTCTTTTTAAAGGGTAATCCAATGTATCCAGCTGTTTCACAATACTTAGATTGTAACGTCTCTGGAGCTGGGACCATCTTTTGTTTTTGTTTGTACAGTACCTAGCACAATGGGGCGCTGATGTGTTACTGAATCTCTTACACTATTCCACAATCATAATAATAAATAATAGTTCAAATAACAAAGCATGCCCTTGGAGCTGTAAGACAGTTGAGATTCTCAGCAGAGATAAATGGCTTCTTTTTTGCTGCTCATCATATTGATCCATAGTTAGAATCAAATGAATAGGTACAATGGGTGCTGTTAAAAAAAAAATCCACATTTGTCAGCAGATACCACACAGCAATATTTCAGATAACTTCAGCTTTTCGCTGTAATTGTAATACAAAATAACTGTAACAACAACAACAACAACAACAAAGTTGCTTCTATTTGCAAATGTTGACTTGTTAGTTGCAATCACGGTCTTTGCTCTTTTTAAACAAATGTATGTTATTCATCTGGCAGATAGTAACAAATTCTTTGGAACCACTCACACAATCTAGGTAGGTGACACTGATTCCTTTAGAAATACATCAGTTCCTTAATAGTTATAGGAATATACAGAGTGCTATAGTACAGTAAGATACGCAGCATCAAGTCACATTACACGTCTCAAATACCCATCTGTGGCCCCTGCCAGATGCATCAGAAATTATACGCTATCTTTTTAAACCTAAATATAACCCGCCAATTGTGCAATGTTCTACATTGGGAACAAATTCCTTCCTGACCCATGCAGCAATCAGTTTATGCCCTGAAGCATGTGACTGACTTATTTTAGCTCACACAGCTAAAAATATTGGTCATAAGGTTATCCAGCCATTTCAAAAAAGAATCCAGATACAGTATTTGACTGATTTCCTAAGGCAAGGAAATCCACAGGCTGAATACATGATATGCAGACATTGAGAAGGTCTAATTTCAATCAAAGAAATATATATTTCTATTCAGGCAGTAGCTCTGAAGACGCATTATTTTCCCAGCAGAATGAGACACTTTTTACCTGTATGCAAATCTTTTGACCCTTGCAGTCATTACAGTCTGTAGTGTCAGTCTAACAGTCAGACATGAATTTTAAATCTGATCACTGAAAAACCTGTTATGGTAAAATCAGTTCATATGGCTGGGCAGGTTCTGAGTTCTCTATTGTGTCAATTTCTTGTCCATTTTTTCTGCTTTCTACATTTTTGTATCAACTGTAACTGTAAGTATATGGGACTAGACCCCAGGGAGTCTGATGTTTGCTGCCACTACATTCAGTGAGCATTTACCATTAACATCAAATGGTGCAGAATTCATCCCAAGTTCTTAAGTCTACTAAAACGATCAGCAAACATCTGACTACATGCTGCACAGAATGGGTAACCTTTGGAACATATCACCACATGATACTGCTGGAGCAAATAAACTGATTTGAAACAAATTAATACTTGCCACAATGCAATGTGACCATCACGGCATATTTTGACATTTCTTAATTATAAGTATATGAAATATCAAGGAGGTGGTGGTAATTTTATGGGGGGGTGGAGGTTAATTAGTAACCGTAATAGCTTCCTGAACAAAAGGATTGCACACAGGTAAAAAGACCATCTGCAGCAAAATCAAATAAAAATTACAAGGGTTATTAATCCTTATGCTCCAAGGCATCAGCATCTGCTGGGGTCAGGAGGGATTGCCTCCCTTATGGAATGGCATTGTACAAACACCTTTAAATAGTGGGGCAATGTTTAACCTTTCTCAACCACCAGCCACTGTCAGAGATAAGATGTCAGATTAGATGGAGCACTGGTCTATTCTTGCATGGCATTTCCTTTAATCTGAGAGCGATCTGACATTTTATACCATGTTTCAGCCTTGAGGGTGCTTTTTCTCCAGCCAAGTTGTAAACACACTGAAGAATAACGGTTTATGATGGAAGCACCGATTTAGCATGAAACTAGAAAGTCAAGACTGAGGATGCTAACTTGGAGATGAAAAATGAAGGAGGTAAAACATCCCTCTCCGGCACCAACCTATGCATCAACCACTCCTGTATTGGGACCATGGGTAACACACAAGAGCAATAGATAAGCAACAAAGTAACATAAACACAATAAGCAGCAGGAACCACGACTGCATGACTCATCAAGGGAAGTGTTAGGAACATATATCATCAGGCAAACAATATTTTCGTATTTAAAATTCAAGATGTATGCTCTGGCTCAGGCTTGCTAATTGATTACACAAGCAAAGGATCAATAAAAGGATCGATACTAGATGGTCTGCTGAAGCACACAAGGAATTGAACAAAAATGAAGTTGGGAACCAGCAACTATTTTGGTAAAACAACCCAAACACTTGTATATTTACTGACAATCTAGTCCCCTGAAGCTCCCTGAATCCACAAAGGATTATCAAGAAGCAATTCTCCATAGTCATAAAGAAACTAAAATTCCACTAGCTCCCGGAGGCTGCAGCCCTTTACATAAGCAGTGCTTTAAATCAAGTTTTACCTCCTGTATAAAACTTTCTCCAGCCCAGAGTTTTTATGTCTATTTCTCTGCTGTCCTCTACGGTGTGCAGCCTGTAACCAATGCAAAGTGGGTGTCAAACCCTACCCAATCAGAATGGTAGGGTTTTATAGGTGTGAATCACGGCACAAGATGCTGGCAGCAGGCCCAAAGTGCAAAGCAGTGGAGAATTAGAGCCAGTGGCAAGCTTTTTAAGTCAGCCTGGCCTAGCCTGGCATTGGTTATTTCCCACTTTAATTAAGCTGGCCTATTAAAACTGGCCACAATTCATTCTGCTTATTAAAATACATGGAAAAAGCAAAAAGTCACCACGCTGGATCTGAAGTCCCTAGGCTCTAAGCCTCCTTTAACACAACAAACTAGCTGTTCTATTGTCTGCTTCCAACAAAACTCTCAACCTGCTGCACCATTAGGTCACAGAGGGTATTGGGGCTTTTTAAATGACCCCGTTGAAGCTCTTTTTTTGGTCAGAACGCACAATAGGAAATGATCGGAAAACACAATATGGGGAACATGAAGAAGAGAGGTTTCCCTGATGGAGCCTATCAACCAGAGAACACGGAGATGGAAGATAACTATTACACTGCCTTGCTTGGGCCCCATCCCAGGGCAGGACTGTTCCCCATGGTTTATTCTCCAGCCCAGTCTGATACAATGCAGGCTATGGACCCTCCACCATTTCCCTTGAGAAGACTATTCCAACATCTTCCAGTCAATCAGTTGCAGAAACATACCCGCTGAGCACCAAGGCACCCCCCATTTGAGACCCAACTGGAGAGCTCTATCCCTTGCAAGTTTGCTTTACAGTTCCAGGGCATAAGGGTGCATAAAGTCTTGCGCAGGCCCTCGGCCTCGGGGTGAATTTCACCCTCAAGCACAGAGTGAATCCAGTTAAACTGCATGCAGTTTAAAAGATTCCCTTCTAGAGCTGGGGCCATGTTAGAAGCTGCACTGGAGGCATGAGCATGAGGTTGGGAGATCAGGAGGTGCCAGGTTCTAATTGTGGCTCTACCACAAAGCCTCTCTCTGTGGCCTTGGGCAAGTCATTTAACTTCACTGCCTCAGTTTCCCCATCTGGGGATGATAATGGCAATGACCAGGGATTGTGAGAATCAGTTAATTAAATGGTTGCACACATTTAAAGCACTATATACATTGTAAGTATTATTGTTCCTCCACATCTCTGGAGCTTTAGGGATTCTGTTAAAATGAAGCCTGGCTCTCAACTGTATCTTGTTTGGGTTTCACTGGGTTTTGTTTTGTTTTTAAACCAGTATCCCAAAAAATGCAATGTTGCCAGTCCCATGTACCTGCTCATTCTGCAGCATCTCTGATTCCCTCTACAGCTGGAGGATCTTTCTAGCTATAGTTTTCTCATGATCATTAGTTTGTGTTCACTGATCTAAAGAGTCACATAAGGAAGCACTTTACCTCTGCAGGAGGGCAGTGGAAAATCCCAGGAGGCACTGTTTTCCGAACTGGCATGGCAAGTGAGCAAGGCATGACCCTCCAAAAAGAAGCCTGGGTTGCAGCTATACCTCACTTTGTCTCCAATGCTGAACGTCGTCCCTTGCTGGATCCCATTCTGGAGTCTTCCCGGATTTCCACATGTATGACTCGGTAAAACTGCCAGAGAGAAAATTGTTCCTGGTTAGCGAGAGACGGCAAATTCCATAGCCTCAATCCAGTTAAAACGCCCTCCTCCTTTTTTTGCCCCATGTATTATTACAAGGTTCATCACATCAGATACAGAACCCAATTATATAATGAAATAAATGCAATGTCCGTTTGGCACCATTCCAATACCAACGCAAACGTATCACTTAAAATGCAAAACGCAAGTTCACTGACCATCGGATTTACCACATTGATCAGTTCAAGGCCCATCAGGTCTGGTATGTTACCTTCCCTAGGATAATGCATCACAAAAGGGTAACCGCTCCCAGTAACTCACCTGAACAACTGTGCCAAGCTGTGCATAGGAGAGCAGACTCCCGACTCCTATCAGGAATCTGTGACCTTCTGTACCTTGGGGGAGTGCCCTGTAACCCCCTATATTCCTCATTTATATATGACTGTGATCTTACATATAAAGCATTCCTTGTAAGGTATCAGAGGAAAGGCTATGATCTGCTGAAAGTCATTTCTCTAGCCATAGATAGATAGATAGATAGATAGATAGATAGATAGATAGATAGATAGATAGATAGATAGATAGATAGATAGATAGATAGATAGATAGGTGGATGGGGTGGATGGGGTGGATGGGGTTAGATAGATAATAAATCTGCTTTGCTCATCTTGAGCAGTGCAAGATGGTATATTTCTGAGGTACAGTGCTGGGAGCTGAGGGGAGATCTGTCTGCTGCCTTTCCCGGTGTGATTCATGAGTGGCTCTGGGAGCATTCATGCAATCTAGCTGGCTGTTGTGTCTTCACATGCAGTTGCGCTGAGTGATCACAGCACCTGGAGGGGTTTGCTGCTGGTCACTAGAAGGCACTGTGAGAGACAGCCAAGGCTGGAGAGAGTTCAGGGGCCACAGCGGTCCCACCATCCCAGGCTGCACCCCGGGGATCCCGTCACAGAATCAAGATATTTTCTCTATCCATTTTAGGTATTTACAGTATGAAAATCTCAACAGATTATGTTTTAGTCAGGAACTCAATGTTATTCAATGGAATTCACCAGGCAGGGCACAAAGTCTTCTGCAATACAGGTGAATTTGTGTAAGTCTTTGTGTAATGGTATATAAAATGGCAAAGTCTGGAATTAGCAATTACTCTTAAGACAAAAAGGCCCAAAGCTCAGCACTTTAGGTTTCACATATATGGCTAGATCCTCAACTAGTATAAAATTAGCATATCTCCACTGAAGGCAACAGAGTTACACCGATTTACATCAGCTAAGGATCTAGCCCACAATATCCAATTTTAATGTCAAGTAGGCAGCAGCAGCAGAAACTGTAATAAATCCTACCATTTTTCACCAATGCCTCTGTTCAGCAGCCCTAGAGAATTAGTATCAAACTCCACAAGCTCCCATAAAACACTCCAAAAAGATCAAGTGTATTCAGGTTTTTAGGGCCTGATGCAAAGCCCGACAAAGACAATGAAAAGACTTCCACTGGCGTAGTCCGCTTTGAACCAGGCCCTTACGGACCATCCCTCTTCCTCAGCAATGCAACACTGCAGAAAATATAACAGAGAAGAGTTTCTGTTTCAGAGCTGATTGAGTGTTTACTGCACATACAGGAATTTTGCCAAGGGCATGCACAAAAAGGATGAATTCCTGAGAGCTCAGGGACGTTGAGTCTGAGAACCTGCTAAGGAGAAGACCAAGAGTAACAGCAAAATGAGATGCTAACTATACAGAGGAGGTAGTAGAGGAAAACAAAGGTAGAGCTGTGCACAGCCAGGTGAAATGAAGTGAACGTTCATAACGACCTATTTAGTCACTGTAATTGGCGTAATGGCACCGTGCTACCGCCCTACCACAAGGAAACATTTTAGACGAGCGACTCAATTTTCTGCTGTGCCATGCACAGAAAGCCAGACCCAGCCGGTAGAACCCGCATCAAATCACTTTCAACCTCATTGCATCTAAGACACTGTAGGAAGGGGTTCTATGCCTCCATTTATAAATAGACACTGTCCATTGAAGATGAGGCAAGACTTGGCTGTAATGAATATAAGGGGGGATTCTTTTATTGAGGCTGCTGGACAAACAGACAAAGTGGCTGACTGACCCTGTGGTTCCCAAGCGCTCCAGTTCCCAGGTTAAACAGAACCCGAGTTGCCGAGGCTTCCATTAATTCTAATGGAAGATGCATCTAAATCTTTTTTTGGACTGTTTTGAAAACCTCAGCGCTGCCTCAGTTTCCCCTCCCATCTTTTTTTCCATCTCGTCTATTTAAATGATAAGCTCTTTGGGAAAGGGACCGTCTCTTACTAGGTGTCTGTACAGCATCTAGCACAGGGGTAGGCAACCTATGGCACGTGTGCCAAAGGCGGCACGCGAGCTGATTTTCAGTGGCACTCACACTGCCCAGGTCCTGGCCACCGGTCTGGGGGGCTCTGCATTTTAATTTAATTTTAAATGAAGCTTCTAAAACATTTTAAAAACCTTATTTACTTTACATACAACAATAGTTTAGTTATATAATATAGACTTATAGAGAGAGACCTTCTAAAAATGTTAAAATGTATGACTGGCACGCGAATACTTACATTAGAGTGAATAAATGAAGACTCGGCACACCACTTCTGAAAGGTTGCCGACCCCTGGCACAATGGGACCCTGATCTCAATTGAGGCTATTGTAATACAAATACTGCTTCTAATAATAATGGCTTCCCCTCCCTGTGCTTCAGTTTCCCCCAGAAAGCCTCTTAGATACCATGGTGATGCCTACCTATATTGAAACCCAGATAGGGCAGAAAAGAGAGAAGATGATGCTTATGACTGAGCCTTTGGAAAGCGCTTAGAATTAAGCACTTTACATTAAAAGTGCCTCTGTAGAGTCCACTAATAGGCATTCACCCACAACTTTGGAGTTACTAGCTATATTAAAAAGAAATTCATAGGTAGGGGGGAGATATTGTTTAATATGCCGAATGGGTTGAGAATCGGTGTAAAACTAATGTTTCATTTTCTGCAATGATACTCAAAGACCCAATTTAATTAAATTACTAATGTCACATTTTTTAATGAACCCACTCCTGCTTTTGTGCTTTCTCCCTTTAAAATTAATGACTGGAACTTCGCTATAAATAAGAATCTATCATTTTTAAAAAAGTCACTCTCTAACACTAGCTGCTCTTTATTTAACGAACTGTTAAGAATCGGACAACCCCGACCTGCATCATATCTTGAGATCGTCTTTGAAAAATGGGATCTCATTTAAAAATTCTGCTTCATTTGTCTACATTAACTAACGTCGTGTTACTGGGCAGACGATGCCTTTTGCGCATAGGAGATAAGACGGCGCTAGCTCATTGTTCACTTCAGGTTCAGTCGTGAGCCCTTGCCACATGCCTTCGCTGGGCAGACAGACGCACCCTATCACCATGTGCCAGAAGGAGAACAGGCTCCACAGTGCTGCTTCTCCTCCTCCTGCCCATACGGGTTGGGGGCAGGCAGGCACATCAAGTGGCTGGATCCTTTGTCTGCCACATCCATGCGGTCATGCTGGGGCAGAGAAGGAAGTAAATCTGCCCCAAGACAAGGGCTAGTACAGACTACTTCCTTCAGGAGCAAGGGGAAAGTCAAGGACCAGAATGTGACTCTCACTGTCGCAATCCGCTTACTGCCCTGCTCCTGTGCCAAGGCAGCTACATGCTGCTTCTGGCTAGGGCTGCACTGTAAGGTGACAATAGAGGCCTTTGAGCGGCACAGCATAAAAAAAAAAATGTCCTTCCGCATTGCCCACCGGGTTCATTCCAACAGCAACACAAGCAAATGCCTGCCTTTGAGTTCTGTGCATGACTTACAGGGCCCATTACTTATACTTGGCGGTATCCAACAGCCAGCCACTGGGCTAGGTCTACACTACGGGGGTGGGGGGGTGTCGACCTAAGATACGCAACTTCACCTACGTGAATAGCGTAGCTGAAGTTGCGTATTTTAAGTCGACTTACCTGGCTGTGAGGACGGCGGCGAGTCGACCGCTGCCGCGCCGCCGTCGTCTCCACTTCCGCCTCTTGCCGCGGTGGATTTCCGGAGTCGACGGCAGAGCCATCGGGGATCGATTTTATTGCGTCTTCACTAGATGCGATAAGTCGATCTCCAATAGATCGATTGCTACCCGCCGATCCGGCGGGTAGTGAAGACGTGCCCCGTGAGGTTAACAGAACTATATTATTTACCCAGATGTCACACGGAATAGTATTATTGAAGCTTTGTCTTGCCCATTCACCAATTCCACTGTAAATTGGCAGCATGGATTTTTCTCCCCATAAAAGCTGTGTTCCTAACCATCAACATAATATTTTCCAGTGACTGTATGGAAATGAATGCAGCCATAGACCAGATTGATACAGCTGAATTAAAGCGCCTGGCTTTTGTTTGTTTGTTTGAACTAAAAGTCTGTTTCTCTGCATGATAAATTGATGGCAGTTTGGTTTATTTATCTCGGTTTTAACCCAGTGTCAAGTTGTAGCCTTTTTTGCTATGGGAGATGGGGGTGAGGATTTAATGTATTATTTTTTATTATAATTATTATGATTCCAATAGCACCTAAAGCACTCAGCCAAGATCCAGGCCCTATTGTGCTAGGAGCTGTACAAACACATGGTAAAAAGACAGCCCTGGAGAGCTTACAATTGAAACAGACAAAAGGGGCAGGAAGAGGATGTGAGTTGTAGGTACAAGGTGACACAACAGGGGCAGGAACAGAAGCCAGCTCACCTGGATCCCAGTGAAGTACCAATATCCACTAGACGGCCCTGCCTCTCCACCTCAGCTCAGTCACTGCTCAGGTTATGTGCAGCGGCACAGTGGGAGATGAAGGGCTGTGAGTGGCTGCTGGTCACTTGCCAGGATTATCTGGGTCTCTCTCACTTATTCCTTTTCCTGCCATTGCGGGGTCCTTCGACACTGATGCCCGTCGGTCCCTCCGATTGCCTCCCTGCGGCACATTAACAGTCTGGTCTCCTGCAGGCTGTAATACTTCAGTCTAATTTTGGCTGTTGGGCTTGGCGTGCGAATGCTGGATGGTGTGGGCGGCCTGTGATGCACCGGGGGGGGGGGGGGTCAGACCGGAGGGTGGTTTCTTCTGGCCTTAAACTCTATGATTTATCTCATAAGAAGAAAAAAATAATCTTCCGAAGACAAGATATTAAACTTCAGGTAAGGAAAAGGTCAGCCAGGCCTAAACATCCAATTGTAATTCCTTCCAGCCTTCCTACGACTCTGCAGCATATCCCTCAAAGTCCCCCAGAAACAAACTTCAAATTAATTTGTACATACCGGCTGCTCCCTGTCGCTGACCCCTTCGCTGGCTTCCTCCCTCCTGCATTTCAATTCAGGCTCCGCTGTCCTCATCTCCAGGCATCCACGCTGGTTTCCCCACCCCTCACCCCACCTATGTGTCTGCCTTCATTTCACTCTCACTCCCTACATACGTCTCTCCCTTCGCCTCCCCTCTTCCTCCTGGAACATCCTCCCACACCTCGTGCACCACGTGCCCCGAATTCCCTCCTTCAAACCCTACCTTAGGCCCACTTCCTGGGCAAAGCCAGACTCCACGAAGCTGATCACACCCCAGGTACATAGGTCCCAATCCAGGAAGTCTCTCACTGGTTTCGGTCGCACGTGGCCTGCAATGGAGCTACAGATTTGGAGGGAGCCAGAAGAGAGCTGAGCACCTGCCACTGTCTATCCTCACTGCCAGCTAGGCACAGCATTTGCCAGAGTTCACCCCGGGCCCAGAGACACACCTGTTCTTTTTCAGAGACCCCAATCCCTTCACTGTCTTCTCTCCTCCTGGGTGCCGCTCCCCATTCCTTTTTGTGCGCCGTTGTTCTCAACCGGCTCCACTTGGTTCTCACCCCATTTCATCCCTACGTTAAGCATCACTCTGCTGGACGATTTCAAAAGGTAGTGGGACTCACAACAGCCACAACTTGCGGCCTCTCCTCCTCGTTCCTGTTCATTCGAAATTAATGAGTAGTTTTGAAGTCATCAGATGTGACTCGGTGCATCCTTGGATACAATCCCACCATCAAGGCGTACTCAGCCTAATTGCATCAGCCTTTCCTCAAACGCCCCGGCTCCCTTCATCAGCTCAAAAAAAAGATGCTTCCCATCCCATTCGTCATGTGAAACAGTTGAGCTATTGCACCATTTCAGGTAGCTTCAAACGCTAACAACAACAACAATCTACTTATTAGCCATTCAGAGTAAATGTCTTTGCTGGCTCCTATTCAGATTAATCTACAGACCTATTTTCTCCCTTTATATTGCTCAAGTGTAAAATAACTCCAACATTTAATAGATCTAGCTACTGTCTCCTACTCTATTACCCTATTTACATGGCTAAAAGAAACATTTTTATGGCCTGAATCATCTATGGTTGTTTATAACAGTGATATTTTAATGCTAGTGTTGTTCTAACCTTGAAGCCTTAACAAGGAGCACAACTTTTATGATATGGGGACTCATGTAATCTCCTCTGTCCCAATTAATTCACACTCCCAGCAAAAACATGGGCTCCAGAATAAAATGAATGCAGCAAAACAGGTCTTCAAGAGGTGTTAGAGGGAGCTGAGAGATAAAGTGAGATGGGCAGACCTGTCAGGATACAACTAACTCAGACACCTCTGCGCATCCTAGAAACATTTTCAGAAGTTTCCTTTCAGGTGCTTTTTTCCAACTTGCTTTTGCATTCCCTTGTGCCTCCTGGATCCATTTGCAGTTGGAAGCTGAAGCACCGAAATGCCACGGAAAAGGCAACTCTTCTAATTCCAGTCCAACCCAGGACAGGAAGTTCCAGGAATCTCCCAAGAAAAACAAACAAAACATCTGCACCGTATTTTTCACCATCCCAGGAACAAGGGGGAAAGGGAAACCTTACAGGAGAGCATGTTCCCATGAGATTTCCACTTCTGAATGGCAGACACAAGAGTATTCAGGCTTCAAGCGGCTGCCAGGCCCAGACCAGGACATGCTAAGATTTGCCTATCACTTCCTTAGAGGTATAGGGTTCCTTCTTTAGAGGTATAGGGTTCCTTTCTTTTCCCCAGACTTCTGGAGGATCGTAGGAGGGGCAGGCTTGAGACAGGATAGAAAGGGCGGGCTACACCCATCATGCCTCACCAACAACCTTCCCATGCTGATGAGTTAATGACTAATCAGGAGCCCCTTTTTCAGCAGACAATGCGTGCACTGTGAAATCCCCTTTCAGGGCTCCACAGGTGGCAGTGAGTGGCGGAGACCCTGGAGATGTGCTGCTGGGAAATGAGGGAGGGGAAGAGTGTCCCAGAACGTGGAAAAAGGCACAAGACCTCCCACATGGATGGCCACGGTTTGCAGCAGATTGTAAGTACTGGGGTGGCTGAACCTGCTGCCCACTGCATAGCAGGGCAAGACTTCTCCTGGAGCAAGATCCACCAGAGAGAACCACTCTCATTTTTCCTATAGATTTCTCCATGGCAATCTGGCCCTATGAACTTGGGATCTTCCTAATTTATATTCACATCGACATACTTCAACAATTTGCTGCTGACAAAGCGAAACCCTGGATCCAAGCAACCTGCAAGAGCTGACGTGTCCAGGAAGAGGTTGCATAACCCAAACCAAGAGCCTACACCTGATTTAAAAAGACATCCTTAATTTTATTAATTAATTTATTAATTAGCTCATAACGTGTCACTGCTCTGCCACACCAGTACTGCCTACAGTACAGGGAGGGAGGAGGAGGCTTAAAAATCATTAGAGACAGAGGGGTTTTGTTTGCAGGGAAGAAAGCTTTCTATTTGGCTACCTAAATGGTCCGTATCTACTTTGGCAGAATCTCAGGTGTGGAACCTTGCAACTGCATTCTTGCTCCTGATGGACTCAACATCACCAGAAGCCAACCCAGGGAGTAAACTGAATTTACGATTTCATAGGTTGCTTTTTCCCTTTCCGCAGGGGTGAATTGTGATAAGAAAGCTTAATGCCAGCAAAAAGCCTATGCAGCCCGGAAGTACTGCACGCATTTTGCTGGAATGGGGGTGAATTTTGACTTAGGTGAAGAAATACCATTTTCTCCTTTCCCTGTCCATAACTTTTCAGCTAAGTGTGCTGGGATGTTCTACGGTCCTTTAATGTATATCATCTGTGTTTTAGTGTGATCCGTTTTAGTTCAGAAGGACATTTTTAACCTTCAGATAAGTGTTCACCATGTGCTCCAGAAAAGAAAATAAATGGTATTTTTTAAATTTCATTTTATTCTTTTTTATGTCGTGATTCATTTCCAGTACAGACACTCCCTGGGTTACGCACGACCTGACTTACGCAAATTCGCACTTACGGAAAAAGTTCCATAAGCCAGAAACAGGATTTTTGAGTTGCGGAAATTATTGCGTAATGTACGGGTATACGTTTCCAACTTCCAACTTCCAACGCAAAATTCGAGTTACGCAAGGCTTTCCAGAACGGAACGATTGTGTAAGTCAGGGGCGTCTGTACAG
The DNA here is from genome assembly GCF_028017835.1 of Emys orbicularis. NCBI lineage: Eukaryota > Metazoa > Chordata > Testudines > Emydidae > Emys > Emys orbicularis. The sequence goes on along the minus strand of NC_088705.1, from coordinate 5,201,530 downwards.
CCAAAAGAGATAACGCTAAATGAAAACTATTTTCTCCCTCTAATATTTCTTTGTTCGCTAAAAAATAGTCAGATACTTTTGGACAGTAATGAACGAGGATGCTTCATCATCCATCTTATTTGTGGTAGTAGTTTTGGTGCTTTTTTGCAGATCCACTTTCAGTTTTCACTTTCCCTTGCTGCACTGTGCTGGTGCAAGTTTGCCATTATCTTCCAAGAGTACCATGCAGGCAAATAAGGAGCCTTTAAATCAGCCTAACAAAAAAGAGAAATCATTCCTTAAGGAAATAGGATTTAGCTGGGCCCCATCTATATCACCTCGCCATTTCCATGTTCGTCACTATTTTTTTCTTCCCTCAGCCCTTTCACATCGAGGGTATGGACAAACCTGTCATGGTAGAACAAGTGACCTGGACCCCTTTTCTCATCCTAGAAACACTTTTGGAGGTTGCCTTTCAGTTGCCTTTGCATTCCCTTGTGCTTCCTGGATCCAGCTGGAGCAGGCACCAAATTGCTACGAGAAAAAGCGACTCTTCTGCTTCCAGTCCAACTGGAGACAAGCAGTTCATTAGTAAAGCACCAGCATATGCCAACATATCATCACACAATGGTATCGGAGACACTACGTTTTCCCTGGACTTTGAATAAGAAATGATTATTCTATTCCAGACCCACTGTTAATTGAGTCTATCTAGGCACCTATAGAACCCCAGTTATAGTGGTATTCATGTGCCTGCCCAATATGTATGGATTTATCCTCACAACCCCCTTCTGAGATAGAAAAGGATTATTACTTCCATTTTACAGATGGGGAATGGAGCCAGAGAAAGTAAACAACTCACCTAAGGCTGCAGACATCTGTGCAGATCTGTGAACAGAACTCAAGTCTCCTGAGTTCCAGTCCAATGACTTAATCACAAGCCCTTCCTTTCCAATTGTTGACTTTTTTAATATATAGCGAGTATACACCTGTACAGAGCACATCACAAATAGACTGTGTATGTCAAGGACCAAGAACTTAATGGCCACTTTGTTTATCTTCTCTATGGTTTCCTAAGACTACAGACTTTAGCTTTGATTCAGCAAAACACTTTAAGCACATGCTTAAGACATATTCTGTGGGACTGGAGCGCATACTTAACTTTAACACATAACTGATCCGCTGAATCAGGACTTTATTTCTGAACATCCATTCTTCAAAGCTTTTCCTTAATAGCTTTTGAGGCACTGAAAACTTCATTGACCATAACAATGAAACGTGCCGTAAAAGATGCAAAACCTGACATATTTCTACCGTCAATTTTGCCCAGAAGCATTAGACCCCTATGTGCTTCATTGACTACAGACTTGAAAGAAAACAATGTAGAGCTTGAGCTTCCAATTATTTTCTCATGAGCATAATTTTGCTAGCATGTCCCAATACATCAGTCCACCCTTCTTCAACAAAGCACTTCAGCACATGCTTTACGTTAGGCAAGTGCGTAAGACTCACTGATTTCAATGAGATTTAGACATGAGCTTACATGGTTCACTGATTTGGGGCCATGAACAATCCCACTGAGCTATGTGAGACTGAGATTTTAGGAGAGTTATGGATGTTTGCAGTACGAGGCCATAGGCTTCAAACACAAAGCACAAGAACCAAAGAAGAGATCTAGTAGGTGTCCATATTCAAGTAGCTTCCAAGGGCTTATGAAAGACAATGCATAGGCACAGTGACCACCCTGCTCATGCAGAGCAGTCCCTTACTCTGAGTAGTCCCACTAAAAATCAACAGCGCTGCATGAAAACAAAATAGCTGAATCTGGCCGGTTATAATTAATCAACTAATTAAGGAGAAAAACAATCACAGATTTTCTACAATCAGTTTGTCATTACAAGCAGAATTAATGAAAGTGGCTTCATGAATCACATTTTTAAAAATCATCTGTTTTGAGCACTGATCGCTAAGGGAATTAAACATAAATAACAGCATCACATGCAGAAAGGTCTCCAGATAAGTGACGAGTAGGCATCTGCAACATTTGGGACTTTAAGCTATTCATTATTTATATTTAAATTCAGAAGAATAATGACTTTGATGAGTTCAGAAGAGAAAATGTGGCCAGGATGAAACCACTGACTCAGGCTCCAATTCAGCAATCCATACATAGGCCATGAATCAGGGCACAGTAGCATCGCATGAGCTTTAAGCTGGTGCTTAATTCCCATTGATTAAAGGGGATCTTACGTACCCTTCCTGAACCAGGATGCGTTCTGGAATTGGGACCCTATTCAGCAAAGCACTTAACTTTAAGCATGTGCTGCAGTCCCTCGGCCTTCAATGCATCTTAAATACAAGCTTACAATTAAGCATATGCTTAAGTGTTTTGCTGAGTGGGAATGGACTTAAGCAGGGGTTTAAATGCTCTACTGAACTGGGGTCTAACAGCTTTTATGGTAAGAATAATAAAATTAAACGAGTTTTGCTTTTTCATTATTTCTTTACTTTTAATCCTCGTTCAGAGCCAAAAGTTTCAAGATAAAAAACAAATCCTGTGTTCTCTTCATAACATCAAAGGCCAGTAACAAAGCAGGTACAGGGAAGGTTATCAATATAGGAACCAAACCACCACACGGGTACCACCTAGCCCTGGACTTCAGGTGCCAACTCTGCATTTAAAATGTTTCCCTCCTTTATACCTAACACCAGCGTGGAAAAAGGGTGCGAAACTTGGAAATCCAGATCTGAAGTGATTCTATCTAGACACTGGGTGCCAGTGTTGATCCACTTAGTATTATGCTGGAGAGTTTCCCTTTTGACAAGGGACACTTTTCATTTTGTAAAGAAACCACTTAAATACTTCCAACTGCAGGGGCTACAAAAGTTTGTCTCCTTATCGACCTTCTCTAGCTACTGCCCGGTTGCAGAGGAATAAAAACTACTGCCAAGTACATTGATAAATAAAGCGAATGAAAAAGTAATTTGAGAGAGAGAGAGAGAGAGAGAGAGAGAGAGAGAGAGAGAGAGAGAGAGAGATATGATCTATGTTTTTTTACCCTCACCCTTTCTTTTTTCGGATGGGGGAGGTGAAGCAGTGCATGTCACAGAAAGTGAAGAGCAATAAAAATGCTTAAAGCTGGGCCCCCCATAGCCAGCAGTTCTCTGGCAATGCCCCTCAATGCTAACCTACCACACTTGCCATTTCAACCATTAGCCTTCAAACAGCTTAGAGAACGCTCTGCAATCCTTTCCCGCAGCAGCCCCTGCTTTTCCAGTTCTCCCCCCCCCCTCCTATACAGCTCTGCCAACCAGTGCACCTCACTACTGGCTTACAGTATCCAAGCTGTTCCACTCATGGGCTGCCTAGATCTCTGCAAAAGTACCACACTCCGTCCTTTCCTGCAGTCCTTCTCTGGTAGCAGAGCTTCTGGACCAAGAAACAAAATCAAGCTGCGTTTTCCCATAATCTGTGCTGCCTTTGGAATGGGAATAAATTATCCTCTTAGAAATAGACCCTCAAACCTCCACAGTCGTACACATCTGATACTTTAACTTCCATTCAAGTACCTAGTCCAACAAATGATTGCATTAAAAAGGCAAAGCAGGGCATGCCAATACCATCCCACAACAGCATTTATTTAACCTGCACCATTTTCTGTTTCAACCTGCCTTCATATTATAACTCATTCTCTCCACCTTCACCATGAGCCTTCCTGCCCTCCTGCGTACCTTTTCAAGTGCTGAACAGCTGTTTTATGCATTCCAATAGCCAAAATCAGAGGCATTATTGTAACTGAGAATCTGACCACAGCATTACAAAATCGCTACATTAGCTGAATTCCAAATCAGGGAGCATGTATGTTTGGAAGGGGTGGAATATTATACTGCACAGTAGGAAAGTCATTAATAACAGCCCGCAGAAATGCTGAGCTCATAGTACAAACACCTAAACCTGAGATACAGGAGGCCAAATACATTTCACCGAATGGGCCAGGATCTCACTGCGCTCGTGTAGTGATATGTAGCATCCTCTGTCGCGGCACTGGGGAGATGTATTAGTAATTTTTTATCATAAATGATTAGAAAAAACACCCAGAAACAAATTCTAATACACTACACTACAAACAAAGCTAAAACAATATCATTATGTCACATAAAATGCCTAGGGTCTTAGTCCTGTTTCATGGATTCATTCACAGCAGTCTCTGTTGCAAAATTGACCACAGGCGTGATTTTGCAAGCTACGCAGTAACATGTGCACATGCATCTGAGAACAAGTTTGAGCTCCACATGGGTTCACCACCATCCCTGCAGATCTTTACACACAAGCAGGCAGTGATGCTATCCAATTTCAAAGCTTCTTCTGGCAGCAGCTCAGATGTGGTGGTTGTGGGGCTGAATACGGGTGTTTTTTGGGCTGCTCTTTTCTTTCAAATGGTCATTTTTTAATCAGACCAAGCTATTTTTGTGACCATCAACAATATTTATGTGAGCAAAGGCAGGTGTAATCAAACCTCATGCTTCAAGGCATTAGGTGTTCACTAGCAAGACCAAGAAAGAAACACCTCTTGGACCCACTAAGTAAAGCACTGAAAAAAACTACGCCTCAGGTGAAGAGAGACATCCTTAGTCCCAGGATATTACAACAGAGTAAAGTCGTGGCCTGGGTGTAAATGATCTCTGGCTTTGAGTCTCCAAGCTTGTCTCTCCAAGCTGGAAATCTCCAGCAAATATTCACTACCTACCTAATATATAGGCAGCTGCAGAATACATAGTGGTCCACACGTGGACTACATATTTGGAGCTACCAAGCACTATTCCACAAAGGGTCATGATTACTAGGACAAGGAACTTGATTTGAAGGTTACACAATAGATACGACGGAGCTGGTCCAAAAATAGGAGGCCGATTGAAAGGGGATTACAGTATTCCATTATTATTACTCCATCAATGGTAGCCTCTACTCCATGCTAGGAGCTTTCCAAAAACTCCAGGAAGATTGTCCCTGCTCCGAGGAGCTCAGAATTTAAGGGGGGGAAAGTGCCCAGCAGAGCAACAATTTCAAACGCACACACGGACAATATATAAATAGTCACAAAGCAGCATGTAAAACTGCCATAATATATTCTGTGATGACTGTGTTTGCTGGAGACAATCAGACTGAGATCTAACAGCGTGTTAAAAACCTACTGATCAAAATAAAGTTAGCAAAGGAAATTAAAAATGCACTCTGTGGTCCATATGGCGCGTGCATGCCTAAACCCATAGTTCTCCTTGAATGTTGCCTTAGAATATGCGCTAGCAATTTATGCTAAACTAGCTGTTTGATCTTCTATTTAGCTGTGAAACTTCATCCCTGTCACAGCCCTGAAGAAGAGCTCTCGGTAGCTGGAAAGCTCGTCTCTTTCACCAACAGAAGTTGGTCCAGTAAAAGTATTACCTCACCCACCTTGTTTCTCTAGACGCATGGGGGACATACCTACACAGAGGTGCTGAGAACCATAACTCCAGTTAGAACCAAATGGGAGCTCAGCAGGTGCTCAGCACCTCTGACAAATTAGGCCCATGCTATGAAAAGGAGACTAAATACAAGTATTCCAGCTGGGCTGAGACTATTTAAACCTCATATTGAGGGTTTTATCAGACCGTACCTGAGGAAAGCCAACAAGATGGAAGTGCTGGTCATTTGGAGCCTTACTGAAAAACATGCTGTATCATGTGAATGAATCTATTACCCAGAATGCAACCGGGCGAGGGAACCGTTTTCAGGAGTTCGCAAACCAAAGCCTGAGTTTTAAGAGAATCCTATTTTGACTTAGCTGCTGCTAACAGCTGTTTTTTTGGCTATGGGCACATACTAGCAATACAATAGCTCAGCCTGACAAATAACCACACATGCCACTGTCTCCCTCAATTAAGTCCATCTTCCGGGGGGGGGGGGGGGGAGAAGCACTTGAGTTTGCATTTGAGTTCTTCCATGCTGAAAGGTGAGTTCCCTGTCACTTCTGAGCACACAGCCTGAAGAATGTGGGTATGATTTCATGTGATTTTTGGAGAAGGCAGAGGCAACAAGCACTGTGTATCTTTCATAAGCTGCCAGCCCGGTTGTGTGGGATATGATAAGACATGTCTTCCAGGGGCATCCACAACCAGCTTGCTGGCTTAGATTGCTTACAGGTGTTTTATGATCTTTACACTGAAAGATATAAAATGTGGGAACATCCATCCAGCTGCCTAACACTTCTGCAACCAAAATGGCTGCTGACGAGCGTTTACTCCTTATTTCTGCCTAACATGCCCTTCATTCTCAACAAATTTCAAAACAGAAATCTGCAAATATGGTCACCAGAATAAAAATACCGCTTGTAAGGCCAGGCTATGTCCGTGCATTGGGAGATGTGTTTGGGCCAATGTAAGCTAGGCACACAGTGAACAGAAATCCCTATCTGGAGCATGAATGTCTCTGAAGAAGCCACATGATTCATGATGGAACATAACACGTTTGCTGCTCATCTCAGATCCAAAGGCAAGGCTGGACACAGCAAAATGAAAAGTCTAGATAGAAAATGAAGTAAATGCTTTGGGTCTTTTGATGCAAAGGCATTTAGAGGGGTTACTCGCATATAGACAGCTTGCAAGGGTAAATATATTTGAACATAGCATGCAATATAATTCCGTTCACTATCATCCTCCCCATCCATTATTTCCGTAGTTTGTTCATGAGACGGTCACACGAGACACTATCAAAAGCCTTACTAAAGTCAAGATATACCACATCTACTTCTTCCCCCCTAGCCACAAGGCTTGTTACCCTGTCAAAAAAAGCCTATTAGGTTGGTTTGACACGATTTGTTCTTGACAAATCCATGCTGACTGTTACTTATCACCTTATTATCTTTTAGGTGTCTGCAAATTGGTTGCTTAATTATTTGCTCCATTATCTTTCCAGGTACTGAAGTTAAGGTGACTGGTCTGTAATTCCCCGGGTTGTCCTTATTCCCCGTTTTATAGATTGGCACTATATTTGCCTTTTTCCAGTCCTCTGGAATCTCACCTGTCTTCCATGACTTTTCAAAGATAATCACTAATGGCTCAGATATCTCAAGCACAAATGAGGTCCTGGTTCATTACTGAGGATCATAAGTGTTATTGTAATACAAAGTAAATAATAATAAATTAGCAGCACACGCGCATGATTTTAGCTATCATGGATGAATTTGCCTTCTGGCTAAAATCATAGAATCATAGAATGTCAGGATTGGAAGGGACCTCAGGAGGTCATCTAGTCCAACCCCCTCCTCAAAGCAGGACCAATCCCCAACTAAATCAATGGAGGATATCTGGTCTGAGTCACAGTTTTGAGTGACCGTGTGGCAAGACCTTGCCTCTGTTTACCCATCTGTAAAGTGAAGACATTTATCCAGTTACCTCTATGAACAATACTTATCTGCTGTGGATGGAGTGTGTGTGGGGGGGGGAGGGGGCGGAGGCTGTGAAGTTTAAGTAATTCTACCTTATTAAGTGCTTTGAGATCCCAGATGGAAGAATCTCTATAAATACTCTAACATTAGGAACCCTTCAAAGGAGAGGGACGGATTCTGCTCTTGATTACACTGGTGTCAATCCACTGACGTCTCTCTAGAATGGCACTGTGGATCAAGCATTGCAATGTAAAGTTAACGCCACCTGGAATTGGTGGAAAGAGGGACAATGGAAGAAAAATCCATATGCACATTCTTAAAAAAAAAAAAAAGAAGGCTATTTGATCAATGTTGTCATGGAAACAGAACATGAAGTTTTGCCTAAAGCATCCATTCTCAAACTTCATTATACCGCGACCCCCCCTTCCGACAACAAACATTACAACACGACCCCAGGAGTGGGGACCGAAGCCTGAGCTTGCCGCCTCGGGTTGGGGGCCCAAACCCCAAAGCTCCAGGTGTGGGGGGACCAAAGCCAAAGCCCAAGGGCTTCAGCCCCAGGCAGGGGGCATGTAAACTGAGCCCCGCCACCCAGGGCTGAAGCCCTCGGGGTTTGGCCCTGGGTGGTGGGGCTCGGGCTTCAGCCCGAGCATGTCTAACACCAGCCCTGGTGACCCCATTAAAACAGGGTCATGACCCACTTTGGGGTCCCGACACACATTTTGAGAACCGCTGGCCTAAAGGACATCAAAAAGGAATGTGTATCCATGGAAAGAGAAAGAATTGAGCCTAAATCTGGAAGAGAAGAGAGCTGGTGATCTCAAAGCTGGCCAGTAGCTGCTTAAGAAACAAGGGGAAGACCTGCATCCGTTGTTAATCAGCCCAGCTCCATTGAAGTCCCCTGGTCTACACCAATTTACCCCAGTTGAGGATTTTGGACCTTTATAATGCAACTCCTATGTGAAGCCCTTCTAGCGTGAGAAAGGATGGTTCTTTGGTAGAGCCCTGAACTTGAATCAGCAATCCTGGGTTCAGTTCACACCTCTGCCACTGATTTGGAGCACAGTTTCCTCTTTCTGTGCCTCAGTTTTCCCATTTGTGAAATGGGGAAAAAGTGAACCACTTGCAAAGTAGACTGAGATCCTGGCATAGAAGGGTCTCTAGAAGTGCTAAATATCAGCATAACACCAATCGATTATAAGCCTGCAAGCAATTTACAAGAAGGAAAACAGTCAGCCAGTCCACCAAAACAAAGCAGCCCAAATCTCTCCTGTTCCTGTCTCTTCCAAAAGAAACCTAAACTGCTAGACTTCAGATTCAAATCCGTGTGTTTGCAACATCACCATATATGGACCCCAATTCTACCCCTAATCAAAATAAACCCTGCAGGGCAGAGGTAACTACCCTGTTACAAGGGGGGGGGGGGAAATCACTCTTTAAATTCTTTTACTCCAAACGTCATTAGCTTCTGACAGAGAAGCAGCCAGAAGAAGGTAAAATTGGTTCTCTGGGGATAGAATTTTTTACCTACATGCAGCAGGGAAAGGCAGAGGGGAATCCTTCCTGACCCTTAGGGTGATCAGTTTATGCCTTGAAGCATGAGATCTGATTACCCTTTCTTAGCATGCACCGCTAAACCTTTAAAAACCATCCAGGTTCAGAACACAAGTCTGACCCCCCACATCCATTACTATTCTTGTACTGTACAATGAAGAACTTGCTCTAAAAGTACACAATGTGCAATACGTGATCCCTTGTTCTTCAGAGTCAAGGACTGAGCAAAGGTAGGGAAACACCAGGAAGCCAAAAAAAATGCCTTGCTGTTGAAAAAAATGTGCCCTGGTAAAATGAACAATCCAGGGGACATGACACACTAAGTCCAGTCTACAGCAACAATACCCTAGGGCTTGCAAAAGACACTTGCAATGGACTTCACTGAGACTGTTGCCAGAGACTTCACTATCCTAGCTGTATGGAAGCAGATATTTTTAGAATAAGAATCTTTCACAAGCTGTTCATCTTATTATTGCTTCCCTCCATTCATGATATTTTTAATCATGTCCAAACAACCAAGCTATTAAATAGATTCAGAGGCAGCACAGCGGGCTGTGGCTTAAGTCAGCTAAAGATCAGAGCCGTGGGAGAGGGAGAACCAGAGTACCTCTTGTGTGTTAAACCTCTCCATTCTAAAAGCACAAAGCAACTATTGGACTGAATCACAGCATATGCAGGATTAGGGCTATTTCTCCTCTCCTTCCCCCACTGACAATCTGAAAGGGATTCAGGATCATAATTTGCTTCATGAAAGTTAAATGCACCCCATAAAGGATGAAGAAAGTCATATAAGTATCTTTTCAACTATTAACATTATACTGCAGAATGCTTTTGTCAGCACTGTTAAAGCAAAAGAGTGAAATATATAAAGAGCTGATTTGTACCTTTTAATACTTGAAGCTTTCCAAGCTTCGGATTTCCATGGTTCAAAGTGTCAGCATCTGATAAACCGCACCAAAAAAGGTAATGTGTCAACTCATCCATCCCAGGCCCCCTAACCTATGGTTGAAGGTACAAAGGGTTGGCTGCACTGGCTTAAACCAATGTGCTTCATCAAGCACAGTATTCTGCCTCTGAATTCGTCCCTGATGCTCCATGATCCTGGGTATCTACTAGATCCTCTGCAGCTCTACTCTGGTGTGACATTACCCAGGGTACAATCTGGACTGTCAAACAACTATTTCCCCTCAATTCTCAGTCTGGGGTGCCTTTTACACTGTGTTGCTATGAGAACAACCACTCCCGGCCAGTTAAACACAGTCTTTAGGATGCAAAATCACTCCCAGCTGAATTACATGAATGCTTTGGCCAGTCACTGATGAATTACATACAGGGTGACACCAGCAAACTCCAAGTCCCAGACTTGTCCCCAGAAATGTGCGTCTTGTACTGCCCAGCACTCTCCCCGACAATATAAGCTCATAGAAAGTCCATCATTTCCTCAGTGGAAAATGATATGCACAAACCGTTATCTCAAGTGGAGGCTCCCAAACAGTTCACTCCAAACACTGGTTTAGATAAAACAATAAAACAAGTTTATTAACTACAGAAAGATAGATTTTAAGTGATCACAAGTAATGAGGCATAAAAGTCAGAATTGGTTACAAAGAAAATAAAAGATAAAATGCAAACTAATACCTAACTTAGCAAGATAAATGAAGTCAAAGCAAAGGTTCTTTTCTCACCACATTCTCTTTACAGTCTTTACTGGCTGGAAGCTTCCAGGCCAGGACCCTTCCTCCAGTTAAGTGTTTCTACAGGCACTGTTGTTGCTGTAAGCAGAGAGGAGTGGAGGCGAGAGGTAATTTGTGTTGTGTGTGTTCTCTATTCTTTATCACTCTCCCCTCTTTGAGAATTATCTCTAGCTGGGGTTCAGACGACACGGGGTTTGTGGGACAGGACCCCTCCCCCCCCGGCTGTGTCTTTGCCAATATGTAAATTTCTCACTTACACCCTTCTTCTTGCCAAAGAATAGTCACTTACCCAGGTGATAGCCCACTTGACTTTGTTGACACCTGGCTTAGGTGTTGACTTGTCTTTTGTTTCTAAGGAACTGGTTTGTGCCTGCTCTTCTAACCTTGGAGCATGCTAGAGCAATGTTATACAGTAGAATCTTATGACTTTACATACAATGTTGATACACATATTTTACCAGGACAATAATGTTCAGTGGATTAAGAGTTTTCAAATGATACTTCACAAGAGGATAGTTTGTACATAATGTATCATAGGCTTGTAAAAAGGATGAACATAGAGGTACAGACAGTCACATCTGGGCCTTTCCGGGGAGACCTCCCCTGAAGTCTTTCCTACCCACTGGTCTTTTGTGACGGAGCAGGCCCCTTCTTATAAGAATCTCCACCCCAAGATGCCATCACGTAATGCCTGGCACCTGACGCAACCGCCAGCCCAAGCCTAAACCCACCACCTGGGAGCTGAATAACAGTTAGACACAGGTAGGCTGAGCCCAACTCCCCTCAAAGTACCAGCTCACTTTGTGACAACCTCCAACACAGATCTCCAGTCACCATCCAAATTGATATCATCAAGGTAGCATAATGCACGGAGGACAAAAACTATTAAATAAAAGGGGACTCTTTGCGGCAGATTTGTAATAGCTTCCATTCCGCTTCTTAACTCGCAATGGGTCTTATGGTCAAAAGGCACAGGCCTGGGCAGCTAGGCTCTGTTCCCAGCTCTCTCAAAGACTTGCTGTATCGTGTTGGGAAAGTCACCTTACCTGTGTCTCTCACTCTGCCCGTTAGCAAAGTGGGGTTCGTACATACATACCTCACTGGAGTAAGAACAAGTAGTTCATTAGCTTCTCTTGAAGCACTTTGAGATTCTCCGAGGGAAGACAAAGTGTCATATCTACGGCTGGTGAAAATCTGCACAGCTCCATGGAAATCAAGAGGTCTATTGATTTAGAAGTGCTGCCAATCTAACCCAAAAAGTCTTATTATTATTATTATTAGACTACTAAATTTCCCCTCTCACAGTTGTCTTGGCATTTACTTGGTGCAAATGAAAAACAGAGCACGTGGATAGACTGGAAATGAGAGCTTAAATGCCACAGTTAGCTCATAGTTCAGTTGTCTTTAGTGCCAATAAGGGCACAAAAAAAAGTTACGGACTAAATCCTTAATAAAGTCAACAGGAGTTCTGCCTGAATTAGGACTGCAGGATGTGGTCCATTAAAATGTGAGTTGTGACAAACTTATTAGCACTAGAAAAATTCTGAGGTTCAGGTCAAATTGGATAAGCACTACAATATTTAGATGCTTACTGGAAATTTAATAAAAAATACCTAGTATTTACATAATGCTTTCAACGTCCAAAACACTGTTCAGACATATACCAAAGTTCTGATAAATTCGGCTGGAATTCTCTTGAGAATTAATGGTCTCACGAGTGCTACATGCTTCAACTTGAGTCAGAAATAAGAAGAGACCTACTTTGGGGTATCTCAGCATGTGTGCTTTCATCCACAACCTAGATTCTCAAGAGAATGTTGACAGATTTTTTTCCAACTCTAAAGAGTTTCCCATTTAAATTGAGTTCTATCGTAAAGTTCATGATGGCCCTTAGTTTATTCAAGTTAGTCACCTGCCTTTATTTATTAGTGTGGTCTGAATCAAAATGTCTACTGAGAAGTAAAGGCTAAATCTGCAGCACACACATTTTGTTGGAATTTCGGTTAATGTACTTTGAGCAAGACAGATTTCTACATTAGCTAAAGAGAAAACTACAAGAGTTTTAACTACTGATAATTTGCTTATGTATAATTAAACTTTTGGAGTAAGGAATTTAAAGTTCCATAAAGCGGTTTTATGCTAGTGATGAATACCTAAGCAACAGGAAAGACATTGAATTCTGTTACCAACTGTGGTCAGTGTTTTTTGGTCTTTGTTTTGTTTTCATTTTTAAACACACTAAGTACATTGTAAACACATCCCCATGCAGCTTAAGGGTTAGTTCATGGCCCATCCTGAGCAACCATGAATGGACATAAGGGGCCAAAAACCCTGCACTGCTTACCTAGACCCCCATAGGGCTGCTATGTCCCATCTCCCCCGCATATATGTGTGCAAAGAGAGGGCAGAAAAGTGAGGGGGATGGATAAAGCTTGGCTGTACTGCGCCACTATTGTGATCAGCACAGCTGTGGCTACTCAAGATGGGAGTGGGAGAGCGGGAATTGGAGTCACCAGATCACTCCTGGTCGGCTCCTGGGGCAACACAGCTATGTGCAGCCCCATATGTGGAGGTCTATGGCAAAGTACTAGCTGACCCCAGAGTAAGCAAAACAGAATGTTTTGGTCTCCAGTCTAAACCGTAAGGCATTATCTGAATTCTCGCGTTCATTTGTGTGTGTGTGTGTGTGTGTGTGTGTGTGTGTGTGTGTGTGTGTGTACACACACACACGCACACACACTCTTTCTCTAGTTCTAACAGGAATTATTTCAGGACGGTCCTTTGGCCTGTGTTATACAGAAGGTCAGACTACATCATCACAATGGTCCCTCCTGGCCTCATTATCTAGGAATATTTTCGGCTTTTGAAGTTTGAGTGTACCCAGTAAAATGATTATAAATGTCACTAACTCAACACATGCTCCTTGGGTGGCTTCTCTGCTCACAAAAACATTTTTAACCCTCTTAGCCCTGCAGAGCTATTCCAGCAAAGAGAGAGCAAACCAGAGTCTCTCTCGTGCGTCAACCGAATTAACAACATTTCTACTGCTAAATCTTTATCACTGGTGCTGACATCACAGGCAGGAGAAAGAGCTTAATTTAGCTTTGTTTCCAGATCCCGGGTCAAGCAGAGCATTGGCAGTTCGAAAAATCATCTTTTGATGTGTAAACTGAGCCATTGATCTGGGAGTCACTGAGAGAAAGTAAATAACTTTTAGTCATTCTCCTAACTACAAATGCACTTTAATGTTCCCGTAAGCACAGCTAACGAATGTCAGGCAGCTTTGCAGAATGGATGGCTTCAAAGGGTCTGCGTTAGTCAGAGCATGGCCTTCACAAAGCCAGGACAGCTGCAGCATTGGCCCTGCTGATCCGAGAGGGTAGAATCCCAGCGTTCCAACTGAACTACGGCTACCTGGAGTTTGGGAACTGACATTGCATTGTAAATGGAAACGCAACCTTCAGAAAATAAGCAACTGGCCACTCAGGGGCTATATACTGTACCATAAACATGCCCCTTCTGGTGAGGTGTGACAGCTGCATGTTGGATTTGCTGCTTTGCTGTAAAAATGCAGTGGGCTGCGTTCCTTGCTGCGTCAGGGTCTCAGAAGGGGGATATTCCCCTCATGCGAGACAGACACATGGAGCTGGTGCCCGTTTGAAGGGTTGCAATTTCCAGACCGAAACCAGCTCCATCTTATGCTGCTGTTGCCATTGGTAGTCCATTGTGTGTGCTACAGCTAGTTCGTTAAAAGTCCTGTTGTTTTTTTTTTTGGTTTTTTTGTTTTTTTTTCCTCTAAAGCATCCAGAGCCTGGGATTGAATAAAATAAAGTAACTCTTTTAATGTAGGTTTGGTCCGTTGCCAGTGCTTTCCATCTAAGGATCTGAATTCAGCCTCACAAGACCTCCACTCCCGCTCTGGGAGAGATTAGGGTTATCTCCATTTTACAGATGGCAAAAACTGAAACCCAGAGAGATCATGTGACTTACCCAAGGTCACACAGGATGTTTGCACCAGAGCCAGGAACTGAACACAGATCTCGAGTCCCAGTCCAGTGGCCTAACCACTCTGTGCCAGGGGACTGTCTCTCAATAACCACTCATGATGCAGGGCTGTGACCACCAGTGTGCAGTCAGTGCAAAGGGGGTGCATAACACTAAGGCATGAGAAAGACACACTTTATACTGGTGTAAATGACTGCACAAGGTGCAGAGCAAGGGACAATCAGGCCAAAGAAATTTATGTCCTGTTCTTGGCTTGGTCACAGTCTTCCTAGATGGGTTTGAGTTTGGAGACCCAACTCTCTAAACGGACACAGTGAACCCTATGTTCCTAAAACCATACATCCCTTCAACTCCTGACCTCTTTCCATTTCTCTAACTCCTCTTGTGTTGCTCAAACACATTGTCGGGTTAATGGCTAATTAGGATGCGGGAACATGCACTCGAGAAAACAGCAGAGCAGCCAGAGATGCGGGAAGCTGCTTTAGAATAAAACACGGCAGGCATATTTATACACAGCTGTGTGGTAGAATCACAACAGAGCACAACCGCCACTGAGATTACTACTTGAAACACACTAACTCAAACTCATTTTCCTCCCACTGTATGTTTCTCCAAAGCTGGTCTAATTTTACAGGGTGAGAGGTTGCGTGGGAGGAACCGGATAATAGCGCAATCAATGATTACCGGAAACCTTAATTATCATAAAGGTTCCTCAGAAATAGCTTATGCCATAGAAAAGAAAAGCAAGACAATGGCTGGAAGGCTAACTTCAAAGGAGCCTGGAGTTTGGGGCCTCCATCTGGTCTGTTTATCGTTTTTCGGAGGGCGCCCATCACATTAGTTTCTTGGCCCAGTGTCTGGGACAAGCTGCTTTCCTTCTGGAGATCTCTGAGACAACTCTTGGCTCCATCCCTGTATCATTTTGATTAGGAACATGGGCAAGAGCCTACAGAGTATCCAAGTTCAGTGAAGATTGCTGGTTCCATTAGCAGTAGGGATGATGTGTATAAACTAAAGTCAGCCATTACAAATCAATATGAGATTGGAAAACACACTGGGCTAATTCTATATTTATTTATTTATTTATTTAAAAATTCAGGTTCTTCAGCACTTCTTGATTCTGGATGAGGCATATGAAGCATAAAGGCTAAAAGAATAAATCTGCAAGAAGGGCTATTCCCAAGGAATATGTACATTGACCAGAAGGACAAAGCTCCAGCTACCTCAGGAGAAGACCTGGTTTTCTACCCCAATGGACCAGAGGAGATTGTTGATTTGGGAGGATTCCCTCCCACCAGCCAATAATATCTACCACCAGTGTACACCCGCCTGGGCAGCATTCTTCATCAGAAAAGACCCTTTCACTAAGTAGTGTACCAGACTTTTGTTTTATTATGTACACAAATGCTCTCTGCCAAGTACCTAATTTTGTCATCCATAGATCAAACTCCTTGGGTCACTCACAGCTTTGGAAGTAAGAAAATACCCGCCCTATTCGTCAAGTCATGCACGTAACCAGCCACGGTAAATGCACGTGCTCACTGCTGTTACTCTCATGTTCCCTTTCCCTCTCCCTCCTATGGTTTGTTACACTCATTTGATGGACCTTGTTTCAAATCTGATTCTATGCTCTGCGGGGGAACCATGGCCCAACTTTTCAAAAACAAGTGATTTGGGGTGCCTCCATTTACGAGGGGGAGGGCCCAACTTGAGACAACTTAAAGAGGCTGCAATAACTTTCCTCCCCCCAAAGGAAACGCTTGATCCTGTGCTCATTGAAGCCAACGGCAAAACTCCCATGCACTTTAATGGCGCAGCGTAAGTGCTTAGGAGAGCAGCAGGGGAGGAACAGTGACTCAGAAAGAGGTTTGTGTCATAATATCTCCAGGCCTATTCCTAAGGTAGTGCAGGTCAAGAACCACCCCCTCAGTCAGGACTAATGGTACAGGCGAGGCATAAATTAATTGTTTTTGTTCTTTCCAAACCTTTTTGTTCAGCGTTTCAGGTTGGCTGGCTACATCCTGTATTTTCAATGCAAAGGATGTCATGGGCATTTTGTCACACACATGCATATAAATTGTATGCAGATTATATATATAAGATCAGCATGAAGTCAAGTACGTTCTGTCGGTCCCAGAACTTTGAAATAAGTTGATCCCTATCTTTAACTCCAAAACTCTGTCTAGCAGCAGGAGGTATGTAAATTGGGATGCAAAACATAGATCAGTTGAAGGGGAATTAAACTCTTTCTTCCAAATATGGGCCCAACCCTGTAATCGCTACCAAGCAGAGTGCTTTACTGCCCTGGGTAGCCCCATTGGCTCTGCTGTGTTTTGCATGATTGAACCCTACATCACAAGATAGTTCAATCACCATTTTTATTAGGCTCTCAGTCATGATTTCATAGATCTCTCATGCACTTGTGTTTCCATCAGGAGTGTCAGCAAAGTCCCTTTTTTTAAGGTCACTGAGCGCCCGGGCTGGTAGGGGAAATAAATTCATTGTGAATGAAATCAGAGAAAAGACACAAATAGGCCTGAGCCATAACCCCACATCCAAACCCAGAGCTGGATCAGAGTCTGTGTCCTGAAACTCTTTACAAATTATCTGAATCCAAGCACGTCAGCACGAAGCATACCAGAACAATCCAAATCAGCTTGGCTTTGAAACGGAGTGGGAAGGGAGGGAGAAAAAAGCATCCTTGCAAGATCTTTTCCCTCTTACCAGAATCCCGCTGAGGTCACTTCCAGAAGCCCCTGGTCTGTGTGGAAGCAGAATGAATGCATTTGTCATATCTCAGAAACTGCACGGTGCACAAATTATCACTTGGAGGATTAATCTTCTAACCATCAGCCACTGAAGTAACAAGAAGAAATGCTCAGAAACTACGTCCACTCGCAGCAATGAACTTTAATGGATTAGCTGGAACCAATGTTTTCTCTCTCTGCTCCCCCCCCCTTTATTTCTTTGAGCTTTTGTGCGAAGCTGAAAATATCCATGTGTCCTTACTGCTGCTTGTTCAAGTAATGACAGAGCTGCCAAATTTCCCACCCCAAACACACTCAATTACTTATTAGCAGGAATGGAGGCTACAATATCGGAGAAATAATACATATTTATACCGTTTTGGCAGAAAGATGTAGTTTGAATGAATGAGGTTCATTGTTCCCTCTCTCTGCCCCCTCCCCTTTTAGAGATGGCTCTGAGCAGGAACCGAGGAAGTGGATTCATCTTTATTTATTTTTTTAAACAGCCGAATGAAAGCTAATAGGTTGCAGGGTAAAAGAAAAATCTCTTTTGGATTAGAAGATTTTGGGGGCACCTTTCATACTGGCAAGCTTGTTCCTAGGAAGTCTTATTTCCCTTACCTGACTTTTTAGAAACCTACCCAGCGCATGTTATTGCAACAGTTTGTATTTTGCTTGATATAGTCTAGCAAAGCATTTAGAGCCTAGGATAAGCACTGAAAGAATGGAGCTCCAAAATAAGTTAGATAAACAACAAACCTGATGAAAGAGCACCGGGTTTTTGATGAATGAGTCCCATATGAACTGCACGTGAGCTACTCTGTTCTCCTGGTGAAAAAGACTTACGTCTCCATTTGCCTAGTGCTTCCCTTTCTGGGCCTTCCCCAGAGCTGTTTCTCAACACACAACAGAACATGGTTACAATCACCCCACAGGATAGCAGAGTTTGATAAATGAGCTGATTCAGTTATCACAAAATCCTGTGCCCTTCCTCTCTCTTTGACTTTATTCCAAGGTACAAATCTTACTTCCACCAGTGAACAAAGCATTCTACAGTATGTCTCCACCTGATACAATTCCCGTGTCTCCATCCCAGGATTAAACTCCCCTAGCATTTTCCCAGTGAGTTTGACTTCTATCCTGATGGCATTTGTACAATCCAATTCAAACAGCAGATGTATATAATTCATCCATCTACAGTAAGGGCAGCTTGTAAGTCCTTTCCCCACTCTCCCCCCATTAAAAAGAAAAAAGTCTGCATTCCAGGGCATAGAAGTCCAAGGACATCTCTAAACAAAACATGTATAACAGAGAAACCCAGCAGAAGTAGATACTGCAAAATGTTCTTGAAATATCAGTGTCTACCCCAATGCACACATCACACCCACACAGGACACCCTCTTTTGATCTCTCTGGAGGCAGTTTTACACTAACAGGACTTCAATGACTTAACTGGAGTTTCTCCTGATTCAAACTGGTGAGAGATCAGAATCAATCTCTGATCACAGCACCCGCTACAACAGAGAAGCAGAGGAATTTGAAACTGAATGAGTGTAAAGCAAATATGTGGGCATCACAGGTGTCAAAAGGTACACAATGGAGAACATCAAGAGCTTCAGGTTATTGGATACAAAATTTAGCAAAATAAAATAGACCCAAACTTCTGTCCACACCGTTCACGAATGAAGCAAAGTAACCACATAGGCATCCAACATATGTCTGGCAGAATTTGCTAGTGACATTCAGTAGGCTACAGCAGAAAAGGAGACCAAGTGGTCTTGCAGTTAGAATATAGGAACCTCAATCCAAGAGACCTAGGTTCTAATCCTCTCTCTACTTTGATTTGGACAAGTTATTTCACTTCTCTGTGCCTTAGTTTCCTTGCCTATAAAAATGGGGGTCATGGTTTGTGAACTTCACAGTGTGTTTTGAAATCCTGGGATGAGCGGTGTAATATAAGTGCAGCATAGGACGGTTCAGATTTCCACTGAGACTGCACGCCAAGGCTGAGAATTCATATACCAAATGATGAAGTCCAAGAGGAAACCTCTTTATTATAACCCGGGCCAGTCTCAGATACTACAATGCTGGGTGCCGGTACTAAACCCCAAGACAGGAATAAAGTTACATCCCTATCAGAACACCATCCACATCTGCAGCTAAAGTCACAGTTAAATACTGCTATTAAAAAAAGTAGAAATTGAATTCTGGCATTCCATTTCCAGGCTGTTTCACTGCAGAATTCAGAACCCTTTGATGCAAAGCTCTGAGATTTCAGTTATGTTCTTCCTGATCACAGAAATTGATTTAGATGTAGGCCTAATAACAAAAAAATGGCATTCGTTTCCCCTGGAATATTTTGATGTCAGCATGCTCAACAAGATACATCTCAATGTCAAGCAATGTCAGTGTGATCTCACCCTAAGAGGCCTTCATGCCATCTGCGGAAAGGACTGTAAAACAAATTTAAAAGGTTGCATTTGATGAGGAGATGGTGGCAATGTTGTTATTCCTTGTGGGACAGATCTGAGTTCAGTTCCTGGTTCTGCCCACCCCCCACCCCCCCACCCACCCCCCGTGTAACCTTGGCCAAATCATGGAGTCCCTCTGTACATCAATTCTCCATCTATAACAAGGGGATAAGCCTCTTTTCTTCCGTCTTGTCCATTTAGATTGTATAATCTTCAGGGTAGGGACTGGTTCTGATAACATCTATGTATGTACAGCGCCTAGGACAATAGGACCTTGATTTTAGTTATGGTCTGTAATACAAAAAGTAAAACTAAGTCAGGGGCATTCACCCTGTTAAACATGGAGTTCCCTGTGTGAGGAGAGAAATTGTAAAAGACCCATACTGTTGATCTGCTCTAGCCAAGGTGTGGGGAAGGGCGCACAGGGAAGGAAGCAAAGGGAAAAAACCTAGGTTTCAGTTATATCCTTCTAGATGAGATCTTTCACTGCAAAGTTTCCAAGATAAAGAAATGTAAATCACTTCCCCGGGGGCAGATGGCTGCTGCCATCACTTTATCAAGTACTGATTTCTAATTTTCATGCAAATAACAAGAATAATGAACCAAGGGTTTGGCAGCCCTGGCAGCCCAAAAAAAGTAACATCCATGAGCTGATCAAAGCGAACGGCTGACCTGGCGGAAAAGCATGTACACAGCGTTATCTACTCGCATACAATTCCTCTGCCACAACACAGGCTACAAATAAACAATTACCTCTGAGAGTAGACACGGCTGAATTTAATTTGGAACTTTGGGGGCAACCCTCTGTTGATTACTGCGTGCGTCAACCACTTTGAGGAGCGCACATTAAATGTATTGGTCTATAAGAGTGTGTGTGTGTGTGTGTGTGTGTGTGTGTTTTATTTTTTTACTCAATTAATCTTTTCTGGCACTAAAATACATGCAAAATACATTTGCCATCCCTCAAGGGGAAACTGCAGACGAGGTTTTGTGTTAACGAATGGATGAGGCTATTAAACAAAAGATGTCAGGGAGGGTTGTTTTGTTCTGTTTTGAAACCAGAGGTTGTTTTCTTATCTCCTTTGATTGCAAAGCCTCAGGAGAACATCATGCCAAACTGAGCTCTCAGACATTGGAGGGTGCATTTCATTACTCTTTCAGCTGGTAAAACTTGGCCTTTCTATACCTGTCACAATCTCCGCTTTGTAGGCAGTCGCTCCAAACGTTCTCTCAGGCTCTCTGATCAGTCCATTGCACCTTCACCGCCTGCCCCCAACTATCAACCTGTCTGCCCCACTCCATCTACTTTCTTCCCAACCATGTCTTCACCTTACACCATCACCACCCTCTCCCCACCCAATTTTGACCCACGAAAGTCAACCCCCTGCAGGTTGCCAGCTCATCAATCTAGCCAAGAAATGATAATGCCATGCCCAGAGTCTTTTCAGGCCTTTCTTCAGGGCAAAGTTTTATCCTGTAAATACAAAACTCTCTTCCACAACTCCACGGTGGGAATATCATTGCCAGAGACCTGTTAGCCAGAGTTTTTTTTTTTTGGGGGGGGGGGGGGTAGGGATGGTCTTCACTACAGAAATGGGACCGAGATACATCCATTCTGCGAGCTGCGTCCAGAGCAGGCATTGACACCTGCCCATGCTTGTGACTGTAATATTGTAAGGAAAGTGATGCTCTTCATCTCTGACACCTTGGATCTCACAAAGGATCCTGTAAGAGTCGCCAAATTCATTCTCGAACGTCATGGCCTGGAACGATTATTGTGGAACAAGACAACAGCAGCCGTTTAGGCAAAACATCAAAACAAAACAGTTCCTCTGCCCTCCATGGGCTACAGCTCCCCAAGAGGTTCATCCCTTTGCTTCTCTCAGTGCTAAAATAAAAACCACACACCCAATCCCACCTGTCCCATCCCTTCAATAACCCTGCTTCAGAGCTTACTGCAGGAGTATATCTCCCACCTGCAGCTGCTTCCAGCTGAGCTCCACTAGTCTTTTATGTGGATCACCTGACCCTTTCCCCAGCTGGGGTCAGATAATTGAACAAGGCTAGATGGCCCCAGGTCCCCTGGCTCTTAAAGGGAAGACCACCCAGTTACATCCCTCCTGAAGACTCATTACTTATATGGCACCCACAAAAAGTCAAGAGTTATGGTAACCTATAAATAATTCTAAACCCTTTTGCGAAAAAAATATCACATTTAGGCTCCTAAATCAGTTAGGCATAGAAATGCTGAGCATGGCAATGCCTAAATACCTTAAAATATGGGTCTTACTATCTTTGTGGCTCAGTTTTCCATATGTAAATGGAGATAATACTCTCTCTGTCTTACCTATTTAGATTGTAAGTTCTCCAGAGCAAGGACTGCCTCTAACTATGTACTAGAACCATAGGACCCTGATCTCAGTTGGGGTTTTTAGGTGCTACTATAACACACATCATGAGAATATCTCCTGGTAATAACCAGACGCTCTACTGAGGAGACATTCCAATAAGTATTTTCATCTCTGCCACATCTTCCATTGCATCCAAGCAAGCCACACACCAAATGCTTCAGCTCCTTCTCCTAAAACCTGAGAAACTTCTAACTCCGCTTGACCTGAGATTCAAGTACATCAGAAGCTAGACTTCTCTGCAATAAACCACTTACAAATGTTCAGAGTGCCTTTCTTGCTGACAAAAATAATTTGGAGGAAAACCATAACCTTAAGAGTAATTTGCTTTGCCTCTAGGATTGCTTGGGCCCAATTTTCTGTAAGGCTGTTCCATGTATAGTCATTTACACCAACACAGCATGCGAGGAAAGTATTACCCTCTCAGAATGGTGGATTTTTACCCACATTGTGCCCTGGTGTAAACGAATGCACGAAGTGCAGCGCAATGGGGTAATCAGGCCCTTTGAGTTCTTGTGCAAGAAATGGCTCTTCCCTTGAAGGTATTCCTCTTCTTGCTGTTTCAAGAGATCAAACCCACGTTTAAACATGAAAGGCATAAGTACAGTTATCTTAAACATGGTTCTTCTACCTTCAGGTGTCACTAAACATGATAACATATAATTAACAATGTAACATATAAAAGATGCAAGAATGTAATAATTACAGTGCTCCAGGAAGAATGAGCGCCAAGGAAGCTAAGTGGCTATTTTTCACACCCAGGTTTTCTAGTGTTCATGCCACAAGAAATACCGAAAAGACATGTGAAAGCAACTGTTTAACAAGGTTAAAGGTAGGTTATTATTACCCCAGCACCATTTAAGCAATGGCAATGGATTTCCAAGCTTATATATTTATTGCAGAATTTTCAAAGACTTACACTCCGAATTAGACACAGCAAAATAGAACTTTAGTGCTGAAAATGAACAAGATGAGGGCTGTGTGAAATATCCACCTCCAACCTCAAACTCATTCAAACCAAGCCCTTGGTTCAAGGGCTCAGTGAAGCTTGACTGGCAGTCACAAAAGTTGGCAAATAAGGGCTAAAGTCATTTGCCCACCTGGAAAGCCGGCAAAGGTCCCTCCCCACAAACCCTTGAGTCACTCCTGGATGGTAGGTACAGTGGGGATCTGAGGGCTACTGTTGGGGGCTTCTCTTTGTGCGACTGAATGAGTTAGTCAAGCTCAAAGATCTAAGCAAACCTGGATCATTTCCAGACTCTGTGGAACCACCTGCAAGGTTCAGCTCACAAACCAAGCATTCTCAGAGCCTTATCTAAACCACACCTAGGTGTCCAACCATGATTTTCATAGAGGATACCTAACAGCCACATTTCTCTGGGCACCTACATCTTGAAGTCAAAACTCAGGCCCATCACCCAGCTACAAAACAACTAGCTATTCTCCAGTTCACCAAATTGTAACCCTACTGATGGCAGGCAAGTTAGCAAATAGCAAATACATTGACATGGGTCCCAACACAGTATCTGTTCAAGCAATAGCATTTAGCTCTCTACCGTGGTGCCGAACTACATGTTTAAACATTAATGTTAAAACATCTGACTGTTATAACACCTTCCGTCTGAGGCTCTCAAAGTGCTTTGTGAACCCTCAACGTTCCCCCGGAGGGGCAGGTTGTGTTCTCTTCATCTTACAGATGGGGAAAGGGAGGCAAAAAGTTGAAAAGCAGCTGGAATTTCTACATCACTGAAAATCAGATTACTTCCTTTTACCCACACACCGAAGAAATTGTAGTATGTTATTTCAAACAAAAACCAGACGGCATGTAATGAATTCCAGCAGGGATACGCTAATGAAAATTTAACACTCGGAAAAATATATTAGAACATATAAATGCTATATAAGGAACCTACATTCTACATATTGCATATACAAGATGTCATATACTTACACATATAAACTAAAATAACTCCTACCCTATGACAAAGTCCACGTGCATTTGTGGTATATATTAAAACACTCAGCCAGATCCTAAGCTGATGCAAATTGTCATAACTCAATTGAAATCAACAAAGCTTCACCGATTTACACGAGCGAAGTGTCCGGATCATTATGTTCAGTCCACCCAAGACAAATGTGTTCTTTATACATGGGTCAACTTAACATGAAGCTAACTGGATTGCCAGTTGTCTGGCCAGGAAAGGGTTCAGGATACACAGAAATGTGCTGCTTGTGTGTCTATCTTGCCCATTTCTCCTATTTATCTTTGGACCTATCTGGTCTCTTGTTGTAGTTAGCCACCCAAACGGGGCTCCCTGATTTCATTTAAAGCTTTAATGCCAAAAGTTTGGTGAATGAATATATGTGCTGGTTTTTAGTGCTTGATGCAACGTCTATTGAAATCAATAGGAATATCTCTAATGATTTCAACGGGCACTGATTTCAGGCCCAGAGTGGCTAATAATTAAGTAACATTAAGTAATTAAACATTGCTCAAAAAAGTGCAGCATTAATAGAAAACCTGAGGCATAAAATATTCCCAATACAGAGGAGACTGTGTACACTGTTTTTTCAGTAACAAAAGAATTTTGCACAATTTTTTTCCATAGAAACATAGCTTTTTTTTTTCCAAACAAAAAATCAAATGAAAAACTGTTGACTTTTGTATTGTTTTCATTTTCCAAATCACTTTTCCACCTTTCTTATCAAAACTGTTATAGGGTGTGAGGTCGAACCAGGGAAGAATAAATGGCAATTTCCCTCTACTTGAGTCACAGAGAGATCACAACTGACCCAAAACAATGCAGCAAGTCTGGGGAAGGGCTTGGATTGCAATGCATGTCTTTTGGCTCTCAGCTCCTTGTCTTATTCCTTAAAGAGACACTCTACCAAATAGAACGTATTAGCATTGTTACTTGATGAAATTGAACAGCAAGAGAAGCCTGCAGTTTATATTGGCCTAGCAGTTGCAGAGAGAAGAGCAGCTTCTGGGGGGCTGGGGTATTATGTTGTGGGACTCCACTGGCCACCTAAGCCAGCTATTCCTGTCGGCCTATCACATGGAAGTCAGCAGGAGTTTTACTGTTGGCTTCCATGGGTTCTGAGTTAGGTCAGCGCTGATGGCGGTTTTGAAAAACCCACCCTAAATGGGGTCTTTGGGTTGTATTTGGGGGCTAGCACAATGGGTATAGAGAAAAGAAACAGTGCTGGTGATGCCCAGATACCTGCGTTGCTCATGATGGGACAGAAAGCACAGAACAAAGGTTTGCCAGCTTTTGGGAATTGGGTATAATATACCTATTCTTTATGATGATTTCTCTTAGGGCTGGCCAACACACAAGTTGTAGCGATTTAACATACATCAGTTTAAAAAACAGTGCAGACTTCTGTGTGGGTCCACATATATTGGTTTCAGACTGGCTATACTGATTCAGTTTGTGCCTAATGTTTACAAGCACAAGCTAAACCTGTTAAAATAGATTTAAACCTGGTTTATGAGTGTCCACACCAGGGGGTTGCACCCAAGTTAATTAAATCAGTGTTAAATCCTATCTTTAAATTAAACTGGTGTCACTTTGTAGACCAGTCCGCATTGTGTCAATGCTCTGTACAGTTCCTCTGGAGCAAGGTCTTCATCCTATGCGGTTCTTTTATTCCCACTGATAATGGAAGTTCAGCAATTCTGCAGGATCAGGCCCCCAATTGCCCCCAAAATACCGTAATGAAGGTAACACGTATCTTATTAGGATGGGATTGTCAACAATGCCTGATAAGTCTCAATGACTTTAATGAGATTTCAATCCCTTAGCTGCTTTTGAAAACTCCATCCTTGCTGGTTAACAGCATCTTCTTTAGAGTCACATTTTTGTTGTGCATACTTCAGTCTTTCTATGTGTGTGTGTATATCATATACATGTGTGTTTGTGTTTAAGACGACTCATTTCACTAAACCGCAGCTGTCAGCCTTCCTCTTGGGTTCTTTGAGTTGATTATTTTTTCTGGAACATGCAAAAGCGTTTATTCATGTGAAGATGCCACCCCAGTGTCTGAAAAATGGCCGATATAGATGTTTTAGGCAAAGCAGATGCACTGGAACTTCATTCAGTGTGCGAGCCACTGATATGTGAAGAGATTATTAATGTTCAACAGTTTTTGAAGCTCTGTTAGGATCAAGCTGAAAATGCAGTTTTATATGGATAACTGCTCTGCTATTCGGCATTGAGACAGGCACAGTCAGGCGTGTACATGGCACTCTGCGTTATGGGGAGTCTCGAAGCGTGTAACCACCACGGAACGTGCAAATTGGTTCTTTTTTTTAAGTATGAGAGATGTTGAGATGAAATGCGGTTAAAAGGGGGGAAATCATGACTCCTTTTTGCCATCAGTTTGTGTCATTCTGATTGCACACTGTTGTGTCTGGAGGTAAAATGGCAAGAGAATTCTCTCAATTGCTCCATTTTTATAAACTGACACTTTTCAACATCCCCTTTTCTGGTGTGAAAGGTCACCAAAGGCTTTAAGCTCTTCCAGCTTTTCTATCTACGCCTTATGCTGTCATCAGGGAGAAAATAATGACTGACTAATCAAACAATAAGAGAGCTAGGTGCTGGTAGTAGTAGCAGTGCTTATTTACAAAAACTGGAGCTGCCTGTCAGTGATCTGTGAAAGTTCATGCAGAATAAATATAACCTGTTACTCTTTCTTAATTTGCTTGCGGAGCTCCATATGGGTCAGAAACTGGTTTCATTTTTTCTGTCCTTATGCCAAAACTGGCTTCTGGAAAATATAGACCTTTTTTAGAATTGTTAGTTGGAAGTAAAACAAACAAACAAACAAAACAAAACAAAACAAAACAAAACAAAAATGTCCATGTTGTTTCTGTTTGCCAGAGGATTTTGGTATATGACAAACGTTGATAACTATTTTTGACAACTATTTCTCCAATCTATGCTATTCACCAGCTGCAGCATCTAAATATAGACCAGAGCCACGCTTTCACTGTGTGAGTGGAACTGAACGTAAGGCTGCGAGGAGCAATTGATTTAACTCATTAGAATAGGGTGGGAAACACTAATTAGCCGCTCAGCATATGGTAGGGACACAACTGGAAACGCCAGCCGTACAGAAGTTGGGATTAGCACTGAGCAACACCAACCGCAGTATCTCATTGGAGACGATGACGGTCAACCAGGCAGAATGTCAGGGTGAGCCGTGCCAGGTGCCAGAGGCTGTGTTTCTATTCCACTGGCTTAGCAGCTAAAGAAAGCAGCCCGTCACCATCACAAACATGGGGATGGAGGGCACCAGAAGCCCGAAAAGTGGAACCATGCTCCATGTCTAGCCAGCGCTGAAAGGCTGGCCGGCTTGGCCTTTGAACCAAATTTAACCATGATAGATGACAATGGGAGGAGGGAGGGACCCAATTCCCAAGTGATACATGCAGCTCCCACTGATTTGATGAAAAATTACCCAGATCAAGTGAAATTCACTCCTGAGCAGAGTAAGCACAAAGTCCATGTGCGATTTTGAGGGCTTAAATTGTGCACAGGCTTGCCCTGGATGTGTGCACAGAAGGGGAATTTCACCCATCCTACAGCAGGAGGATCAGAGCTCTGATCCTTCATATACCAGCAAGTGCATTCAGAGAACTAGCAGTAACCAAAGGGCAATATCCCAATACATGCACGTGCTCCCAACACACCTGACCTGCCTCTTTCCATGAGCTCCCATTCTGTGTACGTGTGAGTGAGAGACCACTGACAATATTCGATCCCACTGAATCAGAACGAATAAGAGCAGCGCAGCCTGTGGAGCGACTTTATGCAGCTCAGATCCCTTAACCTGGATTGTGGGCACGACTCTAACTTCGTTTCCCCTTAACCTGCGTTCACTTGGCCAGGGGTGAATGGCCAGAGTCTTGACATGCTTTGATGATCTGCTTCAGACCTCCGCCATGACTGCAAGGTAGCCAACGCCTCCATGGGAACTGATGGCTGCATATGTCCTTTTTCAGCCGCAAACAGCTGTCACTGAGAACAGAGTCTCATGTGCTTTGATTGTATAGTTACGAGTATCAGTTGAACACAGGATGTGTGCAGGATTGTTTTTTGGTAGTGGGGGAAGGGGAGTTTGGCCCAATATTTTATCTTAAATGACTGACACCTAATCATACTGCATTCTTCATCAAAATATTATTCAAGGTAAGAAGGCACAGTAATCAGAGACACACAGATAAACATGCAGCGTGTGAACTCACTTCTGGAAGTGGAGATAAAGTTAATTAAACAGTCATTTAATTTAAATTAAGATTGTTTCATTCCACTTGAGGTGATCAAAACCTACAAGGAAAGGTATACTGTATACAGGAGTAGTCTCACTGTCATTTACATTTTATACATAATGCACTAATTGCATAGTCTAATGTACACACTCTGAGCTTTTCACACCATCTTCTAGTGTAGCTTCCAACTTTTCCCCTTCTGCTACAAGGAGGAGCGTTCCAGGAGGGAAAGGGCATGACTGAAAATCAGGAGGAATGGGTTCTGTTCCCAGCTCTGGTACCAACTTGCTGAGTAACCAACAAAGCACAGCGTTCATTATATTACAGTAACATCCAGAGGCTGCAAACAAGATCAGCGCTCCATCGTGGCAGGCACTGTACAAACGCACCATAAGAGACCAGCCTTGACCCAAATGAGCTCTCAGCCTATACAGACAAAGGATGGGAGGGGAAAGAGACTTTTCAAAGGTCACACAACAGGGGAGTGGCAGAGTTGGGACTTGAAGCCAGGTGTCCTAGGTCCCTGCCCACTGGCCCACACTGCCTCTCACTTAAGCTCATATTTTTCAAAGGAGGACTTTGCTTTTTGAGTGCTCAAGTTAAAACATTTTGGGGCCTAATTTTGAGAGAGGCTGAGCACCTCTGGCTCCCATTTTCTCCTGCTGGAGTTGTGGATGCTCAGTGCCTCCAGAAGTCAGGCCCAAGGTGTCTCAAAGTTGGGCATTAAAAAAAAAACCCAACAACCTGGAGACCCCTGGAAAAAATCAGTTACTCCGTGCGCCCAGCCTTGGCTACAAGTATGTTTTCACCTGGGCATGTGTGCTAATACATCTGGTCAGTCGATGGAACACCGCACAGCCTCCGGGGTCCTTCAGCCTCAACGCATAGTCCCCGATCAGCACAGCTCGCAAGGCTCTGACAGCAAACAAGGGTGCCGCACCCACACACACCTAAAAAACACTGCCTCACAACTCATCGTCCCAAGGCATCGACCGGCTGCTGACCAAAGCATTTCTGGACACAGGACAGGAGGTTACAGCTGTGGGTCCTGGGAGGGTAAGGGTGTGAACAGACTGTTTCTCAATGTGGAAGGGGGTGGGGGAAGCCTGAAAAATATATACAGCCTTTAATCAACAGAGCTATGGTCTATACATGGACTTTAAAAAGTTTGGAGAGGATCCAAACTTGCTTATGGAACTCTTGGAACCTTTCCAGGCTTCTTATAGGCTTTTCCACAGCCCCCACCTATGTCTTATAAAGGCCCTTCTCCAGCCCTGGTTACCACAGGACCGTAGCACCTCACAGCCATTACTAATAATATATCCTTCTGTATTTTATTCCCGTTTCGCAGATGGGGAACTAAGTCATAGTTCCTGATCCAAAGTGAAACAATTCCCACTGATTCAATGGGCTTTTGAGAGATTCAATAGGCCCAAAGAGATTAAGGTTAGAATTTCCAAAGAGGCCTAAAATTCTTACCTCTCATAATTCTTTTAAACCGCTTGTTTTTAAGGCTTTGTCTTCACTACCCGCCGATCCGGCGGGTAGCAATCGGTCTATCGGGGATCGACTTACCGCGTCTAGTGAAGACGCGGTAAAATCGATCCCTGATCGCTCTGCCGTCGACTCCGGAAATCCACCTCGGCAAGAGGCGGCAGCGGAGTCGGCGGCAGCGCGGCAGCGGTCGACTTTCCCGCGTCCTCACCGCCAGGTAAGCCGACCTAAAATACGCAACTTCAGCTACGGTATTCACGTAGCTGAAGTTGCGTATCTTAGGTCGGACCCCCGCTGTAGTGTAGACCTAGCCTAAGTGACTTACCCACAGTCAGACAGGAAGTCTGGCTGAGGCAGGAACTTAACCCAGACCACCCAAATCGAAGCCAAGAGGATCCTTTATCCATTCTTAACTGCATATCACATTTTCACCCCAGCAAGGGATGTATCCAGTAGTCTGCTTAGCCCCAATCTCTGCTGGGGACTCTATGGCTCAGAACGGGGCAGTGGTATGTACTTAGCACCCAAGAGCCCACATTTTTGTCAACATTTTTTAACCATTAAAACCAACAGATTTTAAAACTTTTTTTAAACCACCACCATTTATTTCATCTCTTGAAGTTTTAAAATCAATCTCTCAACAAGGAAAGTTTTCTCCATTCCCGTTCCCTGTTGCTCCTTTGCAGTGATTTCTACTGCATTTCTGTTGTGATTTTTCTCTTTAAGGAATGTCCCAGTGAGATAGAGGAAGATCCACGTGGCTCTTAAAATCAATGATATTTCAGCATCCCCATCTCAGACTCAGCAAACTAACAATCAAGGTCACTTTCTGCCCGTCTCTGAGGTAGTGAGCAGCCAGGACGCAGTTGTAATGAATATAAAGGAGATTCTTTACTGAAGCTCCTGGACGCAGACTCACCCTGTAGTTCCCTCTGGCTCTCTAGCTCCCAGACTAACAGCCTGTGCTGCACACACGGTCTCCCCTACAGTGTGGAAGGGGGTGATAAATACACTGCATTAACTGCTTTTTTAACCCCCAAATTTCTACCTGTTTTCAGACAGCGATGGGCTTTTTTGGTGGAGACGGCTCTGGTTGTTAATTTTTTTTAAGCATGCAGATGAGCATGAGTTAGGGACCCAAGGTGACACCTATTACAATAGACCGTCTAAATGTTTTTCCTCATCAAAAGCAAATATTCATACAAAAATATGTCAGAGCTCTGCACAACAGAACAACTTTCCTCTTTCGGACACTGGTGTGTAAAGTGAAGTCTGGGTGAAAAGTACTGGACAAATGGCCCTTGAGAATGATGCCCTCAATTTATCTACAAAACAGGCAGTGGCCGGGCAAGTTTCCCAACATAAGAACGGCCACAATGGGTCAGACCAAAGGTCCATCTAGCCCCACATCCTGTCTACCGACAGTGGCCAGTCCCAGGTTCCCCAGAGGGAATGAACAGAACAGGTAATCAGCAAGTGATCCATCCCCTGTCGCTCATTCCAAGCTTCTGGCAAATCGAGGCTAGGGACACCATCTCTACCCATCCTGGCTAATAGCATTGATGGACCTATCCTCCATGAATTTATCTAGTTCTTTTTTTAACCCTCTTATGGTCTTGGTCTTCACAACATCCTCTGGCATGGAGTTCCACAGGTTAACTGTGCATTGTGTGAAGGAATACTTCCTTTTATTTGTTTTAAACCTGCTGCCTATTAATTTCGTTTGGTGACCCCTAGTTCTTGTGTTATGAGAAGGAGTAAACAACACTACCAACGCTACCGCAGCAATATTGTCCTTCATTCTTTTTATTCCAGTAGCACCTGCCGACCTCAGCTGAGATGAGAGCCCCATGGTGCTAGGCGTTGGACAATACCCACAATAAGAGACAGCCCCTGCCCCAGAGAACTCACAATCTATTTAGACAAGACAGACAAAAGATGGGAGAATGGAAGTATTATCCCCATTTTACAGATGGGGAGTGGAGGAAGTGACTCACTCAAGGTCACACAGGAAATGCATGGCTGAGCTGAGAAGTGATCATACACCTCCTAAGGTTGAGTGCAGTCCCTCAACCACAAGACCATCCCTTCCTACGCAGAAGTGTTCTTCGGGGATGAAGCCTGCTAAGGGATGGCAGAACACTTCTGGCTCCTTGACCCCTTAAATTCTCATTTCTGCAGAGTCTCAATCAATCTCTGGAGGATTTCTACTCCTGCCCTTCATTCAAAGACCCCAGTAATCGCCACAAATGCAAATAAAGCAAAGGGTGCATCACCCTAGAGCACACGTACACACAAACAAAACAGAGCTGTGACTTCTGCTTGTAAGACAGGCTTCAGCAAACTGCTTTGTAGTTATTTACTTCTTCATAAGGCAGGTTCTACTGGACAGATGACATTTTAATCTCATAACAGGAAAGAAATGCCACAGGCTGAAGAAGAGGGAAAAGAATTACCATCCACAGACCAGGCAGATTTGAGCGGATTGAGACAAGATGTCTCACAGGGGCTTAGATCCAATCAGCTCAGGTCAGCGGATTTCATGGGATAGGTTCTTCCCTTTATTACTCACAGCTGCAGGCTCCATTTGAACAACCTCCCCGCAAACTAGCAGGTGCTTCCCACTTACATTGGTCAGCAATGAAAGCCCCACTTCAGGGCAGGCCACTTAAGAATTATGCCTATTGCTCCAATCTGTCCCTCTTTGCATTACATGCATTGGACGCATAATCCCTCAGGTATCATCTCCTCACCAGAGAGGCTGGATGGACCCTAGAGTTAGGCTCTTAGATATGGATTTAGGCACACAAATAAGTATCTGGATTTTCAGAAGCTCTGAGCATCTCATAACTTCCTTCTTTAGAAGCTCAGCAACTTTTGAAAAATGAGACAGGCCACGTTAGGTGCCCAAATCTGGATTTAGGAGCCTATTTTCAGAATGTTTTAACTAACTAACTAAATAAATAAATACAGCTGGGCCACTGAAAGCAAATTAAATTATGAGCATTCTCCCTCTAGCAGGGCCAGAGCCTCCGGAGTTGTAAATCACTGTAGCCCCATTTAAGTCACAGCTACACAGATTTACCCAGCTGAGGATCTTGACCCTAAGAGTATGTCTACACTGGAGTAAAAGAGCCGCAGATGGCCCAAATCAGCTGTCTTGGGCTTTTGGGACTCAAGCTGTGGGGCTAAAAATTGCAGTACAGACATTTGGGCCCCGCGTGGAGCCTGGGATCCAGGCCTCTCCAGGCCGAGTCAGCTTCCTGGGCCAGCCACGGATGTTTAACTGCAATGTAGACATACCCTTAGGCTTCTTCTCTCCATCACAGAAGCCAGTTGATTAAATTTATTATCAGAAATCAACCTCTAAAATTGTGTTTGGGAGCACTTCCCATACCAGGGAATTTGTGCAGGGAGTTCTGGGACCAAGCTTGCATTGAAACCTCTGTTCACGTCAAAAGGCCTAAATAATAAACACCGTCGTTATAAAGAGAATTTGCTCCCCTGCTGAGGTGCACAGAGTGCTGTACAACACCGTCAAAGCCAATTAAAATATAATTAAACAAAACGCCCTCTTGGAATTCAAAGCAGAGTGTGAACTACTGGAGGGGAAATTGGGGAAAGGTAATAAATGGAAAACCCAAGAGAGGTCATTCTTATAACAAACTCTCCTTAGGGGAATGGAAGGCGGGTCAAGTGGTTAAGACAGCAAACTAGGACACAGGCGATTTACCCTTGGCTCTACCAGTGACTCTCTGTGTGAGCTTGGGCAAGTCCTTTAGGGTTACATTTTCAAAAGCACTTGTGTGACTTAGGAGTACAAGTCCTGTTTTCAACAGGGACTTAGGCACCGAGGCCCAGATCCTTAATGGTGCCTAGCTCCCTAACTCTCTCTGAGAGAATGGGAGTTAGGCTCCTAAATACTTTGAGGATCCGGGCTTTAATAGTCCAAATTTCAATGAGGGTGAATAGGACTGAAGCTCCTAACTTACTTTTGAAAATGGTACCTAGGCTTCCAAGTTACTCAGGCACATCTGAAAATGTTATCCTTAATTTCTCTGTGGCTCAGTTCCCCCACTTGTATAATGGGATAATACTACAGACCTACCTCACAGGGGTTACAATAACAAATTCATTCAATATTACAGTGCTGGAATAGAAATAAATGCACAGATTTATACATAGATTTGCATAGAAATACACAGATAAAACCAGGGGCCTGAAGGTCCCTGTGAGTGAGAGAGGCGAGGTGTGGTAGGAGGCAATGAGGCTCAACTGTGGGAGGAGGAAGCAGGGAGAACATAAGAATGGCCATACTGGGTCAGACCAAGGATCCATCCAGCCCAGTATCCTGTCTGCCGACAGTGGCCAATGCCAGGTGCCCCAGGGGAATGAACAGAAGAGGCATTCATCATAGAATATCAGGGTTGGAAGGGACCTCAGGAGGTCATCTAGTCCAACCCCCTGCTCAAAGCAGGACCAATCCCCAGACAGATTTTTGCCCCAGATCCTTAGATGGCCCCCTCAAGGACTGAACTCACAAGCCTGGGTTTAGCAAGCCAATGCCCAAACCACGGAGCTATCCCTGTCATCTGTCCCCTGTCATCCACTCCCGGCTTCTGGCAGTCAGAGGTTTAGGAACCCAGTACTCGGGGTTGCCTCCCTGCCCATCTTGACTAATAGCCATGGATGGGTCTATCCTCCATGAACTTATCTAATTCTTTTGTGAACCCTGTTATACTTTTGGCCTTCACAACATCCCCTGGCAATGAGTTCCACAGGCTGACTGTGTGTTGCATGAAGTAGTACTTCCTTTTATTGGTTTAAAACCTGCTTCCTATTAACACAAGAACCCAGGGGTCACCCAATGAAATTATGTAAAGGGGGTAATTAACACTTCCTTATTCACTTTCTCCACACCATTCATGATTTTATAGACCTCTATCATATCCCCCTTTAGTCGTCTCTTTTCCAAGCTGAACAGTCCCAGTTTTTTAATCTCTCCTCAAACAGAAGCTGTTCCATACCCCTAATCATTTTTGTTGCCCTTTTCTGTACCTTTTCCAGTTCCAACATCTCTTTTTTTGAGATGGGATGACCAGAACTGCACACAGTATTCAAGGTGTGGGCGTACCATGGATTTATATTATGGCATTATGATATCTTCTGTCTTATCATCTATCCCTTTCCTAAGGGTTCCTAACACTCTCTTAGCTTTTTTGACTGCCACTGCACACCGAGTGCATGTTTTCAGAGAACTATCCACAATGACTCCAAGGTCTCTGTCTTGAGCGGTAACAGCTAATGTAGACACCCATTTTGTATGTATAGTTGGGATTATGTTTTCCAATGAACATTACTTTGCATTTATCAACATTGAATTTCATCTGCTATTTTGTTGCCCAGTCACCCATTTTTGTGAGATCCCTTTGTAACTCCTCGCGGTCTGCTTTCAACTTAGCTCCAGGCTGTGAATCAGGGTCCTGGGGTTCCTACCTGCTTGAGGGCCCTGCTTTCCGGCCTGATCCCAGGTGGTGCAGAAGGCACTCCGGCCCCTCTGGGTCCCACTCCCTGTTCCCCAGCCTGCTATTGGGCCCTGCAAAAGCAGCTGCAGCCCCCCTAGGTTCTGCTCTTGCCTCTGCACCCCTCCACCTCCAGGGGTGTGAGAGTTTATATGGGGTGAAACCCCCCCAATATTTCCACTGAGAGGACACTAGCCTCCCGGTCCCACCACCTTGGATAAAAATAGAGGGACAGATCCTCAACTGTTGTAAGTCGGCAGAGATCCAATGACTTCAATAGAGTTATATTGATTTGCACCAGTGGAGAATATAGCCCAGAATATCCATGTTTTATAGAACTTGGGGGAGACATACATTTAGATATCAGGAAGCAAGTATCATGTCTTATGAACAGTTTGTCTGTTTTAAAGGGGCTACATTCCTCCCTCCCCCAAACCCCAGCCCCACTACCACTGCACGGCCTGAAACCCTCTAATTATATAAAGAGGAGGAAAGAAACCACAATGGAAGAATTTTCATCTCCTGGGATATTTTTGGAATAAGCCACAATGTGCTTTGTTTATTTCTCAGCCTCTGTCAATTTCAGAGATAAAGTGACATCATAAGAGGACTTTAAAAATTTTTCAACACTGGCTATAATTAGAAGAAAAATTAGCCAATTCTAACTATGAAAAGAAACTCCACAGGCTTTGAAAAGTAGTTTCTAATTCTCATTGCCTGCTTCCACTGATGAGATATAAACCAGGAACCCAGCATATGGAGATTAAAAATAAAATTAAAATAAAAACAAGAGTAACAGCTGCATGGAATTTTTCAAAGATCTGAGATGTCAACATAGGTATCTCACCTTCCTTTTTTAATCACCCTGGTTGTACCTGTTTGAGTGCATTGTGCATGAATAAGGATCAAATGGCAAAGAGAGATGGACAGGCCTTTTAACCAAATTGGCTTGGCAGAGAAGCTGCAATTTTCTCGCAGCTCATTAGTGTTGACTTTTTATGGAAATGAGCGCTGAAACAAAAACCAAACGCATCTAACGACTACATGTTCTGCAAATAGATTCCCTGCTTGAAAAGAGCACGGCTCTCTATTATACCTGAAAGAAAAGAAAGGGGAGAGAGAGAGACAGAATCATTGAGTATCAAAAGCACTGACTAGAGACAGGCACTGAGATCAGAGGTCCTTTGCAAGCTCTGTAAAGACTTTGAGGTCCAGAACTGCAACGCCCGCCACAAAACTAACACGGCTCTCTGCAGACAGGTCTAACCAACACATCTCAAGTACAAAATCAACCTCTTATTCCACTCATGGGCCTTCATGCACTTCTTCCAATGTACATCAACCCTGACTTGCAGCCCCCTGCTGTGTGTGCTCCCCACACACAGCTCTACCAATCCCCCTGCAATCCTGACCTGCATTGCCCCCTGCTACTCCTGTCCTGGGCTCCCCACACACAGGTTCAATTCCCAGCTCAGCCACAGGCTTCCTGTGTGACCTTGGGCAAGACACTTAATATCTGGGTGCCTCGGTTCTCCATCTGAAAAACAGGAACATTATATCCAGTTGCCTATCTATATAGGCCACAAGCTCTTTGTGCCATCTACTCTGTCACTAGCACAATGAGACACTGATCTCAGTCGAGGTCTCCAGGTGTTACTGTAGTATAAATAGCAATAGAGCTAGAGGGGTGGTTCATTAGATCTAGGCAAATTCACACATCATCTTCTGGTCTCCCTGCTAGCATTCACCTTTTATGTGGGGCTGACCAAGAACAGGCCAGCTGGACAAACGCATGGTGGCCTTCTGGACTGCAGACCATCCATGGATTTGCTGCTGAGAAAGCATCACTTGCTGTTTGTTCAAATGCTTAATACTGGTTCCTAGTCACAAGGCATTATTATTCCTGCTGTCCTGAGTCAGATTAATTTCATTTGCATATGCAAATCACACTCCAGTATGATCCACTTAATAGTCCCCAGTCCTCGCTCCTCGGCATTCGGTGTTGCAACTAACAGAGGTAGATATCTCAGACTCCTTCCTCCAGTACCCTGTTTTTCTCTAGCTGAGTCAGCACATGCTAATTAGCTACACTGCTTTCAAGTCTTAAAATCAATTAGTAGTATATTAAGCCAGACTTGCTGGGAGCTCATTAAAGTAATAAATTTTTTTGGAATAGCTTTAGAAAAAGAAGTAGGGGGCTCCTCATCCCAGGATCCCCTGGAAGTTGTTCCAAGCTGGAGTCCTAACAGAAAGCCAGGTGTCTGCCTGGGACTGCATGGGGGAAAAATGGTAACGATAATTGGAAAAAAAACCACTTTTATTATATGCTTCTCTTACACCAAGCTCAGCTATTGCTACACTCAATGGATGAGAACATTCCGCACCCTCTATTTGGGTAACAGCTGAAGGGTGCTAGTAAAACCCATAGAAATAGGAACCTGGAGCAATTTATGCCCAGCCACAAAGCCTCCGTCTCTCTGTTTCGTGGCTTCAGTCTTTCAGCACAAGGGCACTGATATCACAGACAAAGCAGATCACTTACAGAGCGGTGCCCCTAGGCTGTTCGCATTGTCACAACACACAGTCTCTCTGCCAGTACGGTATTAGCATTCCAATGAGAACCACCACTGGCTTCCCAGGAAGGGTGATGTAATGTTCGGCAGCGCAACAGCCCTAACAGACAGGGCCGTAGCAACAAAGAACGTGGCCCCCTCCGAACGGTGGCCCCCTCCGAACATATGTCCGGGCGGGGCCCCTTACAATGCAGAAACTGGAATGTGGTATTTATTTTGCCACTTTTAGGGGCCCCCTTCCTTGCGGGGCCCCCTCCGGTCAGAGGGTACGGAGGGCGCTCGCTACGCCTCTGCTAACAGACAAGCCATGCGATGCAAAACGAGGCCTGCATCCCTTTCTAATCCTACCCACCTCCCAACTGGCTTTAGTGAGGTCTTCTCTAGAAGCCTCCCGTGCAAATACAGACCAAGCTGACTCTACTTAGCTTACAAGAGCTGACAGGACATTTTACACTCCGGGCCTATCTGCAAGGTTGCCACAAGCGTGTCTGGCCCTGAAGCCCCAGATCTGCAGTATGCCCTGCCCCTCCTCCCAAATGTGCAGTGGTCCCTGGATTGAAGCTAATTTTCCTACAGGCTTAATGGTCAGCTCCAAAAGCTATTTCAAAGACCGCCGTGGAACTCCACAGCCTGTGTGTCAGGCCCTAGAGGCCTACTTCAGAGGGATGGCTAGTTGTATATAAGGCATGGATTTTTATTTATTTATTTTTAGAATTGTAACTGGTTTTATGCAGAGGTTCCCGGCTCCTCGATATAGGTTCTTATGTCACACTCAGCCTAGTACGTGAGCGCTTCCAATGCCTTGGAATGGTGGCTGTATAATAACTCAAATCAACAAGAACTAACATAGAACAGGCCACATCCTCACCTGGTGTAGAACAACTCAGTGCCACTGACGTTAACAGAGCTGTGCTGATTTACACACACGTTATTCTATATGTTGCTTTCACCGTCGCAGGTCTGATGGGAGACGTAAATGTTGACAGGATGATCGCTTGTCGTGGAACTTCGAAGGCACACTCTCTTATTCAGAGCCAGCCTATATGAATCACCAGGCCACAGAGCTCCCTGGTTTGTTAAGCGTCAGCACCATCCGTGTAAGCTACTTGACCTTGCAACTAGCAAGAGAAGCTCTCATTAGCTACAGCAGAACTGCATCTTATCCCTTAAGAGAGAGCATTTCAGTTCTATGCATCAATAGGTGCTCACACCTGAATGCTGCCCACATCCGCAAGAAGAAGAAGGGAAAAAAAGCATATTTTCATAACAGGTTGAGTGCCTCTATTCATGCATCATACCAATATGGGGAAACACAGCCGTTGCAGCTACTGACCGTTATTTCCTCAATGCGTTGAAATGTCCACATCCAGATATTTTTGCTTTACTAGCCCCTAACTACTTGAACTATGGACAAGCTCGTAATGGCACAAGGAGCTAAAGCCTGGCTTATTTGTTTTATTTTACTTCACCAAAATTATTGGGCATTACATGCAAGTATCAGACTCCAGAGCCAGGGCTGAGAGACATGACTGATTCACCACTGTCTCACCAATTTGTCATTAATTTCCTTCTGGTGACTGGTGTGCCTCTGCTAACTGGGTTGTTTTCTTCCTTTGATACCCACCTTTACACTCAGTGCTGCTCATAGAGGAGGCAAGTGTACAGGAGATGGGAGAATTCACAATGAAGAAATACAGCAAACTAAGATTTGCAGATTGACCTTAGATAATTCATGCTTCCTTTTCAAAAAAGTTGTACTTATTTTAATTACCTGCAGTCTTCTGTTACAGTAAGTTTCCTTCCACCCAAGTTCCCGACTCGGTTTTCTGGACTGCCCCATCATAAACAGGAAAATACACATGTTGAGAAGCCAATATTTGTAAATGACATTTGCCTGTTAACCATTTCAAGGAATACAACCTACAGCGTCAATACTTTTTTTTTTTAATAGTAAATGCAGAAGCTGTTCAACTGTGCACATGCCCATATGCACACACAGAGCAAAACAATTTGATCGCATGACCAGTGCCCTCTCTAAAGTGAAAATGCAAGAGAAATCTCTCTGTTTGTGTCAGGGAATGGGTTTTTGTGGGACTTAGCAGGGCAAAATATGGTTCTCTGAAATCAGAGTGAGTAGCTCTTGCATCTTTAACTTGACAACAAATACGCCAGATGTTGTTCAGCTATTCACATATCTGTTGACAACTACAATATACACAACAGTCCTCCTAGCCTTCCAGTGCTAGAGTTGGCCAGCAGCTGAGTCTACACTTGGCCAATGGTAGAGTTTAACATCAAGATTTAGCAGGAACTAAGAGCAATTTGGGATACATAGCCCAGCTGAATGACTTTGACCAACCAAATCGGTTTCCATTTCTCTTGTCAAGTTTCCAAACATGAATGTGAGTGCACAGAACAGTTGACTGTGAGAAATCATTGTTATTCCCAATATGCACATGGAACATTACATAAAAGTTGCATCTTGTAAGCAGCTGATGATAGAAAGGGAAAGAACTATACAGCTGATATATTCTGGATACATTTCAAAAGCAGTGATGAGATAAACCAAGACCATATGGTATGCAAACATATTGCCAAACTACATTTTTAGAGGTTAGGTAGAAAACAACACTTAAATTAATTAACTGACAGCAGAATCTATCCATTGATACGTTTTCAACCTAATTTTACAATGACTTCTCTTTCTGATAGACTGTGTAAAGCAATCCTGTCACTCAATATTATTGACAACATTTCATTGCTATAGTGCTTATTGTGTAACACTGTGTTTCATGTAACCCAAATACTGTTAATTTATAACCAAGAAATAAATTAAAATATATTGTCCTTGGTTGCATAGTTACCTAGCTTTGCATGGCACCAGTAGCATTATGTGTATGAACTACATAATTATACGGTGAGCCCTAAAAATCACAGAACCAAACAGGAAGGAATCTGTAAAACACTTTTTTCCAAAATGTAGTAATTTGGACATTCCCTTTAAGTGGCGATGAGTCTAAAAAAGAGTTCATTATAGTCAAGCCCCCATGTACTCTGATCTCATGAACACAGTCATTTGTTAGCTAGACGGAATCTGAGTCTGAAATGTAATAAAGAGGTCATTTTTGACTGCTTCTAGCTACTCAACAGGTTCTCATGTAATTTATCTTGGAAATTCAGTCTTTCCCTTAAGAACAAATGTTATGAACACATTCATTCTCATACCAAAACAGGGGGGATTGAATCCCCAGTATAACTGCAAATCTCAATGCACCCACAAGTGAGGAACAGCTACTGATGCGTCCATAATACATGCACTCATAAACTGTGTTGTATGTGTCCAATATGCAAAATAATAAAAAAGAAACACAGTCAATTTATTTGAATAAAGTGTTGCATTTTAGCAACAGAAATACAATCAGAATACACTGAATATGTCTAGAGAAAAGCAGAACTGGGGTAAATGAGGTCAGGAAAGTCTTGGAAAAGCCTGGGAGCTGAAAATTAAGAGGAAAGCAGATTAGCAAATCCTCTAGGACTTGAATGGTGATTGTGTGAATTTAAACTATGCCAACATGGATAGAGACAAAAATCGTTCTTCAGCTAGGGAATTTTTAAGCATTTCAAAGTTAAAACTTTTGTCCCTTCTATATTCATAGATTATAAAGCCAGAAGGGACCACTGTGATCATCTAGTCTGACCTCCTGTTTAACACAGGCCATGGGACTTCCCTGAATTAATTCCTGTTTGAACTAGAGAAGGTCTGTTAGAAAAAAAACATCCAATCCTGACTGTAAAATTGCCAGCGATGGATATAGAAAGCCAAAATCAGATTTCTTAAAACCAAGCCTGGAATACCACAACTGAACTACAAATAAGAGAATCCCCTGAATGTTCAAAATACCTGTAATAAATCTAGATTATTGGAGCAAATTTTAGTTCTCAGGAAAATGCGTGGTTGGTGTTAAGGCCAGGACATGAAGACGGAAAGGAAAGTGTTTTTCCCCTACTGCTCTGCTAATTAGCTCATCCCTGCCCTGCGATACCTCAACTGTTACTGTGCCTCTTGCAAACAGACTCCCCAATCACGCCAAACTGTTTCAGACATGATGGCATACGCATAGGTTCGGGAACTAGGGGTGCTCCCACACCCCCTGGCTTGAAGTGGTTTCCATTATATACAGGATTTGCAGTTTGGTTCAATGACTCTCAGCACCCCCACTATACAAATTGTTCCAGCGCCCCGGGCAGAAGGTGGGGGAAAGGAAGGGCCCGCTGCTGAGGAATGTTGTCCCTTCACTATCTGCCAGCGTACAGCACGCATTTGTCACCCTCTCGGGCAACTCTCAAGCTTCTTCTGTTTCCTTTTCAATCCGTGTAGCTTGTTTTTTGCCTCCTGGTGGGCAGGAATGCCAGTGAGGAGGGACAATGGTGCTTTCTGGCTCCTGCTCTTTGTTTTGGGCCTGGTGCCCATTATGATTAATTATGCTTTCAATCCATGGGCATTAGGGTCCCCAAGGAGCTTTTGGGGACAAGCACGTCTATATTCACAAATAATCGTTTGTTGAATTATTTTGGCTGGTTTTGTTTTAAATCCAACAATTCTCTTGTTATCATTTGTAAACTGGAATGCGGCCCACTGCAATCCAATTTAGCCCAAACCCATACAACCCCATTAAGGTAGCGATATTAGAAAGGGGTTGAGGTGCAGTAGAGCTTAGGGACTATCAGAAAGTAAGAGACACCAGGACAACACATTTAGGACAGGACAGCCACTTGTGTCTCATTGGGTGTTCGAATGCTCTAAGCTGGTTACCATGGCAGAATCAATACAGCAGATGTTATCATCACTGGCTCCTCTAGAAGCATGAGGAGCACATTTTCATATCAGAATCCCAGGGGCTGGTACGGCATCACCCTGCACCTTCTGCAATCATTTCAACATAAAACACGACTGCAGCAGAATAGTCGTGGTTTATACTGCCTTTGAACTGGTGTTAATGACTGCACAAGGTGCTGGACAATTGAGAACCAGACCCCTAGCATCAAAGTTATGGACGAACGAATGGGTTGGAAACCAAGCTAAAGAACAGAAAATAGTCTGCAACCAATACACGAGAACACAGATGCAGGAGATGAAATGAACAGTAGGGAGGTCTGTACTCGTTCACTGTATTTTATGTTGCACCACAGCTAGAAAAATAACACGCATTTATTTTCTAATGTATGATTCCCACCTGTCATCCCAAAATATTTTATTTCCTTTATATGGCAGTGGATCAGAATATAAAGCAGGAAGAAGCCTGGTCTGATTACCACATGGAGGAGTGGTTGAAAAACAAGAATGCCATTTTGCAAAATATGTTGCCGTTTTGGAAACACACTTCTTTCTGTATCTGAATCAAACCAAGAGATTGCAAAAATTCAGAGTTAGCTCACTCGCCAAGAACCCACTACAAATCCGGCAGGCTAAGGAACTGAGCCTGGGGTCACCTCAGCTAAATGCCCTAACCAACTGTCTATTCTGGGGTGGGTCTCTCTCTCTCTCTCAACCCCTCTTTCCCCTGACCCCACAAAAATTTAATCCCGGCCCGGAGAAAGTTTTGTTGAAACCAACGCACTTCCATAATAAGTTTTGGTTTTGACAAATTGGCATTTTCCAAAAGAAAAAAAAATATTGTTGAAAAATTCCTGATCAGCTTTAATCCCATGCTGTTGCTGTGTCCTTGTGCGGTTTCCCTTTGGGCCCACTAGCCAAACCCAGCACTTGTAAGAAATGCTAACAATCAACCAATCGCAGCTGTCCTAGCCAAGGATGGGCCACCGTTGGCTGGCAGGTGCCACAGAGCCACCAGATTTGTGGCCCATCCTGCCATCACCTTTTTACATCTACACAAGACTCCACATATTTTTCAGCAAGCTAGACCTAAATTCTAAGCAAAGTTCCGGTCCTAAGCAAGGCCCCTGGATTCTGCAGCACTCTGGTGTGGCAGATGGGAAATGTTTCAGATTCATTTAATTACAGCTTTTAATGAATTAAACAGAAAAAAAGAATAATGCAATGGAGCACAGCAACCCCCACGTTAACATTTCTATATTTCATTAAATTTAATTAATGATATCCCCATGTTTTCTGCAGGGCAGCAGATTTCTCACAGCCATACACGCGGCTACTGTTGAAGCTGGAGGTTTTGGCAGCTGTGAAGGAGACAGTTGGGTCTTTTGGCATGTGGGGACGGAAGAGAGGCAGTCACATTATGTGTGAGAAGCACACACAAGCTGAATGCGTGTGCTTAAATTCACCACTGATCATTTTGTTTAATGTGACATTTACCATTAGCATCTTTAGACTTCAGGGTTAATGCCCCCTTGGGACAAAGGGGCCATTTGAACCGATTATCTCAGGGTATCGGCACTGTGAGACACCACCGTGTCAGTTCCCAGGCTTTTTTCCTCTACAAATTCTTCTCTATGGTCACAAGGGTAAGAACCCTTTTTTAAATGAAAACTTAGATCCTGGAGCAGACCCCACACCAAAGTGTGTGTGTGTGGGGGGGGGGGCGAATTTAGAGGCACTGTGGGGTACACTGGGATCAGGACTATATTCATATGGAGGAATGACTTCTCCCACCACTAGAATGCAGCCATTGATAGAGTGGAACATGGGTACTGTTTAACAGTACAAATCAACAGCACCCTAATAGTGTAATACAGGAGGGAG
Source organism: Emys orbicularis (assembly GCF_028017835.1). Classification (NCBI taxonomy): domain Eukaryota; kingdom Metazoa; phylum Chordata; order Testudines; family Emydidae; genus Emys; species Emys orbicularis. Next base: position 5,156,658 of record NC_088705.1, on the reverse strand, counting down.
GAAGAACATTGGATCCGCTGGAAACTCAGGAGAAATTTCGAGGAGCGGAATTGGCATTGTCCAAATGTGGAAGTTGACCACGAAATTAGCACACACCACCCCCAAAATGCTAATGAAAATGTTATGGGATCTTTAATGACCACAGGTAGGCAGAAGCTTGGACTGCATACCTCAATCAAAAGAAAGCACCTACAGCAGGAGAATCCAGGCAGTTATACCATGCTCCTCATGCTAGTAGTATGCACATTCTCCTCTTTTGGAAAAAAAAAAAAAAGGAAAGGGACAGACAGTCAGTCATGTCAGGCCAAATACTGACTCCCAGTGCCATCTGCTGAATCACTACAACTACTTCCATCAACATCATGGGATTTCCCTCAGAGATCCCCCTTCCAAGCATTGAGCCGGGCACGACCCTGCTTAGCTTGTAAGATACAAAGAGATCACGGCCTAGGGGTGGCAATGCCGCAGCTCTCCCAGGTCACCCAGATGCAGCATAGTAAACAAAAGAGCAGAGCCGGCGGGCAAATAAAAGCGTTTGTCATTTTTAGCACGAAAGCCAAGACATGTTAAACAAAGCAGATAATTATGAAATGACGACCCCTAGAATAAAGGACATGAAACGTATGCCATAACGGCAGTGCTGCCTGCCTCAAATATCGACAAGACAACGGACAACGCTCAGAAATCCTCCCCAAACGCATCGCCAGACTCGTCCATTTCACCCTCACCCCTAACAATTCTACATTTAACAATCAAACACTTTGTCCATACTATGGGAACAGCCATGGGTACTGGGATGGCTCCCCAATATGCCAACCTCTTCATAGGCAAGCTTGATAAAGACTTTCTGGGAAAACACACCACAAAATGATATACCTAAGATACATTAATGATATTTTCATTCCCAGGACAGACAACCTAAACTCCCTCAGATTTCCACCAGAACTTCAACTACCACCATCCAACCATCAACCTCTCTCCAGAACATCCCCACACCAGCATCAACTTCTTGGACACCACAATCAGCTTAAGCAATGAAACACTACAAAGAACTATATACAAGTATCCCACAGATCACCACACCTACCTCCACAGATCCAGTAACTGCTCCAGACACACCAAGAAATCTGTTAACAGCCAGGCCCTCAGATACTATAGAATATGCTCCAAGGAGAAAGTCCAGGATACACATCTTAACACACTCAAAACCACCTTCACCAAATAAGGACACTCCACCAGAGCAGCAGATCACATCATGGAATGGGACACCCAAATATCCTGGGAGAACCTGCTTCAATACAGAAAAAAACTAAAAAAGCCCCTAGTTGTCACCTACAATCCCACACTAGAACCCATATGAGGTATCATCAAATAATTACAATCCAGACTTGATGGGGACCACACCCTGAAGGAAATCTTCCCTGAATTGCCTCTTCTGGCCTTCAAGCAACCCCAACCTGGCCAAGCTCATTGTCAGAAGCAAGCTCCCCATGAACCAGGACACACCAACTCAAAGCGGCACCAGACCCTGCCATAGCAACAGACGCAAAACCTGCAGACAAATCTCCACTGCTACAATGATCAACACCCCTCCCACAAGACACCTTTCAAGATCCATGGGTCCCAAACATGCCTATCACAACATGCAGTGTACCTCATCCAATGCCCCAAGAACACACTATGGGATCTATGTGGGTGAAACCAAACAATCACTACACTCTTGAATGAACTCACATAGAAAAACGTCCCATCAGCCACTGGTAAAAACTATTCACAAAGTCATCCATTGTTGTCCTCCAAGGAAACCTGAACAATGCCTCAAAAGACAGCCCTGGGATCTTAAATTCATAGATCTGCTGGACACTAAAAAACAGACTTAACAGGAACGCTGGTTTCGTGGCCCATTACAATTTGTAACATGATACAGCCTACTTAGCCTCTATTGCACTGTCCACTTCATTTTAAAAGGTCTCCTATAGCCTGTGTGAACCTCTTATGCTTAACAATCTGTCCTAACTTGTATTTAGCGTGGACACTCCGATTACCTTCTCCAGACCTGAGGAAGAGCTCTATGAAGCTCGAAAGCTTGTCCCTTCCACAACAGAAGCTGGTCCAATGAAAAATATTGCCTCACCTACCTGTTGTCTCGTGAAATGTAGTAACAGTCACCTGAATAGGGTGACCAGACGAGGGGAAGAAACTATCGGGACAAATGGGGGGCGGTGCCCGCCGGCAGAGAGAAAAAAAACAAAAAAACCCACAGTGCTGCTGGCGGATATCAGGACAAAATGCGTCCTGACCGAAGATCAGTCGGGACGCGGGGCAGACACCGAAATATCAGGACGGTACTGATTTTATCGGGACGTCTGGTCACCCTACACCTGAATGAGCTGAATGCACAAAAGTCCGGAAAGACATTGCATATAGCTCCTTAAAGTTTTACACCCAGGCTGATACTAAGTAGCTCAAAGAACTATTTAGAGCCTAATCAATCATTTAAAGCACTAAGAGCTATTCCTCCAACTGCAGGTCATTTGTTTTTGACTAGATTCCACTAATTCTTTAAGGGATTCCACCATCAGGCAAATGAAATGACATCAACCTTCCAAAAACAGAGATCAAGACAGCTGAATTGTTATTCTTCCCCACACCAGCAAAATGAGATCTTACCTGTAGCTTGCAGTAACTCAGGCCATATCTACGCTACCACTTGTGTCGCTCAGGGGTGTGAAAATGAGTGGAAAAAACCACACCCCTGAGCGACATAAGTTTCGCCGGCATAAGTGGTCGTGTGCACAGCGCTATGTTAGCAGGAGAGCTGATGTCTCCATCAGCTGGAGAGCAGAAAATAGCACCCAGGAGTCCCAGTTCAGATTTAGTTAAAGAGATAGGGGAAGAGGGGGCTAGAACCTTTTATTTTATCATCTAAATATGCACGTCTAGGTCTACAAACAAGCACTGTGAAGAATGAGATATTTGTACATGCGAAAGAGGAGGGTATTTATTAAGGAGGAAAACAGTAGCATTTACTTGGGGCTGTTTCTCTCTGTATTTAAACGCTTCTAATTTCTTAAAATAAGCAGTGTTCTTCTAGACATAATTGTTTCTTTTCAATCAGGCACTTAGTGTTTGCAGCTATCAAATTTGTCGCAGCTGTAATCAAACACGATGTCTCAGAAAAGGAAATCTTGACCTACTGTTAAATCCTGTTGCATTATGGACTAGTGCCTCTGTAGCCAAGGACCCCAGTGTTTGTAATGGTATGGTACATGCCCTAGGCTTGGTGGCTGACCAGACTTCACTTCCATGAAGACCTTGCCTTCACTTAACATGGCTGAAGATGCATATAATATTCCTAGAAAGATTTAGACATTTTCTTCTATTAAGAGCAGTATGTGCTTTTTGCCCAATAGGGCAAGTCTGGAAGCAATCGTCCTCAACAAATTCTAATGCGTAGGACTACAGCGTTGTATCTTCTAAGTATGTGTCACCAGAGGGAGGAAAGTGGGTCTTGCAGCTAAGGCATTTGCTTGGCACTTAAAACTCAATTTCAATTCCCCTATCTGCCACAAACTCCTTGGGTCTTTTAATGTCTGTGTCCCTCAGTTCCCTACCTATAAAATGGGAATACACAATTTTTCCATTCTCTATTTAGATTGCAAGCTCTTTGGAGAAGATATTGTCTCTTACTATATGTATGTACAGCACAATGGGGCACTGATCCCATTCGGAGCCTCCCAATAATAATACAATGCTACTCAAAAATGGGAGCATTGGAAAGTAAATTGGAAAGCATTGCAAAGTGAAGTAAATTCTAGCTAAGTGGAGGTGCAAATATGAGCATGGAGGATGCAGAAGTGAAGTGACATGCCCAAGGTCACAGGACTAGCTTGTGGCAGAGCCAGGAGCGGAACCCAGGGCTGCTGACTCCTGTTCCTGAGATTTAAATATTTGACCACAATGCCTCTAAAAAGCTTACAGTCGTGAGAGATTTCCAGCCCATTCATGCAGAACAAAGGAACTGGAAAATGTAAGTGCCAAGTACAGCACCTGAACTTCAACATACATACCTCAACCAAAACCCCAAACTCAAATCTTGAGCCCACTCTTTTGCTCAACACCCTCAACTCCCATCGATTTCAGTTTTGGGCACTCAGCACTTTGCAGTATTGGAACCTTTTACAAAGTTGTCCAATCACTACTAGCTATTAAAGAATTTTCACCTTCCTACAGAATTGTTAACACACATGTCTAGATAGACAGTTTTATGTACGATACTCGGCACCTGACAGCTTAGTTAGCATTTGCTAAGCATTTTGAAAGCCTCAGACAGAAGGCACTATTCAGAACTGCAAAGGACTATTAAAGTTTTATTAAGCTCAGCTCAGTGTTTTATAGCACTGCTTTTGTCTTTATTCATGTATGATGAAGAGCGAGCGTTCATAGCATTCTGTTAAGTCCCTCGACTGTTCTTCATGCCCTTAAAATTAATGACAACGCAGCCAAGAGGTAGCTGTTTATAAATTATAATGCAGTTTCATCTTACACCCACATTAATACACTTAAAAACAAAACACCATCCACTCATGATGAACTGTTGGTATTATTGAGGACAGGATGTGGAATTCCTACCGATTTTCCCCTTACGGTTAAAGACTCGCCCAATTTATTTTAAATAACACCTTACTATGTAGTTATCAGGTATGCTGTAGCACTGATTATAATCAATTTCATATTGTAGATACTATAATAGTAGCACATGCCACCCCAAGAGTGTGTCCTAACATTAGTTTAGCATCTGTCTTTCAGATGAGACATCAAACCGAAGCTCTAACCACTTGTGGTCTTCAAAGATCCCATGGCATTTTTCACAAGAGTAGGAAGATAAACCTGGCCAAATCCTAACTTGGATTATTTATAAATGTGCCTCCATAATTCTCCCTGCAGTTACAATGAGATGCAGTGGTTGTCACATCCAATCCTAACCCATTGCGTTGCTGTGTGTGGTTAAGCATCTAACACGTTACACCTCTTATTGAAGAGCACAAAGAAACAGGAGTTCTGGGTTCTGTTCCAGGGATTTGCACTGTGCTTCCTAGCACAGTGTAAAAGGGGATAATATCTAGTCCTGGGGGTAAGAGAGAGGTTCATATAGTGTCTAAACATTTTTGCAGACTTTAAGTAAACATGCATTACTTCTATTATTACTTGTATTCTTTTATTATGATGTGATGAGCATGCTTAACTGGAGTATAGCAAGTATTCTATTTGATCTGCTTCGTACCTACATTGTCCTAGTATCGGAGTGCTTCACAAACATTAATTAATTTATCTTCACAACACACCTGTAAGGGAGGGAAATATTACCGGCCCTATTTTACAGATGGGAAACTGGGAGCAGAGACGCTGAATAATTTACCCAAGATCACAGAGAATGTTTGCGTCAGCACTGGGAGCTGAAGCCAGATCTGCAATCCCAATCTAGCACTTTAGCCAAACGAGCAGCCAGCCTTGCTAGCATCATTTTTAGTAGCAATTATTTGCACAGTGCCAACAGTGTGCAGTGGAAGTTATGGGTGATCAGCAGCTCTGAAAAACCAGGCCTACAGCAGTTATTATTATGGCTAATCCCATTAAATTTAACAGACAAAAGAAGCAGGATGCCTGTTAATAACCGTGTGTGAGATTCTGCTCTACATATTGACTGGTAAAGTGAAAGCTATAGCAGATGTCAGTTTTGTCCTTGCATGGACCACCGTGTGTTTGGAAAGTTTTAAATTTCAGAATAAACTTCCTTTCTTCCAGTTTCAGTGCATTAGTTTGCATAACGTTCCAAAATATGAGTCTTTACAGGAGACACAAAAGGAGTTTGGCATAGAGCAGGAGTTGTCAATAGGTGGACCATGGGCCAAATCCGGATCGCCAGACACTTTTGAACAGACCCTGAAATCTTTTAATTTACTTATTATCATCATTATTGTTATTCTTTTTTACTATTTTTTTTCCAGAGTCTGGACCTTGATTATTCATTGACCAAGAAATTTGGGCCTTGACAAAAAATAATTGACTACCCCTGGCGTAGAGTACATCCAAAATTGGTGCACCGGGCTGCATACAAAAGAAAGCTAATGCACGTTCAGCTCATCTTCACAACCAGATGTTGAAAATCCTTTTGGACCAACAGTAGTAGCAGTCAGTACTGTACAGCACCAGACAAAACAACTATGCACTGTCCGCACAGTACTAAATCTTGTCCGAAAGTGTGCAGAATAGAATTTAGTTTATATTTTACACATGCATGTACGCACGCACAAACGCACATGGGGAACCTTTCACTGCATCTGCCTAAGCTATACTTGTGCTGCGGCAGAAAGGTGGCTTAGTCTCCAGGGAGGACAATGTTTCTACTTTTCACCAGCTCTACATTCACCCAGCTAAAAAATAGAGAGACAGTGCAAAAGAGCTTTTCCTTGCACTTTACGGTGCTTAAAACAATATATCCAGCATTAAAAACACCAGAACTACAAAAAAAGGGGAGAGACTAGGAAACAAAAAGAAACAAGGAAGAATGGAAATGGATGAAAAATAGGTGAGACAAGGACCTGAGATGCAAAGCAAAAGGAAAGAAGACAGATGAAGATGGGAAGGGAGAAAAGAGGAAAAAACAGAGACATAGCAATTAGGCAGGTGAAAGTAAAGAAGATTGAAAAGCATGAGCTGAGGGGGGGAAATGTGCCATGATCTAGCATAAGAACATAAGAAAGGCCGTACTGGGTCAGACCAAAGGTCCATCTAGCCCCGTATCTGTCTACCGACAGTGGCCAATGCCAGGTGCCCCAGAGGGAGTGAACCTAACAGGCAATGATCAAGTGATCTCTCTCCTGCCATCCATCTCCATCCTCTGACGAACAGAGGCTAGGGACACCATTCTTACCCATCCTGGCTAATAGCCATTTATGGACTTAGCCACCATGAATTTATCCAGTCCCCTTTTAAACTGTATGGAAGTCAGGTATTTATCCAGTCCCCTTTTATAGCAGTATGGAAGTCAGGTATTCCTGAATTCCAATCCCACTCTCACACCAAATTTAGCTGTGGCTTTGAGCAAGTGACAAACTCTCAGCACCTCACATTCCCTATCTATCATTAAATCATTTCTAAAATGAGCTATTGTACAGATTAGCAAATGTATGTTTTTAAAGCGGAAGACCTGATCGGCCAGTTTCTGCCATCTTTACTCACATGTAGTGCCCTTGAGTTCAATGTAAATACGACTCAGTAAGAGTCAGCGTGGCAGAATTTGGCCCTATAGAAATATTATTTTGATATAGAGGGTAATAAAATGATTTTACACATACAAATATGAAATATCTATTGTTTTCTAGCACAAATACCATGATAACTAGATAAATAAAACATATCTTATGTTAGACAACACTGTTTGTACAGCACCTAATACAATGGGGCCCAACCTGATGTGACCTTTAGGTGTAACTACACTATATATGTTAAGTAATATCCAAAGCTGGATACAATGACCTCATTCACCCATTTTCCAAGGGAACAAGGCAGAATAGAGACTAAAGTACCAAGAGTACACTTTATCTATCCTTTTTGATGCATCCATCTTTGCACTTGCTCTTCCAATAAAAATTAATTTCCCGCTTTCAATAATAAAATTGCTGAGAAGTGTTTTGTTCCAATGTTAACATTCTGCTTAGGTTTTTTTTTTTTTTTTTTTTTTGCATTTCCCAGAGATTGTTTAAAAAGAGGGGGAGGATACCAAACATGCTTTGATAGCAGATCATAAAGGAGCCATTTACAGCAAGGACTCTCATTTCTGTCTTTAAACACACATTGTCACACCACAAGCTATTCAGTGAGTCGTAGATTATGAATGGACTGAAACAGAACAACAGCAACAACATATTCCCTTTCATCAGAAACATAGTTATCTCCTTCTTTACTCTGAACTAACAATGAGTAGCTCACTTTGAGAAAGGTGTATAGCTGAAGTGTTAGTGGGTGTTCCTCCCTTACCTCTCAGGATTAAGTTTTAATTAAAACAGGAGTTCTCTTTCTCGTTTGGTGGCACAGGCTGAGTTTTGAGTGGTTTATTTTTCTTCCCTCGGGAGATAAACTCAGTCACTCATTTTGGATCTTTGCTATCTCAGCAGCTGCTCATAGGCGTCTGCATTTGATTTTTTAAAAGCACCATCAATTATTTCAGGTTTTGCTTTGAGAAAGAAAACCTTTTTTTAAAAAAATTTCTATTAACAACATTAGCTTTATCTCAAATTGTTCTGCATCACAGAACTATAGAACATTATAGAAGAGGGGGGAAAAAACAATGTTAACCTATCTAGTCCCTGATTCAGCAAAGCATGTTCTAACCTCAGTAGAGCCACTGACTAATTATATTCTCCCCCACTCAGCACGACCTGAAAAAACTATTGTCCTACCCCTGGTGTTTATATCTTTGAAATATACATCAGCGTAGGCCAGAATTTTCAGAAGTGCTCAGGACTCAACGTTGAGGCCAGTTTTTCACGGGAGTTCTGCACCCATCGAAAGCACCAAAACTTGCAGCCAAAGAGCTCAGCGCATTGGATGCTGAGCTCTCTTGTAAATTTGGCTACAAATGTGGGTACTGAGCGCTTGGAAATCTGTCCCTTCCACCCCCAGTTTAGCCAAGCTATACATACCTATATAAACTTCAGGCAATACCTACACTCAAGCAGTATAGCTTAGACCTAAGCTACGTGTCAGATCTCATGGAGCCAGGAAATCTCTGGCTCCATGCCCAAGCATCAGACAGCAAATCTATGTTACAGCTCACTCACAAAGCAAACAATGATCTCTTCTAGTGGCTCATACTCGCTTCTCTCTATACAGCCATGGCCTGGAGCCGGCCCTGCGGGCTGGTAGCAGGGAGGCAGACCCAATCAGGAACTATTGATCCCAGTCTCCATGAACTTTAGGGTGTCTGGATAAAAATACTGCCTGGATCCTGAACACCCCTGGCTTGGGGTTTAATTATTACAAAACAAAAACCCAGCTCATGAGATTTTGCCAAGCCCAAACCCCTACGTTGTATAGTGCCTCTAGTGGGGCTATAATGGGAGAGGAGGGAATTTCCCCTGTGCCGGGGCAGAGTAGGGAAAATCAATTGGCTCTACCATGTCCTCCTCATAGTCATTAGCCTAGGGCACATGCTTGGCACAATGGCAGCAGAAGGCAGACTGGGGGTAAGTCCCCAAAGCAGTGCTCCCAACAGGCTTCTGACCTGCAGAGCAGCTCCGTGCTAAGGATGCTATAAGAGAAGCAGTGCAGGACCGCTCTAAGCTTACGTCAGGGGCTGCCTTCGCCCCCAGAAGCCAAGAGGCGCGCAGGTGGCATGAAGCCTCCTTTGCACCAGCTGCTCCTGGGCTGCCCCTCCGAGGAGTGGCACAGAATCCAGTCCAGACTATTTAATTGCCGTTGCTTGAGGAACTGAAGAGCTGTGAGCAATGCGGGAATCTGAGAGCCAGGCACCGGAACCTCCAGCTGTCACACACCACTCTTACTCTGTTTCACCTGCAGGTCTGTGAAGGAACACTGCCACCCAGTGGCCAGGTGAGTTCCACACATCCCTCATGTTCCCTTCCAAGCCCCAGGCCTTTCTTTCCAATTTCTAAGCCAGAAACGTGAGCAGCCTTAATCCCAGCCAGGATGGGACAGGCAGTCAACACTGCAGCTCAAACATGCAGAGGCATGAGCGCGTATGGACTAAGACCTTGACACGGCAAAATAACATCCACTCATTGCCCCAGGATTGTTCTTGGGTTGTTTTCTTTCTTCACTGAAAAAACAACCCCAAAACCCTGTCTGGAAGGTAACTATCTCAATGTAAAACCCTAATGGAGACAAAACATAGGCAGCTTTTGCCTTCATCTATCTAGACAAGCTCAACATTATCCCTCTCACCTGGGATTTCAGCAGTGAGGGCATCGCCCTAGAGTCTGAAGTAGCGTCTGAGCAGAAATGTGGTCCTACTCTTATTATGTAGCAGTAACCCGAGCAAGACTCAGCTGTTTTATTGAAAAGGCAAAATTCTGCTGTAAACCTAGTTCCCTTTCAAAATGTGCAACGGGACAGTGTGTGCCTGTATATTCAAAACTTTTTTTTTTCCAAATGGCTGATTAGGATCTTTACCCAACTTTCCAAAACCATTGCAATTCCTCATGCTTCTCTCTATCAGACGCGGGACAGAAAACGCTTTGGAGATTATCTAGTCCACCTATCTACCATTAAATATGGAAAATGTTGACATTGTAATATAAATAATAGACGCCCTTAAATACTTCAACATTGCTGAAAACATGGGGGGAATTTAAAATTTGGGGTTGTTGTACAGTTAACCCCATGTAATCCTCACAAGTCCCTAGCACAGAGTAAAGGGTGCTGATCCCTGGGTATTTTTTATATCTATGTCATTGATTAGATGATTTTAAAAATTAATTTAAAAAAATCACACAAGGCTATGTAATAGTCTCCCAAGAACTTATCAGCTGCGGTGGAGAGGCAGGCAGCTAGGAACTGCCAGATGCAAAATGGCCACTTTAGGGCTTCAGTTGCACGTCTCTGCTAAAATTATTAAGCCTGCCCCCAAAAGGCTTGCGGGGGGGGGGTGTTAATAAAAGAGACCAAACTGCATTGCAGGGAATCGGTACAGTACAGACCAGACAGTAACCTAAAAAAGCAATCCCGGACTGCAATGCTTTGGGGTTGGGCCAGGTATGGTACTAATCTCTTATTTCCAGCGAGATGTACTGGATGGGACCGGATAGGGGTTTTTCCCTTTTCCTTCTATTCTCTCTCTCTGAGTCCACGAAAATAAAAGCTATTGAAAAAGCTGTTGGCTTGTATGTTTCACCTTTTTGTGTTGAACTCCTCACATTTTCCTCCTTGAAATATAGACATCAAAACAAGCATCCTCATAACTGAAATAATCCTTGGGAGTGGATGACTCAGGAACGGATGACGCAGCTTTTAAAGGAAAGTGTGTGTGGCGGGTGGGAGTGTTTCATGTTTCATACACCTACAGAGCGCACTGTTGTCATAAAACAACTGGGGCTAATACGCTCAGCTGGTGGCAAATACAAGATATGTTTTGTATCACTGAAGGCTGTATAATGTATTTAAATGTTACGCCAGACCCACTCTGATAATAAAAGCATTGCAGTCGAAACACGCTACTTTACAATGCTGGTCATATATTTTTTTTTTTGGGTAATTCCATGATTATTATTAATGATAAAATAATTCATATCCAGCATTCAGAATAACTGGAATGAGGATTGCAAACCTGAAACCATTGGGATAAACAACATGCCTGGTATATGTAATGAATTCAGTCGTTGCATAAGGCAGCAAATGGAGAATTCATGCAGAAGCCAAACAGCAGCGAGAGTGAGCAATGCATTTCATATGGAGTTGAGCCCATAGTGAAATACCTGCTTAAAACTAAAACGCCCACAGCTCAATCCCAGAAAAGCTCTTGTATGGTGATGTTGTTGCCTGGTGAGTCAACAAACAACAATACTAAAAGAGTTTGAAGGCAGCTGAATTGTAGCCTTGCTGCAATTTTTGAATACGTTTAAGGTCAACTGGAAGACATTCCCAGCAGTTCAGAGCAAAATGCAAGTTCCAAGGCCAGAAATTTGGCTTTTCCTGAACTCCAAATTTGTTTGGGGGCAGAGCTGCAACCACTGAAAGAAAGAATGCTCTTGTGGGTGAGCGACTTGCCCAGGACTCAGGAGATGTGAGTTTAATTCCCAGCTCTGCCACAGAATTTCTCTGTGACCTTGGGCAAACAGTTTTCAAAGCCATCCTGGGGAACCGGACACCCAATTCTCATTCATTTTAATGGGCCTAAGTTTCAAAACTGTGTCCCTAAGCAATTCAAAGTGCAGACTGGACGGGGAGATTTGTGTTTCCAGTTGCCAATACTACAAAGACCTCAATTAGGAAAATGTTTCTAATTTTAATTAGAAACAGAAGTTAAAATTAAACTTGCATAATGTGAATATCATTCACTGGTCCCGCTGGATTTATCAGCAGAGGGGAGTGGATCCATTCGTGGGGTTCCCCCCATACACACGTAAAATTAAAACAATGTATATGCAATGGGAACATTATGGTTATGAAAGGCAGTGTGACAATAATGGTATCTAGAGACAGGCATTAGTGTGTGCTGCCCATACATAAATGCACCAATGCACCTCAATCTTGATCTGCTGCACCAGACACTATCCAGCGCTGGGCTCCTCACACACAGCTCTACTAATGGATATCAGTCCCACCTACACCCCCACTCCCTTTCCCACTCTATTCCTATCTCTTGGCCTCACGGACCTCTCCTGATGCCCTTCAATCATAAAAATGGCCATACTGGGTCAGACTACTGGTCCATCTAGCCCAGTATCCTGTCTTCCGATAGCGGCCAATGCCAGGGGCCCCAGAGGGAATGAACAGAACAGGCCAATTTATCAATTGATCCATCCCATCATCCAGCCTCAGTTTCCAGCAGTCAGAGATTTAGGGACACTCAGAGCACGGGGTTGCATCCCTGACCATCTTGGCAAATAGCCACTGATGGGCCTATCTTCCATTAGTTCATCTAATTCCTTTGGAACCCAGTTAAACTTTTGGTCTTCGAACATCCCCTGACAAGAAGTTCCGCAGGTTGACTGTGTGTTATGTGAAGAAATACTTCCTTTTGTTTGTTTTAAATCTGCTGCCTATTAATTTCATTGGATGACCCCGGTTCCTGTATTGTGTGAAGGGATAAAACACACCTTCTTATTCATTTTCTCCACACCATTCCGGATTTTATTCATCCTCAGCCTACTCTTCCAAGTCACGGTCCCTCAGCCCGCTCAGCCCCCTAAGGCAGGAAGCCTCAATCTCCCAGGAGCAGAGATGGCCAGATGTATCAAACTGCATAGCAGTTTTGCAACGTGCACCAACACAGACTTAGAGCGAGACCCTACAACTCACTTTTTCTTGCCGCCTGAGCCAAGATCTGAATCCAGGCCTCCAGAGGCGAAAAGCCCTGAGGGGTTTTCAATTAGCCCCAGTGTCCCTCCTGCCCCATATCCCCCTGAAATTTCATATTTCTGATTAATTCAATGACTATGAAAACCAGTTTGGCTAAAAATAAAACCTCCTTGCCTCCAGTCAAACATCCCTCAAATAATTTCAAATATATGTAGGTGCAAACCAATCCTGGATCAAGCTTATCTACTATATCAAAGGAATATTAAACTAATGATCAGGAAGAAAGGTATCAGAAGACAAAAGACAAAGAGGGGAAAGCTGTATAAAAATGGAAATTATATAAATTTGATCCCATTTAAGTGGCCAGCTAAACCTTAAAATAAAAACCTATTATTAGCTCTCAATCCCGAGTAACGTTCAAACATAAGAGGGGGCAGAAAGGTGATCCTCATTCTTCTGACATTCCCAGCATGTTGATTCTCACAGAAAGACTCTGCAAGCAACTCAGGAGATGGGGCTTTGCACAAATGTTTGCAGTAAAAACCATAAGCAAGTGTGACTCACCTCATTCTCGTCTTGCTACAAGTTTGGCGCTAGGGCCGGGTTCATGCGCCGTTTAGCCCAAGTGCACCCACGGGCTAGATTTGAGGGAATCTCAGCAGAGATAGTCTCTCGCATTGAAATTGAAATTTTGTGGTTTTGCACAATTTTGTCCCTGCCAAAAAAAAAAAAAAAAAAAAATCCCTCCCAGATGACAACACTGCTGTCATTCCTGAGGTTTGTTTTAAGATTCTGAGCATGTGCAGAGCTGGTACATCAAGCAAGAAGCCTGGGAGAGGAAGCATGAAGCCCAGAGAGATCGACATGTTTGCACAAACCCCTACGAAGTGAAGCCACTGAGTTTTGCCCAGGCCAGACTTCTACCTACTGTAGAAGAACGGTGAAATTGTCTCATTGAAAGTTTTTTTTGAATATTTTGGGGAAAAGTATCAAAATTTCTAATTCTCAAAGTTCTAAGCAGCTCTTCCCAGAGTTCCTCCAAAACCAACCAGGGACGAGACTAGATGATCTCTCAAGATTCTTTCCAGCCCTACATTTCTATGATTCTATACTGCGTGTTTGTACTGTGCCTAGAACGGTGGCTCTCAACTTTTTTTACTGGTGACCCCTTTCACACAGCAAGCCTCTGAGTGCGACCCCCCTTATAAATTAGAAACACTTTTTAATATATTTAACACCATTATAGATGCTGGAGGCAAAGCAGGGTTTGGGGTGGAGGTTGACAGCTCGCAACCCCCACTCCCCATGTAATAACCTCGCGAGCCCCTGAGGGGTCTCGACCCCCAGCTTGAGAACCCCTGGCCTAGCATAACAGGCCCTTGATCTCAGTTGGAATCTCTATGCATGACTGTAATACACACAATTATGAGTCTTGGAGGAGAATTCTCCCATATCTCCCAGGTCCTGGCAACAGCAACACACACCTCGGTTTTGGTTTTTGTTGTTTTGTGTGTGCGGGGGGAGGGAGTGTCCCTGCACTCCCTCTCTCATAATTCATGTTCTCTCCAAGTGCCACTGTAGCGGCCCCCAATGGAGCTGCTGCAGCTCATTTCCGTTGGGAAACTTTCGTTTGAACAGCAGGCACACAAAGTCGGCTGCTCAAACACTTCCTTTCGGCCCACATGATGGGAGAGCCATGTGACATTTGGAGGCACATAAACCCCTGTAGCTTCCCTGTGTAAATACTCTGGATGGTCTATTTCCAAGGCACATTTCGATTCGTTCTACAGTTGAGTGTCACCTCTATGCTTTGGTACTTTGAGTCATTTGTGCACTGATGGAGGGAGAAAGGTCAACATTGCTTAAAAATGCCACTAAGGAAAAAAGCAGGAGATCAAGCCAGGTAGCATTTTGGGTTAACCCCTTTTCTGAAAAAGGAGGAGATGGGGCAATTGCTGAAGTAACCTTCTTTGGAGCTGCCTGAGTAAGAGGGAGGAAGCCGTAAGAGAAACAGCCAGTGACAATCTGAACACATACATGAGTGAAAACTAAAAACAGAATCCAAAACCAGGAGCATGCAGAATTAGGCCTTGTCCTCAACACGAGTAAAATCATGCTACCTACCACCATCTCTAGTAGATGCTGTTGTTGCTCACTGGGTTCTAGCGTGACTTCTGCAGAGGGACGCAGAATGTCCCCCTCCTCAAGAGGGATGTTAGGGCCACATTCTAAAACGTGGCTAGAAGGCTCATCTACACTGCAAAATCAACTGTGTCAGAACTTATTTGCTACATGAGTGCAACACGGTAGGGTTTTGCACTGAGCTGAACTGTTTTAACTCTGTCCCCAACTGGGCTATGGTCCTACCAATGCCCCAATGCTATAGCAACGCTCAGAATCGCTGTTAAAAATGACTCAGTCCGATCTACACGTCAAGGCTCAGCCACATTTTAACCAGAGATTAGTGTCTAACTGAGATGCCCTAACTTGACTGATTTTTTAGTGCAGAAGGGACCATAAACTAGAGCTCTATATGCACTAAGCAATCTACTGGCTTGTACGGCACGATTAACCTGTGGAACGCAGTGTCACATGGTAGCATTAAGTATACGAGCTTAGCAGAGTTCCAAGAAGAATTCAACCTTTACATGGATCATGAGAACACTCTCAGCTAAATGTGCTTAAAAGCAAGAATGTCCTGAACATTATAACATGACTTAGGCTTTCTTGTGCCTAGATACAGCGACTCACATTATAACCATGCTCTAGCCTTTGTAAAGACCTTTCATTAACACAGTTAATTATTCTCTGGTCCCATCAACAAAGAACCAGTTATAGAGACCCAAGCATTTTTGTAGCTGGACAGACTACCTCCACAATTTTGAATAATACAGAACATTTTTCCCCACCTAAAAGGAATGTGCGGCAAAAGGTTTAAAACCTATTGTTTGGGTTTTTTAAGAAAATGCACATGGAACAATAAACAAAGTTCTGAACTTTTGAGGGCCACCTTCTCCATGCAGCCGTGCATTCCCCATTAGCTCATCTTCCTAAGTCACATTGGCGGGAAAGAGAGCTGCATTCTCTGTGACCCTGCGGAGCCCAGAGTTAACGTTCTACATTCTCTTCCAATCCCCTTTCTTTACAAGGTAACTTTTTAAAACATTTTGAGTAGAGCTGGTGGAAAAAATTCAAATTGGCGCCGAAAAAAAAATTGGTTTTGTAATTTTCCCCCCAAAATTTTCCCACACGTTTTTCCCACACTTTCCAACCCGCTCTTGTTTTTAGTCCCTGCTACAGCGTATGGAGCAGTAAGACAAATGGAATGGGGCGGACCTACCTTCATAGTTTGCCTGGAAGCCTTGAGCGCTGACAGCATAATCGCTCACGAGCCATAAAGATAACACAACTCCAGTGCTCACGATAGGAGCAGGCAACTGGAAACCTGTTAACCTGAAAGACACCAAGAGAAAGGTTATACTGGCAAATACAGGACAAGCCAGCAAGTCTAGGAAGACTTGTACTCACAGGGATAGCTGCCACCTTGGCCAACATACCAGGGACTGAACCAGGAACTTCCAAACCTAAAAGCATGAGCGTCTACAGCTTGGGCTCAAGAACCAAGTCTATTTAACTGTTATAGCCTCTTTCCTTCATGCCCTTGGAGATTTTTTCAAATGTTTTGGCATTTCGTTTACTGGAACGAAGTTCAGCTAGCACGGATTTGTCTCTCCATACAGCGATCAGATCCCGTACGTCCCGTTCGGTCCATGCTGGAGCTCTTTTGCGATTCTGGGACTCCATGGTCACCTCTGCTGATGAGCTCTGCATGGTCACCTGTGCTGATCATCTCGCAACGCTGGCCAAACAGGAAATAAAATTCAAAAGTTCACGGGACCTTTCCTGTTTACCTGGCCAGTGCATCTGAGTTGAGAGCGCTGTCCAGAGCGGTCACAATGGAGCACTCTGGGATAGCTCCCGGAGGCCAATATCGTCGAATTGCCTCCACACTACCCCAAATTCGACCCGGCAAGGCCAAGTTCAGCGCTAATTCCCTCGTCGGAGGTGGAGTAAAGAAATCGATTTTAAGAGCCCTTTAAGTTGAAAAAAAAGGGCTTCGTCGTGTGGACAGGTGCAGGGTTAAATTCAGGTAACGCTGCTAAATTCGACCTAAAATCATAGTGTAGATGAGGCCTGGGGCTACAACAGACCTACATCCTCTGTGGATTGAGCACCAAGTGGGGTCTCTTACACACACTTACCAGCGGCTGTTACCAATTCCTTCATTATCTACATTAACAGCCGTTCTGTTTACTTCTGGTCAGCTTTTATATTTGCCATTTTGTTCACGGCATGACATTAAAAAAAAAAAAAGACCCTCACACTTTATAGAAGGTACAGGGAGCATAACCATTGTCTATTTATCTGCCTGAAGCTTTTCAACAGCGACCTGCACTGCTGTACCTAAGCACTAACCACACTCTCTTAGATTTGTAATGGTCACATATTCGTCCCCCCACTTACTCCAAAGAGTGTAGTCCAGACACCAGAGAAAGGGACAGAGTCCAAATTCCCAAATTCTCATTCCTGGCTCTTTTTCTGACCCGCGCCGCGACCTAAGGCAAGTCACTTAGCCTCCTTGTGTCTGTTCCCACCACCTGTGAAATGAGAATGATACTCAAACTTCGGAAAGTCCCAAGGCTTCATTCATTAATATTTATAAAGCGCTTTAAGATCCGTGGAGTAAAGGCACTACATAAGTGCCTAGAGTGTTATACGAATAATATTAAGTTGGACTCTCAATCTAAAGGAGCAGAGGATGAGAAGCAATAAAATTGACATTGCCAATTAGCTGCCTGGATTTACATCGACTATTTATTCTGTATATCTACCAGAGCCGAGGCTTGCGCTAGGAGCCGAGTGTTCTTAAGGCAACAGAACTGCCAGCTAACCCCAAAAGGAACTCTCCTCTGGACAAAGCCAATAAAGACATAACTAGCTCTTGCTTGTCATTAGCAGATCTCAAAGTGCTTTACAAAGGAGTCAGTGTAATTATCCCCATTTTATACATGGGGGAAGCAGCTTGCGCAAAATAATGCAGAGCACCGGAGCAGAGCTGGGACTGAATCCAGATCTCGTGAGTTTCAGTCCAGTGTTCTATCAGCTGAGCCAGTGGGTCTCCCTAAATGCCTTAGAACAGAGCTTTCAAGACCTTTAGATGACTGATTTCTTGCAAAGCTCTCGTATGCAATATATGGAGGGAGGGAGGGATGGAGAGAAGAAAGGGAAGGAGGTTACAGTCTGTGATTATAAGGGAAAATAGGAGTGAGACAGAGTGTTCCTCCAAATAATGATAATACCTATCTTTCATACAGCACTTTTTGTCAGTAGTTCTCAAAGCGCTTTATCCCCATTTTACATATGGGGAAACTGAGGCACAGCATGGGGGAAACTGAGGCACAGCATGGCAGTAACTTGCCCAGGGTCACCCAGCAGGTCATCAGTAGCAAAGCTGGAGACAGAGCCCAGGTCCCCTGAGCCCCAGTCCAGTGGGAAAGAGACATGGAGGGAAGTGACACGCCTCACAAGAGTGGTGACAATTGTATCAAAAACATGAGTACAATAAACAAAGCAAGAACAATCTTCCACGACATTGTGTCCTCAGCCTAATTACTTTGGATTGACAGATTGACTCTGAGTTACAAGGTAATTGTTAATTTTAATACAGAAATTTGTTCATCAACATTTTTGAATTGGCATTATAGGATCCCAGGCACTAATTCCCTGATACTATATTGACACAGACAGAGAATAGCTAATGTAAATTTCTGACAAACAATTA
Organism: Emys orbicularis; assembly: GCF_028017835.1. Classification (NCBI taxonomy): domain Eukaryota; kingdom Metazoa; phylum Chordata; order Testudines; family Emydidae; genus Emys; species Emys orbicularis. The sequence continues at coordinate 5,137,775 of NC_088705.1, read as the reverse complement.
CAGTTTTATAACTTATAATCCATCCCCTTTCACTTGGCTAAGACGATTTACATCATAGATTTACAGAACGAAAAAAAAATGTTTTTCAACCACTCTCATGTTAAATTCTTGCCTGCCATTCCCAAAGAAAAATCCAAATACAATCTCTTCTGTCTGAGAACACACAGAAAAATCTGGCTGCTGTAAAAACATGTAAGAAAGAGCAATTTAGCCTATGGAACTCATTGCCACAAGATATCAAGGCCAAGAGCTGAGCAGGTTTCAAAAAAGAATTCAATATCAATTCAGATCCTGAGAACATCCACAGTTACAGTACAGGTGGTATTTTAAGAAGTTTTGAAGGGATATTCAGAGTATGAGCCAACCTCTCATTAATGGGGATAGGAAGGAATTTTCCCTTATGGGCAATTTAAATGCCCACTTCAGGAGTTTCTTGCACCTTTCTTGAAGCAGCTAGCCTTGGTCAGAGACTGGGTACTAGAGCAGCGAGACCACCCCAGTCTGATTCAGTCTGACAATTCCTATAGTCCTATAAAAACAACTAAGAGCATTTTATTCAGAATATTTCCCCTTCCTTGTATAGCATTAGGTTTGAGATAGAAAGTTGTCAGGTGTTCTACCACAGCCCCCTAAATACACTCATGACATACAACCATACCTATTTTAAGAGCTCTGTCATCAAGATAACACTAACGATGCAGAGTCATATATAGCATCTAATGTATTTAAATGACCCTCAACCCCATAGCACCTAAGTACGTCACAATCTGTTTAGTGTATTTATCTTCACAACACCCTGTGAGGCAGGGCAGCGATATTATCTCCATTTTACAGATGAAGAATTGATGCACAGAGAGATTCAATGACTTGCCCAAGGTCACACAGAAAGTCTGTGGCAGAGCAGGGAAGTGACCCCAATTTCCGATGGACCACACTAGCACCTTAGCCCCTGCCATTCTTCCTCTCTGAGGGCAAGAAGTAAACCATTAGGGCTGGGATTATTAAAGGAATCTTTAAGAGTTCGGTGACCAACACCTCCCGGCTACTTTGAAAATTCAAGTCTAAAAAACAAATACAGACTCCCCACCCCACTCCACCCCACATTCTTGATATGTCTAAATATTGTGCCAAAAGGACTGAGCCCTGACTGAATAATGAAATTGGACATGCCCTGCCCGAGAACCTTATTAAAGAGAAACTCCTCAGTCATCACCAGCAAAACCCTTACAGTTGCTAAATATGATAGTCAAGTCTTAATGTAAGCTATGAAATATTGAAGGGCACAGATGCGAAGAATAAAATCCATTGTCTGCAGTATTTTAAGCCAATATTTCTGTTGAATAAAAAAATCAAGTTCTATTTTAAAGGGTTTGTATCCTTTCACCATGTATAGATGGGTAGAAAAGTGTGGTGGCTATTTTTAGATTTAATTAGAAGTGCTTATTGAAACCTCCAAGCACTTTATTTTTTACAATAAAGGCACATACAGAAATGTGGAACAAATTTTAATGAAACCATGTGTTGCAGATGACAGACAATTGCATAATCACCTCTCCCCCCCACCCCTCTATATAGGGAGATAGATATTATAGTACCTTGGGAGCAGGGACTAGAACTTTGCACCTTTATCTCCAAGACAGATCTGTACCACCTGAGCTAAAGAAGATCACCCCTTACCTCACTGCAGTAGTAAGTCTTTTATCTTGTCCATGGGTCCACAACTAGAGGGCGCCATCAAGTAGAGTATTTTACACAGTCTCCCCAAAAAGCCCCACAACAGATAAAAACTCCCTCTTCCCTGACACCCCCCACCCCTTCCCACACACAAACATTTGCCCCACTGACTGTGGGAAAGCTTAGAACAATGGTGTCCCCTGAGGGTCAAAAACTCTGGTCACTCTCAAAGCCAGGTGGCAGAGCTGAAGACTCTTTGCGGAGTATGCCAGCTCACCAGTCCCCTCCTGTTACACCCAGGTAGGATGGAGCCGTTCAGAAAAGTGCTTCCGCTGACTGCAACTATCCTGGGATCAAAGAAGAATAAGGGAATACAGACATTATGAAAGAGACTGTCCGCCACCAGCTCATTGCACACAGGGGTGACTTTGGGTCTCATGCCACCGGAGGCAGAATTGTTCTTACATCTGTTCAGCACTAAAATTAACGGATACAAATAAAGGCATGAGGTAAGCCTGCCACTGTGCATTGCAAATCTCCAATCAACCCCTGTAAACAGACCAAAAGACATCTGGACTTGCCCCAACCAGCTTCTCCTATTATTACTTCTGATAATGACGGTGCAGAGTAACAGCAGCTCCCAGACACTGCCAAATCCCCTTTGCTCCCGTTTTCCAGTAAATGGGATTTGCAGATTGCAGATGCATAAATGCTGGCCTGAGACTGAATGGCCAATACGTCACAAGGCCAAGAATGGAAAATCATAGCACATCCAGGAGTACGACAACACTAAGGGGCATTCTAAATTCTTATAGGCACAGAACCTTTTTGGTTTCACAACATCACGATGCAGGAATATTGTGGCACTGATCCTTGGGTGGTGATTTCTGTCGGATGGAGACGGCAAGAGAAAAGGCTGTTACAACACTTGAGCTCGGGCTCATGTACATAATCCGAGCGTGCTCAGATAACCACAGCTTGCAGCTTTAGGCCCCATTTCATGGCAGCACTTCAGAACCTGCTTTTATTTAAGCCAGCATTTATGTCCGCTGGGAGACAATAGGATTTAAGTGCTATCCTGAATAGGGATGACCTTAAGCATGTGCTTAAGTACTTTCCTGAAGCAGGGCCTTAGAAGGGAAGGATTGACTTGTGCATAAGGCACTGGACTAGGACTCGAGAGAACCTGGATTCTGTTCCCAGCTCTGCTACAGATTCAATGTGTGACCCTGGGCACATCACTTAATCCCTCACTAGGGCGTTATGGGTTCTCAGTACCACTAAACAAATCATGCCACTTATTTAGGTGCCCACATATTTGCCTAGTATCTATATTTCACAAATGAGAAAACAAAGGTGAAGTGATGTGCCCAAATTCACAAGGCAATTCAGTGGCAAAGCTGGGACAAAATGCTCAATGGCTGCTTTCCAGCCCCTAGATCTGCCCACTAGACAACACAGCCTCCCTGCAAAAACATGCCATTATTTATGTGATAATTCCTGGAACCAAAGGACAGAGAGGAAGGACCTATTAGATCACCTAATCCACTCCCAGATGGTACAGGTTTGCTTTCTGCAATATATTTCTTTGAGCACACAAGTAGTGTACCTGTCTACACATGCATTTGCCACTTTGCATCACCAATGGCTACTTCCTGCACCTTTCTCTGTCTGTGAGAATATTTCCTAGGTGACTTTTAAAAGTTCAGCCATCACTGTTCTTTGTTGCACAATGCACATACATATCCCATTCCACCACTTGAGGGATACTACAGTCACAGATCTATTATGCTAATAAAACGCATTTGCTAGTAACTGCAATGCATTGCAGTAAGAGCCACTACAGAGAAATACTTTTCAACACCTACACATCCTCATTAACGTTCCCATTCACACATTCTTACGTAACAAAACCCACTCAGAGGAAAGATTTTTTTTTTTTTAAAACCACTATCAGCAGCTTGTCACTATAGCAGGAGAGGGTGAAGCTGGTAAGAGATCCTGCCACTTTTCACCCCATGAGCCTCCCCACTACCTGCAATGACAGGTGCAAGGACATCCTTAGGCAATTATTCCAGTGTACATTGCTAGATTAAATCAGATTGGCATTTCTCCAGCCCTCCCGGCATCAGCTGTGGCCAAACCAGAAGTCCTGAGTTTCCTTCAGTTGCAACGTCTTTTCTCCTTGGCTTAGCCAGGGCAGAGGCAAAGGTGATATTTGCTTTGGGAGGTGATAAACACTGCATTTGGAGTGGTTTATTAGACTAGGACTTTTTCAGGAATGGAGAGCAACTAGAGCCAGGTTAACGCTTCAGTATAAGCAGTGGGGAAAAAATTACTGTAACTGTAATGAAGCCGTTTGGGATTCTCATTCCACTTCTATTCACTGTCACTGAAACCACTGTGGATCAAATACTGCGGTTTTCCTTCAGTTTTCATTCAGGCACAGCGTGCAGGGGTTCCACTCGGATTCTGCCTGAATAAGGACCACGTATAAAACGAGCAACAGCCTCAGGACTTGGCCCAGTTGTTGGGTCGTCCCCCACCCACATACAAGGGGCAGCCATGTGCTTTCAAACGGAAAGGCGTCTATTTTAAAATTAAGTGCAAACACCAGGAAAGAAACTAAGTCAAATCTCCAACTCACAGACTGCCATGTGCGCGTCTCCTCTGTGACGTGTTACAATGCTGCACAACAGTTCCAGGCGCACACGGCTCTTCGTGCAACAGAAAGGCAGAATTTGCCCCAAAACACAGCTACCCCAGCGGCAATTTTTAACATGAACGAGTCATTACTGAACCCACTGCCCTTTCGTGGGGTCATGAACACCAATTCCCAGTAGCGTGCCAGTCCTAAGCAAGCACTGCAAATCCCTCAGTTACTATGGGGTCCTAACTCCTGGTGGGTCCTAATACGCTCTCCACCAACTGCTTTCAATACCCCACTCCTCGGATACCTCTGGGACCTGCTCCTGTCCTCCCCTGCCAGAGACAAGTCACCGTCCCCAGGCACAGGAGAGGAGCACGGGCAGATTCACCTTGCTCACCTACAGCTGCCCAGCAGGGCCAACACATTCTGTCATTTCTGAACATTTACAAGGCAGTGCTTCAACCAGGTTGGGGCCCTAATGTGCTAAGCAAACAAAGGAAATACATAACGCCAAGGGGGAACGCTTCCCAGCCAACCCTGCTCAGCTTGTGAGATCTAAGAAGATCACAGCCAGAAGTGGTACAGCCACAGGCATGTAGGACGGTCTATTCTATGCTAGTTCTTATATCATCCTCACCATTGTAGTATCTGAGCCTTCGATTAGGGCATTTCAGCAAAATGACTAATTCCTGTCACATGTGGTACCTTCTCTCATCCTTTTGCCGTGGGCAAAATTGCACATGCGGCGGAGTGTTTTCTTTTGCTTGGTTTTCATCCCCACTTTCTTTGTTTTGTTTATAAGAGGACCTAGGTCGTACACAGCACAGCATCAGAGAGATTTACAAAAGTGGCATCATTATCCCAATTTTACAAATGGGGAAACTGAGGCACGGGGAAGGAAAATGACTTGCCCAAGGTCACCCAGCTAGCCAGTGGTGGAGCTTGGAATAGAACCCAGACCTCTGGAGTCCAATCCCAGTGCACTATCCACTAGGACACACTTTTAGATCAGCTCTACCTTGCGCTATGTGTTCATGTTAGCAACAGCAAAGTCAAAAGTGCATTTGGGAGAACAAAGAGATGCTGGGGAAGTGGGGAGATGGGGGTCTTAGTTGCTGAGTGAGTCTCACACCGGCCCCTGAAGAATCTCTGCCACCTGTGCAAGGCAAGTTTTACCCTTGCAGTGGTCAACTCCATTGTGCCTGAGGAACAGAGGTGTCGACGACAGTCCTCATCTCAATCCTTTAAATGTCTCCATCTCCCCACTTTGCATGCTAGGCTATTCCAGTGCATCAAATCTGACTGTGTCATGTAACAGGACATGGGCTCCATTTTGCAACACAGGTGCCATAATTAAAACAGCGCACATTCCTTTTTCTGGTAAGATGCCCAACGTCGGCTTGGGCTGCAATCAAAAATGTTATTGCAGCTGGCAATCCGACACCCTTTACAGCACAAATGTGAGAGAAATGCTTCAGAACCTCTGCGCACACCTCTAATGAAAACTTATTGGATTGCATCATTTAACCCAGCTTTAAATTACACCACATCATACTTCAGTGATTTTTTTCCTGCACACAATTTAAATGCACCTATTAAAGAGAATTTCTCATCAAAAAAACCACTCTCTTACTTTTAACCATCTACAGTTAATATGATTGGTGCCAGGAGGGCCAAACTGATTTTCCTGTCTGACACATTATCCTATGACAAAACACAAGCTAAGCCAGTTGGAAGGAGCTCTGTTAAAAACAGCACCGTGAAGCAAGAGAGGTGGCTTGGAACGTTTGGTAAAATAATGTCTGAATACTAATTAATATCTGAACTCTTTCTTCAGGTGCAAGGTGATCTCACAACTGATATGAACAGAAGTCAACCCAAAGCAAAGGTATTTGAAACTTGTATGGAACTGATCCAGAGCCAACTGACATAAGTGGAAAGACGTCAGTGGACACTAGTGCTTGTCTTACAGGCCTGATTTAACAAGGTATTTAACTTCAAGTGCATGAGTAGTCTCACTGACTGCAATGGGATTACTCACGTGCTTAAACTTTGATGTGGGCTTACATACCTTTCAGTGCTGGTGCCTAAGAGAAGGCATTTTAGCCCATGAGTTTTCTCATCTTCTCCAGCAGCTGCATGTTTTCAGCCTTTAGAGCAGAGGGACCAAGATTCAGGATTCCTGGGTTCCTTGCCACCTCTATCGTTGACCCAATGCGTGATCTTGGGGCAACTCACAATCTTCACGTGTTTCCATTTCCCCATCGGTGAAACTGGGGTAAAATCTACTTCACAAGAGTGTGGTGAGCACATAGGTGTAGTTTAAAACCCTTTCAAACTTGCTGGGATAAAAGGTGTCTTAGATACATGCAGAAGGTGATGAAGATACAGAGAAGGGATGAAGTGCTACTGACATGACAGCACGGATTCCAACTGGAAAAAGCCAGGGGAAAGGTTAGTGTGTATATAATTCCTTAATACTTTGCAGTTCTATAATGCCTTACAACCAAGGATATCAAACTGCTTTGCAAGCATAAGCTAATTTAGCCTTACAAGCCATCTTTGAAGTCAGTAAGTGCAGTTAGCCCCAATTCACAAAAGTGGAAATTGAAACACAGAGAGGCAAACTGATATGCCTAAGATCATACAGGGAATCTGTGGCCGAGATGGGACAGCAGCCCCCTGACTTCTTATGAGCCACAAGCCCATCTTTCCACAGTAGGACACAGCAAGAAAAAAACTAGAAGAGGGGCTCCCCCAAGAATGCAGCACATTCATCCAGTGCTGTCACCAAATGGCAGGTCAGACAGAAACATGAGGGAGCATCTCCAATTCTGTTACGGCTGATAAACCTAAAGGCATCTTCTAAAGTGCCTTTGGAGAAGTTGCACTGCCCTGGCAGAGAAAGGAGTCATTAGATCAAAGCCTGGCTCCTCAACAAAACAGCTGGGGCTGATCCCCAGAACAGCTCTTCACATCGGCCCTGGTGCAAAGATCATGCAGAAAGGAATACGAAGACCAGTTATCACTGGACAAAGGAACACACAAGGATCTTGGCTGGCTAAGGGACACCTCTTGCCTCCTCCACACGTGCTCCTTTCAGTACATATATGCAATCCTCATACTTAGGCTGGTGTGCACATGACACCTTCAACAATATCTCACAGCATGTTTGAAAAATAAAAGCAGCCTCAAGAGACTGTGAACCAGCCCCAGATATGAAAGGCAATGACTGCTCACAGACGTCATGCTCAAGGCTGCTTCGGAGAGTACGCCATGAAGAAAAAGGAGGAGCAGATACAACAGAGAGAAGGAAATTTATCTGTCAATCCATTTCACCGTAGATTTCATCACTAGGGGTTGGTTTTCCTTACAGACACTATTACTGGTGTGTTCTGAAGGGTGAAGTGCTTTATGGAGAGGACAACATCTTAGCATTCAAAGTAATATCTTATCTTTACACAGTGCCTGTCATTCTGAAGGAGCAGAATGCTCTTTTCAAATTATGGGCCAAATCCCAGATCCTCTTGGGATCTGGACCTATATTATAAGTGAAGTAGGAAGGATTAGCTTTCTCTCAGTAAACGTCATTTTCACCATATGCACAGAATCTGACAAAAATATTTCCATTGATAATAATCAAAATTGACAGATAGGCAAAGTAAGAAACATTCTACTTGAGAACCTATTAGAGGTCCACTTAAGGATATTTACTTTGTATCTTTTAGCATGTAAGGCTGATAGTTTTATAACTATTAAAACACAAATTAATTTTCTGAATCTCAACACCTACTGTAATTAAATAATAACCTGACCCCCTCAATTTCCTGCCCCATGAAAATTTAAATCAATAAAATTGAAAAAAAAAATGCTTAACTCCCATAAATTCTGTGCAACTATGAAAATTTAAATAGATGCAAATAAAAAAAAAAGCTTACAAATACTCTATCATCTGTCAAAATTATTAAAAAAATACAAATTGAATTCTACCAAGCCTCATACACAATCATCTCCTGGGCGAAACACAGCAGTTTATTTAGCTTCATAGAGCACTATGCAAAAGGAAGTGAAGAATATTCTATCTGCTTCAATTCCACAGTGAGTCTGAAATAGGGAGAACACAGTTCTGTGAACTGGAATTTGGCTAGGCTGACGGGCCCTACTCTTGCATACATAACGTGTTATGACCTCAATCAGCAGAGGCCTTGGGTGGTATCACACACCTGAAAGACGGCACCTCCAGCAAAACAGTGCCTGTGAGCTCCAGGTGCAGGCATCAGTTAGCCATAGGGAGATGAATTTTAGCAATGGATACATCACACCTGGCACCCAAACCTACTGCTGGGTGGTGGCGGCCAGTGCTTTGGAACGGATGCCCCCTTCTAGGTGTTTAGTTGCATGCTTTGTCTACCTCTCTAAGCCCACAGACATTCCCACATTTCAAATAGTCCTTAACGAGAGCTGGCAATATAAAGGGCACAAATGCCCCAGGCACAAGGATTCCCACAATTACAATAAGGCTCAAGCCAACAGCTCCTAGCCCAGCGCCTAAGGGCAGCCCACTACTGGGGTATAGAGATCTCATTGGGTTCCTCTCCATACCACCATCTGCCGGCAGGCCCTGATCTCTATCCTCCCACAGCAGCTAATGCCAGCAAATGGTGCATCTCTGCTTTCCAGGCCCAATTTCCTGGCCTTCCTTCTGCAGCCAGCTCCCAGACTGCTTGCTTTGATTCTCTCCCACATTGGGTCCCGGCCCTGATCTCTGGATACAGCTTCCTTTTCTAGCTATTTGGAAATTAAGAAGCCCTCTATTGGTTGCATGATAACTAGGTAACAGCCCCCTCCAATGGCTTGATCCTTTACCTTCTGTTCAGACGGGGTCGAGGGAAGGTACCTATCTAAGGAGCCAGCAGCTCCACTGCGTGTATTTCACACATACTCCTACTGCTTTCTCGCTTCAGGGGGTTTCAGCAGCTCTGCCATCAAATTTATTTTTTCCTCCTCCTGTTTCCTTGTTTTATGAAAAATTAAAGTATTACAATGAGAAATGTTAGTTTGATTTTTTTTAATATTGGCAGAAACATAATTGATATTTTAAATGCCCTCATTAATCAGCCAAGAAAATGAGCTGTGTATAAACCGAGGACGAAGCTGCAGCGTGCCGTATCTTGGAACATTTAAAGGCCAGCATTGACTGTAAGGCAAGACTCACCAGCACTTATTTAGATGGCTGTCCTTTAATCTGGAGTCCCTGCAAGGCAGGAATGGTGCTCCAGGCCAAGAAAACTCAACCAACTTAAAATGATATTGTAATGACATACAAAGGCACAGTTTCAGTTCAAGTCTTGGAGGCCATTTGTCTTCGTGCAATGGCTTCTGTTCCATGTTCTCATGATTAAATGAATCCCCCTCCCCCAAATCGCTAAGATAAATTAAATCCATGGGAAGAACCAGAAGTTTAACAAGTGAAATGGCTAGCACGTTGTTTTCAGTGGGGTTTTAGGAGAGCTTAATGTTGGAGAAGGTGTTTTTAGGGCTCAATCGTGCTTACGTGCTTAAATGCTGTGGAAGATCAGGGCCAAAGTGCTCAGCACCTTGACAGATCAAGCCCTAAGACTTTTCAAGACACTGTTTTGTTTGGGGGGGTTGTGTGGAGGCGGGGTGTGTGTGGCAGGGCTGGAACACAACACAGAGCATACTGTTGACAAGCACTTAAGAACCACATCTCTGAAGATTGGAGTTCTCCATCCAAACATGAATCTACCTTAACCGAATCAGTGCAAGTCTGCCCAGCCCTTGTGCAACTCCTCAATCACATAGGGACCTACTTTTAAGGCATAAGATCAGCCCACTCTCCATGTCCATTAATTATACTAGAGTACCACCTGCAGGCTCCAACCAAGGTCAGAGGCCCATTGGGCTGGGCACTGTCAATACACATCCTAAGAAACAGCCCTTGTCCCCAAAAAGTTACAATCTAAAGAGACAAGGAAAAGGGAAAAATTAATATCCCCATTTTACAGGCAGGGAACTGACATGCAGAGGAATTCAGTTACTGGCACACGATTAAACAGGGAGTCCAAGACGTCCACTAGGGAGTTTGCTATTAATTTGACATGGAAGGTGCTCAGATACTGCAGTGATGGGCAGTAGATAAAACCCTAAGACAGTCAGTCTGTGGCACACCCCTCCTTAGGCTTCAGAGTTTGAGCTCCAGCCCGAGCCACTATTTCAAAGCACTGTCTACACAGCTATTTTTACAGGGCTAGATAAGCCCCAGTCTGTTGACCCAGGCTGGGAAGCTCGCTTCTGCAGGCTGTGAAGACATACCTTTAGTCCCTAGTTTTATTTATTTTTTAATTCTGTGCACAAGACACACATTCGGCTCAAAAGAGAATGCATCACTGGGATGGGTGGAGATGAATGCTGATTAACTTGGCTCATTGGAATGATTTATGATCAAAATCAAGCTGCTTTTATTTTCCAGTCAAGCTACAAATAGATCCCTGAGCAAACACCTTCAATCATGCGCATGTTGCAAGCAAGCACTACCCAGCAGTTCCTTGTCCACTCACTGTTCATACTTCAGAGCACAACCCAAGTCTCCTCTGCTGCCAGCCAAAGCCAAGGATCCTATTTTATTCCATGACACTTTACAATCATTCAGTCTGCCCAGCTGGTTGATAATTAAGTTGTTTTTAAATAAAATCATCAATTCACTTGCTGCTCGCTCTGAGTTTGATGATTATATATTTTTCTTAAGAGGACAGCAATGGGCATTAAGAAACCCATCATCTTTCTCTGTCCCTTACACTCACTCCCTTCATAGTCAGTCTTTGCCAGTAGAATGTGTCCACTCTGTTTTTACAGCAATACAAGAGAAACCTGCTAGGTCTACAAAAGTCCATACACTGAATCATCACAAACGTTTGGTCAATTTGAACAGATGAAAGGGGATTTGATGCCAGACCATCCACTGTAAATTCAACAGATAGAAAACCAGTGCTGTCTACTGGGTAACTGCTAGTATGGACCCTGGGTTCTATTCCCAATTCTGTTGCTTACTGACCTTAGGTAAACTGAGGCAGGGAGAGGTTTGCCTATCTGTAAATTGATCTAAATACTTTCCTACCTCAAGAGATTGCAGAGAGGTGGTCATGGTAATGAATGAGTTCCTGGCCATAATTTCCAAACGTGATGGCTAAAGTGCTCTTGAAAATCAGAAGTACCCTGCCTATGAATTTGTCTGTTTTGAGTGTTGCAATTACATCAACTTTCAGATCTTGTTGTTATATTCTGGAAGGGCTTGTAAGCTAATCACTTCTCTCCAGCAAGCTCTGCACTGAACTGTTACAGAACAAAGCAATAGTATATTTGCAGCACCACAACCAATTATCTCCTCCACCAGAGAAATAGCATCCAGGCTTCCCAATGCTGGAAACTGCTCTTACTCTTGCTAATCATGTGGAGGGAGGGTTTGGGGGGGTGGGAGGGAAGGGAACCTCTGATTAGATCAGTTTTCCACCAGACGGAACAACCTATTACAGCCTCGATTCAGGAAAACCCTTTAAAAACACATGCTTCAGTCTCACTGACTTCACTGCATCTTAAGCACATGCTTAAAATTAAGCATGCACTTAAGCACCGTTCATGAATAGGGATGTTTTCCTAAAATCTGGCTCAATAGCAGATGAAGCTTTCTCCTTAATATGAATAACTTTGTATCTCCTCTCCACTTTAATCACTGTGTAGTGTTGTATATGGGGATGTTCTTTCCAGTGCCAAAATTACATTACAATGTTATTTCAATGAGTCCTCAAGAAGGATCAGACACAAGGGTCAGCACGAGAAACAGGGTGTCCCCATATACCTGGCCTCTTCAGGCAGCACCATAGCATTTTTTTTTCCATTGTAGAAAACATCAGCTCTACAAAGAAAATGGAATGATTAATCTATACCAGGGGACACTATGGCTCATGGGACAGCTATAATAAATGAAGCATCAACAAAGGGGTCCATCAGTTTGAATCCATCCAGGGTTTTTGTTAGTGAGTAAAGGATATTACTAGACATGGTCTTAAAAAAAAAGCAGAAAAAAATTATCAACATTTTCAATTTTCAAATCAATTTCATCAACATTTTGAACATTCAAAAATATTTCATCTGGCTCTAGTTGTCACCTACAGATGGTTCCTCAGCAGTCTCTGTGGAATTCATTGTGGTTTCTGGCCAGTTCTGAGGGATGGGTATTCACATTTTTAAAAAATCCTACCATGACAATTAGCACCCCTGAGGGAATGCCAAGAACTAACTGGGCCATGGAGGCTGTGCTGTCCTCTCTCACCTCCAGTGACAGTTGAGACAAGGTTCCAGGAGATTATAGGGGAAACCTGCATCACTGATGTCCCAACTAAACTTAGACCTGAGTGCTATCACCTAACTTTGTGCTGGTGCCAGATGCTAACTTCAAAGTTAGCACCTAGAGCTGAAGATACTTTCTATTGAGCAACAAGATCCTCTGATTCCTATACCAGCTGCCTACTTATTTTATATTAGCTCCTCCTCACATAGAACCATTCCTAAGTCAACCTTGGTAAACGACAAGCAGCAATTACAGCATTCATTAAATCTATCTGAAATGAAAAAGAAGGTAGCTCATGCTGCTTGTTTTCTAAGGTGTGTGCACCTTTCTCACTTAGCAACATGACATGGAAGATCTTCTCCAAGAGACTAAAATGCCCCATGAGTCTGATCCACAGCCCACTGAAGTAAATGAAAAAAGAATCCCATTGACCTCAATGGGCTTGGGAGAAGGTGCTAAGCACATCTGAGGAACGCAGGAACAGAGCCTCAGCTGGTGCAAACCAGCCCAGCTCCACTGGGAGCTATGCTGAATTATATTAGCTAACGCTCTAGCCCACGATGTCTTCTCCCACCCTGAATGCTAGGCCATAGTACATGAGTTCCTCGAGCCCTGGAATGATTTCCTCCTCCGTGTATTGTTGATGGATATTGTAACTACTACTAGAAAATTACCGTGACTGAGCTGACCCATGCAATTTCTTTGCCGTAACAAGTGCAGTTGCTTCAAAAATTATTGCCTGGCAGGGTTTATGTGATTATATGCCTTGTAATGTTCATGATGCAAATTTCAAAATGGCAACACAATGTAAGTTTTGGAGCTGTGGGTGGTGTGATAGCAGGCTTTTTTGAATTGGGGCTGAGCAAGCTGCTACCTGCAGGAAGGCTGAGATTTTCAAAGAAAAATCAGGGAATTTAATTTTAATGAGTGGGGCATCTAAATCCCTTGGGCTAATTAGGAAATACCATTTTAAGGCTTTGCAAACACTGCTCAATCTAAATTGGAATGTGCAGTCAAAGACCATGCGGATATGGCACAGAAATCACCTGCATTTTCGTCTCTTCTCTTTCCTGAGCGTAACTGATGAAGCCAAAAATGAGTCCTTTGCTCACCTGACACTGATAACGACTTCATTAACTAACACGATCCCTCGGGACAGTCACGGGGATCATAAATTGCAGGGTGGATGGATTTCCGTGCTCATTTAAAATGGGTTTTGGTGAATCCCTGCTAGTCAAGTCTTATTTATAGGGCTTGAGGTCTGAACATCCAAACCAGATATATTAGTCCTTCACATCTCTCACATCCATAAACATCAGAGGCTGAGCGTCAAATCTCAATATATCTGATTTTCATGCCATGTAACCATCTGAGTCCAAAATCCATGGACTCAGATTTTTATCTCATTTCTCTTCCACTTTCATTTTTGCCTTTACTTTCTTGTGGAGTTGGAAGTAGATCTGTGCCAGCAGTGTCCCTTGTTTCTGATGAAGTGGGCATTCACCCACGAAAGCTTATGCTGCAATACTTCTGTTAGTCTTAAAGGTGCCACAGGACCCTCTGTTCCTTGTTTCAAGGTGTGTTAGCTACAAACCTAACAAGGAAACCAAGTTTCAGAAGCCTTTTGGTGAACTGGAGCTGACTTTTGGGCCTACCTAGACCAATCCGGACGGAAATCAAGCAGAGCTCAGACGTGGTAGTTTCTGCCTGTTTTCTGGCTCTGTTCAAAATGAAATTCCGGGGTGTGAGCCCAAGTGAATGAGAAAAAAGTTCTCACAAAACTCTGCAAACTCAAAACCATACAGGATTGAACAGTAAGTATCATCGACTCTATATGTAAATGAAACGTGCTGTAGTATTACCATAATCCCTAAACTAGACTCCGCCTGAGATCAGGACTCCGTTAAGCTAGGTGCTACGCAATCACATAGTAAGAGACAGCCCCTGGCAAGCCTACCATTTAAATAGACCACACAAAGAGTGGGAAAAAGTATCATCATTCCCACTTTACCAATGGGGTAGGCACTGAGCAATTGCGGGTATATGCCTATGCTGAAGCCTCAGGTATGACTGAAGGCCTGGGTATAGACTCTCACTAGCTGTGCTAGAGCTGGCATGCTAAAAAACAGCAGTGTGGACCAGTGGTGGAGCTAACACGGCCGGAGGGGGACAACTCCCAGCTCTCCACCCAATCCCCGCCCACCCAGCAGCCTTTGGTTGTGTGGATGGCTTCTTTTCAAGCCAATAGGTATAACTGAAAGGTGGCACCTCCAATGACCCATCGCCTCCATCTCTGCTCAAGACCTGGCTTTGCTACTGGTGCGGACATTCAGCATGGGCGGTGGCTTGGGCTAGCCATCCAAACCTGGACCCAGGGGGTTGGGTAGGTTTGAACTTGGGCAGTTAGGCTGCGTCACCGGCCCTGCAACAACATCCACGCTGCTATGTTTAGTGAGCTAGCATGAGTCTGCCTATGCAGGTGGGGAGGCTTGCTCTCAGCTGCCGTGTAGACATACCCTAAGTCAGTGGTTCTCAAACTAGAGCTGCCGCATGTTCAGGGAAAGCCCCTGGCGGGCCGGGCCGGTTTGTTTACCTGCCGCGTCCGCAGGTTCGGCCGATCACAGCTCCCAGTGGCCACGGTTCGCCGTTCTCGGCCAATGGGAGCTGCGGGAAGTGGCGTGGGCCGAGGGACATACTGGTCGCCGCTTCCCGCAGCCCCCATTGGCCTGGAGCAGTGAACCGCGGCCACTGGGAGCTGCGATCGGCCGAACCTGCGGACGCAGCAGGTAAACAAACCAGCCCGGCCCGCCAGGGGCTTTTCCTGAACAAGTGGCGGCCCTAGTTTGAGAACCACTGCCCTAAGTGACTTGCCCAGGGTCACAGAGCAAGTCTGACAAAGCCAGGAATTGAACCCAGAGTGCCTTAGCTACAAAACCAACCTTCCTGTCAAATGGCACCGTATGAGTGCAAAGGATCACGAAGGTTATTATCCAGGTATCACAGAACCACAGAATAGGGAGACGGACTAGAAATGATTTTATCTGACACCCCTGACCTTTATTATTATTATTATTAATCATATTTATCACGATAGTGCCTAAGAGTTGAACAAGAACTGGACTCCACAATGCTAGGTGCGGTACAAACACAGAATGGTAGACGGTTCCTGGCCCAAAGACATAATAGTCGAAATAGACAAGACAGACAGAGTGGGGGAAGTGATGGTAGCATTTAGACAGAATTCAACTCAGAGCCTTAAGACCTTAAAAAGTTAAAATCAAAACATTATCCCCTGACCAATCCTTAATTTGTATAATTCTACACAGTTCCCCACTTACTGCAGAAATTGTCCAACTAACTGTTCTATGCAGTAACCAGCTTGCCTCAAGTATGATAATGCCTTAAAATAAGTTATGTCGCCACCTTTCTGGCTGGGAAACACCAAAGTTATGAATCAGAATGATTAACAGCAGAGAAATTGGAGGGACTCAATTAGCATATAAGAATGTTCTTTTTCAAATCACAGGTAGCGATGTAAATGTACAGTGAAATACACAAATTGAAACAAATTCTGTGTTGACAATGTTTGTGGGTGAGAAATTTACTTCTGGTTATACAAGTCACTTAATATCTGCAAATGGAAGAAAGAAAATGAAATGGAATGAAAATAAATGACGTTAGTGGTAGAGCAAACCAAAGTATTCGGAAAAATTGAGTGAATAAAAAAATCCAACATTTAATCCAGATTGTGTTGAGACCAAGGATTTACGGGATGATTGGATTGATATGGATACCTTGTAAGCAATGCAGGCCAATATTTTCAAAGGTGACCAGTGATTTTAGGTGCTTAACAGTGTCTGGGTGCCCAACCAGATACTCCGTAAAGAGGGCTTGGATTTTCAGAAAACATCCCCCGTCTAAAAATCAAGTCTCTTTAAGGTTGCCTCAAATTATGCTCCTAAAAGTTGAGATGCCCAATATCACTAGAGCTGGTTGAAAACTTTTCATTGACTCTTCCACTCTCCCCCATGACAAAAATTACTTTTGAATTAAATGGAAATTTTTGTGCTTTGACATTTTTTGAGTTTCCATCAAAACAACAAAAATTTGAAAACCAAAAACCCAAACCTTGCAAACAGAAACTTAATGTCCCCAACACTACTTAAGATTGCCCGTCTGTAGGTCACATGGGTTTGGCTTTAACGCACAGGCCTGGCAGTCAGGAATCCATAGTTACATTCCCAGATTTGCTAAGTGGCTTTAGGCAAGCCACTCAGCCTATCTGTACCTCAGTTTCCTCTGTCTGTAAAATGGGGGTAGCAATACTAACCACACTACCGCCCAGGGCTTTGAGGAGGCTTAATTAATGTTTGGGAAGCACTTTGAAATCCCTAGATGGAAGCATTATCTTTATGACCACCATGTGAACTGTTGAGAGAGCTCCTTTGAGCCATCACCAGTTCCATATGCTGCAGGATGGGTGTGTACCCAACAAGCTACGCGACTCTGCTTTCAATAGCTAGGCATTTTTGAAAAGAATAGTGAATTAAGAGGCATTACTAGAAACATACAAGCTATTCCCAGGGATACTAAATCAAGGAAACGGCCCAGTGATGCAAAGGCAGCATAAGTCAAACAGGTGCCTTTCCACAATGCGGTATCTAGAGAAGAGAGAACGCTGAGGGATTTCTGAGCCTTCATGTGTCAGGAAAGGTTAAGTGGTCTGAGGTGGAAGACTGAGTGAGGAGATCTGGGGTCACACTGCAATAACTGTACACACTAATCAGAAGAACCAGGCAACTCCATGTCGTAACTAGCATGTATTCAATTAAGTGTATATAGTGTGCAAAGCAAAAGGTCTTTTTTATTCTGTGTGGGGCTATTTTCTTTTCTGCAGCAACAAAATGTCAGTTTGAAAAGATTCTGACAGCCTGTTCCATCTAGCGGGCATGACAGAATGGTTAATTATGTTTCTTGCCAGGAGAATATGCACCGTGCAATCAATAATGTCAAAAGAGAATATTATTCCCTTCCGGGCATTGCTGCAAATGTTGGGGTTGGTATTTTTTTTTCCCTTTCTCTCTCTTTTTTTAAACACTGGTTCGGTTACATCCAGTATATATTTTTTAAATCATTCTGATCAACAATTTAAAGCTGTTTGGGGCAAGTGTCAATTTAACATTCTTCTTTGTGCCTGCCTTTTTTCCCTTTCCATTTCTACTTAATGGTTTTATAATGGATTCATTTAGAACCATTTTCTGTCCTAAAAGCGCCTTTATTTTTGATTTGCCCAAATTACCATGCGTTTCCCTCTGTGACACCTGGCATGTCGCTGAAATGGAGGTGGCCTGTTTAATAAAGACGGGCTGCCCAAATAGAATAAGTGTCACTTAACCGACAAAGACCTTTGTTGTAAAACAGGTGTGGTTGTCATGCACACAAACACAACACAAGCCTAGTACCTAGCAATACATACCCTTCAGTCCTCCAGCTACCACCATCTTACACCACACACAGGCCATGGCATTAATTGTGCTCTCCTAGGATGCGGGCATTCCAGCACGCCCCTATTACTCCCTCCTACACCAATCATCCACAACTAGCATTGGAAGATGGTTGTTTGGTTAAAAAAACAGCATGCAGAAAGGAGGGTGGGGGCCTAGAACATCATGGCTGTCACAGTGGGGGCCACTTGTAAATTCACAGTGATGGCATATTCCTGCTCCAAAATCGCAGCCTCTGCTACCAGAGCTAAAGGAGAATCTTCATCAGCCATAAGGAGTCTATGACACACACACACAGGTACACAGCTCTGATTCCATCCAGTAGAGGCAGTGGCGTACATACACACAAGCAGTTATGACACCATACAAACAATGTGAAAATCTGTTCTCCAGGCATTTCAGGGACTCTGTTTCTGTTTCCATGCAAAAAGTCAGTCCAGCTACTACTCATACAGCTTTCTACTAATAATTTCCTACTTCTTATGCCCGTAATTCTGGTGCCTAATGCCTTTTCTGCTGGCAGTGCATTTAAGTCTTTGGCTTAGGAGCCTACTACTGCATTTGATTTTGCTTATATCCATAGTGTTCGGTCCACTTCTGAAAACAGCAGGACAATACATACTGTTAAGGGCATGGCTCTTGCCCATAAGCCAATGCCAACATCAAAATGGCCAGGGACTGGATATTTGCCAAAGCAGCACTTAATTATTTGCCAGACCTGTCCATCACTGAGGCACGAGCTCATAGCTGACCTGGGTGTCATGACAGATCATCAGGTCACTGCTAACTTCCCAGCAGTGCAAAAGAAGCAGACCGGAGAGAAGACTAGCACACCAGAGTTGCTATCCTAAGGAGATAAGGTCCTTTCACCAACACCTAACACTGGAGATCCAGATGCACGTTCTAGCTTAAATCCTCATCCCCCACCCAAAGGAAAAAAAACCAACCACCACACAACAGGTTGGGAAGCAGTATTCACCACACAGAATGGGTGAATTGTACAGAGGGTGGGCAGTTCCAAGTGCTCCGGGTAGCCTGGAAGAAGGAATGAAAATGACAGTGAAAACAAGAGATTCAGGCCCCCAATCAGCCACACTCTTACACACACGCCTCACTTCAACCACACGGGTAGCCCCTCTGAAATCATTCGTCACTTGGTCAAAGTCAATCAAACTGCCCGTGCGTTTAAAGTTCGGCATGTGCTCAAGCAATTTTCTGGATGGGGGATGGAGGAAGAGAGGGAGACAGACAGCTTTCTGGGTGAACTAGTATCTGGAAGGAAGCCCAAAGGGCATGCTGAGTGATTTAAACTGCAGAGCAGACAGCGCTGTAAGAGCAGGCAAAGGACAATTAAGAAAATATGTTCAAATACCTCCCCCCTCCCCACACCCCAAGGATCTCGGTGCATCTCAAGAACAGAATGGGGAGAAACTATGTGGAGCCCAAAGTCAGAGCTCTGAATAGACACAGGATTATTTTTCCCCTCAGGGATGAAGCAGATGCAAAGCAGGGGGAGCACTTGCCAGCCACATCCCCCCCCCTCTTCTGACAAAAGCACAGCTGAGAGCACACGGGAAGGCCTTCCTTGGGAGACACCTGGGAAGGGACATTTTAATGCATCCTTCAAGCATGCATTCCACGGGCAGAATCAGGGCAGGACCCAAGTGTTTTTTAATTGACAGCTCAATGTCATCAACGAGAAACAACAGTGCCTTGGACCTTGGCTCACAGGGATTGATACTGCACCAATGAAGCCAGCGGGCAGCTTAGCGATCAACTCCACCAGTGTCAGGATCATGCCCACAACACCACCTCTGCTCAACCAGAGAAGCCAGCCTTGATGCTTCCGTCTGCTTCCTTCTCCCACGGCTGCCTCTGTGTGTTTCTCCATGCCTCCACCTTTCCGCTGAAAGCTATCCCAATCACGACTCACCAAGCTACCATCTTCTCCCAAGAGACACTCATTAATTAGCATTACGGTAACACCGAAAAACTCCAGTGAGACTCAAGGTGCTCCCATGCGCAGGTGCTGTACGAACACACTTATTAAAAAGACAGTCCCTGGCGCAAGGACTTTACAGTCTCGGATACAACAGGTAGACTAAGCAAACGTGGGGACAAGGCAAAAGGAAGTGGACGACTAGGTAACAAGACAGACAGGATTCCCTTGCACAAAGTGCCTCGGTGATGACTTGCCATCTGCACTGACATTTTTCCACGATGCCCACTGTACAAACGCTGTGAAAGCCAGCCCTTGCCCCAGACAGCTCCCCGAACTAGGACTGTGCTGAGGCACAATAGGTGGATAAGCAGACAAATGGGGTTATGTTGGGAGGGACAAGTGACAGTCAAGATGGGTGTGTGTGTATAAATTAGCAGACCCAAAGGTCAGACGAGATTGCCAGCCTAGCCAGTGTCAGATGGGAATGATCTGTAGCCATTGCAGAAGAAGGAAGTTTTAAAGAGGGATTTAGCACAGAATAAGGTGGTGGGGTAGACAAATTTTGATGGGCAATTTGGCCCATTGACAGGCAAGTTGATGCTTGGAGAAAAAGGTTCTTGTAGACAGAGCGAAGCCAACCAGAGATGCAGATGGTCAAGGCTAATCTCTTTTATTACCGCCATTTGTGGGTCAGCGGTGTGAAGCCGGCAAAATTTACCCCTTCATCAGAGTGCCACAAATGTGTTACAGAAGGTGGGAGAAGAGAAATGAGACCCACTCAGGCAATCGTAATCAGCAGCCAGAAGACGATGGCTCAACACGACAGGTTTTATTTCAAAATATCATTCCGTTCCTCATGTACATGGCAAGTTTCCATGATATACAGGCATTTGGGCGATTAGAAACACAACTGAAAAATATGTGTTTACTCTGTGTCTGAGCTTGATAGAAAGCAAACGCACAGGCCATTAACTGCAGAAGTGGGATTAAGACAAAAGAATGCTATCTAGCAGCGATAAACAGTGGCTGATAACCGATATAAATATGTATAGACAGTACAAATCTGCACAACAAATGAGGATTTCGCCGGCTATTACAGGCTTGTTCCATAAATATTTGACTGGCGTGGGAGTATCTCCACTTTCAAACAATTCCCCTCTCTCTGTTGTGGCGGCCACGGTAAATATGTTTGTGCGCAAGAAAAAGATAGGAGTAAAACGAGGTGGTTGTGTCGGCTTGATAAAGAGGCATCTCTTTGTCTGATGCTCTAGGGATAAATCGTCTCCCGAGATTCCTCCCACTGACTTCAATGAGGTCAGGATTTCACCCCTAGATTTTAAATCCAGAAGGGACCACTGGTATGCAGAATTCTAATCTGAATTTGCATACCAGAGACCCTAGAATTTCACCCCAGAATTCCTGCGGTGGAAGAAATTATTCTTTCCTGCTCTATAAGTGAACAGGAATGTGCCCAAGAACTTGTGTTTGAAAAAGAAAAGCTGCCACAAGCGGGATTCGAACGTGCATGCTTACTGGATCTTAAATCCAAAGGCTATTCTGGTGATATCCAATTTCTGAGATACCTGGAAAGATATTGGAACAAAATAATGAAAAAAAGCCCCAAACAATTTGTAAGCACCTAGAGGATAATAGGGTTATAAGTACTAGCCAGAATGGATTTATCAAGAACAAATCAAATCAAACCAATCTAATTTCCTTCTTTGACAGGGTTACTGTCAGGGTTACTGAAGAGGGGAAGCTGCAGACATGATGTATCTTGATTTTAGTGAGGCTTTTGACAGTCCGACATGTTGTTCTCATAAGTAAACTAGAGAAATGTGGTCTAGATTAAATTACTATAAAATGGGTGCAAAACTGGTAGAAAGACTGTACTGAAAAGTAGTTTTTAATGGTTCACTTTCAAACTGCAGGGGGGCGGGAGAGAAGGAAGGTGTGAGGTCTCACAGGTGTCTGTCCTAGGTCTGGCTCTATTCAACATTTTAATGAGTGCCTTAGATAATGGAGTGGAGAGTATGCTTCTAAAACCTTGGATAACACTAAGATGGCAGGGGTGGCTAGTACTTTGGAGGACAGAATTAGAATTCAAAATGACCTTGACAAATTGGTCTGAAATCAACAAGATGAAATTCAATAAAAGACTAGAGTGGTGCAAAGTACTACACCTAGGAAGGAGGGTGGGGAAATCAAATGCACAACTACAAAATGGGGAATAACTGGCTAGGTGGTAGCACTGCTGAAAAGGATCTGGGGGTTATAGTGGATCACAAATTGAATAGAAGTCAACTATGTGATGCAGTTGCAAAAAAGGCAAATATCATGGCCTGTATTACCAGGAGGGATGTACATATGACACAGGAGGTAATTGTCCCATTCTACATGGCATTGGTGAGGCCTCAGTTGGAGTACTGTGTCCAATTCTAGATGCCACACTTTAGGAAAGAGGTGGACAAATTGGAGAGAGAGAGAGAGAGAGAGAGAGTCACAAGAACATAAAAACGGCCATACTGGGCCCAGTATCCTGTCTTCCGACAGTGGCCAATGCCAGATGCTTCAGAGGGATTGACCAGAACAGATAATCAAGTGATCCATCCCCCTCACCCATTCCCAGTCCAGAGGAGAGCAACAAAAAAGATAACAGGTTTAGAAAACCTGACCAATGAGGAAAGGTTAAAAAAACTGGGTATGTTTAGTCTTGAGAAAAGACGACTGATGGGGACCTGATAATAATCTTCAAATATGTTCAGGGCTGTTATGAAGAGGACTGTGATCAATTCTTCTCCATGTCCACTGATGGTAGGACTAGAATAATGGGTTTAATCTTCAACAGGGGAGATTTACATTAGATATTAGGAAAAACTTTTTAATTATAAAGATAGTTAAACTCTGGAATAGGGTTCCAAGTGAAGTTGTGGAATCTCCATCATTGGAGGCTTTTAAGAACAGGCTAGATAAACAGCTGCCAGGGATGTTTTAGATATATGTGGTCCTGCCTCAGTGCAGGGGGCTGGACTAGATGACTCTCAAGATCCCTTCCAGCCCTACATTTCTATGATTTTTTGGACACCTGACTTTAATGTTGTTGCAAAAGTTTGCTCCTGTCTTATCAACTGGCATTTGGATGTCAACATGGGCTGATTTCTAGCCCACTTGTGTGATGGTCTTAGCCTCTTGTGGTTACAAGGCTTGAATCAGGGGGAAATAATAATATATGTGAGACCATGTTGAGGATTCTTCTTAGAACGTGTCTGAGCAGAGTCCCTTCAGGTCATGTCTGCTGACGCTCTACATCTTCAATGCTCTACAAGACAAAAGGACCTTAGTCCAATATATTTGCTTATAGGACACTTGTTAACCAAGTACTTCTTTTAGTTGACAAGGTAAAATTCAGACCCCACCCCTGATTTACTAGGCCCAATCTAGGGGACACCATTCATATTTGTCTCCTTTCAGGCATGCATTTGCCCCTTTTCCATGTGAGTGCCAAAAGGAACACACTTCACCAGTGAGCCCAAGTACAGCTGTTCTACAACTTGTATGGTGAGGAACTGGGCAAGATTCATCCAGGTCACTCAACAAGTAAGGATCTTGGACTGGGATTTAGGCATCAGTTCTGCAAAGCCTGTGCTGCATTTCTGAAGCATTGGTTAAAACAAACCCCCAAGATAAAGCTCAATATTCTGCTGCCGATCACTGCGCCTAATCCTTAACGTTACGTCAGCAGAGCGGCTGGCAGAACAGACCCTCCTGAGGTAGAAAATCTGCAGATGGCTATAGGTATCTCACATGGATATTGCTGGAAGTTAAGTGTCTAGGACTTGACAGCAACTCTGCTTCTGAAAAACAGTTTCTCTGTGATCCAGAAACAATGCAAGATTTCCACTCAGTCACAGTTCACCTGTCAGCATGAGCTGGAGCCTGGCATGGAGAGAATGGAACTGCAGCAGAAAGAACCTCCTTGCCACAAAGCCGAGCACCTGACCCACTGTGGCTTAACAACCAGCAAAGAGATGAACCTGTTCTGACGTGATGAGAGCTGAACTAGCCCTGCAGCCCAAATGCAAAGCAAACCTTTGAGACACTCCAAGGAGCCAGGTTCATTTTCCTTTTGACGTTGTTGTTGTTGTTGTGAATTTACTGCTGGCAGAAAATACATGATTGGCAGCCCGGGAAAGTAAAGCTCCTCTTTCTAGTCACAAGAGGTAAGGGGGGGAGGGATAGCTCAGTGGTTTGAGCATTGGCCTACTAAACCCAGGATTGTGAGCTCAATCCTTGAGGGGGCCACTTAGGGAGCTGGGGCAAAATTAGTACTTGGTCCTGCTAGTGAAGGCAGGGGGCTGGACTCAATGACCTTTCAAAGTCCCTTCCAGTTCTAGGAGATAAATAAATAAATGGAGATATCCTATTTTATTTTATTTAACATGTGCAGGAGAATGTGTAGACAAATACACTAGTCAGGGAGGTAAAATAAAAGCCAAGCAAACGTTTTGAAAGGGGATATTAAACTTCATGCTTTCAGGGCTTAAGCCAATCTCCAACTATCAAAGATCAGGGTGGGAGTTAGATTACCCCAAATCTCCCTACTTTGGGATGCTTACACCTTCTCCTGAAGCAGCTGGTGCTGGCCACTGTCAGAGACAGGATACTGGGCTAGACTGAACGCTGAGTCGGTCCAGCAATTCTTATGTTCTGAGCTACAGTTCATCTCAAGACCTTTGTCTCAAGACCAGCTTTATTACCACAGAAGGATTTGAAATGAGCAAAAGCAACTCAACACTCTATGCCTGCCCTCAGGAACCTGGCATCAGCAACCTTTCTCCTTGGTTAGCCTTTCACGGCTCCAAAGCTTCTTGCCCAGATTCCCGTGCAGTTAATAAAATAAAAACTTTTTTTTAATCTTTAAACTCAACTATGACTCTTCACAGCCACAGACAGAAAATATGATGAGCTTGAAGCTATCTGTAGTCTTTTTTTCCAGACTAGAGCCAGAGAAATTAGACTGAGAAATCAGAGATTGAAAATATCTGGATAATTGAACATTGATCTTGTCCCTGCCTCTGCAGATACATCCAGGAATTCAGCATTGCTGAACATTTCAGACCTGATTCTCCGTTGCCCTTCACACTGTGCAGCCATTTACACCTGTGCACAGTGGATGGAAAATGCTATCAAATCAGACCTGTGGTGGTGTGGTCCATTAGACAGGCCCTCGAGTGAGTGGAGAGAACTGGGTTCTATTCAGGTTCTGCCACTGACCTGTGTGACAGATTTATGTTACCAATCTGCCTGAGGTGTCAGGTGATCAGGCTGAGGCCGCAGGATCGTAGGGGAGGAGATGAAGGAGCACACCAAGTGACTAAATTTTAAAGCTTCATTAAGTAAATAACAGCGGTGAGTGCTGGGAACGCTCCCACGTCTCTCAGAGGAAGAAAGAAAGCGTTAGTGCCCCAGCCCTAACCCACTTTCATACTCTCACACGCAGGACCCGAGGCCGGCCAAGCCTGGGAGTAACCTAAGAAGAAGAGTGGGAAGGCTGGACGAGCGTTCTGTCCTCTGCACAGGCCGTCCAGGGTCCGCTGTTGATCTCCGATTTGCTTCAGCTCTTAGTTTTTAAGTCCTGAGGTCGTTTCGTTCAGGGACCTCTATCCCCTGTGCTCTTTGTCCCAGTCCAAATCGGCTTTCTGCAGCTTCCTCAGCTTTCCCAAAACACACCGGCTTCAGGGACGCGAGACTTGGTTTTCCCCCTCGCTTGCCTTACCGTCTTACTAGTTTTTGCAGCCTCTGCAGTCCTGCTTAGCTTAGTTTTCCTTTTTTACGGCTGATCGGGGTTGGAATCTAAGCTCCCGTCTTTCTTGGCAGGTAGCTGAGAGTCGCTTGTGTGCAGTGGCCTTGGGCTGAAGTCAGCCTCTTATTTTCGGACCTAGTTGGAGCGTCGAGTTAACCCATTCCCTTCTCTTTCCCTAACTCTTCGGCCTTTTGCAACCTGCAAAGGAACCTTTTACTCCACACTCACACCTTTAACCTTTCCCAAAATACCTTGCAATGCCTGCAACAGCGTTAGCAATGTACAATGCTGATCTGCCTCCCCAGGGGACCCCCTGTGGGTGGGGGCCATTGGGTTGTGACACCTGCCGTTTGACCTTAGGCAAGTCATTTCCTCTCGCTTTCCCGTTTCACCCTTTATTTGCCTGATCTGTGCAGATTACGGGCTTTTGGGGACAGGAGTGTCTGTACACTGCCTAGCCCAATGGAGCCCTGATCTCAGTTGGAGCCTCTAAGTACTGGCGTAATAACACCAACAAACATCACTAATAAATAGAATGGCAGTATTTTACACTTACCATTGCACAGGAACACATGACTAGAACGAGGTGCTAAACGAAGCAGGGAGGAAAAAATCCATCCAGATCATCCATACGCAACGTGATAGATAGTCCTATTCTTTGATTTCAAAGTTACGTTAACGACGTGCAGGCATAGCATAGAACTAGCCACCAAAGGGGTGAGAATTTAAGTGAAACTTCCCCCCCCCCCCAGCTCTCCTTTTAGCTAGCAGAACTTTTTTTGTTTTCCAAATACTTATAAAACCGAAACCAGACAATGGCATTCTTTACTTACGAAAAGAATCAAATGTTTGCAGTTGCTCTCCCTCATACGACGAATACCAATTCTGCGTATTCTATTGAGAAGAGTCACCACTCTCTGCAACGCAGCAGGAGTAATGAAGTAAAGTCAATGGGCACAGAAGAGTTGTCAATTTTCTATTTGATATCTCTAGTAATAGCACTCCACAATGTCATTGTATCTTCCCTGATCTACTAAGATTGTATCGCTTCTTGTAGACAGTCATTAATTCTGATAAAAGGGAAATACACCGACTGAAGACGTGTCCGGCTTCAGAAACTTTGAAGGTCATGCCTTAGAATCAGATACACAAACTGCACTGGCCTAAAGATTGAGTTCAGAAGGCTCCCTCCCCCCACCCAAACACACTCCCTCCCCTGCCCACACACACACACACACACTTTTCCTGACTTCAGGAAAAGAAATTAAGACTCCTGGTTGCAAATTCTCTCTATCTTGCACCTTTGTTACATATTTTCACACCCCAGCAAATAATCCTCCTTTATACTTTCTCTTCAAGCACTTTGCAAACCACAGTTAAGTCCCGCTAAACCTCTAAGTATTACCAGAGACATTTTACAGATTGGAAAACTGAGGTTAAGTGACTTGCCCAAGTTCAGAGTGCAAATCTGTTCTGGAGCTAGGAACAGAACTCAGGACTCCAGTCTGAGGCTCTAATTCAGGGGTGGCCAAACTGTGGCTCCGGAGCCACATGCGGCTCTTCAGAAGTTAATATGCGGCTCCTTGTATAGGCACCGACTCCGGGGCTGGAGCTACAGGTGCCAACTTTCCAATGTGCCGGGGGTGCTCACTGCTCAACCCCTGGCTCTGCCACAGGCCCTGCCCCCACTGCACCCCTTCCCGCCCCCTCCCCTGAGCCTGCCGTGCCATCGCTCCTCCTCCACCCCCGAACCTCCTGCACGCCACAAAACAGCTGATCGGGAGGGGCGGGGAGAGAGGGGGAGGTGCTGATTGGCAGGGCTGCTGGTGGGTGCAGGGGTGCTGATGTATTACTGTGGCTCTTTGGCAATGTACATTGGTAAATTCTGGCTCCTTCTCAGGCTCAGGTTGGCCACCCCTGCTCTAATTCTTACTAGGCAGCGCTGACTCACCTACATATTCTGCCTATACCTCCGTTATGGGACAGGTGTTTTCCATGGCTTGTTGCACTGCTCAGAATCTATTCTTTGAGGAGAACTGCCACTAATTTTTGGTGAGAAAAGTGTCAATATTGATGCAGACTGTGGCCAATACCCACAAACTACTGGGTGGAAGAATTTAAGGGTTTTCCTTTATGGCCAGATCCCGCACTACTGAAGTCAAAGGGACTTCTGCCGTGGACTCCAATAGGTCCAGGATCAAACTCTGACCCACCACCTCTTTATCTGGCAGCCAGAACACAAGGGTGGGAATCGGAAGACTTGGGTTCTAGTCTCAATGACTCACTGTGCCACCTTTGGCAAGTCAGCTTCTCTGTGCTGCATTTCCCCATCTGTAAACAGAGACAATGTAGTAAAGTAGAACCTCAGAGTTATGAACACCTTGGGGATGGAGGTTGCTTGTAGGTCTGTACAAAATGTTATGGTTGTTCTTTCAAAAGTTTACAGCTGAACATTGACTTAATACAGCTTTGAAACTTCACTATGCAGAAGAAAAATGCTGCATTTAGCCATCTTAATTTAAATGAAAGCACAGAAACAGTTTCCTGAGCTTGTCAAATCTTTATTTAAAACTTCCCCTTTATTTTTTTTAGTAGTTTATGTTTAACACAGTACTCTACTGTATTAGCTTTTTTTTTTTTTTTTTTTTTTTTGGGTCATCTCTGCTGCTGCCTGATTGTGTATTTCCGGTTCCAAATGAGGTGTGTGGGTGACCGGTCAGTTGGTAACGCTGAGGTTCTACTGTACTCTATACTTCTGCTCTTGCATAAAGCCTTGCAAAGCCTCCTGATGAAAAGCACCATATAAGTGCTAAGTATTATTAGTACCATCTCTCTTCCTCTAGTGTTGGAAATTGAATCTCACTTGCTATGACCCCAAGCACTCACCAACCGGCTTTTGTAAATTGCCATTTCTGCTAAAGGAATAAAAGAAACTGTGACTCAATCGTTAAAAATACGTGGCTGCTTTTTTAAAGAAACATTTTTAAAATTTAAAAAAAAAATCAAATACGGGGATAATGTTCATCTTGGGAGACCGCATCTCATGATGTAGCGATTATCGACTCCAACCAAGTAGCGTTTTCTAATCTGGAAAATGAGCAGAGCAGAAGTCTCATGAGGCTGCTCGTGACCTCACTATGTACAAAAGGCTTTGATACAGTGGTGTTGGGCACTACAGGAAATGCTAAGGCAGATAATGATCATTGGAATTTCATTAGGATCTAGAATCTAGTAATTACTATATTAAAAAAAAGGAACCTGACACTCGAATGAGCCACCACTTTTATCATCTGTAGGGATGAACTTGGTCTTGTGACTAAATTATTATTTTGAATTATCTCCACATGAGATCAGGGTCCCACTGTGCATAGTGCTGTACATACACATAGTAAGAGGCAGTCCCTGCACCAAAGAGCTTGCTACCCAAATAGACAAGAGGGAGAAACTGTAGGATGTGAAAAGGGAAGCCAGAAATGTGGAGTGACTTGCCCAGCCAGGTCAGCAATAGTACTGGGGGGGTCTCCTGACTGCCACTAGACGTCATCACCTCCTTAAACAGAGCAGCCTGACATCATCTTAGTTGGAAATGTGAAACTGAAAATGGGTCCTACTGCGCAAGGAATAACGATGCAAATACAATTTATGGGCATCCCCCGCAACTCCCACCTTGATCTGGTGCTAAACATCCAGGTGATCAGTCTCTCTCAGCTCACATGAATAGCTTGAGCACAGGAAATCAAAACACACTCTTAATTTCCCCAGACCTTTAAAATCTACCTCCTCAATTACTAATGGCATCCAGAGCCAGGAGACCAATCAAAGAAAATTCCATCTTATAGCCTTAACTAAATCTTTCAGGTACTATCTAATTAAAGAAAATCTTTCCTTATTCAGTGACTGACGAAGTGGCTGACGAAGTGGGTGTTCACTCATGAAAGCTTATGCTCCAATACTTCTGTTAGTCTATAAGGTGCCACAGGACTTTAGTCGCTTTTTACAGATCCAGACTAACACGGCCACCCCTCTGATACTTTTCCTTATTCAGCACGCCTTAATACTGGGCAAGCACCATTGCTGGCATTTTTCTTGGAGTCTGATCTTCCCTCCCCTCCCCTCCCCCCTCTCCCTCCCCCGTGCTTGTTAACAGTTACTCTCAGTGTGGAGGGAAAAGATGAACAAGAAACCAATTCCAAGAAAGAGCCTTACTGTTGTTATTATGGTAACACCTACAGACTCCAACAGAGACCAATGCCCCATTGTGCTAGACACAATGCAAGAGACAGTCTCTGTCTGAAGGAGATTACAATCTAAATAGACAAAAGGCAGGAGACGGAGGGGAAGCGACTTCCCCAGTTATTATTATTATTAGTGCTGTGACAGTGCCTAAGGACTACGACCGCTTTGTGCTAGATGCTGTACAAACAGCTCTCTGCTCCAAAGAGCTTACAATATAAGTAATGTTACAAAGCAGATAAGTGGGAGAGCCAGGAAGAGAATCCAGCTCCTCCTGACACTCAGCCCTCTGGACGACACCACCTCTCTGTTTTCCCATGCGTGTCAACATCTAAAGGGCAGAAGGTCAGAGAAACACCCATGATTAGCCTTACCGAGGGACTCATTCAAAGCCTACAGAAGTCAATGTTCCATCAACGTGTGAATCTGCTGTTAGCTCATGCCCCTTCTTCTGATCTTTGCATCTGCTAAATGTGAGCCCAACACAGAGCAGCAGCACTGAACGCCTCTCAAACTTTAAGGACATTTTGCCCAAGGCAGAATTTCTTCGGAGAGGGTCATTTTTTTTAAATTCCTGACTAATTTCACTGGGGCAACCTTGACCTTCACATCTGGCACCTGCCTTGTGGTAGAGATGAGGCTTGTATACTCAGCATTTCCTGGGAGAGATAGGACAGAGGCTCTAACAATCTTCTCATCACTGGAGCAGCTCGGGTGAATATCATCTTAGAGAAATAAAACTGTTTATTTTATTTTATTCCATTTAGAGGGCATGGATTTAAGTGCTTTTTATTCCTGCAGGGTTAAACGCAACATGACAAACTCCACTGGAGGAAAAAAAGAGGTAAGATTCCAAAGTAAAAGTTCCCCAGCATTGACAGAAGAATTTAGTTGACGCTGATTTTTTTCCTATTTTAACAGAATGAACTAAGGTCACCTTGAAGACCCGAGGTGACTGCAGAGGGCTGTGTCATGGGACCAAGAGTGATCCCACAGAGAACCAGGATAAACAAAGAGTACTGTATCCTGTCTGCCAATGGTCAATGACCAATGCTATCCATCTAGGCATTTATGCAGCTCTCAGCAATGTGGGATATGAGCAGCTTCAGAAAAAGACAGTACACTTTGATCTGCAGTGCTTATACAGTGAGAGCGTGGTCCAGGTGAAAGGATGAGGAGTCAGAAAACTTGGATTTTATCCCCCAGCACTGCCACGGATTTGTGGCAAAACCTTGAGTGATCCCCCTGTACCTCACTTTCCCATCTGTAAAATGGGGATCATATGTATTCTGCATGTAAAGTACTAGATGCTGACAAAGGAGAACAACTTCACCTATGAGAAAAGAGCAATTTTTGTCAACACTTTGGAAGTGAATTTGTCATGGGTGGATTTTTCAGTGCAGGAAGCCTGAATTAATTTGACAGCGAGTTATTTTAAGCAAGGGTTGTTGTTGGTTTTTTTTTTGGGGGGGGGGGTTGTCTTATTTTTCCCTTACCTACAGGCTTGGAAGTTTTGCTTTCCTCACTGGCTCTCAAGTACAGATTGCCCAATCCAATTTTTCAGAAGGGTAATTAGATTATCAGCACAAAACAGGTATTTTTGAATCATCTGTAAATGGATCATCCCAATAAATAGCTTACCTCCCTTAAGCAGTGCCATGCAAGCTTAAGATAAAGTATTTTGTTAAATCTTTCAGGCAATTAAATATGGCCAAAGAGATTGGGCATTTTGCAACTGCATATGCACAGTACATTGACACCAATCATTCCCCTCAACGCTCCTGGACAGTTCTTCAGGGGAAAAAAAAACAGGTGTCTCCCTACAATAAGCCTTGTCAATATTTTGCATTATAAACAATGGTTGCCATTAAAACTGATTCTAGTGCCAGACAGTTACTAGTGACACTGTATCTGAAATTCTACAGATTGCCTCTGTACTTTGAGTAGGAGGCTACAGTGGTAACTCTTAGCAATTGTCCCTAATACTACAGATTCCGGAGCTAGATTAGAAACAGTAAAATATTGTGAAAATATCAGATCAGCTTCTCAAGGTTGTGTAAATTCTCATCTCTCGTCGACTTCCATGGATCTACACCCATTTATAGCTGTTTCAATCAGCCCCATAATGTAAATTCGTTCACTTTTCTTGAAACATCCACCCAAACATTTTCTCAAACAACTGAATTCAGTACCATCTGAAGACCTACCTATACTGGGAGAAGACTGAGAAAAGTGAAGGGAACCAATTACTTATAACAACACAGACATAGCTAATTATATTAGTCTAGAATACATCTTTTCTAACAGTAATTGTAACGGATCCAGAATCTCTGTGACCATGAATGGTGATAGAGTGTCCCTGGGAGAGTTACAATTTTATGGATGCTTTTAACAGAGGACACGGCTATGCTTATCAAATATGGGCTTCTTAACATGATGTCCAAACACTATATTTGAAGGTCCTCATCAGCACTTAGTAAGCATCTGATCTGATTTAAAGGCCCAACTGTACAGCATATTAAGGCAATTTATATTTTAAAATTGGGTTCTTCATCTGATACTGGTGCTTGGAAACCATCTAGAGTTAGGGTTACTTCGTTGCTTCAGAATAAGGTTAGGGTTTGGGCCATTGATGTCCTAGAGTTAGAATTAGAAATGGAACTGGTTGGAGAACGCAGGTGAGGGTTATAGTCACAGGAACTGGAACTCTCCATGGTCCTGATCTTTCTCTATTGAAATCAATGGGAGTTTTGACATAGATTTCAATGGGTACGGGGTCAGACTTCATTTGTGAGGAAATATAAAGCACCTTTATACCAGTTTAACTGCATCCACAGTGTGGGCGGGGGGGGGAGATTATCATTTTAACTATTTCACTTCCTAATCCAATATAGTTACAGCAGTACGAGAACTGTATGTATACCTGCCCTTGGATGCATGAGCAAAGCACGAGAAATCCAGTGTTAAAATGACTCTATTAAAGACAGAACTTACCTGGTAACAACTATAATGACTATCTATTTGGAGTTCTACATTTCTATGATTCTATGATCAGTCCCCACCCTTTGCTAAGCATCTAAATACTGAACTGCAGGCCGGATGTCCATGATCAGGTAAAATGTCAAATAGCTCCAACTGAATTGCCAGTTATTGAGGTTGGGGGGGTGGAGGAGAGAAGAATCAATAACATTCTTTGTGGACTAACATGAATTTTGTATATAGAGCAGTAAATCTTAACCAGGCAAGGTGGGAAGATATCTCGAAAAGCACACAAGAATGAGATGGTATTCGAACAAACCTTTTAAAAACTGCTGCATAATGTATCCACTGCAAAGTATTCATTAGCCTTTAAGTGATCAAAAAGGCAAGAGATAAAAGGGAAAGGGTGTTTGCCATTCATTTATATATGGAATTATTTAAATATTTATCCTTAAATGACTCCTCTCCACATAAGTGCTACTTTATCTGTTTATTCAGTGTACTGGTGAGAGAAAATATCAGGCTTTGTATTTGTACTGAAATTATACATTTGTTCCCCCTTTTTTATGACAACAATATTTAAAATGTCTAAAAAGAAAGCAAGGAAATAGCATGGAGTGTAATTCTGAAAGGGATTCACCATTGAGGACAATGGAAAATTCCCCCCAGATTGAGAACTGTGTACTAAGTAAAGCTGGTGAGAAAAACTTTGATGGAGCCATTTTCCATGGTCAAAATTGAAACACTCTGCGAAATCACGTCAATTTTGTCAAAATGTCATTTAGGAGAAAAACGGGGAAAAAATATTCCAACCTCCCATTTCAGCATTGTCAGAACAAAACCTTACGACTTTTCATTGTGAAATGATCTTTTATTTAGCTTTTTGTTTTATTTTGGATTACGCTATAAAAACAGAAAACTCAAAAGCTAAACAAAACATTTCAATTTTGTCAAAACAACTTTTCAATCAATCCGAAGCTTCACTGTTTTTTCAAAATTTTCTTCTGCAGAGAATTTCCCATTGTTTGGAAATCTTGAAATCCTTCATGAAACAAGACTTCCATCCTCCACACAACTCCCATGCTATGTCCCTTTGAAAATCTGGCCCACCAGTGAACTAAATACCATTATTATGCATGAGAGAGACAAGGTGATCTGGTGGGTAAGGCACTCTCAGGGCTTATCCTTAACACAGAGTTAGCTTCAGGTATAATGTGAGTGCTGCCCTTAACCAGACTCCTGTCCGTACTCAAAAATCTCTAGCTTGAGTTAAGTGGTGCTTTAAACCCAAGCAAGCTGCTTCCTCAGGGACGTGGGTTGATGCCCGAGTACAGCAGATAATGCAGTGAGGACTCAGGTACTCCGTGCTGCTAATGCAAGAATTTCATGCTGCTCCAGTGTTTTACAGCGTGAACACTCTCTCTGAGCTAGGTTAACTTGAGAGGAGTTAACTCAAGAGAACCACGCAGTGAAGACTCAGCGGGTCCTAAATTTAACACAATACTCACGTCAGCTGTCAGAGTCTCAAATCATTAATATCTGCATTGCCCTTAATGATCTTCGGGGCAGTTACTATAAAGGCACAAAGTACTGTCCTCCTCTCCTACCACCTAAGGATATAGCCACATGGTATTGTGCCTTGGAACTCAGTACAGCTAACTTGCTCTAAGAGGAAGCACAATGTAGCAGATAGTTTGCTGGATTGGGAGTCCAGTGACATGGGTTCTATTCCTGGATTAGTCCCTGGCCTGTGCGACCTTTGGCATGTCACTTCCTTTCTCGGTAACTCAGTTTCTCCTCTCATCCTTGATCTAGACTGTAAATTATTCAAGCCAAGCACTGTGTCATACAATGTATTTATACAGCACCTACCACAATGGGGTCTCTGTCTTGGGGCTCTCCAGACACAGAATCATGACAATCTGGCAGCAGAATTCTCCCTTCTCTGTGCCTGTCTTTCCCTTCATGCTCTTTGCCTCTCATCTATTTAGAGTGTAAAATCTTGTACTATTTAGAATAATGAGATTGTGTCTTACAAAGAATTAATACAGCACCTAGCACTACGGGGCCCTGATCTAAATTGCAGCCGCCATACACTACTGTAGTCTAGATAAAAGACAACAGCAACATATGGTTTAAATCCTTGAATATGCATAAATTTATCCAAAGGGCACTTATCACAACAGCCCATTAAAAATAAAGTACACTAACATGAGCACTGCAGCTTGCCTTAAAAGACCTCTTGGCAAGTTACTTTTACTGGTTGAACAATCAGAAGAAAATGTTTCTGTTTAAATATTTAAAGAAAATGTTTAATGTTTAAACAGAAACAATGTTTTCTTGATTGCTTGAACTGATATTAAAGGAAGTATTGAAAACAGTCCATGTTGTCTAACGACAGGGTTTTCACTTACTGTCTTCATCATTGTCTAGGTTCCAATTGCACCCACATTATGTTAGGCACTTTCCGAAAACTAAAGGCACCACATTCCTCACTCCAGAGTTATACAATGCCACTTCGCCAACATCAAGATGGCCAGTACATAGGGCACAAGAATGGGAGCTAGGAGACATGGGATCTATTCTACTCTAGTCCTCCTTATTCTGAAGGCTGGCATTTATTCCCAGCTCTGTCACTGGGTCACTACTATGTGACCTTGGGCAAGTCCCTTCTCTTCTCCATGCCAGTTTCCCATTCTCCTTACTATGTGTTTCTGCCAGGCACTGCACAAAGGGCCCTGGATCTAAGCTGGACAAAGCTGGATCAAAACTGGACTACGCTGGATCTAAGCTGGGCCATCTAGATGCTACTGTAGGACAAATAATGCAGCAACTTTTAATTAAAAACTGTTCTCTTAAGAAGCAGCTCTTGATATGACCAAGTGTGGACCTTCATTCTCCAGTCTTGAGGAAAATGGGATCAGCTTATATTTTAATGGCAAGTATTACAACTAATGAACCAAGCAAAATTTATCATGGTAACATCGAACCAAAGTACCTTTGATCTACCTAATAGTAAGGTCCTAGAACCTGGAAAACTAGAAAGAAGGATCTGAAACAAACCCAAGAATCAAGCACCCCTAGGGACTTTGGGAAGTTTAGACATCATGTGTGGTATCAACTGTACAACTAGAACGCATCTCTGCTAATGCTACACCAGGGGTCGGCAACCTTTGGCATGTGGCTCACCAGGGAAAGCCCCTGGCGGGCCGGGTTGGTTTGTTTACCTGTCGTGTCTGCAGGTTCGGCCGATCGCGGCTCCCGCTGGCCGCGGTTCGCCGCTCCGGGCTAATGGGGGTGGTGGGAAGTGGCGCGGGCCGAGGGATGTGCTGGCTGCTGCTTCCCGCCGCAACCATTGGCCTGGGACGGCAAACCGCGGCCAGTGGGAGCCGCGATCAGCCAAACCTGTGGACACGGCAGGTAAACAAACCGGCCCGGCCCGCCAGGGTGCTTACCCTGATGAGCCATTTGCCAAAGGTTGCCGACCCCTGTGCTACACCCATAGCACCAGATCTGCAGCCAGTATAAATCAATGTATTTCCACTGAAGTCAGTCAACCACACCAGCAGAGGATCTGGGCCATAAACTCTTAATTGTACCTTAGTACAAGCTATATTATCTGCTACCCAATTCTCTCTCAAAGGGCATTGGGCATTTCACTGGTCCAAAACTACTTGATCAGTTGACCAGCCAAATATTGTCAAATAATGTCAAAAATGCTCAAATATTTTAAAACATTAGTTTATCAGAACAGTAAAAACAGAAACAAACAAACAAAAAAAGACAAAGACTTTATGGTCTCCAGTAGGCTTAGCCTTAGATTACTTATGCCTAATTAAAAAAAAAAAGTTACTTAATGACTTATTTTAACTCAGGAAAATGTGAAACACAATTAAATGAATTTCTTAATACCAAAAGAATGGCATCTACATCGGGACATGTTGTAATAATCGGGCCTACAAATATACCCTAATTGTATATTCAACTGTAGGCAGTGAGTATAAGTTCATACAATGTGGCAATAACCTAGAACAACAAATGTTAATGGGAAAAGGTACAAAATGGAGACAAACTGAATTAGTCCAAACAAAATGGCCTCCTGCTATAACTCATGTTAAAATCATGCTTGGTAAACAAGAAAAGTGTAGAACCAAATACAATCAGTAAACCCAAATTGGTGTGTTGAAAACTAGGCCCTGGACAAAATAATAAGGGCATGAACTATTCTGCCCATCGTTCCCTTTTGAGGTCCTTAAAGAAAGAGACTTTGGAAGAAAAACTGGCTACCGGAATGAGCTTCTCCATCAATGACTGCCCACCCCAAAGAGAAAGACCCAAATAACATCACCACATGAGCTCCAGCTCATTTCCAAATACCATCGGGAATAAAATGGGGCCAGACTTTAAGAACAGTAGCACTACCAGCCCATCTCAACTAACTTCTTCTCTTTTGCCAAAATGGATAGTTACTGCCATCTTTAATACGATTTAAGAGACTGTCAGACAAGGGGTTTTTAGTTCTAAAATCTCTCTCCAAATAAAGGGAAAGGGAGCAAGGGATGCTGGTAAAATAAAAGCCTCACTTAATATTTTACATTTCAAATGCTTTAACTGTTGTTCTTTCTTTTCTTTACCTTGAATAAAAGGTTAAAATAATTTTAATAGTATTTTTGCCATGAGACTAAGCACGCTAAAGTCTCTGAACGCCAAACCCCTGTCCCTGGTTAGCATTGGTCAATATTAGATAGTAATTGGGTTATACAAACACCTTTGGCTCATATAGTCTATCTAAATTAATACAATGTTTCAGCGTCCCATCATGGGGCCTAACAGGTTAAATACATAGTCAAAAAGTAGCACGTTGGCAGACACGCAATTGGGCTAAGTGGCCACAACAGCCACATTGTCCTAACAAGCGTTAGTGTAAAACAGGTAGGCAAGGTCTGTCAGACTAAAACTGCCCTTGCCTTTTTACCGCATTAAGTGTTGCAAATGGCTCATCGGTGCAAGAGTAGTTTCAAAAAGACGTAATTTTGTTGCTTCCTTTAAAAAGAAGCAACACATTTAGGTAAAATGCGATCAAAGCTAGTTTTTTCTCCAAGTAAGTAATCTTAATCATGGTTGCATCAAATTTTAATAGTTGATGTAGAAATATGGCTTTAACTGTGTAAGCAGAAAAAAATCCATCTTAAGAATACAACCAAGAGTAATAAAAGCCAATTTGTTCTTCAACATTTTACAAACATGCAACCAAAGCAGTTTTAAATTTTGTTTTAGCAACAAATAAGTTGCAAGTTCTTACTTTTTTAGATCTTAATAAAGCTAAGTGTTTTTATAACATCTAGTCAAATAAAATTTATAAATTCCCACTTTAAAATAAAAAATTGACAAGTCTTAATATAACCAAAATATTTTCCCCCTTTCCTCTACATGCTTAAACTAAAATAAACGTGTTTTTTTTCAATTTTATGAACAAATATCTAATCCTAGTTAGAATTTGTCCATTAAAAGTTATTATAATAATTAAGCATACAAATTTATCCTAATTATAAATAATTTAAATAAATAAAATATCACAATAACCTATAATAAAAAAAATACAAAATCACAAACTAAATTTTTCCAAACAAAAAAACCTAATAGAGCTGAAAAACTATATAAAAATGATGTTTAAGAAAATATAAAACCAAAACTCAATAAACCTAAATTAATATAGCAAAAAGTAAGACCAATTAGTACACAAAAATAATACAATTAAGCGATTCAACCCATCACTCCCAGTTTAAAATCCTTAAATTTTTTTTTTTACTAACCCCCAATTCCTAAAGCAAGTTTTGCCATCACAAGTGCTATGCACACTATCTCCTAAAGCACTGGACCTTCTTTGTCTAATCCTGAAAGGTGTCCTTACCATCCAGGCAAAAAAGAAAAAAAAAAAAAAAGGGGAACCCAACAGCCACCGCCACCTTGATTGTCTCCTGCTAAATCCCAGACACCATCTAAAATAAAACCAAACAGCAACTCCGGCCTATCTCAGGTAACTTCTCTTCCTCCTCCCCTCCAAAAAAACAATTACCACCATATTTAACACTGTCCAAAAAAATGGTCAAACAAGGGAGTTTTTCTTTCTAAAAACTCTCTAAAGAACTGTTAAAATAAAAGCCTCCCTTAATATTTTAACTGTTTTTCCTTCTCTTCTTTATCTTTAATGAAAGGTTAAAATAATGTTCATAGTATGTTCAGCATAAGATTAAACAAGCTAAAGTCTCTATATACTAAACTCCAAACCTTGTTTAATGACTCAGTTATGCTAACACCTTTAGCCCATATATTCCATCTAAATTAATACAACAGGCATTCTTACCGGTATATTTGAGAATTTTTGACTGTCGTCAACAGGCGGTCAACCAACCAGCTTACCAAGCCTACTTACACCTGCAGATTGTTCCCTGTTGCCTCAGCTGTCAAGTGTAGTTTGTAAAATGGCCATCTAATGGGACACTTACATGTGCAAATACATGCCCTAGGTAGCGGAGTGCCATCGGAGACTTAAAATAAGGAATTCTGCTGCCCAATTTTAGACTCTTAAATTTGGAAAGTCATTGGAAATTATTAGCATCAGTGAAAGTTCTTTAGAAAACGTTACACGGTTGGATGCACCAGAAAACACTGCGGCAAAAGAGGAAGCCTCAGCTTGGGAATGCCAGGCGCAGACAGCCAGTTCCTAGAAAGTGCTAAGTTCCCTCAACTCCCTCTGATTACTTCAGCCCCATAAATAGCTCCAAGTTATTACTCAGAATTGGTTGCGTTCCTGCATAGCCCCACAGCACAGAGCTGTGAGAAATCAATCGTTCCAAACTAAGCTGACTGGAGCATCCCTTTAGCAATGATACATTCACCAAAGCATGACTGGGAACTGGGGCAATAGCAGCTTTAAATGAGAAAGCCCCAGATGTACTCCTCTTGCCCATCCCGACGATTTCAGGGGGAGTTAGAGCGCTTAGCGCCCTGTAGGACTGGGACCTAGGAAGACCAGCATAATATATTTGGCTCTTGGAGAATGGAGGAGAGTTTTGTCTGGCCTGGTGATGCACAGAAAAGTCTCACTGAAGCCAATGGGAGCTACCCGCATACATCTGAGGGTATGTCTACAC
Source organism: Emys orbicularis (assembly GCF_028017835.1). NCBI lineage: Eukaryota > Metazoa > Chordata > Testudines > Emydidae > Emys > Emys orbicularis. Next base: position 5,097,471 of record NC_088705.1, on the reverse strand, counting down.
TACAGGATTAATCCGAATTTATATAATTCGAATTTAGGAAACCGATTTTATAAATTCGAATGTATTCGGCCACACTAGGCACCATTAATTCGGTGGTGTGCGTCCAAGCTACCGTAGTAGCATCGATTTCCAGAGCGTTGCATTGTGGGTAGCCAATAACATTGAATTGCCAATAACTTCGAATTGCGGCCACACTAACCTTAATTCGGATTAACAATACCGATTTTGACGCTACTCCTCTCGTCGAGGAGGAGTACAGAAATCGAATTAAAGGGCTTCGTTGTGTGGACGGGTCAAGCGTTAATTCGAATTAAAGCAGCTAAATCCGAATTAAAGTCGTAGTGTAGACCAGGCCTGAGGGAAGATCTGGAGCATTTAATCTGAATTATTGAAAACACGCCACCCTCTCACTCTAGTCAGGGAAGAAAGTGACCTCTTGCTATCACCATCCCCTAGACCCAAGAAGAAGGAGATTCTATTTCCACATTCCCTCTGAAGATGAGCCCTGGAGATATGTAAGGTATTGGGAGAGAAAGGAAACTGAGGTGGTCACATTCATGAGATGCTGCAGGAGTAAATAAGGACTCAACCCCTCCCCAAGAGTCAGCTCTGCTGGTATCATTATTCTTCCTTGATTGCTATCTAAGGACAACAGCCACTCTAGATGGTCTAAATTAAGAAAACACTGAGATGCATTTATACTCATGTCCTCATCACACGATGCAAATTTCCCAACGTACAGTAAAGCAGTTTATTAGCAAGTGTCTCATTGAATTAAGTTTACTCTTATTGTATTAGGGAACTTTCATACCACATTAAACACACAATAGCGTGTTTGCTAACAAAAAGAATAGAATTACTGATTCTCTCTCAGAAATTGACTTAGACGTGATGCACGAAGCCCCACACCAGAAAAAGCAGGGGAAATTCTTGGTAATACAGAGATTAAATGCAATAGTAGGGCCTGGTAAAGTTCCTCCTGCACAAGGGTGACTTTCACCAATAGGGAATACATTAATTTCCACCAAGCTCATTCTTCCGCACCAAGAAGCTGAGCGAAGAATGACACACTGAACAAGCCAGTGTCCCTACATGGATACAATACAAACACATTCATCCAATCCCCCCATTGAACCACTATTCTCACGTATCCGATTTGTGTTGAATTTGAAAGAATCTATGCACAGCTAACCAAGCGCAGAATTTGGCCTACTGAGAGGAAGACTATAACTCCTTCCATTTAAAAGGGATTCTTGTTTATTAAGGTGAAAATCAAATGAAGACCCGGAGGGCCAAAAGAGAAGATTATTGTCCGTCTGTTAACTATTTTACTGATGGCCACCATCATGGCGAATGGCACACCTACATTCTCTTCATAGAGGCAGGGTTTTTTTCCCTCCCATTGCACTTGCCTATCGCTTATTTTGGTCAACTTACTGATGAACTTTGATAAATGATGTACAGTTCATCCATCTCCTAGCGTAGCACTTAGATGATGAATGGAGTACATTTGGAAAGCAGACCGAGGAAAAACATAAAATTGATATCCTAGAAAAAGAAGAAAACTGAGCGCTGGCAACAGCTGCAAAGTTTAATAAGGAAAGATTGATGCACAAAATATTAGCTGAACAAAGATTGAGACGTTGAACAGCCAAGAAACAGTGAATTCTGATTTCAAGAGTCATTCTGTAACTACGGGGCAATTTGGAGAAGCACCAAAGTCATTTAGGACTTTCAGCGCGACTTGAGCTTCTAAACCCTTTTGATGCCCTTGAAAATCTCACACTAAATGCCCATCATGCTGACTTCAGAAGTTTTATTATGGATGGCTCCACAATTGTACACACGGAAACAAATGACAGCTAAATATTAGAGGGTGAAATTCACACTCACTTTTTGTTTTGCAGGTGCCTATACACCCTAGCTATCCTGCGACACACTTGGCGACTGAGCGATTAGCGATGATGCATAAGGAGGGAAGACCCCCATCAGTTTCTCGGATTCCAAAATGAGCTTGTGGGGCTGGTAAACTAGAAATTTATAAACTGAGCAAATTTAATCTGGGTCACTGAGACAATCTACATAGAACCCTCTCCTAAGCTATTTTTGCAGTCACATTTCAGGATGATGATGATGATTTGAACTGCGGTAATATCTAGAAGAGTCAATCATGGACCACCAACTCATTGTGTCAGGTGCTGTACAAAACACAGAATGAAAAGTTTCAGAGTAGCAGCCGTGTTAGTCTGTGTCCACAAAAAGAACAGGAGTACTTGTGGCACCTTAGAGACTAACAAATTTATTAGAGCATAAGCTTTCGTGGGCTACAACCCACTTTGTAGCCCACGAAAGCTTATGCTCTAATAAATTTGTTAGTCTCTAAGGTTCCACAAGTACTCCTGTTCTTTTTACAGAATGAAAAGAGACTCTCCCTGTCCCAAAGAATTTACCGTCTAGGAAAGAATGCAAACATGCTTGTATGTGAGTGATCTAACATTTGTAATACCAGATTTCCAAAGGCAACCAACTGCCATTGAAAGCCACTGAGAGTTGGGAACCTCGCTGTGCTTTGTGCCTCTGAAAATCTCCCCAATTTGTATTTTTGATGCAAAATTTGCTGATTATTTTCCATACAATTTTTTTGTTTGTTTAAACACACAACTGCCCTCCAGGCCATTTCAAAGCCAGATATTTTGCTTCTCATGAAGTAGTCAGCTCACAATGAAGCACAGGAAAGTCAGACTATTCATTAGTTTCCCTAATAAGAAAATTATTTTTTCACCCTTTGAATTAAATTGTGATTTTTTTTTCAATAAAGAGATTTTTCACTCAAAACAGGACTATTAAGTAAAAATGTGCCAGTCACTCAAAATATTCCTAGCGCTCAGCAAAACCACAGAAAATCTGCTCATTTTTTTTAAAAAGGCTTCTGTACATTCAAACTACAATTCCAAAAAAACTTAAAATGTGAATGCACCATATTTTTACTAGGGAATTTTGTTCACCCTCTGATGATCTCCATCAGTCCAGGTACCCTTTACAACTCTAACCACCATAGGATCCAAGCACTGTGAATCCCAGAGGTTTGTTAGCACTGATGGTTTACACTCAGATTTCCTCGACATTCTCTCGGTCTGGAGTCATATTTGCTTGGTAGTAATTAGCAGTGAACACGAATCTCTGGTTGTGATCAATCTACAGTAACCTTACTGATTCACTCCACCATAACTCCTTCCTCCAATCTAAGCTCATTTATGGATTCTGCACCCTCAGCAGAACCTCCCACCGACTTGCAGAGAGCAAAGGTAGTTTATGCCAATGAAGTATCAGGGGGTAGCCGTGTTAGTCTGTATCTACAAAAACAACAAGGAGTCTGGTGGCACCTTAAAGACTAACAGATTTATTTGGGCATAAGCTTTCGTGGGTAAAAACCTCACTTCTTCAGATGCATCTTCAGATGCATCTGAAGAAGTGAGGTTTTTACCCACGAAAGCTTATGCCCAAATAAATCTGTTAGTCTTTAAGGTGCCACCAGACTCCTTGTTGTTTATGCCAATAAAGGCAGTAATTTGCATGGAGGCCGCTTGGGATGAGGCAAATCACAGCATTGACTCTCCACCACTGCAAAGCTTGCCTCACAAGAAGTTGAGCCTAGAGAAGACTGAGCATATGTGGGTCTCCTTTATACATTACCAAGAGCAAAGTAATGTCCTGCCTCTTGATTAAATAAGAGTATAAGAACGGCCATACTGGGTCAGACCAAAGGTCCATCTATCCCGGTATCCTGTCTTCCGACAGTGGCCAATGCCAGGTGCCCCAGAGGGAATGAACAGAACAGGTAATCATCAAGTGATCCATCCCCTGTCGCCCATTCCCAGCTTCTGGCAAATAGAGCCTAGGGACACCATCCCTGCTCATCCTGGCTAATAGCAATTGATGGACCTATCCTCCATTAATGTATTTAGTTCTTTTTTGAACCCTGTTTTAGTCTTGGCCTTCACAACATCCTTTGGCAAGGAGTACCACAAGTTGCCATTTTCTGAACCTTTTCCAAGTCCAATATATCTTTTTTGAGATGGGGTGACCACATCTGCATGCAGTATTCAAGATGTGGGTGTACCATGGATTTATATAGAGGCAATATGATATTTTCTGTCTTCTTATCTATCCCTTTCTTAATGATTCTCCACATTCTGTTTGCTTTTTTGACTGCCGCTGCACATTGAGTGGATGTTTTCAGAGAACTATCCACAATGACTTTCTTGCATGGTATCAGCTAATTTAGACTCCATTATTTTATATGTATAATTGGGATTATGTTTTCCAATGTGCATTACTTTGCATTTATCAACATTGATAAAATGATGAAATCTCATAATCAAGACAATTCTCTAGCATAGCTGCAAGGTGAAGACATAATTTATCCATCCACCTGAACTCCACTATATACAACAGAGTGTTTTCTTTAATGTTTCTGCTTCTCTAACCCAGATTTTCCAGATGAGTTAGCCGAGACACCAAGTCACAGTGAACAAGTGGCTTAAAATGAAATAAAACAAAATCTTGGAGCACCCTCCCCACCCAAGATCACAGCCTTTAGTCCAAGTTGTACACAAAGCAGCCACTTCATGTCACTGAATTCACTGTGCAATGCCAACACCAAAATCCAGTTTTATTGGTTAAAATCTGAAATAAGAAGCCTTTGAACCTATCATTATAATCAACAACAAAGGAGTAAATCTAGGGTCTGGTCTCTGAATCATAAAGTCCAGTCAACATGTCTGTCTCTATCTCTCTCACACATGCATTTTTAATTATCAGCATCTCTATTTAACGTATTATTCATAATATTATGCCAGCACGTCGCTGTCTCAACTGAGACAAAAGCGCAATTGCACTAGGCAACGTACAAACACATTATCTGTGACAGTTCTCACCCCCAAAATGTTTACAATTTAAATAGACATTACAGAACCAATGGACTGTTATCCCCAGTGTACAGAGGGGGGAAACTGAGGCAGAGAGGTTAAGTGATTTACCCAAAGTCACACTGGGAATCTGTGGCACAGCCAGGAATTAACCCCAGCTCTCCTGAGTCCTGGGTCCAATGCCTTAACCACAAGGCCACCCCGTGTCTCTCTCTGATAGTAAAGCTTTGGGTTTAAGGGAAAAATCTTCCTCATATCAGACCTCCTCTCTTCTAGCTCCATTTTCTAAATTAAATTCTCCCAGATGTCTAGGATATATTGATAAGCCATGTTTGTCAGGCACTCTCAGCAGTATTTAGGATCTTATCAAACATAAGAAATCAAAACAGCTAAGAGAATCTCTCTCACAAATAAGCTGCTGATTCAGTGCAAGCCTCCAACCTAAGTATTTTAATCCCAGTGGCAGAAATCTTGAACACGCTTATAAACGCCACCAATTGTTATAGCACACGCTGTACCTTGTTCTCAGATTCCCCTGCTGAGGCAGTCCATCATAGACTGATAATACATCAAAATCTTCCTCTAAGGCGAAGGACTGGAACACGAGCTGTATTCTGTTCTGCTCCTCAGCAGTGATTGTCCACGTGCAGTTTGCATAATTTGGATATCCGTACGGAAATCCTGGACTTTGTATCGTCCCGTTTGGGCCTTGAAAGACGTAGCTGCAGTTCTGGGCTGGTGAGAGAAAAGACAAACATGTTATTGTAGCAGACTTTATAATTCTACGCCAACACCACCCTTAATACAGATTTCCTCTGAACAGAGCCAACATGTAGGTTGCTCATTTTCAAAAACTTGCTGGAGAATGATTTTTGTTCAGGTTGGAAATACACTTGCACCGTTAGAGCTGTACTCATCACACAGAGATCATAAAACAAGGCAGAGTCGTCACGAGGCAGATTGGTTTGGCACTTATTGAGGCCTGGGCTACACTTAAATTTAGCTCGAGCTAGCTACAGCATTCAGGGGGGGAAAAATTCACATTCTTGAGTGCCACAGTTAAGTCAACGTAACCCCTCCAGACAGACGGGGGTAGGTCAACAGAAGAATTTTTCTTTCAACCTAGCTTCTGTCACTGGGGCACTGCAGGGTGTGAGTGGGTGGGGGTGATTGCCTATATCAATGAAAAAAATCATTCAGTTGACATCTGAAGTGTCTACACTACAGTGCTACAGCGGCACTAGACATGCCCTAGAGTAGGCCTGGTATAAAGGGGATAGCCAGCTTTGGCTATTTGATTATTAGTATAATAACATTAATGCCTAGACGCCTCGGCCAATGTACAAGGAAACAAAGGTTAAGAGACATGGAAATTCTCCTTAGTCTATTTCACTTTCCCTTCGGTGTTATTTTAAACCTTGCAGGCTGTATTTCTGAAACATGGGACTTGTAATCACTGTAATGCTAGTTTGAGGTAGAACTTGAGTTTTGCCCCCACTCCTGTCCACACACACACACACACACACACACACACACACACACACACACACACACACACACGTCTCTAACACTTTGAACTGAAGCTAGCTGGCCCCTCAGTGGCACAGGCTGAAGCCCCAGTGTAGCTGATGCTCCAGCTAGAAATGCAGCTTGATTTGCAACTCAACCGCTGCTCGTCTGATCACTCTGCGTAGCTCCAGCATTATTTTGTAGTGCGGTCGCTCTCACTAAAGCTAACTGCTGCAGCGAAGACAAGCCCAGGGAGGCAAATTCACCCCCGCTATGAAGAGGTACAACTCCTGCTGGCGTTAGTGGAATTGCGCCTGTTTACATCAGAGCTGAATTCCAGCCTCAGCAAGGGAATTTGGGTTTGTGCGATTAGCCAGTTGGCAACCCAACCTTTTGCAGGGAAACGCAGTGCAAAACAAACGCCGTGCTACCTTGTTATCCTGTGATCAAGTTGAGTTTGACTGATCACTGCTTGCTGAGATTGCTGAGCTCTACAAAGCAAGTCTGGCTTCTTCCATTGATGCTAGTTTGTTTGCCCTTATTTATGCTGTTTATTGAGGATTTCACACTGAAATAGTTCAGACTGGAAATTATGGCTTTGATTTCTCACTACTGTTTTCCAAATCAGTAAAGTTATTCGCCCTTCTGAGTGCCAACCAGCCACAGGTAAAGAACGATAGTAGCATTCATTAAAGTCAGTTATAATTCGATTGGCCTACCTTGGAACCAAAACGCTTAGTAGAACCTGTTCTGTCCCTGCAAGATGAAAGCTCATATCTTTATGAAACTGCAGCAGTCAATCAGATGTACCAGAAGGGGAATATTTTTGTCCAGGGCTTATTTTACAAATAAGATTTAGGATAGCCCTATAATCCAGAGTGGTGGAGTAAATCTGACCCATTCATATAACTCATTAACAAAGATCAAGAATAGGACTTTGCATTTCTACAGCACCTAGCATTTGTGGCTAGGTTTGCTTTGCAAATACCAAATCACAGAGCACAAGTGCAACCCCGGTGAGCAAAATTCATCCCCATGCACTCTCAAATTGCACTTGTTTGTGGACTTGGCGTACGTGATGCATAAATCTGGTGCTGGTATTCTAGGCTGGGGCGAATACCCATGATCCTTTGTAAAGCAAGCGACATTAATCCATTTTACAAATTGCAAACTGAGTATAAGTCCACACTGGGAGATCCATAAATTGCCCTGACTCTCAGTTCCTCTCCCTAACCACTAGATCATATTCCCTTTCCTTCACACAGGCTGTTATTCAGCACGCAAAGTGTGGATACATAATTTTATCTACAGAACACTTTTAATTTTAATCATGAGTAAATACCACCTGAACAATTTGGGTAAATTAAAAAGGCTGTAGCTATATAATTGTTGCTGGTATAAAAACTGTTGATGCTATTAGCTATCATGCTAACTAAGCATATTCAAGGTCAGAGACCCTGTGTTCCAAACACTTCAAAAGGTCATCGGCAGGACAAACAAGATGTAATCAATCTGGTTATGCCAGGATGGCCCTAACTCAGAGATTAAAGCCATGAACAAACAAAAATGGCTACAAAAATCTACATCCTCCCAAACCGATGGTAGCTGAAGAAACACAATAAACAACAACAGAAAAAGCGGATACGGTTCTATAACAAACTTATCTACTGAAATAATTCCACATTCATGATTCCAGCCCAAGATGAGCTTATGCTTCTTATGGACTCAGCTAACAGAAAATTGCTTATTGGAAGCAAAAATTAATTTATCGAGAGCTGACAATCTACAAGGCAATATACCTTCATCAGAAATAGCCGGGAACTGCCTTCATGTTGGAAACTGATGAGAACAGCTGGCAGACATGGGAAATAGATCAAGGAACCGCAAGAGGTTTTACTCATACCCAATAATCTGGTTTAAGGTCTGAGTTAGTTCATTTTGGGTTTGATCACCAAGACTTGATCTAAAGTCTATGGCTTGGTCTACACTAAACCCCCAAATCGAACTAAGGTACGCAACTTCAGCTACGTGAATAACGTAGCTGAAGTTCGAAGTACCTTAGTTCGAACTTACCTCGGTCCACACGCGGCAGGCAGGCTCCCCCATCGACTCCGCGGTACTCCTCTCGTCCAGCTGGAGTACCGCAGTCGACGGCGAGCACTTCCTGGTTCGACTTATTGCGTACAGACAAGACGCGATAAGTCGAACCCAGAACTTCGATTCCCAGCCGCCAAACTAGCGGCTGGGTGTAGACATACCCTATGTTACAAGACTATCAAATGTTGCATTTCTCCTTTGAAGACTCATGGTAACAATTCTCTTTATCCCTTTGGCCCTGGGGCATCAATAAATACAGAGGAAAATGTTTTAGTGAAACCCACACTGGTACCTTGAGAGCCCTCAGGGCTGTGTTGTTAATGGGCCTTCTTGAGTGTGCCTGCCAGCACTGTGCACAAGCAGAAATCCACACTTTCTCATGCAAACTTGAACCCTCAGGGGAAACAGGAGCACATGTCCCGTGCAAGGGCAAAGGAAAGTCCCGGAACTCAGGGAAAAGCAGGAGCTTCTCCCGCCTAGTGCTCCCCTGCGTGCTGGTGATCAGACGTTGCAATAGGCTTAGCCATGGCGGTTCTTCTACAATGTGCCAACCACCAGGATGAACTTGATGGCATGTGTGGGCTCCCCGTGCCCTCTACTGGATGGCATTGCAATCACTTAACTCTTATGTCACACACACCCTACTCTTAATAGATTTGCCATTAGCTAAACCCAGATCAAGTCTGTGCTTTTGGAGAAAGAGGCTCTGAGGTCTATCCCCTCTCTCGCTAGGAAGTACAGCACAGTGATAACCATGAAGACTTGGGCAGAAGCCATGTTTTATAACAATACTGTAATGCACGCAGTAACCAATTTCATTGTACTCTGCATACGGGACCAGCCCTTAGCACCTGCAGCCTCCAGAATCTGAGCTAGATCTACGCTGTTCAGGTTTTGTAACATCTAGACGCTGCTTGCAAAATACACTATGGCCTGAGCAGCTATTTGGAGTTCAGCTGCTGCCTAGTAGAACTACATGATCAGACCCACTCCATAAGCCTGAGCACAGCCACATAAGACACAAGTGTTACTTGTTAACCCGGTTGCTTGCATTTTCCTTAATGTAGCAAACATCGCTGCAGCCCGTGCTAGGGAGAGTCAGGAGCAACCATGCACCATGAAAGGAACTCCGAATGGAGAGCAATATTTCAGTGATGGTTCTGACTTGCTTTCCCCAGCCCATAGGTTCTAAATGCGACTTCACTCCTCTCCCCACAATACACATGGGAACGTAGGACGTGCCAGAGTGGATCAGACCAGTGGCCCATCCAGGCGTATACCCTGCCTCTGACAGTGGCCAGTGCCAGATGATTCAGAGAAAGGTGCAAGAAACCCTGCAGATATTGAGCAGCCTATACCAGGAAATTTCCTCCTCACTCCCATTAGTCAGAGACTGGTTTAAGCTCTGAAACAGGAAGGATTAGATCCTTTCCAAAGTTATTGCATTTGGGGGGGGAGGAGGGTAGTATTTTTAAAGCACTTCCTCTTACACGCTGAAACTCCTAATTCAAGAGCCACAACAGTGAATGAAAAAGGGTAAATAGATAAAGCTAACAGATTGGATGTCATCTGCCAGCCAGCCCTATGTGGCAGTGTAAATATTTATGTACTCTATTTCCAACTTCTAATACTACAGCTCATGGACTAGAGCGTCATGATAGCAGGAATCACATCAGCCTACACACATTTGGATGGACATGACCTGTTTTGTGATGGAGGTAAACAAGAAAAGAGCCGCTTCCACTCATGTTCTTGAAAATATCAGCTGGTATTGGAATTCTGGAAAGTGTTCTATCATAAGGATAATCACAGATTTAAAACATGCATCTTATTAAAGGAATGTATTTAATTTTATTATGGTAACACCAACAGACAAGGAGCAGGACCACATTCTCCTAGGCTCTATATAATGAAAAGATAGATTCTAATCTCTTTGGGGCAAGGACGAAGTAAAAAATTGAGTGTAGATGGCAGGATTCATACCTGTGCATGGAAACCTCAATTAGTATTAGGACCCTCAGCTGAAATTGAAAGAATCTGAAAAGTCTCCTTTACTCATCACCATTTACTTCTTGCCTATTTTGTCCACTAAACAATGTAAACAGAGCAGTCAGTTTCAAGGTCTGGCTTTTGTGCACCTGCAAAATGATGCAACGACTGAGTTACAAACAAACATCTGGCCTGATTCTGTGATGCCTCATCATACCAACTTAAGGGAGCGGCTCCCTTGACTCCAACATGGCTGAAAAAGAAGCACATTTTAAGTCAATAAAAAGAAATACTACATAAAAATCTCACACACACACACACCCATGGAACTGACTCCACAAGTTAGCATTGGAGCCAAGAGCTTAACAGGTTTCAAAATACGACTGGCCATTTAAACGGACAGAGAACAGCCAGAGTTACATTAGACAGAATTATTTTTTTTTAAATGATACTACCCAAGCTTCACAGCATAAACCAAACTTGAACAGAACTTAGGAGGTAACCTCCCCATAAGCAAATGATTCCATAACTGCATCTTCCTCTGAAGTATCTGGTTCCAACTACTGTTGGAGACAGTATGGACTAGATGGACGGCAGGTCTGACCCATTAGGTTCCCATGTTCTGAACCGTGTTAGTAACACTCAAACTAAGGGTTGTAGAATCATCGTCATTGCAGAAGAATTCAACTGAAAACAAAGGAACAAATCATTTATCACATTTAAAAATGAAAAGAGCCAGAGAGAAGTTAAGATTTTTAATTGACTATTTTTTTTAAACAAACATTGAGGGGCAAACCCAGCTGGAAGCACCCTTTCAATAAACTTGACTCTTCGGCATATGGTTCCTCCCCCGCCCCATCTTAGTGCTTAGGCAGCATAGCTGAGTCAGACAACTTACATGTCCCAACACTGTCATTACAAATCTTCTCCTAGCTGTCAGATCAAACTAAGATCATAGACAGAGCCACACCTGATATTGCCAGTGCGTGAAGTGCAAAATGCAGTTTCCAACATTTTATTGTCTTCCAGCCTCTTCTTAGGGCTTAAATTTACTGGGCCAGATCCTCAGCCAGTGTGAATCAACGTAACTATTAACTATGCTGATTTAGACTAGCCAAGGATCTGGCCCACTATATGGCAGAAGGGGGAAAGCAGAATTTATTTCGGCAGTTTCTCATAACACGAGCTGAGGCACTTAATGTCTCAGCAGAAACAAAAACGAATTTAACAACACTGAAGTACGGCAACAGCACAATTTTAAAAAGGACAAAAATCAAATCATATGCATTGCCTCTCAGCAATGTAATCTATGGAGGATACATAGCCATCTTTTTTCCTTATTGCAGAAGGCGTTTAATGTTTTGACTTTCCTTAGCTATTGTTATTTACACTCGAATGTTTTTCTCTGGTATTGTTCTTTACTAGTCAATAAAATGTGTGAACTTCAAACAAGATACTAAAGTAAAACTAAAGCCACTACTCTGCACATTTTACTTTCACACATATATGTTCCACTCGGACGTACAAAGAAGGGCGAGATTCTGCCGGCACTGAAACCGAGTAACTTTACTCACTGGATCTACTCATGTTACTACTCACAGTCACTCACACGCAGGTTTTGAAGGATCAGGGTCTTATAAAGTAACCCAAAACTCTTGGGTTATTTACTTGTTTAATTTGACCCTCTCAACTAAAGTACTAAAAAGAGGTAAAACTTTCCCAAGTTGGCTTTTTTCACAGATTATTGGTTTGAACAGTTTATCAGGAATTAATTTTTCTTACACACAACACACTGGAATCAATATCTACATAGACACAAATAGAAAGCTAGCTTCCTGGTGTGACTATGACATTTGCCAGCATGTATTCTCACACAGAGCACATACACAATACACACATTTAAGTCTCTTTTCAGTAAACTTTCAACTTGCCATCGCCCTTAACTTAGCTTACAGCCTCATAAGCAAAGCCTGGTAATAAATAATGCAGAGAGATTCCATTTACTATAGAACTGTTAAAGTCCAGCAGCACTGAGGAGAACATATACTGAAGGGCAGACTGCCATCTCCGATGCTCGGCGCCCACCAGTCTCTGCACAGGGAGCACATGGCTTTGCCTGCATCCCGGGGGAGGCACTCCAGTGCCTGGCCCAACGGAACTCACAACGTAGCACCTGTAGTGGTGAGAGTTTTCAAACTAGCACCATGATGCAGCGATATTGTAAATCAAACCGGCTCTCCCAGATGTTACCTGAGCTCTCAGGGGGAACTCTGCAGAGAGGCATTACTTCTCATCCACCCCATCCGTCTTTCATTCACATTCAGCATCATCGTGTGCTGTCTCACATAGCGCTGCCGGGACCCTGAGAATGGAACCCGTGTTCTTAGAGACTGGCTACTATCTGAGAGACCTGTCCCACGTGCACACTGATGCAATAGCCAGATGAAGCATTCAGTTCTAAGGACGTCCCAAGTAGACACGCTGGGCAGAGGAGATGAAAAGATAAAGGGCAATAATTTGCCATTGCTTGATAAAGATGGACGAATGAGGGGTTTATGCAAAATAAGATCTCTCCCTTGCACCAGTAGCTGGGAATGGCTGAAAGGGGATGGATCACTTGATGATTCCCTGTTCTGCTCATTCCCTCTGGGTCACCTGGCATTGGCCACTGTTGGAAGACAGGATACTGGGCTAGCTGGACCTTTGGTCTGACCCAGTATGGATGCTCTTACGTACTTATGTACCACATCTTCAGCCTCAACTGAAACCAAATTATTTCACAGAGGTTGATAAGACTTTGGAGTTTTCTCCCTCCATAAGTGCCTCTGATCATCGCGAATCAAGAGCCACAAGTGCCAGAATACCTGATTGTAACCATTAGAATAGTTTACACATGAACAAAGGGGATCCTCCATCAGATGAAGACTTTAAGTCAATATTGGATGCTCTTCTAAAAGATCTGCTCTAGTCTAGTTCAACAATTCATTGGGCTCTAACCAGAATTGCTAGGTGAAGTCCTATGGCCTGTATTACACAGAAGGTCAGACTAGATGATCACAATCTTTCTGGCCTTATAATCTATGGATAGACTTTAGATTTCATCTCTCTGACCTCCTCTATGACATGGGCCAGAGAGCTTCCCTGAATTAATTCCTGTTTGACTACAGCAGATCTTTTAGAACATCATCCAAACTTGATTTAAAAATTACCAGTGATAGATAGTCCCCCACAATCTTTGGTAAATTGTTCCAGTGATTAATTACCCACACTGTTAAAAAACTGCACCTTTGTTTTCAGTCTGAATTAGTCTAGCCATGGGAACTTGCTTAAATAAGACAAACACAAGACAGGCCATAGGTTCAAGGGAGGAAACCTGCAGAGATGGAGGGGGAGGGGATGCAGGGTTGGCCAACAAGAATGGTCCAGATATGGAACATATGGAGTCGACCGGATAGAAGGTATCAAGTCAATAGTTGGAAAGGGAGATAGAGAGATGCAACTACTGAGATTGTAAGCTCTCCGGTGCACAGACTATCTTTTGGTTCTGTATTTGTACAGCACCTAGCACAATGGGGTCAGGTCCATGACTGGGGCTCCTGGGTGCTACCACACTACAAATCATAATAACGAATGGGGAAAACATAACAAGTTAGAGCAGGGGGGCAGCAGAGACCTAGGCAGGGCTGAGATTATGCAAGGCCTTGTAGATAAGGGGGAGGAACTTAAATGCTCCATCTCTACCCATCCAGACCATATCTACTCTAGTGACCAAGAAGCGAAAGGCTCCTTTGCCCATTCCCAATTCCCCAAGCCGACACAATGCTGCTGTGGGTTAACGCTGCACACTCAAGTGTGTCCCTGACTGCAGATATACTAAAAGAACCAGGATTGTTATTTAAGCTACTTATTTTTTTTTTTTTTTTTTTTTTTTGAGGTCACTCCAAAACCCCTGCCTCGAGAGAAGTCTGTTTGGTTTGATGGTGTCACCCATGGCGACTGCTGCACCATAGCTGCACAGCCCGCAATTAGCCAATCAGAACGCTTGAGCGCGTAAGGCCCATTTTACAACAAATAATTGATGAGGTTTGTAATGTTTCACGGTCAGTTGTTCTGTGAAGAGTTCAGGTGCTCATCTTTTCATCACTCCAATGGGTAGGGACAGCATTTCTCTGCCAGAGTACTAATTCCTTGCAGCGCTGCCTGCTATGAAAGTAACTGCCAGAGCAAGCTATTCATCAGTAATTTCATTATCCTATCGAGTTCCTTGCATTAAACTGGTCTCTTCTCAGGCACACAAACAAGCAGATAAAATTGACCCATCTGCAGACAAAGAGAAAGGCTTCTGAGTGGCTTTAATGAACATCAGTTTCAAGAGCAGAACTCTGCCTACATGATGGAGGCATTTTCTTGCCCTAGAAAAGCAATTCTGAAAAAGGTTTGGCCATTGACAGAAAACACAAAGGCAATAAGTATCGCAGTATGAGGTGACGCATCTGAATCGCGGCACACAGTTAGATGGCTGTCAGAACAACTGGTTGAAAAAAACATTATATTTGCTGGAAAATATTTGAAATGTAATGAAAAAAATGGTTTCCTTCTTAATTCTTCCACAGACTTCTCCCCTCCTCCCTCCTTTCATTTTCCCCCTGGAACAAGAGGTGGAAAAGGGGAGAAGAAAGAAAGTAAATGAGAGAAGATTTTTGTTTTTAATCAAAAATACATTGGAAATTTAGATCCTTCCCCACAAGAAAAAAGAAAGTGAATTTTCAAAAAAAAATAAAAAAAATAAAAAATAAAAAATAAAAATTGAGCAGCGACAGCTCTCAGTTCAAATCCAATAGGTAGAGACCTGCAAAATTTGTATCCGCATCCGATCCACAAATTTGGTCTGCAGATATCTGCAAATTTGCAGGGCTCTACCAACAGGGCACTGCCCCAATCCTGCAACGAGTCCCAAGTCAAGCCCCATTTCAGGCAAAGGAGACTGCCTGTGAGGAGCCCATGTGGAATTCGTTGCTGAGGATGGGCTGAAAATCATCATCCTAGGAGGCTGTATTGGTGATCTCTACAAAGTGAGTTTAGGGACGGAGGGTTTCCAACAAATTCCTTAAATATCAGCTTCTAAAAAAAAAAAAAACACACCCACCACAGTTGGTACTAATTGGTCTCCCTTCCTGACAGTCACAGCACACAAGCCAAGGATTCAGCAGGCAACCGGAGGCTGAATGAACTCTTCCATGCAATGAATGCAGCTAGTTGGACAAGGAGTGAGGCAGGCTAGTAGCAGCAGGTCAGGGCTGGGGGAAGGGGAGTTAGCTTTCACTCTTGCTACCCAAGCTGTAAAGTGGCAGAAGACTTCCCTCTCCAGTGCTGCTAGCCTGCCATCTTTGAGGACCAGCACATTTACTTCAAATCCATGATTTTGTGTTACATGAATCCATGATGTAAAGAGAGTAGAGGGGAGAGAGTCTCTCAGTATTACAGCAGATCCCTTCGGTCGCCTAATCCAAGGCACATACGGTTATATATAGACCAGTGGTTCTCAAACTAGGGCCGCCGCTTGTGTAGGGAAAGCCCTGGTGGGCCGAGCCGGTTTGTTTACCTGCCGCGTCCGCAGGTTCGGCTGATCGTGGCTCCCACTGGCTGCGGTTCACCACTCCAGGCCAATGGGGGCTGCGGGAAGCAGCGGCCAGCAAATCCCTTGTCCCGCGCCGCTTCCCGCAGCCCCCATTGGCCTGGAGCGGCGAATCGTGGCCAGCAGGTAAACAAACCGGCCCGGCCCACCAGGGGCTTTCCCTACACAAGCGGCATCCCCAGTTTGAGAACCACTGATATAGACCTTGCATAGTGACTGGTGGAAAGGGCTACATCAAATATAGAGGAACGATGGTCTAATAGTCAAATACATGACTCATTTTGTATATGCCAAAAAATGAAATGGATGCGATAACTGGCAGCTCTCCTGAGGACAGAGCTCTTCCCCTGCCCCCACAGACAACCATGCAGCAGGGGCAAAGGGGAAAGAAATACCCACAGATGTACTATTTACTGTTTGTCATTCAGATGAGCCTTCACTGTGTTTTCTGTGCCCGTTGCATCCCCAGAGCCAAGAGTCAAGTCTGAAGAGGGGCCCAAATCACAAACAACCAATCCAGAACAGCCCCAAAACTCTGCAGCAGTTCACAGCTGGATCTAAATTTGGCCCAGCTTTGTATTTCCACTGGAAACCCACTTGTCTCAGAGGTTTATCACAGGAATGGGGCAAACGCAAGTGGGTTAAAAGAGGACCCCCCCCCAATCATTACTCAAAAACTTGAACTGAACTTTTTGAGTTCCAGAAAAGTTTGATTCATCTGCTTTTCTCCTTCAGTCTTTCCTACATTTCTTCATTCTGTCTTGGAGCTGAAGCCCCAGAAGGTACACCAAGAAAAAGGCTTGCTCTGGACATTTGTTCCGCAGAAATTAAAGGAAGCAAAAAAGCATGGGAAGTCTCATCAGAAAGCCGGTCGACAGGTTTCTATTTTGATTTTTCAGGCTCTAGGCTCAGTTAGTTTAGATACAGAGGCAGGTCCTCAACTGGCATAAACCGTCCTTAGTTTCAAAGGTGCTACGACAATTTACACCACTTGATGATCTGCCCTCTGGATTTCTAGATGCTTATCCCAACTATGGGCATGATCCAAAGCCCAATGAAACCAACAGAAAGACTCCCAAGAGGCTCTGGAGTTCCTAAGTGCCCACCATGGGCAGATGTAGAGCTTCAGTGACTTTAGTGGGGATTCATGCATGCACAGGGGTATGCTCACAGGGCACTCATTACAGGATCGGGGCCTAACATCAAACCTTTCAGGTGTTGCACACACTCCGTACTCACTGACGACAGCTGCAGTGGGAAGCCCTCACAGTATCTGTACCCTACCAGAGTTTGAAATATTGCTAATGAAATGCAAAACTACTTGGGATTTCACGTTTCATTACCTACAACAGACCCTTTTTGGGGGGGGGGGGTGGCTAATTTTGCTAAGGTGCATACTTTTGCCAAGCACAAAATAAGCAAAATTAGACCTATTTCTAAGTAAAGAGTGATCTGCAGTGAAGCACAAGAAAAATGGCTTTCATCCATCTTCTGTGCTAAAATGGCTCTTCCGTCTAAACTACAAAGAAGACAAAGCTTTGGGCTGTTCCACTGCATGCAAAGCCAAACATGTCCGTAAAAGCTTCTCTTAAAACCACCACCAAAAAATCTTGCACAGCTGGAATGGGAGTCAAATCTAAACGTTATAACCATAGTAAGATCAGTCCATTGGTTCATGAGACGGAACCTAAGATTGCAAGAAATTAAAGAAGAAAGCTCCTCTTAGTTTACTGAATGGAGGCAAAATATTTCAGTGAGCAACTAAGAGGTTAAACTGATCGATCATTAGCAGGCCAAAGGATAAATTTTGCTCCTGGACAAACTGGTATAAATCCAGAGTAACTCCACTGCAGTCAATGGAGTTACACTGGGGTAAGCAAGAATTTGGTCCTATATCTGTAACTATCCACATGGGTTATGTGCCCTGATGCATGGAGTCACTGAAACATAATAGGTATGGCAGGTACTTATAAGTTACACAAATGGCAACTATTTGCTCAGGCACACAGAGGTGATGGTGTTTCCTATGAAAGGAAGAGAACGTGCCCAGCAGGCTGGAAAAAGTGATAAGCCCACTTCCTTCCAACTCTCACAGATGGAAGGAAGACAGCACTGACAGAACCATTCGTAACAACCAGCTCCAGACCTCAACTCTGGACGCTGCAGACACCCTTTTGCCTTGTAAGCATTATGTCCCCATGCACAGTGCCTGATAAAACTCAGACCCCTAATGGTAGTGGCTCACCAGGCCTCTGCAAATGTTCTTCCTTGCTGAGGATTTGGTGTCCTCTGTCCTGGCGCAGATTAGATGCAGCAAACAGGCAGGCACTTTTTACTGCATCGTCACCGCACTCAGACAGGCCTGAGGAAGAGGGACTAGGAAAGGTCAGTTCTGGACTATCAGATCAAATCCAGGGACCCATCACTAATACTGTCACATTAGAAATAGCAGAATCATCTTCAGTCCCCTCCTGAGACCCACAGGAGAAAGATGGCAGCAGGCTAGATGGAGGGTCCAAAGCCTTGGAATTTGCTGCCTTCTTTGGAGAGGACTGGGAGTTCTGTTATGCTGATTTTTCATTGATGTAAATCAGTGCAGCCCCACAGCTGCTCTAATGCCAGGGTGGAATTAGATGCAAGGGAGACCTGAGCTCAAGGGGGAAGGTGCTTGTAGGCGCCCAGGAACTGAAGAAATCTAGACATTAAACTAACTAAAAATAAAATCACATCAAATAAGAACAACATTTCTCTGACGTATCGTAACTCCCA
This sequence comes from Emys orbicularis, assembly GCF_028017835.1. Taxonomy (NCBI): domain Eukaryota; kingdom Metazoa; phylum Chordata; order Testudines; family Emydidae; genus Emys; species Emys orbicularis. The sequence continues at coordinate 5,078,544 of NC_088705.1, read as the reverse complement.
AAGCCCAGCAGATAAATACTTTGACACTTTGTTCTTTTGTCAAGATTCTCTTCCCCCACCCAAGTCACTGCTTGACTTCAAAGAAGCCTCAAGCTACTCTGGAAAGACGAGACAGATTCCCATCGGAGGAAGATCTGTTATCAGAGGGTTTCAAAGGCAAGAGTGCTTCTACCTGCATTAATGCTGCTGAAGCAAAAGGCTTGTGGCGTCGATGGATCCAAGAAGAAAATTAAACAGGACATATCTATAAAAGATGAGAATTTGTCCTGAGAATACAAAATCTAGGGGAAGAAAAATAAATCAAAAAACGAAGGGAACATACACTACATGGAAAGTACAAAGCTAATTAATATAATAAGCAAGGAGAGCTGGGATGGATGGCCTTGTGGTTAGGGAATATGTGTGGCACTATAGAAACCTAGTGTCTATTCCCAGCTCTGCTACATCTGTGACACTTTGGGTGAGTCACTTAATCTCTCTGTACCTCAACTCCCCATCTGTTTGTCAGTCTTGTCTATAGACTGTAGGCTCTTTAGGACCGGGGCTGTCTCACCACGTTTGTACCGCACCTTGCACAACGGGACACTGAGCTGAGCTGCTGCCTAAGTCGAGGCACGGCCATAAGACACATCATGAGAGGGAGAGACGAGCATCTCAGTAACAGAATGTGAACTTTAAGAGTGAGCAACATTCCATGTGTGCAGAACCAAGGGCAAATCCTGTGAGGTGCTGAGTGCTCGTGTCTCCCACCCATTGCAGAGCAGAGGCAGCTGGCACCCTGCAGGACTGGGCCCTTACAGGGGAAAAACCTACAATTCCACTTTCAGAATGCAACAATTCCACAATCCTCACTCCACAGTCTGTATGTGTGTGTGTGTGTGTGTGTGTGTGTGTGTGTGTGTGTGTACACACAGAGCACAAGACACACACAAACAGGCCTGAATGTTCACCTCTGCATACCGATGAGAAGATATTGGGTGGCATGGGGGGAACCTCCACCCAACACATAACAACAATCCCCCAAATAAAAAGGTTTTGTGCTGATTGCAGCAAACAGAACAGCCTTTGCAAGAAGATGCACAATGCACAATAAGAGAACCTCAGCTACTGTTGCTATGACAATGCACAACACCCTTGCGCCTGTTCTTGTGCCCAGCTTTCTTCAAACAGGGATAAGCGTTACACATGGGTTATTCAGTGCTACAGCCTATCAGCATGCAGAGGTTATGGGGACCGACGTCAAAACGAGGTTAGTTTCTGCCCATACGTATGTGAATGTTTGGAAAGTATAAACAGAGTGTGAAGGGAACAGCCGAGCTTTGCTTCCAGGGTTAAGATTGTAACTGCATCTGGTAGATCTTTTATCAAGGATTTCACTGCTGTTCTAATAATGACTATACAGACAGGGTATGTGCAGTATATTCATTAACTCTATTAGGAGTAAGAATAACTGGGGGAAATTCTATGCCTTCTGCTATGCAGGTGGTGAAATTAGGGGTATGTCTACACTAGAAACTTAAAGCGACCTATATTAGGTCGACTTACAGCCACCGCAGTAGGCATGTCCACACTATTCTCCTTGGGTCGGCGGCGGTGCACAGTCTTCATCAGGAGGCCTTCCACTGACCTAAGAGGGGCAATGTGGGGAGCCGAGAGCCCAGTCTCTCTGCTCCACTGGCAGCTTCCTCCCGGGAGCCTGGCTGCCCCACAGGCTCCCAGCGGGCTGCCCAGGACTTTTCACCTCCCCTTTCTTCTCTAGGAACAAGGGGGAAGCCGACCAGGGCTTCTCACGCCAGCTCCCCGCCGGGAGTGGGATCCAGCCACCCAGCTCTACAGAGGAGCGGGGGGCAGCTAGGCTCTAGCTCCCCCGCTTTCTTGTCAATGTCATGGCTCCGGTCGTGAAATTGACAAGACAGCCAACAGCCAATGTAAGTAACACACTGTCTACACACTCACTACACTAACATAAGCCCTACGCCTCTCGTGGAGGTGGTGTTATGATGCTGGTGTAGTAGGGCGCTTACATCGGCAGAAGCAAGGCTGTAGTGTGTACACTGACATAATTAGGTCAATGTAAGCTGCCTTAGGTCACCCTAACTGAAGTGTAGACCAGGCCTGGATCATCATAGTGGTCCCTAATAACCAACTACCCATGAGTCTCTCTGATTGGGAGGAGAGAACTCTGCAGAAGTTTATTGATTATAAAAATATTTTGATGAATACAACAGGAGTACGTTTGACTTCGAAGGCAGATCAAAAGAATATTTTTGCTTATGCAAACTCGGTAATGCAAGTAGAAAGAAAGAAAACACTAGGAAATCCTTGTTCATTGAGGTATAAAATAATACCTATTTCCCTGTATATTTATGCAGTTCATTTCCAACTCAAAGAATATTGCATTCTAGCTTTGCTATCTCAAATTTATATGTACACACACACACACACTCACACGCACGCACTCCACTCCACCCGCCATTGGTGCAGGATGAAATATCCCTTAAACAAGCATGCAATGAAGATGACTTTATTTAGTTGATGTGGCAGGGTGACTGTAAGGAGGCAGGCTAAAATCACCACCACGGGAATTTGGCCAGGAAACTAGTGGTATGTCTACACTGCAATACAACATCTGTGGCTGGCCTATGTGAGCTGACTCAGGCTCCCGGGGCTATAACACTGCAGTGTAGACGTTCAGGTTCAAGCTGGGGCCCAGGCTCTGGGACCCCATGCAGGGGAAGGGTCCTAGAGCCTGGGCTCCAGCCAGAGCCCAAACATTTCTACCTCAATTTTACAGCCCAGCAGCCCTGGGCCAGCCACAGGTGTTCTATTTCAGAGTAGACATACCCAAGGGCACCAAGGTTACCCTTTCCCACCCTCCATTACAACAGATGCCCTGGGGTGTTTACCAGAACTCAGGTCTACACTTCACCTGAAAACACAGTGGCCAATGACAGAGGCCGTATTGATCATGTCATTTGGGGAGGTTCCTAACACAGGCATGTGCAAAACTGCACCGTAAGGGAAAGCAATGGGCTCTGCCCATTCTGTATAAGGAGAGATTGTCTCTCCCTTCTACTAGTCTGAACTTGGCCAGACAAGAAAAGCTTGCTTGGTGGGAGCCTAATGCAAGAGCCAGAAGTGGGTGGGGACTTGATTGTAACAGTGTCTCTCCATCTCCCGAAACCCACTCTTGTTTGCAGTTCTTCTCTGCCCGACCCTCTTTCTTAGCTGGTTTGCAGCATCGCGGAGTGTGACAAGCCTGGCTTACATCTATAAATAAATTAATGGAGATATCCTATCTCCTAGAACTGGAAGGGACCTTGAAAGGTCATCGAGTCCAGCCCCCTGCCTTCACTAGCAGGACCAAGTACTGTTTTTGCTCCAGATCCCTAAGTTGCCCCCTCAAGGATTGAACTCACAACCCTGGGTTTAGCAGGCCAATGCTCAAACCACTGAGCTATCCCTCCCCCCCAATCTCCTGAAAGCTAGGCCAATGAGGAGCGCCAGATACATTTTCCTCCCCTGGGAACCTTGCCTTCCAGCAACCACGCTTGGCTGCACATACACGACCTCCTGAATGTTTACGCTCGCAGATATCTGCTAGCCAGCAAGGTGCCCACAAAAAGGCCCTAGCCCTAGGGCACCGGCAACAAGTAAATATCGGCCAGGTAGGCAACACGCGACGCAAGCTCTGTGTGGCCTGTCTACTGTAGGAAGAACTTCCTCTGACAGTAACGAAGCATTACCACCTCCAACATCGTCACGCTTTATACCAGCGATGCTGCATGCGGCAAGAAAAAAAAAAAAAACCCACCCTGAATCTTTTCCACATTGAAGGGAACAAAGACTCAGAATTTATGGATACTTGGCAACCGTCAGCAAGGCCACATGTACCACAGCTCACCCCAGCTTCAAACAGAGCAGAGGTGTACCAGAGCCAGGCCCTACCATAAGCAAAGCAAGCCATTAACATCCAGTGCTTTGCACCGCTGCATCAGCCTGAAAGCACAGTCAGCTGCACTAATACGAATCACAGGTTTGTGCCACCTCCCATTGAATGCAACAATTACCACACATATCCAAAGGCACAGCCGTTTCTATGCTAGAGGTTTACACTGGGCCTTGAACACCAGTGGGTGTAATCAGGGGAACCCCGCCCCCACTGCCACAGTGTAGACATGCCCCAAACCTGTGCTTGCTCCACAAGATCATTTGCACTCCTGGGATAATTGACAACCTGTCAACACGACACCCAAACACCTCTGAAAATTAACTTCCATGTGCTTCTGCTGCCACAAACCTTGGTGAGAATCGCAGGGGAAAAAAAACAAAAACAGGGTTGCGGTTCTTTCTTGAAAATCATATTGAATTCAATTCCACCTTGGTAGTGCATTCGGTGGGAGCAACAAAGGGACCATGTACATGTGTGGACCCTAAGGCAGAAGCTGGCCCAAGATTCATGATAAACTATTACAGCTGAAACATCATGGAGTTGAAAACCAGAAGACAATCAAAGTCAGCTGCTGCCTCTGAGAACGAGCTTGAAATACATTCATACTTTGAACATTTTCCAAACTTCAAGTCAAATGATTGCCTACGAGGATGGATGCAATTTTCTGCCACTTCCAAAGGGTTAATCCGACTCAGAACTTCTCTAGCACTTTACATTTTCACAGTGTTATATGGCCATAAGTATATAAACACCAACAGTCACCTGAGAGGTGGATAAGTGTTAATCCCAATTTATAGACAGGGTACAGAGGTTACATGAGTGGCCCTAGGCTGCTTTACAAAGTCCAGGGCAGAAACAGGACTAGACCACGGGAGCTCCTTCCTCCTCTACTCAACCCACTTGCCCTATAGGTGACAAGCAAGGGAGATGTGATAGGCAGGAGCCTTATGCTAACGATGTAGTCATAGTCTGCAAGAGAGATGAGCTTTCAACTGTCCAGGAGCCACGCCCATTTTAAGATCCACACATCTGCTGCATAACCTGCCACCCAGCACTCTGTGCCAGCAAAGGGCTTTCATTATACAGGCCAAGCCAGCCAGGTTAGTTTGCTCGGTCTCCTTGCTTCCCCCCACACCCATACTACTCAAGTGTTCAGATTACATCTCCTGCTACTGCAATACCGAAGGCTCGGTCCCTCTGTCAGGTACAAACTGTAGCTGCACTAACAGGGCATCATCGGTTCTTACACTGATCTTCACAAGTCACTATGGGCTTGTCTCAGCTGAGAATACAAGTGGTCCTTTAAAATGTGTTAGCTAAGATGTGTTGATGAGCGTATTTTTAAACACCACAGAGCAACTAGTGTAGACAGGGTTTAAATGTTAGCCCTAGAGTTGACTCTCCACTGCTCTGACTGCAGCCTTAGGCTTCCCCTCTAGAGTAGACCAAGACCAGTTAACACATTTTTAAAGGTGTCAAACCCTGTCTACCCTGGGTGCTGAGTGGTAAAAGTATGTTTGCACATTAGCTAACATGCTTTAAAATACCACTCAACACCTAGTACAGACAGAAGAGGTATTTGCAGAGCTGTAGGTTCCCTCAGCTCCACTGGTGCAGAATCCAAGTTGTTCACTGGGAAGTGTGAAAGGTTTCACACCTTCAGATCTCTGTGGACAAGTATCCAAGGCCTTGTCTCCACTGGGGGGGGGGGGGAGGCATAGTTTTAACATGTTAGTTGGGAGAGGTAAACCTGGAGCTCCTACCCTAGGGCTTACTCTGACCAGCTGACATGTGAGAATTCCAACTTCCCTTGTCTATACTAGGATCTTAGCAGGTGTTAAAATACACCTATTTTCCTAGCGTAGATAGGGTCCGAGAGTTAAGACACTGGCCCCAATCCCCTAGGGAGTTGCAGCAGCAGTTCAGAATGCACTCCATACTTTTTAGAATTTGACCCTACATTACCACTGCATGAGGCCTGCAATTATGAGACCACGACTACGTCCACGCCAGCAGTGCTTTACTAGGATAGAAATACCGGTATACTTTACCAGCAACGCGCTCCTACTGTGGACGCAGCTATACCAGTTAAGCTGGGCTTTGTACCAGTACAGTAAAAACACCCTCCACAAGTGAAATAAGCTATACCAGTAGAACTGCAGCTTTGCCGGCACAGATGCATCGGCACTAGGGACTTCTGCCAGCATAGCTATGCCAGTCGAGGACCCCACCGCTTTATACCCCGGACTGACATAGGTATGCTGGCAGAAGTCTGTAGTGTAGCCCTGGCCTGTTAACACCTCCAGGCCCAATTCTCCATTGCCCTGCACCCTGTGCAGCCATTTACACCCCTGGAAGCAAGTTTTGAATGCTCCCTCTCTCCTTTGGCAGCATTTTATGCATACTGTATCCTCGCTTTGCACTGGTGCAAATGGTTGTGCAACACACACACACGGAATAAATTGCCCAGGGAGGTTGTGGAATCTCCATCATTGGGGATTTTTAAGAGCAGGTTGGACAAACACCTGTCAGGGATGGTCTAGATAATACTTAGTCCTGCCTTGAGTGCAGGGGAGTGGACTAGATGACCTCTCGAGGTCCCTTCCAGTTCTATGATTCTATGATCTAGTAGCATTTTACATTCACTTTGCACTGGTTTAAATGACAACACAAGATGCAAGGCAGGGCAGAATCAAGCTCTCTTCCTTTCTGGCTATAGCCTGGTCCACATCTTATTTTCATGCCAGCATAAATATGATGGTTAGGGGTGTGATTTTTTACCGATATAGTTATACAGGTACAACCCCAAGCTTGGGTGCAGATATACCAATAATAGTATCTTATTCTGGTATCATTTATTCCTCAGCCCATATGGGAATAAGATATGCTGGTATGAGCAATTTTATATTGGTACAATCGCATCTGCACTGGGGGTTGTACCACTCTACCTATACCAGAATACCGTTAGAGCAGTGCAACTTTTGAGTGTAGCCAAAGTCTGAGACACTCTGCCTGGTGTCCAGCATTCCAAAATATTAACATTTCTCTCTCTTCAGAACAATCACATCAGGCTGCAAAAAGTTCTCTTAACATGAGGGCATGCTATGCTCTTAATAAAAGGTTTTCTGGTAGCCGATAACAAAAGAGATCTAAATAGACAGACAAGCGCTTTCATCCAGAGGCAAGAGGTTTCTAAAGCCTGAGAAGAAACTCTGTGGAATCTACCAGAAGAAAATGACGAGATGACCAACCCTTGGGGTTTGCACACAGCCCTCCTGCTAAATTTTGGTCCTGTTTTAAAAAAGCACCAAGGAACGTTTCATGAAGGTCTAACCCCTGGGCTGTTCTCATCCTGTCTCATCTGCTGAGGGACAGTGTCGAAAAGCTGTCTGCAGGCATTCAAGGAAGCCTGAAGGTCAAGGAACTAGAAACAAGGCTTTGCGTGCTTCATAAAGAGAGGCCCTAGTATCTTTCATCACAAATTACCATTCTAACCAGCTCCTTGACAGCCAGCAGCTCAGTCCCTAATGTTGGGTTCTCTGAGATGCTGTGACGTTGCTAGGCATGGTTGCTAGGCAAAGGCACACATGCAGTTGTTTAACTGCAGTTCCGTCACAGGGCTGGCTATTTAAAATAAAAAAAAAATTACAGATACACTTTTTTTTTTTAATTAATTTAAAGCCAAACAACTAGCCACCAGTTCGGAACCTACTTCGTCTGAAAATGACCTTACATGACAGGTTTACTGAGGGTCACAGATAACGCTGTTCCCCCTCTTCCTTTGCAGCATTCATGCCATCAGTATTCAGCAACACAGATTGCTTTCCGCTGCACCGCAGGGCACTCGGCCATTGCAGAAAGCCAAGGAGAGTGGGGCGAGGAAGAAAAGAGACAGCACCAACCCGAAGCAGGCCTGACTCTTCCAGCAATGGGCCTCAGCCACAAAAATTGGACCTAGATTTTGATCTTGGGGTGCTCTGCTCCAGGGCTTTGCTTTGGGCACATCTGTAATATTATAACAAATCTAGTGGTTGTGTAAGTTTTCCCACTTGACTGCAGCAACAGGGATAGCACTTACAGTCCTCAAACTCCCACCTGTCCTGTTGCAAGCAACCATTTTTGGGTTCTCACACACACACACACACACACACACACACACACACACTCTATCTATCTATCTGTCTAAACTCAATGACTCTCACCCTACATGGCAGGAAGCCTCCTGCAGGACAGATAAAACATTAAAGCTCCTTAACTAGATCTTCCTGTTCCAGAAGCATGAGCCATTTCCACATGAACTAAAAGGGGGGATTCTATTCAGCTCTGAGAAGTGTGAAGCCTAAGCCACATGGTTGAGCACTTCTCACTGCCCTGTGGTGGATGAAATGAGTGCACAGGTAGCACCGCAATGGACCTGATTCTCCATTGCCCCAATCTTGTGCAGTCATTTACATCAGCACCAAGTGAGAGTTTCACATCATTCCCATGCATCACGTATAGGAATGCAAACGAGAGTCGAACACTAACCTTCTGCTCTGGTAGTGTTTGCACAGGTGTGAATGACTGCACAGGGGGCAAAGCACTGAAGAATCAGGCCCAATAAGTTAAACAACTTCTTTGGAAGAGTCGAACACACAAAGTGAATGTGCTCACCCAGAGCTAATCTTCTGTGGCAGATGAGCCTTGCAGGGCACTGATGCAGGCCAGCCTTACACAGGGAATATTTCAATACGGATGAATTAAAACAAACCAAACAACCACCACCACCTCTTCTCCTCCATCCAACCTTCTCCAGCCACTGAGACTTCCCCACTCTTAAAAGAGTTCGGACAACTTTTTAAAAAAGTTCTCTCCTTTAGCCTAACCTCTAACCACCAGCCAGATACAATAAGAATGAACATGAGCCCAACTGCAAACTCTGAACACTTTTTTTTTTTTTGGAAGCTCTGAGCTTGCTTTGATGCTTCCAGGGGTCCCCAGGGCTCTGAGTTCCCTTGCTGCCATGTGCCCTCAGTGTGGACACTTGCAGTGTTCACAGATTCACTGCTTCCAAAAGGTGCAGTGCACCCCAGACTTGCCAGTTTCATCTCAGACCACCACTTTGCTTAACACTTAGCACTTAGCCATGAGTATAGTGAAAAGAAATATAAGTTTATTTAATGAAGTACAGAGAGTCAAGTGATAGAAAGTATTAGACACAAATGATTACATTTAAAATACAACTGGCATGTGTTCTAGATCCTAGACTTACTTAACTAGATAGCTTTATTTCTTACAGAGCAATGCTCACCCAATGTCCTGCCAGCTTTTTACAGCTAGGCTTGGCTGTGCCCCTCCATTCATAAGGCAAACCTGCTATTCGCTTGCCTCCTTAATGAAGAGCCCAGGGTGTACCTTAGTGAAGAACCTTCGATGTACACCACCAATCCATTGCCCTTTACCCCTAAACAGGAACATCTCCTGCCATTCGTTTCTTCCTGTAAAAATTCCTCTCTTGAAGATTTCACAAAGTCTTGATTAGCATTTGGCTCAGTATACAAGCAGGCATTCATTGTGAGGTAGACAACGCCCAACCCACATGACCAGATAGAGATAAGCAACTGTTACCTCTTGCTTGAAAGGAACCTATCCGAGATGTGTCACCTCCTGGTTACCTGCCCCTATGAGCATAATTTTCAGTACAGACACAGAACTCCTTAAATATAAGCCATACACACATTTCACAGTGATTACGATGACCAGTGGGCTACTGGCACATGCCACCCTTTAGTGAATTATAATGCATGTATCCGACCAAGGGGATCCTTATGCAACTCTATGCACCTCCTGTGCCCTCTGCCAATTGGCATCAAAAGGTTCCTGGGTCACACTGACCTAAGATCCCCACCCTCTCCACCAATCATAATTTTTCATTTTCGCTTCCAGGTCCAAGATGGGAACGGCATGCTGATTCAAGTTGCTTCAGGAAGGCAAATAACCTGTGGGATAACTCATCCAGGGAGGTAATGAATTCTCCAACACTTGGAGTCTAAATCATAGTTGGATGCTTTTCCAAGAAATGTGATCTAATTTAGTGGTTCTTTACCTTGTCCATACCCTGACCACAAGTTACAGTATCCTCCTGGCAGAAGTTTCAAGAAAGTGGAGGGTGGGTATCATCTAGCTATAAACAAAAGGAGAGTGGTTGCAACCCCCTAAAGCCCTCAGTGGGTCAACAACCAAGGATGAGAACTCATGCTCTTGTTCGATCAAAAGTTGTTGGGCTAAATGCAGGAATCACTGGGTGAATCTCCATGGCCTGATTTACTTAGGAGTATCTAGTTTGCCCTTCTAATGTTCCTTTCTGGTGTTAATATCTGCGTGAGCATTCTCTGATGGAAAGGCACAGGAGAATACTAAGGCACTACACTAAGGTTACAAATGGAGGAAGCATGGTCTGGTACTTGAAGCAGAAGTCAGGACACTAGCTTATCAGCAACTGGCTCTTCCGCAGAGTTTCTGAATGACATTGGACAGGTCACTGGCTAAAGAGCTCATACTCAACTTTCCTAATTCACAGGGCTGTTGCATAGATTAATTAGTGTTTCTCAAGCATTGTGATATCCTCTGTTGGAAGTTTAAAGAATTAAAAAAAAAATGCCACTGATGAGACTATTTGGCATTAAAATCCTTAATGGTTGATAGAACTTCCTAGAATACGGCAGAATTAAGCTAGCATGGTGGTGATGTTCTGACCTAACTACATAACATAACATGTGCAGGTACTAAAAACTCCATGAAAAAGGATGTTCTCACTGTTTCTGGCCCATTAGGAGGCACTCATGAGGCTGCAGATGCAACCAGTTCAGAGAGCTTGGATAATGTGCAGAAAAGCATGTGAACACGAGAATGCTCCTCTGCGCCCAAATTTTGAGCCTTCTGAGGTTCACCATGGACAGTGACAGCTGGGTGAAGACTCCAAAAAGCTTTCAGCAAATAAAATATAGCTTGTCTGTTTGTGCCTCCTGAGTTTGCTTTCCATAAACTCATCTACTACAATATTCATGTTGCAGGAATGCCCATGGACAGCAAATTTTAAGCAATTATTTTTGAAAATTAAATTGTAAAAAAAAAAGCTAAAGTGGGTCAGGACTACACGTTTTGTCTAAAGCTTTCAAAAAAAAAAAAACTTCTGATGAAAAGTGATATTTTTCTACCCATGCTGGTAATACTCCATTTCCAGAGTTAGCTTCATCCAACCAAGACATAGAAATATCACCATGTGACCCACATACCCATTTAAAACAAGCCAACACAAGTTGGCTTCTGAATATTTGCAACAAATCAAACACTCAACAAACAGTTCGAAAACCACCAACAGCCCTGTAATCATTTGAAGAAATAATTTTGATGAAATTGTGAACTTTGCACAGTCAATTCACACACAGGGGGAAAAGAAGTCACTCACTACAAGTTATTTACTTAACTACTGACAAGCAAGGCAGTTATCCCAATATTCTGCCCAAATGGCCTCTTCTCAAGAGACGCAATTTTCTCCCTTCAAAAACTCTTTCAGAATTGTCTCTTAATCAATCCTGACTGCTCCCGTAGCTCCACGACTCCTTCCTACATAGCCTTTGTCAGCATAATAGTAATAATATCAAGTACTTATATAGCCATTTTCATCTTCAAAACACTTTACAAGCATTAACCAATTAATGCACATTCTTCCCATGCTGTCTCCAGTGTTACTCAAATCCTCATTAGGTTTTCTCTGTGCTTTCCTGTCACGATTTCTCAAAATGTCCCTGGTTATCCTCTAATAGAATGCAACAGTCAGCAGCTTCCTTTGGCGTTTCTTCCATGTCTTACATTTAGAACTGGGCCAGAGCTGGCAGAAAGTTCCTATATTCCACCTTGTGATAGCACAATGGCTTTGAATCCAAACTTATAGGTTCAAACATTTTTGATGCAAAACCGGAAGCTGGCCCAAGAGAGGAAGGACAATCTTGTGGTTAAGGCACTAGGATGGGAATTAGGAGATTTGGGTTCAACTCCTGCCTCTCTATACACTCCCTGTAAGACCTTGGGCGAGTCCTTTAGGGTCATTTTCAAAAGTGCCTAAGTGAATTAGAATCCTAAGTCCCATTTTTGAAAGTTATTTTGGCACTTGGGGCAGATTTACAAAGGCATTTAAGAACCAGAAGATGCAGGCAGATGTCTAGTAGGATTGGCAGAAGCGTCTGAGTTTGGCACTTAACCTGTTTAGGTGGTATTGTACACCTCTATCCCAATATAACGCGACCCGATAGAACACGAATTTGGATATAACGCAGTAAAGCAGCGCTCCAGGGGGGCGGGGCTGCGAGCTCCGGCGGATCAAAGCAAGTTCGATATAATGCGGTTTCACCTATAACGCGGTAAGATTTTTTGGCTCCTGAGGACAGCGTTATATCGGGGTAGAGGTGTATTTCCCACTAGGCATCTTTAGGCATCGAAATACCCTTGTCAGTCTGGCGCCTACAAGGCTAAGTGTTGCTGGTAGTCTTTGGAGCTTTTGAAAATGTCACCCCCCTTCCATCAGTAAAATGGAGACAATGATACCACACTTTGTCTATTTAGATTTAAGTTCTTTGGGGCAGGAACTGTCTCATGTATCTGTGCAGCACCAAGCATGCTGGGGCCCTGACCTAGGTGGGGGCTTCCAAGCCCTTCTGTAATACAAACATTTTAATAAGAATAATACAATCCAATTTCAAATGGGGTTTGCCTTGAATTGTGCGATCCATTTCAATTGGAGAGGGAAAGCAAAACTCAGAGCTGAGCACCATAAAAATTAAAACGAAAAGGTTTGCACAAACTCCCACAAACTGACTCCACTCATGGAGGCAGAATTTTTATGCAGCCTCATTTATAAAGGCACTAATTATTATCCCCAAAACAAGTTTTTCTATTTGTGTTTCAATTATTTTGCGGCAGAAGGATATTTGCATTTAAATGGCTTACACGCCATATTCAAACATATCAAGTCACTTTCAGCTCAGGTGGTGGGGGTCCATTTCTCTGAAGAGAAAAATAGAAAGGGGGGGGGGGGGGAAACAGGATTTAGTTTTGAACCATCTGACAAATCACAGAAAAAGGCTAATTTACAGATTCCTGCCTGTTAGAGTCTCATTCTTGCTTAGTTTTTGTACTCTTTTATTTTAAACAAAACAAAAAGGTGTCACCCTGGGGGGACAGATTTAAAGCAAGCTGTGATTTCATTCATCTCTATTAACTATGAAGCAAAGTGTCCATCTACAAAGGTCAATGAACTCTTAAGGTCTCTGACCTAGTTCCACCTACCATCAAGCTAGCTATATATATGGCCTCCGTATTAATAAATAATACCTACCTCTTAAGTCACTCTTTTCATCAGCAGTTCTCAAAGCACTTTACAAAGAGCTCAGTAGCACTATCCCCATTTTATTGATGGGGACATTGAGGCACAGAGCGGTGAATGACTTGCCCAACATCATCCAGCAGGCCAGTGACAAAGCTGGGAATAGACTCCATCACTTTGATGCTTGAAAGTCTCAAAAATGTTTTACCCTCGGTGAGACAGGAAAGTGCTATTCTCTCCATTTTACAGATGGGGAACTGCGTACAGGGAGATCATCATCTTGGGAATACGTTCTTATTTAGAAATGTGTCTGACCTGAGCTCAGGTGGAGTTGCAGCCATTGTTCTGATTCAAGTCTCAATCTCTGGTAGATGTCCCTAAGCATCAGTGTAGCAATCTGATTGTTTCCATATCTATGCAGGATTTACCATTTCCAAAGCATTAGTCTTGCATGTGCAGTATCGGTCGTAGACACGTTTACAGACCGTTACTGTAGCATCCGACGTTTACAGACCGTTACTGTAGCGTCTGAGCATCACACAATCTTCAGTTATTTATCCTCACAACTCCCCTGTGAGGCAAGGCAGTGCTGTTATCCCCATTTTACTGATGGGAAATGGAGGCACAGAGAGAGTAAGTGACTCACCCAAGGTCACACAGGAAGTCAGTGACAGAGCAATAACTTGAACCCAGCTCTCCTACACAGTTCTAGGCTAGCGCCCTAACTACTGGACTACTTTTGCCAGTGACTACTGCCCAGTTTCTCGATATATAAAATTATTGTCCTTGGCAAGCTCAAATATCACCCTCTTTAAAAGCACTCAGTTATTCGCTGCTGCAATTTTCTTATTTTCTCATCTATACAATAGCACTTGGGACATTTATGAAGTGCTTTGAGCTCTTCCACCAAAAGCACTACCATAAGTACACAAATGCTAACTTTTACAATACAAAGTCATCTGAATTACAGAGAGACATACAAACAGTGGAAAATACTGCCTGCAAATATTTGAGATATTAATCAAATTTTGTCTTACTTCTATTCAGGACTCTTTTGTGTTTGCTTTCTGAGAATATTCCCTCACTGGAGCTTTACAAGCAAATAGGAAATATCCACATTGAATAGTCACTGAAAGTGAATCTCAAATTGTATACTAAATTGCAAAATTCACAACTCACTCTGTCCAATCTGGGGACAGAAACAAGAGCACATGACTTGTGTGGCTAAACGACACAGTTCAAACTTTCGATTTGAGAGTATCGGCAACAAACTTTGTGTTAACAGGCTAAGAACTGTTTGCAGAATAAAACTTTATTTAATGGAATGTTTGAAATGATTGTGGAAATTCCCAGTCTCTTCATGGATCATTCACACAAAGTAAAATTTGAATTCTTCATTGCAAACTATTAGCTCTGCTCTAAACGTAAGTGCTCCTCTGTTCAAATTATTTCTTCTTAACGGACTGAGGCACTGAAATTTGACTTATTTTAGCACATTGGAGTCAATAGATCCTTTTAAAGAAAATTCTCGTTTTTGGTGCTCATCTTGCATAGTTTACACACAAGTATCCCCACCGACTTCAATGAACTACTCACATGCGTGAGCTGTAAGTACATGTGTCATGCTTGCTGGTTTGTGGCTTACATGTAGGTCTAAATAAAAAAGGTCTTGGAATCTGTTTCCACTACTATCATTTAAAGCCTCATTTTCCTCTTTATACACTTTCTATTTAATCCTAGTTCTCAACCCAAAAAAAGATCAATAGCTCTCTTCTCGAATTTACACAGCTTTCAATTGAATAGTTAACACAGGGTGAACTTTTTAAAATATATATATATATAGTCTCATTTTCTACCTGTGCTCCTGAAAAGAAAAATAATATCCCTCAGTTTGATGTTCCTAGGGGTGAAAACGGCTATAATTTATTCTCTAGTTTAAGACTGTCACAGTGATTAGCAGGAACAAATGACAGACCCTTCTGTAAAACATTAGCTGCTTGCTCACTTAAAGTCCTCTGAAATAGACTCGCTCTTCACACAGAGCCCGCAAGCTGGGAACGGATTCTGCTATTCATCCACACAGCCTGTGCCACATGGACTGCACAAGAGTCTGTTCCATGCCATGCTCATGTAAAGGAACCACGAGTAGGATTGAGGGAAGGTAGCGGAGTCTTCTTGGCTTCTCTGTCAAATGCACTGCTGCTCTTTTTCCAGATGCTGAGGGCACAAGGGCTTCATCCAAAAGCCACTAAATCAGCAGAGAGACATCAACGACCTTTGGCTCTGGCACCAAGAGCCCATTTGGAGCTGGACTATTTAAGGTACCTCTAAAGATCCTGTTACCTTAGTATCATAGAAATTTAGGATTGGAAAGGACCTTCTGGATCATCAAGTCCAGTCTCCGGCTATCACAGGCAACCCTGTCATATAATCCGATCTACAAACTTGTCACGCTCCATCTTAAGGCCACTTAGGTGGGCGGTTCCCATTACTCCTAGTGGAAGAACATTCCAGAACCTACTTCCTCTGATGATTAGAAACCTTCTTCTAATTTTCAGCCTAAGTTTACTCATGGCCAGTTTATACCTATTTGTTCTTTGGCCAACATTGTCCTTTAACTTAAATAGCTCTTTGCCTTCCGTACCGTTGACCAGCCTCTGGCATTTGGACCATCTTGTTGCCTAACCCAGCTCAAAACAGAGCTAGAGGACCAAGAGGTTAAAAGGTTGCTGTTGTGAAATGTTACAGTGACAAAGTACAGACAAAACCTGAAGTGTCAAGGGTGACATGAACACCAGTCCCCTACAAACTGATCTGAGAGCACCTACTTATTTCATGTGGCCTTCAGGACAAGAACTGTTTTCTGACACTATTCACCTGGGATAGAACCAAATGATCTAGAAGTGAAAAACTCCCTCAATCTTCCACCGACTTGAACAACAACAAAGTTGCCATGAGTGACTTTTCTCCAGCTATTTTACGCTGTCAACTAACCTCATCCCTGGTCTCCTTCCATTTTTAAATCTATGTCAATCATTTTCTTTACTGGACCAGCTGGAAGGATTCTGCAGATGACTGTAATTTTACATTAAAAAGCAAGTTCTATTTACTATTGATCTACTTGTGTGGTGATGTAGCTTTGGCATACTCCGTTAACAGAAAATACGATGTTTCATCTTGGCTGCAATACTGGAGCCTAATTCTGCAGAGGCTTAAGCATGTAAGTAAGGGGACTGCTCATGGCCTTAAGTCTTTTCAGAAGCTTTCCCTTGAGTGTAACATTTTAAACATCGATTAAAAATAAAACATTGTCATCAGGTACAGCTTCCCCACGTCTCTAAAGATGAGCATTTCAGGAGGTGACACCATTTTATTATTAAACATGCTGCATCTTTCTCTGATGCTTAACTTTAATGAAAATATTCCTGGATGGCTGCTGACAGATGTCCAGGTTCCACAATCACTGCCTAACCTTTATATAATGGATACAAGAAAAACAATAGAGAGACGATCAATACGCTGTGTGATATGAGCAACATCTTTAAAAATGCTGTCGGTTCTTAAAAAGCACGGGAGTTCATTACCTTTACCAGGAAACATGCTTCCTATTTGGAAGGAAATACATTTTTCTTGATAGTATTATTCAGTATATCCAGCGGGAAAGGAACACTGAATTGTGCCTTTGTTAGAGTAGAAATGAGCTTCCACTTTTCTGTGCCTACAACTTGGCATTAACATCTCATCAAATGTCAGATCAAGCGTCGTTCTAACAGTGGGCCTGATTCTCCTCTTACATACAGCAACGTAAAACAGGTGTAAATCCACTGAACCCAATGGAGTTTCAGAGACATAAAACAGGCAAGGGAGAGAACAGAGTGAGGCCCAGCTACTCCCTTACATTTTGATGATGCAGGGCTAGCTTTCCTCAGTGCTGCTTAAAACCAAGCTGGAGTGTTTAATTTCAACTAGGAGACCATTAACAAAGGATTCTCATGGCAAGTGATTAGATCTCTTAAGATTGGGAACAATGATTTGCACACTGCTAACAAAAGAGGAGGTTGGGAAAGTGTAACAAAATCTAAGAAACTGCACAATGGTTTTAGACGGAGTGTTTTTCCTCGCCAGAAAGATACAACCTTTTACAGCGATCTGGGTACAAAAAATAAAAATAATCCTTAAAAAGGCAGCCTCTCCACACAGCTATGGATTTATGCAGTAATCTCCAACACAACACTCACTAGTTTCTGTCTCCACAGAAGCAGTGGTTCATCCACAATCAATCCTAATTCTATCTTACTTTGAAAGATTCTTATATTTTCCACCACCAACTTAATAAAAGTAGAGTTTCTAAATCTTCTTGTCTTCCTTACTAAATGAGGGAAAACTTCCCGTAAATATCTATGGTACCTATCTAGCCGCAATCACCGTAGTATAACTGGGTTAAAAAACGAATTAGATAAGTTCTTGGAGGATAGGTCCATTAATGGATATTAGTCAAAATGGTCATGGATGCAACCCCATGATCTGGGTGGCCCTAAGCCTCTGACTGCCAGGTGCTGGGACTGGATGACAGGGGATGGATGACTTGATAATTGCCCTGTTCTGTTCATTCCCTCTGAAGAATCTGGCATTGGCAACTGTCAGAAGACAGGATATTGGGCTACATAGACCACTGGTCTGACCCAGTCTGGCCATTCTTATGTAGTAACGATGTTTCACAATCTTTAATGTACTTATCCTCACAACATGTAGGGAAGTGGTCTTATCCCCATTTTACAGATGGGGAACTGAGGCACAGAGATGGTAAGTGACTTGCCCGGGACCACACAAAGTCTGTGGCAGCGCAGGGAATTGAATCCCAGTCTCCTACAGACTAGGATAGTGCCCTAATCACTGGACCATCTTCTCTATCAGTATCCTACCACTGCAGTGACCAGAACCCAGATCCCTGAGGTTTAAAAATTCTTGTCTTTGACAAGTTCCAATCCCATCTCTTAAAACAGTGGTTCTTAACCTGGGGTGCATGCACCCCCTGGGGGTGTGAGATGCCCTTTCTGGGGGTGCGAGACATGCCAGATTTTTTAGAAGGTAAATCATCGAAAACACAAATTAAGCTCAGGCACGTAAGTACAACTACAATTAAGCACAGGCACGTAAGTACAACTACTTTGTTTCATCAAACCTATGTATTTATTAACATTATACATTTTTTAACGATTACTGTAATACACAAAAAATATATATATCTAGGTTTAAGGGGCGAGAGAACATATTTTGAGAACCAAAGGGGTGCAGGCTGCAATAAAGGTTAAGAACCACTGTCTTAAAAGCACTGAGTTACCCTGTAACAATTCTCTTCTTTTCTCACCAATACTAACGTGCATGGGACAATTATGAAGTGTTTTGAGATATTCCAGCAAAAGCCACTACCATAAGTACACAAACGTACAAAGAGTCAGGCAAACAGTGGAAAGTCTCACCTGCAAATCTCTTTTCGGATAGTAACCAAATTTTGACTTGATTCTATTTTCAACCCTTTTGTGTTGGCTTTCTGCGAATATTCCAGCATTTGAGCTTTACCAGAAAACTTCTACTCTAAATAGTCATTGAAAGTGAGGCTCAAATTGTGTATTAAATTGCAAGAGTCATAATTCACTCTGTCCATTCAAGGAACAGAAACAAGAGCACAACTGGTGTGACCGATCAACAGTGCAAATTTTGAACTGTGAGTATCTGCAACAAGCTTTGCAAACCAGCTTAAGAACAGCTGGCAGAGTACGTTTGAGAATCATTTCAAAAGCCTAATTAGTTTGAGAATTTCACGAACGCTGTTGTCCCCATTTTACAGATGGGGAAATGAGACTAAGTGACTGGCCCAAGGTTAGACAGAAAGTCGGTAGCAAGTCCCAGACTAGTCATCTAACAGGACCATCTTTCTACCCTGTGCAATTTATTCAATAGTTACCAACTTCGAGTTTTCCTTGTACCTTTCTCTGAAGAAGTACCATGATCAGAGACAGGTTAGCAGACTAAATTGTCCATTGGTCTGACTTGGTCTGGCAAGAAGAGATCAGTGTAGCTTGAAAGCTTGTACCTTCCACCAATAGAAATTGGTCCAATAAAAGATATTACCTCACCTACCCTGTCTCTCTCTCAATTCCTGTCTTGTCAGTGTGAGAGGCGGCTGTACGATTTATACTAGAAGAAATCTATGGCTTTAAAGATAGGTGAGGGAAATCCAAATAAAGTAATTTCATTAGGATAGAAAAGGCTTAACGTTTCACAGAGCAGGTACAAACAGCAGCCAACTGCACTGATCGTCTCCCTTTTCTTTTATTTTAAAAAATGTTCTGAATAAAGACATCTTCACTTGATATTCATTGTTGTTTTATCTGCCTTGAAATGAAGACTGCAGGCACTCTGATAAATGGATTGAGAAACCATAGCTCCTGTAAATGCCTCCGGATCTGCTAGCGTGAACACAATATTTTCATATAGAGACAGTGTCTCATGAACATCTCCTCTCCCATCAACAGCTGCATAACATCCCTATGATGTAGACCAGTAGATAAGATCCTGGACTGGGAGTCAGAAGATCTAGGTTCTATTCTTTACTCTGTTAATTTGGGAGACTCCCTTTGCCTTTGTTTCCCATCCGACTTTCTGCTAATGTAGATGTAAGCTCTGACCGCCTCTCCATGTTTTTATGCTGCCTAGCACAATTGGGCTCCACGCCTGGTTGGGGCCTCTAGCCAGGGCCGGCTCTAGCATTTTTGCCACCCCAAGCACCAGAAAAAAAAAGCTGCAATCACAATCTGTAGCAGCTCTACCGCCGCTTCATTCTAGGGCCGCAATTCGGCGGCAGGTCCTTCGCTCCGAGAGGGAGTGACGGCCCCGCCGCTGAACGGCCGCCGGACGTGCCGCCCCCCTCTTCATTGGCCGCCCCAGGCACCTGCTTGCGACGCTGGTGCCTGGAGCCGGCCCTGCCTCTAGCTACTAGCATAATACAGTAATAAGTGTCAACAACAGTGATTCTTTACATGGGAAAAAAAGACTCCTTAGCAAAGCATTTAAGTTATTGTTAGCGTCTTTTAATGCAATTTGGCAGCTGGAAACAAGGAGGAGCAGCCAGGACCATGTGACCAGCTAGATCTCCCTGGACCACCAGCATAGTGGCCCATACACCACTGATGGACCAGTCCAGATACCCCACTTTGGGAACTCTGTTGAAATCCTAGTTTGTGACTTATCTCCAACAGCACTCTACTGTCAGACACGAACACCCTGTGCGAGTGGCCAGCTGGGGTTACTGTTACCATTAATCCATCTTGACTGTTTAGACCCTTACAAAACATTGACTCAAAAACCTGCAAATTGTGCATGCAACCTGTCTGTCATTACATGTCCCCATCTCAGACATCCTCCCACACGCCATCTGTTTGTTGCATATTATCTTCATTAAGACTATAAGCTCCTTCAGGACAAGTACTGTCTCTTACTACATTATCCAACACCCAGTACAGTGGGGGATCTGATCCCAACTTGGGCTTCTGGATAATACCACAATATAAATAATAAAACAGCGTGCTTTGCATGTGTTTATAGGAGTGGGGAAGATGCACTTCTCCACCTCTTTCTCCAACACAAGCTTCCCAGAAGTCTGTGCTACTCCAGCCCATTATTGTACTCTTTTTTCGTAACAGCTACCTAGCACTTCAAAGTCATCCCTATGCTGTAAAGCCATGGCCATTCCGAACCTCCCAACTGCAGAGATAAAAATTATATCCTCCTGCTCCAGAAGCACATGGCCTAATGGAGCATCTCCACTGGTTGTTAACACTATTGGGCTTATGATAGAGCTGTGCTGATCTGAATCCACACCACTACCCTCCGCTGCATATGCACACACACTAGATAGTTCATTACCACACCAATAAAGCCTTTGTTTAATAAGGACAGTCGATTATTCCCGCCGACAGGAAAATGGGGACGTCGCTGAATCTAAACATAGATGAAGAACATTGTACTTTGTCTACTGTGAAGTGACGTATTAAAAACCCTCTGTCCCGCTTCTACGCAAGGGAGGTGTTAAAAAAAAAAAAAAAAAAGGTACACATTTGGGTTCATTGAAGTATAATATCCCCATTCTGGCTGGCTGTGTCCATGGCAGCGAGCAAGGAGACTGAACCAGAGTTAATTTGATTTCTTTAATCAATGGGATTTTCCCAGTTACACATTAACCACTATCAAATTAGTCTGCCACTGCATTGCATGTCTGGAGTATATATTTTTGCAGATTACTGCGCTGCATTGTGTGTATTGTAAGCAAAGTACACCAATTTCTGTAATTGCACCATACTTCACTCCAAGCAGCACAGCCCAGTGTAAATACAGTAACGATGGGGGCTACTATTACGTATCTTTTAACCACTGTATCCTGGTTTCCATAAAAAACAATGCAGACTCATCAGGTGCCAGGCACTGAGATACCACACTGCTGGGGGTGTCAAAAACATCTTATTACATGCACACAGAACCACAACCAAGGCCTGTAGCCAGTACAAGTTACACATACTCCACACAGAGAAATATTTTAATGGACAAATCAGAGAAGGATGATCTTGGGGTTAGGACAACAGACTGGGACTCTCAAGACCTGCGTTCAATTCCTGCCTGTGACAAAGCCACCCTGCGCAACCCAGTTTCTCTGGGGGTACGTTCCCCATCTGTAAGATGCTAACAATCATCCTTCCTTTCCCCTAGCCTGTGTGTCTTGTCTATTTATATTGTAAGCTCTTTGGGGCGAAGACTGTCTTTTGCTAGGTGTATGTACAGCACCAAGCACAACAGGGCCCTGATTTTGGTTGGGGCTCCAGGATTTAAACACTGAAGGGATGAATTATGGTCTCTGTATGTTGGTGCTCATTAGAAGGTAAAGGGGGGGCCTCCCTTATTCCCCAGAAGGGCACTTCTGCAGGATGCAGCCCTTATTTCACTCCATCTCCAGGGGTGTGCTGCAAGTCAGGACCAAGATGCATGAACAGGGCTGCACAGGAACCCAGGAGGCGCTCACAGCCTGGAGCGGCAAACCGCGACCAGTGGGAGCCACGATCGGCCGAACCTGCAGACGCGGCAGGTAAACAAACCGGCCCAGCCCACCAGGGGGCTTACCCTGTCGGGCCACGTGCCAAAGGTTGCCAATCCCTGGTCTAGATAATACTTAGTCCTGCCTTGAGTGCAGGGGACTGGACTAGATGACCTCTCGAGGTCCCTTCCAGTCCTATGATTCTATGAAGAGGCCATTTACATGAGTCAGCTCATTTCACACCAAGCAACATGGCAGAAACGGGTCTTTCAGAGGGACTTCAGCAGGGGCCTCCTGGATCAGTTTAAGGAGGTGGTGCCAGGGCTATTCTTCCATGGTTTCATAAACCCTAAATTTACTCACTAACTGAGATTAAAGGGTGAAGCAGAGGGTGGAAAGGACAGAATAGGAAAATAGGAGTCGCTTGGTTCCAGATATGTATCTTCTCCTAAAGAGACACCCCCCCAAGAGGTTTGATGGTATTAGAAGAGTTTTATGACCTAGGCTTTTCTCTGTAATTGCAAGAAGTCAAATGCTTCGAGCACATATTGCTGGATTTCTCACTTCCCTGAAAGGGAGGGAAGAGCAATAAATACATGTTGTATGTACGCTGTACCTATAAATAGCAACACAGAGACTTCATTAAGCTATAGAGCTAGAATAGAAAAACCTCAATTAATATGCAGGATTGATAAGGTCACATCTGCTTTTCTATAGCCAGAGTTCCAATAGGTGGACCCATTTTTTCCCCTGTTTTTAATACTTAGCTGTCTGTTGATCCTGCTAACCTCTTGTCATACATCTTCATCAACCAGAGGCTGCCCTTGGAAAAGATGGACTCCCCCTTCTGCCTGAACAGTGATAATATTATCTCTGACATTTGCAATCACTATAGACTGAACGAGCAAACTGAGTGCTGAACTGACAGATTCAATGAATACAGGATCATTGTGAGTTAACTTACCAGTTGCTGTCCTATTCTTAAGGGCTATAGCTTTGATCTAACACTTTGGGAGCTCTGTGCTTTGTATTTGCACAAGTGGATACATTTTAAACCTTGGATCATTCAGGATATTGCCAGACCAACTAGCTACCAGTGTGAAGGACAGACAAAAAGCCTCCCCTATTAAACCTACTGGATAAAATACAGCCTTGATAGAATGCCACTGAGCCAATGGAAGATGACGTTGGCACACTGTCTTGGGATATTCTTGATACAAAGGCAGATTAGCAGGACTCTGTTGAAGTCTTACGTGCTGTTGCTATAAAACTCTGCACTTGCATAGCAGTTTCCCTCCAAGGCTCTTAAAGCACTTTATACACAACAACATTGTCGTGTAGGTATTATTCCACCCACTGTACAGATGAGTAAATGGAAGTGAGACAGGAGAATTCGCTCTCCCATGGTCAGCTGCAGAGATGGAACAGAATCATAGCATTGGAAGTCCCTGTCTGACCAGCAGACAGCATTTCCTTATTTCATACTAGGGCTTCGCCGTGGAAAACGCTATTAAGGACCTGCCTTCAGCTGAAGGAAGCTCAGAGATGAGACACTCTCTCAAAGGCCATTCTTGAGTCAGCTCTCACAAAGTTCTTTATAGCTACAGCTGGGAATCTCCTGGGCGTATGTTATATGGCCGATGCTAAATAAGGTTAGACTGCCTGACTTTTCCCAGAATACATCTGACCATTAATATTGTCACTAGTTTCTTCTGGACAAGGATGATGTATATTTCACGTTACCATCATCTGAGGGGGTGATTTGCAAGAGCACTTGGTGTCGCCCTAACTCGGCTCCCGCTGAAGTCTGTGGGGCGGGTGGAGGGGTTACCACTGAGTCTGATCACAGCAGCGCTGGACCAGTGCTGATCTCTTACAACACCCCACCCTAAAGGATTCAAAATGAGTGATGCACAGCAGAGCACAACTCTGCAACTATTTGTGACCAAGTGCGTAGTACTAAAGTCACTGCATACTACAGGCTCTTTAACTAGTCAATGTAATTCCGAAGGCTAGATCTACACTACAGCCTGTGCCGGCAAAACTTACGTCGCTCAGGGGTGCCAATATTCCACCCTCCTGAGCAACATAAGTTACACCGACATAAGCATCCGTGTGCACAGCGCTCTCCCGTCGGCATAGAGCGTCTTCACCAGACGTGCTGCAGCTGTATCAGTCCAGCAGCGCCCCTGCAGCGTTCGACGTATACACATGGCCTAAGTCTGTCTTTAAAAAAAAAAAAAAAAAAGGACTAAAACATCTCAACTGGTGTAGCAATTATCTACTCTCTCCATAGCAACATAAAAATTACCATCCTGCAACAGATCATCTAAACCAGTATCCTATCTCCAACCAGCTGCTGCAGAGGGAGGTACAAGAACCCCTTCAGTTAAGGGATAACCTGCCTTCAGGGACAGTTTCCTCCTGACCGCCATGAATTAGAGGCTGGTTTTGGCCTTGAAGCAGGTGGTTTTATATCCTGCTTCTAAAAACTCATGTTTATTTTACAATAATCACTACAATAGACTATCAAGGCCTGCCAATCCTCAATAAACCTCCCTGGACGCTTGCACACTCTAGCTCTAATGACAGAAGGTCTTTGTGGATAATTCAAGCATTCAAGAATGGGATTGATTTTTTTTTTTAAAACATGGAAGCTTCTCAGATACTATGGTAATGAGCAGCATGATAAAATCTTAAAATAGAAAGATGTTGCCTATACCCTTGATGACAACCAACTTGAAAATAAGTAGCAGCCTAGAACAAGCCATCGGTAGGGTTATTCTAGTTACAATAATTGATAGATAACCATTATAGAATTTCCATGTCTTACAGGACTTGCCCCCGCTCCCACTGAAGTCAATGACAACATCCCCATTGACTTCAGTGCTGCAAGACCAGCCTCTCTTTTCAGGAAAACGAATGAGGCATCTAAAAGCCAGGGAGCCCCCGTACTCTTGTTCATGGCATCTTTCTTTGTCCATCCGGTAATCCCTACTTTAGAGAAATGTCCTCATTTTTGTTGCCCCACAGCCTTGCAGAGGGGCTCTCAAACAAGCATTAGGGAAACAAAGCCAGAACTGATCTGTGTGTCAAGCCTGTCTCAACAAGATGGCAAAGCAGGCCCAGATTTCACGCCCGGGCCTAGCAAGCAGTTTAGAATTTATTTTTCCTTGGTGGGAGGAGAAGAGAAGAGACCAGAGAACCTGTAGCATCAGATCTTTGGGTCATGGAAGAAACCCCAGTAGGGTCTCATATATTATGGAGACTCTCCTTCCCCGCGCTCCCACCTCCACATACTCACCATCTTCTGAGGATTAAAAAACAAAACTGTCTTTTCAGGATGTGCATGAATGATGCCTATCATACTGGGATCCCAATAACTGAGTGGGACCTCTAGGTACTACCACAATAAATAACAAACAAGACTTATGGCCCAACCTGGTAACCCTTCACCTATTCTCCATCCGGTAACTTACGGCTGCTGGTGCTGCAGTCATCTAGGGCAGTGGTTTTCAAACTTTTTTTCTGGCAACCCAGTTGAAGAAAATTATTGATGCCCAAGACTCAATGGAGCTGGGGATGAGGAGTTTGGGGTGCAGGAGGGGCTCAGGGCTGGGGCAGAGGGTTGGGGTGCAGGGGTGAGGGCTCAGGGTGGGGCCGAGAATGTGGGGTTAAGGATGTGGGAGGGGGATCTGGGCTGGGGCAGGAGGTTGGGGTGTGGGAGGGGGTCAGGGCTCTGGGCTGGGGGTGCAGGTTCTGGGGTGGGGCCAGGGATGAGGGATTTGGGGTATAGGAGAGGGCTCCGGGTTTGGGGGGGAGACTCAGGGCTGAAGCAGGGGATTGGGACGTGGGGTTGGAGCATGGGCTTACCTCGGGCGGCTCCCAGTCAGCGGCACAGCGGGGGTGCTAAGGCAGACTGCCTGCCTGTCCTGGCACCGCGCTGCACCCCAGAAGCGGCCAGCAGCAGGTCTGGCTCCTAGGCAGAGGCGCGCAAGCGGCTCTGCGCAGCTCTCGCCCGCAGGCACCGCCCCCCCCATTGGCTGGTTCCCAGCCAATGGGAGTGCAGAGCCGGTACCCAGGGCGTGCACGCGGAGCCCCGTAACCCCCACCACCACCTAGGAGCCAGACCTGCTGCTGGCCACTTCTGGGGCGCAGTGCGGTGTCGGAACAGGTAGGGACTAGCCTGCCTTAGCCGGGCTGCATGCATGAGTTACGCTGTAAACGCTTTGCAGCAGGGACTTACCCAAGGTCACACAGAAAGTCAGTGGCAGAGCATGGAATAGCTCCTGAGTCTCTCGAATCATAGTGCAGTGGCCTAGACATTCATTACACCATGTTGCCTCTCCAGTAAATTACTGTCTCCCACTCCCATCCTGATCCCCCAAACGCAAAGAAAGCCAAAGCTTCAGGACGTATAGTGAACATTCAAGGAACATTTCCCCCAGCGTATTCACTAACAGTTTATACTTGGAGAGAATCTGTGCGACCCCCTGTGCAAAACCGCATGCAATTCTGCACCAGCGTCCTGGTCCAATTGGCTTGGGAAATGCAGCTATATGGAGTCTGCTCTGAGCTGGGCTGATTCTAGACCCCTGCGCTCCATCTGAGAGCTGGCTCAGAAGGGTTCTTACCTGGCCAGCCGGAACTACTTCTATGCTGCCAACGAGACAGAGATATCCCCCGGGGGAATCATTACTTCTCCCAGCCTAATACACTCCCAGTTCTCTGCCCAAAAGGCTCATTCCCAGCTCTTAGCTTCCCACCACAAAACTGGGCCAAACCAAGAGGTTTTTCCCAGCCAAAAAATTTTGCTTTGAGATTTTGGGTCTGAACCTGATCGTTTGATGGGAAGCTGAGGAGTATGAACAGCGCATGGATGGAGACAAGGAAACCTTTGCATGAAGCAAGTTTATTACAGCCCTAGCAAACATGAAGGGCCAGACAGTGGCAGTGTCTAGTGTGGGAAGGAGGAGTCACAGCTTAGACTGCACTCCCATGAGGCTGCAGCCATGGTCCCCACACTGCTGGAAGGAGGGAGAGCAGAGGCAGCGCGCCTGGTTTTGCCACCTCTCGCAAGCAGGTGGGCAGGAAGGATGTAAGGAGGCACCGAGATAGGCTGACACCCTTATTCAGCCCACCCCTCTACACACTAGGCAGAGTTGTCCCAACATGAAGAAGGAAATAAGCTGCACCCAGTAAAAGGCTGAAATAAATGACTTCTTCCCCCCCCCCCCCAGGAATAAGGGGAGAGCAGGGAATTCATTACAGTTACATAGGACATTGTTTACAGGCTTAGTCTAGCCCTAATCTCCAGTGCACCACGGTTGTTAGCAGGACTCCTGTTGCAAGCAGCAGCATCCCAAGCTTTGCTGTACGAGGTGCCGGCGTATCCAACGAAAGAAACTCCCTTTAAAATGTTCTGTCAGATCTCATCATATCGGTTGCTCTTCATTCCCAACCCTACCTTGTCAAAACATCCGGCCAGCTTTACATTGAGTAGTACTCACTTCCCAAGGCGATCTGTGGGGCTACGCCACCTGTAAGGAAGCGCTACTCAGCTGGAGTACAGGTACCGGGGATTAATCCACATTCTGACTTTTTTTTTTTAAAGGGATGATTAATAAAAATGAATTATTTGTGCGCCCATACAGCAGCTCAAAATTAGTACTCAACTTTCCTTCCCCTCTCCCATCTTTTTAGAAAGAAATCAGCCAAAAACTACTTTCTATCAGGACAAAAGAAACTAAAATGTCTAGGCCATGTTCCACCCAGTGCATCTTTGCATAATCCAGTCATCACCAAAACACAGTCTTAACTATAATGGTACAAACGACCTCCATTATAACAGCTTTTAAAAAAAAAAAAAAGCTATATGTGTCTGTCCATATATATTATCCAAACTATGCACCCCAAATCCATCTCCGAGGCATCTTTGATTAACAATGCACAGATAGCTGAGGGTGAAAAAATAATCATTACAAGTATATGCCTTTGAGGGATAAGAAAAACTACAAAACTATTATGTGGTGTGCCCTCTCTCTGACTAGCTGCGTATTGCTAGTCGCCAGCTCGCAACCACAAGAAAAATCCAGTATCTTTTCGAAACAGACGACAAACTCTGCCGGGTTACTCCTGCACCTCTTTTTAAATTCAGCAAGGGTCTAGGAAATGTATTATTCTTTGAAGAAAAATACACATCCCCTACCTTAGAAAGAGAATAGCTTTAGCTACAGTTGGGTCAGTTCCTTGCAGAAGATTAAGACAACTGATCATGCTTGTCATTTCCTGAGAAACACGCATCTGTAGAGATCATCTGCAGCAACCTGCCATCCCCACCCCCCACCCCTCCGAACTGTATCAGGCTGTAGGAATATTGACAGCTCTGAATAATTAGATAGAGTAAGGTTCATGTAGTAACAGTAGGATTTCTCAATTTTCTTTTTTTGCTCTTTTTCTTTTTTCGAGACAGGCTCAAACTACTAACTGATAGTTTTATATATACAACTCTAGTGCCACACTATGGGAATTCATGGTTATTGCTAGCCACGCAATCCCCGGGAAAAGGCTAGGCTAAAGAGATAGCATGTTGAGGACATGGTCCCATAGAGGCTCATTATTAGGGCCAGCAAGTCCAACCCTAGGCTAACCTGAAAATATCTGATCGCAGGACTGCAGGAAACAGTAGGCACCTTCACCCAATGGGCACAGTTATAGCATCCCTGTTAACTAGCTGCATCTTACTAATCTCAGAGTTGATCCCTTGTTTTGACAAAAAGGTTGTTCAGAATCTCATGAAGAAGCAGTGGTGTGCAGGGGGAAAAAACAAAAACATACACACACACACAGAGAGATAATTGCCTCATGGTCCTACTGCAGCTAAAACAATGAAGGACTTCTGGAGAGCTTTCACAGACCTGGCACTTGTATAAAAGAAGAATGGGGTACAAATCAATTAACAGCCCAGCAGTGAAGGATCCTGGATAGGTATAATTTTAAATGAAGCAAAAAATGAGAAAAAAAGAAGGGAGTTGTGCTAGCAAGGAGGACTAAATGCAGAACAACTGGGCACTGAAAGAAAACCAACAAGATCTTGCATGAATGAGTCAAAGATAGCAATGGGGAGCAAGGGGGAAAGGAGAGAGAAAGAGGAGAATTGTAAACCCCTGAAATAGTAAATCACTCGTTTAGGTATCTGTCCAGCACTCCACTCAACCCAGCCAAACAGCACAGAGCTAGGGGGGAGGTTTCTCTGTCCTCAGACAGACTCAGTGCTTTTGCTGAGGGGAGAAAAAAAAATCAGGAAGATATCTAGCTAGCTAGCTATTTACTCCCAATGAACTGATTTCCTCCTATCCTAGTTGGTGCCCCCAGTTGGTAAAACTCTTTGGTGTCCATTGTAAGATACCTCAGGAGCATAAGGTGCTGATGGTCTTTCTGAGTCTCCTTGGAGGAAGTCTGCCTTACATAATAAAATCAGTGTTGCATTTCAAATACAACATAAAGTTTACAAAAAAAAAAAAAAAAAAAAAATTGGCAGCTCCCCCCCCCCCCCCGTACACACACACACACACACACACACATCCCTTTTGGCCATGTTGCATGAGGCACATTCGGGCAAACCTTATTTAGAAACATTGGGAAATTGGGAACCCCTCAGTATTAAAGGAAGAAAAGAACAAAATGTTTTTCTTCACCCTCCTTCCCCCCCCATTACACAAAGCCAGACCCTATACAAGACCACAGCAGAAATAAACTTCAGTTTCAAACTGAATCCTTTGCTTTGGATATGCTGCAAAGGCAGTTTCAGAAGCAGGGAGAGGGGGGAGAGGGTTAAACCTAATCTTTTTTTTATCTATTTTGACCTTTCCTAAGTTTAAAACTACATATTTGGCTAAAAATATACATCTGTACAATGCTGAGGCCAAACAGCTAATGCTTAAAAGCACCACAATCTGAAATGTTTGAGGAGAAAGGAGGAATCATAAAAGTGCTTCCATATACATGTAAGAAATCCCTAAATCTATTTTATAGGCTGTAGGCAAACATTGGGTAGAGAAATAATGAACTAAGATGCACACACACACAAAAAGTGATGGCATTTTTCTTGGTCCTCTCGCATTTGGGACACACTGATCTGATCCTTTGACGATGGGGAGTAAAATAAGAAACAAACACACCTTTTTATGAACCCAGACTGTAAAATTGTTGCTCCCATAGACTCATAGACTTTACTTATAGACTTTAAGGTCAGAAGGGACCAATATGGTCATCTAGTCTGACCTCCCGCATGATGCCAGCCACAAAAGCTGACCCATAGGATATACAGTACCTGGAAACTTTATCTTCCTATGGAGATATACAGCAACAAACATGATCCCTGCACGGTCTATAAAGGAGGATCTCCTCCTCCCACCCAAACACACACACACACACACACACTATAAACCCCTCCAAATGCAAGAGAATTAAATCTGAATCAAGCAGCAAGGGGGGAGGGGGAATGCTCCCAAAGTTGCCAGCTTCCTCCATTGCACTCACCGGTTGCTGAAGCAGCCAACAGCCCCAAGGAGAGCAGCAGAATCCGGCTCCAGTAGCTCACTTCCACCGTCATGAGAGCAAAGATCCCCAATTTCCCCCAATTCCTTCTAAAGCCGCAGCTGCATCCCGTCCTGTCCCATCCCAAAGAAGGTTGCATGTCAAGGGGTTGTGGGGTTTTGTTTTCCTCTCCCCTTTACAATTGGGATGGTCCTCGGATCGGCTGGAGGAAGGAAGGGGGTGGGGTGGGGGAGGTCAGGATTATGATTATTATTTTAGCTCGGAAAAAAATCCCAATGCATGGAAGGCTCTGAGCTTCTGCAGCTGGAATGAACCAACTCTCGCACTGGCTTGGGGAGAGAAGGGTTGGCTCTTTTTTTTTTCTCCCCCTCCCTCCCTTCCTTCCTTTTTTCCCCCACTTAAAGAAAAAATGACTATCTTGGATCAAGCTTTTCAGGATTAGCAGCACAAGGTTCCTAGGGAATTACACTTTTTGATCAGCATCATCAGCATCCAGGTGACTAATCACCTCCACATCCTTGTTCTCTTCTTCCTTAAATCGTGGGAAAGGGGGTACTTCAGCTGTGTTATTTTGGCGGAGTGTGTGTGTGTGTGTGTGTGTGTGTGTGTGTAGACAGTATCTGATTCAAGATTTTTATTCCACCACTACTCCCCATTCCCTCCATCCTCCCAGAAACAATAAACCACACATTATGTTTTAGGATCCCATTTATTTGTTCATGTTAATACCCACCCCAGGTTTCTTCTCCTTTATAGAAGCAATTCCCCGCAGATTCCTCTTAATACACAGATAGAATGTCCAATCGGCAGCTCTCCTTGGCGTTCACATATCCGCTAGAATAAATCTTGCATGCATCACCCACAATATCCCGTCTTTTGGGGGGGCTGTGTAAACAACTTGATGATATGGACACTTTTTATGACCAAGGAAATTGCGTTACAAACACAGGAGGGCTTGCAAGGGGAGGGGGCAACCCCCAGAGAAAGCCCCCCCGCTTTGCAATTGTTACTTTTCCCAGTAGCATGCGCTCCTGGGGAGAGATTAGGTTCTGACAAGTGGGACTGGTTGTAGGGGAGGAGGGGGGGCGGGCTTTGCGTCACCCCTTCCCAAATCATCGCATGTTCCTTCTCACTGGGCTGGCTGCTTTGCAGAGCTGCCAGGAGGAAGGTTTGGGCTTTTTTTTTTTTTTTTTTTTTTTTTTTTTTGCATGGACTAGCACATTTGCCCCTACGGTTGCATGCAAAAAATAAAATCAAATAAAAAAATGACAGTCTGTTAAAGCCACATTCGGGCACTTCGCAATGATGTGCAGCTCCGTGGGGGCTCATCCGCGACACACCACACATTAGAAACCCCACACCCCTTTGCCCCCTTTCGCAGTCACAGTTTTAAGCTCAGTCCCTTTGGGCAAACGCAGGAGACCCCCCCCCCCAACCACACCCCCAGTTATCTGCGGATTCAGTTCAGCCTTCCGCGTGGAAGGGATCGGACTAGATCCGAGGGGGGATCTTAACTGCAGGTTTTGCCTTCCTCCCCCCCCCCCCGGAGAAGGGGGCGCGGGTGCATGGGAAAGGCAGAGAGACATGCCTAGAGAAGGGAGGGGACACACCCACACACACCCAGAGCCGAGGCTTTCACACTGCCTTGGCATCCAGAACATGCACCACTGCGAAAGAGGAAGGGATGCTGCTGATTTTCTCATTGCAACCTCCAAAGCTGCAACACATGGGAGGGGGGGGGGAGGGGGAGACCGGTCCAAAGGCACCACTGGGCGGTCGGCAATGCCAGATGCAAATGAGTGCTGCTGCTCCAGAATTAGCTGCGATCCCTGCCTCCCTTGGCTCGCCTCTAAAGGGACTGGAGAGGGGGGAGAGGGGGTGTTTTTGAACTAGTAACCCATCCCCCTACGTTATTGCTTTGCATTTGCTGCAGTTCCTTGCTGCAAAACCCCCTTCTTCAGACTTGTTACGGTTGCCTTGAATGAGCTCATCTGACAGCTAGAAAACAATTTATACTCAGGGCTGGTAAATCTCTCCCTCCACCCCCTGATCAATCCTCTCTCTCACACGCACTTTCTCTCGGTCCCCTCTGCTTTTCAATCCCTCCACTGCCTACACCGGGAGCCGATGCCAAGAGCCAAAGCAACCAGGGCTGGTACATGAAAGAGTCGCTTTATGTCTGTTTAAACTGCAGTGTCCTATTCAAATAGACCTTATTGTTCAAAGGCAGAGATCCAGATAGAAAAGGATCAGAGAGGAGGGTACTCCACTGCGCAGCTCCATCCATCCCTGGCCCCTCATACAGATAGTTCAAAGAAACCCCCCGACATCGCATTCAGCTGAATATGTGACTTGCTTGCTGCACACAGGTTATAGGGTGAGACAAAGACGACTAGCAAGGGATCAAGAACAATAAGCAGGCATAATAAAGTCTTTGGGGAGGTACAATCCCACTTTATTCCTGCTTAGTAAAATCATATCTTTTTCCAAATCAACTCTCCCCCCCCCCCTTTTTTTTTAAAAAAGTCTTCCTCACAGCAATGTTGGGCTTAAGGTCTCTATCTCTCTTAAAAGATTTACATATATTTGGTGACTGGTAAAGACAAGTTGTGTTGTGGCAGAAACCATCAGGGTTAATTTTGCTTGCCCCTCATCTGAAAGAGAGAGAGAGAGAGAGAGAGAAAGTGTGTGACTGTTTGTGCGCGCGCACGCGCGTGCACTGGTTAACTCGGATCTTAACCTCCACTGCACAGCTGATCCACTTGCTAAATTACCTCCACAGCAGACTAGACACAGGATTTTGCCATTCTAGCCACCCACTAAGGAGCAGGGACCTTTTGCTCCGCACTGCCACCCACAGTCAGACCCCAGGCTCAAAACCTGCCTGATGCGGACATGCAAACACCTATTGTATCCCATCATTTCCCCAGAGCCAAAGTCATGTAAATGACTGTGATTCCACACACACACACACACACACTCCCCGCAAAACACAGTAATAAAACGTAGTATTTCTAAATGTCTGTAAGCCACGGATCTTGGCATGATTTACAAATGTTAGGACTTGTCTTCAGGTACAGCGGTGAAGCTGCACCAGTGTAGCACTTGAGTGAAGATGCTACTACACCGACAGGAGAGCTTCTCTCGTCAACGTAGTTAATCCACCTACCCAAGAGGCGGTAGCTATGTCAATGGGAGGCATAGTGCTGTCTACACCGGGGGTTGGTGGGTATAACGACCTCGCTCAGGGGTGTGGATTTTTCATCCCCCTGTGCAATATAGTTAGACCAATACAGGTCTAATGTAGACCTGGGCTTAGTTAGTCCTCACAATGATTGTCTGGAGGTAGGAAGTATTTGCTCCATTTTACAGATTGGGAAACAGAGACACAGGTAGGAGAAAGAACTTTCCCAGGATCACAAAGGGAATTGGTGCCAAAACTGGGATCATCATCATCTAGGAGTTCTGACACCACGTCCCCTTACTGCTGCTAGACAAGACTCCAGCCGACATATACAGTCACTGTGGTTATGAATGAGGAGTCCTAGAATTCATCTGAGCTGGTGATCTTAGAATATTTCTCCCAGATAAAAAGCAGCACAATTAGCAAGTCTCCATAGGGATATGAAAGGTGTTTGGATAAATAAAATAAATCCCCAACATGTACTTTGTTAACCAAACACGGTTGCTGTGGGTGAAAAGAGCAGCATTTAGCTGGGCATAAAGTATTAGCCAACAGCCGCATACATAGAATAATCTCTCTGATTATACAGAAGCTGCAGTCACTGTGGCTTTGCATAGGTATTATAGAAAAGTCCACTTTTTATATTAGACTACACATGGAGCGGAGATTTCAAAGGAAGATGCAACAGCTGCAGTAATAAAAAAATCTACGCACAAGTGTTGCACCTGCAGATGTACAAAGGCACTTTTACATGTAAAAATTTGACTTTTGCCTGCCTCCCACCCACCCCCTTTTTTTTTTTTGCACACTCAGACACATGGTGCACACACAGACGTAGGGGCTTTGGACTCACAACTGCCAAATAATTTTTTGCAGATCTAACCAGTGCTTCTGAAGTTTGGCCTGTGCTGGCTTCCTTCTTCCCAGTCAGATTCCACTGCTCTCCCCAAACCGAAATGGGTTTTAACCATAGCTGATAAACCTGTCCACAGGTACAACCTCATTTAATAATTCCCGCACCTCATGGCCTTAAATATCAGCAGGAACAGGCCTTGGGAGCAATAAGAATCTTCATTAGCTGTCGCAGTATTAAGGATTGTCTCCTCCGTCAGGCTGTAGCCACTACCTGTGCTGGGAAGCACGCTCCCAGCTGCAGTGTAGTAAATATACCCTCATGGATGGCAATCACAAGGTTGGGCCAGCAAAAGGCAGTGGTGACATACACAAGTCAGCACGCGGCAATAGAAATTGCTGGACCAGATCATGCTGCATCAGCTAGTGGCTAGCGCTCAATACTTCAAAGGGAACGTTAAGAGGAAAAAAAATAGTCCCCAAAGCAAAAATCCCATATCCAGACACCCCCAAATGTTGGCAAATTCTGAAACTTTGTTTCTTGGGCCCATCTGCAGAACAAGAGGTGACTTGGCTAGCTGTACACCTGTTCCTTGGATTGGAGAAACAGAGGCAAACAGCAGGACAAGAGATCCATATCTCCCTGCTCTCAGTCCCACACATGCATACCCTTTCCCTCTCCCAAATAAGTCCTCCCGTCTCTTTGCTTCAGTTTATTTCTGTGAGAGAAGGATAAGGAGGGGACCTGCTATGGGGTAGGAGAAGGGACACACAACTGAGGGGAGACCCCTCACTGTCAGTGGAGACACTTTGGGGGTAACTCCTTCTATGCACCAGGGGTACGTCAAATATAAAGAACAGATGAAGGAAGGAGGAGGGGGAGGTTAATATATGGACCTGAGAATACATGGAGTCTGGAAGTGGTGGCAATTACATGGAGACTGGTTCCAGAGGCTGCTCTCAGCCTTGCTTGGGGGGGGGGGGGGGGAGGAGAACATGTGGCTCCTTCTTCCACTTCTTCCTTTGGGTGGTGCTGGCATCCCTACAGCTGTTTCCGCTTGTTGTCCTTCGTACCAGTTGCCAGGCCCCAGGGGTTCTATGGTTACCAAGTTACCATGGTTTGTTGCTTTTCATTCCATTCTGTACCCACAAAAACACTTTGTTTAAATAAAAAATAAAAAAAAGGTTGTCTTTTGGTCCCTGGGTGGGAAGAGACTGAAAGATGCTCACAGGTGGTAGGGGGCTCCAGGATCCGACGATAAGCCCCAAGGGCCCATTTCCTCTAGGACCTTTCCCAAGACACATCTGGATCCACCACAACACCCCTCAAGACAGCTTGGACAAAGCCTGTCACGAGATCTGGAAACGCGTTCAAGGTCTTTCTGAAGAGCTCCAGCCTAGGTCAACGTCCCCAGTCCTGCAGCCTACCTGTCACCCACTTGTGTCACCAGAACCCCTCAGAGGAGAAGGCAGCAACTTCCTGAAAGAGTGAGTGTTCTCAAAATGTCAGAGAGGAGATCACTGACCAACTCCAAGTGGAAATTCACCCCCCTCCCTCTCTTATGCCCTTTCTTCCCTATAGTAGCTTTGGGAACATGTGTACAAACAGACTAGGTAAGCTCTCAGACTGGTTGAGATAAGACACCGTGGCTGTTTATTTTCACAGCACCAACCCAGAGAGCAAAATGATCTCCTTTCCCTCCACGCATTCATTTTCCTATGCAAAACGCCCTGGGATGCCTAGCCACATCTGTAATTCTGAAGCACAGTAAGCAGCTGCCGCATTCAGTTCCCCACAGCAGCTTTTTTAAAAAAAAAGATCAAAATATTTACAGTAAGAAGCAAAAGAAGCCTTCAAAAGAGCAAAGCAGAAAATTAAAATGTTATACTGTAAACAGCTGATCTTTACAAAGGAAAGCTGAATTTGGCAGAGAACTTTTTTCTGCCAAGTCTCTCTCCATGGGGTAAGTCATAGGAAGGGAAGGAGATACAATTTTCAAATTTAAGAGGGAAGTATTTATAGAATTCTCCTGAAGCAGGACAGGGGGGAACCAACAAAATTAAAATTTGCAAACCCAGCAATTAATTAGCAGATGTTGGCAACTGCCCTGGTCTTAAAGCAAAAATGCAATACACCAGTCAGGGTTGCACAGACTGGGCCCAGCCTGCTTTGATGAAGTAAATAAGTTACATTCGAGCTTAAATTGCTTTAGGAAAGGTAAGTTAGTATCATTTGTCCCTTTATACAGATGGGGAAACAAACTGAAGGGAAGGGATTTAACCAAGGTCACATAGTGAATAGGTGATATGTATCCAGGAATAGAACCCAGGAGTCCTGACTCCAAATCCAGTGCCCCATCAATGCTAAGTGTACTGTAATCTTGAAGGTAGACTCCAGAAGTCATGAAGAGTCAATCAGGCTCATTTCTCCTCTCGCATCCATGTGAATCTGGAGTCACTCCATTGAAGTCAGTCTCCAGTGCACAGCTGGGGTAAGTGAAAGGAGAATGCAGGCCCAAGCGTCTTTATGAACCAGATGTTCATCACAACAGTTAATGCACTAGTGGAAGGCGCTCAGATATTATGGTGAGAACGGTGCACAAGAGCCTGTGTAGAACAGAATTAAACGACTACTAAATCTGAATTTTAAGTCCTCCCCTGTTTTAATAAATGAAATTGACCCTTAAAGCACCATAATTTTTGTTTATTAGTAGTGAATTTAGTTGGCTCTGCAAGGGCAGCCAACCTAACATTATCCCTTGCCAATGTGCCTCATAACTATCATACCTAGGGAGAGAGACTAGAGTGTAGTTCCATACGCTTTCTTTCCTTTGCATCTGTGCTGCGCAACCATCCACAAGCGCGCCAGAGCTGTGGTGGAGCTTCTGAGGGGGACACCTGAAGAAACAGAAACTGGACTGAGACCCATCAAACTCATTTTTCATGCAATGAGAGAGGCAGTGAGGTCCGGTGGACAGGGCATACTAAGCCTAGGAATCGGGAGACCTGGGTTCTACTGACACCTCTACCATGGAGCTGCTGAGTGACCTTGGGCAAGCCACCTCTCCCATTCCCTCACAGACTTTGTCTTGACTGTTTAGGGCAGGGGCTGTCTCTCACTTTGTGTCTGTAAGGCACGTAGTGCTAAGGGGCCCCGATCTTGGTCCCTATACAAGTAATAACTGCACTGCCTTCAGATCGGTTTTGATTACTATTGACCAAATGCCAAGACCTGCTTTGCTCTACTCATTTGAGTAATCTCTCTGAAACCAACGCCGCTGCTCAAATGAGGACGGTGAGCAGGATTCTAACCTGGGCCATATTTTTACCATTGATCCTGGAGGTACAAGTGTCCTTATCCAACTTTTATAAAGAGATTTTATAAAAACCTCAGAGTCTATGCTGACGGCCAGTAAAGGTCCATGTATTACCTGATTTGTCATCTGCAACAACACTGGGGCTAAGATTAGCCCTAGTGACCTTGCTTGATTTAGCAAACTTTAATTATTTTAAAATATTGACTTATGCAAATCACAGCTAAGTTCATTTTAAATGCATCTGGAATCTTTTGAACAAACAGTTTCACCTTCCTGGCTTTGTTACTGGAATATTTAGACATAGGAGGATGACAAGTCACTGAAAACATCCAGAGCTTCTGTTATGTTTTATTCATATTGTGACCATGCCTAGTAGACCCAATTGAGGTCAGGGAACCATTTTGCTGGGTGTTTTCACACGTCTAGTAACAGACAGTTCACTACCTTGATGAGCTTACAATCTAAACAGATGAGGTAGACAGGAAGGATGGTTCAGTGGTTAAGGCCCTAGTTTAGGACTTGGGAAACCTGGTTTCAAGACCCTTCTCTGCCACAGACTTCCTGCCTGCCCTTGGGCAAATCACTTAGTTCCAGATCCTCAAAGGGGCCTGAATATCTTTGAGGATCTGGGCCTTCCCAGTGTCCTTATGCTTCAGTTCCCCATCTGTAAACTGGGGATAACAGCATTGCCCTGCCTCACAGCGGTGTTGTGAGGATACGTACATTACAAGATTTCAAGGCGCTCAGACACTGGGGTGAGAGGTGCCAGTCGAGTACAACAGGAAAAACAAAAGCTGATCCTATTTTACAGATGCTACACTAGGACTTACGACGATATTGCAGCAAAGAATTTGCATTGTATCCAAGCCCCCCTTATTATTTGTACTACCTTAGCACTTTGAGAGCCGGCTGAAATCAGGGCCCTACTGTGCTGGGTGCTGCACAGACACACAGTAAGGGACAATTTCTTAAAATCTCAACAGACAAGTCCTCCCAGTGGCAGAGCAGGCCTCCTGACTTCCCCACTTTTAAAATCTGGCTGTAAAACTTTCCTTCTGTGTTTGGTTCTGAGAACTGATGTGCCATATGAAGGCTGCTTGAAATAGTTCTAAGGAAGGGCAAGTTTTCTTTGGAAGCAGCGATACTGATAAACCATCACAGAGATCAACACGGATTCGTAGATTTTAATGTCAGATGGGACTGTTCTGATCATCTCATCTGACCTCCTGTAGAACACTGGCCAGAGAATTTCACCAAGCAAATCTCACCATCAAGCTCCATAAGTTCTGGGAGAACTGGAGCACCTTTTTCAGACCACTACAATCTTGTTTAAAGGCTTCAAGTGGTGCGGAATCCACCACACCCTTACGTAAACTGTTCACCTGGTCAACTACTCTCGCTGTTAAGAATATGAAGCTTATTTCTAGTCTGAAGGGGTCTCTCAGCAGCTTGCTCCCACAGGAATGTGTTATGTCTGTGTCTTCTCTAATAAAGAGGCCCCCTGCTATCAGGAATCTCCCCCCTACATAGGTACTTACAGACTATGATCGAATCACCTCTTAACCTTCTCTTGGAGAAACTAGATACAGCAAGGGACTAAAGAAGTTCAGTGTAAGGCAGGATTTCCAGACCCTGAATCATATTTGTAGCTCTTAATCCTATCTAATTTGTTGACATTCTTTTTGAAGTGTTGACACCAGAACTGGCCCCAGTATTTCAGTCTCACTAAGATACATACAGAATGGTTTTAACACCTGCCTACTTCTACTCCGTATTCCCCTGCTAATACATCCAAGGAACCCATCTGCTTTCTTCTCCCAGTGTGATGCGCTGGAGCTCACGTTCAGCTGGTTAGCCACCATGACCCTTAAATGCATTCCTGAGTCACTGCTTCCCAAAATATACCCCCCATCCTAGTAAGTGTGACTTGCATTCTTGGTTCCTTGAATGTACCACCTTACATTTAACAGTACAAAGCACAGGTTTGAGTGAGCCCATTGTTTACCACGTCACCAATTTGTGTGTCATCAGCAAACTGTATCAGCAGGGAATCCATGTTAGATTCCCCCCCCCCCCTTTATGTGGATATGAATTGCCTTGAACAGCCTCACCACCAGCAGACCTTTACTCCTCTTTCCTAAATTTACTTTCTTTCCTGAGGTTTGGCTTCCGGTCTTTATCAAAGGCTCCCTAGGACATTGTAGCACCTAGATTCTGAAAAAAGCCTCAGGTTGGAAATCTCTGATGGCCCCATTTGTGCACCAGGTGTGATCAGGATTGCACCACCTGACCCTTCCCTATTCTCCCAGCGCATTCTGGGAAAACTGGATTGACCACAAGACTACAGGACTGGATGTGATATGGGTACTTGACACACCAAACCCTTATACAGATGCTTACCTTTACTCACATGAGTAGCCCCACTGAAATCAATGGCTCTATTCACATCAGTAAGACCACATGTGTATATGATTGCAGGATCAGGGCCCTAATCTGTACTGCAAAGGTAGCTTTGAACTGGAATGGAAGTCAGAGGTGGGGAGGAAGGTTATACTTTTTTAAATATTAAACAGGCTGCAATTCACCATCTCCCAAACTGCTCACCCCCCCCCCAAAAAAAACCCCCCAAACAACTAACCATTTGAAGTTTCTTGGTTATTTTATTTTAGGAAGAGAAGAGCCAGGCAGTTTAAAAACTCTGCTAATTACACAGTGAGTCCATAATCAGACATAATTAGGTGAATTTATAATTGATGATTAAGAAGTTTGGCAAGCTATTTATATGTACACATTTATAACCCTGGCCATCCCGTCCCCCAAGCCAATAAGGATAACCAGTTTATGCATTAAGTTACTAATCACATTTGGTAATAAGTGAGCAAACTGGGTCCCTCATTACACAAGTAATCAACAGAAGGCAGGAGTATTGTGAGCAGGCAACCACAATGGAAAGATCCATAATTAAAAAGTTCTTGAAAAGAAACCCATTTCTAATCATGAACATGCCCATTTCTCCACTGTCCTGTACCTTATGCCATCAATAGATTGTAAGCTCTGTGGGACAGGGACTATCTTTTTGTCCTGTGTTTGTACAGCTCCTAGCACTTCGTGGTCCTGGCCCACAACTGGGGCTTCTAGGTGCTGCCACAAAACAAACAAATAGTAACAACACGCTAGGGAAGAATGGGTGTAAAACATTACCATTGTGATTCAGGAGCATTTCACACTCACATTTGCACTGGTGTGCGTGGCTGCACAAGACGCAGGGCAATGGTGAATCGGGCCCAATAGATTTTAAAATTATCTTTAAATTGAGTGATTCATGCCCTGTCATCCAGTCCCACCATCTGGCAGTCAGAGGCTTAGGGACACCC
The DNA here is from genome assembly GCF_028017835.1 of Emys orbicularis. Lineage (NCBI taxonomy): Eukaryota > Metazoa > Chordata > Testudines > Emydidae > Emys > Emys orbicularis. Next base: position 5,036,860 of record NC_088705.1, on the reverse strand, counting down.
AAAGCATAGGGTTGCATCCCTGACCATCTTGGCAAATAGCCATAGATGGACCTGTCCTCTATCAACTTATTGAATTCACATGGAACTCATTCTAGGACTGGGATCTTTGACTGCAACTGGAGTTGAGAGTCTAAGCACCTCTGGAGATCAGACCACTTTTAGGTCAAGAGCTTTGTGCACCCAGCGTGTGCAATTTGGATAAAGAACTTGAGTGTTTAGAGAGAGAGAGAGATTTGTATTGCATGTGGTAGGTGATTGTGTAGTCCCATTAGACGTCAAATTCAGGGCTCTGTTCTCAGAACATCAGCTTGACGCTTACATTGAAGCCAATCTCATTGCACGCCGCACTAGAAGACCACACCCAACTCTGCCTTCACTGACCTCTAACCTACCCCCAAGGCTTCCAGTAAACATTTGTTCTACCATTAGTTTGACTCCCTCTGCAAAGGAGCTAGTCAATATGTACTGGTCCCCGAAATGGCCAAAGGTAGGGAAAGACAGTCTAGTGGATAATAGGCTACTGGACCAACTGGGAGATATTATCTCACCCATCTTGTCTCTCTGGAATTCTAGAGACATTATTATTACTAGCTGACGGTCTGTGATGCAACATGGGCATAATCCATAAACTGTGTAAAAAAAAGCCAAAAATGGCTGAGAACTTAAACTGGATGGTAACAGAATGCCAGTCCCAGTGATGATTGAGCCTGGTGATATTCTAAACAAACAAGCTCTCAGACATGCTTCTAGATGTTTCCTTCACGTCACACTGACTCTACAGAGATTCCTGGCTTCAGAGTGGCACCCAGACAGAGACACAATCCTGAAATTTTATTATAAAGATTATCATCTGTATTACTGTAGCATCTAGGAGCCCCAGGCTTGGCCCAGGGCCCCATTGTGTCAGGCGCTGTACAAACACAGAATAAAAAGATAGCCCCTGCCCCAAAGAGCTAGGTTAAATTCTCTGCCTAGCTGTGAACTCTCTCTCTGAGTTGGAGCATGTCACTTAATTTACCCGTGCCTCAGTTTCCCCATCTGTGATGTGGAGAGAATTCAGCTCAACCTCACAAGGGTGTTGGAAGGATAAAAATTCATTAGTGATTATGAAGTGGTCTGAAACTATAGCGATGAGGGCCATTTAAGTACAGTTGCACAATGTAGGCTTCAGTGGAACTTTATCTATACTAGGGCTTTGTGGGGGCCCCTTCCCCCCAAATTCTGATGATTTCATCAACATTTCAAATTTCAGTTAAAAGGGGGGGGCGACAATTCTCTCTCCCCATTTGTCAACTGATTGTCAGAAACCCCCCCACTGCTAACAACTGGTAAGGCCAGGTGAACTGATGCTGAACTCAATATTGGCTGCAAGCATATCGGGCTTGGCAACTAATTCATCTGCCCCTATTGTCAACAGTAAGTCATTTTCCTAGTGTAGACAAGGCTTGGATTTCATTTTGTAGCAGAAATATATTTATAGACCCAGAATTTACTTTAAGCAAATCTCTCATAATAATTCTTTGCGCTCCCACGTGTTTCATCCAAGTTGCCTGCAGTTATCCTTGTTGAATGTGCATTAACCGTGTTAGAGTTCTCTCTTTCATGTAGATCGTTGGAACAGAACTGTGTCAAAGATGAGATTTCCCTTCTGGTGGAACAGGAGTACTTGAGCCTTACCCAGGAGAACATTAGCGAGACAGAAATGCAAGGTTTAGAAGGAAGCAAAAAAACTGCCTCTACTTTAAATCAGACTTCATCAAACAACAGCCTTTTCCTGCTTTCCGAGAGGGACCGGTTGCTAGATGAAACAGAAGCAGTAGAAAGCATGTACCGAGCAATGATGGGAAGCAAAGAAAGGGAGATGAAACTCAGATCTCTCTGTGATGCTCAGCTTTCTACAAAATCCACCATCGCTGGGATTCTACGTCCTGCAAAATGCACCTTCAAGAATGCTAGAGGGGTGAACAATGGTAGCGGTAACCCAGTGGCTTCTAACAAAGAGACCAGTAAGTCACTGGTGCCGTGTCCATTGAAACGCATAGAGGCTGCCAAAGCACCAGATAATCAGGTGGTGGCGGAGGAAACCAGGCTGACCAAGGACTACCTACAAAGTAACATGTTCAATTCCCCCACCCATAAGGAGAGCACAGTGGTGCCTCTGCCTTCCACGACAGCAGAAAGCCAAACCACGGGGCCAAAGAAGCAGCTCCCGGTGTTTGCCAAGATCTGCTCAAAAACTGATCCCGACTCAGTTCCCGAGGGACTTCAGAACACAGGTACGGGGTGTTTGGAAGCATCATTTGGGAATGATTGGCGGGGGGGAATAAAGTAAAGCAAGAGATGTTTAAAATGCAGCCGACATCGAATGGGAAGGGACCTTCTGGGTCGGGTCCAGTCCCCTGTGATTGCAGGTAGCCCTAGACAACAGGTATGGTATTCACTGCTATATACAGAGATGTCATTTCATAGGGGACAAACAATGTGGTTCTTAACCTTTTCCATAGTGGGATCCTCAGTTCCATACCAGGACCAACTCCCAGCATCCTCCCTGTCATCCAGCTGGGATCTATGCAACACCCTTCTCCCACTTAACAAGATGGGAGGTGACCCCAATATTGAGATCCCACGGACTGGCAGATATGACTGGTAGCTTTTTAAAGAAGCCAACTTGAAAGTCTGTATGGAACTGCCTTACTATCTGCAGCACTTGATGCCAGCCTGGTCAGAAATAAATCTTGCATGTATCTCTTTCCTTGTATTAGCAAGGGTACGATTTTCGTGGTAGGCTAAACTGAGATGATCAAGGTTACGGGATAAATACTGACGGAGCTTGATTCACTGCCAAGTGAAAACAATAGGACTCTTTCCATTGACTGCAACGGGCATTGATTGGGTTCATAATGCATTATCTCACATTTTGTGAAGGTAGAGTTAGCCCCTACGGCCCAAGATTTTCCAGAATTAACTCAAGTATTTTGGGGGCCATATTTTGTTCGGGGCCCAATTTGAGACACTTTAAAGGGGCCAGAAAATACTGAGCACCCATCCTCGGAAACTGCCCATCAGATGTCTCAGGATGGGCAGTCAACATCAGTAATCCATTTTGAAAATCTTGGTCTAGTGTATTGCAACCCGGAGATGCTATAAAATGAACGAAAAGCTAGTCAGTTTTCCCCCCTAACCTTAAAGAGGTTTTGAATGCGGTGCAAAGGGTCTTGTTCCATTCTTATTCTAGCTGAACCATTTCATTCATCCTTATCACTCAGACAGTTTCAGTTAATTCCAAGCCCTGTAGGGACTGGATGGACAGGTCCTACTAATTAGAGAATTTAAAGTGCTAATTGTTGAATTTGGGTCTCAATACTGAAAGCTTGTAGCCAGTGGAAGTAGCTGAGATCTTAAGTAAATTTGGTTTGTGGGCAAAGCACACCCTTTTAAGTTAGGTTGATCCACCGGAGCAAAGAAAAGCCCAGCGTGTCTGTTTAATAACGTGTTTAACCATCTTTTGTTTTACAGTAACTACTGCAGCATCGGATAAGAACAACCTCAAATACAATGGGAATGTTTTCACCCCGCGTTTTGCTACCACGTCAACGACCACCTCCTTAAACCAGCCAGTGTGGCTCAGTCTGAACTATCCTCCACCCCCCATCTATCCAAACCATTCAAACTTTCCACAGTTCCAGGTAACAGAACAATAAACATGCAGGGTTCTCGTCTGGCATTGTCAGAGCTAAGCCTGGCAAGCCTGTGGTTGCAGCCACCACTGCTTCTAAACCTACTTTTTGCTTTGTACCATTGGAAGGATCTGAATGGAACTGGACTGCTATCCAACTCAGTGCTTTGGGGGAGAAAAAATGGGGGATAACTTTGGGTGGCAAACAAAACATAAAGAGAACAAGTAGTTTAGTGCCTCGGGGTGTTCATGCTTCACTGGAAGGGTGCTGAATTTATGAGACAGTGAGTTATGACTGACCGTGCTTTGTACCCATTTTCATTCCTAGGTTAGTACCAGTTTACAGTTTTCATTTGCTAGGATCCCCAAATGGATTTTTGATACTATCGCCATGTTTACAGAGAAGGATGCCAAAACTAGGGTTGCCTGTACAACCTTAATTTAGTCTCAAGTTGCAGTGGGGGAGGTGGTCTAGGTTGGATATTAGGAAACACTATTTCATTAGGAGGGTGGTGAAGCACTGGAATGGGTTACCTAGGGAGGTGGTGGAATCTCTATATGCATCCGAAGAAGTGGGTTGTAGCCCACGAAAGCTTATGCTCTAATAAATTTGTTAGTCTCTAAGGTGCCACAAGTACTCCTGTTATTTTTCCATCCTTAAAGGTTTTTAAAGCCCGGCTTGACAAAGCCCTGGCTGGGATGATTTAATTGGTGTTGGTTCTGCTTTGAGCAGGGGGTTGGACTAGATGACCTCCCGAGGTCCCTCCCAATCCTAATATTCTATGATTCTATGATTCTATGATTCTCCTTGTGTGTATACATTATAATACAGTCTTTAATTCCATGATGACTATTTTTTCCACAGGACCCCGGCCTCATTCAGTGCACAGAATGGATGATGCTCACTCAATACGCAGCTAATCAATATTTTGTTTTCTCCTCATTTTGTGCGAGGCCCCAGGCCTTATTTACTGCACACTATTACAGCCCACATCTGAAGATGGAAATATTAATTTCCTCATGGGCTTTTCTATTGTGCTCATCATCATTATATTATCTAGGGGCCACACAAACATGAATGAATTTATTTTCACAATATCCCTATAAGACCTGGGAGGGGTTAGGATGGGAAACTGAGGCATGGAGATAAAGGTCAAAAGTATCCATTAATTTGGGGTGCCCAATTTGAGACCTCCAAGACCTGATATTTTTGAGTATGTAGAACTAAATAGCACTTCAAAGCACAGCTCCCATTGACTTTAATCAGCACTTCTACAAGTCAAATACCAGGGTCTCAAGTCAGGCACTCAGAAAATGAAGAATACACAATTGGTGACCCCCTCTGAAAAATCTGGCTTAAGTGACTTGACTAGCATCACATAGGAACGCTGTGGCAGAGGCAAGGATAGAATCCAATTTTCCAGCGTTGGTATTTAACTACCTTAACCATGAGACCCTCCTTTCTCTTCCTGAAATTCCCTGCCTCGTTCAATACATATGTGGAATATTTTGATTTATCCGTACCAACATTTTCTGGTGAGGGAAAAATGTTCCACCAGAAAAAAAATTCATCAGTTTTGTTCTTCTCCTTTCACTTAACATGTGGAATAGTTTCTTCAGTCATGTCCCACCTTCCACCAATCTTATCTCTGCATTTTTCTTATCCCCAGCTCACTCTGTTAGATTTAACTCTAGATACCACCCTAGCCCCAGGGCAGAGTCTTATCATCCCTCTGGCCTGTTCACACTATCCAATTTCAATGAGATTTGAACACCTAACTTCCTTAAACCACTTGGAAAATCTCATCCTTAAGACGAAGTTCTTTGACTGGCCTCAACTCAGCCTATCCTATCATTTTGTGGGTGCACTTTTGCACTCTGTAATCAACTACAGTTGTATTTAATAGACATTCGTCAGCTGCTTAATACGTTCAATGACAAGTTAGTGATCATCTGCATGCATAATTAATCCTTCTCTCATTGAGGTCAAGGGGAAGTTGAGCTCATTGCAAAACAGGATGGAGAGTGCAGAACCTGCCGCAGAGAGCTGTAATGTAGAGAAGAAACCTAGACTTGTGGAGTCAGAGAGGAGAATCTTGGCCAAAGATATTAACTAAATTCAGCTGACCTCCACTCCCTTGAACAAATAACGTGCCCTTGAAAAGACAAAGGAACGTATTGCAGAATAAAAATAAGACCTAGTCAGACTGTTTTAAAGTCATGTCTTTTGTATTTTAACAGGGCTTGTATCAGCAGAGAGCACGGATCCCATACCAACAGACTTTACACCCTCCCCTAGGATGCTATTCGAGACAGGTGTGTCTAAATGGTTATAAATATGCTTTCATTTGCAGAACACAGATACTAAGCATAGAAAATTAGCCAGAGCTGTTTGTCATGGGGCATAACTGACATTGGTAGCTTTGCAAAATAAGATTTGGGGGCCAGATCCTCAGATGGTGTAAATCAGCATAGGTCTATGGAGTTACATCCGTTTACATTAGCTGAGGGCCTGGCCCCAAACCTCTAACCAAAACATCCAATTGTATATGCTCCATTTAGTGTTAACTTAGGACAGTCCTTTTTCTCTTTGTAAAGAATGGTACAATCAGCATCATGAAATGGTGCATTTCTATTGCGAGTTAATGTATGAATGAGGAGGAGAACACTGGATGAGCTGCAGCGAGATAAGCTATGACAGGAAAAGGCACCACAGAGAGCTGGAGTGGCTTGGATGTCACCAGGAGAGCCTCAACAGAGCTGATCTCATGCATGCCACTGCAGCGCTTCTGGGTCAGATCCAAATTGGTTCCTCAAGTTGGGGCGGGGGAGCTAAAACATTAATTAGGGAAAGTGCCATCACTTTGAAAGGGCAGCAGACACGGAGAATTTTGCAGTGTCCTGCAACACCCACAGTATTATCCCAGGGTGATGGGGGGGGGGGGGGGGGAAAAGAGTATAACCATATTCTACAGAAATGTTACCAGCTGGTGTAGCAGTGTGATCTAGTGGATAGGGCCCTGGCCTTGACAGCAGGAGACCTGGGTTCTCATCCCAACTCTGCTCTGTGACCTTGGATAAATTTTCCTGTGTCTCCTCCCACCCTTCACCTGTCTTGTCTATTTACATTGCAAGTTCTTTGGCCAAGGACTGTCTTTTCCTCAGTAACTGCACAGCATCTACCATAAGCGGGGCCCGATTTCAGTTGGGGCAGTAAAACTGCTAATAAATAATAATATAGATGGCACAGAAGGTGGTTTGGGGGTGGCCAGGAGTCAGGACTGCATGGCTCCAATAGCCTAAATTCTCATCTACACATAGGGTGGGTCCATGGTCATCACTGCAGCCTAAGGACTATGGAGTGGCTATCTCCCTGTTCCACATGCTGGCTCTGCTATAGGTGAGGAAAACAGGATGCTGTGTCCCACGCTGCATAAACTCCCCTGCCAAGCTAATGGAACTTAGGAGGTTGCCCAAGAGGTAGTGTACTTTTCAGACAACACATTTCTGTCTGAGACAGTCTGCTTTGACTCTGCTTGCTTCTTCCATCTTTTCCTTCCGAAGAACTGACAAGACTTTAAAAAAGGAGGATGGGACTTTTGTTTGAAAAGGAACCAAGTCACCAACTTGTGACCCTCTCTCTGGGTAAACATGAGCTGGGTCCCTTGTAGCCAGTAAATTAGCTAATCCCTTCTGGGCATTCTCTCCAAGATAAGGCAGCTTCTATAGCAAGATGCAACCCACACAGCACTTAGACACATCAGCTTTTTCCTCTTCCATAGGAAGGTGGGGTGAAGGGGAAACCCCATCGGATCAAAATTTAAGAGCTGGGCATACCACATAGCGGACATCACTGCAACTCTCTCTCCAACTGGAGACATGGCTGAGAAACACGTTTATCATGCCGAATGCAACTGAATCAGATCTGAATGACACCACGATTTCTTTGTACAACGAACAATAGCAAATAGAATGAGGAGCCCTTGTCAGCTTTGATATCCTTGACATGTTTTGTGTCATTTACAAGGGTTCTGTAGGAATGGATGCAAAAATACCTGTTGTAGTTGCAGCTGATTGTCATCATGTCTTAAGCTTCCGGAGAGCTAGAATTTGGGAGGTGCTGAGTACACTTTCAACCCCTTTGGCATCTGTAAGAGTTGAAGGTTTAATTCATCTGATCAAAAAATGATGATGGGGCAGGGGAAATATAAACTTTTTCCCCAAAAATGTCCCTGTTTTGTCAAAGTTAAAAAATTCACTGATTTAAAAAAAAGAAAAAAAAAAAAAAAAAAGAAACCCACTCTAACCAGACCCACAGTCACTAAAAAAAGTAGGAGGGGATTTTTGTGCAAAAATGTCATGAATATTTTCCCTTTTTAGTATAATTTTTGAATTTCAAAATTTGAAATATTTCATCCATCTCTAGTTCCAATTGGCATGTGCAGATCTGTCTGTAAACTGTTTTATTTCACCAACTTCTTGCTCTTTGTTTCTTTACCATCTGTAGGTAACTCCATACAATCCACAGCAGATTTTCCGGTCACCTTACACCCCTTTATTGAACTATATCCCTCTGGTCCAGCCTGGTTATTCATACCAGCAGAGGAACCCCTCCAAACCATCTAGCAGCGTACGTGATCCACCAGCAATGGCGGGTGATGGGCCGCAGTATCATTTTTCTCATTCATATGGGTACGTCCACACTGATGTGTGGTCTAGTTCTCATAGCACATCATGGGAGGGTTTGGTGACTTACAGTAAAACCACATGGAGCTACTGACTGGAGCTAGTTGGAAAATGGAATTTCCATCCAGCTGGAATTGCCAACATTTCAAACCGATTTGAATACCCAATCAGATCAAAAAGTCAACATTGACAACAGAACAGAATTTCCAAAAAACCATCCATCCAGAAACAAACGTTTTGTTGTGATAATGTTCGATTGTTTTATTACTGTAAGGTTGGAACATTATAATATATTATAGAAAATTCAATACGAGTCCAAACAAATGAAATGAAAGTCAAAATCAAATATTTTACCTGATCTAAAAAAAGTCAAAATAATTTATTTCATTTATTTGCCATCAAAAACATTGTGAAAGTTGCCATGTTCTTGCAAAGTGTTTCGATTTCAACAAAACGATACTATCCGACGGAAAACTGCTCCCTCCCCCGCCCCCCGACCTTCACTGCATGTTCTGAGAGGAGTTGTCTTCCAGACACAAAGCCATTCATCTTGAGTCTTAGTTTAAATAAAGGGAAAGTCGTAAGAACAAAAATAAAAGAGAACAGTTTATGCGTGTCTCCTCTGCAACATGCAGCATCAGCCCTGCCTTGCAAAAGTGACAGCTGTCCCTGCACACAGGCAGACTTAGAAATGTACAGGGTCACTACTCAGGAAACAAAATGTTAATGGTTACACAGCTATATCCATCAAAATAATGAGAGAACATTAAAGTGGAGGTGGAAGGTTTTCTTGAATTTCTAGGACATTTTTCAAGTCATGGCAAAATTTTCAATCGTCAAATTCAGGGTGGGGTGGGAGGAATAGGACAAAATAAGATGAGACTTTTGTGAAAAAAACATTCTCCCCCTTTTTCAAGAGTGGGCCAATTTAAATGTTTTGAATTTCCATTTTTTGTAGAATTTATGGAGCCCAGCAAGGGCTAGCAACCCAAGTACGAACCTAAGGTCCCTGGTGGACTTATATCGGGGCAGCTGGCCCATGCAGGGGTGAACACCTCTGCATCTTCACTCCTAGGGGGAGGGATAGCTCAGTGGTTTGAGCATTAGCCTGCTAAACCCAGGATTATGAGCTCAATCCTTGAGGGGGCCACTTAGGGATCTGGGGCAAAAATCAGTACTTGGTCCTACTAGTGAAGGCAGGGGGCTGGACTCAATGACCTTCCAGTTCTATGAGATAGATATATCTCCATATTATATATATATTTATTGTTACCCTCGCTAGCTAGATTAAAGCTAGCAGGGGTATGTCTACCAGCTACATTTCACCTTAATTTGCAGTATAGACATACCCCTAGACATGATGGTTAAAATGCTGGAGGCCCACTTCTTTGTAACAACAGTGGGAAAGTTTAGGGGGAAAAGACAACTATCTATACAAGGCCAATGGCTCTTAGGGCTGGATTTGGAAAGGTATTTAGGCATCTAACAATGCAGATGGGATTTTCAAAATCCCCTAGCTGCATCTTTAGGCATCTAAATACCTTTAAAAATCTGGCCCTTCAGCAAGATTTCAAACCTTTTACAAACAACAAGCTCAAAAGGGAAGGGGGGGGGGGAGGGGAAACGTGGAGGAAATCATAATGAAACTGGATTTAATTTGAAATTTTTTCAGGTTTAGTTCTACACCTGGTGGATCTGTGAGGACAAACCCATATTTCTCTTCCAATGGGAGTGGTATAAACTTTTAGAGCATCTAACTTTTTGATGCATCGTTTGGAGACCCTGAAGCTTCAGTCACTGTTAGGAATCCGGAGGTCAAATAAGGACTTATTTTGTATTTCCCATAGTGAAGATTTCTGTCTCGAATGAGCCAACATGACTTATGTGTAAAGAAACAGCTACACAACAATTCATCCGAAAGAGGAGAGTTTTGTTTAGCGGAAGCAAATGAGATTTTCTCTTTTTGGTATGATGGAGAGAAATAATAAAAAAAATGTTTTATTTATGACAGATGCCTGAGCTGCTTAAAATTGAATTTTGCTGTAATAAAGATGGCTGATATAAAAAGGATCATGGCCACAAATTTCAGAGGTGATAACTTGAGTCGTGTATTCAAAGTGAGATTAACACAGAGGCATTCAGTAGCTACGGGGCTTGATTCTGTGGGGGGGAAATGCTTGTGTCTTGTATCTGGAACCATGATACTGATCTACGTTTTAGCATTAAGGAAGAGGAAACCAGAATGCCTGTACAAAGAAACTTATTTTACTATGTTCCCTTTATTGAATTCAGAGTTTCAGGCTCTAACATTTGAAAGTGAGCTTTTGCCCTTGCAGCATAGCTCCTGCTCGGGACTATATCTACAGACAACTATGATGGATGTCGTTCTGCCCTAGGTCAACAACAACCTGTTGGGTTAAATGCAGAAAGGACTGAATGGAATTATATGGCCTGTTATGCTGGAGGTCAAACTCATTAGGTGATCATAATGGTCCCTTCTGGCCTTAAAAAAAAAAGTTCTCTCTTTTGCAAAGAGTTTACAATCTGCAATTGGAAGGTCCTGCAACTGATAATGCAAGTGTCTGCCTATGCACTAACGTCAGTGGGTCTTTACTTGGGGTTTGTTTACATAGGGAGTTATACCAGTATATGGTTAAGTGTGAATATAAACAACTATAGTTGGACTGGTATAACTCCCCAAGTGAACACTTTCCAGTAGAAGTGCCTGTTTTGATTTAGTTTATGTTGCTTTCAAAGCAGTTTAAGCTAAACCAGAAAAAAGCCACTCTAGAATAAGACTGTCCACGTAGGGAGTCTAACTATAGCAGATTAATTATACCAGTATAATTTCCTGGGTAGATAAGGCCTTAGATTGTAAACCTTATGGGGCAAGTACCTTCTTTTTGGTTCTGTGTTTGTACAGCACCCACCCAATGGGGTCCTGGTCCATGAGAAAGTCTTCTAGGTGCTTCTGCAATACAAATGATAAAATAACGGGGCTCTGTGCAGGCCCTGCATTCTGCTGAATGACGAGGGGAAATGGATCCAGAGAGGAAAAGGATTATCCGAAACATAACCACAGTGGAATGGGATATCAGATTAAGCCCACACTATGACGGCTGTATAATTCCCAGGCAGAGTCTTGCCCCATATTGGAGCTTTATGAGCTGCACATATGGTTGATCTCTGCCATCACACATCTGGGACAAGAGAGATAAGAACAGGGATACTGGGTCAGACCAAAGGTCCACCTAGCCCAGTATCCTGTCTTCCGACAGTGGCCAATGCCAGGTGCCCCAGAGGGAATGAACAGAACAGGTAATAATCAAGTGATCCATTCCCAGCTTTGGGCAAACAGAAGCTAGGGACACCATCCCTTCCCATGCGTTTTCAAGACTCGTTCCCTGCAAGGTGGAGAGCACCCTCACCCCATATTAAATTCAACAAGAGTTAAGGGTTTTCAGCCCCTCTCTCAGGGCCTAATCCAAAGCACTTTGGAAGATATTGGGCATCTCTCCATTGTCTTCCAAAGTGCCTTGGACCAGCCCTGAACACCCTTGGTTTAACAGGCTTCGGATCGGGCGCAGAATGCTCAGTATCTTGCAGGATCAAGCTCCAAATGCAGACGGCAGTAACTTCTGGGTAGCCCACTCCACAGAGCTGAGTTTGGGAAATAAATTCAAACCTCCCTTCCCTGTACACCACATAATGTGCTCTGTGGGATGTTTTTTCCCCCTGCCATATTTTACAGGCTTCAGATGAGTAAGGCCTAAGTGATTTCAGAGTTGCATCGTCCATATTGGCTACACTTGACATCTCATCTCACAGCAATCCTTCAGGTGACATTTCAAACATACTATTAACCTACGTTTTCTCTTTCTCCACACTGTGTCAGCATTTTATTTCGGGTTGTACAGATGATTGATTCGACTGAGGACAATTTATGATAAGAAATCCATGCTATGGCGCCGGGGGGGGGGGGGGGGGGGGGGGCACGCACCACAAGCCAAACCACAGGCAAAGACTCTACCAGACACAATTAGGCCAACAATTAAGAACCTCCAGTGTTTTTGTGAAGTATCAATGTCCTTCACTATGTGTGGCTTGTGGGTAACGTGACAGCTTGATAATAGAACACAAGCTGAAATATTGTTAAAGGAGTGCCAAGGCAGCTGGGGAAAAAAAAAAAAAAAAATCAAAGCTGAGGGCCATATGTTGCCCTAAAAACTCTCATTGGTGTCAGTGACAATCCCTATAGCACCTTTCATCCAGAAAGGCTTGGAGCACTTTACACATCGATAGACAAGCTATCTATAGGGATCATTTCACCCACTTTTGGAAGGAACATGGCAGCTGTTTAACTAGGCCCAGTAACATTATGCAACAGTTTAGGATAGGAAGGAAGAACCCATTTGATACTTTAAGGGCAATTTAGGTGAGAGGAATGCAGTTATTCCAATTGGAATTTAGCCAGGACACCAAGGTTACTGCCCTTACCGTACTCTTGAGCAAAATGGCATAGTATCATTAGTCGCTACAAGTGGTCCAAACTTCTGATTTATCCCTCAACCAATAATCATTATTCATCAATAATACAGTATTCAATTCCATGATCACATACTCTTTTTCAACAGCCTCCCAGCCTCTGTCAGGGCACAGAATGGACAGTACTCAATTAATGATTCAGTATTTTGTTTTATCCTCATTGTTCAATGTATTTACTGCACAATATTCAAACCCTGCTCTGAAGACAGAATTAATCATTTCCTCGTGAGCTTTTCAATAGCACTTATCACTGTAGTACCTGCCTAACAAACATTCATGAATTTATCTTCATAAAACCTCTTTATGCTGAGGGGGTGGAATTATCTCTGTTTTACAGATGGGGACCCACTAATTTTGGATGCCCAATCTGAGCTCCCAGGACCTGATGGGACTTTATATGCACTTTATATGTTCAAAGCACCCCTCAGATTGACTTCAGCTGCAGATGTGAGTGCTCAGATGCAAGGCAAACCCCAGACTCTCAAGTCAGGCACCCAGGAAATGATGAATACACAATTAGCAACCAACTCTGAAAAGTTTGCCTGCCCAGCACCTCCCAGAAACTCTATGGCAGAAGCAGGGATAGAATCGGATTCTCTAGGGCACATCAGCTGCGTAAACCATGAGATGGTCCTTCCTTCCCCTGCAATCCCTCTGCCGCATTCACTACACACCTTCCAACTTCTAGCAACAAATGAGGCAAAGGTCCTACACACAACTGCCTGCTTCACTACACACCCCCGATTCATCCCCAGTGCAGGTCCATTCTGTGCAGTGAATGAGGCGGGCTCTCATGGAAAAAAATAGTATGTGATCATGTAATTAAAGTCTGTATCATAAATCAACTGCACAAGGGAGCTGAATTAAGGTTGTCCAGGCAAAAATGTTTATTAGTTAAAAAAAAAATTCCCAGCTAGCTCTATAATGAAATCTCATCACCACATAGAAGTGTTATTACCCCCACTTTGCAGATGGGGAAACTGAGGGTCAATAACTAACTTACCTGTACCGTGCCTCAGTTTCCCAATGGGTAATAGTAGGATAAAAACACAAGCAAGCCTTTGACAAAGCAACAAATAGAATCTAGAGCTTTCAAGTCCCAGTGTATTGCTATAACCACTGCACTATATTTTCTCCCACTTGGCGCTGCAATTTGAAAGGATTATTCCATATATGACAATTAGAGCAATTATGTTTTGATTACAGGACGGGAATAACCTGGAAAATTCAGGAGATCTGATTCCCATAATAATCAGGTGCTTATATCCAACAGTGGGCAGACAAAAAATATCATGAGATTTCTAACACTACCTAGTCCCACCCAAGTCAGAATATCCCTCTCATCCACTAGTCTAGCCAAAACCAAGGACTGAAAATATGAGCAAAAAAGTTTAAAATGGAACAAAATAAAAAACAGCCAAACCTTTTTCCAAGCCTGAAAACCGGTTCAGAATTTGGTTCGGTTCTGTCCGAATTCACCCACCCTGAATTACAATACATAGTAGGGTTCTCGAGTCTTTCAACCCACTGCAAGGTTTTTCTCCAATATTCCTAACACAATTAATGTAACAAGATGAAAGCATCATCAAGTCCTATTACATTTTTCTTCCTTAGTAAAGGACTGATGACAAACTAGGAATCAGAAGCTATATTGAATTACATTTGCCACAGAAGAGTTCATTAAGTAATAGTATGTAATAAAAATCCTCATCTGTCAACTTGAAGGATAGACTAAGGAGAGACAGTCTACTTACAAAAACTGCAGGTTGTTTTCTACAGCACTCTGTGGCATATAAGTATTCAACTGAGGCATGTGTGCAAAAGGGCACCAGTCATGAAGGATGGTCCAGCAGTTAGAGACTAGGAAATCTGGCATTATGTCCCTGCTCTGCCACAGACTTCCTGTGTGCCCTTTGGTGAGTCATTTAGGCCCAGATCCTCAAAGGTATTTAGGTGCTTACCACTAATAGATTGTTTCAATGGGACTTAGGTGCCTAAACACCTTTGAGGATCTGGGCCTTTGTCTCTCATTGCCTCAGTTCCCCATCTGTAAAATGGGGATATTAGCACTGACCTACAGAGTGTTATGAGGATAAATACATTAAAGGCTGAGAGGGGCTCAGATACTACAGTAATTGGTGCCATATAAGAACCTTTGATGGAGTTAGCATCCTTTCCTCTTCCAGAGATCAAAGGGCCCTGATTATTACTAATAATGATGTGCACCTTTCATCCAACAATCTCACTGCCCAAACAAGAAGTCCCACAGCGCCCCCGCAAGGGAGGCAAGTATTCTTGCGCCCACTTTTCTGAGCAGGGAAACTGAAATACAGAGATGAAGTGGGGGCCGTACAGCGAGTGGCGAATCCAGGAAGAGAACCCAGGAGGCCCAACACTTGGTGCCCTGCTCTGACAAGCCACATCTTCTCCTTTGCTGAAAGTCCAGTGTTCCCTACGCATCTGACACATTCAGCCCAGGAAGACAGAGATGCTTCAAAGCCATGAATTTGGCTGTAGAGCCAAAGTTCAGGGCATTCAGCCTTAGGGTTCTGGGTCAGGGTACATGAAACCCAGCCCCACAGTAAGATTACATATGCAATCACACAGACTTTCCTTGCTGGGGAGAAGGGCACCATTCCCACAGTATTGTTTTGTTTCTCTCTTCCCCTTGCAGTGCCTAAAAACATTGTATAGTTTGACAAGAGCCCCCTTGTTAAACAAAGGTCTGTTTAATTTACCTTTTTTTTTTTTGTAATTTACCGTTTGTGGCATAGGGGTTTCTTTTTAAGGAGGAATTCTCTAGCCATGCTTTTTCCCCTTAATCCATCATCACGAGGTATTGTTTTTTTATTAACTGCATAGGACTGTGGCCTCACCTCAGTGGTTTACAGAATGTGTAAAAAGAAAAGGGGTAAAATCCTTATTAAAGTCAAACGTCATTAACTCCCATTGACTTCAACGAGGTAGGATTTCACCCCATAAACACTGTTGTGATGAGCTTCCAACCTGGCTCCCACAAAACAAGTCTCTGTTTAAAACAAAACCCCACCGCCATAAAGGCTGCCTCCCCCCACCTCTTCCAGTTCCTTCACATCTTTCATGGTCCCTGAGCTAGAACGATAGCCAGGTTAGGGAACCTAGTTCTAATATCGACATGTCCTAACTATGTTTTTCCAAACAGACCAAATCACGTTATAATCACATGAAGGCAATCGATCAATCATGCTAGAACATTGATCCTTTCCCAACCCCATCATAACTGGATTCCTGCTCAGTTTTAACTGTAGCATAGACCAGGCCTAAAAGGGCAATTCAACTCTGATATTCCACCACCAGCGTCTAGCCTTCAACCCCCTGGCTGCATTCTTTCTCAACCAAAGAGAGCCAGTTTCCTAAAGACAGGTTAGTCTCCAAGGAAGGGCTAATTGCTTCTCTCCTTACCAGTCATCTTGATCTGTTACTCCCCGCTGTCTATTCTTAACACACACTGAAGTTTCAGGAACCTTGGGAAGGTTTATGCAGCTTTTCAGAAGGCTGATGTGCAGAGACGGGCATACGAGCTACCGGAACGTAACGGGCTTGGGGAAAACACTTTGCTTATGTTAGTTATTTGTTTCCTGTACCTCAGCTTACCTCTCTGCTGGGGTACAGACCACAGTTTAGTCTTTTCAGGACTTCAATTTGTCTCTCTCTCTCTCTGTTATACACAGAGTTAAAACTCAGAGAACAAAAGTGACATTAAATCTCTTTATAAATGTGTAACAGTTTACTTAGAACTCATGGAACAATTGAGACTATTGTCAATAACAACATTTTAAAGATAAAACATTCAGGGAGCTTCCCCACGTTGTTGCAATTCTTATTACCATAGGCCCAAATGCAACATAAAATTTACACTGTTGAAGGTTATATCTCAAGGTTGCCCCCTTGGGGTAAAGGGAGGCACCTCACTTACCTCAGACATTTCCTGAGCAACTGCAGTCCTAGGGTCTGGTCCTGTGGCACAGCCCTCCATCTGTTCCTCTTCACAAGTCCACTCTCCCCTCTGGGTAGATATAAAACAGTCCAAACACAATGGAAATGGCCAGACCCCTCCCTCACCCAAAGGAGGGGAAGCAGTCTTTCAACAAGTCTCAGCTCCTGCCATCCAGCAGGGTTTAGGGCCAAGAATTAGTTCTAGGGACGTCAACAAAAGAAACAAAATCAGCCCATCGCCTTCTCTCCAAAGACTGGAGCTGGCAGCATGCTCCAGCCATTCCTCAGCAAGTGGCCCTGCTCTGGGAGCTCTAGCACTGTTTGCTTCAGAGAACCACCCACCACACCTGGGCTGAGTTCCTCTCGTTTAAGGGCCTGCCCCAGGCCTGACAAGCCGACAGGTGTATCGGGTGGGGGCTGATTGTGACCACAGAAGTTCTTTAACCCTTTCTTGGCTGGTGTGTGTGGGGCAGGGGAGGTTATCTGTCTCACCACAGCATGTGCATACATAACTCCCTCCCCTTGGGCTCTTCTCTGGGAAGATGTACCCTTCTCAGTCTCTGTGGAGTGGTGCCCACACCCTCTGCAGGGCATGCCAGCTCTTTAAAGTTGGGGAATGACTGCTAGCCCCACCGCCTCCTTCGAACTCCCAGTGAATCTTTGCAACCCCAGTCTGCCATCTGCACAGCCTGAAGCAAATTCTAGTCCTCTTCTTCTCCAGTGGGTGAGGGAATATGCAGCATAATCTAACAAAAATCCCCAAACCCCTGGAACACAATCCCTTACAACAGAACCTTCTGGTCCTCGTGCTGCTCCCCTACTGAATTCTCCAGTAGCTCCTGCTCCCATTCTTCCTATTTATAAACTCCTCCCCCTTCTCTTCAGTTCCCATTGGTCAGTGACTCTGAATCCTGCCAGGCTGCTTGCCCACAATGGAAATCACCTAAGTAGTTTCAAACAGATAATGAACATGCCTAGTACTCTCCACATCCAATTTTTGGATGTTTTTTGCCCATCCAGCAGAGTTTCACCCTGCCTGGCTCTGCCAAGTCTCCAGGCAGAGTCCCCCAAAACAAAACTAGAAACTATATCTCCTCTCCAGTTTTTCCCCCATTTACACCACTAAATGCTGTAATACAAGCATGTGGGTTACAGTAGTAAATCCTCCTTTGATTATCTCAAGGTTGGTAAACCTCATCCCAGACAGAAACGCCAGTCCGGATGAGAATGCTAACTCTGCTGTCTGTCTCCTCCCTCTCTGTCTCCTTAAAAACAGACTCAGGTAATTCTCTGAGGTTACATGACTTCATCCAAGAACCTCGCAAGATTAATGTTCCTCTGAGGTTTTTATCACTTCTAATTCATCACAGATGGAAGACAATTGAAATGGAAACTCTGTAGCTGGAGTTGCAGAGAGACTCTGCCAATATAATCCTGCTGGTAACACTATAGCATACAGTCACCCCAAAGTACAATTCACCTTTGTTCCAGTCTTGTCCACCACTGCCGCGATTGAGGAGTAAACAGTATGGCTGGTACCTGCATTGTTTTACAAGAGTTCTATATAAAGGAGTAGATCTGTATATATACATTGTTAATACAATGAGCACTACCTTCTGGCACATATGAGTAAGTATTACTCGTCAAATGTTTGTAGATTCAATAAAATTATTATGCACTGCAAATCACTTCCTGAGTCGAGCTCTTAACAGACCATAGGCCAGTTGCAGCGTTAACAGCTTTGCCCTCAATAACCTTCTCCCCTCTCAAATTTCCCATCATTGCTACCACTGATGCAGTTTCATTTCTAAATATATATCTTCAGAATTTCTCCCCCTCTCTCACCATGCTGTGGTTCTGTTCTTCTAGCCATTGGATGAAATCAGAATTGTTCCACTGTGTTTCATATGCCCTACACTGCTTTTACCTGATGGTGAGTTTCTATTAGCTCTTGTGATGGGGGTCTCTATAGTTTTTGGAGCACCCAGAGGGTCTGAAATCTATCCTTGTTTCCTGTGTGTGGGTCAAAGTGGCCATGCTGTGCAGCATAGTGACAACTGAGAAGTCTGAAGTTTCCATAGATTTGTTGCAATGTTCCTTTGGTGAGATAACCATCTACACCAATTGGTCTGAAGCAACTTCCCCCCCTCTCTCCTCACCTTTTAATGACCTGTAGCTGCCCTGAATGGATCATGTAGCCACCACTGCAGATTTTGCAAAGTCAATGGTTAACCCCTCTGTTCAAAGCAAACTTTTTTTTAATTAGCTTGCATAGCTCCCAAATCCCTTACACTTAAGAGAATATGTAGGGAGGGAGGGAGGGATTGATTGAATGGCTATTAATCAAAGGATGGGTTTTATTCTCGTGATGTCATAAAGTGCAGTAGCCGAGCTCAAGCAGTTTATTAAATTACTGGAATGCCAAGAAAAATAGATAGCTTTAATAACACATTTCTGCCTATCTGTTATATTTGTATATGTAGCTAAGAGGGGGAAATTAAAAGGTTCCCTACTGTATAAAAATGCAATTTAAAAAAATAAAATAAAACAGACTCATTGTCACTGATGCAGAATAAGGTTATGCCAGGCCAAAAAGTTTATACTGTTGTTGACATTAGATGCAACTGCAGTGGGTGGAGAAAAATCTAAGATAAAAGCTTTTCTCTGTGTATCTAAAAGCATGAACCTCTACACTTTGATCTAAAAGATCAAGTCCATTAATTTGGAGACAGTAGCAGACTCACAGATGTATTACATGGGCTACCCACTAGAGGGAGACAAGAAGACACTTGGCGTGTTACATTAATATCAGACACAATCATTGGTCCAGATTCTTGACCCCATTGTATCACCTTTGTGCTGCGTTCTTGGTGCATGGTCCCTGAAAGATGTCCCAGCTGGTCAGCTGGGGATTCCAACAGTGGTCTGGAATCTGCGTAGAATAACACTGGCATAACTACTAGGTTAGGCCGCATGGTCAAATGAGGAGGGGACATGGTCAGAACATCTCTCCTCTTTGCCAATATCCAGCTGATGTAGTGAGGCTGCTCTGACTTGTTCCAGGATTTGAACCAGCCCTCCGCTGTCCCCGGTGAGAGAGGGAATGCAGGAATGGCCCAAAGCCACCCACCCCGCTCCAAGGCCTGTTAGGGAGGAAAGCCCAGCAGGACAGGAATATTGTGTTTGTCAAGGCGATCAGCAGATTTTTGTAACAATTGGTGTGTTACTGACAGCTCGTGGGAAGAGAGATCCTCTCTCGCCTCTCTTCCCCAGCCATGTTCTTGTACTCTTTGGCTACCATCCACTTCTCACCTGCCTGGTGTGTCAAGAAGCACCCCTTCCTTTAAACCCATATTTACCCCAATTCTTCTGTTACCTTAGTTTTCTATTGTCATTATTTCCCCTCAGGAATGCAGTGTCGTGATATTACATTCTTAAGCATGGGCCCTGGAGCCAGACCACCCCAGCTATGAATTCAGCACAGGTCACAAGTCAACTGGGGTCGAATCTAGTTAGTGTTTGGATGGGAGGCTTCTAAGAAAAACCCACATGTGCTGTTGATGATTCAGTAGCTGACTTTTTCCCCTCTGGTTAGGGGATTCACTAGGATAGTGCTAGAAGTCACAGCAAAAGCAACATTCATCATAAGTGATAACCGGAGCAGCAAAGCAGGCCTGAATTGTCCCCAGATCCTTGGGGGTTCCCCCTGGGGAAGTTGCTTAGTAAGTGAGGGCTCTGTTGCATCACCAACACTATTTGACTTTCCAGTGTAACTTTAAAAAAAAAAACTATTCTCAAATCAAAGATCTTGAGATCCATGTGTCAGCTCCAACAGCAGAACAGAGGAGCCCAAATGACAGGGTGTGCAATGCAATCAACTGGAAAAGCCCTCTGGTCTAAAAGCACCATGAGGGGCTGCTGTAGTTAGGGACAGCTTCACTGTAGAGCCCTAAGAAAGAGAAGAGGCCTCTTGAATGACATGGAAAATTGAAGTCAGAACCAAGGAAATCAAGGCACTTGCTGCAAAAGTTACGGGAGCTAACTGTACAGAATATAGCCGCATGCACTTAAAACCCCTTCTTCCTGAAGAAAGGGCATGCCTTATTTAGAGGAACACACTAATATTCTGCAAAATTCATTTGACAAGACAGAAAACCCCAAGATGAGAAATTAGGAGTTTTACCTGGAGAGGACTGTCAATTCCTCCTGCAGCTAGTTTCAATTGGATTCCGCCACCAAGTCCTGTCCTAAATCCTCCTATAATGTTCCTATGTGCTGTTAAACAGCTGACATGCTCCACTCCATAGCTGTCAGTCCTCTTTCTGGTCTTTGAAGAGTGCATTGGGATCGTTGCAATGCAAAAGTCACTTTAATGAAGCAATACAATTTTCTTTTGCTGCTGTTTTTGGGGCAACAATAAGGAGAAAATAGGAGGATTGGGTCCATGTCCATGTCTCACCAAAGCCCACCACCTCTATACCAAGAGAAGGGAAATGGAATGATTTAGGGAGCAGAGAGAGCATATACAATAAATTATGTTTCTGCATAAAACATTATCCCCATTATAAGACACTATCCCCATTAGACACTATCAAGCCTTATTTGCTTCCCTGGCTGGTTTTACACCAGGTTAACCCCACCGATTTCAATGAAATCACTCCTGATTTACACCTGTGACAGAGTAAGGTCCATTGTGCAGTCATTTCCATCACGTCTTGCCCCAGCCATTTTAAAACAAGAATTTTATCACCCTTTAAAGTGTTGCGAACAATAAATCTTATACATCGGGAGCAGCTCATTTATTTATGTTGATAAATCGGACGCGTGCTTCCATGCCTTTAATTCTCTCGGTCTCTTAGTGGTGCTTTATACATTAACCTCTTCACACTCTATCTTACCATGATAGACACAGGTAATAAGTGTATTGTACTGTTAGCAGCCCCTTGGGACCAGATCACACACAAAGTAGGTATTTATCAATCTGTACGTGTAATTGCACTGGGGGAGGGAAGAGAGCTGTCTACAGGATTCTGCAGGTAAATCCATCTCTGTGATTGAGATATAGGGAACATTGTCACTAGTTATTACCCAGGGTTAGAGGAGAGAGACAGAGGCCCAGGATTGTATCCAATGGGTTGATATGAAAACTAATTCCATCTGCATAGTCACCTTTTACCAATGTGCATCTCAGTTAATCTCTGCTGGATGCTTATGCAAAAAGAGGACGTCACCAGAAATTAAGTGTCGCGTTGAATTTGTGCTCCACTCTCACCTTAGAGTTCAGATCACATCTCCTGGGAGGAGAGAGGTAGCCACCAGAGCTGAGCAAACTGCAGGAGATGGTCTACACAAATTCATGACTGATCGTATTTGCAATTCTTCCATGTTATCTTTCCACTAGCACTGAAGCAGTTACCTTGCCCCACATGAAGAAGTGCGAAGACTGGATTTCTAGCTCAAATGCCTTCAATATTCGCCGACAGCAAATTTCAGTTTGCTCTGTGTTCATCAGCGGAATAAGCCATATGGTGCAGTTTCTATTCTGTGATTGATCACCTATGTATATAGGGTGCTGTGAAAATTCCAGCCCGACATACCATTCAAAAATCACACCAAGTCAACTTATTTACGTTTATAAACTACAAACATCATAATAAATAAGAAAAAAGAAATGAGACGTTAGCCAATAGATGGATGTTTCCCTAACCACGAATCTTGAATTCTCCCTCCCAAAACCTCTGTTGTATTTCTATGTGCACCTGACACATCTTCTCTCTACATAGTCTATAAGTTGTTAGAGCAAAGACTGACTTTGACTTTACATTGGTACAGGGTCCCGCACAACAGGGCCTTGCTTATGGTCGGCTCTTCTTGTATAAGAGTTTGTGTTACAGTGTTGATAGTACATTAATTTATAATATTCACAGTCTGAATGATTTCCAGAGATGAAGAATCGCCAGCAGAAGAAAGCTCACTCATAATTTCAAAAAACGAAGAAATCAGGGAATTTTGCAATCTGCGTCTGGACAATTTGCAAAGAGAAAAAAATGAATCATTAGAAATTATGCACTTAATGCTAGTTACAAGTATCAGGTACCTCAATGCAAGCATTTATTCATGAGTTATAGATCAGTTTAATTTTCTTCAAAAGCCAAACGGGCAAAAATAAATGTTCTTACAGTGACCCAAGATATAATCGTTGTGACTTCCTTCTCGTCAAATATGTCAACCTCTATAGCTGAGTGGTTTTCCACCATTTAACTGCACTTTTATTTGGGACAGGAATGCCGTTTAGTGACTATGATTAAAAAAAATATCAAGTGTTTCTTATTTTTAAATCCTTGGCTGCCCAACATTACCAGGCTGGGCCTGTAGGGGGAGTTCAGTTCTTGGGGGAAATGTATTTGCTATGCATCAGAAAGCGAGCTTTGGATTGTTTTGGCTTTCTCTGGTTTAGGGAGGCTCAGGGAACTGATACGAACAAGACTGTCCTGCTGGAAAATGTGCAGAGTTAATCCTGCTTAATATCTACCATCCATTCTTTGGCCAAGTACATTGGAGAAATGTTAGTTTCTATCTGTAGTAAGAGCTTTGCAGAGACATATAGGTTATTTAAGGGGACTTTAGGGTTGTTTTGTAAGCACACAAACTTTTGTTTATCTGGTTTTTCACCCCTTTTTCCCTCCTGCTGGTGGTTTAATAAAGTAATTTACTTTCAATCCAGTCACCTGATGTATGTTTGTAAAGGTCACCCTAGACGCTTGGTCCATGCAATTTCTCCCCTAGGACACTGATATCCATCCATTGCCAGAACAGAGGCAGAATAGCAACATTCTCCCACTTATAAAACTTATCAAGAGCTGTGTTGGATTCTCAGTTGCTGGAAATTTTTAAATCACGATTGGATGTTGTTCTAAAAGATATGCTTTAGTTCAATCAGGAATGAGTTTGGGGAAGTCCTATGGTCTGTGTTATGCTACAGGACACAATGGCCTTGTAGTCCATGAGTCTATACACCACTTGCTCTAGGGGCAGGTCTTCACTACAGGGGGGGGTCGATTTAAGATACGCAAATTCAGCTACGCGAATAGCGTAGCTCAATTCGACGTATCGGAGCCGACTTACCCCGCTGTGAGGACGGCGGCAAAATTGACCTCCGTGGCTCCCCGTCGACGGCGCTTACTCCTACCTCCGCTGGTGGAGTAAGAGCGTCGATTCGGGGATCGATTGTCGTGTCCTGACGAGACGCGATAATTCGATCCCCGAGAGATCGATTTCTACCCGCCGATTCAGGCAGGTAGTGTAGACCTAGCTTTCAAGTACCTCCGTGGAAAATTTCCAAGGTTAAGTGAAGCTAAGATAAAGGAAGGTGTCTTTGTTGGTCCTCAGATTCGTGAACTTCTTCAAGATGATGCATTTGACCATGCACTGCGTGGCAAGGAAAAGACAGCATGGAAAGCCTTCCAGTTAGTGGCAATAAATTTTCTCGGAAACAACAAGGCAGACAACTACAGGTTGTTGGTGGAAAACCTCCTCAAGGCATACAAAAGCCTTGGTTGCAACATGTCACTAAAGATACATTTTTTGCACTCTCATCTAGATTTTTTTCCACCGAACTGTGGAGCAGTGAGCGAGGAGCACAGCGAGCGATTTCACCAGGACATTGCAACAATGGAGAAACGCTATCAGGGCAAATGGAGCCCATCAATGCTTGCAGACTATTGCTGGACAGTGACAAGAGATGCTCCATTTAATGAATATAAGAGACAAGCCAAGAAGCGCCGAGTAGACACTGAATAGGACTAAACTATGTACATAATAGTTTTTTGCCTTTTGTTTCATAATAAATTTTATTTATATAACCCTTTTGCTGATTTTTAAAGTGTTACATAAACAGGACAGGTGAAATATTATCATGTAAAGCAACCATAAACACATGAAAAGACCTAGGTTTACAATTTATGATTAAAACTCTACTATCTACACAATATACATAGACATAAAATGTAAAAACTTAAATATCTTATAAACAGTAGCCAATCAGTTGTTTTAATTGTCATATTTGAATTCAGCACATCAAAATACATAATAAATAGCACATTTTATCTCTGAAGCAGACGACTTCTCAAAAATTGTAGACCAGTGTAATTTGTAAATTGATATTTAATTTTGCAAACCAAGGGTTCATTTGGATTCCAAGTCCCATTTTCCCTAAGTCCCTAACGTTTGTGGAATAGGGAAATAGATGGTAAACTGTTCTGGCTTGGGTCCATATTACAATTTTGCTCTTATGTATATGACAGTAGCTCCTAGAAGCTCCACTGTGTTAGGCGCTGTACAAACATAGTATGAGAAAATGCCTGCCCCGCAAGAGCTTACAATCTAAATAGACAAGACAGATGAATGGTATAGGGAAATATCCTCTCTTTGCCTACCCAAGATCATGCAGTAAGTCAGAGGCCAAGCTGGGAATAGGAGTCCACACTCTTTCTTTTTGTTTACATCATGTACCTGTAACGTCCTGTCTTCAAAATGGTTAGCTCTTTTTCACAGGGACTGTCTTTTGCTCTGTATCTGATTAACACCTCGCACAACGGGACCTTGGCTGTGATTTTAGGAGCCTCTCTAGACCAGGGATCCTCTCTTTATTTTAAGTAAAGTTGCCTGGGGTGAAAAAAATGTTTGCCAACTTCTTGAATTGATTAGAAATGGTAGGAATTTAGTAACCATCTCTTCATCAGTGCCTGCCAGCAATCCATCACTGTCACACAGTGATAGGGCCTTGAATGCTATCGCTTTGACCCATCAGCTCCCTCACAGAATGGGGGAGATGAACTCCAATGATTTACTGTCAGGGTCTTCTCCATCTGTGCAATTGAAGAGAAGGAGCACGGCTGATAAGACAGAAAGTTCCCATGATGGAAGCTGGGCCCCTGGTGACTTATTGCTTCTATATATTTGTGCCAGCTGTGACCTAAGCAAATCTTGTAATGGGGAAGAAAGTGAGCGTGGGTGGGGGAAGACGGCAGAGGGGCAGGAGGTTGGGGAACAGCAAAGCTGAGGGGAATGACAAGACAGCGCGGCCTGTTCTGATTAATGACGTTTGGGTTTAGAGCAGTCACGTGTCCCCTCCGCCCCCACCGCAGAATCGGAGCAGTTGATTTTCAAGCTGTGTGAAATTGAAATGCCAGGCTTTCTGCTGACTTCTCTCCACTGAAGCCAGTTCAGATCCATGAGCAGAAACTTTGGTCCTAAAACGTCTACCCTTGATAGGAACATTTAAAATAAAATAAAGAAGACCCCCTTCTCTCTGTAGGCGTCATGCAATGTCAGTACCCAGCGGGGTTCCAGCAAATTGGTGCTAGCTGGGAAAGGCAAGAGAGAATAAAGCAAGATGGTTTCAAAGCAGCCTGAACGACAGAGTATTTGCCCCCTTTTCAGTCCGAGGATTGTGCTGTAGATGAGCATTAGGGTGATCCAGGGGCTTGAACTCAGGACTAGGAGCTGAGATATTTTAGGTGCTGAGGCCAGCTCTGATACAGTCTCCCTATGTGGCCTTGTACCAGCCACTTAATTCCTCCGTTTTCATTCACTGAGCTGTAGTATAGGGACAATGCTGACTTCACAAGGTGATGTGAAGAAGAGCCAGTGTCTGCAGAGTGTTTTAAAGAGAATGGCCAAGAGTGACCCTCAGTGCATGCGGGCTGGGTACAAAGAGGAGGCTAGGCCTAAAACTGGGCACATTTTGACTGGTATGGACCCCATCAGAATGTGCCTGTCTTGGTGCCAGGGTTAGAAATGCAGTAGTAGTATATATCTGGATGGGCACCCCATCTCCCTCAAAAGGTGCCCACTTTCAGCTGGGTCTGTACACAGGGAAAGGGGCATCTTTGGGGCTCCCAGTACCTGCCAAAATATGCAAGCACAGCTTGCCCTGCTGGAAATTAAGAGGATGGGATGGACCTATTTCAGTGTAGGACACATTTTGATAAGACCCCACCTCACTTCATTTGATTTCTGTGGAACACTGCTGACTCCACTTCCTATTCAGTTCAGTAGTTCATGTCCAAGTGGGTACGCTCTGCCCTCATTTATACTGGTTGAAAAGAACAGAGTTGAGAATTCTGGGGTGTGCACAGTTATTTCCCTCCTTTTAATATAACATATGGAGATATACATATCTCATAGAACTGGAAGGGACCCTGAAAGGTCATTGAGTCCAGCCCCCTGCCTTCACTAGCAGGACCAAGTACTGATTTTGTCCCAGATCCCTAAGTGGCCCCCTCAAGGATTGAACTCATAACTCTGGGTTTAGCAGGCCAATGCTCAAACCACTGAGCTATCCCCCCCATAAGATAGCTTTCTTATTGGAATAAGGGACTCCTAAATGCCTATGCGTTGCTGCTATACTTCACTATTTTCATGCTGCTGAATGTATCTTATGATGAAACATAATATTCAGAAGGTTTTTTCTTACTTCCTTTCATTTGTATAAACACGTCCCTCTGCCATGTTCTTTAATTACTTAACATCGGTCAGAAGGAAGAGGAAATAAAGACATTGTGGCTAGAACAAACTCTAGTTCCCTTTTAAAAAAAGGGCAAATATGGACTGATTAGATAGTGGGCTGAGCAAACTGGGAAATCAAAGGTAAAAAAGGCTTCCGTGCTGTCTGTCGAAGAGCATCGAAGGTGCATGTTGGTGTGTTTCAAGCAGATTGCAACACTGGCGCCTAAACCAGGCAATTTGCCGAGTGTCTGATTTTACCATTTGGCTAAATATCAGGTTACTGGAATATTGCGAATATTGGAAACGTGATATAGAAATAATTTCTACTCACGGAGGCCCTGATTCTGCAAAGTCCTATGTACACGTTTACCTTGATAAATGTGCCCCATCCCACTGGATTCACTGGGAATGGTCACGGGTGTAAAGCTAACCCCTAATTTGTGGTCTTTAGTGGGATGTAAGAGGTGCTTAGGTCTCCAGGCAGTGAATTTCACCTCAGGACAAGGGCTGATGGTCATTCTCCATAAGCAGAGACTAATTATCTCCCCATTCCCTGAGCCACGTTTATCTACTGGGACGTAGTCACCACCGAGTCTGGCGCTATTCAGAGGGGACTGGATACATGGCTGGGGCATGTGATAGGGAGTCGGCAATAGACAGGAGGCGAGCGACCACCTGCTGTTTGAGCAGGGGATTTTCAGAAGTGCCTCTGGGGGTTAGGAGCACAAGACCCATTGGAAGTCAAAGCTAAAGAGCCCTTAGGCACTTTTAAAACTCACCCTGCATTGCATGCTAATGGGCTCTCTGATGGGCAGCTCACAAAAAAGGCCACCCTATGGAAGCTCTGCCTCGTTCAAACATGGGAAAACATCAGAGTAAAATTACCCCAGTTGGGTGTGCCATTTGCAGTCCTTAATTGGGCAGGCTAACCCTGGGACATGAAGCACCCCAGAACCGTGCAGTGCACGCTTTCCAGCGGTGGGCTCTAAAGCACCAGGTGCAAGGAGACTTCACGGAATAGCTTAGCAGCGACAGCACAAAGAGGCACTTTTTAAAACATGGTTCTAAGCAATTCCCAGGAAAATTACCCTGCACCACCCACAGTCGTGACCTAGGTTTTGCCTGCACTGAAAAGATTTGCTGGTAACCCAGGACTTTTGTAGATCAGGTCCTGGAGTCAGCAATGAATGCCAGTAACAGAATTTTAACAGTGCTAGCTAACAATTTTATAAAAGCAGTAAGGCTTTCCAAAACACTTCTTACAGAACGGGTACAATACTGCCAATTCCAGCCATTCAAAAATCAAGATTGATACCCCCACAACCTCCATGAAGCTGTCTTAAAAATCATGAGGTTTTTTTTTTTTTTTTAAGATACATTTGGTGTTCTTTTTATTTGCCTTTTGTTTTCTGCATTTGCTTCACATTTTCCAGCTCTTCTCCACAATCATGGGGCTAGAAGCTTCCTGTTTTGAAAATGACAGTCGAGATTCTCATGAATCCAACTGCTGGAACTTTAAGGAAAAAACAGCTATCCCGAAACTTACAATGAGATCATGACGGTTGGCAAGATTGCTGATCAAGAACAACAGTGGCAGCCTTTACTTCTTGAAGCAGGTCATGTAAATGGGGCTATAAAGTTGAATACTTTGTAGATGACAAACAGGAAGATGTTAAATAAACACTAGAGCCCCGATTCATTTGGTCTTGCCTAGATACAACTTTCATAGCTGGAAGGTCTTGCTGTCACAGTATTGCCAGCAATCTTCCCCTTCTCCCCAGCCTCTTGTTTAAAAAAATAAAATAAAATGCCACAACCGTATAAAATATTATTGACGTTCCAAGATGTATTCTGCTGTACCTTATTTCTGTGCTTCAGTGTCACTCTGACACAGCAGAAGATGCAGCTGGGTTTATTGAATGATTTCGCGAATGACTCTATTAACCACAGGAACCGAGTCCTGTAAATGGCATGTCACTTCATGCAAGCCCTTTTTTTTATGACTCCTCTGCCATTGCTACCCTTTGCTTCACTTTAGGGAATAAATTGTGGGTAATTGAAGAATTATTTGACTTGAGCCTTTTTTGCTCCTCTAAAATTGTGAGTTGAATTCAGTCCTGTCATGGAAGCAGACGCGTGTCCTAGAGGAAAAAACACACGTCTGTTTCTCAGGCCATGCATTCACTATCACTTGTGTCAGCAAAACTTATGTTGCTTATGTGAAAAAAACACCCGCTGAGTGGGATAAGATTCACTGGCATCAGTGCTGATAGGCACAGCTGTCCCACCAACATAGCTACCACTGCTCATTAGGTGGTTTTATGATGTTGACGGAAGAGCTCTCTCCCATCGGCATAGAGCGGTACATGAGTGATCTTACGGTGGCACAACTGCATCGGTGTAAGCTTGCTTAGGTAGATAGGGCCTAAGAGATTCCATGCAAAAGCTTCCTCCTGCTTCCCAACTGCCTGGCACCTTCATAAGAACATAAGAACGGCTGTACTGGGTCAGACCAAAGGTCCATCTAGCCCAGTATCCTGTCTACCGACAGTGGCCAATGCCAGAAGGCGTGGACCTAACAGGCAATGATCAAGTGATCTCTCTTCTGCCATCCATCTCCACCCTCTGACAAACAGAGGCTAGGGACACCATTCCTTACCCGTCCTGGCTAATAGCCATTAATGGACTTAACCACCATGAATTTATCCAGTTCTCTTTTAAACTTCAGTTTTCATTGACACCTGGGCATGGTGGGGGTAAATGAGAGAGGCAACATTTTACACCCGTGTAAATTGTGACAGAAGCCACTTGGTGGTGAAGCAGGTCTGATCATCTTTTGGACTGATGGGTTCTGTTCATGCCCACTCTGAAACTCTGCATGGGACAAGTCCCTGATCCCACAAACTCTTCTACATGCAGACAGCCCTTACTCAGCCACCCAGTCCTACCCAGGGCAATGGGACGATTGGGAGGAGTAAAGATTTGCAGTTCTTACCTCCCACAAAACATCTAGGGGCCTGATCCACCATTGTTCCCCATCTTGGGCCTGACGCCCCATTGCTCTGTGTCATCATTTACATGCAAAGTGGGAGCAAAAGCTAATAAGAACTCACTTTGCAAGGGCAACAGAAAAACAGGCCCCAAGTGTGTACCTTTAAACCAGTGCTGAGTGAGTGCACATTGGGTTTAAAACATTAACACACTGATTGTGCAGCAATTTGGCATCCACTTTCCATTTTACACTCACTGTGCATCAGTGGAAAGGAGAAGGACAATGGTGTATCAGGACAAAGGACCGCAGTATTTGAGTTTATCTATTACAGGATTTGAAGGCTGCAGCTAGGATCCATGATTTCCTTTGTCTTGTTATGCAGTCTCTCTC
Organism: Emys orbicularis; assembly: GCF_028017835.1. Lineage (NCBI taxonomy): Eukaryota > Metazoa > Chordata > Testudines > Emydidae > Emys > Emys orbicularis. The sequence goes on along the minus strand of NC_088705.1, from coordinate 5,006,087 downwards.
CTCTATAGCCTCAAGTTTAATAACCAGCTGTATATTTCCCTATTACTTTTCTATCACTCTTCTTTTTACATCCCTCAGACAGACTCTAATATTAACTCAAGCAATCACTTTTGTTCATATAGGGCTGTTCATTTTTACTGATAAATGTTTAAACAAAAGTCTAAATTATTAACATGAAATCTCTAGTTCTTTCCCAGATTGTCTTGGATGCTGCACTGAAGACGAGGCGATCCACTGCTGAGCTTCAGAAAGGGAATTCATTACCTGGTTCCATACGTTCGGGTTTGATGGTTTAACTTGAAAAAAGCCAGTTTTCTGCTAAATCGGTTTTAGAAGCAAAGTGATCAGTTGTCTCCATTAAGGTGCCAATTAAATGCATGGCTTCCAGTAAGAGAACACCAATAATTCTTCCTTAAATTTCTGGGAAATTACGGTAAATGTATATAGCAGTTTCTAATTGCAGTGCATTACCATGGCATCCATGCCTAGCTGTACTTATCCTTTCCCCATCAGGTAGGCATCACCCCATTTATACTCTTTCTCCTAAGTAATGGGGTGAGAAAACTGTTTGTTTAAATGGAACAAAGATCGAGTGCACAATTTATTGTGTCCACTAAAACGGCTCGGATTAAAATCTGACTTTAGAACTGCATATTGATTAGTGACAGATGTGCCCAGATTATTATTATTTATAACATCGCCAGGCCCCTGCAACCCATAACAGCAGCCCCATTGGGCTAGGTGCGTACAAACACAGAGAACAAGGCCAGGGCTTACAATCTAACTAGACAAGAGAGACAAAGGGTAAACCAGAGACAGGGGTGAAACCCCTTGTTCAAGGTCATATAATAGGCCTAGAGAGACATAGGAATGTAACCCGGGGTGAAATCCTGGTCCGTTGAAGTCAACGGGAGCTTTGCCATGGTTTTCAAAGCAGCCAGGATCTTACTTCAGGTCACTAGAGTCCTGGTTAAGTGTCATGTCCCCATTACTGAATAGCTGTGGGTACTAAAACAGGCAGAAGTGCTGAGCGTCTGCAGCACGGACTGAGGTCTACCAGATTTGTGGGTGCTCAGCCTCTCTGAAAAAAAAAATAACGAGGCCTTCAGTATTTAAAGGGATGTTGTTAACCGAGCTTAGGCCCAACATTTAGTTTCATCAAGGCCCAACCAAATCGAATGAATACAGGTCCAGCTCCTCAGCTAGCGTAAATTGGTGCTACTCTCCTGACGTGGATATAGCTACAACAATTAACACCAGCTGAGGATCTGGCCCCAAAAGTTTCCAATTTTCCTCAATGGTCAATTAAAAAAAGTTTGGTTAAAAAAAATTAAACAGAACTCTTGCAGCGAGGGGAATCCAAACACAGCATCCATGCAGCTGCCTGAGATCCAGAAAGTGAGAGTGGCCTTTCTGGCTCCGCTGTCCGACAGAGCTGGTTGGATGGTAAAACCAAACCAAAAGACAAATATTTCCATGAATAAAAGTTGTGAGTCCTGATCACTCTGACTCTTCCATTCACATTTCATTGTCTGTGAGGGATTAGACATTGCAGGGCAATTAATGAAAAGAGTTCCCAAATCCTGAATGTTTGGTGGATGAGTGGTACACATTCATACCAGCCAGTGTGTTATTTGACATTTCTTATTCTGTTAAGTGTTTCATTTTTCCATCAGAGATCAGAGCAATACCATGTGAACTAGGTACCACCCTATACCCCACCAACAGCTGAAGCAAACAATCGGGCCCTGGTTTGGCAAAGGACTTAAGCATGTGCTTCTTCAAACAGGAGTTAAGTACATCCTCAATTACTTTGCTGAATATGGGCCATGGTAAACAACACACATGGCGAGATTTTCAGAAGCACCTGTGTGACTTTAGGAACTCAAGTCCCTTTAACTTTCACTGCTCCTCAATCATTCAGGTGTTTTGAGAAGTCCTATCCCATGGTCTGCAAATAATTCATTGAAACTATCTGGCAAATAATTCCCAATAATACTTGCTGAAGTCAGGGCCACTTTGTGAATAATTGAAAAAAAACATCCTCCACCTGTGGCAGGAGCCATGTCCCCCTATCTGTGTGTACAGCTCCGAACACAACAGAGCCCTGATCCCCACTGGGGCCTCTTGCAATACTACAGTACAAACAATGAATAATATCAGTAGCACCAAGAAGGGATTTATATCATTTTAATCAGAGCATGCTCCTTTGACAGGCTATTTTCAAGTATGTCTCTTTCTTAGTTTTCAAGACCAAGTGCCATTTCTCTAAGAAAATAAGGTGAGAAAAGAACAGCACCGAGGGTAGACAATGACATTTTCCTGTGTGTCATTCTGTTTTGCAAATAATTCAGCTGAAAATCTGTAGGAAATACACAAAATAGGTTATTACCACACAGTGAATGACAGCTCGCATCAAAGAGAGAATTGCGTGATGGTAAGAAAACCAATTTGAAGCAAACTGTCATTCTTTATACATTCATAATTACCATGGGGAGAAAAATGCCAAATGTTCATCAGATTACGTCCCGGCTCTATACAGAGAAGGGGCAAATTCTGGATGGTCCTGCGCGTAGGTGTACGTAAGAAGCTTGCAGCTAGCACAAGAATGGCAGAGCTATGAGAGGGACTGTGAAGGGACATTACAGAGCATGGAGAACATTTGAATATGTATATTCCGTGACTCAGCAATGGCTGTTATGCACAGCCCACCTAGCAGAAAATTCCTACACATGAGGGTGAAATTCTCCCCCTTCAGACAGACACTACAAGGGCTGTGCATCACTTAAATCCTAAGAATAGGGCTTAAGTGGGTCTTAAGCAATGCATAATCATTTGTGCTAGCCCCTCTCTGTAGGGGTGATTCTACCCTCTAGCTATTAGAGATAGGTGAATAATTTACAGGGAATCATTTGACATGTTTCCCCTCATGTTCTGCTCACAGATCGTTTGCAACTTGAGCCAACACTTCTTTAACTTAGTTGCTATTCAGAACTGTGACTTACTCCTGTTCTTTTTGCGGATACAGACTAACACGGTTGCTACTCTGAAACCTGTTCTCTTCCACCAGTAGTTCCTGGTGTCCAGATCAACTTCAATTTTCAAATATTCATGCTGCCCTGGGAACCTGGCCAGGTGACATGGTATTGGGTCTCTCCTTTGATTAGATGATGTATGTAACTAACCAGCCCAGCACCAGCTGTGATTGTCACAATCAAATTAGTACATAAGCTAAATTATGACTTAATTGGTGTCACAGAGATTTGATGGGACAAATCTCATGACTAGAATATTGATATAGAGGGGTATGGGTGGTGAGACGTAGACCATTTAAAAGTCTTTGGTGAAGGTAAAAGGGAATAAAGGAATGGCATCATGGCAGAGGTCTACTATAGTCCACCAGGTCAGGAAGAGGAGGTGGATGAGGCATTTATAGAACAAATAACAGCAATATCCAAAACATAAGACCTGGTAATAATGGTGAATGTAACTATCCAGATGATCTGTTGCAAAAGTAAGACGGCAAAATACAACATTTCCAAAAAGTTCTCAGAATGTGTTGGGGACAACTTTTTATTTCAGAAGGTGGAGGAAGTAACCATGAGAACAGCCATTTTAGACTTGATTTTGACTAACAGGGAGGAATTGGTTGCGAATTTGAAGGTTGAAGGCCATTTGGATGAAAGTGATTTGAAATGACGGTTTTCATGATTCTAAGAAAGGAAGAAATGAGAGCAGCAGAATAAGGACAATGGACTTCAAAAAGCAGTCTTTAACAAACTCAGAGAACTGGTAGGTAAGGTCCCATGGGAGGAAAATCTAAGGGATAAAGGAGTTCAGGAGAGCTGGCAGTTTCTCAAGGAGATAATGTTAAAGGCACAACTGCAAACTATCTCGATGCAAAGGAAAGATAGGAAGGATAGAAAGAGGCCAATATGGCTCCATCAGGAGTTCTTTAATTACCAGAAAATCAAAAAGGAATCCTACAAAAAGTGACACATGGATGGATTGCTGAGGAGGAGTTCCGAAGAATACCACAAGCATGTAGGGAGAAAATCAGAAAGGCTAAAACACAAAATGAGTTACACCTGGGCAAGGGACAGAAAAGGCAATACAAATAGACTCTTTAAAACATTAGGAGCAAGAGAAAGATAAAGGAGAGCTTCACTGATGACATCAAGAAGGCTAGGGTGTTTAATGTCTATTTTACTTCAGTCTCCACTAAAAAGGTTAATGATGACCAGATATTCCACACAATTAATATTAACAGCAAAGGGGAATGAACACAAACGAAAAAAGGGAAAGAACAGGTTAAAGAATATTTAGATAAGTTAGATGTATTCAAGTCATCAAGGCCTGATGAAATTCACCGTCGGGTATTTAAGAAACTAGCTGAAGCAGTCTCCAAACAGTTAGTGATTATCTTGGAGGACAGCTGAGGTCCCAGAGTACTGGCCAATCATAGTACCTATCTTTAATAAGGAGCACAAAGAGGACCCAGGGAACTATAGATCAGTCAGCCTAACTTGAATACCTGGAAAGATACTGGAACAAATTTATTAAACAACCAGTTTGTAAGCACCTAGAGGATGATAGGGTTATAAGGAATAGTCAGCAAGAACAAATTTTGTCAAATCAACCTAATGGTGGATAGCAGGGAAGCTATAGACCTGATTTTAGTATGGCTTTTGACACAGTCCCTCATAAGCAAACTAGGAAAATGTGATCTAGATGAAATTACTATAAAATGAATGCAAAAGTGGTTGAAAGACAATACTCAGAGTGTAGTTATCAATGGTTAGCTGTTAAATGGGGGGGGATGTATCTAGTGGAGTCCTGCAGAAGTCTGTCCTGACTCCAGTACTATTCAATATTTTCATTAATGACTTAGATAATGAAGTGGCAAGTATGCTTATAAAATTTTCAGATGACACCAACTTGAGTGGGGTTGCTAGGACTTTGGAGGGTAGGATTAGAATTCAAAATGACCTTGACAAGTTGGAAACTTGGTCTGAACTCAACAAGATGAAATTCAGTAAAGACTATGGCAAAGTCCTACCCTTAGGAAACAAAAATAAAACGCACAACTCCAAAATGGGAATAACTGGCTAGGTGATAGCTGACCAGGATCGGGATCACAAATTGAATATGAGTCAACAATGTGACACAATTGCGAAAAAAGGCTAACATGGTCTGGGGCCTATTAACAGAAGTGTCGCCTGTAAGACATGGGTGGTAATTGTCTCATTTCTCAGCACTAGTAAGGCCTCAGCTGGAGTACTTTGTCCAGTTCTGGGTGCCATATTGTAAGGAAAATGTGGACAAATTGGAGAGAGTCCAAAGGAAAGCAACAAAAATGATGTGACCTAAGGAAAGGTTAAAAAATATTCGTCATGTTTAGTCTTGAGAAAAGAAGGCTGGAGGGGAACCTGCCAGGAGGTGCTGCATTGAGCCAGTTGTGGGACAGGTTTCATGAGATCTGTCTTTGTCTAGATCTATGGGGCTGGGTAGATAAGGTGCTAGATGAGGGCTCAAGAGCCTCTGCTCTAACATCAGCCCGCTGGGTAAATATAGGCAAATCCCATCCCATCTCCGTGACCTCTGTGAAATGGAGTTAATGATACCTGCCTCCCTTTGAGATCTCTGCACCAGAAGTGCTGACTTAGTGAGGCGTTGTTGTCTTTCCACCCGGAAGTAGACTGAGCCCAAAACCTCAGAAGTCACCACAGGAGAATCAGATGAGGAACAACTTTCATTTGCTACTGAATCAAAACGATACAATTCTACCCACAAATACGCCCTGCCAATGCATTAATTTGTGGTTGTGTTACAGTAGCACCTAAAGACCCGAAACCAGCATCCCATGGTGCTAAGTGGCATAACACATAACAAGAGACAATTCCAAGCTCCTGCAATCTGAAGAGCCAGGGCAGACAATGCATTGTCATCCCATTTTACAGGTGGGGGACCGAAGCTCATAGAGATTAAGTGATTTTCTCAGCTCACACAGGGGGGTTGTGGCGAAGCTAGGAATCAAACACAGGTTTCCTGATGTACTGATCCAGTGTCAAAACATTTTTCCTCTCAATACACCTCAGATTGGTCAGTCCCCAAGCCTGTGTAAAAGGGTTATTGCCTATTTGGTCTATAGGCCTTGTTCCAAAGAGGCTGCCCCACCAATGGGAGGAAGATGTATATCTTTTTAGCTATTTTATCAGTAAATAAGGGCTCAGCCATCCGGAAACATGAGTGGATGTTGCTATGCTGGAGTGTGTATCACAAATTAAATACACTCTTAGAGAGGCAACTGCAGGCAGACAGAATAAACAAACTAACAAACCAAAAAAAAAAGTGTATTTATTTTTTCCAGTTGGGCTAGCGGTTTATTTTCCTCTGCATCGTAGGGATCCCCCCGGAGAGAAGGTGAGGTAACGCTGTTTTCAGACATTTGTTTTTAATAAGTGAAAATATTTTGCCGGCTCCTCAGCTCTGTGGACAAAGCCTCCAGGGTAAGACAAAGAGAATCTTGCCTGTGTAGTTTAATAGCTTTTTGTCAGGAGAGACAAATTAGTACATTCTTCTAAGAACCCCGTGTGTCATTGCAGATACTGCATTTACAAAGAGAGTGCATCCTTTAAGACTGCTGAATTCATGAAGGAGAGGAGGACGACTCCTTCCCCATGTGCTAGGGAAAGAGAATGGCTAGAGCAGAGCAGCAGGAACTCAGACTCCTAGATCCCCTTCCTAGCACGGCCACAGTCTCACTGCCGTGCTGCCAACCCCAGGTGTTGAAAACAATAGCCAGGCAGGCTATATCTCAGGCGCTCGAAATTCATGAGATTGGCTTAAAATCAAAAATAAATGTTGGATTCTTATTTGTCCTATTTAGGGGTCATTTCCTCAAGTTTTCCTTTGCAATCACCAGGACTAGAAACTTACTTTACCAAAAAACAAACAAACAAACAAACAAAAAGTACAGAGTTTCACACAATCATATGACTCCAGGAGCTGGAAGTTTTCAAAACAGCACCAATTATCACAAGACTCATGATGAAAACAGTGAGATTTGGCAACACTTCACTATGGGACCTCAGGCAAGTCATGTCACCTCTGGATGGAGAAACTGAGGCACGTGCTGCCTCAGCAAACCAGCAGAGGACGAATGGGCCAGTGATTAGGGGAATAGTTTGGGAGTTGGGAGACCCCTCCCTACCCCCACCATTCCCAGCTCTGCTGCAGACTTCATGTGTGACTTGGCACAAGTCATTTTGTTTGTCTGTGCCTCAGTTTCTCACCTGAAAAATAGGGATAAAGGACTGCCCTACCTCACTGGTGTAATGTGAGGGTAAATAAATTAAAGACTGTTCAGATACTATGGTAATGGGACCCATATAAGAAGCTAAGTAAATAGACTTCCACATACAATCCCGAGTCCTCCAAATTGAAATTTGCCCCCCAGAGATCTGGTCTGCTTTGTAGAATTGCAAAGTATGCTGACTTCTTACCAATCCTAGAGTCCCCAACTATCCCTAAATTGTAAATTCATTGGGGCAGAGCTCTTGGACAGCTGTGAGCACATCAGTGATGTAGCAAACATTAATAGCGTATTAAACATAAACACAAACAATATAAATACAGCGATACATAAACATGAATGCATAAACAAGCCTTTACCTGCAGGAACATTTTGCTTTTAAATGTTGAGCTCTGACTTAAACCATTTCAGTTTACCTTTTAAAAAAATATTTATTATAATTTGACGCAATGTTTATTTCCTGTGTATTTGCCTTCCATAAATCTCCAGGGAGAAAAATAAAGGTTTGAACAAGAGATTGCAAGTGGGAAACACGCTGAAGAATGTGTGAAAGGTGAAAATGATTTATGCTTTCAAGCCTGGTAGATTAGAAATGCTTTCCTAATGTGAAAGACCCTTTTCTAAACAGTTAAATATTGATGATGACTAAACTATTGAAATATTTAAAGTCAGCTAGCAAGACAGACGTGGTGCTTTAACTGCCATGGTTCATGAAAGTCAACACAACTGGTTTTTTTTTTTACTCCAAAATTTGTCCGTAAGAGAAGCAAATCACCATAAAAAACCATGAAAGTTCATGGGGGAACAAGAGCCACTGGGCTCGGCTGCTGCATTCCTGCACAGAGCGCAGAAACTAAGGTGGCCTTACCCCACCTTTGCCATCCTGTATTTTGGGGCTATTCAGGAATCAGTTCAGTCCCCTGGTATAAATTATAGCAGCTTCAGGGATGCTGTAACTTATGCTCAGACTGCCCATGCCCCCATAGGGCCATTGGTGGCTGAGAACAGATGAAGTGCAGTGCTGTATGGATAGATTTCCTCCCTCCCATGGCACACCATACCCTCAGAGCATGGGGACCCAGTGAATGACTCAGTTACACGAAGCCAGCCGCAATAAGTGGTCAGATGTCAATTTGTAAAAGCCACTCCAACAAAATAAATGTTATTTTCAGATTGAAGGAATGAAGTTTCCAAATCATCCTCCGAGGTTTGTCCTCTCCTTAAGCACAGGAAGAATAGATTGTGCAATTTATCTTCAGTTTACAAATGGTCACACAATGGGGAAAAAATAATGAAGCATTAAACACAAAACCTGTGTTTTAACTGAGCCATTAAAGAGCAAAGGAGGCACAGCTGGATCCATTTCGAGTGCTCTTAGCCAGATTCAAAGTGCATAAAAGCACCTGATTTAGAAGCCAGGACAGAAGCAAAAAAGTTCAGAGAAATGAAGAATTGAACATAACAAAACACCTGGCACCAAATTCTCTCCTGGTGTAAACTGGCACAGTTCCATTGAAGGTAAATAATTTCACAAGGTGCAGAGCACTGGAGTGACATCAGTTTACACCAGATGAGATTTGGCTCTTGGCAATAAACATAGGGGTTGGGGAGGGGGAACAGGGCCAGATTCTGCTCTCAGTTACTGGTGTAAATCCAGAGCAACTCCAATGAAGCCACTGGATTCATGCTGATGTAAGTGAGACTGGAATCTGGCCACAAGTTGCCTTTTGCAGTGCAAGGGAGAAGGAAGATACAGAGCGTGATTTTTTCCACTGCTTCTTAGTCACTTACTTCTACACCTCTTTGCACAGGGGTGTCAGTCAATGTCAACTGTAAGGTGTTGGAGAATCAGGCCCTGTGTTTTAATCCCACCTGGCTCAGAAAAATTTCACTGTAAATCGCTACCAAAGAGATAGTGGCCATAGACCAGACCAAATAAGAAACCTCCACTCACTGACACCAGCCCACTTTGCAGAGGTGTCAGTAACTAAGCAAGGTGTGCCAGCCTGTGGAGAACCTGGCACTCCATTTCCAATGGGCATTTCCTATGCATCCAGGAGGAATTTCACCCAGGCACAGAAGCGCTAGTGCAGACAGGCTATGCACCACTTAAGTCTCAGTTAGGCAAGCAGAATGGGGCTGGAGTGGTTCATGGACCTTGTGCCAGCCCCTCTGCATGGAGGCTGGGAATAGAGATGGTGCAGAAGTCTTGGGCCAGCCCTGCACTGGCCAGGGAGGCCCATTGTACAAGGAGTTTCCAACCATACTAAGGCCCCTGGAAGACAGGGTAAAAGGACCTTAGCATAGCAGGGCATCAGGCCCATTGGGGAAAGCAACAGTAAACCAGCTATGCAACCTCCAGCTGCAGAGACAAGATCTCATGGTGGGGACTTATTCAGATGCTGCGGTCAAAGGAGGGCCAGAAAGAGCAAGTGTTCCTCTGGCAAGTCATTTCCATCTACTATTACAGGCATTGATTCGCCACGAAGTCGAGGCGGATGCAGCTGTTTGGATGATGACTTGTCAGAACGTGATCGGCTTTCCCCCCCCGCACATCGCCATGGCTCTTTGGGAACTAGAGCGGCCTCCAGCAAACGGCAGCGACTTACACCGTCTGGTGGAGAAGAGAATTTTCTTTTATTCCTTACATGGATCTGATGGAGTTTGCAAATGGAAGGAATAGGGCCATTTGGGGGCCTGATCCATGGTCTACTGAAGTCATTGGACAGACTCCCAATGATCTCCGGGGGGGGGGGGGGGGGGTTGGAGTAGCCTGTCTGTGCAGAGCCTTTCACCAAACCATTTCACAACTCACAGGGGTTCATTCTCTGCTATTGCTTCCTTGGGCTGGGGCAGGGAAGCCACCTTTTCACCTGTTCTGGGGCCTTCCCAGCCTCTGGCGTAAGTTAGAACGCCTTCAGGGCTGCTCTACTTTGTGTTCCAATTCCCCTGTGCACCCTAGGAAGCCAAGAATAGCTGTAGTACTGTGCCATGGGGCCACACCCTCAGTCTGCTCCCTGTCCTGGAGGCTGGGAGCAGGGCTGGAAGACAGCCCTTATGCTGGTAGTAAACCAGCCAGGGTGGGATGGGGGCATGGCCCCAGAGAGTCATTTCCACCTAAACCATTTTGCACCGTCAGTGAGGATCAGGTCCATAGATACATATATGAAGTGTACTGTTAATCAGAAATTGATTCACAACCCTTCAAGCTCTTTGTATTTCAGACGGGGCTTCCCGTTCTTGTAGCAAACAGCTCTGCCTACCTGCTGTACTGCCTATTCTGGGAGCAGATCGGAGATCAGCTATCAGTTGCAGTAGCAAGCATCTAATTTGACTTTGGCAGCAAGACAGCAATGTCTTGAATGCTAAATTGCATCTGCAAAAAGGTCAAAGCCCATAGATACCTGTGCATTTACATAAGTCAGACAGCTCATCATCAGTTGCCGCTATTTCATTTATTTATTTATTTATTTATTTTTAAAAAGCTGCTCCCTGGCAATAATTTTGACATGACTTTTGGGAAAGTGACTTTTATTGGGTCTCGTTCTTGGGTTTGACCTTGTTTCCATGGTGTTAATTACTAACTGTCATTAATCAACTGCTTACATCTACAGAAAAATTTTGCAATTAGTTGTAGGAATCAGCCCTCCCCGGCAATCACTGTAATAAACATGAACCCCTGTCTTAGAATGAATAATGTTCTTTGGTCTGGTGTCACCACCCAGTTCCTCGCCCTATCCTTCTCCCCTCCCCAGCCCCAGCTCCAGCTCCAGCTCCATTCTAAATTATCTAGAGGTGTTCAATAGACTGTGTTACAGCTAGTGGGCCAGCTTCTCAGTGGGTGTAAATGGGTGTAGACCGACAGAAGTCAGTGAAGGAGGACAGTATCACTGTGAAGCCAACAGCCAGTATACCAGGCAAGCTGGATTCAATTCCTGGCTGTGCCACAGACTTCCTGAGTGACCTTAGGCAAGTCATTTAATTTTATTAACTGAATATGGAAGAGCTGCAATAGAATTGAAAGGACTATTCTCCACTGAGAGCAAGGACTAGAGTCAGGACTCCTGGGTTCTATTCCCAGCTCTGACACTAACGTGCTGTATGAGCTTGGACACATCACTGCCTCGCTCTGTGCCTCAGTTTCCCCATCTGTAAGAAAGGTCTATTAAAAGCTACTTGACAGTGGGGATTGTGAACTCTAGAGAATTACCATTTGACAAGTGGATTTAGATCCTTGGATGAGAAGTACTATGATAAGTGCTCATTATTACTGCTGAACTGTTCAAATTTCCCTCTCACGGTTTATACCCTCCCTCAGCTGAATTACAGCTTTGCAATTAATCTCCTTCCCCAAGCGTTCTATGTTATTACAGTACAATGATTGTTTCTGGTAATTCCATTTGATAAATGCCCCTAAAAAGTGTGAGGCTCTGGCAGTGCAATCTGAAATGAAATCTCTTCTCGGGGAATGCAAGAAGCGGGGGAGAGAACAGGGAGCAATCATTTAAGACCTTTAGGTGGAGGTCAAGATAGCAGGGGGACATATAGACAAAGGGTTAGGGCCTACTTGTATATATCAAAAATCCATGCATCTTTGCACGACTCTTACCGCATTTGTGCACTCAAACCCGTATTGCTGTAATCCCCATCAGCATGTCCCAAATCCCTTGGAGATTTTATCCCAGTGGATTTCACTCCCATTTCAACTCCTGCCCTCAGGTCCCCATTGGATTGTATTCCATTCTAGGGAAACAGTAAGAGACAGTCTCTTCCCCAAAGAGCTTGCAGTCTAAATAGACAGGACAGACAAAGAGTGGCAGAAAGGAAATATTGCAAACTCCTACCCCTGCCCCCCATTTTAAAGATAGGGAATTGAGAAAAAGAGGGATCTGGTGACTTGCCCAAAGTCCCACAGAAAGTCTGTGGTAGAGAGAATCTTGAGTCCCGGTCCTGTGTTTTAACTCCAAAATCATCCTTCATCTCTAGTCCTCACTTGATACAACAAACTAGTCAGATCCTCGTATAATGCAAGCCATAGAGACCTGGCCAGGTTGGTGGAGTGGAGAAAATGTGGTAGCATCTACCCACAACACACCCTCAACAATAAATTGCCACTTTGGTGTCCTTCCCAGCCACAACCGTTTTGCCAAGTTTGTTGCCAGCAGGATTAAAAAGTCCAAGGAGTGACAAACAGCTCTCCAAAGTTTAGATACAGAAAATTCAGAATTAATTCCCAGATATGGCTCTCCAGTACGGCAGCCCCATCTCTATATTAAAGGAGGTTCAGGCACGGGAACGGGACTCAAAGTGATTTGGGTTGGATTTCTGGCTGTGCCACATATTTCCTTTGTGACCTTGGGCAAATCGCTTCATCTCCCTCCGTGCCTCAACTCCTCATCTGGAAAATGGGGTATAATATTTCCATTCTCCCACCTGTCTTGTCAATTTAGACTGTAAACTTCATGGCAAGGATCATCTCTTAGTATATGTATGTACAGCTCCTAGCACAATGGGGCTCCTTGGTATAAAACAATAATATTGTTATAGGTTTAACCTCTGCCCTTCATCTAAGATAGCTGTAAGGGACAGTCAAGCACATTTCACTGCCCAGAACCAAGGGATATGTGAATCTGCTCAGGAATTCAAACCATCTGGGTGAAAGGGGTGCAAACAAGGGGACAGACACAGAGAGGGCAGAATCATAGTATCATAGAATATCAGGGTTGGAAGGGACCTCAGGAGGTCATCTAGCCCAACCCCCTGCTGAAAGCAGGACCAATTCCCAACTAAATCATCCCAGCCAGGGCTTTGTCAAGCCGGGCCTTAAAAACCTCCAAGGAAGGAGATTCCACCACCTCCTAGGTAAAGCATTCCAGTGCTTCACCACCCTCCTAGTGAAATAGTGTTTCCTAATATCCAACCTAGATCTCCCCCACTGCAACTTGAGACCATTGCTCCTTGTTCTGTCATCTGCCACCACTGAGAACAGCCGAGCTCCATCCTCTTTGCAACCCCCCCTCAGGTAGTTGAAAGCAGCTATCAAATCCCCCCTCATTCTTCTCTTCTGGAGACTAAACAATCCCAGTTCCCTCAGCCTCTCCTCATAAGTCATGTGCTCCAGACCCCTAATCATTTTTGTTGCCCTCCGCTGGACTCTTTCCAATATTTCCACATCCTTCTTGTAGTGTGGGGCCCAAAACTGGACACAGTACTCCAGATGAGGCCTCACCAATGTCGCATAAAGGGGAACGATCACGTCCCTCGATCTGCTGGCAATGCCCCTACTTATACAGCCCAAAATGCCATTAGCCTTCTTGGCAACAAGAGCACACTGTTGACTCATATCCAGCTTCTCGTCCACTGTGACCCCTAGGTCCTTTTCTGCAGAACTGCTACCTAGCCATTCGGTCCCTAGTCTGTAGCAGTGCATAGGATTCTTCCGTCCTAAGTGCAGGACTCTGCACTTGTCCTTGTTGAACCTCATCAGGTTTCTTTTGGCCCAATCCTCCAATTTGTCTAGGTCCCTCTGTATCTGATCCCTACCCTCCAGCGTATCTACCACGCCTCCCAGTTTAGTGTCATCTGCAAACTTGCTGAGAGTGCAGTCCACACCATCCTCCAGATCATTAATAAAGATATTAAACAAAACCGGCCCCAGGACCGACCCTTGGGGCACTCCGCTTGAAACCGGCTGCCAACTAGACATGGAGCCATTGATCACTACGCGTTGAGCCCGACGATCTAGCCAGCTTTCTATCCACCTTTCAGTCCATTCATCCAGCCCATACTTCTTTAACTTGGCGGCAAGAATACTTTGGGAGACCGTATCAAAAGCTTTGCTAAAGTCAAGGAATAACACATCCACTGCTTTCCCCTCATCCACAGAGCCAGTTATCTCCTCATAGAAGGCAATTAGGTTAGTCAGGCATGACTTCCCCTTAGTGAATCCATGCTGACTGTTCCTGATCACTTTCCTCTCCTCTAAGGCTAGGTCTACACTACAGCGGGGGTCCGACCTAAGATACGCAACTTCAGCTACGTGAATACCGTAGCTGAAGTTGCGTATTTTAGGTCGGCTTACCTAGCGGTGAGGACGCGGGAAAGTCGACCGCTGCCGCGCTGCCGCCGACTCCGCTGCCGCCTCCTGCCGAGGTGGATTTCCGGAGTCGACGGCAGAGCGATCAGGGATCGATTTTACCGCGTCTTCACTAGACGCGGTAAGCCGATCCCCGATAAACCGATTGCTACCCGCCGGATCGGCGGGTAGTGAAGACAAAGCCTCAGTGTTTCATAATTGATTCCTTGAGGACCTGCTCCATGATTTTTCCAGGGACTGAGGTGAGGCGGACTGGCCTGTAGTTCCCCGGATCCTCCTTCTTCCCTTTTTTAAAGATGGGCACTACATTAGCCTTTTTCCAGAAAGCAAGACACAGCCTGAAGCAGCAGCCGGTAGCGCAACCCTGAGAAAAGCCTAGAGCGTGAGTTTTAGCAGGTACTGGCTGAAAGAGGTTTGGTGCTGTGACCAAGCAAACTGCTTCCTAATTGTTTGGTTCCTCCTGCATTCAGGGGATCAGGACTTTGTACATTCTTTGTAAATAAACAAGATGGCAGGAAAGGTAGCAGACTCTACGATCAATTTCTCCTCCCAATGGGAACAACCTGCAAGACCCCCGATTTTAGCTAGCCATGTGGGCCAAAAGGGGTAACCATCACCATCATAAAATAGAAAATTACCAATTAAACTAATAACCCCCCTTTGTGCTTTAAATTAGTGGTGATAAGATAAATTTAACTTCTAGCGAGGGGTTTCATTGCTTGTTTTGGAAGCAAGCTTTATAAAAATAGCAACAACAACCACCCTACACTGAACACCTGCATCATCAAAAAACACGAGAACAAAAATACTGTCACCCAGCTGTCTCCTCTCCCTCTGCTTATCATGGTATGTATCACTTGCTCCCATGCTATCAGTCCAACTGTAGTGGTCTGTCCCATTAGCCAGCTAGCTACCTGCCTCCCTGCTCTTCCCTTCACCAAAATTCAACCTCCTTTTATCTTTGCTACTCAGGAGACAATTTTTTGTTTGAGGTCTGAAAGCATGATGGAAAGAGACCTGATTAAGGTAAATAAATCTCTCTATCCATAGAACATGCAGTTGGTATGAATAAGCATCTCAGATCTCCCCTCCCCTTTGAGTGATGATAGCTAAATTACTTCTAAATATAGTCCTTAAAATCTGCATTAATCCCCTGCTTGCCACAAGCGAGTTGGGTTTTATTGACAACATGAAGCTAGAAACCAAGCACCTGCATGGAACACAAGCTCATAAGGGAGGGAATGAGAGAGATCCAGGTGAAGTGTGATTGGGAATGGCCTCTCCTCAGTTTGGCTTCTTCTCTGAAAGCCACGCTTGCATCTGAATACCATTCTCATTCTGCTCTCATTCTGCTCTGCTCCGTACCTCAACTTTGGCTTCTGAGCTTATAATATCACCATTTTTCCAAGTGTGGAAAATTCAGCTCGCGAGTTGAATTAGAACCAGAACTTCCACTTCAAATACTGAAAGTAAAAAAAAAAAAAATTCCGTGGAGCTTTCGATTCATGTTTTCCTACAAAAAGATTAAGCTCCCTTTCTTGGTGTTTCCAAGCACTACCGGTAAATGAAGCTGTTTAGTTTGATTTTCCCTAGTACCAAACACAGATATTACATTCACAACCTTTGAGGAGCACTCAGAGGAGGTTAGCAGGGAAGCGAATTCAGTTGTTAATAGCTACATATTCCCTGACGTTAAGAGTGCTTTGTTCTCAAGAGCATGCTTTTATGATTATTTTTAGGTGTGTACAATAATGGACATCAAAATGTAAGCATTTCGTCTGTCTACAGTGTCACCAAGTTATTTTCAGTGATGAATGGGGCCAGGATAGCATCCTCTTAAGGGGCCTTCATATCTTCCACAAGGATATGACGTTAGTGACCTCTTCCTAACACAGAGATGAAACACGTTATCTCCCCAGCTGACATGAAGTGGTAAAGTCATTCTGCACATCCGCCAAGGAAACCATGGGAAGTTGGATGCGTTAACGTCCCGTGGTGATGGGAGTATGCAATAATGCCAGCCAATAATGCTAGCTAAACACTATACAAATCTCAGGTGTGGATAGGTTGGCTTCCTTATTATTGTCTGTATTACAATAGTTCCTAAAAGGCCCAATCGTGCTAGACACTGTTCATCAGAGTCCCTGTCTAAGGGAATTTACAATCTAAACAGGCAAGATAGACTGGGAAAGCATAACTCTATGTGGGGGCAGGGGGTAGGGGTATTGAATTAGACTAAATGATGTGCCTAAGATGTTTGTGGCAGATCTGGGAATTGAAACCAGATCACCTGAGCCTTGACCACCAGGCTCTCCTTCCGGTCCTATTCCAAGCTCCTGGAAAATGTAGCTTCCCTCTCTTTTTCCAAGGCCTCTTACTTTCACCTTGCTCTGCTACTCCAACCCTTTAACCTAATTCTGTGGTCTCTGCTATTACCGCATTTCAAGCTGACATTAATACATAAAGATTAGGACGAGCTGCCACATGGGAATCATCTCTCTGCACAAATCCGTCCTAATTAGGACAATGGCTGCAGTCTCTACTAGATGCTCAGGCTACGTCTACACTAGGGGTCTGATTCCCAATGAGCACTAGCGGGAGTATAAACAGTATGGCAGCCCTGGCAGGGGCAGTGGCAGTGCTGGCAGAGCTCAGCCGCGCTGAGTACAAACCCTGTGGGTATGGCTGCTCCTGCTGTCTGTGCGACCGCAGCAATATTATACTCACACTCATGCTCATTGAGCTACCGCGAGTACACATACCCGAACTGGGAAATCACCATCCTAGATCACAGCATAGATGTAGCCAATGTGACAACAATCCTCTCGAGCTTACGGACAAGCAAGCGATGGAGAATTACATCTTCTCAGCTGGAACAAATGGAATATTCACTTGTGCACGTGGCGTCTACGTAGATATTGCACAGGTAAGAAATTAATAGAATCATAGACTTTAAGGTCAGAAGGGACCATTATGATCATCTAGTCCGACCTCCTGCACAACGCAGGGCACAGAATCTCACCCACCCACTCCTGTAACAAACCCCTAACCTATATCTGAGCCATTGAAGTCCTCAAATCATGGTTTAAAGACTTCAAGGTGCAGAGAATCCTCCAGCAAGTGACCCGTGCCCCACGCTACAGAGGAAGGCAAAAAAAACCCAGGGTCTCTGCCAATCTGCACTGGGGGAAAATTCCTTCTCGACCCCAAATATGGCAATCAGCTAAACCCTGAGCATGTGGGCAAGACTCACCAGCCAGATACCCAGGAAAGAATTCTCTGTTGTAACTCAGAACCCACCGCATCTAACGTCCCATCTAACGTCCCATTGGGCATATTTACCGCTAATAGTCAAAGATCAATTAATTGCCAAAATTAGGCTATCCCATCATACCATCTCCTCCATAAACTTATCAAGCTTAGTCTTGAAGCCAGATATATCTTTTGCCCCCAATGCTCCCCTTGGCAGACTCTTCCAGAACTTTACTCCTCTGATGGTTAGAAACCTTCATCTAATTTCAAGTCTAAACTTCCTGATGGCCAGTTTATATCCATTTGTTCTTGTGTCCACATTGGTACTGAGCTTAAATAATTCCTCTCCCTCCCTGGTATTTATCCCTCTGATGTATTTATAGAGGGCAATCATATCTCCCCTCAGCCTTCTTTTGGTTAGGCTAAACAAGCCGAGCTCTTTGAGTCTCCTTTCATAAGGCAGGTTTTCCATTCCTCGGATCATCCTAGTAGCCTGGACTGGGTGAAATAAAACCAGGTAAATTCCACATGATTTCCATTTTCATGGTCCAAATCTCCACAAACTGAGTCTAGTTGGGAACATTAGCCCAGTGGAAAGTTTGTTACATTGGCCAAGATTTTCAAGAGACACAACTGATTTTAGATGCTTTCATTATTGGGTGTCCAAGCTAAGAAGCCTTAACCAGGCCTGATTTCCAGAAAGTGCTGGGCACCCACCCTCTGCACATCAGGCCCCTTTAAAGATGTCCCGCGTTGGAATGAGGATCACTACAAACCACTAGCCCTTTGAGAACCTTGGGGTTGTGTGTTTCTATCCCATGTGAACGAGATCTGCTTTGAAAATAAGATCTTCATGGACCTAGTTAATTCCTATTTTGCTTCGCCCAGTACATTTTTCAAAATGATTTATAGTGCAGCAAAAAATAGGAATCTTTCATGCTGAACTGTCTCTTTTGGAGCAAGCCTCTTGGAAGGTGAGTGGAGAAGATGGCAAGACTTGTGCTTTGGCTACTGTCCTCAGTACTGTTCCACTGCTACTCTTGGTCCAATAGGCCCACAGCAAACCTATAAGCAGACATAGGGCCTGATTCTCTTCTCTTGTCGTCTGGTGTAAAATAGGAGCAATTCCATTAACTCTAATGGAGTTACACCAGTGCAAAAGAAAGGAAAATAAGGCTGTTATCACGTTCTCTCTAAGGGCACCCCATCCCTGTTTGGTTTAATTCATTTTGCTGGTAGTTCTGGGCTAGTCGCCATCAGCAGTAATTGGATTTCAAGAAAGGCAGCTATCTGGTTCCAAGACACATTTTTATCAATATCTGTCTGTTTACAGGTGTCTGTCATAACCTTCAAATATACTTAAAAAGCTCATCCATCCAGGGATAGAACATATGATGGGAAGAAAGCAGGATTCACAGACCAAAGCCACAACTACCACACAAGTTTTTGCCGTCTCATCGTGGTAATGCAAAGAGCCTTTCACACCCAGAAATTATTTGTAAGGCAGCATGGAATATTGGCTTTAGCCAAGAAGTGGCACTGATAACTCTGGATTCGATGAACATTTTCTGTTGAAAGAGTTTTTTTGACCGAAAATTGGGTTCTAGATTAAATGAGAGTCTATTTTTTATCAAAAAACAAACTCCAAAAATATGATTTGGTGAAGCTGCTGCAATACCAGTGGAAGCTGTAGTTCAGTTGTATCACTTTCCCATTCACCTCCATAGCCTGGTCAGACTATATCTGCCAAGATGAACCACAAGCAAGGACTCCCATGATGCACCGTCTCCCCTCACCAAGAAGGGAGATTGTGTTGCATAATGGGAGATGTAGTCTGGCCAGGAAGTCCAGCTTATAGAAGAGATTGGGAGCACGAGTCACCCAAACTACAACTCTGATGAGTCACCGGACACATTTCTGAATGGAAATATTTCCGTTTTGGCTGAATGGGTGGATCACTGTTCTGTTCACTCCCTCGGAAGCATCTGGCATTGGCCGCTGTCAGAAGACAGGATACTGGGCTAGATGGACCATTGGTCTGACCCAGGATGGCCGTTCTTATGTTCTTATGCATGTTGTAGTACTCAAATATTTGCTGAAAAGATCAAATTTGTCCTAGAAACCCCTCCTCCATGTTTTCCACCCACTTCTAGTGTGTATATTGTTTACGGGATTTGACATGCCCCAGGAGAAGGACTAACCAATTCTTAATTGCTTCCTTCCAACACCACGTCACTTTCCATCGAGACTTCGGAAAGCTACCGTGTTTGCAGAGACCAGTCACAAAATGAATGGGCCCAGTGCCAATAAAACGTGAACTGGTCTTATAAATAGAGTTGAATCTTATTTTAGCCAATCCCCTGAATCAGGCTGAGAACATGAATTACCCCCAGGGTTTTTTAGAATGAGTCGGGGACACATTTAAAATATGCTTTGGTCCCATCTGCACCCCAGGCTAAGAAACACATTGTAACCATATAAGGTGACTGGGGCCCACAGCTTCTGTGACTGGGGGCCTGTGATTCTCATACACTGATCTACAAATTCAGAGGAAAAGTAAGATGCACTAGTTGACCTGAATGCATTTCAGAGCCATTGTAAAAACAAAAAACTGTATATAATTATAAGTAGGGTGATTGCCCTGGGACTCTATGTCAATTAGTGTTAGAGGTGCTGCAGAATTACAAATACAGAGCAGACTTATGCACTTAACAGTGTATGAACATTAGGTTACATAAGTACATTTATTCATTTCAAAACCCTATCATTTAATCCACTCTGGGTTTCCAAAGATACACGGTTTCCTTCTATTTTTTTTTCTTATGCCACACTTAGCTCGAATGAATAAGCCAATCTATCAGAATTCATAACCTATCTCAGATCTTTTGGCCTCTCCTGCACTAGAGTAAATCAGACTTTCTAATCCTTCGCTCATTTAAAGATCTGGTGAACCTAGATATACCTGCAGCTGAACCTTCAGTGAGAGCTTGACGGAGTCTGTCAAAAATAGTCCTCAGGCCAGTACAACCTGTACAGAAGGGCCTTTCTTATTTTCAAAATTAAACCGTGAATGATTTTCCAGCAGTCCCTGGCTCCCTACATCTGTTCTGAACATAAGAACATCGCTTATGCCTTTAAGGTGCAGAACGGCGGTGCTATTCCCTATTGCCATTTAATCCTAATAGAAAAGTTGAGGTTTTAAATACATTTATCCAGTCTAACTGAACGGGATCAGTTTGATGCGACTACTGTCTTTAACCACAACACCCAGCAGACAGAATAGTTTTGAAATGACAGGCTAAACACTGTGCATATCAAACAGTCCTGCAATTGCACATCTCTCTAGGTATTTATATGGCCCTCACAACACAGTAACTCTAAGCACCTCACAGTCTTCAATGGATATAACCTTATAACCCTCTTACGAAGTAGGGAAGGATCATCATCCCCATTCTCCAGATGGGAAACTGAGGCACAGAGAGAACGAGCGCTTGGCTCAAAGAGACAGTGAAGGTGTGGCAGAGCTGGGAACAGCAGTCAGATGTCCAAGCTCCATGCTCTGACAGAGCCTCATTTGCATATTGAATATATTCTTTCAGTGATAGAAACTGACCCAAACAAAACTTGGACCTAGATGGTAACTTCCCCAGAGTTTCAGGGGTGCTCACGCAATATGCTTGAGAAGTGCATGGCATCCCCTGCTACCCGCTCATCAGCACACAGGGGAACAGTCTCTGGCTACTGCCAATGAATGGGAGCTGCTCTTTTATTTCATTTAACAGAGTCTGTGCTTTGGTGATGAAGGTCCTGGAGTCGATCCCCAGCCATGACCTGTGGCAATGGCTGTTACATTGAAATTCAGGCCTCTGATCTAGCCCATTGCACAAGGAGGACCCAAAGTATGGATCCAGATCTTCACCATCTATTATTGATATTATAGTAGCATCTAAGATCAGGGCTCCTTTGGTTAGGCATTGTACAAACACCCCCGGAAAGACGGCCCCTGCTGCAAAGAGCTTACAGTCTAAAAGGCCTGAATCCAAACCTCCCGCAAAGCCCCAGGAGTTCTTGATTCACTGTCAGTCTCCAGTCAAAATTAACCACAGCACTCCCTGTTCATGATCTCATCTTTAGGGTGACCAGATAGCAAGTGTGAAAAATTGGATGGGGGGACAAGAGATAGTCTACATAAGACAAAGCTCTCAATATCAGGACATCTGGTCACCCGACTCCTCTTCCCAACCAATGGTTACAGGGAGAGACCTCACTTATTTCCTGTAGCATATGGAAAGTGGATAGGATCCCTTTAAAGAGTTTGCTCCCTCATGGGCCTCCCTCTCTTCTGGTGCAGAAGCCACCAGAACTTAACAGGGGAACAGTGTGTTTGTGTAACTTGGCCTTGCATAGGGTGACCAGATGTCCCGATTTTATAGGGACAGTCCCGATTTTGGGGTCTTTTCTTATATAGGCTCCTATTACCCCCACTCCCTCCCGATTTTTCACATTTGCTGTCTGGTCACCCAAGCCTCGCATGGTCACCGATCGTTAAGAAACACAGATGCAGTTGAGTTCCAAATAACCATGTTTTTCCTAACTACATCATGCTTCCCATTTAAGAAAGATTTATACCAGGGCAAAGAGAGAAGGAGAAATGTGTTTTGCTACTTCCGGGGAAGTTACGCAATGAGAAAATGTGAGCGACTCTACCTGGTCTAATCAATATCAAATGGCTCTTGGCAACTCTGTCTTATTCTTTAGTCTGTGAAAGATCGCAACCTATTCTATTGCCTGCTCTCTGTTTGCTCTACTCCCATGAGACTACTTTGCTCAAAGGTTACCTAATCATTCCAGCAGCTTGCATGGAACACAACTAGCTTTACCTCCCTCTCCCCCCTCCCCACCTCATTCCAGCCTTTTTTTCTTCTCAAATGTAATTTTCGTAACAGTTTAGACGTTTGGTAACGTCACTTCACTAGTTGCAATTAGCTTGATGAGCCGATGGCAGATGGCTCATTGATCAGTTTATTGTTTGAGACAAAACAAGAAAACGAACTCAACAAGGCAACAGGGAGAAAAAAAGGACAAAAACAACCCTCTTCCCCTCCCCCCCCCCCCCCCCCCCCAACACACACACACCAATCCAGTTCTGTGGCTGGAGTTATTTGGTGCTGTCACTGCAATTAAACCAATTCTCTTTGAAGAATAACAATGCCCATTCCAGCCTGGTGCCTCTCTCTCTGTAATAGTACTTCGAGGCATTAACCTGAATGCAGTCATTAAACTCGGGGAGGAAGGTGTACTACAGGAAGACACTTCTTGTTATAGGAAAGAATCCACTCCTAGAACCATAGAATGTCAGGGTTGGAAGGGACCTCAGGAGGTCATCTAGTCCAACCCCCTGCTCAAAGCAGGACCAATCACAGGAGCCAATGCAGAGACAAAGGCAATGCAGCTGGGATATCCCCTCTTAAGGGACCATGGGCGTCGGTATAAACACCAGGGCACATTTGAGTGACCCTGCAACAGTGTCTCCAATTGATCTTTGCATAGGCACAGAATGGCTAGGGTCTTCTGCAGTTATGCCCCTTCCTCCTTTGACCCTGCTCCATTCCCAGCTCCTCCAGAATCCCCCTCCACCCGGGGCTGTTGTGGAGCATTCCTTGGGGTCTACCCTACATCCCTTTGCACCCATTTAGGTGGCACACAGAGGGCCCCAATGTGACGTTGAATCAGGCCCATCGGGTGCAACCTGCCATATGCATAAAGAGCCAAGGGAAGTGATGTATTTTAAAAACCACCTTAGAGCATTAAAATGACATAGGCAATCTTGCAGCTTACAGAGTGATTTTGCTGGTCGAAGCAGATTTTCCCTGCCCAGCACTGTCTGCATGATGTACCTTGTTTTTCTTTTCATCTTACAGTGGGTTCGGTCGCCCAGCTTTTTAATACCTTAGCAATAGCCAATGGGCACACACACATACAAATCCTTCAAAAACCCACCTGTCTGGGGCACTGTCCAAGGTTCCAGCACCGGTTGCGAGGTGGGCAATACCAGACTGAGCAGACAGGTGATTGGCTGCACCGGGCACACCTACCTGTGCATTTTTAAATATGGATTCATTTGGGGGATGCCCTAAAAAGTGCAGAAAGCAAAACAGTTCGTTACTGGAGGCACTGAGCTCTGTTAGCTCCCCTTCTACCATACCAGCAGCACCCTGCTCTGATCCTGGGCTGCTCTGAACTTGAAAGTAATAGAGGGAGCCTAATTATTATTGTGATTTGTAGGATGGCAGTACCCAGAGGCTCTGAGATTGGGGCCTCATTGTGCTAGGTGCTGTACAAACACAAAGTGACAGACGGGCCCAACCCCCAAAGAATTTGCAGTTTAAATGGTGAGGCAGATAAAAATGGGGTACTATACTTATTTTACAGATGGGGAATTGAGGCACAAACGGGGGCGCTGGAACAATTTGCATAGTGGGGGGGCGCTGAGGGCCATAGAACCAAACTGTAAACCCTGGATACGATGGAAACCACTTCAAGCCAGGGGGTGCGGCAGCGCCCCCAGTTCCAGCCCCTATGGGTACAGAGAGACTAAGTGAATTCCCCAAGGTAATACAGGAAAATTGTGGGAGAGTGAACCATTTCCTGAGTCCCTTTCCAGTCCGCTCACTACAGACCATCCTCCCTCAGGTTACCTGCTCACTTGCTTCTGTGATTTTGAAAGTACAGGAGAGAACAGAACCGGTGTTGATTTCTAAGGCCATGTGGGTTGATGTGTCCAGCTGGGCTGATCCTACATCTCCTGTATCATTTGTGGCGGGGGGGGGGGGGGGGGGGGGGGGGGGTAGAGGGGGGGGGGGGGGGGGAGGGTAGAAGGGAATGGATTTCGGATTTTGGTTTCAGGCCCATTGTACATTCCTCCCTACTCACTTCCAGTTTCAAGGGGATATGGATGTGCTGAATCAGTACTTCACAGGTTGAGACCAGAGGCACAAAAATCACACCACAAAGTCTGCTCTCGCTAGATTTCCACCCCAGGTGCACAGGCAAGCTGCTGGTAAAGCGAGACGTGTGTGCAAAGAGTAGAGGCCTGATTCGGGTCACATACACCCGTGTAAAACAGGAGTAACTCCACGGCGGCCAGTGGAGTCAAACCTGTGAACACCTGGAATAAGCAAGAGGAGAATCAGTCCTCCTTGGCCTGGATTCATTATCTGGCCGGTGCAGAGCTCAGTGCCGGGACAGCAGGGAGGTGATTTGCCCCAGCCTAATTCTGGGACTGCAGCGGGATAGCTCATTGGAGTTCCTGCTGCAGGGTTAAGGCAGCCATGAGGTCACCACCCAGGCCATCTGAACTGCAAGGGCACAAAAAACATTCAGCCAGACCCTGGAATACCCCCCTGCACCACAGCCTTCTGGGGAAGAGCATACAAGAAGAGGAGTCTCCACCCAGGGGAAATTCATGGGGGGAGGGGGCTCCTGCAGCTTGTTTGGGCTGTCTTTTTGCACTGGAGGCTGCAGGGAGCAGTAAAGTGTTATATGAGTGCTCTGTATCTGGACGGACACACACACACACACACACACACACACACAGTTAGTGGATAAGGTGCCAATAGATAGCACACAAAAATAGGTAACAGTTTCTACATTTTGAAGGACCAATAAAACTGAGTTGTGCACTGAAAATGGCTTCCTCTGGCAGCTCTTAAGATGGTGTCTGAAGTGGGATTTGTATGAGCGCAAAATGGCTGCAGTCCCAGCAGCTAGGTAGAGCATTACCTGCTCTCATCAATAATACTTGGTATTTTACTTAAAGCTCCAGTTCCTGGAGTCAAGTGATTACATGAGCATCTCATCGTTCATTTAAATAAAAGAAGTGCACATTTTACTCTCCTTGTTGCAGTGAAGAGCTTGAAAACATGACCTTAACCCCTCCCCTTCCACGCACCCCCGCCCTCCAAAGGCTCAAAAAACAGAAAGAAAATTAAAATAAACACAAACATTCATTAAAAAAACCACATGATTTTTAAGCCACTCTTGATTTGGGGGGTCCTGACTCACTATTTTGGGACGTTTAAAGATGCATACACCACATTTCACTGCACCCAGAATGGCAAGACATTTCAGGAGCATAAGGCCTAGTTTAATACTCTAAGTCCATTCTGAATAAGTCACTTGCAGAGAAAGATACAAATATGTTTATTACTCACACCTCTAGCAACTCATCCTCCGTAGGCTCATTTATATTTATTTGCCTTACGAATGCCCCAACAGATTAGACAGGGGGTTATAAATGTCTCATTAAGTCTATTATAGTGTCTTTAATGTTTTACCTTTATATTTAACTTAATTAGGACAGCAAGGAGGGGAGGGATTGGAACCCAGTAAGTGTCGCCAGCAGCTCCTTTTCAACATCTGAATTGGAATGGCTGTTAGCCAGATGAGCAATTACCCTGAACAGCAGACAGTAGCAATCCGTGTCTGCAAGGGCCGTATGCTTCAGCCTAGCCATAGCATGGAGCTTTGGGACGTTCTGTCACTTCCCAGCCTGTTTCTCCAAGATGCACCTTCTACTCATGGCATTTTCACGCAAAACCTTTCGAGATGCAGGATCTTAATAAGAAGAGAACAAGCCCCAGATCGCTAGCGCTCAGCGTGGCTGCCAAGCACTGGCTGATGCTCAGAGGAGAGAGGCAGGGACAGAAAACTGGCTCCTGTGATCTCCACATGCCACGGCTCAGCGGGAAGGAAGAGCTCTCAGTTAAGAGCATGATTCTTTGGGTAGGGTTCCTTCAAAGCCAGGCAGCAGGGGGCCCGGCGTAAGCAGAGGATGAATGTGACAAAAAGGCCACCGTGTTGTGGGGAAGTGACAAGGCTTTTTATGCTGATGAATGGGGGAAAAAGCAGCTCCTATGAGGCACAATCAGAAGTTTCTTGCAGCAGAACAGGGGAATTTTAATGACATTGCAAACAGAGTCCATTACAAAGGACAGTACAAATCCCCTGTATGCACCGACATACGAAGATAAAGCCTCTAAGATGCATTTTCAGTTACTCCATTTCTGAGCTTGGGGCATGGGCCGGGCAGAAGCAGCACGGAGGTGACTGTGACAGCCGCCTTCTTGGCCAACACAATGGGGAATGAACCAGGGACCTCCGGAGCTGAATGGGTGAGGTGCTGAAACATGGGCTAAAAAGCCACGGCTCTGTAGCTAGAGGCTATAGCAATGCGTATCTTCTGTGGATCAGCACACAGGGGGACTTCTAATACACACTCACCAGTGGGTTACATGACTCAAAGCCTCCTTTCCACTCCCTCTGTTCTGGGGCCACGCATGGCCCTGTCCAGCCCCTGGTGTCAGATAGAGCAGGCCTGAGGCTGCTCTAACTTACAGGGTGCTTCCCATGAGCCCCGGGAAGCAGAGAGTAACCGCAGTGCATTCCAGCCACACCCAAGCCAACCCTTACATCAAAGGGAGGAAGCAGTCAGAAGAGAGCCATACACCATCTTTGCACTTGTGGGGGAGAGAATCTCCCAGGGCCATTTCCACCCACTTTTATGTTGCCAGAGTGGGGCAAATTGGCCATAAGTGCAACCGAGAATCAGGCCCCAATCTTTTTCTTTTGGCAGGTGTCACTGCAGTGACTCGCACTGGTACTGGTCTAGGGTTACTGTCTCTACACAGCTAGAATAGATAATATTACTAGTAATAATCACATGTTGCATTTATACAGAGCCTTTCATCCAAGGATCTCATGCTTTCCAAACCTAAATTAATTAAGCTGCGATCCCCCTGCCCTCCATGAGTTCTATAAGTGCTCCGTCAGCATTTCTAGAGTGCAGTGTTCTTTTACAGTGGTTATTAATTGGTTGCGGGTCTGCAAATTTCTCTTCAGAGAGAAATTTAATTCTTGCAATTAAAACTCCAAACTGGGAGTCAGGAGTTCTAATTCCAGGCTCTGCCACTGATTCATTTTTGTGACTTTAGGCAAGTCACTTAACTGCTCTGTGCCTCAGTTTCCCCCATCAACAAAATGGAGGTGTGTAATAACGCACTGGGGTGTGATGAGGTTAAATGCACCCGGCATTATAAAGTGCTTTGAGACCCTCTCCCACAATGACCTGGCCCTTTAAGAGGGGTCCAGCTCTGCCCAATTCCAGGATTCTGGGGCTTGTCATTCAAAAAGATCATGTGAATTAGAGGCTGGCAAGGGATGCTGGGAAAGATGCCAGCTGTATATAAGCTACCCAACCAGCAAGAGGGGGAACTGAGGCAGCAGTTACATTTCCAACAGAGACAGAGTAAGCCTTTCTTCCCGGACGGAAGGTGCAACAGGAATATAAACAATCAGTATCCTCAGCTGGGTATTTCTGAATGACGCACACAGAAATCCCACTTCTCCACCGTCTCTCCGTTCCCCTCGCCTCCCCTCCACTGTCTTTAAAGTCCCTTCAGAAAAGTTTTTTTAAAAAAAAAGTGAGGGCCAATTTCTGCTCTCATTTACATCAGTGTAAATCTGTAAATCAATGGAACCCCTATTCCTGAATGGAGAAAGAAGCAACACAGAGAGGCAGCCTGCCTATGTGACAATCCCTGCCTCTCCGCATCCCCTACCCTACACATGTCCAGAAGTAGGGTGACCAGATGTCCCGATATTTGGGGCTTTTTCTTATATAGGCTCCTATTACCCCCACCCTCTGTCCCAATTTTTCTCACTTGCTATCTGGTCACCCTACCCAGAAGCCATGTGGTTAGAGGCGCTGTTCACTCCTCACTCTGTGTCCTTGTGTAATGCAGACCTGAAAACCTAGCAAGGTAAATCTCAAACTTCCTCATTCTCCTGTCCCTTGTCTGTAGTTTTTTTTTTTTTTGGCCTGGGGACATAAAGGGCGGTGGGACATTAATTTCCTTGTGTCTTAATTTGTTTAACCCTTAGGAAAGCAGCCAATTCTCCGGGTGCATAAAGTAACAAAAAGGGGTCTGACAATCTTCTATGCTGTGCTTCCCGTCCCAGCGGGTGCCTGACAGAAATCACCTCCCGTCACTGCTGAAATGCAGCCACCTCTAGGGTGAAACATGGCAGCTGTTTAATAGCACACACACAAAAGACATTTAAGGAAAAGAGAATGAAGGTGAACCCTGTGCCCAAGCAACAGTAGAAGCCAAAGGCTAAAATCCCACTAGTAACACATCTGACGTCTCATGACACTGGAACCTATATGATACGTACAGGTCTCCCTCAGTACATCCCTGCCTCCTGTATGAGACCATATCGAGAGATATAATACAAAGGGGTGGGTTCCTGGAAGGCACTAAAGTCTGGGGATTGGATTTCTCAGCTCCTGGGAGTGGAGGTCAGGCCTGATTCTGTTCTCCCTTGCAGTCATGTAAATCTGGAATAAAGTGGAGTTACGCTGGCGTAAAACAGATGTGAGTGGGAGGAGAATCAGGCTCTTGAGGTTAATTTCACATCATTTTCCCCATTTCATTGTTCAGCCTGCCTACTGGCCCAGCAGGGGGCTGGGGTATACACACTGATACCTAAGAGAACAGATTGTCAGTGCAATTGGCAGACATCCTTGACTCAGCCTGATATAAATCCCCAGAAATCTGGAGCAGGCTGCTTCTTCTCCTAGCTTGTTTTATATATTTATTTAAGTGGGATCAAGTAACCAAAAAGCAAGGTTAGACTGGGCTATGTCACTGTAATATGGAGCCTTCTTCCTCTGCCCCAACACATTAACACGTTGGTTAGTCTTTTGGGGGGTTGCCTTTCTAGTTATTGCAGTAGTGTGGTCCAGTGGATCTGGTACTGGACTGGGACCCAGAAGGCTTGGATTCTACTTCTGGCTCTGCCGCTGGCCTGTATGACCTCTGGTTCCCCTGCTGCCTCTGGTCTAGGGAGAATATCCACTCTTTGGGCATGGGACTGTCTCTCCCTGTGTGTTGACAGAGCACCGAACATAAAAAGGCCTCCTAAGGCACTACTGCTGTATTAATAATGAATCATCATAATAATAGTTAACATAAATAGCAAACAACCTTATGCCTATGGCTTATTCTTACGCCTTTGGAGGCCTCTCAATCCTTGTACACTCCTTATGGCAACTGTCAGGCTCAAAAGACAATGGAGTAAGCTCCAAAGCAGCTCGGTTACTGTGTGTGGCTCCGCAGCATTGCGAGTGGCTAAGAAGTCCGTCGTGACACACAGTAACCGCTGACAGATAATGCGGGCGTAAGGCACAGGGTCAGAACATGAAGTTGGCACATCACTGTGCTTTTCCCCTTTGCTCTCTTCACCTTCCTGTCTCTCAGCCACCTCCCTTCAGCCGCTTTGACCAGCCCTGGTGCAGCATAGCCGTCCAATGTGGCCTGTTAGTTGCATCTTCCCAGCTTACGGTATTGATGTTGAAAGTTTTCAAATCCCTCTTGCAAACATCCTTGAACCTGAGCCTAGGTCAGCCCAGGGTCCTTGGAGCATCTCCAAGTTCTCCATACTGGAGGTTCTTTGGAATGCATGAAATTGCATCCCTACATTGGAGCTAAAAAGTCCCACTTGATCTGGCTGCTGCAGCAAGTCAGCAAAATAGCTCTGCATCCCTATTCCAGAACCCTCCGGTATCCTGTCACGTTAAAAAACAACAACTTATGAATCATTAGAGAGACTGCTGCAAAACAGCCACTTTCACTTCAGAGGGGTAGCCGTGTTAGTCTGGATCTGTAAAAAGCAACAGAGAGTTCTGTGGCACCTTTAAGACTAACAGATGTATTGGAGCATAAGCTTTCGTGGGTGAATGCTTATGCTCCACTACATTTGTTAGTCTTAAAGGTGCCACAGGACTCTCTGTTACTTTCACTTCAGAAACCTTGGTTTACTCATTGAAATTCTCCATGCCTAATGCTGCCATTCGATCCAAACACGCTTGCAGCTCCAGCGGAAATCAATGGGACCTCATCCGCACTGTGAGCTTTTAGGCTTTGTGCCTCATTTCCTGCTCCACCCATAAAAATGGTGAGAACGCTGCTGACTAACCTTTGCGAAGCACTTTCAGATCCTCAGACCAAAGGACATGTCTATATGCCAGGTGTCGTAGCAGTCATATTCTTTGCAAGAATCCTATTGCCTCCTGCAAAGAAGAAGAGGATACAGATAGGAAATAGATGCCCCTTTGTCTTCATCTTTCATTGAAGGAAACAACCAGATCATTTGATTTTTGTGCCCGCTAGGGGAGGTCAGGGGAAGTTGAATCCATGGGCCTCACGGGAAGATTTCTCCTCCATTGAAGTGACTGCAAGAGACAGACTATAAATGGTGAATGCACAGAGAACATCTGCCAACACCTGGATGTGCTGTGGGTGGGGGAAGGTGGTATAAAGGTATCAGAAGGGAAAGATCAGACCAGGCAAAAGAGCACCCATTGCTGCAGCGTGTACCCAGAGCACAAAAGGCCCAGTTCAGCCCAAGTGTAACTCCATCTTGCCATTACACCAGGGACTGAGTTTGGCCCAGTGGAAACAAGGCTGCAGGTAGGAAGTCTCCCAAAGGGCTCCCTGCACATTGAAGCAGAGAGGGGAAACAGTCAGACATACAGAAGGATCAAAGCTGGCAAAAAATCATGCTCCCGCTACACTTGGATGCAGCAGACAGGCCCCTATTTAAAATATATAACCTCATGCTCAGCTCTCAATAACCTGCTGCCATGATGAAAGGATGCTGTGCCGCTGGGAGAAAAAGGGTTACAAGAACAGAGTTTAAAAATAAATCAACCTCTGGGCTGCTTTGGAAGTAATCTGTGAAAAGGATTTGGCTGAAAACGGCACCGTATAAATGGCAGGCGTTATTATTTTTGACAATAAAAAAAAAATACAACCAACCACCCACAGTTTCCTTGTATTTGCTTGGGAGTAAAACCATTTTGCAGATGTCTCCAGACAGGCTGCTTAACTGCTTCCAGCATCTTAATTTTCCCTTTTAAGTTTTTATTACGTTTAAATTAAAATTATGCCCGGGAGGAGGGAAGGGTAATTTTAAAAATCTATTACCATTGAGCTTTCCACTACTCATGACACCTTCGCTCAGAAACCTGAAAATCAAATGACTTCTTTCCCCATTAGATCTCATTCTTCTCTCGGTCTTTAAACCTAGGTATCCTTTCCCACCACCCTATGTTTCAGGGCAGCTCATTACTAGCATATTGCTACTATGTTATAACCTCACTGTCATTATTATTTGCGGCAAGGAGCCACAGTCAAGATCAAAGGCCCATTGTGCTAGGCATTGTGCTAACCCATTTTAAAAGACGCTCTCTGCCTCAAAAAGTTTACAATTGACGTTTACATTAATAAAATAGTAATAATAGTGATTCCTTCGTCTTATTTAGCACTTTTGGTCAGTAAGATTTTACTTCTTTGACTATATTTATTCTTGTTTCACTCAGTCAAAATAAATGCTCTTTAGACTGCAAGTACATGGCTGCTTTTTGTGTACGGAGAAACATAATGAGTGCCCCAATACGCATTTCCAAGAGCAAAACGAGGTAAGACTTTGGATACGTCATATATTCCGAGTTCTGAACTTGGGTGTCTGGATTGGTTCTTGTTTTCTGGGTCGAATGCGTCTTGTTACATTAGTTTTAACTACTCTTCTAAGCTAATCTTCAGATAAATATATATACACCTCTACCCCGATAGAACGCTGTCCTCGGGAGCCAAAAAATCTTACCGTGTTATAGGTGAAACCGCGTTATATTGAACTTGCTTTGATCTGCCGGAGCACACAGCCCCGCCCCCCCGGAGCACTGCTTTACCGCGTTATATCCGAATTTGTGTTATATCAGGTCGCGTTATATCGGGGTAGAGGTGTATTATGTATATTTAACATTAACATGAAGGTTCCTTGGATAGAATCTCCTGGGCCCAGCATGCACTAGGGGGTAAAAAAGAGGCTGTTTTATATATTTAGCACGTCTATTTTCTATTGATGCATGGCCAGATCCACTGAGATGCAAAACATCTCAGTCGCAGGGACGTCCTCTGTCTAACAAGAGGAACATCCGTTACAGAGAAAGCCAGCCCCTTTTTGCTCAGCTCAGCCTGGACATCTGGAAATTCACAGAAAAGGAGAAGCACTTCACACCACCTACAAGCTGTGAAACATACAGAGTTCTCAGTGACAACTGGCATTTCTCAGCCATCAGATGGAGGTGATCTCGCGTAAGGTATTTTAGGGCCCATGTACACAGAGAAGTCATTGGAATAGCTATTCCCAAATAAGCTAAAAGTCACATTATTCTAGAGCGTCCATGCTGGAAGCTATTCCAGGATAGCCATTGAGGAATAGCTTATTCTACAATAGTTATTCTGGTCAATTTCCCCATATAGACAAGTCCTAAAATATATTAAGTGACACCACTCCTCAGACTCCTACATCTAAGGGCCTGTCTGCACAATGGGTTGATTAGTCATGACTGGGCATATAAATCACATGGCATTATTTGCAATAAATCATTTAGCTTTTCTTATTGCTCAAAGACTGTCCAGAGGAGATCAGTCACCCTGAACTTTCCCCCCTGTTATTCCAAAGTATTTGATTAATTTTCTTGGGATTTTTATTAAACCTGATTTTGAAAACAATAAGCATCCAGCAACTCCCACTGAGGTTGAAAGAGTTATTCTGGATTTGCATCTGTGAAATGGACTGCAGAATTTGGCCCAGCATATGTAAAAATGTTAATGTATACAAAATACATACATATTTTGATTACACCCCTCTTTGTCAACCTTTGTATATCATGCAACTTCTTAGGACCTGATCCAAGGCCCATTGAAGTCAATGGGAATGGTTCCTCCATCTTCAGTGGGCTTTGGCTCAGGCCTTTAGACTGAGATTTTCCAAAGTGGCCTAGGGGGGTTAGATACATTTCCACTCAGTTAATGGTGTCCAAATCCCCTAGCTTGCTTTGAAAATCCCAACCTTAGATTGAGAATTGTTTGATTTGAGGAATGTGGAATTTTTCAAGAGTGTCTAAGAGATTCAGGAGCCAAAGATTCCATTGAAAAGTGATTGGATTTGGGCACCTAAATACCTTAAACATCTTTAAAAATCCCAGTTTTTGACTGTCAATGGGACTTGTTCTCCCAAGCCCATTAGGCACTTTTGAAAGCCCACCTTGAATCTTTCAATGTGTTTGTGGGTGTGCACGCAATGTCTTGCAAATTGTAGGCACTACTGGAATACAAATAAATAATGATGGATGTAATCTGTATACAGAACAGTAAGAACAACAAACTATATTGTGCAGAAACAGAGCATCTGCTGGATACATCTCATTGCTAGAATTACAGGTTGCCAGAGTTATGTATGATAGTGTTTGGCTGAAACCTTAAAAAGTGAGATTCTACCTATGGCCTTATGAACCATCATCTTATTTTCATATCAAGATGCAAAATAAAACGCCCATCAGGCATTCCTTCTGATGCTTATATTTTTCCTACGAAGTTCTCTAAGTGGAATAAGCCATGCAGTGAATTTCAATTTTTAAAAAAATGTCCTATTTAAAGTGAAAAGCACTAACCTTCTCCCTCTATTCCCAGACTCTAACACAGATGGCAGTTTAGTCCGAGATTACTGAGGAATGATGGGTTCGAGAATTTCACCTCAGGGCTGCGAGTTCAAATCCAGCCCATGTTTAGAATGACCAAAACTTTGCTATTAAGTGATGTTTAGTGGCTTCTGTCTTGTATCAGTTCAATTTGCACCTGCAAGGTATGAGCAGGCTGTGCTCTGTGTAGGTGAATGGCATCCATCCACTCACCATCGATTTAGAGCCCATGTCTGTGGCGTGAAACTCTCCTTGACTTTAGTGGTACGTCACTGAGCCCTCAGCTCTGGTGTCCTGTCTCGAGATGCACTGGGCTCAGCACAAAACCAGGGATGGATTCTCTGAGGCTGGGGGCAGTTTCACCTTTGGCGTTGTCTACACTTGCGGTGCCATGTAGGATACCTGTAGTTGCTACATGCCACAGAGACAGGCAGGCTACATCACGGAAAGGCTCCAACAGCTGCCCTGACCAGACCCTTTGCCCACTGTAGAAAAGACAACTGGGAAAGGCTCTGGCAGCGGGACACTACACTCCTAAAAATAGCATTACAGGTGGGAGGAACTACTTGGGTGTGCAGAGGGCTGTGTAGTGGAATAGTCCAGGGGTTCTGGCATGTTTCTACTCAACCCACCTAAGCAGTGTCTCCCCATCTACACTGCTACTTATACCCATGCTAGCCGAAGGTGCAGTGCTCTGTACACGGCCATAAGTGTAGATCTAGCCTGTGACTGAATTAATCTCCTGGTCAACATGTTCCCAGCACATTACAGTGACACCATTTAAGATGTGTAAAAGGTTAGTCTGTTTTTTAATCATTACTTGATGATTCCCCCCCACCTTTTTTTTGCTTACAAAAATAATAATACATTAACCCTCAGTGAACTGCAATCATTCTCGGGATTTCCCCTTGCAAACTCATTTGCCAGGCAGGTTGGGAAAATACCAGGTGTGGTATTTATGGAGCTTTGTTTAATTCTCCAGTGCATGAAGCACACCACAGCGGTCACCAGTTAGTCCAACAGATCGAGGGGGGGGAAATACATGCCTGACTTAGCAGATTGTTTTGATGGCAAATGTTGACTCTGAAAGGTTTTGGTTATTAGGAGATCCATCGGCTCAGAGTGGAACCTTTCGCTGTTTACTTTACTTATTAACACTCTAGGTCCTTGTTTGGAGAGGGCCCCGAGGTGTGTGTGTTCTAATGATTCTGTAATCTCCTTGTGTGAGCTGCCCCTGGATGCAGTTCAAGAAAAAGAAACAAGGCGACTTCCCAATCGGAGCTGGGGAATTCTTGCTGATTAGCAGGAGGACTCAGAAAATGGAATCGGTACCTGATCAGCACAAATACGTGGCGTACACGGAATGGTGTGACTTTACCCTTTAGTAGCTAGCTGTTTTGTCACTTATTCAGCCTCTGTTCTTGAATCATAAATATGTTGTGCTTAGCATACAGTGGTGAAACCTCTTTGATAAGCCAGCCACCCACCTTCCAGCCATTAGCAGCCAGAAAACATGCCATTTGTATGGCTCATTACTAACACGGCCATATACATTAGCAATGGGCTCAAGAGAAGGGAAGAGCTCCTCAGCTGCCGTAAATTGGCATCACCCCATTTGCTTCACTGGAGCTAGTATAACCCATGCCCACGCGGGCCTGCTTTAGTGGTGGCAAGGCCCTAGCTAGAAATTAATGAGCCTGCTGCAGCATTGGCTAAGGCCCTGTCTACATTCTGGCTATGACAGCAGCACTGCTATTGCGTAACTATGCCACCTCAGTGCTGCCCTGTAGATACTATCTGGAATATAAATGCACACAGAGTCAGTTCTAAGGGAAAGGCAAACTGATTTCATTAAAATACCCCCCTCCCCAGTGAACTGTCATGCCAAACTAAAGGCTAAACTCAATCCCTTCCCAAGCTTTTGAAAACCTTTAGCTAACCTCTTTCCTGCTGTTTATTCATTTTACACTGCTGCCGCGTATTCCACTTCTTGAGGGGGCCGTGAGCAGGAAACACCAGGAACCTTGTCAGAGACACTCCTTTTCTCACAGCACATCTCCTGCAGACTTGCCTGCTCCACTTTGCCTGGGTTCACAGAAGAAGCCAGACTCATTGGCTAAACAGACCCTTTACAAGTTCTACGGTCAACCAGGCTCCTACACTTAGCTATTCTCAGGCATCCAGGGAGAGTTTAAAACACTGGGGCAGTGCCTCAGCTGGTGTGAATCATCACAACTCCATTGACTTCAGTTCAGCTGACGGCATGGACTGCTTGACACCAGCTGAGGTTCTGGCCAAACTTTAACTGTTTTACTCTTGGCAAGCTGAAGCAGCAGAGGCTAGCGCAGGGGTGGGCAAACTTTTTGGCATGAGGGCCACATTGGGGTTGTGCAACTGTATGGAGGACTGGGTAGGGAAGGCTGCCCCCCCCATCTGCCCCCTCACTGCCCCCCTCAGGACCCCCAACCCATCCAACCCCCCCTGCTTCTTGTCCCCTGACCACCCCCTCCCAGGACCCCTGCCCGCTATCCAACCCCCCTGCTCCCTGTCCCCTGACTGCCCCACCCCTATCCACATCTCTGACAGCCCCCCAGAACTCCCACCCCGTATCCAACCGCCCTCTGCTCCTCATCCCCTGAGCACCCCCTCCAGGGACCCCCTGCCCCTAACTGCCCCCTGGGATCCCACCCCCTTATCCAACCCCCCCTGCTCCCTGTTCCCAGACTGCCCCGACCCCTATCCACACACCCGCCCCCTGACAGCCCCCCAGGATCCCACCCCCTTATCCAACCCCCGCTTGCTCCCTGTCCCCTGACTGCCCTCCCAACCCTATCCACATCCCTGCTCCCTGACAGGCCCCCCGGGACTCCCACTCCCAACCTTCCCTGTTCCCCATCACCTGACCGCCCTCTCAGAACCTCCGCCCCCTCCTCCATCTGCCCCCCAGGACCCCCCGCTCCCTGCCCCCTTACCAGCAGCAGGAGCTTGCAGCCGCGACACCCGGCCAGAGCCAGCTGCGCTCCCCACGCTGCCCAGCGGGAGCGGTGGGCCAGAGCGCGGCCCGCGCAGTGGCATGGCTATGGGGGAAGGGGGACAGTGGGGGAGGGGCCGGGGACTAGGCTCCCCGGCCAGGAGCTCAGGGGCTGGGCAGGATGGTCCCGCGGGCTGGATGTGGCCCGCAGGCCGTAGTTTGCCCACGTCTGGGCTAGCGCCCACCTAGCAAAGTACCTAGGCCAGTGGCCCTTAACCAAGGCTAAGTGCACCCTGGGGGTACACAGAGGTCTTCCAGGGGGTACATTAACTCATCTAGATATTTGCCTAGTTTTGGAACAGGCTACATAATTAGCACTAGCGAAGTCAGTACAAACTAAAATTTTATACGGACAATGACTTATTTATACCACTCTATATACTACACACTGAAATGTAAGTACAATATTTATATTCCAATTGCTTTATTTTATAATTACATGGTAAAAATGAGAAAGTCAGCAATTTTTCAGTAATTGTGCGCTGTGACACTTTTGTATTTTTATGTACGATTTTATAAGCAAGTAGTTTTTAAGTGGGGCGAAACTTGGGGGTACGCAGGACAAATCAGACTCCTGAAGGGGTACAGTCACCTGGAAAGGTTAAGAGCCACTGACCTAGGCCACATCCTCGGCTGGTTTCAGTGAGTGAAGACAATGGAGACATGCTGATTGACCCCAGCTAAGGATCTGACCCTTTGTGTGTGAGCTACGCAGGGACTTAGGCTGTGAAACACTAAGCATTGTGGTATCTCACTTTTAGCGAGGACTCTAGGCAGGGAGCTGCCTAACCTACCCAATAGGAGATGCTGACATGAGAGGCAAGGGCAAAGCCTGGCCCCTCTTGTGGAAATAGGTGCCTGGACTTGGGTATCTATCTCTGCTTAGCAAGCCACTGGGAGTCAGGTGCCTTCAGTATCTAGGCTGCTTCTTGAGAAAATGAGTGAAGTTCCTGTCTGGCTCCATGCAAGATGGCTGGAGACAAAGGGGCCCACCTTAGACCTTTTAGCCCAGTGGTTAGAGCGCTTGCCGGGGATGGGGGAGACCCGGCTTCAATTCCCCCCTCCCTCTTCTCAGCCAGAGGTGGGGAGAAAGGATTTAAACAGGGGTCACCGACCTCTCAGGAGAGTGCTCTAACCACTGAGCTATGGGACATTCTGGTGAAGGGCTCCCTTGATCGCTCTTGTTGAAGCCTGTGGGGACACAGTGGAAGAGTAGGTGGAGCAGAGGGACTGGAGCCAAGATCTCCCGCCTCCCAGGTGGGTGCCCAGCCACTGGAATAAGGGTGCTCCTTGTCATTCTATCCACAATAGAATAGACTTTGGGCCCAGCAGAGAGAGAGAGAGAGAAAGAATGAGTGTTCTAGCCAATGCATTAAAAGTTACAAGGAGGGTGTCAACACTCCCCCCATCCCTTTGGATTCTGAATGGGACCTGATCCAGTAGGCATGTGCACAGGCAGGGGTAGAGGTGCCTATGGAATTTTAGGTGCTGAGTGAGTTTAGGCACCTACAGTGTTCAGCGGGAGTTGTGTGGATTGTGGTGGAGCCAAAACGGGGACTTAGGCACCTAAATCTGGGGGTTTGGAGCCTACGTACCTTTGCGGAGCCCACTAGAATAATAGAATCATAGAAGATTAGGGTTGGAAGAGACCTCAGGAGGTCATCTAGTCCAACCTGCTGCTCAAGCAAGACCAATTCCCAACTAAATCATCCCAGCCAGGGCTTTGTCAAGCCGGGCCTTAAAAAACCTCTAAGGAAGGAGATTCCACCACCTCCCTAGGTAACCCATTCCATAGCTTCACCACCCTCCTAGTGAAACAGTGTATCCTAATATCCAACCTACACCTCCCCCACTTCAACTGGAGACCATTACTCCTTGTTCTGTCATCTGCCACCACTGAGAACGGCCGAGCTCCATCCTCTTTGGAACCCCGCTTCAGGTAGTTGAAGGCTGCTATCACATCCCCCCTCATTCTTCTCTTCTGCAGACTAAATAACCCCAGTTCTCTCATTTTTGCTGTTTATGCTCCTGTGTAGATTGACACCATCTCCTTGGGTCACCTTGGCCTTTCTCGGTGGGGTCTTTTCTTCCTCATTCTTTTCTCAGTTTACTGGCATCTAATCTCAGTCTCTCCTTTTTTAATTTTTTTTTTTTTTACATTCTCTCTCTTCGCCATCTGATCAGTCCAGTTAATTTCCTGCCTAATTACTCTGTCTCTCAAATCCATCTCTAATTACAAAGGAATGTTCTTAGTTTAGACCCAAATTTAACTCCAGCCCACACAAATCTGTTACAATCTGGTTCGTTGCTAAAGCCTGATCGTTCTATTTATGACTGCGAAGGAAGGGGGAGATAAATGAATTCTGGGCTGAATTTCAGCAGATTCAAGTATTCAATGCCCAGAAAAGATCTAGCGTGGGCGTCCGTGAGGCAAACTTCCCGCAGGCCGCCCTGAGCGAAAGCCCATCAAAGTCAATGGGAGTTCTTCTATTGATTTCTAAAGGCTTTAGATCAGGCCCAATGTGCCTTAGCCTTGATGTGGAAAGAGCATCTCTAAGGGCAGTAGCTTTCCACGCCAGTTCACCCTTACTGACACTGCTGGAACAAACAGAAAGGGAGGTGATTTGCACATTTGCCCATTAGTAAGTGGACTGAGACCCAACCAAACTCATTGCATGTCTACTAGCTTTCAGATTGCAATGGCATTCATTCTTAACCAGTCTAGACTGGGTCTGAACCACTGGCCAAGAAAAGAAAAGCTCGGGATCCCATTATAAGTCCTTGCTCTGGAGCTGTTAAAAATCCATGGGCTTCACCAGTCATCAGCGCCTGTGAAAATCAGGCTCTTAGCTTGCCAACTCTTAGGGTGGGGACTGTCTCTCACAACATGTTTGTACAGCACCTAGCACAGTGGGGCCCCATCTCCTTTGATGTCTCTAGGTCCCACTATAATGCATATAATAAACAGTATTCATACTATTTGATGAACGTTTGCTCTTCCCACAATATTCCTGCCAGCCGGGGAGATTAATATTTGAGGAAACTTATTATTTATATCATGGTATTGCCTTGAGGCCTGAATCAAGATCAGGGTCCCATTGTACTGGATGTTTTAAAAATACATAGTATGACATGGTCCATCCCCTCCATTGCTTACCATCTAATTATGAACACAAAAGGGGTGTGCATGTTACTCAGGGATGGGTGGGTGTCACAGGCCCCCGGCTGTGCCCAATCCACAGAGGATGTGAGTCTGTTACAGCTTTCACTTTGAAAGAGTGGTTCTTTAGCTGAATTTGTAGCAACTTGTGCATTTTAGCTCCGGAGATCCCTCGTTCGGTGTCCACCAAACTGGTAGTTGTCAGATGAACAGAACCACACTACATCCATTTAAAGATCTGAGTGAGGGCAGTTTGCAAGATTCAAACAGCTACTGACTTACCAGCCTACGCAAGAGGTTGAAGCAGCGACCTAGATGTGAAAAGCTCAGAAACCATGTCCTGAAGATGTTCACTTCTCCCACCTTGTGCAGGCCAGTCAGGACTTTTTCCCCAAGTTTAGTTTCAATGGGAAAAAAAAACATCTGGACAACCCTGCTTGTATCCCCCCAGGCACTCTGAATAGAAAATGTGATGTTGTGCTGTACTTTTTTAGTGCACTGCATCAAGAATTAGATGCACAACTCCTGTTGCCATAGCTTTCATCCCTCGGAGACTCCCATGCATGACACATACCCAATGTGAGGTGCACAAAGAAAGGGGGTGGGCAGAGACCAGGAGTGGAGGGAGCTAGAAACAAGGCAGGAATCCTTTCTTTTAACCTCAGCCTCATGATTCAACGTTTGTGATGTCAATAATTTGCGGCCGTAAACAGCAAGCTAACACCAGATCTGTGTGGGAGGGAGTTAAATCTGAGCTGAAAATGACTGGTAGCCTTCATAATCACCAATCAAGCACATTTAAGAGCTCTGCCTGTCACTGCTAATAAGAATTCAGTAATGAACAATCTTCCCATAGGAGCTGCCATACCAGAATAGACCAATGGTACATTTAGTCCAGTGGCCAGTGCTGATGCTGCAAAGCAGAGGTATAAAAGTCTCCCATAATACACCTAATTATGCAGTACAGTTCCCAGCACACACACCATTAGCACTGGCAACAATCAGAGGATGTTACATACGGGAGCTGATTCATTTCACTTTCGCAGCTGCAGAATGTAAAGGGAAGAAGTTCTGTTTCAATAAACAGGGCTTCCTTGGGATTCTTACAGACGAGTAACAAATTGTTCTCTTTGACAGTGTTTGTAAGAGGTGCCAATCCACTTCAGGGCTGTGCTGTAAACAAACAGCTGTGATGTGTTGGGATTCCGGGCGGCTTCAGTTTTGCACGGAATGAATAATCCGCTTCAAGAATTGGCCTTTAAAACATGATGAACCCCTGGAATTTGTGCGATCTGTAACCAAATGACACGGTGGAGTTTGTTGCTGACGTGCCACTAGTGCGAGAGAGGCTGTTTATGTTCCCAACTTATAAACCGCCAAAGATCCATCACTTAGCTTTGTGGAGGCTGGAACTGGGATTTGCAAAAGGAGTTTAAGGGAGTTAGGTGTCCAGATCAATTGCACATGTGTAATGAGCTGTTACTTCATCCACATATAGACACTGTGGTCATGAGAGAGGATTCAAGTCAGGAATGACCAACGTGAAATTGTAGAGCTTGCAAGATGTAGGGCATGGGTCTAGATTTTCCTAATTGTTATTCTGGCCTTAATATCTAGGCATCTTCTACCACCCATGCTGAAGGAAAGCTTATGTTCCCTTCCTGCCCTTTTTTTTTAGATTCTTCCTATGCTCTGGACCTCAATGATACAGTCTGTCCATGAGTTCTGCAGGCTAATTGCTCCTTGTGTATAAAGGTATTGCCTTGTGCTAGTTTTAAATTTCGGTGTCACTGAATGTTCTGGTGCTATAACAACGGGTGAACAGAGGGGCCTGGATGGTGACCGAAATCTCACAAAGAATGCACGTCCCCATGCAATTTCCATCTTGCTTCTGCATGCAAGAGGTTTTGAATAAGCATCCAAAATTAACAGGAGTCCTTGTGGCACTTTAGAGACTAACAAATTTATTTGAGCATAAGCTTTCGTGGGCTAAAACCCACTTCATCGGATGCATAAAGTGGGTTTTAGCCCACGAAAGCTTATGCTCAAATAAATTTGTTAGTCTCTAAGGTGCCACAAGTACTCCTGTTCTTTTTGCAGATACAGACTAACACGGCTGCTACTCTGAAACCCATCCAAAATTAAAGGCTGAACGTTCTGAGGGGCCCGTGTCAGCACCCAACCATCATCTGGAATATACATATGCTCCATCTAGTTTCTGCATGCAGGAGAGCTGGGCTATGGGAAAGGACAGTTGCTGGAGAGGCTTTTAAATAAATAATATATGGAGATATACCTATCTCATAGAACTGGAAGGGGCCCTGAAAGCTTATTGAGTCCAGCCCCCTGCCTTCACTAGCAGGACCAAGTACTGATTTTGCCCCAGCTCCCTAAGTGGCCCCCTCAAGGATTGAACTCACAACCCTGGGTTTAGCAGGCTAATGCTCAACCCCCCGAGCTATCCCTGGAGAAAACTTTGGAGTAGAGTAATCCTCAGTGAAGAGCCAAGGGGCTTGGGCCT
The DNA here is from genome assembly GCF_028017835.1 of Emys orbicularis. Taxonomy (NCBI): domain Eukaryota; kingdom Metazoa; phylum Chordata; order Testudines; family Emydidae; genus Emys; species Emys orbicularis. The sequence goes on along the minus strand of NC_088705.1, from coordinate 4,963,106 downwards.
GAGAGGGCAACAAGGTTTTTCCAAAGGGCACAGAGTGTTCTAAGGCGCTTGGAATCAGCGAGGGGAGCAACAAAGCTGGGGCAGTGGTGACTCAACTGAGGTCTCTGGCATTTCTTTTGCACAGTTCCGGCCACCTCTGCCAAAGCTGAGCAGGATGTATGCACAGGGTTTAAATAAAGCACCTGCACCATCCCTGCATCCACCACAGATGTCTCTAGCAATAGAAACTCAGTTCCTGCCACTTATTGTTGATTGTCTTCTCTATGGCAATGGGCTAGGACCCCTCTGTGCTAGGGGCTGTACAAACAGGAAACACTGCTGTGCCAAAGCCTGCCACTGTGTGGCCATAAGACAACAGTGACACCTGCCTCTTATATATTCCTTTTCATCAGCAAGTCTTAAAAAGCTTTCCAAAGGAGGTTAACATCACAATCCCCATTGGCGCCTAGGCATAGAGACATGCCCAAGCTCACTTGGTAGCACAGCTGGGACTAGAATGTAGCCTTTAGAGTCCTAAACCAGGGCTTTAGCCACTAGGCCACAGTATACAAATGTTATTAATGCTGATGTTGTGGAAGTGCCGAGTGCCCCGTTGGGCTAGACACTGCAAACACAGAGGAAGACAGCGTCCCGGTCCTAAAATGCTACCACCTCTTGGCATCTCACTGGAGCATCATCTTCAATAAATCGACCCCAGAGGGGCCAAAATCCTGCTTGTTTTGCTTGCATGAGTAGTTTGATCAAAGTCCATGGGTTGACTCTTTGTGTGAGGGAGTGAGTCCAGCAGGCTATGGCCCAGCAAGGACTCACAGAGGTGGTTTTATTATGCTGACCGGAGAGTTTTCTCCCGTCAGCATAGAGCGTCTTCACCAGACGTGCTGCAACTGCACTGCTACAGCGCTCTATGTGTCGACGAGCCCTAAGTGACCGGCACTGTAAGTTTACAGTGGAAACAGCCAAATAGTTTCACTTCCCTGTGAGGCTTTTATTGACCTTGGCGTCTCACAAGAGACTGACGCCGTATTTTAATGGTGCACTGCTTGGTTATCTGTGGAATCTATCATCGCAGATCCATGCTTATCACTTGCCACCACTGTCATTATTAGTACCTTGGGACCTTCCCGTGTGAAGCCCCTCCTTGACGAGGGATGTGGAGCACTGGCAGCGGGACTGCCACGGAGCAGATGCAATCGGCTGTGTTTGGGTGGGTGGAATTATTCAGAGATCGAGACAGCTCTTCGAAAATAATCCTAAAAAAAAAAAAAGAAGACAAGGCTGAATTGCTCCCGCTGCCTTATAATTTCACGATAATGGCCACCAATTAGCTTATGGAAACACTCATCTTTGAAATATTCCCCGGGCTGGTGTGAAATTGGCTTCGATTCCTCTCGTCCATTTCAATCCTGCAAAAAAACCTTTTTTTAAGAGGGGGAAAAAAGGAGACATTTTAGTGTCGAGTTTTACTGCTTCCAACGTGTTCCTCCCCTAAATCAAACTCAATCGAGCTTTTGTAAATGCTGCCTTCCTTCCAGAATGACTTGATCCTGAGTCAAAGTGTCATATGGTTTTATCGACAATGCAGGAGCTGAATTTGAACTGTGTTTTATTTATTTGTCCGATCTGGTGCACGGTAACATAGTGCAGAGCTGAAGAAAAGCAATTACTCCCAGGTATTTCAACAAGGCTGTATATTTCTGAGAGGCTGGTTTCTCGGACTATGAAATAAGCTGCCCTGCTTTCAGAAATAATATTCAGCCCATCATACTCTCCATATAAAGGAAAGCTTCCAATCTAACCTCTTTCAAAATTAGCACTCTAAAGTGTGCCTGACAATATTTTTTTGCAAGTGAAGACCTTCCATTCATGTTCTAGTATGACCTGCCATCTCAACACTGCAAACAAGTTGTAGAGCTGCTACGCTACAAAATTGGTTTGTGATTTTGTTGCCAATTCAGCTATCTGAGATATAATCAAATTTCACTTGAGTACAACAGGGGCTGTAAATTGCTTGTGTTTGACTTGCATAGCTTTGTTTAAGCAGGGAGTTGTTGGGTTTGTTTGGTCTACTGTTGTGTTATTGTAGGGATAAATTGCTCTGAGCAAAGTTGTGTCAATTCTGTCAGTTAATCACCAATGGGACAAAAATCACCTGCTATTTGCTCACCTCATCTCTGGGGACTTTTACATTAATGAATGCAAGAAACTGGCTTCCAACATTTGGGAATCCCCATTATTACCACAATCTGCAAAGAACTGATCCGCCGAATAGGAATTTAGCATTTTTACTTCCACTGCTGTCCAGAACAGATATGCTAGCTGCAGCAGTGTTTAAATGTGGTGTTGCTAGTAGAATTCTAGCGATGTTTTCCTGACCAGTGTGTGGACAATTGAAAGCCGTCCTAGCCATACTGTTCAGTAGATGATTCCCATTATCCTGTCTTTTGCATGGTTTTATAACACAGTTCTCCACCATCTCGGGTGGCTTCAAAGAGCTGCCCACATTGGTCAAAGAAGAGCAAAGACTGTTCCTTTTCCAGTGTGAAATGGGTCTTAGAGGAGAGATTTCTACACATATAATTTCCAGTTTGTATGTTAGAAACAAGCTGTTTGCTTGGTAATTCAACCAGTGGGGCTTTTGTGAAGTCACAGACCAAAGTCTCTAGTTCTGATTCATAGATTTTTAAGGCCAAAAGAGACCATTGTGATTATCTGGTCTGACCTCCTGCATAACAGAGGCCATTTTCACCAAGTCACTGCTGCATCAAGGCCAAAACTTCTAGTTGAACCAGAGCAGATATTTTAGAAAGATGTTCAGTCTTGATTTAAAGACTCCAAGAATCCATCCCATCCCTTGAGAAGCTGTTTCTGTGGTTAATTACCCTCACCCTTGCAAATTTCCACCTTATTTCCAGTTTGAATTTGTCTAGCTTCACCTTCCAGGCATTAGATCGTATCATGCCATTTTCTGCTGGATTAAAGAACCTTCTAGTTTCAGAAATTTTCTGCCTATGTACGTATTTATAGATTGTGATCAAGTCAAAAACAGCCACATGATGGACAAACGTCAAAAGGATCAGTGTTTCCGTTGGGACGAATATGCAACAGTGTGGACCCTTATCCAGAAGTTTACAAGAAACATAAATAGCTCCACTGATTTATACAGCCTCTTGCTTTTCTTCAACTGTCTTTTTTTAAGGGCCATGTTGTTGCAGCTGAGTTGGTCCCAGGATAATAGAGACACAAGGTAGGTGAGGGGATATCTTTTATTGGACCAAAGTCTGTTGGTGAGAGAGACAAGTTGTATAAGCTCGAAAGCTTGTCTCCTTCACCAACGGACATTGGTCTAATAAGAGATATTACCTCACCCACCTTGTCTCTCTCTTTTTATTTATCCTAGTTAGTGTGTTTCTCCATCGGGTTACTTCTGTCTGAATTTTGCTGTCTGTATTTGGACGGTCAGGGTTAGTCTGTAGCTCAGCTCCAGCAAGCCCCGTCCAATCCCCAGCATGTCCCCTTGGTTCCCTGTCGTCTGTAGCTCTTCTAAGCATTTACTAGATTAGTATCTGATCCAGTTCCCAAATTAACATTCAGCCTCGTGTTAATGTCACAGGAGCTGGATCGCAGAGAGAAAGAGAGGCAGAGACGATGCATAACTCTTGATGGTGAGGGGGGATAATTTAAAGTTTGCGGGGGCATGTGACTGCCCCACGCATTGCCTCTGGGCTGAGGAGCAGCAGCAGAGCTCGGAGCGCCAGGGCAGAAGGAGGCCTCCGGTGCAGCTCGGAGCTGTGCCAACCCCTGCCTGGGGAGTGCCTGGCTGTGCAGAGGTGGCCCGGCTCGGGAAGCAGGGTAGGGAGGGCTGCCAGGCAGCCAGCCAGCACCCCAGCTCCCACAGCGTGGAGAACCAGGGGCCTGAGCGGGCCAGGTGGCTCCCACCAGCTTCCGATCTGCTGGCTCCTGGCAGGAGGCGGTGGTTTTCAAACTGTTTGAAAACCTCTGTGCTAAATGGAAGGCAGAAATCTGGGGGGGGGGGGGCATATGATCCCACATGCCCTCCCCCCCCACACCTTGCCTCTGAAGAGAGGTGTGTGTGAGAGAGAGAGAGAAAGAGAGCTCACAGGTGGCTCTAGTGGTGAAACCTAGTGACTACAAAAGCCTGCTACTTACTGCTACAGAGAAAACATATCCCTTACCTCAAGGAGGAGGAAGGAGCCTGTGTATTGAGTAACAAAAGGTGGATGTTCAGATCCGACTGATGACTGTATATTATGCAAGTATTTTTTACATATTCTGCCCACCCTCCCTTCAGTGAATCGTAAGGAGGAACGGTCGGGGCTTTTGAGGCATACGTTGATCATTACAGAAGGCAACGCATCAGGTCAGATTCTAACTAAGCTGAAGCCCCCATGGCTTGTTCTGAGCCCTGCTGGGTCAGCCGAACACCCACTCCGCCTGGCTCTTCATGTCACTATTGATTGCAGTTGCAAGTGCCTTATTGCCAGGGTTGTACACATGACACGCGGTACATTTTTTTTTTTTTTATCCTTCTCGTTTTCCTGTCCTCACCACTCCTTCCGTTCCCCGCTTTCCTGGAACTGTGAGGCCGCTTGACATAACCGATCTTTTTCAAAGCCTGGCTGTCAAACTCATTACATCTTTTCCTGTCAGCTTCCATTAGGGCTCCGGGATACAGAGCGAAGCTGACACCACACAGCTGCTGTGTACACGCTTCCCCCCACCCTTATTTTTCTATTTTTTATATCGTTTTCTTGCAAAAAAAAGGAAAAAATAGAGCCTTGAAACACACTCGATTCTTACTGCTCTTTTTTGAGACCCTTCTTGCCACGGCATGGGCAAAGACAAGCGCAGAGAATCATAGGCCGAGATTTTCAAGTGTGACTAGCGTATTTGGGGATGCCTTAATTTTGGAATGTCTGACCTGAGACACCTTAAAAGGGACCTGGTTTTCAGGAAATGTCTGAGTACCCTTTACGGCCTCTCAAGTTGGGCTCCCTGCAATCAAAGACCCCCCAAAATATCACTAGCCCATGTGAAACCCTTGGCCAAACTGTCTGGTCTCTCATTTTATTGAATGTATTCCTGTGAGACAGCATGGTGAATCTGAGACACAGAGAGGGGTCAGGTAACCCACCCAAGGTCACAGGGACTTAGCATCAGAGCCAGGAACAGAACCCAGGAGTCTGGTCTCCTATTATTATTCTCCAATGGTTTATATAACAGTTGTGCCTTGAGGTCCCAACCGACAGCAGGGCCCCGTTGTGCTAGGCGCTGTACGTATACATAATGAGAGACACTTCTTCAAAGAGCTTACAACTAGAACAGCTTGGGAATTTTTCAATGAGTCATTTTGTCACTGGGTTGGGAAAGGCCGGATACAAAGGCTGTGTCTTACTCCCAGCTCCAGTGGGTGGAATTTCTACCTCTTCCCCCCGCCCCCCTGCCCCGTAGGTCTTGGAATAGAATTTGATGCTGCTGTCTGCGTCACACCTGGCTTTCCCAGCCTTATGTTGATTTTATGTCTAACCGATGCCTCTTGGCCCACGTGGGACTCGGTTCTCGGCTGTAGATTTCCCCCTCTGTTGTTTCAGTCGATATTGTATCATCAGCCAGATCAAGTGAGCGTAAGAGGGAGTCCCAAAGGACAGACATTGCAATACCCTGCCCATCGGGGTGGTTTTTCCTCAAGTGAAGCAGAACAAGGACAAGGAGAAGGAGACAGAGGCCTTGTCCACACTGGGTTTTGCCCTAATTTCACCTCCCAGACCTTTAGGGCGAGATTCTCACCCCTGCATGTCCTGGCAGGGTACAGGGGCCATACGTTGCAATGCAAGTTACAATACAAATAGAACAGGCAAAACCCCCTTAGCTGACTGGAAGAAGATCTCCCTGGCCTAGGCACTGTGTGGGAGAACCAGAGGCTGTCCTATGTGGCTCCCCTCACAAGCTCTAGTGCAGGGGGCTGGAAGGGGTCATATTACGCCAGGGGTTGCTTCAGCCCTTAGAGTAGCCTGGAACCCAAGGGTGCAGATGTGGTGTAAAGCCACCTTTGTCCCTTGCCTTACCCCCAGGGCTGCACGGTCTATTCGTCACCTCCTATTTGCAGCACGGGGTCTCGCCCCTAGCACAGACAGTGTAAATTCCTATAAACTGCTGCAGCTTATCCCAGAGCCAAGCAGGGGCCAGCCCCCTCCGTGCGAACGGCGACACTGCCTGTCTCCACAAGGGGCTAGGGCCAGGGCACGTACGCTGGCAGCTGCCAGCAATGGCCGGAATCGAGGCAAATCCCCTGCATCGCATGCACAAGGCCAGGGGACGTGGAAAGACATTTGGGCCTGAATATCTGTTGCTTTGCACCTCGTGGACAGCGGCAGCTCCAGGGGCCTGACTCCAGCTGCATGAGTTTAGCAGCCCAGCCCCAGAGGAAGACGGAGCTACAAGAAACCAACTCTAACTCCCGCTGCGGGTGTTAGAACTTATGCCATCGGGGGGATCAGGTGTAGCGTAGCTCAGCTCCAGCAAGCCCTCTCTAACACCCAGCATGTCCCCCTCATTCCTCTTATGCCAGGTGGAGTGGGGCTGCCGGCATACCAGACAGCTAATCTGCTTCTTCTGACGGCGCCGCTGGGGATTTCCCTTGCATAGGGGGGATTCTCGAGCTGGTTTAAGTTCACTCTGCACTGCCTAGGCAGAAGCAGTGCAAAGCAAACTTAGTGGTGTGGAGAATCAATCCTGCTATTACACCCCTGTGCAAGGCGGGTGTGATATATTACCCATTGGATGTGGTAGTGTTTGACAGTCGCTTTGCATGAGTATCAGTGACCACCCAGGGACTGGGGCAGCAGGAAGTGAGGTTGATGGATGGAGACTTAGGGTATGTCTGCACTGTAGCTGGAGATGTAATTCCCAGCTCAGGTAGACGCAGGCACTCTAGCTTTGATTGAGTTAGTGCGCTAAACATATCAGTGTAACCGTGGCTGCATGGGTGATGGGATGGGCTAGCCAACCGGGTACGTACCTAGGGTCTCGGGCATGATCGTACTTGGGCAGGCTAACACAGGCGTTCCCACAACAATTTTTTTGGTGGCCTCAGAGTGTGGCAATTTTTCCGAAAATATTTAATTAACTTTAGGAAAAACAAATAAATATGTACATGTATGTGTCCAAATCATTGTAATTTATTTATGTAGAGGTTTTTTTGCAGACTCAATAATAAAAATAACGTACATTGTCTCTATTCTTTACTGGTCCTAAGCAGAATAGAAACACAAATAAGGTGCTTTGCACATTCTTGTCGTTGTTGTTGTTGTTTCTTTTGCTTTTTTTTTTTTAAAAGACTTGCTAGCTAGTAAATCTGCTGCTGCGAAAAGTAACATTTGTATGTTTGTTAATCTCACTTTTCACAGCAGCAGACTTACTAGCTAGCTGGGAGGCTGGGAAAAGTGATATTAGCAAACATACAAATATCAGTCTTCACAGCAGACTTACTCAGCCCTGGCAAGCCAGGGGACAAATTAAGCCCTGGATGGGGAGGTGGGTAGGGAGACTGGGGGCCAGGGGCGATGCAGGGCGGGTGTGTGAGATGAGGGCCTGCACCTGCGGCCGGGGTCCAGGGCCGGAGCCTGAAGCCCCATGACTGGAGCCTTCCACCCACCACTCCAGGGCTGAGTCCCAAAGTCTGAGCCTCACCACCATCAAGAAGGTGGGGAACTCACTGGCTGCCTGCTCCTCTGGCGTCTGTGGATCTAGAGAGGGGCAGGGCCCACCCACTGCTCCCCCCCAGTCCTTGCCCACGGGGCTGTGGCCGCAAGAAAAGCCCCTGGTGGCCCCATTTGAGAAACACTGGGCTAAACGGTCCTGCCCCCTCGCAGCTGCCACTGCCCTGCCCGTTTTAGCATGCTAGCCCGTTCAAAGCTTGTGTGCACATCTACCTGAGCTGGAAATCACAGCTCCAGCTCAAGTGTGGACATACCCTTCGGCCCTGAGTCAAGAAAACATGGGTTTAACTCTCACCATGCCATTAACATACCTGTGTGCTGCCTTGAATCAGGCCGAGAGAGAGAAACACAGGGAGTGGATGGGAGAGAAAGCGTCTGGCTAGAGGAGACTGATAACCAAGTGGCTGCTTTCAGCACAGTTTAGAAAACACAAAGCACTAGAGATATTAGGATTACAGAAACCTTCCGTCATGGAGCTTTGGAGATTATGGCCTACTTATGAGGCAGAGACATCTCTGCATTTTGGGATTGAACGGCGAATCAAAGCCCGGGTGAATAACGGATGTGTGTGCTGGCTTGAGGCTAACACCACTTTTGATTGGATTTCGTGAGTTCTCTCCTGCCCTCTCCCTGCTGCCAGTGCATAGGTGGACTGTTTGGACTGTTTGCTGCTGATTGAGTGAAAATGGCAGCCGAAATCACATCAAGCTGGTGTTCTTCTGGTGGGGTCATGGTGGGAGACCCGAGGAGGGGACGGGGAGGAGCTCACGTATTTCTCATCCTGCAGTTGCATACGTGTGCATTTGGAAGGGCGCGTGTGTGAATAAGTGACATGAAAATAAAGGGAAAAGACTAGTGTCAGGAGCAAATTACAGCCCTCCTTGGGCAGGACGCATGGTCTTGCAGCTAAATCGCTGGACTGGGTTCAATTTCACAGGCTCCCTGTGTGACCTTGGGCACATCATTTAGTCTTATGATGTAAAAAGCCCTTAATAGCCTGGGACCAGCCTCCTTGTCCCATCCAGCCTCAGAAGGGGCATTTGAGTTGATTCCCCTTGTTTTAAAAAAAAGGTGGGCCAGCCTCTGTGTGGGCTCCAGGACTCTGAACTTGCTCTCCCCCTTTGGCCCGAAATAGCTCGAATTTGGTGTCTTTCAGGCTGAGGGTGGGTCTCCTAGATGATGAAGGGGGTAGGTAGCTAGCTGGCCAAACTCCTGTGCAACTGATTTCATTGCTGCTGAAGTTTACATTTGCAGTCTGATTAATTAAGGTAGGGTACCTTGGACAGGTGGCTTTGATTATTTTTTTTCAAACTCTAAATAAATAAAGATGCACAGCATCTAATACAACAGGGCCTGAACTCCGCTGGAGCTGCTGCCGTAATGTAAATAACAATAATGGTTTCATATTATTTTTTAATGATCTGCTTTGTATTTCCATAGTTCAGCAGCATAATCTAGCCGGTGGGACTGGGGGCTTTCGTTAAATTGTAAAGCCTTTTGGAGCCGGGGCTGTCTCTTCCGATGTGGCTGCGCAGTGCCTAGCACCATGGGGCCTGCACCGTGGGGCCTGCACCACAATCTGTTGGTACCGTAATTCGTATCAATAACAATAGTGACTTCTGAGCTCTTTTGAGAGGGGAGGTCAAGAATGCAACCCACACTACTCTTTGTCGCCCTCTAGTTGCCATACCGCATATAGAGGTTTCTATGAGTCTGCTCCCACCTTTGAGCTAAAAGGAATGATCCCGTCACTAGAACCTCTAGGGGGGTGTCTACACTGCAATTAGACACCCACGGCTGGCCCATGCCAGCTGACTCAGGCTAAGGGGCTGTTTAGTTGCAGTGTAGACATATCTTGTGGGTCATGCTCTGAGGTCTCCGGTTCACCCCCTGCACTTGCCCTGAGTAGGCCTAACACACCCATAGCCTCCTAAACAAAGCACACCCACCCACTGGACGTGCTGCCACTTTTGCCCATTCAAAACACAGATCTGGTTGTTGGAGGAAGAGGCTGAGAATGAAATGAGAGAAATACACATAAAATTGGAGGTGTTTCAGTCCCTACATCCCTCCCAGAAAGCAGGCGAGGCCAGTGATCAAACCAAGCAGAATCTCACTTGTAATTGAAAAAAAATATATTGTTATTTTTTTGGGGTGGGGGTTCGTTTCCCTCACAGCAATTTCATTTTTAGGTACCAATGACAACCAAGAAACTGAAATATATAGATACATCTATTTTACACCTTCTTCACATATAAGCTCTTTCCTGGTGGAAGTCTTGCTTGAGCAGATGCAGGAAATGGAAGGCGATAATAGATCTGTAGCTTAACCAAGCCTGCATGATTGACTGAGGTACACACTGCTGAAGGGAGATGGGAGGGAGGGAAAACCCCCAAAGCATATATATTTTTTCAAGTTCACATCAATTACGTACATTTCCAGCTGGATGAACTTAAATTAGGAGGGTTCCTGTAACCAGCTGACAAGTGAAAGTGAAGCAATCGTTGCTCGTCTTTACTGATGTATCACGTATTGGGTGTTTATAGGACAGAGACATCTAAAGTGGTGTGCGATATGAAAAAGAAAGGAAGACGGGTGAGGGTGGAGGGGGGAAAGAAATTTAGCTGTAGTAAGAAAAGTTCCAAAGGCTGTTAATTGGATACCCACCAGTTGCTAAAAATAAAGCCTTCTGCCCTCCATTCTGCACATGGTTAAGTAAGACCCTGATTCAGCAAACAATCTCTTTGCAGCAAGGCACATAAACTGATGCTTAATTTGAAGCACGTGCTGAACTTGAACCACATACTTAAGTTCCATTGCGTTCAATGGGATGAGGTTTAAAGTTAAGCATGTGTGCTTTGCTAGAAAGGAATGGATTTAAGCATGTGAAGCATGTGCTTTGCTGCTGAATCAGGGCCTGCAAAAACTACAGTGGTGGTGGCCACATAAATACCTAGACTGAGAAGTACTTAGGCAGATTCACATTAAGTGGCCAGCTTTTCCCCACACTGCAACAAGATCTCTATAAGATCGGTTGGGTGCTGAGCATTTTTGGAAATCTGGCTGCTTCATTTAGGGAGCTCAGCTCTTAGGGAAATCTGGCACGAAGCGTCTGCAGCATCAGAGCCAGAATTCTGCTATACTTTGAATTCTACATGTCTCCATTTACCTAGGAACATAAATGGTGCACGCACTGTGCTCAGGCCACTCCCATTCCCCATTCCCCAGCCACACCATTCCTCCTTGTGGGAGAAGTCGTGTGGGTGGCAGCATTGGGCTGTTTTGCTGGCCCTGTACCACCTGGGCAAACCTCCTGAACCAAGGAATGCTTGGGGGGGGGAGATCCAGAGCAGCGTTGCCAGCTCTGGCATTTTTATTGCAAGTCTGACAATACTTGTTTATTGTTTTTAAAGCCCCAGGTCCTGTGGTGAGGTGATTACATCAAAGTGTCACCTTGCATTGGAAAAGGGGAGTTTCTAGCCATCATGGTTGCGGAGAAGAGCTCAGACCCCTAAATGCTCAAAAACGAGAAAGCAAAATAACCAGAACTCAACATTTATTTCTTTGTTTAAGTCTCATGATTGGCTTAAAAACAATCTCATTATTTTTGGGTGGGGGTCAGGGGGGGTGTAATTCAGGATTTTTGACCATTTGGGATAGGCAATACTGAAGCAGTTTTCCAGTCTCTTTTATGCTACAGGAGTTTCACAAAGGGGCAGGAATACGAGCCAGAATTGAGGCCTATTTTTTTTTTGTCTCCTGTTCTGAGATGGGTTTTGAGGGAGGCTTCAATCACTTAACATTGAGGCTTAAAAAGATAATAATAAAATCTCACCTAGTCATTTCCCCTTAATGCTCAGGCACGGCAGAAATTTCTGTGTATAATGTACAAGGGGGATAATAACACTTACCTGTCACAGGGGGTTTGTGAGGCTTAATTCACTGTTTCCAAAGTGCTTTAAGTGCCACAGCTGAAAGTGCAAATTATTACTATTATTATTGTACATAGGAAATGCTTTGCTCTCTAGATAGTTTAAAAAAAACTTTGTCCATGCACTTAAAATGCACACGTTAGGTAAATGCTTTCTCTCACCAACTTTAATTGGCGATGGGGCAGGAAGGAAAATTCTCTCTCCCTCTTCCCTAGTCTAGGACTTCAGAATAATATTTACATCCAGTGGGAAGCTGAGTAGGTTTCCTGTATCTTATGTTGTTATTAATTGCATTAGGGCAGGTCTAGCTAGGAAGTTGTTCCTTGTGCTAGGTGTTGTCCAGATACGCAGGAAGATACAGTACCTGCCCCAGAGAGCTTATGAAATAAATGGGCATGAAGTAGAGAAAAGGAAGCATCATGATGCATGATGGAACAGGGAGAATAAGAGTCTTGGCCAACATCACAGAAGGAGTCTGGAAGAGCTAGGATTTGAACCCAGAACTCCTAAGTCCTTTACCAGTGCCTTAACTGTAAAATCATCTTTCCCTTCTGGCTGTAAAAGCTGCAGTCAAGGACAGTGGCCACACTGCGCTGGGTGCTTTACACACGTGTCCAAACTCTGCCCAGCTGAGGGCCAGGATGGCAACTCCCCAGAAACATGGATCGAATTTTCAGTCTGGATTAGCAACAGTGGACCAGATCTCCAGCACAGATGTCCACTGAGATTCAGCTTCCTGCATGCAGTGCACCGTCTCAGTGCAGTGGAAAACGGAGCACCATGAATGCTAGCAGCTGTAATTTCCATGACTTGCACTTTGCGCATTAAAGAAGGCAGCCACGGTGTATATTTCTGGGACCTTTGCCTCCTTATGGAACCTGCCACCCCCTTCATCTAGAATTGGCTACTTGGCTGTTATCAGCCACAAACATCTGTGTCTTCTAAATACATTCTCTAACTCTGAGCAAATGAAACAACCTGTCCTGAGGGGCTTGATATTAAGACCGATGGGGATTTAATTAGGTTTCTGTAACCAGATGGCTTCTATTTGTTTTTAATTTCCTTCTGCTTTGCACAGTAAGTTGCTTCTCTTGCATCTTCGGCAGGGTCAGGCTTTGTGCAAGGTTTATGCAGAGAACTGTTTCTGTTTTCTCTTTCTGGCTGGTGTTAAACTTTGTCTGCGTTTGTGCTGGCGAGTTTAACTTGAACACCAGTGTGGAATAAAGCCTGACAGTAATTGGTACGTTCGCTTGTTTGACTCACAGTTACAATAGACCCAATTACTGTACAGCTACCACTTTCTCTGTAGTATGTGTATAATGTTGTTATTACAATATGCAAAAGAAAGAAGAAAGCTCTCTCTTGCTAAGGGTAGATTTTACACATGATTGCATTAAAATGCAAAACAAAGAGCTCAGCAGAGCAGCCTAGGCAGGCAGGATGGTCTTGTGGTTAAGGCCCTTGGCTGGGGTTTAGGAGATTGGCGTGTAAAACAGCTTTCCTCTGAGGTGTAGGTCCAGATTGCTCAAACTCCGTCCCTGAGTTTCCCCATCTGTAAATGGCGATGATGCTTTCATACCTCGCAGCGGGGCGGAGAGAATAAATGAATTCACGAGCATGAGGTGCTCACGTGCTACTGTGATGAAGGCCAGGTCAGTACCTACGTAAACAGCGGTTTAGTAAATATGTTCATTTTTATTCTTTATGAAGAGTTTGATTTTGTTTTCGTGTCTCCAGTTTATTAAAGGAATACAACTCTAGAGGTTTAGGAAAGGCTGTAGGATAATATGAACAGTGGGAAAGCCTGTCTGGTTCATTAGAAATAAGGTATGAAGCAGGCAGGCAGAGTGATAAGACAAAAAACTTCAAGGAACACACTAAGCGGCCAATGTTACATGCTGAGGTTCTGCTGTTTGTACCCCAGCTGCTGCCCTTGGGCCTGCAATCCTGAGCTTCTGGTTCCTCACCAGTCTAGGTCATCCCCCCTCCAGCTCCACTCATCCAGCGTTGCTACCCAGGATTTTCACCCCTGCTGGACCTCATAGTTTCCAATGACAAGAGAAGCATTTACTTGGGTTTTGCAGCATAGCAGACTCGCTTTCTGACCCTCTGGCTGCCAAGCACTGGACTTCATCGATAGGTTATGACTTAAAGTCTGTCAGTTCCCAGTATTCGGAAAGAATTGCAGAATGGCTTTTTTAATTGGGCCCCATTTCCTTTGAATTCTGGACAGGTGTTGCAAAGAAATGTGTGTTGCTCTAAAGTGTCTGAGTTTTCCACATAAATATCTTTCACCGGTACAATCTTTACAGTTCCATAGGAGATGATCTGTCCTTGCCAGGACCATGAATGTTTTGCATAGCCCGTCCTTATGTTCGTTAGTTTATTAGGAATAGACTACAGGAGAAGCTCCACCCCGCATGCAATTTTTAGCCCTGCCCAGGGTGAAGCCCCTCTCCCATGATTGGCTACTTCCTTACCTTCTAGGGTAAGAGAGCCAATCTGAGCTGCTCCAAAAGGAGCCCAGGTACTGGGACGAGACTTGGGTTGTGGGGGAGCAGCTGACACCATTCTTGGGATGTGAGGGGGGCAGAAAGAGCCTAGCAGCTCAGAGTGGCTCTGCTCCCACCTATGAACGATGGGTCAGTTCACTCTCTGCTCCCCCCTCCCCCCCCCGCCATCCCTACTTTAGGGTTAGGATGGGGGAGGAACTCAGTTGCCCTGTCTCCACCTCCTGGCTTGGGAAGGGGGAGAGGGGAGCCCCTATAAGCCTGGGCTAGGGCAGTGAACAGCCATTGAAGCTGCAGGAGCAGCAGAGGTGTGCTGACGGCTAAGGGGCAGATATGGGGCTGGGGGGCAAAGTTGATGTGGGGGATGGGATTTGGGAAGATGGGGGCGGTGGAGGGCACAGAACTGATATGGGGCAGAAGGGAGCAGAATTGCTGGGCTGGGGGGTGGGAAGATGTGGTGCTGTAGGGGACACAGAATTAATTAATTAGAATTTGGGGGGGTGGGCTGGGGAGAAGCTAGAAGCGCTGCGCCACCAGGCAACATTTGAATCAAGTCAGTCAGCTCCTGGAGTCCAGCGGAGAGGTGATTATTTCAGCCTTCATTCTTAAAGAAAAAGTAAGTTTCTAGCCCTTGTGGCTGTGGAGAAAGCTTCAAAATGTGACCCCCGTGCGCACTAAAGGCTGAAAAAGCAGAAGGCAAATAAAAAGAACAAGTCTATTGATTTTACATGATCTCACGATTTTAAAGCCTATCTCAGGATTTTTGGTGAGCCCGACTCATGATTTTTGAACATTTGGGGTTGGCAATACTGGTTTTGTCTTTCAAAACTGGAGCTGTGTCCGCCACTTACCCAGCCTGGAGATGACTGCAATGGTCCCAGCTCACCTTAAGATCGAGGACTCTCAGGCCGTGGCTTCACTACAGAGCTAAATCGGCGCTGTGGCAATCGATTTAACGGGTCTGGTGAAGATGTGCTAAATCGATGGGCGAGCAATTTTCTGTACTCCTGCTCCCTGAGAAACATAAGGTAAGTCAGCGGGGGTACGTCTCCTGTCGACACAGCGTGGTGTAGATACCCTGTTAAGTAGATCTAGCTACGTCAACATCAGTTAAGAAGCGACAAAGAGTCCTGTGGCACCTTATAGACTAACAGAAGTATTGGAGCATAAGCTTTCGTGGGTGAATACCCACTTCATCAGACACATGTGTCTGATGAAGTGGGTATTCACCCACGAAAACTTATGCTCCAATACTTCTGTTAGTCTATAAGGTGCCACAGGACTCTTTGTCGCTTTTTACAGATCCAGACTAACACAGCTACCCCTCTGATACTTAACATCAGTTAAGTTATTCATGTAACGGAAGTAGCGTAACTTCAATTGATTTACTGCGATAGCGTAGCCCTGGCCTGAATCATGTGATGTTTCTGTTCCCTGCTTGGATGACTTCAGTTCCTGTTAGAACAATAAGGTTCACAAACATATTACAAAAAAATTGCATCTTGGATTTAAGCAAATCTCCACAGCTTTCCTGCACTCTTTGCTCATCATTTAAAAACACATTCACCAACAGAAAAGAGCTAGAGACCTTGATTAAAACTATTGATGAATTCAGCCCAACTTTCTGGTTTGGATCAAGATGCTAATCCTGGTAAATTTCATGTGCTGTTGGGTTTCTTAAACAGGTTTATGCATCTTAAGGCATCCTCCTCTTTGCTCCTTTAAAATGTGAGAACCAGAAACATACTTGCAAAAGGAAGAGTTGTGTTAGAAGGGAAACAAGATAAACATTTAAAGTGAATTAGGAAGGGCAGGTTAGTGGAATCCTGGCACCCCGATGAGAACCTTGGCAGCAGAAGGGGCTGTTTGCCTCTGGCATCTCATTAAAAAGCTCCATTATTGGAAATGACAGGTTGGGGAGTAGGAGAATACAAAAGTAGTAAAGTTAAAGCTGACAAATTGTTCCTACAAGTCTTCTTTATTACCCTGAGGCAAATCCCTCGTGCAGTAAAGGTTAACAAGTGGGATTTAGGAGCTGGCATTTTCCAGAAGTAATCCCCACAGTGAGGCAGGTGTTTGCTGCTAGAGCTGTAGGCACAGGTGAGTGATGGCTGCTCTTTCCTGGCACTTTGTAGCCACTGGAGAGACTAAAGTGACTACTCGGGGGAGATGGTTGAAAAGCAAACACTCAAAATCCAAACTCCTTTGGATTGAGCAGTGTGGGTTTAGAGCCATCCCTACCATTTTGGTTCTAACCCCTGCTTGTAACACAGCAGGTACACAATGCCCCAAACTCACCCATTCCTGTGGTCTTTAAAGTAACGGATTTAGGACAGGTCTGTACATATTTCCTAAGCTCCCTTTGGAGGGGGTTCATCAGTGTTCCTTCCTGCCCTTTTCTATAGCTTTTGCTTGCTTCAGAAAAGCTTTCAGCCTTTTATCTTCCTGAAAAGAGCTAGTCGGCTCCACCTGCTTTGTCCACCAGGATGAGTCAGTAGAGACAGCTCTGCACTGCCATACAGGTACTGCTGGGATAGGCACTGTGTGACCAGTGGGAGCCTAAAAAGACCTATTGAGTCAGCTAGCCCAGTGGTTCCCAACTGGGGGGTACTTGTTCCCGTGGGGGTACGCAGCGGTCTTTCACGGGGTACATCAACTCATCCAGATATTTGCCTTGTTTTACAACAGGCTACATAAATAGCACTAGCGAAGTTAGTACAAACTAAAATGTCATACAGACAATGACGTTGCTATACTTCTCTATATACCATACACTGAAATGTAAGTACAATATTTATATTCCAGTTGATTTATTTTATAATTATGTGGTAAAAATGAGTCAACAATTATTCAGTAATAGTGCGCTGTGACACGTTTGTATTTTTATGTCTGATTTTGTAAGCAAGTAGTTTTTTAGTGAGATGTAACTTCGGGGGTACGCAAGACAAATCAGACTCTGAAAGGGGTATAGTTGTCTGGAAAGGTTAAGAGCCACTCAGCTAGCCCATACAATTTAAAGATAGAAAGAGGGCCTAGGTATCAATGGTTTTGCAAATGCCATGTGTTCAGGCTCAAACCTCAATGGTACTGTACAGTACTGAAACACTTCTCACGGAAACCACTTACACTTGTTGGGCTTGACGGATGATTTCATTTACAACACTGAACAAATGCTGGGACTCCAATTTCCTCCCGCAACTTGTTTTTCAAACTAGAAACCTTCATTCCAGTTTGCTTCTAGGTAAGCGGCTAAAGAACAGCAGGCGTGTTAGCAGCAATCAGAAAAGCAACAGCA
Source organism: Emys orbicularis (assembly GCF_028017835.1). Classification (NCBI taxonomy): domain Eukaryota; kingdom Metazoa; phylum Chordata; order Testudines; family Emydidae; genus Emys; species Emys orbicularis. Next base: position 4,945,633 of record NC_088705.1, on the reverse strand, counting down.
AGTTTAGCTAAGGGAGTTCTTCTCTCTGATCTTTTCTGGCTCTGCCAGGGCCCGAAAAGGCTGGAAAGCCAAAGAACAAATAGCCAATGGAACAGGGTCTTAGTGCACCCAGCATCAGACCTTGCTGCTGCCACATTTTCCCTTTCATGGGGATCTCAAAAATGGCACCCAGACTCTTATGAGTCAATCCCCCTTCCCATTGCCTGGAATTTGGCTAATTAAAACATCACAGATGAATTGTTCACTGAAATCAAAACAAATTTTTCTCTACTCTACTGGTTTCTCAACCGTGTGCTAGGGTCAATAGTTCTTTCCCATAATCCCGGTCTGCCATCTGATTTTTCCTCAGGCTCCTGCCAGGCCTAGCTCTCTGGCTGGCGTGAAGAATCCCCATCACGACAGATTTCTGCCCTCACCAGAGCAGAGCAGACTCCCATTTATCTGCACCAATGCCTAACCCCCGGGGAGGCACCTGACAAGGAACAGGTGGGGCTGAGTTCAACGCAGGGGTTCTCAAATGGGAGGTCGTGACCCTTCCGGCAGTCATGAGGTGGTTACGTGGGAGTCACGAGCTGTCAGCCCTGTGGGGTTGACAGGCCCGAGCCCCCATTAAATTAAATTAAAATTAAATTACTCCCCCCATTTTTAATTTCTAAGGGGGGCGGTCACACTCCTAGGCTTGCTGTGTCAAAGGGGTCACCAATACAAAAAGTTTGAGAATCACCGGTCCAACTCCGTTGGCAGGGCAGCCCGCCCTGTGCCAGCCAGGATATTTGAAAGAACCTACAATCGGGCCACATTTTTCAGAAGAGCTCCCATTTGGGCATCGGGACAAATGGCCTCATTTTCAGAAGCACCCAGTCCGTGTGGGTGCAGAGCCCTCTGGGAAATCTGGTGGGGAGCATCACAAGGCGGGCGGCTGAGTGCTGAGGGCTCCACAACCTGCTCCTTGTTTTGAACCCTCAGTAGGAGACGAGCTCTTTTGAAAATCTGCACCCAGTTGTGAGAACTGAGCCCTTGAAAAGCTACCTTTGAGCTCTTGTGTAGCTCCGTGCCGCCATTCCTCCTTGCCCTCGTTTGCCTGCACCTTTATCTCTCTGCTCTTTCGCGCGCTTGCCTCTGTGTGGGTGATTAGGCTGTTTCTCTGGAATTTTCCAAATACATTTTTTTCCTCTCGCTGTTATTTGCAATAACCTCTTGTCAGCTTCAAACTGGAATCCGCTTCCCAGATGAAATTCCTTTCCCCCCAGCACGCATGTGGATTTGTTGGCGCCGGCTTGCGCCTTGGAGCATGGCTCTGGATGCTTGTTCTGTATTGCAGCACGGACTCGGATTGGGTTGAGTGCGCATGGGGTTGTTGTAGGTTTGCGCTGAGCTGTGCCTATGGGTTTTTCATGGTAGGGTTGTACAGCATGCTGGGCTGTGCAGACTAATTTGTAATTATAGTGTTATTCATCAGGGCGAGATGGGCTCTTAATAACATTTGGCCCACGTTTTACAGGCCTCAGTAGTGGTTTCCGAGGCCTCAGTTTTTAGGAGCTCTCCTTCAGACACCTGAAAGGGGCCTGACTCTCAGGAAAAGATTGAGATCCCAGGGTGGGATCAAGGAAGTGACTTAGGGTTTGCAATGCTGAGCGTCGTGGCGCCTAACTTCTAGGCACCTAGAAAATCACAGGAGTGGCACTGTGAGTGGTGCCTTGGCTCCATGTACAATGAGTAGGAAGAGACAGGCGCTGGCTAGACTGCAGTCCCCAGAAGCCAACAGGACTAGGTGGGGAACTGCCTAAGCTAGCCAATGGGAGATGCCGATGCGAGGGGGGTGTGCTGAGCCCACCGAACTAGGTGCTGAGATGTCCAGGCTGCTGGGAGGCTTCTATCTCCGCTTAGCAATCCAGGTGCCCAAGCGGCTTCTTGCAGGAATGAATGGGGCACCTGCCCCACGCTGCACAAAATGGGGGCAGTGAAGGCGGCGCGGGTGCCCACCTTATGACTTCTAGCCCAGTTGTTAGTGCACTCGCCTGGGATGTGGGAGAGGCGGGTTCAATTCCCCCTTCTCTGCCAGAGGGGGAGAAAAGATTAATAGGCTTAGGGTGCCCTAAGCATTGGACTAGAATAATTCTCTGCCTCTCTGGCCCAATGGCAGTTCCACTGTGGATAAATACTTAAAGATAGCCATTGGGCCAGAGAGAGAGACTGACTCTAGTCCAGTGGTTGGGGCACCTGGGTGGGAGGAGGGAGACCCTGGGTCCAGTCCCTATGCTCCAACCACTCTTTCATTAGTTATCCACAGTGGAACAGCTTCAGCAGGAGAGATGGAGGGAGCCCTGCACCCCGGTGTCCCATAGCTCAGTGGTTAGAGCACATTGCTGAGTGGTGGGAGACCCTTATTCAAATTCTCCACACACACACCCCGGGGGGGAATTGAAGCTGGTGAGTGCTCTAACCACTGAACTAAACGTTATAAGGTGGGCACCACCATCACCTCCTCCGGCCGGATTTGGAATGGGACCTGATCAAGTAGGCAAGCTCAGAGGCTGCCTACCGGCTTGGGTCCACATGCAACATAGGTAGCCAAATGCCTATTTTCCCTCAGTCTGTGACTCGCTTTGTGGCTTCCCTGGAGGCAGGTGTCAGACGCTTAGAGGGAGGTGGCAGAGAGCATGCACCAGGGTCTAAAACGCAGACACAAAGGGAACTCTTACTGCGGATAGTTACTCACTGGGCGAGTTTAGGCACCTACAAGGTTAGGCAGCAGCTGAGCGGGAGTGTCATGGATCATAGCAATGCTGTGCGCGGGGACTTAGGGGCCTAACTCTGGCGGTTCGGCACCTACGTTGCTTAATGGCTCCTACCTCCCACCCCCTCTGAAAATCAGGGCCCTGTCTGTTGTCTCAGGTTCATCGCCCAAAATCAGTAGTCAGTTTGGAAAATTTAAGCCACTATCTTCTATAAAGGCTTGAAAGGATTCATTTGGAAAGAAAACACACGTTCACAAGCCATACAGAGATATTTATCTCTGTCTAAACTTATAAAAGGACTGTGAACAGATCTAGCAAATGAAATCCGGGTCTATTGTCCGAGGTATCAGTCAGCCTTGATGCCCTCCTATTAAGCCCGTTGCATAATTTGGATTCTGGAAACCTTGGCATTAGTAACTTGCAAATTCATTCTCTGCTGACTGCTGATCTCCTGGGGTTTAGTGAAATAGCGGAGGAATTCTCACGCATGCTGGAGTGGCAGAGATGAGCAGCAGCAATGACGTCACGGGGTGGGGGAGAAGGAGACAGAGAGAGAGAGAAGAATTCAAGATCTCTTTGAAAACTTTTCTTAGCTTCACTCACCCTTGTGCCCCCCTAATGTTCCACACATACCTTACACACTTATTTAGACAAATAGCAAGCTACAGACAGAGCAGCTGCTCAAAGAAATGTGCACGGAGACATTACTGTTTAAAATTGATGTCAGCTGATTTACACCAGCTAAGGATCTGGCCTTTATGCTGTGGAGAAGTTAAGCTGGTTAATGGGACTCAGAAGGGACATCACATTTGGGGGAAAGGAGAGAGAGGAAAAAGTCTTGCTTGGAATTAGAGTGACCAGACAGCAAGTGTGAAAAATCGGGACAGGGGTGTGTGTGTGTGTGGGGGGGGGGGGATAATAGGAGCCTATATAAGAAAAAGACCCAAAAATCAGGATTGTCCCTATAAAATCGGGACATCTGGTCACCCTACTTGGAATGCAAGAAAGTTTGGGGAATTGCCTCTTGTTTTTTCCTGGGACATTTTATTGCAGCAGAAAGTTCTGCTGTCACTTGTGATTGCAGAAGGTGGTTCTGTGGTTCATTGCAGCCCAGGCTCACTAGCTATGCTGGTTCCAGTCTCTACCTCCTACGCAATTTGCGCAGTGTGGGCGGGATACCCTGAGGAGGAAAACACAAGATGAAAACCACATGAAAAATTCAGGGGGATTTTTTTTATTAGTAATATGGGGGATTTTTTATGTTTACATTATTATTAGAACCAAACAGTAGCATCAACTTGAAGATGCTGGGTGTTCAGATGCTGCTTTGGATGTGAAGGAAAAACTGATATTTTTAAAATGAAAACAAACTCTTTGGTTAGACCTGACAAGCCCCCTCTTTCACTCAGTGGTGTTACTCAAATGCATCTAGAGATGGGGAGGGGGCCTAAGGCTCAGACCCTGGCCTGATACTTGAGCGATCCAGGTTCAAGCCCTTCATGTGGGGTTCTTGCTTTCTGTGTTAATTATACACATTCTTAAGCTTTTCAGGGCAGGGACCATCTCCTTGTTCTGTATTTATACAGCATCTAACACAATGGGTTCCAGGACTGGGGTCCTTAGGCAGGGCCATCATACAAATTACAGCAACAATACTTTTGGATTTAAACGCAAATAGCTTAGCCCTCCCTGTAGATTATATACTTCGTGTTACTCTAGGGCTATTTCTACACTTAATATGCAACAGTTGCAGTTGCACCGTTTTAGTGCTTTAGGGGAGACACTTACTACAGTGATGGGAGGGGTTCTCCCATCGCTGTAGCAAATCCACTTCCCCGAGAAGCGGTAGCTACGTCAACAGAAGAATTCTTCCAAGCACTGTCTAGGGTATCTTCACTATGTTGCTCAGGGGTGTGGATTTTTTCACACCCCTGAGTGATGTAGCTGAGTCAATCTAATTTCCTAGTGTGGACCAGCCTATAGGTTTCCTGGGAAGTTCCCTCTCACTCCTTGGTCCTGTCTACACTAGAAGTTTTCTAACAATTTCCCTACTGTTTCTAACACTGGTTCAGCTCCTGCATAGATAGGTCTCTGGCTGTGATCTGAACTTACTGAAACGGACGTGGTGTTAAAAATGCCCGTAGCAACCAGTGACCCATCTCTGCCAGGGCTCCCACTGTTGTTAACAGCATTGGACCTGAATTGGGTACTAGGAAGTTTCAAGAATCCCTACCATCCCTAGTGTAGACAGGGCCTTTGAGTTGCATCTCATATATTCCCACCCCCAATGTGCTTTGAAAAGATGCCACAATGATAAGACCAGGAGACTCCCCTTCCTAATTTCTTTGTGGTTTATGCTGAACATCTTTGCCAAGGGAAAAGCAACAGCTACAGGGTCTCCTGAAATCACTCCCTCCCCTGGGCTGGTGTGCCACCTTTACAGCTGATCCAAAGATTTAAGGAGATCCTAACATGAGCAGAGCACCATGAAAGGGTTCAGATATCTGTCTTTAGAGAAACATCTGAATACTCTGCTACCAGCTGTTGGAAGAGCACTGGTTGGGCTCCCCAATGCAAGAAGTATTTTTTTTAAACTGGCATTTGGAAGATAATGGGATGTAGTGGAGAGACCCCCTTCTGGAGTGGGCTCTGCAATTCCTATTGACTGGGATTCTGTTGTACAGAAAAAGGACTGACTCTGTGTGTAAGTATAAATGCCTCCGCAGCTCAGGATGGCGCAGAGAGCAGAGCTGTGCTATTGAAGCATTTCAAAATGTCCTGCCAGGGTGATTTCTTGAACGCTGTGGGTTAGTCCCAGCATAACTGGATACTTCTGCCAAAACAAGCAACGGTGAAATAGTTCATCACCACGACCTCTGCCCTGGCCACATGTTGTGGCCCAGACACCAGGCTGGGACTCAGGAGAGCTGGGTTCAGCTCCTGGTTTTGCTGCAGCTTACTTGTGTGGCCTTGGGCAAGTCACTTAATCTCTCTGTGCTTCATAACCTCATCTGTACAATGGAAGGACTAATACTTTCTTCCTCCCACCTATTGTCCATCTTATCAATTTAGACTGTAAACTCCTCTGGGCAGGCACTGTCTCTTATGGAGTGTGCATCCACACTGATGAACGCACCCTTTTTCCATCATGTTAGTTAACATGCGGTAAAATCCTAGTGAAGATGAGGCAGTTGTCATTTTAACAGGTCAATGTAAAGACTAGGGGATGCCTAGAAACACACCTTTTTTCCTAGTGAAGACAAGGTTTAAAAATTTAGTTTAATAAAAGGGTAAAACCCACCCACTAATGTTTGAAACGAGAGAATTTCATTTGGGGGAGAACAAAATGCTTTGTTTGACCCAAAATGAATTTTGGGGGATGATGATGATGATTTTATTAGTATTCTTTTGGTTCAGCCACCAAACTGAAAAATCAGCTATTCGCTCAGCTCTGGTAAAGAACATCAAGTGCAGGAATAACCCCCTGGCTCACAGTCTCTAAATCAGTTTGGTTTGCAATATTTATCAAGTGTTTGGGGACACCTGAACGTAAGATGCTAAATAAATGTCAGCTGTTATTACGGTTTCTTGCTTGGGTTATTGATTTCTCCCACGCCGTTCTCGCATGGTTGAAGTGATTTGATGCCCCCAGTAGACCAGTTTACATGTGATACCCTTTTGTTCCTATAGCCTGTGTGTCTTTCTCTCTTGCAGTGCATTGCATTTTTGAAAACACCAGAATGTATTTACATGTCTTGTAACCAGATATAACTTCCTTGCTTTGGCTTCTCATAACTCTTCAGCTGTGTAGGTTAAACAGTGCACAGATCCCACCTGAATACTATCCATGCTGTCTGGGCACACAATATCCTTCATGATCCCCTGTGGCAATGTGCTGTAGATTTTCTATTCTACTACCCCTCCAATGCGCACACACAGCCCCACTTACCCTTTATCCTACAAAATCCGCTCGTGTTTGAATAAAAATATGTTCTGCTCTGTAATTTTAGCCTGAAGGACAAAGTTATCATTTTGTCTCCTAGCAAATATGCTGCCCTAACCTTTGAAAGAGCAGCCGTGAAATATGAACCTTTGGCAGGATTTGATCTCCTGGGAGGCCGTCTGGTGCGGTAGTTTTACAGGAAAAGCTGCTTTGGTTTAAAAAAGTGGCTTCCCCCCTATTAAAATAATAATAGTATTAATGATCGGGATTCCCATTTCCCTTCCGTTGCACCCCGGAGCTGTCTCAGCTAGTTTGGATACTTCCGAGATTTTAAGACCACTGTGATCATCTAGAGAGGGATTTTCAAAAGCCCCTAAGGGAGTTAGGAGTGTACATGACCTTGAAAGTCAATGGGACTTGTGGGGAAGATTTTTAAAGGTGACTAAAGGCTTTAGGAGCAGAAGTCCCACTGACTTCCAATGGCACAAGCACTCCTAATACCATTTTGTGATTTATTTATTTTGGAAAACCTCTCCTTGTGCTCCGAAGTGACTTAGGAGCACTTTTCAGAGCCCCACCACGATCTGACCTCTTGCATAACACAGAACAGGGAATTCCACCCAGAAACTCTCGCATCAAGTCAGTGACTTGTTGAATAAGATCAGAGCTGAACCTTCAGCCAAACTTGCATTGATTTTTTATTTTAGTCAGGAAAAGGTCAGATGCCTTTTTATTTTCTTTTTCTTTAATAAGGGCTGAATTTTTATCCCAGAGAAAGGTGCTGAACTGAAGACCTTTGTTTATCCGTAGAACAGGGCTGACTGCAGCATGAGCTCCCACCACTGCAGCCCTGCTGCCAGCTGGCATACAAGGGCCTATCTCCATTGACTTCAAGAAGAGACTTCAAAGGAGTGACATCCATTTACACCAGCTGAGGGTCTCACCCAGTGTCAAGTATCAGAGGGGTGGCCGTGTTAGTCTGGATCTGTAAAAAGTGACAAAGAGTCCTATGGCACCTTATAGACTAACAGACGTATTGGAGCATAAGCTTTCATGGGTGAATACCCACATGCGTCTGACGAAGTGGGTATTCACCCATGAAAGCTTATGCTCCAATCTGTCTGTTAGTCTATATGGTGCCTTAGGACTCTTTGTTGCCCACCCAGTGTCGTCATTCCAGATCAGGGTTGAGTTCCATCTAGGGCAGTTGAGAGGGAGCTGAGTCTCTGCAGTGCTAATACTCACAGCATTAATTGCTCATCATTTGCTCCGGCTATTTTCCTGCACTCATGCCTCTGTGCAAAGGGTCCCTCGCAAAAAGCAGCTTTGAGACAAAGCTTGTTTCCCATACACCAAATACTAGACAGCAAGCCAACAAAGTGCTTTTAGAAGAAGACCTGCTAGGCTAGTGTTTTACAGTCTCAACTCCCTTCCCCGCGCTGTATCCTCTTCAGTACTTGTCACTCCACTTTGAACATTAACTAGACTTTCTTTCTCTCTCTCCCCTGCACTTAGGGTAGGAGTGTTATGGTCCAAGCAGCTCTTTCCTGGCAAGCACACTTGACAATCCCTCCCAGCTGGCAACAGTTTATAAAAGTGAATGATTGCTTTGAGGATCACTGAAGTTCTGCCATTCCTAAAGAATGTTCCTAAAATTAGTTCCTTTTCCAGTCCCTAGAGGCTGGCAGCTAAGGAGGTGTATCCCCTAGACTCAGGAGCACGAGGGTGAAGGACTACTCTCACCTACAAATTGAACTCTCAACTCAAACTGCGACGGGGTATGGTGACAACCGTACCATGCGTCATCATTTCTATCTTGGCGAGAATGATTGCCACTTCAAAAACCATGAGCGACTCTGCCAGTCTTGAGTGATATACATAGTATAACGTCTTCCAGTTTGCTAAGATTTATTATTTCAGGCTCAGGTTGTTGGTCAGTTTTTGATTCAGGACATAGAAGTGTTTTAATGCTTTCGTCATCCCTTGTCCTCTGTGATAGCAAGGTGTCATTCATGGGCTGTCATGTCAGCTCTTAAAAATAAGGGGAGAAGGGGTTTTTTGGATTTTTTTTCTTAATACAGTAAATCCTTCTTACAGTGATTAAAATATTGATGAGAATGAAATTACTACTACTTAAATGGGGAAATCCACTTGCAATAAAATTGCAAAATTGGTTTGCATGCAAGGGCAAAATAACATCTCCTTAGGATGGGCTAGACCCAAAGTCCATTGAAGTCAAAGGGAAGGCTTCCGTTGACTTCTACAGGTGTCAGATCTGGACTTAATGTCCATAGTCAAAAAAATATCCCCATTCAGACTCATAGAATATCAGGGTTTGAAGGGACCTCAGCTAGTCCAACCCCCTGCTCAAAGCAGGACCAATCACCAGACACACTTTTACCCCAGTTCCCTAAATATCTCCCTCAAGGATTGAACTCACAACCCTGGAGTTAGCAGGCCAATGCTCAAACCACTGAGCTATCCCTCTCCCTCACTTAAGTGGATGCTTAACTTTAAGCATATGCCAAAGTCCCATTAAAATGAATGGCATGCTTTAGTGCCATCCTGAATGAGTGCCCAAGTGAATAGATCATAGTTGGACCATGGAACGTGCCAACAAGTGTTGATAGAAAGTAGTTTGCGATAGAAATGTCCTAGATGATCTTCATTAATTCCATCTTCCAGCTAGTACAGGATATAATGCCAGCCCTGTAAACTCAGTTAGGAATCTGAAGGTCAGGCTGAGTTCTTTCCTGCTACTACATCTTCAACAATAAAGATTCTGCAGTTGTCTGCACTTACAGCACTGTAGAGGTACAGCTGCAGTGCTTAGTGAAGGTGCTGCCTACACTGACGGGAAAGCTTCTCCCATTGGCATAGGTACTTCACCTCCCCGAGAGGCGGTAGCTGTGTCAACGGGAGAAGTCAGGGGGTTAGGCTGGTATAACGACGTCTCTCTGGGGTGTGGATTTTCCACACTCCTGAGTGACACAGTTAAACGGACGTACGTCTGTCATGCTGAGCAGGGCCCCATCTAGCTAGCACAGGTAACAACAACAGTGAAGATACAGCAGCCTGGGCTTTAGCATGGGCTAGCAATTAGAGTACAAGCCCATTGGGAACCCTGGGGTCCCTGGTACGTACCCTGATCGCTAGCCCAAGCCACCACATCTACACTACAATTTAGATTGACGCTCACACGGGTATGGCTATCCGCGCTACAGTCACATCTTCGCTTGCAGTGTAGAGATGCCCTTAGACAGACCAACAGATACAGAGGCATAAGTGGAGCAAAATAACATACCTAAGGTCACAGAGCAGGTCAGCATTAGAGCCAGGAGTAGAACCTTAGTCTCATAACCTCAAATCCAGCACCCTGTCTGTAGACTGTTCTGCCTTGTTGCTTGCAGGAGTGGTATCACATTTTAAGCCTAGTGACTTTCTGTTCAACGCAGTTCAGCTGATGCCAAAGTCTGAATGATTACAGCCGAACGAGGAGGGCATGCGGCTCCTTCATCCTTGGCAGGGAGTTTGCGAGAAGATAGGAAAAAAGAGTCATTTTCACCTAAATGTGAGTAAGAGCGACACTTTTATGTGTTCCTTCCCTGTTCCATGTGTGCGGTGGGAGCAAGAGGCGATATATTAGAGGGTTTTTATAACACGAATAAAAGCTGACATTGCTAAAATATCACATTATCACAAGCTGCCATAAATGAGCTCTTCTAAGAGACACAGCTGGACTTCTTGAATATGGCGGCAAAGTGATTACCAGAAGCCATCAGCAGGCACTAGAAGAACTGCAGGAAAGTCAATAACTTATTAGCGCTAGTTTCTGGATTATCTGGTTTCCTAAAGAGATTTCTTCTCTTTTTTTTTTTTCATCACTCAGCTAAATGGCCTTTTCCATTATGCTAAGCTAAAGATCACCCTTCCTTTTCTCAACTCCCTGCTTAGAGTTTCAGCTTCTGAGCAGAGAGGGGGTAGGTATAAGACCTGCCTAGCACTGTGTGAGCTCCAGATTGGGCTTTGTTGGACTTGGCTCTTGTTTTCTCCAATATCTTTCCAGGAGTAGAATTATCCTCCATCCTAATGACCCCACCAAAGGCCAGCCAGATTCTTCAAAGGAAGCTGCAGAGACAGTCATCTTTGGTGCCTCTATTTTTTTCTGGTAATGGTTGTCGCAGCGGTGAATATAAAGCTTTCATATATTAGCGCCTTCCAGTTAAAGATCTCCGTGCACAGTGTAAAGGTAAGTATTATTAACCCCAGATGGGGAAACTGAGGCACATAGCAAGGGAGCGGGTTGCTCAAGGTGACACAGCGAATCAGTAGCAAAATGTGGAATGCTACCCTGCTCTCCTAGCTGCCACAGCTGTGCTTTGACTTACAAACTGGGGTCCGCGGGGCTGTTTAAGTAACACTTCGAATGTAGCAATGAATAAGGATAACTTGCCTCCCCAAGTGCTTTGCAAACTGAGAGGGTAAGCAAGGTTTGGAGGAGTGGGATGCGGTGGACTCCCCACACTAGCCCAGCAAGAGCTGAATTGGACCAGGTGGGCCCAATCGCTAATTAGGCTGCAAGCAGGGGAGATTTAGGCTGGAGGTAGCTAATTAAGGACAGGTTCAGCTGGACAGTGTAAAGTCAGGTAGCTGGCTACCAAGAGGGGGCTGCTGCTGGGAAGTAGGTGGTGGCCAGTCACTGAGTGGAGGGAGTTGGAGGCTGGCAAACCCAGAGAGCGGGGAAGCCAGCTATGTAGGAAGAAGCCCAGGGAGACAGCAGCAAGAGGTAGGACTGTACAGGGACTGTCTGATTGTTATATGGTCCCTGGGCTGGAACCCAGTGTAGAAGGCAGGCCTGGGTTCCCCTACCAGCCACTGGGGAGTAGCAAGGGCGTTGGAGATGCCAGACAGGCAGTGGGTCTGGAAAGACTGTGACTTCCTTGGAAGCTTTATATTTAGTGACCTGGCTGGAGGGCCAAGCCACAGAGAGGAAGCTGCAGACCTGGGAGTGAGCAGGGCAGCACAGCGAGACAAGATGGGAGAAGACCCCACTGGTGGAAGAGCCCAAACTGGCAGAGCTAATCCCCAGGATGGCCAGCAGGAGGTGCTGCAAGCGGTAAGTGAGCCCCGTCACAGGAGCCAAACCATCTCAAAAGGAAAAGTCCAGGATATTTATCAGGGGTCGGCAACGTTTGGCACGCGGCTCGCCAGGGTAAGCACCCTGGCGGGCCGGGCCAGTTTATTTACCCGCTGACGCGGCAGGTTCGGCCGATTGTGGCCCCCACTGGCCGCGGTTCACTGTCCCGGGCCAATAGGGGCGGCGAGAAGCCGCAGCCAGCACATCGCTCGCCCGCGCCGCTTCCCGCCGCCCCCATTGGCCCGGGACGGCGAACTGCGGCCAGTGGGAGCCGCGATCGGCCAAACCTGCCGCGTCAGCAGGTAAATAAACTGGCCCGGCCCTCCAGGGTGCTAAACGTTGCCGACCCCTGATATATATAATCCCTCTGTACTCAGAGCATAATGCATCCCAGAGAATCCATGTATAGTAGACAGCTTGCCCCTCTGTCTCTAACATGGTCTGTATCAGGGTACCCAGAATAGGCTCTATCCCGAGTAAAGAACTTACCACAGAAATGTAGGACTGGAAGGGATCTTGAGGTCCTCTAGTCCAGTCCCTCATACTGAGGCAGGTTTAAGTGTATCTAGACCATCCCTGACAGGTATTGGCTCTTAAAACCTCCAGTGACTGGGAGGGCACAGCCTCCTGTGCTAACCTCTTCCAGTACTTCACTGTCCTTAGAGTTAGAAAGTTTTTCCTAATGTCTAACCTAATTCTCCCTAGCTGTAGAGTAAGTAGATTTACTTCTTGCCCTACCCTCAGTGGACAAAGAGAATAATTGATCACGGTCTTCTTTATAACAAACTTTTACATATTTGAAGACTCTGTTCCCCTCAGTCTTCTCTAGACCAAACATGCCCCATTCTTTCAACCTTTCCTCAGAGGGGGTGGTTTTCTGAGCATTTTATAGCTCTATTTTGTTTTCGTCTGGACTCACTCCAGTGTTTTCACATCTTTCTTGAAGTGTGGTGCTCAAAACTGGACACAGGACTCGAGCTGAGGCCTCACCAGTGCCAACTAGAGAGAAACAATGACCTCCCTTGTCTCATACACAACGCTCCGGTTAACATACCCCTGAATGAGATTTGCTCTTTTTGCAATGGCTGTACTGCTATTGCCCAGTGAGTTGTGAGGCTGCTCTAGCTTACGGGTAACCTTAAACCCTATCCCAAGGGCAGGAATGGGGTAACCAAGAATCACATGACTTGTGTGCTTGCTGGGGAAGAGAAGTGGGAACCTTTTCATTTTCATCCCATCTGGTTTGTCCACCACACACACACATATATTGTGGTGGTGGGTAGGGATACTGGCTATTTTAAATAATAAGCTGCTAGGAGCTGTATAAATGCAACTGCTTAGAGAGACTTAGTACAGTGCATCAGGTTCAGTGTTTGTCTCTGGTGACATGTTTAGCCTTCATTCTCCTTGGCCTCTGTCCTCAATCCCATGTATATTAAATTAATTTACTTTCTTGATGGACCATGATACCTTATCACCTGTAAAAAAGAATGTATACAAGCGGTATACATATTTCCAGCACCATTAAACTAGTCTCCCAATGACAGAGCCTATTAATAAGTTACAAGGGGTAAGAGAGACCATTTTAGGGCATAGCTCCTTATAATACAATATATGTCTGTACATTTGCCGTCTTCTCATGTAACCCAATAAACATATATATGAACATGAATCCCGTATGATAACAAAGGGGACGGGGACCCTTACTTAACCCCCTGCTTTCCTCCATCCCTCAGGATGGGCCTGGCCAAGCATTGCTAAAATCCTGATCATTGTGACTCATCCGTCACTTTTGGGAGGATTCACCCTCATTCTTAGCAGCAGGTCTGGTCAAGATTTTTTTTTTTACAAAGGCTACAAAAATATTCATGTTGCTCAAGCTTTTTTTCCCCCCCCCTCTCAAAACAAATTGAAATGAAACGCTTTTTTGGATCTTTTTTTAAACTTCTTTCTCTTGCGTGTCCCCGCCCTGCCTTTTCCCGGGGAGGGGGGAAAAGATGAAAAACAACAAAAATCAGAGAAATGAAGAAAACTCTTCATTTTGATGTGTTTTGATGAAAATGGAGAAATTCCATGGGAAAATGTTTTCTTTGTTTCTGTTGAATTTATTTTATTTTATTTATTTTGCAAGAAACAAGTACTGGGTTTCAACTAGCCCTGCTTACTAGTTAATAACTTACAAGTGCTCTATAGTCATGTATGAATTGGCTCCCTATCATACTCAATTGTGCGTTTTCCACAAGCCCTGAGCAAGGGGCAGCCCATAGCTGCCCCAGCCCAGGAGCAGACCAAGGCCAGACTGTGGTTGAGTCAGGGCAGGTCTACACTACCGCTTAAGTTGATGTAACTTATCACACTCAGGGGTGTGAAAAAGACACCCACTCTGAGCGAGGCGAGTCGCAGTGACCTAAGCGCTGTCCACACCGCCGACATAGCTTCCCGCCTCTCCTGGTGTGGGGGTTTGCAGGACCGAGGCAGCTGGGTGGTGGCGGGGGTTAATTTGCCCCCTCCTCTCTCAATTATGCTCTGAGAGAGGTGGGGGGGGGGAAGCAGAATCTGGCAGAGGTTCAGGGAGGAAAGGTCTCCGGAAAGAGGGCTAGAGTTGAAGGGGGGAAGACAGGGCCAGCTCTAGGCACCAGCGTTCCAAGCATCTGCTTGGGGCGGCCCTTTTCAAGGGGCGGCCTTCTGGCCCTTTGGGGGTGGCACTTTTAAAGGGGCGGTACTCCGGCTTTTTTTTTTTTTTTTTTGCTTTGGTGGCGGCACTCCGTTAGGGGTTTTTTTTTGGGGGGGGGGGTAGAGTAGGGGGGCAAAACACCTAGAGCCGGCCCTGGGGAAAGAACAATTCCCTCCTCTCCCCAGCAGCTGAGAGGAAGTTAGCCATGTCTTAGGCCCCAGTCTGTTGCTTTAGCCTTTGGCTGAGGACGCCCTCTTGTAGCTGGGCTTGACCCTTAGAGGGACAGGACATCCCTTCCCTTCCCTTTCTCGCCCTACAACAAAACCTAACACAAGGGTGTTTAAACTCCTCCTGGGACTGCAGAACCTTTCCTGCCCACTCTCCCCCACCCCACCCTTTAACCTTGGCAATTCAAGCTCTCCCTCCCGTCCCCAAACCTGTTGCTCCTCCCCCTTCTCCCCACCGTTACCTTGGGGTGGGGGTGGCAGGGTGAAACACCACGGGCAGAAGGCGGGGGCAGGGGAAGCTTGTTAACACCTACGTCTTGACACTGAGTAGATTTGCTGCCATTCCTTGGTATGGGACACACATAATGGGGTAATCATAGAATATCAGGGTTGGAAGGGACCTCAGGAGGTCATCTAGTCCAACCCCCTGCTCAAAGCAGGACCAATCCCCAACTAAATCATCCCAGCCAGGGCTTTGTCAAGCCTGACCTTAAAAACCTCTAAGGAAGGAGATTCCACCACCTCCCTAGGTAACCCATTCCAGTGTTAATGAATGTCCCAAAATTACAATCCATATGAATTAGCATGGCACAAACCCATCCTTTCTTAATAATAGAGGCAGGATCTTTCAAGGAGTGGTGATGAGAGAAGCACGTTCCCATACATTCTAGTTTACTCACTGAGTAATTATCTCCTCACTCCCTTGTAGTGATATAAAAGGGTTTTATCACCTCCTCCCCCATGCAATGCAACAAGTGCCGCTTTCAGGCTGTCATGTAAAACAAGGCCCTGAAATAACAGCGATAGATTGATTTTCCATTTCAATGCATGTGTGTTCCCCAGTGAGACGCAGGGCTTTCTAAATCACAGCGCTTTGTACCTTCCTGGCACCTTTTAGCTGAGGATCTCAAAACCCTTTACTTAAGTCTCCTGAGGTCGGTAGCATTGTAAGGATGGGGAAACTGAGGCACAGCAGGCAAGTGACTTGCTTGAGATCAGACAGTAAGTCAGTGATTGTAATTTACTCGCTAAGTGGATTACTTAGATTGTAAGATCCTTAGGGCAGGGGTGATCTTTGTTCTGTGTCTATACAGCACCTGGTCCATGATTGACACTCCCAGGTGCTGCTACAATATAAATAATAGTGGCAGAACCAGGAAACGTTTCAAATATGGTGTTAAACTGGCATGGGTTTCAGCCTACGATTCTCAGCTGATTCCTCATGACAGGCCAGTAAATTGATTATAGACCCAGGCATCTGTCATCTGTCTGTCTCTCACACACACCTCTAGTGTAATTCCACTGATTATTTGTCTAAACTGCTGACATCCCAAATGTAAACATTCAAAACTGTGTTAATAGAAGGCTATAAGCCTTTTAAAGGGGGGGTGGGGGGAGGACCAGTGGATCAAGCACTCAGCTGGGACTCAGGCGATGTGGTTCTCTTCCTGGTTCTATCTGATGCTGGGAAAGTTGCTTCCGTGCTCTGTTCCTCAGTTTCCCTTCCCATGTTTTGACTCGTGTGTTCAATTTGTAAACTCTTTGGGGCTCAGCTGTCCCTCCCTGGGTCTGTGTAGCACCTGGCACAGTGTGCCTCAGATCTCATTTGGGACCTCGCATCATGGTAGCACCTAAAGAAAAGAACCTCCTCACACCATGTCTAATGAAGGAAGCAGCTGTACAGGTTTGGTGTTCAGGCAGGGTTTGGATGCTTCTCTTAACTAGCCAAACCTCTATCGCCTGCAAAATCAGACCAGAAATGTTATGAGAACAGATGTTAGCAAGAAACAGCAGGACTGTTTCAAGGTAGGCTTATCTGTAGGATACCTATTTTGCAGTGGGGGCTTGTGAAGCTTCTTTCATTTGTTTTTACATTGCTTTGAGATCCCCAGGTGAAAGGAACGACAGACATTGCAATATTTTGATTGTACACTCAGGCCCTGATCCAGTGAAGTCGTAGCACGTGCATGTAATTCCCCTGAATAGTGCCATTGAAACCAGCTGCTTAAAGTAACTGTGCTGCATTGGGACCTCACTGTAGTATCGTGGCTGGTTATTTATAGTGGTGGGCTTGATGCTAAACAGTGCCTCCAACCAAAGACCCCATTGGGAGTTGGGCATCTGAGTGCTATAGACAAACACACTTCTGTGAGCTGTTTTCAGGTAAACCTGCAGCTTTGGGGCACGTAATTCAGACCCTGGGTCTCCGTTGGAGCAGACGGGAGTGTCTGGCTCAGCAAGACAAGGTGCTGGAGTCCTGAGCTGGCAGGGAAAACAGGAGCAGGGGTAGTCTTGGTACATCAGGTGGCAGCTCCCAAGGGGGTTTCTGTGATCCAACCCGTCACAAGTGGGTATTCACCCACAAAAGCTCATGCTCCTATACGTCTGTTAGTCTATATAAGGTGCCACAGGACTCTTTGCTGCTTTTACAGATCCAGACTAACACGGCTACCCCTTTGATACTTCCAACCAAAGCAGTTAGCCTGGATTTCCTTGCTCACTGGAAGTTTTATATAAACTTCAAGTCCATTCATTTTGCTATTCAGTTGTCTCCTCCTTTATAGCTAACTGCAGACTGCAGCCACAATGGTGCATCTTGCACTATGCTTCCAAGTTACTATCTCCCCAAGAAGTAACAAACGTTAGCTAGACAATCCGTTTTGGGGGAGAGCTGGTGAAGAGAGAATTCACAAATGTGTTAGAATCTGGGGGAGGGGGGGAGGGAAGAGGGAGCCCCACAGAATTTTTCATCAATTATTTAACCGCATGGCAGCATAAAAACAATAGAGTGAGAAATGACTACATTTCCCTGATGCCAGGGTGCAGGGACCTGGCTGGATCACTCCCTTCAGGTCTATGTAACAGCCATCTCTAGTGTATAAGGAAGAAAAGGAAAAACCCTCACGTCCTTTAGATGAGTGGTGTCTTCACGCTTTGTGACAACACACAGACACTGAAATCTCATGAAACAGCTTGTAAGTCCCATTTTTAGAAAAGCCCGCAACCAAACCAAGTAGCTAATCGCCTTAGTCCTCACTCAGGCAAAACTACCATTGAACTTCATTTTTTTTTTTTAATATTTCTATTACAGTAGCACCTGGAAGCTCCAGCTGAGATCGGGGCTCTGTTGTGTTTGGTGCTGTACATACGAAATAGAGACAGGCTCTGCCCTAAAGAGCTTTGTCTAAATCATCCATCCAGACAACGGTTGGGAGGGGTAAACAGAGGCATAGAGGAGGGAAGTGAGTTGCCCAAGGTCACACAGCACAGGAGTGGCAGAACTGGGAACTGCAGGGTTAAGAACCTTAGAATTGACCTTGTGTCATCAGAGGCTTTTTTAGACCATTGTTAAAACCCTGTTTAGCCTGTTCCTTACTTGGCTTATGTAGGACCGGGGAGACGAATGCTGCATTTTCGTGGCAGTTTTTCAGGGCTCATTCCATTCAAATCAGTGGTGAAGTAAAGCCTATTGGGTAGACATTGCCAGACCAAGATTGACTTATTTAATTTCTTTTGATTTACATATTAAAAAAGTGCCTTTCCATAAAGCCGTAGGCACTTGCACGTGATTGAAATATACAATCCATAACAACGAGACAAGAGCAGCAAACCAATTGGATAACTTAGATTGGCGAGGTACATCAATGCCTCCTCCATTAACCAATCCACAAGAACAAATACAATCGCAATATGAAGAGCCGACCCACTTGTAGGTCCAGGTTTTAAAAGGACGTCTAAATCCTACACTTAACATGTCAGATCAATTGTACAGCACCTAGCGTGGTAATATTGGGGGTCTTAATGCTACTTAAATACAAATAAATAATAGTAGTAATTGCTTGGGCTCATCAAATAGGCATTTACCTGTCTACCAATCCCAGCATCCAAAGAGAGGAAGGATGGTCCTGTGGTGAAGACACAGGGTTAGTCTCCGAAGATTAGAGTCATTTAATAATGCAGGGTCTCAGCCCCCCATCTGTAAAATGGGGTTTAATAATCCTCATTTTGTCTGTCTGGTCTACTTGGATTGTAGCTCTGCCAAGGAGAGAGACTCTTACCACATGTCTGGTCGGCGCCTAGCCCAACAGAACCCGGTCACTATAGTAGCATAAATAATAACAAATATGTTCTCTGAATGCTCTGGTTAGTTTCCCACACTGGTGGAAATTGGGTGTCGCTGTAGACTATGCCAACGCTGTTATGGTGCATGTGGCATTATTGTGTATGTTTGCCTTTGCTACTGGAACAGATGCAGAAGAGAACAAATTTGAATCTTGAGACTGATTAACCCTCATTGTGCTGTCAAAGTGGCTTAATTGTAATGACTCTGGGGAAGTTTAGGTTTTGTTTCTTGTGGGGTTTTTTTTGTAAATTCGAAGGCATTATTTATTGGTGTAATCAGAGCACAAGACAACTCCAACTATAATTTGTTCAGCGATGTAACAATCTCCAGCACAGCAGGGACAAAATTATCATATCAATATTCATCAATTATTGCTGAGATAAATTAAATCCAGTTTATTAAGTTAAACGGAGTCCCAGAGCCAAGCTTCCACCTTACCTGTGTTTTACTATCCTGCTGTAGGGACATCGGAATAGCCACACTGCTTGGACCCAAGGTTCATCTAGGCCAGTATCCTGTCTGGCAGTGGTTAGTACCATATTCTCCAGAATCAGCTGCACGAAACCCTGTTGTGGACAATGTGGAATAATATGTCTCCTAGGGAAAGTTTCTTTTTAACCCCCATTAGTTGGAGGTTGTCTAATGCTCTGAAGGAAAAGGGATTACATGTGTGATGTTTGTAGATATGTGGTGAAGGATGGGAGCTTGGGAAAATAGATTTTTATTATTTTTTTTTTTTTTAGAACCAGGATTGACTCAGTCTTAACTCAACGGTCTTAAAAAAAGAGTAAGAAAAACCAAGCGGTTTACATCTTACACTGTAGCTGGTCAAAAAAACAAGGAGAGGGGAGTTTTTGTTAAAGGGTTTTTTTCTCATTTGAGGGGTCAACAATCAAGACTTTTATGGACACTTTCATTGGAATATCAATGAAAATCTTGGCTAGCCCCATCACACCCATGTGACTGAGGGCGGAGCTGGGCCAATGAAGACTCGGCTGAATATTTTGCGCTGTGTGGGAAAGCTCCGAGTAGACCTACACTTGGTCTAATACCGGTTATATTCATTGTTTTTAATCTGCTCCCCCTACTTGGTTTAGCTTTCCTCCTATAGATCACATTAACCCATTACCCGCACCAAGGAGCTGATTCAGAGCAAACTTATGCCAGTTTGTCACAGATGTGACAGCAATGGAGGGAAAGATGGTCTTAGTAGCTGAGGCATGAGACTAGAATTCCAGAGGCCTGGGCTCCATTGACTTTCACATGACCTTGAAAAAGTCACTTCATCTCTTTGCAGCTCAATTCCAGTCAAGTGGGCATGATGAGAGGTCCTTTCTCCCCGCCTTGTACAATTAGCTTGTGGTCTGCATGGCTGGACTGCTGTGCCTATAAGCTGAACAATACAGGAGCCTTAGGGTATGTTACATTACAAACACTGCAGTGTAGTGATGGAAGGAGTTTTTCCATCGCTATAGTTAAGCTACCCCCCTGAGTGGCAGTAGCTAGGTTGATGGAAGAATTCTCCTATCGACCTAGCAGTGTCTATACTGGGGCTTAACTACGTCTCTCAGGAGTGTGAATTTTTCACACCCTTGAGCAACACAGCTAGATTGAGCTAAAGTTTTAGGTGTAGGCCAGGCTTGAGACTGTAAATTCTTCAGAGCAGGGGTTACCTCTTTTATACCTACAAACACACACACACACACACACACACACACAAAATCAGTGCGACATCCGTGTGCTGTTTTAATACAGCTAATATAATTGACTTCAATGGAGCTGCTCCTGATTTACACCAGATGCTCCAGAATCTGGTTTTAAATCTCTCCATTTCGATTAACTCTTTCATACTTCTCCGTCACATTTCTAGAGTGAATGGTGGTTTGAATCCCCTTCGATGGGGAGTTTCTGGGAAGTTTGGAGCTGCCAAAGAGAGACCACTTCCCTTGGAGCAGCCTCTACATCACCTCACTGCATGCAACTCATCAATGTGGGGGGGAAATGTCAGATGCTTGAATGGAGCTTTCAAGGGATGGGATTCTATTGTTCACTTGCTGTGGGGCTGGATACCAGTCAAAACCCTCCAACACTCTGTACCTTTATCCCAGTTTTCTGAATTGCCTAATAATGTTGTGTCTATTCCATTATACCATAATGGGCCACTTTACCCACAGAGGTCATCGGTAGTAGTAACAATCAAGGTGAGCTTTTCCCACCATCCAAACCACTGTTTGGCTGGTTACTTTGTTTTGTGAACTATAGAGTTATTTTTTCATCTCCCTGCCCGCAGATAAAAATGTCTCCTTTTTAGCATATCCTGATGCAGATGTAAAATCCTGCCTCTGTCTGCAGAGGCAACGGGATCTAAACCTGGGCTGCTGTTGGAGAAAGCTGGGTCAGAACAGAAGTCACAGAGGTGCCTGATTCTCATCTCCCTTTTGGACTGATCCAAAGGCCATTGGTGACACTGGAAAGAATCCTATTAACTTCAACAGGCCTTTGAGCAGACACTGGCACAGAGGTAACTTTGCTGAGGTCAGTGGAGTTACATCCACACAAAAGCAGTTTGGTGAGATAAGAATCAACCCCTCTGGATTTAAAGGATGGAAACTGCCCCTGGACAGACGGCTAACAAAAATCCCTATGCATTATGTAAGTCCCACTTCAACCCTATTTGGAGGTATGCAGTGGTGTGTACACCTGGTGCTGCTAACTCACTGAAAAGGAGTCAATTTTGTGACACATCATCCCAATGGCTAGTAAATGTCCCCCATATCTAGTTTCAGGATATTCAGTAGAAACACCTGATTGGCAAACAAAATTTACTTGAGGGTGGGGCTATTTTCTTGCCAGACTAGAATTAAAATGGTTTTTTTTAATAAATAAAATAAATTACATTTTATTTTCTCACCAGCTGCCAACTCTAAGGCAGATTGGGAGATCAATTATCACAGCAGTGAATGAATCTAATTTTTCAATATAATTTACAGTAATTCCATATTCTCTGCACTTGATGGAAACAGCCCTGGCTTTTTTCCAAGGAGTAATCTTAAAACCCCGACAACTCGGTGACACAGTAACCAGGACACCCAGGGTTCTGCTTGTTTTGATAATGCACCAAAGATCGCAAGTGAAATATTTGTCTTGGGTGCTTTCTTTACCGATTCCCTACTGCAAATTTACCCTCTGGAATTCACTTTGGGAAGAGCTCGTGCTGCAGCTGGATTTTTAAAAGGGTTGGATCATTTTATGGGTAATTGCAGTATGCAGGGTTATGAAATATGGGCCTGTCCGAAGGCAACAGGAGCTGTTTGGTGGACTTCACTGAGTTTTGAGTCAGGGCCTGAATATGAAATTCACCCCGTCTATATGCCATTCTTTTCAATTGAAGCACCATCCTGTGTCCCCATCCACCACCCCGTCTAGGCCTGAGACCTGAACCTTCAAGCCCTTCCTTACACAAGTCCTTCCATTTGGCCAAATCCTGAATGGTGCTGAGCACTTGTAGTTCTCACTGACGTCAACGGGAGTTGTTAAGGCTCAGGGTGTGGCTGATTGCCTTCAACGGGAAAACTGGTGCTACTGTCCTGGACACTGGTTTACAGCATCTGGACACTGCTCTTGAGAGGGTGGTGCAGCTTATCTCCCGTGGCTTTGTTGGAAGTTAGGAATGCCCAGTGCCCTCGCCGGATAAGGGCTTACAAAAACAGGGTGCACAAAGTTCAAGCTTCAAGGTATAAACTGTCCATTGCAATGGTCAGGCAGGAATTCCAGAACTGCATTGGCAACAGGTGAGGTGAATTAAATGAAGATTTGGCCTTCCAAGAAACAGTTACTGGCAATTGCTGGACCCCAGACTTGACGGACTGATAGTCTAGTTCCAGGAAGCTAATTCTTTTGGTATCGATCCTGCAATCGGATTCTTACAGATGTACCTTTGCAGACATGTGGAGTTTCACTGAAGTCAGCTGGGCTTTGCCCACATGCCTCCGCTTGTAAAATCAGGGCCTTGGTTTGCATGTTTCTAGCTGGGGCGTGTGGCTTTGATTTGAAAGCAGGCATGGTATAATTAAAAAACAGGACATTGATAGAGCTTATTGCAGGATCCATGACACGTACTTAGTTCCAAAAGTGCCATGCAGGTGTCATGTGGTCATTTGTTATTGTTAGTGGCTTATTGACTTAAAATTGGGTTGGGGAATTGAGAGAGAGTTCTTTAAGAAGTACAGCTGTCCTTGCGAGCATGGCTACACCCAGTGTCAGCCAGTGATCCTTGCCGGTGCTGCTTTTGTGTTCCCCTGCTGCTACTCCAGGGACACTTAAAATTATATCTATTAAAATTATTATTTACTAACAAGGCTTCTTGGAATGCAGTCAAGGCAGAGGCATACCGTGGGGGAGGGGGAAAGGGTGCTTATGGCTCTTCCTTCATCACCGTAAGCCGTTTCTAAGCACTCATGTCATTTATGGAGAAGTATAGTGCTTAGCATACACTTCAAATGAGTTAAAATAATTAACAGAAATGGCACGCACAAGTTAGATGGGGAAAAGGGAGGGGAATAAAAAAAAGGTTGCAACACTTGTTCTGTTCATTTTAAAAACCTCAGTAAGTCTCAATTTAGATCTACTAGGAATACCGATCGTGCAATTAATTGGCTGTAATTTAGAAGTCCTCCATTTCCAAGGCCCCAGGATAAAAAGCTGGGAAATAATAAATCTACTAACATCAGCTCCAGTTTGCCACCTCGCCTAAGACTCAAACGAGCTGGGGTGAGTTTTGCTCTACCTTTTCTCCCATTGTTTATGGCCCTTGCTGACAGAGTGACAGCGAGTCAATTGCACAGAAAACACCCTCCCCAAAGAGGAGAGGATTTTTTTTCTCTCCCTGGTAATGCTAACTTGCCAATGCACAAATAGCAAGATAATTATTTTCACTGTAGAATGAACCATGACTTGAGTAACTGTTTGAGCTCTAGTACAAAGACTGAAGCCATCAAGGAACACAATAACATGAAAGGGGTCATCTTATCTGGGCATGGATTTTTTTCCCCCTCCCTGTTCACTGAATAACTGCAATTTCTCTTTATCTTTTTTATGGTGTGTTTTTGTTGTTGTTGTTGTTGTCTATACAATCACCATTGTCCTTTGTGGAGTGAGTGTGATTTTTCCATATTACAAACTAGACCTTTATTCTGTAGATGACAAGTTCACGTAAATGAAACAGTGCACGCTTCATTTTCCTATAACTCTGCTGAGGGATTGATTCAGCCCTGACGCAGATGGAAGAGCAGCACCTATCGACTCACCCTCCCCCCCCCCCCCCCCCTCCTTGTAGGCTCTGGGTTTTCTCTACAGGCCTGGAATCCTGCTTAATCCTGTTAATAGGATCGGGCATCTGTCTAGACGCGATAAATCGATCCTGGATCGATCCCGGAAGTGCTCGCCGTCGACGCCGGTACTCCTCCTCCGCGAGAGGAGTACGTGGAGTCGACGGGGGAGCCTGCCTGCCGCGTGTGGACCCACGGTAAGTTCGAACTAAGATACTTCGACTTCAGCTACGTTAGTCACGTAGCTGAAATTGCGTATCTTAGTTCGAGTGGGGGGGTTAGTGTGGACCAGCCCTTAGATAGATCGCTCCCAAGGATAAGATGGTGAGATTTCTTGATTGCAGCTAGATTGTCTCTGCTGAAGACATAATGAGCCAGCTTCATTCTTAAAGTCAGGAACATGGACAGGAGACACTCTTGTCTCATTACCCAGGCTTGCAGACCATACCACCTTCAGACCTCATCAGCTGTTGTAAACTAAGGGTGGGCTCATTTATTTGAAACGATGTTGCAGGATGGAGGCATCAAGTTCTAGTGGCCACAAAAAAGGGTCCATTTTCCAAACCCTTTGGCAAAGAGTGAATCTCCTTGTTTTAAGGAAATGGCAGCAAACAGCATTTGGTTACAGACTCCCAGTTAGACCAGTGATGAGAAACTTTCAACTCAAATCATCTGATTCCAGAGGCCTAGATCATAACCTTACAGCCTGAGGTTGGGGGAACATGTGGGGTGTTCTTCTCTTGCAAGGCACTGAGAGCCTGTATTTAACATCAGTGGCTCTAGCACAAAAGCAGCCGGAGGGCGGTGTGGATGGCAGTTCCCTTCCGTCTTGTGCCTGGCCTTCCAAGACGGAGCCTGACCCTTGGTCTCTGTAGTTGCAGCTACTTCTGTTACATGATGTTAGCAGCTGCACTTATTCCCAGGAGCAGACCATGATTGCAAGAGCATCCCCTAGCCAGAACTCCGTCCACTCTCCTCCCACCACCCTGTGCAGCTCCGGCGATGCAGGTAGCCCATGCAAGGATGGATGCAAAAAGGCTACTGACTCTACTTCCTAGTGCGGGGGTGCAGCTACTCCAAATTGAGCCCAAAACACCTCTGCTGGAAACCTATTGACTTGACCGGTGCCAGGAGGTGAAGGGAGAGCAATCAAAGGCATTTATGCTCTTTCTATGACCACAAAACTGTCATTGGGCAGGTTACAATTAAGACAGGGTGTAAGTGTATATGTGCAAAAAGCAAACACCCAAGGAAGCCAGTGGGAAGACTTCCCTGGCCCAGATCCTCAGAGGTATATGTGCCTAATTCCCATTTAAATCAGGAGTTAGGTGCCTAAATACCTTGGAGCATCTGGGCCCCATTGACTACAGTAGGCTTTGGATCAGGCCCCACATGGGTGGAATGAATGAACATTTGACTATTGCCGATGATGGGCTGCGGTGGAGAGGGGACATCCCATCATGAAAGAAACCAGGTAGGAAAGAGATAATATTGCCAACCACAGATGTTTAAAAATCACGAGTCCCCCCCGCCCCCCAGCCCTGCCCCAGACCATGAGGTTGGCTTAAGAATTGTGAATTCTTTTGGGGTTTTTTATTTGCCTTGTGGTTTCTAAGCTTAAAGTGTGTGCTCAGTTATGCTTTTCCAGCTCTTCTCTGCAACCAGGAAGGCTAGACACTTCCTTTATTAAAATGGAAGCTGAGATTCTCCCCTGCTCACGAGATTCCAGGAGCTGGGGCTTTAAGAATAACACTAAATATTGTGAGACTTGTGCTAGAAGTAACAGGAGTTGGCAGTACTGAAAATATCTCTAAAATCCCTGATCCCCATGAAACTATTCCTCTGCTGTAGTAGAATAGCCAGTGAGAAGATGTGTTTGGGAAAGGTAGAAGTGCATTCTTCATCAGCTAGTCGTGATAGGTGGGTTCACACCCAGGCTGGATGCGACAGCCTGTGAGTAAAGAGAACAGTTGGGGGTTAGACACTTTGATCTTGGAAGCATTTTAAAGAGTTTATTAACCTACTTGGTAAGAACCTTGTCTCTGTTGGCATCTCATCGCTGGAGAAGTTATAGCATCTGCCAGCCATTGAAATAATAGTGAATCACGATGGATGCCCTCCTGTATCCCCATACAGTCAAAGCAAAGGGCTGACACGGATCTGCATGGTAACGCAAGGTGTCGGAGACATCACAGAAGCCGAGGAGCTAACAACACCAGGGTGCTGTGCTGCCATTCAAAGCAAGCAGAGCACGAGAACAGCTGCAAGTCTGAAAACATTGGAGCCAGTAATAGACTGCACCCCAATGTGCGTTTGTGAAGGCTAAGGACACATGGATGAGTGAACATGTTCTGTGGCCTACAGAGATGGCATGGGACCAGCCTCTGTCCTATGCTTTGGCAGTTCATCCTGCCACTGAAGAAGCAGAGGCCTGAATTCCTGAAGATGAAATACTAGGGTTCTAAGCCTGGCTCCCCAACTCGTAGGAGGGACAAGATGAGGTTATTTTTGAACATGAAGGGGGGGGGAACATAATCTGATGGCAACATGTGGTCCTCTGAGATCTATTCCACCAGCAAAAGCTCCAGCCATGTAAGGTTCAGTTCAGGACTTGGTGTGCTATCAGATGTAGAGAAGAAGCTTGGCCTTTTGGCTCAGGCATTTAACGGGGACTCATGAGATCTCTGGTTCGGTTCCTGTCTCTGCCAGAGATTCCCTTTGACCTTGGGCACATCACTTGATCTCTGTGCTGTGCTTACCCCATATGTTTAAAAAGAAAAGGGGGGGGGGATATTAATACTTTTGATCTATTTGTAAGTTCTTTGGGGCAGGGACTCTTTCTCTGTGCACAGTACCTTGCACGATGGGGGTGTGGGTCTCGTTTGGGGTCTGCTATAATACAGCTGATGATTATGCTAACAGTCATTGGTAAGGCACTTGAGAGTTGATCGTTGCTGTAAGTGGGGTGGTCCTATGGCACACTCCACACCCAGCCACTTCTCTCTCTGGGGCCTGCACAGTCACGGATCCTTGTTCTGCCTGAGCAAGGTCAGGATCTGCCTCAGTCTATGCCATTTACAGAAGACTTGATTATCCTCACCCCGGAGCATTTAGGCCTATAAATATTTATTAGCCTCCTCCAGGAAGTGTATCACAGCCAAGATGAAAATGAACATCCCTACGGCTGTGATTGTGGATAATGGAGCCTCCTTCATTGAGCCGTCTTTCACAGGGCCGACATTTGAGCATCGGGGCAAGGGCATTGAAAAACACATGGCAAAGGGCAGAAAGGGACCAAAGGAAACCAATAAGGGTTAGAGCATAAGAGAGGCAAGAACTACCTGTCCAGACCAGGAACTCCTAAATTCTGCTTGCAGGTACATCTCCAGCAGAGGGGCTCCTGCTCCAGGGTTCTGACAATGATTCTCTTTCAGACTTTTGCAAGTTGCTTAAAGTGACTGAGGTATAGAGAAATTATCTGTAAAATATGGAAGACCACACTTAGCTACTCTGCCTAATTCCTAGTATATTATTAGCGACTACTGATCTTACACATTGGCCTCTGGTGGGGCCAAATGCTGATCTCCTTTCCCTGGGTGTGATCTCCTTTGAAGCTGGTCCATGAAGTCCAGCTGTAAGAAACCAGTAGAGGGAGCTCATATTAACAAGATGGTACAAGTTGCTTGCTAGAGAAGAACTAACCTTATTTTAGTGCTTGCACGCCCTCCTGATTAAGAGCCAATTCTGTACTTGGACACCCATGTAATACCCATTGCCTGTAACTTGATGGGGCGGTGATTAATGATCCCCACCGACTGACTGGTCCATATAAGAGGTTTGGAGTTGCTTCTGGTTTCACCTAGTGAAGTTGGTAGCAGCTTATGTATTTAGCACTGAAGGTCCCAGGTTCAAATCCTGCAGGTAGCCTGGGGGGGGCGGGGGGGTTGGTTTTGCTTATAGGCATCTAAGAGCTAAACTTAACTACAGTGGTAAACTCCATTTTAGAAGTTAGCTGGTGGAAGCACAAGAACTGATGGGCATTGCAGACCCAGCATCAATGCCTAAGGAGACAACAAGCTTCACCAGGGAGCTAAGCACTTCACACACCACAGTGGATGTCTGCATGAGGGATGACTTGGCATCTCCTTAGTCCAAGGGCATTAATACCACTGAGGAATGCAGAGGTAGGAAGCTGTAACAGAGCAAGGCTCCCTCATCCTACAGTCCTTGTTGCAAAGAGTCCGCCCACACTGCTGGGGCATGTTCAACACCATATGCTCTATTTACAGTGTGCTATTAAGTGCTTGTTCCCTGCAGCATAAGGCTTTTACCTTCTCCCAGACACCAAGGGAGAGAGGGAAGAGATCTCCCCTCCTTAAGACCCTGGGCTTCTCTGGCTCCTCCTTCAGCTTTCCTTCCTCCCCAACTCTCCTCAGCTGAAGAGCTGAATCACCCTTGTTAATTGGCTACTCACCTGGTGCTTAATCAATATCTCAATTTGTCCCATGTGGGGACACATACAAAGTGCACAGCCTGGTGAATCAGCCATAGGCTGCTCCTCAGAAGTCTGGGCAATGACCGAGGAATGCATTTCAGAGGTGGGTGACTCCCCTGAATCAGCAGCTTAACAAGGGAAAACAATTATAGGTCCAGGGGGGGAAGGATTTGTAATAAATTGTAGAGCAACCGGGAAAGAGAATCCAAAGGGCAGGAGGGAAGTATTTATTGGTTTCTCATCATCAAATGAGTCTGCATCATTTTGTGGTATTGCAGTGAATTAAAACAGGCAATCCTGTCCAGGCTTGAGGGCAAATTGGAAGTGTTCCAGTCTGCATACAGTAAGAAGCAGTTTGCTGTGATATTTGGGAAGCAGGGCTCTTGCAGAATATAGCTGTACAGAGGTAATAGGAAGCCCTCTTACAAAGTAACTATTGATTATTTAATGGCCTGATAAATACCATGGCGCTACAGTATAATTACTCATTTAAACTTCCTGGCCTGAGCAGGCAACTCTTGCTCAATGCAAACATCAGTTTGACTATAAAGGGGAAGCCGGGACTGCAGAATAGGTCTTTGTGTGATTACAAATCCATCTGTGCTAACAGCCAACTGTTGTTACCTGTCCTCAAAGCCCTATCCCATGAGAGTAACTCAATATTAATCATGTTGCATCACAAGGCAACCTGTTGTAATGGCCAGAGAAGTAATAATCCTTGTGGTGCTAACAGGTTTCAGTGTACATAGCTATCTCTTATCCCCAACACCAGCTTTCAGATCTATTTGTCTGCCTACAGTATCTCTAGGGCTCTATCTATTGGGTTGTCTCTAATGTATCACTTATATCATGTGTATCACTGTGATTTTGAGCACCATTTTACAGGGTAATTACTTTTAGTAACTATATAATAGGTTTTATGTAATATACAGGTGCATAGGCAGCAATTGTGCTGTATTTAATATGGTATTACTAAGGGCTGGTCCACACTAAGCCCCCTGTTCGAACTAAGATATGCAACTTCAGCTACGTGAATAACGTAGCTGAAGTCAAAGTATCTTAGTTCGAACTTAAAGGTACTTACCGCGGGTCCGCACGCAGCAGGCAGGCTCCCCCATTGACTCCACCTACTCCTCTCGCGGAGCAGGATTACTGGCGTCGACGGCGAGCACTTCCGGGATCGATTTATCTCGTCTAGACAAGACGCGATAAATCGATCCCAGGAGATCGATTGCTTGCCGCTGAACCAGCGGGTAAGTATAGATGTACCCTAAGTGTAACCTTAGGTGGAGTACTGCAGCCTGCTGTAATAGTGCTATTGTATATATGTGAGACCAGATTCATCTCTGGGTGTGGTTCTCCTGAGATCACTTGGGACTGTGTGCCTGTGTCCCTTAGGGGAGTGTGAACTAGCGCTGATGAATAAGAACCCCGTGAGCCCACTGTTCATATCTACAATGGAAAGCATCATTCTTCAGGTTTTGAGATGAGATTTCAAGTCTAATTTTGCAGACTTTTTTTTTTTTTCCCCAGCGGATGCTTTTCTGAACTCCAAACCTCATGAGTCACCTGCTCCATGTATTCCTCCACTATTCCTTTGGGCTACATCCATAGCAGGCTTCTTAACCCCATTCTCAGATCAATAGGCCCAGTCTGTTCCTTTTCATCTAGCTGGGTCCCACTTGCACTCCCAGTCCCAATTAGCCATATAGAAAAGCATGGGTGGTCAGGAACCTCCATGGGTGTTGACCCCTTCCCCCCTCCGCAGATAGAAACCCAGTTCTTACTCCTCCACAAACAGGTCCCAGTGCCTGGTGGCATCTCCAGAGTTTTGGCATTTCTGGGTGTTTTCACTTTCACCTTCCTGGAATTTTTGAACAATAACTGGCTCTTGGCAAATCTTGCGAAACTTTTTGCTGTCTCAGGCCAGTAGCTGCAAACCTGCATGGATAAAATATTGAGACAAACAGTAAAGTATCTTTCTCCCTTCTTTCCTTTTATTTTATTTTTTTGTAACCCAATTTATTAATGATAAGCCCTATTTACCATTTTGCAGCACAGACCACGTGGAGGCCAGCTGCAGCAAATATGAGAATTTAACCAAATTGTTACACTCAAGGGGATTCTTTATGATCTTTAGCGAAGCAGAAAGCAAAATGAACATTAATTTACTTAGGCTCCTCTATTGTAATGCAAGTAAATGGTGATAATAAAATTCAAATTGGCTATCGCAATGGCTGAACTATGTAGTTTGCTAGTGCATTACATCTACCCCCTGCATCCTAAATTGAGTTTGGAATTGAATGGCGCTTGATAGGATGATGCCCTAAAGTGCACAACCAATCCCTTAATTTGGTGGGACTCAGCTGTGAAAAGTGCTGACTCTCCCTGCTGTACATTGTCTGGGTGCGAGGACTGGATTGGATGCAGGTAGCTTCCAGTATTGGTTACAGGCTATGGCCTGCAATGTTTTCTCCATAAATAAAGGGATTATTATCTCTAAAATGAGAAATAATGAGAGGAGGGGACTTGGTTAAGCCTAGGCTAGGGCTGTGAAAGAAATAAAATCTGCCATGGCAGTATGCAAAGAGGAAAATCTGGGTAAGCATCATAAAATGCATGAGGGAGTTGGTGTGTTACGGCTTAGAGCAGGAGATAGAATGTCAGGACTTCGGGTATTTTTTATCCAGTTCAACTGGTGTCTTGCCACATAACTTTAGAGGAGTCATCTCCACTCGGTGCCTCCATTTCCCCATCTGTAAAAATGGAGATAATACCTCCCTCATAGGGGCCACACAATGTTTAGTTCATTAAAGTTGGCAAGGAGCTTTGTGATCCTTGGGTGGAAGGTGCTGTATAAGGGCAAAATATTACTGCTTCATTTATTAGCAATTTTATCATGAAATTGTGTTGTGTGATCTCAGATACAGCATGGGTATGTTAGCCACTTGTACGCCAAACTCTGTGTTACAATGTCATTTCTGCATGTACCACTTCGTAAAGCTCTCTTCCTCAAAGCAGTGGGAATCTTGCCATTGAATCGACGAGAACCAGATTTGGCCCATAGTGCTATATGGGGAAATAGGGCCCCAATCCAGCACAGTGCTTAAGTATCTTAATTTTGAACCTATGAATATTGCCATTGACTGACTGAATTGGGATCTAGTAGCATAGACAGTGCCAGGAAATTTATATATCTCTAAAGCTGCCGTGTCATTTTTGGACATGTTTCTGGTGGAGCAGAGACTAAGGAGAGACTGTGATGCCTTATAAATGCTGGAGATACCTAGAGGTACTGCAGATAAAACAGAGCTGGTTGAAGTTTTTCACCTGAAAAATGTCCGTCCCCCCCGCCCCCTCCCCAAATGGGATTTTGTTGAAACTGCTTCATGGGAAAGTGTCATTTTTGACTACCTTTTTAATGGGGAATTTCAAAATGAATTGAAAATTTGTTTCATTTTAGTTTTTGAAAACAAACAAATTAATTCTGAAGTTTTAAACTGGTTTCCCCCCCACACACTTTTTTTTTTCCCACCACCAAATGTAACAGAATGAATGTGTAGGTGTGTTGTTGTTTTTTATTTACAACTAGAAGTTTTGAAAAGTTAGAGTGGCAGATTTTACAATGTACAGTTCTTCCTTTTGCCTCTCAAGGGGTGAAGGGGGTGGGGAAAACAAATCTGAAATGTCGTCATTATTGCAAAAAAAAAAAGTAAATGTTTTGGGTTTTGGAAAGCCAATAAAAACAAACTTTTGTGAAACAAAACAAATTTCCTTTTGTTCTATTTCAAAATTTTCCTGCAAAACACAACAACATGGAAGAAAAATTGAACAAGAATTGCTGAATAAACCTTTTATTGTACTAAGGTTTTTTTGCAGGGGGCGGGGGTGGGCTTTCCACCTGCTGTAGGGAGAGAGGTAGAGATGATAGGTGGATGGATAAGCCAGATTGGCAGACAGAGGTAAAGGAGGCAATGGGTGAATTTGTAGGCATTAGGAGCATATTCCCATTGCTTCCCATGGCCATGCCCTCAGCCCCATACGGACCCTGCCTGCAAATGACACGCCTGCTCCCAGACTCCATGCTGGGAGGTCGCTACAGTTTTCTGCACTGGATTAACTCCATTCACACTAGTGACCGTGGCTCATGACATCCTCCCTGGCCCATACAGGGGTGCAGAGTGTCCGAGTGAGGAGACACAAGGAAGCTTTCCCTCTTGCATAGCCTGGGAAGAGCCAAGGTAGGAATGCAGTCCATGTGCTCAAGGAAGCACAGGGCAGCTCCATAACTACTCTGCTCCCCTGTGCATCCCCAGGAGGCTGGACCATGGTTCTCCATCCACACCTACCATGAGCCAGCTGTTCTCTCTCTCTCTCTCGCTCACACACACACACACCCAATGGTCCCCCAGGGGTCATGGGGCTCTGCAAAGCAAGGCTGTGCCTACTGGGAACAACTGAGCCCTGTCTGAGCATGTCATTAGAAAGGCGAATGAGATCGTGGAGGACTTCAGGACCGAATCCTGCTGACTGATGCACTTGGCCTCATGCTGTTTCCCCCCCCCCCCCCCCCCCCCGCCCTTGGCTCTCTAAGGCTAGGTCTACACTACAGCGGGGGTCCGACCTAAGATACGCAACTTCAGCTACGTGAATACCGTAGCTGAAGTTGCGTATTTTAGGTCGGCTTACCTAGCGGTGAGGACGCGGGAAAGTCGACCGCTGCCGCGCTGCCGCCGACTCCGCTGCCGCCTCCTGCCGAGGTGGATTTCCGGAGTCGACGGCAGAGCGATCAGGGATCGATTTTACCGCGTCTTCACTAGACGCGGTAAGCCGATCCCCGATAAACCGATTGCTACCCGCCGGATCGGCGGGTAGTGAAGACAAAGCCTAAGTTGGAGCATTACTCTATTGACTTCTGTGAAACTGCTCGCAGACTGAAGGTGGCAGTGTTGGTCCCGATGGGATCATGCAGGGAGTAAGATGTGACTCAGCATAAAGAAGGGGGGGGGCAGAATCAGCCCGTGTGACAATAGGGCAAGCCAGTAGATTTTACTGTGTAGTGGATGGTGTGCTGCAGAAAGAGAGGTCATCTAGAGTCTCCCTATGGGACTGGGAGTCAGGAGTTCACACCCTGGATCTGACAATGCTAGCGGCCAGGGCCTTGGGCAAGTCACTTAACCTCTGTGCCTTGGTTTCCCCTGTCTCTGAAATGTAGATGATGCTGTTTACCTTACAGGGTTAATTTGCTGATGTGTATAAAGGGCTTTCAAGATGGAAAATGGCTAATTGTAGTTACTAACTTTGCTATACTGTGAGTGCTTTGGGGTGGGGATTGTTTAAAGGTCCCTAATGGCTGATTGGCCCTGCTACATGCTACTGTAATAGAAATGATAAACAATGCTTTTTAAAAAGAGTAGGATTCTCAATTAAAAATACATGCTGCATCTTGGTTTGAACTGCTTTCTGGGGGAGTAAATTCCATGAGTCTGCAAACAACCCCCCACCACACACCACTGCACCTAATAATAACCAGCAAATAGGCACCCGTAAAAGTATGCCTACATCAGACTAATATTCTGTCTCCCCAGCTCTGGCTCTGCGGCTGTGAATACTAAACATGTGCTGTTGTCACATCAGCATATCCATGAATTATAGCAAAAGGCGACCAGGATGTTTTCACACAAAATGTCTTCTTGCAGAAAGAAGATGGTGGTTCAGAATCTGGCCCCGATCAAGATTCATCCATCAAACAAACTACAATGACAGCTCAATAGTCCCACTTGTAAGCCAGTGTGATTGCAATCTGAGACAGCTCCCTCAGTCTGGTTCGTTACTTGGAACTTATTTTGACTGATTTTTTTTGTTGAGAGGCACAGGAATCAGAATGGAACTGCAAAAACCAGTAGGAACCTACAAAGATTGAGGCAACATGTAGCTAATAGAAATTAACATATGCTCATCAAAATTTAGGAGTAATTATATCCCAGCTTCTTGCAAACTCTGTTCCATTGATCTTAGTTTTACAAGGGGTTCATTTGAAGCCTCTTTAATGAGGCAGACCCAGAGAAAGAGAAGTCAGAAGGGAGCAGGGTTATGGATAGATATTTCTTCTCGATGATCCATATCAATTCTCCTTCAGTTTGTGAAGTGAGGCTGTCATGGAAGAAATTGAACCCAAAATTGGTTTAACTGCCAGCCCAGCTGGCTTCAAACCAGCATCTGAGAACCAAGCTGTGCTCTTTCTGCCATGTTCTGACCCTGAGCAAACCTTGCCTGTTTCACTTGGTGGGGGTTGTGACTTCACTTCTGATTGGTGCAAGGTTCCCAGTCCCTGAAATTTGCTTCTGAGTTTGGACTTAGAATCTCAAGGGGAAACTCAGTCAAAATTGCTGAGTTCACCTGATTAAGCTTCCAAACTACATCTTTGAGGTTCTTATTCTGGGCCTGTCACCTTGGTCTCTGAGCGACATCCAGGCTCTCCAAAAAGGTTTGTGATAACCCTTTTGATGAACCTGGTCTGAATCTCAATTGTGTAGTGAAAGCTGAAACAAAGGAGTTTTGTTCATACAGCAACATGGCTACCAGAGAACTATGCTGGCAGCAGTGTTGATGTGCTGAACATCACATGGATGGACTGCCGCTAGCCTTTCCTTTCCTTTAAAATTAATATTTGATTAAGCCATTTGCAGTAAAATTAGTACAGATAGACTCTCAGCGGGGCAAGCAAACCGTGTCACCAATAAATTCAATTAATGGAGTGGTACACAGTAATGATGGGCATTACGGAATTGCTGCTAGTTCTCCTGTTAAGGCTGGACCTTATTTTCTGTTTAAAATATACAGAAAGGGACATATCAGCCTGAAAGTTGATAGGCCCAGGATAGAATTTGTGGGGGGAAATTGAGGCTGTTCCATTGAGGGGTTCCTGAGATACAGAACCTCCAAAATGAGCTGCTTTCAAAGTTTCAGAATTTTTCAAATATTTTCCCTATATAAAAAGGGAACAATTGAGGAATGGGGGGAAGATGCAGATGAAATTTCTCCTTCTGGAACGCTACCCAAAACCAGATCAGGTTCAAACACATCACTTCACATTATTGATTAAAGGGCCCATTCACAACTCAAGAAAACCAGCCAATGTTAGAAAAGCATCTTCTTTATGAAAGCAGTCCTGCAGCAAGCAAGTCCATGACAGAAGGGCCAAGCAGAATCCTACTGTGCTAGATGCTGTACAGACAATAAAGAAGATCGCCCTTTGCCCTACAATCTCGACGTGTAGGTAAAACGGTAATAATCCACCCTGTTTTGTGGAGTAAAGGGAGTCATTTCACCATGGGGCAGATTCATTTGTGGTGTAACTATTGAGTCCAGAGGAATTACATCGGGCAAGCCTGTGAAATGTCTGAGAGGATGGTGCAATTCATAATTGTGCAAGGGGATGACTCCCACGGCAAATGATTCAGAACCAGCCCTTTTGGCACCTCTGGTTAACCACAGGAGGCACCAACTCCCTTTCTCACTAGTTTGGAGTGTGCAAAGAATTAGAGCTGCCCGCAGCATGATTGCCTGGGATCAGCCTGCCTATGGAGTCTAAGGTCATGGCAGCTTCCATCACAGCAGCTGTCCAAAGAGAAGTAGATATGGGACAATCCCAGATCCTCTGTTAAGCAGCAGCCTCTCTCCCTACTCCTACCACTGCACACCCATCTCCGGCAAAATGCCCCTTCTGCATAGACCAGCAGGGAGTCCAAGAAATAACCTGGATCCATTTTATATGGCATTGTCTTGGAATTTAAGTCCACATAACACATTGGGATATTAAACTCTGTCCTGCTGAGAAGGGTCATCAAGATTTCACCTTCCTAGTTCCCAGCCCCCAGGAGAGAGCATACTTCTGTGTCCCTAATCCCCTCCAACTCCAAATGAGGTAGACCGCCCCACCACGCTGTCATCAGCCCTTTGCTTCTGGGGGTTCCAGATGTCGGGACCTAGCTGTGCCACTGAAGGAGAGGTAGACGGAATTCTTCAAGAGCAAGAAACCAGGAGCTTGTCCTGGTTCCTTCATACCGGTCTTGGTTTCTCTCCATCCCACAGCTAACCTAGTGCATCCTTGACAGGTTATCTTCCCACCCATTCCTAGCATCCTTGCAACTCGAATGCCAATATGAGTGCCTCTGCGGGAAGGAACGTCTGGCCTACTTGGGTGTCCTATCCTGCTCTAGCATTTGTCCCACAGAAAGCTAGTGGGAGTTGTTTTCTAACTCCTTGGGGTGAGAATCCCACCCCTGGGTCCCAACGCAATGACCAGCAACAGGAGACCGCTGTGGCTTTGCTGCAAAGGCTCCTGAATCTTAAGTACTGAGGGTAGTGAGTCATGCTGGGCGGAACACTGCAGTGTCCTGTGCGGCCATGGGTTCGTTGCAGCCATTCCTCTGGTTCCCAACGCCTGTGGCTTTATGGGCTCCGCAGTGCGGAGAGCGAAGAAAAAGTCTTTGCTTGGCGTGTGTTATTTGTGAAGGTGCGTGAAGCAGCTGGGGTGGGAGACCCAAGGGGAGCGGTCACAGGACGCTCCCTAACACGGCAACGTTCATCCTGACTTGACTGCAGCTGGCCCAGCTTTTTGTTACTCACTGTTATCTGGGGCCCTTTAGTGCTGGAGGTAAAAGAGGAGCCAGTCCATTTCTCCTCCCCTCACAAGCTTCTGCCCAAAACTTTAACTATTCCTGAGCCAAAGTTTTGGGGGGGTCTGAAGACGTTCTGTTCTTTCTCTGTTCCCCTGATGGAGGCGAGCCCATCATCCTCATCTCCTTGCTTTTGTCCTACGATAGCACTATCCGTGGCTTCTGTGGACTAGATGATGATTGTGTATTATAGTAGCCAGGTCTCATTGTGTTACACACACACACACACACACACACACACACACACACACAGAGAGTAGGAGAGCGTCGTTGCCCAAAGCACTTACACGCCGATTAGGCAAGGGGTGGGAAGGAAGTCGGAGGCACAGAAAGGAGAAATCACTGGCGCAAGGTCACAAGGGAGGTCATTGGCAGAGCTGGGGATTGAACCCAGGGTCTCTGGCTCCCTGATCATCTACACAGCAGGCACCAGTGTAAGCGCCTTGCATTGGGCAAACGCCCTCTGTGCCTCCCAAAGCTCCCTGCGGCAATGTGCCTTCTGGAACCAGGCTGCCTACAGGTGTTGCTGCTGTGGCACAGATCCTTTTCATGTGGATGGTGATTTATTTGCATACTCGTGTGCTTCCGCTTTGTGAGCGCAGCCTGAGCACCGTAGAAAAAGCTGGTGCGACTGGACGTGTGCTGGAAGAATTCCTAGGTGCCATTAAATGCAGTATCTATGGGCTCTCTCTCGCTTCTTGTGCACACAGTAAGCAAAGGGGCGAACATTAAAACTGACCCTGGGGGCAGTCATGAAATGCAGCAGCAACATAAAATGCTTTTTATTTTCCTTCCTTAATGTGGCTCCGCAATAAAAATGGGGGTTTAATGAATTAAAAGGGAGCAGTGTGTTGCTGGGCTGGGATTCAATTCAGCGGGGCAGTTTCGCTTTCTTTCATGTATTTCTTTTGTTTTCTTGCTGTTAAAGGAAATCGTTCAAATGAAAGATGCAAACAAATCCCCCACCACCTTTCTAGAGCTCTCTGTACACTGGTGCTTGCTGGGAGAGTGGGGTGGTTGGATAAACCAGCGTGACAGCTGTCAACATGCTGAGGATCTCCAGAGCTGCTTGAGTTTGAGTCATGGCTCTCTAACAGACTCATCTTTTGTGGATTAAACCCAAATGGAGCCCTGTAACACATCCTTACCACTGGGTTATGCTAGCACGTGGAAAGATGGTTTGGATTGGACCAAAATGGGCCTAAATCTTTAATGGAAACCTGAAAGGAACTCAAGTCCTTCTAAAGGTTCGGAAGAGTTCGGCGACCTACCTCCCAGCCGCTTCGGCTGCCTTCTGCCATTCCAAGCTTCTGCTGATCAAATCCAATGAGTGAGTCTGTATTTCTAGCCTGGGCAGCAGCAGGAAGTAATAGAAATATGGAATCGCATGAGATTTCCAAACAAAAACGTCTCAAGATAAGCACCTCTCCCTTTTGAGATTCACCTGTGTCTAAGGACACTTCACATGAGAGCACTCATTTTTAAAAAAAAAAATCTTGGTCCACCCCTCTTGAGAAGCGATGTCATTGAAATCAATGGAAAGGATAGATTATTATTATTATTATTATTTTTTAAGGCCAGAAGGAACCTTTATGATCATCTAGCCTGACCTTCAGCATAACACAGGACATAGAATTTCAAGCAGTAATTGCCCATCTCGTATGGTGGATTTAGTGCCTATCTTTTAGAGAGACATCCAATCTTGATTTGATAGGACTCCCAAGTGCTGAAGAATCTACCAAGGCCATAGGTAAGTTATTCAAATAGTTGTTAAACCTCACTGTTAAAAACTACTTAGTCTTGGACTGAATTTGTCTAGCTTCAGTTCTATACATCAAGGAAGAGTGTAGCCCATTGTGCTTTACATTGGCTATTCAGGAGAACCAGAACAAAGATATGAGGGACACCATAGCTGGAACCCATGTGGTTAGCACCGCTCATCCCAATGACAGAACAATCGGCTCTCTGAAGAATTTCTCTTCCTACCCAATCTTGAGTCGTCATGATTCCTTTTTGAAAATGACAAATTACATCCTTCCCATCCCCATCAATGTCTTTTGCTCATTAGCTTTCTGCCGGTTTGACTTCTTTTCATGCACCTGGCTTCCACCTCCACTCCTGTAACATGCTGGGTGCTTTCCCTTCTCCAGTCCCAATCTCTCTGTTGCATGAGCCATTGAGACAAGCATTACCATGTTTAAACAACAGAAACTTTAAATTTGATGGCATTATAAACAGCTGACAGGCTCTTTTTGGTCATATTTCTCTGCTAAGACATTTGCCAAGACATGTTGAAACATAATAACAATAATCCTTGTTTAAGCAATGGCATTTACTAAGGCTGGGAGGGATGTGCATTTAATTAGCACAACTGAGTGAGAATCAGGACTCCTGTGTTCTTTCTCTAACTGTGACAAAGGTTTATTGTCTGGCCTTGGGTGATATAAAAGTCTAGGTGGATTGCCAGAGGCTTCAGTAAAATGGGCATAATAATAGTGCATAGAAATTGGTCTCTAAAAAGTCTGGTAAGCATCATCAACCCAATGTTAGCTATGGGGAAACTGAGGCACGGAGAGGGGGGAGAATGACTTTCCCAAGGGTCCCTCACAGAGTCAGTATCAGAACCAGGATCCAGACCTCTTGATTCTCATTCATGCGGTCTATCCACTGAACCACACTGATCCAGTTAACAGCAGTCATAGGAGTAGATGAATAGGCAATTAATAGGCAGCAGGTTTAAAAAAACAAAAGGAAGTATTTCTTCACAGAACACATGGTCAACCTGTGGAACTCCTTGCTGGGGGATGTTGTGAAGGTCAAAACTATAACAGGGTTAAAAAAAGAATTAGATAAGTTCCTGGAGGATAGGTCCATCAATGGCTACTAGCCAAGATAGTCAGAGATGCAACCCCATGCTCTGGGTGTCCCTTGCCTCTGACTGCCAGAAGGGAGGAGTGGATGATCGGGGATGGATCACTGGATGATTGCCTGCTCTGTTCCTTCCCTCTGAAGCATCTGGCATTGGCCATTGTCAGGAGACAGGATACTGGGCTTGATGGACCATTAGTTTGACCAAGTGTGGCCATTCTTTTGTTCTTAGATTAGTTGTAATACATCCTCCTTCATTTTGATGCGGCTGTGCGCATTGCAGTGTGGACTCCAGAGCCCTAGGTTCAAGCAGAGGTTAGAAAAGTCTTATCGTAGGGTTAAAATACAATGTAGATCCTCAAGCCCAGGGTTTCCCTAACACGGGTGAGCCAACTCTAGTCCCAGCTAACCCTGGGCTTACATTGCAGTGTAGACATGCCCTTAGTGGCTTCAGTGAGGTTGCTGAACACTTTACAGAATCGATTCCCTAGTCAGTTCTAAGCTTTTCAAATGCTTGAACTTCTATTACAAAATATTATGCATGTTCCCTTGGTTGACATGAAGAGAGTGTCTGCAGTGGGCTATTTGTATAAGAAAGAAACCACTTCCATTTCCACCGTTTAACAGCTAAACTAAATACAACAGCAGCAGCAACAGCTTCAAAAATAAAAGCACAATGACACTGACTGTAGAAATTGATCAATTGAAATTGATTCTTCCAGAATGATGGTAAATAAAACCCACATTTTCCAGGCTCTCTGCACAAAGCTTATTGTAGTGTCATGTAAAATATTTATGCCAAATTCATTTGGAAAGCTGTAACGTACATTATCTGCGAAATGAGTTCAGCCTAATCTTTTCAAAAGGCATTTTACTTCTGAGCAGAAAAACGCTTTGTTATCGAAGGCCTCGTGTTCTTGGCTTTGCATCCGTTACCCTCCCGAGCTATAATTTTTATCCACCAAGGAATGATTTGTGTTGAAAGGATCATTGTTAAGTCTTTTATTTCTTTGGTCTGTTTAGAAAGTCCGTCTCTTCTGGATTTTCTCTCTGCATGCTCTTTGCCCCTAGCAGATGTGTTGCTTCGCTGTTTTAAAACAGAGGAAATATCTTCCAATGAAGGCACTGGACTGGGAATCAGGGCTCAATGTAGGCATGATGATCGGGAGGAAGGCTGGTACAGTGCTTAGGACACAGGCAACCTCGGTTCAGTTCCTGGATCTGCTAAAAACTCCCTGTGTCTCTCTGGCCAAATCTATTTCTATGTGGTATTTGTACGCCACCCAATTGCCATTTTATCTGATCCCCTCAGTTTTTAAATGTATTCCCCCATCCCACAGAGGTGCTGTGAAGATAAGTGCTACGTATCCCTATTTTACAGATGAGGAGCAGTGGCTAGCTTAAGGTCACAGGGCAAATCTGTGGCAGGGCAGGGATTTAAACCCAGATCTTTAAGTCTTAGGCTAGCATCCAAACCACTGTACCATCCTTCCTCTCAACCTCTGTGTACATCAGTTCTCCCATCTGTACAATGGGGATAATGACACTTCCTACCTCTCACTTTTTGTCTTGTCTGTTTAAGTTGCACACTCTGTGGGGCAAGGACCATCTCTTCCTATGTGTATGTTCAGTGTCTGGCACATGGGGGCCCTGCTGTCAGTTGGCGCCTCTCAGTGCTACTGCAACATAATAAGTAAAAATATGGGTAGGCCACTTCCCATGAGACAGCCACAAGCTGGTGTGCACTTCTGAACAATGGCTTGACAACACATGAGTGTGTGCTTGGTACAACAAGAGGTGTGTGTTTGTAGAGGAAAATATTTCATTTTCCAGCCTTTCAAGGGTAGAATTGAAAGAGAAGAGTAAGAAAAAAATCAACAAGCCCATGATTTTGCAAATTATAAAAGGTGCATGTAAGAGAGAATTTTGCCCTTGGTGACCAGCCTTCACTGGGGTTAACGTACCTACTGTAACAGCCAAAAGAGATTACCTTTGGCTCAAGTACTAAAGGCCTCTGTTCATGGAGCAGAGTGGTCTCCCCAGCTCCCTCCCCCCCCCCCCCCGTGTGTGTGTGTGTGTGTGTGTGTATGTGTTTGTGTAATTTACCTAGCACTCGTATCTATTCTCTGCAGCTGATGAATTCTTTATCCTCAGCCAGATCATTTTAAGGGCAGCTAAGCACCAATGGTATTTTTCATCCGTGTTGTTGGTTTGTTTGTTTTTTCTTAAGGCTGCTATCGCTTTTCGGAAACCACAAGTGTCTTTTTCCTTGCTAGTGAGGGTCATTTACCCGCCTGCCTGGCTCCTTCAGGAAACCTTTTTAAATTGCAGAAAATAATGATCTGATTCATTTGCGGGGTTTATTTATTTATTTTTGTGGCAAGGGCTCTCCTCTAGCGACAAGGGAAATTGGGTTGTGACTGAAATGGGCCTTTACTGCATCCCTGAAAAATGCCGTAGCGTCGGGCGGACGCTGCGGCAGTGATAAATATGCAACTTTCATGATTTTAATAATTAAAAATGCACTTTAAAAAATCCTTCTGTACATGCTACAGAGGGGACTGTGGCGTTTTCTCTTAGCCTCTCATGGATCCTTAAGTTTTTATGGGCACTTTAAAGCAGAAATAAAGATCCTTTTTTCTATTGGAAAAGCAGATGTCTCTCGAACTGCCACCTCATTCCACACAACTGTAGTTATTTTCTCTTTTAGATGCTGCATCTGGACCATCGTTTAACAATAAGCTGCTGGGGAAGATATAAAACGACCCACAAAGCACTGAGTCAACAAACTCAGCTGCCTCCGATGCACCTTTATAGAGATGCAGACTGGGGTAGGCCCTGAGGACAGGTGGAGAACTCACAGACCTCTTGAGAACTCACAGACCTTACCTAAGCAATCTACCCCCTTGTCTCAAACTTTTACAGGGTCATTATATGATGACTTCATTGTTAAGCTGGGAAGACTC
Organism: Emys orbicularis; assembly: GCF_028017835.1. Lineage (NCBI taxonomy): Eukaryota > Metazoa > Chordata > Testudines > Emydidae > Emys > Emys orbicularis. The sequence goes on along the minus strand of NC_088705.1, from coordinate 4,902,454 downwards.
TGGCCTGATTCTCAGGTATACTTCAGTAGTTTAAAGGAGCTGCAAAGGCCCATAAATGCCCCCCTGAGAATATCCTCTGCATGGAGGGACTCCCAGGCTGGTACAGAACTGGCCTACAGGATCTACACTGGTCCTACTGCTCCTCAAGCCCCAGATAGTGATGCTCCAATGGATCTGTTGCTGGACTAAAACTCGAGAGAGCTAGCTTTAATTTCTGGTTTAGGTATTAACTTCCTATGTGACTTTCTGCAAGCCACTTAACCTACTGCGTACCTTAGCTCCCCATCTGTAAAATGAAGCTAATACTTTCCTACCTCTTCAGGTTAAGACTAAAATCCATTAATGACGTACTTAGAGGCTTAGGTGATGAGGGTCACTTAGGAACCTAGAGAGACCTGGCTTTTCTTTGCCTCTTGGAGAGGATTGTGGAGGAAGAAAAGTAGTTGGGTAATGGAAGCTCTACAATTGACGCTGGGGATTGTTAAAGCATAAGAAAATGCAGTGAATGAAAGGGAAAGTTTTGTTCTGTACAGACATGAAGGCAGAGCTATTTTTTGGTATGAGACTCACAGATGAAATCTCCCAGAAAAATAGAACTAATGAAGCCAGTTTGCTTGGGCGGTATATTTCATTACTCTTTTCTGGCAGAAAATGTTCCCTGTAGAAAATAAATAAAAACAATATTAGATTGGAAAAACCAGTAATTTTGGAAGCCCCTTTCATCCCAACTTGCTTTTTTTGCGGGGGTGTGTGTGGGGGGGGGTCTTTTTATTTCTGTAGTTTCTTTGAGCTCACTTGTCTCATTGGCAACCGATGAAGACTTACCGTGTGAAGTTTGATTAGCAAGGCACCATATTGCATGATCTAGAAAAAACAAGAAGGAAGGAAAAAACTACTGATCTCGCTGATGCGTGAGGTGGGTTTCTTGACCACTAATGGCTTTGACTGGGTTTGGGCAACAGCAAAATACCCTCATGAGTGGATTTAGTGAGGGACTAATCCTACTGAGAAGAGCTCGGAATAGTGCAGTCAGGTGCCTTGCATTAGCTCTGCTAGTGCACCCCACTTCTGACCTACAGAAACCGCCCATCTCCCTGCACTTCTAGTCCTGGGCTCCGGACAAACAGCTCTGCCAGCACTTCTCGGCGTTGCCCTGCAGGACCTGTTGCTCATGGGCTCCCTCCACAGCTCTGCCAACACCATTGCTGTTCCATTCCTGGGCTCCCCCTACCACAGCTCCCCTTGATCCCAAACCACAGCTCACCCTGCTAGTCCAGTCCATGCTCCATTCTCTTGATGCTACTTCAGCACCTACTGCTTGCGGGCGGGGGTACTGCTGTTAAACGCCTGCCACTTGTGGAGAGGATACATTTTCACTAGAGTGAAACCCAAATCTACTTTTACTGGTGACAAACAAAATTCTCTGAGGCTGATGCTGGTGCACTAACCTACTGCAACAACCTACTTCACCAGTGGTGCATTAGATGAAGGCAAAGTCTATTGGGCCACGTTCACTCCTTGTGTAATCCTGTTCCTCGGGCAATGGCGTTACATCACGGAGAAATTTTGGCTCATGATTAAACAGTGTAGGGCCAAATGCTCCCCTTAGATACACCGGTTTGAATCCGGAGTAACTCAGTTTAAATCAGTGGAGTTACTTGGGATTTATACTTCTGCTTGAGCTGTAATTCATCTTTTAGAAAGATTTTGAGTCTTGGATTAAAACTGTCAAGTGATGATGGAGTGCCCACAAGGTTCCTCAGTAAATTGTTCCAATGGTTAATTGCCCTTGCTATTAGACATTTTTGCCTGATTCCTACTGTGAATTTGTCTAGCTTCAGATTCCAACCATTGGATCGGGTATGCCTTTTTCTGCTAGATTTAGGAGATGTCTGCTGTCAGAACTCTCTTCCCATGCAGGGACTTGCAGACCGTAATTGAGTCTTAACTTCTTCCACAAAGGCTGTGACATTCCATGTGTCTTTCACAAAGACAAAAGTCTAGAAGCCAGATTCTCAGCTGGTATAAATCGATGTAGCTCCATTGAGATCTGTGGAGCTTTGCCAATCTGCACCTGTTGAGGATCCGTTGCTTGGGCTCCGTCCCTGTTCAGGACTAAATTTAGACACATGCTTATCTTTAAACATGTGTTTAAGTCCCAGGGACTTTAAATAGTCTTAAGAAGGGTACTTATGTACTGCCCTGAATTAGGATCTCAGTTGACGCAAGGTAGCAAACGGTTTGGTAGCGAAGTCTGTTTGGACAGGGGGGGATTACAGGCAATTGTAACAAACTGACCAAGAACAACGTCTAACTGTTATGGAAAATTCTCTGCAGCCCAGTACACAACTGCAGTGGGGAATGCAGGCAGGCTAGTAAGGTGCATTGTGAGAGGAATCAAATATAAATCAAAGTGGTTAAAATAGACTAGAAGTGAAATATGAGGCTACCTTCTCACTGTCTATGGTGGAAGTTAGGCTTCAGATGGTGAGCTGGGAATAGGATTATCAATTGTTGTACCACAATCCCTTAAAAAACGCTGCAGATTAAACCAGTCCTAGGCAAACGTAATGAGATTAATCACTCTCCAAGTGTGGGAGATGGGAGGGAGGTATAAGATTGTCTATGCAGAAGAGGAGAGTCTGTGATGGCCAGTTGGGGATGATGATTTTTAAAAGCTATAATAAAAAAGTGCATCAAAATATCTTTTGTAAGCAAAACGTGGTGGTGCATGAAGGAGGATGCAGGCAAACTATTCTGTGCACAACTAAGTGTGCAGGAGTCAATTGTCAAAGGAGGAACAATTCTGTGCAATTTTTGTCGAAGGGCTCACAACTCTTTGGAAGCATTGACTGAGTCACAATATCTCAGGGTGGGGATTCATTTTTATCGGGCCAGATTCTCATCTGGTGTAAATTGGTTTAGCACCATGACTTATATCAGCTTGAATTTCATGAAAGTTCTCTATATCGCAGGGCAACAGAAGCAGCATGGGCCAGTAAATAAGGTGTTGACCTTTGACCCATGGAATTGATGTTCTATTCCTGGCTCTGTTATGTGACCTGGGGGCCAAATCTCTTCCCTTCTCTCTTTCTCCTGCTGTTCGTTCTTTATTTAGCCTGTAAACTCTTTGGGGCAGGGACTGTCTGTGTTTTTGTACTGCACCTACTGTGAGGCACCGATCTCAGTTGGGGCCTATATGTGCTACTATAACAACAATAATTGAGTTATTTACCTGACGAAAGGAATTTTAAATTCCTGCATGGATAATTTTTTCCCCATTTTGGGTCTTTATCGCTCACTGCACTCTGCATTAGGGGCCCCTGGCTGTTGAGGGGCATGAGCCATCTGCAGCACTCCCCTGGCCCATTAATTTTTAAATGAACTGACCAAATTTCTCTGGTCTGATTCTTTTTTCCCTCTCTCCATAGGAAAAAAAAAATCCTAATGCAGTTTAGATGTTAACAGCCAGGTACCCCTTTTCTGCTGTAAAGCAACAGCATGAGACCAAAAAAAAAAAAAAAGGACTTTGTAAAAAGATAATGTCCTAGGGGAAGAAGAAGAAGGAGGGGGGAAAAGAGCATTCATGCTTGAAGGAATAACTTGTGTAAATGTCTGGAGTGAGTAAAGAGAAAGGACACGATGCAAGGGGAGAGGACCAGAGATGTATGAAGTGAGGGGAGGTGCATTTTTTTTTTCCCCTCTGTGCTTCGTGACAAGTAAAACAAAGCTCATTCTCTTCTCTGCCGCCAATTTGGATGTGTGTTTTGTTTTAAAATTTGCTAATTTATGCTATTTTAACATCACTTCAACGCAATCGACAATTCTGCCACTTCTGGCTCTGTATTGATGTACACGTTTAGTACAGTACTAAATTACTCATTTAGTAATGTACTAAATGAGCTTTGTCTTCATTTCACCTGAGGAGGAATTAAAGAATAATAATAATAATAATGCCTGGTTTCAAGTGGTGCTGAACACCCACGGCTCCAGGTGCCTTCTGAAAAGGAAGCCCCCTTTTTGTTACAATAGCAACTTCAGGCCAAACAGAGATTAGGGCCCTGCTGTGCTTACTGTTGTATATATGTATCCCATGGGTGAGTGGATGATTATTATAGATCTCTGTCTGTGCCCATTCACAGAGGGTATGAGTTCTTACAGCCCCCCTGCTCCTTAGCTCAAGATATGGTAGCTGAATTTTCCAGTTCTGGGAGGCCCCGTGGTTGGAGTCTCCCATAGTGGTTGACAGATGAGCCAGTTTGTTTGAGTGCATCATCTTCTGCGAATGTAAAGCAATGAGGGATCTGCAGATGTGTCCACACGTCCAAGAGACAGGGCCAAGTGTTTTTGCTGCAGCCTGCTTTCTTCCCTCACGCTTCTCTTTTGTTTTTTTCCATTCTGCTGTTCATGATGGCTTTTAACCGAAGACCAGTAGGTCTGCTGCCATCTTGATCTGTTGGAACCTATGTTCAGGTCCACTTGGCCAGCTTTTAGGTGAGCTTTGAGAGTGTCTTTGTACTGTTTTCACTGGCCTCCCAGTGTACGTGCTGCCCTTTTCAACTGGCCCTAAAATATGGCCTTGGGAGTCCTTTATCCCTATATATGAAGCAACCAGCCCAGAGAAGTTGCACCTGTATGATTAGGGATTCAACGCTAGTCATGCACCACTGGTCCAGGACTTTGAATGTTGGTATCCTGTCTGACCACGAGACACAGCGTGGGCATGTGAAAATGCTCTAATAAATTAATGGACATATCCTATCTCCTAGAACTGGAAGGGACCCTGAAAGGTCATTGAGTCCAGCCCCCTGCCTTCACTAGCAGGACCAAGTACTGATTTTGCCCCAGATCCCTAAGTGGCCCCCTCAAGGATTGAACTCTCAACGCTGGGTTTAGCAGGCCAGTGCTCAAACCACTGAGCTATCCCTCCCCCCCTCTAGTTGCTTCAAGTGCCTGCTATACAGTGTCCCTGTTTCACAGCCATAGAGAAGAGTGTTTAACACGATTGCATGATAGACGCTAATTTGGGTGTGACGTCGAACTCCTTCTGCAGGCAGTGACAAAGTCTCCCATAGGCGGAACTGGCTTTAAAAATGCACAGCATGATTTCTTCATTGAACAGGGTATTATTAGATAAAGTGCTGCGAAGACAGCAGCGTTTTCCTACTGCGTTAAGCAGTGTGCCATCAACTGCGATTTCAGGGACAGAATACATTTTTTTCCTGGAGTAGGCTGCTAAAGCACTTTGGTTTTCTAGGAGGTTGCAGAAAGAGCTGTTTACAAGAGCAAGGAATGCCCCAGCATTATTTCTGCATGCATCATTTTTGTGTCCCATTCCCCCCCCTCCCCGGTCACCCATTTTGGGTCTTTGTCACACATTGGCTCCCACATTTGGGCCTTGGCAGGCTGAGAATTCAAGCCTTTGCTGTCCCAGTGGGAGCTGATGAGAACTGAGCCCTTTGGAAAATCTTCATGAGTGAGAGGTTAATTCCTTCTCTGTGGCCTGGCAAGGCCTTTTCCATTTAGAGTGCCAGCAAGGGGGTCCATTTGAGGTCATGATTTTTGCAATGTGACCATTTTTTCACTGGGATCCGGAGTGAACCCGCCAGCTCCTTACTCCCTGAGAAACACTGGCCCAGATTCTGCACTGTGGAGCAGCCCCTTGGCACCATGGCACTTTGTGCCAAGTGGCTCTAAAACTGGCAGGGCTGCTGATGGAAGGATTACCCAGCTTAAGAGGGATCCTCTGGTGGTGTGGCTAGTGGCTGCTTCCTTCCTCTTTTGTTGCTCCATTGGGTCTGGTAGGTAAAATGGCAGCATAGCTGAGTCTTCTACATTCTCAGGAATCCCCAGTGACCCACCCAGTGACTTTAGATTCCTTCTGATCTAAGGCTTCACAGTCATATATCAACCCCCTGAGCCATCCAGTTCCCATCCACGGTGTATTTTAATGAGTGGCTCTATTTAAAAAAAAAAATCCGCTTAGCTGTCACTAGTAATATTATACAGGTGATTGGTATACATGGCCTTTATTTGCAAGCAGTTTGCAAATTGGTTATCTCGCTACTGCTGTCTCTTCACGAGATGCATAGAGGAAAACAGTAATATAGCCAAAAGCTATAATCACTTTCTGCAGATATTCCCTCCTGTTTCTTCCACTTTTGATATATCTGGCTACCTCATTGGAGTCACTGGTTGAATTATAATCTCTTTTATTACAGCTCATCAATCAGATTTCATCATGTGCAGACCCTATTACTGATAATGCGCCTTTTTCCTTCAGCGAATGCCATAAAAGAAAAAAAATAGAAAGGGAAGAGAATTGTTTCTGGGAAAAAAACCACAAGTTGGTTTGTCCAAAACTTGACAGGAACAACAGAATATTTTGCAGTCTGCAGGAGCTGTCTAGATATTTTGTAAAAAAAATACTGCTCTCAAAAAGACAGATGATAAAAATTATTTCATTTCCTTGGGTTGCTTTCATAAATACCAGCGCGACTCCGATTCAGCAGCTGTTTGAAATAAATGTTAAAATAGGATGTTTTGTATCATTATCATGCAATCTGAGAAGATCATGTCATCTTCGCTGTGCTGCCTACAAAGTTGGGGATGTATCATAGAATTGTATATCAAAGAGAGCTGGATTAAATTGTTCAGTTGTGTGTTACAAGGCCAGTAATGTAATAAATGAATTTTGGATAGTGTTGTTTAAACTGAGTGATTAACTGGGCAGCTAAGGAAATACACAGGTGTTGGAAACCTTGTAAATTTAAAGTGGTTAATAACATACAGCCGGCATCTAGGGCCCGGTGTGAGGTAATTTAGCACATTGTACACTTTGAAATACCAGGAAAGCAAAACAATAGCTTATGTCAGAGAAGGGGAAAAACCAGACATGTTTATAGAATGGGAAATGAGGTGCAGAGAAACCATGACTCATGTGAGCAAGGAAATGATCTTTGCTTTGTTTGCATCACATTAATGCAATTGTTCTACACATAAGAGGAAGAAACAGAAGTCTTGATTCCATTAGCCTTTCCATTCAGCATCAACACAAATGCGTTGGGTAAGAAAAGAAGGGTCCCAAGAAGAGCTCTTTGAAAAATGCCATTTGTCTTTCATGGGAAGTTTAAAAAACAAAACAAAAAAAAACTTTAAATAAAAAACCTCAAATAGTTTTCAGTTTTTAATGAAAACCCCAAACTAATTTTTTTCTGATTTTGATTTTCATTGAAAAACTGTAAAATTTAGACCAAATTAAAATGTTCATTGGGGCCAAAAAGCCATTTTTCTTGGGAATCTTTTAGACAAAACAATTTCAACTGGCTTTATCCCTAGTTTCTAGGCCAGATTCATCAGTGTGGTACTGCTGTTATAAACCTGTCAAAGTCCATTGATTTTCAAATAGTAGTGAAACCGGAGCAATGCAGTGGTGAATTAGACCCTGTGTTTAAAAAATGCCACCTGATAAAATTCATTGGGTCTATTTCACTGACATAAATTTGTACAAATGCCTGGAAATCAATGCAAAGTGGAAATCCATAGTGGAAAGATCAAATTTCATTCACTGATATTTTTTATTTTTTTATGGTCAGCGATTTTTTGTCTGATTCCTCTATCACTCCCACCAGTTTTACACCGGTGTAACTCTGATCTCCGCGTTGTTCTTCCTGATTTATGCCAGCCAAAGTGAGAGGAACATCAGGTCCAGTGCGTGTGTTTACATGGCGAGATTCTCAACTGGGGTAAATCATTGTAGTTCCACTGGTGTCAATAGAACTGTGCTGATCTACACCGGCTGAGGATCTGTCCCAGGAACGTCTTTTCCTAATACTTTTCACCAACATGCTTATCTTCTCTATTGTTAGAAACTCATCTGAGTTTCCTCTAATATTGGGTCTCTCTAATATTGGTTTCCTCTAATATTGGGCTAGTGGTTAAAGCAAAGGCTGGTACTGAGGCAGGACTCGTAAGGTCTACTCCCAGCCCTCTGTAAATTGGTGTAACTATTCTGGGATCTTACAGTGAGTGGAAATAGCCCACTGAGAATAACTCCTCTGCAGATGCCCTCCCCGGCTGGGGTAAGGGCTCTTGGCCCTCAGTGTAGGTGGTATATCAGAGATATGGCCATCACGTACTCCACTGTGGCCAGTCTCTGCTTCCCAGGGCTGAGAGAAACTCTAGGCGCATGGATGCAGTTATTAGTGTAAAGATGTTTCCTACTGGGGACTTGTCTACACTAGAAAATGTTTACTGGTATAATTAAGCCAGTATCGTTGTACCAGCAAACCCCCTTAGTGGAGTCACCGCTTATACCAGCAAAAGGGTTCTTTTGCAGGCATAGCTTCAACCAGTTCCCTGAACAGAATAAGCTACATTGGCCAACGCACTATTTTGCCAGTATAACTGCGGCTACACTGAGGGCTTGTCTTCACTACCCGCCGATCCGGTGGGTAGCAATCGGTCTATCGGGGATCGACTTACCGCGTCTAGTGAAGACGCGATAAAATCGATCCCTGATCGCTCTGCCGTCGACTCCGGAAATCCACCACGACAAGAGGCGGCAGCGGAGTCGGCGGCAGCGCGGCAGCGGTCGACTTTCCCCCGTCCTCACAGCCAGGTAAGCCGACCTAAAATACGCAACTTCAGCTACGGTATTCACGTAGCTGAAGTTGCGTATCTTAGGTCGGACCCCCGCTGTAGTGTAGACCTAGCCTAAGGCTATTGCTGGCACAGGTATGCTGGTTTGGGGTATGATTATTTTTTTCCCCCACCTAATCGCCATAGCTAGGCCAGTAATATTTTCTAGTGTAGACCAGGCCTGGGGGGATAACTATATGGGTATAAGGCACCTTTATACCGATATAACTGTGTTCACCCTATTGGTTAAAATCGCACTCCTAACTGATCTAGTTATACTGGGATAACTTTCAAGTGTAGACCAGGCCTTAGGATGATTTGTGTGCAGTGTTGTCGGATACATACCCGGTTAGACACTGTTCAGTTTGCAGCGTAGAGATTTTTATGCAGCTTGCCCTTTTCTAGAGATTTGGGGTAAAATTCATCCCTCTGCAGAAAGACGGCACAGGGCCTTTGGCCCCCTTTAAGCTGTGCTCTTTGAGGTCCTAAGTGGGACTTACATGCTGTATAGGGCTTCTGCTGGACCTCTGCACAGGCTTAAATTCACCCTTGATGAATAAATTCCTGTATTTGGGATTCTTACATTGTACAGCTCGTTCGTGGAAGCTCCTCTTTGTGCTGACATTCACAGAGGAGTTGTCTATTATTCCGCCAGCGAGAACCTGGCTTTTTAGCCCTAGCTGTAGCCTCTGATGACTTTAACTCTGGAGATCCCTGGTTCAATCACTGGCGTGTTGGCTAAGGAGGCAGCTGTCAAACTTGAAACAGTGCTTGCGTTGTGCATTGCTTGTAACTTAATAAATTATTCCTTCCCACCTGAGCTGGGGCTTCCGATAAGATCTTATGCTTCACCTGCTTTTTATGGTGTTTGTTTAAAACATCTTCGCTATGTTTTTGTCCTCATATTTCTTTCCTTTGTCCAAAGGAGCCCAACTTCTTTAAATGAAAAGGAAATCTTTCTTTGGTTTGTTTTAAAGAAGGATGTCAAAAATAATTAGTTTCCTGGAGAATAAAGGCAACTGCTCGCTTCCTGAAAGTTCCACCATGTTGCATTCTACACAAACTAGCCACAAGAGACTTGGGCATGGGCTTACGCTGTTGTATGTCACCAATTTAAACAAGGGTGGATGTCTAAATGGGGTAGGAGTATTTTGTTTGCTTGTTTGTTTGTTTTTAGAAGCACAAAAGGTGGTTGAATATTTTGCTCGTACTTTGGAGCATAAACTGGCATTTTGCTGCTGGAATACCTCCAGTACTTAAAGTTGCACTGTCTGTTTTACAAGATGGTTGATGTGCATCTCTTTACCGCTGAGGTATCTGGATGGATTCTGATCTCCGTTCTGCCAGTGTAAAGCCAGAGTTACTCAAACGCTGAAGAGGTTCCTTTCTTTCCATTTAAACACTTACCCTCCTGCAGTGCTAGAAACCCAAATCCAATAAAAGGATGGCAAGGCGCTTTAGATGTGATCCAGGAAGATGAAGTGAAACTAAACAGTATTTGTTAATTGCACTGTGTCCAATTAGAACTAAGTGCAAACAGTAAAACACACAGACCTAATGGTGAAATATATTATGATTTCAGTTTAATGAACCTTCAGTTTTCAATGTATGATTTTTATCATGGTGGTATCCCTTTAATGTTGTGTTTGTGAAAAGTTTTCTCTTTACCTATATTACTGCAGAAAATGAGAATCTTTTTTTTAAAGTTGTTGGCTAGACAAGTGTGGGTCGTCCCCCCCCCCCCAAATGGAGCGTGTAGCATAGACAAACAAATAACTAGGTAAAAAGGAGTGCTCTAATCCCTCATTCCTCCACTAGGACTCTAACACAAAGGGAAACTGACATATGATGCTTTTGAACATTGATTCAATGGCGTGGGCTGGTGTCCATGCATTTTAAAGTGACATTAAGGTCAGTGAACATTCATCCTCACACAAGGTGTCATCCTGACATGGCAATTACAGATTTGCTATCCAGCGGTGTTCCTTTTTCTCCAAAATTGTATGTCAACCCAGCTTCCCCCCCCACCCCCACCCCACCCCTGTGATTCAACCCATAGCAGATCCTAAAAGGGTTTAAATCCTGCAAATGTTCAGTGGGAAAACCTATAATGAATAATCCACAAGGCTGAAGAGATTGGGGGAGAAGCAGTGAGGGATTAGCAGAGAGGAACCTGAGACTGTGGTGACTGTAGTAGTGCTCAGATGCTATGGCGATGGGTGTGGTATAAGAACAAGGCTAGCTGGCTAGACAGAATTAAAGGATAAAATGGAAGCCTGGATGGATGGGGGGGGGGGATTTATAGATATCTGTGATAGGATAGGAAATACCAAGCCCATTGGCGCTAATGGGGAGGACCTACCAAATTCACGGTCCATTTTGGGTAAATTTCACGGTCATAGCTTTTTAAAAATTTTGGGACACAGGAGGTCCTGCAAGGAAACAAAAAGAACAACCAATTTTTGGGGAGAAAGCTTAGGCTGAGGAGCGGGCTAGATTCTGCTGATGAGTTATCATTAAAGCCAAACCCCAGGAAGGGGGTGGGGGATAAAGCTGGGACTACACATAGTTAGCCAACTCCTAGCTGTATCTACAGTAATGAGCCAGATTCTCATTTGGTGTAAACCAGGAAATCAGTACATCTATGCTGGTTTATACCAGCAGAAGCTCTGTCCTAGTGTGTGTATACATAGTCTGTCTAGACATGGGTAACAGCTCCACCCCCATCCAGGTGCTTTTTTGTGTGTGAAGTGTCTTCCAGGTATTTCTTCACACAACACACAGTCAACCTGTGGAACTCTTTGCCAGAGGATGTTGTGAAGGCCAAGACTATAACAGGGTTCAAAAAAGAACTAGATAAGTTCATGGAGGATAGGTCCTTCAATGACTATTAGCCAGGATGGGCAGGGATGGTGTCCTAGCCTCTGTTTGCCAGAAGCTGGGAATGGGCGACAGGGGATGGATCACTTGATGATTACCTGTTCTGTTCATTCCCTCTGGGGCACCTGGCACTGGCCACTGTTGGAGGACAGGATACTGGGATAGATGGACCTTTGGTCTAACCCAGTATGGCCGTTCTTATGTAGGTATTGAACATGGCCACCATCCCCTTTCAGACCGGCAATTACTTTTAAAGTGCTGGTGCAATAAATTAGCCTCTCCTGCAGAGACAGTCAACATCTCTATTAGCTTGATAATTACTCACCAAAGTTCTTGGTTTTAATTGCAGCAGAAACAGTTGTTAATCACATGCTGAGCCAGGATTGCACCTTATGCCAATCCCATATATTACTCTGAAAACTTGACACACCAGCCCCAAATGCAACTTCGTGCATCTACCAGCAAGTTTTATTCTTCCTGAACATAGAGCGTAAGGAGATTTTTGGAGACGAGCATAATCACTTATGTGGAGGGAGGACATCTGTTGGCGCAGAAGTAGTGCGTGTAATGCAGACCTTCTAAGAGAAACCTCCGCAAGGCTGAAGAGATTGGGGGAGAAGCAGTGAGGGATTAGCAGAGAGGAACCTGAGACTGTGGTGACTGTAGTAGTGCTCAGATGCCATGGCGATGGGTGTGGTATAAGAACAAGGCTAGCTGGCTAGACAGAACTAAAGGATAAAATGGAAGCCTGGATGGATGGGGGGGGGGATTTATAGATATCTGTGATAGGATAGGAAATACCAAGCCCATTGGCGCTAATGGGGAGGACCTACCAAATTCACGGTCCATTTTGGGTAAATTTCACGGTCATAGCTTTTTTAAAATCTTGAATTTCCTGGTTTCAGATATTTAAATCTTAAATTTCACAGTGTTGTAGCTGTGGGGGGTCCTGATCCAAATAGAGGGTCAGGGCCAAGTCTATTGTAGAATGGTCATGGTATTGCTACCCTTGCTTCTGCCCTGCCTTCAGAGCTGGGTGGCCGGAGAGTAGTGGCTTCTGGCCAAGAACCCAGCTCTGAAGGCAGTGTTGATGCCAGCAGCAGCGGAGAAGTAAGGAAGGCAATACCATACCATGCCACCCTTACTGCTGCTGGAGGTGGCGCTGCCTTCTGGCCTAGGTGCCTGACCCGAAGCTGCCACTCTCTGGCCTCCTAGCTCTGCAAGCAGTGGAGAAATAAGGGTGGCAATACTATTATTCCCCCCCCCTACACACACAAGAGCCAGATTTCATGTGGGAGACCAGATTTCATAGTCCGTGACGTGTTTTTCACGGCTGTGAATTTTGGAAGCGCCCTACTAATGGGACTACTCGTCTGACTAAGGGACTGTTAGACTGAGGGTTTGCGGAAGCAGGCTTATAACAAACACCTTTTGAATCAAACTTTAGTAGTTACAATGGGAAAGTGTCGGTCTATTTATCCATCCATCCTACTTCCAGGTGAGTGAAGGATGGACAAACAGACAACTATCTACTATATACTTTTATGAAAGCCTTTTACTAAAGCATCTAGTACTGAAGACTAAAGGTGTGATCCTTCAGTTCGCTTATATTTGAGGCCTCTCTATATATATATTTCACTGATACAGATGGATAACTGAATTCTGTATAGCCATGAAACAAATTTAAAATATCTGCCTATTTGCCAATAGAATGACTGCATTGCCTGAGCACATCACACAACCACTGAAAACACACATCCCCAAAATGGTTAATCATAAAACATCCAGTGTCTGAGCTGTTGCATTATCCCTTGATATTCTTTATTGCAAAGAATAACGTGGCAGAAGCTAGTCTGAAAGGGTTCATAAAGTTAGTGTGATAAATGAGAAGAGGAAACACGAAAGGAGTGCTGAAAAAACCTCCACAAACCCCCAGGTAATAGGGAAAGATATTTCAATTTTTATCCACTTAATATTGGTGATGTGCCTTGTACACAGACCTTTTGAGTGCTGAATCCTTAACAGCTTCTTCTGGCCAGAAGGAAAATACTAGCCAAGAAAGTGACAGCTGAAACAGGAATCTCATAAAAGAAACTAAAGGGTCAGGAAATAGGAATATAGGGCCAGATTCTCAGTTGGTGTACGATCAGTGGAACTGCACTGATTTATACCATCTGAAGATCTGGACCGTCATCTTTAAAGTCAATTCATTCCGCTCTTTCCAACTAACCTAAAACCTATTGCCTTGGGATCGTCCTGTAGAATTTCTCAGCAAGCCTGATATTATAATATGCTCCGGTGGCTGGGATGCAGTGTGACAGGTGATACCATCTCTTGTTTAGCATGCAGATTGTATGGATTGCTTGGGGCAAGCAAAGAAGAACAAGCAATTTTAGTGAACGTTAAAAGCAGTTGGAAAAAATGCTGTGGGAAAGAACATGTTTTTCTTTCTCGTCCCTCTGAAAGCATGAACCCTGAGTAAATCAGATGCTTCTGTGAATACATGACATGTACAGTTAGGAGAACAATTGCATATCGTTCAACAACAGCTGATGCTATAGTTAGTTTCTAGCCCTTTAAAAAAAGAACACGCGCAACCAAAATCCCTTCTGTCCCGCAGTGAGAAGTCGATTGGATAACAGTGAGTTCCTATAAATTGGACAGTCCCCTTCCTGCAGGCAAAATTAAAGGGCCAGGTCAATAATCACTACAAAAATGGCCACTGACTTATTAGCAGAATCCCCTAGTCCTCTCATTCAAAAGAAATGAGGGAGAGCCACAGCTTAGCAACAGTTAAAGGGAGGGTCTTTGGAGCTCAGCATGTGCTATTGATTACTGAATGGTTTGCACCAGAGGAGGAAACCGTCACCCCCAAACAGGAATGATCTGGGCTGCTGCTAATGCTGCCCCTGTTTGTTTGTTTGTTTGTAACAGCAGCCGGCATGAAGCTGAAAGCTCCACAGCTGTGTTTTTAGGTATCCATCTCGACAAGGCAGCGGATGGTCAATGCAAATAACCACGTTGGCATTTTTCTCAGGCTACTAGGTCTCTCAAGTCCAACATTGTTTATGGCTCCATTTCTTTAATTTATTTAGCATGGCATAACCTTGTCATGGGGGAGGGGGAGCCTTGATTGATATGGAGACAGTGTGGTCAACTGGTTATAGGGCACTGACCTGAGATTCAACAGATCTGTTTTCATTCCTGGCTTGGCCCCTGTCTTGCTAGGTGACCTGAGAAAAGAAGGTCACTTCTCCTTGCCTCTGTTTCACTTCCCACCCTTTGTCTGTTTGAAACGTAAGCTCTTCAGGACATGGGCTGTCTCTGAGGCCCTGTCTACCCAGGAGCTGGGAGGGGTAATTCCCAGCTCGGGTAGATGTGCCCCTGCTAGCTGTGCTCAAGCGACTATGCTAAAAACAGCAGTGGGGCCCTGACGTCTTGGCCTAGCCTCCGAAGCACCCACCCATGCTGCCATCACCACTCCGCTGTTTTCAGGGCACTAGCTGGGGACAGAGCGCCACACCAAGCAGGCAGGGGTTGTCAAAACAGAGCCTGGGCTCCAACCGATAGCCCCAGCCAAGTCATCTAGCCCAGGCTTTCTGCGCCTCCATATGCAAGTCAGGGGTTTTTCTGTGTGGATGATAGAGGATTTGGGTTCAAAACCTGGGTAAGAACATGGCTTGGCTATTCAGTGATGACACACCCCATGGATCTACGTATCAGTAGCCCATCTGGAAAACGAGACTAATAATCATTCCTTTCTTCCACCCTTCATTTGTCTGGTCTATTGAGTTTGTCAGCTGTGCAGGGCAAGGGAGGGGCTGTCTCTCTCACTATGTGTATGTACAGCACCTAGCACAACAGGGCTCTGATCTGCCTTGAGACCCCTCGGCACAGTGGCAATCAAAGAATAACAAGGGGAGTGAGCAGGACACGCTCACTGCCGTGGGTGGACAGATGAACGGCAGAAGGTTTCTGTCTGAACTTTATTTCCTTGGGCATTTGCTCAAAGAAAAAAACGCAGACAGCAGGAAAAAAACAAATGCAACAACGAAGTGATTGCTGCAGGGGAAAGAAAACCGACTGATGCTGGCACAAACCAAAATAATTTCCTTTCTCTGTGACTTAATTTTCTGCAGCCTGCGTCTTGCCTAACGAAGAGATTGAAGTAAAACCCAGCTAGGGTGACCAGATGTCCCGATTTTGTTGGGACAGTCCTGATATTTGAGGCTTTTTCTTATATAGAAGCCTATTTACCCGCCCCCCCCCCCCAACCCCTTTCCCAATTTTTCACACTTGCTGTCTGGTCACCCTAACCCCAGCTGATCAAGATCACCACATGGGGCTAAACTGACAGGCTACTTCCTCCAATAGCGAGAAGACTTTTCAGACGGTCCCTGTTATGACACATCGTTCGGTTCAGCCAATGCATCCTGGTGCTGGAGATCAATAGGCTTTGAATGCTGTTTGGCAGCACTTATTATGGATAACTGTCTGGTTTGGGGCCTTTTGCCTCTGCAGCAAACAAATATGGATTTGCTCGCTGCGCGTGGGTTAGAAAAAAATCTCTTTTTAAGGTGACTCTCTGAATAGGAGGGGATCGTTCTGAGAGATCTGTCTCTTTGCTCCCGTGCCTGTCTACGGCACCTCTGAGTGAGTGGAGCCGCCTTCTGTGCTCTGCTTACTAGCTCTCTCACTCACGCCTTCATGTGCCTGGGAGGGCAGGTATTGCCAGATGGCCAGGACTGAAATTATATCCAATCAAAGTGTTTTGTGGGGGGGCTGCCTCCCCAGCTTCTCCCAGCAACTGCTTTGCCTTCAGAGACCACCCCAACATTTCCTCGTGGCCAGACTGTGGCTGTCTGCCATGCTCCAGCACCAAGGCAGGCTTAAAACCCAATCCTCTTTGACCTGAACCATCATTGTGAGCGCTCCTGCTGTCTGGCCTTCAGGTGTGCTGTGTGGGAACATGCCTCACTCTCATGGCCTCTGAAAACCTGCAGCACCGTAGGCGAGATTGATATGGATCATGCGGGGGGGGGGGTGGTTACTGTGACCGATTGGGTCACAGAAAACCCCCTTGGGACTGCCACCTGATATGCTCAGGCTACCTCTGAACCCATATTCCCTGGCAGCCTGGGACTTCAGTACCCTGTCTTGTTCTGCCAGACACACTAGCCTGCCACAAACACAGACCCAGGTCTGAAGCATGCCCCCCCAAAGCTGCAGACTTAACTGAAAATGGCTTAAAAAGTGTTCCTGTCTCTAGCATCCAGATACCCAGTTTCCAGTGGGATCCAAACCCCACATAAATCTGTTTTCCTCTGTATAAAGCTTATACAGGGTAAACTCATAAATTGCTCACCCTCTATAACACTGATAGAGAGATATGCACAGCTGTTTGCTCCCCCAGGAATTAATTACTTGCTCTGGGTTAATTAATAAGTAAATAGTGATTTTATTAAATATAAAAAGTAGGATTTAAGTGGTTCCAAGTAATAACAGACAGAACAAAGTAAATTACTAAGCAAAATAAATAAAACATGCAAGTCTAAGCCTAATACAGTAGGAAACTAAATGCAGGTAAATCTCACCCTCAGACTTGTTCCAATAAGCTTCTTTGAAAGACTAGACTCCTTCCTAGTCTGGGTCAGGCAATCACTCACACCCCTGTAGTTACTGTCCTTTGTTCCAGTTTCTTTCAGGCATCTCTTTGGGGGCTATCTTCTGAGCCAGCTGAAGACAAAATGGAGGAGTTTCCAGGGGCTTATATAGTCTTTCTTTTGTGGGTGGAAACCCCTCTACAAGATGGAGTTTTGCAGTCAGCTGGGCAAGTCACGTGTCTATGAATGATTCAGCTTTTTGCAGGCCCACGCCAGTGTTTACATGTTAGTCTGAATGTTCCCAGGAGAGCTTAGATGTGGGCTGGCATCTCCCAAAGTCCATTGTTAGTTAAGTACCTCCAATTACTTGAATAACCCCTTCACACTATGTTGACCAAATCTGCCTTATGTGCTTCCTACAGCAAACACTTTAAATACAAGCATAGAGCCAATGCTCATAACTTCAAATATAAAAATGATACATGCATACAAATAGGACGAATACATTCAGTAGATCATAACCTTTGCAAAGATATGTTACATGGCATACCTAGCATAAAACATATTCCAGTTATGTCATATTTACACTCATAAGCATATTTCTATAAAGCATTATGGGGTGCAACTTCACAGTAACACCTTCCTCTGCAGTATGGGGTGTGGATCTCCTGCTGGGATTGTCTGGGCATGTCTCACCTGATCAATTCCTTGTTGTTACCGGGGCCTTGGGCCCTGGTGTCCCATGTTCTGCTTGTGGCATAACCGTTTAGTCTCCTGAGGACTGACATGCTTTGTCTAAAGTCATCGGGCTCAATAAATGGATATTTGGTGACATTTAATGGCGTGTGATGTGCAGCAGGTCAGACTAAATGATCTAATGTTCCCCTTCTGGTGTTAAGCTCTGAAATCGATGAAAGCACAGCAAAACCCTGGTCATCAGTGTCACTTGATACCTCATTCAAAAGATGGAACTCAACACTTCTAGCTCCTGGGTTTCGTTATGACCCCTGTGGGGAGAGTGGTAAAAAAGTGTCAGTGGGTCACAAGTAGAAACTTTTTTACAAGAAACATTTTCTCAATGAAAAATAGCTTTTACGTCAAAATGGAAATGTTCATTTCCGATGAAATTTTGGAGGAGATTTCCTTAGGGAAAACCGAACACTTTTTGGTTTTCCGCAACTGGAAGCTGCAAAATTTCCATCAAGTCAGGAGAAAAATGTCAGTAAACCAACATCTTGCCCAACCTGCTGAAATTGCAGTAAATTCCATTTTTAAAAAATGTTCAATTTTTGTTTTTTCGATTAAAAAACCTCCCCCCCAAAATTGTAGAAAAATACTGACAGACATGAAAGACGTTTTGTTTTTGCCAAAAAAAAAAAAATTGTGGGAAACCTCCCACTACCACTTCCCAACCAACCCTAATCATGACATGTCCCCCGTTTCTTATGGCTAGATGGGTGAGAGGTCCCTAGTCTTATTGCTGTTCTAGCGTGGAATTCCTGTATGGAAAAGGCTGAGAACCATGGCACTAGCCTAATGCCGGGACTTTGGATCAGGATCCCAGTCAAGTAAAGACTAATAACTTTGTCTAACACAGAATATCTGCTCAGACCTCAGTTTGCTTGATGTCCCATCCCTCCTGGAGTGATCCAAGCACTGTTTGCTGCTGCTTCCTTATTTTGAATATTTTATTGAATCCCACATCCCTTTTTAAAACGTTCACATTTTGCAACATGCAATCCTGCCAATCTCTAGCTACAGCTTTAAAATCAATAAACTGCGTGGAGACAATTCTGAATGCACCAGGAGAACTCATTACCACGGCCCGCTTGAATGCCCACTCGCAGGAAAGCGATAATGTTGCCCATGTGATTTGACTTCCTGGAACCATCAGGTTTCTTTCTTTTTATTTTTCCCCCCTTATAACCTTATCACCTCCCATCCAGTAAGTGACAATTATTTACCAGATGCAGGACGTCGGGATGAACAGATTTGTTAGGTAACTTTTCTTTCGTCAGAAAATGGGATGAATTCTGACTCCTGCTGCCTGGGTTGGGAAAAGGGCTGTAAGGTGAAACAAGGAAGGAAACAAATGATTTTAATTTATTTTAGGAGCTGGCTGATGAGATAGCGAGGCTTACGGGGCTGAATCCTCAGTTGATGTAAACTGGCCTAGCTCCATAATATTTGACATGTTTGCTTAATGCCCTAGGCGTAACTTTAGTCATTACTGCAAATGCTTAACAATGGCACTGCGAACGGTGCTGTAGAAAGAAAAGAAGACACATTGCTTTGTTCCCCACTACCCCCTAGGAGCTATGCCAATATACTCCAGCTAAGGATCTGGCCTGTATTTTGGTCCTTGGCATTTGGCTATTGTCCCACTTAAACATCAGTTCTTTAGAGGCTGGCCCTCTGAAGGTTTTAATGTAATATACCGTATGGAGAGACACAGTTTTTGGAATTCTGTGCTACAAATTCGAAGGAGCATCCAGGCAGCATAGATTTGTGGGTTCACGAGTGCTGCACTGGGTGTGTCTATGAGATCATAAAGACTGTCTTTATTGTTGTCTATATTCCCGGAGGGAGAGTGTTCAGTGGTTCAAGCAGGGGAAGTCAGAGTAAGCATTCCGATCTTCTGTTCTCAGCTCTGTTGTGTAACCTTGGGTAAGTCACTTAACCTCTCCGTGCCTCAGTTTCCCTATTTGTTGAACAGATAAACACTCATCCTGTTACTTCTATCACCTTTCATCTGACAATCTCCAAACCTTCTACGGGTTTGACCTAACGCTCTCTATTTGAGCTGGTCAAAATTTTTCCTCTGAAGCTTTTTTGGCAAAAAATACATATTCATGACTTTGTGTCAAATTTGCCGAGTTTTGTTTGGGGGCTGAGGGGAGGAACCTAAACCAAACAAAACAATAAAGAATTTTAGAAAACAATGAAATATTATCTTCTGATATTTTCAAAATGAAAAATTTCACTTTTTTTATTCAGAATTACTTTCCCCCCAATTTCATTTTTTAAAACAATTCAACATTTTTTAAATAGCTCAAAAAAATTTAGTTTCAGGTTGAATGAAAAGTTTTGTTTGGGGTTAATCAAAATGTTTTGGTTCTCTGGTTTTTGTTTTTTAAATTTTCGCAGAACCTCCAGACATCCAAAAATCCGTCATTTGCACAAGCTATAATTACTCTCCTTATTTTATAAATTGGGATTTTAGGCATAGAGAAGTTAAGTGACTTGCCCAGGGTTAGAGTAAGTCAGTGGCAGAGCCGGAAAGAGAAGCTGGGAGTCCTGATGCACAGCTTTCACCAGCAAACATTTCTTCCTATGAGCTGCCTGGCTAACATCTCCTGTTTGTTCATACAGCTGAGGATTTGGATCTGTATGTTCATAAGTGGGAGCTGATGGTGAGCATGCGATGGAGCCAGACTCCCAAAAGTACTCAGGTAGATTTTTCAAGTGCAAAGTTCCCATTTAAGTGGGCACATAAGGGCCATTGCTCACAACCCAGCAGCTCCGGTTGTGATACAGATGACCAGATCTTCAATAGGGCTCACATCCAATGCCACTGGCCATTTGGAAAATAACAATTCCTATCTCTTATATGCGTCACATGCATCTGACGAAGTGGGTATTCACCCACGAAAGCTTATGCTCCAATACGTCTGTTAGTCTATAAGGTGCCACAGGACTCTTTGTCGCTTTTTACAGATCCAGACTAACATGGCTACCCCTCTGATACTTAGCTCTTATATAGCATTCTTCATCAGTAGATCTCAAAGCAATTTACAAAGGAGGGCAACATCATTATCCCCATTTTACAGATGGGGAAACTGAGGCACAGAGCAGGGCAGTGACTTGCCCTCAAACACCCTGCAAGCCAGTGACAGAACCCAGGTCTCCTGAATGCTAGTCCCGTGCTCTATCCACTAAGCCATGCTTTATTCAGGTGACTGAGAGGGAGCTGAGATTTTTGGAAAAATTTGGGCCCCTCTATGGGTGCTGAGCCCTTCTGAAAATTCCAGCTAAGGGGTCAGACTCTCAGCTAACTCAGCTTATCTCCGTTGACTTCAAAGTCGACTGGCCATCAGAGAAAATTCTTCCTCTCTTTGTTTGATATCTTTTCAGTTGTGGCTGATGCCAAATGAGGCTATTAATGTTGGTAAAGCACGTTGGGATCAGTGCATGAAAAATGTTGTATAAATATAAAGTATTGTTATGTTTATGAGATCTCTTGGCTTAAATTATAACCCTTTTTGGGGGGTAATTTAACATGAATAATAGCCTGGAGGGCTGTCAGGCAGAAATGGCACATTACAACCTTTTTATATATTATTTGCCAGAAAAATTGCAATAAATAAAAAGGTGTTTAAAAATCCACCTTCCATTTAAAAGACATAGTCACATTTAATATCAAATGATCTGTTATGAATAATAGGAAAGGATAGCAGAGAACAATACAGCGTGGCTTCTTTTTACATCCCCGTTCCTGGTCCATCTCTCCCAAGGCAGCCTGCCAAGCAATTATGAAGCATTTTGAAATAATGACTAAATGTACTGATAATGCAGTGACTCTGTTAGGCAAATGTGGCAGACGTTATGGTCCAGATGCTGCACTGGTGTGAATCAGCATATCTTCACTGAAGTGAAAGGGGGCCATGGACTGGAATAACAGGGGGGAGGGTCTGGACTAAGGTGTATTAGCAGAGTGGCCTGGGGGCGCCAAGACTGGAAGAGCAGGGGCAGGGCCTGCAGGTGAGAATGAAGAGGCACTGGCAAAGCATTGGGGTGGGGGGACAGGGACTGGAATAGCAGTGGGTGTTGCAGGTCTGCACTGAAGTGCATAGGTAAAGCCGCTTGAGGGAAGCTAGCTTAGCATTTTCCCAGTTAGTGTTTGATCGTATGGTGCAATCTTGCAAGGTGCTGAGCTCTCACTGAAGTCAGTGGGAACAGAGGGCACCTGCAGCATCAACCCTTTGCCTTCATGCGCACTAGAGTCCCTGTTTAAATAACATTTAAAACAGTCTTTTGAAATGAATGCCTTCCAGTGAAAGTCTGGCTGTTAATTGTAATTTATATTGGAAACGTTTAACAAAATCTTTGCTTTCCCGGAGTGCAATCCGTCATATTTTGAAATATACAAACAAAATAGCTTGGGGAAAATCAGAGTTAAAAAAAACACAAACCAAAACAATGACTAATGGTGCTTTACTCAGTCTTTGGATACTAGCGCGATTATTCCTCCCCCTAATGATCTAAAGATGTTTTCTCTTCGCTTAAAAGATCCCTAATGAGGGTGTGTTTTTAATTCCAGGAACAGGGGGAACTTTGCAATGTGACAGAGATACTGATTTGTCTCTCCCTTGTATTTGTTGTATGTTGCGTATCATGACGCGTGACCTTCAGTGACTTGGCTAAAATGGAACCAAGGGTCTAAACCACCCTTGGTTTTAGGTTTCCAAAACCCAAATCCACTCTGCTCCTCTTGGGTCAGATGCCCAGTTGCGGTAAATCTGTGTAGCTCCCTGGGCGTCAATGGGCCAGGTCCTGGGCAGGTGTCAATCAATGTAGATCCATCAGAGTCAATGGAGTTATGCTGATTTCATTTATTTTAATGGGATTTGAGCCCTGAATTCCAGCCTTGGTTTTGCCCATCGCTTCCTGTGTCCTTTTTTTTAAAGTCAATGTTGTTTCCTTTGTCACCTTATCGGCAGCACCTATTTTCATGTACCTTGTGACTTCCCAGCTCACTCCTGGGCTCTCCTAAAGTAAGCCTGCATTTCAAACAGTGCTCTGCTTCCACAGAGGCTGGGTTTTAAATTGTATAATAAAACTTAATGGACAAATGCGTCTCCTTGGGTCTCAGGTGTCTGATATCAGCCTCTCTTGCTGATGCATCACAGTGACATTCCAGTAGGGCAATGGGCCCCTAATGATGTATTATTATAATTTCATATATCTTTATTATTAATAAAGGAGAGAGCTGATTAGTTGGGTTGGGGAATTGGTAAATGGTGGAGAGTATCAGACAGATGGGCAGATGGGAATATGGGGGTGGGGGAACAGAACTAACGGCAACAGCGTTTGATCTCAAAAGGCAAGTCCAGTTCATTTACACACACACAGTGAAATTCACACGGGTGCAGGCAGCCTGTAGAAGGATTTAAATGGTTCACACACCTGGTGTGAACAGGAATCAATTTCACCTATCGCTAGTAAAATGCATGCAGCTTGTCTCACCTTCTAAAACAGCATTTCTCAAACTGGGGTCGCCGCTTGTGTAGGGAAAGCCCCGGCAGGCCGGGCCGGTTTGTTTACCTGCCCCGTCCGCAGGTCCGGCCGATCGCGGCTCCCACTGGCCGCGGTTCACCACTGCAGGCCAATGGGGGCCGCTGGAAGCGGCGGCCAGTAAGTCCCTCGGCCCGCGCCGCTTCCCGCAGCCCCCATTGGCCTGGAGCAGCGAACCGTGGCCAGTGGGAGCTGCAATCAGCCGGACCTGCGGACGGGGCAGGTAAACAAACTGGCCTGGCCCGCCGGGGCTTTCCCTACACGAGCGGCGAGCCCAGTTTGAGAAACGCTGTTCTAAAAGGCACCGCACTTGGGTTCCAGTGAATTGGTCGGGCAGTGAAGCTAGTTTCTAAGCTCTCGCCTGGGCCCCAGTTCAGAAAAGCTGGTGGATTTTCAAAAGTGCCTAAGTGACTTAAAAGCACGAATCCCAATGGCTTGTGCTCCTAAGGCATTCAGGCACCTTTGAAAATCCCACGTAGTATCTCTGTTCAGGAAGGTCACTTAAGGATGTGCTTAATGTTAAGGAAGTGCTTACGTGCTTTCCTGAATCAGGATCCTAGACCAGGAGCTGTATGGGGCAGGGACAGTCCTCTTTGCTACTTATCCATAGAATGTCTAGCGCCATGGGGCCCTGATTCCTGACTGAGGTTCCTACATGCTACCGTAGTAGAAATAATCCTCACTAGATTCCAGCGTGGAAGGACTGGGTTGGGCAGGGGATGCAGGCCTGTTTGGGGCTGATAACTGTCCATTGGCTCAGCTAGGAGACGGCATTGTGGGGCGGCTGTGATCCGGTCCCTTGCAGATGGATTTCTTAAGGAATGTACTGCTGCTTTCCAGTTGCTCGGTGGGTGGTGCATGCTCTTGCAGGACCAGAGCCGGCTGAATTATGAGGTTATTTTCCTCTCTCCTCTTCCTTCTGTTTTTGTGTGGTTCTGATTCTGGGTGATTTTCCCAAAGCAGTGTCTTTTATTTTTTTCCCCTCTCTATTACTTTTCCAGTCTGTCTGTGTGAGTCACGCTGTCAACCTGATTCCTCGTGAATGGGGAAGGGGCTGGACAACCCAATTAAGCAAGATGTTCTTAGACTTTGCTGCAATGACTGGGAGAAACGCATTCAGATATTAAGCAGCACAGAGGATGAGGAGGCGCCCGATGCATGAGAATGGATGACGTTTATTTCATTGCTTCTCCTTCTTTTAGCTCACGCTGGCCTAGCAGATCACAGCATGCCCAGGAATACACCTGAGGACTCATCCACCCTGGATGTGTTTGCCCAGAGGTGGCCACATCAGAACTGTGCTAGTGCACATGCCTAGCGTAGGTGCTGTGGAATAAGCAACATCAGTGCAACATACTTTTGACAGGTAGGGAGCTTGCCGTAGCCCCACTGTGCTGCCGGACTTTTAGAGGTCTAAAATCTCCCGGATTAGCTTCGGTAGCCTCCGGGAGATGGAGCCCGATTCCGGGAGATGGAGCCCGATTCCGGGAGACTTCTGGCCAAACCAGGAGGGTTGGCAACCCTGCCGGTGCACCTTTCTGTGCAGACCTAGGCTAGCAGTCTCTCTAAAGCCTGAACAGCTTCGTACCTCCTATCCGCTTTGACAGGACTGTGCTTTGCAGGATTGTGACCTGTGCACTAGGAAAGTAGGAGACCTTTTGCACAATCCTGGCAAAGCTGATAGGAGACCACATGACGAGTGAGCGGAGCAGGGGCAAACACAGTATAATCCACCCAGGAGACATGGCAGGCAGATGCTGGCTAAGCCTGTTCTGAAGAGACCTGAGAAATAATACTCCATAATATCCGCGCAGCAGAAAGTGGCATTTGCCCATGCAAAGCAGGCCGTTGTCTACACAGAAGATGCAAAATTGTGAGATTGCTCTTTAAATTGGTGAATCCTTGATTTCAGAGGCGCTTTGAAAATCTGACCCCTAATTTCTGTCCTGACTGGCTTGTTACATCTCTACTGGAAAACCGTGCGTTGGTGGTGTATACTTTCCATCCCAGGCCACTACACTGGAGAATTAAATAGGCTCGTGTCTCCACCTTTGGATGCAAATTAATTATTTGGCAAGGATTTCACAGCCAGGCTCCTTGAAAACAGTAAATCTGAAAGAAAATCCGGGTTTAAATCATTAAAAGCATTAAAAACGACCTTTACCTGCTGCAAACATAATCCATTAATAATGTGTCTTGTACTGGAGAGATAATGGGGCTCTTTCACCAGGGGATTAAGGGATTGTGGGAACTCAGAGCTGCCGATTCACTGAGAAAACGGTTTTTATTGCAGGTGGGACTATTTAAAAAAAAAAAAAAAAAAAAAAAAACCTAAAACACACAGGACAGATTTAACAATGTTCTTGTTTTATTTACATTCCCGGAACAAAGGTTTTATGGAAGAGGCAGGGAAGAAAGTTTAACTCTTTGCCTCAAGCCTCTGAGGCCACCGAATGTGCAATAAAACCTTCGATGCTCTACAGGGACTTGTTTAAGGGCCTGATGTGCAGTCACTTTATTGCAGAGAGAATTTCATAAAAGCTGCACTGCCTATGCATATTGGTTTGTTATCATAGGGTTGCTCATGAGATCTTAGCTAGCTATCTATCTTAGCTCCTCCCTCCCTTTCTAGTTGCGCTGGTTGAAAATTTTTGAACAAAACATTTTTACGTCAGAAAACGGGATTTTGTTAAGAAAAAAATATTTCACACAAAAAGCTGAAAAGGCCAAACCTACATGACGCGTTTTGATTATGGTTGGGCCAACATTAATCTCTGCATCTACCTACGCCATCATGGCACCTCATGGGAGTTGTAGTTCTGGGTCCACCATACCCCGTTATAAGACTTGATCCCACTCCGCAACCTGAGCTACCTATCCCATGATGCATGGCAGTCTCTTCCTGTGCCTGAGCTGCTGTGGTTCATGGTGTGAATCCTGTGATGCACTACAGTGACTCCACCACGGGGAGAGGCTGAAATGCATCTTGGGAGATGTAGTTTGACTTTGGAACAAGGCCTAGAGGGAAGAATGGGGGCAAGAGGGAATCTTTACAACAACTCCTAGGAGGCATCTCGGGTGGGTGCAGAGATTAATGTCTACCCAACCCAAGATGAAACATTTTGTCATTTCCAAAGTGAAATATTTCTGAACTTTTTGTGCCATTAAAAGTTTTGATATTTTGACTTTGGGAACAAAGACAAATGTTGAAATAGAATCGTGGAATATTAGGGTTGGAAGAGACCTCAGGAGGTCATAGAGTCCAATCCCCTGCTCAAATATTAGAGTTTATCCCACGCGATGGAAATTTTGTTTTTTGATCAGCTATGCTCTCTAGGTTCCTGGCCCATGCTATTAGCCATAGCATCTGAATGCATATACGTACTATTTTGTTAATGCTAGATTGTTCATGAAGGTTGGACTGTGAACACTGGCTTGTTATAGGGTTGCCTGTGAGGTCTGGGAGATGCATCTGTTAGTATAAGACTCCTGATGAAATCTTGTCTGCACACATTGGCTTGATATTGTACAGTAGTAGTATTACTATTTATTATTTGTGTTGCAGGAGTGCCTAGAGGCCCGAATCCTGGATCCAGGGCCCCATTGTGCTAGGTGGATATAGGGGAATGCTTCAGTATTAAACTGTTGGCTGGTTTTTGTTTGCTTGCCTGCTTTTTAAAGAAAAAAGGCACTGAAACGCTTTAATGTCAATGTCGCTATGTTGACTTCCATCCGCTGAGAATCCGACCCAATGCTCCTATAAGACATTGTGGACTGCAGTGTAGAGAGAATTCTCCACTGGGCTGGACAGCCAGAGCACCGATATCCTTGTGGGTACATTTCTGGTGTAACCCTGTGAGTGCTCTGGGGTAGTTTAATGGCACAGTCAGGGCAGATTTCCCAGCTTTACGTGAATAAGGAAAGGGGCTTAGCTAGCCAGCCTCATCCATCTTGGCTGACTCGAGCGGCTTGCCCAAATAGAAGTTAAATGTTGACAATGTACCGAGCAAGGTGGACAAAAGGTGTCGTGACGCTATTCTTACAGCTGAGGAGGCTTCATGGCGGCTGAAGCGTGTCAGGTTGATTTATCACGCGGCTTCAGGAGAAAATAAACAATTCTGGTGGCAGGAAAGAGCTTTGCTCACTGAAGAGCCTTTGGATTTTCCAGGACAGTAAAGGGCCCTGGAGATAACCCCGGATGGCGGCGGGGGAGCTAAAGCTGGAAAGAGAACTGCCACGTGAAATGGCAGCGAATGCTGCCTGTCCCTGCTAGGAAGTCGAGGGAGTCCCCCTGACTTACAGGCTCTTTAAAGGTTGACCCCTTTAATTAATCCCCATTTATTTTATTACTAATAACAGCTGAGATCAGAGCACAAGAGGCTGTGCTTTCCCCCAACAAGCTAACGATCGTACCAGACAAGGTGGCAGCGAGGCGGGATTAGTCACCTGGCTCGTCTCATCAGCAGCTCTCCGGGCACTTTACAGCATCATTATCCCTTTTTTACAGAGAGGGGAAGTGACTTGCAGGCTGGTGGCAGAGCTGCGCCTAGAACCCAACTCTCCGGAGTCCCACTCTAGTGCTCCATCCAGAAGGCCAGTCTGCCTCCCATTTGCCTGCTGGGGAGCGAGGCACAGGGAGATTAAGTGGTTTACCAAGGTCACACAGGGAGTCTGTAGCACAGAGAGGAATTGCACCCATCTTTGCCGGCTGCCCAGGCCACTGTTTTAAGCACAAGACCCCCCTTCCTCTGTAAGCAGCACTAGTCCTGATCTTCCTTTCACGGCAGTCAGTGGAAGGTTAGTTGTTCACTCTAACGGGGTCAGGATTGGGTCCCATGTGTGGATGGGAGGGGGGAACTCAAATTACGAAATGTAGAACTTACCTAGAATCACAGGGTCTGATTCTCCTCTCTTACAATAGTTGTACACCAGAGTCACTCCACTAACTTAACAATCCCTCTGACAGAGACAAGCACCTACAAGATCTCTATCAAGCATTCTTAAAACTACAATACCCACCTGCTGAAGTGAAAAAACAGATTGACAGAGCCAGACGAGTACCCAGAAGTCACCTCCTACAAGACAGGCCCAACAAAGAAAATAACAGAACACCACTAGCTGTCACCTTCAGCCCCCAACTAAAACCTCTCCAGCGCATCATCAAAGATCTACAACCTATCCTGAAAGATGATCCCTCACTCTCACAGATCTTGGGAGACAGACCTGTCGTCGCTTACAGACAACCCCCCAACCTGAAGCAAATACTCACCAGCAACCACACATCACTGAACAAAAACACTGACCCAGGAACCTATCCTTGCAACAAAGCCCGATGCCAACTCTGTCCACATATCTATTCAAGTGACATCATCATAGGACCTAATCACATCAGCCATACCATCTGGGGCTCATTCACCTGCACATCTACCAATGTGATATATGCCATCATGTGCCAGCAATGCCCATCTGCCATGTACATTGGCCAAACCGGACAGTCTCTACGCAAAAGAATTAATGGACACAAATCTGACATCAGGAATCATAACATTCAAAAACCAGTAGGAGAACACTTTAACCTGTCTGGTCATTCAATGACAGACCTGCGGGTGGCAATTTTGCAACAAAAAAGCTTCAAAAACAGACTCCAACGAGAAACTGCTGAGCTTGAATTGATATGCAAATTAGATACAATCAATTTAGGCTTAAATAGAGACTGGGAATGGCTGAGCCATTACAAACATTGAATCTATCTCCCCATGAAAGTACTCTCACACTTCTTATCACTGTCTCTACTGGGCTATCTTGATTATCACTTCAAAAGTTTTTTTTCCTCTTACTTAATTGGCCTCTCAGAGTTGGTAAGACAGCTCCCACTTTTTCATGCTCTCTGTATGTGTATATATATCTCCTCACTATATGTTCCATTCTGTGCATCCGAAGAAGTGGGCTGTAGCCCACGAAAGCTTATGCTCAAATAAATTTGTTAGTCTCTAAGGTGCCACAAGTATTCCTGTTCTTTTTAACTTAACAGAGTTCCTCCTGATTTTCATGCTAGCGGTAGCAAAAAGAGAGCTGAACCCCAAATCACTTATGTTCCAAACTCCTTTTCATACTCTTCCTGATTTGGAAGGCTAATGTGGGCCTTCAATAGCACCTAGGCAATTTGCACAGGGGCGGATTTCACCCTTGGACAATATTCACCTAGATGCATAGATGTTAAGGCCAGAAGGGACCATTAGATCATCTTGTCGGTCCTCCTGCAAAGCACAGGCCAGAGAATTACTGCTCGTTACTTACTTAGCAGGACCACAAGGCCTGCGTCCAGACCATTCCCCCCAAGGTGTGTGGTTATCTCTGTCTCGTATCACAAGGTATTTTTGCCCAGTCCATTAAATAGGTAACATACATGGTTTGCTCCAGCTAGTCCAACAATGGATAGGCAGCTGCTGTGCTGTGACAACTGCTTACCACACTGATCACTCTTTACCTTGTGCTCTGGGACGTGTTATATCCACCTTATATCTTGCCTTATATTTTATTTAATCTTTATATTGCGGTGGTGGCAAAAGGGCACAACTGGGTGGTATCCGAACTGACAGCCCTGGACCACTTGGACAGTAAATTCCTCAGCGCAGGGACTGCCTTTTCACGACATATTTGCACAGCTCCTAGCACAGTGGGCCTGGGGGTCTCTAGGCACTATGGCAATACAGATAATCAAGGAGAGTAACAATAGTCCAGCAGGTCTCAAACTGTGAGTTGCGACCCCCATTTTGGGGGGTCGCCAGGGCTGGCTTAGAGTTGCCGGGGCCCAGAGCCAAAGCCAAAGCCCGAGGGCTTCAACCCTGGGCAGCAGGGTAGGTTACAGGCCCCCTGCCTGGGGCTGAAGCCCTGGGGCTCTGGCTTTGCCCGGGTGGTGAGGCTCAGGCTTTGGTCCCCCCTTCTGGCGTCATGCAGTAATTTTTGTAGTCAGAAGGGGGTCACGGTGCAATGAAGTTTGAGACCCCCCTGCAATAGTCTGTCCAGCTCTCCCCAGGAAACCACCCCCAATTCATTAGACTTTTGAGATGTGACCTCTCGGGATTTATTTTTCCACATCCAGCATTTAGTGACAAACAGGACAAGAGAGGGGCGCTGGAGGAGGCAGCCAGCGCTGCAGCAAAACCTTTCAGTGGCAGAGCTGTGTGCAGTCAATTAACCCAGGTTTAAATCTCAAGCATGGCTGTATAATGACGCTTGCCGCTTCTCTGGCTATGCCCTTGGATTAATGATGTATGGGTGTGGCCAGGCTGATTCGTCCTAATGCTAGGCAAACCGTTTCAGGAGACGATGACAAGGAGAGGCAGGAAAGGCACTTACCGTGTGTGTGTGTGTGTGTGTGTGTGTGCCCTGATCTTGGTTGGCATCTCCAGCCACAACTGTGATACAACCCCCCCCCCCCCCCCCGCCCCCTTATCTAACAGTTGTAATTGTATCTCCTGCAGATTTTATTTTTGTTGTGTATTACTTGCCAAGAACGGATCATGTCGTCAGTGCTACAGAACTCAGTAATGACACTCCAGATCCTTAGCTGGTGTAAATCACTATACCTCCATTGGTGGGGCTGAGCTGAATTACACTAGCTGAGGATCTGGTCCATCCTCTCTGCCCCTGGGAGCTTTCAATCTGAAGATGTGATCAGCTCTCATCGAATATACGTAATGGGTGAAATTCAGAAGAGCCAGTATGAGACGTGCACCACTTAAGTCTTACTGAAGCTCCCTCAAGAGTCACATAGGCCTTGTGCTGGACATCTTTGTACGAGGCTGAATTTCCCCCTGTGCCTGTCTCCTGGGGAAGCAGCTGTGGGAAGAGAGTGACCAGCTCAAAGTGACCCTGACAAATTGGAGAACTGGTCTGAAATCAACAAGATGAAATTCAGCAAAGACAAGGGCAAAGAACTGCAAGAGGATGGAAAGAAAAATCAAATGCCCAACAACAAAACGGGGAGTAACTGGCTCAGAAGTAGTACTGCTGAAAAGGATCTGGGCATTAGAGTAGATCACAAATTGAATGAGTCAACAGTGCGGTGCAGTTGCGAAAAAAACGAATATCATTTGGTGGTGTATTAATAGGAGAGTTGTGTGCCAGACACAGGAGGTGATTCTCCCACTCCACACTGTGGAGACCTCAGCTGGAGTCCAGTTCTGGGTGCTGCACTTAAAGATGTGGACAGGTTGGAGAGAGTCTAGAGGAGGGCAACAAAAATGACAAAAGGTTTAGAAAACTCGACCTACGAGGAAAGAGTAAAAAACCTGGTAGTGTTTAGTCTTGAGAAAAGAAGACTGAGGGGTGACCAGATACCAGTCTTCAAATATGTTAGGGGCTGTTATAGAGGATGGTGAGCAGTTGTTCTCCATGCCCACTGATGGTAAGAAGTAATCGGCTTAATCTGCAACAAGGAAGATTTACGTTAGATTTTAGGAAAACCTTTCTAATGCTAAGAATAGTTAAGCACTGGAACAGGCTTCCAAGGAAGAATGTGGAATCCCTGTCATTGGAGTTTTTAATAACAGGTTGGACAAACTGTGAGGCTTGGTCTAGGTTTACTTGGTCCTGCCTTAGTGCGGGAAGCTGGACTAGATGACATCTTGAGGGCCCTTCCAGCCCGACATGTCTCTGATTCTATTATTTTTCTTCCTTGTCTGATGCATCTTGAATGGAAGGAGCAGGACAAATGGTATATTCCCTGTGAATTATATTTTGTCAGCTCAGTTTCTCTCTTGTTCTTCCTTCCCCTTTAAGTTTGTGTCCTGTCTCAATGCCTTTTCCTTTTTCCACACTTCCCTCAAGAGTTGGAGAGAGGGAGCGAGCGAGCGAGGCCTGGAATATTTTATGTCCAAATGACACAGGATGCGATTTTCAAAGTCACTGGGACTTGTGCTCCTAACTAACTGAGGCACTTTTGAAAATCCAGCTCTTTATACCTTTCTGCATGGTTTTTGGGTGCCCAGCTGACTCTGACGTGCTGATCAACCACACAACTCTGGTTGAAGTCAGTGGCAGCTGTGGGGGCTGAAAACCAGGACCCAAGGTCTCAAGCTGTGCATCGAGATTTAGCATCTGCTTTGACCAGAATCTTTAGGTGTACGATGGACTGACAGCAATGAGAGAAGTAAGATGCCAGCCTCTCTTAACAAGGAACACCATGACCTTCAGCTAATTGGTGATGCACAAGGGTTAGCAGAAAGGTATAAAGAGCTGGATTTTCAAAAGTGCCTCAGTTAGTTAGGAGCACAAGTCCCAGTGACTTTGAAAATCGCATCCTGTGTCATTTGGACATAAAATATTCCAGGCCTCGCTCGCTCGCTCCCTCTCTCCAACTCTTGAGGGAAGTGTGGAAAAAGGAAAAGGCATTGAGACAGGACACAAACTTAAAGGGGAAGGAAGAACAAGAGAGAAACTGAGCTGACAAAATATAATTCACAGGGAATATACCATTTGTCCTGCTCCTTCCATTCAAGATGCATCAGACAAGGAAGAAAAATAATAGAATCAGAGACATGTCGGGCTGGAAGGGCCCTCAAGATGTCATCTAGTCCAGCTTCCCGCACTAAGGCAGGACCAAGTAAACCTAGACCAGTGTTGTCTTCATTTCAGATCATGCTTTCAAGCTTTTCTCTCTCAATATGTTATTCTGTAACGGTAGGGGAGGTTGCAGGCAAGCCAGGGATCAGCCATGGGGATCAAAAATTTAATTCTGTATAGGAGATGACTTTTTTCCTAATTAAGGATGATACACCTGGGATGTGTTGCTTACAGTAATTGGGCAGCAAAGCAGGCTGCTCGCCCAGCCTTTTAACAGCACATGCATTCCAATGGGCCAGGGCCATGGAGATTACTTATCCAAGAACACTGTGCAAGACCATGCAGCAGAGGCTGGGTTATCATTCCAGTTCCGTACCTAATAATAATACTTAGCTTGTATAGAGAGTTTTCCATCTGTAGTTCTCAAAGCATATCACAAGGGAGGGGTGGTATCATTAGCCCCACTTTACAGATGGGGGTACTGAGGCACAATGAGGTGAAGTGACTGGTTTGAGGTTGCTCGTGGTCAGGTCAAGAACTTTGGTCTCACAGTTTGTCAATAGGAAGCATTCTTGACAGGGCCAGGTTAAGGAAATGTGAGGGCCTGTGCATATCACCACGTGGCCCTTGGCCCAGTGCCTTTCTTGGGATCATGGGAGTTATCTACACAAGAGCTCTTTGGTGAGGGCTCCCCCATCAATAATAATGCCTAGCTCTTATCAGCCATCAATCTCAAAGCATTTTACAAAGGAGGGTCAGTATCATTATCTCAGGGGAAACTGAGGCACAGAGCAGGGAAGTGACATACCCAAGGTCACCCAGCAGGCCAGTGGCAGAGCTGGCACTAGAACTAGGTCTCCTGCATCCCAGGCCAGTGTTCTGCCCATCAGGCCACACTAACCACTCATTAGCACACTTGTTAAAATTAATGATTTGTTGTTCCCAAATGGAGAGAGAAAGTTCCACCCATCCAAGCAGGGGCAACACCAGGTGATTGCAGTGACCAATGGCACATGACAAATGATGAACAGTTATGGTCAATGGTCAAGCCCAGGGGCTGGAATTGTTCAGATAAACTATTTAGTATTGAATTAATTGCCTATGTCGAGAGGCCATACCACAGCCTCTGCACCATCATTCTGGGATCTATTAGCGGGAATGTTGTAAGCAAGATGCGAGCAGTAATTCTTCTGCTCTACTCCACACTGATGAGGCCTCAACTGGAGTATTGTCCAGGTCTGGGCGCCACATTTCAAGAAGGATGTGGACAAATTGGAAGAGCAACACAAATGATTAAAGGTCTAGAAAACGTGACCTATGAGGGAAGATTGAAAAAACTGGGTTTGTTTAGTCTGCAGAAGAAAAGACCTGGTAAGATGGGGGACATAACAGGTTTCAAATACATAAAAGGTTGTTACAAGGAGGAGGGAGAAAAAATGTTCTTATTAACCTCTGAGGATAGGACAAGAAGCAATGGGCTTAAAGTACAGCAAGGGCGGTTTAGGTTGGACGGTAGGAAAAACTTCCTGTCAGGGTGGTGAAGCACTGGAATAAATTGCCCAGGGAGGTTGTGGAATCTCCATCATTGGGGATTTTTAAGATCCGCTTAGATATAAACCTGTCAGGGATGGTCTAGATAATTCTTAGTCCTCCCATGAGTGCAGGGCACTGGACTAGATGACCTCGCGAGATCCCTTCCAGTCCTACAGTTCTATGTGACTCTCACATAACTGGTAAATTGCTCTTTGCATGGGGGTGAACCCCCCCCCCCCCCCAGTCCCGGAGCACAGGCTGGTCCCCATTAGCCCCAGCCTGGGGGCCCGTCCACACGGGGAAGCAGAACAGAAGCAGGAAGGAGTGTGGGGGGGGCATGCAAGGCTGTTTTGGGGAGGCTCCGCCTTCTCCTGCCTTTGATACCCGCCACCCATGCTCGCAAGGCTTTATTGATCAGTGTAAACATATTGGGCTTGATTCCGCACTTCATCACGCCACCCTTTCCCTGGGGTCACCCCGCAGATTTTCCATGTATATCTGTTGTAACGGAGCAGAGAATCAGGACCTTTCTGTTGCATTTAGGAAGCCAGAGCGGTCTTTGGGTGCACAAAACGATTTGTTGGAACAGAAGGTGAAGGGACCTGGAGAGAAGATGTAGGGCCTGCTTATCCAGCTGGCGATGCTCATTTCTACCCCCCCTGCCCCATAGCACTTGTGAAACCCACAGCGCATTTATTAGCTACTGCAACACACAGGCTGGGATGTTTTAAGGATGTAGGTGCCCAAATCCCATTAAAAAACGAAGGGAGATTGGATGCTTAATTCCAACGTGTGCCTTTGGACCTCTCCTCCTTAACCATTTCCTGCATCTCTTCCTATCCACAGACCTCTCGCCTCATCCTTCTGCTAGGCACGGGGCAGGCTGCAGCTCCAGGGAGCTCCATGTGCTACCTGCCTCTTCGGTTTCAAAACCACTTACAAGGTACGACCTGGCTAATAAGTGGGGTGCTTTAGCGCAGTCTCGCAGCAGTATGGTGCAGGGATTGAGTCACTGAAGTGATTATCCTGGGAATGTATGGGGCCATAAATGTGTCTCTTGCTCATAACCCAGCTGCAAAGGCTAAGAGGCGCTGCCGGGCTTCTCTGATTCCACCCGGCTCTGCTGCCTTTAGATTGCAATTAGCGTGTGTTTGGGGGGGAAGGAGGGGGATTTTGACTGTGCTGTAATTCCATGCAGGTGAAATTCACCCCTACCCAGGAGGGTAGAACAACACTTGTGCACCACTAATGTCCCTCTTAAGCCCCTTAAAGCTTTTGAACAACTTAAACCATTAAAGGCCCCAGGAGTCTCACACTGAGCATCGGAAACGTGGAGGATTTTGCAGTTTAGATCTGTGTTCCGCTCCCTGGCTGGAGCGCTGGGTGGCGGAGCAGGGCAAGCCCCCGTGCCCCAACCCTGCTCCCCAGGTGCATGCCTGGGCCCAGAGGGACCCCTGGCCAGCATGTCCATCGCCCCCTGTAAGGCTGGGTGGGAAGCAGCCCCGATTTCTCCTGTCCCCCCTGCCCTCTGACCCCATCATTGCCCACCCACCCGACGTCAGGGCCCACCCAGGAGTCCCATCCTGGCTACGCCACTGGGTGTTTGTAAAGAGCAAAGCAACAACGTTTCTTGAGCTGATTTAAGTCACTTTTTTTTTTTCAATTCCCCAAACAAGTCTTGCCCAAGCTGACAACTTCCAGTGCTCACTAACCTGCCCCTAGTGAAAACATCCCAGTTAGAGGGCCCTTGACACTGGCCTGCAAAGCTGCGAGTGGTCTGTTCTGCCGCTCTAACCAAACAGGCCGAGCTCCCAGATGGCTGGTGGGCCCTTTGCTGAGATCAAAAGGGACATTTTAATGAATACTAATAATCTGGAAATCATAACTTTCAAATGATTGAACAATTACTGTGACTCTGAGCAACCCTCGAGCCATTAATGAGACAGCCGTAAAGAGGTGGCAAACCCATTCTGATTAGGGGCTCACAAACCTTCTCTTATAATATCCAGGAGAGTCACCATTTCTGCACTCACCCAGCACATGCTGCCTTCACGCAGCTAATTCACTCTGGACACCAACTCACCAGAGCTCTCTGTTGACCGTTTATTAATTGGGTGGGAGAAGAGGGAAGAAGCCACAAGGAAAACACATCTGGTCTGTAACGAGCTGGCCCCTTCCAAAATTCATTCCTCAGCACAGTGACTGATAGAGAAGTTCAGATGCACCCTGGATGCATGTGCTGAATATATTATTTATAGCTCTTTGGGAAAGGTTGCTGCCCCATTTGGCCATAATTGTGGCTTGATTTAAAGACTTTCTTCCCCCATCTTTGAGCTAAACCTTTTATATCCTTCCTTGGAAAGCACCGAGCTGAGGTTCCCAGTCCAGGAAAGGTGGTCTTGCCTGCCATTATCAATGGCTATTTCTGTTGTCAATTTGTGTGTGCCAGGTGAAATCGATGTTTACTGATGACTAACCATTGAAATTGAAAGCCTAGCTAGACCGGAGGTTAGACTAGATGATCACAGTGGTCCCTTCTGGCCGTTTAATCAGTTAATCTATGAATATTCAGGACAGAAATTGCTATTTACTACACATCTGAACAGTATCCTGCACAATGGGGCTTGATCTCACCTTGGGTTTTAGGTGCCATCGTTAGTCAAATAATTAAGCACAAGATGTAATGGTTGTTGAAGGAACGTCACTTTAGTAGATGGGGTAAAACGTTAACTACAGTCAGACTAGGGCACTGAAAAGCTCCTGGGGTAAGGCGATGGGAGGGAGTGCCATCTAGTGGTTAATGCAAAGGTTCTGTAGTGGGGGGCCCAAAACTGGACGCAGTACTTAGATGTGGCCTCACCAGTGCCGAATAGAGGGGAATAATCACTTCCCTCGATCTGCTGGCAATGCCCCTAGTTATACAGCCCAAAATGCCATTAACCTTGTTGGCAACAAGGGCACACTGCTGACTCATATCCAGCTTCTCATCCACTGTAACCCCCAGGTCCTTTTCTGCAGAACTGCTGCCTAGCCATTCGGTACCTAGTCTGTAGCAGTGCATGGGATTCTTCCGTCCTAAGTGTAGGACTCTGCACTTGTCCTTGTTGAACCTCATCAGATTTCTTTTGGCCCAATCCTCCAATTTGTCTAGGTTACTCTGGACCCTATCCCTACCCTCCAGCATGTCTACCCCTCCCCCCAGCTTAGTGTCATCTGAGAACTTGCTAAGGGTGCAGTCCATCCCATCATCATTAATGAAGATGCTGAACAAAACTGGCCCCAGGACCAACCCCTGGGGCACTCTGCTTGATACCGGTTGCCAACTAGACATCGAACCGTTGATCACTACCCATTGAGCCTGATAATCTAGCCAGCTTTCTATGCACCTTACAGTCCATTCATCCAATCCATACTTCTTTAACTTGCTGACAAGACTAGTGTGGGAGGACGTATCAAAAGCTTTACTAAAGTCAAGGTATATCACGTTCACCGCTTTCCTCATATCCACAGAGCCAGTTATCTCATCATAGAAGGCAATCAGGTTGGTCAGGAATAGCTTGCCCTTGGTGAATCCATGTTGACTGTTCCTGATCACCTTCCCCTCCTCCAAGTGCTTCAAAATGGATTCCTTGAGGACCTGCTCCATGATTTTTCCAGGGACTGAGGTGAGGCTGATCGGTCTGTAGTTCCCTGGATTCTCCTCCTTCCCTTTTTTAAAGATGGGCACTATATTTGCCTTTTTCCAGTCATCTGGGACCTCCCCGATCACCACGAGTTTTCAAAGATAATGGCCAATGGCTCTGCAATCACATCAGCCAACTCCCTCAGCATCCTAGGGGATCTGGACCCAAGGACTGGTGCATGTCCAGCTTTTCTAAATAGTCCTTAACCAGCTCTTTCACCACTGAGGGCCTCTCACCTCCTCCCCATACTGTGCTGCTCAGTGCAGCAGTCTGGGAGCTGATGTTGTCTATGAAGACCGAGGCAAAAAAAGCATTGAGTACTTCAGCTTTTTCCACGTCATCTGTCACTAGGTTGCCTCCCCCATTCATTAAGGGTCCCACACTTTCCCTGACTTTTTTCTTGTTGCTAATGTACCTGTAGAAACCCTTCTTGTTACCCTTCACAGCCCTTGCTAGCTGCATCTCCAATTGTGCTTTGGCCTTCCTGATTATACCCCTGCATGCTCAAGCAATATTTTTATACTCCTCCCTAGCCATCTGTCCAAGTTTCCCTATCTATTCTTAGAGCATTCTGCTCTGGCAATGTAAAGAAGTCTTAGAGTATGTGGGAAAGGCCCTGTGAACATCCCCCTCCTCCTACACAGCCATAGAGTTAGTATAAGGCCCCAAACACAGACCTCCCCATCTGGGGTGGATCAGGTCGGGTGTGGCCAAAGCGCATTGCACTATGGTTATTCTTTTTTTCTTGGGAGTTAGGGGAAGCAAAGGATAACTAGAGCAGCCTCGAGGCTCCTCTAACTTATACCAAGGACTGGGCTGACCTCTGCCTGGACCCATGAAGGTGGCTTCAAGACACTTCCGCCCCACCCCGTCTTTCACTGCTGCATCCCTGTTCCAAGTGCAGGAATGGAGTAACTGAGAACTAGGCCTGTTCACTGGCTTGACATCCCCATATGAGGGTAGGTAGGGGAGGCAGCTGCTATTCTAGCCCATGGGATGCAATGAGTGTGTCTCCCTATCTGCTCCCCATGTACCAGGCCCAGTTGCTAGAGCTGTGCATGGGCGAAGGGTGGATTTTTTATGCTAGGTGAAGAATGAGAGTGCGTGTCTGTACACAGCTACAGATGGGTGCGTTACATCATATTTATTTATACAGCAGTGTTTCCTCATGACAACTGGCAGGTTTGCTTTGTTCTTCACCAGGCCTTTTATTAACACATGGCTGGATCCCTCTGTCTATCTGCACCCATGTGCTAGTGATCAGACAGTGTGTAATTGTGCATCTGCCCAGAGAAACAGGGATGTGATGCTTGGGCAATTGGAAGTGGATGTATCTCATGCCATAGAATCATAGAATATCCAGGTTGGAAGGGACCTCAGGAGGTCATCTAGTCCAACCCCCTGCTCAAAGTAGGACCAATCCCCAGACAGATTTTTGCCCCAGACCCCTAAGTGCCCCCCTCAAGGATTGAACTCACAACCCGGGTTTAGCAGGCCAATGCTCAAACCACTGAGCTAACCCTCCCCCATGCTTTCAAAGGAGGTGGCAAAAGATGGTCCTAGCAATATATGTAACTCCTATGCTGGCACACGCCATCCTATCCCTAATGTCTGCAAGGACAAATGGAGTTTGGGTTAGTGTCTCTAACGTATCCTCCTCTACCAGGGCCTGTAACCTGCCTCAGCAGGGGCACAGAATCAATGATCTAATGGGCTTCTGTGATCCTACTTTTTGCCTAAGAGCCTAAGAAAAGGTGGGTTTGGGTAGGTTTTCAGAGAGCACTGCCCTTTGGAAGTGCTGCTCTTCCCGTTGCCAGCTGTACACTTGCATACGTGCGTGTGTGCGTGCGTGTGTGCGTGTGTGCGTGTGTGTGTGTGTGAGAGAGAGAGAGAATGAGAAACAGGGAGTTGGAGAGCAAATGAAAGGAAAAGGAAGACTGTGTATGAGAGAGAGAATGAGAAAGGGAGGGAGAATGTGAAAGACAAAAAGCAAGTGTATCCGATAGGGTTGGCTGTATTCCTGGAGATTCATCTTTCATTCCTGGAGATTCCAGGACAAGCCTGGAGGGCTGGCAACCCTATCGGAGAAAGAGCATAAAAAACCATCAGAGGGCAATTTTCCCAGGCAAAGGCCCTGTGCATTTCATACCCTCAGCTGGAACACACAGTTCCATCTCGCTGACATCCCTTTCAAGTCACCTCTGGGCTGAAGCCTGGCTCTGCTGTGCGGGGCTGAGTGAGGGACTCTATTTTCAGTTGAGGAGTGCCAGAGTGCGTGTTCTAGGCACAAACTGCTGGTGGCCCCTGCTGCCAACCCATTGCTCTTTGCAAGGAGCTTTAACTGGAGCCATCAAATCCCTGCTTTGGAGTTATTCTCGCTCTCTCCCTTTTATGCTGGTTTTAGGGGTTGTTAAAGGGCCAGAAGATTAAGTGCAGCAGCCTCCTGTATAGGATCGACCATCTCCGGAGCCTTTAGTTAGCTCCCTTTCGTTTTACAAGCCTGCATAGCTCTGTAACCGCTATTATGAGCTGGCTCTGCAGAGCCACACTACTTCCCACAGTCTTTTATTCCTCCCCATAAAAATCTAAGCTCAGTGTGGAGAAAACAAGCAGTTAAACACAGAGAGCCAGAAACAGGGAATTTAAATAAGGTCTAATAACCCACCCTTATCTTCACGCCACCTCTGGAATGGCTATTCTGGGACAGCCAAGGACACCAGAGAGACTGGCAGGAATGAGCAGAAATTGCAAGGAATTAATAAGTACGGCGTGTTTTTGCTCTCATGAATTTTTACCTCCTATTTCTTCCTGTCTAACAAACTGATCAGTTTTCTATTAAGGCTGCAGGGATCTTCTCCTCTCACGTATGCTGGGATAGATTAGGAGTAACACCATTGTAAGCACAGTGGGTTTGATTCTCCTCTCTCTCACCTGGTGTAAATCAGGAGTAACTCCACTGAACTCAGTAGGTCCAATTCTCCTTTCATTTGCCTTGAATAAATCCGAAATACCTCAGCTGTAAGTCACTGGGCATGATTCTCTTCCTGCTTTCCTGCTGTAAATCAAGCCCTATCCTACATCAGTGTAGTGTATCTGCACTGGGGGGGTTGCACTGGTGTTGTTACATCGGAGCAGCTACAGCAGTGGGGGAAAAAATCTAGTATGGCAAGGACCTGAATAGCACTCCATCTTCTGCACTTAGCTTATCTGGAACAAGAGACAGAATCAGGACCCCTGTATCCTATCCCCCCTTTTGACTCTGTGACAAATCAGCTCTGACCACTAGAAGCGATACCGTATCTTGATGTCTTCTTGTGAGGCACCAGTCTTCTCATGCTGCTCAGTCTGGTAA
Organism: Emys orbicularis; assembly: GCF_028017835.1. Lineage (NCBI taxonomy): Eukaryota > Metazoa > Chordata > Testudines > Emydidae > Emys > Emys orbicularis. Next base: position 4,860,902 of record NC_088705.1, on the reverse strand, counting down.
GAGCTCACACTAGGCACCTGTCCCTGCCCTGCACAGAGACACAGATTGCAATAGAAAAACAGCTGAGCTTTAACTAGCAAAATTCTCTGTGTTCATTGGGTTTCTGCTGCTGAACACTTCACCACAAGGACTTTGGGACTCGCCTAATTCTGTTGCGGTTATTTCTTTTCCTCTCCTTGTGGCTGTGGCGCTTGCTGCGGTTTGAAAGCAATGTCACAAAACCAAGTGACTTCTGAGGAGGAGGAAGGGGGTTATATTGTCTCTGCATTTGGCACTGGTGCAACCACTTCCAGAATAAAGTGTCCAGATCTTGTGGCCACAATTCGAAAGGGTTCAGAGAAGCGCCACGAGAATGATTAAAGGATTGGAAGACATACCTTGTAGTGGAAGACTTCAGGAGCTCAATCTGTTTAGTTTGACAGAGGAGGTTAAGGGGCTGACTTGTTCACAGTCTAGAAGTACCTACATGGGAAACAGAAATTTGATAATAGAGGGCTCTTCAGTATAGGAGATAAAGGTACCCTGGAAATGGAGGGGGTGTAAAACCTGGTGGATGGATGGATGGATGGATAGATAGATGGGTGGGCATGGGGATAGATAGCTACGGTTGATACCTCTTTGGAAATTTGGCTTTCAACTCCTCCAGTGGTTTGCAGGAATGAATGGGTATGCTGGAACATGGAGATTAGGCAATGAGTCATGGGTAAAACAACACATGGGAAATCCCTAGAAGGTGTTTTGAAACTGGAAGAAGGAAGGTTTAGCTGTAAGTGATACTAGCCGGTTAGCTCTATGGGGAAGGGACGGTCATTTTGCTGAGCGTTTGTGCATCACCTAACACAGTGGGGTCTACGATTGGGGTCCCTAGGCACTATCCAATACAAATTATTACCATTATTATTAAACAATGTGATCTATTAGTTTAGATGCCAGTGGTCCATGAAGCACAGTATCTAGGGTGATTATACTCAGGCTTCAGATGAAGGTGATAGTTTCCCATAGCACGCCTGGCTAACTGTGCAGAGCTGTGCATGTGGGTGGAACAATGCTGCCCCATTCCTGGCCCTTGTGATGATTGGCTCATGCCCTGAAGCATGAGGTTGATTTATCCTTAACCTTGTGACTGTATAACGACAAACATTATTAATGGCTGTAAAATGCCCCAGCCTTTGTTTATACATATCAGTTCCCAGGCCTCAAACTGAAATCTCAGCCCCTCCCTGCCCCGACTCTTCCTGCAGCCAGACTTTCAACCTGGGAAGAGCGTATTGGTGAGAGGAGGAATGTTGCTGGTAGTAAGCAGAAAGGCTTTGGCCTTGACCATCTAGTGTTATTCCTTTTAAAGCCCATCCCGGCTCCGAAGTTCTGATAGGAAGGAATCAGTGGTCGCCTGCTTGCTAAGGTACCTCTCCCTCCTGCACCCTCTCCTCAAAACACACTCCTCTGCCACCACTAACCAGTCAACTCTTGTTCCCAGTGCCGAGACCACAGCTATGAAATACCGTCCAAAATGAAATCCAAGTCCCATGAACGTTTCCGACGTGGGTAGGGAGAGGAAACAAAGGCATATGCTTGCCTAGCCGAACTCGTCCAACTGATGGATGTAATAATCCTTTGCCCCTGCTCTTTGGCAATACTCTACAGCTTCCGTTGTCCCCAGGGCACGTGGGCCATGGGGAACGGTTGAATAGCCAAAGGTTTGGAGAATCGAGGGGCTCCCCACTGTAACTATTAAGTGGTGTTAAGAGATTTTTCCCTGGTTTGGGTGATAGAGCGGAAGGATGGTTCACTTGCCTGGGACTCAGGACACCTGGATTCCATTCTGTTCAAAGCCTCTATCACAGACGCCTCGGGCAAGTTACTTAATATCGTTGGGCATCAGTTTCCCGTCTTTGGGATAATAGCTCTGCATTACTGCACAGGGGGGCTGCAAAGGTCAATATGCTAGAGCTTGTGAGGCGCTCAGAGATTCTAGTAATGGGGGCCAGAGAAGGTGGAGAGGTTTGGACAACAGGCTCCAATAATTGAGGTTCTGCTGTGCTGCCGAAGGGTCTGATTCTGCCACACTTATTTAGATTAGGCCTGATCCTCCATAGCCTTGCACCTTTGCAGTCATTTACACCAGAGCAAAATGATGCTATTCTGTTTTTGTCCTGCACTAGTGTGAACTAGGTGCAGGGCAAGAGGGAATCTCACCTGTTGAACGGTAGGTATTCTGTGATTAGTCACACTGAGATCGAGGGGACGGCTTGCAGGGGAAGGTGGTGCTCCAGGGACTGGCTTGCGAACCTCTTACACTGCTAAGCAGTCGCTCGCATGAGTAGTCTCTTTGCAGAGAGCACTGTTGAGGTGAACAGCTGCTTAGCAGTTAGGGTTGCCTCCAGGATTGTCCCACTGTCTCCAGGAATTAAAGATTAATCTTTAATTAAAGATAATTTCATGTGATGAAACCTCCAGGAATTCATCCAACCAACGTTGACAACCCTATTAGCAGTGTGAATAAGGGCTCAGGAACCCAGACCGAAGTGAATAAGGATTGTAGAAGCAGGCCCTAAATTAGGGCCATTTCTGTTCTCAATCATGCCCTCCTCAATCCAGTGTAACTCTACTAACAGGGATAGAATTGTTCCGGCGTTATCCTGGTGTAATTGAGAACAGAATACAGTCCGTCAACAGTAAGAGCCAGATTCTGCCCCCTCCCCGTAGCATCACACTCCACTAATAACCCCCTGGGTTTCATCAGGACTATGCATGGTGTACGTCACTACTTCCCATGAATAAGGGAGGCAGTGTTTGACCAAGTTCTTCAGGGTGCTGGCCTCACCAGTTCCCTGCCTCATCTTGCAGGAGTCCCCACGAGGCATAAGACTATTACTGGGCGCCTGTCTCTTCTAATCAAAGTGCAGTGTCCAGCGCCAAGCAATCGCCATCGCTGCCCGGGTGGGATGGGGCCTGGCAATGGGCACTGAATGACATTGTCTAAACCGGGAGGGCTTGTGCGTCAAATGGACGGATCCGGTGCTACTCTGAAATCGGCTAGATCGAGTGACCCAACTCAGATTGTCTAGGAGGTTATTTATTTGTCTCATAAACTGTGGAGCCGCAGGCAGCTAGAAGGAAATTTTTGTCTCTCTTTCCTTCTCCTTTATGCTTTGAACATTATATTTCACTCTAGCAGGATGGATTTGTCTTGACTGGGAAATTGATTTTAAATCCTACTGCTCATCCTTCTGAAGGCTGCTGCCTGTGTCTATGGGTCTTTGCTGTCCTCTCTCCCTGGGTCTTTTGTGCTTTTGCTCCTCTGCCTTTCCCCTCCCTCCTCTGACTGACACAATTTACACAGCTCTGAGCAACATCTGGCGTTTTATGTCTTCATTCAGCGTATTGATTTGCTTTTATTGCTAAACCCTCCTGCTGCACCAGAGGGAACGGCCACTTCTTGCCCCTGCTGGGTTGAATAAGGCCTGACAGGACCTCGGGACTTCATGCTTGAAAACAAACTCAACGACAAAAGTTGGCTGTGAATTGTCCGCCTGACAGACCTGTGCTGGGATGGACGCCAGAGCCAGTGCTTCTCAAGAGGAGAAAAGATTCCCGAAGTGCTGGGCTGACAGAGGAAAGTGGGAGCCTTGTAACGTGAGACCACCAACTACAACCCCTCTGAGGTCAGACAGCTGTTCAGTGGCCCCCGTGTGAAATGAGTCTAGTGGCCACTGGGCAGTTCAAGTGCATGAGTGTCCGCACCATGAAACCACTACCACCCTGGATGTTAGTTTGCCCCCTTGAGTGATAGTCTCAGCAGAGGAACCAAAGACTGAATAAGCCAGAGCCAAACTTCGTGGGCCAGGACATCAGCTGGTATAAATGAGCATTCAGTAGATTGACATCCGCTGAGGGTCTGGCCCCATCTCTCTAGTTGGCTAAATCATAGACTTTAAGGTCAGAAGGGACCATTATGATCGTCTAGTCTGACCTCCTGCACAATGCAGGCCACAGAATCTCACTCACCCACTCCTGTATCAAACCCCTAACCTATGTCTGAGCTACTGAATTCCTCAAATCATGGTTTAAAGACTTCAAGGTGCAGAGAATCTTCCAGCAAGTGACCCGTGCCCCACACTGCAGAGGAAGGCGAAAATCCCCCAGGGCCTCTGATGATCTGCCCTGGGAGAAAATTCCTTCCCGACCCCAAATATGGTGATCAGCTAAACCCTGAGCATGTGGGCAAGACTCACCAGCCAGCACCCAGGAAAGAATTCTCTGTAGTAACTCAGATCCCACCCTTCTAACATCCCATCACAGACCATTGGACATATTTACCGCTAATAGTCAAAGATCAATTAATTGCCAAAATTGGGCTATACCATCCCCTAGCCCCTGAACCAGAACCCCAGCTCCGAACACTCCGAACAGGGGGGTTTGACATCCAGTTCCCAACTGGACCTTCCCCCAGATTTGTTGCTTGGTTTAGGCTGGGCTCTGGGCAGATCCGAACCCGGGGTGGATCAGGAACTCACGCTCAGGGTTGGGGCTTTCAGTGTCAATGGAACCTGAAACTGATGCATAAACTTCATATTGGGGGTGGCCTTGAACCCCTGAGAAGAACAACTTGCCAAGTTTTTCTCTGATGTAACAAAGACCCTCCCAGAACCGTTTCCCACTTCTGGAAACCAATCCAAATGAAACGGTATTAAAAAAAAAACTACTTTGTTCCCCAATTTCCCTCCCCCTGGTTCTTCCCCTCGCGCCCCCCCCCCCCCCCGTCCCCGCTAATTCTGTGTTTGTGCCAAGGTCAGTTCAGCTTCCAGCATTTCACGGCATTTCCAGGTGGCATCAGGACCTTTGAGAACTGATCCACTGAACCAATTCATCAGGGATGCAATTCACTCCACAGCAGTGCGTAGGAAGGATGGTCCAGTGTCCAAATATTTGGGAGACTTGGCTTCACGTCTCTGCTCCGCCCCAGACTTCTTGTGTGACCTTGGGCAAGATATTTAACCTCTCGGGGCCTCAGTTTCCCATCTGTAAAATTGAGATACTAGCACTGCCCTGCCTCCCAAAGGTGTTGTGAGGATAAATACATTAAAGATTGTGCCGTGCTCGGATACTAGAATATAAATACCATAGATAGTACAAGGCTTATGCATCACTTAAGTCCCAGTGGATCGTCAATGGTGCATGGGCCCCATGCTGGGTTACACACAGGAGTGTGATTTCCTGCACACTTTAACAGAGCCAAGGCATCAGGATAATTTGGATCAACTTTGCACAAGTTGTCCAGACATTAGGGTGCTGCTCAGAATTGAACCCCGAACAATTTCAGGTCCCCTCAGTCCACTATGGAAACTGGCATCGCTCTAAGTTGCAACAGATCGTCATGATGACAGACGGCATCAGAAAAGTAATTTTCCAGCTGCCCCTGGGGTAAGTGTTTTGCAGGTTTTCTCCTTCCAGCACGGTGATAGGAAGGGCTGAAGTTAAATTGAAAAGTGAAAAAGGGCTGGTTACTTTATTGTCAAATACTATCGATCAAAGCTTGGCTGGCCTCTGCATCCAGCCCCATTCGTCAGCTTGCCCTAAAGATGTTAAACTGAAACAAACAAGTGGAGGGGAGGGGGAGCACTGGATTCGTAAGGACAAGTTAAGTGTGTTTTCTGCTGGGGGTCTTTTACCTCCAGGATGAGTCATTGTGTCATCCACACACATCTTCCAGGGGGAAGGAAAACTGAAAAGTGACTATGTGTTGTTGACATGTCTCCCAGAGACACAACTTAGATGCATGTTACATTTCACCTGGAAAGTGGTGTGTGTGTGTGTGTGTGTGTGTGTGTGAGAGAGAGAGAGAGAGCACACCAGGAAACTGATTTGTGTGTAAAAACAACGAAGAGTCATTGTGGCACCTTAGAGACTAACAAATTTATTTGGGCATAAGCTTAAATTTGTTAGTCTCTAAGGTGCCACAAGGACTCCTCATTGTTTTTGCTGATACAGACTAACAGGGCTCCCCCTCTGAAACCTGATTTGTGTGTGTATCTGTGTGTGTATATGGAAATGAAATAAATTATTCTGTATGAAAAATGGAGGAAAACAACTTATGCATGTGTGTGTTGATATGTGAAAACCACAGGAAGATGGTTCCTGCATGGCTTGAAAAGGACCCATCACATCTGTTAACAGCTGGGAATTCAGACGGGGGTTGTTTGGAATCTTCAGCCTGGATCTCTCCCAACAGCAGATTTTTGCTCACTTAATTGTAGTGGAGCCCTAGATCCATGTTGTTGCTAAGTAGCCACAGAACAGGTTGGGGGGCTGAGTGGGAAGCAGGCCTAATTTCCTACACTTTTATCACTAGCTCCCCCTCTGGAGGGTCCCTTTTGCCCTTCACCCCTGTGATGTAGTGGTCTCTTAGGTCCTGATGCAGTGTTCACAGAAGCCACTAGAAAGGCTCCCAGTGACTGTGGCAATGGATCAGGCCTTTAGTCAGGTTCTTTGTCAATGATTAGCCTGGTCAAAAATATCAGGAGAGGGGGAATGAGAAAAGGTTGCCAGTCTGGGCGGCAGGATGGTCAAGGGCTGGTTTAGGATTCTTGGGTTCCACTCCCAGCGGCGCTGCTAATTTTCTGCAGTCACTTCACTTCTTTGTGCTTCTGTTTTCCCATCTATAAAATAGGACTATTAATGCCCACTCTCCTCGATGAAGAAACTATTGGGTGGAAAGCAGCCATCTATGTGTTAATGACTAGTATGAGTAATTACAGCTGGCAGCCTCCATTCAGGCAGGGCCTAAAACCCGAAGGGTGGGGGTGATGCAGAATTAAGGAACAGCAGTAGGACTGTGTGGGGAACCCAGGACTGGATTAGCAGGTGGCTCTGTGGGTTGAGATGGGAAGGTATTGGCAGAGCTCTGGGTGGTGGAGAGCCCGGGGCTGGGATCGCAGGAGAGGCTGTGGATCAGTAACGAAGTGTGTTAGCAGAGCTGGAGTCCAGGGGGGAAGGGGCTCAACTGGAAAAGCAGGCAGGCTGTGGATCAGGCTTGAGGTGCATCAGCAGAGGGGTGGGTGGGTGGGTGCACCAGACTGGAATAGTGATGGCGGAGGAGGGGTCAGGATTGTGTTAGCAGAGCTGGGCCATTGCATTGTGCGAGCATTCTGCCCACCGCTACTCAGTGCTTTTTCCTTTCACAAGCAGCCGCATGATTCACCAAAAAAACAAACAAACAAAAAGACAAGCAGATGCAGAGCAAAAACTGGACTCAGAGGCCTCTCCGATGGAGACTTATTGAATTAGCGGATAAATAGTGCAATAAATTATTGAGAACTGTGGCTTGCACTCAGTGCTGAAAATAAAGCACCAGCCATCCCCCAAGTCAATCACCCTGATCTCTTTGCTTAAGGCTGTGGGTTTGAATAGGCGTCTGCCTTGGGGAATGCATAGTCTGAAGGACTGGGAGAGAGAACGTTTGTATGGCTCCCACAGACCTTAACCCCTCCCCTCATCCAGACTCTGCAACCCAGTAACAAAAGACCTGGTTTTCCTCCCTGTGACCTTGGTGTGGCTCTAGTGGCTTTCATGGAGCCACTCCTCATTTAAATCAAAGAACTGGGCCCCAGGTTCATCAGCTCCATCTCTGATGGGCTGATCCTACCCTGAGAGCAGGAGGCTGGGTAAAATACTGCTCTGGGTTGCTCCAGCATTAACCCGGAGTACCGTCCTTGAGATCAGTGGAGTTACTCAAGATTCACACGGGGGCAAATGAGATCAGGGTTGGGCTCCTGGTTCTAGCCGCTATCGAGCCCGATTCTGCTCTCACAACCCTATAACTCAACTTACAAGAGTTACTCCTGATCTACACCAGGGTGGGTGAGAGCTGGATCAAATTAACCGTTTCAGGGGTGTCGTTACACTATCTGCAGTAACACAGACTTCCTCTCCTTCTCTTCCCAGGTCAATCTTTCTCTCTCTCCCTCTGTAGTAGCTACGTCCTCCACTCCCTGCAGAAGTAACCTTTTCCCTTTCTGTTTGTCTCTTTTTCTGAGGGCTGGTCTACACTGGGGGGGTCAATGTAAGATACACAACTTCAGCTATGATAATAGCGTAGCTGAAGTCGACGTATCTTATTTCGACTTACTTCCCGTCCTCATGGCGTGGGATCGATGTCCGGAGCTCCCCCTTCGACTCCGCTACCGCCGCTCATCCTGGTGGAGTTCCGGAGTCGACGGGAGCGCGTTCGGGGATCGATATATTGCGTCTAGATGAGACGCGATATATCGATCCCCGATAGATCAATTGCTACCCGCCGATCCGGCGGGTAGTCTGGACGTACCCTGAGTGTCTCTGTTTCTTTCACACCTTCCTCTCCATCTCACTCTCTCTTGGAGTCTCTTTTGGTCCAAAGCCTTGTCATTCTGAGCGGGGACTTTGCTCCATGTTACAACCACTGAACACTGTAGATTAGCAAATTAGAAGCACGGCCATGGCCAAACACCCTACCGGAAGAAGCCAGATATCAGAGGTAGATCTGAAAGCAAGAAAACACTTCTGACCAGCTGTGACAGGCCGGTTAAAGCTGACCAGCAGGCCCCCTGCTTAGATTGGAGCAGATCTCGGCTCTCGACTCACTTCTCTTTCAGATCACCAGGGAGAGAACGTCTCCTGGTTGACAGGATTGATCCTTGGAGTTAAAAGTTTATTCCTCCATCAGCACATTAATGGAAAGCGAATTCTGGCCCAGGGAAGCAGCTTATCAAAAAAAACCATATCAATCCCCCAACTTGCATACATGAATGCATTAGGTGGCACGGTGCCTGGAAGAGGCCAGAGATAATGGGTATTCCATGTGCAACTGCCAAACCTTTTAAATGCAGAACAGGGGAGTGGCAAGGGGAGGTCTTCTATGTCTCCTGTGAACTGTTAGCTCTTCCTCCTGAGCCATGGCTTCGTCGTCACTCCCCTCTTTTTATTAATTTGTATTGGGGTAGCACCTAGGAGCCCCAGTCAGGACCCCATTGTGCCAGGCGCTGTACAAACAGAACCAAGCCACTTCCGTTTTCAAATAAGCACCTTTGTACCTTCTCCCATGCTACCTTTCGTACTTAGGAGGCGCTGCCTGCAGACATCCACAAAGCTGCCTTATTATCCTGCTTCAAACCCCTCCTTTAAATTCTCCTTTGCCCTGATGCCTGCAAAAAACGTGACCAGGTGTAGGCCACTGGGGCGCTGAGACCACCGCCTGTCCTGCTGGCCAATACTGTCGTATTCGTTCCTTGTATTCACCCATCTGTCTGCCTGTATCCACTTGCTGTTGCTTGTCTGACACTTACATTGTAAGCTTTTGGGGGGCTGTGTTTGTACAGCACCTTGCACAATGATGGTCCGGTCCATCAGCAAGGCTCCTAGGAGCAACAGTAATACAAAGAAATAATTTTAAAAAAAAGACAGTCCCTCCCTCATGCTCCTCCTCCTCCGCTGCCTCTGGTTAGGTCCTTCTAGGTCAGTAACATTGACTTGTGGTGATGGGGATAAGAAGGGTTAAATGCACCAGCCTTTCTTCTCTGAAGATCGAGGCCCCCATTGCTGCAATTGGGACGTGGTGTGGGGTAGGTGGTTCGGTGTCTTTAAGCCCCCTTTGCACTCTCTGGGTTTGATTCTCTGGTGCCCAGCGTATTGGGCCGTCCTTAAACCTAGTGCATACAGAGCATGAAAGCATGTTTCATAGCCACCTTGCACTGGTGTCAATGATTGCCCAAGGTGCAAGGCCAAGGGTAGCAAGCTCCATTGGTGTCAATTGTTCCAAGTGTGCTCTCTGCATAGAGGGAAATCGCAGGTTAATAAAAACGTGCCAGTAGATGGCACTCGGGAATATGTAGCATTGTTTCTGGGCTTTGGACGCCCAGCGCAGTCCAGTGTTGTGCACTGCCCATAGCTTCCTTTGGGAGGTCTTTACAGCCACTCTTCACATAAGTGACGGTACAAGGTGCAGGACAATGGTGAATCAAGCTGCTTACATCCTGGGTCCAGGTGTAAATTAGAGCCGCCTTGTGGTCATTGCGATTTGAAACTAAACCAAACCTTTGGGGATGAAATAAGCAAGGCCGGCAAAGCCAGGTCACAGCCAAGCTGGCCTAGGTATATTGCGGGTAAATCACTACGCTACCTGCTGTGACAGGAGCAATTTATCTTGCGCTGAACAAAGCAGCTTCTCTCCATCCTGTGCAGTGCAGGGTCATTCATCACTTTTTGTTATTTTTATAACTGTACAGGGAGTGCTCTGGTTTCCCCTACCCCAGCCAATCCCCTCTGCCTATGGACAAATTAGCAAGTCTAAAAAGGATGAGCTCAGGGGCTATTTTTATTTATGTTTTTAATGCTGAAGCAGAAAGCACCTGGCCTCCCTTTGCACAGCTCCATCCAGCATTCTAGGGGATATCGAGGGGAACGGTCTGTTTGAGCAAAGCCGCATGTGCCAGTGGGTGGGGAATGGGACTGGGGGACAGGGCTCCCGGGTTCTGTTCCCGGGTGTGGCTGTGGGTAGTTCTGGGCCTCCCCTTCTGTTCTCTGTACAATATAGGGGATGATCAGGCTGCTTGGAGAACTGCGGGTGAAAAGCTTTAGGGATGGTAAGGATAGCGGCAGGGGCGGCTCTATGTATTTTGCCACCCCAAGCACGGCAGTCAGGCGGCTTTTGGGGCATGCCTGCGGGAGGTCCAGCTGGTAACGCGGATTCGGCGGCATGCCTGCAGGAGGTCCGCTGGTCCCGTGGCTTCAGCGTACCCGCCGCCGAATTGCCGCCGAAGCCGAATTGCCGCCAAAGGCTCCCTGCCGCCCCCAGAGCGACCGGCAGGTCGCCCCCCGCGGCTTGCCGCCCCAAGCACGCACTTGGTGCGCTGGTGCCTGGAGCCACCCCTGGATAGCGGCGGCGTACATGGTACAAGCAGGAGCTCTCTCCCCTCTGCCCCTGGGAAGGAGCCGTTCACTCTGAACCTGATGCTGCACTGAAGTCTGTGTGTGGGCCCAGCAGTCCAGCCAGCTTGGTCATATCACGGGCCTGGGGCTTTAGATTGCATTGTGTTCTTTTATTCATATCTGCACAAAGGGGCCCCTAACTCCTCCATAGCAGGACAGCTGGGTGCAACCCCAGGGCAAAGCCATTATCATCAAAGCCCCGGCCACCACCTGCAGCTGACTCGCGAGGAGAGAGAATATCACAACAGAGACTTCCCTGCCCCTCTGGATAATTCCCTGCTAGCTACACCCTCCTTTCCACTCTGAGTGGACATCTCCTCAGTGGCTTCTGCCAATCATCTGCCACTCAGCCAGCCTGTCAATTCTGCTGCAACCAAGAGACTCGTTCTGCAAAGTGGCATAAAACAAAGAGGGGGCTTTGCATAATTCTCCGTGTGAGGGAACAGAAGCAGGAGGCTGGGTTCAGAGCCCTGCTTCCATGAAAAGTTTAAAGCATGCTGGCGAATCCTCTCCGCTCTGTTAAGTTATTAGGGCACAGCAGCGCTCCGAAGGTTGTGCTTGTAAATTTAAAATCTGCTTTTGAGTTTTATGCATCATTTGAAAGAGTTTTCCAGTGAGTTTGTTCCGAGAAAGGGCAATGAGGAGAAAGGAACAGTAGCGCCTCACTCTGAATTAGCCTCCTACCCCTGGAGAGAGCTGATGGGGATACCTGCCCTTCTTGTATCCTCAGCACGGACTCGCCAGAGAACCTCTCCTATCGGAGTCGGAAGTTGCTACTATAGACTCATAGACTTTAACGTCAGACGGGACCATCATGATCATCTAGTCTGACCTCTGGCACATTGCAGGCCACAGAACCCCACCCACCCACTCCCGAAATAGACCCAGAACCTCTGGCTGAGTTACTGAAGTCCTCAAGTCATGGTTTAAAGACTTCGAGTTACAGAGAATTCACCATTGACACTAGTTTAAACCTGCAAGTGACCCATGCCCCACGCTGTAGAGGAAAGCGCAAACCCCCCCAGGGTCTCTGCCAATCTGACCCGGGGGAAAATTCCTTCCCAACCCCAAATATGGTGATCAATTAGATCCTGATATATGGGCAAGACCCACCAGTGAGATGCTAGGGAAAGAATTCTCTGTAGTAACTCAGCGCCCTCCCCAGCTAGGGTCCCATCTCCAGCCATTGGAGATATTTGCTGAGAGTGTTTGGTGGCTCATGTGACATAAGATCAATGGGTCATAGTTTAGGGTAGAATGATGGTCATGTGGGTAAAGTGCTGGCTTGGGAAGCACAAGATCTGGATTTGCTTCAATTCCGGGCTCTGCTCCTGTCTTTCCGAGTGACCTCAGGCAAGTCACTTAATCTTTCCCTTCCTCAGTTTCTCCATCTGCTAGATGGAGGTCGTGATGCTCGCTGTCCTGTGTAGAGATCCGTAGTTGGCAAATGCTATTGAAGAGACAGGTGTTATTGTTAAAACAATCATAAGGCCCCAGACCTCTGCTGGTGGGAATTCCAATGACGTTAAGTGCATCTCTGCGGATTTATATCAGCTGAGGCTCTGGCTTCAGATTTCGTCAGTAGCCTCAATAATAGTCACGTGTCTCCCCAAATCCTCGTGGCTTTAATTGGATATTTGGGGTTTATTTTCATAATTAGTATTGTCATTTCTTACTTCGATAGAATCCATAGTCCTGCCCCATCCAGTTCATCCAAAGTGCGGGCTTGAAGATGCCCTTTAGGTGCCAGAGAGGAGGGATATTCCAGTGGTTAGGGCACTAACCTGTAACATAAGAGACCTGGATTCAATTCCTTTCTGTGCTACAGGCTTTGTGTGTGACCGTGGGCAAGTCTTGTCTCCCTGTGCCTTCGTTCCCCATCGTCCTTGAGGGTAATAGCCTTCCGCTACCTCGCAGGGTGTTGTGAGGATAAATACATTCTAGGCTGAGGTGCGCTCAGGTAATGTGGGCCATGTAAGTACCTTAGATAATATTTCCCTTCTTTTAAATCCCACCCCCCCCCCCCCGCCATGTAATGAACTCAAACACTGAAGAGTTAACCGTATTGTATTGCTCTTGTAACCGTCCTTACTTCAGAGACAGGTCCCTCCCTGCAGCGCCAGCCTGGGCTAGAAGCTGAAGCCAATAAAGCCACAGGCCGCTGCCTTGTTTAAGTGTTTGGTCTTTCCTAAGCTATTAAAACTCTGCTCTCCCCGTGCTGCAGAGGCTAGCTGCGACTCTCCCAGTTCTTGCTGAGACTATGAATCAGAAGGCCAAGCCGGGATTCAAACTGCAGTCCTGACATGGGGTTGCGTGGCGCTGGCTCTCCAGCTGGGGACCTTCCTGCCAGTTTTTTTAAAAATCACTCTTGCACTTTGGCTCTTCATTATCACTGCTGCTTGCTGGGCCCGACAGCTGCTAGCAAACGCTAGGGGATTCTAGACAGCTTTACAGCCTATCTTTGAGTGCCTCAGGCAAAGCCTGCAACACTGACAGTACGAGAATAGACTGGTTAGCTCATCCATCTTTATCCCATTGCTATCTCTCCAGTTGTATCCAGACCCACCACTAGAGGGCAACCTATTAAATCATAATCCTAGCCCTGGATGGCGCTTGATCCATTCACACCCCATATCAAATTGGAAGGTGATCTTGTGTTTAAAGGAAGTGGAGTTAGGCTCAGGAGATCCGAGTTTAATTCCCAGCCCCGCCACAGGCTCCCTGCATGACCTTGGAAAAGTCATGTAGGCCCTGATTCAGGAAAGGCAGCTCAGCTTATGCTTCAGTTCATTCCTCTTCAAGAAGGCACGTAAGCATGTTCTTAACTTTAAGCACAGGAGGGATAGACTCAAGGATGTGCTTAGGTGTGTAGCCTGATCAATTATTATAATTACAGAATTATTTATTGGAGTGCAGCGTGCACTTGTCGCAGATGACAGGTTCCTTTTTCGGGCCGCTACTTAGAGTTAATTGAGAAGATAAAATTTGGTGAAGCACACACAGAAACTTTATGGTCTTATAGTTAATTCAGACAAATATAATTGAAATCATAAAAAAAAAAATCAATATCCCTAAGAGTGAGATGAGTGCAGTTAAAGTGGTTTTCTGCATTGTTCCTACTTACAATCTTATTTTGTACATACTTAGAGTCTTGCATTGTGGAGGCTATTGGAAACAAAGGTGGAAGTAAAAGTAAGTGGAGTCCATCAGAAGGGAAGTCCTGATTCAGTTTACACCATCTGGGGGACTTGATGAACCAGCAAAATTAGGAAACTAGACTGGGTCTTTTGTACCCCTTTTTATGTAACTTATTGGCTATACAACCATATCGGATCAATTTCCTTAACCATAACAGGATTAATATCTGCCTATTATTCATATGCGGCATTCTGGGTGTTTATAATCATACCCCTAATCATTAATATTAATAACTTGCATTAATAATTTCTTAATCATTCCAGTGCATCACCGTGGTCTAACTGTCTCATTACTCTCTAGTTACCATATTACAAAAGACCCCCAAGTCCCCTCTAGCTTGGATAACTTGCAGTGTATTGGACATTTTGTGGTTACTTGTTTGTCCTTCCAAATGCGAGTGCAGAATTTGCGACCTGAGGTTATTTTCTTGGGCCTGCAAACTTTTTAGCTAAAATTCAGCCTTTAGCCTGATTACTCCCGCAAGGCCTCACCCCAATAAAATAAGTCTTTAACCATTGCAAAGGCTAATAACCCAGTTACGTGTGCTCTCCTATTTGCTACAGCTTTCATAACTTCCATTATTATTCCTATAATATGCGTAGCAAATCAATTATGTTTAACCCCAAACTATAAACCTTCCAAGATCAGGTCAGGGGGCAATGGGTGCTTGCTTAAATCAGGGCCTTTATTTCTCTGTGCCTCCATTTTACACCTTTAATATGGGGATAATATTTCCTTTTCCCTGGTCTTTGTCTGTTTAGATCGGAAGCTCCTTGGGACAGGGGCTGTCTCTTAGTACATGAAGCATATAGCATCACTTGGCCCTGATCTCATTTGGGGCCTCATTGGAAAGTTGTAATACACATCATCATAATTTTTTTTCATGTCACGTCATCAGCCAGGGAGTAAAAATCCATGTTCATTGATGGCAGAAATCTTGCCTGTGGGTTACTGATTTCTCTGGTTACTGCCTTGTGGTGCTGGAATTATTATAGGTGCTTGTAGGATTTATCCCCTCTAATCCCCCCTTAGCCTCATAGGCTGCTCTGTCTTTCATTGTAAACAAACAAACAAAGCCCTAGAAAGCATAGTCCCGGTTTGCTGATTAGAACCATCCCGCCTGGCCTGGAATCTCGGCCTGAATTCACTCGGCCATCCTTGGGGTCCCATGGGGAATGGGTTATTGACAGACCAGGAGAGGTGGCTTGAAAAGCAGTTTCATTAAGGCAGAGGAGCAGATCAGAATTACCTGCGCGCTCTACACCACCGAGCTGGGGGACGGTTGATTCCAAAGGCACGAATATGCCCCACCGAGTTTTACGAGGATGTAAACGAGGTTGTCAAGAGTCTGTTAATGACAAGAGAACAAAGAGCATGGATGCCACAGTATGTTCCTGCTCTGCATTTATTAGTAGCTAAACTATTGTTGCTTCCCGGTGCCGTTGATGTTTGCTGACAGCAGAGACGGTACAGAAATTGGGGACAATTGGAATGCAGGGGAAAGAAAAGGATTTTCCCTATTGCACCACTCCTGAGAGATCCAGAAAAATTAGAGAGGCAAAAAACCCACTTCCTCATTTTTTCCAGGTCGGAGGGCCAGTGTGTGTTGAAGTGGCCAGAGAAGGGGGTCAGGCCTCCTGGATTCTATTCCAGACTTTGCTACCAACTCATTGTACCTTTGCAATAAATTAAACTCTACTTCCTCTTAGTTTATTTAAAGAGACCTGGCTCCCAGTCCCTTTCTCTAAGCACTAGATCACCCCCCCCCCCAGAACTGGGAAGAGAACCCAGGAGTCCTAG
This sequence comes from Emys orbicularis, assembly GCF_028017835.1. Taxonomy (NCBI): domain Eukaryota; kingdom Metazoa; phylum Chordata; order Testudines; family Emydidae; genus Emys; species Emys orbicularis. The sequence goes on along the minus strand of NC_088705.1, from coordinate 4,844,942 downwards.
CTTGCTGACATCTGTACAAACCACACTCTTCTGCCACAGATGGGAAAAGAACCCAGGCCTCCTGACTCCAAGCGTCTTCTCTAACCACTAGGCCACAGTCCTATAGATGACTGGAATAAAGATCTTGTAAACAAAGGGTTATTTCTTGCTTTTCTGCCCCAGCTCAGTTAATGCCCAGTGTGTGTATTGTCTTCTGGCGCCTTCTTCAGGCGGTAATTTCTCGCCCAAGCCCTCTCCATGGTGCTGAATGCAGATTCTTAGAGCTGGCTCTCGGCAGCCATTTCCCAAGTACTGCACTTTCTTTCCTTTTTCTGGTGACCAGGTGCATGGACGAAATGATCTGTTTGCAATTTGTACAGATGGGCAGGCTTCTTGTTGTATATTTCTTTCCCCGCTGCCAATCTGTCTCCAAGGAAGGATAAGACCCCTAAACTGCTCTTGCACAATTTAAGAGATTAGTAAGCATTATGTCCATGCAGGATTGTTCCCTACAGCATCTTCACTTGCTGCTGCAGCTGCATCCTGTCTGGTTTAAAATGTATCTTTCCGTGCTTCCCATGTCAGATCACTGCACCATCGAGTGTGTATCACTGTTAGGAAGTTTATCCCAATGTTCAGCCTAGATTATTCTGTGCTTAATTTTACCCCATTACTCCTGGTTGTACCCTCTTGGAGCAACCGAAACATGAGCAATGTGCACCGGCTTTCCTCGGTGCAGCATAATTAGCTCCTTCACAAGCTATCTCCAAAGAGCGATGCAGTCATTATGCTGGGAAGAGGAGAATTCAGCAGGGCGAGCTGGCTCCAGCAATATGATGCATTTCACTTCCGAGAAAGAACAGCGGACAGCCATTGACCACCCATGGTTAGTTTTATCACCGGTCACCCCAGGAGCTTGGAGGCATGCAGCGATGCCAAATGATTGAAGCAAACACCTTTGGGCATCCATTTGTTTCTGGTAATTAAAATAAAGCCACGCAGCTCAGATGCCATGCTCTTCCAAGGAAGCAGATGCATATGCCGTGCCTTCTACGCTTGTAAAGACACGCCATCCAGAGTGTAAACTCAGTGGTAATTTACATTGTACCCCAAAGGGTGGGCTACTGGGAAATAAGATTAGTTGGTTCTGTTTGTTTAATCCGGGAGGAAGGAACCGGTCAGTCCGCTGATGATGGGAAACGTGGTCTTGCAATTCAAGCACTAGGGACCCAGGAGATCTGGTTTCATTTCCCAGCACCGCCAGTGTGTGACCTTAGGCAAGTCACTTCCCCTCTTTGCCTCTCAGTTCTCCATCTGGGGATAATGATGCTTCTCTTAGCACGTCTTGTTTGTTTTAAGCGGGGATCTTCAAAGGTGTCTAAGGACAGTAGGTGCCCACTTCCTATTGACTAATTCCCGAAGGCCCCTTTGGAAGTCCCATCCTTAGCTTGTAAGTTCTTCAGTGCAGGGACTGTCTCCTTCTATGGGTCTGTGCAACATCTAGCACAATGGGGCCTTGGTCACGGCTGATGTCGGTCGGTACGACCATACTAAAAATGCACAGTCAGTCAGCCAATTGACTTTGACTGGTAAGGCTTTTGTTTTTGCTTTTAACTAGTACTACTTACTACCTGCATTATGCAGATAACAAAATAGAGAAAGACCTGAAGAGAAAACTCCAGGTCCCTGGAACCCAGATTTTGAATCCAAATCAAAACTGCAGTTCTGGACTCTTTCCAAACGTTGCAGAAGTTTGGACCTGGCTGAGAATTTTCCAGCTTGCACCTGTCTCTAATAACAATCATACCGTTTGCGTCTGTAGCATCATTCATCTAGGATCTAGGAGTGCTTTGCAAACATGAAGTAATTAAGCCTGCCATCCCCCCTCTAGGGTGGGCATTCTGATACTTTTTTAACAGGTGTGTAAACAGAGGCACAGAAAGCGCGAGTTTTTTCATGTTCAAAGCACTTTGCAAACATTGCCCAATGAATCCTTAGAGCAGCCCTGGGAGGTATTGATGAGTCCCATTCAAGGACAAAGCAAAGTCATTGGCAGAACCTGAAAAGGACCTGGAAGCTCGACCTCCTGGTCCCCTCCCCCAACTAATGGGCACAGCATTGTCAACCTCAAAATGTTCAAAAAGCATGAGTCAGGCTCACCAAAAATCATGAGATTAGCTTCAAAATCATAAGATTATGTAAAAGTAATAGATTTGGGGTTCTTTTTATTTGCCTTCTGCTATTTGAGCCTTTAGTGCACGCTGGGGTCACATTTTGAAGCTTTCTCTACAGTCACAAGGGCTAGAAACTTATTTTATCTTTAAGAGTGATGGCTGAAATCATCACATCCACTTATCTCCAGGAGCTGCGGCTTTAAGTAAAACAATAATTATCATGAGACTCATGACAAAAACATGAGAGGTGGCAACGCCGGGGGCAATATTAGCTCCTCCTTTATTCTAGGTTTCTCAGAATCGGAAATGATTAGATTTAAGTTTAAAAATGTGAAATCCATAATCCAGCTGAGAATAGAGGATATTAATAAACTGCTGGATATGGTGGTAGTTTCTTTTTCAGATATGTCACCTTGGTTTCCCCTTGTTAAATGGACTCATTGGTATGCCAGATATTTAGATAGTTTGTGTAATAACACGCTAAGGAGGGCATTTACAGCTCTCCGCTTTCAATCCATACAGACAGCTTACTTAGAAGGCCAATATACTGGCACTAAGAAATGTAACTGCCTCTGCCCACGTGTCTTAGGGCAGGTGGAAGACCTTCTCCATTATTTATTACATTGTAATCTATATTGCCACTGGAAGTTCAAAATGGCTTGCTGTGTTTTTGTCCAAGATGCCTTTTTCTACAACCTCTCAGAAAACAGAATATTTGTTAGGAACTGACAATATATCTGTGATCCGAGTAGTTGCTCTATTTGCATGGGCAGCCTCTAAAGTAAGGAAAAGGCAAGTGGCATGGTAACCACATACACTTTAATGGTCTTTGTCCTTTTTAATCTTACTTGTAACTATTTTAACATTTTAGATTTAGTGTTAAGTTTCATTATCATGCTTTTTGTTTTTTTGCACCTTGGCCTAAGACTACCATTGCTCCTCCTTCCATCATTTGTGGGGATACAGGTTTGAGATTGGAGATTCATTTGGTTTAGGTTTGCAACAGGAGTCGGAGTTGGGAGAGCAAAATGGTTGTTCGGAATCCTGCCAGATTTAGATAGCACACGCTGATGGCAGATGTGTCATTCTGCTTTGAAACCCCTTTGGAGTTTTGCTTTAACAGCGCCCTATCTAATTTTCCTGTCAGAACAAAAATATTGTTTTAGCTTTGCTAGCGGCCTTCTGCACTGCGCTGATAGTCTGAGACGGCTGGTTAGAATTGTTCGTTCAGTTGGTGAATTTAACTAAATTGGTGTATTTCACGTATCCATAGCACATCATCTTGGACCGTTCACAGATGATTTCTGGGTCATGGTGACCCTCGTATAGCTTTGTGTGAGTCTTGTCGCATGATGCTTCCTCTTGGGTATTTAGTCGAAAACACTTTGTCCCAGTTATTTCCTACTGCAGTGTTATGAGCTACAGGGTCAGAATCCTCAGTCGGTGAAAACTGGGACAGTTTCCACTTAAATGGAGATATGTTGATTTACAAGTCCTTGTCATTATTATTATTATTATTATTTACTCCAGCTGAGGATGTGGACCGTGGTTTCCAACTCTTCATGTACCAGTCCAGACAAAAGACCCATGACATTAAAGCTCCATGGCAGAAGTTCATGACCAAATGAGATGTCACTTGGACCATCGAGGTCTCTTGGGCTGTGAAGAATGTCCCAAGGACAGGGTTGTATATTGGTCCTTTCTGTCTAATATCTGATTACTCAGCCCACCTTAGTGAATAGTTGCTTACAGAGCAAAGTGCCACTTAGAGATGTGGAGTCCAGGACTCCTGGGTTCCTGATTCTGCAAGTGCTTATTTGGCATGGCGACCCTTGGACAAGTCACTTCACCTCTCTGCACCTCCATTCACTTAGAAATAAGCAGGGGTAATAATAATTAATGTTCTTCAGAAGTCTGTTGGGAGCCTTCCATGATATCCATAAAAGGCTTTGAGGTCTTTGGATGAAGTTGCCTAATACAAGAATAAATGCCTATATCTACGCACACTGTACATAGGCAGGAAATACCGTGGCCCCATTACCTCAGCTGGGGTAAATCAGCATGGCTCTGTCAAAGTCACTGGAGCTACGCATATTTACCCCAGCTGATGATCTGGCCCCATGTAGTTTTAAAAACCCATCTACCTCCTAAGGAGCATCGGAGCCCTTTTATTAGCCTTTAAGAAGGCAGAGTTGCATCAAGTTTGTGCAGTGCTAATTATATTTTCTGCCGAGTTCTACTTACACTGTTAATTATTAATTAATCTCGCGCTCTGTTTTTAGCAATTACCTGCCCTGAATCACCTTGCTGCTGTAACTTCCTGGTCCAGTGCCAGCTCACATTGCTGAAATGCTCTGAACCAGTTTAAGATATTAATATGAATGTAATTCTACTTCTATTGCTTGCCCCAGAGCCACGTGGGGCCCCCAGGGGCTGCAGGAGCGCATTGGCCCCTTCCAGGAGTGGCGTGGGGCCGGGGCCACCCGAAGTAAGTGCCGCCTCCTTCAATGGGCAGGTTCTGAATAGCTCTTCCACCACCCAACCTGCAGCCTCCCAGAGCCAGTCCCCCATGCCTCCTCCTGCACCCCAATCCCCTGCCCCACCCCTGAGCCCCCTCCCAGAGCCTGTACCCCATACCCCCTCCTGGAGCCAGCACCCATACCCCCTCCTGCACCCCAAGCAATATTACCAATAACGGGAATATTACCATATCAGCCAACAAAGAACTCAGAGTGTTCAACCATCTGTGGCGGGTTGATGGGACCAGGAAGGCATTCTCCTCCACAGTGTACTCAGGGTGGAGGGTTGGTTTCCTTTCTCTGAAGCATCAGATACAGCCATGGTTGGAGATGCTACATTGGGTGGGGTGGGCCAGTACTCTGAAGTGGCACTGAGCGTTTTCTCTCTCTCAGGGGTTTGACTGGCTGGTTCTTGCTCACATGCTCACTGATCGCTATATGTGGAGTGGGGAAGGAATGTTCCCCCAGGTCAGACTGGAAGTCACCTTGGGTTTTTTTGCCTTCCTCTGCAGCATCGGGGTGCAGGTCACTTGCCAGTATATATCTCACTTAATTATTTCCCTGCCAATGCGGAGGCCTCGGAAACTGATGCACGTCGGTCCCTCCTATTCTCTGCCTGTGGCACATCATGGTCTAGTCTCCTGTGGGCTGTAAGACTTGGTCTAATTTTGGTTGCTGGGTTTAGCAAGCAGGTGCTGGGTGGTGTTAGTGGCCTGTGCTCTACAGGGGGTCAGACTAGAGGATCTGGGTTCCCTTCTGGGTTTAAACTCAATGATTCTACATGCAGTGGTGAATTAAACACATTTCTGCCCAGGGCGTGCCCATTTGCACACACAGGTTTGCTAAATGGGCCTGCACTTTTGGCACCAATTGCACACCAATGATCTTTGAAGTTCACAGAAATTAGGACTGGACAGGACCTTGATAGGTCATCTAGTCCTGTCCTCTGTCGAATCCTCAGCTTAGTTCCCGTTGGTCTGCATGGAGCTCTGCCAATTTGCTCTAGATAAAGGTCGACTTCTACATTTTAAAAAGGGTTAAGCAGCCAAAGCAATAATTTTTGGAGGGTTGGGGGCCAGGGTGATGAAGGAGATCAGAACATTTCCACGCGTTTATGGGCACTCTGGCACAAGACCTGGGGTCGTGCGTGAGACCAGGAAGTGCAAGTGACCAATGAGAGAGGAAGGATGGGATAAAATCGTGTCCCAGTTCTGGTTTCTAGACTATTGAGCTGGATCACAGAACTGATTTTCTCCAGGTCTGCGAGTACTTTTAGCTCATAGCTTCTCGGGGCTGGAGCCTCACTACAGCATCCTTCTCTCCTCCCCATGTGGAGCACTAGTCCTAAGTCACACGAGCCCAACGTTACAGTCTGTGCCCCTGGCAGACGCTATCTATGACTTTTCAAAGGGATTCTGGCTCCGAGCTGGAAACGGTACTGACGGCTGACCCGATCTCTTACTCCAGCTCTGCGTGGGGCTGCTTGTCTGATAGTCATCAACAGGGAGCTGGCTGCTCATGGCGCCGACCTGAGTCCTATATTGGCTGGTTTGTCTAAATGCTCATATCTAATCCCCCAGCTATATGGGTGGCATTGCGCCCGCTCGCGAGGTTGTCTGCTGGTTCCAACCTTTCCTAAGTGCCAGTCAAAGACAGGTTTATAAACATACCCCCCAACATGGGATAGGTGCTGCTCCCCTGAGGGTGGGGCATAGACCAGGCAGCACAGCTGCCAACTTTCACGCAGTAAATAAACACCCCGACTTTCACAATAAGCGAAAAATCAAGCTAATCCCATTTCAAAACAAGCCAATCCCTAAGAACCCCAACACCCTATGTGACTAGTTCCCCCCAGCATGCAGTCTGGGATGGTGGTGGGCCCACTGTGCACCACTGACTCTCTCCCACCCTTGCCCCGCTTGCCCCCCTTTGCCCTTGCTTGCTGGGAGCCAATCAAAAAAAAAGAAGCAACAAGCCAAAAACTAGCCAACAAGCAACTCACACGCCAGTTAAGCCAAAAACAAGCCTAATTTCTGTGTTTTTTCCGCAGGTTTGGCATGTCTGCCAGGGAGGGATTTGCAGAGTGAGCCTATCCTTCATTCACCCCACACCCGTGACTTCTGCAGCTCCTGTCCCATGGGGCTGGCTGGGCTCAGTTCCCTGCTCTGGGTGTTGCAATCTGGCCTCTGGCCCACAGGGTCACAATGCCACTCACTGACATTCGGCCCAACTGCACCTGAGCAGTGCTGCAATCCCGCGCACTGGGGGCCAGGTCGTAATGCCCAGAGTGGCGAGCCAAGCCCAGCCAGCCCCACAGGATGGGAGATGCTGCAGCTGGGACAGGGGGTTGTGTGGGTCTGTTGGGAGGTCTGTATACAGGAGAAGCTACGTGGTTGGGAAATGGCAGAAAATCCTCCGCGCACCAAGCAACACCATATTAGGCCCTGTATGTTGCACCCCGGAGAATCGTATCTGTTATAACTTGCAGTTCGTGCGCCATCAAAACATGCTTTTTCCTGGGTGGCTATTCTGAGTTGGAGAAGTACTGCAGGGCTGAACTGCCCTCTTGGCCCTAGAGAAGATACCTAGGGCCTGATCTTCTGCCTAGATACCTAGGGAGGGCTGAGATACCTAGGGCCTGATCTTCTGCCGCTGAGTTTCGATAGGTAGGATAGAGGCCGTGGTGGGGAGACCACGTGTAGGAATCTAGCGTGGCTGCTGTCTGAGCGTCACCTGTTCTGTGCAGATCTTCAGCAACCAGAGCTGTTGAGCCATCCCCTTTCACCAGTGACAAATTCCCGCACATGCTGGAAGGAGAAGAAGAGAAAAATTGAGCCAGATTTGAGACTCGGAGCCAAATTTTCTGCAGGCGTAGTTTGGAGTGAGTGCAGCTGCACCAATGGAGGCCAGTATAGAGTTTGACCGGCTCTATTGCCAAGCTGAGCTGCCTGGGCATTAACCCATGTCTTGACGCTGTTTGAAACGCACCATGCAAACCTGAGGCCATGAAGTCTGTAAGGAAGAATCATGTTCTCTACTGCTGAGCCAGCCCGCAGGTCAGCTGCTGACAGCCCTGACACCAGGAGCTCCAAAAAGGGCTCTTTTTGTTTGCCAGCACTTGAGCGAGTCAGCCCATGGCTGCCTGACAGCTGATGGTCAGGAGACGCGATGCCGTCTTCCTAAGCTCATTGCCTGCAAGGTCCCCCTCTCGCATGGCACAATGTGTCACGTAACGAATAGGAGGAGCGGGGAGGAAAAAGCCCCCACACAGTAGCACAGACCATGCCTAATACACGCCAGGCTAGTCCGCTTCCTCATTAAGTTCCTTTTGCTTCTCACATGGCAATTATTCACACCAGGAAGTTGCCCCAGAGCCATCCCTCTTAGCCACCCAGGAAAAAAAGCATCTCATTTGTGCAGGTCAGATCTTCCCAGCCAACTGTGCCGCTTGCATCCGCAGCTTCATTTGTGTGCTCAGGCATGTCTGAGACGTAGGTTTCCAGGCACAAGATAAAACCCTGCCAGGCAGGCTTTTCTTCTGCCTTCCAATGGCTGCTTCCCCACTGCTTGGCTACTTGTCAGTCGGGTGGACGAACAAATGTCCGTGCAGCTGGTTGCAATGAGAGACAGTTATAGAAGAGAGCAAGGCTAAGGATCCTTCCCGGCGACAGCCGGACACAGCTGTGCTCGTCAGATGTTGTGTGTGCCCCAGACCCCTATCAGCCTCGTGCAATTGGGTTAAAGGGCACGCTCCTCGGCTCGAGGAAATTGGCATAGCTCCATTGAAGATCAGGGTCCAGCCCAAGATGCTGATTCCATCCTGTGTTCCCTCAGGAATAACATCAAGCAGCTGAAGGGGCCCTGGCTGAAGCTAATCAGCTGCTTGCTGTTCTGTTGCAATAAGCAGGGAGGTGGCTCACGGCTCCCCAGTTCCGAATTGGATGCAGCGAGGAGAATGTTTTTCCAGGAGCGAGGATTCAGAAGGGCATTGTCAGGGAGCAGCCGGGGGCCTGTATCCTAGGACAGTCTTTTGGGTCTCAAAAACACACCGAGGGCTTGTGCTATCCCCAGCATTTCAACAGCATGGTGGGAAAACTGCTGTGCTTGGGCATTTATCCCTAGAAAACCATGCCTTCGTTGGGAGATGTTTCTGTGACCTAAGCTTTGTTTGCAGAAGGAGACAGGGGTGCAGATCCACATTTTCACGTGTGCTTGTTCCAGAAGTTCTCGCGTTCTCGTCTTCGCAGCTGTTTGCAGGTTTGGGAATCATCCAGGCAGAGAACTGAGCCGTTACTGTGCTCCAGATTTGTTAACAGTATTTAGGCGTTGCTGTGCTCAGCATTGCAACGCCTAACAGATTCAGGAGCCTGTGTCTCATTTTCAAAAGGGATTTAGGCACTTAGGAGACAAAATCCTATAGAAATCTGGGCCCATGTGCCTTAGGCAACCCGTCACACTGTGCAAAGTATGAAGAGCAAATACTTAAAGCAAGATACATGGGAAATATTTAGAACTAAGACTGTGAATTGGACTCCATGACCACCCAGAACAGGTCTTGGATCTAAGCATGTAGGAATAAGTGTCTGCTTACTGCTCTCTTACAGAGCAGGTGGGTGAGGTGGGGTCTGGCCGAGCCTTGGCTCCACCCCCATGTACCAGACAGTTCAGCTAAGCCAGTGCAGGGACTGTTACAATTTTACTACTTGTGTAGTCAAGCAGCAAATTAGGAGCAAAGGCCTGGCAGAGGGGTCCCTGCTGGGGCTAGTCCTTGGTTAATGACACTTACACACTTAACAAGCACAATCTAGCCCTTAGTGAGCAACCCATAGGCTGAGGCACCTTTGTATCAGCCATGTGCTGAGTATCTTTGAACACATTCTTCAGAGAAGCCTGGTCTCAGCTCCTTTTCCAGTTAAAAAAAACCAAACCAATCCCAGGCTGAAATCGCAGAATAGATTCACTCAGAATCGTTCACCCAGCTTTTTCTGCCCCATGTGAAAGGGGGCTAGCCTGTCAGGCTAAGATCCTGGTCCCACTGAAGTCAATGGGAATCTCGGAATGGACTTCGGTGATGCCAGGAATTTAGCCCCTCTGATCTATCCGGCCTGTTTGAAGGGAGTGGCTTTTCTGCAGTTAATCGCTGCTGTTCCTGCAAGGTAGGTTGAATTTAGGGTTCCTGGCTTACAGCAACGTTACTCAGGTGTACTCTCCCCCTCCCCTCCTTCCCGCAGTGGGGAACACTGCTACTCCAACCCCAAACCACAATCTCGCAATCATCCATCACCCACCTGCAGCCTTCGAGCAATCTGCCAGCATGCCCTGTAAGCTACCAGGAGAAGCCTTTTACTGCCAAGCGGATGAAGCAGCTGCTGCCCAGCAGGCTGGGAAATAGAGGCCCTGGCACCATCCAATTGCTTGGCTGGGCAAAGGCTGCTCTGAGCGCTCTGGAAACAGCCTCGCTTTTATGCTGCCATTGTGGAAGGGGATGGCCGTGACTCCGGACTCTGTAGTGCCTGGAATCAGCCAGCTGACTTAAATGCAATTGCATTATTGTGCCCAGTTAATGCTCCTCTCTTGTCTTTGTCACGCGAGGGACATCCTCAAGTCACATGGGTCCAAGTGGCTTAGGACAGTCGCGTGGCTGTTGCACCAGATGGGGAGATCATCTCCTGAATCTGAGCACTATAGGGAATGCAGTGGGCATTGGAACAGAGGGGCTTGCCCGTGGCCTCTTGACAAGTGAGGGACCTCCTGGGGCATCTGTTTGAAAGCATCAGTGACACGGCTTAGCAGGCAAAGCCCTCAGCATGTCTAATTTGGGCATTTACTTTTGGTTTCCTGTTGTTTCCCAACTCCCTCTTTGCCTTCTCTGCAACAGGAATGAAATGGGATGAGTAGACATGGGTCAGAGCCAGATGTGTTAGTCCCTGGGGGATGGAGCTAGATGTGAAGGGCACTTACTGTTTACGGTCTCCAGAATCCCCATCTGAGGCTGGTGACTGCTTGGCGGATTAACGTCCAAGATTTAGCCCCACACCTCTGACGGCTCGGCAAGAACCGCTCTCATCGAGGAGGGCTTATGAAATTAACTCAGTACAAAGATGAAAGCTTGGTCTTGTGGTTTAGGCACGGAACTGGGACCCAGGAGATCTGGATCCAGTTCCCACCTCTGCTACAGGCTCACTGTATGACCCTGGATAAGACCCGTACTCTCTCTCGCTAGCCCAGTTTCCCATCTGTAAACTGGAGCTAATCACTCTTGTGTGACTAAATTTGTCAGCACAGGGACTGAAGCTTGCTACGTGTGTGTGTGTATTGCACTTACCACGATTGGGCCCCAAGCTTGGTTGGAGCATCGAGGTGTCAGTGAGAACTAATAGCAGTTTTCAGGATTATGAGTTTTATTGTTCCTTTGTACATGGCATGATTAACCCCACAGCACTGACTGACCCCCTCAAAGCTCTATCCCATCTAGTGCTGGGCTCAGTGCAAAACCTGGGGAGAGTTTCTAGGTGCTGCAGCTGCTTGACTGGCTCTTCCAGAGTCCTGGTGGAGAATGTGGAAGGCAAATGTCCCAAGGCACGTCTACAACCAGTGACCACCAAAGTCAGCCATTGAAACTTCAGGTGATGAAAAGTTGCTGTGACTCCAGGATTTTGTGATAGCTCTGAGGTGGCGGATCCCTGTGCATTTACCCAACCTTGCTCCAGTAAACGCCAAAGGTGTCGGTGTGAGTTGAAGAAAGGCTGAGAACAGAGACGGACACCTCTGCTTTCATTCCATCTTCTCCTCCACCCTGAGCTTCACGTCGGAGAAGCATGGGCACTCCACCACCACCTGTTGTCTGGGCTCCAAGTGCTAACCAGCCACGTGTCCTGGTCAGCGATGTCCAGCGTGAAATGGGTTAAAGGCAGCCAGGAGAGGAGATGTTTTACCTCTGCCGAAGCACTAGCACATAGTACAGATCTGTTATTTTCCAAAGACATCCACGCAAACTGATATAATTTGAACAGATACGTTCTGTGCCCGTGAGGCTTACACTAGGCTTAACGGCTGAGTTTGATGGTAAACCCATATGACAATGCATATGTTTAAAAACTATTAAGAAGTTAGTAAAGATTTACTGCCAGTCAAAAAATAAAATTCAGGAGGAAGAGGATGAAAGTGATTGCAAAGTCTAGGCTTGTGAGGGGACTGTGGTTGGAGGAATTATTGGCATTTGTAGCTTGTCAATAAGCTGGAAAGGGGCAGATTGGGCTTTCTCGGGTGTATCGATCTGTCAGCTGAAATAGACATTAATGGTAAGCTGAGTCCCAGAAGAACTCTGTTCATGGAGCCATGAGGAGGTGAGCGAAACCCACAAGAGAAAAGGGAAAATCATGTTCGAGGTAGGAAGACATAACCACCTCGACTCAGTGAAGACAATAAAAAGAAGAACACAGCGGAAAATAGGCAGAAAGAGAGAGATCCAGATTTTCAACCTTAGCTTTGAATGATCTTTTCTTAACTTCAATTCACACCTGTTGGGTCTGATTCTGAGTTCATCACTGGGGTAAATCTCTGAATTCATTCCAGCAAGTCAGGAGGAATGAAGTCCATAGCTTCATAGCTTGCTATCAAGCCTAGGTGCCTAGAAGAAGTTAGAATACGTGGGCGCAGAATTGGACCCTGTATTACAAGTGGAGCTGGCAGCTTTGCTTACTATTAAAGTTGCAGACACTTCCCATTATTATAAAACACTGTTTTCAGTTGCTTCTAAGTTTGCCAAACTTTAAACATGGAAACATTAGGATGTGATCATGTCATTAAAGACTGCCTCATAATGCATATGCTCAAGAGGGCCAAATGAAGGTTGCACAGGCAACCTTAATTCTGGCATTTCCTAGCTTTTAAGTGCAACCTTAATGTTCTGTTAACATAGTTTTCAGTATAACTGTCACTGAAATTGACTTTTTAAATGAACTTCCTTTGTTATAGCATCCAAATATCCAGGGCTAGTTCCTTATCTGGTGTAAATCAGTAGAGCACCATTGAAATCAATGGGATGATGGTGATTTATATCTGGCCCTTTTAAGAAAACAAGAATAAATCACTACCTATAGTGTGTGTTAATGTCTTCCGAATGCTGTGCTCATCTGATCATCCATCATTGTCTTTCCCTACATGTGTGTTGTTATTGACTGGATCAAGCACTTTTGAACCTCACCCATTGCTAATGATTACTGCCGTACACTCAGAGGGCAAAATGCTGTTCTCAGCTATGTGCTGGTGCTATCATGCTCCTATTGGATTGCAACGTTGTGGTTGACAGTTTTCATACTACAGTAGCAGCTGAAGCCTCCAGCATGCGCAGTACAAACTCTTAGTAAGAGACAGTGCCCCCCCCCCAAAAAAAAGAGTTCACCATTTAGTTAGAGAAGGCAGACAATCGAGCATTATTCATCCCATTTTACAGATGGGGAAACCGAGGCACAGATAATACAATTTTCAAAAGTACCTAGGGGACACGGGAGCCAAAGTTCCATTTTGAAAAGTGACTCAGGCACTTAGGCACAGATTGTCAAAGGTATTTACGTGCCTAACTCCCACTGACACTATCGGAGTTAGGCGCCTAAATAGATGTTGAGGATCTGGGGTCTAAATCCCACTGACTTTCACTGATTTATATTCCTAATCGCCTGCTACTTTTCAAAATGGGACTTAAGCTCCTTAGTTCCTTAGGCACTGTTGAAAATTTTACCCAAGGGAGATTAAGTGACTTGACCAGTGTCTGAGAACAATCAGTTGCAGAGCCATGAAGTGACCCCCAGATCTCATGGGAATCCCACTCTTGGGCCTTAGCCACAGTCTCAGCCTTCTCCTTTGGCTGGCTTTCCTCTCAAAGGATCCTAACCTGCTTTCCACATTTACAAAAATCCCTCGGGGTATGTCTACATTACACTGTAAACTTGGGTCTGTAGGACCCATACTTGTGGACTTGGTGTTTCGAAACCGGAGCTTGAGCATCCACGCTGAGTAGTAAGCCCAGGTTTACAATTTCTGGCACAGGTCTCACAGCCATGCTAACACCTCCCTATTGCATTACACAGACTTTCTGACTTATACCCCTGGCTGGGTTTTTAACCCCACAGCCCGGATCTGGCAAGCCTGAGTCAGTTGACCTGGGTTTTGAGATTTGGCGCCATGGGTTTGTTTGGCTTTTTGTTGTTGTTGTTGCAGTGTAGACATATCCTTAGAGGCCCTGGTAAACTACTGGGGGTCTCCTGTCTGGGCCGATCTTGCCAACAGGAGACAAATGCAGCTTTGCAATTTTGCTTTGCTATATCTCCTTCATGAATGCCTCCCCCCAAGGCACAGCAGAGCCTGCAGACCCCATCGCCAAGAAATTCCAATTTTCCTCTTATATAACAATGTAAATGTAATAATTTCATCTCCCGCTCTGACTGTTACCCAATCGAAGTTTAGTAAAGGAATGGGCCATTAGAGAATTTGCTATGGCAGCTGCTGGCAAAGTTTAATATGAAGTTTGGTTTATTGTCAGATTACTATTAATAACATTTCTGATTAGGGACTAACTTTTCTCTGAGCTGTATAAATGTCACGGAGAGATTGTTTGGGGAAAAGGAAATGTGCTATCTCCTCCCCAACCTCAACCTGTGTGTCACAAGCACTTCCACATGTTACAATCTTCCCATTGTTTTTCATCTTATTGTAGAAGTGCTGCAGCGGTGACTAATTCTTGCCTAAATCATTGCCATGACAACACCTGTACGATACGGCCAAGTGGAGCTGAAGCGGTGAGATTCCTTTGGCTCAGCCAAAGGGCTAGAGTGACACAGATTCAGGTTAAGTAACTGTGCTAGGCTTTTTCTTGCTATGAAAAAAGAGGTGATGAGCAATGTAGTTTCATTTTTTCAACAATCTTTCTTTCTTTCTTTCTTTCTTGAATGGCACTTGCCCACTACCTCAAGAGTAAAATAAAGGCCCAATGCCTTCATCACAAACCTCTTTAAAGTAGATGCAGATACCAAATGCATCCAAGCAGCCTCACGTGTTGATTATTGTGCTCCCAGCCAATCTGGCCCTTCCTTTATAGATCCTTCCATGTGTTTGGGTTGAGAGACTCCATCTTTTTTGAGAATGGTCATGCTGTTTGCCCTGGGACACTGCTTTTCTTTTTGACGTTCTTCATTCTTTAGTTGTGTGTTGTTCTTCCTTTTCACACCCATGAAGAGCTAACATGCTAGCTCTCAGCTTTATTGGCAACCAGGAGCCCAAGGCCCCGATCCTGCAATTTGAGCCCACTTCTACAGCCGATCTGCTTAGGTTATGGGCAAGGACAGCATTCTTGGTGCTGCCTGCATAGAAGACACAGTCTAGCTGCATTCAGCGGCATAATCCCTGGTAAACGTGTTTTAGGTGGGAAAAGCCCTGCTAGATGTTCAGATCTCACACTGAGCCTGACAGTTTTAGAAAGAGAGCTCCACAAGGGACTTCTCCTTAGTGTTATTCATACGGCAGTAGTGCCCAGAAGCTCCAGTCGGGGGTGGGGCTCCATTGGTCTGGGTGCTGTACAAAGCCATAGGAAGACTGAGGCTAGATCCTCAGCTACACTGATTGACATGGTCCTCCCCAGAGCGATTCATCAGAGGTGTGGGTTTACACCAGGGATGGATTGGACACAACTGGTACAAAAATAAGTGGCTGTGACTTTCCAAATGGCTAGTGATTTCAGGTGCCCAATTTAGAGATGCCTTAAATGGGCTGATTTTCAGTAAGCGCTGAGCACTTACTCTATGAAAACCAGGCTTCTTTAAGGTGTATCAAGTTGGCCACCTACAAATTGATGCTCCCAAAAACACTAGTTGCTTTTGAAAATCTTGACCAATGGATTTTTTTTGTTTCAGGGTTATTTTTTTTTTCCCTAGGGGAGAAATTCTTATTTCAGTAAAAATGCAAGGGGCTCTGGTTTTATATTCTTCTATTTAAATCAAATTGGTAACCAGTAAATACATCCCACGTGACTTTCTTTTCTTTTTCTTCTCTTTGTATTTCACCGTATGTCACTGAACTTCTCTGTGACTCCATTTCTCAGTCTGGAAAATGGGGTTAAGGATACTAATTTACCACACAGCAGGGCAGAGGCTTAATTAATTAGGGCTGATTTTTTGAAAAGTTCTCAGCTGGGCCTCAATCATTTGTGGGTGCATAATTGGAGTCCATTTTAAAAACGAGGCCCATAATGTTTGGGTGATGAAAAGGGACCATGAGATAAAAGGTCCTAAAGACATGCATAGAATTGTTTTACATACCGGTCTAGATTCTCAGTTGCTGTAAATAGGAGTAGCTAGCTTGGGGAGGCAATGTGACCTAGGGACTACTAGGTCACTAGATTAGGACTCAGAAGACCTGGGTTCTGTTTCTGGCTCTGCTACTGACCTATGGTATGACTCTTGGCAAGTCACTTCACTTCTTGTCCCCCTCTGACCTTTTGTGAGTTTCTGTTGTATGTTCATTGGGGCAGAGGCTATCTAGTACCATGTGTTTGTAGAGCACCTAGTGTACGGGGTCCCTGACCTTGGTTGGGGTCTGTATATTCGACTGTGATACACATAATAGTTAATGGAGCTAAGCTGCTGTACAGTCTATGAGGACCTGGCCCACTGTGTCTGAGCCAAATGTACAGCATCAGTGATAAAACACTGATTCCGCTCTGCCTGCAAATGCACGGACAAAGCCGGGTATCATGTTGTGTGTTCAATTAGGGTCTGACTCTGTCCTTGTTGTAATGTGATCAATAGTATTTTAGGGCCGGGAGATCCTGTTTTGACTTTTAAACTGAGTGGATTTGATACACAAGTCACCAGCTGAGCCATAAATGTGAAGCACAGGGATGTGCTTTTCACAGACTAACATCTGTTATGAAAACCAGAAAGCTAGATTGAGTTTAATGGCAAAATATATCAGCCTTCCCCCCCACACCCCGAACTACTAACTGCTCTCAGTTTTGATTTTTAGAAAGGAGAAGGTGACGGGGGGAAAAGCTGACCAGAGAGGTTACTGATTATTGTAGAATCATAGAATATCAAGGTCGGAAGGGACCTCAGGAGGTCATCTAGTCCAACCCTCTGCTCAAAACAGGAGCTATCCCCAACTAAATCATCCCAACCAGGGCTTTGTCAAGCCTGACCTTAAGAACCTCTAAGGAAGGAGATTCTACCACCTCCCTAGGTAACCCATTCCAGTGCTCATTATCTATATTCCTGTAGCGTAGCAAAGCCTACTATCTCCTACTAAGATTATAGCAATGTCTTACACTGAGCAGCTTTCATCCAAAGTTCTTGACAGACAACTCTGGATGAAAAATTCAGTGGCCTCCTTAATGACCACAAATGGCCTGTCTACGTCTCTCTCTCTCGGTTTCAGCCATCCCCATTGTATCTGAGATCTTCTATAGTATCTAGGCATCTCCCAGCGACCTCAGTTTTAGATCTAGTTTGAAAGATGGCGCTTCTGGTTCGGGGGGGGGGAGGGCGATGTTTCAGAACATAACCAAGTAACCAAAAGGAAAAATGCCATTTGAAATTAAACAAACAATTTTTGTGCCCATTTGAAAAATGTCCCCCCAAATATTGCATTTTTATGATGGGAAGATTTTTTGGTTGGAAAATTCATTTCAAGTCGCTTTGGGGGGGCAGTGGGTGGAGAGTGGGCGGAGCCATGCCTCCGCTCGGGCCATGCACCGGCTGTCACTAGAGTGTTCCAGAAAAGAGAGAGGTCCATGCATACATAAATAGCTAGTTCATAGATAAGGCGCCAGCAGATGGCACTCAAGCATATGCATCATTGCTCTTGGGTTTTCTAGGCCCCCAGTAAAACTTCTGGTTCTTGAGCACTGCAAAAGGCTTCAGCTGGATGGCTCTTTACATAGAGCTCTTAACTTCGGTCACTGCAAGTGAGCCACAGTAGGACGGTGTCATAATGTGCTGATGGTCGATGTCAAGGAGGAAATAGGGGATGAATTGTGACTCTTTGGGTGATGAGGCTTCCTGCGGCTATTCCTGGTGTGGTGCAACTTATACCTCATCCCCTGCAACAAAAGGCACAACTCAACCCTCAGAGTCTTCGTTTCTTTCCTCCTCTTCTTCTCTTTTCTCTACCTCTCCTTCCTTCCTCGATTCTTATCTCAGTTACACCAATGCAGTATTGCTAGCTCCAAGGGCTCCAAAATCATTAATCAGATACCCTCAAAATCATGAGCTTGGCTTTCAAATTTTTTTTTTTTAATTTAGGGTTTGTTATATTTGCCTTCTGGGTTTTGTGCCTCTGGGGAGGGGAATGTGTTAGATTTCCTAGATTTCCTTCGCATCCACTATGGCTAGAAAGAGAGCTTTCCTTTTTAATAAAGCAAGATTCTCACATAACCCCATGACTCCAGGAGCTGGGGTTTTAAGAAGAAAACTCTGAGATTTGCAATAAAATGGTGAGAGCTGGCAACACTGCCACTGCCACTCCAAAGTGACTCCATTATTTCAGAGGAGTGTACTCCCGATTTATGTCAGTGTATCTGAGAGTGGAGTCTCTCTCTGTCTCCTGAGTGTCACTGCTTGTTAAAGACTGCCAGGCACCTGGTGACATTTTCACATCCTGACTTTTCATCTCTTTATGCTTTAAGAGCTTGTCTCCAGACCTCCAAGTCTTTTCCCTTTGTCTCATTTCCAGCACAAGACGAGCAGAGTAAGAACACCCCATCAAGTCCCTTATAGCAAGAATTACAGCATGAAAGAGGGAGTTCCTCACCCCAACAAAATCCACCCTAACCCCCTGCCTCAGCTGCTAAAGGACTGAGAGCGCGTATTGCTGCACTGGCATTTTTAGAGAGTTGCGGACACTGGATTGAATTTTACTAGGACTGCAAATGAAGTCTCGGGTGTCAGCGGCTGATCAAGATGAAGCTTTTTCTCCCCATGCTCTCTCACTTCCCAGATGATCAACATTCAGATTCACCCAGGGCCTCATTTGAGAGGAGAAAAAACACCCTCCATAGATGGCAGAATGCTCCAACCTGTATAATTTTATTCAGGGCTGGCAGCCTGATTTGTGAATGTCTGACTCATGGAATAAATCCCTGATTGCTGCCTAGGATTTATGGACAAAAAGTGTGCGTGCGCGCGTGCATGCGCTTGGATTCGAGTGTGTGCGCGCGCATGCTTGAATTTGAGTGCGTGTGTTTGCAGGCATATGAGTTTTTAAGTGAGTGTGTGTGTAGTGTATGAGGTGCATTTGCTCGTGTGTGTGTGTTAGTGTCTCTGGATGTAAGTTAATATGACAAATCTGTCTTGCTGGGTACGCGCATTTGTAATTGAGTGTGTGTTTGCCTCTGTGTGTGTGAATTTGTATTTGAGTGGGAATGTATTTGAGTGTCTTTGTGTGCCTCAGTCCATGTGTCTGATGCCATACAGAATATAGACTTGAGAAAAAGAAACAATATAATCAGTTTTGATCAACTTTCAGCAGAAAAGGACAGTCGCAGAGCTCTCCAAAGCCATTTCTAGTATTTTGCACTTCTAGCCTCTTTCATCTAAGGAGCTCAAATTGTTCTGCAAGTGGTAATGGTCCATGAGGCGTTAGCAATGTTTTTGCTAACTGCTGCCTTTTTTTGACTCATAGACTTGAAGGTCAGAAGGGACCATCATGGTCATCTAGTGTGATTTTTGTTCCTGTCTTTCTGAGCCGAGTGCGTTAGAATGAGGCAGATAAAACATAAAATTTGCACGGGCTAAACTTCAGTGTATTCCCCTTCCCCCGCCTGAGGAGGGACTTTCCAGAGGCGATGGGAAAAGAAGGGATGGTGAATGGGTTTGGAATAATTTTAGAATTCATCCGGTGGTTTTCATGCGGTCAGTGCCTTTAGCAAGGGACCAGAGAGGCACAGATTTGGAAATACCTGCTACTACCACCAATGTCCATTTCTTTAACAGAGTCCAGTTTTCCATAGTGTGTTACCCATGGATGAGCTAAAATAAATAACAAGTATTCTTTTTATGGCCGCAGATCGAAGACTTTGTTGCTCCTACAGGCCGGATGTGTGCGATGAGCTCGGGTGCTTCTAGCATCCCTCCATTCTCCGCCACAAGCTCCCCGGGTGCCTCTCTCCCATCCCCCTTTATTTTAGTTCTCCTTACAACTCCCCCACTCCATCCTTCATGCCAGGGGCTCTGGGTCTTCCCCATTCTCCTCTCCTCCCAAGCCATGGCCTCTGGGTGCAACCCCATTTGCCCCCAAACCTTCTTCCCCTCATGTCTCTCCATGCCGGCATCCCCCATGCTCCCCTCTGCCAAAGGTTCTGTGTAACTGTGTAACTCCCCACTCCCCCTATGTCAGGGGCTCTGTATGTCCCCCTGCCCTCTTCCCCCCCCCCCAATTTTCACAAAAATCAGTACACTTCTGCCCAATGAGGCCTAGAACATTCCCTGGAATATTGGCATTGATCAGATGCAACTTTCAAAAATTATTGCATTACAGCCAGATGGAGAAATGCCACAAGTTGAGTGTAAGGGCCTTGCGTGCTCAGCCAAATAACTAAAGATTAAGGGCCAGTTGAAGAGCTGGCTCAAGGTTTCTTGTATTACCTGTACAGCTCCTGATTCATCCCAATATTCACCACTGTAGGAGATCAGCCCATATGGTGTAATATCCAGGTTAGCAGTAAACGTATGGGGGGGGGGAACACAGCAGGATGGGCCAATTCCTGAGCTGGTGCAAATCTGTGCAGCTCCAGTGAAATCAATTTATGCCAGTTTACACCCGCTGAGGACCTGGCCCCTAATTTTGAAGATTTGCATATGGGACACAATTGCAGTGCCACCTCCAACCTACTCCAAGCCTTGCTTAATTGGTGAGCTGTGGGATGAGCTTTTCTGTCTCTGCTACTATATTCTGCTGCAGTGAAGGTTTCTGTCATTAGTTTTATCGGAAGCTTTCAGTGGCCTCATTTGCTATTCATATACATCTGTTCCATCAGAGCCTGTCATTAATCTCTTGGTAGGTTTAAGGTTTCCCTCTTGCAGTTGCTACATGGCCAGTCATCAAAGAAACAACTAAATGAATGTGGATATGAAACAAATCGTAGGTGGTAAGGTTACTGGATAATTGCTTTCCTGCTAAAATATATACACTGTGTCTCTCTATCAGTTGAAGGAAAGGCTACAGGGAACATGCTGGCAGTCCCCTCTGACCGTGTTGGAATGCGAAGTTCTGAGACCTAAACCGGCCGGCAATATTTGATTAGTAAAGCCAGGCTGATTTGTTCCCCTGTTTATAAGTACGCACGCTCCTGCAGCCCACTGCTCTACTTCTTTGGCAATGATAACTGAGTAGCAAGTGGAGCTAGAACGCAGAGCTAATGAATGGTTCGAACGCTCATTTAGGAACAGCCCCCTGGAGAGGAGTTGGCTTGTACCGAGTGGACTGGCAGTCCGCAGTAAGCACAATGTTAATGAGCTAAGCTGCTGAAAAATGCTCGCTTGGTGGGAATTGTGGCTGGGTGGGGACAGCCTTTGGTTCTGACATTCTTTGAACATGATACGGGCTGTTCAGAGACTGGTTGGTCCAAATTCCTTACTTCAGATTTACACAAGTGAATCTAAGAGTAGAGTTACCGAGATTAATGGAGTTTATAGATTTATACGCGTGTAACTGAGACCAGAGTTGCTCTGGATTGAGTTAATATCGATTTACACCAATGTAACGGAAAGCAGACTGGTTCTAGATTAAATGACATTACTATAGATTTGCACAAATACAAAATGGTGAATAACTGGCTATGCCGTAATAGTGCAGAAAAGGAATGATAGTGGATGACACATTGACTATGACCCAACTATGTGATGCAACTGAGAAAAAGGCTGATATCATTCTGGAGCGTATTAACAAATGGCTCCTATGTAAGACACAGGTCATTGCCCCGCTCTATTTGATGCTGGTGAGGCCTCAGTTGAAGTGCTGGGTCCAATTTTGGTGCCACACTTTAAGAAAGATGGTCTCAAATTGGAGACAGTCAAGAGGAGAGCAACTAAACTGATACCAGGCTGAGAAATCCTGACCTATGAGGAATGGTTTAAAAAATACTGGGCATGTTTAGTCTTGAGAAAAGAATATTGAAGGGGTCTAATAACAGTATTCAAATATGTTAAGGGCTGTTACAAAGAGGATGGTGATCAATTGTTCTCCGTGTCCACTGGAGGTAGGACTAGAAGTAATCTGCTTAATCTGCAGCAGGGGAGATTTACATTAGATGTTAGGAAAAACTTTCTATCTCTAAGGATAATTAAGTTCTGGAGCAGGTTACAATTGGAGGTTGTGGAATCCCCGTCATTGGAGGTTTTTAACAGCTTAGGCATACACCTGTCCAGGATGGTCTGTATATACTTGGTCCTGCCTCAACATGGAGTAATGGAGGAGATAACCTCTTGGGTCCCTTCTAGCCCTGCATTTCTGTGATTTACCCCAGAGTAACTGAGAACAGTGTAACAAGTACACAGGTGCACGTGACATTTTGTAACCTAAAGCTATTATTTTAATGAGGTATAAAATGTCTATTAGCCCTACAAAGCATACCCTGGCCCTTTAACTGAGCGAGTGCATGACAAGATAGCTCACTAATGACTGAATGTTGGTGAGAAGTTGGTGTCCTGAGGGCAGGGACGGATGAGGCCTCATTTGTTCCCTCGCACCAAATCCCCGTATATACCAGACCTCATCCTCTCCGGAATAACTTCTTAGAAGAGAAAACTCTATGCCCATGAAAAAACGTTTGTTATGATGAGTCTTTTGCTTTCCACTTACAATTATTGTTCTCTACAGGCCCCTTATGTGTCAAAAAGGATGCAGTGGGATATACTTCTAGGAAACAGACTGGGTCAGGTTTACCCTGAGTAACCACAGCTTTTACAGTTATTGTTATGTTTTGAAGCACTCTCCTCATCCTCCTGAAATGGGATGGCTATTAGCCAGGACAGTTGGAGAGCTGCAAATGATCTGCCCAGATTCCAGCAGGTGGGTAGAAAGGTGCTTTTTAAGGCTCTTCCTGAAGGAAGATGGAAATTAAGAAAGATATTTTTGTCATAGGGCCAGATCCTGAGCTGGTGTAATTTGGTCTGGCTCAGTGCTTAATTTGTGCGAGGGATGAACCCCGGCACCTCTAGGCTTGGCAGTTCATAGTCACGGCACCTCTAGGCTTGGCAGTTCATAGCCATGGCACCTCTGGGCCTGCCATGTCTGTGATAAAAGAGAAAAAATTGCTGGAGCCCCGGCACCTCTTTCATTACAAATTAAGCCCTGGTCTGGTTCCAGTGATGTTAGTGGAGCTTTGCCAATTTACACCAGCTAATGATACGTCCCATAATTGTTAAATCATCATCATCATTTATTTTCTCTCCTTGTTAACATCTCAGAAGAAGCATTCCCAGCACCAGGCAGTCAAAAATTGTGAGGCAGGGTCCAAAAAATCAGTAGATCAGCTTAAATCATGGGATTTTTAAAAAACAAATGTATTTGCCTTCTGCTTTTTTCAGTCGTTACGGCTCATATTTCCAAGTGGTTTTTGCAACCACAAGGGCTAGAAACTTACATATTCACATGACTCCAGGAGCTGGGGCTTTCCGATAAACACAAAATACCACGAGAGTTGCCATAAAATTGTGAGAGTTGGTGACGCTGGAGAAGCTCAGATCTTTAATGTTCCCTTAACAGTATCTTCTCCCACCACCACCCACACAAGCTGCTGTGTGATCGTAATTCGGTTTGTTGTTGTAGGGTTGCTCATGTTGCACTATTTCATTTTTGTAATATTGTTCAGGAGCATAGTGGCTTGTTACTGTCATGAGCACTCTTCACTTAAGATTCGTTTTTGTTATTGTATGGTTCTTGATGGGAAAACTGGTGTGTTATTTTAGGGTGTTTAGGGATGCACTGGATTATTATCATAGTGTTGTTCAGGAACACATTGTTTTGTTATTGTAGGGTTCCTCATAAGTGCATTCTTGTTTTCATAGGGTTTTTCATGAGTATACTGTTTCATTATTGTAGGGTTGCTTATGAGTGCGTAGGTTTGTTGTTATAGGGTTGCTCAAAATAGGATGCTGGGCTGTTGGCACTGATTATATTTTTAACTGAAAAATATATTTGTGTAATCCTCTCATGAGCTTCTGTTACAGGTTCCCCCTCTCTGCTAATTCATGAGTTGTTACAACCGCTGATTACAGAGGCTTGGCTCTTTAGCTCAAGCTGTAGCCCCCCCACCACCACCACCCCTTATTCTTTTCGTTCTGGAGGTCCTGGCTTCAATCCCCAGTGTTCTAGCCAAGATGGTGGCTAAGGCATTTGCATACATTTGCATTTTATGTGGGAAACACATAAAAAAAAATCCAAAAAGAGATATAGAGATTTTATGTAAAAGTATAAGAGAGTGTTTTGAGGGGGAAGGCAAGTCAAATGTTGGCTCCTCCAGCCCTTTTAAACTTCCAAGGTGTTAATTTGATTGGTGGAATTCCCTTTTCACAGGCTTTCTCTTTCTCTGTGTAGTTTGCCTCCTGGGACACTCCTCCTAATTGGTAGTTGTCCGTGGGTTCTGACCCTCCTCCAGTCAGTAAGATGGGTATAATAATTCTTAGGTGTCTCACAGTGGGTATTGCGTCTCTAAATGATTTTTGTTTGGCAGATGCCTTGAAATTGCCAGATGAAAAGTGTGAGAACATTCTTCCATGCTGTCTTCTCACCTGCCTTGAAACAGGGACTGGAAGTGATCTGACTTCATTTCAACTCTGTACCTGCAGCTGAGATTCTGTTTTGCATCTTGATTCTTCTTTGGTACGTCAGAAGGGATGTCCTTATACCTCCTGTGGCAACAGGAACTGCAGGGGGGGCTGTTACTCAACTTTGGCCTTGCCTGGTGGGACACTCTAGCCTTCTCGACACTGCTCCCTAAACACCCAGTCTCGTACTAGTACCAGGGCTAATACGAGCTCAGCTGGGCATGTTGTATTAATGGAATTACATCCTAAAAACTGAAAATGAAAGTCCCTCTGCCACCCCCTCATTTGTTCTTGGTTACAGTACATTTACAGCTTGGTTCTAAATGGTGAATTTTAATATCATTTTCTTCAAAAGTGTTACATATAAATTTAGTATCCCAGTATAAAAGTGTCTACAGGCGCAGAAATCATTATTGCCGGGCTGACTGTTAAAGACTGATATATTTAAAGTGAAATATATTCTCTCCAAAGTGAAAACTCAGGGTGTAAATTAAATTTGTCAATAAATATGGAAATGGCTTCTAACCCTCCTCCACTCCCCCGACCCCGCATTGCTGAGATTAGTTGTCTCGGTTCCATGTCATCGACATGACAAGAGGAATTATTGGCTCCCACTCCCTCTGTTGTTTAATGTATGCTCAGTTTCAAGAGACATCTATTATCACAGCCTCAGATCAGCGAGTTAATTGTACATTCAACAGTGGTATCAACCATATGAACTCTTTAGGAACAGACTCTGGGAGGAGGTCATTGGATTTAGGGGATTCAAGAAAACCCCTGAGCAACTTATCTTCTTCCTGGCGATTTGTGAGTGATGGAATAACCAGCCCATACCATTTTGGTCCTCTGGTTTACACAAGTATTTATATCAGAGAGGAGCCCAATGCAAAATCCTAGAAATAGGAATCCCCAAAATTTGAGAAAGTCCAGATCCCAGCTCCATTCTAAGCCTTAACACCTCAGAACTTTGGGAAAGTTTGGATCTTCTGAACTCTGCTGCTTTTATCTGTGTCGAACATCCATATAGTACAGTGTATGGAAATATTAGCATCATGTGTTTTTCTTACCCTGATCTGAGATATTGCTTGGTTAGTACCATTGCAGGGAGGAAAGAAGAAACCCCCACCCGTAATGCACCCGGCCATTGTGCAATGTATTTGAATGCTCCCATCTGCACTTAGGAGTTTAAATTGATTGGTTTTGTGCCAATGGGTCAGATTTTGAGTGGCACAAATCAGCATAAATGCACTGAAGCTAGAGGAGTGATGCTGAGGATTTGGCGTTGAATTTTGCTCTTGGATGTAGAGTTTGGGTATCAATGTTTGCAAAGCAAGGTCTGTGCGCCTAACAAGATGTATTGTCAGTTTGAAAAGAAAAAGCCGACAGGTTGGAACTTTGAGAGGCTCTGATGACATAAAACTGGGTAATAAGATTTGTCTGGGACCCTCAGCTCCCACTTGAGGGACCAAACAAACTCAGAACTATCCAGAAATGTAACGAGAGCCCGGAACTCTGGTAAGTGAGACCACCGTATCAGAAAAGAAATATTATTTCATTTGATGACCTTGTGGTCATTAGCACTGAGATCAAGAGGTCAGGAGATTGAAATGTCACCATGGCCTGCAGGAATAATGACACTGAGGTAATTTTTATGTCTCCACTTGTTAAAATATCCCTGCGTCCGCATTGCTCGATTGTCCCCAAGATTAATACCCATCCGTGGCTATTTTGTTGAGTGGCAGGTGAGTTTCAGATTGATTATGTTTGCAGCAGAAGGGGTTAGTATTGTTACAGTCAGGCTGGATATACCATAGCCCTGCAGACCCTGAGATGTCACCCATTTCGGGAGTCCTGGGTATCGCCTTCCCGTTGGCAGAGTGCTGCGGCAAACCAGGATGAGCTGTAGCCAAGGTCAGGAAGGATGATTGTGATGATGATGGGATGACATTAATACTGCATCGAGGAGACATAATGGAGAATGGGAATGAAGACTCATCTGTCACAAACTCCTCATCCGTCAGCTGGAGGTTGGCAGTTGACATGGCAACGATGACTTTAGTTTGTTGTGCTGTTGCTCTGCTCAGTTTGCTGTGTTTCGGGAGGGACAGAGGAGCACATCTGAGGAGTTGTTGTCCATAGCTGGCAACCCATGGGACCTGAGATGCTATCTCTCCTTCCAGCCATCTGCTTACTGAGCGCTTGCACCCCGCATTCCGCCATCGTCTGAGCTTTCCCAACAGCCTGAATTCTCCCCACTAGCTGTCTGAGCTTCCCCATTCCCCACTCACTTTCTCACCTTCCCCTCTGCCTGCTTCTGAACACCCCATGTCCTCAATCCACCAGCGGCTCTCCTTCCCTACCCACCCCCCTCCTGCGGTGCTCCCCTCATTTTTCTACCCAATCTCTTTTCTCTCTCGCAGATACAAACAAACTACACTGATCTTTTCCTGGACCAAGGGACGTTGTCTTCAAAAGTCCCAACTGAGACAAAGGAAAGACAGCCCCTGACTTCAGCAGGGTTTGGATCAGGCCCTTGGTCAATTGGATGGAAATTCACAGGTAAGCGACAATGCTGCTCATTGGCAAATTCCTCCCAGTCCCTGCAGCACATGGCATGATGAATGCTCCCAATGCCCCAAACTCCATGCAGCAGAGAGAAGGCACAATGAGAAACAATGAACAGATCTCTTGGGAAAACCGGTTTTACTTCTTTTTATTACCTCTCTCTGCTGGGCTACTGCTACCTGCCAGAAGTCCAGGCTCAGTGCAGAGAACTGCCTGTTGCAAGAATGGCTGGATTCTTTTTGCTTATTTTCTGTGTTTCTAGTTCTTATCTGTTGCTTTAAAACAAAATGTTAATTGTTAAGGGTGTCTGCCAAAGTCCGGGCATTGGCCGGAGAGTTAAACCCAAGTGATATAATTTTGGTTGAGTTACATAGACTCTGCCTTTATCAGAGTAACATCAGAGTTTGCCTTGCTGTGACTGCTATCAGCAATTGGCATACCCTACAGAACCTGGTACTGAACAGTCCGCAAGTTCAAAGCCCCTTTGTCATCAAAGTACATTAGCTTGTAACTAATTACGTCCAAGCATTATCGGGACCAGTTCCTCCTTTTAAACACACTTAACAACTCCATCGTTGAAGGTTCTGGGCATAAAAACAACCACTTTGAATAAACTCCCCAAAGACACATGCTGCAATAGGTAAGGAATTGAACTAGACCCCTTGGGTCCCCGTTGGCAAGTAGCTGGAGTGAATGTGTTGGTTACATTTTCCAAATGAAGATTAAAACACCAGGGTTTTTGTATTTCACAAGTGCTGCTGGCATAGTACGCCATCATTAAAGAGGGAGCTAGAAAGCTGGATTGTGCCATAAAAGAAGGGCCCAGACCATTACACATTGAAGTCCATGGAAAGACTCCGATTAAGTTCAATGGGTGTTGAATCAGGCCCCAAACATTCTTGGGATAGCTAGATACAAATCTGAGGAGCAGACTGTAACTCGCGTGATGGGTTACCCACACCACCCCGGAAGGCTTATCAGCCTGGGTTTGTAGGAGCTGAAGTGGAAGCCTGATCACAATAGCTCCAAATATATGTATAAATGATGTCAAACATTAAGATGCACTAAGAAAATGCCTCACTGAGAATGTTACAAACACATTGTCTGTGCATTAAGGACTCTGCATAGCTAATCGGATGTTTTTCTGTATCTCTTTCCCCTTGTCCTTTTATTATTGAGGCTATTTGCATGGAAACAAGAGCTTTGCTTGTAAAATGCTTATCTGTTCCTATTGCTTATTCTATACTCAAGGGAACAGTTTTCTCTCTGTGGCATCAAGAACCATTTACCCAGCATCCCATTGCGATATCAACCCTGTAATGAAAGTTTGTGATTTCCACTGGGAAACATATGGTCAGTCAGACTAAAGAGAGCTTCTTTCTAGTTCTGATTACTGTGTGTGTACAGCGCCTCTCCCTTCTTCCATGATTTGGGAGCACATGGGGTCTAGTGGTTACAGCAGGAGCGTGGGAGCCCAAACTTCCAATTGAGCTTAAAATCACTTCTTTACAGTCCTTCTTTCATCTATTGGTAGAGCTAGTCACATTTTTTTGGACAAACTGCTTTTTTAGGCGAAAAATGCTGATTTTGTCAAAACCAAAACTGTTCGAGAAATAAGGGTTGGTTTTGACGAAACTCCCAAACTGAAACAAAGTTTTGAAATTGTCACAATGTCCTGGTTTTGACATTTTCCAAACAAAAAGCGTTGGGTCTTTTTGAGTCAAAACAACTTTTGCTTTAGACATTTGGTAAAATTTAGAATAAAAAAAAATGTTAAAGAAAAGAAGGCCAAAATGGAAAGAAAACATTTCAACATTATCAAAATGAAACGTTTTAACTAGCCTGAAGTGATCCAGGAAGCATGTGAGAGTCCAGTGGTCAGCGCAGGAGATGAGGTATCTGTATTCATGAGTTCTATTCCCACTGGGTCACTATGTTGTTACCATGGGCAAGTCATTTAGACCAGCGTTTTTAAACTTGGGCTCTTAAATTAGGCAACTAAATCCATATTTAAACACCTAAATAACAGTGGCCTGATTTTCAGAAGTGCTGAGCATCCACAAATGTCATTAAAATTAATGGGAGCTGCAGGCACTCAGCAAACATTGAAAATCAAGCCACTTTTTTAGGTGCTTCAATACAGTGTTTGAACCCGAGGGGGACAGACCATCAACTGGCATAACCCAGAAATCAATGGAATTTTGCTGATTTGCACCACATGGGGATCGGGCCCAGGTTTTTGGTTGGGCCGATGACTGATTCAGTCTGGCTCATCCCACTGATACAGTCCTTGTCGTTCCCGAGCACTAAAATTTACCCCAAGTTACAACAAAACAAATCAACCAGTGCCATTTGAATTTTTTATTTTCTTTTTTAATTTTCTTTTTCACAGTGTGACTGACGTCCCCGTGCTGCCTGGGATTGATGGGAGTGTGCCAACCTCCAGCTGCAGGCTCTGTGTCTTTGTGCATTAGGGACAAAAAAATATCTGTGTACGAGTACCTTGACAGAAAGGGAGAACAGAGGAAAAATGCAGGCCTGCGGCTTCTCATCCAAACGAAGCCGCACAAAAGAAGAAGCTAACACAGTGGAAAACGTCATGTCTGCAAAGCACCAAGGAGGAAATCAACACAACTTTAAGAGGTAGCAGACAGGGAATAGATTACAGCACTTTTAAATTAAAGGTGTTATGGGGCTCCTGGAGGGAACTGGCTGGGAGTAAGAAAGGAATTCGGTGTAGTTAGACTCACTGCACTCGTGAATCACCTACACTGTCTGGGTCCATTAAGCTTGTGTCTTACAACACCCTCAAAATGCAGACAGAATCATTCAGTATCAGTGACAGCCTGTTTATCTAATCTCAAATGACCTTTCGCAGAGGAGGCTCCACAGGCGACATGAATATTTACAATCCCAGTGTTCCTGGCCATCATCCCTTTAATTGCAATTAAAGGTGTTGTCGTGGTTCTGGTGAATGGCCTTCAGGTTGATTTACGTGGTCAAACAGCAGGTGTGTTTAAGGCAGTTATTGATTGTAATATTGGCAGTGGAATTTTCTGTTCTATGAAATGAAAACGTAAGCTAAGGAAAGGTTGGTGTATATGTAAGCGGGGGAATAGTCCAGCTGTTGTGGGGAACTTTCCAGGTTTATACCCTACCCCGGTGAAATGGGCTAGTGAAAGTATCTGAGTCCTCGCTCCCACTTCCTTTACCCAGAGTCCTGCCTGACCTTGAGGACTCCCCTTCTACTCTCCCGTGTGGCAGAGTCCTCATAACCCCAACAAGGCTGGGCCCAGGATTCCTCGGGGGCTCGACTCCCAACCTTGTTGTGGTCACTTAGGATAGGGGCTAGGGTGTCCCCACTCTGGGGTGCTCTCTCTGCACAGGACGCTTCTCTGACCCACTGATCATTACATACAGTTCAAAGCAAATATGATTTATTAAACAGCAATCAATTAAAAAAGAAGGGGAAATGGGAAAGGTTAAAAGAAAGCCCGTCACCCCGCTCTGGGAGCTAGCAAACAAAAAACCCCACTGAGTTTTAGTAAGGGGCCAACAGTCCCTTACATATAGTATGGGGGATGTTTAGAGTTCAAAAATGTGCTGGGTGCTAGGGGTCAGAATCTGTTTTTGTTTACATTGGCTTTAAATCCAGAGCAACCCCAGGATTGTTAGTCTGGATTCACATCAAATCTCATGTACATTGGTGTATAACTGGAGTAACCTTAATAGTTATTCTGGATTTACATCTAATCTTATTTACATTAGTATCAGCCCAGAGTAAACTTGATAGAATTAGTCTGGATTTATATGTGATCTCATGTACATTACTGTCAATGTGGAGTAACCCCAGAAGAGTTGCTCTGGATTTCCATCTGAATTCACTCAGTCAGTCTGGAATATCTCCAACAGTTACTTGGCTTGGTGTGTAATAATTTACAGTAATTTCAACTGCAATTTTTAATTGATATTGACATATAAAATAAAAAAGTAAATTCAATGCTTGTGAAACTCACCCAGCTCTGCCAATGCATATCAGTCCTTCCCTACAGCAACCCTTGCTATTCCAGCCCCAGACCCCCACCCAGCTCTGCCAAAACACCTCAATCCCTCCCTCTAGCAACTTGGACTGTTCCAGTTCTACCAATCTACCCGAGTTGGCATAATCCCTGGTCCTGAGGATAGAGCTTGGCTAAAACACTTCAGAACCCCTTGCTTTTCCATTCCTGGCCTCCACATCAGTGAACCTCCACCCTCTTTCCTTCAGTACCTCCAACTATTGCTGACCTGGTCCCCTGCTGCACAGAGACCCTCTGCCATTCTACATTGTTGGATGGTCTTTTAATGTGCATTAGTGGGGGCTGGGATGAATTGAAAAAAAACAGCAAAGTCCTCTTCGGTTGTGAGAGATCAGAATTGGTATTAAGGTCTCCAGAGGTGAGATTTGATGCATTCATAGAATCATAGAATCATAGAATATCAGGGTAAGAAGGGACTTCAGGAGGTCATCTAGTCCAACTCCCTGCTCAAAGCAGGACCAATCCCCAACTAAATCATCCCAGCCAGGGCTTTGTCAAGCCTGCCCTTAAAAACCTCTAAGGAAGGAGATTCCAGCACCTCCCTAGGGAACCCATTCCAGTGCTTCACCACCCTCCTAGTGAAAAAGTTTTTCCTAATATCCAACCTAAACCTCCCCCACTGCAACTTGAGACTATTACTCCTTGTTCTGTCATCTGGTACCACTGAAAACAATCTAGATTCATCCTCTTTGGAACCCCCTTTCAAGTAGTTGAAAGCAGCTACCAAATCCCCCCTCATTCTTCTCTTCTGCAGACTAAACAATCCCAGTTCCCTCAGCCTCTCCTCATAAGTCATGTGCTCCAGACCCCTAATCTTTTTTGTTGCCCTCCGCTGGGCTCTTTCCAATTTTTCCACATCCTTCTTGTAGTGTGGGGCTCAAAACTGGACACAGTACTCCAGATGAGGCCTCACCAATGTCAAATAGAGGGGAATGATCACATCCCTTGATCTGCTGGCAATGCCCCTACTTATACAGCCCAAAATGCCATTAGCCTTCTTGGCAACAAGGGGACACTGTTGACTCATATCCAGCTTCTCATCCACTGTAACCCCTAGGTCCTTTTCTGCAGAACTGCTGCCTAGCCATTCAGTACCTAGTCTGTAACAGTGCATGGGATTCTTCCGTCCTAAGTGCAGGACTCTGCACTTGTCCTTGTTGAACCTCATCAGATTTCTTTTGGTCCAATCCTCTAATTTGTCTAGGTCCCTCTGTATTCTATCCCTACCTTCCAGCGTATCTACCACTCCTCCCAGTTTAGTGTCATCTGCAAACTTGATGAGGGTACAGTCCACGCCATCCTCCAGATCATTAATGAAGATATTGAACAAAACCGGCCCAGGACCGACCCTTGGGGGCACTCCGCTTGATACCGGCTGCCAACTAGACATGGAGTCATTGATCACTACCCATTGAGTCGTAGTTTTGCATCCTGCTTCTCTCTAATTCTTAATTAATGATGCTCAGCTGAAGTTTGTAGCTATATACAGAAGAGAACAGGACTTCTTTAGTTTCCCTTTGCCTTAAGATTTTGCTTTTGGTAGCTCTTAGGAGACGTTTGGCATGTCTTGGAGCTGACATGGAGACGTGCCTGCTTTTAGTCCATAAACTTTATTTCACATACCTTCCCGTATAGAAAAGCCTTATAAAGTATGCCCTTTCTATAGATTGTTTTGAACCATCCTATATAATTACTTAGATTGTAAGATTTGGGGAGGGGAGGGGGCAAGGATTGTCTGTCTGTGTGTCTGTGTCTGTGGGCATCCTTAAATAAACCCAGGTATCTCTGAAATCTCCCAGCTCATGTGATTTTGTAAATTCACCTCTAGATTATACCCCAATTCTGCTCAATTAACTCTGCAGTCTTACAACTGAACAATAGCTCCAAACTTCATGTTAACAGCAGATATGCTATTCCCTTCGCAATGGCCTCATGCCTAGCTGAGTTGCCATCTATATTACCGGCATAGAACAGGCCAGTAAAATTTGTCAATTTCCTTCTTTACATTTATCAGAGTGATGAGTTCCACAGTTTGCAACTTGCCACCCCAGGAAAAAAAAAAGATCGTTCTGTCAACACTCACATCTGGTCGCTCATTCAGCTATAATAGGATACAATTAATTATTTCAGCCTGCTGTCTATCTGTCAGTGCAGCATAAAGAATATTTTTGGTCTGCATTGTCTGTCTGTTTTTTTAATATATAGCTGCTTTTGTTTGCTTTATAATGGGGTTTATATTTTGTCCTACATTTTTCTTGTCTGTTTATTTCCCCCCTTTTAAAACATTCAATTCCTGTAGTCTACAGCCCTCCATCTTTCACTGCTGCTGGTCAGTTATCCACAAGAGATTACATTATTTCAAGTATAAGTGTGTTGCAGGTGCCGTCATAGGTGTCATGTGGCTGTGTAGCTAGTGGTTAGAGCAGGGGACTGGGAATCAGGTATATATTCCCTGCTGTCAGAGGGAGAGTATAGTAGTAGTAGTCAGACTATACCAGGGATCGGCAACCTTTGGCACGCGGCCCATCAGGGAAATCTGCTGGCAGGCTGGGACGGCTTCTTTACCAGGTTCGGCCGATCGCAGCTCCCGCTGGCCGCGGTTCGCCGTTCCAGCCCAATGGGCGCTGCTGGAAGCAGCACGGGCCAAGGGATGTGCTGGCCACTGCTTCCCACAGCCCCCATTGGCCTGGAATGGTAAACCACAGCCAGTGGGAGCTGCGATCGGCCTGGCCCGCCAGCGGCTTTCCCTGACGGGCTGCGTGCCAAAGGTTGCCGATCCCTGGACTATACTATACTAATAAATTAATAGACCAGTTTGTGCCTAGAAGTGTCGGCCAAGATCAGGGCCCCATAGTGCAAGGTGCCATACAAATATACTAGAGCAGACAGCTCCTGCCTCAAAGAACTTACAGCATAGACCAGGCAGACAGAGGGAGGGAGGGAAAACAGAGGGACAGAGAGATGGAGTAGTGTGCTGAAGGTAACAGAGCACTTCAATTGCCACACAAGGGATAGAATCCACGTCTCCTGATTTCTAGTGTGCTACCCACTAGAACACACTGCCTCTGCTCTGGTATCAGAGGACGAGAATCAGGACTCCTGGTTTCTGTTCCCTGGTCTGGGAGGCAAATGTTGCCTAGTGGTTACAGCGATTGGCCTGGGAATCAAGACTTTTGGGTTCTGTTCCCAGATCACCCATGTGCTTTCCAGGAGACCACTTAGCTTCTCCCTGCCATGATATCCCTAGCTGTAAAATGGACATAATAACTTACAGGGTGTGATGAGGCTAATTCAATGTTTGCAAAGCACTTTACGGTTCCTTGGTGCAGAAATGCAGCATGTCCTTGTTGCTGCTATTAGATGTGCTGTCGTTTCCAAAGACTCTAGTAGCAGTGAGGTCAGAACAGCCTTTTCTCCGGCTGTATACTCCAGGTGGCAGCTGCTATAAAGGAGACAGATGTTTTGTTACAATTTTAGTGGAACTTTAATAGTTTTGTGAGATCTTGGGGAACAGAGGGCTAAGGTCAGCAACAAACTGCAATCTCCCAGAGCTGCAGGAGTGATTTTAACACGAGAAAAATGACTGTTTATTAGCACTGGGTAGAGCTGGGGAAAATATTGCAAAAGAAAAAAAGGATGTGTGACCATTTGTTTGATATAAAACCCCCAAAGTGACTTGGTTGGTGTTTGCAAATCCCCTTTATCAGCCCTCCATGAACCACGGGGCTAGCAAAGATTTGTCTGTAGGAATGTTCACAGAAAAACAGGTGATGCAAAGATGTGTGCAAACACGAGTATGTGCATCAGAGGAGAGCGTTGTTAATTTCCCTTGGTGCATATAGTGGTGTGGCAATATGCCAGCTGTGATGCCAATACTAGCAGGTGGGAAGCAGCACAGAGGATCTATGCAAGGATTGAAATCCTGGCCCCATTAGAGTCAGTTTCCCCATTGCCTTCAATGGGTTTTTAGCGACACCAGTGCAAACCTTTGGTGTGGACGCGATTTACACTGGTGCAGCATGATTTGTACCAGTACCACTTGCTCCACAGTACTAGCGTCGATTGTTTCTAAGTAAGAGAGTTGCAGTCATGCAGCTCCACCAGTGGCTAAAATCCCCATGGAAATGGGGGCCAAGAATACTTTTCTGGAGGTCCTGAAACTAGTGGGGTTTGAATCGCTTGGGCCTGTGGTTCGGATTCTGCTGACCCCTTGAGCCCATGGTTCTGATCCATTGTGCACAGCATCCCATCCCATCCCAGTGCCTCATGGTGGGTTTGATTTCACTATTGCTAAACCATCCCTAAGAGAGGAACAATGAACCTCTCCCAAAAACATCTCCTTTGCCAGCTCCTTCCATTGCCTCTTTGTTCTTAAAATTACAAAGTATCCCCTTACATCTGCCCTTCTGCAGCTTAAGACTGTGACTGTACAATTTCTTTTCTCCTTGTGGACCGGTGAGACTCAATCCCTGTCCCCTTATCAAAGGAATTCTCACACTGGATCAGACCAGGGATCCATCTAGCCCTACATACTATCCCCAGTAGTGGCCAATACTTTCTGCTTCCCCTCTTTTCTCTAGTCCTAGATGTGTCTGGGTCTCTTAACCTCTCCCCTTATGTCTTAAGTTCAAAACCATTTCAAAACCAAACAAGCCAGGCTGACTAGTGGAATCGCTCCCTTTAACTGAACACAATTGGTCGTTCTCTGCTCAGAATCTGTATCCTATTCCACTGCTCGCTCCTCTTGGTGCATATCTGTGCATTGCTGCATGGGAACAGCGTGTGCTAATCATCATCCCAATAACGTGTGCTCACGTGTTCCCTTTCACACGAGGATCCCAAAGCGCTTTGAAAACGCGAGTTAGTGAATTCTCTCAACGCGTCGGTGAGATACTTGTAGGAGTGATACCTTTTGCAGAACGGGAGGGTAACATGGAAGGGCAGAGGCTAGTAAGAATCCACAAAGCAAATCAATGTCACAGCGGCGAATAGAATCCCAGAGGTCTAGCTCCTAGTCTTCTGCTGAAATTACTAGACAGTGTTGCCTCCCTTGGTTAAGTGGATCAATATGTTGTCTGCTAGCTGGGGATGTTGCGGATTCATAGGTTTTAGGGTTAGAAGGGATGGTTATGATCATTTAGTCTGACCTTCTGCATGACACAGGCCATACATTTCACTCTGTTTTCGCTGCATGAAACCTGGCAACTAGTGGTTGATCTGGAGGATAAATTTTAGAAGGACCTCCAGTCTTCTTTGCTATCTACCTTACCACCAAGGGACCAGATGGCTGTGGAGCATAGAATGGCTGGTAATAAGGACTTTATAACAGTTCTCATTGCCACTATGTGCCTTGATTTACTAGCGAGATCTGATTGGATGGCGGCACAAAATAACATGCGGGGTCCGATGCATTGGTAGGTTTGCAGTTAGTGAAATATTAATAAAGAATGGAACCCCTGACTTTGTAATTTAGGACAGGGTTCAAAAATCAGGGATAGACCCCTTTCCCCTCTTGCCATTTATATAAAATCCACCCCCTTCCTCCAGCAACTTCTTCAGTTTTACACTCACCCCGGAAAAAACCCACCAAACCTATCTGCCTTTGGGTCTGTATGAATCAGGGCTGGATCATCAGTCACACACGAAGCTCTGCTACTGCTGTAAAGCTAAGCCCTTAAAATAATAACAAAACAACCCCCAAAACCATACGTTCCAGGCCTTCATCTCCTTTCAGAAGTCAAAGTCAGTACGATGACTCTTACTTCCAGAACAATAACATCACGTTTTGGAAGTTTAACTCCTTGTTTGCCTACAGATTTCTCTGAGAGCAGCTCTCTCTCTCTCTCTCTTTTAACCTTTTCTTTCCATTCTGTGGTTCTCATCAAAGCCATTTTTTTCAGGATTTTTTTTTTAAACCAGCAGCAGTGAAGGCTTCCTCAGTCAAGCCAAGACTCGCAGCACCGCTCAGCCTGACAGCAGATTGGAACGGCACAGGCTGGGAGTGGGCAAGGTCAGGGTGAAAAGTCATTTCACCCAATTACAAATCCCAATGACTTCATGTATTGAACTTTCTTCTACTGACTCAGCTGCGCCATTTACAAAGCCCCGAGGGAGGGTGGTTCTTTAGTAAACCACTAAAAGGGCTGCTCTGGTATAAACGGCCCAGGAAGGATCTGGGCTACAACTGCCAAGGAGATAAATATCCCTCCACTTTTCCTCCCCTCTCTCAGACAGCACATGCTGGAAGAGCATATGGTCCAAGAAAACCCTAGAGGACAAATTTCTACCTTGCCCTGAAGTGTGAGCATTTATCTTCCTTCCACTCAGTTATTGCCTACAATTGCTCAGCTGTATGTGCAGGAGCGCCGCCAGCGTTTTTGCCGCCCTAGGCGGCGGAAAGTCCGGCCCCCGAAATGCCGCCCCCAACAGAGGCGGCGGAAGGTCCTGCCCCCGAAATACCGCCGATGACCAGGGCGGCCGAAGATCCGGCCCCCGTGGTTGCCACCCCCCAAATGTTAGCACCCTAGGCGACCGCCTAGGTCGTCTAATGGGTTGCGCCGGCCCTGTGTATGTGGGGGTTGCTGCTTTGAAATGGATCCCGTGAGTCGTCTAGTCTGATAAGACATGTGGCTCCTTCAGGACAAAAGGAAATCCTCTGCACCATGCACCGAAATATACAATACTATGGCCAGGAGAAGAAATTCCCTCCTGAGCCCGGATGGTGATCAGCTTGTGCCTTGAAGTATGAGGACTGAGACCCTTTTAGAATTTCATTCTAGCCAGGGTAGCAACCCTTGAACCTCGTCACTCAGATGTGTTGATGTATTTTTACCTGCCTTGTCATCTTTATAATGTTCTTGTTTTTGTATGTAACATTTCTTTCCTTCCCCCCAAAAGGCAGAGCCATTCTTTGGGGTCTTGGGGGTGAGGCTGTAACTTGGGCTACACACCCAAGGGAGCAAGGGGGAGTCTGGCCATGCCTTACACACCTGTGTGGGCACACGGGAGTAAATAGACACGGGGAGTCTATCTACTCTGAAGCTGGAGGGGAAATTTCCAGGTCAGGTAGGTGTACCCGTGCTTGCTTCTTGAGCTAGGACACTAAAAATGGCAGCGTAGCCACGGACCACCCTAGGTGTAATCAAAGCTAGTGTCTGTATGTCTACCCATGCTGGAAATTACCCCACAGAGCAGCGGGGTCAGGACTTAGTGGAAGGGGTGGGGAATGCTTAGAAGTTTGGCTCCACCCTCCTACTCTCTGGCCAATGCAGGGAGTGGCTTGCACGGGCCAGCCACGCATTCCCAGGCCAAGGAAGAAACAGGGAGGGACTAATTACTCGGAGGGTGTCTCCCTGTCTGTAGCGGCTCCCGGGCTGGTGCAGTTGGCACCTGACCCTTTGCTCGGGGTACTGAGCACGATCCAGCGTCCTGAATGTCTAAGGGGCTAGTGCAGCGGGGCGTGAAGTGGGCTTTTTGCAGAGCAGCAGCCAGCATTTCCAACGGCAGTCAGAGCCAGGGTGATCTTTAAGATAAATGTTATTTAAATTGCTGTATCTCAGCTGCTGTGGGAGCCGAGCACCTCATCTTAGCATGCTAAATATACCTTATTAATTGCCTTGCTCTTTACATACACCAGAGGCTGGAGCATCGTTAAATACACTAGGAACATTTATTCCTTGCGGTTTTGTTCCTTATTAAGCTGTTCTTTTGTATAATGGCTTCTCTATATGGAATAGGGCTGGGTTTGGAGCGCTGCTACGTGGCTTTCTTCTCCTCTGTCCGCCAAGGCAAACCATTATTAATTAATATTCCTTGCTTTATCTTTGTTGTTTGCATCTGCGTCTAAGGGAACCAGCGTCACAGGGGTTGGAGCCATGAGTGGCTTTCCTTTTAAGAGCATTTGTTTCTAGACTGTTGTTACTTGTATTACAGTAGAACCTAGTGGCCCCAACCCGGATGCTAGGCACTGTCAAAAGCGAGAGACAGGCCCTGTCCAAAATTTTACAATCCAAATTCGCAAAGCAGGTGCTATATTGTTCTCCTTTTACAAAGGGGAGACTAGGCTCCCCTCAGCAATGATGGTCCAGTGTGCAAGTCATTGATTGGTAAATGCATTGGAAGAGCTTGGATTTGAGAGGCAGGGAAGCCTACTAGATCGAACACTAGGTTGTCACTCTGGGGATCTGAGTTCTTTCCCAGCGCTGCTACTGGCCTTCTGGGTCACCTTGGGCAAGTCGCTTCTGCTCTGTGCCTCAGTTTCCCCATGCATAGGATGGCGATAAAGATACCGACCTCCTTTGTGAAGCACTTTGAGATCTATGGATGAAAAACTGTTACGCAAGAGCTGGGTGTTCTTCTGCTTCTCTTATTTATACTGGTGCCAATCAGGAGTGATATTACTGAAAGTCAGACCAGTGTTAGACTGGCCTGGAAGGAGGACTGGGCCCCTTGAGTTTGAAATGAGCTATCAGCCACTATACCAACCCCCACCCTCTTCTCTGTTCTGAAATGGAAGGTGTCCTAGGAGACTTTAGCCCCTTTTCATTGGGCCTGCATATGCTCCTAGCCAGGAGTTGGCTAGGATTGTCAAAGGGAGTTAGGTACCCAAATACATCCATTGTGCTCCTTTGAAAATCCCACCCTGCATCCTTGTTGCTGCAGAGAAGGAAAGCTGAAATAGCATTTTTCTGGCTGTAGCAAACATTTTCTGGATGGCAGCCTGACTGTACTCCACCCTACCAGCCAGATCCGGGGGGTGGGCTTAAGTTAAGAGTAAAGAAACCTCTGAGTTCCAGCTAGTGTATTTTTTATGAGGGCCTCTTCCGTTTTACAGCCCTATTTGTTCTTGCAGTAAAGATAGTGAAGCACCCTGCAGAGCAGTATTCGGTCCATACATCTGCAACAGTCAAGCCTTGCCAATCTCTCCCATAGCCACAATGAAGCAGCTGTGAATGGGGAAAATGTGAGTGCAAATGAGCGTGTTTGGAGGGACCCAAGGCTGCGGGGTGGAGCCAATGTCCGCTAAGGGCATCTAGCAAGGAGCATTCCCTGTGCCGACAGAATCAAACACAGAGCATCCTGTTTTGTTTCCAGAATGAAAGCTCCTTGGTGTTCTTCCTTAAACAACTGAGCCCTTAAGGGGAGGTTTTCTAGTCTGCTTCCCTCCCTGAATGCGTTTGTCAAAGGAAAAAATACAACAGCAATCATCAGCAACAAACTGTTGCATTATAAATATCCCGCCGTCGGAAATAAACCCTGCAAAATTCATCACAGCCTCCGCACAATGGTACCTCATGGGATTTCAGCTCCTCTGGCTTTAATGGGGCCTAATGGCCCCCCTGTTGCACAGAGGTCTCTTTCTGTTCATGTGTCAAGTCGCTGTGGTTCCTGGGGTGTATTGTTAGATGTAACAGCATTTAATGTGCCTGATGTTTGTCATGCACCGTTAGCATGCGATGAGCTGCTGGGAGAGGGACTCATGAACACTCAGTAAATAAATGCAAAGGAGATCTTCCCTGCAGTATTAATCATGTAATATGCTTTTAATATAACAAGCTGTTTGGACAAAATGTACCCTGCTGCAGTATACTATGGAGTAGCATCTCAGAGTTGGACCTTTTTTATTTGTCTTAGTTAATAATGTACTCTGGACTTGTTTGGAAATGAGCATAGCTTAGAAATTCATTTTTTTCTATGTTCCATGTCCTATAGCTATACTGGAAGCCAGATTTTCCAAAGAACTTGTGTCTGCATTTATCTAGCAGCGTGGCCTGCTGGCTAAGACACTGGGAGATTTGAGTTCTGATCCTGGTTCTGCCACTGACCAGCTGTTTGACCTAGGGCAAGTCACTTCACCTCTCTCTGTCTCTATTTTGCCTCCAATAGATCTTGTCTATTGAGATAGTAAGCACTCTGGGGAAGGGATATTCCCTAAGTATGTATTTTATAAAGTGCCTAGCATGAGACAGCCCTGATCTCAGAAGGCCTTGAGACACGACTGGAATGCTATTATAAATAGGTTCTTTGCACCTGGTCTCATTTTAGCATGAAAATATTGCAAAAATAGGACTGATCTTGAATTCTCAGTGAGCATTTCAAAGTTGTGTGTGCTACTTCACTTTTCTAAGTAGGAAATACCTTATTTCCCATGGCTGGTCCTGCCACATGGAAGGTTTTTATCTGTCCAAGGTACTTATGTTGTATGCTCGCCCCCACCTTAACATACTATCTTTATCTACCCGCATAATACCCCCTTACAGGGTAGCGCAGTGCTATTATCCCCATTCTACAGATGGGAAAATGAAGTAAAGACAGGCTAAATGGTTTACCCAAGGTCATACACAGAGTATGTGGCAGAGCAAGGAATTAAACGCTGGTCTCCAGAGTACCACCCTTGGCACTCTAACCACTGAGCTATCCTTCCTCTAATTACATAAAAAGTAGCAATGGTAAAGCCTTGAGCTTGCAATTGGATCTTCATGGGCAGCCCTTCCAGCCGTGCACACTTCTGATTGGAACGGAGTTCTGCGTAGATGCAGGAATCAGTCCGAGTGGATCAGACTGCAGGATCGGGACCTGCCTTTTACTCTCTGATGGCAGACAGTTGTATTGCTGCCATGCTCAGAAGATACGGAAGATGGCCTTGTAACCATTAGCTGGGTACCGTATAGTGATATTGTCTTTATAGCACAGTTAACCTGTCAGAGAGTGAACGCTGCTTCACAGCATCCATAAACTCCGGCATTGAGTAAGGGACTGACAGAGCTTGGCTAGTTCAGTCTAATTAACCTCTGTTGCAATGTGTACTGGGCTCTGTGCTAACGTACAATCTCCCCCAGATTTAAATTGATTATGCAGTGAATTCCAGCATAATTTAAAAGTGCTGGTTTGGGCCTTTTGATAGAAAATGGCTTTTTCTGTTTTCAGCACAAAAATATTGGCTTAACGAGGATAATAGGATTTCCCCCCCACTCCTTCACTCTTTCCCCATATGTGCATGTGCTTTAATTAAAGGTACGCAGTATTCCACAGCTTGGTAAGACTGAGCTGCTGGCTTTGTGATACACACGCACATAAACACACATCCACACACTCACGCCAGTGCAACTGCCTGGAAAAATTAAATAGACCTGAATCAGCTTGCTGGAGGCTTTTGAAATCAAACA
Source organism: Emys orbicularis (assembly GCF_028017835.1). Classification (NCBI taxonomy): domain Eukaryota; kingdom Metazoa; phylum Chordata; order Testudines; family Emydidae; genus Emys; species Emys orbicularis. The sequence goes on along the minus strand of NC_088705.1, from coordinate 4,802,647 downwards.
TTTCACAGCTAACCCCCTACGGACACCTCCGTTCAGCCTGATGCAGGATAAATAGTACTGTAAGCTGGTAAACATGGGGTCATGTTAAAACATTGCGTTTAGGTTTGGTTGTCATAAGTGTAATTGTTTACCAAATAATAGTTTGGAACCCAAATGCAGTTTGATTCATTACTTAACTATATTATTAATGAAAACAAATCTAAACGCTACTCTGGTCGTTTGAATTTTTTGCTTTGTGAATTGGAAATTAAAACTGTAACCAAGTTGTGCAGCCTTTTGAGTGGATCTAAAGTTGCTGCAAATGTAAGATGTTTGTAAAAATGTGTCCCCTGGAACATTATTGGAAGTCAGTAGAAGACTCTATTGCAGATGGCCTTGTTGCTTATGATTCCTCTGAATGTATAAGCAGTTAGCACTTTGACAGATGCTTGTTGTTAGCTTCGATGTAGTTCTTTTCAGAAGCTGAGCATGTCACAAGCAAAGTCAGCTTCTTGCCTGACTTAGTCTCTTTCTGAGTGAGCAAAATCATTTTTGGGGGAAGAGCTGCCGCCTACAGTATACACCCGCACAACCAAACAAACAAACAAACAATGTTGCACGGTGCCAAAATACAACATCCTGCAGAAGCAAATGAATTAAAGGGACACTGGTGAAAATTGGCTAGAAACGCCGGTTTTCTTTTCTAGAATCAAAAGAAAGATTTCAAAGTTTAAAAAGGGAAAGTTATATTTGTAAGATGAACATTTTTATTATTTACGGTAGCGCTTCGGAACCCTAGTCATGGACCAGGATCCCATTGTGCTAGGTGCTGTACAAATACAGAACAAAAAGACAGTCCCTGCCCCAAACAGCTTACAATCGAAGCATAAGACAGAAGACTACCACATGTATCGACACCCCCAAGCTAGCTTTGATCCGACTAGCTTAAATAACAATAGCAGCGAAGCCGGGCAGCACTGGCTTGCTGGTTGTACATCACCACGCATGCTGCTACGGCTTCACTGCTATCGCCATTGGAGCGAGCTAGATGAAAGCTAGCTCAGGTGTGTCTACGCATGCTGCAGTCACGCCTCTGATTGCAATGCAGACGTGCCCTCCACTGCCCTAAATCCGCAGCTGTAGATCCGTTGAGTTCAACGGAGCTCTGCTGATTTGCACCAGCTGAGGGTCTGGACCAAAGCCTCAGCAATAGCGACAGGCTTTCTGTTGAATTTCTTCAGGAACAAACAGGAAAAAAATTCTTCCATGTGCCTGTTAAACCCTCTTCTGGAAGGGTGTTTATTCCATGCCCTGAACTGAATATTTCATTCAGAGCCAAACTACCTATTCTGGTGTTAATCACGCCGGTGCCTCCAACCTTTCTCTCATCCTCCCTGCCTCATGCTAGCAGTGAATTAATCAAGACTTACAAGCATTATGGAACTCAAAATAAGCCCATCGTGGGGTCTGGCCTCCGCAGCATCCATTCGATAATTTACTTTAAGTCTTGGGCTCTAATAACCTAATCGTACGGATTTGGGGAAGGAGGCGAGGAATTTGTTTGTTTTTGCCCCAGCCACAGGTGATATTTAAGCGAAGAAAGACAAATTAATCCCATTTTCTGATTTAGTCTTACAAAGGATATGCAAATGGCATCAGCAGCTGATCAAAATGCCGATGATTACCGGATTGCTAAGAGTGCATACGAAAACAGTCCCCATGGAAAGCCATGTTGTTCTGGCGCCTGAGCAACACTCATGCAGAAGTGTTACCCTGGTGGATCAGGGAACCAGGCGCTCGCCTGCAGGGACATGCTGAACATCCAGGCCTTCATTTAGGTCAAATGTGGAGATGAATTGGGCAGTCAAGTACTGGTGCATATTTGTCTGTATCAGGAGAGCATGGCATTACTGAGACAAGAATAGGGTGACCAGACAGCATGTGTGAAAAATCGGGACGGGGTGGGGGGTAATAGGAGCCCATATAAAAAAAAAAGCCCCAAATATCGGAACTGTCCCTATAAAATCGGGACATCTGGTCACCCTAGACAAGAACCAGGACTGGAAGAGCTGTGGTACATAGATTCGAAGGCCAGAAGGGATCCTTATGATTATCTAGTCTGACCTCCTGCATAACACAGGTCAGAGAATTTTCCCTAGTTAATTCCTATTTGAACTAGAGCAGGATGACGGAGAATCAGCACAGCAGTGTGTGGGCGACCGTGGAGAGTGCCAAGCAAGACCCAAATTGCACCAAGAGAAAGTGTGGGGATCCAAACCTGGACTACCAGGGGGTATAATGTCAAGGTTAGGTGGATTGGCAGAGGTGTGTGGAGGCCTGGGATAGATAAACAAGAGATGCTTCAGGAGGATTGCATTGCACTGGCAAAGTGGTGGTGGGTGCTCACAGCTGGAATAGCAAGAGATAAGGCAGATCAGCATCAGTCGAGCCCAGGGCTGGAACATCCGGGATTGCTGCAGGTTAGGTTTGAGGTGCATTGGCAGAGTTCTTGGGGTACAGCCTGCACAACCCCTTCCCAATATTATCCCAGCTCTTTTCCCCGCCGTGAGTTCACCTGCCCAACTCAGGAGTGTAAAACAAGCTGAGTTCCTCGCTTCTGAGCATTATGCAGGGATCTCTTAACATCTTCTGCTCCCATCAACTGCTCGCTCTTCTTCCTCAGCCAAAACACCGCATGTGTGCTGTCAGGGAATGGCTTGGTTCCTAAGCTGGCATCGTCCCGTTCTTGCTTTCCCGGCTGCCTGAAATCTCACTGAGTGGTGGAAAAATCTGTCATCTCGTGTTTGCAAGCTTTTCTCAGTTTAATACATTTTAATCAGAAAATTAATCAGGAAACACCAGTTCAGCAAGATAATTGAACAATGAAGGGACACGATAATTACTGTTTAGTATAATTAACTTTGCTAAGTCTTTATTGGGAGCAGAGACTTCCTGAGTGAAACTTATTAAATGGCTCTCTCTGGAAAACTGAATCCCTGTCAAAAAGCCTGATTTATTAATGCTGTTCTTTAGAAATCGGCCACGTGTCCTTAAATACTGATTGGTGGGATGTTTGGTCAGAGCTATGAGTTACTGTCCAGGTTCTTCTCTTAGATCTTCAATTCATCTCTGCCTCTGTCTTTCACTGCCCTTCTTCTCACCTCTTTGCAGGTGGGTAAGGGTTGGGTGGCAGTGAAAATGACGTGGTTCATCGATCTATCTATTTGCCCTGCATACCTGTCTAACTATCAGTTTTGTACAACACCCATCTCCCTAAAATCTAAGTGCAAGAGAGGTGCACAGGTCATTGCAGATTTTCACCCATGAGGGCAGCTGCATGTTGCTTTGCTGAGGCGAATAATCACAGGAGCCTTTGCTGGGGTGTTGGCAGAGCTACATGATGACCCTTGGTGCAGGTCCGGACTGAGCTGTGGTGGTTACACTAGCAGGTGGTCAGGGTAACGGAGCATTGTCAGAAGCATATTGGGGCACACAGATTTTGCTATAGACATTTATCTCTAGGGTTGGAAGTTCCCCTTTCCCCCAACTATGGGGAACAAAACCTGACTTGCTGCTTGCCTCCAGGTCCTTGGCTCTGTCCTCTAGCTATATAGGTTCTCAGAGGACTCAAACAAACAAGCTAGATTCATTGAAGAATATTAATGGCCCAAATCAGCCGTGCCTGCTTGGGCAGCCATTAGCATGAACAAGCAGCCTGCGTGGTTACTCCCTCTCCCAGCCTCAGCTTCGTTTCCATAGGAAGGGCACAGGATTAAATATTTATGGTTTTCATTGGGAGGATTAAAATAAATATTGAAATGAACTTGATTGGCTTCTGTTTTGATGAGCGAGCCCTTTGGCTGGCCACAGTTCAACAAGCAACTGGCACTCAGGTAGCTCGTGCATTATTCATATCGGGTCGGGTCTGGAGAGGTGAGGAGAGTAACTCTCCGGATACAACCCCTTAAGAAGAGGCGTGAAGACGTGTGATTTAATAAACAGTGGCTTTCTGGGGTTATCCTCTCCATGCAGCCAGCTAAGAGGCAGTAGAAAGTCAAGGGTTCCAATCTTGCTCTTAATTACACTGGTGACTCTTGTGTATTCAATGGAGTTACTCAGGATTGACACTGATGTAGCTGAGAGCAGACTCTAACCCCCACGGGCAGGAGAGCAGCTAGACATGATCCATAATCCTTTGCCTGTAACAGCTGGGTTCTTTCACTAAACAATGAAAGCCGCAAGCCTGGAAACCCTTGGAATACTCTGAAAGTAGGACAGGTGTGTATTTTCTGAAATTCAATTTTTTTATGACCTTTTTTGTTGAAATTTCAATTTCAGACAAATAAACTCCCAAAAGACATTTAGAAGAAATGTCCGTGCTATTTTCTCATGTCCCTGGGCCAGCTATATAACTGGTCAGTGTTTTTCAGATTTCAAAATTTGGTGAAAAAGATGAATGTTGGTGACAAAAAAAAATGCTATGATACTTTCCTCCAGATCTCATAGTTGCATTGATGTCAGAGGCGCTATGACAGTCCTCAAATTGAGAATCTGCCCCCAGTTGCTTACTTTCGGTGGCCTTGGTCCTGGTTTCATTAGACCTATAGCACTGCCTGTCTGGCCTACCGTGGCCGGACATGAAATGGAGAGCTGTGTTTGTAATGAAAGTTTAAAATGGTCTTGGAACACAAACCAGATTCTTGGCAAATTTCTGCTGAGGTCCATGAGTCTTAGCGCAAATCTGGGTTCCATTTTCAGTGAAACTGATGCAATTTCATGGGTTTTGTGTCGTGTGTATTTCAACCTCTTGTGGAGCTTTAACATAAAACCAGTGATTTGGGTGGAGGTTTGGCTTTGAGGTCCATTTAACTTTGAAACTTCAGTTGGGGGGATGAATCCCGTATCAATCAAGATAAAAGAAAGTGTTTGCAGTAGAGAGAGATGAAAACATGAACAATTTCTCTCTCTCTTCCTTCCCCTCCATCCACCCACAAAAGTTTGGTAAATTAGATAAAGAAACCTAGATGTGAAATACCCTGGCTTGGGGTTTTGCAATATCAAAACCTAACTGATGAGTTCTTGGAAAACCTTGGCTCAGTTAAACCCTGGTAGGCAAAAACCAAAGCATCTTATATGGATCTAGTCAATTGCAGGCTTAATAGACTGGCAAAACTGAACAGGTGTATCATTTTAACCAATAAGATAACAGTATGCAAATGAGTTGAGAAGGGAGTAGCTACCTCTGAGAACATGACTGAACATGACTCATTGTAACCAATAGGATTTCAGTATGCAAATGACATAAGGGAGGAGCTACACTTTGTCTCCTATCCACCAAGCCATGAATTGTCCCATGTGTATCAGCTAGTTCAGGGGTTCTCAAACTGGGGGTCGGGACCTCTCAGGAGGTCACAAGGTTATGATCTGGGGGGTCATGAGCTGTAAGCCTCCACCCCAAACCCCACTTCACCTCCAGCATTTATAATAGTGTTAAATATAAAAAAAAGTGTTTTTAATTCATAAGAGGGGGGGTCACAATCAGGCTTGCTGTGTGAAAGGGGTCACCACTACAGAAGTTTGAGAACCACTGAGCTAGTTGTTTCTATAAAGGGATGGTGGACGCTTGTGTCATACGGAGCTTAGACAGTGGTGGTAGGGTTAGTCCTTTGCATAAACTGATCTGTCATGCCTTGCACCTTGACTTTCTCATTAAAACAAGGGTGTGAGGTCACTTCCCACAAATGTTGTTGTCTTTTGCATATAATTTGTGCAACTAATAGTCCAAACATTTTGAATGTCTCTTCAGTGAGTGGCTCTGTAATTGAATTTCTAATTTATTCCATCTAGTTATAATTAAAATAAGTATTCTCAATTATTTATGTCTGGCAAACTTACTCTATGTTCTCTGAAAGGCAGATTAAGATGTAGGTTCTGCAAAGCCCCCCGCTGATGCTCGTTGATTATTTTGACCTGTGTCTAGATGTTGGAAATAATCTATATTATTATTACAATTACCTGCCTTAATCCACTCAGCCCTGAAGAGTCAGTGAGATGACTGCATCTCACTTGACTTCAGCTTGATAAATGGCTCAATGTGCCATTAAAAGAACAAATCTATAACAACATTTAGCTTTTAGGCTCCATCTTCAGTCAATGAAGCAACAACGTGATGCAACGAACTGCCGTTGTGATGCAACTGTGCAACTTTATGATGCAATGACTTGACACAATGCCTGTGGTATGATGTCACAACCTTGTGAGTGACATCATCTTGCACTGCTGCAATGGTGTGTGTGTGGGTGGGGGGGGGATCCCAGTTCCATTTCAGTTGCAGGTCTCTTCAGCTTCAATTTCTACAGTCTCTCCTCTGGGTGACAGCCACCCACCTGAGTGCTCAGAAAGAGGGCACCTTTTCCTCCTGTCTTCTGCCAAGGCAGGTGGGAAACATCCAAACTACTGTCTGTGCTCACTGCTGCCTTTCTTTATGCAAATAAGACCCCTACCAATGAGAGAATACTATTCCCCCCTCACACCTATTGGCATGGATGGGGAAAGCAGTGCTCTCTGCCCCCCTGCCTGTGGATGGAGGGGTAGGTGAGTGCAAAGAGCCTGCTTACCCCTGTTTACCTGTGATGGCCACTATCGGGACTGACACATCAGGGACTGAACTGGGGAAGGCCAGTGCTAAAAGCCTGAATTGCTACAGCCTGCAGGCTTCCTAGCTGAGGCTGCAGCAAATTCGTGTCCTCAGTAGATCCAGCATCGAGGGGGACCTGTAACACACACTCACCAGTGAGTGACACACAGAGCTCCCTTATCTGAGGTGACCACTGGGGTAGGGTCTTCGCCCTTGCACGGGCATGAAGGTAACACAATCTATCCCTAAATGACTTGCCCAAGGTCACACAGTGGCACCTCTTGGTAATGAATCCATGTCTGCTGCAGCCTAGCCTGGTGCCTTAACTACAAACCATCTGTAGCTCTACCAAGCCACCTGTGTTCCAGGAGTCACCGAGCAGAGCTTGCGACTACACAAAGGCTCTTCAGCCCACTTCTCCTGGTGAATTAATCATAATTTCCTCACCTTCCAGCCTTCCAGAACAATCACCAGGGACACAGTGGAGCCACCTTGCACAAGTTTATTTTACCCTCCACGCCCCTGCCCTTCGGTTAATTATCCTGCAAACACTATTGATTACCAGAGGGTCACTCCTCAGATCTGGCAACCGAACTTGCCTTTCCCCAGGGAGAGAGAGGAAATACGTTGTTTTTTCTGGAGGGACCTTTTGCTGTTTTCCCCCTTCACCCCCAACTCCTGTGTAGACATTTAGAAAATAAAATTGAAAACCATTTCCCTCGCTGAATAAGAGCATTTGTTTGTATTTAAGAAAGACAACTGGGCAAGGTTCAAAGCTGTGAAATGAAAAGAAAGGAGAAGTTAAAACGACAAAGGGAAGGAAAATGGGGAGAGAGACGATGGTTTTCCAGAACGAGGTATTTAAAAAGCACATGATTTGCAATTTCTGGCTGAAAGAAAAGTGCAATTTAATTCTTCTCTCTCTCTCTCTCTCTCTCTCTCTCTCCAGTTATAGGTTAAAAAAATACCACAAATGGCAATTTTCTTATTTGGGAAGTGAGAAAGGAACAGACTGACCTAAACCATCTCGCTGTCGCCCAGCGTGGCAGCTCCACAAATGGATTGGCCTTCTAGCTTGCAGTTCCTCATGCTTGGGAGGAGCATCCTAGTAATAGCTAGCCCATCACCTTCCGACAGCTCACCTCCTATATCTCTCCTTGGCGGTGACGCCTACAAAAGTCTTGACACGAGTTAGGCCGCTGGTGTGCTGAGATCACTGCCGGTCATGCCGAGCAGCGTTGTCTCATTCGGTACTCGTGCTTCCCCATCGGTCTGTACCCACCTGTTCTCTCATGACTGAGTGTACGCCTACACTGCCACCGGGCGGGCTGACTGCAGCATGTGTAAGACATACCCGAGCTAGCTGTGATCATACCCATGTTGCTAGAACAAAGCTAGCTAGAGTAACAGCAGTGAAACCACGCAGCACAGGTAGCCGCTGCTCAAGTAGGTAAGCCGGGGTGATGGGCGGGTGGGGCTAGTCCATGCAGCCATGGTTTTTTGTTCTGTGGTTTACGGCGCCTAGAACAATGGGGTTCTGGCCTGTAACTGGGCCTCCTGAGCATGACAGCAAAACTAATCATAGAACTTTAATATGGGCTCTGGTCCATCCTTAAAAGTGGAATTCATGCCCGTGCAGACATGCACTACAGGTCTATAGGCTCCAGTAAAGCCCGGTTTTGTGGACTTAAGTTCTGGGTGAACAGATCAGCTGCTTCCTGTGCCAACACTGCTCTGTACAGGGGCTTGATCCAGCTCTCACTGACGTCACTGGGAGGCTTTCGGTTGATTTCAGTGGGACTTTGATTGGACCCAAAGGCTGGAATTCAGCCTTGTTCAGACAGCTAGCCCAAGCCCTGTGCACTGTCTGTGTCCTGCAATATGAGCTTATAAACATTCAACATGGGCTCCAGCTGGATCCTCCGGCATGCACTGGGATGTAAGTGGTGCATAGACTTTGTGCTGGCCCCTATGTGGGGTGAATTTCACCTAAGGGTCCAATCCAGTTCTCATTGATTTCAATGACGTGGGCCAGGCCTGGTGCAGGGCTATGCCACTAGGCCATGGGTGGGAAGATATCTTTCCCCACAGCTGTGGAGGGGCAGGAGACATACTGCGTAGCTCTTACTGTAGCCCTGAGCCCTTTCCTCAGTTTCCCCTCTCTTGCTAGGCCCACGAAACCCACTTCATGGGGGTGTTCAGGGAGCCCCAAGATGCTAAGCTCTCCGGGTACAGGAAATCTGCTCCCCAAATCCCACCCTGCCTTTCTTCTATGCACCAGAACCCCCTAGTTACACCATCTCTAGGATTTGCCAGAGAACATGGGACAGAACCCAAAGGGGCAAATTCAGCTTTCACACTGGGGTAAACCTGGAGTTAGCCCCAGTGAAGTCAGTGGGAGCCAGAAGAAGGCCTGGGACTTAACTACCTTGGCAAATTGCTCCCATGGGAAATAATTCCTCCCTGACCCCTACAGCCATCAGTTTATGCCATGAAGCTTGAGATTTGCTTACCCTTAACTTTCAGAGCCACAAATATGGTTATTGCTCAATGTGTAGCTAGTCACAGACTGCAGAAAGGAGTGCACCATGCTGGCCTGTTCTACGCTGGACCTTGCAAAATAGCGTCCCCAAAGCTACTAATGCAGCCAGGACAGCAGGCAGTCTCCTATTTGCTTTGCCATAAAACTTCCAATGCAGCGCCTTCAACGCACTTACCTGCATGTCTAACTTTTGATTCACTGTAACAGACAGGTTATAGCACCTTAAATAAATACCGGTTGGTCATTAAGGCCCTATTTATGGAGGTTTAATAGCTCTGTAATAGACATGAAACTTGCTCTGCAGAGTTGTTCCCGCATAAATATGCGGTAATAAGCAGCTGGTAGTTAAATGCTTTGTAATACATGAAAGGCTGTAATTTGCTGATTAACAATGGCTGATTGCAATAGCTATTTCTTAACATTATCATAAGTCTGAACCATTACCAAAAAAAAAAAAAAAGAATAAAATGAAATGAAATGAAAATGTCCCTTGCAGCTAAAGCAGAAAGGGCCGGCACAACTGGGAATCAGAGGCGTGTTGGCTGAGAGTTCTTGGTGGCTTTCAATAGGGATGGGGTCGGGTCACTGTTTTAAGCAAGCAGTATAAGGGCTGGATCCTTAATCCCCTCGGCGATGCTGATTCACACCAGCTACAGCTCTTGTCCTATAACTCTAAGGGTGAGTAGAGAGCTAACACAAGGCCTATGCACCACTTCTATTCCTATCTCCGCTGCTGACCTGCTGGGTGGCCTTGGGCAAGTCCCTTCACCTCTCTGTGTCCTCCTTTCCCATCCCACCCTTTGACTCTTGTTGGCTCTTCGGGACAGGGACTGTCACTGTGTTTGTACAGCACCTGGCACAATGGGGCCCTGATTTGGGAGAGGCTTCTAAGCACTACTATAATCCAAATAAATAATCATAATAAAACCCACTTCAATCGCACTCTGCCCTAGTATGGAGGGCAGTGCATAGGCACTCCTGCTTCACAAGGGTGAATTTCACCCTAAGCACACCCAGCGGTTCAACAAGACTTTATCCTGATCCGTGCAAAATCTTGCACCCCTGCTAAACAAAAAATAGCGTGCATCAACTACATCTTCAGATGCATCCAGCTGACACAGACTTGGAGTTTACGATGTTAATCAAATCCTGTTCATTGCTAACAGCTCCTTCCACCTCAGCCTCACAAACGGAGACAAATAAATGCACGTATTTGGGAAGTCGGCATTTTATATCTGTTTGCATCCACGTGACTTTGCCTTATTGACTTTTTAGAAGGAAATCGGCCAGGCAGGCCCCAACTGGATTAATGATTAATTATTTGTTTGTATCAGCGATCGAGGCCCCATTGTGCTAGGTGCTGTACGTTCATGTAACAAAAATACAGCCCTTTCCCCCGAAGAGCTTACTAGCTACACAGATGACGAGAGCCAAGAGGGGGAGGGACGTAAAGACGCAAGGAGGACCAGATAACGGTGAGATGAATATGATCAGTGTAATGAGGTGAAGGAAGCTTAAGTTTATATAAGCCCCAAACCGGTCTGTTGAAGCAACTATCTCAAGCAGAAGGGGGTCATTAGAGAAGGACAAAGAGCTAAGTTAATAAGGCTTTTGGCATATGCTGTGTCTTCCTTCTGTCCAGTGTCCTGCCACTTTGCATCTTCCTTCCCTGCATTCCCGCTGAGCGCTCGCTCTCAGTGAGAGATACGGGAGAGGGCAATTTGCAGAGAATGCTACAGTAACTGATGGCCTGTTTCCCTCTGCATTGTAACATACACCATGCCAGCCGGCTGCCTCTCCTGTACAATGCCAAGACTCAGATGCGAATGGCATGCACCCAGCTCTCTCTCCAAGTCATGTCGGTGATGCCCGAATTGATCATCTCCGGGCGCCTTTCGGGGGGAGTTAAATTGTCTTGGGCCAACCCTCTGAGGGTGTAACTTGATGTAGCACCATCAAAGGGCAATGGATTTTACACCAATTTCTCACTTTTTCACCATTTAAACTGTCAGGGCACTTGGAAAGGGCGTTATTTTAAGCGATCAGCAATTGTCGTTTTCTATAGCCTCTAGAATAAATCATGTTAAGAACTCCCTTATCGGGAAGCATAAGTAATTAGAGTCAGAATCCCAGGCACATGCGCCTACTGACATTAGCACATACTATGAATCCTGAAGCCTGTATTCTTGGTGAGACACTCGTTCATCTAGGGCACAATCCAAAGTGACCAGCTGGGAGATCACGTGAGGAGCACTAATCCAAGTCACTCAGAATCCCAGCATGTCAAGAAGCCTGTGTGAACTGAGTCGCAACCCAGTGCTCTGAAGAGGCTGGAGCTTGTGGGACTATGGTACCTGGACAATGCTCAGAAGGGCAGGAGCTCACTTGGAGCAGTAGCTCATTGGAGCCAAGTTTCAGCATGGTGTTGCAGGGTTCAAAGACCTATGGGGCTTAAGTGGTGCCTAGGCCTTGTTCTGGCCTCATGCCTAGGGATGAATTTCACCCATGGGAGCTGTGATATTCAGCAGCCATTAGCCCCTCGGTTTCCCCAGAGATGGCTGAAAAATGGGGGGTTTCTGTAGAAAATTTTGACTTTTTGGCAAAAAATCAAAAACTGAAATGTATTGGCCAAAATTGCTTGATTCAAAAATGCTGCCACAGTGTTTCATGGGAGCTGTAGTTCAGGTGCATCGTGTTTCCATTCCTATCTATAGGTTGGGCTCCCTTGTCAGACTACATCTCCTATCATGCACCATGGACTCCCTTTGGTGAGGTGAGGTAGTGCATCATGGAAGATATTATATTGTCTGGCTTGAAATCCTGGCCCGCAGAGGAGAATGGGGACTTGAGGCAACCGAACTACAGCTCGCATGGCATATCTGAAGCAATTTTTTTTAGTTTTGGGGCTTTCACATTTTTTTGTGGAAAGCAGACACTTTTTGGGGAAAAAAATCTAACTCGATAATATTCCATCAAAAACAATTTAGATGGAACATTTTTGAGCAGCCTTACTAATGATGCTTACCTAATTCACAGAGGTCTTTTTGAGTCTTAATTAACTAATGCTGGTAAGACTGCAGTTTTCATCCCAACGGCGCTCCTGGCATGCCAAGTATGATGCTAATTTGAATCCCATTTGGGGCATGCAGCCATCTCTCCCTTTGCCTATAGCAGGGAGACACACTGGAATTTGCACACACAGCTGCTGATAAGAGATGCACAAGCGGGTAAAGCAAAGACGATTGTGTAAATTTCGAAGGCCGACTTAATTCAGGAAGGATGTGTGTCTCTGTCAAAGGTGAGGGTGATAAATTATTCCAAGAGTGTCTTAACCTTGGGACAAATTAAATCAAATTCTTCTGTGAAGCTTACAGGCATCAAATTTGTTAGCTGTAACAATATATTCTGACGAGCAATCCAGGTTCCTTGGTATTAATTACTTTATTCAGTAAGTTAAACAAATGATAAGATATCTGAATTCAAGGGAGAGACACCAAGGAGTTTTATATAGGATGCAAAAGTTAGTCCTGCCAATGAGCATCCAAACTAGAGTTGCTAATTTGATGTGGAGAGCATTAATCTGTTTCAAAGCTGCCTTTCTTTCTATGTAATATTATATCAATTAGGGCCATAATTATTGGGCTGGCTTGAGCAGTGCATTCTTCCTATCCGAACATTAACCATGTGCATGCTATGTGACGTAGCTGCACTGGGGTTCCTCTCTACAGCTCTTCATCATGGTTTCTGAGATTCTTCAGCATCAGGAAAGAGCTAATAATGGCTGCAAGATGAAGAAAGAAACATTCGTAGATTTTAAGGCCAGGAGGGACCAGTCGATCATCTAATCTGACCTTCTGCATAAACTGGGCAAGGCATTTCAACCCACCACCTTTGTATTGAGCCGAATAACTTGTGTTTGGCTAAAGCATCTTCCAGAGTGGCAGCCAACCTGGATTTACAGAGAATCCGCCACTTCCCTGGGTAATTTGTTCCAGTGGCTGTAAAAAAAAAAGTGTGTCTTATTTCTAATTTGGCTGACTTTTACTTCCACCTTTTGTGTGTGTGTGTGTGTGCGCGCGCGCGCGCGCATACCTTCCTCTGCTTGCTTAAAGACTTAATACCTAGTATTTTCTCCTCGTGAAGGAATTTACACACCCTAATCAAGTTACCTTTTGATCTTCTATTTGATAAGATAAACAGATTGAGCTCTTTAAATCTCTCACTATAGGCCATTTTTTCCAGCCCTGGAATCATTTCTGTCTCTCTTCACTGCACCCTCTCCAAATTTTCAACATCTTTTTTAAAATGTGGACACCAGGACTGTATGCAGGATTCCAGTATCAGTCTCACCGACACTGTGCATAGGGGGAAGTTGGAAATAAGATGCAAACGATGAGCATTCTGGGTAATTACCCACTAGAACAAGGTACCCAGGGGTGGATGGATTCTGCATTGTTTCTAGTCTCTACATTAAAAGCGCATGTCCTTCTAAAAAAAATGTCCTCGTTCACCTCAATATGGGAATCACGGAAGCTTTACTCACAAAAGTATCCCCGAAGAGTTTGGATGCCTTTCCAGACTGAAGTCGATATAGGTGCACCCTCTTACACCATTGCTGAATTTGGCCCTGTAGTGAGGCAGAGTGGCCTCCCTCCAGCCTGGAGAGTGAGGGACCACGAGACTCCCCTTGGTAGGTGGAGCTGAACCCACCCTGCCCCCCTCGCCGGAAATACCGGGGCGGGGCAGGAACTATAAAGGGAGGGGCCTGCAGCTCAGTTGAGCAGGAGCCAGATGCCTCTGCCCTGATGCAGTGCCCAGGAGCTGAATCTACGCTATCCCGGACGAGACGGACCCAGATGAGGAGTTGCCAGGACTACCGTCGGAGGTGTAGCGCGAGGAGCCCGAGGACCGGTGGATGCCCGAGATACCAAACCTGGGGAGGTAGGAAGTAGCTCAGGGCAGCCAACGACTGGCTGGCTACAGGGCTGACCACTTCTAGGTTGGCGTGTTGCGGCAGGATCCCTGCCGACCCAGTGGAAGACCTCTCTAGGGCCCTGGGCTGGGACGCGGTGGAGTAGGGTGGGCCCGCATCCCCCGGGGTGGCTGACTCCTCACCTTAGGTCAGAAGGCCTGTGCTCTCTGAACACCCCTGTCAGCACCCTAGACTGCCTGCTGGGTGCTCAACCCTTTTGGAGCCCCCTAGGCTGTGTGGGTGGTCACCGCTACCTGAATCCTGTGTGTTTGCTGGCTGCCTGCTCCCTGCTCTGCCCCACCCAAAGGGCTTGGGCTATTGATTGTGTATAATTGCTGGCTGCCTCGTCCCAGAGGCATAGGCTATAGCCTGCTACGAGCCCGGCCCTGCCCCACGGCGGGGCCTCAGACTGTTAATTAGTGTCAGCCCGGGCTGAGGGCTAAAGATTGCGTCAGGCGCGGCCCCACCCAAGGGTGGGGACGGGAGCCCAGACTATTGTTGTGTGGTTACTTCTGTTAGACAGACGCCAAACCATAGACTGCGTATGGCCCGGCCCGAGCCTGAAGACTGCCACCCCTACAATGAGGTGGAGTGGCCTCCCTCCCCACTGGAGAGTGAGGGACCGCTACAGGCCCTCCATCCCAGGGGGTGCTGACATTTGCATGTATACGTGCATTAAGGGGTGGTAGTGAATCAAACCTACCACCTGCTTGTTGCTTCTTACCAGTGTAACAGGGGATGAGGGCAGAAGGTAACGTTGAGCCCCGTGTCCCTCCTGCTCTGGTCTAAATGAGAGGTAATGGAGTTACCCAGCAGTGTAAAAACTAGTGTGAGATCCGACCTGGGCCAATTGTCTTTGCGTGGGAAGAAGCAAGAGGAGTGCGTTTAATCAAATTTCATTTGCTGTGGCATGTTGCCAACACAAAACTGTAATTAATGACCCGGGTGGGAACCTGCTAGAGTCCTCCTGCTAAGTCTTGATTTTTAAACGCTTCTTCGCTGTGCACATTTCTCAGTTCATCTAACATCCCTCTGCTTTTCCCTTCATTTCTCTGCCCCTTCCTCCCACCCTGGTCTGGGTTGGGGAGCAATTGCTGTGAATCACAAATGCTAATTAGACATTTACTTTATTATCCTTATCGCTATATTATAACATTCCTGTTTAATAATAATGGGATTACAGTAGAGCCTGAACGAGATCAGGTCCCCTTTGTGCTATGGGCTGCCTGTACACAGAGTAAGAGACAGTCCCTGCGTCAGGCAGATTGCAATGTAAATAGACAGTATGGAGAAAGGGAATTATTAGTACCCTCCACTGAGATGGGAAGTGACTTGTCTATGCTGTGGTGCAGCTGGGATTTGAACCCCAAGCTCTTGGGAAAAGGGCTACAGGGGATGGATCACTTGATGACGACCCTCTGGGGACCTGGCATTGGCCGCTGTTGGAAGATAGGATACTGGGCTAGATGGACCTTTGCTCTGACCCAGTATGGCCGTTCCTATGTCCCACACCGCTGCCTTGAGCGTAATGCCCTCTTTGCTTATAAGGGTGTGTTTGTGTTTTGTTCATTCCTCCTCTTCTTCACAGTTTCTTCTGAGATGCCTCTTCTCTCTCTCTCCCTTAGGGTGACCAGACAGCAAGTGTGAAAAATCTGGACAGGGGGTGGGGGGTAATAGGAGCCTATATAAGAAAAAGACCCCAAAATTGGGACAGTCCCTATAAAATCGGGACATCTGGTCACCCTACTCTCCCTCCACACATTTTGCTTTGTGTCTCCCACCTCTGTGCCCCCCCCCCCCATTCCAACCGCAGCCCAGGGGAGGATGCGGTCACATTCCTGAGGAGCTCTTCAGCTTGGTTGCTGGGATAACTGTTTTGCCTGGCTTATTAAATCCAAAGCAGAGCTTTCAAGATCTTCTCATTAAGAGCACTTTTTATTAAGGCCATATTAATAGGGCCAAGCAGCGCAGCTATTTTTGGAAAAGATCAAGCATTAAAATGCAAAAAGGAGAAGGGGGGAAAAAGTGATTCTCTAGTACAGTGCTCAGTTCATGGGCTCACTCGGCCCTGAATAACATTGCACATTTGCTCTGGTATTAAACTTAATTTATGTCCATAAAAAAATGAGATGGGGGAAGGGTGAATGCAAAGCTCGATCCTGCCAGAGCCTTAGTGCCTGCTGCTGGCTCAGCACTTTGCAGAAGTTGGAGAAGCTCAGCACCTTCCAGGAACCATCTCCCTGGCTGCTTTATTATGATTCTAGGCTGCAGAGCCGGCCATACAAGAGCAGCAGAGGCTCCCAGAAAATAAAATCATGCCCCGGTGGGAAGATACCAAGCAATCTCAGACTCATCCCGAAGAGCGAAATGCTAAGTCACCATATCGGAAGGAAGGAAGAAGGAGGGAGGGCAAGGGGAACCACATGTCCCCAGCGTGCAAGAGGGTGAAGATGAAGAACAGCGAAGGGAATAGCGGGAGCCCAAAAGGAACACACATGAAACATTCCTTCGTTAATGCATCAGCTCCCTGCGCTCGCTGAATGCTGTCACATAAATACGGGAGCCAATGGCTTGTGTTCGCACCGGTCTGGAAAAGAATAGGCTTTTAAAGGAACATTTAGACCTAAAAGCCATCACTCAAAGTTACTGCCGCAGCCACGGCCTCATACTTCCTGGCGTTATTTATGGCCCAAGGAAGCAGACATCATGTCCTTAGAGGTTTTGAAGCTGAAAAAAGTCATTAAGGAACCAAACGTGGAAAGACCGGTTGCACACATCCATCCCCCACTGCATACGCTGAGACAGACAAGGAGATCTACGGCAGATCATGGATGGCTGTTAAATACTTTCAGGGATGGGATGTGCTTGGTAAACAGTTCTTTGGGGAAGGGATTGTCTTACTGTACATTCAGTGCCAGGATCCTGGTTGGAACCTCCAGGTGCTACCGTAATACAAATTACTATTCCTGATAATAAATACAAAGGCAGTGATCCGAGCTTCCTACTTAGGTTGGTGAGTGCTTACTCACACCAGTAAATGAAGCTACTTATTAGCTTCTATAGCTCACTGGTGTGCATAAGGTTGTAAAATTGTTGCTTTTGCAACCAGATCCAATGACCTATGGAGGTTTCCCATTGATTTCAATGGACATGGAGTCCATCACTAAATGTACTTGAATTTGAATCATTGGATTTGATTGTAGCACTTCAGAAATGAATCAAAGGGAATAGCTTTTCTTTAAACCAGGGACTTTAGCAGCAGGATAAGTTTCATAGAGTCCCGCAGTCCTTCAAAAAGCACCACCTGCCTATAAACAAGCACCCCCATCTCTCTAGTGCACCATAAAATTCCTCAGCAACTATCATCTCAGAAACAATAAACCTGTTATTTCCAATCTCTGCAATTTATAGCTCTGATGGCAGAGGTGAGGTGGCTGTTATATTGTGATGATCAGATGTTTGTGATAGGAAAATACACCCAGGTTCCTCCAAAGCTACTTTATAGCGTAGTCAGGAAGAGATTTCCATTCCCATTCACAATACAGTATACATATTTTTTCAAGCCCTTTCTTTTTACAGTGTAAGGGTGAAATCCTGGCCCCACTGAAGTCAATGGCAAAAGTCCCATTGTCCTGAACGGGGACAGGATTCCCCGCAAGTCTTAGCTACACTTTGGATAGTGTGATTCAGAACCTGGGAGAGCTGCTTGGTGCAAAATAATAATATAGATGATGATCATGAATGATAGCGTATCTATGGCATAAATGGGTGCAGATGTGATCTCAGTGGCCCCAATGAAGAGCTGGAGTAACTCCAGTGCTTTATCTCAGGCCCAGGGAGCTTAAGGACAATGTTTTCAAAAGTGGCCACTGATTCTGGATGCCCTGATTTTTAGGGTGGTCAACTTGAGACACCTTAGGCCCGATGGCTCATTCCAAGGGGCACGATGCTAATGCACCATCAATCCCACTGGGAAGGCGAAAGAGGGAGTAGAGGGTGAAATATGTGTCCCTTGCACAGCTCCCATTGGCATCTCTGGGAATGGTGGGTGCTCTGCCCTTTTGAAAGATTAGACCCTGTTTTGCCTATCAAATGATAGGAAGCATCTTGAGCTGCACTGTGACTCTGGAGGTTGAAATACAGTTGATTTCATGGTCTTTCGCTTCAGGGCAGCCTGCTGTGGGCACAGAGACCCTCGGGCTTCTAGGGTCTGCATTTCTGGAGCAGCGAGCCATGTGGCCTGTCCCTGAGTTGTGGACCCCAGGGCTTTCCCTTTCATGGAGAATTTCAAACTTTTTGGGTTTTGGTTTTCCTTTCTTCTTGGAACAAAACCAGATACTGAAATCCTCCATGAAACAGAATGGCCTTTCTTCGCACAGCTCTGGTTAGAGCTAGACCCTAAGGGCCTGGCCTGCCTTCCAACAAACAGGCCCCACTCCTACTACACGTAGCATTGAACTCTGTGCATGTAGCTACTCGAGGAAGCATTCATCCTATCCAGGTAGAAAGAGGATGATAGAGAATAGAGGCTTCATGACTAGTTCAAGAGTTTGCATTGGCTAAATCGGTCACACTACAATGTCTATGGGGGTATGTCTACACTGCATTGTTAAACCCGGGCTCTAATTTAGGATTGAGCCACACCCTCCCCCTTACGGTCCACACACAAATCTGTCTGGTCAGCAAGCGCTCAGATCCAGGTCCTAGGACCCACCTGGGGAAGGGAGGAGAAAGGTCTTAGCCCAAGTCCTGCTGAAACTCAGGTTCAAGCCCTGTCAATTTTCAGTGTGGAAGTAGCTCAAACCCTAGACCTGAGTTGGGAGATTTGCACAGTGCAGTATCACTGCATTTAGCAGGGTTGTGAGACCCAGGTCCAGCAATTGTAAACCCAGGTTTACATGCAGTGTGGATGCTCAAGCATGGGTTGGAAAAGACTGAGTCCACAAGCACAGGTCCCACAGACCCAGGTTTAGAATTCAGTGTAGACACATCCTGAATGATGGATGGGTCAGCAGGGATTTTAGCCCTGTGCCAGCTAGCTATTTCTTTCTGTGTTAAATATCATTCATTATTTTTATCTGAATTAAACATCCACATAATATATCCTGCATGGCTGCTAATGTGTAATCAAATGCATTTAACAGTAATAATAATTAGACTAGCCAACACAGTTGAAACTGGCCTAAGTGTTGCTTGGTAATTAATACAATCACAATTCAGAAATCATTCACAGACTTGAAAAGCCTGTTGTGTCCTAGGATAAATAAACTGTCTGCATAACTTCTGTATACCGAGCAATCACCTGGGCCTCACACATATGCTTGCCCTGTGCCAATACATCTGTGTCTCAGAAAAGGTTGTATTTTAAAATCATAAAGTTTCTCCACATTCCCTTGGACTGGAGTTATCTGTAATAAGGAAGAGTGGTTAGCGTGAGTGTCAGAACCCTTGAGTTCTGGTCTCAACTCTAGGAAAGGAGAATGGGCTACAGTTGCAAGATCACCAGGACTCCTGGGTTCTCTTTCCAGCTCTGGGAAGTGAGGGTGACCTAGGAGCGTACCAGGACTCCTGGGTTTTATTCCTACCTTTGGGAACGGAGAATGATCTAAAAGTTTGCAGGGAAGGCTGTTAAAGCTCCTGGATTCCATACCCAAACACTCCCTACTGTCTGTTAAGTCACTTTAGAAGTGTGCTGACTGCTTACACCCTCACAGTCATCCTTTCTCAGTTCACTCCAAAATCACAGACTGTCCCAATCTCTCTTCGGGGGGAGGATCTCTCTGTTTACTCCTGCAGGAATGTGACTGATTTCTCTTTTCAATGAGTATCTTATTCACCTGCCCTGAGTCTCCCAGTCTTTGTTCTCCATGTCAGATCAGCGGTTCTGACTCTCATGAGTTCATTTCTGATGGTAGTTCGTGCCTTAGTATCTGTTGCTCCATTTCCTTTTCCTGTTGTGGTGGTGTGTCAGTTTGCTCTATGGCGGTGAAAAGGCCGTTTCTTTCATCTGTTTGTTAGTTGGTGGCTCCTCTCCCCCTTCAGGTTAGTAGGTAAAAGAATTCTTCCCAGGACATGTTGCTCCTTGGCTAGGCAAAGCTGCCATCTGATCTCACTGTCCTCCAAACGGAATGTGCCTAGAGCCAATCAGTTAAAGGGTCTAGAATCTCTCCCTAAGCTACAACTCAAAGATCTTAAAATTCAATCCTTAAACCTTGTGCAGTCCTTTACACTTGTGGAAAGTGAGCATAAAATACTACGCTGGTAATAAGTGAATGGTCTGGCTGGATTCCCACACAGGTGTAAATGCCTGTGCAAACCAGAGGAAAATGAGGCCCAAGGTATTTCTAGTTGTCGATCCATCCACATCTCCTATACAAATGCCACTAAAATGCTGAAGTTATGCTCAAGACATAGTCCCTGATCCACCAAAGCCTTTAAGCGAGTGCTTAATTTTAACCACGTGAATAGTCCCATTGGCTTCAACGGGAATACTCACGTGCTTAATGTTACGCACTTGCTTAAGTGCTTTGGTGGACTGGGGTCATAGAGCTGACCTTGCAAATCCTGGGTCATAGGCATTGTCCTGGCTCCCTTATTCAGTCCCATTAAGCTCAGTAGGTGAATTGCATAAGAAAGAACGGGCATGAGCAAAATTTGGCAGGATCAGCACCATAATTCACAACTTTTGTGTCTATACCTGATCGGGTGAAATGAAATCAGGACACTGTATAGATATTCCTAATGAGGTTAGGAAGAAACACATACTGTGGGCCAGATCCTTAGCTGGCATAAATCAGCATAGCTCAACTGAGTGCCCTGGGGCTGCAAGGATTTGCACCAGCTGAGGAATTGGCCTGGTACATGAGGATCTGGCCCAGTACATATAAGATTAAACAGCAGTACCACAGAAGGGCTATCCAGTTAAGCACAGACACCATCCCAGATTTAACACCACCCACAGATATCCTTCATGCATCATATTTGTACAGTAGTTTTCAATTATCACAGAGAAAATGTTAGCCCCTTTCAGTCAAGAGAGAGATATTGGATAAGGTTAGGGTCTCTCTCTCTCTCTCTCTCTCTTTCACACACACACACACACACACACACACAGAGTAAATCTCTGGAAGGCAAAGCACTGTGGTTAGCACTATTCCGATTGCTGAGGTGACTGTGTGATTTTCAAAAGGCTGCAGTAGTTGGTTTGCCCAAAGCGACCGTAAGCATGTGTCTGTCCCTTGTAGGTCTCATCAGCACCACACAGTTGTCATCCGAGCTTGGCGCACATGAGAGAGAAGCGTGTCCTTGTCCGAACGCAACAAAAGATTTGCAAACGCAGAAATGAGCAACTAATGGAACCATCCCATCCAGATGACACCTGTAAATCCCCCCATTCTATTGTTAGTTTTTTTATTACTGTAGCACCTATGGGTCCCAGGGGAGATCAGGGCCTCATTGTGCTTGGTGCTGTATAGACACATAGTAACTGAAAGCACCTGCGCCAGATAGCTTACAATCTAACCAGAAAAGCTTACAATCTAGTGAGGCTGACCAGAAGCAGAGGGACAGCAGTCTCGTGGTTTAGGACCTGTACTGTGGCTCAGGAGATCCAAGTTTAATTATCAACTCTGCCACAAACTCCCTATGTGACCTTGGGCAACTCACTTAATCTTTTTGTGCCTCGCCTTCCTCATGTTTTAAATAGGGGTGATCGTAATCTGTCTCTTTAGATTGCCAACTCTTCAGGGCAGGTACTGTCTCTGTGTACAGTGCCTCGCACAATGGGGCCCTGGCTTTCGTTGGGATCTCTGGGTTCAACCTCCTTACAGATCATTAATAATAAGGCAGCATTACTACATCACCTCTTTCCATCCAGTTTCCGCCAAGATGATCTGATTGCATAGGGAGTTGGATTCACTGGCAGGAGTGCTGAACCCGACCTGCACTTCCCTTCATTTCACAGACACATGCTTGGTTTTCAGTCACCTCCGATACATTTCAAATGTGTCAATTTAAGTGAACGCTGAGGCCGAAGTG
Organism: Emys orbicularis; assembly: GCF_028017835.1. NCBI lineage: Eukaryota > Metazoa > Chordata > Testudines > Emydidae > Emys > Emys orbicularis. The sequence continues at coordinate 4,780,480 of NC_088705.1, read as the reverse complement.
CAGAATGAAGGGAAACACACACACATGCACAAAGAAGGGACCGCGGGTGGGGAGCACATTTCCTTCCAAACCAGGGCTTCATTAAATCCCCTTCACATCTCTGTGCTGGGGTGAATAATGGATAGCTCTAGCACAGAAATATGTACTGCGCTCACTGCATTAACCAAGGGCTCCGAGTGAATTTCTCCCACAAGCGGTACTAATACAAGGACTAAAAAGTGCCGGATCCTGCTTGACGAATGGCTTAAAGGAGGCACCTTTGAAATGCTTTTAGGATTTGCAGCGATTGATCAAAGAGCCGACCCACTGAATGCTTTTGGGGGTGGGGGGGCTGATGGAAAGGTGCTAAAGCCTCTTTTCCTTGATTGCTAATATATTTACTCTTCCACAGATAGGGGGCTGTTGTTGGACATAATCCAAACCCATTGGAATCAATGGGAATTGATCTTCAGTGAGTTTTTGGATCAGACCCGTCATCTGTTCTAGTTAACAGCAATGTAAACCCAGTCACATGGTTTTAAAACACCTTATTATTGTATTACAGTAGCATCCATAGGCCACAATTGAGATCCTGGCCCCATTGTGCTTTATGCCGTCTGGACACACCGTTAGGGCCTGTCTCCACGGCAGGCATGGGGTGTGATTGCAACTCACACAGGTGTACCCAAGTTAGCATTTGTTTAGCTAGCTTGGGTCCTATTAATTAGTTAATGGAGATATCTTATCTCCTAGAGCTGGAAGGGACCTTGAAAGGTCATTGAGTCCAGCCCCCGCCTTCACTAGCAGGACCAAGTACTGATTTTGCCCCAGCTCCCTAAGTGGCCCCCTCAAGGATTGAACTCACAACCCTGGGTTTAGCAAAAATGCTGCCACACGGGCTTAAGCATGGGCTGGCCCCACGGGGGCTCTGGGAGGATTGTGGAGCTTGTGCTGTGCCCACTGTGCCAGCTAAATGAAAGCTAGCTCAGGTCTGGTTACTCAAGCTGCAATCATGCCCTGTGACTGCAGTGTAAACGTACCCGGTGGGCTTGTCTTCACAGAGACGCGCTGGAAAGTTAATCTGAATTAACGAAAGGTGTGAATTTAAAGTGGAACGATTAAGCCACATTAAACCCCTGAGTGCATGCTCTTATTCAGAGTTATGGTGGCCTTAGTTCTGTTTAGATTAATTCACTTTGGAAGTGAATTAAACTCAATCGAATCGGGGCCACTTTAATAAAAGAAGGTTAACGTTGGCGAAGGTACAGCTGGTTTTCAGAGAAGCTGGAAGTCACTGGGAGTGGCAGGCGCTGGGCGCCCTGGAGTGTGTATTCAGCTGATGAAGGGGCTGTCTTCACTAGAGCTGGAGTTGTAATTTCCTGCCCGGGTAGACATTCTCGCACTGACTCTGATTGAACTAGTGCACTATAAATAGACGTGATAACATGAGCGGCGGGAGGCTACTGCTGCCCTGTCTGAAACCCTAGCCACAGCGCCATCTCGGGGATTTAGACACTTCTCTTCCATTCATTTCAAAAGAGGAAGATACGTGTTTAAATCTCCTAGGGAGCACTGAAAGTCTCAACTGCTGTGATCAAAGGTCAATGGATTTGAGTCTACTTTGAGTCAACCTAACCCCTAGTGTAGACCAGTGGCTCTCAACCTTTCCAGATTATTGTATCCCTTTCAGGAGTCTGATTTGTCTTGCATATCCTCAAGGTACACCTCACTTAAAAACTACTTGCTTACAAAATCAGACATAAAAATACAAACGTGTCACAGCGCACTATTACTGAAAAATTGCTGACTGTCTCATTTTTATCTTATAATTATAAAATAAATCAATTGGAATATAAATATTGTACTTATATTTCAGTGTCTAGTGTAGAGAGCAGTATAAACAAGTCATTGTCTATATGAAATTTTAGTTTGTACTGACTTCGCTCGTGCTTTTTATGTAGCCTGTTATAAAACGAGGCAAATATCTAGATGAGTTGATGTACCCCCTGGAAGACCTTTGCGTACTCCCAGGGGTACATGTACCCCTGGTTGAGAACCACTGCTGTAGACATAGTTAGGTTACAGAAGAATTCTTTCATTGACCTAGCTACCATCTCTTAGAGAGAGGGATTAACTACATTGATGGAGAGACCCCTTCTGTTGAGATAGGAAGTGTCTACATTGTGGTGCTACAACAGCACATCTGCAGTGCGATAGCTGGTTTGCTGCATTGTAGACCAACAGAGGGAGAGAATACCTGAACTGAGATCCTTTTGCTTAGACCAATTGTCTCCAACCCCCAGATTATCCCCCTCTATTGACTGTTAGCAAGAGCTCCTTAGCTGGTGGGAACTATTGTGGTAATGCATAGAGAGACAGGCACAATTCCCACATAGCCAGGCCCCAAGTCATGTAGGGCTTCCTAGATCAACAGTGACCTGTTGAATTGCATGCAGAAGCAAACAGGTAACCCCATAAACTTTGGCAAATGTAAGCAATGTGCTCACATCACTTCAGAAAATGTGGCCCTTGGAACCTCCAGCAGCTCACTCAGCCTGCATTTGGAAGGTCTGGAGATACATGCTGGGTAGTTAGGGAGAGGGACAGGGAGACAGGACGCCTGGGTTCTGTTCCAGTTATCTTGGGCAAATCACCTTCCACTCTCTATTCCGCAGTTTCTCTCCATCTGTTGCAATGGGGACAATCAGACTCATTCCGTAAGTATGAAGTGCTTTGAAATCCTGGGCTGAAATGCATTCTAGGGGCCAGATCCCCAAGGTGTATAAATCAACATGGCTCCATTCAAGTGAAGACACCGCCGTGTGATTTACACCAGCTGAGTCTCTGCCCCAGTAATTTCAAAGTGGTTTTGCTGTGGCAATTTCTGAAATGCTACCATCAAATATATTTTCAATCTACAATTGCTTTTTAAAACAACAACAAAACAGAGCATACAATAAAGCCAACGGGAAATATCCTTTTCCTGCTTATCTCCCACGGATAATAATAACCCAGGCGTGTGCTAACTAAGTCCAGACTGTCTAGTGGAATAATCAATAGCTCTTGCTTTAGTGGGCCTGTGTATTTCACCCAGGTGAGTGCACTCTTGTTTAATTGATGTCCTATTTACCTTCAAAGAGTTTGATGATTTATTTATTTTTTGTGCATCTCCCACTTGTGGGTTTGGGCGACAGGCTTTGGTTCAACGGTCGGTCAGGAGGGGTTAGTGAATCGACAAAGAACAGGAGCCCTGGAACATGTTACAGATCAGCTGTCCTCTCCGCAGCCCCTCCGCTGCCTTTCCCTGAGTTCAGCAAGAAAAGTGCTGGGAGAGGCTTTCTGGAGATGAGGTTTTCTGGAGGATCAGCACAACAGCCTGCTGATTTATCATTGTGTGCAGAGGAGAAGAGTGATTCGGTGCCACTCTCGGGCACTTGTCGTTAATTTTATGAATGACTTCTTCACTCGATATTATTCTACAAAATTCTCCGAGGAAGAGGGAGACAGAGACTGAGAGATGCACGTGAGACACAGAAAATGAAAGGAGGGCAAAATTCTGGCCATGAGGTGGGCGGCTGGAAAGAGTTTGTATAAACTCTAAGATCCCGTGTTCATCACTGACCCTTTAGGTTAGCGTAAGGGGCCACAAAGCAGGTATAAGAGCCCCTACGCCCGGTGCAGAGCTGGCTCTGTGTATGGACCCCCTACGCCCGGTGCAGAGCTGGCTCTGTGTATGGACCCCCCCTATGCCCGGTGCAGAGCTGGCTCTGTGTATGGACCCCCCCTATGCCCGGTGCAGAGCTGGCTCTGTGTATGGACCCCCCCTATGCCCGGTGCAGAGCTGGTTCTGTGTATGGACCCCCCTACGCCCGGTGCAGAGCTGGCTCTGTGTATGGACCCCCCCTACGCCCGGTGCAGAGCTGGTTCTGTGTATGGACCCCCCACGCCCGGTGCAGAGCTGGCTCTGTGTATGGACCCCCCCCTACGCCCAGTGCAGAGCTGGCTCTGTGTATGGACCCCCCCCCCCATGCCCGGTGCAGAGCTGGTTCTGTGTATGGACCCCCCTACGCCCGGTGCAGAGCTGGTTCTGTGTATGGACCCCCCCCCCCATGCCCGGTGCAGAGCTGGCTCTGTGTATGGACCCCCCATGCCCAGTGCAGAGCTGGTTCTGTGTATGGACCCCCCCTATGCCCGGTGCAGAGCTGGCTCTGTGTATGGACCCCCCCCCGTCCAGTGCAGAGCTGGTTCTGTGTATGGACCCCCCCTACGCCCGGTGCAGAGCTGGCTCTGTGTATGGACCCCCCACACCCAGTGCAGAGCTGCTTCTGTGTATGGACCCCCCCTACGCCCGGTGCAGAGCTGGCTCCGTGTATCGACCCCCCCCCCCCACGCCCGGTGCAGAGCTGGCTCTGTGTATGGACCCCCCCTATGCCCGGTGCAGAGCTGGTTCTGTGTATGGACCCCCCTATGCCCGGTGCAGAGCTGGCTCTGTGTATGGACCCCCCTACGCCCGGTGCAGAGCTGGTTCTGTGTATGGACCCCCCCTATGCCCGGTGCAGAGCTGGTTCTGTGTATGGACCCCCCTACACCCAGTGCAGAGCTGGTTCTGTGTATGGACCCCCCCCCCCTACGCCCGGTGCAGAGCTGGTTCTGTGTATGGACCCCCCACGCCTGGTGCAGAGCTGGTTCTGTGTATGGACCCCCTACGCCCGGTGCAGAGCTGGCTATTCTACCTGTGGTGCTTCCTCCACAACAGCTCAATGCACAGAGCAGTGGGCACAGGACGGGGCAGGCTGGAGGGGGCTGGCGAGGGCATGGCCAGGATGTTCACACTCCAGAGCTATTCTCCAACTGAGGCAAGAGATGTATCTTGGGCTGCCACTCCAGCTCCCAACCCCTCTGTGTGGGCAGGAAGAAAGCGCAAGGTGCCTCCACTCTGACCCTGAGCTGGAGGAGAATCTGGTCGTGAGGATCTGGACCTTTGTGAGCCCTGCAGAATGGGGAAAGGAGTGGGTCAGTCCGAGCCAGCAGCAGCCAGGTTCTTGTGCTGTGTAATGAGGGCGCTGGGAGTGGGATGGTCACGTGCCAACCAGGAGGGGATGGCGTGAGGGAGGGCGAAGCTTCGAATCTGCCCGGTCTCTCAGTCAGAGCAGAGGCGTTTTAATGAGCAACGGCTGCGCTGGAGGGCTGCTGCGTACGCAAACCAGAAATCAGCCCACGGAACCGACAGTGCTCGCTGGCAGGCCAGGCGCAGATCGGCCCCCCATCTCCATTTGATCTTCCTCCGGCTGCTGGCTCTGTCCTCATTATGCTCAGAGAGCCTTTGGAAGAAGAGAAGCTTGCGCTGAGCAAAAGACGAGCAGGGTGATTGGGTGGCCGGGGCAGAAGACGATCTGTCCCTCTCTTTGCACCGTCACATCAGGAGCATCTGCTTCTCAAAGCTAAAAATGATTCTGTAATGAGCCAACATCTCCCCTCATTCAGCCGGGCCATTAGCAGACACCGATTAATATTTACACCCCTTTAAGAAGGGGAAGAGAGGGACTCTCCCCACCACCACTCAGGGCTAATGAGTCACTTGGTCAAACGAAATGATGTGCCACCGAAGTCGACCAAATGACTCTCCAAAGGGGCTCATTCCGCTCAGCAGCCACTGGGTTACTGCCCAGAGCTCCTTATTTATCCATGCAAATTGCTTCATTTGCATACGTGTCCTTAACTCAAGAATTATGTCCTAATGAAGCAAAGCAAACCAAGTCTTCCCTGCTCACTCTTAGATAACCGCCTCATTTACTTGCAGGAGAGAGGTTGGCTAGCAGTTGGAACAGGGAGCTAGGGACTGGGTTGTGTGCTCAGCTCTAGGAAAGGAGCGTGGTCTGGTCTAGGATACAGCACGGAACTGGGAATTTTCCTTCCAGCTCTGGTAGAAGAGCGTAGTCTAGGGGACAGAGAAGCAGGAGCTGGGAGTCAGGACTCCTGGGTTCTCTTCTCAGATCTGGGAGAGGAGCATGGCAAAATTCCATCCTGATAGACTTTTTAGGTAAGATGCTAGTCTGGGACTCCGGAGAGCTGCATTCAGTTCTCAGCTCTCCCACTGCCTGCCTGTGCAAGCCACTCAGTCTGTCTGTGCCTCAGATCCCATCTGTGCAATGGGGATACAAATGCTCCCTTTGTCTGCCTATACTGCAAGTTCTTTGTGGCAGGGCTGCCTCTCACTCTGTGTACGTACAGTGCCTAGCACAGTGGGATCCTGATCTTGGCTGGGGCCTGTAGATGCTACCAGAGTACGAATAATTAATTAAAGATGTCCCTTGCTGCTTTGGTCCTACCTGAGCCCCATCTCTTTCTGCTGCAGCTGCATCTCCCCGTGTGAGTCAGTGCAGTGCCAGCATCACTTGTGAGATGAGTTGAGGGACGTGTTTGCGGTGCTGGCAGTCAGGCCATCCTGCCAGGGCGAGGTGCCCGCCTGCCTTGCATGGATGGAAATCCATTCGCTGGCCCCGGCTGCCAGTAAGTTTGCTTTGTCTTGTCATTCCCGGCTCTCGGCGCGACTTCCGGTCACAAGCGATCAATGCCGTGTGTGTGCAGCTCTGGGTGGCAAATTAAATACAGACAGGACGGGGGGGGGGGGTTAAATGGTGATGAAAGGCCCTGTGTCACCAGAGTTTGTTCCCTGGGGCAGCCCCTAGTCTCTGGGAGGGGCCCCAGCGCTCACCCTGGCCACTGCTTTGCAATCTCACAGCTGGGACTACTGGGTGCTCAGCACTTCTCAAAATTCAGGCCACTTATTTAGGTGACTAAAAGTGGACTTAGGGGACTGGCTTTAGGCACCTGCATTTGAAAATCTTGGCCCGAGTGGCCTTAAGAGGAAGGTGCAAGTCTGGCCAGCCTCTGCTTGTCCTGCCCAGTGGATCCCCATTTGACACCCGCGAGGGCAGTGTGGTCTAGTGGGTAGGCTACTGGACTGGGCTTCCATTCCCAGCTCTGTTCTTGGGCCGTTTTTGGAGAGTGCCCAGCACAAGCCTGATTTCAGTTAGGGCCTCTCGGCGATATTGTAAAACGTACCCCCAAGAGGGGATGCTTTGCCCCTAAGGATGCTCAGCGGGGCCTATTCACCCCCATAAGTCATTGCTCAGCTAATAGCTTTCTAGTTCAGGTGCCGCAACTCTGGTATTTCCATAAGGCAACAGCCAGTGTCAGGCGCAGATCCAGGGCGGAGCCATATCACAAGTGGCTGGATTATGGAGCTGCACTGGGAGCAAAGACTTTCAGGAGTTCTCGTAACAGAAGGTGCACGTCCATACAATGGGAAATGATTCACCAGACCCTGGATGGAAAGAAAATAAGGGAGCTATTGTATCTGCTGCCATTCAAATAATTGCACTGGCCAGTTTACAGAGTTCCCATAACTCCAGCCAGGGGGAGCCTTAGTCCAGAGAATTTAATACCCTGGCTACTAAAAGTCCTGGGGCTTTGACTTCAATGGAGCAATGCTGATTTATACCAGTGGAGGATATGACTCTCTCTCCAACCCCCTTCCATTTGAAGCAGAAAAACTTTCCTCTGTAGCACGTTGCAATGCAAACATGTCAGTGTTGCGCTAGCACAGGAGAACTGGGAAACAACATTGACCAGAAACAAAAAAAGAGTAATCTCCTTTCATTGGCCGTGTGGAGAGAAACACAAGGGGAAAGAGAGACAAAAGCATATTAAATACTGAAAATGAAATTAGCTTTTGCCACTCCTTTCAGTTTGACTGATCTATGGTGCTTTTTTGTAACCCAACGTGCGGATATTTGTTCTCTAAAAGCACCATAGGTCAGATCCTCAGCTGGTGTAAATCAGCATCTGGTCCTTTATTTTTTAACCTGATGGTGTCCCTTTAAAAGATTTTACATACAGACTGGAGGATGGGCTGAGTTAGACTTTTAAAAATACTTTCCCGGCCAAGTTCCTTGCTGAAAGCTGGGGTAGGGAACGGTGTCCCCCACATGAACAATGCCATTCTACTGCTGGCCACGCGGTTGCTGTGGCCTATGCAATCCTATTAGTGTTTCCTACCAATTTGAATGAGCATGGGATTCATTATGCCGCCTGTGTTGGTTTCGCAGCCTCACCTTGTGCTCAGATACCTTGGCATTTCATTAGTTCAGTACAGCAAAATAATTTTTCCCTGAGTCTCGCTCATTATTTTGTTGTGTTTGGTGTGCGTGCTACACAAGGTTGGAGTTTGTTCTTTGGAAGGAGATACGGAACAAATTTCCAGGCGAAGGAGAGAGCTGTGCACTGCGGGTCACCAACCCTACATTCTAACAAGTGTAATTAAAAGGACTTACTCCATTATCCAATTCAATTACAGGCAAATTGCTGGGTAAACAAGGAGAAAGGAAGCCCTCGGTGAACCCATGTGACTGAAGTAGCCCTTTGGATCTGATCTTTTCAACCTTATTTATGTAAATACGCTTGCCAAGTCCTCTCCGTCAGGTTCTTTTTGAAGTTCCCCAGATCTCCCAACGCCGCTTAGTAATAGAGCTGAATGGATGATTCACCACAAATAATTTATCTGACGACTTCTGCCTTTGCTTTGCTTCATAAACAGATCATGCAGCCTCGTGTTGATTCATTATTCAAGAGTTTCTTTCAAGGAACGAGTTCTCGACCTGCAGGTGTCTCATGAAGAATTTGCTACAGTTCGTCCTGGTTTGGTGAAGTCATCTGGCAAGGTTTCTGCTCCTCGATTAGCTGCAAAGTGAATGTTACCATTGTGTATACATTTCTGAATTTAGCAGTAACAAGGCTCTCTGGCCCTTTAATGCAGGTCACAGGTCTAACAGAGTCTGGTTTCAGCCCAGGAAAGAGGCTGAGAATTGTAGTCCCCAAGGTGCATGGGAACTGTAGGCTTGAAGCAAGGAATGCTGGGGAAAGGGCAATGTGATACGTAACCTCACTTTGAGAGCGAATTGGCAAACCCAGTAACGGAGCTCCCAGCTGAGAGGAAATCAGGAAAGGAGCCTGTGAAAAGCCAGGGAGGAGTCCCAAGAAACAGCCAGGCCAGTGGAATGAAGAACCAATGCATCTAAGAGTTGCTGCAACACTGAAGGGGTTAATTGATCCCAAGATAAAGAACTCAAAACTCAGAAAGTATTTGTCTTCCTTTCTGAAACTCTCCAACCCTCAACTGGGGTTGAGGACAGCCCGCCCCCTAGGTTGGGGGGGAGGAGGGGGTTCATCCCTTTGGAGGATCAGGTTTAGGGTGCATTATACCTATTAATGTCCAACTGTGTGTGTTGTCCCACTGTGTGCTTTCATCCTGCAAATAGCCTGAAACCCAGTCTTTTTAAAAAAAAAAAAGATATTGATCTTAAATGAAGAGAGAGGGCACGCTCAGCAGAGCGATCGCCCATGTCTGCCCTCCCCACCTCCACTCCATGCGCACAGCTCATGTTCCCGCTCTGTCCTGCAGAGGTGAGGCCCCTTAAGGCATCTCACGTAGGGTCCCTCCCGGTGCTTGAAGCATCCAAACTAGTCACATCTGAAAATTTAGGACCAGACCAGTGGTAGCTAAATGACCAATCACACCCATTTAAACACAATCGCAGAATAGGTGCACGCTGGCCCGTCTCTGCAGCGCAAAAGTCCGGGTTGTGATTCTGAAGGCAGGCGTCAGGTGTTGTCTGAATGAAGTGTGGTTGAGCCAGTATGTTATGCACACAGCATCAAAGTGAGTTAGCTCTGTACCTACTCACAGACCATTAAATCAAATCTTTCCTTCAGCAACACAGGCCTGCCCAAGGCCTGATTACTCAGTGCTTAACAAGTGCATTAGTGTAAACCAAGAGACATGTTTCAATTATCTAATAGAAGAATTATCGATCCACCTGCTCATTCTGGATGTTCAAATGTTCCAGTAGGAGGAACAATATTTGTCTAGCTGTAAAAAACCCCAAACCCGAAATACAGTTTTATGTTTCAATTAGGTCGTAGTTGGAGAACAGTTGCAAGATGTCTTTATACAGGCAGCTGTGGCCAAACTACAATGCATATGTGGGTTACCTGGAGTTCACCGGCTGAGTTCTGCTTTTGTGATATTTATTGTCCCTCTCTGTGCATGTCTTCTCACTGGGGACGGGACCAGAACTAGCTGGGAATTTTTTGAGGAAACTTTTTTTTTTTTTGGTCAAAAAATAGCAATTCATTGAAACAAAAACATTTTGCGGGAAAGGGTTGGTTTTGACAAAGTTTGTGACTTGAAACATTTTGGGGGGAAGAAAAGGTTTTGAAATGGTCAAACCATTTTGTTTTAGCATTTTCTAAATGAAAAATTCCAGTTTTCTAGTTCAAAATGAACTTTTGTTTAGAAACTGAAACTCATTATAGTTAAAAAAAATGTAAAGTTGAAATCTAAATGAATGAAAAGTTTCAGTTGATCCAAACCTTTTATTAATGATTATTAGTAGTAGTATTTATTATTTATTATTCTCACACAAAAATTAGAAATTTTGACTTTTCATCCTGATTTGGGACAGGAAAACTTTTGAGTTGTTTCCCCCCACTTCAAGGTGGGATAGACTTTCAAACTGCTCCGTTCAGATGCCAATAGCAAACTTTCTCTGGCGCTTGAGTAGGGCCCAATTCAGGGAAGGTGTTGAACACACCTCATTCCCCACTGATCTGAAATGGAGTTCACATGCTGAGTATCTTGTGGGTTTTACCCCTCAGAGTAGAAGTACAGTGAATACAGAATCTTTTATGTAATGGTTCCAAGTCTAGGCCAGCAGCCACGTTTGAATGCAGCCCCTTTGGCTCTGGAAGCATTAGTCGCAACCACTTGAGTAACTCCATTAGCTGGCAGCACTAGTAGGCTCTTATCGGGACAAGCCACTAGAAAGGGACATCAAATGAACTGTGCCAGCATGGGTTGCTCCTGCACTCTGGTGTTGATGGGAAATTCTGCAGGAACTTGCTTTGTCTTCTTTCATATCTGTAAAGTGCTTTGGGATCCTTGGATGAAAGCTGCTGTAGAAGTGCAAAATATTAGTATTCAAGTAAGGCAGTGCGGTCTAGTGGTCACCACAAGGGAATTTCAGTCAGGACTTCTGAATGCCATTCCTGGCTGTATCACTGACTCATTCTGTGAAATTGCAGAAGTCACTTTGCCTTTCTGTGCCTCAGTTTCCCACCTATCAACTAGGGTAAAATAGCACCCAAGTCTCAGAAGGATTGTGAGGCCTAACTGGTGTTTGTAAAGTGGTCTAGATCCTGTAAAAGACAATAAAGAACTGCAAAGTATTATTATTTAGTTTGGGTAACATCCCGAGTTCCCAGTTTCCAAATTGGCACATCCTGTGAGTCAGCCAATAGATTGCAAGAGACCTTGTTGATTTTTCTTTCATCCCATGTTTAACTTTTCTGCATTCATGATCTGGGATGTGTCAGGTCTTTGCAAAGCACAAACCCAAATGTACAGAGTCTTGGGCATTTCATTTGTAAAACAACATCCTGGAAAAGAGCTAATGCAAAGCAGAAAGTTATTCTCAAGCATCTGCTTTGTGTCCATTTTCTTTTGGTCACTGTGCAAAATGCAAATGCAGGTTGTTCCTTTTCCCCCTTTCAGAGATAAATACGGGGGTATTATAGAAACTTTAAACCCATTCCAGGCTCTGCGCAGTATTTAAAAAAAGCCGCTCAGTCCAGCTGTCAGTCCCTGGCTTTGGCTTTAATTAAATAGGTTTGTAACCTTCACTGACAAGCAAGTGTCTTTGGTAAGTTGCATTCTGTAAGGAATCCTTTTCAGCCTAAGAAGGATGCCAAATAAAATGTCACTCATCTCCCCTACAAGAAAGCTCTCTCTAGATTTAAAAATAAATACACAAATAAAGTTGTGCCACTTGGAGAGCTGTTGATAGCACTTTTCTAGGGCAGAGGGAAGCTTGGATTAGAAATGGAAGCAGAGGTGAAAGTAAGCCAGTATGGTCTGGTACGGCATACCGGAAAGAGCCAGTACGCCATGCCGGACTGGACCGGCTTCCACGGTGGTGATTTAAAGGGCCCAGGGCTCCAGCCGCTGCGGGGAGCCCCGGGCCCTTTAAATCCCCACCGGAGCTTTAATTCGCCCCTGAGCCCCGGGGCTCCCAGCCACCTCTGCAGCTGGGAGCTCCGCGGTAATTTAAAGGCCCTGGGGCTCCCAGCCACAGACGGAGCCCCAGGGCCTTTAAATCTTGAAATGCCACGCCTCTTCCGGTTGAGGCCACGCCCCTTCCGGTTGAGGCCACACCCCCGCTCAGGACTTTAAGTTACTTTCACCCCTGAATGGAAGCAATTGTATGTCTGGCATACGCAGTCTTGGCGGTGTGAAGATCTAGGGGCCTGATTCTCCATTGCCATGTGCAGCTATTTACACTGGTGTAAAATGCAACCACTCTGACTGGGTAGAGTCTCACACCCCCTTTGCACTGGTGTAAGTGCCTACACAAAGTGCAAGGCGGTGAGGAATGTCCCACAGGCATTTTCCTGCCCTTCAGGAGGGAATTTCATTGAGTCTCTGTTTATAAGGACTCAGCGGCAATTGGAAGCCTGCAGGATTGTGTATGTAGATCCTGACTCGAGTATCTTTGAGCATCTGGGGGGTTATAAGATGGAGCTGAATGTCAGCCATTAGCAAGGGAACCACAGAATCAGTTCACTCATTCAACAGTTGAGGACAGCTCCCTCTGCGCTCCGTCCGATTTGTAGCAGCCCAGTCCAATGAAAAACGAGAGTACTGTGCAGTTCTGTGCTGCCATCAGATAGGATGCGCCTCTCCTCTTCCCATTGCTTAATCTCTCCAGGAGCAGGAAGAAGAAGAATTTTTTGCTGCATGTAGCTAACCTGCTGGCGTGTGGCCACTAAATGAATCTGACCCAGGTCACGTTTTTTCATGTTCTGCTTATTGCATACATGAAAATCCCTGGGAAAGAAATCGAGATCAATTTGAAATGAACGGGAGGTGCAAAGCAGCAAGCTCATATTGTTGTTTTATTAGGAATGAGTCCGTCTGCCTTTTTTTAATATATTTTTTAGGCCCAGGAAGCCTTTAAAGTGCCATAAAGGGTTTAGGGTTAGAGATGGGCCCAATCCTGAACCAGACGTGAAAGGTTTCAGAAGAGCTCAGCTCCAGTTTAGGCACCAAATACGCTTTGGATGTTGTGCTCTTGGGAAAACGTGTCCATAAGCCTGGATGCTGCGCACGTTGGAAAATCTGCTACTCGGGATGTTGGGATGCAATGTTTTGATTCAAGCCTATGTTTGCACCGATGTGCAGCTCATGCCTCATTCTCCGAATAGCACCGGGGACATGGGATTTATTCGGATAATCAAGAGGCCAGGAGGGGCAGTGCAGGGTATGTGACCACCTTGCTCCCTTATTCCCGTGACGGTGGCCGCAGGTCTGCAGAGGGTTCCCTGCACTGCTGCAGGGGCCATTCGGCAGTAGGATGGCCTTGCCGCAGCTGCGGTCTCTTCTCTCTCAGCTGAACCGCCCCATTGTCCGAATCCCTTCCTCTTCCCCGGGGGACAAAGAACGGATTTCGATAATGCGGACGTTCAGCTCATGGGGTTTTGGAAAATTGGGAGTAATCTGTATTCCCATGTGAGAAACAAAAACTTTTCAGGATGATTTTCACAGTATTTAAAAAGTGAAATCTAATTTTTTTAAATGAAGAATATTTCAGCCCGCTCTAGTAGGGACAGGTTATCATCCCTATTTTGCAGGTAGGGCAGAGAGAAATTAGGTGACTTGCACAAGGTTACATGGTGTGTCTGAGGCAGGATTTAAACCCAGAGCTTCTACATTCTAGTCCTACGCCAGTGTCTTACCCACAAGACTATTCTGCTCTTCAGCCTTCATGTTGTCTTTTTGCCGGGAGGCTTTGTTTGTGACTGTTCGGCTCAAGTCTTTCAGGGCTACCCAACCATAATGCACCACAAGCCCCTGGCTGCAGCTGTTCTACTAATAACTTTTCTGAGGATCATTAGTCACTCCCTCATGATGGTTCTTTCATCACCTACTCACTATTCATTTGTTAATGGCATGATAAATCTGCTCAGGTTGAAAGAATAAAAACAGGGCAAGAATTACATTTGGGGTATGTCTACACTACGGGATTAATCCGAATTTATATAATTCGAATTTAGGAAACCGATTTTATAAATTCGAATGTATTCGGCCACACTAGGCACCATTAATTCGGTGGTGTGCGTCCAAGCTACCGTAGTAGCATCGATTTCCAGAGCGTTGCATTGTGGGTAGCCAATAACCTCTAATTGCCAATAACATCGAATTGCGGCCACACTAACCTTAATTCGGATTAACAATACCGATTTTGACGCTACTCCTCTCGTCGAGGAGGAGTACAGAAATCGAATTAAAGGGCTCTTTAATTCGAATTAAATGGCTTCGTTGTGTGGACGGGTCAAGCGTTAATTCGAATTAAAGCAGCTAAATCCGAATTAAAGTCATAGTGTAGACCAGGCCTTGTACTGGCCTGTTTACATTTGTTGTTGTTCTCTTGATGGAGTAGAACTAGCAAGATCAGTCAAATGCCAGTAGCTCAGGAATATTGACCTTCTCCCTAAGCAAACTAACCAGAAATTGTTTATAGCTGTTTAAAGGGGGTGGTTGGTACTGAGTCACATACACACAGTGAGGAAGGGAGGCAAAAGAAAGATATGCTCAGATGGAAAACAGGTCACTTGGCACTCCAGAGACTGTGGATAAGATTCTCAGTCACATGGGCAGAAATGCAGACTAACTCCATGGACTTCAGAGGAGTGACTGGATTGACAGAGCAGAATCTGGCTCTCTGGGGTATTCAGTTAAAGCCCAGTTAAGGGCTAGAATTAACAGCAGAGGAATCTGTGAAGATATGAGGAGTTGGTAACCATTATAGCATCATAGAAATGTAGGGCTGGAAGTGACTTTGTGAGGTCATCTACTCCATCCCTCTGTGCTGAGGAAGGACCAAGTAAATCTAGGCCATCCCTGACAAGTGTTTGTCTAACCTGTTCTTAAAAACCTCCAGTGATGATTCCAGAATCTCCCTTGGAAGCCTGTTCCGAAGCTTAACAATCTTTGTAGTTAGAAAGTTTTTCCTCATATCTAACCTAAATCTCCCTTGCTGCAAATTAAATCCATTATTCTTGTCCTAACTCCGGTGGACATGGAGAACAATTGATCTCAGGGTTGTTTTTTTTAAATAACAGTTTTCAAATATAGTACGAGCTGTTATCAGGTCTCCCATCTGTTTTCTTTTCTCAAGATGAAACATGCCCAGGCTTTTTTTAACCTTTCCTCATAGGTCACGTTTTCTAAACCTTTTATCATGGTGGCTCTCCTCTGGACTCTCTCCAATTTGTCCACATTTTTTCTAATGTGTGGAGCCCAGAACTGGACACAGAACTCCAGCTGAGGTCTCACCAGTGCCATGTGCAGTGGGACAATTACCTACCGTGTCTTACACACAACACTTCTATTAATACACCCCAGAATGTCATTAGCCTTTTTCGCAACTGCATCAGATTGTTGAGTCCTATTCAATTTGTGATCTACTCTAGCCCCCGGATCCTTTTCAGCCGTACGACCAC
The DNA here is from genome assembly GCF_028017835.1 of Emys orbicularis. Taxonomy (NCBI): domain Eukaryota; kingdom Metazoa; phylum Chordata; order Testudines; family Emydidae; genus Emys; species Emys orbicularis. The sequence continues at coordinate 4,764,880 of NC_088705.1, read as the reverse complement.
CTAGCCAGTTATTCCCAGTTTGTAGTTGTACATCTGATTTTTTCCTTCCTAAGTGAAGTACTTTGCACTTGTCCTTACTGAATTTCATCTTGTTAATTTCAGATCAATTTTCCAATTTGTCAGGGTTGTTTTGAATTCTAATCCTGTCCTCCAATGTGCTTACAACCACTCCCAGCTTGGTGTCATCTGCCAATTTTATAAGCGTACTCTTACTCCACTACCCAAGTTGTTAATGAAATTATTGAATAATACCAGACCCAGGAATGACTCCTTGGTGAGGTTCGTGGCAATGCCCCAAGGTTATTCCTGTTCCAGGAAAGAAGACTCAGCACTTCATAATATATCATAGTAAAGCTTTCCTTGCTCTGTAAGGAGCGCTAAATGCTCTGCCCTACCATGCAGCAGACCTCACTTTTGATTCTGTTATATTTCCATACCGAAAGAGCAAAGGATAGGCTTGCAGTCCAGAATAGCTTCATTTCTATATTGGCGTCCAGACAAAGTGGGTCTAAAATGCTACCATCCATGTGAGTGGAAACTTCCACTTGCTAGCCTTCATTTGCACTGATCTGACAACCCACTCATTTTGTACATGTGTAAATGATACACAAGGTGCAAGGCAGTGGAAAAATCGAAGCCATCTGTACAATGCAGATCATGAATAAAGCTAGTTGAAAAATTGTTGCTGAAACAGATTTCTGTCAGAAAATGGCAATTTGACAAAACCAATTTTTTTTTTTTTTTTTTTTTGCAAAATCACGTCGATTTCGATGAAATTTTCTGTCGCCAAAAAAAAGGGGGGGGAAATATTTTTTTAAATGTTGATGTGTCCTGTTTCAAAATGTTCAGAATGGAATGTTTCAGTTTTTCATTTTTGAAATGCCTTGTCGTTTAGAAGTTGACTTGATTTTATATATAAACAAGTTCAAAGTATATTAAAATGGTTGAAACCAAAATGAAACATTTAAAATGTATCAAAAGGAAACATTTCAGTTGATCCAAACTGCAACTTGAGTCAGAATTTTCTTTCATGAAAAATTTCAGAATATTGGCTTTTCCCCCCCCGAAATCTTGAATTTTTTTGTGAAATGGAAAATCCACTTTCTGACCAGCTCTAAGATTGATACTTCCCCACCTTTATGAAGAGTACCATATAAGTGCTAGTATCAATAAAAACAAAACCAAAAAACCCTTTTCAAATGAACCCGACACAGTACAGTAGGTACAATTAAGGTATATAGCAATAACTTGATATGTTTAACAAGGGGCACTGTGGCTATATAGTTGCATTATATCATGACTGGTGTAGAATTAACCATACCTAGCCAGCCTGCCATTTGTCTTATGGCCAAAGGACACAGGAGGCTGTTTGTAGAAGCAACTATGCTCATGCTGGTTCTCAACTGCCTCTTGGACTTTAAGGGGACTCTGTTACTGCCCCAAAGCATATAAGGGCAGAATGCAGTGTGACATATTAACACAAGAAAGCTAAAAAAGTTAGAGGAGAAAAATAGGTATGATATGATATCAGCATGAACCGCTGAAAATCAAGAAGCTATTTATGAACCATTTACTTACATAGTCCTAAAAAGACGCTAAGGCTGTACATGAAAATAGGGCTGTGATTGAAATCAAGTCCTAAACACAATGTAACTGTGGGGATAGCTCATGGAGAAAGATGTTAGCAGCTAGGTACTCAGTTATTTCAGAAATAGACTCAGTGCCCTTTCTGTGGATGGAGGTGATGCTGGCTTGGGTGTTGTTATTTTCAGATAACGGAGGAGGGAGATACAAGAAGAAATGTCATCTCATAGAACTCCTCTTTCCATTCTGAACTAACCAAGCATCTTGAGTGTCAAAATCAGCCTAGAATATAATAGGAGTCGTCAGCAGGGTTCAAACCATGAGCTTTCAGAACCACAGTACAGATCTTTGCTACTTGATCTGAAGTAGCAACACCATTAGCTAGTAGCAGTTATAGGTTGTGGTCCTATATTTGAACAGGCTACTGGGGGGGAGGGGGAATTGACCCATGCCTTGACTAGCATGTTACAAGGACAGATAGACTCTCTCCCTCTCCTTCCTATCAGAAGGAGGAAACAAAAATTTGACTAAAATGCAGGGCAGTGTTTAAAGTTAAACTAACAGACCATTTTGTGGGGTGGGGGGGTTGGTTTCAGCTGGAGTTAGCTTGTTAAATTTTTCTATAAGCCAATTTAATGCTAGACTTTCTCTCTTTAACCTAAAGTGAAGAGTCTCTCAGATTGAACCAAAGTAAAATCTTCCGTGAGAGAGCGATGCTGGTAGTTCATTAGCTGGGACTGTCACTTCTGAATCAGTAATGACTCTGCGCTAAACGTGTCACTAGGGGTTTGTTTTGAGGCTGGAGAGCCTGCCTCTATGATGAGATGTAAATGTTCTAACTTGTTAACTTGTAGTTATTCAAGATCCCAGACAGCCAAGAGTGTTAACTGACTTTTAGACCAAACTTCAAATAGGGTAATGACATTCTGCCTCTTTAAACCCCCACTGCCTGCAGTTTTGTCTGATTCTCATTTCCTGACCTAAATGCTGGTTCAGGGTGTAGCATTACTGGGAGTCACCAGATGGTGCTAGTTTTTCAATATGCACGATAGATCTGTTCATCTGAAAGCACAGGAGTTAGATCTTGGAGAAATGTGTATTGTCAACCATGATGCATATATTTTAGCTGCTGAGGATATCATGAGTGAAATTTGTTCTGCTTTAATGTGTCTGACCAACAATGCTCTCTTTCAGAGTGCTTGTTGCCTGCAGGCTATACCAACACTAACAAGCCAAACGTGACCCAGGACACAGAAGTTGTGCTGGTTTAACTAAAGGTGTGGCAAGCTAAACTGATGTAAGGCAGGTTTAAATGGATATACAAGTGTCCACACTAAAGTTGCACTGGTTTCAGTAAATTGATTCCACATCACACCTTTAGTTAAGCTGCTGCAACTTTATGTTTAGACCAGGTATTTGTGCCAAAACATTGCACAGTGCTGCTGTATGCTGTTAAACAGTTGTTGCATTCCACACGAGAGGTGGCTGACCTTTAATGGTTGGTGAAATTAATCCCTGTAGATCCTTTATTTCTCAGATTTGTTGGGAGGTATAATTCATCCATGTTTCTAAAGCACATGAAAGGAGCCAGAGAAGTATTATGGATATGGCAGAAAACTCAAGCAGGAGGAAGGGAGCGTGGAGCATTCATGAGAATCCAATGCATTCCAAAACATGACTAGATCACAGAAAACTAATTCCTATAATGAAGGCAGCAGAAGAGGGTGAGACGGCAGAAGCAGGGACTTCTGAAAACATGCCAATTACAAAAAGTAATGTAATCCATTATTATTCGTTCAAATGTCAATACGCTATTTGTAAAGTGGTCTCTACGGCATGCCCCGTGCAACCTGCTGCAACAACCTGCAGAGAGAGAGTGAATTGCAATGCAGCTTATGTGGAATTGCTGCAGAGAGACATGGTTTTGGTTTGCCCAGATGAAAAACTACCCAGCCCCAGAGAAAATATCAAGATAAATGTGGGTCCTTGGTAGTTGCCGGACCATGCTTTAAACAGGCAATAAATACAGAGATAAGGGGAAAAGTCACATATTGAGGAAGGCGAATGTGCCTTTAAATAAATTGGTGATCACCCCTTAATATGCAGTGCTGTAAGGCACCGGACTAATTTATCTCCCATTATACTCAGTGGAAGTGGAGAACACTCTTCAGTACAGCTAGGATAATATTGCTTGAGTTTCCATTAATAACTTCAACCAAGCTTTAGTCAAACCCAAGTTATTGGGCTCAATACAGTAGTAACTGGCTGAAGTTCTAATGCCTGTGTTATGTCAGAGATCAGATGAGAAGATCTGTTCATCCCTTCTGTCCTCAAAATCTATGGAATCTGTTGATTAGCTTGATTCCCTTACGATAGGCATCCCAGCAAAATGAATCTCTGGCAGGAACATCCCTGGAAAGAGTTCGTTTTAAGCATATATTGCAAAATATTTATAGAAGGCGAATTTGAAATTCATAATCTTGGATACCCAAATCTGACTGCTTCAGACATCCAATCAGGAAGCAGAAGCACTAACCTGTGGCCTAAACGTCACAACAAATCAGTTTGAATATCAAATATTCATAGCAAGTTTGTGTGCAAACAACCTACAGGCCAAGAATTATTCAGAGGAGTTTTTCAGCAAATAATTCTGAAGAAATACACTGAAAACCCCAGGATCTGTTTGCAAACAACTTATGACCAGAAAGAAACACAAATTCATCAGATAAATTATTTGTTTGTTGCCAGTTAATAACCCGGACAACAATTTATTACCAGATATTTCATCTAGGCCATGGGAGGTAGGCACCTAAATACCTTTGAGGTTCTGGACCCTAGTGACTTGCAAAAGCAAGCCACTGCTGCCAAGACAGAGCATCCTCTTACTAGAAATCAGCCAGAACCAATCAGGCAATTCTCGAAACCCACCTGTCAGCACTCAAACTTTGGCGCTTAGGTTAAAATGGGACCCCGGTGAAGGCTACAATCTCCCCACCTCCACATTCCTGCTCCAGTTTTGGTTTTGCAAAATAAACCCTCCCTCGTTGTCTCACTCTTTTAGACAGAGAACGGCCAAAAAGTAAAGGCATTTAACCTACAGCAAGCCTGTATGTCTGTGTGACATCTCCTCCCATCCTGATTGTTCCTTATCTGCTTCTTTCCTGGGTTCTTTTATTAGAGCTTTGCACCAGGCTGACCTTCGAACAGTTTAGAATCCCTGATTTCTCCATGCCACACCCTTTCCCTTTCCTTCCCGCCTTTTCGCCCTCCTACTTTAATTTTTATCCTCCTGTGCATAAAAAAAAAAGAAAGAAAAAAGAAAAAAAGCTTGACTTCTTCCATGATGCTGACAACAAACTCATGGGTGGAGGAAGTGAGGCTAAGTCTGTAGCCCTTGCCATGGGCCCATTCCCTTCCAGCCTAGCAGCACAAAAGGCAGTGGCTGGTGGGAATGTGCAACTGCATCTACTGCTCCCTAGAAAGGTAGCCAAGCCCAAAGGGTCTCTGGGCCCATCAAGCCACCTAGCACCTGCTGTCTATGCAAAGGCGCTGCAGAGAACATGCTCAGGTCCCTGCAAGGCTTAAAGAGATAAGCAGGCTGCAGCCTGAAAGGAGGCAGGGAAGGGGCAAAAAAGGCTGAGCTGGCCTCGGTCTGAGAGTGACAGACTAGTGTGGGTTTGGACATTCAGTTCAGAGTAGCAGCCACATCTTCCACAGGTGCTGCATCCTCTTACCTCCCTACTTCTTAGATCTCCTCACACCCAGCAGCGGTGGGGTACCTCCCCAAGAACGCTCCTAGGATGGAATCTGCCCCAGGTATCATTCCGGGGAGACTCTGCTCACCCTGCCTCCGTCTGCAAACACTCCCCCCGAGCCCTCAAAGCAGCACTGGGGTTTGGGGGCTGACACCCCTGCATTTTCCTGCTGCCCCCTATAAGCAGGAATCGTCAGAGATTGAGGCTCTGTCTGTATCGGTACAGGCAGCTCCAATGCAGCATGTTGCCTAAAGTAGACAAGCCCTGTATTAAATCCAGTGCATCTGAATTGCATGCCCCCATCCCTCCCTAAAAACTCTCATCCTCCCCTTTAGCCATTTCCACACAATGTTTAATTGTGCTGAATTCCTCTGAAATCAGGAGTGTGCAAAGGTGATACGCACCGTGCCGCAGCTGTCTCTAACTTTCTTTCTTTCACTTCTAATCCTTTATCTCTTCTCAGCACTTTTCCCCACAGCAGCCCAGAAAGCAGCATGTCTCTCGCTCCCTGCAAATGCTGCTGGGTGTTTGATAATGTGCTGGCAGCTTTATTCCTTTCCAGTTTGTTCCATGTGCCGTTTCACTGCTGGAGAAATTGTTTATCTCCCTCCACTTCCCATCCCAGGCTCCCTATAATTCTTATTTCAGGTGCACTCCAAGGTTATCGGTTAACAGAAGCTCACACGAGACTGCAGTCTGTGACTCAAGTCAGAGTGCTGGGTAAGAGCATAGAGCCAGAGAATGAGCTAATGGGAATATGGGGGACCTGAGAGGCAATAGGTATAGGTGGATGTTTTCAGCTGCCTGGATCATGCCATGAATTTTTCCTTGTCTTTTTCGGATCTCCTAGGTTGCTAATAGGGAAGCCATTATTAAACGGTTATTCCTTCCTCTTGGCTTTATGGGTACAAACGCTGGCCACATATTTCACATTTTACCTATTATTTCCTTTTGTGCCTCAGTCAGCGGAATAAAAGAAGGTGTTTGAAATTCCGACGCTAGGTATTTAGCAGCTCCCCTTGAACCAGAAATAATTTTTCTGGACAGCAGGAAAAGAAAATGAACCCAAATGATGGCAGAGGCTGAAAGTTTAACCTGCACCTGCTAAGCGAGCAACTAAAGAAATTCACCAATTTGCAACCCACTCATATGACCAGGGTTTCACTCCTCTGGGACCTGAGCTGGCTAGATTCATGCTTGCTTGGCTGTATCTACTCACACTGTAATCACACCCCGTGATTGCCGTATAGACATACCATAAATCTAATGTCCTCTGAAATTCAACGGAGCCACAATTCAGATTACAAATTCAGATTTGGTCTACACTGGGGAATTTAGAAAAAAAAGTGCTCACCTACAATCACTGTACAACTTATATGAGTGTGTGCCATAAGGACATCCAGTTCTGAGATCACTGAAACTCAGATATATCTGAGATCCAGGGGCATGAAAATCAGTTAGGGAAAAAAAAAAAAACAAGTGGAAGGACAAATTGTAAGATTTCACAAGATTTTATCTAAAGGAAAATTCAATTCCCATACATCATGCCTATTCACCCAGAGCACGGAGGTTGCATCCTTGACCATGCATGCTAATAGCCATTGATGGACCTATTCTCTTTTTTGAACCCAGTTATACTTTTGACTTTCACAACATCCCCAAGCAATGAGTTCCACCGGTTGACTGTGTGTTGTGTGAAGAAGTAATTCCTTGGGTTTGTTTTAAACCTGCTGCCTAAAAGCCCTATATCCCTGGCACCTCCAAGAGCACCAGGGACTCCAAAAAATCTCCAAATAAGGAGGCCTCTGATAATCCCAAATGTTCCAAAAGATTTGGGGCCTCCGATAATCCCAAAAGCCCTGGGGCCTTTAGAAATCCCCTAAATCTCTGGGGCAGGGGGAAAAAAATCCACAAAATCCTCTGTGACTAGCACTGTACATGGAGAAGATGTTTTCAGAGAACTCTCCATGCTGACGCCAAGATCTCTTGATCAATGATCAGTGCATCACAGTAGCTCTCCGTGTCCTGTGGCCACCCTTGCTTTACTGCAGTTGAGTGTAAAATGGCTGCACTCCTGACTGGTTATTATTTTTATTCCCCATTGTCTTTCATCTCCCTTTGGAATATATATGGGATGACAGAGGCTTGCATAACCCAAGGGAGCAGAGGGGATTTATGGCTATCAGGCAGTGTTTAGTACAGATGTGCAGTACAGCAACCGTCAGTTGCCAGACTAGCTCAGGAGATATACATCATGGGAGAAAGTTGTCTGCAATTAATTTTCAAAGGGCTAAAACGTCGCCCATTTTAACAGCAGAGGAGTCTGAGAGAGCCCAGAGGGTAATAAATCATTAATACTGGTGGGAGTTTTTATGTACTTTGCAAAAGTGGTGTTACATTTTTTTCTCACAACACGCAAAACACATTTTAACCCATTTAAACAAAGAGCCTTTAATGATCAAGACTTCAAAACATCTCCCAGCTAACTTGATTTTTTTTAAAAAAAATCCCTAAAATGTATCTCATCCAGTCCATAAAGAAAGATACCTAATGACAACAGTGGTCGTGATTTCAGCCACAGCAGGTGACTAGTCTTATGGGTGGAATTTGGAATTCTGGGAGGAGCTTGTATAGAAAACAGACTTTATTCCCCATCACCCCACAAACACACACATTCTGAGCCCTGATTGTGAGAAGTTTGTAAAAGGATTTGGGGGGGTTTGTTAAATTGTATTGTGATTCTCTGCCGTTGTTTTCACTTCAGGTAGTCTACTGGCCACCAAATTCAGAATAAGTCTGGGTCTCCTCAACCTATAGATGGCAAGGCAGCATCTATCTATCTATCTATCTATCTATCTATCTATCTATCTATCTATCTATCTATCCCCATCCACCCCCTCTATCTATCTATCTATCTCCAACCACCCCATCTATCTCTCTATCTATCTATCCCCATCCACCCCATCTATCTATCTATCTATCTATCTATCTATCTATCTATCTATCTCCAACCACCCCATATATCTATCTATCTCTCTATCTATCTATCCCCATCCACCCTATCTATCTATCTATCTCCAACCACCCCATCTATCTATCTATCTCTCTCTCTATCTCTCTATCTATCTATCCCCATCCACCCCCTCTATCTATCTATCTATCCCCATCCACCCCATCTATCTATCTATCTCTCTATCCCCATCCACCCCATCTATCTATCTATCTCCAACCACCCCATCTATCTCTCTCTCTCTCTCTCTCTCTCTCTCTCCCCATCCACCCCCTCTATCTATCTATCTATCTATCTATCTATCTATCTATCTATCTATCTATCCCCATCCACCCCCTCTATCTATCTATCTATCTATCTATCTATCTATCTATCTATCTATCTATCTCCATCCACCCCCTCTATCTATCTATCTATCTATCTATCTATCTATCTATCTATCCCCATCCACCCCCTCTATCTATCTATCTATCTATCTATCTATCTATCTATCTATCTATCTACTTCTGGTACATTGGTGAGTCACAGTCCTATTTGAATCAATAACTTTTAAACGGATAATAAATAAATAACGACCATCCCTATCCGACACAAGGTTCATTTGTCTTTAGAGCCTCAATTCATCAAAACACTGAAGCACATACTTAACTGTAAGCACATGCTCAAGTCCAGTTCTATTGAGCAGAGAACTTGAGCGTTATTTTAACGGGGCTTAAATGCTTTGCTGAACTGGTTCCAAAGCATTGAAGCATGTTTAACTTTAAGCGTGTCCTCTGCTGAATCATGGCTTAAGGCTCTGATCCTAAAAGATCCGGGCATGCAAAACTCCCACTGACTTCTTAATGTGGGCTTGCAAGATTGCACCCCTCATGCTGAAAGGGATGTGACATTTCTAGCAGGTATCATCCAGGGCTTAAATTCTCATAGAGTATTTCCCAAAGCCCCCCAATGGCCCCCTCCATGCTATAAAAACTCCAGGGGGGTTGAAAATATTTACCAGAGCTCTGCTCCGGACAGCTCCAGCTGAATTTAAGCCCTGGTAACACCATTTTAACATCGCTGTTTTTACAGCCTTGTCAATAGCTTTTACACCTGCAAATAAGATAATGTGACTTTCAAAAAAGCCCCACACACTTTGGTCTGCAGTGCTAGATATACATTTAATGTCCAACACTCTGGCTTTTAATGCTAGTAAAGTTGGCCATTACCATTAAATTAGATGATTATTTTCTCCCTAATGTTGACAAAGCCCTTCCTATAATTAAACAAATCCACAAATCATTTTTTGTTTGTGCAAAGAAAGCAAGACTGACCCCCTCCTTTCCACTCCCCCACTGCATTTGCTTTTTAAATGCAAAATATAACATGCAGAAAAACACATCTTAAAAGTCAGAGAGCCAGATCCACCGCTAGTGTAGATTGGCATTTCTCTGTCTACTTCTGTGGAGCTACATCACATTACACCAGCTGAGGATCTGGGCCATAACACTCATGAAACAAAGAACTTCAGCAGACTCATAACAGAAAATTTCACGGTCAGATTTCTCTTTATTACCCTTTCCTCTGTGGCCATGATGGTATTAGTGATATTTCCATTTGTCAGTTTTCTGTATTTTGTTGTCTCATTTTCTGAAAAATGATTACAGAATGAAAAGTTGCTCAGGCCCCAGGGTCCAGCAAAACCCTCTTAGGAATCGGTTTGATACCATGAAACAGTGGAAGGTGAACAGGTGTCTAAGGAAACAAAAAGAGATGAAGAAAAATCATTTTATTAGACCTTTGTTTTAATATATGAAAATAGTTATTACAGCATGTTGAGGAGGCAGAATACAGACAGCTGCCAAACAGGAAGGCAGCAGTTTTTTTCTGTCAAGGGCCCAAAGACTTTGAAATCAAAAGAAAACAAAAGCAGTAATAAATATGCAGCTGAGATGCTAACCTGGCAGGAAACAAAGCCGTATCACAGCTAGTTATTTCCTAAATGGCTGAAACTTTGAGGCAAAGGAGGAAGGTTCATAACAAAAATACATTTTCAATTGAAAAAGGGGGTTCAGGCTGGTGCGTGAAATTAATGAGATGGGACGGGATCTATATAACTGCCTCAGACACCTTGACTGGCTATGCCAGACCTAAATGGATCTAGTTCAAAACAGCCCTCCTGGGTTATAAAACTCTCTGTGGAGTGGCTCCAGACTGTATCACACCTATATATCTATTGTAGGGTTTCATACTGCTACCTATCACCATACTATCTGAATGCCTTCCATGTAAAATCAATAGCAATAGCGAAGTCCCTAGTGCTCTCTCTTTTATATAATACATCCATGCTCTTTCCATTCCACTATCACTGGTTTCCTCTCTCTCCTTCATTCTGTCATGTTAGTGAAAGCCTTCTCCTCCGCAGCCCCGGATGTGCAGAACAGCATCCCTGCCTCTCTTCATCACATCGACACTTCATTTCAGCCTAGCCTGAACACCCATCGTTTTTTCTCTCACCTGCACCTCTTCCCTTCACTCTTCTTCTTCCATGTGTAACTCTTTAAATCATGTGGAGATTTGCTTGTAAGGAGCCATAAACAAATAAAGTTGCATTGCACTGGATTGAGATGAGGGACTGTGCCAGGGGAGCTGATCCGTTTCTGTGTCCCCCGATCCAATGCCCGTTAATACCAACAGAATCTCCCTTTGACTTCAGAGGATGTGAGATCAAGCCCTCATTGCCCGGAATTCTCTTTTTGGGAGAGATGGGGAGGGGGTTTCCAAACAGAAACAGAGGAAGTGGATGAGAAGAATCCACTATCCCTAAATTCTGGAGGTCCAGTCCCACTGCCAGGCCATTGATTGTGTGCGCCTGACACCCACTCCATCTGGACAAAGGAACTAAGTGATAACCTGTCTGAGTTTGATCCAAGCTTGCGTATCTGCAGATCTGTTCTCATTCACATCCTTTTCTGTAGCTCACCAAGCGATTTGCTTCAACAGTATCCTGCAGGAGCAGATTCCATGACAACGGGTGTGAGGCAGTGACTGAGAGAAGATACACACACACACACACACACACACACACACACACTGCACAAAAACGCACAGCACCAGTAAGGTATGTCCAGAACTGCATCTCAGTATAAGAGACCTGTATGCAGAGGAGGTTGGCTTGGGGACTGGGCCTAGATTGCCTCTTGGTTAATTTAAACTAGTGGGGGTTGGAGATTTCAGGAGGCCGGGGTCATTACTTGTAAGGAAGGGACGGAGCATGAGCTGGGATGGTACGGACCTTTCTAGCTTTGTACATAGAGTGTTGTAATGGGCAAAGGGGACACTATGCTCTCGGGAGGCTCGGGAGTGGCACTAGTGGGTCCATGCTAACTATACGGCCCCTTTCACCGCATCCCTGATCACCACTTTAGAAATTCGGTGTCTAGTGGGCAGCGACTGTGTCTGGAAAACACCTGCTGTGCTGTGGGTGCTACAAGCATCTAAATCAGGGGTTCTCAAATTGGGGGTCGGGACCCCCCAGGGGGTCGTGAGGTTATTATGTGGGGGGTCATGAGCTGTCATCCTCCACCCCAAACCCCACTTCGCCTCCAGCATTTATAATGGTGTTAAATATATTAAAAAGTGTTTTTAATTTATAAGGGGGGGGTCGCACTCAGAGACTTTCTATGTGAAAGGGGTCACCAGTACAAAAGTTTGAGAATCACCGCTCTAAATAGTAATTAATAGTTTTCTTTCTCTGGTCAGTTCTTTCTATCTCCAGGTGCAATACTATGCATCTGCTTTATGCTGCAGGCAAAATACTAGTCTTTTTTGGTGGCCAAATAGTTGTGTATGTCCAAAGTAGACTCTAACCCAATGACTCTCTGAAACTCCAGAGGCCAAAGGGGATATTATAGGAAACTATGCAGCTCCTGGAAAACCCCTTTGGCTTGTTCATTAATGAGTTCGCATTTACAAAAGATGCAAATATATCAGGAGTGTTATATTGTGATTTCTCCCCCACCACCAGCTTTGTGTCTGTAACTGAGTCAGAGAAGAGAACACTGCCACACACTCCCTCTTGTAAATTCTGCCTCAAGATATGGACTCAACAGGAAAATCCAAGCTTTCCCCCGTGGGCGAATAACGGATTAAAATATTCATCCAATAATGGATTAGAAAAATACCATCAAATTAATCAACTAAACTATATGGAGAATATTACTCTAGTTAAAATGATAGCATTACAAGGAGCTTATTGTGCCATTGCAAACACCCCAGAGGACACGGTCATCACAACAACTAAGCAAATTCTGTAGGTTTGTTATTAAAACAAGGCACTGTTTTGTTCGTAAGTGGCCATGTAAGACACAGGATTTACCGGTTTCTCCAGTGCCGGGCTGATGAGATGCAATATTTAGAGCTGGGCGAAATGTTTCAGCCGGAACATCTTTTCGCTGAAAAATGCAGACATTGAAACGTTTTGTGAATTCCTGTTGATTTTGCCAAGATTTTCATTTTGGGGGGGGGGGAAAATCCAGAAAAACTGATACATTTCAAAACACTTGAGGTTGGTCATACTGAGGTTTTTGTTATGCTAATTTCACTGGCAACTGAATCTTCTTTGCAGACTTTTCAACAGGACTCTAAGTAACAACCTGAGTGTATGTAATAGGATGTGGAGCACTGGCTGGTTGGGCATCTCGGAACCAGCATCTCCCTGCCTTTCCAAGCTTTCTGAGGCATACATGTGGTGTACAGCGGTGCCAGTTCAATTCTATCTAAGACGCTGAAGGACTTTAATAAACCAGACAGAGTCCATTTAGCGTAGCTGTTCCTGTCATGAACTTTCTAATAGGCATAAGACAAAGCAGCTTGCTTGGATTCGCAATACAGCAATTTCTGAGAGTGCAAAGTGCCAAGGAGAGGCCTCCCCAAAGCTTGACCAGGTGAGTTGCAGCAGCTCTGAATTGGTTTCTTAATCTGAGAGAATGTAACTGGATGGACGGATCAGAGCAAAAGAATGCGTATGGAACCAAAGTTTTCCTGGGGCCCTGAAATGTTCTGGTAAGTTTTTCTTTCATGTTTCAACAGAAGTCTTTAATGCTTCCAGGTTTCGGCAGGGGAAAAGCTGTGTTATGTATTTATCTGCCCCTCCTCCTCATCATCATATCTGAGCACCTCACAGTTGTGGTTGGGGCTCCCCTTGCTGGCAGTCATTCCTGGATTTCATCCTCACTACCCCGTTGGGAGGCAGGACCGTATAATTCCCATTTTATGGATGAGGAACCAAGGCACATGGTGTGGCTAAGCCAGAAATTGAGTCTGGGTCTCTTGAAACTGACCCTCCTTCCTTCCTTTCCTTGCAGCGGGAAAACATGTCACCTTTTGCCCACTTCTCATTGTGAGAATCACTGATGCGGGAAATCCATCCGTGGGCACTAGGCCCGTGAAGGACTTAAGTCTCTCTCTGGGTTTAAGTAGAACATGGGGGATGGCCACGTTTTGTGCTGGCATCTGGCCAGGGTGAATCACCATGAAGCTAGTAATGTGCTCTTGGGCTCTCACACAGTATCAGTAGTCACCCATCATTATTACTCACCATACATTGCCCAGTCTCAAGGAGAAAGACTTGCATTTAAATACAAATATCTTGCCATTTATTGGGTGGGAAAGACCATGCAGACAAAGTACCCCGCATGGCTGGGGTATGCTATTCTATTTCTTCAAAGTCTGTTGAATTGTGACAGCGTATATATAAGGCTTAGAGAGCCAGCTCTGATAAATTAGGGTATTTTTAATTTCTGGAGGTGAAGATTCTTTGGGCACGTTCATTTGCTGTTGTGAGACTTATAGGTAATTAAAACATCTTTTTTTGGCACTGCACTGTTGGGAATGAATGCCAGAATTTCCATTTCAGGTTTTATTTGATTTTTTTTTCTCATTTTGCAGAGCATTATTATATTAACCCTTCCACTCTCAAATTGTTTGCACTGCCATGACATTTCTGCAAGAAAAGAAGTGTGTTCTGTAAGGTACGTCCAGCAGGAGAATTCTGCACAGTAATAAATAGAGTAGCTTCTGTTGTTTCCTGTAGTAGTAGAAGAAAAGATTGTTCCTGTTTTAATGGCTAGGCAAACCAGTTTGGATAAATAGCTAACATGAATCTTCACCTAAAACGTCAACAGACCTAGAGATGGTTAGGAAATTTTTGACAGTGTTGTTTGTTTGCTTGCTTGTTTGGTTGGTTGGTTCTTTGTTTGTTTTTTGTAGGAAAATGCTGAATTGTCAAAGTGGAAACTTTTCTTGGGAAAGGATTGGTTTTGATGAATTTCTTGACAAAATTTTTTGGGGAAAAAATGCAAAATTGTTAAAATGCTTTGTTTTGACAGTTTTTAAATGAAAAATTCCAGTTTTCCCGTTCAAAATGAATTTTATTTTGAAATGTAAGCTAATTATATTTAAAAGACTCTTTAAACATCATAAATGTTGCAATCTAAACACAATGTGTTAGACTTATCAAAATAAAATGTTTCACTTAACACATATCAAAACTTTTGGGGGGATGTTTGGTTCACTAAAATTTTCAGGATTTCGACTTTTCATCCCAATTCTGGATGGGAAATTTTTTTTTTCAAAAATGTTCATGGGACATGAAAACCTTTTCCCAGCCAGTTCTAAACAGAATCCCAAAGCTTTATTGAGGTTTGGAAGTGCTCTGTTTATTGCTTATTCTATATATTGATATAGTTCGTGCAACAAAAACCATACATTAAAAGAACATTGTTCATAAGGCAAGCTCAAGCACTCAAAATTAGTCAGTGTCACCTTAATTTGGCCCCTTTATGTTTATGAATTACGATACAGTCTTTAATTATGTGATCACATACCTATTTGTATGTGTGTTAGACAACAAAATAATAACTGGCTTTTCTCAAGAGCTGCATTTGGCTAAAACAAATTCAAACTTCAGATGCAGGAGGATTATTCCAATCCCAAATGAGTCACAAAAACTCTATGCTCCTCGCAGGATATTGAATGAAACACTCAACCAGTGAAAGACAAGACAGGAGCATTACCTCATCAGAACAAGCTGTTATTGGCCAATCAGAGATCCTGAGGCCAGGCCATTGTTTCCTAGGAGCTGACTAGCTATAGAAGAGACTCAGAACAATTGTTCCCACAGTCCTCTCCTTCCGTTTTTGATCTCTCTTACAGTATCTCTTTCGATGCCAATCTAAGAGTATTACTGTGTCATGTCTTCCATTCTGGGCCATTCTATGTGAATTTGTTCTTTCTAATTAAGTTTCCAAAACCTGGAGATACCCAAGGAAAAAGTCATTTTTCTTCAGTTTTTTTTTCTTTTTTTTTGCGTTAAGCTGAAGCTCATATGCCAAGACTCAGGCAGTTTTCACTAAATATATATAGTCGTGAATCTATAATCCTTTGTGCACGGAATTTCTGTCACTGAGGAGAATGGAGGGAATGGGGGGCCAATTTACCGTCTCGTATGCTCCTGCAGACCTTTCTTTGCACCCGTTGAGATAAGACTGCAGTGAGCATGAAAAGCAATGAAATCATCTCCTACATGAACTCTGCATAATACATAGATTTTTATGGCAGTCATTACGCACAGTGCTGGCAGAAAACCCCAAAGAAAGAAGATTCTTCATATAGAGCAAGCAATTTTTCTTCGACCTTATGAAACTAATTATTTTATATCCCCTAACTGAAACTTATAATTCATCGTAATTGGCAGGAGAAGTCCCACAGTAACAATAACAGGGTCTGTTATTGTTTCCTTTAGTACTCCACAGTATGAGTGCTGGAAACACAGCCTCCCGTTCTGTTGTTTAATGGCACGTATTAAAATAAATCATGCCAAACTCAACAACAGGCTCAACAATAAATAATTCCTTCTTCTCTTGAGGTGTTTTACTCACGCTGGAATTCAGCAAAGTAAAGACCAGGGCATTTTGCAATGAGCTTCCGACAGGGGGTTGGTTTACTGGTTAAGAAGAGAGGCCGAGGAATCAGGAAACCCAAGTTTTAGTCCTGGCTTTGCCACTGACTCATTGGGTGACCTGAGTCAAGTGACTTCACAACTCTGTGCCTCAGTTTCCCCATCTGTAAAATGAGGAATATTTCTCTACATTACAGGACTGTTATGAGGTTTCCTTTATAAATGACTGTAAAGTGGTGTAAGATTCTTGGATGCTATTTTTAAAGTATTATTATTCATTTTACAGTGGAAGCCAGAGGCCACAACTGAGATCAGGGCCCCGTTGTGTTTGGTGCTGCACAAACGCATAGTACAAGACAGTCCTTGCCCCAAAGAGCTTACAGTCCAAATAGCCAAGACAGAGGAAGGATGGCAGAAAGTGTGTGTTACCATCACTGTGTTACAGATGGGGAGCAGAAAGATTGCAGGCCAGATTTTTAAAGGTATTCAGATTCCTAAAGACGCAGATAGGCACTAGTGAGACTTTCAATTCCATTGGACATTAGGTGTCTAGCCATTTTTGAAAAGCCCAGTGGGCATCCATCTGCATCGTTAGGCATCTAAATAGCTTTAAGAATCTAGCCCTGAGTGACTCACTCAAGGTCACACAGTGAATCTGTGGCAGAGCTGGGAATTAAATGCAGGTTTCCTGAATCGCAATCCAGTTCTTTAATCATCAGTCCATCTGTCCTCTTTTACTATTATTATTAGAACTATGAGCTCAATCAATATTCTCCCTAGATGTAATATACAAATAAAGATACTTGCTTTTTTCTCCCATTAGAATTTTATTATTTTAGGAGTTGAAGGTTGAGTCATATGTCATCAGAAAAGTATGGTATGATAGTCTCACCGTTGACCTACGACCTCCATATCATGCGGTCCTGATGTACCCTACATAGGAACAGCATGGGCAGGCAAATGCATGATTTTATTGCAATAGACTCACTATAATTTCATTAGGTATAAACTCAACCAGTAGGAATTATTAATTTCTCACATGTACTTTATGCCATTCCTTGGGTAAGCAGCTCTGCTAGTAAATAAATAGAGTGCCTGGTTAATGACTGTGGCTCATTCTCCTGCAGTTTATAATGATCCCTGCCAGTTAAATTGCTAAGTAGCAGAATGGTGGGCCAGGCTAGAGAAGCCTGTCATGCCACTGGGCAGCATGGACAACATTAAAAAGAACAGGAGTACTTGTGGCACCTTAGAGACTAACAAATTTATTTGAGCATAAGCTTTCATGGGCTAAAACCCACTTCATCGGATGCATGCAGTGGAAAATACAGTAGGAAGATAGATATATACACAGAGAACATGAAACAACGGGTGTTACCATACACACTATAATGAGAGTGATCAGTTAAGGTGAGCTGTTACCAGCAGGAGAGAAAAAAAACTTTTTGTAGTGGTAATCAAAATGGCCCATTTCCAGCAGTTGACAAGAAGGTGTGAGGAACCGTTGGGGGAAAAATAAGCATGGGGAAATAGTTTTACTTTGTGTAATGACCCATCCAACAGTATCATCCAACACTCTTGCCTCGGTTCTCATTATCTCACCTCTCAACTCCTGCAAGCTCCTTCTTTCTGGTTTGGACAAAAGCAACCTCGTCCTCCTCTTAAATACGTTCCAAATGCTGCTGCAAAAATCATTCTCCCGGCCATGCCCCTAGAAGCATGGAATTCTGGGAGAGCATGCATCTTACCCCATTCTTTTGCACCGTCTTCCTCAGAAGCGCCTCCAGACAGCACAGGGCAAGCCTGGGTCAATAGCGTCGACAGAGAGAGAGTTTATGAGTGCAAATAGCACTGACATTGAGGAGCACGCTGTGCTGAACGCTGCCAGGCGAGACAACAGCAGAGTCCCTTAGGTACACATTGCGGGGCAGCGGTCACTGGCCTGATGCAAATGGGAAAGTTGCAGGGAAATGTGCTGCCAGCGTCACAGACACACGAGGCCCAGCTGGGGCGTTGGGGCAAAATTACCCAGCTGCCATCTCGGGAACATCTTGATTTCCTCATAGAGCCATCGGGCCTAATTCTGCAATGCCCTGCCCCTGGTGTATGCATTTGGCCCCATGCACAGTGAATGTCATGCTTCTATGGTAGCACTTTGCACTGGCACAAGGGATGATGAAAAGTGCAGGGCAACGGAGAATCTCCTCTCCCCATCAGCCTGACCTCGTGAGGAAACCTTGTTTAAAATGTTTATTCTCCCACCCCCATTTAAAGTTAGTTTTTGAGCCTGCTTCTCATGGATGCTAAGATCCCTTTACACCTTCCTGGCAGTGTAAAAGAGCCTTGCATTACATTCGTTGGTGGATGCCCACTTTCAGACCCCTCTACGGAGCCAGAGGGGCGTAAAGGGGCAGGAATGTAACTGGGGATTCAGGTTCCAATGACATTTTTCTTTGCTGCGTTTCATGATAGTCACGTCTCCACCAGCGGGCTGGACACACCTCCAGTTAGGAAACCCCTAGGCCTTGAACAAAGGGGAGGCTACAGTCCCCAGTCATGGTGCGTTGGCGGATCAGGATGGGGTGTCCTGAGAATAACCCTTCCCTGTCTCATGGGGGGGCTGCGAGGAGAAATGCATGGACTTCTGTGAGGCGCTCAGATACTGTGGTGGGGAGGGGCCAGTTAAGTACTTAAATATCTAGCCGGATTGGCAACCTCAGCTCAGAGAGGAGCAAAGACTTAAAGGGCCATGGGGACTTATCAGCTGGGGTGGGGGGAGGGGAGGCAGGCAGTAACCTTGCATCACTGCTGCTCATATTGTATCTGTCCTGTGGATAAATAGAAGCCTCCGCACGTCAGAAGCTACATTCAACATTCTGTAGAGCCCAAATCTCTTTCTCAAAAGCATTAAATAACACCACCAGATTTCATCTGTTTTCCCCACCCCCTATTATTTACTCCCTAGATTCCTCTGTCGGAGCCCATTGACTTTCCCATCCAGCCTGTGACCTGCACAGTTTCTCTGCCTCTGATTGTCTTCGGCGTTCAGCCAGTTGGATTTTTCATCCCCACCTCCCCGCCGGCTGACTGCTCCAGACGATTGACACCAACTCAAGGCCCTGAAAGAGACAGACAAGAGCTGAGCGTCCACCCTCCCTAAATCCATCCTGGCTGCTTAGCAGGCATGAATTTTCCTGAGCAGTGAGCCCTACCTGGGACAGCATTTATTAAGAGACAGGATTCTGGCTTGAAGCATGAAGTCAGAGCAATGAAGAGTAGAGAAGGCAGAGGGATGGCTACAGCAGATAGGAAGATGGAGACGGGGCAGATCCATTCCCATCAGACAAGACACGTGTTCCTAGCTTACCTTGCGTGTGGCCGGCGGGTTTTCCCTTTGCAGGAACATGGAAAGGGAAGCTTAGACTCTGCACAATTAAGCCAAAGTGGCAGCTAATTTGGGGTGCTTTAATTTTGGGATGCCCAATTCAAGACACCTTAGTCTTGATTTTTCCGCTGCTGAGCACGTGCAGCTCCCATTGGCGTCAGCGGGAGTTTCTGGGTGTTTGGTGCTTCTGAGAGTCTGAATCAAGAAGCCCATACAAAATGGTAGGGCCTCTCCCGCCCTTGGACTAAAATCTTAGGATAAACCCCGGGGTGAGGGCTGGGGAAACTTAAAGAATAAAATGCTTTCCCAGCAATCTTTGGGAAGTCTTTGCAAGTGTCCCCTCCCAGCACGCACACAGTGATGGTGGCTCGCCCTCTGTCCCTGCTCTGTGCCTCGTTCTATCTCTGCAGACCACGGGTTCATATGCTTGTAACCACGTCCCTTGCTCAAGTGCCCAGAGCGTCCCCCTCCCACAGTGGAAATTCCCCCCTTGGCCGAGGAGGGGAGTGGACAGTCGTAGGAGCGGCTGGGGAAGGTGGATTATGAGGGTGGGGTACGAGAAGATGAAATAAAACCCCGCTGTGTACTACGCCTGTCCTCACGTCAGGTAGTTAGGCAGTATTGATGTTGCTTTAAGCAGAGGCAGCTGAGAGGGGGACAGTGTTCCCTATGAAGAGCTGGTCTGTCATTAAGGCAAGGATGGGGACCGGAAGCAGGGTCTGTAGGGAGGCCCCCTAAGAGAGGCTACCAGAGTCCCCTGCCTTACAGGCAGGCTCCTGCTGATGCCACACAGGGGCACCTCTAGGATGGTGAGCACGTGGTGGAGACGGCAGGCGAGTGACTGACCGTTGAAAACAACGGCAAAGTGATGGCGGGCGTGAGTTTGGGGGAACTGAGGCAGGAAGTCCTTGAAGCACCCGACCAAAAGGGGCACAATGGGAAGCCAGGCCCTGTAGGGTGACCAGATGTCCCAATTTTATAGGGACAGTCCCGATTTTGGGGTCTTTTTCTTATATAGGCTCCTATTACCCCCCACCCCCTGTCCCGATTTTTCACACTTGCTATCTGGTCACCCTAAGGCCCTGTGACAATCAGTTTTGAAGCATGGTTTCCATGGGGCGTGGAATGGGCAGGGCAGGCAGGCATTCTCTGCTTCGAGGCCAGGATCTGGCTCCGTCCGAGAAGGAGGCTGGATTTATTCATGTATCTACAGTATCTCTTCCAGCACTTCACTTCCCTCTGCCCCATATCAGCCTGGCCAGGCAAGCCGCTCTGTCCTTCCCAAGGGGTAAAATTCAAATGCTCTGGGGCATTTCACATCCCTCCCCAGGGAGTTAAATAACAGTGGGAGTTTGCCCCCCAAAATCCCCTCCTGCCTCCCTTCTGTGCCCCTCCACCCCAGAGGGGGCTGCATTTGGTAAAGGGAAAGTTTACTGGGGAGAGTGGGTGGTACGAAGGGCTTATAAGATACGAGAAGCCCAGGGTTACGGAAAGGTGTCCTGGAGAAAGGGATTTCTTGGGACCATTCTGGAAGGGAAGCCAGTGGAGTCCACCTGCCCCCAAGAAGAAACGGCACAGCCAACTTCCCTCTGGGGAGAAAAAGGGTCACCGTTTTCAAACCAGCCCCAAGCTGAGCTAGAGACCTGGTCACCTGAAAGCAAAGAAGAGGTTGGCTAGAAGAGAGAGTATTTGAAGGGAGACAAAAAAAATCACTCTGAGATTTCCTAGGCTGTAGACACGAAAGGCAGAGCTACAAAGGTATCACCCTCCTTCATTCTGTCAGAATAATTCATTGGCTAATAATTCCACCCATCACACACAGTGTGGCTTGAGGCTAACCCCCCATGCCCATAAAATACTCCCCCCCCCCCAAGATTCCTCCTCGTACGTTTTGCAGTGTGTCACAGACTCACAGATCGTGCCCACTCTTGGCCCCGTGCGGTCCGAGGGGGGTGCCCCTTTTTGTGCAACAGCCCTTCTCGGGCATCCACTCTCTCTCGGGGTCAGGCCCCTCCACCTCCTGGAGCCGCACCTCTCTGAGCCTTAGCACATCTGTCTCTGCCGTGGGCCCCCTCAGGGAGTCCACTCGCTCTGGACCCTCAGGGCCTCCACCCCCGAAGGGGTTGATGCAACCCTGTTCTCTAGACCGGAGTGACTCTCAGCCAGCATAAAACAGGAGGATTTATTGAGAGTTGAACACAGCACAGGAAACTCTCAGGGCCTCAGGCCTGGCCTCCCTCAGCCCAGCACATCCCAGTCTCCCCTGCATCCAGGTGGGCTCTGCCTGCTCCCCCTCCCCAGCCCAGAGCCCCCCTGCTTCCCAGCTGAGCATCTGAGATCACCGGCCCTAGGCCCCGCCTCTGTCCATTGTCTTCTCTCCAGGTAAACAGGGTGGTAAACCGGGGCCTCCTCTCCTCGCTTCTGTCCTCTGGCTGGAACCGGCTGGTTAGGTCACTGGGTCCTCACTCTGCAGCCCATTGTCCGCCCACTGGCCAGAACCGGCTGCGTCTCCTCAGCTGGGCCTCCGGGTCACCAGGTCGCCAGGTCACCGGTCGCTGGGGTATCCATCCTCCAGGCCATCGGCTGGGTCCCCAAGTCCTCTCTCCGGTCCTCTGCAAAACAAACTCCCTCTCCCCTCACCTCGTTAAACCAGTAACACCCAGGGAAACTGAGTCCCACCCCCTTCGCATGGAAACCATTGAAACTCCACAGAAAACAAGAAAACCCCCCACTTCGTCACACAGTGCACCACCAGCAACACGGCAGGCGTGGCCTGTGAAGCAGAAAGATGGTCAGTTTGAAGTCCTTTGGTCTGTCCCCTCCTCATGGGGGAGTTAATACAGCAATGCCTCTTTGGATTCCCTTTTCCAGCTGTGCTGAGTGACAGACAGCATTCCTTCTGCACTTAACAGTGCAAAGAAGTTGAACTGAATATGTTTACTTAGGGGCCGCTTTTGACAGTCTGTCTCGCAGGCCCTCTAAAGCTGCCTCCCAGGGAGCAACTTGATATATTAAGATTTTTTTTTCTAGCTGCCTCTAATTTCTGCCTATTTGTCTCCCAGGTGGAGTCTGCGGTGACAAGCTAAGCAGAGTGATGCATCTGTAAGCACTGAAAACCCTACCACCTTGACAAATTCCTGCATAGCGTTGTCTGGGAGTTGCAGCAAGAACCTGATTAGGTGGTGACGAAAGGTTACAGACTGTGTCCTCAGCCGTACCACTGGGAGCTGGGTTCTTAATGGCGTGACAATGACCTCTATGAAATTGGAGGGACCAGGACGACTAGGGGTTGTGAATGCTAACATCTTCATTCTGCTTCCGCTGGTAATGGACTAGGTTGGTTATGAATGACAGGCCCATGCTGGGTCTAATGCTTCAGTAAGAGAGTTTGGATCACATCCTCTGCTGGTGCAAATCAGCCCAGCTCTATTGACTTTGATGTCAAAAGAGCTGGGTCAGTTTGCACCAGCTGAGGGTCTGGCCTTTTGTTCTTGAAGACCTCAGTTCAGCAAAGCACTTAAGCACCCGCTCAACTTTAAGCATGTCCTTATGTCCCATTCAAATCAATGAGTGCTCAGCACATGGTTAAACACGTTCTCAAACAGGCATGGACTTAAGCACATGCTTAAAGTTAAGCAAGTGCTCTACTGAAATGGGGCCTGAATGCTGACTATTAGAGCTAATTTTCCATTCAAACGGGGGTTATTTTTAATGAAAAATGATTTTTTGATTACATTGAAATTACCACCAAAAAAACAATCTTTTTGTTGATTTTTTTTTACAACCCCACCAACAAATTCAAAGAAAAATTTTAGATGAAAATTTTTTAAAAAATCAATGTTGTCAAAATTATTCACAGGGAAAGAAAATCATTTCCCAACCAGCGCTCTGGGTTACAGTTTCAAGAAAGAAAGAAAAAGAATAAGTTAGTTGAGTGCTGCCCGTTGTAGTAAAAGTAATAATAATTTACAGTCAGTAAATGAGCACAAAAGATGAAAACCTCTTCTCTCTTCCCTCAGTTTTATAGGAAGCTTATTTTACAGAGACTCTGAGTTAGATCAGCAGGAATAGGGTAAACCAAGGCCCCTCAGGGGAACTTGATCACAACTGGGAGAGAGTCTGAATGGAAGATGAATTCCTTAGCATGCTAATGTCCTAATTGGCCTCTCTGTCTCCTAGAGTGATGATGGCAGGCGGAAGATGAGGAAAGAAGCCCCATGGGTAAAACAGTGGATGGAGGGAGAAATGGAAGAGTCAGTATGAAAGAATGGCCGAAACACCCAGTTGGCATAACCTTGTCCATTCAAAGCCACTGCTAGAGGGCCTATGTGATACTTATTCATGCTAGTGTCAAATGGGAGTTTGGGACTGGTTTTATGGCAGTCGGATATTGCAGGGATGGTGGAGACTGACAGAGAGAATCCTAGAAATCAGAGCTGCAAACAACCAACTAGGTACATCAGGCTGTGAAATGCCTTGGGATCCTTGTGAATAAAAGGTGCTCCATAAATTTAGGATTATTTTGTAGCGCACCTGATAACCGAGAGATGGTGAGGTCTGGACTGAGAAAACATCACAATAAATATTGCATAAAAATAGATTTTAGACTTGTATTATTTGGCCTGAGTGGGATCAGTAGTGTTGTCCCAAGTGGAAAAGGCTGTAGCTCTTTATCTCCCATTACAATCCTGTCTTCCAGCACTGAACAAACCTTACATCTGAGCTGAAACATCCTGCTTCAGGAGTTGTTTTCGCTTTAAGTCTAAAGCAGGGGGATTAGTTCTTCCTTCCCTTTCAAAGACCTAATTTCACCTCCCACATGTCTGAGATGCCAATTAAGGAACCCAAAGGAGGAAGTGCTGTGAAAATTATTGATTAGGGCCCTAATTGCTTATCTCTTTCTCCTCTCCAAGTGAAGTGAGCTTTATGGAGTCCTCTTAAGACAGACAGAGAAATGTGGCTGGCTGGCACTCAGTGTGAAATGTACCTTATTCACAAAACAAAAGAAACAGGGATATTTTTGAAGCTATTGTTTCTAACCGGGCGGGCTTTGCCTCCCCACCATTGACTCTCTTATGCCGAGTTACAAATGAGGCCTCACATTGTGATTGGCTGAAGATGCTCGGAATGGAATGACCAGTCATTGGCTTCAATGCCCCATCTGTCATTCTGATTGGCTGGGAAGGGTCTGACTGTCCACTGAAATAAGTTGGTCCAATAAAAGATACTACTTCACCCACCTCGTCAGAACTATCAGTGACAACACATTCCAAGTGATTGATAGGGTGTGTGATGCAAAGCATCAGCATATGCCACTGAAGTTACTGGGTAATTAACTTCTTTCCACCTTGGAAACTCAGCCTAGTCTACACCTAAAATGTAGGTCAACCCAGCTATGTCGCTCAGGGCTGTGAAAAATGTCACTCCCTGAGCACCATAGTAAGATCAACCTATCTCTCAGTGTAGACATGCCTCGGTCGAGAGAAGGACTCCTCCATCAGTCTAACTACCCTCTCTAGGTGGAGAGGTGGATTAACTACAGAGATGAAAAAACCACTTCCATTGAAGAAGGAAGCGTCTGGATTACAGTGCTACAGTGGCGTAGCTGCAGTGTCCTGAGTGTACCGTTTTCAGCAGCTCCTAAGAGAATTAAGGCCAAGTTCCCTTGACTCCCTTTGGAAATCCCAAACAAAAGTGTTTAACAAGTGAAGCAAAGTGCTTAAAATTTTTACGTAGGCAAAAAGATCACAGTTTGACTCACTAGGTTTTCCTGTACAATAGGTGCACGGTGTGTACCGGTGGATCTGCCTACCACAGCGTGTTTTACCAGCTAATCAATTTAATCTAATTCTTATTGAGTTAAATCAAATTGCCTTAAATTCACTTTAGGAGACAAAGCTCATGTGCGGATTCATGGAACGTGTTTGGATTAAGGCTGCCACCTTGAGAAATGGTTATGCCAAGAGGAAAGACTTATTTTTCCAAAATACATTGCAAAATGAATTTCTGGGACTCATTGCCACAAGATTTCACTGAAACAAGACTCCTCACATGGTGCATTGTTGCACAAACAGGTATACTATGGGTTGTAGCCTCCCCGCTGCCCTTCTGAATGATCCAGGATTGGCAATTTTCTGAGAGAACATGAGATGGACCCTTGGTCTGTTAGGACAGGGAAGTTCCTTTGTTCCTTCCTCAGAACCGGTTTATTCAAGTTAGGACAATAGCATTGAATTCCCCTTCAAAATGAAAAACAAATATAGTGACATATGGAGCCTATATAATAGAATATTGTACACTACAGTCATTGGGTTGACCTCTGCCACAGGACATAAACCAATGGAGAATTTGGTCTGTAAGGTATATTTAGGCCAATATTTTCAGCTGACATTTTCCAAGCTGCCTAGGGGGTTCAAGCACCCAATTCCCATTAAAGTGAATTGGCAATGAAGGTCCAAATCTCTTAGGCATCTTTGCAAATCTCAGCCTTCAAACTTAGGTGCCTAAATAGAGGCACATCCATCCTCATTAAGGCACTTATATAAGTAGCTTGATGTTCTATTAGGCATTGAGGACCCTTCAGCTCCTGTTGACTTTACCAGGTAGGTGCCGGAGTTCAGTACCTCTGGGAAATCAGGCCACTTATTCATGTGGCAAAATGTGGATTTGGATGCCTAAAATTTGAAAATGTCAGGCTTATATTTTATTCCCTGTATTGAATTCCATACAAGGACGGGCCTGGGAAAGGTGTTGGAAATGGTCACCCTGGCTTCACCCTCAGCATTTCCTTTCTTGGATGCCTGGAGTTTTAAAAATGAACATCAACATCAAGCACATCAGCCGAGATGGGATTGTGCCAAATATTGGGAGTGTGGGTCTATGTCAGGCACCTCCAAGTCCAGGAGCAGTGAGCTCCAAGATTTTGCTCTGGCTCCTTTTCTACACATAGGTAGACAGAGGCTGCCAGTCACTTTTGCTGCTGGTTCAGGGGAACGGATTTCTGTACATCACCCTCGACTGTTTAAAATGGAAAAGAACACCGGGAAAGCATGCACAAGGAGGAGGTTCACTGTGGTCGAATTGGAAATTTTGGCCTGCTTAGCTTCCTAGCCCAGTCTGAGCCTCCTCTGTGGTGAACCAGTCATAAAGATCCCAGAGGGGAGCTGGCTATTTTGTGCAGAAATCATTTGAGGAGGAATAAAAAGCTGAGATTTTAAAGTCAACCAGCAATTTATAAAAGCCTTGCTCTGTTCACTTCCTTTCTCTCTGTCTGCTGGTCTAACCTGCCCACCCTGCCTCCCCCTCATCCTGCTAGCTCTAAGCCAGCTCTGATTTTTCCCTCTAATCCTTTCTATCTCTTCTCCAGACTCATACTATTCCCTTGTGCCTTTTCTTTCTGGCTGATTTTTCTCTTCCCACGGCCTTGTGCTACCAACATTGCTCTTGCTGCTCCTCTTCCTCCAGCGATGTGGAGAGACACATGCCTGCTCCTTAGTGGGCTGGAAACTTTTCTGAAGGGTTGTCCCATGAGTTATTCCAAGAAAAGAAGCCTGTTTAAAAGGACAAACAGTGTATTTAATGTTTCGTTCTAATAGCTAATGCTCCCGGTGATAGTAAAGGAGTGGAGTGATCTAAAAGTAAAGCGCTTCTTGTATCTTATGTTTCCTACATACCATAGTGACCGGCATGTTATAAATGGGATGGGGAGGTATCTTCCATAGTCAGATCGGTAGGTAGATGATAAATATGTAGCTAGACAGGTAGGTAGATAGAATAGTAGGTGGTTAGGCAGCTAGATAGACAGGTAGGCAGGTAGATGTTTATTGTTGTATTGCAATAACACCTAGGAGTCCCAATCAGGGACCAGGACCAGCTACGTACTATAAAAGCCCAGAACAAAAAGGTGGTGTCTGCCCCAAAGAGCTTGCAACCTGAATATATGACAACAGATAGAAAGGCAGGCAGGTCGGTAGAGAGAGAGAACGGCAGGCAGGTAGATAGAAAGGCAGGTAGATAGGTAGAAATAAAGGAACAAAGGTAGGTAGAGAGAGAGAGAGGAAGGCAGGCAGTACATAGACAAGTAGGTAGGTAGATACATCAATAAATCAAATGGTTTCAGGTTAAGTCCCCTTTGCTAAGGTTCGCTCCAGTGTAAAAACCCCTCTTTAGTGTCTGACTGCTATTAGGTGCTCACTATGGCAACTGACTCACATCACAGAAAACCAATTCTGTCACTTCCCAGATGTTGGCAGTGGTCTCCAGCTGTTAAGGCTGGAAGATGGAATTGTGCATCACTCTCCCTCATGCACTTCAAACACTCCTATTAGCTCAGGCAGGGATCCCTTTGTCTGTCTTGCAAAGTTGTTTTATTTTTTTGCTTGCCAGCCACAGATGAACCTGACAAGCAAAGCCCAATAAATATATTCCAGAGACTAAGAGGGAGCTGAAAATGTCATTGATGACATTATTGGAAAGGAAGGAAAACAACTACCCAGCAAATTTGGGGATGATGAAAACTACAAGCAAGGGGCTCCTGGGAATAAGAGAAAAATGGGACACTTAACAAGGATCCCAGTATAAGATTGCTGTCAGCAAGGTCAAGTATTGTACAACAATTTGGTCTAAAGGAGGGCTGTGAACCAAATCAGCCTGAGACTGAAGCCGTCACAGAATCTTGGAAGCCTTGAAAACCATGAGGCGCTAGAGAGATGGCAAGCAAGGACGGGGATGGGACTGTGCAAAAAAATCCCCTGAAAGCTTCATACTTGGGGACCTGACGTTATGTACTTAATGGGGCTATTTTCAGAGGTGCGGAGCACCTGCAGCGATTATTGAGTTCAACAGGACCTGCAGATGCTCAGCAAGTGAAAGTAGCCTGATTTTCTGGGCTACCATCAGCTTCAACAAGACCATAGGAATTGCAAGACTGAACCCAACCAGGGTCCTTCTTCTCCAGTCTCCAACAATGATCAGTACCAGCTGCTTTGGAGGAAGGCACAAGGAACCGCAGAATGGATCAGGAGGGGAGTTGTGGCCTCTTGGCACTTCTCAAAGGCAGGGCATTTTGATTAAGGTGTCTAAATAGGGCTCTAGGTACTCAGCGTTTGGAGCACGTTGGCCAAAATTCATACCAGTTCTTCCAATGGCCAAAGGCCCCATTGTGGGATGTGATTGAATCCCAGTGTGCTGTGGCTATCTAGCGATCTATCTACTATGCCACCAACCCCTCCAACCTAAGAAGCTGATCCAAAGCATATTGAAATCAATGGAAAACCTGCCATTAACTTCAGTAGACCTGGGATCAAATGCTCTAGAAGTAGAGTATAACACATCTCCAAACTGTCGGGGGGCCTTTGGAGGTAGTCATCGATAGACTTCCTCGTCTAGGTCTAACAGCACTGAGCTGAGTGGGTCCAAAACAGAGCGTTTCAATGTTGGTATTTTAAATGACTTTTTGTTTCAAATTTTACTTTAATTTGAAAAGGTTAAAAAACTCAAAAGAGGAACCAGCGGTTTTGTTTAAAAATGGCGGGGTGGGGTTCTTAACATTTTCAGTTCACTGAAAAATTTGAAAAAATATAGTTTCAGGTTAACCCCAAACAAACGTTTGGATGGATTTTTTGGTTAGGCCAGTGAAGTGAAAAATCAGTTATTCCCATAACTACTGGTGAAGTAATTGGGGAGCCCTGGATAAAAAAGGGTTTTGCAATGTGTGTGGGAGGGCGGCCCTGGGGAAGGGACTTGGACAATTTAATTTTTAGCATCCAGTCACTCCTGGAAATACAAATGAGTTTTCGAGCTGTTTCAAGTGCACTTGTATTTCTAGGGCCACCCTGGAACCAAAACTAGTTAGGAAATATTATCGAAGGGTTACAGCATCATTGTAAAGTGTGATTATCTAAGGTTTGGGGGCAAGGTTAATTAGCAAAAACTGAATTGATTCTTCAAAGAAACATTTTTCATTATTTTTAAACAAGGGACGCGTCTCCCAGAGATCGGAGCGATCACAGCTGCACCTACTGGGGGAT
This sequence comes from Emys orbicularis, assembly GCF_028017835.1. Classification (NCBI taxonomy): domain Eukaryota; kingdom Metazoa; phylum Chordata; order Testudines; family Emydidae; genus Emys; species Emys orbicularis. The sequence goes on along the minus strand of NC_088705.1, from coordinate 4,735,179 downwards.
TATGAAAATAATTGTCACTTGCTAATCTCCGGTAAAGTGTGAGAGGCTCAAAATAACTAAAGCGGATGACTCACAATAGCTAAAGCCTCTAGGTGTGGTGTGTGGTGATTAGATTTACTGGACTGTGTGTACAACCATGCGAGCACATGTAACGGTCTGCCCTCCCCCTTCACCTCCCAACATATACAGGGACGTAGCATAGCATCAGATCCACTGAATTCTATGGGCCACATTCCGAAGTGGTGTAAGCCAGTGGTTCTCAAAGTCGAGCCGCCGCTTGTTCAGAGAAAGCCCCTGGTGGGCCGGGCTGGTTTGTTTACCTGCCGCGTCTGCAGGTTCGGCCAATTGCAGCTCCCGCTGGCCGGGGTTTGCCGCTCCAGGCCAATGGGGGCGGCGGGAAGTGGCGGCCAGCACATCCCTCGGCCCGCGCCGCTTCCCGCAGCCTCCATTGGCTGAGAGTGGCGAACTGCGGCCAGTGGGAGCTGCGATCGGCCAAACCTGCGGACGCGGCAGGTAAACAAACCAGCTCGGCCCACCAGGGGCTTTCCCTGAACAAACGGCGGACCGACTTTGAGAACCACTGGTGTAAGCGGGTGAAGATCCCATGAAAGTTGTAGGCATGATGTTGTGGAGAAAGCACTTATGTGGGAGCCAGGAGACCTGAGTTCTAGTTCTGGCTGTGTGACCTTGGGCAAGTCATTTCACTCTCTGTGCCTCTGTCTTGTTTATCTAGGTTGCAAACTCTTTGGGTGGGGCCGTCTCTCACAATATGTATGTACAGCACCCATCACAATGGGACCCTGATCATGGTGGAAGACTCTAAATACGACTAATAATAATAGATCTCTGGGACAAATTAAGCTGTGACTTAGATAGGGCATACGTGGGGTGGAAAACTGGTGTGAGTGGGAAAGAAGTGTAACTGATTTGGGGCAGCTGCCCCACACAGGCCAACAAGAATTGGAGACCCAATTGACCCATCTTGCTGCACCTGGAGTTGGTGTCAGGCTTGATTTGTTATTAGACCCAGCTAAGGAGGAGGTAGGTCTTGTTAAAAGGTGGAGGTGAAAGCTACAGAGAAGGTCCAGGAAAGGGAGTGGGGGCAGCATCTTTGGTTTCAGAAGGGCCTGAGGAATGCAGACTGAAGAAGGCTATGGGGATGGAATTAAGCTCTGTGGTGGGCCATGGAAAGGGGGCATCAAAAGAGGGTTCGACGTTCCAGCAGAGAAAGAAGGTGCTGAGAGGAGTTAGGGAGAAGCCAGAGGCCTGGGACCAGAGGAGAGGCTGGGTTAAGCACAGGCTGCAGAGAAGCAGCGCAAGGGGTTCAGAGAGAGGAAGCGGGCAAGGAAAACAGCAGCACATCCGAAGGAGCAGACCTACCTGCTTAACCCTGGACCCCTGGACTGGTCACCAGGGTGGAGGGTTGGCCTGGATACCGCTGCCAGCCTCAAGGAAGTGGGCTACATGCCTGATGTGCGGACTATTAATCCCAGGCTGGGGCTGAAGACTGAGCTTCAAGGCTGGTCTGAGGAAGAGCCCAAGAGGGGGCATGAGGATGTCTTGTGTTGGGATGTTTGTGGATTTTGAGGACCCATTACAGCGGCCAGGCCTAATTCCACTTTCCCTTACCCTGGTGTAACTCAGGAGCTTCTCTACTGAAGTCGTTGTAGTTACAAAGTGTTAGTAAGAGCCGAATCGGCTTCATTGGAACAGAGCAGTTGACTTGAACGGGACAGTATCAGAACCAATGTGGTTGTTGTTGTTTTCCAGAATCATCTGGAGCTTTCAACCAAGACGGGAGCCCCATTGTCCTGGGGGTTGTACATAGTCATAGCAAGAGACAGCCCCTGCCCCCAAAGAGCTTGCACAGATACTGAAGGCCCTGACATTACTCCTGTTCAGGAAAGCCCTTAAGCACCTCTTTAACTCTGTGGTCCATGGGACGAAAGCACAGGCTTAAAGCGACGTCACAGAGGTAAGTGATTTCCTGCACGGGGGCCTAAACAGACAAGTTGGTAAAAAGGGTGTGAGGCGAAACGATTTACCCAAAGTCACCGAGTTGGGCAGGGGCAGGGCTGAGAATAGAACCAGCTCTCCTGAGCCCCAGCCAGTGAGTCCCCTTGTCTGGGGAGAGAAAAATATCATTTTGTACATTGTAAGGCCCGGTGAGCTTGGAAACCCCAAGCGCCTTTGTGTAATTCACAGAGCAGCCCTGACGGTTGTGTTCAATCCCAGCTTTGCACGTGATCCAAATCACTATTCTGCTTGGTCTGGCTGAATCTGGGATAGTGAATCTCCAGAGGTGAATCCTTGGATGCACCAAACAGAGTGGGCTACGGGGTCCATGCTGGTACTGGTACAAATAAGGATGCTGGCAAACAGGATGAGGTACTGTAGCAACACCAAAGTCCACATAGTGTAGCAGCCTGGGATAAGCTGGGGCCTTGCCCATTAAGCTTGCAATCTCTCCCACAGCCTGAGATAAGCCTGTATGCAACATGCAACTGCTTCATCTAGGCTGTTTTACAAGTGGATCAATGAGGAACTGTCAAATGATAATGTCAGATCAGAAAGGACCCTGCTCTTACACCTGGAAGAAAGGCTATGGAGCCAGAGGGCCTGGAACGAAGTGTGTATCTATATTGGTCAATAGCTCACTTGATCATTTTAACGGGGTTTTGATTTTATCTAATTATTAAAAAGTAACAGAGGGTCCTGTGGCACCTTTAAGACTAACAGAAGTATGTTCTAACATACTTCTGTTAGTCTTAAAGGTGCCACAGGACCCTCTGTTACTTTTTACAGATTCAGACTAACACGGCTACCCCTCTGATACTATCTAATTATTGTTATTTTGCTGTGCCAGAACTATTTTACAGAGGGGAATTACTATAATTGTACCTACTGGCTTCTGAAAGACTGACCTTTCAGTGCAGAGTAAAAATGCCAATAATAGTTTTGAACTGTGGGTCGTTCACTGTTATCAAGTACATATCTTCAAGCTTTCCCCCCATCCCACTAGGTCCATTTTATCAGTAGGAGAATGTATATTCTGATATCCTTAGGGATAGATCTGGCATGGGACAGTGGTCAGGGCTCTGGCATAGTACTTGGGAAAACTAGGTTCTGTTCCTGGCTCTGTGTGACCTGGACAATTTACTGTCTCTCTATTCCCTCCCAGCTGTCTCTTATTGTATGTACATCCAGCACCTTGCACAATGAGGCTGCAAGTACAGTAGGGAGCTCTAAACAATGCTCTTTTGACAATAACAATCATCATGCTGATGGACGGTATCTCAGTGACTTCAGTGAGAGTTGGATTTGACCTTCAAAGCCACACAGAGCTCTTGCTTAGCGAGGCTGGTGCAGTGCTGGAACGGGTTAGGGCGGACTACTAGATTCTCATCATTCTGTTTGCTACATGAGAACTGATTGTTTGGCGCCGCCCTTTGATTTGAGGGAGAAAGCACAGTCTGGCATTTAACATTCAGGGATGGAAGTCAGGACTCCTGAATTTCTTTCTGTGCTCTGCCACTGATTCATCACGTGGCTTTGGTCAAATCACTCAGTCTCCCCAGGCCTCAGTTTCCCCATCTGTCAATTTTACAGCAAAGGGGAGGGAAGGGCTGTAGGGTGTATGTTGGGTGGGAAGATGAGGGATTTCCCATCTAGGGAGCTCCAGCTGCATTCTGGACTTTTACACCATAGGAGCGTCACAACAGGACCACCGCATGGCTCAAGAGTGAGCCCACTAATAAATGTTCGCAATCATGTTCCATTCAGATTTTTTCACCGAGCGCCTTACCACGGTATCTGAGCAACACCCTTGGGAGGTAGATCAGTGGCTGTGGCAGAGGGATTAAGTGACTTGCCCAAGTCCATGCAGGATAGCAGGAGTCAGAGCCAGGATGGGAACAGAGTAGTTCTGGCTCCTAGGCCTGTGAGCAGATCACAACGTCTCATAGTCTAACATGCTCCTGCACACTCGTTCATCTGCTTGCCATCCTGTCCTCCACTCTGGCAATGTGCAGAGCACCCTGCCTCTGCTCTCGCTGCTGAGATGTTTCTGCCACGCTGCAGAATGACTAGTGTGAAGATTAGTTTTATCCCTTTGCAGACTGCAGGCACATACACTAGGCATTCGTTTGTGCTGGCAGGCTGGAAAATAACAATGTCCTCAGGGAAAATGAGATACTCCCTTGTTGATACCTTCCTTCCCTCTGCTGGCAGTTTCTCTACACACATCACGACTTTCATTCTGCTACCTCTGAGATCCAGAGAGAAAGATAAAACATTCCTAACCCAGTGGTCTTGTCTTTTCTGTCAAAGTTCTGTCTCTCTCTCGCTCTCCTGTTGTCTATATCTCTCCATATATCTGTATCTGCATAATCCCTTAATATCAATAACTATATAGTCTCTCTCTGTTTCAGTACAGTTATTGGTATAAAGATTATGCAGATATAGACATAAGGCTAGATATCAACAATAGTTTATATATGACGCCTGTGAGTGTGGGCACATCTTTTCCATCTCCCTGTCTGATACCTCTTCTCTGCCTCCATCTGACTCATCCATTACCTTGCCAATTTAAGAAGAATGAGGCCCGTTATTTTCAATGACTAGTTCAACTGATTCTACATCTTTCCAGTCTGTGCCAGTTATCATGGTATCCATGCCTTGATTCTCCATCACCTCCCACCCCAGCACTATTGCTAGCTGTAGAACCAGGGAAGCAGAACAACTCTATGTGCAGCCGGAGCTGCTGGAGGCATAAGAAAATCTCCCACATCGGGCTGGACTGATCTCTCACACTCCGGCTTCTTGTTTAATGTTTAATTAACTGGTGCGGTAAGCATGGATTGAAGGAAACAGGAGGAAGAAGAGAAGGTTAATCTATCCTCTAGCCTTGTTATTCCCTCCTCCTGATCGCATAGAGCAGGGATAATGTCCCCTTTGAAGTGAAAAGCACTTCCTCTCCTCCCCACCGAATGGTCTTCCCTTTTCTAATCCTCTAGGGGTTGGACAAGCCACTCACCTGCAAAGCCTTGCTAGAATATCTGATACTCTGGAGCCAGCAACATCTTTATTTAGTAAGTGCTTTCTGTTTAAAGGAGGATTCTCTAAAATCCCCAGGCTTATTCCGAGTGTCTTGACGATTGCTGTGCCTCACGAGGGTGCTGGGTAGTGTCTGTTGAGCAAGGGGTTCCCAAGAGACAGCCCCTCCAAAACCCAGCATTTTTCCCATTTTGGGTCTCAAACTGTGGCTTTGATTGTCCCTCAAATATCTCAGCCCCTTGAGATTTCTCTCCGTTGGTGCTTGGCACCCCCTGTCCCTTTGGGGAGGTAATGTTGAAAATGGTATTAAAGGAAGAGTTTGGCTCTCCGGGAGGGCATACGCTCCGCTCTCTCCCAGCCAGGGCAGACAGGTGTTTGGGGTTATTAGACCCAGCTGAGGAGCATCAAGAGAGTGATTAGCTGACTGGGTGTGTGACTAAAAGAGGCTCCAAGCTCACTCAAGAAAGGAGCTGCTGAACGTGAGAGGAAGCACGGGGATGGGACACAATCCTAAGAAGGAGGGCAGTGAATATCCAAACTGGAAGGGAGAGTTTGTGGGCCAGGGCTAAAAACACACAGGCCCCAAGAAAGAGGGCTGTGAAATCCTGAATCTAAAAGGAAGCACTTTGGGGGTGGGGAGCTGGTGAATCTGAATAAACTAGCCCCCAGGAGCGGGGGAATATTGTTCTGAACTGCTCTGAGTGTAAGTGATTATTCCTGGAACTTGGGGACAAATGGAAGCAGGGTGCCTGCAGGACCATCCTAGATCATGAGGGGGCGGTCTGGGACAGCAGCTGTTTACAGTGGCCATCTAAGTATAATGATGAGCAAAACCACCCAGTCCAGTAATCCTATTTTGTTGATCAATTCAACTCTTCAATAAGTTCCTTGGGGATGATAGCCCTAAGAGAAAAGGACCAACATCTCTTTGATCCAGAACAGAGGTCCATTGGGGCACGGCCTCGCAAACAGACCCTTTCCACAGAAGCGGCGTTCTCACCACGTCATGGTAAGTGAATTGTTTTAATATTAAACTAGCTTTGCTGGAGCACCGCTGTGGGTCAGGGGAGGGGGGAAGCAGAAGGTTTGTATCTTACAAAATAGACTTAAGCTAATGCAGAAAGTATATGAATAAATCTCTCGGGTTGTAGCTCCTGGAAGCCTCCTGTGGATATCAAGAATGCGCCATCTTCACTGCTACAGGGTGTTTGATTGAATTACAAATTCGAGGCAACTCCAACAGCAAAGCTGATTAAGCCTCTTTTACTGCAAAAGTTTTTTTTTTTTAATAAAAAATTATCCCATCAGCAAATAATTGCAATTGGCATTATATCCATATAGACATGTATGCACAACAGCAGCAAATTGGTAATAAGCAAACCTGTCCCCATTATGACAAATATGATCATTAGTTACCTCTGAGTGATACTGAAGGAATGGGCTTATTATGAAGTTAATGCCTTTTAGTTTGAGGGAAGCTTTTGTGGAATGAAATTATGCACGCTGGGTGCTTGTCTGTGCACTGAGCCCTCTCGTAGAGCCCAGCTGAATGGCTGCAATAATCTGAAGTGATGGTCAGTCTAGGCCAACAGCCTGTCTCCACACATAGCCAGCATTGGTGAATGCTTCATTTATTGGCTGTTATTGCAACAGTGCTTAAGTGCTAACCAGGACTGACTCACCATAGTCCCTCCCCCAAGTTGCCTGCAGTCTGGAAATACAAGCCATAACCAGTAGATGAGCTAAGTGGGTGGAGGGAGAGAGAGAACAACCAAAGGGATCAGATGCCTGCAATGCTGAGGAGTCAGGAGCAGTAATCGCAACTGGCCATCTGCCACGCGTCAGCTGCTGCATTGTGTCCTCTCCATTGTAGGGCAGGATGTTTCTGGATGGGAGCTGCTGCAACAGGGCTTAGATCTGGCTGAGCCCGTTGCAAGGGGAGAATCAGAATGAGGCCCCACGCTATCTTCACCACCTTGTGCATGGGGCTCTGGGGGAATCCCTGTGACTGATTCACGTCTATGATCCAAAGCAAGCCTCCTCTCCACACCCAGCTAAACAGACGGGAGGAAGTTCCTCCTTCACCTAACCGCACTTAGCACTTCCACAGGACTTGTCATCCAAGGCTCACAAGAGTCTTTACAAAACAAGGTGTCATTATCTCTGCTTTCCAGATAAAGCAACTGAGGCACAGAAAGGGAAAGTGTCTCGCCCAAGGTCACACAGAGAGTCTGTGGCAGAGCCAGGGACCGAACCCAGCTCTCCCAGTGCCCTATCCTGTGCTTCCCCCCCCCTCCAATCCCATTAGTTCAGTGGGTCTGAGAGCATGCCTGCTAGTCAGCCTCTCATTTCCAAGCCAGAAGTTTAGAGAGTTCAAGCCCCGCAACTAGACTTAAGCTCAGGAGCATTGCAGGAGTGTGTGTGTGTGTGCGTGCACATGGGATGAGGGACGTGACACTCAGACTGAGGCTCACTAGCTGCTGGTTGCTCTTGTGATAGACCCAGGCCAGTTGGGTATAGCAGAAGGCAGATATACTGGCCACTGGATTAACAGTTTTCTGTTCCCTGACTGACCAGAGCAGGGGCTGCTCCAGGCTAATGAGAACACCTGACTCCAATTAACCTGCGAAGAGTCAGGCGAGGCCATTAAGCGAATGTGACCACCTGACTCTAATTAAGGCCCGCTAATACTATAAAAAGGGCTCACTCCAGTCAGGCAGAGGGGAGCCAGAGGAGAGGAAGTGTGGCTGAAGGACAGGCTAATGAAGACACCCTCAAGTTATTGATAAGGGAACCCTAAGGTAAGGGAGAAGCAGGAGAGCTGTGGGGAAGTGGCCCAGGGAAATGTAGCAACTCTGGCAGTGAAAGGTTGGCTGCCAACAGCTGCTACCATTAGGGTCCCTGGGCCGTAACCCGGAGTAGAGGGCGGGCCCGGGTTCCCCCCCAACCCACCACTCCAGGAACACCTCCTGGGAGGGGAAGTCAGGCCCCTGTCAGGACAGGAGGCTAAACTGTTCTAAAACAAGCCCTAGAGACAACAGAGAGTGTGGGAATTCTCTCACCAACCTCCTTGCTGGCTTATGATGAAAAGGGCTCAGTAGACTGTAATCCTGGCCCTTGAGAGAAAAGGGCTACGTGGAGGGTCACAGAGAGCCACTGAGGCTAGCATATACTGCCTAGAAGCGCAGGACCCACGGGGACAAGGTCAGAGCTCTGCCACACTCTTTAATGCGTCTCCTCCGGCTCTTTGCAGCACATGACATTAAATCACGGTGTGATTTAATTATTAACCAGCTAGGATGCTTTCACTATGTGATTAACCGATTGTAGCTGTAAAATAAGGCTTGGTCGGTTGTTTTGCTGTGAGAATAATAGATATAAAAAAACTAAATATTTCCCCTGCCCTCCTGTTTAAATATGAATCTATAAACCAATGAATTCACTCTACAGTGGCTCTTTTGGGTAATGTTGGTCCCTAATTTGGCTCTGGAACCACTGAGGTCTGAGTACCACTGGGCTAGGGGCTGGACTCAGTGGTTACTCATTAAACCATAGAACCATAGGGTTAGAGGACACCTGTTTTACATGACTCCGGTGGAAATTGCAAGATACCTGCAGTGTTGTTCAAAGGGGCCCGGGGAGAAACACACAATGGGAGATTGTATGGGCGAATCAGCTCTATTTGAGCCCTCAGTGACTGTGGTGTCTGATTAGCATGGTCATTGCACTACTAGTATCTAACTAGTTGCTTTGTAAAACATCATAGGTATAAAAGATGCTAGAGAAATCCGCTTGTTCTTTCCTATTATACTCTCAATAAAAAAGTATTGTAACTCAGCAGCCGTGCATCTCTTACAGTGCTGTCTGTCTGAAGAACACGGCGCTGGTCTTTACCAGCCCTTGACAAGTGACTTTTTCTAACAATCCGATGGGAGAACATGCTCTGTTAAGCTCATAATTGATAATATACCACTGTTGAAATACGCCTGTCAGTTCTGCAGGTAGATAGTTATATTGTGTTGATATTTGATAATAGCTTTCACATGCTGCATCAGAAACCATTGCCCGCCCCAAGCAGATAAAAGGCTAGACAAAAATATATGCATCTGTAGAATCCTACTTTCCATCTCCTCAGTGAAAGCGGAGAGAGAGACTTCACACAAACTGAGCAGATGCTATAATAACGCGTCACACTTGCAGTTTGTAATACCCTTCATTGAAGGGTTCTTTAGTGCTTGGCAGACAGATGTCACACCCTTAGACACCAAGGGTAAGGTAAGTATCGGAGTGTCCAGTTTACAGATGGATAAAATGATGAATTGGAAAATGAAGTGATTTGGCCGGGATAAGAGGCCAATTGTTAACAGCAATTTACCAATGGATGTGAAGGTCTCTCCATCACTTGAAACCTCTAAATCCAAACTGCCTGTCTTTCTAAAAGATGGGCTGTTAGCTCATCTACAAGTTTTATGGGCTTGATGCAGACATTACAGGGTGAAATTCCATGAGCTATGTTAAAGCAGGAGGTCAGACTAATAATCACAATGTCCCTTTAAAACTATGCATTTCACATAGCCTTGGACAGTCAGGAATAGAAGCCAGGGAATCTTGTCTTCCACTTCCCTGCTCTAACCACTAGGGTACTCTTCCAACCTCTTGAGGCGGTTCAGTATTACACACCTGCATATCTGATGACTCCGCTGGGTATCTGCCCATAGGATGCATTTTCAGTGGGGCTAAGTGTAATAATTTATATAACAGTAGCATCTAGAAGCCCAAACCAAGATCAAGGTCCCACTGTGCAATGCACTACATTCACTAAGTAAGAGACAGTCCCTACCAAGAAAAGATTGTCTAACTAGACAAGACGGACAAAGGAAGGATTAATATTTCCATTTTAAAGATGGGGGAAACCAAGGCACAGAACAATTAAGTGACTTGCCCAAAGTCACACTGGGAGTCTAGAGCAGAGTTGAGGTGGGAGCTACAATCTCATTCCCAGGCCAGCACCTTAACCACAAGACCATCCTTCCTCTTCAGAATGCCCACAGTGCCCTGTGTTCCCAAGTGGCATGATCCTTAGCGAATTAGGTACGTTCAAGTAAAATGCACCTACCAGGTACACTTACGTGTGGTGCTGAACAATCCTAGCCCAGTCCACTGTCTTTTACTGCTGGATGCTACCTGATGTCGTTGTAAAGCTACCAGTGGAAAAGCTAACGAGTGACCCTAGCTGTGTTTCAGAGTGATGGGTGAACAATTAATCGTGCTCAATTGTTTGTTTGTTTTTTAATGTGGTCAGCTCCTCCACTACAGTGGCTGTTTCTACCTGCCTGAGAAATTGGGGAGGAGGGTTCAGGAGCTTGTTAACGGATAACACACTCACCTTCTTAAAAGTCAGCCGGTCTCCCCCATCTGATGTTCTCCTGGATTTCACATCATGCCGTGATGCATTGCTAAGTCAAGAGGAGTGGGTTAACGGTTAGTGTGTGAGAAACTGACCCTCTTTACGTCTGTCGGGTGGTGGCAGTCTGCTCTGAATCACAGAAGGGTATGGAGATCCAGGACAATACTGGTGCTGACCAGTCAGTGGTCCACTGTGCAAGGAAACTAGATGATTGATGCAGCTAACAGTACCTTGGGGTTGATGCAAAAATAGGTCTGGTGATAGGTGAGGAAACCCATCATATGACTAGAGCAAGATCGTGGGAGTCAGGAGCAGCTGGGTTCTTCATCGTTTAACCTTTCTGTGCCTTAGTTTCCTTGCCTTTAGATAGGGACAGCACTGGGTAACTGGGAGATTCTCAGATGGAAGGTGCTGACAAAGGGCCTATCATCATGCTTGATCAATCTTTATGGAGAAATGGTCTGAAAATAAATGAGATGAAATTCAATAAGGACAAATGCCAAGTGCGCCACTGAGGAAGGAACAATCAACTGCAAAATACAAAATGGGACACGACTGCCTGGGAAGGAGTACTGCAGAAATGAATCTGGGGGTTATAGTGGATCACAAACTAAATGAGTCCACATGTAATATTGTTGTGTTTTAAAAAAAAAAAAAAAAAAAGTGAACATCATTCTGGGAGGCATTAGCAGGAGTGTTGTAAGCAAGACACGAGAAATAATTCTTCCACTCTACTCCCTGCTGATAAGGCCTCCGCTGGAGTTCTGTATCCAGTTCTGGGCACCACACTTCGGGAAAGATGTGGAGAATGTCCAGAGGAGAGCCCCCATGCAGATCTGCCAGTATACCCAAAACGCCTCTGCTTCCTCAGGGCCTGGAGCAGGGGCTAGTAGTCACTCCAGAATAATGTGCAGTTTTTAGACATGTTTCCCATATTGTACTGAGGGCTCCATCCAGATCGGTTGGACCAGAAGGGTGTTCAGAATCTCTGAAAACTAGGCCCCAGCTGTCTCAAGTTGCTTGCTCCAAATCTAAGGTGCATTCAAAATTAGTGGCCTCTTCTGAAAAATGTGGGCTGAAATGACTTGCTCAAGATCACACAGCTGGTCAATGGCATGGGTGGGAACAGAACCCAGGATCTCAACTCCTAGATCATTATCCCAGCCCCTGGATCTGGCTGTTAAATAGAAAGGTCACCACCAGGGCCGGCACCAGCCGACCAAGCACTTACTTGGGGCGGCACTTTCTAAGGGGCGGCCATTCTTGGGGTGGTGGGGCAGTGCTCCGGTTTTTTTGTTTTGTTTTGGCGGGGCGGCGCTCGGGGTGGGGGGGTTGTTTCAGCGGAGCAGAGCTAGGGATTTGTTTGTTTGTTTGTATTGTTTCAGCGAGGCGGCGCTCGGGGGGGGGGTTGTTACTGTGGGGCGGCATTCGTTTTGTTTTTGTTTGTTTTTTTTTGCTTGGGGCGGCAAAAAAGTTACAGCCTGCCCTGGCTAGGGTGGGAGGTCACGGGGGGCTCGCAGGAAACAATGGGGGGGGGAATGCGGCACCCCCAGGGGAGGAGGTGGGGCCAGGGATTTGGGGAAGGGGTTCAGAAGGGGTGGAGTTGGGGCGGAACCAGGGGCGGGGCACAAAAAAAACAGGGGCCGCCAAAATTTTTTTTGCTTGAGGCGGCCAAAATCCTAGAGCCGGCCCTGGTCACCACCACAAAGGGAATAGCTTTGTATCTTTCGAAGATGAGACAAATGCTATCTTTCTGAACTACTGCACGGAAATGAGAATGGCATGGGTCCATTTTTGAGATAATAAAATGCGACTGATTTACCTCTCAGCCTTAAAGCTCAGGGGCTCACAGAACTGCCCCTCTTTTGGGGAGTATCCTGCCCATGTCAGCACCAGTGGTGCTCCAACGAAGGCTATTTTCACACAGATTCAGAGGCATGAACCAAAAGCAGAGGACGGGAGAGGCAACGCTAAGACACCAGGAACTATTGGAAAGACCTTGTCTGTCTCATCCCTTTGATGAGACGTCACCAGAGATCTGAGGCTTACAATCGGAAGGAAGAGAGAGAAGGGCAATGAATGCACCAATTTGATGCTTTCTCACACGAAAACCCTCAACAGCTCTGGAAAGAAAAGCAATAAATTGTTCTCTTCTCCTGTTGACTAGGTGGAAATAACATGTGAGGGGTAAGGCAAATGTCGGCCTCCAGCACCTCCCAGACTATATCCTGTGACCTTGATTTTGGTGGCAGGACAATGCAGCCTCCCTCTTCATTCAGTCCTTGGCTGGTCTGTTTCATTTATATATATGTATATTTTTTTGCATGACCATGAAAGCCATTGACTGCAGGAGCACTTACGTGAAGCTTCCAACACCGCTTCTATTGTAGCCCGTGAGTCACACCGTGCTCTCTGGGAGAGCCGCACACCTCAGTCCACATCCCGACCTAACAAGCTTTGGGAGGCTGTTTGGACGGAGGGTTATTAATCCTTCACGTCCCCCAGTTAGCCCCCAATTAGAAGCTTGCTCTGAGCCTGCCTGACATTGATAGTAGCTGTGCCGGCCTCTTCCCATTTGTTAAGGGTATTGACTAACATTTGGAGTCAAATTAAGGAAGTGTAGCTAATGGCAAGCTCTGAATTCTCTTCAGGGTTGGCTGCACCTGGTGAAATTAAAGTTTCCTAACTCCTTGTTTTCCCCCCCCACACACACACACCCCTGCTAATTAGTCTTCCCCAACCCGCATGGTTTGACATTTAAAATTAACTCCGTTACAATGAGTATTTTTCTTACCAGGCTGTAAACACCAATCAATAGCACAGCGAGGGGGAGAGGCAACTGCATAGTCAGGATTTCCCAGAGCACTTTGTGCCTGATTTCCCCTGCCCCTTATTTGAGATTTCTTTTGGAACTAGAGGCTCCAAGTCCTTGCTCCACCACACACTTCCTGTGTGACCTTGGGCAAGTCACTTAGTCTCTGCCTCAGTTCCCCATCCATACAATGGGGATAACAGCACTGTCCTCCCTCACAGGGGTGTTATGAAGATAAATACATTAGACTGTGAAGGGCTCAGATGTTATGGTAATGGGATGGGCCACATAAATTGGATAGATGCAATGTAAGAATGTTTTACTGTCTCCACCCCGCCTTACCCCGCATGTCCTCAGTGAGAGATTTCTCCCTTAAAGCCGTAGAAGTCCGCAAATTCAGGGCTAAGGCCGAAAATCCACAGCTGGCTCTCGAGACTTAACATACCCTATAGAGCCAAATGCAAAAGCATAAGTATGTGAATTAAGGCAGGAATCTCCGACCAGACTGTGGGACTCTCAACTCCCCCTTTCCTGGCTTTGGTGGGTTTAAATCAAGATGGATCTAGATGTATTAAGAATGACAGTTGGCACTTGCAACCCATTTTATCTTCGAGGCACTGCACAAACATTAATTATAGATAGACCATGTGTGCAAACATATAGCTGTGGACATGTGCAGCTACCCTTTAGAGCTACAAGGGGCTTTTATTAACAGTGCTTTAGGCTGCATGAATTACAGCTGGTCACCCCCCCTGTGTGGCAGGGATTGCATTGGTCTCACATTACCCCCTGGAGCAGTGTTTCCCAAACTGGGGTCGCTGCTTGTTTAGGGAAAGCCCCTGGTGGGCCGGGCCGGTTTCTTTACCTGCTGCGTCCACAGGTCCGGCCGATCGCGGCTCCCACTGGCCGCGGTTCGCCGCTCCAGGCCAATGGGGGCGGCAGAAAGCGGCGCGGGCCAAGGGATGTGCTAGCCGCCGCTTCCAGCAGCTCCCATCGGCCTGGAGCGGCGAACCGCGGCCAGTGGAGCCATGATCGGCTGGACCTGCGGACACGGCCGGTAAACAAACCGGCCCGGCCTGCCAGGGGCTTTCCCTACACAAGCGGCATCCCAAGTTTGGGAAACACTGCCCTGGAGGATTGGAGGCACCAGAGGGTGGCCCATGAAAGGGGAGTAAAGAGCAAAGTTGTGTCCTGAATGTGCCTCGCTACATACAAATAGTCACTCTACGGCCTGGAAGTCAGGATACCTGGGTAAGAATTCTGGCTCTGCCATTGGCAATCAAGGTAGCTAGATTAAAGCTAGCTCAGGTGTGTCTACATGTACCTCCGATTACAGTGCAGAGATACCCTTAGTATGACTTTGGACAAGTCCCTTTGCCGCTCTGTGCCTCGGTTTCCCCCATCTGTGATCCATATCTTACCTTCCCCACAAGGGTGAATTACAGTTTGTGAAGACTGTTGAGCTCCTCAGCTGGAAGGATGGTATTGCGGTCAATGCACTAAAGTGAGGTTTTGGAAAGCTGCGTTCTCTCTCTGTGTTCCTCAGGTTCCCCTCCTTACCTCACCGGAGGGTGGTGAGGAAGACTTCATTAGTGGTTGTGCAGCACTCAGATACTCCAGTGATGGGTGCTAGATAAGCAGATTTGAAAAGGGTCCATTGTTAGGGGTATGAATTTCGGAGAGCCAATGCAGCCGAGTGGATTAGATATTGGGCTAAGAGTCCGAAGACCTTGAGTCTATTACCAGCAATGACTCATTGGTGCCGTGAGCTTGTTTCGCCTCTAGCACAATGATGCTCTTTGTTGGGCTATTGCAATGCGAATAATTAATAATGATCATAGTAGAGCTCGTCGGGAATTTTTCAATCAAACTTTTTTTTTTTCTGCTGAGAAATGCCAGTTAATCAAAACCAAAACTGTTCCCGAAACAGGGGCAATTTTGACAAATCTTCCCGCTTGAAAATCCGGGAGGAGGGGGGGGTTTCAAGCTTGTCAAAACATTCCACTTTGACATTTTCTGAAATGAAAAGTTTCAGATTTTTCAAGTCAAATCAACTTTTTGTTTTGAAACTGTAATAAATTTAGGCTGCAAGAGGTTAAAAAAAGGTGGAAAAAGTTTAAATCGAAACAAAATATTTCAGAGCTACTGAAATGTTCCAGTTCACCCACAAACAATTTGGTTAGCCAGTTCATGAAGATTTTTGCAATTTCAACTCTGTCTCGATTTGGCATGGGAAACTTTTTTGGTATCTTGATTCTCATCGGACACAAAACCCATTTCCTGCCTAGCCCTAGTTATAAATACATTTTGATCCCCTGTACAATTTCCTCTTTTTAAAACTAAAGCCCATTTCTGGAGAGTGACACAAATGCCGAAGAAAAGAAGGATAACTTTTCAAACCAGCTTTTGTTTCTCATCGCATGCTCTTCCAACTTTAAAATAACCCCATCCAGACGGATTGTTCTAACGCAGAACAAATTCTTGGAGCCAAGGTCTAGACTCCTAAAAAGATCCGTTTCTAATGGAAGTGCCAAGCAAGCAGAGAGAAGTGCACCATGATGATAACATATGAACCTATGAATAGCTATATTTGAGCAGATTAGAATGTACTTTGTGTCTACGTTCTAGCCACAGTCTAATCCAACAAAAAAGGGAGAGAGAAAAAGAAAGCAAGCTTCTTTGCTTCACTACAAAAGGTCATGAAAGTTGTTCAAAGCTTGGTATTGATGGAAGTGGGTGCATATTTCCTGAGATTTAAAATAAGAGGGAAGTAGCTTGTCCTTTAGGTGAGCCGTGCTCAAAGTAAAGCATCTTTTCACTGATTTGAAGCAGTCTCCCATGCTCTAGTCTCCCCCGCGTCTATCGACATGCAGGATAAATGGAGACTGTATCTCACTGTTTTTAGCGTTACCTACAATTCAAGGGCAGAATCTGGGCCATTCTCTGTGGTTGACAAACAAGCAGAAAAGGGAGAAAGGTGAAGTCGAAAGGGGAGTTTGTTGTTGCTGTATCCCAGTGCCTGTGACTTGGGGGCAGGGATCTTTGCTAAGACATCTGGTTCCAAATAAATCAAAGTGGCCACTATTGCTTTTAATGGCCTAAAGTCCTGAATCCAAGTGCTCCAAGTCCAGATAGGAGCTCAGGCTGAAATCCCGGCCCCATTGAAATTAATGGCAAAGCTCCCATTGACTTCAAAGAGGCCCGGATTTCACTCTGTTTTTTATGGCTTGAGCACATCTCTAGACATCATGTTAAATGCCAGTTATACTGTAGCATAGGAGAATTACAGCGTGTGTATTAGGGTAACCCACAAAGAACCCAGCTGACAGGGCTCCGCTGTTCTAGCTAATGTACAAATAAATAGTGAGACAGTTCCTGCCCCAAAGAGCGTCCAATCTAAATAGCCAACGCCAACAGAAGGAGTATGATCACCGTGTTTTACAGATGGGGAACTGAGACACAGAGAGATTGAGTGACTTGCTCCAGGCCGCTCACAAAGTCTGTAGCCAAAAGAGGATGGAACCCGGCTCTCCAGAGTCCAAAGTCAGGGGCTTCACTAGACAAGCCCCTCTCCCCCGTAAGGCTGTTTGCTAAGTTCTGTCACGCTGCTATGGAACGATGGTCCTGGATTGTAAATTCCTCTTCCTCCTCCAAGGAATTTCATTCTCTGCAGGGAGCAGTGAGGATGGAAGATGTGGAATGAGTAACACTTCCTTGGCTCATACTCCTAGAACCTGTATGCAATACCATCATTGTGTGTGTATCCAGGTTTGGTACAACTTGGGTTTTTTTTTTTTTATAATTTAGACAGTTAATATCAATATTTATTTGTAAGCATTTTTTCTGATTTTTGTCGATTTACATTTTGACAGTTGTGGGAAATCATTGGCAGGGTCAGACAATAGAGGAGGTCAGCCAATAACGATTGAATAACAGATGCTGAGATTCAAAAAGTTGACACTTCATAATTCTTCAAACACAAATTGTCAGCAGCCGCTGTCAAAATATACAAAGTACGTATCTTTAAGTCCAACTCTCCTACTTTGTCAAGCGGGATTTTTCTTTCCTTGCCTATCTGTAAGCTTCTGTTATCAATGGAAATATTCTTTTTCCCCCATTTGAGTGCACATGGTGAAATTGACGTTAATCAACATTTAACAATTAAGACCTAATCCTTCCAAGCCTGCGTATCTCTATCTCGGTTGTTTCAGTGCTTGGGAAAGAATGTGTCATCTGCTCTGCTGGGGAGACGTTTAGTCCATAAACTTTATAGACAGCCCATAGGCTAAATTGCCACTGACAACAGGTGACGTGTTCTCCTTTGACACCTGTTCTGTGTGAACAGTTCATACCATGATGGGGCCTCTAGGCACCGTTGCAATATACATCACAATAATTTCCCCAGTTCGCCCTTCCCTCTCCAAATTAAAATAAAAATTGCAGGACTTTATGGGAACTTCTCTCTTCAAATATATTTGCATGGGCAGATGCTGTGGATACACAGTCTCTGCCCCCAGATTGATAATACTCCTTAAGACTGGAACAGGGACCTGTTAGAGGAGCTTAGCCCTGTCAGAGTGGGAGGAATGTGAGGGGCGGAGGGGGCCGGGAGGGAGGGATCAGCTGTGCAGAAAGCCAGAGTCTGATTCCACAGTCTTTCCCAAGCTCCGGCCACATGCTGGACATGCAAAAGATCCTTGTTTCCTTGGAAACAAATTATTCGTGCATGCACTGCAGCAAGTCAGGAAAGTTTGCCTGCATCAGTCCCCCACAGTGAGAGGAATAAGCTGCAAAGATGCTGTCCCAGGGATCACAGTCTGATTGCTAGCCTGCTTTTTTTTTTTTTTACATCTATTAAAAAAAGATCCCTCTGCGTTTCCTTCTAGAGATGCCAGAGACAAAGAGCTCTCCTGGCACCTTTCAATCCTCACATGTTTCTGGCTTTCAAAGGATCACTATCACTGTTCAGTCTGACCTCCTGACTGGCGTTTCCTGCACTGAACCTGATAAAAATATCCCTTAGGGCCCCAGATCCTCTGACACTCAGCAAGTCTTGGCCTGCAAACGCTGCTTCCCCCTGGAAGCCAGCAAACACAGGCAGCTTTGGCCTCGTCTCTTTCCTTTGTTTCCTTGCCTCTTTATTCACCTGCCAGTAAAGCACCAAGTAAGGTTTGGAGATGAAAGACCCAAACCAGCATTCTGAACAATACATCTCTAGGGCCAGACCCTCAGCTGTGGAAATTGGAGTCTCTGTGAAGCCAACAGGGCAGGGCTGATTTACAGCTGGCTAAGAGACTGAACATTTTTGCATCGGATGAGTCCAGCTCAGACTGCAAGATGAGATGAGCACAGATGGAGGTCAGTAGAGCCGCCATCAGCTGTGGTAGCGTTAACGTGGGTTCTCCAAAGCTGCTGGTGAAATCGGTGTCTCCCTCCTGCTTCTTCTCCAAGCCCTGAGCTGTGAACAAAGGCAGCCGAGAGGGAAGCAGAGATGTGTCAGTGGGAAAATGGACTGGACCAAACCGGGGAAGCTGCGCTTTTTCCTGGCAGAATTCTCTCTGAATCCCTCCAGCAAGGAAGAATGGGTGCATGGGTGTCTGTTCCCCCCGCCCCCAATGCACTTCTCAGGATTTGTCCCCATCGCATACCAGGTGCAAACTGCACTGGAGTTGGCATGGTTCAGCCCTTCGGCATCTGCTCTACAGGTGACTCACTTTGTGGGCCCATAGATGGGGAGCATAGAAGGAGGGGAAAGGACAGGGTATAGCCAGTGGGGCCAGGAACCGAACGCATGCACCGGCGGTGGCTGTGTGGTTATTCCATCTGGAGTGAAGATCAACCCCATCCGTGTATGGGTTCCCCGCACTGGCCCACTATCTCTCCCCTGTCGATGAAGGTTCTATTGATTTGCAGCAGTGCAGAGAAGGCTGCTGCAGCACCCTGCTTGGATCTGCCAGACTGTGCTGTTAGTGTGGTTTGCAGCGGGCCATGGAAGCCTGCTGCCAGAAGAGAGGCCATGCACTGTGAGACACACTGCGGTCGTCCCTTGCTCTGATGTTGATTTGTGTTACTCTGGTGCAACATGCTGCAAGAAACAACAAAGCAGAGTGGCAAAGATAATGGTAATTCAACTGAGCAAATGGAAACTTCCCTCTCATCTTCCTTCTAAGCAAACCTTTCTCATTTGATACATTTGAGGGCAAGTTCAAGGAAGCAGAAGAGCATCTGTTTGCAGACTGCACCAGCTGTCGGATGTTCGCTTTCGTAGACAGGAGATGGTCCAAAGGGGCTAGAATGAAAGGAGAAGATACCACAATATGGTACTATCTAGCCTAGCATCGCGCATTGCCTTTGGGGTTGCTCAGTTTCTGCTAGAAACAAAGCATCAGATTCCAAAAGCAGCAACTCCTATAAAGTTTAAATCAAACTGCTTTCCGCAGAAATACATCAAATCCAGTTACCTACTTTCTTTATCATTTGGACCTTTCTGATTCTCCAAACAGAACCCCTGAACCTTTTGAAGTTTGTCTACCCCTTCCAAAGCTTTGTCTAGATTGGGAATTTGCCCCCTTTCCAGCAGTTGATGACTAGGCAGTGATGTAGCTGCCCCTATGCAAACCTCTGGTGCAGACAGGTAACGCTGCTGTTTGAACTGGTGGAATTCATCCGTGCTTGAAACCATTGTATAAGCTCCATTGATGCAAATCATGGCTTTTCTTGTCTATGCCTGGAGTTTTTGTGAAGCTATATATCTGGCCATTGCTTGGTGTAATAGGCCTTGTCCATAGTGGGAATTTGCCCCTAAGTCAGAGATGTGAGTTTACGCAAAGAGGCAAGAAAAAATCCTATAATAGTGCAATGAAATGAAGGAAAGAGATTTCTGGGAGTAGATCATAAACAAGAGCTGCTAATAATGCCTAACTCTTATGTAGCACTTTTCATCCATAGATCTCAGTGTGTTACTGCCCTCCTTTGTATCATTATCCCCATTTTGCAGACGGAGAAACTGAGGCACAGAGCAGTAAAGTGACTTGTCCAAGTAAGCAAGTCCAGTGCAGAGCTGAGAAGAGAGCCCAGGTCTCCTCACACTCGGGGCAAGTCTACCCTAGAAGCGCTACATCCATGCAGCTGTGCCGCCGTAGTGTGTCTGGTGAAGATACTCTATGCCGACAGGAGAGCGTCTCCCACCGACCTAGCACCAGTGCAGACCGCGCTTGGGTGGCTGTCACTTGCATCGCTCGGGGGGGGGGGTGTCTTTTTTTTACCCCCACTCCCCAGTGACCTATGTTAGATTGACTTCAGCGGTAGTGTACACCTGCCCCTACAGTCCGGGGCTCTGTCCTCTAGCCCCACTCCTCTCCCCAATGGCAGCTTCTCTGCACTAATGTTCTGCTTTATTTTAAACTAATTTAATAAAATGTAACTTCCCAATGTGATGCTTCTCAGGGAATCACAACAGGTGTTCCCTACCAGTCCTTACAAGACGACCGAACTCTGCCCTCAGTGGCGGAAGTAGAGCAGTGTCACAAGAAGCCTGGATACCAACAGCCCTGCGGGAACACTCCAGTGCAGACTAAAAGTGTGTGTACTGGGGGAAAGGAGCTCCTTGGAAGATGCCGTTGATCAAATTGTACCAGCGGGTCTGATTCCCACTTGCATCACTCCAGTGTTTTGCCAATGTCATTGTGACGGGTCGCACCCCCCTTCTGGGATGTCACCTGATGTATTGGGATTTCACTGAGCGTCCGCTGCTCAATCAGCCTGGGCTCCCTCTCCCTGCTTTGCTGAACTAAGCTGTCTGGCCTCCTGCAGCCCACACCCAGGTAGGGCCACCCCCCACTGCAGACACAGACTGAAGTCAGCTCTGCATGAGAGGACTCCCCCAGCACTCACATGCACACCCCCTTTGGGGAGATAAACCCCAAATAATACTGTCTTGTGCTGTATAGAAAAATCTGCACAGCGCAAGCTCCTAAAAATCCACCCTCCTCTTCAATGTGAAGAAGAGATGTGCACACTTCTTGCCCCCCCCAACCAATTAGAAATTGCATAAACTGGGGTTTATTATAAACCAGAAATAGGTTTATTAACTACAAAAGGTGAATTTTAAGTGGTTAAAGAGAGAGCAAACAGAACAAAGCCGATTCCCTTAGTAAATAAACAAAAGCCGCTGACTGAGCTTAACACACTAGACAGGTTGGTTACAAATTAGCAAATTCTCACCCTGAGTGGTAAACAGGCTGGCAGATTCAGGCTTTCCCAGGTTTAATTACACAAGCTAAAGATCTTAGCCAGTTCCTCAGGTGTTTTCAGGTGTGGTGTTGTAGGGAGAGTGAGGACCCCTCGTGTCCCTCTTTTATATCTCTTCCCCCCCACGCCACCCCACTTGCTGGAAAGCTTTTTTGCTGTGACCTGGGTCAAACCGTTCCCATTGTGTAATGCTATCTCTGAGAGGTTTCTATTGCACACAGTTCCTGGGGTAATCCTTGTGCTTGGCACATTTCTTCAGTAAGCCACTAATATTGTTTGGCCTCATCCAACATGGCACATTTGAAATACAGAGACATGGTCAATGTTCCCAGCTTCAGGTACAACAATGCTACATGCATACAAATTGGATAAACACATTTGTTAGGATATAGATATTCAGACCTGTCTGTAAAGGCCTATACTTTAAGAATGTAGGTGTATTCTTATCACTTAGCTAGTTATAGAGGTACAAAACAAGAATCAAAATCACAGTCTGCCTGTGTAGAGGCCTTCTCTCACTATGATAGTCTAAGGCCGTGTTCTTAGGCTAAGATCTTTGGCTAACCAGCAGAGGCAGCCATAAGCTGGAACATGTATGGTCACATCCTTACATTCCAAGCTAGTCACATTGAAATAAGGTGCTATTGGGCTGTTAGGAATACAATCCTGTCCTAATAATGCCTATCACCTCCAGAGAAAGGGAAGAGCCTAGAAAATGTAAAAGGAAACTTTGTTTGATAGCATCCTGTCTGGCAAGAACTCACTTATCAATAGCTGGGGTGTGAAATCCTCATTTCTTTGTTGTTCTATCATTTTAGTCTCCACTTCCCTATTGTTTGTCTGTATAATCTCTGTCTGGTTCTGTGATTGTTTGTCTGCTGTATAATTAATTTTGCTGGGTATAAACTAATTAAGGTGGTGGGATATAATTGGTTAGATAATCATGTTACAATAAATTAGGATTGGTTAGTTAAATTTCAGTAAAATGATTGGTTAAGGTATAGCTAAGCAGAACTCAAGTTTTACTATATAGTCTGCAGTCAATCAGGAAGTAAGGGGGGGAATGGGAACAGGGAATGGGGGGGACTTACTAAGGGGGGGGGGAAATGGGAACAGGGACACAGGCAAGGCTCTGTGGTGTCAGAGCTGGGAAGGGGGACACTAAGGAAGGAAATTGAGATCATTGCTTGCTGGAAGTTCACCCCAATAAACATCGAATTGTTTGTACCTTTGGACTTCGGGCATTGTTGCTCTCTGTTCATGCGAGAAGGACCAGGGAAGTGTGCAGGTGAAGGAATAAGGCACCTAACAACGTTCAGTAAATCATCCCCTTTCCAATGAGACCCTACATGAGCCATCTTGCATAAAGTATATCTTAGTCATACCATATTCTTATCATTACCATATTTCCATGAATATGGGGTGTAATGTCACAGTAATCGCACTGCACTCAACAGAGCTGCTCTGGTGTAAGCTTCCAATGCAGCAAGGCACTTAAGCATATGATGTGCTTAACTTTAAGCACACAGGCTTAAGCACGTCTGCCACTGAAGACATTGGCTATTAAGCACATGCTTAACTTTGAGCATATGCTTAAGTGTTTTCTTGACTCAAGGGCTAAAACTGGAATAATGTAGTAAATCCATTTTCCCTTTAGTGAACCTCCTGTCCCTTCTTTTCAAAATGGTCTGCAAAACTATCATAACTGAACAGTAGAGGCCAATCTGCCCTGGCTAGGTGATTGGACAGGTCTTTGCCATCCCTAATTTCTCTGGTTTTTGCTGACTCCTCTCCAAAGAGGACAGAAATGTTTATGCCAGAAAGCTGGGGGAGCAACATGCAAACCAATGCACAAACAGGAGAATGCTAAGTGAAAGAAAGCACAGACACTAATCTACTAGCCTGATTCCTGGCTGAGCATTTTGATCCTGGGCTCAGCTGCCAGTAAATAGGAGTTCATTTTAAAGTGAATCTTTACCTGGTTTTGAGCAATCATGGGTCAGATGTACAGATTTGGCTCGGAACTCATGACCAATTCCTACTGACTTCAGTGCAAATCCCAGAAAGACTCAGCCTCTGCCGTGAGATCTTAACCCAAAACTCAGGCAGGATAAAGCCCAAGACGGTCAAAACAAAGAAAAAGTTTGCACAACCCCCTTGCAAATCAAAGCCTCTGAATTCTGCATGGCTCTGAAGAGGCACAAAGGGAAGAGAGATGTACATTTTTGTCTTTGGGTGCCCGTCTTTGAATTCAATAGGAATGTGGCCTCTGTGATGAGGGCGGCAGGATTTTAGCCCTAAGCAAGAACAAACCACTTCTGAAGTCGCTTTTCCCCATCTGACTCCAGGAGGGTTTCCTTTCCCATTGGGTGCACGCAACGTATGAGCGTTCTGACCAGTCCTCCCAACCCTGGGATGTATAACGCACCTAGCAACCCACATACAGAAGTGATTCAATATGACAGTGCTCTAGTGCAGCCTAGTGTTTAAAGCTGAGAATCTGAGCTGTCGCTCTGGTTTTCCAGGGCCCCTTGCCTGTAACGCCCAAGCACTGATTCTCTTTCAAAGCTGGGACTTTCGTTATTATTTATACAGCACCGAAGGCTGTGGTAGTGGAGCAAGGTTTGCATGACAAGCTACAATATCCGATCCCATCATACCAACTCTCTCTTGAGGGGAAAAAAGGAAAATGAGGTGAGTATTAGGGGAATCAGAGCCCCTTCCGGTTTTCATGAATGTCTCATTTTAGCTGCATTTTTGATGGGTGTGCAGTCCATTGTGGGGAGTGTCTGCTCCAGACACTGCTTTGGGCCCAGCTCCCTCGAGCTCACCCTTAGCCAATTATCTAGCTAGGCTACATGAGAGGCAGAGTTGTCTAGTGCACAGGGCACTGGCCTGGGAGTCGGACGCCTGGGTTCTCTTCCATCCTCTGCTGCTAACATGCTGTGTGGCCAGTTGCTTGCCCTCGGTTTCCTTGATCTCCTTGTCTAGTTGTTTTGTAAGCTCTTTGGACTGGGGAAAAGTGACTGGCTCTTCCTCTGTGTCTTGCACCACCTACCACAATGGGGCCCTGATCTCACTTCTGGCGTCTGGGTGCTCGTGTAGTTCAAACACAGCTGGTTCAAATGCCAGTGTAATATTTCCCAACATTGTGTGTGTGTGTGTGTGTGTGTGTTGTGTGTGCAACCTTCACTGATTTTTTCAACACGTTTGAAAATCCAAACCTTTCAATGAGTTCTAAATACAAATAAGAATCCGGAAGACAGGTGCCCCCCCGGGTCACGGAGGCGGAATCTGGAGGTGGCTCAGCCCTAGACTGTTCAGGGCTTTGGATTTGGGACCAGATTCTTAAAGCTATTTTGGTGCCTAAAGATACAGCTAGGTGCCCAGTGGGATTTTCTAAAGTGCATTTGTGCCTTAGGCTTTTGTAATCTCTCGAGGTGCCGATCTGTATCTTTAGGCACCTAAATACATTTAGAAATCTGCTCCTCGTTTACCTGCCCATGAACCGCCCCCACTAGATGACTGGCAGCCAGTGCAAAGCACCGCAAATGGATGTCATCTGCTCTCATTACCCCAAACTTCCTCAGAAAGCCGCTTGTGTTTGTATTAACTTTCTGGGTGCCTTTTTTTTTTTTTTCCCCCCCAGGCAGCCACTGTTGCCTTGGATACAGATCATTGCAATGGACTGTGAGACAGGTTTGCAAAGCTGCACCTCCTCCTGTGTCAAACCTGTGTTAAATGTGAGGTTTAAAACTCTGAGCCTAGACCCTCTTGCTTTATTCTCCTGCCTTTGGTGGGCATTCTGTACCTCTCTCCGCATGTCTGGGTAACTGGTAAAGATGAGTGAATGGGCTCTCCACTCAGTAACTACATTCTCCCAAACCATGTGCTACAGGACTGTCATTTGTCAGGGGGCTATTATGTGCTATGTGACACGCAGGAGCTGAGCCCAGCTGGAACCTGCAGCCGGGGTGACTGGCGTCAGCAGGACGAAGGACGTTCTGGCGCTTGACGTGCTACCTTGGGACTCTGATGCCCTGGATTCGGTTCCCAGCTCTGGCACAGGCTCCCTGTGTGAGCTTGGGGAAGTCACTCGACTCTTCGTGCCATCAGTAAAATGAGGATTATAGCCCTGCCTTACTTCACCAGGTGCTCTGGTACAACAGCAATGGGGGGGGCAGGTAGATCGTCCCTGCAGGACTCATTTGCTGCTGCTTGGACCATGCAGCCTCCTGTTGCCTTCACCATGACTCTGGTCTCCACCCTGCCCTTCCCGAGCCCCAGCTCCTGATGCTGGCACAGGCAAAGAGCCTGGCTTCTGTCATACTTCCACCATCTTCTCCCTTTCGTTCAGAATCCAGCCCATGCTGCTCTTTTCAGCTGGATTTTCACGAGTGCTCAGGGTTGACCTACCTCTGCTCCTGTTGAAAGCCAGGGGTGCTCAAAGGGAGCAGAATTGCGCCTGATGGGCTGGGTGCTTGTGAAAAGCCCACCCAAGGCTTGTTCGTTAAATTCTCCACGGGCTTAGCTCCCTTCCCCACTTATCCAGCATCTGCCTCTCCTCTGGCTTTTCTCTGCCCATGAGGTCAGGGGCTCTTGCCATGTGGACTAGCCCCGTGCACTCTTCTCCATCCTTGACTCTCATCTCTTTTTTTTTTTTTTTTTTTTTTAAATGCCATCTGCAAGCCAGATCCTCAGCTGGTGTAAAGCCTTGTGGCTCCCTTGACTCCAGTGAAGCTAGGCTGATTGACACCTTTTCTCCTTTAACCCCACCTCTCCTCCCAGCTGCTGCTCTATTTTATCTGAACTTTGCAGAGACCGAAACCCTTAGGGGCAGATTTCCAAAAAGCACCAAAGAGATTTCGAAGCCCCTGTCTCTAAAAGTCAATGGGACTTCCAGGCTATCTCGCCCTCATCACTGCCTTGATCCTCACAACACCCTTGTGAGGCAGGGTAATTATCCCCATGTTACGGGGGGGGAGGGGAGTTGAGGCACATCGGGGATACATGATGACTTGGTCACACAGGAAGTCTGTAGCAGAGTGGGGAATTGAATGAGGGTCTCGGAGTTCCCAAGATGGTGCCCCAACCACTAGACCTGCTCCTCAGGCCCTCAGTTGCATATGAGAATCCGCCCCCAACATTCCAGTTGGCCCACAGGATGGTTCTGTCTTTACCAGAAAGAACTCAGTGTTACTCAATGGAATTCGCCCCTCAGGCTTGGCGGGATTCTCCAGTTACCTCACTGGACCTGCATTTGCTCTGGGGATACAGCTTGTCTGAGGTACAGCTCCCCCCGTGCCTACCAAATGCCACCTCACTCCCTTCCTCACATCCCACCGCACCCACCATTGTCAGCACCATGCCCAGCGGTCAGCCCCCCCTGAGAGATTATCATCATCTCAGGCCAAGAAGCCGCCCCCTCCACTGCCCTCCCCCCCCCACACACACACACACACCATTGAAGAATGCAGTGAAGCAGTAGCTACTAAAGAAAAATCCTCATGTATAGGTTTGGACACTTAATTTGGTTTGCTTTGGTCAAATTTCACGCTGCTGCAGGTTTTGATTTATGCGCTTGGAGAGTCCTTTGCTGTGCTGCAGAAAGCCAGCTCGGCCAGCCTGCTATAATTAAACAGCCTCAACTCTTCAGATGCCTCTTCTTCTTTTAGTGACTCCGGCATGTCCGGATCATCCTGACGGTAAACAAACTAAACAGATTGCTTTCACTTTCCAGTCCTTGTCATAAACAGACTCGGGATATGACAGCTGCCTGACAAGCCATTAAGATAATTTGATCGTTGTCATAATAATCCCACCTACTTTAGACAATGCGCTAACCCTCTCTTTGCAGCTGAGGTTATAAAACACAGATGCTAATGATGCAGCGCTCTGTGAAATTATTTATTAGTGGCTTTTTTGGTAGCACCTAGAGGGCCTGGCTGAGATCGGGGTCCTATCGTGCTAGGCTTCCTACATCCCTGTCCTAAAGAGCTTACGACCTAAACAGAGGGCGGGAGGGGGAAACAAATACAGGATGTTATGTGTCCAAGGTCATAGGCAGAGCTGGGAATAGGGGACTGTATTTCTGAGTTCCAAGGTGCAAGAACCTGTGGGACTAAAATTCAGGATGTTGGCAGTGGAGGGGTTGTAAGCTACAAACATTTCTGCATCGCCTTTGGAAGCTCAGGCCTGAGTATCTGTTGGAGAAACCTGTGAAGCTAGACACAGCAGGAAGTACCGCCCTGCAAGGCCTGAGTGGCGGCCCCCTGCAGCCCACTGATTGGCTCATCCTGGTATATAAACCAGGAAGCCAGCTGGGGGAGCTATCTCAGCAATGATGTGGGCTGCCTGCTAGCTCCTGCTCTAGAGTTTGCCTTGATGTGGACCCTAGACTCTGGCTTCTGACCCGGGTTTGTCCCTGACCCTGCTACTTGCCTCACCCAGCTCGAACCTGACTGCTACTTGCCTCCCGCTTGCAACTTGGTGCCTGATCCTGGTATCCTGACCTGGCTTGCCCCTGGCTCTGCTACTTGGCCTATGCCTATGGCCTGGCCCTGACATAGTGATATCATCCCCTGTCTCTGCAATGCACCTGGATTTAAGCACATATCCCAAATCAACTTTGGATTTCCAGTTGGTAATGGGCAGCAATGAACCAAACTCCAAAGGTTTGGGTGTGAGTTCAGTTCAGATAAACAGTCAAATGTTTGGGTGTTTCTACCAATTGCTCAAGGTTCTGTGTCACTGAACATAACCTGTGTCACCTGCCATAACCATCAAAGGAGGGGAAGCATCAAATCCGTCCAACTCTGACGTCGAGCAGAGGAAAGGACCAGCTGCTGCAGGCTTGTGAATTATTAAGGCATTACCTAGAGCCATCTGTACCACAAATACCCCCAATGTTTGCATACCATGCCACAGCCCTACACATGGTGTCATATGGCTTGAACATCTGGACGGCCCTGTCCATGCTTCTTATCCATTTGTTACAATCAGGCATGCAACAGCAGCTCATTTTTGTACTTGTGTCAACTCAGGTCAGGCCTGGAGTTTATGGCCTTGTCTTGTATTTGGGGAAATAATGAAGATGTCCACAGAGCACAACAAAAAACAATGACTAGAAGTTCAAGCCAGACAAATACAAAACAGAAACAAGGTGAAGAAATTTACCAGTGGGGGTGATTAGTCATTGGAACGAACGACCAAGGGAAGTGATAGATTCTCCATCTCTTGATGTCTTCAGGTCCAGAGCATTGCTTGAGTTGTGGCTGGGCCCAGTGCAGGGGTAGGTGGGTGAGGTTCTCTGCCTGTGTTATACAGGAGGTGTGACTAGATGATCTAATGGTCTCTTCTTGCCTTGAAATGGATAAATCTATAGAAAGGGAGAGCAAAAATCTGTGGGAGGCATTCGCCCACCTGTCCTACCTGAGCCCCTCTATGCCACTCCAGTGGCATAGAGGGGCCACTGATACACCTTAAGCCAGGGTAGAATCACAGCAGCAATGTAGGGATGACATCATTGGCCTTATAATGCACCCACGTTATGTTCCCACTTTGAAGATCACACTAAATCCACAGCAATCAGTCTTGTCTCCAGTCCTCTCTTCCATCCAATACACCTGTGTCCTTAATCCCGTAACCACCCCAAACACCTTCATCTGTACACTCTGCTGTGCTGGGGCTGTTTCCCCTCTAAACAGAGCCCCACAAAACTTTATTTTTCCATAGCACTCTTCATGCAAAGCCTATTCCTGCTCCCAAACTTCTTTGCGGAATTAAACGGGACAGGGGCTCTACAGTGCCAAAGGCAGCAAACACTGGGGTGAAGATACAGTGCAACGAAAGCCAATTCAATCATAACACTGTTTGTTGTGCAAGGACCCATTTGGGAACAAAGCTATTAGGCAGAGCATACCAGACACCTAGAAAGTCTCTGATTCCTGAGATGCCATCCATGTACTGATATGGCCCCTGTTCCCATAGTATCTGGGCACCTTGCAATCTTCAACGCATTTAACCTCACGATAACCCTGTCCTGCCTCGGAGGGGTATCTTCCACATTGTGCAGATGGGGAACTGGCACAGGCAGAGATCGAGGGTACGCTGACACTGCAAGTGAAGGTGTGGTGGTAGCACAGGTACGCATACGTGTGTTAGCTTTACTCTAGCGGGCATGGGTACCAAGCGTAATGCCGATGTGGCAGTACAGGCTGGCAACCAGAGCATGTACCCGTCTTCCCCAGCAGGCTGGGTTGCTAGCTGATGCTGCAGCCTCTCAATTGCTCCATGCTATATAGGTTAAAGCTAGCATGGGTGTGCCCGCCCATGCTACAATCACACCGTTGCTTTTTCCAACTTTTTGTCAAAATACCAAAACCTCACGGGGAAAAAATTCATTTAGTTGAAAACCAATTTTCCATTCTCTCTCTCTCTCTCTCTCTCTCTCTCTCACACACACACTCACACACTCACACACACTCACACACTACAGGGGAGGGATAGCTCAGTGGTTTGAGCATTGGCCTGCTAAACCCAGGGTTGTGAGTTCAATCCTTGAGGGGGCTATTTGGGGATTGGACTACATGACCTCCTGAGATCCCTTCTAACCCTGATAATCTATGATTCTATATCATGCCCTCAGAGGGCTATTAAAGGTGGAAGAACTGTAAACACCTTAGTCTTTATTCCCAGTTGTTCCATTTCTGCACTGAGTGCAGGAAGCTGGTGCACCATAAGGTCCTGGTCCATGACGAGGGCTCCTAAGTGCTGTGGTCGTACAAATAATAAACAATACTAAGACAGCCATCATGCCAAGTGGCTGCCATCTTTGCCCGTGCTAGGCAGAGGGTTATTCCCAAGGGTACTATTACCCCTTGTATATGGGCCCTTTATGCTGCCAGAGGAGCAGAATAGAACGTTAGGCCCCTCGATTTCTTTTCACAGTAACTGCCACATGCTGAGGGTGATCAGTAGGATCCCAAGACCTTTAGTTCCAAAATCTAGGCCTCCAGCACTTGAACTAAAGGACTACAGCTGGGATTGTGGATTCATGCACCCAATTTAATAGGAGTTGGACACCTAACTTCCTTGGGCTCCTGTGATGATTTGGGGACCTTTCTACAATGTGTGAGTGCTGTTTGCTATTGTGAACTTTCTTATGCTTGTTCCCTTATGTGCTTCAGCCACTATATGGGGACAAAGAGACACCTGGCCAGCTTACTGCATCCCCATTTGTGTTCTTTGGTTAATTTCTCACCTTCTCTGGGCTGTGACAATGAAGCCAGACTATGGTGTTTCTAGTCAGTTTTGCTGCCTGGTCCCGCTAGCACAGTTCTGTGGCATTCTCATTGCAGGCACATAGAGGAACGTTGTAAAATAAATGAATGAAACGGTTTTCACTGAGCAATGTTTCAGTCTTCAGAGGAAGGCACAGCCCATCTCCCACAAGGTGCACCTTAGCTGTGCAATGTACAATGGACTTTGTGTGTGTGTGTGTGTGTGTGTGTGTGTCCCCAGCTGATGATCAGCTGGTTATTGCTGAAGCATGAGGGCTGAGAGCTCTTGCCAATTTTATGCTCGGTAGTTCAATAGCAAATAGTAAGTTAATTAGTATTTATGGGTATTTGTGCATCTCTGCTGGATGGAATAAGAATTGCTCAACTGCGTGTCACAAGCTCTGTACTGCTAGCAGAGATTCTCCTTTAGCTCATGAAGTATTGGGAGAGGGAGGGGAGGGTGTCTGTGCTTTTGGAAAAGAAGAGTCCAATTTCTGTCTTTACTGTTCCTGTGAATTTCCAAATGGCCATGTGCTGGGGCCCTTGGTGGCTTCTGATTGCTGCCATATTCCCATTTTGAAGTTTGCTGTTTGCTTCAGCTGAATCCTGTGCTGGTGAGTTCCACCGGCTGATTGTTATCAGCATTTTCCTAGTTCTCTCTACCACAAGCATACAGATTATGTCATTGCTTTAGATAGTGAGAGGAAGGATGGCCCAGTGGTTCGGGTGCTGGCTTGGGATTCAAGGGATCCTGGTTCCCTTTAACACAGACTCTGTGACTTTGAACACAAGAGCTGCCATCCTGGGTCAGACCGTGGTCCATCTTGTGCAGTATCCTGTCTCCATGGGGAGTGTACAGAACAGGGCAATTCTGGAGAAATCCACCCCTGTCTTTCACTCCCAGCTTCTGGCAGTCAGAGGTTAAGGGTCTCCCCAAGCACGGGGTTGACCATCTTGGCTTATAACCATTGATGGACTGATCCTCCATGAACTTATCCAGTTCTTTTCTGAACCCAGTTATACTTTGGGCCTTTATAACATGCCCTGGCAATGAGTGCCACAAGTTAGTTGTGTAGAAAAAGTAACTTCCTCATGTTTGTATTAAACCGCCTGTCTGTTAAGCCAGGGTCACCTGATGTAATTTTGTATCATGGGAAAGGCTAAATAACATTTCTTTCTTCACTTTTTCAATACCAGTCATGATTTTGTAGACATCTGTCAGATCCTCCCTTAGTTTCTTTTCTAAGCTGAACAGTCCTGACCTTTTTTAGTTTCTCCTCCTATGGAAGCCATTCCATACTCTTGATCATCCTTGTTGCCTTTTTCTGAACATTTTCCAGTTCCACTCTCTCCTTTTTGAGATGGGGCGGCCAGAAATACTCCCTCACCGAGCTGTTGTGAGAATAATTATAAAGATTGCGAGGTGTTCAAATGCCTAAAATCAGTAGATCGGTTTAGTTGTGTGGAAAAACTGTTATCAGAGTCATCAGGAAATAAAAGGTTCCTGAATTTACCAGACTAAACCCTCTAGAAGGGTTTCTGATAGCTACAAACCAGCAACCTACTTTAAAAAAATGGATTCAATGGGAATTTCTATGCTCTGTTACTTCAGAATTCCCTTTGCAAGTATTTCCATGCACGTTGGCATCTTGCCTTTATCAGGGACGCTGCTATTGGAAGAGTATAGATCAAAGGTGGCAATTAGAGGCTTTTAGCAAACACGCACAGTCTATTAAGTTGTTAAATTATGCAGAGACAATCCTTAGAGTATTTGGTGGTTTTGGGGGGAGAGGAAGAAAGAATGTTGAAAACCATTGGAACGAGGCATAGGACACGTGTAGTTTGTCTTGGATCCGGCTCTCTACACTTGCATCTGTTGTCATTCACATTGCTCTAGGCTACTCAGAGCCAAGAACTCCCATCAGAATCCAGGTGCTCAAGTCTTGTCCCCCCCAAAGGCTCACTGGTGATAAAGCTGGTGTAGGAAAGATGGGAAGGACTCAGGGGACGGGGTGAATTGCTGGCCCTGCTGCAGATTTCCTGTTGTGACCTTAGCCAAATCATTTAATCTTTCTGTGCCTCAATTCCCCATATGGAACTTACGGGTACTACTTCCTTTCCCCTGCCCTTTGTCTGGCGTTTCTGTGTACACTTCTCTTCAGGGCAAGGACTGTGTCTTGCTAGCTTACATTTTACAGCTAGACAACTAAGGCCATGTCTACACTGGCAATTGAAAGACAAAAGTTTTGTCGTTCAGAGGTGTTAAACCCCCTCTTCCCCAGCCCCCCAAAAAAGACAAACGTTTTGCCGCGGCAAGTGCCAGTGTGAACAGCGTGTTGTCAGTAAGAGCGCTCTCCTGCCGACAATGCGAATGCCACTCATTGGGGGTGGAAGTATTTTTTGTCAGCAAAAGAGCCGACAAACAGCAGCTACGCTGCCTGACTTTTAGTGCCACAGCTGTATCGACACAGCCGTGTTGCTACAAGCTGCATAGTGTAGACATGGCCTAAGATTAAGGGACTTCCCCAAGGTGATACGAGTCTATGGCAGTGCTAGGAATTGGACCCAGATTCCCTACATCCCAGGTCCATGTCTTCCTCCCAAAAGCTTGCTTCCTCTCTGATTTCACCTCTCCTTCACTCTCATCCAACACTACTTGATTGTCTCTGTTTGTTTAAAATTTAAATTGACTTTACAATCAGTGGACAAAAGAGGCACTTTGACTCCATGAGCACTTATAGTTGGGCATGATCAGGCAGGCTGTAAATTTCATCTGGATAAAAAGAGCGGTGCGCAGCAAAAACACAGCTTAAGTAATTAGTATTTTGACTTGTCCCTGTCTGTTACAGAGGGCACACTGCATAGTCCATGCCAAATGCCATGTGAGCAAGGCCTGGGTGCATTCCTTTGGATAGAATAAGGACTGTTTCATTCCTTTGCTCACACCTTGAGCTGAATCTGACCAGAGTCCTTTGGGAGGTTGGAAAAAAGTTTGGCCAAACTATTTTTTTTTCTTCCTAAACATTCATGTGTAGAATTGATTGAAACTTATCTACTGAAAAATTTGCCTGATAAAACAGGGTTTCATCAGAATCAACATTTTTCATAGGAAACCATCAATTTCCACTACATTTTCGAATTTTCCAAGGGGAAAATTCGAAACCAAACACTGTTTTTGAATTAACATTCAAAAATGTCAGCAACGACAAAAGCTGACATTGTGAAATGAAAAGTTTCATTCGGTACCAACATTAATATTCAAATGAAACGTTGGATATTTTGATGTTTCATACTAATTTGAGATGAAAACAAAAGTCAATGTATCAGGTTTTCCCATGGAATGGAAATCCTGTTTTCTGAACACTTCAGTTCATGTGTGTCTGCTTGAAAGGGGCCTTCCCCAAGGCAGCTCAGGGGGTGTCTGGATCCCAAGCCCCTGTCTTTTTTGGATGTTTGAAATGTAGATCCACATCTGTATTTTCTGGCCTGGGGCTATCTCGTGTCCTCCTAGCTTGGTCTGGCAAAGGGAACAGAAATACTGAGAGATCACAAGGCAGGTTGTTCGCAGGGCATTCCAGAGCTGTCAGAAACTAGCAAACCTAGCACCAATCTCAATGGAGAGCAAGTATTTCCTCTCAGGAACAGGTTGGGATACATTTTGGGCCAAGAATTTTAAAAGCAAGGGTCAGGATTGAGAGTCACTAGCAGAACTGAGGGGAAGGGGCCAAGACTGTAATCGCATGGGTTGCAAATTGGGATTGAGGGTCGAGCTGATTCGGGGGCAGCACTGGAATGGCAGATGGCTGCAGGTTAGGAGTGGCAGAGATGACCGTGAGCAGCCTGGACAAAGCTTGCCTGCGCTATGCGTAGATTTCACAGCAGTGCTGCCTGTAGATGACTTTCCTAAGCGCTCTGAAGCGGGCAAGTGGGGGGTGCACTTCCCTAGGTACTGGCTTGAAGCCCCTTTGTAGCCCAGCTGGTCCTGTGAAACACTCTCCAAAATAATTAAAAGGGAGGACCAGGAGAAGGAGGCCGCTTTGCAGTTTTAGTGGCGCCTGGCTCTGAGGTCTCCTCATGGCTTTTGAAGGTTAATGGGTTCCCAGCGTGTGTCACAAACACATTTCAATCTGCAGGAAGGACCAGTCTGGCAAGTCGTAGCAGGATCCTTGGAGAGGAGGCAGCTGCAGCTCCCAATTATATTAATAGGGGAGGCAAGGTTTTTAGCCAGCGAGAATACAAAATACAGCTAATTTGTTTTTAAAAGTTAGGGAAGTCTTGATTCTCACGGGGGGAGATGCTGCCGGGTGCAAGAATAGCGAAGACATTCACTTCAAAGCATCTGACTGCCAAAGTTTTCTCCTGCCCTCCCCCTCTGATTTCCCTGCTTCTTCCTAGATCCATGCCAGGCATCTCTGGTCTGCATGATGGCTCTCGCTCTATAGATCTAATTTTCTGCTTTTCATGTACTGTCAGGCAACAGTTTTGCAAGGAGCATTCCCACGGGCACAGAGCTGAGTAGCAGATAGAAAACATCCCTTACATGGAGCGGTGCAAACAGCACCCCCTCCGGGTGCACATCTGTCATGCAGAAGGTGAGCAGCTGCTCCCGCAGTTTGAGTTGGGTCATTCAGAAAACCATGTTGGGGAGGGGGGTGCGCGCGCACATACACGGAAATGGGGTTGGCCTAGGAGGCCCCTATCCTGGGATCATTTCACGAGGGGAAATCTGTTGGAGATCAGGGCTACAGGAAATGGTTCTCCCATCCCATGAGAAGTTTCAAGACTTTGGAAAAATGTCCTGACCCAACTTGGGATGAAATGTCAAAATCCTTAAAATTTCAGCAAACTGAAAATTTGGGGGGGGGGGGGAATGGACTGGATCAATCAACGTGTGTTTTGTAGTTGATCTTTTAAATTTTTTTAACGTTTTTAACCATAAATTAACTTTACATTTCTATACAAAAAGTCATTCAGAACCAAAAAACGGAACTGTTTTAAAAATGACAAAATGGGACATTTTGACAATTTCAAACCCTTTCTCCCCCCTCCCCCCAAAAATAAATTTAGAAATGGGAAGTTCATCAAAATCAACCCTTTCCTGCCAACAGTTTTGGTTTCAATGATTCGGCATTTTCTGATGGAGAAAGGTTTCATCAAAAAATCCTCCCACCAGCTCCACTCAGCGCCCCTCAAGAATTGCTCAGCATTTAGCAGAATCAGGCCTCTAACAGGAGGGAGAGCAAACGGTGTCAAAGCTGCTAGCTGATTTGGTCTGCAATATTTGTGTGAGGCAGAGAAACCTTTTAAATCATTCATCATGACCCTGCACCCACTGATAGCATCTTGCACCCACTTTCCACCAGGAATTAAGACTGCTCCACTGCCCTGCACCTTGGCACAGGTATAAATGACAAAACAAGGGGCAGGGCAACAGAAGCCAGGTTTGAGGTACCACACAGGGCAGTTGTGAATTGAGCCTCATAAATCTAGCATGTAAAATGTGTGTCCTTTGCATCCCTTTGGCTTTTTTTATGCCCCTCACTCCTCCTCGGTTGTGTCACTTCTCAGTCCTTTACTTCTCTGCCCCTGCTGTGAAGGCTGCCCGGAGTTCTACATGTGCACTCCAGGACTTGAGGAGGAGACTCCGTTACCCTCCTGATGTAGCGACCTGCATGGAGCTTGGACGGAGGAGCACAGGTTGCGATAGGGAAGAGTTTAGAGGAGCCACCAGGAAGCCAGTCTGTGTGCACGTGGCTGGAATGCTGGCTGCAGCTGTAGCACGTCTGTAAATAGGTCTCTGAATAAAGAACCAGTTTAGTTTTAGAAACATGGAGTCCTCTCCTGTTGTTACCCAGCACACGGTACATGAAAGACAAAGTTCCTTTTGTGCCCAGCATCCTCCCAAAATGAATCCATCTCTGGTGAAGACCTGAAAGTACCTCTTCCCAGAATGCCCCTCACTGACTCTCACCCCCTCCCCGCAACAATGCACTGTTGTCTGAACACACACCCGGTGATCATCTCATTTAAATGGACACATTAATCCTGCTAGGGCAGCCTCAGCTGAGGCTGAGTTACTTGTAACCGGAGTCTCATTCCACTCCCAGCTCATGGGATTTATGTTTATTCCCTGCATATGAAATGAAGTGTAAAGCAACTGCTGCCACATTCACAGTCACTCTACCTTGATTTGTTTTAGCAAGAGGGAGCGGTTTGCTTTGGTTTTTCTCTCTTAAGGAAAATGAAAATTTGAACAGGATTAAATCTAAATCCTTTTGAATTTTTAATCCTGAGCGGAATTCAAATGCTCCTCACGCAGCAGCTCCAGTGACCCCGGGCAGCAGGATGAGAATGAGGAACTCTGACATGTCTCCAACAGTTTTCGATTGCAAAACAAAAGTGGGACGAGAGGCTGGCCTGCCTTAATTGGAACCGCATTATTTCCTCGTTGCTTAAGCATCAGCCCTGATGGATGCTTGTTCTGCCTGTGGTTCCTAAAGGGCTTTCATGGCTGATGCATTGCAGGGTGGGATTTTCACCTACAGGTCATGGCGTCTAGTCATCGGCCTTGTCTACACTTCTAGTACTGCAGCGATGCAGCTGCACCGCTCTAGTGTTTCGTGAAGATGCATCAAAAACCTGGCGCAAGCATTTCCAAACCTGTCCTCGGCTCTACACTGACTTCTCATTGAGTATTGAGTCAAGTCTGAGATCTTGGTCCCTTGTCTTCAATCTGCACAGGACACAGAACTTTCTTGGGGACAGGTCCCAGACTGTGGAACTAACTTCCGTGAGAACTAAGGGTCATCACAACCCTCTCCATCTTCTGCTGCAAGGGCCAGGCACAATTCTCCAACCAGCCTTCTCTTACATTAACACAGAGCAATAAAAAAAAAAAGGGGGGGGGCAAACAATCTCTCCCCTGGGGAAAAGATGAGAAAGAGAATGAACCACATGTAACCTCATGCTTAATGCACTAGCGGAAGGTGCGCATGTACTATGCTGAGGAAGGTGTTATAAGAACCTGAATAGAATAGAACTGAACTGTGGAGTGACTGACCTCCCAAACACCCATACTCATATACTAATGCTCACAACTAAATGCACAGACATGTAAATGCCTGTGGGTGAACGCAGGCTCACATGCTTGCGGCTCAGCAATAGGAAGGCACTGGCAGACAGGACAATGGTCCAGTGATTAGGGTACTAGCCTAAGAATTAGAAGACCTCACTTCAAGCTCCGTATGCTCCCTTGGGAAAGTCAATTAGCCTTTTTGTGTTTCAGTTCCTCCTCTGTAAAATGCAGACAGTAGCACTGCCCTATCTCCCAGGAGAGTTGTGAGGGTAATTACATTGAAGCTTGTGAGGTACTCCGATACCACTGTAATAGAGGCCATGTAAGCACTGTAGAGAGCTAGCTGGAATAACTTCCCACGTGTCTGGGACATCAGTCAGCTGTGCAAGTCTCTTGATACAAGCGTGTGTGAGGTTGCAAGTGTGTCTTTGCCCTGGACTGTGCATTTGGATAGAGTTATGTATGTGTTGCTTTTTGGTAGCTGTGGAAGGTGGATGAGAAGCCTTCTGGAGTGAGGGAGCGCATTATTGACTGTGTTGTGGGCCATGTGAAAGTTGCAAGGAGCACAGGAGACCTGCCTTTAACTTGTTACTGCCACGCTCTTCAGGTTTGAGTTGAGGGCACGGGCCCTGATGCATCTTAACAATCTTGAAACAAAGTTTGTGGGTGTTTCTTAATATCCGACGTAGTGCATTATTGTCAAGAGCAACTCGAACCCTGGTGTTACCCCTTCTGGCTTAATTTAAAACTGGTGAATGCACATGGGGAAAAACCCACCCCTGATCTTGGCTGTGCAATTAAAACAGTGCTGATCCTGACTGTGCCCAGAGATTTCCCCATCCTGCTGAATCCCAGAAGCAGCCAGCTGAAGCCAGAGAGCGACCCACTGCTGCTTAAGCAGGTTCCCTTTAGGTTGAGCCCTTCAGGGAATTCTCCTTCCTCTCCCCAAGGGGACCTTGATCTGCTAGCAGCTCATCCCTAATTCTCATCCAATGTTAATGAGCATCCCCAGCTCCACTGCTGCTGAAGACTTTCATATTGGGATTTTCAGGCAGCGAGCGGTGTCTGTGAGTAATAGCCTCCCATTTTTCATTTTCGCTGTAATGGATGCTGGACAAGCTATTAATGCTTCCCCTCCAAAATCCTCTCCCTCCCCCGCCTCTTCCCCATCTCTGTCTCTCCCTCCCCCGGTTCGTGCGCTGACTCATGGCTCCCCGCAAGCAGCGAAATCCAATAGCGTGGAAATTAAGCATACAGTTCCACGGGAGGGTGTCAAGTTTGCAGGGCACAGCGCCAAAGGAAATAAGTAAAAGTGAGCGAAAGCAGAGGGAAGGGATCACAATAGACAAGCTCAACAAAAGCCCGTCCGCTGACCTTTTGGAAAGAGACAGCGCTGGTCTTGAATGCAGGAATCAATCATGTTCTTATGGACTAGGTGAGAGCTGACGAAGATACGTCCGGTGCCGCTCGGGATTGTGGAGAGAGAAAAAGCTTTTGAGATCCTGAAGGGCTGCGACTCAAAGCCAAAGGACCTTTTATTTATTTTCCCCTCAGCTCTCAACAGGAGATGAATGTCTTTCTTTCTCTAGGTGCGGGTAGGAATGTACAGTTGAAACGGATAAAAATATAAAAGCAAACATGCCCTGGGCCGCAACGGTGGTCTTGGGGGAACAGTACTGGCTCTCTCAAGATCTGGGTTCAAGTGA
Organism: Emys orbicularis; assembly: GCF_028017835.1. Classification (NCBI taxonomy): domain Eukaryota; kingdom Metazoa; phylum Chordata; order Testudines; family Emydidae; genus Emys; species Emys orbicularis. The sequence continues at coordinate 4,695,593 of NC_088705.1, read as the reverse complement.
CATCTCAACCATAGCCTGTTGCTAAGTCTCTAAAAGCTGGGGGTTTTTCTAGTACTCAGCAACCCCAATTTAAACTAGCGTTTCAAAAATCTGATTTGGGCCCCTAAATAAAGGCCAGATTTTCAAAAGCGCCCACAGGCCGCACCCAGCATGCTGAGTCCTTTGGAGAACCTGCCCTTTAATCGCTCTGTCTTTCTTCCCCTGTCTTCCTTTCTCTGACCCTTGTCTACATAGATTGCAAACTCTTGGGGAAAAGGATTGTCTCTAACTATGTGTATGGGCAGCACCCCGCACAGCGGCGTCCTGACCTCAGTTGGGGCGGCGAGGTGTTAATGTAATGCAAACGATCATTCAAAGCCTTGATTGACACAACAAGCTGCTCTTGGGCTGCGGGATGCAAAGGAGTTTGGGATTGAAAAGAGGTTTGTATTAAATATATTACGGTAGCACTCGGGGGTCCCAGTCAGCATCAGTTGTGCTAGGCACTGAACATAGGGATGGATGCAGCCCCTGCCCCAATGATCTTACAGTCTAAGACAACAAGCAACACATGAATGGAAACAATCAAATTATACAACTTCTATTGTCCTATATCCACTTGGGGAAAATCCTCATGGGCTTTAATTTGCGGTGGCTCTGCTGCAGTCGATGCTGATTCACAGCAGATGAGGATCTGTCCCTTGCTCTGTTTATTAAATTTAATTTTGGTTTAGAGAGACTAACTCAGAGAACACTGACATTTTCCTCCTGCCCCTCAGCCTAGCCCTTTGCCCGGGTCGTAAAATCAGAATTTGCCATATTGGGGTTTAGTGCTACTCACGCCGCATTAGATCTTGCAAAGTAGATGGTTCTGAACACGTCGTAATACCCCTGCACCTCAGTCAGTCGGCTGTGTGCCTCCCTCAGTGCAACACCACTTCAACCTCAGCAGAGTGGCATGCAATGGAGGAGAGCATGTGGCCAAGAGCTTTTGATGAGCAGAATACAAGGTAGAGTATGGGATGGAAAATAGAACCCTGGGACAGGGATCAAATGAGGCTTGTGCACCAAGCCCTAAGACCGTGGTTCTCAAACTTTTGTACTGTGACCCCTTTCACATAGAAAGCCTCCAAGTGCGACCCCTCCTTATAAGTTAAAAACACATTTTATATATTTAACACCATTATAAATGCTGGAGGCAAAGTGGGGTTTGGGCTCACAGCTCACAACCCCCCCTGCAAGAACCTTGTGACCCCCTCAGGGGTCATAGAATATCAGGGTTGGAAGGGACCTCAGGAGGCCATCTAGTCCAACCCCCTGCTTAAAGCAGGACCAATCCCCAGATAGATTTTTACCCCAGTTCCCTAAATGGCCCCCTCAAGGATTGAACTCTAAATCCTGGGTTTAGCAGGTCAATGCTCAAACCACTGAGCTATCCCTCCCTCTGGACCCCCACTTTGAGAACCCCTGCTTTAAGATATCCTCAGGCCACACACCCCACTGAAATTCTGCCTCAAATGAAGTGAGACCACTTCCCCCAGTCCTCACATGAGGCCCTGGCCCCCATGGCCAGCAAGGCAGCCGTGTCTCCCTGTGGAGATGAGAAGATGGGGTGAGAAGAAATCCGAACAAAAATTCCACCACTGTGTTCCCTACAAGGTCTGCTTAGCCTCGCCCACTACAAAATCTTACAGGTGACCAGTCGCCATTGGAGACTAGATCCATGTGTGTTTGCGTAGCCCACTGCTCTGGGTGTATCACCGATCCCCCTCAGCACCCAGTTACGGAGGCTGTGGGTCTGACTGGAGAAGGTCAGGCTTTCAGCTCTTTAGATACCTGCTTCAATACCTTGTATCAACTAAGAGAACAGCCCATTGTGTTTGCAGGATCAGGGCACCAGATTGCAAGCTGTGTGGGGTAGGGCCTTTCTTTGCCTTCGTTCCTGTCTGCAAATCCCCTAGTGCGCTTTTTGGAACAATGCCCCCAATTCAGCAAAACATCAAAGCATATGCCATTGCAGTCAATGAGACCATGCATTGGTGGGGATTTTCACAAGCACCTATATGACTTAGGAGCACAAGTCTCAAAACAATTATAGTTGTTCTCCTAAGTTAAAGAAGCCCGTTTGAAGTGTGTTGCTGATTCAGGGCCTATAGGAAAGATAACAAAATTCCCCCTGCAATGAAAGGGTTTAGCACCTTCTCTCCCTGTTAGGAAAAACTCCCCACTAAACTATTACCAGATAAATACAAAAAAACCCAATAAATGCCTAGATGCAAAAGAAACAAAACTCCGTGTTTTCATGACGGTTAGTTTCGTCAGCTGAAATACAGTTATCCTTGTGCCCCACCCACGGCGCTGTGAAATACAGCATAGGAATTCCTCAGAGCTCGAGCCTGCACTGAGTTCATAACTTTGCCTTCCTCGGATAGCTTGTCAAGCTGTCAGGAAGATATATTTCTTTTAGGAGAGCTGGTTTTAATAGCAGCTATGGACTGACCGCTTGAATTTCCACTCACGTTTTGTGAATGTGTGGGTCCTGTGCTGAGTTATTTTTAAACATATTTTGGGGTCTTTTTTTAAAAAAGCAGGTTCAGAATCAAAGGTAGGATGGGCTTAGTGCTTTTCACCTTTGTGGTGCTTTAAAGCCACTATGCCACAAAAACTGCAGCTCCCACAAATATAGCAGAGAGGTGGCATTATCTGGGGTGCGGTGTTCTGTGATCACACAACTCTTCCCCACCAAACAGACTTGCTTCCCACACCCTCTTCTCTTTTTTCTGTGCATCTGCTCATCAGCTAAGCCAAACACCTGTAGTGGCTTTATTTTTGGACCACCAATCTCCATTACACTTCAATCGTTCCTTTTTTGATGTAGGGAAGCTTTATTATGCCTGTTTTATGGGCAGGTAAACTGAGGCATGGAAAGATTGTGTGACTTGCCCAGGAGGAGAGTGAGCCAGTGGCAAAGCTGGGTATGGAACCAGGTGTCCTTACTCCCAGTCCAGTACTGTTACCACTACACCATTATTAAAATAACCACTAGGGCCTGCCTCTTGTACCTTGGGCAAAGCAAAGGCTATGAGCGTAGTGTATGAGCTGGTCATATATCATATTGCTGTGCTCCTTCACTAGACGGTTTATGGTTCTGACACGGGCTCTTCGGCTGTGGAGGAGAGAGGAAGGACTCATCAGAGTTACAGTGGTGTGATGGGATAAAGCTCTTGTAGGGCCCAGAGTGAAGGAAAGAGAGCTGATTGGCCAGCTGGGCTGTCACTCACCCAGAGAGACAGAGGAGGGACTTCTTTCCCCCCAAAGGCTTCTGGGTAGGGAAACCCTCTACAAAACTTCTTGGCTTCCCTTCCAGCTGAGGGTGAGAGTTTCTGGCAGAAGGGTCCCGTGGAATTACAGAAGGTAGGTTTTTGCTAAATATTTATTTGAATATATCTGGGTGTTATGTTTTTTAAAAAATTCCTCTGAACTTGCTGCTTATTGCACAACCTTGCTGTTGCACTGCAACAAATAGGAATGGGGTAGATACCAGGAATCAGCTCATAAAATTCTCCATTTCTCAGGTATAATTTACCCAAGGTGACATTTGCTCACGGCACCAGATTTATTGGCTCTGGTTTGTGTGGGGAGTGCCATGCGGTGTGCAGTGAACCCAAGTGGTCAGGACCTCTGTTTAACAACTCATGTTAAAGATGGGGTCTTCAACAGCACGGTGCTCCTTAGGGGACATTACTTACCTAATGCTTCTTAGGGGGAAATGGCTCATGTTGAATTGCTAAACACTTTACAAAGGAGGTCAGTATCATTATCCCTATTTTACAGATGGGGAAACTGAGGCACCGAGGTATGAAGTGACTTGCCCAAGATCAGACAGAGCCTGGAGTAGAAGCCAACTCCTACTCTACGCTCCCTCCTGTTACATAGCTGGCAGAGTTCGGCAGGAGCACAGATCTCATGAGTCACAGTCCAGTGGCTCTTAACCTTGCCAGACAGCTGTGCCCCTTTCAGGAGTCTGAGTTGTTTTGCGTACCCCCAAGGTACACCTCCCTTAAACTGCTTGCTTACAAAATCAGACCTAAAAATACAAACGTGTCACAGGCTGCTATTACTGAAAAATGGCCGACTCTCTCATTTTTACTATAGAATTATAAAATAAATCAATTGGAATATAAATATTGTACTTGCATTTCAGTGTCTAGTATATAGAGCCATATAAACAAGTCATTGTCTGTATGACGTTTTAGTGTGTACTGACTTCGCTCGTGCTTTTTATGTAGCCTGTTGTAAAACTAGGCAAATATCTAGAAGAGTTGATGTACCCAGGGCCGGCTCTGGCTTTTTTGCCGCCCCAGGCAAAAAAGCCTCCGGCCGGGAGGGAGGGCGGCCGGAGCCCCGGGGGAAGGGCGGCGAGCCCCGGCGGGGGCTCCGCTCTCCCCCCGGCGGCCAGAGCGCCGGGGGCAGGGCGGCGAGCCCCAGCCGGGGCTCGGCTCTCCCCCGGGCGGCCAGAGCGCCGGGGGCAGGGCGGCGAGAGGGCGGCGAGCCCCGGCTGGGGCTCGGCTCTCTCCCCAGCGGCCAGAGCGCCGGGGGCAGGGCGGTGAGAGGGCGGCGAGCCCCAGCTGGGGCTCGGCTCTCTCCCCAGCGGCCAGAGCGCCGGGGGCAGGGCGGTGAGAGGGCGGCGAGCCCCGGCTGGGGCTCGGCTCTCCCCCCGGCGGCCAGAGCGCAGGGGGCAGGGCGGTGAGAGGGCGGCGAGCCCCGGCTGGGGCTCGGCTCTCCCCCCGGCGGCCAGAGCGCCGGGGGCAGGGCGGCGAGCCCCAGCCGGGGCTCGGCTCTCCCCCGGGCGGCCAGAGCGCCGGGGGCAGGGCGGCGAGAGGGCGGCGAGCCCCGGCTGGGGCTCGGCTCTCCCCCCGGCAGCCGGGGGGAGGGCGCGGGGGGGAGGGCGGCCAGAGCGCCGGGGGGAGGGCAGCGAGCCCGGCTGTGGCCCCGCTCTCCCCGGTGGCCCGAGCGCCGCGCCGCCCCCCTCCAGGTGCCGCCCCAAGCACCAGCTTGGTTGCCTGGTGCCTGGAGCTGGCCCTGGATGTACCCCCTGGAAGATTTCTGCATACCCCCAGGGGTACACGTACCCCTGGTTGAGCAGCACTGCTGTAGCCATTAGGCAGCACTGCCTTCCATTTCCTTGCCTTCGCTGACAGCACTTCCTCCACTTGCTTTCCTATCTGAGCCCAAACCTGCTTAACATGACATCTGAGAGGGTCAGAGCCTTGGGAGGTGGCGACAGTACTGAGTGATGGGCTGGTTGGGGAGGGAGGGAAGGAAGAAAATATATACTTAAAAATAAACCTAAAAGGACACAGCCACGGGAGAAGTTTCTTTCTGTTGTTAGAAAATAAGAACTGAGATTGTGTTCTGTGTACAGCTCTTCAGAGGCTAAAGAAGAACATTTTCTGTTTGAACGTGTCGCATTTAAAAGCCAGCGCTGTCTCCCCAGCAAGATAAGGAAGTTTTTCTTATTTGAAACTTTCAGTATCTACACTTGGCCAGCTGCAGGGAGTTGGATCCCTTTGAGCCATTCAGCAGAGACAGAGGAGGGGAGTGAATGAAGTATGGCTCAGTGCAACAACCTAGAAGGCTTTTCCTCCTTTTCCCCCATCCTGGAATTAACTAATAATAAGAAACCAAAGGAGCCAGAATAAGGAGCATTGTGTTTTTTATTCCTTTGTTTAAAAGACATAGATGGATTTCATAGCAATTATTAGTCAGCATTTTTATTGTAGACCTCAATGTGTATACATCCAGCGCCTACCAGAATGGGGTCATGACTGAGATCTCTATCGTACGGTTTCATTGTAGTATCTGGACACAGTCCATGTCAAATGCATAGCAATAGCAAATTGTTAGTGGATTTTGTTGCATCTCTGGCACTTCTCCCCTTTCAAGGGTAAAAAGTCTACTGGGGATTTTAGGGTTTTTTATCAATTTTGGTTGGTTTGCTTTAGGAGGGTTTTTTGTTGATATTTAAAAAAAAACAAAAAACACCTATTCAGTTGTAGGTGTCCTAGTCCTTAACAAAGGAGGTCAGGAACATTACACCCATTTTATAGATAAGAAGACATGAGTTGCCCAGGGTCACCCAGTAGGCCAGTGTCAGAGTTGGGAATAGATCGTAGGTCTCCTGAGTCCCAGGCCTTAGCTTTAGCCACTAGACTACACTGCCTCCCATATTCCATCTCCATGGAGCCAACCAGGTGTTCCTGTAATTCTACAAGTATTTCAGTTCTCTCTGGCTTCTTGACAATCTCTGTTCCATCACGTCACTTGGATAAGGTCATCATCGGGCTAATGCAACCTTATAACATTTTACTCATTCCAGTGTTCCATTAGCACGAAGTGATGCAGCAGGCAGGGCTATAGAGGGAAAGATCTTCAACAAGCATGCATAGACGCCAGTGTTGCATGCCAAGAGACTGGTGTTTGGGAGTGGCCTGGCTCGTAGCTTGCATTCTGGAACTCCTGGGGTCTCATGAAACCTGAGCTCTTTCTCCAGTCCCCCTCACGCTGGTGCAGGGCATGTCACTTTCTTCTTTGTTGGGGGAGAAGATACTATTAGCCTTTCGAGTGGAGCAGAACTTTCAGAAGCACCTAAGTGACCTATGAACCTCAGGCTCCTAAGGCACTTAGCCACTCAAACATTTTGCTTATCCTCATTGTCGTGAGAATAGATTCTATGCGTGGGTGGCAGACACCTAATGCATAAGGGCTGCGCTCCAGCTCCCCCATCCATTGGAATTGCTAGCCAAGGAGTTCTGAATGAGAAGCTGCTGGGTGGTATAGCTGGTTCTCTGTCTCGCCAGTGTATTGAAATTCAATGGGAGGCAGAGCTGAAAGAAGATTAAAAGCACCGGTGCTTTTATTAAACCCAGAAGTGGACACGCATATGCATTAATGTCGTCTTTCTGGCCCTCAGAAGTCTACAGTTATCCAGAGCATCAAACGCTAATATATCAAGACCCAAATACCCGCCCCTGATCACGAAGGAAATGAAAGTTGTTCTATTATGTATTTATCTGCTCCTGAAGGGAGGTGTTTGAAACAGCAGGAGACAAGGGGAGAGTGGAAGACTTTATTTCTATGACTCATCTGAGACGAGAGGTAAGTCAGTATATAGAATGCAGTATTTCCTTGCAGACCTGGGACACTCTCCTTTGTCCAGCCTCTTCTGTTCTGTGCAGCCATCCATGCCAATCCTGGGACTACCAAGCCCTTCTCTTCTATAGATCTCAAAGCACTTTACAAAGGAGGTCAGTATCATTATTCCTGTATTTACAGATCGGGAAAGTGAGGGACAGACAGGAAGTGACTTGCCCACAGTCACCCAGTAGCAGAGGCAGGAATAGAACCCAGTGGTCCTAAAACCAGTCTACTGCTCTAACCACTAGGCCACCTTACAGTATCAAGCACTTGAGATCTGTGATAATCATGAGTCAGGCCCTGTCACCTCTCCCCTCCTCCTCCCTCCCCAAAAAAGAGATTAATAGGACTTTCGATTTGCCTTCTGGGTTTTGAGCCTTTCGGGCCATGTTTTCCAGCCCTTCCCCACATCCAGAAGGGCTACGAACTTAAAAATGAAATGAAATCAACTGAGATTTTTCACATAATCCCTTTACTCCAGGAGCTGGGGCTTTAAGAAAAGCACCAAATATCCCATGACTTGCTATGGAGTAGTGAGGGCTGGTAATCCTGCTAGTTCCAATTCATTCTATGAAGGAAGTGCCTAGGAGTCAAGGCCCCCATGCACTATGGGTTACACTGGTAAGTAATAAAGGAGTCACTTCCTGCTGCCAGAGAAATCACAGTCCCAGCTGCTGATTACTATTGTTTGTTGAAATGCTGTAGGTCACATCAAAGATGGAATCTACAAGCTCCATGCCCTGGAAAGCTGGATGTTAGTTCAGTGCACATATAATATGCTTCTTTTGGTAGCATCTAGAGGCATCAAGTGAGATCAGGATCCCACTGTCCTTGGTGCTGTACAGATAGAGTGAGAGGTGGTCCCTGTCGTGAAGGGGATGTTCTCAGACATACTTTAGAGATGGGGGAACAGAGGCACCAAAAGAATAAGGGTAAAACTTTCAAAAGTGATTTAGGAAATCTCATTGAAAATCAAGGGAGCTTTGGCTCCTAAATACCTTTGAGATTCTGCTCCTTAGGCTCCTAACTCCCATTGAAATCACTGAAAGTCAATGGGACTCAGGCTCCTGGGAAAGTCTGGTCTGCTTGTTAGAGCAAGGGACTGGGAGTCAAGACTCCTGAGTTTTATTCCCAGCTCTGCTACTGACTCTGTGTCCTTTGGCAAGTCTCTTCACCTTTCTGTGGCGTGTCTTACTGCTCTGTAAAATGGAGGTACTAGTACTGACCTCCTGCCCTGGGGTGTTGAGGTTTACCCAGCATTTGAACTCCTTGGGTGAAAGGTGCTCTACACGTGAGCCGAAGGAACAGGACTTTGGAAAGGGCTTAGCTGTCCCTCCTTGTGGGTCTGGTAATCTTCCATTTCTACTTTGTGGCCACTCTCCCGGTGCGGCTGGATCCAGGAGCTCGCTTTCTGGGCCAGCCTGAGGCGATGAATGCTGGCACCATCCACAGGATCGAATTCTTCTTTAAGTAACTTTAAACCCAATCACGTCTGACTTTGCTTGCGGAGAGGTCTCAAGATGCATGGAAAGCCCAGCGCCGGCTCATTTACCCTCTGTCGCGCCGACTCTTCTCCCACCTGAACAAGTGGAACCACGCCTGCCCTTTTTGCAGTTTTCCTGCCAACCCAGGAGAGACTCAGTGTGAAGCGTTATTGTGATTTGGGACAAAGCCCAGCAGAATACAATTTGTAGAGTGTCAGGATTTATGATGCTGTCCTCAGGGAACTTGCATGCTGGGACTCGGTGTTCTGTTGTCTCCTGTTTCCTGCATCTTGATTACCATGCTGAAGGTGAAATGTACGGTCACAATCTCTGATTACACCCTCTCACTGGGAGGGGAGACAGCGGCTGGTCTTGGTGGGAAACCCCAAGAGGGGAATAGGCTACGTGGGTGAATAGTGACAACTTCCCGAAGAGCAGCAGTGGAGTTTGGGCTTGTATTTGGAATAATCCAGGAAGCCATCCCGGTGAGACAGGCGGGGTCTCTTGAGCTGCTGGATTAGAGCACCACTTCCCGAAGCAACTTCCCCTTCCAGCACTGACTTGACAGTGTTTAAATTCTACTCTTGATCCTTGCAATGGCAAAACCCCCACCAGCCCCTGCTGGGCTTGTCACAGTTCAGGGCAACTGCCACTGTATTCCTCCACTAGGCTTCAGCAAGGGCACCTACTCTCAGGCTTCAAGCTCCCCAGCCATCACCTCTCTTGGGTAGAGACTCGCATCTCTCTCCCTCCTCTGCAGACTGCACAGTTCCCTGCCTATCCTGAGTTCCCCAGCAAATCAGACTGCCTAAGCCGGCCTGCTTTACTTCTCCTCCATGTAATGCCCACACTTATAAGGGACCATGCAGACTTTCCTAAGCAAGCACATTTATTCTTGAGGTGAAAGTATTCCAGAGAAAACAAGTCCAAAGAACCTACGCGCATGCTAACAAGCTTACCAGAGATCACCCCATCTCCAGCAAGGGCTCTGGCAGGGATCAGTGCTTCCGACCCCAGCAAGGGCTTTTTCTGGGGTTACCAGTTCATAATTGCCTTGGCTCAGAACCAGCACCCTCATCAATTGGAGAGTCGCTCCCTTATACAGTCTGGGTCTCTGATCTGCCGAGGTAATCAGCCAGACGATGGTCTTCGCTTCAGGGCAAAGGCTGGGTCTTTCCTTAACCAGAGGTGGTAATTCGCATTCACCTCCTCCCAGGGAATCCCTCAACTTTCTCTGGCATATTGTTTAAAATAGTCCTTTTGAAGCCCAAACACTTCCCAAGGTTGACACTGGCCATGTCTCCCCCCCTACATACAATCCCACAATAATACATAAACACTCACATCTTTAATACAACAAACTCCTAAGATACTTACCCTGAATTCAGTAAGGTTTGCCCAGGAAATTGCTATGTCTGCCATAGTGACCACACACAAAGGCTTGCGATGGTGAGAGCAGGTCTGCATGGCACAGCACTTAACATACCTGTGGCACCTTGCTGAATTTACTGCTCCCACTGAAACTACCCCTCATAGGAGCCGAAGCAGTGGTAGCCACAATAGGAAACGTGATGCAAACAATCTCCAGGTGTAGATGTGACCAAAGAGATTCGAGATTCGCAGTCGCTGCTGGGTGCTCTAATCTGTCCCTTCACCCACTGTTCCATTTGTTTGTTTCATCGGCTTGTTGTGTCCTGCTTCACCTTGATTGTGTGCTTGATTGGTGCGGGAAACTCAACGCTGAGCACAGTAGGGTCCTGATCTTTGATTGGGGTTTCTCTGTGTTACAGTAATAGAAATATTAAATAACCGTGGTTTGCTCTAGGCAATAACTCTCCCCAAATATTTATTTTTATGAAAAAAAATGCAGGAAATCATAAGTTATAAAACAATATTAATATATTAATGGTTGTGTTAATAGTAATGCGGTGTTACATAGTGATTTTAATACTTAATGCTATGGTTTTATGTGATGTTAATAATTGCAGTAATATCAATGCAGCTTTGTATAATAAATATTAATAACAGTGCAGCTTCATGGGATTGTTTTTAAACTTTTGCTGCTTTTGTTTTTCATTTCTCTCCTGCCCAACAAAAATAAGACTACCCCCTCTTTCTCCCACAAGAGGGTGGCCTATTTTTCCCCCTGAAAAGCCACAAAGTGAATAAACCCACCGGATGTGCGCTCCAGGGGGCAGGAAGCGTCCTCTCATTCCATTCATACAATGCCTAGCATCAAGGGGGCTTGGTCCAGGATTTGGGTTGCTAGGCGCCACTTCCACACAAATAATAATGCAGGAAGCGAGCGCAATCAAAAGGGGCCAAAGAGGTGAACACATTCTCCCCTGGCAAGGCTGCATCCAACTGTGTTTCATGCCATGGTCTTTGAGAGTTTACCACATTCTAATTACATTTAATCACCTACTCTCTATTCCCCTGTCTTCTCCCATCACCTCACCTAGTTCCACCTGACTCCACATGGCGAAAATCCCTTCTCATTGTCTTCAAGAGCCTTCCTCTTCTCATTTTCTTTTCTTTCTCTCCCCACCCCCTTGTCCTATGGTGCTATAATTATTTTTCCTGGGTCCTGAATGCAAAGGGCCATTGTGTAACCTTGTCTCAAGCTATCTGTCAGATCAAATCGCCCAGTTTTAGTGAGATTATGAGAGGAATAGCTGAGCGACGGGACAGGTTTTCTTTACGTGGTTATAAGAGTATGGTCAGTGGGCCATATCATTGCAGAGGCACTTTCTTTTTCTAATTGGAATTGGAGCTGGATTTGGGAAGGATACATTTGAAGAGCGATATCCAGAAGGAAAGTTCTTTAGGGGCTTCAAAGTCTGAGCAAACTTTGACGTCTACATTTGCAGTGATGGCATTTCTGGTTAGAGATGGGTGAATCTTTGAAGGCTCAGGCTTGACATTGACATGGAATTAATCCATCACCTGTATCCATCCATGCATAGTAATAATATTTTTGCCTACCTTTGCCATATCACATACTCAGCTGTGAACTTACCTGCAGGTATCATTGCTATACCTGTTACCTCATGCCTTCCAAACACCTACCGGAGAGGCAGGATGGACATGCAGCACAGGACTGGAACTCAGGAGACATGGATTTGATTCCCAGCTCTGCCACAGATTCCTTGTGTGACTTTGGGGAAATTGCTGAGTTTCTTTGCACCTCAGTCCCCATTTATAGTAATTCCTTGGTCTATGCTGACCAGCTCTTTAGAGCAGGGACTGTCTCTGTCAAGGCACATGCAGACAAAGTACTTGCTTAAGGCCAGGAGCGGAGCAAGGAGTACAACTCAGGTCTCCCAGCTCTGTCCACTGCCCTGGTCACTAGGCCATACTTCCTGCACACACCCCTCTGCTGTGAAACCTTTGAAGAAGAAGCTGCAGAGATGAGCACCCCATGCTCACACCGTGTGGCCTCCTCACATGCTGCTCCATTAACAGGCTCTCTCTACCTCAGGCACCCTAGCGGGGAAGCTTTGTCATAAGATCCCAGCAGAGACAACCATTTAGCAGATGCTTATTCTTCTGACAGGGCTGGTAATCACTGCATTCCACTAGCCGGGGCCAGAGTTCCTATTCATTTTCACAGGCTTTAGTCCTTTATCACGTATTCTTTTGAAAGGGTCTTGCTACTGACAGACTTGAGGAAGGGCCGGGGTGAGGAATCTGTATCCTATTAGCGGTTTTCTAGTCTTCCATCAAGTCTCTAAGTGGGTTTCAGGCTGGTTGGAAGAAAAAGGTTTTGATTAAATCAGAAATTCCATCTGGAGCGAAGCTCTGAACAGGCAAGGGAATGCTTCCACCTGGTGCTTAATGACATTGCTGTGGGGATGCAGTTGTTCTTTTTCTCACTCTCCGGGCCACTGGGAAGTAGTAAGTAGGCCATGAGCAGCCGCTTGGGAGCAGAGGGTAAACATCCGAAGGACACAGACGCTGTCTGCAGAGGAGGAGCACCAGGACTGACCCAGAACCAAACACTAGTGGGGCAGAGTTTGTTAAAGCGTGTGATGCAGCCTTGGAAGAATGTGGTGTGGATTTATGGTGGGTGAAGGGAGCGGGCCTTGGATGCACTGTCCTAACCACGTTTGCTGCCTGCCCTTCCAGAAGTGGGGAGGAAAGGGGGGGGCGAAGAACTGGTTGTAACGTTGCAGTCTATATAATTTTATAAAAATATGCTAATGAGTGAATATAATGTAACTGGAATATGCTTCATGCAAAAGGTCTCTTGTAAGGTATCATTACAAAGCTTATAGTCTACTGAGTGTGATCGTCCTATTTGTATAAATGTATCATTCTTGTATCTGAAACTAGAAATATGAAATATAACTCTGAGGGCCTATTGTAATTATGCAAAGTGTGGGCCATTAATGGTGGTTTGGAATCGTGATGACTGTCTGCAGATGGGTGTGTTTTTTACCTGTGAGTCGTCCTGTATACGTGTGTGCTGGCAAGTGGGCAATGAAGTCTTGCAGTGACATGTGATCATGTCACCTGACCTGGAATCCATCTTTAACCTGGTGTCTTTCCATTGAGAAGGAGGGGTTGGAAACCCAGAGAGGGACAAAGGATTCCCGCCTTATGCAAAAGATATATAAAGGGGTGGAACAGAACAAAGGGGAGAGAGGAGCCATCATGAAGAATCCCCTAGCTACCACCTGAGCTGGAACAAGAGCTGTACCAGGGGAAAGAATTGTGCCCAGGCCTGGAAGGTGTCCAGTCTGAGGAAAAAACTTACTAAAGCATCTCTGAGAGTAAGATTATCTGTATTCAGTTTGATTAGACATAGATTCGCTCATTTTATTTTATTTTGCTTGGTGACTTACTTTGTTCTGTCTGTTACTACTTGGAACCACGTAAATCCTACTTTCTGTATTTAATAAAATCACTTTTTACTTATTAATTGACCCAGAGTATGTATTAATACCTGGGGGAGCAAACAGTTGTGCATATCTCTCTATCAGTGTTATAGAGGGCGAACAATTTATGAGTTTACCCGGTGTAAGCTTTATACAGGGTAAAACGGATTTATTTGGGTTTAGACCCCATTGGGAGTTGTTGGGCATCTGAGTATTAAAGACAGGAACACTTCTGTGAGCTGTTTTCAGTGAAGCCTGCAGCTTTGGGGCAAGTAATTCAGACCCTGGGTCTTTGTTGGAGCAGACGGGCGTGTCTGGCTCAGCAAGACAGGGTGCTGGGGTCCTGAGCCGGCAGGGAAAGCAGGGGGAGAAGTGGTCTGGGCACATCAGGTGGCAGCTCCCAGGGGGTTTCTGTGATCCAACCCGTCACACTGGTATGGAGAGAATACAGGGCAAATCAAAAGTGCAGCCCACTGGTGATTGTGTGTTAGAGGTCCCATCCACAGAGGGCATGAGTCTGTTGTTGGGGAGCCTGGCCTCTTCAGCTCAAGCCGTAACCGCTCATGCATTTAGCTCTGGAGGTCCAGGGTGCTGGCCAAGATGGCGGCCGTTGCACAAAGTTGGAAGTAGGAGGGTGAGGGGGAGATGGGAGAGTGAGCAGAGAACCTTGCTGCACAATGCCTTGTTTGGGAAGAGGCTATCCAGATACTGAGGCTGTGTCTACACGTGGAGCTGTAGGTGTGATTCCCAGCCTAAGGCTACGTCTTCACTACCCGCCGATCCGGCGGGTAGCAATCGGTCTATCGGGGATCGACTTACCGCGTCTAGTGAAGACGCGATAAAATCGATCCCTGATCGCTCTGCCGTCGACTCCGGAAATCCACCACGGCAAGAGGTGGCAGTGGAGTCGGCGGCAGCGCGGCAGCGGTCGACTTTCCCCCGTCCTCACAGCCAGGTAAGCCGACCTAAAATACGCAACTTCAGCTACGGTATTCACGCAACTTCAGCTACGTGATCTTAGGTCGGACCCCCGCTGTAGTGTAGACCTAGCCTAGACCTAGCCTGAGTTGACAAACTTGTGCTATTGAGCTACAGTACTAAAAATAGGAGTGTCGCCTCAGCACCAGGGGCAGCGATGAGTGGCTGCACGGGGCTTCCCACTGCGAGCCCATACTCGGGGAGTGCTGGCGGGTTTGTACACGGGGCAGCTAGCTCTTCTTGCCACTCATGCTGCCAGGGCCGGGCTTCTATTTTTAGCTTGGTCAGAGCTAGTGGGGGTATGTCTCCTTGAGCTGCAGTTTACAGCTTCTGGCTCTGGTGCAGATGTACTGCAGATGCTGTCCAGGGGAAGTGAAAGGAGCCACACACATGCCATGGTAGAGACTGAAGGTGAGCGTTTATCTATACGGCAGTAGTATTGCAGACACTTCCTTTTCCCCAAGCACCTGATGTATTAAATGCCCTCTAGAGGGCGACATCTCACTCACGCACACAAAGCCAATCCGCTAGGCTCACAATCACCATTGCTTCTCAGAGCAGCTAAGCCCCAGAACTCCACCATAACTTCTGCCTTGTCCGGAAAGCTGGAGCAACTATGAGTGAGGGTAATTAATGCTCTCTGGGCAGTAGCTTCTTCGTCAAACTCTGAATAAAGGCCTGGTAAAATACCAATGGTGTGCTCTCAGAGAACAGAGCAGCTGTCTGACCTGTTGGATTTGTCAAAAGTTACCTCAGCAGGGCTGCCAGCCCTGTAAACCTGTTTCCTTTAATGGCTGATGAAAGAGGCTTAAAGATGGGGAGGAAAAGGGTGTCTGGTGGCTCAGGCACTGGACTGGGAAGCAGGAGACCTGGGTTCTCTCCCTGATTCAACCACATATCTGCTGCTTGACCGTCAGCTCTTTGCTCCATCTGTGTCTCTTCCCACCCACCAACTAATTGGACTGTGAGCTCTGTGGGACAAGGATTATCTCTTGACATTTGTAGGTCCAATACTGAGCCCAACAGGGCCCTGATCAAAGCTGTAGGTGCTACCATAATGCTATTAACAGCAGGTTTGCTTTAAGATGGGGCTGAATTTCATGTTGGGTCCTATTTAATTCATTCCTTCTTCTTGGGCTGCTGCATATAAACCTCTCCCAGGCTGGAGGCAAAGCCTGTTCAGACTGGGCAATAAAGGAGTCAGTCACCCAGCTGTATTTCATCTGCCCTGCTTTTTTATAAAGAGCTTGCTAGCCCTCTGTCCTTGTTAGTGTTTCCTTAATAGCTGCTTGGCTATTTTATGCATCTTCTGCTGCACCCCTGTATTCACCAGAGTAATTAGAACATCTAAATCTTTCTAGTATGTCATCAAGACTCTGTGAAATTAACTGATATTGGCACCCAGGCTGCAGAGTTGCAGAATTTCACCCAAATGATCAAGATAAGCATAATTGTGCCTCATTGTTCCCTCTGAAAAGTCTTTGGTCTTTCTCTCTCCTTTATATGGAATTCAATGGCTTTGCCTTTTGTTGACTCTGGGAATCTTTATGGGGCATTGTGTCACCTGATGTGTAGAGGGAGGAGTGTGTATCCCCCTCTACTAACAGTGTGGGGGGCTCCACCTACCTTACTTGGTGGTGAATATGTCCCGTTTTGGCCGGGACAGTCCCTTTTTTAAGCCCTGTCCCAGCCATCCTGACTTTTTTGGCAAAACTGGACATTTGTCTCATTTGCTCTTGCCAACTGATCATCAGTTTTGCCAAAAAAGTGGGGTGTGAACCATAGCGGGGTACCGAGGAATGTGTGGGGTGGAGGCCGGAGAGCAGCAACCAGCCCTTAGTGGAAAGGAGGGAGGGCTCAGGAAAGCGGCTTTGGCTGGACCAACCCTGCCCGTGTGGGTGGCAAGGGTTCTCGGCTGATCCCGTGCGTGCAGGAGGCAGAAGGCAGGGCCTCGCACGGTGTCCCATTTTTCCCTTTGGGTAAATATGGTCAACCTAGTAAGCAGCCCTCCCAAAGCTTCCCCCTTCTGGGCTGGTGCATTGACAGCTCCCTGTTTTTGTTTCATGCTACCTTATGTATTCCTGGATCCACGCCCTACATTCAGCTTCACCTGCCTATTGCACAGTGGCAGTGTTTCCCAGGTGGTGGGGAGATGGTCCCTGTGGAGGCAGGGGTGGGATGTTAGCTGGTGAGATACATGGTACGAGCCCCGCCTGGGCAATGGCAGGGTAACTGCACCTTGCCAGTGCCCCATCCTTGAACCCTAGGGTTGGGCAGGTCAACCCATTCCCTGGCTCCTCTGCCAGGACAGCCCAGATCTGAGCACTTTGAAGAGCCAGCCATGAGATGGTAATAACTTCTGCCCACTGCTGGGCTGGGACCAGCTACCCAGAGACCATGTGTTCCATGTCCCACTGCTGTTTCTCCTGAGTGTCAGGGGATCCCAAAGGAGATATGGAAAAGTGCATGTCTGCTTCTTTTTAGAGCTTCAACCAGCCTGTAAGCTGCCTCCCATTAGATGCTAAGGCTGCGCCGAACCTGGGAGAATTTGCCGGTATTTCTCTGTGAAAACTGAGAGGTTTGCAGGCTCAAATGTTCTGGAAGCAACTGGTGTCTCTGGGTCAAATGCCTGTGGTAAAGAAGAGAACAGTCTGCTGGAAAGGCAATGAAGCAATAGGCAGGAAGGGATTAAAGTCTAGTAGCATGGAGTAGTAGCGGGAGTAGGATGATGGGGGGGGGGGAAGAGAAGCACAGAATTGGGGTATTCTAGTGAATGCTTCACTCAGCCAGAAGCATGGGCATGGGGGCTGCTTGGGGTGTGAGTTCATAGAAGTTGATCTCTGGGGAAGGAGAAGAGTTCTCCTGGCAAAGCCAGATAGTGGAATGGAGAGAGGTAAAATCTGCATTGGGAACAGACAGCTGCAGCTCAATTAAATATTGAAGCCCTTCTGTAAATAAGTAATAACTCCCAGCACCGAGAGACTGGGGAGAGGAATACCGTTTTACAGCTGGAAAAGGAGAGGTGAGGGAGTGAGCAGGTCCTTCGCAAATCCGTTCCCTTCCCCTCCACTACAGGGAGCAGCTTGTTAAAATAATGGTCTTCTCCAGGTTTGTTGGTTCCAGCAGTGAACCCAGTGCTGCTGAAAGCTGGGAGCTCCAAGCTTCCTGCATGTGGCCCTGTCATACGGATATAACCCTGAGCTGGAAAAATACCCTCTAGTGGTGGGGCGGGAGCAGGCTCTTCACAATCATAGACTCGAGTCCAAGGACTCTGTCCACAACGGTGTGAATTCGTGCTGTGTATGTGGCTGGCTTTTTGTTATGGGGACACTGGATTAAGCCCCTCCAAACTCAGTGCACACAGGAAGCCAACTGGCTTTCAGGCCTTGATTGGACTAGGAGATGAAATGCCCTTTCTGCTACTTAGGATTTTATCTGTGTTCAATTACAGCCGGTCCAAATTTTTCTCTCAACTTTTTTTTCAACCAACACAAATTTAGAATTTGGGATGTGTATATCATTTTGGCCTTTCCCCTCTCCCTTCTCTGCCCCAAGATGGAATCCAATAACCTTATTTTGAGAAGCGTCACCATTGAAAATATACCATAATAGCTAATTCCTTTTTGGCATATGGCCAGACCATGCCAAGATATGGTCTAGTTAGCACCTTCCAGCTAAGCAAGTCTGGGCTAGAAAAGTTGATGGAGCTGCAGAAAGAGGTCTTGGTGATTCAGTAGAGGATGCTTTTTCCCCTGATTCAGCGCTGATGCTAATGCCCCATCCTGGTGTTAGCAGGCCCTGTACTGCAGGGAGCAGTGTCGGTAACTCTGTAGGAGGCACTTTCCTTCCTACATGAATCTACTGACACCACTGCCTTTGTCATAAGACCATGCTGCTTCTCTGCGCCTATGCAATGACTTGTTAGGATAAGTATAAATCAAGTACTGGCATCTCTTAACCATCTAGCAGGGACCCCAATGAGGCAAGTGGAGGAGCAAGCACTCAGATTTAACTCCACAACACTGAGGGTTGCAAAGTGACAGCAGCACATTTTCAAGGGGCAAAAAGGCCACCCTCTAAAAACATGGCCCCAAATGCAGCAATTCTCCTGCTGAGGGACTTCACCGTCCTGTATGTCACATGGGAAGGGACTCGGATACTGGGGTAATGGGGAAACAGTGCAAACCCCACCCCCCAAGATGGATAGATAGTAAGAATCACCAGCAGGCCAAACTCTCAGCTGGTGTAAATCTCTGTAACCTTATTGGCCTCAATAAAGTTACACTGATTTACACCAGCTGAGGAACTGATCCACCTTGTTTTCTTCCTCATTTTTGTGCCTGGCAGCCTCTCTCATAGGGATCCGCCATGCACTGTCCATGGTGCTGAATGCACTTAATAGGGTGACCTGAATGCCCCATGGACTCACACTCTGCCTTGCACTAAGGCAAAGGACTCTTTGGTTTGAGAGCAAGGGGGAAGGAAGGAAGGAAGGAACTCCTCCTATCCAAGAAGACTTATTCCAGGGGGTTTTCAACTAGGAGGGGCCACAAACAGATGTTGCGACCAATCTGTCCTTCCCATTTTGCTACATAGAAAGGGGGTCCCAGATCAATCCTGTTATTAGAGAAGCATCTGGACAGGCCCAGTTTGGAAAAGTTTGAAAGTCAATGAATTGGGTCTATGGATGTGGGTTCTGGGTCTGAGAGAGAAACTGCAGTAGCATCTGACAATACATTTACAAGTAGGAGGGGGAACTCTTGAGGAGGAAAGTTGTGTGCACGCTTGTGTGTGTATCCAGATGTGCACAATTCATTCACTGAACCCTGATCAGTTTCTGCCTCCCAAAGACTAACATTAGGTTTCTGCAATCTGGAGTTGTGCCTCTAAGCATGAATGGCCATTCATCAGCTTGGCCTTGCCGTGCATTTGTGTTAATGATCAGCTGTGGGAAGGTTGCCAGTTCCAGTAATAAAGCAGAGACAAGACTAGACTAAAGCACCATTATTGATCATTATTAGTTTCTTGTTAAATGAGGTGTGACATTGACAATTTACCTGCCTGGGGAGGAAATGGGTAAGTAAGGCGAAGAAATTTCTTTCCTTTCCTGTTGCCACACAGAGGTAAGAATTCCATCCTAGCTTTAAGTTTACTCAAGTGCTGCCCAAATGTCCTTCACACTTTTATCTCTTCCACTTTCCTTGAGGACACTTGGTACGTTTTACAGCCTTCCCATTAAACAAAGAAAGTGACTGGGAACTAATGTAGCAAAAGACTTTGCTGACTAGAATTTCTAAGGATGTTTTAGTGTCCTCCCTTCCCTTCTCTCTGCATTCAGAAAAAAATATTGATTGCTATTTTTAATTTAAATCTTGGACAAGATTCCCCCCAATCCCCCGCCTGGGTCTTTTGTGTTGCTAGTGATGAAAACTGATTGCAGTCTCTGGGAGGCAATTTGTACTGGGGATATTTAACAGAGCAATGAATGGCATTGGAGAGAGCCTCAAAAGCCAGGTGAACAATTTTCATTGACTCTGATGGGGGAGTCACACTTATAGATCAAGGAGTAGAAAAATTCTCCGGTGTCATCGTGGTTCAGAAATAAAAGGATTGTTGAATCGAGGACTTTATTAACTGACCTTTTCTGAAAATCACCAGGATGTTTGCAGTGAGGGAGAAGCTGGGGGTGGTAACATGTCCGACTCTTAATAAACATGCACGTTCCAAAAGCCATGGGTCACTCTGGATCTCGGTGCAGCATTTGCTGCTCTTTCAGTTGAGCACAGGTAAAGGCTGCAATCCAATACCTGTGGCTGGCCTCTCGGGCCCTTTTATAGCGCTGAGCCCGAGTCAGCTGACACGGGTTTTACTGCAGTGCTGACCTACCCTCTCGGACCTCCATGGCCATTCTGAGCTCAGCTGGAAATAAGGCTCAAGGCTGGAGAGGTGATAGAGCCCTCAGCACCCAGTGATGTCCAGGGAAGTCAAAGGTGCTGAGCCCTTAGAGCCTGGTCCCACGTTCTCGGAAACCCACCAGAGTCTTTGCACTGACTTCATTGGACTCTGGAGCAGGCTATTGTGTGCAGTGATGGGACATGTGGCCCTTTGAACCTACAGCGAATGAACTCAGAGACTGGTCTTTACCATGGGCCAAATACTAAAGGAGCCAGGATGTGGGGGGTCAAGAATCCTGCTCTGAAGCCATGGAACGGGCTCTGGAGCTGCCATTCTGAGCCTGCAGGTGCCCCTTTGCTTCCTCTCTAGTGGGGATAAAGTCCGGAGGAGGAACACAGTCCTAGAGCCACCCTCTGACCCAGGAACCATATCAGAATGATGGTTTTGTGGTTAAGGGACTGGACAAAGACTCAGGAGTAATGGTACAAATCCGGGCTCTGCCACGGACTTCGGGGAAATCTCTTAATATCTCTGTTCTCTGCCTCTAAAATGGGGATCAAATATTCCTTCTCCCAGCATCTGTCCAGATGATAAGTGCTATTGGGGCAGACCCTTTTCTTCCTATGTGTTTGTACAAAGCCTAGCTCAGTGGGACCCAGATGCCTCCAGGTGGTCCTGTCCTATAAATAATTCTAACAAATGACATTTTAGGAACCAGAATCTCAAAAGCTGGACTTTGAGAAGCTGAAACGACTTTGGAAAAGTGCCGGTAAAATTCACTCACACAAGGAGTGGCAGTCTTGGCATTTGCAGTAATAAAATCTGGCATTCAGTGTTTTGTTTCTGCTATCACAATAGATAGAGTTTTCAGAAGTTATATATGCTTCAAAGGTTAATATATGTTTATTATGAATGTGCTTCTTGTAAATGTTAATTATCGCTGGTGCAATTACAGGGTTTTTTTTCACTCCGTAGCATATGCCTTTTGTGTGTGTGTATATTTTACTACCTCTTATTATTTGCCACACTGCATTGTTCATCTAGGAGATAACTCAAGATTAAAGGCTTGTGGGGGCTGTAATTAGGAGCTGAGCAGTAGAATTTTGGACAATTTAAGGAGGAAATATGTAAAGCTGCTTTAAGGGTGAATGCAGACAATTTCCATAGCCATGCTGAGACAGCAGGGGAATGGTGCTGAGAGAACCGCCCTGGAGACCTTTTTCAGCTTGGAGTCGCGCTCCCGAGGGCGCAGAGCTAGCGGTGAGTGACTGGCACATTGGTAGCTTAATCTGGGCCTGCTGCTGCAACCAGGCCTCTGAAGGTATGTCTACATTGCAATAAAACACCCAGGGTCAGCTGCCTTGGGCTCACGATGCTCAGGCTGTGGGGCTATAAAACGGCAGTGCAGATGTTTGGGCTGGTGCTGGCAGCCTGAGCATTGCCAGCCCCACTCAGCTGACCAGGCCAGCCGCAGGGGTCTTGTTGTGGTGTAGATGTACCCTGACATGCAGGCCTCTGAATGCTTTGGAAGAATGCAAGTAACCCTGGCCAGTGGGATTCCCCCCGCCCCTCGTTCCCCCAGGGCGGGTTTTGTGCAACTAGAAAGTTGGCAACCCTAGCTCCATGAACCTTAATTAGAACCGCAATAACATACTCCGTTGCAAAAACATCATAACCTGAAGGATTGACTTTTAAATGCCTCTGGAAGGGGAGTCTGGCTAGGGCAAGAGCAGAAGGAATAATTTATAAATTATTCCATTTCCTACTAAGTCGTATGGCTGTTTATAGCTACTGTTTGATAATAGCTTAGGAACCTGCATTAATCTTTTAATGCTGGCACAATATCTATCCTTTACAATGTTTTGCAACAGCTGGTCATGGCATCACCTCTTAAGAATCTGTTAGTGATGCCATGAACAATAGGCCTTTGTGCTAAGTTATTGGTGGCTGCATTTAGACCTTGCTTTTGCAACGTGGTCTCAACAAAATGTCTCTTTCCTAGCCACAGTGCTCTAAAGGCGACTCTGTCTTTTGCTCTATACACAACAGAATTAATATGAAGAAACCACAGGAGTACTGTTGGGTCTCTAATAACCATGTCGGCTAAATCTATGCCACAGTGCAAGGCCAGCGACATCAATTCTGCTGGGAGCTTACGGCTTCTAAAATGTAGACCACACTGACTATTTAAAGGGGTACTACCCTATTCCTATACTCAAGTGACAGGGTGAATCGAGTGACAGCAGGGTGTTATATTGAGGCAGACAGTGGACTTCTGTGATGCAGGAGGACAGACAGTGCATAGCAGGGGGAGCACTCAGCACCTATAGCAGCGGTTCTCAAACTGTGGGTCGGGGCCCCAACCCCATTTTAATGGCGTCCTGCAAGCCCCCACTGTCCTGGGCGGTGGGGCTTGGGCTTGGGCTTCAGCCCTGGGCAGCAGGACACAGACTACAGGCCCTCTGCCCAAGGATGAAGCTCGTGGACTTTGGCTTTTCCCCCTCAGCTGTGATCTGAATCCAGACTTCCCTAGAGTTTGGTGGATTTGGGCGGGAAGGGGTGGCCTCAGGGATTCAGCTCTAGGGGTTGATTTGGGTCCTCTCCTATTTTCAGATATAAGGGATCAGCAGTTTCTAGGTCATTGAAGTTGCTCCGCCCTTCTAGAAATTAGAGCACTTAGTTCTGGTCCCTATACATAGACATAAGAGACCAGCTGTAGACACTGGGAACATAAGAGCAGCCATACTGGGTCAGACCAAAGGTCCATCAAGCCCAGTATCCTGTCTGCCGACAGTGGCCAATGGCAGGTGCCCCAAAGGGAATGAACAGAACAGGGAATCATCAAGTGATCCATCCCCTGTCGCCCATTCCCAGCCTCTGGCAAACAGAGGCTAGGGACACCATTCCTGCCCATCCTGGATAATAGCCATTGATGGACCTCTCTTCCATGAATTTATCTAGCTCCTTTTTGAACCCTGTTATAATATTGGCCTTCACAACATCCTCTGGTAAGGAGTTCCAGAGGTTGACAGTGTGTTGTGTGGAAAAAATACTTTCTTGAGTTTGTTTTAAACCTGCTACCTATTAATTAATTTGGTGGCCCCTTGTTCTTGTATTATCAGAAGGAGTAAATAACACTTCCTTATTTACTTTCTCTACACCAGTCATGATTTTATAGACCTCTATCATATCCCCCCTTAGTTGCCTCTTTTCCAAGCTGGGATTTGAAATGGCTGCCTGCTAACCTTCATGTGCCTTGGATTCCACAGCTCTAAAGGGAGGTTAGGGTACCTTTGCAAGGTGCTTTGAGATCTCTGGATGAAAGTGCTATGTATTATCATGTGACTCCACATTGCCAGGTTAACAGGAGGGGGTGGGCACTCTGCTCAGATGCCACACTTTCTCAGCTCGCCTGCCTGCCTGCCTGCCTTCCTTCCCTAGCCCATCCTCCCCGCTGACTCTTCCAGCAGGAATGCTGAGGCAACCGGCTTAAGAGACCATTATCCCTCTGGCTCCATTTCCTATTTTTCTGCTCATGCCTGTGATCCATCTTAGACCGTCAGGGATGGGAAACTTGAGCCACAGATTTAATCTCAAATCCCCTTCCATTTGCGATGCGGGGAGACAAACTGCGATTTCAGTCTGTGAAAGGGGAGAGGAGATTCCCAGCTCACATTAGCGGATGATAATTGCTTTGGGAGCAGAGACTCAACCTCAGCGGTGGGGTTTTTTTTTTTTTTTTCCTTTTGGTTCCTTCCCTATGAACGAATTTGCAGAAGGATTTCCACTAGCTGGGGAAGGCAGAACGTTCCTGAGATGTCTCCAAACATCACCTTCCCTTCTAGGCTAGCCCCCTGCAGGGTGTTCTAGTTGTCGAAGCATCATGAGCTTACAGACTAAATAGATGGGACAGACAGAATCAGATCCGGCTAGCCCAGGATCTAGTCTCAGACAGGGGCCAGCCCCTGCTGCTTAAGGGAAGTGCAAGAAACCCTGCAGCAGGCAGATATGGGGATAAGCTGCCCCCATGAAGGTCTCATCCTAGCCCCTAATAGTTAGCCTGTCAGGAGCCCTCAAGCAGAAGGTTTTCTATCCCTTCCACAGTAGTTGGTAGACAAGGAGAGAAGCAGAGAGGCGAGGTGACTTGTCTGAGGTCCTACAGCTGCTCAGCATCAGGAGAGCTGGATTCTAGTTCCAGCTCTGATTCCTTGACCAGCTCACTGAGCACTGAATCAGGTACTTGTTTGGAGGTGGTCAGCAGACTTCAGTCCCTTCGTTTGCCAAGCCGGTGCTGCTGAAGAGGGAACTTCATCTTCCATTGGACGGCAGCTGTGCAAGCCTCAAGAGCTCTAAGGAGTTTGTCACCACTGGGTCACCTCTGGCACTGTGGTCATTGCATGGGAGTCCCCTGTTCCTTTGTTACCTGGGCCCAGGGGAGCTGGGGGAATTGCAAGACAGAGGCACTTCCGGATCACTAGTTCTGAGAGGAGCAGGTCTGGCAGGTTCAGGGAGCTAATGAGAGGGGATGAGGCCAGGTGTGGAGAGCCAATGGCAAAGAGGAGTTGGACTTTTTGTGGCTGTCTCCAGGAATAGAAATGCAACAGGCTGGCTCGCCAAGATTGGAACAGCGGGGCCCAGACAGGTGGAAATAAGCTCACTGTGTTGGAAAGGGGAAGTGGGCCTGGAGAACCCGATGCAGAGAGATTTACAGCTTCCATTGCACAGGGTCTGTCCACTCTCCTATTTGAAGCCAGTGGGAATTTTTGCCATTGACGTCGATAGGGGCAGAGGCACTCTGGTACTGTGGCAATGAGCGTCGTGGCGATGAACAGATAGCCAAGGGCAGCCCCATAGCTAGCAGGATCGCTCGGGGATGCAGGGAGCTTCCTTGCAACCTCTTTGCTCATTGTGTTGAAAAATGGGCCTAGCGAAAGGCAGCTCTGCGCTGGAAATCATTGGAGTTCTTGTGAGAGCGACTGCATCAGCGGGACAGCTGCCGAGGTCCTCGTGCTAGACGTGGGGATCGGAATATGATCTAAGGCAAGAGGAATCTTCCATGCTCAGAAACTGGGTATGGGATGCAACTGGCTGAACTCACTCTGTGAGCAGCGTGGGTGGGGGAGGGGGGTCAAGATGTGAGCAGAACCCAGTCCCTGAGTCCTGCTCCTGGATGTTTAACCATAACACGTCACCCCTCTGTTGCCTTGGGGGATTCCAAAAGTCGGGGCTGAGCTCATTGTGACTGGAGATTGCCCTTCGCAGATCTAACAAAGCCAGGTAGAAATGTCCCTTCCCAGAGAGAGTCCTTGGCTATTGGACTCATGTCCTGGTTGATCATCCAGAGAGGAATTGTCGCCTCACCCAAGTGAATGCCAGCCTTCTCCAGTACAGGGCACCACCTCTTTGCACAAGGATGATTTATTAATCGTGTTTATTTTAGCTGTAAAGTTCTCACCGTGTGCTGGGCAGGACACACAAGTGAGCTGATGACTTCAGCACGTACAGACTCAGTAGCACACAAGGGTCGGAGGAGCCTTACGCAAGGATTCCAAGGGCATGTCTACACTGCAGTAAAAGATGCGCAACTGGCCCAGGCTTATGGGGCTTGGGTTGCAGTGCTATAATTTGCAATGTAGATGTTCAGGCCTGGGCTGGAGCATGGGCTTTGGAACCCCGTGAGGGTACGTCCACACTGCAATGTGAGCCCAGGGTTAGTGGAACTCCAGTTAGCAGATCCTGGGTTTAACCTAGGGCTTCAGCGTCTACACTTGTTTGCAACCCCAGGCTAGAAATTGTTGAACCCTGGGTCCCAACCTGGGGCTCCTGCATCTACACTGCATTATGTGGGCCCAAATTCAACCATCTGTATCCCAGACTGCCTAGTGCCCTCCTGAAATGTGACCGCTCTCGCCCTTTGTTCGTGGTGCCATGTGGGAAGACTTTGATGGCCCACCAAATTTGACTGTCCAGCGGACACACAAAGTTGGCCTGTGGGATTGTGGGATACTTTTGTCGGACTCCCAAAGTATGAGTCCAGTGGGGTTGCATCTACACTGCGAGCAAGAGGGCCAGAACCCTGGCTCCTGGCTTATCCCAGGTTCAGACCCTCCACCTCCATGGGGTCCTGGGTACGAGACCTGAGTTCGTGCAATTTGTGGTGTCAACAGAAGGGGGAGGGGAGGCTTGAGCCTGAGTTTGAACCCTGGGATTAAACTGCAGGATAAACATACCTCAACGCACCAAGGCATGGTCTGGTGGTTAAGATAGTGAACTGGAGCGCTGGGCCCAGTTCTTGACTCTGCCACTATCTCCCTCTGTGATCTTGGGCAGTTGACTTAATTTCTATGTACTTCTGTTCTCTTTCCGAATAATGGGAAGACAATGGTTCCTTTCTTCCAGGCGCTGACTGTCTTGGTTGTATAGACTGAAAGCTCTTTACTATTCGAGCGGTAAAGTTCAGCATGGGAGGGATGTACTAGATTCTTTCTTGAGGTCCCTTCCAGCTCAGAATTTCTATGAATCTCTGTGTCTGGGACTGTTTCTTACTCTGCGTTTGTACAGCCCCCACTTCTAGCACTTCTAGGTGCTTGTGTAATATGACTAATCAATAACAGTCCACTCCACCAGCTTTCACTTAGGGATTGTTTATTTGTGTTATCATAGTGCCTATGGACCCCAGTTAAGGACAGGTGCCCTCGTGTGCTGGGTAGGGTGACCAGATGTCCCGATTTTATAGGGACAGTCCTGATTTTTGGGTCTTTTTCTTATATAGGCTCCTATTACCCCACCCCCTGTCCTGATTTTTCACACTTGCTGTCTGATCATCCTAGTGCTGGGTGTTGTACGTTTGGATGAACACCCAAACGTTTGGAATTCAGGCATGGTTTGGAAAAGGTGCCATGCGGTTTGGATGCTTCTTTGAACCTCCTGGGACTGTGAAATTGAGCTGGGAATCTCATGAGAACAGCTCATCTCCTCACGCCTTGGGAACAAAGAAAATGAGACACAATTTTTCAGACCTCATGGAAGTTTTCAGTTCAAGTTTTATGACCGTTGCGGGAGGGAGTTAATTTATCGGAACTTGTTCACCGATTGCTAGGTTTAATATCGGCATTTCTTTCATTAGAAGGGTAAGGATCCCCCTGTTTCCTGCCCCACAGACCCCTCTTTTTCCCTCAGCTAATTCCTCTGGCCTAAAGAACCCATTACTAGTGGATTCTGAGTTGTGGAAGGGGCTGGGCCATCCCTTTTCCGCACTGAACTGGGAGGCCTGACCTAATTACCCCCAAGGAATTAGTCAGCAGTTAGCAGGCAGATGCCCATACAAATAAAATGGTGTTTCAAACAAGGCATCTTCCCTCCCCCGCAACCAACGCTCTTTCCTTGCTACACAAAGGTCAATTGAATTCATTACAGTGTAAAATGCAGTTCTCTGATTGAAGGTTCTTCTTTAACATTTCAAATAAATGTTAGTTTTGCTTGATGGAATACTTTAAAGGTCCATTATAAAATACCCTTTTGTATGAGAACTAATTTCTTTACATCATTTTTCTTTTCTTTAATTTCATGGAACATAATTATTCCTTCCACCCTCCCTCCCTGCTTTTTTTCCTCTTTAACCTGTTTTGCCAGTGAAAACCAAACAATATTCTTTAAAGGGATATAGTCAGGGCTGATAGAAGATTAAAATATTGTGGATATGATAGAGCTATCTAAGGTATCCCCATTACCATTCTAACTGAGCATCTCACAGCCTTTTATCTAGTTATCGTGCAACACCTCTGTGGGACCAGAATGTCCTTATCCCCTTGTTACAGGTGGGGAACTGAAGCACAGAAACTGTGACCTTGCCTGAGTCACGGACTCTCTTTGTGCCTCAGTTCCCAGCTGTAAAATGGGCACAAGAGTAAATCCTGCTTGGTTTGCAAGAGGCCAAGGAATTTTCAAGCTATGTGTATGTACAGCACCTAGCACAATGGGGCACCTCCAGGTGCTTCTGCAATACAAATAATAGTGTGTGTTTTAATAGCACTAATAAAATGCACTTTTCTCCTCTCTGGCAGCTCCCCATTTAAGGATCTCACAATTATAGGCTGTGGGTTAAACTCTCAGGCAGACCAGGGTTCAGACACAGAATTGAAGCTGGTTGAAATGTTTTGTTCATTTTTTAAAGAAAAATGACCATTTAGCCAAAAAAAAATGTATTGACAAATTTTAAGGTGGTTTTTTTTCTTCATTTTCTGTTTCATTAATGAAAAATGAAACCCCACATTTTTGGGGTGGGAGGGTTATTCCCTTCTCCTCTCCCTTTTACAGTGGCAAGATGGAAAGAAAGGGATGGGGGAAGTTAGAATAAAGGAAAAAGGGGGGGGGAAGAGGGGTGGAGAAAGAAGAGTTGAAAAGCCAAAAACTGAAACTTTTGTTCTAGGTTTTTATTTTATTTTTGTGGGAAAAAATGGAAAATTTTGGATCTTTCTTTGTGAAAAAATGAAGAAAGGGGAAAAATGGGGTTTTGGGGAACTATGAATAATGGAAAATATATGGCTGTTTGTTTCTTCCACTTTGAATTCATGAGGCCTGTTCTACCAAATAGACCTACAGTGTTCTAAGAGGGCAAAAGTCCCTGTTTTGCAGGGAAAAGGAGTATGCACCTCTTATGTCCAGTTCCAGCTGTATTTTGAAGTCTTCAGTGCGGATTATGTGGTGCAAAGGACTTTGTGCTGTGTCTCTGCGTGTGTGTGAATTACAGTCTCAGAAACCTGTGATCAGTCTAGAGCCTGAACAGAAAGTCAGTGAATAATAATTTCAAATCATGATGCACCCACACCTTGTGTCCAGGTCTGGCTGCCCCATCTCAAAAAGAATACAGCGGAAATGGAAAAGGTTCAGAGAAGGGCAACAAAGATGTTCAAGGGTATGAAATTGCTTCCACACGAGGAGAGACCAAAAAGATTAGAGCTTAGAAAAGAGATTAAGGGGCTATGATAGAGATCTATAAAATCATGAATGGTGCAGAAAAAGTGAACAGAGATATAGTATTGATCCTTTCCCACCATACAAAAACAAGGGGTCACTTGATGAAATTAATAGACAACGAGTTGAATACAAACGAGGAAGTATTTCTTCACACAACGCACAATTAAACTGTTGAACTCACTGCCAGGGGATGTTGTGATGGTCAAAAGTATAACGGGGTTCAAAAAAGGGCTAGATAGATCCATCAGTGGCTATTAGCCAAGATGGTCAGGGATACAACCCCATGCTGGGGGTGACCTTAAACCTCTGAAGTTGGGAAGAGAAGATGGGTGGATCTCTCAAAGATTGCCCTGTTCTGTACACTCCCCCTGAAGCTCTGGTACAAGCCACTGGAGACAGGATACTCAGCTAAATGGCTGATGGGTCCGACCCAGTATGGCTGTTCTAATGTAAATTCTGTTCTGCTTGCAACTATCCCACAAAGCAGAAAAAACAGTTCAATCTGCTGAGTACATGATGCACTGCAAATCACTGGCTCTGCTTCCTTCCCAGCATTGACAGGGCATGTTCTTTTCATTGGCTGACGGTCGAGTCCTCTCCAAGTCTCGTCGATGATGACTGGCATTCATTGGCATTGGATGAGCCCTCAAGCTGTAAAACCTGTGCCCTTTCAGAAAGGTCACTTGAAAACAAAACCTCTTCCGCCCCCTTGCCTATCCTTTTAACACAGAGAGAACTATGAAGTGAGGAGACAGCCCTTGTCATGGCCACTAGCGTGGGACCAACCCTGGCAGTGCTTCAACAAGCCGAGTCTGCCAAGCGCAGGGCCCATATCCAAGAGCAGCTTGGGCACTCTCCATCATGCCAAGAAAACAATAAATGCAGCCCAGAGATGACTCTAAGGGGTGCGTGTGTAAACACCCACCAGAGAGAAGCTCTAGGTGAATCAGTATGGACTTTATATAGGTCACTGGTAGAATTAATGTTCCAAACAACACCGATGCAACCACATAAAGGGAAAAGCCAACCAAGGTTGGTTTGGTTTTTAAGGGCCATGAAGCATTGGGCCAGTCAGCCCTGTATTTAGCCCCACCTTGCAAGGCCTGTGCAAGGTGTGGGACTTACAAGGAGGAAAACTCGGCAGTTGAGAGCTGGCCGGGGTGGAGGGCAGATGGGCCA
This sequence comes from Emys orbicularis, assembly GCF_028017835.1. Taxonomy (NCBI): domain Eukaryota; kingdom Metazoa; phylum Chordata; order Testudines; family Emydidae; genus Emys; species Emys orbicularis. The sequence goes on along the minus strand of NC_088705.1, from coordinate 4,665,025 downwards.
ACAGAGGAGGAAAGTGAACAGGCTGCCCTGATGTGAAGCAAGAAACTGCATTTGAGCTCGGAATTGACTGAAGCCTGTTGGAGGCCCTTGGTAGGAGGATAAACCTGACCCAGATGACAGGAGCCGGCAGGGAGACAGGCAGCTGTGACTGGAGGCCTGCCTGTAAGGAAGGGGGCTGAAGACTGAGCTCAGTTGGGCTGAAGAGTTCTTTGTTTTTGTGCTTTTGGTTGGACTTTATCTATAGGACTCTGTTACCTCAGAAAGGGTTGAACTCTCTAAAGTAGCTTGGCTGAAGGGCCAAATTCCCTCTATGGCAGGAGGAGGCTGAAGGTCATTGTGGGTAAACTGAGGCGGGAGTGTTGCAGTGCCACTCCATACCACAAGGGGGTGCTCCAGGATGGTGAGTCTTGTGACGTGGGTATTAACCAGAGACTTTGAGTCAACAAATTTCAGCCTGTGGAGGTACTCATAAGGGGTTCTCTTTGACTGTCCGCTCAGCAGTTACTCATGGTTAAAGGTGGTCAAGATGTCTTTGAATTTCAAAATCTCAACTAAAAATATTATTGAAGTTTTGAATTTCACAATGGTAGAAGGGGGGAGGGGATATTTTTACAATCCCCCTCCCCCCCATGGTCCCCCCCCCCACCATCTCTTTTCATGGCGTATGATTGGTTCCCTAAGTCAGATGGTATTGCTTTTGCTTCTTGATTGTTTTAAGTGTCCATCATCCAGAGAAATAGCAAATGGCTCTAAACCATACTTCACTGCTGTGACTTTTCATTCATGATAAAACTTGGGGTCCATGAATATTTGGATGAATAAATTGTTGCCCACACCTAGACTTACAGAGAACAACAAATATGAACTCTTGAGCTTCTTCTCCGAGACAAGGGAATTAGATTCTTAGAACTGTGAAGAATGGTTCATTATTTCAGCAGTTCTCCAGGTGGATAACGGTGCCGGTGACCAGACAGGGATAGAATCTTACTGGAAGTACCTGATTTTACAAATCATAGGTCTGAGTCTCCATTGTCTCTGCACCTCATGTAGTCCTTTCCACCTGTGCAAAGTGGTTGTAAAACAGTATTATTATGCTTGTTAGTGACTTCCAAAAGACGAATCGGGTATAGAGTAACTGCTTTATTCATTGCTGAAATGCAGCTCGTTCTGGACTGGAATTGATGAATGTTTCACAGCCACACCCCAATGGTCAATGTTTTAGGACTGGAAGTGAAGAAGAATATCTAAAATCCTTCTAGATAAGGGAGGCTGCATGTAATGACCCAACGTGGACTTCAGCCTGGACACCGAGGCTCCCACCCCAGCAAGTGAGAGAGGTCACGGGATGTGTAAGTATTGCAAATGACTGAGAACAGTTTAAAGGTCCAGGTCCCCAGCTGGTGGGAGTCACTGTCGCTGTATTGATGTGGAACCTGAAGTCCCACCATGGTGCTGGAGTTGGAGAGGCAGGGTTGCTGGGGGAGAGCCATCTTCTAGGTGGGTGAAAACCCGAAGGGCAAGGCTTTTGCCTGCCATAAAGTAGAGTAACTTCTCTGAAGTCTTTACAACTCATCCAGAAGCTGGGACCTCAAGTCCACCCCCAGAACCATGGTGGGGTGTCGACTCATGGAGGGGTGTGCTGCCAACTGAGTGAACATCAGGGCTTCTTGCAGAACCCTAGTGTTGGTTGGAGTGTCCCCCACCCCCAATGCAAGTCCTGACCAGCCAGCCCCAGGTGGGCAGGGGCAGAATACAGGAGTGCCAGGGAGCCACAAACTGCATGCCACCCCCTGTCTCTTCACTCGCAAGAGCCGAGCAGAACAATCCCACCTGCATGCTTAATTTCCAGGTTTAAAAAGACCGAATCCCTGTGTCCATTCATCCCCAGGGGCTGGTCACAGCAGACCTCCTTGTTTGACGAAGTGCCAGTTCTAATGCAGCCCAAGTAATGCTCCTTGTCAGCTTTGATAAAATCTGGAATCTATCACTGGCTTTTTCCTCACAAGCCTTTGTTACTACAGAAAGTAATGACAATTTTTGCTTAATTCCCAAAGTATTGCCAAGAAATATACAGGGTGGAGGGAACCAAGAAGCTGTTCAAATGGACTGCTGGCCAGGGACTGAGGGACTCTGTAATTGCCTCTCAGCCTCACAAGCATTCTCTTTCGTTATCTTGTTGGCCGAGAAACCATTGTAGCTAGAAATATTCCAGTGAGATTTATGTGGTGGGGAGGGGGAATACATGATTCTCCCTTCCTTGTACAGGGATACCGACTCAGATTTTCAGACCCAAGTCCTTAAACCATCCTTAACACCGCAAGACTTCCACTGTAGCCAACAGAAGCTGAAGAAACTCAACACCTCTAAGAGCACCTCAGCACCAGGTATGATAGGACCGAGTGGATGACAGAGTGGTCGCCTCGGTCACATGGCATTCTTTCTGCTTCCTGATTGGAGAAGGGAAACCTTGTCAGCCAATAATACTTGTAGCATCTGATAGGATCAAAGCACTGTATGCATAGGATTAATCGTAACAACGCCCCTGTGATGGAGCTAATAAGTGATGCTCTCGTCTCCATTTTCCAAGGGAGGGGGCTGAGATACAGAGCCGAAGTGACTTGCCTGAAGTCACACTCGGAGTCTGACGTAGGGCAAGGAAGTGACCCCAGGTCTCCTAAGATTCCCCCTCTGGTCCCTTAAACACAAAACCGTCCTTCCTTTCGACTCAGCATGTGGAGCCGGGCTTTACCGCTGCCTGACATCTCTTGTCAGCAAGCTAGCACACAGACCCAGACCCTGAGCCTCCGCTTTCTGGGCCTGGTCTGTTGACCATCATGCCATCACCTGATGGAACTTCCCATCAAACCACTTATTTCCATCTCCTTTCCATTTTTCATCCCAGTTTGTTTGCTTGGAAAGGCTCAGACTTTTCCTGGGTGTTCGGCGGTCGACTCCACCTACCACTAGTGAATTTACTTCCACATCTGAACCCGCCAAAGGCGATTCATGCTCCAAGCTCCCAGAGCATCACCCGCCAGCTCAAAGCTATGCCATCCACCCTCTGACTCTCTTTATCGCTGACGAAGACAGAAAGGAACTCAAGCAGTGCCATGTGAACGAGAAAGCAGGGCTCTCTCCCAATCAGGTGCCTGCTAAGAACTCAGAGAGGCATTGAGATTTGACATGTGCCAGGTGGGACGGCTTGAGAAATGGGTTCATCGTGTTCTAGGCATGTATAGCTTTGGGCAGTGAATCCAACATCAAAGCTCCCCATCTCCTGAGCAGCAGGCGCCTCCTTTCAGCAATGCCGATATCAATTCCCCCGTTTAACCCAGTTCAGCTGATTAAGTTAACACTTGTATTTTTCAATCATTTTGTTAGCATTCTCTCAGCAAAGCATCCCTAAAGCCTGGTTTTCAGACAGAGGAACCAGCACATAGGCTTTCATCCCCAATCACAAGCAGCGGGGATCTGCTGGCTGGAGGACTGTGCAGACAGTTCTTTGAGGGGAAGGAAGTGAAGTAGGCTTGGAGTGATGGGAAGAGTTGGGTAAACTTTTGGGGGGAGGAGGGGGTGAAAATGCGGATTTGATGACACAAAATATTTTGCAAATCTGTCCATTTCACTGCATTGTTCATGTGGGGGGAAAAACACCCCAAGAATTGATGTTTTCAGTTCACATTTCGGAAATGAAATATTTTGATTATTGGTTTAAAGACTTCTGATGTCAAAGTTTCCTTTAATTTAAAAAGCCACCCATTTCAATTTTGACTGTCTTTTAATGTTTCGATTTTTGTCAAAGCAAAATGTTCGGCTCAACCCAAAATGATTTTTTTTTTTTTGAACTTTTCAACATCGCCAGTGAACGGACCAATCCCTTCTTCCCACCGCTCTAGTGATGGGTACGCAACTGCTGTGGAAACCTCCGTTGGTTCCAAATGCAGCAGGATGCCTCAAAAGACACTAGGGAAGGGCTCATTCGGGCATTGGCAGGGTGCAGGCTGAAAGAGTCGGTCTTTTTTCCTCTCTCTAGTCTCCATGTTTCTGTGGCTACATCCACATTACGAGCTGGGGTGTAATTCCCTGCTTGTGTATGCATACTCCTCGCACTGGCCCCCAGCGAGCTAGTGGGAGTGTAAATAGCTATGTGGCCCCAGTAGCACTGGTGGTGGCAGGCGAGGCCTGGCTGAGCTGGACCGAGTACAAACACAAGACTCTGTACACGAGCCGGGGAACCGTATCCCTGGCTGGCGTTGTAGACGTAGCCCCATGATTTTTGGCTCCTGGACTGAGCATGTGCCCGGTTCCAGCACTGAGCTCTTCACGGTGCTGATGATGCACAGCTGTGCTAGAGAGCGGGTGGCGAGTGGCTGCCATTGTGAAGTCACTGTCCCATCAAAGAGGCCGCAAGCCAAAGTTCCTTCTCCCCATTTCTTGTGGCTGACACTCCCAGGACCCATCTGTTCCACCCTCACAAGCCGCAGGACAACAGAGAATCCACTTCCTTGTAGCTGTGGGACACTGAGTCTAGGCAGCATGGCCCAAGGTATAGGATGTGGGAGTCAGTCCTCTTGGGTTCCATATCCGGCTTTGCGACGTTGGGTGAGTTACTGTCTCGCTTGCTGCCTCAGTTTCCCCACCCTTAGTAGGGATGATAATGCCTCACCTGCCTGCGCAAAGCCCTTTCAGGTCTATAGGAGAAAAAATACAGTCTCAGTACAACACAAAGACAATCTAAAGTTGCATACAGCAAGGGATTTCTTCCAAGGCTCCCTCTCCGTCCGTGTTTCCTGGATCCTGTCTCTGTTCAGGGAAGCACGCCGCATTCACATCATGCGCTGGACTTGCAGTGGATTGCTGGCTGATCACATTTGATTGATTAAACAAGGTTGTTGTTTGACCCCAATTGTTCCCAAGGAAGGGGAAAAAATCTTCCATCAGACTCTCGATCTGATGCAAGCAGACATCTGGCACCGAAGATGAATTGAGGGCTGCATCTAAAGTGCCAGATACATAATACATTCTAAATAGGCTTCATTAATAGCCGCAATTAAATTTACCACCGTGGATTGGATACATTTTCTATTAAATTTGCCCTTGTGATCCCCAACTCTGATTCGCCTCATAATAATGAATCATGCCACTTCTGATCTATTTCTTTCCCCTTGCCCTAGGCAAAATATGATGTAAAAACTATAATCCTTATGTCACGGGCATTTACTCTCTACGAATCAGACAGGGTGAGAGGAGAGCCTGGGGGAAGGATCCCTGGCTCAACGTGGACTGTCTTTTACAAACTTGCTTCATTTTTCGGCACACAGCAAGTAGATTCTCAGATCCACATTCAGGCCTGTATCCTAGTCTCTTTAACCCGCTCCAGCAGGGTCAAGGCGCTGGAAACCAGTTAGATTTCCCCCCTGGGAAGTGCCCCTGGCATAAAAGGGATGATCTAGTGGTGCACAGCTGACATAATGGCCTTATGTGGATCCTCTCACAGCCCTGGGGGTTGGGGGAATAGGAAGTGAAAACAGAGAACAATGTCCTCTGGCTGTTCTGGGCTGTTGGGTGGTCCCTTGGGGACAGTTTCACCCCAGGCATCAGTTAGAACAACTCCTGGGGCTGGATCCAGTGTTTGTGGGCTCAGCTCCATCCACTTACACTAAGTTTGAGCTGGGTCCAGTCTGTTGTTAAGCTCACTGATACCCCTCGTAATTGGGAAGGAAGGGGAGAGAACTAACTTCTCTTCTATTCCAGTAGATCTATATAATATTGGCCCGGTGTCTATTATGTCCCCTAGCCAGGGGTTGGTCTGCTCGATAGAGGATAACAGCCTACTACTGCTGCCAGCTACCCAAGTCACTCAAGTGGCAGAAGTCTGTGCTTTGGTGCTGAAGAGCTGAGCTCAAACCCTGCTGGGTTCTTCCCCTCGACATCTTCCCTTTTAAGGCAGAGTCTTATAAGCTACATCTGAATGAAACATCCTCATCACCGATTTCTCGAGGAACCCAGATGCTGGCAGTGGGAGGCCTGTACGTAACCCCCTGGTGAATGTACTAGAGGTCCCCTTCTGTCCCCCATCCACAGAGGATGCGAGTCCTATCGCCAGAGCCTGGCTCTTCAGTTCAAGCTGTAGTAGCTGGTGCTTTTAATCTCTGGAGGGCCCCAGTTCAAGCCACAGAGTGGTGGTTAAGATGGGAGCTGTTACATATTCACCACTTAGGTTGGCATTTATTTTTGTCCATCCCAAAGACTGCTCTAACTTACTCACTGGCTGCAGCAGTGTCGCCCCTCCACCGATATCGCCCCTTCTGCCCCTAGCGTGCCCCGCCACCAAGAAAGGGAAAGCAGCTCATGTTGTTGTTTCCTCGGGTTCCCCCATCTGTCTATCTGTATCCAGCTGTTATCTCTTGTCTTATGTGGAGATAGTAAGCTGCTTAGGGCAGAGGCTGTCTTGTTCGGTTTTTGTACAGCACCCAGCACAATGGCACTCCGCTCTAAGACTGGAGCTCCCAGATGTTACTGCAGTACACATAATTCATAATAATGTGGTGACCCTTCGGCATGGGGGGTTAGTTGGGTTTAACCCTCCAACACCACATGAGGTTTAAGGGGGACATAGGCCTTCTGAATTTTCCCCATTGAGAACAGAATTTGTCCCTTTAATCTTTGCTGCCAATGCCTAACCCTGGCAGAACGTCCTTCTACACTGAGGGAAGTGCAGAAACCAGTTTGTGCCCCCGAACGAGGGTTTCAAACGAAATCACCCAATTCCCAGGGAAGAGACTGATGCCGCATCCGCCTGGCAATTTTTACATATAGGGAGATTAGGCTGGGTGGGGATCATTTCTGATAGAAAACATTTCCTGTCTGAAAGGCAGCCATCCTGGTGGAAGAAAAAAGAGCGAAACTATCTGAGGATTAAACTTGGCTCTCTCCTTCCGTCTTAGTGTTTCTTTTATCGAAGGATTTATTGCTCCGTGAATTACATTTTTAATATCCTTGTTTTTGATTTTGGTACCTGAGAAGGATTTGAGGGGGGCAGGGAAGTGCTATCTACATGCCATGCTTTTAGCATCCTCAAGGATCTGCCTTATAGCAGGGCTTGCAAATCACCTTGCAGGGGAAATGCCAGAGCCCCATTCTTCGGAAGGAGCAAAGAAGAGGGAGGGCACATCCCTAGGTGGTGTAAATCAGAGTAGATCCCTTGGAGTCAATGGGCCAGGTGCTCAGCTGATGTAAGTCAGCATTGCTTTAGGCCAGCTGAGGAGGCAGCCCCAGGAGACTAAGAAAGTATCACTGTAAACAGGTGAGGCCAGTGCTGCCCCTTTGAGAAATTTAAACAAAGGGAAACACAGGGCCAAATTAATCTCTAGCAGAACTCCATTTTCCATTGCCCTCAGTATGGCCCAATGACCCCATGCAGGACAGCTGCTGTATTTGGCCCAAAGATCTGCAACACACACCTCTACCACTGAACCTCCAGGAGTCACTTGGGTAGCTGGCAGACGCGGTGAAGTGTATAGTGAATGCTGCACTTCTCCTTCCACGAAGGATCTCCAAGGGGGCTTTTGTAGACCCCCAAAGAAGTGCCTAAATATTCTTTAAAGAGACACACACATTTCTGATATGGGGACAGCCCTGGCAAATCCAGTTCAAACTTCATCCGAGGGCCAGTGCGTGTTCACTTGGGCTGGTTGGAAGAAAGCTCTCTGGACCAGCAGGATGGACTCAGCAATGTGGATTGTTCTGTGGGTTAGTTCTGAGACGCTGCATAGAAATTCTAGGTGGCTGAAGATCTGGGTTACAGCCTGTAGCCCCTCTCACGCTGTCCCATTGCCAAAGTTTGCTGCTGGGTATCTGGACATCAGCATTACATGTGGAAACTGCCATTGACTTATGGACTTCTGTCCAGAGTGACCTCAGGAACCCGAGTGGGATCCCACCTTGTCGGTTTGCTGATTTTTCCCACAGGGAAGCTGGGGCAACAGCGCTCACTCGGAAACATTCCCCAGCCAAACCTGCTCGCCTTCCCCTATGGTTCTGCATTTCATATACCTCAGCTGGGTTCGTAAGCCTTTGCCAAGTGCCGAGCAGCAAAACCCGCCTGACAAATAGCACCCCACCTCCCCCGCCAAGCTGAATGTCTTCATCTCATTATATCAATAGGGATTAAGAGGAAACTGGTAGTTAATCCCCTGCAAGGCGTTTTGATGATTGAATCAAGAGTGCCTGGTATGGAATTACAGCATATTACATTGGACTCTGGGCAGAGACAGGCATTTAGAGCCTCCTCTCCAGCACTCCGCCTTGTAGGGAACCATTTTTGCTCAGAGCATCTTTTGTTTTATATTGAATATTTTTTAAAATATTCCGGGTAAGTCCAGAGCTGGGGCGGCAGCCTAGCAGATCCCATAAAGGTTTCTGCCTCGCATTTTTATTAGCGAGCCCAACTGCAATCAGGGTCCCATGGTGCAAGGCGCTGCACAGACATAGTGAGAGACAGTCCCTGACGAGCCTATGCTCTAAATCGGGTTGGAGAAGTGTAATTTATTAGCATCAGCCGGTTTACACATGACAGATCAAGTGACTCGCCCCAGGTCACACCTGCCATCTCTGGCACGGGTAAGAATTGAGCGTAGCGCTCCAAAATCCGAGCTTTGTGTCAACCCCCCAGACTTTCCCTGCAGCCTCTCACTGCCTCTCACTCACAGTCACTGCCTCTCAGCTGGGGATCTCGAAACACTTTCACAAATGTTCATTAATCAGTTGATTAAGCCTAACGGCACCAGCGGGGAGTTGGTGACTGCTTCTCCTCCCCATCACCCGGTAGAGTAAACTGGGCAACAGACCTGTGTGAGATCTCAGAGCAAGGCTGGGTCCCAACTGGGAAAGGAACCCAGGAGTCCTGACTCGTACCCTTGGTCTGGCTCCAGCCTGGAGGGTCCCCACCGGGAGAGCTTTTGTGTCTGGGCGACAAGTAGGGAAATCAGTCCCCGGCGTCTTCTGCCTGATGTGAAATCAGAATGACAGAGTGGCTGATGAGTGACATCTGCTTGGCTCCCTCATCTGTATCTGCCACTCCCTCCCCCCCCCCCCCGCTAAGGGTTAGTTAGACAGGTATTTATCTCACTGCCTCCGCAGAGCGGGCGTGGCCCCTTCCTCAGCCCCTCTGGCACCATCAGCAGAAGGTTAAGGGTCCCCGTCGGACAAACAGTGTTGGTGGCTGTTAATTAGGATGGCAGGCGAGCTGGAGTGAGCCACCCCCCTGGCCTCGTGGTGTCTCCCAAACTCTGCTTTGCAGTGAGATCTGCTCCCATGGAAGGGGTGTGGGCAGACACTGGGAACTCATATTATGTGACATTGGGGGAGCAGGGAGAATCTTGGGGGTGAACTGGAGATGTTTTAGCAACTGGGGCTATGAGGGGTAAACTCAATTGGCTTGAGCACAGCAACTGCTGGCCTGCGACTGGCAAGCTCCTGGCACTACTGTGCCAGGTCCTGGAGGCCCCACCCCAGAGCCCCTAATGCATCCAAGTCTGTGCCTGCAGCACCCCTGGCTGCTAGCCTTGCATTCCCCAACAGCTTGGCCAAGCACCTGAGTGCAGAACTGCCTCCATCCCCTGCTATCCTCCTACAGTCCCTGCTCTGCCCCGTGCCCCTCAGTCTAGAACTGCAGCCCCGCTTCCCAGTTATTCCAGATGCTGGGGCCTCAGTCCACATCTGCATTGCCTCCTGCTACACAACACCAGTGATGGGCTCCCCAGCAGCTCGGACTTTAAGCGCCCTTTGCCATGCCATTCCTGGCCTCCACACAGATCTCCAAATTCGCTTCAGTCCTAAGGAACTTCTGCATCCTCTCAGATCGCAGTCACGGGCAGCTCAACAGCTGGCTTCCCCCGTGCACTTCAGTCGTGACATGCAGAAGCACCAGGTCTATTTCACTCCGAGGACGTCCATGCATATCAGGCAGAGTGGGATAGACCTACTGCTGCAGGTAGCATATTGGGCTCAGCTGTGCACCCACGAGGGCATGAAGAAGAGAGCACAGGAAAACACACTGGGTCAAGTTCATGGCTGATCTAACTTTGCTGATGGCAGTAGAGTGGTCCCTGTACACCAGTGTGTGCTGTAGCACGGGGGCATGTCACTGGCCCATTTCGCACGGTGCAATAAACAACGTGAGCCTAGCAATATGTTCGTATTTGGCCCCAGTTCCTTTCTAGGTTTTTTCCCCAGAGCTGCACTCTTCCAGGTACCTACATTTTCACACAACACCCAAGAAGCCTGTGGAGCTCATTGCCACAAGACTTCATTCCCACCAAGCACTTAGCAAGGATCAGACATTTTCTCCAGAACATCCAGAGTGACTACAGTGTGCATTTAAAAAGAAAGATGGTGTAAACTGGCCCAGATCTATTGAATAATGGAGCTATGCTGACTTACTCCAGCTGAGGAGCAGACTCAGAGAGCTTTGGCAGGGACATAAATCCTCATGCTTCATGACATAAATCAACCTCTCACTAATGAGGGTCAGGAAGAAATGTCTCCTGGGGGCAGGTTACCCCATAACTGCAGGGTTTCTTGCACCTTCCTCTAAAGCGGATGATACTGGCGACTGTTAGAGACAGGATATTACATGGACCTTGGGTCTGATCCAGTGTGGAAATTCCCGTGTTCCTGCTCTGCCTAGCTGCTGTTGAGTGACAGGCTGAGACTCACTCGCTGACACTGCTGCATGCTGAAATGTTCTTCCGTTGCTCTTCACAGACAGGCCTGTTCCTCTGGACCCGGCTGATGACTTTGTCATTGTCACCGTGTCATCGCCATGAGCTTGACAAGTTCACGAGGGCTGGGGTGGGGCACGGTTGTTAGTTTGGCTTCCCCCCCCCCATGTGTTTGTTTTCTGGCTGGCTTGCTCCGAGTAAACAACGCATCTGAGACGGGAGCTGTGACAAATGCCTTTCTATCAGCAAGAGTGAACAGACTCTGATGCCTCGGAACCTTTCCTGATCATTAAAAGAAATGTGCTGGCTCCTCGCTGGTGCTAATTTATTCTGCCACTCTGCCTTAAAAACCTCGCTGACAAGAAATGTCACATTTCCCTGTATCAGGCCGCGCTCATCTGAGCAGCCCGAAGTTGCTCAGACATTCGGGTCTTGGCTGTCCATAAGTCCTCCCCCCCTTCCTGTTTTATCAACCCTCCCCGAGCCCCCATAAATATGCATGAAAAGGCAGCACGCATGAATCCCGACCCAATGTGTCCAGGCTTCTTTCTGTCCTTGTCATGCTTATCCATCTCCCCGGGCCACGCTCACCTCTGCCACTTGGCAGCCTCAGGCCACGTTTGTCCACGCGGTTCAGTATCAGCTGGGAGGTTTTTCCTCTTCACTCCTGCTGCCAGAGGACAGTCCCTGAGCTCTGGGGCGAGTGTGGCTTTCCTTGCAATGATCGGCAGAGCGAGTGCCCCTTGCAAACCCCCGATCTGCCAAAGGCTGTAGCCACCCAGTTGATCTTGACTGTCCTCCTGAAGCAGTGCAGGCGAAGGCGGGTGGATAGGAAAGCTACTTTTGCAGTGTGTGGCCACAGGCCTTGGAGGTCTAATTGCCTGGTTTGTTGTAGCGCGACACCATCAATCCACACCTGAGTCCACACGATTCTGGCTCAGTCCTGCCAGCCAGCCGGCTCTCCTGCTGCTGACCCAGCAGTCCGGAAGAGGCAGAGAGTCATGTCCAGAATTAGGGGTAAGACAGGGCTGGTAGTAGCTCAGGTAACTCAACATCACTCTATTTGCGTTTGCATGTCCAGTGAAGAAGCTGCCAGAGGTGGAGGTAGCTTGCAAGTAGATCTCCAGGTATAAACTTGGAGGGGTTTCAGTGAGTGACAGCAAAAAAGGTGTATGTGTAGTGAAAGAAAGGACCCTAGCTCTCTCTGGGCCAGAAGCCTGAATTCTTTGCTCTGTTCTCACACCATCAAAATTCCGACTGGCTTTGGGCTTTGATCCAGGATGAAATTAATGGGGGCAAAGGGAAGAGATAGGAAATGGAATGGTGTAAATGCCAAGGAGAGGCAGAAATTATTGTGGCTGATACGGGCTGGCGGGGGGATATTCAAGAGGGCTGGGATGGAATTAAGCAGGGGAAAGTATGCAGAGTAGCAGGGAGCTATTTAGGTGGGGGAATAGTCTCCCCCAGGAAAGTAGTAGGAGTCCTGTTGATTGGGCCTTTGGCAAGTAGACAGGGCCCCTCACTAGACAATGTGCCACAGGGAACAATCCTGCCCTGGGAGAGGTGCAGCGAGAATGAGGGGGAAACAGCTGATGTGTGTGTCCGGACGAAGGCCTGGTTCTCAGTCGCCAGGCCCCTGGCGCAGTCGGTTACGCCGCAGCAGAGTGGGTGTTAGTTGCAAATCAGCATGGCAGCGTTTGATAGTGGTGTAAACGTAAATGACTGCGCAAGGTACAAGAGCAATGGAGAATCAAGGCCAGTGCACCAAAAAGAAAAGCATCTGCTATTGCAAATCCTGCATTCTGAACTATGGCACCCCTCTCTCTCAATGCCCACCTCCTTCATTCTACTGGTATTTCCAGAAACTGATACCCTAGGCGCTAATCTTACTATTATTACTTATATTGCAATAGCACCTGTGAGTCCCAGTCATGGACTGGGATTGCATTGTGCTAGGCACTGTACAGACACAGAGCAAAAAAGGTGGGCCCTGCCCCCAAAAGCTTGTGTAAGACCGACAGACCCTAGTTGGTGGTGGGTGGGATCGAACCTGGGACTTCGGGAGCTAAATTCATGAGCCAAAAGCCACGTGGTTCTTAGCCAAGGCTGTAGCAGACTCATCAATCAGTATGTGCCACTAGAGGGGGACAGAGCACCACCTCAAGCAGGATGGGTTACACTTGTATATTACAATAATCCTTCCCTGCTGTGCTTCCAAGGGCTACCTCTTCTAGGGCTTCGTATTACACTCTCCAGCCCCTCCTAAGCAGACCGGCTCTTCAGAAACCAGATTAAACCGATATAAAAGAGCTTGATTAAATTAACAGAGAGGAGTCGACAGCTGCCTTGTGGCCCTGCAAAGTCTGTTCCAACACACCGTTTTACGGTCTGTCTCTTCCCCAGAAATACTCTGTCTATGCGCCAAGAAACGTTGTCACTCTGTTGGCTTTCTCCCCAACACTACGGCCATAATTCCCTTGCCTTTGTCAGGATGAGTGGCAGCCACTCAGAGCAGTGAGTTATCCGGAGCAGGGAAAGGCTACCTATCTATCTGCAAGAGCTATCGATAATGAGTTGTCTAAGGGGACTGAACTTGGGCTATCTTGAGCTAAAATCACAAACTGCGACTATTTGAGCTAAAGGGTGACGGTGGTAGCGCTCATAAACCTTGACATGTGCGGTCTATCCACTAGGGGGAGACAGTGTGTTAGCAGATGGTCCAGACCTACTCACTCAAATGCCTTAAGTATTTCTAACCCACCCATCACTGCATCTCTCTTTCCTCCTGTTTGTACTTTCCTTTGACTTGCATCACCATTCCAGCTTGCTACTGCTCTCACGCAAGTCCTTCAAGACTCCAGCATGACCTGCTCACATGTAGTTGTGCCTTTGGGTTTTTTTGTGCACTGCACCTTTAAATTTCTAAGCCCTCTGCGTGCCGAGACAGCGGCTGTTTTGTTCTCCAAGCTGCTGCAGCACGTTACAGAGATGCACACACTGTGCTCTGGCCTGGAGACTTTGGTTCTTGTTGCGTGGGTTCCTTCCCATCCCATTCTCCTCTACAGCTGTCACTTGAGATCTGAAAGTTTATGGGTGCTCTTTACATGTGGAAAAATAGAGATTTCGCTAATTATGAAGCACCTATGTGGTGGTAGACCCTAGAGGCCTCAACCAACTTCAGGCTCCATAGTGCAAGGTGCTGTACAAACCAGACAGCCCACAGTCTCTGCCCCAGATTACTCGAATACTGACGTCTCTTGTCTCTGCTGTCCCCTACCCCACCGCCTTTTTACATTGTGGAGCAGGCGGAAGCTTGTACTGTGAGACCAGGCTGGGCTTTTGGCCAGTCGAGGGCGTCAGAGGGCAAGTGAAAGAGGGGCAGGGGAAAGGTGCCAGCTTCTCTGCTCTCAGCAGCATGCCTGGCTTCACACCCTGCCCTGGCTGTAGTGAGAATGTTCCGCTCACCTCAGAGCTGTGACTCAGCCCTGCCATTATTATTTAACAGGAAAAAATCAATGTTATTACCCACTATATAGCCCCCTGCAATCAAGGTTAAGTGGCAGGTTTCTCCGACCAGGGCACCGCTCTCCAGCTCAGTTACATACCTACAGCAGAGACAAAAAAGCCGGGATTCTTCTTTTGATCCGTGCACCAGCGATTTTAATGGTCTAGATGATTCTCTTTGTGCTTTAATACGATTCCAGGCAGCATTGCTAGTGCTGGATGCTGCCTTCCTTGGACACTGCCCATGTTCATTTCCCCTAGTGCTAATTGGATGCCTTTGGCTTCCGCTCTACTTATGTCAACCTGGCATGGTTTGTCCCTGCGTTCTTTGGAGACAGAGCCCTGGACTGAGGCTCAGGAAATCTTGGTTCTATTCCTGGCTCTGTCACTGGCCTGCTGGGTGATCTTGGGTGGGTCACGTTGCTGCTCTGTGCCTCAGTTTCCCCATCTGTAAAAATGGGGATAATGATTCTCACCTTCTTTGTAAAATGCTTTGAGATCTACTGATGAAAAGTGCTATATGTGTTATTATCTGGGCTCACCTGGAGAAAGGGGAGGGCACAGAAGGCTAACAGAAGTACTTACTTGACCACCACAATGCTTTGCTTTTCCAAGACCTGATGCCCTCCCACCTGTACCCCTAATTAGCTCTAGGTCTTTGTTCGCCTGTCTTCTGGAGAGCAGAGTCTTTTAAGGTTGCTTGAGTAAAGTTTCCAGAGTGGGCAAAAATCATGATGTGTTAACAGGCAGAAAAGGTTGTGACGTGAATTTCATTGACTCCTTGTTATTTGTCCCTTCAGATGTTGATAGACAGTCCTAGTGACCATGCAGATGAACCCTTTGTACATGGGTGGACAAGAAGAGCCGAGTGGAAGGGAAGATGGGGATCAGAACAAGAACTACCAGGTGGTGAGGAACTGGCTACAGGGGAGACAGCAATGGGTTGTGCTGAAAGGTGAATTATCAAACTTCTTTTTATTAATGACTCTGGCACAAAAAGTCAGAGTGTGCTAAGGAAATTTGCTGATGATACAAAGTTGGGAGGGATAGTCTGTAAAGAGGAGGATCGGAATATTATTTAGGAAGATCTGGATGGCCTTGAAGATGGGGGTGACAGAAATGGGATGCAATTCAATGGGACAAAGCGTAAGATCATGCCCTGAGGGTCTGCTGAATTTCTGCTGCAAGCTCATCAGTCGGAAAGAACAGAGGAAGAGAAAGACCTGGGTGCATGGGTCAAATCCCAGGATGACTATGAGCCACCACTGTGATGCGGCTGTGAGAAAGGCAAATGTGATGCCTCGGGTGAGGCGTTTCTAGGAGAGACAGTGCCATTGTACAAGGCACTGCTAAGACCTCAGCTGGAACACCGTGTCCAGTTCGGGTCACCCCTGTTCAAAAAGGATGAATTTGAAGGGGAACAGGTGCAGAGGAGAGCTACGAGAATGGTCGGGGAACTGAGGGCTTAGGAGACAGGCCTGGCAGAACTTGGCTTGTTTAGTCCAGGAAAAAGATGGCTGAGGAGGATATGCTTTGCTCTCCCTAAATATATTGGGGGGCAAATACCAGAGAGGGTGATGAGCTATTGAAGCGAAAGGAAAATGGGGATAAACTGGCCATGAACAAATGGGGATAAACTGGCCATGAACAAATTCAGGCTGGAAATTAGGTTTCTAACCAACAGGGGGTGAGGCTCTGGGACAGCCTCCCAACAGGAGCTGTGGGGCAAACAACTTCTTTAGTTTAATGAGAGAGTTGGACCAATTTATGAGTGGAATTGTATGTCAGGATTGTTTGTGATGGTGGGGGGCAGGGCTCAAATGCCCTGGTGCTCACTTCCACTTTGTATCTTACGTTCCCAAAGTTCATGCTTCAGGGTTTCAGCTGGCCCCCCACAGGGGTCCAGAAGGGATATTCCCCCCTCCATTCATTCTGTTGGGGGTTTTTAATCTCCTTCCTCTGAAGCATCACGGATGGCCACGGCTGGAGATGGGACATTGGGTGGGGTAGGCAGGCTCTGCAGTGGCACCGAGCAGTCTCTCTGATGGGTGCGTGGCCGGCTGGTTTTTGCTCACACGCTCACTGATCGCCATATGTGGGGTGGGGAAGGAATGTTTCCCCAGGTCAGACTGGCAGTGACCTTGGGGCGGGGGGCATTGCCTTTCTCTGCAGCATGGGGGTGTGAGTCACTGGCCAGGATTACCTGGCTCTATCTCACTTACTCATTTCCCAGCCAGTGTGGGGGCCTTGGGCCCTGGGCCCCTCCTATCCTCTGCCTATGGCACATCGTAGTCTAGTCTCCTGTGGACAGTTCGGTTGCTGGGTTTAGCATGCGGGAGCTGGGTGGTGTTGGTGGCCTGTGCTCTCCAGGGGGTCAGACTAGAGCATCTGGGGGGTCCCTTCTGGCCTTAAACTCTGTGCCAGAGCTGAGAGAACATCCTAGGAGTCTTGACCTATGTCAACTGCTCTAACCACTAGCCGTAGCCCTCAAAAAGATGAGGCAACCCTGCTATTGTTCTCCTGCCTCAGATGTCAAGCTCAGAGAAGCGAGACTCGGAAGAGCTCTGCTGGACACTTTATCATTTGCAATGTTTCCATGCCAGTCTCTTCAGCAAGGCACTGACATTGCTCCTTTCCCACCTGGGGGCCAAGAACAATATTCAGCATCTGATTAAAGCTTTATGCCCTACCAAGTCTAATACATTGCAGCAAACGTCCCTCTCTCCTGTCTGAAAATGCCCGTTGTCAAGCAGTCTTTCCCGTCTCCCTGGATGGCTGTCTGGCGTACACTCCAGCACACACAATCTGTGTCCAGAGGCCATCAGGAATGCCATTGTGCTAACAACCATGGCTTGCCTCGGTTCGCTTAAGTTTCCCTTCCCTCCGAAGGCGGCAGGATTTGGCATTCAGAACGGAGGCGAGGGGAGGGGACAGCCACGCAGCTGTGGTAAAATGCTTCGCCAGGGCCCCATAAAAGGAATTCACATCTGTCCCGAGAAGATACTTGAAAGCAGTGGTGCCTGTAATCAGCATGGTATAGATGCCTGAATGGATTATTATTGTTATTTATTATTTTAATCTATCCATAGTCCCCTCGCACAGGCCTGCCACACAAAGACCAAGGAATGTATCCTTGTCACCCTGCTGTGAGCTGGGGAACTGTTAGTGCCCTATTTTGCACATAGACACAGAGGCCTAGTAATTTTGGGTGTCAACTATGGGTGTCCAAAAGGGGCCTGATCTTCAGACAGTAACTGAGCCCCCGCCCTCTGAAAAGCAACTCCCTTCAAGGGCTCCCAAGCTGGGCCCCCAACATCACTAGCCACTTCTGAAATTCTCAGCCAGAAAGATGAAGGTCCTGATTCAGGGAAACATCCCTATTCGTGGCAGCCCTGAAGCATGTGCTTAACTTTACATATATACTTATGCTCCATTGAAGTCAGTGGGTCGTAAAGCACATGCAGACGTCTGGCCTGCAACAGGGTCTAAGAAACTCACCTAAGATCACACAAAGGATCTACGGCAGAACCATGACTTCATTTCCCCAGTCCCAATTCAGCGCTTAACCACAAGACCAGCCTTCCAGAAGCAAAGCCGGCCCGTCACAGATAATCCATAAACAATAAGTCCCCTGCCTGGAGAACCACTGACTGCAGAGACCAGAAGCTGAGGGGTGCTAAAGGACAATGGTTATATATACGTGGTTAGACAGACAGACAGCTGGCTGGAGGGACACTTATTATTTATTAAAAAACAGAACCTGAGCTTGTATCAGTCCCAGTTTGGTTAAATTACAGAGTAAAAAAGAAAGCCCCAACCCCAGGCATTTGCTGCTGAGTGTTTTATTTTTTCAGCCTTCCTTCCATTACAGCATATTCCATTTAACACTTGAGTGAAAACGCCAGAGGGTCTGCCTTTTATATGCTCTCTACTAAGCATTATTCTGCCCCCCTCCTCTTTTCCTTGGCTCTTAACCTTTCCGAGAAGTTTTTAATTAATCGCGATGAAGCAATTGCAAAACTTTTCCCTGCTGGAGGAATGAGAAGTGTTGAGAATGGAGCCTGTCACCCGGGGACAGTTCACAGGGAAGCAGGAATTAGCACCTCAAAATCTCAGGGCAGAACATTTCGGGAGAGCACATGTAAAGACACCACATGGGGATCTGAACCCTGCACCTTCAGCATCAAGCTCTACCAATCAAGGAGAATCTAACACACTCATTTAGGACTCATGAATACAAAATTTTGGATACAAAATTCCCTGCTGTGTCACAGACTTCTGGTGTTACCAAGGGCAAGTCACGTCCTCTCTCTATGCCTCAGTTGCCATCTGTAAAATGGGGATAATCTTTTTCTATTTAGACTTTCAACACTGTCAGTGACTGTCGCTTACTATGTCGATACCACAACAGGGTCCTGATCTCAGCTAGGTCCTGTAGGTGCTATTATAACCCAAATAATAATGATAATGTAAAGGAGTAACCCCATGGGTTAGCAGCAGCAGTAGGCTGTTACTCTCTACGAGACATGACATATGCTTCACCAGCGTGTTACATACAGAAATGCTGCCTGGTTCCGGGTGTAACAGGATTGTACTGATCACAATGAAGGTGTGTTTCTGCCTTTTTCTATAGACATCAAGCCACTAAACATGTTCATTTCGATGCAAGCTGCTGCCTGCTCTGTCTCCATCAGCATCTTGCTGCTAAACCTATCAACAAAGGTGATGTGCTAGGTTAGTCAAGCATGTTCCTCCTGTTACTATTATGTATTAATTTACACAGCACCAATCACAGGCAGCTTCGTGCTTCCAAAGAGACAAGCAGGATTTGTGGAGGCTTCGAAGCAGGTCGGATCCTTTCGGTGCTCCACGGGTGCCATAGCTGTGTGTGCTGTCACATCAACAGGAACAATGGCCCCGCACGGTCACTGACAGTGACACTGGCCCAGGTGCACTGGGTGGCGCTCTCCGCTTTGAGTCCTTGCGGAACTGATGATATAACGTGGTTTTCAGCAGCTGCAGCCAATGAGTCCTAAATCCAAAGTTCTGACCCCTTAAAACTGATTAAAACCATCCCACAGCACTTTTAGCAAGAGTAGAAGGGTCCTGGCAACTCAGACACTGTTTCCTTCCCCAGATCTGAAGAAGAGCTCTGTGTAGCTCGAAAGCTAGTACCTTCCACCAACAGAAGATTGCCCAATATCCGAGATTCCCTCACCTGCCTTCAATACCCACTTCAGTTGGATACAGTGGTCTGTTTCACTTCCTGTCCTAAACTGTTGCCAAGCGCTTAAACAAAAGCTGCCAAGCTCCATCCCAGAGTTTTCTGCATGGGAATGCTGATTACCTGCTGCTAAAAACTGGCAAAATGCTTTGGGATCCTCCCAGAGGAAACGCACTATACAAATGTAAATTCATTATCAGTCATTTTGAAAGGAAAAATAGCCTGGAAAAGATGAGCATGAACCCCACTTTTTTAGGTGCCGTCCTTCTTTGCCCCATTGGGAATGGGCAGAAGTTACACCAGCATTTGAATGGATACGGTCCTGTAGGGGGACATGTGACCACAACCATCTTCAGCAAGACATCAGGGACTGAACCAGGAACTCCAGAGCAAAAGTCAGGCTCTCTAGCTGGAGGGTACAACAGACTCACTTTCTCTGTGTGTCGAGCACAGAGCAGGACCTGTCCCACACTCTCAACTGGGGGTTGCAGAAATGCTGTTTAATTCTATAGAGACGTATGACCATGAACATCAATCCCAATCCTGCAATCTTTACTCTGGCAAAACTCCCTCGGATCTCAATGGACTTGGCCCCTGAACTCTGACTCATTTCAAACAGGAAAAAATAACTACGTCGCAAACGCTCAGGGAGAGAGGAAAAGCGCCAGCCCAGGTTCATCCCAAAGGTTTAGAGACATCAGCAGATTGGATCTGGAGTTGGGATTTTCTCCCAAAAGTGGAGCTCAGCTCTGACTGCCGGCCACCTGCAATACCTGAGCATCTCATGTACATTCACGAATTCACCCTCCCGACCTGCCCTGGGGGGGAGGCAGGTCAATAGTCTGACCTGCTTTACGCAGATGAAGAAACTGAAGCTCCAATGCCCCAATTTAACAAAGCACTTAAGCACATGCGTAAGAGCATTCCTATTGAGCAAAGCACTTACGTATGTATTTAACTTCAAGCACGTGAGTTGTCTCATCAAAGTCAATGGAATACCCATGCTAAAAGTTAAGCGTACGCTCTGCTGCATTGATGCCGGAGCCTGGAGTGGTTAACCCGAGGTCACACAGGACAATTGTAGCAGGACTAGGAACTGGACTCCCATCTCAGTCCCAGACTAGCGGCTTCCTTTCAGGAACCTCCTTCCTCCCTCCTGGCTATACCAAAAAGTAGGAGACCATTTTTCACGTGCACCATATAAATCTTACCCAGAGAAGCACTTTTAGAGTGAAGATCTGATGGAGGAATAAATTCCCAGAGAAGCGGAAAGCAAAATGTCATCAGACTCCGCAAAGAAAGGAGAGATCTGCTGACAATGAGGTTTGCAGAGCACCAAAATCAACTATATTTTGTGCAACAGCCAAGATGTCGAAAGCAAGTCCCTGCTACAGGGCTAGTGCTGATGGAAAGATGAGAAGCTGGTGTGATCTATCAGAAGGGAAGAAAGGGCTCGCACAGCATGTACACACCCGTAGCGTAGCCCAGACTAGAACATAGAGCTGATTGGAAAGTGGTTTGTTGGTTTTTTTTCCTCCCTGGAAATTTGGACAAAAAGTGTAGGGGTGGAGGAGGCAGGGGGAATTGTTGAAAATTTCAGCAGAAAATTCCAGCTTTTCATAGAAAACTCAAACACCCCAAACCTGCAGCATTTTCAGACAAAAGCTGAAAAGTTTCAGGCGAGAGCTTTTGGTTTTTCTGTCCAAAAGTCGACGTTTTTCACCGAGCGCAGACACTTTGTGGAAAATTTCATTTGGCTGAAAACTCAGTTTCCCATTTGGAGAGTCGAAAGGCCCCAGGACAGGGTCCTGCACCATTGATTTCATTGTGGGGCCAGCTCAGGCCCCATATGCCATCCTCACCCTCTGAGCCATTAAGTCCCTCGGTCCTGGGGGCGTCATGGAAATCCTGGGAGCGGCTCTGTCCAGATCACAGTGGCCCCGTCAGCTCAAATAAGAAACCTCGGGATTTCACTGTCTGCTTAGCAGAGCTCTCTTCTTGCCCTGCCTTTTCTCTGCACTAACCCCCTTTCCACACCCTCTGTGCATCTGCTTTCACATTAGGCCTCTCAGCTGGTGCTGCTTCAGCTCCAGCCCATTGCTCGGTGGCTATTAACCCTCTCTATCCCATTACTCACCGAGGTTCACCCCCTCGCTAGTTAGCACCCGTCGTAGGGATGCATTGGGCAGGCTCTTTTGGCCATGCCTTGCCCTCACATGGGAGCTCCCACTAGCCCCAGCATTGCCGAGCCTCGCTGATCCGGCCTGAGCAGTGTTTGCAGCTTGGAGTGGATCATGCAGCCAAGAGAATCCTGTGTTTAAGCTGCTTATCTGACACCTGCTCTGTGGATATGATAGGAGGGATCACTATGGCTCCGCTTTGGTCTGTGGGCTCAGTGCCACACTGGATAGCCACGCACTGTCCCTTCTCCAGAGCCTCCCCCTGTCCCAGTGACGGCCCATCTCCTGGCACATTCACAGATACAAAGCCACAGCAGCAGCCCCATCTACCGACGATTCCACTGACTCTTGGTTCATTTCAGGACGCACCCCACCTTGCCCCGGGACCTTGCCTTGCTCAGCTCCCCTGGGGCACCTCTCTCCCTTCACTTTATCTCAGCATTGCCAGCACCAGAGCCTTCTCCTCGGCAGCTCCCGTCACCTTGAACACGACTGGCTGTTGGCAGCTCTGCATCTCAGTCCAATTCCCGACTCCCTTGCTTGTGCCTCTTAATTCTCCTCTTGCTCGGCCGCTCGTTAACGCTGTCCCGCTGACGAATCAAGCCCTTTTCTGTTGCCCTGGACTGGCTAAAATGTGGCCCAGGCACAGCTCCGCCCCAAGGCAAGAAGTTAACAAAAAATCACTCCCACCTCCTGGAGGCTGCTGAAAGTATTGGCAAATGGGTAAGACGACAAGGCGCGTTGGGGTATATGGTGCATTGATCATAGGACTGCCTAGAGAGAAATATGCAACCAAGTCAAATCAAAAAGCACCTATAACTGCTCGCTCTCTCCCTCTCTCTTCTGAGGGCTGGATGTTGCTCGAAGACATGGCTTATCCTGCCTTTTGGCTAATACCTGACTGCTTTGTAAAGATTATTTCACACTGCAAAGCGCTACGGGGGACATCCGATTTGAAAGACTGTACAGCCCTGGGCTCTGATCCAGCACAGGCTTATGCAGCTGAGTAACTTTGAACTCAATTCATATGTGTGGCTTTGCAGCCTCAGGCCCTTGGGGCCCAGTCCTGGTGTTTATGATTTCTTTGTATTTCAGTAGCACCAAGAGTCCCGAGGTGAGATCTCTCTCTCTCTCTCTCTCTCTCTCTCTCTCTCTCTCTCTCTCTCTCTCTCTCTCACACACACACACACACACACACACACACACACACACACACACAGCACAGTGAGAGACAGCCCCTGCCCTGGAGAGCTTGCAATCTAAGCAAGAAACTCTTTGGAGCAGAGACCATCTGTTTGATTTGGGTTTGTCCAGCACCTAGCACAATGGGATCCTGGTGCAGGGCTACAGCTCCTAGGACCAGTAGTACTCAGGAGGGTGTATTCTCTCCATGTTCCAGGTGGGGAACTGAGGCCCAGAAAGACTTGAGTGACTTGCTCAAGGTTCTAGAGGGTGCAATCCTGCTCTTGCCTAATGCTTTTCATCCATAGACACCAAAGCACTTTACAAAGGAGGCCAGCATCATTATCCCCATTGTATAGATAGGGAAACTGAGGCACAGACAGGTGACGTGACTTGCACTGAGACCAGTGGCACAGGTGGGAACAGAGTCCCCGTCTCTTGTGCTAGCCATGAATGCACAGCCTCCTTTCAGGTGATTGAATCCACATCTCTTGTGTCCCAGTGCACCCCTTTAATCACCAGCCCTTCTTTCTTCTGAGCCCGGCTGCTAAGACTCAGCGACAAAGATTCCCATTGGCGGCAAGGGGAGCCATCCAGGAGCTCTGTTGCGGCATTGTGTGGTACTGCACGTTGCAATGGGTGCACAGCTGCTAAGGAGTTCTGCGTCCCATCAACCAGCTCCCTTTTGATCCAATCACCTCAATGATCTCCACTGACTAGCGGAGGTTTATTCTCTGCCTGTTGGGTGAGTTCCTAATGACAAGCCCTCTTTTTTCATTTCCACTTTTGAAAAATACGCCTTAATTTGTCTTTCCTATCAATTGATTTTCCCGTTAAAGCTGCTCTCTGCCTGTCCTTGATCTATCCCCTGCAGGAAAATCTTTGTAAAAGAAATGGATACCCCATTGCTTAAGAGAGTAAAATTTACTGAAGACTTCTACGCGTCAGTCCCCAAAGGGGTGCAAGGAAATGATTTGTTCAATTAATTATAAATGTTTTAATTTAAATGGCTAATGTAGAAGATAGATATAAAACAGCAAACTACTGAAGTATTTTATGGGTCTTTAAAGACTACTAAACACTTGTTCCGATTCTGCTAAGATCACCCAAATGACTTTTGTGTCTGCAGTTGGGAGTGGGTGGGAGGGGAGAGAAATTTCCCGTTGTATTTTAAATACATCCAGGCAAGTTGTGATAAACGTTGAGTGATTCATTACTCTGGAGCCGGAAGTTTCCTTCAAAAGACCGAGAGGTCCCTGGTGCTATGGAGGGGTGCAAAATGGAGTAGGGAGCGAAGGAAATTTTGCGGGATGAGGTTCAGTGTGTCTGGGGTGGAACGTCACTTACGTCCCATCCATTTGTCTCAAGGGACAACACTCATTTTAGTTCTAGGGGCCTTGAGCCTGAAAGGTATTTACATACCTGACTCCCATTGAGTTCAGATACCTTTGAGGACCTGCGCCAAAGTGCCATACACTGCATGCAGATTTGAAACCAGATCCTCAGCTGGTGCAAATCAGTGAAGCCCTATATATTTCAATGGAGCTACACCGACTTACACCAGCCGAGGTTCTGGCCCTTGGGGTCCCCCTCACTTGTCACAATTTATTTTCATCAGAACAACTGAATCATGAAACGAAGTACTAGGAAGAGCTATTTCCAATAAAGGAAGGACTCCCTCAATGTCTGAAGTTTCCTGAATTAATCATTTTGTGTGTGTCCCTGTAACAGGGCACTGGCCCTTTAAGGGAAGCTAGAGGCTGTGCACAGCCCCGCATCCTGGTTCATCATGGCACAAGGGAACTGTGGGAGTTGTAGTTTCCAGAGAGTCCCTGGGGATTGTAGGCTGCAGCAAGGCATGCTGGGAAGGAGTGCCAGGGATATAAGGAGCAGACTGGGCAGGCGAAGGGCAGTTGAAGTTGGAAGAAGCAGTGGTGTGAACTCCTAGTCTCTGCATAAAGCTGGCTGTGGCTGTCTGAACAAAGGGTTGGTGGAGGAGTGCTGGGAAGAGCGGGGAGAGGAAGAAACCTTGGCATGGTAAGTGGTTCAGTAAAGCTGCTGGGGGGTGCTGCAGAAAGGGGTGAATCTATAGGCTTGTGGTGGAGGTGGAAGGACATGAGCTGGGATGAAACAAGTGGTGGCCTGGTGTGTGCCCCCACTTGAACTTAGGGGCCTCTGACAGGACCTAAGGGGGGGGGAAGCCCCTCCTTCCCTCTCTGCCTCAAGGGGGCAGACTAGGGCAGACCTTGAGCAAGACCAGTGTAGTCCTGGAATGGCAAAGGACCGTCTGCTGATCTTTTCCATTAGTGGTGGATCTACTGATTGTCTAGGGTCTTGTAGCATTTTGGTGCCTCTGCTCCCAACCGGGAGCAGGAAATGTGGTTAAAAATGAAACCTGCTTAAAGTGGGGTGTGGGAAGGGGGAATGAACTGAACTCCCCAAAGGTTTATGGTGAGTTCTGAGTAGATGCCTTGTGCGTTCACCCCACCTCCATAGCAGCCTCGGGGGGGGAAATACCCAGCACTGTGGGGTGCGTGTGTGTAATGCCAAAGGTTCGAAGTAGTGTTCTGCCTTCGGGGTACAGATGGCCACTGGCAGATTCATTCTCGTGATAGTATCTGTAACTAGCTGCTGGAGTGATCTGTTAGGGGGGTAGCCTGGAATTACCTCTAGCTCTGCTTCTGCAGTTTAATGCAGGTGAGTTAATCTCTTCTGATAAACCCAGTGGTTTTCTTTTTGTTGCTCCCATGATGGTTCCCCTGCTCTAAACACAACACCCCTTGCAGAGGCTACCACAGCTAGACACTTCATCCTGGCTTTTAATCCTATCTGGTCTTGGAAACAGCATTCGGAGCTCATGCAAATTCCATTCTCTCTTCCTTTCATCCCTCTTTCTCTTTTTCCCCCTCCCCATGTGCTGTCCCTGTCAGTACATATCCTGCAAGATGATACTTCCTATTAGTGCGGCTGCTGCTGCTAATCCTCCTCTGTCTTTTACATCTTAATGGTAAAAGGGAAGAAAATAGACTGGAAAAAAGTAAGTTGGCTGCATAATAAACCTATTGACTGGCTGGGGAAAAAAATGCCCTTATTTCAGATTGCCCAGCCCTGAGCAGTGCTCTCCTGGAGTTCTCAGTTTATTAGTTACTAAAGCTTTGGAGTGATTATCTCAGCTAAATGTGCTTTTTTCCCCTCCAGTTGAGTCTCATTTGCTTCTATCTTAACCTGTCCTCTCCCTGTCCAAATAAAAACAATTAGAGGAACAAAAGTCCTCTCTCCAGGATCACAGATGTATGGAAAGAGTGCAGGTTTCAATACTCCAGTAGCTTGTTGCACTCTGTAAGAGGGGCATGAGCTCTGGTGTCCTGATGAGCATTGTGTTGGGGGGTTAACTTTTACCCCCAAACTACTCTAAAGTTCACATGTGAACTTGGATTGTCTTGAAAACTGTTATGCATAATCAGGGCTTGGAACAAGGTTAGTGGCGTAAATGACACCTCGATGGGGTTGGTCTTGGCTAGTGTCCGTCACCCCCTACTACACCGGGTGAACAATATTTAAGCAGCTTTATTAAGGATTTGATCTAGTTCTACAAACCGATGCGCACCTGGGATCTGCACTAGAGGAAGTGACTGATGCACATGCTGTGAGACTGCTGCTTTGTTTGGCACTAAATGTTCCCCTGTAGTATCTCATTGCAGGGGAAGAGAAAATTGAAATTGATGAGAAAACTGCTGGAAACCGACGTGAAATTGACTAGTTAACTTTTTATTGTTGAGTGGAATGAAGAAAATAAAAATAAGTGGTAGGAAGTAAATTGCATTTGCAAAATTCTTTCCATTTTAATAATCTCCAATGTAATATTAGTAAGAGCGAGGAAATTGGTTTTTTTTTTTTTAAGTTATTTTTAACCTGAGTATTTCTCTCTCCGGCTCCAGTTTGGAAACACTTAAGCATGTGTGCAACATGGACTAAAGCTAAACATGCAGTTACGTGTTTGCAGGGTTGGGGCCTATGTCTACAAAGTTCACTGGAATGCTCTCACGTGAAAGGAACTAGGGGCAAGCACAGGAATAAATATTTGGCTGCTTTTGGAGAGGCACTTTCTGTGCCCTTCCCCCACCCCGCGGCCAGAGGAGCTGCCTCTTCCCCACACCCCTCTGTGGACGGAGGACCTGATTCTCCCTGCCTTTGGCTCTTGCTCTCCCACAGCAGGATCTCTGCCTGTCCAGGCTCCGGTGGAGTTCTGTGCCCCTGCTGATTTGGGGGGGAGAGGGTGTGCCCCTGCCTGCCCCCACTTGCACACGCCCTGCTAATAATCAGCCATTCTGCTGAAGCTGGAACACATGGACTGAGAGTATCTGAAGAGACAATTGAGTAACTAGATTTGGTCCAATATATCTGACCACCCTGGGCCAAGATCTTCAAAGTGTTTCCAAATGACTTTAAAACCCTGAGGTTTGACCAGCTGACATGCTGGCTGCTCCGCACAGAGCAGGCAATTGCCTCCCTTCTGTAAGACTATGGCTACACTACGCGGCTTTTAGCCACACAGCTGTGCCGCTTCAGCCATGCTGCTAAAAGCCACACAGTGTAGCTGCTGTTTGTCGATCCTGCCAGCTGGACATAGCTGACTTTCACACTAAATAGGTGTGCTGGACATGCACCGAACTTGTGTGTTTTCTCCTTCCTGCTTGCCCCGGAAAGGCTAAAGTACTAACCTCAGAGGTTCCTGGCCTGTCTTAAATCTTAGGTGGGGATGGTGAAAGAGGCCTTTCTTCTGGGTCAGCCAGTCCAGTCACTGACACCCTTTTAAGCAGCTTAGTTTGTGAGCAGACCTTTCCGACGGTTCTCCCCCCTCCCCATTCGATTTGAGCAGCTTTTATGACTGAAAAATATTTCTTGGCGTCTCCGACGGTGGCTTGTTTCTCCAGGTTCGAGTGGTGCTTTAATCTGGCTATTGATCCTCATTGAATCTCCGCATGAATAAGAAAGGGAAATGCGTGTGGCAAGAGAGGGCCATTGGGCCAAGCAGACTCCACTGTGCCTGTGTGTTGGGGTTGCCTTGCTGGTTTCCCCCCCCCCCCACCCAAAGAGATACTTAGGAGTAGGACTGTTCCCCCCCAGACACAATCTGCCGCCTCCACGGTGACTACACCACGCTCCCACCATTCACAACGTCATGACGACAGCAGGGGTGGTACTCGCAGCCTCGTGTTCCAAAACGCACCGGGCCCTGATGCTTGTTTCCTTGGCAGGTCTCCTCCAGCTGTTCTGCTGCCATCCAGCCCAGGGTAATGGTATCCTGGTGCCTGGGTGGCACTATGTTTTGAGGCAGAGGAACAAAGGCCCTGGTCCTGAGTTGCAGCCAAATTGGGGTTGGGAGCAAAGCTGGCTTTGCAGGCCTTGCTGATGCGTCTCAGTTGCATGGGGCGGGGGGGAACAGGGGCAGGAAGGGAGACGACCCATGCAATGCCAACTGCCTGTGACTCCAGGGTTTGCTCAGGCAGCTGCGGATAACCGATGGAATGCTCAAACGACGTCCTGTTACACATGGTTCCACGTAGGGGAGGAACATACCTGACCTGAGCTGGTAACAGTCACTTCATGCACTGCCAGGTATATCTTGCACAAGAGATCCTTCTCTCTCTCTCTCTCTCCACGAGGGAAGCTCTCTAGCCAGGCCAAATCAGCTATGGAAGCCTGACCTGCTAGTAGCAGGCCTGCAGCCTAGCATGGACAAGGAGTACATGACAATTACCCTGGCACAAGGATGCTTAAGGATGCCACCTACACTGGCTGCAGGACGTAGGTTGGTGTAGGATCCCTGATGGCAGTTCTTTGCCATCTGGAAATCATCCTGCAGCCTGATCCACTGGGTTTAGGGCCCAAAGGTGGGGCAGGATCTGGCTGAACATATCCCTTTTCTATGTGCCTTCCAATTCCCATTGGCTGTGAGTGCTGATGTGCTGACGTTGGTATATTACTGTGGGGTATCTGGGTGTGAAGTCATGTCCACGTATAGGATCCATAGAGCTGGTCATGTGACCATGGACGTCCACAGCATGATACCACATTGGCTCAATCAGCCAGGAGCAAACTGTGGCAGCCATGCAAGGCAGGGAGGCTGTCTGGAAAGCTGGCTCCAAATTGCTGGGCAGTTGTAAACGCACTGCTGGCTAGGAAACAACTGCAGTGAGGCTGGTGTGTAAGAACCAGGCCCCCTTAACTGATGATGGGCTGGAAGCTGGTGGAGTGCAGATTTCAGCCCTCTGGAGGGGTTATTAGCGGTTTGCTGACTTCAGGAGAGTGCAGCTGGGCGAGTTACTGTGGATTGCACAGTGGAATGAGTGGGTGAGCTGTAGCTTGCACCATCCCTGGAAAGCCAAGGGAGCAATGACCTACTGGATGTGAGACCTGGAGCATAGCAAAGGAAGCGAGATGCTCACAGCACTCTGCCTGTTACACCTGGGGCTCTGTGCTCTACGAAGGTGGTAGGTATCCCCATTTTCCAGACCCGTAAACGGCAGCACAGGGAGGAAAGGTGTCTTGTCCAAGGTCCTATAGCAAGCCCATGCCAGAATCCAGATCTCGCGATTGCCTTGCTCTGACCACTAGCTCATATTGCCTCCCCTTCTAATTGCTCTTGGCTGATGTATGATGGAGGTAGAGAGTTCGGACAATACCCCTTCCTGGTCTGCAACATGACTATTGCTGGCCCAGTTCTGCAACCATGAGTAGAAGTGGAGCAGCTTCAGGGTCAGATCCCTCATGGGTAACTCGCATGCTTTGCAGGGTGGTACCAGTGGGCCTGAAAGAAGATGCTGGGATGAGAAGGTTTGAAACTGAACTATGCATTGTCCCTGGATCCACTTAGACCAGTTCTCTGATGCTTGAGCATTTAGAGCTAAGCACTCAACCTTCTTCCATGGTCCAGCCACTAGAGGGAACACAGGACCTCTGCCCCCCCCCCACACACACACACACACCTGAGTGAATAATTCAAAGATGGGTCTAGGCTGACTATGAAGCTGCATTCTCTTTAAGGATATGCCTGACAAACCTGGGCTGGGTTTATAACTATTGCATACCAAGGATACTTTGCCTAGCTTGGGCTTCCATACAGCTCTAGTTAGGAAACTGAACGCTGACCCTTCTCAATTAGTCTTGAGGGCCAAAGTGCCCCTTGCAATGATCTGCTTCTAGTAAAATCTCCTATTTCTGCTTCCCAAGTATCCCTACTTGAGAGTGGGAGGAGTCAGGCTGCTCATGATGGTCTCCTGGCAAGCTTTGTTGCCCTAGCAACCTACTGCTTTGAGGATGTGGAGTGGGGAAACTGCATCTCAAGGATGGGTTCTTTACCCTGAATCTCAGATACCTGGTCTGTTGGGTGAATATAAAGGCTGTTCTCCATGCCATTAACCTACAGCCAGTCAGGGTCAGGAGCAAGAGCGTGAGACTGCTAAGAAGAAGGATGAATCGTAATCTTTCTTTTTTAAAAAAGCAGGAGGTGTCTCTCAAATGGATTTCCAATTTCCCAGCCACCTGCGTAACAGATTTCTTGCTTTGATAATTACTTTTAGGCACTTATAAGATCTGGTTTCCAGGCAACTTGTTGCATCTTTTATTTCCTCTTGCCAATCTGTTTTCTCTGACTTTAAGTGTTGGAACAACATCATCCAGATTCTTAAAGCAGAGTTTGCGGGGGGAGAGGTGGGGTAGCTGTTTTTCTTCCCTTAACTCTGCTGGGTAAATGATGCTGTACCAGCCTTTCAAGCCCAGGTCTTGGGTGACAAGGTGTAGCTATTAGCATTGCACACAGCCAGATCCCAGCTTCCATCAATCACCTTCGTTTCATTCTCTCCTGGAGCTTGGCCAACTTACACTGGCTGAGGAGTCAGCCTTAAGTACCGACAGCCTCAGGTCTGCCCACCGTGTCCTTTCAGATCGAACGGCGCTAACTCGGGGAGATCTGACTGATCTCCCTGCGCAGTGAGGCTCTGTAGGATCTTCCCTATGGGAAGGCAGGTAGCCTGCTGGCTACTCACCCTTGGTTTGAGCCAGGGACAGGCAGGGCTAGTCTGCCAGGGATTCAGTAGAAGGTGAATGTCTAGAAACCTGGATGAAAACACTCTACTGATGTAAATGGAGATAGGGCAGTTTATACCAGCTGAGTCTGGCCCACTGTGGTCAGGCTCTGATAAATGCTGAGGCCACAATTCAAGCAAAGTGCATGCTTAAGTCCCTCTTTACTCAGCAAAACCATGTAGGTACCGGCCGAAGTCCCACTGAAGACAATAGACTTAAGCACGTGCTTTGCTGAGTTGGGGCCTGGTTGTGGAACCGTTACTTAACCCTACAGATGAGCACTTGCTCCTACAAGCAGACCAGCTTACTCCAAGGGGGCTGCTTTGTGCAAGCACCCTCCAGCATGGTGATGGCCATACACCTGGGTCCTTCCAGCTGTGCTGGTCAGGGTGCAATGCTGAGCAGCTGATCCAGATGGAGATCCCTCCACAGTGGTGTGGCAACACCTCACTTCTCCAGGGCCTGCATCCTAAAGAATGGGAAGAGCAGAGTGGCAAACTCTTTCTCAACACTGGAGAAGGAACACATCCCAGGCTGGGCCCTATATTTCTGTGCTCTTTGGAAGGGTCATTTTGGATTGGGTTTAAACGTTGGGCAAAGGCCAGAAGAGAGTTTCTGACTCTGGACAAATCAGTTTGTCCAGCTCCTGCGTTAACTCGGAAGCCCGATGTTCCCAGCTCCCTAGCACATAGTAGCATCTCCCATTTAATGGCACCTGCTGAAAGGGCTTCTCTGGATCTCGTGCAGAGCTGGAACTCAAGCTGCCGTCTGTGGATTTTTTGAAAGTCAAGGGATGGTTGGGTTTGGCCAGATCTAAAGTGAAGGACCATCTGCAAAATTCCGATCTGGATCCAAGCTGAGTTCTCGGGGCATGTGAAATTGGGATTGTGGTTTGGACCATCGCTTGTTGAGACAAAATTCTAGGACCTGGATTTGCATCTTGCAACCCAGCCCTTGGAAGTGGCTGCACCTATGGGCATCAGTACTGCATAAGGAGCAGGGTAGGGACTGAACTGTGACTCAAGCTTTACATTTAGTTCTGGCTTCCTTCTTGCTTCCCCTCCCCTCATGAAGGAAGCTGGGCCAGCCCTTTCCCTGGTTAGGTTATTGCTCAGCAGTACTGGTTTCCATGCTGGTTGGAAGAACCAACCTTTCCCTTGCATGCCCACTCCCTGCTCACCTGTGTAGGGAGTAGCCACCGGCTGACAGCTGCTCTCCTGACCACACAGCGTCTGCTGATGTGGGCAGCTCATGCAGGGGAGGAAGGGGGCCTGGTCAAAGCCAGCTTCACGCCTGAGCCCATAGAGATGGAGTTGCTGCCAGAGCATCAGAACGGCCTCAGCTCAGGGCCACAAGGTCACTCGACATTCCCCGAAACAGTTTTGTGGGGTCTTTATGGCCCTGCAGGGGACTGTATGACGCTGCCTTCCTCAGACAAAGGAGGAAGGGGAGGGAAAGAACAATGGAAAGGATGGGCTAATTTACAGAGCAGGGGGATCTGTGCATTATCATGCAAACAGTGCAGGCAAGTCGATATGCTATGAATGCATATTGATGTCTAACCTTTTAGAGACTGACCTCATTGTTAAAGTGTAATTTAATTAACTTTTGCTTGACTGTTCACAACCTGGAATAATTCCGAGATCCATGTGGGTCACACAGCCAAAGACTCGGCTGGCCCATATCGCTCACCTAACTGTTAGTCTCAGTGGCCTTCGCTCTCCCTCACCATCTCGCTCCCACACCACCCCTGGGCTGACAGCTGTCATTAGTGGTAACAATTAGGCCATCAATCAATAGGCTAATTCTCCCATTTGAAATCATTAGGGACGCTGGATCTGAACATTGGCTTTTGCTAACAATTTTTGAAAGTTGGTTAAATATGGCGGGACCTGCTCCATGGAGGAAGCAATGGGGAATTTGATTTAGAACTGTCCTTCAGTGAACATGACCTCAATTTTAATGACCAAGTTTCTTCTGTTCTCCCAACTAACTTAAATAGATAGGGACAGACTATGGGGAGGGAGCAGATGTAGGGTGATAGGCACTATACAATAAGACCTAGGTTGTGGGGCTTTTTAATGGCTAGTGATTTTTGGGGAGCCCAACTTAATACATTTTTTTTTAAAGGGTCTGATTTCATCTTACCAAATGGGTGCGTGGCACTTCCTGGCCCTTTAAGGTATCTTGTCTTTGCCTAATGTTCTAGTTATCTAGTAATGTGGCTGCTTGGAATCACAGGCTTGAATTCCAACATCAGCTTTGCATCTTTCTGGAGAGCCTGTGTCTAAGGCAGAGGAGACAGAGACTCTATTGTAAGCAGGCCTGTTGGATGAGCCTCCTTTTTAAAATGGAAAAAGCCTGGTGGTCCAGCACCTCTAGCTCTCATTCACTCCACGGGGAGTTGTGGGCGCTCAGCACCTCTGAAAGCCAGATCACAAATTCCTACCTGACCAGAATAAATGCTGGGTCCCAGGATGCTTGTGTTGTCATTGGCTTTGCACAATAACAGGAAGGGAATTCCCTCCCCGCCCCAATTTGCCAGCCACCTGCAGGCTGCTCTCCACACCCAGAGGTGGCTGCATTTCAGTGGAGCTGCTCTGTGTAAAGGGCCAAATCCTTTGTGCTGGATGCAGTCTTCCCATGTCCTTGCTATCCTGGCATTTGAGAGCAGCTGGGATGCTCATTGTTCCTCCACCCTGCTCTGGAATTCTGCTTTTCCCTGTTGGTCCAAACAAGCCGGAGTGTGCTCCCATGGGAGCAGAGAGTTGATTTGCTCAAGTTTGGGGCTGAGTTTTTCACACTTTGGGGCTAACTCACTGGCTACCATGGGAACACTTGGATTTTAAAAAATGATGAATTTTAGATCCTGGGGAGAATTTTTTCCCCATCTTTGCCTCCCCAAGTCGTGGGACTCATTTTACTGGGCATGTCTGTCTCTAGAGGTCGTGACACAGAGGATCAGCAATTGACAAGCTTGTTCTTGGCTGGCTTGATCCCTCTCTCAATGACTTGCCAATTCTTGAGTCAGCTGCAGAGTGCAGAATGGAGTCCAAGTCACCGATTGCTCCAGATGGTATGTAGCCATCACCTTTCCTGAATACACCTTGTGGACCTCGGATCTCGTCCATAAATCTAGCGGTGAAATAACCCCTTTCACACCTTCTGCAAGCTCTGTATCCTAACAGTGCTACGTTTCTCGCCATCACTTATTTAAGGGCAATGTTTTACTAAGTGGTGTGGTTTTGTTTTTCTTTTTGTCTGCACATGACTAATTCTAGGGGAGGCGGTGTGATGAGGAATGAGCAGTGCGTTGTGACTTACAGCACAGAGTCCTGGTTCTGAGCTGGAAGAACAGGTGCAGTTGGGGCCCCATGTTGGGACTTGCAGGAATCAGACCCAGGTCTCCCAACTGCTGTACCAATTTATTTTGGTGGGTGGCCAATTGTTAGGCTTTTTGTGCCATTCTGACTACTGGGCTTTGTTGCCCCTTTGCAGAGGCAGGGGTGAGTATGTATATGAGAGGGGAAAAATCTGAGGGGCTTCATAGTTTGACCCTTAAAATAAAAGGCAGCAGACCAGAGTCCTCAGCAGATGTAACCTGCAGTCACAGAACTACAGTAACAGACATCAGCGAAGGACCTTGCGCAATGTGGTTCTTATAAGCATGTCCAGTCTCAAATACCAGCTGACTTGTTCTCTCATATAAAGCTCTAGCTAATCCTGAACATGACTCTCCCACTTCTGTTCTCTCCCCCACATACATACACACCTATTTTTAACAAAGTCAATGTGGTTACACTCAACTTCTCATTTCATCTTGGAATGGTTTCCTCTGAGACAAATTAACCAGTTCCCCTCCCTGTAATTCAGGTGTGGGTGGGAAATGGAATATTTTTGGGTTCCTCTGTGAACACTGGTTGATTCTGTGCTCTTTCTTTAAGAAAGTGTCTTTAGAACACAAGCACCAGACATTCAGCTGGTGCAAATTGGCATAACTTCACTGGAATCAATGGGAATACACTGATTTACTCCAGCTGAGCATCTGGCTTCAAGACTTTACCGGGAGGGTACTGAAAACCCTGGATTCCTATGTGGAATGAGATCTCCTTGTCTCATTGAATCTTCATAAAATGACTTAATATCTCTTCTCAGCCTTCCCCCCCCCCCAAGTCCTTCCCCCCCAATGCCTGGACTCCATGGTGATGGGCACCATAGAAGTGGAGAGAACTGAAAGTTGTAGTACAACATAATACGCAATCGTCCGAAATCTCAATGGGAAAAGCATTTGCCTTATAAAGAAACGTAACGTTTTATTGTAAAAAGAGCTTATCCGCCAAACTTGCAGGTTCCCCATGTAAAGCATTCAATCTGGATTTGAAGGATTATGATTCTAAATCCCCTTCCCACTGTACAGAGCAGTACGAAGTCTCAAGCCTGAGCCGCCTGCTTCCGTACTCTCCAGCACGTAAGATGTTAAAGGGGTGGGGCCTGGGCAAGGAATGGGCATTTATGGGGACACCTGAGGTGAAGATCCCCATCTCCTACAACAGTTCCTGCTGGTGCTGACCATGCCCTAGAGCTCAGTCAGGTAAACTCTCCCCTAATTTTCAGACCTCCCTCAACTCCAGTAGGTTCAAGTTTTGACCACCCCAAGCCATCTAATGAGATTGCTTTCCTTGGAGCACACCATGAATTTTTCCACTTACTGGTTCCTTCAATGGCAGCCTCTTACTGTCACTTCTCTTATCACACCACCTACCAGCCCCAGCCCAGATTGGGACCCCACTGTGTTAAGTGCCACATATTCAGAGTAAAACAATGGCTCTGCCTCAAAGCGTGCCATCTAAATACCCAAAGAGTGGGCAAAGGAAGTGCCATTATCCCCACTTGACAGATGACAGGACTGAAGCACAAAGATTAAGCAAGCGGGTGGCACAGCCAGAAACAGAACTTGGATCTGCTGGGTCCCAGTCCACTGCCTTCCTCTCTTGTGAAGAGAGTGAGGGGCAACTGCTCCAGTTCTTGGACTGAATTCCTCTTTTTGCCTTCTCTGGGGCCTGTTAAAGTCTATGAAGCCTGGGAATCCTCCAAAGGCCAGATGGGAGGAGCATTACGGTACTCTGATCTGACCTTCTGCATAACTCCGGTGTGGTTTTCTGGCCTGTAAATTCTGCATCAAGCCCATCGCTAATGAGGTCCAGGCTTGATGTGAGGGAGAATCCACCAGGTCCCTAGCTAGGTTGTTCTAATGGTTAATTACCACTAATATCCATATCCGTAACCTATAGATGCACTTGTGGTGTGAAGACAAGGCTATTTTTCCAGAAAAGGGAAAAGTAGCAGCAGTTTGAAAACTAATGGGGAGTAGAGTGGTTTTTGTTTGGCTTTCTCATCACTGATCAGAAAAATGGAAGACAAAAGGATATAAAAGAGGAGCTATTGGCGTTGGCTGACTCTAGAGTCTGAAGTTGTGGTTGGATTAATTTAAAACCCTGATGGTGAACCTGCTGCTGGAACAAATCACATAACATGTGATTTGCTTTTCAATTACCCAGACCCTGCTTTCACTGTCTCGTGCTGTACGTCCTGAGTGCTGCAACTAGACCCGTCATTCGTTAAGCTCCCCTGGCTTCTGTAGAAGGCTCCCAAGAACACCAATATCCCGTGCTAATGCTCATCACTGCAATGTCAATTCTGGCCCTGAACAGATAGCTGGTTGGCAGGCAGAGCTTTCCAGTCGCTGGATGACTCAGAGCTGTAGTCCATCAAACTGAGCAATTTCCAATGTACTTCAGAGCAATAGAGGAAACAGGATTCCTAATCTGCAAACACTTGGTCTTAAGTGTCCAGTGATTATGACTTAATGTAGTAATCATTGGAATGGGGATGAGCATAATGAATTGGCTGGGTATTTACAGGAAGGCTGTTATTCAGTAGTAGCTGAATGTAATGAAGACTTTCAAACCCAGATGACTGCATGGCTCCAAAGTTTGATATTGGGTTATGGAGCCTTTCCAGTGCTTGTCCTGCCTCTGACCTCCTATGTCAACCCAGGCAGGTCTGTGTCCCTTCATGCAACCCAGCCCACTGTCAGCCTTGTAACAGACTACGGGCAGGTCTTCACTACGGGGGGGGGGTCGATTTAAGATACGCAAATAGCGTAGCTGAATTCGACGTATCGGAGCCGACTTACCCCGCTGTGAGGATGGCGGCAAAATCGACCTCCGTGGCTCCCCGTCGACGGCGCTTACTCCTACCTCCGCTGGTGGAGTAAGAGCGTCGATTCGGGGATCGATTGTCGCGTCCTGACGAGACGCGATAATTCGATCCCCGAGAGATCGATTTCTACACGCCGATTCAGGCGGGTAGTGTCGACCTAGCCTTAGGTAAAGCACTGAAGCATCCTGTCTTGCATCTCAATGTTCCTTACTTGTATTCCTAAATCACAAGCCTTTACATAGCAGAAGCTTAATTTCAGTTGTATTAAGCTTTCTGCACATTAGGCCTGTAGTTAAAATACCTTCCGTTGGAGGTTCGTGGGAGTTGTGTGTATTAAGGACCCCATCCTTGGTAATGCAGCAAGCATGTTGCTGAAACGTGCAGGGAGCGGATGTTCCAGGCTAAGGAAATTACATATCCGTAGCAGTGTGTTCAGCCATGCACCATGGCTCTTTGAGGCAAGGGCTTTCTTGGTATAGTGCCCAGCACAATGGGGCCCTGGACAATGACCGGGGTTCCTAGGTGCTAGTGCAACAAAAATTGGCTTCTATTTTGCTCTTGAGCAGAAAACCAGGCTTGACACAAAAACCCCTCTTTGAGGAGCTAGATCAGCCCCAGCCTCTTTCCAGACACTTGGTCAGCTGGGACATGTAAATCAACCTGGCCACTTCCTGATTTGCGAGGGGCATTTCAGATGCTTGTCCATGTGCCAGGATGGCAAAAGGGCTAAAATACAGACCTGCAACTGGCTTGTGCTGCCGGGTGTGTCTGTAGTGCATGCCGACGTCCCAGCTAAGGGAGCAGCTAGAAAAATGGACTCCGGTCCAACCTCAAAAGAGCACCTGACTTTTCTACCATTCCAGAACCCGCTGACAGCCAGAAACAAGGGCTAAGCACATCCTGTAACGGAAAGACTCCGACTTGAAGTCATTCTCTAATGGAGGCTAGGAGGCGGGAGCTTGATTGTGGCTCTGATCCAGTGTTAAAATTCCTATCTTCACGCTAGTTTTACCTTCCCAAACCAATGTGTTCCTGCATTTATTTCCATAGGCGGGATGGAGAGTTCTGTTCATCAAGGGCTGAATAATACCTTTGTTTTTGGAATCTATGATGTAATGATCCCTGCATGAGCCATCACAATCTCTGCATGGGCACCCACAAATCACACAGTGCAGCTACTATGCATGTTCCCAGTGCACACACTGAATACCGATTGAATGGCTGTAGAGCTTCTCAGCTTGCTCAAAGTGATGTGCAGGGCTGGACAGGAAATGGGTTTCCTGGCCCACAAGAACTTGAGGTGGGGTTTTTTTGTTTTTGTTTTTTCTCCTCAAACTCTCTCATCCTGAATCAGGATGAAAAGTCAGTCTTTCTTTACCACCAGCTCCGCTTTGCTTGTCTCCTTCCCTCTCTAGCTCTGTTAGATCTGAGGTTGAACTGCAAGCACTCTGGAGCCTGAAATTTCCAAGTCCTGAATTAGTGACTGGACCAGCCATGAGGAAAGCGTACCCCAGGAATCAAGTCCAGGTCACATAGCAGACATGAGTGCTTCTTTTCCCACCCTGCCCCACCACCTCATGTTGGAAAAGTGAGCTGCCTTCAGAACAGGTTTCAGAGCGGTAGCCGTGTTAGTCTGTATCAGCAAAAACGAGGAGCCCTTGTGGCACCTTAGAGACTAACACATTTATTTGGGCGTAAGCTTTCGTGGGCTAGAACCCACTTCAGAATAGATGCTCTGCAGTTCAGTTGCAATGGCTGTCTCTGCCTGTGTTCTGGTGGCAATTCTTGGGTGGACTCTGGCTGCTTAAGGTGTCTTACGGGCAAAGGATGAATCTGTCCCAGCAAAGCACCCAATGGCTCCTGTCCCATCAGAGCTGTGGTGGAAGCAGGGGTAAGACCTACATACAAAGAGGGATGGGAAGCTTAGCACAGCTTCTACCAGCTTGGCTCATTGATTGGCTTTGTCTGACAGGTCTGTAGGCATCTGCTATCGCTGGTCCTGGTTTGACTCCAAAGCTGTGGTAGTGCAAATGAGTCCCATGCTCTGGCTCAGGGCTAAGCTGCAGCTCTTTTGCCCTGGAACTCTAATGCCAAGGCTTCCTCTAGATAGCATAGGCCAGTCTCCCATAGCAGTGTAAACAGATCCTTCCATGGAACAGAGCTGATGTAGGAGCTCCTACGTCAACCTGATCGCCATTGCTGGGTGGCGGAGGGGTGTGGTCTGGGGAAAGGGGGTGAGGTCAGGACACAGCTGTGCCTTGCTGATACCTGGCTGCCATATCCGCTCCAGTGGCTGTTGGAAGCTGGTGCAAGATAGAGCAGCCTGAAGGCTGCTCTGACTTAGGCCCAGAGAGCAGAGCAGGTTGGGGATTGGGCAAGTGCAAAGGGGGCTTAAAGCTACATGTATAGGCCCATCTTCCTGAGTCACGCTGGGCACTTTGCAGCCATAGCAAAGGAGCTGGGCCAGGGAAGGGGTCAAGTGACGCAACAGGAGATTGTGCTTTAGGTAATAAAAACACAATCCCCCTGCAATCCTGATCCAGCGGCTGGAAGGAAGAGGTGATTTCCCTTGCCAAGCAACCTTTCAGAGCACCAGAAGAATTCCAATCCTAGCTCATCAGAGTCCATAGTAACAATGGTCCGCTTGCACCAATTGGTAAGTAGGGTTACCATACGTCCGGATTTTCCCGGCTTTTTGGTCCTCAAATCCCTGTCCGGGAGGAAATTCCAAAAAGCCGGACATGTCCAGGAAAATAGGGAGGGGACGTGGGGCTGGAGCCGGAGCCACTGGGGCCGGAGCTGGAGCCGGCCGTGCTCAGCCGCCGGCCGGCGCCGCTCGGCCAGGGCCAGGGCCAGGCTGGAGCTGCTCGTCTGGAACCGGGAGCCGAGCCGAGCTGGGCTGGAGCCGCTGGGACCGGGGCTGGGGGTGCTCGGCCGGCGCCACTCAGCCAGGGCCCTGGGGCCCGAGCCGAGCTGAAGTTGCTAGGGCCGGAGCCGCTCGGCCGGAACCGGAGCCAGCACCCCAGGGCCCGAGCCAGGCCAGAGACGCCGGGGCCAGAGCCTCTTGGCCGTTGCCGGCCGCCGGAGGGAGCCACTCGGCCAGGGGGGCCGGACTGGGCCGCGCCTCCTCGCGCCCCCCCACCACCCCAGCCCCAGCTTACCTGTTGCCTGCCTCAGGCTTCCCGCGAACATTTGATTCGCGGGAAGCAGGAGAGGGGGAGGAGCAGGGAGCGGAGCGTTCAGGGGAGGGGGCGGGGACTTTGGGGAAGGGGCAGGGTTGGGGCAGGGCTGGGGGCGGGGAAGGGGCGGGGAAGCGGCCCTGTGGAGTGTCCTCCTTTTAGAATATTAAAATATGGTAACCCTATTGGTAAGCCTGGCCCATAGCAGGGAAATGAGCTGTATTTTCTGTTCCTTTTATCCTTCCATAGCAGAATGTGATTCGCAAGCCTGAATCTTTAGCAAGGGCACAGTTTGAGAAGGCAATAATGCAGCCTGACTTTTTTTTTTTTCCCCTTCTCCTTTTTCCCCCCACCCCCCTTTCACAGCCTTCCATTGTGTTGTCGTTCACACTTATGCAGAGTGGTTGTGCAATGCTGCTCTCTTCTCCCCTCCCCCCACACCCCTCCTCACTCACATGGCACTTTGTGCCCTGGCAAATAACATGATGCAAGGCACATGTTGTGAGTCTGAGCATCGTAACTCTAGAGGGAAGACGTGAGAGAAAGCAAAGCTTCTTTTAAACTCTGGGTACAAAAACAGATGTGAAACCAAGCTTAGCAGTAAATGGGGCTGGAAGAGAAGGAATTGAATGCTCTGGTGCTGGTTCCCTAAGGGGCCATAGAAGGTCTGACTCTCTGGATTTGGTTTCAGTGGAGTTGTAATTGCCTATATGTTGAGTAATACAGTAGCAAATTGCCCCACCCTGTCTCCAGAATAGCCTGGTTAGAACTGGTTGGAAATCAAACATCCCTCAGCCTCTTCTCCCCTTCTGCACCCCCCCCTCCACACACCCCAAAAAACCATCTTTGTTCAAAATGGTTTGAAAATTTGAGGGTGAACTTTTGGTTTTCCTGTAGGAAGCTTCAAATGGATTCAAAACAAAATATTTCAAATCAGTGCTTCAAAATGAACCTGTTTTTGTTTCAACTTAAAATGTTTCAGGTTAGACCAGAACCAACAACACTTAGTTTTGAGCCAAAACCAAACTGTCACTCTGATTACCTATATTTTGATAACCAAAATGACACTAACTCTGATTTAGAAGGGAGATGGTTGTAGAGGTGCTTCTCGTGGGACAAATCAAAACTTTTCCCAGAATTTCCATTTTCTCAGGGGGCAGCGGGGGGATTCCAATTTTAAATTTTGTATCTTTCTGTGCAAACACAATCTTGAATACCCCTTCCCTGAGAGCCCCCTTTCCGTGGGACCAGAGCCCTACTTTGCAGCTGTAGGCACGATGGACACCAGTTCATCAGAGCACATTATGCACCCAAGGAGTCCCATTGATTGCAATGAGATCGCTTAACAAAGTTTTATGCTTGTGCTTAAATCCTGGGCTGGATTGGGGCCAGGGCACTCATCACCTTGTAGAACTGAACTCATGATCATCTTCTCTGAAAGCTCCATGTGTTTTTAGCTTTAGTGTAGATATTAAAACTTTTTCCAGTATGCAATGCATCACCGCTTTTGGAATCTCAGGGCAGGCTCAGAATGACAGATTTAAAAAACAACCTTTTAAAAAAAAAAAAAAAAAAAAAAAGTCTCTTCTCCTTTCCTTCCTAATTCTTCAGTGAGGCAAATTGTGGCATTATCTGCCAGACAAAGAGGTTTTAGGGCACCATCCTCTCTGGATAAAAGCAAAGCCTCATGAGGGGATTTGCCTTTCAGTGAAGGTTTTTCTTTCTTACCCATTATTTGTTACCTATTATGTACCTGTCCTTCATGAAACATGTTCTATCCAGCTACACAATCATATGGATCGTGGTAAAAGCCAAGTTAGAGGTTTGAAATCAGTCTTTTTATTAGAAGTCATTTAATCTCTAAGGAACTTCTAGTGCATTTATAAAGGGTGGGGGGGAATCGGTCACCCTTTATCGTAAGATACACTGACTGCAATGAATCTGCACAGTTGCACATAGGAGCTATGCTTTTTGATACCTGTAACTACCACTAATTCATATAACCAAAAAGGCCACTATTTTACTGAGAATAACTAGTGGAAATGCAATGTTTTTAACAGACTTTGGGTCTAATTGTCTGCATCAGCTCCATGTCTGTCACAGTGATGAATACTGTGAAGTAATAACTTCATGAGCGCTGTACAAGGCCTGGTCAGTGAGCAGAAGTTACTGTGCATTGGGGGATATACTGGAATATCTAAATGCTCAGAACACTTGACTTCAACAGGGGCTATGTATGCAGGTGATACAGTGGCTTGCCAGATAAGAACACCCAAGCATATACTCGAAAGACAATGGGGGTAAGCGTCAAGGATCCTGTATCTGCCCTCCAACAAGTGGCAAAATAAATCTTGCTAACACTAGGAGCCTGGAGATCAAACACTAAAGAGTTAGTGCCCTTCTGAGGAGGAGGGGTGACAGGCAGACACAGGCTCTGCAGAGTTCGGCCTGCCCAGAGCTGGGCAATGATAAACCATGGGTGACAGCAGCGAGATATGAATACAGGCTGGTTCGCTGGCAAGCACGTTTCCCCTTAAATGCTTTTGTTCTAAATAAAATTCCTGTATGAGGAGGCTGGTCACTGGTTGCCACTGTAATTGCCCTAGTGGAAACAGAATTGCAGGGCCTGAATGTAAATACAGACCTGATGAGGCCAATTATAACAGGGGATTGCAACATGGGGCCTGCTCTGAAAGTGGGAAGATCCTGTGATTCCACCCCAAGAGAAGATGATGGCTAGAGGCCTCCAACCTGAAAGGGCAGTGGCCAGCGGGCGGAGCAGGTGTAGTCAGACCAGGCAGGGTCACAGGTGCAGTTATCTGACTGGTGGTAACGAAATCCATTGTCCATTTACCTTCTGGTTTATGAGCTCGTCGTAACTGCATAATGAAGAGTCCACAGTGTAGCACTCCAATTATCATGCACAGCAGAAAATCATGTGCACCTTTTAATGTACAATCTTGGAGTTGGATACTGTGCAAACTATGAAGCAAAGTCTGTAGGAAAAGTGCAGTATGTAGTGTAGATGTCTTGTATTGAGGAAAGTAGTTCTGTTGTCACAGAATTAGACCAGCGAAGTTACTGATAGAGGTGGGTAAACGAATGCATAATTAAGAACCAGATTCCTCAGCTCAGACCAAACAAACTCCTTTTGTGACAACTTAAAAGTTTATCTGGTGGCTAAAGGAGGGGACTAGGAATTGAAACCACCTGGGTTCTATTTCTGGCTCTGGAAAGTTAGAGAAGAAAATAGCCCACAGGACTTCTGGCTTCTATTTCTTAATGTGACATTCTCCACGGTTACACAATGAGTTAAAGTCACCTCTGTTTCTTTAATGATACAAGGGATAAGGCTTACCTGAAATTCCTCAACTTCTGGCTTCTCTTCTGCCATTCTAGAAACTTAAAATACCACTAGCCTCAAATCATTCTCTTTAATGAGAGTTCACACTAACACACAGAATATTGTCTTCTAGGACATGGAGAACATAGTGGAGTTTGGATTCTTACAAGACTCTAGAGCTTCTTAGGTTTTGGGGTGGTTCTTCTGTCCATTGGCATTGTAGGTTGGGCTCATCTAGAGTGCAAACTTTCTGCTGTGTGGGTGTGTTGAGAGTGAATGGGAGGCTTGAAGGAAGTAGCTGGCAGATCCC
Source organism: Emys orbicularis (assembly GCF_028017835.1). Classification (NCBI taxonomy): domain Eukaryota; kingdom Metazoa; phylum Chordata; order Testudines; family Emydidae; genus Emys; species Emys orbicularis. The sequence goes on along the minus strand of NC_088705.1, from coordinate 4,621,069 downwards.
CCAAATAGGTCAACCCCCTTGGGCTCAATAAGGGGGAGTGGAGGGTTAAGAACCATCTTGGGTTACTTAGGGAGAGTGAGAAGGAACCTGGTCTGCATTGCAGAGGGATCAGGGAGGAAGCACTGAAGGCTGTGGGGATAGGGTGTCTCTAGGATCAAGGAGAAGGGCATCTGCAGGGAAAGGAACTCCTCCCAAGGTTCAGACAGTCCTCCAGATTTTCAGGACCAAACCGGCTGAGTCTCTGGGGCAGATTCTTGTAATCACCGTTGTTGCCACTGAAACTGACAAATAATTCCCGATGTCTCCACTGGGCCAGGTCCTCAGCTCGCATGAACTGGTTCCATTAACGTCAATGGCGGTGGAACAACTTGCACCAGCAGAGCGTCTGGTCCCTGGTGTACTAGTTACTGGGGGGGGGTTCCAAAGTTATTGCTGTAAGTACTTCATTACTGCACAGTTATGGTGACACACCCATTCACTGGATTCGTCACTCTAACTTCATGAAGATCAGAGCCCCACTATTGAACAATGTTCACTAAACAGTAGCCCCCTAGGATTATGCCCCTGGCTATACATTGGCCGTGGAATCCCCTACCCTAGCCACTGGGGTACCAGGAGAACAAACACAAAAGGAAAGAATAAGGACTTGCCGCAGCGCATAAATTGCCAGCAGCATTAAAACAGGTCTTATTGCCACAGGTCTGCTTTAATAATGACACCCTAAGTGGGGAAACCAGCATCTTACTACTAGGGTGACCAGATAGCAAGGGTGAAAAATCAGGACGGGGTGGGCGGTAATAGGCACCTATATAAGAAAAAGCCCCAAATAGCGGGACTGTCCCTATAAAATCAGGACATCTGGTCACCCTACTTACTACAGACACTATTTTAAAAGTCATTCCTTGCCCTTGGTACAGCAGTGTCTGAGTCAGCAGATTTCTCCCCCGCCCCCTTCCCCTGTGCTTAGAATAGGAAATTATTGGGGAAATCTGTTGGCAAGTGATCTGTTGATAGCAACTACTGTATCTTCGTAGTCCTCTAGCCTTTTCAGAACCTCTTGAGGAGGGGGCAGGGAACAGCTGCCGTCACTCAGAGCTGGTCAAAAGTTTCAAAGAAAAAACTTTTATTTGAAAAATAGTTGTTGGTTTTTTGTTTTGTTTTTTTAAGCCACTCTTTTTTTATAAATTGGAAAAAAAATAAATGTGTCTCTGGTTTCATATTTTATGGGATGGAGGGAAGACAAACACTTTCCAAAACCACACTCTCTAGCTTTAGAAAAAACTCATGAGGTCTTTTATCTGCTTTATTTTGAGAATATTAAATTGCCTTTTTCCCCCCAACCAGCACAGTGGCAGGCTAAAGGGGCCTCTGGCAGCTACTTGAAGTGCTATCTGTTGCTTTTTGGCCTTAAATCAATCAGACTTAAACAAACCAAAACTAATGGTGTTTGGCTATCCCAGTGATAAATGCTTATAAACACGGTTCCACACCGTGAATAGGGTAGATGAATGCCTTCGATAAGACAGATTTATTGTGATGAAATTCATATAAATCAGTTATTTATCTTCAGCATTCCCTTGGATGTTGCAAACACAATTGCTTTGGATTTCTCCTGCATTGCAACAAAGTGAAACTGACTAGAAATCCTGGCTCCATTGAAGTTGAGGGAGCTTTGGCACCATTTAAATCAATGGCAGAGACGTAACTGACTAAATAGACTAGTCTTCAGGCCTGCTCATGCTCTTCTGACTGCTTTGTGTCATTCAGGCAGCAGAAGGGTACAGGGAAGTTGGAAATTCCCAGGATGTAGGAGATTTCCCCCCAAATGGCCCTTACGAGTGGAGAGTCAGGGTGAGCGAAGGGAAGGAGTGGGCATGGTTAGAGCACCTCATGCTGATAGATCCCTAGCTGGTGGATTGGTCAAGCAGGCATAACATAGAGCAGCCTTTAGGCTGCTGTAAATTACATAAGGGCTGGAAAAGTGTTTATAGCCAGCTTCAGTAGAACAGCTGGATCATCTGTTCTACTCCAGTAATAAGTCCATGATACAGATAAGGACATACTGTAAATAACTTTTGTCCTAATATACTTAAGCCATCTGAATCTCATTTTGATTTGGACCATGTCTCCTATTCAGTGTCACTGTCTTGCAGGTATCCATGTGTGGGCTGAGTAATAAAATTCCCAGCTGTGTTCAGGCAGTACGATGCTGCATTGAACAACAGATGATGCACAACAATCAGCAGAAAAAGCTACAGCTGGTGTAGCAGAAAATTGATTTCTGATGTCTTCTCCCCCTCTTCCCTACAATCCCCCCCTCAAGGCAGAGACTTGATGACTTGATTTGTAATTTTCTCTACTGCCTTTGCCGCTCCCTGTGGGAGAAGGGGGTGGGAGGACAGGGTCTGATGGTGGCAACCGGAATGATTGTGTCCTCTTATGCCCACAGAGAGCACCAGCCCAGCCTGGAGGGGAGAAAGGGGCTGTGAATGGTCTGTTGATCTCTGGGACTGGGAGGGGGCAAGGTGGGGGGTGGCACAGTGTTCCTGAGGAGATGCACCTCTGTCATTCAGTGCTTGGTGGATGCTGCTGAGATGAAGTCAGCCTTGGCTGCACATCATTCTCCTTTCATCTGAGCTCGTGGATGGAGACCAACTTTCGTGGAAGGCATCAGTCTCTCCCCAACCCACTCCAACTTCCAGATCTGTCCTCTTCTCTTTTTGCGGGTGTCTGGCCTGTCTTTAAATATTGCTGTCCATGTAATTTCCCCTCTTTACCCCCAACAAACCCCCCATCCAGCTGTCAGCCGTTAAACCATCATAAAGGCCACCAGCAGCCTGGTGTCTTCTCAGGAAAACTCCAAAGCCCAGGCCAAGCCTCCAGCCTGCGTAGGGACTATGGGATCTGGTATATAGCATTCATCAAATCTACATGATCTGTGTTTGAGTGTCACTGATACACCAGGCAGTAGAAGTTGCCCTCCCTCCTGGACGCCTATTGTCACCGGTAACTTTCTGTAGCCTGTTTGTGAAAGCAATGTGGCCTTAACAATGAGGAACCTTGATGGGAAATGAGATATCAGGTTTGTCGATTAGCAAAAGGTAAAGCATGTCAGACTTTATGCGTGCTCTGAAAATCTTAGGTACTCATACAGCCCTCATTACCATAGCAGCTTGAGCACTGGACAAATGTAGTTCTCCTCACAGCCGCTCTGTGAAGGAAAGGAAGTGCTGTTAGCCCCATATTACAGACCGGGGATGCACACGGAGACTAAAGCCTTGTCTACAACCACAAGTTGTACCCCCTTAACTAGACCAGCATAGTAAAAGCAACATGACCCTACGTGTGTGGACACAATTGTACCAGTCTAGCGTGTTCTCCATAGCCACTGAAGTTACGACAAGAAGTAATGGGCTTAATCTTCAGCGAGGGATATTTAGGTTCAATATTAGTAAACACTTGACTAGAACTCTAAGGGTAGCTGAAGGTCTGGAACAGGCTTCCAAGGGAGGTTGTGGAATCTGCACAGCCTGTTCTTAAAAACCTCCAATGATGGAAACACCTGTCCGGGCTGGTCTAGGCATACTTGGTCCAGCCTTAGTGAAGAGGGTGGGACTTGTAAAGACTTTAAGAGATCATCCAGCCCCACACATCTGTGATGGTATCCCCCAAGGGACAGGAAATGTACTAGCCTGTTGTATGGCACTGTTCTCCTAGCATGGATGCGCCTCTGTAACTACTTCAGTAAAATCTCTCCCCAGCTGAAATAGTTACACAGGGACAAAACTTGCACATAGACCTAAGGGACTTGCCCAAGGTCATGTAGCCTATGGCAGAGAAGGAGGTTGAACCTAGGTTTCAAGAGTCCTAACCTAGCATCCTAACCACTGGGTCATCCATTCGTTCTTTCCCTAACAGCTTTAAAGCAGGCAGAGAAGAGAGGAGGTTATTAGTTGCCCATATCTAGCATCACCCATATACTAGAAATATGAACTCCTGTCCGTATTGCAAATAGCTCAGCTCCCAGCTGTCCTGGGAACCTCGGGGAGAGCGACGGGCTTTCTGGAGACTCCCTCCCAGCCTGTGCATCTTGTGCAGCGGAACGGCAGCAGGTGTTCCTCCTAATTGCTTTCCTGTTTTCACCCTCGCAGATGAAACTCCAGCCACTTGACTAGAACCTGAGGGTCTCCTCTTCCTCTGGAGCTATTTCCGTCTCCTTGTAGCCGACTGAACTCTTTAGAGGTCACTTATTCAAGTGCACTTGCTTCCTGCTCATGCTGTAGAACGGAGCTGGACCCGCTGGTATTGCTAGTGATGTAAGGGCTACAGACCCAAACCCCCTTTTTGCAGCATGGTGCAGGTTGCCGCTTTGCGGTGTGGTGTGCTGGCAGCGATTTCACATCCTCCCGTGCTAATCCACATAAATTCTGTTAATCGCGGATTTAATCTTTTAAGCATGCCGTAATTAAATTACATGCCAGTCAGTTACAGCCACATTAACGTAATGTGCGAGGTTCGCTCGCCCTGCCGTTGGGGAGAAGTGAAAAAGGAGCAAGGATAGTTTTGTGGCTAATGCACTGGGCTGCATGGTGGGAAGATCTGGGTTTTATTCCCTGCTTTGGCACTGACTTTCTGTGTGACCTTAGGCACAATCATTCCCCTTTCTGGGTCGCAGTTTTCTATTGATAAAAATGGGGACCACGACGCTTCCTTTTGTAAAGTGCTTTCAGGAGTGTGGCCGGGATATGCTCTGAGAAGCAGTATTGTTAAGGGGAGCGCACTGGAACAGGCTGGGGACTCCATGCAGGAGCTAGGGCCTAATCCAAAATCCACGGGAGTCTTTCCACTGACTCAATAGACTTTGGATCAGGCTGCTAGTGGGCAGTTAGCTAGCACCTGTTGGCATCTGTATGGTTGTCAGTCCCGGCAGAGGATTCAACAGGCCATGCAGCCTGAATGTTGACAGCCGTTAGCCCAGTAGCTAGGGTACGCACTGGGCATGTGGGAGACCCTGGTTCAACTCCCCGCTCTGCTGATGAAGAGTCATTCTCACTCTTTTAAGCCTCTGACTGCCAGATGCTGGGACTGGATGACAGGGGATGGAGCACTTGACTGCCCGGTTCTGTTCATTCCCTCTGAAGCACCTGGCACTGCTCGCTGGCAGAAAACAGGATACTGGGCTAGATGGACCATTGGTCTGACACAGTATGGCCATTCTTATGTTCCCTCTCACCCCTGCGGCCGCTTTCCACATCACAGGTGACCTACTGGAGCACGCTGTGGGTAAGGCCTTCTCGGCTTCACCCTGTTGCCCCCGTCACATGGGTGTGACGTCAGTCCCCAGGCCTGGTGAGCTGATACTTTCCACCCACACTAGACTCACTCTCAATTCAAAAGTCCCCCAAGTGACCCCGTCCGTGCAGGGGTCACTTCCAACTGTGAAGTTTTTGGACCTTGGAGGCCACCTGAGAGAGACTATGCTAGTGTTCTGACTATTTATCTGACTTAGCAGAAATCCACTGGATGGACACAGACTTCTGCTAGCTGAGCTCCATTAGCAAAGAGAGTCAGTATCTGACAAACCCCGGGCTGTTCCCAGATCTGGGGAGAGAGGTCAGTGAGGATTGTTGTTGGAGCAAATCTTTAGTCTCTATCACTAGAAGCATCAGTTCAACCCGGGAGAGACTCTTTCTGTCACCCAGGCTGTTGATTGGACTCTGGATAGCATCAGGTGGCACGTTGCTGGGAGCTCTCTTTAACCACAGCCAATCAGAATCCTCTCACCATCGCTTTGCGCCCTCCCCTGGTCTATTGCATCCACCTGTCACCTCTCGACTTGGATAGTGGGCTCTTCAGTGCAGGGACCATCGGTTCCGTGTCTGTACAGCACCTAACACAGTGGGGCTGGAGCTTCTGGATGCTACAATATAACGAATACAGCACAGCCCTACAGGGGAGCTGCTTAAATTCACTCCCCCACAATAGGTGACCTGGATTTAAAAATCAAATGGAACAGAAATAGTTGATGGGCAAGTGCCTCTGGATCTAGTCCATTCTGCATCGGGGGGACCAATCCTTTCTAGCCCCCTCGTAGCAGTTTCTCTGCATTTTCACCGCAATCTCTGGGCTGCCATGAAACGTCCCACTTCTTTCTTTATAAAAAAGAAATAGTAATCCCCTGGGAATTAAAGATAATCATTGCAAATGAGAATTTTATGAAACATTAAGTCTATTCATAAATCCTGGTGGAGCCGCATGATAGTCTCGGCCGGCCTGCTTGCTGCTGGATGCATTGTCTGGCAGAGTGAAAGGCTTAATCACGCTAAGGTTAAATGAAACCCAGCGGGGATGTGCCGCATACAGCAGGGGCTCGGATGAAATGCCGTTCTCTGCCAACTTGCAGTTCAAGATTTGAATTCCTTAGAGGAGGAAGACCCAGAACTCCAGGTGATGCTCCCTACCCTCTTCTCTAATGCCTGGTGTTAGGCAAAGGTAGTGACAGATGCCATGTTTCAGCCATCATATCTCAATCACTTTTATACTGCAGTAACAACCAGAGCCCCAACCAAGATCAGGACCTGGTTGTGCTAGGAGCTGCACAATTGCTTCGTATGAGACCATCCCAAGAGTTGACAGTCTAAAGATACAGTGCGCTATGCTGTAAGCATGGGGTTTTCCTCTAACTACAAGGAGGTTTCAGTCTACTATAGTGCTTGAGTTAACAATGTGGGTCTTTTAGCTCAGGCTGAGGCTTGTGGCCTTAGATGCAGAGGTCCTAGGTTCAATCCCTGATATCTGGCAATCCATCCCAGGGTGTTGCCTTATGTAAAGAAAGGGTGTGGATTGGATTGGGAAATAAAATCTAGTGGTGAGGAGACAGTTTTGAGGTCTGGCTAGGCTGAAATGAGTTACTTTCCCAGAAACTAGAGGCAGGGAAAGAAGGTGATTTGCCCAAGGTCATGTGGCAGAGCTGGGCCAAGAGCCCGGGTCTCCTAACGCCCAGTCCAGTACTCTACAAACTAGACTGTTTCTCAATTGGTGGATTACAAACTGCAGTGGGGGCAAGGGAGGTGAAAATTTTCACCTCCATCTAAAATGTCTTGCTCCTCCCCTTCAAGGTCAAATGTTCTCTGTCAGCATCTTGATATGTACCCATAAGCCTATGTAATTTCTCATTGTTGGCAACACTTATTATTATTATTATTTTATTGTAGAACAGATGTAAGAAGGGTTGCAAAAATCTTTGTCTAATAAGAGGTCTCCAGCCTGGGAAGGCAGACGGACACTGTATTCATAGACTCATAGAATATCAGGGTTGGAAGGGACCTCAGGAGGTTCTAGTCCAACCCCCTGCTCAAAGCAGGACCAACACCAACTAAATCATCCCAGCCAGGGCTTGTCAAGCCGGGCCTTAAAAACCTCTAAGGAAGGAGATTCCACCACCTCCCTAGGGAACCCATTCCAGTGCTTCACCACCCTCCTAGTGAAAAAGGTTTTTCCAAATATCCAACCTAAATCTCCCCCACTGCAACTTGAGACCATTACTCCTTGTTCTGTCAACAAGTGTTCCAGTGTGTGGCTTCCCCAAGAAAGTACAGAGAAAAGATGTAAATGGAATTCTAGAGGCAGCTTTCTTGCGTGGTGTTAAAATGTTCAGTAACGAAAGTATTGGAGCTGCGGGACTAACTCCTATGAAACTCTCTTTCTTGACGGGGCTGGGTGGGGTCCAGGCCATTCCCTTTTGTGTTTATGGGCCCAGCTAATATGAAACCACGAGTAGAGGACAAGCCAGGAATCCAGCCCAAGTTTGCTCAAAACTGTGTGAGAGTTGTAGAAAGTTCCAGATTCAGACATCCCTAAACTTAGGGAGTATTGGAAATAGTGACTGTTGGGAGGTGCTCAGTTGAAAACACTTTAAAAAGAAAAAAAAAAGTAGGTTTCATTTTCCCCATTTTTATAGATGGGGGCGGGGGGAACTGAGGCACAGGGCAAGGCACACAGCAAGTTAGTGGGAGATGTAGAAAAGGAACCCAGGTCACCTGAGTCCTGCTTTAGAGCCCCCTGTCTTGGAAACGCTAGAGGAGCACCCAGAGCAGAATTTTGCAAACAGACTCTCTCAAAACAGGTCGAACCAAACCCCAGCTGCAAACGTTTGCCCTCTGGATCGAGATGTCACTTCCCTTGGGCCGACTTCTCCCTGAACCCTTCCATAAACATTGTTCCACAAACATAGGGCCTGCAGGTACAGGCCCTAGCCCTCATGTGCTAGGCATTGTGCAAACAGATACAAAGGGAGCCCCCGAGAGCTTACAATCCCAATGCAAGGTGAGAGACATGAACTGCACAGGGACACTGGGCCTGATCAGCAGAAGTCACAGGGCAGAACTCCTGCAGTCCGTGTGGAAAACCAAACCCCAGCAGGGTTTTGGGGGGGAGGGATAGCTCAGTGGTTTGAGCATTGGCCTGCTAAACCCAGAGTTGTGAGTTCAATCCTTGAGGGGGCCATTTAGGGAACTGGGGTAAAAATCTGTCTGGGGATTGGTCCTGCTTTGAGCAGGGGGTTGGACTAGATGACCTCCTGAGGTCCCTTTCAACCCTGATATTCTATGTAGAGGCTGGTTCAGGACCTTGTGAACTTTCCCTACGGCTGCAGTGTATTCTTCCCATTCAACTGCCTGGGAATGTACATTTAAATTGATTGGCCTTATTAATGTCACATCAGACGTGTTTTAGCAGCTTAATCTTCGGCGGTGAGGGAGAAAGAGGGTGGGGAAATGGAAATGAACACTTCGGCAGAGCCACTCCAACTTTGGGAATGTGACAATTACTGTCCTTAATTTTTTTACCATTAAAAGCCAAATAGGGGCGCTTTTTTTTTTTTTTAATTCTTTATAACAGTATGAAGCGGCTTCCATCATCTCTAGGCAGTTAATCGGTGCTCTCTAGAAAAGGATGGGGAAATAAGTGTCTCCTAATGAAAGGGTCCCTGTAAGGTCAGCCTTCCGCTTGTTAGCTAATCAGAGACTTATTTGTTTTGCAAATTGCTCTCCCGTTTTGAACGCAGTGTGGTAATTTCCATGGCAGGGAAGCAGGAGTGAGTTCATGGGGCTGGGGTTTGTTCTTTCGTGTGTTTTTTTGAAGCCCTCAATCTGTCATTGGGAGGGGGATAAAAATAGACTGGAAAAGAAAAAGATCATGCTGCCGGTTTTGTTCCAGGCGCTTCAGTCGTGTATTCATGGCTGGAGAGCTGAGGGATGAATGATGACTGGCGGGGTTGTCTTATTGGACAAAAGTGGTGTCTCTTGTGCATCTGTTCCAGGCTTGGGAAGGCTATAAATACCTAGCTCTCCTATACCACTCTTCCTCCATAGATCTCAAAGTGATTTACAAAGGAGGTCAGCATCATTAGCCCCACTTTACAGGTAGAGAAACTGAGGCACAGAGTAGGCAAATGACTTACCTTAGGTCACCTAACAGGCCACTGGCTGAGCTGAGGATAGAGCCCAGGTCTTCTATATCCCACCCTGTAGCCCTCTGCTCTTCCCTATAGATGCAATGCTCTGTTATAAATTTTCACCTAGCTCTACAGGGGGGCATTTGTGCCTCTACTCACCACGTGCCGAGGAGGCACGACCTCGATGTCGGGCAGGACGATGAAAAGTAATGGTGCCTGCGGCACTTTCATCTCGGGCCACTGGGGTTGGCCTCCAGGCTGGACAACAAGTTCTGGGTAACATCGGTCTGCACAGGCTGCCACAAGGAAAGTGCGTTTAAAAAGTCAAGCACAGTGTAAGTCCTTTTCTCCCCTTCTGTAAACAGCACAGGCAGGATTGGTCAGGAGCGGACAAGGAAAAGGCTCTGCTTGGTTCCCTGCCGGAACGGAGAATCGCTGTGAAATTAAAAGGAAGGGAATTCATCAAACAAACAAGCCTCCTTCCCCTCCCTCTCCCACGCCACTCTGCTGCGACAGGGTGGAGCCCGTGAGGTGTTAGAGCGCATGTGCCCATGTCCATGTGTGCGCTTCAATACCACGGGGTCGGGTGCCTTTTAGAAATGCCTCAGACCAGATAGCCAAATGCACCTCAACTGTGCTTGAAATATAGGTGTTCCCCCTTCCACCTCCAGCTCCGCCACTGACTTCCTGTGCACGCTGCACAGGCCTCAGCCTGCTGCCATGGAGGGCGAAGGCAAATCCCCCGCAACTTCAGCAAGGAAGGGTTGGCCTCTTGGTGCCTCAGGTTCTCCTCTGTAAAGTGGGACAATGCTGGCTCTCTCAGCAGGTGGAGATCCTGTCCAAATGCACCTTCCTATTCTCCATCAGCTCCAGAGTCCACCAGCGAGGCACGCGTCCCTCTAGGGAGATCCTGGCCTCTGATTGGAGCAGGAGCTCGCAGAAGAGATAAAAGAAGCTCCTTGCATTACGTGGGGGAAAACCAGGTCAGCCCTTAGTTGTCTGCAGCCACGACCATTTGTGCTGGTTCGTACACGAACGTTCCTGCTCTGGTTTTACTTCTGTGGGCAGAGCCAGAAAGGGAGCCTAGTTCCGAGTCCCTGTCCTGCCAGCTCACCCCTACTCTCCCTGTCAAAAGCTCCCCCAGCCCATCGGATGGCTCTGGCTTTAGAAAGTCGCATGGATAAAACCCATTTCTGTAATGCAGTGTGTGTGGGTTCTGTATGCTCTAAGGCAGCGGTTCTCAAACTGTGGTTTGGGACCTCAAAGTGGGTCACGACCCCGTTTTAATGCGGTCGCCAGGGCTGGCGTTAGACTTGCTGAGGCCCGGGGCTGAAGCCGAAGCCCGAGCCCCACCGCCCAGGGACAAAGCCCCCTTCTTGCATTCCAGTTCTCTGGCTCCCAGTCAGCACCTAGGGCCAGTACAGTGAGAAGTTATTTTAAATTCTCCTTGCATATACCAAAATGTTCTTCTGACCCCAAGGGATCAGCCACATTCCCAGGTCAGTATAGGTTTGGATCTTACCCAAAACACCACACTGCCAGCCAATCCTTTAGTGTCTAAAACTAAAGGTTTATTATACAGAAAAAAGAATGAGAGATGTTAAATGGTAAAACTGTCACATACATACAAAGATTTCAAAGTCCATAAATCAGGTTCCTAGCAGTATTGATGAGATTGCTAGCTTGAAAGTCCATCTGCAGTACATCCACAGCTTGGATGGGTCATTCAGTCCTCTATTCAGAGCTTCAATTTGTAGCAAAGTTCCTCCAGAGGTAAGAATCAGGACTGAAGACAAATGGAGAAGATGCAGCTGCCTTTTATAGTCTTTTGCCACGTGGCCTGTGTTTCCTTTGTTTCAAACACAAGCTGCCTAGCACATGGCTTGAAAGCCTTAGAGTTCTGTCCAGAGGCATGTCCCTGCTGAGTCATAAGGTGTATCTGCCTTCTCTCAATGGGTCAGTTGTATAGGTGATGGTCCTTAATGGGCCATCACACAGGCTAGGTAGTGCTGCTGCTGCCAAACTGTTTGGGCGTGTCACCCAGAAGCATAGCACAAGTTTTGTAATACAGACAGACATATCTATAACCCAAAATACAAAGGCGATACAAATGCATACATGAGATTATCATATCTGGCAAATTATAACATTTTGGCAGATATCTTATGGCATATCTAGTGTAACTCTGCAATTTTACAATATTAGTATTTATAATATCCTAAAGTGTCTCCCAGATTCCATATGGTGTCCCACCTCTTCTCACCTGTCACACATCTCCTCCAAACTCTATTACCTGTGCTGCTTACGTGGAAAGGGCACCTGCCTCGTGACTTCTGCTTTCATATGGTTTTTGTGTGCCTAAAGGGAAAAGGAAAAAAACCTTTAATTAGAGCAGTGTCAGTTGCCAAGCTGAGCTCTCCAATCCAGAGTCCATGCAGCCAGGCCAGAAATGCCAGCCTGACCCATAGAGGAGCGTCCTCCGCATGAGACACAGGCAACGTTCAGTCCCCTGGAGTTGAGTGCACAGGTCTGTCTACCCTACAGCTTCCAAAGGAGGCGCTGAAAAGCTGGCACCAGAGGAGAAATGGCAAGTGCAGGTAAGGCCCGAACGCCTGTGACACTTTGCCTGCTTTATGCTTCTCTGGCATGATAAAAGGGGTGTGAAGAGCCACTGAGAATGCCCCCAAGGGAGGGGCTGCCCCCAGTGATATAAGAGCTTGCCCCAGCCCTTTGTGTAAGAGGGGTGGCCAGAATGCAGTGTGGGACAGCTATTCTCTGCGTAAGCAATGCATAAGTTAGAGAAACCTCAAGGCTGCTCTAACTTGCACCAGGGCTGCACATACCCCGAATCTAAGGGGGGCAGAAGCAGCCTAAAGCCACCTTCGCCCTGATTCCATGCCATCCGTGCAGGAAGGGTGTACTGACCCAGGCCTGATAAATGACATGCTCAAGCTCATAGATGGAGTCTGGGGAAGCGCTCGAAACTGAAATCAAATCTCCTGACTCCTAGCACTATGCACTAACTGCTAACCCAATGCTTCCTCTTTAAACCTTCCCTGAAGATTGAAGGCAGTGCCAGTGGTGCTAATTCAGAACTGCTGTTGGAGCAAGACTCTTGCTTGGCACCGGTGACCTGTAGAAGCAGCTGAATGTATCCTAGGGGCATGAGGCCTGTAGTCTGCCATTAAGAGCAGAGGAGAGGGGGTTTTGTTCCCCTAGTGTCTTGGGTTTTCTTTTCCTCGGACTCTTGTGCCCTTGCTGACATCCAGTTGACACTGAATCGCAGTGTGGAGATAAGGCCCCAGGGTTTGCTCCATATCACCTGCGTTCCTGTCCTTTGTAATCCACTCCCTGCTGCAAGCAAGAGCTTGTAAAGGAAGCAAGAGAGATGTGGCTAGCAGAGGACAAAGCCAGACAGGATACGCTGCAGCAAGTAGAGGAGAGAGTGTCCAGCGGTTAAAGCAACAGGCTCGGATTTGGGATGTCTGGGTCCAATTCCCAGGTGAGACTCTGGGGAAAGTCATTTAATGTCTCTGTGCCATCACTGGGCTGTAGTTATTGTTAGATGCTCCCATGTTCTGCTGGTGAGGTACTTAGGCAGACAGTCTACGCCAGGCAATGGTGAATCAGTTGGGATGAAGGGAGAGCTGGTTCCAAAACAGGGCTGGGTTCTGTCTGAATAGTGCAACTCCATTGTCTTTACACCATTGTCTTTACAGCAAATGGAATTTGGCCCTGGTACTCCCCCCACCTCCTTCCCCCCCTTTCTTGTTTTTGGGCATCTGGATGTGGAGACTCTGAAATACCCCAAGGAAGCTTTTCCTCTAATGAGGTGTCTGGCCCGGTTTTGCAGAGCGGAGAGATTCAGTAAAGGGTTGGAGAAGCATGTGAAATGCTGGATGCTTCTCTGGATGAAACTGACCTGCTTGCTGTGAAGCTCGTGTATTACAGATCCCAAAGCTCTTTACTGTGCTACGCATGATGTGTAAAGCAGCCTCCCAAATTTCAGGCATAGAGGGGTTGGGTCTGGATCACTAGTAATTGAAACTCTGGCCAGATTGAGATCCAAACCCAGAAAGGGCCGTTTTTCCTAGCCTGCTTCAGCTGTGGCCCCGCATAGCAAAAGAATCTCAGAAACAGCTGATCTCACAAGACTTCCACCAGCTGGGGTCAAAATCCATGCTAGACTTGGGCACTAGTGAACCTTTGCCCAGGTTCAATCTGGAACCCCGAGTCCCTAACCCTAAATCTAACCTAGACCCAAACACGGCCTACAGCTGTAACATACACCCGCAGTCTCTCTTTACCCTTCCTTGAGCTGTTGACTCAACTTCTTCCATTACCTAGTACCTTAATTACATTCCCTGCAAGCACTTTCTAGCCCTTGGACTATTCGTTACCCAAGAGGCTTCCGTCCCTACAATCCAGTCTTCTCTAAATTCCTTTCCCACCCCCCCAGCTTGGTGGGCTCACATATCCAATATAAATCTTGGGTCCTATCCAGCATCTTCTGGAGGGTCCATCTCTCATCTTGTGTGCAAACAGATTGTTCCTTCCATGGTTTATATCTTCATGTATTTAATAAGCTGCCACTTACCTAGCCCCAGCCGCAGCCCAGTGAGCAGACCTGACAGATGTGGGCTCATCAGGGGCGGGCGCCCTATTAGTAATGAATGGAGAGTTTACAATCCAAGCAGCTGTTCCACTCGGGGTGCCGGCAGTTCCCAACCACTCTGCTGACTAATGCCGTGCTGCATTCGTTAGCAGCAATATGGAGCCGCCTCCTGGCCCTGATGTTCCTGCTGCTGCTGAAACCAGGCTTCCCTGATCCTATTCTTCTCCCCTCCCTGCCCTGTCCCAATGCTCAGCCTGCCCACCTCGATTTCCAGAGCACGGCCTGGCTGCCATTTGAGCAATAAAGGCTTCCAGGAGCTCGGCTGACACCCCACCTGCCTCGGAGTGTTTCCAGCCATGCACAGGGAAGGAAATGTGCATTGGTGCAAGTCTCTGCACTCTCTTCCCCAGATCCAGCTGAGCTGTTACGCCTCTCACATCTGGCAGCTTTCTGCAGCAGTTTGTGTGGCGGCCTTGTGCACAGGCAAGAGAACGGGGAGCAGGGGGCTAGAGGAGAGGTGGCTCTCCTCCTCCTCTAAGGCCCTAGAGCGCCTTCTCCACTATGTCCATCTCACGGGGGTCTCTCCAGCAGAAACGAGGCGTGGAAAAGGTGGTGGCTGGGATTCAACAGTAATAATTGATTTAAAAACCAGCCTCTCCGCACGTTGCTGTGGTTAGCACTTGAGAATAGAGAGAGCTGCAAAATATCTGGTTTTTTTTTTTTTTTTTTATTTAGTCAATCTCCTGATGTTTTGGAGGCCTGACTCCTGATTTTTGGACTGCTTGGGGTTGACAATACTGTTTTAATTTCACTGTAAATTCACTTTTACGAGCAACGTGAAAGCCCCTCTCTGCATATTAGGCTCTGTGAAAAATCCCTTCTTCATGCCCCTACTTAAAAAAAAAAAATTAACAAATGTACGTGTGGGGATAAACTACTTGACAGCACATCCCTTTATATCGCAATCCAGAGCCATCCCCTGGCACATCAACAAATTCCAGGAGTGGGAGATTATTAGATCATTTCTCTCTTGATGTCAGCATCTCTTTTTTGTTCCCTCCCCCATTCTCGAAATCTCATCGTTAAAATTCTCAGGGGCTTTTCTCTGCATTGGGAAGAGAGGGAGGTTTTCTTGGGCGGAAGGGTGGGGGGAACAAACCAACCCTGTTTTCAAGTAAAAAGGAGACAAGTTCTGTGTAAATTGGGGCTGTCACCCTTTCCCCAGCAATTCATCAGCTCCGGTTTACCATTCCCTTGCTTTAGAATGTGTGTGTGAGAGCCGGATGGCTGTCGGTGCTCATTCCCCTCAAACATGTCATCAGAGCGAGAAAGACCCAAAAACTAGAACACCCACGTCCCGACCACGTCTGCTGCGTCCGTTGCCCAGAACATAGCTGCACGCTCCAGGCATGAAGCAGTGGGAGGTGCTTTGCTGGGGACAGTCCAGCTAGGGAAGATGGTGAGAAGACAAGCGGGATCCAGCGCCTTGATTTCTGGTTTGAAGACAGCAGCGAGGCCCTCCTTCCTTGCCGTGACGGTTGAGTTGCTTTCGTCCCACAATGGCAAGGGAATCGCAGTTGTCTTAATCCTGCTTCCTGCTGGGAATGGCTTGGAGATCAGCCCCTCCCACTGGCAGTGCAGAGGTCTCCGGGGGTATGTCTATGCTGCACGCTGAACCCAGGCTCTCACTGAGGTTTGAGCCCAAGCCTGCCTCCCATCCACACACAAATCAGTCTGACTCAGGTCAGCCAGCACTCAGGACTCAGTCCTCGGTTCCTGCTAGAGGGGAGGATCAGTGCCCGAGTCCCATTGCGACTCCGTGCAAGCGCTGTGATTTTTGCAGTGTGGACGCAGGTCAAGCTGTGGACCTGAGTCAGAAGATCTGCGCAGTGCAGTATGGGCACATGAGTACGGCTGTGAGACCCAGTCCAGTAACTGTAAACCCAGGTTTGCAGTGCAGCATGGATGCTCAAGCGAGGACTTGGAAACTCCACCTCCACAAGCCCCATTCCCCCAGGCCCGAGTTCATAATGCAGTGTAGACGCTTCCTGTGTGTGGCGTGACAGCTGACTGAAGGGCAAATCGTGCCATTGGCTTTTGGCTTTCTGGCCCAGTGTTCTCATTAGGACTGAGGTTTGCCACAGGCAGCTTTCCCCAGCCACGAAGGGAAACAGAATATTTGGAGAGGGAGTGTTGGGTCGCCCAGGATCAATTCCTGGCTCTGCTGGGTGGCCTTCAGCACATCCCACTAGCCTCTGAATGTCCGTGTTTATCCACCTGTTCTCTCTCTCTCTCTCTCACACACACACACACACACACACACACACACACACACACACACACACACACACACAGGTGAGATTTAACAGTGTCAGTTTCTCGTTTCAGGGAGTCCATCCAGCCCAGTGTTATGACAGAGGCCAGGATCACATGCTTCAGAGGAAGGTGCAAAAAGACCTAATAAGCAATTATGGAACAACCTGCCCCCAGGGGAAATTACCTCCTGTCCTCTGGCAGTCGCATGTCCTGAAGCATGAAGGCTTATATCAGAACGGTAGATATAGCCCCCATTACCATAGCATCTGAGCAATTCACAATCTTCAGTGGATTCCAGTGCTGTTATCCCCCTGGTGCAGATGGGGAATTGAGGCACAGATAGACTAAGGGACTTGTCCGAGGTCACACAGAGAGTTGATGGTGGAGCTGGGAACTGAATGCAAGTCTTCTGAGTCCCAGGCCAGCACCCTAACCATAAGACTGTCCTTTCATCCAGATAACAGCCCCTCATAGTTAGGATAAAAATTAATACAGAATATAGGATCTATCTAGCATAGCTGTGGATATTTGTATTATTCATGTACATATCTAATCCTTTCTGTTTCTTTATGCTGAGCTGTGACCTCCCTGATATCTTCTGGCAATGAATTTCACAGCTTAATTATGCATGAGCAGCATTGGCATGCAGCCCTCAATGCCCACAGCAGAAATTGATGCAGAGATGAGACTCTGACCCTTAGTGGCTGTAACGGGGCCGGATAATATTGGATGAAGTGTTATGGACGCATGAAGTATTGTTAATCAATGGATACTCTGATGTAAGAAAGAACCCATGACAGTGGCAATGTAACCCTGCCACATGCCCCACACCTGCTGTGGCCACACATTTGCTATGGCTGGATCAGTAGTTAACCCTTTATAGATCAGCCCCTTGGAGGTAGAATAATCATCGTTCCGTTACTTAAGGGAGACGCTAACTAGCCAGTCTATTCCTTCCGCTGCGCGGGGAGAGCAACGTCTGTAGATGAAAGTGATTCTGCTTGTGTCGATTTCCCTTCTCCTTGGGGTTGCTTTGGGCTTTGGTTTTCAGGACACCTAGGAAGGCAGGAGTGAGAGTGACATGCCAGGGGAAGCCTTTTTCTTGTGCTCGCTTCATTTTGCTGGGCAGACTCCAAGGGGGGAGATGACTGGTGAGCCGGGAAGCTGTTCTCCCAGAGACAGGCTGGATGTTTGTTTCTGCTAAGTTCTTCAGTGTCGTTTCCCTGTGTAAGAAGCCACTCGGGTACCTTCCTCTGGGGCCCAGCGTGGGGGGAGTAAGATCCTCTGCTCTCCTTCAAAAGCTGCCCTGTGGAATAGCTTGCAAGAGGAATGGGGGTTTGAATAGTGTCTGACCTCAGAGCTCCTTGCCACACGGGGACTATCAATGTACGGAGATTCAGTGGCCGCACATCAATACCTGTCACCTGCCCATTGCCTGAGATCACTAGCCATCAATACATCAAAACTTGCACTCTTCCCCATGCCCGAGGAAACGCAGGGAATACTGCCTGTTGTCAGACACCACCGGTGTGGTGCTCTGGGCCTCTGATACAAGGGTTTATGTTTCAGGGCCTCATCTTACTACACTGCCAATGCTGAGGTTGGATGTGTGCGTGCACATTTATCTTGGCATTCATATAGGGCCCAGCACTGGGGTGTCTGAGCACCAGCCCTCAGAATGCTGTGCTGCTGACTTCAGAATTTCCATCAGCCTTTTATTCACCTCGGGATAGGAGCAGGCCGGGAATCCCCCATCGATGGACAGGTATGCCAGGAATGGAAATAATAAGGCTGCGATCCAGCGGGAGTCTGCAGGGGTAGGGCTCCCTGCAGGATTATTCGAGCCTTTTACTGCTCACGGTGGGGTAGGTTTGGATTATTATCCCCATCCTACAGATGGGGAAACTGAGGCACGGCACGACACTGATTTTTTTTCCTTTTGCCAATGACTTTCTTCAGGTTCTAACAGCATGTTAGTGGCAGAGCTGGGAACAGAACCCAGGAGTCCCGACTCTTCAGCGCTACTAGACCGCTCCTTGCACAGGCACAAAAAAGTGAAAATTAGACACCCAGAAATCTCCTTTCTTTAAAGGCTCTGGCAAAATAGGGAGGCCCGTAGTATAAAGAAGGCATCTCGGTATGCTACACCCTCCCAGTGCTAGGGATGTGGAGGGATTTCAGCAGCTACTGTATATTTGTGTGCGTGTGTGGGAAGAAACTAGATTAATTTTAAAAGGTTATATTGATTGCAGTCAAGCATGAACCTCAGGCAAGGAGTGTTATGTAATTACCCACTCGGAGCTGTGCAGATGAGAGAACCAGCTGTTTTCCTCTCCGCAGAGCCATTTCACTTCAGCATCTCCTCAGCGCGCCCAAGTGTCCCCAGCGTCACAGATTATTGAGCATCAATCCTTCCCTTAAAGGGCGGGGAGAGAGTGCAGAGTGCATGAGCCACATATTTAGGGGCTGGGAGCAGCCTCTCCTAAAAGGCAGAGCTTCTTCTCTGTTAAGACAGGACTTGCAGACCAGCTCCAAAACCGATGTTCATGGGCAGTAAAGGATCTAGATCTGTTCTCAGTGGTACCAGATGACAGAACAAGGAGTAATGGTCTCAAGTTGCAGTGGGGGAGGTTTAGGTTGGATATTAGGAAAACCTTTTTCACTAGGAGGGTGGTGAAGCACTGGAATGGGTTACCTAGGGAGGTGGTGGAATCTCCATCCTTAGAGGTTTTTAAGGCCCAGCTTGACAAAGCCCTGGCTGGGATAATTTAGTTGGGGATTGGTCCTGCTTTGAGCAGGGGGTGGGACTAGATACCTCCTGAGGTCCCTTCCAACCCTCATGTTCTATGATTCTAAAGTAAACTCCTTCTGGATTCTTATTTATTCAGAAGCCCTGCAAGGCTGCAGCTCCGTCTTTCTCCTGGCCTCTCTGAGTTCTTCAGCGTAACGAAGCCAGATTCCTGCCACTGTGTTGAACTGCCATGAAGAACGTGTTAAGAAAAGGCTTGGGAGCAAAGACGCCTCTCCTAGCCAGTGAATAAAACCAGGCTGCCTGTTTTCAATCCCAGCTCCAGTTCAGTGTGGGCTGGACTGTCTGCCGTAAAGGGACTCGACCAAGGAGATTAGGGTCTGGATCTTGCTCTATTGAAGCCAGTGAGGGGTCTTGTCATTCACGTGAATGGGAGCAATCAGAAACCCGGGTGAAACGGGACGCTGACAAGGAACAGAATGTGAAGCTGGCCAGCTCATTTCAGTGTCCAAGCCCAGCAAGCTGCAAAGGGCCATAAAGCAGGTGATGAAGGGTGGGCTGACACATCGGCTCTGGATCTGGCCCAGTAGGTATGAGGAAGGCGTAGGTTGGCTGTGTGTGTCTGTGGGCCAAAGTCGGCCCCACTCCTGCAATGGAAAAGCAGGTAGGGAACCAGCTTAAGAAGCTCCCTGAGAATTCCTCTTTCCTAAGGTGAATTCTCCGCTCTATACAGTGGCTCTATGCTACCCACCTTATATTGGTCCCCATTCCATCCCACCATCAGTGCAGGGAACATGTGCCGTGGCCAACCCTGCCTACTAGAGTGGCTTGTTAGGACAGTAGGCAGCCAGGTCCAAGTTAAAGCAATGGAGGCAGGGTAGAATTTTTCTCAGTGTGGGATTCCCCCTTGGGGAACCCCGCATTTAGCAGGAGGTGCACAGTTAGCTGAATCCTTGATGGCTGCTTCCTGCATCCCTGGTCCTCAAGACCTGGCTGCCGACTGGCTCAGTTTTGCATGGACAGAGATGGTTCCAATTTCCTGCTGCTTGTTCCATTACCTGGGTTGGGTTTCAGCCTCTCTCACAAGGACAGCAGCAGATGTTGTCCCTCGAGGACTCGTCCCCTCGTCCCGTCCCCCCCGCTCCTCCTTCACAGACAAGACTTCGGAAGGGGCTTCCGCTCCCTGGCGGCGTGTGGCCTGATACCTGAAAGACTTGGGAAGCTAACGGGAGCAAACCCAGCACCTGTTGCTTCTTCTCTCCCACTGCAAAGGGGAATGCGTTAGCAGATGTCCACCTACCATGGGATGGGATGGGACTGGAGTTCAGGACAGGAAGTAATTTTCCCAGGAGGATTTGGCCAGGACACCTGCATTTAGTGCCCTCCTCTTGTGAAAACACTACGGGATTTTTGTTAATGACAAGTCACCGGGACTTTACCCCGACAGCCCCTTACCTCCCCTCCACCTACCACTTTGCTGGAGTACTGACTCAGCACAAACTCACAGGAGCAAACTCCCCGTTCTACCTTGTGTCATAGCATCTGCGTTTTGGCACTTTCCCCCATCCATATATAAACCGGACAAGACCCGCCTTAGCTTGCGCAAAGTCCGAGGCGGCTTCGCTATAGAGACATGTACATGTTCTCTGAGCATGAAAGGTTCCTTTATGGGATCCTGCCTTCCAGCGAGTGTCAAGGAGCTGGGCGGGTAGCTCCTCCCGCTCCATTTGTCTCCAGCCGGCCGTTCTCTTGGAGTCACTCGCTGGGATCTGGCGGCCACGTGTTCCCAGAACTCTAGGTCTCAATTACAGGAGAGGGAAGCGTTTCGCCTTTATCAGAAGGGATAAGAATAGAGAACGGCAGGCGGCTAACTGCGGGATCTGGATGAAAGGCAGCTGGCTCTAATTCTTTCCCCGCACAGGGCGCGCCTGCCCCTTCTTCCCTTCTTTTTTTTTTTTCATAAGCCGTAATTGGCACACCACGCCGCAGTTGACTGTAGCACTTCACCAAAGCCAGGAGCATCCTGAGGCCAAGACTCCAGACTCTACGTCAATGAGTTCGAGGGCAGGGAGGATGCTTTTGATCCCGCTCTTCTTCTTCCCGTGTGCTGGAGGATAACTAGCCTCTGTTGAATGTATTCCTCTGGACTGAGCTTTCCCTCTCTCAGCAAAGGAAACCGAGTTCTGCTGCGCCATTTCACGAAGGCTTGGAGGCCAACGCCCTGCGCTGCCCCAAGATGCCATGTGCCGTTGTAACCAGATCAGCAGATTTGCTCTTCCTTTGAGGCTGGCTAGCTGCTTGAGGATCCAGCCACTGATGTAGCCTCTCCTGCCCAGGACTGGGCTGAAGTGAAAATCCAAATGGCTGATGCCTACAAAGAGTAGAGTTGTCAAGGGCCTGATGGGGAACTTGCTGGAAAGGGGGGCGGGGAAGAGATTTTAAATTCCCTTTCTTTCAATTGCTGAGTTTAGTGCCCGCAAAAGTGAAGGGCTCTTAAGCACAGCCTACTAGAATCTGGTGCAATGCAAGATGAGGGTGTGTAAACTTCCCCCACCCAGCTCGGCAGCTGCACCTCACTCCTGATTTAAGGCACGCTCTGCTTTCTACTCCCGGGGTCCACACTCCCAGCTCAGGCTGTGTCCTGACCTGCAGCACCCCCTCGGTCTCAACAGCAATTCCATCCACCCGTGTGGTATTCTTTTGATGGACCCAAACACATCCTAGGGTGAGCCTGCCAGACTGATCAGCACTTGGGGTCTGAGTCAGGGTTTGAATCCAGGGTCCCAGAGGAACAAAGGCAGCACACTGACCTTCTGTCAACTTTTGGCCTCATTTGTAGCCATTTAAGCTTCACAAGGGAATGACTGACCCAATGGACCAGAACCTCTGGTGGCTAACAGTGTTCTAACATCAAATATCTACCAACCTGGTACCTGAGCAGCTGGGGAGAGCTGAGTCATGGCTAACCATGGGCACTTCAAGGACAGTTCTGAGCCTTCCTGAATTTTTCCCTAGCACCCAACTCTGGGGCGTGTGAGGATTATATTAGCCATTAAGAGTGGCCCTCAGCCCCTGGCTTTGCAACTGGATCAAAAAATTTCCCGGGAGTTTGAGGTTGTTCAGTACTTGAGGTTTAGTTCAGGTCAATCACATGAGTAAGTGCTGTCAGAGGTTTCTCATGATGGTGTTATTCTCGCACTAGAATGCCAGAGGTCCTGGCTTCACAAGCCTAGTGGTGGATGTGAAAATGACTATACCTTCAAATTCTGAGGTCAGACTAGATGATCACAATGGTCCCTTCTCACACTTAAAATTATTTTCAGAGGAGATGGTGCTCAGCACTTTCTGGAAATAGGGCCCCTTTTGACATGTCTCAATGGGAGTACACAAAAACGGAGGCTTCCAAAATCACTAGTGACTCGTGTGTGTGTGTGTGTTTGCAATGGTTCCTCAGACTTTGTTTTCATTAAATTAACACCAGTCTCCAGTAATTATCCAGTCCTCCAGTGTGACTCATTTGGTGCAGTGTTCACTTCTAGTCAGCAGATCGTAAAGAAATTCACTGTGTCACTTAGCGAGGCACAGAGAGAGATTATCCCAGAACTTTAAAGCTCTGAGTTATGACTCCAGCCGTAGGGGTAAAAAAAAATCAAATCAAATAAAAAGGATAAGATTGGAGACTTAACTGATGTAGTAAAAAACCTTGAGTGGGTGACATCTAGATCTGAGATAACAATAACCCAAGTTTTTATTTTCAGATGAACGTGACTTGACAGGAGGGCACCAAAGGAAATGAAAGCAAAACAAACACCAGCAGGTCATAGTAAAATATATGGAAAAAATCAGGGGCACTGGCTGGAGTGGCGCCAGGGTTTTTGCTGCCCTAGGCGGCAGCGCTCCTCCTCTGAGCATTCGGTGGCGGGGGGTCCTTCCGCTCTGGGTCTTCGGGGCACTTCGGCGGCGGGTCCCGGAGCGAGTGAAGGACCCGCCGCCAAATTTCCGCCGAAGACCTGGAGCGGAAGGACCCCCCGCTGCCGAATTTCCACCGAGGGTGGGAAAATGCTGCCCCCCCAAATCCTACCATCCTAGGTGACCGCCTAGGGTTGTCTAGTGGAAGCGCCGGCCCTGGGCACTGGAGTCATCTGTATTGGTATAGAGATGCTAGAAAGGAAAAACAGACTCGGAGCTTGTCTTCATAAACGCTTAGGGAATTGTTAATGCTCAGCAGCAGGGTCCACATGGACACTTAGTTTGTGGTAAGCTAGAGTATAAATCTACCCCACCCTATGTCTGTGGCTATGGACCAAGGAGCTACGTTTCAGTTGGAGCTGGGTAGAGGAATGAGGGTTTTTTGGTATCGTTTTGTGCCTGTGTTAATTTTGAAGGGTCCCAAAGTACTTTACAGGCTAGTTTATAAATAAGAACACTGGGGATCAACCTCTTCCACCCCTGATGGCAGCAGCGTCCGGGTGAAGCAGAGCGGTTGCTGGTTGCTGCGTGCTCTCAGCGGTTTAGGCTGTACGTGAAGAAGAATACCGGGTCTGACTCTCATCTCTTGCGCCAGCCAAAAGCTCCCTGGTTATTTGTAGGTTAAGTCATGGGTGGGTGAGAGAGGGAGGGGAATCTGGACCAATACTGTATCCGATTTGGTGCTCCAAGGGAAGTTTTGGGGGGCAGAATACTGTCCATGCCTCCACTCTCTCATGCAAAGTGACATGGAAGTTTTATTGAGAACAAGGTTCTCAATTTGACCTCTCCTAGGAAGGATGGCACCTTGAGCAGCCCAGTACCACCCTTACAGCGAGCTGGGGCATTTGGCTCGGTAGCAACATCAGAAGGAAAGTCCTGTATGCTCAGCACCTCTACCTAGCATGGCTTTACAGATAATGGGGGAAACCTAGACTAGAGAGGAGTGGCCAGAACCTCAGCTGCTGTAAACTGGGGTGGCTCCATTTACACCCACTGTCTGGCCCTATAGTTGAGGCTAAACAATTGAAATGAGATGTGCTGCCCTTTGTGGGATCCTGCTCTTCGTTATACCTGAGTCTGCAGGTGGTCGCAGAGTATTTGTGACGATGGCTGAGAAACCAGACAGGCTACACTTGCTATTCATTCTTCCTGGCTCCCAGTTGGTGGAATTCACTCCTGCGCCGGACTGGACTGGTGCTGCACCGAGGTGAGTTTTCTCCTTTTAGTCATCCATTAGTCTCCTCTTTAAACACGTTTCCGCCAGCCAACCGGGAAGTGGGGAAAGGGACCCAGGTGACTGCCCCAAATGGCCTATCAGCAAAGCAAGCAGCTCATGAAAATTGTTCATCCACCATCTTCAGCAAATGGTCTTGGATAATGACTGTGTCTGTAGCTAATGAGTCTGGCTGGGGAGTGATTCAAGAACTGGATTTATAAAAGGCTAAAACTCCTCTCGTTTTTGGTTCAGGAAGTACTTAGCCAACCACCTCTGCTCCCCATGTAATCCCGGGGGGCTGTCTGCACTGCATCTGGCACCAAGCCTCCCAGCCCAAGTCCACAGACTTACGTTAGCGGAGCCTAGAGCGCTACCTACAGCGGCGTGGCCCGTGCGTGGGCTTGCGACGTCTCCGCGGCTATTTTTAGCATGCTAGCGCTAACCTGAGTCTTCTGGGAGGTTTGCTCCCAGCTGCGGTCTAGATGTGCCCTGAGAGATCCCGCATGCAAGAGCTGCCCAAACAAGCTCCTGCTTTGCTTGTGGGATCTAACGAGCTGCTAGGTTGAGCTGTAGGGTTTAGCGTTGTGCTTCGCCGCTGCAGGTGGCTTTGTTGCCCTCAGCCACTATCTGAAACATCAGGCTGCTGCTTGTTTCTTTTTAGGAGACAATATTGCCTGGAAGAGTCTTTTCTCGGCGGCCTGACAGGCGATAGCATTCATGGAGAACCAAAGCCGCCCTCATCAGAAAGGAGCCTTGTCTGAGACGTGCCAGCTTTGACAGGCCCCATGTCAAGGGGAAATCCCCATGGGGCTGGGCTACTGGCAATGGCCTTTTTCTTCCGCCGGTATTTTTTTTCTTCCTCTTTAATTTCAATAATGAAATAAAGAGGGAAAGGGAAGCTTTAACGTGACACAAATCCTCCCATGTCCATCAAGGCAGGGCCCTGGGGGATTGCAGTTGTCCTTCACTCTGTTATCTTATCTCTTCCCCCCCCCCCCCCGTGGTTCTCAGGATCTGTCCCTGTTTCTCACCCTCCCTCCCCTTGTTCCGGCTAAGGACAGGCAAACTGGATCGGGTCAGATAAGCTCTGGGGATGCGGCTGAGATGCACAGTTTGGGACCAGAAAGTTAACTCATCATTTATTGATATTAAGGTAGGACCCAGAGGCTCCAACCAAGATCAGGGCCCCATTGTGCTAGCTACTGTACAGACACGTAGCAAGAGACAGCCGCTGCCCTGAAGTGTATAAATCTAAAGAGACAAAGGGTGGGAGGGGAAACTGAGCCATAGAGAGGGGAAGTGACTTGGGCAAGGTCATCCAGCAGGTCAGTGGCAGAGGCAGGAAGGACATCTCTGTCTCCTGTGTCCCAGTCTGGTGCCCTGTCCAGCTGTCCATGTTGCTTTCTCAGTACATGTGGTCCCAGTCATCAACTGCAGTAAATCAGTGTAGCTCCATTTACTTCAATGGATTCACATCACGGAAGTGATTCAGACCAGCTGAGGTTTTGGCCCGTAGGGAGAAACCAGTCTCAGACTTCGGATTAGGAGCCAGATCCACATTCTCACCCCTCTCCACTGTCCAGGAGGTGTTTGGGTTCCAGGGGCCTGACCCAAACCTTCAGTCACATCTTGAACTGACCCTCCTTTCAGTTAGCTGCTGCGTCCTAGTTTCTAGTGGGGGGTGGGAAAGGATTCGCTGAAAAATCCAGGGAGACCGTGTCCCTACAGTATTTCTGACAAGACGGGAAATCTCTGGAGAGACCCAGCCCCCGTCTTGTAGACTCACGAGGGTTGGCGAGCTCAGAGAAGCGTGGGAATTCTGACGAGGCCCAGTCGGAGAGCAGCAAGGCCAGGCCTGGAGGAAGGGGGGTGATCATGGAAATGGACGGATTGGGCACAGGCTGGCGGGAAGGGAGCAGGAGGGGCGTGACGCAGGAATGGAGCAAGAGGAGCTGCAGAGGGATTTGCAGAGCGGACGTGGGAGGACACGTAGACTGGAGGCAAGAGAGGAATGGACGCCTGCATAGGCGCCAGATGGAGAAGCTATAGCTGGGAGGGTGGGAGAGAGACCTGCAGATTTTTCAAAGGGTATTTTCCCCTCTATGTTGCTCAAAACACCCCACTCATCCCCTTCTCTGGGATCCCAAAGGGAACTCTCCCGTCATCGGCAAATGTCAGGGAGGAAAGTTGATGAGCCTGTTCCTCCTCTTCACCTTAGCACTTTAAAGAAAAATGAAGAGCTTTGAGCTATGCGAAGAAGAGAGTGAGTGAGAGAGAGACTTGAGTCTCCTCCAAATGCCATTTTGCTGGTGAATAAATGTCCTCGTAAATACCGGCTCTGGAATGAGCTCTCTCTGGCTAGACCAGAGGTCTGAGTAGCAGCCTTCCCAGGTCATGCATTAGGAAGCGAGGCAGAGTGATAACTTGACCTTTATGAAATGTCCGGTGCATTTTATAACTATTTTATAGACTCGTCAGCCTCATTGCTGAGTGACACTTGCCATCAGGCGAGGCAGTAAATCATCCAAGGTGATCTCGGGTCCCTGTGCGAGCACCGCAGTGTATCTTCCAGCAGCTCACTTAGCGCAGCTTCCTCCTCTCAAGGTGGGGGAGGAAACAAAAGTTGTGCACAAGATTTCTGAGACAGGAAGTGCCGATTTCAACAGAATCCAATTTGCAGGGAGGGTCGCAGCTGTCAGGCCTTATCGTGTAGCTCCTTAGGGCCCACAAGCCAAACAGAGCCCAGAACTTGGGTAGGAGACCTCAGAGAGTGGGGCAAGCAGTGGTGCTGGCGAGTCTGTAGCCGGGGGCTGCTCTGCCTTCAGGGTCAGCACCACCACACTGAGACGCAACGGCGCCGCTGCTGGAGGTGCCATCTGACAGATGAGACCTAATAAGAACTTGGGTTCGGACGTCTTGTGGTCCATCAGGGTCCCCTGGTATTGAAGTGCATTCCCTCATTCTAGTAAGCTAGTTCCTAACCCGCGGTGATCGGATGGGTAGGAGGGTTAGGTGAAGACATTTCGAGAGATGACCTGGATCTTCACCCAAACCGAAAACCAAATGCAGAGCTGCAGTCAGCGGGATAAATTCAACCTAAAGCGTCTTCCTATAGTAACTGGCTTCAAACCGCTCGACTGGAGCTTAGCCCTCTTTGCCAGACTTGCACCACAGGGTG
The DNA here is from genome assembly GCF_028017835.1 of Emys orbicularis. Taxonomy (NCBI): domain Eukaryota; kingdom Metazoa; phylum Chordata; order Testudines; family Emydidae; genus Emys; species Emys orbicularis. Next base: position 4,593,572 of record NC_088705.1, on the reverse strand, counting down.
CACACACCAAGGGTGTGCTGGTCAGACCACACACCTGCATCCCTTTCTTCATAAAGTGCCCTGCCAAATGCTGCTGAGGAAATCCAAACCTCTCTGTAGGGGGGGATGCCTCAGCCACTTCCCCTGATGCAAACCAACCTGGCAACGAGACCAGCTGGGAAGCATTCCAATTAGCTAACGGGGGAGCATCCTGAGACACTGTTATCAATGCAAACTGCCTCGTAGCTTGGGGCAGATGGGGGGACCCAGCATGGCTGCTCCTCTTAGCTAGAAAGGTCCTTACAAGGTGGTGAGTTGCTTGGGATCATCTGGGGATGCTCTGAAGCCTTCCCTGTTTTACACTGTATTGGCTGCGGGTTCAGGTGTATAATGAGAACTGAGCTGTGCTGAGAACGGAACTGAGCATAGACAAAATTGAAGCATACGCCCTTATCCAGCCAGCTCACAATCTCCTAGGACAGACTGCCTGGATAGCTTCTTCTGAAGAGTAAAACTGAGAACAGGTAGATTTGTCCTAAAACATCCCCACCAGCTAGATGTGGTTGGGAATTGGTTGGCAAAATATGTTTTTAGTTTTTGGTTTTGCCCAAAAATATTTTATTAATTGAAACCAAAACTGTTCATGGGGAAGGGACAATTTTGATGAATTTCACAACTCACAAATTTTTTGAAAAAGATGTTTTGAAATGGTTGAAAGGTCCTGTTTTGACATTTTTAAAACAAAGTTTTGTTTTTCGGCTCTAAAGGACTTTTTGGTTAGAAATTTACTTTATACTAAAAAAAAACTATTTTAAAAAAAGGCTGAAATCAAAAGGAAACGTTTTGATTGACGTAAAATGAATTTTTTTGGTTTGCCGCCTTGTGAAAAATGTCAAGATTTTGACTCGTTTTGTCCTGATTCAGGGTGGAAAAAATGTTCCAAATTTCAAAAATTCATGCTGGCTGGGGACATTTCCCACACAGCCCCACCACCAGCAGCTCTCTCCTCCTATTCAATCATCTACCTTTATGTTCAGAGTTATGTTCTTCTAGGTGCCCTGCGTGCCGTAGCTACCATGACTGTCTCTAGCACCCATGTCTGTAACAGACAAAGATGTTCCCAAGAGCTAAAATGACTGCAGTGTATGTCACCCGGTAATGGTGCTCTTGCTTCACACTGTAAATCCTCTCCTGTGCTGGTGCTGAAGTGTCTTTCTGCATTAGCACCGGAGGACAAGGGCCCATGCACGTGTTACTTGACCTTTTCCAGAGATGAGGCTCGGGAGCAGTGAGTTGTCAGTGAGGCCCTCTGACTGCTTTGGAACAGGCTTGTCTGGCACTAGAGGAAGCTTCCCCCACCTTAGAGTTAACGGAAGCAGTGTCTGGCTAGTGGTTAGATCCGAGGGCACCTTGAGACGGGACCCCTGGGTTCTGTGTCCAGCTCTGGGGTCAGCTGCTTAGAACAGAGGGGTGGGAGTCAGGGTTCCTGGGTTTGGAAGGGAGAGTGATCTAGGGGTAGAGCAGGGGACTGAGAGACAGGACTCCTGGGTTCTATTTCTGGCCTGGTGAGCTCTGTGGCTTTGAGCAAGTCACCCCACCTCCGTTTGCCTATCTGAAACATGGGGATAATTATATTGGACCTGCTTCCAAGGACCATGGGTAGGTTGAATAGAGGAATGAAGGTAATGTGCTTTGAGATCCTCAAGGGAGAGGGGCAGTAGAAGTGCCCATTGTTATTGCTGAAAAGCCGAGAGGAGAGAGATCCTCTCCCGGGGGGCATGTGGATGGCTTCAGAGGAGACCAAGACAGTGGGGTGGGCAGTGCCAGGGTCAGAGAGAAGCGGGACTGTGCGTTCTCAGCAGGACTGTATCAGCAGAACCTGACCCAACCTTTTATCGCAGGAGGGCAGCCTTTCATCCTCTGGTTTTATTTTGCCTGCTTCCAGGAGAGGTGAAACGTGCTGCTGAGAGCTTGCCCCATCTCCCATGGCCCCCGTGAATCCTTCATCTGTTCCTTTCTTGCTTGCCATCATCTCACTGCTGTCTGCCCCCCCAAAAAACCCCTGGCACCTCCTACACACACCTGCTGGAGAAATGACACCCCAGAGGGTGCAGCGTGGGGAGGGATCTTAGCATCTTAACCTATAGCAGCAGCAGAAACAGCGGGGATGATGAACTTGTCTTCCTCCAAACAAGGCGAGATCGGCTGTTCCTTTCAGCCGGGCTGGTGGATGATGGATTGAATGAATATCCAGTTCATTAACTGTCATTTGTCCTATTGTGTTTACCGCACATCCCCACACACCGGTGCTTAATGAATGCTGCTAGATTAATAGAGACGTTGCTCTAGCCCCATAGAAACCTAGGGAAAGAAGCAATGTTGGATGTGACTGTTCCGCATAGCTGAGTGAGACCAGGGTGTGGGACAAAGGGAATGGCTAAAGCAACACACACACACACACACACACTCAGGTTCAGGTGTTTGCAGACATAGGAGGCTCTGACAATGGGGGGTGGAAGCTGGTAGTCATTGCAGATTTGAGAGGACAGCGGGGCCACATCTGGAATGGGAATTGCACACCCCAGTCTTCATACCCCCTTGCACCTTGTTTATAACCCCAGAAGCTCTATTCGTCACCCCACTGGCAGGGACCTTCTCTTCCTTCTAACCCTCGGGAGTCACAGATTCCAAGACCGGAGGGGACCATTGGGACCATCTCGTCTGACCTCCTGGATAACACAGGCCATAGGGCTTCCCTGAATTAATTCCTGTTTGAACTAGAGCGGCTCTTGTAGAAAGACGTCCGATCCTTACTTAAAATTGGCCAGTGATGGAGAATTCCACACAGCCCTTGGTTAAGTTGTTTCAAAGGTGAATTGCCTTCATTGTTAACAATCTGCACCTTTATTTCCAGGATGGAATCTCTACTCTTCTCACGACCAGGTGGGATCTCCGTTTGCATCCCAGTTCCACCAGGTGGCAATGACAGTCTGACCTAGTGGCCAGTGCTCTTGGCCACTTCACACCTACTTGATGGCTATGCATGAGCAGACCAATGCCTCATGATGGAGACCTGCCCCTTCCAGGTAGCCACAGATACAAACCAATGGTCTTAGAAAATTCCCATTTAAGCAATTAATTAGGCCTGGCCCAAGTTTTCCCCAGGTTGGGCACGGATCCAGTTGTCCACATCTTCAGCCAATATCAACTGAAGATGTGGACAACTGGATCCATGTGTCTAGCCAGGCAGGAAGAGAGGAGGGGTGGTGCTGATGAGATGTTCTGTGTGCCCGGGATTCCAGATGGGCTGATAGCTAGTTGACAGCCTGGTATTTACATTGGTGTCAGCGGGACTCTAATGGCTTTTGTGGGGCTGCGATAGGAAATGAACCAACTTATCACGATGCCTCAGCTGCAGATAGACGGCTTGGTCACCTTTGCAGGCTTCCAGCATTTACCACCCGATCCAGAATGCTGCCTTTAGCTTCCACTCAATTACTGCTGCGGTTGCAACATGTGGGAGGGATGGGCGGGGGTATATTCATGGCTCATTAGGCTGGAGCACAGTGATCCCTCATTGTGCCTTTATTCTATTCTGTCCCGGTTCTTACGCCGCGCTCATCACCAGAGTATTGGAGAAATTTCCAGGAGTGCATTGAGCAATGGGTACAATGCAGGCAGTGGAACGGAATTTATCTGATTTGTGGCCTGCCCAGAGCAGGGGCCTCCTCTGTCATGATGGTTTGGGGACCTCTTTCTATTGCACGTATCAGTTCCATTTGCTAGAATGGACCATCCCTGCTCAGCTGAAACCCAGGACAGGGATAGCAGAGCCTGCAAGTCAGGAATGAGGTGTATCAGCCAAGCTGTACGTGGGGCGCGCTGGGATGGAACAACAGAGGGTCTCTGTGGGTCACGATTGTGGGACATCAGCAGAGCTGTGTGGTGAGAAAACAAAAGGTGCTGCCAGGCAGCAAAAGGCGGTACACACACGCATCAGCAGAGCTGGGGGCAGGGAAGGCCAGGACTGGAGTAGCAAAGGAGGCGTGTTGGGTACTGATAGAACAACGGGAGGAGCCTGCCCTTGGAAAAGCAGGTCAGGGTTAAGGCTCAGTGGCCCAGAGGTGCTAACCCTGCCTTCCATTTGTCCGTGTGCCTGCGGTTTAATGGTGTATGTTGCTAGTGTAGCAGGCTGGAATTCTGTCCAGTTCTTATCATAGATTCATAGATTCTAGGACTGGAACGGACCTCGAGAGGTCATCGAGTCCAGTCCCCTGCCCACATGGCAGGACCAAATACTGTCTAGACCATCCCTGATAGACATTTATCTAACCTACTCTTAAATATCTCCAGAGATGGAGATTCCACAACCTCCCTAGGCAATTTATTCCAGTGTTTAACCACCCTGACAGTTAGGAACTTTTTCCTAATGTCCAACCTAGACCTCCCTTGCTGCAGTTTAAGCCCATTGCTTCTTGCTCTATCCTTAGAGGCTAAGGTGAACAAGTTTTCTCCCTCCTTCTTATGACACCCTTTTAGATACCTGAAAACTGCTATCATGTCCCCTCTCTTGGGTGGAATTTTAATAAAACAAGCCCAAGAATCTTTCAGAGCTTCGCTTCTCTGGCTAATGCCTCTCAGCTGATGTGATCTAAACTGCTCCTTCCCTGTGCAGGTGTAATTTGCGATGGCTTGGTGGCAGAGACATACCGTGCTGGAGGTCCCAGGTTCAGCTCCCCCGTGAGCTCTGGCATGGGGAATGAAGTTCTAAAGAGGCAGTATTGCAGAGTAGTCAGAGCACTACACTAGAACTCAGGAGACCTGGGTTGCATTGCCAGCTCCGCGGCTGGGTGACCTTGGGCAAGTCACAGCACCTCTGTGCCTCAGTTTCCCTATCTGTAAGAGACTAATGACCTCCTTGTGAGATCTACTGGTAGCAGCTAGGTGGCATTAGCCTCCCCCCCTCCTCTTGGGCTTGAGTCAAACGATCAAGAAGGCAGCAAAGACAAGGCAATGTGGGCCGAGCTTATATTTAGGGTTTTTCCAACATGTATGTATGCTTCAAAATCAACGTGGGCCAGTGGATGGGGAATGGGCTGGGAGTCAGGAGAGCTGGAGTGTGATCTTGGGCAAGTCTCTGCCTTGGTTTTCCCTTTGTCCATCTTGTCTATTGAGATTATAAACTCTTTGGGCCAGGGACTGTTTCTTGCTATGGCTACGTACGACACTTAGTACAATGGGGCTGTGCCGTTATCTGATTAAAATATGACCATATAGATCATTGTTGCAACTGCTGTTATATATTTGCAGCAAATCTGGTACACAGGTTATCAAGTGAGGTGTCTATGAAAAGGTTTTGATTTGCTGGTTGTTATTATGCTATCTGTTTGCATGTATCATTTTTGTATTTGAAGTTCATAGAATTATAGAATATCAGGGTTGGAAGGGACCTCAGGAGGTCATCTAGTCCAACCCCCTGCTCAAAGCAGGACCAACACCAACTAAATCATCCCAGCCAGGGCTTTGTTAAGCCAGGCCTTAAAAACCTCTAAGGAAGGAGATTCCACCACCTCCCTAGGTAACCCATTCCAGTGCTTCACCACCCTCCTAGTGAAAAAGTTTTTCCTAATATCCAACCTAAACCTCCCCCACTGCAACTTGAGACCATTAATCCTTGTTCTGTCAACAAGTGTTCCACTGTAAGTTATAAGTATTGGCTCTATACTTGGATTTCAAATGTTTGCTCCTGGGGTAGCGCCCACAAGATAGCTAGGCAGCACATCTTGGAGGGACTATTCAAATTGAGCGGCCCATCGAAAGAACATTTAACTGACAATGGACCATGAGAGGCGCCTATCTACACTTAATGGAATTTCCTGCTGTCACTAGGCAAAATGCATGGACAGGGGACTTGCCCATGTGACTCCAAACTCCATCTTGTTGCTGTAAGTTTCCACAGTAAGAACAATGGGATTCCTGCCACATGGCAGAAACTATAAAAGGCGTTGGAAACACCTCCATTTTGCCTCTTTCTTGCCCAAACCTCTGGCCTATACTAATGGAAGCATTCTAACCAAGGGACTGAGATCCTTCCAGTGATCTGGAAGCAACCAGAGACTTACCAAGCTAGCAGTTTATTTCATCACTGCTACAAGCCTGATCCAAAAACTTTGAAATTACTGTATGTAACTGATTCCTTTATCCAATTTCAGCTCTACCTCTTTCTTTCTTTCTATGAATAAACCTTTAGATTTTAGATACTAAAGGATTGGCAACAGTGTGATTTTGGGGTAAGATATAAGTTACATATTGACCTGGGTGTGTGGCTGGTCCTTGTGATCAGAAGAACCTTTTATTTGATGAGACTGGTTGTAAAGAACCACTCACCTTTAAATCAGGGCCGGCTCCAGGCACCCGCTTACCAAGCAGGTGCTTGGGGCGGCCACACCAGAGAGGGGCGGCACGTCCGGCTCTTTGGCGGCAATTCAGCAGTGGGTCCCTCACTCCCACTCGGAGCGAAGGACCTCCCGCTGAAGTGCCGCAGATCGCGATCGCGGTTTTTTGTTTGTTCGTTTTTTTGTTTTGCGAGGGGGGGGTGGCTGCTTGGGGCGGCAAAAACCCTGGAGCCGGCCCTGCTTTAAATCCAGTGGTTTTGGTGGTGATCTAAGAACTGGAATGCCTGAGGAAACTGTTTTTATGACTTCTTGTTAGCCGGTGTGGTGAAACAGAAGTTTACCTTTGTTGCGGCTTTGCTATATCCTATGGGGGATTAGCCACCAGTCTTGGTGTGTATCCAGGGCCGGCTCCAGCATTTCTGCAACCCCAAGCAAAAAAAAAAAAAAAAAAGCCGCGATCGCGATCGGCCGCGGCAATTGGGGAAAAAAAAAAAGCCGCGATTGGCGGCGGCAGTTCAGCGGCAGGTCCTTCGCTCCTAGAGGGAGTGAGGGACCTGCCGCCCCCGAATTGCCGCAGGTGCCGCCCCCTCCCTTGGCCGCCCCAAGCACCTGCTTGTTAAGCTGGTGCCTGGAGCCGGCCCTGCATGTATCTGCCCTATTTCTCAGCAGTTTGTCCTGAATTTGGCATCCTCAGTTGTGACCCACTAAGGCACAGTTACAGAGGCCCTGATGTCTGTCTCTAGGCACTATAAGAGCAACAATCATCCTGTTTCCTTTGTGTGGGGGAAGATTAAAGTCTTTTTGGGGAGGGGGAAGATAGTCTCTCCAGTTACGCACATTGTAGGCCCCTGTGCAATAAGATACTTTGGGAAACTTTCACTCCTGGCTGGGGATACATGGTGTCAAGTTGAAGAAAACAGCAGGACAGGACAGGATTGGCAGAGGGACAACACAGAGCTTCTGAAGAAAGCTGATAAAGGAATTAGGAGGAGAACAGGGAACTGTAGATGCCCAGCTAGGTTATAAAGAGCCCTCTGCCGATACCCACTGTATCTTGCTTTAAAAGGTTATTGTTATCCACGGTTGTGTTAATTCTTCTAAGAATCCATCTCCAGTTTGCGTGTTTGACATTTGAATGGCCTTTGTTTCCCGGGTTTGCTTTTCACAAACTGAATGGGAAATCCTTGACAGGGGGAGAATTAATACCGCAATAGATCGATCGATCAGTGGATAGTGTTCAGAGCAGGGAACTATGGGTCTGTCTACATGGCAATAAATAACCCAGAGCCTGGGGCAGCTGACTCAGACTCTCGGGGCTCAATCTGAGGGGCTAAAAATGGCAGCATAGACATTTGGGCTTGGGCTGGAGACCCTCCCTCCTCGCGGGGTCTCAGACCCTGGGCTCCCGCCCAAGCCCCCACATCTACACTGCAGTTTTATAGCCCCACAGCCATAGGCTGGAGCATGCATAGGGAAAAAATGGTGGGTGCTCAGCACCCACTGGCAGCCCCCCATCAGCTCCTCCCCTTCCCCCCAACCCTCCCACCTGCCAGCAGCCCTGCCGATCAGCACCTCCCCGTCCCCAGCGCCTCCTGCCTGCTGTGGATCAGCTGTTTAGAGGCGTGCAAGAGGTGCTGGAAGGTAGGGTGCGGCGTGCTAGTGGGAGGGGCGGGAACCGGTGGGGTGGGAGCGGGAAGAGGTGGGGAGGGGATGGAGGCTTGGTGGAAGGTATGGAGTGGGAGCAGGGCCTGGGGCAGAGCGGGGGTCGAGCACGCCCCGGGAAAGGACAAAGGTGGCACCTGTGCCCACAGCCCACAAGCCTGCGTCAGCTGACCCGGGCCAGCCGTGGCCATGCCACGGGTCTTTTAGCACAGTGTAGACCTTCCCTAAGATGCAGTGCTCCTGATGCTCCGTTTTTCCATCTACCCACGCTGCAGACAGATGCTTTCAGTCAGTGTGACCCTTCTTGTACCAAAAAGAGCACAAAATGCCAGCCCTTCTGCTGAGTCCTTAAAGGTGAAGTACAAAGAAAACAAAAGCCTAATAGTTTTAAAGCTTAACATGCCACACGTTGGCCCCAGTGTGGCAAGGTACACAAGCACCTGTCTAACTCTGAGCGCACAAGTTGCCCCAGGAGCTTCAGTGGGACTGCTCACCGCTTAAAGTTAGGCATGGGCTTAAGTAGCTTCCTGAATCAGGGACACAGCCTCATTGCTTGACCATGGCTGAATCATTTCCCTACTCTGTGCCTCAGTTTACCCTTCTGCAAAATGGGCATAAGAAATATTCCCAGGAGGGGTGCAAGGCTTACATAATTAGTGGGTTTAGAGAGCTCTGAGAGCCTCAAAATGAAGCTTGCCATAGAAGTGACTTGCCAGCGGTGCTGATTATTAATTAATTGAGGTTTTATGATTTGTTATTTATTGATGATGTGCATTGTGGGACTGCCTCAGAGCCCCCGTCGTGGACCATGACAGCTTCGAGCTAGGTGCGCTATAAATGCAGAACAAAAGAGATGCTCCGTGTCCCAAAGAGGCGCTCGCTAGCAGGAGTTAGGCTGTGAATGGGCAACTGACAAAATTCACCCGGTGAAACAACCTGCAGCATAAAGACAACACAGGAGTGATAGTGGGGGTGGGGGCAAAACAAGAGGATCAGTTGGACTGTGGGAAGTAAAAATGATCTGTCCCCCTCTGCTAATGCCACCTCTGTGCCTCACCATGCGAACAATGTTTCCTCTCCCTTTTATTCTTGATAAAAATAACTGTTAGGTTTACAAGAAGCTGCACTATCGACCTCCCTCCTCCTTAAAATGCCAAGATTTTAGTTCTGCCGAGAACTTAACTTACCCTCCTTCCAGCCCAGGGGGCATCTAATACAGTTGGACTCAAACCCTGTTTGCAGCCCTTGGCTATTTTGTTGTTTAAAGGGACAGTGTCAGGTTATTTAGAAAGAAGCAAAAAAAAAAACTTTGTAGAAATAGTAATAAATCTGTAGTGTTATGGCAGGACTCATCAGCTGGCGCTCTTATACTTTGTCTTATTTAGCATGCGAGCAAGCTTTAGTCTTTTGAAGAGAGATTTGTTAGTTTTGTTACTCAGTAGTCCTTTGACAGAAGCTGTGGTAGGTAGCATGATTTGCCCTCTGTATCTGAAGGCAATTCTTGGGACAAAATAGCTTCCTGGGGAACCAGGATTTGGCGTGAGGGCTGATCTTTGTGAAAGAGGCGATTGCCTGTGTGCAGTTTGTGACCGCCCCTGTTCCAGGACTTGTGTATGTGTGGAGATAAAGCAAGTCACACATAAAATACACCCAGACTCTGCATCATTGATTTCTCCACTAGCAAGCCAATCTGCAAGACCCCAGACTTCTGCCAGCCTTCCACAGAGGGGCGAGGATGGACACTGGGGTCAGAAGGGGTCACAGTGCTATGGAAGTTCCCTGAGACCCCTGTCAGGCTTGGGTCCCCATTGGGCAGGGCGCAGCTCAAGCCTCGAGGAGAGACAATACCTGCTCTGAAGAGTTTACAATCTAAAGACACAGATGAATGAAATGTCCCTTTAAAACTCCCAGGGAAGATGCAGACCTTATTCCCACAAGGTGGTCTCTCCTATGCTTGGATATGCTGCCCTCAGAATAGGGTCAGAGGAAAATCTGTGGGGCAAATTTCCCATTCTTGCTTTTTCAAGGATTCCCTAAACTGGGGGTTGTGACCCTATGGGGAATTGGGGTGGGGGTAAAGTTTTGCAAACAACTGGTTCATTACATTTAAACATGATTTTTTTTAAAATGGCTATAACGTAAGCCTTTTCATGGGGTGGCCCTTTAAGGCCACCATAGAGCTGTGACTTGTGAAGTCCAGCTAGCAGCTGAGTGTAACCTGCAGCCAGATTCATGCTAGCCACATAATTGTCGGCTATGTCTTGATTACAGACTTTTATTAGTCAGGTTGATTTCGGAGGCAGCAAGGAGCCAGACAGCTCCCAGGCAGAGTTTGCAATGCGGCTGGCAAGCAGGAGAAACTAATCATCTCCTGACTCGAGCAGGACGCCAACGGTCAAAAGCTGCTCCTGATTTGGGGTGCCAAGCTTGAGACACCTTGAGGCAGCATTTCCAAAAATGTAGGGAGCCTCGTCCGAGAGGCACAGAGGTGGCTTGAAGAGAGCCCTGAATCCTTCTCCAGACTCTCAGCATTCATTTCTTTTTTTTTTTAAAGTAAAGCTCTGGCTCTTACTGTTGTGAAGAAAACCTTCCGAGCGTGACCTGACGTGTAACTCACGCAGCCATGTCCTCCTGCGTTTGCTGTGGACCCGAAACACTCTGCTGTAGTGGGGCCGGATCGCACCAGAATAGCCTCCCGGCACTTCTGCTGCATGGCCGATGACAAAATGGCATCCTTTGCACTGCGTGACCTTGCACGCATTGTACGTGCGAGGTCACGCCGCACGGAGGTTACTATTTTATACAGAAACAAAACGGCATCCCCCAGGCGGGTGCACGAAGGACACCATTTTATAGAGCAAAACAGCATCCAAAGAGTGTGACCTTGCACGGAAAATATGTGCAGGGGCCACACCGGTGGGGGAAGGGCCATGCTGGCAGGGGCGGAGTACCTGCCCTTAAAATATCAGGACTGCATCACTGCTGGAGAGATGTGAAATTCCCTCTTCGTATCAACATGTGCTAACTCCGATGCCAATGCTGCACCACGCTTCAAGAGATGTGTGGACAGATGGGAGTGTCCAGAGGAGAGTAACAAAAAAGATAAGAGGTTTAGAAAACCCGACCTACCAGGAAAGGTTGAAAAAATTGGCCATGTTTAGACTTGAGACGAAAAGGTGGAGGGGAAACATGATAAATCTTTAACTATGTGAAAGATTCTACCAGAGCAGAAGTTTCACCATGCCCACCGGGAGCAGGACAAGAAGTAATAGGTCAGTTTGCAGCAAGGAAGATTTTGGCTAGATATTAGGAAAAACTGTCTAACTCTAAGGATAGTTAAGCACTGGAACAAGTTATCTAGGGAGGTTGTGGACTCCCCGTCCTCGGAAGTTTTTAAGAACAGGTTAGACAAACCCCTGTCAGGGCTGGTCTAGGTTTACTTGGTCCTGCCTCAGCGCAGGGGGCTGGTCCACGTGACCTCTTAAGGTTCCTTCCAGCCCTGCACTTCTATGATAGTTACGTACTTTGAGGGTGAAATATTTAAGAAAGAGAGAGGATCAGATTATGAAGATTTTATACCCGTATTCCCCAAATGTGGGCCACACCCCTGGCACGGCACGGGGGACTGGTTGGGAGATGGAGGCAGGCGTGGAAGAAGTACTGTACAAATGAAGACGCACAGGGTTTTAACTACACTTGGTGCAGTTGCAGGGAGCGGGAGGTTGTCCTTGGTACTGTTTTGCTGACGGGTGGGCTCAGCTTGGGAGATGGCTGCCTTAGCATCGCATTCGGGTATCTGAAGTTTGAGTCGCTCAGGAGGCCATGTTTGAAAACATTGGTCTGATCTCCGATGATCTCACCTGGAATGCTTGGAGGGGAAATAAATACAAACATTGCAGCGTCTCTTTTCCGGAGTGTAACGATGCTTTGAGGTGGCTTACGGAGTTAAGGATCTGAAGGCATTTGATGGGCTGAAAATGATGTTGTGACATCCGCCTGCTGACACTACAGAGGGAAGCGGTGTTCTAGGGGAATGGGGCAGGCTTGGAGTGAAGAGAACGGCAATATTGCAGCTGTTTGGCTTTCTGTGTGATACATAATTTAGGAGACAAAACGCAAAAGTCAGCTCAGCGGGGACTCGGGAGTTGATCTGGAAACGTGCAGGAGGGGAGACACTGTCCCTTTGATTAGCTAAGTGCGGCGAAGGGATGACAGGCAACAGGAAGCAGTCAAAAGAGAATAAAACCCTGCTGCTCCCAGCCTCTGCAGACGCGCTTGGGCCTGGCCCCCACACACATGGATCGGAGAAGTTATTAGTTCATGTGCACGCGCTGCACAGAGGTCACCTCACTGAACCAGCCACAGATCCTTCTCTCTAACACCTTGTTAGAGGCAATGGGGTCACGGAGGGGCTCGCCTCTGCAGGAAAGGAGAGGAAAGCCACAGGAATTGATGCCAACAGGGAAGTAACTAACAAGACAGCTGCAGCGCAGTGGCAGGCGAGCACTGTATGGTGAAATGGCAAAGCACAGCTCATCGGGCCCACTGGGCAAGGGCCGTTTGGAGGGGCGCTGACTTAGCTCGCCGGGGCCCGCTGCCCTTCAGGTGGTGTTCTGGGGCATGGTGGGCATCAGGGAAAGTGGGAGACGGAGTAGGAGGGGACATGAGCGGAACACAAGGGGTAGGATCCTAAACGCAAGCGAAAAACAAAGTCCCGGATGAGAGTCTGAGCTGGAGAACGGAGTAGTCACAATAAATTCCCTGCCCTTCGCTAGGTGCTTTCATCTGAGGATCTCAAAGCACTTTACACGTCCTAATGGATTGAGCCTCGTAGCAAACCCACGGTCCGATTTCCCCCTCTCCCTAGGGCCGTCTCTAACTTTTTTGCCGCCCCAGGCAAAAAAGAAGAGCGCCGCCCCGCCGTAACAACCCCCCACCCTCCCCCCGAGTGCCACGCCACCGAAATGCCCCCCGCCCTACTCCCCGAGCGCCGGGTCACCCAAAACCCCCTGAGCGCCAGGCCGCCGAACTCCCCCGAGCCTCGCCGGGTCGCCCAAACCCCCGCCCCCCCAAACCCGAGCGCCTCGCCGGGCCGCCCCCCCCCCCCCCGGAGCGGAGTGCTGCGCCGGGTTGGGCCGGGCCGTCCAAACCCCCGACCCCCCAGTGCCGCGCCGTCCAAACCCCTGGAGCGCCACGCCGCCCAAACCCCCGCCCCCCCCGGAGCGCCGGGCCGGGCCGCCCAAACCCCCGCCGCCCCCAGCGCCACACCGCTGAAGCCCCCGGCCTCCCCAACGCCGCGCCATCGAAACAAAAAAAAAAAAAACCCTTGAGCGCCGCCCCGCCGAACAAAAACAAAAATACCGCAAGCGCCCCCCGCCACCCCAACATTGGCCGTCCCTTATAAGGTGCCGCCCCAAGCACGTGCTTGGTCGGCTGGTGCCTGGAGCCAGCCCTGGCTCCCTTTAATCCTTCGTACGTGATTTCACTGGTAGTTAGTAGTATCCAGCGAGGGGGGAAAGTGGGGTCCCTGGCAGAGCTGGGAATAGATTCCATGAGTCCTGCCCCTCCAGCGGTGTCTGCTCCAGAGGGAACGCTCCTGCCCTCCGATAGCACCGTGGTGACTGCAGTCTAGGTACAGAGACAGGAGCACAAATGGATGTGCCTGTCAATCCCCACACGGCCGGGAGGGAACGCCGCAGGCCAGCAGCCCCCTTTCGCCTGTAAACCTTGCAGTTAGTTTGAATACAAACGCCCCCCTTTGCTAGGCCAAATGAGACAAACAAGGATGCTTCCCCCACATCTCCTCGCACGCTCGGTTCAGCCCAGACAGTCCTGCTGCAGAGAGGCACAGAGAGAGAGCACAAAGGGAAACGTGTCTGTTGACATCTTTCTTTCCCCATCACCAGGGAATGGGCAAAACAGTGCAGCTAAAATAACAGTCGAGTTCTGTTTGGGTCATGTTCCATTGAACAGAAGGAAAAGGCATCACGGTATGTACCTCAGAACAGTAGGCAAGGCAGACAGGAAGGCAGGCATGAAATCACTAGAATATGTCCATTAATCAAGTGGGGATGCGAGAGCAAACCAGGACGTGTCACTCCTCACTCTGGTCCCTTTGCTTGGATACCCTGCAGCCTGCACCCCTCAGTTTTGGATTGTGTGGGATTGTTGTACAGCCCGTGGGCTGCGCGAAGAAAGATCGCTGGAACAAAGCAAACTCTCCGAGAGTTAATCCACTAGCGGTGTTCCTTTGTGTCTGAGGCCATTAATTCAATCCTCTCCGTGACCGCGGGATTGGAACAGTAAAAGCAAGGATTGATTAGGACATGATCTAGGCAGTAAACATGGGCAGTGATAAGCTACAGAACAGGTCTTGTAAGCAGCGGGGCGAGCAACCTCTAGCTGGCCTCAGGTGTTCAGGGGAGGTAGCAGAGATCCCTGATAGGGTGCTTGTGTGGGCTGTCCGCACGCCAGGGGGAGCTGAGTGATGAAATACAAGGATATTTGTGAGCACATGCAGGTGCAGGAGGATGGACCAATGGCTAGAGTGCGAGACTGGAACTCAGGATACCACTCCGCTCTGCCACAGCCTTCCTGAGTGCAAATCTTTTACACTCTGTGCCTCAGTTCCCCGTCTGTACAATGGGGATAATAGCGCTGCCCTGTCTCATGGGTGGCGCTGAGAGGATAAGCATATTAGAGTGTGAAATACTCACTACTGTGGGAGCCATGTAGGTACTAAGTGGGCAAGGTGAGCGTGCTTGTGAGAGAGGGGAGTAGCCGTCATCTGGGATCGAACCAGGGGCCTTCTAGAGTTCATGCTGAAGGATGAACCCCCCCCCAGCTGACAGTTGAGGCAGAGTCACAGTCTGTGGGACAGACACACGACAACACACACTGAACAGCGTGTTACAAGAGGCCGTGAGCGGGGGTGTGGACATGTGCAGATGGCAGTGTTTTTGAGCAAGTGTGAGCACATGAGGGGTGTGTGTGTGTGTGTATGTCTGTACAACATATCTCTGGGAACCTGTCAGGCAGGAATTCAGTGGCCTTTAATAGCTATCCTTTCCATTCGTTCTCAGTGGGCACTCGTTTAAAGCATGAACACCGCTGCCCATGTTCCTAGACGAAGTGGCTTTAATGCAGTGCACTCTGAAACCTTTGCTAGCAAACTCATTTGCTTTATGAAAGCTCCAATTTGCTCCTTAAAAAGAAGCTGCTGTTCTCTATTTTGTTAAGGAATAAGCGGTGAAATTCCATTAGCAAAGCATTCGGGGCAGGGGAGAATTAAACAAACCCATTGAGATGGGAGTTAGGTTGTGCGGGGGCGGGGGGGGGAGGGAGGAGTGGAATGTACCATTGAGAGCATGGAGGATTTCAGATCCTTCATATGCACCTAGTGCTAGTGCAGTAATGGGAGATGCCCCAAAAAAGATTTGTGAAGACAGGGTTTTCCTCTGTGTTTGTACAGTGCCTGGCGCAATGGGATCCTGATCCAGACTGAAGCCCCTGAGCGACATCACAGTACAAATAAATAATAATTAATGGCAATAGTTGTTGGTAAATGCTAAAAAATGCTGTCCCCCCCCCATATTTTTAAATAATAACACTGCTCTACAGCCAAAATGCTTCTGAAATAAATGTAGTCAAACTTTACTAATTCTGGGTCACTGAGAACGAAAATGATGCTTAAAATTGTTGATTGGCTCTAGTTTTCAAGATATGCTATTGGGTCAGTATATACGACCCTTGACTTGGGAATGGCGGAGGATAAGTGAGTTATAAAGGGAAGGGATCTCAATTTAAACCAGAAATGACTAAAATACATCTTTGACTGGATCTATGAATAAATCTATGACAGGGTTTGGACAGTTCTTGCTTTTTAGGCAAAACAATGAATGATGCAATCTGAAGCTGGTATTGCGTCATACATGATATGAATTGCATCATGTTATTCCTAGAAGTCATGAATGATGCAATCATAACGAAGCTTACATCACTCTGCTGAACAAATTGCCCTATATCAGCTCTAGAAATCATACAGTGTCGTGCTCTCTTATTTGTCAGTGTTTGATTTTGCAAAGGGACACATTTCTGTTTAGCCAAAGTGAGCAGAGATGCCTCGTACTTGTGTGAACAGCGCAGATAACTTCTGCTATGTTTGTGGTGAAGTGACTTTTGCATCACAAAAGCGCAGTATAACCACTATGGTTAAGATAGCCTATCACCTTTCTTTTGGCTGCAAAATTGGAGATCGGGACAAGAGGTGGGCCCCACACATATGCTGCAACACTTGTGCAACAAATCTTCGCCAGTGGTTGAACAGGAAAAGGAAATCTATGCCTTTTGCAGTGCCAATGATTTGGAGAGAGCCAACAGATCATACCAGCAATTGTTACTTCTGCATGGTGCCTCCAGTTGGGAAAGGTGAGTCAAAGAAGAAAAAGTGGACTATGCATTATCCAAACATTCCATCAGCTATACGCCCAGTACCCCACGGAGAAGGACTGCCGGTTCCTGATGCACCAGAATCATTCTCACTTGAGTCAGACGAGGAAGAGGATGAAACTTCTGGTCCTGAACCATCAGTGTCACAGGACCCACATTTTCTCCCATCCTCCTCCTCTGAACCACACCTCATAACACAAGGTGAACTGAATGACCTTGTCAGGGATTTGGAACTACCCAAGAGTAAGGCAGAGTTGTTGGGCTCCAGACTACAGCAGTGGAATCTCCTGGCAGGTGATGTTAGGGTTTCCATGTTCCGTGACCGTCAAAAGGATCTTGTCCCATTCTTCTTCATGGAAGGTGATCTTGTAGCCTGCAACAACATGGATGGTGTGACGGCAGCCCTCAACATCGTTCACGATCCAGATGAGTGGAGACTGTTCATTGATTCATCGAAGACGAGTCTTAAAGCTATTTTACTGCATAATGGCAATGTTTTGCCATCAATTCTAGTTGGTCATGCAGTCCATATGAAGGAAACCTATGACAACATGAAACAACTTTTGAGGTGCATAAACTATGACCAACATCAGTGGCAGCTTTGTAGCGATTTGAAGGTTGTTGCTCTCTTGCTTGGTCTGCAGACCGGATACACAAAGTACTGCTGTTTTCTCTGCGAATGGGATAGTCGTGCAAGAGATTCCCACTACATCAAGAAAGATTGGCCACTCCGACAGTCATTGGAGCCTGGGAGGAAAAGTGTTCAGCATCCACCACTTGTTGAATCAAGGAAGATTTTGTTACCACCCTTACACATCAAGCTGGGTCTGATGAAGAACTTTGCCAAGGCCATTGATAAAACACAAGCAGCTTTCAAGTACCTCCGTGGAAAATTTCCAAGGTTAAGTGAAGCTAAGATAAAGGAAGGTGTCTTTGTTGGTCCTCAGATTCGTGAACTTCTTCGAGATGATGCATGTGACCATGCACTGCGTGGCAAGGAAAAGACGGCATGGAAAGCCTTCCAATTAGTGGCAATAAATTTTCTCGGAAACAACAAGGCAGACAACTTCAGGTTGTTGGTGGAAAACCTCCTCAAGGCATACAAAAGCCTTGGTTGCAACATGTCACTAAAGATACATTTTTTGCACTCTCCTCTAGATTTTTTTCCACCGAACTGCGGAGCAGTGAGCGACGAGCACGGCGAGCGATTTCACCAGGACATTGCAACAATGGAGAAACGCTATCAGGGCAAATGGAGCCCATCAATGCTTGCAGACTATTGCTGGACAGTGACAAGAGATGCTCCATTTAATGAATACAAGAGACAAGCCAAGAAGCACTGAGTAGACACTGAATAGGACTAAACTATGTACAGAATAGTGTTTTGCCTTTTGTTTCATAATAAATTTTATTTATATAACCCTTTTGCTGATTTTTAAAGTGTTACATAAACAGGACAGGTGAAATATTATCATGTAAAGCAACCATAAACACATGAAAAGACCTAGGTTTACAATTTATGATTAAAACTCTACTATCTACACCATATACATAGACATAAAATGTAAAAACTTAAATATCTTAGAAACAGTAGCCAATCAGTTGTTTTAATTGTCATATTTGAATTCAGCACATCAAAATACATAATAAATAGCACATTTTATCTCTGAAGCAGACGACTTCTCAAAAATTGTAGACCAGTGTAATAATTATGGTATCTCAGCACATTTTATAAGGGCATCTAGCAACTACAATGTAGCTATAGGGCTGTCAGCTTTTCCATTAGAAACTCTGGGCCCAATTCAGCAAAACACTTAGGTACACGCTTAACTTCCAGCACGTTTAAGTGCTTTGTTGAATGAGATGGACATAAGCCAATGTTTAATGTTAAGCACGTGCTTTACTGAATCGGGGCCCCTAGTATTCATGGATTCAGACGTAACAAAGCTCATAAAATGCACTTTAACTGCTCAAATTCATGTCTGTATCCCTCGTAATAATACGCAGCACTTTTCATCACTCCATCTTAAAGCATTGTACAAAGGAGGTCAGGCATTGTTGTCCCCATTTCACAGAGGGGGAAACTGAGGCATAAAGCGGGGGGAAAGTGACTTGCCCAAGGTCACCCATCCATTAACATAATTTGAAAATCGTTTCTAAAAGAAATGAAAGATAGAAAAGATCTCTTGGGTGGCATTTAATTCTTCCCTCCTTTGACGATTCAGCCTCGGTCCTTAGCATAGTCTCCAGGGTTTTGTGCAATCCAGTTTTAAACTAATCAAATGATGGAGCTTCTCCCAGTTCCCTTAGTCTCATGGAGCTCACCAACACCTCCCTTTGATAACAGTTAAGAAATAACACGTAGTTTGGGAAGGAAAAACCTTCCTCTTCATATGTTGGAAGTTTGAATTTTTCTGGGGGCAGTAGGAGAGGTAAAGGGTCAAATGGTGCTTTTTGCTTTGAACGCCACTTAAAAGGCCTGCTCTGACTAATCATTACTAGCAATACACAGTAGATTTTACTAGAAACCGAGCCAAAGCTGGGAGAGTAGTTGCTTCTGAAAAGAAATCTGATTGTCCCTGTTAACTAGCAGAAGCAAACATCAACTTGCATCTCTAGGGAAACCCAGATTGAACACAATGGGACTGGCTTTTACGCAGTGCCTTTCATACTTAGGGTATCTCAATCAAAGCATTTTACAAAGCAACAGTCGGTGACTGCGCGTTGGCAAATGCAGCAGCTGTTCTGTGCGCGACAATAGCTTTGTTCTTCTGGCTCAGCTCAGGGGTCCTTTTGACTTCAGTGGGAATTGTACAGGCAGAAGGCTGGTAAGGTCAGGACTCAAGTGTAGAATCAGTCTAGACTCTGATGCGTCCTCTGCCCCGAGGGCAATGTCCTAGGCTTTGCCTTTGCAGCAGGAAAGGATTTAGTGACTTACTTCACCTCTAACTTGTGAGGAATGGTCAAGCCATCTTCAAGCTCATAGGAGCTTCCAGCATCTAGATTCCACAGTAAATGGTGCTTGACAGATATGGACATTGAATCAGTATTAGTCCCAATTCCATACCCTTTGCACTGCCTGTGAGAATTCCCACAGCATCAGAGAATTCTCAGGTGGTGTAAAGGCAGCATGGTCTCTAACTGTGTTTGTACAGCGCCTAACACTATGGCGACCCGATCTCAGTTGGGGCCTCTAGGCGCCACTATAATACCGACAATAGATACAGGATGGGGCAGTTCTTTGGAGACGGGCCTGCTGACGTGTGGGTTCTGTGCTGAGGACATAAGTGGGGGGAAACACAAAGAATAACGTTATGCTGTTTCCTGTAGTGGAATGCATGCATAGTTCATATCAAGGGAATAAAGGCTTTGCTGAGACAGAGGTAGAAAACACAGTGGTCGGAAGGACTGGTTGGGGAGCGTTAAGAAATAATTGGACGACACACCGAGGAAGGAATCATGAGTTCTGAGGAATCATTGTACATGAGACTCTATCCCCCTCTACCCATGGATGATGATTAAAGGGAAACCTCAGCTCATTATATAGTGTATCACAGCTTCCTTCACGCCTTTATGGGTACGTCTACACTGCAATAAAAAACCCACTGCACCGAGTGTCAGAGCCCGGGTCATCCGACTCCGACTCGCAGGGCTCCAGCTGCAGGGATATCAAATTGCAGCGTAGACATTCAGGTTTGGGCAGGCGCCTGGGCTGTGAGACCCACCCCCCCCTTGAGGGGTTTCAGAGCCGGGGCTCGAGCCCAAACCCCAATGTTTACACTGCAATGTTTAGCCCCGTAGCCCAAGCCCTGCACGCCCAAGTCAGCTGCTCCGGGCCAGCCCGCAGCTGGGCCGCGGGTCTTCTGTTGCAGTGTAGACGTTGCCCATCCCTAGGGACATGGGAATGAGCCGTGCTGCTGCTGCACCCTGGGGAACTGTAAGGTAACAAGCCCTCGTTGATCTGAATAGGCTCCCCATGAGCAGCACTGGAATGCTGACCCTCCGGGCTGCTGGGCTGCAAGGGGGTCACCCAGCTGTGCTGAAGCAGGGCATTAAATCCCCGTCGTGGACGGCCCCACCCATGCTCCTCCCCGAAGCCCCCTCCTGCTTGTATCGCCCTTGGCCCCTGCCCGGGCAGGCTGCTCCTCTTCACTGCTGCTGGGGTTAGGGTGGCTGGGGGCACTGGGGCTGGGGGCACTGCCCGTCCTGTGCTCGGGGGCTGGGGAGGGCTGCATGCTGCCCGCTCGCCTGCCCTGCGCTCCCTAGCCTCCCCCAGCCGGTAGTTCACCCACTGCCCATGCCCACTGTGTATTTGGTGCTGTCATGGGACTCATTTGAGCAATTTCCTTTAAGGATGATTAAAAGGTTGAAAAAAACAGGGCATGTTCAGTCTTGAGAAGAGAAGACTGAGGAGGGGGGACCTGATAACAGTCTTCAAATCTGTTAACGGCTGCGGGAATCCATTGTTTCCATGTCGAGCAGCAAGGAGTTTAATCTGCAGCAAGGGAGATTTAGGTTAGATGTTAAAAAAAATTTCTAACTCTCAGGATAGTTAAGCTCTGGACTAGGCTTCCAAGGGAGGTGGTGGAATCCCCCTCACTGAAGGTTTTTAAGAACAGGCCGGACAATCACCTGTCAGGGCTGGTCTAGGTTTACTTGGTGCTGCCTCAGGGTATGGGGTGGGACATGATGACCTCTTGAGGTCCTTCCAGCCCTCCGTTTCTATGGTTCTCTGATGGTTGCTAAGGTCAGGAGGTGTCGTTAACAGTGCTCTGACTTTACCAGCACACCCTGCATTATGCCCAGCCCGTCCACGTGATTAAGGTGAACGGTGATGGACATCGCCGAAGAGGCTACAACATACCAAGTGACGGTGATGGGTCCGGCTGCAGCAGAAATGCAGCATTTTGGATCTGTCCTTACTGTGTAGCCATAAAGCCTTTCGATGCTTAGCTTATGGACCTGTGACATTCAGCACCAGTTCCCCAAGGAGAGTCAAATGAATGCTCCACAGCCATGTACATGTATCTGTTGAGCTTCCCAAAAGGCACTGTGTGGAATTGTGTGCCCAGCAATTAATGACCCATTCTGCTGGGTTTTACGGGTTCCAGTGTGCTGCCTCCTTCGAAAAATTTGGCCCCTAAAGCCCCTATTCTATTGGCTAATCAAGGCATCTAACTGCTGCAAGTTGAATTGTTTTCCTGAAATTACCATGGCAGGTCTCCAAAAGACAACACGTAGGCCACTGGAATCCAGGGAGGCCGGTAGTTGCAGGGTGGTACTTCCAGAGCAAAGGTGGTTTATGGGCATTGTGATCCTTCCCTCAGCAACGGCATTTTCTGCTCTGTCATCCTGACTTTTCTGGTTTCCTTTACCAGACTGTTTTGGGAGAGAAAGGGCAGTCCAAGGCTTTCTCCTGGAACTGATGAGCTTCTGATGCCATCTAGAGTCTCTTCTGCAAATGGTTAGCCTCCGGGACAGACACTGTCCTGCTATTATTTTATTTTATTTAGGGCATCAGTTCTTGTTTATTATAAGATGGTTTTAGAGGCCCAGTGGTGCTTTCTGGCTTGTTATGAACAATAGTACCGGTGGGAGTAATACCAGGTTTGACTTGATTATGTGCTATATAATTTCCATTCTGCAATAAAATTCAGCCCCTTGGGTGGGATGGACAGCAAGGAAACAGTGGCATGTCCGGGGTGATTAAAGTCATTCAGCCTTCAGCCCCGTGTCTCATAACTCCAACATCACCTGAGGCGAAATCACTCAGAAATGCATTGCCCTGTCCTATTGCCGGTGGATTGGGAGCACAACCTCTCTCCCATTTAGCTGCTGTTTCAAAATAACATAACTTGCCAGGGGCCTGAGATGACTCAGGCTGGTAATGGGATATAAAGACTCTGACCCGCAGGTCACCCGTTCAAATGTAGCCAAGGTCAGTAATGAGCTGAAGATGTTGCTGGCAAGGGGACTATTCAGTGGCACAACCCATGTGGAAATAATTGGTGCACTTCCCACTGGCAACAGCTGATCCCCTTCAGAGTGATCTTGAGAGAGAGGCCAAGGGCTGAGCAGCTGGGGTGTGGCTGTACCTCACCCCTACAAGGGAGACCTTCCAGGGTGGTAGAGGAGACGCCTGCAACGTAGCTGCCTCTTCCGTGAGTAATAACAACAATACATAGCTCTTATACCGTGCATGTTACCGGTAGATCTCAAAGGAGGTCAGTGTTGTTATCCCCATTTTACAGAAGGGTAAACTGAGGCACAGAGAGGCGCAGCAGCTTGCCCACGTTGCAGAGCCAAGACTAGACCCCAGATCTCCTGAGTCCCAGGCTAAGTTATCTCCACTAGACTATACTGTGACTAGGATCGCCAAGGGAGCTACAGGGAGTTAGGCATCTGACTCCCTGTGACTGTCAATGGGAATTGGGAGCCTTCATTGCCCTTTGAGCCTTTGGAAATCTCCTCCTGGGTTTTTAAGTGCAACAAATCCAGCCCTTCTGATCCCCATCCATGCATGAGCCGCCCCGCCCACTGACCCAGCCGAGCCGCCAACTAGCAAGATCTGCAGTGGCTCCCCATCCCCTGCTTTGGCTACGGTAACACGGCAACGATCCTCTCATAGCGGGATTGCTCCGATTCCTTTGAGACAAGGCACTTCCTTTGGCATTGCCAAGCCTGACCAGGAAGCCTCGCCACAGGTGGTTGGCTTCACCTGCCATCCGCTGGCCATGTCTGCCTTATTTGGGCAGCCCGGCTTCCATGTCTTGGTAATGATGCTCAGCCTGTTGCCTCTTTAGATTCGTTATCGCCAAGAAGAACTCCTTTGCCTTGGTTCTCTCCTTTACCCACATGTGCTCCTATCTCTCTGTGTAACACCCACATCTCCCCAGACTTCCTTGGCCTTGCTCTTAGCCTCTGCTCCATCCTGCCCCTGGGGGCTCAGTGCTGCCCAAATCTTACATGCTGCTGGCAGCAGGGCATCTGCTATCAAAACAGGGGCCTTGTTGTTCATTTGGGGCTGATTGTTTGCAGGACGTTTTCAGTTACCCAGATCAGCTGATGGGTATGGTTTACTGATCTCTAGCTTTGAGCCAAATTCACCCTTGGTATAAACATGTGCAACTCCTATGGAAACTTTTGGGCCAAACTGACTTGAATATTCAGGGCCTGCTTGCTGGTGCGGGGAGTGGGTCTGTTTCATCTTCCACCCCCTTAACTCATCCAGGTAGTAGCTCTGCATGGCCCCGCCCCTTGTTCCTTTCCGTGTGGGCCTGATTCTTCTTTCTGTGCACTGGAGCGTAAATCAGGAGGAATCTATGTAGTCACGCCAGTGTAAAACCGGTGCGAGTGAGAGAAGAATCAGCCCTGCATGTGCAAGTGACACCTTGCACACTCACCGAGTGCCGGATGGGTGCAAGTTACACTGCACTGCCCTTACATGAATTTCACAGACTAAATACACCCTCCCCCGCTTTTTTTTTTAGCTGATGCAGCAGTTTAGGTCACTGTTGAATTTGGTCCATGACTGAGCACATTTCCAGTGCTTGGGCAGTGGCGGGGGGGAGGTCTGTGGTCACCAGGGCAGAAATCTCCAAGGCCTCATGCACAGGTGGGACCCAAAGCTGCTGGAGTGGAGGGGCTCCCCCACCAATCCCTGTGTTCTTCGCTCTCTGCTCCCAGAGCCAGCCAGGGAGCTGCAGGGCTGGCCGGGGGAGCCAGGCCCCAGGAAAGCTGCTGGCGTTGTTTGTCTTGCGCCTGGCCCTGATGCTGGAGGGAGAGAGGAGGATTTGCTTCCCTGCTTTCTGAAACTGACTCAGGCCACTGCCCCTACCATGCCTACTAGTTTTCTTCCCTGTGTCCCGACTCTCAGCAGCCTGCGAGCCTCCAGAATGCAGATCCACACTCTTGTCTCTGCTGGGGCCAGCGTCTCTGTGGTCAGAGCCACCAAGAACCACTGAGGCTATACCTAAGAACGGCTACGGCTGCACTTACGGCTGTAGAGGACAGGCACCACCCTGCAAAGAAAGGCTGCATCCACCCTTGTCACTGCAGGGGGGAGCGGCCAGATCCTTTCTCTGCTGCCTCGCCCCCCGCCAGAGCCTTTCACTGCGATGGGGAAAGGCTCTGGTAGCAGGACACTACACTGCTAAAAGTAGCAGTCTAGACATGGGAGCACGGCTTAGGCCTGTAGAAAGCCATGTAGCGTATATACCCTGGCGTTTGAAGAATGTACTAACTGTCTAGACTGGTATTTATACCCATGCTAGCTGGGCACCCAGTGTCTGCACTCTACACGTCGCTGTTAAGTGGAGACATACCCTAAGATATTCAAGTGACACCCCTGTGCCCTCCTCCCTCTGCTGCCTGAATGCAGATGAGAGTTTCCCAGGGCAGCCCTGCCCTGGCGTTCTCTCTTTTTGATCTATCATTTTATTTTGCCACGCGCTCCCTGCCTGATGAGTCCCTCGGCACGTTCACAGGCACCGGCTGCCCTGATTTAGGATCCCTCTGACCCGTCCGCATCCCCTGCTACCACTTGCTGCACAAATTTATTTCCTCGGTAGCAAAACCTTTCGTAGAGTTGGTTTGATTCCATGATTAATTAAGCTCTCAACAGAAATGAGGTTGCTCCCTGCAGCCGCAGTTATAAATATTAGCAGATTAATGGGTCCTGGGTATATTAGATGGTCACTACCAGCCTGCACCCGGGATAGTTCGTCTCAGCTGTAATCCAAGGAGTCCTTGAAGATGAGCTTGTACTAAAAAAGCTGCTAAACTGGCGCAAATTGTTTCCGCTGAAAACTACGGCCTTGTCGACATCAAGGAAATTTGCATCGGCGCAAACCACTAATGTAAACAGGTCGCGTTAGTGCAACATGTACTGGCGCAGTTTGATCCAGAAGCATGCCAAAGTCCCACCCGCATGCATTTCCTTAAGGGACCATGGTGCACGAGGACAGGTGCCAGGACACTTGTGTTCTATTCCTGGCGTGGCCACTGACTCACTGTGTGGCCTTGGGCAAGTCACTGCGCTGCTCTGTGCCTCAGTTTCCCCTGCTACCCTTTATCTGTTTAGATTGCAGGCTCTTTACGTTGGGATTGTCTTACTATATGTATGTGCAGTGCCTAGCATGATGGCGCCCTGCTCATTCTGTAGGTCCTACTGTAACATGAATAAGAGTGGACACCAGGCTTGCAAACCTCCTTGACACCCTGCTTGGAACTGGGTCAGGTTCTCTCTCAACCACCTTTCAGGCTTTCAGCAGCATCCTCGGCCAACATGGCATGGCTGCTCTCTGCTGGTGGAGTGATGAGTCCCTTCCTAATTAGCGCTCTCCCTTCGTCCTGCTGTGGCTGCAGCGCTGGTTTAATTGCTGTCCCGCTCGTTAGCACATTCTCCATTACAGAATCATGGGACTGGAAGGGACCTCGAGAGGTCGTCTAGTCCAGTCCCCTGCACTCAAGGCAGGACTAAGTATTCTCTAGACCATCCCTGACAGGGGTTTGGGGATTTTTAAGAGCAGGTTGAACAATGATGGAGATTCCACCACCTCCCTAGGTAATTTATTCCAGCGCTTAACCACTCTTGAGAGTTGGGAAGTTTTTCCTAATGTCCAACCTAGACCTCCCTTGCTGCAGTTTAAGCCCATTGCTTCTTGTCCTATCCTCAGAGGTTAAGAAGAACCATTTTTCTCCCTCCTTCTTGTAACAACCTTTTATGTACTTGAAAACTGTTATCATGTCCCTCCCTCTTTCTTCTCTTCTCCAGACTAAACAAACCCAATTTTTTCAATCTATCCTCAGAGGTCATGTTTTCTAGACCTTTAATCATTTTTTGTTGCTCTCCACCTCAGTCCAAGTGTATACCTTTTTAATATATAGGGCAACACCTCCTCCCATCATTCTACCTTTCCTTTAATTGTAAACTCCCATGTTCCTTTCCCTGTGAGTTGACTTGGGATGAAAATTTAGAGACGGCCTCGTGGGCCCAGGGTAACTCTTAAGGAGACCATCAGCCATACCTGGCCGTGGCGTTTCCTGCTCTTCTTCTTCACATCCCACAAGAGAGGTCGCTCCAATGACAAGGCCGCGACTGTTCAGAGGATGCTGCATCATGATCTTTAGAGACAGGGAGTCCATCAACGCTTGCTTCCTAGACCTGTCTCCAAGATATCCCATTCCCTGCCCCAAAACTGCTCATTTGCATTTTCCAACGCATGGGACAGTTCTTCAGATGGTGTAAATCATCAGCGCTCCATTAATTTCAGTGGCTCTGTGACAATGCAAGGATCTGGCCCATGGATTCCAATGGAGCTATGCTGACTTACCCCCACTGGGGACCTGGTTCAGTATGTTTAACTCACTGGACATCTGAACTGGCATTTTGACCGTTTGCGCGTGAGAGGCGCTGGACCGGGACCTTAAAGGGCAAGTGACAATATTTTAGGGTAAAATCTTGTAGCGTGTGCGTGGATCAGGGCCCTCTTCTGGGTGGAATCAAACTGCTCAGCGACTAATCCTTTACCATAGCTTCTTAGTGCAGATGAGGGATACCAGATGAATGTACAGCTGGACTCGTTCTCATGGGATGCTGTTGCCGGTTAGATGCACAGAAGAAGCCATTTGCAGTGCACAACGACAGGAAGTTGTCCTGGTCCTGCAAAACCCAGGAGCGATGCTGCATCTTCTCAAGCCCCATCTCTTGGCACTGTATTTATTAACCATCTACACTTCCACAGACCTCTCTCTCGTAGAGCACTCTGGTAATGCAGCCCTTCAGAAATACATCAGCAACCCGCCCCCTCTTGCAGTGAATGACAGCCTCATCTCCGTTCCCATTTCTTATCCTACATGTTAGAGAATATTCTAGCAGAGCTCACTGGTCGCTGAAACAATGGATAGCTGTAAAGTTTCCTGCAGGGGCTCTCCGAATCTGAACTGCAGTGTATTTGCCCAGCGTATTGGGGCTAACACTTTGCAATCACTGATGGGCTAACAAAAGTGTAGCATGAAGTGATTGGTTTGTCTAACAGTGAGACCAGAGCTTTGCTCCAGAGGTCAGCGCTATGATTTAAGCCAAACTCTCTGTGCCATAGTGGAGATGAAGGATGCCCTTTTCATCACTCTCCGATTGCCTGCCAACTCGCCTGCAATAATAACTAATAATAAATCTACACCCCCTCCATGATTTCCTTCCTTCTGCCGGAGCGGCCGGGGAAGAAACCCCAATCCAAGCCCACCTGGGGGAAAGCTGTGGAAAGAACGCAGTGCTCAAAGCGTCTCTGATCCCAGCCGTCTCCTTTCATACAAAAACATTGTTGATGGATAGCGCAAAAGGGGAAAATACAATAGAACACGTAGGTAGTTGCATTACTCCAGATCTATCCCTTCTGCTTTGATTCTGGACTCAATCAGCCCTTTTTTCTCTCTCTCTCTCCTCTCTGGGCTTTCTCTGTCTTTCATTCACTTGGTGTGACGACGTGGGAATTTTCTGTAATATTTTTCTGAATGATATGCATGGTAGTGACTTGCATGACTAGGGATTGCTGCCCAGTGAGTGCAAAAGAGGTAGAATGATCCTGAACCAGAGCAGGAGACAGGCAGTGGGTTACAGAACTCTCTGGGCTGGAATGAATGGGTCGCTAAAGGACTGCCTTTGGAACCAACCCACACCAATGGAGGATCTGAAAAGACAATGGGAGGTGGACTCCGGCAGGTGGAATTCAGGGGTCTCTGCCAGAGGAAGTCTGTGGGTGGAAAAGGGCCAAGTGGCTGGGATAAGAGCTGGCTTTTGGATGGACTTAGCTGTTCCCATTGGGGACAGACAAAGAGACGGGGGGAGAGAGCCACAAATGGATCCCACAACAGCTTGGCTGGGTGGAGCACTGGCTTGGCCTAGTGGACTATGTCCACTTTGCTTCTCTGTGCTAACCCAGGGACTTCCCGATGCTGAGTTCCAAGGAACCCTACTCTGTTCGGAAAAGGCTGCCTGGTATCACCGCAAATATTTGCGGAGCTGCGTTGGCCCCTGAGGAGTGTGTCTGACCAGGAGTCTGTCTCAGTTGGACTCACTGGCTACAGCTCATGGTGGAGGCTTCATCTCAGTGGTGTTGGAGCTCCGTGGCCTGAGGGACAGTGGGACCGGCACACCGAAGGGGGACTGTTTAAAAGCTGGATTCTTTTCTCAAAGGTGAAACATCCTCCAGTGTGTGGCCGGCAGTGCCCAGGGACCTACGGCCCCCTGGACAAGAGTGGGGAGGGGGCTGCAGGCAGTGGAGATGCTCAGAACATTTTCAGCACAACAGTTATGTGGGAACGTGGCAGTTTGACGGGGGGGAGGGTTGCAGGAAAAAATGGAAACATTTTGACTCTTATATTTTGTTATAATGTTATTTTAGTATCATATTTATATAGCATGAAATGCTGGTTCCTGACAGCTCCAGTAGTAACGCTTCAGGGCCTGATTCTCCATTGTCCCGCACCCAGTGCAAAGTGAGTGTGAAACACTAGCAAATCGGAATGGTGGCACCTCACTCCCACTTTGCACTGGTGTCAATGGCTACAAGAGGTGCAGGGAATGGCGGATAAGACGACCCGTCTGTGCCTTTCAGCTCTTCCCTTATAACACTCTGGTTCCGTCTCGTCTCTTCCTCTTTCCCGCTAGCCCTCTGCAAAGTGATCCCAACCTGCGTTGCACTTTCCACTCCCATGCACAGTTTTTTACAAGAGTGCCCCATTAGAGAGCAGTGATGTTTAGAAATAAAACAGCCCTTATGTCCCAGCTCGTGGTTTGCTCTCACTCCATCTGCAGTGGTGGAAATTCCTAAGTGTTGAGGGGAGGGGAGGTGGGGAGTAAAGATACAAAAGAGGAAGTAATTAGCCCCGTTACTTGAAGCAAGAGATTACACAGCCATGCAAAGCAGCCAGCGATTTCCAAGGGTGCCTTGGGAAACCGGCCACACTCAACAACTCACTAATTCCCTGGTGCTGCCCTGCCCCGAGATGCTTAGCTACTAAACGGAGCTTTGCAGATAACCATGGGGCGCTTGAGTGGATCACAGCTCCAATAAAGGGAGAGGGATAATTGTCGGCTCCGGGCCAGATCCCTGCCTGCACCGGCAGGGGGAAACGTTCTGTATGTCTGACGGGACTCACTCCCTTTGCTGCATGTCTTTTGGGGTCATACTAGTTTGCAGGGCTTTTCCCTTTCTGCTGTCACAACCTCCCCTCTGGGAGGCTTTGCCTTGCACCCAGGAGTCATTGAGCCCTATATTTTGGGATGGAGGGGACTAGGGATTTGCTCCCTTCTGTATGCACAAGACCCCGAAGTCACCCCCCACTGGGACCCGTCTCCCATTAGCATCTCAATGTACCACATTAGAGCCTGGATTCCACCACACCTTGCTAGCGAGAGCAGAAACTGCATGTTGGCACCAGCAAGGTGACGCGCCGGGCCTGGCTCTCTGCACTGGGGCCTTGGCTATGCTAGGAAAGCCGCACCAGCTTACCTGAGCCAATTCCTAGGGTTGCCAACCCTCCCGGTTTGGCTGGGAGTCTCCCAGAGGTTACTGAAGCCAAAACAGGAAATTTTAGGCCACTAAAAGTCCGGCGGCACAGCGGGGCTAAGGCAGGCTCCCTGCCTGCCCTGGCTCTGCGCCACTCCCAGAAGCAGCCGGCATGTCCGGCAGTGGCTCCTAGGCAGAGATGTGGCCAAGGGGTCTCCGCACGCTGCCCCCACCCCGAGCGCCAACTCCGCAGCTCCCATTGGCTGGGAATGGGGAACTGCAGCCAATGGGAGCTGCGGGGGGTGGTGCCTGCAGGCAAGGGCAGCGCGCAGAACCGCCTGGCCGCCCCTGAGCCTAGGAGCTGCTGCCAGACATGCCGCTGCTTCCAGGAGCCACTCAAGGTAAGAGCCGTCTGTCCGGAGCCTGCACCCCACACCCCCTCCCACATCCTACCCCCTGCCCTGAGCCCACTCCTGCACCCCAACCCCCAGCCCCGAGCCCCCTCCCACACCCAAACTCCCTGCCCCAGCCCCCTCCCACACCAAACTCCCTCTTGGAGTCCACACCCTGAGCCCCCTCGCACACCCAAACTCCCTGCCCCAGCCCCCTCCCACACCAAACTCCCTCTTGGAGTCCACGCCCCAAACCCCCTCCTGCACCCCAACCCCCTACCCCAGCGCTGAGCCCCCTCCCACACCCAAACTCCCTGCCCCAGCCCGGTGAAAGTGAGTGACAGTGGGGGAGAGCAAGCAACGGAGGGACAGGGGCTTGGGGAAGGGGTGGGACAGGGGGGCGGGACAAGGGTGTTTGGGTTTGTGCGATTAGACAGTTGGCAACCCTACCAATTCTGAATCCTAGATAAACTGGTGCAAACCCTACTATTCCTGGCTCTGCCAGAGGACATTGGGCAAGTCACTTTCCATTCTGTGCCTCTGTTTCCCTTTTGCCGGTTAAATTATAAGGTCTTTAGGGCACAGCCTGTCTGTCTCTGACTATCTGTATGTATGGTCCCAACTGCAGTGGGGCTCTGCTCTCGGTGCGGGGCCCGTTGGTGCGACTAGGGGCGGGATGAAAGGAAAGCCAAAGCTCAGCAGATGCAGCATGGGCATCACCAAGGTAGGTGGATGTGCTGAGGTCCAGAGGCCCTGCCTGGAGTGTGAAGGGGTAGATATTGAATGCAGTGGTGCAGAGATACCCTTTTGGGGTCTGATTCCAACCCTTTGACTTTTTTGGATCAGGTCTTCAATTGTTAGGCAAACTCCTATGGAGAAGAAAGGACCTCAGGAACTGGCCCTGAACGTCGGCTCCACAGATATTCTCTGAACTGTGTGAATTCTGTATTTCAAATACACTAGGGACCAGATCTGTAGGCCCAGCGAAGTCAGGCACTTGGGGCGGGGGATGAACAGCCTAACGACACACACACACAATGTGAAGTCGCCGGAGCTACGCCGATTTACCCCAGCTGAGGATCTGGCCCTCTTTCTGTCTAGTGGAGGGCACAGCTCATAAAGAACGGCAGCTGGATGCGTAGATCAGCACAACAAGGTTGTAACTTTGCAGCTGCCACAGTTTAATTAGCCACAACACGTGAAGCTTTGTGTAGCCGTCAAGGTCACTTTCTCAGCTCTGCGGGTGCAAACGTTGTATCCCCCAGTGGAAATGCTTCTGGGTCAATTATAAAGAACACAGACAGGCCACACATTTGGTCTTGATTTGCACTAGACAGCCAAAATAGCAGGGTCAGTTGGCACAGGGATTTAGAAGCCTTGAAATATCCCAGTGTTGGGAAGTTAATTCCGTAGTCTGTGGTCACGGGGGCTATAGAAACCTCACTAATGAAACTTGAGACACCCTGGGCCTGATTGTCAGAGGTTCTCTGTGCTAACAGCTCCCACTGGCTGTTGAAATTAACTGCTAGCCTGTCAGCGTCTGGCCAGGACCAAAGCCAGACCTGCTTCTCTCTTGGCAGGGTCCTCTGGCTCTTCCCAAACTCCCCTGGATACGGCAGGCGCCGGCCTGTTGTGTTTTGCTCATTGGCAACCGCCACTTCATCGACATGCCACTTGGCTCCAGCCCGGCACCTGCGCAGGCTCGAAAGCGGCGTTAGCTGCCTGAGGAGAAGGTTCCTGGGCAGCTGTCTACGTTGGCATCGAAGGTAGGTCCCAGTGAGAGGCAGGCCTGGAGAAGGGAATTAAGGGAAGGGCTGGTAAGGGATGTACCTGCTTCGGTACCTTTGATACAGACTGGATCCAGCCGGATCCCATCCCAAACTGCTAGCCATGGTCCCTGGGAGCATCGGTGCTTTCTCTGTCAGCAATCCCAGAAAAACCAGTCTGGTTAAGGGTCCTTCCCCCCAGTCCCCACATTACCATCATGTATATCTCAGTGCCTCACGACAGAGACGGGAATATTATCAGAGTCCCAGCATAGGAAGTGGCTTCCAATCATAGAATATCAGGGTTGGAAGGGACCTCAGGAGATCATCTAGTCCAACCACCTGCTCAAAGCAGGACCAATCCCCAACTAAATCATCCCAGCCAGGGCTTTGTCAAGCCTGACCTTAAAAACCTCTAAGGAAGGAGATTCCACCACCTCCCTAGGTAACCCATTCTAGTGCTTCACCACCCTCCTAGTGAAAAAGGTTTTCCTAATATCCAACCTAAACCTCCCCCACTGCAACTTGAGACCATTACTCCTTGTTCTGTCACCTGGTACCACTGAGAACAGTCTAGATCCATCCTCTTTGGAACCCCCTTTCAGGTAGTTGAAAGCAGCTATCAAATCCCACCTCATTCTTCTCTTCTGCAGACTAAACAATCCCAGTTCCCTCAGCCTCTCCTCATAAGTCATGTGCTCCAGCCCCCTAAACCTTTTTGTTGCCCTCCGCTGGACTCTTTCCAATTTTTCCACATCCTTCTTGTAGTGCGGGGCCCAAAACTAGACACACTACTCCAGATGAGGCCTCACCAATGCCAAATAGAGGGGAATGATCAAGTCCCTCGATCTGCTGGCAATGCTCCTACTTATACAGCCCAAAATGCCATTAGCCTTCTTGGCAACAAGGGGACACTGTTGACTTATATCCAGCTTCTCATCCACTGTAACCCCCAGGTCCTTTTCTGCAGAACTGCTGCCTAGCCATTCGGTACCTAGTCTGTAGCAGTGCATGGGATTCTTCCGTCCTAAGTGCAGGACTCTGCACTTGTCCTTGTTGAACCTCATCAGGTTTCTTTTGGCCCAAACCTCTAACTTGTCTAGGTCCCTCTGTATCCTATCCCTACCCTCCAGCGTATCTACCACTCCTCCCAGTTTAGTGTCATCTGCAAACTTGCTGAGGGTGCAGTCCACGCCATCCTCCAGATCATTAATGAAGATATTGAACAAAACCAGCCCCAGGACCGACCCTTGGGGCACTCCGCTTGATACCGGCTGCCAACTAGACATGGAGTCATTGATCATTACCTGTTGAGCCCGATGATCTAGCCAGCTTTCTATCCACCTTATAGTCCATTCATCCAGCCCATACTTCTTTAACTTGCCGGCAAGAATACTGTGGGCAAGAATCCTTTGCAGAATGTAAAACAACCAGGACTAATTCTCAGTTACTCCAGCCCTGTGGTTAGGACAGTACCTCAGGACTTCACAGTTGGTCCTGTATTTATTTATCCCCAGGGCACCCCAGTGAGGCAGGGCAGCGTGGTTACCCTCCTTTTCCAATGGGGAGCTCAGGCCAGTGAGACTAAGGGCACGTCTACGCAGCAAAATAAAAATCTGCGCCAGTGAAGTCTCAGAGCCCAGGGCAGCTGACAAGGGCACAGAGGACTTGCACTGCAGGGCTGAATATAGCAGTGTAGACGTCTGCGCTCGGGCTGGAGCCCGGACTCTGAGACCCGTACCCAGGTTTCCAAGCTTGGGCTCCAGATCAAGAGTCTACGCGGCGGTTTTGAGCCCCGCAGCACAAGCCTGAGTCAGAGCCTGACCTGGGCTCTGAGGGTATAGAACTGGAGTCTCTGGCTAATACCCAAACCACCCTCCAGGTCCTTCCTAAATCTGCAAGGAAAGGTAATGGCTCTGCCTTGCGCTCCGTATGATCATTTATATCAGTTTGACGTCAGTGCAAAACATCACAGGTCAGTTCCGTAGCTGGTGTAAATTGGCGTCACACCCTTGGATCATAATGTTGCTCTTGGCCGGAGTGCTGAGTTGCACAGGTCAGCGCTACCCGGCTCTCTTCTGACTGGCTGATTGTAACCAATGGAGCTTCTGATTTACTCCAGCTGAGGCTTGGACCTTCCCATCCTGATCTGGTAGCATTTTACACCCATTCTGCATAGGTGTAACCACTGGGCCCATAAGTTCTACTCCTGCTCAGGGCTTCTTCTGTGGGTTATCTTGGTGGGATAACTCACTCGTTCTGTGCCTCAACGTACCCATCAGAAACTTGGGGATAATAATGTTCATCCCCCTCCTAGGGGATTCGTAAGCCTTACTTGATTCATGCTGGGACTCCAGCCTGAGATTCTTGGATGAACGACGCTACATAAATGCAAAGTGTTATTAATATTTCATGTTGCAGTGCAAATGTGCTAACGGGGCTTGTTACGGGAAGATAAAGTGATGCCATTAATACACCTCCCGCTGGGTTCTGGTGGCAGCAGTGAAGGGAGCGGTTGTAGCGATTGATGGAATGGCTCATGAGTGTGGACAGAAATTACGAGGCTCCTGTGTACTTTCTGGTTGTCCCCGCTCCTGCAGTGATGTGGAACGATGCAGCCCAGATCTCACCACAGGCGTGATGGTTGCACAGGACACCGTCACGAGCTACCACTCCCAAAAGCAAAGAGATAGTACAGTGCATTGATGTTAACAGTGTAGCTCTAACAGGCAAGAGCATCTGAGTCAAGAGACCTGATTCTCCACTGATGTGGGTGTAAATCAGGGGTTGCTCCATTGAAGTCAAGGGAGTTATATCCTCAGCGGATGTAAATCAGCATAGGGTCATTGGCTTCAATCAGATTTACACCCGCTGAGGATCTGGCCCTTGTTCCCTAAGCCTTTCCCTGCTGCGTCCCCTTGCCAGAGCCTTTCACTGACACGTGGCTGCAGCTTGCTTTTCACTGGGGCGGGTAGCTGCAGGTATCCTGCCCGGCGCTGTGGTGTGGTGTGTAGATGCAGCCTTGCTCGGCCCAAGCCCAGAGCAGCTTCTAAAGGAGATGCTGCTTTTTTCACCGTCTGCCCAGCGTCTGCACAGGAACTTGGCTTGATGCAACTACAGGGACTCCATCGGAAGCTCCCTTGCCAACAAGATTAAATACACAAACTCTCCATTTGGGATGAAATCCTGCCCCCATTGGTGTCAGACCAATCACTGAGGGGTCAGAGAGAGACTCCTCTGATGGGCAGGTTAGCCCAGAACAACAGGGTTACTTGCACCTTTCACTGAAGCAGCTGGTGCCAACCACTGCCAGGGTACTGGGCTAGGTGGCCCCCCAGGTGGATCCAGTGTGGGAATTCCGATCTTCTGCTATTCCCAAGCACTAACTATGTGGTAACACCGCTGGAGACGGCAGTAGCTACATAGAAACTCCTCTGGAAATACCAGTGACCACACTGAGACTTCTGTGCCCAGCTCTGTGGTGCTCAGTAGCAAAGCACCCACTTGGACTGCCTAGAACTCACCATGCCCAGGGAAAATCCACTACACCAGGAGGAACCAAGCACCGCCTCAACTGACCACCATGCTCCCCGACTCTTCCACCGCTCACCACCAGGCCTCAAGCTGGGCACCTAGGCACTCCAGCCACTAGAAACGTGGTGCGAACTCACATATAGACCTGTCTTCTGGCATGAAGCCTCTACACAATGAGCTAAAATGCAGAGCTTTGCTTTTTTAAGAAGCCGCAATACACTAAAATGCTAGTGACGATGGATAAGTAGGTAAATGAGTGGGATGGGGATGGATAGAAAGGAGGCTGTATATGGGGATGGATGGGTGTGTATGGGGATGGGGATGTATGGAGATGGATGGATGAAGGGGTGGGTATGGGGATGGATGGATGGGTGGGTATGGAGATGGATGGATGGGTGGGTATGGGGATGGATGGATGGATGGGTATGGAGATGGATGGATGAAGGGGAGTGTACGGGGATGGATGGATGGGTGTGTATGGGGATGGATGGATGGATGGGGATGGAGATGGATGGGGATGGAGATGGTTGGATGAAGGGGTGTGTACGGGGATGGATGGATGGGTATGGAGATGGATGGATGAAGGGGAGTGTAAGGGGATGGATGGATGGGTGTGTATGGGGATGGATGGATGGATGGGTATGGAGATGGATGAAGGGGTGTGTACAGGGATGGATGGGTGAGTGGGTATGGAGATGGATGGGTATGGAGGTGGATGGATGAAGGGGTGTGTACGGGGATGGATGGATGGGGATGGAGATGGATGGATGAAGGGGAGTGTACGGGGATGGATGGATGGGTGTGTATGGGGATGGATGTATGGATGGATGGGTATGGAGATGGATGGATGGATGGGTGGGTATGGGGATGGATGGATAGATGGATGGGTATGGAGATGGATGGATGAAGGGGTGGGTGGGTGTGGATGGGGATGGATGGGGGTAAATAGAAGTATGATCTCTTAGAATTACCAAGTCCCCCGTCCAGCTGAGATCAGTCACAGCCGTGCAGTTCATTCACACGCTATCAGGTAATAAAAGACTGATACCCCAGAACAGACCTTTAACCCCAGACTGTGCTGCTCTCACCATTTGATCCTGCCAGTGATGTGCACAGTAAAGATGGGGGGCGGGTGCTCGACTGTGACCAGCAAGCCTGGGGAAATGCTGTCTGTAGAGTGGACAGCAGGGAGCTTTCGTCCGCTGAGCGCCTGCAGCACCATCTGCTACGGCTCTTGCTGGTTGGTTTTCAACCCTCTCTGTGGTTCAGAAGGGAGAAATGATGGCAGAGCAGCACCTGGGTAGATAGATATAATAGCTATACAGTCTTCTCTGCAGAGTATTTGACAGACAGACCGCGGCTGATCTCCATTCTGGGTTCTCTCATGACAATCTCAAGCAGCGGGATGCGAAAGGAAAGCAGCATGGTCATCTGCTTGTGCTCTTCGTGTCTTCGAAGCAGGTGTGTGTCTGTGTCTGTGTCTGTGTCTGTGTGTGTGTGCACGTGCTGGTGGGAGGCTCAAAAGGGGTCTTTACAGTCCCCCCACCCCAACTTACAGCCTCCTTCCCCCCCCCTGCCAGGGGAACCCGCCTTGGAGCACCAAGCACATACCTTGCTGTCAGGTACGTCTGCTGAGAGGTGGAAGGTGTATTCCACCTGGAGTCATTTGCTGATAATAAAAAAAAAAAGTCCATCATCCCTGACAGCTCAGCTCCCTTCCACTGGGCCAGCTGTCAGGCAGCGTCAAGACGGGGGCTGAGAAGGACGGAGGGAGAAGACAGGAAAGAAGCAGTGGGATCATCTAAGGACACCCAGGCTGGCCTCTGGGAGAGGAGGCTTTGCAGGCAGGCATCTTGCTGGCCGTATCCCCGCCTGTGTGTTCAGGCTCCGTTTGAAATAATCCTGGGATTTTTGTTCATTCATTTCCCACCCCCACGCTCCGCAGTGCCCTGTCCTTACCAGATCAGGGTCTTTGGCTTTTTTTTGTGCTGCTAGGAGCGCTTGCCAAATTAACTAGCTAGGAAGGCAGCATCAGGCCTCAGATCATCTTGACAACCACATTAACCAGAGGTGCTAGGAAGTTACCCTGAGGATCCCCGTTCATCCTGTTGTGGCCAAGCACAGGGTCTGCTTCCATTGCCTGCTGGGTTAGATCATTGTTTAACTTGCCTGCTCAGGTTTCTTCGTCTTGGTCAGCAATGCTAAGAGGCAGGTAAAACGAAGCAGTTTGGAAGCTGGCAAGGTGCGAACGTGAGATCTAGGGGAACTACTTGTACTTACAGAAATACGCCTGGGTGGGGGTGTCTTGTCAGAGTTCACAAACTAAGCAGACTCGGGCCTGGCTAGTGGTTGGATGGGGAGACCGGCCTGGTGCAATGGGCAGTGGTGTTGGAGATTCCATAGGGGGCGCTCTTCCCACTGAATCAACACTGAGCCACTGGTGCCAGAGAGCCAGGGCCGTCTCCAGCTTTTTTGCCGCCCCAAGCAGTGAAGCGAAAAATAAGAGAGAAAGCCGCGATCGGCAGCACTTCGGCAGCAGCTCTACCGCGCCGCTTCATTCTTCGGCGGCAATTCGGCGGCGGGTCCTTCGCTCCGAGAGGGACTGAGGGACCCGCCGCCTAATTGCCCCAAAGACCCTGACGTGCCGCCCCTTTCCATTGGCCGCCCCAAGCACCTGCTTCCTTCGCTGGTGCCTGGAGCTGGCCCTGCAGAGAGCAGGGGCTGGGCTGGTTTTTGGATGAGACATAAAACCAAGATACAGACTCCTCAGGGTGGCTGACAAGCCCGAACTTTTTTTCCCACAAGTTTTTTGGGGCATGAACCACACTGTCCTGGCCAATTCGAAACAATCGTCATGTCCTACCTCTCTATATTCCCCTTTGCGTCTCAACTGGATGCCACTTTCTCTCTCCTTTCAGCTGTTGTGTTGCGCTGGTAGAGAGCTTCTGTGCTCACAGCCAGAGGTGGCTGCACTTGTGAGGAGATTCCTTCAGCTCCAGGGCAGGGTTCTCTGCTGCAGTCTGGCCCACTTCGCACTGGCCTGGTGGCACAGAGGGGCTAGAAAGCCGCTAGATCACCCCAGCTGGAAGTTCCCCCAGCAAAGGGAGTGCGGCTGAGGCACTAAAGTCCACCAGGGCTGGTATAAAACTGGCTCCAGAATTAGAGATCTAGAACTTGTCCGTCCCTCTCAGTGATACCCAGTGGCCGTTGGCCCATAGCTGGGCCATAGTTTGCAAAGACACTGTGGGAAAGATGGAGGAGAAGGTTACCTGGCATAGACACTGATGACGTCAAATGAGTTACACTGGAGCAAACCTGGGGGAGTCGGCCCACATCAGCCCCATCCCTGTATCAGCCTGGTCCCTTATGGAAAACCGTGCTCACTTCCTCCTCAGTTTGATGCCAGCGCAGATGGGAGCAGGAGTGGGTCGGCTCTCTGTGCTGGCCAGGGGTTGCCCAAAAGAGGCGAGTTAAACCCAGAGAGCTGCAAACAGAGCCAGTTATTTCCTGTGTTCAAGTCAGACCCCAGAACAGCCTGTCAATGAGAGGTGATCCTGGAAGGAAACCTGGATCGGAGAGCCCTCTGCTGAGAATCGGTGGAAATTCAGATCTAAATCAGAGCTTGGATCTGTGTGTGCTCTTCGGTTCAGGGGGCGCTGGAGTTTGTAGGCCACACCCCTGCTTCCCGTCATGGCTGTTGAACGTAGTAATATGAAAAAATGAGCTCCTTTGATTTAAAATTGCAGAGCTCTTCCTTGGAGCCGTCACCAAACTACAGTCATTTACTTTACAGCTGTTTAGATGTTTCTCCACATTGAACTGCAAAGAAAACCAGCAGTCGCTACTCAAATGATTCCAAGCCCTACCTGCATCCCCCCGAGCAGTGCACCTGATTAGTGAGACGATCAGGCAGCTTAATGACTCCTTATCGCTGCCAGTTCTTCCCTCTCCCTGCGCTCTTCCACCATGAGCTGGTTTGCTCTGGTTGGCTCTGCAGAGGGGCAAGGGCCTGGAAATCGTACTTTTAAATCTTACTTTTGAAATGCCCAAGGAAAGATAGCAGCCCCCTGGCCTGTGGTATGAAAAGCTCTTGGGATTCCTTCATGTATCATAGATTGTAAAGCCGGAGGGGACCACTGTGATCATCTAAGACTGCTGCGTAGGGCGGGAACGAACCCCGGGCTTCCTGGATGGCAGATGAGAAGCATACCACCGAACCACCACTGCAAAGGCAAAGCATCAATCCAGGCCTTTGCGAGGACTTGTCCACAATTTGCACCCAAGGGAGAATCATAGCCTTCGGCCAACAAGCCGCTTTCATGGGTGAAAGTGTTAATGTTTTAAAGAATTGTACAGACGAGTATTAATATATTCGTAGGAATGAAATAACTTTGTTGTGGTTACCTGCTGCTTCTCCCCTTTGGCTTTGCACTGCTGCCCAGGGATCTGCATTGAATTAATCAGGGACAGAGTTGCAGAGGGCTAAGCATGCTGCAGTGGGGTATTGCAATGGCCTTTCGCCTCTGGCGCTTTCATGATCCATCAGATATGGGCCACGGAACTCAGGTTTGGGCTTTGCAAGGGGGTGAATTGGATTTTTATCAGAACTAGCAAAGTCTCGGGGGATTCAGACAATAGGGTCCTAATTTGGTCTCTCGCTAGTTCAATGGGATTTAGGTCAAAAGTAAAAATGACTTTGGTGTGTCCCTGTCCCTGAGCCAACTCCCCTCCCACATGAGTCACTTGTGTATATTCATCTGTTTTTACGTCCTGTGTGATGTTGCTGTGTGTGTAGCTGTTAAACAGCCACTGCGTTCCACACCAGAAGTGGCTGCATTTCAGGGATGGGAGAAGTAATTCATAGGCACACCAGGTTTTCCAAAGAACTCGGCACCAGATTATCTAGGACTCAGCATCCGCAATTGGGGCCACATTTTCCAAAAAAACTCAGATGCCGGATAGACACCAAAACAAGGGCCAGAACTGCCGAAGTGCTCAGCACCTCCCAGCTCCCGTTGTGACTCTGATGGCCAGAGTTTCCAAAGAGCTCAAATCCGGCCCCAGTTTTGGGTGCTGAGCTGTGGTGGAAAATCAAGCCCGTGGTTTGTAAATCTGTAAGTGTTCTGGGAGCTCTTGCAAAGGGACAGATGTTATATAAAAATGGCAGAGCATGATTATAACATCGCAGCAGAGAATGGCCCAGTTAGCAACGTCCTCACGGGAGCAAAGAAAGCCTGCAGGCCTGGTGACTTCAGTCAGGCCTATTACACAAAAAGCATCACTAGTTTGACTACTCGTATAATAGGAATCTGCAAATCTTGCAGCATCTCTTGGTTTTAAAAATACTTCGGGGAAACTTCCTTCCTTGGGGAGTCAGAAAAAGGAGGGGGAGGAGCGCAGAAGACTCTTAAAGTGATTCCCCCCGGAGACAACTGGATAAAAAGAAGAACCAAAAACCTCATGCTGCGGGCTTCCAGGGCCAAGCGCCTGTGTCGCTCCAGTGCAGTGCTATGCCACCACCTAGTGGCTAGCAGCGGTGCATCCACAGGGTTGAACCCTTGGGGCTCCTGCCTCGGTCATTATATTTCTCTGCAAGGGATCAAACACAGCATGCCGGGAAAGACGCTAATGCCCGGTTGTAGCGAGGGGAGTCCGACGTTGCTGAAACGGCTGTTAATTAATTCCCTGAGAAATAATTAACCATCGTCACTCATTAAAAGGGGGAAATGAAAATGCTCCTCCAGCTGCTGGCATGCTAGAAGATGGGATCTAAAAGGCACCTGTTCGAGAGGTGACGCTAACCTGATCTGGACAGACGTAGGAGACTGACTGATTGAAACTCATTCTCAGCTACACTTCAGGCTCCTTGATGCCACTGCAGCAGCCTAAAGGGATGGAAATGGCCCCTTGAGAATATCCCTTGCCTGAAGTCTTTCCCCTAGCCCTGCCCCAGCCCCGGTGTAGGGGGCAGAGGAGGGTCGTGGCCAGAGGGCACGGTAGGACAGCTGTTCTCCGCCTCCCAGGGCCCATGGGAAGCAGCGCGTCAGTTAGAGCAGCCCCCGGGAGACATGTGGTGTGCGCACAACCGGCCTGCTAGAGACGAAGGCCAGGCCAGTGGTTAGGACGCTAGCCTGGGGCCACAGAGATGGGGGTTCAGGGTTCTCTGCCCCCACAAGCTTTCTGTGGGATCTTGGGGGAGTCACTGAGCCCCTTTGTGCCTCAGTTTCCCACCTGTAAAATGGGGATAATAGCACTGACCTATCTCCCAGGGGTGCAGATGTGATGCTGGTGAGGTTGTTGCTGGCACAGAGGGCCCGAGGGGGGCAACAGCGGGGTTCGTTGCCCGGTGTGCTTCGCGCCAATGAACACATCAGGGTGGAGAAGCAGACAAAGTTTATTCAAGAGCTCTGAATAGGCACTAGGAGACCAGCATGTCTCAAATCAAGCGCGCTGATACAAGCAGTTTTTCCCTTTTTATCCTTTCCTTCCTCCCCCCCTTCCTTCCCTAC
Source organism: Emys orbicularis (assembly GCF_028017835.1). Taxonomy (NCBI): domain Eukaryota; kingdom Metazoa; phylum Chordata; order Testudines; family Emydidae; genus Emys; species Emys orbicularis. Next base: position 4,551,376 of record NC_088705.1, on the reverse strand, counting down.
CTCCCTCCCTTCCTCCCCCTGTAGCAGTTACATTAAGGGACCTTGGCTGTGTAGCTTGTTCGCAATGTTCCCTTCTGCAAGTTATTTTGTCCTTCAGCTAGAAGCATGTAGGTTCCCCTTATCACTACCGCTTTCCAGCTGCTGGCCTGTGAGGTTAGTAAAGTTTAACATGGAGGGGCTTTGGTTCACTTTGGCCTAGAGCGGGGGGGCTTCATCGACTCTCGTGGTCTTCCATCCCCCCCGAGTTACCTAGGGTGATCCTAGTGACACCAACAAGGTAATGGGGGTTGGGGGGGAAACAAGTACCTTCGATAGATAGGCAGGGCCCTAGGCGATCTCCTGTGTCTGGTCCTCCAAGCTGGACTGGAGTGATTGAGAATCAGGCCCACTCTGCAAAGGATGGCTCCAGAGCTGGTCTATTGCCGGGAGCCTGACGATATTTCCCGCTCCTTGGCCTGCATCAGCTTTAGACGAAATATGTTCCTGGGAATTTGGTGCCAGCCTGGGCACCCTGGGGCCCAGAGTCCTCTCGGTACCAGGAGGCAGCCACGGGGCAAGCTTCCCCTACGTCGTGCTCAGCCCGGACCTGGAAAAGCCAGCCCTAGGAATGGGAGGGGAGAGCCACAGCCGTGGCCTGCTGACTCCTTCCTTGGTTTCTCGGCAGAGGTGACCGATAAGGAAGCCGCATGGTGCCAGAGTTACGGTGGCAGTTTTGCAGATAGGCGAGGAGGGGGCACAGGGCTCATGTCATCTGCACCACCAAGCAGCCATTGCACAGTGAGTGACCTGGGTTGGACTCAGGTGAAAGGCTCCTTCTCCCATTACCAGTCCCCCGAGGCATGCTGTCCCCTCCACATAGCGATCTGCTGAGCTCGTCCCAGGAGGAAGGTTTTCCTGCATTTGGTGAGTCTTGCCCCCTTGCTCCGTAGCATTTCGCCTCCCAAAGGGCACCGTCAGAGGCAGCAGGGGAAGGCTGCCGCTGCTTCTGTGGGGAAAAATCTAGCCAGCCCTATTAGTTTAGGCTTTAAATTGACATAGGCCCGCCCTGCAGGCCACAGGCCTGAACCAAACTAAGTGTCATGTTCTCTGCCAGTAACTATCAAAGGTTATGACCAGAGGAGGGGGGGTCAGGGAGGAAAAGAATGAAAAGCCCCAGCTGCAGCAATAATAAAGTGGGTGTTTATGGCTGGCGAAATATAATAACCACTTGTGTGAAGCAATAAGCAATGCAGTAATTATCTAAATTGACTAATCATGCTCCCCCCAATCCAATTGCATAAATACCCCATTATGTAATTGTACCCTGCCTGGAACATTTAAGTAACAGCACCCCAAATGATGCAAAGAAATGACAGTGTCGGAAACTGCCAAAAAGACTCTCCTATTCCTGTCAATGAAGTGTAACGTGTAATATGATTGCGGTTTTCGGCTTTAAAAAGGCAAATTGTACTTTGGGTCAGGGTAGTAGTTCTCAGACTGCTACCCCAGCGCGTTGGTATGTATTGCAATAAACAGGGCACCAACCCGAGGCACCAAGAGGGAAACAAGGGTAGTCTGTGAACTAAAATCAATGCGTGGGTGACTTTTTCCACGACAATTTGGGGGCTCGTCCGGGATCACTCAACGTCCCGCCAGACGGGAGGACCGCGGACCGCTTCCACACCGATCCCAGGCGCCAGGTAAGAGACCGTTGTCTCTATTTGGGCTTCGGTGGGAAGCTGCCCATAGGCTCTGGGTTCAGGTAAGGGCGCGCTGTGATCCGAACCTTTTGGGGCTAGACTCATTTGCCTGACGCCTGTTCGTCTTGTGTCAGTAACTGTTCGTCTTGTAACTTGTCTGTCTTGTAAAAGTAAATGTCTGTTGGTATTGTAATAGGTAGAGTAACTGACGGTAGTGTGTTTTGTATTAAATGGGTTTTGTTTGTCTGCTAAGTGTATTCGACTTCGGGCACTGGTCTCCCCAAAGGGCGAAGAACGGTCACTGTAGGCCTCGGGGGGAAGGGCCCCGGAGTGACGCGTGAGGGTTGGCGACAAGACCCACCGGCAATAGGCCGGTGGCGGTGAGTGCCGTAATGTTGTCCCGAATTAGGTGTGTTGCATGAGTGTGGGTCGTGCGGTGGCCCTACCCTTGTTTCCCTCTTGGTGCCTCGGGTTGGTGCCCTGTGCCCCCTCCTCGCCCTCCAGGCGAGGAGGCCCCAGGAACCTGCCCACGAACTCCTATCCTGTTCTCTTGAAGGCGGGCCGGTGCTCTCTGCTGGGGGAGGGATGTGCAGGGACCATGCCTTTCCTGGCCCTTCTGTTTGGTTGGCCTGCGACCAAGTTCCTCCCTTGATTTTCCACTTGGAGCGGTCCCGCTTGGAGCAGGGGGCTCCCTCCCCTTGCTCGGAGAGAGGGGAAGTCCCTGGAAATCGCCCGCCGTACCGGAGGCAATAGGGTATCCTACCCCATTCCTTTAAAGGATGGGCCGGTGCTCTTTGCCGGAAGGGGGGTGTGCGAGGACTTCCCTTATAAGCCCTCCTCATTGATGTGAATGTTGAGGAGTTGGCCTCGCCTGGATAAGGAGGCTTGGGAGTTGGCCTCGCCTGGATAACAGAGGCCTGGCTTGCTGGCGTAAGGAAAAGTGGTCTCACCTAAGGGAAGGAACCCTACGAAAGGAGACCTGGGCTTTTTAAAAGGCCTTGCCGAGAGGAAGGCCTGAGCTGATAGCGCTAGTTACGTGTTATGGGTAACCTGTCTAATGCGTTTCTCGTTTATTGTAATATAGCAGTTAAAGAAAGGAGGCGGGTTGTATCCAACTCATCATAAAGGGACCTAGCTAAGTGAAGAAGGTGGTCCATCCGGCGTTTACAATGGGAGCCTCTAATTCCAAACAGGGCCCCGTGCCGGAAAAGGGCACTCCTGCCGCGTACATGTATTCCAATTATGGTCCCTCAACTTGCAAGTTTATAAAAATTTGAAATAAGAATACTAAAAATAACCCTAGCCTGCAATTCCCCCCAGATGGAACTGGGCAGGGATCTGCTGTCCAGCCCCCACAGGCCCAAGGGCAAGAAATATTAAGCACCTTAAGTATCGAAAGCCCTTACACATACCCCTCAAACAGTGTCTCCCCGTACTGAGGAAATGTTCCCCTTGCGCCATTTCCCGGGCATTGGCGCTTCGGGTCAGGAGACCTTGGAGTCCGTGCATGCACCTTGGTCTCCCACAGAATTGTACAATCTGCTGTACCCCAAATGGTGTGTATCTAAATGTGTCTGATCCCGCTTACAATATGGTCCTGACATTTTTGCAAAAGGACACTCTAGAGGGAGAGACCGACCCCAGCCCTTCCTCATTGCAACAGGAACTGCTGGCTAAGCCCCCCCCCCCCCTTATTGTGGGCTGATCATGCCAACCTGATTGGGCACATTGGGTCTGCCCAGCCGGCTGAAATTCACCCAAACCCAGCAAAACCCCTTCCCAAAGTGCCGTAGTACCCTCTCTCAAAATAGACCAAGGAAGGAATTAATCACCTCCTTAATTTAGCCAAAAGTATAAATAAAAGGGGGGGTAGCCAAAAAGCCCACCCTCCTTGCTAAATTGGTAGTAAAAGTATGCCTGTGCCCATGAAGAAAAAAAAAAAAGTGAACCAGCAAGAAAAAAAGGATCGGGCCCAAACAAGCAGGCAGCCACAGTTTAAGGAAGTTAAAAGAAAGAAAGTAAAAAGTTAACTCTGTAGTTACTGAAGAAAATTAAGTATGTGTTAGTTTTAGTAATGTATTTTCTTGTAAAAAGGCAAATGCCAAAACTATTGTAAAAGTTTTGCTTAAGGATTTTGTATGACAATCTGGCATATCTGGACTGATAAAAAAAAAAAAGTTATGTGCAGCTTCATAGATCCAGTATGGCCAAAGGCCTTTTAAAAGACCGCTCCCAGTCAAAATACCAAACTCAGCCCTCATAAATTTCTAACAGGATCGCCCAATGTAACTACCAGCAGTGCCCTGTTGGCCCTGGCTCAAATGGAAATTTATTTAATAAATAACACAATGCTTAATTGTTGGTAGGCACTAATGAAATGTGTTAGGTTTTTATATACAGCAGCCCTGCCACTTGCTGAAACCAAAAGCCTGGGTCTACACGGAGGTCCATCAGCAAGAAAACGCCCTGGCCCCATGCTAAAAGACCCTTATCGAGTGTTGTTAATTATCAGCACCGCTGTGAAGTGCTGAGAATTGACTACCTGCCCATGCTTCTCACTGTAATGACTCTCCGACTGATGATCGGTCTATCTTTCCTTTTGGCGTTGTTGCTCCTTCTGGACGACAGAAGTGAAGGACAAGGTAAAGAGCCGGTAACCTCTCCTTTGTCCACTGACAAACCAACTGAGCCTTTGGAGCTTGCTAAGAAAACAACCTCTCCACCTGAGGACATAATAAAGCCTCCAACCAAGCAAGGTGATTGTACTAGTAACCCCTCCCTTGCAGCCTCATTGCCGGACAGCTAAGTGAACTAAGACTACAAAATCTAGAAGAATAGCTTGCGGAAGCTAGCCAAAACTACCTGAAGATGAAACTTTTACCTCTAATTTAGCCTGTACCATGTTGTAATCTTATTATCAAAGCACCAGGGCCGGCTCCAGGCACCAGCCCACCAAGCATGTGCTTGGGGCGGCACCTGGAGGGGGGCGGCCCGAGAGCGGGGCCGCGACTGGGCTTGCCGCCCTCCTCGTGGCGCTCCGGCCGCCAGGGAGAGCGGAGCCGCGGCGGGCTCGCCACCCTCCCCCTTGCGCTCTGGCCGCCGGGGAGAGCGGAGCCCCGGCTGGGCTCTCCACCCTCCTCCCGGCGCTCCGGCCGCCAGCGGAGCCGCGGCGGGCTCGCCACCCTCCCCCCGGCGCTCCAGCCGATCGGGGAGAGCGGGCCTGCGGCCCGACTCGGCGCCCTCCCCTGCCGCGCTCCCCGCGGGTGGGGGGGGCGGCGGGAGGCTTTTTTGCCTGCGGCGGCAAAAAAGCCAGAGCCGGCCCTGCAAAGCACAGTTAACTCAGGTCCAGGCTGAAGTTGGTAAATTGCATGTCATTTCCGCCCTTAGTTTAATAACCCAAAGATTGCTAACAAAAATGGTATTAAATATCACCGGTGCTGCAAAGGCATTGCAGTGGGACTTGGCATGTCCAAAAGTTCAAAAAATTTCCTAAATAACCAGCTAATGACCATTCAAAGTAATCTCGAACACCAGGCCTGGCCCACTGCCCTTGCAGACTCCTCGGAAGTACCATCTAATCTGTGGCCATAAAGGCACACGTACAAGTGTAAACAATCGCAGTGCTCCTTCCGAGCATATAGGCTGGTCGGAAGGATGTAGGCTCGCGCATACCAAATCCTGCCAGGTCCGTAAAAGGAATGCATGTAAAATTAAGTAATTCACTAAAACATTTAAAAGAATAAACCACCTGGTATGCCTAACCAATTTATAGTCAGTGCTACCGCGCTACTATGCTTTGCACTAAACTAATGTCCTTTGTTTTCTATCTAAAGACCCCCGCCCCTTCCTCAGGCCCTGCTCTTCCCCATCACCCAGCCCGAGAAAAACGAAGCTGGTTTCAGGGAGGTGCGGTATGCAATGGGGGATCGGGCGGAGGTTGTAAGCCCACTCAGTGTCAGTACCCCTAGCATCAACTCCCTTAACCAAGCCAGCACCAACCTCAGCACTCCTGAGCTGGCCAGTTCACGATCCTCAGCCATGTCCTCAGCTGCTTTCTCTGTGCCAACGTACAGCGCCGGACACCTCCTGCACAAGGAGCAGGCCCTGTGGATGAAGGGCACTTGGATTAGGCTGTTAATGGTGTGCATAGTAACTGCGCACGGCCACGCTAAGCCAAATCAGGATGAAATCAGAGGGACGGATTCTGTGGTGCATCTCGCAGGAGGCACAACCCAGGGTGGCTTTAAAGAAGCCCCTTAAAAGTGGCCTGGATTCTGGCTCTAACGTACAGCAGCGTTAGGCTGCCTGGGGCCTACGCTGCAGCGGGGAATCTCTATGGCTCTACGTGATAGAGACTCTTCCTCCTGCCCCCACCCCGGCCCCTGTGCCTGGGGCTGCGTGCGCGCGTTGGGCAGGGGGCAGCATTCATGGTCCCTACACTGCTGGGCTGCAAGAGTCTCCCCCAGCCAGCTGTGCTGCCCTGTCAAACCTGACCCCCCAAGGAGCCGTTGCTGGCATGGCTGCAGCGCTCATCTTCTTAGCCTCCTTATTTTGCAAGCACCCGGGTGTTGGCTGAATAACTCCAGGGCTGTTTGCAAACCGCAGGTGGCATTGCCGAGCTCCGGGTGGGGAGGTGTCTAGGGCGGAGGGGGGACTGCATGGTCAGAATACCCCGGCCAGCCAGTCTTGGGAAGGGGTGGTTTAGTGTAAACGGCAGGCGTGGCAGCAGCTAAGGGGTCTGCTACAGGCTACACCTGTGACCTGTGGGGATGGGAGTGAATGTCTCATTCTCCATGGCCGGCATCCTCTTTGCCGGCACGTGCCCCAATTGCTGGTACCGGGCCCTACGTTATTTACACGACCGGCCGGAGGGCCCCCGCCAAGATCAGCCCTGAGCAATCCTATTGACGCCAACAGGGCTGCTCAGGCGAGTAAAGTTAAGCGCGTACCTTAAGAGTTTGCAGGATCGGGGCCTAAAAATGCCATTGGGACGAGCCTCTCCTTCCAGCGATCCTGCAAGCCGGCAGCCAATGGGCATCTGGGAAATCCACCTTAACTCCTAGACCCGCCCCCGAGAGGGCTTCCCTCTGAAAATTCCTCCTCCTGGCTCCTGAAAGTGCAGGGATGAATTGCACTTCAAACTCTGCCTTGTGCTCCAAGCCCCTTAAGGAAGAGAAGGATTCTGCAAGGGACCTCCCACCAGGTAAGGGGCATTCGCTGGGGGAGGAGGAGCTGCTTGGAGCTGGACCTAGGGAGGCTGCTGGGCTGGAGAAGGTCTGGGAGCCGGAGCGTGTGTCTCAGACACATGGGCACAAAAAGGAACGTTGGCTGTCGGTTTGTCTCGGAATTATGCCCACGGTACACCGGAGAGAAGCAAAGCATCCCAGGCTGGTCCTAGGCATTTGCAGCGAAGCGTGTCAGCGTGTGTTTCGTATGTGTCTAGTCTTGTGTCTGGCTCTGTAGCTAGCTGGAGAGAAAGTTACTCCAGGTTTATACCTGAATAAGGGCAGAATCAGCCCCATGGGCTCTAGCGTGTGTCCTGGATATGCATGAGTTTGGGTGTCGTGCATGCTACGTTACTTGCTGTGGGTGCATGTTGGGGCTGTGTTGTGTGTGTCAGTGTGCCTCTGTGGCAGAGTAGCTGATTAATAATAGTAGTTTGCATTCAGGTAGCACTGTACATGTGCTGCTCTCAAAGAGTTTTGCAAAGGACGGTGAATATCATCCGTATTTACTAATGGGGAAACTGAGGCACAGAGGTCCGGTGACTTGTCCAAGACACAGTGATTCTGGGTCAAAGCCAGGAGTAGAAGTCAAGTCTCCTGGCCACCAGGTCTAACCACCAGTCCATTTCCCCTCCTTCTATAACCTAGTGTAGCTTTTCCTAGCCCTCCTGGTTCTTGATTTGTGTCTGTACTGAGAGTGACTCTAGATTTCCCAGTCCCGCCCTCCTCCTCCTCAGCCTCCTGGTATTTATCCAGGCCATTCCACACTAGCCAAGCATCCACCTTGTGTGGGATGCAGCAGCCAGATTTATCAACATCCTTCCACCCAGACTTTGTTTTGATGCCAAGTTGGGATGTCGGTTGCCTTGCGTACACAAGGTGCCACCTCCAGTTGTTTGTCAGGCCTGAGGAATGAGGCTTCCCCTCCAAACGCACGGTGCCCTGGCCTGTGGGGGAGGGAGGGAGGGCAGCAGGGGAGATCTGGTTCCTGGCTCTGCCACTGTAGCGCACGTCAGATTCCTGCGATGGGAGAGGACCTTGGCATCAGAGCTGCAGACCTATTACATGATTCATCCCTTAGCTTGTTTTATGGGTGGTTTTCTGAGGCCCTGCCTGGCAACTCAAGGCAAGTGAATAACAAAGAGCTTGGTAAAGAGGGGCTGGCCTAAGAGAGAGATGGGCAGGGAGAGCCACTGCGCTCCGAGACCCCCGAAATCTGCACCCGGGAATGGTCTCTGGAGAAAATCAGGAGTTTGGGTTTCTCGCTGGCTGGAGATCTAACCCCATCTTACTGGCCATCTTTTATTCCAGTACAAGACTCGCCCAGTTTTGCTCAGTGGCTAGAGAGGTGACCAAGAAAGGAAGGGACGTGGAAGGGGACTTCGAATTAGCAGCCCCCGTTCAGACTGGGAAGGGGGTCGCCATTGGCCTGGGCTGCTCAGTGATAGAGTCTGTTTAGATATTACCCTCTTCTACGTTGGCCTCCGCCATCAGTCTGAGATGGCAGAGATCCAGTTGTAAGCTCTTTGGGGCATGGACACTCTCTTTGCGCTAGTGCGGTACAAGCTCAGACTGGTGGGGTCCTAGCCCCTGACTGGGGCTTCTAGGCACAACTGCAATTCGAAATAACGGGTGAAGGGTGCAGAATGCGCCCATCCATCCTGAGCCCTTCCCACAGCGGGGTCCCGTGCGGCCCACACCAAAGGGCATTGGCCCCAATCTCACTGGGTTTGCCCTGCCAGGTCATCGCATTTCGGGTCAAGTCAACCACACCGCTGACTTACTTGCCAGGCCTGATCCTGGTGGGGAATCGACCTCCCTCCCATGGAGGTTGCAGCTCCAGCCCCTCGTCCTTTTCCCACCCTTCCTCCCACCTGCCCCGGGTCCCTGCATCACTTTCCTCTGCAGAAGCCATCGGGTTGCAGCCTGCCACCATCCACCGTTCGTTTCTGCAGGAAAGTGGGCAAAGGCTCACCCTGGATGAATCAATACATCTCATTTCTCAGACTGACGAGAGATGAATCAGCCTTTTCCACCCCGGCTCCGTGGGGCCTTGGGGGAACGGACTTTCTTTCCTCACTTGCCCTGCCTTTGCCTTTCAGGAAGCAGCGTTTAGGAAAGGATCCTCTCGTAGGGGAGGACCAAGCATCGCTAAACTGCAATTCGTGTGCTTACATGAGGCCTAGACTTCCCTTACAAGCTCGGACATGTTTGGTGGGGGTGTGTCTGATTCGCATCGCCCTACCTGCTTTAAACGTGGTGCTTCCTTCTGCTATTTGTACCTTCACAGGGTTGGGAGTGCCAGATGTTAGGGACTGGTTAGGTTCCTTGGTCACTTCAGACACCAACAAACTTTGCCTGGGCTTCCAAAACGCAGCAGGGCCTGAGGGGTAACTTCACCCCTGTGCAGAGAGCCAGTACATGGCCTGGACACAACTTAAATCTCTCCCGCAGCTAGCCCTGTTTTGAGGACTTAAGTGCAGAATAGGCCTGTGGGTGAGTTTCAGCCTATGTGTTTAAAAAAAAATACTCTCAGGGCTGAGTGACGGGCATAAAACCCCACCAAGATTGCCCTGTCCCCCGTAGACACTCTCAGCATCGCAGTCTGGGCCATGTCTGTGGCCAGTGTGTCTCAGAATGCTTTGTCTGTGTGCACTGCGGCATGAGCAAATGGGTTCTGTTCCTGGCTCTGGGAGGGGGGGTGTTTGGGCAGTGGGGAGAAGCAAGAGGCAGGACTCCTGGGTTATATTCCCAGCTATTAGAGGGGAGTGGGGTCTAGTGGCTAGAGCTGGGGAGGAATGGAACTGGAAGTCAGGACACCTGGGTTGCATTCCCATCTCTGAGAGGGAGCGGGAACAAGTGGTTAGAGCAATAGGGGCGGCACTGGGAGGCAGGACTCCTGGGTTCTCTTCCCAGCTCTGGAAGGGGAGTGTGCTTAGAGCCGGAGCCTGGAATATTGATTAGTGTCTCTTTATTTCTTCCCCTTGCAGACCCAATTAACGGGAGCCACAGACCATGAACTGGGGTGTCTTCGAAGGGCTCCTGAGTGGGGTGAACAAGTACTCCACGGCCTTCGGGCGCATCTGGCTCTCCCTGGTCTTCATCTTCCGGGTGCTGGTCTACGTGGTGGCGGCTGAGCGAGTGTGGAGTGATGACCACAAGGACTTCGACTGCAACACGCGCCAGCCCGGCTGCTCCAATGTCTGCTTTGACCACTTCTTCCCCGTCTCCCACATCCGCCTCTGGGCCCTGCAGCTCATCCTAGTCACCTGCCCCTCCCTGCTGGTGGTCATGCATGTGGCCTACCGAGAAGCCAGGGAGCAGAAGCACCGGGAGGTAGCGGGCGAGAACTGCCGCCGACTCTACCCCAACCCCGGCAAGAAGCGGGGAGGGCTGTGGTGGACCTACCTGCTCAGCCTCATCTTTAAGGCTGCCGTGGATGTGGTTTTCCTCTACATCTTCCACCGGTTCTACAAGAACTACACCCTCCCCAGCGTGGTGAAGTGCGAGATCCCCCCGTGCCCCAACATCGTGGACTGCTTCATCTCCCGGCCAACGGAGAAGAACATCTTCACCCTCTTCATGGTGGTCACGGCCTGCCTCTGCATCCTGCTGAGCGTGGTGGAGGCCTGCTACCTGGTGGGGAAACGGTGCCGAGAGTCCCTGCTATCCAGAAGCGAGAGCAGCCGGAGGGAAACTAGGCAGTTCAGGAGCGTCGTTCATAACAAAGACTGTTCCCTCTCCCACGGCGAGCAGGACAACCTCGAGCCGGGAGAGCAGGTTTTCCACGCGGCGGATTGCAAGCTAGTCACAGCTCCAAACATAGCCAGCTCCCAGATAGGAGAAGATGTTATCTCCTAAGCGGAGGGAAAGACCTAGGGAGGCTGTCTCCGTGCAGAACGGCCCTCGTTCGAGACCAGCCTTCCTTGTTGGCCGTGCCTTTAGACATCACGAGCCAAGATCAGACCTGGCCTCTGCTGGCAGCTCTGCTCCCATCACACGCCCGGGTGTTAACGAGATTGGGCGCTCCCCCTGCATTGCATTGGTCTGGTGGAAATAAGTGGACTCAGGCACTTTAGAGAAGAATGGCCTCTCTAGTCAAAGGGAAGCTCTATAGGAACCACAGGCTGGAGAGAAGCAGGGGGAAGGAGAATGTTCAGAGGATGTTGCGACGGCCAAGACTATAACAGGGTTCAGAAAAGAACTAGATAAATGATAGGGCCATCAATGGCTATTAGCCAGGATGGGCAGGGATGGGTGACCCTAGCCTCTGTTTGCCAGAAGCTGGCAATGAGCGACAGGGGATGGATCACTTGATGATCACCTGCTCTGTTCATTCCCTCTGGGGCACCTGGCATTGGCCACTGTCGGAAGACAGGACACCGGGCTAGATGGACCTTTGGTCTGACCCAGGATGGCTGTTCTTATATTCGTAGTGCAAAGCCTAGAGTTGTAGGATTTAGACTTATGAGATTTGATGGGTTCTTGCACCAGCTGCTGCTGGCCGCTACTGGAGACAGGACACTGGGATCGAAGGACCCGTGGTCTGACCCGGCCTGGCAATTCCTGTGGTGAGAGATCATGCAGGATTGTGCCCTCCTGTGTTTTCCAGTGGCGTGCCCAGCCTAACTTTAAAGGCGTCCGTCGGAAGGTCACGCCTCAGAGAGAGGAGTGGGATGTAAGGAACAAGCCAGACATCTCAGCTGGCAGTGAGAATTTCTCAGCCAACAGAGCTAGTGCCACCGTGGAAACAGAGCCAGGCCCTTCTGTCTGTCCCTGAGTGACATGCCAAATGGTAGGGGGCGTTGGAGAAACCCGGCCTGGCCGTGAATGCTCCTTGGGCGGGGCTGCCTAGGCCAAGTGGGTATTTTCTCTCCAAGCCTGCTAGGGGTGAGGTCTCCAAAGTGCCTCATTTCATGAACAGTCCTTCAGCTTTGCTTAACCCATCAGGACCAACTGGGGGTAGCAGAAGACACTAGAAAGAACAGGAGGCTTCCCAATGAAAAGAATGCAGCGTTTTCCCATCTGCGGGAAATGACCAATAATCCATCCTGCCAGAGATTCAAGTCATGGAAACTAAACACTTGCTAACGTCGGTGATGGGGAATCGGTTCACCCTTAGGGAATTAAAGAGTTTTGCTGACGGGGGAGGGGGGTAAAGCGGCGGCCAAGGGGAAAGAAAAAAATCTCCTAGATTCACTGTTTTTCAAGGCTGTTATGAACATCCTGTCTGACCGCCTGCACAACACAGGTCAGAGAATTCCACCCAGCCATTCCAGCATCAAGCCCTTCACTTCCAGTTGAGCTAGATCCCATCTTCTAGAAAGGCATCCAGTCTTGATTTAAAGACTCCACGGGGCGGAGCATCCACCACATCCCTTGGTAGGAAGTTGTTCCATTGGGTAAGGTTCAAACATCTCCTTTCATTGACGAAGCAAGGGCAGCTGTGTGGGTGACCCTCTTCCTGTGGAGTGATTTGTCATCTAACATCCCATAGCATCCTGCAGGGAGTAGCTAGTGATGATAGAGGCAAAGCAGGAAACTGCATCCTGCTGCCCTAAATTCTCAGATACCTCACTCCCCCTCTTAAAAAGAAAATGATGATTTATTTGGTACTGGATGGCTGCTGTGTTCCACCCCAGAGATGGCAGCATTTCAGGGGTGATCCACCCCCAGAGGGTGGAATTCTATACTCATTCCATGTTCACGGAGCTAAGGCAGCATATGTAGCACTGATGACCTTCCGCAAAACCATGCGGTGTGAACATGATACATATATTTTAAAAGCCCAACGCGAACAATTCATTTAGCCACTGCACTGCACTGTCCGTAGGCCGGCCCCTCAGCTGCTATGAATCCGCTCAGCTGCGCTGTAGAGAGTGGAGTTGTGCCCTTTTACACCCACTGCAGATCTGACCCCCGTATGTATTTCTCGCCTTGTGTACCCTTGCAACTAATAAAAATGTCTCTTTATAAGAAATGGGCTTTATTTCTGTGTCTCGTCCTTTGTTTTAGCTTAAAACCAATACAACGCTGCGGCATAAATGTTTGTGAATGGGATTTTTTAAAAGGTGCGCCCCAAATAAACCATTTTTACAGCGTTGAAGAGTTGCTTGTGGAGACGGGTGGAATAAACTCCCTAGTTCTTCAAAAGAGCTTATCACCCTTGGAAATATGGCCCTCTTTCATCTTCCTTTGAAGCAGCTGCAACTGGCCACTGTTGGGTATTGGAACCTGGACAACCTGTGGTCTGGCAGTGCCTCTGTTCATGTGTGTGGCTTGGGAGAAGCCTTCTTGTAATCCGGGCCGGCTCTAGGCACCAGCAAAACAAGCTGGTGCTTGGGGCGGCACATTTTTAGGGGCGGCATGGCTGGCGCCAGAATGCCGCCCCTAAAAATGTGCCCCGGCCGCCCTAGCTCACCTCCGCTGCTGCTGCCGCTCGCGCACCGCTACTCGCCCTCCCTCAAGCCTGGGAGGGAGGGGGAGCAGCGGCGCGCGAATCAGCTGTTTCGCGCGCCGCGGCCACTCGGGGTCTCCCCCTCCCTCCCAGGCTCTCAAACCTGGGAGGGAGGGGGACACTCCAAGTGGCCGCGGCGCGGGCGCCGCTTCTCCCCCTCCCTCCCAGGCTTGAGAGCCTGGGGGGAGGAGGCAGGGAAGGGGCGGAGTTGAGGTGGGGCCGGGGTAATTAAAAAACGGGGGGGGGGGGTGGCCAAAATTGTTTTTGCTTTGGGCGGCAAAAATCCTAGAGCCGGCCCTGCTTGTAATATAATGCACGGAAAGCAATTTTCTAAACACTATTAAAAACAGGCCTTTACTTTTATGAAGAGCCAGGATTCACCTGCAAACAGCCACTGAATCAGAAAAAGAACAGCCTCTGGAAGCCAGCATCCTCCTAGCTAATCATTTTTGATTAGCAGGGTGGGAGCTGAGAGTGGTTGGAGCAGAGGACAGGGGACCAGGAATCTCTTTTGGTTCCGTTTCCAGCTTCACTCGTAATTGATTATTACTTGCCGAGTGCTGGTGACGTGCCCGGCCCTCACTCTGCTACAGGACCTTGGGTGAGTCATTTCACCTCTCAAAGCCGTGGTCTTGTTGTCTGCAAAGTGGGGATAGCACGAGTGGGGTTGGCGCCTTAGGGGATTCCTGCTTCCAAAGCAATTTTGCTAAGAAAGGCAAAGCATTATCCTTCTGCTCTCACACATTGCACAATGGCTCAAAGCCCAGATAAGGCCAAGCCCTTGTCTCTATGAAGTCCATGGCAAAACTCCCATGGAGCTCAATGGGCGCTGGCTATAATTCTGAGCTAACATGTCAGGTCCATTTTATTTTTCTGTGACTCTAGGCTTTTTTTTTTTTTTTTTTAAACCTCTCTGAAGAAGGGCTGCTGAGCTTATTGGCGAAAGGGAGGCACGCCCAGCAGGTGTACGCATCCCCGGTGCATCAGCAAAGGCAGCAAGAGCTTTCAGACTGTGCTGCAATGGAATAGCTAGAGACAGTTTATGGGCTTCTCTACCGTCAGGTAAGAGGCATGGAGAGAGCTCGCTTGGGCTAGAGGAAATACCCTGGGTGGGCGGGTGCAGTATGATTTAATGGAGCCTACATGCAGGATGATAAACTTCACTGTTCTGCAAGCTGGCATAGCGTCTACTCTCAGGAGGCAAGTGCTGTGCATGGGGTGTGAATGTGTAACAGAGACATTCACGCAATGAGAGACACGGTATTACTGCTTACAACGTTTCCTGTTGCTAAAGCACTTTGACAGTGCTAAGTTACATTCCAGTGGTAATTTGTGACTGAGGTTCTGATCGATTCGGGAATTTATTAATGTGTTACACATGCACTAGACATTCAGGTATCAAAGCAAAGTGCATGGCATAAGAACCTATGTGGATAGATCGGTAGCTCCAGATATTGTGACTATGATAGATAGTATTGTCGACTTGCTAGAGGATAGACTGTATATTGCGGTGATTTCATGGAGGTGAGCTTTGTTGTTTACTATGGAAAGCTATAATCAAATTACTGGTAGTATTTAATATTGATATTGTAGAAGGGTCCCCAGCCCCAATTGGGATCAGGGCCCCATGTGCTAGGGGCTGCACCAGCACTCATGAAGATACAGTCCCTGCCCTGAAGAGCTCAGAAGCTAAGAATGCTAGATATTATCACTAAGGGGCTATTTTCAAATTTTCAGAGCAAACTGCCAGTCTCCGCCAGTAGTGGCACCTGCTTTTTCACTAACACCGCCAATGTTTGGAATTGGATGGAAGGGTATGTCCAATGCAAAGCACGGACCCAAACCCAAGGGAAATCCCTTGCCGAGTAATCTTATTGCATTACCAGAGCGTGTAGGAGCCCCAACCAAAATCTGGTCCCTGTTGTGCTAAGCATAATACATACTCCAAAGAGCTTATAGTCTACAAAGACAAGACAGCCTAAGGGCGGCAGGGGAAACAAGTACAGTGACGTCAAGTGACTTGCCAGAGGTCACACAGACAGTCAGTGGCAGAGGGGAGAATGGCATGCAGGTCTCCTAGCCCTGTGCCCTAGCCCCTACATCATGCTGCCCCTCCCCCCGATTGTTATCTCATAATTTCCCCCCTTTTTTTTTCACACACTGAATACACAGAGCGCCAGATTCTGCCCCCCTTAGCTGGAACAGCACCTTGACTTCAATGGCCTGCTCAGAGTAAGGCACTACTCAATAGTGTACACTTTAAGACTCTTCCAGCAAACTCCTCCTCCCCTGTGGAGTCTCTTGACTAATCAGTGGCACTACCCATCTGAGCAAGGCCTGCTCAGGTGAGTAAAGGTTGACAGGGTCAGGCCAACAACTGGAGAAGTAAGTGACCCAGTGGACTGAAGAATCTATGAACAGAGCCCCATGGAAGCACATTAACACAACATCCCCATCTCATTAATAAACAAAAATTGATAAAACAACAGCACTAAATGGCAAACCCTGATCTGGTTTACTGCAGTAGTATGTTGTGTTCTGCAGCGACTCGGGCTGCACTGTAACTCCTGAGGATCTCAGTCCGTACCTGAACGTTTTCTGGAATGAATAACCAACAATAATTCCACGGTAAGCGCACTCATCAGTAACATTAACGTTGAACGTGACGTTCAGTTTATTATTGGGTTTTCATTGTTATCTTGGGCCAAGATTTTCCTAAACCACTAGTCATTTAAGGAACGTCCATTTTGGGGAGGGTGGAGGGGTTCTGACTTTAGGTGCCTTTAAAAGGCCAGATTTTCACTTTTATTTCTGAAAGGCGAGTCTCTTTAAGGTGTCTGAAGTTGGATCACCTGAACTCACTAATCCCTTTGGAAACTCTGGGCCTTTGAAACACACACGGAGAGGAAAGGTACTTTCTGAAAACTTTGCGTCTCTTTAAGAGAATTTGGAGGGGAGGGAATTTCATCCCTGTGGCCTCCTGGTGTGAAACTCAACTCCGATTAAATCCCTGATATGCAGCAGCTGTCACTCCCAGAGGCAATGCTCCTGGTGGTTTATGTTCTTTTCTTCAGACAACTGCACCCATTTTGCTCAGCATGGCCGTGTGGAAGACAGTGTGGGTTGGGAGGGGACAACTGATAATAGCAGACTGTGTGAAATTCATGCTGGGGAAAACAAGCAGAGGCGTGTGGGCTAAGGGTGAAATCCAGCCCGGTACAATGAGCCAGCAAAAGGACTAGCCACCACTCAAGTCCCATGCTCTGTTGTCTTAAGCAGAGGTTATAGGCAGAGGTCAGCGCACATGAGGGCTTACGTGGGATTTAAATGGGGCCTGAACTTGGTGCTGCACGGGACTGAATTTCATCCTAGAGCACAGGAGGGCTGTGGTCTGCATGCTGGTCCCATTACAGACCGTGACTTGCTTTCCTGAGGCCATGGGCTTGATCTCCAGCAACATGGTGGCTCCAATCAGTGCAGGCCATATGAGAACGCTGGCGTTACTCTGCACTGGCGGGGAGGCGAGAGCAGTGGTAACGGGGCTTATGGCAAATCCAGGGGTACATTGTTCCTTCAGACGCAGCCCTGAGCAAGGCGTGTGTATTGGCGGCACCACCCCAAGAAGAGCCGGGGAGGGAATCCTAACTCAGAGACCCACCTGTGAGGCACAGTTCACCCCTGCCTCTCCCTTGCTCAGGGTGAGGGGCAGGAATTTACTCTTGGTCTCCACCCCTGGACTGTCTCCACTGCTGGCCAAGGGAGTAGGGGCTGGCGCCAAGGCCCCAGGAGACCCCAGGGATGTGTACCCCTCACAGGTGGGTTCTTACTCCCATGTGCAGGCATACAGTGCTTGCTGCAGTCTAGCCCTCATGTAGCCCGTTCCACTCACTGCAGCTTGGTTGTCTCCACTCCAGCTCCTGCTCTGCTAACCCCAAACGAGAGGATGAATTGGTCCTGGCTCCAGGAGCTCCTAAGCGGGGTGAACAAGTACTCCACGGCCTTCGGGCGCATCTGGCTCTCCGTGGTCGTCGTCTTCCGCTTCCTGGTCTACGTAGTGGCGGCTGAGCGGGTGTGGAGCGACGACCAGAGGGACTTTGAGTGCAACACGCGCCAGCCCGGCTGCTCCAACGTCTGTTATGACCACTTCTTCCCCGTCTCCCACATCCGCCTCTGGGCCCTGCAGCTCATCCTGGTCACCTGCCCCTCCCTGCTGGTGGTCATGCATGTGGCCTACCGGGAGGCCAAGCAGAGGAAGCGCCGGGAGGCGGAGGGAGAGAACAGCCGCCGGCTCTACCCCGACCCCGGCAAGAAGCGGGGAGGGCTGTGGTGGACCTACCTGCTCAGCCTTGTCTTCAAAGTTGCTGTGGACGTGACTTTCCTCTACATCTTCCACCGGCTCTACGCCAATTTCAACCTGCCCCGCGTGGTGCGGTGCACCGAGGCCCCCTGCCCCAACACGGTCGACTGCTTCATCGCCAGGCCCACCGAGAAGAAACTCTTCACCTACTTCATGGTGGCCACCGCCACCCTGTGCATCCTTCTCAATCTCTGCGAGATGACCTACCTGGTCGCCAAGCGGTGCTGGGAACTCGCCGCCCGGCGCCAGGGCAGGGAGCAGCTGAGCAAGCCCACAGGCTGCCATCACTGTGCACAGCAGAAGAACCAGAGTCTTGGTACATCATCCTCAGGGCAGGCTCCATTCCGGTCTGTCCCTTTATACCGCGGGGAGGGTGCTGCTAGTGAAGGGAGAAGAGGCTCCTACCTCATCTCCGTGCATTCACAATCTCTCGCACAGACTCCATCCACCAGTGCAAACTTCTCACCAGCTTCATTCCCTGCAGACTGACCGACAAAGCAATCAGAGGCTTATTAGAAACATTTCTCTAAGGGTTTTCAATCCAGTGCCCATTGAAGGCAGGGTCATGATGTGTATGAAAAGTACGTTGACAAATAGCAGAGCCAGTCAGCACTTTCCAAATTTCTATTTTTTTTTCAACAACAACAAAATTTAAAAGGGATGAAATTTGTGAGAAAATTTGCCTGTTTCTTGATCCTCTTCAATAAATACTTTCCAAAGCGTTGATAAATGATTTGTAGATGTTTTAGGCATGTTATAGACGGAGTCATGTGTTTTTTAAATGGACGTAAACACACTAGTGGAATGTGTCGTGGGTGGTTTGAAGCCATGTCTAGAAGCAGCTGTTGGACTCAATAAAGGTCTGTAGACATTTTAATAAATGGTTCCTCGAGTGTCATAAATGATTTATAAATAGACCTGGAATATAAAGTCTTTCTGTGAGGATTTGGGAGCTCGTTCTATGTACAGCTTATGAACTCTGTTGAAATAATGAACATTCTTTGGACTGCAAACTCTATTTTGAATGTGGGGTTTGGTTGCCTTCTCTATTGTCCTTTTACCTCCAAGATGGACTGGGATTCCAAGGGGTAGTGGCACAAAGCTAACAATAGAGGGTTGTTAAACCTTGATGATCCTATATTCACATAGAAGCACCCTAAACAAAAGGCTGGCTCCTACCCAGGAGAATTGGGCTATCCAGGGAGAGGTCACCTGGTTACAAAGTCACCTGGTAGGGATCTGTGCTCACCTGTTGAGGCTGATCAGGAGGTCACCTGACAGAGGTTATAAAAGGGCAGGAGCTGCTCTAGTCTGGCTCTTCAGCCATTTCCAACAGCTGAAGACGAGGGGAGCGGCTGCCAGAACTTGATGAAGTAGTGGAGAGCCCTGCCCACCTGGACACAGATGGCCCCCCAAGGACTCCCAAGGGAAGGGTGAGCCGGAGTGAGGAGCATTGCATTCAGGAGGGGGGTTGTTTTCTAAAGGATATGTGCTCTCTTGTGCTTTTGCTCTGTACTTAAGAGGTACTGAGTTACAAACCTTTCGCTACACCTGTGTCCATTTGCTTCTGCTGTCATGCGTCCCTGTAACCCTGCGGGGCGTTCTGGGGACAGGCAAGAGCTGCTGGGGAGGCGTGGTGTAGAGGGCATAAGTCTCAGGGCCTAGGCAATTGGACTGCAGGGGCTCAGTGCTCAAAGAGGTGTCAGGCATGAGATCCAAAGCCAGGAACGGTGTGTAACCTCTGCCATCCCCAGCAAGCTAAGGGCATATGGGATTCAGCATTTGGATCCCCTTCACAGTAGTCTGGGAAGTGTCCGGGGAGGGTCAACCAGATCTGTGACACCTTCCACTGTCTTCAATGGGGCACGGGGTTGGGCCCAGAGACCTAATCTGTTTTATGCAACTTTCAACACAGCACCTGCCAGATGATTGCTGCCTCTCATAGGTTGTGTGAGAGTCTCTGTATGCCTTGGCCTAGCCATGGGATTGGAAGTTACTTCATGCACTGATGATGGTGCAAAGATACGGAGAGAGACGGGGACAGGGAGAGCTGGTAGGTGGAGATGGGACCCAGTGGGACAAAGGTAGGATGTTAGTTGCATGAAGAGCATGAGACTGACACCCCAGCAACACAGCGTGAAGGTGATTGGATGGCAAGGTCACGTCACATTGCTCAGCTTGTCCCCTGGGTGGAGGGTGTGATCAGTTTTCCAGGAAGCCATAGTCACGTTTCTGAGTCTGAAATTTGCTTTCTCCAAGTAGCCAAATCCTCAGCTGGTGATAATCAGCGTAGCTCCATTGGCTTCAAGGGACAATTGAAACCAGTCGAGGATCTGGCCCATAAGCGCGAATACATTCTTTCCATGGGCGTTCCTGCTAGTACAGCTCGTTTGCTAGAACAGTCATGGAAGGGGAATCGGCAGAGTTGGATTTGCTACCTTAGGTTCTTTTCCAGCCCTTAGCATCTCAGCCTCTCACAATCTTTTTAGTGTATTTATCCTCACAATACTCCTGGGAGGCAGGGCAGTTCTGTTATCCCCATTGTACAGATGGGCAACTGAGGCACAGAGAGACTAAGGCCCTTTGAGGATCTGGCCCTAAGAGACTTGCCCAAGGTCCCACAGCGAAAGCTGTAGCAGAGCAGAGACTTGAATCCTGGTTTGCCAGGTTCTAGGCTACTTCCCTTGCCATTGGATCATCCTTCCTCTAATGGAAACTGGGTCTCCAAATCCCTTAGGCAGCTTTGAAAATCTCAGTGTGAGTATTTTTATTCAAGCTAATATCATGGAAACATTGCTAATGTGCTAGCCCATGTCTAAGAGATGCTCAGTATATACAGCCCAGCTGAGCATCACCTGGAAATGTGATCTCCTTAAAGGCAACTCCTTTAAATATCAGCTGACATAAGTCACTCCCTAAATCAGCTTTACTGTAACTTTAGGAGGTTGAGGGGGGGAGGGTTGTTGTGTTTGGTTTAAATCATGAGACATTTTGACATTTCCATTTCACAGGGTTTGAAACGGACCGTTTGGTTTGTTGGGAGTTGTTGGTTTTTTTTAAATCTGCATGGATTTTTTTCACCTCCAGTGTTATTGACAACACTGTCAAAATGATTATTGAAATTCTTTATTTACTGCCATATCAGGTTTTCGGTAAGAACAAAATATTGCTAACAGTTTCAATTAAAAAGGTGAAAAATGTCTAAAAAGGCAGCTGTGTTTTGTGAAATTTTTGTAAAGGGCTTTTAATTAAAAAATTTAGTGTTTGGAAAATTTTGACCGAATCTAATTCTAACTGAGCAAACTCTGCCCTTTGCCGAGCACTGAATCTCTCTGCCTGGCTGTTACCTGCTCTTACCTCAGAGCAGTTTGAAGTTTGCCTTTATGCTGGGAAATTAAGACAAACTGATTTATTTGTTGTTCTGTGGAGCTCCCCTTCTATTTCCAACATGCATGAACCTGTCCATATTCGGGCAATGCCTGCAAAAGAAAAACATGCTAAGAAAGCCGTTTCTGTAAACAGCAAATTACTGGTATGTGAAATATCTCATCGTCTTGAGCCAGTTTTTCCATAGGCACCGAAACGCCTGCAAGCCGCAGCCCGTTGTGAGACGGGGTAACAGCAGTTCACACTTACAAGCAGCAGCTGTAAACCAGAAAGTACAGTGAAGTAGTTGCCAAAGCATGGATGAATGATAATGATGTTAAAGTCAGGTTGTTTTTGCTCGTCTCTTGTGGTGAATTTCTCCTGGCTGAGGATCTGATCTCTGATGCATATTCTACAACCAGCCCCGCACAGAGTGTGTGCAGGAGGGACAGGGCAGGATAGACAATGGGGCCTTGACAGGCAGGATAAGAGACCCAGGTCAAGGTTTTCAGATCTGACTAGTTGTTTTGCATGCCCAATTTAAGACACTCTTAAAGGGCCTGATTTTCAGAGGACGGGTGCTCAGCGCTTTCTGAACCTCGGGACAGGGCTTTGTAGCAGAGCCCAGACCTGGAGCGCGGACCAGTAGGTTTTTGCCCGGAGCCGGAGCAGAGCAATGCAAAAATTTGATTGCTCCAAATCCCTGCCTCAGGACCTTTTAAGGTCTCTCAACTTGGGCACTGTTGCCTGACTCTCTTTAATGGTTAATCATAATTGTACTGATTGCGGGTTGATCCTGATTAATGAGCTGGGGATAACGGGGTTCTTGTCCTAGAATCAGGCTACACGGAACTAAAACCAACAAGTTCAATATCGTGCAGGGACCCTCAGGGTGTACAGCAAGGAGCCTCGCACTGAGGGCAAAGCAAAGTCTTGGTGGTTTTCATTCAAACCGATAATAGAGACAGGAAAGCTCCAACCCACATAAACGGATAGGAATAATAGACTATGGGGGGTATCTGTGGTATCATTCCTTGCATATGTTCTTAGACTTGTAAACTTACACCCTTCCTTGAGGACCTGGTGGTGAGAGACAAAGGGCCAGCCCTGCCTCTGCATGCCAAATGAGTCTGATGGTCCAGGCTCCCCAGTGCCCAAGACTGGTGGTAGTTAACAATAAAGCTGAAGGGTCAAATGATGGGAAGCTAACCCCCTCCATGTGGTGGTTAGACCTATTATAGGGCCTGAGCGTGACCATGAATATTCATTCTAATGCCCAGCCTTCCATGTCCAACTCTAACTTCCTCATCCTCATAATACTGGGTGCACTTATCGTATAGGTTAACATATTAATGCCATTTAACTCATTATCATCTACATCACCTATTGCTCAAACAAGTTGATGGTTAGATATCTGCCAACGATTGTCCTAAAATACCCACACCCAGGATCACTTCAGTGTTCCTGCAGTTAGAATCATAGAATATCAGGGTTGGAAGGGACCTCAGGAGGTCATCTAGTCCAACCCCCTGCTCAAAACAGGACCAATCCCCAACGAAATCATCCCAGTTGCCGGGTACCGTTAGGTTCCAACTCTTGCTATTGAGCAAGCTATTCCTAGTTCCCCCAAATCCAAGGGTAACCGTCAGGTCATTCATTATGGCAAAGGTCACAGGCCTACTAGGCTTGGCTATACTTATGCTAACTTGCTTAAGCTAATGTCTACAGGATACAGGCCTGTAGGTTCCTTGCATTACTGCTGAATAACTAGCTCTATGGACTACAAGCACCCAAAACCACTAGTCGCTTGATAATCTCGGCCCCAGAATTTTGCCCTTAATCTGTAAAACCCCTCTTGCTTCCGCTCCCTGTACGATTAGTTCTGTTACCCTCACTTGCCTCATCTCCCGGTTGGGTCTTCTTGTCACAGGCCAGCTGGCCCTTTAAGGGACATGGGGCCCAGCCTCGCCTGTGACTGATCGGCAGCCTCCCAACTGAGAGCAATCAAGTGATGATAAAAGCCAGCAAGTGGCTGAGTTTGAGGGCAGCCGTGGGAAGCAGGTGAGTGCTTGGCTCAGGCTGGGGTGAAAGTCCTCTGGCTCCCTGCAGCCTGCTTTGGTCAGGGGAATAGCTTTGTTTTGGGATTACTTTATGAATCTTACAGTTAACAAATGAAGGGCCTGAACTGACACTGTTTGTGGAGTTGGTCCTTCCTGGGTTGGGGGAGACAGAGCAGTGCTCTGCTCTTAGACTGTGAGCACTTCGGGGCAGGGACTGTTGTTTTCTACGCGTTTGTACAGCACCTAGCACCATGGCACCAGATGTTGCTGAGGCTCCTGGGTGCTCCCAAAATATGATTTATTCAGTCCTTTCTCTGCCTCATCTGTTCCCACGGACACTAGGGGCCTGGTTTTCTTCTCTGCGCCAGTGTCACGCCTCAAGAACTGACCTGCTTCTTACCCAGTCAGGTCTTTTACTGAAGTCCTGCTGGTGAGTGAGAATTTCAGCGGTTGCCCCAAGGAGCGTTTCAGAACACCCAATTGTACAGCCAGAGACATGTACCCCGTGAGGGAGCTCAACCTAGGGACATCCCAGAGCTGACCCAATTACTTTAGATGGAATTGTTTTCTGAAGCCTTCCATTGGCTATAACAGATACTGGGCCATGCCCTCTGTTTGAGGCTGCTCTGTATAGAGACACATGTTCAGTAAAGAATCTGACAGTAGATCCTTCTCCTAGGAGGATGTAGGTTGCTGGTCTCTTTAGGATGCTGCTTGACTGAGCATGGCAGCTTTTAGCATGGTTCCCTTCCCAGTGTTCATGTCAGGTGTATTTTAGGGACGCTAATTAATAATGCTGTAAAAACGAATTGAGAACCGCAAGGCATGTTTCACTTCACAACCTGAAATGACACAACAAGTGTAAACAAATGGGGAAATCTGTATAGCCGGATGGCTTTGTGGGGTGTGAAATGGTTTAAAAGAGAGGATGATATCAAAATGCACAAAATCTACAAGGCCAGAAATAACAAACCCATGAAATTATCCCACCTGTGCTGAATTATTCTGAGCTCTGTAATACTGTACAGTGCATTTCCTTCTCTCTCCTGTTTCCAAATCACAATTATGGAGACGCTGGGGAAAGGAAGCATGTTAATATAATATGCCCGCATCCATACAGAGCCAAATCGTAGAATTGCGACTCACCCCTGTATAAAGAGGCAATCATTGCACCGCCTATGGAAAGCCCATACCGTATTTTAAAGATAATGATGATGATGCAAACCAGGTGTGAATCTTTTCCCCTGAGGGTTAAAGTGGTGCAGACCTCTGCACATGGTGAATTACTGGACTCCTGAGTCATTTATTTCCCATGGAAGCTAACAGTAGTTTTGGTTAGTGATTTGCCCATGGTTCCCACAGGAACCATGAATAGAAACCAGGAACCTGACACCACTTTTCCTCTTATAACCACTACACAACTCTCCCGGTGTTTCTTCTTACCAGGCAATAAGGAGAAGTTTGGGAGGAAGCTGAGAGCAAACTAAAGAATATAGATCTGCCAATGTCTCCTTGGAAAAAGTCTGGTTGGGCTTCATGCTGTTGATGCAGCATTTCTTTCCTGAGTTTCTTACCCCTTGTTCTCAGTGGACAAGGCCAATTTGTAACAACATTAGATCACTGCATCTCAGGAGTTTCTCTGCTGCCACTGCTTATGGGTCTGCTGATCAGCAGGCAGGACCAGTGTGTTTCTGCTGTGGGAGGGCATGGTAGCACAGCAGTGTATCTTTTAGTTTAGAGCAAGGTTGGGCATCTTTCTAAAAGACTCTAAGGGGTAGAGAATTTAGCACATCCCTTGGTGCGCCGTTCTGATAGTTAGTTACTTTGACTTGAGCTACTTCCAGCCAAGAGTGAATTCCAAAGTTAATCTGGAACACTACCATGTTCCCTCGTGGGCTCCGTTTCCAGTGCCTTTGTTGATCTCCACTGAAGGATGGGAAGACAGGCTGTTGCATTGTTTGCACTGTAGCAAGGCTTCCAGATGGAACGTTTGGGGTTGTTGTTTTTTTCCAGAGTGCCCCCATGAGACATTAGCTCTCTCCTTCTTGGCTAACATCCAGGTTTGTAGCAGTTTAATATCTGATACTGGTACATCCTCTGTCAGGGGACTTGTGAGGGGATGCTTCAGTGATCTAACAGGGCTTTTCCATTATGGGCTACAAGCTCCCACCGGCTGAAAAAGCTGGGGGCGGGTGGGTTGGAGTACACTGGTTAGCTCTCAACCACCAGAGACTCCTAGAACTTAGTGGTGGAAAAGTCTCATTAGGACACCCAGACCAGCTCCCTACCAGTGCAGGATTGTTCCCTACAGCACATTGAATGGTGTCTGCTTTGCACTAGTCCTAGTTTCATAAACTGGGCTGCAGTAGTCATGTCACCACTGCAGCTCTGCAAGAAACTAAGGGCAACTCTTCACTTGCCCACCCTATCCCCCAGAGACACAGCTCTGCAACATGGCCGGTGCGGGGTGCTTAGAACATCCCTTGAGATCAGTAGAAGTTTTGCTGGTGGAACAAGAATCCCATGTCCCTTACAGAGGAAGCCATGCTCAGCTCAGGGGTGCACCATGCGGATCAGAGAGGAGAATCCTGCGTTCTGATTATAGAACATTCTGTCCTCTCTCCCATGCCTTTTCCCCACGGGTATTGTTTTCAGTTTGCTCCCAGGTGTCATGGCTTGCTATTTGTCTCCCTTATGTTTGTCTTCTCCGGTAGTTGATTTGTAATTCTTTATTTGCTGGCTTCAGACCAATGCTCATACCATTCTCCTTCACTTCTTAAATCTTGCCAAGAATTTCCCTGTCTAAAGCGTGCTGATCTCCCAGGCTCAACCTGGTACCCCACGTAAAGCTTCATGAACCAGTGCTCCAGTTCCTTTGTCCCTCCTGGATGGAAATGAACCAATAGTAAGATGCCTAGTACTCCATTACAGCATGCTGATGTGGCTAAGAACTCACTGATTTTATGACTATAGTTGAGTCGGTGAGAGAGGGCTGGTGGTAAGTTACTTGGCCTTCAGTCCCGTTCCAATGTGGGGTTAAAAGTAAACTGGGTCCTGTATACACTAGTCTGTATACAGGGCTGACTAGTCTAAAAATCAGTGGTAGGTAGGGTTGCTAACTCTGACTGAAGCTATTCCGGGAGATTTTTTTTCCCCCAGCCTGACATAATGTCAGATTCTTAAAATATCCTATTAAAATCTCCTGGATTGTTTTCAGTAGTCACCGGGAAATTGATGCTGATTCCGGGAGACTCCAGGCCAAACCTGGAGAGTTGGCAACCCTCGTGGTAGGACTGAATGACCTGATGTTCAAAAGTCCAGCGTACCCAGTCCGGCCCCAAGTGTTCAAGCTGTTTATAGATGATGAACTTCCAGGCCACAAAGGGCCATTTGATCCTTTCGTCTGACATCCTCCAGCGCACAGGCCAGAGAATTCCATGCAGTATTGCCTGCATCTAATCCAACCACTTGTGCTTGAGTTTGAGCATATATTTTTAGGAGGGCATCCAGTATTGATGTAATGACTCCAAGTGGCAGAGAGTCCACCACACCCATGGGTCAGCTGTCCCTTATGTGCGCCTTATTCCCAGTTTGAATGTTGGTCTCCATTTTCCAGCCATTGAATTTAGCTCTGCCTTTGTTTGCTAGTTTAAAGAGCCCTTTAATACTGGAGCTCCTCGCCCTGTAAAGGTAGTCCCTGAAAACCAAAAAGACCATGCGGACTTAGTTGCAAATTAAGTGATAATGGCATTTTTCCAGTTTACTGTCACAGCTGCATTAATACCCATGAGTATTGCAATCAATGTTATCCCAGCGCGAGGGAACGAATGCATATCTGCTGCATAGTTTAGATTGAAGTTCTATGTTCAGATAAAGCATCTGTGCTGGGCACACCCCAGAATAGGGAAAGCTTGGCTGCGTCCTTAATAATGGGAAAGAATGTGCCTGTAATTTAATCTCTGTGTGTTCTGGTTTCAGTTGGCTGGGGGAAATCTAAGGCCATGCGGTGGGTAATGGGACTCCAGCAATTTGGTAAAAGAAAAGAAGGGGGAAGGGAGGAAATGCATTTAGCGAACAGTTGTGGAGCCCATCAGCCGTCCACTAAAATCCAGAGATGACTAGGAACATTGGAAGTGCCTTAATTGAGAGGCAGTGCTGCCTAGTGGATAAGCCAGGGGGCTTGTCTACACTGGCACTTTACAGCGCTACAACTTTCTCGCTCAGGGGTGTTGCAAGTTTCAGCGCTGTAAAGCGCCAGTGTAGACAGTGCACCAGCGCTGGGAGCTGCGCCCCTTATGGAGGTGTTTTTTTAGGCTCCCTCCCAGCCTGCGCCACAACCACACAAGCCACGTTAAAGCGCTGCCACGGCACCACTTTAATGTTGCCAGTGAAGACGTGCCCTAGGAGTCAGGAATAGAAACTACATTTCCTAGCTGTGTCACCGACCTGCTGTGTGATCATGGGCAATTCTCTTCCCCTCTCTGTGCCTCTGTTTCCCCTCTCATGCCTTGTCTGTCTGGTCTATTTAGATGGGAAGCTCTTTGGGACAGGGACTGTCTCTCACTTGGAGTATATACAGTGCCCAGCATGATGGGACCCTGATCTCAGCTGCAGCATCTAGGCACTACCGTAATACAAATGATAATAACAGATCAGGTCAGTCTAGGCCAGTATCCTGTCTCTGAGAGCAGTCAGCACCAGTTGCTCCAAAGGAAAGTGCAAGAATCCCTGCAGTCCATAGTTATGGGATACCTTGCCCCCCAAAAGATTTTTTTTCTAACTCTCAGTAGATCAGTCGTCCCCAAACTGTGGGGTGCACCCCCTCAGGGGGGCGCAGAGGAACATTTGGGGGCGCGGTGGGCCCGGGCCAGCCCCCACAGTGGGCAGGGAGGGAGCAACACCCAGCTGCGGCCCCAGCCCTGCTCCAACCCAGCTGTGGCCCCGGCTCCCAGCCCCTGCCCAGCCTCGGCCCCTGGCCGTGACTCCGTTCCTGGCCCCAGACCAGACCCACCCCCGCTGTGGCCCCAGTCTTGGTCCCCTTACCCCTGTCCACATCTCTCCCCCACCCCGAGCCGCAGCCCCACTCCCGGGGCAGGGCTGAAGATGGGGTAAGAGGGGGGGCGCGTGACCCTGACTAGTTTGGGGACCACTGCAGTAGTTAGAGGTTGGCCTATGCTTTGAAGCAGGACAGTTTAGATCCTGTCTAAAACTCTCAGTATCTTTTAACCCTCACTGTTAGAACTCTGGATCTTGTTATCCACAGACATGCCCCAATCCCTTTTTGAATCCTCCCAAGCTCTTGGCCTCAGTGATATCTTGTGACAAGGAGTTCCACTGGGCTAACTAGGACAAAGTTTTCTCTGTTCACAGTGGTTCACTCAGGTTGCCCAGGGAGGGAAACCAAAAGGATTTCCAAGAATGGAGGAAGCTCATAATGTATCCCCATTTTATTTATATATATTATACCCTAGCAACAAGCTGAAACAAGTAACAGCACTTGCATGCAAGCACTGAGTCCTTGTTCTTTCATGTCCAATTAGCAGGATGGGCACCCTCTTCCCTTGGGCAGAGAGATTTGTAAATTTCACTAGGTGACGAGAGATCCAGTGGGAGGGAGCCAAAAGTCATGGAGATGCAGGCCCCGGTTGGTATTTATTATTCCCAGGGCATTAATATGGGAGTCACGTGGAATCCCAGCCCCTGCGATGTGTTAAATTTATTTTTAATGTTATTAAAAGAAATGTTCTCGCCGTGTCCCGGGAGCTGTTTGGATGTTAGACAGGGGCAGTGTGAGGCCCCTCGGCTGCCTCCAGCACTCATGTTTTATGCATTAAAGGGAGCGCGTGGATTTCTCTGAGTGTGACATTTAGCATGAATAATTAATCATGGGGAGGACGTTAGTTTCACAATCGCTGGCACAGCAGCCTGGACAGAGGGATGGGACTGCTGAAGTGCAAAGGGAACGTGCAATACTGGCTCATGCAAGGAGCCCGTCCTTTATCTACTTCTCTCGCTCTCGCTGCTTAGTGGACAGAGTGATGGGATGGCTCTCAGAAGACCTGGGTGCTAGTTCTGGCTCTGCCACTGGCATGTTGGTTGCCCTTGGCAAGTCTCTGTGCCTCAGTTCCCCCATCTCTAAAATGGGGATAACTATAGGAACCTCCTTTGTAAAGCACTTGTAGATCTACTGCTGAAAAGCGCTAAATGGGAGCTAGATTTTATTACCTTATCTGAGCATCTCCCTATGCCGATGGAGTTGAGCTTCCAGTCTCCCTGCGTCGTGCTATCCTTGTTTTACAGCTGGGGAACTGATGCCCAGGGCAGATCAAGTGGCTTGCCCAAGGATATGTAGGGAGCCTGTGGCAGACATGATAACTGAACTCAGATCTCCTGCATTC
This sequence comes from Emys orbicularis, assembly GCF_028017835.1. NCBI lineage: Eukaryota > Metazoa > Chordata > Testudines > Emydidae > Emys > Emys orbicularis. The sequence goes on along the minus strand of NC_088705.1, from coordinate 4,521,834 downwards.
TGGTTCCACGCCCTACCCATTGCCTGAGCTTTGTACCTGCAAACAGTCCCCCTGTCTTCCATGAGATGGCGCACCCAGGGCCTGAGCCAAATCCATTTGTGCTCAGTGGGGACCAGGTTTTCCAAAGTGATTAGCAAGGAAGGATGGCCTAGTGGGTTTGCCCACCTGTAAAATGGGGATAACAGCACTGCCCTGCCTCGGAGGTGCACTGAGGATGAATGCATTAAAGACTCTGAGGTGCTTAGATCCTACAGTGATGAGGAGGCCCAATCTGAGGCGCCTTAAAGGGACATGGCTTCCTAAAAGTGACGGAGCCCCCTCTCTGAAGACCAGGCCCCTGTAAGGCATTGTAAGATGAGCTCCCCCCCATGAAAACTCAGGCTTCCCTTGCAAACCGTGGGACATTCCCCTGGCTGTAATGAGACCTGGGTCTGGCTCATAAGCAGTGGCAGGACTTGGGCCCTTTCCTGTGAGATCTGGGGAGGAGGGCTACTGACTATTCCCCGAAACTAAAAAGCAGTAAATTCAACACAGGAAAAAGGAAACAGCCCGTGGAACTCATTGCCACAAGATAGCAGGGACACTAAGTGCTTAGCAGGCTTCAAAACAGGACTGGACATTTGTGTGGATTATGAGAACATGCGGCATTAGAACAGTGAGGATGAGTCAAACAGCCAAGAGGTTTGGACCGGATCTAAACCCTCTTACCTCATAAACTAGCCTCGAACGCATGAGGGGTCAAGCAGAAACTTCCGCGCAGGGCAGGTTATCCCGTAACTGGAGGGTTTCTTGCACCTTTCTCTGAAGCAGCCGGGGCTGGTCACTGTCTTAGAAAGGAGACTGGATAAGACAGACCCTGGTCTGGTTCTTTATGGCAGTTCTTGTGTTCCTATTACCACCCTTCCTTCCTGAAGGTCTCCGCTCTCCTTGTACTTTCTGTGAATGAATTTAAGGAGACGTGCGGCGGTTAGATGGATGTGGTATCATGTAGGTACATGAACGCGGTATAAACCATTGCACTGAACGTATGTTTTTTAGAAATGTCCTTTCATCACTCAAGTGGATTTAACTCCTGTTCAGATATATTGATTTGTTCTGGCCTGGTGACGTTGTACAAAGAGCTTAACTCTCTGCTGTTCAACTGCCCTGGCCTAACCTGTTTGAGGGATTAAATGCGGAGTTTCACCAGTTCCTACCTTCAAGAGGGTGTAATGCAAAAAGCCAGATAGGGCTTGGTTGAGTCATTTACAAAGCTGATTAAATTAGGGAATCTGCCAGCTCTCATTCCCTCAGACACGCAGACATGCCCAGCCATTCACCTTTGGGGGTGTGGAGGGGAAGAGCCCAACCCCAGTCAACCGTGGGCTAATGGGATTATCTGTAACAAACTAGCTGGGGTGGTGCACATACACCAGTGACCCAGGTACTGCCAACACCAGGAAACTTTTGCAGAGTGCCCCACTGGATTTACATGGTTTGAGTGGGTTAGACCAGGGGTGGCCAACCTGGGGCTCCGGAGCCACATGCGGCTCTTCAGAAGTTAATATGCGGCTCCTTGTACAGGCACTGACTCCGGGGCTGGAGCTCCAGGCTCCAACTTTCCAATGTGCCGGGGGGTGCTCACTGCTCAACCCCTGGCTCTGCCACAGGCCCTGCCCCCACTCCACCCCCTTCCCTCTCCCCAGAGCCTCCTGCACGCCACGAAACAGCTGATCGGGAGGGGCGGGGCGGGGCAGGGAGAGGGAGACGCTGATCGGTGGGGCTGCTGGTGGGTGCAGGCACTGGGAGCGGGGCAGGGAAGCTGATGGGGGGCTGCTGACGTATTACTGTGGCTCTTTGGCAATGTACATTGGTAAATTTTGGCTCTTTCTCAGGCTCAGGTTGGCCACCCCTGGGTTAGAGCATTGGGGGAGGCTGGGAGTCAGGACGCCTGGGTTCTATTCCTGGCTTTGCCACCAATTCACTGTGTGAATTTAGGGGCATGCTTCCCCTCCACAGGTTCCAGTTCCCTGATAAAGGGGATGATAATTCCATATGTTCTTTGACCAGATTTCTTTCTTTATGCCCCAAAGACATGCACAGTAAAAGCTAGTGATGGGCAAACCTCAGAGGCTGAGTGGGGATATAAACAGCTGAAGCCTGAGCGGGTGGCAGTGAGTCAGTGAGGGAATCCACGTTCTCCCGAAGCGGTGTGGTGAAATGGGAGGCCTAGGAGTCTATAGTGGAGGGGACTCTGCCTAGGGGGTATGGGAGGAAGATCGAGGAGGGAGGTTGGAAGGAAGGGTCTGTATGGGAGGCCTGAGGCTTTTGGTGCTGTCATTAGCGAGGGGCCTGAGCAGGAATCCCAGACCCAAACTGAACCCCGCCATCTTTGGGAATGTTCCGGGCCAAATTTCACAGCTTAGACCCGTCCCCAGTTCACGTGGGAAACCGTAACAATCAGCTGGGCCAGCTCATCAGCACAGATCCACTGAACGTGAGCGTCGCTACACTGCGTTACCCCAGTGGAGAACCTGGCCTGCTCTTGTCAGCTGGCTTGGCTATGGGGGAATGTGTCCAAGAATGAAATCCTCACTAGGTCTTTCCCTTTCGCTGCTCTGTTCCAGAAGGCGCACAGGGGCTGGAACTAGGGGTGCAGAGGTGCTGTTTTACCCATTGGCTTGAAGTGGTTTCCATTATATGCAGGGTTTACAGTTCGGTTCAATGATTCGCGGCACCTCTGAAAAGAGGGCAGGGATCCGATGCGGTAACGACTTGACTCAGCACTGAAAGACGTGGAGGTGACCCCTGGAGTGACCCTGCCAGATATTCCAGTTCCCCAAAGGCACCAACTTTCTCCCAGAAGCAATGCTGCTGAGCCGAGCCATTGAGAACTCTCTTTCCCTTTCCTGTCTCAGTTCTGAATCAGCAGCTGGGTCTTCACAAGTGCTGAGCTGTCACAGAAGTGACCGTTGCCACCCGTTCAGCGGCCTGGCTTTTCCTGCTCCTCATGTTCTCTCTCCAGGTAGCCTGGATCAAAGCAGAATGAGACTGGAGAGTTTTATTACTGGAGGGGGAAAGCGATGGAGGTAATTACTGCTCCAATAAGGAATAAAACCTGTTATTTCAGCTGGGTATTTGTCAGTCCAGCACCACACATGTGACTTTCACGTCTAAGGACACAGCCCCAGTTTAATCTCATCTCAGCACTTAGCTCTTGCTCATGTGTAAAAATGCTGTCCCGCCTCTCTCAAAAATCACTGAAATTCCTGGTTTCTCTGCTATCGTCAGAAGGAATGTACAAAAACAACTCCTCCACACCCAGGGGGAGATTGCTCTCCAACTATAAATCTCACACACAAACACACACACACACACACACACACACACACAACACACACACACACACACATTGCCAGGTAAAAATTTGACCATTGCAAGACACTGTTTCTGGTGGGATACAATCCAGATTCGTTGTGACAGTGAAAAGAGCACAGGTAATTTCTATCAAGCCATCTCATTCATTCTCACAAACCAGCAGATGGGTTGGGGCAGGAGGGAGAAGGTGTTTCCCCAGAGGGGATGTGCGAGATTTACAGAGACTTCTGTTTCAGTGGAAATCGGCGAAGTTGCCTCTCAGCTTCCACCAGTGGAAATGAAATCAGAATCTGGTCTGTGTAGTTTTAGATCATTCTCCGCCAGTACAGTGTGTGTGTGTCCATCCAGATAAAAGCAAACTCTGACAAGTGGTTAGATCTGGCCACCAGTTAGACTGAATAAGATGCAATCTTTTCCCCTTGTTTTCTCAAGAAGTGGGATTAGAAGGGGAGGGAGCAACTTTTGTGATTTCAGATGTTACCTTTGTTGTATTTCTCCAAGCAGCGTCCTCTGGCTCCTAGAGTTCTGCTGCCTGTTTCAAACAAAGATCTCAACGTGCAAAACAAGTAATGATCGGATACATGAACAATCAATAAACATCTGGGGCCAGATCCTCATCTGGTGTAAATCAGTGTAACTCTGAGTTCAGTTTACACCAGCTGAGGATCTAGCCACTGAATTTGTAGGGGTTCATCTAAAATGAATACGTGGTTGTCTGTTGCAGGAACGATGTATTTAAATACACACAAAACCATTTTTAAAGTCAAACTTTAATGACACAAGTGTAAATCTGGAGCAACTCTGCAAAAGCTAACTACGTTACTCTGGAGTCACACTGGATAGAAACTGGCCCAGAGGCCTTTCCCTGTGGAATGCAAAAGTTGATTATGGAGCTCAGCATACAGGAGTAAATATGGTCAGAAATAACTACCCTGGTCACAGCACTGCTTTACTGCGGAAACAGCACTCAGCTTTTCCTTCCCTTTTGCACATCTTTGCGCCAGCATCCATGCAGACTTCACTTCATGCAGAGCTCCCACCAGAGATTGTGCTTCTGCTGGGCACTGTGTATTCACAGGGTGAGGGACTGTGCCTGCCCCAAAAAGCTTACAATCTCCCTAGGACTTGGCTTGCCCAGTATCGCACAGCAGGTTAGCAGTAGAACTAAGGATCAAACCTAGGTCCCCTAAGTCGAGGTGTAGTGCTCTACCCCTTGCACGGTCTGTACTACCTCTAAGGTAGCATAGGACAGAGCCGTCATTGCTCCAGATGAGGGGAGAGGGAGGAGGCGAGGCACCGAATTTCCTTTTTCTAACAGCTTTCTCAGGATCACAGCTCCCAAGCTGGAAGCAGAAACGGGGGCTTTTATACTTCAGTGACAGGCTCAGGTCCAATCAACCCCCAAAGTTCGCAAGAGGGTTGAGATGCAGCATTTGGGCTGGGTCCCAGCTTTGCTCTGGATAACAGATTTTAGAAATCCACTTTCCTTTCAAGCATTCTCTTTTGCCAGCACAGCGTTGTTAATTCTTGATCACTCGCCATGAGTCACCTGGCGCGCCCACACTGCCAGACAACGTTACAGGCAATTGGTTGCGGTGTGAAGGGTACAGTTAGGAACCCCCACACCAAGGTATTGACAATTTCCTACCAATACACTTTTGCTGCTCTGGTTTCTTTACTGTGTGGTTGGGTTAGTGACAAGGGAATGTCAAAAAGTTCCGAGCTGAATCGGGTTGTAGTTCCTTTGACTAATCCAGGAAACAGACAGTGCTGTGGCATGTACTTTACCAGCACTTTTCCCGAGCATCTGAACACTGTTCAGTCTTGGAGAACATGCTGTATTGTTGTTAGATTTGATGGGATGTTCCTTTGGGGGGGAGCTGTTGCAAAGAGTGAGGGAGTTTGATTTCTGCCTTTAATTGCTCTAACTGGAATCAATTCTTGGGGAAGAATTGCTCCCTGGGAGCCAGTCATTGGTGTTGGGCAAAGGTTTCTGAAAGAGCGGACTTGCTGCATGCTGTTTGTGACCACCATGTTCCAGGACTGGTGCAATACACTATAGATAAAAAAAGGTGTGCTAAGAATATACTCAGACACCATATTACTGATTTTTCCTCCAATGGGAAAACAACCTGCAGGACCCAGAGGTACCAGCCCCAGAGGCAAGGGGTACGTCCTTTGCTGATGCCATTTTGTGCCTCACATGAGTCCTGCAATATTTCCATTTCTCTCTTTTCATTGCATTTCTTCTGGCAATGAAGCTTTTCCCCATCTCTGCACTCTTCCCCTCCTTCACCCACTCCTTGGGCTGCTTGCTCAATGCTACTCCTCACTCCGTCCACGCCCTGCCCTGCCCTGCCACCCCGTACTTTAAAGTTTAATGGTTTACATCTTGAGTGCATGCTAAGCTGTGATTGAAAGGATAGGAATGCACAGGCTCTGAGCCTGATTGTGATCTCACAGCACTGTACCTCGGGCAGCGTGGTTCCTCCTGGCTCACACCACTATTAAGGGAGAGCAGAATCGGGACTCTTGTATTGAAACTCTTGGGGCCAGATCTTCAGCTGATGCAAAGTGAGGTAGCTGCACTGAAGGCAACAGAGCTATGATGATCTACCCCAGCAGAGGGTCAGACCCTTAGACCTCAAAACCACTTCTCCTGCTCTGCATGGGAAATGAAGTTCTCCCCCGCTGGCTAGCCCCTTTCCAAAGCAAAGAGAGGTGGGGCTAAGCTGGTTAGGAGAGCAAGCTCTGCTGTGCGTGCCCCTGCTCTGTGCCTGCATCAGTGACCTTCTCCTCCCCAGACACACCCGCACCGAGGCTGATGTTCCCCCTTTGCATGCTGATTGGCTCCAAGAGCTTTTCTTCCATGGCTCCAAATGTTTTTGTGAGCTGCAAAGCAAGGGCGAGATCCAAGCATATAAACTAAAGCAGGGAGAAGCCCTTGTTCCACCGAGGAAAGGAAGGAGATTCAGAAAAGATGGTCAGTGAGATTCCCTTGGGAGCTGGCATCACTCACGTCTTCGGAGGTGTTTCAGGGGTCTGCGAGATCTCGGTTTCCACACCACTGGGAGACCAAAAGCATTGAGCCCACGCTGGGTAGATCATAAAGCCAAATTCTTCCTTCTGAGCGGGTAGGGACACTGTGGGGTTTAGAGCAGGGATAAAATCTAGCTCCTGACTAGTTGTGGATGTCAAAGATCCCATGCTGGTTTTGTTAAGACCAGGGTCCTGGCCCAATTCTAATCTGGGCAGGCATGTTTGGCTGACCTATTTCCCCATGTGTTTTCAAGTGGACACCGTTTTCTTCGTCACTTGTTTTCCTAGTGTAGGGCTGATGGTTCAGAATGACGGCTGTGCCCCACCCCCATGCTGGATGCATTTTAGAGGTGGCAAAGGAATGATCCCTCTAAGTGCTTTGGGGCCCTGCATGAAAGGTACCATCGACGTTATCATAGGGCCAGGGGTTTCTGTCTGGAGATTAGGGCCCCGTATGTTTTTTTGCAATTTGGAGGCATTGGATGAGACCTGGGTGACATGTTTGTGTCTGAGCATGGCCAGGTGCTAAGTTCAGGGTTGGGTCCCTTTGCCCGTCTCTACTCAATGATTCTACGTCCCGGCTCTCAGGAATCTGCCATTGTGTCTCCCTTCTTCGCTCTTGTCTGCATGTTCCCCTTTACCTGACCCTTGAGCGCGAGTCCCAGCAGAACCCCTTGTAACGCTTGGCACCCATTCAGGTAGCTCCTTTCCGCCACTCCCCGACTGCACAGTCCTGCCAGCCCGGCAACAAAAACGCTCGGAAGAACCTGGCCCGCACATGTGGGAGGGGGCCAATTCTGTGCCTGCCCCAAGCTTGCAGTTTGGGGGGGTAATGCCCCTCCTGCCCCCGCCCCCAAACTACCCCCAGGGTGTGCACACACAAAATATCCCTAGTTTGGTCAATGTCTGCAGCATGGACAAAAAAAGCCGAGCTGAAGTGAGAAGACTCGCCGTCAAAGTGCAGCAAGAGGTGGCCTGCGGCAAGGGAAAATGCCCCGCGTGTCTAACGAGAGGCTTGCCCCCGCTGCATGTTAGAACAAGGAATCCTGCGTGCGTGTGGGAGGCCCCGCTCCTGCTTCTTTGAGGGGCGCATTCATTTCTGAGTGGGGCGGCTCTCGGCTCGGAGCTTCTCAAGCGTGCGATACCGGCTCCTCCCTTTGCACTAGAGCAGCAAGCGGCGGGCATGTCTGAACAGACACAGGTTGGAGGTGGGGATCCCTCGCCGTTTACCTGCGTGTTTACCTTGACACTCAGAAATACCTCTCCCCCCTCCCCGCCCCCTGTGACCATTTTCCAGCATTCATGGAAAGGTGCCTGAAATGAAATGGCAAAGATTTGGTGGAGGGAACAGTGCTCCCCCATTTACTCAGCATGGTGTGGGTTTGGGGGAGGGGGTTGTTTTGTTTAGTTTAATTGAAGGAAAAGGAGACATTGCATTGTGACTGGGGGTGGGAACATCATTTAAGGAGGAAATTACCAGTGATGACTAGAGCGGGCTGAATGTATTTGGTGCTGGTGGTGCTGCGGCTGCTCCCCTGTAGCCCAGGCGTTGGGGCATTCATCGGGGATGTGGGAGACCCACGTTCGAATCCCCGCTCTAGAGCAGACCCAAACCGGACTCTTTCAATTCACTGCAAAACTTCAGATTAGTTTTGACCCTCGTGGAATTTTTGTTTCGATTTTTTTCGAAACAGCCACTGAACCGAAAAATCAGCTCTGCGCCCAGCTCTAGTGAGGAGACCAGTGAAGGCATCAGATTCCCTGCATGAAAATCTCTCTTTAAATCAGGCTGCGGTGGACAGTGGCTACACAGCCAACCCCCCCCCCCTGCAGTGGCAAAGGGTTCTTCAGTGCTTTGCACCCCGAGGCACTCTGAACTCCGCAAGGCCCAGGTGAATGATGAAACCAGTCAGTAGTGAGTCACCACCATCGTTTTCTAGAGCACCTGCGTTCACCATCCCAGGCTAACGTGTCAGAGCTGATAGGATCACCGCACCTGGAGATATGGCTGCGGAGACACATGGGTTGCCTGAGGGCCTTGGAGGGTTTCCTAGTTGACAGTGTTTCAATGTTAGTGTTTCCTAAACAGCAGCCACACTACCGACGATAATTGCTTAGTGCTGGATGGGGTGTGCAAAAAACAAAGCAGGGCATTCCCATGCATTGTTGTGGTTAAGATCTCAGATCTCCGTAGGAAAAAAATCATTAACAAGAGGCCCAACCCTGCATTGTACTGAGTAGCATCGACTCCTGTTGAAACTAATGATACCAACATCTTCCTTTAGCTGTTACTTTTGTTTCCTCAAGACCCTTCTCCCAGGATGCGTTTAGAAGCTCAGGGATGTTGAGAGAGATGCTGATTGGCTACAGCTATCCAGTAAAATGGGCCATTTCATTCCCTTCCAGTCAGGGCCGGCTCCAGGCACCAGTTCAGCAAGCAGGTGCTTGGGGCGGCCAAGGGGAAGGGGCGGCACCTCGGGCTCTTCAGCGGCAATTCGGCGGCAGGTCCCTCGGTCCCTCTTGGAAGGACGGACCTGCCACCGAAGTGCCACCGAAGAAGAAAGCGGCGAGGTGGAGCTGCTGCCAAAGTGCCGCCGATCGCGATCGTGGCTTTTGTTTTTGGTTTTGTTTTTTTTCCGCTGCTTGGGGCGGCAAAAACCCTGGAGCCGGCCCTGCTTCCAGTCATTTCCGCAAGGGTGCTCACTGACTCTTGTTAAATAAAAGAGGCCTTATAAAATTAGTTCCACTGCCAGAATAACTAGTCATCGTTAGAGATGGGATCTGGATCCAGCTTTAAACCTCCCCAATGAACAGGCTTCTTTGAATCTGGGTCAGGAGCCAATGTGCAGGTGTGGTTAGGGCCAGAGTGTTGGTTCTGGCCCATCTCTATGTATAAGATATTAATGCATGGAATTGGTGGCTCCCAAGTTGAGGCTGTTCACAGAGAGACAATTATTCCTGGGACTGCGTATCCTCAGACATCCAGCCTCCCTGGCATCCCTGGGATCAGAATCTGCCCCAGCCAATCCCACTACAAGAGTTCTTCCTGCCTTTATTCTTCAGCATTTAAAACGCACCCACAACAAGATCTGGGACATGGGCCTAAAACAAGACACAGCCCATAATGAAAACTAGACTCACCCAAAGCAAACCACCTCCCCACGCCTATAGCAAAAGCCTGCTCACAGAGATGACAGGATGCCTACGGGGCAACAAACCCGGGCCCAAGGAAGAAGAGATTTCCAGAGCCAAGGGCTCGCCACCGAACAGGCCTCCTGATGCTGAATACTAGGGGCAGTTAGCTGTAGGGCATCGGTTATGGGGAGAGGTGTCGCTCTGGTAGCATGAGTTGGAACCATATTGGGCTGTAGGGATTTAATACTGGTGGGTATGGCCTAGGATGACCAGACAGCAAGTGTGAAAAATCAGGACGGGAGGTAGGGGGTAACAGGACCTTATATAAGACAGAGCCCCAAATCTCGGGACTGTCCCTATAAAATCGGGACATCTGGTCACCCTAGCATGGCCAAGCCCACTGTGCAATCAGGCTGCCTCCTTGTGCAGCAGCTGCTTTCAGGTGCTCCGCGGGTTCGCGCTGAGTGGCAGACACATGGCAGGTTGCTTTGGGCACAAGCGCTCCGGGGCCTGGACAAGCCGTAGGCGATAACTCTTCCCTCCCAGCTGAGGCCTCCACTGGATTTGCGATGAACTGTAGCTGCACACAGGCTACATCCGTGCTACAAGCTCGGGGTGTGAGTCCCCTGCTCACGCCCACGTGCGTCCGCTCACTCTCAGCACGCTAGTGCCAGTGTAAATAGCAGGGCAGCCGCAGCAGGGATACGGCTGAGCTGGGCCGAATACACACCCATGGGCTTGTACTCAGCATGGCCCAGTCGTGCCTCTGTTACCGCGACCACAGCTATTTATACTCGGCCTGGCTCAAATCTGGGCACACAACCAGGGCTCGCAGTGTAGACACAGCCACGGGCTGACGCCACAGTCATCAGTGGGGGTCAAACCTCCTGTGTCGAAAGCAGGAAGCCTGCCCATTGCACGCAGCGGCACTCCCTTGGGTGTCAGTAAGAGGCAGGCTCTATAGCTGCGGGGCCTGACGCTATGAGGAGATCTGCCCTAAGCAGCATGTTGTATTATCCGCCCAGGCAGGCTTTGTCCCTGCCCGTCTGTGGGCCGCATGCAGCACAGCACATAGAACAGTTGTGCGCTAGTGCAACTGACGTGAATTGCTGGGCACAGCCCCCCGCCGCACTGAGCAGTGGTAAGTCCCCAGCTTCTTGGCCATCCCCTGCTCCCCCCGTCTCCAGCGCACAGGGGGCAGAGGGGTGGGTCCAAGGAGACCTAGGCTGAAGGGCAATCCTCATCTGGCAGTTGAGGGGCTGAGCTCTGGACTCCCTTCCTAGGGCCCCCTGCTCTGGAGCCGAAGCAACCCGGCTGCCTCGGTGCCAGATCAAGCCCTCCATCCTACTTGTCCCTCTGGATGTTGTGTGGCTAGGCACAGCGATCCGGGCTGCACTGGGCAGAATCCGGGCCGTGGGGCCGAGAACCCCCTGCTGATTTGGCACATGTCGGCGTCAGTGAGGGCGCTGTCCCTGGCCTGGGGGTGTTAAGGCCGTTTGCTTGATGGAAGCTTGCTCCCTGCTCCCCAGCTGCACAGCCGTCCTGGCTCCAGGTGGAGCTCTGGCTGGGAAAGTTGGGCCTTGCCCTTGCTCCCCCTGGCTTCTTAGACTGGTTCACCAGCCTGAGAAGAATTCTTTTCCCTTTGCACATTTCCTGCAGGGCCACACCTTCCGTGCTGGGCAGAAAATAAGGGAGGTTGTTGCATGGAGATGAGCTGGAGACCTCATGCTGCCGTTTTCTTCCTGTCTTCCTTCTGCAGGGGAGGCTGTTCAATGGCATAGACCTTAAACAGGGCTGCTTTGGGGGATCTGACGGCTTTTTCGTTCAGCAGGAAGTATCGGGACAGACAGAGAGCTGGGCAGGTGAGTGCAGTTTACCTTCAGTTTCACCGGAGTATTGAATATGGAACTCTAAGCTGGGTGCCAAAGAATAGCACTAGGAAATGGTGCTGACCCGAGTAGATCAGTAAATGATAGTCTCAGCTCTGTCTGGAAGGAAATATACCCCTTGGTGGAGTATTTTCACTAGGCAGATGAGCACATTCTGAGTCAATCTAGTCCCGTTTTCAACCATTTGTCATATTTTGAAAACAATGTCCAACTGTTAAAGACAAAGTAGACAATTTCCCCCTCCCTTTCGAAGTAGAGTTATACACAGCTGTGAAGGATCTCTGTATTTATTTCACATTTTCCTTTAAGTCATTTTAATCAGCCAGGCTGCTGGGCTTTAGATCTGGAGAACAGAAGAGAATGCAAGAGTCTGGGGGGAAGTGGAAGGGGAAACGAGGCTGGGTTTTTTCGCAGTGTCTTATGCAAGATTTATATTGTGTGGTCTATAAAAAATAAATAACCAGTCCCAGATCACTAGAAGGTGCAACATAACGTGTCTGAAAGGTTCCTATCTCCAGACTGACGTGGTGAACTGTCCAATAATCAGAGAGAAAGAAGGGCGCGTGAGAGAGTCTCTCAGAAATGTTGCTAGGATATAGAAAGAAAACCGCACTTAGGGCCCTATCCAAAGTCAGTTGGCTTCCAGTCAGGCTGTTATTTCTGGAAAGCCTATGTGTCTCAATGTTGGAAGGCGCAGGGGGCATTGTCCTCCATCTGGTGGGGTTTATGCCCCTCTTTGGACGCTGCTAAATTATCCAAGCCCAGGAACTGATGGTTCCCATCCCTGGCTCATAAAGATTCTCCTGGAAACCAAAATGTCTTGGCCACTGGAAGGCACCAACTTGCTCTGAACGGCCTCTAATTCCCTATAATGCCCCAGCATCCCCCCACTGAGCAGTGTTCGCCACCCAGCCCCACCTCTCTTTGCATATGGGCCGGTCCTCGCCTATCACTCCACCTGTAACCGTCATCTGGACACTGCCCAGAAGCAAACAACCCTCAAGCCTCCGTTTGCATGAGCAATTTCTGTACCGGAGGGATGGGTGGGTCTCCTTGCTATCAGTAGAATGCTGTCCCCCAAAATGCTTACAGCAAGACCGCATTGTGCCATGGAGATGGGGCTTCAGTCATGTCCCTGAAATGTTCCAAATCCTGGAGGACGTGGATAAGGTCCCACGCCCACGAGTAGTGTCCCATTGAATAGTTTGTGGGCCCCCTAGCAGGCCTTTCTGTCTTCTGTTGCAGAAGCCACCAGAACCTAACAGAGTAGCAGTGTCTATATTTAGCCTTGTATGTTTGTCTGTAGCTAGTCAAGAGGGTTCTTTGGAAGCCAGCTGTATCCATGGGGTTTTCTTATGTTCGTAATGTTGTGTAAAGCACAAAGACACAACACTGCTTTGCAGAGAAACCGGGCTTTAGCCATGCTGGGAGCACAGATGGGTTGTTACCTAGGCAACTACTACTATTAGTTACACATTTTGGGGCCAATCTCCATGCCGGCGTGTCCCTAGGTCCCATGGCAGGGTCAGGACCTTGGTTAGGACCCCCTGCCTCCTGGGAAAGGGTGGGCATGCTCTAAAGCGCTTTGATGAACTGTTTACAGCCCATGGGCCACTGGCAAATTGTTCTCTTTGACTCTTCCCTCTTTGTTACATGTGGTGTGTTTGGTCTCCTAAGTCACATGATGCCATTCCCATTGCGGGCCCAGTTGAATCAGATACGTAAGTCCCATTGATTCCAATGGGCCTGCTCGTGTGGTGCTTGAAGTTAAGAATGGGATTTAGCACTGGCTGAATCCAGCTCTGAAGGACCAAGACCTTTTGAGGACAAGAATCGTTCTGTGTCCAGCACTACTGGGCCATGATCCTCTTGGTGCTTCCCAATATAACTAGTGAATTTCCAGTTCAAATTTCCAGACAAATAAACATTCCTGCTAGAACTCATGAAACTTGGGATTTTTTGTGTGGACAATTTCACAAATAAATGGAGTCATAGAATATCAGGGTTGGAAGGGACCTCAGGAGGTATCTAGTCCACCCCCCTGCTCAAAGCAGGGGGGATCCCCAGACAGATTTTTGCCCCAGATCCCTAAATGGCCCCCTCAAGGATTGCACTCACAACCCTGGGTTTAGCAGGCCAATGCTCAAACCACTGAGCTAGTCTTGCACATACTAAAGAATTTGACCCCAAGAACCAAACTGAACCAAACTTGCAGCCTGTATACGTACAAATATTTGTGAATCAGTCCTTCCACCATTCAGCCAGCTCTCACATTCACTAACTTCCTGTACAGTGGCTTAAACTGAATGTTCTTTTTTGGCTCTGATCCAAGGCCCATTGAAGTCAATGGGAGTCATTCCAATGGGCTTTCAATCAAGGCCTTTGTGTCTTCTATAAAATATGCCTGATATCGCCCAGAACTGGCTTGTCCAGTCCAGGGAACCTTTATTCCTTCCCATGATGCATTTCATCACCATGGGCACATTCTTTCCGCATGAATAGTGCAAACACCCAGTGATCAGACGTCTAAAGAGTAATCAGGGCTTTTGGTTACAGAACTTGCTGCTACCTCAGGATAGGGATTGAAGCGCAGAAGCCGTTGGTTGTCTCTGTTCTGGTTATGGCACATTTGCCCATGAATTTTGGGCAACGGTGGCTTTGCAGTTTTATTCCGGCACATTCCACAGCCGGGCAACATCGTCGTTTTTGTAAAAAGGCCAATTTTGCAGGGAAAGATTTTGAGCATTTGCCCTTTTTGCAGGTTTCAGTATTAAAAAAATAATTATCCAAATGAAAATTTGCAAAATATAGAGGTGTGTGCTCAAAAACTGTACAATTTTTCAGGACAGCTGGAAGCATGTTGACTCAAAAATGGTCCTGTAATTTGAACAAAGCAAGGCAAACGTCACAAAACCCTCCTTGGAAATTCAAAATGAAATGCAGAAGATCTCTGCTGAGGGTTTCCAGTGTCAGGCTGTAATTAGGGTGACCAGATGTCCTGATTTTATAGGGACAGTCCCGATTTTTGGGTCTTTTTCTTATATAGGCTCCTATTACCCCCCAGCCCCTGTCCCGATTTTTCACATTTGCTGTCTGGTCACCCTAGGCTGTATTGCGTGCATGGCCCTCTCTGTGATTGTTTGCCCACTGCTATTTTCAAATGGTGAAATTCACCCCAGTCCAGAGGGCCAGTAAAAGGTCTCTGTGCCGCTTAAGTCCCTCGCTAGCCTGCTTCAGTGATGCATGGGCTTTTTGCTGACCAACTGCACAGTGATTGCATAAAAATTAACATGGGGCTACCCTCTTGATGCTTTTGCAAAGAATCCCATCTCCAAGGAGACACGTTTACACCCGTAAAGGCCATTTTGCTAACTTCCCATTCCGTAAAGTCAAGGAAGGGTATTGAAAATGGAGCTGTATCCTTTCTACCTCTAACACCGCCATCACCAGAAAAAGGCTCTGTGATCAAAATCTAGCTGACAATTGTCTTGATGAAATAAGAAGCACAATAGACTCCAGCTGACTCTCCTATAAATGCATTTCTTCCCCCCTCCTCCTGGCTATAATCACAGCAGAAAACCACTTGCCTTTTATCATTGCAGTGAACAGCTCTGATTCAGTGACACGTGCCTGCATGCTCAAAAGTGGGTACTGCTTTTGCGTGCCCGACTTGAGAGGCGTTAAAGGGTTGTGATATTCAGAAAGTGCTGAGCACACCGCTGGAATGGTTTTCGTGTCTGATGAACATTTTCACAACACTGAAACATGTTCCTGTCGCAAATTGGGATGGAAAGTCAAAATTGCAAAAATGATCACAGACGGGGAGGAAAAAATCTCAGATCGGGTCAACGGAAATATTTCCCTTGGAGAATTTCTTCATTTAGATTTTGACCTGTTTTTAGCTAATTTCTTTATTATAATTAGCTTAAATTTTTAAATGAAAAGTCGCTTTGAACTAAACCAGATTTTTTTCATTTTGAAGACATGGAAATGAAGTGTTTTGACAATTCCAAAGCTGTTTTTTCTCCCCCCCAAAAAAACTTTCAAGTAAAGAAAATTTGTCAGAACTGACCCTTGCCCGTAGAAAGTGTGGGGTTTGCTGACTCAGCATTTTCCAGGACAAAAATGGTTCCTTCACCCTTTCCTAACCAGCTGTACTGCGCACGCACTGCCTGACAATCAGCCCCTTTAGCGTGTCTTGTGTTGAGCACCCCAAATTACTAGTCCATTGTGAAAATGTAGGAAACAGCTATTGGGCACTAAGAAAGGGACACTCTGTAGGATCAAATTCTGCTCTCATTTATACTAGTGTAACTTAGGGTGCTTCCGAAATTGGCTGAGCTGTATAGATATCCAGCTGGTGTAGCTGAGAATATAACAACACCTAGCTCTGGTATAGCAATTTCATCCGCGGATCTCAAAGCACTTCACAAAGGAGGTCAGCATCATTATCCCCATTTTACAGATGGGGAAACTGGGGCACAGACGTGGGAAGTGATTTGCCCGAGCTCACCCAGCGGGCCAAAGGCAGAGCCAGGAATTGAACCCAGCTCTCCTGAGTTCCAGTCCAGTGCCCTCGCCTGGCCCTTAGACCTAAAAACTGCTCCACAGCCACTTAGACCAAGTGCGTCTTTTCTTTGACATTATAAAGCGAGAACAATATTAAAAACTTGACGGGAATTAAACCACCCACAAAATGATCTTTCCTATACCTCCAACTTGAGCCTACTGCAGGCAGGGCGTGCAGGGTTAAGGCTGCAAGGGAACCCACCCTATCTGTTTTGTGTGGCCCAGAGGACAGGGAGATTCATGGTTGTAGTTTGGAAGGCATTTCGCTCCGGGGCTGGCCAGCCATCTGAAACTAACTAGGCTGGTTAATAAAGCACCCTCAGCCGGCATGCAGGTAAAACCCGAGATGGATTGTAAGGGGGCAGGTTGTTCCAAAGTTGGTGGGGTGCATAGCCCTAAAGTCCCAGGAGTGAGTCCCGGCAGAAGTGCACATGAATCCACTCAGGGCTCTACCGGTGCTGTCTCCTGGGGGTCTCCGCTCACTCCCTGCCTGGGCAGGGTATCATCTTCTGGGAAGAGTATCCCGAAAGGAAGGATGGTCTTAGCCTCCTTCATCCCACAGAATCGCAAACTGCGTTCAGGCAGCGTCGCCAAGAGGCAGCTGCTGCTGGGGTAGAGGGCAGCCGACAAAGCACACCACACTGGGAGAAGGGGCTGCTGCAGCAAAGCATCCTGGGGCAAAGCCCCTCCGCAGCCCTGCTGGTAAGAACGGTGCCATGAGGTCTTTTATGGCCCGGCAGAGCAGTCAGGGCCTTGGCTTTGGAGTTTTTGAGGGGCTTTAAAGGCAAAGCAGTGGGATATGGGCAGGAGCTGACTGTAAAGGGAGAGATGGAGTTAGTGTGGTGCTTTCTGAGTCAGAGATTTGCAGACTGATTGTGGCAGGGAATCCCAGGAGGAGCAGCCAAAGAGTTCTTCGTAAGGCTGGTCATAAATTTTCCATCTAAATTATTTTTTGATGGAAAATTGGGGTTCCGATTAAACCAGTTTTTCATGAAAAATGTCTGCTCTCTGTAGACTCTTTTTTTTTAGTCAAAACACTGAATGGCCAGAAAACTACAATATTTCAATTTTGAAGGCTGCTGCAGTGCCTCTTGGGAGTTATAGTTCCAGTGCCTCCTGCTCCCATTCTCCTCTACAGGCCGGGCTCCCCAGCTGAACTTTATCTCCCATGGTGCACTGCAGCCAATCAACTGCCATGATACACTGCCCCCTACCAAGAGGTATTATGGCAGATGTAGTCCAACCAGGGAGCCTGGTCTATAGAGGTGAACAGGGACATGAGGCAGCTAAACTACAATTCCCATGAGGCACCACAGCAGCATTTCAGAATTGAAATATCTCAGGATTTAGCCAATATATTTTGGGTTTTAATTTTTTTTTTGCTGAAAACGACACTGGCGGGGGGGGAATCCATATGCTGAACAAGTTCTAGTTATTAAATTAAGAAAATCACATTGGATTAGGATTTGGACCTACTAACTTTTCCACAGGATGTTTCAGAGACCTTCTCCTTAGCATTGTCCATGGGCCTCCCTCCCACCCCAACCAGGGCAGTAATGGGGATCGACCTAGCACCATTACTCAGCCTCTTTGCTTGGGCCAGGAGCCAGCATGTTGCTGTGCTTTATGCATCATCCTAAAAAGTGTGGGCTGCAGCAGATCCAATTAGGGATGATTATTATTTATCTAGGGGTGCTTTGCACACTATGTCCCTGTGCAGAGGGGCTAACCCAGGCCATGAGGAGATATGAGGCAATCATTTAGGAATGGGACAGCGCAGAGACATCACTGCCAAAGAATTCAGCACAGGAAGGCTTTGAAGTAGTCGTGCGTTAAAAGGGGAGCACTGGTGCCTGGCACGTGGAGCACAGGAGCCTGTTCCTTGCACAAGGGGCAGCATGAGAGAAGGCCGAGAGTGTGAGGAGACAGAGGGAGCAGAGGGGTGTATGGAGCAAGACAAGGAGCGGGGATCTATAAGGGAAGGGTTGTAGATTGCAATGAAGTGCACCAGGGCCTCCTAGGTGAGACTGGGGAGCGGGATCTGGTGCAGAAGGAAAAGGCCAGGGCACTGATGGCTAGTATTATGGAGCTGCTGCAATTCCTATTCAGTGGCCATTTAGGCACTGGGCAAGGCACTGATTTAGGCCTGCATTGGGCCCTGGGCCATTCCATGGAGAGGTGATGGTGTTTGGAGTGATTGCACTGCAAAGCATCAGCCGCCCCGATTAGCCACGGGTCAGCTACTGGGGGAAGGAGCCAACACCCTGCTCCTTGTCTCCGTTCCCGTAAGAGAGCTCCTTACTAGCCAATTGCATTCGTGTTCCGCCAGACAGCACCCCAAGCAGTGATTCATCTGCAAATGTTACTTGGCTAATAAGTTGTTTTGTCTCCCAGCCTAGATTAACACCACGGGACAAATGTTTTTTTACTAACCCTAAAGGAAGTGCCCTAAATAAACACCTAATCACACAGGCACTTTGATGTAATAACCCTCTTGTTTTCTCCAACCAAAGCCAACTGGATCATTAAGAACATATTTCTGCAGGGTTAAGCATTATAGACCTCAGCCAGTGCCACCTGGGGTAGCTTTTGTGGGGGCGAAGCAGGAATGGGATGGGTCAGTGCTCAAGACGGTAATACACAGGAAGTGCCATCGGCCATCCAGCAAATGGTAATTTTGCCATGAGTCACTGGGGTGTTTTGCCAGTTTCCAGAAGGGACCCAAAACCAAGCTCTGATCTGTTAGTGATCTCATGGGAATAGCTGCAAGGAGATAGGACTTCTCACTGGCCACGTGGGTCTGTGTCCCTATGGGGACGATCAAAAATGGGATGTTTCCGTCAAAAAAAAATTCCAAGAAAATGAAAATCTTTCATTTCATTCAATATTTTTCAGGAGCTTTGGGATTAAATGAATTGAAACAAAAACATACCGCTCCATTTCAGATCAAAATTTTTCATTTGCTTTAGATTTTAAATGGAAATTTTCTATTCATTTCATCAAAAACTTGAAGGAAAGGGAAATGTGTCACACAAGTATTAATTTCCCCGGAAAAGCCAATGTTTTGTTTTTAAAAAACCAGTGGATGTTTTTCAACCAACTCTGCTTCCACATTGGGGGGTATTTTGATTCTCACACCTGCTCTGTAGTGATCAGTCACCTTTATTAGAATTGTTACTTTTATTACTATTTATGTGTGTTACCATAGTACCTAGTCAAGGACCAGGACTTCATTGTGCTGGGGGCTGTACAATCAGAACCAAAAGACCTTGGATGTGGCTCTTCTGGGAATGGTCACACATTAGTATGTGTTGTAAGACCCCAATATCAGCAAAGTGTTAATACATTTCTGACCCTCTAGACTCTTATCCCCTCCTCTTGTTTCCAGGTGTTAATTGATAGGAGTAAAAGCCTATTATATAAATTAGTTGTTTCATACCCAACCTGCAAAATATTTCACCAAGTTTGTGGTTTCTGGCAATCAGTTTCATGTGGCTCCTGCTTTATTCTCTTGCTGGGGTAAGGCAAAGGCTGACCCTGCATAGCTTGTATATTGGGGGATATGCCCCAAACTCCCCTAAAAGCTTGCTTTGGGGTTTTTGCATTTCTTTTGCTGAACTCTATCTCCGCAGTGTTCCGTGCATTGAAACGCAGGAGTCCTGCCTTAGGTCTGAATCTCAGGGCCTGATCCTCCACTCACTTTTACCAGCTGACTCCAGTAAAGTCATCCCTGATTTACACCAGTGTAAAGGAGCGAAAAATCAGGTAGCTAATTGTCCAGTGCTTTGGTTTGCAGGTAGGTACCTTGCCCAATTCGTCATCTCTTACTAATAAGCCTTTGTCAAGGCCATGAGCAATACAGACTCCCCCAAATGAGCTGTGACTCAGCAGGTTAAATGAAAATGTTCAGCACTGCATGGGTTAATGCCGCCGGCTGACCTAGATGTCGCCTGGATTCAGGTGGGGCGGCTCCCCTTTGCTCTGACGTGGGTTGTGTTATCCCCATCCCCAGGCTGACTTTGGTGGCTGAGATTTGCAAAGTGGCCTAAGGAATTAGACACTCAAATCCGATTGAATGGCAATGAGAGTTGGAGGCCTAAATTCCTTTAGTCACTTGGGAACTGGGTCTGGATTGGACTGATGATCTGTCTGTACCAAGAGGGAGGAAGACTGTTTTGGGGGCCAGATCTATGATCTACTTCACTTCTGGCCTAGTAAAACCCAGGAGCCAATAGGAGCTGCTCTCTCCTCTCCCGGGTGCAAGGCCCTTGCTGTGTTTGAGCTAATGGCACTCAGCAAAGCCTCAGCCTCAATCCTGCTCCCAGCTGCGGGATGGAGCATGTTGACTGGTTTCCAGATTCCACAAAGAGATGCTCTGGAAGCAGTTCTGGAGCAGGGCAACCACACGGGGCCATTCGGGAGCTCCTGGACTCCGAGCCACCGGTTCTCCTGTCACCAGAGCCCCCGCAGCCACATCGGTCAAGGGGGAGAAACTACACTCACAGTGGCTGCAATTCACTCCATGCAGAGGGCCATCACACCGACTCTGCTGGCTAAATCCCACCCCCATCCAGTGTTCTTCCCCGAGGGCTTCGGGATACATCTACACACTGCAAAAAAACCAAACCCCATGACAGCGAGTCTCAGAGCCTGGGTCAATGGTCGGGGGGGGGGGGGGCTCGGGCTATGGGGCTAAAAATAGCAGTGCTCTGAAACCCAGGGATGGATGAATTTCCCCAGCCAGAGCTCTGCTCCCCATAGTCTCTGCCCTCTTGCTGGGCACTTTTCTGCTTGAAGGGGTTGAAGTTACAGATCCTTTCTTAAAGGGGTGCCCCCTGGTATGTTTGCTCCAAGGACAGGGGCAGCCTGGTGTGAGGATCAAGGTATTGAAATGTGAGTTCTTTCAAAACCAGAGAGTGTCTGAGCAAAACTGCTTGGGTCAGCTCCCGGCTGGGGTACATCAGTGAAGCTCTGCTTACTTCAGCATTGATTTATACCAGCTGGGGATCTGGCCATGTGATATTTCCCATTGCGTTCCCTTCACCTGCTATTTCTCTTGCTTTTCTCTGACTTAGGTGAGTCTAGCTTCCCCCGACGCCCGTCACCATGGACTGGAAGACGCTGCAGGGCCTGCTGAGCGGGGTGAACAAGTACTCCACGGCCTTCGGGCGCATCTGGCTCTCCGTGGTCTTCGTCTTCCGGGTGCTGGTCTACGTGGTGGCGGCGGAGCGCGTGTGGGGGGACGAGCAGAAGGACTTTGACTGCAACACCAAGCAGCCTGGCTGCACCAATGTCTGCTACGACCACTACTTCCCCATCTCCCACATCCGCCTCTGGGCCCTGCAGCTCATCTTCGTCACCTGCCCCTCCCTGCTGGTGATCATGCACGTGGCCTACCGGGAAGACCGGGAGAAGAAGAACCGGGAGAAGAACGGTGAGGACTGCCCCAAGCTCTATCGCAACACAGGCAAGAAACACGGCGGGCTGTGGTGGACCTACCTGCTGACCCTCTTCTTCAAGCTGACCATCGAGATCAGCTTCCTCTACATCCTCCACAAGATGTGGGATAGCTTTGACTTACCGCGCCTGGTCAAGTGCGCCAACCTGGACCCCTGCCCCAACATTGTGGACTGCTACATTGCCCGGCCCACCGAGAAAAAGGTATTCACCTACTTCATGGTGGGGGCCTCCGCCATCTGCATTGTCCTCACCGTCTGCGAGATCTTCTACCTCATCTTCAAGCGGGCCGTCCGGAGCCTACACAAATGGAAGAAGAACTCCAAGCACTTGGTCAGCTACAACAAGGCTTCCACCTGCCAGTGCCACCTCAAGCTGGAGCAGCAGGATGGCAAGGCCAAGAACAAGCCTTTGGATGCCCTCCGGGCCTCCGCTCCCAACTTGACTCTGATCTGACAGGGCGTGTTGGGGGAGGGAAAAGCCCTCATGTTGGCCAGAGACAACTGACTTCCAAGATGGCTGCCATGCCATGCCACAAGTGTTACTGGAGTTCTTCAATGGGACCTCGATGGCTATGACAAAGCGCGGGAGAGGAGGCGCGTCGCCAAGGCAGGGGCTCTCCCTGTTCTGCGTGGCTGACTAAGTTTTGCATGCGGGGATGTTCATCAGACTGTGTGCTGCTGCCACCATTTTGTTGGGGCCGGGCAGAAAGGACAAGGCCCTGGCAGTACGTTGCTGCAGCTGCTCTTAACATGCAGGGCACAGGTGGGTGGTTTGCCTAGCCAAGGAGGATGTGTGAATCCAAAAGTCTATGCTTTTCATTATTTACATGCTATCAAGCCAGTCCGTGAGATCCTGCAGGTTGGAGCTTCCCTCCTACGTGCTCAGACAGGCCACAAGGGAAGGGAGGAGATGGCTGGCTTTTAAGTCTTAGGAGAAATGACTAATGTAAAGTTGCCAAGGACAATATTTGTCTCCTGTTCTCTCCCCACTCTGCTAGACTCGCAGCTGCCACACCCAAAACGCCAGCTCCCTTCGCAGACTCCATCACATTGTGTAGAGAGGCACTTGGACTCAGTACCTCAGCGGATGGTTCATTAACTAGGACATTGATGGAAAGGGCTTTATTCTGATACTGAAGTGGGCAAATCCTTGCCTTTCCCATGAACCGTGACCTTTACCAAAGAACCAAGTCCATGGGGTCTAGCAATTGTGTGGGAATAAAATCATAGGCACAGAGTGGGGTTGTGGGTGTGTCTCTTGGGAGAGTCTCTGTAGTTTGCATCTATCTCAGAAACTTCAACCTGTCTCCAAAAGCACTCAGATCAGAGAGCAAAGAAGCCCCCTGGTTGTGCCTTCGGGTGCCTAGGGAGGGCATTAAACTTCGCCTGGGAGTTTAGTAAGTAAAACATCCTAGATCAAAACCTTGAGTTAATGCACTGGCTAGTGCTCGAGAAAGCAGCAGACGCAGTAGCTATAATGACAGGAGTACTTGTGGCACCTTATTTTTGCGGATACAGACTAACACGGCTGCTACTCTGAAACCAGTAGCTATAATGGTGGTTCCATGGCCCAGCTTCCCCGTTCTGAACTGAATGGCAGAAGTAACAGTGACTCTGCAGGGGAAAAAAGTTTTGTCTATTTTCAAGAAGCAGCGGAACAGCCCTGAGTTTCGGGGTTTGTGACCTGTTCTGGGCCAGATCCTCAGATGACGTAAATGGAGCTAGGCCGATTTCTACCAGCCGAGAATCTGGCCTCACAATTTTTCATTTAAGTTGTTTTCTGTTCTAACGTTCAAGCTTTGTCCAAACTCTGTAAACCCCCGTTACCAAGTAGCTTCTGGCTGAAACCAAATGAGTTCTCCCATTCCTGGTTGAAAACGGGATCGGGATGTAAAATTCAAATTAAACGTGTCAAATTCATCCCTGGGGTAACTCCAGTCAAATCCAATTGAGGTGTCAATCAAAATACACCAGAGATGACTCTGTCCCAGTGAGTTGATTGTTAACCATGGTTGGAAATCCATACCCATGTTCCCAGGTAACTGATGTTCATAGTTGACTAGGACAGAACATAAGCCCATAAGGCAGGAGGAATCTGAGTGTGTATATATTTGCAGGAAGTTCTTGTTCTTTGGAATTTTTTTAATACTTTGTCAAGATGTTTCTGACTAAAATAGAGTTCTGAGCAGCTGCACCTCCAGGGAGATGTCCAGACCCTCACAAAGCAAACTCTATGAATGATGCACATGTTTGTGGATATTAACAAGCAGTAGTGTTGGATGGGAAACGTTCTTCCATCCCACAAGAATTTTTTAGATTTCAAAAAAAAAAATCCCATCCTGAATCAGGACAAAAAGTCAAAATTATGAAAATTTTCATGAACTGAGAATCCAAAAAGAATTTCCGATCTGGTCGAGTGAGAGATTTCCTTTTGATAATTTCCAAACTTTTTGTTTTGATGTTGACCTTTTTTATACTTTTTTTTACTTACATTATTTTTACATAATTTAACTTAAATTTTGAAACAAAAAGTCATTTTGACCCCAAAACCAGCACTTTTTTGTTTAGGAAATGTAACGGGTAAGTAACAAGTGTCTCGGATTCTGCTGGCACGAATTCAGGCCGTCCTAAAGGCAAACATTGGCATCTGTTGGGACCTTAAGCTCTGTCAATTGCCAGGCTGATATTTACTGATTGGTCAATATCAGGCCATAAGGACCAATGTCATCCTTGAAGGATCTGCATGGAGAAGGTCAGTCTGTTTGCTCGTACTATTGTGCTCTAATGGCCACACAGCTCCTTTAGAAATCCCAGGAAAACATTTCCCTGCAGCGAGAGGACGAGATTAAAAGAGATTCAGAGGCGCAGCCTGTTTAGAAGTGCTGTTTTATTTCTCATTAGCTCAGCAGCTGACCGGCCCCTGATATTAATAACTTCCCCATCCTCCACCCCTGAAAATGAATGCCAGGTAGCCACTTATGGGCTTTAGCTACACTACAGAGCCTGCATAGCTATGCCGGCATTGCCCTCTAGTGTAGACGCAGCGTACTCCAACAGAAGGAGTTTTTCTGCCTGTGTAAAAGCACCACCTCCCTATGCAGACAGAGGCCTTCTTCTGTCAGCACAGCTGCATCTGCACTGGGGAGGTTGTCAGCATGGCTTTGTCTCTAGCGTCTGGGCTACACTCAAATTGCCCTCGCTGTGTTGCTCAGGGCTGTGAAACCCCCGGTGTAGACGTGGCGAAGAATTCTTCCATCCACAAAGCTACCGCCGCTCAGAGGGTGGATTAATGACACTGACAGAAAAACCCCTTCTGTCTCTGTAGCACAATGCCTGGGTGGAGGTAGTGTGGACATACCCTATGGGTGTGGGCTTTTTTCACAGCCCTGCCCAACATCGCTAGACCAGTATAAGTTTTAAGCACTGAGCAGGCCAGCCCCCGCTTCATTTTGCCGAGTGGCTGCAGCGTCCAGGGAGTTCTCTCTCAGGCAATGCACAGCTCAGAAAAAGTTATAGACAAGAAACATTCAGCAGCTACTTGTCAAACATCTTTGCTGGGTCAAAGTCACGTTGGGACGAGCTCCGAAGCTGGTATGAACCGGCATAGCCGGTTTCCGCCAGCGGAGGATCCATCCCGGCGGGTTTTGATTTGTCAAACCCAGTCAACTTCGTTCATGTGCCCCTCCCCCACTCCTGCTGTCTGGGACGCTCCGAAAAGCGCTTCACAGCAACACGACTAGTATTTAGTATTTTACAGCTGTCCTGCTGGGCTGGGGGGACGCGTGTCCCACCCCCGGCGGCCAAAGAAACATTTGATTTGTGTAATCCACCAGGTAATGGAATGGCCAAATAAACGCTATATTGCTTATCTATAGGTACATGCCTGCTTTCTCTGAGGGATGTATACGGTGGGGCATGGCCTCTGCTGGGGACCACTTGCCGATTTCAGCACAGGACCACTGTATCTCATTTAGGATATGTTGCTCCCATTATTAGGGGCTTATTGTGCTAGGGACTGTACGTACACACCATAAAAGACAGTCCCTGTCCCAAAGAGCTTACAGTCTAAATAGACAAAGGGTGAAATGGGAAACTGAGGCACGGAGCGGGGAAGCAACTTGCACAAGATCACCCAACAAGTCAGTGGCAAAGTCAGGAAGAGAACCCAGGCTTCCTGAGGTCCTGACCACTGGACCACGCTATCCCTGCTCCAGATTGCCCCTGGACATCGGCCTGGATTTAAGTTTGCTAAACACAAAGTGCCCCAAGATTGAAACGGAGACCAAAGGGGGTCACCAGCACAGTATCGCTTTACCCCCTTGCAGCTTGAAGAGGATCAGTGCAACTGTGGTCAGGTGTGGTTAGGAGCATTGCCGTGGAGAATCGCTACCAAATCTGGAGAAGAGAGAGGATCGTCTCTGACGTGGTGAAAGGAAAACTCTCTTCTGCCTCTGGTTAGTGAAGAGATGGATGGCTGAGATACGTAGGGATGGGACAGAGGGAGAGAGAGAACAGTAAGTGCAGAGATAGATGGAGGCGCAGCTGGGGATGGATGGATGCATGAGCCCAAGCCAACAAGTTTGGCTTTAAGGGACTGGCTCAGCCCATAGCAGAGTTGGGCCCGAACCACGAAGTGGGGCCCTAGGCGTGGCCTTGCCCCCGCCCACTGATGCTCAGCCCTGGCGTTCCGTCAGCCCAGGCCCGTTGCCGGGACGTGCGCTGCCCACTTTGCAGCCTGCCGCTTCGCCGCTGTCGTTAAACTTTAATTCAATATAACCAGGCTCTATCCCCCCCAGGAAATCAAGAAGGGATCGGCATCAATTATTCACTAACCCTTGATAAATATTACAATAAATAGGGATGATTTCCATTTAATCTATTCTTAAACAGCCCCAGCTCTATGTAAAGGGCCTGTCAACACTCACTCCAGCTGGGGCTTCAAACTCCCACTCGCCCTGCTGGGCACCATCTCCCAGGAGGCTTTTCTGTTAACCCTTTCATGGCACCATTCCAGGCGCTAACGCTCCGCTGAGGTCAGTGGGAGGTGGCTCCCAAATGTACCGGCAGTTCAGAAATTCCTTTCTATCTGGCCGCACCTGTAGCACCTCTCCCTGCTTTCAGGGGCTGATCCAACGCCCACTGAAGTCAATGGGAAAACTCCCCTGGGCTTTGGCTCAGGTTCTAAGACAAGGAGGGAGAGAAATCCCAGACTCCTTGGACTTTAGCTGCATACAAATTCCCTGCTTTGAGCAGCACTGGTCTCGGTCATTCTATCCCCTCTGGCCTCTGTGAGATGCCAGCAGCCCTAGAAAAGCTAGACTGCATCGTCATGGCTCAGACATTCTGGCAGATGTACTAGAGAGGCCATCCAGAGACCTCCAGCCCCGGGGCAAAGGTCTTATTGGAAAACCCTGGAGGTGGGTGGGCGCACCGTGAGACATTGCCACGCCCCTCATCCCCAGAATGGCGGGCAAGATCACGCTCTGGGGGATGCCATTTTGAGGAGCACACCGCCCTGCCCCGCTGGCATGACCTTGCACGCTCTTCAAAATGGTGCCCCCTCCTTCCTCATCCGATACGGGACAAAACCACGTCTGGGTTTGTCTCAGTACCAGACGGGGAGAAACTTTAGAAAAGCAGGATCGTTCGGCTTAAAACTGGACCAATAGCCTGCCTAATTGCCACATCTGTCTCACGTAGCTACATGGCCCCCGTGGCCCTGGTATCTGAGCACCTCCTAATCTTTGAAACCACCCCAGCGAGGCAGGCCAGGGCTGTCACGTCCATTGTACAGATGGGAACTGAGGCCCAGAGAGATCCTGGGGGACATTTTCAAAAGCGTCTAAGGAACCTAAGACGCACTGGGACACAGGCGTTGTTGGAAATGGAAATAAACCTAGATCTCAGTGGGGGGAGGGGGAATGGCCCAGTCGTTAAGGTGTTGGCCTGGGTGCATTTCCCTTCCCTGCCACAGACCCCCTGCATGATCTTGGGTCACTTTGTGCCTCAGTTTCCCCATCTATACAATGGGGATAACAGTACTTCCTTACCTCACGGGGCGTTGTGAGGATAAACACATTACAGACCGTGAAGTGCTCAGAGACTACGGTGAGTGGGGCTGGATAAGTACCTTATAGGGAGAGATGCTTTGAACCTAATCTTCTGGAAATCATCCACATTTCAGACCGCTGCCCGCAGGGCCCATACCTTGGAGACAGGCCTGAGAACTCAGTGTCTTTCCTCTCAGAATCCAAGCAGTTTGCCCAACAGGGAGTTCAAGAAGCAGTGCAGGAAAACAGAGGCACCTGGCTAGTGAAAAATTGCTGAGAGTAGCCACATCGCCTGAAGGAGCTCACCACCACCACTGCTGAGCCGGGGAGCTGTGGCCTCTCGTACCTCTGGGAATAAGGCCACCTTCATCTAGTAGCCTAAATATGGATTTAGGAGCTGAACTTTAGGGACCCAGGTTGGAAAATAGCAGCCCTAAAGTATCCCCCCTGTTTGGGGGAGGGCAGAGAGCGAGGAGAGGGGGAAGGATGGTGGATGAGAATAAACTAGAGGGGAAAAGTCTTTTCATTCTTTTCAAACCCTGCATGATCCAGTGTAGAGTATTCCTCTTACTCGTTCCTTTCTCCTTCTGGCCAAAGGGTGGTGCTGCTCGCTTATGTGCAAAGTGCCCGGGCAGTTTGCCAAGGGTCCGTCTCCCCTCGTCTAGCTCCCCCTTGCCCTAAGGGGTAAGGCCCTGGCCCAGTGAGCTCACATGGGGCTCTGCTTGGGGGGCTGAGCTTGCAGGATACGTGCCTAGCCAGGGGGTGATCCGGGCTGCTGCTGGGGCTGGCCGACACACGCAAGGGTTTGGGATGCTCTGAGTTCAGGAGCAGGTCAGCTGGGCCCAAGCTGGGCCAGAGGGGACGGGGAATATACTGGTGGAAGCACCTTTATACTGGTACAGCTGTCCACAGAACTAGGGTCTGTACCAATACAATTGTACTGGGGGGGCAAAATCACCCCCCTAAACCAACACGTTACACGGGTACCAAATGTGTGTGCAGGGCAGGTTATAGCCAGAGAGCGAGATTATGGGCTTGCCTGTGCCTCGCCTCACTCCGTGTGCTGTCATGTACCCCCGGGCAAAGAGTGTAATGTGGGTGTAGAATGATGCCCCACGAGGGGTGCGCGTGTGTGTGTGTGTGCGCACACGTGTGTGCATGAGAGAGATTTGGAGTGCGGCAGAGAACCGCCCTGTCTAGATTAGTGAAATCCTACGGCTCATTCTCAAAGGAGTTGTCAACCCAGTTTTAATTAACCTGTTTTGAAACCCCAGGGCACCTAGTGTGGTCAGGGCTTTACCACCTCTGCTCATGGTCAGCCTAGCAGGAAGTCATAAACCTGTACCCCTGGCCCTCAGCCTCGTCTTCCTTCACTAGCCACCTCTGGGCCAGTTCCCCTACAATAACCGTGTGCCCCCTTGCCATGGAACCCGCAAGTGCCCCCCTCCCTTTCGGCGGCAGCCGCCCCTCCATCCCCTCCGCCTGGAGCTCTCAACTCGCTCGGCCCTTCGTTTGGAGCCAGTCACCTCCTCCCCTACCTCCCTGAGCGTGCGATCGAGTCTGCACCTCGCACAGCCCTCAGCCAGGTG
This sequence comes from Emys orbicularis, assembly GCF_028017835.1. NCBI lineage: Eukaryota > Metazoa > Chordata > Testudines > Emydidae > Emys > Emys orbicularis. Next base: position 4,492,747 of record NC_088705.1, on the reverse strand, counting down.
ACAAGTCCCTGCTGAAACCAATGGGGCTTCCCAGGTAAGTGCTGCTCCGTGAGGACGAGGGTAGAAGGATCAGGCCCTTTATGGTGGCTTGGGCCCCTCCTGAACTCAGAGCGTCCCAAACCCTTGCGTGTGTCGGCCAGCCCCAGCAGCAGCCTGGAGAGAGCTGTTCAACTTCACCCCCCTGCTAGGCACGTATCCTGCCGCTCAACCCCCCAAGCAGAGCCCCATGTGAGCTCACTGGGCCAGGGGGAGCTAGACGAGGGGAGACGGACCCTTGGCAAAGCATCTGAGCGGGGGCACTTCGTAGGCTCCCAGCTCCCATTGAATTCCAGCTCCCGTAGCCCCCAACCTAAGTAACTTGTGCACTGGCGCTTTGGTTCAAATGCCAGAGTTCTTCCCTGGCTTCGGGGGAAGACGGCCCCGAAAATGGAGCTTTCTCAGGGGCGATGCCCCCCTAGAGGCCTGGTTGTCACCAGACTCTCACAGCTCAGGCCCCTGGCCCGGGATCTTCCCCGTGTTGGTTTTGGCTCCGCGGGGGAGGCCCTGACCTGGCCTGATAGTATTATTATTTCAGCCTTGTCTGGCTTGTTTTCCTCCATTTCCTATTTCCAGGCTGCCCCGTCCTCGTCTGCGACTCCCTGTGAAAGAGGAGGGAGCCCAGCAGGGCCGCACTCCCCCCGTCCCCGTGGCCGCTCCCCACTCCCGCTGTTGTGCTCTTCCCCCAATATTGCTGCGATTTCACATGGAACCGGCAGCCAGGAAAAAAATAAAGTCACCCCCCCCCCAGCCGCACACCTGCCAAAGCAGCTGCCCCTTTAAAGGAGGGCTCTGCAGCCGAACTATCAATTTTACCAACCCCCAGTTTCCTGCGGCTCCTCCCCCCGCCCCCCTGTGTAACTCTACCCAGGGTCAGTTTCCTCCTTCTCTCCAACCGTCTCAGGGATTTGGTGGGAGCAGCAGCCTCTGGTGTAAAGAGCCACAGGTTGTAACCCCCTTGCCCCACCTGGGCCAGCAGGGAGCTGGGGCTGAGGTCGCACAGCTGTGCCTGGCTTCGGTGAGTAAACACCAGACTCCAGCCGGCTGCTGGGTCCCTCTCCCAAGCAAGCCAATGGTGCTGGCGTGGTCAGGGATGGCTGGGCAGCCCCTCTGCTCTGGGGCATGGCTGGGCTGGCCAAGGGGCTGGGACTGGGGACAGGGGCTCAGCACAGATGCTGCAAACCAGACGGTTGCTGCAGGGAAGGGGATGGGGGAATGCAAAGGGGGTCTGTGTCCTAGCCCACTGCATGCACCTGGGAGCCCAGGTGGTGCATGCCTTAGCCCTTGGCTTTGCACCAGGCTGACTCAGTTTAACCCCTTCATGACTGCATCTGGCCCCATCAACCCGCCCCCACTGTGAGTCCTTGCTTTACAGAGCCAACAGACCCCTTGATTGGTTAATTGATAAGTGTTCCTTACAAATGAGCTTTCTAGGCTGGGGCGTAGTGCTGCAGGAGCCCCTGGCCTGAGGGGGTGGCCGCTGTGCTTAGCTCTGAAGTGCCCTTGGAAAGTGACTGAGTGAGACCCTGGGAAGGAACTGAGTGAGTGAATCTCCCCTTTGGGCAGCTAATTGCTGCTGCACTGGGGCTGAAATGCCTGGTCTCTCCTGGGGGATTAACATCAGGGTCTGTTTCTGCTGAGCGGGGCTCTGAGTAACTAAACTCTGCTCCCCAAAGGGTAAGAAAGTGGTAAAGTGTGTTTGGGGGGTGGGGGTGGGGGGGCTCTGCTTTGTTTGCTGCTGTGACCCTGGGGAGAAGGATGGAGCACCTGGAGCTTTCTCATCCTGCTCTTTTCCCCCCCACACACACACTTTCTCCCTGGGGGGGCAGGGGTGCTGCCTGGGAGGCTGGGCTCTTGTCCAAGAGTGCTGCTTAAGCCCCAGTGCTTTTGTGTCTCTAACAAGCTCCTCCGTAAGGCTGTTGGAAGAGGGGCTCACAGTGGTGGCATAGCTGTCTGCGCTCAGCCTCCAGCTCCGCTACAGGGAGGACTGGTCCATCTCTAACCTCATGCACCCAGGTGCTGGCTGCTGCCCTATGCCCTGTCTCAGGGACAGATGGCCCATTGGGCACCTGGATTCCTTGGCACTAACCTGCCCTGTGGCACTAACCCAGCTCTTACAAGAAGCCATGGGACAGCTACAGTCTATGTCCTGCCTCGGTGGCTTCTTGGCTGGACGCCCTTTCTCTGGAGCTGTTGCCTAGGGCTGGTGGGAGAGAGGCTGTGCTAAGCCCCTAAGTTCCAGGGGCACCCATGCTTCGCAGCGCTAAGGGGACAGTGCTGGTAGATGGCCAGGAAGCTGAGGGCTGCCCTTAACTGGGTCCTGCACCTTTAACTAGAAGTAGCGTGCCCCTAGCTGTAAGGTGCTGCTTTCTGATGGACCCTTGGTACAGCTGCACTTGCTAGTCACCTAACCAGGCTTATCTGCACCCTGCAATCACAAGGCAAGAGGGGGTGTCCCATTTCCCTCCCCTCCCCCCCCTTGCTTCTGTGGCTAATGCTGTCTGGCTAGTGTAGCTTTCTCTGCTGGATATTTGTGGTCTCCCAGTGTGGGGGGAAGGGAAGGGGTGGGGGCCTGGGTCTCCGGAAGGCTGACTTCTTGCTGCAGCCCTAGTATTTTGGCAGAGATGGTAGCCTGCTTAAATCCCCAGTGATCCGCTTTAGGGTCTGACTGCTAGCCCAGGGCTCCCAGGAAGGAGCAGCTCTCCCTACGCTCTGAGGGAATGACTAGGCCGGCATCGCAAACTCCTGCCTGGGCTTCAGCTGGGACAAAATGTCTTGTGCTCCACTGAAGCCCACCTAGGGTTGCCAGGTGTCCGGTTTGTGACCGGGCCGCCCAGTCTGGTGGCTCCAGTCAGCACTGCCGACCGGGCAGCTAAAAGTCCAGTGAGTGGGGCTAAGGCAGGAACCACAACCAATGGGAGCTGCGGGCATGAGGACAGCGTACAGAGCTTCCCTGGCTGCCCACATGCCTAGGGGCTGCAGTGATGTGGCTGCTGCTTCTGGGAGCTGCAGTAAACACCGCCAGGACCCCGAACCCCATCCCGCACTCCTGCCCCAGCCCAGAGTCCCCTCCTGCATCCAAACTCCCTCCCAGAGCCTGCATGCCCCCAAATCCCCAGCCTGGAGCCACCTCCTGCACCCCAAACCCTTCATCCCTGGCCCCACCCCAGAGCCTGTACCCCCAGCTGGAGCCCTCACCCCACTCCTGCACCCCAACTCCCTGCCCCAGCCTGGTGAAAGTCTGCAATAGAGGGAGGGGGGATGGCGCAAGAAGGGGCGGGGCCTTGGGAAAGGGGCGGGGCCTCCGAAGGGGTGTTCAGTTTTGTGCGATTAGAAAGCTGGCAACCCTAAGCCGGACCCCACCAGCCAGTTGGCACCCAACGTGAGCTGCCCGTCTGAGTCCTTCCCCTCCTGCGGAGCTCCCTGGTCCTCAAAGCGATACCACACGCAGCTTAGCTCTGTAGAACCTAAGAACCGCATGCTGAGCTGGCTAAAACCCAGCGTCCCGGCTCAGGATGGGGGTGGGCAGGCTGTGGTGTCCATCTGGCCCTTGTCTGGGTTCCTAGTCGAATGAAACACTAGCCATGGAGCAGGGTGGTGGGGAGTGCTGCCAGGCCATGTGGCAACCTGGGAAGCCCCGTGCATCTCCTATCTCTGGCTTTCGTGGAAACAAGGGCTGAAAGGTCAAACGGTCAGGTTGACTTAACTCTTGTTCTTTCTCTGCCATCAATAGCACAAGACCCCCTAGAAGATGGGGGACTGGGGCTTCCTGGAGAAGCTGCTGGACCAGGTCCAGGAGCACTCAACAGTGATTGGGAAGATCTGGTTGACGGTGCTGTTCATCTTCAGGATCCTTATCCTGGGCCTGGCCGGGGAATCAGTGTGGGGGGACGAGCAGTCAGATTTCCTGTGCAACACCAAGCAGCCGGGCTGTGTCAACGTGTGCTACGACAAGGCCTTCCCCATCTCCCACATCCGCTACTGGGTGCTGCAGTTCCTCTTCGTCAGCACCCCTACCTTGGTCTACCTGGGCCATGTCATCTACCTCTCGGGGCGGGAGGAGAAGCTGAAGCAGCGGGAGAGTGAGCTCCGGGCGGCACAGATCAAAGACTTGAAGGTGGAGCAGGCTCTGTCGGCGGTGCAGAAGAAGATCTCCAAGATCTGCGTGGCGGAGGACGGCCGCATCAAGATCCGCGGATCCCTGATGTGGACCTACGTCATCAGTGTCATCTGCAAGAGCATCTTCGAGGCCGGCTTCCTCTTAGGCCAGTGGTACCTGTATGGTTTCTTCATGCCGCCCATCTTTGTGTGCGAGAGGGCCCCCTGCCCCCACAAGGTGGACTGCTTTGTCTCCCGCCCCACTGAGAAGACCATCTTCATCATCTTCATGATGGTGGTGGGCCTGATCTCCCTGGGCCTCAACCTCCTGGAGCTCTTCCACCTCTGCTGCAAGAACCTGCTCAGCAGCATGAGGGAGGCCTCTTCCTCTTCCAGCCCAGCTGGGGACATAGACTCCTTCCCAGACAGCAAGCAGTGTCACTACCTCCCGCTGAGCGAGAGCCACTCCCCTCCCTACCTGGCCTACAACAAGCTGTCGAGCGAGCAGAACTGGGCCAACTTCAACACCGAGGAGAACCTGGCACTGCGCAGTGGCAACAAGCCCTCCCCTGAGTCCTACGCCCCAGGAGCCCAGCCCCTGCAGGAGAGACAGGCCAGCCGGCCCGGCAGCTCTGCTTCCAAGAAACAGTACGTCTAGGAGAGCCCTGAAACCAGGCTGCTGTGTCTCGGGGGTATCCCTTGGCCATTGAACAAGGGGATACTCTGGTTCGTGGGCATCTTGGCCATAGGACCTGTTTGCTACAGAGGCTTTAAAAACCAAACCAAACCCCAAAGCTCCTATTGGAGACCCACTTTGGTTGACTGGCAGGCACCTCCTGCTCTCCACTGTCCATTGTGTGTCTGTGTATTTAAAGTGTGAGTGCACCTCTCGGCAGACTGGCCGTGCCATAGGACGTGCATGTGGCTCAATCGTATGTTGCATTGTAGCCGGCTGGCTGAAGTTTACAGGGCGCGAGGACCCTTCCTAACATTCTGCTGATGAAATGTACCTCAGGCTCCCTTGGGAAGGGTTATTCTCTGGTGCCTTCGTCTGTACAAAAGACCCTAAGTAACCGGTGTCACATGATACCAATAAGTTCGCCTTTCTCCAGCTGCAGTCCCAGGAGAGCTGGTGCTTTCTTTTTTTTAAACTGTGTAGACATGGAAACCAAACGAAATCCCTTCCTCCGCTACAGAAGCGTCTTCAGTGGAAAGCTGCCTGGGATATTGTGCGGCTTGCATTCAAATCCAAGGTGCTTTGCCTTGGGGTGGACCAGCTACTGTGTCTTTGGGGCAATATGTGGGGAAATATCCTTACTATAACTAGGGGAGAGTCCCCTTTCCTGCTCAATGGTTTCCATCATCTCTGATCAGAGCTGTGCTTTGTAACCTGAACTCTAAATCTCTCTAGCCGAGATCTTTAATTCCTAACTGGTGGAGTTAATCTGGCCCCGCCTAGGTAAACAATTCTCCTTCTAAAGGAGGGAGTGGGGGAAGTCTATTTGCCTCTGAGATCTTAGCAGCTGCAAGAGTTTGCCTTCAGCCTAGAAGTTCCATAGGGCAGCTTGCTGTAAGAATTACTGTGGGGTTGGGGGCACTGGAGTGCCAATCAAAGCAGCTGGTCCTGCTCCTAAACCAAACCTCTCTCCTTCTTCTGGGTCACCTCCCAAAATAATCCCAACATCTAGATCTTGCCACACCGAGTTGCATGACTCAGTAGCTTATCCGTCCAAGCAGAGGTGCTAGCCCAGGGTGAGGAAACCCTGATGCGCTAAGGAAAGGCCGTATCACAGGACTTAATGCCTACTTCCCTGTGTTCAGTTGCCCCAGAGCAAAGTTATAAGCATTGTCCTCATGTACGTTCAGAGTAACTTGCTGTCCATGTGTTTGTAGGTGTAAGGGATCCCCACTGGCAACTGTAGTAACAGCCCTGGTCCTCTGCCCCAGATGGCCTCATTTCTGAGGCACAGATTTCCATTGGTTAACTATTTTTTAACCTGCTGGTCTGACTGTAAAACGACTGCAGCTTCAAAGCCCAATATTTGCCACTGGCTCTGTTAAGCTGTTGGTTGGCTAGCGCTAAGTGTGAGTATTCACTTCCCAGCCACTTGACAGGGATCCCACTGTGTGCTCAAATCTGCTGGGAACGAGGGGCCTTCACTTGTGAGGGGGTGAGCACTGGGCCTCTGCGGGAATGGGGCTGCCCACAGATTCGGCCAGGCTGGAGGGGAGCGGGGATGTTGTGGGTAAGTGAATTGCCCCATTCAGAGACCTAGAACCATTGATGGGAGCTTAAGGCTGATCACACTCTTCCTAGGTTCCCTTTCCTTAGCCTCTCCGATAGGGACTGACTGCACCAGTCAATAGAGCTGGCACCTCCTGCCCAGCACAGATCTGATCCTGGAGTAGCTGGTGGGGGGGTGGGGTTTGAGGAATAGAGCTGCATGGCAGAGTGCTCATGTGCACTGTTTAGGCTGTTGATTATTTCACTTTAATGAGCACCAAAGTCACTCAAAAAATCTTCATTTTAAAAAGGGGTAGGGGGGAAAAAAACCACGTGACTTTGTTTGTTTGCACAAATGTCCCCTCCTGCTGGGGTGTGAAATGCTGGGAGAGTGGTGGGCTGAGGGAAACCTGCCGTCCCTTCTCAAGAGAGCAGGCTCCAGTGAATTGTGCCTGGAAAAACCCCAAAGCTGTGAAACCAAAAGGGTCTAGCCTTCTGTCCTTCTGATTGTTTGTTCCATTTTTAATGTAAGCCAAACCACCGCAGATGCCTGCTCAGTCTGTATTCTTATCTCCCCCACGTGTACACGCTCCAGGCTGAGAGAGTAGCAGATGGCAGTCGCTCTTCAGCTCTTTCTGGCAGACTTAATGTTACACTTTTGTCAAATAAAACTTTGACATAAAATACCTCCTGCCGTGTGTGTGTGGCGCTTTCTCACAGCATCTCGTGTAACACGTCTAGTCCGATGGTTCTCAGTCTAATGCTCCCAGCTTCTTCCTGTGAAAAGCTGGCTGAGTGGGCTTGCCCTCTGGCGCTAGCGGCCGTGAACTTTGAATAAAGTTTTAGCCTGATGCTATAAATTAACCTGGGGTCTAGTAACTGAGGCGATCTGGTCAGACTGCTGACATCATTCACGACTTGGGCTGCAATGGGCTTGTTTGAAGTTCAGCTCCAGGTGCTGACCAGTTGTATAAAGAAGGGGAATGGCCTCACTGCTTTAACCCCCCAAGAGCATGGCTGAACAGCCTTTCTTCAGCCCTTCCTCCCAAGCCATCTCATGATGTAGCCCTTAGTCACTGAAATCAATCTTCCCCCCCCCTTAACTTTATCACTGGTAAAGTTTGCATGTGCCCCAAAAACTGAGGGAGGGGTAACTAATGAAGAGGACCGATCACTGCTTCAGAGCTAGCTGGATGGCTTGGTAAACTGAGCCCTCGGTGTGTTGATAGGGCTAAATGTATACATCTAAGAGCAAAGGAGGAGGCCCTACTCCCAGGATGGGGACCTCTAGCCTGGGAAGCAGGGACGTGAGAGACGTGGGGGTTGTGGTGGACAATCAGCTGAACATGAGCTTCCCAGTGTGACTCGGTGACCTAAGGCAATCTTGGGACCTCTAAGCAGGGGGCTCTCAAGTAGCAACAGCGAGGTTATTTCCTCTCCATTTTTGGCCCGGGTGTGGCCCCTGCTGGCATGCTGGGTGGAGAACTGGTACCCCCCCATTCAAGAAGGCTGTCGATGGATTGGAGAGGGTTCAGAGAAGTGCCATGGGAATGATTAAAGGATCAGAAACCCAGCCTGGGTGACTGAGCTCTTTGAGTCTCTTTCGCTTACCCAAGAGAAGGTTAAGGGGTGACTTGGTTACAGTACCTACAAGGAGAGAAGACAATTGGATCATGGTGTGCTTTTCTCTGCTAGATGGAAGAACCCATTATTCAATGTCTGAAACTGAAGCTAGACAACTTCAGACGGATAAGGTGTCCGTGTTTAACGCTGAGAGTAGTTAACCACGGGACCAACTCACCAAGGGTGGATTCTCTGTCCCTGACCAGTTTTCATTTAGGGCTGGATGTTTTTCTAAGAGAGCTGCTCTGGGAGTTATTTGGGGGATGTTCTCGGGCTGGTGCTATACAAGGAGTCAGATGAGATGATCACAATGGTCCCTTCTGGCCTTGTGGGTCTATGAGGGTGACTATATTCCTGGCTGGGGAGGAACTCTGACTAGTAGTTCAGACTCTTGGGTAGAGATTGTCCTAGGGCTATTTCGCAGGGGATTGGCCTGCGGGGTGGGCCGGCCTGGGGGGTGGGCCAGCCTGACCATCCTTGCCTCTCTTGTATTGTTCATGTGCTCTCCAAGGTACAGTGATGCAGTGCAATTCGGGCCATGTACTCGCCCGTTCTCACATAATAGGTGGAAATGGGCTCTAGATAAGCTGAAACGCCTGTATTGTTTTCTGCTTCTATAACCACAGGGCTTAAAATACACCAGAACAGGCCATTCTCTCTGGCAAACTGCTGTGTAAAAAGGGTTTCAAAAATAACTCTGACACACGCATTTTCCCCTCCTTCCAGCTGTGTACTGAATTCGTGTGCTGGATGAGCAAATGGGAACAGTAGCACTGCAGTGAGCTGTGGAAGGAAATAGAGTGAGGCCAGAGATGCCCTATGCCTGTAAAAATGGCACTAGTCTCCCGTGATTATCCGCTTGGCTTCACATTGAATGTGCTTAGGATACAGGCAGAAGTGTCTTTTCTCTCCCACTGCCTGCCAGCCCTGCCTGTTCCACTGGGGGATCTGAGAGTTGTGCGTTATTGCCACTAACACAGATGCTGATGCCCTCAGTGACACTGGTGCGGCCTTGTTGCTTACTTGGAAACTGTAGTAAACAACTCTCTTGATGCAGGGGGAACAAATAGACTCCAGCTTGCCCTCCTGTTAGCCCGACAGAACCAGCACAGCAGCTGCTGAGTTATGAGGTTTCCTCCCCTTCCCTTGCGTGAACAGCCTTGTATCACTGCAGTAAGTACAGCAGAGCCCTTCCTCTACTCGGCAGGTTGCCTTTTTCATTCCCACCCTAGCGCTCTGCTGCTAGGATTCCGAGTTTGTTCAAGTGCCTGTGACACTCTTTCCTCTATGAATCTCACAGCTGTTGTAAGGGTTGTGGCGGGTGACTCTAGTCAGGGCAGGTGCTACCATTAAGACAAACTAGGCGGTTGCCTAGGGCGCCAAGATTTGGGGGCACCAAAAAGCGGTGCCCCCAATTTTTTTTTTTTTACAGCGTTCCTACGCCCCCTCCCCAAGTGCGCAGTCACTGCTCCACTTCTCCCGCCTCCCAGGCTTGCGGCGCCAAACAAGTGTTTGGCGCCGCAAGCCTGGGAGGGGAGGCGAATTAGAGCGGGGGCGGCATGCTCGGGGAGGAGGCAGAGCAGAGGTGAGCTGGGGTGGGGAGCTGCTGCACGGCTCCCTGGGGGGGGGGGGAGCTGCCGCGGGGGGGGTGCTTCAGGGCAGAGGGGGGGGAGCTGCCGCAGTGCTGGGGGGGGGGGTGCAAGGTGGAAGTTTTGCGCCCTAGGCGAAACTTCCTTGCACCGGCCCTGACTATAATGATCAGGGCCTGGGGCCAGGCTGCAGAAGACCTAGTTTTTCTGGGTTTTCTTTCTAGTTCTGCCACAGATGCGCCATGTGACCTGGACCAAGTCTCCGTGCCTCGGTTTCCCCATCTGCTAGATGGAGCTAATGCTTCTCTACCTTGCGCGCTTCAGGCGCGAGGCTGCATACAGCAGGAGTGCAATATATTGGCTGTTAGTAGGGATGGAAGAAGAGTGTGTGGGGAGCTGCTGGTGTTTTTGCCCTTCCGAAGAGAGGTGGGCTAGTCGTGTGTTTCAGGTGCTAGTCTGTGACTTGAGAGAGCTGGGTTCAATCCCCAGCTCTGCCACAAACTCCCTGTTGGACCTCGGCTGAGTCGCTTAGTCTCTCTAGGCCTCAGTTCCCTACCTGTAAAATGGATAACAGCCTACTACACTTTCACTAAGCGTCCCTACAGTTACACAAGTGCGAGTGAGACACCAGTTAGGCCCTGCATCCTTTGCAGGGTGCTACTGTGAGGTACCATCATGCGTGACACACACGGATATGCAGAAATGGCTGTCAGGGAGGAGAAGTAGATGCTTTTTCAGGAGGGATTCCCACTGGAGCCAGTCCTGGATGGGGAGAGAATTTCTATCCTGTCAGTGAACTGTGTTGTAAACATGTGGAAAACTTCCCCATGCTGTGCCTCGGTTTCCCCTAAGTGCTATCATAATACTGATGATAACCTCCCCCCCCACACACACACAGACTTGGCTCTCCAAAGAGAGGAGCACTGAGCGTGCTGAAGGGAGAGGAAATGCCTGTGTGAAAGGTAACTGTGCAGACGCCTCTGCCACCCCTGGCCAACAGCAGCCCGAGTGCTTAGTCTGCTATTTATTTGTGTTGCTCTCTGTTTTTGCTCCCTCTCCTGGCCTGGAGTGAATATTTTCATTGGCACAGCCGGGGCTTCAGGCTTTTCCCACTGTTCCAGCAAGGTGAAAAACAAGACAGCCGCAAGCCCCCTTGTCTGGAACCTGCCGCCACCCCTGCCCAACCTCTGAGCTCCCAGTGCCAGCGCTGGCTGTGAGGTGAGCTGGAATAATAAAGCTGCCGAGCGTGTTATTGTTTCATGTTATGATGAGGCTGGCCCTGGCTGCCCCAGTGACCCGAAGTGCCGGCCAGGGGCTTGCACAGCTGTGGGAAGCTGCCTTCATTGCGCTCCAAGAACAACAGAGAGGAGTTAATTTTCACAGCGAGCCATTTCCAGGGGGCAGCCAGGACAGGCTTGGGAGCCGAGGAGACAACCGGGCCCTGCTTCTGTCTGTGTGCCTGGAGTGACACAAACAGGCCTGTTTCCCTAGAAGGAGGGCAGGCCGCCCTTGTACAAATAAAAGGTTGCAGCTGATAAGGGTGATGAATGGAAAGGAACCACTTGCTCTCCCCTCTGCACAGGCCTGGCGGGGAGATAATACGCTTCAGTACTGAGGCCTCTGCTCCCCCTGTGCAGCAGCCAAGGGGAAAGTGGGGCCGCAGGGCAGTGAACTGGGCCAGGAGCGGAGCTGGTTGGTACCGTGGCAGCACTGGGGCTGGGTTGATGCCACGTTCTGATTTAAACCCCAGAGGAGCACGGCGCCCCAGGGTGCTGTATGGACACATAGTAAGAAAGAGTCCCTGCCCTGAAGAGATTGCAATGGAAATGGGGAAACAGGAGGGAGGATGCCGAACATCACACAGCAGTTCGGTAACAGAGCCTGACCCCCAGCCCAGCCCCATGCCACCTCCTGTGGGATGTAAGCACGCTGCTTGGTAGTAAGTGCTTTCAGGCTGAGACCCATAGGCAATGCAATGAGTGGAACAACCGGTTCACACCACTGCATGTAGCTGGAAAGGCACATTATGCCTCCATCTCTGCCGTGCTAGCATCCTGGCTGGGGAGACGTTAGAATTCTGTTCCGGTGCACGTCAGCCAAAGGGTGGTTTCCACGGCCGTGTGGCACACACAACTGCACCAGGATGTGCACAAGTGTCTGCCAGCGAGGGGCAGGAGATGCTTTTTAGGAGGGATTCCCGAAGGAGCCAGCTTGGCTCTGAGGCGGCCTTTCTTGCCTCTTCCAAATGGCCATAGAACAGTTCAATGACTGTCTGCCCCAGGCTGTGCCGCCGTGATACTTAAAGTGCTTTGAGCCACTCGGAGAGACAGTGGCTAAGTCTTGCTACAGTGATGTCAAGAAAAAGACAGCTCAGAAAGTTCTGTGCTTCTCCCTCAGCCCGGTTCTATTATTCATCATCAGCATCTCTGGTGCTTTAATTAATCACAATAAATGTCATATTGAGGGTGGAGCTTAACTGAATAATCTTTCTAGGACGGGGTCAAAGGGCAACTAATCATCAGAATGTCCTGTGCAGAAAAGGAGCAATGTGATTGGATCCTCAGTGCATCCGTAAGGATTTGGTGATGCACGTGGCGCTCGTTTGAGAAGTCCAGCCCAGGATTGGCTGACACACTCATGTTGTCGCCTGGTAACAGATTCTATTGTCGTGTTATGTTTTTGTCCTTGGAGTTTGCAAACTGGATTGTCCCACTTTTCCTGCAATACAAAGTTGGCGGCAGGGCTGCCGCTGCCTTTGTGTGATAGCGTGGGGCAAGCCCAGCCAGTCAGTCCCTCCCGTTCTTTTCAGAGCTCAGGAAACAGCTTCTTGATAACACCCACAGAACAACACCAAACAAAGCACAGCCTGGACCAGGGGATGTGCAGACACTTCAGCTCAGATGCTGTAACCTAAGCAAAAGCCCTGGCACTAGGGTGACCAGCTGGCAAATGTGAAAAATCGGGACGGGGTTGGGGGGTAATAGGCGCCTATATAAGAAAAAGCCCTGAATATCGGGACTGTCCCTATAAAATCGGGACATCTGGTCACCCTACCTGGCACTGAACTGGGCAGGAGCATGGTTAAGTGTTTACAATCGCGTGGCTGGGACTCAGGAGAGCTAGGCTCTATTTCTAGCGCTGCACTAGCCTCTTGTGTGGCCTTGGGCAAGGAACATCGCTTCTCTGTGCCTCAGTTTCCCCACCTGCAAAGTCAGACAAATGAGCCTGAGCTACCTACCTCCCAAGGCCTGTAAAGCACTGAAGGTAACAGTCTGTGCTGTCCCAAACTTGCAGCCCATGGGAAGTGGGGGGCTAAGGTGGCTTTACGCCATCCCCAGCCTCGGCTGCTCCGGAGCCTCGCGTGATTCCCTCAGATAACACAGCCAGCCCTGGGGCCTGTCTAGGTTACGGCAGCCTCCCTGGGTTACAGAGCAGCCTGGGAGCTCCACTAGCCTGCAGCTGAACACACCTTGTGCCAGTCATTACAAGGGCCTCCTAGGAGGGCGCCTTATGGATGCCTGGCACAGGGCTGGTGCCAGGGGGCGCCTCACCAGGCTGGACCTGGGGTTTGAGGGCCCCTTTTACACCAGGCCGGCCCTTTCACCTAGCATAAAAGGGCTGGAACAGGGGAGTTCTTTCTGCTGTAGCCTCCTGTGGTCTCCCATCTTCACGTGTAAGTTTTTTGGGCAGGGACTCTCTCTTTGTCTGGTTTGTACCGCACCTAGCACAGTGGGGCTGTGGCCGCTACCGTAATCCAGTTACTGAACAGTCATCGAGCAGGAGGGTTTTAGTGAGAGCGGGAAACAACACCCCCCCCCCCCCCCGGCTCTATGTCTCGAAACACACCCCATCGCATTGGTTCTCCTGATGGACAGGGCTGCTGTCCCCACAGTCTAATACAGGCCACCTTGGACTCAATGCTCCCATGCCAAACCCACATGCATCATGTATGTAAATACATGTGAAACACACACACACACACGGTTAAAGCACTGAACGGGCAATGCCCCGCTCTGCCACAGGCACCGCGCTGACTCTGGCTGTTCCTCAGGGCCCGGGCTGCAAAAAGGAGCTAAGGATACAGTACTGCCTTTCTCCCAGCCCGTGTTGGTCTTCGGGGCAGGACTGGCTCTTACGACGTGGCTGTGCAGTGCCGCTAGCCAACGCCACGTCATGATCTCCTCCCCCTCCAGGCCTTTATGGCAGAGTCCCATTGACCAAGCATTTTCCTGGCGCCCGGCCTAGAGACAATTGCTTCAGGCTTTAGACAGGGGCTCGCTCTTCGTTCGGTTCTAGCGGCATGGCTCTAGCCCCCCCCCCCCCGATACATTTCTGTAAGACCCTCAGCTCCATCCCTCACAAAGTCTATAGGTAGTTTCCATAGGGAAACCTTCCATTTCTCAGCAACCAGCCCCTGGGCTCATGTCTAACTATAGTGTGTAAAAGTGCCCCCCGAACCACGCACCCCTCTCCTGCCAGGTCTCCCCACCCCCTTTGCTATAAAGGCTGGTGTGACCCACTCGACGCGCGCTATTTCCTGTGCCCACCCTATCGCTCCCAGCAGCGCTAGCGGGAGACTATTTTCTGAAGCTACATAAACAGCTAAGAAGGGCTATTTCAGCGGCTGCAGTTCCTGGAAGGTACAATGAGTCCCAGCCTAGGCCCCGGGACAAGTGGTCACCAGGGGATTCAGAAGGGCTGAGTTGCACAGAAAGAAACTCAGGCGTGTTCTCCAGGCAGATTTTGTACCTAGCGGGTGGGAGCACTTAATCGAGAGCGAGCTGGCCTCATGGGACCGGAAGCAAGGGGCAGCAGAGACCCCGGTGGGGGGGTGATAGACACAGCAAACAGCTGTTATTCCTAGAGAGTTAAAGGGACGGGGGTTAGCAAAGGCTGCTGGGAACGTGCAGGGCTCCATTGACAGGGAGGAGGGAGTTGTCAGAAGGAGAGAGAGAGAGAGAGAGAGAGAGAGAGAGAGAGACAGAGAGTGTGTGTGTGTGTGTGTGTGTGAGTGTGTGTGTGTTTTTCGCCCAGTCCGGTTCCGTTGAAGTCGATGAAGTTGCAGCAGGGATGAATTTCTTGCTTGATTAATGCCCTGTCTTTATAGGGGAGGTGGGAGGGCGCACTCTCATTGCAACTGTCATCAACCCCATCCCCCCGCGGGCCTGGCCGGCTGGAGCCACTAGCGGACGCAGCGCTTCCTCCGCAGCCCTCGGGACACCCCAGCCTGCACTTTCTCAGAGGAAGGGCCGTGCACTCCTTGTGTCTGGGCCAGACTGGGTTTCCCTGCATGCTGGGCCTGCGCCAGGGCACTGGTGTTTGGGGCATGGGGTCCCTGAAGGATGCTCCGGCGAAGGGTGGGGGGGATTGCTTTGGGGCATCCCCCTGGTCCTGCCTAGGCTGTATGTGCCCTGCTGGGAAGAGCGGCCACAGGGCCAACTGCCCAATGGCACCTAGAGACCAGCAGCCCACCGGGGCAAAGTGGCTATAAACGCCCCTTGGGGCATCCAGGGGGAGTCATGGCAGGCAAAGAGTCTGGGTCTGTGCCACCCATTGCAGGCCCCACTCCATTACCACCCCCCAACCCCGCCCCCAGCAGAACCTCAGGGGGGCGCCTGGCCCCTCTAGGTCCCAGCAGGGGGGCCCTAGGGGAGGCCTGTGACCCAGTGAGTGAAGGGCGGCTTTGCTCCGTGTCATCTGCGCTCATCTCCCTGTCCTGCTCCCACAGGGGAGGGGATGCTGACCACACCCAAGAGGGCTCCTCGTGGAGCGGCAGGTGAGCCCCACCCCCTGCGGAAGGCCGTGCTGCGTGGCGCCGGGGAGGGGGTGTGGGTGTCTATTTTTACACTTTCCCAGTATAAGAAAAAGAAAACGTTCCCAAAGCGGATTCCCTCGCCGGAAACCCGGGACAGACGCAGCAAGCCAAGACCTGCTGCGGGGGGGGCTTGAACTGAAACAATCTCATTGGCTGGGAGGAGAATGGGTGCCTCGTCCACAGGCCCCTCTGGAGCTATCGCACACACACGCCCCTACCCCATGCCAGTTCTGTGCCGGGGGCTGTGCCAGGCCAGTGCCCCAGGACATAGTGTATTGGTTGGGAAGCACCGTGAGCAGGCTGGGGACTGGGTGCTGCTGGACCAACGGGTGGCCAGCTCTGCTTGGTGAGCTGCTGGGCACTGGGTGGAAAGCAACCCGGGGTCTCACGCCATACAGGCAGTGTCCCCGGGAGGGACACTTGCAAATGGGCCCCCGCCAAGACCAGCCGCTGCTGTCCCGAGGGGAGGTGCAGCAGGTCAGCGGAGGCTTCCTTTCCCTCCGGCTCCGCTGGGTTTTGGAACAAGCCGAGTGGCTCATTTCCTCTTCCTCTATTGCTGCAGTGCTGGGCTGTGCTGGCGCAGGTGGTATGTTCCCACGGGAGAGCTGGGGGACCAGGTGTCCCGATTTTATAGGGACAGTCCCGATTTTTGGGTCTTTTTCTTATATAGGCTCCTATTACCTCCCCACCCACACCCCCTGGCCCGGTTTTTCACATTTGCTGTCTGGTCACCCTAGGCTGGGCATACCCAGGCCTGCATGTCATGTACCCGGGCTGGGGCAGAGCACCGACTGCAGCCAGGAAACACAACCTTTAAAACCCTTGTGACCCCCCCCGCCGCCCGCCCCATCTTTACTACAGAGCCCTGGCCAGCATGGCCCGGAGATTCAGCAGCCAGCCTGCGTCTCTACCGCCGGCTAGCCCAGCCGCACGCACGACTTAATGCAGCCTCCCAGCCAGTGGGTCAGCGCCCATTTTAACAGGGAGCTAACCCGCGGCACAAGAGGGGTTAAGTGACTTGCTTACGGCCACCAAGTGTCCTGGTACCCAAGCCCCGCTCTGCCCACTAGACCCCACTCTCCCCTCAGAGCTAGGAATGAAATCCAGGCGGCCTGGCTCCCCAATCCCCTGCTCTAACCACCAGGCCACATTGTCCTTGCAGAGCGCCTGTGACCAGCCAGGGCATTGTGCCATTGACATGAGCCTGAACTCCTGGCTCAGTTACACCCTTAGGGTGGCGGGGTCTTGGCCTGCCTTTTCCCGTCCCACGTACAATGGCAGCCTCTGTCAAGACGCCAGCACCTGCCCCTGCGGCCGCCTGCACCCATGTCCCTGGGCCTCCCATTGTGCTGCAAGCAGTAACAAACCCCCGTCACCCGAGCCTGGTGCCAGCAAGTCACAATAAGGGACCGCAAGCCCCAAACAATCCCCCCCGTCCACCCCGTCCCAGCTGTGGGCGCGGGGTTATATAGAGTGCGCCTCTCACGGGGGCTGTGGCAGACAATGCTGAGCCCGGCCCGCCTGAGAGATATGTGAGAACCACGATGCTGGAGGAAGTGCTCTCAATAGCGTCCACAACTTCCTGTATCCTGACATTGTCAGGCCCCTCCAACCGCACTTCCGCTGGCTTCTTCCCGCATGGGGGTGCCGGCTTCTCCTTGGGGGGGCAGCAGCTCACATGCCCGCCCCCGCCTCCAGTGCACCCTTGAAACCATCCCCCACCCCAGCATGCCATGGCACCCACAGTATGCTGGGCCGCTAAGGCAGCGCATTGAAGGCTTGGCTGGTGGGTACAGCTGAGGGGGTGTGTGTGACTGGGAGTCAGGATGCCTGGGTTCGCTCCCTGGCACTGGGAAGGCCGTGGGGCCTGTGACGTAGGCCTCACACATACTGTTCTTGGCGCTGAGCATGGGGCGGGGGAGGCAGGTGGGTTAGCCCAGGGGCAAGCACACACCTGGGTTCAGTTCCTAGCTCAGGGAAGTGTGTGGGCTAGTGGGTAGAGCACGGGCCTGGCCGCCAGGTCTCCTAGGTGCCCTACCCCTGACTCAGCCAGGCAGGGAGCCTGGTACGTGGGTTGTAGGCTGTGTGCTACTAACACATCACCATGGCCAAGCTAAACCCATCCGGAACTAGCAGCCGTGCCCCTGAGACGCGAGGGAATCGGCACCTTACCTGGCAAAATAAACAGGCAGGAAATAACACACCCACCCAAAGAGAGGACAACAAAGTCTGTGGACCCCCGATGGGAAATGCCCCCCCCCCAAGTGACACGATTGGTGAGTTACTGGGCTCCACAAACCCCACTGCCATACCTGCTCCCAATCCAGAGTCCCTGGGCTTGTCTCACACACACACACTCTCTCTCTCAGGTGGGTTTTCAGTTCAAGTGACCCCCCAGTTCCCTTACGCTAAACCAGCATAAACGCAAAGCCCCTCGTTCAGCCTCTAACACCGGTTCACCCGGTGATTTTTCAGCCCCCTTTGCTGGCTCCCCTTGGGCTAACTACACCGGGCTGCAGCAAGAGCTCTGGCCATTGGGTTTTCAGTGGCCAGAAAATGAGCAGGGCCTTGGGAGTGTCTCTGGGCATCACCCCACTCGGCCTCTCCAGCTCCAGGCCCACATTAAAGTGTAAACACAGACCGGCTCCTCTCAGCAACCAAGCGCTTTTGCTGTCCCTGGTTGCTGGGGACGAAGGCTCAGCTGGAGGCGGCAGCTCCAGGGCCGTGGGGACCACGCCAGGAAGAGGCTCTCCCCGAGAGAAGGCTGAGAAAAGATTCCCACAAGCTCATGGAAAAAGGGCAGAAAAGGAGCCTGAGAAACAGACCGGCGCAGTCAGTGAAGGGCTGGGGCAAGCAGCAGCCAGTTCCCCTGGGGATTTCCACGGGCTCGGCTGCTTTGTTTTCATTGGCTGGCTCTGGTTCGGCTCCAGGGCTTAGGTGTGTGTCAGTATTCCAGCCTAGGTTCCCATGCATTGGGCCACAGCAGGAGATGCAGCATTGCCCAGCCACCGCCCAACCCGACACCAGCAGCTCGCTGGGTGTGGCTTCAGTGGCAGGGTGAGCTGGTGCAGTTATGCCAATCCCATGCTTGCAGCAGGGATGCAAAGGGCATGAAGATGGCTTTACCACGCCTCTGCGTTCCTGGTAGCCTGGGTCATGCAGGGCCCTGTCTAGCTCCCAGTGTAAGTTAGAGCAGTCTCAGGGCTGCTCTAATGCAGCGTCCCATTGGCCCGGGGAAGCAGAGCCTAACCATAGTATGATGCACTCCAAACACACCCCTGCCCCTCCCCATATGCCAGAGGCTAGTGCAGAGCTCTTACACCAGCACCACACTGGGGGGGGGGGGGCAGCGCCCTGTGCAGGGGGGACTCTCAGGGGGCCCTTCCCCCCCTTTCAGGGCTCTTCATGCTGCCAATGGGCAGTAATGAGGCCTGAGAATAGAACCCTGGAGTTCTAGGCCCATACAACATACGCACAGCAAAGCCCCACCAAGACACCCCCAACCCTGATGGGGGCTCTATCTGGGCCTGGATGGAAGGGAAGGGTCATATGGCCCCTCCCCATATCGCTGTACCGCTTCCACCCGCCTTTTCATTTCACACGGCATCTTTCCCCCTTTCCTTGCTGAGTTACTTCCCTGTCAGCCCAGCTGTTATTTGCACTTTCACTCTGCAAAGAGCTGTTTGCATGCGCGATGCTGCATCACTACCAAGCCGACCACTGGTCTACACAGCCTTCGTGCAAGGTCAGGTTAAGCTCAGCGGCATCCTGGCTGGCAGGCGGGGCGGCGGGGGGTGGGGCGCGCAAGTCTTGCAGGAGGCCAATAGCCTTGCAATGAGCTCATAGGGCTGCCCCCAAGCTGCGTGCTGTGACCCTAGACCAGCCATGCGTGCGTTAGCCAGCCCGAGCTGCTGCTGGTGGTGCCTCGGGGTGGGGAGAGTGGCTGGCTTTTCATGGGCCTCTGGCAGTGATGAAGCGGGTGTGCTAGGAACGGAGGACGGGGGGGGGGGGGCATGATGAGGAGCTGGAAGTCCCAGGCTGCGCAGAGTGGGCAGCAAAGGGGCCTCATGGACGCTGGCCTCCCCAGTAATAGAAGGGAGGTGGCCTGAGTCCGCAGCCCTGAGCCACTGACGCCTGCTGGATGCTCCCCCAACACTAGTGCCCATCAGCTCTGCCTTTTGCGCCCCTCCGTCCTGCCCCCAGAAGGAGCCCCCTTCCCCTCCCCCAGCTCCTTCAATGAGCTGGTGTCGGTAATGCCCCAGCGGACTAGCCGCCCACGTCCCAGCCCAGCCGGCACCAAATTCAGGTCGGCAAACACGGGCGCACGCAGGCGCTGCACACCCAGGGCCGGCCGCTGGCGGTGACAGGGGCAGGCAGGAGCGGGGCATAGCAGAAAGCAAGCAGGCTGCCTATTAAACAACCCTGCAGCCTGTTTAAGCCCCTCCTAGCAGCCCAGCTTGCCCTGGCAGAGGTACAGGGCATGGGGCAGTTGCTAAGGGGCCTTCGATATGGGCCACCTCTGGGCTGGACCGCGGCAACTGTTTAACCAGCTCAGAACAACACAGCAGGGCAGGCAGTGACGAAGAGCCCCCGGTGGTATTGACGCTGCGGGGGGCAGATTAGGGATCACTACCTGGGATGGATGTCAGCCAGGCTCCAACGGGACTGGAATCGGTTACCTAGGGAGGTGGTGGAATCTCCTTCCTTAGAGGTTTTTACGGTCAGGCTTGACAAAGCCCTGGCTGGGATGATTTAGTTGGGGATTGGTCCTGCTTTGAGCAGGGGGTTGGACTAGATGACCTCCTGAAGTCCCTTCCAACCCTGATATTCTATGATTCTATGATTCTATGACTGACACCCCTCGCCTTGGGACACACGCCTATGGGGGCTTTAATTAGGGTTACCATACGTCCGGATTTTCCCGGACATGTCCGGCTTTTTGGGACTCAAATCCCCGTCCGGGAGGAAATCCCAAAAAGCCGAACATGTCCGGGAAAATCCGGCGCCGCTGGGTGCTGGGCTGGGGGCCGGGCCGGGGCCGGCGGTGCTGGGCCGGGGGCTGGCCCGGGGCCGGGGGCCGGGCTGGGGCCCGGCGGTGCTGGACCGGGGGCCGGGGCCGCGCTGGGCCGCGGGCTGGGGCCGGGCCGGGGGCCGGCAGTGCTGGGCCAGGGGCCGGCGGTGCTGGCCTGGGGGTGCTCGGCCGGGGGTGCTCGGCCGGGGGCTGGCCCGGGGCCGGCACCCCAGGGCCCGAGCCGAGCCAGGCTGGAGACGCTGGGGCCGGGGCCGGCCGCCGGAGGGGGTCAGACTGGGCCGCGCCTCCTCCCCCCACCCCCCCCCAGCTTACCTGCTGCCTGCTTCAGGCTTCCCGCAAATCAAATGTTCGCGGGAAGCAGGGGAGGGGGCGGAGTTGGGGCGGGGACTTTGGGGAAGGGGTGGAGTTGGGGCATGGGCGTGGGCGGGGCTGGGGGCGGGGCCGGGGCCCCGTGGAGTGTCCTCTTTTTGGACACTCAAAATATGGTAACCCTACTTTAATGGTAAAGATCTCAGCGCATCCGACAGACCGCACTTCCACAGCACTGCTAGTGCCACAGGGGGGTAGTGAATTACACCCCCATTACACACACCCTCCCTTACGATCCACATGCACCATGGCAACGTGCCCAGCGCTCCGGGGGATGAGTGCTTAGGCTTTGTCCGCACTGGTGCAAATCCCACGGGTAGACGGGCAAAGCCTTTCTAAGAGCTGGCTTGCACTGGGGGCACGTAACTCCCTTACACACATGGGGTTAGCTGCACAATTGTGAACAGCAGCTAACGGCGCTGTTGCCTGCACAGAGCTGGGTTTTGTAACCAGGTCAAATCCCTCTTGTAGATAAGGCCTTAGTGCAGGCCCCTCATGTGCACACCTTGGGGACTGCACCATGCATTGCTTGGTAACCGGGGCTCGGTTCATAGGTCCCCATGGCATATCCCCCTGCTGCAGCTACGGGGTTTTGATCCAGCCCAGCAGCTTTGAGCAGGAACAAAGTCATCTCTGCCCACGGAACGCCAGGCACTTATCCTTCTGGCCTTCCTAATCATAGGCTTCCCTGGTGCACCTACGTGCAGAATGGACCAAGCTGGAGATTCTGCATCGGCTGCAGGGGAGCCCTCTCTCCTCCTCACCCCCTTGGGAATTCCTGCCCCCAGAATCTGGAAGGGAATCACTCAGACAGCGTGTGCTCCTTCAGCCACCCAGAGAGATGGAACGTCCTGCCTTTACTCTGCTGCCCTTTTGCACAGACGATGCTTTCGGCCTGAGACGTCTAAGCTGTTGCTACTGGAAATGTTTTCTGACCCCCTTCCAAAAGGCTCTTGCAGGTGGTAGCTACATCCCAGCTGGATGATGCAGCTGCATGATAACAGCCTGGGAGCTGATTTGTTCCTTGAATGGTCCCGTGTAAGAGCTGGCAATTAGTGTGTCGCAAGCCTGATTATTCAACACAAGTTACCATGAATAGTCCTGCCCCCAGTTACTTTAGTTGCTGCATATTTCAGGGAATAATCCTTGCCTGGTGGCTTGTTCACAAGCAGCGCATTGCTGGGATTGATTGGGACTCTTTGAACCGGGACTTGGGAGCTCTCGAGGTCAATGCCCAGCTCTGCCACAGACTCCCTGTGTGACCTTGGGAAAGTCACTTCATAGCTCTGTGTCTCGGTTTCCCCATGAGGCTAACAGTCCCTAGCTGCCGGTGAGGGGGAAGAGAATAACACAATTGATGGGTGTTGGGTGTGTGCTGAACGTGGAATAATCTAAGAATCCTGAGATGTGAGAACTTAATGAACACTGGTGGGACCCGGGCAGTGAGGCGAAGTTATTGAATATTGGGTTTGAAGACTTTCCTGGATGAATGCATTGTTCTAGTTTAATAGGAGGCTACTGGAAGCAACACAATGGAACCAGCTAAGCAACTTCCAAACAATTAAAAGACAATGGAGGAAACTATTAGCTTCTAGGCGCCTATATCCTTTCGCCATCAAGTTGCCTATGCTGGGAAATGAGAACTCATAGGGCGCCACACAGCTAAAGAAGTGACTTGGTCTCTGGGTAGCAGCATGATCAGAAGGACTGTGCAGCTTTTAAAGACGTCATTCCCTACAGCAGGGGGACAGGTGTGGCTTGGGAGTTAGGGAAATGGATTATGCCACCCACGCCCCTCCCCAGTGGTTTCAGGGGGGCTGTAGGAATCACAGACCTACCAGGATCCTGCTATTGAAGATGGTTAGATGCCTGGTAAACTATGGCCGGGAACTACAAGAGGATGCTCAGACATAATGCTGCAAAGGGCCAGGTAAATTAGCTACTTAATCTGAATATGGGAACCTGATCCTCAACTGGTGTAAATCAGCATCGCTTCATCCACTGTGCCGGAGTTACACTGATTTACACCAGCTGAGGAGCTGGCCACGAGCTGTGCTGGGCTCGCCACGTGGCTTCTGCTCCCTGCTTGCGTCACTGAGGTTCCTGATGCAAAAGGCTCACCTTTGAAAATGCCAAAACAGGTTTCCCTGCAAATGCTCTGCATTAGTGGGCAGTGACCACTGGGTGGCAGCAGATGGCCCCTGGGTGAGCCGAGGCCGGCAGCGAGGGGGTGAGGCTCCCTTGCTGAGGTGCTGGATTCCAGGTGGCACAAGGACAGGCCGTTAGCAGAGCAGGGCCCCAACGGGGTGGTAGAGGCGGCTTGGCCAGCTCCGGGAGAACCTTCCCCGCTCCACAGAAAGCTGGCAGGGCCAGGCAAGGAAAACGTGCAGGCTTCTGACCTGTCGCTGGCCTGCTGGGTGATCTGGGCCAACTCCCAGCCCCTCACCTTCCCCCTCGGTTCCGATGGGGATAATACACTCCGGAGGGCTCCTCGGGGCCTGCTGGTGAGGAGTCAGGGATTCCTGGCTGGAAGGACAGGAGGGCAGAGGGTTATTATTACAGCCCGACTTGGGAGCAAGTGCAGGCGATAAACACAGACGGCAAGTGCTGCTCATAAAGTTGTCAGCCGGGGGATCAAGGAGCCAGCGCGAAGCTGGCTGCTAATTCAGCTATTACCATCCATAACATGTGTGGGAAATAGGGTGACCTTTAACCCCAGAGCACTCGAGGAAACAGGGCTGTAGCGATACAAAGTGCTGAACAGGCTGCTGACATCAGGGATTGGTCGTCATCCGCAGTGGAAGGACAGGCTGGTGCAGAAAGCGAAGGCTCCGGGAAAGAAAGGGGGGGGGACCCCCAAGAATCAGGAATGTGTTAGCAGCCCCATCCCAGCCAGATCCTGCCCCCAAGTGCTGAGCATGCCAACTGGAGACTCAACACCGCAGAGTCAGATTCGACTGAGGGCACCAGAATAAGTCGGGATGGTTCAGGCATTTCAAGCCCTGGCATGGTTAGTGACAGTGGAATTAATGAATCGTTGTAGTTTACCTAACCCCTGGCATTTCAAGGCCTCAAGCAACATGAACTAGCTATGGGCCGGCACGTGCCTGGCAGAGATGGAAATATTATACCGCTGCTCTCATTTTGTAGATGGGGAAACCGAGGCACAGACAGGGCAAGAGCCATGGCGAGTCTGTGGCAGAGTCAGACTAGAGCCCAGTGTCGAGGCTATTCCCTCTCTGAGGTCCATTGTGTTCCTCCTGGGGTATTTGGGCCAAACTCACACCTGGTGAAAGCCGCTGACATCAAGGGGGTTACAGTGGGACGGGAGGAGGCTCATTATGATTGACAGTGTTCCCTAGAATCCTTTGCTGGGTGCTCTCCCAAAGGGTCAGCTTCACTCTGCTTCCTCTCTCCCGGCAGAGCAGAGATTGCTGCAGCCCCAAGCCCCCTTCAGGGGTGGCACTCTGGGCTCTTCGGCCCAGATCCTCAAAGGCGTTAGGTGCCTGACTCCCCTTGCAATCCCTGGAGTTAGGCACCTATCTACGTCTGAGCATCGGGGCCCTTGGTCACCGTCTGGCAAGCAGAGGAGGGAGTCCCCCATCCTGGGCGCTTGCTCCAAATCCCACTGCGCTTCAATTCCAGGCAGCTTCCCTGGCCATGGTGTGCAGCCCTGTGAGCTGCCAACATTGTTTCCCTTTGCACCATCCAGCAAGGTCAAATTCCTCAGTCACTGAAATTGACAAGGCTCCAAAGAAACACTGTCCAAGCTCCCGTCTATCACGCCGCAAACTGCACCTATACACACACGCAGCAAAGGGCCAGACTGCATACACGTGTGTGTGGACACGTACACACACACACACACGCACACCTGAGCCACAAGCAAACACTCAGCACTCACCCACCCAATGTCCAGAGAGGCTCGGCCCTCACCCCGCCCCCCACTGACTTAAGAGGGAGCTGCAGGCCCTCAGCACCTTTGAAATGAGGTCAGGTCCCTTCCCAGGTGACATTAGCTGAGCTCTGTGCCTTGGGCTGGTGCAGGGTCCTCTTAGCTGAGACCTTAAGAAAGTTGTATCTATTCTGCGCAGACGTTGCAGAGCCCA
This sequence comes from Emys orbicularis, assembly GCF_028017835.1. NCBI lineage: Eukaryota > Metazoa > Chordata > Testudines > Emydidae > Emys > Emys orbicularis. Next base: position 4,467,852 of record NC_088705.1, on the reverse strand, counting down.
CGTAAGACCGGGAGGTTCACTGCACTGTCCTTGGCTGAAAAGTGCCACCTCTCTGCTATTGTGCACATGCCACAGCAGGGGCCGGCGCCCTCCACTCAGCTGCCTAACGAGTTTGGGGAGGACTGAGTGGCTCAGTAGGGGCAACAGAAGGAGCTGGGTGAGAGGGGTCTGTTTGCAGTTCCAGGGTCACACTGAAGGAGGGCAGCACCCCACTCGCTCCTCCCGAACCCCCCGTTTTGTGCTTTTTCTACCACGGGCGCCAATGCACCTCACTGCCACTTGGGGGCGCACTGCCTCGCGGTACAGCCAGGCCCACAGAGAGCAGGGAACACCCTAAGGGGCTCGTCGGTAGATTTCAGGCATTTGCGCTGCTCAGATTTGGGTTTGTTTGGGCCAGGCTCTCCCACTGCCGTGGAGAGTCGGCTCTACCGGCCCGGAGAGCTGCTCTGCTCCCAGCACTGCAGGGGCTGCACCAGCTGGAGACCACCAGAGGTTTTTTCCAGGCCGAGGTGCCCGGGACGATGGAAATGCCAAATGCTCCTCTTGGCCTCATGCAGCTCCCTGCTCAGCCCTGACAGCCAAGAGCCAGGATCGCCCTGTCGAACCCCAGGGGGCTGCTTGGATCACAGCAGCTAATTCATCTCCACCCGCAGGGAAGCGAAAGGCCCCAGGAGAGGGCGGTCTGAACTCGCCCCGTCCAGGGCACAGGCCCAGCCCCCGCAGCAGAGCATGCCCGAGGGGCCAGCGCCCTACCTGGATTCAATTCAAACTGTCGGTCCGGTGGCTTTGACAGAGCAACTGCAGCCACTGCCGGGGGAGGCCTCACTGCAGCAGCCAGCTCCTGCGCCAGACCCCCACTCCTCCCCAAGCTGCACACGCCAGCCCCTGGCCTCCAGTCCAACCCCCTCCTCCTGTCTCCTCTGGACTAACATGGCTACTCTCCAGGGGCACCAGCCCTCCGGCCAGCTTCCCTCCCTACTCCCCCGGGGAGGTGCTGAGCCCACCCCCTGCCAGTGGCTACACACTGAAGTCAATGGCAGCGGTCCCAGCAGCAAGCGGGCAGCAGGGTCAGGGCCTGAGGGGTCAAGAAAATATTAGTCCAGATTGGTGGGCGGGTGAAGGGGAGGCGACTTTCCATCCCCACCCCCCATCATTTAGTAGCAATGATTGACAGGCAGAGCTCTGCGCAGGGCAGTTTCTGGCTGTCTCCCAAAGACAGCCACGCAGACGGCTATGCACCCAGGCTGACAGGCCAGGGCTGTGCAGCTTGCAGGAAAGGTCAGGCTCTTGTGAAAGCGTTTGCACTCATCTTGCAAAAGCCCCTTTAAAACAAAACAAACCCGACCCTTGCCACCCCCCAGGAAAGGGGTGGGCGGGCAGCGATCAGCCGTGAAGATCTAATGCCTTCTCCTGCTAATGCACATTTCAGCCCTTGGCCCAGCCCGGCTCTTCCCAGCTCCCCTGGTTACAATGAAGGAAAAGCAGCCCACTGCTTGAAATAGGTTTCTCTCCCTTTAAAAGTGGGGCAGATTTGGACCCGGACAAAGCTTTGTGGGCGTTCAGCCTCCAAGTGATAGCTGATTGCGGGTGCCCAGTTTCTCTCTCTCACACTGATCCGGCCCAGGGGATCTGAGCCCCTTTCGTGTTTACTCTCACAACACAGTGCTCTTAGCCCCATTTTACAGATGGGGAACCGAGGCACAAGAGGACTACGTGGCTTCCCAGGGCCACCACGATGTCGGTGGCCGAGCAGGAGCTGAACCCAGGTCTTCCCCCACAGCCCAGGCTAGTGCTCCGACCAATGGACAAGCCTTCCTCGAGACCTCTTAAACTTTGTCAGAAAGTACCAAGCACCCACAGCACCTCCTGCATTGTGCCTTTGCAGCCCCTGAGAACTGGGCCCCTTTAAGGGGGTCACTAGTCGTCCCCTCCCCCCAGCGGCCGCTAGCAAACACAAAGGCTTGTCACTGTGGTGTTTGGAATATTCAGGGGTCGGGGGAGGTTTACCAGAGAATTTGTAACGGGGGCTTTGCTCTGGATTAGCGGGGAGCGTCAGGCCCAGCTCCCGTGTAGGAGAGGCGTGGCTGGGACCCAGCAGGACAGGGTGGAGACTGGGGGACGGGAGGAGCCAGCTCTGCATTTCCAAGCCCCTCTAGAAGAGGGGAGTCTCCCCTCAGCTCCAGGCAGGCTGCCTCCCCGAGGAAACCCAGCCACGGCTTGTGCACAGACAGCCTTGCTGGCAGCATTCCCCACCCCACCTGGGCTGCTGGGGAAGAGACGCAGCCACCCCTCCCACTGCGTCAGAGCCAAGCAGGACCCAGGAGCTTCACGCTGCTGGGGCAAGATCTTTCCCTAGAACGTCCCGCTCGGCTGCTGGGCGTCAGGCAGGGGGACAGAACGGTACCAACCGGGAGCCGAAACACTCAGAGGGAAAGAAGAAAACGGAGGCCCCGAGTTCTCAGGCTGGTTTAATCTGGCTTCGTTCTACACAGCTGCGAGGTCATTTCATTCCCCAAACCTCGGCCCCACAGCAACGCGCCCAAAGCTCCCTGCCAAGGGCAGGAGGGTGAAATGACTTCCAGCTACCCCCACCAGTCTCTGGCCTGCCAGGAAATTACAGCTTCCCTCATGCTCCACCCCAGCTGCCAGTCCGACGCCAGGGGCACCCACCACAGCGAAGGGGGCTGGAGCCCTCAGGCTGGGGAGGGTGAATCTGGGGGTCCTGAGAAGCGAGGGGGAATCCCAGCCAGGAACAGGGAAGCGAGCAGTGTGCAAGCCTCCTTGCCCTACTCCTGACCCCATGCGATTCAGTTCCCAGGGGGGACACCCTCCAGCACCCCCGGTCTCTGGCTGGAGGCAGCCACCCTCCGCCACCTGGATAGGACGCAAGTCTTGGCTGTTTCCATGCAAGGGAAACCTGCAGAATCCAGGGAGATCCAGAGGGATCCGAGACAGGGCGGGCCGAGCATCGAGGGCCTGTTCACCCTGGGAGTGGAGCCGTCTCCTCCAGGACCTGCGCAGCCTCTGGAGCGTCATCCCTCTCCCTAGCTGTGCGACTGGGTGCGCCAGGAACTCGGGCAGCAATGGCCAAGACTGCCCAGCTCTGCCCCCTTGGCCATGCCTCCTCCTCCATCCCTGGGTGGGAAACTCCAACAAGCAGCCCCCTTGAGCGCCGGGGGAGGGGGGACACGCCCAGCACGAGCCAGATATTGGTGGATTGGGGTTGAAAACACATGGGTGAGATGGGACAGTCTCCAGGAGCCAAGCGAAGGGACCTAGGGTCCTGACCTGCAGCCAGATGGACTGAGTGCTCAGCTCCAACCCAAAGGAAAGGGGGAAGCAGTCACGCCAGACTGGCAGGGCTCACACCCCCGAGGGCCCTGGAGGTGCCTAGGCAGCCTGGTTAACTCTTCTCTGGACGGTTCCTGTTCAGCACGGCCCTGGGGGTGAACTCCAGCTTCTCCTTGAGGCTCACCACCTCGGTCAGGTCCTTGCCCGCAATCTCCTGCAGCTTCCTGTCCTCCCGCCGCTCCGAGATGCTCTTCTCCTCCTCGGCCGGCTGCGGGGAGTCACCACGGATGAACCACTCCAGGTGGTAGCCCACCGCCCCCACCACAAAGGCCACAGGGAAGGTGACGTAAGGGGCGTAGGTCCGCACAGTCATCCACAGCAAGGGCCACATGGCGTCGCCAGGAGAGAGCGCCAGATGTGTTCTGGAGAGGGGGGCAGAGTCAGTGTCACAGCTGCATAGACCCACCTCCCTCCTAGCCCCCCACCCAAGGGAGAGTCGCCCCCTTCCTTCCCCGCTCCCCAGACAAACCTCCAAGATCCCAAACCATCGTCATCCCCCACATGACCCACCCTGCACCTCCCTTCACCCCAGGGGAGCCCAAAAATCACCACACACACTTGACTCTGCCCCTTGGCCCAGATACACCCAGCTCCAAAGCCCCAACCCAGAACTCCAGGCAAGTCACCTCCACCCTGGTACCCCCCAGGTGGCTAGATATCTCAGCTACACGTGTCCCCCCCAAACACCCACCTGGGTGGCACTGGTCAAACTTCCACCTGGGGTAGCTCGGCAACTGGGCTGCAGGGTTCCAGGGCAGTTAGGGGGCTGAAACCTCCACGCCAGCAACCTCCCCCCCAATCCTGACAGCTTCTAGGGTGCCTAGGGGAAGGCAAGGGGCAATGAGCCTCTCCCGAGTCTCCTGCTCCCTAAGAGAAAGGGCAGAACAGCATACCCCCCATTCATCTCACAGCCCCCAGGAAACCGCTGCTGGGAGCCTGCCCTGGGCTGTGTGTTATGCTTGGAAATCAAGGTATAAACACGAACTCCAATCCTGATCCCTCCACCCAAGGGGATAACCAAGGCAGCGGCTGGTTAGTCTGGGGCAGGGAGAGGAAAGGAATTTAGTTCTGGCGGCCTCTGGACAGTAATAGGGGCTGTACAGTGCATACACAGCTCTGCCGATGGGGGATGCCCCCCCATCCTGATCCACATCCCCCCACCCGCTATTCCAGCCCCAGGCTCCCCACGCACACAACTCAGCCCCTGCCCCCCGACCCTGATCCACATCCCCCACCTGCTATTCCAGCCCCGGGCTCCCCACGCACACGGCTCAGCCCCTGCCCCCCGACCCTGATCCACATCCCCCACCCGCTTATTAATGGAGATATCCCATCTCCTAGAACTGGAAGGGACCTTGAAAGGTCATCGAGTCCAGCCCCCTGCCTTCACTAGCAGGACCAAGTACTGATTTTTGCCCCAGATCCCTAAGTGGCCCCCTCAAGGATTGAACTCACAACCCTGGGTTTAGCAGGCCAATGCTCAAACCACTGAGCTATCCCTCCCCCCGCTATTCCAGCCCCGGGCTCCCCACGCACACACCTCAGCCCCTGCCCCCCGAACCTGATCCACGTCCCCCCACCCCCAAGCGCTATTCCAGCCCCAGGCTCCCCACGCACACGGCTCAGCCCCTGCCCCCCAACCCTGATCCACGTCCCCCCACCCCCACCCGCTATTCCAGCCCCAGGCTCCCCACGCACACGGCTCAGCCCCTGCCCCCCGACCCTGATCCACGTCCCCCCACCCCCACCCGCTATTCCAGCCCCAGGCTCCCCACGCACACGGCTCAGCCCCTGCCCCCCAACCCTGATCCACGCCCCCCCACCCCCACCCGCTATTCCAGCCCCAGGCTCCCCACGCACACGGCTCAGCCCCTGCCCCCCAACCCTGATCCACGCCCCCCCACCCGCTATTCCAGCCCCGGGCTCCCCACGCACACGGCTCAGCCCCCCCACCCGGGCAGGGTCCCTCTCCCACGCACTCAGCCTTTGCTGAGCAGGGCCCACGAGTCACCCTGAATCCCCGGGGCATGAACACGAGGGCGGAGGCAGTGACCGGGAGGGGAAAGGCGGAAGCCTCGGCCTGCTGCCCCCCCGCCGCAGACAGGGGGGTCCAGGCCGGGTCCAAGCCGGGGTCCAGGCAGCCCCCCCCCCCGGCAGGCGAGCAAAGGCAGCGGGGCTCTGCGCCCCGGACAGCCAGGCCAGAGGACAGCTGCGCCCCTCGATACCCAACCGAGCCCGGCTCTGCCCGCACTAAACCGGCTGCGCCGCCCGGGCCGGGGAGAGGGGCCAGGCCCGCCAGGGAGAGCCCCAAGGCAGCCCCCCGAGACCCCGGGCTCCAAGGAAGGTCGGACCCCGCTGCCGCCCCAGGCGCGGGGCGGACGGGGCGGCCCCAGCCCGGCCCGGCCCGGCCCCTCTCACCTCTCCAGGCGGGCGCCCCTCTCCCCCGGCAGCGGCCGCCCCTCTTCCCCGCCGCTGGCTTCCGGGCCAGGCCGCGCCGCAGCCTCGCGGCCCGATTGGCGGCTGCAGCGCCGCGGAGGCAGGGCCGGGCGCGGGTCCGCCAGGGGCCGGGGCCAGGCGAGACCGGCCCCTGCTGGAGAGCGCGGGGAAGGGCCGGGCTGGGACCGGCCCCCAAACCTCCCTCCCCGCAGGATCCGGCCTGGCTGGGGCTTGATTTCCAGCAGGGCTCCCCCGGGACACCCCATGCCCCCCATGTCACTGCCCTAGGGCAGCCCCCCGGGATCCCTGTTTGCGCTGCAGGAAACTCTGCGGTGTCTGTAAAAGCAGCAAAAAGTCCTGTGGCACCTTATGACTAACAGATGTATTGGAGCATGAGCTTTCGTGGGTGAATGTCCACTTCGTCCGATGCTGCGGTGTCTGTTAGTTCCGACCCGGCTGGACTTTGGGGCTTAGGTGCAAAGAACTCCACTCAGTCAAAATCACGCCCCCCCCCCCTTCCCTCCGAGCCCTCTCAAAACCTGGGGAAGCCCTGGCCCAACCTGGGCTGGGATTCAACACCAGGCCGTGGGCTGGGAGCCAGATTGCAAACAGAGACCTATTGCTCCGAGCCCCTGACCGGGTTGCCAGGCATCTTGATGCTGCTGGAGCCTGGGTGGGGCATCTCTCCCTGGCCCCACCCGCCAGGCACCAGTGCCAGGTTCTGCCTGTGGACATTTCATCCAGGCTCTGCCTTGGGTCCAAACCAGCCACACCGCTTGGGAACAGGGAGGGAGGGAAGGTGGGTATCTGTCTATCCAGGCCAGGCACCGGGGGGATGGCAGAAGGGGATTGTTCCTGCAGGGAGCTGGGATGCGGTGAGACACCCTGGCCAGCTGGCTTGAGGATTCTCCTCCTCATTGCGAGGGCCGGTTCTTAGACTACAGCCAAGGCCGTCTCCAGCGCTGGCACCCCGCCCTTTCACCTCGCTCCCTGTCACTTCGGATGGCTCCTCGTGGTCTAATCATCGAGCCACTCCGACACCCGCCCGGGAGCTGTGTTTGCTGACAAGGGGTGAACCTCGGGGCTACTCAAACAGCCGGTTTGCCCAAGGATGTAGCTCTCTGGTTGAAACCACCCGAACAGCTTGGGAGTGAAGAGCAGGCTGGGCCAAGCCTCTCCGTCCCAACCCACAGCCCCCCCACCCCCAGCGGTTCCAGCCCTGCGTTCCCCAATTCACAGTCCTGCTGCTCCCTCTCAATACAGAGCTCCGCACAGCTCCTGGGGGCTCAGGCAGGAGGCACTCGCTGGAGCTCAACTGGTAAAACTGCTCCCTGCAGACGCTGTCAGGAGCCCCCTTCTAGTCTCAGCCGCGGTACCATTCAGGGCCGAGCCCTCTGCTAATAAAGTCTGTTCCAGTGACCCCTTGCAGCAGACACGGCAAGCCACCTCGCAGCATAGTGAGTTGTGTAGGAGAGATGCACTCAGCTCTGCATCTTCCCCAGCATCCTGACAAGCCACCTCGCTCCTGCCCCCAGAGCAGAGCAGCAAGTTCCCACCGTCATGAGCTGACTCCAGACTCAGCCCTCCCCTTCCCTTAAACCAGACAAGAAAGTGAGACATGGGACACGAAGGGTCAAAGGTGAGACTAGCACCGGCTGGGAGAATGGTGCCAGGCCCAGAGTAATCAAAGAGTCGTCTTTATTACAGTACGGCTAAGTTTGTTACAATAAAAATGAAACCACATGTCACAGTCACTGTACAGTATTGTTTGTCTTACAGAACTTACAAGTGGAAGGGCTTCCTCTTCCAGGCACATTGCTAAGAACTAAAGTGTGGACGGAGGCAGAGAACAGGTGAACCGAGCTGATGGTTGCTTTCCTGGCCAGGATGGTAACAGCAGCGTTCAGAGAGTATTGGATGCTGAGCAAGGAGTCTCCTGGCTTTCCCCTCCCCCAGCTGGGCCAGGGCTCACGCTGTTGGGTATTTTTTTCATGATTCTCTGTTCCAGAATATGCTGGTTGGATTCCCCCCTCCTTCCCTTTAAACATCTATTTTAATGTAGTAACCCGAGACCCTCCCAACTGGACAGGCACATAACAGAGGCCGGGGGAGGTTTTAGCACCACGTCATGGTATGGATCCCATCCAAGGGGGGGAAGTAAAGGCCCCAGGGTGAGTGGTGCATTGCTCTTGGTAGAATTAAGCTTTCCTCCCTCCGCCTGCCCAAGCCAGTATGCTTGTGGAATCTCCCATCTCTCAGTACCTCCTACCTGTCCCAGGTGCTACAGGGAGGTATCCCAGCATGCGCCAGGCAGGATGTCCCCTTGGGCTGAAATTTACTATTGGCGATTATTACAGTGGCGCCTGAGGGACCCAGTCAGGGATCGGGGCCTCCACAGTGCTAGGAGCTGTACGCTCATGAAAAAGACAGTCCCTGCCCTAGAGATCTGGCTGTCTAGGCTGTGGCTGGTGTCTCTGCTCCTTCCCTTGCTGCCCCTTTAGCCACTCTTCTTGGGCTCTTTCCTCCCCTCTTCATGTCTGAATCAGGGCGTCTCCAAGACAGCTGAGTGGGCAGGGAGCAGGAGCTGGTACAATCATGGGGTGGCGAGAAGAGGGGGGTCCCCTTGAAGGGTTTCACAGTGCAGGGGGCTCCCCAGTTGGAAGGAGGGACAATGTGAGAAGGCAGCACTGAGTTTTTAACCTTGAACTTTCAGAGTGGTTGACTTGACAACCCCGTTTTCCCAGGGCAGGACACCAGGCTCAGTGGGTGAACTCTCTGCTCCCCAGCCTTACGGACGTCAGGGCAGGTGGAACAGACTGTGCTTTGGGTGGAAGGAGGGGTCTGCACGGCTGGGAGCAGAATGAGTGAAAAGGAGAGGAAAGACGGCCCATGAGAACCAGCAGGGGGCTCATGGTAACACTTGGACCATCTGATCTCCACATCCCTGGCGAGTACCCACCCTCCAGGGCCCCTCTGTTCATGCCCCATCCTCCTACCGTCTCATCTGAAATCACCCCCCCACCCCCCCCCCATTCTGCACGCTCAGCCTGGCGGAGAAGGTGAGCATGGTGGGTAATATGAGGAGTGTGCAGCACTACCTTTGGCTTGTGTGCAGGTAACGATGCGCGGAGGGGGCCATGGATAGCAGGCTCCCCAGGCACTATTCAGCTACATGCTGTCAGGGGTGATGGCTACGCGCTAAAGTGGGTTCTGAAGAAAGCTACCCTGGCAGCCAGGCCAGGAAGAAGGAGGGCATCTCCTTTACAGCTCCAGGAAAGAGAGGGCACCTCCTCTAATGTAGCATGAGTGTGAGGACATCCCTCATGATACCCGGGAGGACAGGGCACTGCTAATGCCGTACCATGGAGGATGGGATGCCCATGGAGGAGGGGGCTCTTGTAATGCGAATCCCATCTGCCCCTCCCACTCTCACGAGCAGGAACTCAGCCTGGGGAAGGGCAGACCCACATTCATGTCTTCGGTCTGTCTCCAGTGACAGATGGGAGCTTAGGAGTCGTGCCCCTGAGCTCCCTGTGCCTCCATTTCCCCATCCGCTAAGGGGGGCGGCGGTTAGGGAGCCGGTGCACCTGCTGGAGGTTATCCTCACTGAGGTGGTCTGAACAGAGCAGGGTCCCAATCCTCCATTGCCCCAGGGCCCATCTTTTACACCAGTGCAAAGCGGGGGTAGGCGCCACCGAACAGAACGGCCGCGTTTCACGCTCGCTTTGCTGCGAGGTAAAGGACTGCATGAGGCACAGGGTGACAACCAACAGGCCACAAGCCAGAGCCCCGCCACCATGGCAACCTCCAGTTCCACTTGCCCTTGGCTTTGCTTTTCCAAGTCACTTTCCCAGCTGGCGTTAGTGACAGTGACTGACCGGGGAGGGAGCTGCTGTCCCTGGGTGCTATTGGCCAGATAGAGACTGAAGGCTAATGCCTGCTGGCCTGCCCCAGTCCTTACTCAGGCTGAACCTAGTGAGGCCTCCAGGCCTTGGCCCTGCTGGACTCTCTTTGTGGCCTAGCCCGGCTGCCAGCAGCAAGGGCCGCTGCCCTGCTCGCTAGGGCACCATGCTGCGAAGGAGGGGCCCTGTCTTGGCATCTGTGAGCCCAGATGGGTCCCCGGGATGGGAGCAGCAGGTGACACCAAAAGCTGCTCCTCAGCAGAGGACAGCGTGGGCTGCACCACTGGGTGGCAGGAGCCAAATGGAGGCTTTGGCAAAGCCAGAGGGCTTGGGTAGCCCCCCCAGGGCAGCTGCGGGGCAGGGAGAGGGGCTGAGGAGCGTTTGTGATGGAGGGAGAAGGACGAAAAAGCGGTGGGCCTGGCTGGCATGGGCGTGGCTCGCTCCTGAGTGCCTACCGCGCCGGTTGGTTTGCATTGTCGGGGAAGGGCTTCTTTACGGGGCTGGGCAGCCAGGGCCGGCATGGCCAGCCCCATCGCAGCCCGGCCAGCCCCATTGCACCCCGGCCGGAATAAATCCTCCCAGTCCAATGCTCAAGGGGCCGCACAGCAAGCGCAGTGTCACTTTTGCCCTGGCTGCTATTGCACAGGCGTTCTCCAGCTTTTCCGTACCAGAACCCACTCCCACCTGGCTGAGACCCCCACCCCATTCAGCACCAGGGGTTTGTGACCCTTGGGTTGAGAAGCCCCGAAACAGAGGCTCTGGGATCATCATACAGAACAGACGTGGCACATAACAACGAACCCGCATTTCACCCCACAGGCAGCCCCCGAGGCCCCCCCCCCGACATTCAGACAGGCCAGCTCTGTCCACAGAAACGTCGACCCCAAGTACCCTCACCTGCTGGAGCCCCATCTGTGCGGTTGACAGCTCCAAGGGTTTTCTCACCTTCCTTAACAATAGTAAATACAACACAAGGAGCCGGCACAGCAACACCCCGGAGACACAACAGCAGATTCTTCTTCCTCCTAAGGCAAGATGGCTTGTCAATGGCATGTTCGCCATTCCCTGCCGTCTCCGCTGGCCTGGCCCCTGGGGACAGCTGTGTCTTTAAACCAGATGCAGATGGGTCAGAACCAGTGCCCTGCACTTGGCTCGGGGCCAATACCCTGCATGGTGGATTGGTCACTTGAAAGGCCAGGCTTATTTCTATGCCCCGTCTAACGGGAGGGGGGAAAGCAGCCAGGGAAACCCAACCCAAAAACCAACCCCAAAGACCTTAGCTTCTGCCAGCCCTTGCCATTGCCAGACAGAATCCAAACGCTTGCTCCCCCACCCCCCAACCTCCCCCTCGAATTCCACTCCCTGGATCATCTAGTCAGACCAGCAGCTGGTGGGGAAATCAAAGAGGGATGGAAAATAAAGTGACCAGTCAAGTTTTGACCTTCTCCTGGCCTCCCGTGACGAGCGGACGCACCCCAGCGCAGGCCCAGGATTCTCGCTTGCAGGAAGGGAAAGAAAGAGAGAAAGAAAGAAGAGAAATCATAGCATATTCTTACTGACGATGTACGTGTAGGGAAAGCAGGGGCTGGTTTTGCTGCTGTCATGGATTTCCTGATGATCTGATCCCAGTCTCACCAGCAGGAACACAGCTGTGGTCATGTGTAGTTTTTGTTTTATTCCTTCGATTATATGTATATATGTATATAGGTCTATGACCATGGATTCCCCGAGGTGCCCAAGCGAGAGGCAGGGATGGGACCGAACTGTGGTCGGGGTGCTTGGAGGGACTGCCCCTGGTGCCTGCCATGGCCCGAAGCCTCATGCCAGCAAGGGAAGCTGGCCCGCCGGGCGGCTGGGAATGGTGACTTTGGCAGGAGCTCAGTGGCGCTTCCCCCCGCAAGATGCTTTGTTTGCATTGAATTGAGGAAATGGGAGAAGTTAAAGGTGGCACGACCATGGGGGGAGGACACATAGAGGTGCAGGGGAGGGCCTGCCTGCCCCCCCCCATCAGCTGAGCTGGGGGGGCTCCTCCCTCTCCAGTATAAGGGGGAAAGCGGGAGAAGGGGGGGCGTGAGGATAGGAGAGGGGGACACAAAGGGGAGGGGGGCTGCAAGGAGCAAGGTACAAAGAGCTCTGAAAGGAGGGTACAGGAGGCCACCAGGGAGTGTGCAGGGAAGGGGACAGGAAGGAGCTGCAAGAAGGAGGGGAGATGGGGGGCAGAAAAGGCTTCAGGGCAGACAGGGGGCTTGGGGAGAGGCCAGGGCAGTGGGGAAAGGCCAGGAAGGGGCTCGTGGGCAGGCAGGGCTGGGAAGAGCCCTGCCCCACGGGGAGGGGCATGAGGGCAGGACAGAACCAGGCTCGTGTTCATTCACCGTCGGATCCATGAATCGTAGACGATAAAAAGTCGAGAAGCTGTGAGTGGGCCGAGAGCTGCCCCGGGGGGTCCCTGCGGCTCGGGCCCTGGCCATCACAGTGAGCTATGTACTCTCTCTGTACAGTGCGGTAGAAAAGCCAGGGCTCCGTTCACAGCCTGGTCTGGGCCTCGGGGATGTAGATCTCGATACTGTCTGCGCTCTCGGTGGCTGAGTTCTGGCGGAAGGAGGCAGCTCTCTTGGCCGCCAGGAGCCTTTTCCTGGCTTCCTGCCTCTGCCGGTCAACGGAGTCCAGGGAGCGCTCCTTCACCGGGTGCACCTTGGAGCGCGGCGGCTTCTTTGGTATCGGGGGAGGGACCTTCTTCTCTTCCTGCGCAGACAGACAGACAGACAGACAGAGCAGGGCTTAGAGGGGGTTCCAGGAGGCGCTGGTCGTGCCGTGTTAGACAGCGTGTGGCTGTGGCTGCATGTGACGGGTGCGCACATGTGTGTGTGTGTTCATCGGGGGGGTGGATGTATGCACAGCTGTATGATTGTGTGTGAGACCATGCAAGGGTGCGCACAGTGGGCGTGCACATTCATGTGTGTGCACGTGTCTGTGTAGGCACATCCAAATGTGTATGTGTTTGTGCATCTGTGTGCACATATTCCTATGTGTGTACATCTGTCTGTGTGTGAGACCATGCAAGAGAAGACACATTTGAGTGGGTGCCTGTCTATGCACTCTCATACCCGCAAGAATCCGTACGTGTATGTGCAGCTATAAACAGATGTGTGCTTGCACATCCGTATGCAGCTGTGCACATCTGCGTTCGTGCGTGCATCCCAGTGTTTGTGCATACTTCTGCATCCATATCAGAGTGCATGTGTCGGTGAGTGTATACCCCCAGCTGTGTACCTATCTCTATACAGAAGAAATGGGTCAAATTCAGTGCTGACTGACGCTCCGTTCAATTCCACCAGTCCCTGGGGCTGAATGCAGTCCCTGGGGTTGAAAGTCAGCACAGGATCTAGCCCAGGGCCTGCACACATGCTTCTTGTGCGCTGCGTTCACACAAGGCAAACAAGGGCTGCATCTTCTGCCTGTGACACAGGTTGGTGATTGTGCTTGACCTTGGGAACATTCCACCAGGGTTTGAATCAGTGTGATGGATGGCAGGGCTGCCAGGAGGTGATTGGACTGGAATTGCTTTGGTTTGTCCTATGCTGTGCGTGTGTGCACAGAGTATATCTGTACCTTTGAAGATAACATCAAACAGAGGACACGCCGTAGCTGTACGTGAAAAACACAGGAGAGAAAAAGGCTCTATTTGTTTGGGTTGTTTTTTTTTAAGTGGTAACTAAAGATGCCTGTTGATTTTGCCTGGCACAGATCAGCAGCACCAACTCAGGAGCAGAAGTGTGCATGGAAAAAGAAGAAGGTAGCTGTGATCATAGATCTCTCATCTCCCCGACTTTTTCCTCAGGAAGTCCCTGAGACACAAGCCAGGACGGCACATGCATAGCAGCGACTTCTAGCTGAGCTCAGCTGAGCTCCCAGTGGCTCTGCCCAGGGGGAGACTACTTTTAGCTCACTTACACTATGTCTACACTTACAGCGGTGTGCAGAGTACAGGCACTACATGTGTCACTGCACACCGCAGGGAAAGGCACCGGCAGCAGGGAGGCAGCGGAACACTAAGTGCTAAAATTAGCAGTGTAGACGTGCGAGGCACTGCTTGGGCATGTAGCGAGCCGGACAGGGTATAGACCCTGGGGGTTCGGGTGTGTGGGGCACTCTGCTCTGCTCACCTAAGCTGTGCCTCACTGTCTACACTGCTGTTTACACCCCTGCTAGCTGGGCGCGCAGTATCTGCGCTCTCCACCTACCCTGAGCGGAGTCGCTCCCCCTGGGTCACAAAAGGCTCCCATCTGCAGGCAGGGGTCAGGACAGAAGGGCCAGGGCTTTGCTAACTGGTCCTGGCCGCGCTCCCACCAGCTCGCCCCTCTCTGTCCCTCTGCTGCAGTAGCCCGGTCCTGGTCACCCCCCACCCCAGCCCCACGAACCAATGAAAGGGGAAGAAGAAGTTAATCTCTACTGAGATGTGCAATGGGGCCCAAGGTTCATCTGTTTCCTGGCCTGCCCCTTCTCCCCACAAGAGGGGGCTGAGGACAGCATCAGGGATGCAATGCAAGGAGAGAAGGATCTACACTCCGTAATCCACACACACACTGGAGATGCCAAGGACCATAGCTTTCTCCTGGAGCTGGGAACAGCTGGAGTGCCTCAAGACAGAGTGCTCCCTTTCAGCGCTTCACTGGTTCCAGCCAGACCCATTTCTACTCCTCTTTCTCTCCATTCTTTTTGCGTGATGGTGCTCGAATGCTATGGGGAACATACTCGATAGACACAATAGATACGATTATGTCCCCTCCCCCTCTCCCCCAACAAATCCTCTGCTCTTCTGCCAAGCCACGAATACACCCGCTAACAATGCCCCACATGTAACAACCTAAGAGCTGTCATACTGAGTCAGACTATGGTCCACCTTGCCCAGTAGCCAGTCCCCAACAGTGGCCCACACCAGAGCTTCAGGAGGAGTGTACAAAACATGGCAATTATGGAGTGATCCACCCCTGGCTTCTGGCAGTCAGAGGTGTAGGTTCATCCAAAGTATGGGGTTGTATCCCTGACCATCTTGGCTAAGAGCCACTGATGGACTGGTCCTCCATGAACTTACCCAGTTCTTTTTTTAATCTACTTATATTTTTGGCCTTCACAACATCCCCTGGCAATGAGTTCCACAGGTTAGTTGTGCGTTGTGTGAAAAAGTACTTCCTTACGTTTGTTTTAAACCTGCTGCCTCTTAATTTCATCGAGTAATCCCAGATTTTTGTATTGTGTGAAAGGGTTAAACACTTCTCTACTCACTTTTTACACTCCGTTCATGATTTTATAGACCTCTAGCATATCCCACCTTAGTCATCTCTTTTCTAAGCTGAAGGACCCTAATCTTTTTGGTCTCTCCTCGTAAGGAACAACAGAGGGTCCTGTGGCACCTTTAAGACTAACAGAAGTATTGGAGCATAAGCTTTCGTGCCACAGGACCCTCTGTTGCTTTTTACAGATTCAGACTAACATGGCTACCCCTCTGTTCCTCGTAAGGAAGCCATTTCACATCCTTGATCATCTTTGTTGCCCTTCTCTGAACCTTTTCCGGTTCCACTATCTGCTTTTTGCAATGGGGCGACCAGAACTGGACACCATATTCAAGGGCTGAGTGCACCATGGATTCACATAGTAACATTATGGCATATGCTGTCTTTGTTCTCCTGCAGGAGGCCAATAAAAGCTGACTTTGTGCATTGTGAAGTGGGAGCTACCCCACCCCTGCACCCTAGCTGCAGCCCCCCTCTCCCCCTTCTCAGCCAATTGGCACTCACGGTCTGATCCCCCTACCTTGGGCTCGATGAGTTTCCATCCGTTGGCCTTGAGCTGCTGAAGCTCCGCGAACTTCAAGCTGACGTCCTCGATGGACAGCTGCAGGAGGTCCCAGAATCCAGCCAGGTCTTGGAAGGTGGGCATGGGGAACGCATTAGGGTCCTTCCGAAGGGGGAGAAGACAAGGCGGGTTAGCTCCTTACATACCATGGGGTGCAGAGGACTCCAGGTCTTCCATCACTTCCCTGCTCAAGCTGATGAGGAGCAGAGTTGGGCTGTCTGGGCCTTAATGGATTAAAAGGGCCATTTATTCCCTATAGCACCTTGGACGCAGCCTTAAGAGGGTCGGGGTGAGCCTCCAACCCTTCGGGTAGCACCTCCAAATGGAACCATCGCCAGCTGTGCAGAGTGTCATGTACCCGCTTCAGACCCCCGGGGACCTGCTGCCGCCTCAGCCCAGTTGCCCGTCGGACAGAACACATCCCTGGGAAACCCATAAGGAAGGAGAAGGCGCTCACCATGTTCTGCTGGCAGAGTCGGAAAAACTGTTGCACCTTCTGGGACATCAAGAGCTGGGTGCTGCCCACGGCGCTCCGGATCTTCTCCAAAACTGGTAAGGCACACAGAGAATGGGTGAGGAATTTGCTAATGACATGCGGCTTGATTACCTCCCCCCAATCCCCTCCCAGCTTCAGGGATGCACCATTACGAGCCCTGGAGAGTATTTCTTGCCACTAAGCCCAGCCTCCTTAACCTTTTGTGAGCCAGATGGCAGCATGTGCAGGGCAACCACTGGCTCAGGTTCCAAAGGGATACACCCATTACTCAACACACGTCTGGGACACTGTGCTATTTGGGGGATAGCCCAGGCTGGGGGATGCTGAGCAAGACTCCAGCTCCCGCAGCCCTAGGGGAATCCTGGGGTGCCCTGCACCCCCCTTCCAGTCTCACAGCCCCATCTGGACTCACTCTCCTCCGGCAGGTCATAGTCCTCAGCCTCCCGCTCCATCTGCTGGCACCAGCCTTCCATCTTCTCCACCTCAGCCTGCAGTAGCTTAATGAACCACTCCCCGTCCCGGTGGCAGGGAGAGGCCCTGCCAGAGTCGGGGAGGCTGCGGGAGCCCCTGTCGATCCAGGAGTCCCGCCGGGGCACCTCCACGGTGTCATACTGCATCTGGTAGTCCTCCCGGTAGGCCCACTGGCCCTGCGTGTGCACCGTCTTGAACACCGAGTACTGCCGGCTGGACGCATCTGGCTCTGAGGAGTGCCGGTGGAAGGGCCGCCCGAACTGCAAGGCCTTGTCCTCTGTGGCCACCGACAGGCCCGTGAAGCCTTCCAGCTCCAGGTCTGCCTGCACGCCGGCCGTCACGCTGTTTGAGCGCTTGAACCGGGCCCTCCTGG
Source organism: Emys orbicularis (assembly GCF_028017835.1). NCBI lineage: Eukaryota > Metazoa > Chordata > Testudines > Emydidae > Emys > Emys orbicularis. The sequence goes on along the minus strand of NC_088705.1, from coordinate 4,450,970 downwards.
GGACAGGGAGATAAAGGGGTTATGGGGACGGACTCATCTTCCCACAGCAGGGGGAGCAGGAGCATTGCAAAGCATTCAAACCACAGCAGGGGGGCATCGGCACAGCTGCAGGGGCTCCAGGACTGGGATAATGCGGAGCTGTGGGTCGGGATTGAGGAGCAGCAGCAGCAAAGCTGGGGGGCTGGAATAATGGGGAGCTGTGGGTCAGGATCGAAGGGCATCGGCAGAGCTGCAGGGGCTCCAGGACTGGGATAACAGGGGGCTGCGGGTCAGGATCGAAGGGCATCGGCAGAGCTGCAGGGGCTCCAGGACTGGGATAACGGGGAGCTGTGGGTCAGGATCGAAGGGCATCGGCAGAGCTGTGTGTGGGAGCCTGGAGCTGGAGTAGTGGGGGGGGAGGGTCTAAGGGCCCTAGTTCGGAGCTCACTGACTGTAAACCCCATGCATTGGGACTGCGCTGCCCCTCTGCAGTGTGACCCTACACCTCCCCACCCTGCCCAGCCGGGACACCGCTCCCCTTGCAAGAGCAGAGCGAGGGGCCATGCTGGTTCCCATTCTGGGGAAGCTGTGCTGGGAGGCTCACAAGCTGTTGAGCTCCTGGCTGTCCGTGGGGACAGCCCGCTAACAGCCGCTTCCTCCTGTTCCCTCATTTCAATGCCTTCTCTCCTGCTTGCGCGCGCTAGTCTGTTTCTATGGTAACAGGCCCTGGATGGATGCTGAAGGACGGGGAGAGGAACACGCGCTCAGGCCCCTTGTTAAGCAAAGAGCAGGAACATTGTCAAGTTCCCCTCAGATGCCTCGTCCTCAGTGACTCGGCCGTGGGCGGGAAGGAGTGGGGAGGCAGGGAGGGTGAACAAGCAGGTCCAGAATAGCCCAGCCTCTGAGGCGCTGTCTCTCTGAGAGGAGGGGCTTGGGTCAGAGCTGGACAAGCCCCCGTGGGCCACGTGAAGGGCCCCTTTGGCGGCCATCTCTGGGGGTCTCAACTGGATTCCACTTGGCATCTCAGCTTCTTCAGCTGAGTCACAGCTACTTTCACATCACAGCCATGCCTCATACTCAGCCTTGCTCAGCCCCAGGTCCAGGTACTGATGGCCTCTGATGGATCAGAACCGGGGTCCTCTATGACAGGCAGATCCAAAACCCCAGAACTGAACCTCAGATCTGGATCAGAACCACGGGCAGATCAGCAGCTGCTGATCTGCAGGCACAACACATCTCATAGGGATCAATCCCAGAGTCACTGCTCACACCTGCAGCAAGAGGGAATCCAGACAGCTGCAAATCCCTCAGTCCCAGCCCAGCGTGTAGGTTAACACATGCTTTGCGGCTGGTGTTCTGGCATACCAATCAGGGCCCCAGGGTAACAAACGTGCTGATAAGAAAGCGAGCCGCTCAGGAGGGGGCCGTAACAGGGTACCAGAGCCTCTGGCCTCTTGGGTGCAGATGTGAATCTATTAGGAGTGAGCAAAAGTTGTGATGACTTGCTGACCTGTGTGACGTGAGTTTGCTGGGCCTCCATCCAATTTGCAGCGGACAAGTGCCCACAGCACAACCTCCCTGCTCATCACAATCAGCACCTTCTTTGACAGCTGACCGACCAAGCAGCTTAATGGTCCAGAGACTGACCTACCTACCTACCCATCCCTAGAATGACATCAGGTCAGGGATGAGGCATATTGCTCAGGGAAGCTTGCCCGGCTGCTGCCTGCATTGCCCATTGATTTATGAGCTAGCGAGGAAACACAGCTGTACTTAGCAGTCAGCACAAGAAACTGCCGAGCTCTTGGGACGCTCCGGAGAAGAGGCGCACGTTAGCAATGTTTAGTTTGGGGGAGGCATTGTGTGAAAACAATCCAGCCGGCACGGCGGCTGCGCTAAGCCCTGCTCCTGGAGGGATGGAGCGATAAAAGCTGCATTTAACCAGCCGTACCTTTTGTCTTCCTCCACTTGCACCCCGATGGAGTGGAATTCCCTCTGGCTCCTGCTTTCTGTGTCAGAATCAGATATAGTCTCAACCTGCGGTGGTGATCAGAGGGAGAGCATGTCGGGGAAGAATCGCTGCTCAGCCTCGGGCGCAATAGACTCATGCGTTTTAATTTCCGTCAGCGGATGCAGTGCCGCAGCAGTGGGAAAGCCAGAGAAACAAAAGCGCTGACGAAAGCAATGGCCAGGCAGCTCCAGGAGCTTCCAGCACGGAGATGAAGGGCCATGGAGACTGGAGTCTCCTCTCACCCTGTTGGTCAAAGATGAGGTACGGCGGGGGGCCGTGGCAGGAAGGAACCTTGTGCTGCCACTGCCTGTTGGCCAGACCATTTCATGCAGACATGATGCCGCTTGCAACAGGTCTTGGCAATGGCTGCAAAGCCAGGTCGTGGTGGTGAGACCTTGGTCTGGAGCAGCCCAAGATTCACTGAGGGTAAGAGACGGGATGGCTGAATGGAAGGCAAGCCACCATGCATTGGAACCCTGCACAGAGCCCCACTTGCCAAGCCTGGAAGTGCCAGTGCTGGGGTCCCCAGGAAGCCCTGAGTCATAGGGCTACCGTTCAGCATTGGCAGCTGGATCCAGATGGGCTTAGGCCCAGGTTCAACAGTGGGAGGCTCCGGGGAGCCAGGGGCGAGCGACACTTACCTGAACTCCGATGGACGGGCGCCATTTCCTCTGCCGTGCCAGGCTCCTCAGCTCTTCCCGGCCCGGGATGGCCTTGATGATGAGTGTGGACGGCTTGGGAGAGCCCCGGGGCTGGACGGGAGGCAGATCCAAGGAGATGGCTGTCACCTTGGAGTTCTCCAAGCTCTCCGTGGAGTTGCAGCGAGCCGCGGCGTCTTTGGACCACGAGGGGCTCCGGGCGACCTCGCTGGGGAGGTAGCTCTCATGGGTGGATTCAGTGCTGCTCTGTGCCGTGACTGAGATCAAGGGCTTGGCTTTGATTCCTGGAGGGAGGGGAGGCGGCGCTTTTCTGTAACTGAAGGCTGTTGTGGGAGAGGCACACGAAAAAAAGTCACGTGAGAAAGAGACACGTTCTCATTTCCGGACGCGAACACCGGCCAATCCCGCCTCTTCCTCCGGCTTCCCCATGGTGTGCCAGGCCTAGCAGTCAGATCCTCAGCTACTGGAGTCAGGCCCGTTTACACCAGCCGAGGAATTGGCCCTACGTTGCCGCACCACCAAAGGTTGCACACCCCACACGCCCTGCCAGTTAACCGTGAGCTTGTGGCGAGGGGCATAAAAGTTTCGTTTGCTTTTGGACTGGCTGCTTGGCCAATTCGTCCACTAAAGCCAAAGGGACCAGACGACCCTCCAATGAGAGGGAAGATCAGTGCACTCTTGTGCTGCACACGTCATGAGGCAGGCAGGCAGACGGAAAAAGGGAGAGAGAAACGAGAGAAGGAGAAAAACAGAAAGACAGGAAGAGAGGAGGAGAAACCCGAAATAAATGCAGAGAGGAAGGTGGAGACCAGGCAGGAGGATTGACGGACAGACAGACAGATAGGGGTGTTGGCTGGCTGGAGCGACATGTGCCAGCCACATGAGATGCCACCTCAGTGAAGCTGATGTTTCCAGCCGGCCAGAGAGCTGCCTGGGGGCTGGCAGTACCCGCAGCCTCACGGCGGGTGAGCCCACGGGCAACTTAGCCCGGCCCTTGGAGGGCATCCCAGAAAGCCGTTCAAGATGGCGGCAAAGTGCGGCAGTGGGACGCTGGAGTGGTGAGCCCACTGCGTGCCATCTATGGGAAGGGGAAGGTAGGTGGGCAGGTCCCTCTATGGGGAGGGGTTGGCAGGGGGGTGCCTATGTGGGAATGGGAGGGGTTTGGTGTGAGGGGTCCCCCTGTGGGAAGGGGTTGAAGGGGATTCCTCATGGGAAGGGGGGGTTGGTGTGGGCGTCCCTCTGTGGGAAGAGGGAGGGGCTGGCAGGAGGTCCCTCTGTGGGAAGGGGGAGAAGCTGGTCCGGGGGGGTCCCTCTGTGGGAAGGGGCTGGGGTGGGTGTGAGGTCCCTCTGGGTCCCGGCAGGATTGCCCAACCCGCCGTCCCTGTACGAGTGAAGGGCCCCTGGGAGCAGCGCTGTGGGGCAGGGGCAGAGACTCACAGGTGCTGGGCTTCAGGATGCTGCTGGTGATGGCTGGCCTGGGGGGGACGGACATGGAGAAGAGCGAGAGGCAGTCGTCGTCCTGGGAGCAGCCCGCCTGGATGGCCCGCAGGTAGCTGTGGCTCCGCATGCGGAAGCAGCCAGGCAGGTCCAGGGCCTCCACGGCCTGGGACTCCACCTCGCCAAAGACGGACTCGCAGACCGCCTCAAACTGGTGGTTCAGCTCCTCGTTGATCTGAGGGAAGAGTGGGGCAGATGAGGGGCCTTGGCAGCTCTGACGGGGTCCAGCGCCCCCGCCCCCAGCGCCATCCTCCATGGAGATACCAGAGGGACTACAGGGAACGACTCGCTCTGGCCCCCGCTGGCGGCTCCAGGGCTAGAGGTGATACTGATATGGCCAGCACAGTGAGGGCCCTGCATCCACCCCTCCCTAGTCACCCAGACCCTTTGTCTCCAGCCAGCGGGGGACCCTGGGGCTTCACCAGGCAGAGCAATGCAGAGCCAGCCGCCCTCACCCTGCCCCCTACGGAGCTCCCCCTGAGGGGCAAGATGGGCACTCGCTCTCCACACCCCCAGCAATCCCTGGCCTCTGCTGAGCCTGCCAGTCAGCGTGGCACACGCTGGCTTTGCTGAGGCGGATGCCTGTCCACTGGGAAGTCGACCGAGACCCACCAAACTCATTGCACACAGGCTGCCAAGATGCCAATTGTTCCCGTCCCCCTGGCTGGATTTGACCCAGCGACCTAGAGAGGAAAGTCTGCCAGTCCCATTGCCAAGCTCCCGCCCACTGCCAGGGCCTCTGCCCTCTGCTGCAGCTCTTGAGCCCTGGTACCAGGCAGCTACCTCCTCTGGGGCATGAGAATCTGCCATGAGGGAAAGGTCCGACTGATTGTGCCAGGCTTTATTTCAGTGCAGGTGCTGCCTGGAGCCCAGCTGTGACCCACTGAGGGGGGGTGACTCCCAGTCAAGGTTTCCATCCATTGCAGCATGTCCCTGGAGCACCTAGAAGGTCTCTCTACCTCTGCTCTTGACAGAGAGCAGGCAGACATCATTGCCCACATCCTGGTGCTGGGCCCAGGAGTTAGCACAGTGACTGCAGAGGGCCCTGGTGTTTGCTGGGGAAACGCGGCACTGAGACAGTCACCCAAAATTCAAACCCATTTCTGAGGGGAGGCGAAGTCTGTCCGGGCAGCACTGGGAGAAGCAGCACTGGGATTATGGGAGAGACAAGCTCTTCCCTAGATGTTACCAGCCAGGCCTGGCACAACCAAGAGGTTCAGACCTCAGAGTAGCGTCCAGACTTTTGGGGAAGCTGATCCAAACCAACTCTGAATTATCACAACACTACACTAAGGTTCCTTGTTGGTGCTGGATGGCTCGGGGAGCCCTGCACTACGAGGTCGCTGGTTTGAATCCAGCTCAAGTCACTAGTGTCCTCCAAAGTCATTAGCATCTAGTGCTCGTTTGATGCCCTCTATGAGATGTATCAGTGGGAGAGAAAACCTCAGCTGGTGAAAAATGTGGAGCTCAGCTTGGCAGAGAGGCCAGCAAGTGAAAGGGCCCCAGACGCTGAAATCCCCTCACCAATTCTGGAGGGACTCAAGATTGTAGCACTTTGGAAGGGCAGCCTAGGGCTGCCCCCATCCTACAGACGCATCAGTTGGGTACCATTCCCTGGGGCTAACATGCACGCAGAAGGAGGGGCAGATAAACAGCCTATGCTGGGAGCAGAGAGGAGGGGCCAAGAACGAGAGCCGCCTCTTGCGGCTAGTCAAGCCCCGGGGAAGACATGAGAGCGCTCTGCATGGCCACCAATGGGAGGGCCAGGCAGGGCTGCGGAGGAAAGGCCGGTAGCGTGCAGACAGCGCTCTGCATTACCGTATGAGCAGAGAAAGGACAGCGCTGGCCAGACGGGGAGCAGAAGCAGAGCCATTGCGGGGAAGGGGCAGAGCCTCGCTGATGCATGCAGGGAAGCCTGCCGCCTCCCCAAGAATCAGCATCGCCATGCTGCAGATTAGCACATGCAACGCAGGGGTGGGTGGGACGTGAGGGGTCAGGTGTCCATGTGCCACAGAAGGGTCAGTGGAGAGCAGCCAGGCCCGTCCCGCGTCTCAGACGCTGCTGCCACTTGGGAACCTCGAGTCCGATGCCCAGCTCCAGTGGGCTCCACTCAGCACCTAGCGTGCAGAGCTCTCCTCAGCTCCAGCCACTCCTTCAGCAGCCCGAGCGTATGAGCTCCAGCGACTGAGGGCACAGGGCAGTCAGGGCATGAGAGCCAGGCGCCGCCACGGGCACTGCCCACCTTACCTGGCCGGTGGTGAAGGAGCGTCCGTAGGCCTGTCCCCGAGGGTGCAGTCTGGGCGGGGTGCAGCAGCTGGGACAGTTACAGATATATGAATCAGAATAGTGCCTACTTGCAAACCTAATGAGAGACAGTGGGGGAAAAAGGATTCGGACCAGAAGCAACACGTTTAAGCAGAGCATTTGGAAACAGCCCAGTGACTGGGCTCCTGTCTGCAGCTGCTGCTGCTGCCCCCTGAACCTGGCAGATCATCGTCCCCGCCCGCCATCCCAACGCGAGCTCACCACCACCTCTACAGTCCCCCCAGACAGCCCCGGAGCAAGGAGGGGATTCCCAGAGCCCTCGCTGGGTTAGGCTGGGCTCACAGATCATCACGCACCCCCACAGCAGAGGGAGGTGCCGATAAGCAGGGCAGGCAGCAGACCCATGGTGGCAGTGCGGGGCTGGCAAAGGGGCAAGGCCACTGAGAGAAACAGAGCAGGTTAACCAGCAGGTGTGTCCTTACCTGGGCCACCAACACCTGAGAGCACTACAGCCATGTCGACACAGGGACTGATGTGACCCCCTAACACAGCACAATGTACACCAGCCCAGTGCAATCTGCAACCGTGCAAACTCCTACTGCAGGCCTGATTTACACCACTCTAGTGCAATGTGCAATGGTGCAAACCTCGAGTTTAAACACAGTTTGCCCCAGTCCAGCATAATTGACACTAGTACAAACTCTTAATACAAACACTGTTTTCACCAGTGCACTACAATTTACGCCAGTGCAAACCCCTAGTCTAAAAACTGCAGCATGATTTGCACTATTGCAGTTTACCCCAGTAACCCTCCTCTTTTCCCTGCCCCACTCCTGCAACAGAGATAAACTGCACCCATGTGAAATCCCCCTGTGCTCGTGCAAACTGTGTTTGCATCCCTCTTAGCCAGGGGTTTGCAGCAGTGGCTAAAATCCCAGCATAGACAAGACCCAACCCTTAGAGAGACAAACAGTTCAAACTTTCTCTGAACCCCAATACAGTTTATTTTAACTTTGGGGTTTCACTCACTGTCCTGGTTTCACAGATCTGCATGCACAAAAATGCCCAGACACTTGTGCACCTAAGGCCCGATCCTGCAATCAGATCCCCTCATGTGCACCGTGCACCCACACAGAGCCTTCCTGAACTAGGTCTGGGCCCACTGATCCAAGCACAGGATCAGGCCCTTATATGCAAATACAGCTGCAATAATTGCACATGCAAATGTCCACGTAAGCTGGATATCATTGAGCAGAGCCACGCAATCAAACCCACGGGCGTTTTGAACAAGCGTTTCTGAAAATCTGGGTCCTTGAAAGTAGACCAAACACTTGCATTTCTTGTTTATGGCAGCCCTGCGAAACTGACCATTTCCTAGTGCAAAATCTACTTACTAGCATTCATGGAGGACAAAGAAAACTGAAAGATTTTAATTGCCTGGAAATTCTCCCCCACACCCCAGCTCTCCCAGATTGAAAGATCTACGGGGCAGGGACTTCCTCCTTTGATGTGTATGTGCAGCACCTAGCACAATGGGGTGCAATCTTGTAAGGCTGGTCAGTTTCATACTCAAATGTCCCTGCACTAACCTGAGCCTAGGATGTTTAAGTTGCAAATCTGCAGGGGGGTGGGATGCGTGGGAAGGTTGCTGAAATCCCTGGATTTATGGAGTTTCACTTTTAAAAAAATTAACTGTGTATTTTCGCCTTAATTCCCTGCCAGAGAACCCTTGGAATCCACCTCTCACTAAAGCCTAAGTAAAGCAACCCCCAAGTCCCTGCACCCACCGCCCCAACATCCTCCCCAGACCACTCCTCTCCCACCCTAAACCCACATCCTCCAAAATCCTCTCCCCAAACCCCACCTCCCTGCCCCTCTCCAAGCCTGCATCCCCAGAGGCGGTTCAGAGCCAGCCTGGCCCCTCAGGCCCTCTCTTACTTGGTCCTGGCCTGGTCTACGCTGGAGGAGCGGCGGTAGCCATCTCGCCGGGACAAGCCCTTGGGAGACACCTTGGCGCTGGCCTCCGAGTCGCCGCTGTCGTCGTCCCCCATGGCCTTGATGTAGCTGCCGCTCCGCATCCGCCGGCAGGGGATCTCGCCGTCCTTCCCCACCGTTGGGTAGCTGCTCCACTCGTCCTGCGGCACCTGCAGCAAGGAGAGCCCCATGGAGAGGGGTTGGGTCAGGGAGCCCGGGGCAGTGGAGCACGCGTGGGGACAGAGGCAACGCGGAACGGTTGATAGTTTAGGTTGATAGAGGAGGTATCTGAGCCTCTAGCTATTATCTTTGGAAAATCATGGGAGACGGGAGAGATTCCAGAAGACTGGAAAAGGGCAAATATAGTGCCCATCTATAAAAAGGGAAATAAAAACAACCCAGGAAACTACAGACCAGTTAGTTTAACTTCTGTGCCAGGGAAGATAATGGAGCAAGTAATTAAGGAAATCATCTGCAAACACTTGGAAGGTGGTACGGTGATAGGGAACAGCCAGCATGGATTTGTAAAGAACAAATCATGTCAAACCAATCTGATAGCTTTCTTTGATAGGATAACGAGTCTTGTGGATAAGGGAGAAGCTGTGGATGTGGTATACCTAGACTTTAGTAAGGCATTTGATACGGTCTCGCATGATATTCTTATCGATAAACTAGGCAAATACAATTTAGATGGGGCTACTATAAGGTGGGTGCATAACTGGCTGGATAACCGTACTCAGAGAGTTGTTATTAATGGTTCCCAATCCTGCTGGAAAGGCATAACGAGTGGGGTTCCGCAGGGGTCTGTTTTGGGACCGGCTCTGTTCAATATCTTCATTAACAACTTAGATATTGGCATAGAAAGTACGCTTATTAAGTTTGCGGATGATACCAAACTGGGAGGGATTGCAACTGCTTTGGAGGACAGGGTCATAATTCAAAATGATCTGGACAAATTGGAGAAATGGTCTGAGGTAAACAGGATGAAGTTTAACAAAGACAAATGCAAAGTGCTCCACTTAGGAAGAAAAAATCAGTTTCACACATACAGAATGGGAAGAGACTGTCTAGGAAGGAGTACGGCAGAAAGGGATCTAGGAGTTATAGTGGACCACAAGCTAAATATGAGTCAACAGTGTGATGCTGTTGCAAAAAAAGCAAACATGATTCTGGGATGTATTAACAGGTGTGTTGTGAGCAAGACACGAGAAGTCATTCTTCCGCTCTACTCTGCTCTGGTTAGGCCTCAGCTGGAGTATTGTGTCCAGTTCTGGGCACCGCATTTCAAGAAAGATGTGGAGAAATTGGAAAGGGTCCAGAGAAGAGCAACAAGAATGATTAAAGGTCTTGAGAACATGACCTATGAAGGAAGGCTGAAAGAATTGGGTTTGTTTAGTTTGGAAAAGAGAAGACTGAGAGGGGACATGATAGCAGTTTTCAGGTATCTAAAAGGGTGTCATAAGGAGGAGGGAGAAAACTTGTTCACCTTAGCCTCTGAGGATAGAACAAGAAGCAATGGGCTTAAACTGCAGCAAGGGAGGTCTAGGTTGGACATTAGGAAAAAGTTCCTAACTGTCAGGGTGGTTAAACACTGGAATAAATTGCCTAGGGAGGTTGTGGAATCTCCATCTCTGGAGATATTTAAGAGTAGGTTAGATAAATGTCTATCAGGGATGGTCTAGACAGTATTTGGTCCTGCCATGCGGGCAGGGGACTGGACTCGATGACCTCTCGAGGTCCCTTCCAGTCCTAGAATCTATGAATCTATGAATAGTGGCGGGGGAGGGGGGGCACAATGTAAAGGTTCTGTTGGTGTGCAGCAGGGGTCCCTGGTAGAAATCTGGGGGGGCTGTGACCCCACGTGACCCCCCCCACACGCGTCACCTCTGCATGGCGGTGGAGCAGACTTAGCCATCCAGCCCATGGCTGCACAGTCCAGGGGAGGACACCGGGGAGACGCTACGCTAGGACAGAGAAGCTCGAGAGCCCGAAGGAACCGCAGGGTCTGTCTGTGTCCAGCGGTTTGACAAGAATCCTCTTTATAGCCATTATGGACAGGGCCTCTTTCCCCTGCTGGCTGCAGGACCCACTCCCCATTAGCCACTGGGAGCACCACACCAGGCAGGGGCAAACCATACTGTCCACAAGAGGAACAGCCCTTCCCCCATCCCTCCCCACAGCCTGCAGCTCAGACCCGAGCCCCAAAGTCCAGGGCACTGGATCTGACCTCCAAAGTCCAGGGCTCCGGGATTCAGCCCGTCTCTGCCCCAAAGCATGTCAGCAGAGTTTGGTTCACTCCCCTCCCCGCTTCCTCTGCTTCCCAGTGAGGCCGCACTCCAACAGGGAGGAGATTGTGTGAAATGGGCCGTTCTCCTGCTGATGCCGGCTCTGCTAGAACCAGAAACTTCCTGTTCTGACGGCTGCTCCAGCCTGGCTTGGGCTCTGCTCAGGGGTTCCTGGAGCTGGCAGAAGCATCGGATCTTCTGGGGGCCCCTGTGAGCCTTCTGCGGCTCAGCTCCCACCACCCTGCCTTCCCCTTTGCAAAGGGGAAGTGGATTCGGGGGCCCCGTGTCTCCCAGGGTGGGGTTCCTTTTGCTGAGCTGCCAGGCGCGGCTCACAACGGCTGGAGCTGGCTTCCCAGCACTGCACAGCTGGGGGGTCAGAACCTGCCCCCAACTCCCAAACAAAGGCCAGCTGCAAGCTGAGTGCCCTCAAAGAGAGAGCCTCGGTTCTCTCCTTACCCCTGACAGCCTCCGCGCTCAGTGCCCCACAGCCCCGTGGCGTGGCCCACCCCAGTCTGTTCACTGCCCCCAGCACCCGCCAACCCCCCCCCCAACCCTCATCCCTTTGCACGGGCTCTCTGGACACAGCTGGCACAGGTGTCTCAGCTGAGGAACTCCCCCCATGCGATACTCAGAACTCCCACCTCACAGCACCCCCAGCAGGCGAGGCTGGGCCAAATCCCACCCATGGCCCATGCAGCCATGGCCAGGCCCTCTGCCAAGGCACCGTTCCGATGGCGCCAGCGCCCCGGGATCCTGACCAGGTTCCGGTGATGGGACAGCATGCCCTGGGCTATGAGCACAAGAGCAAAGCAGCTGGAAGGGAACCAGAGACCCAGACAGACAGAGGCGCCTTTCCGGCCACTCAGAGGGAACACGGGAATGAGAGTGGGTCCATTTCCCACGTCTCTCGCTCCCCTGCCACGTCCCCACTCGGGTAGCCTGGGCTGGGAAGGCGAGCGGGTGGGGAAGGGGCCAGGAGAACCTGGCCATCCCCTCCCCCACCCGGGAAAGAGGGAGAAGGGCTAATTAGTTTTTAATTGGTAAAGGGTGACCTATCATGGAACCCAGGCAGAGGGGCCGGCCGGCAGCGCTAATGCAGGCATTAAAGGGTTAAACACCCATGGCCACCACTTGGGAAGGGAGCTGGCAAAAGCCTATGGGTGCGGGAGGAGAGGGGTGTTTGCACCCTCCCAGCCAGGCGGGGTGGGAGCCCGGCCCCATCTCGTATTGCACACAGGCCGAGGAGCTGGAATCGGGGCTGGCAGGTGGTTTGACCTAAAATCCAGGGGGGACGATGGGAGACGGGTGAGGCTGGGAGTGGTGCAAACCTCCAGACTGGGCTGGCCTGGAGCCTGGTGCCGTAGTGACCAGAGCCCGACAACTGGGGGTGGGGGGACTTTGGATAAATGGGGCTCGGTTTGGCCCATCTCTGCTTAGTTAATTCTTCTGTGGGTGGGTGAGACCGTGCATAGGCAAGTATGGGTGAGTGTGAATGTACCCAAGTGTGTGTGTATGTGTGTATCTGAGTGTGAACCTGGGTGTACCTGAGCGTGTGTATCTGAGCGTGAGTGTATCTGCACGTGTGTGTGTGTGTGTGTGTGTTTGCCTGAGCACAAGTGTGTGTGTACACGTGCTGAGTGTGGAGCAGTGGGGAAGCCTGGCGCTGTTTGGGATGTCCGACTGCACAGGAGCCGTTTCATTGTGGGGCTGTTTCCGGCGCTGGAGATTTCTTTGTGTTGGGACGGTCTGGGCTCTGGGGATACATGGGAATATGGACATTTCGGGGGGGGAGGGGTGTCAGTGCATCCACAGAGACCTTCTGGGAGGAGACGAGCAGAGGACGGCTCTGGGGCTGTCCTGGGGCGACTGGCCCTGCTGTTGGCTTTGTTTGTTTCCAAGAAGCATAATTCTGCCTCATGCTGCTGGGGCTTCTTAGCCAAAACCTCGGAGCCTCCAGTGCTCCTGGGGAGGGGGCTTCTTCCGCAGGGCAGAGCAGTTCAGGAGAGGGCTGCTCCGGTCAGGTGCCCAGACAGGGTTTTGGGAGCAGACAGCACAAGGGGTGCATCCGCCAGTTGAGACAGGCAGCAATCAGTAGCTCAAGGCTGTGCCAGGGGAGAGCTGATGAGCCAATGTTGGAGAATCCCTTCATTCCTCTCGTTCCAGCCAACGAGTGAGCTGCGGTGATTTGGGCCCGGCGTCGGGCAGATGGGCCGGAGATAGGGAGTGACAGCTGAGCTAACCAGCCTGGAATCTGGCCAGCAGCCCTGCGTAGGCTCCAGCGCTGGCCATTCGACTCCCCGTTCCTGGGGGCCGCAGCAGAGCGAGGGGAATCCCCGGCCGGAGCCTTCTCACCTGGAGCGGCTCAGCCCAATGAGATCGAACCTGAGGCAGGGCCAAGGAGGCTCATGGGAATTTCGTTTTCCCACAAACCTCTCTGCTATCTCCCCTGCCTGAAACCCAGCTAGCCACCACCACGGGAAGAGGGGGCAGCTCCAGCTGCCAGAAGCCATCGATACTGGTTGTGACAGAGCCATGCCCCAACGAGAAGGTGGAAACTTTCGTGCCCTGACCACCCCAGTCACATATGTGCCCGCGGGCAAAACACACCGTCAATGAACCCGAGCTGAGCACAACCTCTGGGGTTGCTTGGTACCTCTCATCCCCAAGGCTGCCAGGCGCTGCCAAACAGCAAACAACCTCCTGCTCTGCCCAGATGTCTAAGTGGCAGGGGAGCCACTGGGGCTGGGGCCTAGAAGAGTGAGACCCACTGCCCCATTGCATCTTGGGACAGCAGTTCTGCTCCCTCCTACGCAAACCTGGAGTGACCCCCCTGAAGCTGAGTGGCGACGCCCCAGATTTACAGCAGCACGAGCGCCGAATGTGGCCCTTCCTGGCCCCACAGATCAGCCAGGGCGTCCGTTTCCCACACCGCAGCATGGAGTGATGCGCAAAGACTGACTCACAGGTGTAAATCCAGAGTAGCTCTGCTAAAGCCAGTGGCATTGCTGTGGATTTACGCCAGCGTAACTGGGGGCAAGATTTGGCCCAAAGTATCTCCTGTCCCTTGGAATGACACCAGGTTGGGGCAACCCTGCTGGGATCCCCCAGAGCGCTGGGCTGGCTCCTGCCAGGCCTCTCTCAGACCCAGGGCAGCAGAAAGGGACCAGCACGCGGACAGGATCTGGCCCCAGAGATCTCACACGCAGGTGCCAACACACACAGGCCCACTCCCCCCCGCCCCCGTTCGCAGCGCGGGCCAGGCACCTCTACCATGGAGAGGCTGGAGCTGGGCCAACGGCAGGAGGGGAAGGCCCGGCGCTGATGGGCTCGTTAGGCAGGCAGATCATTTACATTTTTCCAATCTGTGCTAAGTGGTGCGAAACAAACAGCAGCATTGCTCAGCGAAGAGCCGGGAAGCCTGGCCCCCCGCAGGCCTGATTTTTCAATCATGCTCCTCAGACAGCAGCTCAGGTGAAGACTCCTGGATCTGGCCCAAGAGCCAGAGGGCAGAGTCTCGGTTTCCCCTTCAGCCTGGAAGGCCTCAGCCGGGGGTGGCTTCTGCGCTGCCTCTGGGACAGCAACGCTGGCTGTCCAAGAGGCACGTGTGTGCAGGGGAGGGGGCCGGCGGAGGGGGTGCGGTGGCAGGGTTGGAGCTGGGGCACGCAGGCCCTGGGGGTTGCCCTTCGGGAGCCAGGGAGCTCTGCGAGGGCCTGTGAGGTGCACGCTACAGAGCAGGCTGGGGAGGACTCCTGGTGGGCTAGCCCAGGGCCTGGACGGAGCTGTAAGCGCTGGATAGGTCATGTCACCAGCTGCAGGCCCTGGCAAGGTGGGGTGCACAGGTGAGGTGGGTGCTTTGGGGTTCGGAGAGCCCCTGCCCTGTTAAGCTGCACTCCTGCAGCACACCGCTGGGGCCTGGGAGCAGAGCCAGCTCACTCCCCATGTGCTCTCTGCACACGGGATGGGACAGGAGCCACAGCCTCAGAGCAGCCTGGAAGCCTGACAGCGAGCGATTGATAGAGCCAGGGAGAGCATGGGCCAGCACGAGGCAGGTTTCCCTTCAGCTCTGCCGCTGCATCTCAATCCTGACCCACAGCCCCAGGCTTCCACACAGCTCTGCCGATGCCCCTCAGTTCTTATCCGCCACCTCCTCTCTAGCCCGGTCCTCGGCACAGCTGGACAATGGACAATGTGGGGCCCTGGCGCTGGAGTGGCAGGACACACGGCAGGCCAGTATTATGGGGAAGGCTGGCACGGCTGCCTGCAGGAAGCCAACACTCAATCCCTGCCCATGGCATGCTAGGTTACTAGCCAGTTCCATCTGCCACCCGCCCAACCCACCCAGAAACATCAGCACGGTGAGGAAGAAAACAGGCTGAGCCCACATGGAGCGGAAGGGAGGGGGTCTGCCTGCCCTGCCAGCTCCCCATGGATCCCAACATGGGAAAACCACCCAGTGAAATCCAGCCCATTCCATGGAGAACCCCGACTGGCAAATCCCCTCCATGCCCAGCCACTCCGAGATCCTGGGGATAGGGTGACCAGACAGCAAATGTGAAAAAGCAGGACAGGGGTTAGGGGGTAATAGAAGCCTAATAAGAAAAAGACCCCAAAATCGGGACTATCCCTATAAAATTGGGACATCTGGTCACCCTACCTGGGGAGGAAGCTGTTACCAGTGTAAATGCTCCCACAGGCCGGCTGCCTCCTTCATGGCCCTGCAGCTACAGCAGTGGGGTTTCAGTGGTGGAGACTATCTCCACTCCGCTCTGCGCTCTCCCTGCTATTTCTCCGCTGCCAGGCAGCCTGGGGTCCACCTAGTCACCCACAGAACAGGGTCACTGGAGTGAGACCACAACCTCCCTTTGCCCAGCTGCCCTCAGATGGGAACAACGTTTAGTTACTGAGAGGATGGTTTTCAGTGGCCCTGATTATTACTGGTATTACCGTAGAGCAGCAGTTCTCAAACTAGGGGGCGGGCCGCCCCAGGGAGGCGGGGGAATGTGTCAAGGGAGGCCCAAGCATGTGGTTTTTCTGAAGAGCTCTGGCTTTCAGCCCCGGGTGGCTGGGCTCGCGCTGAAGGGCCGTGCACACCTGGGAAGCGGGGATTAAGGGGACAGCCGGAGCCCCACTGTGCCGGGGCTCACAGCCAGAGCCCCGCCCACCAGGGTCAGGCTCTCCTTCCCCCTCCCTCAACCCCTCACCTGGATGGGGCGGGGCTCCAGCCGTCAGCCCCAGGGTGGCAGCAGTAGCACAGAAGGACGGCAATGGGGTGCTGTCTGCTGTGAAAAGTGATATTGACAAATATCCCTTTTAATATTGCATCCCTTACTTCTGTGCAGCCGCAGCCGCCCTCCCCTCTGTCCTCAGAGCCGGGCGCCCCGGCCAGCAGCCGCCGCCGCCCTCCCCTCTGCCCTCAGAGCCGGGCGCCCCGGCCAGCAGCCGCCGCCGCTCTCCCCTCTGCCCTCAGAGCCGGGCACCCCGGCCAGCAGCCGCCGCCGCTCTCCCCTCTGCCCTCAGAGCCGGCACCCCGGCCAGCGGCTGCCGCCGCCACCCTCCCCTCTTCCCTCAGAGCCGGGCGCCCCAGCCAGCAGCCGCCGCCGCCGCCCTCCCCTCTGCCCTCAGAGCCGGGCGCCCCGGCCAGCAGCCACCGCCGCCCTCCCCTCTGCCCTCAGAGCCGGCACCCCGGCCAGCGGCGGCCGCCGCCACCCTCCCCTCTTCCCTCAGAGCTGGGTGCCCCGGCCAGCGGCCGCCACCCTCCCCTCTGCCTCAGAGCCGGTGCCCCGGCCAGCGGCCGCCGCCGCCACCCTCCCCTCTGCCTCAGAGCCGGTGCCCCGGCCAGCGGCCGCCGCCGCCACCCTCCCCTCTTCCCTCAGAGCCGGGCGCCCTGGCCAGTGGCCGCCCTCCCCTCTTCCCTCAGAGCCGGGCGCCATGGCCAGCGGCCGCCGTTCTCCCCTCTGCCCTCAGAGCTGGGTGGCGGTATATGTACTTATAGGTGGGGGCCTAAACGACTACAGACACAAAGAAGAGGAGCCTGATCAAATAAGTTTGAGAACCACTGTCGTAGAGCCCAGGAGCCCAGTGGAGATTAGAGCTCCATTGTGCTGGGCGCTGTACATACATGCGGTAAACACCTATTTCTAAATAAAGAAACCCAGGGCCTGATTCTGTACAGAGTCATCCTGGTCTCATGCCAGGCAACGCCACTGAGTCCCACATAGGCTGGCGTGGTTGGGACAGAGCGGGGAACCAGGTCTGGAGCCTCTTCAGAAACTGTGTATCTGCAAAGCAGGTTAGATGGGTCTGAGCCCAGCTCCTGGTACCAACAGCAGCAGGGTTTCAATGGTCCATGGGGGCCCGATCCTCCCCTTGCCCTGGTGCCACTCCATTGTAGTTACTCCAGATTTACACCAGTAGGAGAGCAGAATCTGTCCCCAGTTTGGGCACTCTCTAGTCAGGGGCTGCAGGACATTAACAGGGAGAGGTGGGATGTCAGGTGGAAATCTTGAGCTGCTGCTACCTAGGCCTTAGATGTATAGGTCCCTCTGTGCGTGAGCACATTCTCCGGGGCTCTCGGAAGAAGCATGGCTTTGTGGCTAAAGCTCCAAACTGGGAAGCAGGAGATTGGGACACCACAAGCTTTGTGTATGCCCTTGGGTGAGTCTCTCTGCACCCCAGTTCCATAGGGGGAGAATGGGGACCCTCCCCTCCCGCCACGGGGCCCATGAACGTGGGTGAGGTGCCGGGCCCTATATGGAGACAGAGCGATCCAGCAAAGGACGCTGTGAAGAAGGATTAAGATGCATTTTCACAAACCGCCTCTCTCCTGGCCGCCCCCGTTGCTCTGTTTTCTCCTCGTTAGAGCTGGGAGCTCATTGATCGGGCCTTTGGGGCTTGGTCTACCTCTGAGAGCCAAGGACCACAGCTCCTTCTCATTGTTTGTTAGCCTGTGATTAGCAGGAGCACCAGGGCTGGGATGTGCAGAGCTGGGGGCCCCGGCGCCTCGGGAGCCGGCTGTAGCCGCTGGCAGAATCTCTTCCCTTTTTTAAATAAAAGCCTTTTTGCTTTGTGCCTTTGGAGGACAAGGCTATTATAGCCCGACTCTCCTCTAATCGCAAACATCAAGGCGCTGGACCGCCAGGCATTGTGGGAAGACTGGGGAGAGCAAAGCCAACGGGGAACAAAGCTGCAGGAAAGAGCCACTTCAGCCTCACGCTGGTCCAGAGACGAGTAACATGCAGCCTCCAGCTGGGCTCGCTCTCGGCTGAGTCCTCGTGCCCGACAAGGGCCCCCTCAGAGTGCGTCCACACTGCATTGGGAACCGGGGTCTGTGGGGCCCGGCCTGGGGACTCGGAGCGTCCACACTGCATTGGGAACCGGGGTCTGTGGGGCCCGGCCTGGGGACTCGGAGCGTCCACACTGCATTGGGAACCGGGGTCTGTGGGGCCCGGCCTGGGGACTCGGAGCGTCCACACTGCATTGGGAACCGGGGTCTGTGGGGCCCGGCCTGGGGACTCGGAGCGTCCACACTGCATTGCGAACCGGGGTCTGTGGGGCCCGGCCTGGGGACTCGGAGCGTCCACACTGCATTGGGAACCGGGGTCTGTGGGGCCCGGCCTGGGGACTCGGAGCGTCCACACTGCATTGCGAACCGGGGTCTGTGGGGCCCGGCCTGGGGACTCGGAGCGTCCACACTGCATTGCGAACCGGGGTCTGTGGGGGCCGGCCTGGGGACTTGATGCATACCTGCTGTATTGTGAACTGGGGTCTGTGGAGCCCGGCCTGGGGACTCGGAGCGTCCACACTGCATTGCAAACCGGGGTCTGTGGGGCCCGGCCTGGGGATTTGGTGCATACCTGCTGTATTGTGAACTGGGGTCTGTGGGGCCCGGCCTGGGGACTCGGAGCGTCCACACTGCGTTGCGAACCGGGGTCTGTGGGGCCCGGCCTGGGGACTCGGAGCATCCACACTGCATTGTGAACCTGGTTTTACAATTGCAAGACCCGGGTCTCACAGACCTGCTAACGCACCCATACTGCACTGCCCAGATCTTCTGACTAGGCTGCGGCTTGAGCTGTGTCCACACTGCAAAATGACAGTTGGACCAAGTCTCAGTGGGCCTCGGACTCAGACTCACCCCCCAGCAGGATCCTCGGACCCGGGTCCCGAGTGCTGGCTGACCCGAGTCAGACTGATTTGTGTGTGGACGGAAGGGGGGCTGCGGCTCAAACCTGAGTCAGAGCTGGGACTCAGTGTGCAGGGTAGACATACCCTCAAGGGCCTACAAAGCTCAGTGCTCGCCCTTCCACGGCCACAGGGGAGCTGCCATCAAAGAGCCAGTCCTGTTCCCAGAAGCACAGCGACCCCCAGCACCACCCCTCCCGTTAGTTAATCCATGGGTGGATGGTGCCAGCTAGAACCCTGCTGAAGCAGGAGAGCAGGCTGGGTGATTCAGGTGAGCAGGGAAGCAGACAGCTACTCCCCACAGCACCCAGCCAGCGACTGATAGCTCATCTCTGAGCCCCTGCTGCAGGGAAGACACAGGCAGATGCAGGAAGAGTTGCCGATGGTTCAGCAAGAGCGGGGGCTTCCCTCTGCCGCAGCACGGAGCCAGCTCCCCAGCGCGGCACTCGGAGGCGTTATGCCACCCGCCATAGCGCCATCAGCAGGTCATAGGAAACCCAGGGCTTGAACTTCTGTCCTCGGTATTTAACACCCATCCCCAAGGGCATCGTCTGGCGATGCCCTCAAGTCCCCTTCTCTATGCCCTCCTCCTCCAATCGACTAGGGGAGGGGACACAATGCTGAGCATCTCCTTCCCCCAGCAGGGGCTGAAAGGGGCACGCCCAGACCCTGCTCCGGGGAGACCCATGGGAGCACAAGGCCGTGTGCAGGGACTGAACCTGTAATCCTCCCAGGGCCCTACCAGACCAGCCATCTGGGCCTTTCAAACACATGGCGCCAGGCGTGGCCCTGTCCCCCAGCTGTCACTAGTAACTCCGCGTAGCCGCTGAAAGGTCCCAGCCCATCACCCTGGTCTTGGGGCTCCCATAGCACAGAACAGAGCAAGCAGCTCCAGCTCTGCCCCTCTGTGCCTCGCCGCTGAGCAGCTCTCAGGAACTGGGTCGGGCCGGGGGATCACTCAGAGGAGCACGAGGCAGAAGCACCGAAGAGCGGAGCTGGGACAGGAGCCTAGACACATCTGTCGCACACTGGACCCGATTCGGCCACCAGGGAGAGGGAAACGGGGGGCAGGCTAGGAGGAGCAGGAAGCTGGGAACCAGGCCAGGTCCTGGATCCCATCTCACGCACCCCAAACCCAGAGGGGTGGAGCTCAGTCCCAGGGCACGGTAGACAGCCATGGAGCTACATGCCCATCACACAGGCGGGGTGAGGGCCAGCCCTGGCTCATCACCAAGCCATCTACCCCCCTGCCCCCTGTAGAGCTCTAGCTAGCTAGAGAGACAGACCAACCGCCCTTCTGTGGGCAGACACATGCCTATCCACATGCTGTATCTGCCACGGCTCTGCCCTGGGTCTAGGCTCACATTTAAAGGAAGCCGGGCGGGGTGACTCTCTGAAGCAGCCGTAGCAAAGGAGTCCTTTCAAAGCAGCAGGACCCAATCCGGACCTCCCGCTCCAGCTGCCAAAGCCGAAGGGAGAGGTGGTTTGGCAGAGACAAGCTCTCGGGAGGACACGTTAGGAGGAGGGGAGCTTTCCTTGGAAAGGCGAGCGCTCATTAAAAGCAGCCAACGCCGGCCAGCTGTCAGAGTGCGTGGGTGAAGCTGAGCGTTGATCCCACCGCTCAGAATAAGGGCGGAGAACCTCTGTGCCCTTCTCGGCCAGCTCATTCAATCGCCCCCTGCCCCTGCCCTCTCTGCCTCCCACCTGGTCTCTGGGAGCCCCCCCGGCACTAAGGGGCGCTGTGCCGCTGGCCACTTGTGGTCACTGAGGGTCGGCCCCATCACCCTTTTCCCCCTAGTGCGGGGCCGTCCCATGCAATCCCCTTTCACTTCCTAAAATCATCCCTGCTGGCTTCAGTGGGATACCATATTCCTCGCTTCCTGCCCTACACTCCAACGGCAGTGACATTGCTAGGTGCTATCGGTACGCAGTACTACTTCGAGGAAGGGTGACCAGGTGTCTGGTTTTTGACCGGAACACCTGGTCGAAAAGGGACCCTGGCAGCTCCGGTCAGCACTGCTGATCAGGCTGTTAAAAGGGACCCTGGCAGCTCCGGTCAGCACTGCTGATCAGGCTGTTAAAAGTCTGGTTGATGGTGCTGTGGTGCGAAGGCAGGCTAGTCCCTATCTGTCCTGGCTGGCTCCGCGCTGTACCCCAGAAGCGGCCGGCAGGTCCAGCTCCTAGGCGGGGGTGCCACGGGGCTCTGTGCGCTGCCCCTGCCCCGAGCACCCGCTTCACACTCCCATTGGCCAGGAACCGGCCAATGGGAGCTGGGGTGCGATGCCTGCACGTGAGAGCGGCGTGTGGAGCCTCCTGCCCCCACCATCCCTGCCTAGGACCCGGACCTGCGCAGCACAGTGCAAGGACAGGCAAGCAGCCTGCCTTAGCCCGCCCCACTGTGCCGCTGACCAGGAGCATCCGAGGTAAGCCCGCTCCTCAACCCCAAGCCCCAACCCCCTGCCCCAACCCTGAGCCCCCCCCAACCCAGAGCACCTTCCTGCACCCCAAATCCCTCATCCCGAGCCCCACCCCAGTGTCCGCACCCCCAGCCAGAGCCCTCTCCCGCACCCTGAACCCCTCATTTCTGGCCCCACACCGGAGCCTGCACACCCAGTTAGAGCCCTCACCCCTTCCCGCACCCCAACCCCCTACCCCAGCCCTGTGAAAGTGAGTGAGGGTGGGGTAGAGTGAGCTACCGAGGGAGGGGGAATGTATTGAGTGGGGGGGCGGGGCCTTAGGGAAGGGGCGGGGCCTCAGGGAAGGGGCAGGGGTAGGGTGTTCAGTTTTGTGCGACTAGAAAGTTGGCAACCCTACTTAGAGGCTGCAACCAAGCTCAGGGCCTCAGCGTGCCAGGTGCTGTACAGACCCATAGTGAGAGACAGCCCCTGCCCTACAATCTGAATAGACCACGAGTGGGAGAGTGGAGGCAATATCACCCCCCTTTCACACCAGGGGAACTGAGGCAGAGAGCGGCTAAGCAACATGACCACGGTCACATTGGAGGCCTAGGGCAGAGGAGGGAGTTGAACTCCCATTTTCTGACCCCAGCTCAAGACCTGAAGCACACGCCCATCCCCCACCTCCCCCAGCCACCTGCTACCCCGAGAGCTGCAGCTGCAGGGACAGCCCGGGAAGGAGCCGGGGACACAGACAAGAGGCTGGGAATCTGCTAAGTGCTCTGGAGCTCACCACAGGCCCAGTCCAGATCAATCAATAATAATAATTCAGCCGGGGGGGAGGGCAGAAGCGAGCTGTGCTTGCAGTTAGCGGGAAAGGCAGGCAAGACACATCTGGAAGTGTCCCCCCGCAGGGCCTGGTGTGACAAGCCACGGGAGTGCTGGTGGCACATGCCTGCTTGGCAGTGACCTTCCCAAAGTCAGACCCATTTCACCGGGGAACGGCGTTGGACAAGCGCATGCTTTGCAGCGGAAGCAGAGAAGCCTGGTCTTCAGACCAGGAGAACAGGAGTCAGGACTCCTGGGTTCTGTTCCTGCCGCTGGCTCTCTGTATGCCGCATTGTTGTAGCCGAGCTGGTCCCAGATATGAGAGAGACAAGGTGGGTGAGGTAATGTCTTTCCTTGGACCAGCTTCTGTGGGTGAGAGAGAGAAGCTTTTGAGCTACACACAGCTCTTCCTCAGGTCTCTCTGAGTGACCTTGGACAAGTCCCTGTCCCGCTCTGTGCCTCAGTTTCCCAGGGTCCAGCAGCACCTACCAAAGCACACCAGGTGTGAGGATTCGCATGGTCCTCTGGCATCCTGGGATGAAACAATGCCAGGATTTGCACATGGCATCACCTTGCAGTGACCTCGCACTCATCTCATCACCACATGATACCTGGAGGGACCCAGTCATCTCAGGCCCCTTGAATACCCTACGGTCTAGAACAGGGAGATCCCCCTACTGAAACTGGGAGGAGCCAGGACTGATGCCCCTAAGTCAGTGCCAGGTCAGGAATGTTTGCCCTTTGCATCACCCCACCACTGAGAGCCCTGCAGGCCCAGGAGGCTGAGTGAGGAGAAGCAGAGAAAGCTGGCGCTGGCTGGGTGTGGGCCTTTCCCTGACAAAGCCACACACCCCCCTTGGCAAACCAAAGCCCCAGCCAAGCGGGTCACAGCAGGGCATGGGCGGTCTGGATTCTGGAGAGCGGGCAGGAAAGAGACTGCCCACTGCCCACATGGCTGTTGGTGGGGCCACAACGAAACCAAGACTGAGCGGCAGGATTGGCACCCAGAGCAAAGTCTTCCAAAGTGGGGGGGGGGCACTGGGTGTGTGCAGGGCAGGGGGTTGGCAAGGGTGGAATATGGGGGTGTGGAGCACAGTGGGAGTGGGGTTGGGTGGGGTTGGGTCCAGCCCGGCATAGGGATGGGGGGCGGATAGTTCAGGCCATTGTTCAGCGTTTGGCTCAGGACCTGGCTCCAGTCTCACTGGTTATGTCGTTGGGAAGCCGGTGACCCTCAGCTGGGGCTTCCTTGTTCCAGCCCAGGAGGGAGCTGGAGGCCAGGACCATCCCCTTTGGACCGACAACCCCAAGCTTCTCTGCATCCCATCCCCGCCTCCCGCCCCATTCGCTCCCGGGCTCTATGTGCTACGACCGACTCGTGCCCATAGGTGGCAGCAGCCCACTGGCCCTGCGGCTCCAGGATCCCCGAGTCCCGGTCTCAGCCACACAGGGACATTCTCTGGCTTTCCACGGTTCACTTGCCTTCCCTACGGCGCCCGCAGCCCAGCGCAGTGAGTCCAGCCCTGTCCGCACGCCCCGCCGCACAGCTCCCCGGCTGCCCCACCGCCCCTGGGAATCCCATCAGAGCAGCCACTGACCATGGCCCGGGGGCATCGTGCTTCTGTGCACGGCGCTTCAGAGACAACGCCTGGGTTAAGGCCATGGCTGCAGCGGAGGTTGCAATTCACCATTGCCGAAAGCTGCCAGAGTGCACGGGGGTTGTGTGCGCGGAGAGACGTGTGCGGTGGGGCGTCCAGGCCAAAGGAACTGGATTTGTAAGAAGTTCATCCCCAGATCTCCAGCCCATAAAGAAGAGCCCGTGGGTTGGCTCAGCAGAGGGGGAAGGCCCCTGACAAAGGTCAAGGAGTATCCAGAGACTTGTCTGCGCTGGGGTATTTTTACCAGGCCTTCCCATTGCTGCAAGCCCTAGTGTAGAAGGGGCACCTGCTCTTGGTGCTGCGTCTGGCTAGCTCTCTGCAGGGCTGGGAGACGCAGCGCTGATGATGACCGCCCTCTGCGCTGGGGCGGAGTGACTTCCAGACACTGCAACCAGGCAGGACGGGAACCAACGATTGACACCTGCAGGCGTGTCCCCCCCGCCCCCCAGCCAAGCCAGCCCGCCCCCCCAGTGCACACCTCACCTGAAGGTAATGGTAGCCTCTGTCTTTGGCTTTTGCCTCCTGCAGTACCAAGGCTTTCTCCTGGCTGCCTCCCGAGCTGGGATATGCCTCCCGGGCTTGGCTGACCGTCATGGTGTGCCAGGCACTCCTCTTCAGCGTCTGGCCGTCCAGCGACATGGACATGCCAGCGCAGGCCAGGCACTTGCCCTCCCCCCCGCTTTTTAGACTCTTCAAGGTCAAGTCTCTGAAGGCACTTTCAGGAGCATCCACACAGTACTGGGTGCCCTGGTCCACGGCGTGCCGGCCGGACACCAGGTAGCTGCTGTCGCTGTCCAGGTTGTCGTCAGAGCTCCACCAGCCCATCATCTTGGGCCGGTGCCGGGAGTCCAGCTTGCGGTCTTTGCTCTTGCTCCGCTTGCTGTGCCGGGACTGGTGGTGCTGGTGGTGATGGTGGTACCCATCCCCCCGGCCCTCCATCTTGGTGCCGTTGTACTCCCGCTTGGCCGGGGCCTCCAGGGAGTGGGACTTGGCGAAGAGCTTCTGGACGGAGTGGACCAGGTGGCGGATGCGGCTGGGGCTTTCGCTGCGCTGCTCCGTGGTGCTGGCCCGCTGGTACTGCAGCGTGTGGAAGCCATCATGGTGCAGTGGCAGCTGCTTCTCAAACTGGTCCAGCAGGGTGGGGGGCAGGCGGTTGATCTTGCTGGAGGGGTGGGTGGCCGCCATGCACTCGTCGCAGGAGTCGTACTGCTGCTGCGTATGGTGCATCCTGGGGAAGGTGCTGCTGCTGCTGGCGGAGAGCGGTTCGGTCAGGCTCATTGGCCCGCCTGGGCACTCAGCGGGGATCCCGGGGCTCCGAGAGGGGCAGTAGCGGTGATCCAAAGAACAAGGCTCACTGGGGCTGAGGAGGTACGACTGCCTGGATTCCTGGCTGTGGCGGATGTAGTCCAGGGGCTGGTCACAGTCCTCTGGGATGCAGTGACACGGGTGCCCTGTGGAGCTCTGTGATTGGCTGCGCTCCCCATGATAGCCCTTCATGGTGTCAGAACCTTGCCCGGAACTTCCTCATTGTGCCGGATGATCCCTGCGGGGTCCCCTGCGGAGACAGGACAGACACATTAGCCATCTCCCATCCCACTGGCGCCTGGGCAGGTTTCCGAGCCCTGCCTCTCTTTGCACCTTCAACCTGCCCATGCAGAGAACGGTCGGTGGCGGCTCTGTACCCACCTTTCTATGAGAGCAGACTGTATGAGCCTGCTCGTCAGCTGGTGCAAATCAGCACGGCTCCTCTGACCATCTACACCAGCCAAAGATCTGGCCCTCCGCGTCTAAAAACCCGACTGTGCCTGCCAATCAAGTCTGAAAGGACGGCGAAATTATGGGTGCTGAAAAGGGAACCCCATGTAAGGCAGGTCTGTGAGCCCCGCCCAAAGTCATGCTCACGTGCAAAGCCAACACAGGACGGACGTTCCATTTCACACAGAAAAGATATATTAGAATTGGAAAAGGTGCAGAGAAGGGCAACCAGAATGATTAGGGGGATAGAACAGCTTCCATATGAGGAGAGATTAAAAAGACTGGGACAGCTCAGCTTGGAAAAGAGATGACCGAAGGGGACATGAGAGAGGTCTATAAAATCAGGAATGGTGTGGAGAAAAAGAGTTATTTACCCCTTCCCGTAACACAAGAACCAGGGGTCACCCAATGAAATTAACAGGCAGCAGGTTTCAAACAAATAAAAGAAAGTATTTCTTCACACAACGCACAGTCCACCTTGCAAGGAGTTCCACAGGTTATGTTGTGGAGGCCAAAAGTCTAACTGGGTTCAAAGAAGAATTAGGTAAATTTACAGAGGATAAGTCAAGATAGTCAGAGACACAACCCTGGGTGTCCCTAAGCCTCTGACTGCTAGAAGCTGGGACGGGACAACAGCGAGATAGATCACTCGATAAATTGTCCTGTTCTGTTCATTCCCACTGAAGCACTGGAAGACAGGACCCTGGGCTAGATGGAGTAGGTCTGACTGGATTTTGAGATTTCAAAATCTGGCTTCACTCCCAATCAGAACAAACCCCAAACATTTCAAAGGTCTCCACAAAATAAATTGTGGTTTTTTTAAAATGTGTTTTGGATCAATTGAAACATTTCATGGTGATTTTGATTTTGGTCAGTGTTCTACTATCCTACATACTAGAACACAGAATGAAAAACGATCAAAATGAAAAGTCGTTTCAAAATGAAAAATCTAAAGGTTTCATTCCAACACTTCAAAACGGGACATTTCAACATTGTCGGAACATTCTCCACCCCCCCAGTTTTCCTCCTAGATGAAATTTTAATCCTAAACATTTTGATTTAATCCCAACTGCACTGGCCGGTGGAAAATGGTTCTGCGTTTTTCCAACCAGCTCTACTCACGTGGCTTATAATGTGCTGAAATAAGGAGTCGGAGGGGAGAGAGAGGGCCCACTGTGATATGAAATCTCAATCCATCCTCATTCTACCTGCAGATCTTCAATCAAGCCGTCGAAATGGCACTTCTGCCGTGTTCCAGTGGAGGTTACAGAGGTATTTATAGAAGCTACCTTGAAACCTCAGGAACCTATCAGTCCATTTATCAAAACGCCTGCAGTTCCCCATTTAAGACAGGCAAACAATAAGAAGAAAGAAATTGAGCAAAGAAAGTTAAACTGTACCCAGGGCATTTTATTCAACACGAGGCTCGAACCAAATGGCCTGGCTCCTCTAACAGGCTGTCTCGTGGGCTCTGAGCCATGAACTGAACAGTCTCCCGGGAATTGAAGCTGGCATTTCTCTCACATGGCTTTTTTAATGATGATTTCCTTATACATTGGTGAGGGACTGGTATGATTCGGCACTGGCTGGGGCTATGCGACGTGCTAACCTGACTCTAAGCTGTTACCCCAGCATTGCATCCAGTTCTCAGACACACCCACGGCTGCAGGGAACAGCTGTTCCATACCACGCCCAGTGGTTACCAGTGAGAACGCTGCTTTTTTCAGTCTCTCAGAGGAGTCCTACTAGCAATCTAGGCAGCCTACAGCAATGCTGCTTTAAGCTGGGATGTTTCCATCTCTCCCACACTTACCAGGGGTGGGCCAGACCAGTACTTGTATGGGAGACCCTCATGGAAAAGCCATGGTGTTATAGGGCATGATGATGAGTCACTAGGGGGCGCTGTACCCTCTTGAATCCATATTGATTCCAATGCCCCAGCAGTCCTGCTAAAAATAATACTCCAGTATTCTGCCCAAACCACTGCACTCCTACAGTAGCACTACTGGAAGACGTAGTGGTGCTTTGGGTAACTCTTTCATTAGGTTTGGGTTCTGGCTGAGATGTAAAACCAAGCTCTTGACCCCATGTTGCCATTAAGGATCCCAGGGCACTTTTCCCAGCAGCAGAGGGCGTTGACCCCAATGTCCTGGCCAAATTGAATCGTTATAGCCTACCTCCTGCCATTCTCCTTGCAGTTCCAAGTGGATTTGGGATCTTTCTTCACTTCCTGTCCTAAACCGATGAGTAATGTTGCAGAGTGCTGTTAAACAGCTGCCACGTTCCATCCTAGAGGCAGCTGCATTTCCATGGGGTGGAAGGCAGGACCCATAGGGATACCTTGTAAAGGGTTTGGGATGAAAGGTGTTGTGTGTATGTATTTTTATACCCCGCCTCTCAACCAGAAGGATGCCAAAGCACTTTTCAAATCACTCACAACAGTCTGTTAAATAGAACATGGCATCTGCTTAATAATAATACCTAGCTTTCATATAGCAATTTTCATCAGTAGATCTCAAAGCACTTGATCCCCAAACTATCATGATCCCCATTGTACAGATGAGGAAACTGAGGCACGGGGGGGGGGACTAATTTATGCAAGGTGACCCAGCAGGCCAGTGGCAGAGACAGGGATAGAACTCAGGTCTGAATGCCAAGGCAGCGCTCTAGCCACTAGGCAATACTGCCTCCCTATAGTACACTCCCTATAGTTTAGGCGTGTTCAGTTTCTTGAGAGGCAGCATGGGTTGGAGGGTTGGAAATCCACAGCCCCCTCCCCCCATTCTAATGCTGGACTTGGGCAAGACTCACCACCTCTCTGCCTCAGTTTCCCCATCTCGTCTTGAGAACAGTAATGCTCCTCCACAGGAGTTAATGGAGGTCTAGTGCTTTGAATGTAGACAGTGCTCTATATGCTAAGTATCATTAGGAGCAGAGGTGGAGAATACCTCTTACAAGGGGAGTTTAAGGATGCAGAATGCAATTACCCCCATTAGAATCTGGGCCGGGCATAAGCTTACGTTAACCCTATCATTGCATGGGATCTTTAATGACCACAAGCAGAGAGAGTTTGCTTTTGTGTCCCATTCCCCACCTATACCAAACCAGGGCTCTGGGCTCAAATGGATCCTACTGATCCAGCAGTGCTTGGAGGGCTCCCATCCAAATACCAACCCAGCCTGAAACGACTCAGCCAGTAGTTACTCAACCAGATCGGAAGGGAAGCACGGTGCAAGATGGAGTAGTGGGGCTAGGTACCGCCAGCAAAGTAGAAGGGGAGGCAGAAATTTCCCAAAGCTGTAAAACTGTGAAGAAATATGGTCTTACGGGTCAGACACTGAACTGGGTTTCAGTCCTCAGCTCTGCTTCAGGCTCCTTGGACAAGTCACTTCATCTCTCTGCACTCATGGGTCTTGTGAATTTCACCCAAGAGCTGCTGGGGCAGGGGAGGGGTATTTTTCTTCACCCTGAAATATTTCCCGGTAGCAATTGAGGGAGGGGAACTGGCTTAGTAAAACTTGCCAGCCTCATTGCTTCTTTCCTCCCCTTCACCCTTTTTTAATGATTAGTTCTAGCAGCTCATGAAAAAATAAAAGCGCCATCTCCAGAGACACAAGAAACAAGGTCACCTTATTCCCCTAGCAGAGCGTTCAGGGCTTGGTTCGTGTGGGAGCCGATAGAACACAAATCACTGTTTAATTATTAATAAACATTAAACCACCCATATTAAAGGGGAAGGAAAGCCACATGGCAACACATCTTCTCGGCAGACAGACAGACAGACACCAGCCTCCCCCGGAATGGGCTGGACAGCTGGACTGCAGTGGCAATAGCTTATGAATACGCCGCTCGACAGCTCAGAGTGCCTGGTGCCACCATAAAGCATGAGTCGGACAAATCAATTCAGATGCCACAAGAACATTTTTTTACAATAAAAAGAACAGGAGTACTTGTGGCACCTTAGAGACTAACACCTTGTGGCACCTTAGAGACTTATGCTCTAATAAATTTGTTAGTCTCTAAGGTGCCACAAGTATTCCTGTTCTTTTTGCGGATACAGACTAACACGGCTGCTACTCTGAAACCTTTTTTTTACAATGGCTTTTGAAAGCTGCCGGAAGTGTCTTGACTCAGCTGTTCTGCGTGGCTATAAAAGTCAAATGCAAAGTGCCCCATACCTAGGTCTGCTGATGGTCTTCAGTGCTAACCCACAACCCCACTTGTTATTCCAGTCCAGAGCTCCCCACACACAGCTCTGCCAATGCCCCTCAATCCTCACCCACTTCACCCCCTGCTGTTTCAGCCCTGGACTCCCACACACTCTCTGCCAATGCCCCTTCACCCTGACCTGCAACTCTTCTTGCTATTCAAGCCTTGGCCTCCCCATACAGCTCTGCCAACACCCATCAATCCGGCAAAGTCCCGTTCTCTATCGGCTCAGTCTGCTCCCTGTCCTAACAGCAGCTAACCAGAGACGGAAAGCTACAAGGAGCAAGCAGGACAGGCCCGGTCTGACCACTACACCTGCTCACTCATTTGACTTGTTAATATGAAGAGCTTCTGAGTGAGATTTTAAAAGCCATTAATTTCAAAGGGGACCGGATCCGCCTATGAGCCTAGTTGCTGAGCTGAGGAGCCAAAGAGGTCTTGGGGCATCCAAGGTTGAAACACGGACCCTGGGACCCTCACCAGCTCGGCTGACTCGGAGGCCAGACATTCATGCTTCTGAAAGGAGACTCACAAATTAGAGAGGGTTCAGAAAAGAGCTAAGAGAAACCCTGCCTCCCGCGAGAGACGTGAGAAGCGCCATCTCTTTAGTGTGTGCAAGAGAAAGGTTAAGAGGTGACTTGATCACAGTCTACAAGTTCCTAGATCTCTGATAGCAGCTGGCTCTTTAATTTAGCAGCAAAAGGCAGAATGAGACCCAGCGGCCAAAAGCAGAAGCCAGAGAAATCCAGCCTAGAAGTAAGACCGAGGGCTAATTAGCCACTGGACCAACTTCCCAAGGGATGTGGCGGAGCCTCCGTCACTTGAAGTCTTTAAATCCAGCGATATGCCGTTGCTCCACCAACACTGCAGACTTGATGCAGGAATTACTGGGTGAGGTTCTGTGGCTTGGGTCAGACAGGAGGTCAGCCTACATGCTCAGAATGATCCCTTCGGGCTTGAAAATCTATACCTCTACGAACTGGAGCTGCAGGGAGATAGCACAGGGAAGACGCTTAAAACAGCTGACAACAAGGAAAATGCAGAAGGAGGCATTTAAAAGCTAAGCAGCAATGTTGGGGGAATGAGGTGAACCCAGAATATCTGCCAGCCCCCCCCCCCCCCCATTTTGGGTCCAGGTTCTCCCCTTGAAGGTGCTGAGAGAGAGAGCAGCTCTGCATTGGAGAGTGAGAGATTCATGTGGTCTCCTTCCATCACGCAGCAACAGCCTGCATCCCAGACACTGTGAAAACCCACAATGGGGTCTGC
Source organism: Emys orbicularis (assembly GCF_028017835.1). Lineage (NCBI taxonomy): Eukaryota > Metazoa > Chordata > Testudines > Emydidae > Emys > Emys orbicularis. The sequence continues at coordinate 4,420,010 of NC_088705.1, read as the reverse complement.
ATGGGGGACTGCGTGTGTATTTTTTACCTCATTAGAACCCGTCAGAGGGCTGGCTTTGTTATGACTATAAATGAGGAAATTACTTATTCTCCAGCATAGCTTGGCTAATTAACAGGCGTCATTAGCACTCTTGTTAGCATATTTAGCGAGGGCGCCTAGGGCAGCCTGTCTTCAAATCATGTGTTAGGAAAGGTAGACTGTACTTGAGACAAAGGTAATTGCAAAAGAGGCGGCTTTTCCTAGAGAGAGAAGGGGAGGATTGGAAGCCGGTGTCTTCCCTTGTTAGCTCAGCTGCAGCCCCCTTCCTCAGCCATTTAGATCCCGTTGGCGGTAACTTGTGGTGGGAGTTGAGTCTGAGGCAGATCAAGGGCGTAACATGAAGGGAGGAGCCCGTTCATATTGCAGTTGTTTACAGAGATTCAGAGCCAAGTGGGGCTTGACACCAGGGGTGGGCAAATGGAATCAGAAAACTAATTCCTGATCTTCAGGCAAAATCCAGGAGGAGGGATCCTCAGCTGATGCAAATCGTCCCAGGTCCACTACCACCACAGCTATTTACACCTGCTGAGGGTCTGGCCCAACATGCGGTGGGACTGAGGTGCATGGGCAGAGCTGGATGTGGGCAGCCCAGGGCTGGGTTTGCAGGGAGGGCTGCAGATCAGGAGTGAGGTGCATGGACAGAGCTGTGTGCCCACGTGCCCAGGCTATGCAAAGCTACGTCACTCACTTTCCCAAGTGCTGAATTTTCTCTTTGAACGACTCCCCAGTTCACACGACTTCTCCGGCCAGGGATTCACTACAGGACTCAGCTCCGCCTTCGGCCTCTGGGAGAAACTGCCATTGCCATGAGGAGGCCTGGCAGAACAATGGGAGGGCTGCGGGTGCGATGCCAGGAGAGGGACGCTCATGGCTCAAAACTGCCCTGGGATCTCTCTGACCCCCGGCAGAGGGACAGGAGCACAAGCAGCACAGGAGACTGAGAATGAAACAGCCTGGGAACATGGCTCCTCTAATAAGCTTTCCCACTCGCCTTTCCTCCATCCTCCAGGCTGGATCATTCGGTCCTGCTTCCCTCCCTCCCAATCCGACTCCTGCTCTAATGAGGCTCCTTAATTGCTCCATCTGAAGCTCCCGAGCTGCCGCCTGTTAAAAGAAAAGGCAGCTGTCCTCCCAGGGAGCTATCTCACGGCAGGCCTCCTCACACACCCACTTCCCTCGGAGGTTGCCAGGGGTTTTGAGAGGAGGATTGGGCCCGGAGGACTCCCACAGACGTGAGCGTGGTGTAAAGCGAGAGGAGAATCAGGCCCATCCTCTTGCCTTAATGAATCCTAGTTCTTTATTTATTAAAACGGCGGCTGCTTCCAACACCCTCCACCCGGCCTGAGCGAGCAGCGAGGGCGCGCCGTACCGCAGGGAAGGAGCATGCCATGAGAAGCAAACACTACGCAGCAAGGCTTCGAGCCGCATGCCAACCCGGCTGCCCTGCTCGGCTACGATTACAGGAGAGGCTCCGGCTCCATGCAGAGGCCGACTGGAGCCCAGGGTCCAGAACCGCCCCCAGATCTGGGCGGGGAGCTCAGATCTGCACTCAGCTGCAGCAGCTGGCCTCAATCGCCTGGGTGCAAGTGTAATACACCGGCTTAGTGCATGTGAGCCGTGTCGCCCCCTAGCAGCAGCGTGGCCATGGGCTGGGTTCTCTGACTTCTTAACTGCACCGGCAATTATAGGTGGCCAATAGGGGCAGTGAAATCTCATGCTTCAGGGCACAGGCTGATCCCTGCAAGGGTCAGGAAGGAACCCGCCACAGCACAGAGGACTGTGCCCTCCTCTCAGGCATCAGCCAAAGGCAGGATGAGGGACCAGTAGTCCAGCTGGCTATGGCAGATGGGTATCCCAGCCCAGGGGACTCCAGCGTCTCTGAAGCCAGGCTAGAAACCAATGGGGGAGAAGATTGAGATGAAAATCCAAGCTCTCCCATCTGGAGAGCCGTAGTGAGCGTGGAGGGGCATGAGGGTGCCTGGGCTAGGCAGGGGAGGGCGTTGTGCTAGCCGACAGGCGATCACAGGATGGATTTCACTGCTGCTGTCGTGAGATCCTCAGAGGGGATGTCTCCAGCGGGGGGGTGAGCCCCCAGCCTGCCCCCCTGGACCGCCCACTCCCCGCTGCCGTGACGACGCACCCAGAGAATGAACGGCTCCTGCCTGGATGGGGCTCAGAGGGACTCCCGGATGCAACCCCTGGAATAAGGGCCTCCAAACGAGCTCCCAGATGGGGACTCTGCTCCGAGCCCTGAGCCTTTTCCCCAGCGGCGCTAGCTTCAGAGCTGCGGAAACGTGAGCCGCGGCGTCCAAAGGCCACCAGGCGAGCAGGGTTTCCCGACTGCCCCAGTCTGGCCTCCTCCACCTCGGGGTGCAGGGCCGGGCTTTCAGCCTGGGCTCTGGAGATGGAATTCCTCGCACTCCTCCAGGCCGGGGCTGGACCTGTTCTGTAAACAGGAAGAAGGCTCCAATCGCTGGGGCTGCCCTCTAGGACCACTCATGTCCCTTCCGTATGGATTGACGCCGCTTTCCAGGGTTAGGGGAGGAGGAGCAGTGAAGCATCCCAGCCTAGTGGTTAGAGCCGGAAACTGGAAGCCAGGATACCTGCGTTCTTCTAGTCCTTTCTCTGTGCGAGGAAAGTCACGGACTCACTCCAGTTTAGCGGCTTGTAGAATGAGAATAATATCAATCGGCCACCCAGGCGCCTTTCCCGAGTACTGAACTCAGGTGGGAAATGTTGGAATTTAAGGGTCCATCAGCAGGGGAGACGCCTATCGCCAAGGTTTATCACAAAACATGAGGTTTCCATTAAAACAAACTGCTGCCCTCTGCTGGATGGAATCCCAACTGTTCCCGCGTGCATCATAAGCCCTGTACTGCCAACAACTAATGGAGATTCTCCGTGAGCTCAAGTAGTCAGGGCCTGTCCTTTTGGAGCAGAGTAAATAGCCAGTGTGTGCAGCAGTGGTCAACTTGGGGGTGAAAATCCGATTGAGACAGGAGGGGGAGCTCTCATGGAGGAGGAGAAGAAGAGCTGGTGGGGTGTCCTCCAATCCAGGGCAAGGAAGGGGAGCTCCTCTCTGCTTTTAGCAAAGGCACGGTCATTCTGTTCTGTGTTTGTACAGGGCCTAGCACTGTGGGGCCCTGCTCCGCAGCCAGGTGTTATTGCAATCCGGATAATGACTGAGAATAGGAAGCTGGGCTCCCCTCACACTCACTGAAGAATCAGGCCACAGATTTATTGTGATGTCCTGCAGTGCCCTGGCTGAGCTGGGGGTATGGGGCAGTAGGTAGCCAAGGTTGGGGGGAGCAGAAGTATAATCTCCTAGCTCTAAAGGAAGCAAGCAAATCGCTTTAAATAACGCAAACATGTTGGTAAGAATGAGTCAAAATAGCAGAGGAGCCGGTTATTATGCACCGCGCGGGCTTTTGTGCCGGGGAATTAGTTGAATTAAACAAAGCAAGGCCCGGCCTTTGCGAGACAGCTCTGTAATTTTCTCATAAAGAGCTGCCAGTGGCAGGGAAAAGGAGCCCTGAGCGAGAACATTCGCCCAGCCTGTAATGAATCCAGGCAGCCGGTGGGTGGGGGGAAGCAGCCGGCACCTTTACCCTCTTGGGGACTGCGTAGGGAGAGGGAGCAGCACGGGCCACTGGGGTCCCCCCACCCCGACCCTGCCACAGTTGGAAGGGGTCATGGGGTTCAGCTGCCCTGGGGGACGGGGCAGCTTTGGGACTTGAGGGGACAAAGGGAGGAGCTTGGAGTGATGGGGCCGATTCCTCAGTGCCCTGAGCCTGATGGCCACCGTCTTTCATTCACCCAGAATGATGCAGGCTGGGTTAATGGGGTTGAGGGGAGGCTTTGCAAGGCTGATTATAGCTGGCTATGCCCCCTTGCAGCTCCCTACACACCCCAGCCCCCAACCGAATCTCCCTCGCCCCAGCGCAAAGCCTGGGGAACCCACTCCCTGGGGAGGGAGACCAGAATCACCCTCAATGTAACCCTGCTCCTGACCCACCCTCACGGCATCGCGTGCACCAGGCTTCTGGCTCCCGTGTGTCCCTTTGCCCAGTGCCCTCAGCAGGATTTCTGGGAGCAGCGCGCCCTGCTGCACGGCCCGGTGATGCCTCAATTCCCACCGGCCGGAGACATGCTGGGCTGTCACCTTGAGCCCCCCAGATCGCGGCAGCGGGCACAGACGGGCACCTACGCCCTGCACCACACCCGGGAAACCAGGTGGGCCATTGCCATGGAAGCCGGCTGAGCAGTGGGTAGGGAGCTCAGGTGCCCGCGTCCCCAGCGGGAGGCCAGTACTGCTGCTGTGTGGATTCCACCCCGGCCTCCTGCTCTTCACCCCACAGCTTGAAATGCTGCCTCCACCCCAGCCAGATCAGATCCGGACCCCATGGTTCACTGGAGCAGGGTGGGTGTTGACCCTGAACTCGCCCCCTTAAAGCCGTGCCACAGGCCCCAGTGCCACACCTCCCACCCATGGGGCAGAATCCCTTTTTAACCCACCCCCCCCCCCCCCGAATCTCCGAGGGAGTGCGGAAAAGGCAGCTGTGGCTGGTGCGCTCAGTGGTCAACGGGGACATCAGAGCATTTGAGCGTGAGCTGGTTGTTTCAGAACTGGCCGGGATGCCAGGGCTGCCTTACTGTGCCCTTCTCAGGCTGGGGCAAGGGACACAGCTGTAGCGGGCAGGGTCCGATGCCAGCAGAGGCGGGCGTGCCAGGGTGACACTCAGCGAGTTTGGGTTTTGGATACGAAGTTTGATCCAACCCCAGTTTTCAGACAGGCCCTGCCCAGGGGCGGTAACACAGACCCCAGAGAACAGGCCGTTTCCCTCCCACCTGCAGGGGAATCGGGAGCGGAGCCAGCGGAGCTGTGCCAGGGTGAAGCTGGAGAATCGGGCCCCTGCGCTGCACCTTCCTGGGGTGGGGGGGAGATAAGGGTCATTTCAAGGACTAGTGCTCTGAGCAGAGCCCGGCCCTGCTCATGGGAAGTCACTGAGGAGAGCACTCAGGCGCTGGTAAGGTGAGGATCAGGTTCCCGCCCCGGCAGCGCAGCCACTGCCTCCCATGACAATCTTTCCTGCCCCCACTCCCCAGTCAGGCATGTCAAGCCCAGCCCTGCCTCTCAACACTCACCACCACATTCATCCCTCCAGGCACGGGTGCCATACGGAGCCTGCCACTGGTGGGGATGGAGAGCAGCTGCATTCAGACAGCCTAGCAGGGAACGAGAAACCCAGCTCCAAGCAGGATGGTGGCATAAGCCAAGGAGAGACCCGGCCTGAGCTGAGCGCCCTGGAGAGCTGCATCCAAATCTGCCGGGGGCATGGGGATGTCTCGTTGCGCTTCTCTGGGACAGAGGAGCAGCCCGAATGGATGATGTGAGAGTGCCTGGGAGATCCATGCGGGCAGAGCTAAAAAAGGAAGTGAGGAGGGGACCCCAGTGACACAACCAGCCCTCCTGGGCTAGTAACTGGAGCTTGGGTACGTCACCTGAGTCCTAGAAGGGTAGGGCTGGAAGGAACCTCCAGAGATTGGGATCAGCCTTGCAAACTGAGGTGCTTTTCTGAACCCCTTCACATATGCAGTGCAGGCCTAGAAGCCCCACAAGATCAGCTCATCACAGACACCCACTTATTCTGCACGTGGCATTTCCAGAGTAGCACAGCCCATGACCCAGGAGGCTGTAGGTTCTAATCCCAGCTCTGCTGCTAGCCCCCTTTGTTGAGTAGATCACTCATCTACCATAGTAATGTCTAAAAGAGGGGGACCCCTTGTTTCTTGCCACCTCTCCCACGAGGGCTGTTATGAGGCTTGGCTATTGAGTGCTAACCAGATTTATTCCAGAGGCAAGGGGAAGAAATGAGGAAGCTAAACAAAATTTTCTGAAGCTCGAAAGGGTAATTTCAAGGTTGGGTTGGAGAAAGGTCCCGGCCAATCGCTTCACCCTCCGGAATCCAGGAACACTGTCAGTGCCTGTGGTTCACTGAGCAGACTAGGTCTCCTCTCACCTGTGCCTTACACCGCACTGACTCACTCTAGCTAAGTGCTGCTGAGATGCTCAATCAGCATTTCCTTGACTCTGAACAGGGCCCCGCTCAGGTCACCATCTGAGAGCCTGCTTGAGAGGCAGCGTCTGCGTTTGTTTCCCCGTGCCATGCCGGGGGGAACTAGGCGTGAACACAACCCCAGCTGTCAGGTCTTGTAACCTTGTCCTCCAGCTCATCACGGAGCAGATCTAGGTCAGTTCACTTGAAAGGTTTTGAAGAGGCAGCAAGAAGGGCTGCCTCCGCACAGAGATCACGAGGGAAGGACGTCCCACACACAAGCCAGCCCTCCAGGGACTAGGGTGGGACCTCGGCCCTCCCCCACTGGCACCTTTTAACTCAAGATTGGAAGTTTTTCTAGAAGAAATTCTCTGGTTCAAGCAGGAATCAGTTCAGGGCAGGTCTTGGGCCTGTGCTATCTAGATCAGACTGTATGACCACAATGATCCTGCTTGCCTTAGAATCCATGAATCCAGAGGGATGGAAGACAGAGCAAGGATGACGCCTTTGCCGATACCCTCCAGGAAAGTGCATGGGTTTTGGGCAAATTACCACCCTGCTCAGCCCACCTGAAAGGGAATCGAGCAGAAGGGAGGGGAGTTGGCGCCAGGAGGAGTATGGGGTGGAGGGCTGCTGGGTTAGGCCTGCTTAATCATAGACTTTAAGGTCAGAAGGGACCATTATGATCGTCTAGTCTGACCTCCTGCAAAACGCAGGCCACAGAATCTCACCCTCCCACTCCTGTATCAAACCTGTGTCTGAGCCATTGAAGTCCTCGAATCATGGTTTAAAGACTTCAAGGTGCAGAGAATCTTCCAGCAAGTGACCCGGGCCCCACGCTGCAGAGGAAGGCGAACCCCCCCCCCCCCAAGGCCTCTGCCAATCTGCCCTGGAGGAAAATTCCTTCCCGACCCCAAATATGGCGATCAGCTAAACCCTGAGCATGTGGGCAAGACTCACCAGCCAGACACCCAGGAAAGAATTCTCTGTAGTAACTCAGATCCCACCCCATCTAACATCCCATCACAGGCGTTGGGCATATTTACCGCTAATAGTCAAAGACTAATTAATTGCCAAAATTAGGCTATCCCATTATAACATCCCCTCCATAAACTTATCAAGCTTAGTCTTGAAGCCAGATATGTCTTTTGCCCCCACTGCTCCCCTTGGAAAGTTGTTCCAGAACTTCACTCCTCTGATGGTTAGAAACCGTCGTCTAATTTCAAGTCTAAACTTCCTGGTGGCCAGTTTATATCCATTTGTTCTTGTGTCCACATTGGTACTGAGCTTAAATAATTCCTCTCCCTCCCTGGTATTTATTCCTATGATTGCTCTCTATAAATATATCAGATCTCCCCTCAGCCTTCTTTTGGTTAGGCTAAACAAGCCAAGCTCTTTGATTCTCCTTTCATAAGACAGGTTTTCCATTCCTCGGATCATCCTAGTAGCCCTTCTCTGTACCTGTTCCAGTTTGAATTCATCCTTCTTAAACATGGGAGAGCAGAACTGCACACAGTATTCCAGATGAGGTCTCACCAGTGCCTTGTATAACGGTACTAACACCTCCTTATCTCTACTGGAAATACCTCGACTGATGCATCCCAAGACCGCATTAGCTTTTTTCACGGCCATATCACATTGGCGGCTCATAGCCATCCTGTGATCAACCAATACTCCAAGGTCCTTCTCCTCCTCTGTTACTTCCAACTGATGCGTCCCCAGTTTATAACAACAATTCTTGTTATTAATCCCTAAATGCATGACCTTGCACTTTTCACTATTAAATTTCATCCTATTACTATTGCTCCAGTTTACAAGGTCATCCAGATCTTCCTGTATGATATCCCGGTCCTTCTCTGTATTGGCAATACCTCCCAGCTTCGTGTCATCCGCAAACTTTATTAGCACATTCCCACTTTTTGTGCCAAGGTCAGTAATAATGCTCATTTGTCTAGACATTATAGGAGGATATAAACATCTGGCCATTGTCAGAGACAGGCAAGTGGATTAGAAGAAGCAACGGGCTGGGTTGGTCAAGCGATTCTAACCTTCCTAACTGAGGAAAAGGTCCAAACCTCAAACCTAAGGAGAGCAGATGGGGATGGGAGAAACCAGAGGCTGCAAAGGGATAGTACAAAGATTCCAAAGGCAGAATGGCTTGGGAATGACATGGAAAGGAGAAGTGGGGACCAGGCTGAAATTCACTCCTCAGTAGATGGTTCCAGCCAACAGACCGGAAATGGATGTTACTAAAGCAGGATCTTGGCTTGTCAGTTCTTGATAAGAATGGAATTTGTTACAATAAACTACAACAACAACAAAAAGAAGAAAAAGGAAAAAAATACGTCTTAATATTGTGCCATTTACCACCAGGGTAATTACCACCATTGGGAACCTGACGCCCACACAATTATGTGCTAGGATAAACTGGAAGAGCGTAATTACCATTACAAATAACTCACTTCTTGCCTTTATTGCATCTTATGCCAGGAGAAGCTCCCATCAGCAATTCCCCCACCACAAAGTTAGTTGCATACTTTTGCTTCTGCTGCATCTTTTCCCCATCGGAGCGGGTAAGGCAGAATGCAAACTGGGACTCGTAACCATAGGGCACTGGGACTTGGGCAGGCAAATATATGGCCCATATGCCAAAAGCGGACAACTTTAATTTCCCTGGGGGGCCACAGACCTTATGGCGCTATGCAGGGGGGGATTCTGTTCTTCACAAGCGACTTGGCTAGATTGCTCTGCCTAGCGACGTGTGCTGAGATAGCGACCGCCTTGTGTGCAATTGGACGTCTACCATGGGATGCAATGGGGTAGGGAGGGGGGAAGAAAGCAATGAAGCAACAGCACAGATTTCAAGTGGATAATGGGCTTGGAATCAAGGCTCATGGAAAAGTTTGGTTAACTTGTTTTCCTCCACTGCTTTTCACTTACAACACATCTCCCTGGGACCAGACGAGCCAGACACTGGGGCAGAGCTCCAGACTCCTGTGAGGGTGCGGTTCTGGTCCATCCAGAACTATCAGAAGTGTCAAGAGAAAAATCAAATTTCCAGCCCAGATTCACACTCTGGAAAGTTTGGTACGTGGCTCAATTCCCTTCCTGGTTACAGCTGGGATCAGGGTTTGGGCTGGGGGGTCAGAATCGCAGCCAATCTTCCAAATCTCATCGGTTTGTCTCAGCAGTGCCTGGTTGACACGCTCCTGCTTCCCCAGAGAGTCTATGTGGGTTGGAGATAAAAGCAGCAGTGGCACCAGCTCCAGGGAACAGCGCAAAAGGATGCACAGCTCCGCACGGGTGTAACATGTTGGCAAAGCATGTGCCGTGTCTCACTAACAGTGGCTGTTCCATTGGAGGGTAACAACCAACTACTGCTACCAGCTAATGAAATTACTGCTTTAACTCAAGAGTTGGAGGCGCCAAGTTCAATTGCACCTTCTTACCCTTATTATCCAGGCAGCCAGGGGCTGGGAAGCCAATGCAACAGGCAGCAAGGCCCAGCCTCCGAAGAACCATACAAGGCTTTTTGCATGTCCTGTAACTACTGTTTGCAGGAAGTGTAGAGTGGTCAGTTGGCTGAGTAATGGGGACAAGTTGCAGCTGCTAAGAGGCTCTTTCAGGGGTGTTTCCAGAGAAGTTCATCTGCAGAAGCTTCCCATAGATTTATTGCCCTTCGAGAGGGAGGGCTGGAGAAGCAGTTGCTCTGGGAGCAGAGCGGGGCACTGACCAATTCTGGTGGCTCTGCAGAACACACTTCAGAGACAAGCAGCGCAGGATCGTTTCCCCGCATTGCTACAGACGGGAGAAACGGAGACGCGGGGGGCGGTGCGACTGGCCCAACGACAGACACAGAGTCAGCGGCAGCGCTGGCAGTCCTGGCTCCCAGTTTCCTGCTCTAACCACTAGACCCCAGTCCAGCCCTTTGAATAGAAATATACTCCATTGTTTGACGGGGGGAGAGGACAGTGCAAGATGATTTGTCAAGCCCAGCTGCAGGGCAGAGACACAAGGGCGCTACCCGCCTCCCAGGCCACGTCTTCTGAGCACTAGATTCTAGTGGTGGACGCAATGGTCCTGGGAGAGTTCCCTTGGCACATGAGCTGGGGTGGGGCATTCGTAGCCCTATCCCCGCTTCGGTGCAGCCCTCAGCCCCTCAGGAGCATGCCAGGGCGAGGGGGTGGGGCTGGAGCACTCTGGCAAGTCTGGTAAATGATAGCAGTCTCCCAGACTGCCCTGATTTACGCCCCTCCAGCCCTGGAACCGCTAAGCAGCTGCGAGGCACAAAGACACCTCCCTGGGCTGTCTCTCGAGAGCTGCGGCGCGGCCGCTGGCCCGGGGCTCCTCGCTGCATTGTCTGTGCGTTGGCGGCGGCAGACACCTGCCCAGCAGCCCCGCAAATGCGGTGGCTAATAATTCCGTGCAGGCAGCAGGCAACAAAGCATGCAGGTGCAGCTACGGCCAAGCTGCTGCAGAAGCAGGTTTATTGCAGTTGGTCTGTCCAGGTTGCTGGGGGAAATCAGTACCTCTCTTTGGAGGCAGGACAGGTGCAAACTTCTCCGCAAAGCCTCTGCAATGGGGCTCAGCCCTGGCCAGCTCTGTTTCCATTCAGTCCTTGGCCCCTCTTTCGAGGTTCCCAGCTAGTGACGGGCCCAGGGGTGGTTGTGTGGGGCAGGTTCCCAAAGCGGACCGGGCTCCCACACAAGCAGACAACCATCATGGGTTCAATTTCAAACCCGACCCCCGGTTATTTTATCTGAATCAGTTTATGGGCCTTAAATTGCCACACAGCTGCAAGTTGCCTTTGATTAAAGTGTTTAAGCACAGCCTAGCCAGGACACCTGGGTTCTATTTTCAGCTGTGGCAGGGGTTTGGTCCAGAAATGAGAGCAGGGTGCTAGGAGCCAAGGCTCCTGGATTTTTTCCCAGCTCTGACACGGTCTGTGAGACCCAGAAACTCAGAGTCTAGGCCAAGCTGACCCTAAGCCACCCCAGCCTATGTGGCTGGCGTCTCATCATCACAGGCCCCAGCCCAGAGATGGGCAACGCAGGGCTGGCTCCTCCTATCTTCCAGGGAAGGTTTCCACAGGGCCCTAACCCTGCCCGCAATTGTCCGTTGCCCCTTCGCTCCCAGCCGTCCTTTCCAAACACAGGGGGCCCAGTCACTGCACTGCTATCTCAGACTGAGCAGCCAAATCAACAGGGAGCTCAGTGGAGGATTTATGACCCAGGCCTTAAGTAGCAAAGTGAATCAACAAGGAAGCTCTAAGAGAACTTGAGAATTTGCTGCTGGGAGGGGGCGCTGGCAAGGCAGGACTCCTGGGTTCAGTTCCTGGCTCTGCCACTGTCTCCCTGGGCAAGTCACATCCCTGCTCTGAGCCTCTGTTTCACCGGGTCGAGGCGAGGAAAAACAAGTGCCAGGCCTGCTGTGGCCCTGCCCAGGGCTTTCCCTCACCCAGCGGCAGCACAAGATTCTTCCCATCCCCGCCCGCCCATCTTCAGCACATACCCAGTAAACGCTTCCACTTCGTCCCCGGCCCATGAAGCTCCATCCCTCCCCCGGCACACCCGTCCTCTCCTGCCCCCGAGGAACCAATACAACCGTGAGACACCAGCAGGGCTCGGTGAGGCGAGAGGAAAAACAGTGTCAAACTCCATTAGAGACTCGCCTTGGGGAGGGGATTTGTCCTCTGCATGGTCCGGAGGCCCCTGGATTGAAAGGCAAGCAAGCCAGGAGGCCTCGGAGTCACCGTCGGCCAATCACCGAGCCCAGCGCTCGTTGGTGGAATTAGGATAATCGGAGGGGAAGATTGAAAGACACACAATGGCTGAAAGGAGCTTTGAGGGGAGGGAGGGAGCTGGCAGAAGGAGAGCCCCAGGCCGTGGGCAGGGAGAGCAAGATGGTGGGGGGGGACAGACTGCAAGGGGCCATGTGCATTGTGGGCGTGGGGAGATTGCACTGCCATCTTCTTTCCCTTGGCCTCCCGTCTCGATTGCTCCCTAAGCTGGAAAGGCCCCGGGTCCCTTCCTCAGAGCCTCCAGCAATGGCCAGTGGTGGAGGCGAGCAAAAAGCTGGCCCATCCATAGGAACACGGCAGCATCTGTGGCCTTTTGACCAAGTCTGTGGGGACTTTTTACCATTGCAGCCCAGGTCCCCCCAGAACTTCTCCACCCCGGCACCAAAGCCAGAGGCCAGATTTTCCAAAGCGCCCACGTTTCTTTTCCAGTCAGTCTCCAACCTTGCCAGTTTCTTGCCAAAGTCTCCTTGGCCGCAGAGGCCGAGGGCTGAGTTCACTGCGGCTGAGGGCAGGGTAATGACACCTAGCTCTTACATAGCGCTTTTCATCAGGAGATCCCAGAGTGTAACACCGGGAGTTCAGGGGATTGCCTGCACCTTCTGCACCTGCACCTCTGCTGCACCGTAGCTGTCGCTGCACTAACCCCCTGCCCATAGACCAGCACTGCATAAAATCACCGCTCAGGGGCCTGATGGGAGCCCTGTAAACCCAGATGGCACCACTCAGGTTCTGACCCCACTAAAGGTCCCAAAGCAGCGTTAACAAGAATTGAGTGTCCACCCCGTGTCCTGGACCAACTCCAACTCAGCTAATCAGCAACTTCCTCCTCCGTTCCCTAGGAATAGGGTACCCTCCTTCACTCCCCAGCCTAACCCACGGGGGGCGGGGGGGGCTGCGTTGTTACAAGTTACGCAGGAAGCCAGTTGTGCTGAAATGTACCGTTAAACATCTGCCGAGTTCCCCCCCCAGAGACAGCTGCATTTCAGTGGTAGGGGAAGAGCCCTTATACAAACACCTGACCTACTTCAGAGGGTAGTGAGGCTTTGTGAGCTAATGCTGGCAAAGTGCAGAGCCCTTGGGTGCCAGGGGAGATAGGCATGTAGAGAGGATCAATACTACAAGCGCTTTTACTGATTTGTGACACATCTGTGTTCTCATTCGCCTTTTCATTCCCTCCCCACCCCAACCCTTATCAGCAAACCCCCCTGCTGGTGATCTCCACTCACACACATGCCCGCGCAGCCCCTAAAACGTCTCCTGCTGTCTGTTCTCTGCTATGCTTTGGCACTTCTATCCGAGAGCATTTCTGACCTCAGGGCTCACTACCACACTTGGCTCTCCACACTAACCACTTCTCAGCCCTGGCATTTGGCCGGAGCGTTTTCAATGAGCTCGTCTGAACCGTCTGCTCCGGCCCCCTCTCCAGCGGGCAGGCCCCAGAGTGGGCCCAAGGAGAAGAGTTGCAGAGAAGGAAAACGGCTCCCGTCTCACTTACCCCCCAGCTCTTAGACGGCTCGTAGCCTCATGGTCCCAGACGTCTCGGTCACTCGCTTCCAGGGAGATTCCTCCCACGGGCGACAAGGTGCCACCGTTCTGGAGGGACGGCGGGCAGGGACAGCATGAGAAGTGCAGGGAATGGAGTGGGGGCGCTTTCCTCGGGGAGGGCTTGTCCCGGAAGCCAAAGCAACCTGACTCCTGAGCACACAGCAAAGACAGGCGCAAGCCCACGTGCGCCGACACACACGAGAGGAAGGGAAAAGCCACCCCTCCTCCCCGGCAGGCAACGCAGAGCTAGCTGGCCGGGGCTGACAGCTGGGCTTGGAACCTAGCACGCATCCTCATAGGGAAGGAGGGACAGACGCCCAGGGACAAGGCCACGGAGCTTCCTGCTGAGTTTGCTGGGGGAGAGAACTGCCCCTGTGCTGAGCTTGCAGGGGGCGACAGGCTATTTTGAAGCCCAGGGAGGGGGGCTTTCACAAAGGGCCCCCTGCCCCAGCTGTCTGAATCCAAGTCATACGGAGCCCTACCCAAAAGGATACACAGTGGGAAGCCCCTATAGAGCCTCATGGGGTTTTTCTATATTTATACGGCCTATTGGAGGCACTGGTACTGGAGCCTAGCGGAGCATGACAGGCAGAGTTTTCCTTCCATGGGCACATGCCACCATCCCCCCCCCCTTCGGGATCCCGCCACCCCACCCTGCAGGCATGTACAGCCCCCGAATGTCAATGCAGAGCTCGCGGGGACTTTACACACCCAAACTGCAAATCAGCCCCTCGGTCGCTAGGCCGCAGGCACCCTTCTCCTCAGCGCTAACCTGAGCTGCCCTCAGACTCCCATGGCCGCAGCCCTGCCTCTCTCCCTCTCGGTAATCGCACTGCGCCAGGCTGACCTGCCAATTAACAGTGATCCAAAACCTTAGCAGAACGGCCTTCTCTACAGCAGCCCTTAGAAGCCTGGCTTTCCTTCTTGGTCCCCTAATGAGCCTGGCTTCCCGAAGGAGCTGTCCTTAGTGCTGAACATAGCACGACACTCCAGCCATTATCTGTGAGGCCATCCGCTCAGATCCCCCCTGTCCCCTTTAACAGCCCCGCAGAGTTAGGAGGCAGCATGGCCTTGTTGTCTGCAGGCCCAGCTAGGCACCAGAAACTTCTGGGTTCCAGCCCTGGGTCTACCACATGTTCCTTGGACAAGTCACCATGCCTCAACTTCCTCACCTGCAAGACGTGGGTAATACGGCTGATTTAGCTCGAAGGGCCTGTTATGAAGATTAGCCAGTTTTTATGAGGTGCTCTGTGATTAAAAAGACTAAGTATTAGTGTGAAGAATTTCAACATTTGGAGCCACATTCTAAGCTGGTGGAAATCCCGCCCCGTTCCATTGACTTCCCTGGGGCTACACGGATTGACACTAGCAGAGGATGCGGCCTGGGGGATTATTTTTAACCCATTATAATTTAACAGCTGATGCTGTTTGCTGCTGTGGCTCTTTCCCCCCTAACACTTCTGTAATGTATAAACAAGTTGAAGTTTATTGGACAGATCCATTTCTGCCCATTACAGAAGGAACAATCTGTTGCAGCTGGATAGAAAATTAATTTCAGAATCAGAGGGACCAGATTTTCAGCTGGAGTGCAACTATCCTGATTTCCAGCAGCTGAGAACAGGCCCAGGGAAGTTGGCTACGCTTGCGTTTGTATATTTTAAGGCAGTGCCTAACAGGGTTTTAAAAAGGCCATTTTAGACACAGCTCAAACTTTACGCGTGAGGGGAGAGAGTTTTTGAAAAAACTTCTATTAAAAATAATACCCAGCTGTTAGAGAGCACTTTTCATCTGTAGCTCTCAAAGTGCTTCACAATCTGCAGTGCATTTCCTTCTCCACACCCCTGTGAGGGAGGGAAATGGCGTTATCCCCATTTTACACATGGGGAAACTGAGGCTAAGAGACTGTGGTAGAGCAGGCAATTGGACCTGGCTCTCCCAAGTCTTAGTCTAGTGCCATAACCATTAGACAAGCCTGCCTCATCAAGACACACGTCACCTAACAAGGGAGTTATTTCAGGATCTGGGGCAGTTATGGCCGGATTTTTTATAAAGGAACGGACGCTGATGGCAGGCGGAGGGGTGCCACTGCAGCATGAGAAGCGTTGTTATGCTCAAAGCGGTAATGAGCTATATTCCAAAACCATTGATGGCTCGGTGAGGCTTTCTATTGACTTCAAGGGGCGGCAGACTGCTGGAGTCTAACCGTGCTGAGCACATTGGCCCTGATCCACCATGCAGTTAACGGTAAGCGTGCAAACTCCTAGTTGAGTCAATGGAACTATTCGCATGGTTCAACCTCAGCACGTGCTTTGATGCTTTGCTGGATCAGGATCCAAGTGACACCTATGTGAGAAAGGCCCCATCTCATTCCATGTGCCCCATCTTTCCAGCTACTTCAACTTGCTTTGGATCGGGTCCTAAGCTCCCTGCCCATTCTTCAAGTCATCTCTGCTTACCATAGCAACAAAAGTGAGCTTTCACAGCCCTATGCCCCGAAGAGACAATACACAGCTATGGGAGACCATGCCAGCGTCCATTCTGTCTTGCGAACGTCAAAGGAGTTCCCATTGTGGGATCTTTATAGCTGGTGATGAAAGAGACAGAACAAGCTCACAGCTTCAATTCCCAATACTGGCTTAACGCTATAGCAGCAGCAGGTAGAAAAATGGTCTTTCCACTCATGAACTGAGCAAATTTGATCTACAATCATCAGAAGAAAATAAATATGGAATCCCACCAGGTCATTTTGACTGCACTTTTAATCTGTTTACTTTTTTTTTTATAATGAGTCATAAGTGAAAAGAATTATTGGAAGCAAATATTTTAATTTATTACCAGTTACAGTGGTATTTTATTAGACGGTGTATTAGTAAAATTTACTCAGTCTAAACAAACCTGAGTTTAGTAAAGAATCACCCAATTTAGTACATCATTTTATATAGTGTAATTATTTTCTTAAAACTTGAATTAGCTGAAAGCAGGTCATGGATATTTCATTAGTCCTTTCGCACAGAAAAGCGATCGTGTAATTAGTTAGAAATTTGTCATTCCTGTAAGTAATTACTTTACAAACAAATGTGTAAAATACTGCACCAATGTATTGCTGTGGAGGAGGGGGAATTACAAGAGATTCAAAGCCCATGGAAGTCAATGGAAAGAACCCCACTGGTTTCAGTGGGCTGTGGATCAGGCTCTCATGTAGGGGATTTCCCCCTTAAAATACATTTGCTTGCAGTGGAAGGAAAGGTCCAAAATCCCCCTCTTCCCCAGCTATTCCTGCAAATCGCTGATATGGCGCATCACTTCGTGATAGTCGGACATTTGAATAAGGTATGTGCCACTCAACCTCCGAGCACAGGGCTGGGAGGCAGGTGCCAGGATTCCTGCCACCGAGGGTCACTCACTGCCCTTCAGTTTAACCCCATGGCCCCTTCAGCTCTCCCTCATTTTACTCCTCTGGAAAGACAGGCGTCTTTGGGCAGCACTAACATCCAGGGGGGAACAATGTTCTGTTCATTCAGGGTCAGAGATCCCTGTGAAAGGCATCACTGACATTATATGACACAACCAGGGGTAGATTTTGTCTACATGCCGACCGAGTGATTCACTTCACAGTCGCATTTCACTCTGGCTGGGAGAACGGCCAGCAGCTGCCTGGGTTCTTTAGCCAATCAAGGCCCAGCCCTGGCTTGCATGCAAGTCTCTTGGCTTCTTCTGTTTCTCCTGACTGAAGAAACCCTAAGGAGACCGGGGTGGAAGAGGCAGATTTTTTCTCTTTTAAGGCCAAGTTTTTAGAGCAGGGAAATAAATGTTGCACCCACAAAATGAGAGCAGCACAACCCCATCCTGGCTCTAGCCATGCCCAGGATGTGACGGGCACTCTCTCAACACCGAGTAGGTTTCATATCTAGCCCCCCATTAGTGTAGTAACTGAGCATCTCACAATCTTTAATGGGTTTACCCTCCTCACCCCTGTGGGAGATGAAAGTTCTATTACCCCCATCTTATAGGGGTGGTACCAAGCCCCAGAGAGCTTACGTGACTTGCCCAAGGTCGCACAGAAAGCCTCTGGCAGAACAAGGCATTAAACGCAGGTTCCCCAAGTACCAATTGTGGTCCCCCAACCACTGGGCCATCCTTCCTCTCCATTGCCCAGGATTTGGGAGGGAAGTTTTGTCTCAGAGGTGCTCTCAGTCTAAGAGAGGCCTGAGAAAGGGAAGAACAAGAGACTTCAGAACTGCAAAGCGCTCAGGGTCGGGGGCTTTGGGGATGAACTAGGAGTTCCAACCACAAATGGAGGCGTGCCCACGCAACCCCCTCTGCACACGAAAATGCACGACTGCCCCGTTACACAATCATGCACCACACACCGCACAAGGGTGTGCAACTAACCCCTCTCTAATAAAAATAACAGGAGTACTTGTGGCACCTTAGAGACTAACAAATTTATTAGAGCATAAGCTTTCGTGGGCTACAAGGACCCCTCTCTGTACACGTAAGTGACCGTTTTGCACACTCAGATCTGCGGCTGGGTGCAGCTTGCAGAGCAAGTGTCACAGGCACATTGGAAAACTGGGCCCAAGGTTTGTCCACGGCTATTAAACGCTCCCATTTAAACCCCCGCCGAGCATCTTCTGCATCCGCTGGCTCCTCCAGGGTGGGTGAGCCTGGGGGAGAGGGGGGGCACGCCCGGCTCTGCTGCCCAGCCCCCGGGCTTGGGGAACATGGCCCGTGGCAAGCGGAGCCTCCCGCTGCATGCCCGCTGACACACACAGTGATGCAGGGACTGGCACCGTGGCATTCAGTTGCAGCTCCTCTGACAGATGAACATTTTCTAGCTCATTGAAGAAGATTATTTGTGCGCTTACTGCACTGCAAGGAAATGATCCTAAACCTTGTTTCTCCTCAGATGAATGGAGCCCTTTAACATGGGTGAAGAAGCCGTCCAAGGACACCACAAGAGATCCAGGGGCTGCATCTCGCTCCTCCGTGAGGACACAGGGAAGGCTGGCCTAGCCTCAGAAGACCTTGAAATGCCAGTTCCCTTGAGACGAGAGAGAAGGGTCACCATGATCCCTGAGGACAATGGGGGCCCTGTATGGCCCCAGCTCTGAGAGAGGCCTTAGGGCTTCACAAGGGGCAATTACAATGGAGAAGGTGAAGGAAACTGAGCACAGAAAGGGGAGGGGGGGGGAGAAGTAGAAGTTCGAGGCCATGGGGTTTTTCCCTTGTTCCCATATTCAGGACAGTCTATGAATTGATTTTCCACTGCGGCTGACGGTACTTGGATTGCTATGCTGCCTTCCATCTGGAGCTCCCAAAGCTTTAACACTCCCCATGCCGCACTCCAGAGGACTAGAGAAGTATCATCCCCATGCGACAGATGGGGAAACTGAGGCACGGAGAGACTTGACTTGCGCACGGTCAGCAGCGTATGAGAGCTAGAACAAGAACCCGGGTCTCCCCATCTCCTACTCTAACCCCTAGACCACAGTGCCAGAAAAACCTTACGGAGGAGGACTGCTCCCCAATTCAAGTGCTGCCTCTTTGGAAAGCCCAGCAGTGTGCCCTTGGGTCCCTTCCACACACCATATTGTAACCTCCATCTCCCGTACTGCGAGTCCCCCTGCCCCGCCTCGAGGCTAAAACCAGCCCGGGCAGGGGTTCGCTGTTGCCAGTCGCTGGCACAAAGACCGCATTGCTGCTGGAGAAGGAGCCCGTGGAAGCGCTGCCTGGCTGCTGGTGTCTGAGCTTTTGGTTCCCCATCTGCCCCCACTCCGCAGCATTTCCCGGTCTAGGGCCCCCACCCTGCCCAGGGGATCAGGCCCCTGAATACGATCCTAGTGCGGGTGGCATGTCCTATGCACGGAGAAGCACAACTGCATGTCGCTGCTGCTGCCCACTGCAGCGTGGTGGAGATTTGCCAGGCAGAACAGCCTGGACTGTGCTTTCAAATCGCCCCCCAAGCAGGCGGGGACAGCCCAGAGCGAGCGGGGAAAGGGGGAGTACAGAAGTGGCTGGGAAGAGCCTGCAAGGGAATATTGGGCAGGATCCTCAGCTGTAGCCAAAAGGCACTGGCTGAAGCAGGGGCATTTGCTAAGCTGGCTTCAAGCTCCTTCTGACCCCAGGGCTGTTCGGTGCATGGCCCACGGGTCTGTGCTGGGCTAGGGCAGCTCCAATGGACGGAGAGCTGCAAAGGCCATGAGGGGCTCAAAAGCCAGCTGAGGACTGGCATGACAAGGGGGCATCCTGGCTGCACCCTTTCCCCCTGCAGCACCATCAACAGGCAGGGGATGGGTGGGACATAAGAGCCCCGCATGGGCCCTTTGCCACTGGAGGATCATCCACAGTCCGCCTGGCCATTCCTGGGATGGTTAACACCTTGCTAGACCAAGGGGAGTTTTGCCATTGGCTCCCAAGAGAGCAGGGTTTTCCCCGCTGGTCTGTTTTCTATCCAGTCCGTGATCCATGCAGAAGCTGCTGCCAGATTTTAAATCTCACCTCCATCAAGTAGCATTATCCCAGTTTTATAGATGGGGAAACTGAGGCACATGGCGGTGAAGGGCCTTGCCCAGGGGCACCCAGCGAGTCAGCAGAGCCAGGATGAGAATCTAGGATTTTCCAACTCCTGTGCTGTGCTCAGATCTTCATATGGTGTAAATCAGCAGGGGGGCTACACTGATTTAGCCCAGCTGAGGATCTGGCCCCCATCGCGGCATGCGGCTCATTGTTCCGAAAGGCCCCCCCATGCAGTATGGGGCTCCAAGAAGCCAACAGCAAGGGGTGGAGCCGCGTTAAGCAATGACTTCCCCTCTCTGAACTGCCTCTCCCTGGCCTCGCCATCAGCTCCTCCGAGCATGAAGCAGGAGAGATTCTTGGGTACTTTAATATAAAGCACTTTCCTCTAAATCTCCCTTCAGTAGGAGAAAGTGGCCTGAAAATTTGCTTAGCATTGCTCCTTGAAGGTTTTAAACACACCCCCACTGTTATCTTATTGCTCAGTACATTGACCTACATAATGGCTCATTCCTGTTTGCTGATTTTTTTCCCCTCCCTGTTTCCCTGACAGATGTTTTGCTGCGGCTGGTATTACTGAATCACATAAAATGTCACAGAGGCCCAGAGCCAACTCAGAACCTATCACTGATAGAACAAGAGACATTTCTATCTCCAAGCCTCTAAGTGAAGCAGACAAGCTGATATCCCACAGGTCTGCAGCCTCTCTGAAGCCAGAGGTGCTGTATCAAAACTCCAAGGCAAAAGGACCTGCACAGCTGCGCTGCCTACACCTTCTTCTTTCTGACTGAGCATTTTATCCCGGTCCTCGATGCACATCTGGCCTGATTTCCCCCTCACACTGCTATAGATCAAGAATAAAGCTGTTTAAATCGACGGCCGGTTAGCCTCCCTCCCTCAAATGGTCCCAAAACCCCCTACAAATAATGCAGAAAGCCCCACAACATGCCTAAGAGGTGGGCAATGAATTATCCCCTTTTTAAAGGAGGGAAACTGAGGCACAAGGCCTGAAGTGGCTTATTCTCAGTGTCACACTGCAAGACAGTGGCAGAGTGAGGAATAGAACCCAGGAGTCCTAACGCGTAGTTGTACATTTTAGCCAGAAGACCATCTTCTCCCTTCTGTAGAAACCCAGCTGGGTTTCAAGACCCCCAGCGCCATTCAAGCTGTACATATTAATTCCTTCACAGCTGGTACTCTCTGCAGCTCTTGTGGAGGTACATTCCCAAAGCACGGCCGTTTCACTGGAATTTCCATTCGGATGAAAGAACCAACCTAAACATTCACTTCCCTGCTCTGTGCCTCAGTGTCCCCCATCTGTAAAGTGGAGAGGATACCAAATACCTCAAAGGGACGCTGGGAGGCTTAGTTAGTTAATGTTTGCACAGGGCTTTGAAGGTGTAAAGTGCCAAGTTTGATTAAGAAGGCAGATGGAGCTGGGCAGCAGTAACACGCACATACATGGGTGGGAATGTTGGGAGATCTTATTTTTGTTAAATATTTATAATCTGGTAGCACATATGTAGTAATAACGGATTGAGATGATGTGATTAATGGTCTAGAGGAGGGAGATCAGGAGCTTCTGTTCTCCCTGTCTCAAAAGAGCAAGAGGACATTCAATGCAACTAAAAAGGTGGCAAATTCAGAACTGATTGAAGGATAACATAGAATGTCAGGGTTGGAAGGGACCTCAGGAGGTCATCTAGTCCAACCCCCTGATCAAAGCAGGACCAATCCCCAGACAGATTTTACCCCAGTTCCCTAAATGGCCCCCTCAAGGATTGAACTCACAACCCTGGGTTTAGGAGGCCAATACTTAAACCACTGAGCTATCCCCATATCGTTAGACTGTAGAACTCATTGTCACAGGATGTCATTAAGACCAAGAAATCAGCAAGTTTCTGGGGGAAAAAATCTGAATTTTACACAGATACGATCAGAGTTATGAGAGTTACTGCCAACAAACATTTGGAAGGGACATTAACGAATTTGGGGCAGGATTATGGGATGGAGTTGCCTGCAGTAGCAGGGGCCTGGACTCTATGACCTAGGTGGTCCCTTCTAGTCCCGTGTCCTACGTCCCTATGCCTCACACTCCTGAGTTAAAGCCAATCTCTAAGTAGATGCCAGCAGGATAAGATCTAATATGAGGTCAGATTCTCCCCCATCTGCCTATGCCTGCTCCTTACACCTTCCTCTGAAGCAGTCTCTGCTGAACGGACCCATGGCAACTCCCCTGGGGGCCTCTGAAGTCAATGGCCACTAGGGTGACCAGATGTCCCGATTTTATAGGGGCAGTCCCAATTTTGGGGTCTTTTTCTTATATAGGCTCCTATTAACCCCCACCCCATCCCAATTTTTCACATTTGCTGTCTGGTCACCCTAATGGCCAGACTCCTAGTGATTTAACCCCAGGCAGCCCAGCTAGGTTTCAAAGGTTAACTCTGACCCAAAGCAGATAAAAATCCAGAGAGAAAGGAAACTGGTGCACACTGAGTTAGCAGGGCGCAAGGATCACTGCAAATGCATTTGATGTAATCGGGAAATCAGAACCAGTTACTATTCACTAAACCAAAACGACAGGGCTTCAGACAGGCCACTGCTCGGGAGAGGGGCAGAAAAACCGCAAGGCAGCTATCAATAAGGGATGAGGCAAGATTTTAGAAGTCATGAAGGACAAATATCAACCAAGGAATTGCAAATGCAAGCTAAACAAAGTCGTAATTTCAGAGCGAGGCGAGGGGGCTGTGCTGGCAAAGAAGCCTCCGAGCGCATGGCGACGAGAGCGAGGGTGCGAAAGTGCGAGAGAGGCAGGCGCTAGACTAGGGAGCGAGAGCGAGGAAATGCTAAAAGGTAGAGGCCATCAGCTGGGGGCGGGAGGGGTAGATTTGTATTAGAGGAGCGAACAAGCTCAGGGCCCTATTGCGCTAGGTGTTGCAAGGACACACAGTGAGACAGTCTCTGCCAGGAAGGGTTTACAGGCTGAATAGACAAGAGACGAAGGGGAGAAGGCACAAAGAGAGGTGACGTGCCCAAGGACACCCTGCAGGTCAGTGACAGAGCCAGGAATGGAATCCCCGAGGCTCAGCCCAGCACCGGACGCTCCAGGACTATGCTGCCCCCAGCAGGGCTGTTAGCAAGGCCACTGCCACTTGGTTAGGCCACGGGGGTCAGCCCACGTGAGGCTCTCCCATCCCCCAGACTTGCTGCCCAGCAGCACTCAGACACTGGCACGATCCCCAGGCTAGGCTGGTTATTCATGCCCCGTCACCGCCCCACGCCCCGTTAGCAAGAGACGCTGGAGACTGGAAGCCTCTTGGACGTGACTGAGATCTGCCTTGTAACGAGCCAGCGCAGCCACACGCGTGCAGCCTTGCTGGGCTCCCGATGCATGGGGGGGATTGGGAGCCCAGGAGACATGCTCCACCACTAATTAAGAGCGCTCTCTCCTCTATTACCTGGCTGGAGGTCGCACTTCTGTGGGATCAGCAATAACATCGCTTCCCCCTCCCCCCTCCTCCCCACCATGATTCCCTCTCCCTTGAGCCTAAAGCCACTTCCCAGGGCACCAACCCTGCCCTGACAGGCCGAGCAGTTCGTTGCCATTCACTGGCTGAGTCTCAGCCTACAGGTGCCGTATCGTCCATCAAGGCAGCTAATTAACTCTGCTTCTACAAACGCCTGAGCCTGGCTATTTATCATTCCGCCGGCCCTGTCCCCTGTCCCGCAGTTGGCACATAAAACACTTCTCTAGCATGCCACGCACAGCTCCACGGGGCAGCCGTGTGTAGGGAGAAGTATCAAACCAGCATAGCCCACTAGTGACTGGGAGACTTTGGATTAGAAGAGGTTCTCTCGGGAATGGGAGTGGGAACTTCGGTGCCCGCAAGCAAGGGCAGTTAGGTTGTGACTTCCCATGCTACCCTCTGCCTTGGAGTCTTTCCAGACCCATTTGCAGGATGTTAGGATCCCAGTGGCCGGGAGAGGCTTCCGCCAGGGCTGGCTTAAAAGAAGAGAAATTATTTGCCATGAAAATTTTTTAAAAAGAATCAAGTTTGCTTAAAAAAACAACAACAACAACCCTGAAGTCTTCCCCAGGCACAGTTTTGATTTTGTCAGAATAGAAAGAAGCGTTTGGAATCCATTCAAAATTGACAGGTGCAGGTCCCTCTCCCCCCCTGCCACTGGCCCGGGGAAGGGTTTGGATTAAAAAAAAAGTTTCAGACACGACTATTGTACCATCCGTCCCCAAACCCCGATCAAGATATGGGCCAGTTGTAACTTCAGCACGTCCAGCCCATGCAGGGGCACGTCGGTGGTTTGCCGGCCTTGGATTTGGATCTAAGTCACGCAGCCTTCCCTCCACCCTCCTCCCCCGGGATCGCTCAGCCTGAGTTCAACTCTCCAGCCTTCCCAAGTCGGCAAACTCAGGCTGGGGGTCTCCCAAGCAACAGCCCTGCTCCAGCCACTCCCTGCTTCCCGGGGGCTGCAAGAACTGTCTCAGAGCATTCATACCATTTCTACTCCCAGCCCTGGAGTTGGAGGGGGGCGGGGGGGGTTGAACATACAAGGTCTCCACAGATGCAGGGGACTTGCAGCCCCCCAGGAATGCCCCCAACTCTGGAGTAACCCAGCGTTCAGCCCCACTCTCTGTGCCTCCTTCCCCACAGTCATCTCTGGCTCTGTACGGCCTCCCAGCTGGGTCCGCCCTGCCCAGTCAGCTCAGAGCGACCGACGCAGCCTCGCCCAAACCGACGAGGTCGTTCCAACAGCCTGACAGCAATAGCTGCCCTGGTTAGTATTAAACACCCCTTCCCGAGCGCGGCCACGCAGCTCCCATCAGCTGGCGGGGATCGCCCATGAGGAGGGAGGGTTTGAGGGACGATTTCTCAGCCCACCCAGCCCGGAAGCTGCGGGGAACGACGAGGCCAACCCGTTCCGACATCAGCCTCTAGTTTCAGCAGTCTCCCTTGCTGGATGCCCAACCTTTAAGAGGTGCCTGTTGCTCGCAGGTCCCACTGAATGCAGTGAGAGTTACAAGTGGCCAGCCCCTCTGGAAAAGAAAATGAGGGTCAGAGTGGGCGTCCAGAGACCCCAACTCAGCAGCCACTTCTGAAACTTGGAGCCTACAGCGGGAGAGTCTTCAAAGGCACAAACGGGGGGGGGGGAAGGTGCACCCCCAAGTCCCTTCCACCTTCAAGCAGAGCTGGGCTCCTCACCGCCCCGTGCACCCTGGAAAAGCTCCCACATGCTCACGAGAGATGTGGCTAGTGGGTCTCTCCTAGGGTGACCAGATGTCCTGATTTTAGAGGGACAGTCCCGATTTTTGGGTCTTTTTCTTATATAGGTTCCTATTACCCCCCACCCCCTGTCCTGATTTTTCACATTTGCTGTCTGGTCACCCTAGTCTCTCCCCCCCAGAAGGGAGACCCAGCCTGAGGCTCTATCCTTCCTTTGAATCCCCAGGTGTTGGACACAACTCATGCTCCATCCCCCTGCCCCTGTGCGGTTATTCACCCAGGGTGCAGAGAGAATTGCACCCAATTACCCCTGGACTGAGCCCAATAATTCTGGGGTACGTGACGGCACAGGGTGCAGGGAGCCAGGCCCAGGTGCCTGAGTTGATGGATTCGGGAGGTTCCATCCCTAGACAGGCACAGCTCCAGGGCTGCAGTGTCTGAATGATTCGTATTTGCGTTGTGCCCTTCATTCCAAAAGCCGCGTTCCAGCTCCGCCGCTTGAGAATTGGCCTTTCTGCCTCGTAAATTCTTAGCCAGGCGTCCGCCCCCGAACGGTTCGGACGTTTGCGTTGGATTGACCTAGGCTGTGGAGTTTGGCTCCGGAGCCTGCCATCAGCAAGTGGGGGACGGGGGGAGGTCAGAACCCCGACTCCAATTCTATCCTATTGGGCCAGGGAAAGGGAAGGATCTAATTCTGGGGAGGAGACGAGAGCTGAGGGTTGTTTTATGACGCCCACTGCACCTCGTTCACTTCTCCCCCAGAGGACTCTGCAGACGGGTCGTTGGGCACGAGGGGTAGTTTATTAAGCACATGGTTAATTCTGGCACAGGCCCTGGGCTCTCTGACAGATCCTTCGCCAGGGTTGGGGAGAGAGAGGTGCTGTCTCTGCTGATGCAGCGGTCGGTGGGATGAAAAATCCTGCAATGCAGCACTGCTTCTTAATGAGCCATTTGTCTGAGTCTTCTTGACTCATTAACATTCCAGGGGAGGGATGGGAGTTGCCCCACGTCCCCATCTGAGCAATTACTCCTAGAGCAGAGCAAGGAAATACTGGCGTGACAGTGACACACACTGAAGCCTCTAGGAATCCCTGGGTGTCATGGAGAAGCAGGCAGGTCCCTCCACCTGTAAACGGGACACTCCTCCTCCGTCACCCTGCTCCTCAGGCCTTGCGCCGCACTATGCTAGAGCCGTGCAACAGGCCCCGCTGCATTCACTATCCCCCCTGCACCACTTACACTAGTGCAAAGCAGGCACGGATCCATCAGAAGGGCAGCACTCTGCACTGGTGTAAGCAACAACACGAGGTGCAGAGCAACAGAACCGGGCCCTACGGCTCCAGGGATTCCTCTAGATAAAGAATTGAGTCTAATCCTGGACATACCAGTGCAAATTCTCAGTAACTCGTGACGCGTGCACACACACACACACACACACACACACACACACAATATACCGGTTCGGTCCCATCTCGTCTCTTTGACATCACCTAAACGAGATCAGAACCCAGCCTTTCCAGAGGCTGTAAAGTGCTTTGGGACCCCTCCAGAGACGCTGCAGGACCCCATCTTATCCTGAAGGATGGAATTCAGAGCTCCCGCTTTAAGTTAGGCAATGGAGCTAACTGGCAGCACCCCAGGGTGCAGAAAATACACCTCTACCCCGATATAACACGACCCGATAGAACACGAATTCAGATATAATGCAGTAAAGCAGCGGCTCCGGGCGGGCAGGGCTGTGCGCTCCGGCAGATCAAAGCAAGTTCGATATAACGCAGTTTCACCTATAAGGCGGTAAGATTTTTTGGCTCCCAAGGATAGCGTTATATCGGGGTAGAGGTGTACAAGCAAAATCCCCAAGCAATGAGACTTTTGGTTAAGACAATACTGAGAGTCTGGACTCCTGGGTTCTATTCCCAGCTCTGCAACTGATTCACTGTGTGACCTTGGGCATGTTACTTGCTGAGTCTCAGCCCGCCCCACAGGGACGACACTTCTTTACCTTCCATGGGCGTACGTTTAGGGCTTCAGTTTCACCGGGACAGAGCATGATGATCTCCTGAAGCAGCCCCTGGGAGCCACAGCCACTCAGCCCCCACTAGCACCAGCATTTGTGAACAGCTTCCTGTTGAAGATCTCAAAGCACTGCAGCAGCCCGTCCCCCATGAACTGAAAGCCCAGTCACTACAGTTCCCAAGAGCCAGGCAGAGGAGCCAGCATCAGATTAAGGAGATTGAAGAGGGTGGATCTTGAAAGGCATCAGATCCCATGATGCGGCATTGGAAGCGCAGAGACAGCAAGCTGCCCCCAGATGCCTGCAGCGCCCCGTCTAGCCAACTGACAGGTGCCACTCAACAGGGAGCTCTCAAAGATCGTCAGGCTCCGTTTGAAGGCGTCAGCTCAGGAACGTGGCGAGGAAGAGATTCTGCCTAGGACTTCACAGTGATTGCAGCCACAGGGCCCGCTCCGCCGCTTGCATAAAGCAGAATAGCTCCACTGAAGTGAAGGGCGCAAGGCTGAATTACACTGGCCGAGCATCTGGCCCGCAACAGCCAGGCAGGGGTTGGTTTTTTTGCTTTTCCAATTAATGTGCTAAGAAAAAAGAAAACTGCAGGAGCAAAAATGAAAAGGAAGGGAGAACGCAAAGCTGAGGCTCTGAAGCAGGCTCGGGAGGTGACAGAGGTGGGATCGCTGCCCCTTCGAGAAAGATGCAGCCTGGACCGGTTTGATCATGCAGCCAATTCGGAACAGAGAAGACTCCAGAGAGAGAGAGAAGAGAGACAGCCGCATGGTGACGGGGGAGGGGACATTGTGGGGTGAGGGTCTGGCAGGCATCAAGCAATCAGATACGAGAGGAGCCGTTCTCTGATACAGGATGGAGACCTCAAAGCTAGTCTCCCCCTGGTGTGGCCATGGGATGCTAGTGCGGGCACAGCCATGTGCTGAGGGCCACTCCGGAGAAAACAGCCAGGGGCTTCAGGAGCCAGGGGACTTGATTCTCCTGAAGGGCAGGAACATCAGGGGGCAGCCAGTCCTTCGAAGCAGCTGGGCACGGAGACTTCTGCACGCCGCCCAGAAAATGGTCCGGCTGGGCCCTTGCATTCCTCCGCCTGCCTAGGCAGAGAGCTGGGTGATGGGTTATTGGGGCGGCTCGAGGTTCTGACACCCTGTGGGCAGCCGCGGCTTCATCCCCGCCCCGGGTCCCACGTGGGCGGCGTGGCAATGGCCTGTGTGCCACATGCATGGGAACACGGAGGGACCCCGGTTTCCCCAGCGGCATGAAGCAGCATCCCCCCAGCCAGCTGGCAGCCAAGCCCTCATGCAGGCAGGGTGGGAAGTTCCAACCCCCTCAGGCGTCCCAGTGCACAAGGAACAGCAGGCCTACATGGGCCACGTTAGGATTATCTTCATTGTCCAGCCAGGAGCCACTGTCCGTGTCAGTTAGGCATGATTGGCTGGACGGGGCCTGCAGCTCGGTGGCCCGTGGAAGAAGTCGTCTCTCGGCAGCCCCAGTGCTGACAGCTAGACGCCGGGCAGTAGCACGGAGGAGACAAGCCAGCCCGGCAGGAAGGGATGGGATAACAGGGAGCATCCCCTTCCTGTCCCCGCATGGCTCAGCAAGCAGGTCTGGTGCCTGCAGAGACCCCGCAAAGGGAATTCTCCCAGCCAGGGGAGGGGAAGCAAGGCATGGGGCAGGGGAAGCCAGCCCAGAGGCTGCTTCTCCCAGCCTGATTCTGAACGGGCCTTCCCCAGCCGCTTTGAAAGAGGAGTGCTGCAGGTTCCCACAGCTCCAGCTAGCCAGGCACCCAGCGGCCTGCCCTTTACCCGCTCCCGCAGCTGTCTGCCTGGAAGAGCCACGCAGCCCCTCTTTGGGGCTTGGTTTGGAGAGGCCTTTAATCCCCCCTGCCACAATGGGGGTTAAATCCAACACAGGCCCTTCGTCACCCCCTTCCAACAGTGGAGGAAAGCCCAGCCATCTAGAGGCAAAGCAGGGAGGAGTCAAGACGGGGCGCTCAGCTCCATGGGCCGGAGACGCCGGCGCAGGCAGAGTCCTGCTCAGAGACCATGAGGGGAGAGAGTCCGTCTTCTCCCAACCAGCGCCTCCTGCGGCTAAGGCGACAGGCAGGGCCGCCCAGAGGATTCAGGGGGCCTGGGGCAAAGCAATTTCGGGGGCCCCTTCCATAAAAAAAGTTGCAATACTATAGAATACTATATTCTCGTGGGGGTCCCTGCGAGGCCCGGTGCCTGGGGCAAATTGCCCCCCCCCTCTGGGCAGCCCTGGCGACGGGCTCCAGCCAGGGCCACGACACGTCCATCCCATCCCAGGTGGAGGGAAAGCTGCAGTGGCAGGGAGGTAAAATAATCGTACCACATGGGAAGGGGGAGCCCTGTGGCCAAACCCACCCTACATCCAGCCACTGCAACCTTCCCACTCCCCCAGAAGAGGGATTTTTCTCCCCCCCTGGACATTACAGATGGGCCTGGGAGATGGGATCTGGCCCAGATCTATGGTTCGGGATTTGAGTTAAATGAGGAATCCGGGCTGGGACTGATGAAGCGGTTGAATATTCCTCATTTTAACAAGGCTCTGCCAGGCTTTTGCATGGCTCAGCTGCCAGCTGGGAGCGTGTCTGAATAGCCCCGTTCTTCACAAGGGAAAAAAGGACAGAGTTGCAGGTTCATGAGTCCACAGAGAAGTGGGCTTGGAAGTAAAAGGCGGGCAGACAAAGGGACAGGGAGCAGGAAAGGGGAAATGCTTCATCATAAGGACGAACAGCGAGATCAAGGCGCGCGCACACACACTGATCACGTACAGCCTAGCAGGCAACGGGAAGACGGCTCGGCTCAGAAAGAAGAGCTCATTATGGGCTTTGAAGTGTCTTTAGCTCATACGCACACCGATCTGCATGCACCATGAAATTCAAGCAGGAGGGAGCAGGGGAGAGTCAGAATCCAGAGACAGAGAAGCAGGGAAAGAACTGGGACAGGATGATCTAGGAACTAGCATTGGCAGAGGGAGCCCCTCACCTCTAAGTTGGTACATCCAGCCCAGTTCAAAAGCTGTTGCTGCCACCTGCCGGGTCCCACTCCAGTTCCTATTCGTACTATGGTAGCACCCTGGATCTCCAGTCATGGACCGGGACCCCAGTGTGCTAGGAGCTGTACAATCCCCTGCCCCAGAGAGCTCACAGTTTAAGTCCCTAGTGGACCAAGCGTCCACATCACATATGCTGCTGCTGCCGCAGCCACCACCACAAACTCCCACGTTGGCCACCTCAGCAGAGAGGAGGGACAAAGGCTGCAGTCCAGCAGTAGCTTTAATCACAGGATCATTGTGAAGCCCAAACTCCCCGATCACCCCTCCCGAACAGAGCTGGGGACACCAGGGGGCGGGATGGCGTTCGGGGGACCTGCACTACACCAGGCTCTCACATGCCACGTTCTGGGGATACAGCCTGAACTCCAGCACTACCGGCCAGACTCCTTCCACAAGAGCCAGAGTCGCCCCCGTGGAAAGGACACCCCTTCTCTCAGCAAGGCGGAGCGGATCGCAGGAAGACAGGGATGTCCATTTCAAGGGTCTGAAGCTGAGGCCAGAGGCCACAGCTCTTGTGAAGCCTGCAAGAGACACACTGATGAGGGCAAGACACAAGTGGGCTCGTTGCTGTGCACCCCGCCCCCCTCCAGCCAGGGGCGGCCTCACCCCATTCCTCACCAGGACGATACCAACTAACCCTGCACACATACCAGAGCAACCAGCTTCCCTGCCCTGCGGAGAGGGCAGCACATTCCCACAGCCCTGGCTCCAGCTCTCTTCGTTAAGCACTCCCCAATCAACAGCTGAGCCCAAAGATCAGGGAGCAGCTGCCTTTTATACCCCAGAACGATGGCCACCTGACCCCTTTGTACAAAGCTGTAAGCCCACAATAAAGTGGAAAGGACACAACTTTGCCTGAGGGGACATTAGATAGTTCACTCCTAACATGAGGGGGAGCAAACCCTCCTTGAGCTCTTCTATAGGGAGGCGTTTTGCTAGAGAAGGTCTGTAACACCCAGAGAAGGAATGCATAAAAATGGCGGTGCCTTGACAGAGCAGGCATCCTATAGGCCTCATTCTGAGCTCAGTGTTATCAACAGCATCCATCCATCCATCCATCCCCAGAAACGCCCTTCAATCCGTCAGTCCGTCCCGTCCGTCCATCCCCAGACACGCCCTTCTACCTGTCAGTCCGTCCGTCCATCCATCCCCAGACACGCCCTTCTACCCGTCAGTTCGTCCCGTCCATCCATCCCCAGACATGCCCTTCAATCCGTCAATCCGTCCGTCCGTCCATCCCCAGACACGCCCTTCTACCCGTCAGTTCGTCCCATCCGTCCATCCCCAGACACGCCCTTCTACCCATCAGTCCGTCCGTCCATCCATCCATCCCCAGACACACCCTTCTACCCGTCAGTCCGTCCATCCCCAGACACGCCCTTCAATCCGTCAGTCCATCCGTCCGTCCATCCCCAGACATGCCCTTCAATCCGTCAGTCCGTCCATCCGTCCATCCCCAGACATGCCCTTCAATCCGTCAGTCCGTCCATCCGTCCATCCCCAGACACGCCCTTCTACCCATCAGTCCGTCCGTCCATCCATCCCCAGACACGCCCTTCTACCCGTTAGTCCATCCATCCATCCATCCCCAGACACGCCCTTCTACCCATCAGTCCGTCCATCCATCCCCAGACACGCCCTTCTATCCGTCCATCCACCTGGACCCTTCTTGGAGGTCTCCCATCCCCGTACCGACCCCAGGCCCCAGCTCTGCTTAGGCTATAAGATCTGGCACAGGCACCGCCCGAGGGGTTATGGCTGCAGCCCCTAGTGCCCCTGCAGCTTGCAAACAGACACCTTGCTGCACTTCTGCTAGCTAACTCATTGTGTGCAATAGCCACGCAGGGGCATCTTCGTTTGATGCTGGGGAACCCCTGGGGCTGTTAAGGGGTGGACTGGGCTTTGGGTCTGGCTCCTGGTTCCGTCGTCACCCCACCCCCGGAGTAGGTGATGCAGGATACGGTTCCAGAAATCGCAAGGATTGGAACCTCTGTGGGATGGTTCCACAGCACCGGTGTCCTTAGCGTATTAAGGCAAGTGACTGAGTAGGGCACATAAGCCTGCAGGGAGTACCGTAAATGTGTCTATATGCAGACGTAACGTCCTCACACCCCTCTCCTTAGCAACCCACCCACCCTCTATCCCATCCTCCTTCCCTCCGCAACACCCCGCCAGCCCCCACACACGCCCCCTCCCTTCGCAGTGCTACAGCAGGTTACGAGACCAATACGCCCCATAGTCATCAACTGAGCCCTTGTCTACAGGAGGAAATTGGGCCGATTTAACTAAACTGGCTTAAAATCATATCCTTAAATTAAGCCACTGCAGCTCTGTGAAGGCCCCAGCCTTTAGAGAAATCAGGCTCATTATCTCCTGTAGACAAGGCCTGACAACACGTCTGTCAAGTAAGGGAGGCAGCATTATCAGCCCCAGGTTACAGATGGGGAAACTGAGGCAGAAGGTGAAGTAACTTGCCCAAGGCATGTGGCCAAACCGAGACCTGAACTCAGACCACCTGACTCCGAGCCCTTTGGGTGTTCCTCCAAGCTAGGCCTCCCTCAGCCGCTCCCCTACCTATGCCTAGCCCAAGACATCCTTCTCCTCCATCACTCCCAGACCCACATGCACCTTCTTCCACGCCACGCCTCTCGCGCACAAATCCCCCTCCGCTAACACCCCCTGCCCTCACCCCCCCATCCTCCCTGACCCACAGACAACTCTGCACCAAACCACCCGTCCCATTACCCACCCCAAGGGCTGGGCTTTTGGAAAGGGGCCTCGCACGGTCAGTCCTGGGGAGGCCTTTAAAAGAAGAGGGCTTAGGAGACATGCAGTGCGGAAGGGAGAGGAGTTAAGTACAGGCCCTGTATCGGTGCTGGATGGAGATTAAAGAGCCTCCAAGTCATTGCTGGCCTCCAGCCCCAGCCCAGGCTAATTAACCCACCCACCCCCTCTGGCCTGGGAACGACCCAGGAAAAGGCCACACAATTCATCCAGCACCTGGCACATCTCAGCAAGATCGAGGGAACTGCTATTTGCTCACCACATTGATTCTCGCTCATTCTTTCTTTCTGCTCTGCTCCCTAGGTGGTGCAAATCTGCTGTAGGTCCACTGGACTGAATGGAGCCAGATCCCCAGCTGGTGCAAACCAGCACGGCTCTGTTGACTTCAGTTATACCAGCTGAAGATCTGGCCCATTTTCGTCAGTTCAGTCGGTGTTGGCCAAACCCGAGTTTCCCCTTCTCTCTGTTTCTAACTAAAAACTCAACGTGAAACTCGGAGCACCCGCTGAGCAGAGCCTAGTTTACACGGCTTTGGTTCAAAGTTTGCATGGTTTTGACACAGGGTTTGCCCGAGTTTTGCTGCAAAGGTTGCACAAGTTTTGCATGGGTCTGACGCAAGGTCTGCTCAAGTTCTGCACAATGTCGACACAAAGTTACATGTGGCTTTGTTGCAAAGTTTGTACAAGTTTTGCCTGGTTTTGGTATTAGATTTGCATGGTTTCAGTAGGAGGTTTGCCTGGCCTCAGCACAAGGTTTGCATGAATCTTTCATGGGTCCGATGCAAGTCAGCAGGAGGTCTGCATGGTTTTGATGCAATCTCAACCCCAGGCTTTCTTGAGACAATGTTTGATCACCAGTAGAAATGGGCCAAACCGCAAAGTCTGGTGTGGATCCTGATCGGACTCTGAATGTTTCCAAAGCTGGGGAGTGCAAACAAACCGGAACCGGCTTTAAATTCCTAGTTCATCAAGAAATGTGAAATCAGGAGCGTTTCACGCAGTCCAGTTTCCTGGTAAACATTCCCTACAGCTCCCATCACAGCCCGTCAGTCCTCCCTCCTCCCTCTTGCAAGTGTCCAAGTCCACCAGCAAACATTAAACTAGCAACCCTGCGAGTTGCCAAAGCAACAGGCGCTCCTGGGGCTCTCAGCTGCCGGGGCAGGAGTGTTTCCATTACTGACAGGAGAGCAGCCTGGGTGTGTTCATGCCGCTGGAAGTGCTGCTGACATTGATGGAGCTGGGTTTCCATTGGACGTGTGCAGGACTCTATTCAAGATGAGGGGCAGTGAGGGACGCAGCGAGACAACAAAGGAGACACCCACACGGTTAGTTAAAGCGACGGCCCTGGGTCCTGTCCGACGCACCCTGAGCAATGGATGAACTTTGGAAACATCAGTACGCCTGACTCTGGGCCGCTCCTCCACGTTATCACAGCTACTTGGGGCTGCAGAATTGGGTCAGGAACTGCTGGAGAACAGAACCTGGCTGGTGGAGGTCTCACTTAGGGTGACCAGATGTCCCGATTTAATAGGGACAGTCCCAATTGTGGGGGCTTTTTCTTATATAGGCTCCTATTACTCCCCCACCCCGTCCCGATTTTTCACACTTGCTCTCTGGTGACCCTAGTCTCACTTGAGCTGGGCAGGAAATACTGCAAGAACAGGCTGTCTTCTATCCCAGCAGTTCTCCTCCTGAACAGATCTAGGAAGCGCAGAAGCAGGGCTGCAAAAAAAGTTATCCCAACTGTCCTGACCCCTTCCAGCACAATCGGGCCCTTATCTGGGGCTTGATGCTGCTTCCATTGAAATCAAAGGGAGTTTTGCCTTTCAATGCAAGATGAGGCCGAGTCATTCTCGGATGCAAAGCACTCAGAGTTGTTCTGTTCTGTACCCTGCCTTGCCTCTGATTGAAGCTCTTATCAGTGAAGAACCATCTAATATTATCACCATTATTGCTTAGGTAACAAAAAGAAGTGGGTGCGAGGAAGAGGAAATCGATGGGCCCCTATCATGCTGGACAGTCATTACGGTGCAGAGAATTCATGACTGCAATAAAACAGGGCTGTCGCATTGGGGAGAAGCAGCTCGCCAGGCAACACTGTAAATTATACACTCATCCTCTTCAGCGTGTTCAGATCCTCCTAGTCTCTGCATGCGAGTCTCCTCTTGGTGCATATCAGGAGTAACGCCATTGGAGCAAGCGGGGCAAGAGAAAGCAGGATCAGGCCCTGCTGCTTCCAGGCAGCGGGGGAGCAGGGCAGAGGGGAGCCCACCCTGGGAGAACCACAAAACCAAACACCACTGGGGGTGGGGGGGAGAGTGAGCAGCATTGTCAAGTCACCACACAAAGCCAGGGCGGAGGCTGGGAACAGTCTGGACAGAGCTCCTGGAGTTCCTGTCTGGGAGCTGGGTACGGAGCATATGACATACAGGGTAGGGTGGAGAGATCTGGGTGACAAGGGGGGCGATTCCGCCGCTGGGGAGGGAAGGGAAAGACGATCGGCCTGATGCTGCACTCACACTGGTGTCAATCAGGAGTCACCCCATGCAAGGCAAAGTTACAGTGTGAAACGGGCTAGTGAAGAGAACCCGGCCCATAAACAGAGAGGTGGAGACAGAGATATGAAGAGACACAGAGAGGCAAACGGCCTGATTTCAATCCCAGTCACACCAGCGTAAATCCAGAGTGACACCACTGACTTTCTTTTGGTTAGTCTGGATTCACACCCATGTAACAGAGATCGGATCTGACCCGGACACACACACGGCCAGATTTTCCAAAGAGCTCAGTTCCCACTAAGAACAATGGCAATTCCCCCCAACACCCCCCTTAAGAACAATGGAGAAACACCGCCCCCCCCCAACTTTGCCCCCCATTGAGAACAATAGGAGCAGCTGGGAGTTTAGTCCCTTGCAAACTCTGGTCAGCAGAGCCCAAGATACAGCGAATGCTGCTTTTCGCCATGACTTTCAGCTCCATTAGACACCCAGGAGGGGGAAAGAGAGAATTAACATTTGCCAGGCAGAAAAGGACAAACATTGGTCAGGAAATAAATGGAATATTAAAGCTTCTAAAGGGGAAAGAACCGAGAGCGACTATAGCGCCAGAGTTTTAGGAACAGTTCCAAAGCAGCTGCCGAGGTCCCGGGAGAAGAGCTACAACGTGCCACCTGCTGGCCACAAACAGGAGCAAAGTCCTCCAGCCAGCTGCCCCTCTCCCTGGGCACAAGAGAGCCTCACAAGCCGCTGGGCAGTGCCACCGAGAAGGAGGACGGTCGTGTGGTCAAGACTTGGAGCTCAGCTCTGCTCTCTGCCACAGACCCCACCCCAGCCAGTGGGACCCTGGGCAAGTCTCTTAATTGCGCTGTGCCCCCCTCTGCATCACAGGGGGCATAATGCCCCCCCGTCTGTCTGGTCTATGCAGACTGGAAGCTCTCGGGGACAGGAACGGTCTCTCACGGTGTGTCCGGGCAGCAGCTGGCACAATGCCTCCACGGTAATGTAATATAATAAATAACTAGGTGGAGCTGATTTGCAGCTTGGCCTTTTCGTTTGGTCCTGACACTCCTGTGGCTTGTTTCTATTCCCCTCCTCCCCAAATGTCACTTTAACTTCAGGTTCGAATAGACCCAACTCGGTTCCAAACACGTCCCGCCCGGGTCAAAACCCAGGAACCCTTCAGGATTTCCATGCAAACGCATTGGCTGGCCCCAGGGCTCGGCTCCTGGCCCCGGACGGGGGGAGGCGAGGTAGAAAGTTTGGAGGAACACTGCTTTGCAGTTTCCTTAGCTGGCGTTCAGCACCCCCGCTATAAAAAGTGGCCCAGCGCCACTGCCCCAGTGTAGCTGGGATGGGGGCTGGGCTGCCAGGAGAGGCCCGTGGCGTTCAGCATCTCTTCTGATGAACGAGGGCTGGAGTCAGGTTTGCAATTGAAGCTGGAGCCTGGGGAGACGTGGGTGGCGTAAGGTTTTCCCAGGGAGGCTGGCGGGGCGGGGAACATTCTTTGCAGATCTCCGTCAGGGCAGTAAAACCAGCACCAAGAGCCCAATGCTGCAGGGTGCTGGGCACCCTCTGACTTCAACAGGCCTCTCAGCACCATGCAGAATTTGCCCAGAGCAACCCTCTTCCTCCCTGGCCCAACAGGAGGATTTGAACCCTGGCCCCTCAGCACCAAAGGCGGGAGCTTCCACCACCTGACCTAAAGGACACAGCTCATCAGGTGGGGCTACCACAGCCTCTCAACCTGTGCCATGGACCAGCCACTAAGGGGCGACAAAGCCCCCCACGGAGCGAGCGTGAGTGACATCAGCCTCAAACAGGGCGGGGTCCAAACCGCCCCATCCAAGGCAGAACTCGTCCAATGGCTGCTGCTGGGGTGGGATTCTCGGCACCCCCGTGGGAGCAGGAAGAAATGCCAGCCAGGTGCGGCTCAGTCGGAGCACTGCCGTCTGATTACCCAGCAAGGCACGGACTAATCAGGACTCATCACGGCTCGGAGACACGGCCTAGCACGAGGAGGGAGGGAGGCGAGGGTCTAATTAGCAGCCCCATTAAAGCCACTTGCAAATTGTACTATCGGCGCCACAATTACGCCGAGTCAAGAGCCTGAGCCAGCGTCTTGTGCAACTGACACCGAGCGCCGGCGACGCATCCCGGTGACGGCCAGGAAGGAAGGAAGCTACAATAGGTACCCACGGGCCAGGTCCTCAGCTAGCGTAAATCAGTGTAGCCCCATTCGTTCCAATGGAGTGATGCCGATTTACGCCAGCGGGGGATCTGGCCCAATATAAAGCCCTCTCTGTGTGGACTGTGTGGTTCAAGGTGGGGCTCAGCCTCTCAGGCCCACCCTGCAATAAAACACCCGCCGCTGGTCTGAGACAGAGTGTTCCAGGCCTTTGTCATCACTGGTTGTCAGGGTTCGCTCCCCACTCTGAACTCTGGGGTACAGATGTGGGGACCCACATGAAAGACCCCCTAAGCTTATTTCTACCAGCTTAGGTTAAAAACTTCCCCAAGGCACAAATTCTTCCTCGTCCTTGGACGGTATCACTGCCACCACCAAGTGAATTAGACAAAGATTCAGGAAAAGGACCACTTGGAGTTCCTGTTTCCCCAAAAGATCCCCCCAAGCCCCTTCACCCCCTTTCCTGGGAAGGCTTGAGAGTAACCAAGGTGAGCGCAGACCAGACCCTTGGGTTTTTAGTGTCCTAAAAACCCCAATCAGATTCTTAAAAAACAGAACTTTATTATGAAAAAAGTAAAAGAAGTACCTCTGTAAAATCAGGATGGAAGGTAATTTACAGGGTAATCAGGTTCAAAACACAGAGGATTTCCCTCTAGGCAAAACTTTAAAGTTGCAAAAAACCAGGAATAAACCTTCCTCTTAGCATAGGGAAAATTCACAAGCTAAAACAAAAGATAATCTAATGCATTTCCTTGCTATTACTTACTATTTCTGTAATATTAGATGCTTAGTTCAGATATGGCTTAGGGAGATGTATTTTCCCTGCCCTGGTTCCTCGCTGACCGGAGAGAACACAAAACAAAAACCTTCCCCCACAGATTTGAAAGTATCTTCTCCCCTCATTGGTCCTTTTGGTCAGGTGCCAACCAGGTTACTTGAGCTTCTTAACCCTTTACAGGTAAAGGAGAGATTTTATGCTACCCTTAGCTGTATGTTTATGACAACTGGCTACTAGGGGACAAATTCTGGGGACTCAGCCCCCGGGCTGGCTGGCAGGGTCACAAAAGATGGAGGTTTCCTACAGAGCCTTGACAGCTGCTCTGTGGACTTGGGCCCCGACCCTCAGCTGGTGCAAATGGAAGCAAGTCCGTTATAGCCAGCACGGTGACACCCATCTACAGCCGCTGAGGCCCTGGGGCGGTATCCAAACCTCTCCTACAGGGCCGGCTCCAGGCACCAGGCAACCAAGCTGGTGCTTGGGGCGGCACCTGGAGGGGGGCGGCGCGGTGCTCGGGCCGCCGGGGGGGAGAGCCGAGCCCCAGCCGGGGCTCGCCGCCCTCTCGCCGCTCTGGCCGCCGGGGGGAGAGCCGAGCCCCCGCCGGGGCTCGCCGCCCTGCCCCAGCCGGGGCTCGCCGCCCTCTCGCCGCTCTGGCCGCCGGGGGGAGAGCCCGAGCCCCAGCCGGGGCTCGCCGCCCTCTCGCCGCTCTGGCCGCCGGGGGGAGAGCCGAGCCCCCGCCGGGGCTCGCCGCCCTGCCCCCGCCGGGGCTCGCCGCCCTGCCCCCGGCGCTCTGGCCGCCGGGGGAGAGCCGAGCCCCCGCCGGGGCTCGCCGCCCTCCTCCCAGGGCTCCGGCCGCCCTCCCCTCCGGCGCCCTCCCCCCGGCGCCCTGCCCCCGGCCGCCGGGGGGAGAGCGGAGCCCCCGCCGGGGCTCGCCACCCTCGCCCCGGGGCTCCGGCCGCCCTCCCCCCGGCGGGAGAGCGGAGCCCCCGCCGGGGCTCGCCGCCCCCCCCCCGCGGGGGGGGGGGGGGCGGCCGGAGGCTTTTTTGCCTGGGGCGGCAAAAAAGCCAGAGCCGGCCCTGCTCTCCTAGGTGTCCCGGCTCACGAAGGAGATGCAGGAGAGATAGCCAGACGCCCGGCCCACGTGTACTCAGCCTCCAGCCAAACACCTCTCTCCACCTTGACCCTGCATGCCAGCTGGAGCAAAGCGAATCGCTGTTACCAGGACGAATTACGAGCATCACATCGCAGGTTATTTCCATGGACCGATTCCTTCAGATGGATGCTCTAAACATCTGTTCTGCCTGCTAACTGTACCGGAGAACAGCAATCACGTCCCACAGTCTAATGAGCAGGAAGGGATGTAGAGGAACATGGATATAGGACTCCTGGGCAGAGTTATTCCTATAAATAAATAGTTCAAAATAAATACGGGAGGCCAGATCCTTAGCTGGCGTAAAGTGGTGTAACTCCATTGACGTGCCTGACGGTTGGGCCGATTCACACCAGCCAAGGACCCTGCCCGTGCTTCGCTACACGTTTTGTGAATGCAAGTGCCTCATTCGGTTTGGTCTGATCAGTGGGGCCACAATCCGCTCTGGGCAATATTCACATACACACCCAGGGCGGGGCGGGGCGTATACAAGGCTGAGGAATCACTGACGTCCCACGTTAACACACAACACAGAGTCCAACAGCAAAGGGATGAAAACTCAAAGGAAACAATTCCTGGCAAACCCATAGGCCTGATCCTCCTCACACCCTCATAGCAATAGGGCTTCGGTGGCGTTACTCCCGATTGGCACTTCAGTGTAAATGAAAGGTGAATCAGGCTCAGTCACACCAATGGACTCGCTCCTGATTTACACACAGGTGTAACGGAAGGGAATCGGGCCCCACCATATGAAAATTATTCCTCCAAATGCTAGAGCCAAATAGCGAACAGGCCCCCGGGAAACACGGAACTATTTGCTCATTACAAATGGGGCTCAATTGGTACCCAATTCTCCCAGCCACAGCCTGGCACAGCTGCCGTGCGTCCGGCTCCCGCCTCTCCGGCGTTTGCAGCCATTTCCTGGTGGCATTTATTTAGCAGCAAGGTCAGCAGGAGATCGTCTCATCCGGGTTTGTCGAGGGGTTTCATCCGATCTTTAATAAAAGTTTTCTCAGCTCCTGACATCCTTCTGCTAACAGGTTGGGTCCAACACAGAGCAGGGGGTGCATCAGGGGAGTCTGAATTTGTCTGATCAGGAGATTCCAGACCCACCAGGAACTAACTGACTCGGGAAGCAGAGTCAGCCGTGGGGAGACTAAGTCCGTCCAAAGCACTAATACAGCCAGCGTTCAGGAAAGACCAGAGCCCAGGTTCTCGGCCAGCCCAGCTCATTAGCCCAGGGCTAGCGACTGCACTGCCAAGCAGGGGACTGATCCAGAGTTCAGATTCCCCAGGGTTTTGTGTTAGTGGCCGGGAAGCACAATCCCGGGGGGGAATAGCTCAGTGGTTTGAGCATTGGCCTGCTAAACCCAGGGTTGTGAGTTCAATCCTTGAGGGGGCCACTTAGGGATATGGGGCAAAAATCTGTTGGATGATTTAATTGGGGATTGGTCCTGCTTTGAGCAGGGGGGTGGACTAGATGATCTCCTGAGGTCCCTTCCAACCCTGATCTTCTATGATCCCCTGTGCACCCCAGAGCAGTGCGTGAGGCTGCTGACTTCCTCCACACCAGCCGGGGCCCCACAGATCTGCCGGAGAGCCCAGCAGCACCTCTGTTCCTCTGAGCAGCACGGGGGGCAGTTAAACCAAAATGCACATGGCTCAAGAACTACAGCGTAGCCTTGTTAGGGTGCCCAGCCTGTGTATGAAACAGACACTAATTGTTAGACTCCACACCCAGCCAGCAGCCAAGTGGTCACTTAAACTGCTCCTTTGTTGGACCAACTGCCAGTGGGAAGAGCAAACATACCAAGGGCTCCATGCAGGGAAAAAGAGAACAAAGGAGCCAGGCAGCTCCCCTTAAACCGCTCCTGGTAGGTACTGCCCCCGTGGCGACGCGCAGACGCAGCACGGAGAGACAAAGATCCGCCGCACACCACCCACACACCCCTCGCAGAGATGCAACACACTGCAGTCGCAACATGCAAGTCGCACAACCTCTCTGCATACTGAGCGAGTGAGCCACTGCTGGACGGAACCAGAACTGCTCAGCTGTGGGTCATAGGCTCTACAGTGCTCACAGCCCTGGCGATTCCCTCTCCTTCTGCTCCGGTGGCAGGGGCCTCTGCTCCAGACTGAAGTTCCCAAAACTTACTGGGCCAACCCCTGGGTCCGGACTCAGATCCAGCCCCCCCTCCCCGCCCCACATTGGCTTTTGTTGGGAGCTGGGAGCATTCAGCATCACTCAGGGTCCAGAATCCCCTTCCCTGCCCCGTGCCACTCCCAGAGCTGGGTCCCACTGGCCGACCCCAGGGATACGAGCCAGGATGGAGCCCCGAGGCCAGGATGCCCTCGCAGAGAGACATGAAGGGTGCAGGGGCAGCAGACCCCAGCCCCGCAAGCAGCCCTTGGTCAGCACATCTCCAGGAAGCTCCCATGCCCTGCTGCCTCCTCGCCTGTCCTCCTCACGCTGAGCCCTGCCTTTCCTGCTGGAGACTGACCGGGCCTGGGTTTAGTGCATCCCCTTCCCCCCCACCCACCGACCTCCACGGGAGCTGCAGGGCAATGAGCTCCTCCCCAAATCACCCCAGTGTGGGGCATGCCAGGTCCTCTCGCCGGCCCCTCTGCCAATATGTGCCCAGCTGCTTTTGCAGCTCTCAGCTCTCACTGCCGCTCCCACCACGGTGCAGTCACACGACGCTGATGGAGACAGCTGCAGAGAGAGGGGTAGACGAGAGAGAGACGGGGGCCCCCATGGGCCGGTCGGCCTGTCAGGCTGGTTTGAAACACGCGCTCTGGCAATGCGGCCCCCGACAGCAAGGTTGTTGGGCCAAGCCGCGCACAACACACACGCATACAGACAACCACACATACAGACACACACACAAAAAGCAACACAAACGCCCATTTCTCAACTCATATTGAACATTCTGTCATGACATTCTTCAGCACCAACGCTATCCAAATGCAACAAGCAGCCCAATCTATCCATCTAGGTACTCATCTGACCCACTTCACCACAGTGCCTGAGCGCCTCACAAACTTAATGTGGTGAGCCTCACAACATCGCTGTGAGGGAGGGCAGTGCCACTGTTCCCATTGTACAGATGGGAAACTGAGGCTCACAAAGAGTAAGGTCCAGATCCTCAAAGACTCTTAATTTCTATGGACCTAAGTGATTTGCCCAAGGTCTCACAGAAAGTCAGTGGAAGAGTCAGGAATAAAAACCTGGTCTCCTAAAGGCCCGTGCTCTCTCTTGCATAGATTTGAAATTTGGGGGGCACTTTAACGCAGGCTCTTCCCAGAGGGGCCTGGCTGCTGGGCAAGGTCCTTAGTCCAGGTTTAGCTGTACAGCAACAGCTGACTCCTTTCCTATCCTCCAGAGCAGTGGAGGTCAGTCAGCATCCCAGCGATCCGAGCAGGGACTGGCTGAGAACTAAATTTTGGCAAAGCATTCAGGCAGAGACGGGCTGCACAATGGCAGGACACGGCCTGTCAGGGTTCCCTCCCCACTCTGAACTCTGGAGTACAGATGTGGGGACCCGCATGAAAGACCCCCTAAGCTTCTTTCTACCAGCTTAGGGTAAAACTTCCCCAAGGCACAAATCCTTTCCTTGTCCTTGGACGGTATTGCTGCCATCACCAAGTGATTTCAACAAAAATCCAGGAAAAAGAGCCACTTGGAGTCCCTGTTTCCCCAAAATATTCCCCCA
Source organism: Emys orbicularis (assembly GCF_028017835.1). NCBI lineage: Eukaryota > Metazoa > Chordata > Testudines > Emydidae > Emys > Emys orbicularis. The sequence goes on along the minus strand of NC_088705.1, from coordinate 4,376,609 downwards.
AGCCCCTTCACCCCCTTTCCTGGGGAGGCTTGAGAATAATACCCTCACCAGCACAGACCAAACCCCTGGGGTTTTAGGACCCTGAAAATCAATCAGATTCTTAAAAGAAGAATTTTATTTTAAAAAAAAAGTAAAAGAATCACATCTGTAAAAATCAGGATGGAAGGTAACTTTACAGGGTAAATAAAAAGATTTAAAACACAGAGGATTCCCCTCTGACTTTGCTTTCCAGTTACAAAACAGGAATGAAATTACCTCTTAGCATAGGGAAAATTCACAAGCTAAAACAAAAGATAATCTAATGCATTTCCTTGCCTTTACTTACAATTTCTGTAATTTTAGATTATCATTTTAGGTATCTTTTCAGATGATGGTTTACCTGTTTGGTCTCTCTCTCTCTCTCTCTCTCTCTCTCTAGAGAGGGAACAAACAAAACCAAACCTCTCCCTCCCGCCCCCCCAGATTTGAAAGTATCTTCTTTCCTTATTGGTCCTTTTGGTCAGGTGCCAACCAGGTTATTTGAGCTTCTTAACCCCTTACAGGTAAAGTGATTCTGTACCTCTGGCCAGGAGGGATTTTATGTTACTGCATACATAAAGGTTGTTACCTTTCCCTTTAGATTTATGACACAGCCTTATTGCTATTACCCTCATTGTGCATATTGTGCCAGCAGCACCCGGACATGCATTTCCCTCTCCCTGGCCAAAGCAAGCTCTCCTCTGCCCCATCTAATTAGCTGCCTGCTGTTTATATCAGGCCGAGAAGACAACGATCCTGCTGACAGCCAGCGGGAGTGGAGGAGCCAAATTCAAATTCCTCAGCATTTTAGCCTCCCCTTCGTTCCTGTGCAGAGATGATGGAGCTCAGAGTTCGCAGCCAGGCATCTGCCAACTCCGGACTGGGTCAGGGGAAATCCGACGGAACGAGACAAGGATGAAAGACAATGAATGGGATACAAGAGACAGAAAATCTGAAAGAGAGATGGGAAGAAGCCATGCCCCGTGGTATCATAGATAGGGTGGAAATAATTCTGGCCAGCCCCGAGGATCCCAAAGCACGTAGCAGAGACAGTTTGACAGCATCATCTCCATTGTACAAATGGGGAAACTGAGGCACAGAGAGGGACTTGACTCGCCCAATGTCCCCCAGGTGAAGCAGGAGCAGTGTCACAAAGAGAACCCCCTGAGTGCTGACTTCCAGCTCACTAAGCCCCAGCTGCACCCCCCCCCCACACACACACACACCCAGTTTCACAATGTCCTTTTAAATGGGAAGAGCCTGAACCACTGTAAAGAACATGACAGACGGAGCCCTCTGGCGACGGGTCTCACAGCTCTGCTGCTCCCCCCTCCCGACCCACAGACCCCAGCTACCCCCAGGCTCCTCGCACACGGCCCTATCAACTCCCCTCACTAGTCCAAATCCTGGGTCACTATGCAGCTCTGCCAATAGCCCCCCCTCCTCCTCCACAGCCCCCCTTGCTATCTTCCATTGCACCAAAGTCTGCTTGAGTTTTACTGCTGAGAGCAGCAGACCCACTGAAGTTTCGTTCTCAGCTGGGAAGTCGGGCTGGGATCCTCGAGGCACATGCCTTGTGCACCGGCCAGGCCTCCTCCAAATGCTCATTATGATGGTTAAAGCTCGGGGCGACTCAGCTCGCCTGTCAGAAGCAGCAACTCCAGACCCTCCCCAGCTGCTTTCAGCTCTGCTGCAGTGACCCCTCCCGCAGCACCTGAGAACTCGGGGCCAGCGGCTAACGCCGGAGAGAAAGACCATTCTCCTGGGGGGCTGCGGGCCAATTTGGGAGTGTCTCACGCCTGCCCAGGGCAAGAGAGGAAATGGCCGTTCAGAGCCAGGATGGGGATTGATTTAACAAGCAAAGCCCTGGCGAGGGAGGTTGAGGGGAGGGAAAGCAGCAGGGCCGAAGCGAGAGGCAGTAGCAGGGGAGATAAGGTTGTATCCTCATTTGCACACACACACCCCCGGGGAGCTGAGATGGGGGTGACTCGGGTCAGGACGCAGCCCAGGCGGGCTCAGTGCTCACCCCTGCCCATCTGTGGGGACACCAGGCAGAAGCTACAGGGGCTGGCAGGAAATCAAGGTGGGGTTGGGTTTTTGCTGCGAAGAACTCATGAGCTGTAGGCAGGAACGGCATCTGGCCGAGCTAACAGCTACAGCCTCATGCTTCCAGGCACGCGCTGGCCCCAGCCCCGAGGATCAGGAAGAGACGGAGTATTGCCCAGTTAGATGCGCTAATGACAAGGGGGGGTTGCACCTTCCTCTGCAGCCTCCAGCACTGGACACCGGCAGAGATGGGAAACGAGCCCGTCATGGGTGACCAACCCTAATGTGCCCTGCCTCGCATCAGACCATTAGCTCTGGGGCAGGGACTGGCAGCCACGTTACATGTCTGTACAGCGCCTAGCAGACTGGGGCCCCGACCGGGTTCCTAGGCGCGACGGCGGTAGAAACAGGCAGAGGCGGAAAAGCACAAGCCGATCAGGCTCCATCAACCCCACCCCACCATCTGGCTGACTCAGGATTGTCCCCACAGTGGATCCTATGGTCCATTTGACCCCTGGGCCTCCCACCCTCTGAACTGAGGCCTGATGCTTCCTTAAACTCAGCACATGCTCTGCCCTGGCTGCAGCCCCAATAGCTCCATCTGCCCCTGCGGCTTGGAGACAATGCTCCACTCTCAGACACACACACACCCCGGCCCCTGTGAGCCACGCCGCCATCTGGCCTGGGGCGGCCATGAGAAATGGCTGCGTTTCCATCTCTCTGGAGACACCCCATGCAGCTTCCTTTTTCATAGATCTTCACCGGTGTCAGCTCCACTGGCGGGGCTGACAAACATCTCCTCTCCGGCCGGCCCCACAGGGACGCATCCATCACCCCGGCCGCGAGCAGATCTGGGAGCACGACAGGCGGGGATGAAGCATCGCTTCCTGATCTCGCTTGGGAACGGCGCGGGAGGAGGGTGGAGCAGGGCAGAGAGAAACCTACAGCTCTGAGGTCTCTCACCCTGGCCTTGTGCAGCTGCCAGGATCAACAGACATTACTCAGCATGCCCCACGCTGCTGTAACTAACTCCGCTCTGGACACCAATGGGCTTCACCCGGACTGCACTGTCAGCTCAAGCCCCTCGAAGCTCTTCTGGCTCGGTAGCATTTCACGCCCTCTTTGCCCTGGTGCACTGGAGAACGGGGCCCAGCGGGCACACCCCAGCCATGGGATCTGGCCCATTCTCTTTGCTGACCCTTCTTATTACCTAGAGAGCTCAGGTGTGATGCCCAGGCCCCGACACCTGACAATCCGTCCTATCAGCCATTTCATAGTTTCACAGCACAGCAGGTTAGAGAGAAGCGAAGCGAGGGGCAGGATTGTTTCCTCAGCCCCTCGTGGGTGTGGTTTGCAGGGGTTCACACCAACCTGCCTTTGCTTTTGGTTCCTGGAGGGTTTGTGCCCTCTGGGCAGGGCCGGCTCTAGCCCTAACGGTAGCGGCAGGGAGCACGTGGAGGAGGGCGGTCAAGGCGACTCGCAGGGGGGTGAAGGGCGGCACCCGCCCGCTCCCTCCGCCCGTGGGCAGCCAGGCGCTGCAGCCCGCTCGCCGCCGGGCGAGAGGGGCTCCCCCCTCCGGCCTTGGGGTGTCTTTCCCAGCTGGGCAGGCGGAGCCCCCGGGGGCTGCAGGAGGTGCTGGCTCAGCCGCTCCTTTAAAGGCGGCTCGGCTGGGCCGGGCTCAGAGCGGCGCGGAAGGCAGAGGCCGGTGCAGGCGGCGGGGAGTGGCACGTCCCGGGGAGCCCGGCGGCACGGTCAGCAGCGGGGATCGCTAGTTCCTGCCCCCCCGGGCCGGGGTCTGTGCCCCTGCAGGGCTGGGCTGGCCGCCCCAAGATTGGCCAGAATGCCGCCTCTTACAATGTGCCGCCCCAGGCACGTGCTTTCTCGTCTGGTGCCTGGAGCTGGCCCTGCCTCTGGGGTTTTGCCTGGAGTTTTCCAGCCTTTGCAAAGCACTTTGAGATCCTGCAATGGAAATTGCTCCAGAAAAGCTAAAAACTCCTTACTCGCGGGGTAGTCAATTATTTTTTGTCAAGGTCCAAATTTCTTGGTCAAGGTATAGTCAAGGTCCAGACTCCAGAGAAAATAATACAAAAACAAGAATAATAACGATAATAAGAAGTAAATAAAAAGATTTCACGGTCCATTCAAAAGCATCCGGCAGCCCGAATTTGGCCCACAGTCCGCCTGTCGACTACCCCTTCATTACTGTTAAAGGACTATATTTACAGATTAACTTTAGGAACACAGGGATCAGACCTGAGGTCCATCCATCCCAGTGCCCTGTCTCTGACTGTGGCCAGCACCAGCTGCCTCAGTGGAAGATGTAAGAAACGCTGCAGTTATGGAATAATCGGCCCCTATGGAGAGTTCTTCCTGACCCCCATGTGTTAGAGGTTGGTTTATATCCTGGAGCAGGAAAGTTTATAGCCCATCCAAAACTCTGGAGGGTTTTTCATCCTTACGAGTCTAACTCAATGTTCTCGGTATCCATAAAAACACCCACTCCATTTTGAGCCGCTTATAGGAAAAACAAAAACCCAACCACTTCCCTCTCTGGCTGAGAGAACCTTCGCTTGGTAAATGCCCAGCACGACGACGGCTGTTTCTAGCACGTGGACCTGAGCCCATTGATTCTGGACTCCAGGGTAAAGCATCCCTTGATTTCAGCAGAAGCAGGGTTTTAGACTCAGTATCTCTGCCCCTGCTCCTGCTCCCTCATGCCGGCTTTTATATCTCGCCCTCCGGGTCCGCAGCTCAACTTCCCACTTTTTACAATAAAAAAAATAGGTGCTGATGTCTGCATAAGAAGCCCGATATCTCCCCAGCCACATGGTGTAATGACTTAAGCCTAGTGTCATTTTAAAGCTTCTATTGTGAGCTACCCACTGACACTGAGCGTAAGCCACAATCCCAAGTGGTTGTGGAGATCCCTGGCATTTCACTCGCCTGCTCCGTCAGCATTTTCCAGCACCCCAGCGGCTGGGGAACCTGAACCAACTCGTCGCTTAAAGAAATCCTCTAGATTAAAAAAAAATAAAACTGAAATACTTGCTGTCAGGTCCCCTTGACGCTGCATTTCCAGGGGCGTGTGCGCTCTGCTAAGACCCTTCCACATGGCAAAGGACTTTACCATGGAGCTCAGATGTCAGCATTGCATAGGAATTGCCAGCCTGGGGTGGTATCCCATCTCCGCCAGTACCAGCGGCTTTTCTATTGAAGGGCTAATCTACAAACCTGAAGGAGAATGGTAGGATGTTATTGGAAGGGGGCGTGGCTTCCCAAGGAGCATGACCTGGGAGAAGGGGGGATACAAACAGCACTTTATCCATTAGTCCATCGAGGCGCTTCCCACCCATGGCAGATGCTCCGCGGCAAACCCGACTGAGGCTATGCAATGTGGGTGGGAGGCGGGGTTTCTTTGTGAGATGGGGGAGGGGGACTGGCAGTGCTGGGGGTGGGGGGGGGCACAGAGGATTGCATTTCAACCGAGCTTGCAAAAGATAAGCACAATGCAAAGAGCGGGCCTTTTTTTTTTTTTTTTTTTTTTTTAAACTGTTGGGTTTAATTTGCAACGCTGGTGAAAATCTAAATATTTCAACGCCTGACGGCTCTTGGCACGAGTCCAGTAAAGGGAAAGGAAGGCAAGAAAGAGGGAAAGAATTACCCCCGGAGAAGAAGATGGTCAGAATTACGATAGCATGAAGCCTGCTCCACTGCTTTTCAACATCTCCTCCTGCGAAGGAGCACGGAGCCGTCAGGAATTCAACCCCTGGCAGCTCAGGAGTGAGCTCAGCCTCCCCTCCCCAGAGGGGCAGGCCCGAGAAGGCGGGAAACCTGAGCTCAGGAGCAGAGGGGCACACGTGGGGATGCCAGAAGCAGCACACACTGCAGCAGGGAACTCACTGACAGCGGGAAAAGGGAAGAGACGGTTTGCGCCAGGGCTTTGCTGTTACGGCCCCGTTTGCTGACCAGGATTCTCTCACCTTGGTTCTTCCCCCCAGCTCCAGAGAACAGACCTGTCTGACGCATTAGCTGAGCCTCAGTTTACATCTGTCCTGAGAGTCAACCGTGCAGAGAGGAAGGATGGTCCAGTGGTTCAGACACTTACTCAGGGCTTGGGAGATCTGGGTTCGAGTCCCTGCACCCTGTCTGATCTTGGGCCACTTGCTTACAGTATGTCTATGCCACACACGCAGGCTTGATTGTAGCACATGTGTGTCCTAGCTCTAAGGTGGAGAGAGCAGTGACAATGTGGCTGCGTGGGCTAGTTGCACCAGCCTGCAGGGGACCCTGGGCGTGTACGCGGGTGGCTGGCCCACGCTGGGGTCCCTGCCGCTGCATCTGCGTGTCTTCAGTGACCTGCACTAGCTCAATTAAAGCTACCAGGGATACGCCCTCCTGCGTGACAATTACACCTTAACTTGTGGTGCGGGCATGCCCTCCGGCCTCTGCGTCCATTGTAGAATGAGGAACAATAGCACGTCCCCCTGTAGGGGAAGTTCGTTAAAGACTGTGAGGCACTCAGACGCTACAGTAATGGGGGCCAGTACTTACAGGTAAGATAGACAGGCTAGGGGAAGGGCAGCAGCTTGTGGCCTCTTAACAAAGGAAAAGAGCCCTGTAGGTCCCAAGCAGCCTCTCTCTCAGGGCTGACACAGGACCAGCCCCCTACAGAAAATTTTCCTGCTACTTGCCAAGATGGCCTTGAAAGGCCTCCACGGCTGGGGCCTTTCCTTCATTGCATCCCATCACATTGTACCCCTCACATTCCTCTCCCTCTGTGGGGTTCCCACCCTTCAGATCCCCATAGACCCTACTCATGTGCCCCAATTCCCTTGCTGAGCGCCACTGCAGCCAATGGGAGCTTTGCCATCGACTCCAGCTGGGCGAGGATTTCACCCGACGCGCTGAGCAGAGCTGCATCAAAACCGGCTCAGAACCAAGTTAGAAGCTGGTGACTGATTCAACCTGTGCCCACCCCGTTATCATTCACTCCTCAAGAACCTTGGTATGACCCAATGTCGGGCACATGGGACATAGGGACCTCCTGGCTCATTGAGTCCAGTCCCCTGCTATCGGAGGCAGCGCTGTCACACAATTCCATTCATAAACTTATCAAGCTCCTCCTCAAAGCTAGCTGGGTGTTGCCTACTCCTCCTATAGGGAGGGCATTCCAGAACCTCCCTCCTCCCAGATTTAGAAACCTTCCTCTCATTTCCAGCCTACTTTTATTCATGTTTATTTTGTCTGCATGACTGTGAATGGTCAATTTCAACCCTGCAGCTGAGACTCATCTAAATCAAGGAAGTAAAATCAAAAGAATCCACAAGGAAGCAGTTTATAAAGCTTAGGCCACCTAATCAGAGAATAGCAGTAAAGCCGTGTGACTTTAGCTAACCAGTTATAAAGCTCAATAGGCGAATCCCAAGTACCAGCCAACTGACGAGTCACAGACTGAGACGCATCCGCCAGCTCAGACATGTTTGGGGGGAAAAAAATTGGCAAAAAATTTCAAACACCAAACAAACCTGTTAGGATCATGGTGGGTTTAAGAGCAAGATGTGATCTGGGTGGAAAAGGAGATAATTCATCAAATAAATCACAGCTTGAGTTGCCAGTAATAGCTGCTGCTTTTAACCCTTCCTCACCAATAAGTCCTTCTCTACACGACAGTCACCGGGAGATTTTACATGGGTGTGTGCGTTCACACGTATGTACGCTGGAGCTGGCTGACAAATTTTCACCAAAACAGTTTTCCTGTCAGAAAAAAAAATGCCATTTTGACCAAACTGAAATGTTTGCAAAGCCCTGGACAATTGCAAAGCATTGCTATTCTGCACACTCACCTATTGCCCAGTGGGTGGGTGAGGTTCTGTGCCCTGCCATGTGCAGGAGGTTACACTAAGTGATCATGCTGGTTCCTTCTGGCCTAAAGTCTATGAGATTAATTCAATACAGGGTCCAGATCCTCCGCAGCGGTATAAAGGAGTGGAACCCCCATTGAAGCTAATGAAGCTCTGCTCATTTATACCAACTAAGGAGCTGGTCCTATGGATTTCTCTCTCTCTCTCAGACACACAAACGCCCTCAAGGCTCCATTTTCTGTCTTATCGTTCCCTAAATCACCACTCCCCGTTCCTGATTTGATCTCGGCAATTGACACTTGAGCCCCTAAACACCTGCTTTAGGCAACTGAGTTCCCTAATTCAGGAGCCCAACTTTCTGATTATCTCAAATAATCTAATCTGAGTTTCAACAGAGTATAAAATTAAGATTAGATAAAAATAGAATAAAAAGATAAGATATATGAGAGAGAGAGAGAGAGAACTGGTCTTTCAGCCAGTGCTAACTTTATTGCATCAGAGGAAAATACCTTGTGATTTTTGCTCCCAGTCAGGTCAGAGAAGAGTCTAGTTATTAAAGCCGGGGGGGAGTTGAGTCAGGACGCCTGGGTTCTAGTCCCAGTTCTACCACTGACTCACTTGGGATTTCTACCCATATTAAAACACTTGCCTCCATCCTGGGGGCCAGAGAAGTTTGCAAAGTCCTTTGAGGAGTGCAAAGTAACGTCGCTACCAGCACAGAGAGTCGTCTTTAGGGAGGAAGGCATTAAAGAGCATGCCAGATGGGGAGCTGAGGCTGCATTAGTGATGTGGCATGTTCAGCCAGCAAGCGGGGAGCGGGCAGATGAGTGAGAAACACCCTACCATGCGTTCCATGAGCCCCCCTCTTCCCAAGCAGCCGTCAGATGGGTCTGCTCACTGACTGAGGCTTAGGCAAGCACCGCAAATGTCCATTTTCACTCACCTACTGACCCTACAGCACCACCTCTCCTTTCCCTTCCTGCGCCGTCGCAGGCCAACGCACATTCACCCTGCGAGCTAGTCTCAATATTTTCACCAACAAGTCATTAAATGTCCCTCGGCTCTTGCTCTCTAATTTGCCACTTTCCCAAGTGGCTCTGAAAAGCACCATGAGTGGAATGAGTCACAGCCAATGAACAATCCCTGCTGTAAGTCTCCCCGCCTCCACCCCCACACCTGCCATTTCCTCTCTGGGGCTTGCAACGGGTTTGAGGTCAGGGTGATATCGGAGGATCAGGGGACCTGCAGGGCTAAAGGACAGGCAAGCTTTAGAAGGACTATACATTTTATAGAGGCTATAAACTCTCATGCTTCAAGGCACCAGCCAACCACTAACTGCTTGGGGTCAGGAAGAAATTTCCTCCTGTACATGTTATTGTGCAACTGTCCATTACCTGGGGTTTGGACCTTCGTCTGAAGCAGATGATACTGGCCACCGGGCCACAGGGACAGGAGACTGCACTAGACAGACCACTGGTCAGATGCAGCCTGGCGATTCCTCAGTTGCTCCATGCGTGTGTATGTTGAAGCCAATTGACACCAGCTGAGGGATCTGGCCCATCGTATCTGGTGCTTCCAAAGCACCTGTCTAGCTCTGCTAATGCAGCCAGGGAGGGTTTGCAAGGTTCGGATGTGACCATTGCACCGAAGGCCAGTCACTAACAGGAGGTGAGGCTGTTTCTTTAAGGCTCCGAGTTGCCCTCCAGAGCCAGGTAGCTCAGAGCCAGCGCTGGGAGCCTGTTTGTCGGTCACCCTGTTGTCTCTCGGTATCGCAGCCCATATGATCCGGACGATTGAATCCAGTTCCCAAGGCCTCTGCTCCAGGGCAGGATCTCGCATTGCAATAGCCAGGCCAGGCGCCGTGGGGCGAGCTAGCAAGAACACAGCATTCACCCGGCACGTCCTGAGTTTGAAGGCAGATGACTCAGTCCTATTTTCAGGTGCTTTGAAACAGGAAGGAGACCGAAGCCTTGTACTTTTCCATGGGGGAGGGAACCACTTCCACCTCTCTGGCCTTTGGAAACCTGCTCAAGAGAACCTCTTTGGAGCGAACACGCAGCAAAGGTGGGGACAGATCCTGGCCTTTCTGGCCACCCGCTTTGCCGCTGCCCTGGCTCGCGGCCTCATCTCAGTTAATCCTCCCGAAGGCAGCGCTGGACTGAGCCCTGCAGATCCACAGAACGGGCACAGCCCAGAACAAGCTTCTGCCACGACCATTATCGTTACAGCACCGCCAGGCCATAGCTGAGACCACGGCGCAATCCCAGAGTGAGAGATGGTCCCTGCCCCACAAGGCAACAGGGGGGTTGTTACCCGTATTTTACTGGTGGGGAAATGAAGCCCGGAGAGGGTAAGTGGCTTGGCCCAAGGTCACACGGGGAGTCTGGGCAGCAGCGGGATTTGAACCCAGCTCTCTCGAGTCCCAATTCGGTGCCTTCCTCTCCCTGTCCTCACCTCTGAGAGCATGGGGGAAGGGAAGGCTCCTGCTGTGCTGGTGTTCTACCACCCTCCGCACCCCACCATCTATTCGGCCTAGGCCTGTCTGCTGGGATTGCCAGCGAGGAGGTCAGCGGGGCGTCCAATGCAAACACCCATCCTCTAGGAAAGCGCACTGAGACCCAGCAGACTCGTTCCACCAAAAAGCCATCCGATGGCACGACCCACTCGCACCGCCGAGCGGGGTCCATCGCTGGGCCCTTCCCAGGAGAGGGAGCAGAGCTCCTGATACCCCACTCTGGGATCTGAACTCCTGCCCCCAGACCTGCTTCTTGGAGCAGCTGGTACAGGAACCCACAAGGGGAGAAGCAATTCTCGATTTAGTCCTGAGTGGAGCGCAGGAGCTGGTCCAAGAGGTAACTATAACAGGACCACTTGGAAATAGTGACCATAACATAACAACATTTAACATCCCTGTGGTGGGAAGAACATCTCAACAGCCCAACATGTGGCATTAAATTTCAGAACGGGGAACTATGCAAAAATGAGGCGGTTAGTTAAACAGAAATTAAAAGTTACAGTGACTAGAGTGAAATCCCTGCAAGCTGCATGGACACTTTTCAAAGACTCCATAATAGAGGCCCAACTTAAATGTATACCCCAAATTAATAAACATAGTAAAAGAACTAAAAAAGAACCACCGTGGCTTAACAACCATGTCAAAGAAGCAGTGGGAGATAAAAAGGCATCTTTTAAAAAGTGAAAATCAAATCCTAGTGAGGTAAATAGAAAGGAGCATAAACACTGCCAAATTAAGTGTAAAAATGTAATAAGAAAAGCCAAAAAGGAGTTTGAAGAACAGCTAGCCAAAAACTCAAAAGGTAATAACATGTTTTTTTAAGTACATCAGAAGCAGGAAGCCTGCTAAACAACCAGTGGGGACCCTGGATGATCGAGATACAAAAGGAGCACTTAAAGACGATAAAGTCATTGCGGAGAAACTAAATGAATTCTTTGCTTCAGTCTTCACGGCTGAGGATGTTAGGGAGATTCCCAAACCTGAGCCGTCCTTTGTAGGTGACAAATCTGAGGAACTGTCACAGATTGAAGTGTCACTAGAGGAGGGTTTGGAATTAATTGATAAACTCAACATTAACAAGTCACCGGGACCAGATGGCATTCACCCAAGAGTTCTGAAAGAACTCAAATGTGAAATTGCAGAACTATTAACTATGGTTTGTAACCTGTCCTTTAAATTGGCTTCTGTACCCAATGACTGGAAGATAGCAAATGTAATGCCAATATTTAAAAAGGGCTCTAGAGGTGATCCCGGCAATTACAGACTGGTAAGTCTAACGTCGGTACCGGGCAAATTAGTTGAAACAATAGTAAAGAATAAAATTGTCAGACACATAGAAGAACATAAATTGTTGGGCAAAAGTCAACATGGTTTCTGTAAAGGGAAATCGTGTCTTACTAATCTATTACAGTTCTTTGAAGGAGTCAACACACATGAGGACAAGGGGGATCCAGTGGACATAGTGTACTTAGATTTCCAGAAATCTTTTGACAAGGTCCCTCACCAAAGGCTCTTACGTAAATTAAGCTGTCATGGGATAAAAGGGAAGGTCCTTTCATGGATTGAGAACTGGTTAAAAGACAGGGAACAAAGGGTAGGAATAAATGGTAAATTCTCAGAATGGAGAGGGGTAACTAGTGGTGTTCCCCAAGGGCCAGTCCTAGGACCAATCCTATTCAACCTATTCATAAATGATCTGGAGAACAGTGAAGTGGCAAAGTTTGCAGATGATACTAAACTGCTCAAGATAGTTAAGACCAAAGCAGACTGTCAAGAACTTCAAAAAGATCTCACAAAACTAAGTGATTGGGCAACAAAATGGCAAATGAAATTTAATGTGGATAAATGTAAAGTAATGCACATTGGAAAAACTAACCCCAACTATATATACACACAATATGATGGGGGCTAATTTAGCTACAACTAATCAGGAAAGAGATCTTGGAGTCATCGTGGATAGCTCTCTGAAGACGTCCACACAGTGTGCAGCGGCAGTCAAAAAAGCAAACAGGATGTTAGGAATCATTTTAAAAAAGGATAGAGAATAAGATGGAGAATATCTTATTGCCCTTATATAAATCCATGGTACGCCCACATCTTGAATACTGCGTACAGATGTGGTCTCCTCATTTCAAAAAAGATATACTGGCATTAGAAAAGGTTCAGAGAAGGGCAACTAAAATGATTAGGGGTTTAGAACAGGTCCCATATGAGGAGAGATTAAAGAGGCTAGGACTTTTCAGCTTGGAAAAGAGGAGACTAGGGGGGGATATGATAGAGGTCTATAAAATCATGAGTGGTGTGGAGAAAGTGAATAAGGAAAAGTTATTTACTTGTTCCCATAATATAAGAACTAGGGGCCATCAAATGAAATGAATGGACAGCAGGTTTAAAACAAATAAAAGTCAGTTCTTCTTCACACAGTGCACAGTCAACCTGTGGAACTCCTTGCCTGAGGAGGTTGTGAAGGCTAGGACTATAACAGGGTTTAAAAAAGAACTAGATACATTCATGGAGGTTAAGTCCATTAATGGCTATTAGCCAGGATGGGTAAGGAATGGTGTCCCTAGCCTCTGTCTGTCAGAGGGTGGAGATGGATGGCAGGAGAGAGATCACTCGATCATTGCCTGTTAGGTTCACTCCCTCTGGGGCACCTGGTATTGGTCACTGTCGGTAGACTGGATACTGGGCTGGATGGACCTTTGGTCTGACCCAGTATGGCCGTTCTTCTGTGCCTACTGCTCCCAACCCTTCCCAGTCAGATGGCAGCTGCAAAACCAGCAAGCGAGGAGTGGGGGGGAGATGTGGATGCAAGGTAAGAAACACTAATCACAGAACCGAGGGGGGCGGGGAAGCCCTCGGCAGACAGGGCCGGCTCTGGCTTTTTTGCCGCCCTAGGCAAAAAAGCCACCCGCCGCCCCCCTCCCTCAGCGCGGCAGGGGAGGGCACTGAGCCCGGCCGCGGCCCGCAATCTCCGACCAGCCGGAGCGCCGGGGGGAGGGCGGCGAGCCCGGCCAGGGCCCCGCTCTCCCCAACCGGCCGGAGCGCCGGGGGGAGGGCGGCGAGCCCAGCCGGGGCCCCGCCGCGCCGCCCCAAGCACATGCTTGGTGGGCTAGTGCCTGGAGCCAGCCCTGTCGGCAGAGATTACACAAGTGATATTCCTGCTACAACAGCTTAGAGAGAAAGAGGTTTATAGGATTTACAGATTGACAATACAAATTGAATATTTAATTTTAGCTCCACTATGACAGGCCAGAAGGTGAGCGCCCTCAGCAATCCGGGGGCTCAGAGGGGTGATCAGCACCTGACAGGATCGGGGTATGAAAGGCAGCACACTATGCCCCATTACTCATCCCCCCACCCCCTTATTCATCAATCTTTTAAGCTCTTGGCTGAAATACATGGCGGGGGGGAGGGTGGGCTGAGAACCGTGTGTTCCAATTAAAACGGGGGTGTCACCCCACATCCTCTTATACTCACCTTCCCCCCCACCCCTCAGATCACCCCAATCTGTATTGCAATCCAGGGCTTCCATTGAGGTCATCACTCTAATTAAATATAAAGCATGAGCCCCACAAATCAAAGCCTCAATGTCTTTTTATTTTGGGGCACGAACACCATTAGCGGAGCCTGGCTAAGCGGAGCCGGCTAATTACAATTGCTGGAGGTTCCCCTTCCTGGCTCTCCTCTGACACATCTCTCGCTCATTACACATCAGAAGGCTCCTGAATACACTCGCCTGGGTCTCGGGGACAGGAATCCGCCTAATGAGATTTGAGCAAATATTTTGCTTCCTCCTCTGCTCAGTTTTCATCTCCTTCCCCGTGAAAGGATTTATTTCCCAGAGCCATCACGATCCCAGGCAGGGGGAGGCTGCGGTGAGGTGGGTGGACAATAGGGGAGAGACGGGGTGATTTCAGGGTGGGCTGAAGGCAAGCAGCTTCCAGGGAGATGAAAAAACACTCTGAGCATCTAGGCAACTGCTCCTCTGTGCTGAGCGAGCAGGGGAGTGTTTGCAAGGCAGGGCAGAAAGAAACCGCAGGTCTCAAGTGACCTCTTGCAACCAGACTCATGCTCCTGGGGCTCCCCATCTCTCCACAGCTGCACCCACCCTGGTTTTGGGAATTGGAGTGACGGATCCCAGCAGCTCCTAAACCTGGACATTCGCTCCAGCTCTTGGCTTGTTGCCCCCCTTTGGACTTTGTCCTTCTGGGATCAAGTCATCGGGCAAAGTTCCCCACTGGTGTAACACAAGAAAGCCAGTGGAGACAGCCCTGGGGTGAATTTGGCTAGGAGAGGTGGCAATGCATGGAGGCTGAACTAGGATCAGCTGTCAGCCACTCCGAGCCCAGACTTGTCTGAGCTCCCGGCTCAAAGACTGAGCCAAAAACCTTGCAAGAGCATCTTTCCTTGACAGGGACAGTCTCCAAGGGGCTTGTGGGCTTGTTGGAGTGGGGACGCTGTTGCCTCAGAGCTGAGAGAAGCAGACCCCTAAGAGTACAGCCCCCTGGCGAGGACAGGACTTTGTCCAGCCTAGTTTGAAATGTCCCACACCAAGGGCCATCCACCTCTTCCCTTCTCTTAACAATCACTCCGCTCCGAATCCCTGCCCCAGCCCCCTTGGGCCCACCCCTTTCTAAGCACCCACAAGGCCTGATTCTCCTCTCACCGACCCCAGCATCACCCCATTGGCCCGGCAGAGTCACTGCTGATTGACACCTGGGCACAGCATCACAAGCGCCATCATTCACCGCCCCTTGGCCAGGCCTTGCCCGCTCCATACCACTGCCTCCCTCCCTGGCACGGGCCCACGTGGCCCTCACTTTCCAGCCAGCCCTTGAGGAAGGTGCCTGCCACTTTTGTTCCTAGACAGGTCTTTCCGAGTGTTTGTATTTATGAAGCTCGTTTGTCCAAATCAGTTGCTGGCTCTGAGCAAAGACTGAACGGCTGAGGCAGTGGGAAATGCAGCCAGCTGGCACCGATGCCAGGGCTGGATGCGGGGGAGGAGCTCCACTTCTCTTCCACAAGCAACTTCTCCCCATTATTTGTTCATTAACCTCTTCAGTGCGCTGGGCTGCCCCGCGAATGGCCTGGCCCCGCGAACCCAGCCGCCCTTCCCGATACTACCCCACGAGCGGGCTTTGAAGAGGGAGGTGGAGTGAGGAGAGCTGCCAGACGAGAGGATGCCCGCCGGGACTGGGCAGGAGGGCATGGCCTCTTCACGCAGCTGACTGGCCTCCATCGGGGGAGGGCGACAGCGGGAGAGGGTCACTGCATCACGGCGAGGGGCAGGGGCCCGGCTTCCAGGGGGGAGGCTCGGGGGGCAGAGCGGCAGGGCCCCTGCAGAGACGAACCCGCTCCCCAGTTTGAAGTCAGTGGGATCACTCTTCTCTGCACCCAGGGGCCCCCTTCCCTTCGCACACTCCCCGTCTGCACCCCGTGCTGTCTTCCCCCCCCCCCCGCCCATGCCCCGGAGACACGCGGGCAGAGTCTGCAGCCGGCTCTGCTCCTTCGCGGGCTCTACAGTGGGATTGGTGGGCAGCACAGGGCAGGTGCCAATACAACCCCCTCTGGGAAAGGCAGCTTCCCGGCCCTCTGCATCCCCCGCCCCGGCGAAGCGCCAAAGAGGCCTCCACCAAAGCTGAGGTCTGGCTGGTCCAGATCCCCTCCAGGGCTCTCATCCCTCCCTGCCCCAGGAGGATGCAGAGGGGAGGAAATGGTCCATCCCCAGATGGTAGGGAAAGGCCACCAGCAGCCCCATAGCACCAGCCAGGGGGTCTCCCTGCCAGACCCATAGACGATGCTGCCTGCACCCGGACTAGAACTAGAGGCCCGTCTGGAACACTCCTTCCCCCTCCCCACCACCCCGGATGCTAAGTAAGAGCATGTGCCTTGTGCATACACTAGTCTGGCTCCCGCCCAGCCAGGTGTCCCTATGCAGAGGCAGATGGCTTGTGGGGCCAGGTCACTCCATGCCTGCCCCTGCTGCGGCCGGCAGCCCAGGAGCAGGAGGCCGGAGACCCCAGGAGCAGCGCGCGCCTGGGCTCCGTAACAGCTGTTTGAAGGGGAAAGAGAGGAGGCTGCGGTTTGCAGCTGGGCAGCGAGGCTGCTGCATCCCGCAGGACAAGGGCTCCCTGCACAAGGAGGGGGCGGGGGAGGAAGGAGTAAGATGAATGGGGGAGGGAGAGGCTCGCGTTCTTGTCTGGAAAGTAGGTCGTGTGCCGAGCAAAGAGATATTTATATCAAGGCTCGTCCCCCGCAGCCCTAGCGGGAACAGGCCAGGACACATGAATTATTACCCCAAACGCACATTCCAACGTCTCGGGCTTGAGCTTCACACCCTTCCCCCGCACACGCACCCACCATCCCAGGCCTTGGCTCCCCATGCACTGAGCTCTGCCGATGCCTCTCCGTTCTGACCCACAGCCACCCTTGCTAGTCCAATCCTGGGATCCCCACACCCAGCTCTGCGGGTGCCCCTCCGTCACAGCCTGCAGCCAGACTAGCTTCCCCCTCCCCAGTTCTCCTGGTGCACCTCAGGGTTGTCCTGTCCTGCCATTCCAGACCTGGCCCTCTCTTTCGCACAACTAAACCGTGGACAGGCATTATTGTGATGCAGAGAAATGCCGCACTGGACCAACTCAGCTCACCCAGCCTGCAGCACCGCTGGGCTCTCCACGCTGCACACCCTCCTGCGTTTGAAAGGACACAAGGACAGTGACCTAGCGGTGAGCGACTCCGGCTCTCCTGCTGACGAGGCTAGTGGCTTTGTGGAGACCGTGCGATGGATGGTGGGGAGTTGTAACCTTTGCCAATATGTAATATTCCCTGGCCAGGCCCCTGGAGGGGTAGCACAACCAACCAGCTCTAAGGAAATAATCCTAGATCTGACCTGGAAGAAACTCTGCTCCACTCCCCGATGCATGGTTTGCTAATGACTAAAGCAAGAGGCGGGAGGTGAGAAGAACTCAGAGCAATGTACGCAGCAACCACTAGGGAAGACATCTTCTTCCACTCCAGCAGACACTCTCCCCAACCCAGGCCTGCCCCACAGCCACCAGGGAGCCACTGGGTTGCTGGATCCTTTTGGATGTAGGTGATTCACGCTTCCAAAGAACCCCCCACGTGGCCACTAAAACAAACCGAGGCAGGAATGCTGCTGACGCCTTGTTAGGTCGTTACAGTGCGGTGCACGCAAAGGGCCCCGGACTGCAGAGCAGGGACACCAACGTACCTTTGTCCTGAGCCTTACGGGGGTGTCTGCTCGCACGAGGCAGATTGCATCCGGCCACCCCATTCCCACGCGCCAAGGTGACCGTGTCAGCTCAGAACAGCGATCCCCGGACCTGCCGGGGCTTGTGTCCATGCAGCCGGGCTAGTGCCCCCAGACAGCACTGCTCAGCCAAAGTCTGGAGGCCTTACTTGGTACCAAGAAACCACCCACTCCCGCCAGAGAGCGAGGAGGAGCCATGCTCCGATCAGCACCCTAGACAGCGCCCTGTTGCAGCCCTCTGCCCTCCCCAGATCAGGCCTGCCTTGAGCCCCAGGAATGGCTCTGACTGGGTAGTGTGGGCCTGCCAACGGGTCCCCATTGCTAGAGCTGGTAGGGCACTTCCGGGGGACAGCCACAACTCCGCCCCGTGCACTGGGTGGGTGGACAGCAACCCACCTGCATCCCCGGCCTGCTGGGAAAGCGCAGAAGGGAGGACGAGCAGTTGAGCACATCACATTGGTCTGTGGGGGGAGGGGGAAATTAGACAGATACCAGCTACAACCCCCCCAGGCCGTCCTGCCCCTGATGCCTTCCCCGCCACCAGTAGTCCTGGACTATTGGCTACTCGTTGGCTTCCCTGGGCCATAAACATGCCAAACAGATGTGCCCCCTCTCCTGCTATGCCCGCCTCCCCAGTGCCACCCCTGCCCTTCAGCTGGCACCCTGGAGCATCTCCCTACCATAGCCTGAGCATCGGTCAATGTACGAGATGGTCCCAGCTCCTGGCCAAATGCCCGGCTTCATCCAGCCTTTCATCTCTGCAGCATCCGCCAGCCGTTCTCCCCTTTGACTTAGCAGATCTAATGACAAACTGACACCAGCTCCGTTTGCCCCAGGATTAGACCCGGATTGGCCTCAGAGTGGGTCAGATCCCCTTTATTTCCCAGCCGCTGGGCCCCCACTGGAAGTGGCCGCTCCTGCTCTTCCCTGGCAGGTTTCATTTTCTCAGGAATGTGGGTCTATTTCTTCTCTCTTTCATTTCGAGTGGTGTCCCTCTGCCTCCTGGAGAGGCAGCAATGAGATATTTCCCATCCCTGAGTGGTGTCTCTCTCAGTCCCTGCCCAGAGTACATGACATGGAGTCTCCTGTATCTTCCTATTTCCCCAGCAATCTGCGTTTGTGTCATTACACTATGGGGGGGGGGGGGGTTGCTTGCAGTGATTACGTGCAGATACAAGCTCCACCAGGACACAGCTCGGCTGAGGAACCTCAATACAGACCCTCGGCACGCATCCCTGTCGTTGCAGCCCCAGGCCCTAGCCCCCCTAGCTCTGCCAATGCACCTCAATCCTAACCTGCAGCCCACCCCCTGCTATCCCAATTGTGAGCCCCCCCCCCCACACACACACACACACACGCACAGTTTCACTGATGCCCCAATCCTGACCTGCATACCAGTCCTGGGCTCCCCACATAAACCCACAGCCTCACCCTGCCACTCCAACCCTGGGCTCCCAGCACACATCCACACTTGTACCCCCCAATCCCGGCCCCCAGCCACCCACCGCACTTCACTGAGGCAGCAAAAAGGGGGAAAAAAAACTCTTCCTCACGCTCCCTCTTCCCTCCCTGCATCTTAATCCGCATCTGCAGCTGTGTTGCCATAGCGCTGTTCTGGGCCCAGTGGAGCCGGCCTTAGCAGTCCTCTGGCTTGGGGAGTCATGGGGCACGTCGTGGTCTCATGGACTGAGTTACTCTTAAGCTTCCCATGACAAGGAGAGGAGAAGGAGACGGATGGAGAGGCAGAGATAAAGGATTGCACCCATGCTGCTCTCTGGATGGGAATCTAATTGCTTGCCCGCTCCAAGCAGGTGCAATAATCTAGACACAGGGACTCGATGGAGCTGGATGTAGCGTTTTCAAAACATGGTTCCTTGTAAGTCCATTATCTGAGTGACTTCAGCTGGGAGCCTTTTCTCCTCCAAAACACACACGGGAGGGATGGGGGCGAGGGCAGCCCAGGAAATTCCACTTGAAAGGAATCACAGCAGACACCTACAGAACTGTATGGCAGACACGCCACTGGGGCCGAGCCAATTGCAGCCTTACGCCGGGCCACTTGAGTGGGGAGCCCAGGAACCAACTGCCAGCTGGTTTGGGCATCAGTCTGGGAGCCTGGAGCCTGCAGACCTTTCACTGCCTTCGGTAGGAGCCAGCCTGGAGACCCAGGGCCCGGCAGGCATCATCTAACTCAGCGATACTCAGACCTCAGTGGTTCTGGGGCCAAGTAGCGCTCAACAGTCCCCAAAAGAGCCACGGTCGGGCGAATTCATTGTTGCATTTCTTATCGATATTCTCACAGCAAAATGACTGACCAAGTATTCTACAATTGGTTAATAACCTAGTAAAGATCCTGATGGGTTAATCATTAAATCACACGCACTGCAAAGAGCCACAGGAGACGCAGTGAAGATCCACTTGCGGTTCCCGAGCCTCAGTCTGAGTCTCACTGGTCTAACCGTATGGGGGGCCTGGATGCCGTATGGGTGGAGACAGCAGGATACGGTGGAGGAAATATTTGGGGAGTGGGGTTTGCATGAATGACCCTGCTCAGGCAAAAAAACCCCAACAATCCTGACTTCAATGGGAGCAGGAGCATTCCAGCTATGCCAGGTGCTTCCCCAGCCCCCAGCACCTGAGCCTCTCCCAATCCTGAACAGATTGACCCTCACAGCCCCCCTGCTCATCTCCCCACATGATGGTCTCTCTGGGCCTCAGTTCCTCAGCCAAGGCCACGTCTACACTAGAGGTGCCGCCGCAGCACCGACGGCAAGGGGGTTTCTGTCAATGTCGCTAATCGGCCTCGCCACATCCACACAGGGGATTCGGTCATTTTAACCACCGCCCTCGGGACGCGCGCAGCAGAGGTAGGCCCATCTAGATGGTTAGCGTCAACCAGGCCTCAGTGATCCGTCCAAGGTCACACAGGGAATCTGCAGCAGAGCCGGGAACTGACCCCAGTCCCGGACGGTCACCCTAACCTCGGCTGTTTCTTTTCTGGATCCCTGATGTTGCCATCATAGGCCCATGGTGGCAGTTCTCTGCCTGCCACACCCAGCAGCCTCAGCTGCTTAGACCCAACCCCTTCCAATCTACAGCCTATCCCCCGGGCCACAAAGCCAGGCCGAAAGAGCAGGGGAGAGATCCAGGGGCAAAGGGGTCCCTCTGGTGCCTTCCCCCCTCCACAGAGCCACTCCCACAGCCCTCGGGCTGCAGCACAGGATTCGCTGGCAGCCGCAGGTGGCTCCTCAAAGCAAGCGCCTGCACTGTTCTTGGTAACGAGCTCCAGTTCCTGTCATTTACATTTTACTGCTTCTCATAAGAGCGGCGGAATCAGCCCAGCGAACACAGCCAGAGCCAATTTCTGCCGGAGATGGATTTTCTCTTTCTTGCTCTCCTTCCTCCACCCGGATATCGCTCTTCGCCCTAGCCACAGACGAGCGAGCCCCCAGCTGCCTTCTTGTTCCAGGAAAAGGAGGAGGGGGAGGCCCAGCAGGACCCTTCCCCTGCTCTCCATCACTGGCTCCTGGGAAGGAGGGGAGGGGAGAGATTCAGCCTCACGTCTGGGGAAAAGGTGGCCAGTTAAAAATAATACAGTGGTCCAGCTTCTCAGCTGGTGTAAAGCAGCCGAGCTCCACTGACATCAATGGGGCTGATTTACACTAGCGAGGGGTCTGGCCCGTCAGCTTTAAACTTGGTGATACAATTTCAATTGAGAGGCAATGGGGTCTAGTGAGTAGAGCCAAGGACTGGGTTGCAGAAGAGCTATGTTCTATTCCCAACTGTGCTGCCTGACCCTTGGGCAAGTCACCTTCCCTCTGTGTGCCTCAGTTTACACACACACACACCGCTTGTCTGCCTTGGGAGTCTGTCTTTCACTCTGTGTGTGTGTGCGCAGAGCCCCTCCCAGTGGGGCCCTGATCTCAGCTGCGTGCTACCATAACCATGTACTACTTCATCGTATCTCCACCCCAGCCACCTTACCACCCTGCTACTGCTGTCTGGGCACCCTCCCCTCTCTGACACCGTCAGAGGCATTACAGGGAATAACAGTTCAACAGATTAAAGGAGGAGAGGGAGCAAAGGTCAACCACTCCCTATGCACACAACCGCACCACTCCGTTTCACATTCCCACTCCCACAGCACCCCTACACAGCACATTAAATAAAGACACACATGGAGAGGGAGCCAGCCTGCCTGGAGAAATGCAAGGGGTTGCATGCTCGGGCAGTGTTGCCAACTCTCACAATTTTATCACAAGTCTCTCAGTATTTGGTGTTTTTGTTACATGCATACACACACACACGTGTGTGTGTGTGTGTGTGTGTGTGTGTGTGCGCGCATCAAGTGACTGCGGGAGACTCTCAGCTTTCATTTCTTTAAACCCCCAAAGTTTCTAGCCCGGCCAGCTGTGCAGAATAGCTTGGAAACATGAAAGGAGGGTGCCCTAAAAGTTCACGAGGCAAAAGGCAAAGAAAACGAGCCCCGTGTTCATTATGCTGTAAAATCTCCTGCTTTTTTAAGCCAATCGTGTGATTTTGGGTGGGTCAGACACTTTCATTTGGAATATTTGGGGTGGGGGATACTGCATCTGTCTCCTCACCTGTAAAGTGCAGCTATTGCTACTTCCCTGTTTCTTTAGAGAGCTGGTGCAGCTCAGGGTGGGGATGTTTGCAAAGCACTATCAGACAGAGGGCAACAGAAAAGGGCCAAGTGTTGTTATGACACCAATGCTCTGTGTGTGTGTGTGTGTGTGTACACTTATTCCTCGTGTGCACACGCACAAGGGTGAGAATGCATCAATGCCCCAGTGTGTGTGTGTGTGTGTGTGTGTGTGTGTGTACCAGTAGCATGTGCATTTGCGTGGCATGCATATATGTCCTGTTATGTGGGTATGCATGGGCCCATGCACACACAAGCAGCTATGCCGTAGTACCACAAAAATGCAAAATATTCCTCTTTCCACCCTTTCTAGGCTCCCGTGTTCCCACTCCCACACCAGCAGGGGGAGCTAGTGCCAGCTCTATGGTTTCTGGTGCCCTGAGTAAACTGGTACTGGACAACATCCACCCCAAGGGGTCCTTCCCAGTCCTCGGCTCTAGGCAGCTGCCTGCCAGGGTGGGGAAGCTGCAAATGGGATTAAACCGCTGTGCACTGAGTGTTTCCTCGAGCATTTCACCTTGCGGATTTGGTAGATAAAGGAGTCAATAATAACGTCTCCTCCTAGAGCAGAGAAAAGGCACGCAGCCCATTATTCTGAACACTGCAGCTGCTCGACAATAGCCATGCATTGTGTGAGCTGAGTCATGCATGCCGATTACATTACAGGGCAGAGGACAATGCCATCCCAAACGGAGCTCATTGCCCGTAATAAAGAAGCTATCCGACGTCAGGGGGTGGAATACAGCTTACGAGGCAGAAATCCAGCCTGGGCCCCGCTCCAGTCAATGCAGCCACGTGGATTTGCATCAGCTGAGTGTCTGGCCCGCAGTGCTAGCAAGACAATGTAATTTCCATCACCCCAACCGCGTGGCAGCTGGACACTCCGAGAGCAGAGGGTGACCAGAACATTTGAGACCTAGTCCCAGCACTGCCACTGACTCATTGTGTAACCATGGGCAAGTCACTCCCCTTCAGTCTGCCTCAGTTTCCCCATCTGTAAAGTGAGGCTAACGATACAGATATGCCTTTGATCTGAGATCTATGGAGGAAAAGACCGCTACATATGATTATGCTAATTACGATAGTTATTTATATTACATGAACTTAAGGC
This sequence comes from Emys orbicularis, assembly GCF_028017835.1. Classification (NCBI taxonomy): domain Eukaryota; kingdom Metazoa; phylum Chordata; order Testudines; family Emydidae; genus Emys; species Emys orbicularis. The sequence continues at coordinate 4,353,122 of NC_088705.1, read as the reverse complement.
CAGATTTGCAGTTACTGACAACATCCAGCTCTTATTTTAGCACTTTTCACCCATAACTTTACAAAGGAGGTCAGAATCATTAGCCCCATTTTTCGAACAGATGGGGAAACGAAACAGGCATGGAGCAGGGACATGACTTGCCCAACATCACCCAGGAAACCAGTAGCAGAGCTGGGAATAGAACTCAGGTTTCCTGAGGCCCAGTCCGGCTCCAGCCACTAGGGCCACACTGCCTCCTCTGCCCAGTGCAGCCTCTGCTTCTGGAGGTGCTATTCTGTACATTTATAAATCGTTTTTCTTGCATTTCTATGCCCACAATAACTCATGGTCCCAGCCAGGACTCAGATGTCGAACTGCCAGGCGATTTGTTAGCATTACCAGGAGATCAGGCACCTGGCTACAAAGACCTGCCTCCGCAATTCATTCCAGGGGCAAAATTGTGGGTGTAAAACTACAAGGAACTACAGGGGAAAAAATCAAACCTGTGACCCACAAATTCACAGCAGTGAAAACTCAGAACAAAACAAGATTTTCAAATAATTGTACTGAGTTTTCTTTAACTATACAGTGTGGCAAACACATCAGTGACATGAAGGACCAAAATTCAGCTAGCATCGTTCTCCTGAGGTCAAAGCAGCTAGGCCGATTTACACCAGCTCAGGCTCTGGCCCCAACTATCTATTTATAGACTTCTATGAAATACCTAGGGCCTGATCCTCAGTTGATGTGAATCAGAGCTCCATTGACTGGAATGGAGAGAGCTGGTGTAAATCAGTGTAAGGATTTGGCCCCTAACATTGCAATAAACTCACTGTAATAAAACAAGGTTCATTGTAAATTGCAGAGCTTTCAACTTTGTGAGAAAATACCCAGATAGAGAAAATAAGATAGTTGTTCAAATGTTTGCATGAATAAATACCAGCCTTCCTCAACGGAGACTGGGGCCTGATCCTCATCTGGTGTAAATCAGCATAGCTCTATGACTTCAATGGAACTACCTGTATTACACCTGCAGAGGATCTGGCCCTCGGGATCCAGAGGGCATGGACAGAGGAGGAGATCCTGAAAGCAGGTGCTGCCAACTGGAAAAGCTCGCCCATAGGTCAAACACAATGGCCAGTTCTCACTGGGCCAAGGACGTTAACATCCATCATTTTCCTCCCCAACGTGCAGTGCTCCCACCCTGGCTATACAGAACTATAGCAAGCTCAGCACTCACCCAGGGGCAGTGGGAGCCTGGGAATCTAAGCCATACAGGCGCCCTGATCTGCAGTGGGCCAGGTGGCCCTTCGGTCCATAAACCAACACGGAAATGCCAGGAGAAGGTCCAGCTGGATCAAGATGGAGCACTGCATCCTGAGATCAGTAGTTTCCATGGGCCTCACCTCTGCTTGGACTAGGATGCAGTATGGCACGATGGGACCAGCAGGCTGCAGCTCCATAGTAAAATATTTGCTGCCCATAGACCGTGTCTGCCTGCATCTCACCTGACCCCTTGGATCTGGACTCTGCAAACTGGTGCCCAACGTGGAATTGCCCCCACCTGTCCAGCACCCCCAAAATCTCCCCTGTCCCTTTGCTTTCTAAAGGCCGATCCGCCCAGCAGGGAAGGCAAACTTCCATCCAGCGCTCCCCCGCACACACGGGTTTGATCTACACTGCTGCTTAGCCCCTTCGCCAATCTCGCCGGAGCTCTATAGGCAGATTTATTTCCCTGTACAAAGGCTCTGATCTGAAGTTATTTTTGTTTACTAGCAACAAGGTGCTGTAAATACAGCCTTCCTGATAATTACAGAGTCTATGCGCGCACCTTAATCTCCATAAAATATCAGATGCTTCAATTTGCCTGATTTAATGAGATTGGAGGCTGATAAGCCGCTGAGGTAAGCTGTAAAAATTGGGGAAATGATTGCAAATGCATTAAAATTTATCTAAAGCCTTCTCCTGCCCTTCTTTCCCACCACCCGCCTTCATCCTGGCTCTGCTGAACGCTCCCCCTTCCGAGCAGGTTAATGTATCATGTGGCTGCAGTTACATGCAGTGAGATGAAATTCTTAACTGCTTCAACCAGGCTTTCGAAGCCACATAGCCGAGGTGGGACCAGCAAACGGGCGAGGCCATTAAATATTGAGACGAGAGTTGTTCTCTAAAAGGTGGGGACTTGCCCTTCTTGGAGAGGTTTTCATGCAGCGTTAGGCATTTAGGACAAATGCTGCTTTTTATAGGGTTTACCTCATTAAAACTCAAAAAGCTCAGAGAAGTCTCTAAACCATTTAGGCCGTGCCAAGCCTGCCTTCACCACAGCAGATAAAGGTTTCACTGCGTCTGCGAGTCCCGCAGCATGGGGCCCGAGAGGTCATCAGTGAGCATATGTGTAAGGGTGTTACAGTGCGCGTAGCTAGGTGTCGGGTAGGGGGGTAGGAGTGCCACAACGTGTGTGTTATAAGTGCGTGCTTGTAGGGGGTGTGCATGTGTGTGTACGATATGTACATGCTTGTGCATAGGTTGTGTATGTGCATGTACATCTGTTTACACAGGAGACTGTTATATGCAGGTGTGTAAGGTGTTAGTGCACACGTGTGTACAATTGTGTGGTATATATGTGTGTGGCAAACCCAGGACAAACAGCTACAAAGGGGGTAGTAATCAGTCCCAGGGGGTTAAAAAGGCCTCTCCCAAGCCACTGAAGAGAGAGAACCATGGGGAAATAAGGTTCAGCTGGGCAAGGGGTTACTAGGGAACTAATTAGGGTCAGCTGGCTCCAACTGCTTGGGACCTTTTTAAACCCTCCCCAGTGTGGAAGGAGGGGGGAGAGAGAGTGAGAGAACCAGGGAAGCTGCCAGTAAGTTAGGAGCAGCAAGACTCTGAACCCTTCCTGCAAGGAAGGCTGCACTCTGTCCCCAGAAGGGAAGATAAACAAGCACAAGGGGCTGACTGAGAAAAGGGATAGCCAGACCCTGCGCTACCTGCAGGGATTTGCCTTGCCCAAGCCTGTGTCTCCAAGGCTAAAAAGGACTGAGCCTGCTGCGGAGGAGACGGTACTTTGCCACACTTGGTGTCAGAAGTGGGATCGAGTGAGGCGTTGTGGCAAGCCATCTCAGGGCAAGGTAAATCGCACACGCACACACACGCACACGCACGCACACGCACACGCACGCACACGCACACACACAAAAAAATGGAGGACGTAGTGAAGGCCTTGATTCAGGCCACTGCGGCCCAACAAGAGGCTACCAGAGTACAGATGACAGCCCAGCAAGAGTCAGTACGTGTCCAACAGGAGTCAAACCAATTGCTGATGAACCAGGCGGCCCAAGATCGAGCCACCCTGAATGATGTAGTGAACCAGTTGAAAGCCCTGACCGCGCTGACGCATGGGCCCCAGGGGACCCGGCCGCTACGCGCAAGCAACTATTTACAGAAGATGACAACGGATGACGATATAGAGGCGTATCTCCTTGCATTCGAGAGGACGGCACTGCGGGAGGCTTGGCCCCAAGATCAGTGGGCAGGCCTCCTGGCTCCATTTCTGTGTGGGGAGGCTCAGAAGGCCTATTTCGATATGACCATAGAAGCAGCTATGGATTACCCCCAGCTGAAGGCGGAAATCCTGGCGAGGTCAGGGGTGACGCCGGCCATAAGGGCCCAGCGCTTCCACGAGTGGAAGTACCGGGACGACAAAGCGCCGAGGTCCCAGCTATTTGACTTGATCCACCTCGCCCGGAAGTGGCTCCGCCCTGAGACCCATGGGCCGGAGAAGGTAGTGGAAATCCTGGTGTTGGACAGGTACATGAGGGGGTTGCCGCCGGGCGTACGAGGGTGGGTCCGCCAAAATGATCCCTCCTCGTATGATGAGCTAGTTGCCCTTGTAGAGAGACACTTAGCAGCCCAAGAACTTTCTCGGACCCCCGGGGAAGGAAGGCGCCAGAATCGGAGACCAGTCTCCGCACCGAGGCCCCGGTTTGCCCTAGCGCCAGGCCGGACAATGGAGGGGAGGAAGGAGGCAGAAGAGCAGCCCGTGGTCCCGGAGAGACTTGAGGACTGGGGGAGAAAGACTCGAGAGATAAAGCCCAGCAGCCCGAAAAATAGGGGGCTGCCCCGAGCGGGGTACCGATGTTATGCCTGTGGCGAAATGGGGCATATCGCTGCCCAATGCCCGAATCTAGGAGAGCCTATGCAATGCGAACTGGGAGATATAGGGGGACCATGTGATCTAATAAGTCTAGTCGGGGTTGCGATGGTCCCTCATAGATACACTAGGCCAGTTAAGATGAATGGTATAAAGACCACAGCCTTAGTAGACTCGGGAAGTGCAATCACGTTAGTCTCGGGGAAGCTGGTCGGACAAGACCAACTATCCCGGGCCAAACGCTCGGGAATATCCTGTGTGCATGGGGATGTCAACTATTATCCAACCATCCCCGTAAAAATAGAAGTTTTCGGAAGCCCCACTAGGTTGACGGTGGGAGTAGTTCCAAAACTCCCCTACCCTGTCCTTATCGGACGAGACTTCCCGGGGTTTGATAGCCTACTCCCTGGGGAGAAGGTAGAAGAAAATAATGACCCTGGGACCCAGGGCATGGCCCAGATCGTTAACCCTCCCCCAACCTTCCATGAATTTAGCCAGGATTTGTTCTCCCCGCCGGGGAAGCCCAGGAAGACTAGGAGGGAACGGAGGGCGGATAAAAGGAGGGGGACAAGGGTCCTGACCCAGTGCCAGAAGTCTACGCTTGTAGGGGAAAGAAGGGGCTCGACTGACAGTGGGACTGGGTCGGCGATCAACAACCCTATCGCCGGACCTGGTTCCCCAGGGGCTTTCCCCGAGGGGGAGACGGAGGTAGACCCCCCCGAGTTTAGACAAATGGGGACCGCACGCGGGAATTTTGGTCAGGATCAGGCCAATGATCCCATATACCACAATATTCTCAAAGAAGTAGTCGAGGTAAATGGGGTACCCGTGGAGGGGAGAGTTAAGGGCGCGGGGCCATATTATATGATTAAGAATGACCTGCTATACAGAGTAGTCCGGGTCCAAGAGCAAGTCATACAACAACTCTTGGTCCCACGGAAGCATCAAAGAGCCGTAATGGAGCTGGCCCACAGCCATCTGTTCGGGGGCCATCTAGGGGTAGATAAGACCCTGGATCGGATTCTACAGAGGTTTTTTTGGCCTGGCGTTTATGCAGCGGTCCGACGATATTGCACATCCTGTCCAGAATGCCAGATACATGGGCCCCGACCCCACTTAAGGGCCCCTCTGGTACCTCTGCCAATTATCGAGGTCCCATTTGAGCGTATAGCTATGGACATAGTAGGGCCATTGGAAAAGTCAGCCCGGGGCCATCAATACATTCTGGTAGTACTAGATTATGCCACCCGATACCCCGAGGCCATACCCCTACGGAATACCACGTCCAAGACCATAGCCAAAGAATTAGTCCAGATTTTTTCCAGAGTAGGAATACCTAAGGAGATCCTGACGGACCAAGGGACCCCCTTTGTGTCTAAGCTGATGAAGGACCTGTGTACAATGCTCCACATACGGACCCTTAGAACATCGGTCTACCATCCCCAGACCGATGGCCTGGTCGAACGCTTTAATAGGACATTGAAGAACCTGTTACGTAAAGTGATTAGTCGTGACGGGAAAGACTGGGACGCCCTGCTGCCTTACTTGCTGTTTGCCGTACGGGAGGTACCTCAGGCTTCCACTGGATTCTCCCCCTTCGAGCTGTTATACGGTCGCCACCCCAGGGGCATACTGGACCTGGCTAAAGAAGACTGGGAAGAACAGCCGAACCCTGGGAGAAACGTTGTTGAACATGTGTTGCAGATGAAAGACAGAATAGCCCAAGTCACCCCCCTTGTGCGCGAACACATGGAGAAGGCCCAAGGGGCACAACGGACAAACTACGATCGCCGAGCAACGACCCGGAAGTTCCAGGTGGGGGACCGGGTGATGGTGCTCATACCCACGGCCGAGAGCAAGCTCCTGGCCAGGTGGCAGGGGCCATACGAGGTAATAGAAGCGATAGGAGAAGTCGACTATAAGGTACGACAGCCGGGCCGCCGGAAGCTGGAGCAGATCTACCATATAAATCTGCTGAAACCTTGGCACGATAGAGAAGCTCCGGTGGCTGCACTGGGGGTGCCATCCCCTAAAAGCAACCAGCCCGACCTGGTGGGGATATCCCCGGAGTTGACTCCGGAACAACGATCAGAAGTGATCAGCCTGATCAAACGCAACCAGGATGTGTTCTCCGAAAAGCCGGGCAGGACTACGGAGGTTCACCATCACATCCTCACGGAGCCTGGAGTGAAAGTGAACGTTAAGCCATACCGGATCCCAGAGGCCAAGAGAGAAGAGATTAGGACAGAGGTCAGGAAAATGCTGGCCTTAGGAGTCATTGAAGAATCTCATAGCCAATGGTCCAGCCCCGTGGTTTTAGTGCCTAAGCCGGACGGCAGTATGAGGTTCTGCAATGACTTCCGCAAACTCAATGAGGTGTCCCAATTTGATGCCTACCCTATACCCAGGATAGATGAGCTGATTGACAGATTGGGAAAGGCACGGTTTATGTCTACCCTTGACCTTACCAAGGGCTATTGGCAGATCCCCCTGGCCAAGGCCGACAAGGAGAAGACCGCCTTTGCAACGCCAGAAGGTCTATATCAGTACACTGTTCTCCCCTTTGGGTTGCATGGGGCCCCCGCTACTTTCCAACGGCTAATGGACAAACTGTTGCGACCCCATGGGAAGTACGCGGCAGCCTATCTCGATGACGTCATCATATATAGCCCCGACTGGGAGACTCATGTGGAGAAGGTAGAAGCGGTCCTGGACACCCTCAGGAAGGCAGGGCTGACTGCCAATCCCTCCAAATGTTCGATTGGGTTAGCTGAGGCTAAGTACCTTGGGTATATAGTGGGGAGGGGCGTGGTGAAGCCCCAGCTCAACAAGTTAGAAGCTATACAGAAGTGGCCCCGACCACTCCGGAAGAAACAGGTCAGAGCATTCCTGGGACTAGTGGGGTACTATAGGCGGTTCATTCCCCACTTCGCCACCAGGGCATGCCCATTAACGGACCTAACAAAAGCTCGGGGCCCTGACATAGTAAAATGGTCCGCGGCGGCCGAGGGCGCTTTTGCGGATCTGAGGACGGCCCTCTGCACAGACCCCGTACTAGTAGCCCCAGACTGGGGGAAGGAGTTTATCCTACAAACCGACGCCTCTGAAGTAGGGCTGGGAGCGGTGCTTTCCCAAATGGTCGGAGATGATGAACACCCCGTCCTCTTCCTCAGTAGGAAGCTCCTACCTAGGGAACGGAAATACGCCGTGGTGGAGAAGGAGTGCCTGGCTGTGAAATGGGCCATAGAGAGCCTCCGCTACTATCTACTTGGACGGAGATTTACCCTTGTCACGGACCATGCCCCTTTGCAGTGGATGCACCAAAACAAGGACAAAAACGCGAGAGTAACAAGGTGGTTCCTGTCGCTTCAACCCTTCCACTTCACGGTACGACATAGGTCTGGGACCCGACATGGCAATGCGGATGGCCTGTCGAGAGTGCACTGCTTTCCGACCCAAGTAGCCCAACCCCGTAGTGTTGAGCAGGGGGGGGGGATATGTGGCAAACCCAGGACAAACAGCTACAAAGGGGGTAGTAATCAGTCCCAGGGGGTTAAAAAGGCCTCTCCCAAGCCACTGAAGAGAGAGAACCATGGGGAAATAAGGTTCAGCTGGGCAAGGGGTTACTAGGGAACTAATTAGGGTCAGCTGGCTCCAACTGCTTGGGACCTTTTTAAACCCTCCCCAGTGTGGAAGGAGGGGGGAGAGAGAGTGAGAGAACCAGGGAAGCTGCCAGTAAGTTAGGAGCAGCAAGACTCTGAACCCTTCCTGCAAGGAAGGCTGCACTCTGTCCCCAGAAGGGAAGATAAACAAGCACAAGGGGCTGACTGAGAAAAGGGATAGCCAGACCCTGCGCTACCTGCAGGGATTTGCCTTGCCCAAGCCTGTGTCTCCAAGGCTAAAAAGGACTGAGCCTGCTGCGGAGGAGACGGTACTTTGCCACAATGTGCTTAAACAGTGAGCATGTGCACATGTATGTACACACATGTGCTGTATATGTGGCATGTATACGGAGTGGGTACAAGTGAGAGCAATTGTGCACGACATGTGTGTATTTGTATAGCTGGGAGTCAAGCCTTGTGCATGTGGTGTGTACATGGAGCAGCGAACATATGGTGTGTGCACACGCAGAGGGCCTATGTGAGTGAAAGCAGCAATGGCCATGTAAGTGCAGTGTCCAAGGATCCATGTACACAGGACACGGTATGGTGTGACTGTGTGTGCGAGAGAATACAAGTGCAGTGTGTGGCATGCACGTGTCTGCAGTGGGTGGGAAGGGGGTGTACACGGAGTGTGTGGACAAACGTGCTGTGCGGGCAGGGGGCAGTCAGCGTGGGTGTGCTCAGTGTATATTCTTCCTATTGAAATACCCCAAGCTGCCTGTAATCCGCTCTCCAACCCCCGGTGCCAGATATCCTGGGCCACGTGCATTAGTGACAGAACCTGGAGGAACAAGCCGGCTACAACACAGGGAAAGGATGGGAGAGGAAAAACCAAAGGGGGAAGGGACACAGCCAATTTCACCCCCAACATCATCGCCTCTTAGGATAAGATGGAAACAAGCCAAATGCAGGCTGCAAATGGGGACTAGCAGTGTCTCACAGCTAGGCCAAATCGGAATGGATTTTCCTGGAGAGAACAAAAGGCACCTCCCTGACCCCAGGACTCTGCCCCTGACAAGTTCCAAGTCCCTGCTGCAAGGCCCGGAGGGGCTGGAGCTCTTCAAAACGGTGGTTGGGGAACAACTGATAATGGGAAGGCAAAATATAGGAGCTGCTGTCCATGAGCCTGCTGCATGGAGCTCTGCTTAGCTGCAGCGCCTAAAGTTGCTAATGGACACCTCGGCCCCATGGTGTTAGGTGCTGCACAAAAGACAGCTACTACCCTGAACAGCTTACAGTCTAAATAGATTATGCTTCAGTTTGCCCTCCTGACCCTTGAGACAGGAAGTAACTTGCCCAAGGTCGCAAAGCAGCAGAGAAGCCAGGTCTCCTAGGTCCCAGTCTAGAGCCCTACCCACTGGGCCACACAGCCTGCCTGAACCTCAGCCCTGAGAGTACAGAGCCCGGTGTTTTATGCTGCCTGACCATACAGCTGTAACAATGGGGATCCCTCGCTGGCAAAGACAGCGTCACACCGAGCACCGGCTTGGTGCTCCGAGAGAGAGACCGGCCCGAGCGCGCAGAGATCCGGGGAGAGCGACGCCCGCCGGGGCGTTCACGTTCCACCCTCCGAAGAGAAGCCAGAGGCCTGAGCAGAGCTGGTGGATCAAGCTGCATTTGGATCAGTGGGTGGGTGTGGGTGCGGGGACGGGGACGGGGAAAAGGAAGGTGACAATTTGAGCTCACTGGGCCTTTTCCCCTTACGCCAGCACTGGGCTTGGACCTACGTAGTGCCAACTACCCCAGCCCTTCCCTTGGGAGCCTGGCATGCTCTGAACTGTTCTGCCCGACACGTCCCCCCCGTCCCTCCTATCTCTACCCCCCGAAACCAACCACCCTGGAATAACTCCGCTCCCGCTTGGAGCCTCCTTAGCAATGTCTCCAGCCTCCCATCTTGCACGTGGAGGGGACTGGAGTGGCCCCGCAGGTGCAGCATCCGGACCCAGGCCTGTCTGCACCCCGCAGATGCCAGCCCCTGCAGCGAGGGGATTTCCAAGGGCCCAGCTCCGTGCCCGGCCCTGATTCTGCCCCCCAGGGCTGACGGCACGGGCCCTCCATGGAACCTGGCCGTCCAGCACGCGGCACATTGGCCCCCAGCAGTGCTGCCCTATCCCCTCTGCTCTGCTCTCAGTGGGGAGCGCCCCTCGCTAAACAGCGAACACACAACAGGGGGGGGGGCACCCTGCCTGCCAACCGGAAAGTTCTTCTCAGCACACTGAACGCCACCATTGCCATAGTAACCTTAAAGGCACAGCTCCTCACCTTGACTGCAACATGCCCTTACTGCCCCAGGGTTTTATAAAATGCAAAGCTCCTTCCCGCCCCATTCACAGCCCCCCTCCTCCCGCTACAGTCAGTTCTCCCTTCCATCTAATCTGGGCAGCTCAGCACAACTAAAACCCTGGGCCACGTTTAAAATCGCTACCGTATCCTCCAGCAGCGGCCCAGATCTCTGCGCCTGCCCTGGGGATGAGGGGGGAGGCTAGGGAAAGATTTTCACAGGCACGAAGGACAGTTAGGTGCCCTTTGGACGGGGTGGCAGTTGAACACTGAACTCACATTGTGCCTTGCACAGCACCTTTGCCTTTCGCTTTAATGGATGCATTTGTCTAATTTGTGCCCGCGGCATGTGCAAGCCGGTCTCTCTGAATCATAACAATCCCTACATCAGAAGCCAAAGCAGGTGCTGGCACATGCCAGTCAGCCAATCGTGCAGCCACTGTGCACGTCACTTACACCATTTGCACGCACAGATGCAGTTGTTTTGCACACGCATGCTCATCAGCACAGGAAGCCCTTTGAAAAATCTGGACCCAGAATACTTTATAGGGTGAAACGGAGGAGCCAGCACAAAACCCAGGCTTCGTTTTAGTCTCACTGAAGTCTGATTTTGAGTGATCACATGGTGCATCATATTTTTGGTGAATTTCACCCCTAAAGAATAACTTAAGTGGAACTGACACATGCTAAATATACCTTGGTAGCATCCTAAACTTTGTGTAAAGCCGGGGTCAATCTACAAAAGTCAGGCTGATGGGTTCATTAATTTTTGCCTTCCTCGGTCTGTTATCAGACGGAATAAGACATCACCTGAGACTGGTAATTAGGCTAATTATTCCAGTTTCTGAGTTTGAATAATTAGTTACTGTTGTCTCCAGCCTTATTCTAACCTTAAAAAAATTCAAGTAATTTTAATGCTTGTAAAATGAGTGAGACCTAGAAACCTGCAGACAGAAGGATTCTGTTTATAGATCTGGCCGGGCACCAGATATTCCATTTCAGAGGAAATGCCACAATTTCAAAAATTTTCTGTTCTGAAATGGCACCAAAAAAAAAAAAAAAAAAAAAATCAAAAATTTCCTGCAAAACAAACCTCTGAGAAATTTCTCTTCTCAGAACATTTCGTTTCACTAAAATTGACATTTTGTTACAATTTTGACCTTTTTAAAAAACTTTTTCAAGATGTTTTGAATCTAAAAACAATTCCTTTCATTTGGAAAAGTCATTTCCAAATGAAAAAAATCAAACTGTGCCAGTCTGCAAATGCTGAAGAAGCAGGACCAGACCTGGAGGCTTCTGCATCTGTCACGGAGCGTGAGCTCCTGCAGCTGGTCTTTCAGTCCCGCTTCTTGTTTCAAACTGGAGACCTCTGGATCTGATACCCTCAGACAAGCTACCCGGGGGGTGGGGGAAAGTTACCCTTTGACATCCACAGAAAGAAAATGCAAGAGCCTGATGCTTCTGTTACTGACACCAGTGCACCCTGGTGTAAGCAAAAGAGAACCAGAGCCATTGGGAGCTGTTAGCCAAGAGCCCAGGGAGGGCACCGCATACAAGCACTTGGAGGGGTGGTGACATTAGCTTCACCCCCAGGGAAAGCCTTTCTATAGCGGGGGCATAGTGCAGTTCGCATTCAGAGCTTCCCACAGGGCCTGATCCACAATCAATGAGAGTGTTTCCACTGACTTCAATGAGCTTTGGTCCAGACCATTAGCCTGTTTCTCAGGGTCAGGGCCCAGCTGGCCTATCTCCTCATACGGCGTGTCCAGAAATAAAACATACAAACAGTGCAAAAGACTCTGGGGTGAAATCAGGGCTGTTTGAGAACTCCCAGGGCTGTAGCCCTTATGGTGGAAGGGGATAAAGGGCTTGGAGAGGCCCCACATGGCAACACTAAAGGGCCACTCATCAGCCTCCCTCCTTCTGCTGAATGCCTGCCAAGCCGGGGGTGAGGGGTGTTTAATTCTCTCACTGGTAACCGGTATCGTGTTTCTAGGAAAGCTCATTGGAGAGGCAGCGAAAGAGATGGAAGGCAAACAGGACAGGAGGAGGGAGGGGAGGAGAAGAAAGGAAAGAGATCAGAGGGAAGTCGCACTCCCCCCATCAGCCCCAAGACCCCTTTCTCCAAATGAATTGTTGCGGTCGGTCAGATTAGAGCATGCTACAAGCAGCACAGCAAAGCAGAGCGATGGAAGCCAAGTCTGTGCAATCCACGTGTCACCAGGTTATCGCTCTCCAGCAAAGAGCTGGTGTCTCCCTCCCACACGCGGGTTTTTTTTTTGCAGTGATAATTGGTTAAAAGATTCCTATTAAAAAACAAAAGCGATGGGAGAATTAAGCTTTTGACCTTCATTAGCAGGGCTGCAGTCATGTTCCATCCCAGCGATGCTCGGCAAGGCTCCGTTACTCCCTTCCCCTGTGCCACACGCGTTCGCAGCTCCGAGGGAAAGGCTGAAGCACTCGGCGCTTGTGCTTTCTGCTGGGACTGGGGGGCCCAATTTCCAGCTCCGGGCCACAGTGGAGCCCAAGCCCCCATTTTAGATGCCCAATGTGCCCAAATGCTGAAACAGAGCCGTTGAAGACTGGGCTCATGAATTCTAACTGACCATCATTTTAAATAATCAGAGTCTGGGGCGGGGTGGGGGGAGGAAATAGTTAATATCAAATGATAAGGCCACATTTTCAAAGAGCGTAGGCATGCAATTGCGTAAGTAAAATGCAATTTGGAACCCTAATCCCTATTCATTTTAAATGCAAATCCCTCAGGTTACAATCTCAGCCCTTAAATTTTGGAAAAACTGGCTCTTGGGGGGGGGGTCCTTTGTTTCTTCAATTTCTACACCCACCATTTTTGTAGGATACCCAAAAAACATGTTCTAGCTCCTCGCACAGGCTAAGCAGCAGCCTGTGGCTGAGAAATTCTGCTCCCATGACTGCTGCTGACACTTGCTATGATCAATCATAGAAGATCAGGGTTGGAAGGGACCTCAGGAGGTCATCTAGTCCAACCCCCTGCTCAAAGCAGGACCAGCACCAACTAAATCAACTAAATGATGCTGGTGCTTCGCCAAGGAAAGAAGATGCAATGCCAATGAAATACCCATCAGCACTACTTCCAGATTCAGGATGCTAGAATCATGGCTCCAGCATCCTGGGGTGCCCCCCAACTCTGGCTCTAGAGAACAAACCTGGGGGTTGAAAGGTCAGAGACCAATTGGTCTCCAAACAGATGGCCCTTGTATGTCTACGGTCTGCATGTTCACTGTAAGGCAGCAGCAATGGGACACACGACATATGCGCCATGCTGGGGTCCCACACACACATGGCGTGTACAAAGCAATGTCCATAGCTTCTCTCTGACTTTCTACCTCCCCACCTTAGCCGTGTCCTTTCAAAGAAAGTGACTCGAGTTCACACAGCCACGTTCACAACTATTAATAGCCCGCAATCCTCCCTAGGATCCCATTTGCATATTTGATTGCACTCTGAGGAGGAGCGTGGCCCTATAATCTGACACTCTCCTGCAGCCTCGTTTGCATGGTTGACATTTCATTGCCAGGAACCCTGCAAAGATAAGACAAGACAGTGTGAAGTCGACATGGCTCTCCCAGGGAGGGGCAAGTGTTTGGATGGAGGTAGGTGAACGGGTGACTTTCCAGGGGTTTCACATTGTCTGAGCCTGCCACAGAGTCTGAGACTAACACTAGCAAAATGGTGGGGGGGGGGGGCAGGGAGAGCTGGGATCTCTCTGGGCCATGAAGTTTTTTTGCACCTCTGCGAAGCAGATTCACCCACCCATCTCTCCAGTCTCCCTTCTCGGGTCTTTGCCATCCCTCACCTTCTTCAAATCCTCTCTGCATTGGGCGAAGTCGCGGTGATGTGGCTACACCAATGCCGACCCCTAGCGTAGATATCAACGCCTTCAGACTGGAGACGGAACTGCGGCGCCAACACACACAGCAGAACCAAGCCTCTGGCTCATCTCTGGACAACCCCAAACTCGTCACCCACGCATCTGAGCCCGTCTTCTTCCACAGCACCCTATAGAACCCCTGCTCCCTAGTCTATCTGTCCACTGCTCTGCTCCTTTTCACGCACGCATCTGAGCCCGTCTTCTTCCTCGACTGCCCATCTGCTCTGGGCACTGAACCAGCCCAGCCCGTAAGTGGGGAAGGCTTCCCTGGTAATGGGCCCCCATGAAGGCAACTGAGGGTCTTGCCGACTGGCAGCTTCTCCACCTGCCCATCAATATTTTTGTCTCTTGCTGACCGTGTCTCTGTGCTGCCTCTCACACTTATGCGACTCACGCTCTGTGGTGAGTCACGCTGTGATGCTCCTTCTCCCTGTCAGACCCGTCGAATCAGGTAATTAACAGCACAGACCTGAGCCGGACACATTAATACCTGTGGCCAGACAGGCAGGCTGTTTGATGTTAGCCTGTTTTAAAGGTTAGCTGCCCTCCCTGTCAACCCTGCCTGGAGCTGCAGCACATCTGTGGGCTTAAGCTGAGGTGAGGTGGCAATTGGAGGAGTGGGGTACATTGCTCACTGCGCACAGCTGGCAGGGCCGTGAGCAACTGACTCTCTCATGCCGCCCCCTGTAGCCACGAAGGGACCTCCAGCGAAGGGTGTGCAAGGAGGGGTAGAGCTAAGCATCCCTAGCTCTCCTTGGGTCCTCGCTGCCCTCTCTCAGGTGTAGCTTGCTGGGGAAACATCTGAAATGGGACTGGAGCAGGGGGCGGGGAGTCAGGACTCCTGGGTTCTTTTCCTGGTTTGGCCAACGATTCCCCTGTGAGATCTCGGGCAGATCTCAACTTCTTTGTACCTCAAGCTACCCAGCTATAAAAGGGGGACAATAATCATTCTCTGCACCATGGGAAGAGGCTTAATGAATGGCTGCAAAGTGCTTTGAGAGCCACAGATGAAAGGGGCGCAGGAGAAAAGCCTGAAGCCACAGGCAGTCTTGCAGTGGACTTCAGTGGGCTTTGGATCACTTGCTGCAGCCAAGGAGAAACTGGCCAATAAGAGATATTGCCTCACCCACCTAGAAGAGACACTTGCGAGCAGGTCTCTCCATTCAGCACCCTGGACAGCTCTCAGGCTCCCCAGCAGCCATAGTCATGGGGGTAGGCTGATCTCTAAAAGCACAATCCAAAGCCCTCATGCTCATGTGCACGTCTCATCCCCCCCCACACACACACACACACTCCCTGGTGCTAGCCCTGTACACCACTCCCCCCGGCAACGCAGCCCTCACATGCATGCCCACACGGCCCATGGTGGTGAAGGTGCAAAGGTGCCCGTTCTACTCCAGGGGGAGGGGTGCACAGCTTAAAAGTCCCATGGAAGGTGCAATGAAGAACCATGGCTTCAAAGCCTCCGCTAGGAGCTTAGCCTCACCCCAGGATGGCTTTCCTCAGAGGCAGGCACACGGATGCTTCTCAATGGAAAAGGGGCACAATGTGTGGGTCACTCTCATTTTACAAGAGGGAGGGCTGCCTTGGGGCTGCGGCACTGACTGGGTCTCTGGACACCTGGGTTCAATTCCCAGCACTGCCAGAAGTGGGTGACCTTGGGCAGTTGTTTCCATCCCTGTGCCTCAGTGTCCCCATCTGCAAAATGGGGACATCGAGGCTACTGACTTGCCTCATGACGGGGAGAGGTTGTGAGGGCAAATCCCTTCATGCAGGTGAACCAGTCAGATACGAGTGATGGGAGCCAGGGGGCACCAAATATCCTATAACTAAACCCGATAGACTGCAAGCATGATGACTGCCATCTTGATCAACACAGGGGATCAAACCGGAGACCTCCAGAGCTGGCAGCATGAGTCTCTACACTTTGAGCTAAGGATCCAGGCTCCACAGCTGGTGTGATAACAGACCGATAGCCTACTTGGACTGGAGACCTGGGACAGGTGCTGACCAGTAGGTCACATGAGGGCCCTGCTTTGCTTTTCAGGAGCCCCATCAGGCCTCGAGAGAGAGAGTTTAAGAACAAGGCCCCCCTCCTCCTACTGGGGTGTGCATCCATGCAGCCCTCGTTAGCTCGCGATGCTGCTGAGTGGAGCACAGCCCATCTGCCCCATGCTACCAAGGGCAAGGAAGGAAAATCTGCTCACTGCAGAGAGACATCGCATCAGGAGCCATTCGCCAAGGCAGCAGGCAGACCCACGAAGGCTGCACACACCCCAGAACGTGTTCCCAGCGTGAGCTGTTCCCCTCCTCCTCATACACAC
This sequence comes from Emys orbicularis, assembly GCF_028017835.1. Classification (NCBI taxonomy): domain Eukaryota; kingdom Metazoa; phylum Chordata; order Testudines; family Emydidae; genus Emys; species Emys orbicularis. Next base: position 4,336,814 of record NC_088705.1, on the reverse strand, counting down.
ACAAACGCCAGTTCACACTCGTGCACCATTATCGTTCGCAGCACAGTCAGACATTTCCCATCACTTTTACAATTGTGCACACTCAAAAAACTGGCGGTGTTTCTAAAAATAGCCATTTTCTTCCTCCACACGTGCACCCCCTTGTTTGTGCACGCTCCCGTTTGGGCGTGTTTCTCTCCAAAGCCATTTCCTTCTCTCGCTCGCCCAAGATTACACTTTTACACACAGTGCCGTGAACTGGACACTGCTGCCCGCCGCTTATTTTTGGGGTCAGACTTTGATTCTGGAAGGAAACCTCACAGCTGCCCATCAGCCCCTCCCTGATGCTTCATCGCTGTCCTCTTAACCTCTCCACCTCCTCAGCTCATCAGCCAACTCGGCTCTAAGACTCAGGTTTGGAGCCTTCTCTGGGTCAAAGTCCTACCAAGGGGACATGTTGTGGGTTTAATGAGCAATGGGTTCCCCGTCCTCCCGCTAACCCAAGTGCATCGCTTCCCGAGAGGTCCCAGGCTGCATCGGTGCACTCGCACAGATGGTGCCGCGGCACAACGTGCATGCTCAAAGGAGGAGCCTTCCGTTTGGAGCTGCCAGCTGGGGACTGGCCCTGGCACAGCGAGTGACAAACACTTGAGCTTGTGCACATGAGCACTGGCCAGCAGCAGCACGGTGTGTCCCCACTGCTACAAGAGAAGATGGAGCAGCTGCTGGAAAAGGGTGCTCTTCACTCTCAGGGGCTGGGCATGAAAGGGTTAAGACCAAATCCTGGCCATAGGCTGGCTGGCTCGCTCAGGGATAAATATAGGGCAGTGAAGTCCTGCACAGCCGAGTCACTGGTTCAAATCCAGCCCAGGTCAGTAACGACCAGGGGTCCCCGCATATAATAGGCTCGATGGAATAAGTCAACGTCCTCTCGGCCAGGTGTCCACGACACATAAATGACCATCACAGGTGGCAGTGGGGCCGATGACTGCCTGCGCCATGGAGACAGGATGTCCCTGGGAAGGGGGTCCTTCCAGCTCGGGCTTGAGGCCCACTGGCAAGGGGCACTGAGTGTGCTCTGCAGCTACCCAATGCCACACCCTCCCTGTGGATAAATAGAGGCCTGCGTTCCCCCAGCCCTACATCCACAGACCCCTGTGGTACATTGCTCGCCCAGGCCTGCATGCTGCGCTCCAGGCCCCCTAAGCTAGCACACCGGCGGGTCTCAACTCACTCTGAATTTGCCACTGAGCAATAAAGTTGATCGTCTCCACTCGGCACAAGAAGAAGGAGGGCGGAAGCAGCAGGGAGAGAGAATTAGCTTTCTTCCTGTGGAATCCCCCTGGGCTTTCCATGCCGAGAGTGAATCTGAGCAGCTGTGCGATGCAAACGGCAGGCAGCGCCAATTTATCCGCTGGACAGCGGCAGGGGGAGGACAGACCTCTGGCTGCGTGGGGGGAGGGGAATCCCACAGAGCCTAATGCAGAACACGAGACAGGGTCAAAAGGGAACAAGCTACCTGAACGGTTCCCGCATACCTGGTCTGAGAGCTTCATCACCCAGCTCGACCGGATACTTCTCCACACAACCACACTGAGGTAGACACACCCACCCAAACAGACTGATATTCACACAGCATCACACCCACACACTGGATCACACCCACTCTCAATACTGTCACACCTACACACTAGCACATGCACAGACACGCACGTGGAATCACACACATCTTCACACCCCCCCAAAGCCAAAACTCACACAATCAAACATTCACCCATCACTGCAGGGAAATTCACACACAGCCCTGTGTATACTGGAGCACACACATTCACAAACCCAGAGACATACACCATCCCAGGCGTGCACGCACACACCCAGCACAAACACAGTGCACGCGCACGCACACACACAAATGGACATGTGCACACAGTCACACACACAATCCCACTCAGACTCACACACATACAACACAAACACAGCATGCACGTGTGTGTACACACAGAGAAATGGATGTGTGCATGCACTCACGGCCACACAGACACACACAATTCCATGCACGCACACACACAGAGAAATGGAGATGGGCACACACGCTCACAGACACACACAACCATGCTGATCACACAGGAACACCCATCACAGTGCCATGCCCAGGCACAGCGAGCCCAGCCCGTGTTAATATTCTCACCAGCCCAGGGGAAAAGAAGAGCCGGGAGCACTGAAAAAAAGTGTATTTTGTTAAGAAATGCCGAGACCTTTCCTTTTAATCTGCAATAATAAAACCCGCGCAGACCCGCCAGGTGGGGAGGCGACGGCAGCCTGAACTGCCAGCCACGCTTCCCATGACCGAGAGCACATATGAACGCAAGAACATAAGAATATAAAATCATGACTGGTGTGGAGAAAGTGAATAAGGAAGTGTTATTTACTCCTTCTCATAACACATGAGCTAGGGGGGTCATCAAATGAAATTAATAGGCAGCAGGTTTAAAACAGACAAAAGGAAGTATTTCTTCACACAACGCACAGTCAACCTGTGGAACTCCTTGCCAGAGGATGTTGTGAAGGCCAAGACTATAACAGGGTTCAAAAAGAACTAGATACATTCATGGAGGATAGGTCCATCAATGGCTATTAGCCAGGATGGGCAGGGGTGGTGTCCCTAGCCTCTGTTTGCCAGAAGCTGGGAATGGGCAACAGGGGATGGATCACTTGATGATTACCTGCTCTGTTCATTCCCTCCGGGCACCTGGCATTGGCCACTGTCGGAAGACAGGATACTGGGCTAGATGGACCTTTGGTCTGACCCAGTATGGCCATTCTTATGAATCCTGCTGGGAACTACAGATCCCCTTGCAGAAGCGAGGACTCCCAGAGCTACGGAGCAGACGAGCCAGATCAGGGCTCCATCTGTTCTGGGAGCCCAGTGCCAGCTGCTTCAGAGGAAGGTGCTAGAAACCCTGCATGGACAACGATTGGACAGCCTGCACAGAGGAGCCATTTCTTCCTAACGCCCCACCTCCTACCCCCAAAATCAATTTCAGGCTGGCTTATGCCCTGATGGGTCACGGGGCCCTAAAGCCAACCCGCCGTAGGATCCTGGGAGCCTAAATTGATCATTAACAGCCTGGCCTTTAAAGGGGGGAAATTCATAGATTCCAAGATCTTCTCGTCTGACCTCCCGTGTCGCACAGGCCCAAAATAGAGCCAAGCTTCTACAAAAACACCTAGCTGTGATTTAACAGCTGTCAGTGATGGAGACCCCACCACGACTTTGGGTGAATTGTTCCAATGGTTGATTACTCTCGGCGTTAAAAATTTACACCTTATTTCCAGTCTGAATTCATCTAGCTTCAATCTCCAGCCATTGGATGGTGTTAGACCTTTCACTGCTAGACTGAAGAGCCCGTTATTAAATATTTATTCCCCATGTAGGTGCTTACAGACTGATCAAGCCACTCCTCAACCTGCCCGGTTGAGCTCCGAGTCTATCGCTGTTAGGCAGGTTTTCAAACCCTTCAATCATTCTCGTAACTCATGTCTGACCCCTCTCCAATCTAGTTCCATCCTTCCTGAACTGTGGGCTGCACAACGGTACGCAGCATTCCAGAACCGGCCAAAAGAACCTCTCTACCCCGACTCGAGAGTCCCGTTTATCCATCCAACCATCGCATTAGACCACTGAGCCACAGCATCACCAGGGGAGCGCACGATGGATAATCAGCTGGCTATGACCCCCAAAGCTTTTTCAGAGTCCCTGCTCCCCAAGATAGAGTCCCCCATCCTGTAAGCATGGCCTGCGTTCTTTATTCCAAGATGTACTCATTTACATGGCCCCATGCAATGGCTGCAATAAATCTGAGAAACAGGAAATGACCCCAAACTAAACCCACTCGTGCTCCGAATTCCCTGGTTACCTGGCCCGTCCCCTGGCTGGAGGGGACTTGGTCTAGAGGGGTGCAGAAGAGAGGAGAAGGAGCAGGAATCCTTTCTAATTTAATTATCTTTTCGTGTCTACATCTGCCTGCAGCCCTTCCTGCCAGAGCGGGGTCTGTTAAATAATTTAACCCAGGCAAAGGGAAAGCAGGAGAACAGCAGAGAGGGGCGGATGGAATTAACATCACAGGACTCCTTGGTGGCTTATCAGCGTCACCTGGACTGCCTCTCACTTGACTCTTTGCACTCGGGGTCTGCTAGTGAGTGGTCCCAGTATAGTCACCCAGGCCTAGGCAGGTGTGCACATGAGCGTCTACAAATTTGTTTGCTTGTGCATCTGTCTGTGTCTAAATATATGTGGCACTTCTAGAGAGATTTACAAAACATTTAGGACCAAATTGTGTCCCCATTTAGCCCAGGATAAGGAACACGGCTTGGCCACACCAAGTTAAACCCCAGAAGAGCGTTGCCAGTAGGCAATCACCATTGGGTAAACTGAGGCATAAAGGTTAGGTAAGTGACTTGCCCCAGCACACAGCAGCAGAGCCAAGAATGGACCCCTGATATCCCAAACTTCCAGCCCTGTACTTTTACCAAAAGACCATCTCCTTATCTAACACCACACCCTCTTCTGCGGGCAGCCCCAATTCCATCGCTGAGCTGTGACCACGCCGGCCTCTTGCGCTGTAGCCACCTTGCATTCCAGAGGACGGGGAGAGTGATTTAATGATTTACCAGGCGAGGCTGCGTACCCAGCACTGAGCCCACCAGCTCCCACTCAGCAGCGATCGGAGTCAGTGCCCTGGCCCCACGCTGCACAGACACGCCTCTTCTCCTTCCCAGCGAGCACCGAGAAAGATTCAACACGAGGGGAGCTCTGAGGAACGTGTAACACGAGGGACAGGGGGAAGCACTCGCAGCACAGAGCGTGCAAAGGAAGAGCAGCAGTTTTAGAGATTGGATCCTACCCTCTCACCCCGCAAGCCAACCTATAAGCCCAAAAAGCAAAGCCAAATGAAGGCCCAGGCCCATGCGAATAGGCTCAGCTCCCAGAGTCACCTGCTGGTATCAGGACCTCAACTATCATTTTTAAAAATAGATGTTTCTTTGCAACTGTGAGGGTTAGAAATTTTGAAAACGTGACCCAAGCAAAAGTGACTCAGCCAGCTCTGCCTGAGTCTGCAGGGGCTGAGAGCCTGAAACAACAGCTCAGAGAGGGGGCGGGCCCTGAATGCAACTGACGCAGCGATGTCTGCTCTGCGGACGCCTCCAGCAGAGGAAGCAGCAGGTGCCACTAGAGAGGAAATGACCTGGGCCCACACTCACCACAGAGCAGGCCAGGCCACCTGATCTGGGGCTGGCACGGTGGGGTACCACCCTAAAGCTCCAGATGGGGGACAAGTGTTGGCCCTCTGCTGGGGCGGTTGCCATGGCACCCCTTCATGGGGTGTGCCTACAGCCGGGCATCTATCCCCGCTCATCGTGTGGCTCGTACAGAGCGGTTGGCTGCAGAAGCGCACCCCTTCCCCTTCAGCCTGGAGAGGAAGGAGGCTGAGTGGGGATCCCTCTTCACACTAATTCTTCTCTGGCCCCCAAGCCCAACGCCAGCAAAAATCAGGTGGGTAATTTCATTGCTCCCTTGAATTTTGGGGCCAAGAAACCGTCTGCCCCTCATGCAATCGTAGCGCTCAGCTGAGAGAGAGCTATGGAACAGCTCGCCCATCCCCCTTCCCGGGGATAGGGTCTGTCTGTCCGTCTACGTCCTCACACCATGCTCAACCCCACGGGATGCTCCTGCTGCTGGAGGCTCAACTGCAGCTGTTCCCCAGGGGCTGCTCTCCCCAGGATCTCGCTCTCAGCGACGGGGCTTCCGCCTTTCCCAGAGCTGCACGATCCTGTCCCACTTACCTCTAGCAAGCCCCTCAGATCCCAGCGCCCCATCCTCTCCCTCCTTGACTGCGGCCGCAACTGCTTCTCATGGCCCTCCTTAGTCTCAGCCCCCTGCATCTCTCCTCCAGCCCCTTTTCACCATCCCGCGCTGCTCTTTCCCGATGACCTTCACAATACATCAGCATCTACCTGGCACCCAGACCAACACAGAGCATGGACCATCCCCCATGCCCCTGTCCAGCCACACCAGAATCCAGACCCCGTCCCAAAGGAACCTGATGATCTCACATACACTCAATAACACCGCGGAGGCGAGTCAATGAAGCACCATTACAAGCGAGAGCCATAAATCTCTTTAAGTAATTCAGGGCTGTGCCACCAAGGATGCAAACACTCCAAGTGCAAGCTCTGAGGCCATTCCAGGGACTTCATCTGCCAGTCCCCAGGGGTGAAGACACTTAATTGGAAACAGACCCCAGATCACAGCCTCAAGGCGATGGTTTTGTGTGTGTCACCCTGGCACTTGTCAAACCTTTTAATAAGATGCATTAGGGAGGTCCTGGCATGCACCTCTGGAGCACAGAGTTCGGGATTGCTAGCTCAGACACATGCAGGATTTTCCCCAGAACAAAGACAGAGAGACAACGTTAACACCTTCAGACTAACGGGTTTTGACGTGCTTGTCAGCTTACCTGGAAATGCCCCATCACCTTTCACATTTAAAAAATAAAGAAGTTGGATCTGGAAGCGCAAAATGATGACCCCATTTGGGACTTCACTCCTGCTCGCTGCACATGCAGGGTTACTGATGGATTGTTTGTATCACAGCAGCACTTCAAGGCCCCAGCGGAGATCAGGGCCCCCTTGGGCTGGATGCTGTGCAGACAGAGTTTATAATCTGCACCGACCAGACAGGCCAGGGGAGGAATATTATTTCCACTGTACAGGTGGGGAAGGAGGCACAGAGATTGAGTCACTTGTCCATGGTCATAGAGCGTGTCTGTGGCAGAACTGGGCATTGACCCCAGATCTCCTGGGTCCCAGTCCAATGCCTTATCCACAAAATAACCTTTCCCTTGCCAATGCTCCTGCCTTCCATCAATGCCCAGAGAGCCGTGGTTTTCAAGGGCTATACCCCAGCCCATTCTATGGAATGGGTGGGGGGAAAGAGACAAAACAACCTCCCTTTGATGGGGGGGGGAAAGCTTAGAGAACCAACCCACAACACCCCAAAGCACCAGGGATTGGGAGCCCCATCACTGCAGGATACCACAGACTCCTGCTCTTACAAGAGCTTTCAGTCAAGAGCCAGCAAGAGCAGCTCCCAGATGGAGAAATCTCTATTCACAGCTATACTCACAAGTCTACATACACACAGTAACTTCCAAATGGAGACATTCGGAGCCAACTGCCACCCAGTTCTGATCAGTTCCCGACACCACACTGCCCAGATTTGATACCCACATGTATTGTTAGACAGACAGATGGACGGACACAGGCCCAACATGGCACAGCTGGACAAGTTTCCCAGGGAGCTGTAATTTACAAGCCTGTATATTTTAAATATGTTACAGTGGAATATTGAAATTTGTGCTACAACACAGCGGCTCCCCTCCCCCCCAGCCCATGAATTAGGTCAGTGGCTCACTGGCAAGGCATCAGCTCCAGCCCCACAGGCTCCCTCCTGACATTTGGAATTTCATAAGCTAGCTAAGGGTTCGCCTCCGGCGCCGCGCAGGGAGCAGCCCAGGGGAGGGGAGTTATTTTAAGATCCTTTGTAGATGGGACACCCAGCTGCCACTTTGTTAAAAGCTACCTCCTTTTTATTGGGCTGGAGACTCCAAGCCAGAGTCCTTTATGCCATCACACTCCTGGGCACCTCCCAACCCAACTCCCCGACAAACTGGGGGACTGGGATCTGCATCATGATTCTAAAGGCTTTATTCCACAGTACTCGCAGCCCCCATCGGCAGGCAGTGCTCCGTTCAGCCACACAGCTTCTTCCATTGCTCCCCGGCTTCTACCCTCCTCCAGAGTCAGAGCACAGCCAGCATCTGTGCGCGGTGAGACCAGAACTCAGCTCCTCCTGCTCCAAAAGCACTCTCCCCGCCTCTTGAGCTGAAGGGGAATCTCTGAACAGTACAGGGCCCATGATGCACAGTGGAGCAGTTCTGATTCCATCCAGTAGAGGGCAGTGATGCACAAATGGGAACGCACAGGAGTTCACGGCCCTCTCTCTCCTACAGCTCTTGCTCCAAATGTCTGCCCTCTTTATCACATGATGCTCCGGGAGCCTCTTCTCAGCACCTCCTTGCTTAGCTTTGTTTTCTCCTACAGTCCAACCTCGCCACTGGAGCTATAGGCTTTACCCCTCTGCCAGGGTGCCACCGCCTTCCCTAAACAAACCAGGTGACTGAAAAGTGGAGGAGGCTGCTTGGCAGAGTTCCCATCTATCCCCAACCCCTGGCTTCCGCCACGCGGCAGTCTCAGAAACCACCTCTCTTCTAAGAGCCTCTGTCATTACACCAGGCTTCCCGTCCTCCTGCTGCATGGCACAGGCTGATCACCAGCCATTATTCCCACCTGCTCTCATGAGGATGCGTTGCACCGTTGGGAGTACAGGGGATTGCATTGCTTGGAAGCACCAAGTGCACCAGAGGCAGGACACCAGACCAGGTAGACCCTTGGTCTGGCACCACAAAGATGGGCAGGCGACAGCCCTGAGTGAACAGGGTTAATAGCATCCTGGCTGCGACTGGTCAAAAAATGACAGCGAGGGAGACCCCTACACAAATCCCGGGCTGCCAGCTCTCAGGCTTCTCTTGTTAGACTTGCCATCTTCGATGTGTTTCTTAAAGCCCCAGCTACTGGAGTCACACGGTGCCATGAGAATCCCAGCTTAAGTATGTTTCCGTCTCTCCTGGTTCTGGCTACGACCCCAGAAGGCAAATCAGCAGAACCCCAATATTATGCCTTGCTTAAAAATCTCATGATTCTGGGGGCCCCGCTCATGATTTTTGAACCCTTGGAGCTGACAAAGCCACACATCCCAGAATCAGAAAGAGACACGGATCACACCCTCGCAGGGTGAGGGGGGGGGACTGCAGAGGGGACACACACACACACACACACACACACACACACACACACCCCACCACCACCAAACAGCCCATTTCTTTGTTCACAGCTGCTCAGAGGCAAAGAAGGAAGCTGACTCTGCAGTCACTTTCCATGCATAGGGCCCGCTAGCGCTCTCAGGCTAATTCATTAAACACGATAGCCCTGGATTTCCCTAATACCTCAGCTCTGCCACTTACCCAGCCGCTCCCTTCAGTGGCAGACTGGGCATTAGTTAACAGCCAGAAGCTGGGCAGCACTCGCATTGGCTGCTGCCCCATCAGAGGGATCCACACTAATCTCCTTGAACCTTGGTAGAAACGCTGTGGGTGGCAGTTGTTCGGTGATTAAAGTACACAGGAGCCCACTTAGCCGGCTGGCTGCAAGGGAGACAGACCTGCTAAGAGACGAGCGTTTCTGCTGCAGCAAAAGGAACCCGGCGCTATTCACAGCTGGCTGCCTGACGGTAGAGCCTGAATTCCCGACCTCTGCACCTCTGGAAAAGGGGATGTGCTCACCACCAATTCCATGGGAGCCGGTGGGAGATTCAGCAGTTTGGAGGAAAAAAAAAAAAAAACAAGGCCACTTATTTTAGGTGCCTAAATGAGGCTCTAGGAGCCTGGCTTTAGGTTGGGGAAAAAACTGGCCTCCACTTCCAGGTGGGAGAGGCAGCATAGGCTAGTGGACAGAGTCGCGATCTGAGATTCAGAAGACCCAGGATCTATTCCCAGCCCTGCCACTGACCTTCTGTGTGATCTTGGGCAAGTCATTTCACTCTCTGTGCCTCGGTTTACCCCACACACACACACACTCTGCCTTGGCTGTTTAGCTTGTAAGCTGTTTGGCACAGGGACTACCTCTTATTCCAGGGGTGTCTCAGTCAAGGCTCCCCAAGCGCTACCGTAATACTAACAGCAATGATGCCAACTGAAACCCCAGATCTTGAGCTGAGTCCAGTGCAAAGTCCTATGTCTATGAAGGTCTGACTCTGAATGGACGTGAGCAGAGCAGCAGTGTGTCCCAGAGAACCAGAGAAAAAATAAAACGTCAATGTGACATGTTCAGAAGTGCCTGCTTCCAGCAAAGATACATCTAGCAAAACTTGCTTTCTTATTGGCCCAATTTGTTCAAGTGGATGTGTAAGCCGCACCCACCCAGTGTAGAACTCTGTCCCTCTCTAGGGGTGAGCAGTCTGGGACACGGAGGTAATTTCCTGCAATACCCTTGAAAAAAACCTTATTGAATGAAGTTTAAGTGTCTTTGGAGTCCACTACATTAAATGCACAGGTTCTGTAGTGTTGTGGGCCTGGATGAGGAAAGGATTGTATCGAACAATGCGGCAGACACAAATGATCTTTTGGGACAGTGTATTTCCTGGGAAATTTCTAGGGATGAATGCAAATTCCTCCGGTTATTCAAAAACCCAATCTTTTGAAGCCACACCCTAAGCAGAGACACATTGTCAGCTGATTACACGCTCAGAGCTAAGGCTGTTATAAAGGTGTAACCACAAGAAAGCCTCTTGGTGGGGTTTGAAGCACTGACTCCTACCAGAACCCCTGCTAGAGGTAATAGCTGGTAAGAGGACTGACATGGAAGTAGGTTCTTTTATTGTTTTCTCTGTAATGCTTTTGCCTTGAGAATAAATGTGCTTGCTTAGAAAGAGCTGTGCTGAAACATAACTGCTGGCAGTTATGCTGCTCAGACGCCTTCGAAGAGAAAGCAAAACACAGATGCTTTGCAAGCTGCTTGGGACAGGGTCTGTCTCTTATTCCACATGGCCAATGTTGGCAGGGAACCGTGCAGCCTGGAAAAACACACTGGTCAGGAGGGAGAGCGACAGAAGTCTGGGCAAGAAAGGTGGCAGCCGAGGAGCCTAGAGTGGAGGAGGAGGCTTGCAGGACCACAGAGGGGAAATACAGGTGCAGTTGCCCAGAACTGAGACACAGTCAACATAGAGGTTGATGAGCTGCTACAGTCTTTGGCTAACAGAGCCAGATCTTTAAACTCAGGCAGAAAAGTCTCGTGTGTTTCAATCCAGAGGTCCCAGGCTCAATCCCCACCGCTGACAATGCACCGAGGATCACCCCAGCTAAAGTGGATTTGCACTGACAAAGTTAAATTCCTTCCTGTGCAAAGGGCTTAAGTGGGACTTTTATCATTATTGTCCTTTAACATTTATCCTGTGGTAGCCCCGACAGGTCGGCCCTCCCTTAACACGCTCAACCAGGCACCTTCACAGAGCACAGGCAGTTCACATGGCTGCCCATACAGAGCAATGCCAGCAGTATTAATGTTACCTCAAACACAGGCTTCCTTGATTGCAATTACGATGCTGCACCAGTCACCTGGGTGCCAAGTCACACATTATGGGGTTGTGTCAGAAAAAAAAGCCATCCACCACTGAGGCCATTTGTCAGTGTATCTGTCCATGCGTGTGCATCGACCTGCATGCCAGCCGACCCTGGGCACCCACCTGTAAATGCTTTTTCAAGTGCAACTCAACAGCTATGAATGATACATTATCACACCCTACCAATACCTCTAGAGCAGCCCTCAGTGGAGCTGCTCAAAGAGACTGACAGGCATCAGTTGCGCCTTGTGTTGCCCCGGTATCCTTCTAGCCTTGTCAAGAGGGATAAACTGAGGCCCAGAAGGTCAGGTGGCCTGATTTCCAGAGGTCCCGAGCAGTGGCAACTCCCACTGGCTTCAGCGCCTCTTAATATCACATTCCTATAAAACTCACCAAGGTCCCAGAGTAAGTCAGTGACAGCCAGGAATAGACCCCCAAAGTCTGACTCCCCTTCCCTCTTACTGTAGTGTTGTTCATGAGTGCTTGGCTGCCCCCCACTGCTTTGTTATTGTAGGATTTCCTCAGGATTATTGCCGGAGGTGCAGGGATATTAATTTTCTGGAGCCGTGAAGCGTACGCGTGCGGTAAGCCAGGTTTGAAAAGAGAGAATTGCAAAGCAGCCCTCTTTGCTTGGGCAGCACCAGCCGAAAAGGCCCTGAGACACATCTCTCTGAACTGTACCAGAGCTGAGAGAAACAGGAATTCTGCGGCTGATTAGAAATCACGTCATTACTTGTTCCAATTCCAGCCTTCGGGGGGCAGGAATAAAAATGTGACGAGTCTAATTAGGATTTATAGAAGGTTTTAGGGGAGTTTAAATAGAAAGATGCCAAAGTTCATCCGCAGATACTCTGCCCTTTATCCCTGGTGTGGGAGACCTCGCCTGTCTTTACAAAACTGTATAATTGAACAAATTAATTCGCCTTAGTCCCATGTGCATTTGCTCTCCCGTCACATGCCTCTCCACGTACCCCACTGAGCCGACATACCTGCCAGACCATGTAGCTTGATCTCACACACACACACACACACACACACAGAGTACTGGCCTGAGAATGATTAAGTCGTTTCTTTCCCCTCGCTGTACTATCTCCCTCCAAGCGCCAGGTCACCCTAACCGGAACAGCGATCCGCACACCGAAATGCAGCGAAACAATCCGTCAGTTGCATTCTGCTTCAAAGGAGGCTGGTGAAAGCCGAGATCCCCAGGAGCAGTGTCGCTGACAGAAGAGGAGCGGCTGGGAAAGGAGATGGGAGAAAGCGCAGGTTTCCTGCCCTGTGCTCACTCTCGCGCGTTGCTTCTTGGCTCGCTCCGAGCGGAAGGGGGTGTGCAGAGCTGAGTGGGAGCCTGAATCCAGGCAAGCTACACGCTCAGCTCAGAGCCAGCACCTTCTGCAAGCAAGTGCTTTCTTGTCCATTGTATTGCACTCTGGGGCAGAGCTCCCCTTCCGGGAGGGGGTGCAGATGGGACAGATTGCAGAGCAGGTGAACAGGGGAGGAGGAAGGGGAACGGAGTGGGGGAAGACCGTGTGACGTGAGAGAGGGGGCAAGGGAAAAGGAGGAGTGCCGGGGGTGGAGGAGGACAGAGGTGACATGGAGGTGCAGTATTCCATCCCACCTTGCAAAGGACAGGTCACCCAGGGGCTGCACCCGTCCCTCTGAGGCTAGCCCCTCCCTACTTAAAAAGCAGGGCTACCTACAAGCTCGTCATGACCAAGGCTTTATGGCAACAGCACCGGCCTGCCACAGGGCCCTAGACCTGCCTCAGCTCCTGGCCCTGGCTGCCAGCACTCAGCCTGAGCTGTCCTAAGGGACTCCGGCAGCAGAGGAATCCCTAGGAAGCCGTGGGAGGAAGCCACGAACTAGAGACTTAAGTCTGTTTCAGCTGCACGGATTTTACAATGTGGATCTCAAGGATTCCTCTAGGATTGCCAAGCACAGCAGCCAGGCAGCCTTTCAAATAAGGTGACTCATCTGTATTGTCAAATCTCTCAGCCTTGGTGTTAAAGAAAGAGAGAGAGAGAGAGAGAGAGAGAGTGTGTGACACACAGAGACACCACTGCCCTCTGTTGGATGGCATCAGTACCCAGCTGTGTCCCATAGGCCCTACACTGCTCAGAGCTAATGGGGATTTTCTTTTCGTTCAAGTGGGAGGGGCAAGTGCTTCTGCAGAAGGAAGATTCACTCTGATTTATTGTTTGTATTATGGTAGTGCCTAAGGGTACGTCTACACTGCATGCAAAACCCAGGCCTGTGGGGCCCGGGCTAGTGGACAGTTCATTGTTGCCAAGCCCACGTTTGAGTAGCCACACTTCATTGTAAACCTGGCTCTCACAGCCTTGCTAACGCGCCCATACTGCACTGCGCAGACCTTCTGAGTCAGGTCTGCAGTGTGACCTGCATCCACGCTGCAAAGTGACAGGGCTTGGACCCCAGTGGCAGTGACCCACCCCCCTAGCAGGGTCTGAGGACCTGGCTCCTGAGAGCTGGCTGACCCCAGGCAGACTGATGTGTGTGTGTGGATGGTAGGGGCACTTGGGCTCAAACCTGACTCAGAGCCCGGACTTAGTGTGCAGCATAGACATGCCCGAAGGGTCCCAACTGGGATCAGGGCCACACTGGGCCAGGCGCTGCACACACACCTTGCGGGACAGTCCCTGCCTCAAAGAGGTTTACCAACGAACTAGAAAAGATGGGAGGGGAAACGGATGCACTGAGAGGCGCAGCGACTTGCCCAAGGTCACACACAGGTCAGTAGCAGAGCCAGGAACAGAACTCGCATCTCCTGAGCCCCAGTCCAGCCAAACCCCAGTGCCCCACGGGAAGCAGCAGAGAGACAGCCACCAAGTCCTAGCTAGCCACAGAATTTTGCATATTCTATGACTAGGCCAAATGATGCAGGGTGGTAGCAAGGTTGCATCAGGACAAGCTTAGGATGGCCATGTTGCTCACAGGGGGCTAGGAAGCGATGGGGAAATCCGGCATGAGCGCCCCACATGGGAAAACAATTCACAGGCAGGGAGATGAGCACAGCAAGGGGAAGCGACCTGGCCCAGGTCACCCAGGGAGTCTGGCAGAGCTGGGAACTGAACCTAGCTCTCCAGCGCTTTACACACACGCCCAGCGAGACTCCAGGGACAGAGACCCGACCATTGCCTTCACCGTGAAATACATAAACTTTTTAAGGCAGCCCATCCAGACGTGGGCAACAGCTTAATCCTCCAGCTGGGTCCAGGCCATTTCCCATCCAGGTGAGAGTGTAATTCTCCCACCCCTAAGCTGGGTTTTGGTTCCAGCTTCATCGCCGTTTAATTCCTATTTTGCTCAATGAAACAGCCCAGGCTCTGGGGTCCTTTCACTTGTGGGGGATGGGGCATTTGCAATTTTAATAGTGAAGGTATTTTTAAAACTGAGTTACTTCACCCTGGAAACAGACCAACAAGCCTGCATCCGAGGGGCCACTGTGTCCTTTCCACTCTGCACCGGTGCCCACTGCACCACATAGCTCGTCGAGAGCCACCGGGGGAAAGTTCTCCTTGAGCCACCATCAGGATGAATGGGGGCAAGGTGATCTATTTATACACCTCCCTGGTGTAACTGGGAAAACCTTCCCCAGCCGCTCCTGAGACAATTGCTCCACTTGAGATTTGTTCCTATTTGCCATGCAGCTTTGCAGAAGGGAATTGCTCCACATGTATGCAAGCTCCCTAGCCTGCCTTTCAAGGAGTAATTCTATGGCCTTTTCGCAGGGCATCAGCCCACCGTTTGATGATTAACCCAGTCGCACATTGTAGGAAGGAAGAAACCACTATATCATGGTGAGACAGGTTATGAAGACGAGAAACCAGCCGACTATTCTTGATTTCAATGGAGCTTTGCCAATTTATACCAACGGGGGATCTGACCCAAAGAGCGTAGGGCCTTAATGGAAGCTCACTTTGGCCGCTGGACATTTCTGCAATAAGAGAGAAATCAAGGGAGTATTCTTAGCACTCTGTATCCTTCCAGGCAATGTAACTTTAATTATTCATTGCCAAAGTCCTGGAGCAAGCACCCAGGACTGCAATGGGAATCTCCATGATACAGCAGAACCCTGTTCAGTCAATAACTTCTTTGGCCTAATATTCAGTCCTTCATTGGGTTTGAGAGCTTTTGGGGGGGATCCTGTTGTGTGGAGACTGATGGGCTTAAGTCACACAATCTGGAACTGTGTCTAAATTCCTCATTTTGTTTGGCTCCAGGGCTTTGGTTCGGGCAATTACGGTAATAAGGGCCAAGAGCAACACTTGGCTCCAGATCCAAAAAAAGAAAAGAATCAGGGTAGGCGGGATCCAGGTTTTTTGTTCAGCTTATTATTAGAGAGATAAGGGCCATGTGCAAAACCTGGATCTGGATCCAAAGTGGCCAGCTGTTCCGGCTTATGATGGAAATCAAAGCCAAGTGCAAAATTTAGCTCTGGATCCAAACTTCCTGGCTGTTCAGCTCCAGGATTCAGTGCAGCTCATAATAGATCTTAGCTGTAAGTGCAATAGTTGGACCCAAAATACTTGAAACTGGATGTTATACTGTGCCAGTGATATTCCATCCCATATCCCCCCACAAAACTCTTGATGGGTCCAAATAAAAATTCTGGACACAAGCACTGGGAAATGTTTAGCCCCAGACAAAAACTGTGCAAAATGTAGATCAGTGAAACTTTAGGAATTTGTATTTTGTTGGGGGGGGGGAGGGACTGGCTCTCTGCTGCAGGACAGCACAGCGATACCATCAGACAGAATAGGGCTTTTAGACTCAACCTTAAGTCTAAGATTCTCCACTTCTACCCTTCATATCACGAGGCTAGACCATGATAAAACCCATGGTGTGGAGGGGAAGGGCGTTACTTATAATGACCCCCTTCCATCACAGATGTATCTTGAGGTATGAGACTCATGTTCCCAGCATGGGTACCACAGTCCCAAAACTTACACTCCTTTTATAGCACAACCTTTTACCCCCCAGATACCCTCCACCCCCAATAGCAACTATTGATTAATATCCCAGTACACTGGATCACTTGCATTCACAGTCCTGGCAATGACCCACGTGCTAGCTAGTGGCCATGCCTTATCTACCTGCAGAGCAGTGCATCTACGAGTTTAGTGCTGATGAAAGATCGTAAGTGGTGATTTTAAGTCCTTTGATTATCCGCAGAGTCAGTGCAGCAGCAGGGCAAGCTTCCCACACGCCAGTGTCCCAACAATGAGCCTCAGCCCCCGGTTGGAAAGACCCCCCGTAAAGCTGGGGTAGGGTCCCCATGGTCCATCCAGACCTTGATCTCTCTCAGCAACAAGGGAACGGGTTGTAGTGGTGGTTTTACCACCTGGACAGCGGCCCACTAACGTTAGACTTGAGACCACCTTCAGCGCTGCAAACTCCCCTCCTAACTCCAGTCCACCACCGCCCCAGTGGGACCCACTCTTTCTCCTGAACTGGTCAGTCTGCGGCAGCTGCTTTATTGCCACACTGGAATCAGAGGGACAGCTGCCCTCTAGGGATGATCTAGATCATGGGTGGGCAAACTTTTTGGCCTGAGGGCCACATCTGGGTATGGAAATTGTATGGTGGGCCATGAATGAAGAGCTGTGACAGCTATGTGTTTTTTAAAATCAGAAAAGACATGCTGCGCCAGGGGCGTAGCCACGGGTGGACCGTGGCCCACCCATTTATCATCCAGGGCAGGCCCACCCCATCACTTGCCCCACTCCGCCACCCGGTGCTCCAAACAGGGAGCAGGGTCGGGGCACTGGAGCGGGGCAAGCCCCCAACCCCACTCCCTGGCCGGAGCGGGGCAATGGAGCTCAAGGGCCAGATTAAAAGCTCTAACCCATAGTTTGCCCACCCCTGATCTACATGGCACCTGGGTCTCTCCTGTTCTCTGCCTGAGGCACACGCCCATTTGGCCTCCCAAAGACTGAAATGTTTTAGTCAAATGCAAATTATTGGGCTCAAGTGGATGAAAGCTAACGTCCTTTGATATACAGGAAGACCGATGAAATGATCTAATGGTCCCTTCTGGCTTTAAACTCTATGAGCTGAGACTATTTCTAGGGTGCGGACTAAGCCACATGCAGGTCACCAAGTAGCTGTGAGATGGTCATGCTTCATTGGGGCCCTGCTCAAAGCCCAGAACTTGTCCGTACGGAAATCTCTAAGCTGGGGCTAAGGCCTGAAGATGCTAACCAAGGGCATTAAGTACTACAAGATGCAGTTCACGGAGAGTCTACCCAACCAAGCTCTACCCTGACGTTGACCCGCTCTGTGCCATCTCCCCAAGGATGCACGCCCTGGCAGCGCCAGCTTCCCATTCCAGGTACTCAAATGGCTCTGTGGCTATGTTGGTGGTTGTTTATTTCTCGTGTTTACACTCCTGCTGAAACGGGAGCCGCGGGCACTTTGATAAATGCATTGAAAGGGCTGATCCTCTGCCAACCCCTCCACTAAGTGCATCGGTGATGCTATCGTGTGCTGCTCCTCACGGCGAGATCCCCTCCCT
This sequence comes from Emys orbicularis, assembly GCF_028017835.1. Classification (NCBI taxonomy): domain Eukaryota; kingdom Metazoa; phylum Chordata; order Testudines; family Emydidae; genus Emys; species Emys orbicularis. The sequence continues at coordinate 4,319,004 of NC_088705.1, read as the reverse complement.
CAGTCAAAGGAGAGATCCCTCAGCTGCCTACGGAGGAGTGTCCTCGAGGACTCCGGCAGCTGGGGAACACACGGAAATGTTTACAGGAGAGCACGTAAAAGCACTTGGGTGGGATGAAAAGGAGAGAGAGAGACAGACAGGAAATGACATCTCTTTCCTAAGGGAATCTAAACTTTACCAGCAAGCTCCTGCTCTCATTTATACGACAGTAACTGTTCCGGAATCGCTCCAGATTCACACCGGCAGAATCCAGCCCTCTTTTGGGTGCCAGGGCCATCTTATGGGGGCTTAGCATTATAAATGACCATCCGCCCAGCTGTATTTTCATTCCATCAGTTCGGAGCCTCATGCTCAGGGTCTAGATGCCAGCAATAAACCTGCCAATGGATGTAACCCCCGAGAGTACATCTACACTGCAAAAAACCTGCAGGCAGCAAGTCTCAGAGCCGGGCCTCGCATAGCCTGCAGTCATTCCCAATCGGGCTCTGAAACCCACCCTGGAGGGACCTATTGGGAGAAGTAGATGTCCTCAGGTGGGACTGTCACCAGCAGGGTCCCTCCTGACCCCCGCCACTCCAGCTGCTGTACATATCATACCCAGGTTATACATATCCCAGATACATCTGGTGCCTTGCAGTCTTCATGCGAGATTCCAGGCAAGACTGTAACAGAAGACAGGGAGGCCCACTAGAGAACTCCCAAACTATTTAAAGGGGTACTACCCAATTCCTATCACTGCAGAGACTAGGCTCTAGTAACTTACAGAGACCCAGGACCTACAATAAGTGACAACCTCACCCCCGCCACGCTGGGGTCTCCAATGCTGTTGCTAAGAAAGACCAGTCCCCTGCAACCTTATTGGGGGTTTTGCTGCCAGCGAAAACAGTGCTGGGGACATGGCAAACCCAGGCCTTCACAAGGCCACTGACAGCTTAAGCAGGCATGCTGGGGATGGATGTCCCTCCAGATCACTCCGTGCTGGGCAGCCTGAGGTTGATTCTGAGAGTGAGCCCAACATGGGAATTAAATCTTCCCACGATCAGCTAAACACGTTAGTGCCAGCAAAATGCCCCAAGCCGCTTCGTAATGTCTGTCAGCCCCTGCCCCATAGAATTCCCAACAACGGAACAGCACTGCCCACCAGACAGCCATCAACAAACAGATGCCAGGGAGCTGTCCAGGCATGGATGCCCACAGGACAGCACCATGAGAACACGTGTAACCCTCATCATCACATTCTGAAGGGAAGAAGGTTTCACCTTATGCCAAATCTCCATGCCTGTCTTTGGTGTGTACTTGTGTCCCATCCCCCTTCCAGCTGGCCTGCCTACTATGGGATAACAGCCCTACTTCTGCTGGTAGCTAATGGAGTTACTCCTGTAGCTCACCTAAAGGAGGTCTGCACTGCAGTGTCAGAGGTCCCCGATTCAAACCCAGCAGATGGCCCAGGCTGGCGGTCATTACATCACGCTACCTTTTTAGCTGGATCTACATTTAGGGCCTGATCCTGCTCCAATTTAAGTCAACAAAGGAAGAATCCACATCCACCGAGGCTGGGATCAGAGACCGAGCTATGCTACTGCCCATCACCAGGCTCCTGGTGGGGAGATTGTTGGATTTAGGGAGGAGAATGAGGCCCAAACCCAACCCTCCCTGCTGTCAAACAACAGCTGGAAGCCCAAGGCCTGATTCTGCTCTGTGTGACTCAGCAATGACTCCACTGGAGTCAGCAGAGCCACCCCGCTGTAAGGGAGAGGAAATCAGACCCACAGCGTCCGCTCTTTACAAGGCAGCCCCTATCCGGCACGCAGAGCGTGTTGTTCTCTTTGGGATCGGCACCACAAGCAGATTGCTGAGCAGGGGGAAGGCCTGTCCAAGCAGCAGCATTTACTATCAAAGTAGCCATCAAAAAAATAAAACCAGCAAAGAACCAAATCCAGCCCGTAAAACCCAGGAGCTCGGGAGTTCCTGCCCGCACCCTCTGCGTCACAGCAGCCTGTCCTGGGCAATCGGAGTGCCTGATCCTGCCTGCTGCTCAGCACAGCTGGGCACAGTGCACACCCCATGCACAGCAGCTCACAGGATCTGGGCCTTACTTTGGGGACCTCCTCTGGGAAAATTGCTGGGGTCCAAGCTCAGGCTCCTCAGTGCTTCTGTGTCACCCTCCGTCAGAGGGACTCTGAGCACTGCACACATGTATACATTTAGCCTCACCGCCCACGGGGCAGAGCAGCGTCCCCACCCCTATTTTACAGGTGGGGAAACTGAGGCACGGGCCCAGGTTTTCCACAACGGCTTCTCATTCTTCATGCTTTCAAGTCTGGAGATACTCCGCAGGGCACCCCCGCCAGGGCACCCCTAGCCAATCCAACAGGGGCTCAGCGCCCCCAGGATCGGGCAGTCACCTGAAGGAACCGCTGAGTGGTTCAACAGCCAGAAACCCCTGACGGGCAATGAGGAGAGTCAGGCCCCGATGTAACTATTTAAAATCGCTGGTGCAGCCGGAGCGGCCGGTGGCTGCCTGGGGGAATTCCCAGCGGACCGGGCCGGGACCCCCCAGCCCTAGCTCCCGGGGCGTGTCTGCGGAGGGGAGATACCCCCACACCAGGAAGCCCCGCAAACTTGGATGGCTGCCCTGCTCCCGGGGTTTAAATCTCCGGGGGGGGGGTGTCTCACTTCCCTCCCCAGCAGGCAGATGACTGAGCCCCGCAAGTTTCTGCAGCTCGGGGAGACACACGCCCCCCATCCCCCGCAGGACGCCCCCAAGTCGCTTTCTCCCCTACAGCAACTCCCCCCCCGGCCCCGCTTGCGGGGCGTCTGCACCTCGAACCAGCCCCAGCTCCTCGCCCCGGGAGCGAGCCCTACCCGGGCTCCGCTCGCCCCTCGCACCCAGCCGGCCCCTTTGCAGCCCCGGCGGGGGGAGCCACCAGCGACCTCCGCCGAGAGCCTGGCGAGATTCCGCCCCAGCGTCGGGAGAGAGACTAGAGCGAGCTGCGGAGCCGGAGCTGAGGCCCGGGCACCCCCCCGCTTCACCCAGGGGAAGTCGTGTCCCGTCCCCCCCCCCCGCCCACGTCCAGGCAGGGACGAGCCCTTGCAAAGTAGGCGACTAACTGTTGATAGATTGCGCGCACTAGCCACCAGGCTGGGCTCGCTCGCCAGGATCCAGCTGCAGCCTTGCGCGCCCCCCCCCCCCCCCCCCACGGCGGATGGCAACGCAGCCGGCAACCCCCCCTCCTCCCCCGGCAGCCAGCAATAGCCCTGCTCCTCTTACCTTGCCGGGGAGCCGCTCCTCGCAGGGCTACATCCTGAGATCCAGCTTCCTCCAGCGCTTTCACGCCTCCGCCTCCTCCGGATTTTTTGCTTCCTGCTGAGGATCCCCCCCGACTCCCCCCACACCCCCGCCCCGGAGAAGCAATGAGAATAAATCTCCCCCGCGAGCCTGCGCTGGGCCGGGGCGGGTGAGGAAGGGGACGCGGGAGGGGTCCGGAGACCCCCGGGTTCCGCTCCGGCCCCGCACTGCAGATCTAGGGGGTTAATTGTGAAGACACGACGGTGTCTCCTTTACGGACTGACACCCGGGGAGGGGAGCGGCGCGGGGGAAGATGTGGAGATGGATTTCCCCAGGAACCGGGGGGGCGCGGCCAAGGCAGACACAAAGCCTCCCCCCGGGGCAGCGCCGCTCCTTGGGGCTTTGCAGGGAAGATGCAAAATGGTCTCAGCACATGGTGCCCCCCCCCCCCCGGCAAGGCCAGGCCAGGGGGGGGCCTCCCATGCGCGCGGCCAAGGCACGGAGGGTGGAAGCCGCGGGGCTGGCGCGCCCCGGGGACCCCGGCTCGGAGCGGGGACAAAGCCCCTTTTCGCTTCCTTACACAGCAGCCGCTTTGCCACAGGAAACCGATAAACATGCAGAGCGCGAGAGAGCTCCAGATCCGAGCCTCGTGCGAGCTCCCGCGCCCCCGGCTCCGGCGAGCTCGGCGGCGAACAGGGGCCGGGGGCGCTGCGGGGCAGCTGGGGAAGCCCGTGGGTCCGGCCGGGCCTGCGCGCGGGGGCAGCTGGGGAGACACGGGCTCTCTCCTCCCCTTACCCAGCTAACGAGCTATTTCCGCGGGGGGCGTAACCGGGCAAAAGCAGCAGGTGGAGGAGGGTGCCCGCGCCGGAGAGCTGCTTCCCCTCCGGCCTAGCTCAGGGGTGTCCTGAGTTTGCCAGGTCTCCTGCCATTGCACGGAAGCGGAATGAGCGCCTGGCCTTCCCCGAGGTTTCTGAAGTTCTGCCCATTTTTAATTAGCTCAAGCCTGTCCCACAACCCCCAGTAGCTCTTCCCTAACGCCCCTTCACCCTGAGCCACAGCCCTGCCCCCTTCCCCCCTACACAGCTCCCCATCCCACTCCTGCTCCCCCCCATCATCCCCAGCTAGGGGGGGGGGGGGTTGTGAGTTGGAAAATGTTCTGCCAGGAACAAGGCTGAGGCTCCCAAATTCATCTCACCCATCACCGGAATCTGGCTGTAGCAGGCAGTCGCTAGGGGGACAGCCTGGTGCAAAGGAGGCCTCTCTGGGGCTGTGGTTATGGGCCCAGGACTGCAAAGGCAACAGTGTTTGGGGGGGGGGGAGTTGGCCTTACCCCCATTGGAATGAAGCAGCCATGAGCCAGGAAGGTGCCGGTTGTTGTTCTCATCCTTTGGGAGCATGGCCCTAGCAGGGCTGAATCTGCCCCACAAAAAAATTTCCTCCAGGAGCCAGCTGGTGGGTGCACTGAGGCCTGCCCTGCCCCCTGCATTCTGCTCACTGGGCACCCTTTGCTGGGGGAGACCTTCCCCCAGGACAGCATTGAAAGCAGCATGCACGTGCACAAGTGTGTGGAGGTACCTGAGTGTTTGCACGTGGCAGGATGGGGGGGTGAGTGTTCACCCCACCCTCCACGTGTGCCGGGGTATGTGTGCGTGCACAAGTGTATGGGGGAACGTGCCTGTGCAGTTGTATGCAAGTGTGTGTGAATGCGCACTAGTGTAGGTGTGACTGTGTCTGAGTATGTGCGTGTGTGTGCACACGTATACGTGTGAATGAGTGAGTGCTTGTATGAGGATGTGTGTAATTGTGTCTGTGTATTTGAGAGGGGAATTTCACATGGGTACCTGTGACACCTCACCCTCACCACAGTGAGCCACCTTCCCCTGGCCGCTGCTCCTGGCTCACCACGTCTCACTGTCACGGATCCAGGACCCTCATTCAGGCATTTCGGAGCCATCTCCCCAAGGCAGCAGAGAGAGGTGGTCTCCAATCTCCCCTAGCCGACACCCCCTGCCCCTCATCAGCACAGGGTGATGCTGCATGATGCGGTTTCACTGGAAAGCTGTAACTAAAGCTGCCAGTTTGGGCTGGACATACTCCTGGAGGTTTCATCACATGACATCTTTAATTAAAGGTTCATCTTTAACTCCTGGTGATCTCCAGGACCATCCTGGAGGGTTGGCGACCTTAGCTGCAACACAGTCATGGATTATCTTGGCTCAAAGAGCTGGCGCGGTGAGTTGGAGCCTACCTCCCTCTAGAGGTGATCGTAACCGTAGGCCACGTACTGCCACCTGCCAGCCTTACCTCTGTAGCTCCCTGCCTGCGGTTCTCTAGGCGCCGTCCCTGGTAAAGCAGCTGTGGTTTGCTTTAACAACAAGGAGTCTGGTGGCACCTTAAAGACTAACAGATTTATTTGGGCATAAGCTTTGGTGGGTAAAAACCTCACTTCTTCGGATGCATGTGGTTTGCTTTGTCACACTGCTCCTGGCTCATGCTAGGAGGGGAGCAATAACTAATCCTTGCCTGGGAAATCTCTGCAGCCTGCCGAGTCTAACCTGTAACTCAGGTCTCTCGTAGCCCTTGAGAAAACGATCTGGGACTAGCCCAGGAGCGAGGCGTGTAATTGGCCCTGCCATCGGGTTGTGCAATAACTATTCATTCTGCCTTCTCCCAGATCAATGCAGAGCCCGCGGCGCGGGAAGGAGATTCCTTTCTGCCCTTCACACGTCAAAACCCTACAATATGAGGCATAATTCACTAATAATAATAATTACGGACAGCACCAGTTAGAAGTGCAATACGATAGTAAACTGGTTAACGCCTCCCTGTGTGCCCAGGAGAGGAAACGCGCAGGGATCAGCGCATGCCCTTCGCCTGGGTTTTTCCTGTCTTAGTGGGTTGCTCTCAGAGCCCTGAAGACCTATTGTTGCTATAATAATAGGGCGAACTGTGCAGACTCTATTCCCCCAGGGTAAACCAAAGAAAATCCCTCTCTATTCAGTGGTGGCTAGATGACTTTAATAGGGGCTCAGCCAGGAACTGTTCACATCATTTCTCCTTTCACTTGCTGGCATTAAGAATAAACCATGTGGAAGATTAATCCTGTAATCGGCTGCCTTTGCCTTTGGTTTTTTGCCCTTTGCCACACATATGGTGGTTTACTGTAGGGTCACTCGTGTGTGTTATGCACAATGGTTTGTTGTTATAGGGTCACTGGTGATTGCTGCACGTATCGGTGTGTTCGTGGAGAGGTTGCTTTGCACACAGGTTGTTATTGTAGGGTCACTTCATGAGTGCTGTGTATACTGGTTTGTTACTTGAGGACCACTTATAAGTACTAGGCAAGCCTGTGTGAGCTGGGGCCTCAGTTCCCCATCTAGGACAGATTACAAACTATCCCCAAACTAGGACAGATTACAAAGGATGAATATAGGCAAACAACACAGGAATGCAGGGGCAAGATTAGAAAGGCAAAGGCACAAAATGAGCTCAAACTAGCTACAGGAATAAAGGGAAACAAGAAGACTTTTTATCAATACATTAGAAGCAAGAGGAAGACCAAAGACAGGGTAGGCCCACTGCTTAGTGAAGAGGGAGAAACAGTAACAGGAAACTTGGAAATGGCAGAGATGCTTAATGACTTCTTTGTTTCGGTCTTCACCGAGAAGTCTGAAGGAATGCCTAACATAGTGAATGCTAATGGGAAGGGGGTAGGTTTAGCAGATAAAATAAAAAAAAAGAACAAGTTAAAAATCACTTAGAAAAGTTAGATGCCTGCAAGTCACCAGGGCCTGATGAAATGCATCCTAGAATACTCAAGGAGCTAATAGAGGAGGTATCTGAGCCTCTAGCTATTATCTTTGGAAAATCATGGGAGACGGGAGAGATTCCAGAAGACTGGAAAAGGGCAAATATAGTGCCCATCTATAAAAAGGGAAATAAAAACAACCCAGGAAACTACAGACCAGTTAGTTTAAATTCTGTGCCAGGGAAGATAATGGAGCAAGTAATTAAGGAAATCATCTGCAAACACTTGGAAGGTGGTAAGGTGATAGGGAACAGCCAGCATGGATTTGTAAAGAACAAATCATGTCAAACCAATCTGATAGCTTTCTTCGATAGGATAACGAGTCTTGTGGATAAGGGAGAAGCGGTGGATGTGGTATACCTAGACTTTAGTAAGGCATTTGATACGGTCTCGCATGATATTCTTATCGATAAACTAGGCAAATACAATTTAGATGGGGCTACTATAAGGTGGGTGCATAACTGGCTGGATAACCGTACTCAGAGAGTTGTTATTAATGGTTCCCAATCCTGCTGGAAAGGCATAACGAGTGGGGTTCCGCAGGGGTCTGTTTTGGGACCGGCTCTGTTCAATATCTTTATTAACAACTTAGATATTGGCATAGAAAGTACGCTTATTAAGTTTGCGGATGATACCAAACTGGGAGGGATTGCAACTGCTTTGGAGGACAGGGTCATAATTCAAAATGATCTGGACAAATTGGAGAAATGGTCTGAGGTAAACAGGATGAAGTTTAACAAAGACAAATGCAAAGTGCTCCACTTAGGAAGAAAAAATCAGTTTCACACATACAGAATGGGAAGAGACTGTCTAGGAAGGAGTAGGGCAGAAAGGGATCTAGGAGTTATAGTGGACCACAAGCTAAATATGAGTCAACAGTGTGATGCTGTTGCAAAAAAAGCAAACATGATTCTGGGATGTATTAACAGGTGTGTTGTGAGCAAGACACGAGAAGTCATTCTTCCGCTCTACTCTGCTCTGGTTAGGCCTCAGCTGGAGTATTGTGTCCAGTTCTGGGCACCGCATTTCAAGAAAGATGTGGAGAAATTGGAAAAGGTCCAGAGAAGAGCAACAAGAATGATTAAAGGTCTTGAGAACATGACCTATGAAGGAAGGCTGAAAGAATTGGGTTTGTTTAGTTTGGAAAAGAGAAGACTGAGAGGGGACATGATAGCAGTTTTCAGGTATCTAAAAGGGTGTCATAAGGAGGAGGGAGAAAACTTGTTCACCTTAGCCTCTAAGGATAGAACAAGAAGCAATGGGCTTAAACTGCAGCAAGGGAGGTCTAGGTTGGACATTAGGAAAAAGTTCCTAACTGTCAGGGTGGTTAAACACTGGAATAAATTGCCTAGGGAGGTTGTGGAATCTCCATCTCTGGAGATATTTAAGAGTAGGTTAGATAAATGTCTATCAGGGATGGTCTAGACAGTATTTGGTCCTGCCATGTGGGCAGGGGACTGGACTCGATGACCTCTCGAGGTCCCTTCCAGTCCTAGAATCTATGAATCACTGATAATCCTTGGATGGCCCGCTCCTTGTGGCTGTGCGGCACAGCGGGGCCTGATTTCACAGGGGTGCTTGTAACGAACGCTGGCAAGAACTACCTGGGCTGCCCCGCTGCTGGCGAGAGGTGTTGAGCAGGGGCGGGTGGCTCTCCTCTGCCTGCACTTGGGATGCGGGGGAAAGCTCCCCCTCTAGGCACTTGGCTAATTGCAGGAGCCCTGTGCACACAGAGGCCGGGGCGAGGGAGGAAGGAGGCCGGTTGCGGTTCCTGGAATGATTTCTCTTGGCTGCGGAGGTCAATGCTGTAATAGAGAAAGGAAAACAGCCCCACTCTGGGCGGAGGCTTGGGCCGCAGACAGCGAGGGAGGGCCGGCACCGCCGACTCCAGCACTCCTCCCTTGGGCTGCAACATGGGATGCCCCTTGCTCCCTCAGCCAGCACCTGTAGTTCTCCAACACTGCCCCTCCCCAAGCAATGCCAAGGGCTCCAGGCTCCAGCCTGGGGAGTCTCTGGGGCTGGGGAGGGAGTTGGGAGAAGCGTTCAGCGTGGATTAGGCTGAGCTCAGAAAACTCCTCTTCTCCGTTTACCTAATTTAAGCTTGGAATTTACATCTGCAGAGGTGAAAGGCCAGAGGGCTGAGCCCACCGTCCCCCCAGCCCTGCTCATAGCAGCTAAGGAGCTGGCCCACTGGGGGGGCCAGGCAAGAATCCACCAGCATGACCCTCTGAGGGGGTCAGTGGAAGGGCAAAGCAATGGAGCCCGTGCCAGAGGCTTTCTGCAAAGAGGGATGGGCAGGAATGCCCTGGGGCTCTGCCTGGCCCACTCCTGCACCCTGGGCATGAGGAAATCTGAATCGTCAGCTCTTGTGCTAACTGAAACCTACAGCCTGGTGCAGTCCAGGGGCCCCGGCTCCTCATCCATTATCCCAGAAGACTGATGAGGTCGCCCGTCTGATGAAGATAAATTCCCCAGCCCCCTGGGCTGGCACTGGGACATGTTCTCCCCTGGAGACAATCACAGAAATTAGCAACGGAAGAGACCGATTAGGCCTCCTCTTGTCCATCTCTGCAGGCAGTGCAGTGCAGGACAGATCTGCCTCCTACACGGGGTTCTCCAGGGCTCTGCCCTGGTGGGGTTCAAATGAATCCAGCAAGGGGGCTTCCAGAACTGCCCTGCAGAGACTCATTGTGCTGGGCACTTCTGCCTTCAGACCCCTCCCAGCGATTAGATTATCCACTCCCCACCCCCCGCACCGCCTGGGCGGAGAGTCACCCCCTCTTCCCGAGGCAGAGAGCTGAGCACCCAACACACCGGGCGATTTGGGAAGCCTGGCCTGGCCTGCGGGTGACATGCAGGCCCTCAGTGACTTGGGGGAAGCCATGGAGGGAGCCCGTGTCCCAGCTGGGATCCCAGCTCCGTGCCATGCTCGGTCAGCTGGAGCCGTTCCTGGAACAGGTCAGCAGCTCGCTACAGCCAGACGGGCTAAGATGGATCCACCAGCCAGACCAGAACCAGGTCCAAGCTCATCCCCTGCGGGGCACTCAGCACCAGGGAAGGGAGGGGGCCTGGCTGGAGCGTCCAGCAATGGCTCCAGCAGTTCAAACCCCTCAGTGACCCCTGGCATCAAGGCCAACTTCCTCATGTGACCCTGCAACACCCAGTGTAACTGCCCCCCCAACTGCCCACAAGGAGTCCCCCACCCCCGCTGGCACCCCAGCCCGATGGGAACCAACAGGGTAGCCGGCTTCCAAAGGGAAATGCCTCTTCACAGCTCTGGTCACCACAGAGCCAGCTCTGGCCATGGTAGCGGGCAGTGTCCTACCTCAGGCTGAGCCCCTGCTGCTTGCCCCAGGGCTCGGGGGTACCCCAGCACATGGTGCTCCTGGCCCAGGCTCCAGCCAGAGACCACCATCCTGCAGGTCCGTACTGAGCTAGCCTCTCCACAGGGCATCCCGACCTTCACAGCCCCCTCCCTCGCCATGAGCTGCTGCAGGACCCAGGGCGTGATAGGGGGGTTCCCCAAGGCATTATGGGAGCTTGGCCTCTTCAAAAGGACTTTCTCCCAGAAGTCCTTTTGAAGTCTCCCACAATCCACTTCCTTGGGGAGCAGTGCCAGGCAGGGTGGGATGGTGCCCAGAGGGCAGGGTTGTTGCACTGGTGCAGCACGGGGGCCAGAGAGCATGGCTCGTGGGCATACCCTGCACAGTCGGTGCTAGCCCACAAGCCCAGGGACTGTGGAACCCATTGCCTTTGCCCACCTGCTTTGGCACCCCTCCCCCTTCAGAGCCACAGGCAGGGCAGGTGCCTGGCAGTGCCCTCTCTCTCCACGTGCCCACACACCAAGTGCCAAGCCCAGTGCAGAGAAGGCAGGCAGGGCCCAGAGGCTGGCGCTGCCACGTGGCTGCCTGACCTTCCCCGGGCAGCAGAGCTTGAAATGAGAAATCAGATTCCAACTGCAATACGCCTGCCATGACCCAGCAGGGCCGGCAAATTCAGCCCAGCCTCTCTGCTCTGATCCAGTCAGGCTGCGGTGCCACCTCCACCCCCAAGGGCCGAGCCGCCCACTGTGTGCTCCGTGGGCTCTCGCCCTTACAGACAGGCTAAGAGCGAGCCAGCCCCCTCCTGCCCAAGAGCCCCCTGCTGTGCTGGGAACAGCCCCCATGCCTTGTATCTGACACCACCACCACCACCCCCCGTCCCCCCATCTCTTCCACGCTGCCTCCTAAAGCAAAACAAAACACTCACCAGCCCCAGGCACATCCAGGGCAGCTTTGATTGGGGATCTCAAAGCGCATTAAGGAGAGTTCAGCCAACCAGCCAGCCCCACTCCCCTGCCCCCTGGGGGTGGAGTAGGTAAATACATTTCCCTGTCCCCATTTCACAGCTGGGGACACCGAGGCACAGAGGGGGAAAGTGACTCATTCGCAGCCATGCAGCAAGATGGGGTAGAAGCCGGATGTCCATCGGCATGCTGACCTCTGCTAGCCACAAAGGAGATAGAGAGCGTGATGCAGTCTGAGCAAAGGCCTGGGAGTCAGTAATTCCTGACTTACAACCCCAGTTCTGACACAGCGCTGAGCAAGCAGCTTTCCTGCCCGGGGCCTCAGTTTCCCCATCTGTACAAGAAGGGGAAAAGGCAGGCTATTACTGAGTCTTTGCAGCAACGCAGTAGGGTGACCTATTTCCTGGCTGTGGGCCGTGCCAGCTGGTTTTATCAGAAAGGAAACTTGCTTTCCGGGTGAAGTGAAATATCAGCCGCTTTCGAACAGGCGGAGAAGCCAGAGAGAAGGAGCTGGCTGGAGAAGGAGCTGGGTGTGTGATGAAAGACTTCCCCTGGGCATCTAACCACCACCCGCTAATCTCAGCAAGCAAATAAATGACAGGGAAACATGTGCTTCAGCACTCAGGTGACAGCCCCCATGCTGCCCTGCCTCTCCTTCCTCTAGGCTCCCCCCACCGAGAATGAGAAACCCACAGCTATTGTAGCACGCTTCATGCCCAGCTACACCCCTACCCGGTAATCCAGAGCACTAGAATCACCAGGGTGGAGGAAGTTCACAGGAGAGAAGCAGTGAGGTCTAGTGGTTAGAGCGGGGGTGGCTGAGAGTCAGGACACCTGGGTTCCATTTCTGGCTCTGATCCCCGCCTGCTGTATGAGTTACTTCCCATCTCGGTGCCTCAGTGTGAGACCCAGGCCCAAGTGCGTGTCATACAGGGGCAAAATGTGTGTTGCATCCCCATCTAGAAGCTGGTCCACTAGAGGATAATAACCTACTACTGCTGTTGAGAGGGTTACTCCTTTAGCTCCAATGGCAGAGGTCTGTGTTGTGGGGCTGAAAGTCCCAAGTTCAGACCCTCCTGTTAACCTGCGATAGGGGCAGTTCTGCTTGAGTGCTGCCTGCTCTATGCAGGGGTGAGGAAGGAGTCCGCCCACACCCGGGGGGTCAGTTTCCTGACATCCCATGCAAAGCCCAGCTGAAGGGAGAGAGTGTAGCGTGGCGATGACTCACCAGCACAGTGCCTCCTGCTGGTCGTCTTGGGAATTAGCTCTTTCCTAGCATAGCATGTGGCACACCCTCTGCTGGCTGCTCACCTGCCTCAGGCACCTGTGTCCCTCCCGGACCCCGGTGCCCCCAGCAGTAACTCACAGTGTGGGTCTCCCCTCCCAAGGGCACCCCCAACCCTCTATACCCACCTTGCCTCAGTGGCTACTGCCAGTCATCATCTAGCCCCCGCTCACTGGGGCAAACTGCAGTCTGTCATGGCCACTCATCATTGGCAAGGAGGTTTGGACCAGCTGCCTCTGCCTCTACCTATCCCCAGACTGCACTTCTGCAGCCCCAGTACCTTCTTTAGGCCTTGCACAAGGCCTGGGGAATTGCCTGGCTGGACCTCCCCAGCTCCTCTTGCCTTTCCCCAGCCCTGCTCTACCTCTGGTGCCCTGCTCCCAGGCAGCTAGGCCCTTCTCTCGCCACTGCTAGAGAGACTCCTCCAGCTCCTGGGCCCCAGCCCTCTTATAAGGGCCAGCTGGGCCCTGATTGAGCTGGCCACAGCTGTGGCCGCTTCCCCAATCAGCCCAGCTTTTCCCAGCCGCAGCCCTCTCCAGGGCTGCTTTTAACCCCTCTTTACTGGAGTGGGGCAACTGCCCCACTCCAGAGAGCACGCAGCAGGGCACAAGGGACCCTGGCTGGCCAGGACGGGGGAGCACAGAGTCTGGACAAGCTTCCTGGAGCTTGTTTTTAAGAAAACGTATCCCTGCGTTTTCATGCATTATTAACCACAGGACAGCAGCAGGTAATTTACAGCAAAGGCTGCACAGGAGGCCAGGAGATATACACCCACGCGGCTCTCCAAGCAAACACAGCTCACCGGCGCTGTGATTTCTTACCGTCTCGGGGCTATTCTCCCTGCCAAGCCACAAGCTGCAATTCTTTGCAGGGAGATGACACTCCAGCCAGCGCCGGGAGCGTCTCCAGTGGTTTCTCACCCAGAGGCCAAACAATGGCAGAGTCGGGACCAATGGACAATCACAGACTGCTCCGTGTTGGCAGTTTGGCGTCGTATTCATTGCCCGGAGCCCTCAGTGCACTTACAAAGGGAACAAGTCATTATCCCCATCTTGACAGACAGGGAAACTGAGGCACAAAGGAGCAGGGACTCGCCCAAGTGAGGCAGTGGGGGAAGCCAGGCCTCATCCCACACATCCACTGTCTATTTCCGGGGGAGTTCGCTCCCCTCTCCCTTGTTGGCTGTGTGATGTGCTGGATGCACCTGGACTCTGGAAGGACCGACAGACCAACCAACCAACCTTGAAGTTTGCTACCATTCACCTACTGGGCTTTAATTTTCACTCTCCGTGTTGCTTCCCAGGGAGGATGCTGGGGAGCACTGTCCCGTTCGAGGCAGAGCTGGCAGCACCTCCTGTAGCAACAGCTGCCCGACATGTCCCATGAAGTCAGTAGGAGTTAGATCAGGACCCATAACTGCCTCCCCCATCCCTCCTCTTCCTTCCCTGGCTCTGTCTTCTCTCACCTCCCCTCCCCATGCAAGCTCCCCCCCCCCCACACACACACACACATACACCCCAACTCCACCCCGGGTTATTTTAAAGGCTCAGTGCCCCCCCCCACTGCCCACCTTGCCCAGTCTGCCAGGAGACAGACTCACCCCCCTCCCAGCCTGGGCACAGCACTCTCCGATAACACGCCTCGGCCTTTAATATTTATTTACTGCTAAATATTTAAACCTGTTAAATAAATCTTTACACACAAACCGCCTGGCAGAACCGGGTCCCCGCGGAGACCTGGGGCTGCCTTGGCAAAGGAGTGTGGGCGGCTGGAAAGCTGCATCCAACCCTCCTAGCTCGTCAGGGCATGCGTGTGCCTTCTGACCACACGCTGCCAGGTAACCTGTTCGTCCTGGTGCCAGCCAGAGCCTGGCCCTGGGCACTGTCCTTCCTGCCCATAACAAAATGCACGCAGTCTGGAGCTGTATTCCCCACTGCCCTGTGTTCTGCGCAGCCAGTTTCAATGGGGCAAAGTCGTTCATGCCCCGTCGGCACCGGTTTAAATGAAGCACCAGGGTCAGGGCAACAGAGAAGCAGGCCCATGGAGTGTGTGGTGCAGATGTGTCATTTAAACAATCGTCTCCCCCTGTTTTCCATCACAAAGCACTTTTACAGACATCGGTGATTATTACAGAGACGCTGGTACACTTTCTTCCTGGTTTAAAGGCAGGGAAACTGAGGTACAGAGATTAAGTGACCTTGCCAAGCTTAGCCAGCAAGTCAGTGTCGGAGTCAGGAATGGAACCCAGGAGTCCTGGCACCCAGAACACCCCCCCTAACATCCAAGAGACGGGTCGACACCCCGCTCTGCACTGAGCTCACCGGCAGCAGAGCCAACGCCTTGGGCTGGGAGTTGAACTCATAATCTGGAGGCAAGAGTCACGGATACCATGGAGCCAGGGGATGAGCTCACAGCTGCACCCACCCCAAAGGCGCTGATGGCAACCTGCTCTGTGACCCAGGCATGTCACTTCCCCTCCCCTGCCTCAGTTTCCCCTCCCACACTAGGACTGGTTCCCTGGCTAGCCCACCTCAGCTGCTCAATCAAGGGCACGTCACTCGGGCTGACAGCAAGACTCTTAGCATGAATACGGTGCAGGATCGGAAGGCGAGCTGCCGAGGGGTCAGGGAGGTTTACTGGGCTCAGCAGAGCCTGCAATGATGCGCAGCACAACTGTGCAGGGTGCCCACGGGCCATGGCTGGGGGCTCCTTTCCCCGGAGAGGTGGGGTGCTGCCAGCCAACAGGTGACCCCCACACAGCCAACTGCAGAGTCACCAGCCAGCTCCTCCCCTAGGGAACCAGCCAGGATGATACCCAGAGAAATACACCCCCAGCCACGCCTCCGGGGCCACACCCTCCTCTCCCCTGCATCTAAGGTGACCAGATGTCCCGATTTTATAGGGACAATCCCGATTTTTGGGTCTTTTTCTTATATAGGCTCCTATTACCCCCCACCCCCCCATCCCAATTTTTCACATTTGCTGTCTGGTCACCCTACCTGCATCATCTCTACACACGGGAAGCAGAAAAGAGCTGGCAGGGCAGAGGCAGGGACAGCGGGATGCAGGGGGCTAGTGTAGCATCCTGGCACAAGCCAGAACAGCCCTCACTTGTATTGCTGCCCCTGGGACTTTGCAGGGGCATAGAATCACTGAATCTCAGCTGCTCCCTATCTTATGACATTACGGTAGCCAAGAACCCTCAAACGATGCCCTGGTGTAAAGAGAGCAGGCAGCCTGAAACAATGATTAATCCCCCCTTTTTTTTTTTTTTTTGACTCAACCAGATGGTAACTCTGAAACCTAATGATGGCTATTTAAATGTGAGCTGTTTCCCTGCCAAGCCAAGCACATGAGGAAGAAGAGGGATGATGACGTCGCAAAGATCTGCGCCGTTGGCTGTGAGCAGCATTTTGTTATAGTACCACTAGCGGGCACAGCTTGGTCTAGTGCGGAGAGCTCTGAGACAAAGGGACGAGCTTAAAGGGCCAGGGTAGCTTCACCCCCTGCCTGACGCACATCTTAGAATTAGGAAAGTCTGCCTCTGCTGCAGAGAAGGGATGGAAGGCGAGGAGGGAGACCTGGGTGTGTCCCAGCCAAAGCTTAGCAACATAGTGGTTTGTTTTACTGAACACCAAACACTGGAGCCACCATGCAGGGCCGCACGTTGATTTAGCTTGTGATTTATATTATACCCACAGCGCTGCCAACTCTGGTGATTTTTTGTTTTTTTTTTTGTTTTTTTCCAGTTATTGGGCATTTTTCAAAAAGCCCCAGCTCCTGGAGTCATGGGATTTCAGGAGAATCCCAGCTTTCGTTTTCTAGTCCTCAGGGGGAAGAGAAAAGCAGGAAAATGTGGTCCTGGAATAAAGGTGTTTAAAAAAGAAAAAAGGTGAATTTAAAAATAATCCAAAAAAGCTTTTGGTTTGTAAAACCTCCTGATTTTTAAGCTGATCTCCTGATTTGGGGGGGGGGGGGTGACTCCTGGTTTTTGAGTGCCTGAGGTTAGCAATGCTGGTGTCCGCCTGCATAAAGCTTTGGGCAGGAACCGGATTAGAAACCCCCAGCTGCTTTCCTGTCTCTGCTGCTTCCCAGCATAGCAATTGTCACTGGAGGAGTCCGGGTTACCAAGGAGGGGCCCTGGTTACCAAGGAGGGGACCGGAGCGCCATCGAGAAGTTACATACATTAGAATTCAATTTTCATATGTGCATTTAAAAATTAATACACTATCAAGGCAGCTACGTGAGCTGCTTCTGGGCAGCTTTCTTCAAACCTCATTACCAATTGATGGTGCATCCTGGGGGGCACCGCGTGTTACGGACATTAACCCCTGGGCGTGGCTGGCAGGGAGAGCGAGCTAGGTGGGGACACCCCACCGGCTGCTCCGGCCGACTCTCCATGCTTGGCAAGCCGTGGAACGGAGCCGGCCGTGGGACTGGGAGGACGGGGGTTGTCAGAGACAGCGACGCCATCCAATGGAGGAACCCCGGGGAGGTCAAAGGTCAGCCTGCCCAGGGGCCAGACCCGGAGCCCTGTTACTATGGGGTAAACCCTGGGTCACGCCACTGACTTTCCTGGAGTTCTTGCACCTTTGCAGCACTCGAACTGACAGATGGCTGGCCCTGCAGGTCTAGTCCCAGCTCTGACACCCACCTGGGCAGCTCGGGGCCAGATTTTTCAGAGAGCCCATCCCCTGTTTAGGCATCAAAATAAGGCTCAGCCTTTCAGCAGCTCCCACTGCAACGCCCACAGCCAGATCACCCTGAGACCTCAGCACCGGACGTGTGCCCAACACACCCAGCTCTTTGGGCCCGGCTCCCCTCCCACTAGTACAGAGCCGGGTGATGGCTGAAGACAGCCACTCTCAGTCCCTTTTCACCTACACTAGTTGCATAAAGGGGCCTCAAGTGGGGTGGAAGCAACCCCCAGGGGCTCCTGAGCTGATGGGTTGTGCCTCAGCTCTGCTCCCGGCCCCTGGTGTAGGGATGGGTCTGGATTGCATTGCATTACAGTTATCCTCTGCTTCCCAGAACCCATTGGGAGCACAGCATAAGTTAGAGCAACCCTGAGGCTGCTCTGACACTGGGCCAGGCAGGGCCCTCTCCCTGGCATAGCCCAGAATACAGGAGACACAAAGACGACTTCAAGTCACCTTCACACATACACACCATCCCAGCCCCACATGGAGGATTGGAGTATTTTAGCCTCAGGCCCCATGGAATTAAACTGGGCTAAAGCCAGCGTGAATAGGGTGAGAACCAGGCTTTCCCCCAGCTGTACCAGGAGATTAATCACTACGGGCATTGCCAGGACACTCACTGTCACGCACTGGGAAGGTGCTGCTGCAGGATCCGGTCAGTGTCTGTGTCGCATGGAGCGTCCCCTGGCCCTGTGTCTCTCGAGCGACATCACCCAGGTTAGCCACCCCACAGGGCGAAGGAGGGAGGTTTGGTCTGCAGTGTCTCTTCTCCCCCACCCCTCTCCAGTCCCTGCCTGCAGGGTGCACTGCAGGCCAAGAGGGGTCCGCGCGGCTTGGTCCCCCTCAACATGCATCATTTGCACGAACAACCCCTTCATGGGTGCAACCCAGGGCCCACAGGAAAGGCCAGAGGGATGCTGGGGAGGGGAGCCCGGGGCCTGATCTGGGGGAGCACGGCAGGAGAGGATTCTGCTAGCCTGGGTGGGTTTAAATCCCCACTGGTGGGCTCCACCATATGGCAGGAGAATGAATGTCCTATCCCTTTAAGGGCCAAACCCAGATACAACAGGGCTTCCCTCAGCCACAGGGCTCAGCAAAGGGGTAGGGCCTGGGACTCAGAGAGGGCCACTCAGCTTCAGCCTTTTCCAGAGACCCTCCCCCAGGCCCCAGCGCCTGGCCCCCCACCCCCAGCACAGAGCTAGATCCAGGGAGGAGTGGGAGTAATTCATCCCCCACAGCTGGTCCAGCCCTGCAAACCCCTGCACCCAGCCAGCAGGAGAGGTTTAACCCCTTCCCTCCTGAGCTCTGGATGGGGTCTATACACCCCCATTCCAGGGAGTCCCCCCCCCACTCTTCATTAATCACCCGGCTCCTCTCCCTGGTGCAATGCAATCCGCCCCTGCTGAGCTGGGCTCTCAGGCAGGCCACGCAGGCGCCAGCTGCAAAAGGAAACCCAGGGGAGCCACAGGAGATGGAGCTAGTTACTCCAGAGGTGGGGCTGTCCCTCCCCAAATCAGTACTGGGCTAAGGCCACAGCATGGCACTAGGGGCACTGTGCCGCTTGTAGGACCTGAGCCCTTGTACCCATTAAAGATCCCCTGGCTTTTTTTTTTTTTTGCTAGACTGGAAGGTTAGCCCTGGGGTCCTGGCCAAATCTTCACTCAGGCGATCGCATCCCACCTCCCTGCATTCCCCCAGCAGTTTCAACAGGATGCAGGATTCTTCTTCGCTTCCTGTCCCATAGCAAAGTGTTACTGTGTGACTGCTAAGCAGTGGCCACGTTCCACCCCAGAGGTGGCTGCATCTCAGCAGCGGGAGAGGCGATTTACATATGTCCTTCGTAAAGCACTTGGGGATCCTTCAGCAGACAGGGCTTGTTATGAACTGAGGTGATCACGGTCATTTCGCTTTGCAGCATTTCCTGAGCTAGTCACCTCTTAGCCCAGCTGATTTTAACCAGACCACAAGTGGCCCTCGCAGGCTACTTGGGGGGGGGGGACAGGGGTTGAAAGGGAAAGCAGGAGAATTACCAGCTCCCTGCCTCTCAGGCATTTACCGTGCCCAGCTGCTCCTGCTGCAGGTAGTGAGATGCAGTGCAGGAGCTTTGCTAGCGCTACATGCAGCCCCGCATGGACATGCTCTGGCTTTTAACACATCCCACGAGAGCACGACTTTAGCCACAGCCAGCACAACCCCCCCAGGGCTCAGAGAGAGAGACAGAGCGCACCCTGATGATTTGCCAAATGAAAGAGGCTCTGGCTGGCTGACAGATGAGGTCTTCAATCACCCGGAGTTATGGATCATGCATATTAATCTCCGGCGCACGGAAAGCCCGTCCCTTGCCCCACGGCTCGGCCTTCCATCTGGCAACGGGGCTGCCGCTGATGAACCCAAGCCAGGTGCAGCAGCTGTCAAAGGGAAGCCTGGCCCAGTGGGCCATCGATCCCCTTCTTTCACCAGCTCAGTCTGGAAAGCCAACCGCACCCTCCCGCCCTCGGAGCAGGGGGAACAGGCAGTGCCAGGGAGAGATCAGAGCAGGCCCCTTGCCCTGGGCAGCACAAGGCTACTCAGTGTATCGCCAGGGGATGGCATTTTCCTTGGGAGACTGTGGCCAGTCCAGGGCCCTGGCTATATGGTTGTGGCCATGCCATAATATGGGGAGCATCATGGGATTCACTCACCGCTAGGGCGCCTCCTCCTGGCTGCTCTGGGAATTAGCTCCTTCCAGGTCCAACATCCCCTTCCGTCGCTCATTTGCACACCCCGCAGCCTCTCTCTCTGCAACTCGGGGTGCTCTCTCTGTGGCTTGGCCCTCTGGCCAGGTCAGTGTGTTTTCCTCCTTCCAGGGTATCAAAGACTCTCCCAAGAGGTCTTCAAATCCACTGCCCTGACTGTGCCACTTCCCCAGTGGCTGGTAGGGGAACCCGGGCCCACCCTGTACTCCGGGTTCCAGCTCAGGGACCCTCTAATCAGCAGCCAAAGACTCAGAGGATGTCTCACAGCCAGTGAACTCCTGGTGCTGTGCCTAGCACCGGTGATCGGACAGGGCATACTGCTGGCTGGCTGCATCGGGCAATTATCCTTCCCTAGCTGGGATGGGAGCCGAGGTGGGATATGGCTCCTGAGCTGAGTAAAACAGACCCCAGGCCTGTGTGTTTGCTGCACTTAGCTAACACAGCTCCAGACCCAGGCCAGGCTGGGTGCAAATTCCCTTTCCCACGGTGGGATCATCCCCTGCAGTGCATGCTGTGCTGTGGGGGGGAGAGGATCACAGGCCAGTGCAGCGCCAGCCCTTCCCCCACCAGCTCATTTCTCGGCGCTGGCTGAAATATTTAGCAGGCATTAGTAATGCTGCAGCTCCGCAGCCTTTGCAATATCTGCACATCACACTCAATAGACAGCACGCTGCCTAAATCAATTCCTGGAGCCTGGACAGATCATAGAGATGGAATAGGTATAAACCCGCCCTGAACCAGCCCAATTCCCCCCCAAACTGGGAATGCGAGGGATCTCCCTCTAGTCCCAGAACAAACCCACCTGCCATTAGAACCCCAGCCACCCAGAGCCAAAGGGAACGGGAACTGCCAGCCACAGGGGAAGGGGGCTGGGAGAGCCAGTGGGAAGATGGATGGTTTGATGCATGCAGCACTAGCTAGGGGAGTGCTGGGTTATTGGTACATCTGTGTCCCTGCTGGGCCAAAAGGGGCTTGTGTCATTTAATGCTCTTGCTTTTTTTATTAGCCTTCCTCTGTTGTATTAAAAATAATCATCACTTTCCACTCAAACCTCAAATGAAGCAAGGGGGTTGGGTTTTTTTTAAATGCCAGAATGAAATCCTCCATGGGGCGGGCAAAATAAGTCATGACGCTTATGAATGAAGGCAGCGTTAACACTCATTCATCTGCCACAGCAAGCCTCAAAAGGCCCAAAGTGCGGTACAAGGGAGTTGCTCCTAACTTCCCAGCACTGCTGAAATGCGGCCACCTCTGGGGGAAGGCATAACAGCTGTTTCAACAGCATCCAGTGGCAGTTATGGGGAAGGGGTGATGGTGAATCCTGCATGCCCGTGGAGAGCAAGGGGGAAAACAGCAATGGGAACGCACTAAACTAAAAGAACAGGAGATGAAGGAGGCCCCCATAAAAACTCCCTCCACTCACCTGCAACTAGAAGCTACGTCCAGCTCGGCCACAGGTTCTGGGCTCGAGGCAGGATTCACCAGCAGAGGGTCTCTGCAGGAGTTTAGAGCAGATGTTCCCATCTGGCTTTGAAATCAATGAGGCATGAACAGCTCCCCTGACTTCAGGGCCTTCAAGTGGGAAGCAACCAACCCCGACAGAGCCGAGCTCTCTAGTCAGAGTCCTTTGGTTCAACAACTTGGGAGATCCTGGATTCAACTCGCTGCTCTGCCACCGGCTCAGTGTGTGACCTTGGTCAAGTCATTTAGCCTCTCTGTGCCTCAGTTTCCCATCTGTACAAGAGCGAAAAGAGACCGACCCTGTCTTACGGGGTCTGAGGATAAATACATTAAAGGCTATGAGGGGCTTAAATACTGTGATGACAGGGGCCAGATAAGTTCCTTAGACAGACGGTGATGTGTCCTTCAAACCCCTCCCTGTCTATCTAAGGACGGATGGCTAGAGTTGGGTAGCAGGGTGCCTGTGGTGATGACAGACGAAGGGGGGGCATATGGTGAGAGGTGACAGAGAACTCCAGGCAGCTCCACTTTTCTTTCCTTTGTTATTCCTTTTAATTCATTCCAAAGCTCCAATTAGTTAAGTCCTCCAAACACAGCCCCCTCCCCCTAGGGTCAAAGGGCACATGCACGCTCTGAGAGAGGAGGGGATGGGGGCAGGTTTGCAAACGAAGGGGCTGATGAAGGCCTGAGATGAAGGCGAGAGCGCTCTGGGGACCTGTGCTGGGTCCCCGCTGCTCCTTTGCTGGTGCTGGGCTCCCCAGAAAGCCACCCGTTACTCTAATTGGCTAATTAGCACCTGCATTTCAAATGGCGCTTCAGAGTTGAGGTTAAGGAGGCACAAGAAATGAGGCAGGATTGTCAAAGTGCCAGCTCCTTCTCCCACACTGCCACCCCCAAGCTCCTTTCACACGGCCAGGCCCGAGTTCCTATGGAAAAACAGGGAGGTCGCCTTTTCACATCCCCCAGATCCCAGATCCTCAGAGGTATTTAGGTTGATTTCAAGATTTCAAGAGGGGTTAGGTGCCTAAAGACTTTTGAGGATCTGGTCCCTAAAAACTCCCTGGGCACTTTTTGCAATGTTATTATTTACGCTAGGGTAGTGTCTAGAGTCCCTAGCTGAGATCAGTGGCCCTGCTGCGCCAGGAGCTGCATGGATCCTGACTGAGATCAGCAGCCCCACTGTGCCAGGAGCTGCATGGATCCTGACTGAGATCAGCAGCCACACTGTGCCAGGCGCTGCACGGATCCGGACTGAGATCAGCGGCCCTGCTGCGCCAGGCGCTGCACGGATCCTGACCGAGATCAGTGGCCTGTCACGCCAGGCACTGTACAAACACATAGTGAGGGAGAGACTCTGCCCTGAACAACTCGCAATCCAAGATCCTGTCTATACACAGTTTTTGTATCACTTTACCTGTATCCATTTGAGAGTGGAACAAAACCATTTGAAACCCCCTAGCATGGACGCCGTTATACCAGTGCATTCTCCTGCCCCCCTCAGAACACCTTTCCTGGGGCTGGGCCAAGCAGCACCCTCCCTTGGGCTCCTGTCAGTGCTGCTCCAAGCTCAGCCAGGGAGGCGAGTCACTTTGCCTCAGTTTCCCCCTCTGGAGGGTTATGTGGAGGGGGCTGGCTGTGGCCCCTGCTCCCCAGCCCAGGAGTGGAGTACGACAGGCCCAGACTGGAGTGGCTCCCAGCCTGAGTCCTGCCTTGCCAAGCCATGCAATCAGCAAGCCCTGAGGGCAGCGCGGACTCAGCCAGCGCTCAGCGGGAAGAAGATCCACTCCCGGTAGGGGCTCTCTGCTGTGACCACACGGGGATTTTCATAGCCTGCTTTTCAGGCTCAATTAACCTGCCTGACAAGGACACACTCCATAAACCATAACTGCTTCCTGCCACTGGGCAGGGACCCAGACCCGGGGGGAGCCGGCTCCTGTCAGCCAGGGGGGCCAGAGCACACGGGTGTTAGACACAGGAGCATCAGAGACACGTCTCCTGCGTTCCTCATCACCACATGCAGTCCAGAGCTGAACTCTGGGGGTGCTCCTAGATCCCGTCCTCCTCTTCCCCACCCCCACTTTCTGTCCTTGCACCACAAATGGGGAGGGGGTCAGATAGGCTCCCCCTGCAGGTCAGCACAGCCAAGGGGCGTACGACTGGGCAGGGATAAGGGGATAGTGTCAAGGTGGCTTGGTAAAAACTGACCTGCCTGGCCAGCAGGGGGCGCAGTGAGGGGCCAGCAGGGGGCGCCCTCCCTTCCAAGTGACAGCTGACCCCAGGGCCATAGGTGCAGGCAGAACACAGGGGAGGTGAAAGCCAGCGTGTGAGTGTGAGCGGGTGTGAGCGAACGTGTGCGAGTATCTGTGGCATACAGCCTTCCCATGAGCAGCACGTGAGACCGACTCCTGTGTGTGACTGTGTCACCCCCCAGGGGCTGGCATACGTCACTGCAGCTAAAGGGGAATCTCCGGGGCTCCTAGCGCTGACGACAGCCTCAAGGCTCCCAGGATTCCTTGCGGCAGCAGCAGGGGCTGCGAATCTGGACAGCGGTGCAGAGAGAAGTGACACAGCCACCTAAAGAGAGAGAGAGAGCCTCCCCCAGCAGGCTATTTGAAGAAGACCATGACGTGGGAGCATGGGGAGGAGCGCGCACTCCGCCCTGCCAGGGAATAGCCGGCTCTCCGGAGCCGCAAACAGCCCTTAGCCAGGGCTAACACAGCGCCTGAGGAGCACCAGGGTCTCACCCTCTGGGAGGAAACAGGCCTGGCTTCACCTGGCATCCAGCTCTGTTACTGGAGAGGTGTCTACTGGTTACACTGGGAACCAGGGTTCCTGGGCTCTCTTCTTACTGGGAGTGGGTTAGAGCCGGGGGGTTGGCGGTCAGGATGCCTGGCATCTATTCCTGCTCTGGGGGTGGGTTAGAGCAGGGGGGTGAGGGGCTGGGGCTCAGGACGCCTGGGTTCTCTTCCAGCTCTGGGAATTGGTTAGAGCAGGGGGATGGGGGGGATGGTGGTCAGGACGCCTGGGTTCTAGTCCTGCTCTGGGGGTGGGTTAGAGCGGGGGGTGGCGGGCTGGCAGTCAGGACGCCTGGGTTCTAGTCCTGCTCTGGGGGTGGGTTAGAGCGGGGGGTGGGGGGCTGGCAGTCAGGATGCCTGGGTTCTAGTCCTGCTCTGGGGGTGGGTTAGAGCGGGGGGTGCGGGGCTGGCAGTCAGGATGCCTGGGTTCTAGTCCTGCTCTGGGAGAGGCGGGGGTATCTGGTGGTTAGAGCAATTAGAGCCAGAGGTCTAAGAGTCAGGACTCCTGGCCTCAGCCGTGAACAGTGCCCTTCTCCCAGTCTCTGGTTTTCTCTCCCCCTGCCTGTGGTTCATCACTTGACTCTCCAGCTATGTCATTCAGCGCTGGGGGTGGGGCACAGGCTCCGAGCGCAGCACCGATCTATCGTGCCGTGTGACTGGAATGCTGAGACCCGCCACTGTCGATCCCTAGCCCAGCCTCTCACCTTCGGCCTGGCGAGCAGAATCCCTGAGCGAGTCCAGCGCCATCCTGCTGCCGTGAGCAGCTGGGCCCAGGCCACTCCGCTGAATTTCTTCCTGGGGCCCCCGGCTCTGCCTTTGCAGCCGCCATGGGTGGTGGACTGCAGGAGCCGTGAGCGGCGGGTAGGGGACAGCACCTCCTCCTGGCTGGGCTGATGAAGCTGGGCAGGTGCTGGCGTAGGTGGGGTTGGTATGGGCTGAGGACGGTGGTGGCCTCCAGCTCCAGCAGCAGGGGACTGGCACCTCGGCTAGGCTCCCCTTGCTGTGCGGCTCCATCACCTGGGGAGCAGCCGCGCCTTGGTTCCCTGTGAGCTATTTATTAATGATCTCTAGACCTGTCTATGCGTGTGAGCTGCTGCCCTCTGGGGGAGCACAGGTGTATAACAGGCCTCTCTGCTAGCCGCTCTCTGCCTGCGGTCTCCGGGGCTCAAGGTCACCTCTACAACAGCACTGCCAGCCGCACGCGGTCAGAAACCAGGAGCCAGGCCCCCCGGAAGCAGGAGTTTTAAAGGAATCACAATCCATGTGGGGTACTTTGCCTTCTGGTGTCTGAGCCTTTTCTCCAGCTTCTCTACAAGCATCCGGGCTAGAAACTTTGAATGCTGCGATGCTCACATGACTCCGGGAGCTGGAGCTTTAAGGAAAAACACCAGACTGGCATGAGTCAGACTCCATGTGGTTGCCCAATGTTGGGACGTCTTATTTCTGTGCAGAGCCTGGATTGTTGCCCCTGCCGCAGGGACTGCCACGGGGGGCTACAGAAGGGAGCTGACCCTCCTAAAGAGACGCTGCCCTTCCTAGGGGATCTCTGCACTGCAATAGCAAGAGGGAGCAAGGAGTGGGAACTGGCATCCTTCCACTGCTCCCGGCCCCCCACCCTCTGCCCCAGCCAGTGCTAACCTCTCCAGAGGCGTCTGACGAAGTGGGCATTCACCCATGAAAGCTTATGCTCCAATACATCTGTTAGTCTTAAAGGTGCCACAGGACCCTCTGTAGCTGGAATGATGGAGGCTGGAGGGATTCTATTCTTGCCCCCAGCAGCTTGGCTTCTCCAGCAGCTTGGCTCCCCCTCTTCCATCCCTCCCACCACCACCACTACCTCTGCACCAAGCCCCATGACTCACTCGGCTCAGTGGGTCTGCACCTGCTGCCCTGCACCAGCACTCCCCCTCCTGGCAGCCAGAGGTACCAGCACAGGAGCAGGCGGGGCAGAGAAAATTCCCCTTCTTCGTGCCTCTGGAAGGGGTCTCGCCCATGTCGCTTCCCCACTGCACCCCGCCCAGTGGAATCAGGTGTCTCAGGCATGGCACAGTACAGCCAAATGGCTCCGGCCTCTCCTAGCTCAGCACAGGGGGTCACTGTGCAGGTGTCCTTTCATCTGGGGGCTCTGCAAACAATGCCCCCAGCCTCAGCCCCTGCTGGAGCCCTGGAGGGAGAGGGAGATGCTTAGATGCTGACTCCCAGCATGTTTGTAGTGCCCCACAGGGACCATACGCCCTGGGGTGGGGACTGGCATTGCTACAGTGGCGTAGATGCCAAGGCTTGGGTTAAACAGGTTCCAAGCTGGGCCTGCAGGGTAGGGTGACCAGAGGTCCCGATTTTATAGGGACAGTCCTGATATTTGGGGCTTTGTCTTATATAGGCACCTATTACCCCCCACCTCCTGTCCTGATTTTTCACACTTGCTCTCTGGTCACCCTACTGCAGGGATCCAAGTGACCAGGCTGCTCACACATCACCGGCCGGTGATATCACCATGGGAACCGCCACAGGGGCCGTGCCAACCCCTAAAGAGTAGCAGGGTCACAGCCTGCTCTCCGGGCTGTAGACAAGCTCATTCACAGGGGCAGGTTAGTGCATCTGGACCTTGCTAGCCAGCTGTGACTCAGTGTGGGAGAGAAGGAAGCTGTTGCATGACAATTCAGACCTGGAGGAACAGATTCTAACTGTCAGCTTGTAGGCAAAGAAACCACAGCTCTGACTCTCACGCACATCCAAGTGCAGATACACACACACAGGGGCCAGTTTGATTGCACACAGCATGACACACACACCCCTGGGCAGTTGTATACAGCATAGATGTGCATGAAGACACACACGTGTGCAACTAGGCACATGGAAGACACATGCACACACAGACCCAATGGCTGGAAGTTGAAGCTAGAACAAATTCAGAGTGGAAAGAAGGCGTACATTTTTAACAGTGAGGGTCATTCCCCATTGGAACAACTTCCAAGAATTGTGGTGGAATCTCCATCACAGGCAATTTTTAAATCAAGACAGGAATATTTTTTCTAAAAGATCTGTGTTAGTTCCACCAGGAATTAATTCAGGTCTGGGTCTGCGTTAGACAGGAGGGCTGAACGGAGGATCACAGTGCTCCCTTTGGGCTTTACAATCTATGAATCCATGATTGTGCAAATGCACACAGCATAGACACACACTGGGGACGTGCACAAAATTCAAGAACACACCCATGCACTGCATAGATCCTAGACGCACAGGGACGTGTGTGTGCAGTTATATGCATCATAGCGAAGCATGCATACACAATTGCACACAATAGACACATGCACATTGCACACAATCATGCAAATACACACTATCCACACGCATACACACACACAGGCACAAACACATGCAAAAGCACAGACACACACCCTCATAAAATCTGCAGATGACACTAAGCTGGGAGGGGCTGCAAGCACTTGGGAGGACAGGATTAGAATTCAAAACAACCCTGACAAATTGGAGAACTGGTCTGAAATCAACAAGATGAAGTTCAATAAAGACAAGTGCAAAGTACTTCACTTAGGAAGGAAAAAAATCAAATACTGTACACAGCTACAAAAAGGAGACTAGCTAGTTAGGTGGTAGTACTGCTGGACAGGATCTGAGGGGTATAGTGGTTCACAAATTGAATAGGAGTTGACAATGTGAGGCAGTTGCAAAAAAAGGCTAATGTCATTCTGGGGTGTATTAACAGGAGTGTCAGATGTAAGACATGGGAGGTCATTGTCCTGCTCTACTCAGGAGGACTATGAGGCCTCAGCTGGAGTACTGGGTCCAGCTCTGGGCAGCACACTTTAGGAAAAATGGGGACAAATTGGAGAGTCCAGAGGAGAGCAACAAAAATGATTAAAAGGTTTGAAAAACCCGACCTCTGAGGAAAGGTTAAAAAAACTGGGCATGTTCAGTCTTGGCAAAAAAAAGAGATCAGGGAGCTTGATCAGAGTCTTCAGATATGTTAAGGGATGTTATAGAGGAGAGTGATCAATTGTTCTCCCTGTCCACTGAAGGTAGGGCCAGAAGGAATGGGCTTAATCTGCAGCAAAGGAGATTGGGGATTCGATAGTTGGGGATTCAGTTCTAATGATAAGGGTAGTTAAGCTCTGGAACAGGCTTCCAACGGAGGTCGTGGAATCGCCGCTGGAGGTTTTTAAGAACAAGTTGGACAAACCCCTGTCAGGGCTGGTCTGGGTTTACTTGGTGCTGCCTCTGCACGGGGGGCTGGACTTGCTGACCTCCCGAGGTCCCTCCCAGCCCAGCTCGTGGGGCTGCAGCGTCTCTCATGCCTGCCTTTCACACAAGCTACCTCCTTCCTGACACAGCCGGGCTGGCTACTAGTTTTGCTTTGAAACATGCCAGTGACCAAAATGCACCTAGTTCAGTTACAGCAGACTTGAGGCTGGCAGCCCATCTCTCCCCAGCATCCCAGCAAGCAGCACCCACCTACCCAGAACCCAAAGCAGACAATGGCTGTCCGCAGGCAACAGCAGAAACCTCCGAATGCCTTGGCCAGTCTCGTCAGCAGCACTACGCTCCCTCGCCAGAGGGCACAAGCTCAGTCCCTCAAGAGCCACACCACAGAGGCCACCTGCGCCCAGGTGAGGCAAGCCAGGCCCCAGCTGGGAACTGCAGCTCTGGAGATGCCTGGCGTGGGCCTGGGCATCTTGCCTGGGCTTGTTGTCACTCAAACGAGGGGGGTTGGCGGGATGGGATGGGCTGCGAAGCCGGAGTGCCTGGCAGCAGGGCCCCACTGAACAGCCCACAGAAATGAGGCCCACGGTCGGTGCTATCTGTCCTACCAGCAATTATCCACGGAGCTCCGAGCCAGAGCCAGCACCAGCCCTGCTTGTGCCAGCGGCGCTGCAGGGTGATAGACAATAGCGTCATGTGCTGTCTCAGTGCGTGCAGCCCCCGGGGACCGGTTAGCCCTGGCTCCATCCCTCTGCTCCCCTGCAATAGCCCCTAGGACCCACCACCGATGGCACTGACTTCCCAACGGCACCATGTGTTCGCCCTGCTAACACCAAACAGTGCCCTCTGCCCCCTTTCATCCCCCAGGCTCCCAAAGCACCTCACCAACCGCGTGCACACGCCATGCACTGCAATGTGGCCACCTCTGGGGCAGAGGGCACCAGCCAGGCATACAGCAATGCCGCACGCCCCGGGCGGGGAGGGAAACCCTGGCCGAGGACTCGGGGCCAGCCCTGCCTGCTCTGATGGGATGCGCCACGTGGATCTTTAACATCCACCCAGTGCAGACGGGACAGGACATTGGGAGGTTCCAGTGCACACAGCGCCAGGCCGAAGCCTGGGGCTGGGGAGACCCTGCTGCTCAGGGCGGCTCGCTGCATTGGGGCTGGGGAGTAAAATTAAGTTCCCAAATAGCCTCATTTGGTATCAAATAATCAGGGGATGGGGGTCAAACACCCAGCAATTATTAGACACACGTGTGCAGACGCACAGCCAGTTAGTAGCATCCAGCCATAGAGGGGGCGTTGCTAGGTAACCTTCCCCACGGCTGCTACTAAAGCCTCCCCCACGGGTAAGCGCCTCCCCATCAGTACAGCAACCCCCCTGGGTCACTACCCACTCAGGGCTATGGATCCGCCCCCCTGGAGTAGCTGTGCCTCCTTCCCATTAGTCTGGGGAACTGCTACTAGAGAGTGCGCTACAGAGATCTGTCCTCAGTCACCACAGAGGACTGCATACAACGGTGCCCCACGGGGCCCCTGGCACTAGCTGTCTGGCTTTCTGCTGGGGGAAGATGCATTGAAGGGACCTTACAATGGCCCTGTAATAAGGCACCCAACCTGATGTGCATGTGCCTTAGTTTCCCCTCAGCCCAGCCCCCCAAAAAAGAGCAGTCTCTCTCACTGTCTGCTACAAATGATGCCACCTCTGGGCAGAATTTATTCATGTATACGTGCACTAGTCCATGGACCCCTCATGGGAAAACCCTTCTCCCAGTTCCCCCAATTAAACACACCAGTGCATGCTGGTTTTCCACTCCCCTTTCCAGAAACATCACTCCCAGGTCACCCGCCCGGGAGCCCATCAGCACCCAGTCCCCAGTGCCTTTCCACCCTCAGCGCAGGCCCCCACTCGCCCGGCCAGCCACTTGAGAGCGACCACCTCCTGGCTCTTCGACCTGACCACAGCCCCCCAGCCCCGGCTCTCCGGCTCAGGAAGGCCAGTGGCCAGGCTCCTGCTGGTCTCCAGGCAATTCCTCCCTGCTCCAGGGGGCCTGCAGCACCCCCGACTCTCCCAGCACCTCTCAACTGCTCCTCCCCTTGCTTGTCCCAGGCAGCTCTGACCCTCTAGGTCCCCAGCTCACCCAGTCTCCACCCCTCTAGGACCCTAATTAAGCCTAAGTGAGGGTCAAGTGACCATTCACAGGTGCACAGGCTTCTTCCCTCTTAAAGGGCCAATGTCAGCCTATGACAGACCCCATGTCAACAGGCCCTTGGGGAGAGCAGACCTCTGCTGGGAGCCGGCTGCAGCGCTCCGTTCCGGCCGCGCCAAGCAAGGAGACGAGGTAAAGAACTTTGAGGAGAAAACGCAGTTTATGCACAAATTCATGTGGCCCGTTTCCAAGCAGCTTTGTCTCCAAGCAGGCGGGACTCTCTGTCCTGCCCCTGCTAGAGAGGGGGCCTGGCCGTGGGCGTTACACCAGGTTCAAAGCCATGCATTCCTCCCACCAACTCACAGCCTGTCGTAACCCTCTGGGGCACGGCCCCATCAGGAGGGCCAGGAGCTGCTATTGCTCAAGTCCCCACGATCCAGCCTGGGTGAGTAACATGCCCTGAGCAGCGATGGTAGGGGACATCTGCCCAAGGAAGATTTAACCCACCAGAGGAGCAGGAAGGCAAGGATGGGGGCCAGCTCTGCACCCGTGCTGAGCAAAGAAGGAGTTCCAAAACAGGCAGGAGCAGCCCTGGAGAAGCCTTTCTCCCTGGCAGCAGCATGAAGGCAACAAGGACAACACTGCTGAGGAGGGAGACGTGCCACTGTCCACGTCCCTCGAATCTTCAGATCCAGCCGAAGCCCTGGGAGGCCCATGTCCCAGAGGAGCACTGGGGGCTGGATCGCCTAGGGGTGGCAGCAAGTGAGATCCAGGTGGGCCGGGTGCATCCGGGCAGGTTGGCTCAGACTCGCCAGCAAAGCTGTTCCTGCCAACCTCCTGCCACGAGGCATGGTGTCAGGGAGCGGATCTCCAGCTCACACCGGGCACTTAGTCACCCACCCATCAGGCCAGGGAGATGCTGTTACCAGGTGACCTTCCACATCCAACTGGAAGAGCTCTGGTGGTGAGTTCAGATTCTCACAACAGGGCCAAGGCACTGGAGGCTGGTGCCAGAGTGGACCAGTGCCCTGGAGAGGGAGCCGAGCTAAGCCGTGAGCCATTCTCCCAGTGGCCTCACTAGGAGGAGGTGAAGGAGGAGGACCGGACGTTGGGTATGGATCTCTCCAGCGGGGAGGGGGGCAGTGGGAGGCACCGGACGATCTTGCGTGCCGTCCTCCACAGATCAGCCCGGAAGCACTTGATGGAGAAGCAGTAGATCAGCGGGTCGATGCAGCTGTTGAGGCTCAGCAGGGCCACACTCAGGGTGTGCAGGATGTCCAGAGTGGAGGGTGGGCTGCAGCCGGGGGTCTGCGTCTGGCCGGCCACCCAGGGGGCCAGGGTGAGGTGATAGGGGGCCACGCAGACCACGAACACCAGCAGCATCCCCAGCACCATGGCCCGGGCCAGCCGGCGGTGGCTGCCCTGGGAGGCAGTGGCCGAGAGCAACCTCATGATGGAGGCATACGCACCCAGCACCACCAGGAAGGAGACCGCGAAGAAGCCCACCATGGCGTAGGCGAGGTTCCTGTGCCACGCCAACTGCTCAAAGCACTTGGTGCCCCGAGAGCCTGCCCAGGTCTGCTGGGCTGCCAGGAAGGGGACGGCACAGCCCAAGAACAGCAGCCAGACCATCACGCAAGCTGCCACGGCCCCGTGGCGCCGGTTCAGAGCCAGGTCCAGCCTGGCCACCCGGACGGTGCAGTAGCGATTGAAGCTGATGAGGGTCATGAAGGCGATGGCGCTGTAGGTGGCTATGTAGTAGGCAGCCCCGGCCAGACGGCAGATGGCGTCCGAGAGGGCCCAGTGCCCCCCGGCCAAGTAGTAGGGAATCCAGAGGGGCAGGGTGAGGTTGAAGAGGATGTCGGCCAGCGTGAGGTTGATGAGGTAGATGCGGATGGCCTTCCTCACCTGGCCACTCTGCAGAAAGGCCAGCAGGGCCACCAGATTGCCAGGCAGTCCCACACAGAGCACCAGGCAGTACACCAGGGGCACCAGCACAAACTGCACTGGGTCACTCGGCTGACACTCCCCGTGGGCAGCGCCCAGGGGTGCCTCCGTCGCCTCCAGCCTGGCCGTCCAATTGTTCATCGCGGCACCACTTGCCTCCGTCGCCTCCAGCCTGGCCGTCCAATTGTTCATCGCGGCACCACTGGAAGACAAGAGGGGGCAGGGTTAGAGGGGAGGCGTGGGCTGTGTGCCTGAAAGGGGGTCAGAGTCCTGAGCTGGGCGGGGAGCTGACACTGATTAGGAGCTCCTCATAAAGCTGTGTCGTCAACCTGGCCCCAGCACACCTTGCTGGGTAGGAGGAGCCAGCCTGACCCCCTCAAACTCCAGAGAAGTTCCATCTATCCCTATCCCCACGCCTCCACCTATCTATCTCCCCATCCACCCATCCCCTCTATTGATCTATCCAGCCAGCCAGCTCCATAAATACCCCTCCAGCTATCTCTCCATCCACACCCCTCCAATCAGCCATCCAGCCACCCACTCCTCTCTCCATACAGCCCCTCTATCTATCCATCTCCACACACGCTCCTCTATCCATCCAGCTAGCATCTAAGCACTGAACTCACAGCAAAGCCTAGAAGCATAAGACTCGGAGCAAACACGAGCACAGCGGCCACAGGCAGAGTTTGGGGGGTCATGGAGGGCTTTGAGTGTGCAATGCAGTGAGTGCTGCAGAGGAGACAGGAGATGAGCTGCTCCCAGCTTGCGCCCTGAGGCAGGGTCCAGGACTCAGAATTTTGTTTATAAAGAGAGTGATTAACAGCGGATTAAGATAAGAAAGGGCTGTTAGGAGGTTTCCTAAAGTTAAATGATCTGTTCCAAGCTTGGTGAACTGGGAAAAGTAGCCTAAATGATAGAAAATAATTATAGATTTTTCTACAATTGTTTCAATTGTTGTATTCAAGAGGCGGTAACAAAGTTACTCATGTCTTTCTTTGAGAAGAGAACTGATTTTTTTAGACAAAAGAAATGCAGTAGATCTAATCTACCTGGATTTCAGTAAAGCGTATGATGCAGTTCCACATGAGAAATTAATTAAATTGGATAGGATGGGGATTCATATGAGAACTGAAAGGTGGATAAGGAACTGGTTAAAGGGAAGACTACGACAGGTCATACTGAAAGGTGAACTGTCAGGCTAGAGGGCGGTTACCAGTTGAGTTCTTCAGGGATCAGTCTTGGGACCAATCTTATTAAACGTTTTTATTACTGATGTTGGCACAAAAAGTGGGCGTGTGCTAATAAAATATGCAGATGACACAAAGTTGGGAGGTATCGCTGATACCGAGGAGGATCAGAATATCGTACAAGAAGAGCTGGATGACCTTGTAAACTGGAGTAATAGAAATGGGATGATATTTAATAGGGCAAAGTGCAAGTACTTAGGGACTAACAACAAGAATGTTTGCTATAAGCTGGGGATGTATCAGTTGGAAGTGACCGAGGGGGAGAAAGACCTGGGTGTATTTGTTGATCACAGGATGAATATGAACCATCAATGTGATGCGGCTGTGGAAAAAGCTAATGCGGTCCTGGGGTGTTTCAGGCAAGGTATTTCCAGTAGAGACAGGGAAGTGTTAGTACCATTATACAAGGCACTGGTGAGACCTCATCTGGAATCCTGTGTGCAGTTCGAGTCTCCCATGTTTAAAAAAGACTAATTCAAACTGGAACAGGTACAGAGAAGGGCTACTAGGATGATCTGAGGAATGGAAAACCTACCTTAGGAGACTCAAAGAGCTTGGCTTGTTTAGCCTAACCAATAGAAGGCTGAGGGGAGATATGATTGTTCCCTATAAATACATCAGAGGGATAAATACCAGGGAGGGAGAGGAGTTATTTAAATTAAGCACCAATGTGGACCCCAGAACAAATGGATATGAACTGGCCACAACAAGTTTAGACTTGAAATTAGGTGAAGGTCTCTAACCATCAGAGGAGTGAAGTTCTGGGAGGGGAGCAGTGGGGGGAAAAAACCCTAACTGGCTTCAAGACTGAGCTTGGTACATTTCTAGAGGGGATGGTATGACAGGACTGCCTACAATGGCATGTGGCCCATCGGCGACTGCCTGTAGCAAAAATCCCCAATGGCTGGAGAGGGACACTAGCTGGGAAGGGCTAGTGGTGGGTCTTGCCCACATGCTCAGGATTTAACTGATCATCATATTTGGGGTCAGGAAGGAATTTTTCCCTGGGTCAAGTTGGCAGAGACCGTGGGGGTGGGGGTGGGGGGTTGCGCTTTCCTCTGCAGCATGGGGCACGGGTCACTTGCAGGTTTAAACTAGTGTCAATGGTAAATTCTCTGTAACTTGAAGTCTTTAAATCATGACTTGAGGACATCAGTGACTCAGCCAGAGGTTTGGGGTCTGTTACAGGAGGGGGTGGGCGAGGTTCTGTGGCCTGTGATGTGCTGGAGGTCAGACTAGATGATCACGATGGTCTCTTTTGACTTCAGTAAGAGTATCTGAGTACGACTAGACATTACAATTTAAACCTCACCAGTGTCCCGTAAGTGACTTGCTACAAAATGTCAGAACACATTAGTATTAGAGCTGAGTGGGTCTAATATTGATTGAATTTTCTTTCTTGCTATAGGAATTGGATACAATGCTCCTGTCAGATAATTTCTAAGTTGTTATCTGCCAAAAAACAAGTGTTTTCAGTTGCCTAAGTAGCTCCTGGAATCATGGTTAAAGTTCTCCCCCTCCTCCCCCCGAAAAGTCTGAAATGGTGCCCCTGTGGACAGGCAGGGAATTCGCCCACACACACGCGCGGCCCCGTTAGCCTGACTGGAGCCCACCCCCCAATCATTGAAGTCAAAGGACACTGATGCTCAGCGCTCCATGTGAACTAGGCAGCCCAGCCCTGTTGGAAAAAGGGGAAGAACCTGGCCCTTAACCCAGCAGCTCTCTGCAGAACAGTGATAATCAGGATGGCCCATTTCAAACAGCTGAAGGTGTCAACTGTTTGCAATGGGCCATCCTGATCATCACTACAAACGTTTTTTTTCTCCTGCCCACCTTAATTGATTAGTCTCATTAGAGTGGGTATGGCAACACCCATTTTTTCAAGTTCTCTGTGTATATATATATCTTCCTACTGTATTTTCCACTGCGTGCATCTGATGAAGTGAGTTTCAGCCCACGAAAACTTATGCTCAAATAAATTTGTTAGTCTCTAAGGCAGGGCCGGCTCCAGGCACCAGCCCACCAAGCTTGTGCTTGGGGCGGCACCTGGAGGGGGGCAGTGCGGCGCGGCGCTCCGGCTCTGGCCGCCAGGGAGAGCGGAGCCCCAGCCAGGCTCTCCGCCCTCCTCCCGGGGCTCCGGCCGCCAGCGGAGCCGCGGCGGGCTCGCCGCCCTCCCCCCGGCGCTCCGGCCGGTTGGGGAGAGCGGCCCGCGGCCAGGCTCGGCGCCCTCCCCTGCCACGCTCCGGGGGCGGGGGGGCAGCGGGAGGCTTTTTTGCCTGGGGCGGCAAAAAAGCCAGAGCCGGCCCTGCTCTAAGGTGCCACAAGGACTCCTCGTTCTTTTTGCTGATACAGACTAACACGGCTACCGCTCTGAAACCTGTCACCACTCTCTATGTGACTCTCTGCTCATCATGCACTGTCAGCAGCCATGCGGCAGTGGAGGAATCACCCGAGAACCCTAACCTCAAACCACAGCCTGCCACCTGACAGACAGACAGACAGATTGGCCGTTAACTTCTCAACCAAGCAAGTGCAGTGCTTCCCGCTGCTCGCCCCAAGGCAGACGGTCGCTCCAGAAAGCCATGTGGGTTAAGGAGGAAGGGATTGTCGCTCTCTGGATCTGTGCTCCCCTCCTGTCCATCCAGCTATCCCTCAATCTAACTATGCACATCTGACTGCCTAGTCACCAGGCAATGCACCCATCCCCATAGCATCTGGGCCCCAAACAGAGCAGGCCAAGCTCTTCACCTCCACAACCCAGCTGGAGTCATTATCGCATGGGAAATCAGCGCCAGGTTTCACCGGCAGCAGATGTTGAGGAAGGCACCAGTGGCAGCAATGGGGAGTTGGGGGTTTTCTTTCCCAGGCGTGGGATCCAAACGCCAGCTGGTCCACTCTGGGCCGAGTGGATACAGGGGCTGGGACAGCAGTCAGCGCCATCCCCACGCCCTCCTCCAGACAAACCAACGCCTTCACTTCTGCAAGGGGGCGGGGCATCAGTCGCTGGCTGAAGTCCGTCCCCCCAACACACGCACACACACGCACACACTTTCTGCAGCACCCCCCCCGCCTCAGCCCTTTGCCTGGACCATTCAGGAGGCGACTCAGCGGTGCCTTGCTCAGTCGGAGCGTGGCCAGGAGGAGCAGCACTGTGGTTCTCACGAGCAGCCAGGCCGCGCATTCTCTATACAGTCCAATTTCCCCATCCCTTTCAATCCTGGGACTGCAGCCCAATCGAGAACCGGAGTCCAGCAGTGGCTCTCTGCTCCAAGAGCAGCCAACGTCAGTACTTTCCCTGCCCCATGACCTGGCCCAGGAGAGGCCTTGAGGCTGAGAGGCCATGGCCAGTGGCCGTGCATTAGAAATACCAGGCCCGATTGCATGGCTAAAGGTGGAAAGGACAGATGGGCCCTTGCTCCACTGCAGATATTTCCAGCTGCCACATAGATCTGTGCAGCAAGCTTCAGCAGCAGCCTCAGCCATTCCCTGGGCCAAAGGAGAACCCCGAATGCAGAGGCAAAGGAAGCCAGATTTAGTCTGGCTTGATCAGGGGCAGCAAGTTATATGGGTCCGTGGTGCCCGGGCTCCAGCAATATTCAGGGCCCGGGGGCCCGGCTCCACCGATGTTCGGGACCGGTCTCTCCCCTGGCCCTGCGTGCCTCCCCTGGAGCGTCCCTGCCTGTGCCCTGGGCAGCGGGTGGCTGCCCGAGGGAGCGGTGCCGGCGGCAGGCTGAGGCATTTGGGTGGAGGTGCAGAGGAGTGAATGGGTGACCGCAGCAGCTCAGGAAGCCCCAGGCACAGGCGCCAACTTTCCTTGGCGTCGGTGGGGGCTTGCGCCCCCCCCAGCCCCGCCCTGACTCCACCCCCTCCCTGCCCCTATTGGATCCCTCCCCAAATCCCTGCCCCGGCCCCGCCTCTTCCCCAAGCGCACCGCGTTCCTCCCCCTCCCTCCCAGCGCTTGCAGCGCGCAACAGCTGTTTTGCGGTGCAAGCGCTGGAGGGGCGGGGAAAGCAGGACGCGGCAGCAGAGGTGAATGGGGCGGGGCGCTGCCGGTGGGTGCAGAGCACCCACCAATTTTTCCCTGTGGGTGCTCCAGCCCCAGAGCACCCACGGAGTCGGCGCCTATGGCCCCAGGTGGCTGCTTTGGGCTTTTTCTGTCCCTTCCTCTCCTCCGCTTTGCTTTTCTTTTGCTAGTTTCCCTCCTGTGTGGCTGTAGCCAGGGCACTCCGACACCCGCTCCCCCCACGCTTCCTCCTCCCCATCTCCACTCTGGGGGGAGAAACTCAGGCTGTTTTCCTGTCTCCTCGCTGCAAACAACTTCACCGCTTCTCCTCCTCCCCCGTCCCACTGAGCCAGCTGCTTCCCCTCTGTCTCCATGGGTGCAATGCCCCATGGCCAGCAGGACGTCTCACTGCCCCTCCCGCACCTGAGCGGCTCCTTTCAGGGCTTCTCCTGGGGTGCAGCATGAAGTCTCCCCCTCACCCCCCCCCCGTAGTATCTCTCCAGAGATGAGGGTGGGAAAAGTTTGTTGGTTGTCGGTTTTCCCTCTGAACTCATAGCGCTCTTGTTTTTGAATGAGGATTTCTTGCTCCGGGGAAGTGTAACCCCCTGGACTTGAGAGGGGCCCTAGGAGAACGTGCAGTGACCGTGGTGTGGGGTGAGTGTGCTGCTGTGGGGGGAGGGGGGCCTCTCCCCTGGAGCTCTCTGCTGCCAGGGGGCAGAGGGGTGGGGGGAGTCATCCTCTCTGGCCCCAGCCCCCCAAACTCCTCATTCCAGGCCCCACCCCGCCAAAGCCCACACCCCCAGCCAGAGCCCTCACCCCCCCTCATCCAACCCCTCTGCGCCGCCCCTTACCCCCCTGAACCCCTCATCCCCGGCCCCACCCTGCACCCCTCACCCCCGCACCCCAACCCTCTGCCCTAACCCTGAGCCCCTCCCACACCCCAAACCCCTCAACCCCAGAGCCCTCACCCCCCCACTCCAACCCTCTGCCCCAACCCTGAGCCCCTCATCCCCGGCTCCACCCCGTACCCCTCACCCCCGCACCCCAACCCTCTGCCCTAGCCCTGAGCCCCTCCCACACTCCAAACCCCTCATCCCCAGCCCCACCCCAGAGCCCTCACCCATTCCAACCCTCTGCCCCAGCCCTGAGCCCCCTCCTGCATCATAAACCCCTCATCCCCAGCCCCAGCCAGAGCCCTCACCTCCAGCCAGAGCCCTCACCCCCGCCCGCATCCCACCCCTCACCCCCTCCTGAACCCCTCATCCCCGGCCCCACCCCGCACCCCTCACTCCTGCACCCCAACCCTCTGCCCTAGCCCTGAGCCCCTCCCACACCCCAAACCCCTCATCTCCAGAGCCCTCACCCCCCCCACTCCAACCCTCTGCCCCAGCCCTGAGCCTCCTCCCGAGCCCCTCATCCCCGGCCCCACCCCGCACCCCTCACCCCCGCACCCCAACCCTCTGCTCTAGCCCTGAGCCCCTCCCGCACCCCAAACTCCTCAACCCCAGAGCCCTCACCCCCCCACTCCAACCCTCTGCCCCAGCCCTGAGCCCCCTCCTGAGCCCCTCATCCGTGGCCCCACCCCAGAGCCCTCCAGGCTGTCACAGAGAGAGGGATTTCCTGGGGGATTTACCAAGCCCCCGTGAGTCAGAGGCACAGCTGCATCCAGGGCCGAGGGTCTAAGCCACCGAGCGAAGATCCCGCAGAGATGCTGCCCCGGCTCCAGCTCACAGCTGCAGGGGCTTAGCACTCCTGCCACAGCCGTGTATGTGCGCCCGTCGGAATGTCCCTGCCCGCGTCCTGCTCCAGTCAGGCAGTGCGGCTCCCCCTTGGCCGAGCCAGGCGCTGGCTTCTCTCTGCCTGGCAATCACTGGTTCATCGGCTGTGCCCACTCGCCCTGCGCTGCTGCCAGCCACACGCTCCCCTCCCACGTGGGGAACCGACAACAGGCTACGTTCCCACCGGGAAGGAACGAGCAACTCAGATCGGATCAGCAGCTACTGCCCTGCCCCAGAGAGGGGCCAGCTTCCAGCAAAGGCACTCGGCCACTTGTTCAGTGCTGAGACCAGGGGGTCGGACATTCCTTCCTGACCGCAGCAGGCGATCGGTTTGAGCCCTGAAGCTTGAGGTTGAATCACTGCCCCTGTGACCCTGCCTCCAGCTCGCACAGCTCTAGGACTTACTGACACCCAGAAAGGTTTCCTGTCTCCCCCCACCGCACACTTTTGAAACACCGACTCACTGGACACTAGCGGGGCCCCTCGTTAGCAGTCTCAGCAACGAGGCCAAGCACACAGAAAGACTGGCTAGCAGTGGCCCTCCTGGGGCGGGAGTCCAGGAAGCTGCTGCTCACACTGTCCCTGCTCTGCAGCTATTCAGAGGGCCTCCGTCTGCTGGGCTGGCACATTTACCAGCTCTGAATGTGCAGGGAGCAAATAGGTGTGTACGCCCGTCTCCTCCCCAGAGCCAAGGCAACTAAGATCTAGAATTGCCATGTCCAGCTGAGTCCCTGCCTGGGATGGTGCTTTAGGGTGCTACGGAGCTACCCCAGCCATGCCATCTCCAGTGCATCTAAACCCCCAGGAGCTGGCTCTGCAGGGTGGGGGCCATGCAGACACACACACACACACACACACACACCCCGTGGCTGGGCCCACAGGCAGCAGGGGAAAGCCCCAGAGATGCAGCAAAGAGCCCCCACAGAGACCGAGTGGTAAGAAAATTGGTTTGGTCCTTACCCACCGTGTCTGACTTGTTCTGCAGCAGCCCTGCTTCAAAGGGGCAGATAAGAGCGTGAGTCGGGGAGAGAGGGAGAGAGAGCCTTGCCCAGACACATCTGCTTGCCATGGACTGGCTGTCACATCCTCACAAGGAAGCTGATGTTACTTACGCCTGTGGCTTTTTTTGGCACGAGTCATTTCAGCCCCACGCTGGGAGGCCGAGACGCTGCCAGGCCCCCTTAGCTGACAAACAGCCACAAAAGGCAGCGGATTGTCTCAAGAGACACAAACCACCCGAGCTCAGCTTTTCATCCCAGCCACAGAAACGGTCTGTGCTACAGAGAAGGGATCTTCAGGCCACCGCAGAGTTCAGACTGCCGTGACCCTTTCACATTGACCTGCACGAAAATCACTCCTCCCTTAAGTGTCAGTATTTACTCACCAAGGCCCTGATCCTCCGAGGTATTTAGGCTCCTAACTTCCACTGACAACAGCGGAGGATCTTCCCCCAAACTCTGAACATGCCCAATTTTGTCTGATCTCGGAAGCTAAGCAGGGTCAGGCCTGGTTAGTACTTGTATGGGAGACCTGCTAGGTGGCCCTGATTTTCAGTGGATTTCTGGGAGCTCGGCACTCGCAGGTGAGGATGAGTTTTGAACAGATCGGCACGGGGTGAGGGACCTAGCCCCGCGGGTGGGTGGAGAGCCCGCAAAAACCTGGTGCTCTTTTAAATGTCACGATGACACAGCACGTGTTAGACTATTCCGCAGACACCAGCTCTGTTTCCAAGCCCACTGGCAGAGCAGTGAGTTCGATAACAAAAAAAGATTTGGCCCTCTTAAGCTTTCCCATTAGACTGTTTATTACTAAGCAGTAGTGGCCCTTAGCTTGGAATATAGATCCTCATAATGCACCCTGGCTCTTATATTGTGCACAATAGCAGTAGCTCTCAAAGCTCTCTACAAAGGTGATACAGCCATATCCCTCTTGAATGGATGGGGAAACTGAGGCACAGAGCAGCAAAGTGACAGGCCAAGGAGAGAGAGAGAGACTCTTCACACACCCACCCACACCCACTGCACCCAGAATACAAATTCCAAAGCTCACTCTTACACAATGCTACCCCGCTGGATTCTGCAGCGCTGAGCCAAAAGCGTTGTTTGTCACAGTTGAGCAGCAGGCCTGTCCCACATCGCAGAAGAAGAAGCCCAGTGATCTCTAGGACTTTCCCATCGCTGGGAATAACAGGGCTCCACCATTCCATGCTCTACAGCTGGTGTAGAAACCAGAGCAGCTATGGAGGGGCAGCCAAATGTTTTTTCAAGGAGGGGAAAGCAGCCTGCCCTGCTAAAGCCCCCCCCCCCCCCAGCCAGTCGCTCCTCTTGGAAGAGGGGGGGAAACTGGCTCTGGGCCCTACCCCTTCTTCCGAGGGGCCCATCCAAAGAACTGGCTAGTTCTGAGCACTCCCCTGCAATGCAATGTCGCTGCGGGGGGTGCAGTGGGAAGCTCAGGTTCCTGGGTTGAAAGGCTGCTCCAAGCTGGTGTCTTACCCTGCGAGGCTGGCTGGTGGGTCGGCAGCGTTCCCGTCCCTGCTGCACTTCGCCGTCTGGCTGAGCCAGGTCTCTGGGAGGCTTTAAAGAGCCCAGCCAGGCTGCGTGGCACGTCTGATCTCCGCAGCCCCCGAGCGCCGTCTCTCTGTCAAGGGTTAATCCGCCCGGTGTCGCAGGGGATGGGGCGGCAGCTGGAGGCAGGGCAGGGCATGGCACCTGTGCATGTTTGTAAAAGGGGACTCCGAGAGGAAAAGCCCTTCTAAGGCTTCCCCAAGCCCGAGGAGGCCGGCAGCACTGCAAGTGGGGCTGTGGGGACGTAGCCCTGGCTCCCAGAGACAGCTCAGCCATGGTCCCACATCAGCCCCTGACCCACGTCACGCACATCTGCCCTGAGTGGGCTACAGGTGGGAACAATGGGACCTAACAGCTAAGGCAGAGAGTCCAGGGCCCAAAGCACTGGGGGTCACTCTGTGCAGAGGTGAAGGGGATTCCTGTTTCCCTGACCCAGCCCTCCCGCCCACACCGGCCCGTAGTGCTTAGCCCAGCAGGAAAGCCTGGTGCCGGCTGGGATGAATCAGCCGTGTGTGACTGGCAGGGATAATGGGCCTTTTCATTCCCTGCTCTCCGGGCCAGATTGACTGAGCAATGTGGCAGCTGAGGGTGCAAGCCAGGGTCTGCGCTGGCCTGGACTGCGGTGGGGCTCAGGAATCTAACCACAGAGCACTCGCTGCAGGATCGGGGATGGAAAGGAGGGACAGAACCTGGAGAAATTAACACTTGTCGCTCCCCCACCCCTGCCGAGAGCTGGGTGTTGCTAGCCCCATTTACCAGTGGGGAAACTGAGGCAGAGAGTGGGGCAGTGACTCACCCATACGCAGTAGGAGAGTTGAACACAGAACCCAGGTGTCCTGGCCCCCTTTCTCTCACAGTTGTGAAGTTTCTTCCTAACCATAGCTGGGATACAGAACAACAGCACCCGCCCCCACGGGTGAGAATTTGCCCCCCCGGGACTGGCACTGGTAACACCTGTTGATGGCCAACTACTCAGGCAAGATGCACCACTGCAAATTACAGTGTATCGTGTCTTTGCCCAGCTGCGCTAAGGTTAACACCTCTGGCTGGACCTGGGGCAGTGCCTGAGTGCGACTGGTCCTGACCTCAACCCCAGACTCCAGCAGGACAACACTCACCTTGGGAAGGGGGGAGGGATAGCTCAGTGGTTTGAGCCTGCTTAAACCCAGGGTTGTGAGCTTAATCCTTGAGGGGGCCATTTAGGGATCAGGGGCAAAAATCTGTCTGGGGATTGGTCCTGCTTTAAGCAGGGAGTTGGACTAGATGACCTCCTGAGGTCCCTTCCAACCCTCCTATTCTAGGATTCTATGAAATGAGTGACTCCCATGGGGATTCCTAGATGCAAAGGCCAAGAGAGACCTTCAGATCAGCTTGTCTGACTCCCTTGCATAGCACAGACCACAGCCCCTCACCCAGTTACCCCTGTCCTGAGCCCAGGAACTTGTGTTGGGCTAAAGCCTCTTCCTGAAGGGCAGCCAGGCTGGACCATCAAGAGATGCAGAGGTCGATACTTCCTTTGGTAGCACTTTCCAACAGCTACTTACCCTCACAGCTAAAAACGTGCACCTCTTTTCTGTTCCCACACATCTGGCTCCAGCTACCAGCCACTGGTTCTGCTTCCGCCTTTCTCCGCTAGATTAGAAAGCCCTCTCAGAGCTGGTATTTTCTCCCTGGGAAGTTATTTGTGCACAGTAATCAAGTCACCTTGCGATAAACTAACCAGACGGAGCTCTTTAAATCTCTCATTGCAGGGGATTTTCTACGGCCCTCAAATAACTTTTGTCTCTCTTCTTTGCCCCTTTGCCAATTTTTCAACATCCTTTTTAAAATGTGGAGCCCAGAACTGAATGCAGTATTGGTCTCACCAATGCCGTATACCGAGGTAAAATCCCCAGCCTGCTCCTGTTGTGAAGGCCAAGACTGTAACAGGGTTCAAAAAAAGAACTAGACTCTAAGTTCATG
Organism: Emys orbicularis; assembly: GCF_028017835.1. Lineage (NCBI taxonomy): Eukaryota > Metazoa > Chordata > Testudines > Emydidae > Emys > Emys orbicularis. The sequence continues at coordinate 4,274,774 of NC_088705.1, read as the reverse complement.
GAGGATAGGGCCATCAAAGGCTATTAGCCAGGATGGGCAGGGATGGTGTCCCTAGCCTCTGTTTGCCAGAAGCTGGGAATGGGCAACAGGGGATGGATCACTTGATGGTTACCTGTTTTGTTCATTCCCTCTGGGGCACCTGGCATTGGCCACTGTCGGAAGACAGGATACTGGGCTAGATGGACCTTTGGTCTGACCCAGTACAGTTGTTCTTATGTTCCTACTCACTACACCCGTTTACACCTCTAACGATCACATTAGCTGAATTATGCATATCCCACGGGAATGGGGGGAGCAAGGATCATGGCCTGAGGGGTTTGAACCCCCTGGGCTCTGAGCCAAGGGAAACATTAGCAGGAATCCCTGAAACCCGGGATCCTGCAGAGACCTGCAGTGGGAGAGTCCGCGGGGCAGGAACTAGCATGTATTTGGTGCAGTGCAGCCCGAGGGATGGATGGGGAGCATGACAACTCCATGTGGTCAAGTTTCCACAACTCACCAACTGTGCTGAACGAGTGGCGAGGGGAGAGCAACGCTGGAGTTTCTGTTCCTTTCAGGTTTTGTTCCTTGTTCATTTCAAAGTGACGTTCAGAATTAACACGCGCTCCTGGGAGGCCCTGCCAGACAGGTGTGCAGCACTAGATTGGTCTGTGCTCCGTCAAAGGCTCCAGCACCGGGGCTTCAGGAGACCTGGGTTTTGTTCTGAAACTCGTGGCATGACCTAGGGTACGTGACTTCCCCCTCTCAGTGCTTCAGTTTCCTCCCATCTGAGCAACACGTTTTGTGTGGGTTAGTTAGTTACTGCTTATAACGTGCTTGGAGAACCTTGGCTGGAAGGGAAGGGATACATTCTTAGATGGTTTCCTTTTGGAACCTGTGGGCCCCTTCCCAGCGATGGGTGTGTGTGCCCAGAAACCACACAGAGGGGCACTGTGCCAATGTATGATCGTAGACCCAATACCGGGCCTGCTGCTCTGCGTTTGTGAGTGGGAAGCAGAGAGTAAATAATTTACTGATCCCCAGGGCCTCCAATCCAGCAGAGGTCAGGCTGTAGAGGGAAAAGTAGTCATCCTCTATTCAGGCTCCACCCACACCGCCAAGCTCCACCCACAAACAGTGAGTCACTGACTTCTTGATTAAAAGGATCCATAATGAAATGTGCTGGTGTTTGTTTACATTTGTCATTAGGTTTCAGAGTCAACACGCCATGGTGATCGATGCTCACATCCCTCTTGGAGTTTCAGTCTGTCTGCAGACTCAGGCGCACAGCACTGTATGGGCCACATTTTGCAGGGGTTTCTTTGCAGACATAAGAAGAAGTGATCGTGTAACACACACTATGTTGTACTGGCCAGAATCAGTTCAATAGGACTTCCATTTCCTCCAACGGTCCAATCTCCAAGCATCCCTGCCACCCTCCCTGTGAGCTGGGAGAATGGAACCTCTGCCAATGGGAGACTCCTGCCCCCTCTGTGATGAGCACCAGACACTGGGGGTCTCTTTGCTGAGACAGGGAGACTATGTGCACCAAGGAGCTTCCTTCCCATCCACTCGGCAACTGAGTAATCAATGCTAGTAGAAACACACCAAGAAAAGCCCTCCCTGCAGCAGCAAAATGTCCAGAGCTGGGGACCGGTGCCACTCTCTGGGGTTCAGATGCCTGGCTGCAATCGCCCAGGGGATTCCAGAATAAATGCCTCACAGGCCTGTCGAGTGTGTTCCCTCATGTGTTCCCCGGTCTCAGAGCCTGCCCAGCTCCCTTCTGACTGGGCGGGGGCGGATGCAATGGGCGAGGCGACCTGGTTCTCAGAGGTTGTCCTGCCCACGACTTTCCCAAAAGTTATTTCTCTGTTCTCAGAAACAAAGAGCAAGAGGGTCAGAGGCGCCGATCTGAGCCCCTGTGCAGGGGGGCTGGAATAATGTGTGTAGTGGGGGTGCTGAGATATTGAACCAAACTGTATATAACGGAAACCACTTCACGCCAGGGGGTGCGGCAGCCCCCTCCGCACCCTTATTTCTAGCACGTATGACCCAAGACTTGGGAAGGGGGTAAATAATTCCTTTTGATCGTCAGCGAAAATCAGACCAAGAAGCAGTTTGCTTCACTGAGCTATGATGTGGTGCTGGCAATTCAGACATACTAGCATCAGGGTGACGCATAGATGGCTCTTCTTTTATTTTCAAAATGAACCCAGTGCTTTCTCATGCAGCACATAATCGAGCTGTGGAACTCCCTGCTGCAGGAGTTCTTTGAGGCAAATGCTGAGGCTGGATGACCAACCGAAGATCAGATCCTGAGCACTCTCAATCCCACTGACTCCAGCAGGCATTTCAGGTGCTCAGTAGGTGGATAGGAGTCGGGCCATCTTTGTATCTCTGCAATGTAGGATGATGGTGGTAATCAACTGCCAGGCTCCACAGTGTAAGCTGTAGGGGTCAGGAAGGAATCCATCCCATTCAGGGAATCAGGCACACTACAAGGATTTCCTCCTCCTCTTGAGGTCTTGGATGTTAGCTAGACACATGCTGTCTGAGCTCGCCTGGCAAATCCTCTGGGCTTGATTCTCCACGGCCCTGCTCCTGGTGTAGCTGTTTCCACTAGTGCAGCAGTTCTCAAACTGTGGGTCGGGACCCCATTTTAATGGAGTCGCCAGGGCGGGTGTTAGACTTGCTGCAGCTCGGGGCTGAAGCCAAAGTCCGAGCCCCACTGCCCAGGGCTGAAGCCCTCGAGCTCTGGCACCCCACAGGGAGGTGGGGCTTTCCCCCCTTCCCGGGGCCGTGTAGTAGTTGTTGTTGTCAGAAGGAGGTCACAGTGCAATGAAGTTTAAGAAACCCTGCACTAGTGCAAAGCGAGTTCCACTATTTGGAGTTGCTTTCCACACCCATGCAGGGCAATGGAGAATCAGGGCCTATATTCTCAGTCTGACAGGGCTGTGTGTGTGTGTCTTACTCACTCACACACTCTCTCTCTCTCTCACACACACACCCACACACACCCCACACACCCCAGGGTACTCTGGGGCTCTCACTCCCTGGCCCTGTGACAGTTGGTCCAGCACATATCTCAGAGGCCCCAACTTGCTGCCTGGCTCCCGCCCCCACGGTGGCTGTGCGTGCCTCCCCTGCCATCCGCCCACAGGCTGATTTCTCTCAGATCTTCTGCTCCCCGGGGGTCTCGTCTGCGCTGCAGTGGCTGATGGGAAGGCTCTTGCCTGGGTCCAGGAAGCTGTGGGGCCCTGCTAGAGCAGGCCCTGCCCCTGGCCCCCAAGACAGATGAGAAGCACAGACCCACCTGCCAACATGCAACTACCCCGGTAGGGCCAAGCAGGGAGCTCGGTCCTAGGGGCTATGCAGCCCTTGGCCTCTGGGTCCGCCAGCAGGGGGTCACCAGAGAGAGCAAACCTTGCTCTCAGCCCCCAAGCGGGGAAGCCTGGCCCGTCTCTGCCCCACACGGAGGGTATCCGCCCCTGGTGCCATCCTGCTGGACGCCTGGCAAACACCAGACTCACCAGCAGAGGAAGGAAAGTGAATTCTGCTCCTGTAAGAGCAGGAGCCACAGGGGCTGGGGAAAATGCTGGGAATGTTACAAGTGATGGAGGGGTGAGGGGCAGGGGTGGGGAGCCAGCAGGAAGCCCTGAGCCTCAGGCATCCCCCAGGGGCCAGGGCTCCCAGAGAGCCACCCAGCCCAGCAGCTGCGGCATGAACAGTCCTCCCCCTTTCCCCACCCCCCTGGACCCTGAGTCACAGCCGCACCTGTTGCAGACAGAATCCCTTGCAGCCGGGCTCTGGGGGCTGTCAGGGCGGGGGAAGCTAAGTGCTGCCAGGTGGGGGTGCAGAGGAGAGAGTGAGGCAGGGGTTTGTCATCCCCCCCCAAATTGCCAGCACCTGCCCTGTGATCCTGCGAGCGCAGCAGGGGCCGCGCCGCCTGCTCTGGGGATGCCAGCAGCTTACACACGTGCCCTCGCATGCCAGACTGAGCTCGTGCAGGAAGCCGTTGTCCCCAAACCAGTCCCTGCTGCAGCTGCATCTTCTCAAGCAACCTAGGGGCTAGAAGCCCCCTTCTGCCCTGCGAGAGCCCCCGGCAGGGGCTGCGGGAGACCTCGTCCTCGAGGCACCAGGAGGCCTGCGCCGTCCCTGGACCCAGGGCACCTACCACAGTCGCCAGCTTCGCTCTTGGGAGCCACAGCCCTTTGCAAGCCAGAGTTGTGACCCCACCCCGTGGCCGGATCCTCCCCTCCCTGGGTGCATCAGCCAATGCAGTTACAGGGGCAAGGGAGAGGCCCCTGAGACCAGAGCTGACCACTAGTGACCCACTAGAATCCGCTGCCCATAGACCCGCAGCACTGCCAATGTCGCTCTGATACCTGGGCGCTTGCCTCCCACCACAGTGCTGCAGCCTCAGGTCACAGCTGCACTGAGCATGCCCAGAGGAAAGGGAAATGTAAACCGCTCTCCGGCTTGTCCATTACAGACCCCAGCCCGAGGCAGCAGGGCAGGACAAGCTAGGCTGGGCTGCCTGCTTGCATGTGACTGAACTAGGCTGCAGGGGCCTTGTGGCACAGCCCATGTCGTCGTATTCATCTGGATGGACGCTGCAGACCCAAAGCATGAACACGACTCGGTCACTGTCCAACATCAACTAACTGCGCTAAATGGGGTGGGGGTAAGCTGGAGACCTTGGCCGCTCCGGACTACAGCAAACACCGCAGGAAATCCATGCCAAAGGCTAGAAATTTACAGACTGAAGCCCAGGAAAGGAAAAGAATCAAAACAAGGGTAACACTGAAAGTGGACTTGAGGGATGATGCAACACAAATAATGAAACCTGATCAAAGTCTCTTTCTAGAGAGGGTGATGGTGGGTGAGTCTTCTGCCAAACAGCCCTCCCAGCTGGGGAAGAAATGGGTAGTTCTGGTCAATTTTGAGTCAGTAAAGTCAGTTCCCCGCGTTTGACAAAACACACAGACGCTGAAGGGAGAGAAGAGATAGGATAGCAGTTGGGGGAAATACAGATTTTGACGTTCGCAGGATACAGGGTGGTTGATCAGTTACGAATGGATGCTCTGGGCTGGCAGGCCGGCTGTGACAGCTGTTGTTCTGGACCCTGGCTTGCCTCCCCAATTGGGGACATCATCTGGTTGGTCACGGCAGGTCCCTCTGCTTCATTGCACTTCCTCAGAGCCGGCTGGGGCATCTCATCTTGCCTGCGGTGCAGCCGATCCCAGGATCAGGTGAAAAGCCAAGAGAGGAGAGCAGGATGATCACGGGGAATGGAAAGACACCCAGGGGCTGGGGGCAGACAGAGCAGGCTGTCACATGTAGCAGGCTAGGGTCCTCATTGGTGCAGCAAAGATGGTCAAGCATCGTCACTGGAGTATCAAGGTCTGAGCGTGGCAGTAAAAACCCTGCCCCAGCCGTGGTGGTAGAAGAAGTCCCTTCCTTTCTCCCCAAGCCTCTTTTGAGGGGCCCCAAAAGGGGCAATGGGGAGAATGGTCCCACCTCGTTTTTTGCCTACCAATTAGGCCTAATTTCCCACGCACCAATTGTGGTCCATTAATTTCCCATCCCTTACTCCGCCTGGTTACCAGTCATAATCTTAACCCAGTCCTCGGGGGCAAGCAGCAGACCCCCTCTGTTTATGTTAATTCAGTCCGTCCGTCCGTCTCCTTTGTATGTCTTTTCTTAAACAGTTCTGTAGAACAGGCCCCTTCATGAACCTTCACCACCATTCTGGCCACAGCTACTCACTGGGGCTTTCCCCAGCTCTGACCTCTGGGGCACACTGCTGCTTCCCGCCAGGTGTGACTCAGAGCCCAGCCCCTCTTCTAGGGGAAGGGGGGAGTGTCACAGCTATTGGATGGCCCCTCCATGGGCAAGCTCCGCCCAGCTGGCCCCCCCAGCCCCACCCTATGCTCACACCCCATCTGCACCCTCCCCTGGCCCCAGCTGGATCTGCAGGCAGGCATCGCCCATCCACGGCATGGTCAGGAAGTCTCCCAAGAGGCCCATTTCCTCCACCACATGCCTTGCCCATCAAGGGCTGAGGATGGGGTTAGCACACACCTCCCCCGCCCCTTTCCCATTCCTCAGCGGCGAGGATAGCACAGTCCATGGCAGCGACTCACCCATTTGCAGCAGCCGCTGAGGCCCAGACCGGGGACAGAACAAGAGGCAGCCAGTTGGAAATAGAGGTTTTATTTAAAAGTCAGCGCTATGTGGCCCCCGTCCGGAGCAGTCAGCACCACCTCCTCCCCCGAGGCCTGGCCAGACAGCTCCATGGGGCACTGGCACCACGGGGCACTGGCACCACGATACGATTCTTAGCGACAGAGCAAAGTGGGCAGCCCCTGACCCCCGGCAGAGCATCTCAGGCTGGTGGCACATCCAGCGCAGTGCCAGGCGGCTCCTCCTGCCCTGTGTCTGCCAGGTTGGCTGGTCCTAGGACCGAGGAGACTTGGGCTCTCATTGGAGAAGCTGGGGTGGGCAGCGGGGAGAAGGGAAAAGCAACGCGGGCAGCCGCTGGGAATCAGCCCTGGAGCCCTGCAGCCTGAAGGAATCAGCGCAAGAGAAGCCGGGCTGGCTCCTGGGGCGAGAAGAGCGTGTGGGGAGAACTGAGACTGCAGAGCAAATGTCCAAGTTCAGGGAGCAGCCCCATGGGGTTTGGCCCAGAAGGCCTGGAGAACAGAGGGGGCAAGACGTCTCGCTGGCAGTGGTGGCACCTCAGTGCAGGTTTGGGGCTGACCTGAATGGAGGAGGATCCTGTGCTGGAGTCATAGGCGTCAGAGTGGAGAGACCTCACGACATCCACCCCGGAGAACCCAATGCAAGATCCGCAGCCTTCTGGCACCGCCTCAGAGGACCAAGCTGCATCTCCGTTGGCTCTGAGCAGCAAGGACGTTGCAGGGTGGGAAGGTTCCTCCTTCATTCCCGCTGCACGGAGGCCTTACACACCACTCTCCCTGGCCAGCGGAGAAGGGTGGGCCCCCCAGGAGCCAAAGGTTGTGTTCACCTCAGCTGTTCCCACTGAAAACCCAAGCTGTCTGCGGCTCCCAAGGAATGGGAGCCGCAAAGATTCCCATCAAGAGCACCCCACAGGGCCTGGATGGGGATCAGTGATGGGATGTCAGTGGTTCAAATCCAGCCAGGAGCTGTCTGGACGCGAGATAAGTTTTCTGGGTCTCAGCTCAGTTCCTAGGCGGACTCTCCCCCCAGCACTGGCTGGCAGAGAGGTGAAGGGCTCGCTAGGCCATGGGAGCTTGACCCCTCCCCCCCCCGACTCACCCCAGGTCACGCTGGAGGGTGACCCATTGTGGGAACTCACACAGCTGTTACCCATTTGGGGCACACTCCAGAGCTTCCCCCCATGAGGTCCCAGCACAATGCACCACAACCCAGTTCCAATTACCCTGCCCCACCTGGCAGGTCAGGACGGGCCGCCTTCAAAGCCAGGGCAGAAAGAGAAACTTCCCAGCCTCTGTGCAAAGCTTCCAGCCAGCCAGCTGCTCCCCAAGCAAACCGCAGCAGGTCCCCCAGGTCCCCGGATTAGTCAGCACTGGGCCCTAGTTCTGCTGGTCCCGCCCCAGGATTTTTGAGTTTGTACTGCGCGTAAGCGGCGAGTTCATTGGCAGGAAGCCATGTCATTGCAACACTTTGTTGGGGGGAGGACACCATTTCCTGCCAATCCAGCGCCCCGGCCCCCCATTTCATTCCAGTCACTCAAACTTGGACTTGGCCCTGCCCCCCCTTCCTCGTATGTTGAGCAGCAGCAGGAGGCCCAGGCAGATTGTAGCCGGAGCACACATGGCCAAGGGCTCCTTCAGCACCAGCAGGGTGTAGATGGCACCTGGGGAGACAGAAGAAAACATGCAGGGGAAGAGTCAGGAGATGGACCAATGAAAGGTCAGAGCCACCCCTTCACCATCAGCCCAAAGCACCCGGCTCCAAAAGGTGGCCCCCTGGCTTTGAACCGTTGTCATTACACTTCAGAGTCAACAGACCCCATGAGATGGATGTGGGCAATTCACACCTCTGGGAGCTACTGTCTAGAGCTGGGGGCTGGGAGCTCTGGAGGACGGGGTGGCATCACCACCGAGGAGAAAAGATCTATTTTGGAGCTCCTGCAGCGAAAGCCAGGACTCCCTGGTGGGCGGGGAGGAGAGGGGGTAGCAGGGCCGGGGAACTCTCAGTAACAAGTCCCGCTGGCCAGCTCGACCCAGGAGCCCGGCGGCCGACACCTACCGATCATGACGATGGTGAGCACAAAGTTGCTGATCTCCTGCAGGAGCTGGGGCCCAAAGGCCAGCAGCGCTCCAGCCACCACCTCGATCCAGCCGACCACCTGCAGGTACTGCCCCGGCTCCGGCTTGTAGCCAAACTCCTTCAGGGGGAAGACGTCGGCGAACTGCACAAACTGGGACTTCTGGAACGGGGAAGGGAGCTTCAGTGGGTATGGGGCCGCGGCGGTTCCCTTCCCGGGAACAGGGCGTTTGGGCCCACGGCACGGCAGGGGCTCAGTCACGGTGCATGGGAGAGAAGAGATGGGCAGCCTGGAGCCCACGGGGGGCTAGGAAAGGAGCAGGGCGCCCCTTGCTCTGAGGTCTAGAAAGGCAGCTGGGGGGCTCCCAAGTAATGGGCCTGTCTGCAGTAGCGCTAGGTGCCCCCAAGGGCAGTCAATGGGGCAGCAGGGGCGCAGCACTGCCAGAAATCAGGCCCTAGGCCTAGAAGGGACGTATTCTTTATTGGTTAAGCAACAACAACCTGCCCTATAGCGTAGCAAATTCTCACCCCGCCGGAAATCCCCCCTTCCGCCCACCCTCTGGCCGGCACCTTCCCATCCCGTAGGATCCCACTTTCCCGGGCTGCCAGCCCAACCTCTTTTCCCAACACCTCCGGCCAGGCTCTCTGAAGTGCTCAGCGCCCAGCCAGGCTGTGAAACAAGCAGCCGGACCTTTCAATCCAACAGCAAATTCAACCCGGGGGTGCCCCCTCTGTGCCTGAAGAAGAGGGTCCCAGCCTAGCATTCCTGCGCTTGGAACTCCAACCTGCATCTCCCAGGCTGCTTTTGGACTGGCTTGAGGGTCTTTCTGGGAGGTAAGGGGGGGGGGGGGGGGCGTAGTTAAGAATCCTTCCCACAACCTCCCTAGGGAATGTTAATTATACGGGTTCTTACAGTGCATTGAGTGGGTGGCTTAAGCAGCCAAGACTCCTGGGTTCTCTCCCTAGCTCTGACACAAAATCTGTGGGTCACCTTGGGCAAATTACTTCCCCTTTCTATAGAATGGGGCTAATGATACTTCCCATTGTGGGCAGCTATGTGCTCTTTGGATGGAAGGGGCTATACAAGGACTAAGTGTTACTATGCCAGAAGGCAACGCCAGTGCATCCAGCGTGTATACGTGCCGCGACCCTAATAGATCATCATCATCAAGGCTTCAGGTGAGGTTACAGGTGGAATTTTTCAAGGTGGCAGAGAATGCCTTGCTGCGCTGATATGGACAGTTTATTTCCCTGCAGCTCTAGGTGACATTCCAGTGCTAAAACTCTCCTCTCATGATAGTTTTTGCCAGCTGGCAATATTGCTCCTTAGCCACAGAGAACTGGAAACCTCTGCTCTTTGCTCCTTTATTCCCTGTTGGCCTCAGCTTAAATCAAAGTTCATTTATTTGTGTGTTATATCAGGGAAAGTTCACTTCTTATCTTGTCAGTTAGTTTCTGCAAAGCCTCTTGGCAGGGCGGTGGAGAGCAACATTGGCAGTTCCTGAAAAATTGCCATAACAATCCCACACTACTAGCAACAGATATTAAGGGCTGTGAGGCAGATCCTGCATTCACCTGCACAGGTGTAAAACCAGTGTCACTCCATGGAGTTAGTTTTCATTGACATCGGTGGACCTGAGAACAGAATCAGGACCCCCATTTTCAAGTGCTCAGCACCCACATCCGGGGTCAGATTTTCTAAGCTCAGCACCGAACCTGCTGATCTCTGGACAGTCTGTGCCTACGTGACTCCGGAGAGCGCTTACTCTCCCGATAACTGCACAGGTTGGGGCTCAACAACATTTACATGGAAAGTAACGTAGAATCAGTTTATCGTAGCCCCGGCACTTTCCCAACTGTGGTTTATAACCGATCCCTGCGCCTACTGGGTGGGCTGAATGCAGTTGCCCTGCAGCCATGGACGGTGCTAGATTTTCCAGATTGCGCCGCATCCAACATGTAGCCCATGATCAGAGCTCCTCTGAAAATCTGTGCGCCCGCCCCAACTCTCACTGTTGGTGCTGAGCTGTTTTGGAAAATCTGACCCCAGTGACAGAGGTGAGAAATAGAACCCAGTTCGCCGGCCCCCCAGCCCAGTGTTCTAGCCACTGGACCACCCCACCTCAAGCCAGTTACAGCCCTTTCAGATGGCACCTCTGGCCCGAGTCCCCCACCAGTTCTGGGTTTGTAAATACCGTTGGGTTTTGTTTGGGGGGGAGGAGGGGGGAGTTGCTTTCCCCTGCTGCTGTGAGAAAGCCACACAACCAACAGGGAGAACTTACTGACTAGACAAGGGAACGGGGCAAGTGACTACAGGCAAAATGCTGTTAGACATACAAAGAAACAAACTGGCGGGAAAGCAAAGATAATTTCTCCAGTCCCGGCCAGTTCTGCCATCCTAGGGTTTAATGTGTAACTAAGGAAGGTAACAAGCCTTCAGGCAGAGCGCAATGTTAAGCTGAGGTTTTGATCTCTCGATACATGTTTGTAAGTTGTGCCCCCGCTGGGTGGTAAATATTTCCCTCTGTGGCCCTGATCCTACTCCTGCCCCAGCACAATGGGGTGCTGCCCCATGCCTGGAGCTCTCCGAGAACACACAGCACCGGTCACAATACTGGGAAGAGCCTTGGCCTGCATCTGCGATTAGGGTGACCAGATGTCCCGATTTTATAGGGACAGTCCCGACATTTGGGGCTTTGTCCTATATAGGTGCCTATTACCCCCCACCCCCATCCCGATTTTTCATACTTGCCGTCTGGTCACCCTATCTGCGATGCACTTTCATTTGCAGGAGTCAGTCGCCTCCTGTTCTTTACAACTCGGGGGAACCGCCCCACAAACCGGGCGTGCTGGGGGGGGGGGGGGTTAAACGCACGGTGGCAATGGGAAAGGGGGAGATGGAAATACCCCCCCTTCCTCCACAAGGGGGGCTCTGGGGGTACTTGCCAGGCCAGCTGCCCAGAGTCCCAGCCAGAGACAGGGAGCGGTGATGGGGTCGGGGCTCGCCAGCTGCCCCCGCCCAGCCCCACTGGACCGGGCTTAGACTCCCGGGGAGCCGCTCGGAGGCTGCAGGGCGGCAAGCCCCTCTTGCCAACCCCGCTTCCCGCCCAGGGCGGAAAACGAAACCGACCCAGCTCCCAGCGCGGCCGCAGCCCGACCCCGACCTGCCGCTTGCAAGAGCCTGGCACAAACACCCCGCCCCGGGGAGAGCCCGGATCCGAGCCCGGCCCACGCTCCGCCGCGGCGGGTTTGCAGGAGCCGCGGTTCCCCCGCCCGAGCCCGCTGCAAACCCAGGGGCCGGGGCCGAGCCCGGTGCAGCCCCCTGGGCCGGGGCCAGCGCCCCCCGCACTCACCAGCTGCTGGTAGAGCTCGGCCGAGATCTGGTCCGTCAGCTTCACCGCCCCGGTGAGCAGGAAGAAGAGGCCGAGCAGCACCCGGATGGCGGGGAAGACGAGCGCCATGGCCGCGGGCAGACACAGCCCGGGCTGGGGCGCGGCTCCGGCTGCTGCTCCCCGGCCAGTCCCGCCCCACCCCTCGGCGCAGCGGGGGCCAAGCGCGTCAGAGGCGGCGGGTCCCGGCGGGCACACCCCGGGCTTCCCCCGCCAGCACGTGTCTGTCTCCCGCAGCCAGGCTCCGCCCTGCCCCTGCGACCCCCGCCCCCCTAGCGTCAGAGCCCCGCAGGGCTGGGGGGTCCCCGCTGGGCAGACTGAGAGCTTAAGCCACTTGGCCAGGATGACATTGAGGTTCAACCCCCTCTACGTTTGAGAGCAGGGGTCGGCAACCTTTCAGAAGTGGTGTGCCCAGTCTTCATTTATTCACTCTGATTTAAGGTTTCGCGTGCCAGTCATACATTTGAACGTTTTTAGAAGGTCTCTTTCTATAAGTCTATAACCTATAACTAAACTATTGTTGTATGTAAAGTAAATAAGGTTTTTAAAATGTTTAAGAAGCTTCATTTAAAACTAAATTAAAATGCAGAGTCCCCCGGACCGGTGGCCAAGACCCAGGCAGTGTTAGTGCCACTGAAAATCAGCTCGCGTGCCGCCTTTGGCACACGTGCCATAGGTTGCCTACCCCTGTTTTAGAGTGCTGCCTCTCTCCTGGTACACGTTGGTTTGAACGAACAAGTCTATCCATCATATTATCCTTTTGACCCTGTCTTTAGGATGGGCCAGCCCGTTCCTCATTAGCTCTGTGGAATGTGTTCGTACTGGGATGTTCTGGTGCCACCCTGGCACATGTATACATGCAATTAGCAGCCTTCTTCTTGCCAACTTCTGTGAGCAGGGCCTGCCTCTGGCTCTCAGCTTAACTTTGCTTTATGTTAGCAAAGTCATGACCATTACTTTAGTTCAGGCCTCTGATACAAGGGTTTATGTTTCAGGGCCTCATCTTACTACACTTGGCTTCTGGAGACAAGCGGGCAGCTTCAGGGCATGCACCTGGCCTTTACAGGTATTTATTTGGGTCAAACCAGAGTCAGGTTTCTGCACAGAGTTTTTTGCCATCAGTCCTTCCTTTGAAGAGTTTAGCACATGGGACTGTTGAGTAGAATAGAACAAACACAGCCCAGTTCTGTCAGTCGTATTTTCCTTCCCCGACCCTTCAGAGGTTGGAGAGCTGGTCAGACAGGGCACCAGCAGGCTAGTCTGCAGCACCCCGAGCTATTCTGGATTGCAAACTAATCAACAACTGGAAATGCAGCAGAGACAAGGGCAGAATTCAAGTGGGGTTTTTTGTGAAAGCCTTTTTAAAAATCCTTTCTAAATAATAGATTCCTGCATCAAGCAACCTCGTTCCCTTCTTCCAGGATGGGATTTTGTGTCCTTAATACCTTGCACATCACTGCATGAAACATTAAACAGTTCTCCCAGGACTCTTGTTAAAGCAGGAGAGAGCAGAAGAGCAAAAGGAGAAGCCAGCCCGAGGAAATCATTTTACTTCAGCTGAAAAAGAATCTGCTTGTGTTTAAATAGAGAAGAGGTAACACCCCAATCCTTTCATGTGTTCTGGAAACTCCCGGTAATTTTGATCCAAATTCTCTCTTGCTGGGACTGCTTAGTGTGCAAAACAGAGGCCTGGTTTTAATTTTTAAAATGCTGCAAGAACCATTTAATTCCCCCTCACCCAAGAACATAAGATGTCCATTTCAAGTGCCATAAGTATCAAATATCTTGCTGCTGTAACAGCCCTAGCCTTGGTGGGGTTATGCTCGGCCTGAATTCACCCCCCAGGCATTTAAAAACGGAGATTACAGAGGGGATAACCTCCTAGGTTATGATTTACCCCAACAGCTTTACATTCCAGCACATCTTAAAGATGTTCTGTGCAGACCCCACCTCTTCTTGGGAGGCACAGAGCCTGCTTTTCAAAGCAGCTGAGTGTGCCCAGTTTGCATTGACTTTGGCCTGTGCTCTAAAAATCAGGGCTTAAGCCTCTCTCTATCAGCGATCAGGATGAGACCATCACAGGGGCAGATTATTCCACACCTGTCTGGGGGAGGGGGCGGTTCTTCCACCGTCCTCTAAAGCATGTGGTGTTGGCCACTCTCAGACAGGACACTGGACTAGGTAGACCATGGGTCTGATCCAGACTGGGAATTTATAGGTTACCACACCCCTGTAAATCCAATGACTTCAATAGCATGAGAGCAGAAATGTGCCAATTGGGTGCTGCACTGAGCAATCAACGCTGGAGAGACGCTGACATGTGGCGTTTTGGACCATTACTGGAGGATACTAGGGTATTTTTTCCTAACACTTCTTTCAGCAACTTTTGATTGCAATTTACAAGTATTACTGAATCAAACCCCACAGCAGGTCAGTGTTATCCCCATTATATAGAGACAGATGCAGAGAGGTTAAGTGACTTGCCCAAAGACACACTGCAGTGGGGCTAGGGATACAACCCAGGAATCCTTCCCTCTGTCCTAAACTCCCTAGAGAAAAGGATCTCACAAGATGGTTCCCCTCTCCCCTCCCTCCCACCGACCGTCGTCATTAGATTTATAATGGAACAGAATCCATGGTTACATGCTAGGGATGCCAAACTGCAATACAGCAGAACCACACCTGAGACTGTATTGCTAGTGCATTCAAGGCCAGACACTAAATTCCCAGTGAACTAACTCACTTCTCATCTTGCAAGCTCAATGAACTCAGCTTACTGTCCATATCTTCACCCAGCGATTCACAGTCTGTGTTGTCTTCCCCTCTGGGTATATAGACATGGATCTCTACTCTGGATTTTCTGATCTGGGGCAGCAAAGGCAGATCCCCCCAGGCCAATGGCAGGCAAGTGAGCCCACACACCAGCAAACTCTGCGCTGTAGCACCAGGAAAGGGTTTCAGTGCTGCTGGCTGCATATTCCTCTGGGCCACTGCTCCTGCTGGGAGGCTGTTCCCATTAGGCTTCGACTTGCTGGGAGATGTCTTGACAACTGGTCGGATGGGACTGGAGAAGTGCACGTAGGCCTGTTGCTTCCTCGGCCCTCGATGGGTTCCTGTCCTCTCCCTCAGGTTGGAAATGCCGCCATCTTGTGCTCTGCTACCTGTGGAGTAGATTAGCCCTGGAGGAGGTCTTAGGAAGGGTAACTTGCTGTTCTTTAGGAGGCCTTGCAGAGCAGAGCGTTCACTTTTGGTAAGGAAAGCTTTGCACCTGCTTTAAAGACAAGACCAGGGGTTAGCTCAGGGAGCAGACACAGGAGAGCAAGAGTTCAAACCCCAAGCCAAAGACCCAATCCAACGCCCATTGAAATCCTTTGAAAGACTCCATCAGGGCCCAGCTGCCTGCCAATTTGGAAGCCTGGAGCCCATTTCCCCTTCACCCTCTCTGCAAAGTCTGGAGCTGCAAACCCCTTTGCCCTCTCTGCTGCTGGCACTTGGGTGAGCAAGTCAGGGATGACTCCCACTCCAGGGTTGGCTGTGCTGGCGTGGGGTTCTTCCCACATCACCACCACCTTTGAAATGTCAGGGTCCTTGCATGAGCTGCCTTCAGCAGGGGCCGGGTTCCAACTGCTGCTGCCCCTCTCAGAAATGCTCTGCCCAGCAAGAGGCGCACAAGGGAGAAGTCGAGAGCTGCTATCCCGCTTCTGCCACAACAAGGTGATTTATAACGGTCGGGTCAGCATCATTATAGGCACGAAGAGGTGAAATGACACAGCAGGTCAGTGGCAAAGCTAGACATGGAACCCAGGTGTCCTGACCCCCCTGTACAGCATGATGTCCCCTGCCTCATATGGATACATAGACAGCCCCTGTTCAGGAAATGGAACTCTAGGCAAATGATTGCTCCTGTTCAAGGGGGAGGATGTAACTGGGGTTTGTAGGCACTTAAAATACAGGCACTACTTTGCTCTGCTGTTGCAGCATGTCTGCAGGTCTGTGCTGGGGTCCATTATCATCATGCCAGAATCTGAGCCTTGGAATTACTGGACCAGAATTTCTTCTTTACAATCCCAGGACAGGAAGGGGCAGCAGCGAAGGCTGCAGGGATCGATCTCTTGGGAGGTGTCATTTCCATTTCCTGCAAGGAACATCCATCCGGTCTCCGTGGAGTCCTCGGAGTGGGCCAAGTGCAGCCCTGGGGGTGAGTTCACTGCCTACACCAGATTCAAAGGTCTCCCTCCTGTTCTGAGAGTGGGTCTCAGACAGCAGTGGCATGCGGCCAAAATTAGGTTGGTGGCAGAACAAGAATCCATGCGGACTACACTGCTCGCAACCACGAGCGTGACATGCCAGGTACTTGTACAGCTGAGATGTGGGACACCAGAGCCCAAAGTCTGAGAACTGGTGATTTTGAGCAGTGGTTTCTCAAGCTCTTCCATCCCCTCCTGGGGGTACAATGCAGTGTAGTCTGGGAAACCCCCAGTACAGCGATTGTCAAACTTCAGCAACCCGAGGACCTCCATTTTGATTTTTAAAAAATTGGGGACCCCCAAGCCGCCCCGCTCAGCCCCAGGCCCTGCCCCTCACCCCTTCCCCCAAGACACCACCCCCACCCCATCCTGCCCCCAGCTCACTCCATCCTCCCTCCCTCTGTCATTTGCTTTCCCCCACCCTCACTCACTTTCAGAGGGTGGGGGTGCAGGCTCTGGGAGGAAGTTTGGGTGCAGAAGGGGGTGAGGGCTCTGGGAGGGAGTTTGGGGCTGGGCTCCAGGCTGGGGGAGGGAGTTGGGGTACAGCAGGGGGTTTGGGGTGCTGGCTCTGGGAGGGAGCTCTTGACTGGGCAGGGAGTTTGGGTGCAGGTAGGGGTGTGGGCTCTGGGAGGGAGTTTGGGTGCAGGTAGTGGTGTGGGATGTGGGCTCTGGGAGGGAGATGGGGTGAAGGGTGCAGGCTCCGGGCTGGGCAGGGGGTTGGGGTATGGGAGGGGATGAGAGGTGCGGGCTCCGGCCGGGCAGCACTTACCTTGGGCAGCTCCCAAAAGCGACCAACATCTCTCTGGCAGCGGCTCCTAGGTGGGGGAGCCAGGGAGGGGTCTCGGCCAATGGGAGCTGCGGAGTCGGTGCTCAGGGCGGGGGCAGCGGGCAGAGACACCCCTGACCCCCTCCCCCCCCCCCCCAGGAACGTTCCAGCCGCTTCCAGGAGCAGCATGGGACCAGGGCAGACAGGGAGCCTGCCTTAGCCCCTCTGTGTCACCAGAGGGAGAGGAGTTGATCCATGGGGCCCACAGACCCCAGGTTGAGAAACGTTGCTGTAGTAATATAGCCATGGGGGGGAGTCGTGAGCCCTAAGGAGCTCTCTGTGACACCCTGAAGCTGACAGCCGATTGCTTTGGACACCCTTGACAAAGGCCAAAGGAGCTAGGCGTTTGCTACAGGCAAGCTGGGCTTTGTTACAAGCAGGTTAATTCATTCACCTGCATAAAAGGACAATCAAGTGCTTTGCAGTACAAAGACAATTCATTCCATTCAAAGCTTTTGGGGTGGAGGGGGCAGGGGTGACATCTACAGTCTCCAGTCTTGACTCCCTTTAAAGTAGGGAAGCTGTAATGGCTTCACCCCTATGGCTGGAGTGATTGGTCACACAGCCTTAGAGAGAGGGACTGCTGCTGAGGATATGGAATTTACACCTTGCAGGGAGACACTGGGGGTATTATTCCCTGGGGATTGCAGAAATGCTGTGTCCTGCAGCAAGGGGCAGCGCTGTATTCAAACTCAGCTAATTCTTACCCCCATGGCCTTATTCCCCCCTTTCCCATCTACCTCAACCGCTGCTCCTCTCTTCCAAGCACTACCTAAGCCCCTAGCCCACTTCTTTGCAGCAACTCATGGCTCTGTCCCCCTTGCCATCCTTTTGCACACTTTCCCCACTCCCACCGCCAGACATCTTCCCCCAGCATTACCTGCTCCTCTGGCTGTTTGAGCTAGTTTTCTTCTGCTCTTGGCAGTTCCATTCCCACCTCACTGCATCCTTCCTCCACAATTTGTAGTCCCATTTCTGATCCACACAAAAAAAATGGCCATTGGGGTCAGACCAATGGTCCATTGAGCCCAATATCCTGTGGTTTTTGTCCAACCTGCTTTTAAAAATCTCTAATGATGGAAATTCTACAACCTCCCTAGGCAATTTATTCCAATGCTTAACTACCCTGACAGGAAGTTTTTCCTAATGTCCAACCTAAACCGCCCTTGCTGCAATTTAAGCCCATTGCTTCTTGTCCTATCCTCAGAGATTAACAAGAACAATTTTTCTCCCTCCTCCTTGTAACCACCTTTTATGTACTTGAAAACAGTTCTATCCCTCCCTCTGTCTTCTCTGCTCCGGATTAAACAAACCCAATTTTTTAAAATCTTCCCTTAAAAGTAATGTTTTCTAGACTTTTAATTGTTGTTGCTCTTCTCTAGACTCTCCAATTTGTCCACATCCTTCCTGAAATGTGGTGCTTGGAACTGGACACAATACTCCAGTTGAGGCCTAATCAGCCCAGAGTAGAGCAGAAGAATTACTGCTCATGTCTTGCTTACAACACTCCTGCTAATACAGCCCTGTTTGTTTTGTGTGCGTTTGTTTGTGTTTTTTTTCCCCCCCGCAAGTGTTTCACTTAACGCATATTTAGCTTGTGATCCACTATGACCCCCGTATCCCTTTCCGCAGTACTGCTGCCTAGACAGTCATTTCCCATTGGGTATAGGTGCAAACTGATTGTTTCTTCCTAAGTGGAGTACTTTGCATTTGTCCTTCGTGAATTTCATCCTAGTTACTTCAGACCATTTGTCCAGAACATTTTGAATTTTAATTCTATCCTCCAAAGCACTTGCAATCCGTCCCAGCTTGGTATCATCCAAACTTTGTAAGTGTACTTTCTATGCCATTATCTAAATCATTGATGAAGATATTGAACAGAACTGGACCCAGAATTGATGACTGTGGGACACCACTTGATATGTCCTTCTAGCTTGACTGTTCATCTGTGTCTGATCATTCGGTTTACTCTAGTTCCAACCACTTTTTCTGAAACTGAAATTAGGTTTACTGGCCTATAATTGCCAGGATCATCTCTGGAGCCTTTTTAAAAAAATCAGCCATTACATTAGCTACCCTGACGTCATCCGGTAGAGGCTGATTTAAGTGATAGTTACATACCAGTTAGTAGCTCTGCAATTTCATGGCAATTACAATCCATAGCATGGCATTTGTGCCCTGCACTGCCTCCAGGGCAGAGAACTCTGGCATCCCTGATACATTGGGAACACAGCAGTGGTACCTCAAGATTTCCAAAGTACTGCAGCTGCAGAGTGCATAGAGATGCTGAGTTTCCATTTGAGAATAAAGCAACAGCATGAGCCTGGGTGGGGGCCCAGGCAGCATGGCAAGCTATGCCAGGTGAATAATTGACTTGAGCTGAGCTTCAAGTGCTAAAGCCACATTTCTGCCTCAGGTGTGCATGACCTACCTTTGCTTTCTGACTTTGCAAGGTGGTTTGCAGCGAGACAGCTGAGTTTGGATTCTTTTAATTGAAAGTCCTGGATTCTAACATCACATTTAGGGTGTGTCTACAGTACCTGCCGGATCCGCAGGCAGCGATCGACCCCCAAGCGCTCTCCCGTTGACTCACCACAGTAAGTCGATCTAAGTACATCAACTTCAGCTACGTTATTCACATAGCTGAAGATGCATAACTTAGTTCGACCCCCCCCCCCGCCCGTGTAGACCAGGCCTTAGATAGTGGAAGTCTCACAAAGGCAGTGGTAGAAGCCCCACTGCTGGTGACAAAGCTAAGATAAATCACTGCAGAATAGAGTATTCGTCTGAAGGAGGTGGGAAGAGGAAAACCACAGTCCTGCATTAGCCAACCAGACAGACAAGGTAAGACCTATTCTCCCCCTACCCCATTTCTAGTTCCTATGATTTAATCAGGCACAGTAAAGAGATCTCAAGTATTTAAAAAAATGTTACACACCAATAAACACAGGTGGTGGTAGGGGACTCACCTGCTCTCAAAGTGAAATTTCCAACTGCTCTGCTGCTGACGAAGGCTAGAGCATCTGCGAGATAGCTGGGGCAACAAAGCCACATACTCAGCATCTGGAAGAGCAGGATTCATGGGGGATTCAGAGAGAGTCTGGTGAGCAGGGGTCCCTTTCCTTGCTTGCAAGTCCAGAACAAGTGGGCTGCTCAGTCCCAAGGATATTTTTGGCATTGCTAAGTGTAACGTTCTGCCACGTTCATTCATTTCACTGAGTAACTTCCCAAAGGCGGTGGTGAGAGTTAGTCCTGGAAGAGTTCTCTAAGCCTCTTTCCCTGAGCATCTGCCCGCTTCCATTTTAGCTCAGGTCTAAATTAACATGAATAATTCAGCTGAACTATGTAATATTCATAAGTGATGAGTAAAATGGGACCTAATTACCACCCAAACCTAAAGGGACGTTAGCTTGTGTATGTAACATGAGGACTTGCCTACAATCTTGCCAGACAAATGGTTGCATTAACACAGAAAATGCAACATTAGACATCCCTCTGCAGCTGAAACCCTCATATTTTGTAGTTGCTTGAACAAAAGAGCAATGACTTATGAGATGCCAAATAACTGACTGAAATCCCCCTTTTCCTGGACAGATTGTCCTGTATCTGAACAAATGTTTAAGTGATTGTATGGATAACTGGAAATCAGCTCAGTTCAATGCAGAAAAGCCTGATGGCAAACTCCGCATTGTGACTGTGGGGCTAGATTCCCACTGCTGCTTTGCCACTATACCTCACTACTGGCCTGCAGCCCCCAGCTCTGGGCCTGTTGAGCAGGTACTGCTAACCATACTAAACAGGGCGGTTCGGTAAGTTTGACTGAGCACACGATTGGAAGCTCAGTTATACCACTTATTGTCCCACTTGATGTACTACTTTTGGGAGCGAGGTTAGGAAACCAAAAGCCAAAACAGAAGTCGCTGGTATTACACTTCAAGCACCTGTAATGTACATGTGGCCGATTGTTCACTTACAGCATGGTTACACTTCCCCCAGTTATGTACATGCTCCAATCCGGTACTCTCCTCCCCTCACAAGTAACACCCCAAGGACTGCCAAGAATGTTCCCAGGACATTTAAGACACTAAACTCCATTTTTAAAACTTAGGCCGGCCTCCATGGGGCTGACAGCAGGTTTCCTACTCAAATTTCCATGGCTTGTCAGGCTGCTATTCAGTTTGACCCATGAGCAATGAAGCAAAAGGCCGCTTCTCCCGCTACCACCCTTCCACTCTAACCCATTAATCAAGCTGTTTTAAGAAATTTTCTACAACATTGTAGAAACCCATGATTGATCTTTTATTTGAAGGTTGGTTACACATGGGGAAAATTTAGCTGGTTTTGTTAGTGTGGATTAATGTAATTACAGTAACCTGCGCTGTTGTAATGTTTACTCCCAAACCTTGGCTAGCAAAGGAATATACACCTCTACCCCGATATAACGCGAATTCGGATATAACACGGTAAAGCAGTGCTCGGGGGCGCACACAGGGCTGCGCACTCCAGCAGATCAAAGCAAGTTCAATATAACGCGGTTTCACCTATAATGCGGTAAGATTTTTTGGCTCCTGAGGACAGTGTTATATCGGGATAGAGGTGTACATGTAATAATGGCTATTGGCAGAGCATAATCTTCATCAGCTGCTCCATATTACGTGGCAGGACAAGATGAGAAATATGGATATTCAAAGCCAAACACAGCAACCACCTTCCATCCAGCACTGATTTGGTTGTGGCAGCTTTCTTGGTATAGACATATTAGACTGGAAGACCAACAAATTCCCAAGTGTGTTCACCAAGGACTGCTGCTACATGGTCTGCAATCACATGGACGCCAAAAGGTTTGATGGCACAAGAAGACTACCAGTGATAAACTGAATATCCAGCCAAACCACTTTAAAGACCTAGACAGATCAATCCAGGTGAAACTATCTGCAATGAAGCCACACACCTTTGTGATTTGTCATCATGAGAGTATAAACTTAGCTGCTAGCTTGACTCTTTCCTTGGAGAAAAGTGAAGACACGATAGGCCTTCTTTGCTAGACTTAAATCCTTATCCACACACTGAAGCAATAAAGCATCACAACAGGATTGGACAGCTGTAGGATTCATGCTTGCTACACAACCAACCTTATTTTGCAGTAAGTAGCTGACTCTGGCTAATGAGTAACTGCAATTTTGAGATCTACTGCTGGAGAAGCAGTTGGTCTGATTAAGAACCTGATCTCTGTAAGGGAGCACTTTGGAACAAGATGCTGTGTCTAGTAAGAACTTTCAGGATCAGGCTTCTAGTTTTGTAAGCATGATAGGCAAGCTCCCATCCCAGCTCATGCAGCTGCCTATTTCTTTCTATGCTTCATTAGGGTCTTGGGTTTGCCTTGTTCAGTACAGATGCATCTTAGGGGAGGTTCACAGATTCTATCTTTATGCTCCACCCCCATCGCCACCTCATTTTTAGCAGTGATATCCAAAGTACATAAATATGTTCAACTAAATGAACTTCTGGAGTAACAAACTTAAGAAAACAAGTGTCATCTGTATAGCAATTGAATATTTTATTGAAAGATAAACATTGCCACTTAAGTCCCTGGCTCCTCTCCACTGGGTTCTGGACTTCAAACACTGCTTCTTCCTGTGAATGCAAAAACACAAAGTTGCCCCAAAATCTAGAGAAGTTACCAGCAATCTTCATACATAGATCACTTTAAAAAACAAATACTGAATGAACACAAAAAAATCATGCATCTGGAACAAACATTCTTTAGCAATGTATATAAGCTTTCAGGATACACGTGGGATTAAGTGAATAGCATAGAAACAGGGACATAGAAGCAGTTCTGAATTGGACTATATAGCATTAGGATCAAATCATAAGGATCTTTACATTACTGGTTTCAATTTTTAAGTGTTCATTCTGCCTAAAGGATAGATCAGATGCATACAACCATCAACAGTGCAAAAGAAAATATTTAGCAAGTTTCCCCCAGGCCTGTGGTTTTAAATACTGGCATAATATTTTGTAAGTGTTTTAGACTGAGGTCTGGGTCAAATGGTGGGAAAAAAGAATTTTCTAGTTTAATTCCAGCTCTGCAGATTCCTTCTTATGGTCCCTGCATACTACCTCCAGTCTGCTTGCTTCCCCACATATAAAACACGTATAATATTGATTCACTTACCTTGCGGGATGCTGTGAAGTTCAATTGTTTGTAAAATGTTTTGAAGATGAAAAGCAGAACCAATATTTTTGTATCAAGTTTAATTTATGCAATTGTTTTTACTCAAGTGTTAAGCTATCTGCCCTAGACCTTTCTCCTCCTAATGCACCATGCTTTTCTTATGGTGCTTGAAATTAACATGTTAGGTTCCTTGTGTGTGTCTGAGCATCTGTAGAGTTCAATGAGCAGGGTTTATTGATGCTGCAGAGCCGGAAAGCCTCAAACAATGCTTATCTTGGTTCTACAAAAGAAAGATTAAAAGGTTTTATATAAAATCCATTAAAGAATGACTTCTGATCTTAAGAATCTATATTAAGATCAGGTCAAATTTTAGGTGGAAACTGCTAAGTACACTTGGGGTCATTTCTTCTTACAAATTCAGTATCCCAAGATTAATCTACTACTCACCCATTCACTTCGCAGTCTGGCTACTCCACATCACCGGACATCAGGTCACATTCTGGATTGTGCTCAGGCCCTACTGCGATATGAGGAAAAACTACCTAAGTTAATGTCTTCCATAAAATGATTTTATACCCCCAAATATGTCACTTATTTGGTGACTCTCAGTTTGGCCATTCCTTTTATGAGGTGCAGCATCTCAGCGAAGTAGAGGCCATGGAATTAAGAGGAAGTTGGAGTCTAAAGTGACCAACCAAAAATGACAGTGTGCATAATTGTAACTACTTATCTGGAGGTGTAAAAAGCATGTTAACTGTATGGCAGGGGTTCCCCAAAACATATTCAGAGGGTGAACCATATCAACAAGATTGTTTGAGACCTACCTACCCTCCCCCCCATTCGCCATTATAATGGGCTGCCTGTGGCAACTATCGCAATTGCTTACACAAAAATATAAGTTTAGCTTTTTAACTCAATTTACTGGAAACAACCACCACCACCAGCACTACTCCACAGTCATTTAGACCAGTTTCTGAACTTTTTTTTTAAATGAAAGATTAACAGATATGCTTACCTCACATGGATGAGCACGTTGATTTCACTCAGCTTGCATCATCTTCACCTAAAGGAGAACAACTGAAGTTATTATAAAAATATACACTAGAAAGTTTCTGAAAACAAAGTTCTAACCCATTACAAAATTCTAACCTTTAAAGTAAAAGTTTAAAAGATACATGGACTGATTAGTTATGAGGGAATTTACAAATTATTCCAAAATACTAGGTGGAAGTAGTATAAGGGGCAGAAGTAGGCTAGTCTAAACACTTGTAAGAAAGTAAAAGAATATGCAGGTGGTTGAGTGAAGAACTGCACCTAGTCTGAACACCAAGCCATAACTGCTAGCTTCACCAGTCTGAATACAATGAAGTTTGATTGCAGTCAGAGGTATACTATCCCTTATGTGAAGGTATGTAACTGTGAAACTAGACTAGGTTACTTAACCACAGTTTGGCTTATCTGTAGTAATATTACATGCTCCATATGGATGAAGCAAAGTGTCCCTGATACTAGCTGTGCCCAGCCCAAGAATCCTACAAGTGCATTGCAATCCAAAGGAAGACACTAGAGTTTGTCATGCGCTTATTACCTTTGTTCTATGTCACAGCTTTTTTCCCCCTCTGCATATTAAGCCTCACACTACAGCTTTGTTGAGGGCAAACTGCCAGGGGCTGAAGATCATCTACTCATCAGCAACTAGGGACAAATCTGTACAAAGTTCTGTGCACACTATTAGTTGGAGGCAAAGCACACTGCCTTCACAATGCTACTTAGCCAGCCAAGTGGATGAGACACCCAAATTTAGTATCAAACCCACCTCTTGGTACAGTGTTGAGACTGAATTATAAGTCGACAAAAAAATGTAGTATGCACATTGTTTTCTATGCTGTAGCACCAAACACCATGCATAAGGGATACTATATCTTTGTGCATCTTTTTAACACTCCAGATTATGCACTTGTAGCCACCCCCCTTTTCCCCAGTTAGCTCTTCAGTACTGGTGTTCAAAAGCAACATTTATAGATGGGGTATTCACAGCCCACTGTGGGATTGCACAATCAAGTCCTAACTTGTCAATCATTATCTAGCAGCAATGACAGACGGGAGAGAAGGCCAATCCTCCCATTTTTTCTTTTCCAGTAGGCAGCCATTTAAAAACCCCACTAGCTGATATGAGAGAAATCAGAAGCTGATCAGTTGATTCCAGCCTTGCTAGTAGTGGAAGAAGCCAAGTAACAGTCCAAAACAGCACACTATTTATGCAATTTCTCCAACATGCTTAGCCTCATTTAACATGTTACAACACACAGGCCTTCCTGATCGTGTCACTGCAGCTGGCAATGATTAACAGACATGCAACCCCAATACCGCTCAAGTCCTAAAACTACTCACAGGCCTCAATATTTAGCTGTTTAGTGTTTTGCTATTGGGGAAACTGCAAGCAAGACTTGGTATGCTTAATGTTACAGTAAAAGCCCCCATATGCTACACTGTGCTGTGCTCTCCCCTGACAGCACCAGAATCTGATCTAACAGGTACGCATATGTATTCTGGCACCACACTTCCGAGCTTCAGATAAACTTTTGGGAAAAGTATAATTCATAGAGAAAAAGATAAAACCAAGATGAAACACAATGCAAGCACTTCAGTGTACTGTTATTTCTCATACCCACTTATTACAAGTTGTTTGCTTAAAATAGACATGCCTATTTGTTTTTAAGAGACCTACTGCACCAAGTTTCGTTACTGAAGACAATTCAAAGCTAGTATGAAACCCATTGCTTTGTCACAAATTGCTTGCTCCAAGAGTGTCAAAAGCCTATTACCATTCCAAGTATGCAGAAGGTAGATGTGTCCACATAACCCCTCCATGATATTCCTGAAGGCAAGTCACGTGTCTAGTAAATACTCAGCACACTGGCAAAACTGAACAGACCTGACTGTTGGTTTAGAGATACCTAATAATCCAATTCTTGCAGTTTCACAGCAAACATACTGCTATCGATTTCATTACTGAATTTTATTCATAGAAAAGCTCTAAAGTCAATGGCAACAGCCAAACTGGCTTAGATACGAATGGTGTCACAGGTTGAATAGCTGAAGTTCAGCTACACATTCAATGTAACTAAAGAGCTGTTACTGTCTGAGTTATGAAGTGCAGAAATTACTTTGATTTTTCAACAGAACATGAATACAAACAGCAGAGGGCAAGCCTATCTAGTTTATAAACTGCTTACCAACGAGTAAGATTCTTTCTTGGAAGATACAATACAGAAGTTTAATGTCCAAATTTGACAAAAATGTACACCAGAAACAGGTATGCAAAGTAAAACTTTGCATCTCAAGTAGAAAAACCCTTGCAATACCTCTGAAAGGTTTCTTATGCATTGCCAAGAACCAAATCAGGGGATGAAATAAGGAAACGTATGACATTCAGACTCTGGAGTTACAGCTAACTAGCACAACAAAGCAGATAGGAGCTGAAGGTCAACACATTCGGAAGTTTGGAAACATTTAGGTATGTAACCTTTCGAAACACCGTATCTGGTATTTCTAGCAGTGAAGAATTTAGAATAAGCACACACTTGAAAGATATTTTGATGAAAAATTAAGCTACTTTGATCAGTACATTCACTACCAAGATGAATATTTAAAGACAGGAATCCATAGATTCCCAGCATAGTCAGTTGCCTTTAATTGAACATATATCATGATCACTGCCACCTAGAAATTAAAACAAACATATCTTAAGTTGATAAACCCTGAAAACTAATGGAGATATTTGAACACAATTTATGACCTAAGAAGTACTTACACCCAAGTCTTAAAGCTCACTACAGTGAGCTTTACATCTTTATCGCCTAGTTCATTGAAGGCTAGAGCAATGATTACCAATATATTTTCTAAGTAGCCAAGACTCTAAAAGGGGATGCACTGCAGATGGGATATTTTGCTACTACAGAAAGTTAATACAAGTGACAGGTTTTCTAGGTGCAAATTGCACCTAGTTGACTAGTTAAATGATTCTAAAAATCACATTCCCTCTTCCCCACAGAGCTCACCTAAGAATATCTTCATTACAATGTACTTAAGAAAATCCACACAAGCCAAGTCATATATGTACAAAGGAATCGGGTCTGTGATACTTATCTAAGAATCGCAATAAGTTGCTTATTGCTGCTGAAAAAGATACAGCTTAAAACCGAAAGCCACGCAACTTTGATGCAAGCTAAACATACAAGTATGAAGAGTGCTGCACTGTAATTTCATAGTCGGAAGTGTGATGTCAGAATACCCACAGAATAAGGTTACACAGAAAGTCACCAAGTTATATTATATTGCTTGTTACCTACCTGTACGCAGTCGGCAATGAGAATCTCGGAGCAAGCAGGAATACTACATCCGGGTCCTAATGTCCATTGCCATTTGTGGTACTACGTTCCTCACAGTTATGAACTGCAGAAATGCTGGCTAAGTGCAGTTATGTAGCAGGCCACTACTTTTAAGAGTGTAAAATTGCAGTCTCAAAAACTCCAGCAAAAACTTGCTGCCACAGTAAGTGGTTGCCGCCAAGGAGAAGCCAAGAATTTTTCTACCATAAAAATACCACAAAATCTCACAAAAGCAGTTTCAATTTCTCATAAGCTGTATTTCTATTAGGTGGTGTGATGTATCTACATAGTACTGTAGATATGCTCTGTATTCATTTTTAAGGAAGTGTGAAAACATGCAAAAGGATACCCATTTCTATATGCTGCATAACAGATTAAAAGTTTAAATGGGCTCAATTTAATTAAAGCAGAGAAAATATTGGCTTTTGCAATTTAGTCTAAGTCCAATACAAAAAAAAGTTCTATATGGTCTAGACCATCTGCAAAATGGGTCTGCCAGACCAAGGACTTTTCTTAATGGATTTGAAAACCCTTTACTTCAGTTATGTAAATCACCTGACTTTGTGAATACTCCAAAACCACAGAACCATGGGGAAAGACCAAAGGAACTTGACAACTTCCTTAACACCTCCCACCAACTTAATAACTGGGTATAACATTTTAAAATTCTGACATTTGTCTGTCAGCTTTTAAGATAGTACCTTTAAAAAGGTTCTGAAATCAAATTGGTCAGAAGCTACTGTATGCAACTCAAAGCAGGACTTGATTGTTTTAAAAAGTCTGCTTATGCAACTACAACACAGGGTACACTGTTTAATAAAACTATTTCAAATGTTGTAGAAACTGCTGAATCTTTCAGTATATGTTTGCTAAACAGTTTAGCAAACGGTCTATTTTTAAGACCCAGCAACAGCTTACATACAAATAGGGCACTAAAAAGAAAACCTCTGGAAGGTAATGATTAGGACATCAGCATCCTTCACTCTTCAAAGTTACAGTACTACAAAAGAAAGCATTTTGGGATATGTGCCAGCATCTCTTTAATAAAGAATGACATGTAATCTGAAAAATAAACTGAAAAAAATTAATTTAATGTTTACTGTCAGAGTTCCCCATCTCAGACATTTTCACCCTCTGTGGGTGTCCACGAACACCCTTTTGAAAGTATTTGCGTTGAGCCCCTACTATAAAATTCATACAAGTTGTAATTGGACTGCTGATTTTAAACTAAGAATCCTATACAAAGGATCCCAGACACTTGATCTCCAGTTTAAGAACTGCTGATCCAAGATTTCCTACATTTCAATTCATAGAGGTAAAGTGTCATCTACCCTCTTTAAAAGTTCTGGGAAAATAGGAACAGATTTGCCAAACTGGCTGAGTCTCTATTTAGACACTTAATATTTAGTCACACACCTGATTATCAACATTTCACAGCTTGCCAGTATTACATTTAAAGTTTAACAGTCAGCATTTAAACAGTGCTCACTTCTGAAGACGGACTGTTTGTATTCCAAGATAATGAAATCTAAACACTAAAACTTTTATCCATAGAGACAGAATTTAGGATTAGCCAATGCTTAGCACAAACAGTGGAAAGACCTAACAATTAAAACTATTCACAGAATGCTCAACATTTTGGGAGTCAGGTAAAAATACAACCAAACCAAATAAGTTTGCCAACTTTGCACAAGCAGGTTGATGTATCCTGTCTTAATACCAAGGCATTTTACACTGGGAAGCTATGCTCCCAGCTTGTCAGGTACAATCACAGTAATGAAGTAACTACATTAATAACAGAGTCCAGAATACCTTGCATCTTATGGGGTTTAATTAAGTGGACAGCAAACTGTAAATTCATGAAACCATTTCCTCTGTCAGAATCTTAAGAGGGAGTTTTATTTGTACTATGTAGCATTAGCTATTGAACTCCAGGTTTAGTCCTACTCTTGCCTGCCAAACGTCAGCATTAAGATATCTGACAATATCAGAACAGGGGTTCTCAACCAGGAGGTGCGGTGAGCTGAGCCAAACTTAAGTGGCACTGTGACCTGGCACATGGGCAGCAGAAGCTCCATGTAAAAAAGAAATGCTAAGACTGGACATGACTCAAAAAAAGCTGAGAACCCTGCTACAGTGCAAGAGGCTATTTATTTATCTGAATTTAACATGATGCATTTTAGGATTTAAGTACTACAAGGTCTATGAAAGAAGACTTCAGTTTTTACAGACCCCTGAAATTAACCCCAGTTGATTTCTGAACTGTAAGAGTTAGTCCACTCACTTAGCATAAGGACATAAGCAAGTTACAGAGTACAAATTAAAAATCTCCTTGTTTTACTTAAGTAATACTCCCTGGTCTTCTTGCCAAGCAATTTCAGTTAGGTATTAAATACTGAACCAGGCCAATCCTGCATCTCAGGCAGACAGTTTACGTATAAAACAAACATGTGTCACGTTTACAGCCCTTTAATTGGGAAGTCAGTCAATCCAAGCCATTCTGTGGATTTTAAAAAGTGACCTTTTCAACTTCTTTAGAAGATTTCAAGCAGTGGATGCCAAAGAGATAAGTCTCTGCCACCATCCCACCCTCCATTGTTAAAATCTAAAACTCATTACATGACAGCAGCATCATTTGCTGTTTAGTTTCCGTTACTGCATCTTACAACACTTGCAAAGTTTCCATTTCCTTATTGCAGTATAACGAATGCTCTGAAAATCTGTACCCATTGGAAGATCAAGTATCAGTCTACAACTATTTGACCCAAACTTAAAGCTTGAGGCATAATGGGAGGAGGCCTCACCCTTAAGCTACTTTTCTGCATCCTGGTCTAAATCAGACCTCTAAATCCAAGACTCGTTTCAATTATGTTGAAAGGTATGGCATTTAGCCTCATATTTAGAACCATGAATGGCGAGTTTATGATAGAATAGTTACTACATTTAGTATTCTATTTATTTGAAGCACAGTAAAAAAAAGTTGGTACACTGCCATCAAGTTAGGGATGTTATACATCAAAAAAACAGCTAATTTTTTTTGAAACACTGCATTACATAATTAAATTTTACTCGTCCAAACAGACCACTTACAAATATTAGGTCACTAGTTTCTAACATCCATAAAAATGTAGCTTTCTTACTAAAATGCAAGAATTTAAAAGTTGGTGTCTAAACAAGGCAGACAAAAACAAACTGGAATGAAACTCTACTGGTCACATCTAAAATCGGGGCTTTTTGTTTGGGCCTTCATATTCTTCTCTCCCTCTACCATATCCTGCTGGTGTTCCAGGTCCCATTCCTCTAGGACCCTGGCCACCCACAGGCCCCGCACCTCCCTGCCCAAAGCGTTCAGCACGCTATTGGAACAGTTAACAGTTCATTATTATGTAGTTGATGTCCATGTGTGTTAAGTATATATTTTTAGAAGGTTCCGTAGTCAAGGTTCGTCGATACAATCACCATTGAGCCGATCCACAGGTACCGGGAACATAGAAAGGAAAAAAGGGTAATTTAAAAATTAGTTTATTGTAATACATGCCTTGAGGTATGTTCCCAACTTGATGCATTCTCATACATCTGTTACAAAGAACAGATACTCCCTGCAGTGCTAGAAATGTAAGCATTAGTGCAGATGTGAATTTACACCCTTTCCAAAATGAGCTCTAGCAATTTTCAACCAAGTTTACGCAAATAGCTTGCAAACTCTCACCTTTAGTTCAGTACAAGTTTTGTTTACGTCAATAAGTTATTTCCAAATAAGCCTAGCCAGAAAAGGCAGATTCAGTTCACTGAAGTAGCAGTTGACATTAATAAAATGTCATTGTAAAGAGGATGCCTACTCACCAGTTAATGGCATGTGCTGCATTAGAGACCATGTGCTTTTCAAGATGGGTTTAAGACTACATCTGCTGACTAAACTGCAGAAGCCTTAAGTAGTAAAACAAACAACTGTAATACAGTGCTACTGGATTACAAGAATGAAAAATGTGAAAGACTAATAAGCAGTGATTTACCTAACCAACACAATTGCTTGATGAAAAGACCTTCATTTATTCTCACATTTTCAGGTCTACTGCTATATAACCAAATGTAAAAATGGGTTCACAGAACTACATTTTAATCACAGTGTTTCAAGTCTGCCCTTTGTGCATTTCACTAGGTGCACCCATTAAAGCCCCCCTCCCTTCCCAGCTTTACCACAAGCTCTTGGAAAGTCCACTAAGACTTTACAATTATTGAAAGACTTCATGGACTGTCTCCCATCAGAGTTGTAAGCACTGAATTGGACTGCAATAAAGCAGAGACTTCAAATATCTTTACTAATGCATCTAGCTGCACGTATTTCTACTAAGCTACCAGATAAGTAGGTGTGGCTGGTAGCAGATCTCTAAAAGTTACATCAATACTGTGAAGTCAAAGATAGCTTTCAACTTCCATTTCAAATAAAAGTTTCACTACCCCCTAAAAGAACAATAGTAATTTCAGTTTACTAAACTAAGGCTTTGGCTACACTTGGCAATTCAGAGTGCTGCCGCGGCAGCGCTGTGAAGCATGAGTGTAGTCACGCCGCCAGCGCTGCGAGAGCTCTCTCACAGCGCTGTAAGTACTCCACCTCTCCGAGGGGAGTAGCTTGAAGCGCTGCGAGCGAGCGTGCAGCGCTGATTACACTGGCGCTTTACAGCGCTGCGCTGGGGGGGGGGAGGGGGTGTTTTCACACCCCTGAGCGCAGCAAGTTGCAGCACTGTACAGCGCCAGTGTAGCCAAGGCCTAAGTCTGTAAATACAGATCATGGGTTAATTCAGACTTTTCTCCAGTTACTGGTATACAATTATTTGAAAGTTAGCTTCAATCTTTCTGAGGAAGGAATTTTCAGAAAATAAGGAGTTTCTAGCTTCTCCATAATTTGTGTCTTCTTTACAAAAGTTTATACACCAGCTAAAACCTAATTGCAACTCTTAAGTTTAATAACGGGGACAGCACTGCGTGGCATAGAGTCATGTCCTAGGGAACTTTAGGCAGTTAAACCATCTTAACAGCAACACGTTTTGATGGTATCAAGTTGTTTAAAATATTACACAAGTTCAACATGCACCTGTACCAAGCCTTTTAGAATGAGGAAAAGAATGTACACAGCATTCACCACAGACTACCTAACTGTTCACTAAACGCTTATGAATTGCTTAAAAATGTTATCAGTAGATTATAGATGCATTAATGCCGGCAGCATCATCTACTGAATCAATGCTTTGCAAAGTTAAATACCATAGGTATGGTTTCCATAAAAAGAAGATACCTGGCAAGCTACTGTGGTAGCACACCATATGAAGCCAGAGGCCTGAGTACAGTCTAACCTTAAACCCACCCAGAAAAAAATTCTCTGTATTTTGTGCCAGAGGGTGTGTACCCTCAACAGGGAGGGTGGAAGCATACTATCATCAACCACTTGACCCAGAACAGACTTCCATCCTATTAAAGCATTGCTGTCAGTACTGCTCCAGTGGGATAGCACCAAGCAGACTCCAACCCCATGCACACATGTAGTGTGCCAAAAATAGTATTGTTTGGAAACATACCTCTAAATGTGAGGTATGCAGTAGATTAAGAACCTGCACCTACAGTCATGCCCAACAAGTGGGAAACAAGAAGTTAGAACAGGCTATCATTATTCCTTTGTCAGATAGAAGTCACAAAATGACTAAGGTCAAGGAGTACTGGGAATATTTAAACATGCCTAAAGCTAACAACTGCATTTCTGCTCTTTTGATATTATGGCAAACATTAGCACACAGCATATGGTGTACTGTTTGCCATTTGATTACTCATCACTGTCAACTTGTGAGTAATCTGTTGCATAAAGATACATGAGAGTACAGATTTGCATTTTGCAGTGTATCAATGCAAGGGTGCACTGATTTTGTAATTAGGCTTGGAAGGACCAGATTTTAATTGATCTCAGTAATTACACTTTGGAGAACAAGAGTAGAACCACGTAACACCTGTGGACACTTGATACAATTATGAAAGTTTTTAGATAGAATTGACAAGCTGCAAGCTCTCCTGTGTCAAATTGTTGTAAATTAATTTCTATGGTAATCACATCTTGATAAATAAGCCTTAAATTTATTTGTTAGAGCAAAAGCTGTTGGAAATCAATCCAGTATTTTGAAACATCAAAATTCATGAAAAATCCTTCCAAGCCTAAAGATAATGCAGGTACTCAAAACCCAACCAGTAACAGGGTTAACAGCAAATATGCTTAATAGCACATTTGAATTGGTTTACAGACAACTTCTGTCTAAATGACCATACTCATAAGAACTGAGCTATTACTGTACATACTTCCAGACTAGTCCTTAATATTGCTATTACATAGACTGACTGGAAAAAAAAAAGGGCAGTCAGTACTCAAGATTTATACCATCTACCATTCAAAAATTGGTAGAGTTGAGAATTTCCTGACTTAATTCCCCCCATACTAAAGTAAAGCCATCACAGGATACATTACCATGTCACTTCCCATCATAGAACCACTCATGGCTGGTTGGCCAACACCGGGACTGGCTTCATAACCTATGCCGCCACCGCCACCACCACCACCACCACCCATAGGTGGGAATTTCTGAGCTGCTGCACCATAGGGATCTAAGAAAGAAAAATACATAATCATATTCTGCCAAGTTATATGTTAACCATGTAAAGATATTTAACAATCCTTTACCTCCCATGTTCATTGTGCTGGCACCACCCATTCTCATGTCTCTCTCTCTCTGCAAAGGCAAAAATAGATCAGAATGAGTAATCAATTCTGTCCCCCCTTTGAAGGCCTGCATTTCATGAAGCAGGTGCACCATTTAACAGTATCCATTCACCTACCAAAACAATTTGAGCATTCGTTATTTTGAACTATTTTTTGAAACTAAGAAAATCCCAGTAGCATCTCAAATCAGTTTAATTATCCATAAACCACAAGGTTTTATTTTGTTTATACTTACTGGATCCATGTAACCCATTCTACTGTAATTCTCTTCCCTTTGTCTTCTCATCTGTTCTTCCATCTCACGCTGGCGAATCATCATTTCTTCTTCCCGCCTACGACGTTCTTCCTCCTGCCTGATAATTGGTGTGTTATTATACCTCAAAAAGCACAATATTTACACCTTTAATATGTATCTAACCAACATGAGCAACAAAGTTAGCATCTTACAATGTGTGTTGGTGATTGGTGGATGAAAAGGTTAACAAGTGAATTCAACTTCAGTGAGAGCTACAAAAGATTAACCACATGGTGCTAAGAGTAGTTGTTGAAGGACACCACTGAGAAATATAACATGATTCAAATTTCAAGATGTTCAAG
Organism: Emys orbicularis; assembly: GCF_028017835.1. Taxonomy (NCBI): domain Eukaryota; kingdom Metazoa; phylum Chordata; order Testudines; family Emydidae; genus Emys; species Emys orbicularis. The sequence goes on along the minus strand of NC_088705.1, from coordinate 4,240,133 downwards.
TAAAAAATGATAGCATTTTTACAAAGATAAGCTAGCTTTAACATGCAAACCTCAACTTGAAATTGTATCAGCACATGCACAACTGTCATTTGCGCAAAGAACATTGTTGTAATTTAGTTTTTAGTGACAAAATCTTGTTTATCAAACTCAGGCCTACCTTAACTGAATTTCCTTGCGTTTCTGCATTTCTTGATTATGAAGTTCCTCCATACGCCTCAATTCTTCTTGACGCCTCATAAGGTCTGAAAAAATAGTTTGTCAATACCCCCTTTGTACATACTTTTTCTGTTTATAAGTTTTTATTATCACAAAGTGTTACCTCACTTCAACCACTTACCCTAGCCCCATTTAAGCTCTGCATGGCACACAACTGATACTGAAACATGACTGCTTTTCTTATCAATTACAGTCATTGATAAACCATTCCCCTTTTCAATTACAGTTGGCCAAACAGAATTTGAGTTATGCTCAAAAAAATGAAAAAACTGACAACTTTGTGGGAAGCTTTTTCTCCTCACAGCATCCTTACTGAGCAACGAGAATTTCCAGTCTCACAGAGCCACAATAACTCTGTAAATCCAGAGTACACAAAGCCAATTTTTAGGCTCCCTTATTTTTATGCAAAATAAAATTTACAGCGAGCAGGAAGCAAGATGTAATGTAAGTTGCAAGCTACTTTTTAAAAACAATTCTCAAGCTCCACCTGTTTACTATGGATCAGTTCATGAAAACTGAAAACACAAACATCCATATAACAGGACTATTTGTATAGATAGCACACACAACTAGAAAACAAATGGCAACAGAAGAATTAGTGCCAATCACCTTGACGCAAGAGATTTGCCTGATGTTCATGATAGGCATCTTCCATTTCACTTTCAAGTTTGTCCTTGGCATCTTTCATGTTTTTCTCCACCTGATCTCTTTGCTGTTTTTCCATTTCATCTAAGGATTTCCACCTCTGGGAATATTCAAATTCAAAACTGCCATGCTGAGCAAAGCGGGGTGGAGTTTCTCTTTCCCTACAAATAGAATAGAAAATATTCACTAATAATGAATTTAAAAGACAGAAGTTGAGTAACAGGTTCATTTAAATACTCAGTTCAAAATTAACCAGTTTCTTCTTAAGTCACAGTATTTTCAAGAAATGTTTGAATTATGCTTAACAATAGAGTTTTAAAGACCTTTTTAAAACACTGCTGCTGACACTATATATTCTACCACAGGCCAGATGTTCAGAACAAAGAATCTAGAGAATCCCGTGGTGTCTTCACTGCGGTGAGTCGACTGCTCCCCCATCAACACTGCCTGCACCGCTCGTAGCAGTGGAGTACCGGAGTCGAAAGGAGAGCACTCGGGACTCGATTTATCGCGTCTAGATTAGACGCAATAAATCAATCCCCGCTGGATTGATCACTGCCCGCCGATCCGGCAGGTAGTGTAGACATACCCCCAGTAATAGCAGTAGTAATTTCTTTCAGAAAATTAATGACCAAAGGAGGAACACATTGTAAGCTAGGTCCAAAACATTTTTTTTTTTTAATATTAGAACTAGAAAAAATTATGTCTGAGAGTTAACAAACGAAGGACTCTGCCCAGAAGGAAAAGTAACTTAGTTGCTGGACTAAGAAAGGGTATTTACACCCACAGCTCATTGAAAAGTCAAATGATATCCACACCATCACTGCAATTTTCTGAAAGATCATTTTTCTTTAAACTTTTCTGTGTTGGCTTCAGACTATTAATATTAAAACATTTCATTAAAGTGGCATCAACTTGAAATCTTTTTTTTTATTAATTTTTTTTTTCAGAATTAAAGTCCAGTCCCATTTTCAATAATGATTTGGGTACACCTGAACATTTTACCCAGCATTAAATACTACAAAACTACCCCTCCAATGTTTGTGGTTTTGCAATTTTTTTAATTTCCTTCTTCCCTGTTGCTGTGTGAAAACTGCCAAAGTGCTGTGAAGTGCACAAAGCAAGCAAAGAAAAATATTTTTTGTTTTCCTTGTAAAAATAGTAGAGTAAGCCATTTTAATACAGAAGGGTGATTTTTAACTTAACATCCTTTTAGTGGATAGAAAGAAAAATAACCGATGAGAGGTTGTCAAATTCAATGCTGGCTTCACAGTAAAAATTTTATTAAAACTAATGTTTAAAAAAATTATATAATACACAGGTTAAGAAAAGATGTCTGTACATCTGGGTACAGTGCTTATACAAAGTTTGTTTTAAAAGTCATAAGATACATATGCTAAACTATCATATTGCAAATAGCATGTACTGTAATATATTTGACATCAATATGCGTTATCTCTATGCGGAGAAAACAAAGAGTGCCCCTACTTTTGATACATTGGATTCTTCTGAGCAAGCTTTTCTGGAAGACCATCTTCATCATCCAGTTGTTCAAGTGGTTCCACAATAACTGGCCTAGGAGTACTAAACAAACAAAATTCAGATTTTTTCAATATGAATGCGGGTTTTAGCTTTTAGAAGAAAATTTGTTTATAACTATTATCACTTAAGCTAACTTGTGATAAAACACAAAAGACTAAACATTTACCTCTAACTGCCATGTTTAAATAAGCTACATTTCTATATAGTCAAACAGCTTACGTTGTCAACAAGAATACTCCTTCGGTGCACCGTTCAAATGCCTTCCTTGCAGCTGGCTTAGATGCAAATTCAACAATGCCTTTTCCTGTTGATCTGCCACGATCGTCTACAATCACAACAGCTCTTTCAACTGGACCAAACTGTGAAAAAGCTTCCTCCAATAACTCATTGGACACATAGGGTGAAAGGTTACGCACAGACAGAGCAGCAGCATGTGTGGCAAAACGAACTCGAAGCTGTCGGCCTCTCATAGGAATATCATCTAGTTCTGCCTTTGCAATTTCAGCCAGTGCTCTGGATTCCTGGAAAAATTTAATGAGACCCAGTTTCAACAAAACAATTGTATTGCTGTAATTTAGCTGAACAATAACAGATTTAAATGGCTATAGTAGGAGAACCCACCAATTTAATGAATCCAAATCCTTTCCCCTTGTTGATAAAAACCTCTCCAGGCTCCCCATATTTAGCAAATAATCTTTTGAATTCTTCATCTGTAATATCAGCAGGCAAGTTCCCCACAAACAGACGGCAACGTTGGGTGTAAGTCTTCTCTCCAGGTCGCCTCAGAAGAGAGAGATTTGCTTTAAAGCCCTACAAAAAAAGAGAGACCAGTTCAAGCTTTTATACCAGTTACAAGCCTTCAACCAAAGACGCTCAAAATAGATGCCACCCTCTTCCTCACGGTACAGGCTCCGCCCGCCAATCACACGTCGCACTAATTCAAACAAGAGACCACAGGGTCACAGGTACCTCAGCAAGCCCTCGAGGTGGGACTGGGGTTAGTTACCAAAGTGTGCCGACGCGGTCTGTCAATCCCGCATATAGGCAAGGCCAGGCACTCTGGGTAGGGAAAAGCCCCGTTCAATTGGGACCATCCCACCTTCCCTCCCCAGGGCCACGTCCTCCCACCCCCCGGCCCTCGCCTCCCCTCCGCGCGGCGCCACGCTGTACGGCCACCCCCGACAGCACATCCCCGCCTCGCCCTCCCCTCGGCTCGGCTCCCTTCAAGATGGCGTCGGGCGCGCGGGGAGTCTGAGCGCGGCCGCCGCCATCTTGTAGCTGCGGGGGAGGGGAAGGGACTCACCTCGTCCGTGGCCTTCTCGCCGCTGCCTCCGGCCGAGCCCTGCTGCAAATTGAGGCTCTGCCCTGGGTGCTGCTGGCCCTGGCCGCGCCCGCGCTGCTCGCCGCCCGGGCCGCCGCGGTGTCCCTGCCCTCCCTTGGGGTGCGGGCCGCCGGGGCCCTGCTGGGCCCCCCCCGGGCCCTTGGGCCCCCCGCCCGGAGACTGGCCCGGACCTTTCTTGGGGCCGACGGCAGGGGTGGGGCTCGGCTTCGGCTGCGCCTGTCCCCCAGGGACGGACGGGGTGGAAGGGGGAACGGCAGCGGCGGCCGCCTGGGCCTGCGGCTGTTGCTGTCCCGCGGCCGGTGTAGGCCCCACGGGGGGCCCGGAGCCGGCCTGGCTGCCGGAGGGGCCCGAGGTAGTGGCAGTGGCGGAAGAGGACGAGGCGGGCGGCGTGGCGGTCGAGACGGGCGGCTTCGGGGGTTCGGGCTTAGGGCCCCCGCCAGGCGGGCCGCCCCCCAAGGGGCCGCGGTTCTGGCCAAGACCCATGCCGGGCGGTGGAGACCGGAAATCATGGTTGGGGCCTCCCCGGCCTCCGCCACCCCCTCCCCGCCGGTGGAAACCGCCACCGCCTCGGCTACGGAACCGATCCCGAGACATGGTGCCGCTGCTGCTCTTCTCTCCTCAGGCTCGGAGCCCTGCGCACAAAATGGCGGCTACGCCAAACGGCCTCGCCGGCGCCTTTGTCCGCCCCTTATATACCTTCTCCGCCCCCGGAAACCACCCTGCATTCTCAAGTAACCAATAGAGATCCGAGCTTGTAAAGACTGATAGATCTAATAGCCAATAGGCCGCACCTCTTATGCCACATCTTTTCTCCCGTTGGTAGGAAATCTGCTCCTTGCTGATTGGTCCGTTTGACCTCCGAATACCCGACGGGATGATCCGTTATACTCTTGTGTGCTGATTGGACAATTTGACTGGCAGGCGGGTCGGTCATTAGCCAATATGTATTACGATTGGATGGCAGCGGAGTCACTCATGCTACTAAGCTACCGGCTATGCAGGGAAGACGAGGAGTCTGTCAACTGCCACAATGTAACCAATGGCTCCGCTATCCTCCATGCAGCCTCAGCCACGTGGTGCGCATGACCCTGAGCCGCCCGGGTCGCATACTGTGTGGTGTGGAGGAGGGGGTCTGCTTTCTGGCTGTGTCAATGGCTAATTAATACCCATACAAAACAGAAAGGTGGCCACTGATTGCTACAAGAGGTCCTATAATAACCAAGGAAGACTGTTCTTGTGGTTATAAGGCACTGGTCTGGCACTCAGAATAGTGGGATTCTCTTTCAATCATAGAATATCAGGGTTGGAAGGGACCTCAGGAGGTCATCTAGTCCAACCCCCTGCTCAAAGCAGGACAAATCCCCAGACAGATTTTTGCCCCAGATCCCTAAATGGTCCCCTCATGGATTGAACTCACAACCCTCGGTTTAGCAGGCCAATGCTCAAAATTCTGTGTCAGACTCACTGCTACCTTCAAAAGCAACTTCTGATTGGCATTCATCCATTTCTTGGTCCCCACTTTAGGCTGATTTTCACAGGGGCTGAATATCCCCAGCTCCAACTGAAGTCAGTGGTGTCTGTGTACCCAAAAATCAGAGGCCACTGTTGAATATGTTAAACTAGATCATAGGCCCTTCTGTAAAATACTATCTCAGTGGGGAATGTGTATGTCTAAGGTGCTCAGAAACTACAGTTACATGTCCACAGAAGAGATTATAAATAAACGTAAACAATAAATAAATGGTGAAATAATTGTAGGCACAATATAAAAAAGCATTAGAATGTAATAACATTTTAATTAGACATCTGTTATGTAAGTTTTTAGTGCTATTGAAGGTGGGTGGTTTGGAAGTCTTTCATTTATCCACGGAACAGTTGGTTGGGGAAAATCATTAACATTTTTATTAAATTTAACCTGATCTACAGCTCAGGAAGGCATCACAAGTAAAACTGGGTAAATAACAGATTATTGGTTTGCTGGCAATTTTGAGATATTGAAAAATCATTTCAGATTGGAAAATGTCCAGCAAATCAAAAAGTTAAAAAATTGATTTTAGGTCAAATTTCCTTGTGACCATTTTTAAACATTTTAAAATTATTTTAAATAAAATAAAAGGAAATGGTGTCTGGGCACCCAAAATCAGAAGTCTCTTTTGAACATGTTAGGCAACATCTTTTTGTACCAAATAGGTCCTTCTGTACCATACTTCAATATTTCTGTGGGGGAAACTGAAATGTTTCCTTTCAAAATGTCAAACAAAACATTTTGATATTGGGGGGGGGGGGTGTTGTTTTTTCCTAAATGAACTATTTGGCAAAATCAACACAAATTAACAAAACATTTTGGTGTCACCAAATCTGCATTTTTCACTCCAAAAAAAGCTTAGTGTGATAAATTTCACCCAATTTTAATCACAAATGAAAATTTTCAAGTTAGAAAAATAAAGCCATTTAATAAACCCGTGCTATTATATAGAACTAGTCATTACATTTAAGCTGTGACCTTGAGCTTTTATCCATTTTATCCAACTGCTAGATTTTAGTACCAGCCCCAAGATGGGTGTACGGTAAAAACCCATGTCAACTAGCTGGTGGAAAAAGCAGATTTGGGACCCAAAAATAGTAACAGGGGAGCCCCACTAGAGAGTTACTACACAGATCACTACTCCATAATACTGCTGTCACAACATTCTGCAGTTCAATATAGACAGTAGGCCAAAGTGGATAGCACCATTAACTGCAATGAAGTTACACCATGGACTCATTTAGTTTGCTATTATTAGAGGTATTCTATAGTTTTAGTTTTGAGTGTTTCAATCCATGAGGATTTGCAATTTCTCTCCCTCTCCCCGCCGTTTCACATTCAATATTAGGTTGAATATTAGGAGACCCAAAACTCAAAGCAAAACTCAATCAAAACCAAAAGTTTTGCTTGATTTCACACCGAAACTAAAACATTCATGTGGTTTTGGTGTGAAATTCTAAAGCAGACCCAGGTTTGTTGAAATTGTTTGTTAACCCTTTGGATGATCCAAGGCAGAGCATGGAATATGTACATGAAACAAAGTTTCATGGATTCCACTATGACTTGTGTTTTTTTAAAAGAGAGATTTCTTACAGCTCTAATTATTTTTCAAAACATTATATACATAACAGGCATGATACTTCAATCGACTTAATTCCAGCAGGATGGAACCCAAAACGATGTTTTAAAATGGATGCTCTCCTGAAATGTGAGTTCCAATTGCCAAGAGCAGTAAACATTTCCACCGCTAGGTGTCTCAGTGGTTGTATGACAGGAGAAAGAGTTTTTTAAACTCAGTCTAACCAAAATACAAATAATTGTCATTTTCTCCCTCACACTGGACTATTTCCATTCAGTAGGCAGTGAAAACAGAGAATATTCAATATATAGTCAATTTCAGCCTTTGCTGTGTCTTAAGTGAAAACTATTTTTAGTTTAGGGAGCTTCTATTTGACAACATTCTTTGGATTAGATACAAAGTAACAACTATGATCATTGGCTACAAGTCTAGAGGACAAGAGGAGCATGGAAACAAGGGGCAATTCTTGGGACCAACACTCAATGTACTTTTAGTGTCAGGATGCTGTGTTCATGTGGGATGTAAACAAGATATCTTGTGACTAACAAAGACAGCTGAATAGGCAATATCAAGGACATCCTTGAGTTGCATAAAAAACAATTTTATAACTCCATAAAGCAGGGATTCCAACTAGGGGAGACTTCAACCTAGCTCTATCGGGAGGAACTTCCTGGGAATACGAGAATAATTGGGAAGGTTGGACCAATGACCACACACGCAGTATTTGTATTGAGCATAGTAAAGAAGGAATTCATAAAACGCTGTAGTACAAGGCATTAGACTTCAAGAAAACTCATTTTAGGCAATTATTAAATCTGGTGAGTAAGGTGCAGAGAGAGGAATTATTAAAATCCACCTGTGTGAAAAAATGCTAGGGTATCCTAAAAGACACTATAAATGAGGCACTACAACTACAGTTTCTCTGAAAAGAATACAAGGAATAAGAATCAGTCCATATGGCTTCACAAGGTGTTCTGAGGTCAATATCCATATGAACTGGAAATAGAAAAGGAGGAGGCAACCAAACAAGAATTCTCAGAATCAGTTAAGGTATTCAAGGAATATAGAAAAACAGCAAAATAAGCTAATGCTATCGAATGGGCTAAGAGGGCTTTTACAAATACAGAGGAACGTGGCATATAGGGAGAAAGGGCAATACCTCCCAACTTTGTGTCAACTGCAAATTTTATTAGCACACTCCCACTTTTTGTGCCAACGTCATGAATGAAAACGTTAAATAAGATTGGTCCTAAAACTGATCCCTAAGGAGCTCCACAAGTAACTTCCCTCCAGCCTGACAGTTCACCTTTTAGCATGACCCACTGTAGTCTCCCCTTTAGCCAGTTCCTTTCAATTCTCATATTAATCCCCATCTTCTCCAATTTAACTACTAATTTCCCATGTGGAACTGTATCAAATGCCTTACTAAAATCCAGGTAGATTAGAGCTACTACATTTCTTTTATCTAAAAATTCAGTTATCTTCTCAAAGAAAGAGATCAGATAGGTCTGACATGATTTACCTTTTGTAAAGGCATATTGTATTTTATCCCAATTACCATTTATCTCTGCGCGGGAAGTGCAGAGAACAAGCCAAATTGAAGAAGTGGCCAACTATTTGTATGCAAAGACTTGTCAGGAAATCTTTGCAGAGAATAGTTCTTAGGAAAGTGCTCATGCATTTGGGGAGGAACAGAAATATTGTGTGTAAGTGCAATGGTCCAAATTTATCCCTCGTGTAACTCTACTAAATTCACTGGAGTTACACTAGGAATTAATTTGACACATTATGTTTCTTCTATATATTTAACAGTTTTCTTCTGGTAATAATTTGTATAATCTTAGAAAGACTAAATAAAATGGTTAAACACTTATATGAATAAGAACAGCATCTGCAGTGACAGAAGCATAGATGACTATTATAAAGGCTCTCAGTCCTCATGCTTCAGCACATAAGAAGGTTGACATCTAGGTCAGGAAGAAACCCCTGCTTTCTCCCTGCACCTTCCCCCACTTCCTCATATACATGACATAGGCCACAAGCCTTCAAAAACTTATACATGTGCTTAAAGTTAAGCATGTTTGTAAATCTTGACAGAACTGGGGCCATAGTGCATAGCACAAGTGACCTGTGACACAGATTAATTCCATTCCAGTCTCAAGAATTCATGAGCCAATTACCACATTACAGCCAATTACCATGACTGAGACCTAGAGCCATGATTTTCCATGGAGTTAATTCTGCTCTCAGTTAGACCTATATAAATCTAGACTAATTTAATTGAAGTCTATGGAGTAACTTTGGATTTACGCAGATCTAACAGAGAGCAGGATATGACCAAATGTCTCATGACATTATAAGTGCATTGTGAGCATTTTTGATGGGTATGAAATCAAAGACACATTGGCTAAGCAGTTGGGAATTTTTACAAAATAACCTCTCTTGACAGTGCCCGATTTTGTAATTATTCACAATAGGCAGTGTGCTGCTGAAACACAAAAACAAACAAGAAGAAAACGGTGAGACATTTTCCAGACAAATATGCCAAAGACAAATATGTCATAATAACTAAATAATCAATGGCATATTGAGAGGAGATAGTGTATGCACACCCATGGGTTAACAAGCCTATGCTTGGGCATTACCAATACCAGGCTGACCTACAGTGCAGAATGGTCCAGTGGCTGCATCCACAACTCCGACTGAAGTCAAGGGAAGCTGTGGATGCTCAGTACCTCTGAAAATCAAGCCACAAGAGACTAGAGTGGACCAATGAGGACACCCGACTATGAAGAACCTGGAAGGTGAGGACAAGATGCTTGCACGTGCTGCGGTGAAGTGGAGGGATTTGCTCTGAACTGGCGATGGGATGCCCAGATGGCACTGTTGATCGGAACGGAAGTGCACAGTGGGAGAACTAGTGCAGGGGGGCATGTCTGGAATAGCAGGGGAGCTCCAGGTCAGGGGTGTACATGGGGAAGCTTGCACGTTTATCCATATTATGCCAGGGCTCAAGCCCAGTTTATGAACACCAAATTGACCCTTTTATTAAATAAAAAGAATGAGTGAGGGTGAAAAACACCCATACAGCAACATACAGTACATAGAGATAAGAGACAGCAGTGCCTAATTACTGCTCTAGAGGCCCTTCCGATCAATTGAGCAACTTTCCTAGGTCACTTGAGAATAGGAGTCCTCCTGGTCCTCCTTCCCCTCCGCTACAGTTTTAATTCCTGGCTTGAGCACTGATTAACTCTGCTCTCCAGTGGTATTTCCTGTGCACCATAACAAACATGCCGGCAGGTCAGTTGTTAACCAGAAAGGCTGATTAGGTGACTGCAGTGACAGTAAGGCAAAGACATAGATCGGGGGCCTAATTCTCCACTCACTAACACTGGTTTTGCTGTGAGTTAGTTCTGATTTACACTGAGGTAAAGGAGATCAGAATCAGGCCCCACATCTTAGGAAAAAAGGAAAGAAAATCTTAGATTTACAAGGGAAACTGTTGTATGAGTATTGCCATTACAGGGACTGTACATTCTGTTGGAGACTGGGCAGGGGAGGACAAGGTGAGTTAAGTACTTTCCTGTGTTTAATTTCTCTGGACACAATCCTGCTCCCATTGACGTCACTGATAGATTTGCTGCTGCTGTCAGTGGCAGCAGATTCAGATCCACAGTGAAAATTCAAAGCTGCCATAAAAGTGACTTACAAAGGAGGAAAAATTGGGCTTGTGTAGTTTAAAGGTGCAGTGGGACAGCTTTAACTTAGGGACATTACACCAGTGAGGAACTGGGCAGAAGAGAATCTTGCTCTGCCATGCTCCCTCCTTTTCCCTCCCCAGAGCCGGCTCCAGGGTTTTGGCCGCCCCAAGCAGCCAAACAAAACAAAAAAAGCCGCGATCGCGATCTGCGGCGGCAATTCGGCGGGAGGTCCTTCGCTCCGAGCAGGAGTGAGGGACCGTCCGCCGAATTGCCGCCAAACAGCTGGACGTGCCACCCCTCTCCGAAGTGGCCGCCCCAAGCACCTGCTTGGTAAGCTGGTGCCTGGAGCCGGCCCTGTCCCTCCCCACCATCTTCTTTTTCTCATGGTGGGCTGGGCAGTGCAATTAGCCTTGGAGTCCACAGGGGGAATCTCTGGCTGGTTTACACTTACTCTGAGCTGCTTAGTGGATCAGAGAACCCAGCCCTAAGAGCTGATCCTATAGACGTTTAAACACTGGCATAACTTTACTTGCTCATTGGCTTCACTGAGACTACTCATGGGATCAAGTGTTTGTAGAATTGGGGCTTAGCTTGTGAGGTTGGGGGGAGTGGGAGATATATTGGGACTAAAAGGAAATGAACCCCAGCCACAAAGAAGCGAGAATTATTTCCTGCTTTTATAACCAGAGGTTCATGGGTAGACCTATTTATCTACTGTTCTTATTTTGGCCCCCATTATCACAGCATCCGAGTACCTTTCTTCCTTTAACGTATTCATCCTCACAACATCCCTGGGAGGCGAAAGTACTGTTATTCCTATTTTACAGATGGGGAACTGAGGCACAGAGAGACTAAATAACTCGCCCAAGGTCACACAGGAAGTCTGTAGCAGAGCAGCAAATTGAACCCAGCTCCCTCAAGCACTAGTCTAACAGCCTAACCACTTGACCATCCTTGCCTATCATCCTGACAAGTATTGTCTTATTGCTTCCTTGTACTCACTGTCTCATTGTTTCCTCTTTGGTCTGTCTGTATTCATGTGTTGTCTCTTGCCTTATACTTAACTTGTAAGCTCTTTGGGGCACGGACTGTCTGGTTCTGTATTTGCACAGCGCGTAGCACAATGAGGTCTGGCTCATGACTGGAGTTCCTAGCTGTTACAATAAATAAATAAATTATCCTTCCTTCCAGCTGTGTGCATTCTTCACCAGAGGTGGCTGCATTTTACTGATGGATGGAATGATTCTTGTGTCTGTTTGTTAAAGACACACTCCAGCATGATGAGTGTGCCTCCTGGGAGGGTGGAAGTGCCCTCATCTTCCAGTCAAGGCAACTGGGATTAAGAGTGCTCCACATCTTGTAGGAAGCACTCATGAGTGGGCCATCAATTTGTAAAGTTTTTTGAGCGCCACCATGACATAATGTGCTTTAGAAATATAAACTATATCGTTATTCTACAGTTAATGCTCTTTCCATTTCTTCTGCTAGGAGAACTTCAAATCTTGTCACTAAAAAGAAATAAGCTATACAAGTGTAAAAGTAGCTATCAAAAATAATGACATTCCTACTGAGCAAGCCAAGGGCTGATGGGGAAACAGATATATCAACCATGCAGAAGCTCCAGCAGCCCTGACCTACTGCTTAAGTCAATGTCAGCCTGTCCAAAGGGGTTTGCTGGACAGCAGGGATGTGCAGGCTCATCTCTCTCCCTACCCTCTATACCACACTGCCTCACCTTTCTGAGAATCTTACAGGACAAGTGATTTATTTTCTCTTTCAATTTAAAAAAAAATATTTCCAAAATATAAACTTGGAATGAAATGATGGAACATAAAAAACACACACAAGACTAGAGAATTACAAACCCAAGAAAGTACACATCACAGATTTTTAAGAAACAGTACTGTCCCAAGGCACCTTTGGATAATGCTGTTCCCAATTTTCAGGTGCCCTTCAATGGACATAGGGTCCATTGAAGGAGACCTGCAAAGGAGTATTTTTAAAATTGGGCGTATGCCCTCTTTTTGCTTCTTTATGATGTATAAAAGGGCCTGAAAGGTTGTTTTGTATATACTGAAATTAAAAAGTGGCAAATTCAAAACAGATAAAAGGAAATACTTTTTCATACAACACTTAATTAGACTGTGGAACTTATTGCCACTGGAAGTTGTTGTGGCCAAAAATTTAGCAAGATTCAAAAAGTGATTGGACATCGGTATAGATAACAAGAATGTCTGGAGTTATCATAACCAATGGTGATAACGATTTGAAAGGGATATTAAACCTCATGCTTCAGGCCTTAAGCTGATCTCTAACTCTTGCAGATCAGGATGAGAATAATGGGGGGAGCAGATTATCCTACATCTTCTACTGCACTGTTCTTACACTTCCTCTGAAGCCTCTGGTGCTGGCCACTGTCAAAGATAGGATGCTGGGCTAAATGGACCTCGGGTCTGATACAGTACAGCAATTCTTATATTTCAAACACACACTGCACACTTATTATTTATGTTAGAAGTATCAGGAATTGAATATCAATCTGATCTTCCCTGGTTTTGCTATCCGTCTTTCTTGTGGAAGGGGAAGCTGGGGTCAGAGATGTGTACTGTGGGCTCACACCTTAACTGAAGGAAAGAGGGTTGGATCCTTAACAAAGACATCCTTTCTCTCAATTGTTCACTAATCACTGGACTTCAGTAAGTGTTAACAGAAACAAACAGCAGACTTTTAAAACAGTCCAAGGACTTTGTGTACGTGGGGAAATTTACCGGCAGAACTATACTGGTATAATTATACCTCTATAGCTATACTGTATAACTCCCCATGTGGACACATCTATTCTGGACCAAGGCCTTGTCTACACTGCCACTTTACAGCGCTGCAACTTTCTCGCTCAGGGGTGTGAAAAAACACCCCCATAAGCACTACAAGTTTCAGTGCTGTAAAGTGGCAGTGTAGACAGTGCACCAGCACCGGGAGCCGGGTTCCCAGCACTGGTAGCTATACCCCTCGTGGAGGTGCCGCGATTACACAGCCACGTTAATGTTGCTAGTGAAGACATGCCCTAAGAGTGCCCATTTTGGGAATTATACAGGTATAACTACAGTGCTATCACTATCCTAGTATAGTTCTGCTGGTAAATTTCCCCATATAGATAAGCCTTGAGTAAAATCTTTTCCCCTCTCAATCGCCTGCTGTCAGTCTTGTATATTTAGATGTCATAATTCCAGTCACCATAACTAGGCTATCAAACAGACAGCCCGGGGGCTGGATCTGGCCTGCATGATGTATTTTTGTGGCCCTCAAGACATAGATTGTGCAAAATCAAGTTTCATTTAAAAAAATGTAAGCTTCCACTTTTCCCAGACTTGAAGAAGAGCTTGGTGCAAGCTCGAAAGCTTGTCTCTTTCACCAACAGAAGTTGATCCAATAAAAGACATTACCTCACCCACCTTCTCTCTCTAATATCCTGGGACTGACACAGCTACAACAACATTGCACCCTTCTCATGACTGCAGAGATAACCTGACCTGATGCTGTGATATCTGCCTGAGCCTGCAAGCAGCCTGACACAATGAATCAGAGAGATGAACTCTCTGGTATCCTATTAATCTCATTGGAGCCTCACCTGGAAAGCCCAATGAAGATCTATCAATGTCAATATTAACTATTCCATTGCTGATCAGTTTACCAGATGGAATGGGGGATGGGGTGGGAATAAAACCTCTGAGGGATGGGGATTGGGAATGGCTGCAGGGAAAGAAAAGCTGAGTGAAAAAAACAGGAGATGCACAAAGGCAGAAAAGAGGGAGAAACAGTGAAAGGAAGGGAACCGAAGGGCGGAAATAGCAGTAGCCTATTGAGGAGCAGACTTTCTCACTCAGACCTGACATACACTTTAAAGTTTTCACGGCATAGCCATGTTGCTTAGGAGTGTGAAAAAATCATACCCTAATGTAGACACAATTACCCTGGCAAAAAAGTCCTTTTGCTGGTATAGTTTATTTTGTTCAGGGAACTAGTATAAGCTATACCGACAAAAGCTGTGTCTCCACTAGGAGCGTTTGCAAACCCTTTCTAGTGCAGACCAGGTCTGAGTGTGACAATAATATACTGAATAATAAATAATAAAATTTGACTTCTGAAGAAGTGGGGTTTTTATCCACAAAAGCTTATGCCCAAATAAATCTGTTAGTCTTTAAGGTGCCATCGGACTCCTCATTGTTTCTGTGGACAGACTAACACGGCTATCCCTCTGATACTTAATAAAAGTTGAGTTAGTGCATGAAGGTTGTGTTCCCTTCTTGTTCTCTATTCAGACCTCCCTCTGACATCAGTGGGAGACCTGCTTGTATTGAGAGGATATGAAGTCCTCAATATACATCCTGACCCATGGACCATAATTAAATATGGAATCTGGCCCTCTCCTCCAAATGAGTTTGACAGGCCTGCCACAGAGTCTTCCAAGGTAGATGAGACCTGAATTTCTAATGTAAAAAACAAGCTGCAAATCAGTGGAAGAATGGGTGAGTCATGGGATGATTTGTTGTCCGTGGGGGGGGGGGGGGGGGAATGGGTGTGTGGACCAAGAAAGGTTAACACAAGAACATAAGAATGGCCACACTGGGTGAGATCAATGGTTCATCTAGCCCAGTATCCTGTTTTCCAACAGTGGCCAATGCTAGATGTTTTAGAAGGAATGGACAGAACAGGGCAATCACTGAGTGATCCATCCCTGTTATCCAGTCCCAGCTCCTGGCAGTCAGAGGCTTAGGAACATCTGAGCATGGGGTTGTGTCCCTGACCCCCTTGGCTAATAGCTATTGATGGACCTATGCTCCAGGAACTTATCTAATTCTTTTTTGAACCCAGTTATAATTCTGGCCTTCATAACTTCCACTGGCAATTAGTTCCACAGGCTGATGGTGCGTTGTATGCAGAACTACTTCCTTTAGTTTGTTTTAAACCTGCTGCCTATTAATTTCATTGGGTGATCCCTGGTTCTTGTGTTATGTGGAGGGGTAAATAACATTCCCTTATTCATTTTCTCCACACCATTCATGATTTTATAGACCTGCATAACCATTAGCCTGGACTAGCCTCCGGTGTTTTAAACATGGATTTAGGTGCCTAACTATAGACACCCAAATTTGCATATTTTGGCCACCGTCAACTAAAATTTTTGTTATGTAAACAAACAAGTTAATTTTTTAAAGTTACCGACTGTGATTTTTTAAAAACCCATTGTACTTCTCACTGTTTATATTCTCCTTGTTTAGTTTTTGCATTTTTCTCTGGCTGGACAATGAAAATCATTGAAATCAGTTTCCCTAATTTGTACTTACAGTCAGTTTCACTTTCGGGATCTTAGCACTGCCATGTTTGGGTTGCAAACACTGAATGTTGGCATATTTTAATAAAACAGCTGTTTTCTTTGGAATTAAAAAAAACGGTGGAAGGATTCCACTGGTTTTAGGTTTTATAAAAGCATGCTCATACTGATTTTAAATTCTGGGTCAAATTCCGGTTGTCGGGTCCATCCATAGAACAATTCATCTGATGATTGACACCTGATCATTCCCACAGCAAAAAAATGTTATTGGATGATTGATGAAAATATGGTTGCTTTTCTTCCCTAGTTATTCACATAAGTCCACTCTCTAGTTCCTGCAGTGTTTTGGGGGTAATGTGGCACAAGCAAATCAAATCCATCACAGATCTAGAAGTGAATAGCCCATCCTGGGCCAGCATCCCTACAGAAAGTCCCTGTCACAAGACCTTATTGACTAAAATGCAGCAGCAGAAGGGCATCTGTTTGTGGAGGGAAAGCTAGAATATTCCCTTTTGAGTTCCGCTTCCTCCTTTCGATCCACCTACCATCAGACACTTCCTGGGCATCTCTCTAGCAGGGAGACTGTAGCAGCTGCCTTTTTTTTTTTTTTTGCAACGCGGGCTCCTTCGCTAATCAGTGGAAGGTTGGGGGAAGGGGATGTTATCTCAGTGACAAATCCAGCCCTGCAAGTCTGGGAGGCGTTTGTGCCTGGGGAGTTTAAAGGTGAACTGCAAAGAAAAAAATTATGACCCTGCCATCACTCCTGTGTTAGTGAGTATATGACTGAGCGCCTGCTGAATGCATTTCTTTTTTAAACTTGGCTTCTGTCCTTTAAGTCTATGTTGTTTCCTTTCCATGCTTCTTGTCGCTCCCCTTTGTCTTCAGAGCCTCAGGAGACCTTGCTTAGTGTAGGCCCGTGACATCACTAGTGCCATGGAAATGCAAATCACCGCACTGTAATCTGAACTCCTGCTGTCCCCGCAGTCTGCCAGCTTCCTTCTCCCCACCAACGGTGCCCTGTGCTGGGAGGGTTCTGAGATAAAACAATGGTAACTGTGTAAAAGAAAAACAAACCTAGGCTGCTCCCTGCATTTAATTTCCTCCTTTCCCTCCTGCGCTGCCACGGCACAAAGGTTGTGTCTACACTAGGTTTTTTTCTGAACTATTGCTCTCCATTGCTAACAGTGATGCAGCCCCACCCACAGATACTGCCAGCACCTTGTCTACACTAGAGCTGCCACCGCAGCTACTCTGGTGGAGCTAGACAGGAGCAAAGGCTACAAGATCCACAGGCAGTCTAAACTTCAGCTGCTAGATCCCACGAGCTTCTGCCTAGGGAGAGAGCCCTGATTCAATCTTAGTTCCCCTTTCCCTGCTGCCATCCTCCTCAGAGCCCGTGAACACTGTCCTCTCCCCACATCCTGCCACAGGCAGGAAGGCCCAGCCTCTGGGCATTGCTGTCCCCTCCTCTCAAGTGATCCAGTCCTGAGACCCCACAGTACCTTGCTGGCACCATCCCCGGGTGAAATGACTGTGAATAGGTGCTTTCCCCTGCCAGGTGTGCCTGCCCAGCAATCCTCTTAGGTCCGGTCTTCACTAGAAACGTTAGCGATATAGTAAGAGCCATTAGGGATGCAGTATTTTGGTGACATTTCTATACCAGCTAAAGTCCTAGTGCAGACACAGTTATACTGGCATAAAAGTGCTTTGGCTGGCATAGCTTATTTCGCTTGCTGAACTAGTATAAGCTAGACTGTCAATAGCACTCTTTTGCTGGTATAAACTGTGTGTACACTAGGTGGGTTTGCCTGTATAGCCAGGCTGGTATAGCTATACCAGCACATCTTTTCTAATGTAGACCTGGTACTTCATTCATCTCCCTCTCACTGGCAGAGCAAACCTTAGCTCCTCCCCACACTCCCATTTGCATCCCCACTAATAGTTACAGATTTTCCCTAACATTCACCCACTCCCGCCCCTACTGCTATGCTGGAAGGAGAGGGGGAGCCAGGAATGCCAATCCCACAACCCATTGTGTTGCCTGAAAGGAGACAAAACAGTCCCAGGCTAACCCCCACGTTTCCTACCCCAAGAGTTCCCTGCTGGACTGTGGAGTGATGGTGGTTATTGAAACAATTGGACACTATGGCATGAATGGATCGAGTAAACTGGCTGCTGGCTGGTAGTGGGAGGAGTAAAGGTAGGGGAAATGCAGTGCTGTGAATAAAAAGAAGGCCTTGCGCAGGGTGGCAGACTTGAGGAGAAGGAAAGAGATTGCACAGCTGATCTGTCCTGCAAGTTGGTTTGGAAAGCAAACCAAATACCTGGTCAGGATGGTGTATTGTGTGTTTCCCTTTTGTACTAATGGGCAGAGTAGTGGCAAATTCTTTTACCATTTCCCTTCCAAGGGGAAAATGAGAGCAGCATGGACTGAGGCTTGCAGAAGGGAAATGAGCTGGAAGCCAAGCCAAAATAGCATGCTCTGTGAAGATCCCTTTGATGAATGTGATTTCTCAATGATGGCGGACATGGCATGACGCTGTGGATACAAAAGAAACCCTCTGAAGAAGAAAGCTGTCCCCAAACTGAGAATACGAGCAACTGCAGGGCTGGCAGCAGGGAGTAGAAGTCTGAGCTCCAATAGGAAGCATTTTTGTGTGGTAAGGGTGTATGTTCATTGTGACAAGCCACACGCAAAAACGGTTTAGGAATTATTCCTATTGCAGGCAAGACTCCAATATAACATTTCCATATTGCACTTCCCAGCCATCCACGAATGCAGAGGTGGATCCAGCGCTCGCTGATGAGAATGCTAGTCCAGGTGTTTCCAAACTTCCCGGGGCAGATGTCGGGAATATAAAGAGCACCGCAGTGCGAGGACAAGCAACAGTGAGTACAGCTTGGGACGTATCTCTTTAAAGGGGATTCTCTCTCACTCAGAGGTTTCCATCAGAGGGAAAATCAAAGTCATTATTTTTGCTATTAAAAACTATAGGGAAAAAAACTGGTTTGATATAAATAAGCAAAATGGAGCTGAACCCTCCTCATTAACACTGAGGTTAGTGTGGACCAGCCTTAAGAGACCGAACTCAAAACATGCTTTCCAGATCACTCCAACAGGAGGTGACTAAAGGAAGGTCTTTGCTGAGCAACTTTTCTGTCTAATGTAATTTGTCTAGGCTTGTGTCTCAGGCTCATCACCATCATATCAGAGTGTCTCTGTATTCTATAAACTTGTGGGAAAGGAGTTCTCACTGGAACTGAGCGAATAATTGAGTTTTTGGTTTGGCGGCTGAATAAAAAATCTGGAAGGAAAAGAAAAAAGTGTTTTGACCTGAAATGAAATTTTTGTTTTATTTATTACATTTCAGGGGTTTTTTTTTTACACTTTGAATGGTTTTTTTTAATGTAGCTAAATTTAGAAAGGAAACATTGTTTCAGACAAAAAGTGAAAACATTTCCTTGTGAAAATGTCAAAACTAACTATTTAGACTTTTTTAAAAAATTCAATTTTTTATTCGACCAAAACTATTCACCAAATTCATTAATAGTTTAATTTGCCACAAAGCTGCTTTTTTCACTGAATAAACTATTTGACCAAATTTTTTCTCCCGGACCTATTTCTCATCCCTTGAAAATTGGCCTGGTTCTTTGCTAATACAGCAATATATGTTTTATTCTATAGGAGACATACAGTTCTGTTAACTCCAAACTCCCATTTTTTAAAATTAGAGCTGTTAATATATTGTCCTATTAAGGTCCCAACGTTTCAAAACTGAGCTCCCAACTTGTATATAGTGTGCTCCAGAGCCATGCTAGCCATGTTCCTTCCAGAGAATCCCACAAAATAAAACAAAGATGCTTACAGAATCTGCTTCCAAATTTGGTTGAAAACATTATTATTGTTATTTATTTGTATTTAACAATTTTAAATGGTCCAAGAAATTGCAGCTGCAATGTTTTGAATCGACTTGAGTTAAAATAGAGGAAGGAGTGCGTAGATAAGAATGTGCAATGCTGAGGGGTTTATTTGGATGATCCACACTCAGCTATTCATGCCTGCGCGTATGTGGAATGATCATGCATTCAATTCATTGAACTGCAGCCTGCACACGATTGGAGTTTCACAATCACTTTTTAAAAAAATGTCAATCATTTAAAGACCAATGCTCTTAAAGAGAGGTGTGCCATAGGCTATGGTTTGGGGTTTTTTTCTTTCTGTAAATTAAAACCAACTATAAATCAGTATACAATTGAGCCCTCACATCTGTCTGCCTGTCTAATCTACCTGTCTGTCTATATTTTTTTTCTTTCTATAGTGTCCATCACCACATAATCTAAGTCCTGAAGTGGAGTGTTTATTTTCACACAGAAAAGTCACAGTTAAGTGGAGTTTCGCTATAACAGGAGAGAGCCTACCTGGTTATTGCTCCCGCCATCTCAGCCCAGGAACAATGGCAAGGCCTTTCTTCACCCCTTGCATTTTAGGGGGTCATTATCAGTTTTGTGTGTTGTTGCTATCAGTGGGAAACAGCTGTGGCAAGAGTAATCCAGTTCCTTTTAATCCACCCTAAAAACAGATGCACCAAGAGTGGGAGTCAGTGGATGCCATTTTAGCCTTTTGCCATGGGATATTGTCCACTTCTCTTAACCCTCCTCTATCACCTAGGCCTGATCCAAATCCTATTTAACTCCCACAGAGTATGTCTACATAGCACACTAAGTCCAGGCTCTGATTCAGATTTGAGCCTAAGCCCCCGTTCCATCCACACACAAAATCAGTCTGACTTGGGTCAGCAAGCGCACAGTACCCGGGTTCTAAGATCCTGCTATTGTGGTGGGTCAGAGCTTGAATCTTTCTTTGACTGAAGTCCAAGCCCTGTCATTTTGCTGTGTGGATACAGCTCAAGCCACAAACCTGAGTCACAAGGTCTGCCTACTTCAGTATCGATGGGTTACCATGGCTATGAGACTTGTATTCAGCAATTGTAAACCCAGGTTTACAGTGGAGTGTGGATGCTCAGGTCAGTGGTGCTGGAACAATTTGTACAGTGGGGGTGCTAAGAGCCATTGAACCAAACTGCAAACCCTGTATATAATGGAAACCACTTCAAGCCATCACCCCTAGTTCTAGCACCTATGGCTCATGTGTTTGGAAACACAGAGTCCACAAGCACAGGTGTCACAGACCTGGGCATACAATGCAATATAGACATACCTATAGACTCCCGTGTGCTGATCAGGCCCCTAGAGCAGGGGAGTGGGTGATGGTAGTCTCTTTGGAATGCATCTATCTGGTAGGTGGAAAATGCTGTATTCCAGAGGACTTAGCAGAGTGGCATCTGAACACACTGGAATGAAAAATTACTATTAATGGAGTGACGCTTCATTATAAGAAGAGAGAAAGACCACAGAAATGTACTGATGTAATTTAGGACTTTCACTCTACTCCACTGGTCACAATCTTACCTATATGCTGCTGCACACCGTTAACTTAAGATGTGATTTTAAACGGATGTAGTTAAACCAGTGCCAAAGGCTGTGTGGAAACCCTTATTTCAGTTGAAATAGGGCTTGTTTCAGTTTATCTTAAATCAATTCATAACAAGTCTAAGCTAGTCATTCTTAAACCAAAATAAGAGTGTCCACACGGGGGTGGGCACGGGTTTAATTAACCCAGTGCAAATTTGTGTGTAGGCAAAGCTAGAGTTTTACTATAGCTGAGCAGCATGTCCTGCAGTATTTTTGGAAGAACAGAGTTATGCACAATCTCATATACCGATTGTAATCCAAACATGGTTTATGTTAGGTGCAAGATTCAGCCAAGTTGTGGCAACTTTGAAAATTTGTCCCATCAGTTCGTCTACTCCATTCCTAACAGGGGCTAATGCAAGACTGTACTTTAGAATCTATGCTCCAGGGCTCTGCCTGATCTAGTTTTAAATGTCTCAGGTGACATGATTTTCCCTACTTCCAGTGGGAGATTATTCCACAAAATAATAAACCTCACTATCAGTAACACCGTACCAATACAAGAAAATCCTTTATCAGGCGCACTTGTTAACAGCACATTGTCTTGTAACATTCAATTTGAATGACAGGGCCTATTGCTAACAAAAAATATTACTCAGTGTTTTGTATGCGTTTTCAGTATACTGTCAGATCTGGGGGCTTATGCTGACATTTCCTCAGCGCCCCAGTTTATTTCTTTGATGAGAAAAACACAAGAAGAAAAAGCTTATTGTTCCTGTTGTTGTGCGCTGAACAACTCATAAAAAGTGTCATAGTGCTCTACAACATTGTTCCAGACATGACAGTGCGCAACATCAGTTTTGCAAACACTTGTGATTTCATTGAGAGTCTGGTGATATTTCTTAAAGCCCCAGCTCCTGGAGTCTTGTGATTACATAAAAATCTCAGCTTTCATTTGGAGCTCTAGCCCTCATGATTGTGGAGCAAAGTTTGAAGATGTGATCCTAATGCAACTTACAGGCTCAGAAACCAGAAGTCAAAGAAAAAGAACTTCACATTTTTTTTAATTAATAATTTTTAACACAACTTCATCATATTTCAGGATTTGACAATATTGTTACTCCATTGTTTTGGGCCACTAATAAATATTTATACTTTGCACTTCCATCCATCCAAGAATCTTAAAAGAACTTTATAAATATTAATTAAGTCTCACAACAAATTTATTGTTTATATTATATAGCACTTTTCATTGTGAAGGATCCCAAAGTACTTTAAGATGTAAGAAACTGATATATTAACTATTAAATAGTTAATTCACTTAAGGATGAAAAGTAAAGGATAATTAATAATTTATTATTAATGATTATTAGATACAGGAATTATTTCACCACTACTGGAATGCAGCCACCTCTAGAGAGAGACTTGACAGCATTTTAATAATGAATCACAACAAGACACAACAGTTTAGGGTAGGAAGTGAAGGATACAGTTTATGCAGGGATCATTTTAACCACCACTGAAATGCATTGTTTAACAGCTGTTCAACAATAGTGCACATAAGATTAGGATAGGAAATGAAGAATACACTATTTAGTAAAAATTGTAATTAACAATTAGATTATTTAACTAGTAAACAACTGGGATTATGTTGTTCATAATTATTATCCTTGGGTGCTGACAATGTGTTTGACACTATACCAGGTAAAAACTGATGACAGTCTCTAGCATGAAAGACTTACAGTCTTCATGTTTTTTTGAAAGGCATATGTCCTGTTACTGGTGGGAGATATCAAGGTGATGACCACCATTACAAAGCTTTAAAGATTTAAACCCTGATCCTGCAAAGATTTACACACATGCCTAAGTTTAACTTAAAATCAGTGGGACTATTCATGTACTTAAAAATGAGACCTCTTATGTGCTTAAAGTTAAACGTGCAAATCTTTGCAGGATTGGGGGATTAGTTTCTGTAGAAACAGATCTTTGCAGAACCTATGACCAATAGAAATCTTTCTGCAAAATTAGAAAAACTCCAATGAAAACAAATAAATTATCCTCCACATATTTGCAATCCAGGTATTGCACTGATAAAAAGTGACATTAACTAGAAACTGACTATGATATTATTATTAGTAACTGACATAGCCTGGGCACTATAAACAAAAGCAAAACTGAGTAATCTAGTTTCACTGGCCAGTCCAAGTGAAGTGCAAACAATAAATAGCTCATCAGGGTAGGGACTGTGTCTATTTTTGCCTCTGAAACAATGGGGTGCTAATCCCAGGATGGGAGAGATGCACCTCGGGGCTCTGTCGTAATATAAATATTAATAATAAAAATAGATTGCCTCAGAGATGAAAGATAAACAACATCCTTTCAGTGCTAATGAACTCAAGATGTCATGAGCAACATAGAGGAGGAAATTTGCTTGTAAGAATATATTATTTTTAACCTGCCAGCTTCCTTTAAATAATCAAATACATACTGCCTCCAAGAGTAATGTCATGATACCACGAGGTGACTTCAAGCATGACTTCGATGGGGACTTGTGAACAGCTTGGTCACTGGAACAAAGTTGCCTTACCGCATCAGGCAATCCCACAGAGGGTGGTGACATGCAGCCAGACTTCATTGAGGCCAATTGGTCCCAGGTACAAGAGGGGAGGGCACTATGGCATGAGGTGGGGATGTTGTGGTGTGTGATGGGGGCACTGTATCAGGAGAGGCAGGGACACTGGTATCATGGCCTGGATGCCATGATGTGAGGCCTAAGGTGGGGGTGCCCTAGTGTGAAGTATGAGCGTCATCGTGCAAGGGAGCGCTGTGGCGACATGGCCAGGGTGCTGTGGTGTGAGGTGGGGAGTGCTACGGTGCAAAATGGGAGGTGGGAGTGCCAGAGGGTGAGGGGGGTACTGGGGTACCCCAGTGTGAGGCATGAGGTTGGGGTACTGGAGCATGGGGGAGGCCACTGGGGCACTGTGCTGAGGCTCCAGGGGACGCCTTGGCATGCGGTGCTATGGTCCCCCTGCAGACAGGCCATGGCGGATAGTGCTGCCTGGTGTAGGCAACCCCTAATATTATACCCAACCCATCCCCCTCCCTTTAAAGCAGAGACCATGGGTCTCCACTGAGGCTGCAGGCTGTGTTCCCCTCCCTTCCCAGCTCAGCCCAGACATGGATGCGGTGCCCTTTAAGAGGGGGCCAACCTAGACCTGAAGAAGCAAGGGGGGAAGCGCGCATGCGCGGGGAGGGGGCGGGGGAAGCTGAGCCTCAGCGCATGCGCTGTGCGCATGCGCACTCAGTCCCCCCCGCGCTGGGGCTTGTCGTTGCAGCTTTAAGAGGTTGGCGGCCTGGAGGGTCCGACCAGCCCCCCCCTTCCTCCCCCCCAGGGAGCAGCCTAGACACCCCCCCTCCCGGGAGCCCGGTCGGAGCTCCCTCCCCCGCAGCAGGGCTCGGGGCCGACCCCCACCGCTCCGTGTCACCTCCTCCCACAGGGGGCGAGCGGCAGAGACCCCCCCCGGGGTGTGAGGGCTGCGGGGGCCCAACATGGCGGAGGCAAAGGAGGAGGGACCCGGAGCTCGTGCCAGGGTGAGCGGAGGGGGGGGGCCCGGGGGAGGCTGGGGAGGTCAAAGGGGAAGGGTCAGGTGGGGGTCAGGGGGAGTGGGCTGAGGGGAGGGGGGCGTGTGGGAGGCGCCCTGGGGAAGGGGAGGGCGCCGGCCCGCAGAGGAGGGGGCCGCGCTTGCAGGCAGAGGGGCAGGGAGTGGGGCAGCCGGGGTGGGTATCTGGAGTGGGCTGAGCTGGTGGGAGGGACTCAAGCGTCCGTTCCTCTTTGTCCCCGGTGAAGGGATCGTGCAGCCCGCCTCTGCTGTTGAGGAGGGTGGGAGGTAGGGGGGCGGTGATCGGGACCTGGCGTGTGGATGATGGGAGAGCAGGAGGCACCTTGTAATAGTGGTCTTGAAAAGATGGCTGTCTGGAAACGATCCTTCTTTCTCTTCCCCTTCCCCCGCCAACCTCCCATGCTAAAGCCTAGGTAGTCTATGGCTGGAGGTCCTGACCTGGCTGGGAGTGAGATGCCATCATAAAGCATGCTGGGGATTCATGTGGGATGCAGTGACCCAACAAGTCCCCACTAATTAAGGGTATGGAATCCGGTAGCTAAGGTGCATTTCAAGTGTTTAAAATTTTCTAGGTTTCCCTAAAATTGTCCGCTGCAAATCAGTTGAGTGATATTACCTCTTTAAAATTTTGTAAGGGAGTGTCAGTTGGTCCTCCGGGTGTCATTATTCAAACAACACAATTCAAGTTTATTAGGTTTCATCATCGGGATTTAATTGTCTGGCTTTCCCTTGTTTAAGCACACACTGTAGTTGTTTTTAAAAAGTTATGTTAATTGTCCATGTCAAACCAAAGTGAGTTCTCACATGGCAGGCTCATCCAGTTCTTAGCTACTCAGACTGCACCCACTATAGAAGTACTATTAGCCCAGCTAATATTGAGACATGGTCCTTCAGTTCCACAGTTAAGTCTGCATGAATATCAGGCATGTTATTTTATCTTTTCTGCACTTGTATAACTCCAGTTGAAAACTGTCAGTAATAAGGGAATCAATGCTAACCTGGATCTGAGCTTCTGATTTAGAAATGAAAGTTCCATATCCCATTACCATTCTTCTGAGCTGTCCCATTTCCATTGTCTGAGAGATGCTGTTTATGATGAAGTCCTTTTAAGTTCTGGACGTTAGACTCAATGAGAATAAATTTAATTAATTTGCTTCAAATAACATGAACCTTGTGATTGGTTAGTTGTTAGGTAGAATATGTGAATCTTCTGGATGTAATTGGCGACACTGTGTAAGTAGTTTTATATTGCTCAACTACCATAGGGTCATGGAACATCATAATGTTGTCTTAGACCCCGATCCTTCAAACACTTATACATTTGTGTAGCTTTATACTCAGGAGCAGTCCCATTCAACTTGGTGCAACTGCCCACAAGTGTAAAGTATATATATATATATATATATATATATATATATATATATATATATATATATATATATATATATATATATATATATATATATATATGGGATCAAGCTCTCAGATGTTAGCAAGAAGTTGGGAGGGGAGGGACTTGAGAGAAATACATTAGAAAATACAAAGCAAAACTTAATTTCCACTTGATGCAGATGTTAGTAATATAGCTCTTCTGTGAACCGTATATTTCTCTTAGGTACATTATGCAGTGTTTATTGCCAAATGTATTCCATCTTTGAGAGGAGATATTTGGGATACGCAGTGGTAATGTATTGTGAAAAGAGGAAAATCGTGAATCCCTTTCCTTTCTGGATATCCTAATTATCCTTAAACTTTCTAGTAGCCTAATAAGTTATAATGCTTACATATTCAAAAATTGCCCTGATCTGTGTTATGAACCTCCTCCATGCCCCCCGTCCCATACCTTTTGCAAGGACTGTCACTCCAGAGTGATAGTTCTGTACATGTTGAAATAGTCATCTTCCTAAATCCATTGGATGCAATCTTGCAACTTGATCCAGGAACATCTGCAAAGAATGAAAGAAAGATTAACTTTGCCATTGCAAAAAACCAAAAAGCTGCCCTTCTATTTGCTTTTTAATAATATTCTGCAACTTTTAATATTAAAAAAATCGCTATCAAAGGAGATTAGTGTTCTCCCCAAAACAACACTGATACATTTTATAAGGACTATAAATAAACCTACTTAAATTATTATAAAACTACTTTTGTATTTATAAATGCTAAAGGTTTAAGTTGAAGGTTGTCCACTAATATATCGTCTACTAAGAAGTGAATTTTTTTTTTTTTTAAGTGCCTCAAATGCGCATGGCACTTTCCTCTTAGTTAACTGTAATGTCCCTCTCTTGAACAGATTACAACTTAAACAGGCCATGTATTTATTTAGGTTCTTATTCTGTCACTCTGGGACTATTTGTGGAGTAAAGTACTAAGTGTGAGTAAAGTTGGGCAGCCCTGGGGCCTTGGAAATTTAAATTAGTGCTGACAGACAAGCTGGCATCTTAAATTAATAAGGCAGATATCTTCAAACATTTGTTAACTTCAGTATGATTCTTGTGCCATTGAAAATGGAAGGAAATGTTCTCTCATTTGAGAATTGCTATTGCGGAACCTCCTTCAGTGGTGCAAAGACATTATAAACAGCCTTTCATCTTGGCAGGGGGTTAGACTTGTGGTCCCTTCTAACCCTATGATTCTATGATTCTCAAAGGCATTTACTGTCACAATCCATTTCTCAAAGAACATGTTGCTACCGTTATCCTTCCACACTTGGCTGCTATATGTGAATGTAATGGGCCTGATTCTCTTATACATTAAGGCCACTTTACATTGCCAGAGCAGGGTAAAGGGGTCTTCAAGTGGAAGTAAAATATACTTAAGCACACTTTAAGGCCCTTCACACAACTAGAGAGCTGTGTAAAGTGGCCTTGCAGTGAGAATCATGCCCAACGTTCTTGAAATGGACCTATTTCCATCTTCACCTTCTAATAATGTCTAAATAATATTGTAGCTGATTCTATTTATTGAATTTTCTTGAAGGACTCCTGTCAATAGCCCCCTCTATGCAGATGGCTACCGTCTGTCCGTTTGATAACAAGTTCCTAGCTGCATAGAAACAGAGCTATCTTGCTGATAACATCTGTGCTTTGTAATTGTCTATACCTGTTAAAGTAAGACTTCTCCAGTAGAAGACTTTTCATCCAGCACTTGTCATTAGGGTGGCAGCTGCTCCTGCTTTCTAGTGTCTTAGCCTATTTTTTGCTTTCCGTTCTATAGTGAAAGCAACATCATGTCTCTACGGGTGAAAAAGGGAGACAGGCAGAGAACAGCAACAGAAGTGCATTTTTTAATGTCAGATGTCTAAAGGGAACAGAAAAAGGATGTGCAAGGATCCATATGGGGAATTACCTGGAGAAGAAATTGAGCTGTGCCACAGGGAAGATTAAATGGATTATATCAGGAATGCAGTAGGAAGTCTGTCGAGTTGGCCTCTTGTGTGGAACTGGTTCCACCAGCAGGTAGTGTCTGCACTGCTAGCAGCATAGTTCACGCTGAAGCAAAGACCACATGACAGGTGAGTTTGAGAGAGATAGGAGGTCTGCTACCCTGATTTGCTGTTTAGCCCTCTCAGGGAAAAGGACACCCATGTAAGCCATAAGAAAGGTTAGGGAATGGTGCTCACCTCATAATTTAAATGTCATCTCGTTCTCTATTTACCCTTTCCTTTTTCTTAGTGCTGGCTTTCTGCAAATGCTACTTCCCAGAAACTGCAAGGGAAACAAAAATAAAAGTAACTAGTTTTTTAAAGACTTCTTATCTGTAGCTTTAGGTTAGAAAAATGTTGTTTGTTCAACAAATGCATGCTACTTACTGCCTTTTGTTTAGACCAGTTGAGAACTGGTAATGTTGTGAAACCCATAGCTGCTTTGTATTTTCCATACATTTTTGCTACATATTAGAAAGCAAATCTCAAATGTAATATTTGATTTATCAGTGCAAAATTATTGCTTTTCTTTGGCTTTTGGCAAAAAATAAATTAGAAAGGTAAAATCACAGATGGTCACATATCAAAAATGTTTTTGGTTGTTTTTTTTTTTTAATTCATCCAGAGAGAACTAGCAGTCAGATTCTAGAAGCGCTCTGACAATAGTATTGTCTCTAACTCAATAATACTGCAATGAAATTGCACATTTAGAAACTTTTAAGTGGCCTTTCAGAAGCATATGCAAATTGGAACACGTTTTGACGTTTCAAAGTGTCTATGTGTAACTCTTAATTTTCATTGAAAAATATATATGATATTCAAATATCATTGTAATTAAAACTTCTTAACCGTGGTTTCAATTTTATGGAAATCATAGAATTTATCACTTGCTTCAAAAACATAAAATTCTAGCTGTCCAGCAGTCCCGTCTTTCTCCCCACATCCTCTGAAAATCTCTTATTTACGCCATAATTCACCAGACTGAGATTGGCAAAGTATAAGAACTTCGATAATTTTTCTGATTTGACAAATGTTGCAGTTGTCTTTGTGTGCCAGTCCACAATGCAAGTGCTGAAATAACCTTTTCACACTATGTTGCGCTGCAGAATTTTAAACATGGGAGCATAAGACCAGAGAATTTGGGCTGGATTCTCATTTATAATAGGGCCACTTTACACTACTCTGGCAAAGGGACTCAAAATGAGAGTAAATAATATCTATACCAACTTTAAGTCTCGTAATGCATGTGGTACCCAGAATATTGTGGCATGATGAACTCAGCTGAACAAAAATTTTCCTAGCTGTTCCTGTATCTTTTGTTTACATTTTTTATTGAAATTTATTCTTATTTTTTCAATAAGTTCTCCCTTTGATTCTTGAATATTTTCAAAGTTCCAACAAGTTAAAAAAAGTAAATGGAAATTCTTTACTTCTTCATTCTGGTACGTACTGAAATATTTCAGCTCATGATGAAGTATTGTTTAATCGATACTGGCTATTAACATGAATGTTTATGAAATTTGATGTTACCCTGTGAAAGTTGCCATGGTTCTTTATGAAAAATGACACTTTATCCATGACAAAAAATGTAGCATTAGCTAGAAAATTGTTTAGGGAAATCAGTAGGGTTTTAGAAAAAACAAACAAAAAAAATCAGCTGTCTTTGGGAAGATTATATAATCAGCTTTTACTTCAGTCTTTACTATGTTAATGTTCAAAAGACTCCCATCTAAAGGTTAATATCAAGTAAACAGTGAAATATATGTGGTAGAAATAATGTAGAGATATTCACTGTGTAAATAAAAATAAACCAAGAAATGTTTAGGTACAAACAGTAACAAAAGGTAATTCCTGAAATTAGCATTTGAGACCGATTAAACATATACAGCATTCATAAAATTTCCCCCTTAGAGCTGTATCCATAATTATTCATAAATCACCGAGGGGAATCTCCAGTCATGCTCCAGAGACAGCGGAGGCTGGTCCAACTGAACACTGACAGTATAGCACAATGGAGTCTGGGATATGAACCACTAACAGCCTCATTATTCCTCAGGCCAAAGTACAACG
The DNA here is from genome assembly GCF_028017835.1 of Emys orbicularis. Taxonomy (NCBI): domain Eukaryota; kingdom Metazoa; phylum Chordata; order Testudines; family Emydidae; genus Emys; species Emys orbicularis. The sequence continues at coordinate 4,209,662 of NC_088705.1, read as the reverse complement.
CCTCTGTACTAAACACACAGTAATAATAGAAAAATTAAACCCCAGACTCTCTCAGTTCAGAATCAAACAATCCTTTTTAGAGCACCATTCAGAAAAAAGTCCCAATCAAACGGCACTACAGCAAACATCAAACCTATGCTTTTTCAGTTTAGATGGAAAAGCCACAACAGAGTTCTACATATAAATTTAATTCTCTAACTAGAAAGCATAAAGTTCATCTACCTGTTTGAATTAAAACGATCTGAAATCATATATACAAATACTCAGGCTACTTACTAAAATTCAACACCAATGTTTATTAAGGCTGTCAAGGAATTAAAAAAATTAATCGCGATTAATCGTGCAATTAAAAAAATTAATCATGATTAATTGCATGATTAATCGCACTGTTAAACAACAATAGAATATCATTTATTTTAAATATTTTTGGATGTTTACTGCATTTTAAAATATATTAATTTCAATTACAACACAGAATACAAAGTGAACAGTGCTTACTTTATATTTATTTTTTATTACAAATATTTGCACTGAAAAAAACAAAAAAATTGTATTTTTCAATTCATTTCATACAAGTACTGTAGTGCAACCTTTTTACCATGAAATTGAACTTACAAATGTAGAATTATGTACAAAAAAAACTGCATTCCAAAATAAAACAATGTAAAATTTTAGACCCTACAAGTCCACTCAGTCCTACTTCTTGGTCAGCCAATCACTCAGACAAACAAGGTTGGTTACAATTTGCAGAAGATAATGCTGCCTGCTTCTTGTTTACATTGTCACCTGAAAGTGAGAACAGGTGATGGCACTATTGTAGCTGGTGTTGCAAGATATTTATGTGCCAGATGCGCTAAAGATACATATGTCCCTTCATGCTTCAACCACCATTCCAGAGGACATGCTTCCATGCTGATGATGGGTTCTGGTTGATAACGATCCAAAGAAGTACGGACTGATGCATGTTCACTTTCATCATCTGAGTCAGATGCCACCAGAAGAAGGTTCATTTTCTTTTTTGGTGGTTCGGGTTCTGTAGTTTCCGCATCAGAGTGTTGCTCTTTTAAGACTTCTAAAAGCATGCTCCACACCTCATCCCTCTCAGATTTTGGACGGCACTTAAATTCTGATTATTAAACCTTGGGTCAAGTGCTGTAGCTATTTTTAGAAATCTCACATCGGTACCTTCTTTGCGTTTTGTCAAATCTGCTGCGAAAGTGTTCTTAAAATGAACATGTGCTGGGTCATCATCCGAGACTGCTATAACATGAAATATATGCGGAATGCGGGTAAAACAGAGCAGGAGATATACAGTTCTCCTCCCAAGGAGTACAGTCACAAATATAATTGATGCATTATTTTTTTAATGAGCATCATCAGGATGGAAGCATGTCCTCTGGAATGGTGGCCAAAGCATGGAAGGGGCATACAAGTGTTTAGCATATCTGGCATGTAAATACCTTGCAACGCCGGCTACAAAAGTGCCATGCGAATGCCTGTTCTTACTTTCAGATGACATTGTAAATAGAAGCAGTCAGCAGTATCTTCCGTCAATGTAAACAAACTTGTTTGTCTTAGCGATTGGCAGAATAAGATATAGGACTGAGTGGACTTGTAGGCTCTAAAGTTTTACAATGTTTTGTTTTTGAGTGAGATTGAGTTTAGTTTTAGCTTGTTTTCCAAAATATCTGCTATGTAGACCAACACCTTATTTTTCTGAAAGGGCATTGGAGCGTCATGTGCTTGCATTGTGGTATGAATTTCTATATCTTTTTTGTCTCCTAAAATTGCTTCACTCCTGTCGACCATGGAGTGAGTTTTCTGGAAAGTATCACAATGGATGAAGGTGTTCTAGGCAGCTGGTAACAGTAATTTTGAATGCTGTCATAGGAGCCAGATGCTACAGGAGAAACAGTGTAATCTTTACCACTAGGGTCCTCATCTTGGATAGTTGTTTCCAGCATGTTTAATTTATGTTGGCTATTTTTACTGGGGCATCTTGTACAGACTGTCTTGTTTTTGTGCTCCCATTTATTTATGTGGTGCAACAATTCCAAACTGTCCTGTGGAGCATTTGCTGGTGGGTTGTGGAGAGTTTTTGGGTCACATAATACTGGTGTTCTGGTTTCCACCTGTTTTTGGAGGTATCCAGACTACGTATAACAGACATTGGAAATAAGGAGGAGCATCCAGTCTAGCTGTCTCTACTAAGAGCCACAACTATGTAGGAGGAGAAGAGGAAATAGGAGCCAACCATGGGAACTAGAACCACAAGCTGGACTGGAATTTTAGCCACCAGCTGGAGGGGAATGTTCAGGATTATGAGAGTAGGGGAAGGAGAGGATCAGGTGGCAGGGCACCATGTAAAAGGGAGAGGAGGAACAGGTAAAAGAAAGCATCAGTACGGAAGATGAATTAAAGAGCTAAAGTCAATGTCCTGATTACATTGTTTCAGTAAGGACAAAACACATTGTAGTAGAGATATCTAAAAACAAATAAAGGCTTTCCTATCTTCCATATAAGCAACTGTTGTAGTTGCCACAGGACAGTTATGGGAAGGGAGGCAACTGTAGGCAAAGACCACAGGACTGTTATCTGGTCCACCAACCAACCTATTAATATAATGTCGACCACATGGTGAAAAAGTCTGAGAACCCCTGAAGTAATATTTCAGCAACCAGAGGATACCTCACTCCCGTATTGTCTTAATTTATATGCAAAGCCGTCTTGTAGGTCTCTTATTTGGGGGTGGACTAGAGCCAAAACCAGAAAAATCTAAAGAGTCTGTTTCTATCACTGTCTTCAAAGACTTATTGTCGTAAGTCTAATAAAACAACTTATGTTCTGTTAGTAATATAATTGCTGACAAAACTGTTAGTAATATAAATTGCTGACAAAACAATTGTTAGTGTGGTTAACTAGTTAACCTCTTGGGAGATACACTGAGCAAAGGAAAGTGTGACTCTTAGATTCTGGTATGCTGGTCCTCTGGCCCCAAACAGTATATTTGTAGTCGTCATTGTCAGTTGGCTGTATTATTTGGACCCAGATAGTCTGTTTTTAAATGCATGCGTTGTTGTTTTTTTCTAATGTAATCAAAATCTCAATCCTGTGAGATACTGAGTGACCTCAACTCACATTGAGTTAAATGGGAGCAGAGGGCTCTCAGCACCTTGCAGGATAGAGTCTCCTAACTGAAAAAATGTTAATTTTTTGGAAGCTGCGGACAAATCCTTCTAAGCATACACGTTCAATCTGGAAAATACAAGCATTCTAATGAATTAATAAAATATGTAAAGTGAATCTTGGTTTGGAATAATTCATCTAATGAATATCACATCAGTAACATTTGCTGCTAAAATGTACAGGGCCTGATTTTGATTTCATCCTGGTTTTTATACCATTATAATTCTGACTTCAGTGAAGTTCCTCCTGATTTACACTGATGTAAGTGAAAGTTCTTCTAAAATTCTAAGTGAGTTGCAAATGTGTTTCACCATAATCCAGGGATTTGGGGGATGTGTGTGGAATGACTTAAATGGCAGGAGGAGGAAGGATGTTCAGCATGTAACTGATGCAACCCCCCAATTCCCCTCACTCCCTCCCCGCTTTTTTTGTTTTTGTTTTAAATGGTTGTAGATTCCAGGCATCTAGACTGGCAGGCTTCCGCTCCATGTGCACTAGGCTGGTGGTTTTGCAACCAGCACAAAACTGCTGCAAACCACAGCCTTCCTATAGGGGGCCATTGGGCCAGGTAGGAAGGTTCCCCCCCACTATTGCATTTTTTTTTGGTGAGGATTTTTTTTTATGGGGGTAGGAGCCCCTTCTGCTTTTATTGGATACAAACTAAGAGTACCAAATAATTTGAAAAAATATGCAATAAAGTGTGTGTATGCAAGCGAGGAAACCATTTGCCGGACCTCCTATAGTTTTGTTGCAATCTGCAACTGAGATTTCTGGGTGGGTGGGGGTTGTGCAGCATAATGCAGGGTTAGGTTTCATGTATAGTAGAAGCCTAGATGTTTGGGTAAAGATGCTAGCAACTCACTGTTAATCTATTAAGGATATTTTGAGAATTTTATTTTGGTGCTTAGATGGCCTAATATCCTTGGATGAAGTATAACTTTACATTTTATTGTGAACAACAAGGTCAGAAGCAATATGAAACAGAAAAATGTCTTCCTTAGTATTTTTTAACATGTATGTAGAATTGTTAGAAATTGCCTATGCTTTAAAAAAAAAAAAAGTAATTAAAGGGACATTATCAAAGTTAGGCTAACATTTTGATTTAAAAAAAATCTTTGCCCAATCCTATGAGGTGTTGAGTATTTACAGTCCCATTGATTTTAAAGGCTATACCTCACAGTATTACCACGTTTATGTACTTTGCAATTATTCTCTAAAATGCATGTTGTAATGCAGTTTCTTTGACTTAAAAAGAAAATCGGCATGTTCACTGACAACCCATATATAATACCCCCCTCCCCCCATACATGTGGAGAAATGGTAGGGTCTTGTTGCAGCAACTTGTTGATACTTCCCCATTGTTAAATTTAAATTTAGTTGTATTTTTTTCTGTTTCAGAATAGATTTGTATCTAAAAATGCTTACAATGTAGTAGAAATTAAAATCCCAGAGACATGTTATAGCAAAACTTTATTTCAACTATCTCCAGAAATAACACAGAAATACATTACACACCCACTGCAACTGAATGGCAGAAATAAGACGCTAGCTACAGGCAGCTGAAACTGCTGAAACTGCTAGGGGGCTCTGTAGAATTAAATAGCAGTCTTTAATGCACAACTCTGTGGCTCTCTTATTCACAGATCTCTATGGCTCTTCTGACCTCTAGGGGTTCTCTTCCTGTTGAAGTGCTTCTTTTCCTGTAGCAGGTATTTGCAGCAGGCTGGCTCTTTGTTACCCTCTGCTCTCCTCACTCTCTAGGTGTTTTGAAGGTATGAATCAATTGGTCTCTCTGTTATTCTGCAAAAGGAGCCCTAAGAATGGCCCACTGATTAATTTTAACTATTTGTGTTGTACAGGTTTCAAATCTAGGAGGGGCAATGTGATTGGCTGAGTGCCTAACAACCCTCCAGTGATGTCATGCACCAAGGGTCAGGGAGCACTTCCTGACTTCATTATACCTGGGTTCAGGAATATTAATTAAATGTTGAATGACCTTTTAAAAAAAAAAAAGTTGTCTTCTGTAAAAGTTGTCTGTTTTCTAAAGCGATGGCGTAGGCTGTGGTGTGTGTGCACAAGGGAAACTGCATAGGAGATAGGAAAATGTGGAATCTGTGATTTAATATATATATATATTACAGTTGACCTAGCATCCCTGCTCATAATCAGCCCTAAAACCTATGTGGTGAAAAACGGTGAAGGGAAAAAATATTTCAAGCTTCCAAGGGGTTGTTACAAAGGAACAAGGGCGGGAACTTAATGGTTTCTTTTTTAAAAATGTTATACTTACCTGTTTTGCATAAAAAATGAAATTGCCAGCCTCAAGGCAGTCTTGCTCTTAGTATTGCACAAAAATAATTATTAATTATTATTAATGGATGTTGTTGCAGTTTTGAATGCCATTGTAATTATGAGCAAGTTTTTAATTATTACAAATTAAAGTGTATAATACTAAACTACAGTTAATACCCTTCTGTCACCCATGCCAGGCAAAAAAGGAGCTAGTGGTAAGCATTCTAGTGTCTAATAATTCTGATGTGCCTTGCAACTTGAGTAAAATACATTTTACACAGCAGTGTGGTTGTTTAGATGCTTAGACTTAGAAGGAAGAATTAAACTAAAGCACAACATATCGGATTTACTTAAATTAATCTGACAATTCTGCTAAATATTTTGGTGCCCAGCTTATCAAAACCCTTATTTTCTTTAGACAAGCTAACACCTAACCAGGCTTCTTGTGTGCACAGCTGAAGAGCATTTTTCTCTTTGCACTTCGGGTATGCAGAATACAAGCTAATGTAATCTTCAAACTAGAGAAAATACCTAAAACCCATAGTCTTCTAAAACATCTCCATTATGAAAAATAGCTACATGTAACTTTTGCTAGTTTCAGAATTTAGCTGTCATAAGCATACTTTAAGTAATACCTATCACACTAAGTGCACTTCATAGAAATGATGTGACATGAATACATAGCAAAATAAAATATCCTCACTTAGAAAAAAAGCTCTTTGGCTAGCAAAGTGGTGCAGTAATCCTACATCTTGCCTTAATTATTAAGATCACTTTTGGGAATACACTTGGAACTTCAGGCACAGACTACTGGAGTTTGGTGTGCTCCATCCTCTTTTACAGTTCCTCATCACTGGCCCAGAACATGGTCTGTAATCTGGAGGCAGCTGCTCTCAGGTCCTTCTAGCTATAATAAATGTGCATCATAAAGAAGTGTGGGTGATAGATACAGTACATGGAGCTCTGCCCTGCAATATGTGGGATACTTCATATGATATGCAGAATGCCCCCAATTCCCACCATCTTGAATAGGGGTTGAAGATATTCAGCAAGATCAGACCTATAAGCAGTACGATCTGGTTTCCAAAATAATACTTGCTACTTATATAGCAACTTGCATGTTTAAATAGCTTTACAGATATTAAGTGATCCTCACAACATCTTTGTGAAGTACTGGCATCCTCATGCTAGTTTGGGAAACTGAGGTGCAATGTTCAAATTAACTTTCTCTGGGTAATGCGGTGAGTCAGCAGTTGAGCCGTGATGGAAATGCATGGACTCCAGTTCCATACTTTGATTCACTAAAACACAGTGCCAGCGATGTCAGGAGACCAAACTTAGGGCAAAGTGAAGGCAGTTTTCAGAAGAATTTAAAGAATTGGTATGGACTAACAATTTTCTCATGTTGACTGGAGCTGTAGAAATTACAGTAGAGCTACCATGAAGTATTGTAGTAGGAGAGAGGATCAGAACATTGCCTTAAATGCAACACAGCATTTTTTCCAGTATAGGAAAAAGACTACATGCAGAAGCACCCAATAAGGCCTGTGGTAACTAGTGTGAGAGTATTATGATCCAATGGTAAGGAGTGTGTCAATTGTGCTGTCGTTTATTAAAACTATGTGCAGTCAAGTCAGGACTACAAAGTGATGTTGTAATGTGAGTAGCAAGAACACTCATTTATCTTATTTTATTGCTAATTTTTGCAGCCAGCTTCCTTAAAACTGCTTTGGGACAGTGCAGGTCAAGCAGGTTTTTATGGGGAAAAACTTTCCTCCCTCCTCCTCCTCCTGTTTGTTAATTGCAGTTGTTGTGAGTCTACTTAGAATATCACACCAGAACATCTGTATTAGCATAATATGGTAATTTATAAAAACCTTGCTATTTTAATTTCACTATATTACTCAATGCAACAACACTTTGGTTTTGGATATTGACTTTTTCTGTTTCCTATAAGATGGTTATGTTCTCATTATCCCAGTTTGTAGTAGTTGTGTACTGCTTCTTGTAATCAGTGGGATACTGTCCTGTGAGCAAATTGCTCTATACAGTTATGTACTATTTTGTATATGAAAATAACCTCAAACTCTGAAGCCAGCTCTTTGTCCCCATTATGGAACTATAGGAATATATTATTTTTCTCCTAAAATTTTCTAGAAATGTTTTTCTAAAGGATTGTGCACCATTCATCAGAGCTACACTGGTGGTAGATCAGACACTTGAAGGGTGAGCCTCCCAAGATTGCACTATGACAAGCAAAACATCTGCCTTTTTTGAAAAAGCAATAGCCAATCTGCAGACTCATGTTTTTAGGACTTGATGATGTGTGTTGCTCAGAACCCTCAACCTTCAAAGACTTCTGTGGGAGTTGGGGGTTCTCATCATGTCACAGGGTTCTGCTCTTAGAAAATTAGGCAGTCTAGCCTCAACTTTGGAAGGTCAGAGGCTTTTGGGGGGGGTCGTGGCTGAAAAGGGAAAAAAGAGAATGCAGGTGCTGTACTTGCTAGGTAGTTATTCAGTGCAGCAAAAATGAAGAAGTTGTCTTTATATACACATAGGAAGAGGTCGGTACCTCTTCCGGAGACAATCTGAGCAATTTGAGTCCGTGCCTCCAAATGGCTCTTGGGGTCTGTTCCTTTAATGCAACAGTGTGATGGTAAAGAAGAGCAGGAGTGTAGATAGATTAAGGGAGGTTGGATAGGTCAAGAACCAGGGTTGCTCTCCAACAAGTAGGGGCCAAGCCATTATTAGGGTTTCCTTGGAAGTTCAGTGAAAATTCCTGTTCAATATGCAGCAGTGTTTTTTGTTTAGCTAAACAATATTGGGATGCATAAGGAATGGGATGAAAAAATATGTTTAATATCATTGTATAAGTCAAATATATATCCACACTTGGAATACTTTGTTCATTTCTGGGCACCTTCTAAAAGGCTAGAGCAGAATAAATAGAGGCCATTCAGAGATAGATGACATTTGTTTGGGACATGGAAAAACTTCCATGTGAGGAAATATTGGGACTTCTTAGAGAGATGACAATTAAGAGAGAGCATGATAGAAGTATACAAAGTAAAGAAGGTATAGAGAAGGCCAGTTGGGCATTCTTATTTACCCTTTCTCATAATACAAGAATGGTGGGGGGACCCAAAGAAATTGAAAACAACAAATTCAAAACTGCTAAAAAATAATTATTTGTTACAACAAAATGTATAAACATGTGGAACTTACTTCCAAGAGATCACATGGAGCCATAGAGCTTAATAGGATTAAAAAATGGATTAGAAATGTATATGAGTAGTGAGAATATCCACAGTTATATTAGTTAGAAAAAAAGGGATATAAACCCTCACCCTTCAGTGCATAATTAAACCACTGATTGGGAGGGGAAGTTTTCCCCAGTCCCAATAGGCTGGTCATTGAGTTGTCCATTTTGAGGATTTTTGCATCTTCCTGTGAGGGTTTCGGTGGTGGCCACCATCAGAAATGGGATACGGGACAAGGTGGACCGATCAGGTATTATAGTTCCTATGTTCTGAAGCTTTATTGGCAATAGGCAGAGAAGCTTCTCCAATACATCTAGACCTGGTACCTCTGTTCCCAGTTCTTGCTTCTGCATTGATCTAAGCAGTTACACTCCAGTATGTCTTTCCCAGGTCAATTACTCCTTGTTCCTGCTGTGGTTGAAGGCTCCTCCAAGTCTGCTAAGGGTCCCAAGAAGGGAACCTATCAAGAAGGATATTTAATTCTAAGGTGGATTGTGTGATATACTGTATATAAAACTAGGGCCTTCAATGGTTGCCAGCAGAAGTAAAACAAAGTAGAAATAAAAATGTACTAGTGATCTATTCATGTTTTCATGTATGCCTTGAATCTTGTAAAAAGAATAAATCCAAAAGGATCTAATAACGCCCAAGGCAAACGTACACATCACCTCTCATTCTGACAGCTCCATAGAGGAAAGAGACAAGAAATCCAAAACAGGTTTTTCCTTCAAGAACAATCTGATGGTTGAAAATGTGGTAAACACTTTAAAGAGCCATTCCAAGCTGTCTGAATTGCAAATATTTTTCAACCTGTTCAGAAAAAGAACTTGGTATTGTATGTTGGTGCCGAAGGTCCCATCGTGCTAGGTGCTGTACAAACATTGCTTACAATCTAAGTTGAACCTCTCGTTTCCCTGAATGAAGCAATTAGTTTACTGAAGGGGCAAAACCTACAGTGACAATTCACAGGATCTCTCACCTCCTATAAAGTGACAAAGGATTGTACAGTACTATGTTGAAGCGCCCAAGTTAGGGAGGTCCTCTACAGGATAAATGTCTCTTTAACAGAGATTTCTTTCCAAAAGACTTCAGTGATGGAAAAATTGATGTGTTCTTGAAGTGCAGCTTTCCAGCTTCAACATCCTCCATGTTGACTCCATTATCATCTGATTCCATGTCAGATTGATCATGACAAAGTTTTGAATTCTATAAAGGACACATCCTGCAAATCTGCCATAAAGCAAATATCTCTCTGGCCCCTTCTTCATCTCTAACACTTTATGGTTCTGAATCCCCTCCATGGAGCAGAAATAATTAGGGTTCTAACACTCCAGCCTCCAGTAACTACAGGACTTCAGCACGTATGGGACCCGGAGAGGAGGAAGATTCTGGGAGCTAGATTCTGAACACATTTAGGATGACTACCAAAGGCTATGGTGGATCCTAAAAATTAGTTCTCAGAGATGCTCAAGAGATCTCAAACGAGCCCAAGAATCACTTAAGATCTTAATGCAACTCAAGAAGGAGAATGAGTTTGATCTAATGCCTCACCTCCATTGGAAACTTAAAATGCCCCACTAGCAAGTTCTCTCTGGTATGTTCTTTGTCCTCATGAAGAAGAGTGAAAACATTGCTACTGGACCTGGATGTAGAACTGAACCTTGCTCCTTTTTTGTATCTCCAGGAGACTTCCAGTCTGGATACATACCTGCACACCCTGGGGAAATGGCAGCAAGTGCCTACTGAGATTCTGCTACCAGGGACACTTCCAGTACTGCATCCTTCTCTCTTGAGTTCTCAACATCTAGGTACCAGCGCTAGGAAGAGTTCTGGATTTATAGATCCTGATTTTATTCTGACATTGATTTTACACTAATGTAACTCAGTTCACTTCCGTGGAAATACTCCTGATTTACACTAGTGTAATTGAGGAGAGAATTGGGCCCATAGACCAGCCTGAGATTTGCATCTCACCAGACATTGCCCAGTTCATTGCAGCAGTAAGAAAGCTCAAACCTTCCAGGATCTACACATTGCTTGTGCTCCGGATGAGGAAGGCAAAGATTATTCTAGCCTCGATGGGAAGTTTAATTTCTTTACCTCTTACAGTTGCCTTAAGAAAGCAGATATGACTTAAAACGGAAGCGTTACCATTTCCACTGAAAGGAAAGTTATGTCACCAGAAGAAATAATAATAATTCTGTTGGACATTCTGGTTCTCCTTGGTGCACGTTTTGGCTTTGAAAAGCCTCAAAGGATGCTATCAATGTTAACATCTGTCAGGGAATGTGTAATGAAAACACATGTTCCGTACAATACATAAACACAAGCACTTTTCAGTTCTGTGCCTTACTCTCATGCACTGTCAAAACTCTTAGGAAAGAAGGTGTTACCGTACTTTCTATGTGCGGTATGGAAAAGGGAAGATTTCCCTGGCCAAATGTGGTTATGCAGCCCATAAGGTCAATGGAAGTTCTGTGTGCTGGTGTCTCTATAGTCGTAGTGTGCTGGTCACCTTAGTATTTGGGTATGACAAAGGCTAATTTGGTCTACATTAGGCCTTAGTTTCCCTTGGGTGAAATCCCTGATCTTTATTTGTTTGGGCGTGTGGGTTTTTTTTGTTGGTTTTATTTGGGGGTGGGGGTGGGGAGGGATTAAACTAAATTGTTTTGTTGTTGTTGTTTTTTTTACCCTTTTTCTGAAGTGAGGCAGTATTACTTCTAAACCTCCATGCTGTGCTTTTCTGTACACTACTAAAGCAGCTACAATAAATGTCACTTTGCAACTTCTAATGTAGTTATATTGCAGAATAAAGTAATCCTAATTTACAAAATCTTATATTGACAATTTTGGTAGTGGTGGGTGGTGAATTTTGTTGTAGGGTAAGTTACACCACAATACACCACACTTGCCATGGATAATCATGTAATGTTTTCCTTCTTACAGTTTGAAGACAAATCTAATGCAGTTTTTGACATTACAGAGAAATGTAAGTGCTTCTTTTATTTATATATGTATTTATGAGTAAGCTAACGTTTAATGCTGTATGCATATTCTCTGTTAAACCCAAACATGGTGGTTTTTGAAGACCTGCACTCTTTTTCCTTATTCATAGGTGGTGATATTCTGGATGCAGAAATGTCTGAGGACGCGGATCACAATTTAATACCTGCCCTTGAAAGCATATCCTATGAAATGCAGAATCGAACAGGATCTGAAAACTCACTGCTGGATGAAGATGATTATTTTCTGAACTCAGGGGATCTTGCAGGGATTCCAGTTGTTGGGAGTGACAATGAGGACGATCAAAATTTTACTCCAAAAGACAGTCTCCCGTCTACGATTCACACTGAAGATAACCTGGAGGACGGAAAGAGAGTTACAGAACATGAATTGGACAGTGAAAAAGAATTGCAAATACAAAATGCAATCCAAAAGGACATCACTTCATCATGTGATCAGGGCCCTATATTTAAACCCATTCGGAAGGATTTTAGCATAGCAAGAGATAATGGTAAAGAGACTTTTTCAACAAAAGAGAAAAGCAGAGAAGGACCTTTCCAAGAACGTGAAAAACGTTTGGAAAAAATTCCTAAAGAGTTGGATTCCAGATTGAAAAGCAGTTTCCTTGATAAAGCAGGTAACAGTTTAACCCACAGAAATAACAGCTCAGGAGAGGGGAAAAAGAGAAGTAGATACAGACCACTCGAAGAATTAGTTAGGTAACCCATTATCTTGGGGAGGGTAATGTGTCCACCTGAATGCAGGGAAAGCATTTTACATTGAACCCTGAAATATGACAAATGCATATTATAGAAATTATATATTTAGGCTCTTCTGAAAATTCTAGCCTTTAGGCATTGGGTGCTTGACTCCCTTAGCCTTCTTTGAATATCTCAACCTAAACCTTTTTATTGTGGCTTTATTAAGTGAGCTCAATGTCACCTTAAGCTTTCTTACTGTGATTTTGATCATGTTCTTTGCAGTCTCTTTATACTTCCATTCTTCTCTTCCATGATTTTTGTCTTTAAAAGTTTGTCAGTAATGCACTGATGCTTCTGTGAAATGCATGCTATTAATATGTGTGCCCTTCAAGGAATGTGCCTTTCAGAGTGGCATTGGGGGAAGGTTTATTAAAGCTACACTGGTGCCTCCAAGTAGTCAGCTAGAGAGCAGCTTTGAGACACACTCTCTACTGGGACAAGGAATTTGCTTCTCAGACTCTCTCTCCAGCCATCATGGACAGGGCCAAAGGGATGCCTGGGGATCCTCTCCTCAGTCAAGAGAGCCTGAAAGTGGCCTAGTGATCCTGCTACCCATGCACCTATTTCAAACTTCCCAGGCTCTGGAAGCCTCAGTACAGTGTGGGATGCAAAGCTTGACAGTAACAGAACAAGCTGAATTAACATATGATCTAATCATGTTCAGAAATCTCTGGGGATGGGGAGAAAGTAGGCTGTAGGGCTGGCCCTGGAATGAGAGGTTTCTGATTGCTGCCTCTTAGTGTTCTGTACAACTTACAACTCCGGTATTTACTGCTGTGCATACCCAATCCTGCATTTTCAAAGGCTTGTAACTCTACAAGAATTTTAAAATCAATGTTTTACAATCTCAGTTTGTTTAAATCTCAGAATATGTAAAGGGAACAACACAAGGGCAATTTAAAAAAATGAATGGGATTTTTTTCCCCAGACCACGTCACCGTTGGGCAGAGACCAAGAACAAAATATTTCTGCCCCAGAAGGGCATATTTTGGAAAATTATGATGAGCTTAAAGTTGAACTCTCAGAAACTATTTTTGCAACCTTGAGTAAAGTAGCCACAAACTTGCTTTGTTAATTATGTAACAAATGCAGTATCTTTTGAACATTTTAAGAAGAGCATGCACTGAATACATCTCTTCATGTATTAGCTGCTAGTACTTATGGAGCGAGGGAGAGGGGCAGAAAAGCAAGAAATAGATGAGTCGTCTTTGCTTCCTTGTTTTGAAAAAATCAATAGCCAGATATAAATGTAAATGCAGAAACATGGCAGGATCCACTTTATTCAGATGCAGATAACCCACAGGGAGGGATATCTGCTTCAGAATTTTATGACCATTTCACTGATGTCGGGAAATAAATTGTCTAATAGAAGAACAAAAATCTTAATTCTGTTTGAGCATTATATTTGACCTGCTTTGGGAAGGAAGAGGAGGAAAAGTTTGAATATAATACATAGGAGATACTCAGATATTATGCTGATGGACATTGGTATAAGACCCTAGACGGATTTGAAGCAGTTTTGTCTAAGAACTGTATTAACTTTTATTTAATATACATTTTCCCCAGTTACTAATCAAGTAGAAGAAACGTTACGGACGCAGTTAGCACCACAGATTCCAGAAACTAACTTCAGGGTAAGTTATGGAACTCTCAGGTGTGTGGGGTTTTTTTTTTTTTTTTTTTGTATAGCAAAATGTTTGTTTTGGGTATTTCAAAATAACTGCATTTGTCTCCATATACATTTTTACTACTTTGAAAGATCAAATGCAGATTATTTTAATTTTGCCCACCCTCTTTGGATGGGGGCCCTTGATAGTAAAGTTGCTGTACACATAATTTAGAGACCAACTACTAGACAAGTAGTTGCTTTTTGGTGAGCTCTTCTGCGGTGTCCCTGTTTGCCAGAAGCTGGGAATGGGCGATGGAATAGATCACTTGATGATTACCTGTTCTGTTCATTCCCTCTGGGGCACCTGGCATTGGCCGCTGTTGGAGGACAGGGTACTGAGCTAGACGGACCTTTGGTGACCGATTATTGCCGTTCTTATGCGGGAGAAACTACTTAATAGATGAAATCCTGACCCTACTGAAGTCTGTGGGAGTTTTACCATTAACTTCAGTGAGGCCATGATTTCATCCTAGATTTGTAGAGCCTACTGTTTTTAAGTGTCTGTTGCTTTGTTTATAAGAGCCAAAGCATTTGAAGAGGGAAGGTAATAGTTACAGACCTATAGGAAATGGTCATCTAAACATTGGAGATTGTGTAATTCTTTTTCATATTATTGTGCCTCAGGAGCCTAGCTACCTGTTTGCTAGCAAGGACTCCATTGGTCAGGAGCTGGGGAATTCCTTTGCATCAAATATTAGAATTAAGGAAGAGCCTTTGGATGATGAATATGATAAAGCTATGGCACCACAGCAGGGACTGTTAGACAAAATTAAAGATGAACCTGATAACTCTGAGGTAAGTCTGCCATTACTTTTTATATTCTGGTTTCTTACATTCAGTCCTATAAACTGGATATGAATTAAATCTTGCACTTGGTTGGTGGTTGAAGCTTCAACCATACAGGCATTACAGCTTAGTGCAGGGATTCTCTATCTTTTACCAGCCCCAATCCCAAAACCAAACAACGTTTTTTCCTCCCATGACCCCATATCTCAGAATATTTCATACTGTTTGTTAGGTAAAAACCAAAATGCTGTAATACATAATTTTTTAAAAACATAGCACTGCATATAAGTTTATGATGTCATTTGTGGCTAAAGTAGACACTTCGGTCCAGCCCGTGTCTATGTCCTGTTTAAAAAAATCTAAAGTATAATTCATGGTTTTTATTGACTATTTATTTTGTGAATTGTCACACCATAGCAGTATATAAAAATAGACTACATCTGCTGTTTACATCCTAAAGGTTACCTTCACAAGCATAAGGGCTAGAAACAATTTTTTGGAAATAGAGCTTAGGGAATGTCTACACGGGGATAAAAAACCTGTGGGTGGCCCAGATCAGCTGGCTCAGGCTCATGGGGCCCGACCCCAAACCTCTACATAGCAGTATTTTCAGGCCCAGGGCCTGAGTCCCATAAACCCCAAGTCAGCTGCTTCGGGCCAGCTACAGCTGTGCCACGGATCTTTTATCCCTGTGTAGACGTACCCGTACAGGCCTTGATTCACAAAAGCAATTAATCACATACTTAACTCCCATTGACTTGACTTCAGTTATAAGAACACTTAAGTGTATGCTTAAATGCTTTCTTGAATTCTTGAGCTTTATAGAAATTTTTGTGACCATACAGAAAAAAGTTTAATGATTCTAAGGTTGAGAACCATTGGTCTAATGCAGTGGTGCCCAACTGACGGCCAGCAGGCCATACGTGGCCCACCGGAGCATTTCATAAGGCCCGCAGCCTGCTTCAGCACAATATACTAATGGCCGATTCATTAGTGTTTTGTCATGTTTACATCATTTTAGATTACACAAATGTATAAATAGGTTGTTTCTAGATACAGTATTGTCTATCTAAATACATACAAAACAAACTGAACTTAAAATATAAATCAATACAGGTGAGTTTAAATCTTATTAAAATATGTAGAATCTGTTTGGCCTCCCACACAAGGTTGTGCTTAGGTTTATGTGGCCCTCCTGTGTAATAAGTTGGGCACCACTGGGCTAGTGGATTGAATGTGGTGGCAGGGAGGTGTGGGCAGGATTTTAAAAGTTCTAACCTATCTTTGCCACTTGATTTTTTTTTTTTTTTGTGGCCTTAAGCAAATCATTTGGTTTGACAGTGCCTCAGTCTTCCTCATTCCTAATATGGGTATAATATCCTCATAGGGTATTATGATGGTTAATTAGTGTTTGCCTAAGGCTTTTCAAAATAAAGTGTGTGTGTGTGTGTGTGTGTGTAATTCTTCCCTAGGTAAGAGGAGAACAAAGTTAGTGTTTGTAAATACAGTATTGACACTGCTGCCTGTGTTTCGGTGTCTTTGTTTAGTGGTGGGGTTTGTTTAGTTCTGGTTTTTTGTTCTTTCTGTACCTTTTTGTACTCTTTCTTCTGTGTCTGCCCCTTTTAGTCTTTCCATTTCTTTTTCTTTAAAATTTTTTATAAACTTGCACTACGGTGCCTTCTGGGTCCAAATAAACAAAGTTGTTATTCATAGATAAATGTAAAGAAAAAGTTTCCTGTGTACTGGTTAAAGCTGGAAATATCATTTGTAACAACTATTTATTCAAATTTCACCTCACTTTGTTTGTGCAAAGTTCATGAATATTTTGTGATTTTTTTTTTTTCTCATGTGTATGTATTATTCCAAATTATTTGACAAAATATTTCATGAATTTTGTTTACTCTAGGACTTGCTAGTTGGTATCTGTGTCAGTGTTTGGTTGGAGAATACAACATTGATTTTTTTGTTTGTTTTATTTATTTTGTTTACTGTAATTAAACATTCATTCCTGTATGTAAATAATTTGCAGATTCTTATTTCAGGCTGCATGGGTTTGGCTATGAAAGCAGAACTTAATGCAGGATATCCTCTGCTTATCAAAAGTCATATTAATGAATGTCAGTGAAGACTTGGAAACTTAGATATAGGAAGTTTAAATTCTTAGACACACAAATCCCTTGGGTAAAAGAATCCTATAGTAAATTATCTTTATTCGTTACTGAGGAGAAATATCGAAGCTGGTGAGGATTTTCTTAATTTGGCTTTTTTAAATTGGGAATGTGTTTTTTCTCCAATCTGAAATACACAGTACACTTTGCTGCAAGTGATTTTTAAGGTTGATGCTTTCTAGATTTCAGCTCAATTGTATTGCTTTGACATTTTGCTCTCTAAGGACCTAATCATGCATAATGGACATCAGGGTGTAATCCAATTCCCATTACCAACAATGCCTGCAGCTAACACTATAATTAAAGTTGTTAAAATATCTGATTACAGCTGATTTGTAAACTTTAAAAGTTATAGTGTTTTTCAGTTGTTTTAAGTTTTTTATAGTTAAAAAAAAAAAAGCTCTGTTCTGTTGCACACAGATAAATCTTCACTTTTAAAAGAGGAGAAACTTTAAATGTTGCAGTCCATCAGTTCCCAAAGGGGACTAGTATCCCTGGGTGTTCTTGTGGGAAATTCTAAGAGATGTAACTCAGTTTTCTTAGGGCTTGTCTACACTGTGACTTTGTCGCCAAATCTTTTGTCTTTCGCAGGTACTTTAAAAAGCTCACCCCCCCACCCCAAGGCAAAACTTTTGTCTGACGCAAGCAGCAGTGTGAACGCTCTCCTGCCGACAAAGCTTATGCCGCTTATGGGGCTGGAGGTATTTTGTCGGCAAAAGTGCCGACAAAATATCGATAGAGAGTGTTCTCACACGCTGACTTTTAAAAAAAAAAAAAAGCTGCATAGTGTAGACAAGCCCTTGGAAAATTCCAAACTTCTTTACTTCCAGCCCCAATAGAAATATAAAGCTTGACATTATACACAGTATGTGGATTTTACTGCCCCCACATGCCTGGAAATAGGATAAACTTTATCTGCCTTGTAGATTCCGTTATAGAACATTCAGAGGGGTAGCCGTGTTAGTCTGTATCCACAAAAACAACGAGGAGTCCGGTGGCACCTCAAAGACTAACCAGTTTATTTGGGCATAAGCTTTCGTGGGTAAAAAAACCCACTTCTTCAGATGCATGGAGTGAAAATTACAGATGCAGGCATTATTATACTATATTAGTATATATAACTAATATAGTATAATAATGCCTGCATCTGTAATTTTCACTCCATGCATCTGAAGAAGTGTTTTTTTTTAACCCACGAAAGCTTATGCCCAAATAAACTGGTTAGTCTTTGAGGTGCCACCGGACTCCTCGTTGTTGTTGTTGTTGTTGTTATAAAACATTGAATGTATTGTTTGTTTTGAAAATTGTTTAAACATTTATATAGTTCCATGAAACTATTTTTTTAAACTTTAGAATCTGCATATAGAATGTGCCTTGCTTCTGGGTGGTGGCCTCTGTTTAGTTTAAATGTCTGGAGAGAGCAAGGAGGGGAGCATGGTTTGAATAGAAGACAGGAACGCCTCATTCTAGTTCTGACACCTACTCCCTTTATGGACATGAGGAAGTCCCTCAATTTACATATGAGAAAACAGAGATTAAGTATTATACTTGCCTCTATTTTACAAGGCAAGGTCAAGAACAATAAGTTGCAACGTGCTTTGTAGATGAAAAGCTCTCTAATAACTGCTAATTATTTGGGGAGAAGCATGGAGATGTTTTAAGGCTTGGCCATCAAAGTGTCTTGAAAATATAACCAAGGAAGGGAACATATAATTTGTGCTATGAAATCTCCACACACCACTACACAATTTGCATACACCAATGTGAGCTTTGTGAATGCAGTGGCCCTTGATTTTTGACATAGACGTTTATGAAGAGTTCTCATTTTTTGGTTTCTTGGACCTTGTATTCAGTAGCACATTATGAAGGAATTGATGTCATTTCATTTGTTTTAATGTCACTTTTAGTTAGGTTTGTTTATTTGGTCTCCTTTTTCCTTTGTTCAGGAGTATGGCCAGCAGCCAAAAACTCAGGAAGGGGAGCTGAAGATCAGTGCTGTATTTTCAGTCAGTGGCAGTCCTCTTGGTAAGGAACAAGACCAACCAAATTTAATTAAATCTTCCACATGTTTCAGCTTCAAAAAATGACCCCATGGGTTAGCATGCTTTTCATTTGCTATCTAACTGCAGCAGAAATGAAGTCTGGTTCAGCTTCTAGACACTCTTCAGTTGTAGACCTACAAATGCTTGTATTTCAGAACCCAAGAGAGAATTAAATCTGAAAGGGATGTAAAAGTATGTGTTTAGTTATAACAGTGGGTGGAATTTGTTCCTGTGCAGAAGGCCAGCACAAGGTGCATATATATGTATGTATGGACAAAGCTTGTGCATTACTGAAGTCCCAGTTAGTCCCTCAAATGCAGAGGCTGGCCTTCTGCACAGCGTGATTTCACCCAGCACGTATTGGCTGTTAACATATATTTCCTCTTGTTTTTCTAGCTCCACAGTTGACATCAGGTTTCCAGCCTGCTGTGGCATCCTCTGGCATGAGTAAAATGCTGCCTTCAGTTCCAACCACAGCCATTCGGGTTTCCTGTTCTGGCTGTAAAAAAATCCTCCAGAAGGGACAAACGGCGTACCAGAGGAAAGGGTCTACTCAGCTCTTCTGCTCCACACTGTGCCTCACTGGATACACTGTTCCAGCTTCTCGTCCACCAGCTTCTACAAAGAAGACGTGCTCAAGCTGCTCAAAGTAAAGCAGTGTTCTAGCTAGTTCTAGTAATAACTAACATTCAGATGAATAATCAAAGGCTTTGTTTGTGAAGAAAAGTTAGCTTGTTAGGGATCGCTATTTTACATCTCTTCCTCCCCCCAGTACCCACTTTTACCACCAGTCTTTTCTTTCAGAAATACATTTCATTCTCTGCCTCTGCTGATTTAGCTGTTTGCAAATGGTAGTGTGAACTTGGTTTTCCATCACTGCAAATGGGCTGTTGTATGCAACTACATATATATTTTTAAAACGCTTACCCTGATATGCACACCTTCTTTTTTTCCAGTTAAAATCAACAGGAAATAAAAGTTTGCCTCTCAAAAGGTACTTGGTCCCCTTCCCCCATTCTTAAAATAATCATATACAAAATTAGACTTACTCTTCTTTAAGTTTTAAATATATTTTGAGAATACATTTAACAGATGCTCTTCAACTTAAAACAATTAAATTACTAAAGTCTATGAAGTAAAATCAAGTTTTAGTAGTTGACTGTAATTGATAGATTGTATTTCATGAGATTCCCTACAAATTCTAGCTCTCTAAGCTATTTATCAAACTTAGCAATAGGGGTAGTCTCTCCACTTTTGCAAGGTTAGGTTTTGTCCATTAAGTTTTTGACCAAAGAAGCCACCTGAAAGCACGCTGGTGGCACTTCATTATATAATATCTAACCCTTGCTGAGCTGAAGAGATGAAATTATTGAGCATGAAATAAGTTTCTGGTTTAGGGGGATATCAGGACCTAAATCAGATGCTCGCAACTTCTGTCAAGTATGGAAAAAGAAACGTTGCCCTTTATAGGCATAATTTGAAAAACCTGTTCTGAATATGAAAGTAGCATTGAGCCAGCATTTGTTGTCTACTGCTGCAGAAGCAGTTCTAATTCCTATAAACCATATCTTCTTTTGTGTCCTTATCTCCAAACTAAACCAAGAGAAATTTTGGGTGTAGCTGTTCAAGCTTTCATCAATATCTAATTAATACATTATTCATATGTGGTATTTTTAGTTATGAAAGTCACTTTGCAAAGTGAATTCTGCTTTGTTTATATATCACTGTGACTCCCTCAACAACAGATTTGTTACCTTCAGATTTACAGGGTCAGCTGAGTTTAAATATAAAACTGTAATTTGTTATTTTGGTTTGTTTAAATGCATCACTGTGAAAAATCCATACAACAATGTTCAGTTGTCTGCTGTTCACATTTGTGTTCAGAAAAGTAGTTCTCATCTGCTATAAGTGCAGTGTTATTTTAAACTTGATTTTACTGTCAGAAGCCTTCCATCAAGAGCATTGGCATAGAAGATTTGCTCTTTAAGAATTTTAAAGCATTTTAGCCAAAAGAATTGCAGTAATTAAGAGGGCAGGCAGGGCAGGAAATAAGACGAAAAACTAACTCGTCTCTGTCAAATTCAGCAGTTAAGAATCAAATAGAGCAGCACAAGAGGTGAAAAAGAAGGATTTGAACAGCACTGTCAAAGCATCTTGGGATGGGCTTCACAGTGATCAGGAGGTGTATTTTGTTGTTGTTTTTCCCCTCTGATGAGTATTTTCCTTGTTAAAGGAACACTCTTCTGAATTGAATTTATGTATCCTGCTTTCTGAAGTTTTTGACAAATGTTTCTCTTGCACAGTCTACATCACCTTATTTTCCATACTGCATTTAAAAACCAAGTTACTTAGTGACATCTAAGCAAACCAGATTGTCTAAGTTAATGAGTAAAGCAGTCGCAAAAACACAACCCACCTTGAGAGTAAGATTTTTAAACAAAGAAGTTTGTCTCAGTGTATTCTGCTGGGTTTATAGTTGAGGAAGGCTACTGTATTGAAATAAAGCCCACGGGAGTGAGACACTGTCATGCTCTCTTATTACTGCACTACTACTATTCCAGATAATGTGTTTGGTCTGCCAAGGGCCATGGGTGTATCAAGCTGATGGGATTTTTTGTTTGTTTGTTTTTTTAATTTAAATAGAGAGATCCTGAATCCAAAGGATGTGATCACTGCACAGTTTGACAATACAAACTCCAGCAAGGATTTCTGCAGCCAGTCATGTCTTTCTACATATGAATTGAAAAGGAAACCTGTTGTTACTATTCATACTAACAGCATTTCAACCAAGTGCAGCATGTGCCAGAAGAATGCAGTGGTAATTTATATGTAACTTCTACTTTCTAGTTTGAATTTCCTGCAGATCAGAACAGTTTAATGTCTCGGACACCAACTATTTTACTTTTTATTCTTTTAGATTAGACATGAAGTGAATTATCAGAATGTTGTACACAAACTCTGCAGTGATGCCTGCTTCTCCAAGTTCCGTTCTGCTAATAACTTGACTATGAACTGCTGTGAGAACTGTGGGGGCTACTGTTACAGTGGCTCTGGCCAATGCCACGTTCTTCAAATAGAAGGACAGTCAAAGAAGTTCTGCAGTTCAACATGTGTTACTGGGTATAAACAGGTACTTTGATACTTATAAAACGTCATGTGTCCCATTGATTGAGAAGTTACTTTAATTGGTCAGTGTGGACTTTAGAATAGACCATTTAAGGAATAGACCTGGTTTATTCATAGAAGGCTTCAGTTCTCATTAACTCTGTCCTGAATACCTCTCTGCCCTTTAATTTCTCAAGCTCTGCTCAAACATGTCACTTTGTCTCCATACCTTTTTTCATGCCACCTTGTATGCCTAGAACGGCTACCAGCATATGCTAAGCTTCCTCTGACTCCACCTCTGATAAACTAGAAATAGACCTGAACCAAAGTCTTATATCCAGACACCACCAACTTTGGAGAAATTCAAATTGACATCCAAACTATATCTCAAGCCCGTCTCTAAGAAAACCCTATGTTGAACATTCAAGCTCTAATGGCTATGCCCCTTGTTTTGTTGTCTTCAGGTTGTAAGTCCTTAAGTGTAGGGACCAGTTACCTGTTTGAAACCTACCTACCACAATATGGTACCCTGTAGATTTATAGCATTGTATAGAAGATAAATACTAAGGCCCTGATATTTTAAATGTAACCTCCATTTTTGCATTGTCCATTCAGGAATCACCATTAAGATGTCAAGATACTTGACTCTGCCTGCAAATCAGGTACTTGGCTGATTAAATGGTGGCATTTGTATCTGCAGTTAATTGATGTGCAGATGCAAAAATGTACCTTCAAAAACAATGATCATTGCTGAAAATTGTAGCCTAAACCTGAATGAAAGAGCAAGGAACAGGTCTTAAATGGGAAAAGGGAGAAAAATGTGTCTTTATGCAGTAGAAATCTAGGAAAAAATAATTTCAAACTAAGTTTTATGTTGTATATCATTGGAGGAAACCCGGTTGTACTGAGTTACGAACATGTATCACAAATATTTTCATATGACAATGAGTTGAGAGGCTTTATTTCCTCTCTTCCCAACCCTGCTTGATTCACTGCCCTTTCTGATCCCTTTAACTTTTTTTTTTTTTTTAAATAATACTTATCGCAACTGATAAACCAGTTCTAACCAACTGCTTGTCTGTGATATTTTAAATCCTTAAATTGTATATAGTCTATCTTTCCCTTGTGTCCTTCCACAAAATTCTGATATTACTTGATTACAGAACAAAATGCATTTTTAAGGATAGGAGATGGTAGTTAACTCTAGTCTCAGCCCTGCCACTGACTCTGTGTCCCTAGGCAAGTAACTTCACCTGTCTGTGCCTTCATCTTTCCATCTGCAAAAATGGCAATAGTGTGTACCTACCTCACTGGTGTGTTGAAAGTTAATGTTAGCAAAATATTTGAGACACTCCAACAAAAGCTACTAGATGCGTGGAATTGTTTGTGCTGCAGCAGTGGCTAGAGGCCCCAGAATTATTATGCTAGGTACTATTTAAACACATAAAAAGAGGGGCTTACAACCTAGATATAAAACCAGGAGTACAAACAAACATGAGGGAGCATAAGGTTACAGTGAAGAAATATATTGTAAGTAATAAACACTGCAATAACTTCATAAGAAATCAAACGTCACATACACTGGCTCTCATATTTTATGTACATTTTATGTGCTAGTGGTTAATTTGGAGCTTAAAATTTGCATCAAACCTGCAAATGAGTGACTTATTTTATTCTTTCCACAGAAATCAGCAAAAATTACACCCTGTGCACTGTGCAAGTCTTTGAGATCTTCAGCTGAGATGATAGAGAGCACAAATAATTTAGGAAAGACCGAACTCTTTTGCTCTGTTAACTGCTTGTCAGCCTACAGAGTTAAAATGGTTACATCTGCAGGTAACTTTATTCCTTTGGGGTTTTTTTGTTTGTTTGTTTTGTTTTACATCCATAGTTCCATCTAGTTTAGATCAAACTTAGTTCATCTTGAAAACAAAGCTTAAAAAATAATTTGAATAATAGGCTGAAATAAGAGCTATGTTTTTTTTCCTGTTGTATATACAACTATTAACTTTGCAGTGCTTCCAGTTTAAATATTATCTTATTTTGCCAGAAAAAAGAAGAAGCTAAAGTTTTATCAACTTTTCATTTACTCCTTCTTTTTCTTTTTGTGCACTTGGGTGTAAACTTACTTGCATGCTTTGAATGCTGATAACCCTAAAAGTGGATCTATCTGCTGTGTTGGTATCTAATGCACATCCTGTTCCCTGTCTGCTAGAATAACAACCTGTGCAGAATTTCCTATGACTTCAGAGAGCAGGAAGATACCTGTAAATCTTAATGTACTTCCTCTTCACAAGCATGAAACAGACAGGTGTGGTGTGAGTGGCAGGGTGCACTAGTCTGGTGTACTGTTTTGTCATGGGCATGCCTACAGAAATTGTGCATAAATGATGGTTCTGAGGTGATAACCAGTGCATGGTTTGTTTGTTGGCCTTTGTTTGTAAAACACTCCAGTTCTTTGCAGGCCAAGTTCTTTCTCAGCCAGTTAACCATGGGATTTTATCAAGGAACATACATTCTATCACGTTCTGTGTACACTGTATTCCAGTACTACAATTTTAATTTTAAAAAATTATAGCTTTTCATATAGTCAAAAGCACTGGGTGGACTTTAATCACTCTAGTACTCTGCTTCCTGTATCTTGTACATAGGTGATCACGTTTCTGCCAAGCCCTTCAAATGTATTATTGTTTAAACAGCAGCTTTTGTATTTTTATTTTTTGTTTTAAACGGGTTGGGGGTTTTACAGGTCACAAATGACAGGTGTGGGCCCCAGAACGTTTGCATTTTAATATTCCAGATTGACACTCATTCCCCCTTTGGCTTTAGCTTCCGTCCCTCAGATGCTTCTCTTGTAAAATGGGCAAATGCTTACTGACCTGCCACCAATACTGTGAGCATTAATTAGCTATAAAGTACTATGCAGGCACCTATGTACCACCATTGCAGTGCTCATGTCAACCTATCATAAAGTGCTCAATCTACTCTGGCTACTGCTTCTTTTTCTATAGGACATTGGTCATATTCTTTCTTAGCTATATCTAACTTGGTCATTCAGAGTCCTTGGTGTTTTTTGTACACACAGTATAAAGCCATTTGCAATGCTTTTGTGTGGCTTTATTCACTGGGTTTTCTTTTTTCTTTGTTTTTCCATCAGGTGTCCAAGTTCAGTGTAACAGCTGTAAAACTTCAGCAATCCCTCAGTATCACCTGGCGATGTCAGATGGGAGTATACGCAATTTCTGCAGTTACAGCTGCGTTGTAGCTTTTCAGGTATCATGTCTAGACTTTCTTTCAAAGTTCCATTAATAGAATGGCAGACTAGTGCTATAATCGCCAAGAGATGGGTTTCCTGTTGCAAACTACACCTTCCTAATTGCTTTCCAACAGAACCTGTTCAACAAGCCTGCAGGAATGAACTCCTCTGTGGTGCCCCTGTCGCAGGGTCAAGTCATTGTAAGCATTCCCTCGGGGGCAACGGTATCCGCATCAGGTGGCACTACCTCGACTGTCTCCCCCAGCTCCATGAGCAGCTCAGCTGCAGCTGGTCTCCAGAGGCTGGCTGCTCAGTCCCAGCAAGTCACTTTCGCCCGCACTGTTGTGAAACTCAAGTGTCAGCACTGTAACCGACTGTTTGCAACCAAACCTGAGCTGCTTGACTACAAGGTAATAAAGATTAGAGCTTTGAATGCAGATCTTTCTGAATCCGAAACAGACACAAAACCATAATGTGGGGCAATCTGGCAATAGTCCTTTGGTGTCTTGCTATGGCCAGCTATCCTGCAATTTGGGTAGTAGGTTCGGTACAGCAATACCACCATCAAAATTGGCATTGATTTGCTTCCTTTTTGATTGCCTCAGAAGAAAGGCAAAGGATTAAATGACTATGTAGGCAGCGTTCCTTCTTGCCTCTAGAGATGATCCCTTTGGTCAGGAGTGAAGCACATTGGTAGGTGCATCTATAGGAACCTTTCCACTCCCTCCTTGTGCTGCACCTGTTCTGCGGACTTTATTCTCCAGCATTATCAAATGGTGATTTTCACCAGCACTAGAAATCTCTTACATGTTTTTTTGTTTTGTTTTTTAAACTATTTAAAAATACTGGTTTTGGGGGGGAAAACAAGATTTGGCATAATTGAATTAGTCTCATGTAATTACAGGGTAAAATGTTTCAGTTTTGTGGGAAGACCTGCTGTGATGAATACAAGAAGAGAAGTAGTGTAATGGCAATGTGTGCATACTGCAAAATTGAGAAGATTATCAAGGAGACCGTGCGATTCTCAGGAATAGACAAGCCATTCTGTAGTGAAGGTAAGAAAAGGCAGGCCTGTGTGTCAGGTAAATCCTATCAGAAAGCATCCTGCCGTAAAATTAGAGCAATAAAATGAGAAATCTCATCTGTTAACCTAACTAGGTCTTTGTCCATACTTTACACTTTCATGATCAATTTTAATAAATTATCGTAAAGTCACAATTAACAGCAAGAACTAAACAAACACCTTAATTTGATATTTTTTTTTGTTCTTCCTTTGATGTCTTAGGTTGTAAACTGCTCTATAAACACGACTTGGCTAAACGCTGGGGAAACCACTGTAAAATGTGCAGTTACTGTTTACAGGCTTCCCCCAAACTGGTCCAGAATCACTTTGGGGGAAAGATGGAGGAGTTCTGCTCAGAAGAATGCATGTCTAAATTTACGGTTTTGTTTTATCAGGTAAGTAGCTTTCATGCATCACTTTCTGAAATGTAAATGCCATAACAAAAGAACTTCTGAAGCCCAAGAGCTGCGTGAAACTGTCTGCAGTGGACCTCTGCTTCCTTTAAAGATCTTGCATATCTGTGGGAGCTGAATGAAAAAGAAGTCTTCACTCTTTGGTGTTTTGCATTTGCTGTCAGAATTAGTCAGGTTATTTGGGTCTTCAGCCCTGCTTGTTCTCTGTCTCACTCTGGGGCACACTCAGCTCACCACCCTGTGCCTCTATAATTATAAAATCCTGTTTATTGGCTTTGGTGCTGCTCCTGGGCTTTGCAGGGGAGATAGCCAAAGGCAGAAAGGGGAATTGGATGCCCAGGTTCCCTTTGTGCCTTTGAATGTCCTTCCCACCCCCCACAAGTTGTTGTGAACACCAGTTCTACATATAAAGGAATCTTACAGGAGAACACAATCTAATGCTCTCATTCTTTAGGCTGTTTTGTGGCAGCGCCAATAAATGTTGCAGCTATTCTAAAAGTACCAGCATATAAGCTGAAAGCTTTTTTTGGAGGTAGGTGGGAAGGGGCTCACTTATATGCATTCATTGTTATCCTGGTATTTGAGTGTTTTTAATTTTTTTCCCCGTGCTGTTTTTTTTTTAGATGGCAAAGTGTGATGGTTGTAAAAGACAAGGTAAACTCAGTGAGTCTATGAAATGGCAAGGGGAGATCAAACATTTTTGCAACCTGCTTTGTATTTTGATGTTCTGTAATCAGCAAACTGTGTCTGAACCCCCACCTCAGAACAACACAGGTAAAATAGGATGTGAATTAGAACATACGAACAGAACAATTGCTTTGGATAATGCAGTATGACCATTTCGGGGAAAACTCAGTTCAGTGGACCTTTTCATAAATCATATAATGTACACACACATCCCCTACTGAGAGAATAGCCATTGGATGGACTCAGGTATATCCCGCATCTTGGCAGGGGGTTAGACTAGATGACCCTAGCAGTCCCTTCTAAACCTACAAAAACAACAAGGAGTCTGGTGGCACCTTAAAGACTAACAGATTTATTTGGGCATAAGCTTTCGTGGGTAAACCCCTCACTTCTTCGGATGCTTCTATGATACAGGGCCGTGTTTCTTAACCTTTTTTCCCTTCAACCTCCTTTGATCTTTTACAAAAAATAAATAAAAAATTGTGACCCCCTCTACTAAGCCAAAGCCCGAGCACTGTTGCCCGGGGCTGAAGTATATAACTTAGCTTCACGGGCCCCCCTGTGGAGTGAGGCCCCGGGCAGTTGCCCTGCTTCCCACTCCCTAATGCCAGCCTTGTACTTGTGATCCCTCCCCACCCAGGTTGAGAAACACTGATCTAGGGCTCTTCTGCCTCTTGTGACTTTAATCCTCTGTAGCGGAGAAACAAGATTTCTCTACGTGTTAAGTAGACACAAATGCTTAATGTAGAGAAAACGAGACAAATTAAAAATTACTTTTGAGTGTCACTGTTTGCAAAAGCCCATTTGATTAGAGCAATATCTGTTGCAGAGATGTCAGGCACCTGGTTTTCTTCAAGCAGCCCACATGGCAGCATCATATTTGGCAGAATCTAAGTATTCATTAAAAAATACACATTTGTAAACTTCATGATTGTGAAGACAAACTTTCAAATGTGAACTCAGTTTAACCAGTGCTGAGTTGTCTTCCCAAATGCGCAGACATTTTGAAACAATGACTCTGAGCTCCAGTTTCGTTAGGTGTTGACTCTTAAAATATTAGTGTTAAGCTTGATGTAAGCTGTAGCTATTCCTCACTGATTATTTGAACAGATGGAATGGGAAGGATGGTGACAATTCGTCCCAAAGGAATAGGAACTGTGAGTTGCTGTAGGGAATGAAGTGTTAGAGGGGAGGAAGACAGGAAGAGGAAGAGAAACAAAGGGGAGAAATAGTAGTGGTCCTAAAGAGGGGCATATTCTGCCAGTGAATGATAGTGACTGCAACACTAAGTTACTCACCAGATAATAAATAATATTAGTGTATTGTATGCTTCTAGGCCATATTCTACCCTTGATCCTTGTGCAAATCTCCTATTGATAGCAGTGGGACTTTTGCTGTGGATTGAGGGTAATATGTAACTCAGTAATTAATTTATACTCTCACGCCGTTACTAAAACATTTGACACGCCTGGTCTAGTGTGAAGTTTGTCAGTTAGTGTGTTTTAAGTAGAAAGGATAGTGATAGGTACCATGGCCCTGATTTTCAGAAGTTCAGGTTACCTGCAACTTCATCTGAAACAGATGTGCTACAGATGTGCAACACTTCTGACAATCTGGCCTCATGTGTCCGGGGTAGTACCAGAGACTGCTGGGAACAGTACCTTTGGTGAAATATGGTAAACATGGGGATTATGAATGTCAAGGACTTAAACCAGCCTTTGACAGTGAAGAGTCTCGTAGGGCAGTGTTACAATTCACCTGAGTTATTTAGATTATAAGGATTTTGGGGCATGGACTGTCTCTTATACTACTGTTTATACAGTGCCTAGCACAGTGGGGTCCCGTTCTCAGTTGGCCCCATGGTACTTATGTAATAAAACATAATAATACAAATAGGACCTTTCATGCTGTGATCAACTTCTGAGATGTCCCACTGACTGGGTAGCATGGTTTGCATATGGAATTTAAAGAAACAGATTTTTTTAATCTGAATTAAAAACCTGCAGTTGATACTTACACAAGCTTTTAACTATAAGACTGTATGTATTGGAGTGGAGGGTGGATCTTGCATAATATGTTAGACAACTATAATATTAATGCTTACACTAGATTTCTTCTGTTCATTCTAAACAGCAAACCTTTCCATGACACCAACTTCTTCATCAGGCCCTCCTTCTCTAAGGAAGGATTCAACTCCGGTTATAGCAAACGTGGTATCCCTAGCAAGTGCCCCTGCTGCCCAGCCCACGGTTAACTCCAACAACGTCTTACAAGGTAGAATTTCTCAATATGCAGTTTCAAAGTCTTTACATATTTTTTTCTTGAGCTTGTATTTTGGTTGTTCATAGGTCTGATAGGCAGCATTAGGTCCTGCTCCCATTGAAGATAACAGGCCCAGTTCTTCATTGCCCTGTACTTTGTGCCTTCATTTACACCACTGCAGAGCGAATGTAAAATGCTACCAAATTAGAATGGCGAGGTTGTCACATTCACTTTGCACAGGTGTAAATAACTACAATGTTAATTAAATTCAACAGAGAATTGGGCCCAATGGAGATTAATACTTGACCTCTGTAGGATGCGGGCCTTGCTGTTAGGCAATACAGAAATTAAGTTTATGCTGTTCTAATTAACAGGTGCAGTTCCTACTGTGACAGCAAAGATCATTGGAGATGTAAGTTTTTGCAAAAGAACCTTTAAACTTCCTCCTGCCCCCCGTCTCCCTCCCTCTGCTTTGCTCAGACACACTGATTTGTTAGAGATATTAGCCAAACATCAAATATCTCTGTTCCATATGTAGCGTTACAGCGGTTATTTGAACTGATTTTTTTCTGACAGTGACTGAGATTCAAGATACATCCAACTTGCGAATATCTTCATAGATAGCTAGAATTTTTACTGCATAGAGAAGTCTTTCTTCTGGTGTACACTGGTAAACTGCTGATTTGATGTTCTAAACTACAGTATGCCCATTAATGCAAATATATGTTCCCCCCTAGTGGAGTCTCTACTGTAATCTGATCATGCTGTTGGAATAGATGATGACAGAGAGAGAGATTCAGCACAGTGTGCAGGAAACTAGAAGCAAAACTAATCAGTCTGCTTACCGTCAAAAAAGTGATCCTAAAATTGACGGGCTTGTTTGTTCTACTTTAATATTTTTTCCCTTTTAATGACTTCACAGCAGCTTTCCTAGTTGATGGGATATTTCTAATTGCATTCCCCACATGGCATCTGAAAACTAAGCTATGTTCTTTCTGGGTCTTAGATATTTGTTAAACAGTTAAGGTTTCAAAATCAGAACTTAGCCAACATTATTTGTTATCTAAAACCAGACACTCTTGCGGGTTTATTCTCAGCAGTGTTGACAGTAATAAACAAAAACATCCTTTGCTTCACTGACAGAAATAAGAGAGAGATGTGAAGACACACGAGGAGCAAATAAGATACCATTTTTGCAATTTTTTTTGTGGTTACCACACTAACAGTAAAGCATGTTGCATACCAAATTCTCCATTTTTTAAATTACATCTGTATTATATTGCAGGAGGCTTGCATCTCATATTGTAACAAAATACCATAGCCAAATGTACTGAACTTACCATACTTTCTTTTCTGTATTTAAAACCAGGCTAGTACTCAGACAGACGCCCTGAAACTACCACCATCACAACCTCCAAGGCTTTTAAAAAACAAAGCATTATTGTGCAAGCCAATCACCCAGACCAAGGCCACATCTTGCAAACCTCATACCCAGAATAAGGAATGCCAGACAGGTATGTGTCAGATTGTCTTCCTTTTTAAAAAAAAGGCCTGTATTGCAGGTGAATGAGTAACATAGTGTGTGACAAGGATTTTTAATATTAAAATAAAAGGGTTTTGCTTGATTGCGTAGTGCTTTTAAGCATCATTTTGTGTTATAACTATATAAGACAATCTCTGTCTGCTTTTCTTGAAGTCCATGAAAACTGCATGTGGAATGCATCTTGGAATCAGCTCAAACTTTCACAAGGGTGCTATCATCAGGTTATAGATATGGAAAGTGAAGCAGGGAGGTCAAGTGACATGCTCAAGGCTACAGAGGGAGCTTGTGTTGCTCTAGGATTAGAATTAAGGAGTTTTTGGCTCCCAATTTGAGTACAAGACACAAGATCACACAGTCTAGTATTCATTGCAATCATCCTTCTTCTGATATACAGAACGGTGTATGAAATACCTCTTTCTCCCTCATTGTTCATGTATATGCTCACAATATTGTTTACATCTGAATTGTATACCTAGCAGTTGCTAATAATAGCACTAAAGTTAAATGTCACTTCCAGGGAAGATGCAGGGGATTTGCTAGAATAAGTCCATAAAAAGAGTGGAGTGTCAAACTTAAATCCAGTGTGGGTGAATTAAATAGTTAGATATGGAATAATCCATTTGACATGTGTAGGTGCAATTTTTAAATAAAATGCTGGCTTTTATTGATGCAGACACAGGCACAAATTTGGCATCCTCTTTGAATAATTGGCCTAAACATT
The DNA here is from genome assembly GCF_028017835.1 of Emys orbicularis. Lineage (NCBI taxonomy): Eukaryota > Metazoa > Chordata > Testudines > Emydidae > Emys > Emys orbicularis. The sequence goes on along the minus strand of NC_088705.1, from coordinate 4,177,445 downwards.
TTAAGGCTACATTCTATTTCAAGTGAAATCAATTGTAAAACTCCCATTTGACCCTTTGCGACCAGGATTTAGCCCTTGCCATACAAAGGGGGTGGGAGCTAGTCCAGTGAAGAGTGGTCTAAGTCATAGCTCTTGACTTTCTATGATACATACATTTATCTGTCTTGACAGGAATACTGTCCTGTTTCAGGTAAATCTGTCTTATTACCTGGCATGTAATCCTCTGTTAAGAGCTAGGGGCAGGAGGTGTGCGCACAGCTATGTAGACGTGTCAGTCACTGGGATGAACGTACCAGGTTGTGCATGGGGAGATACAAGCAGAAGTCACTGTTAATGGAATTAGTAATAATAATTCTTCATGGACCACTCCAAGATATTACTGAGTTGTCAGACGCTCCCTTGCCTCTGGGAACCAAACCACTTTTATTTTTTTTAACATGACAGAGGAAGATGAAGTTCGACCCCAAATCCTTGTGGTGCCTGTTCCTGTACCAGTGTTTGTGCCAGTGCCCCTTCACCTCTTCACCCAGTATACGCCAGTTCCACTTGGGGTCCCAGTACCTGTAAGTTACCCTTCAGCTCATCTGACAACTCATGGTTCTGTTCAGTGGCCTGCAGTTTAAAGATTGGTTTCACTAGAACAAAGAACCGTGAGGGTTATATTTGTTCTTACTCTGTCTGAACATGTCCCAGTAGGCAGTATTCAGGGGGAAAAGATGGTTGCAAGAGCTACAGTCATGTCACGTTGCCTTAGAGGTCACTTAAAATTTAATACCCAGCCTCAAAAAGCTCCTCTGCTGCTGTGCCTTAAATTATAACCCAGGGGTTCCAACTTCATCATCAAAAGATTTGAATTAGAGAGAGATTTCCTAAAATCTTCAGCCTGAGTCTCTCTTATCTATAACCAAATATCTGGTTATGTAGCATTTCTACTACTCTCCCAGGGAGCTTTCAGAACCTCTAGCAAGGAAAGTACTGTAAACATCCTTTTAGGAAAAGAGTTAGCATAGGCTAATCCAATGTGAGAATCTCAGGTGCAGATTCAGATCCTGGTCTGTAGGTCCTAGAGTTTTCAGAGGCTGGAAGTGCCACAAAGACAATGTATTCAGACATTGAGTTCTTCTGGCACTCAAATCTCTGGTCAGTTATGGGGTTTGGAGGGAATCCCATCCGGTCTTCTTCTGCTTGATTGATTTTGGTCATTACGCAGGGTCATAAAGCTGGGCAGCAGGGGAAAGGGGTGGTGGTAAAAGGAATCGTTCAGGTTATTGCAGAGATACAGCAAGTTGTCCAATCTGCAGATAGACTAAAGGGGCAACACAGACTAAGTGCCAGAGGAAGAAAAATTGCTGGATCCTCTTTAATGCATTTGGTACGCAAAAAACTACTTCATGTGCGACAAAACAAGTCAAGCTCAGAAATCTAAACTTTCCTGCGTGTGTTTAGGTACCAGTTCCCATGCTTATCCCAACTACTCTGGACAATGCCGATAAGATCATAGAGACTATTCAGGATATCAAGGAGAAGATTCCCACAAATCCATTTGAGGCTGATCTCCTTCAAATGGCAGAAATGATTGCAGAAGATGAAGAGAAGGAAAAAACGCACTCTCATGGAGGTATGTGATCATTTTAAAAAGGATACTAAAGGAAGCATTCCTGTGAAAGGTAGGTAAATGTCAGCTTTCCCTGCATCAGACCAGATGCCCCTGCATCATGCTGTGATAAGCCTTCCTTTTGCCCCATCAGCAAGCTGCTGTTTTATTTTCCCAAGGGCAAATGTAGTGAAAATGGTCTTACTCCATAAGGGATTTTGGTTTCCTCTCTCTTAAAGCCAGGATGCCTTCTTGAATACTTTAAACACAGTCCACTATTCTTAGCCCAAGATTGACCGGTTAGTCTCCTGACCTTTTGGATCAATTGTATGAGCTAAGAAATTCTGCATTTCAGCTACTGTTTTAAATAAGTAAAATACTTCATGTCCATATGAATTCTAGTTGTTTTTTTTCTTAAGGATCCCAAACATCTGAGCATGAGCTGTTCCTGGACCCTAAGATATTTGAGAAAGGTTGGTATTTCATTTGTAGAGAGGACTTTGGTCCTACTGTACATCTTTTTCCTTTTGGTGCATTTTGTATATGGGTCCTCTTCGTTACAGATCAAGGCAGCACTTACAGTGGAGATCTAGAATCGGAAGCAGTGTCAACTCCACACAGCTGGGAGGATGAACTGAATCACTATGCCTTACGATCAAATGCCATGCAGGATCCAGACCCCGAGCTGAGGCAGTTCTCCAAAGGGGACGTGGAGCAGGACCTGGAGGCAGACTTTCCCTCAGGTTTGTGTAACATGTAGAAAAACACACTGTCACGTATTAAAAAAAATATACATGATTTGCTAGAAACTATCCTTCCAGTATCTTTATTGCAAGAAGTTAATTTGCCCACAAAGGGCAAATGCATGTTGTTAAAGCTGAAATACATCTTCTCTAATAGAGATACTTGATCCCAATAAGATAGAGCACGTTTGTTTACACTTTAAAAAACATAGTTTAGATGATTTGATAGAGAATAGTGGTTACTCTTCCTTGACTGCTTGTGAATTTGTCACCTCTCTGTCCTGGTGGGAGTCTTTCATGAGTACAAAGGATATCAGTTTAAGTACAGAAGCACATCAGTGTGTTGGGGTTTTTCCCCCTACTCTGAGAATTCCATGTCCCTTACATGGGAGTCCTCCATCTCAGAGCTTCCTTCTAGCTGACATAGACAGAGCTGCTTTTACAACTTTTAATACCACTGCTTAATTATCCAGTGGTAATGCAATAGGAATATCCAGATGTGGCATCTCTAATTTTAAGATACTTAGTAATGACTCAAACTCTCATTTCTAGATGGCCCCGTTAAATCATATAATTAATTTAACTTGTGCTGATGTTGTTTTGACTTTAGACTCATTTGACCCGCTCAATAAAGGACTGGGTCTCCACTCACGTTCGCGAGCAAGGCGGAGACATAGAGATGGCTTCCCACAGCCAAAAAGACGGGTAAGGAAAGCATCCTTCCATCTTATTAAAAACTCCATGTATCTAAGGTGCTAATCTTACGTGCATATTTACATCTCTTGAGTTTGAACAAACTCATCAGAATAAGGAAACAAAGATCAGGATTTGAAATATTTTATCTACATTTTATGTTTATTCTATAAAATTAGGTATTTTTGCTAGGGGGAATCAGTGTTCTTTTTATGGGGTAGCATTTAAAGAGTGTGTAGCATTTAAAAGCAACTCCTTTGGAGCCTGTATTTTTAGTTGTATAATAATGCAGAGAAAACTATCAAGTTTTACTCGTTTATGTATTTTAATCATGGGCTGTGGCATTGTTGTCCAGTGATTAGGGCAGGGGACTAGGCAAGGAGACCTGTGTTCTTTGTTTTGTCTCTGTCATTGACTAGCTGTGTGTGCAGAACCTCCCTGTGCCTTAGTTGTCCCTTCTTTAAAACGAAGTTAATATTTCTCCACTCTTTGTGAAGTCCTCTGACACTGTGTTATAACAGGAGCGTCAGGAGTGTAAGCGTCTAGTAGCTGGTCAAAGTGTAATGCACTTTTCCTGTGAGATCAGGTTAAAAGGGGTCCAGAATTGGGCACTGTGTTATGAGCTTTTTTGGATTTCCTGCAGGGGAGGAAGAAGTCCATAGTTTCTGTGGAGCCTCGGAATCTTATGCAGGGTTCCTATCCCGGCTGCTCTGTTTCCGGGATGACTCTGAAGTACATGTATGGGGTAAATGCCTGGAGGAATTGGGTCCAATGGAAGAATGCACAGGAAGACCAAGGGGAACTAAAATTTGGAGGTAAACTTGTTTCTATTGAAGCAAAACCTGCTACTTGGAGGGCAGCTGTTGTGATGTAGCTTTCAAGATGGAGTTTGGAGGCATGCCATTGGTACTGAGGCCCATGTCCCTGTGAGTGGAGTAAGGATTTTAGGAAACAGGTCTCAAGTTTCATGGCTATTGAGATATAGATATATAGATATATATATATATATATATATATATATTTTTTTTTTTTTTTTAAGTATCTTGTCTGTCTGTTGCTTTTAATCTATGTCACCTGTTGAAGCAGGACTCAGACTGAAATTTGGAAGTTGAACAGTATAAATATTAGTCATTCATGTCCCTGTAAGTGTTAATTTTATGCACATTTGTACTTGATTTGAAGCACAGGTGTGTTTTTAAAGTGCAGGGTTCTGATTGAGCTAGCATAGGGTAGGACCCTGTACTGACCTTTGTGTTGTCCCCATCTGTTTCTCCAGAATTTAAGCATTCATATGCCAATTTCGTAACTCTTCACTGGTTTTATAGTGAATGAAGAAGTAGAGAATCGGACCCTTCATTTCTTGCCCTCACAGTTACATAGAAAATCTTCCAAATGCATCCCAATGCCATGTTACAGCCAACCTGAAACTAGCTCCGAAAAGCATGAACCATTCCTTTCCTACCATTGGTATGTTGGCTCTGGAGCCTAATAATGATGGCTGAAATGTCAACCATGTTAACGTTTTCACTGGTGATGATTTTTAACAGAAGCATCCAGTAATTCTGGCAGAGTCTGAGTCAAATGTCATTGCTTCCCTTTCCCTCTTCCCTAGGCTGACCTAGGAATACACCAAGAGTTTTATGGGCATGCTTTCAGAGGCCAACTGAAAATTTGGCCCTTAATTTAGAAATAATAGTTGGGAGTTGTCCAGTGGTTTGGTTGCAGGGAAGTGAAGAAACTCATAGATTTTTAAAATACTTTTGGGGAAATAAACTTTTTTTAAAAATTTTCTGAAACAGAATGTGAGGGGTTTATATAAGAAAGTGGGAAAATCTTCTGATTAGGAAGAGAACGCTTCCCCTGTGCTCCTTTGGAATTTTTTTGTTATATGAGAACAGCTGGTTGTAGGTCCCCACAGAAATGCAATCCATTAAGTTTTTTTGTCTATCCTATTTTTTGCGGGTGAGGGAACTTCACTCATCTTCCTGCATACACCGAGGAGCCGCCTCCATGCCCAAACTTACCCCACAAAGGCTTTCTGTCTAGTCTGCAGAAGCAAGACTTCTAGGCTTTCTGTCTTGCCTATGGGATGGAGGGAGCAAGCCCAGTGCAAGAGTTCTCTGACCATTTATTCTGGAACCAACTCTTATGTTTGCTCTTCTTCCCACTCTCCATATCCTGGCTCTTTAAACTTTTAATTCCTTCCTCTCTTTAAGTAAATGAGTCAAACATATTGCACCCAACTCATTTCCGGAGCTACTAGGAAATGCTCAAGATCATTCTCCCATTCAATATTCCCCTGAATCCAGCTATAGAAATGAAATTGATTTATGAAACCTACACAGCCAGCCTAAAGTATAAGTCACTATTCCTTGGGTTCAGTGATCACACTACTGTACAGTCTTGCTTAGTTTTAAGTACCCACTTTCTTATTGGTCAGTTAAAATTTATATTGGTTACATATGGTGGCAGTTAAGGTTGTTAGTAAATATTCAGAAAATAATAACTGCTTCATAATTGTTAACTAACAAATGGGAAAGTGATGAACTGTTATTTTAGGTGTGAGTTGAGTTGTGTGTTGGAGATGGCTGTTGTAACAACTCTGCTCATGTGATGTACGGGACCAGGAAGTACAGAAGGACTGACCTGCAGAATGGAGTCTTACGTCTCCTGTGCTTCTATTCCCCACAGTTCGGCCTGTGAAACTCAAGGAGGATATTCTCTCATGCACTTTTGCTGAGCTGAGTTTTGGCTTGTGCCAGTTTATCCAAGAGGTGCGGAGACCAAACGGTGAAAAATATGATCCCGACAGCATCTTATACTTGTGCCTTGGAATTCAGCAGGTAACTCATTGAACTACTGCATTGCCAAGTGTAAATTAGATGTTTTTTAATGTAGTGTCTGTAGTAATTGGTAGCTGTTGGGAATTTATTTTGGAGATGAGGGCCACTTGGCTTATTCTTAAACCCTCACACATACCTCTAAAACCTGTCTGGCAGCAAGGGCAGGCCCTATCATGAGTGGTTAAGGAACACCCTTCCTTAACATGCTAGCATATCTGAAAAAAAGTCTTGGACTGCCATTGCTAGACAGTTATCACAGAGATACCACTTACAGAAATAATATCATGAGAACAATAAAATTAGAATTAACCAATAGGAACAAAAAATGTAACTAGTTATTGTGGCCTGCTTGCTTACTGTAAGCTGAAACGATGATAAACCCCAGAACCTTATAACCTTATAAAACGCAAAGTGACTCAGTTCAGGGTGGGACCAGTTTTTCCTTAGGTAGCATATTTGTTCACTGTCTCCAGTAACCATTCAGAGATTAGGGATCAAATGCTTTCCCGGGCATTAAACCTCATTTGGTTGGTTGTTGATTTGTCACCTTAACTTTTTTCACCAGACATGCTTGACAGAATGGAAGAAGAGCTATAAATTTGGTTTGCCTGTGACCAGCATTCAGGAAGATCAGAAATTTCTTAGCATTGCATTTTCTTTTCAAGCGAACTCTTTTTCCAGACTGGAGTAGAATGTATCCTAGTCCATTAGCCATTAAAGGACAATACATTCATGATGAAGATTGAACTTTCCCCTACCCCCCACCCCGATTACTGAGAACAAGCCTGCCTGTGACATCATAATAAGTCTGTGGTTGTGCCCTTTGTAGGCTTATATAAGATGCTGTCTGTGTTGGCAAGAGACGTTGTATTAACATATTTAAGCCCAGTTCATTAGAAAGATGCTAAAATGATTACGCCGGCATCTGTAGACAGAGCCATATTTGGGGATGTATTTTGTTGTGTTCACGGATGGTGAATTTTCAGAACACTGGTCTAGATCTGTGCATTAATAATAATTCTCGCCTGCATCTCCCATTTAATAAGAGAGGCCACTGCCCCTCTGTTTATCATACCTGGGATGCCAGTAAAATGCTTTGGAGCATAACACATTTGGAAATGCACATTCATTTTGAGCATAATTGTAAAGGAAGGCAAAGAGAAATACTGTAGGAGAGAACCAAAATAAATCTGACACCCTGTAACCTGTCAGCACTCTTCTATGTAACTATGAATTGTATCTCTTCCTTTCTTTTCTCTTGTAGTACCTGTTTGAGAATGGTAGAATAGATAACATATTTACCGAGCCCTATTCCAGGTTTATGATTGAACTTACAAAACTATTGAAAATCTGGGAACCTACAATACTTCCAAATGGTAGGACAATTATTTTTCATACTGTGTTGTTTTTATGTACCTGCATGACAGTGAAACCCATCTTTATAAATGAATGAGTTCTCAGGGGTGCGCCTTACAGTACAGGTCATCTGAAGAGTGCTGTGGCCAAAGAACAGCAGCATTGAACTACTCCATTAAGTCTACCATGATTAGGAGAATGATCTGTACTGTGAGGTGCTATCCTCCTCCCCTCTCCACAACATGTAGTCATTTGTGAGAGACGGGAATCCTGGATTCCGTATTCAACTCTGCCACTTACTTACTATGGGCCCTTTAGCAAGACACACTTAACCATCTCTCTGCCTCAGGTTATGCCTCTGTAAAATGGGTATAACGCTTCCCTTAGCCATATGTCATGGAGCTTCATGAATTAATGTTTGAAGTGCTCTTCATCTAGCATCTTTCATTGGAGGCTTTCAAAATATTGTTATAAATCCTCCCTCTGTTTCCTGCAGAGTTGGCTGGTTGATATACTTGGGAAGGGCACTGAACGAAACAAAGGTGGTAATTTTATAAATACAACTAAAACAGCTGAACACTTTTTTTTTTATATATATAACTAATTTGGATAGAGGAGATTGGTTTCAGGATACCAAAGAAGCTTTAGTGATTGTGGTGATTGCATACCTGGATCCGTGACCATCTCTCTGTGTATTTCCTTTAATAAATTAAAAAAAAAAAAAAAAACCACGCATTTACACGGTGCTACATCCACCAAGGCCTCTGATTGCCTAACACATCTGTGGGCTGGTCTACACCGGGGGGGGGGAATCGATCTAAGATACGCAACTTGGGCTACGTGAATAACGTAGCTGAAGTCGAAGTACCTTAGATCGACTTACCTGGGGTCCACACGGCGCGGGATCAACGGCCGCGGCTCCCCCGTCGACTTCGCTACCGCCGCTCGCTCCGGTGGAGTTCCGGAGTCGATGGGGAGCGCGTTCGGGGATCGATATATTGCATCTTAACAAGACGTGATATCGATCCCCGATAAATCGATCACTACCCACCGATACGGCGGGTAGTGAAGACGTACCCTGTGATTAACCTCCATAATACCTTTTCTTTACCTGCTTTCAGGTTCACTATGTCACAGCAGTTTATCTCCACGTGGAGGTATCTCACAATTATCCATGCTCTACACCCAAGAAGTGTAATGTTTGAGCACTTGTTTGAGCTATACAACATGAAACTGTGCTGAGGTCTTACTGAGATAAATAATGGCTGCTTTCCATTTGCTTTTGAAAAGTCTCACTGATCAATAGCTTGGTCTTTCTCATGCTTGATGGGTCATATTTATCCCTTGTGTAAGTGTATGCAGTTCTGTTGATTTCAGTCAAGTTAAATCTACTTACTGTAGATCTGAGTTTGACCTGATGTACAGTTCATTGATGCATCAGGTTGTCTAGGAGGATTTCATTTATATTATAATTTGGCAGGACCTGCCTTTTTAATGTAACTCCCCCCCCCCCCCCCATCCAACAGGGGTTTATTGCTTTCCTTAAACCTATGAAAATCCTCAGGGATCACATTGTGCCCTCAAGTCACTGCTGAAGCTGCTTACTCATACCTGAGGGCAGAGAGTTGCCCTTACAATGAGATGACTGTTTAGGAAAGAGCTGATTTTTACTTTTCCTTTACCCATTATCCTCAGGTTACATGTTCTCGAGAATTGAAGAGGAACATTTATGGGAATGTAAACAGCTCGGTGCATATTCCCCTATAGTCTTATTGAACACACTTCTGTTCTTCAATACCAAATACTTCCAACTAAAGAATGTCAGTGAGCATCTGAAGCTGTCCTTTGCCCACGTTATGAGACGCACCCGGACTCTGAAATACAACACCAAGATGACATACCTGCGTTTTTTCCCACCTTTTCAAAAACAAGAGGTAGAATCAGGTGTGTTGCTGCTTTCTAATTACTTGAGGTGGTTTTAATTTGGATTTACATAGCCCCAGGAGCATTGCCAATGCTTTATTTTAAAATGAGGAAAAAATGTTGTGCATTTTGCACATTTAGTAATATTTGGGCTTCTGCTGATATTTTAACTTCCTTCCCCTTGTCCCCCCCCCCCTTTCTTTTTGACTTCTAGCTGGGTTTAAAACCAAAATTCTGTATGAGCCCCAACAGCTGATAGAAACTTGTGGATGAGATGCCCAAAATATTTGAAAGATTTTCACTATCATTTTTAGAGCAGCCTAAGCACATCCAGTAATTCAAACCTAGAAGAAGAGTCATTCCCTTCCTGACGCGCTAATAGCTCAAAGGACCAGGCTCCTTAAGGTGCTGAGCACCTTTTACCCCCATTGAAGTCAGGGGCACTTGAGGTTAGTCTGCTTAGGTAGGATCTGCTTTGTAGTATGCACACCCTATCACACTGGAGCAGGCCCTAAGACAGACCAGCCACAGGACAACAGTTCAGATAAAGCCAAGCCAGCCAGAGCTGTTGACACACATGAAATTCAGGAGGAGGGAGTGGAAACTCTCCTTTTGCAGGCCCCAGATGTAGAGAGAGAGAGAGAATGCAGCTTTCCTTCGCTGCGGTAGTGGTTGAGCAGTGTATTAGTAAGCTGGGAAATGTTAAAGCTCCATCTGATTCTGTGAGGGGTGGCAGTGAGCCCTGGGAGAGGAGTTGGTGGTGGTGATGTTTGACTTGTTTGTGAATCGAAAACTCGGTGGAAGCGTGCTGACTGCCACTCATCAGACAGTGTCCTTTGTAAGGACAGCAAGCAGGATCATCAAGCTACTGCCTACTTGAGTTAATTCGGATAAGCTATGAATTCTCTCTATTAAGATAGATGCTATTGTTTGTGCGCTAGGTCTTCTTACCTTCTCCAGGAGGGGAGTAACGCTTCTACTCTTCCCTCCTCGAGTTGAAGTCCTTGATAAGATGGATAACATGCACTACTGATTTTCTAAGTGAGTGACCATAAAGTCTCTCTTAAATGCTGGTCAGGTGGTTTCTGCTGTTGTGCCATTTTATTCATACAATCTTTCACGGGGGAGGTACTTTGTAATATGTCTGGTCTGATTGTTCTATGGGCTCTGGAGGATACTGGGCAAATTTCTACATTGACTTACACCGTGTGTAGCTCCATTGATTCCAATAGTGTGACAAGTCCGTGCAGAATTGGGCCACTATGTCTTAGGCTGTAGTGTAGACATAGCCTAGGTTGGCAAAACTTATGTCGCTCAGGGGTGTGAATATTCCACCCCCCTGAGCAACATAAGTTACACCGTCCTAGCACTGTGCACACACACGCTTATGTCAGTGGGAGAGCTTCTCCCATCGGCATCTTCACCACACATGCCGCCGCGGTATTGGTCCAGCTGCATATACAGATATAGCCTTAGTTTTGGAACTTACCAAAAATTCATTCTGTGTCCTGGCAAAGGTCATTTGCATAAGCAAGATACACTGTGTGGTAGATCTTGATTTCATTTTTATACAACTGCTATTAAAAGCAGTGGGGGTCTATGCTCTGAAGGTGCAGCAGGTGGAGAAAAGCATAGTGGCAGGTAAGTGGATGTGTCGTGGAAAGGATGTACGCACTCGGAGGTAGATGGGGAACAGACACACCGAGGATGACCATGCATTGGTACTATGGTGTTCTAGCATTTGAGCTGTGGATGGGGGCGAGGGTCTTATCAGTCACTGTAAACCAGCATTAAGAAGGTGAAACTAAATATTGTTTAAGCAATTACATTTTCCTGATCCAGCATTTCAATCTGTGTAGAAACAGATCCTTTCTGTTATGTTGGGCTCCTTTTTAACTATCAGCGACACAAATGATGGCATTCATTTGATAACGTTGTTTCCAGTGTTTGACTTGGCAGTGCCAGTTTGCATGAAAAGTGATCCTCTCAAACAGCACGTCATTTATGCGCTGCGCAAAGCCCCATCAGGGTGCAGAACTTAAACCAACCAGCTTCAGCTTACTGTCACAGAGGAGGACTGTTCTCCACTGAGCTCATGTGTCATTTTCCTGTATCCAGATAAGTTATCTGTAGGAAAAAGGAAACGGAGTGAGGACGAGGAGGTTCCAACAGCAGTGGAAATGGCTGAAAACACAGATAACCCTCTGAGATGTCCAGTCCGACTCTATGAGTTTTACTTGTCAAAATGGTGAGTGATTGGCACAGCCTACTTTTGGATTATACTTGGACCAGATTGTGCCCTCCTGCAAGGAAACCTGTGGTGGGGTAGGGCAACTCTGCAGCTCCTCTGGGGGAGTTTTCTTCAAACACCCCACAAGAAGGGGGTTCCCACACACACAGTTACCCTGCAAAGAAGCAAGGAAGTTATCCATCCCCCAATCCCTATTGAGCCCCTCAGGATCAGGGTCACCCAGCCCTTTGCCTCTGCACAGGCTCTGAGGCTCCCTACTCCTCCTCAACAACATCACAGCTCAAATGGAGCCAGGCACCAGCAGATCCTCCAGGGTTCAACCAGTGATGGGGAAATGCTGTCACATGGTAATACAGCTGTGGTTTGCATTAACTTTGCCAAGAGTTCCCCGGGCTGGGTGGGGGAAGAGGGGTGGAGGAAGATGCAGTAACCCCCGCCATTCCTTTGCCCTCATGCTCACGGATTCTGGACCCTGCAGAATGATTGCAATCTGGCCCCTTGCACCGAGAAGTAGAGCCAAGCTCTACAATGCAGTAATCCATTGCGCAAGATAAGCAACGTCTCAGTCGCACTTTCCTCGTTAAGCAGGGTGGAAGAGTGTGACTAGAGGTAACAACTAGAGATGCTGACATTTACTTGCTGAAAGATGAGATTAACTTTACTCCAGAAGTCACAAAGGAAGCCACAGAACAAGGATGAACGTATAAATCAGTGGTCCCCAACCTTTTTTGTCTGGCGGGCGCCAGACGACGAGCTACGGAGGACCATGGCGGCGGACGAGCATCCGCTGAAATGCCGCCAACAAGCAGCAACGTCAATAGGCGTCGCTGCCAACAAGCAGCAGCATCCAGAGGCGTCGCCGCTGAAATGCCGCCGAAAATCGGCGGCATTTCGGTGGATGCTCGTTCGCCGGCCAGTACGCGGGCGCACTTAGACGCCCTGGTGGGCACCATGGTGCCCGTGGGCACCGGGTTGGGGACCCCTGGTATAAATCATTCAGTCTCTCCCCCACTCTCCACTTAAGATCATTGAGCAATGGAGTTCAGTATTATTCTCTCTCAAAAGAACATACATGCCAGAGAGTGACATATCATTAGTGCCCGCTAATAGCCCTGTAAATCATTCTCTGAAACACACACAACCAAATTAGGGCAAAATAGCCCTGCCCAGGCAAAGCCACGTCCAGCAACCCCTCTCCACTCCCTGCTCCTTTCACACACATTCCTTGTGTTCACTGGTGTCATTCTGAGCTATCCCACATTTGCAGCACCACCTCCTATGACATCATAGTTCAGCCTCTGCAGTAGGGGCAAGTGGCAGTGAAAAGCCTCTTTCACTTTCTGGATTTTAATGTGACAATTCTAAAGCCCAGCAGGGAGCTGAGGCTTTACACTCCTTGCTCCGCAAGACTGCAAGGCACTCTCTGATTCTGAAGGTCAGTCTTTCAAGTGGATGGGTTCACCATTCTGCTATCACTAACAGGCAGGCGAAGCTCTGGTTTTGTAGATCACTGGCTCTTGTACCCTCAGTATCCCAAAGAACATTTAAAAGTTATCAAGTGTCCCAGGAAATACCAGTAATGCCGTTAGCCTGCATAGACTTAGCCGGAGTTCCCATGTTGCCTTGAACACTAGAACCAGTTTTGTTCTGAGATTGAACGTTAATTGTGTTAAGATGGTGATGCCATGTAATGGGATGAAACTGCAATTGAAGAACCACCTCTATAAGGAGACGCAGCTATTCTGTTTGGTTCTATAAATAGCTAATGCCCTTTGAGCTGGAGACGGATTGGCAACTCGCTGCAATGAAGGGCAGAGATTGAGGCACTAGAATGGAGATCCAAATTTTACTGTTTAAATTGTAGTTATTCCAGTCTCAAGGTAATGTCAGGTAGTAGGTCTAAGCTACTTTCCCTATGTCTCTTTAACTGTGCTGTAAACAGGACTGCTAATGCTGCCTTCTGATACATAGTCTTCCTTTCTTTACACTAACAGTTCTGAAAGCGTGAAGCAGAGAAGTGATGTGTTTTACCTTCAACCTGAGCGTTCTTGTGTACCTAATAGCCCTATGTGGTACTCCACGTTGCCAATAGACCCCGGGACCTTGGACATCATGTTAACACGTATTCTTATGGTGAGGGAGGTACACGAAGAACTTGCCAAAGTCAGATCAGAGGACTCTGATATTGAATTGTCAGACTAACTGAAGTGGGGTATTTTCCTTTCAATACACATTGCAAGTACCAAACTGTGAACACATCCAGCCTTCAGAAAATGTTGTGTATCAAATAAGCCAAGTTAACGTCACTACACAGGCATATTTTGAACCACAATGGATGTGCAAACTGGAATCAGAAGGAAGCAAACTACTTTAAGCTGCAAGAAACGCCAGTGTCCAGTGCAGTGATAAATTCTCTAAACAAACTCAAGAATGAACCTGTTCAAGCGGTGCATAAATCCTTCATTTGTTTGGGATTAAAACAAAATTGTGAAATATTTTTAAGCAAAGCTGTTGTATAAATTCTACCATAGTAACCATGGGCATAGAGAACTAGACTGTGGCTCACATGACTTTGCAGCCCGATGGCTGGCAGCCATTGCTGCCAAAAAGCATGTGGACAGGAGACACAGTGCAGTGAGGTCTAGACAAATAGACACCTTCCGTTATGTATACACACACTTTTTTAAGTTTTATTTTATTTTTTACTTGGATCAAAGATTAAGAAAGATATTAAGCCAGAAGTCAATGTTATATCTGCCAGATTACTACCCTAGTGGATGACTACCTGGACTGCGTTCAAACAGTCACATGACCCCAGAGTCTAGCTCTTAGTCCATGCTAACAACTACGACTCTGTTGGATCTCTGATGTGGGGGAGATGCTATAAGTCAAGCATCAGAGCAATCACGTTATGGGACAAAAATCTCTGGAATACATATAGGAGAACGAGGGTCTAGGGCTGTGTGCAGAAAATCTCCTGAATAGCCTCTGCAGTCTGTTGATGTAATCGAGCAAATGCTGTGGTGCGCAAAAATAGTTGTTTTGGAGGGAGTTGTTTTGGTTTGGGCATAAGGCAGCTTTCCTTCCCTTTTCCCCCCCCCCCCCCCCATTCCCACCTAATTCTTTGTTTTTATACAGTGCAAGTCTGGAGGGCCTTGTCATTTCAAAGTGAAGATACTCTTTCCACCCTTTCAACGCGTGCAGTATTACTTTTGACAACAGAACTGTGGTAGAAAAGTACCTTGTGTGGTTTTTTACCCCACCCCACCCAAAGAAATTTAGTGATAGTGTTGGAAATTGAAATATTTTTTTTCAATGGCTTGGCTGTTACTGTATCTTTTAAAAGGGGAATCTCCCATACTGTATCCAGAGGACAGGACACTGATTAGGTAACATCTGTCTCTCCATTTTCTCAAGCTTAAGATGCTCGTTTCTAAGGACGACAGGTCATACAAGACTATTTTTAAAGAGAATTGTACTTTTTTTAAAATCAGTAGTTGCCCAACTTCTGTAGCAGGGGGTTTGATATCTGACCCTCTCACTGCAGTTTCAGGAGTTGAAAATCAACAGCCTTGAATTAAATTTGTTTTTTTAATTTTCTTTACTTTTAGCAGCAACAAAGGTAATTTAAACAAGACAATTGGAAAGTAGTCTATTGACGTTGTGTACTCGGTAGTCCTGTCCCTGCCTGTAACAGATTTCACTGATGTATTTTTTAATACAGAAAACTGTGTGAAAAGTAAACCTGCCCCTGATTCTGTATGATCCAAGCCCATCTGTGTCTGTCATTTCTGATCGGAGACTGTTTACTTCACATCTTGTCCTAAAGCTGTGGGGGAAAATACCCTGGCCATTATTACCCTACCAATAAACTACCCAGAGACTTGGAAGCTTAATGATCTCAATTACATTAATTTTACAGTATATAAATACTAACCTTCTCCCTATAGTAATATTAAAAGTAGTTAGATAGCAAACACACAGTTTGTGTTTGGACAGCTGATGTGTTTCAGGAAGAAAAAATATCCCTATGCCTTTAACTGACAACAGATACCGTATGGTTGGAAAAAAACAAAAAACCCCACAATCCTATTGCCCCTAAAAAATAAAACAAGTAGTGTTTCAGTTGCATGCAGGTCTACCCAGAACCTCACATCACAGGAAATATCCATGAATTATTGTAATTCTTGGACATTCCTCATGAGTGCAGCTATAATGTCTTTGTCAGGTTGTTGTTTTTTTCCCTTTCTATTAGAGAGTTGTGTGAATTTTTTTCAATGAATAAGGGAAACAGTCAAGACATCCTGTTAGGTTTGTTTTTAAACAAAAATTTCTGGTTTTCCCTGGATAGAAGTTACAGAAATATTCCCGTAGAATAAAATAGTATATTTGTATATGATGGGTGACTTACTCATTTTTCTTTCTCTCTGGAGAACCTCACTCTTTTGTTGTCTATGGAACTACAGAATGTCAGTTTGTTCCAGGTTCTTGGAATGAAAAATAATTACCCCTCATATCCTCTTAGCAAACAAATCTATACTACTTTAGCCTGATGGATTGAAAGCAACGTTGGTGAATGTTGTATGTGTCTTTTTATTTAATTTTTTATACGATAAACAGTTAATTGCCGTTTTGGTTCTTTTTGTCATTAACAGGACAATAGTTCAATTTTTTCCAGTGTAACAACTTCTGCTTTGTGGCTCTTTGTAAGAGACAATATGCATTTCCTCGATATTCCAGTGCTGCCTCAGCCTCTCAGATCTGTGGTTGTTTTGATTGGACTCAACACTGAGGCAAGATCTGTTGTATCGAAGATTTCAATATATATTAATTACACACACATAGTTTCAAAGTTACTGGGTATCCTAAAACACTTCCTTTATTTTTATTATAAATAGTTCTATCGTATTGCTTGCTGCCCAGGCAATACTCTTCGTAACTTGAAATGTTCTATTTAAGGAGAAAAATCCCTTTTTTAGTCTGCACGTGGCAAAGAAATGACAGTGGTGAGTGCAAGCAGGACAAACAGAAGATGCTGCTTCCTGCCAATAGGTTTATTTGCTTATTTTTAGGCCTCCTAACCCAATGACACTTATGATTTTCAAGTGTTTCTTTTCTGGGCGCAGATAGGACAGCATAGCTGTTAAGATTGTTTCGCTTGAGGGCCTGGAAGCCAGGCTGCCCAGTTATATATTATAGGGTATATTACATAGTGAATTACAGCTAGAGCCAATCATTTGAGACTATCGATTTTGCAAAGATTTTAAAAATGCCTTTTGGGGGCGTGGTTGTCCGCTGCCCAATTCTGACATTTTCTAGTGGGATGCGTCCTGAAATATGCTGAGCATCCTGTATGTGCTGATCTCCAGCTTCCATTGACTTCAGAATCAGGCACAAAGGAAAGATGCATGGTTCATTAATTATTCCATTGACCTCATTAGCCACTGATCTAAAAAAAATCTGCATTCAGCTGGCAACAGTCTCCAGTTCAGTCATGTCTCCTCACAAGCTTAAAGTAAAATGGCAGCAGTGGTATCAGTTTATTTCCTAAGGGTACAGTAATATAATGGCCAAGCAGTACTGAGGAAGCTTTAGAGCCAAGGTTATGAACTGTTGCCTTACAAAACAGCTACAGTGTATAAAACCTTGTGTACTGTGCTCCTTCTTCAGTCTCCATGCTTCATGTATAAAATGAGGGAGGGCATTTGGAGTTTGGCTGGCCTTAACAAAGCATGGTTGCATTCTCTTGTTGCTTTATGTGTTACCCTATTTAATGTTCTTGATCAATCCAGTGGATTCAGAATCTGGATTTGCTCTCTGCCGCTGCTGCTCTACAGTATGTTCCAAGTAGAAGGGAACATCTTTGCAGGCCTGAAAGAAGGAGCTAGGTTTGAGCAGCCAATTTAGCAGACAAGTTGCAGAAGACTGATGGAATCTACCTATGTTCACTGTATATACTGGGTATATTTATACCTCAACCACTACAGCAGCAGTGCAGTGTAGACACTACCTACGCTGATGGGAGGGGTTCTCCCTTCATAGGTAGATAGGCGGTAGCTAGGTCAACAGAAGAATTCTTCCATCAGCCTAGCACTGTCTATATCTTGGGGGTTAAGATGGCATAATTACATTGCTCAGAGGTGTCGATTTTGAGAGCCGTAGTTATGCCAATGCAAATTCCCAGCGTAGACCAGCCCACTGTAAATCTTTTTTGGAGTCACAAAACTTTCGAAGCCCATTGAATCCTTCTCTAGTTGTAAATTGCATCATGTGTCCAGAGAGCAACATGAATCAGACTTTTCTTAGTTCTCAAGAGAAATTGTGCAGCCAATGTCAAGGCATGGCAATTTCATACTGGATTATGGATTACTGGGTGAGAAGTGGCAGACCAGCTGCTGGTTTCTTATTTCATGTACTGTGGATGATAGTTTTATCTTTCTTCTGCCGTAGTAAAGCTGAATCATGGAGTCCAGTTTTGCCCTTAAGAGCTGCAACTTTAGAGCCAAACCCTGCTTGCATTACACAAGTATTACCACTGGAGTAAAATTTGTACTTGTTAGGGCTCATCTACATTGGCATAGCTCTGTCTTTCTCAGGGTTCTGAAAAATCCACACCCCTGAGATTGTTAAACTGACCTAGCGCTAGATTGGCAGAAGAATTCTTCTGTCAACCAAGCTACTGCGTCTCAGAGAGGTGGATGACCTATGTCTACACTGAAGCATTGTGGCTGTTTAATTGTAGGCATACCCAAAGACAAGCAGTCTATTGCCATTTTATGGCTCTGCTCATAGATTCATTGAAAGATGACCGAGCAGGACAAGATTTTACATAATAATTTTAATCCCTCATTCTATTATGGTCAGTAGCTTGAGAACCATCTGTAGCTCAGTAAAGCCAAGGAAAGCATGGCCAGGAATTAGCCCTACCCATACATGTACCAGAAATATGAATACATTTTTGCTCAGGGAAAATTGAGCTGGAAAACAGAGGGTACACACTTTGTGCACAATAGGGTTGTATTATGACTGTTTTGACTAGTTTGCTTTTAAAACTGGGATTTCCAGCTGTAAATCTCAGAGATGAGAGTTTAAAAGGGAACATTATGATCATCTAGTCTGACCACCTGCCTATAGAATTTCACCCAGCAATCCCCCCCCCCCAAGCCCACAGTGTCTGGTTGAGCATGTGTAAAATCTTGTCTGTGATTTTCAACAAAAAGTCTCTTGATGCTTTTTGGGGTTTTTTGTTCTGTTGTTTTGCCTTAGAAGGAAGTTATTTTGCACTTGCCAAGGGGTAATGGAATATTTAAATAAAAGTGGAGAATCTACAGCTGCTGCACTGTATTCCCAAGAGCTCTGCGTTGCAAATACTTTATCATGTTTGGTTTTGGAGTCAGTTTATGCGGACAAGTGATTTTTGTATAGCAGGTGAATAATGTTAGATAGGCTTAAGGTGTATGCGTTCCATCATTCTGCATGCAGTGTTTCTTATTCAAAGAAGATCCAACCTAATCAACAACATGATGTGCAGCAGAGATGGAACAAGTCTATGGTAGTCCTAATTTACAAGTTCATAGGTCTAGAATTCCAACCTCTGTCTAACAAGTTTTTTTGCTATTTAGATTTGAGGAAGAGGGTTATGATGGTGTTCTGGCCAACAATTTTTTTTTCTTTTTAATTTATAAAAGTTAGAGGCCACATCTATTGAAATCAATGGAACTACACTTGTTAATACCAGCTGTAGATCTGGCCCAACATGTTGAAAAATTCTAGAATGGTTTTAAAAGTTTTAACGGTTTCATAAAATCCAGACCCCTTGGATTCTCCGATGCCTAGTTCTTAAACACTGATAAGATGGTAACATTCAGCTAAGGATTTTCGGTGCTAATTGGTGGAGGTTTGTGTTTAACAACTGGAATTTCCCAACCTCACTCTTGACTGGGGGGTAAACAATAAAATGCAAAGGGCAGCTCTTGAAAAGTGGTCAAGTTTTAAAACATTGAAAATCAGATCATCATAAAGGTACAGTCCATTTCATTGACCAAAATCCAGCCTGCATTCTCGGTGTCCAGACTACGTGGGTACAGCAGCTGGATTGGGTATGGAATAGATGGCTCTCATGGCTTATCCACAAATGAACAGACTATCTTGTGTGGAACTGCTTCATGTTTTAGTAGTTCCTACATGTGTGTATAACTCTAACAACCAGAATATACCAAAGGGCACAGTCTGGATCTGTTGGGCAGCTAGTGACCTTAACAAAATTCTCTGAGTGTTTGACAAAAGGACTGAAACAGGACTCCTGCATTCTAGTTCCAGCTCTGCAATTGACTCATTGTGTAGCCCTAGACATAGCTACATTATAAAAACTGCTCCTGTCCTGTAGATGAAAGCCTTATTTGAGTCACTTGCCCCTCTGTACCTCAGTTTCCCCATCTGTCAATTAGATATACTTTCCTACCTCATGGGTGTTACAAGACTAAATTCTGTAAAGTGCTTTGCAGGCCTCTGATGAAAGGTGCTATGCAACTGCAAAGTATTACTTTAAAAGGCCTAAATGGGTAAGTAGTGAATAAATACCTCTTATAAAAATCAGCTTTTTAAAAAAGTGGAGATGGGTGTAGTTAAATGTGTGGCACCTAAAAGACAGGTTATTCACTCGCCAGCTGGGCTGGCTGGCTAAGGATGTTTTTTGTTTATCCGCAATACCTGTATTCTGGAAAATTGACTAAACGTTTTTCAACCTGGCTGAAAGGTTAAATCCTTGTTTCACATATAATGGCAGGATCCCAGTTTAAAGTTATGTCTTGTAACCTGTTTTTATTTTTAAAAAATCCAAAGTTTAAGCTCTTCAGGGCAAGGACCATGTTTTCCTATGTGTTTTGTACAGGACCTAGCGCAATGGGACTCGATCCTGTTTGATGTCTGACTGCTACCATAATTATATCAAGAAACTTCAAAAGTTGTGGCACGCACCAGCAAAACTTGAGGGGAAAAAAATCACTTTGTTCCCCCTATTCTTCTATAATTACATACAGCTAAGCCCAAGTCCTAGTTTTCCTTTTCCATTTCCCTGCTTTACAAAAGAATTTTCATATACATCCTATTATAACAATTTTTAACTTCTGTCCCTGAAGGTTTTGGGGATCTTTACACTACTTATGTGGACAGATTTACAAAAGAATAAGGCCACCTGCCATTGTAATAAGCCATCAATCACTTTGCTTGATGGTAACTGTAAAAATAAAGTTGCTGATGACATAAGTGCAACAGCTGCATGTGAGCACAATTGGCATTACCGGTCTGCTGCTATGAATGACATGTAATAATCCTTAACGGCCAGCTAGATTCCTTGGTACAGGACAACTGAATTTAGCTGCTGCCCCTGAAAATCCACAGTTACAGTTTATCTTATCAGCTTGATAATGTAGCTGTAATGAAGCTGGGAATGGGTGACGGGATGAATCACTTGATGATCACCTGTCCTGTTCATTCCTTCGGGGGCACCTGGCATTGGCCACTGTCAGAGGACAGGATACTGGGCTGGATGGACCTTTGGTCTGACCCAATCTGGCTGTTTTTACATTCTGATGTTAACATCACTTTAGCTGGGGGGGGAAAAATCAATCCAAAATGTGGTTTCTGCCCTCTAATGTGTGCAGTGAAATTCTCCTGTTTTTCTAAATAGATCCCCATTTCCCCTTTGTATTTGGATACATTGGGGGTGGGAGGCGAGTGGGAGTGTTTTTAAGGCCCTGATTCTGCAAAAACTTGCAGAAACACTTAACCTGAAACACATGAATAGTCCCACTGACTTCAGTGGGTGCACCCACACGAGTACGCGTAAGCATGTGTATAAGAGGTCCCAATCCTGCAACCGATGTGGTATATTTGCAGCCTACTAGCACCCCTTCCTGGTTCCCAGAAAGCATCTTAAAGTCGAATGACCGTTCCATTTAAACTTGCTGAACACGACTAAGTGCCGCAATAGGTACGAGAAATGATACACCACTGGTGACATTTCTGTTTAGGTAAAGATATAAATTTAGAACAGTGCCGTTAACATTTGCCACACCAAATACCTGTCCTGATAGAGTATGTGTAGTATTTATATACACGCACCCATTTTTTTTTAGCACTAAATATTGCACTAATGCTGTTTAGTGGCAAACTACTGAACTACAGGATTTTCCTCTAGGTAGACCAAAGAAAGAGTGACCAGATATTTTAGACCCGCTTCCAAAGCTGTAACCTGAGGTTCTTAGGAAGCCAAATCTATCAAGACAAGTTATGGAAGCTCTGTATGATTTTTTTGGTATCTTTGTAGTGTCATTTTAAGGGAGCCAAACATGAGCTTTAACAGCTGGTGTTCACTTAAGGAGACAGAAAAAGTTAAACCAAGTCTTTTGTTAAAAATAATGGCATGTGGTTTGAAAAGGCAATAGCAAAACTATGGGAATGGCAGCTCGATGACCAGTACCGTTGCTTAAGGCATTTATTCTAGGTAGTTTATTGTAGAAGATCTAGTAACTGGAATACAAACGTTTGCAATAGACCACCTTGCACACTAATGTATTATACGTGTATAACACTGGATAAGGCTCCCTTTTTATACATGCTTCAAAATAGAGAAAAGGGGAGAGGTGTTTTTTTTTTTTTTTTTTTTTTTAATCCTGTGCTTGCTACACCTAGACATTAGGGAGGGCATCAGTATTGGTGCGAAGGCACAGAAATACATTCCTGACCTCGGAGGCAGAACTACTCTGAACTCTATTTCAAAGGGAACACAAGTGATGGTTTTCTGCCCCAGGGAAAAGGCTCACATTAATATCAAAAGAATTTAAGATACTTTAGCAAATCCATTCTAGGTAGTAAATGTTTATTATTGCTCTTGCAATGATATTTTTCTTTTCCCCAGGATTTAGGCTCAAATCCCAGAGATACTCAGACTTCACTTTAAACTTGTGAATAGAACCCTAGACATGAATGGGATTATTCATGTGCTTAAAGTTGAGCATGTGCATAAGTGTTCACAGGATCAGGGCCTTAAGTATATACAAATATGATTTCAGCGTTAGTCTATTTTCTTTATAACAAAGTGTTTAGGCAATTAACAAATGATAAATCCATACAAGTTCTTGGGCTGGTCCATATTATTGTAGTGACTTTTTTTTTTTTTTTTAACCAACAGTTGTATGTCTGATCTTTGCTATCCGTGTGTGTAGTAGCTATGTTTTGAGGAATTGCAGTGGGGTGAGGAGGTTACGGGGAAAGTGGCAGGTTTAAGTGTGTGTGTATATTAAGTACCTACTGCATTTGTAGTTTTTTTTTTTAATATTGTGCCGATAAAAAGGTCTCATTTCACATATCAGTCCAGTCAGTCATCTGTCACCATGTACAATTTGAATTAAACACTGTTTATAATAAAACTACCTACATCTTTGTCAGTGTCTCATCTGTGTGTGGGGAAAGTTTTAAAAGGAAACAAGGGCTGGTCAGATTCTGCTCTTACACCAGTATGAATCCTGAGGAATTCAGGATTTACACTGGTGTAACTAAGTGCAGAACCTGGCCCCAAGTATTCTTCCCCATTTACCCTGCATGTTTAATGTGTGTCCAGCCAACCATCTCTCCCTACCCATTCCACCCCCAAAGCTGTGTCTGATGGAATCATGCAGACCACTCCCGAATTAACGTATTGAGGTTGCATAGAGAGTGCTCTGCACAAGTTAACAT
The DNA here is from genome assembly GCF_028017835.1 of Emys orbicularis. NCBI lineage: Eukaryota > Metazoa > Chordata > Testudines > Emydidae > Emys > Emys orbicularis. The sequence continues at coordinate 4,154,306 of NC_088705.1, read as the reverse complement.
TCATTTGTACGTCAGCCCTATGTTGACTTAGTCTGGGTAGGAAAAGGGGAAAGAGCTTTTTCTTAAGCCCACCTGAAAGGAATTCGTTTCTATATGGTGCTTAGGTAGCCTTTACTTCTCCACCAGGTGCCTTATATTAGCGGGTGAGCTTTGGAGGTGCACAGAGGTGGTTTCAGCAGGAGGTCAGCCATTTTTAGGAACAGTAACAAAGGGAGAACTTTATATTCTGCAGCCTGTAAAGCTTTGCTGCTTGGTAAAGGCGACCTTCGCCAATATGAAGGTCAAGCCGGCGGACATGCTGGAGAGACCCTACAGCTAGCGTGACATGCTGGACCTGCCGCTTGCACAGCCCAGCGAAGCTGCCTGGGCTGGTGTGAACAGGGTGAGGTAAGATTGTCCTGCTTTGAGATTCTTTACATCAGGTGTCATGTGAATATGCTTAACTGCAGCAAGGCTCAGACGGGGACCCACGTGCTCTCTACTGTTGGGGGTGAAAACCAAGTGGGTAATAAAGATGAGGCGTATCCCACACAGAGGCAGGGGATTGCAGCCTGGGGTTGCTGGAGGGGAACCTGGGGTCCTTTCAGCCCCCCCGGAGCTGTGGCATCTGGAAGTAAACTTGTTTTTTCTCTGCATCAGAGTATCATACTACCATTGACCAGCACATTGACCAATGAGATGTTATCTTTTACAGGCTTCCCCTAGAAGCTTAGCATTGAAATCTGGTCCCATACCAGTTTGCTGCTGTAACAGAGCTGGTCTGCAAGGGCTGGGAGGTTGTGCTCTGATTTTGGAGGGTCACTTGAGAGCTGAGTGTGCCAATACAGCTTTAACATCATGAGGCTGGTCGACAGGCTGTCTTTTTAAGAATTAAAAAACAGGGTTGAGGGGAGGATTTGTTATGGGGGCAGATGAGTGGGTGAGCAAAGTACCTTCCCATGAAAATGTAGGAAAGTTCCCTGAGCCTTTTAATATATATTTTTACACCGACCCATCACTTGTTTGCAGAACAAAACCTCTGCCCCTTCACTCCTTTCCATCTCAGACCTGTCTCCACGGCAGGGGGTCCGACAGTAAGGGGTTGGGGTGAGAAGGGAATAAGCTGGTGTGCAGGCTTGTTTGTAGGGCGTGAAAGAAGGCAACCGACCTGGCAATGAACGATAGGCTTTCCCAGCACTGCTGCAGGAGCAGGCTAAACTCAGCTGCCCTCTTGAATGCAGTAGAGAGTGTGCCCATGGGCCAGTTTACCAGGAGTGGCTGGGAGTGCCCCAAACCAGGTCCCCGTGTATCCTGCATGAAATTAAAGTAAAGCTTTAAATCGGCAGCCACCCTATTCCAAGCACATGGTAAAGTGACAGTCTCCCTGCTCTGTCCTGACCCTCTGGGGTCCCAGAGACTAACTCTTGTGGACATCTGTGCATCAGGAACTGGCCTGATCTCGTTATCAGCAGTCTCTGAGCAATGAGTTAATGACTTCTGGTCATTGCTGACCCAGGCTGGATTCTAAATAAGCTGTTGGGGCCAGGACCTGCCTTTTCATTATGTCCGTACAGGGCCAAGCACAATGGGGCCCTGATCTCTGTTTGGAATCCTCTACATGCTGCCCTAATGCAAGTGACCTGGAATAACCTCAGTGCCAAATGCCCTGTGCCACCCGTCTGTCCCCTTGCTCTCAACACACCCAACGGTACAATAGGCTGCACTCAGTCAACCTGTAACTTGTGTAGTGGCCTCTGTAGGTGAGCAGAGCAGTGAGACCTGGGGAGCTGCGTGGTTTCTCCAGGGTACTGGCTGAGGCTTGAGGGATAGGGCTTCTTGAAGAGCAGTCGGAGACTAGTTCCTAGGCTACTCTCTCTCCATTGAGAAGATTTTATTGATATTGAGCCCAACTCTCCCTTAATTTTATTCTATTGCTCCTACGTCTATCCCTGGGGAGTAGGGTGCTTTATGGAGCGATCACTGACTGAAACCTGCTGGGGACTGTAAGGTGGAAAGGACTTTTTGGTGGTTTTTAAACATGTAGGTAAAGCACTAGGCATTGATGGCTGCTGCTTCCCAATCAGAAGAGCTGAGATTCTCTGGCAGAAACAGCTGGCTATGGCCTGAACTCATGGATTGGAGCAGATTAGGGGAGCCCTGGCATCTGGCCACCAATTAAATATTGTCCTCCTCCTAGTCTGAATAAATTATGGTAAGGAACAGAGGTTCCATTTTCATACAATCATGCAAAACTGTTTTTTTAATTGAATATACAACACACCCCACAATTTGCCTTGTTTTAAAATAGCTCCAGTTACTTGGGGGTGAAGAGTTTCGTGACGCTCTGAAAGTCGGCATCAAACTTTTTAAAAATGAATTGGTCACACACAATGAAGTAAGGGATGAATAGCAGGTTGGGGAGGTGCTGTGCTGCTGGTCCTCTTGGCTGGGTAACTCGCTTGTTTGTAAGCAAGTGTGGGACACTGTGGATGACAGACCTGAAAATGTATTCATGCAGGAACCTCAAAGTGCTGCAGGATGCCTTCCTTTACAGAAAGGGCTATTGCCATCACCAGCAGCCTCATGATTCTACAGGGCTGACGCAAATAACTTTCAGTGCCAAGAGTGAGAAAACCCCAAATCTGCATGGAGCAATTTGAGACAAAAAACAAGCGACATCCCATAAAATGAGGGTCAGTCGAGCGGTGTCTCTGAGCAAACCTTCTTAGTTTTAAAGCATGAACAGGTGCTGGGTCTCTGCCCTCACCACCCCCTCTAATCATCCAGAGGGAAGTGCTGCCAGCGGAAGGAAACCCTGGGTCTCTTTAGAGAGTGTCGGCATGACCTTGTTGGACTCCACCAGGATTAATCAGAGGAGTAGTTTGAGTCAGCAGGTTTCCACACTTGGGGCACCAAATACAACCGAGACTTATGCAAATATTAGAACGTGTGTGTGGGAGAGAATCTCTCACTGGCAACAAACCAGCTCTGAGCACGCGCAGGAGGCTGTAATATTTCGCCCTCAGCTCTGAAGTGTGCAGTACAGGGTTCCCCATCATTGCAATGCTCTGCCATTCAATAGCAGTGATTAGCATATATGCATTTCAAAAACATCCTTTTCTCCAACTTCCCCCCTCCCCCAAGCTACTTGTCTTTACTTTCAAAGCCCTTGACAGCCTCTCCCCACCCCACCCATCATCAGTCATTTGCTACTGGGAGATCAGCTCTGCCTCCATTGCCCACTTGTTACATTTTCAAACAAGCCACTTTGTGCTCTCTCTCCCCCCCCCCCCCCACTGCCCCTCAGGTTTGGAGTTGCTCCCCCTGAATATAAACAGTGCTACCTCATTGTCCGCCTTGAGTTCCTCCCTTAAAACTCTCCTTTTCTGTGATGCCTATGAAAAAAACCCTTAAATTCGACCTCTGGTGTGCTGAGACCATTTCTTATCATGCAGCCCAATATTATCTCCTCGTGTCTGTCTCTATCCATGTGTTGTCACTTGTTGCTCTTTGGGGCAGGGACCCTCTCTGTGTTGTGTTTGTACAGTGCCTAGCACAGAGGGCTTCGGTATGCAGTAATGCAAGTAACAAGGTTTTGCACCAAAACAGTAATTCCTGCTTTGCTAAATCCAGGTTATCACCAGGCACCATTGTCCTTAAAAGGTCAAAGAGATGAAATGGCATGGGCCAACTCCTCAGCTGGTGTAGATCAGAGTGCTGTCATTCACTTCCAATTACACCAGCCGAGGATCTGGTTCTGGCCCCAGGCTGGTAGCTTGGTGCATGCATTGGAGAACTAGGCTCTGATACATTTACAAGTAGACTGGTGACAGGTGACTGATGTGTTTCCTGATGCTGCAGTACACCGATCAGTTCCCTTGGGAAGGGCAGCTGACTGGTCACATCTCTGTATTTTGGGAGGGTGCTTACCAGAGTCCCTCTCTATGAGGAGTCTGGCTGACGTAAAGCCCAAATACCCAGGGTGCTGTGGAGGCAGCATGTTCTCTCTCTAAGCAAGAGCTAGAGGATGGGAGGCCAAGGGCTAACCTGGAGTGGACTCCCAGCAGAGCAGCTGGTTTGCTCGCTGTTTGAAATGCATCTTTAATTCAAGTCACGGCATGGAATACTAGTTACAGAAAAGACAGCGGCCACGCGGTGAGCAGCGGGAGCCACTTACCCACAGAATAACCACAGGCAACAGGGAAAAGGGCTCTTCTTTTATACAAGGGAAAAGGGGATTTCAAGTGGGGTGTTACTCTGCGAAACTGGCCTTTTGGGGTCCTAGGTAGTCATTCTACCAGACTCCACGACTAAATGTGGTCAGGCTGCAAGTTAAAGCGAGGCCTTTAACTTCCAGCCCTACTACCCCACCCCACCCCCAGATCAGAGAGTGGAGCTGGGGGCTTTCCTTATGTGCCGTCACCTGCAAGAGGTTTTACAGGCCAAATTCAACTCACAGCGACACCTGTGTAGTCACACGCAGGCTTGGAGCCTGGTACGCAGTTCTGCTGAGCACACATCAGAAGGAGCTGAATCCTGCTCATGCATCTGCAGCTTGGCTGGGGAGGCAGAGCTCAGAGTAAAAGCCATAAAAAGGTACATGGTCACCACAGCAAGCGCACGCGACTCGGACCTCACCCAGGGAGCGGACGTGGGGAAGGGGGCCATGTTTGTATAAAACAGCAGGTACAAGTGAGACTCACCAGCCAGCCCATCCCCTGGGAGCTGCTCCTGGGACTGCAGGCTCTCCTTCTGCACCCCTTGCTGACAGCCACTGGGGCCCTGCTCCGCTTCTGCTTGGGGCTCGGCCCTCTGGCTGGGTCACGCATAGTCCCACTCCTTCCACGGTAAACCAAGGGTCCGACAAGTAGTCCACCAACCTCGCAGTGGGCCTTGGGTCTGACTCCAGTCCCACTAGTCCTTACACACGGCATCAGGGGACTTCATCGGTTCTCCCCTCTTGTTGGGCGGGTTCTGCTCCACCTTCCTCAGTGGGCGGAGAGGGGAACCCAGGCCCTGCCTCTCCACTGGGTTCTGGTCCAGGGAGCCTGGAATCAGCAGTCAAGGCCTGACTACGCAGACCCCTTGCTGTCTCTGTGGAATCTCTTCCTACGTTGCGGTCTTGGGCCTCTCTCCCAGCCTTTTCCCAGCCTCTTGGTGTATCAGGTCCACTTCCTCCAAGCCTCTTCCCCAGACTCCCTGCAGAGCTGCCTGCCTGCTGATTCTGCAGGAGGGGAGTTCTCTCCCCCTGGAAGGGCAGTCTCTGACCCAGCAAGCAATCCTGGGCAGCCTCATTCCCTGCCACTGTCCTTCCCAACGGCCTTGGGCTCCCTGTTGCAGGCCTAGCTACCTTCAGGACGACTCTGGCTCCAGCCAAGCTTCCCTCCTTGAGTGAGAGCCAAGCACCTGCTCTCCCTCCTAGCCAGCCACACCTGCCCCAGGTTCAGCCCTTTAATGCCTCCCTCTGGGCTTGACACACAGGGCAGGTGTAGCAGGGCAGGGTTGATTGAGCGCCTCCAGGCTCTCATTAACCCCTTCTGGCCCAGGGTGGGGTTGGTTCATCCCATCACTCTCCATTGAACTGGCCTCTTGAAGGAAAACTGCAGTGCCCGTTCATTTTTCTGTGCACACCAGGGCCAGCTGCATGAGCTGAGCAAACTCAGCTTCTGTGTTGGAGGCTAATGGTCCGTGTTAGCGTAGATTCATCTCTCTCTGAGACAGCTGGTGGAGAATATTTTTATATGACAGCAGAACTAGTTTTTACCTTTGAATCAGGTCTCTGGTTCCCCATAGCGGCTCCTTAGCGTCTTTGGTATTTGCTGAGCCAATAATCACTGGCTCAAATCCATGTAACCGATACCGGGAGCTGTTTTACATGAGCATTCAGCTCTCAGACTGTTTGATCTTATCCAGCTACACGCAAAGAGTGGTAGTATCAGCATTTCAGCAAGGGGGGTGGGGGTCTAAGTCAGGCAGCGGTTTCTGATTCAGCTGCAGCAAATGAAAGCACAAGATGTAGATGACCAGAATTGATGATCAGATTAAGCTTTGTTCCCATGGGGCAGCAGGTGAATAGCGCTCAGCACAGGTGCTGGAACTAGGGGTGCTGGAGGTGCTGCTGCACCTCCCCCCCCTCCCCCCCCCCCCGGCTTGAAGTGGTTTCCATGATATCCAGGGTTTACAGTTTGGTTCAATGGCTCTCAGCCCCCCCATGATACACATTGATCCAGCGCCCCTGGCAATCAGGATGCGAAATGGTTTTTGTGCCGTTGGGCTAGCTGGAGACACCAGCACATTGGCCTGGATGCAGGGGACCATTTGTATCTCCACTCCACAGGGGCCTTATTGGCAGACGCTAGTTCTTGTTGGAGCTTTCCCCTTTTGGGGCTTTGCACATAGGTGGACTGTGCTGAACAAAAGAAAAGACACCCACGAGACCGGAAAGAGAAGTAGCATCGTGCTCTCCAGCACCCTGCCCCAAGTCAGGAATGGACACAAGCTGGAACCCCAAATGCCCTGCAGCGCCCTCTTCTGGGAAGGTGCTGGGCATGAGCAGACTCCAAATGACCGGGGCTGTGGTCACACTTTGACAACACTCGGCTTGTGTGTGTGTGTGTGTGTGTGTCAGACATGCGTGTACAAACTCAGTGGTTAACTTCCACTCTGCCCACAATCAACAGCTGTCAGCTATGTAACGACCAGATGCATTTAAATCAGCAAAAAGCTTTTATTGTTTTCTCACATTTCAGCCACCAGCCAAACCGATTGTAAGGGCTGTTTGTGGAGAAGGCAGGACAAGCAAGAGGCAGGCTGCAGCGGCTGTTTCTGCAGGAGGAAGAGGGAAGAGCAGTCGTAGCTTTCACTTTGGATAGAAGAATGAAAGTACTCCCCCAACAGCTGTCACCGCACCTTTGGTAGCAAGAGAAAGTCCTGCAGCACCTGAGAGGAAACAGAGGAAATTTTACCCCAGTTCATTAGCTCTCCTAGCAGGCCAGTTAACCCCTGCCATTGGTGCATCAATTTCCAGCAAAGCTCCTGCCAGCACAATCTGACTGGGGGCACAACAAAACAAATAACCCTCCTTAGTTTTTGGCATGGATGTAATTGATTACGTTCTTAAATCGGCCTGCCGTCACCCAGGACTAGTAAGACAGCTGTGTGCTTTGTTCACCTGTCTTCACAGAACACATTGGAATCTGCGTTCCTCTAGCTTGGGTCATTTATGTCTAATGCAGAATAGTGAGTGAGTCCAGTCCAAAGCTAGAGTGGAGTTAATCACGTCTGGCTTTCTTTTGCCATAATCTTTAAGGGCCTTCTGTGGATTTATATGAGTAACCGCAGCTACTTTCTAATCCCTTCCCCTTCCCCTCACTCCCTTCTCCTGGGCACTTAGAAAACCAAAACACTTTCGTTCAAGCATCTGCTTGTTTCTGTACCGCTGCACTGTAGTGGCAGCCGAGTGGAATTGCACGTACACCCAGTTCGGTGTTGGGATGTGGCTAGCATCCCTGGCTGGCTAGAGTGGTGAGCTTGAGGAAGCATGCCCCACGGCAATGTGGAATTCCACCTCTTGCCTGACAGCATTTGCAGCTAGAGGTCCTGCATCGGCGGGTCTACACTATGTAAGAAGATTGTGAACAGGATCCTAGGTGAGTGCAGGATAAGGCCAGTGCTAGTTAGGCAGTGAGCCCAGGTCCCCACTAGTCAGACCACCGATAACAGTATAGTTTGGAGGACCATACGCGCCGGGAGGAGCAGAGCTCATTTGCCAAGACAGTGGAGGGACAGTTCTTCTTTACATGCAAGAGAAGTGAGAGCAAATGTGGAAATACTAAGATCATCTTTCACTGCAGAATCGTTTGCCAGTCATAAGCTCAGACACTGATGCGTACGAATGAAGCTCAGCTCCTAATGCCTGCGAGACTTACCCACGGATTGCAGAACTGCCACAGTACTTCCAGCGGCTACCCCTCCTCCATTGGCTACGGCCGCTGCTGACATCATCTTGGCAGCAAGGGTCCCAGCTGCAATGCCTGCTCCAGTAAAGCCGGCTGCCCCGAGTGCTACTGGGACAGCAACGGTGGCAACTCCTGCATGACAAAAAGTGCTGCGATGTTAATTACAAAATGGGATCCCAGAGCACCGCATCTCCAGCTTCGGTCCCCAGAGCCACCCCCAGACCGACTCCCTCGCTGCTTCAATTGCTCATGCACTGAACCACCACCCACGGCTCCATTTGTGCAGTGTCAAAAGTCATTACAGGGCTTGAACATTTCCAAGCAAACTTGCTGCAAGCAGAAGTCCAAAGGACTTGTCTCCAGCCACTCTCCCTGCTCTCCTGTGAGCACCTGCAGCTTCGCGTGGCTTGGGGCAGGCACAGGCCATAAGGGCCAACATATCCTCAGTAGGAGAGACCCTTGTGCTTCGGGAGAGCAGATGAGCCAAGTAAACCCAAGGCAAAATAAATCTCAGTTACAATCTCAAGTGTTTTGCAATATTGACCCACTGTCCTGAGCTTGCAACTTACCTAATCCAACAGTTGCTCCAACAGCAATGGGGATAAATCCTAGGAAAGGAGATGTTTATAGTAGTGAGCCATCAAAGACTTTAGCAGATGATCAGCAGATGAGAATAGAAAGGGGGAGAGGCCTGTGCCGCAGTAACCTGGATTTTGTTTGAACGTTCTCTGCCTCTAAACATGCTGGATTCCACTTTGCCATCATCTTTGAGCATTTCTACTCGATAGTGAGCCATGTACTCAATGCTCCACTCTTGGCATGTGTGAATTCCTCCCCTTCTATAGCAGCTGCCGTGTAAACTGGGATGAGGCTTCTAAAAACCATATAATAAGCCAGCTGGGGGAAAAGCCCTGCCGGTCCCTATGTGGGTGAAGCCAGCCAATCGCTGCGCTCTCGAATGGACTCACGCATGAAAATGATTAAAGACAAAACATGCTATCACCCGGGGGGCAAACGCTTCTCACCAAAGGCTCACTCTGTTGTGATCTCTCTGTCTCAGGCCTTGTCCTCAAAGGAAACCAGCACAGCACCCTCAAAAGACAAGCCTGGAAGCTGAAATTCATAATTTTGCTAGACACTAAAAATCCTGGGCTTAATAAAGACACTGGATTTCTGGCTTATGACAACAATCCGTAACCCACTCACCCCTTTGTCCCATGACTGCCGGGGTGTTAAACGGGCCACATCACCTGGACTGGTCCCTTAGACTAGGTGTCAACTCCGTATTCTAAACAATCTGTGCTACCTTGCCTTTAGCTGTGACATTCGGAGTACCTGTCCCAGGTCTGACGAAGCGCTCTGTGTAGCTCGAAAGCTCATCTCTCACACCCACAGGAGTTGGGCCAGTAAGACCTATTACTTCACCCACCTTGTCTCCCCTAAAAGCTGGTAGAAGACAGAGATTCAGACGCTTTGGCGAAGGATTTGCCCCCCTCTCGGCTGTAGCTACGCAAGCTCTAACAGGGCTTCTCTACGCTGATTGGCCCAAACAGAAGGCCCGCCTACAGCTGTGTGCGCAAACAACACAGGAAACGAAACGGATTTCTTAGGTTTCTATTTTCCAGCCCAAGTTGGACTTTATTCAGCCCTGAAAGAATCTTTCTTCCAAAGCCCGATTAGTAACATGAATCAGGAACGCTGGGCCTTCAAATTAGGATTTCATTTAAAGGCATCAGTCACTTCCCTGGCAGTTCGTCTTTCAGGAACTGTCTATAAATGACATAACATAGTTTGGTGATTTTTGCCAAGACCCACTGACCCATCCACCCCTTGTAACACTGAAACAAACCAGCAAAATTAAGCCCCCTCCCCAATGCTTTATGTAATTTATAGACATCCCCTCACTTCTCCTTGACTCATCACCCACAGCATGCAAATGCCCTAGCCCTGGGCAGATTTAGAAGAGGTATGTCAGTGCTGTTACAATGAAGGGTCTCTTCCCCTCAGAGCAGCAGCAACTTACCTCCAGCGTCCGTCCGGTGAGCAGAATGAATTGATTGCTGGGCAATGCTGCTGTATCAGGAGCCCAGTTTCCAGGCGTCTGCCACTACATGGGTGTGTGTGCAGAGAGGACGTCGCATCCCCCACTAATAGCAGGGATGGCAAGATCCCACGCCCTGCTCCCCTTGAACCTCCCTGCCGCTGGACACACGGACTCCGGAGCATCTGCATGTTCACATTCTTAGGGCACAAATAGATAAAACCACTTGAAGTGCCTCCCCTTGTGATCCAGACCCAGGTGGTACAGTCCTTCTATGCCAAGACAGCAAACCCCGTCCTTGCCACATCCTAGCCGGGCAGAGTCCCACCCACCCGTCTCCTGGCCCAAGAAACAGTCTGTAGATATAAGCTGCAAAACAACTGAATCCCCCCCTCCCCCGGGGTTCTGCCCTCTTCTGTGCGGCTGTAGAGTGGATAGAGGGGACCTCTGTGGTTTAAAATTCTGCTTGGTTACGTTTTTTTTGCTTGTTACATTAGCCTAGACGATTCAGTGGTCAAGGCGAACTAGTGAAATGGTGACATCACAAGAGGCTGAAAGGTGTGTAATTAGGAGGGATTTTTAGTGACATGGCCCAAAACTCTGTTTCTGATTTGATTTTAATACCCACGTAACTCTGATGTCTGGGCTAGACAGAGAATGGTTTCAGCCTGGTTTGAGCCTGTCACAGTAATGGGGGATTGGAGGACCGGCTGCAGCAATCCACTCCCCGAGGGCCCTAGTAGCAGGGGTTGCTTTTGTTAGAGCTTTATTGCATGTCTTAGAGCTGAGTCATCAAGAAACAAGGACACTCAGCAGAGGTGGCAGCTCTCTACCGCGTAACCCGCCACTGAGCTAGGAATGGCTAGCTGTAGCCACGTTGAGTGGCCACAAGATTAAACCCCAGGCTTATTGCAAAGCCGGCTCAGAGGAGGATGCTGGATGGATCTACCTCTGGCAGAGGCCGAGAGATTCTAGCTCTTTTTTCACTTTGACAACACTTTGCTTTGGTCCTGGCAATACACTGGCGTGAAGGTGTGTGTGCACATTCGGTGAGCTATTTTGCACTGACACACAATCAACCATAACAACTCAGGGCATTTAAATTTGCAAAAGTTTATTGATTTGTCACATTTCAGCCAACAGCAATAATTCAGCCATAATCCCAGCAGAACTTGATGTCTGGTGTTGAGAAGGTAGAACAAGCAACAGACGTGCGGGATCTGTTTCTACAGGCCACTTGTTTTTGCATTCAACTACAAAGCCATTTCTCTAACTTGCTACTTGTTGCATTAGCCTGATGGTGCAATTGAAAAACTGCCAGCGGACGAGTCGTTGCGTCTTCTAGAGCATAAAGGAGCAGTTGTAGCTTTCAGACTAAGGCACCGACTGCTGCCCCAACACCTACTATCACGGCTTTGGCAGCTGCAGGAAGGCCTGCAGCACCTGAGAGGAAACAGAGAATCAGCTAGTCAGTATCACGACGCTGCTAGCAGGCCAGTTATCCCCCTCCCATGTCCTGGCACTATAGAAGTCATGACGCTTTCTGTATGGATGCAATAGGTTACACTGTTGCTTGGTAGTAGAGTCCCTTTTACCAGGAGCCAAGAGGCCAGTTCTGTACTTTGCTGCCCTGCCCTGATGGTGCAGCCTTGAACAGGAGTGGGATTTTCAAACAGGGCACTAACACTATTCCCCTTAAAGTCAATGGGGCGCATCCCCAGGGAGAACAGAGTGAGATGGGTGAACCCTGAGCGCCTCTGAAGATACCAACTGTTCCTCTACAACAATGGAAGCGAGCCATGGTACGGAGTGAGCAGCTAGCCAGAGGGATAGTGAAGAGAGAAGCTAGAGCATGTTGCATCTAAGTGCTTAGCAGTTTATTAGCAGGGTCTGTGGGGAGCAGGTTTGGCCAGTCAGGGGAGAGACTTATTCCTCATTACATGCAAGAGAAATCAGAACCAGCACAGAAATGTCAGACTCTCTCCATGCAGGGTTGTTCATAAGGCAGGAGACCACTACCAGACACACATGCATTTCAATGAAAGGTTAGCTCCCCATTACTTACCAATGGATTGCAGAACTGCCACAGCACTTCCAGCAGCTACCCCTCCTCCATTGGCTACGGCCGCTGCTGACATCATCTTGGCAGCAAGGGTCCCAGCTGCAATGCCTGCTCCAGTAAAGCCGACTGCCCCGAGTACTACCGGGATCCCAACGCATGCCACGCCTGCATTCATGACACAGCGAGGTTAAGCACAGTCCAGGCTCTTACAGCAATTGCTTCTGCAGCAGAGCCAGCCCTCCATGGACCTGCATCCGTCCACCCGCCCAGCTCCTCTCCTGGGTGGTCCAATGGATCGTGGGGTTAGCAACCAGGAAGGGCGACAGGGTCAGAGCCATATGTGAACCACGCCCTGAACTGAACTTTCGCTAATCTGCAAAGCAAGCCCTAGCCGGGTGCACAAGTGGAGCTTAGAAGCAGCATCTTGCCTTCCTAGCTCTGCTCAGCAGAGTGCATTGATGCTACAGGACCTTGCCATATCCCCGTGGGGCCGGTCGCCCCCTGAAAGGACAGCACCGGGGCAATGGCTGGGGATGGAGCTCTCACCAAGGGCACGTACAGTACAAGGAAGGCCTAGGCTCAGTATAGCCCAGTGGGTACAAGCTCTCCGTTTTCACACCAGCAAAAGGAACTGTGGGCTTGCAGGGTTTCAAAGGGATTGTCTCCAGCCCCTTTCCCTGCTCCCACGGCCCCCGACCCTGCGGCCTCATGTGGGCTGGGGAAGAAGTCAAGCAGACAGGGGCAGAGTTCTTGCTCTCCACAGGTCAATAACATCGGATGCCTGACTCTCCTGAGGTTCATTCGCACTAGGAGGGGCAGCTGGTGAACCAGGAGAGTCCCTGGCCGAATAGACTCAGAGAATCTCAGGGTCGGAAGGGACCTCCGGAGGTATCTAGTCCATCCCCCTTCAATAAGTCTTTGATAAGTACAGCTGTCAAGTGTCAACCAATCAGTGCCATGGGTTAGCCCCTTACCTGCTGCAACGCCTGCTCCAGCCAAAGTAACAAGACTGTCTAGGGAATGAGAATCTGATGTTAGTGGCCCAGCAAAGACATTCGCATGCTATAAACACGTAACCATGCAAAGCTGGGGAGGTCGGTGCCCTTAGTGAGCCCCAGGGTTTTTTTTTTTTATTCGAACCTCGGCATCTAAAGCAGCTGGAGTGCCTGTGTCCAATGTGAAGGGTTTGATAAGGAGAGCGAGGCTGGGGAATTACCTGATGGGTTCCCTGTCTCTGTAAAGCAGCATCTCACTGGCCAGGAGGCTGCGGCCGAGGTCAGGGAAGCCATGAAGAGCCTCAGCACAATGTAACCAAGGGTCAGAATAGCAGAGCAAGAGGGAAGGGATTTGGGGATGCTCCAGTCTGTTGCAAAAGGAACATTTAAAAAAGAAATGGCTCTGAAGTCTCCATCCCATCCTGGCCCCGCCCCAGCCATCCGTGGGAGCAGGGCCACGTTTGCCCTGTGGTGGTGATGAGTCCAAAGCAGATTCGCCTCAGTACTGCCAGCGCCAGGTAGAAGGAACCCAGCCAGTGAGGCTAGTTCTGAATTATTCTCTTCATGCCACAGGCAGACACGTTCTCACGCGCTGGGGCTGCACGGGAAGTGTCCAGGGCCTCCCCCTGTTCTGGCTTTCGAGGGGTGGCTGGCTGCCAGCACGGCATGGTGACTTCGTCGGGGAGCAATTCTTGTTCAAGGCGCAGGTAAATAAAAGGTTCTCACCAAGCATGTTTGCTGCGTGTGGCTCTAAGTCTGTCACCTGGGTATCGTTGGCCCTGCACAGAAAGTGGGAAACGCAGTTAGTCCAGTTCCGAGCATCCTCCCAAATACAGCCCCTGGGGGCCAGTGCCACGGGTGTGGGGCTACCCGTGTAATTGCTGGTGTTTGTACATGCCCCAGTGTCACTAACTAGACCTCAGCTCCTTCCCCACGTGCAGCCAGAGCTAGTGTCCAGGGGTAACCCATTCTCACAGCTGATCTGCAAGCTGTCTCGCCAAACCCCATTGCCCTCCTAGCCACCCCCCCGCTTGGCTCTCGTGAGTGCACCCCTCCAATTGCACGTGGGGGATGCATCGCTCTGTGCTTGCACACATCCAGCCTCGCTCTCTGCCCAGACTGTCCCCACCCACGCAAGACCTGCCCTCGCTGCGCCATGCTAAGGGGGTTGCCTCTCACCCCTCTCATTCTTGGGCAGATTGTAATTTAAATTCTTGCTGAACATTTCCCCTCCGGCTGGGGGTGCAGGCTCTGGGGTAGGGCTGGGGATGAGGAGTTTGGGGTGTAGGAGGGTGCTCTAGGCTGGGATTGAGGGGTTTGGAGGGCAGGTGGGGGATCGGGGCAGGGCCTTGGGGTGTGGGAAGGGATGCAGTCTCCATTTGGGGGTGCGGGCTCTGGGGTAGGGCTGGGGATGAGGAGTTTGGGGTGTAGGAGGGTGCTCTGGGCTGGGACCGAGGGGTTCGGAGGGCGGGAGGGGGATCAGGGCGAGAGTCTCAGGGGTGCAGGCTCTGGGTGGCGCTTACCTCAAGCAGCTCCCGGAAGCAGTGGCATGTTCCTTCTCCGGTTCCTATGCAGAGGCGCGGCCAGGTGGCTCTGCGCGCTGCCCCGTCCACAGGCACCGCCCCTGCAGCTCCCACTGGAGGGGCCATTGGAGCGGGGCCATTGGAGCGTGTAGGAGCTGGAGGGGGGCCATGCTGCGGCTTCAGGGAGCCGCATGGAGCGGCCCTGACCCTGCTCCCCGACTGGAGTGCTGGAATGGAGCAAGCCCCAGACCCTGCTCCCCAGTGGGAGCTCGAGGGCCGGCTTAAAGCAGCTGGCGGGCCAGATTCAGCCCGCGGGCCATTGTTTGCTCACCCCTGCCCTAACTGCCCTGCAATTTCGCTGTACTAACCTCCTCCATCCGTGCTCTCCCTCCGCTGTGCATTAGCGAGGGACTCAAAGGAAACAGCTTTCAGATCCTCCTGCCTTGAACCCTTCCAGACTATTTTTTCAAACAGTGTTGTTCACTCCCCCGCCCAGTCTCAGAAGATTGTCTGAGACCGACTCAAATGCATCCACTAAGAATTTTCGAAGCTCTCTGCACTTAAGTTAGACTTGGGAGGCTCTTCAGGGGGTACTCACGTGAAATTTGGCCCAAAATCAAAGACAACCCTTCCCTCCTCCCCCCCCCCGAAAAACAAACCAAACCAAACCCCACAATTCAAGAGCATTAGAGAAGTTTGCATAATCACTGAGGACAGGCAGGTGAAAGAGGATCCCTAGGTTTCAATTTCCCAGCCCAAGCTGCAAGAAACGAAAGTAAAAGCAAACTTGGACTTAAAAAATACAGTAGAACCTCAGAGTTCCGAACCCCCTGGGAACGGGGGCTGTGTGTAACGCTGAAATGTTCAGAACTCTGAACTAAATGTTATGGTTGGTCTTTCAAAAGTTTACAACTGAACATTGACTTAATACAGCTTTGAAACGTCACTATGCAGAACGAAAAATGCTGCGTTTAACCATCTTAATTTAAATGAAACAAGCACAGAAATAGTTTCCTGATCTTGTCACAACATTTTTTTTTTTTTTTTAAACTTTCCCTTTTTGTTAGTAGTTTACATGTAACACAGCACGGTACTGTAATTGCTTTTGTTTGTCTCTGCTGCTGCCTGATTGCGTATTTCTGGTTCCAAATGAAGTGTGCGGTTTGACTGGTCAGCTCGTAACTCTGAGGTTCTACTGTACGAGGTTTCTTAGAAGTGCGGCTAAGCACGGGAAAGAAATCAGATTACTAACGGGGAAGTTACTTTGTTGGAAGCCTTCTTTCCACATCTGTTATAAATATTGTCTGCCCCAGGGAGAGCATCACAGAGATAAGGTTGGCAGAATTAAATTTTTAAAAATAAATTAACAAACAATATTGTTTTTTAAATGTGTCTATTTAAATGGTCACAGTTGTGCAAAATTGTGGGTTTTAAGCATTTTTATAGATTTAAATTTTCACCGTTGCAGAAAATTATTGGGGATGGGCAGGCAACTGGGGTAGGGGGGTGTGTGTGTGTGTGTGTGTGAGTCAATAATTTTTTAATGGCAGAAGACATAATTCAAAAAGTTAAAGCCTTATAACCGTTACGACGAATTGTCAACATCACATATCAAAATACACCTCTACCCCGATATAACGCGACCCGATATAACACGAATTCGGATATAACACAGTAAAGCAGTGCTCGGGGGAGGCAGGGCTGCGCGCTCCAGCGGATCAAAGCAAGTTCGATATAACGCGGTTTCACCTATAATGCGGTAAGATTTTTTGGCTCCCGAGGACAGCGTTCTATCGGGGTAGAGGTGTATACAAAGTAAATAAATATCCTTCATTCAAACTCTAAGTTCTCCAGCAGCATTTGTCTTACTTTGCCTATCCATAAACTTCAGTTATTGGAAATATTTTTGGTGGGGGTGCCTATGAGGCAATCCACATTTACCAATAAAAATCTAACCCTTCCAATCCTAGTTAGGAGGCACCTGAAGCCCAGGCAAAGTTAAAAATGTTACTTATGTTATGGGGGGAAAGAGTAAAATTGATGGAGCTGCGGGTTCCTGTCATTTTCAATTTGTTTGTTTTTAGCAAATGCAACCTCCCACCATTGGAAGGTAAAATTCTCTTATCAATAGAGCAGCAGCTTACCTTCAGCCTTGGGGCAGAGGACTGGTCCACCCTCCGAGGGACGTCGCTATATATAGGGAGCACTGGACCCAGCTATATACAGTGAACCAGCTTTTGGGTGGGTGTCTAGACCGCAGGACAAGCAGCCCACCCCAAAGGCAGGGAAAATGCCAGGGTCCCCGCGCTCCCTTTTAAACACAGGTTTAGGGAGGATTCACTTGTGAGCAGTCAAAGTGTGCTCAACCCCTCGCCCCCCCCTCCAAATCCTCGGCCCTGCGATTCAGAGCCAGATGGTACAGTCTGTGTGCAAAACGAAAAACATTTTCTGAAAGTTTCCCGTCCTGCTCATGGGTCCGCCTCCCTGACAAAGGTTATCCAAAGGAGGCCCAGAGCAAACACGCCACTCGAGTTCTGCCTCTTTCTCTATTTTTGCTGCTTCCTGGTGGATAACCAAGGGCCCAAAACCCTTTTCAAAAGATTATTCTATGGGCTGTTGGCATGACACCTCCCCAGCCTCACGGGGACAGGTTCGGTGAGGTTTCCTTCCTTGGTTTGCAAGTTGACTGGCGATCCTCAAGAGAAACGTGGCAGAATTAAAACGGAAACTTTCCTGAGTCTCCCTGAACAGTCGTCCCCCCCCATCCTCTTTTCTCTTCCCCTGACAGGAAAAGGGGCCCTTTGTAAAAAGGCAGGTTAGTGGCTTGGCAGCCCTGGATTGGAAGCTGTCCTCACATAGCAGACCCTCTGCCAACATACCTGGGCTGGAGGGAGAGGGAAGCACAGTCTGAGGTCCGTTCAGTCCTTTGTTTCTCTGCTGCAACTACCCCCAAAGGGTAGGGATAGAAGCAAGTTAAATGCGGTTGCGGGATGCAGGGAACTGTCCATTGGGATCTGAACTGAAACTAAACCTCACTGTATAGTGGGCACTAAAGCCAACCGAAGGCAAGGCACTAGCCGTGAGAGGCTGAGCCTGGCGCTTCTTCCACACCCACCAGCGTAACAGCATCGGCTCGGGAGCCATTGCACCTCCCTTGCTTTGGATGGGATTCCGTCTGCATCTTCACCAGCCACTGCTGCCACATGTGGCGTTCTGCCCCCAGTGACACGTATGCAGCCCGTCCGTCTTCAACGGGTTTCCTAGAGGCAACTGTTTGGACCGCAGTAAGCAAGCCTGTGGACGATGCACAAGGTGGAGA
The DNA here is from genome assembly GCF_028017835.1 of Emys orbicularis. Lineage (NCBI taxonomy): Eukaryota > Metazoa > Chordata > Testudines > Emydidae > Emys > Emys orbicularis. The sequence goes on along the minus strand of NC_088705.1, from coordinate 4,136,429 downwards.
TGGAATCTAGCTCCTTCTCCCATTGCGGCATGGGGCTGTCGGACTAGTGGGAATAAAGCCAAAATGAAGCAACCTGCGGTGGCTGAATATTCACACTAGCTCCTCGTGTGCAAGGATCCACTTCCACATAGTTCAGTCTGCAGACACAACTAACTGCAACTACACCTCTACCCCAATAGAACGCTGTCCTCGGGAGCCAAAAAATCTTACCGTGTTATAGGTGAAACCGTGTTATATCGAACTTGCTTTCATCCGCCGGAGCGTGCAGCCCCCCCCACCCCCCGGAGCGCTGCTTTACCGCGTTATATCCGAATTCGTGTTATATCGGGGTAGAGGTGTATAACGTTTCTATTGCCACGTTGGACAGCTGCATGAGCTAAGCAACAGTTTGTGCTTCAGAGGAAGGTTTCTCACATCAGCCCCGATGAACACATCTGACAAAGGCTGTTTACATCACAGAACTAACTTCTACCTGCGAATCAGATCTCTTCTCCACGGGGCTAGTGCTTCTCTTCTCTCATGCCAATGCCCAAGAAGCTAGAGACTTCTGGCTCAGCCAGTCTAACCGGCTGGGAGCAGTTTTCAGGCACTCAGACTGATTTGATCTTAGCAGGCTACTGACAAGAACACTGTTATCAGCATTTCAGAAGGAGGGCTAAATAGCCCTCAATTGCAGCAAGAGAGTAAACTTGATAGAAACTCTTAAACCCAGGAGGGCGACTGAAGGCCTGGCTGAGAGCGAGGTATAGGGCTAGCTAGGGATTGGCAGCATCCACACTCAGGAGCAGACAATGCATCTGATGTGAGATTTCTCTATTCAGCATATTGTCTCTTCTCAAAAACCCCACAGGGGACAGGCATATGTGTGCGTAGGGTGACCAGATGTCCTGATTTTCTAGAGACAGTCCCGATATTTGGGGCTTTTTCTTATATAGGTTCCTATTACCCCCCCCACCCCCCGTCCCGATTTTTCACACTTGCTGTCTGGTCACCCTAGGAGTGCTTGAGGGAAAAGATACAGGGAGGATCAGCTGATATAGCAACCTGCCACCCAGGTAGGATTGGGCACAGAATTCACTCCAAAGCCTCTCCAAGGGAGAGGCTTATAACCACCTCCGACGCTCCCTAGGGCTTTGACTCTCCCCACATCAATTTCAAACTAACCAGTTTGTCCATTTAAAACCAGCTTTATTGTTTTCACACACCCCCCCACCATAATCAGAGCAGCTCAACAACCGTTAAAGAGAAGGCAGAACAAGCGACACGTTTGCAGTAGCTTTTCCCAGGCAACAACGAAGTAATTACCACCCCACATCACATAGCTTGCTGCTTTGGCCCCGCTTTGCAGCTTAAGGGTTTCCAGGACTGGTCAGTGTCTACTTCAGATGCCAGCAGGACTTGCATAGCTTTCATTTATCCTAAGAGAACCAGAAGCCAACAGCTGCACCTACAGATCCCAGTGCAGTGCCCAGCCTAACTTTAGCACCTGGCGAGAGTCCTACAGCACCTGCAAGGAATCAGAGGAACAGCTAGTCAGTATCACTACATTGCACGAGTCCCTTGACTCTCCTAGAGGAGTGAAATCTGCTCTTAGTAGTGTAAGTCCAGAGAGACTCCAGAGATCAGTGGAGTCACTCTGGATTTGCACTAGCATGACTGAGAATAGAATCTAGCCCAGAGCCACCAGCTAACCCCTGCCCCTGGCCTCTGCTGATAAGGGATAGACTGCCAGTGAAATCTGAGAATTAACCCTTAATGCTTTCTGCACTGACACAACGGACTCTGCTATTTTAAGGCCGCTGGGTGCAGTCTTCTTTCTTCCCAAGAGCTGCAAGACACGTGTGGGTTGATCACCTGTTGATCTGTGCGCCTCTGCCTTGGTTCATTTGCATCACCCATTATTGGAGGAGTCCCTGATCAGGGGTACAGTGACCCTAGTACTGTATTTATTACGAACCTGCCAGGGTTTTAGCTCTCGCCTCTCCCCCTCACGACTCCTTCCTAGAGGAAATCAATCCTTTGAGTGTCTAAACCCAAACAGGTGGGTTAGTTCTTGTTCCTGCGGTGACCTGAGCACGCACCCCAGTGCAATGTTGGGATATGTACAGCATCCTTGCCTTAATTTCTAATGGCTTGAGCTGTGGATTCAAGAAAGCACCTCCCTTCCATCCCTCCCACCTCCATGGCAATCGGGACTTCCACCTTTAGATGCAAATGCTGGAAGCCATGGAGCACCGGGGCCTGGCCTGACAGTTTAACAGAAGTTATAAAGCTATACTTGGTAAAATACTGAATACACAACGTGATCAATGCTACTTATTTCGATGAGGTCAGGCCCAGGCTACCCAGACCACCACCATCACCAGCATACTGTTGAGTACATGCACCACTGCCCCTGCAGGGCACGTGTTAGCAAAGTCAGCAGGTCACACGTTAGCAACACATTTGGTCAAACAATATAGAGACAGACTTTGCTCTTCCTTCTAAAGGAAAATCGGAGCTTGTGTGGCAGTGGCAGGATCGCAAGGCAGGAGAGCACCAGACACGGGTCTGAATGAGGCTTCACCTCGTAGGCTTACCCGCTGATTGCAGTGTTGCCACAAGGCTCCCAGCAGCCACTCCTCCTCCGTTGGCGATGGCAGCTGCTGACATCATCTTGGCAGCGATCGACCCAGCTGCAATGCCTGCTCCTGTAAAGCCTGCTGCCCGGATTGCTACTGGGGCCCCAATGACTGCAACTCCTGCGTTAGAGACACTGCCGTGTTAAGCAGAGCATTGGCTGGTAGGCCAGGTCTAACAATCGGTATAACTACCTAAAAAAATTCACACCCTAAGCAATGTACTTCTACTGACCTAACCCCCCAGTGGAGACAGCTAGGGCCGCATTAGACTTGCCAGGGCCCCGGGCAGAAGCTAAGGAGCCGAAGCCCGAGTTCTGCCATGCGGGGCTGAAGCCGAAACCCGATCATGTAACTTAGCTTTGCCAGGCCCCCTGTGGCGTGGGGCCCCAGGCAACTGCCCTGCTTGCTACCCCCTAACGCCAGCTCTGTAGACAGCACTATGTCAAGAGGGGAGCTTCTCCCATCGACACAGCTCCTGCCTCTCACGGAGGTGGGTGAACTCCGGCAATGGGAGAAGCTCTCCCGTCGGTGTAGTAGCACCTTCACTAAAGCGCTACAGCAGCACCGGTGTATGTGTAGACAAGCCCTTAGACTGGCTCCACCCAGAACGTTCATGAACCAGCTCCCACCCACAGCTCCCACCAAGCTGCATGTCCTGACCTAGACTCCCAGGAAGGGCTACAGGGAGACTCAACCCAGGCAAGGCAGATCACTGGAACCAGCATGGCTAGGACACCCCATGCCTGGAGGGCCGTCCAGTTCTGCAGAATAGACTCAGCCCCCCATGGGCACACACATGAGTTCAAATGCAGATTTCTGCTCCCCAGGCCAGTGACCCCACTCTTCCTCTGGAGCCGCTGCCCACTCACTGGGACAGAGTCAAGCAGCCAATGAGGTGTCCCTGCTCCCTACAGGCCAGCATGTTCACGCATCTGGAGTCTCTTTGCCACCACTCAGCATGACACCTGCACTGTCTGCAGGGGGAGAAGCTGGGCCACAAAAAAATCTGGATGAATTAAGTGCTTTGACTTAGCCCCTTACCTATTCCGAAACCTGCTCCAATTGCTGCTTTCATTGCTTTGCTTCTGGATTCTAGGGAAGGAGAAGATTTGCATCACTACAATGAGATCAGCACATTTTAAACACACACACATGGAGGAAGAAGCCAGCTCCTGGTGCAGCCACCTCCACGGTCCAGGCTTGTTTCTAAATCGCTGTCTAAATTTGCTGGATTTTGCTCTGCTACAATGATCAGCAAGTACTTCCACACAAAGCAGGCACTTCCAACAGGACACATTTACCCAGCAGATCCACTTCCTGAAGGGTTCCTTTGTCCTCTTTGTTTAGGAAGGTCTCTGACCAGCCCAGAGGAGTAGACTGGGGCAGCAGGAGTGGGAAGATTGTACTCTACTGGCATTCCAGAAACGGTGGTCCAGGTAAAAGCAGCAGAGGAAAGAGGCAGAGAGTTTCAGATGCTGCAGAAAATACATTACCAGTAGCACTGGATTCTAACCCATACTGAGCACACTCTCCATGAACATCACTCGGAGCGGAGGCCTTCTGTCCTTACACACTTAAAGCAGATTTGCCTCAGTATTGTCTGCTCTGAGGGGTGAAGTAACCATTCACTTAGACCATCTTAGAATGGTTTTTCTTCCAGCTGTCCCAACAAATTCACCCCACCACTGGTTTCTGCTGTGGAAGTGTATCTACTCTACAGAGCTGCCTTGACTGACCCTATCTCAGTGAACTTCTCCTGATTCAGGCTAACATGCGACAGCGTGACCATGCCATAAGCCAACAAGTGTGTGCTGCGGCAGGCTGTGACTCCCTGTGTCCGCACTAGCACTGCATCCATTTGTGTTACGCTAAGGCTTCTGGGAGTGTGTCCCAGGGTTCACAGCATCACTACAAACTGCACCACTCTCCCTCGGCATTGTGGGAGAACTCTGCTCCTCGCCAGGCAGGGATCAGAGACTGCAAAGATCTAAAACCTGGAAACTCCCAAGATCCACCTAGTTCCAGGAAGCCAGCAGGTGTGGTGGCATGGATCCTGCACAGGGCAATGACACACTGCTGCTAGTAGCAGTTTTTATAGAGCTACTGACGTCTTGGCGAGAGGCAAGAGAAGCAGGTACAGCAGAAAGCAGCAGTAGGTGTCCCAGTAACAGTCTTGCTCAGAGAATGGCAAGGTGTGATGTTGACAGGAGAATGTGTCAGTTACATGCAGAGCTTCAGGAGACAACTAAGAAGATAAAGGGAATGCTTTAGACTGAGTGGGTTCAAGAATCTGAATCTTTACAGGCTACTTTCTACTAGACTTCCAGACCCTGGCAATGAGAGGTGACCTGTACTCTCACGTTTGCTTTGTATGATGGAGACAATAGTGATTTATAGATGCTGGGGCAAACGGATCTGTTTTGGTACATCTTGTGAACAAACCAGCATAAGAAAGCGCATTAATTGAATACATGCAAAAGCCAATTTTTTTTTTCTTCTAAAATGTGAGGTCTTCCTGGAGAGGGATGTTTCAAAACCCTTTCTAGTGAAGGATTAGCAGCCGGATTGTCATCGTCAGTGATGACAACTGGGATGGGCCCAAGCCGCGCCAAGCCTTGGGGGCCGGGCCCGAGCTGAGCCTTGGGGGCCGGGCCCGGCCCGAGCCGAGGGAGACGGGCCGGAGCCGAGCCGAGCTGCGGGGCCTGGGCCGGACCCGAGCCGAGCTGCGGGGGCCGGGACGGAGCTGAGCCAAGCGGGCCGGGCCGGCGCGCTCGGCCAGAACCGGGGCCAGCGCCCCGGGGCCGGAGCTGCTGGAGCCGGAGGTGCTCGGCCGGGGCCGGACTGGGCCGCGCCGCGCCTCCCCGGAGCGCTTCTCACGTCCCCCTCCCACACCCCTGACTCAGTTTACCAGGTGCTGCCTGCCCGCCCCTGCTTCTTTTCAGACTTCCCGCGAACCTCTGATTCGCGGGAAGCAGGGGCGGGGGAGGAGCAGGGGGCGGAGCGTTCAGGGGAGGGGAGGAGGGGGAAGTGAGCTGGGGGCAGGGTGGAGAGCTGTAGCACGGGGCCCTCTTGGCGCGGGGCCCAATTCAGCCGAATTGGCTGAATCGGCCTAAAGCCGGCCCTGACTGTCCTCCAATGACTCTGGGCGCTCCTGTCTTCCTGCCCCAGGGGAAGGTGAACGAACTGGATCCTATTAAAATACCCTGGTGCCTCCAAGCCGCCCCATTCTCCCACGTCTCGTTCTTCCCAAGCATAGCAGGCCCGTAAGACACATGTACATAGCATGCCGCACACGCGTGCTGTCCGTCGCCTGGTGAGGCTGGCGTATGCGCCACTGCAGCTGGTTGAAGGGGACCAAATCCAGTTCCAAGTTGATCTGGTTCCTTTTTACCAGCCCCAGGGACACACTCTCTCCAGGGCCCAGTCCCACGTCGGGGCTTCTGTCCCCACCAGACGAGTATGAGCCCGTGGTCTTCCTCCAGTGGTGGTGTGCAGACCCTGTCCTGAGCCGGTGCCTGCAGGACGTGAGGACCCCAGCCCAAAGATACATACTTCTTAACATTCCATAACGCCGGCTGACTCCCTATGGGCATATGAAGAAGTATGTAGGGTTGGGAGGGAGGGGCTGCTCCTCCAGGCCGTGCACCCGGCAGCCCCCGTCGGTGCTTGGCTTGCTGCTGTCATCCCCTAAGCTGGGTGAGTCGGGCCTCTAGCTGCACGGGCAGGATGGGGGGGTGTATGAAAATCATTTTCTGGGCCCTTGCTGGGGTGCTGAGGCCCCGAGGGGCAAGCCCTCACGTGTACCGGCTCCCTGCAGCATGCACGGGGCTCGCCAGCCAGGGTCAGCACCTACCACCATCTCAAGGCTGCCTTCCAGTGCTCCTCCTGGACTGGACAAACCCCATCTCCTGGAGACTCCGAGGCAGCTGCTCCCTCTTCCCCCCTGCTCCAGCTCCTGCCCTGGGAGGCCCGTTCTGGACCCTGAAAAGAGAATGCAACGAAACAGCAGCTTTAGAGACTGGGGGAAAAGGGGGGCTCTGTCCCTTTGCCCTGTTTTGTGAGCACCCCCGGGGCAGGAGGGAGCCGGGAGCGCCCCCCACCCTGAAATGGCGAGTGCCCTTGGGCTCACGCTGGAGGTGGGGGGTGTTGGGGCTGTTGTATCCCCCCCTCGAGCACAAAGCTCTCAGCAAAGCCACATGGGAGACTGAGGGGCAAACCCAGGGCCTGTGCCCCTCAGATCTGGCTCTGGCATGTCTCTGGCTGATCAGGCTCCACCCTGTGGTGCTGATTCACTCTGCCAGGCTGCCAGCCTCCGGGCTGCACTGGGGAGGATGGGGGAGCTGCAGAGGGTCCAGGCCTAGGAAACAGGGCAAATAACGAAGGGAATCGGCCCTGGAGACCCTGCTCCAAACTCCTCCCAAAGTACTTGTGGTTAGGGAGCCTCGCTGCGCCGATTTTGCCCATCCCTCGTTCCCAGTCTCCATCCCATGTTCCTTTCTGTCTGCCCACCGGGGCCAGCCCCGTCCCCTCTCTGTGCCTCAGTTTCTCTCTCTGTAAAACGAGGATCACAGGTTTCTCGCTGTCCCAAGTGGCATTTTGTCAGGCTTCATTCAACGTTTGCAAAGCACTATGGGATCCTCTGCTGGCAGGCGCTATACAAATGCAAAGGAGTTCTACAGCCTGGCTGCTGCCATGGGTGTGGGTGTGTCAGTGCGTGCACACACGTGTGCACGGATGTGTAGGAAATGTGCACCGCTGCCCTCCGTTGAATAGAATCAGACTGCTGCAACGTGTTTCATTGTCTCTATAGCGCTAACACTCAAAGCCGTTTAGGCCTGCGCTTTCAGAGCAAGATTGAGTTCTATCCCCGACCCTGAGAGCGGCTGCAATGCACAGGATGGCGTCCAAGGTCCCGAACCGGTCAGAGATTGGTTGCAGCGTGTATTACCTTCTCCCCACCATCTCCATTCAATGTCACTTCCCCAAAGTGATCCGGCTACATTAAAACCCGTCTCTGAACCAGCCTCATTTTTCATGGGACGACGACATGTTTTTATCAACCACGCTAAAAGCTCCACGTCCCACCAGCTCCTCTCCGCTCAGGAACGTTATTCATTTGTCAGCTCGAAATGCTATTGATTCCTTCCCGGTGGCGGAGCGGGGAGGGCAAGCGAGTCGGGTTGTAAAGGCAGAGAAAGAGGGAATGTCTCCTGCGTAACCTCTCCAGGCTGCCAGGGCACCTCTGGCCCGAGCGGCACTGACTGTAACTGGAGCTACATCAAGGCGATTACGTTACCCACCTGGGGACGAGGGGGGCAGGATGGGCTTGGCTGAAACAACGGCGGTGAGACGTGCTTGGAGTCTGACGTTTGCCTGTGGGAGAGGCTGGGGGGGAAGGGCTTAGGGGTGGGGAATGACTGGCTACAGAGACCCTCTCGGTCATGAGTTCAAATGCAGCAGTGGGCTGCAGCTTGGAACATCGTACCACCCCAGTGAGCGTGCAAAATGAGGCGCTTAGTGGAGACAGGAGGGTCATCCTAACTGGGCTCTGGGCAGGTGGCTTATGCTAGTGTTACACGCGTGCGCCATCTGCACAGCTGTAAATAGACATGGTGCCAGCAGATGGCGCTCTGGAACGTGCAGCCTGGTGCCTGGGTTATGGGGGCCAATCAGACTTGCCGTCGGGTCCGTTAGGCGCTGATATAACGAGCGGGGACTCCCAACAGACACCCGGTTACTTCCAGGGTGTTCTCGCGTGCCTGTTTCACGGTCATTCACGCTAATTCTCTGCCTTTCCTGGGAGCAGCTCGAAGCACTTTGCCTGTGTCATTAACTAACTAAGCTTTGCAGCACACCTGCTAGGGAGATGTAGGCCTCATCCAACACTGCAGTGAGTGCGGCCACCTCTGGGGCAGAACACAGCAGCAGCTCGGCAATACAGGGCACCCCCGCTCAGTGGTTTAGAACAGGAAGTAAAGAGATGGACTTTCTAGAAATGGCAGGGGAGCCGGGAGCTGTTTGGCTGGCTGCAGTGGCTCTGTGAGATGAGCTGGAGGCGCTGGATGCAATTCGTAGTGGCCCGGCCCATCCCATCCGTTGGCCGCCACAGCAGAGAGGCTGTGAATTTACTGAGCCAGAGACTGGACTTCCCGCCAGACATAAAGGGGCAGCCTCCTGGCCCAGGGGCGAGTGGCCTGCACTGTCCCTGCCACGACTGCACCTGCAGAGCTGGGGTTGCAGGGCTGGCACCGCTCATCGGCATGAGAAACAAACCTCGTCCATTTCTATCCAGGGCCGGGGGCGGCCGAGGGGCCTTGGCTGCGTTTGACTCAAATGGCAGAGGAACAGCTTGGGCAGCCAAAGAGACTCCTGGAGGCTCGAGGGCTCAGGGTTGCCGTTGGGCTGGCTGAGGGTCCAAGCAAATTGTCTCTCCCCACAGCGGGAGGAGGAGCTGCTTCCCCGAGCCAGGGAGAGGAGGGGGAGCCCTGCCCCTGCCGTTAGCTGGGCTCCCCCGTTCCAGGCCTTGCTCTCTCTCTCTCTTCGTGGCTCCTTACAGAATGCGGGGGCAGGCCAGGGTTAAGGGGCAGCAGATACTGTATATTCAGGGGAGGACAAACAGTGTGAGGAAGCTGCACTTCCCTGCGCAGCCAGGGAGCCGGGGGCTGGAGCAGGGGCTAGGGTGACCCCCGGGAAAGCAAAGGGATGAATTCAGTTCTCCCGAAAGCAAGGGACAGAGCCAGCTACAGAGCAGGGGGTGTGCTGGCAAGCTCTGCCGATGCCCCTCAATCCCAACCCCTAGTCTCCTTCTATTCCAGCCCCTGGGCTCCCCTTACTCCCAGTTCTGCCAATGCCCCTCAACCCTGAGCCATAGTGCCCCTGCAACCCCAGTCCTGTGCCCCCCAGCTCTCCTGATACCCCTCAGTCCTGACCCACAGCCCCCTGTGCCCCCCAGCTCTGCTGATACCCCTCAGTCCTGACCTACAGCCCCCTGCGACCCCAGTCCTGTGCCCCCCAGCTCTGCTGATACCCCTCAGTCCTGACCTACAGCCCCCTGCGACCCCAGTCCTGTGCCCCCCAGCTCTGCTGATACCCCTCAGTCCTGACCTACAGTCCCCTGTGCCCCCCAGCTCTCCTGATACCCCTCAGTCCTGACCCACAGCCCCCTGTGCCCCCCAGCTCTGCTGATACCCCTCAGTCCTGACCTACAGCCCCCTGCGACCCCAGTCCTGTGCCCCCCCAGCTCTGCTGATACCCCTCAGTCCTGACCTACAGCCCCTGTGACCCCAGTCCTGTGCCCCCCCAGCTCTGCTGATACCCCTCAGTCCTGACCTACAGCCTTGCGACCCCAGTCCTGTGACCGCCCCAGCTCTGCTGATACCCCTCAGTCCTGACCTACAGCCCCCTGCGACCCCAGTCCTGTGCCCCCCCAGCTCTGCTGATACCCCTCAGTCCTGACCTACAGCCTTGCGACCCCAGTCCTGTGACCGCCCCAGCTCTGCTGATACCCCTCAGTCCTGACCTACAGCCCCCTGCGACCCCAGTCCTGTGCCCCCCCAGCTCTGCTGATACCCCTCAGTCCTGACCTACAGCCCCCTGCGACCCCAGTCCTGTGCCCCCCCAGCTCTGCTGATACCCCTCAGTCCTGACCTACAGCCCCTGTGACCCCAGTCCTGTGCCCCCCCAGCTCTGCTGATACCCCTCAGTCCTGACCTACAGCCCCTGCTATTCCAACCCGGAGCATCTCAGGGCACCTCTCGAATCCTGCTGAACTTCACAGTTCTGCAGGGGTGGGAGAAACCCACCACTAGGCCTTGGCTGAGCCCGGCAAACGCCCTCTGCTATCATACACGGCTGCCGATAACCTCGCCCCCTGCATGGCCTAATCCCCGCATGAGACCTCCTCTCCCTGAGGCAAAGGAGAGCAGGATGAAAATGTCGACTCGGCAGAACTGCTCCCTTGTTTCCCTAATGCACAGAGCAAGCGAAATCCAAGCCTGCGCTCAGCCCCCGGCTGGGGAGGGCGAGCGAGGGAGCAGGGACCTAGAAAGTCCTGGTGAGCGCTAAACTTCAGAGAAACAGGCTCTGTTTCAACCAGGAGCCAGGGGTGACTTGGGGGCTCCCGTCACGCAGCGGAGGCGGAGGTGGGGAGGGGTTTTTCCTGGTTCCAGTAATGAGCCAGTTTACACCTGTTTGACTGGACCCCAATTGTCTCTGAGCCCAGCACGGAGCTGACAAGCTCCTCCAGGTTCCCCTCCTGGCTCAGGAATCTTTGTACCGTGTGTCATTTGTGTCCTTGGCCGGGACCCTTTGGCCGAAGCAGAGCTGTAGTGAGATCCCCAGCCTGGTGGCAGGGCCACTGGGTTTCTCCTGGATGTTTTCACTCAGGATTCGTCCAGTCTCACTGCTGCTTATTCATAAAGGGGAAGGCCGGTCTGATGCTTAAAACACAGATCTGGGAGCTAGGACTCCTGGGTTCTTTTTTTCTGGCTCAGGGAAGGAGGGAAGTTTAATAGCTGGAGCAGGGAACGGGTTCTCCTGTGTGGATCAGACAGAGCCCTTAGGATATTTAGCACCGTAGAGTTACCTAGTTGTAACCCAGAGGCTGAGATGACCATCGGACAATGTCACACCTCAGCCCAGGGGAAGGTTCAGGGGAGCAAATCCCTCCCCTCCAGGATCCAACCTCAGTGTCACTGTCTGCTCAGACATGACAACGATGAACCCCCCCGGCTGACTCTATAGGCGTTATAGACAGATTTATGGACTGGCTCCTCAGCGGGGGTGAATCAGCCGAGTTCCATCGGCGCCGGTGGGGCTCCGCTGCTTTACATTAGCTGAGCGTCTCTTCCTCTGGGCTGAGTTTTGACGCCCTCAGCAGCCAGACGCTCCTGTCGTGACACTTTGGGGCAGATTTTCACAAGAGCCCCACGCCCGGCGTGCGCCCAATGCACTGGACTCTTTGGGAAATCTGGCCCACGTGCTAACGTGCTGGGTAGGGTTAGTGTTCCACTGAATAAGGACCCCAGATCTATCCACTGCTTGCATTGCAGACTGAAGAAGGAAAACATGGGTACGCCTACACTGGGGTCCCGGGGTGGGACATGCCCGAGCCAGCTTTAATCCAACTACCTCAGGGCCCGGAGCAGTGAAGCTGCAGCAACAGGAGATTCAACCCACTCGGAAGCCTGGCTAATAACTCGTAGGGCTGGCCCGCGCAGCTGTGGCTTCACTGCTCCACTACCTGAGCTAGCTAGATTACCGCTAGCGCGGGCCTGTCAGCCTGCACGCCAGTCACACCCCGTGTCTGTAGTCTAGACACATCCAGAGATTTACTACATGGGGTATTAGTAGCGTACGCCTGGCAGGTTGCATACCGGAAGGCTTCTATGTTAACTGAAATTTGCACCTCCTTATAAGGTTGTTTCAGATGCATGCATCATGCTGAAAAGCAACCCCGCCTCCCCCCCTTTCTGCTTTCAACACCGAGCAGAAGACTGGTTTGCCAGACTGCACCAACAACCCAGGTTTCTCTCTTGTTGGCTAGGCAGAATGGGCTAGTCATGAAAGCACCAGAGGGGCATTCAAGAAATGTGGCGCCAGTTCCTAACTCCGCCACAGACTCTTGTGTGTGACCTTGGGCAAGTCATTTCACCTCTCTGTGCTGGGGTTCCCTGTCTGTAACATGGGGAGGACGCTGCTGGGAGGGTGAAAGCTGGGCATGATTGTGAGGTGCTCAGATACTACGGTGGTGAGGGTCAGATCCATCCTCTGGCCTGGGTTATGCAGGAGATCAGACGAGATCTAATGATCTCTGCTGGCCTTAAATCAGAGCCCAGCTAGATAGGAATCTACGGTCTGAGCCGTGCAAATCACTGAGATTCCTGAACCGCTAGAAACCCAAGACTCGTGTGTTAAACCAGCTCTTCTTGCTTCCACAGCCTAGGAAGGTTTGAAATACTGAATTTGAATTCTCTCTTTGACATCACGCCCAGGCGGGGCACATGGGGTGGGAGATTCATTTGCCTTCTTTCTTTCACTGCTTGCAAGGTTAAAAGTAAAAAAACAAAAACAAGAACCAACACCCCCCACCCCCACCACCCTGGCTCTGTTTTATTCAGGATGTGGGTGCAGGAAATATTTCATATTTCTTAAGGCTGCCTTAGTGAGGCGAAAGGCACACGTTTAACAGGGCTGGGGACCTATTTCTAGCTTCCCTTAGCTGTGAGATTATAAAAACCAGAACCCCCAATAATTGTGTGTTTATTATCCTAACACAGACCTTGCCTCTGCCAGCCGGGGCGCTCAGGCCAGGAGAACAGAATTCAAAGCCCAAAACATTTCCTCTTTCTTTGCACAATTAACTCCTAGCGCAGGTCATTTTTTCTGCCGCAGTTGGTAACTATGAGAGATCCTGCCTCAGTCTGGCCAAGGGCTGTCTGCCGGGAGCACAACAAATGTTCCTGTGAGTCACATGGCTCAGACATAGAGCTGTGTTAGCTCAGAGGCTGGACTTGTGGTTAAGACACTACCTGGGGACTCAGGAGATCAGGGCTCAATTCCCAGCTCTGCCACTGCCTGTCTGTGTCACCCTAGGCCAGCCACTTAGTCTCTCTGTGCCTCAGTTTCTCCCATCATTAAATGGGGATACTAGTTCTTCCTTTGTCTTGTAAGCACTTCAGGGCAGGGACTGTCTGTGTGTCTGTACAGCACCTAGCACAATGGGGCCCTGATCGCAGCTGTAATACAAATAACAGCTGGAGGCGTTTGCAATCCCTGTGGCTTTTCCCCCAAAAAGTCTATTGGCCTTTTCCCAAAAATCTGTGCTGAGCCTTGGGAACTAGGCATGAAATCCACAGCACCCTGTGACCCTCCAGACAGACAAATCGAGAGACTCTTTGTTCCAGAGAAAACCAGCTGCACTGTTTACCCCTAACTTTTGTGTAGACAATAGACCTCCATGGTTTGTCATAGACTCGACCCTAAGACCTTGGTGTCACGCTGTCGCACCCACTCCTCATTAAAAAAAAAATCAGTCAGTTTCACAACAGCCTTTCTAGCTCCATCCCTTGCCTCCACTCACTGTGTCACCCTGTGCCCCAGCCACTGCCCTGTTCTGTGCCTCAGTTTCCCCAGCTGTAAAATGGGTGGGGTGGTGGTGGAATGACTTAAACACCTACCTCTCAGGGATGACTTGAGGCTTCGGTTCCAATGCACTGTGGGATCCTCTTACAGCTGGGGCGCGAGCACCATGGCCCCACTCACTCGGCCTCTCGAGTGTTCTCCCTGTCAAAGCAACATTTGGAGTTCAATATTGAGGCTGGGGACGGCACCAGGGGCTCATGCTCCCCCCACATCCCGTGCTAGCCAAGGTCCCAATGTGGCGCCCATCACCGTAGTCTCTGAGCACCTCACAGCCTTAGCCTCCCAGCCCCCCCTCCTCCCATGAGGCTGGGAAGTGCTATTACCCCATATACAGGCCAGAGCAGGGATCTGACTGCTGCTCTGCCACATGCAGGCTAGAGTCCTAACCACTGGGCCCTCCTGCCTCTGCAGACACAGTGCGGCCTTTTGGGGTTCAGCCGCGAGGACAATCAGGCGCTGCAAGATCCCGGGGACTCACGCGCTTCCTCCTCCCTAAGGGCCAGAACCTCAGTGGGTGTAAATCTGCAATCCACCGAGCAGCACTGATTTACACCAGCCAAGGATCAGGCCCGGGGGCCACTTGCTGGATTTGTTTGAGCACTGACGAGCTCATGAAACTCCTGGAGGGGGAGCTGCCATCCGGGGGGGGGGGGGAGGGGTTCGGAGCCACAGAGCAGAGCAAGGTCAAGGGGGTGGGGGCTTCATGCAACTTGTTGGAAATCACTCGGGGAGGGACCTGCTCCCTGGCTCCAATTCTGTTCCCACCCTGGTGTAAATCAGGAATAATGCTGCTGGAGCCAATGAGGTTGCACTGGTTGCAGGGGAGATTTGGGCCCATTGGGCTGGGAATGTTTGGACCTAGGGAATGGATGGCTGGGATGGACCCCCTACCCCAGCGCTCCCCCCTTGCAAATAAATCCCTGGCTCCAAGGCACGATGGGTGACGTTCGCTCCTGCGCAGAGGCTGAGGTGCCACTTTCGTCACACAGCGCATTGCCCCGAGCCAGTCCCCCGAGGCCCCTGCCAGCGCTGAGCAAAGGGCACAGAGGACTTTGGAGCAAGGGAAAGTCAGAGCAGACTGCACTTGCCTTTGCAGAGCTCTGTGAGTGTGTGTGTCAGACTGAGTGTGTCAGACTGAGTGTGTGTCTGTCTCGCTCTCGCTGGAAGGGGTTGCTATAGCTGGGCCCACCACTGCCCCCCTCCTTTCCCCTTGGCTCCCCATCCCACCTGTGCAAAGTGGGTGCGGAGGGCTCTGGCTCCGTGTTCCCCGCTCAGGGCAGCATCTCGCCCTGCTTTCCTGGCTGGCACGAGGTACAACGCTGTGCAGCGTGGGCTCCCCCAAGCCTGGCCCGGAGCTGCCTGCGCTGCCCCCACTCTCCAGCATGGGCAGGTCCGGGATGGGGGGAGGGGTTGCTGGGGCAGTCCTGCCCCTCCGTTAGTCCCCATGGGCCAGGAGGGGCTGGAGGCGACGGCACTAAGAGATACACGCGCACCCACCCATTCCCTGCCCCAACAGCGCCCTTAGCCCTGGTCTCAGGCACTCTGGGGTCAGGGATGCTGGAAGGGCCAAAGTTAGCGGAGAGGCTGGGAGGGCTGCAGAGCCGTTCTAGACTGGAGGGACGGCTTGCCACCCTCAGCGCGGGCCATGCTGCCCGAGGGCACTGAGCGAGAGCCGCCTCGCCCCGCACCCTGGTTCCTGCTCTCAGCTGTGGTGCACATTAGCTGAGCAGAAGCTGGCTCTTCACAGAGGCTGGGCGGGCAGAGGGGAGCCTCTGGCAATACCAGGTGCTGGGCCAGGGCCCTCTGCCAGATGGCAGGTCACCCCAGGCCCCTCTTTGGCCATTGTATCTCCCAAGGACAGGAAGTGACTTGCCCAAGGTCACATATCACAAATTGGTGCTAGAGCTGGGAATAGAACCTAGGAGTCCCGACTCCCAGCCCCCGCTGCTCTAACCACTAGACCCCACTTCCTTCCAGAGCCAAGGATAGAACTCAGGCGTCCTGATTCCCAGCCCCCACCCTTGGAGCAGGAGGAGCTGGGCTCTCCGGCTGCTGGAGGAGTTGGGCGCCTGGGGATTGTTGTCTGAGCCCCAGCCTGGAGGGGCCGAGTAGGGGGCGTTTGGGTCTGGGGGAAGCCACAGAGCGGGGTCCAGAGTCAAGGCGGAATTGGGGGGAGGGGAGATTGATTCAATGGCACCAAAACGGGGGAGCTTTCCCCCAAACACCCATTCTCCTGAGCTGGAGAACGGAGCCTTGGAGCGCTGGGTGCAAGCCAAACACAGGCCCCTCTCCTCCCCCTGCCAAGAGGCCTGGCCGGGCCCGTGTCTGATGGGGCTGGTTTTCAAGCGACCCATGAGGAGCAGCAGTGGCTCTGGCTGAGGAAGGTGGGCAGAGCACAGCCCCCCGGGCCCAGAGCCAGGGCCACAGCCCTCTGGGCTCCGGGGATGGGGCAGGCTGGGCCCACGAGACTATTTGGTCCCAGCGGCACGTTCCCGGGAGCAGGCGGTGCGGCCTCAGGCGAGCAGTGACTCAGCACCGGGCAGACAGTGACCACACGTGCTGCATCTCTCTGCAAGGAGCTGCCGGGTGCCAAATATGCACTTACTGCACGGCTGACCCGGCTTCCGGGAGCTTGGGAGAGCAGCAGCTTCTGGCAGACAAGATGCTGCTCGGCCTCTGGAGCCAGGGCCATCCCTACAGTGCACCCCGCCCCAAGCGGCTGGAGTTACCCCAGGGAGGGATCTGGCTCTCTCTGGCTGCAGCCCCTGTGGTCCTTGGGCTGTTGGCTCCCAGCTCCCAGGACTGAAATCTGGGCCTGACCCAAGCCCCAGCTGCAGAGGGGTTGGGGCAGCTTTTCCTGCACCAGGCAAGGGGCTGGTGTGCCCTGCACACTCCAGGATCCCCCTCTCCTGCCTTCACAGGAGGTGACCATATTTCCCAAAGGGAAAACAGGACACCGTGGTGGGGCTGGCCCATGGGGCTGGCCTGAGGTCTCCCCCCCACCACAGGGCTGGCCCGAGCCCCCCTTCTGCACGGGACAGGCGTCACTGCTTGCCAAAGCTCTGCCTGCCCCCCGCACGAGGCTGGGGCTGACATCGCTGCTTGCTGGAATCCTACCTGCCCCCCCCCGAGCCTTGCCTTCCCCCCGCACAGGGCTGGCATCACCGCTCCTCCCCGTTCCTCCGCACCCCACTTTTTTGATAAAAAAGGGGCATTTGTCCTGTTTGCTCTTGCCAACTGATGGAGTGGACAAATGACCACTTTTGCCAAAAGTCAGGATGACCGGGACAGGGCTTAAAAAGGGGACTGTCCTGGCCAAAACGGGACCTATGGTCACCCTACCTCACAGGCAGAGATCCACGCTGTGACCTTGGAGCGGCCCCTGGGCCTGACTCTGCCCAGACAGCAGCAGCTTAACCCTTCCCGCTGGCCTGCCTCTGCAGTGCCGCTCAGGAAGGGGAGAACCTCCTGCCCTGCATCACCAGCACCTGCCCCCACACACACACACACACACACACACACACACACACACACACACACACACACACACACACACACACACACACACACACACAGCAGCCTGCAGCAAACCCAGTGCACCCCCTCTCCTCCCCAGCCACACTGGGCTGAGCTCTCTGCCGCCTGCTCTGGGAGTTTGGCACTGCTCTGGCGGCAGGCTCAATGCCAGACCCTCCCCTCCACCTCAGTGCAGCCATTCGCACCCCGGATCAGGCCCTCAGCTCACCCCAGAGGTCATTGCCCTTCCCCCAAGAGAGGAGCGCTGCAAAGGCTGAGGAAGAGGAGGGTGTGATACCAGAATGCCTAGGACAGGGCACACGCAAGTGAGCAGCAGGTCTCCCCGGGTACGAGTGCGAGGGGAACCAGCCCAGGGCGTTTGAGTGCACTAGTGAAGATCCCCGTGGCTAATTGATGCTAGTGGACGCAGGTGGGCGTGCGTTTGAGACACTGCCGTGAGTGGCCAGGTCTGTGTACCCGCATGCGTGTGACGCTGTGTGCGCAGTGCACGGCAGGGATGTCTCTGTGTCTGCTCACAACAGCACCCCCAATGGCCCAGCTGGCACAGGAAATGCCCCTGGCAGCCCGGAGCCTGGTTTGGGGAGCTCTGCGCTTTCTTTCCATTTGTTCACAGCTCCGTCCCCCAGCTGATCACGGTTGTTTTGCTAAAGGGATAGCTGCCCCCCTCCCCCCCCCCCAGGAATCTCTGCCATGCTCCTGCCCCGAGAGGGCTCGGGCTAGAGGGGCAGCAGGTGCCTAGGGGACTGTGACACCACAATCAGGTGCCTGGCTCAAGGAGGAACAAGGGTTAGGGGCTGAGCTGGGACTTGGGAGCCCTGGATTCAAGTCCCAGTTCTGGCACAGGCTTCCTGCGAGCCGGGGCCCTTCGACCCTGCTCTGTAAGGGGCCCAGGAAAGCCACAGTAACGGAGACGCCTGTGTGTCACTGACAGGCACTAGGGTTGAACCCTGTTCCCCACCTGATTTGTTACGTGGGGAGCAGCCAGAGCTGGGGGAGCCAGGCACGCTTTGGGCAGGGCCAGCCTGAGCTTCCTCCCCGCAGCTGTGGCAATGCCCCTCCCTCCCCACACAGTCTGCAGACAAGGCCTCCATAGCCCCCAGCCCCCTCACTCCTGATCCCCAGCATCCCCTCTCATTCCAGTCATGGGCTCCCCCCACAGCTCAGTGCATTTCAGTCCTGACCCACAGCCGCCTGCTGTCCCAGCTTTGCCGCTATCCCTCAGAGCCCAGCACCGGCCATGCAGAGGAATCCTGCTCTGACCTTGGCTGTGGGTGCAGGGGTGAGACCTGGTGACCTTGGAGGGGACAGGAGCCTGAGCCGAGTGGCTTAGGAGAGCTGGGATGGGAAGTTGAGGAGCAGCCCGGGCTCTTCGCTTCCTTTCAGGGATGTGGCGTCCTTTGCACGGGGCTGGCCCCAAGGCAGGTCTTGCCCAGACTTACGCACAGAACTCACCCACCCTGCAAAGCCAGATGTTTACCTCTGTCAGCCTTCAACTGCCCCAGCCCCAGCCCTCTCTGCCAACCTCCCTCTGGCCAGGGCTCCTTCCAGAGCCCCTCTGGGGTGGCATCATTCCTCCTGGGCCGGAGCCGCCTTGACGGGTGCAGACGAGTGATAAACCAGGGGGCTGGGGCCAGGTCCACTGCTCCAAAGTGCCTTTTATTTGACCCTCTAAACGTATCTGGCCACTCACTGGAGGGGGAAGCTGGCACATCTGCGTGCCCAGCCTGTGATTCTGGGCCGGGGGAGCCATTGCTGAGTGACCCCAACCCCCATATGTGGGCCAGATCTTCAGCCCCTGTCGGCTGCTGCCCCTCCATGGAGCTCCACCCCCCTTCCCAGCTAGCAGCCACCCCTGGGGATTCCTGAGGCCTCCATTGCATAGCGAGAGCAACAACAAGTCCGAGGAATGGAGGGCCCGGGGAGGCTGCCAAGAGTGGCTTTGATGTGGGGATTCACACGCACCCAGCCACCCTCCCTGCGGGGCCAGCGCAGCCCCAGCCGGCCTATAAAAGGAAGTGTCTTTTTTCTGCTCTCTCCCCAGTGCTGCCCGGCCGTGCTCGGCAGGCGCTCCTAACACAGCCGGTTCCAAGTTGGACTGTTCACGGCTCCGGCTTGGGCCCGCTCCCCGCCTCCCCCGGCCATCGATCCATTGTAAACCAACTGCATTAGCCACTTCATCAGAGCAAGCGGCTAAAAAGAGAGAGACACACAACCCGGCAGGGAGCTGGGTGAGAGGGCTAGCTCCTTCCTGGGCGCACCCCCCTCCCCCATGCTCACTTCAGGGTCCTCTGCCCCCACTCCGAAGAAACCAGCTCGGCTAGGAAATTGCGAAGTGACCTGCCGATGGGAGGAGAAACCCCTCCTCCCCCTGCTTCAAACCAACGTGACAATGCGACGGTGGGGCCTGATTGACAGCTAGCCCGGAGGAGCCCCATCCTGCCGCGACAATCCTCCGTGGGCGTGTGCAGAATATGGGGATCAGGAGCCCAGAAGTTAGAGCTGGGATCCCTTCGCTAATGCAGGGGATGCTCCTCCTTGTCCTGGCCCCCAGAGGATTTGCCCAGCAGCGAGAAAGCCCTGCACCCCATTCTGGGGGACCCCGCCGTGTTGCTGACTGCAGGCGGGTGATTTACGGCTCAGGCTCTCTCCCCCACAACGGGCGCAGGGTCTCTAAAGACCAGGCTGCCGGCCCCACAGCAGCATTGCCCGTTATCACCCGCT
The DNA here is from genome assembly GCF_028017835.1 of Emys orbicularis. NCBI lineage: Eukaryota > Metazoa > Chordata > Testudines > Emydidae > Emys > Emys orbicularis. Next base: position 4,116,408 of record NC_088705.1, on the reverse strand, counting down.
CCGTGCAGACACTATGGGGGCCAGCACACGTCCCCCGAGCGCCAGGGTGGTGCGGAGCCTGCTTCGTGCTGCCCTGCAGCCCCCCGTTCCTGCGGAGAGTTTGCCGATGACCCTGATTCTTTGCTTTTGCCAGGGGTGCCGATCCCAGGGCACCTCCGCTGGGCCCAAGCAAATTAGGGGGTGGGGTAGCAGGAGGACCGCAGCCACCCCTAACCCTGCAGGACATTTGCTGAGACTACAAGCCCCTTCTCCTCCCACGCACGGCTGAAACTCAGTGCCCCCCCTCCCCACACACACTCTGCAAAGCTGCTGCAAGGAGCCAAAGCCCAAGTAAAATGCTGATTACGGTTCTGATGATCAGTGTCTAGCGCAGAGGCTGCAAACAACAAAAGGCATCTCCGGCGTGGGAGCTGGGAGCCCAGGCACAGCCTTGTACTAGTGAAGGTTAAACGCTCAGCACAGGGAAACCCAGCTTCCCCCGCCCTGCAGTCCCCAGCATCCCGATTTCTGGCCCCCTCCCCAGTGCTGAGCCACTTACTGTCCTGAAGGTGATTCCACTTCTGTCTGGGGCTGGAGCGCCGGCACCCGGGAGCGGTGGTGTCGCCTGCCAGTTCCCGGCACTTGCCTGCTCATCTTGACTTTGCCACAGAACTCCTTCAGCTTGTCTGCATTCTGTTCCCGAGGAGCATGCAGCATCCTCGCAGTTCAGCTTGAGAAGTTCCTTGCGAGGGAGGGAGGGAGGGAGGGAGGGGAGAGAGGAGATGTAAAGGCAGACCCTACCTGGCTTGCAGACACCTCCAGGTGCACATAGGTAAAGATGCTCCCCTCTTCTGTATAAAGGAGCCTCGTTCTTTGCTGGGGCTTCCCCTTCCTCTGCTGCTGCAGGCAGAATTCACCTCCCCATCCCAAGACGAGTCCCACCCCTTCCACACACACACACAACCATGCCCGGCTGCAAGGCAGACGGCGAGGGAGCTGCACAGATCGACGCTAATGAATCCTCCAGCCTCTTTATTTACCAGTAAATATTGTCACGGGTGAGCAAATTGCAAGAGGCCTCTGCCTCTCCCCTTCCGCCGGCAGACGCGAAGTCCAGTACGGACAGTTCTGAGCCCCCCACAGCCCTGCTGCAGCAGTGACTTCACCCCGCTCCCACGCCCACGGAGAGCTGCAAAGTGGCTGAAGCAGGCCAGGAAGCAGCCCTAGGAGACCCTGGCCACAAGCAGCCACAGGGGCCCAGAGACGCTGCCATCAAACCAATCCACGGCACAAAAGGCAAAAAGCAGCCGGGGCTTCAGGTCCAGGCTGTTTCCACGGAATGTCAGAGGACGTCCAAAACCTTTGGCTGATCAGCGCTGGGGAGACATGAGGGTTCGGTCGTTTTGGATTTGGGGGACTTGTCCGGGTCCAGCGGTGTAGCCGGGCGCGTGCTGGCAAGGTCCAGAAGGGAACCCGCCGTGCGCTGCCGCTCTCCTGACCCTGCTGCAAGGAGCATTTCGCCTCTCGCCAGCGGCTCTGGACTTCAGTTTGGCTTTTCCAAGTTGACGTGCGCAGCAACGTGTCAGCGGGTTTGGGTCCCCTCTGCCTGCGCTCCTCGGGCACTGGGGCCGCCTGCTCGCCTGGGGCTGGGGTGACTTTTGGAGCCCCTGACACCCAGACTCTGGGAGATGTGGGGAGGCCAAATACCCCTCATTTGTGACATGCCAAAGCTCCACTGATCAGGGCTCCGTCGGCCTTCGGCGGAAAAGCAGTGGGGAGAAGGGGGAATGGGGAGGGGCTGTGGAAAGGACTCGACCCCCCCATCTCAAAGCTGTCCCAGGCCATGCAGGTTGCTCTTAGTATATTGACCCCCCCCCCCCCCGCCCATTCGTGAAAAGCCTTGCGCCTGCAAAGTGATTAGAGAGCCTCTAAAGCCAAGCTCCTACCTCCACCGGGTCCCTTCGGCAGCAGTATCCTCTGGGCTTTGAGCCTGGCTCCTCCGAGCTGCAGAACATCCCAGACGCAAGAGGAGGCTTTGCAGCCACCCGCAGGCGTGAGCTGGAGTATCGGGGAGGTCGACGGGTGAGGGGGACACACAACACCTTGTTCTAGTGACCAACTGGAAAAGGAGAAAAACAAGGAGTCCCCCCCATGTTTCCCCCCGGCAGAATGCACTTTCTTGGCAGGGCCCTTCACGCCCATCCCTCAGCACTGATGCCCCGCTCCCCGGCCGGCCGCGCACTGTTTGCCTGCTATTTTTGGCAGCCTCCTCAGAACTCCTCACAGGCTATTAATAATGAGAGTGAGAAATTCGTTTGGCCTCTGCTATATAAGGAAAGGTAGCAGGCTAGAGGCAGCTAAATATACTGGAGCGTGCGGAGCCGGGGAAAGCGGGAAAGCTTTGGCAGCGAGTGTGGAAAAGAGATTGTTTTGAACAATGGAAAGACGGACTCACTGCTAGCTAGCGCGGGGCCTTGGCACGTGGGAAGGTGACATTGCTCGGGGGCTGCGCAGGCCCTGGCGGGCCCCTGGGCTGCTCACCAGGCTGCAGGCACGCGTGTGGCTTGCGAGGGCTTAATGGGAGATTAGCCACACCGCCTGGCTCCGCTTCAGGAACCCAAACGAGGGCTGGATTCCCCCAGGTGCGCTCAGCACCCAATAGGCTGCGGAATCGGGCCCCAGCTCTGGGCCCTGTTGGAGATTCTGGCCTTAACTCCTAGCCCCAAACCGCACCCGGTAATTAACAGCCTGTTTGGTTTCCATAGTGGAAGCTGCTAGCCAAGTATCCAGGGCAGGTAGCAAAGGCAGATGTGCAGACCCCAGGCAGACCTCCTGGATGAGGGCATTCAAAGCAAACAGCAATGTTTACCCATGTCCTGCCTGCACCTGGATGTACAAGGATTCAGGCAGGTGCTCTCTCTCTCTCTCTCTCATACACACACACACACACACACACAACTTGTGTACACATGCAGTAGGGGAAGCTGGGGCCCTGGGCTTGAAAACTAGGCCCTAAACCAGCTAGAGCTGTGGTGTGGAGGACTGTCTTGGAATTGCAAGCTCACTTTAAGACCTGGGTGTGTTCCTGGTCCTGCTTGCAAACTAGGGGACTCTATAGGGAAATCTGTGATCAGAGTAGCTGGGCCTCTCTGCCTAGGGAGCAGCCTGCTTTGTCTCTCTCTGTTTTGGGGTTCCCGAGTATCATCATTCTGAATTCTAAGAAATCTAGTGGGGCGCTGCAGCCTTCCAGCCAGCATGTGTAGGCCTTTCTCTAATTTCTCTGTGTGGGGGTTGTGAACATAACAAAAGTCACCTGAAATACCAGATTAAACTACAGCAAACATGCCAGGAAATTAAAGGGCTTGAAACCTGCTATAGGGTTAATTCCAGGGTCCACGTTAGCCCAGGAGATGGGGAAGGTTTCACACACCTGGGTCACCAGCCCCCTTGTGCTATCCCATGGGCCGGCAGCCCCAGCTCAGGTCTTTAAGGAGCATGGGGCTCTCACAGATTAGGGGAGCCAGGGCTGAATTGATCACCAGCATTATCTGCACCTGCCCCAGTGAAACGTCCCCAGCAGCAGGATGCCTACGCCCAGCCCCAATGCCCTACCTGGCCTCCCCCTCTGCATGGCAAAGCATCTGCATGTGAGGCATGTCCCACGCTCACAGCCAATCTCATGTCCCCTTAGGACGTGACCTGTACTGCACATCACGACCGCTCAGGACGTCACAGCAACAGAGAGAAGGGTAGAGAGACCTCAGATCTTCTGCCCCTAAAGCACAGGCCCCTGGGCTAAAGGAGACTCTGTTTGCAGTACGGGGCCTATGAGACACAGTGGCACAGTCCGATTCCCTCCAGTAGAGGGCCACGGTGCACAGGCACGTGAGCTCCCCTGAACGCCAGTTCGTTACAGTCCAGACTCACTCAGAGGGGCCCGTGGGACGTATCGTCGGAAAGCTGCCTCTGCAGCTGCTTGAGTCCCTGTGTCTCCGCTGTGCAGAGCAGGGCCCTGGGGGTTCCCTCTGCCAAGGCTGGTGATAAGCTCCCTCTTCCTAAGCCCAGAGTTGCCCCTGGAGGGCAGCTAATGTGCTGTGGGTGGACTGTGGCAGCCAGAGGCTGACCACACCAGGGTGTGACACATCCACCATGTCTGGGGCAGGGGACGCTGGCAGAGGGGTCCCGGCTTTGGAGCAGCAATGGGAAGGCTTTGGGAAGCACCAGGCAGAGGGGACTGAGCTGTGGTGGGTCTCAGCACCTGTCAGGCTGAGCTGGGAGGGGAGCAGATAACAGACAACTAGAGCTGGGGTGCTAATTAATGAATGAATTATAGTTAAATACCAAGATGCACTTTCCCCACCCCAGCATTTCTCAGGGCCTCTCCCTTCCTGCTGCCCTGCTCAGCAGGAATTTAAGGGGAGCCTCTCCCAGTGCTGGAATCTGCACCCAGGGGAGCCTGGTGCATGTGGGCCCAGCCCCGCCTCAGTGCAAGGCCGGCTGCTGCAGCACACAGGGCAGGTCCTTGAGAGCCGTGCTGCCAGGAGGACACGCGGGGAAAAGCTTCACTGGGCAGCAGAATCTCCCCACGCGAGGGGCGAATCTGGCGGGTGCTGCTGGGGGCATCCTGGGGCAGCGAAGTCCAAATCTCTCCACTTCGGAGACTGGCTGCACCAGCCCTGGAAAGCTGCGTCTCTCTGGGCCTCGCGTCCCATCCATGCAGGGGGGATAACGGCATTTCCTGTCTCCCACCTTTGCGCCCTTCAGTTGTACGCTCTTTGGAGGATGAGCTGCCTCTTACTAGAGGCCTCTCTGTGCAGGGGCCCACGTCTCGGTCAGGGCTCGTACAGCGCCCGGCGCACTGGGGGCCCCTGTCTCAGCCGGGGACTCTTGTTGCTACCATAATGCAAACAACAGTAATGGGCCTGAGGTCTCCTGGAGTAACTGGGCAGGCGGCTCTGCCCCTTAGAGACGGGATCTCCTTAAATCAAGGCCCTGAGACTCAACAGCAAGCAGCATAAAGTCTGGCCTTTACCCACGCTGAGTATCCACCTGGCACCTGCCTAGACGCCCTGCCCAGCGCAAATGGGCTCAGGGCAGCCGGATCCGCGGAGCAGCTCCAACACCCCCATACTCAGCTGGCCCCATCCTCGCAGGCTGCTCCCCCCATACCAGGCCAGCATCCCACTCTGCCCCAGCCTGCAGAGCCGTGCGCCTCTCAACAGAGCCATCCCTGAGCGCGGCTGTTCCCCATGCATCCTGTGGCCCCAGCAGAACAGCCGTGGCAGCAACCGTCCCCTGGATCTGATGAGCTCCAGAAGCAGCTGGCAGTGCAGGTGTTACCCTGCTGTTAACGTAACGTGCGGGTGGGAGCCGGCGCAGTACAACCGGCCGGTGTCATTCACAGGAGTTGGCTACAACAATTATTAGAATAATTTCCCCTTCAAATCCATCTTCTCTTGTTAATGAGCAGGTCGTTAACCTTAATGGTGTCAGTGCGAATTCATTAGCAAGTGCAGCTAAATCACCACCTAGTGTCCAAGGTAATAGCAAGGCAATCCTGGACTGTGGAAACCAGCGTGAGTCTTAAATGCAGCTGGGCACCCCCGAACTGGGCAGGGGGAGATGGTACATTGAACCTTGCTGACAAGATGACCACTACAGCTTCTCTAGGTACAAAGATTTTTAAATTTTTGTCTAAACTTTCCCTCAGGGAAAGAAAAGTCTTTGGGCCTGCTTCACTGCCAGGCCTTTGGCTTTCTCCTGGCCTGGCCTCCCTGCAAAACTGGAAGGGGCTGCTGGCAGACCTTACCCTAAACACCGGGCTCTCAGCACCACGCACATCCCTAGAGGCAGAGCAAGGGAGCCCAGCAAACATGCTGCAGAGGGCTAGGGGGTGGTTTTTGTTTTGGTGACAGAACCAGGGTGCAACCCCCCCAGGGATATTGTCAGTTTGGGCCTTGTATAGCTCCTCCCCTTGCCTGGTACATCAGGAGAGGCAGGCTTGGTGCTGCAGGACCACGGCAGGGTCTCTGGAGGACTTGGCTAACGGCATCCCCTGCACCCCCACATGAGCTGCAGCTGCCTCTCAAGAGAGGGGAGAGCAGATGCTGAGTTGAAGGTCCCAAGAGGAGGGGGACTGGGGCCAGTGCAGACCCCTTGTGCAGCGCTGCTGCCTTGGGGCAAAAAATAACCTGCAATTTGCAGCTTACCCCCGTACCGAGGGTTTGCAGAGGGTGCAGCTCTATCAATGGGGCCGCACTGGTGCAATGAACAGTCCAGCAGAGAAAGCGTCAGCGCCTCAGGGTTAGTCATTCTTCGTTTGTGTTGAGGTTGCACGTAGGGACCCCCGTCAGAGATCCACGCCCCGTCGCGCTAGGCGCTGTACAAACAGAACAGAGTGTCAGTCCTTGCCCCAATGCACACCACAGGCTAATGATACTAATACCTAGCTCTTTTCATCAGCAGGAGCCATCTGCTGTCTCATTGGACACTTAGATTAGGGAGAGGCAGCGTGGCCTAATGCACAGAGGACAGGGTTGGGATTCATCCAGCAGGCTACCACTAGACCCCACCTGTGATCTCACCGGCTGCAATGCTGATGAATCTCCACTAGGGGCAGTGCTGGCTACACAGCTTTAGCCCCAGAGCTAAGGGGTGGTTTGTTCCCCACCTAAGGTAAAAAGCCAGGATCCCAGGTGGGGGTTGAGTAAGAACATGAACTCAGCCTCAGGGTCATGGCCGTCTCATGGTGCTAAGTGGGTGGGGGATCCTGGCTAGATGGGCAGGGAGGATCCTGGAGCGGAAAAAGTTGAGACGTGGCCATTTTAGGAAGCTGTAACTTAAAAACGATTAAAAAGCAGTAGGGCCGTTGCCACGTGGTAACAATCTGGCTTTCAGGTGGCCAGGTCCTGCCCAGGCACAAGGGACTAGGAGATGGGGAGAGCGAAGGGGGCCTGGGGCAGATGGTGCCATTAGACAATCAGAGAAATTTCAGTTTTTTTTTTTTTTTTTTGAGCCAATTGGAAATTGAGCCTAAGCCAGCAAAGGGAGGGAAGAGGCTGCCCTCAGGAGCAGGGGCTGTGCCCAGGTAGCACAGTGCACGGCCGGGTCATCTCCTGGAGTGACTGCTAGCAGCAGCAGGCGCGTATATGCCAGTGCACGGTTTATAAATTGTACAGTAGCCTAGATGGCATGGGCTGGCGAGGGGGAAAGAGATGAATTCCCTCCACTTGTTGAAACAAACCAGCCCCCTAATGTCTCACAGGCTCCTTCCGGCTGCTGCAGTGCAAATGTGCAGTCTCTACAGCAACTCCTTTCACGGACAGGAGGGCAGCCCCTGTTAATCTCTTTCAAGGGCTGCACGTTCCTCAGCTTCATCAGGAGGTACAGACAGCCCGTGCGCCGGGGCACTTTGATGAAGCTCGATCCCTGAAGCTTCAGCAATTTTGCTTTCCAGTGAAATCAATAGTCCACATTTGCATCTCCTCCTGCTTCCTTAGAGCAGCCCTCAGCGGATGCACATGAAGCTCTCTCCCTCCACACCCAGCCTTGGAAATCTTAGTTGTCAGGGCTTTTTTGCCAGGGACTGCGGCAGCCTTTGCACTTAGGGCTGGTTCTGCGGCTAAAGCACACGGCTGGATGTCAGAGATGGGGGGGGGGGTCCCTAGGGCTAGAGCCTGTGTGCCACCAGCACCAACTCCCACCGTATTGCTCACCAGCACAGAGGCTGCCTTTGGAATAGATCAGCAGTGTCCTCTAACAGACAAGGACCACAGCAGAGGGCTGAGCAATCACAGACTCAGAAATGTGGGGCTGGGAGGGACCTAGAGAGGTCACAGAGTCCAGCCCCCTGCGCTGTGGCAGGACCAAGTAAACCCAGACCAGCCCTGTTACGTGTTTCTCCAACCTGTTCTTAAAAACCTCCAGTGACTGGGATTCCACAACCCCCCTTGGACGCCTGTCCCAGAGCCAAACTACCCCTAGAGTTAGAAAGTTTGTCCTAATATCTAACCTAAATCTCCCTGGCTGCAGATTAAGCCCAATACTTCTTGTCCTACCTCCCATGGACAGGGAGAACGATTAATCACTGTCCTCTTTATAACAGCCCTTAACATGTCACCCCTCCATCATCTTTTCTCAAGACCAAACTTTTTCTAAACACTCTCCTCATAGGTCAGGTTTTATAAGTCTTTTATCACGGTCGTTGCTGTCCTCTGGACTCTTTCCAAAGTGTCCACATCCTTCCTAAAGTGTGGCACTAGAATTGGACACACTACTCCAGCTAGGGCTTCACCAGTGCCGAGTAGAGCGGGACTATTAGCTCCTCTGTCCTACATACAACACTCCCGTTAATACACCCCAGAATCATAGTCACGTTTTTCTTTGCAGCTGCATCACACGGACGACTCATACTCCGTTTGTGATCCATTATAACCCCCCAGGTCCCTGCCAGCAGTTCTACCACTTAGACAATTATTCCCCATCTTGTAGTTGTGCATTTGATTTTTCCTTCCTAAGTGAAGCAGTAGCTTGCGTTTGTCTTTACTGAATTTCCTCTTCAGTCCTAGCCTGAAAAGCAAGAAGTCGGGTCAAGAGCAGTTAGTGGGGTTGTCTCTCAAGGTAACCGCCGTGAAACAGATGGAAAGTTAGCACAAGAGGTGGGAGTTGAAGAGATCATTCTCAGCAGCTCTGTCAAGCTCATGAACAGACAATAGCTATTGGCACTAAAGCAGGGGCACGCACCCAAAGCATCTTTGGTGGGTTTCATAAAACCCATGAAGTTCTATATTGCGGACTCTGGGCCATCCCTGGCTAACACAGAGAACCGTGTCTAGGCAAGACCTACAAGTTCCAGCACAGGATGCTCCAAGCCAGTCTCGAGCAGCCTCTGAGTTCTAGGTGAAGCATGTTTCAGCCATCTACACATTTAGAATATTGCATCCAGCTCCTGACAAGTTGCAAATACAACACTCAGCTGGGCAAGGCAGCGGCAGCACCGTTGTTATTAATGGTTCAAAAGTGCTTTGCGGACACTGAAGATAGGGAAAAGGGAACAAAAGGATATTTGATTGACTGTAGGCAGCGTATTTTTCAAATGGAAGAGCCCCACATTTGGGATGCCTGGTTTAGACACCCCATCAAAGTATATCTAGAGAAACACAGGAGCCAGAAGTAAAAATAAGCAGCAGCAAAACAACTTCCCCTTTTATTTGCAAGAAATGTGGTTTTTAAAAAAATCATTTTCCAGTCTTGATCCAAGTAACACTGCAATCAAACAAACATCATGAAATGAAAGGTCAGAGGAGGTTGGGCAGCCCCAGTGTACAGAACAAGGAAAAAATCAGAACCAACTATTTCAAACTGGATCTCAACATTGCAAGAGATTCTGGCCTCTGACGCAAACATCTTGACTAAACACAAGTGTGTGTCTGAAGTACATTTACACTGAAGAGTGAGGAAAACAAAATCAAATTCAGCGGATGGTTCATCTACCAGATGTCTCAGCTTTTAACTTCCACACATGGGTAACTTGTAGCCATAGAGTCTCTAACTGTGAAATTATAATGCAGAGCCATGCAGAACACTTCTTACTGCAAGGTCAAACTAGGATCAGGGTACTTAGGTAACAAATGAGCAATGATATTAATAATACCCTGGGGGAGGAGGAAAGGGAGTAACAGGATTTTAAACTAATGCTTTCGTTGTACACACTCCTACATCAGAGGAGGATCTTCTCTAACATGGGCTGTTGTCTTTTTCCAAGCAATCTGCCCACACCCTCTTCCACCCTAATGGAGATTTTCACACCAAGGCAACTAATGCTTCCATCTCCTGCTTGTCAGGGTTTTTCACTGACCTCTTGTCCCTTGATTGACATTCGAGTCTCCCAGATTCCAAATTCATTTATGAAAGGCTTCTCACACTTACCAGTGCACAGTGAGGGCATGTGTATATACTGTACATACTTCTTTGTAACCTCTGTTAGGGTGAAACAATTTAGAGGCACAAAGGGTTAATATCTGAAGTGCAGAACAGGGTTTTTTTCGGGGGTGGCTGAGGGGGTGTTTCATGCAGAGGGGGAAATGTTGCACAATAAAAGAATACTAACGGCCAGCAGGAAATCTAACTTTCGGGACTTGTGATCTGCAGTCATAAGCCTGCATTTTGAGATGACAAATGACTAAGGACAGGAAGCTCTCCTACCAAAACTGGTTAGCAAGGAGTCTATAGAAGGCCTATCGCCTTCTGCAAAATGCATGTCGTCTCCATGCCAGGCAGGAAACAACTATTCTATCGACAACGGTGCAGTCAGCCAACTAAAGCACTTCAGTGTAAGTGGTCAGTTCCCACAGTGAAACGGGAGGAAGAAAAAAACCCTCAGCTAAACAAAGGTGCTGTCAAGTAATAGCTGGACAGGTTTTAATGCTTCCCCCTTCCGTAACAGGAAGGCAGAGCGCCAGTGTAAAGGCACACCATGCATCTCCTGTGAGAGGTACTGATTTCTGCAGCAAAAGAATCCCTAAAAGCTTCACTGCTGCAAACAGGCTGAGAATTTCCTGCAGGGAGGACCTCCCCAAGACGAAAGGGGAGTGACAAGCTTAAAGTATGTGCCTAAGGGAGAAGAGGATTAAAGGGATACCTACCATCAATTTAAAAGAGTTTCATGGATGACACCCTGCCCATAGGTTTCAGTGCTACTCACAGCAACAGTAAATTTCAGACAGAAGTGTGATTTTTAACTTGACTGTGTCCCTTTAAATGGAGAAGTCTGGTGTTACCTTCGCCCTGCGTGGTGGGGGAAAGGCAGGAGTGGATGTGGGATTATGGCAACATGTTGGGGGTCCCATCACCTAGGGGGAGAACAGCCAAGCTGAGCCCACCACAGAAGTCTGGAGAGAGGAACAGGAGCGCACACATTGCAAGTGTGCTAGAAGTGCAGTCTGCGCTACAGTGCACTATCAAGTGAGGTCAAGAACTACGGCTGGCCTAAGTCAATTGGGCAAAATGCTCATGTCTTATTAGCCAAGTAGAAATAAACACAGAATCCAACACTTGTGCCTAAGGAAGACATCTGATTGCACGGAAACATTAAATTAGCAGCAGCCATGACTACATTCAATGGGGAACACTCCCTCAAATTAAATAGTGTCTTTAATCTTCATCTGGTTCAACACAAGTCAGTAGTGCAGCAATATAAATACAACTTAGGAGTTTAAAGCCTTTTGTCTTTCAGTATCCAAAAAAGGAAGCCAATGAAACAAGTTACCAGTTTAATTAAACACAAAGAAAGGCCATGAACTAAGTACTCATCCTAGAGGGGCAGAGGCATCTGACACCCCAATGAAAAGGGCAAACGCTTGCCAAGGATGGAGGTTTGGCTCAAGAAAGCAGCATGTTGAGACAGACATGGCAATGGGGAGGGAGCGTCACACACAATCACTCAACTCCACGTTGTCATTGACTGAAAGGGGCCTGTAGTCCAGAACCACGCTGCCCACCGAGGACACACTCCATACCGGGACGTGCCTCTGGGAGCCACCTGCAGGTATTCGGGCAAAGAGGATTTGAATGGTCCCTGTTTCAGTCAGTTAATAAATTTGAAGTGTGCATGTCAGCCGTCAGTCAAAACAATTCAATGCTAGGAGCATACGCAGGGCTACTCAATGACAGCACAACAAAAGGCTACCGAGGTGCCAGCTGGAGGGGGACGTCCAGCCATCAGGGAGTGAAGGTATCCACCCATGTTTGTCTTGGACGTGTGTAAGTGTTAGAAGAAAGGACAGCGTCATGGCATCTTACAGTAGGGAGGGCAGTACTGATATTCTACAGTGTTACTGAGCACACGTAGAAGCGTTTCAGAATCTACACAGTGTGCAGTGGAGCTGAATAAACATCTCAGGGCTTTGGAATTAAGCTATTAGTCACAGATACCAGAAAGGCAGGCACTCTCCTTCCCATTAGCAAACGATCCCCTGGGTCTGGTACGAACCCGGAAGGGCTGGCTGCAGGGATGGGGTGCCCCGTTCAGCTGGCTAGCACAGACTCTGGAGCTGGGCTGTTCACTCCAGCTAAGTTTTCGGCATCTGATTAGGTGCCATTTTATCTTCATTCCCAGTGACAAGACTAACAATTTAAAACAATTACAACCCCCTCATAGCTGTGAACTGAAGCAGCCCATTCTGGGTGAGCGCAGTATTTTGAATGTCCCCCACTCCACGCGGTTAGCTGGTGTGAAAGGACAAGGTTAATTTTTTAGAAAATGGTGCTTAATCAGTGGAGGGGGGTGGGGTAGAGAGGGGGGAAAAGCTTTTTCTGCAGCTGAAGTAGCATGTGAGCTAGGTTTGTTTTTCTTTTTTAAAAAGGTCAGTCAGTCAGTGTGCCATCACTATTGGAGGCTGTGGTGGTTTGATGGGAGCCCAAAGCACGGCTCTCCCTGACCCTCTTTCAGAGAGAAGAAACCTCCAGTGGGGAGAAGACTGAAGGTCCATGGGAATTTTGCCTCCATTGCAGTAGGAGGTGGGTGGGTCTGTGCTTTCACAGCTGTGGTAAGTGGTTCTGTCCTGTTGCATTCGAGATGCCAGGTAGTCTGTATTTCACAGTTCCTTTTCCTCCCTTTGATTTCCCTTGAAGTCAGGATTCAAGTACAACCAGTTCTAGTCGAACCACAAAAACAAAGGTAGTTTCCATGAAATAAGTTAGCAGCTTTGACCTATCACGATCCAGCTGGTCTTCAAGGGCCCCCCTGGGACAGGGGAATGGAGTTGCCCCCCTTTTCGCTCGGTCCCCTAGCTAAAGGTGACTTAGGGCTTGGCTATAAGATCTCTTCCCTCTGGTTCTTCGGTTTGGGCAGCACCTGTCCATTGCGCAGGGAGCCATTCTGACTCCGGAGTAGTTTCCCTTTCTCTCGGTCCGGCCATGTGAAGATGGCTTCGTCGCTGTCCAGTTCAGATTCGGAGTGCATCAGGCTGGTGTTGAGGACCTGAGCTTTCTGTCTGCTGCCTTTGAAAGAAGCCAAAGAGAATCCCACATTAGAAACACTTTCATCGTTCTCAGTAACATACACTAGAGCGAACAGGAGAAGGGATCGCAGGCTCACTCGGTGCTGCTATTAGGCACAGATCATCCATCCAGAACTCAGTGGAGTCTCCTGGAGCTATCCCCCAACTCCCTCCAAGAGCCACCGAGCTTGCGGGACAAGAAACCATCCCTGAATTTGTTTCAGGCATCGTGACACAATCAGGGTCACACATTCATGTTGAGATGCTCCAGGACACAACATGCAGAGAAATTGGTGAGGTTGTCAGGGTGGATGAGAGGTGTTTGGGGCTGTCACACCTCACTGCCCTTGGGAGAGGGCACTGCCTAGATATAGTTCTATTGGGGTTAGAGGCTGTAGTAAAGAGTAGGCAGGGGTGTGACAGAATATCACTGCATACTCTTACTATTCACCCTTCTCTAGCATCACTGCTTCTCCTCCGGCCTGCCAGGGAAGGAAGGTAAATTAACGGGATGAATTAAGATTAAATTCACAAGGGCGGAGGAGAGCCATGTTTACGGATACTGTCAACAGAGGAAGTAATTTAGATTTCAGCTTTTACTTTATAGTGAAATGCAACATTTGCTCTGGAAGTGGGAATGTTCCCATATGTAACTGGGCAAAGAGACATTCTGCTTAGCAGACAATATCTGAAGCATCAAGGAGGGAATTTAGTTACCAGTGAAAAGTGAGAGTTTGAGGTACATTTGCCACAGAGTGATGGTGGCACAATAAGCCCTTTGTTTGGTGGTCAGGCTTTTCGGTGCTAGTTGCCAGATGGTCAGACTTAACTTGGGTGGGCATGTTATGGGAGGGGGAAGCACCCCCTTTCTTCAATGGCATTCAGACTTGGGCTTTCAGGATGCATTGCTCCCACAGACATGGCAATGCCCTCCACTGCGTCATTAGGTACGGTTCACTTTGCTGGAACGCCATTAAGTAGGAGAATACTAGGATGAGCAATTATGTTCAGCTAGCAAACAAAGATTAAGGACTATTTTCCATGCACTGTTAAAACAACCTCTCCCTTTCATACAAACAGTAGGCGAAGAGTCTCATTAGTAAGAATTATTTTAAGAGCTAAAATCTCTCTCACTCTTTGGAGGGTGTGTGTAAGTTCTACACATGCTTTGCAACCTCTTCCTCCTACTCTCAGCCACATTCCCCAGCAGCAATGATTCGGTGCAGGCGTTCTACAGATACAAACACACCATTTCTAGATCACCTGCATAACAAATGCAGCCATCTCTGGGGTGGAGGGTGACAACCAGCAGGATGCACCGGGTGAGAGGGGGGAGGGAAATACTGGCCCAGGACACAGGGACGAACCCTGTCCTGGTGGAAAAGGCCAATGGATTCTGTGTTTACACAGAGCATGCACAACCTGGGTTTTTAAAAGCTCTTGTTCCCATGGGGGACATCGGTCTTCCTAGCCAGCATGGCAGGCTTTCAAACCTGTGATCCCAAGGAATCTAGAGGTTTAAAACCTCTTTGCTTAGGCCCCTTCCCATCCACCCACCCCAGTTCATACTCACACTACAGTTACGAGAACCTCTCTGCACGCAGCCCCATTGCCTAGTTGTCCTACGGCAGCGACAAGAGGGAACAATTAACTTCGACATAGACTCTTGGGATATTTTTAAATGGACATTTTAGGCTGGAGGATTTGGGGGGGGAGAGAGAAAAATCACAGAGCCTAGCGTCAGAAGAACAGACCAGGCTGTGCAGGACCATGGTCCCCAGTGCCTTCTGAGAAGTCAAACTACTTCCTGCTGTTCGTTGGCCAGTCCAAACCCAGCAGGCCGCTCCATTTCTCAGCTGCAACGCGTATGTGTCAGGGTCTCGGCTCTGGGATCCAGCCGAGAGGTTTAAGGAGGGCAATGGGTTTTTATCCTGCTAGAGATGAGTAAACGTGTTCAAATAAGGCCCAAGAATTGAGCCCCAAACTCTTTACAGAAACTGATTTTGGTTATGGTTTTGCCCATCTCTTCACTGCTTGGATCTGGCTGGGTTCAGAACTGGAAGTACCGCAATACCAGGAGTGGCTGTTCATGTGCTTTTTCTAATGTGACAGAAGGTGGAAATACTAGGACAGAGACTATTCTTAGGCAGTTTCCAGCCTCTCTTCTAGACCAAAGAGGTTTCGATGCTTTGACTAAGTGACCAGTCTTTAGATCTGAAGCAAGAGTCCAGACCTTCTTAGCATCGTCATCACTACTCAATACCATGCTAGTTTCACACTGCGATTTTACATCCGCAGGAGCGGGATTTCCTGTGTCAGCATTCTGCAAACGTTAAGATCTTCTCTCATGTTTTACCTGCTTTGAGGTTTGGTTTTAACTCCAGACTCTCCTGATCTGTGGCATCCAAAATCTTGTATTTGCTTTTCCTTTTGGGTTTTCCTTTCCGCCTAGAGGGGGAGGGAGAGGGGGAGGAGGAGGAGGAAAAAAGTTAGGCTGAAGTTCATATTTAGATAAACCCAGACAGGAAAAGATCTAAACGTAAGAGCTGTGTAACTTGATTCCAGTTTTATCCATAGGAGAGGACACTATATTAAAAAAGTTACTTTGATTGCACAATTTTACGCTAATCAAAATCTTGCATCCAAATTGAACCTCGAGTTCTAGGACCTTTATGTTTCACCTGGACCCCTCCACCCTACTTTCCCCTCATTACACCATTGTTCACACTCCATTCTTTCTAAATTGGCAACAAATGACACACTTTTAGATATGGGAATAACAGAGCCTATGTAAAGTGACCTGCTTAGACTATCCGTTTGCAAGACCTCGGACTCAGGAGGCAGCTACACGTATTGAAGTGTTAGAGATGAGGATTTAAGGCAGGAGTCTCCAACTCGCGGCCCATGGGCCACCTGCGGCCAGCGAACCTCCCCAATGGCTCCAGCAGTTTTGGGGCCAGGTCTCTCCCTTGGCCCCACCTGCCATCCCCGGGTGCTCCCCCCCACAGGTGATTTAAAATGGCCTGGGGCCCCGGCAGCGCAGCGGAGCTGAGCGGCGTCTGCCTGCTCGCTCCATGTGTCTGCCAGCCCCTCCCTGCGGCCCCGGAGTGCGTGCTGCCCCCACCCCGAGCGCCCCTGCGGCCAATGGGAAGCTGTGGGGGCAGTGCCTGGGGGCAGCAGCGCGCAGAGGCCCCCCGGCCCGCACCATCTTGGAGACCCAGGTAAGCGTCACACCCCCGACCCCCTCCCAGAGCCTGCACCCCTCCCCGAGCCCAACCTCTCACCCCTTCTGCACCCAAACTCCCTCCCAGAGCCTGCACCCCAATCCCCTACCCCAGACCTCCTCCCGCAGCCAAACTCCCTCCCAGAGCCTTAGGCAGGTGGGGGGGGCGGAGTTTTGGGGGGCATGAGTGACATTATTGGCCCGCTAGGAGGATTGAGGACTGGCACTGGCCCTAAGGTAAATTGAGTTTGAGATCCCTGGTTTAAGGGCTCAAGTTATTACCTTTTACAACAGCAGACCACAGTCCAGGATAAGATTCCAAAGGCGACCACAATGACAAAGGACGCAATGATCACATACAGCACACTCCATTCTGTGACCAAAAAAACCCAAGAGAGACACAACTTAGCACCCCACGCCGTTCATAGCTGGGACTTTAGGTGACCCTGGTGTAGAAGGTCCATCATAACAAAAAGGAGCCTCATCACTTAATAGCGTTCAAGAGACCAGCATTCTATTGCCAGCTCCAGCACTAACTTCTCTAGGGAAACTACACATTTCAGCGCTGATTTTCCAGGCCCTCTCTTTGCTCGTGTCTCTGTTGCCCATGCCACTTGCAGGACACGTCTCACACTATGTATTAACTTATTAAAAAGTTAGTCCTCCGTGGCAGGGAAGCATCGGTCTGGTTTGACAGTGAATTGCTTCTGTAGCATAATCACACAAAAGGTTAGCATTAGACTTCCTTTAATGGAGGCAGAAGCATGGGCAGTGAGTCCACTTTGCCGTGTGAGCCAGGGAAAGGACCGGGGTGCTAGCCGTATGCTGAAAATGGACTCAACTCTTCTCGTCGGAGTTTATCATCTGAGGGCTCTGGAGATCAGTTTCCCTACCAAATATTCACTGACTAGGATACGGACTCTGCTCCTGCTCCCATTAAAATCAATGAGAGTTTTGCTATTAACCACACCGGGCCCCAAATCCAGGTAACTGGATGTTAGGAAAAACCCAGCTGAATTAACGCTGGCAGACAACTGCTCTTCAGCACGGCCAGGGGCTTCATGCACCATCTGTTCAACTAGGCAGCCCTCCGCTCCTTCCACGCAGCCCTCTTCAAGAAAAGAAATCACACACACACACCCCCACCCACCCCAGATTGCACATACCACAGTTACTCTCGCCCTCCCCCATCTGCACTTTGATGAAGTTCTCCATCCAGAACGGGTCACAGATGCAGCGCTTGGTGAAGGAGTCGCAGCGCCCATGCTCGGAGCAATTCAACTGGCATGCTGTGGACAGGAATGGCTGAGAGTGAGGTTAGACTGAGACTTAAGCAACAGACAGCACATGATTTAGAACTGGTATAGTACACAAGAAAAAAAAGGGCGAATATAACAAAGTTCCCAAGCTGCCCAACCCCATGGGGATCAAACTTGAATCCACTCACCGGATAAGTATTTTTTTCCTTTTCTCACCAGCCTGTGAAACCACCCTGATTTCTCATTTCTGGTTTTCATTTCTTAAGGAAACTGAGCTAAATTTCTCTCTAGATCAGATAGCTAGAGCTGCAAACAGATCAGCTGTGTCTGAGCCTCTCCAGACCCACTGAGAAAGTGAAGGATAATTAACCCTCTCCCTAGGTGGCTTTAGTGAGATGGATGCCAAGCGTGTCTTCTTTTTCAAGCACGTTAAGCAGAGAGCAAAGTGGCCTGTGGTGCTGCAGTGCTCTCCCATAAACAGGCCAAAAGGGAAGTGGCAGGTTCCCAGCACAGCTTACCTGGAGTAGGAATGGGGATGCATTTGTAATGATCACCCTCTCGGCCAACACTGGGGATTGAACCTGGCAGCTCCAGAACGAAAAGCACAAGTGTCTCCAAACTTCAGCTAAAGAGCCAGGCTCTCAAGCTGAGAGCTGTAATAGGCTCTGTGGAGCAGACACAGGTGTGCGCGTGTGTGGAGGCGGGCGGGGACAGAACACTCGCTGCCCAGTGGGTTACACTTTCATTTACTATTGGAGCTAGACCTAGAATATTTTCTTGGGGGAGGGGTGATAGGGGGGTAACAACCCGTGCCAGGCCCCCCAGTCCCGCAAGCATCTATAGAGGGAGAGGAACAGATGTTAGCTCCTTCCACCATTACTCCTACTTACTGACTGTATTAATTTCTAGTGCTCGGAAGATGAGGAAGTCCGACTGCTGTTTCCGGAGTTCACTTTTGAGTGTCCATGCTACATCGTGGCCTTTGAAGATCTGATGCGGTGGTTGGGTCTGCACAAAGAACACCATCTTTGTGCTGCAAATCAGACACGAGAAAACATTACCAAGAGAATCTGGCCACAATTACATGTCAACTGTTCATCCCTACATTCCAGAAAGAGAGAGTAAACAGACATTTAAGCAGCATCTCAGCATGCCATCATTATCCATTCTGATTCCCACTGGAAAGTGAATCTTGCTTTAATACCCCTCCATCGCTCCTACCTCTGCTCTGTGTACGGCTGGATCTTTTGTACGGTAATGTCCGAGTCCAGGACGCCCAGCAGAACGCCTATCTGACGGATTAACATACCCTTCTGCCTTTCCGTCAGCTGGCTGACATTAACATCCAGTATCATCTCCACAAGATTGTTTTTCCTTGGATCTAAGAAGAACACAGAACAAGCACATGGGCTTCCAAATGACAGCGTGGGTGAAAAATCTTAATTTTTAGTACCTCCCTAGAACACTTATTTGGGACACAAAGTGCAGCATCTAATAGTGAGGGGATCATAGAGATGACATGATCTTTATACATAATGGCAGGTAGTAAGGCTCTTTGCAGTGGGGCTCTCCACATGGAGAATGGACCAACACCTTTAAAGACTATAGGAAAACATAATTGTTTCCCTCCCACAATTTATGACACTTGTACTTTCCCTAGCTGAGTCAAGAGCTCATGCACTAAAACATCAGGAAATCAGGAAATTCAGAAGGATGAGCATAGAAGACCAGTGAATTTTCCATCAGATGTCCAGTACGTTACAGAAAGTAACTGAATACAACTCCTCAGCTCACCAAGATATATATATGAAGCTGGCTATAGGAGTTTATTTTTAAAAAAAGACAACCCATGTCATTCAACTGGGTATATGGCATCAGTACAGTCTGCATTGCTATATCACTTTTCATCTGAGCCCCTCAAAGCAGTAGCAAATTATCTACTTCCCAAAAGTTACACTTATTTTACAGATCGACAGACTAGAGACTGAGTTGAAATAGCTTATCCAGAGTCTACTGTTCATCAGGCATAATGTTCCACATCATTTAATCAGCTCCCTCTAACTTTATGTTAAGACTTTTCCTGCTCTTGATGGATTTTGGCGCATTCCAAATACAGACACACAACTTTCCTGCAGCCGATTCTGTCATTTCAGAGCATGCATCAGGGTACAAAGAGAATCCTTCACTGTTACTAAGATCCTGGGTATTGCAACCTGCTTTTGCCATTGCCAGGAAAGGTGCATTCATGGCAGGACACTCCAGTTTAGAAAGAATCTCCATGGTGCAAAGAGCAAGAGGACTCACCAGCTTTGACTTCCACAGTGGTCCTATCTGCATCACTCTCTCCTTTGGCATCCGTCACTTTCAGATGGAGCGTGTATGTCCCCTCCACCAGGTTGGAGAGGAAAAGCACAGGGTGGTGGTCTGAATTATTTAACACCTCCTGGGAATTTGAACAAAACTAATATTAAGAAACAAACAAGGCCGCTGCAGATTTGACCCCTATACCACATACTGAGCTGCATCACTCCACACAGCAATCAGTGTGCAGGAACCAGTGTTATCCTCTCCCAGGAGCTATTTGCCAAAGAGTCTAGCTAAACCTCACTACATCTTCCATACTCGTGCAATGCTGCATATTCCCATTACAGAGACCACATTTGCCGCACTCACCCCAGCTGCAGGACTCCCCTCGTCCCGGGTCCACAGGTAGCTGACAATTCCCTTATCATCCCAGGATTTGGACCCATCCAAGGCTGCTGTGTTTGTAGGGAGGGTGACGACAACATTCCCAGCAATCTTTGCCACTGGTGGCTTGTTCATCTCTAAACAAGTAGATGAAAAATTGTTACAAGAATTTGTTAGAGCTTAAGTATAGCACCAGGAGCTATGCTGTAATCCAGGCATCCATAACTTGCAGGGTCTAGCTGGACCCAGGCTTAAATGGGGGTTCACCCAGATACTGCAGGATTCAGTGCAGTTTGTTCTTCCTTCAGTCAGATTTGAATCTGTACCCTAGTACGGTGCTGGGAGGGGGCACTGTGCTGCTCAGATGACACACAGGAGTTGCTCATATTAATGATCCCATGGCGATTTTTGTAAGAATAAGTGTTAACCGCAAGGTCCTGGCCAAATTCGGAACAAGATACTATGTCTTGTGGAAGTGAATTCTGTTAAGTAGTAGCAAGAGAAACTGATATTGATTTACAGGAACAGGAATTACAAGACTGGATCAGACCCATGGTCCATCTAGCGCAGTATCCTGTCTCAGACAGGTGCCAGCACCAGATGCTTAAGAGGAAGGTGCTGGAAACCCCCCAGTAGGCAGGTGACAATCTGCCCCACAAAGGTCTCATCCTAACCCCTAACAGGTAGAGACTGGCTTAAGACCAAGCATGACATTTCATTACCCTTCCAAATCTCTCATTATAGCATTAACTATTTTAACGGGATATTCTTGTTATCTGTATAAATCCCTCTGACTCTTACTAAGTTTTTGGCCTCAATGACATCCTGTGCCAATGAATTCCACAGTCTCATTATGCCTTGTGTGAATTTTTTTTTTTTTTTTTTTAAATCAGGCTTGAATTCGAGTCCTTTTCATTTCGGTTGAAGTCCCCTCATTCTTGTATTAGGAGACAGGGAGAACAAAAGTTCCTGCTCTCCCTTTCTCTAGGCCATTCGTTATTTTATAGGCTTGTATCATGCCCCCTTATATTCCTCTCTAAACTAAACACTCCAATGTTTTTCAATCTCGTCAAATGAGAGTTTTTCAAGGCCCCTAAGCTTTTCTTCTTCTTACTATTTTTATTTATTTGTATTATCATAGTGCCTAAGATGAACCAGGACTCCACTGGGCTAGGTGCTGTACAAACAGAACAAAAAAAGTTCTTGCCCTTCTCTGAATCCCTTCCAACTCCAATATCCTTTCTGACATGGGGTAACCAGTGCTACCTACGGTATGCCAGATGAGGGCAAACCACTGCTTTGTATAATGACATTAGAACACTTCCTGTATTATTCTCCATCCTGTTCCTTAGGCACTTTGTTTGCCGCCCACCCTTTTTTTTTTTTAAAAGCACAGCTGCACACTGGGCAGTGGTCTTCACTGATTGCTCTCAGTGATTGCACAGGTCTTTCTTCTGATGTTACAATTCACTTCTGAGTACAACTGGACACACCTTCTTTGACAATGACATTAACTGAGCTCTGGCTTTGCAAGCTCCTTTCATCTTTGACAGTCAGTGTGAATTCGTATGTTCCAACCTGAAGCCCAGTTACAGTAGCAATGCTGCTGTTGGAATTCTCCAGTTTTACACCATCCGGGCCCCTAGCCAAAACAAAAAAGAGCGTTAGTCTGTGCCCATGGACCTGGGATCGGGTCTCATGCCAATGAACAGGGGAGTTAAACTAATAACAGTAAGGCCTGGTCTACACTAACCCCCAAATTCGAACTAAGGTACGCAACTTCAGCTACGTGAATAACGTAGCTGAAGTCGACATACCTTAGTTCGAACTTACCGCGGTTCAGACGCGGTCCACACGCGGCAGGCAGGCTCCCCGCGGTACTCCTCTCGCCGAGCTGGAGTACCGCAGTCGACGGCGAGCGCTTCCGGGATCGATATATCACGTCCAGACCAGACGCGATAAATCGAACCCGGAAGTTCGATTGCCAGCTGTCGAACTACCGCGGTAGTGTAGACCTGGCCTAAGTGTAGTTACCAGGTAATATCCCTGTTCCTCAGAAGGAGACAAGATACCCGAGCATATAAAGAAAATTTATTTCTTCCAAACTCAGGCAATAAGACACTAAAATGGGTAAATCCTACATACAGTATATTTTGCACAGTCTCTGGGGGTCTAGTGCAAATTAAATGTTGTGCCAAACACTCCCTAGGCCAAAAGTGCCTTATTAGTATTTACTGAATGCCGATGACTGCTAGAAAAAACAACTTCATGGGTAATTGCACAATGAGCAACAACAATGAAAATATTATAGCAATGACAGCTCTTTTTACAGTAGAAACTTAGCGCACAGCTTGCATTGTTGGGCTAACGCAAAACCAAAAGTTACATTTAAAAGCTGTCCATAGGCTTTGCCCTAAATTCCAAAAAGTAATCGGCGCCTCTTAGGGGAAGCCTGACACAATGAACAAAATTAACAGGGCTGCAGGAGAAGAAGTGCTATCTCCGCTCACGCTTGTGTTGCAAGAGGACCCCATTTAAAAGAAAAAGGAACTTCTGTTATCCCAGATTCTCATTGACACTGTCGGTGTAAAGGGGCTTTTTGAAGTGGGTGAGGTCCCTTTACACTACCAGAACCGTAGTATAAATGAGAATCGGGCTGAAAGAGTTTAATGCTAAGGCCAGGATATTTCCAACGCTTAAACAAAACTGGGCGCAGGCCTTGCTGGAGTCCTTTGGCTCATATGTTACTTATGCTTAGGGCTCTAGCAAGGGCTATTTTGGGGTTCTCCTCCAATTAATAGCCAAATCCTGGTTCCCCTGTAGTGATTGGCAAAACTCCCACTGAATTCAATGGGACCAAGATTTTGACCCCGGTATTTTTTTTAAACTAAAGTTTAAAGGCACAGATACTCCCAGCAGAAGGATCTGGGATGTGATACCAACCGTGTTTTTTCCCAGAGGAAGGAGACTATTTTCTGGTCGTCTGAACTCTTGCTGCCATCTAGAGTGGTGCTGTCCACAGGGAGGGTGAGTTCTTTATCTGGGCCAGCATCTGCTTTGGGGGGCTTATTATTCTCTGGAAAAGGATTGTGAATAACAAAAGAAGAGGAGATGGAATTAAACATGCTGCTTGTTCTGTGAGGCAAAGTTTAGGCTTGTTTCCCCATAAATACCCAGTTGAATAGAAGTCTCAGACAAGATAGCCGGATAAATAGTATTATCCCCATCTTACACTGGGAGAAGGTGCAGCACAGAGTGGTGGTGAAGTGACAGTCAAATCAGAAGTATGTTGGTAGAGGTGAGAGTTAGCAACAGCAATCTTGCCTGCCAGGCCTTGCAACAGCACTGCTTAGTAATAAGGGGAAACTTACCAGGCTGCACTATCACGGTGACCTCAGCGGTGGACTGGTGGCCTGCAGAATCAGTCACCGTTAGCTGGTAGGTGTAATCACCTTCTTGCATTGCAGAGAGCTGTAATATTGGTGTCCTCACACCCTTTGAGAAAGCAAGTTAATGCATTATGATGACTCCTTACGCTGAAGGGATCAGAGAGATGAAGGGCCAGAACCAGTACTAACTATCCTGGGCAGAAACTGGCTGCTTATTATAATTAATCACATATATGGGGCCATAGGTATGCATGGCATCAAACAGATATGTAGTGTCCAAGGATATGTAGTGTCCAACTTGTAAGTGAACATAACCTCAACACCTCGGAGCACGATGGGAGAGTAGTGGAGCGACATACCAAGAGGAAACGGGGAAGACTTGATTTAGGCTAAACTTGGCTGTTAGTTCAATCACCGAACCTGACGTGATCTTAAAATGTATTTAAATATTAATAAATGTTTAAACCTAATCAACACAGAGGCTTGCACAGATTATGAGAGACATTTCTGCATACAAACTAGACCTTTAGATGGCTATTAGCAAACATCACAGCACAATGGATAAGCATCATGTAGGGTATTAGTGGGAAACCTCCACTTACCTGCATCTCCATCACCTTTCCTTTGCTACTGGGGCTGAGTAACCATTCGTAGCTGACAATGCTATGATCATCAGTGCTCTGGTTCCCGTACAAGGTGATAGAGTTTTGGGGAAGCGTGATCACTTGGTTTGGGCCTGCGTTTGCCACTGGAGGATAATCCACTTCTTTATTCACAGTCAAGCTGGCAGTGGTAGAGTTGCTGGCACCATCTGAATCCACAACTGTTAGGCTAAAGACCAAAAAGGAAAAATGGAAAGGTTAGGGCTATGAGCGAAGAGCTCAAATGCAAAGGGATGAAACAGTCTGAATTTAACTGAGGGGTTAGAAATCTAGAATTACCTTGGTATGGGATTGAAGTGTTTGCCCTTGGGGGGGGGGGGGGGAACACAGTTTAAGTCAACTGTGCACTTGCAAAATGAGTATCACAAAAACTTGTGTAGTTATAAGGGCAGAGCAAGGCATTCCACAACCAAATCCACCACCTTCCTAATATCTATCAGCTAGTTACAAATGCAAAGAAATCCCCATGAAATAAGATTTTTCCAACTCCCTGTTAAAGTCACACCCATTGTACTGAAAATCCAGAGCTCCTGCCAGTTTTAAAAGCGTATGTTCATTTCAGGTATCTATCACTACACCCCATCATTAATCCTGTGGTGACAGCATTCCTTCTTAAGCAGAAAAAAGGCTCAAAGTGGGACGGTCTTCTACTAAACCTTCAACCCCAGTTTGTACCAGGTAACACACATTACACCGCTGTATATAAAAGGTATTGTTCTGTTCATGTGCGTATGAGTTATATCATATGTCATTTAATTAGATTCATTGCTGTGTTTAGCACTGACACCACAGCAAATTACAGATCAGAGGAAATAAATATACCCTCCTTTTTCCAAGCAGATGTCAAAATAAAAGCAAATGCTACGTAACTATCCAGAGATTTGTATAAATACTTAATTCTAAAAACAATTTCACTGGTGATGAACACATTACATATAGAGAGTAGAATATTTAAACAATCAATTTCCTTCTGAATGTAGAATAATCTATTTTTGGTATTTTAAAAGACATTTTAGTATCTCTGTTATACTAAATTCTCCTTTTTCTGCCATTGTCTTATATTGATTCTACAAGTTAAAAAAAAAAAAAAAAAGTCAGCCAGTTATTTTTTAATCTTTACTCAAGTGAAACATAGTATAAACCTCTATTAGCAACTGACCAGAAAGTTCCTGGAGCAAGAGAGGGAAAAACCACAAAACATGATTTGTTCTGCTATCTTTTGCAACCCAGACTGATGCAATCAGGTATAAAACTAAAGAGATTCACATGGAACCTGGACTAATTAACTGCTATATGCAAAACTTACCTGAATGTGTAATTCCCAGGTACTAAGTTGGTCAGTTTCAATATGGCAGTGTCAGTCGATACCTTCTCGTCCCGCAGTGGCCCCTTCAATTCTTCCCAATGGAAACTGACAATTTTATAATCATCAGTGCTTTCTAATTCAATTAAAAAAAATATGCATTAGGAATCTGGTTTTATGAAGCCACATTTCAAATAAAGAGATTTAATTTGTTCTTTACACATAAGGTTGGAGAGTGGAGCTTCTTGTCCCAGTCCCTAGCCGCAGATCTCTCTCTATTATGCTGGTTTGGTCAAATTGTGTATGTCATACACCAGGGGTGGGCAAACTACAGCCTGCGGGCCGGATCTGGCTCCTCAGGGCTTTGGATCCGGCCCGCGGGATTGCCCCCCGTGGCACCACAGGCCCCGTGCCGCTCTAAGAAGCGGCCGGCATCACTTCCCTGTGGCCCCCGGGTGGGGGGGGAAGGGTGGACAGAGGGCTCCGTGTGTTGCCCTTGCCTCCAGGCACCGCCCCCTGCAGCTCCCATTGGCCGGGAACAGGGAACCACGGCCAATGGGAGCTTTGGGGGAGGTACCTGGAGGCGCGGCAAGGACAGCGCACGCGGATCCCTCCGCCCTGCCCTCCCCCAGGGGCCGCAGCACTTCCTGGAGCGGCGCTGGGCCAGGGCCAGGGCAGGCATGCAAGGAGCCTGCCCTGGCCCTGGTGCACACTGCTGCCACCCCAGAGCTGCTTTAGGTAAGCGGCGCCGGGCCGGAGCCCGAACCCCGCCTGCACCCTGCCCCCCAACTCCCTGCCCTGAGCCCCCTCGTACACCCCGCACCCCTCCTGCACCCCAACCCCCTACCCTGAGCCCCCGCCGCACCCTGCACCTCTCCTGCACCCCAACCCCCTGCCCTGAGCCCCCTCCTGCACTCTGCACCCCAACCCCCTTCCCTGAGCCCCCTCATACACTCCGCACCCCTCCCCCCTTCCCTGAGCCCCCTCATACACTCCGCACCCCTCATCTGCCCGAATCCCTTACCCTGAGCCCCTTCCTGCACACTGGACCCCCTCCCACACCCCCTCCTGCACCCCAACCTCCTGCCCCGGCCCTGCATACAATTTCCCCACCCAGATGTGGCCCTCAGCCCAAAAAGTTTGCCCACCTCTGCCGTACACTGTTTTTTGCAGATACACACATCCCATTTTTCCCAGGAAAAAGATACTGGTTTGGGGCAGACAATGAGACAAAACTGAACAAGTTTAAAAGGAAAGCTTGGCAGAGCTTCAACAACGACAAACAACAACAAAAAAATCAATAGATCTTTTGCTGGTTAATTGATATGCTTGCAGCTTAACACACAAGACCACCAATTTTGAATAGACTCATTTGATTCTTTGTACTTTAGTCGAAACCAGCAAATCTAGTTGGGCTGTAACTCTTCTGGGTCTTCCTGTTTCAGGGGACTCACCGGGACACGTGCCCCCAGGAGGGGGACCTTGTATGTAAGCTGGTGTGTGCAGAATGGAGAGAGAAATCGGCAATAAAGACCAGTAGCTGTGCTGTCCTTGCCACAAGCTAATAGGAATTATAGGGAAAGCGTAAAAAATAATTAGGATGAGTTATCCAAGTCCCCAGGTTATGAACTGGTTCTTTCCACAGAAAGGTGGCACAAAGGGTCACATCTATTCCATTTTAATGTGACACAGAGTCTGATCATTGCCAGGGTGGACAGGCAGCCTCAGCTCGCTGGATGACATGTGATTAGGGTACTCACGGCTGCCATCGATGACAGTAGAGGTGGTCGGCAGTGAAATCTCTTGGGATTGTGGTGACACAATAGCCACAGGAGGCTGATTCACACGAGGCTCTGCAACAACAACAACAACAGCGCTGTGACAATGTTGTTTACAGGCAGATCAATGGTACAAACATAAGCCAAGGAACTCTGCAAAACTGTTCAGATTGTCCACTAGGGGTTGCTAAAGTAATACAGGTTTCAGAGTAGCAGCCGTGTTAGTCTGTATCCGCAAAAAGAACAGGAGTACTTGTGGCACCTTAGAGACTAACAAATTTATTAGAGCAAAGCTTTCGTGGGCTACAACAGAAGTGGGTTGTAGCCCACGAAAGCTTTGCTCTAATAAATTTGTTAGTCTCTAAGGTGCCACAAGTACTCCTGTTCTTTTTAAAGTAATACATGCAGCACATTCCTTCCACTCTTTGCAACCCTATGCCCAGTCCACTCAGTTTGCGACTAGAATTGCCTCTATGGTCTAGCCTCAGAAAGACCAAGAGAAGAGAGGTCCAAAGTACAGTTGCGAGGCAAGGTCACTCCCCTAGATTGCTGATAACAACAACGGGTCTGTGATAATCCTGCAATGATTATAGCTCCCAGCCCTGATCTTCCTTGGGATTGGACACGGCACTATCCAATTAGTTACACATCAACCTGAGGTGTTGTGCTACAGGTGGAGGGTTCTAAAGTAAAGAAGGGAACAAGCAGACTATGACATCAAGCCAGTGCTCACATAGGGATTATGATACCATCTTGTCACTGTCACCTCTAGGGCATCAGGCATTCAGACTGTGATGTGTTCTAACAGGCTGGCACCTGCGATCACTCAGATGAGTTCAGCCACTACTCTGAAAAAGGAGCAATTTAACAAATCTGCTAGGCGA
This sequence comes from Emys orbicularis, assembly GCF_028017835.1. NCBI lineage: Eukaryota > Metazoa > Chordata > Testudines > Emydidae > Emys > Emys orbicularis. The sequence goes on along the minus strand of NC_088705.1, from coordinate 4,088,245 downwards.
GCTACAGGTTCATTGTTTACACTCAAATTGACCTGAGCAAATTGTAGTCTAAGGCAATGGTTCTCAACCAGGAGTCCAGGGCCACAAGCCGGTTTCACGGGGTCCGCCAAGCAGGACCAGTGTTAGACTTGCTGGGGCCCAGGGCAGAAAGCCGGAGTCCCACTGCATGGGGCTGAAGCCTGGGGCCCTGAGCGCTGAAGCCTGAGCAACTTAGCTTCACGGTGCCTCCTGTGGCATGCAGGCCTGGCTTTTAGGTGCAGAAAAGCCACTACTGTGGCACAGGTGGGCCGTGGAGTTTTTATAGCATGTTTGGGGGAGGAAGAGGGGCTCAGAAAGAAAAAGGTTGAGAACCCCTGGTTTAAGAAGACATCCAACAATATTTAAAACCCTAAATCTCCCCTCTTGCAAATTTTTGGGAAGGTGAGAATGCTGCTTTTTCTTACAAAGCTCAAGGAAAAAAGGTCTTCGAAGCTCCAGAAAAGGTTCTCTTGTATAAACAAGGGAGACACCGAATGTTCAATGCACTTGCAAGAATGGGTCAGGGAGTTCGAAACTCTGATCTGCTGAAGCCCAACCTAACATCCCTCCACTTCCCCGCCCCGGTAAGCAGTCCCTTTATCTGGAAATAAAGACTTGACCAATGATATTTCAGAGTTTACTGTATACACAACATAAGCCCGCTGCAAAAACAAATCTTTGTAAAGCATCCTGCCGCCTAGAACGAGATTTGATTTAAACTGGCTGCAGATGGGGCTGATACTTATTACTATAAGGGGAAAAATCCAAGGAGCTTCAAAGCACAAGCTTCCCTTCATCTCCCATCCCTGCTGCCCTAGGGTTTTCTCTTGGTGCAACTAGTCTCTGTTGGAGTGGTGCTTTTCCCAGGAGCATGAGTTTGCTAAGTATTTCTGCAGCAGTACTCCAGTACTTTCATTGTAGGATATTCGTTTTCAATAGCTATGCTATACTGAGTGCAAACCTAAGTATACAGGTGGTCGTTTTTCATTTCAGAAAGTAATTTTTCACACACACAGACACAGACACAGACACACACTCTTACTATATTAAGCCAAAACCAAGCCCAGCAAACAAAATACCATAATACAGCTGCTGAATTAAACTTGTAGGGACACCATCCAGCCACTGAACTTACTTGGGTTAACTGTCACATTCACGTAACCTTCCCCATGTGCTTTTCCCCCATCAACTATCACTTTGAATTCATACAGACCAACGGTGAGCTGGAAAGGAAATGGAAGAAGTTACACAACTTCAAGGCAGTGACAATCCGTCAGGAGCCATTAAGAGGTCAGACTACCATCTTGCATCCTGATACATTGTTAGCAGCACAGAGCAGAGGAAACTCTGTTCTGGTCCATACATGCAAGGTGGAGGGTTTCTACTGCAAGGCAACCTGAGGCATCTTTCATCTCAACAACTCCATCATAAATTAAAAGGCTGATATTTCCCATTGCTACTGATGATATAGGGCTGTCAGCCAGGCTAGATTTTCTAGCAACACCTGATGACCAACAGAAGAGGCATTACAGAGCTCAGTCCAGGTCTCCTGGCCAAAACACAAGGCCTGTTTAAGAGGAGAGAAATAGTTCACATAGAGGATCTCCTCCACTCAGCCTTCATGGACAAATGGATTTTGCCCATAATACGGCTCAGCCAAGGAGGTTATATGCTGGATGGCAACTGTGGGGCTGAGGGAGGGGGAGGGACCCTGCATGCTGCTATGGTTAAAGCTCTGGTCTTTCTGAGTGCAGTGTTGGAGCAGAATTGATGTTTCTCACAGGAATCTCCCAGTAAAAGACGTGTTACATTTTCACGCACTGTTTAAACTAACCCTCTTGTTAAAAATTCCCCACATCTCTGTGGAAAAGAATGATCCTTTCAATCTATTATAAAAACACCTTAAAAGCAAAGGCCAGGGAGCTAGTGTCATTAATAACAACTGTGCAGCACCCCAAATCCTGGCAAGATGGGGGAAGTGTGTAAAAGGGAGCTTTAAAAATAATCTAACCACAGACCAGCTTCAGGGGAAAAGCAATCAAGGCGTTCTCTTGAATTTTATTGTTAGCTGCCATTTTAGGGTTTTACATGCTGCTCGTAGACAGCAATGAGGCTCTTAAATCTTGCCATTCTTTATCCCAGGTTTTACTGCACTACATTCAGCTCTTTATAAAACATTTATCTAAAAGTCTTTGGCTGAAACACCGGCAGCCTGCCTGTCCTGCAATTTCCTATTCATTCTGAAATAGCATGCAAGTCCTTGGTGGCAGACAAGGTCTCTGCCTTCTCTGCTAGAGAGTCACCCTGCCTGACACACAGCAGGATGCTAAGCAGTCAGAGCTTCACCTTAGATAACTTGAGGGTCTGGGAGTGTTTGCCTTCCATCTCTCCACTGTAGTCTTTTGGGTGAGTAATCAGCCCCCAGTCATAGGTGTAGCTGGTTCCTAAAGAAAGGAGAATTTCAGAGGCCACACAATTAAAGGAGCATTTAAAAAAAAAAAAAAAAAGACAAGAGCAGGGGTTCAGATTCCCATCAGTCCCTGCTGCTGCACTATGGGGAAGTGCTGGTCTGCACTTCAACACCACACTCATTCTGGGAGCTAGCGATACCTCACACCTCTTTAAGGGGTTAAGGAGGTTTAGAACGATCACAACTCCAGAGTACTAGGGAAGGAGAGAGACTTATTGCTCTCAAATCTTGTAGGCACCTGTCTGAAAATTTCACCCTTGGCATCATAAACAAGAAACATTTTCCATTTCACATGTCACACAAAGTCCCTCTCTATTTCTGCTTCCAGGTTCCCTGCTGTCATTGTGGGTAGGGCTAGAAATGAGCATATCACAAGCAAGCTCTGAAGAATTTGCATTTCTTAGGTCCAACACACAACTGAACAGACTCTCCAGCTTTTTGGTTTCTCAGTTTCCCCCTTCTCAGCGTAGCAATCCCTAAAAGTCAAAGCCTTGTCCAGCAAATCAGTAGTCAGTTGCTACAAGCTGGTACAATTCCTAACTGCACATGTCATCAACTGGCACTGAAGACCCACTAACTCCTCATGGAAAACTTTGAAGTTACAATGGCTCCCAAACCTGATCTCTCTGGGGACTACACACTTTGTAGTGTTTGTATTTCTGCCCCTTGCTATTATAGGAGGCAGCAAGGTCTAATGGTTAGGACAAGGGACTCACTGGGAGACCATGGTCAAATTGTATTTTTCTGTGCCTCAGCTAACTCCCCTGTAAAATGGAGATGAAACTTCATCACCTTTAGGTAGAACTTTCAGACTCTCATCTGAAGCACAATATGTATACGCAAAGCATTATTATTATTAGGACAAAGGATGTTTGTATTTCAGGTGGGGAAAATAAACAAGAACAGCTGAGTTCAAGGAGCAAGTCTCTTATCTGTTTGCAAACACTGTAGAGTTCTGTAAAAGTTATGTCGTCAGAGACTTAGGACTTCAGTTTAGTGGAGAACGAGTTCTGAGGAAAGCAAGATTCCGTTTCCGTGCAAACTTCCATCCCAGTGAACAGCAAAATACTCTCTGGATTAACGGTTTTCCAGAGTTTTCTGTAATATGTCAGCAGTCAGTCCCCTTCAAAGGACAACGTGGTTGTCAACTGATTGACACACAAATATGCCTGTCACAATTTTCTCTTGTAGCCATACAGACTTAGGCACAAGAAGGAACAAATAGCTGAGCTGAGCCTTAGGAGTAATTCAGTGAGGTGACAGGGTTTGTCATTTAAAAGAATGAGAAGGCAAGAAGCCACGTCTCATTTTCAGCTTAAGGTCTGATGTACTGATCAGGAATTTTTTAATACGGGTCAGCAATTTACCCCATGGGCAGTGAAGATATTTTACTTGTCTGGACTGAGTTTTTGTTGTCTTGGGCTGCGAGACTGGACAACAAACCTGGTTTTCCTAGCCTGCACAGCAGTTCTTTAAAACAATGGTCTTCTCTGAGAGGTTGTCACACATTCATGAGAAAGAAGAATGTCCTCATTTTTGCTGAGCAAAAACAAGTCTCAGCAGAACATACTGCATTCGGCTCCTCATTTCTGACCCAGACCATACTGCCATGTGAACTGGAGAGAAGGACTACATTTGGATGCGAGGGACTTTCAAGATTTTCCCTATATAACAAGGCACTTATCTCGTTTGTCACTTCATCATCCCGTGCATTTAGAGCTCCCAATGAAGTCTTACCCGTTGGTGGTTCAGGTAGGACAAATGCATTTAACTGAACTTCATTTTTTGGCAGGGTCACTTGGACATTGTTTCCTGCGGAAACTACCAGCTCCTTCATAACTGTGAGGGAGGGAGAATTACAGCGTTAAAAGGAACAGCAAAAAAATTACATACATAAAGAGAACTTTGGCTTCTGAGCTTGTGGAATAAAAGCCAGCTACAAAATGGCTGTATTTTGCTAACGTCCCATCACTTAGTGTCGTTTCGGGTTTCTGTCTAGTATTGAATGCAAAAACACTAATGGGGCTTCACAATTGAGAGGGAAGCCTAGAATTATCCAGTTACCTCCCTCTCTTTGGAGAGGCTGTGTAACTTCTGCTGCGTTTCTGAAGAGCTGAAATGGGACCCTCTTGCCCTGTACAGAGGCCTCTATTCAACCCGGTCTGGCAGGGATGAGAAGGACTCAGCAGATAGGTTTTCAGGAAAGAACCCAGCTGCTCTTGTATGGAAGGGGAAAGATTAGCGCTGCTATTTACTAAACTGAAATTTCAGATCTTTACAAATATATGAAGAATTCACGGTATTCCTAGCTTAAAAAAATAAAAGCTTCTTGGAGGCGAACAGATTTTCTAATACAAGCTGCACACCTTCCGCTTTCATGCTGTTCTAACCCTAAATACAAGGGTGTTCCACTTACTTTGATTTTTCCTCTCATTTCCTAATCAGGAAGAAAAGATCAGTAGCATTTCTTATCCATTTCTTTCCAGTGCTGACTCATAAGAACAGCCATACTGAATCTGACCAAAGGTCCATCTATCCCAGTATCCTGTCTTCCAACAGGGGCCAATGCCAGGTGCCCCAGAGAGAATGAACAGAACAGGTAATCATCAAGTGATTCATCCCATCTCCCATTCCCAGCTTCTGGCAAACAGAGGCTAGGGACACCATCCCTGCCCAGCCTGGCTAATAGCCCTTGATGGGCCTATCCTCCATGAACTTATCTAATTCTTTTTTGAACCCTGTTATAGTCTTGGTCTTCACAACATCCTCTAGCAAGGAGTTCCACAGGTTGAGTGTGCATTGTGTGAAAAAATACTTCCTTTTGTTTTAAACCTGCTGCCTATTAATTTCATTTGGTGACCTCCTAGTTCATGTGTTATGAGAAGGAGTAAATAACACTTCCGTATTTACTTTCTCTACACGTCATGATTTTATAGACCTCTATCATATCCCTCCTTAGTCGTCTCTCTTCCAAGCTGAAAAGTCAGAGTCTTATTAATCACTCCTCATATGGCAGCCATTCCATACCCCTAATAATATTTGTTTCCCTTTTCTAAATCTTTTCCAATTCCAATATATCATTTTTGAGATGGGGCGACCACATCTGCATGCAGAATTCAAGATGTGGGCGTATCATGGATTTATATAGAGGCAATATGATATTTTCTGTCTTATTAAGAAAGAGATAGATAATGATTCCCAACATTCTGTTTGCTTTTTTGACTGCCGCTGCACATTGACTGGATGTTTTCAGAGAACTATCCACAATGACTCCAAGATCTCTTTCTTGAGTGGTAACAGCTAATTTAGACCCCATCATTTTATATGTATAGAGAGATGAAAAGAGATGACTAATTTTGTTCTTAAAGGTGACTTGATAAAGGTAGAGGAAAATGGGATTTTTGGCCTTTTCTGGTTCTTTACTATGTACAAAGACCTGGAAAGGCAATTGCTTTTCTCAGAGTATTTTTTGCTCTCCCCACTTCTTTTTTTAAAAATCCGGAGGGGCGGGGGAGTGAGAAAAAACATTAAGAAAAACAAGAAATCTGTTCTTCCCCGAGACCTTATTGGGATCTCAGAGAGGTATACTGGAAGCTATTTTAAAAAGTTAGGGAGGCTGAATATTTAAACTCCCATCTGTTTATTAGTTAAATAGTTAACCAAAGAAAACCAGAACAAAAGTTCTAAAAGAGTGATTAAAACTTCCTTCCCCTCTCAATTACTCAACCTCTTGCGATGTCATAATTCCACTAGTGCTCTAATCACACAGAGAGTGTCCCAAGGGAAAAGGAGATCTGGATTTCTAACAGAAAAAAAACAGTAGATAAAACCTCCAATCCTTTTTTGAAAATAACTTTTCAGGTCTTCTTTATACTTCATAAAGGAGCAGTGAGAAGCTAGCCAAATGTTTGCCTATGAAGGTCACTTTTAAGACATTTAATAATATATAAATTCCAACACTAGTGGAGGGAGGAATGTATTAAAAAAAGACTAGCAAACTGGTTAGTTCAGATAGCCGATTGGCTTTCTGCCAAGTGTCGAAGTACATCGCATTTCCTTTCCACTGAGCCATCTGTTCCATTTTCAGGGGCAAAATATACCCTAAATTTACAAGAATTCAGCTTTGAATTTAGTGAATTTTGTTATAGTGCAGCTAGTCACACTAGGTGAGCAACACACAGTGCCTTGTGTATATGCACAGATCCTCACAGAAGCAGCTAGTGAGTGAAGTTTGGTTTATCCTAGTGTTGTTTGTGGTTCTTTTGTTATTTTACAAATTCTGTAATGATCACCTTTAGGAACACCGGTGTGAATAGAAACATGACACTCTGCTGCAGAGTGAGACATGGCTAATGGCCAAGTGTACTGTTTCTGCATGACTGAACTATACATTGACATTTCCGGGGGGGAAAAGTCATACCCCATTATAGGCAACCACCTTACAAAATAAAAGGAGAGATTTTCACTCAGCTTGGTGGAGGGCAGAGTACTGTAGATAGCTGCTGAAACAAGGTTTCATGCCACTACATCTTGTGTCAGATCTCTAATCCCATTACAGTACCGGAGACATTATCATTCCTTCTGAGCTGCACTTGGAGAACAGATTCATTAGACATATAGAGATTTGCAATTCCAAATACAGGATCCCATCCCACAGCCTCAAGGTCTCTGCCAGGAGCCCCAATGGGGTGTACAGGGACTGTCACGGGCCTATACCAGAAGCCCTCAGGATGGTTTATGGCAGAGATAGGGAACCTGTGGCACACTAACTGATTTTCAGTGGCACTCACACTGCCCGGGTCCTGGCCACGGGTCCGGGGGGCTCTGCATTTTAATTTAATTTTAAATGAAGCTTCTTAAACATTTTAAAAACCTTATTTACTTTACATACAACAATAGTTTAGTTATATATTATAGACTTCTAGAAAGAGACCTTCTAAAAACATTAAAATGTATTACTGGCACGCGAAACCTTAAATTAGACTGAATAAATGAAGACTCGGCACACCACTTCTGAAAGGTTGCTGACCCCTGGTTTATGGTATGGGACCCATCCCAGCCTCCATGCCAGGACCCCCAGGATGGGCCAAAGGCCCCAACCGACATACGTATTGGAAGAGGCCCCCTCAATACTCTCTTGGAGAAACTGTATTCAGGTACTGTCCCACGGTGGTGGCTTTACTGTGCTTTAATGTCTCATCAGTCTCTCAATGGGATATTCTGGTTTTGGAAGGTGCTGCGGAGTACACACTCACCTTGCACTGGTGTAGGGGTGCTTGATGATGTGGCAGGGATAGCCTGGACTGTGGTAACGCTGTCATTGGTGGGAACACCGGTGGGCACAGCGGTAACGGTCTGCATCTTCATCGTGTTTTTCCCCAGCAGAGCACTGATCGTAGGGAGAATCTCCTCTAAAGAAAGAGGCTGGACGGAAGTGTTGTTTGACTGCTTGAGTTTCTCAGCTTTGCCAGTGGCAGTCAAACCCAGTGCTATGGGGCTGGAGAACGTAACCAGCACCGGGCGTTCTGACGTGGATGTTCCTGCATGAGCCTGGAAAGAAGAGAACGTCGCAGTCTGAAACTGGATGCCGATTTAGTTTTTAAACTCAAACTGACCCCAAATTCCCCTCCGTTCTGCACAGCATCAAATGTCTACAAGATAGTCACTCGTTCCTCCTAAAATTAGGGAGGAACGAAGCCCCCCATACTTATTCTCCTATTGATAGGAAGCTTTGCAGCTCCCTCTCCTTTCTTCCAACACGGCTACTATCGGTTTTTGCCCACCCTGCACTTCCCCCCGGCTCTGTCTCCAGAACAGCTAGGTTGTTTCCAGCTCAGCTGCATACAGCTCAGTCCCCTTAGATCTAAATACTTCAGCTATGGCGGCATATAAGGTGCTATGTCAGGCTCCATAGAAGATGCTGGGGTGCCTGCAACACTTAAACGAGCAGAGCACGCCAAAGACACTAAAGCAGGGAACCAGATTTCCCTCTGGTAATTTGTCAGTCACATATTCCTATTTCTGAAGCTGTGATGTGGGCAGGTATGAAGGAGGAGGATTCTACCGGCAACTTTGTGATTTAAGAATCCCTCACTGCAGCAGGGAGTTATTGATTTTAGATCGCCCCTAAAAGAGACAACCTGTGCCTTGAATGACTGGCACTCCAACAGCTATATGAGTGTATGTCACAACACAAACTATTTGGGGAAGGGGATCAGAAAGCGTGTACACATCCCCCCTCTGCATACCATGCAGCATGAGTCAGTTTATTACAAATAATCAAAGCAGACAAACACAATTTCCTTTCTTTCATCAGAAATTCCTTCTACAGCACCTAGCTCCACTCTGGTTAGTAGCCTGCAGGGTAACTCCCGGACATTTCAACTTTAACTGGGTTTATCTGTAGAGTACATCTGCATAGCATATTTTGTTGAGCAAATGCTGTTTCAATAATATCTGCTGAACACTTAAAATGCAGCACTTCTCCATCTTTGATTTGGAACCGGTTTTGTAACTGAATTACTCCATCACCGACTCTACTGGTACAGTTGGGTCAAAAGATCAAACCAAAAAAAGGCACTCATGACTTTAATACCACGTCACTGGCATTCAGTCTGGGCAATGGATGCTGCAGAAGTGCATTGCCACATGTCCTAGTAGCTAGATTAGACTACAGAACATTTTAACACCACTGGTAAAATCGAAGCCCTTGAACATACACACCGAAACAACCAGCCAATGCTAATACCGGGGGAGGAAGCTCGGCCTTGTGGTTCAGGCTTTTCTGCAAAACACTCTCTCCTTGCAGTGTTGAGTACGTCACTTGTACCTGCTCTGTCTCAGTGTCCTCTCCCTCAATGCAAGGGTGAAGAACTATATTTGTTCAAGTGTTTAAAGTACTTTCAGCGCCATTGACAGAAGATACAAGGGTAAAGCACTATTAATATTATGTGCAAAGGAGGATTCTCTCCACTTTCTTACCCGTTAATGGGCTCTCATGCTTTGGTGAAGCTATAGATTCTTTGCACTAAAGAAGCAGGCAAATCTTGGGACATGCTACTCTGTAGCAATCCTCATTAACAGTCTGAACATGGCCAGCAGGAGCTTCTGTTAACATGCACAAATAGGCTTCCCTAACTGCAGGGGGGGGAAGAGGGGGAAGTGATAGATGGCACACATATTCCAATTCTGGCACCAGACCACCTAGTACATTAATCGGAAGGGGTATTTCTGATGGTTCTCCAGGCACTTGTGGATCACCGTGGGCATTTCACGGACATTAACGCAGGCTGGTCTGGAAAGATGCATGACGCACACATCTTTCGGAACACTGGCCTGTTCAGGAAGCTGCAAGCAGGGACTTTCTTCCCGGACCATAAGATCACTGTAGGGGAAGTCAAAATGCCCATTGTGATCCTGGAAGACCCCGCCTACCCCTTAATGCCGTGGCTTATGAAGCCATACACGGAGAACCTTGACAGCTGCAAGGAGCGGTTCAACAACAGACTGAGCAAGTGCAGAATGCTCACTGAGCGTGCTTTTGGCCATTTAAAGGCCTGCTGGCGCTGCCTGTATGGGAGGCTGGACCTGGCCGATGACAATATACCTATGCATATGGCCACAGGCTGAATGCTCCATAATATTTGTAAAGGGAAGGGTGAAAGCTTCACTCAGGGCTGGACTGCTGAGGCTCAGTGCCTGGAGGCTGAATTTGAACGGCCAGAGACCAGGGCTATTAGAGGGGCGCAGTGTGGGGCCATAAGGATCAGGAATGCCTTGAGGCAGCAATTTGAAGCCGAAAGCCACGAATATTTGTTGCTGTGCTCGGGAGTGCAGTGCTTGTAATGCTAGGAGGTGATTGTGATTGGTGCAAACGATGCACTGTGAAGGTTTAAGAAAATTGCCTGTTGCTTTGCAGGGCTCTGTTTGCTTTCAATTAATGGAATAAAGATTGCTTTCAAACCAAAACAATTCTTTTATTAAAAAACAACAACCGGAGAAGAGAGACAAACAAAAAAGCACATCAGCACTGTGAGGGACGGGGGAAGGGAGGGTCCCAGTAGGAGGTGGGGTCCCGGGAAGATTTGTGTATGTCCAGGTATCATATGCAACCTTGTCCTTTGGAGTACAGTGCAGCGGGTACTGTACTTCAGCAGGGCTAAACTGCAGAGAGCTGGGTGTTGAGTGCAGTGGGTACTGGGAGTCCGCAGGGCTGGACTGCGATGGGGCAGGAGTGGAATGACGCAGGTATAGACTGGAGTCAGGAGGTGGATAAGAGAGTGTTGGCGGTGTCTGGGGGGTGCATGGGAAAGAGTTTTGCGACAGCGGCTTTAGGGGAGGGCTGGCACGCAGCTGCTCAGTTTGCAGTGCTAGTAGCGCCTGGAATGTGTCTGCTTGGCGCTCCATAATCTTTAAGAGCCGTTCCGTGGCTTCGTTCTGGCGCGCTGCATTCTCCTTTTGGTCCCTCTTCTCGCTGTCTCGCCACTCCTTCAATTCTTGTTTTTCGTCCGCGGAGTGCATCATGACATCATGCAGAAAGTCTTCTTTAGTTCTTCATGGCCGCTTTCTAATTCTGCGCAGCTGTTCAGCCGGCGATAACAAAGAGGGAGGCTGGGCCCCCAAGGTCATGTGTGTGAAGCCAAAATGCAACATTTTACAGAAGCAGTATTGTTTGCAACACACAGACCACTGATTCAGTGATTTAAAACACAGCCACTATTCACAGACCTGTCACTAATTGGCTTACCCCAGGCAAGCACACATGAGCCACAAGACCCCCCCCAAAATGGTGAGTAACTGCAGGGGCAGGGGAAATCAGTGTTCCAGGACCGTACTGTACACTGGGATCTCTTGGGGGAGAGCCAGCATTGGGGGTGGGGCCTTATAATCATTACTGTCCCCACATTTTCCACAGGCTGTGTTCATTATGGAAGATATCTCGCTGCTGAGGGTGAGCAGGGAATCAAGGGAGGGTCTTCTCCAAGACTGCGGCTTCTGCTCTGGCCCTTATGCGACTCGCCTGTGTGCAGCAATGGTCCCCCTCCCAGTGATGGTAGAGTGGTGCGTGAAAGTTACCCTTAATGGGGCAAGAAACAAAGCAGCTCTGCAAAGAACCTGCGGCAGCGGATTGCCCAGTAGCTCCATGAGAGTTTTGTGGAGATCTCTGAGGCAGATTCCCGTGAAGTGAGGGAGTCAATCAACACCCTGTTCCGCCGCTCAGACTAGGCCTGTGGTGGGAGACCAGCCTGCTTTCTGCAGCCCTCCTGCCCCCAACAACTCGCTTAAGTGATTCCCAAAATCAAAGTCACTTACCAGGGGCCTCCTCTCCTGTTTGCATTTTGCCAAGCTCCGACACTGGCTAGCCTCCTCCGGGGCAGAGAAGAGCTCCTGGCTGCATGCATCGCTGACCTCCGAGTCATCCTCTGCCTCTGGGTTCCCCTCCCCCTCCTCGTCCAAGATTTCCTCCTCCTGGCTCGGTCCACTCTCAACTGGCACGCGAGCCACCGAAGTATCCACAGTGGCCTTCGCAGTGGAGGTGGGGTCGCCACCAAGTATCGCGTCCAGCTCTTTGTAGAGCCGGCAGCTCATAGGTGTAGCACCGGAGCGGTGGTTTGCCTCCTGGGCCTTGTGGTAGGTGTTCCGCAGCTCCTTCACTTTGATCCTGCACCGCAGCGTGTCCTGGTCATGGCTCCTTTCTGTCATGCATCGTAACATCATAATTCCTATTGCTGGAGTGCAGCTGGGACTGCAGAGCCTCCTCTTCCAAATGCTGATGAGGTCCAGCAGCTCAGCAATGCTCCAAGCAGATCACCTGGTGCGTGGAGCAGGCATGGCCACCTGGAAAGATGCGCTGAGACCACTGCATGTGTCACTGAGCAAACAGGAAGGGGACTTTCAAAATTCCCAAGGAATTTACGGTGTGGGGCTCCTGGTTGGTCACCTGAGGGCAGGGCAGTAGAGTTCAAACCGATGACCAGGGAGGCGAGAACAGGCATTGTGGGACACCTCCCGGAGGCCAATTGCAGCGCTGTGATCAACCAGGTGTCTACACTGGCACTGTGGCACTGTAGCCCAGGCGCAGAAAACTGTACGCCTCTCATAGGGGTGTTTTTTTACAGCCGTGCAACTGTGCAGTTTCTGCGCACTAAGGGTACGTCTACACTTACTTCCTGGTTCGGCGGCAGGCAATCGATCTTCTGGGATCGATTTATCGCGTCTTGTCTAGACGTGATAAATCGATACCGGAAGTGCTCGCCGTCGACGCCGGTACTCCAGCTCGGCGAGAGGAGTACGCGGCATCGACGGGGGAGCCTGCCTGCCGCGTCTGGACCCGCGGTAAGTTCGGACTAAGGTACTTCGAATTCAGCTATGTTATTAACGTAGCTGAATTTGCGTACCTTAGTCCGAAGTGGGGGGTTAGTGTGGACCAGGCCTACGTGGCTTGGCAGTGTATACAGAAACTTGCCAGTGTAGACAAGGCCTGAGAGAGGCAAGAAAAGTTTAAGGTCAGCTGTAGTGAAGTCTCCCCAGAAGTCAGGTGCATATGGAATGGGAGAATGAGATCACTGTTTAAGTCTCAATCTCTTATGAAATGCTAGATGAAGGAAAGGTTTCAGGCAGACCAGAACTACTGCAATATTGCAGGAGAGAGAGAAAACAAAGGGAAACTCATGAGTCACTCTTAAGTAGCATGAGGTTTTGGGAGATCAAACATTTGCAAATGCAAAGTTAAACCACAATGTTGTTTCACACACACCTGGCTCTGGAATTCTCAGTGGTGTCCTTTGGCTCCACTCCACATCCTGCTCTGCAAGCTAGTGGCTGATATCAATCACAGCACTACCTAGCACCATAAGATTTGCATAGCTGGAGTGGAACAGATTCTCTTAATTTTCCAAAGCCAGAATGTAACTACAGGAGAAAGGAGCCCACTGCAATAATCCAAAATCCTTGAAATATGACAGGAGATATTCAAGCAACGTAGCTTCCTAATGTATGATTCACTCTGCAACACCACTCCTATTAGGGACTCTACAATGCCTATGATCAGACCCTTTGCACATATAACAAAGAGCACCTAGTATTTCAAACACGTCTATTTCTGTTTAGATCAGACATCTGGAAATACTGTACTGACTTCCTATTTTTTTTTTTTTATTTTTTTTTTAATAGACACCCAAATGATCCTCATTTATCCACTGCTAATGCAAACCCTTATGGACTTCAGAGTATGAAAGAATAAGTCTTAAAACAAAAATAAAAATTACGACTTCAGATCAGTTACAGAGCAAAGCTGATCTGAAGATACATGACAAAATAGTATAGGTCTGTAGAGTAACATGCTGAATTGCTCCAGAATTCAACACTCTTCTTATAGAAAGCTACTTAATTTATTTTGTGGGTAAACCAGATATATTATGGGTAACTGACTCCAACACCCATGCACTCCCCTGCCTTTTGCTGGTTACTTCACACCCACCAGACATCTCTCCTTCTTACCTCTCACTTTTATGGTGCGTATTATACGGGACAGGAAGCAGTCTGCCTGTCATCTTTTTTCCAAGAGCCAAAGGGCTAATGAAATCAAATCAAATCCTACCCCAATTCAGAGTCAAACTACTGCCTCGTCTCCCTGCAAAGAGGCTGAAAGCACATTTCTGAAGTGCCTTCTAAGTGTTCTTAATATGAAGCCTGCATAATAAATGACAACCAGAAGGATGTTCAACTGATGAAAGTTAAGATTGACACTAGCAACAGACAGTCCATTCACGTCCCCATTTCGTTCCATACACTTACCCCTAGAGAGCCACTACCAGCTGGATCACTCAGTCCACTCACACTATGGCTCTCAGGAGAGGCAGGGCTTTTGTTTTTCTGTTCTCTTGAGTCCGTTCCATTTTGCAGTGAAGTTTTCTCTCGAGTTGCATGGTCACTGGGAACATCCCTCAATGAAGGCCTAGGTTCCGGGTTATCCTTTAGACCAATATTACTCAAGCTGCTCTTAGATACGCTGTCCAAGGTACTGGCTGGCAGATTTTCAACATTCCCCCTGGTGGGGAGATCTGTTATATCCCTTTTCAGCAAGCCCCTCCGGACATGTGCCAAGTGCTGTTTTTGTGTCAACAGCTCCCGGAAGGACCTTCGCAATCTCTTTTTGGCTTGGACTGGCGTGCACCAATCCAACAACTTGTGAAGCAGAGTCTCCACCTCGCCTTCACGTTGAGAGCTTAAGGAGTGCTCTGTAGTTTTCGATTTCTTTAGAAACGCCAAAATGGAATCTGAGGAGTCAGTCCTGCTTGCCTGACACTGATGGGGAATCATGCAGTTCACCTGGAGACACATCTTTTCCAACAGCCAAAAGGCATCACAGCTGGGGCTCTGGCAGCAAGCAGCCTGACATGACTGGGCAGTGTGAAATCCCTCCACAAGCTGTAGCTGGTGATTTCTCCATGATCTCAAATAGCCACCAAACAGGATCTTTTCTGGCTGGCACACGGCTCTATTCCAGTTTGCATCTGGGAAGGAGGCAGAGTGGAAAAGAAAAGACAATTCAAAATGCTGTAAAGTGACTAACAGTTAATCCTTAGCACTGCCAAAGAGTATTCAGAGTACAGGAGTGGGGTCAGAGCAAGGAACCAGAAGGCAGGACTCCTGGGTTCTAGAACTTGCTCTACTGACTGCATATGACCTTAGGCAAGTCACTTCAGCTCTGTGCCTCAGTTTCCCTCTCTAAATCCAAATGGCAACTTCCTCAATTCATAGGGTCATCATGAGGTTAAATTCCTTTGCTTGTAACTCTCTGGAAGGTATCACCGAAGGGCAAAGTAATGCTAGGCAGCACATCTAGTTTCTGATAGGAGCTGGAGTTGCCTCAGTGCTCAGTTTGGGCTGGTAAGTCCATCTCTCTACATGAGGCCCCTTTTGGATTAAAAAACTCCCACAGCACATAGATACAAATGTTATTTGTCACCAAAGGCATCAGAATCAAGCTTTCCCCCACCAGCTATGGGCTGCACCAACGTAACAGCAAAACCCCGTAGACTGAGCAAAGCTGAGTACATCACTTTTGACAGCTGATGTATAAAAGCAGCTTCTATTATTTTAAGGATCCCTGGGTTTTTAACTCCCCACCCATTTGATTTTCTAAAAGATCATTTTACTTAAAAAGTTAGAACTCAGAAGGGGATTTTATAAATCGTCATGTCAGGCAATGTGGTGACAAACCAAGCTGGGGGGATAACCTGGCCAGGCCACCGCCCCATGGAGGATGCAGCCATGTTCCAGAGATTCTTGTCAGAATGAGGGAACTTCAACCACAGTAACTAGTGCTGAGTTCTGAGACCTCAGCATAGCACAGGGTAGAAAGAATTGAAATGACCTTTCATTCTCAACCCAGTTGATATCTGCTTTGAGTAAAAATGTGGACAGTTGAGTTATGAGAAGCAGTGTGGTCTAGTGGTTAGACCAAAGTCAGGAATCTTGGGTTCCATTCCTGGATCTGCTGTTAACTTGCTGCATAACCTTGGATTCACTGCTCAATCTCGGTGCCTCAATATATGCTTCTGCAAAACAGCATTAGAGTTTACCGAGGTCACAGGTGCATTAAGACTATAATAATGTTTGTAAAGCACCACATAAGTATTAATAAAATTAATACTCTTTTTTGCATCTCGAAATGAAGACGTACACACTCATGTCCCTCACCTTCTGAGGTGCGTGACCTGTTGCAAACAGA
This sequence comes from Emys orbicularis, assembly GCF_028017835.1. NCBI lineage: Eukaryota > Metazoa > Chordata > Testudines > Emydidae > Emys > Emys orbicularis. The sequence continues at coordinate 4,072,022 of NC_088705.1, read as the reverse complement.
TTCAGTTCTGGCAATAGCACTGTAAACATTTTAAACACATGGGGGGGCTCTTCTGTATCCAGATCTGCCTGCATGCTTATATATGGTAGCTCAGTGTATAAGGGCTCTGAAGCCCAAGTCAATGCAAAGTTGCTTTCCTGCTGCAGACACTTTGCATAAAGAATGTTTAGGTTGGCTGACTGCAGCACAAGCCTTGGCTAATGAGATGTTCTAACCTTGTACTGAAGAGACTAAATATTTTAAGTCTAGGTTATCAGCCACACAATGCACCTTGGGCCACTAAGTTCTTTTCCCGTTGTCAGCCCCATTGAGTCCACTTGACAAGTACAATAGGTGCAAAATATTCAGTCCATCCACTATACCACTTTGCAGTGCGGTGACATCATCAACCGTAAGTAACACAAGGAGACACTTGCTAAATTTTTCTAATAAAAATAAGCGTTACTATATAGCTTCATTTAAAAAAATAAGAAAAGAGAAGGAAAAGTTACAGCCAACATGAGAAATAGGTTTAGCTTTACATGACGTATAAAAACGTCAGGAGAGGTCATGTGCTTTTGTGGACTCAGAATGGGACTGGAAGCCAGATTCTCAAAGTCCTAATTCTGGCTGTGCCATGACTCTCTGTGGTCCGTGGGAAATCGCTTCATTTATCTGTGGCTCAGGTTCCCCACAGGGGAGCGATTACTTGCCGAAATGTTGCAAAGATTTACGCTTTCACAGAAGCAAACTTTTAAATTTAGAGAGTAAAGGTCTATTCTGATGAAGAGGTAGAGAAGACATGTTGTATAGAGGTGCTGATTAATGCTCCATTAGACAAGGCCAAGATGGCGAGAAAATTCCCAGTTATGATTTTATTTGGAAGCAGTTTCTGGATGATTACTGGGAGCAGATGAATTTGTGGTGAATATTACTCCCACACCTCCTCCCTCGCCTCCTCTCCCCCATACACAAGGTAGTTTGGCATTCATGCTGCCTTCTTCTAGGATGTGTATTCTCTTGTAATAAGTGGTTGCCGCTTTATTGCAAGTACATTTGTGTGAAATTTCAATTAAATAAAACCACAGGAATCCCAGCTACAAAGTCATGTGAAAGAATCACTGCTCCTCATGAGCAAGCGCAGGTCCCACTGTCTAAACAAAGTCGCTTGATAACCCAAGAAGGATGTGGTATGGTTGTGTATCAATTGTTATCAGAGGACGGTCACATTTTCTTGTATGGGAGGGCAGTGACAACAGTTGAGTCAACAGCTTAAAGTCTGCATCTCTTCATGCAGAACAATGATTAAAACTGAAGATTAAAATATCACGGTAGGATTCAAACATAATATACTAGCCTGTCTAGAAGGCACTTTCTGTTAGAGAATAGTCTATTAGATTTAAACCATCAGGCTCTGCAGTCTACACATACGGAGAAATTTATATACGGACCCCCATATGCCGGCTATTCACTTATGACTGAGGATTATGCACAGTTCGCTGCTATGGGGAAAGGACCACATACTTTCAGAAAGCTACCAGCAGCTGAAAAGGTTTAGAGAGCGCATTGTTTGCTGGTAATGTGTATGGATTTCCAGGCTTTGGGATCAGGGTAAAGATTGCCAGGCAACATTCTTTGCTGAACTAGCTCTCTAATGTAGGTTGGCATCACATACAGAGGGCCAGAAACTTGTCACGGTCTTGGAACACCAAAATGCTTCCCTCACCGAAGAGGAAATAGCTTCCTTTAGTGTACCATTTACATCATATAATATTGCTAAAAATGGTAAGGGGGCTAGCTTTTTACGAAAATGCATCTCAGCATGCATGTCAATTAACAACAGCGTAGTTAAGGCATGCAAAGGGAGAGCCGACAGCCAGCTGAACATATTTGAAGAGAATGGAGAGGAATTATGTAGGGTGATTCAAGGGAGCATAACAAACAGTAATGGAATGAAATTGTGAAAGGGAAAATCAAGTACATCCAGAACAGTTCCACACAAGGGAAGGACCAGACCTCTTGTTGGGATAGCTCAGTGGTTTGAGCATTGGCCTCCTAAACCCAGGGTTGTGAGTTCAATCCTTGAGGGGGCCACATAGGGATCTGGGGCAAAATCAGTACTTGGTCCTGCTAGTGAAGGCAGGGGGCTAGACTCGATGACCTTTCGGGGTCCCTTCCAGCTCTATGAGGAAAGAAAGAAAATATACCTAATACTAAAATGGATAATCTACTAGAAAATATAGGATAGGGAACAACCCTACACTGGTCCCTCTCAGGTGTCGTGGCAGAACTTAGTACTGAAGATAACCAAGATTCCGATTTGATACAAAGGAGCTGCAGCAGGTACAACAAAAATAATCCACTTATCCAAGTCCTTGCAGACTTTCACTTGCCTTGAAACAAACATACTGAGCAAAGTTAAAATACAAGTTGCTGCAGACACACCAGTGTTTATCAATTCACATCTAAGCCATGTTGGAATATTTCCAACAGCTGCAGGTGGATACTTTTACTAAGACTTTTATAGGGAGAACAGAAGACTTGTAAGCAGAACTTCAATGTGAGAAACCTGCATTCTGAAGGTCTGATTTGGAAAAAATCCTAAGCAAAGACTCAGACCCCTCCTTGACGCAAAGCAATAAAATAAAGAACATGAGTAGCGTGTGAATCGATACTTGGAATTGCTCGGATATGGGTGGTTCGAGTCGGACGGAGTCATTTTAGCAAAGTCACCCATTGTGCTTCCCTGGGGGAAGAAAAAGAAAAAGAAAAGGAGGCAAGAAAGTCTCATGGAAGTTGATTAAAACCACTTTGGCTTTAACTAGTGTAGCCCATAGGATTACTTTGCTAGCTATTATATCCTACTAATCCAGCCAGCCGTATCATAGAATATGTTTCTCTTTCTGAATTAATCCATTTCATACATGATCCTTATATTTTATCAGTAGTAATTCCTATGAATTTAGGATGTGTCGAGGCATATGATGTATTTCCTAATAATTATACATAGAATAAGTTTTGCTGAAATGCAAGAAGCCTACCGGCCTGTATCCAGTAAGATCTGCTAAATAACTAAAAGTTTAATCAGTTAAGAGTAAGTCAGCATAAAAGCTGGCAATCTTTGGCACAGATAGAAACGGTCCCTGAACTTTGGGGAACCAAAGAGAGGAACTACACACAACACTGAACAGGTTTATCCAGTGTCTGCAACCGGTTGGTAACTGCAGGGTATACCACAAACCTGGAAGTCGCCAGGAAAGCCTAGGTTGGCAGTTTTTGGAGTAAAATAATCCTTATTAATATGTAGAAAGTAAGTGTCATAATCCACTAACCTATAGGATAAGTGTACCCATAAACTTCTTAGGGTACGGAAATAAGATTTGGGTATAGTAGGTTGGGCCTGAATTATATAGCGTCAGGATCCTATAAAGTACCATGTAAGGATATCTTAGGGGGCTTTTTCTTCTTTGTTCTCCTATATTCTATAGACTATATTTTTATCTACCGATCATTATATCTTCTATCAGCTCAGCTTGTGTAGTATAGTCGAACTACTCAACATTCCTAACTATTAGGAGTCTGGTGGCACCTTAAAGACTAACAGATTTATTTGGGCATAAGCTTTCGTGGGGAAAAACTTCACTTCTTCAGATGCATAGAGTGAAAGTTACAGATGCAGGCATTCTATACTGACACATGGAGAGCAGGGAGCAGAGCCCATGTGTCAGTATAGAATGCCTGCATCTGTAACTTTCACTCTATGCATCTGAAGAAGTGAGGTTTTTACCCACGAAAGCTTATGCCCAAATAAATCTGTTAGTCTTTAAGATGCCACCAGACTCCTTGTTGTTTTTGTAGATACAGACTAACACGGCTACCCCCTGATACTTGATTCCTAACTATTGGGGAAGCCAGAATCATCGTGTTATCGGGCATGCCAGGAGTAAGGCTGGTCCTTCACCTCCTATTACCGGGTCCTCAAGGAAGGGTGAGAGTTTGTTAGGTTAAGGTACTTATAATAGGAATGCTACCACCAGGAGTTTTGGAATTATTTTACTGCTTTGCAGTCATAAGTTTCATAGCATTATTCTTTTGTTAATCTCAATAAAGTTTTTATCAATTTGGTATTGTCCTCAGTGCAAGTGTTTTTGCCAAGCACCCTGAGAGTCCTCTCCCGACATAGAACTCTCTGAGTTCTCGGAGCCTGTCGTCTGAATTGGACAAGAACCTATACATCTTCTGGTCGGATGCGATCAGTGGCGAGCCATATCAACTAACCCATAAAATACAGGTCAACGCTAGGGAAACAAATGAGTAAAGTGGGGAAATGTCTGAGGTCTGGAATTTTCACTTTTTTGGGAGACAAGGCCTCCACAAACTGATTTCCACCTCTCTATGTCCTCCTGTTTGGACAACATACCATTTAGGCTGCAAGGGATCCGCTTTTAATGGGCTACACATTCCATCTTCCCCCTTCCAAACATATTGCTCCTTCCTGACCTGGAACAGCATCAGCACTGTTGTCCCACTCTGTATCAGGCTATTCGTAACACCATGTCTATGCGGAGGACCCTTGGGAGTGCTGATTCTTCCCTCAATTAGACAGCATGCCTGTCACCACAGTAGCAACATGAAACACTCCTCTTCTCAGCTGGGACAAGGCACCACCTTCTGCATGCTCGCCACCTCTATGGGAAACAGAAGATTTAGACTCAACCTTTGACCCCACGCCGCCACTCAAATTAGCGTTAGGAACCAGTATCTGTTTAAGTCCCCGTTGTCTCTCTGTGACTGGTCCTCTCATCACTTGGGGCAACATCCCTCTCCAGCAGTGTTCCCAAAGAACTTCATAACTTGGTGATCACAAACTGTAAAGCTTGCCTGCCACCAATAGGTCTCTGAGGCTGTCCCTCTCCCCCTTCACGCAATTTAAAAACAACAAATTTTTATTTTGGTAAGGTGAAAAAATTAATATAAAGAATGCATCTGCCTGAGACCTTGTTTTTCACATTTCAGTCTAAAACATTTTTTTTTAAATAACTAACGTATAACTAGAGGTTTTTGAATGGAAATGACTTGTATCAGCTATGTTTTAAGAAAGCCACCTGTTTAAACCTCGAGGACTCTACAATGTTTAAAGCAGCTTCAGAGGGCAATTATTAAAGCACGTGGGATTTTCTTCTCCAAGTGGAGTAGATTAATACCTTTTCTTGAGGCTACGCAGCGAGGGGGACAGTCCAGCATGGTTTTCATCTCTATTTCACATACAACTCCATTAGTTCATATTAGTTCAAGCCACACCCAAAACTAACATGAGGTTTGCTACTATCACATAGTTCACCCTGCTTGCGTGTTCTAGTCCTTCCCCCAACCTGTGTCTGCCTTGTCTGATTAGACTGTAAGCTCCTCAGGGCCAGGACCACTTAGTACTCTAATTTGTACGCCACTCAGCACTATGGGGCCCCTTTCTTGGTTGTCCCTTAGACACTGCTGTAATAAGCATGATTAAGAATAATTTTATTAACGTCTTTAAAATGTCATTTGTTAAAGAATCTAAACCACAGAGATTTCAACACAAGATTTTGCCAAAAACCAAAAAAAACGGATGAATTCTAAAATGAGAGGGTACTAGGTACTATACAATATGATGGCTTCTAGTAAGATAGCACTTAAAAAAATAACCTATATGAAGACAACTATGAGTATTTACATGTATAAAAGGACACAAATTTATAGCTAAAATTTAGATTTAAACAATACATTCTGCAAAATCTACTAGTAATATCTGCATTACATTTTTTAATTCAATGAAGACAGCTTTCTTGGACATTAACCTCTCTCAAACAGCAACCAGAAACCTAACCACTGAAGCACTGCGAACCACAAAAAGAAAGACTAGAAACCAAATATGAACAAAAGTTTTTTCATTGACCTACTTGCAGTGAAAACTGAATGGTGAAGACGTGGTATTGGTAATGTGCCAAAAAAAAAAAAATCAACTTTCAAATTAAGAAAGTGTTGAATTGTTGTTTAAAAACAAACAAACAAAAAAACCCCTAAATCTTGCAGAGAAGGAAACACAAGGATGATTTAAGAAATCCTAATAAACTATCATCTGTCATTTCTGGCTTTTATTGGGAGTTACCCAATAGCCAAAACTGGTTGTTAGTCTCCCCTTTATAAAGGCAGATAAAAGCCATAGGTGTACATTATAATTGCACATTACAACTAAAAAGTTTGAGAATGAATGGCTGTAAGACTTGTTGTTTGAAAACTATTTATTTAATGGACCCATTCATAGGACTTTTGGATTAAATGAAGTGGCAGTAAATTGGAATATACAGGAAATAACTCAGAGGGTAACATGAAGTGTGATTCCAGCAGCTAGAGTCACTATAGTAAAGGTTATGTCAGCTTACCCATTATAAACCTCTCATTTCAGAGTGTTCTGTGTCATAAAAAAAATTTGCCTTAGGCTGAGACCTGACTTATGATGTTTAAATCACTGGAGCAAAATTTTATTATCAAATTTTGGAGGGGGAAAAAAAGTCAGTTTGACCAATTTTTAGTCTGAGCAGAGGAAAAAGCCTCAGTTTTCTAGTTTCAGGGTTTATTTATTGCAGTTATGTGACTTTGACTGTACAGGTGATTATTCCACATTGTAAACTACAGTGGTTCTTTCAAGTGTTTTTAAAAAGACAAGTTATTTCATCCTTAGATCAGGTACACACAGCTCGCACAACACACTACTTTGCCTATGGATTTTTTTAGCATGAAAAATTGAAGAGTGCATGCACAGATCAATGGATTAAAGGCTCCCTATCCTCAAAGCTCTGCAGATTAAGGACTCCCTAAAATAGACTAATGGCCTAAGGGATTGTTACAATGCCCCAGAGATAATGGGCCACTGGGAGATTACCTTACAAACCATGTCACTGTGCAAAGACTGAGACACCCCAAAAAGCAGGCTCCCTGCCTCTCTGGCAAGGTCCTCTTGACTGCTGGAAACTTTATAACTTCTGTTTCTTTTAATGGATGACAAATTCTGTGTTTTTCCCTAAAATATGAACACAAGAGTGTGAGTTACATATTAATAGTCTAATGATTCTGCATATTGTGTGTGGCTACTACAGGGATGGACACTTTAGAAATGAGAAACGGTCGTACTGCGTTATACACAGTGATGCTTGTTATAGATGCAACTTAGACAAGCAGGGAAGTTGCGACAAGCAGAAGGCTACTACTCCATCCTTAACATTGCTTTCAACTTCCCTTAAAAGGGAATGGTTAGAAAATATTTCCTCGTCTCCCCCATGTAAAACGTTCATTCCCCTTCCTTCTCCACTCCAAAGAAAACAAGGGTTCTACATTTGGCAAAGATTTTTCAGGTAGAATGTGTGTTTTGAGGCAAGGGAGAAGAAGAATTCAAGTTTCAGTGCCTCGGTTTCCCTAGCTATTAAATGAAAATAATTCTTATCTACCTTTGTAAAATGCTCTGTGATCCTTGCATGAGAGAGGCAAACAAACATGAAGTGTCATGTGTTTCTTTGTTCTAACTATAATTCCTTGATGCCTTCTGCTGACCTGGGTCATGTTCAAAGCCACAAGTATAGGGAAACCTAAATTCCACATACTGGACAGCCACCAAAGTTACTCGTGTGTGAGAAGGGTTGGGGTGGTTTTTTTTGGTGCTAAAATTTGAAGTTTACCCCTGTCCTGAACTACAGTTTAACTGAGAGGGCTAGTAACCCAGCCTTGCAAAATCACCATGAAAATCTAGCAGCTAGGCACAGTCTCTCCTTGGTAAGCCTTATTCCAATGATAAAGGGAATTATATTTTTCTCAACTGTCCCAAGTAACTGGGTGCATGCAATTTTGCGACGATGCAGCAACTCTGCAGTTATGATATCAATCATTGAAAGCATCTGGTCACAGTGACCTCCACACAATCTAAACAGGGAATTATAGGTAAACCAAGTGAAGTTAAATTCTGCTCTAAAGATGTTAATGTTTTATTCAAAGGATGTGTTATTCCAAACAAATAGTCCATTCCCCCCAAATGGTAACTTTAATCTAAAAACAACCCAACTGAAAGGTGATTTTGTTCTCCAAATGTAGGGAGGAACGAAGAGGCTGTTTTATTTCCAACTTATTTTTAATGTCTTCCCAACAAATGCAAATTGAAAATAAATGGGCAGCATGACTAGTGAAGGAAAACATCAGACAACAGAATTTGCTCTAAATCTGTTTTGGCAGCAACTCTGGGGTCACCCTCCATTTAGAAGATAGAAACCTTCCCCTCCCTTTGTCTAACAAAGCAGAGTCCAATTGCTATTTTTAAATGAAACACTGAATAAATGCAACAGAAGGCTAAGTTGACAACAGTACCTTTTAAACCAGCATCATTGTTGTCACACTTTATCAACATAAAGTCCCTTCTCAAAGAGCAAGCAGGCCAGCCGCCTGCCTGGGGGAAACATATGACCTCATTACACTTTGAAGTGCTTGGATGGTGATCACACTGACAGGGAATCATGGGAGTCTAGCAGGGGAAATGACCCTGCTGTAACCTGAAGTGTTCATCATGTTATAAGGGTGGGAGCAAAAAAAATTTTTTTTTAAATGGGGGAGGGGGGGGGAGAAGAGGGTGATGATTGGATGCACATTAAAATCTGAAATTGACAATTCTCAGCTCTCACAAGTTTATTGCGAGCACAAAGCTTTCAGTCCTTTGATTTGTACTACAGAGATTAAAGACTAAAACCATCATTGTGAATATCAAGAGGAATTTTGCCTGTCTTGAGGTTTTTTTTAATTTAACTGTGCAAAATACACTTGCTGATGGAAGCTAAGAACGCTCTCTAATTAAGCCAAAGAACTATTAAGTGAATCGAAAGCAGGGCAGCAATGGATTTTTTCCCTGCCTCTGGAAGACTACACCCCTCCACCACATCCCCTTTGTACATTGCTCACCTGTCCCTATCCTGGGATGATCTTATCCCTAGCTCACTGGGACTTCTGCAGGGGAAAATTTGTGCTTAGGAATTTAAGGCTTTATCCAAAGCCCACTGAAAAAATCCATGGGTATCTGTGCATAGACTCCTGTATATGACTGAGCCAAAGCTGAACGAACAGTAGGTGTTTAAAAAAACAAACATAACAAAAACGGTTCCTGAGAACACATCTCCCCTGGCAAATCACCCTAAAAAAAAAAAAAAAAAAGTTACGTTCCTCTAAGAACTCATGTCTGAATCCTAATAAACGTCTCCTAGATACACCAGTGCAATCGCGTCAGCATAGATGACCCAGGGCACTGCATACAGAGCATTTCATTTCTTTTTAATTGGCTGGCACTTGGAAGGTGCAGAAATACAAAGCAGAGATTAAAACTGCATTTGATCGAGTTTTAATTTTCAGAGCTCTACTAATATTCACCTGCACCATATTTTACCTGACATCAGCATCAGGTTACCCAACACAGCTTCCCAAATATTACACATGGATAATTAAAAACCCAATTTACTCAGCTCATGGAAAGAGCTTGCATTTATGAAACAGTGCATTTGCAGTACTCTACACAGTGCAATGGGCATATAGAAATATACTGGGTTTTTAACTATACAATTCTCATGATCTTTGATGGGACTCACAAAACCCATGCACACAAGCAACATGTCATGTTATAAGATGGGGTTTGTAGAATCATAGAAGTGATCTTTTAGATCCTGTCTAGTCCAGCTTCATGTGGCAAATGCAGGATTATTTCCTGCAGGATATTTTCTGGGTGTCTCCCCAAAAAGGTCACCTGGTCCTTTAAAATATAACACACATTATCCAACAAAGTAAATTGTACAATTAAAAGGCTCTCTCATTAACCCATTTTCTTTTTTGTGGGAGCTCCTGGAAAGAAACGGAGGGGTTAGTAATTTAAAGCAAGCTTTAAATGAAATTAGACTCATTACCCATAGCGCAAAGTTGTCATGACATCTCCGTATGACACACAAATGTACCAGCAGCTTTGAGCAAGCTCTGATATTTCGACTGAAAATGGAATTTTAGTATTTTTATGGTAACTACAATAAAGACTTAAAAGCTGAAGCTTTTCCTGAAGTGCACTTAAAACAGACAACATCGGTCTTGAACGGAGAGGGCTGATGGCCAGTTTTTACGGTTCATTTCAAAAGATCTCAGTGATTTCTTCAGACAGAGTCTCTTGCAAATATTATTAAACCTACATAGCCAATTTAAATTGTGGCATAACAAGTTTTGGACTGTTACTGGAGTTTGATATTGACAGAGTTCAATGACCATTTTGTTGTGTAAATGAGTAAAGCCTCATTATAGCATCACTCAGCAGGTGATAACAGTATTGCCAAATTTGAGAAAGCAGAGGAAAGGATAGGAAATGTTTGCATTACCCAGCTGTTTTCAGGCAAAACTGTTCCAGGTAATGCTCTCCTGCCAGTTTCCTTATGCTGATTGCCATGCAAGACTGGGCAGCAGTAGAGGAATACTGGAACATAGGAAGTGCCAGACTGGATCAGACCAGGGGTGCATCTGCCCAGTATCTTATCTCTGACAGTGGCCAGCACTAGCTGCTTCAGAGAAAGAGACAAGAAACCCTGCCGTTTTTCTCCATTCCCCCAATAGTTGGAGGTTGATTTATAGCCTCAGCATAAGAAATTACATCGGTCATGGTTACAAGATGAACTGTGCCTTATATCACTTTTAGCCCCTCTCAAGTGCACCTCTTAGGTGACAGATTAGGGCTTCCTGCACCTCACTCTGGCAGACCCATGCAGTCCACCCACTCTGGGACTGGGTCTCTGGGCAACAGCCCCAGTTTCCTAACCGTGTTAATGTCACCTGCCCAACTGCATTTGGTATCGGTCAGCCCTTTCACTCCAGGGACCTGTGACCAGGGAGTTGATTAAAATGATTCAAAAACAGTGCCTTCAAAACAAAGCATTGTACAAAGATACAAAGCTTGTAGAGCAAAGGGTAAAAACAATAAAAGGCCAATACATCAGGGTCTTCCTTACACCTTGATCTTTCCTCGACAGATTTTGTAAATTCCCCTCAGCCCAGCTAACCCCATCTCTGGCTGGGAGAAAGACTGCCGTGCTCACAGCAGGGGCTCTCGCTGTCTGTGGGTGTGTCCTCATTGCAGTTAACTTAGGTGACTGGCACCCAGGTTAGCCTAGCCCAGGTACAAATGTTCCCCCAGCACAGCCCTATACACGTCACTGTGTCCTCACTGTTTCTGCACTTGCTGTGGTGTCTGGAGGCATATCCCAGGGTCCTTTGTGCTGAGACTTCCTAGGACTCTTTCCAAGTCAGTTGTGGGAGAATGTGTCTGGCCTTCGGGGGAATTGTGGAAGGGGCGCTGGAGGACTACCAACACTTGAGTGACCTGGCCTGCGTGCTCACTGCAAAATGGGCAGGTTCCAGCCTGAATTAAAGTGAAGCTCAGGCTCTAGCCCAGGGGTCGGCAACCTTTCAGAAGTGGTGTGCCGAGTCTTCATTTAATCACTCTAATTTAAGGTTTCGCGTGCCAGTCATACATTTTAACGTTTTTAGAAGGTCTCTTTCTATAAGTCTATAATATATAACTAAACTATTGTTGTATGTAAAGTAAATAAGGTTTTTAAAGTGTTTAAGAAGCTTCATTTAAAACTAAATTAAAATGCAGAGCCCCCTGGACTGGTGGCCAGGACCCGGGCAGTGAGTGCCACTGAAAATCAGCTTGCGTGTTGCCTTCGGCACACGTGCCATAGGTTGCCTACCCCTGCTCTAGCCCCCTCCTCCCCAGTTGGGAAGGGTGTAACGTACCTGCAAACCCAGGATAGAGGTTTCTGTGTGGATGGTGGAGGGAGTCGGGCTAAACTAGGCTCTTACCTGGCTTTTAACTGTGAGTGAAAACAGAACACGTGTTCCCTGGCCTCGCCTGCCTCCAGCTAGACTGGGTGCTTGTTAGGAGAGCTGCGGTCCGCGTGCTCAGCGCTGCATGCTTTTTAGCTTATAGCTTTTTTAGCCTGTGAATTTTCTTATCCATATACTTGTCTAATCCTTTCTTGGTCCTATTGAGCTCTTGGTCTCAGCAAGATCGCATGGCAATGAAGTCCATAAACTGCCTATGTGCTATGTGAACAAATATTCTTTTGTTTCTGTTTTTAAATGTGTTGCCTTCCAAATTCATTAGATGCCCCCTAGTTCTTGCATTATATAAATGGGTGCTTCTATTTACCCTGTGTATCTGCTCTATGCCATTCATTATTTGCTATACCTCATTTTTTCCTTCCTCTCTCTGAACAGTCCCAGTCTTTCCAATTTCTCCTCAGAGGGAAGTCATGGAGACTATATCCAGCTGAGCAGGAAATACAGAAACAAAAACGGAAGAAATTTCATGTTGTGGTACAAGAAGAGTTTTAATTGGCCGTCTAAAATCTTAGTACATTGTAGAACAACATTCATGTGTTTATCTGTAGCAGTATGGTTTAGTGGTCAGAACAGAGGACTGGGAATCAGGAGTCCTGGATTCTAATGCTGACTCTGCCAGTGGCCTTGGGCAAGTCACAGCTGTTGCTGCCTCAAATAGCCCATCAATACTGAAATAATGCAAGGAAAGGCACTACAGAACAGCCAAGTGTGTATTTTGCTAGCCAAAGGAACAGTCTCAGATTTTAGATGATCTCTAGCAGTGTTTGAGCCTGACCACAGAACTCTTTTGTTAAACTACTTAAACAGTCGTTTATCAAAATTCAACCTCTTGCAACAATGAGTTACTTTGCACTGCTTACACCAAATCTTTGCACACATCATCAAATTCTGTAGGAGGTCTAAGAATATGCAGCGTTTACATGGAACTTCAAGGCCACAAGTTAGAAGTGCACCCTCTGTGCTTTAATTGTTGACATTAGTGAACTCATTGACATAGGCTCTCTCCTGTTTGGGAATACTTGGGCCCTAGCCATTTCTTTGTTAGAGACCTCATTTGGAATCCCCTAAAGGAACGGTCAGTCTGAATGCAATCAGATTACTATCAAAGTCAGTACAGTAAATCAGTAACCAACTAATAGCACTGGTTTAACCAGCTATACCAGTGTTTTTCAACCACTGTTCCGCGGCACACTAGTGTGCCGCGAGATGTTGCCTGGTGTGCCGTGGGAAAAAAATATTAAACCATGCTTGAATGTCGGAACTGGTTACTAAAATTTTTGAATCCCACCACTGATGTTAAGGACTATAAATAGCTCAGAATATCAGCTTTGTGTTCAGCCAAACAGGCCCAGGTTGCGCACTGAATAAAGTATTTTATAATTTTTCATATTTCTGTTTACTTACTATTTCATAATAAAGTAATTATAAAATACTTTCTTTGTGTTTATTTGATTCCTATTCAAGAGAATTACTTTATATATAGTCAATATAGGCACAGAGTTAAATTTTTTAACATTTTCTAATGGTGGTGTGCCTCGTGATTTTTTTCATGAAACAAGTGTGCCTTTGCCCAAAAAAAGGTTGAAAAACACTGAGCTATACCATGGATAGAGCTTTGCGAGATTCTACTCACACCACCCTGCAATAACTCAAACCTGACCTACAGCATTTTCTGCTACTCCAGTCAAGTGACTACACACAACTGCAATTGTTCTACAATCCTGACCCACAGCATCCCCTCTACTCCAATCCTGGTTTCTCTTGAATAGGGAATGCCAATCAAGTCAAAGTGCAGTGGTTTGGAGTAATGAATGAGCAGGACTAGTAGAACTAGTTTAAGATTTACTTTTGCTTGCTGGTGCTGAGTCAGCTAAACATTTAATTCAAATGTTCTTGGGATACAATAATGTTAATTGGAACCAATCTGCTGCACACGCAGAAAGATAAGTCCAGAGGAAAACTGTTCAGGTTATCTTGATGTCAACCAAAATCCACCTCTCACACCTTGCTGTAATTGCACAACTACAACTAGCTACTGAGGCACCATAAAAAGCACCTTATTCATTACATATTGCAACTGGTTAATCATTTCTTAACAATGAGTTGTTGCTTTTTTAATTGCAATAAAATGGAGCTGGAAAGCAGGCAATTGCCTATACACTAGTGGAGAATTGGAAGTTCTCCCTGATGAACAAGGATTAATTTATTCAAAATTTAAGCTTTCAGTCATTTAAAAAAAAAAAAAAAAAATCTAGTGCTTATGGTTACAAACACAAACTTCCAAATGTCAACCATGGCTACCCTCCAGAGTCTGCAGACAGACAGCTTCAGTACTTCTACTGCTGCTCAGAGCTTTGCCAAGCAGCAATAGAGTAAAATTAATGACTGGTCAGTCAGCCTTAGTGTGAAATTATCAAGAACCATATCAATTTCATACTGCTGCTAGAAAGAGCTGTGAGTGGCAACAGAGGCAGGCACTGGAGTTATTTACTGAGGAGGATAATGCACAAAAAATAAGAGGCTGAGGGGTACGGTAGAGTAGTGAAGACTTCCCCTCACCTCATCAAACAGGCAGAAAGCTCTGGGATTGGGGAGGTGCGGTGGGGGAGAAGGGAGAGAAATTTCTTTTCTCTGATCCACCTGATAGAATAGGGAGAAGATTTACATTTATCACACCCCTAAATAGCTAAAGGCTGGATTTGAAAGATGGAGTCCCCCAAGCAGACTCCAGAGACAGCAGCCTACTAAAAATCCAAGAACCCTCTACGTTCCCAGTAGCTAAGACAGGCAATAAAACTGGCCTTCTCACCAGGCCATTGCCCTTGGACCTTGCTGGTGGAGCCCCCAACTTCATCTTTCATATCTATCTGCTGGTTTTAGTCCTCCAGGGCCCAATTCAGGAAAGCACAGATGCATGTGTTTAAGTGCTGTGCTGAACTGGGGCCACAGTTAGTAGATCTCTGCTAAAGTTACCAAGCCCTGTAATAATAACAGGAGTACTTGTGGCACCTTAGAGACTAACAAATTTATTAGAGCATAAGCTTTCGTGGGCTACAACCCACTTCTTCGGATGCATCCGAAGAAGTGGGTTGTAGCCCACGAAAGCTTATGCTCTAATAAATTTGTTAGTCTCTAAGGTGCCACAAGTACTCCTGTTATTTTTGCGGATACAGACTAACACGGCTGCTACTCTGAAGCCCTGTAATAAATATTTATTAACTGTTTTAGGTACCAGTGTTTTTATCTTATAAAAATACCAGATAATAGTTAACTCTTTTAGACTTTTTTTTTTTTGGCCCATTGCCACTAAGCCTGTGAGGGTATTTAGATAATCAACACACTCAGATTTATCTTCTTACACTGAAGTTCAGGTTAATGATTTAGAACTTGTCTATATGGAAAAAGTTTGCCAGTTATACCAGTATAGTTATACCAATAACTCATTAGGTGAACACTCATTTGGGTGAGTGTGGGTTTGTTTGATTTAGCTTAAACCCCTTCCAAAGTGTGTAAATTAAACCGAAAAAATGCACTTTTGTTCCTCAGAAAGTGTGTCACAGCGGGCAGAGTTATATCGGTACAACTCGCAGTTTAAATTCACACCTTAGCTTATACTATTAACACTGTCGCATATAGACACACTCTTATTTACTCCTTAAATGTTGCTATGCTGTACCCGAAGCTCAGTTAGAGCAATACAGAATCAACAGCTTTGGGTTCTGAAACTTTATTAAAAACAGGAAACTCCTAACAGGAAAGCCTGAAACGCAACAAAATGCTTCGATCTAGAAATCTCAAACATGAATCTTAACACACACACACACACACACACACACACACACACACACACACACACACACACACACACACACACACACACACACACAAACCCATCAAATGAAAAATCCTGCACAAGTAACTAATTTAGTTTTCATTTTCAGGGTTTTGGGAGGCTAAGTCCGAACAGGAAATAAGAACAAAAACCTTTTAACCACAGCTGGAAAGATATTAGAACAAACTATTATCAATCAATTTGTAAACATCTAAAGGATAATAGGGTTATAAGGAATAGCCAGCATGGTATTGTCAAGGACAAATACTGTCAAACCAATCTAATTTTCTTCTTTGACAGGGTTACTGGCCTAGCTGGTAGGGGGTAAACCGTAGACGTGACGTTCTTGATTTCCAGCAAGGCTTTTGACACAGTCCCGCATGACAGTCTCATAGGCAGAATAGTGAAATATGATCTAGATAAAATTACTACAAGATTGGTGCACAACTGATTGAAATACCATACTCAAAGAGTAGTTATCAATGGTTTACTATCAAACTGGGAGGGCGTATCTAGTGGGGTCCCCCAAGGATCAGTCCTAGGTCAGGTACCGTTCAATATTTTTATTAATGACTTGGATAGTGGAGTGGAGAGTACGCCTATAAAATTCACAGATGACACCAAGCTGGGAGGGACTGCAAGTACTTTGGAGAACAGGATTAGTATTCAAAATGACCTTGACAAATTAGAAACTGGTCTGAAATCAACAAAATGAAATTCAATAAAGGTTAAGTGCAAAATATTTCACTTAGGAAGGAAAAAAAAGTCAAATGCACAACTACAAAATAGGAATAACTGGCCAGGTGGCAGAGCTGCAGAAAAGGTTCTGGGGGTTATAGTGGTTCACAAATTGAACATGAGCCAACAATGTGACGCAGGTGCAAAAAAAGCGAATATAGTTCTGGGGTGTATTATCAGTAGTGTTAGACGTAGGACAAGGAAGGGAATCGTCCTGTTCTACTTGGCACCTGATGAGACCTCAGCTAGAGTACTGGGTCCAATATGGGTGCCACGCTTCAGGAAAGATGTGGACAAACTGAAGAGAGTCCACAGGAGAGAAACAAAAATGATAAAAGGTTTAGAAAACCTGACCTATGAGGAAAGGTTAAAAAAAACTGGGCATGTTTACTCTAGAGAAAAGAAGACTGAAGTGGGAGCTGATCACAGTCTTCAAATAAGTTAACGGCTGCTATAAAGAGGAGAGCGATCTTGTTCTCCCTGTCCACTGAAGGTAGGACAAATAGTAACGGGCTTAATCTGCAGAAAGGGAGCCTTTGGTTAGATTATAGGGAAAACTTTCTAACTACAAGGATAGTTAAGTACTGGAATAGGCTTCCATAGAAGTTGTAGAATGCCCACCACAGGAGGTTTTTAAGAATAGGCTAGACAAACAACTGTCAGGGATGATCTAGGTATGTTTGGTTCTGCCTTAATACAGGGGGTGGGACCGGATACCCTCTGGACGTCCCTTCCAAACTTACATTGCTTTGATTCTATAAGTAAATTCAGGTCACTGAACTGATTTACTGTCTTTGTGGAGATTTTAAGCATTACAAGGTTAACCAACTTTTTTGGCTTTCAACCCAGAGTCAAATGAAGGGATTCTGCACCGTATTATTTCTCCTCTCTTTTGGAAAAGATTCTTAACTCTGAGCAAGACAGACACACATATGCATATGAGCTAGGTGGAGAACAGAATTTTTTTTTCAGGTTGAAGGAGAATTTTGTTAGTAGCCTGGGAGCTACAGAGAGATTGCTACTGACTACCTTATTTAAAAGATTATCAGGTCAGCAGCACTGTCATCTTAGGCCAGGTCTACACTAGAAAATTAGGTCGGCTTAAATACTTTGGTGAGGGGAGTGAGAAATTCACCCTTCTGAGCAGTGCTGTTAAACTGACCTAAGTCCCCATGTAGACAGTGCTAGTCAATGGAAGAATTCTTCCCGTCAACCTAACTACCACATTTTGGGAAGGTGGATTACCTATGCCAAAAGGGAGAACCCTTCCAGTCGGTACAGGTAGCGTCTACACTGAAGTGCTGCAGTGGATCAGCTGTGTTGCTGTAGCGTTTTAATTGTAGACAAGCCCTTAGAGTAGTAAAATAGTGCTGTAGAAAGGGTTAGTAAAATCACCATTTTACTACAAAATGTGTTGGTCAGCCTACCTTTCTAACAGCTTAGAGACATACTTTGCTAGGAAGACCAGTGGTTAACCCCCCTTCCTCACAGGTACTTACGTGTGGGTTGTTTTGGGGGGTGTTGTTTTTTGGCTATTTCACTAGCTAGGATGTCTGGCTGGTAATTATCAGATTTCACACACCCCACCCTTCAAACATTTAAAATGAATCAAGGGGCTAAATCTAGACTGAGGCACCGAAATAGCTCAGAGAGAGAACTGAATACTCACCTGTAGATGAAGAGAGGGCACAGAGGCAGGCACACATGTAGAACAGGTGAAAACTTCCCAGGCAACGTCCTGATAAAATCCAGAAGCTAACGCTGAACTTGGCTTCCAACCTCTTCTCCATGGCCTTCGTGGGCAGAACCAGGACTCTATAAACACACAAGAAAGAGAAATCATGCACCAAACAATTTATAGGTGGTTCTTCATGAAGCTGACAAGGTGAAAGGACTAAAGAAGTTGGGGGAGGAAAGGAGTGTTCAATCTTATCTATCATGACTCAGACCAACTGCAGAGAAGTAATTGCCAGTATTATGAGAGATCTGAAATGAAACCAACAGTAGCAGAAAAGCTCTTCATTTCTTGTGTTTGTACTGCAGTAAGTCAAGAAATTTGGTTTTCCTTCACAATCCCTTTAGACACCATCACTTACATCTTTGAAGCATGAAAAGCAAAATCCCCAATAGCATCATGATAATCCATTTGATTCTGTGTGCGCACTCTGGAAACTTCCCTTTCAAATCTGCAACATGCAGCTGACACCCAGCCAGAGCTGCTTGGATAAGACAAACACCAATAAGCCCAGCACATCTGCTAGGCGGGCAGCACAAAATGTCATCACTTGGCTATTTGTGCTGGTTGGTACCAGCAGAAACAAAGAGACAAAAGATCAGCAGCATTGATAAAACAGCCAATTAAAAGCCAATTTTGCTTCTAAGGACACAGATGATGACACTAATGGTCAAACCAGAAGTTCAATCTTTTTGAATTTCCAGGTCTCACCTGTGCCAAGAACGAGGGCGGCATCAAAACAAAAAACAAGTTATAACTGGAGTTTGACCAGTTTTCCTTCCGATCCCTGACTAGCCTCATTCTCAGACTGAGAATAAGAGTCCAGATGTAACATTACCTAGCTCTGAAGAGATCTGTCACTCAAGTCCTTTCATAACATCATATGTTATCAAAGTCCAAATCAATGGAAGAAACTATCAGATGTATTGCTCAGAAATGTGAATGACATGAAAAGTTAATGATCTAAAATATAATATCAAATATCTACCTTACAAGGCAGAATGTGGGTATTGTGACGCTTATGTAGTTTATGTCTGTAAGCCACCTTGAGTTCCTCAGATGAGATTCAGTAGTATCATCATTATTATAGAGTTGAGTTATCAGTATATTCTTAAGGAAATTTCCATAGAATTAGGGAGAGAATTTTGGCCAATAGCAGCAGACAAGAATATGGACAATAGATAATTCTTGTTCATGCCAACATAGTTTATGACAACCAGAAAATTTCACAAGGTAACTAATGGGAAAAGGGAGTTGGAGGGAGGGGATTTAACCATTAGGAAGCTAAGAAAGTTTGCAACACTTCTGTCCTGCATGTTACAAGCACACCCAAAACCAAAAATTCCATTTCTGCTGCTGCAGCTTTCTGCATGGATCACGGGACAATGTTTACTTAAAACGTCTTTAGATCGATGAAGATGTATCATAATCCGGTCTGCAAGTTACGTAGCAGTCTGTTCGTGTACACAGCAATAAAGTGTGTTTGATCAGCATCGTAACAGCAGTGAAATGAGACATTCAGTCTGAGTAATCAGGATTTTTTTTTTTTTAAAGTTACAACTTGGACAACCTAGTAAACCTACTGAATAGATGACCTTTTAAAGTATATATTTTGCTTGTAATTGTATACATTGCCTTGCATATGTATTTAAAATGTTATGTTTCAGGGAGAGTTTGTAACTGCAACTTATTCTTAACAGATGAAAGAGGAGTATAAAATAAAACATAGCACTTTACAAAACATTACAATGTGAGCTTTGTCTGGGCAGTCACACTGGTACACAGACACGGAGTTCAATAATGAAAATACCTACAGTGTCTACTTTCATCTGACAGTCTTTACCCCATTACTAGGTCTCTTGATTTCTTTTTTCCTTCTACTATGCAATTGTACACAATTTAGGAACAGTACATCCTAAAGTTGTTGTACAAAATAAAGTAACACACACACTGAATAAAATACAACACTTCTCCGAATAAGCCTGAAATTATCTCACTTGCAGTGCTTTCTCCCCCACCCCAAACTGAGAAGGGAAACAAAACAAATGTTTGCTCTTTTTCCCTCTCGCCTGCATGCAGCTCTAGATAGCATACCTTACTTACTCTTAGGAATGCGAAAGCCAGCTTGGCTTTGTACAGGAGAAAATAATTTCCTGGAAAAAATGGAGAGTCAAATGAGAGTTCTGGGGAGCTGATCAGTTGACACTAACCCTATTCGTTTGTCCTGGAAAGAGTTAATCTCAGGCACATCCCTTTAGCCGTTTTATTTTGAAGAACACCGACTAAAAAAATAACAATTCAGCGTTCAGACTGGCAACGCATCCCCGTGGCTAGCACCACAGGCGGCCCAGAACCGGCTCGGGCTCTGCTCGGGCTACAATCAGCGCCCGAGCCGCTCGGAGGCGGCTAGCCCACGTCACGCAGCCTTTCTCCCACCGCCAAGTTCCAGCTGAAACGGCCCCCAGCCCAACCCGGCCAGCCAGGGGGCGGGAGGGGGCGCAGCGGGGCCGGAGCGGAGGGAGCCCAGCAGCCGCTGCCTGCGGAACTCCCGGCCACTGGCTCTGCGCAGCGCCGAGCACGCGGACCGCGGCTCTCCTAACAAGCAGGTACCTACCACGGGCACATGACCGGGGAGCTCCAGGGGCTGCTCTCTCGCTGGGGCCCGGGCCCGGGGCTGCCGCGCGGGACGCCGAGAGCCCCAGGCGCGGCCCCCGCGCCCTCACCCGCGCCGCTCCCCGCAGGGCAGGGGGGGCTCAGGCCTCCAGCGCCTCTCGCCGGCGGGTCGCGCAGCCTTCTCCCCCGCTTCCATGGAGGGGTCCAGGGCCGGGGAGATCCCCGAGGAGCTGGGCGTGCGCGAGCTCAGAGGCTCCTTCTCTCGGCTTCACTCAGCAGCAGGCGGGGGGCGGGCACTCGTTCACCTCTGACCCGGAAAGACAACCTCACCCCCACAGGTACCCGGAAGCGGAAACAGACGCGGCTACGCCGGAGAGCGGTGGTTTCTGTGTATCTAGCGTGGCCTTGCCGCCTCTGCCCCGTAGGAGCCGCTCGGTTAGGAAAGGGCCTCGCGGGATCATCTTGCCTGCGGAGAGCGGCGGGGGAGTCCTACCGCCGGACTTTGCCCATATTCGGCATGGCGGCGGCTGCATCACCCGCCGCCTAACAATCCAGCACGCGATTGGCTGGAGCGGGAGCGTGGGGCTCGCTGATTGGCTGGAGGGAGAGGCTGAAGGGTGTGAGGTGAGGGCCCTGGTGCCGGCGGCTGATGTGAGGGCAGCATGTTCAGGCTCTCATAGCTGTGAATGAGGGGAACTTTGGGGGAGTGGAGGGAGCCTCTGAGTCAGCCCCCTCTGAGACCAGATCCCTTGGGGGGGGGGGGGCTGGCCAGGGTTCCTGGGGGGGGGGGGGCTGGCCAGGGTCAGGGCCTGGGGCCTGGGGGATGAATGGGGGGCATGGTATGTAAGCGAGTTGACAGGCACATCTGGATGGGGGTATGTGTTCGTGGGGGAGGACAGGCAGGATACCCCCAGGGACAGGAGCCCATCTCACCAGACAGTCAAGCTTGGTCACTCTTTCTACCCACCCCTACAGTTTTTTTGGGGGGTCGTGCCCCAGTCTTTTAAGAACGTAACTGACTCCCAGAAGCCCACTAATAGGGCCCTGGGAAATGCCGCCACATGGCCATGCCTAAAGCCTTGGGTCGTGATGCCCAAACTTGCAGGGTGCAGGAGATCCAGGGGTTGCAGGATGTGGTGTTGGTGTGTCATGGCACAGCCTTCCCCTCTGAATCTGTGCTGGCTGGGGCAAGGGACTCTGTGCTGCTGGGAGTGCCACCGTTCTGGGGGGACACGAAGCGGAGGCCCTGGCTGCTTGTGCATATTAAGATCCTTAGAGCTGGTCTAATTTCAACACAGGCAATTGTTTTATGGCCTCTCACACTGTCACCCCCTTGGTTTGGATTCACCTACTACCATGACACAGTTCTATAGCATTGCTGTGCACTGTGAAACGCTGTCTGCCTGCCATCCCAGAGGTGGCTGCATTTCTGTGGTGGATGAAGTGATCCTTGTCTATATAATAGTTTATAAAGTGATGCGCATTGTTCCAGAGGGAGAGGAGCTCTGGAAAGGTAACTGCTAAAACTAGCACTCTCTCACCCATCCACACACTTTAATTTAGTCAGGCTTCCAGTAATATGTAGTTTCAGGACTCCTTCATTTAGTCTAATAGGCAGATTTATGACTCAGGAGGCACATCTGTAATGTGCAAATACACATTCATGTTAGTATATGCTGATTTACATATTGTGGTACCATAATACCAAATGGCTATTTAAAAAGCTTTATGCAAAGTGACTAGGGTACAATCACAGATTTCATCCCCCAAATATTGTGGCTGTTTTGATGTGAAATGCCAAAAAGAATCCAACTCTGCAAAATATCCTTGTGAAAAAACAAAGTTTGTTGTTGAGCAGTGGAAGCACGCATACAAAATATCCACACTCTTGTTTTCTATTTGTCTGGTGCTTCTGTAATTTTAAAATAGCCTCAACACTTTAAACCAAATTTGGTTTAAAAGCTTTTTTCATGTGTGGGTTTGGAAGCACTGTACCATGTTTGAGCCTGGAACAAATGTTTATAGCCGAGTAATAAACTTCTCTGAAACTGTGGTTTGTAATGGAAATGCTGATGACAGATTCTTGAGCCCAGCCACTCGAATACGTACTATAATTAAGGAAGCTTGCTGGTATGTAATTATCCAAACAAAAGAAAGCTGTCAGCAGCCTGTGTGGAATACGCATTTGAGAAAGGCGCTACCCTACAATTTAAGCTAGAAATAAATTTGGTTCAAAATGAGCAAAAGTTGGCATCCCTTAGTTTGAAATGGTTTTTCATAATTTCTTCTCTCTTTCTTTAAATAAGAATAGACCATGTAGTCCAAATCAGTCCATTGATCTGGCAGTGATCAATATTTGATACTTCAAATAAATGCACAAAGCAACAACCATAACACCTGGCCAATTTTACCATGCTGCAGATTCCTTCCTGATTCCTACATTCATCAGCTTATGCCCTGAAGCCTGATGTTTGATTACCCCTATGGTAGCTTACATGACTACAGATTTTATTATGGGCCATAAAATAACCCAGCTCCTTTTAAAATCCAGCCACTGCATTTGAGATGCTGACCATCTGCGGTGGGGAATTCTACAGGCTGAGCACATGGGCAGGAACATTTTCCTTTTCTTTTAGATCTTTTTGTGATTAATTTAATCCTTGTTCTCTGATTATGGGGCAGGGTGATGACGGGGCTCTCATTAGTTCTCAGTGATCTTAAACATCTCTGTCATGTTCCCATCTGGGTCTTCTTACTTAGAGCGTCTCTCCATCATACTGGATTTCTGCATGGGGACTGACAGCCCCATCCCATCCCAGTGCTTTCTGGTCTGGTAAACACTGCCTTTCTGTGTTCACAGGTGGACTTGGCATCATGACTTCCCATTCAGGAGCTGCTCCCGAGGCCAGTGAAAGCACAAGGAATGCAACGCTGGAGCGGTGCCTGAGTGTGCTCAGAGACGCAAAACATGACAGTGAGCAGTTTGCAGCCCTGCTCTTGGTAAGAGTCCATTTCCGGCTGGCACAATAGAGTGCAGCCACTTCAGAAACAAACGTAGGAACAGCCACCATCGGTTAGATGTCCCCGCAGGGAGAATTGTTAGTGCAGGGGACTGGGAGTCAGGATTCCTGGGTTCTATTTCCAGTTCTGCCACTGACGTGCAATGAGACTTTGGGCCAGTTCCTCCAAATCTCTATGCCTTGACCTTCCTGGTTGTAAAATGGGGGTAAAACACGTCCCCATGGGGTTGTTGTGAGAGTTAACTGGTGTTAGCAGAACGCTCAGAGATGCTCACCTTTTGTCCAGGTGCCCACGCTGCTGTGCAGATCTGGGGGCAGCTGGATGGCTGGGGGTCCACTTCACTGTATAAATGAATGAGTTCCTCTGGCCTCTTTTTTAACTGCTCCGCCCTGCAAAGAGCTCCTAGCAAGGCCTCTGCCCGTGCGCTTGTGCTGCTCACAGATCCCTGGTTTGTCTGGCAGGTGACCAAAGCGGTCAGAGCGGGAGACGTCGACTCCAGAACCCGTCGCCGGATCTTTGATGCAGTTGGATTCACGTTCCCAAACCGGCTTCTTGCTTCCAGGGAGCCCCCAACTGGCTGTCCAGAGCACATGTTCCGAGGACTTGGCCTCACTCTGCTGGCATGTTTCTGCACTGATCCGGAGTTAGCCAGCCATTCCCAGATCCTTAACAAAATCCCGACCTTCAACAACATCCTGGCTTCCCCATCTGATCCAGACGATCTGTCCGCAAGCTCCATGATCGATGACGTTTACCAGTGTCTGGGCGCTGTCATGGGCACTCCCAGGGGCCCCAAAGAGTTGGTGTCCCAGGGAACCGTGTCAGCTCTGTGCCAGGCCTACGTGAATCGCAATTACGGCTGTGACCGCGCCCTTGAGGTGCTCCTGGGGCTTCTAGCCACAGCAGAGACTAAGTGCTGGCAGAGAGCCACCCCTGATCTCCTGGCTTTGCTGAGCAGGCTCAGTGAGGAATTCCACCAGGCTGAAGACATGACCAAATTCCAGCTGTGTGATGTTCTGCCTCACTTTGTATCTCCAGCGCTGCTGCTCGCCCGGGACCGACAGGGTTCCGAGTGCCTCTGCAACCTTTACAGAGGCCTGGCTAGCATCCTGAGCAGCAAACTGAGCCAGTCCCAGCGAGACCCTGCACTGAAGCTTGCTGCCTGCCTCACCCAGGCCTGTGGCTCAGAATGGATCCCGACGGAGAGGGCTGGGAGCAAGTTCCTGGCCCTGCTGGTGAACCTGGCCTGTGTGGAGGTCCGTCTGTCCCTGGAGGAGCCGGACCCGGCAGACGTGGATGGGAAGCAGGAGGTGGTAACAGGCTGTTACACCCTTATTGAGCTGGGGATCCTGGAGTGCATGAAAGAAGAGAAACCACGGCTGAGGGAGGCACAGAAATTGCAACTAGTGAGGATCATGGAGGAGGCATTTGGGGCTGTAATACACTACCTGAGACAGGTAAAGCTATGACTGGAAATAGCCCCCCTCCCTGGCATGATGCCTGCCTTGTGGGGTCAGTCACTGGGAGATCTCACTGTTGCTGGGTTTTGGGAGATCCCAAATGCACACAGGCCCATGCCTGTTTTCATGGAAGTCAGGGAGAGTTTGCTTTGGCCTCTATGTGTTTTTGTTTTCTTCTGTGTAGTTTAAAAGCTGTATCCCCAGCTTCCCTATCTGAAATAATCCCCTCCCCAGGTGCTCCTTTCTGCTCCCTGTTCCCATCACCCAGACACTTGGAACAGTTCTCACTGATTCCAAAAACATCTGTACTGGTCTTCTCAAAGTGTTTTCAGATCTGACAGGTCACGAGACATTCAGAATCATGAACACTGTGATTATCCTCATGTTGGTGACACCGTTTTCCCTGCAAAGGAAAAAGATATTTGTCAGCTGCTGTCTAGAGACCAGCCAGAATCAGGAATCAATGCTTTCTAGCATCAGAAATCCCAGGAGGTTGTAAACCTGTCCCTGGTCCATTGGTCTAGCAGTGCTGACTCTGGTCCAGGACTGAATACAGCAAGTCCTGGACCTAGGAGCAGTGTAATTTTCATTCCCTGTGTAGCTGAAGGGCAAGGTGGCCCAGTTCGCTAGCTTTCGGGGGAGTGTCAAGACTTAACGCTGAAAGGAAGTATGTCTCAATTGAAATGCGTTTATCAGTTTACCTCACTGGAGTGAGCTGCAGAGCCCAGCTTTTCCTGCAGTGTTTTCCTGTCCTTTACTAACTGCTCAGCGCCGAGGGGAAGGGCCATCCAGGGTTTCCTGCCTTTGGCCTCACTTCATAGGGGAGGCTGAAATGGGGAAAAGCCTCTGCTCCCAGAGCTCCCCTCTGCTGCGTCATCTCATGCCTGTTTTGTTCCCTGGGCAGGTGGGAGAGCAGAAGCTGAAGGATCCTTTCATATTTGCCTCTGTTCGAATCCTCGGCGCCTGGCTAGCTGAAGAGACCTCCTCCCTCAAGCAGGAAATCTGCGACCTCCTGCCTTTCCTCATTCAGTACGCAAAGACGCTTTTCCAAGAGGGGGACAAAGCCAGGAGCCCATCCCAGCATGCGGCGGAGCTGGCTGGACTGGGCAGCCCTCAGGGCTCTGTGTGGCCCAGAGACGCTCTGAGGTGAGTATCTCAAGCACAGGATAGACACAGTTATGCTGCTGCCTGAGTTACTCCTACATCTTGGCACAGAAACCTAGCTCACATCAGACTGTGGGGCCATCAAGTCTGTATCCTGCTTCCAGCAGCAGCCCACAGCTGATGTCTCAGAGGAAGGAAAAAGCCCATAATACATCTATGGACTTGTGCAACTCTGCATGAGGTGGCTAGAGAAATCCCTTCTTGAGCCCCAGGGCAACAGCCAATGTTTTGGAGCATGAGAGCTGATACTTCTTGTCTTAGCAGAACTGCAGTAGATCATCATTCATATGTTTTTAGGAGTCCTGCCACAATATTTGATTTCATCCCCTCCTGCAACATAGAGTTCCCCAGGTTGACTGCATTCAGTGGGAACTAGCATTCCTTTTGTTCTAAACTTCCCAGCCATTCATTTCCAGCGTCCCCTTGTTCAAAGCATAGGGGGCCGATCAGATTTTGTATTTTTCACTCTTGTTAACCCCACTCTTTCAGTCATAGGGTTTGTACAGAACATGCCACTGTAGTCTCAAAGCACCTTTTCTTTCTGAGCTGAATAATCTTGCCGGTGTGATCCTAGCACTTGGAGATCAACTAGCACACAGGGATGGGGACCTTCGGCAGAATGCCGTAAACTCGACAGTACTTCCAGCCAGTCTGTGACTGCGAGGGGCCAGGACAGGGAGTTGAACCTGGGTCTCCTGGACGGCAGTGCAGTGCACACACCAGGCTTCTAGCCTTGTGTTTCACAGCTTGACTGTAGTTCAGCGGTATACATGGATTCCTCATTTGCTGTTCAAGAGGCAGTTGGAACTCCCTTTGTAAGATTCCGGGACGGATTGATTGATTATGCCGATAACGAGACTAGCCAGAGTTGTAACGGTTAATGCAGCAAAGAGTTCTGGAAGGGTTCCAGAACCTCCTGCATCAGAGCTTAGCTATTAGGTGTTAGGGTGAGACCGTCCTAGGAGCAGATTTCCCACATCTGCCTGCTGTGAGGTTTCTTGCATGTTATTCTGAAGCATCCTATTGGAGACAGGACACTGGACTAGATAGCCTGTGGGTTGATCCAGTCTGATCATTCCTATGTTCCATTCTCCCATGCCCTCATTGTGTTTTTAACAGATTGAAATGTCAGCCTGTAACCAGCTAACTGCATCTCCTTTACTGTATTGCCCACCCCGTCCCCTCTCCAGATTTCTGCTACCTGGCTTGTGCCATTTGACGGCAGAGGACCGACCTCGGGAAATCCTTATCTCAGAGGGGGCTCCAGCATTGCTGTGTCAATATTTCCTGCACCAGTGGGAGTTGTTGGCCTCTGACCCCCAGACCTCTGCTCCTCCAGACAGCATAGAAATCAGTTTGCAAACCACCTGTGGAGTTTTCCTTAACCTTGTGGTGACCGCTCCAGACTTGGTCAGGTAACAAACCCGGAACTGCAGGAATCCACTTGTTTTAAGATCTTTAGGAAGAAGAAAGAAGGTGCCAGTAGAGAGGAGTGTGGTGGGGTTCAGGCTAGTTCCCAGCATGTCACTAATTGGCTCCCCACTGGCAGGCTCAGAAGAGAGGCCAGAACTGCATGTGCCATGGCACTGAATTTCCCTCTCGGGTCAGGCTGGAAGCATGTGGCAGAACTCGGGTTTCCCTTAGGCTGCACTGGAGCTACGCTGCCCAGGGCTTTGAGCTGCATTCGAGAAAGCTGAATCCAGCCCTTCTGGGCAAGGAGTTGGGTCCTCACAATGCAGATCTGGTGCAAAAGGGATTTTTTTAGACGGGGGCCTCATTACTCAGGTTTCTACATTCTGCATGTCTGAATCAGGTCAGCCACCAACGCGTGGGCTCGTGTTAGCCCTGCAGACCAGACCCAGCCACTGGGACAAGCCAGAGTCTGTTCTTCATTACACATCATGGACAATGAGCAGGGTGATTCGGAGGTAGATAGAGCTCTGATGGCACGTCCGGGCCCAGGTGCAGTTTGTGGTGCCAGGACGGAGAGAAATGACCTTTTGATAACAGGAGTGTGATCGTTCGGGACATCACTGAGAGAAAGAATTAGAGTTGTCACCGCCCTCTGGAGTCCTGATTACAGCCACTTTCTGGTACCAACTTTGCTGTAAAACATGCATCCAGTTTGCCCAGGACTCCAGGGATTAGGATTGGGACTTTCCCACTGTGCCAGTGTTGCTTCCCTGCCTCGGGGTTAAGCCTGGCACCTCTGGGTGCTTCTGGCTCCGCTCAGCGAATGTCTCTCTGGGTTGGTTTTCTCTCTAGGCGAGACAGATGCTTTTCCTCCCTGATGGATGCGCTGCTGAAGTCTCTCCCTGCTCTGCTGCCCCAGAGAGATCGCCTTGTTCTAGCAGCCAACGTTACCACGCTGGGCTTGATGATGGCCAGGATCCTTGACACTTCTCCAGGTAAGAAGTGATCCTGGTGACGAAGCTGAGCACTTTTATTGTCAATGGGACGGGACTGGGCTCGGGGGAGATTGCACAGCAGGGGTGACCTGCCCAGTTTGGGGTCAGGAGCCCTGTTCCTGGAAAGGTGTGTTGAGTGAACAAACCAAAACCTCGTGGAGCAAAGAACATGCGGTACGCCTGTGGGGTGCTGGAAAGGCGTGGATTAAGGCACTCCCCTATCACCTATTCTGCACCTGCTGAAGAAAGCCCTGCAGCAAGCTGACTCCTGGGAGCGTGCCAAGCCGGCCTGGCTAATTAATTCATTTCCCATTTTTTCAGGTCTCCAGGGGACGCCACCAGCCAAGAACTTCTTCGAAGCCGCTATCTGCTTCCTTTCTCAGGCCCATGCTGCCCGGGCGGATCCCGCCAGCCAGTGCTTGGTTGTGGCTGTGTCACCAGCCTATGAGGCGGCCTGGGCGGACCTCAGTGAGCTGTGGTTCCTGGGGATGCAGGCCTTTGCCAGCTGCGTGCCG
Source organism: Emys orbicularis (assembly GCF_028017835.1). Taxonomy (NCBI): domain Eukaryota; kingdom Metazoa; phylum Chordata; order Testudines; family Emydidae; genus Emys; species Emys orbicularis. The sequence continues at coordinate 4,042,617 of NC_088705.1, read as the reverse complement.
CTCTTTCCCTGGCTGCCCCAAACGGTCCTCCGGTCACGTTGGCTAGACGACCTCTTGCGGTTATTGGGCCAAGCTGCCCCGGTCTCAGTGGACTTTGATCTCCTTACGGCATTGCAGGGCGTGTTGCTGGAGCTGGCCAGAGCCAGCCAGCAGTGCAGAGAGTTGATCGTCTTACAGCAGGGCAAGGAGCTGGCCAACCGTTATGGCATGGCAGCATTAGAACAGTGCCTTTGTGAGCGGTGAAGGGTCCCTCCTCCCACAGCCGCGGGGTGCGGGGAATAAAGCCAGGTGTTTTCCTAGCTCCTCACACACCTTTCAACTGTTTACTGCCAGGACGTGGGCAAGAGGTGTTTAAGTAGCCAAACACCTCGTAAAATTAGAGAGATGCAGTCAGAGCTCAGCAGGGCCCGGAGGAGCAGGGTTTGCTCTGCCTGGCACCTGCTGTTCAGAATAATTGCTGCTTGGCTGCGTTTTGGCTTTCTGCATTCACAGATTCGGGGGGGAGGGAGGAGTTGGGTACCAACGGGAGAGAGGGCCGGCGTGAGGGTGCCCTTAGAAATGCATTCTGTTCAGGACTAAGGAGGTTCTGGCGTTGCTGGGAAAGTGGCCCGCTGACCAACTCTCCCTGGATTCCATGTTCTGGGGGTGGTTTCCAAGGAGGTTTGTGTATAAGGCCAATGAAAGCTTCTCTCAAGCCTGAGCCAGGAACTGAGCAAGCTTGCTCTGCAGAGCTCTGCTAGCACACGTCAGTGCAGGCCTACAGCTTTCCAGTCCTGGGCCGCCGCACGGCTTTACCTCTCCTGTGACCAGCAGCACCCCCTGCTGGTCAAATCTGGGCTCTCACGCAGCTCTCTTAACATACCTCCATCCTGAACTGCAGCCCTCCCCTGATCTGCCAGGCTGGGGCTCCCCTACCAATGCACCTCATCCCTAAAATGAAGCCCCCCTCTCAGTCCTGACCTGCTATTCTAGTCCTGAGGTCTCAGCTGAGCAACAGGGACACCCCTGTGTCAAATTGTCTGATGGTGCCATGATGCAATATGAGCAAAATTCCACTGGGGCCCAGATCCGAGACTGCCAGAAGTCAGTTCCCTTGTGACCTGAGCCTGCCTTGCACTGGGAGTGGCGGTGAAATGACTGCACGCTCTCAGATCAAGCAGCGTGATTGTACATCGTGCAGCTGAGCTTTTGTTTCAAAAGGGTCAAAGCTGCAGTTAATTTTGGTCTGTCATTGTTGGCAGGTCTCTTTCGTTGTTATAAGAATGGAAGTTTATCTCCCCATTAAACCAGGCACTGCACTGGAGAGCACCCCCAGGCCATGGATAGATGGAATCCTGGGATTTCAACTTCCCAGGATGTTGATTTTATATTTTCTCATCTTGACCAAACGATTTTTATTTGTCTCTCCCTGGGCTCTTGAATGCAGCCTATAAACCCTGTGTTCCCATGTGCGGGATGGCTTTGCCCTTTCCAAAAGAACCAAGGAAGAGCTTGACCTTCTCTCATTCTGTTGGCATTTCAAATATTAAATAAAGTGTTTTAATAAAAGCCCAATTGCAACAGAAGAATTTGTTTGTTGCTTCAGTTTGCAAAGCCCTTTGCTAATGAGATTTAATTCTATGAAAGTGCGTGAGCTTCTCTCGTCCTTTCTCCTTTGAACTCACTTTGCCGGGCCTCCTAAAGTCACCATGCGTGTGATTACAGCAGCAGATCAGAAAGCGGACTGGAGAGCTCCAAAGATGAGTAAGGCTAGGGGGCCCCAAAGATCGCCCACCCTTTACCCCCCGAACATTTCCAAGGCTCTGATGACCTCACCAGGCTGCCTAACCAAGTATGGACCCAATCTTGCAAGGGCCATTATGCTGATGGACGCCTATGCCACCCAGAGCTTCTTACCACATTGGGGCCTGTAAAAGGAGCCTATTTTTAACCCTGAGAGTAATTAGTCATTGGAACAACTTATCTAGGGCATATGGTGGATTCTCCATCGTGTGGCGTCTTAAATCCAGAGCTGGATGACTTTCTGAAAGACGCAGTCTATCTCAGCCAGAAGTTGTGGGCTGGATGCAGGAATCACCGGGTGAAATTCTCTGACCTGTGTTCTGTTGGTGGCCGCATGAGATGATTGGAATGGTCCTTTCTGGCCTTAAGATCCATTTATCCCCAGAAACCCTCGACACAATCTAGCCGTATATCCACAGCGGGGCAGAGCTGCTTCTCTGAACTAATAAATAATCTCTTTATTACTGCGTGTTTCATGTTCTATGTGGGGGTTCCCTTAACAGCTAGTACAGTACTGTGGGTCTCCGTCAGTTTCACCTATTCCTCTGGCTTCATTGAAATAAGCAGCTGCTCTTTTTATCCACTAGGGTGCAGAGCACAACTTCATAGCAGACAAGACTGCTAATAACAGCATGAATAGCCCAGTGCGCAGGTGGGGTTTTTACTAACATGAAGCTCCCTGTGTATCTTTTCTTCGTTCTGTCTCATGCAGTATATTGGCCCCTGAGTAATGAAACGCCTGGTAGTAACTGACCGATCCAACAATGCTGTTCAAAAGTGATCAAGGTGAAGAGTGGGAGTGGTGTGACTGTTAGTTCAAATGATTTGGTTCCTGACTGTTTGATAAAATTAGATGATCAAATTTACTCAAGGCTGAATTAAGAGGTGGAAGGCGTGTGTGTGTGTGTGTGTGTGGTTTTTATGTCACCCCGTGATAATGATATTTATGGGACAAATGCTTCTACGATATTTCTGCAGCCATGAGATAAGTTCTATTTGTTTTGCCGGCTCATCTGCCCTCTGATCCGTCTCTGCTAGTGCTGCTTCTGACATCCTGGTCCTATTTCAGATAGCTGCACTTCTGATACCACAGGAAAGTTTCCTTCCCCATCAAATATTGAAACTTCCCCCCCACACACACACACACACAAGCACCAGTGCTGGACCAGTGACTTTTAAAGGCTGATATGATAAAACCACCTGCTCTAGCCTTACGGAAAAAGGGGCTTCGGGGCGGGGAGGGAGGAGAGGGGTGTTATTTGTAACTAGCAAAGCTCAATAGCAGACCTCACACTCAAAAACATTCAGCCCACCTAAAATAGCTTCCCACATTGAGAAGTCTGTTTAAACATGTCCTCGTGTTTCTGTAGCTCCAGGGCCTGTACATGTTACTGAGGTGATTTGACCTTATGGGCGGAAGGAGATGAAAACTAGGAATGACAAAAGTTTTTTTAAAACTCAAAAATCTTCATAACTTTTCTCTCTAATGTGACACAAACCAAATCCCTGCTGCTGTGAAGCAGGACAAAGGGTTTATAGACACCCTGTCAGGTGACTTGCATAATTCACAGCTTCATGGCTCGTGACTAACGTTGTCCCAAACTCCTGCCAATAAACCCTTGATTGCACCCTATGCCATCACGTAGGCTCTCCCTATAAAACCCCAATGCTACTCACAGGCAGGAGAGTGTGCTATTTGTTTGGCACCATCTAAATATCTGTGATGATGGGATCTTTTCTCTCCACGCTAAGGGAAGGGCTCTCGGACCAGCAAGTCCTTTATCCTTCTGTTGCTCCCCCTGGATACAGATTTCAAAGAACTTTATAGATGTCAGTGAATTTAGCCTCAGGGCTTCCCTATGAGGTGAGGAATGTATTGTACCCATTTTACAGAAGTGGAAACTAAGGCGCACAGAAGCAAGGTAAGGCTATGGAAGAGCCAGGAGTACAGCACAGCTCTCCTGATGCTCGGTTCTGTGCTGTTACTGTTAGACTAGTCCATGCTTCTGCTTAACCTGATATAACCATATCAGTCCAGGGATAAAAAACCTATAGCCTAGATGGACCAGCTAAATCCAATTTTATCCAAAGAAAATTCACTAGTGAAGATGAGCTCTCTGTTCAGGAGCCAGCCAGCTACTCTGAAGCATGACCACCAGGGGTCACCCTAAGAGCTTTTAACAAAAAAAGTTCTTCGGCTAGCGTTTGCCACTCTCAAAGAGGAGAGAACAAACTGTTCAGGGTGGCTGTGCCCTGAAAACACTGTCAGATTCCTGGGATAGAGAGGACGAGAAGAGAGGAGCTTCCTTGGACGAAGGTCTTAGCTGGATTGTTTTTTTCAAACTCTCAGTCTTATGTAAGGCATTTGCTTTCATAATCAGAGCAATGGCGTCTGCTGCCTGGAGTCGCCTGCCGTTCAGAGGCGTATCTTTCTGATCTCCCTAGCTTGGAACCGAATGCAAGTCAAAACAAAGGCAAGCAGCGCTAGGAATGATCGTCCAAGCCAAGCAAGCGGATGAATCTGCCAGGGTTAAAGACGATACATCACTGTGTTAGCATGGGCCCGTCAGCACCCTTCCTGCTGATTAGGTGAAGCTCTCCATCCTGCCAGGAAAGCCTGGCCCTCGGCAAACAAGGGGACCGGCAAAAGGAATTGAAATATTTTAAAATGCATTTCAGATCATCAAAACCTGCCAAATGATTTAATAAAGGTGGCTCCTGCTCCATATTCCATGTGCTATTCCACCTCTGGTCACTAGGCCTGGATCACCCATTAGCAGAGGATATCGTCAATAGGAGATATGTGCCTGCACCCACAGCAGACTGGACCCCTCGGCTCAGCACTAGAATTCTCCGCTTCCCCACTCCTGAGCAGTGCCAGCCTGATGACCCCAGAGACTGGAAACTTCCCACGCACAGTGCCTGGACAGAGCCCTGGCTGGGTGCTAGTGGGATTCCCTTCTAAGAGGGGGAGGGGTATCCAGTCCCTGTGACCCATTTGATCCTTGACCTTTCATGCCAACCAGGGCAGTAGCTAGCGGCAATGGTGATGTCTGTGATATGAACACTTGTGCCACCTGGAAAAATACTAAGAGCCACAGTCTCCATTCAGACCAGCCCTTTAACTGCTCCATCCAAGGGCAATGACTTTGGGGAACTATCAGTCCCGTTAGATTAGAAGTAGTCCCCTAAACTCCGTGTCTGAGTCCCCTAAACTCCTGATTCCTGTACTCCGCAGCCCAGGGAAGGCACACTGTTGCTCTGGCAGGATGTGGGAATGAATGTCCATTGCTGGAAAGAGGGGGGTGGTAGCTCAAGCCATTGGCAGTCCCCAGTTTGCTTAAAAGATACATGTTTCTTCACGTATGCGTAAGAGTGAATATACCCCCCTGGCTTTCCATGAGCCGACAGGCAAAGAGAGCTATCCCCGGTAGTCATTTAGGGGTTAGAAGTAGGTGGGGCTAAATGCCTGACAGTGACTTATTTCACAGGGCAAACACATTGCATAAGCAACTAGGCTGCCTGTGAAATACTATTGCAACCCCATCCCGGGATCTGGCTTTCTATAGCACGGGTTTGGATGCAATACGCCTTTAAAGGTCGCTCTTTTCTTCCCTGGCCCAGTGTGCTCTGATGATGCAAAGGGGGTGTTTCCTAGTGGTTACAGCACAGGGGGCGGAGTCGGGTATCTTTGTATGATAGGAGCACTCTAAAGGCCCCATCACACGGGGTAAGGTCTCAAGTGAGCTGCTGCATGTTTTGTTTTGTTTTATGTTTATAGCTTAAGGTGCAGCGCCAGTTCTGCAGTAACATACGTTATCCGACAGTGCTTACTCATAGCAACTCATCTCACCCTAAAAGCACTGGGGATTAAACTAAATATTTCATAAGGTTGCTATTTGCTGGCTGCACTGCCTCAGAAATCATCCAGGGCATTTGTTCAAATGGCTTGCTGCAAAATGTGATGAAGTTGGTTAGTTTTGCTAGGCTCAGTGGTGCCAGGAGTTGCACTGATTCCAGCTCACCTCTAGGGGTAGCTCTCATGATAAGCAAGTGCCTCTCATCTGAATCCTTTTCAGTCCTCTCAAGCCCCATATGAACTTTGTCATTATTTAGCTTTGTTTATTCTCTATATTTCTTTGAAATGGACACTGTGGGAACAGCCCATGACTCACCCCCGTATTTGATGAGAGCTGGGACAGGATTCCTAATGGCAGAGAATCAATGTCGGCTGAATCAGCTCATCGTTTTGTAGGAAAAGCCAAGCGACCATATAGTCTTATTTATGTGCCCCAACCCCCAATTTCAGCCAGCTGTTTTCACTGGTGATGACATGTCTGAACTTAGGCTGCAAACGCCCTATAGCAGAGACTGCATAAAGCACCACACACATGCATGGTGCTGTATAAATGGTGATACATCATCAAGGGGTAAACAGACCTGGCTGGGGATAACTTTCTGTCACCTCCACTATGTGACCAGTTTTTCAGGGATTGCTAATTTGGATGCCAATATTCACAAGTGAACAAGATTCCAGTTGACTTCAGTGGGGCCAGGGTTTCACCCTTGGTAAATGGTGGTCTCAGCAGAGGATGACACATTTTCACTCATGTATCCATGAATCCATTTGTACAGTGAATTTGGAACTGATAGGATCAAAGTCCCAGCTGGTTCAATGTATCACAACGTGCACATTGCAGTTTTGTTTATTAGTGAACCCTTTGCTTATAGGGAAATTTTCCAATGCAAAAATTACTACAGTATGTGTGTGTGTGTGTGTGTGTGTGTGTGTGTGTGTGTGTGTGTGTGTGTACGCGCACACACACATGTGGCTCTTTGTTGTGTAACTGAAATGTATACACCCGCAGTTAGATTACAGAGATATTTGAAATGATACTGTCCTATTGCTTTTGGCAGTCTGAACCAGTTATAAAATGAAGCATATTCAATTGTGATCTCGTTGGGGCAAGTCCTGGGTTTCCATGTGTGTTGTGCAGCACTTACCACAATGGGGCCATCACCCTGACTGGGGTTTCTGGACTCCACAATAGTATAAGTCATAAATAATAATCTCCATCAACATTTTGAAATCTGGCTGTTGCCTGTGGGGCAGCAAACGGTTTCTAAAGTTTGGTTTAAATGATGCACTTCAATGGCTGTTGGAAAATGCTCTCAATAAATCTGCAGTCCTGATGGGTCGATGGGAACTCTTACAAGTCTTGCACGTTGTGTAAGTTCTGTGTAACCTCCTCAGAGCGCCCTGGGAAGTGGTGTGACGCCAGTGCAGCAATGGAAGTGCCTGGACAGTGCAGTAGGCTGGAAGGGAATGGAATGTGCAGCTTGCAATTCCAGTGATAGGGAAACTCCAGCCGGAGGGAGAGGGTTCTCGCTGCTTCCATACGCAGTGGCTTCTCGGAGGCGCCAGTGAGGGGCTGGACAAAGCCTGGTGAGCTGGTCACCTAGGCACAGCAGATGAGGAAGAGGTACCTCGGCATGTTCCTGCTTTGACAGTCCTAACCTGGAAGAAAGGTGTGAATGAAATTATGTGTCCTGTCCCTTCGTCTTGTGTCTGTCTTGTCTACTTAGACAATGCTGTCTCGTTGTTTCCTGGAACTCCCCATCTGCCTGTCTCTCGTACTTAAATTGTAAGCTGGTTGGGGACTGTCTTTTTGTTCTGTTTGTACAGCACCTAGCGCATGACTGGAAGTTGTAGGCGCTCATGAGAAAGCAAACTCATAGACTGACCCTGATCACTGCAGCAAGGAAGCAAGGGCCTCATCCTACCTCTGTCGAAGTCAATGGCAAAATTCCTCTTGGCTTCAATGGGAGCCGGCTTGGGCCCTGGTCATGAGGTGAGAACAAGCGAGGGAGAGTTGAATCCCCAGCAAAAGGGGGTTTGGTGGAGGGAGAACCTCTCATCTTTGAGAGCTGGGCCCTGCTGTGGGAGACAATGGGTGGTGGGTTCCTTCACTGAGGCAGACAGACACAGTCTCACAAACACACAATCCCCAAAGCACCAACATACACTCACACTTTCTAAATGTATTGCACCTTCCTCTGAAGCAGCTGGTGCTGGCCACTGTCAGAGACAGGATCCTGTGCTGGATGGGCCCCGGGTCTATCCAGCCCGGCAATTCCTACCCTCCTCCACCTCCATGCAGAGGAGAGCGGAGAGCCGCTCTGCTGAGAATTATTCTCCCAGGTGCCCATAGGGATTTGTCACCAAACAAGTTCACCAGGACTATTTGGTACCAGTGTGGTAGCTTTGTGCTTTTTTGTTTTTTTCCAGTGGAACCACAGCTTCCTCTCTGATGCTCTCAGCTGAGATCCCAGCCTCCCCCATCGTGTTGCGATCCTGTGGCAAGCGAGTTAGCTGTGTTTACCACTAGCATTTTGCACAGTTGCGCCTCTTTCAGATGAATAAAGAATCAACATTATACGGACTAGACGGGCGAGGGGCTGGAAGAATGAACTGGAACATAACTGCAAAATACAGCGTGGCCAATCCAATTTTTCTTAGCAAATGAAACGGATCTGGCAGCAAATCAATACAGCTCCAAATAACTTTCAGGGGCAGTGTCCTTGAAAAGCATTTTTGGAAGGAGAGCAGGGAGAGGAATTGAAGAGCATCTGCAGAGATCAGCCCTTTACACCTCTGCACATCCCCCCTCCCTCCCTTAAATGCCATCTTTAATAGAAATAAATTAGAATAAATGATCAGCCTTTGCCTCCTAAAGACAGGTGGCGGAGTAATATTAAAAGAAAGGAATAAAAATTCACTTAATGAGCATTGTTAATTAAACCTGGAAATCAAAGAGGACTGAGTTGTGGGAATTCAGAGGGAAAATGAAAATGAAGGGAGCTGTAGCTCGGGGCAGGAAGAGTGGAATTAAATTAAATGTAATGTGGGATTCTGTTTGTTAATGTCTATCACACATCACAGTGTATTACAGTTTAGGCTAAAGTGTTTCTTCTCTGCTCATGCACAAATTACACCCTGCCAGGAATGGAAACTTCTGCACAACAATGGACAGTCTGGTCCTAGCAAAGACTTTCTGGCTGTTTATTATGGATATGACAGTCAGACCAAAGGGGATCAAGGCCCCATTGTGCCAGGTGCTGCACAAACACAGACCAGGAGGCAGGCTGAAGCACTGACCATCTAAAAAGACAAAGGGTGGGAGAGGAAACTGAGGCACAGAGCAGGGCGGTGGCTTGCCCCAGGGCTGTGACAGAGCTGGGAATAGAACCCAGGTGTCCTGGGCCAGGGCTCTACCCACTGGCCTTCGGTGGCTTGGAGGGAAGGAAAATAAAAAGAATCTTTAGTGTGGGGTGTGGGGAAGAGGTTGCTCAGTTCCCAAACCGTTCTGCAGAGACATCTCACTGAATAAACCGAGCTGGAGGAGGGAGAGCCCCGCACCTCCAATTGTCTGCCACTAAGGCCTTCCTCTGCCTCCTCCTCCTCCGCATCTCGGGGCGCAGGCTGGGCTCTGGAAGGCAGAAGGGAAATGGAAGACGGGGCTAACAAGCGAACAAATAGAAGACAGCAGGAGAAGGGGAAGGATTTGGTAAAGAAAGCGGCTGGGTGCGCCCCATCCACCCTGCTGCAGGCACGTCCCCACGGGAAGGACCTCACGCCTCTTTCTAGGGACTGGGTTGGTTTACATGATGCGCTGGGTGCAGCTTTAATTGAGTTCTCCTCCTAGACACCCCCCGACACACACTCAACCCCCACACCCCGACACACACTCACCCCCCCAACACTCACCCCCCCACACACACCCCGACACACACTCACCCCCACACCCCAACACACACTCACACCCCCACCCCAACCCTCGCCCCCCCACACCCCCGACACACACTCACACTCCCCCACACACTCACCCCCCCACACTCACCCCACACACCCCAACACACACTCACCCCCCACCCCAACCCTCGCCCCCCCACACACACCCCGACACACAGTCACCCAAAGAATGAAATGAAAGTTTTGTCAAACTAATTCTGCCCTCGCCTGGGTCCAGACGCGCTCGATTCCCGCTGCCCGGCAGGCACCGGCCAGTCCCAGGCGGGGAGCGGATTTACCTGACACCGGGGGGGTATTTGCCTTTAGTTCGGTTCCTGACACGGCTCCTCTCGCCCCCTCCCGGGACTCAGCCCTGGCGCGTCCCCGGACAGTTTCAGCTGAACTCGGAGATCCCGGATTCAATTATTCTAATACGGAGCAGCCTCCCTGCCGCGCAATCTTCAAATCCACCCGACTGCGCCTGCCCCAGGATCGTGCTCGGGCTGGAAATTAAACCTGCGCCGGGCCAGGGGCACGGGCTCCTCCGGGGGGCGGCGGGTTTCCTGCAACCGGCACTAGGGCTGGAATCCCCCCGCCCCGAAGGCGAGCCCCCGGCTGGGCAGGAAAAGGGGCCCCGGGAGAAGGGAGGGAGCCGGAGAAGAATTTGGCTAGTCCGATGTTCTTTGATTGTTTGTTCCATTTCTTTACAAAAGCGCCGTGAGTTCCCTTCTGCCCCGCAATGCATTGGAAAGCCGAGAACGTGAAGGAAGAACATTTGTACCTGCAGGTAAGGAGCGGGGGGATGAGAACGATTATTCTCGGTGCTGGGGATTGATGGGGTCTGAAAATACCGCCCGTCGGCTACAGGCTGGCCACGCTCTGGCGTTCAAACCTTTTTCTGCGGTAGCCTCGCAACTGTAAAGGGGTGGGTGAGTCTCCCTTCGCCTCGTTTTATTTCCTACCTGGCAGGACGGGTGATTTGCCCCCGGTACCGGGAAATGCCACATGGCTTTGTCCTGAGGCTGGGAAATGATTTATTGGACCGGTAGAATAAGGCTTTGGACTGTGGGACTAGCCACAGCAGGGAGGGAGAAAGAAGAACCCGAAATAGTCTTGTTTTCTGGATGTCCCTTCAAGTCGGTTGTGTAACAACAACAGCAACAGATTCCTCGGTCTTTTTCTCCCAAGGGGGAATATTCTGTGTGTGTGTGTGTGTGAGAGAGAGAGAGAGAGAGAGAGAGAGAGAGTCTCAGCATTTCAGGAGCGACTGAGGCGAGGAATTTGCTAAGGAAAGTGAGGGATTAAACTTTGTTTAAAATCCGACTTTGCCCCCTGGCTCTCTGCCCCTCTCTTGGGGGGCGCACAGCGATGGAGTGGGGCGCTGGGCTCTGCCTTTGAAGCACTAACAGAAAAGGGGCGATCGATCATTCAGTCCGTTTCCTGCAGGTAGTGGCTGTGAAGGGAGAAAAGTAGCCGGCGCATCTGTATATACAATAAATTCATTTCACCAGCAATCTAAGGAACTTGATTTTCCCCTTCAGTGTTTAACATATTTTTTTTACAAATCCATAATATCTTTATTGTCAGGGAAATTCGTCGATTACTTGATTGTTATTATTTTCCACTCAGCAATAAACAGCTTAATTCGCCACTTTCCGACTTGGTGCCTTCCTTCGGGACAATCTTTGTACGTCTCCTGTGTGTTGTTCTGCTCTGCCCAGGCGATGTTCTGCAGGAGGTGGAAGAATTGCAAAGGTCGGGTTTGCTCGGGGAGCTCCGTCTGGTCCTGGGGCGGGGATGTCAGGGGAAGGGGCTCTGTGCTGCGGACCGGCTGTCTAGGGCTGGCTCACGGGTGTTGAGCAAAGTTGATCCGGTTTCTCCAAACAAGTAAATTGGGAGCAATCTCCGCGGTGCCCAGTGTTGTGTTATTTCAGAGGGCTGTGGGTGCAAGCCCGGGTGCCCCCTCAGATGTGTATTTCTCGGCGTGTTTGCGTGTGCGCTCCCGGGATCTGTGTCCGTCTGTAGGTATTGGTCAAGGCATGGCAGCGTGTGTGTCCGGGATGCACACAATATTAGCTTACAGCTAACGGGGTGTGTGCAGCCATTCCTTGACAATGGCCTGGTGTGTGATGCAGGTGTTAATAGACGTCTGGGCATTGCTATGGTGGCTGTGTAATTATCTTTCGGTGGGTGGATAATTCTAAAGACAGAAGCGTACTTGTGTGCCCAGCTCTAGAGAGAGATGTGTGTGTCCGTGGACAGTTAACGAGATCTTGGTTTGTGTCGCTAGATTGACTTCTGAGTAGTTATAAAAGTCCGTGTGGCGCTCTAGAGATCTATTTGTTCGTGTGTGTGACTGGTCGTGTGTGTGTGTGTGTAGATCCGTTGGTGTGGTTTTTGTACAGATACGCTTGTGTGTGTGTGCATGCGTGTGCTGATACGTGTGTGCACATCTGTTGGGGTGGGGTTTGTACAGAAGCGCTTGTGGTGCCTGCGCTAAAGTGGCACCTATCCGAGACTCGAACTCCAAGTCTCCTGACTTTATCGCTCCGGATTTGCTGACGGATTCTGGAGTGCAGGGGCCGCAGGTTCAGGCCGGGATCGCAGCTTAGTGTTGGATTCCGCATTGGGGTGGGGGGGTGGGGGTTCACACTGTGATTTCGTTGTTTTTAATTCACACAGAAACTCCCCCCGCCCCTCCCCAGCGCTGGCCGGGGGTCGGAACCACAAAATACCTGCGGAGCGGGCTGGGGGCAGGCGGGAGCGGGCCGGCCTCCATCCTCGCCCTGAGCCCCGGGCAGAGACCCCGCTGACCTGGTGAAACGTGCCCGGGGCAGGCTCCCCAGAGCTCCCGAGCCTGCCTGGGCCCGGCCCGCCCGCCCGCCGGCCCATCCGATCGGGATCCAGAGGGGCTGGGGGATTTAAAAACAAAAATGCATCGATGAGCCTGGAGATCATTGTCTAAAATAATAACCGGGGTTTGTTCGCGACTGGCGACCCCCGGCCGGGCTCCTGCCCCTAGGCGGGTTTCAGCAGCAGGAGGTTTCTTTCCCCCTGCCGGGTTTTACCACGGGGGGCGAAGGGATTTGGAGTCTCTGGCTGCTGCTCTGAAGTTTCCTGCTTGTTTTTATTCTTGCCATTTCGAGAGTTAATTCGTAAATTTCAGAATAAGCCCCGCGGGTCCCTGCTGGGCGCAGAGGGAGCCGCTTTGCGCTAGGTTAAGGGGGGGGGGGGGAGATCGATTGATTTCCGAGGCTGCTACTGGGAATTTCGCTTTTCTTACAAGAGAAAAATTAACACCTTGCTCAGGCTAATAAACGGAAACCTTAGAGCAACACAAACGTTTCCTTTAAACCGCGATCCCCATCCACCCCCATCTTCCCTCCCCCAGCCCAGCCACTACTCAGCCATTTGAAAGTGTTCTTTGCGCCAGCAACCGCCCACCAGCCCGCGGGACACAGAGCCGACACCAGCGGCCTTGGAGGGGGTGTGTGTGTGTGGGGGGGTGGAACCCGGAATTTCCAAAGATTTTTGCAGCCTGCTTGGAAGCTGCAACGGTTGGGATTTACCGGCTCCCACCCCAAAATGCGGGCTTGGGTCGGTTTGTGAAGGGGAGGACTTTTCTTCTTAAATGAGTCTGTGCTCGACACAAAAATGCAAGAATGAAACAAAAATGCAAGAAATGGACCCCCTAGAAAGCGGTGCCCCCCCCCGCAGAAAAGCACAAAAATCCAGCAAAGCAGAGCAGGAGAAAACACAATTTTTCCAAATCCAGATTAGGGGGATAGTTAATGAGGTCTCGCGAGTTAAAATTCCCTCTGAATTTTCCGTGGGAGCGGAATCAACCCCCCCTTTGATGCCTCATCCGTATTCAGCAGAAAAGAGACCAATCTGGTCTTAAAGAAACCACTAAGAAAAATCCTAAGAACAAATTTGATTTTTGCCAAACGGTTTCTCTCTCTCTAAATATTTGTGTGGTTTTTTTAAAATCCAGAATCCTTTAAATGTAAACGGATTTACATGGATTTTTTTTAAAGATTCTTTCCCTGAATGTAGTGGTTGTTTAAAAAGAAAAAAACCCTCCCCAGAAAGAGACACAAACCTCTCCCCTAGCCATTAAATAATAATAATAAAAAAAGGCGAGAGTCGGGCTCTGTCTCTTTAACGCGCGCTCCCGGCGCTGCCTGCGCGCCCCCGGCTCTATAACTGGAGTGCATGGAGTTGGTTTGGGCTCAGAGGGAGAAGGAGTGGGAGATGGGAACCATCTGAAATACTTTGAAACTGAACTATTTTGTAATTGAAGGAACAAAGCCATCCGCGTAACTCTCCCCCACTGGATCTGGGATTTTCCTCCATGGAGCTGCTGGGCTGCACCCGATTTTAAAGGATTGTTACCGGGGTTTCTTTTATTCCTCCACATCTCTGCTTTGGCACCTTCCTGTAGGGCCCCCCCCCTTCTGCACAGATGTTAGTTCACACTTATTCAGCCATGGTAAGTTTTTTTGGGGGGGGGAGACTCATAGGGGGCCACCCTCGCGAGCCACTTTTTCTAAGGAGCACCCCAGAGAAATTTAATTAAGGCAACCTTATCCCTCCAAATGAACAGGGATTTCACCCTCTGATTTTGGCCAGATGTCAGAGCTCGGGGTGTTCCCAGCTAACGCTTTGTTTTCTCCTTGGGGGGATCCCAGGGGAGGAGGGAAGTGCAGGTAGGAAGGTGTTTGCAGGCTGGAGCGCTGACCTCGCCCTGCAGAGGGGACGCAGAGCCAGGGGGCAAAGCGGATTCCTAGCCCCGTGGCGGGGGAGGTGGCCAGGCTGTGTCAGGCGCTGGAGCTGGGGGGCAGCGCCCTGTCAGGCTGGGGGCTTTGCCCAGGGCTTGGTGACTTTCCCTGCGCCGCTGGGAGCCGGGCGCCCGCGGGGGAGGCGAGGGAGCCGGGCCCCCAGCTCCGCCTGACCGGCGTCTTTCTTCTCTCTCTGCCTCCGCAGGACCGTCCCGATGGGCTGAATGGGACCTCCACCGGCGGCCGCCTCTCCCAGCTCTCCTCCCTGAACCAGGCGGCTTACTCCTCGGCTCCCCCGCTCTGCCATACACCGGCCTCGGACTTCCAGCCGCCCTACTTCCCGCCGCCCTACCCGCAGCCCCCCATGCCCTACTCGCAGAGCCAGGAGGCCGGCTACCCGCACCTCGGGGACCCGTACAGCACCATTAACCCCATCCACCAGCACCAGCAGCCCGGCTGGCACTCGCAGCGGGCCCGACAGGAGGAAGCGGGGCTGCTCTCACAGACCCACCGGGCGCTGAGCCTGGATCCCCGCCGGGACTACCCGGGGGTCCCCCGCCTGCTGCACGGGCTGGCCGATGGGGGCCACGGGCTTGGAGACGGGCCGCTGGGCCTCCACGGACTCGGACATCCCAGCCTCGAGGACATCCAGGTACCTGGCGGGCTCCCTTGGGGGGCGGGGGGCTGTGTAATGGCACAAGGCCAGCCAGGCGGGGGACGGACGGGGTCGCTCGGTTCCCCCGGTGCCCAGATCCCAGCGGACTGCCCTGGGGGCGCAAAGCCCGGAGCCCCTCGTCCTGTTTGCATTTCTGGAGGGATCCCCCCGCGTAGGCCCGTGCTGTGTCCAGTCCTTCGGAACGGGGGGGGTGGGTGGAACAAAGCGGTTTAAATGGGAAGGGGGTTATTTTAAATGGGAAGGGGGTTATTTTAAAGTGTGGGGGGGGGACTAAAGGGGGAGCCCTTGGTTTGAGAGACGCTGTTCAATGGGGGCAGTTAATCATAAAACGGCCCCTCGCTGCTCCATCCCGAGAGTGAAACCAAAAAGTGATCCCGAACATGCCCGGCTGGTCTTTCAGAGCCGAAAAGCCCCTGGCTCCGGGGAACCGGCTTTGCACAGACTGGGGAGAGTTGGGACCTTCGCACTCAGGCTGTGGAGATGGTTCATTTTCCAAAAGGCCGGGTTCGCTTCTGAAAGTGCAACTCTTTTTTTCTCCTTAACTCGTTCGTTTTCGACGGTACTTCATTTAAAAAATCAAATAAGAACATGACAAGGATCAGGGTGGGAAGATTGGACTTGAACTGGTTGGGGTTTTTTGGTGTCGGGGAGGATCGAGGGAGACATTTCCATTTCAAAACGGTCCGCTAGATATAGTCATTTTGTTGTTTTACAAATGTGCAATTTTATTGGTTGGATCTTTGCGGTAAATTCTGGATTTGCTGCAAATTCAAGACTCTCCTTCCAAATCGCTTTTCCCCAATTTGCGCGTCCGTTCAGATCCTTTCCTCTCTTGTCCCGTCAAGCAACTAGATTTCCTTTGCGATCCAACCCGCCCCGAATGTGAAATGTTTGATAACTTTCTAGCCACGAGTTGTCTCCTCTCTTGTTTTCATTTTCTATCGTGACATTAGCCGCAGAAGGACCCAGGGGAAAGGGAGCGCAGAGATATTTACAAAACATCATTTAACTGTTTTAAAAGAAGGAGCAAAATAGGATCCTCGTTCTAAAGGACAGAAATCGAGACTTTCCTTTGAGTTTGATTCAATTATATTCCAGCGATGCTTTTATCGGAGCCATCAAACACACAAACTGTTAACAAAGAGCTCAGGACCAGAATTTGTATTGGTGTTTTATTCGACACTCCCAAGTGTATCGAATTAGTTCAAGTTCTATTTGTATTTTCGTATCATTTGATTTATTTACCACGTGAAGACAGTGGCTAGCAGAGGGGCAGGAGTTTTGTAGAGAACTTCAATGACTTACAAAAACCCTTGTCGTGTTTTGTTAACGTGCATGTGCTTTTTATTCCGGATTTGTCAACTCTCTAGCAAAGGAAATACGGAGCAAGAAACATTATGCGCAAAGAATAAAAAAGCACCCGGAACAATATTTAATCCCCAGCTCAAACAATCTTTTTTTTCCATTTTAAGGAAAAATCTATTCCATTAACAGAAGTTGTTCCAATAAAAAATATTTCCTCGCCTTTCTGGTCTCTCTCCATATCCTGGGACCAACGGCTAGAATCACACTGCGAACAACCTATTCCTCTGTCCTCTCAAATCTCGGAATATTTTTGTTTGCCGCTTGGATGCAATTGCAAACCAACCCCCCCCCCCCCCAACAGGAATTAGTTCAGGAGTTAACTGGAACGACTCCCCACCCCCCAAGCGACTGAGGCTAGAAATTCGAACACGAAAGTCTGTGCGTTGCTAACAAGAAAGAACAACTCTAGGTTTTTGCCCTCTGTACAAATTTAATCATAAAGTAGGTTTAAAGCTATCTGATGAAATAACCTGGGGTGACTGTTCAGAGGAGCTGCACGAATCCATTTGCAAACCCATTATTTTTAGGATCTAATTTATCTCATTCGATCTTTATTTAAATACAAGCCCTGGGAAGCCTAGATCTCTGCTGTTGATGTGTGTGTTGATGTGGCCCAATTTAAAACGGAGAGATCTCCACTGCGTCCCCCCCCCCCCAGTTCTGCACCCTAATATTTGTGCCTTGCGTGTTTTCAGGCTGTGGACGATGCTGGGCTGAATTTACTGGATCAGTCGGTGATCAAGAAAGGTAAGGAGATCTCCTCTGAAAACAGGGGCTGCAAGGAAATCCTTTATTATAGCCCAGTCACCTCTGGGGACTGGGACGCTGCACTGGGACTCCAGTTCCCACTGGGAAGGGGGGGGGGGCGCAGTCTCTGGCGCTGCCCCGCGGCTTGCTCCGAACACCGGTTCCGGGTCCCTCTCCTCTTTATGGGGTCCGGTCCACGCATTTCTTCGTTTTCACTAATCCCCTAACCACATTGCACACCGGCCCAGAGCCGAGCTGCCAATCCGGGCTGCCTGCTCCAATTTCCGGACTCAGGGCCTGATCCAATCTCCGGTTTCTCGCAGAGACCCTCGGTTTTTTTTCCCTATTAAAAGTAATGACTTAGGGGCCTGCCCGGCGTTCAAATGCATCCTCCCTGCCTCGGGATATTTACTGCCTCATAAAGCACTAACAATGTCAGAGCTCAGAGGGGCCGGAGAAACGCAGGGGGGCGGGGAGGGCACTGATTAACTGGAATCCCCCCACCCCACCAAACCCGTACGGCCCAAGGATGGACTCTACGGCTCAGTCCTGGCCTTGGGGCTATTTCGCAGCGATCCGCAGTTGCTCCAGATCCGGGCCGGCTGGGGCTGACGTGTCGGGGGCGCCTGGGGACTGACTGGGTCTCTTGCTGCCTACACAAGGGTGCTTGGAGGGGGCGGGGAGACCAAAAAACGTCTCTACAGCCCTCTCCGGACAGGCCTCAAGCTTGTGGACAGGGGGCCTGATCCAAAGCCGAAGGAAGCCAATGGAAAGACTTCCATGGATTTCAGTTGGCTTTGGATCGGCGCCTTCAGCAGCCGGGAACAGGAGTGGCACAATAAACCAGTGTGGAGGGGGGGGGGTGTTTTTAAACTATGCACCAATCCCAGCTCCTCGTAAGAGCAGCCGCGATCCTGCAGAAAGCGGGAGAGTTCGGGGGTGATTATCTACTATTGATTATTTACTGTCCTGGCCGGCAGCTCCCGATCGATTGCACTTCGCCCGATTGATTGGCTAAGTGAAATCGTTGCGAGTTCCCGAAGCTGGGGGGCGGGGGGAGAGTCTCTCTCCGGCCCCCTCCCCAGGAGAGTAAATATAATTAGGAAAATATTTTTAAAAATAGAATCTGACTTTGGTTGGGATCCCATCAGGGCTAGCTGCTCCGCAATGGAAAGTCCTTGGGTTCGCTGCCGGGCTGGGGCTGGGAGGGGTCTTACAATCTGTGCTCGTCGCAGACAAAATTACATTGGCCTTTTTTTTTTTAAAGTCACCCATAGACTCAAAATGCCCCGTTTGCGGTGGGTCAGTAAAATAACATCAGCAACGGTCAAAAATAGTTTGTTTGTTTTTTAAACGAGCCCTGCGGGGTTGAAAGCGCCGGGGGGCAAAGGAGAGAGGAACAAGAGATAGAAAGACCCCGCTGTTGGGTCAGGGCTGTTCATATGAAAACGGCCCGTGGGTCATACCGGCGGCTGTGGCCAAGGCGCCCGCCATACAGAGCGACACGTGTCATCGCTGGGCCCGGGGAGCGAGCAGTAAAACTCCCGCACAGCGCAGACGAACCCGTCGGATAAACCGATTTCCGGGGAGGAAGAGGGGGAGACGCGTCTCTGGGGAGAGGGCTTTGACCAGTGGCATTATGTCGCATTGTCCTTCACCTGCCCCAAACCTTCTTCCCTAGCGCTGACTAATGCACAGCGCGTGGCCAGGTGAAGCGGATCCCTGCCTTACCGGGGCTGCTGGCCCCTGGGCGCTTTGGATCTGGGGCCTGACCCTAGGGCAAGTAGCAGCTCAGAGGCGCAGCCAGGATGGGACCCAGACACCAGAGCAAGTCACTGCATCCCCCACCCCGGAGTAAATCCCCCCCCCCCCCATACAACGTCCCAGCTCGCTCAGCACAGGAATCCAGGGCAGGCCACGGCCCATTGAAACGTGCCTGTTCAGACTTGGGGCGACCCTCCTGGGCCAATCATCGCTGTACACCGCGGATGGCAGGTGGGCTGTCGCTCGATCAGTCTGGCTCATGGATTCTGGGCAGGGTCGCCCCCATGGGCTGAGGGCAGTATGGCCAATGTCACTACACCCCCCTCGCTGGGCTGGGGACGGGAAACCAGCCCTGAGCCTGGAATCCCAGCCGGGGGTGGGTGGCAAACCCCCCAGGTCATTGCGATGTAGCTTTGTAAAGAGACAGAAAATCAAAGCCAAGCCGTTTTGTCCAGGGGCCGAGGGGGTGTGTGAGTTCCCTGCAGGCTGGCTGGCTCTGCTATTGAACCGGCAGGAAGCCTGGCCTAGGAGAGCCTGCCTCAGAGGAGCCACCCGTGCAGAGGTGCTAGCCAACCCCGCATTGCTCAGTCACCCCCCAGCTTTGCGTGGCCAGGAAATGCAGGCTCAGGCCCGGCCCGGTACAGACTTGCTCGCGGGGGTAGAGACATGCAGGACGGGGCGCGTTCCGGGAACGTGTCCCTCTCTTGAGCCCCGACCCGCGGCTGGTGCTGTAGAGAGCCGCTCTCATTAGAGCCAAGCAGTGATCTCACAGGTTATTTATCCCGCAGACTAGAATATCTCCGGAGCAGCATTTCCAAATAGGAGAGCTCGGTCTGTGTTCCCATTTTGGAAACTGCATTTACCCAATGGACCGTAACAGCTCCGAGGGGTTATGGAGAAATGGGCAAACCTGGGGTTAACCACTTTTCGAAATAAAGTTCCGAGTCTACATCCCTCGCCCCGCCCAAAACAGCAACGATCTCCCCAAAAGTCACTGCACAGTAATAGGCAGCAAAACGCTGGTTCCAGCAGCGACACTGGGAACTTCAGGGGTTGGCTTCAAAATCGCTGGGCAGGTTCCTAAAAAGTCAGTGCACATTTTCAAATATTCACTGCGCGCTGATGGCGCTGCGCAGCCAGGAGGCCTAACAAAGTTTGCTGTCAAAAGTTACCCCCCGAACGCAGAGCAATTGATTTCCAGCCCACATCATCTGGGTCACACTCCACACAACTCCCCTCTCCTCCCGCGCACCCCCATCAAACCAGCTTAAAGTGGGGACAAAAGCGGGAGGAATTCCCGGGAAGCAATTTGAATACAAAACAAACAAACAAAGACCAGAGACAATTAATTACCGCGCTGTATTTTGGAAGGAGCCTTTCCCGACTAACGCAAAATAAAAGGCATTTGCAACTGTGACTGCAAAGTGCCCTGCTTTGATTTTAGACGGCAGACTTCTTCGGTCGGCTTTTAAAACTTGAATCCCTTATGCAGCACCGAATGCATTGGCTTTTCTTTTTGTGGTGGTGGTTGTTGTAAACTTACTCTTTAAAAATCTGACCTAGTTATGCCAAGTCCCAGTCTGGAGCAGAACACTGGTATGGGAGAGTTGATGTTGATTTCGGACTAAAGAGGAGTTTAGACTAGAAAGGTGGTAATGCGGAGAGAGACCCAGGAGAATGAATGTGTTACACGCAGAACCGTGTGGTGTTGTTTTTTCAAGACTAGGAAATAGTTTCTCTTGTTCATGAAATGATCCAGGCATGTGCTTTACACCAGAGCAAGGCAACACAAAGAGAGGTTTTTTGGACTGTTTGCAGCAACACTGCTTTGGGTTAGACTGGGCCACTTAAAAAAAATAAGAAAGAGAGAGAGAGAAACGCAAACAGGTAACAGGCTGAGAATCCCCCAGCAAAAAGGGCTCGGAGTGAAATGTGACGAATAGTGTTAATATCAGGGGGCAGAAAAGGATGTGACTGAATGTCGGTATGAAGGATCAGCCCTCCCAGCTGCGTTAGGAGTCGCTTTCAATCTCCCCCGCTGACTGCGGGGGGGGGCATCCTCTGCGGGTTTCGGGGGGCTGCAGGACACGGGGAATTCCCGCTCGTTCATCCACTTGAAGTGGGGGCGCAGCCGCTCGTAGGAATTGATCAGCCATAAACCGAGCCCGTTCCGTGGCCGGCGCAAAGGGGAAAAAGCAGAGGTTGTTTGCGAGGAAGTTCCCCGGGCAGGCAGGAGCCGCCGGTCCCCACTCGGCCGGGCCGGCTGTTCTGGGGACCCCCAGCCATGGCGCGGTGCGTTTCAAACGGCTCCGGTCATGTTTCAAGTTGTCCCTGTCTTTGCTTTATTGCCCGCCGCCCCGGTCAGTAGAAGACAGTGAGGGATAAATATGTCACCTGGATTTTCTTCTCCCAGGGGGACTGGGAGGGGAGGGGAGGAGAGGGCGGGACGCCCCCCCGCAAAGGGCTCTAATAAAATGCAGCTTCGAGACTATTTTCTCATCTTGTTTTGCAAAACAAAAAAGCCCAAGAGGCCGCGCCAGGCTGTTGTGCCTCTGGCCGGCCGGGGAAGAGCTCGCCAGGCAAGTCCCGATCCCAGAGAACAGTTCAAAGGAAACACAAACCCTCCCTCCTGGGGGGACTGGTGTCACTTCGCTCATCTGCGAATTAACTGCGCGTCTGTAAACCTGGCCAGACTGCCAGCTTTTCTGGAGAGAGAAGGCCGCAAAAAGCCGGGAGGTTTTCAATAGAAATCCCACGGACCTTGATGGGCCCGGAGATATTTATCCATTGACGCTCTTACGTTAGACTTGATTTTTAAACGATTTAAAGGCGCTTTGTAAACTCCGTATTATTCCCAGAGCCTGGGATTAAAGATCAGGTCAGGGGAAACTGAGGCTTGGAGGGGTGTCACTGCTGCTCCCCTCGGCGCTTACAACCCATTCCCGCTGGTTTCTCTCAGGGGCTCTAGAGTCTGATCTCAGCCATTTCACACCCTTGATTCGGATCCTGACCTCCTTTCCCCGCCATCGCTTCTCACGGATTCGGATGCTGCTTTCCCATTTCGGAATGCATTTCTCTGTAACCTTACAAAAGCCAAGGGCCAAATCCTGCCCCGATTTCAAGTTTGTTTTGATTTTAATTCGACAAAGGGTTCAGGATCGGTCCCGACATCCGAATGAATAATAAGCAGAGAAAGCAAATGCAGAATTTGCTTCCTTGTCCCAGACTCCGGTCGCTCCCTGACCCTGTAAAAAACAAACCCCTGTTGGGGAGAAATCGGAAAAGCGAAGCGAGCTGATGTCAGGGAAATGGCGTTGATCTCAGCTGAGCTCATTTGATCCTAACGAGGGCTGAAGATAATTTGGGAGCCCCACCTGAGCGGATTATTTTTAACCTTCCCAAACTAAATTCGACTCCAAATCAAACAGGCTGAGCATTTAGGGGGAGGTTAACAGCAGGTTGTTTCAAATGTTAAACAGTCACTTTTGAAATATGCCCCGAGACCCGGGAGATAAAACAGCGTCTGAACGCTAAGGGGGTTTTGTTTAGAACTCAATGTATTTACTGATCATCCTGGGGTGTCTCTCTCCGAAAACACTTTTTTATGAAACAGTGGAAGTCGCATTCATCTCATTCTGTGCAAAATATTTCTACTGCCCGCTTCTACTCAAGATCCCTTTATTCCCCTAAGCGTTTAAAGACAAGTCATGACTACCTTCCCCCAGTTAAAGCAAAGAATCAAAACCAGCCTCCTAGGTGAACCCTGTCCAAAAATACCGCCAAATTGTGCTCTTCCTTACACCAGTGCAAATCAAGGCCACCGATTTTCAACACAATTTCACCAGTGTAAATCCTAATGACTGACAGCGGCGTGTAACCCGCAGATTAATAACGCCCGCAATGGTAACCCGACATTTTTTCTTTAGTTTATTCCCTATTTTTGATGTTCAGGAAAACGGATTGAAATAATGAGAGTCAAATAAACTGGAGCCATAAATACAGCCCAGCACAAAGTATGTGTACACACAGGCACACACACGCAGCTGACAGTCTCTGGTGTCACGGAGAGTGTCTTTCATAATTTACGACTGATTCTCCTCTACCTGTTAAACGCCCCATCTGCTTGAAAACAAAGCCCCGTGGTTAAAATAGCTCAACTCTGTAAAATATTTTTCTAATAAAAACTCCATCGGAGTATTGTTGAGCGCGGTAAGACCATGATCGATTTATGCGGCTGCCTGGGATAATAACTTGTATGAAATATTCAAACCCTGCTCTTGGCTTCCCTTCAGGTTTTGAAGAGCGCAAACATGCAGATAGAAAGAGCTGTTTAACCACTGATAAGTGTAGCCATTAAACACAAGCCCAGCGACAAAACCACAGACCTCTTTAAAGGTTTCGTGGTGACGGTTAATATGGGCAGTTTCAGGTTTCTGACGTTCAGATGGAGGCAAAGGCTTCTGAGATAACTATCCCTGATAACACCTGAGTGACACGTGAACGGGGTTAATAACGAGAGCCCTGGCTCTCCTGCTCAACCAAAACACCAGGAAAGTCAAGCAGCGTTTTGCCCGAGTAAAGATTGCAGAATTGGGGCCTGCTTCACTATTGCCCTCCACTTTGTACAATCATTTGCACTAGTGCAAAGTGGGTGTGTACACCTCTACGAAATCAGAGTGTTAGTATCTTGCACTAACTTTGCACTGGTGAAAATGATTATATTATACAAGGCACAGAGCAATAGAGAAATCGGGCCTCTATTATTTATACTGGTTTTAAGAAGAAAGGGTGTGAGGGGTGGGGGTAAACCTCTTGGACCCAACTTCTGATCTTAATTTCACCAGTTGAAACCTAGAGTAACTCACTGAAATTAGCAGCGATCAGAATCCTTTCTTACTGGGTCTAATCTTGCAATCTTTATCCAGGCAAAGCTCCAATCACATCAATGGTGCACTGATGGTAGTCATTACATAGTAAAAAAAAGGAAAAGAAAAAACCGTGGTACATTACAGTACCCTTTACAGGAAAATTGTTATTCCAAGAATAAAATTTCATTACAGAAGGCATTTCAGTGAAGCATTAACAACCATAATTATTTTAGCTTTAATTAGAACACATAAGAGGCATTTCATTAAATACCATTGCATGAGAAATCGTTACAACAGGCTCCAGTGTGTGTTTGCGCCCTCATTACACATAAGTGTTTGCTGTACATTTGCTTTTTTGTGTGTGCCAAAAGCATCAGAGATAACAGTTTTAAAATATGCTTCAATGAGAATACAAGTCTGGAAAGTTTGGGTGTAATTACAGTGTGTGAAGGGAGGGTGTTCCCCTCTTCCCTTGTCAAAATTTATGATTATTTAGAAAATCTCTGCCTCCCAAATTGGAATTATCATTATTGTTACAAAGCCAGGCTTGCATCCTGAAGATTTAGCAGTGTCTCAAGGGGGGAAAAAAAGTCTGAAAAGCAGAGGCAAGTAGATACAAGTCTTCTGCAACCTCAGTGCCCGTAGACAATTTCCAATCAGGTTTCTCTTAGAGCAAACTGCTACGTTTAGAATAAAGATGCACAATATGTTTTGGAGAGTAATCCGATTTTTTTGTTTTCCCCAGTGTAGTATCTTTAAAGCCTTGCACACAATTTCCAGCTCTCTCCGTATGTGCACGCAGAATCTGATTGTGTTGGAGAAGCTTGTGAAGTTAGTAAATGAGCGTGCGGCGTGTGCAAACGAAACAGACCATCTCTAACCATGCATTCCACAACAGTTTGGTGGCTCAGCAATAACACAGTCCAAATTGTTGCGTTATGATGAAAGGAGGCAGTTGGGGAAACTTTTACATGAGCAATAGCTGCAAACGTGTATCTGAAAAAGATCTACTTTGTGGAAACAAAAACAAAATAATCCCCAGCTCTCCTCCATGTCCCTAATCTAATAGGGAGCTTTACTTCTGCCCAGGAACCACATTTTTCTACTGAGAAAGAATCTCAACCAGCCTTCTAAACCTGGGGCCCAATCCTGCCTTCCTTAGCAAAACAGAGTTCTGCCAGAGCAAGAGCCCCAGGATCGGGCCCATGGCATGTTTCATGGGCAAGTTTAAACCACAGAAAGGTGTCCCTCATTTTTAAGGTAGTGAGGGTGGAATTCCCTCCGGTGCAGACGGCCAGCAAGAGGCCTATGGGCCTTAAATGGTGCCTGTGCATCCTGCTCTGGGGTTGAGGTCACCATACGGGCCAGATCTTGAAACCCCTTACTATAGAGTGTAGTGCTTTACCATGACTAGCCAATGGGGTTTCTGACAGTACTATGTGTTATGCTCCCTAGTTAATGTTTACAGGATGAGACCCTACACTTTTCTCTTGGTACTCGGTCCCTTTACACTTGGTGGCTTGGGCTCAGTAACTCCTAGTTGGTCACAGGAGGCCTGTGAGTCATATTTCCATAATGTCTGTTTCCCCTTTTTTAATTAACAACTCTGCAATACCTATAAGAGTGGGCATATTTTGACTGAAAAAGAAACTAGGGCCTGATCCTTCTCTGACTAAAGTCAGTGGCCAAGGTCTCATTCTCATCAGTGGGAGCCGATCAGGCCCTTAAAGGTGTCCAGAGTTTATATCTATAGCAATGGTTAATGGTATGTTAATCCTCAAATCACTGGCCATTCTGCTCTGCATGTCTGAAGGGAAGGTATGTTTTTGCATTGTAAGCCAGGAGTTGCTAGTCAATAGTAAATAAACAGTGGAGCCTTTAACTGGAAGTAGGCAGAATTAATTACCTTGCAACCTTATTTATTTTGATGTGATATTGCATCATTCTTTCTTCACTCACCTCTGCTTACTTCAGGGTCAAATCTGGAAGTCCTGGCTCCCATAGACTTAACTGGGAGTTTTACCTAAGTAAGCACTGAGTGAGAAGCGAATAAGGACCCTCAGGATTTGCTCCAGACTGGGGTTGCTATTTTTATTCACTAGACACCCAGGCACGTATTGTTGCATTTTCTCTGAGGGATCCATCCTCCCTGCCCTGGCATCACCGAAAGAACGAATTTCAATTAAAAGAAAACCCCCAAAACAATCCGCATAGGCAAATTCTAAACAATTTACAGTCAGGGAGTAAATTGAGATGAGCCGATTTATAGTGGGGATTTCTGAGTATATTTCTCTCTACTAGATGTAATGGGTAAATGTAAAAAGCACCCAGTATTACAATAAATCGCACTTTAATCTTAATGCATCAGGCAAGTTTAATCCATAACTTCCTCACAGTGCATCTCCCTGACACAAATCTAATATAAATCTTTGCAGGTGAAAAGGGGAAAAAAACTCCTAAGTGCTGAGATATGGCTAACTCACTTGGTCAAACAAACTTCCATCATTCACCCCATAAACTCTAAACTGACCTTTTCCCATCTTTATCTGAAAGATTCTCATGTCCCAAGCTATGAAATCATTTTACTGAAGCCAACTACAGAAAACTTGAGCCAAAAAATGGCAGCAAAATATTAAGAGACCTCTATAACTTTCCTAACAAAGACCTCTGATGCCTGTAAACAGTAGCTGTGCCTGTATGGTCTGTCACCTTGGGAGTCCCTAGGGCGCATTATGCCTCGTCTCTTTAGTACAGCGACTGTAATTATAGATCTGGCTGGAGCAGATCCATATTCCCTTTGCACAAATTGATACTAACATTGAGTGACTGAGATTTAATGCAATCTGTTTGGCAATGAAGTAAAACAGTTTCAAAGCTGCAGCAGAGGGCGGTTATTCAATATTGCAGACATCTTGTTCAGATACTTGCAACAGCAGGTATGGTCACAACCGAGGAGATTTCATTTAGTCTGAGGGTTTATTGCCAAAATATTTGGTTGGTTTTTTAACGTCAGTAGTTTTGGTAGCTAGTGTCATCATAGATCATTTCTATGTAGCTTTAAGAGATGACGTAGGTGGTTTGATATGTCTCTGTTGTGTTTTCCCAGACTCACAGAGCTAAACACGGCGCCTTCTAAGTGGCTTTTATTTAAGATTAAGAAAAGCAGCAAAGAACAAGCAAATATTAAGTATCGGGGGGAGAGGGGGGGGAAATGAGCCTGAATCCCAATAGCCCTGCCCCTTGTGTAGTCATTTACCCCGTGCACAGCAGGTATCAAACACTGCTGTTTGATTTGGTGGCATTTCCTACACCCAATTGCACACACTTTGCACAGATTTAATGGATTGCACAGAGTGGAAAGGGGGCGGGGGGGAATCAGTCCAGAGTGTGTGACTCACTCCTAACATTCTGCATCTGAAAGGAAACACAAAATGACAGCGGCCAAGCAGCAGACAGGGAGACCCCTTTACATTTAAAGGTGCAGTATACATAAAGCAAAACAACACGATTTCTTTCAATGACATATCAATGTGCACCAGTATGTAGCACAGACAGTCAGGGCTAGAGAATTTAGGGCCAGATTTTGTTCTTATCCAGCTCCTTAAGCATGGCAGCAGGCTGGGGGTTTGCGCCTGCAAGAAGGTTCCACTGTTTGTGCAGAATGAACAATTTATTCAGTGAACGGAGGAGCCTCTTTGTTTTTTACAAATCATCTCTGAGCAATTTACAGTGCTCTCAGATTTATCCTGTATTTGTTATTATTCCCTGGGTAATTTCTATGGATAATTCTTGGTCTGTAGATTGTTCAAGAGCACTTTGTTGTTGTGACTATTCAGAAGTTGCTGTGTAGGTTAGTTTTGATGGGTCCTATAAGATCATATAGGATTGTTTCTATTCCCTGATTGGATGAGCATAACTCTTAGCCAGTTTTCGGTTGCAAATATGCATTCATAATTCACTTTCCACAAATATTCTTATAATTGGCTTAAATTCACTGTTTCCCTGAACATTTGTCCCAGTAAACACATTTGCTAGAATCTTTGTGGGATGGAGGACGAACATAAGCTAACAAAACCCTGTGTTTTATAACCCTGTGAATATCCAGAGAACATTGTGAGGCATTTGCTGAATCCTAATATAGGTGCTGGCATTGCCTGACTTCAATGGGCTTTAGCTCCGAGGCAGAGAGATTACAGGTACATCTACACTGCAAACGAAGGTGTCATTGCAGCATACCCACTCTAGCTTTAATCTAGCCAGCACGGGTAACAATACCAATGAGGATACGGCAGCACAAACCCTGGGTATGTACCCACAGTCCCCAGCAGGCTTGTACTGCGATGGCTAGCCTATGCCAAAGCTGCATCCACCACTGTTCCCTACACCAGCTAGACTGAAGTCTGTCAACCCCTGCTGCAGTCACACCTTGATTTGCAGTGTAGACAGACTTGCCCAAGGTCACACAGGGAGCCTGTGACGGGAATTAAAGCTGGGTCTTCTGAGTCGCAGGCTAGTGACCTAACCACTGGACCATCCGTCCTCCCCATTACTAACATGGTAAGTGATTAGAAATTGTTAGTTTCAGAAGAAAATGTATAAAATCTTAAACAGCTAAAGCTGGGTGAGACAGATATTGTGACTATCCCACACGCACACCCACCCACCACACAAACCTGTTTATTCATTCTCCTGTTGGAAAGTGCTTTAGAAATGCCTCTTTTCCATAACTATTTTTCAGATCAAGCCTTAACTGAAAGGGGAATATATTTTTCTCAACACCATAATTTAACCAGAACAGTCAAACAATGCCTCTGAGCTCACAGTGAAAATTCAGTTTAGGGCTTGGCTGTCCTGATAGATTCTGCTAAATGGCATTTTCTGCTCTCTTTCACCTGCTGTCGTCGTGTCTTTGAGGCGTGAGACAGCTGCTCACACTCTGACATTAAAAAGCATCTTCAGACAAACAGCTATAACAACACATTTCCAAAAACAATCAGCTGGAGCTCAAAATGGGGTAGCTTAAAGCGTCCTCACTTTGCTGGCTTTTAGAAGGTGGAGGGAAGTTTTCTTCTGTATGTGAAATTGAGAATGGTGCCATTGAGTTTTACATTGAATGGCCGCAGTTTGATCTCAGAAATAAGGAGGTTTATTTGATTGTGGCATTCACGCCCTTTCTGGAATGTTTGAAACTTTCTGATAAAGCCTTTTTGTTCAAAAGAAAACAAAAATCTCTTAGGTACCTTCGTGCCTTTAAGACCCATATTCATTGTGACAGCAGCAGAGGGCATGTCTGCCCCAAAATCTCCTGCATGGTCATGATGGTATGGCAGTGGGTGCTTAGATGTGAGGATCAGATGAGTACCTAGAAAGAGAGCGATGGATTAGATGTCTACAAGGCAACCCTATAAATAAATAGTTTGGCTTCAGTGCTTCCTAATTCTTAAGTATCAGCAAAATAAAACATGCACCGAATGTAAATAGCAATTTGGATCCAATGCATTTACAGACTTAGGGCCCAATCCTGCTTGCTCTGAAGGAAGTGGCAAATCTTCCTTTGATTTCAGAGGCAGCAGGATCAGGCTCTTGCTGTCTTTATTCATGTATTTTGATTTGTCCGCTGAGGATATTTTGCGGTCGATAGTGGTAGTGTCCTAGCTCCAATCAGGCTCAAGACCCCAGTGCGCTTTGCAGACCCATAGTAACCAAGAGTTCACACCCCAAAGAGCTTAAAGTCTAAATGCAACAAGTGGTGTAACAAACTAATGGATGGAATGAAGGAGGGAGAATGAGAAATAGGTAATTACACAGACTAGTCCTGCGCACCATTTTCAGGTTTCGAGATAAAAAATAATCCTACCGCAAAATTAAAAGCCCTGATTCACACGTGGAATTTTCAGTGGGAGTTTCGTGTGTAGGACAGTGGTAGGACGGGGCCTTGGTAGAGTTTTATGTTGTTGGTGGTAGGGGAGTGATTTTATTTTTTGTTAATTTTGGTATATGTAAGCATTCAGTTGTAATTAATACAACATGAAGCCTGATATGGCAGGGGAAAAAACCAGTTAATGAATTAAGTATATTCATCAGCGATTAGTGTAACATCATATCCTGCAATGAGAAAGGGAAGATGTGGTGTCAGTCTGTAAAATACAAGGCTACAAAGACCTGTAGTTGTAAGGCTGAATCCAGTATCTGGGTGAGGTGTTGTTTCCTCCAGTGTGTAAACACACACACACACACACACACAGATTAAAAGAAAGTTTTTTACTCTGACCCTTGCCTGCATAGACATCCCTTCATTAAAATGATATTTTTAATGTCTTCTAACTGCAGCAGGATACATCAAGGTGTGTGTTAATGTGAGATAACATACGGCAGGCACGGTGGAAGGCCTTGTTTTTTGTCTCAGCCTTCAGAACGCCTCCTAGGCATGTGTTATCTCTGAGTTTCACGCACCTTGTCATGACTTACTGCTTAATTAGATGTTTTTAAATGAATTCTTTTCCCTTTGTTGGAAGTGGAAAAGCTCTTTTTAAAAGCCAGGTTCAGAGAAGGTTGCTGGGCTGCTCCTTGGGTGTGTTCTTTAAAAGTTACACTGACAGGGCCTTCCTTTTGGGGAGATGTGAATTCGGAATGTGGATTGTTTCTCATGAGTTGATGCCTTGGAGAGGGTGTACATGACCCACTGGCAGTGTATGTTAGGGGTGCCCTCCTGAGTCCAGTCCGCAGCCAAGCTGCAGAGCTTGGCTTTTTAGTTCAAGCTGTTGGGATTCATGCTTTCAGCTCTGGAAGTCTCCAGTTCAGTCTCTGGTATTGGCCAAGACAGCAGCCATCATCACACATGATCCCAGGATTAGAGTAGATTTGGCATCAGGCCCCCTGGGTTCTGTTTCAGGTTCCGTCACTGTCTACTGCCTTGGTCAAGTCACTGCACTTACTGGAGCTGTAACTCAAGCAGTTACATACCAGATCACATACAAATGCTCTTTAAAGGAGAGGAGATGTGTGTGGGAGACTCTATGGGACAAGAGTGTGAAACAGGGATTGAGAGGAGGATGGGAGGCTGTTTCAAGGATGACAGAAGGCACCAACCCAGGAATAGGAGATGGAGAGAGGGTAAGATTGGGAGTGGGTCAGGCCCAATTTATAGATTCTAAAGGAACCTCCAACTTCCCCTTCTTTTGCTCTGAGTTGTCCCATTGCACATCGCTTAGCCAGAGCACTGGCCGACAGAACCCAGGGTGCCACTCTCCCGCATATCTCGATAGATAGACGCCCTTTTTTTCTACAGATGTTTGTTGCAGAGCTGGGCGAGTTGAGCTTTTGCGTGGCCTAGCTGGCTGCTGCCGAATTCTATTGCATTGTGCTGCTGCCCCGGTGTTCTGTTTGGGCGTCCGTGATGTCGGATTGGAGTTATGCCTAGAGCTGGTCCAAAAAGACTAATTATATTTTGCGAATGTTTTTAAAATTTTCATTTTCTTTAAAATTCTTGTCACAATGTTCAGATTTTAACACCCCCCATCAACCCCGAAAACCTGAAAATGTTTGGATTTTGGTTTCCCCCCCCCCCCTTCTCCTTTTTATTATTTGTCCCTGAAGAGGGGTGGGGAGAAGGGACTGGAAATTGGAGCGAAAGGAGGGACAATTGAAAACTCAAAACTTTTCTGATCTAGTTTTTTCTATCCAAAAACTGGAAAAAAATATTTTAAAAAAACCCAAACAATTTTCTTGTTTTTTTTTTAACAAAGGCCATTTTTCATCAAAAACAAATTTTGAATTAAAGATTGCAGTTCTAGTTACGTCAAGGGGCTCCCACAGCCCATGGAGCGGGGACTCTGTGTGTGTGTGTGTGTGTGTGTATAAATCTAAACAAACCAATAAAGCCACCAGGCAAGCTCAGTTCACAGCAGCAACATGAACCTGACACAAGCTTTTAAAAAAATTAATTTATTAACACATTTATGCTGTTAATTGACTATTCTTACTAATGACAAACTCTTCTTTAAGTGCCTTGCACGGAGCTAACAAGGCAAAACTTCATTGCTTATGGGGCACAGATCCTCCCTCTGAGTAACTGAGCTTGGTAGGGATAAGATAGGATACAGAATGTCCCTGCTCTAGGATGTGATGCGCTCAGTGGGGGCTACTGCCACCTTATCCTTGCACTAGCCTCCAGCGCAGAGGCACATCCCTTTGTCAAGGGAGAATGGTTGACAGATCTTTATAGCCAAGAATCCACAAGCTTTTCCTCTGACCACAAGATCCCCTCTATGGTCCCCCAGTGGTGGTTGGGAAGGTTGCCCCAAGGAGCTGGGTTTGGTGGCATGCAGGGGCTTCCTGCCTCCCCCCTGGTCCTGCCTCTGCTCCTGGTGCAGTTCAGCCCCACAAGTCCCACTGTGTCCAAGGCCCTCTCTGGTCATGGAGGAGAGGGCAGGATTTGAGGTTAGTTCATTAGAGTTGCCTGAACATGCTGACAGTCTGCACCCAGCCCATCTGTTACTCCATTGTGAATTCTGCCTGTGAAGTGCTGGCAGCAGTGGGGATCTGCTTAGACGAGCTTAAATTAAATGCAGTTTTAATAACAAACTCATTGATAAACCGCATCCCCCCTCCACAAACGTATCCACATTCCAATGGGACAAGGGCATGAACAAAAACCTAAAATGACTTGAGTGGTGTCCTGGGCAACTCCATGAAAACCTCCATGAACAGCCCAACAGCAGCCCCCAAAGCAAGCCAAACGTTAGGATGCACAAGGAACGGGGTGGAGAACATTCTAACACCATTCTGGGACTCAGTTGGGTGTTTTCACCTGGAGTCCAGGTCTGGTCGCTCCATCTCCAAAAAAGGATACAGCCACAATAGAGGGGTGCAGAGATGGGTAGGGAAAATTATTAGAGACATGGAAAGACTCCCTTATGAGGAGAGACTGAAAAGACTGGGACTGGTCAGAGAGGAGACAAATAAGAGGAGATATGAGAGAAGTTTACAAAATAATGGATGATATAGAGAACATAAATCAGGCTGTATTTACCCTTTCTCAAGGGGACTAATAGGCAGCAAATTTTAAACCAATTAAAAGCTTTTTTTTTTAACATAGCACATAGTCAACCTGTGGATCTCATTGCCACTAGATAGCTTTGATTCCAAGAGTTTATCAGGATTCAAAAAAGGAACAGATGCTTACATGGCTAATGAGAACAACCAGAGTTACATTATACAGGATAGAAATATGTGGGTTATAAACGCTCTTACACTTCAGGGCATAAGCCAACTGCTACCTGCCTGGGTGTAGGAGGAAACTTCCCCTATAGGCAGCTTATTTTATTGTGAGGTGTCTTGCACTTTTCGCTGAAGTAACCGGTTTTGGTCACTGCTGGAGACAGGATACTGGACTACCAAGAGCAATGATCTGATCCAGTCTGGCTATTCCTATTCATGAGTAAGACACCCAAAATAAACATAAACGGGGGAATCTCAAGTAGGAGCAAGGAGGTTATTTTCCCTCTATATTTAGCACTGGTGCAACCACTGCTGGAATTCTGTGTCCAGTTCTGGTGCCCACAATTCAAGAAGGATGTTGATCAATTGGAGAAGATTCAGAGAAGAGCCACAGAATGATGACAGGATTAGAAAACCTGCTTTATAATGATAGACTCAAGGAGCTCAATCTATTTACCTTAATAAAGAGAAGGTTAAGGGGTGATATGAGTACAATCTATGGAGAACAAATATTTAATAAAGGGCCCTTCAGTCTAGCAGAGAAAGGTACAACATGATCCAATGGCTGCAAGTTGAAGCTAGACAAATTCAGATTGGAAATAAGGCGCACATTTTTAACAGAGAGAGTCATTAACCATCGGAACAATTTATCAAGGGTCCTGCTGGAGTCTCCATCACTGACAATTTTTAAATCAAGATGGGCTGTGTTTCTAACAGATCTGCTCTGGGAATTAATTTGGGAAGTTCTCTGGCCTGTGTTATACAGGAGGTCAGACTAGATGATCACAGTGGTCCCTTCTGGCCTTGGAATCTATGAAAATGCTTAAGAACCGCCATTCAAATCCACACGCTCTGCAGAACCAACTTCTGCATTACAGTTTTCTGTATGTATGTCTCACCCTCCATACCTGGCCAGAGGCTAAATGCAAGAGAGTTCCCCCCAGTGCTGGCTTTTCAGCCTGTTCCCAGCAGAGCTCTGACCCCAGCAGCAGGGGACTGGCAGAGTATTCCGAGTACTGAAATGCAGTTTAACAAACCCCAGCATCCCATTACGCTCTAGGCAGCAGGCTGGGTGCTCTCAGGTCAGGCATGTCCTCACTGCCAGGAGCACTTGTTTTACCTAGCACAAGCTCTCGCCACGGTATATTTCTGGTGTAATAGCCCCTTGCTATGTGCTCTAAGAAGCTGCCGCCCCAACTGGAACATAATGAGATTATCAGCATATCTGCACAGTCATAAACCTGGGGAGCTCAGTAACGTCCTCGTGCTGCAAATGCCCAGGACGCTGGCACTCAGCTCAGAAATGATACTTATCTGGAAACACACATGCCTGGGAAACTTCCTCAGCTACAACAGGCCGGATTTGCCTACTCCAAGCGTCACCTTGCCCTGCATGCTTGGCTTTGTTTCACAACGAGTCATTTAACCTCCCAAAACCGCCCAGCTCTACTGACATTAGCACTCAGAGCCTTGAAGCAAAATGTTGCTCTTTCTCAGCAGACAGGCAGCTACATCTAACAGAGGGAGCCAAGAAATCCCAGGTTCTATTCCTGGCTCAGCTACTGACTTGCTTTTGAACTAGGTACTGGCCTGGCCCCCTTACTGTAGGTATTAGAGTGCCTCACGATATTTAACGTATTCTCTTCATACTGCCCAGGTATTGCTGTTATCCCCATTGTACAGATGGAGAACTGAGGCATGGTGAGGCTACGTTACTTACCCAAGGTCACACAGGACATCTTTGGCAGAGCTGGGAATCAAACCCAGGTCTCCACATCCCAAATCTCCCTAACCTCTAGACCATCCTTCCTCCTTCATCGCTTGCTTGCTAAGTGATAATCCAAGATCCCCAGTCTCAGATGAAAATGTACAAAACCTTAATTACCTAAAGATCCCAGGTCTCTGAGTCACAGATTGTTCCCTAACCGCTGGCCCATCCCTCCTCTTCGACCTTTGGCAGGTCACTTAGGCCCAGATCCTCAAAGGTATTTAGACTCCTAACTCCCACTGAAATCAAAGGAAATCAATGGAAGTTAGGAGCCTAAATGCCTTTGAGGATGCGGGCCTTGATTTTTCTGTACCTCAGGTTTTTTTTCCTCTTTAAAATGGTGATTAATTAGCCAAAGTGGGTAAAATGCTTTGGAGATGCTCTGTGCTAAATTCTACTCTATTCAGATTCTTTTACCACCCCAATCCCTGCGGCATCTGGGTACCACTGTTGGCTCAAATGGATCAAATAGCGGCTCTGAGTCACAGAGAGAGTGTTCCTGCTGGAAAAAGAATCCACATGCTTGAGTAGATTTGCAAAGGTTCTTTCCTCTCAGTGTCTGGCTTCATGACCTGCTGTGCAGAGCGGACCAAATCAATGCCCTGATGCCAGACACTCTTGATCTTTGGGGACAGGAACCCTTCTCTAATACCTAATGATTTGAATAGGACCAGCTCTACATTTGCCCATAAGGTTCAGTTCAGTGAAACTCCAAAAAGCCAGGATACTCCTCTGTATTGCCAGGACCTGCACAGCTGGGCTGGAGGGCTCTTGAGAACACCTGGGCTCAGCTGGACATACTTTAAAGAGCCTCTCCCAGGCTATTTGGGCTTTGCAGCCCCAAGACAAAACCAGGACGTGTAGCCAGACTGACCCTTGCAGGGCCCTGAAATAGGTGAGAGGTGAAAGGGCCTCAGGCAGAGGCTTTGGGAACCGGTAGAGCAAGGGAGAAGTTGGCAGCTGGGCAGGTTTAGGGGTGTGTGGGGAGGGGGATCAGTCACTGGAGGTCTGGGGCGGTTTGAGCCCCAGGTTCACTCTCTATGGTGAGAGGGGTCATACATGCCCACTGGGAAGAGGCTTTGACCAAGCAGCTGCCAGTTGACATGTCCCTGGGGCTAGCCCAGAGCGGAGAAGCACAATAACTGCTAGAGATGAATCCAAATGAAATCCCTGTAACTGACGGCAAGTCTAGAGCAGGATGTCGGAGTTCCTGAGGGGTCAGGTCTATTGCTGGATGGTGGGGTGCATGAGGAGTCAGCCCTGGAGCTGAACTCCGCAGCTTCAATTCATTGCCAGACGTATCCAACATCCAGCTTGCTTGGAATTCTGGCTTGGTTTGAATCCTCCCCTGCTCTATCTCAGCTATTTATCTAGCCTCAGTCCCCAAAGTACTTAGGGACTGGGTTATGAAGGATCCGGTCAGTCCTTGTTCCATCTGGACGAACTGGACGGGTCCTGAGCTGCAGGAGCTCTGTCTCCAAATGGGAGCTGACTAGATGGAGACACATCCTCCCAGACAATTCTCATCTCTCTGGTGCTTCATGTTCCACAGTCTCCACTAGCCGTGATCAGACACCCCCCCCCCCCCCCCCCGCACAACTCAGATACATTTTCTCTTGGCTTGTTCTGGACCGCTTCAGTATTGGACTGAACTGATTTCCTTTCTGAGCAGTGACCAGAGGGATCTTTTCATGTCTGGCTAAAAGCTCACACTGGTTTTCTTTAGCACACTATCCTCTAAAAACAAAAGCAAAAATTGCTTATGATGAAATGCGTATAAATGAGAACAATACATGGCAGACAAAGATCTCGTCTCATCCAGTGAGCTCCATGGGGTTTGCAAAAGATCAGAAAGTCCCAACTTTACAGATGGGAAAACAGAGGCACAGAGAGGACAGGTTAGGGCACTAGCCTGGGACTTGGGAGATGTGCGTTTAATTCCCAACTCTGCCAGACTTACTCTCTAACCTTGAGCGAGTCACTTAGGGCCAGATCCTCAAGGGTATTTAGGCTCCTAACTCCCACTGAAATCAATGGAAACTAGGGGCCTAAATACCTTTGTGGATCCGGGCCCTAGTCTCTCTGTGCCTCAGTTTCCCATCTGTGCAATGAGAATAACAACACTTCCCTGCCTTAGAGGAGTGTTGTGAGGATAAATCCATTAAAGACTGGGAGGCGCTTATGTGTTGTTGGGGCCACATAGGTAGCATAGATGGAGAGTAAAGTAGCTGGTTAAGAGAATTGCTCAAAGTCATTCAGTGAGCCAATGACAGCTAGCAAGAGAACCCAGGCCTCCTGATCTGCAGTCCCCTCCTCTAACCACTAGACACCATTGACTCCCTGCAGGCTCATTACAGATAGACAGTAATCAGATGCATAAAAATCCCTGCTACATTTTCTGTGCTTGGCAGATACCAAAGGCAGAGATTTTGACAACGCTGCATGCAACAAGTGAGAGAAAGCGGAACTTTGTTTGTTTGTTTTGTTTGATGTGGTATTAGCAGGAGACACTGCCTGTCTTTTCCCGAAAATATTCAGGATTGCTCTAAGCGCACAACTCGTCGTCACAAACAGGAAGGGCCATTCAAATCACGCAGTGATCGGAACAATTATAAAAGTAACAAGAATGTATAGCTACGTTAACAGCTGCAATTAAAATAACTCTTTCATAAGGATAACTCCCCGTTCCATGTGGATCATTGGATTCAATCTGACACTTATGATTAGAGCTGGTTGGGATTTTTTTTCTCCTGTAAAAAATGTTGATGAAAATGGATTTTTTTCTATGAACATTCCTGTTTTGCTGAAAAGCCATTTTATACTGAAAAAACACGTGGATGGACATTTTTCAATCAGTTCTAATTGATTAATAATTGCCACCAAAAACACCAGGAGGAATCAATTTCTTGAGATCGGTTGTTTGGCAAAACAATTTATCTTAACACATGTCAGTATTACACACAGATCTGCCAACTCCCCCCTTGTCTGGAGCAAGACCCCAGTCCAACAAGGACCCCTGCATGGGCGCAGAGATCCAGAATCAGGATCTTATAAGGGGTTCATCTTAAAGCAGTTTCTAAAGCACGGTGGGCCTGCGATGAAAGATTTTTGCAGTGTGTCCATTTCCATGAGATGTCTAGAATCCCACCCATGAAAACCGTGGCAGCTTCATAGCCCTGTAGAGAACGCCCATTGCTCTTTTAAGTAAGGTTTCAATTATACTGAAAAATGCCTGGCATCCCATGTGACTTTGCCAGTGTGCAGGCTTTTGAACTAGAAAAAACAGGGCTCTTTCCATTGTGACACTGGCGTCTGATGGAGATCAGTGGTACTGGTGTCTTTCCCCTAGAGGTATCTTCAAGCTATCCACCAACTCCAAAATGGCAGGTGGACTGGCATATTTACATGACTGTGGTTTGAAGCTCAAATTAAAGCCCTCCCCAAGTGTTCTGTGGATTGGCAGCAAGTTCTACATGAAGAGAAATATTTTTTTGTATTACTATTCCAGTCTAATCTTTGCTGAAGGGTCTTTCGCCCTTCTATAATCTAAATACATTTTAACAAATTGATAGCAACATTAACATGGCTTATATAGGATCCACAGCCATTTCTAAAAGACACTGCATCTTTGTTCTCTCCTTTTAGATTATGTAGATCCAAGCCACACAAATTCAGGCGCTTCTATAGGAAATACAGTGAAAACCTCTCAAGCATATTACTGTAAAATGGATTATACTGTTTAAACACAGAAAGATCCCATATACCCGTTGCCAAAAAGTAATGGGAGTTTGTGCTGCTAAATGAATAAACCTGTGATGCTTAATGCTACAGGGCAGAATGGCGGCGTGTGTGTGTGTGTGTGTGTGTGTGTGTGTGTGTGTGTGTGTGTGTGTGTGAGAGAGAGAGAGAGAGAAAGAGTTTGCTACTGTGTTACACATCTGAAACTGGGCTGATCTAGTTTGACATTAAGAAACTTTCTTTGTCATTGGCAGCGAACTCCAGTTTCAAATTCCTTTCATTTAAACTTTAGGAAACGCTCAAACCTTCATTTATCTTTTCATTCTTTTCCACTGTCCATTTTATTTTCCTTTACACACCCTTCCAAATATCTATATTTTTCAAAATTAATGTGAAGCAAAAACAGTATTTATGAAAAGGGATAGTAGCTATTGAATTATAGTGAGCTGGTAATAATTGAATTAAGGATTTTATTTATTGTTATATTTTATTTTATTTTTGATAATATAGGCATGAAGAAGGGGTTCAGTTTCATGACTTAAAGGAAGATTATATTTAATTAGTAAGGAAAAATTGAAGGCGCTAAATTGTTGTAATAAACTCTACCTTTTCAACAGAGATATACAGGTGAAAATAAAAATTGCAACATTGTTCACTATAGACAGCAGATAGCATTGTGGAGAGCTTTACTTGGATAGTTATTTCTAGAGCTGAGTGACCGGTGGAAAAAATTATCAGAAATATTAATTGAAATTCGAAAGCACATTTCTAAGGGACTGTGTCTGTGACCCTTTTGTATTCACTTTCTGTGATCATTTGAGTTTCAATAGCAAAGAGTGAATTTTAACCTTGAATATTTGCTAATTTTGAATTGCACAATTTGCAATTCAGGCTGTTACCTAAGTCATCCAATCAGAGAACTGAAACAATTCCATGTGACTTATGAAACTAACCAAGACTGTGCATACTGTGAATATTCACAATGAATTGTTTGTGAATTAGCTGCAGAAATGCATGAATGATTCTGAATAACAAATACATTTGAGCATTTTGTGATCCTTTTGTAGACAATTCATGAACATTAAAGAAGGAAAAATTAATTCAATACAACTATTAATTGCAAATTACTTGCTCACCTCTGTTTCCCAAACCTGAAGATGAAAAGACTTTATGCTCATGTGTTTGAATAGTTTTTGTTATCCTATTGATTGTCTGTTTTCTTAAGCAGACAATACAGTATTCAGGTTTCATCTTTAACTTAACTAGCACCTTTCAGTCCAAAGAATACTCAACTGCTCTCATAAATGTTACAAGCTGATCATGAAACCCACCACAGACATTTAGCTACCTCTGGGATTAAACACAGGGTATGTTTAACAGTGCACAGCAACAGTAGACAACAGTTTGAGCGGGAAGTAAAGAAGAATCTGTATTCAACTGAAATCACAGGGGAAATATAAGTAGGTTGAATATAGAATTGCATAGAAATATAGGGCTGGCAGGGTCTTTGCAAGGTCATGTAGTCCAGCCCCCTGGGCTGAGGCAAGACTAAGTATATACCTGACAGGTGTTGTCTAACCTGTTCTTAAAAACCTCAAGTGAGAGGAATTCCTTCAAACTACTCCAATATGACTTTGGTCAAATATATTTAACTGGTCAGCTTTGGGGGCATAATCTACTGTATTGATTTGCATTTGGAAAGAAAATGTTAGTATAAAGATCTTGCCTAAGCACAGGGTCTCTTCGTGTTAGCGATCTCGTGGGAACAGTTTGGAGGCTTCTGCCCTGTACTCCATTTTTCCTTTGAGATTCTAAGTTCCATTTACCGATCAGCACCCAGGAATCTTGAAAGCCGAAAGATAAAAACAAGATTCTTTCGATCCTTCCATTTGAAAAGGCCTGCAAGCAGATTGCAGCATTTCCTAGAGAGGCTCTTTGACATGGGGACTTGGTTCAGGTTGTGCATTCAAGATAAAGAAAATACCTGTAAAATCCCCTCTGGGAAGAAAGGATAATTACAGACTGCAGGTTTGAAATATAGCTGATGGCACTGACCTCCTTCTCAGGACCATCAATAAATACCTCCCTGCTGAAACACCAGGAAATTGAACAATCTGAACTCCAAAGTACCGTCTGATTGAAAAGAAGGGCTTTCAAAGGTACAATAGGAGCCACTGCCTCTCTCACACCCACACGCAGACACTTCTTGTATATCTGTGTATCTATAGTATGTTATTTACAACTGGAGACATTCAAACTGAGGTTAGATTAGTCCTCCTTGATGGATGATGATAATCCTTTGCCCTTCTTAATGTTTACAAACATTAATTAACTAAAGCTTCTCAACCCTGTCTACATAAATACATCTTACCAGTGGGCAAAATGAGGCAGAGAGAGCTTAAGTGATATACCCAACGTCCCACTTTGTGCCAAGGAATCGAATCCAGGAATTTTGATTCCCTGTCCCCTGCTCTAATCACTAGGCATTGCTGTTTCCGATGCAAGGGGCTGGACTAGCTTACACAAAAGGTTCCTTTGTGCTAGCATCTAGAATTCTGTCACACACAGTGAAACTTGTCTTTAGCAACCTCTCAAAGGACTGATAAAAATAGATTACTCCGTGCAGGTGTCCTTTTAAAGGTGGAGCAGAACTTTACTCTCACGGCTGTAAATCTAGAGTAACTCCATTAAACTCAGTGGAGCTGACACTAGTGTGTAACCAGTGAGAGGAGAAAGAACCAGGACCAGTGTGTCTAAGGATACTTCTGGGGGCTGTATCTTAAGACTAGAGACTGTTTTATAGGGTTGGTCTCCTATACAGGTTTCACTGAATACCTCTTTAAAACACCCGTCCAAGTGTTAACATTCAGACTTCCTGAAGAGCTGTTGCTATAACAGCTGCATTACACAGAGGTTTGGTGTAGCTGGGGTCTAGGGTTTGATAGGCATGTGTCAGAGAGAAGGCGAAAACAGGCTGGTAGGAAGGGTGAAGTTTATTGATCTACATACTCCCTGTGGACTTGTTTCTTCTTCACCATGCCCAGTGATTGAGTTGGAAATAAAGCTGAGCAAGTAATTTGCAAATAAACAATTTAGTCGTCAAATGTTGCCACTTTTTCGGCCCACAAATTGTTTTCAAGACGGACAAACATTTCTCAAATGAAAAAGCACGTGCACATTTTTGTTGTAAAATATTTTCTCCTGTAAGAACAGTTCACTGCAAAGAGCCAATATTTGAACCTCAAAATGTGTCCATCATGCTCCACATCATGATATCTGAGTGGCTGGTGGCTAGCTACCAAAATCACGTGGTATTTTTCCTGTAATTTGATTGGATGCCGTATGTACACAACCTGACCACCACTGTGCACACTGCTAATTTGTCAATTAAATAGAAGCTTCAAAATTTGCTTGTGGTGAATGTTCCTGCTTAAAAATTGCTGTTTACAAGTCACCTACTGAAGCTTGAAGGCTCAGATGTTTGTGGGAAGCAGACGCAAGCATACTGCAAACACAGCAGAACTGAAATTCACTTTTGAATTCAAATGAAGATTTGCAGAAGGCTCCTTTCCTGATTTACATCCAGATTGTGTTTGAAACTTCTTCTAGCAAAATTCAGTGATTCTTAATCCTTCCTCATCAGGATGGCATGTCAGTGGGAATAAAGGCAGCTACAGGGAACAAGATGAAACATTTAAGCCTAAGAAATACCAAAGCCAAGGCTACAAGACTCCCTCCATCCAGTCCAATTTCCTTGTAAAGCTCTCTTTGCTCCATACTGGTGTGTGCCGGGGCTAAGAATGCAATTTTCAAATGAAAGACAGGGAAGAGAGTCACCATTTTCAAATGTACATCAGGAATCAATTGACTAGTCTCTAAGGGCAGTATCTGGTCCGACAATAGAATTTTGAGATCCCAGCACTGCAAGGAGTTTTTATACATTCACAAGCTCGAATATCCACTTGTTGCAAAGACAGACAGCACCCTGGATGCCTGGAGGTGGAATGTCATTGCCACCAAAGCACCAAACCCTCAGGACAAAGGATGGAGGGTATCTCCAGAGGCAACAGCACCACAGGGTTACAAATCTGTCAGTGCTGCAATCCTAACCCATTCCTGACAGATGAAAGCTTATTCTGCTTGCTGTACAGTGGGAGCTGGGGATAGAGAGATGTCTGCTTTCTAACAGACACTGAGGTTGGCGTGGGATGGGACAAACCGGACTGGGACAAATAGGAAACTCCCCAAGCCCTTTCTCACTTTTTGAGAGGAACTTCTTGGATACATTTCCCCTTCCCTTTCTGGTTTCTCTCTGCACCTGGAAACTGAATCCAAAGCAAAGGCTTCTGTGCGCAGGGGACTCCTAGCTGGGACCAGGAGCAAACGTGCTAGAAACCTTGTGCTTAAGCTTCCTAGTCTTGGGAGATCTCCAGCCCAATTCTACAGAAACAGGCCTTACTCTGTTCTCCCTGGCACTGGTTTTACACCCATCTAGTTCCATTGGCTCAGTGGAGTGACTCCTGATTTACCCTGGTGTCAATTGTCGGTGAGAACCAGGCGCAAGACATTCAGATAAATGACCAGGAGTTTGGATGCTTCCCCAAACCAGAACCAAACCCAAACTCCAAGCTTCCTTTCTTCTGCTACATTTTGTAAACACCAATCTGCACATTTTACAAACCTTGGCCCTGCTCTCAGGCACCCTGAGCGAGTCAGAGGGGACTGCAGTGAAGCCCATGGAGTTCCCAGGATAAGCGAGATCAGAATCAGAGCCATTGGCAGCAGCCAATGCATTATTCTTCCAAGGGAGCAAAAGAGAAACCCTCCTCCAGCCAAGCTCCCGGCGTTGCAGGGAATAATCAGTTTACAGATTGTAAGGTGACAATTAAAGCTCTCAGTTGCAGGGAGTGTGATGTACCATTTATTACGGGGGGCTGAGGCAGCTGCTTGGGGAAAGTCAAGTGCTGGGTGCAGATGCTTTGCAAGGAAGGATTTTGATACCGGAGTAAATGTGTAAAGATTTTTTCCCCAGCAAACTGTAGGCAAAAGTGGATCTAGTGGAGCTCTCATTTCCCTCTGCTTTGGCTGGGGCTGTGTTAGTAATATGAGGTGGGGGGTAGGTAGCAGGCAAAGATGGCCTTGTGTTGACGCCCTCAAAGCAGGGGGCCTCCCCAGCCAGCATAGAGCTGGCAAAAGGACTCTGTGCAGTCTCCCTGAGCACCAGGGCATCCTGATGGGAGGAGGGGATGTGGCCAGGGAGCTCTGCACTCCAGTTATTCTGGGCTGTAGAATGGCCACAAGTTAGAACACCCCTTGGACTTAACTTAAACAGGGGGCTGGGCAGCCCCCCCCTGAACCCAGAATCCAGGAGGTACAGAGATGGCTTAAAGCCACCTTTCCCCTCACCATCCTGGGCTGTATCACCTGAGACGCAGCACAGAATCCAGGCTCCTGCCTCCCATTATGTTTTGAGAAAACTGCAGCATCTCACTGGAAATGCCGGGCCCTTCACAGGTTGGTCTTTCAGCTCCCTTCTGTCTATCTACAAAGCATCAATCAGTCTCGTATCTAGGCACTGTATCTACTCCCCCTGGCTACATCTACCATCCCAGCACTTCCACCTACGGGATCTTTCATCCAAGGATCTCAAAGCACTCGACAAGCTTTAATTAAACATCACAACCTTCCTCCAAGGTATCTTTATCCCCATTTTGCAGATGGTGAAACCCAGGCACACAGAGAGAAATGACACAATGTATGTCCAGGGCAGAGCTGGACTAGCACCCGGAGTCCTGACTCCCAGCTCTTACCACTTGGGCACCCCGCAGCATTTGTGGGTTTACAGCAGCTCCACTCCGTGACCCAGCATGAGGAGCGTGGGGTGATAAAAGCTAGCCCAACCCTGTTGAAAGCTGTGAGGGAAGGTACACAGAACCGCCACGTGGCTGTCTGGTCTTAGAACCTGGGACACATTTTGAAATCTCTCTCTGCCCTTGTGTGAAAGTCCCTGTCTCAGATTAATTGAGTTCTGTCTCAACGTGTGAGTTTCACCATCTCAGACAGCTACGCCCAAGGTGTGTGCAGCGGACCAAAGAGATCCAAGTCAGCGCGCACGTGCGCGCACACACACACGGCATTTCTGGCTGGAAATCACAAGTTTCTCTCGTTCAAAGGGAAGACAAAATGGCATGTGCCCTCTAGCACCATGGCTGGATGCTCACAGGGGATTTTAGCTCACCATTTACACTGCTGTTCGGCACACACAAAACGTGTAACATGTAGCAACCAGTGCCTCCCTTGGGAGAGTAAACCAGACAGTGAGATCCTGAGCTCTGCCTGATGGAAATGTACCTGGCAACATGATATTGCAGAAACACAGAGGCAAATTCCCTTCCAACATCCGCCCACTACTTGCACATTTATTACTGACACTGCAGTATTTT
The DNA here is from genome assembly GCF_028017835.1 of Emys orbicularis. Classification (NCBI taxonomy): domain Eukaryota; kingdom Metazoa; phylum Chordata; order Testudines; family Emydidae; genus Emys; species Emys orbicularis. The sequence continues at coordinate 3,997,674 of NC_088705.1, read as the reverse complement.
TAATGGCTAAATTTATTATACGAGAGAGGATAACAGATCAGACCGTGTGAGAAAATCCCCCCTGATATTTCAGGACAACGTCAGTTCAAAGCAAGTTCAAAGCATTTCAGTGGGCAAGTCTGTAGGGCTAGATTCACCTGACTCCCATTTATTTCAGTAGGCGCTAGATGTCTAAGTACCTTTGTGAATCTGGGCCTTGGTTCTCCATCTATGAAATAGAGATGATAATACTCCTTGTCTATTTACGCTGTAATTTCCTTGGGGCAGGGACTGCCTCTCGCGATGTGTCTGTTCAGCGCTCAGTACTATGGGCCCCTCTTCTCAATCGGGGCCTTTCGGCACAACCAGAATACAAGTAAATGCTATTCATTAATGACACGCTGCCATTTATAGTCTGTAAGCCCCTGGTTTAACTTGGGATTTCCAAAGGGACACAGCTAAAGATAGGTAGCTCCAAAACACAATCTATCCGTCTGCCTAAAACTGTCTGCAGACTCCATGAGTTTCCCCCCCAAAATGGGAACTTAATGTTCCTTGCTCAAAAGTAAACCAGTGCCAGTCACCCAGCACACAAGCCACACCTTTTAAATCCCTCCTTAAACCCCACCTTTGCTTTGCAAAGCCCTGTCTTCTAGCACCGCCTGGGCTGTGGGCTCCCTGCAATGGCAGGTCTCTGGGAACACCCCCCCAGCCCCATCTCCAACGCTACCAGGTCCTCCCCTTGTCTGAGCTGATTATTCAGCTGTTGCATAGTCTGTAAACTCTCTGGGGCAGGGGCTGTCTTTCAACACTGGAGCTAAATGGGTCTCTAATCTGAGTAACTGTTTCCATAGAAATAATTAAGTAAGAATAATTGTGCATAGTGAAGCAGAAAGCATCAGGAAAGAAACAGGTTTCAAGTTTTCCAGGCAGTTACTACAAACACACAATAAAAGTATCACTTTCAACATGACTGGGGAGGGGCTTAAATCCATAGAAGCCAAGCTAAGCTAAGCAGACAGTGCCACCTAGCCATATTTTATCATCTTCCCTATTCTCCCCATCCCATTGAGTTTGGTAGCTTTGGATGCTCTGGCAGGTAGAGGCGATGCTCACTAACTTAAATCAGATCCATTGCCAGTCCCCTAGCTCAGCTCAACACAAACAGAGAGAAAGAGAAATCTACCGCTGCTGCATCCCTTTGTAGCCGTCCTCCTGGAGTAACTCCCTCCAGCTGAGCCCTATCCAATTACCTCTCCTCCCAAGCCTGGCTGTCTGGCAATCCCTCAGTGAGGAGAGAAACACCTGGGGTGAGTTCTGTGTCCAGGAGAGCATTTTAACTCCTTCCTTGCCACCCAGTGACTGGGTTTATATTCACCGTTACACAGAGGAGCAGTACCTTGGGCGTGTCCCTGTAACATTCACGCTGGCAATACAGTCTCTGTATAATACAAGGACAGATGGCTCAGCTCACCAAAATTCCTAACTAGGGTCCTATATTTCTAGGGTTATCCATCTGCAGTGGGGTCAATTCATCCTTTGATAGACACACCAGGGCTGCCCAGAGGATTCAGGGGGCCTGGGGCAAAGCAATTTTGGGGGCCCCTTCCATAAAAAAAAGTTGCAATACTATAGAATACTATATTCTTGTGGGGGTCCCTGTGGGGCCCGGGGCAAATTGCCCCACTTGCCCCCCCTCTGAGCAGCCCTGATACACACCTATTTCTCATCGAGTCTAATGGAAGAATAAGCCCACTGATGGGAAGGCAATACCCCCAGTGTTCAAAGGTGGATCAAACCCCAGACAGGACATCTCAGGTGGTCTAAACCAAGGAGACTTTAGAGGAGAAAGCCCCAGTACAATGCAGCCTGCTTAATTTTTATATCACAGCCATAACGCTGGAGGCAAACACCCCTGAACACTGGGAATGTTCCGATCTAGACTTGTATCCAAACCATGCATCCCTTCCCAGTGCCGCCTCTGCTTAGCACATGGTGTAACGGAACGTTTCCTGGTGAGAACCATCCAATGGCCTGAAGCCCAGCCATTTTGCCATGAAAACCTTGTCCCCGTATGTAATTTTAAATCTTGTTACAGTGGTTCCTCCTGCTGCACTGGGGCCCAGGTCTAAATCTCAGAAATGTTCTTTGCTTAGACCAACTCAGCACTGATTTAGTTGGGAATTGGTCCTCCTTTGAGCAGGGGGTTGGACTAGATGACCTCCTGAGGTCCCTTCCAACCCTGATATTCTATGATTCTATGACTCTCAGAGGGTCAGTCGTCTGGAAGCACCAACCTGGCTTGGCAAGTGAGACTCTGCTCTTTCAAACTGCATCGGAAACAAAGCGAACCCAGCGCTAGCGCAGTGAGGGTTTCGTTTTGCCTGCTGAGTATTGGGCAAACCTCCGATAGTCGTGTGCTTCCTTCTTGTCTGCAGGCTGGCTCAGGTGTTCTGATCACCTGCGTCTTGAGGGAACAGGAAAGCAGCTGTTCTGCAGATCGGGGGACATTTTGGTTTGCTTGTGACAAGAGCCAATTTTGGTTCCGAAAAAGCCAAAGAAACCAAACTTCCAGTCTCTGATGGTAGTTTTGTCTCTCACCTGCAGCAGGTTTATTGGTAAAAAAAGCTGCAGATCAGACCAGGCAAACAGAAAGCGATGCCAAAAAGAAAATAGTTCATGTAGTTATGTTTGACTGTCTGATTGGATTGAGGAAGCCTGGTCTAGTGGATAGGGTAGTGATCTTGGAGTCAGGAGATTTGGAGTCTATTCCCAGTGCTACCAATGGCCTGCTCTGTGACCTTGGACAAGTTACTTCCCCTCTCTGTGCCTCTGTTTCCCCTTCCACCTTCTTGTCTATTTAGATTGCAAACACTTTGGGACAGGACTCTCTCTCCTTCTGTGTATATACAGCACCTAGCACAATGGGGCCCTGGTCTCAGTTGGGGTTTCTAGGCACTACTGAAATCCAGATCATTATTCAAATTAATTGTCTCCTATGGGTTCTCCTTGTCACAGCGCCTATACAATTCAGAAAGTCATTGCATGTAACAGAGACTGCCTAACTGGTTCTGGACTGTGGCTGTGGGAGTGGCAGGGACTAGTTTAGTCTTCTCTAGGTGGATTGGTTTTCTGCAGTGTGCATATTCCTAAAAAAAAGTCAGCACATGTTTTAAAACTGTGATAGTGACACATCATGTGTCAGTGCCTCATCATGCCCTGTTCATCCGCCCATCACTCTGCTGCTATGCACCGCAGCGCCCGGCGTTGCTGCCCAGCACTCTGTCACGGCATGGAATGCCTCCCAAACACACGTCTGCATTTTACCTTTTTGCTCTGCAAGGTGAGCTTTCCAATAGCGTCCAGCATTACACCGCCCCAAGTCCAAATGGATTCGCCCTCTCATCCAGGACCAGGGGAAAACAAATGCTGTGACATGTGGATGAGTGGTGCTGCATGGTTCTACCGGGCTGCATGGTTATGTAGACAGACACACAGATACGTAGGTGCCAAGTGGTGCGTGGAAGCATGAATACACATTGATGCATGAATCCACAGGGATGCCCAAATGCGTGATGAAGTATGAACCTACAAGTAATGCACAGCTCTTCGCGGACACATGAATGCATGGAAACACATGGATACACAGTGATGCACAAAACACATGAAACCACAAGACATACACAACTCTCCAGGGATGCATGGGACTGCATGGATGCATGATGATGCATGTCTCAATGAAGTCCAAAAACGTAGGAATGCATGGATCTGCAGTGAGACACATCTTTGCAGTGATACGTGGACATTTTTAAAACATGCTCTGGCTTTTTATTTTAGGAATGTGCCAAGGGATAAATATTAACCATCCTGGGAATGTGAAAGAAAGCCCTGACGTCGCTGCTGTCTGGAAGCAGCTCTGCTTTCCTAGCCCATACGGTGATGTTCTTGAATCTTTTAGCCTCTGTTCTTCCCTTAGAACTGCTTAATCAGCCACAATCCCAAGTGTCACAACTGTCAGAACTTTACCCTTTGCTAGTCAGTTCCGAAGGGAAACCCCATGCAACCTGTCCTTCAGTCCCCCGACGCTGTCGGAGTTTCACACTGAGAGGGAACTTAATAGACCTTAGCTTATTTCCATTCATCTTTTAGCCCTAAAACATTAGCCAGTTTTATGTAACATGTGCTGCTCTTTTATTGCCATGCTAACAAGTTGTTGAGCTGTATTTACAATATGCTGATTGTAAGGCCCCCTTAATGGGCTTAGTGTACTTGCCCTTTCCGATTAAATTTCGGGTTTGCTGTTTCATTTTGGGCATGTGTATTTCCTTTATAAACCTGGATCTCACCCTGTTATTTGTTGCTCTAAGTATTAGGCATGTGTACTGTTTGAATGTACATCATGGAGTGACCATTACTCAGTAACCACAAAGAATGCCAGGGTTTAAACAATCTGGAGTGATTGCATTTGCAGTTAGCTGTGGAGTCTTTGAAAACAGTGGATTCAGAGTTAAATTGGGTATTAATTTAAAATATAAAACCCAAAGTCACTTGGCACAAGCCTCTGCCATGGCTCTAACCGAGAAACCTTTATTGTGTCTAAAGAGGTTTCTTACTGAAGTGATGTCTGGGGAAAATAGGCCAGTTTCACTCTTGGTGTAAGGCCATGGGCCCTGTGTGGTGTCTGCTGTTCACCACCATCCGTCTGCCTTTCTGCTTTTAATTGGCATTTTCCCCATTAAGTACAAGGCAGCTTGTTCTGGGTTGTTTGGTGAACTGATCTTTTCAGTTAACTTTAGACCAGGGTGACCCAAGTGCGGGGCTCCCGCTTGCTGTGGGCCTGATCCAAAGCCAGATGAAGTAAATGGAAGTCTTCCCATGTCCACACACACAGCCCTTAGCTCCCCTGGGGTTTGCTGAGTCTCAGATAACGGAGGTGCTAGGGACAGAGTCCAGGTCTTCTGTTCCTCCTTAATGGTGCTGTGTGAACATGGGCCCCAATGAAAATCCCAAATCCAAAACCCCTCCAAAAATCAGCAGTACTGGAAATCTTGAAACAGGATCCAGATCTGAGTTTTGCAAATGGCCCCTTTCTCTGTGACAGGCCAAACCAAAATCTTGGATCCCTAAGCACCCCTAAGGCAGACAGAGGAAGGCGGGATTGGGGATCTGGTCAAAATTATGCACCTGGTCCTTTCCTAGAGGCCAAACAAGAACCCCAGGTCCTAGCACCCCTGAATTTGGAGGGATAAGTTACAGATCTGCATTTTGCCTGGTTTTCAAACCACCCCTCAGGCAGTTTCTCTTTCTCCATTAAGAAACATACAAGACCAAGGAAAACCCCATGGTCATGTCTGTTTACTTCTTACGATGGAAATGCCTGTGCATTGAGCTCCTGGAATGCTGCCTGAGGGGCCCCGAGCGTCACCAAGTTTCTGTTTCCTCTGCTTTAGACCCTTTCCAGTGACATTCTTTCTCTCTTGCTGCTTTTCCTTCCAGTGCCCATCCCCTCGAAGGCGAACGGCACCACCATCTCTGCACTGTCGATGAACAAAGACAGTTTGATTGGGGGGGTGACAAATCCCAACGAGGTCTTCTGCTCCGTGCCTGGCCGGCTCTCCCTTCTCAGCTCCACCTCTAAGTACAAGGTGACCGTCGGGGAGGTGCAGAGAAGGCTTTCCCCACCAGAGTGTCTCAATGCCTCTCTTCTCGGGGGAGTCCTCAGGAGGTAAGCATCACACCATACTTATCTTCCTCTGATTTTGTCTCTCCTCTGCTTCCTTCAGGTCAAAGTGTCTGAGCTATTTCCAGTGATGAACGCTGGCCGGTCATTATTAATTATTTGCATGCAGTAGAGCCTAGGCGCCCCAGTCAAACACAGAACAAAAAGCTAAACCCTGCCCCAAACAGCTTACAGTCTAGGGAATGCCCTTGAGACTGTCCCACTGACTTCAGGCGGCACCTGCGGGTCCTTCCGATTTGGGGTGATGTACAGGTCTGGTTACAATTTCAACACCCTAGATCTGAATCTGGAAAAGTTCACATCTCCTGATCCACATTGTGCAACTGCCCCCTAAGTCTATAACAGGCCAAGCCAAAGCCCTGTCCCAAACACCTTGCCAAACTTCAGGGGTGCTCAATATCTGGATCCAAGTATGAATTTTGCAGCTTGTGCCCTAGTTCTGGGATCCACTGCGAGTGCTTTGTTCAGCTCTACCAAGTGGTTATTCTTATACCTTGTCATCGGATAGAGAAGTCCCAGTCCAGGACTCTTTTTATCTCAGAATAGCAAAGGCTGCAAAGGTGTTGGATTAAATTATTCCAGTAACAGGCCACGTGTTTTGCTGCTGCTCTGGGTGATAGTCAATTTTATTACTTTTCACAGAGATTCTGCCCCAAACCTGCAATGATGTTTTCTGCATAGGAAGCTTACTGGTTGGCTGTTGCTATTGTCACTCCAGTAAGACCCACCTTTTGGAGGTGGGACTCTCTAAGAACAACAGGTTTCAGAGTAGCAGCCGTGTTAGTCTGTATCCGCAAAAAGAACAGGAGTACTTGTGGCACCTTAGAGACTAACAAATTTATTAGAGCATAAGCTTTCGTGGGCTACAACCCACTTATTCGGATGCATATAGAGTGAAACATATATTGAGGAGATATATATACACACATACAGAGAGCATGAACAGGTGGGAGTTGTCTTACCAACTCTGAGAGGCCAATTAAGTAAGAGAAAAAAAACTTTTGAAGTGATAATCAAGATAGCTCAGTACAGACAGTTTGATAAGAAGCAAGTGTGAAAATACTTACAAGGGGAGATAGATTCAATGTTTGTAATGGCTCAGCCATTCCCAGTCTTTATTTAATCCTGAGTTGATTGTGTCTAGTTTGCATATCAATTCCAGCTCAGCAGTCTCTCGTTGGAGTCTGTTTTTGAAGTTTTTCTGTTTTAAGATAGCCACCCGCAGGTCTGTCATAGAATGGCCAGACAGGTTAAAGTGTTCTCCCACTGGTTTTTGAGTATTATGATTCCTGATGTCAGATTTGTGTCCATTAATTCTTTTGCGTAGAGACTGTCCGGTTTGGCCAATGTACATGGCAGAGGGGCATTGCTGGCACATGATGGCATATATCACATTGGTAGATGTGCAGGTGAACGAGCCCCTGATGGTATGGCTGATGTGATTAGGCCCTATGATGATGTCACTTGAATAGATATGTGGACAGAGTTGGCATCGGGCTTTGTTACAAGGATAGGTTCCTGGGTCAGTGTTTTTGTTCAGTGATGTGTGGTTGCTGGTGAGTATTTGCTTTAGGTTGGGGGGTTGTCTGTAAGCGAGGACAGGTCTGTCTCCCAAGATCTGTGAGAGTAAAGGATCATCTTTCAGGATAGGTTGTAGATCTCTGATGATGCGCTGGAGAGGTTTTAGTTGGGGGCTGAAGGTGACAGCTAGTGGTGTTCTGTTATTTTCTTTGTTGGGCCTGTCTTGTACAAGAAAATAAAGAAAATAACAGAACACTGTTCTGTCACAGAACACTTCAAAAGTTTTTTTTCTCTTACTTAATTGGCCTCTCAGAGTTGGTAAGACAACTCCCACCTGTTCATGCTCTCTGTATGTGTGTATATATATCTCCTCAATATATGTTTCACTCTATATGCATCCGAAGAAGTGAGTTGTACCCCACGAAAGCTTATGCTCTAATAAATTTGTTAGTCTCTAAGGTGCCACAAGTACTCCTGTTCTTTTTTCTAAGAACAACATTAAAGCCCAACAGGTCTCTGTGCGCTCCTGGGCACATGGGTATTTTTGCAATACAGCGCATCGCTTTGCAAGTTCCTACAAGCTTGCAGCCCAAATGCTTCTTTGTTAATGAATCTGCGAGTGTCCTGCACAAACTTAGATGAGCTGCTGTTTGTTGGAACAAAGGCATCACTGAGGATTGCTATTGTTGAGAATTTGAAACAATAAAACTAGTGATGGGATGAAGGTTCTTTTTATTCTCATATCTGTTTCATTCACTGAACAGCAGTTCTTTTCATGACTATAAAAGAATCCAGGACTACCATGTCGTTTGGAATATAGAAATTGATTTTAGCACACTTTATATTCTGTTATCAGTAGTCCTTACAATTGAGATTCGTGAAGCTCATTGTATATTTTATGCCAGATCAAGAGACTACTCAGTTACAACAGGCTGGGAAACAGCAGTTTGTGTGTTTCTTTTTCTTTCCTTTCAACTAAAATTTTTTCCCTCCTTGTTTCCCTCTTGCAGGGCAAAATCAAAAAATGGTGGAAGGTGTTTAAGGGAAAGATTAGAGAAAATAGGCTTAAATCTACCTGCAGGAAGGCGTAAAGCTGCCAATGTCACTTTGCTGACGTCGTTGGTGGAAGGTAAGAGTCGTTCTGTGATTTAACATCACACTGGGGTGCCCAATCTTTGCCCAGTCTAAGTCCTCCATTTGCAATTTGTCAGAGGGCCTAAAACAGAACAGATTAAGCAGCAGCCATCATTAATCCAGAGTGGGGTCTGCATGTAATTCTCCATCTTCACCCAAGCACGTCTTCTGAACTAACAGATTTCTGCTGGGCTAACAAGAGCACAGTTTGGAGAAAGTCCTCACAATTGGAACGAGGTAGCTGCAGACCTGTCAGACCAAATGTAGCAGTGTTTACACGTGGCAACCAATGCTTTTGGGGTCCCTTAGAACATCATGGGATCTAGAATTTAGAACCACTGAAAATTGAAACCCAACCTGTGTTGCTTAGCTATGTCTGGTTCACATAAGTCACATTTTATTCTTTCTGCTCCCTCACTGCATGAGCTTAACTCTCCTGATCAAATTTGTGGCACAAGTTTGAAATGTGCTATCAACGACTATTCGAGCTTAAAATTCACTTTTGTGAATGACTACAAGTAAAACTCAGTCACATGAAGATTCACAGAAAGCAAACACAAAAGGAGCAGGAACACGGCCAAAGCAAACTCATTAAGAAATTATCACAAATATTCACCAACCTATTCACAAATATGCACTCACTTCTATTGCAAATTTACTGGATTACTGAAAATGTTGTGTCCTTGGCCCAAACAGACCTGTTTTGTTGGGACTCAGACTTGTGTAGATCTCCACACGTTCCCTTGTCTTGCCTTTGAAATAGGTCAAATGCACTTCCAATCCTAGCTGCCCCCATGTCTGGATCCGTGATACACTAGTGCTCTGCACACTCCGTAAAAATATGCTTGAGGTTGGCTCAGTGGCACTGCCACGTGGGACAGAAAGGTTCAATTCCCAAAAGAGAAACTGGGGGAAACACAGCCTTCAAGGGAGTGTAGAGGGAGATAGTCTGTAGTGGCTGATCTTTGAGCGTGGTGGTGGGTGCTGAGTGAGGCTATGGGAAACATGCTATGTAGGGCCTCCATAGTCAACATATAACTTGCCCTTTAAGCATGAAGTCCCCTTGCTTAAAGCTGCATGTTTAGTAGTTCTCCTCCCAGCCTTCACACTGTGGAAATGATGATGTCGCTACCGCATCTATGGACCAAAGGACACAGGAAGGAGACAAATGAAATGGTGGCTTCAACTCCCTTCCAGCTTCGGAATCCATTGTATTTGCGCCCAGCGTGTTGGAGGCAGCTGCCTGCAGTTTTTGAATAGAAAATCGTCTCCATTGTTGCCAGCAAATTAAATGACCCGCTTCATTAGGCGGAGGTTGTTACCAAGGGCCGTCGGTGCGTGCTGAATGACAGGCTGATTTCCATTAAAAGAAAAGAAAGAAAAGAATGAAAGAAAGGAAGAAATATACATTTTGATTTCATGAGGCTGCTGACTTTTTGGTTACTGCTTAACGGCTCATAGTAAATAAAAGAGTGGCCCCATGTGTGCTTGATGGGTACGATTTCCTCTTGCAACGCAGTGTTATGGTCTTGGAAGATGGTTCACCCAGGGGAAGGTGCTATTGCTTTGCCATTTTTCAGCAGACAGAAACTAGGTTGCCCTGCTATGCCTCAGGCCCTTTTTGCTTGGACATTTGCTGTCTTATTTTAATCTGTTTGCTCCCCTCTGCCTCTTCAACCTCTGTACTTTTTATTTATTCATTTTTTTATTTATTACTGGGTGTTTTTTAGCGTTAATTATATTTTTATATTGATGCACAGCTGTTCATAAATATAGATGGAGGGAGAACCGGTGTCCGTGGGTAAATGAGACAGGGGAATAAAAAGCATCACCTAAAATAGCAAAAGAAGAACATTAAACACATAAGGCTGTACTAGAGGGATGTCTCCTGTGCTTAGTGGACAATTTGCTTGCTTCCAGAGCTTTGCTTCCAGAAGAACTCACCCGCTGCTTCTCCTGTGCTAAGGTTCAGCCAGTTTTGAGTCTAAGATTTGTCTCTTTTGATTCTCATGTGCCAGTCTCATTATCTTCTTATAAAAAGGAAGCAAGGCATGCTAGAACCAGGGGGAAGGGAAGAGCAGAAGCTACCGTCATGTCCTCCATGAATATACTATGCAAATCCCAATGACAGTATTTAGATACTGCAATGATAGACACGTTGGAAATATCTAAGAGAGTCACATGGGCAAATCAGCAGAAATAGAAATTTGTGTTTGGAATTTTTCATGGGATTTTTGGCGGTCTGCTCCCTGGCATGTTGGGTGCAGGTTTCACTGGGGTTACACCAGGGATGAATTTGGCCTTAATTCTGCACAAGATACCAGGTTACGTTCCAACTTTCAAAACACTCCAGAAAAGAGATGTGTGAAAAGAATGTGGCTAATGTAGGCTTCTGGCCCAAAGACTTTACTGGGATTGCTCAGGCGCTTAAAGAAACACGTGGGGTGAAATGTCGGCTGAATTAGGGCATTACCTGTATAAAGTCACTTGACAGCTCTCCTTCATGGCCATCTCTGCCATGTGCCCTCCTGTGCCACACTGGCCTGCTGGTGCCCCAATCTATTTCATTACAGCAGGTAAGGAAACCCCTGCTCCACCAGGCCCTGATTCAGCAAAGCACTTTAAGAACATGTTAAGAATGTTATGAGTACTGACCCTCGAGTCAAGCCCCTTTACAATATCTCAAGTTGGGCACCCAAATCACTAGTCACCTTCAAAACGCTTAGCTTTAGCCACTAGCACATGCTTCCACCAAGCACCCAGGACAGAGCCAAGAAGTCCCAACTTCCAGTCCTTTGCTGTAACCCCACTTTTATAGCCACCGTCTCCCTGTTCCACAGCAGTGACTATATTTTCATTCATATTGCGCACATGCGCCCCCACACACAAAATTGCCCCAACTCTAATTGTCTAGTATTTCATTATATAGTTATGGCCGTGGGAGTGAGGAGGGAAAGGAAATTGAGAAGCTTCATACGGGAAGCCAAACACTCTGCCCAAAAGTGGCTTCACACGCACGATTCTCGGAGCTGGGGTGGCAGCGATGGGAACTAGGTTAATGCTATTAGGATGGATGGCCTAATACGTATGAACAGCGGGGGGCAAGTCAAATGAGCTCTGTCTGCCTAACCGGGGGTTTGGGCATGATCAATTGCCATCAGCTCTGATTATTTCCATGGGGATGCCTGAAGATGGATCAATTTCATCAATGAGAGGGCAGTTCCCTGGAATGATGGATACCCAGGCTAAGCACTCTCCCCTTAGGCCTTTCTGTTCAGCGAGGAAGGATACAAACAAGAACCGATCTTCCTTCTATTCCTCCTGTGCTTCCCCCCTTCCCCTGTTCTGGAGTAAATCACCATCTTAGGGGGTCCCCCCGCCAAAAAAGAAGTCAGTCCCCTTGGATAGTCTGGGTTTGTGGTAAGGCAGCATGGTTGCCTAACGCAATGGGATCATACTCTGATTCTGAAATAGGAGGGCTAGTAGGAAAAGATAGGAGGAGAAAACAGGTGAGAGAAAGAGAGAGATGATGGGAGAGGTGGGAGGGACAGAGATGTCTCTGTTACTCTTCCTCCTGCAAGAACACAGCACAATGGGCCAAATTCCACCCAGATGTAACTTCAGCCACATTGACTTTGGTGTGTTATTTTATGAGCCAGCAAAGGAGGGAGGGAGGGAGGGATTTTGTTCTTAGAGCCAGGCACTGTCAATCAGGACTCCTGGGGCATGATTCTCCCACAGCAGGGTACGAGAAACTCCCATTGCTTTCGGTGGGAGCTTGACCTAGCGCAGCACCTCCAGAAGGGCCCCCCTGTGGCAGGTGCAACACGACAGGCCTGTCTGCCTCAGTTTCCCTCCTGGAGCATCTCCAGAAAGAGTCCAAAGCATCTTCCCAAGTATAAACATAGCCCTTGTGGGTTCCATTTATTACAGAAGTCCCATGCATGTAAACTTTGACCAAGTGCCACAACCTTAGTCTAGAACTTCCCCAGCATAATCCAAAACAGTACCCACAGCGTACTGTCCTAGCATCCCTCCTCATGCCCCAGCTCTCCAGCCCAGTCCTCGCCTGTCCTTGGACCACGACAGCCAGCCCAGCCCTTCCACATCCAGAGAACAGCTCCACTCTTCCCAGCAGGGGCCCCACAGCCTCTCTGCTGGGAGATCACCTTTACCAGGGGAGCATCCCTCACTCTCCTCCTGGCTCTGATCCTCCCTGGTCCTTTATAGCCCCCAGTGGTGCCCTGTCCTCTTAACTGGCAAAATGGGAGCACTTGTCCTGGCACAGGAGAGCTGGACCTACTTCACAGGGGTTAGCCACCCTGTGACACAGCTACCCCCGGAATGCTAGAGCCAACCATGGAGAGTCCAGAGTTTTCCTCCCCTTGCCTCGAGATCTGAGGAAAAGGGCATCCAGCCCCAACAGAAATGAGCAAGGCTTCCCAATAAGATATGTGGAGATTTCTGCAGAAAATGCTCCCTTGTTGTTACACAAGTACAGACCCAGCTCATTCATTTGTCCTTCATCTAGGCGAAGCCGTTCACCTCGCCCGGGATTTTGGTTACGTGTGTGAAACGGAGTTCCCAGCGAAGGCAGCAGCGGAATACCTGTGCCGTCAGCACTCCGATCCCAGCGAACTCCACACCCGGAAAAACATGCTTCTGGCTACCAAGTGAGTATGCACCCCCAGCAGCATCGAGGCCCCCTCATGCTAGGCACTGCATATATGTATCACGGAGAGAGAGTCCCTGCCCCAAAGAGCTCTCAGTCCCGCACGGAGGACACACTCACGGGAATGTGCTGCACACGCTCATATCCAACGGACACACAACACAGAGAAATGCCTCAGGCACTCACATTGGAAGGACGAACATGAACATTCAAAGGACATGCTCATTGACACTGCACGCTTTTGGCTTATGTTTGCCTTTCATGACATCTCCCATGGGGATAATGCATCACTTCACCGAACACTTTCCTCTGATTGTTTGTTGTTGGATTGTTTTAAGCTAACTGTTTTCAAGTGGTGTTCTGCTCTGAACAGTGATTCCTTAAAAATAGCTGCATGGGGTTCCTTGCTTCTTGGGCCTCAGAGACTTTCAGATCATTTCACTTAGTTTACAAGTAAAAGAGGGTTTTATTTAACTGCCAGTCCTGCAAACTCATCCTGGGATCTGAGCTTTGAGCCAGGTTCTTTCCTTCTCGGACATCATCACCAATCATAAAGATTCTGCAGGCTAAATTATGCCCTAAGTAATACCTGTGCAACCCCACTGCCTTCAAATCATGCCCTCAGTGACACCTGTGCAAACATGATTCTTATTGGGGCTTCATAATGATGCACAGGGAATCGAATCAGAGACCCATCAAACTCATCTCATCCAGGCTAGCAAACAGCTATCCAATGGAAATGACCTTCAATCCCCACCAGCTCAGGGCTGAATTCAGATCAGTGTCCTGGAAGGGAAACACTTTGAGTCTCTTGGCTCAGCCAGTCCCCCCAGTGATAACAGATTAAATGAATTACAGAAACAGAGCACAAACAGAAATGTAGGACCATAGATTTCCAGCTCTTTAAAAACATAATGGCTTCCTTTCTCTTGTAGGCAAATTTGTAAAGAGTTTGCAGACTTGATGGCCCAGGATCGTTCTCCGCTTGGGAACAGCCGCCCGTCTCTCATCTTAGAGCCAGGTGTCCAAAGCTGCTTGACTCACTTCAGCCTGATAACCCACGGCTTCGGGGGCCCAGCTATCTGTGCAGCACTCACAGCCTTCCAGAACTACCTGGTGGAGTCCCTCAAGGGGTTGGATAAAATGTTCATGAACAGCACAGGGAATGGGCATGCAGCCGGAGACTCTAAAGCGTCAGAGAAAGAAGTGAAGCATCGGAAATAACATGCTGTCTCCCTACCCCTCCCCTGGGGGGAGCTCTTCCCAGCTCATGATAGGAGGTCTGATCTTATTGGTTTTGGAAAAAAAATATTAAGACCCAGTGCAACATGTTTTCCGATGTTTGAACTTGGGACGCAACTCTTAAAGCAAACAAATAAGAAGATTTAAAGAAAGAAGAAGAAGAAGAAAAGAACCTTAATGGACATCACTGAGATCGAGAGAATAAGACAGGTTGATGGCTTTTGTTTATTTTAATTGTGGATGCAGGAAGCCAAGTCATGTGCAATTTTATTTTGTTTTTTTAACCCACAACGAAATACTGAAGTGCTCCAGGAGTCTGTTCAAACTGAAACACCGAAAAATCAATAGAGAGGAAAGGCCTCAGCCACTCAAGATGTTTTTGAAACTGAGGCAGAAGTAAGTCAGGTGGGATTTTTTGTATTGCGGGCAGATCTGGATGTATAACCTGCCTTCAACAGGCAGACAGGGAATCTTCCAATGATGCCACCTACACAATAGTCCTATGCCCAAGACAAGAGGAAAATCACCAGCGTTCCTGCCTTGATTTTCAAGAGGTTTCAAGACTTTGTTTACAGTTTGCAACAAACTGACACTCACTACAGATTTTCTCTAGGGCCTATGGAACCCTGAGCCATGTCAGGAGAACAATCTTACACTCAGACTTCTTTCCAAGATGGGAATTGATCAACGAGAACCTTCTGGAATGTTACATGCAAGCCAATGGGGTCAAGCAGGTTAAGTTACACCTGGGACTAAATAAAACGCCACGATCTACAAATAACAGCACACAGGTTTATAAAATTAATAATAATTAATAAAGCACAAGGAGCAGAACTTGAACCAGGCCAAATTGAACTGAACTGTTCTAAATCTGTACATATTTATTTATGTGTAATTAAATCTGAAAGTTTTAAAATGTCCAGTGCAAGTTATTTATATCTAATTGAATTGGGATTTTTTTTTTTTTTTTTTTTTTTTTGGAAAGAGGAAAGTCTTTGGATTTTCTGCCATTAGAAATGGGAATGAAGTTTTGGAGTCACAAAACTGTAGCATGGGCAACAGGCTGTGATGATAATGACTATAGAAGTTCTGCAGGGTTTTGTACTTGCTGTTGTTTCTCTGAAAGCTGCAATCGATGTACAACACACCACAGTGTCATTCTCATTATCTTAATAAACCTCTTTTTATTTGAAGAAAACACCTTCATGTTCTCTGTGACACTCGGATTCTTCTGTTTCTGTGGCTGCCAGAAGGAAAAGTTCTACAAATCCGGGGCGGGGGGTGGGGGGAAGTCCCCCACCCCCTTTTGTTTTGTTTGTGTAGCTGACATTTGACTGAAATAAGCTATGGATTAATAGAAATGAGCTGAGAGTTACTGGAGTTAGGATTAATGCCCTGATCCTGCAAATAGCAAAGAGCACAGAGCCAGTTGCAGGACTGAAGTCTCTGATTTTACTGAAGACAATAGAGCAGAGATGGGTTCACAAAATGAGGATCTGGATCCAGAACCCCTCAAAGTTCTGGGGTGTTTGGAGCCAGGTTTTGGATTCAGGAGACAAAGACCATTGTGAAATTCAGACTGGAATTGGGGTTCAGAGTTTACGCACACACTTGCAAAATTCTAGGGTGTTCAGATCTGGAGTTTTGGCTCAGGTGTCTTGGTTCAGGCCTATGTCTGCTTTGTAGATATAGTTTTCCCTTAGGAGTAGAGCAGAGGCTGATGGAAAGCGTAGGGAAACCCTCAAATGATCCCAACATAAACGCCCTTGAAAGGGAGATGTTTGGCAATTTAAAAGGAAACGTGAATTTTTTTATATTGAAATCCTCTAGAGATGGGCCAAAACTGGAACCATTTATCCAAATCCTCATCCCTCCAAAACGTTCGGCATTCATATCAAATGGAAACTGGAGAAGAAACAGCACTGAGTTTGTAGTTTGCAAAACTAATCCCTAAATGACAATGCTTTGCAAAACCAAAAGAGTCCTGACTTTGCCCCATTCTTAGCATCATCTTGCCCATGTTAAGAGAGAGACTTATATACAAGACCTGGTTGGGGGTACTGGAGGCACATGTGCTGCATGGTATCAGAACAATATAATATGGATGCTGATATATAATTATAATCTATAAACATGAAAAGGCGAGTATAGGGGGAGTGAGAAGTCATTTCATAGTCATAAGTTATACAGGGGTTGCTTGCATGAATAGGCCACTCTTTGCATAGACCAACTAATTCTGGTGTGTTCTTGAAATGCAACCGAGAGACACATTAGACAGCATGAACATCAGGGTATAATGTACAGTAATTATTCAATTTGTCAGGGAGAAAAACTACCTCCCCCACTGTTTTCCCCTTTGGGCTGCTGGTAAGTCCCCTGAAAGTTTCATGAGCCAAAGCCTGGCTCCCTAATGTCTCAGGTGGGAACTGCTTCTTTGTGAAGTGGGTGGGAGGTTGTGGGCTCTGCCCCAGACTTCCTGGCTGCCTTTGGGTAAAGGTCTGGTTTTCAGAAGCACCCAGACCTACATTTTTAAAAGGGACTAGTGATTTTGGGTGCCCAGCTTGACACCCAAAAAAGAGCCAGGTTTATAAAAGGCAGGTGTCCAGCACAGTCTTCAAATAGGGCCCCTAAGATGGCCTCAAGTTGGGCACCCAGAAATGGAGGCACCTAAAATCAGTAACCACTTGTGAAAAGTCAGGCCTGAGTCCCACAATTGCAGCAGAAATCAATGGGACAGGTGGGCGCTCAACGCCTCTGAAAAAACTGGCTTGTAATATTTCTGCGCTTCAGTGGCACATCAGGAAACTGGGTGTAATAATACCTCTCAGCCTCTTTGGGGGTGAAGTGGGGGGTGAGGATAAACCCATAAATACTTGGTGATGGGGCCATATAAATATCTAGATATACAGAAAATACTGTTTTAACTCATTGATCTCCACAGAACAGAGAAAGATGCCTCTCCCTTATGCTATTAAACCTTGCTAATAAAATCAAGGTGTTCACCCCAAAACATGTGACAGTTGGGTGCTTATTGTTGGCTTCTCTCTTTTTGCTTCACTCCATCTGCATGTCTTTCCCAGGCAAGTGCAGCAAATCAGAGCAATCCAAAAGATAAGTTTCAGAGTAGCAGCCGTGTTAGTCTGTATCCGCAAAAAGAACAGGAGTACTTGTGGCACCTTAGAGACTAACAAATTTATTAGAGCATAAGCTTTCGTGGGCTACAACCCACTTCTTCGGATGGGTTGTAGCCCACGAAAGCTTATGCTCTAATAAATTTGTTAGTCTCTAGGGTGCCACAAGTACTCCTGTTCTCTTTGCCAAAAGATAAGTGTTTGTAAGGAGGATGCTATTTATTCAGTATCCCATTAGTGCTAGAATTCACCTGCCAGGACTCCTGTCCTGTAGGGCTCCTAGTTATTTTCTCCACCTTCCCATCATGAGAAGCCATGAGGGTCCTTTCCACAATCCAGGACCTCCCCTTGTATAAGTTCCCACGCTGACTACATATATCATCGTGGGAAAATATGTGACATTACTGTTGGCAAAGCGTATTTCAAAATAGATTCCGGCTCATGATTTCTACCCGTTATGGGACACTTTGGAATTTCAATCTAAAATCTTGTTTGAATTAATTTTGTACAAACAACAAATCTAGGGAAACCACAAGACAGTCCCTGACATGAAAAGCGAAAGTGACATGTAGACTAAGACTCGAAGTTCCCTAATACTGAGATATCTCACGGGTTAACTATGGTTAACATTGAACTGCAACTCTGTATTTTATCATTAACATAAAGAAGAGGCGGTAGTTATGTGTTGCTATTCTGCATGGCTTTGAATAGAATGAATAATTCACCTTAATAGGATACCTCAAACATGACAGGATGGTAATCTCATTCTGTAGTACAACAACACAATAAATAGACTTTTGCAAGTTGCTGACTTGTGCCTGGTGTGTTCTTTCATTTACAAGAGAGTCTTTAAAGTTCCAATTTAACAGATAGAGCACAAAGGAGTCAGACAGTCAGTAATCAATGGGAGTCTTTCTGTTGACTTTAATGGGATTTGAATCAGACATGGGGGGGGGGGGGGGGAGTGAATCACCTTCAAATCCATGTGGTGAAATTGCAGGACCAAAATCTCCTTCCAGTGGTAACAAAATAAACAAATATAACCAATAAACTCAGGGGGAAAGTAATTGGAGGAAGTGGCCTAGACAGCACAATGTCCTAGACACAGTCCCACCCCAGTTGTATTTGTTCCTGACCCAGATTTTTGGAGAACCAAACCTGAAGAATTCATCCTTTACTACACAGGATCAGGACTCTTTGGGGAAGTTTAGTTCGATTTAATAGATTTTAAAGCCAGGACGCACCGTTATGATCATCTAGTTTGACTTCCTACATACCACAAACATTATCACTTGGGGCACCAGGGACTCTTGGTGCTGGAAGTGAGAATAATATCTTTAAACCAACCCCTAGACTTTATCCCCCACTAGTAGGGCATCCCCCACATTTGAACCGACAACCTCTGGCCCTGAAAGAGCCAGTGAGCCACTTAGTGGTACACAGACATACAACCAGGGTGGAGGTGTTCAATGAAGCTGATAGCTCCTTGCTGTAAACTGAGCCTTAGCGTATTTATTCTGATGCCTCCAGGATATTTCTGCTCGATCTTTCCTAGCAAGCAGGAGTCTGAAGACATATCCTGGAATATAGAAGTGTGCCCTTAAAAATGACGTTCAGTTTAGCAGCATAGGGCATAGCAGACATCATACAAAAAGGCCTGTTTGAATGCAGATAACTATCCACTCCCTTTTGATGGTAGGGCGGAGGTCAAATGAGATCAAAGTATTGCTCCAAATCAAACAGGTAACAACTGGAGTGTGCCCAGCGTACCATCTACTGCACAGTCTGAAACTGACTTGGGAATCTTCAAGAGGCAAAGTTTTCTTGCCATGATTCAGTTGTCTAGGGACCCATATTCTGCAAACAGATAGAATGGCTTCTCTGCCAATTTTTTTCCATGTCCAAAATTTCAGCTGACGTGTGTGCTCCTGCTCATTATTCCATGCGTATTAGATAGACTTCAGCCAATTCTGTTGCAGCATCTCAAGTTCATTTAAACTTCCCCTTCTCAAATTTATGCTCTAAAGGGTGGATCACCCGCACTACTAATGGCCTGCCAATGGCCAAATTCCTCACCTAAGTCCCATGTTATGGACATAATTAAGGTTCAGTAATTCATTGAGCCTTTTGCTGGTTCTCTGCATAGGGGTGAATTTCAGCCTAATTTAGGGAGAAGCATTTCGAAAAAGTTGCAGTGGACTTTCATCGTACTGAGAAGTCGTCAGCTTTCGTTTCTTTATGAGTTGCTTTGTGCCAACCTCAGAGGTAAGTGTCTCAAGAAACATTGATAGATGTCAATACAGCTACGCTGATTTACACCAGGTGAGAAAATGGCCTACCGTACTCTTCATGTTTTCTTGACCAAAATGCAAAAATCATGCCTGGATCTCCATAGGGTCAGGAAGCAAAAGTTTCCACAAGATTCATTAATATTTTTAAATGGCTTTTATAGGGGATTACATCAGAGAAGACTGTCAGGTGAAATCTGGTGGCTTCCAGTACTTAACTCTCTCTTGGGGCTGTCCAGATAAAATAGTCTTGGTTTGTATGAGGTGCTCTCTCTATTAGCTGGTGCTGGAAACTGAAGCTGGGCTCTGAAAAATCCTGTTCTCCCGTCTATCTCCATCTTCCAAGGCAAAGAAAATTCTGCAGCCAGAACTCAGCTCGCAACTTGATGATGGACAAGAAGGACCAGGATCCAGGTCACTCTCAAGTAGTGACGTGAATGTTTTCCGGGCTAGCAGGAGTACTGCCAGGCCAGTCTGAGCTAGAGGCACAGGGAGCAGATTCTGTATGTTGAATAAGAAAATGTCTATTATGGCCATATCAGCCCTTCAAAATGCTTAGTCGCGGTGGTGCGGGAGCAGACTAGCCGTGGCATAAGCCACACCCTGCTACCCCCTTTAAATAGAAGTTTTATGTGAAGTATTTCACAAACACTTTTTTGAGATGCCTAGGACATTTTTGGCTGTACTTTCTTGTTTTCACATGGTGGAATGTGCCAGGCTGCTTAACAGAAAGAGCTGCTACTAGAAATTTTGGAAGCCTTATTAATTCTGAAAGCTAAGTGGAACTGTAAACAGAAGTCGTTGCTGTATTTCCTGGGCAGATTATATCATCCTCAACTGACTTCTCTCTTTTTATTTATTTGGATATGTTTACATCTGCGCATGCAGAAAATATCTAATGTAGATACGTTAAAACACACATTTCCTCTTTGTATTTGAAATATTTTCAGCTAAGCTATCAATATTGTCAATTACTCTGCACAGCAACTTATTTTTCAGTGATTATTTATTCATATTCCAGTAGTACCTAGAGGTCCCAGCAGAGATTGGGGCCCCATTGTGTTAGGTGCTGTACAAACACACAATAAGAGAGAGTCCTTCCCTGAAAACTTGTAGTCTAAATAGACAACACAAAGGAAGGATTATTATCCACATTTTACAGCTGGAAGCTCTATTTCCTGTTAAAATAGAATGTTTCAATTCGTTGCTGATCCCTAATCAGCAAAGAAATATTTATGTTTTTTAAAAGTCTCATTCTGATCATCTGTACATGGACAAATGACGAGTCTGATGAGTTGGCTGACAGCAGAGGCTGTTTCAGGAGAATGAGTAATACCCATGTGTAACTGAACTTGGAACCTTTGTGTTCCAATAAAATACTTGCTAACAGATATTATTTATCCACAGGAAATATTTTAATTTAGGCTGATTTTCACCTTCACGGTCAGTATAAAACTCAAAAACCTGCTGTTGTGACAAAGAACACTGTCAATCAGAGATTCTCAGACTGTGATGCATTGATCACTAGTGAAACAGGCTTCAAGCAGGTGACAAATGGGTTGGTTTAATAATAGGATCAAAATAAGAATCTATTGTAACTACACTGACTCAAACTATGAAGGTGATACACTCAGCTGCAGGTGTAAGGCGGCTAGGCTTTTAGTATGAGAAACACGGCTCGAGATGATTCAAGTGGAAGGGATAATTACACATCTCATTGATTTTTCTTGGCTTTTTTTGCATTTTGGACAATGAACACAGACTGGGCACTTTTCTTTCCCATTTCTGGTCAGTATCACTGTTTTGGTTCTCCCAGGGCTGCTGCTGTGTTGGAGTTTCCAGCAGCACAAGCGAATGTTTTAATTCAAGCCTACCCCTCCAGCTAGCTTTCCATTTTCCATTTCATTCCCCCCCCCCCCCCGCACACCCCCATAATGAACACATACCTCACTGCTTCCTGCTACTCTTCCATCATAGGTTGCCTTTAGCAGGACATAGGAATTGTCAGACTGGATCAGACCAGCAGTCCATCTAGCTTAGTATCCTCTCTCTGGGACCAGTGCTAGTCGAGTTTCTTAAGCCAGAAGCCCATCTGAGATTTCCAGTACCCTCATTGCCTCCAGTGCAGCTTCTGGACAGCGTGGCTAGGTCCATTATGGTTGTAGCTCTTGTGAGAGTGGGGTGGGTATTTTCCAAATCACAGAATGAGCAGCCAGCTTCCCCTGCAGGGCACATGCGTTTGGGGGGGAAAGAGGAAAATGCCACAAAAATTGCAATCCATCTGCTAGCTCCACAGCAGGAATCCCGTGTATATTACTCCTGGTAGATCTTCTAGAATGCATTGGGGATGAAGAAAAAAAACAAACATTTTCCTGTGTGGGTATGGAGATGTCCATTCTTATTTAGGAGAAGTCACCCATCACAGCCTCTTTGAATCTGCTGAGCGACAGGAGCATTTGGGCTTAGGACCAGCACGGAAAACAGTGCAGTTCAGTTTTGTCCAATTTTCCCCCCCGTTAACACCATGCACCTTGTTTAATAAGCGAGTACTGCTCTGGGATAGAAGATAGATCTTTTTCACAGCTTTTGAACATAAAGGGCCTTTTGGTTTAGTTCTCTGAAGTTTTTAGAACCAACCTAGAAACCAAAAAAGAAAACCATACGGCTTTATAGTTCCTAAATACATGAGCAGAGGTTAACCTCAAGTCTTTAGCCAGCTTACGTAAACATTTCAGAGCTGAAGCCAAGCTGACCCCTGGCAGCATTCTCACAGCCAGCTTTCTTGATGTTCCATTGAAGTGTGGGCAACAAATACAAAGGTAAATACTAATACAAAAACGTAAGTATCAGATGCACTCAGACCAAAACTCTAAGTGAGATGGTTTGGATAAGCTTCTTTATGTTTTTCTGCCATGGATAGTGTAAAACACATGTGATTTACAAAGAAAACAATTGTAACTGGATTTTAAAGGGGCAAAATCAGATTTTTTTTTTTTTTAAAAAAAAAGGATGAATTGTAAAGCAAAGTTTAAGAAAATAGATTTTGAACTTTATTGATTTTTTATGAGGAACAAAGAAATGGATCAGACTCCTGGTCCAACTCGTCCTATATCCTAACTTTGACTGTGCTCACTACCAGAAGCTTCAGAAAATGGGGCAAGAAATCCTACCGTTGACCCGTGTGGAATAATTTACCTCCTAACATCCATGAGTTAGACATTCATTTATGCCCCAAAGCAGGAGAGTTTAGAGCCCTTCCACATTTTGGTTTCTTAAAAACGCTATGTAAGCTAACTGGGGATAGTCTCATTACACATATAAATGTCCAATCTTTTTTTTGACAAAACTTTGTCATAATGATTTCTTCTGGAAATGACCTTCATAGACCAATTATCGGTTGGATTTTTATACACATACACAGTTTAAAAATCCAAAACTCCTTCATGTAAGGCGGGTACTGTTTTTATCTACATACTTTTTAAAATATATGCAGTTAAAACATCAAGCCCTCCGTCTTTGCTGGAGGACTGTGGCAAGCTCATTGAAGATGAACAGTGACAACACTCCATGCTGAAGTTTTTCCTAGGAACAGCAAAAGGCACATCCCTGGCACGAGGGCAATGCCCCCCATGCCAAGTTTCAAGTCCTTACATCAAAGCACGGAGGTGCTAGATCTTCTTAATGAAACAGTTGCAAAACATTTGTTAATATTAGCAAGACACTGTTTTTCCTAACCGGGTTCTCAGAAACAGCTGAACCATTTTAGTTGAAAGTTTCCCCCTCCCCCCATCTCCTGCCCTCCTCCCTGCAAAATTTAGCCTAAGGCAGATATCCAGTATGGAAAATTTCAGCCCAAACCATTAAAGCCTGGCAAAGTTACAAGCAACTGAAAACAGGGTCTTATAATGAAAAGCAGTGGATAGCACTGCGTAGCATTAAGGTTACCAGCTCCACCTATAATTAGGGCCCTACCAAATTCACAGTCCATTTCGGTCAATTTCACAGTCATAGGATTTTAAAAATCATAAGTTTCACGATTTCAGCTATTTAAGTCTGAAATTTCACGGTGTTGTAATTGTAGGGTCCTGACCCAAAAAGGCGCTGTGGGGTGGGGTCACAAGCTTATTGTAGGGGGGGGGTTTGAGGTACTGCTACCCTTACGGCTGCGCTGCTGCTGGCGGGGCACTGCCTTCAGAGCTGAGCACCTGGCCAACAGCAGCCGCTCTCTGGCAACCCAGCTCTTAAGGCAGCGCAGAAGGATGGCAATACCACAACCCCCCCTAAAATAACTCTGTGACCCCCCTGCAACTCCCTTTTGGGTCAGGATCCCCAATTTGAGAAATGCTGGTCTCCCCTGTGAAATCTGGATAGTACAGGGTAAAAGCACACAAAAGACTAGATTTCACGGTCCGTGACACGTTTTTCATGGCCGGGAATTTGGTAGGGCCCTACCTCTAATCATCACCGACTTGGCTCTGAAGAGCTCACTATTTTTTCCCTGTGGCTGAGCTAGCTGGTGCAGAAACTGCCGCTGAGTACATGAGACACATCGTGATGGAATTCTTGATTCAGAAATCCTTTTACCATTCATCTTTGCCAGCGTAGTTACATTTGACGCCTGCCAATGCCACCTAGCCTTCTAGGAGATTGTTAAGGTTGGCTCCCTTTTTATTACTTTGCTGCCAACGTGTATATTAATTTTGAATTTTCCAATTAGGTCACTAATTCTTCAACAGTTCCTGGGGTTTCTTGCCATATGATGCTGTTCACTTACCTCCTGTTCAGCACATAGGCCCTGCAACCCTCTCCCTGAAATCCATTGCGAGGGAGTGATTATTGTGGCAACTGACCCAGGCGACAGGGCTACAGCCCAACTCTAGTATCTCTATCCTAGACAGATCCACAGAGCGATGCCAGCGTTCCCCTGTGGCCTTGTCCCTTTGTTTGCAATGTGGAGTATATTTTCAAAAACCAAACTCCTCTCCTTTCTGTCTTCGTCTCAAACCTTGATGCTGTCATTTCTGAGATGCTTCCAGCTACACCGTGTACAATTGTATGAGCAGCCTTACCTGGAATAACATAAATCACCATGTTCCACACTTCCCGTAGCACCAAAAACTCCACCCGCTTGTTTTACATCAACAAGACAGGCTCCAAGAAAGCACTATTACACATTCACATGGGAGTTCTCCACTTGGTCAAATGAAGCTTTAATTTGGTTATGAAACAGAGCTGAGGTCCAGTATACAGCACAAACTGTGACCATGGTCCTGTTCCTGCAATAGGACTCCATAAGGTTCTGCTTATGTGGATCCACCAGCATTTGTAACCAAGTTGCAAACAGGTTCCCTGATGTGGTTGAATCTGCTATGTAGGCTGAGAAACTCTCTGTAAAATGGGGATAATTCTTACCCATCTCACAGGACAACTTAATGTTTGCAAAAATCAAGAGAATTACTTGAGAATTACTCAAGAGAAAAAACATTAATTCCCAATTATTATTTGGCAATGGATTATTATAGACAGGGCCTTGGACATCAGACTGAATTCCTGTGAACCACAGATCATCTGTACAAGGTCTGAGTGTAATAGGCTAGGTGGGGCATATGTCTGATATCACCCCCCCCCCCCCCCCCCCCGTGGAACACAACGGGCATGGTTGCACACGGGTTCTTTCTGCAGGCTGAGCTAGTGAAGCCAAAGTCAAACGCTCTGACAGAATGGAAGTGCCATATGTTAAATTTCAAGTGAAACACCTTTACCAACAGGAGACCAAAGCATCAGTCAAGCCCACCAGCGCTTAATGCTGCTGTGATATCATACTGTCCATATCCCTGTTAAAAACCTAATAAAAGAGGGCAGATGACAAATGATGGGGCAGGATTTTTTTAAAATTTAACTTGTTATAGAAATAATATCCGGATATCTTATATAAATGAGACCACTATTACATAGGTACAAATGATATTCAACTTGTATGTTAATCATAGACTGCTGATTTTACTTCTGTTTGAAGGTCTCTGCTCTATTTGTCAATCAGAATAGCAAATGAAGTGCACACTGTAAGGGTACTGATTGGGATCTTCCTTGCACTTGTTTTACACCAGTGTAATGCTATTGCCTGCAACGAGTTACTCCTGTTTGACACCAGAGTGACAGCAGAATCAGGACTTAAATTCCATAAAATAAATCAGATCTCACACTTTATTTCTATTTAATAAAGTATGCCAGCTACAGAGGAAGTTTCTTTGCTCAATATTTATTACCATTGAGTCTGCTTTCAGAAGGGTGCTACAGGCCTGCCAGTCAGCAATCTGAAAGGTTTTATCTAATTTCACTGACCTTCTGGAAACATCTCTACATCCTCCCCCAAAACGTCATTTAATTACTATACTTCTTGCAGCAGAACTCCAGTGCTTCACAGGGAATATCCCACCACCTCCCGCAGCAAACATGCAATAGGAGAGGAGCTGTTTTTCTTCTCAGAGCACCACTGTCACAAAAGTCTGCACTACATCAAGATGCCTGCCCTCCTACAGCCGATTACTCGCTGGAGACCTCAAGACTAGTGCAGCCACCTCTGCAGAACTACGGTAAATGTTTTCCCTCAAGTGGCTCTCCGTGCCTCCCCTAGCAAGAGTCTGGAGATGCCACCTCTGCCATTGGACTCCAGCCTGTCACATGGCAGCCTGTTCTGTGCCCACCACCAGCTGGCCCGGGGGAGGGAGAAATGTGACTGAAAAAAATAACGCAAAGGAAATTTTCAGAGTACAAAACTGCATTTTTCTATTTAAATTAAAATGTAAAACCAAATATTAACAGGCAAACCCAAATCACTTCCATTTGTAGCTTTTCATTTTCCATTCCAATAGGACAGTGCCTGTGCTTTCTCCAGGAACCCATGCTGCCTATGCCTTTCCTTCTTTATCAAAGTGTCCAATCCTGCAAAATGCTATGCATCCCTAACTCTGGCTGGGTACTCATCAGAATCAAGCTCTAACCTATTCCTAACCATTTCTTATGCACCCATCATTATGGTGTCCATGTGCCAGATTTATAACACAAAACTACACCTGATCAAAGGGATCATTAGGACAGCAGCAGCAGTTTGGCAATGGACAAATGAGGCCTTTAAACTACAGATTTTTGCAGATCTGAGTTGTTTAGTTGGGCTGCAAAACGGGAGACGAGGAAGATACAGAACCCAAACCAATGAACCTACAACAGCCTTCATCCAGATACTAAGAGGAGTTTCTTCATAATCCAGCCCAACCAGGCCACCTCATAGATGGACCCAAGTTGTAATGTTCAGTATGTCTGGATCATCCCATTATAGTTAAGAATCAGCCCAATCTCCCACCACATGTAGGGGTGCTCAGACTCAGCGTGTATTTTAGTTCCATCCCTACGCAGAAATAGATTTAGCACAGTGGTTTTTTTTAAACTGATACTAATCTTTAATGGTATAATACTTTACTGAAGGAAAAGCACTTACTAATAATTCCAAAACAGATCCTTCTAAAACACTGCTTTCCCCTCGCCCTTCTTAAACAGTAAAGGGTTTTCTATGCTCCTTCCAACAGCTGTCTTGAGTTAGACTACATGAATAAGCTTATTGGATAACTACCTAATGGCACATTAGCACGGAACCCAAACCCTTAAAATGTCACTTTACATTTTCAAGATGACTAACTGTTTTAATTGTTAACACAGTCCACAGAGGGTCATCGGGCTGCAGTGGTTCAAACCCAAACTAGTCAGGAGAACAGAGCAGAAAGAGGAATAGGATTTTCTTTATTTCGTCACTCACATTTCCATTTAAAAAAAAAAAAAAAGGCTCCCGAAGTGACTAAAGCCTCAGTTTAACTTGACTGGTGCTCATACGTGAATTTCCTGAGCTTAGTTACTGTTGATTGCACTAACTGATAAGGACACACGGAACCTCAGTATACGGTTAAACGCCTGTAGAAAGGGAATTACGGATGACATTTTGAAATATTAAACTTATTTTTACAACTAGATTGAAATGTGCTCCCCAGCCACCACGTGTGTAATATGATGACTTTGCACTGATGTGGCACTTTTCACTCCCTACATCTCAAAACATTTCACAAAGGGGAGTTTTATCTCCATGCTGCAGCTAGGGAAACTGATGCTCAGAGAGCTGGAGCATCTTGCCCCAAGTCACCAAGTCTGTGGCAAAACAAGCAGCAGCACACACCTGCCCTAGCTCCAGGTCCTATCTAGCAGCATATTGCACTGCTTTCTGTTAGCACGTTACAGAAAGTAGTCTTCATTTTGTTTTCAAGAAACTGAAGTGACTGAACAAATCTAGCTGTGTGCATTTGAGAGACGCTATTGCCATTCCTTACCCTTGTTTTCTACACCTCTGAAGCCAATTGCTGATGGTTCCATTGTGTACCAGACATTTTAGGTTCTTTCAGTATACATTCCAGTGTTTTACTAGGGACAGAAGATGGACAGTAATTACCAGGATCACTCTTTTCCTTCCATGAGAACTGGCACCAAAATCACTTTATTACAATACCTCCCAAATTCTCTTTGACTTTGATCAGATTGTTCCAGATTCCCTTATACAGGCCAGCTGATTTGTATACAGTTACAGAGTTATCAGAGTTACAAGCTGACCGGTCAACCACACGCCTCATCTGGAACTGGAAGTACACAATCAGGCAGCAGCAGCGACCAAAAAAAAAAAGCAAATACCGTACCGTGTTGTGTTAAATGTAAAACTACTAAAAAAATAAAGGGAAAGTATAAAAAAGAAGATGTGACAAGGAAACTGTTTCTGTACTTGTTTCATTTGAAGTAAGATGGTTAAAAGCAGCATTTTTCTTCTGCATAGTGACGTTTCAAAGCTGTATTAAGTCAATGTTCAGTTGTAAACTTTTAAAAAGACCAACCATAACGTTTAGTTCAGAGTTCTGAACATTTCAGTTACAAACAACCTCAGTTCCCGAGATGTTCGTAAGTCTGAAGTTCTATTGTATATGCTCCTGTTGATAGTGGATCCTTGTCTACTCCTAATGTGCAGTTAAAACCATGTTATCAATACCTCAGGAACAGGTGTTTGAACTGTGAACCCACTGTATTTAACAAGCGAGACAGAGTAAACACTTGGATAGGATAGGCCGACAGAAAACTTGCATGAAGTGCCTTGGTGATGCCTTTAGTGGTACCCTTGCCTCGGCATCAGTAATCAGCTTGATGGTTGTGCACAGAAGACGGGGCAGCTACGTTATTTTCAATTATAATGTACAACTAGCTATATTATTTACCCTAAAACAACAAGGAGTCCTTGTGGCACCTTAGAGACTAACAAATTTATTTGGGGATAAGCTTTCGTGGGCTAGAACCCACTTCATCAGGTGCATGGAGTGGAAAATACAGGAGCAGGTATAAATACATGAAAAGATGGGAGTTGCCTTACCAAGTGTGAGGTCAGTCTAATGAGACAATTCAATTAACAGCAGGATACCAAGGGAGGAAAAATAACTTTTGAAGTGGTATTTACCCTAGTTTCACTTAGGTAAGAATCTTCTTTATCGCTTGTCCTAAGCTGTTGTGTGTTCACTTGGCACTGAGACGCTGCCATACCCCATTCCACATGCACAAATCTATTACCAAAGAAGGGCTCCCAGTGATTTTCCAGGCAGTAAAATGGTCCTAAGGCCATGTCTACACTACAAACTTCTGCCAGCATAGCTACGTGGGTCAGGGTGTAATCTCTGACTCGCATAGCTGTGCTAGAAGCAGCTCCTAGAGTGGATAGTTTATACTGACAAAGCTACACTTTTGCAAGTACATCTTATTCCCATCCCCTTGAGTGAAATAAACGATACGATCAAAAGCCGCTTTGGCAGTATAATCTGTATCCACACGAGGAGTGCTCTGCTGGTACAGCATATCTGTATACATATCCCAAGCACTCAGTGTAGACATGGCCTAAGGCACAGATTCAGTTCCCTTGTAAACTGATCTTAAGGCAAACTCTAGGCTCACAAAGAGATGAGCTGGTGCACTGATCTGTTACATGCACGCAGTCCTCAGGAAAAGACCATCTTTAAACAGGAAATCTAAAATGAGAAGAGTGCCTTGTTAACTCTTTAGGCCCTAAGGCTTTGGTAATAAAACATATGGTCAGGATTATTAGCCAAAGCAAAGCAAACAGCTCAATGTAGATGTTGCAATAACTTAGAAATACTTTAACCTGGGTCACAGCATTATAACTTCTCTTTATATCAAGCTTTTTGTTTTTAATGGAAACCATTTTATTCTGCAATAGTTTAATTCCGTCAAAGAATATAGGATCTAGGATATTTTTTATAAATGAAGTTTCATGGGCTTTGGAGCTAAAGTTGACACAGTATTTATATGCAAAAGACAAAGTTTTGTTTTTTCCCTTTTCAGCACACAACTGGGGTGGGAGATCCTTGCCTTCCATCCACTCTATCCAAAGCATTACTGACCAATTTGCAACTTGAAATTCGCTAAGACCATCAAGAGATTTACAGTTGCAGCATTCATATAAATCTAAAAACAATCCAGCAGATCTTTAAACAGACATTTGGACACATTCTTTTAATGAAAGGACAAATTTCAATTTGCTTTAGAAATCAAGTCATACATATGGAAACTGGAAATAAGTGTAGGAAAAATCAGCTGCTTATATATACTTGGTGCAATTCTCCTTGGGACATGAACACAGGGCTTGTTCAGTGAGAGGTATATTATATTAGGACTTGGTTATCACTTGGTTCTAGGAGATTAAATATTAGGGCTGGCTTTCAGTTAGGTGGCAATGACTTGTTAAATGCTACATCACCGTAGGAAAAATATCCAGCAAAAAGTATGTCTCTCCCTCTCCTTCAAAGTAGGAGTCCTTATAAAATGTAAAACTAAGATGCCCCAAGAAGGATGAAGTGCTTCATTACAGAGTCGAAGGAGCATTTTAAAAAATTCTGCAGATTCTTTGTTCAATTGCTTTGTGGGTAATGGAAGTCCATATTTATTCCTGGAGGTTGCCGCTCTGTTGGCTCTTGATGCAACTCCTTGTATCCCTCAGTCAGTGGGGATTCAAAGCTTGGTCCCTGCCCTCAGGCAAAACATATGTTCCACTCTAACCTGACTCCACCAAGGCTGTTTGGAATGGAATAATTGTTTTATGTTTATTAATCACCTGCATGCAGATGGGTGCCAGTAATAAAAAAAAAAAAAACTGAAGGCAGATCCTTTGCCAGGACATAACAGGGCTTTAATGGCACAACCACTACACCCATATTTTGGTGTCTGTTAAAACAGTGAGCCTCCTATCAGGGGATAGTTAAACACTTTTTCTATTTGGTATGCAGCGAAGAAAACCCCATACCAGCTCAGCCAATCTGTAATGATGTCTTCTAAAACAAACAGGAAACATGCAAAAACATTCAAGATTGGTGGTAAAATAAATTAGAGATGCTGCTTACTAAAAGCTAAAAAAGACATTAATGCAACACAGTAAGGGTGAGATTTCAACCACCAAAAAGTCAGGACATTCCAAGTTAAGGTTCCTCCGATCACGCTAAATGTGACCTGCCAAGAGAAAATAATTTTGTTGAGATCTTGTTTCTTTACAATGTACAAAGTATGAAAAGATTTTTAAAATTCTGAGTTAAGTTCAGCACAAGATTGTTTCAGAAAGGTATGAGCCACTGGCTTAAAAATAAAAGCCGCTGCTGCCACAACTATAATAAAAACAACTGATAAATAAGTGCAGCCTAGCAAAGCCTGATGGGACCATAGGTCAAAATTAGATACAACTAAGGATGGCCTAGAAAGGAAGAATTGTTTCCTGGTTAAGGCACTGGACTGGGACTCAAACTCTGCCACAGACTTCCTGTGTGACCTTGGGCAAGTCTCAAGTTCTCTATATGCAAAGATAGGGATTTAATACTCTCTCTGTTGTCTGTTTAGACTCAACTCTTTGAATCACCGCCCCAATGTGAAATCCTAGCCCCACTGAAGTCAATGGGAGTTTTGCTATTGACTTCAATAGAATCAGAATTTCACCCAAAGCATATGCACAGCCCCCGCAATGAGGCCCCAATCTCAGGTAGGCCCTCTAGGTCATACTGGAAATACAAATATGTCCATAAAAGGACACTTCTGTAGGAGATCAAGAATGCTTTGGAAGTTAAGATTGCCAAGGCTAAGCCACTCATCTTTATATCTGTCAGAAGGATCAAATATCTGTACTTGGGAACTAGACCATGATGGGTACACAGTACTGAAAATACTATCCACTGCAAATAATTTTTCCACATGCCCACCTTTATTTCTGAACAAAAAAGCACATCTCACATGTGCCATCTGAAGATTTTAATCAAGTATTTAGTTATCCAAGCACAAAACAAGCATCTGAACAGAACATTT
This sequence comes from Emys orbicularis, assembly GCF_028017835.1. Taxonomy (NCBI): domain Eukaryota; kingdom Metazoa; phylum Chordata; order Testudines; family Emydidae; genus Emys; species Emys orbicularis. Next base: position 3,965,535 of record NC_088705.1, on the reverse strand, counting down.
TAAATGGTTGAAAACCGCTTCAGCCCCAGATTCAGGTAACTCACATTTCTGAGTGAAGTTTGAGCCTTTAAAAAAGTTCAATTCTAGGCCAAGATTGAACAAATGTCAGCCACTATATGGGAGTTACATGACAGATAATAGGGGGTTTAGAATGGAGGCACCATCTTACCCTAGGCAGGTTAGTGATGGTTCTCATGGAATGAGAAAGGCTCTCTTTATGTAGCGTGGAATAGGTCACAGAAGATCCATGAGAGGCACAGGTAATATTTAACAATTTCCTACTGAGCATATTATAGTTAAGCCCAATTCAAAAGAGGTGTTAAAAATGGATGCAGCTTAGCACACGTTCTTTTGGACATCCTGACTTGTGGTGCTCTCCTAATTCACATGATTCATACTAAAATAATTATACTGTTAAATTTAGGATGGCTAAGATCCAACTGGCAAGCAAAACGTTACTTTCCAGAAACTGGATTTCTTCCCCAACCACTGAGCCATAAAGGGTACTAGTTTCTGCGGATACTCATTTTCTACCCCTACATATACTTTTTCCCAAAACACCTCTTCCCTCAACTTCAACTTGGTCTAAATAACAAAAACTAAGAGACCAAGAGAAGCATATTAAGATGTTCTCATAGTTGACCCCTTTACTATAAAATCTAATTGGATAAATTCTTGTAACTATTCTATAGATCAAGTTAAGCTGTCTAAGACAAGTGGAACGTTATACCAGCTGCTTGCTGGACTGCAGCACGTACTGAGAGGATGGATGATGGATACTTAACTGCTGAAAGGGAAAATTAATATTCGAACAAGAATTTAAAAGAGAAAACATTTGGAGCAGCAAAACTGGAACAAGTGGAGAAAGCACAGAGACCCACTGAGAAGAACGCACAACAGCAAGGAAGGAAGTTGCTATCTGCACAGTCATAGACTGACAATCCCAGAATCCCATCTGCAGAGTAATGACAATTTAATTTACTTTGGGAGAAAAGGGTTAATGGAATAAAGTGATAAGATTGATATAGCCAATGTCAATCTTTATTTGAAGTCTCAAGTGCAGTACATTAATTGTGTACATCAACCGAGTAGAAAAAAAAACAAAAATGAACTGAAAGACTGCTCAGGAAAGATCCCAGGGGTTAGGATGACACTTTCGGAAAGGGTATGTTGTCCACTTCGTGGATGCCGTCTTTGTCAATGAACCGGACGCTGAAAGAAGGCAGGTTCAGGATGAAGCGTTTCTGAAGCTGTTTAACAGACAGAGAGAGGGGAAAGATTTGTTCAAGGCTTAAGTGAAAAACATTTCTTGTCTTTGAGAGAGACATTGTTGCATGTCCTAAAAGCATTAGTTTCTATCCTCCAATTTCTGTCCTGCTTCCGCTTTGTTTCTGTAACATTTCTGGACACCAAAACTAAGAAGTGCCTTTCATATTCAGGAACCCTGGAGAGCTAGAACTGACTGTGTTCTCTGTGGAAGTCAGTTTGGAAATTAAATAGAAATGGGAGGGTTTGAATAGTCACCTTAAAGAATTACATGGATTTTACAAGTGGAAAAAAGGCACAAGCAGCAACATTTTAAGCTTACCAACTTGCATAAGCAAATAAATATATTTTATTCTGCTCTTATGAGTTTTAGTATTTACCTAAAATTCCTTTTGAACAAATCTGAAGCAGGACTTGGGATCTGAATAAGGAGCTTGCACACCCAGTGATGTAATGTGTTAGACTCGATAAGAATAAACTTGTCATGCCCAAATTTATCTTGTTGTACATCTTAAAGAATTTGTCTTAAACTAGTACCTAACAAGAGAACAACTCTGCTGAAAAATTCACTTGACTGTGTGCCAGGGCTAAGTATTTAACAGGTCCCCACTGTACGCACTGCTTGGGATATAAACTTCAGTCAATCGTGCATGAGACACTGGCAGCATGGCTCCCACAGTGCCTCTTATTTCAGCGTGAATTACCTCCGTTCTCTAACAAGATTTTTCATTCAAGTTAAAGTGGAGAAGATGACAATTGTTTTCTACCATTACACTTAGATACAAACAGGCAAACATTTTAGAGGGGCCTGAGCTCCTCTGCTTGTGATGTATTTACATTTATAAACTTCCCCACCCAATAACCAACACATACTAGTTAAGGTCAAACCCTTTCTTAGGCAAATGCTGAAGTCACCTTTAGGGTAAGACACTTATGAGCTCAAATAAATGGTCAGTTTGATATACGGAGGATAACGCCACTTCTTGCCTTGCTTGAGAGCAGGATGCCTTGATTATAGAAAATACAATGTGGTATTGTTTGTTCCTTGTATTAGGATGAACTGCATTGAGTGAAGAGACCCTGCTGTCACGTTATTTTCTTTTGTGGCTTATTTGTATGTTTTGAATTTTTGGGTTAGGGTGCACCAATATAGTGAGCACTTGTGACATTCTTGGTTTTAATTTTTTTAGTAGTAGTGATAATTGGGGGTACCACAGGAAGCACAGATACTAACTAGACTCTTAAGGTCACTGACTGAGACAAGACACGGAGGGCAAAATGTAGCAGATTCTGCTCCATGTAGCACTGTATGGTAATATACTAGCCTTCGTTTAAGATGATTCTTCACATGCCCCAAGTGTGTTCTTGGTTTACAAATAGTTACTTAGTAGGCCAACTTCTAGAAGAACTGGTCCTGCAGTTCTTGAGGTATATTCAAGGCAGGATCCCTAGATTTATGCACATTTCTAAAGCACATTTACAATGGCATCCAAAGTTAAGCAAATTAGTTGAACCTGGTAGTTTTTGTTGTGTCCCAGAAACTATGAGCTCAATAGCATATGACAGCAGCAAAGCTACTGTGTACTTATCTAGCTACTGAGTTACCATGCGAGACTATCCTTTCAACTCACTAGCTGTAAAGACATGTAATGGTCAGAGAACTATACAACACAACCTCTGTCAGGATAGGGTTGTGCAGCACCCACTCAAGTAATTTGTAAAGTACTTTGCTAACTATCAGACACCACAATTGACAGTAAAGCTAATAATCTACTAAAAACCTTACACCTCACCAAAATGCTTGTACGGCCCTTTGCAGCAGACTTCTCCCCCGTAACACCAGTTCAACTCTTTAACCTCCAAGAGACAATGACACCAAGTACTGCTCTTATAAAGATTTACGGTGTGAAAAGGATATTTTTGCTAAAGTTTCTGATCAACCGCTTCAGTGCCTGAGGTCAAGTTATTATCGGAGTTAGACTTGGTTATTCAACTTATGAACTAAGGGGCGAAAGCAGTTTAAAAATGTGTAATAGAAAAATAAACTTACCACAAGCACAGGATAAGTATCAGAAGGATAAAAACATTTTAGGCAGAAATAACATAAAAAGACAAAGTCAAGGGCTGTCTACATCAATATTATGTTAAGTATGGAAGGACCAGAAGTAAAGAAAAGCAATTAAGCTTAAAGTTTACATTCTGGAGGACATGAACCATGCTAAGACAATGTAAGTACCCACAAATCCTTTTCCTCAGTAGCTGGTTCCACATCTGGCCAATGTATATTTATTACCCCTTCTGGCAAAGGCAGGAAAAAAATGTGACAGAGGAACAGGAAAAATATCAGCAAACGAAGGCAAACAAACATTCCTTTCTCAAGATCACACAGGCCCAAGTCTTTGGCGACTCACCTCCTCTAGACATTTCTTTAGGAGCTCCATTGCCTCCTCGCGTGTGATACCTGAAGGAGAAAACACCCACAGATTGCTTTAGTTAGACTCTCTCAAGTCAATCTTTTTATTAAATTTAAACAACTTTTCAGCTGAGCACCAAAAAAACCCTCCTTCCCAGTTCACAGAAAACACATTCCATATGTACTGAGGATGCCCTGCACTGAAGCACTCGCGCTGCAACAAGCCATTGAGAATCGATTTGTTATACCAATGGGAAGCATGACGGAATTTTGCCTCCCATGGCCAGGGACTGGGCTTCGGAGAAGTCCAGCCGTCTCTCTCTCCTTGAGTTTATTACAGTTTTAAATCAGCTCCATCTGTCCACAGCCGGCTGCAAGTCAGTGAAAGTGGGCGGGGATTGGTTTTAGTGCTACATTCCCTGCTGGGTATGAGCTTTAATAATGGGAAAGGCACGTGTGTGATGCTCCCGCTATTCTCACACATTAGGATAAAAAAAAAAAATCAGCATTCAGTGGGGATGGCCAACTGTGACAACATATTGTACTTAATTTTTTTCCTTTTGGAAGGGGTGGGGAAAGAGAAGAAAGGCAGCATCACTTCCAGGAGACACAAGTAATGAAAAAATGACAGAGATGCATGTTTAGCATGCAGCCTACTTGGTTCAAGGGCTTTTGTTCCCGTCTCACACCTGCTGCTCAGGTGGAATAAGCTCCAATTAGAAGAGAACTGCCAGATTCTTGCTGCACTGGTTGCAGGAGGCAGACAGAAATACTGCTAATGGAAGGTCTCTGCTATGAGTCAGTAAATTAAACTTTGCACACAAAATATTGCTGCCAATGGGTAAAGTGCTTTTGTGGCTAAAGTACAAGGGAGTCAGAAAAAGCTTAACTCTATTCCCAGCCCTGCAGACTTCCAATGTGGACAAGTCATTTCAATTGTGTTTCAAGTTTCCTCATCTGTAAAATGAGGATAATGCTGCCCTGTCTCCTGGCAATCAGAGAGGCTAAGTGTGAATGTTTTTAAAGCATTGAGAGCTACAGATGTGCAAAGAATTATTCCTACTGTTTAGTGTTTACATCAGAAAAGGTTGCAAAGCAGCCAAAACAAAGCATCCCCATACACCAGACCTGCAAAAGGATGAGATAAACGTATTTGAAAGGAGTGCAGTTTTATTTTTCTGTCTTTTTAACATGCTATGAATTGAACTGATGCAAGTTATGGACAAATGGGAAACACGGCTGCACTCTGAAGAGGGAACCTTCGGGAGATAATTGTATGCACATCATAGCCAGCAAACTAGGTAACATACAGCAGCAGCAGAGGTACACCTCTACCTTGATATAACGCTGTCCTCGGGAGCCAAAAAGTCTTACCCCGTTATAGGTGAAACCGTGTTATATCGAGCTTGCTTTGATCCACCGGAGTGTGCAGCCCCGCCCCCCGGAGCACTGCTTTATCACATTATATCCGAATTCGTGTTATATCGGGTGGTGTTATATCGAGGTAGAGTTGTATTTGAACTATAGCTTGTAGAGGCAGATGCTAGCTGAAGACATCTTCCCACCTCACTGTTTAGTTTTGAACACCATGATTTAACTACCATTTGTTAGTCTCTTGGGATCTGAAGATAGAAATGCTAAGTAGTAAATTATCAGTGCAACACCTGGGGCAAAAAGTCAATAGTACCCAAAATACTGCAGTCAAGCCATCAAAACATTATTTATTAGATGAAGATGGCCAGGAACTAACAGGTCAGTAATTCAGATTAAAAAAATCTAACTTCCTAACTTTAAAACAGGAACTGCAAGCACGTGGAAAAAAGTCTAGTTTCACTGCAGCCTCCATTTCTGCTGAAAAGCTAAGCTATAGATTTTTAGATCTTAACTCCTGAATGAGTATCTAATCTCTGTGCCTACTACAGCAACAGAAACAGGCAGAGTGACTCAACATGATTCACAAATGCAAGATCCCACTTTATTAAGCCTTTGATTTACTAGTCAGTAGAAAGAGAATTGTTTCTTTGCCATAGGCTTCATACTTACTTGGCTTGTAATAGCGGTCAAGAATGCTCAGGGTTAGGAATGCACCATATCCATGTGCTGCAAAGGGAGCTTTAGCCAGGGCTGCAAGGTAATCCATATAATAAAGGGCAGGGCCTTCGTGTTCATCATAGCCGGCCAAAAGAAGATTGACATGGTAAGGGGTCTGCAAGCAGAAACACAGAATTTTGATTAATGCAGCAATACTAACCAGCTTCCCCTCTACTGTCCCCCATAACATGTAGAGACCAGTAATCCAGCCCATTTCAACGTGCTCCTTTGGACACAAAGTGTTTCTAGCAACTGTGTAAATCGCTTCTGAGGAACACATTTGAATTCAAAACCCCAGAGTGGCTGAAATTTTGTTGTTGGGAAGCAAACTTCTTTGCCCACTGCATTCCTTTCAAACGTGTAAGACTCTTACTTATCTACTCCTCGGGACCCTTTCACTGTTAGCGTTTCAATCTTATGGGAACAAATCATAATTAAAATACTTTTACACCATCCGCCTTCATCTCAACAAAATGCTTGGATTTTTGATTATCAGCATGCAAGCACAATGTGGACTTTTGTGGCTGGTACAAAGTTTGTTAATTTAATATGCTGTTAACCACACAGCATTTTAAGCCAGTATGAAAACAGAATACAGTGTCAACAGTTTTATATATAATGTTAAATTGTAACATTAATTGCCAATTAGACTTTTATTCCATTACCAAGTTTAACTTAAAAATCACTAAGCTAACCTGAATAAATTTGCTTCCATCTAAGATTGCAGATTCTGGCCCACTTTCCTGTTATCATAAGATCAAAATAATCAAAGTGCCCTCCCCCCATCATAAACATTTAAGAAATACATATTTTCACATTTTTGTCTTTTAGGTTTCAGAAATGGTTTGACAGATGCAGAGAATTAAGTATTAGTCTGTTCCAGTTTAATTCTTTCCTCCCTATTCTCGTTTAAGACTTTAAACGCAATCCATTAAATAAAGATGTTTTCATGTTTATTCTTTAGCCAAGACAGACCACCCATTTCCACTAATACAACCATGCCTTTTACTAGGTTATAAATACAGATCTAGTAATTCTGCAAAGCCCCAGGAGTTTGCATCATGTTTTATATGGGTTATTTTCTTTAAAAACCTGTGTATTCTTATTGCATTTGCCACAGTGGGGAAGTGGTTGTGTAAGCACATAGCTATAGATATTCCAAACACATGTGAACACATTAGATATGATTCCGTACTGCATACACACACACAAGATTACCAATTTGCGAAGCATAGGCTCATAGAAGGAGTACATGGAATCACCATTTGCCTGCTCAACACTTTTACACTTTTAGTAGTTCCATACTGATTTTAGTACTTGGCATTAATAAGAAACTGTCATTGCAAACAGGGTGTTCATTAGATTTTCAGAAAATTTAGATCAACAAACTAGCCAGCCAGAGTAGGGAAGAATGACACCTACTACTAGCGCCAGAGCAGAGAGCAAACTCATTTTGAAAGTCTGGGATATGTGCAGTTGGTAGGAGCTTGTTTCTTATATAATTGAGAATGTAAACTAGAAAGTGATTAAAACCTTAGGAGCAAAACTGATTACTTCCAACACTTCCTTCCCAGGGTGCTATCTGCAGTTATGTCACACTGATTCCTTCAATGAGAAGTTATTAAAAATCTCATAACAAAATAATAGATTAGCATTACATGGTTGGGATAACGTTAAGTTGAGACCACAAAACCATGACAGTAAAGGACATCATTGGATGCAAGTATTACAAAAAACCTTGAGTTGAAATAGTTTAAATGAAATTACAGTGCTATAGTTTGAATGCCCTCCTCACAAAAGGAACTGAACAGGTTGCTGATCTTTCCCACTTCATGTACCAACATATCCTTATAAAACGGTTTAGCAAATTAATTCACTGAATCTTTTTGGACATTCTATTTCACTACATTGCTTTTATTATATAAATTTTAAGGGTTCTTCAAACTAACAAAGACAAGCTCATCTCAAGCTTAACAGGGCCAGCTGCATCCAAATACTGCAGTACACCGTATCTTTACAAGGCTTTTTGGTTTCCCCTTTCATTAGGGAAAAGTAAGGACGGACAACAAAATGACAGCCTCATTTACCTCAAAAATATAAACTTTTGAAAAGCGTTATTGAAAGATATTCCATGAAAGATTATTTCAGTCATTCCAGAATCAAGTTGCTACACAAATGTATTAGTTTAATTAGCCTGTGTATTATCATTTATTTATGCTTAAACATCTCACATGCACACCAAAGTTGTCATTTAAAAGCCATGACACGCAGCACAGAAGACAACTCACAAATTATTGTGCTACTTCGAATTACCAACTTTTGCATGTGTGAGAAGCTTAAGCATAAATAAGTGGTGTCACAGACTAATTAAATCAATACAGCTGGGTAACAACTCGCAGTTTCTGAAATTCTTCTGCAGAAGCTCCATGAAACATCTTTTGTTTGTGCTTTTTTTAAAATTTCAAATGTAAATAAATTATCTTATGCTAGCTTACTACTAGAGGAAGTTGGGGCTCAAACATTAGATAATTATTTTCACATTTTATTTACTATTTCTACATCCTTTCTAACTGATTAACACCCTTTGGGATGCATCTAGTTCCTGATCTGTTTCAGAGTCTATGCTTACAAAGAAATGCAATATTAAAAGGGTATTTTCATACATAATTTTGGGGAGTAAAATTCACGTCTTCTACGGAAGAGCTCTCTTTTCAAGCTACATCTTTTCTTGATATCTAAAGTCATCTTCACTTCCCGCTGCAGCGTCCACAACACTCACCTACTGCTAGAATTTTAAAGTATGCCAAGATTTGTTTCAAATCTAGCAGTTCAGGACTTGAATCCAAGGTCCCAGCAAGGCTACATTTTGGAATGTGGCACTCTAATGGGGAATTGTTTGGGGTTTTGCTACAACACTTTACTGGTTTAAAAAAAAAAAAAAACATTTTCATATGTGAAAGTTAAAATGGTTTAACTTGATTAGCCTTAAAACATTTAAATTGCAATGGTAGTTGGAGCAAAAGGTAAAACACTAACCCAAGTGCTGTGCCCTTAATGTGAATTATGTGCTTCTGACCCATCAACCCCACAATACTAAAATCAAATTTGTCCTACTCTGCTTTTTTCAGTTATGCTGCAAATATCATGCAAACTATGAGCTTTCCAGTATCCAACAAGCTGACACTCCCATTTACCAGACACCAGCCAAATAAAATCAAAGCTTGCAAACGAACCACCTCAAATAGTATTTACCCCCAAAAGGGAGGAGGATCCAGAGACTCCAGAAGTCCATTAGGAACTCTGCACTTTCTATGGAAAAATTAGGACCACAGATACTATGGCAATGGGCAGCATTACAAAACCCCAAGAAAACCTTCATATGAGCATTAATGTTACGCTTTTTAAAGTGCCTGGTTCTAATCTTTCAGAGCATGGGCAGGTCTTGCTAGTCTAGTACCGGGGTCCTCTTGCACCCTCAATTCTTCTATGCCTGGTCTTCCAACTCAGGTTTCCAGCAGAAAAGCACCAAGTCAGACATGTGTTAAATACTCTCTATATTGAACTTTAGTAGCAGGATGTTTATCAATTTCAAACTAGGCATGGAATTTTGTTGCTAATTAACACGAGCAAGAGCTTTGAACTTTTTAGATTGTTACTGTGATTACAAAGGTTTAACATGAGAGATGATGGGCTAACACTTTGGGACTGAGTCAAAACAATGCATTTTTTCATCTCTCAAGAAATGCAAGCTTTCCCTTCAGTTAAAGGAAATATTTTCCATCCCCATCTAGCTTTGCACGGTATGCCGTTGGATTTAAAATAACTGCAGTGATTAAGAAGAGCGTGAAATTCTTCAGAATTTACAGCTGAAGAGAACAGTTGTGAGAAATACATTGAAACAACAAGATCAGCGACGGGAGGCTGGGCGGCGACAAGCAGCGGTGTGACATCTGGCGGAAGCCAAAGTCACAGCAAGGGGGAGAGAGAGGTGGGCGTGAGGAAGCATCCTGCCAAGCGTGGACAGCAAGAGAGGAATTGACAGTCTTCCTTTGGACTCAGTCCAGACCCTGCCACCTATAATTAAACATATTATCACAATAAGAAGCTGCACTTTAGAATTTGGGTTTTTTTTATTTAAACAATGTGCTGCAACTTAGTAAATGCACCAATCTTGGCACTGGCATTCCCAGCAGGTAAGTCATCCGGGAGGTTGGGGAAGGCAGTAGGTTGAGAAAGGAAACATAGCAATATTTTCTGCACCATTAAAAAATGGTACCAGAGAAGTATATATGTGTATTTGTGCTGCAGCAGCCAAATAGGAACTGATAAAAGGTCTTTTCAGACACACACAAAAAATACACCGATCATGGCAAAGTGGGTACTCACCTGCAAGGGTGTATACCCAGTATGAGGAGCGCTGCACATCAGAAGTGATCAATCAGAATTAAACACTTCCCTAACCAGTACTGCGTCAACAGTTCGACCTGGGAGACATTTACAATAAAGCCCTTTGACTCCTCCCTGGGAGTGTAAAGGGGCCTTCGAGTGAGTGAACACTGCCAGAGTAGTGTGAAGAGCCCTTCCCATAAATAAGAAACAGGTTCTATGATCCCAATGGAAAGTGTGACTTCTACTCTGAGCTTAGGCAGGGTTCCACCAGAAATAAATCATGGACCCCCTCCCGTAAGCTAAGGGTATGTCCACACTGGGGTGGGGTGAGGTGGGGGAAGCTATATGGTTCAACTCGAGTTGCTAACCTGACTTGCCATGTCTTCACTGCTATATTAACCTGAGTTAAGAACACACTTTCCTTTTTTTGCAGTGTAGATATACTATATTTGGCTTCGTTTTCAAATTCCATACAAAAAACTAAGGCCTTGTCTAGACACAGTTTTACACCGTTTAGTTAAACTGGTGTAAACCCAGGTGGAGGTTCTTATTTTGGTTTAAAAATGTCTTACTTTAGTTCAGCTGTTTCTAACAGAATTAAGCTAAACCAAGAGAAGCCTGGTTTAAAAACAAAATAAGAGCATCTACACATTAACCCAATTGAAACTGGTTAAAAAAAAAAAAATCACACCTGAAACTAAAACAGCACAAATGCACATGTAGACAAGCCCCAAGTCCAATTGCCAATGAATTAAGTGTCAGAGTGTAAGGTTTAAAGAGTTGAAAAAGTACCAGTTATAGCTATTGTTGTGCATCTTCAGGACTACAGTGCAACACCACAAACTTGACTTAAATTAACATTTGCTGTTGTCCATCTGCAAAGAGGTGGGCCATTTCCTTGTTGCTACGCATGATTTTATACTCCAGCAGCAGCTCCAAGTTTGCGTGCTTTCTTGTTAAAGGTGCAGCCATATTGTAATTAGAGGGGTTTCAAAATTTAATGACTTAAAATGTAACATGGCACAGATGCCTTATTATACCAGCTAGTTAACACAGTATTTGTTTTCTCCATTCATTTCACTTGCTAATCCAAAACACTGTCTCTACCCAGCAAATAAAGCTCACAGATAAAATCACTGACTGTCCAATGGCAAAATGTAACCCCTGTGTTTGCTAATCAGTAGTGTTTTTAAGGGGAATTCAGACAATAGTCAATATTTTGGAGCAGACTCCACATGTTGAAGCAGAATTACATGCTGCAAGATAAATGTAGCAAGTTATGAATGCTAAATACTCAGCGAGTGCTAGAAATATGAATAACTATGATTGCAGAGCATTACATTAATGCTGGATCATCCACAGAGATAGACAAATGAATTCAAACTAGCTGGAGTGGTGAGGGACACAGATGGCGGTTAATAGTGTAGAACATGCTTCAGTTTGGGTTGGGCTGTAACACTTGAATACCCTGCAGAATATTGTTTCAAAATAAACACACTGAGATCAAAATAATCTATTTCAGTTGGTGAAATTTCACTGAAGTAGACCCAGTGCAAAACACCACGGCCCCTGTGTTGCCTTCACTGTGTAACATGGACAGGCACAAAACCAGGAAAAAGCTACGAAATGAAAAGGTTATATGAGATGTCCCCTCTCTCCTCCGCATCTGGCACTTTTGTAAACACTCTGTCAGCAAAAAAGGGGAGGGGCCAGAAAGGAGGACAACCAGCAAGCTCCACCCCCTCCACACACTAAAGGACCCCAAAACAAAGATTCGTTAATGCAGCTCCTCTGTGATCTGCAACCCCCACTGAACAGGTCAGAGCACAAAAGCTGCCCAATACCAATTGCCATGGGGGAGCGGGTTGGGAACAACAACTGAATGGAGCACACAGGAAGCGTTTCTATGGCCAGGGCACCTTGGGACTGAGGCATTCCACAAGTGAACATAAGAAAATAAGAACATAAGAAAGGCCGTACTGGGTCAGACCAAAGGTCCATCTAGCCCAGTATCTGTCTACCGACAGTGGCCAATGCCAGGTGCCCCAGAGGGAGTGAACCTAACAGGCAATGATCAAGTGATCTCTCTCCTGCCATCCATCTCCATCCTCTGACGAACAGAGGCTAGGGACACCATTCTTACCCATCCTGGCTAATAGCCATTTATGGACTTAGCCACCATGAATTTATCCAGTCCCCTTTTAAACATTGTTATAGTCCTAGCCTTCACAACCTCCTCAGGTAAGGAGTTCCACAAGTTGACTGTGCGCTGCGTGAAGAAGAACTTCCTTTTATTTGTTTTAAACCTGCTGCCTATTAATTTCTTTTGGTGACCCCTAGTTCTTGTATTATGGGAATAAGTAAATAACTTTTCCTTATCCACTTTCTCAACATCACTCATGATTTTATATACCTCTATCATGTCCCCCCTTAGTCTTCTCTTTTCCAAACTGAAGAGTCCTAGCCTCTTTAATCTTTCCTCATATGGGACCCTCTCTAAACCCTTAATCATTTTAGTTGCTCTTTTCTGAACCTTTTCTAGTGCTAGAATATCTTTTTTGAGGTGAGGAGACCACATCTGTACACAGTATTCGAGATGTGGGCGAACCATGGATTTATATAAGGGCAATAATATATTCTCAGTCTTATTCTCTATCCCCTTTTTAATGATTCCTAACATCCTGTTTGCTTTTTTGACCGCCTCTGCACACTGCGTGGACATCTTTAGAGAACTATCCACGATGACGCCAAGATCTTTTTCCTGACTCGTTGTAGCTAAATTAGCCCCCATCATGTTGTATGTATAGTTGGGGTTATTTTTTCCAATGTGCATTACTTTACATTTATCCACATTAAATTTCATTTGCCATTTTGTTGCCCAATCACTTAGTTTTGTGAGATCTTTTTGAAGTTCTTCACAATCTGCTTTGGTCTTAACTATCTTGAGTAGTTTAGTATCATCTGCAAACTTTGCCACCTCACTGTTTACCCCTTTCTCCAGATCATTTATGAATAAATTGAATAGGATAGGTCCTAGGACTGACCCTTGGGGAACACCACTAGTTACCCCTCTCCATTCTGAGAATTTACCATTAATTCCTACCCTTTGTTCCCTGTCCTTTAACCAGTTCTCAATCCATGAAAGGACCTTCCCTTTTATCCCATGACAGCTTAATTTACGTAAGAGCCTTTGGTGAAAGACCTTATCAAAGGCTTTCTGGAAATCTAAGTACACTATGTCCACCGGATCCCCCTTGTCCACATGTTTGTTGACCCCTTCAAAGAACTCTAATAGATTAGTAAGACACGATTTCCCTTTACAGAAACCATGTTGACTATTGCTCAAGAGTTTATGTTTTTCTAGGTGTCTGACAATTTTGTTCTTTACTATTGTTTCAACTAATTTGCCCGGTACCGACGTTAGACTTACCGGTCTGTAATTGCCGGGATCACCCCTAGAGCCCTTTTTAAATATTGGCATTACATTAGCTAACTTCCAGTCATTGGGTACCGAAGCCGATTTAAAGGACAGGTTACAAACCTTAGTTAATAGTTCCGCAACTTCACATTTGAGTTCTTTCAGAACTCTTGGGTGAATGCCATCTGGTCCCGGTGACTTGTTAATGTTGAGTTTATCAATTAATTCCAAAACCTCCTCTAGTGATACTTCAATCTGTGACAGTTCCTCAGATTTGTCACCTACAAAAGCCAGCTCAGGTTTGGGAATCTCCCTAACATCCTCAGCCGTGAAGATTGAAGCAAAGAATCCATTTAGTTTCTCCGCAATGACTTTATCATCTTTAAGCGCTCCTTTTGTATTTTCATCGTCAAGGGGCCCCACTGGTTGTTTAGCAGGCTTCCTGCTTCTGATGTACTTAAAAAACATTTTGTTATTACCTTTGGAGTTTTTGGCTAGCCGTTCTTCAAACTCCTCTTTGGCTTTTCTTATTACACTCTTGCACTTAAGTTGGCAGTGTTTGTGCTCCTTTCTATTTGCCTCACTAGGATTTGACTTCCACTTTTTAAAGGAAGTCTTTTTATCTCTCACTGCTTCTTTTACATGGTTGTTAAGCCACGGTGGCTCTTTTTTAGTTCTTTTACTGTTTTTCTTAATTTGGGGTATACATTGAAGTTGAGCCTCTATTATGGTGTCTTTAAAAAGGGCCCACGCAACTTGCAGGGATTTCACTTTAGTCACTGTACCTTTTAACTTTTGTCTAACTAACCCCCTCATTTTTGTATAGTTCCCCCTTTTGAAATTAAAGGCCACACTGTCGGGCAGTTGAGGTGTTCTTCCCACCACAGGGATGTTGAATGCTATTGTATTATGGTCACTATTTCCAAGCGGTCCCGCTATAGTTACCTCTTGGACCAGCTCCTGCGCTCCACTCAGGATTAAATCTAGAGTCGCCTCTCCCCTTGTGGGTTCCCGTACCAGCTGCTCCATGAAGCAGTCATTTAAAGTATCGAGAAATTTTATCTCTGCATTTCGTCCTGAAGTGAAATGTTCCCAGTCAATATGGGGATAATTGAAATCCCCCACTATTATTGGGTTCTTAATTTTGATAGCCTCTCTAATTTCCCTTAGCATTTCATCATCACTATTACTGTCCTGTGAATGACCTTCTGGAAATTTTCCTGTCTTTCCTCTGCTTGCAATACAACACTTATGGGTCCCTCAAAGTAGGGAGTGGGAGAATACAGCCCAACCACATATCTAGCCCCAGGGGACTATTCTGTGAGTTTCCTCCCCCCCCCCCACCTCCATTACTTTCCACGTGAAGGAGTGTCAATTACTAATTATAACAGGAAATTGGGAGTTGGATCCCTCTGTTGCATTTCTGACTGACACTACTCCGTGACCTTGGGCAAGTTGCTTCACCGCTCTGTGCCTCAGTTTGCCCATTTGTAAAATGGAGATATTATTGATTCACCTTCCTAAAGTGATCTGAAATCCCTGGGAGGATGCAAAGTATTGTCATAAAGTTAGACCAAGACTTCAATAACAAAGCAGCACCAAGTGTTTCTTAAACAGCCCAAGCACAACGCTCAAGCTCAGATATAGTGAACTCTTCTAGATTTTATAACCCACTAAAATGATTTAAAGGCTACTGCATATTAATGACCAAACACCCAAAAGTCCTGCTCATACTCAACTTTCTTCCTGTTCAGACTTGTACCTTGTAACACTGGTTAGCCAGAACAAACCCAATAATTGAAGTATCCCAGATACATGTGAATGGGGCCCAAGCACCTTTTGGCACACAGCCATTTTGCAACCTATTTGGAAAGAAGCGGATAGTGTTGAGAAGTGTTCTGGATTTAAGTCACCAATGCCAAATCATAGGTATTAAGACAAACAGTTTCCATTATCAGATTCTCAATAACTAAAACAAATGGTGTTTATTCTGAAGATAACCTGATTAGAAAAATTATCTATGGGTTTTAGAGCTAAAGTTATAGATTTAAGACAGTTGTGTGGGGTTAGTGTGAAACTCCTTAACGAGTAGATATTCAGAAAAATTAGGGATGGAGTAGACCTACAGGGTCTTTTTACAAAGCCAAAATCTTTGATATAATATCACTATACTTCCAATGGGACTATTTAGCACAGAAACAGGGATTTCTGATCTCAGCAGGCACCTAACTGGGTAGCACACACTCGCTAGGAGTGAGAAAGCAACACCTTCTCACATACAATCCTCCTGAGAGAGGGGATTTACACCTGAAAACTCATAACTGTATCAGCACTGTGATGGGCAAAACAGCAAGTTAAAAAAAATTCTAGTTAATTTAAACCAGTATAGCACAGCATTACTGAAACAGGAGAGTGATTCTATAGCCTGGCTCTTCCTAAAGGCCAGCCCAACATAAAAGGTAGGACTTGTGAGGGTACAAGTGAAAGAAAAGACAGAAGGGATCATGGAGGAACTACACCCAAAAGTTGGAGTAAGGTAATACCAAAATACAAATTAGGGGATGTTTTCTAACTTGCCTGCTCCCCTGCCCCCAAATTTAGGGGACTAATCAGAGTTTGGTAGAGTCATCAATCTTTATAAAACTCTAGTTTCAGGTGTTCAGCCCACTAAGGTAACATTTCCCATTGCCAGACCTACATAATCTGTGCATATACATGATCCCGAGTTTAAAGTGTCCACTTGTGTCAGTATAGAGCAGAAGCCACATGCAACTCAGGTTCAGTCATAAGTGACTTTCCAAAATACAGTATTAAGAAATAAATTGGGTTTGGGCAAGGCAAATTGGTTTACACATTCCATTCTTGGTTACCTTAAAAAACCTTTTCATATTGGCCTGGCCAAGTATTAGCTGCTATTAGCCAAGGGTCTAGGCTCAACTCAACTTGCAGGGAACTTTCCACACCTTACTGTGCATCAAGATGAAAATATATATATTTAAACCTGTAGGTAAACAACCTAGTCCCCTCCTCTTCCCTTCCCCACAAAGTATAATTTAGCTTGGCATATATAGCCATAAAACATAATATAACCAACAGTATTAGATTAATAGACTTCCAGAGTCCTATGTGAATGATTTCTTTGTACAAAGCACTACTGGCTATATTTTTATTGATTCTAATTGGGTCAGAACAGGTACAGAAATATAACAAACATCTGACAAGTGACTGAGCAAAGAATACAACTTTCTGATGCCAATGTTTGTAGCTTCGTGTTGAAAGTGCCGCACTTTCATACAAGCACTAAGTGCTAAGTTTCAAAAGATGATAGTGTTCTCCCTACAGTACAGAGATCCCTGTAGTGTGACAGTGGTGTCAAAGTGCGCCATTTGCTCGGGGGCATTGCCATCTGCAGCAGCACAACATTTTGTCTCCGGTAAATAAACACATCTGCCTTTGCCAGTGTCCTCCCCACTGTGCTGCCCATCTGGAGCAGGTGAGCTGGAAGGCAAGCCCGGGCACAGGGAGGAGGGGGGATGCAGAGAGGATCAGGCCTCAAGGGACATGGCACATAGAGGAAGAAGACAGTGCCGCATCATGTCACATCCTGCTAACCGCATTTGCCAAAAAGCATGTTAAATTATTACCCTCGTTAGTGATATTTTTATCATATGTAACAAACGGCTGTCTGTGCTTAAGTAGGCAGGACATTCAAAGTCAATTTCACCTCTGCCATCTGCTCTGGGGGTCCTGTGACCTTGAGACAAGTAATCAGCCTCTTACGCAACTGACAGACAAGGCTGTGTATGCACAACGGAAGGAGGAGAATTACAACACTGCTTCTAATGTCACTCATGGAAACTCCGAACAGCTCCAGGCAAACATACAAGCCTTTCAAAATGTGAACACTTGAATGAAAGTTAAAATAAGTATAATTTTTATAGGACTAACATCTACAGTCAATTTGTATCCATTTAATTTGCAGGAGGTATATCACACTCATTTCTAAACCGAAGGAGGTGTGCTTTAAACAGAGGACTGGGAGTCAGGACTCCCGTATTTTATTCCCAACTCTGTATGAACTTGGGCTAGTCAAAACCTTGCTGAGCCTCAGATCTCCCCTTCTTCCACCCCTTTGGTCTTGTTCATTTAGACTGAAAGCTCTTCAGGGCAGGCTCTATGTACATACGGGGTCTAACAATAGGGCTCTGATCTGAATTGGGGCCCATAGGTACTACCCTAATGCAATCAGTGTTCATTATTTGTAAGCCTGAAAAAGGTTCTCTGGGAAATTTCTATAAAATGTCCTAGCAATAAACAAACCTCATCCCCTGTTCCTCCCCATACAAACATATTTGTTCAACTTAATTCACAACATCATTAATTCTCTTGTTTTCCCCTCTCTTTTTTGTGTGGAGAATATACATGTGCCAGGCAGAGTACTGTTGAAATCCTTAAACTTGTATATTTAGATACCACTTTGTCTTTCTGTAACAACTTCCAGCGAAGAACTTTATATCACTTTATAAGCAGGGAATTAAGCCTCCTCTCCTTGTGAGGTACCCAAGGATTACATATTTCTACCCAATACCCATTTTACAACTGGGGAAAAGTGTGGATATTTGACCTTAAACATGTCACATGGCAAGCCAACTGCAAGTGTAGAACCCAGAAGTCCTGACTTCCTCACTATAACTGCCAAGCATCAAAGGGCACTTATATAAGGCATCTGAATGATGAATGAGAAGACCGCATTTATTAGCAATGCTTTGAAATATTACCTTAAGTCAGTCAGTCATTACACTCTGCTAATTCGAAAAAACAGCTTCAACTTGGTTTTGATATTTACTGAAAGCTTCATGTCTCTGTTTACAAAAGGGGCTTGTTTTGCTAAGTACATCAAATAGCTTTGCTCTATTAAATCATTTTAGGAGAAGATTAATCGGATTCAATGCATTTGCATGAGAAGTGATTGCCTTATCGCGATTTTAAAGGGGCTTAATTCACTTAGCTGTCTGGTATTTATGACAAAATGTTTACTGGGCCCAAAGCTGGAATCTTAACACTGTAATTGTATTAGTTTCCAATAAGTGAGGTGATAGGCACTTTAACAAGAAAAAAAAAAGCAAACCATAGCTTACAATTTCCATAAAACAGACCACTTTGATGAGGAAAAACCCACAGTTAAAGAAAGAAGAGACCTCTCGATTACAGAGTTCATCCATCTGCAAGTGAAAGTTATTCCCCAGTAATTCATAGTGGGTAGTTAGCAGACATTTGGTCTTCACCAAGACCCTGGATTCTGGGCCATATCCCAACTTCTATGCCACGCTTTGAAGACAATTAATCAGATCATGATCAAAACAAAATCTGAAGTTTTTCACAGGTTGAAAACTTCCCCCCTCTTATATTGCTTCTATCCATTTTCCATTTGGAAATACATGGATATAGATAATTAAAATGAATAGTAGCAGGGCTAACAGAGTAGCCATCTGGGGAAAGATATTAAATGATACACCTCTATCCCGATATAACACGAATTCGGATACAACACGGTAAAGCAGCGCTCCGGGGCGGGGGGTGGGACTGCGCACTCTGGTGGATCAAAGCAAGTTCGATATAACGCAGTCTCACCTATAACGCGGTAAGATTTTTTGGCTCCCAAGGACAGCGTTGTATCGAGGTAGAGGTGTACTTAACGTTTTTAATGTCCTTAACATGAAAACACAAACAAGCCTATTATAAAAATAGGTAAAAGTCCTTTCACAGGTAACATTTTACAGAAAATAGAATAGTTGTCAATGTCATCTCCTTAAAACTGAACACAATGTTATTGTAACTATTATTTAACTAGTAATTCAGGAGAACCTTAATTTGCCAAATGTCTCCAGGGTCCCCAAACCAATAGGGGTTTGTTAAAAAGAGAACATGAAACAATTAACACAAGCAGACAAAGATGGACAACAGGAGGCACTACTGTTGTACAGTAATTCTTTATTCATACCACTGAAATTATATAGGGCATAATATAGCACGGTAGTATAATTAAGATACAGGAACCACCAGGGTGGATCTTAACACATGTATCTCATAATAGCAGTAGTTTTTAAGGTACTTTGTGAGGTTTATATTTTTCAGAAAAGGCATTTCAGAAATTTGGGTTTAAGAAAAAAATCAGGTTTGACTATACACAAGTTACATCAAGCAACTGTGAAGTAAAAATCTAGTGACGCTAAATGCGAAATTGCTAAAATGATCTGCACCAAGCGTAAGACGAGAGCACGGAATTACGAAGTGAAAGTGAACTATATAAAACTGACACGAAAGGGAAATGCCTTCTCCACCCCTTTTGTAGCAACAAAACCTGATTGCTCTCAAGGGTCTCAGTTCCTCACTACTCACTGTGGGGAGTCTGTGGCTTCATTAACTCAGACCATACTCAAATCATTTGCTTGTTTCAGAAGAACAGAGACAAACTTGACCAGTCACATGTTATTTTCATTTTTATTTTGTGTTTTCTGCCCTGGAGCATTCAGTCATGTGTAAGCACATGTTTAAATTGTGAGCCCGAGGGAAAAAAATATTGCTGAGAAAAAAAAGCTGTTGCAGTAGGAAGGGACGTAGGGAGGGAAAAGGGCAAACATATAGTTTGATTTTTGCGAGAAGGCCTTAGTAACTCCAGTCATTGCTAGTATGCCTCAGTTATTACTTACCCGACTGCGTAGGTAGTCAGCCAAGTTTCTGCGTGTAAAGTTTGCTGCTGCAGTAGGAGACAACTCATACCCTGATATAAGAAAAAAATGCATTTATGAGGAAACTGGAGTGCAAATGCATCATTCTTACTGATTTACTTTCACTATTTGTTTCACAATAAAACAGAAAGGCAACATGATTGAGGGCAATTCCAAGTTCCTATTCTGGCTCTGACAACTCATTTACTGTGTTCCCTTTACCTCGGTCTACATTTCCCCTATGTTAACTGTGAATAATTATACTGACCTATATCAATAGGGTGGCTAAGGATTCAAATTACTCATATCTGTACAGGGTTTCAAAATACAAAGCCCTAGAAAAGTGCAGAATATTACACATCTGTATTCCGAATATTTTTTCACACAAACTGTATCCCAAAAATGGCGTGGAGTTAAATAGGAGAGACGCAGAGGAATAGAGAAGATGTTTTTCACCCAGGATTTGAAGACAGATGGAAAGTTCCTGCATTTCTCTAAATCACAGGGTATGCCTACACAGCAATTAACCATTCACAGCTGACCCAGGTCAGCTGACTCGGACTGTGGGGCTATAAAATTGCTATGTAGATGTTCCAGCTCGAGCTGAAGCCCGAGCTCTGGGATCTGTCAATTTTTAGCCCCGCAGCCCAAGCCCTCCGAGCCTAAGTCAGCTGACCCAGGCCAGCCACAGGTCTTTTATATCAGTGGAGAGTACCTTCAAAGGCCTGGACTGCAGAAGAGAAGGCTCTTGCCCCACTGGCAAGATTGTGAAATAGGAGAGAATTCCGAAACTAATGCTGAATCTTTTTTTTTTTTTTTTTGGTAAAAACAATCCTTTAGATGTGTAATTCCATTTTAGTTAGTGTACAGGAAAGAGACTCAGGAAAGGATGCTAAAAGTTCTACCACCTGTAACAATGAATAAAGAACCAAAAGACTGATGGCTTCCATAAATAATACAAGACACTTCATCAAAAGCCTAATGCTAAGGAGAGCAGAGCAAGTTATTACAGGATATCCTACTGTCATCAGAACCTTTAACCTGCCCTAAAATACACAACACAAATACCTTTACAATTCAGTACCGACTCATCTATATACTGACTATGCGTGAACCAAAGATCATTTAATTAAGAGTTTAAACATTTGCAGTCACTCTAGAAATTCAGAAAGCTGAAAGACCATAAGGCCAAACTGCTCTTTTTAACTAGGTCACTATCAAGTCGGTACAAATCTGGTTAGAGATTTGAACACACCACAGGGAGGTAATCAGTGCTTGCAAAGGCAGGAGGAAAAATTTTACAATGAATTGTATATAGCATATTTCACTAGGTGATCTCAGAAGTGCTCTGCAAACTAGTTGCAGTACTCTCCTGAGTGAAGCATTATCTTCTCTTTTTACAGAAATTGAAATTTTGGAGAAATTGAGGCAGAGAGGTCAGATGACTTGCTCAAAAATCAACTCAGATCAGAACTAGCAATAGATACCTGGAGTCCGGTTTTCCTGTCCTCCCCTTTCTAACAGCTAGGCTATCCTCCCTGTTTTGTACAGACCAAAGAGTACCAATTCTGGTGTGTAATTATACTGGGGCATATTGTTGATAGGGAAGGGAAATGAATTATTGAAATCAAAACGGAGACATTCATTCATATATATATTCAGCAGGAATTAACTTTTTATGAATATATAAACTTGGGTGGATTCAATGCCAAGTATTCAAGCCCCTAACTACCTATATCCTGCCCTCATCACCATATTTACCTGAGCCCGTAAAAGGCAGAAACCCACAAACTAGACAGACTAAGAAAATTAAGTGTAGCCCCCCCTCAAACACCAACCTGAAATAATCTAATAGTTATCTTTAAAGGGACAACAACTTTATTAAGACTCACCCCTTGTGTCTGAATATTTTTGAACTACTTGTTAGAAGCAACTCCTAAAATTACTAAACCTAAAAAAATTAGTACATTTCACAGTACTTTTTATACAAGTTTTACTGTTTCCCTTGTAGAGAATCTATTTATTAGTTTTTCCTGTTTGTGCCAATTCTTCACACAGCAACAGGAAAGGTCTTTTTAAAAAAGGTTAGCAATAAACTGTAAACCAACAAAAACTGGCATGGTCACTAAGGGACAGTGTAATACTCACAAATATATTTTATTAAAACACACGATTTCCAGCTGTCCTTTAAACTCTCAGTATCAAGGATACTGAGCCTCTAATAACATGCAGGCATATTAGCTCTCATTCATATAATTATAAAACATGACCTCTTGTTCTTACTACACTTTAAAACAAACCCAGTAAGGAGCTGTTTTGAGTTCTGGTTTTGTACTTACCATTTCTCATTTTATAGAGCTGAACATTTTTCTGGATGTACTCTGCAAACTGCACAGTGTCTCCAGCTTCCCCCACACACAACAGCAAGATCTTCTCGCTCATTTTAAACATCTTATCATGGTCTAGGCAATGAGACAAGAACAAACACTACAGTCATCAGCAAGAATATGCTATTTTGCCAATACCATAGCAGTTTCACAATTTATTTAATAAGTACCAAATTAAAGGATTTTAATCACTCAATTATGCGAATCAAAGCATCCCAACTAAATTACAATATTCAGCTTCTCTCAGTCTCCCAACTTAATCTGTTGCATAGTGTTCCTATGTGCCATTAAAAGCTATCATGCTTCAGAGAGGTGACTGCATTTCAGTGGTTAATGTAGAGCCCTACATCTACTCTGAATCAGTGTATGGTCCCAGCTGTGTAACTGGATCCATGCTGACAGTCCCTGCACAGGGAGCACTCATGGAGACAATGGAGCTCAACACCAGGGTCCACATGGGCAGATCCAAGAGCAGAATCTGGAACAAAATTTTGAAGTGCTTTGATATTCTTCAGGAGGAAGATGCCACAGAAATGCAAGGTGTTACTCATGTACCAACGTTGATTAAAACTGCACACAGACAGAACAATACATTTAAAAAAGAATAAGTATTAGCTCTTTCATTCTATTATTTACTCACCAATAAAATATTCAAGAGTTTTGCTTGATAAGCTATTAGGTTTTGCTTTATATAAATACATGATGTGTTAGGGCAAGTGCAATTCTTGTTAGAGTTGAAACATGTGAACACATTAAGCAAAGAGAAATTATGAAAAATGTAGGATCAAAATGTATGTCAAAGAGACTTCCTTTTCCTAGGATATCCAGAGCCACTAACAGCTGTTTCAGAAAGGAGTAATTTGAATAGACAACGCTTGACAAGGAAAACCACTTATTTTAAAATACAGGGGTAGTCAATGTCATGACTGAACTCTATTAGAACACTGGTAATAAGAAAAAATAATAAATATTGATTACAAATTGCAAAAATAGCCCTCTGAAAAGCAACGAAATCATTAAACTGTAAACCAGAATTCTTCCCTTGAAATCAAAACTTTAAAACTGTAATTTTCTGAGGTATTTTTCAAATCTCAGCTATGACAACAAAACTATAGGAACACAATTTTGTACTACTCCTAATACTGTAATCTTATCTGACCACCAGTCTGCTTTAACTAGATAAGATAGATAAATATTCAAGCAGCTGTTAGTGCCTAAGGAAAACTGCTTCTCCATATTCAGGCTAGGTCTACAGAACAACAGTCTAAATCTCCATATCTGAATCTCACTTTCACTTTCAATTTACTAAATACTGCTGAATAATCTTCCCTGGAAGACATGTTTGAAAGCTTCTGAAATGTCACAATCCTTTAATAGGATTTCGAGAGTATTATGCAGTTGTTAAATACTTTAAAAGTTGCTTTTGAGTGTTCAGGGATTGCTATTCAGATTGATCATTCTCTGCAATTTGTTTACAATTTGAAGGAAAAAACTATCAAATACCAATATTTTATATGAATACTACCTATAGCTTACTGTTTTTCAAACTAGGATTAATAAATCCCACATCAGTATGTTTGCCTGAATAGATTAAATAAATTCCAACAGGAATTAAACATGGTTAGTTTACAAAACAAACTTTTAAAAGAAGTTGACGGTATTTGGTAATATTTAGAGTAAAAACTGCAATTTATTACAGCAATTTCTCCCTAACTTGGTGTCCTGTTTATGAAACAAGACCTCCTCTGTTTATTTTTGTAGACATGAAGTAAGATACAGTGGTCAGATTCATCTATCAGTATAGCCAACTTTTGCAATTTTATTGAAATGCTCCCAATATTTGGGGGGGGGGGGGGAAGGTGTGGTGTTTAGATTGCTTTATTTTTAAAGTCCCAACTGCTGGATTCATGTGATTATGTGAGAATATACATTTTTAAAGAAAGAAAGTTTAACCCTCCTTGTTGAAGAAAAACACTTGGAAGTGGAACTGCATTAACATAAAGGCTCAAATGTGAACATGAAGGCTGAAACCCAAAGTCAAATTAAAAACTTTTTTTTTTTTTTAAATCTCATGGTTTTGGGGGCCTTTTTCTCCAGGCTTGTGGCTGACAACACAGCATTTAGTACAACTTTTTAAGAGGAAAAAATTATATGTTGAACATGAACAGCTGACTGCACTTGTTTTACTTTGCTAATGTAGAACTCAGTCCCACAAACATGTGCGTAGCTTTGTGCATGCGAGTAGTTCCACTGACTACATGTAAGTGCTTGCAGGATCAGGCCCTGAAATCCGGTGTGCAGTGGGGAAATTTTAAAGAGTCCCCACCACGAGCTGTAACACTAGTTCAACTGAACCACAGTTAAAGTTGGTAGGAACCCTAATGTAGATAAGGCTTATGTCTGGACCCATGTTTTCTACCCCCTTCAATTAGGCTTACTTTTTAATAGGGTTAACTAAAACAATAGTAAAAACAGGTCCACCCATGGAAGCCTTGGGTCCCAATGGTTCAAATGAAACGGTGTTAAAATTACTGGGGGAAATATTTTATAAATTTTTCAAGCGTAGACATAGTCAATTTCCTTTGGATAAAGGCTCAGAAAGAAAGTAAAACCTGGGAACATGTAATATCTGTACTATTCTCCAACACTTGAGTAGATAAAAGGTACACATGTTCGGGTAACTGTTATTGTTCAGATGGCTCAGCATTCTAGCAACATTTTCTAATAACGAAAAAAGTGAAAAGACCAAAATAATGGGTGCTTTATAAATCCTGAAGATCAGCAAAAGCTCCCTGTAATATCTTTTCATCTTCAGTTGTTACATGTGCACAATCTGAGAAACAAAGTTAACTCTGTTGGTCTCACTCAGCTCTCTCACGTGAGCAGTTATGGAGATTTTTCTATTTGAAGTAACTTATAAATGGGCTGACAACTTAGCGCTTGGAAGATGTAAGAGCCAACAGCTAACACTTTACAGATGCTCATTTTTGCAGAACAGTCCTCAAGTACCTTTTCACTTCTATGCTGCCCCTCATGGAAGGGAGGAAAGCCACATAGAAGTCAGAAAAACCACTACACCGTCAGCCATGAAATCGCCCCTTAAAACTCACCTTTGCTGTGATGTCTACGCAATGCTCAACAATGGCTAAACAGTGGGTATACTGTGACTATTGCTTATTATACCAACCATGATAATTTCATCGATACCTTGACCTCCCTGCTGCTTCTTTTTCTCCACCAGTTGCCTCTCATCTTATATTTAAATACTCTATAAAAGAAAACTCTATCCCAGCACCATAAAGGTGTGCAGTGCCAAGCACAAGGGAACCCTACCCTGGGTCTCTAAGCTCTGCTGCAAGAGACTGAGGTGACAAATTCATGAATTCACTGTAGAACCAAGACCGAATAATTAAAAATATCTAAAGTCACAGTAGAGCAAATAGGAGATAAATTGCTTTTTGAAAACTTTTCCCCTCTGCCAAGTTTGTGACACTGTGAAAATACCTTTCCAGTGGGCAGTTAGCAGCTACACAATACACGCTTTGGGGCAGGGGCCAGGCCTTCCTAGGTGGCTGCACTGCACGCAGCGCAATGGAACCCTGATTCTCATCAGGGCCCCTGGGAGGTTTCACAACTCGCCACCACACATCTCGATGAATACCTTGTGTTTTTTTTTTAATAAGAAAAGCAAGTCCCTTCGGCTTCTTAAAGGTAACCGGTTTCCCGCTGCAAAGGTGCATAAACAGTAAATGGTGACACAGCAGCAGGTGCACAAAGAAAACCGTCATCAAGGGGCAGGGATCTCCCAGAGAGCTGCAGACATGTACCAGACCCCTGGGCTCTGCAGCAGGGGGGAGGGTAAAGAGATCTTTATCTCCCCCACCCCCCGAGCAGCTGCCCCCCTCCTCCCTCCCTGAGCAACTGCCCCCTCATCCCAGCCCCCCCACGCAGCCCCCTCCCTCAGCAACTGCCCCGCGACTTTCGTGCCCTCCCCCCCGAGGGGCAGCCCGGCCCCACACCGCCCCCAGCCCCGCCTCTCACCGTGCTTCATCTGGACGATGCTGGAGGCCGCCACCGTGTCGGCAGCCACCAGGATGTAGTCGGGGCCCTGGATGCCGATCAGGTACTCCATGGCCGGGCGTTACGGGGCGGGGGTGGGTGCGCGCGCGGTTCTTCCTGAGGCCCGGGCCGGCGGCGGCGGCAGCTTCCCTCCCCTCCGTAGCGCGACGTGACACAGCGAGGCCGCACGGCCGGCGCAGGGGGATGACGCAGTCGCCCGCTCTCGCGAGAGTCCCCACCCACACGCCCACCACGTGACCACAGACGCTCCAACCAGCGACCTCTGACCCCCGCCCCTTACCCCGGGTCTGGGGACTCTGCCCTTCTTCCGCCTTCTCCCTTCCCCCTCCCCCCCCGCCTTTCCTTTTTTCCTGCCGTGTCCTCTGTGCTTCCGTGCTGCTGCACCCGCCCCTCCCCCCGGGGAGACAGAGGTCTGGGTCCCCTGCCTGGGGGGCCCCCTTGGTTCCCCAAAGCCATGGGTTTTCTGTCGTGCCCCCCCTGCAGTGTCTGAGCACCTGGCTCGGGTGCAGGCCGGCTGCGGAGTGTTAACTGTCCCGTTCGCCTTCGCTCCCGGTGGCCTCCAGGCATTCCTTGGCGACAGGCCCGCGGCGCGTTCCCAGGGCCGCCCAGAGGATTCAGGGGGCCTGGGGCAAAGCAATTTCGAGGGCCCCTTCCATAAAAAAAAAGTTGCAATACTATAGATAGTATATTCTCATGGGGGCCCCTGCGGGGCCTGGGGCAAATTGCCCCACTTGGCCCCCCCGGGCGGCCCTGCGCGTTCCTGGCAGGCCGGGAGGAGCACGTACCTGAATGTGTTTCCTTCGGGCAGCCTCGTGGTTGCAGGATGAGGAAGGCATCGCCATACTGAGCACATCACTTACATAGCACCACCTTCACCTACTCATCCTCCATTCTGAGCAGGTCATATCACACCCTAGTCAGCCACCAGACCAAACTCTTGTTGATCTGACAATAAGATAGGGTTACCATACGTCCGGTTTTTCCCGGACATGTCCGGCTTTTTGGTCATCAAATCCCTGTCCGGGGGGAAATTCCAAAAAGCCGGACATGTCCGGGAAAATAGGGAGGGGTCGTGGGGCTTGGATCCGCGCTGGGGCCGGAGCTGGAGCCGCTGGGGCCAGCGGTGCTCGGCCGCCAGCCGGCGCCGCTCGGCTGGGGCCCGTGCTGGGGCCAGTGCCGGACGGGCCGGTGCCCCGGGGCCCGATCCGAACTGGAGTCGCTGGGGCTGGAGCCGCTCAACTGGTGCCCCGGGACCGGAGCCGCTCGGCCGGGGCCCGGGGCCCGAGCCGAGTTGGAGCCGCTGGGGCCGGGGCGGGCCGGAGCCGCTCGGCCGGGGCCAGCGCGCTCGGCCGGAATCAGGGCCGGTGCCCCGGGGCCCGAGCTGAGCCGGGCCGGAGCCACCGGGGCCAGAGCCGCGGGGCCGGTGCCCGTGTCCCGGGGCCCGGTTGTATGTGCAGTGGTTGTATGCCAGTCTGGAGTACTCTATGCAGGTCAGGAAAGTATTCAGCAATCACAGCCTGAAGGGAGAAATAGCCACTCCATAATCTTTTCCTACATCAAGCTAATCTGGTGAGTGTGACACCCTGGCACCCCAATATTCACCGCTGTCATATAATTAGGATATGTTTTGTACAAAGTATGCCGTGT
The DNA here is from genome assembly GCF_028017835.1 of Emys orbicularis. Taxonomy (NCBI): domain Eukaryota; kingdom Metazoa; phylum Chordata; order Testudines; family Emydidae; genus Emys; species Emys orbicularis. Next base: position 3,937,116 of record NC_088705.1, on the reverse strand, counting down.
GAGGTATCATTCTAAAAGTCTTGATCTGCTAGACATTAATATCTCGTTGGATTGCATGTGCTATCGTCATATGTGAAGTTATGAAGTTTAGCTATGTAGACTTGATTTTAACAAATAGGGAGGAACTCCTTGAGAGTTTGAAAGCAGAAGGCAGCTTGGGTGAAAGTGATCGTGAAATCATAGAGTTTACAATTCTAAGGAAGGGTAGAAGGGAGTACAGCAAAATAGAGACAATGGATTTCAGGAAGGTGGATTTTGGTAAGCTCAGAGAGCTGATAGGTAAGATCCCATGGGAATCAAGACTGAGGGGAAAAACAACTGAGGAGAGTTGGCAGTATTTCTGGGACACTATTAAGGGCCCAAAAGCAAGCTATTCCACTGGGTAGGAAAGATAGAAAATGTGGCAAAAGACCACCGTGGCTTAACCACGAGAGCTTGCGTGATCTAAAAAATAAAAAGGAGTCATATAAAAAATGGAAACTAGGACAGATTACAAAGGATGAATATAGGCAAACAACACAGGAATGCAGGGGCAAGATTAGAAAGGCAAAGGCACAAAATGAGCTCAAACTAGCTACAGGAATAAAGGGAAACAAGAAGACTTTTTATCAATACATTAGAAGCAAGACCAAGGACAGGGTAGGCCCACTGCTCAGTGAGGAGGGAGAAACAGTAACAGGAAACTTGGAAATGGAAGAGATGCTTAATGACTTCTTTGTTTTGGTCTTCACGGAGAAGTCTGAAGGAATGCCTAACAGTGAATGCTAATGGGAAGGGGGTAGGTTTGGAAGATAAAATAAAAAAAGAACAAGTTAAAAATCACTTAGAAAAGTTAGATGCCTGCAAGTCACCAGGGCCTGATGAAATGCATCCTAGAATACTCAAGGAGCTAATAGAGGAGATATCTGAGCCTCTAGCTATTATCTTTGGAAAATTATGGGAGACAGGAGAGATTCCAGAAGACTGGAAAAGGGCAAATATAGTGCCATCTATAAAAAGGGAAATAAAAACAACCCAGGAAACTACAGACCAGTTAGTTTAACTTCTGTGCCAGGGAAGATAATGGAGCAAGTAATTAAAGAAATCATCTGCAAACACTTGGAAGGTGCTAAGGTGATAGGGAATAGCCAGCATGGATTTGTAAAGAACAAATCATGTCAAACCAATCTGATAGCTTTCTTCGATAGGATAACGAGTCTTGTGGATAAGGGAGAAGCTGTGGATGTGGTATACCTAGACTTTAGTAAGGCATTTGATACGGTCTCGCATGATATTCTATCAATAAACTAGGCAAATACAACTTAGATGGGGCTACTATAAGGTAGATGCATAACTGGCTGGATAACCGTACTCAGAGAGTAGTTATTAATGGTTCCCAATCCTGCTGGAAAGGTATAACAAGTGGGGTTCTGCAGGGGTCTGTTTTGGGACTGGCTCTGTTCAATATCTTCATCAATGACTTAGATAGTACACTTATTAAGTTTGCAGATGATACCGAACTGGGAGGGATTGCAACTGCTTTGGAGGATAGGGTCATAATTCAAAATGATCTGGACAAATTGGAGAAATGGTCTGAGGTAAACAGGATGAAGTTTAACAAAGACAAATGCAAAGTGCTCCACTTAGGAAAGTGCTCCACATTTTCACACATACAGAATGGGAAGAGACTGTCTAGGAAGGAGTACGGCAGAAAGGGATCTAGGGGTTATAGTGGACCACAAGCTAAATATGAGTCAACAGTGTGATGCTGTTGCAAAAAAAAGCAAACATGATTCTGGCATGCATTAATAGGTGTGTTGTGAGCAAGACACGAGAAGTCATTCTTCCGCTCTACTCTGTGCTGGTTAGGCCTCAACTGGAGTATTATGTCCAGTTCTGGGCACCGCATTTCAAGAAAGATGTGGAGAACTTGGAGAGGGTCCAGAGAAGAGCAACAAGAATGATTAAAGGTCTTGAGAACATGACCTATGAAGGAAGGCTGAAAGAATTGGGTTTGTTTAGTTTGGAAAAGAGAAGACTGAGAGGGGACATGATAGCAGTTTCCAGGTATCTAAAAAGGTGTCATAAGGAGGAGGGAGAAAACTTGTTCACCTTAGCCTCTAAGGATAGAACAAGAAGCAATGGGTTTAAACTGCAGCAAGGGAGGTTTAAGTTGGACATTAGGAAAAAGTTCCTAACTGTCAGGGTGGTTAAACATTGGAATAAATTTCCTAGGGAGGTTGTGGAATCTCCATCTCTGGAGATATTTAAGAGTAGGTTAGATAAATGTCTATAGGGATGGTCTAGACAGTATTTGGTCCTGCCACGAGGGCAGGGGACTGGACTCGATGACCTCTCGAGGTCCCTTCCAGTCCTAGAATCTGTGAATATGAATCGATGTATTACTGAAACATGTTGTTAGGTTAAAAACACCCACAAGCAGCCTTTCAGGTACAACAGTAGAAAGGCCAAACAATGTTAATGGTTTATTGAGGAAATGCAGACAAGCACAAGGATTACCCCAGAAACTGTGTACAATAGAAACCTCTCAGAGATAGCACTACACAATGGGAACTGTCTGACCCAGGTCACAGCAAAAGAGCTTTCCAGCAAGTGAGAAGAAGATATAAAAGGGGGACAATGACATCATGATGATACCTCACTCCCCCTACAACAACACACCTGGAAACACCTGAGGAACAAAGACGGAACTGGGGGAAGTGCTGGTCCCAGGCTAGAGGGATTTCTAGCCTATGTATGAAAACCTGGGAAAGCCAAGGTAGCTTGTGCCTTAAGAATCTGCCAGCCTGTTTATCACTCAGGGTGAGAATTTGCTAATTCATATCCTATTTATCTAGTGTGTTAAGCTCAGTTTGTGGTTTTGTTTATTTACTAAGGGAATCTGCTTTGATCTATTTGCTATCACTTAAAATCTATCTTTTGTAGTTAATAAACTTGTTTTTGATTTGTCTAAAACCAGTGTGTGCAAATCCTAACTGGGGGCAGAAAGCTGTTGCATATCTTCCTCCACATTGAGGGAGCCTCAGGGGGCGAATTTCATGAGCTTACGCTGTACAGTTCCCTGTGCAGTGCAAGATGGTATAATTTTGGGTTTACCCTTCAAAGGGGGGTGCGCACTTGAGTAACTGGGCAGTTCCTTAGATGAGTCTTCCCATGCAGAGCTGATCTCAGGATCTGTGTGAACCTGCAGCTGGGTGTGTCCCTAACTGTATGTGTGCTGGAAGGGGCTTGAGAGCCTGTCACAGCAGTACAGTGAAAAAGTAGCCCAGGCTGATGGGTCAGGCGGGCTTAGTGGTATCCCAGTTCCAGGTGGCACCCCGAGGGGGGGGGAGGGGAGAACCCGTAACAGTGAGGACACTAAATAAAGTTAGACACAACTTCCAAGAGACCCTAAACACTGTAATGCATGCAGGTATGCGACTGTCTTCTCATGCCGTCGTCAAGTGCGAGTCCCTGATGTGGCCAAATCTGTGTCACGCTGAGATGTAGTTATACTCCAAAAGGTACAAAATCACACTGTGAGGTTCCCTATTGATTCCCTTGGTGATTACAGATCAAATGTGGAATGGTTACAAGTCAAAAGATTTTTCCCACTGGGGAAAAAAAAAACAGCAAAAAACTGGGATCTGAGTTGCTCTTCAGTTTGTCTCCTACTGTACATCATCCCGAGAAATGAAGACTGCAATTAAAACTTAGCAGACAATTTTTGTGATGATGTGTGAGACAGGATAGCCCCCAGCTTGTTTTTTGGTCTCTAGCTGTCAGCTCAGCAGGATTTGCAGGCAGGAGATAGAATTACTTTGTCAAAAATCAAGATAAAAAAATTAGTGATCGTGACCCCAATTATAGAAGAGGCCGGGTCAGGGAAGCATTTTCCACAATAATGATGCAAATCTTAACTTTAATAAAATATCTTACATTTACACACCACTTAGAACTGGTTGGGAGAAAAGTGATTTCCCCCCTCCCTCAAACCATTTTTCATGGACATTTCATTTTTATTACTTTTTTTATCACTTCTGTTATTATTCGTATCAATGTAGCAGCTTGAGGCCCCATCGTGCTAAGTACTGTACGTATACATAGTGAGAGACAGTCCCTGTCTCAAAGAGTTTATAATCTAGAAAGACAAGTTAGACAAAGGGAGTAGAATTATACCTCTTTTACAGATGGGGAACTGAGACACAGAGAATAAGTGACTTACCCAAGGTGATTGTGGCAGAACCAAGAACTGAGCCTAGATCTCTTGAGTCCCAGTCTAAAGCCACAAGACTGTCTTTCCTCACTAATCACACTTTTCACCCCAAAGGGCTGGGATGGGAGGATGGCAACTAATAGGTGCACAGTTTGCTGTAGGACAAAGAGATTTTGTCCAAGGACCACTTTGGTGGATGTGTTGATCAACGTGTGGATTGTGTGATATGTTGACGAGTGTGTCTAAATGCCTGAATAATAAATTTGCCTCAATATCTCCCTGATCTCTTTTCCTGTCTTTGAGTTCAGGCCCCCAGGCACACTGAAATTCTAAGATGTTCAAAGGTTTTCTGAGGGTGGTGTCGAAGAAAATGTTTTTGCGTCAGGAGCAGAACTGTGTGAATGAAATAGAAAACAAGTTAATTCCCCTGGTTTCTGGTTTTGCTGTGGACCTGATTCTTGGTCCAAGATAATTGATATATGCCCTGAAGCTGATGCATCTTTCAGGCAAACCTGGCCTTAGTACCAGGAGAACCCCAAGGATTTAATGTTTAAGATGAAAATTGTGTAAATCTTGTTGCTTTGGCACCAAGCATTTTGGGGTATAAATGTACAAACCTCAAAGCAAAACTCAGAAGGAGAAGGAAGGTGATTGAATTTGTGCTGTCTAAACATCACTGCTCCCTGATATAGAGTTGCCAGCCCTTTTAGCAACGTAAAACTGAAGAGGTTTGGTCAGCTCTACTAGAAACAATTAACAAGAGTGACTAGACCTACTTTCTAGTGAAGCTTTTTGATGCTCCAAATAGAAAGGAAAATTATGAACCCTGTTTGTAAGGTAAAAGTTCTTTGGGCATGAATTCTTTCTGAAAGAAATGACTGCTGCCCACACAGCCTCCAGACTTTGTAGTCAAAAGGAACTGAACTGTGAAGAGAGCCAGTGAAATCGTTCCAGGAGTGACGGAGTAATTTATCTATTGCCCAACTTTGTGTCTGAAATAGCCAGCAATGCCAGCTGCACGCAGGAGCTGAGCTAAAGATGTCTGCACATGTCTCTGACTCTCAGCATACTTAGTAGTGAGTGCTGAATGAGCTGTAGCAAGCAACTGAAATGTGTATTCAGACATTCAGCCACTGTCCCCTTCTGACCCCAGTAAGACGCCTCCCCCCCAACCCCGAAACCTTTCAGAGCAGCCCGTGTTATACAGTCCATATAATAATGGTCTGATCCTGATCTCATTTAAGTCAATGGTAACATTCCTTTTGGGTTGAACGGAGCAGGCCCTAAATTTCGACCCATCTGGTTGTTCATCAAAACTTTGTTTTCCTGCAGAATTAGTCGGTCAGAGTCAGAAACCAGACACCAGGGGAAAGCTCCTGAACTCGAGATATCAAAAGCATCTGGTCTGCTACATATTGATCGTGGACTTGAACTGTTTACTGATGGAGCCAGGGACATTTCCTCCTGTGACGGTTATTTGTCGATTTCACTCCATTGGCTTGAGCTTGAATTTCCGTAAGTAAAGCCACAGCTGATGTTCAGCAAGTGGCGATTTCCATTGTACCCCACATAATATTTCCCGCCTTTCTCCCACCCTTCATCTGTTTAAATTGTAAGCTCCTCAGGCCAAAAACTGTCTCTTATTATGTGGATGTACAACACCCAGCACGTGGGCGGCTCCAGGTGCTACAGTAATATAAATAATTAATAATAATAACAACAACTACCAATGTTCTAACTGTCTGGCCACTGAAAAGCAGTCACTGACTTGTCATGCAGAATAACCCCCACTGGCACTTAGTTTATTGATTAGACTCCACCATAGGTTGGGACCTCATCTATTATGCTCACTGAGGCTATGGCTACACTACAAGGCTTTAAGTGACACGGCTGTGCCGCTAAAGGCACGCAGTGTAGCTGCTGTTTGTCGGCAGGAGAGAGCAGGCCTGCCAACAAAAAACTTCCATCCCCCCACAAAGCGCTATTCACACTGGTGCTTTTCATCTGTAAATCTTTTGTCGTTCGGGGGTGTGTGTGTTTTTTTAACACCCCTAAACGACAAAAGTTTTGCTGACGAAGTGCCAGTGTAGACAAAGCCTAAGAGTGGTTCCATAAAGATTTAGCAGTCCATTAGTGAAAGGGCCCATAGTTAAAAACCCCATCACTAGTCACCATACCAGTCACCATAAGGAAAACTGCCCCAGGAAATAAAATACTGGACGCTGTGCTGCATGGCATATACCCGACTGCAGCTAGGCCAACACATTCACCATTCAGTGATGAGAACTGGACATTGTCCTTGTGGGTTAAAAAAATTCCAACCATGCCAAAAAGCAACAGCAAATTGTCTTTAGGAAACAGTATAAATGAGCGTAAGCAGCAAATTCACCATTTTGACTGTTTTCCAATTGCCCATAGCTACACTTGTTAAATTGAGTGCTGTGTGCATAAATCAAAACAGGATGTTTTCTTTTACCTAACAATGGCAAAGCTCTGTGCCAGTTTTTAAGTGTGTTTTCCTGTGTGGATCCAATTTGAAGTTTTAAACACATTTTTCCCTATAGGTCTATATACATATTGCACATATACACATAGCCAGCCGGTCTAACTTAGCAGGTTTGGGGTTTTTTTAAGAGAAGGTTAACGAAAAATCAACAACTACCATCCTTGTTGATTTTTATTGTGCCCTTGGGTGCAATTAAATGTTGAGATTGTTATTGAATTTTCTTGACAGATTGAATTTTCCTGTTTAGGAGGCACATACATACACTACATACCTACATCCTTTTCTGGGGCTAAGGCATTTCAGAAACAATTGTACTGGTGTGATAAAGACAATGGTGCATTTGTGCCGAGGAATACTCAGGAAATGGAGACATCCAATAATTAAATGGACACTATCAGGGCCGCTGTGTGTTTTAAGATTTGAATGGCTGGAATTTTTTCCTTATACTTGTTTGCAAATTTTATTTTATTTTCTAGCCAACTATTTTAGGATTTTTATTTTTTATTTTATTTTAGGGGTGTTGTAAGTAGCCCAAAATTTATATGCAACTATCTATTATTTAGGTACTTATATGGCTTCCCATTGCTGTAGAATCTGAGCATCTCACATTCTTTTAATGTATTTAGCCTCCCAGCACCCCTGTGAGGTAGGGAATAGCTATTATCTCCATGGTAGGGATGGGCAACTGAGACACAAAGAGATTAAGTGACTTACCCTATATCACACAGTGAGTCTGTGGCAGAGGAGGGAATTTAACCTCGTGTCTCCCAGGTCCAGGCTAACACCAATAAGAAGCACAGCATGCGGCTCTGCTCTTATAAGGAATCCAACAATTTAAAAAACCCCGTGTGGGTGTGACTGACTTAGCGAGTGTGAATGACTCAGCAAACCGGTGTGTGTATCTAGCCCTCACAAGTAATTACATGATAACAAATCAGCTTGGTTTTATGAGCTATCCTGCAATTACAAACCAAGCCCATCCCTCCAGGGCTACCCTACAATAACTTTGACAAGGAACTTTACAATAATAAATCAGTGTCACGTGTGAAATGTGGGTAGAAAGATAGGCTAGGATGAAAAACTGTAGTGTTGTCTTCTACACCAAGGTGGAGAGGATATTTGACTATACTGGAAAAGCTATAAACCAGTAAATGGCAGTAAAAAGAACACGCAAAACAGGTCCACATATGAGGAATTCTGATTTACACCAGCTGTGGATCTGGCCCAGAGAGCGCCCTTTTGTCCTCTTCCACGGACATGGGCAAAAACCCGTGTTTACTAATTTAAGATGGCATTTGCAGGGGAAAAGGGAGAAATAAAAATCTGTTTACTAGGTGCTGATTGCCCCAGCCGAGAGCCAAACGCGGACAAGTCATTCCACCAACAATTGGAAATAGATAGTGTCCATGGAGTCAGACGCTGTTTTTTCAAACCTTTCAGCAGCTCTTTTTTTATCCCTTCACAAGTTGTCCACCCAATATTACAGTTGTTATTGTTACGCTTACCCAACAAGCAAACAGTTAACCTGATCAGATTGCAGTCTTTCCCATAGTATCTGTCCATCAGCGGTCTAGCTATCCTGGAAGATATCTGTGAGCAATAGCGCACATCAGGGTGTAATAGTAATACTGAACACTTCTATAGCACTTTTTACATTTGTAGATCACAAAGCATTTAACAAAGGCCACTCCAATGGATCCTTCCCAGATTTTACACAGGATCTGGTGCCCACCAGGACAGGCAGTATCATGTGAATAGTCGTGCAATACAGACATGACCAGTTTTTGTAGATGGGGAAACTGAGGCTCGGAGCGGTTGTGAGTCACTCTAGGTCACACAGCCCGTCTACATTAGAGCCAGGGATAGAATTCAGACCTTTACACTCTTGAGTCTGATCAAAAACTCCCCCAAAAGCATATTAGTTTATCAGGGATAGCATAGGGTTAGAAACAGTGTTATCTGTTGGCTAGAGCAGGGGATTGGGAATTAAGACGTCTGGGTTCAATTCCTGGTCCTGTCACTGATACACCATGTGACCCATGGCTGTCAATTAATCTAGCCGTGCTTCAGTTTATTCAGTAGTAAATATGGCTGTCTTACCTACCTTACAGCAGGGCTGTGTAATCCATGTGTAGGGTTTAATCCATGATTATGGAATGCTGTAGGAACACTGAGCAAGGGATGGTTTGGAAGAGCAAAGCACAAGGATTAGAGTTTTTATTTTCTAGATGATTTGATTAGTATTTGTGTTATGATGCTGCCCCGCGTGGTTGTATGTTTCAGCATTGCATTTGTGGAGATAGTTGTATAATGGTTATAACTCTTGGCACTCACACCTCATTTTCTAATGAGGATCCCAAAGCCCTTCCCAGAAGTGGGAAAGTCTTGTTATCCCCATGTTACAAATGGGTGAAATGAAGGCACAGATTGGGGAAGTGACTTATCAAAGGTGACACAGTAAATTAGGGGCAGAATAGAACTAGGAATAGAACCCAGGTTCACAGGTCCCAGCCTGAGCGGCTGGACCAGGCTACCTTCCCATCATGTAACACATGAATGACGCTTTATGAAGCTGAGATGATTCTTTGTTCTTATTTAGCCTGTCAGCCCGAGCTCCACAGATGCAGCTTTCAGCCTCACTTCCTCATCTTGCTGTGGGCTTAAATAAAAATAAAATTAAAAATGGAGCTTTCTCTAATCAAACGGGAAAGGACTCCTGCAGCAAGAAACCTCAGGCTGCTCCTCCTCCACCCAGGCGAGGCTAGGATGGTGAGATCCCTTTGTCATGCAAGTAATCTGATTTTGCCCAAGCTTACTTGAGTCTAGCTCACCTGTGGTGAACTGTGCTTGTCGAGGTTTCAACTGGCAAGGTTTCCATTGCTGAGCACTTGTTTCATGTGTTGTTTGTTTTGACAGATGGGTGTTAAACACTACCGAGGTAAAGGGGTTTTGTCAGTTTATATTTAAATCATGAGTTCGGTTCTCCTGGGATGCTGAGTGAACTATTAGCAGGATGAAAGGCAGCTCACTGTAGTGCTCGCTTTCATGCACACAGCAGCTTTGCATTGGTGTCCTATGAATATGGAAAATCTCCCACTCATCTGACCCGCACATCCTGAAGCAGTGGTGATTATTGTTAATATGGAAAGAATGTGTCTTTCCCATATAGAGATGGTAAAGCTCCTTGCTGAGGGCCCTGTCTCACACTGAAATTGAAGGAAAAGCTAAATGGGAGCTGGATGATCCAATAATGCAAGATGCATGCAGCGAGTTAACTGGCTCCTCCACTTGAAGCTATTACCGTATCCTGATCTCCAGTCATTTGAAGAGTGTTTACTCTACACCTGGGATGGCAAGAATGGAGAATCGATTGGAGTTTGCAGGTGAAAATGGATTGTAACCTGCTGTCCATAGTGTCAATGGAGCTGATTAGCACGTGCGTCTGTCTCCAATGGATTGATCTCACAGGTGAGAATCATTCAGAGACCAGCTAGGGCCATGGCCCTCCTGTAGGGTGCTCACTCAGTGCAGCCCTCGCTGTGTCATTGTTCAGTCTGTGTCGACAAGGGGACGTTCACTGCAAAAAGCAGCAGAATGAGAGTAATTTGGACTTAATCTAACCAACGATCACTGGGACATGGGAAATGTCAGTGCTACTGTACAGGATTAGTTCATAAGACTCCCCAACAGCATAGTATGATGCATTCCCTTCCTACTGTATTACAGCTCAAAAAGAGAGCAAACATTAGGGAGATTAATAGGATGCCCATCTCATATTACCGACTGGGTTAGAATTGAATTTGCTTTTACCTAGCACCTTTCAGGGCCCAGATACCTCAAAGCACTATAGAAAGCAGTTCATTAGTTAGTGATGCTGTTATTATTTATATTCTGGAGAACATTTAGAGGCCCTAATTAAGGATCAGGGCCCCATTGTGCTAGGCACTGTACAAACATATAGTAAAGTGACAGCCCCTGCCTTAGAGAGCTGAGAGTCTTGTGCAGTGGCTCTGCTGCAACTGTGTCTGCCCTTGCATGCTTCTTGGTAGCCTTGGACATTAGAAGCAGTTATGTTAAGAGAGGGAATTTAGATGGAGGCACCAAGGGTGATATCTTAGGCCCATTGAAGTCAATGGCAAAACTCCCATTGACTTCAATGGGGCCAAAATTTCACCCCCAGATTCTATGTCATGGGATTTTTAATGGCTGCTATGGATAACCCACTGGTGTTGGACAAGAAAGGACTTTGCTTTAGTATAATCTTCGTTGACACAATTTAATGAAATTGCAGAAATATTAAATCACTAAATCATCACCTAGTAATATGATCTTATATTTACATGGTGCATAGCATCAGCAAGGTGAGTGATAGACTTTATGTGATTAAGGAATCCCTTCATCTACAAGTGCAATGCAGCCACATCTTGGGTGGAGCCTGTCAGCTCTTAAACAGCATTTAGCAACTCTACACAACAGGTAAAGGCAGGAAGGGACAAAGAATCCCATATCTAGTTGAAACAGCCAGGAGAATTTAAATGGGCAAAATCAGTGACCCAAAATGGAATTCAGTCAGGAGACTGGGGTTAACATCCCTGCTCTTGGAGAAGTTGCCATGGTATGATTGTTCAATAGGGACAAGTGCTCAGTGAGACTAAAGGATAAATCAGGAATGTCCAGGTACCTTAGTGAGATAGCTGCTCATAACTAAAATAACCCCAGGAATGCCTGGACTACTTGGAGATCAGGGACCACTTCATCCCTGGTATGACTCCACTAAGTCAACACCATATTAGCACCTTCACTCAACTGAGGCCCCAGGACTGGAGTAACAAGAGCAGGTGCAGGTCATAACCGGAATGTATCCACAGAGCTGTCTGGGGGCTCAAGTCAACTGGGGGGCAGATCAGGACTGCAGTGCATTAATAGAGCTGCAGGTGGGCTCAGAACTAGAATGGAGGTAGCAGTGCTGTGGGCCAGGAGCAAGGTATTTTAGGAAAGCTGCGTGGGAAAGCCTGCCTGTGCTGCACTTCTTTCTAGCCAATGATCTCAACCCCTCCCTTTCCTGAATGCCAAGTACACACAGAAATGTTAAAAAAAAAAAAAAAAAGCCCACATCACAATATGGGTCAAAGGATCCCCTTTCTTTTAACAGGAAGGAGCTTTGCAAGTTGGTACATGGACTGCTTACTTTATAATGATATTCAGAAACATAGAAGTCATTTCTATTCTTGAGAGTAAGAGCCAAGAATAGGCTAGTTTCATTACACATTACAGGAGAATTGCCACAGTACAATCCATTGCTATGGAGAGATGCTTCTACTGCGGCCACTTTCTAATTCCAGAAAGGCAGCTACTTCCACACATGGATGTTGCAATGGAAGGGGTGCTGGGACACACTCTCTGGACCATCATGTACCAAGATGTAGCAAGACAATCTCAACACTCCAGAGGTAAAACATGCAGTGGGAAAGGTCATTTAACATGGCCATTTGCTTAGTGCTGCTTCAGCCTTGAAAGGAAGGAATCTGTTGGGGTTCAGAGCTTTGATCTGGTGCATTATATAGACGGGAGAGCTGTAGCATTCAGATCTGGATTCTGACTTTCCCAGAGTTTTGGGATGTTCCGATCTGTGATTTTGCCACGGAACCGCTGCATGCTTTTCTACTGCAATCTCAAGAGAGCTTCCCCGGTAGAACTTTTTTCATGCAGGTCCTAGTTTTATGCCATGTAGGGGCCAGGCAAGGAATTGAAATGTGTTAATTAAATCAAAGAAGTTGTGTGAAGCATATCATCTGGGTTGTCGTGTTTCACTCATTTTCATTGTATCCTCCAGTTCGGTGCTCCTGTTTGATCTTTTTGGGGAGCCTGGGAGGTACAGTTCAGAGCACACTTGTACACCAACAGCTGCAAGAGGTGAAATAGTTCAGTGTGTCCAAAAATGATTTCCAATTTCGAGCAGCATGAGCTATAACTGTGGAGGTCTGTGGAGGCTAGTGTAATGATCAGATTTCACAATCAGTTGCTAATCTTGAAATCAAGCCATGGGAGAGAAAAAAGCTGCTCCACGTTATTTGATACTTTTTTCCCATTGAGAACAGACCAGACAGGAAATCAAGACTCAATGAGCTTTTAACAAAACAAATGGAGACTTCTTTAATGCTCTGGATGTTTCATAGACAGCAGCATCAATTCAAACCTTCCTCTCCAGTTTCTCTAACTCTGTCCTTCTGTTTGAATTCCTGCAGGTCACTGAAATGTCTGTCTTCTCGCCATTTCCTGTGTTTCAAAATTGGGGAAAGCACAATCAAATTGTCATCATGCTTATTTGGTTAATTACTCGCTTAGTTACTTATTCAGCTAATTAAAAAGACTGGCCGCTGCAAATTCTAAGGAAATTCGGAGAGGCAGTTTGGAGACAGGATACAGGGTGAAATGGACCATTACTCCAATCCAATGTATAGTAATTCTTTATATTCCTTCATTTCCACTGTGTCACTTCTATACATAGTTCATTAAGGATTCTGGACAGCCACAAGAGAAAAATAAATCTTTGGCTAGAGATTCTTATTATTTGTTAGGATCCATTTAGCATTAATCCAAAGCAGCATGGAAGACCAGACCACATATTTTAGGGTTCCTTTTTTTGTTGAGAGAAATGCACTGCTCCACAGGTCATAAGATGTCTGTAATTATGACCCTGAATAGATAGAAATGTTGTTTCTTGAGACAAATTCTATCTGACAGTTTTTACAGTACGTTCGTTCAGAGCAAAATGCCCTGTCCCCTGTCACCCGGATTGAAATTATTAAGAAAGACAGACATTTCACTGACAACTCTAGCCTCAGGGGGGAAAATATTCCTTCTGTTCCCCTCTGAAGGTCAGAGCTCACATAATGCAAAACACTTACAACACACACACACACATACACACACACATGCACAAAATAAAACTTTCTCTTCACTGGAGCTTTATAGCAAACAGGAGCCCATTTCATACACATTTAATAGGAAATTCAATAAAAAAGGATGATCCTTATCATTTTTTACCATAAAGCTCATATTTTTTCCAATGTAATTTCTATCTATCTGTTATGTATGCACGCACATATAAACACACACATAAATATATAGTCATACATGCATACATACATACATATATATATATATATTAGAGAGAGAGAGAGAGAGAGAGAGAGATTAAGTAGCTGAGCAAATAATTCAATGTGATTTTTTTCCTCTGACAAATTTCACCTGGGAGAAGATCACAGTTTCTTTGTATTTCTTTGTTATTTGAAAACAAATGATGATTTTATTTTTTCGCCATTTTTAAAAAATATCTGTGATCGAATTATATTCACTGTTCACTAGCCAAGTTGTGATGTTGACTTTTGATTGGCCAGATAAGTCACATGGCATTGTTTCCATGCCAGGATTGGATGAGCACACATGTGCTTTCCATCTGAACACTTACTCATGTGTCTATATTTGAGAGGCTGTTTGTGCTGTGGAAGACGCAAGGCATGAATGGCTCCTTTCTCTATCCACAGGTCTGATTGCATGTGTTAATATGAAGGTACACGGCAGCATATGAGCTGTCATTCACTAAGACTTGTGTGGGCAGCACTCAGCTCACTTAATTTAGGGCTGCAAATTGGACTTGAGCCAAGGGTGCCAGAGGTGAGAAACTGGAGTTCAGTTCATTAAACTCCTTCCATTGCAACAGTTAAAGCAACATCCCCATCTTCCAGCTCAAACCAGCTCTTCACCATGCTGACCGCAAGTGTGTCCTCTTGGCCTTGTATCATTTGTATTAAATATCTTTGAGCCTGAACCAAACTGGGTATGTGCTTTAGGCCTTTCTTTGTGAATGCTTTCTGGATCAGGGCATAACAGCCTGGCTTTATGTTCAGAATTCTGGAGTCAGTTTTGCTTGGGAGCTTGGGGCGACCCTTTGTGATTTGACCACGCTATGCTATGGTCCTGATGCCCTTTTAGTCAATAATCCTCTGCTTGTCTCCAGAGCTCTTTTAAATGTTAGTGAATTCAGATGACACCCCTGTGAAGTAGGTCAGTATCATTATCCCCACTTTATCGATGGCGAAAGTGAGGCACAGCAAGGTTTAATGGAAAACCCCAAATCAGCAAGCGAGTCAGTGGTAGAGATGGAAATAGAACCCAGGATTCTTGGCTCCCAGTTCGCATCACTGGACTACCCTTGCTCTCAGCCACAAAGAGAGTCCTGACCCTTAATCTCCTACTCTAGGCACCACACTGTACTCCCTCCTAGCACTAAAGACAGAACCCAGGAGTCCGGTCTCCCAGTCTCCTGCTTTAACCACCAGATCATGTTTCCTCTGAAAGCTGCATGTAACTTTTGTTGTGGAGAGCAAAATAATTTCTAGTTGTGCCTCAGTTATTCCACTTCAGACATACCCAGGCCCTCTGTCCTCCTAACATCCTGCAATCCCCTCTTAGAGCTGGTGTCTTGACATTTCTTACATTGGTGGATGCTCTTGAAGAGAACAGAAGTGATGTTAAATGGAATTCATAGTGCCAGGTTCATAGCTTTGGGCCTATGCTGAGGATAAACCTCTCCAGATGTATGGCGATCCAGCTTCAAGTTGGCTTTTGCATTTGCTTACGTGCTATTGTTATTCTTCACTGAGTGCCAGATGGGCACAAGGTGCTCTGGAAGCATGACAAAGGCCCTTGCCTGAAGAACTTACAGTCCCTTAAGTATTCAGTCCCCCAGGCTGCTGAGTGCCTCCTCGAAGGCGCTGCTCCCACTCAGTTTCTTGTGTTGAAGTCAATGGGAGTTGAAGATGCACAGCTCTTCCACAGGATCAGGCCCTAACTCAGACTGATACAATGCACTGGACGCCAGCTGAAATGCAAGACTACGAGGAGCTATTATGAATGAGAGAAGCAAGGGCAAGTTGTAGAGCGGCTTGAAAGAGGAATTGGAAGGTGCTTCTCACATGAGGAATGGGAGGTTTTGCCAGGCACGGGGAGGTGGAATGGAAGAAGGAAAGAAGCGAAGTGGGAGAAGGGCAGAGAGGGATAAAGGCAGCAGCAGTTATGGGAGAACGTCTAGGGGAGCAGAAGAGCTCTGGGATCTGACCTACAACACTGGCGATCTAGTCCTTGTGGCCTGGCTTCCCCCTCTCAAGGAAACCCCAACTCCTGGACAGCATGATCTTTTCAAATTCGTAAGAAACTTAAACTTTTCTTTCTTCTTCTCTCTCTTTATTTTTTTATTTAAGTTTAATTCTGAACAGCCGGCTGCGTTCAGCCTGACTGGTTTGTTATGGCTTATAATTTGTGTTAGGATTAATTAACTAATTACCGACAAATGTCCGTTGGCAAGATTCTGCTTCTGCTTGTCAACTTGAAGTATTTAATTATTTTAATCATTTACTTTCATCTTCAGAATTTATGCTCTTCCAAGAGCGTTTCTAGGCATCTTTTAATTATTATTCTGGGTTTTTTGTTCTGGGGTGGTGTGTGTGTGTGTGTGTGTGTGTGTGTGTGTGTGTGTGTGTGTGTGTGTGTGTGTGTGTGTAGGGATGGGGGATGGTATAATTTCTCATTAACTATTTCAGCAAGTCAGTGTGCATTGCAACCTCCTAGAAACTTGTCCCTGATTCTTAAGCCATGGCTCAGAGGGAGACAGGCTGAGATCAAAGTTGTGTGGGTGCATAAGAAGGGATGGGTGTATGGTACATAAGCACTAAGCAGGGGCCAGCTTACCAAACCTGTTTCAAAAGAGCCATCCCTTTCTTGGAAAAAGATTTTTACAGGGTTTCTTGGGAACAGACCTTGGTCACACCACTACATTCAGCTTCTTATTCTATGAACCCAGTCCTACATAGATATATGCACAGGGTAGCCTTTATTCACTCTGAGTGGTCACACTGCCTAAAGTTAAGAACATAAGTAAGTCTGTTTCTAATTGTCTTTGGGTTCCAAACCAAGACCCTCCTCTCCACTAGTAATAAAGTAATAAAATAAAATAATGGGAAAATGTCCATTGATACAGCATCTTTCATCCTTAAAGGATCCCCCCCCCCTTTTTTTTTAATAAGGTAGAGGCCAAATTGCATGCTCACTTACACTCCATTGACTTTAATGGGGCTGCAGGGGGGCATGTCAGTGAAGAATTTAGTGGTATAGACATACTGCAAATGCTACTCCTCTGAAATGCAGTCAGCTCTGGGGTGGGAGTGCAGCAGACAGCTAGCTGAATGACAGTGGAGAGAGGAGAACTTTCAGCAAAGGGCAGATCCCTCTGTTCTTATTGAAAGTGCTATGGGATCATCAGTATCATGGGCCCTTCCTAGGAATCCCTGTATTAAAGGGTGATCTGCTATTTTTAATACATCTAGTGGGAGAGGGACATCCATTGACATATATATGCAATTTACTCAGTGAATTCTATGTCCTTCAGAACATGTTGAACCCTTAATGTTCCTTCCCATCTTTTGGTTTAAATTCAGAACAAGGCACCTAGTTACATCATAGTTTTCACTTGCCATTCAGTTTGTACACAAAACACATGCTCATATACAATACACTGATATATACACAATATGTATACTGGTACCACACATAGACATGCTGGGTGTCCGATCAATATTCATGTATAAGGTACTCACACCATGCACAGTTGTACACACAATATGCTGGTATACATACAGCGCATTTGCAACATACCGTACCCAAGTCTGCATGCACAGATATGTGTACAATAGCCCGTTATATATACACAAATGCATATGGAAGCATATACACAAGCACAGGTGTACATAAGTATACATACACAGGTGCACATAGAGTTTGCAGATACACCTACTGCATAAATATAAAATATATAGATAGCTATAATAAAATATATAGATAGCTAGATACACCCATTTGCACATACACAATGCCTAGGTATATATAAACAGAAACATAAAATCAAATAAGCATATACACGTAAAGCTAAACACTAAAAAGATCCAATCTCTCTCCTCCTGTCCCTTTCTCTGTCTTTCACATATCAGGCAGAGGGCACTTCTAGAGGGTTAAAAAACGAAAAAGGAAAACAGGATGAGCTGAAAAAAGAAATAGAAAGTCACTAACGTTTTCATTATTACGGTTCATCTGATTTTTTCCCCAAAATACTTTATACTGCCAATGCCCCAAATCCCGAGGTCCGTGCCGAATTTTTACTTTGTGAACAGATCGTCAGCTGATGTAAATCAGCATAGCTCCATTGAAGCTGATTTGCACCTGCTGAGGATCTGGCTTACTGACTTCAGGAGGAGTTTTTCCCAAGTAAGGATTGATGAAGGATTTGGCCCCAAGAATTTTTCTTTTAGGAAACAAATGAATCCCTTGGACCAGAGCGCTGATGAGACTGTGCTATTTAAAAGGTTTCTTCAGGGTACATAATTATATGGAAAATAATTAGGGACAATGCAGCAGTATTATTACTACTTATCATATCACTTGAAAGTTAATCGAGAGTGATCTCTAGAAAGGCATTGGAAGAACTGAAAATGGAACTTCCTTAACTAAGGTTACTCCATAATGCTGCCAGCTTGCCGGACCGCTGTTGGTGACACTGGGCCAAGTTCATCATAGGCTTAACTCCACTAAAGTAAATGGGCTTACACCAAGGATGAATTTGCTACAGTATTTCTAAGGCCCTGATACTAGACAGTGCTCAGCCCACTCATCGCCCCCCCTCCGGTGGAGATTGAAGGTGCTCCAATCCTTGTAGGTGAGACTCTAAGCATTGTTCCATCCTGGGATCAGAAACATGCTAGTTACAATGGTATTTGAATGTAGTTGGCATTAGATGAGTCCTAGAATAACTTCCCGGAGCAAGGGTTTTACTAGCCATTGTTGTCCGTGGAATGACACGAATTTACACCAGTTAAAGAGCTGCAAATGAGGTAGTTACCCATCTAATGCTCTCATTTCTACCCACAAAATTGCAGTCACAAAATAAAATGCTGGTTTGAGAACCTTTTAAAATGTGGGACTAATTGTCACCACCATGACACTCTACTGATGAATGCTTTAGAAATACAGATAAGATAGATAGGTAGTTGACATTTGGCCAGTTCATTTTGTGTTATTTTTTAAATGTGCCCAAATGCCCAAAGACTTAGTCATGAGCTAATTTTATCAAATCAATAAATCAGTGCATCAATCTCAGAGCGGGACTTATGCTACAATATAGCTCCATGCAGCCTGCAACAAATATACCATGATACACATGGTATATTCCTATACAGTACTGTTTCCTTAGATCTGCATTTCGGAAAGAACAACACCCACTATACCAGTAGACTTGCCTATTGACTCACAGACAGATGCTGTCTGGGAAGCTCTCTACAGTCCATCAGTCCTATTGCCCCAGTTTAATCTGATGCTAAATTTGCATTGAAGCTCTTTTTTTTCAATCCCAGAATAAGGTGTGAACATGGTGCCTGCTGGAGCTACCTGTTGATGAGGAGTTTTGTTAGACTGGGAACCCTATTCTAAATGCTACTGTTATTACAGCCTCTTGGCAAGAGCCCCTGATTCCTAGGGACAGTGCAGTGAAAAGCTGAAATGCAATACTGGACATGCTGGGTATTAGACATACTATGTATTGTTATCCCTTCAGATGAGCATACGTTTGTGGATCTGTCAATCTTTTCAGATGACATTCCAAACCCTTGACTTGAAACATGACAGATCCTGCAATGTGCACTTGGAGGGTTAATAAGGGCTCCGTAGCAACTCACCGAAAGCGACATTGCCCTGGTAAACTGTAAAGGAGAGAACTAAATGAGATTAGAAAGATTGTCTTAATTAACTTCAAAATCCCATTAATTAGAAGCCTCACTGCATTAAAAATTGCTTCAATGACCCGGGCGAACCACAGCTATAAATGAAGACTGATACACAAATGGCACTGGGGCACAGGCAGGAGCTGGATTGCATTCAGCTCTGGGGCTTTTTCAGTTTGACTGTTGTATTCTGGACAGTATTCCGGACTCTTCCCTGCAAAGTGATATCTGTAATACAGGTGAGAGAGGGGAATCTGCACACAGACACTATTGTTTTCTCCTCTTTCCCAGCCCAGAAACCCCCTCAGTACACCCTTTCCCAAACAGACAAAGAAGCTCAGACATACACACACGCAGAGCTCCAACTCCCTGCCCAAACTCAGACCCGGGCAGGCACCCACACACATATACACATACTCAGAGGCATGGAAACACACACAGAGAAATGCACATTCAGAGACTGACACACAAATGCAAGTCGGCACACACAGTCCCTTTCCATCACCCACCATCACACGCATGTGCACAAACACACATAGCACACACACACACAGGGCCCTGCACACATACACACACAGAAGAATCAACTCTGCTCACACATCCACCTTGGCCATCCACCCACCAACACACACAGACACGTGTGCTCACAATGTGGGTCTCCTCCACACCAAGGACTCTACACTAATTTTGTTTCTCTTTGTAATGTATCTGGAGACCTGGACATTTCTGTGCTACACCTGTAGTTATTTATACCTATTGGACCAGATTTTCAAAAGGGCCCAGCGCTCCGCAGCTCTCAGTGTGATAGTCATTTAGGTGCCTAAATGGGAGATGGGCTTTTATTGAAAATCTGGTCCACTGTTTTATCCCTCACAGAATATTTCCATCCTGTTCTTTCCACCTGCCTATGTGCCTGGTCTTGTGTTATAAGAGAAGATGAATAAAAGGGCCCAATTTACCTTCTCTATCCCATTCACTGTATACCTGTATCATGCCCCCTCTTATTTAGCTCCTCTCTAAAGTAAAGAGTCCTGAGGAACCAAAGACAAGAGAGGACAAATATGATTTCACCTGATGGGGCAGCAAAATACAGGATGGCTGTTGCAAACAGCAGCAAGGGAGAAGGCTCTTGAGTCCATAATGATGACATGTGAGAGGGAAGGGGAGGTAGAGAAGTGCCGGATGAACAATGGGAGGGAGGAGCAGAGTGGAGATCATGACACAGGCCTTGAGGTTGCTGTTGGGTTCAATTTCCACCTCTGCTGCGGTGCGACCTACGATAAATCACTCAATCAATCTGGGCCTTGATTCCCCATCTGTAAAGTGGGGATAACAATGCTTCCTTTCCCCGATCCTTTGTCTGTCTACACGGTAAGCTCTTTGGGGCAGGGACTGTCTCTCACTATGTGTCTGAAGAGTGCCTGGCACAATGAGGCCCCAGGCTCTGTCAAGGCCTCTACGTGCGACTGTAATGTAAACAGTAACAATAGTGGAAAGATTTAAAAAGAAAACAGGAAATTCTGTGCTGGGCATAGATGGATGTGAGTTTATGTGACACCCTGTCTGGTTCACTCTCTGGTACTGCTAAATGTCATACCGTTCAAAGTCAATTTGAACCACGCCTTCTCCGAAAACAGCGCTCCTGGATGTGAACGTGGGCCCGACTCAAACTCCGTGGACTCCTGTCCACGGGGTGTGGAAGAGCAGAGCTGAGTTCACAGGGCTGCAGCAGAATGTAAATACAGCAGAGTGAGCGGAGGTGGAAGGAAGCAGCATGCTTTTGAACAGCAAGAGGAAGAAACCACTGCAAAGCGCAATGTCAAATGCAGCAAAAGGAGCAGAGAGCACCTCATCTGACCTAGTTTTAATGCTGTTCAGGAAGAATCTTCCAGCCATGCTTCAGCAGAGCTCCGAGTCGCGCCTGTGTGCTATGTACCAGGAAGAAAAGAAAAGCGTAGCAAATAAAATAACTGAGTGGGTCAAAGGGGGAGGATAATTCACAAGCCCAATAATTAGCTGGAACAGAATCAAAAAGCAACAGCCATCTTCTATATATGCCAACCAAAAGACTTCTTCTTGGGTATTTATGTGTTTATAGGCATTCATCCCTATAGGCAAGCATGAATGAATGTAACCTCCCAGTCCCTCAGTGAGGTAGCTCATCATGATCCCCATTCATCAGATAAGGAAACTGAGGCACACAGAGAGGAGGAGATGACCTGGCCAAGGCCACACAATGATTCAGTTGCAGAGCTAGGAATAGAACCTTAATCTCTGGGCTCCCGGTCTTGTGTTTTAACTATCCCTCCCTTACCCCTGAAACCAGCCATATAGAGAGAGAGCATGACAGGTTTGCAGAAATCGCCACAGGAATCTATTCTCTCTCCCATATAGAACTTGAAAAATCACTGCAGCTCACTGAGGTGCAAGGCTAACATTGGCTCTGAAGGGTATATATGTGATTCCTTATAGGAAGGAATGCCTTGCCCTACTGCAGGCTGACAGAATGAACTTCAATTTTTGCCCCTGGCATTTTTTTACAGCTCAGCTATTCCATTTAGGACTTCAGAGCCAGTGGAAGGAAGCTCAGATCGCTTCACTGACCAGCCATAACATCTAGCCAGTACATTAACTGCCCTGTTGCCCTGATCTGATGTGGTTTTACAGACAATAGCTACTGGCTATTTAGGCAATGTATAAATTAACATATTCTGCACAAACTAGGAACATATTTAAATTAGGGGAGAGTGCCCTTTATTTGTCAATCATTCAACATCCACATTCAAATGTTCTTTCAAAAAGACAATTCCAGCCTTTTAAATTATACCTCCAACTATTTGTCTTAACAAGGGGAAAACATTGTTTGATTGTTCAACTGTTTCTTCTCCCTCTCCTCCCCATTCCCTCCCCCCCATTTAATTAAAACAATAGCAATCTGCCCCCCTGGAATTTCATTCCCAATTTGGCGCAGTAACTTATGACCTTCGAGTCAGAACACCTTTATTTCTGATCATGCTGAAGTTTGCCTGGCATTCCAGGGTCACAGATGCAGAGATAAGGAAGTCAGATCACAAATTAGGAGCCAGAATATGGATACACAGCACAGTCTATGGGACGCTACAGTTGAATGTTATGTAGATGAGATCTCTAAGGCTGTTTCGGTCCCAAACTTTCCCTGTCTTCAGCCATTCTGCTTGTTGCTTGTTGGTGTCCAATGCTGCAAATAAGCTAGAAATGGGCCAAGACTGGAGTTGTGGGTTTGGACAAAATGGAACTCAGTCCTGAAAGCAAAACCCAATCATGACCCACAATATTTTGCAAATCTCAAAACAGCCAGGATTTTGCCCTTCTCTGAAGCGCTATTGCAATTCTGGAAGCAGGTTTAATTTGGTGCAAAATTCAAAATAGTATCTGTGGGTACAGCCCTGGAGCCCCAGCTCACAGCCAAACTCCTACTGAAATCAAGGGGAAGTTAGCATGAAAAAGGACAGGGTGGTGTGTACTGAAACACATAAACTATCTGTAATGATGAGGCACAGGGGAAAGTTCTGAGCTGTCTATTTCTGTCCTCTACCCAAATGAACATGGTATCCGGCGTGATGACCAAAATGAAACCTCTGCTCACCCTTCTCCCAAAATGGAAGTGAGCAGCAGGAAGAATTCCATTCAAATGGGAACCTTGCGCTTGCCTGTACTCATATACTAATCTACCTTCACTTGGACCAGCCAGGCAGGCTACAGACAGGATGCTGTCTCAGTGTTCTAAGAACTATATCAAGGTTCTAGAACACCCAGCCACTCACACTGACAAGGTCATTGCAGAACTCGCAACACTGCCTCAGGGTTCTGGAGCACAAAACACGGTGCTGCTTTTTAAGAGACAGTACGCATTTTTGAGAACACACCTTGGTTCCAAGGAGCAACATTCACTCTGTTTTCCAGGTGCCCTCAGCATGCTAGAACATGTGCCCATTTTTCCAGATGCATCAGACTTCAGGAACATAAAGATGCACTGCATTCAAAGGGGCATTGCTATTCTGGGACCAACATGCAGATAGCACATTCTAAGTGTCATCAGCATTCTAGAACACACAGATACTCTGTGTTCTAAAGGACATTGACAGTCTAGAAATCACAGGCTCTCAGTGTTCTGGAACAAAGTTATTCAAAATTCTGCATGTCACTTCCTGGAGTTTCTATCATTTCCCTGAGAACTGTAAATCCAGTAGAAGTAAATTTCTACATCTTAACACATTATCAAAAGGTCTTTCCTTCCGCAGCAGCTGTCATAGGGCACCTGCTCTGTCTGGCTAATCTGGCCAATCAACAACAAAATACCTGAGAATGCTCAGTGGGAAAATAACACTTGATACCCGGTTTCCCCTGCAATTATTTCTCTTTGTAAAGAAAACACAATTTAGCTGAGAAGATCCAGATCACCCATGTCTCCAAACCTCTACAACTGTCACATCCTAGCTTTTCCAGATCTTTTCCCAGCATCTATGCAGTAATGCTATTATGGGGGGGGGGAGGGGGTTTGCGGAAAAGGAAAAAATAGTTCTCTGTTGAAGAAAGAGAAAATAAATGTATATTTTGCAATGCTTGCCCTGTCTCTTTTCCCTCTAAACCAAATGCCGACACCTCGCGCTTCCCCAGGAAACAGAGGCCATTGTGTTTATGTAAGATCAAAATCAGCATCGATCAGGATCTTTCAGTCATTACCCTGGAATAAACTGCTCAGGATGCCAGCAGCAGGTTTTGTAAAACAGGGAGACAGTAATGGACGCACGCTTGAATGAGCTTCCAGCCATTTGACAGATAGCCCCAAGGCTGGGATTTTTATTATTATTATTATTTAGAAAATAAACTTTTGTTTGTTAAGTAAATAGATTTAAAGGAGCTGAAATGGAGTGTCTCTTTAACACCAAGAGACCTCTCTCACAAACGGCCTTGGAAAGAGAGACCCTCATCCAGGCATCCTTGGAGGTTATAATGTGAAAAGCACATTAGAGCCACATCGTGAATTACCTTCCTCTTTCATAAAACAGTAACCCTTCCAAACGTGCTTTTAACCTAATGGTTTGCTTAGTGTAAAGTCATCTCCGTCCCTGATGGGTTCATGGTACCATAGCCATTTCGGACACACAACACTGATCAGTACAAGAGAGGGGAAGCGAGTGCCTTTCTTTTTATTGCATCTGAAAGGCACCAGATTGACACCCCCAGAGACTGAAGTCTGGTGTTTATCCACAGAGCACATACAGTGTGGACAATATCAGTACAGCCTTCCTCCTTGTTCTGTCAATGCACCTCAGCCCTGACCTAAATGCAGTCACGTAGCATGGTCCATTCAACCTTTTGCCAAGATTGCTGACAAGGGGGTCAATTAGTGTCGGTCACAGAGGTATTTTTTTGTAATGTGAGCACTGGGGAATGGCCTGAGACCCTGCCAAACTCATTTCACAGGCTGCTGCTTGGTAGCAGCTTTGTGGATCTATCAGCTGTTTCCCCACTCATCCACCACAGATATCATGCAAAAATATTGTGGCGATTACCCCAGTCCTGAATTTGGAGAGACCTCCGTGGGAGGATTCCTGGGATCTCCCCAGCACACATAGTGGCTGCTCAGGCTGGGGCTTCAGAATTTGGCCTGAAGAGCATCTATGCCTGCAGGTATTTCTCAGTGAATCATGTCCTGATAATGCTGGCCAATGCTGGTTGCCAACTCCCAGACTATAGCAATGCAGGCCAGGTAAGTACCTAGACCAGAAGCTAGAACTGCTGGGATCCAACCACTGAGTAGCTTCAGCAGACTGGGGAGAGGAGAGCTCTTCTTTTAGAGGGACAGCACAGATCCCTTAAAGTTTTGTAGGGCTCCCAGATCCCACAGGGATGGGCATGTTTGAAATGCACAGTAATAATGAATGATCACTCAGGGACAATTACTCATTAATAACCTGTCCAAGAGGTTTTAACACTGGAGCCTTTGGGATATAGCAAATTATTAATAAACAAGTAAAAACAACAGAAAGAGCCCAACTGCATTCAAAATGGTGTCTTTCTCCTCCCTGCTTCCTCCCACTCTCTCCCCCTTCCCCCACACCCACCTGCCTTTCATTTCTCTCATGCATGGAAGGTATTAATTACTAAACTTGCTTTAATAGCTCACAGGAAGTTCCCTGCAGCGATTCCAGTGCAGAGTCAGCTCTGTCCTGCGCTGCTTCCTAGCCTGTATGGCTGGCACAGCTCTGTGGGGCTTTTGCTCCCTAGTGGGCAGGGGGAAGGAATAGCCAGGTCTGCCCATTGGCCTGCCCTGTTCTGTTGTAGGTTCCAAGCTGCACATGCTGAAGGCTGAGTGAGTTTGGTAGGAATTTTTGTGTGTCTCAAAGAACAGCTCCCTCCATGCCCAGCTCAGTGACTTTTCACGAGAGAGTTTAGTGTGGTCTGGGTCTCACTCTTACAACCACTTCTTTAGGCAACAAAACAGTAACTCTTGTGAAACATACTAGAGCAATTGGACCAAACCCACAGCTGGATCCTAAACAGGAAGGGCTATCTTCTGCTTAAGGCATCAGACTAGGACTCAGACAATCTGAGTTCCAGCCGTGGCTCTGCCACAGACTCCTTGTGTGACGTTGAGCAAGGCAGTTAGACTCTCTGTGCGTCAGTTCCCCCAGGGCCGTAGCAACAAAGAACGTGGCCCCCTCCGAACAGTGGCCCCCTCCGAACATATGTCCGGGCAGGGCCCCTTACAATGCAGAAACTGGAATGCGGTATTTATTTTGCCACTTTTAGGGGCCCCCTTCCTTGCGGGGCCCCCTCCGGTCGGAGGGTACGGAGGGTGCTCGCTACGCCTCTGAGTTCCCCACCTGTAAAGTGGAGGTCCTTGCTTTCTCCCACCCTTTGTCTGTCTTGTCCGTTTAGACTGTAAGCTATTTGGGGCAGAGACTGTCTCTTCCTATGTTTCTGCACAGCACCTGGTACAATGGGACCCTAATCTTTTCTGGGGCTCTAGATGCTACTGGAATACAAATAATTCCAGAAGGGAAATTACTAATGCAATGAGAGCTGGCAAAAAGAGCACTAATGCAACACCTCATGTTGACACGGGGCTTACTATTAGTCTAACATGATGGTGACAAAGAACATACTGCTTGTGCAACAGCTGAAGGTGACAGCAAGCATCATTGGGTCAAAGACCAATAGTGACTCACACAGAGCTATCAGTGTAAGGGTGACAAAGGAGGTGCTGTGGACAAGGTGCAGAGGAGCAGAGTGGTGGCTCCAAATGTCCGCCAGAGATAGCATGTTGTGTGCCAAGGAAAAAGGTAGAGAAAACAGAGTAGACAGGCAGCTGTCCCCTGACTGTAGTGTGAGCACTGACGTCCTGAGAGGCCCTCTGACAGTCACACCAAGCTGTCTCAAAGTGATGTGGATGCAAATGATCCTCCATTACAGGGTGGATGATGCATATTGCTCAGGGTCTGCAGACAGGGAGATCTATATAAGAATGTTCCAGGTACTATTCTCATTGCCCTGTGCTGGGTGCATGGGAGGGAAGCAGAGAGAAGGAGGCAGGAGAGGTTGTTTTGAGGATGGAGATTTCCCCGGGAGCTTATTGGACATGGTAGAAAAATGAAAACCTATTTGTGCAAAAAAGAAGTGAATTTTCTAAATTGTCTTCACTTCCAAGTGTTTGTAATGGACCCATTTTTCATATTTCAAAATAATCTTTTTAGACTCTTTGCAATTTCTTCTATCAAACACATTGAAATCTTTCCTGTATCACAAACCTGGGTTTTGGTAAATAAAAAAATTAACATTTTTTTTTTAAACCATGACATTTTTCTTGAAAAATCAATTTTTTGACAATGTTAAGAGAATTTTTTACAAAAAAAATCATTTAAGGAAATGGCCCCTTGAATAAAAAAAAATGTTCCCCCAAAACTTTCAACCAGCTCAGAGATTATGCCCCTTTCTTATATTTATTCTTAATCCCATTATCAGATCCTACCCTGTTTGTCCCATGTCCAATAATTCCTCTCCCTTCTTGATGCTTACTCTTTTCAACCCTGTAATTGACATCTAGATACCACAATGATGGGCGTGCTGGCAATACACGAAAGCAAGCAAGTGAGAAGTTAGCTTGATCCCAGAGATGTATGTCAGGCAAAACTCCTACAGCCCTCAATGGGAGTTTTGCTTGAATAAAGGCTGCAGGTTGGGCCCAATATTGAAATGTTTATTCCCCCTGGAGTAACACTCGCTGATATGCCAACTGATTTTCTCAGTGATCTGGTCAACATGCCTGCTCTCATTAAACAGATCCTAGTGTCCAAGGCTTTGTGTGAGTTATTGGTGAGTACAGAGGGGCAGCCTCACACAGGCTGTGCAATAGAAGTGGCCAACTCCCTCCCCAGCCAACACATAGAGACACACTTTGAGGCCTCTCGTTCTTTGCTTTGTGTTTCTACAGCACCTGGCACAACAGGGTCCTGATCTATAACAAGGGCTCCTAGGCACTACGGTAATAAATAACTAATAATAATCTAATTACATTGGTGCAGTCATACCGCTATCCAGGTGCCTTTTACTGCTAGAGTTTATTCCCTTTCCCCTACTGGAATAGCTATTCCATTATAAGCACCTTTGTAGCGATATAGAACTCTCCGTCCTAGGGAGTCGTACTGATTTATCTGTTCTGTTCAAGTTAAAGTGGTACAACTTTGGAGTACAGATGAGCCCTAGGGCTTTGTTTTATTCTAGGAGCCTCCTCTGCTACCTAATTTTGTCCGATGTTGATGGCGCTTGCGTGTGATTAGTTTGTTAACCTTGTTGACATGACAATGCGTTAACCTTTCACCTCCTCAGTAATGATCATTGCAGCTTGGTCCCATTGACTAAGTTATTATTCCCCGGCACTCATCTGTGCCTAACCTTGTTAAGCTTATCAGCTAGAGAGCCAGTGAGATAATAAGTCCAGGTAATTCACCCTCTCATCTGGGTATGGGCTGGCAAATTACCCTTAAAATGAGGGAAAAGAGGATTGCTACACTGGTATACACTGTAAATGATTCCTACGTCAAAATTAATGTAAAGATCAAAGCAGAGATATGAGAGTGAACTGAGACCTGAGAATCAGGACTCCTGGGTTCTTTTACTAGCTCTGGGAGGGGAGCTTGGTCTTATGGTTAGAGAAAGGAGGCTGAGAGTCAGGAGTCCCTATTCCTGGCTTTAGGAGGGGAATGTGATCTAGTGAACAGAGAAGACTGGGTGACAAGACTTCTGGGTTCCATTCCCCACCAACTCACTGAGTTGATTCCCAGTGGTTTCAGTGGGTGCTGAGAGAGTTCAGACACTTGCGGGATCAGGTCCTTAGTGTCAAATATGCAGAGAGGAGGTTTGGGTCTAAAACACGGGTGCAACAGTTCAGCCCTGTTTGCACATGCAGCTACCACCACCGAGCCTGCAAGCTGGCAGCTGCTGCAGTTTGCACTGACACAGGTGGTGAATGTGTGTACATGTTGTCATATGAAAGCAAGAGTACTCCTTTTCAAACGCATCCCTGACCCTGTCTTTGACTTAATTTTCCCCATCTGTAAAATGAGGGATGATCATAGTGACCTACCAGAGGCTGAATCATTAGACTGCTTGAGAGCCTTGGATGAGATCTCCTAGATCCATCAGGACAAGATTTGTTAATAATGTCTAATCCAAAGTTTGTCCTAACACTCAGACCCAAAGCAGATTCCAGGCAGATCCAGCGCATGGCAAGCTGGGCTGTCCATTCTGCTCTCCCCCTGCTTCTCCCTTCACATTCTCTCCGCCCCTCTTGTTCTGTCATCCCCGATGACCCTCTGCTGTCCAATGGCAGCCATATCCTCTCAGTAACTCAGCAAGGCAACCAGAGGGAGAGACAGAATGACTATAATAGTACCTAGCTCTTATACAGTGCTTTCAATCTGTGGAGCTCAAAGCACTTTACCAAGAAGGCAAGGATCATTATACCCATTTTTACAGATGGAGAAACTGAGGCACAGAGGGGTGACATGACTTCCCCAAGGTCACAGAGAAGGCCAGTGGCAGAGCTGGGAATAGAGCCCAGCTCTCCTGATTCCAAGTCCAGTAGGCCAGACACACTGGTGAAGGGGATGGAAGAGAGTGATGGGGAAAGACCTATAAAGTTCCCTGCTTTATACCAGCAATTTTGCAATTTAATAACAAGGGAGTAAGAGAATAAACAGGCAGAGCAGCAATGAGAGAAAGGGAAAAACAGGTGCTCCATCCCCAATACCTGCTGTCTGCATAGGCACTGCACTTGTTAAATTCTCTGGAGATGTAACTAACCCACAGCCTTTGATCCAGGTGCTCACCGTGCAAGGGCTCTTAGAGGAAATTACCACTTGTAAAATGATTAAGCAGTGAATGTCCATGAGACAGGCACAAGAGATGCACCATGGGAAAGGCATCATTTCCAACTGGGCAGGTCCCTTGGCACTGTACTGCATGTGACCATCACTGGCAGTGAGTGCCATGTACTCCTGATGAGTATACCATGCTTTGTCTTGCTCTTATACAATAGAGAAAGCCAGGTGTGGAAGCCATTGTTCCCATTGGCAACATCTGGGTCAGTAACATGGGGCACCTAGATGCTAGAGGACTTGGTGTTTGTGATTCAGCAGGAGTTGCTCGTCCCTATGAGTCACACTGAACCTGAGTGCCCTTTTCCCAAGGGAAGATGTTTTAGCATGGGAGCCCCTGCCAATTTCTTAGTTAATTACATCCTGCCTCCCCATTTGAATACAAGAGTCTCAAAGATTCACTTGATGTCCAAAACCACCCTTACTGATGTGGCAGGCTCCATTCCAAGGGGCCTTTATTTCCAGTCCTGGGTAAAGTGTGTTGGGATCCTTCAAGTCTATAAAATGTAATAAGAAATCTGCTCTCCCTGGAAAGCCATTTAATTTGTAGACTCTATTCTGTGTTATGTGGCAAGGCCCTCGGTTTGGGTCCTGACGTGCCCCTCTTTTCCTGCTCAGTCTGCTCTGTCCCTGCTCCCAGCACCAGGGAAGCTGAGCACTATCAACTGAAAAGCCAATTTGCTTCATGCACACCTGTATGGCACCTGCAGAGACGGCATTACAGAACGATGGGGAGAAAGGCAAAAGAACAGAACAGTGAAGCACAGGACCAGAAGGACATTAATCACCTCGCCACGATTAGGGGCTCACTGAACACAGGTTGCCTCAGGGCCTTTATGCTCCTGTACCTCCGAGTGCCCCAGTTTGCAGCACTGCGAAACAAATGCAGCCCAGACGCATGCATGAACTTTAAGTCTTGGAAACACTGGCTGGTTTATAATTCAGCTCTCAGATTCTAGTTGCTTTTTCTTCCTGTGCCTCCTTCTCCCCATCGGTTCCTAAAGGCTGATGTGTCCCCATGGTGTAAATGACCATTTCTTATTTGTTTTTGGTGCTTTGCCATGTGACTGATCAGTCAAATAAGGGACATTTATACAGAGATGGTTATTCCTGGGGCAAGTCTAGACTGGAACCCTACATGGCTCCAGCACCTCTTTCCATTATCCTCCAGTGGCTTGAAGCTTTAGCACAGGTCATGAGATTGATGTCTTGCTGGGAGCCTGAGGACTTGTAGCTTGGGCTTTTCCGCATCTTTACCCATGTCTGTTTAGCAGAGGGCCAATTCCTGGGGCCCAATGCATCTCCCACTGAAGTCAATGCAAGTGTTTACCGTTACTTGCATGGGAAGTGGTTTGGGCCCTGGGATAGGAAAGCAATTAGGGCCCACTCAAACACAAAACTCTTGTTGATTTCCATGGGAGCAGGAGCAGGTCGTTGCCTGGTGGGGCTAGTGCATTCAGAACAATAACCTTGTAAGCAAAAAACAAGCTCAAAGGGTGAAATCCTGGCTCCCCCTGAAGCCAGCAAGAAAACTCACATTGACTTCAATGGGCCAGGATTTCACCATGGGTTTTAGTTTAGTTCTGCCAGTGCTGAAATCTCCCAAGAACAGGTCTACCAGTTCCAGTGGTGTCACTCCAGCCCTAGTGGCAAGCCACCCTTGAGTCTGGAACCCTAGTCTGGGATTGCATCCCATTGCTTCCTCTTCAGCCCTTGCATAGGAAGCAGTCTGGGCATGCTAGGAACGATGCATATCTGGACTGCAGTGTTATACGCGGAATAGCCGGGGGTGCAGTTCTGTTTGCTTAATGCTCTGTGTAGGGCTCTGAGGATGGATGGGTTGCTTGAAGGACAATCTAGGGATGTGCCAAGCCATCAGAAGGTTGGAGCATGGGGGGTAGGGACTTGCAGATGGCTCATAGGGAATCTCTCTGGCACTTTTCTCACAATGAAGGCCGAGGACAGCTGGAATAGGGGTTGCTGGAGCTGGAATACTCGAGGCAATCAGCTTGACCATGGCAAAGAGCCAGGAGCCAATACACATTCTAAACCACAAGTTAGAAGAGATGGTCCCCTGGTCCAGGAGTGGACCTGATGAAAGAGAGGGGGCTTGGAAGGAGACAGAGTAACAGAGGGAGGGAAAGAGAGACAAAGCCGTAGAAACCGAAAGGAAGAGGGTTGGGAAAGAGGGACAGGATGCTGAAAACCAAGAGAGAGGGAGACCCAGAAGAAAAAACACCATAACATATATCCCTGGGAGCACATCCAACCCTGAAAGGCCATGTGTCAAAAAATGCATCAATGTTTTTCCATGCTGAAAGATGCAAACTCATTTATTTAGTGCCATCCATTTATTGCATGGAAATGGATGTATATGCACATATTATTTTAACTTAATGGTTCTCCCATCTGTACATAAAACAGCCCAGGGAGTCGAGGTTGATTCATCTGTTTGCCACAGAAGATGGATCAGTTAGCAAATTATTTTATTGACCCGCAGCTCTGCTCAAGGTCATTTGTTTCAGCGGACAAGGCAACCTGCTTGGCATGGCAAACAGGGACTGGGAGGGAAACCACCTTATATTAAAACCTCAGCATGGCTGGGTCTGTAGGATTTAAGCAGGAGCCTTGCCTCATTACAAAGCATCTCCAGTGTTGTGCTGGACCATTCACAAACCCTGTTTGTTCTTCTCAGTATAAATTCAGTGCTCAGACTTTAATGCTTTGGATATCCAAGATCATCTGGGGCTTGCATTCATTATTGCCTTGCTGGGAATTTCTTTAAAAAATATGGTTTCCAATTTTTGGTGTTTTAAAAGCAAAACATAATTTGGATTCGGGAGGGGTCAAATAACGAAAGGGACCCAACCCTCCATCCCAAACTCAAACCAGATTCATAGATCCATAGATGTTGAGGCCAGAAGGGACCATTGTGATCATCTAGTCTTACCTCCTGTATAACACAGGCCACAGAACCTCGCCCAGTGCAATACCAGTCTGAACCCAGAGAAAAATTCAGTTAACAACCTTGAAACTTCCACCCTAAAAAGCAATGCTTCCAACTCCCATTGAATTTCAATGGGCCTAACTCCCTTGGGGACCTTTGAAAACCCCTGCTTTAGATGTCAGTTTTGTAGATGGGCTGATGCACTCAGCCTGAATGGAAGATGTATTCAGGAGCTTTGAATAGCTGCTTGGTTTGGGGCTGGCTGATGTCTTTAGTCTGCTGGAAGATGCAGTTTGATCCTCTAAATCAAAGATGGATATAGTCCCCTATTGATTTTCAGTTTAACATTGCCCTTCATTCTGCAACACAAGGAGTCAATGGTTAGCAAGGCCGGGATAAGGGTGATATTCATTAAAAACAATGTCATGCAACAGATACACCACAAACCCAAACTTAAAACAAAGCAAAACCTCTCTCTGTCGTCATCTTAACCATACCTCCTGGATCTATCTATCTATCTATCTATCTATCTATCTATCTATCTATCTATCTATCTATCTATCTATCTATCTATCCCCATACACCCCTCTATCTGTCTGTCTATCTATCTAGGCTGATGGCTTAGTGGCCTTTGTGAAATTAACTGCAGGGTCTCAGTTTGCTTCTTAGGGCACGTGTGTACACATCATCAAACTCCCCCCTCCCCCACAACTAAAGGAAGAAATTGGCTGACTCAACAGAAAAACCTGGAACTGAACGGATCATGTAGAAAGCCAGCACTGCACCCATCCATGGATATGATGTTCACTTCACTGCCCAGGGCTGTCGATCTGAATTCACTTCAAATATTATTTACAGACAAAAACTAAACTCTTCTCCTTATGGCCAAGGAGTGACTTTGGAGGTTTCTCTATTGCAATGGAGCCATCATGTGCCTCTCTCTTGAAGTAACTGCCTCTCATCCTTTTGAGGTTCCATCCATTCCACCCTCAAGAGAGGAATCCAGTCATTTCAGCCGTTCACATTCTGGTACTCATGTTCCGGCCATTGGCCAATGCCTTGTTGCCCAGCAGGTCTATCTCAGAGTTTCCTGACCACTTTGCTGCTTCTTCACTGTTCATCATTTGAGTTCCTTGTTGAGCTGGATCCTTGCTACCT
The DNA here is from genome assembly GCF_028017835.1 of Emys orbicularis. Lineage (NCBI taxonomy): Eukaryota > Metazoa > Chordata > Testudines > Emydidae > Emys > Emys orbicularis. Next base: position 3,903,062 of record NC_088705.1, on the reverse strand, counting down.
GCATTACTTTTAGCCTCCACATTTATTAATTGATTGCTGTAGGGTTACTACAGGCTTCTGCAGAAATTAGGTGTCCACTGAGTATCCTTGCATGAACTCCTGCCATATTTTCATCAACACTCGTTTGGTTCTGCATCTGTTATTCTTGCTGTTGAAGCAGCTTTTAAACAAAGACATATGGGTCCCATTAACACAGAGTTTTGCTAATTTGAAGCGCCTGATCTTAGGAAACCCCGGTTGATTTTCAGTTTACGGTGAAAATTCTTTGGCCTAGATCTTCACAACTAGGTGTGAAAACACATAGAGAGAGAATTTGTGCATGCAGTTACTATAATAATAAAAACTGTGCAGCTAGCCATTTGCACATGCAATTTTATCAGGATAAGGCTGATCGGCTGGAAAGATTTTTGGGATCCTCTCAGATGAAAGTCACTATAGAGCAAAACAGATTAATTATAACGAATGTACAGCTCTTACTTATTTTATTCTCCCTTTTTGTCTTAGCTTATGACAGACCCTTCCTCTGTAAAACATTTTCATTTTGCATACAAAGGATGCTGGATGTAGCTAAATTATAATGTTGGTACAAGATGGTAAAAGATTAAACTCTTCAATTTGTCTCTCTTGTCTGACCTTTTACATAAAGGGCCAGACAAATTGCACAAAGGGGCCAGATTCTGGCCAGAAGTGATAGCAAAAAATTCCCCTGGTGGTTGGGGACTCCCTGATGATGGGAAGCCAGTGTATGGGGAACATGCTGGGGGAGGGAAGGGGCATGCTAGAGATGAGGTGGAGCTTTGTTCCCCTAGGCCAAATCTCCCCTGGCCTATGGCCCTTGGGACCTTATGCCAATGATGTAAGTTAATGTAGCCTTTAGGCTGCTCTCGTTGATGCTGGGGTGAAGCAGCACAAAATAACAGAGGGTCCTGTGGCAACTTTAAGACTAACAGATGTATTGGAGCATAAGCTTTCGTGGGTGAATGCCCACTTCGTTGGATGCATGTGACGAAGTGGGCATTCACCCACGAAAGCTTATGCTCCAATACATCTGTTAGTCTTAAAGGTGCCACAGGACTCTCTGTTGCTTTTTACAGATCCAGACTAACACGGCTACCCCTCTGATACTTAGCACAAAATAAGGGAGTTGTATGTGGCTCCCTGGCAAACCTCCATCCCACCCATTCCTCACCCCATGTGAGCAGAGCTCAGACATGATGGAGAGCCAAAACCAATGTTTTCTACTGATGAGAGCACACCTAATCAATACTCTTTAGAATGTTTCAACATTAAACATGGGCAGCCTGTTTGATATTTATGCCCATAAAAGTTCACACGTTCTGGTGGTTGCTGGGCTTTGGTAATTGTGTGTTGCAACAGCTCCGACTCCGGGGTAAACAGCAGATTGCTCTTACCCTGATGGCTGCCATTTCCCGAGATTTGGAAGTTGGTACTAGTTTGAAATCTGTATCGCCCAAGGGAGATCTTGTCTCACCTGCTGTCTGTTTAAATGATGGGGATTAGAATTTTAAGTAACAAAAGGACTACAGAGGCTCACCACATTGGCGTGTTTAGAAGAAAATGGTCCTAATTAAAGCTATCTGCCTGGGACTAATAACAAACCCTGGGAATAATCATATTGCATTATTTTTCAGGAGGCCTTTTAATCCCACCTCAGATACTTTTCCAAAGTGTGCTGTGCCTCAGAAGGTGTCTTAAGGAGGGGCTGGGAAGAGCTGGTTAGAAAATGGCAATTATGTTTCATGGAAAATTTGTACAGATTTTCATTTATTTTCATTTTCATCTGAATTTCCCATAAAATATTTTCAGAATCCCACATTTTGGGATGGGGGATTTTTGCAAAAATAAATAAATTGTTTTTTTGGTACAAATGTCCACTTTTTTATTTTAAAAAGTGTGTTTTGGTTTTCAGATTCTCATTGAAAAACTAGAAAATTTGGTTTCAGACAATTTTTTTGGTGAAAAATTCATTTTCAACCAAAAAGCCGTTTTTCATCAAAATTATCTTTCCATGAAAAAAATTAAACCAGTTTGAGTTTTAGGGTTTTTCCCAAAAAATTTCCAAATGAATCAGGAAGTAAGGCTGAGATTTGCAAAGCCACACAGTTCCCATGGGAACTGAGCATCTAAATGCCTCTGGTATCTTTGAAAATCTCATTCATGTGAATGGAGCTGGAGCATAGGGGGAAGCCCAAACACTCAGGGTCAGATAGTCAGCCAGTGTAAATTGTTGTAGCTCAGCTGATGTCAATGGAGCTGGGACATTTAACACCAGCTGAGGAGCTGGCCCTTGGAGTTCAGGGGCAGAAGATAGGATGACTATCTGGACAATAGTCCTGATTCTTCAAGGCCCTGCATTACACAGATGTGAAATTGCTCCCACCTGTGACAGACTGGTGAATTCTTAATTGGGGTGAAGGCATTTTACACCCGCTGTGCACAGATGTAGATGATGATCCAAGGTGTAGGGTGATGGAGAGTCAGGCCCTACCAGTCAGATTCTGGGGTAAATCCAGATGAATGTCTTTGAGGACCAGAATTTGGTCCCCTCTGAATTAGAAACGGAGCAGAACCACAAATCACTTATCATCTGTCAGACCAACTTTATCCTGGGCATAAATTGGTGCCACTCCAAGCCAAATGGGCATGGCACTGGTTTACATCATAACTGAATTTAATTAGATTGTAAACTCATTGGGGCAGGGATGATCTTTGTTTTATATGTGCATATAACACCTAGCACAAGACCCTGATCCCTGATTGGGGCCTCTAGGCTCCACCGCAATACCAAATAATAATAGTAATAATCCCTAGTGTTTGCCTTACTGGGCTGGAATTCTTGCAATTTTTCTGGTCCTTCCGGCATCCAGCTGGGCTGGAAATATCATGAAAACAGTCTTTCTCACTGTGCTTCCGAAATTCTGGCCTCAGTACCAGCCAGGAGCAGAAGATGCAATGTGTCTTCAATAACAGCGATGCGCCATGGGATGTAACAGGAGGGAAAGGACTTACGTAAACATGTCAAAACCTTCCAAAGAAGTTTGGTTCCAGAAAATCTAAAAAGTTTGTGAGTTGCAGAGGGATGGCTCTTATTCTTTAGAAACTGGTTAAGCCATTCCTGGTGATTGTGAACTTACTTTTGTTAATTCTCAGTTAGAGCCCAGATACCACAGTGACAGGCAATTTACAGCTTGAGCGATCAATTGATTGATAGATCTTTGGGCTAGGACAGGGACAATATGTGTGTGTCTCTCTACAGGGCTAAGCACATCACTGGGGCTTAACAAATTAAACAAAATATTGAGGCAGACAGAATAGTATTCAGATGGTATAAAAAAAGCTCCCCACGGAAGCCAATTTTAGCTCAGTATGTCCCTTCCTTACAGGGATGTTATCAGAATGAATTCATGTTTGTGAAGCACTTTGAGATCTCAGGGAGAGGTGCTAAGTATTATTATTTGGAAACTATTTCACAGGCCTGTCCTTGGAGCTTTTAGGAAAATGTTTCTCTTCTCATCAGTCCTGTTCAGCAGCAGGAAGAGCAGGGCTAAGCTCTTGACCTGTCACGAATCATCACTTCTCCCTGCATTTGCTACATGACCCTTTTCTCTTTCTCAGTGGAATTAGATAGAACAAGAAGTCCTAGTCTGCCCAGAGTCAGAGCTTTCTAGCCTTTTGCCGCATACGAGACAAAGATTTTCATCCCGTGTCATGTGCCAGTGTAATGAGCTACAAAACCAATAAGGAAAAGAAAGTAGACTGGAGCCGCATTGTTAGGGTGACCAGATGCAAGTGTGAAAAATCAGGATACTTTTCTTGAGCGACGGGGGGTGGGGGGGGAGGTGCCTATATAAGACAAAGCCCATAATGTCAGGACAGTCCCAAAATATCAGGACGTCTGGTCACCCTACACATTGTAGCTGGACCCTCAAGATCCATAGGCAGCATGCTGTGTGTCCAATGAACTAAAAGGAGCCTCCCCCAGCTGATCTGATGAGAGCTCTGCTGAGGTTCTCTAATTCAAAGTCACTCTCATGCACAATAATCAGTTGCCTTGTCCTGCTCTAGAGGTGGCTACCCGTCAGTGGTGGGCAAAGTGACTCTTGCAGAGGAAATCTGCAAAGCACTCAGAGATCCTTCAGAACTGAATGAATCTGGGGATAATTGTGCACCCCGCCCCCTTAAGCACTTAAGGCCCACTGTGCAGTGGAAATGGTGTATTCTATTGCCTACTGGTGACATGATGCCAAGAGCTTGCACAGGTGTCCACACTTCCTGTCTACTATAGATCTGGGCTTTATAAGAGTTTCTTCCATCCCAGTTCACGGGGAGGGGAGCAAGCAAGGGCCCAGGGAAGAGCAAGAATGTGGCTAGTGGAATCTTAACTACACAATCCCACCAGCCCTCATCCCCTGCACCAAGTGGAGAGAAGCAGTAGCTATCGAACAGCCTGGGGGAGGAGTCCATTGCCCTGGCCCCTGAGTTCTACTGAACCAGCAATGACCAGGCCCACTTCCTGGGACTTGGTGCAGGCTCTTGGTCTGCTAAAAGCACAATGCTGCTATGCAGTAACCGTCAATGGAACAGGTGTCAGACTGAACAAGCACCTTGCAAAATCGCTAATCAACCCAGGAGATGCTTCAAAGCCTTAGTGAATAGGCCTAGAGACAGCACAAGTAAAGCAGCCCAAGAGGGGAGGAAAGAGTGGGGGGAATGAAGGGCACAATGCTTCTGTCTCCAGGGCAAAGCAGCACCAGAAAAATGACTGGCAGAACTCTTCCCTCGGCTCCACAGCATCGCTCTGGGCCCATCGCAGAACATCACAAAGTCAGCTATTCATGGGGGAGGAGGGGAAGCTCTCCCCCCTTCTGCCCAGACTCCATCCTGCAAACTGCTCCCCTGAAACTCAACCAGTGAAAAAACAAGGGACCCCTTTACCCAGCAAAGCGTAACAGATCTCACATCCTGACTCACTTTGTGACTCAGTGCAGAACTTAGCAGTACCATTTATGTTTAAAGTGTCATACAGGCATTGGGTCACATTCATCCCAGCTGTAGCACGGGTGAAGCTGCACCAGAGACAAAAGTAGCTTATTCATTCATTCATTAATTTGCAACAGTGCTTCCCTCGCCCCATGCCCGCTGGAGCTCGATATCATTAGCCACCCTTCACGGAGGTGGGAACGAAGCCACAGAAAGGTGAAGTGACCTGCTCAAGACCACAGGCAGCAAGTCATCTGCAGTAAAATAAAAGTTAGAGATTTTTCATCCACCTGCTCCACCCCACAATTTTCATGCTTTAAAAAAAAATTACAAATGCTCCAGATTTAAAAAAAAAGCCAAAGTAGCACATCCCTTTCTGCAATGCTTTTTTAAAATCCCTGTTAAGTTCCTGTACATGCTGACAGTTTTACAATTTACATGACAGCTGGCTTGCTTGGAGGAGATCTCTGTTAATTAAAATAACACAAAGGGAAAGAAGCGAAATCGTGTCAGCGGATAATTAATTCGGAGCAGGGCACCAGGCTGCGCGCCTATCCCGTGAACAAAACTCTGCAGGAATTCACAGCTTAACAGGGCACCACTCAGCTACACCTCCCAGAGCAGTTCTGCCCTCGGTGTTTAATATTCCGCCCTCCACAACTTTGCTGTCAGCATGGTGTGGCTGTGCGGCGGAGAGTCATTTCCATACCAGAGGAGGCCACACCCCTCAGCACCGACCACGCCACTGAGACCCCGCAGAGGGATACATGTTGCCTGCAGATATTATCGTTAATATTTGTATTACAGTCGAACCTAGAGACCTCGTTGCGCTAGGTGCTGTACGTTCCTATAGTGTGAAGGCATTTGGATCCATTTATTATTATTTATATTACAGTAGCGCCTTGAACTCCAGCAAAGATGGGGGCCTTTTGTGCTGGATGCTGCGCAGACGCATAGGAAAAGACAATCCCTGCCCCAAAGAGCTTACAATTTAAGTAGACAAGACAGACAAAGCATGGGAGAAAGGAAGGATCATTATCCCCATTTTACAGATGGGAACTAAGGCCCAGAGAGACCTCGAGTCACCCGGGAACTCTGTAGCAGAGCTGGGAATTGAGCCTAGATCTTCTGAGCCCACATTCCCTTAACAAAGCTGATGGGCCAGTCTAGCTCCTATTTAAGTCAATCGCAAGTATCCCACTTTAGAAGCAGGGCCCAGAAAGAATACAGCTTTGGGGGAGCAAAGCATGTGGTTGTTTGCCCAGGAATGGGCTAAACCAGTCAGAATTGACTCCAGCTTTGGGCTGAAACTTGGACTGTTTCAGATCTGAACTTTCTCGAAGCTCTGCATTCCTCAGCTCCAAGGATCTGGTCCAGGCTCAGCAGCACTACTAATTCCATCATCCCGGCCCTGCCTCACCCTGCCAAGGCCCCTTGCTGTCATTATTATCTCAGACGGGAACAGGTCGAGTTTGTATCAAAAACACTAAGCCAAACAGAAACCAACTTGAGCTCCCTGGCTTGCAGCTGGAAGGCTCAGTGGCCAGAGTGTAGGAGCCACTTGCTGTACCCTGCAGCCCATCCAGCTTGACTTGCCATTGGCTCCACAGAGAGAAAAGCCAGCCAACCACCTCCATTGTTCTACTCACTGGTCTTGTCAGTGCCACGAGCCCTGGGCCAGCTGCAGTGGAGGCCAATCGCGTTTCTCACAGCAGGCTGGCTTGGTTATCTCCCTGTTCCAGCACTGATCATCTCAGGGAAGGCTATCAGAAGCGGATCCAGGAGAAGATGGAGCAATGCACTCACAGAGATGTGCTATGTCCTTCTTGGCCGAACTGCAAATCTTCTAGGGTCTGCCCTTCCCACTGAGCCATACAGACAGTTCCTGAAAGTGGCAGGAGCTCCCAGGTGGGGGTGGATGTTATATGGCACCGTGATCCCAGAAATGTTGTTCAGCTTACAAACTGGGTACTACCATGCAGTATCTAATCTATCTATCTATCTATCCCCATCCACCCCCTCTATCTATCTATCCCCATCCACCCCCTCTATCTAATCTATCTATCTATCTATCCCCATCCACCCCCTCTATCTATCTATCACCATCCACCCCACCTATCTATCTATCTATCCCCATCCACCCCTCTCTATCTATCTATCTATCTATCTATCTATCTATCTATCTATCTATCTATCTATCTATCTATCTATCACCACACTCATCATCATGGTGTTATTTGGCTGAGGCGGCGGAGGAGGCAGGGAAACAGAGCTGTGCAGAGACACACGGCTGCAGAAAGGAGAGCTGATGCATTGACTGGGCATCCCTCCAAGGTGCCTGTGCTGAGCAGATTTGGGTAGGTCTGCCTCGGGAGTGCCAGCGGTGGTATTACAAAGAGGGAAATAGCTCCTTCAGGGAAGGACACATAACAGGATTTGACTGGGACCGAACTAAGCTCACTTAGCCATGACCCTTAGGCTGCCTGCTGAGCACAGGATCGGGGAGCTGGCTGAGTGCATCCCCAAGCTTTGGGTAGGTGTTACTCTGCCAGCATGTCCTTAACCTCGCACGCTATCTGCTGTTGCAGCTCTTTCACCTAGTCAATGCCCAGAAAGCTGTCTCCTGGTCGAGCAGCAGCTGCTGGGATGGCAGGGGAAGCCAGCGCTGTCATCTCATGGATGACAGGAGAGGTCCCGGGTGACTGGAGAAGGGCTAACATAGTGCCCATCTTTAAAAAGGGGGGAAAGGAGAAGCTGGGGAACTACAGGCCACTCAGCCTGACTTCGATACCTGGGAAGCTACTAGAGCAATGTCTAAAACATTCAATTGGCGAATCTCTGGAGGATGAAGAGGTGATCACTAGCAATCAGCATGAATTTACCAAGAACAAATCAGGCCAAACCAGCTTGATTTCCTTCTTTGACAGGGTAACTGGTTTGGTGGATGGGGGCATGTGATGCACATAATGCTGGACTTCAGCAAGGCTTCTGACACAGTCCCACATGGCATTCGGATAAGTAAGCTGGAGAAATGTAGAACTACCATTAAGAACTACCAGTGGTAAAACTACCATTAAGTGGATACATAATGAGTTAAACAACCGCAAACAAAGAGTAACTATTCATGGAATGATGTCGGATTGGAGGGAGGTCTCAAGTGGGGTTCCACAGGGATCTCTTCTGGGTCGATGCTGTTTAACTTCTTTATTAATGACCCAGATGTAGAAATAGAGAGCATACTAATCAAACCTGCAGATGACACAAAGCTAGAGGGAGTTGCCAATACTTTGGAGGATAGAGCTAAAATTCAGAGGGATCTTGATAAATTGGAGAACTGGGCTATAGACAACAACATGAAAGTCCACAAAGACAAATGTAAGGTGCTACACTTAGGGAAGAAAAACTAAATGCAAAAATACAGAATGGGGGAAAACTCATTTGGCAGCAGCACTGCTGAGAAGGATCTGGGAGTTGTGGTGGATCAAAGCCTCATCATGAGTCAGCAATGTGGTGCTATTGCAAAAAAAACAAATGCAATTTTAGGTTGCATTAACAGAGGCATAGCATGCAAGTCACAGGAGGTGACAGTACCGCTCTACTCGGTGCTGGTTAGGCCTCAGCTGGAGTCCTGTGTCCAATTTTGGTCATCAATGTATAGAACGGATGTAGAGAAATTGGAAAGGATCCAGAGGCGAGTGACAAAGATGATCAAAGGGATGGAATGCAAGCCATATGAGCAAAGGCTGAATATTTAGTTTGAAAAAAAGGAGATTAAGGAGGGATATGATAGTGGTCTTCAGATACTTGAAAAGCTGCCTTAAAAAAGATGGAGAAAAGTAGTTCTCTTTTCCACAGAGGGCAGGACAAGAGACAACGGGTTCAAACGACAACATAGCAGATTTAGATTAAATCTCAGGAAAAACTTCCTAAGTGTAAGAACAGGAGGACAGTGGAACAAACTGCCTAGGGAGGTTGTGGAAGCTCCTTCACTGGAGGTTTTCGCCATTTGTCTTGGATAGACGCAACAAATCCTGCATCTTGGCAGGGGGTTAGACTAGCTGACCCTTGTGGTCCCTTCTAATGCTAGGATTCTATAATTCTGTGATCTCAGACATGGATGCACTCAGTGTCCCTGCGAGTGCTGGGGCCGAAGGGGCAAAAGTCACCATGACACCCTCTAAGGAATGTAACAAGCCCTCTGCAGTTTGCTGCTATGGGATTTGCACCTGGTCCTGGCAGCATTTCGGCAGTGGCATGTCTAATTGGGTGCACTTGGGGTTCTTTCCATGTATTGATCAGGGTGTTGCCAGATAACTGGTTCTCTGCAATGGGACTGAATTGTATGCACCTCAGTCACTTCAAACATATGCACGTCTCAGACTCAGCATCCTCGGGTTTCACTTGTTTTTGAAACTTTGGGGTTTAATTTGGTGTCTCTTAAAATAAGGATATGGAAACAAGGAAGGTGCTGGGCAATGTTCCCTGTGAGACCCTGCCAGTGCATCTCAGTCCCAACCCACAGCCACCCATTGCTATGCCAGTCCTGCCAATGAATATCTATATCTCCAGCTGTTTGTCTATGGATTTCTAACCCTGACCTGCATTCCCCTAATCTGCATTTCCAGAAACAAGCTGAGACAAAAGCTGAGTGAATAGTGGTTTATTTTCCTCCTAAATATTCATCTGATTCTTCTTTTAAACAAACGTGCTTCCCCTGTGTTTTCAACTCTTGTGTTTGCTTTCCGTGTTTGTTCTAGCCAAAGAGTTTGCTGGCAAGAAGGTTTGCTGAAAGAACGAATGTTAAGCAACCTTGCAGAATTTTCATGGGAAGTGAATTTCAAATTCATATTCATGTGCATTTCCACCAGAAACAGGATTCGAAGAGGCATGCTTATCCAGTCAGGGAACAGAGATGATACCGGCTGAGCAAAAAAAGAAAAAAGAAAAAAGCCGGCGCAAAATATTGGGACAAAAATTGACAAACAGCTCAAAATCGGGACGGTCCCGATTTTATCGGGACGTCTGGTCACCCTAGACCCATATATTCAATCAGAACAGTTCAAATTGTAATTTTGAGTATTAAATATTCATAAGGAGGAAAACTGAGAATATAGCAGGAAATTGCAAACACAGAGTGGCAAAATTGGTTGTATAAATCACCTGTTACAAACTATTCCCAGAACTCTACATCAGACAGTCAGGGTGGGATTTCAGAAGCTCCTAAGTGATTGAGTAGCAAAAGTCCTGTTGAAAGTCAGTGGCACCCTTTTGCTGGTGGACTGCACTCTCCGTGCGTAGAACTGCACCATTTGCCCTCCTACACGCCCATCCATTTCATGTCTGCAATCTGGGGGAGTCAGTTAAAAAAATATCTTCTCCAGACTCTTAAAATCAACTCACACCTCTGCAGGCTGGGAGCTCTGGGAACGATCGCACCCTTGATAATAACTGGTTTTTCTCTTAAGCTAAAACCTTCAGTGTCTCTACATTTTTCTCCCAGCAAGAAGCTAGAGGGGGAATGATTAACTAATGGTGACAAGGACCCTGCTAATATGATGTGCATTTCAAATACCCCCCATCACACCCCTACACCCAATCATCACAGACGCACCCCCTCACACACATACTGTACATGAACTTCCAACACAACATACACCCCCACACACTCAGATCCATCACAGACACACCCCTCTCACACACATGCATCTCCTCTTGCACAAACACCTGCCCCTCACTCACACTCCCCACACACGCCTGTCACACTCACATCCAGCACATACACCCTATAACATAACCTCCCTGTAGCCATAAACTACACATGCACAAGCACTCACATCCATCACAGATACCCCCACCACCACACACACACACTTTCTGCATACATTCTCACACATTTCTCAGGGTTCACAGTGCTTGTGGCTGCAGAGTGGGTTTTGCACTAGAGGATTAGTGAGCCCATGCATAACCCAAGCTGTGTCTGTCTCATTCTCCTGTGGTTTCGTTTTATATGGCCGCAAAGCATATTGTGACATTACAACCCAGACGTCAGCCCTCATGGGTCAAGATATTATTGGTGTGATTTCAGCGAAGAGGCCCCAAACGCTCATCCGAGTCCACCACTCAGCTCCAAACCCAGAACAAGTGGGTCACTTTGAAGTCTGGAGCCAAACCGATTTTTACACGTAAAGGATGTGCAACCGCACACGCCACAACAGAGGAATCTGCTGCGCTGGCAGGGAAAAAACCTGGCTACCTTGTCCAGGGAGAAACTCTGGGAATGCAGGAGGCCTCTCAGCTGGATCTGGATTCAGGAACCCAGGAGACTGGAAGAGGGCGACATCTCGGCATGAATATCTGAAAGAGAGAAAGACAAAGAGGGGTAGAGGAAGGAAAAGCAAGCGAGCCAGTAAGATGCTTGTCTAGTGCTTGCAGTCAGTGGTATCACTCAAGATGGGCTGAAGTCACATGATGTGGAGGTTTATAAGCAGAGTGTGTGGGTCTGGGGTTTGATTCTGATCCATTACAAAATTCAGACCCAGAACTGGATTTTGAAGGCCTGCGAAGTTCTGAGGGGCTTCAGATGGTGATTTCAAGTAGTCAGACCTTCATTCTCATGAGCACTAAATGTAGCCCTTCCCGCCCCCCAGGTGAGCTCCTTACACTAGCAAATCACAGTGAGATACACTCTGCCATTGCCAAAGCAGACCTGACCCTGGATGTGCCCCTGGTGCCCAGATACCTAATGGGACCTGCATGCGGTTTGCAAACAACTGGGCTTGGAAAATGAAACCCATGTTCCCAGCAAACCAGTCTCCTTCTTCTGTTTACGTCAAGATATGTAAAACTGACCACTCAGCAAGTTGGAGTTAAAGTTATGCTTAGTTAACTATTCTGCTGCTTTCTCTTGCAGCCTTTTAGTGTGCTGAGCAGGCGAGCTTAGAGATGGGGGAAAGGAGAAAAAAAAAAGGCAGAAAGGAAAGAGAAGGAGAAGCCCAGGGCTCCAAAGCAGCTGAGGTGTCAAAGACAAAGATTTAATGAATGTGCCTGCGGTTCACCTGAACAGATGAGCACAAGCTAGAAGGAAAGAACGAAGAAAATGGAAAAAAGAAAGGATCATTTTTCAGATTGGCAGCTCCCCTCGCAGACATCTTTTAACAAGAAAATAAAAGGACTCCAGCCTTGCTCTTAAAGGGCCAGCGTTGTTATTCTGTTTCATGGCAGCCGGTAGGGTACTCTGGTCCTATCAAGTGGGATCCGATCTTGTTCTGGTTAGTAGGCAGCGGACGGGGGGGTGCAGCAAGAAGGGCGTTATGGGTCCAGATTTCTCATCCCTGTCATTTTGATTGGTTGGCTAATGCTTCCCTCGACCCTTGGGTGTCCTTATAGAAGAAAAATAGCAGGAATGACAGTGCACCACTCCAGACCCTCCTTGGCTATGATCAGTCTGCACTTCAGCTCCTTCTTCTCACATCTGCACGGCTAGGGCAGTGTTGGCTGGGGAAGGCCAGTGTCCCCACTCATCAGCGTGTGCTGGCAATGGCAACGTTCTTCTGTGGTGGCTGCCATCTTGGCCAACGCCCCATGGATTGAACTAGGGACCTCCCGAGCTGAACGCAGCCCCCTCTTCAGCTGGGGGCTGAAAGAGACTCAGCCACGGTGTGTCAAGGGGCACGTGCACACTGACAGGGGGTTACACTTCTGCGGCTGGCGAAAGAGGAAAGGGAGTCCCTGCCCCCCATTACCAGCCCAATGAGCTGCTGAGCCAGCAGGCATGGAGAGGTCTCTTAGGCTTTGTCTACACTAGCACTTTTGTCAGCAAAACTTTTGTCGTTGAGGGTGGTTTAATTCTGCCGGTGGGAGAGCTCTGCACAGAGCGGTTACACTGGAGACCGCTGAAGGGTCCGTAGTGAGGACATAGCCTTAGTGATTGTAACAGGAGGCTGGGGAGGTAGGATTCTCCCGTTAGCACTGTTGGTTGGAGCCCTGCAGAGAGCTCTAGGTTAATCTCCGCTGAGTCACTGGGGTCAGGTGTGGTTCATCTGACTCCCTCCTGAACAGAAGGGAGGTGAGAGCAGCAGCCCTCTAGGGGTCTGGGATAGGATCTCTGGGCTGCTCAGCCTAGGGGAGATGATCTGGGTTGGGGGAAGAAGAATCCCTAGGATCAGCCATGCTTGTGGCTTTGGTGGGATTTCATGCAGTGCTATTTTGGAATGAGCTTTTAGTTAATAATACTAGCCCCCAGCAGAGGGTGACTTTCTGACTCCAGGACAAGCATGTAGGTTTTATTTGGAGTTGGGCAAGGACTCCACACTGGCTTATTCCCTTAGGAGCATGGCTATGAGATCACATGGTAGCATTTCAGAGACGGATGGAGAAGCACTCGCAGAAGCTACAGCAAAATCAGGCAAACCTGTCGACTCATTTATCACAGCACCCACAGATCCCTTTCCAAGGCAAGAGCAATGCAGTAAGTAGCCTGCTGGGAAAGTTAATCTGTATCCTGAGCATTTTAATAAATATATTTTTGAAAAAGCTAGTGCAGGTCACTGGTTCTTCACATAGCCAGAGAGATTAACTGTATGCACACACAGCCACACGTGTAGTGCAGATCAGTACATGCATCCAGTGCACACACACTGTAGCAGGCAGATCCAGTCTCAGTAATGCATCTGTGGCAGGGTACATACAGACATCCTGATTGCCAACTAATCTGCAGACATGTGACACAGAAGAAGACTCTTTCAACTCCAGAACACTGATGCTAAAGAAAAACCCTCCATTAATTGCTGTAGTTAAGGCTTTCTTCTTTTGTAGGCTACAAAGTCACATGCTATGACCGGGTCTGACACTCCATCTAGCAGAGGGTAGTGCTGCATGCACTCTAGCCAGAACCTTACATAACATACATAGCCACATCGTATTCATACAGACACACATGCAGTTCCTACTCATACATACATAAAGAGGTCTGCACACTCACACAGATAACCCCACCTCCATTTGCTCATGAACTCACACACCCACTCGTGTCTTGATATGCAGACACTTTCTGCAGACGGACAGCCTCCCGTCACAGAGACTTCTGAGATGCACACAATTTATTGTTGTTGGGTTTTTTGTTTGTGACTTATTCCTCCTGAAGGAAGTTAAAAGTCAGAGCCTGACAGAGATTTGGGTATGAAGTTCCTTTGCAATTCACCAAAATAGAGATTTTTCCCAGTGGCTCTTCACGGATCCTTTTCTGTGTCTCTTCAGAACCATTTCTCCTGGATATCTTATTCTTCTCTAATCCGTTCCATATCCAAGTAGTTGGCCATGATTTTTATCTGGCTTTTCTCTTTCAAATGTCTAGAGGAAACTATTTTAATGAAACTATATTTAATACAAAGGGTTCCAAGCCTGCAGCCTCACTTCCTCTCTGCTCAAATGTCCAGCCAGGGCCATCTAGCTCAACTAGGGAGAGAGAGATCAGCAAGAATAATCCCTTAGAAAACCCACAGCCGCAAGGGTGGCAAATTTACACCTCTCATGGATCCTCCAGGCACTAGGAGGTGTAAAGAACGTCTCAATTCCTCCAGCACTTCCCATCCTAAAAAAGCAAGTTTTAATTTATATCTACAGGAGTCAGTTCACTCAACTACCAAAATGCAGCCACTTTTGGCGTGCAAGGTGGTAGCTTTCTGCAGCACTACGTGTCACACTTCGGAGCAGGAACTTATGCTGAAACCCTCAGAAGTGAGCCTGTTCTCACTCAAAAACTGGCCACATTCCAGAAGCTGGAATATGTTGTCTTTGTTGGAGATGAAGACCTGAATTCTCAATTACACTAAGGTCCCGTTACACCACTCTGGTAGTGTAAAGGTGTTAGTGCAAGAGTATGTCCATGCTTCGAGCTGGGGGGTATAATTCCCAGCTGGAGGAGACATACTTGCACTAGCTTTGATCAGGCTAGTGTGCTAAAAATAGAGTGTAGCTGTAGCAATGTGAGCCAAGGGAGGGGCTAGTCACCCCGAGTAACTACCCGTCTGGGACCATTGGCGTGTCCTTGGGGTGGCAAGCACTCTCACAGCTCGCGCTGCATCAGCTACACTCTATGAGAGCTAGTGCGGGTATGTCTCCTCGAGCTGGGAATCACACCCCCAACTCAAAGTGTAGACATAACCTGAAGGAAAATCAGACCCAAATTGAGCAGATGGCTCAACGGATGAGCCAGGTAAAGCAAAATCAATAATCAAAATTCCTGTTCCACAAGGTAATGCAGATTTATAGAGATTTATGGGGAGAGGACAATGTTTGTTTCACTCTAAATGTGTGATCAAAAAGCCCTTTTAAGTAGTGGCTGGCAGATGCTAAAAACACTGATCCCTGGTTTTCACATATTAGGCTTTAACTACTGATAAGTTAGTTGCATTGTTAAGAGGCGCATCTTCCATCGGATAAGATGCATGATGCTTTAGGCAAAAATTGCAGCCTATTGCACTTCTGCTGAACTCTCTAAGCAAGGCAGAAAGAAACGATGCCCAGTTTGTAAAGCAAATGCTGGCAACAGAGATTAGTGACTTTAAAGTCCACCAGTATATACGAGAGAGGAAAGGTACATGGCGAAACAGACTACAAACCATTGGAAAGTTTATTTGGGTAAAATCTGCCTGGCCTCATCAAAGTCAATGGGCATTTTGCCACTGACTTCAGCGGGGCCAGGATTTCATCCCATGTGTCTTTAGCACCATCTAGAATTCAGAGCATGACGGTGAATCTGCAAAAATATGCTCTGTGTGGAGTATCAATCAGATACGGCACTGCACAATAGCAGGGCAGTTAACAGATCAACACCTGGCAATAGTGGTGAACGTGAAAGACATACAGTGAGAATATGGCTATTACCACCTTAAAATGATAAGGATTTCAAAGTGAAACACTAATCCCAATCCTAGATCACCAAGCCAGCACTCTTCCCACCCTTCAAGTCCTTCCCTAAAACTCGCTTTGTCCACAATGTCCAACATGAAATGAACCAAACAACTAATATGCCTACACTGCAAAGTTGTCGACAAAACTTTTGTCTTTCACGGGTACTTAAAAAAGCCCCCCCTCCGCCCCTCCCGCGAAAGACAAAAGTTTTGCCGACGCAAGTGGCAGTGTGAACGCGGCTTTGTCGGCAGGAGCACTCTCGCGGGGCAGGAAGTATTTTGTTGGCAAAAGTGCCTACAAAGTACGGAGAAAGAGCGTTTACACACGCTGACTTTTTGTGATAAGGTGACACAGCCTTGTTGCTAAAAGCTGCATGGTGTATAGTATAACCTGACAATGGACTCCAGTTCTTAAGTGCAGAATTTCAGAAATTCACTAAGATTTTCCAGTTGTCCTGTCACAAAACGTCCTCTCCAAATTAGCCACAGAGGAATGGAATGGCCAGGAGAGCTGATCATCAGTGAAAAATATCCTTAAAGGGAGCTCAACATGACAATAGAAGATCTGTAAGTAATCCTACTGGATCTTAGAAGCGCACCAGCAGAAGGACTGGCTTCGCAGAGAAGATGCTACTGAGCAGATAAATAAGGAATCCGTTTTCCACAAGGGTGTTGGGTCCAAGTAGCATCAGGCAGAAATCACAAGATAATTGGCCTGGAATCAGAATTGTATGCTTTCCCCCATCTGTAAAATGGGGATCATGATATTGGCCTGCCTTTGTACAGATAAAAAACACTAGATAAGAGCTAGGTATTGTTACAATTTTAAGTCATGTTAGTGACCATCTCTTGAGACAACCAGACAGATACACACAGGACTCAAATCAAATCTAGGTGACTTGGAAAAATATTTTCAGAATCTATTGACCAAATTGTACATTAAGATATTTCAAAGTAAAAAATGCTGCCTTGGGGGGAATTAACATAGATAAAAAGAGAAGATATACAAGGATAAGTATCAAGTTGCTAACATAGGAAAGCTGATATCTAGAGTTAGCCCAAAATGCCAATTGGGTTTTGAGGAAAATTTCAGAGAAAAATGTTTTTCCCCCCTCAAATTTCATGGAATTATTTTTGTTTTGTTTAGTTTGTGTTCCAATGAAAAACTGCAACCCCAACATTTTTGGTTTCTTCCCCCCACCCCTTTTCTCTCCTTTTTTTCCATCGGTAACATGGAAAAAGGGAGGTGGGATGGGGCAAGAAAACTGAAACATTTAAACAAAAAACGTCTCAGTTTGCGGTGGGGTTTTTTTTTTTCCAATTTTTCAGTGAAAAAGTGAAAAATTTCCAAATACATTAAAAATATCTATGATCATTTTCATTTCAGGAAAAATGGCAATTTTTGATGAAAAATGGTCTGGGTGGAAAATTTTGGACAATCTCTACTAATTCTTGTGCTAGGACTCTGAGGATGCCCTGTGTAAAAAAGGCATTATCACATATATCGTGTGGTATCTATAGAGATACAAGTCAATATCGACACAAATATCTGATCTAAATCTAGATCAGCCAATCCATCTCCACACAGAGAGAAAACTGGACTTTTTCAGAATCCTGAGCGGACTAAGGCTGAGCTGGGTGCTCATCCAATTAATAAAAACTGCTGTCTTTACCTCCTCTCCTGACAGACTTGACTTCTGAGTGCTTATTAAACATTACAGATGAGGGAGCGAGGCTGAGGTGAGGCAGAAGTTAACTAGTATTTCAGGTGCTCAGGGCAGGTAAACACCTGCTTGCAATGCAGACCTCTGCGTTCCTTTCGAGTGATAATCAGCCCAAACAGAATTTACTTGCCCAGAGGCAGCCAAAGCCAGTGAATGCCTCTTGATCCCAGAGGAATTGCAGAAGCAGGTCACAAGGTCACTGCAGCTGAGCTGAGGATGAACAAAGTCAAATCAGAACAGACTTGCTAAACTTTAAACACTTGGCTTAGTGTTTTATATTCCAGCCTGGGCCCTGAAGCACATGGATTCTTTGACAGGATGTAATAAAATATGCTTATGGATGCTAGCAGAGTGGGGTTTCATTTTTAATGTATAGAATTGCATTTGTTTGCAGTAAGATCTGGACACCTGCGTCCAATGACTGGATGCCTCACCCTGAAACCCTGCCAACCAAATGATATTTTTTAAGCACACAAAGATTTAGGGCTTGATTCTCCCTGCACCTCATGCAATTGTTTACGCCAGTGCAAAGTCAGTATAAAATGCTTCCTTTCTGATTTTGTAGCAATTGACTCCTCCTCCCCCTCTGCACTGGGATGAATGGCTGCACAAGGTGCAGGACAATGGTGAATAAGTCCCTGGGAAGTGTATTTTGTATTTCTTTTTCATTTTCATGTAGCCTCTGAGCTTCCCGGGACTGCTGGGTATTGGAAGCAGAAATGCCAAAAAACAAGCAAGCAGAAATCCATTCTCAGGCTCGGTCTATGCTGCATCTTTCTCTAAATTAGACAGGGCTTCAGGCTCTTTCCAGCCCTTTCCTTCATTCAATTGTACTCCTGGGGGAATTCTGCACCACTGTGCATGCACAGAATTTATGTCCCCCGCAGATTTCTTTGCTTCCCCTCAGAAAAATGACTTTCTGACGGGGAAGCAAAGGGAAGCCACAAGAGCGGTCATGAGACCCTCCCCAGCAGTATGTTTCAGGTGCCCAGGACAGTTGGCAAAGAGGTAAATCACTGTGGGGCAAGGGGCAGGACTGGGGAAGACCAGGCTGGTGGCTCCTACCGTGTGCTGGGCTCAGCTGCTAATCCCGGCTGGGCTGCGAAAGATGGGACTTCCTCTTCCCCTGCATGACATACGGGGCTGGGTCAGACCGTCTCCCAGATTTCTCCCCAGCTGCAGGAAGCTCTGCAAACTCCTCCCCATCCCCCCGCACTTCCTGCATCCATTGCTCCTCAGCTGCAGAGGGAGGGATCAGTGTCAGGAGACGCTGGTGATGGTGGGTTTCTAGGACATCTCAATGGTTGTTAGGGTTGGGTGCAGTCTCCCCACTGAGTCCATGTCCTGGGGGGAGCTGCACAGTGATCTCCCACCTCTGTGCAGCCAGTGCCCTGTGCTCCCCACTGCCATCCTGGAGCCTCCACATTTATTTGACAAATAAAATTTGCAGAATTTTAAAATACCGTGCACAGAATTTTTAATTTTTTGGCACAGAATGCCCTGAGGAGTAGAACTTCGTTCTAACCATCTTGTGCCTAGCTCCATTTCATTTGGGTGCCGCACTGTGAAGAGTTCAACCAAAGCTGTGAATCGGAACACATTGTGCTGCCATTTTAAACGGCCATGGCATAGAGATAAATGGAACGTTAAAGGCAAGTGAGTTTGGCTACACAGGAGGTGCGTTTGGTAGCACCAGGAGCACCCATTGGCCATAGAGAGCCCGTGTGTGGTAGCACCAGACATACCCATGTGCGAGATGTACACCGTATTTCTGGCAATATGAAAGGTACACATTTGCCAGTCACACCCAGAGTGGTTGGCGACCTGGGTGTCCATTTGCTGGTCACGCCCATCCCACATGGCATCAGTTAAATCTCTCCCCTCACTGTAACTCACACTAACTCTGGGAATTAAAGGAACAAGAACAGAAGCCAGAGCCCTCCTATGAGAACGTTCACTTCTCCTGCTTTGCTTTTAAACCTCCTGCACTTTGTTTCCCTCGACTGTCTGGAGAGCTGCGTTCAGCTGCTACAATTAGGGCTATCTAGGTTTCTTTTTAGCTGCGGGACAACATTTTTGAAGGCAGACTTTGATCTTATTTCCTAAGAGTTTTTTCTTTCCTTTTCATGTGTGTTTTCCCCCTTTTTTTGTCTCATTACTCAGGTGAACGCTGATATTCCTGAAGGCACAGAGGCTGCAAAGCCAGACTCAGTGCTCCGGTCCAGTCCAGAATGCTGCGGTCCCAGTTACTCCCCCCTTCGCGCACCCCACATGACAACCCCAGTCACCATAACCTGGAGGCACGGGGATGAGATATAATTTAGTCTCCAAGCAAGTTTGTTTGCGGGCCTCTCCTGGGCAGAGGTTGCCAATTATGCTCAATATGCTGAACTCTGTCATCTTAGGTTCTTGTCATGCAAAATACTAGGGTTGTTTTTTCTCTGCTGTTTTAATGACATCGTGGAGGAATCCTAGAGATGGAGCTCAGGGGATGGTGATGGATATGCTCTTAGGCCTCCTGCATGTCCTCTGGCTTCTAACCCAACACCCCCCAGGCCTCTGCTTCTGCCTGTGGGGCCTGGAGTTCACAAATGTCATGCATGCCGTGTGGGAAACTCTGAATGCATGGTCATGAACTGGCTGATGTGTGTGCACAGCACTGCCCTCTCTGGGATGGAATGAGTATTGCTCAACAGTGTGTCATAGACCCTAAAAGCATTTGAGGCTATACTTCAGCTCACGCGATAGAGGCCTGTGGTTTCATGTCAGAAGACATGTCACTATGAACTACTGACTGGTCAGTGTACAGCGCAGTGGCAATTGAGTCTGAAGTTTTACAATAAGGTCTCAGATTTGACTGCTGTAATCGTTAGGGATGACATGGGGCTGCTGACGAGAGTTCAGGAGGTTTGGAGCCGATGCCTGCGTGAAAGCTGCACTGGAGTTAAAGCTGATCACAAGTAAACAGGTAAGGAATAAATTCTGTGCTTGGAGAGAGGTCAGTGTAGGACACACAAGTGAGGGCAGGGTTTGGTCCTGAGTGAGAGGCAGTGGGATCTAAGGGCCTGATCCAAAGTCCATGACCTAGAAGAATTAGAAGCCAACTACTGGATTCAAACTCTTGGTTCACCATTGACTTGCTGCCTGTGGGCTTGAGCAGGTCACTTCACCTTTCTGTGGCTTCGTTCCCACCTCCGTGAAGGGTGGCTAATGATATCTAGCTCCAGCGGGCATGGGGCGAGGGAAGCACTGTTGCAAATTAATTAATGAATAAGCTACATTTGTCTCTGGTGCAGCTTCACCCTTGCTACAGCCAGGATGAATGTGACCCAATGCCTGTATGACACTTTAAACATAAATGGTACTGCTAAGTTCTGCACTGAGTTGCACGCTCTGCTATCCTGTGGGGCAGCGTGCTGAGGGAAGCAGAGCCAAAGCTGGCCCATAAAATTCTGTCAGAACTATTTACACTGTTTTAGCACAAATACGGACATCCAGCTGTGGCTAGATCTCTGCTGTCCAACCCAGGGCCCAAATAAAGCATTTAAAGCCCTGGAAATACAGACGTCAAGAAGAAGAAACATTGGCTGAGCTGTAAAATAAGAGTGGAGTTCTTCCAAATCTGTCAATCTTAGTTTACATAAGAACATAAGAACGGCCATACCGGGTCAGACCAAAGGTCCATCTAGCCCAGTATCCTGTCTTGCGACAGTGGCCAATGCCAGGTGCCCCATATGACTTGTGTTACTGTAGTATCTGAGTGCCTCACAATCACATCACGTATCTAATTAATTCTCAACACCACTCCCCCACCCACAGGTGGTATTATTGGTGCCTTTTCAACACCTCTGTGATGTTTAGCAGTATTATCTCCATTTTCCAGATGGGAAGCTGAGGCACAGAGAGGCTAAGTGACTTGCCCATGGTCACAAAGGAAGTCTGGGACTTGACCCCAGGTCTCCCAAGTCCTAGGTTAGTGCCCTACCCACTTGAGCATCCTCCATCTCCTCTTCCAAAACGTTTGTGTGCTTCAGTCTTGGTTGTGCAACTGTAATGTCACACCTTTGAGCGGACCACTGATAGATGGGATTTGAACCTGGGAACCTCTGGATGTAGGAGCAAGAACCACGACTGCCTGAGCCAAAAGCCCATAGCAAACCAATACACCTCTCTGCAGTCCAGCCATTATAGAGGGAACAGAGGCACTGTTACAGAAGTGCTTTGCTTTATCGTCATTATTACTGTTGATTGCATGTTTTGTGGTAGCACTAGGAGTCCAAGTCATGGACCAGGACCCCACTGTGCTAGGTGCTGTACAAGCTTAACACAGGGAGAAGTCACAGTGACTTCAACTACTCACATGCCGAGAGTTAGGTGTGTGCAAAATACTTAAACAAAGTAGGGACATCTTGAGACTTTTGCATTTCAGTATTATCGGGCTTGAGGCCAGGAAATCAAAACCAGGCCCCCAAAATATCCTGTCCCTCTAACTATAGAATTTCCTCCCAGAACAGGCCAGGCGCCCATGCAGCCATAATCTCCAGTCAGACCAAGCTCTGATTAAAACTCTGGTATCAAGTGAGTCGTAATCCTTGCCACCTCAGGGCCATTTTTATTTTTTTTTAATCTATTAAAAACTGTTTTCTCCAAATGAAATTAAAAAAAAAAGGACGAGATAACAAAACTCATTGCTTTTTCATATAAAAAAAGGAAGAAAAATTTCACATTTAAAAAAAAAAGTTAATAAATGGCCAAGCCCCAACAGATGGGTGTGTGTGTGTGCGGAATTTGCATTTTTCAGATTAACATGCACGAGCGAAGATAGAAAACGCACTCGCCCCTAGGGAAATAATTTGAGAAATCTTTGCATATTTTATTTAAAAGCATGCCGCGTTAGGCAGGGTAATAATGCAGAGCGATGGTGATTAGGTTAGGCCTGAAGGGATCACAGCCTGGGACCGTCCCTCCCTCCCTCTCGCTCATCCTCCCTTCAAACTCCCCTCATTCCTTGGTTTACTCCCCCAGACAGGGCGAAGCAATATTACACTTTAGGGGGCTTAAACCACATTCTGACCAGCTTGCAAGGCCCTGGGTGCTGCATAAGCCCCTTTTCAATCCTTAACATGGAGTTTAGGAAGATGGAAAATAGAGTCTGTGTGAGACCTGGGAGGGTGAAATTTGTCCCTGTGCAGAGAGACCAGTACAAGGCCTAGACAGCACTTAAATCCTGCTTCAGCCCATAGGTGCTGTGGCCTGGAAGGGCAGAATTTGGATGTAAGCGAGGCTGAATTTGCTGAGCAGTAGGGATTCCCCCTTGTGTGCGTTTTATCAGGGGTATCATAAGTGACTGAGGCCTTGTCTACACTACGAGAGTACTTCGATTTTAGTTAATTCGACTATGTGGAATCGATATTACTAAGTCGAACGTGTGTGTCCACACTAAGGACAGTAATTCGACTTTGTGAGACTTTGTGAGTCCACACTAACGGGGCAAGCGTCGACATTGGAAGCGGTGCACTGTGGGCAGCTATCCCACAGTTCCCGCAGTCCCCCCTGCCCATTGGAATTCTGGGTCGAGCCCCAAATGCCTTCTGGGTAAAAAAATGTGTCGAGGGTGCTTTTGGGCGCCTGTCGTCATCCGTCCGTCACTCAAGCCCTCCCTCCCTCCCTCCCTGAAAGCGCCGGCGGGAAATCAGTTCGCGCGCTTTTCTGATTACTGACAGCGCGGACGCCACAGCAGTGCGAGCATGGATCCCGCTGCGACCATCGCTGCAGTTGTGGCAGTTCTCAACGCCTCGCAGCTTCTCCTCCACCTGTACCAGAGGCAGCTGCAGATCAATCATGAGAGGAGGCTACGGCACTACCGTGACGGCATGAAGTCGGACACTAGCTCCGACCTCTCTGAGAACATGAGACCCAGCGCCCAGGACATCTCGCTGTCACTGGGTCTTGTTGATACTGTTGAACGGCGATTCTGGGCCCGTGAAACCAGCACGGAATGGTGGGACCGCATAGTGCTGCAGGTCTGGGATGAATCCCAGTGGCTGCGCAACTTTCGCATGCGGAAGGGGACTTTCCTCGAACTGTGTGAGTTGCTGTCCCCTGCCCTGAAGCGAAAGGACACCCGGATGCGGGCAGCCCTGACTGTCCAGAAGCGAGTGGCCATAGCCCTCTGGAAGCTCGCAACGCCAGACAGCTACCGGTCCGTCGCTAACCAGTTTGGCGTGGGCAAGTCTACCGTGGGGGTTGCTGTTATGCAAGTAGCCAGGGCAATCGTCAAGCTACTGCTATCTAAGGTAGTGACCCTGGGAAACGTGGAGCTCATCAGAGATGGCTTTGCCGAGATGGGATTCCCAAACTGCGGTGGGGCTATAGATGGGACTCACATCCCTATCCTGGCACCGGACCACCAGGCTAGCCAGTACATCAACCGGAAGGGCTACTTTTCCATGGTGCTGCAAGCACTGGTGGACCATCGGGGACGTTTTACCAATATCTACGTTGGATGGCCTGGCAAGGTTCATGACGCTAGGGTGTTCAGGAACTCTGGTCTGTGTAGACGGCTGCAGGAAGGTATTTACTTCCCGGACCACAAAGTAACTGTTGGGGATGTGGAGATGCCTACAGTCATCCTCGGGGACCCTGCATACCCGCTAATGCCCTGGCTCATGAAGCCCTACACTGGCGCACTGGACTCAGGGAAAGAACTATTCAACTACCGGCTCAGCAAGTGCAGAATGGTGGTGGAGTGTGCTTTTGGCCGTCTCAAGGGCAGATGGAGAAGCCTACTCACTCGCTGTGATCTCAGCGAGACCAATATCCCCATTGTGATAGCTGCTTGCTGTGTGCTCCACAATTTGTGTGAGAGCAAGGGGGAGACCTATATGTCGGGGTGGGAGGTTGAGGCAAATAGCCTGGCTTCTGATTACGTCCAGCCAGACAGCAGGGCGATTAGAAGATCACAGCGGGACGCACTGTGCATCAGGGAGGCTTTGAAAGCCAGGTTCCTGACTGAACAGGGTCTCCAGTGACTTTTTACTTTGTGGACACAGATGCTGAACCTGCCCCCGTTTCTTTACCCAGTTACTGTTGACTATCCTTCCAAGTTACATACCCCCTTCCCCACCTTCCCAACAAATAAAATCTGTTCTGTTAATGAACAAGGTTCTCTTTTTTACTGTTTTCGCGGGAATGTTTTAAACCGGGGACGCAGACTGTGGCGGGGGGCGGGCTTACTGTTTTGATGCAAATGATGCTTCTAAAGTCCGGGAATGACAGGCTCCGCAGTGCTGCATTGGTTGTTTCAACGCAGCCTGCCAGCAGTCCTGGGCGGGACTGGATGTATGTGTCGGCCAAGTGACTTTCTGGCAGGGGGCGGAGGGTAACAGATCCCCTGCTGCGTGGCTCTGTGATCCAGGATAAGGACCGCGGCATAGGATCTCTAACTGCCCTCCCCCGACACAAAGTCACAGATCAATCCCCCTCGCACCCCAGAACAAGAAAACCGCCTCCCAGACTGACCAGGGTAACTGGTGACTGTGCTGTGTATGTGTCCTGATGCTGGACCTGCCCCCGCCTCTGTAGCCTGCTACAGGTGACTGTCCTGTCCAAGTAACAAACCCCTTCCCCCCCTTCAGACAGAATCCCCTCCAAAAGACACTCTCGGAAACAGTACTTAACAGAAACCGATGTTTTATTACGAACCGCACATGAAAAGGGGGGGGGGGAAGGAAACTTGGACATGGGCTAGTGTGAGATGGGTAGGAAAGGACTTTTCAAACTTTGGAACGAGAGCCTTCCATTGCTGCAGCAGTGTGCAGTGGCCGACTGACAGTTTTAACGGCCCTTGCCGCCCCTCCTTCTTTGTACTTTTGGTGAGGGGGGTGTGGGACTTGGTGGCGGGGGAGGGCGGTTAGAGATAGACAGCAGCAGTGCTCTGTCCTCCTGCCTCCGGTCTTGCAGAACATCCACTAGGCGCCGGAGCGTCTCCGTTTGCTCCCTCATTAGTCCAAGCAGGGTTTGAGTAGCCTGCTGGTCCTCCTGGCGCCACCTCTCCTCCCGTTCCATGACTGCTCTGTGCATTTGTGACAAGTTCTCCCTCCACTGTGTCGTCTGGGCTGCCTGCTCTCGTGAGCACTCCATAAGTTCATAAAACATGTCTTCACGAGTTTTTCTCTTCCTTCTTCTAATCTGCGCTAGCCTCTGGGAGTGTGATGCCAGGCTGGGTTGGGAGACAGTCGCAGATGTGTCTGTTGGAATGGGAAAAAGGGAGTAAATTCCTGAGACAGATAAATGAAGTTGCTAACAAAGAGCATAGTCTTTCTCTGTGAACAACACCATGCACTGCACCTTTCACATGCGCACTCAGGACAAGGTCGAATTTTCGGCCCTCGCCTTATGTGTCTGGGGTCCTGCAGTTGCGATCAGAGAAGCGTTGCAGGACACCTCTACTTCTGCTGCGGGAAAACATGGTAAGCCGTAGACTTGTGGCAGCTTAAACATGTAATAGTAGCACTGGGCTCCTTTCGCACTGAATGCAAGGCCACTCTCTGCTGGCAGCAATCAGGGAAGCATGAGCTCTGCCCCTGTCCCACCACCTCGCGGCTGTCCCCGGGAAAGATCCCTGTATGCTGCCCCTCTGCCGCCTCCACCGCGTGGCTGTAAAGCAGTCCAAATACTAACATTCCCCTCCCTAATTTAAAGCAGGGCGTCATGTGTGACATAACCCTCATGAGGATCTCGGAGACCGAGAGGGGAAGGATGCTGCGTGAATGCATGCAGAGGCCTGGGCCATATGCCGCCATGCTGTGCCGCGCACTGATCCCCGACTACCTCATGGACTCATGGCGTGGGAACGTGTGCTACCACGGGGGACCAAACAAGATTGCCCTGCCGTTGAACCTCGTGCGCATGCTGGAGCGGTACCTCCAGGAGAGCTATGCGGAGCTATCACAGGAGGACTGTCTGTCCATTCCCGGGCACATTGACCGCCTTTTCCTTTAAGTTGAGCATAACGGACTACAGAGTGGAGGGGCCGTGTTGTGGACTAATCATGAATATCCGGACAGTACTTGATTTTCTATACATAGTTAGTAGAAAAAAGTTTACTAAGCCAACTAAATCATGAACAACAAATTACTGATATAGTTATTATTCCTGTTTTGTTATTAATAAAAGTTTCTATGTTTAACTAAGTGACTGAAAAGCCCATTCTTAACAATATAAATATTCCACTTATGTTAAAATGAAATGTTTAGATGTTTAAAGCACTCACTGCTTGATCCTTCCCCTGATTCGGTGTCCGGGGTAAGGGCTGTGGACGGTTGGTAGGGGATCTCGGTAAGGGTGATGAAGAGCTCCTGGCTGTCGTTGAAATCAGCGGTGCAAGCGCTGTCGACTGCCTCGTCCTCCTCATCTCCTTCCTCATCTTCCCCGTCACCTAACATTTCCGAGGAGGAACCGGCCGTGGACAATATCCCATCCTCGGAGTCCACGGTCACTGGTGGGGTAGTGGTGGCGGCCGCACCTAGGATGGAATGCAGTGCCTCGTAGAAACGTGATGTGTGGGGCTGGGATCCGGAGCGTCGGTTTGCCTCTTTGGTTTTTTGGTAGCCTTGTCTCAGCTCCTTGATTTTCACGCGGCACTGCGTTGCATCCCGGCTGTATCCTCTCTCTGCCATGGCTTTAGAGATCTTCTCATAGATCTTTGCATTCCTTCTTTTGGAGCGCAGCTCTGAAAGCACGGACTCATCGCCCCACACAGCGATGAGATCCAAGACCTCCCGATCAGTCCATGCTGGGGCCCTCTTTCTATTAGATTGCACGGCCAACTCTGCTGGAGAGCTCTGCATCGTTGCTAGTGCTGCTGAGCTCTCCACGCTGTCCAAACAGAAAATGAGATTCAAAGTGGCCAGACAGGAAAAGGAATTCAAATTTTCCCGGGGCTTTTCCTGTGTGGCTGGTCAGAGCATCCGAGCTCAGACTGCTGTCCAGAGCGTCAACAGAGTGGTGCACTGTGGGATAGCTCCCGGAGCTATTACCGTCGATTTCCATCCACACCTAGCCTAATTCGATATTGCCATTTCGAATTTAGCGCTACTCCTCTCGTTTTCGAGGATTACAGAAGTCGAATTTAAAAGAGCTCTATTTCGAACTAAGTAGCTTCCTGGTGTGGACGGGTGCAGGGTTAATTCGATGTAACGGCGCTAAATTCGATATAAGCTCCTAGTGTAGACCAGGCCTGAGAAATGTTTCCCTGTGTTTTAAACTCCCCATCACCACTGTGGCCCCGCCCTGCACTGACGCCAACTGTAGACAGGCCATTGACAGGCAGGAGACCAATGCTGAATGCCCAGTTAGAGGTAGAGTGGAAAGTGGTTTTCCCAGCCTGTGAAAATGTTCCCAAACTGGGCTGAAAAATTGAAAGATCAGAAATTTTCACTAAACAAAAATCTGAAAAATGTCTTGCTTGAGGTGGATCAAAACATTTTGTTCTGATCATTTTGAAACTTCATTTTAATTGTGATCATTTTTTAAAATTCTAATTAGTTCAAATTGCAAAAGGAAAAGTCATCTCGTACCAGAAAAACAAAACTTTTCATTTAGAAAATGTCAACGTGTGCATTTCAAAGGTTCCCTCCCCACTCCCCCCCAAAATGTGGAGTCAAGAAATTTGTCGAAAGTTACCCTCTGCCGTGGCAAGTTTTAGTGTCAATGAATCAGCATTTTGCAACGAAGAAACATTCCTGACCACCTCTGCCCCAAACCCTCGGCTCTCCTGACTGGCAACAGGAGGGCTCATGAACACATGGGAAAGCCTGGTCACATTCCAAAATAGGAGACCTAAACTGCATGTGCCACTGCCATATTGGCGTCTGCATGACCAGTAGGTACAGCTGGTCATTCTGCATCTCAAAGTGGCCATTGCTGCCAACACACATGCGGCCCCCTCTCACAATCCTACCTGCCATGTTAAACTAAGAGCAGCTATCATTTACTATTACTATTCAGTATGATGGAATACCTGTGCGGCTCTGTAATAATGAGGAGGATTTATTTCTGTTATGGCAGCACCGCTAGGTATGCCAATCAAGGATCATCAGGACCCTATTGAGCTAAACACTGTACAGACAACTCCTGCCCCAGAGTTTACAGTCTGGGGTGTCAAAAAGGATGCAATTGGCAGAGGATAAAGAACAAGCACTTTGCAAACATTAACGGACTTACTCACACAACACTCCTGTGACTGAGAGCCAGGCAGTGTTACCCTTATAGTGCAGGTGGGGGAACTGAGGCACAGAGATCTGTGTATCTGAAGTACTTATCTGGCCATCATCACTGTAGTATCTGAGCACATCATCATATTTATAGTATTTCTCACAGCACTGCGGTAAATTAGGGCAGGGCTGTGACCTCCCTTGTACAGATGGGAACTAAGGCAGAGAGACTATACCAAGACTACACAGGGAGTCAGTGACAGGGCATTGAACTCATGTCTCCTAAATCCCAGGTTAGTGCCCCCACTGGACCATCCTTCCTTTCCCAAGATGTTAAGTGACGTCCTTAGGGCCAGAGAGGGAAACAAATCTATGAGCTGGAATTGGGGGCTCAGGAGTTCCTGGTTCCCAGTCCTGTGCTCGGGACATTAGTCCCTGTCTTTCAGTCCCTCCTCCTCTGCAAGAAAACTTCCCATTCTATGGACAGAACTGGGATGTTCCTGTGAACTGAAGGCAGCATCACTGGGTTCCATGATGGACAGATCCGGTCAGCCATCCTCGTCTCCTTCCTCCTCTTCTTTGGTACAGACATGGCACTATAAATAGATGTGGGATTGTCGCTGTAGAGTCATGCTCCAGCAGGTCCTTTTGTGCGAGCTGACAGAGAACCACAGCCTCCAGAAGTAGAGCTCATGGGAGCTGAAATTCACCAGGATGGCACTGAAGTGGGGCAGAAGGCAAGCAGGGCTGGCAGGCAGCTGGCAGTGCTCCCTGTGGATTGAGAGATGCTCACCAAAACCGCTCAGGTCAAATAATGATGCCAAAAATCTTTCAAGAACTGGCTGGTGCATCTGGGATTTCTTCCTTGGAAAGGAGCATTTGTGTCTGAGTCATAATGGTAACAACCATTGAGATGTCCTAGAAACCCTCCATCACCAGCCTCCCCCGGCCCCTCTGTCTTCCAGAACCTGCATTATTAGTAGTCGTTCTGTGTTTGTTAAGCACGGATGCTGTGCCACATGGCGTGGAGCACACAGAGCAAGCTCACTCCCAGCCCCTAGGAGCTTACAAGGAAACAGCATCGGGGGCAGCAAACCGCATTCACAGCTGCAGTTAGCAGGGGCCACCTGGCTATGGGGTGCTGGTGCTAGAGTCTTGTCTGCACAAGCCGTAGAAATTTAACTTATAATGGTTTCTAAACTGATTTAGTGGAAACACCCATGTGGACGCTCTTATTTTAGTATTAAAGTGGCTTCGCTTAAACTGATGCCTAATCGACTAATAATCAGTTTCACAAATTCAATTTAAAATCACATCTTTAGTTAAACCAGTGCAACTTTCTTGTGTAGACAAGACCCAGCCCTGTATCTCCCTTTCTGGAGTCTCTGGGCTCTATTCTCTATTGCCCTCATGCAGTCATTTAGACCAGGGCAAAGTGAGCATAAATGCTGCCCAATCTGGAAGGTGGGGGCTTATGCCCACTTGGCACAGGGGTAGATGATAGTACAAGGCACAGGGCATTGGTACACCAGGCCCTTTTCTTGTACCAGGATTGAAAACCACAAAGACGCTATTGGTCCAAACCTTGTTGAAATGTATTTGACTGCATCATATATGTGGATTTTCTATGACAGGAATCCAGGAGCCGATGGGAGGCAGAATCCATTCGCTGCTAAATTGCCTCCCCAGCTGATTTTGTTGCTTTTGTACAGTGTACACAGATGGGGCAAATATTAACCTTCTTAAGCACATTAAACAGCGGGGAAAGTGCATGAACAACCCCCGTGTTTTGCTAATTGTAGCTGGTTACTCATCTCCCATATGGTGCATGGAGGAAGCATCTTTATGACGATGAAGGGTATTTTCCAGTGACACAGAAGAATAGATCCCTCTAAGGGAGAAACGATAAAGACTCATCCAAAGTAGGCAGGAGAAGACAGTTTTACTCCCAGTTTTCCAGGCTAATTCAGCACCAGGGCTTGAATTTCTGGTCTAATCTCTCCTATTCGTCCTTGTTGCTCTGCAGAAAGAGATCATTTATAGGATGGCTGATCCAGAAATTGGGGGAGGGGGGGAAATAATTGAGTGCCATAATTCTCAGATCTACTCTCTGAGATGGCTCACGCAGAAATCATACTGCAGCGTCAATGTTGCTGATTGGCTCCTGTGTGGTGACATCATCCAAGAAAGCAATGCCTTCTCAAGGTGTTGCACCTATTTTATGTAACTCTGGGGTGTTCTCTTTATTCAGATGAATGTCTATTATTTTTTTGAATCTTTGTGTGCAACCTGCCACAGTGATATCATGTGGCAGGGAGTTCCACAGGTTATTTATGCTCCATTTTAAATGTGTTGCTGTTCAGTTCCATTGGGTGGCCTCTTGTTCTTAGAGGATGCCAAAGGGAAAGCATCCACATTACAAACCATCTCCCACTGCAGGTGGCACACAGTGAGGGGAAAGGTGGCTTTGTGCTGAGAGCACTGGAATAAGACTCAGAGAGTCTGGGTTCCTGGCTCTGCAACAGTCTTCCTGTGTGACCTTGGGCAAGTCATTTATTCTTGGTGTGCCTCCATTTCCCCATCTGTAAAATGGGGATAATACTATCTCCTTTGTCCTGTCAATTTAGACTGTAAGTTCTTCAGTGCAGGGACTGTCTCTTACAATGTGCGTGCAGTGGCTAGTGCAGGAGTGCTGCATGAGAAGCGTGCAGTGCTATGTACATGGTCTGCAGATACGGAGGAAGTTGAATAGCACAACTGCCAATCTAGCACCTTTCGCCAGCAATTCACTTCAGCAACGTAAGATGCCTCATCTGGCTGCCACCATTCAATCAAACATGCAATACCTTCCACTGAGAATCCCCTCAAGTGAGAGTTTTGCAGATAGCCCGGTATTTACACAGCAGGGCAAGGGGATTAGGAATTTGGGTACACAAACCCCTGAGGCTCCTTTGAAAATCCCAGCCCCCAAAGTTCAGCCCTGCAAACTCCGAGCTCCAATTTCTGCAGGAAGATGAATCATAAAGTGAGTGTGAGTGTCGTTAAAGCATTTGTATAATCTTTCCCCCCTTTGAAATCAAGTAATAAATCAAGGATCATCCCTTAAAATACTTTGAAACACTGATGACGGATATATTTTTAACACCACATGGCCCTTTGTGGGAGCTTAAGAGAAATTGAATTACTTTTCATAAACTGTTTCCGTTGTAACTCTAATAGCCCTGCTTAGCGCTTGTGTGGAGCTTTCAATCCATGATATATCTGAGAGCACTTGACAAAGGTGCTAACATAAATCCCCATGATCCCCCACAGGGAAACTGACACACAGAAAGGTGAAGGGACTTGCCCACGGTCACAGAGTAAACCAGCAGCAGTGATGGGATTAGAACCCAGGAGTCCTGGCTACCAGGGGGTGTATGCTGCCCATTGGACTACACAAGGGGAACTGGCCGAAGAGTGTCAAAGCAACCTCCAGAATCCTGCATTCTAGGCCCAGCTCTGCCACTGGCCTGAAGAGTGACTTTGGGTGAATCACTTCTGCCTCTGTGTGCCTCAGTTTCCCCATTTATAAATAGGCAGATGATGGCAGCTACTTACCATCCCAATTCCCTCCACCCTCAAGCTGAAGTAGCTGGGTAAAAGAAGCTGGAGGTGAGGGGAAAGGAATTCTCTCCCAGGCTTCTCCATAGCTATAGCTACACCGCTCCAACCCTGCAGCTGCGCCTGCTCTAAAGAGTGCAATGGCTGGCAGATCTTCCTAGTATCTCCCACCCCTCTCCTGGCTTGTCCCAGCCCTGCCACCTAAACCCCGCGATAATATACAGGGACAGAGATGGTGTTCCCCCCTAGCCAGACTATGTGGCACACAGGGGAAGTGGGTGCCTTAAATCCTGCCCCTACACAGTGGAGTCACCCCAGTTCTACTGCATGTAGGACTCTGAAGAGAAAGGAGTCTTGTGCAAATCTTTCTGGCTTGGAAATTGCCCTGGGAAATCTGCCCTTCTTCGGTGATGTCCCACTTGAGGGCAGGTCAGTAATAACTATGACAGCTCACATTTCAAGAGCAATTTTCAGCCTTGAAAGTGCTTTACACCTGTCTCCCTAGAGCAGCACTGAAAAGCAGCTGCCTCTAAGGTGGAGGCCAGCAAACAACTAGCACAACAATCTGAGAGGAAGTTCGGGTCAAGAACAAAACTCTCCTTTCTAAAAAAGGGTCAGAGGGTCTTTAATGTCCAAATAGGACACTGGGTTTTAAGGGCTTGTCTGAAAGATTCCTACATGGTAAATGTCAATGTATTTGGAAGGATTGTGCTGACTTTTGGTGGTTTTTTAGGTGGCGTTCCTAGGACCAATGGGCATCTTGAACCATGTCTTGAAAGCAGCAAGGAGAAGTGCAGAGGTACAGGAAGCTAACCAATAAATTGACCACACTTTTCTGAACCTCCAAGTTTCAGACTGGCTCCTATTTCACCTCAGCTGATCTGCTCCCACCCATTTACTGCCTCATTGTTAACAGACCCCCAGTCAGACTGGTGCAGATAAGGGGTCTCCCTGGACAATATTAGGAGTCCACTTAGAGAACGGTCAGGTGGTAACATACCATGCAACTCCCATTAACACCAGTGGCTGGGGATTTAAGCTGTTGCAGCTGTGCAGCTTAACGTGGCATTAATTGGGTACTGGGGGGAGGAGGGGAGTTGAGCATAAATAGGAGGCATGGCTCCTGTTGGTAAAGTAATAGGACAAATGCTGAGCTTTGCAGTAAAACAAGTTGAGCTGGTCTCTACTGTAGGCTTCCGTAGGCATGGGAGCTGCTCAAAGGCAGCGTTGGCTAGGGACCTGCAGATACTCGTGTGTGTGGAGGGGCTGGTGAACTTAGCTGGGGAGGGAGTAATGTTCTGTGGGCATTCGGCTGAAGGCAGTTCCTAAAGCATCTCCCTCTTCTAAAGGGGAGTTTTGCTGAGCAGCTCCATGAGACATTTAAGCTCTTGCTTGTGCTTTTTGGGGGGCTGTACTAGCTTGGTAGCTCTGGGGCTGGGAGGAGATAAAAACCTATAGGGCAGCCCTAGCTGTTTGGCAAGATGAAAGGGTCTTCTCATTGCATTATCATTTCAGGACCTAGAGACACGAATGGAGATCAGGGCCTCATTGTGCCGGGGCAGTACACACACACACAGTACATCTCTGCTTACAATTGATCAGAGAAAGGGGAGCTGGAGTGAGAAAAGCAGGATTATTGTTGGGGTGTTACCTGTGAGCGACAGAGACAAAGTGGCTTCAGTACTGCGAGTTTCACATATTACAAAACAAGGAGTCAGGCCTCAAAAATATTATGAGATTGTCTTAAAAATCATGGGATTTTTTTAAAAAATGGAATTCTTTTTATTTTCATTCTGGTTTCTGAGCCTTCCAGGGTCACATTTTCTAGTTTTTCTGGGCACCCATAAGGGCTAGAAATGTTTCAAATGAAGGCTGTGGGTCCCACGTAGTCACATAACTCCAGAAGCTGGAGAATTTAAGAAAAGCACCAAAGACCACTGAATGCATGAGAACAGTGTAAGAGTTGGCAATGCTCAGTCTGTGGCCGAAACAGAGCAAACCAGCTCTTTGGAGTCTAAGCACAGGATCCTCCTGCTCCTTTAAAAACAGCATCCGGCTGTACAGGAACCCCAATGGCCCGGAGTCTGAGGTTTTACAGCAGGACTTGCTAGCCAGCTCAGTGTTCCTACCTCTTGCTCAGCCACGCCTGGTGACTCCAGGCAGCTCTCACTTTCTCACCATCCCGAGTTCCCAAATCATTAATGGACTCACACATGCAACACTTTGACACCTTCTCCCCCACCCCCATCTTGGATCTCAGCCTGGGTTTATATGTGCAGTGGCTTCTGTTAGCTTCAGACTGAACTTTCTAAAGAGGAGGGGGGGGAGAGAGGAGGATAAAACCTTCCCCCTGGCAAAATCCAGGAACTCGAAAAGCCCCTGCTACTTCCCCCAGCTTTGAAATCTGAAACAGAACAGTGGAGAACAAACCTTAAGCCTGGCGCTCTCTCTGTCTGTTTCCATTATTAATAAACTTTGAAGGGTTCCCTTCTGTTCTTAATGAGATTAGTGTTATTTTCATGCATTGCTGCAGGGCAAAGGACTGAAGAAGTGGCTGATCTGTAAACTAAAGGGTGCTAATCTATAGGGGGTGGGTTCCCCCAGCCCTATAGCCCCAAGGCATCAGGGGTTGGACCAAGAGTAATCAATTAAAAGAGGGGATTAGAAGCGCCTTGGTCACTTACTATATTGAGGTCACTCTAACACACTTCTGAAAACAAACAGGCAGAAGGCTGCCCCAGGTGCCTGTGTGCTACAGGGGCTGGTGAGAAGAGAGAGGGGATGGCTGCTGATCAGGAGGGGGATTCCAAATTTGACATTTAAACTCCTGCAAGAAATATCTTAATCACATGGCCCTTGTTTACATTTTGAACCAAAAGAGGAGGTGGAGAAGAAATCTGCCATTAATCCATTAATAGCCACGATTTGATAAGCAAGTTTGTCTGGGAGCGGATTTAAAACATAACTTTATTGGGTTTGTTTAGTTTATTGCAAGCTTTTAAGTTTGGCTACGAGGTTGGGAATTAAACAAATGAATGCAATGACCAAACACAACATTGCTTTCGAACGGTTAGAGCAAAGGAAAGGCAGCTGTGGCTCTGATTGCATATGTAGAAGCATAAAGCCCCTCTCTGCACCTCCGGGTCTGGAACACTGTGCCCAGATCTGGGCACTTCCCTCACCAAAAAGAAACGGACAAGTTTTGCAGGGAATTGTGAGAAGAGCAATAGACGTGAGCAGGAAGCCCATGCAGGTCAAAACCAAACCAGGCTGCCTTGACACAGGGTAGTTGTGAAATACACCCAGGATGTCTATACTCATCTACAGACCTGAGGCCCTTTTAACTAAACACCAAACAATAATCCCCTCCCTCCCCCAGCTGCTCTCGCTCTGAAAGGGTCTCTGTGATTCTCATAGTTTGCAGCTCTTGCCTTCAATAGTGGGCATGGATCTGTTTTCTGATGCTTTCTCCACTCCCAAGATCAGGGTCTGAATTTGGGGGTAGGGAAGTTCGCCTGTTGCTGTTCTCCTCTGTGAACAGAGGGTTTGTGCTCCTTGCTAGGTTTGCCCAGTCACCCAATAGCTCCTTGTTAGTTCCCACCTCCCATTCTAACTGTCCCCTCTTTGGGGAGGAAGGGAGTGATTCAGCTGATCAGAGAACTCTGAAGTGGACAGTAATGAAATGTGCTCTCTAGAGAAAGCAACAGAGGGTCCTGTGGCACCTTTAAGACTAACAGAAGTATTGGGAGCATAAGCTTTCGTGGGTAAGAACCTCACTTCTTCAGATGCAAGAACCTCACTTCTTGCATCTGAAGAAGTGAGGTTCTTACCCACGAAAGCTTATGCTCCCAATACTTCTGTTAGTCTTAAAGGTGCCACAGGACCCTCTGTTGCTTTTTACAGATTCAGACTAACACGGCTACCCCTCTGATACTCTCTAGAGAGCGGATGATGCAGTGCACCCTGGCATGGATGCGTGCGTGGGATGTACCTGTGACTTGGGAGTGAGGCTGAGTTGCAGTAGGAAGCCCCAAAGAGACAACAGAACTGCTAGCCAGCAAAGCTCACCTATGATTTAGGGTTCATTGAAGCAGTTGGCTTGACAGCACCGGGGAGTCAAGTCCTCTGTTGCCCCACAGATCAGATACAGCACCGCCTGATGGTGGATGCCTCCCTCCCCTCTCTAGACACTAAGGGGAATTCAGGCTCCGTGGCCCATTCACTCATTAGCTTCTCCGCTGAAACAGCCAACAAAGTATTTAAGGACTGCCAGGTGTGTGATTGGTTTTGGGAACTAGGCTGAGACCCATCAAGCTCAAATCACGTAGGGCTTGGGCTGGGTTCAAACAGGAAAATGAAGCAGATTTTGTTAAGAAAACAAAGGTCCTGGAAGTTTTTCCTAAGGCAGAGGCGGCAACTTGGGCTCCTGCTTTACAGTGTCTAAACACATTCCCAAAATGTCCTAAGCATCCACGTCATCTAGCAAGGAACTGGCTGGGCCCCATCTGATAGATCTCACAGTCAGGAAAAGTTCCCCTATAGTTTCCTACCCCAACTCCTAGCTACACACTCCTCTTTGACTGCCTTCACCAACCCCTCGCTCTGGTTGCTTCCTTATGCTCTGCAAACACTTGTCACAGGAGAATGGTCTCCCACCGGTACATCCAGACCACTGAATAGCTCAGCAGAGCCCCACAGCATTGCGAACCTGCTACTCAAAACCCATGAGTCAGACCCTCCCCCCAAGAAGGGCGAGACTGACTTAAAATCATGAGAGACTAATCATCATAAGAAATGCTGGGTACTTTTATTAACTTTCTGGTTTTTAGCCTGGTGGCATCATCTTTGCCAGCTTTGCTTGGCAGCCAGGAGGGCTAGAAATTTTGGAGATGCCCACATAATCACAGGACTCCAAGAGCTGAGGCTTTAAGACAAACATTGCAAGAGTTGACAACACTAGTCGCATTCAAGGGCAGAGGGTATGATCCAGCCATTCCTATGCTCTTACTGCTCCTACCTGTCCATCCATCCATCCCCTGCCCTAAGCCATTCTACCGCCAGGCAGAGGCACCATCACCACTGATACTGTGTGGAACAATCCTGCACAGGGGTGGATGATCTTATAGATCTCTTACTTCTGTGTTCTCTGCACCACTGCAGGGAAGAGCTGCCTTCAGTGCCACCCCTCTCCCAGCCGTATCTGCACACAGCCTCATGCTGCTTGGTCTGTGCCAGCCAGCGATCAGCCACACCTCACTCCCCGCTGATTTCACAGTGGCGACTGCACCTGCTGTGTGACCCATGCACCTTCCCTCTCCCCCATGGCATTGCACGTAGCTGCTTGAATGTCTTTATTGGCAATAAAGGTGTGTTGTGAGCAAGACACGAGAAGTCATTCTTCCGCTCTACTCTGCTCTGGTGAGGCCTCAGCTGGAGTATTGTGTCCAGTTCTGGGCACCGCATTTCAAGAAAGATGTGGAGAAATTGGAAAGGGTCCAGAGAAGAGCAACAAGAATGATTAAAGGTCTTGAGAACATGACCTATGAAGGAAGGCTGAAAGAATTGGGTTTGTTTAGTTTGGAAAAGAGAAGACTGAGAGGGGACATGATAGCAGTTTTCAGGTATCTAAAAGGGTGTCATAAGGAGGAGGGAGAAAACTTGTTCACCTTAGCCTCTGAGGATAGAACAAGAAGCAATGGGCTTAAACTGCAGCAAGGGAGGTTTAGGTTGGACATTAGGAAAAAGTTCCTAACTGTCAGGGTGGTTAAACACTGGAATAAATTGCCTAGGGAGGTTGTGGAATCTCCATCTCTGGAGATATTTAAGAGTAGGTTAGATAAATGTCTATCAGGGATGGTCTAGACAGTATTTGGTCCTGCCATGCGGGCAGGGGACTGGACTCGATGACCTCTCGAGGTCCCTTCCAGTCCTAGAATCTATGAATCTATGAATGTTGTCCCTGAGGCTGTCCTGGGTGTATGGGGAAGTGGCCAGCAGTACGTACCTGAGCAACTGAACAAAAAGCCCTGTGCTGGCTTGTGGAAAATCAGTCCTACTGACAAGGATGCATTGAACAAACCGAATCTAATGATGTGTGGAGAAGACACGGGCTGGGACTCAGGAGACCTGGCTTCAATTCCCAGCTCTGCCACCGACTGCCTGAGAGACCCTGGGTGAGTCACTGAATTTCTCTGGGTCTCAGTTCTTGGCCAATAAAATGGGGATAATCATCCTTCCTTTGTCTGTCATGTCTATTTACACCACGAGGTCTCTGGGCCAGGGGCTGTAACTGACTACACTTATGTGCAGCTCCTAGCACACTGGGCCCCTATCTCAATGGAGGCCTCTGCAGCAATGCAGAATCCATGCAGAATCCAGCAGCCTTGCATTTGCTGGTCTTGCACTTTCTGCTAAGGAGGGACACGGTGCGGGACGGTTCAGGATGGTGATTTTTCAACAGAGGCACCCATTCGCGGAGCAACGGCTGTCACCTGCAGACATGGCACAACTGATGCTCATCTGCCCTGACTCGTGGCAATGAAGCTTTGCACAGAGGCTGTGCCAGGAGTCAGGCGGGCTGTGTTGCCCTACGAAGGGTGCCACCACGGCATATCTGTCAGCCCACAATGCTAAACTTTGATTGGACACCCCCCCCCCCGCCTTCTGCTTCCTTGAAAGGGTTTTGGAGGCTTCCTTCCATCACTCTCTTCACGTGCGAACAGGGCTGTCAATGTGTTTGCATCCCAAGCCCATTGACTGGCTTGGCGATAGTTGTGGGGTGCTAAACGGATTAGCAGCCCTCACCGTCTGCCACGCACTGAGATCTGGTACAGCTTCTTGCTTCGGGAGATAACGCAGAAGCGATAATGCAGAAGAAGCAGAGGCTGTGAAAATGCTTTAACTTAATTTAAGATCAACTTTAAACAAGGGAAAGAAACAATGTTGGGTCTTTGCCTATGAGGAAAGAAGTACTCTTCTTTTGGGGGGGCTGATAACCGTGACCCCAGGCCATGAAAGAGGGTGCTCTGGGTAAACCCCACATTCCAAGGAGGGGGGGTCCTGCAATTCACCCTACATCAAGGATTTCGACACTCCACCTGCCCCAAACTGAACTATGTTGTACCTGTGGGTGGGGGAAAAGTCTCATAATTAAGGCTCTGGTCTGGGACTCAGGAGATCTGTGTTCTAATCCCAGATCTGCCACAGACTTGACCTTGGGCAAGTCACTGAATCTCTCTGTGATCCATTTGTAAAATGGGGCTAATAACACTTCCTTGGTCTGTCTACATTGTAAGCTTTACAGGGCAGGGGCTGTCTCTTCCTACATGTCTTTACAGCACCTAGTGCTATGCCAGGGGGCCCTGATCTCAGCGAGGGACACTGAAAGTGCTACTCTAGGCCAAGTATCAATGATCAGTTGTGGGAGACACTGAGCCTCGGGTGAGGTATGAACTCTGATGTTTGGGTGCTCAGGCAAGCATCATACAGGTGTCCTGAGTCGGCAGGAAATGCCACAAGACTGGTGGGTTTTCTAGCTTATCCTATTTCTGATGCAGACACAACATCCCCTTTCCAGCAGACTCTTGTGTTGTGGTGTTTTGCCATTTCAGCTTCCAATCCTGTCCAGAGCCTGGAAGATGAGAGGCAGCAGCCAACAAGAAAAACAGCGGAGTGAGCGGAACTTTCCAAACCGCAGGAAAGGGTTGGTTTTTATTGCATTTGAACCCAGTCACCTGTGGGCCCCAGCGGTGGCAGCCTGGGAATCCTTAAAACATGTGACATGAAAAAGAGATTTAGCAGCTGCTGCCTGTAATTAATATTGTACTGATTTTTGTGAAAACAAAAGGAATAAAAGCAAAAGCAAACGAAGGGCAATGAACCAGAATTGAGATAATTCTCAGCATCATCCGGTATCTAT
Source organism: Emys orbicularis (assembly GCF_028017835.1). NCBI lineage: Eukaryota > Metazoa > Chordata > Testudines > Emydidae > Emys > Emys orbicularis. Next base: position 3,862,693 of record NC_088705.1, on the reverse strand, counting down.
ACAACACTCCTGAGAAACTGAGGCATCTCCAGTTCCGGGAGTAACCAAGCGTAATGCTTTATGGGCGTCATCCTCCAACAGTAGGGCTTGTGCCACTGCCTTCAATGGAAGCAAAATCAGACCCTAAACATTAACTTAGTTCTCTGCAACCCCTATGTGAGGAAGGTCAATGGGCAGATCAGTTTAATGGAAGCAAGTGGAATAAAGGTATTAAGAGTAGTAGTAATTATTATTATTTACTAACTGTATTATGGTCATGCTCAAAGGTCCCAATCAGGATTCTCTGTGTATTTGTGCTCTGTGTGTGTGTGTATAAATATAATAACGGGGGGGTGTCTGTATTCCCATTTATTCTATTCCCTGTATATGCTCTGTGTACATATAGAAATGCACCTGTCTAGACACTTTGAGTGCTTTTGACATAACTTACATGTACTTAGTCAGTACATCCCAAACCATACCCTGAGTGCAGCAGAGCAAATTTATACAACCCACCACCAGGACGCCAGGTAACTTACCAACTCCAATGCCACTGTGCATCCAAGGATGTGGAATGGACTTCACAGACAGCAATGTACCAGCCCTCTCTAGACACCCTAGCTGTCTGCATTTACTTATTTCATTCACAATATGGGATGCCCTTTCCTTTTGTGATTTTTCAGATGCAGTATTTAGGTGTGTTGTTTCCTTTTGCTCTTCCATGTTTTATGCTTAGTCTTTCCTGCACAGCACTTAGATGCCCTCTCCATGAGTGTCCTGAGCTGTGTACTAGTGAGGAAGAAGACCAGCAAAAGGGTCAGAAGTATTGTCGGTGACTCTCCTAGTAAAAGTCCTGGAATGGGACCCAAATCCAACTGCCCACTGACCGTACGTAGCCGGCAATGCCCGGCGCTCAGACTGCGGTTCTAACGTCTGCCATGGTTTACTGCAGTATAACCACTATTCCCTGGAATCTGGGATGCAGGCAGCGAAGTGGGGGGCTCTCATTCTGCCTTTAGGAACCCTGCTAAAAATAACCTTGTCATTCATTTCACATCTATAGCAGGCTCAGAGAAGTGCACGTCCTGCCTCCCACCCACACTCCGATCATTCAGTGTCAGATGTATCCCTTGTTTTTAAAAAGGGATCGTTTTAGCCCTTTAATTTTGTTCTTTGAAATGGTTCGTTCAGTAACTTTAAGTGCAGTTTGTAGGAATAAAATTCTCAACGCTGGGCAAAATAAACCCCAAACCCCAGTGGATTCATGGTGGCAAACCAGCATCCCTTATCCCCCTTTCACAGAAAGATCTTTCTTCATTCCTAACTTGCCGGAGGGAGAACCCATCTGAGTTTCAACTTTGCACCCCTCCCACTAAAGCCTCCCCTTGGCAGTGGGTTTAATCCTCATAGCCGCACGGTTTCACATACTTCATTATCATGTGTTTGTGGATTAAGGACCAGCCCCTGAACGCTCCTTTGTCCTGCCCATTGTTGGGCATTTTGCTCGCCTCTGCTTTAAACCTTGTAACCATTTTGCTGCCTTTTAAAATCAGTCTGAATAGGGGGTTGGCTTGAAAAGGGGGAGAGAGGCAAGTGGGTGGAAAGGGATCCGAGGCATTGAGGTTAAACAGAAGCATTCAGACTGCAGCTGCCCCATCTCCATATATTCCCAGTGACCCCACAGGCACAGCGGCAGAAATGAACATCGCTGGCAACGTGGCTGCCCCGGGACAATACACCTGCTTGCTTGGGACAACCACTTTCATGCTTATTGGGATTAGAGATTTTAAGTGTCGTTCCAAATTGTGTGGATAAACAGTCTTGTGAAAACTTATCGTGGCAAAAAGGCCGCTGCCGCCACCCTTCGTCCCCGGCCTTTTGTCTGGGCAATTTTTATTGGCGGATTGGATTTGATGAGGTTTAAGGTTTAGTCTAAGGACTCCATTGAAGAGCTGATCCTTTGTCTCACGCTGCCGAGCGTGAAGAATATGAAACGTGGGCAAAAGTAAATCTGCTTTTCACATGCATTAGCCACTGGAACACACGGGGACCACCAAACGCCAGCTGAGAGCCGCAGACCCTGCTCTCCCCATAATGCCGGCCTTGGGCTTACAGGACTGGAGTGGACCTCGCTGCCTTCTTCATTTTTGGGTCCAGTTCAAAACCTCCCTTCTTGTTTTTAAAACCCCTCCAAGGCCAACCTCCAGACCCTCTCTCTGTTCCCTTCCCTGATACCTTGGCCTCATCTACCTCACACCAGCTTCCCCTTTGTCCCTAGCACAATCTGCCCACCATCTGGGCTATATTAAGGCATAGGGACTATAAGCCCATGCCTATGGCCCCAGCTGAAGTCATGTGATGATATCAATCTCCAATTTTTTTTAATTAAAAAAAAGTGCATTTTCTTTGATTTGTGGAAACAAAGAAAACCTTGAAAATGTGACACCCCACCACCATGTGTAACCAATGCCTGCCTGCCTCTGTAGAGAGCCTGAAACAATAGCTCTGAGAGGTGTGAACTGTCCCATTCATCTTAACTTTGAAATCTGCTGCCACCGCAAGGTAGAGGGTGGGACCATGGTGTGGGGGTGAGGCTGTGGCAGGGGAATGGGATGATAACGGTCATATGTTTAGTCTGCAGAAGAGAAGAGTGAGGAGGGATTTGATAGGTTTCAGAGTAGCAGCCGTGTTAGTCTGTATCCGCAAAAATAACAGGAGTACTTGTGGCACCTTAGAGACTAACAAATTTATTAGAGCATAAGCTTTCGTGGGCTACAACCCACTTCTTCGGATGCATGATAGCAGCCTTCAACTACCTGAAGGGGGGGGGCGGTTCCAAAGAGGATGGAGCTCGGCTGTTCTCAGTGGTGGCAGATGACAGATGCTGATGCATTTAGCTGTGGAGGCCCCAGTCAGTCAGTGAGCATGACCAAGATGGTGGCCATCTCACTCCTACTTAGAGCTGTAGGAAAGGCAGCCATTTTGGTTGGCAAGGGTTTGTGCCAGCTTTCATTCTGGTTTGGGTTTAAATGCGTTTCACGCGCTCCACAACTCAGTTAGAACCAACCCAACATGTGCCTGCAAAATTCAGCCCCAAAAGCCGAGACTGGCACGGTTTCTACCCAAACCCACAACCGGGTCCAGGATCTCTGGAAACTCAGCCCCCAGCTCACTCCAAAACTCAGCCAGGGACTGTCCCCAAACCCTGCTGCTGAGCTCACTCAAAACCTGCCACACTTGAAACACAGCTCAGGTTGGGCAAAAGGGTTGTGCTCAGGCTTAATGGCATCTGCAGTTTTTGTTTGATTGCTGGTTGGGGGCATGAGCTCTGACGGCCTAGGGGCCTGTTTGCCTGAGTTTTGAAGGCCGTTGCTCAGCTCCAGTAAAGGAGCATGTTGGAGCAAGTCCCATGTAATAAAGGTAGAACTCGTTGGGAGCTTCTCCCAGATTAAAGGCAGCCTCTAGGGCAAACCTTCCTCAGAAATTACCCTGTTGATTAATCGCTCCCAAAGGGACTGGTGATAAATGAAGTGACTATGGGACAGACCTGCCAGTGGGGTTTAATTTTTTTTGAAGGGGGGGGAAGCGGGTGAAGAAAAAAGTTACAGAGCATCACATGCCCACGGGCTCCAGTGGTGCACAGCAAACCAGAGCCCAGAACACATGGCTGGCCGTGGTTTTGAAATCCTATCCTACCCATGTCATACTGCCTTTTGCGAACTGAGCTGGAGGCTGGGGAAGGGGATGGGGAGGGGCAGTTTGCTGTGTAGTCTGTATCGTCAAGATGCGTTCTTAGCTGAACGCACTGGGGGAGTGTGGAAGCACGGAGAGAACAGATTTCAAGCCCAGGAGGTGTTTGGTTTGTGCCTAGAAAGTGCCTGATGTGGGTGCAACCATAGTAGCGATTTCCATTAGGGTGCGTAAGTGTTCATCCGTTTAAATGTAATAAGACAGTTATTGCATGGTCGATCCATTCCACTCGATTCCTAGCGTCTCGGGGTGGAAATCTACCTGTTGTGTTGTGCTTAGCCAACCTCAATACATAAGCCTTTTAATAATCAGGTGATATTTTATTAATACCCCTGGCTAGTCGCTGTGGTGCTGAATGAAAATTAAATGCCTATTTGGGGCTCATACAGCTCCAGCCTTTCTAAAGGAAACACCCCTTGGAAAGGTTCCTTTATCCTGAAGAAAAGAGAAATGGGATCAGATAGAAGCCCCAGTCCAGGCACTGCCACTCTGGGGAAGGTGTTCAAAGATTGGCTCCATGTATTACATTTCTGGCCTATCTCTAGTAGTAAATGCTCTCAGGAGAGTAACAGAGGCTTCTCCAGTTATCCGACTCCAGAAGCCACAGCATTTCAACAGCTGCAATAAAAGGAAAGAGAAAAGGTTAAACTCCAGGTTCTGATTTAAAGCCCTAGAGCATCAGAAATGCCGAGGGTTTGATTTGTGCATGAACTGGGCACTTAAGGGCCGTTCAGAGCCGGGGCGCATAATTCAGGAAGGGCCGGCTCAGCTTTTCTTGCTGCCATAAGCAAAGTGGAAAATACAATCCCCATCGTCACTCGCACAGTCAGAGCCTCTGCGCATTTTGCAGCCCCTAATATTTTGCTGGCCCAAGTTCCCACTAGTCTATTGTGGCCTGCTCAGATGAGTTAGCTTTGCAGTAGTCCTTTAAACAGCTCTGCCAATGCACTCAACACTGACTCAAAGCCCTTTCCTCTGCTTTTCCAGTCCTGAGTCCACACACACACGGCTCTGCCAATGCACCTCAATCCTGACTTGCAGCACCCCGTGTTACCCTAGTCCTGGAGCCTGCCGAGCCCCCTTATTCACAGGCTGTTGTGTGCACGCACTCACCCTGGCCTTTAGAATCCTGAGTGCTTGAGCCCTTAGCCCAGGGCACTTTCCTTTTTGTTTGTTCTTGTTCCTATTAATGCACAAGGGAGTTCGGAGGGAGCTGCGTTCTGCCTCGAGCAGGCTGTGGCCTAGTTGCATAGCTGGCAGTAGAGACGCTTCTCTTTCCCTTGCAGTTGTTTATCTTTGGACAACGATGCCCCACCTAAAACGATCTAGTTGTTGTTATTTATTATTTGTAGTGGGGTCGCTCCTAGGGGCCTTAGCCAGGGACCAGAACCTCTGGGCATTAGGTGTGTACAACACAGAACAAAAAGACAGTCCCTGCCCCAGAGAGTTCATAATCTGCACATAAAACAAGAGGCAACAGGTAGACGAGACAAGGAAGCAATGAGACCAGTAGGGACCGTTGTGATGATCTAGTCTGGCCTCCTGTATAACACAGGCCAGAGACCTGCCCCAAATGAAGGCAAGTTTTCCAATCCTTTAATCGTTCTTAGGGCTCTCCTCTGAACCTTCTCCAATTGATCAACATCCTTCTTGAATTGTGGGCACCACGACAGGACACAGGATTCCATTGGCGGTTGCACCAGTGCCAGATAGAGATCAAATAACCTCTCTGCTCCTCCTTGAGCTTTTCCAGTCTAAGTATCCCAGGATCACACTAGCCCTTTTGGTCCCAGCATCACACTGGGAGCTCATGCGTGGCTGAGGACGATAAGCAGTGGCTTTGGCTCGCCAGCTTCCTGGCCCATCTGTTCCAGGAGCACTTTTCATCCCGTGATTTGAGAGCATGTAAGCCTTGCGGCCTGTCAGGTAGGTCTGAGGGACAAGTCTCCCCCCAAATGCAGCTGCCTCTTTGTTGGACTAGCAGCAGTTTAACACTGCCCATTGGTTTAAAATAGGAAGTGACGAATACCATGAAACTGCAGACAGGCTGGATGGAATCATCTGAGTGAGAATTTGGCCAGGACATCCGGGGTAACACCACAAACACAGGACACTTCTCATCCAGCCAAACCAGCAGAGGAAGGATCTAATGGGAAAAGAATGGAGTCACCTTTCTCCCTTAGGGCAACCTGCAAGCATTACGAACGTAGGGCTGATATTTGTCCTGCGGACTGGCTAGCAGAGATTAAATGCAGAGACTCTGGAACTCGGCACAGAGGGAGCTGGCTCAGGAACAGCTGATTGGCGCCGCAAGCCTGGGAGGCAGGAGAAGTGGAGCAGCGACAGCGTGCTCGGGGAGGGGGCGTAGAAGAGGTGAGCTGGGGTGGGGAGCCCTGTGGCAGATCCCCACCCCCCCGGCAAGCCATGCGGCACCTCCCCACCCCAGCTCACCTCTGCTCCGCCTCCTCCCCGAGCACGCCGCCACCGCTCTAATTCTCCTCCCAGGCTTGCGGCGCCAAACAGCTGATTGGCGCTGCAAGCCTCGGAGGCGGGAGAAGTGGAGCGGCGACCGCGTGCTTGGGGAGGAACGCTGTAAAAAAAAATTGGGGGCACCGCTTTTTGGCGCCCCCAAATCTTGGCGCCCTAGGCAACCGCCTAGTTCGCCTTAATGGTAGCACCGGCCCTGCTCCTTTCCTTGCTTTGATGCTTAATGTGCATGAGGGAATTCCAGGCTCATGTGCACAGGTGGGCTTCTGCTGAGGGCAAGAGGTGAGAGCAGGAAAACATTTAAAGGTGTCTCCAGCATAGATAAAATCCTGCTTTAGCAACAAGGGGAAGAGTGAGGATGACACTGGTGCATGCACAGCGCTTTGCAGACATATAAGAAGACTCGCGTCACAATCTTATCATCTAAGAAGGCAAATGTGGGCCAGTGGCTAGGGAGTCAGCAAACCCTGGGCTCTAGTCAAGTCACTTCCTCGCACCGTGCCTCAGTTTCCCTGTCTATCAAATGGAGGTAATTGAACTGCCCTTGCTTTGTAAAGTGCTTTCACACCGACAGGTGGTGAGCTCTATATAAGAGCTATGCGTTATTATGCACAGATAAACAAGATTGATAGGAAATGTATGTGACACAAAATCCTGTGCCTCTTGGCCGTTTAGTCGGTCGCTCTGCTGTGTGTAATAGGCCCTATATTGCTGACAGTTAGCGGTGCTTCTCTTTTAGCTCAGGGCCTGGGCTTCTGGAGCAGGAGGATCTGAGTTCTATCCCCACTCTTGGCATGTAGTTCCTAGCGGCCACCGTGTGCTTATCGTGGGGGCTCTGAAGTTCCTAGCTGGCTAGGGATGCATTTATACAGCATCTTGAAGCATATGTGGCGCTTACGAAAGGGACAAAATGCTAAAGGGAGACCCTGATCCCTACCTCAAAGGGGTGAGCGTGGGAAGGACCCAGCTGGTGAGCAATGTGGTGAGCAAAGGGGGGGGGTGCTCATGGTGGCCGAAGGGTCCGTGGAGCTAGTGGGATCTGGGGTGAAGGTAGCACGGGGCATATGAATGTGGAGGCTCCACGCTAGAGTGACCAGCTAGCAAGTGTGAAAAATTGGGACACTTTTTTTGGAGGGAGGCATAGTTGCATAATTAAGACAAAGCCCCTGATATCGGGATGTCTGGTCACCCTACTCCAAGCATATGGGGAGGTGTGGAGTAGGTCAGTCCTAGGACCAATCCTATTCAACTTATTCATAAATGATCTGGAGAAAGGGGTAAACAGTGAAATGGCAAAGTTTTCAGACGATACTAAACTGCTCAAGATAGTTAAGACCAAAGCAGACTGTGAAGAACTTCAAACAGATCTCACAAAACTAAGTGATTGGGCAACAAAATGGCAAATGAAATTTAACGTGGACAAATGTAAAGTAATGCACGTTGGAAAAAATAACCCCAACTATACATACCATATGATGGGGGCTAATTTAGCAACAACTAATCAGGAAAGAGATCTTGGAGTCACCGTGGATAGTTCTCTGAAGACGTCCACGCAATGTGCAGCGGCAGTCAAAAAAGCAAACAGGATGTTAGGAATCATTAAAAAAAGGATAGAGAATAAGACAGAGAATATCTTATTGCCCTTATATAAATCCATGGTATGCCGACATCTTGAATACTGCATACAGATGTGGTCTCCTCATCTCAAAAAAGATATACTGGCATTAGAAAAGGTTCAGAGAAGGGCAACTAAAATGATTAGGGGTTTGGAACGGGTCCCATATGAGGAGAGATTAAAGAGGCTAGGACTTTTCAGCTTGGAAAAGAGGAGACTAAGGCGGGATATGATAGAGGTATATAAAATCATGAGTGGTGTGGAGAAAGTGAATAAGGAAAAGTTATTTACTTGTTCCCATAATATAAGAACTAGGGGCCACCAAATGAAATTAATGGGCAGCAGGTTTAAAACAAAAGGAAGTTGTTCTTCACACAGTGCACAGTCAACCTGTGGAACTCCTTGCCTGAGGAGGTTGTGAAGGCTAGGACTATAACATGGTTTAAAAGAGAACTAGATAAATTCATGGAGGTTAAGTCCATTAATGGCTATTAGCCAGGATGGGTAAGGAGTGGTGTCCCTAGCCTCTGTTTGTCAGAGGGTGGAGATGGATGGCAGGAGAGAGATCACTTGATCATTGCCTGTTAGGTTCACTCCCTCTGGGGCACCTGGCATTGGCCACTGTCGGCAGATAGGATGCTGGGCTGGATGGACCCTTGGTCTGACTAGATTATCATAATGGTTCTTTCTGGCCTTAAAAGCTATAAATCTAGGAACTCAGGAGTATGGACTCCCAGTCCTCCAGAACTAGAACTACAACCCAGGCAGGCAGTCCCCTACTCTAACCACTAGACCCCATTCACTTCCAGAGCTGCAAACAGGTCACCTTTTTGACAGTCTCCTCCTCCAACCACCGACACAACACTGCGTCCTTCAGGATGTAGGGGGAAAGTGCTGTCTGCAGGACATTCTATTTTCCCCTTTCCTTTCCCGATTTTCCCAAGTGCAGGAGGGCTACAGACCCATAAACTTCCCTGAAGATTGATTTTTTTCCTCTCCCCGCCTGCCTCCATTTTGCTGTCAGGTAGGATTTTCTCTGCGTGACAGGTTTCTTTCTGTGAGGGAGCATTGCACAGCCCATCTTGGGCACTGCTCAGCAGCCTTTTGCTGTCACGTTGCGTTACTTGCTTGACGAGAATTGACTAATGAGCCTTCTTTTTTCCCCACTCTTCCCTTTTCTGCGAGATTCCCATTTGCTGTCCAGCCACCTTCATTCCAGCGACAGACATTCACACGCAAAAGAATTTACCCTGTGCAGGAGGAAGAAAACTCCTGGAGCCATCTGTCCGTGCAACGTTTTCTTTCCTTAGCCGAACCGAGAGCAGATTCTTTTGCACTCGTGGTAGGCATATCTGCTCTCGATGGCTTTTCACAGGAGTCACCTAAGTGGGCTGTGTCCCCCTCTAGTTGCTGCTCTGTGTAAGAAGATAAGAGCCTGCTATTTCTAGCAACAAGGGGATTTACCCAATAGGTCAAATGGGAACGGACTGTACTGCAGGTCCCAGGTTCAGTCCCTGTGATGACCCACAACAGGAGTAATTACAGAAGCTGCCTCTCCACCCTCCTTGACATGAAGAGTATAGCCCCTGTACTGCAAAGAATGAAAGGAGATTCCCTTACAGTGCTGGCAGAGGTTCCATCTTTCAGAACAGGAAGATCTGAGTTCTATTGCTGTGGCAGATGTGAGCTGGAAATGATAGCCAGGCTGGAGCATGCGGTTACCAATGATTTGTTCCTCCCAGAACAGGTTTTACCAGCTGTCTCCGATTATGCAAGCCCGGTTGCAGCAGAAAAGCAATTCTTAGCCGGCCTGAAGGCATCATTTTGGAACTGGACCCAAGATGTGTTTGGGGGCCTGGTTTTATCTCTGTGCCACTCCATTGAGCTGCACGGAGCTACTTCCCCTTCACGCTGTGTGGGCGGAGATCAGAGTCAAAGGCCCCACCTTGGGCTGCAATTAAAATCCAAAGTGGTGAAATGGGGCCCAGAATTTGACCCTCCTCACATGGCCCATCCCTAACCCAAGTATTCTGCATCTCTCTTCAAGCAGAGCTCTGACCTGGAGGAGTCCATGTTGCTGAGCCAACCTGCTCTTTGTTGCAAGCGGGGTGTTATAAGCAGTGCTTGATTTTGAGGGGCTGCTGGCAAAGAGGACAGGGGGTTTTGCAGCCAGGTCAGATTGAATGAGAGGCTGCTCCTCGCAAGGCCATACACCCGATGGATTGTGCATTTGTTGTCTGAGAGCTACAGGGTGTGTAGGGGGGGAGGGTTTGTAAAATATTAGATCAAATGTCGTCATCCTCATTGTTATGAGTATTCTGTCTACATCTCCTCTCGGGCAGTTACTGTGGGATGCTCATGGGTTTATTGCGGGGCTGGAATTCTTTCCTGGATTTCAAAGCACCTTCTGGTCCATAGCTTCTGTGAGAGCACATCCCTCTCCTGTTTTTTTCTGGGACTCTTGGATTCTTGCCCGAGGGAGGTTTTTGGTAACAGCAGTATATGAAGAGGGGGTGTTTTGGGGGGAATAATGAGTGGGTGACACTAGCTCTGGAGGAAGCAGTCCCCGCTGCACATTTTCACCAACTCTCAATTCGCTCTTCATTTATTTTGGTCTCCCCCGCCCCTCCCTCTCAGTCTCAGCTGCCTGATGAATGAAAGATGGTTTTTTAAGCCTTTTTCCCCCCGAAGGCCTGCAGCTCTGGCTTGGCTGCTATCACTGGGATAAATGCAGGCTTTTCGGCCTAGAGCGGAATCAGGCAGAGCCTCCCCCAGCCCCCTCCTTGAGTTAGGTTATCAATCCAAGCTCAGAATCGCTAGCACCAGTCTGGGTTCTCTCCATTGGGAGCCCTTTTCTTGCCCTCTGGCCACAAGTAAGACCAGTGTGACTTAATTCTACACAGTATCAACACCAAACAGACTCAGCCCAGTGCTACTGGCTTCTCCTAATTCGTCTTTGTACTCCCCTTTTCCATGCATTTTAAAAAACTTTCTCTTTCTCTATACATCTCCATATTATGTGCTGGCTTCAGAGGGGTTTGTTTATTTTGTTTGTTTGTTTTTCTCTTGCATTTCCCTCTTCTCATTGCCCCGGAGAAAACAAAGGAGACAGCAAATCAGATTGGATCTCCCCGCTCCGCCTGAGCAGGGGGTTGGAAAGTTTTTGGATGGCTTGAGAAAAAAAACCCTCCTGCAACTGCTGAGATGAAAGGACCCATCCGGAGATCAGAACCACGCTGTTTGGGCTTTGGCATGACCCAGAAAGTGCCCCAGTGCTCTCTATCTCAAAGACGGCATCACCTCTTCCCCGATCCCATTGTACGTTCAGAATATGGGTATTAAGAATATGGATATCGTCCCTTCCAATTTAGGACTGGAACTGGGTTAGGTAACAAGACTTTTTAAAGGCAAAAGAAAATGATCGGAGCCCTCGGTGGGTTTTTACATTTTCTTCTCCCTCTTTCGCCATATAATTTCTGCTCTAATGCAAAAACGTGACTTCAGACCATGGGTAAGAAGTGGAAGCTGCTCCCTCCCACCTGGAAGTGTAATTAGGGCAGATTGGAGAAATTTAGAGATTAGCCCGAGAAGGAAAATACAGATCCTGGTTTTCAACGTGGCCACAGTTGGGGGATGCTTAGAGCTGGCATTTGGTTTGAATCCACCTGTAGATAAAAAAAATATAAAGCTGCTCCCACTCCCATCCCCGACCTTCACCCAGCTTTATAGCCTGAACCACTCTGTCTCCAGGTCCATGGCTCCTTTTGCACTTCCAGGTTCTAGCCTAGACCAGGCAAATCACTGCGAGAGAGGCTGCTTTTGTTGCATTTCCATCCAGGGTTGAGGATGTCAGGGTACCTCTAGAACGCTGACTTTGTGACATGCTCAGCCTGGTTTTGCAATCAGTGGGGCTGCCCTCACATACACCAGCTCTGAGTTTGGCCCCGGAAGTTCAGGTCAGCAACCAAACCTTGGAGGGCTGATTCAAATCAAACCCAGACCTGGAGCCTTCTGAGGCTGCCCCACCACTGTGTCAAAGAAAGAAAGGGACTTGTGTAATGGCCGAGACTCCTGGCCTGGTATTACGTTAGTACTAATGTCGCAACAGGGGCATTCAGCAGCCAAATTCCAACCCTGGAATGTGCATTGCAAACCATACTGCCCCTAGAGGGGGCTGGGGAGCCAGGACAGCTAGGAGGATAGATCTGAACCAAACATGAATGAATCCCCGGGGTGCTTGCCAGAAGCAGGTAAGGCAAACACATTCAATAACTAACTGCGGGGCAAACCTCTGTGAACCAAAGGGGAAAGGTTGGGGTGAGCCCTGCTGAGTTCCTGGGGGGGGACTCTGTGCAGCCGGTTTCTGAGTGGTTCCAACGTTTGCAAGGCCATTTGCACTGTAGTTTTGTGGTACAGCATTTCACGGTTTAATACAGGGTCTCAATAGGGACAGCAACAATGCTATGTTCTGTCTTACTGAAGGATCCCAATGCACTTTGCAAATTAGCTAAAGCACCAGCATCCTAATGCAGCCAGCTCTGGGGCGGAGGGCACGGCCAATCATCCCGCAGAGAGCTTAGTACCAGTGGAGGGAGCTAGGGACGTTCTGGAGAAGGACATCGGGCTAATCTCTCCATTCCTACCAGAAAGTGCCATGAGCTTTTCCTAATTAGCCTGGTAATGATTGCACTAAATTTGGAGGTGTAATTCACCAAGTGTTATGCTCTTGAATGTTCATGCAAAGCCACAGTGTTTAAGATATCAGCGGAAACACTCGTTCATAGGAAACTGCGTGGGACTCAGATGATTATCCCCTTGTCGGAATGAAGTGCAGCCTTGGACTCCACTGGGAGCTGAACCTCTTGTTCCAGGGGTCTAGGTACTTCAACTCGGATCTTAAAGCCACGGAGGCTTTCCCTCCAGCAAGGCTGGTACCGCAGCATACAGAGACTGTGCTATGAAATAGTGATGTACAACGGGCCTTGAGGCACTCTTTGCAGCTCCATCGGCCTTGATGGCAAAAGAATAACGGAGAGTTTTATTGCTTCTTTTCTAGTGATCTTTACTCCCAGCTGTTTTCTCAAGAAGATCTGGATTCCTGTATCCAGCCTAAAGAACAGGGGCCGGAATCTTAAAAGTGCTGGGCACCCACAGTTCCCTGGACCCCAGGGGAGTTGCGGCTGCTCCGCATGTCTCCAAAGTAGGAACCAAGAAGGGGGAGCCCTTAGTGACCACTGATGGACACCTTAGGAGAACCCACGCTTGGTCTGCTTTGTTTAGGCACAAACAAGAGACTGGTTATAATTTGCAGTCAAATCTAAGTTGGTTTGCAGCAACAGGAACTGAATCCCACTCCATTCTCAGCTTAAGGAAATTTAGCTCCTTGGAAGGACCGCATTTATTGTCATCTTTTGCAGAGTGGAATTAATATGCATGTACTGGTTGCATAGATCTGTTCCCTGCCATTAAACACCCTAGGTCGTCCTCGGAAGGGGGAGCAGAGAATGGTGCTGTTTGGTTAAAGTGTTCTCTCTCTTTCTCTCTCTCTTTCACCACCTTGAGCCAAAAGTATTCTCACAAGATTCTGGCCACATGAGTACTTTGAACCAGAAAAATTTTTGGGGGGTCCCTTCTAGGTTTGGATCTACCCTGGTACCAGCCCAGAGGGCTGGCTTTGGATCCAGGGGTTGGAATCTGCCGCTTCTCCCAAGATAAAACATTCAAAGAGATTTGGATTTGAGGAGCTGGGTTGGGATCCAACAGCGCTTCCAGAGTCCTTAGATTGGTGCTAAACCAGATACCATGGCGATGGGCACCTTAACAATCCCAGTAGTAACAACACTCCAACATGATTATTGATATAGTTAGCATGGGGGGGGGGACTACAGATCATGTAGCCACCACAAACACCAAGGCATGGAGAGGCAGTGTGGCTCGGTGGATAGGGCACCGGATTGGTTCAGGAGACCTTGCATTCAGTCCCTGGCTCTGTGAGACCTGAGCCAAGTCACTTCATCTCTCTGTGTCTTCTCCCAAGCTCTTCAGAGCTGTCTCTTACTATATGTTTGTGCAGCACCTAGCACAGGGGAGTCTCTAGCTGCTACTGTCATAGAAATAATAGTAACCACTCCAGCTGCTCTGCCTAAACGATAGGGAAGGAATGTCACTAATTCTGGCCAAATTCTTTATTTCTATTCTTGTTTCCATCAAAAACAAAACAAAAAATTATGGCCACATCCTGAGCTGGGGTAAATCAACTTAGCTCCTTTGACCTCAGTGAAACCCCATCTGTTTGCAGCCCCTGCGGATCTGACATCTGCACGTTCCATCCATTTTAAGAAATCATAAAAGGGACACACACAATTTCCCGACCCTTCTCTACCCAAAAAGTGAATGGAAAATCCTCCGCACCTACAGGAGTTTGTGGGGGGAGGAGCTGGGCTGTTGCTTTTCTTTTTTTCCAAGGAGCCGTGCGGCAAACAGCCCGATTTATAAGATTTCTCTATCATTAAAATGTAAATGAAAACAGACACGAAAACAATCTGAATTTCCAGCCGAGTTCCTCTTGCTTAATATTCTACCCTGAAGGGAGATGTGTGGAAGCAGCTACATTTCAAACGGAATCATTAAAGAAGGCAGTCTCAAACTGGGTTTTCATCAGATACTATGGTGTAGTTAAACACTCCGTATCTGGCCCATCATGGTGCTGCTGAAAAAGAGACAAGAGGGAAACAGTTTCAGAAAAGAAACATCAGAATTAAGGAGCCAAGGAATAGCAATGTCAGTGTGTGAGTGCAACCTACGCACATGTGTATTTGTATACTTGTGGGATCTGTCTTCGGAGGGGAGAGTACATGTAGATCTGTGCATATACACACAGAAGTAATATGTTTGTGTGGTGTGCATGCACTCTATGTGCACATGTCACTGTGTATGTTTGGTGTGAGCTTTTTAAGTGTGACTTGAGTGATCGTGTGTGTCAGGGGCATGTGTATATGTTGGCATATGAGTGTCTATATTTAGCGGCATTCTGCAGTGTGAAAATGTGCCATGTTGCCTGACTGTGAACTGAGAACTTTCAAACCATGGCCTGACATTTTAGGAACACAGGCATGGCAAATACAAAACAAGACCCTGATATTCCCACAATCTGCCTGCAACCTGGTCTCTATTCTGTATTGCTCGCAGCAGCTTCTGGGATTTTCCTTTTCGGCTGCCGGCAAAGATGATTGTGTTTTTATACAGCTACCGCAATGGGTCTAAAACCAATATAAGATAGAGGGGAGTGAGAACCAGAGACTGAAAAATGTAAATCATGATGAGTCCTGTTACAGACAAACACCAAGGCATGCTGGGATAGCAAGAGGGCTGAGCTATTTTGCTTGAATCACTAACACAATATTTGCAACCCTAATAAGCTGAAATGTCAGCCTCATGTCTGCCTTGGCTGGCACAAAATTGCTCCGAGTGCTTTTTTCGTTTCTATTTAACTTTAATAGAGGTCACCATCGCCAGATGAGATGCACAGGCGCTGTCAGGTTGCAGGATTGCCTTAAAAGATCCGAGTCTTACATGGGTGCAGCTCGCATCACCAGAACAGGTTTCTTGTTTGTCTCATAGATGGTTCCTCATGAAACATGCATGATGCCAAGGGGCTTCTGCGGAGGGCCTGCCATTTTGTTTGATTGCCCCTGGTATATCATTCATCATTCCACAGATAAAACCAAACCCAGGCGGTGCAGCAGAGTGGTGGTTGTTTTAAGAAAACTCCTTATTGCTCTCAGTCAGGCAAACGGGGTGTAGAAGGCTCAAGGAATCACGAAGCCTCCAGTTTCAGATGAATGCTTTAATTCGGAACCATAATGGATGATACCCAATTCGCCATGACCCAGAGAACCCCTCAACCGTCTGTCTCTGCAACTCTCTCTAGCTCTTGCCGCTTCCTCTTAGATTTATGTGCTGACCACAAGGTGGCGCCATGCCACCAGGGGCAATCTCAGCTCTGAAGAAACTCCGGTCGCTATGACAGGAAGGAAACATCAGGATCCTTGGGCAACATATTGGTTTTAGGGCAGCAAGAACAGTAAGTGCCTTTGCTTGCAGGTTCTCCCAGGAATGCAGCTCAGACCAGTCCTACAGCCTGCAAAATCTGCACTGCCTGCAGTGAGAACATTGCAAGAATATTGCAGCAAAGCCACCAGGATGTGAAAAGTTCTGAGCCGCAGCTGTCTGGAGTCCAGGCACTCATGGGCTGTCTCTGGTTCTGGCCCTTGAACTCTCCACAAGGGTCAATCATGCCTAGCCCAGGGTTGTATGAGAATGAATCTGGATTGGGTAAGAAGCATTTTCTCTTGCCAAGAGACAGCGAGTAGAAACTGCTTCTTAATAATTAACGTAGAGCTGTCTGCAGGGCAACAATTCTGCTTCACGACAGCTTGGGAGGTTACGAAATTTGTTTTCATTTTGCACTGGAACAAACCCAAAACCTTCCCAACATTTTTGCAGAATGGCTGGTTCTGGATCGAAAAGCTCAGGTTTCAATGCAGGATGCTCCCCCCCCCCCCCCTCTCTCTTATCCGAAGTGACCAGACAGCCCCTGGACCATAAAAACTGATGAATCTTTGCAAAATGTTTTGGCTTTGATGAAAAGTCCCCGATCCTTGTGCTTGGGTTGATGTAGGACTGAAGTGGCCTTTTGCTGCCTTGTGCTGTCTCCTCTGGACAGGGGTGACCCTCACCCTGGGAGGACAGGTTTGATGCCTGGCCCCATGCAAGGGTACGCAAAGGGGTGGAAGGCTCCTTGTACCTGCTCTCCCCGCTCCCCCATGCTCCAGCACTGACAACATCCATTCTTTTTGGTTTTAACCCCACACGTCAGCTTGGAGCCCAGGTTCAGCCTGGATCACAGGCAGCAGTGCAGCCGTCGTCCCGAGTGGGTGCGATTTCTGCCGTCCAGGGAAGGGGGCTGCAAGATCGACACAGCTCCTGGAAGGATAAGGGGAGGGCTGCACAAAAAGGGCTCTTAACTCCACTGTCCAGATGCCCTTAGGCAGCACGGCTGAGCCCTGCCTGCGGCACCAGGCACAAAGAGAGCTCCTCTTTCTGCTTTGGCATCCTCCAGAGACCTCCCAAGCTGCAGCAGGTGCGTCTAGCACGGAGGCACACGTGGATCCTGGAAGGGGATGAGCTCATCTTGCAGGGTGACTTGTTTGCAGGCACTAGTTAGGTTCACGGCCTCCCTCGCCAGAGCGGGAGCTGTGAGTCCCGTGGTCGCCTCAGCAAGGGAAAATACCTGAGTTCTGGGGATCATCCTGCGCCGGAGCCTTTCACCTCCAGAGGGCTGCTCAGAATCCAGCTTGGCCCAGGGTCCTGAGCCTTTGATCACTGGTGGGTGAAATGAATTTGGTGGGTGTCAGTGGACAGGTGCCGGCATCCCTGATGTTGAGCTGGTGCTCCCATTGACGTCGGCTGGGTTGGGGGGTTCTCAGCCCCTCGGAAAAGGGGCTCCACTGTCAACATAAACCACGTGCGTTTGGGTCTAAACTGGAAGGCAAAGGGAACCGCTGGCTGTGTAAAGGCCTTGCTTCAATAGGCAACAGGGCACTCCCGTGGGTGACAAACTACTCACACAGGCTGCCCCACCCCTTCCCTACCCCAGGACATTACGAAGTACAGGGAACAGTGTCACAGTTTCTGAGCGCTGGGGGCTTTTCACCACTGGCTCTTTTCACAAGGGAGAGAATCTCTGTCCTAGCTCGGTCCACTGAGCAAAGGCTTTTAGAATATTAGGCATTAGCCTCCAGCTTTGGACCCACTTTTTTCCCCCTCTTGCAACCACCATCCTCTGCAGACCTGGTTAATTGCATGCACAGACATGAAGCTGTCTAATCACCTAATTTGTATGCAGGGTTGGGGTAGCTCGGTGTAAGTTTGAAAGCTCGTCTCTCTCACCACCAGAAGCTGGTCCAATAAAGGATACTCCCGTCCTCTACCTTGTCTCCACTCACCTGATTGGCAGGGAGTTCAGCACCCAGAGGTTGTGCATGAACAGAATAGTTCACTAAGTTCCCTTTATGGGGCCAGGCAGCTACACCTGAGCAACCCCGGTGATGGCAAAAGGTTGCACAGATGGTACTAAGGACATAACTGGAAACCAATGGGGCTATGCAGGTGTCCCCATGGGCGTATTTTAGCCTTTCACTGGTGAAGATGCCCAAGAAGGCCAGAGCCCTGCTTGACCCTTAGATCCCAGAGTGAGTTTACATTTCTGGGGGTGAGCGGGAAGAATCTTCCTTTTACTAACAAATGGCGCTCATTCGATCTCGAAGTCTCTGAGACACATTAAATGTGGAATTCCATGAGGCCATTTTGACAGTCACTTTTCAGAGCAGAAAAGGGTTTTAAATGCATCTCTGGATGTTAATGGCTCAAGGTGATTAATTTTCTTTGGTACTTTCCTGGCATCAGTTATCGCACCATTGTATCTTATTTTTAACAAATATTTCAAGCCCACAAAATCCTGGAAATAGTTAGAATGGATTCGAGTAACAAGGTAAAATATTCCCCATCAAACCTTCATAAATACTTGATTTTTTTTTAAAAATGCTATTTTAATTTTCAAAGAAAGGCCACTTTGGCCAAATCTTGCTTTGTGCAGTAAAATCGGTCCAAGATTACAAGGATTTAATATAATAACAATAAACTTTCAGAGGAGACCTTAAAAAACAAATGGCCCTGTCTGTTGTGGCTGGCAAATAATGATCCCATGCCCTGGGGTCATTAGCTAAAATTTCCCCTGTACTGCTGAGATATGCTTGCGTGCAAGATATCACCCCCAGCCCCAGAGGGTTTGCCGTTCAGTGGTGTGTGTGTGTGTGCATGCGTGTGTGTGTGCGCACACATGTATCTTGATTCTGCTCCCACTTACACTAATGCAAGTTCAAACCCCTTTAACGGCAATGGACTTTGGATCAGGCCCTAAATAAGGAGCATCTCTGCAAAAGTCAGTGGTGTTATACAAGGTGTACGCAAGATCAGACTCAGGCCCATTGTGTGTAAAGGCTTTGAGATCCTTTTGACATGAGAGGTGCTGTTATTTAAGCTAATATTTAACGGATCATCACCTATGTTTTATCATGAAGGGACCAACCCTGCAATCCCTCCCCGTGCAGAATGCTGGGATTGGGCCAGAACACTTGTTAAAAGAATTTGGGGGGTGGTGGGAAAGAAAGGCAGATTTCATTGCCAGTTGGTACTTCCCAAGTTCGGCATCACATTTGTCCATTACCTCTTCATTTTGTGCTTGTCTCTCCATGGTACTTCCATGGCCCCCGACGCCAGGGTAGCCGAGTCCCTCACAATCTTCTGTGTATTCCTCCTCAGAACACTGCTGTGACGTGGGACATGTTATAGTTGGGAAACTGAGACACAGAGAAGCGAAGTGACTGAAGGAGTCTGCGGTGGAACAGAGATTTGAACCCAAGACCCCTAACTACAGGACCATCCTCCCCATCCCTTTTGTATTTATTTTCCGATGCCCGCAGCACAGGTCAGAGCTGCATCAGCTGGGGTTACGTTGGCTGGGAAACAACAAGTGATTTAAAAAGAAAAAACTAACTAAAAACCCCACTGTGGAGGTGATTCTAAACAGCAGGCCTCAGGTGCATGGGCAACGCAAAGGAGATGGGGAATGCAATCCCAGACCTAGGCACGGCAAGGAGACCTCGCTGGGTTCGTTGCCTCTCCGGGGACAATGGCAGACAGACAAAGCACTGGACCAGATCCTCAGCTGGTGTCAATCAGCATAGCTCCACTTACTTCAGTGGCTGCTCCCCTTTACACCAGGTGAGGTTCTGGCCCCCTGCCTGCTGTATCTATCCTGCTGGGAGCAAAATTGATGTTGGCCAGTGAAAGAAGGAAGGTCACTGGCCTGCCCTGCAGATCAAAGGTTAGCAATAGGGCAAGCCAGCAATGATAGTCATCTGAGAGAGGGAGGGACAGTGGGAGGCTGACAAGAGCAGGCTGGGTGTGGTTGATAATGGAGGCCACCGATTGTAAAGACAGGCATGAAGGGAATTTGTTTTGCAAAGTTATAATCTCCCTAGATCTGAGTGTCTTGGAAATAAAGGAGCCCCGGTGGACTCTGAAGTTGGCATGCAGTCAGGCTTTTCCCCCCCTGCAGTTGGGAGGGGTTTTCATTAATTTGCAAATCTTGTTTGGGTATTTAGAGGGGACTGGAAACTCGGTATGAGGTTGATTCTGCAAATCAAAACTGGCTCTCTTAAAACCAGCACTGAGGGCGTAAGCAGAGGGAACTTCACAATAACTGAGAAGGAAGCCGCTTGTTTACGGAGCAGATCTACCCCTTTGATCTGCTCCCCGAGTTATTCCTTCATTTCTTGAGCAAATAATCTGGATTTTCACAATATTTACCTTGGAAATAATTATTTATATAAAACACTCGACCAAGATAAACAGAGAATCACCCGCTCTCTCTGCGGGTCAGGACAGCAGACAGCCCAGGGTCTAACGTTCTCTTAATCCCGCAGAGCCCCTGTCTGAGTGAATGTACCACAGGCAGGCAGGCTTGGAATTAGAGCCCAAGCCAAAATGGAAAATGTTCCTTCCTTAGACAAATAAAGTTAGCGCACACACAATTCCTAATAAATTGGCAGATGTTGAGGGACAAAATTCCTGAGAGCCCCCACCGAGCGGTGAACCGGGGGATAAAAAAACAAAGCCACTCCGCCTGAGCTGCCCGGCCCTGGGTTCCAAATAGAGCCTAGGTTTGTGTGTGCGCATTGTTTTTAAAAGTGGCCACGCCAGCTTTGAATTCCCACAGGTTGTCGGGGCTGGAAAGAAGAGGGGGGAAAGGTGACGGAAGGATCAAAGGCCTGCTATGGCTTCCCTTTTTATCTCTATTTAATCTCTGCAGTGCCCTAGGCAAAGTCACCTTTAGGTCAATACTCAGGTGTTTTATCTGCCACCCATCTGCCTGTAGCAAACATCCCATCTCTCCTTATTAACCAACAGCTGCAGGGCAGGTGGGACTGGGGAGCTCAGGGAATCCAGTCACCCTGGTATCGGAGGATGGTAAATAATGCAACCAAACCAGCCCATGGGAACAGCACAGAAGTTAGCACCAGCTCCATTTTGCTCACGCTTGGGAGGTGGGGAGCAGCCTCTGTCTTGGATTTTTAAAAGTTAAACGGTCACCGATGTTTTACAAGCGTCACCGCATCCAGGACGTCATGGACGCCGCGTGTGCCCCTGGGCACGGAGCAGTCCAGCTGGTGCTCTGCATGTGCCATCACTGGGATTGTGCGCGCACAATTGTATGTGCAAATTGCGGAGGACCACAGAGCGGAATTCCTACAACTCTGGGCCTTTCTGTGCAGGTTTTTATAGTGCCGTTCCGCACCAGTTAGGTAAATGAACAGGGAGGGAGGCAGACTGATTGCTGGACTTGGTTTCAGAGATATACCTGTAAAGTCTGGAGTGCTACTTTGGGGGCATGGGGCAGGGATCCCGAGCTTCTGGTTTAGCCCCATGTCAGCTTTTCGTCTGGTTGGTATTGCCATTGTACCAGCCCTGGAGGCAGAACTCCACCTTTTCAGCCCCAGAGTAGATACAGCCCAAGCATCAGCAACATCAGCTTCCTCCACACTGACTTGGAACGACTCCGCCTAGTGGTGAGCTCAGCCCGAGATAGAGCCAGTCCTTGGCTTCTCTTTGGAATTGGCGGATGGTCAGTGGGGCAAATATTGGGGTGGTTTTCTAACGTGGACCCTTGTCTTCTACAAATGAATCAGGATCGACCAACTGATTTTCATAGAGGTTCCCGAACACATGTCAGATGGCCTGGGTGCCGAGCAGGTCCCTGTTGGTAAAAGACTCTCTGTCCCACTGTCAGCCTGTGAGCTGTTCGGCTGGATAATGCTGGCTTTTTAATCATTTTGGGCCCAACCGTGTGGCAGCTTTTGTCTTCGGAAGGTGGGAAAACATTGGTGTTGAAGTGTCTGACGGGCTCATGTCCAATCTGGGAGATGCAACGCAAAATGGTTCCTCCAAAAGGACATTGGCCTTTAGGGAGTGTGAAATCTTGTCTGCACTGGCCTCAATTCCAGACATTTTGACCTGCAGCCACCAGCCAGGCTGCAACACCTGAACCCCCTTGTGGACACAAGGTGAGACCCAGGTGCAGCTCATCCCAGTTGCAAGCAGGAAGGTTTGCAGTGATGCACCTACAGCACTGGACAGGTATCAAAGTCTGAAACCGGGGCAGATCTCCAGTGTAGACAAGGCCTCAGCCTGAATCAGTTCATGTTCCTACTTGGACTCCATCTGACCACGTGCAAATGCTGTAACACAGCCAGACTTTCTCAGATCATAGGCTACGTTCTTGTGTGATTGGCCCATCTCAGGTACTGTACCATGTTGTCACGTGACCTGGGCCGCATTGTCTCATAGCTGGACCATCTCCGGTCACGTGCCCTGCTGTCACATGACACGTGCCACATTGTTGCACGGGCCAGACCTTTTCAGGTCATATACCACGCTGCCACGTGAGATGTGCCACGTTGTCACCGGGCCCAACTCTCACTCCTGCTTGAAAACCCATCTGATTATTAATTTCCTGACGTGAGTCATGAAACTTGAGGTTTCTGGGACAGCAGCTCCTGCTCTCTGTAATCGGCTACGATAAGCTGATCTGACAGGGCAAGCTGTATTCACTCTCTGTCACGCTCTGCATTCTGCTTGCCATGTCTTGTCCTGCAGTTTACGCAATTGGACATGACAGCCAGTGCACTTCTGGGTGTTTTCCTAGCCTGCCTTGGATGGGGGCTAGAGAAAGGTAAGCAGCAACTGTCCTGAAATGAGCCACCGGCAGGAGAGGTGAGTGAAATTGATGCATAAACGCCAGGAAGTCGGTGAATCCAGGCACCATTTATGAGGGTATTACGGAAGCACAGTGGCGCTTGAGCTCTACACCACCAGTCCCGTCAGGAACCTCAAGGGCTCTAAAGCCATCCCATACTTAGCAGTGAGCAGGGCTGAATAGACCCTCTTGTGGGGCCACGGAAGGAGCTAGGGTGAACCATCCTCACCAGAAACCCAAGTGAAAGAGATCATGGTCTAGTGTTAGAGGAGGGGATTTTAAGTCAGGACTTTTGGCTTCTCTTCCTGGATCGGTCATCGACCCTGTACGTGAGCTTGGGTATAAGTCATTTCATCTCTCGAGGCATCAGTTTGTCATTTGTGAAATGGGGATAATGAATGGATATTGGCAGACGCTGAGGGCAATATCAATATTTATTGGACCCGTATTGACTAGGGTTGGCTCTGATTTTATCTAAGCCGTCAAGAGCCCCATGTCACAGCCTGGGCTGGAGGAGAAGGTTACAAGGCTGCCCACTGATGGTGCTCTGAGCATTGACCAGAAGGAGGTCACTCTGGAGAGAGGCATGGTGCTGAGCACATGACACCCTCTATATCAGTTCTACCCTCAAGTTGTGACCTTGATTCTCCTCCAGTCCAGAGACGACATGCTACCACCGCAGCACCACTCCAGTACCCCGTGCCGTATACTCACTTCCCACTAGCAGCTCTCAAGATGCTCTTTCATACAGCTCTGTCTCCAGACACGGGAACTAAATGCAGGTGAAGGCTGGAACATCCGTTGCAACAATGTATATTGCCTTCCGTCAGTTCTACCCAGTGAGGTAAAAGCAGGTCCCTGGTGTTCTAACCCTCATGCAACAGGAGCAGGATGAAAATATCATGCACAGTACGATAGCCAGCTGTTGAAGAGTAGTAAAGGAGTACTTTGTGGGATCTGTTATTAATCTCCAAACTTTATTAACATGTATAATATGTCATGTCAGTGATACAGACAACAGCCAGCAGGCCCTAGAATAGAAGCAAACATGAAAGCAGTGATGGCCTTCGAGCAGCAAGGTACTTCTCCTCACAATGAGTCTGGAGTCCTCCTGGCCGGGAGGCAGATGGCGAGAAATCTGTTGCAGGTTTTCTTCTGTGATGCCAGGACAAGATTTGGTCGTCTTCTTGCATTTTGAATGCTACCTCTTTAAAAACTGATTCTTAAAGAAAATCGCCGATTTTAGCTCATCGTTTCCATCCTTTCAGGGTCAAAACCCAGGCTATGGGTGTTTCATTATTACAGCAATGGGGCGTCCCTGCTCTCTACAGGACCTGACCCTGCAGTCCCCACTGACTCAATTATTATTAATTTATATTGTGGTAGCACCTAGAGGTCCCAGTCAAGAATTGGGGCCCTGCTGTGTTAGGTGCTGAAGAGCTGTATAACAAGAAGGCAGAGCTGACAGTCTAAAGATTGCAGGGTCAGCATCATAGCTTTGACTGCTACAACCCCTTTCCCCATGAGCAAGCCTTAGTCACGTGCCTCGTCTTGTTGACTTTCCTGGAACTACACAAGTGAGTGAGGGCTATGGGACCGTGTCCTCGCTTCCGCTTACTGGAAGATATGAAGAAACGTGGTGCAAAATGGAAGTTATTGCAGGCATCAACTGCAGCTTTGTGAAGGTGCAGCGAGCATGGAATATAATCTAATAATAATAATACATAGTTCTTATATAGCAATTTTCATCTATCTGTCCATCTCAGAGCACTCTGTTGGGTTAAGTACCATTACACCCATTTTGCAGACGGGGAAACTGAGGCACAGAGAGGTGAAGTGACATGCCCAATGTCACCCAGCAGGTCAGTGGCAAAGGTGGGAACAGAATCCAGGTCTCTTGATTCCTAGGCCTCTGCTCTTGCCACTAAACCACACTGCCTCCCCTAGTACAGTACAATAAATAGAATAATAGAATATGGAGCAAATTCACTTTTAAGAAAATATACTAAATAAACACAACTGTCTCTTTTTAATCTCTCTTACACTTCTTATACTCTGTATGTGCATTTTTCTTTGGAAAAATGGATTAGAAAAGTTATTCTCTTTACTTTATAATAATAAATTAATAGACCATGAACAGCACAGCTTTGAGAAAGGTTATTACTAGGGGATTTTTCTGATTTGGCACCTAGTTTTTATATACTGTAGGTAGATAGGTGTGTGTGTATGTGTGTATATATATATATATATATATATATATATATATATATATATATATATATATATATATATATATATATATATATATATATAAAATAAAAAATCTAAATCAATATATTGTAATACTGAACATGAAAAAAATATTAGAGTCAAATGAAACTTGAACCTATTTTAAAGCATTTTGAGGTTAATTCTTAGTAGTATGAGTCTCTCTCTTTGACCCCAATTCATCAGCCCATCTCAAATCAGCAAAGCAGTTAAGCTCATGTGTAACTAGACATCAGTGGGAATTAAGCCAAGACTGGACATCTTTCTAAAAGACACGTTCTAGCTCAAACAGAAGTTCCGGGCTTATTGCAGGAATCCCTGGGTGAAATTATCTGGCCGTGCTGTGAAGGAGGTCAGACGGCCTTAAAAGCTACAGTGTGAGCACATGCTTAAAGTAAGCATGGGCTTACGTGCATTGCCAAATAGGGAAGAACTCAAACATGAGCTGAAATGCTTTGCTGAACCAAGGGCCTTTGTCACCAGATGGACTTTTACACTCAGAGCACATCACACTTTGCTGCAGATTACAATCCCCAAGCATATGCAACCCATCGATTCTTACAGCGCTTGCTGGACATGCACAATCTGTTTCTTACAAAGCATTGGCTGTCAACACAAGACACACACAATGTAGTCGGGAGCTCATTCCCGTCGCAGCAATGAACATGTGGGAGCGGCATGCACCACTTGCAATTATATGTTCCACCAACAAAACAGCCTGATCTGGCATCTCAACTCTCCGATTCAGGCCCTACGATCTGAGCTAGAGAAGGGAAAATCCAGCAGAGGGTTAGTGTTTCCATGAGCTTCATGGTTCAAGGTTTGATTTGGGCTCTTTCAAACATCTTCCCCCCCCCCCCCCCCATTTAAGTGTTGTTTTTCATGGGAAATGTAGTAGATGGTACAGAGGTGGGGTAAAAAGAAACTTGCAGCCTGTGCAATGCAAACCATAACCTGACTGCAAAGCACCTTTGTCACCTGCAATTCATCAGGTCAGGCTAGAACTGGATGATTACAACGGTCCCTTCTGGCCATTAAATCTATGAATAAAGATTCTCTTTTTCCAGCAGTTCTTATCATGGCTTCTAGAACAACAAGGGGAGGGAAAACTCTGCAGGCTAGAACCCAAATGAAACCTTCAACCTAAAAGCTTTGAATTCAGATCTCAGCGCAGAAGTCGTGATTTTCCAGTGGATTCTAACCATGGCCAGCGGAGTTCTCCCGTCTCTGATTTTAACAGCAATTTGCATGTGTAGATTCATGCTCCACGCTAAGGACGTATTTGGGGGGCAATTCCAAACCTTCCTAACGTTGCAGAGCCATGGTGAATAGGATTCCTATTTAAAATGTTAATTCAAAGAATTCTAGGGAGGGTTTCAAAGATCAGTATCAGATCATGAGCCTCAGCAAAGCTGGATTGTGAAGAGAATTGTGCCCCATTCAGAGCTGTGGTAACCAACAGACCCAACAGGGTGGGTCTAGAGAACACTCTTTGGAAGAGGCAGGCAGGGTGAACCTGGGCATGGGAAAGCAGCAGCAAGGGGAGCTGTCTGCAGAGGGGACCCCAACGAACGGCTACCCAGCCAATGCAGAGAGAGGCTGAAGTTGTGCTGGCCGGCCATGAGGGGGAGCAGTCACACATAGCGAAGGCGGTGGGGGGGGGAGGAGGGAAAGAGGTGGTTGCAGGAGGAGGAGGAGAAAGAGATGAGAGGAGGCGTTGCAGAGCCTATTGGGGAGACCCAGCCCTTTGAGAGGAGCCAGGCAATGACATTGCTGATGAGCCGTTCCTGACAGATCACTTTCGAAGCACTAAATGGTTATGGATTTAGGGTGAAATTTGAGAGCCTCTGGGCACTCATTGGATCTCTGAGTAGGCAGCTCAGCTGTGATGGACAGAGAGAAAGATAAGGATGTGGGATGGATGCAGAGAGAGGTCAGTAGATTGACATAAGGTATGAGACCGTCCTTAGGGGTATTGTTATGAGGGAACATTCCACCCAGAAATAACCTTCTTGCCAACTAATCAGGTACTAGCTTGCTGACTGGCCTATGCCGATTCACTAGTGACCCCAGGTCTCAGGTGAGCTCTCTAGTGAGACTGGGGTCTTGGGAACACTGGTGAATCCTGGCTACTGATCAGCTGGCGAAGGGTTAATGATTTGTGCTAAAGGGATATGCGGCATGCGGGGTGGGGTTGAGAAAGGGTTAATCAGGCTCATTTCAAATGGGACCAGCCCTTCCTGTTCCCTGACTTCTCAGCCGCTAGCTGGGGCACATGTTGGACTTTTTACTTGTGCTCTCAGCTAGAGTCATTTACCGAAACCGACGGGAACGTGCTTCTAGCTATGTTGTGCCAGCTCATAAATACCACGTGGCGTTCGTCAGGTCTAGTGGCCTCATGCGTCACGAAATCCCTGGGTGCATAAGGCAAGAGCATCTCCCGCCAGCCTCCCGTGCAGAACCTGGGAGCTGACTGCAAAGCTCTGTGGGTCCCAATCCTGGATGCTGTGCTCAGGCAAAACAATGGGTTAGAGCTGGGTAAGGGGTTGGGGGGGATCTGAACTGTGACAGATGGGGGATGAGTGTCTTTCACAGGCCAGCGTGAGCCGGTGCTTTGGGGCACACCACGCCCTGCTGGATGTACCGGAGGAGCTCTTTGCGGTTGTCCAGGATGGTGTCGAAGCTCTCCTGCAGCCGGTTCTGCTGGTCCACCACTTTCTGCTGGAGGCCGCGGATCCAGCGCAGCAGGGCCAGGCGCCGATACATCACCAGGTGGATGTGGTGTTTCTCCTTCTCCCGCTCCTTGAATCTCATCTTGTCCTGGAGGTTCTGGAAGGCCTCGGCCAGCACCGGGAAGACAGTGTCTGAGTCGGAGGAGTTTTCGGGATCAGCGTCGGGCCCCTGAGGCGCTGGCTGGTTCCTCAGGTCTTTGGTGGCAGCAGCGGGTGCCTCCCAGGCATTGCCGGTGCTACTGTCGGGGCTGTCGATGCTGAGGGAGCTGCTGGCATAGCCATTGTCCTCTAAGGGGGAGCCAGCCAATTTGCCACACTCTTTGGCCGTGTCCTCGGTAGCCGCTTTCTCCTTCTCGGCACCGCTGAGCTCGGCTCGCTTGGGGGGGCTGCGCACATCCTCCTCAGAGAGGCCCAGCTCGTCTGACTTCAGCCCCCGGGCAGCGTCCCTAAGCCTGCCCTGAGCTGTCTGTCTCTGCACTAATAACACCAGATTATCGGCTGGATTTGTCGTGTTTTCTATCTGGCCGGAGTCCCCCTCCATCCGGGTCCCAACCACCGCCTGGCTCCAGTTCTCGTTGCTGTCATACCCTTCTGCCACAAAGTTGAAATTCTTGTCCTGCCTGAGCTCCCGTTCAGCGAGGAAGGCCGTGCCCAGCGTGGGGTCCCGCTTGCCCTCATGGAACGGAGCGTTCAGGGGGATGTCTTGCTGGCACACTGCAAACATCCTTCCACCCTCCCAGCTGGGAAGAGAGAGAAAGAACTGATGTGAAGGAAGGATCTTGGTCTGAGTTCCCAGGATCAGCCTGGCCTCCCAGCTCTACCGTTCCCCAGCTTCTAACTCTCCTGAGCTCAAGGGGCCTGATTCTGCTGTCATGTGCTCTGTTTTGTCACTGCAGTAACCCCATTGACTACAGGACAGTTATTCCGGATTCATACCAGCATGAGTAAGAGGAGAAACAGGCCCAAGAGACTGATGTCAGCCCAAACCAGGGAGGAAAGAGAGGAGCGTCTGGTCTGGTCCTGAATGGGATGGTACCCTAAGGTGGACCCGGGTTGATATGGCCTAAGATGTAATGTTTAGCTTCTAGCCTGAAGTTTGAGGGCTTGTGGGATTTTGGTTGGGTCCATGGTAGTGTTAGGGGACAAATGTAAACTTCAGATCTGTGTACTAAACTTTGTAGAAGCTCAGATTCCAGGTTTTAGGTCTGGCCCATTTC
This sequence comes from Emys orbicularis, assembly GCF_028017835.1. NCBI lineage: Eukaryota > Metazoa > Chordata > Testudines > Emydidae > Emys > Emys orbicularis. Next base: position 3,833,767 of record NC_088705.1, on the reverse strand, counting down.
TGGAATGGGAATGGTATGGTAAGCCCTAGCAATGTAGAGGGTATTGGAGTACGGTAACTTAGGACACAGTTCTTCCCATGACATTGATGAGAACAGGATCGGGCCCCTAGTTTGGCCTGGCAAGGTCTGGTAAAGTGAGATATGACAGTGGTGTAATGCCTTGTCTCCGTGCATCAGCATTTGGCTCCAGTATATGGTGCACTCACATCCTGGCCCGGCAAATATTAGAATAAAAGATCTCAAAAGTGTTTAAAACCTACCTGGGCTATTTCTTACGGTGGTTTCATGGGATGGAGTGGAGCTGGCCATTTCTGACTCCCCCTGGTGGCAAGGTGAGCGCCTGCTCCCCTGTCTAAGTGGATGAGGGGAAGTCTGCTTTATATAGGGAGGTCGGAAGGGAGCCAGGCAGAACAGAAACCTTAATTTCTTGTCGGGAACCCTCAGTGGTCTGGTCACCTTGGGCCCAATCCTCAGCTGGTGTATGTTAGCACAGCCCCATTGGCTGTGGCACTTGACACCCGCTGAGGATCCAGCCCCCCTGTTAGCGGAGAGGGGACTCTGGTTGGCTGAAACAAGAACCGATGCAAAACTTTGCCCAAGCTCCATTCAGATCCTGCATCCCGAGTGGTTTGAAAATGATTGTGGCATAAGAGGTTTTTTCCCCTTTTCCTTTTGCGTTTTTGCGGCCTTCCCCATTGAGAGCAGCTCCTCTCAAGCAGTTTCTGGGCTACTTTAGTAAACCCAGGAAATCCTCAATAGCTTATGTCATCCAATCACAGGGTCAGATTTTCAGCTGGTATCAATCCGAGTAACTCCATTGAAGTCAGTGAGAACACCACCCACGCTTTCCTTAGCTTCCTGTACTAAACTGGAATGTAGAATTACTATGGGCTGTTGTCCAGCTGCCATGTTCCACCCCAGAGGTGGCTGCTTGTAAGTAATAAATGAAGTGAATTCTGTGCATGTAACAGTTTGTGAGGCACTTTGGAAGGATTTGATGCTATAGACATCTTGAGATGTGATATTAGGTGTTGATATTATTAAATGAGTCAGTGGTTTAACCCTGTTTGCCCTAACGAGGGGCTTTATTGCATCATTCCCCAGCTGACTGTGGTTTTCCCCCTGTGACTGAGTGATGATGGATTCTGGTTCCTTCTCTGCTAAATGAAAGTGCTGAAAGGACAGCGACACTTTAAATGACTTGTGTGATTCCGCCAAGCAAAGGGACACGTCTGATCTGATATGTAGCAACATTCTGTCTGGATTAATCTCCCTAAATAGGCATCTTCTAAGACTATACTCTCCCTGCACCAATCAAAAGCAGGAGGTAAGTCTTTTAAAGAACTGTCTGATGCAGGAGAAAAGTGCTGGAAACATAAAACAGTTTACAAATACATCCCTGCTACCATCCGTAAGTGAGAACTACAGAAGATTCTCCATAAGCATAGGATTAAAATCACTTCCCTTTAAAGACTTTCTTTTTAAATTCTTCAAAATGTGTTCAGCTTCCCAGATGCAATTCCATAGGACCCCATTAGATTATTTTAATAAGGTCTGTGCTGAGTTCTATTGGTCTCTGTTTGATTTTAAATAATGAGCCAATAGCCCTCCCAAAACCAGTAGCCCCAACAGACCTGTTCCCTCATTACGAAACCAAGTTGCAAACTGGAACTAGTAAAAAAAAAATTAATTAAACTTTGACTAGGGCTCTGAGCAGAGATGGATGCAATCTTCCAGCTTCATCACAATGCGAAAGAAATTCACCTGCAGGAAAATCCAGGAGAACACGATCACAGTTTTAAAGAAAGACAGAGTGTAGCAGCCCTTTCTTTTCATTAAAAAATTGGTGAATGAGCAAAGGAAGGACTACTCCTGGGTAGGAAGTGATTGGGCAGGCTTTGCCCACTCAGTCCTGCCCTGGTCAATATCACTGTTTTTAGGAGGCCTCACAAATATGGCATCTTTTGTTTATCTTTGTCATGTCTCAGTGAGGGAATGGCAGATTTAAATGTCTGGGTACTTAGAACCAGGATAATAGTCCCCCTAGTAGAACATATGTGGGGGCTAAAAGCCACAAGTTTCCCTCCAAATAAAATGAGCATCTCCCCCCCCAAACAAGAAATAGTTTTCCCCCTCTGCAATAGTCCAGCATTTAATGTTCTCCTCTGGGATTCAGGAGACCTGGGTTCAGACTTTCTAGGTGACGTTGGGCAAGGTGTGTCTCCAGGGGATACAGGCCCTGCAGCATGGCCGCAGCTGGCCCAGGTCAGCTGGCTCGGGCTAAGGGGCTAAACATTTTGTGTCGACGGTCGGGCTGGGGCTGTAGGACCCTGCTTGGGTTGAGGGTCCCAGAGCCCGGCTCCGGCCCCAGCCCAAACTCTATGCAGCAAGTTTTCAGCCCTGAAGCCTGAGCCTCACAAGCCCGAGTCAGCTGACCCAGGCCAACTGCGGCGGTGCTGGGCCTCAGTTCCCATCTGTAAACTGGGGATCATTGAACTTCCTTCCCTCCCAGGGGTGTTGTGAGGGTACAGCAGGGGCCCAACAGGCCTGAATCTCGTCTGCTGTCCCCCTGGCTGGTCACTGACACCTGTGCAAAGCAAGGGCCAAATGTACCCTCTGGGGTAAGGGAGTGGGAAGCACCTGCTCTGCACCAGTGGAAATGACAACTCGAGGGAGAAGGACGCGGGTGTCACATCCTACATCCTACCGCAGTTACTGCAGGTTGGGACCCTCGCTGCACCATAGTCCTGATCCTTTTCCCATTTGCGCTGGTGTCAATCAGAATTAGCACCATGTAAGACAAAAGAGCGACGCTGCTGTAAGACTGATGAAGGGAGAGGAGAATCAGGCCCATTTGCTGGGCTACCAGGAAGGGGTCACACACTCACCTGCCCTGCCCGTTTAAATTTGGATTCCGGCATGGTTGCTATGGCAAGGTTTCCATGGCAAGCAGAGACGTGTGTGTGTGTGTGTGTGAACGCACACCACATCAGAGAGCACAATGTGCTGTGCTGGTAGCATGTGATGCACAGTGCCCAGAGGTGCAGAAGAGAGCGGTGGTGAATGATCCTGCCACAGAGATGGAGGGGGAGTCACAGAGGTGGAGGGATCCGAGAACCCCAAAGCCCTGCCTTGTGGGATGTCTGCAGAGGATCCACGTCCTTCCCCTTCCCTCCCTCAGCTTGAAAAAAGCAATTGCTGGTTCCTTCTCCCCAAATCACACAGCTCCCTGGACTGGCCAGCTCTGTAAGCAGCTTAGGGGAAAGGCAAGGGAAAAAGCTACCTGGAGAGGAGGAAGGGAACAGGCTTTTAATGTGCATGATAATCTATGCAGAGGGAGGGAGGGGGCAACTGAACAGATGTGATCAGGGATTATGAGACTGCTGGATTCAATGCCCCAGCACATCCCCACATGGCTATAGAGCGAGCCTGGATACCCAGCTATGGCAGAGCGCCCTGTACAATCTGACAGCATCATAGCCCGCCCAGCCCTTGGCTATTCAAAGGGGTGGGGGGAAATTGTTGTGCTCTGTGTGTGTGTCGTAAGGTGTTGCCTATCTCAGCCCTAAGATGGACCTGAGCAAAACCCTTCCCTGTGCAGTGCGGCCCCTGTGAATGAAATCAGAGAGGCAATCAGCACATGCACACACACACGGCCCCCCCAGGGATCACGAACCGGGGCATTGGCGCCATCAGCGTGGGAGGCAGGATGAGGAGGTGCTGCTGCTTTTAGATCCCTTTAAAGCTGCTAACGACAATCAGAGACATAAACAGCCCCCCTGGGTGGGATCCAAATGTGGCAACAGGCATAAGCTCTCCACCCTGATCCCGGCACCCAGGGGAAGCAGGTGGCTTCAGCCCTTGGCACCAGCCTGTCTCCTGTATCATTCCAAATACCCCCAGACCCCCAGTGTACAGCCGACACTCACCGATGGATTTTCAGGCTGCTGCTCCTGCTGCTGCTCTTGCTGCTCAGCTGGAGAGAACGGAAATAGACCCCTCCACGGCAGCAGGAAAGCGTCATGTACTGCACACTTCCGACAGCAACGAGTGCTGCCGGCAGCACCGCGTCACAGGCTGATCAGCAGCCGGGCGAGAAATGCAAAGGCACCACCAGGAGCCACCTTAGCACAAACCCAGCGCTGTCAAGGGTGTGTGTGTTTGTGTGTGTGTGTGTCTGTGTGTGTGTGTCCCTTTAGCGATGACACCAAATTCCCTGCGGAGGATAAAAATCCTCCAAGGGAGGGGCCGTTAAAGAAGTGCAGAGGCACTCACACAGGGATGAGAAGCCCGTATTCTGCCACGCTGGGTCTGAGTGGTCTAAGCACCAGCTTTAAACTGTCTACAGTCTGAGGCACCCTGGGTTCAAATCCCCACAGAGGCAGCTGTTGGGGGCCCCACCGGAGACCCATGCAAGGGCCCTGATTTTCAGAGAGCAGGTGCTCGGTGCTTTATGAAAATCAGGCCTCTTTCAGGTGGCTCCAGTTAGAGACCAGGAATCACTAAGCCGCAGACAGGCCAACAGATTGCTGAGGCTGTGGTGCCCTGGGGGCAGGGACTGACCCTTTGTTCTGTCTGTACAGCACCTAGCACCATGGGGCCTTGGGCTCTTGGCCTGTGGTGCTATCACGATGCAAAGAATAACAATGATGATAATAAATTCCTGCTGTCGGTCTCCCTGGCACATTCGCAGCAAGTGAACCCCAGAGGCATGTGCAGCCACAGGCCAAGTGAATTGGGTGAAAACACTGCAGAACATTCACGGCACCGCGTCTGCTTGTCTCTAACGACTTTTCATGAGCTACAAGGTTGAGCGGGGCCCAGCTTCCCTCCGTGCCCACCCAGCTGGCCTCGAACGACCCTGTCTTTTGCAGGAAACCCTCTGTAGCCCTTTCTTTCCTCCCTGGGGCCGGGGAGTGGGGATAAATAGTCTCTGTTGAAGGTGGCTATTCATTCTGCCCCTTGTTTCACTGAGGCAGCTCAAAGGCGAGGACAGCAGCTCCCTTACATTGTATCATTCTGCGCAGTTGGACATGTTGGTTAACATTCCAGCTGCTCTGGTGCTCAGACACCATGGTGATGGGCGCAGTACAGGAACCTGTAGAGAAAAGAACTGTTCTGGTACCACAGCCACGGTTGTACCAGTGCATTCTGGACATCCCACGGTGCCAAACCTTGTTGCTGTGAGCAGGAGCTTTTGGGTAATTTCCAAATGTGAGGCACTGCACTGTGAGATGCTCCAGTGGAAACCTGGGCAGCTGCAAGACTGCTGGGAAGAGACTTCTGCAGATGGGGCCAGTATGGACCTGAGCTACAGGCCTTCTCCCAGGAATTGCATCCATCCGCGAGGGTGTGAGGTGCTGGGGCCACATCACAAACTCAAGGCTTTCCCACCTCAGAGAGAGGGTCCATGCTAGGCAGACATCCTGCATTCAGCCACTTCTCTCCCGTGGCCTGGGCACAGGATCTGTGTGACACAGAGCGGGACAATGGGGCTGTCCCTGGTTCTCCTCAAAAAGCGCCCCGGTATCTATTGCATGGGTAGTCATGGGAAGCAGGGAGGTGGGTTTTCCACCTCCTGCGAAGGGCTGTGCGGCCCCTGGTTACTGTGTGTCGTAGGGCAAGCTGTCCCAGCTCCTGTCTAATGCATATGTGGGAACAGGCCTGCGCCTCCCACCAGGAAGCTCTAGTGGGATACTGGGCTGTGATTCGCTTTAACTTTGTGCTTTCCAACATTAAATCTCCCAATTAATTCAGAGTTTTCTCAGCCTCTCTTTGAAAAACCTCAGCTCCCCTCCAGTGTCATTAAAGGTTTCAGGGCATTTCAAAGGTAATGAAGCCCCATGAGCTGCCATCACCTGCAGTTCTCTCGACAGATCTACCTCGTGGATGCACCTGAACGGTACTTTTCTCCACAGGTTCTTAAACGGTGCCCATCGCGGTGGGACCTGAGCACTGGAGTGGCTGGAATTTTAACCAGCATGTTGCCTAGCTGGACTCAATGAGCAGGCCAGTGGCTGCTTGGGACCAAGCTCCTACCATCCCTATGCCTGATGGAACTGAACCACAGTTAGTTAGCAATGGTGGGAAACTTTTGGAGGAAAAGCCAAGGGTAGACGAGGCTTCTTGGATATTCCCTGGATTTGTCAGGAATCGTGGAAGACACACACACACACACACACACCCCCGCCGCCCCATCAAAAAGTAATGAGGACAAACAAGCCCTGGGAGAAAGGAGACAACTATGGAGCAACCAGCTTCTACGGCAGGGATGCTGCTGGCAGAGGGACACAGTGTATAGCCCCAGCGTGGGCGGATGGTCCTCCCCGATGATGAGGCTAGGGTTACACTTGGCAACACTCAGTGTGCTGTGCTGATAACGTCTCCTTGGGTTTGTATGGGCATGTATGGCGCCGGCTTGTGTGTTTTGATGCGTGAGTGTGTGTGTGAGAGATGATAAATCTCACTCAGCAATACATTGAGGAGCAGATTTCAGAAACAGCAGCCACACTCCACACACACCCCTGCCCAAGGGTTTCCCAGACTCCCCCACATTACCCCCTTCTCAGCCCATCATCCACCCTGCGGCCAACGGGGAAGCGGGGCTAGGAAAGCCGCTCTCTCAATAGTCCTCTTATCCCGCCGCGCAGGACTCGGGTGTCCTGAAACTTTAAAAAATAAAAGCACTATCACATCAAACAACTGGAGTGAATGCGACGCCTGGAGGGGAGAGGGTCACATGAAGCACCGCGAACGCTCTGGGGATAAAGGGCCGTTGTCAGCACCCAGGGCGTGGTCAAGATGAAGGAGCAAATGTGAAGGGCTCTGAATGGCTTGGAAGAATCCAGTGTTTTAAGCAAGAAACATGAGATTTGGTGGCTGGAGAGACTTTTTGGCGAGGGGGCTGGGAAGGTGTCGTTCTTCACAGGAACACAAGGGGAGCTTGTGCTAGGTCCCGCTGCGTACCACCCCATCCCACTTAATCCTCTGCCGGCTTGTCAGTTTAGAGTAGGGACTGGCTTCTTATTCTGCAACGAGCACAGAGGGGTCCTGCCCGGGGACTGGGGCTCCCAGGTGCCCCTGCAATGCGATAGCAACAAGTTTTTCAGGGCAGGGACGGTCTCTGATTCTAAGTTCATACAGCACCCTGCACAATTGGCTTCGCAGGGGTCTCTAGACATTACTGCAGCACAGATAATAGGAAAAAACAGCAAGGCCAACCACAAGCGCCCAGAAGTCCTGAGTCAGGCCCCCCCAAAATCATGAGATTTAACAAATAACCAGGGTTCGGGTCTTGGCATATATAGGGGTGTAATCAAATGGCCTCCTCCTGGGTGCCCCCTTTTGGCCTCAGGGCAGCCCTGCAAGTGGCCTCACCCGGTGCCTCTTGAGGGCCCAGTAAGTCCAATACAAGCACGTCCTCAAGTCCATCCTAGCTCATTAACCGAAACGCAGCGCAAGAGCCACAACGTCGTCCACGTCAGGCCCATGCACTGAATCTGTAAAAACGTGGCTCTGTTCTCACCGTCCTGGTGTCTTCCGCCAGTCCTGGACTCTCCCAGCCATCCTCTGTCCCTCCACCAGCACAGCCACCCCAGCCCTAACCCAGCTCTTCCCAGTGCGACCTTCACAGCCTCTCCCCTGGGAGCCTCTCCTGGTTCCTCTGGGACCCAGTTCAGGCGGCAAGGAGACGCCCCTCAGCTGCTCCCCTCCTCACCCTTGGGCCCTTGGCTGTGGCTCTGCAGCTTACAGCCAGCAGACATTTCCTTCTGCTGCTCCTTCCCACTTTCAGCAGCACCTCAGCCCTGGCTCTCCAGCTTGGGGACTCCAGTCAGAGGCTGCTACGCTCCTGCTTTCCAGCCCTCCCCAGGAACTGCTCTTCCTCACAGAGCCAGTCTGCTCAAGTCACTCTCAGGCCTCTTACCGCTTCCCAGATGCTGCCCTGCCCTCTCCATTGGCCCAGCAGGGAGCCTGGCCTGGACCCGGATTGCTGAGTCCAATTTCCTTTAGTGGGTTGGCTACCCTGTCACAGGGGATCACGTCTTCCAATTTCTCTCCACAACCAAAAGGGCCAGAAACTTTCATTTTGTAAAATGAAAATGGAAAATCTCATCTAATCACCTGGCTCCAGGGGCTGGGGCTTGAAGAAAAATACCAAATAACACAAGTTGCAGGATAAAACAGCAAGAGCCGGCGACACGGCATAAATCATTGTTAAACAAATACGTTCTTCTCCTCTGAACATTACCTCCACTTAACAGCCCACAGGCCATCGTCTGCCTGTTCCTCACTGCCGCCGACAGCGCTCCGTTCTGATCAGCCATCACAACATTGCATTGCTATGCAGACAGCATGACCCTTTACCTTCTCCAGCCACGCTCTACACCTCTTCACACCTCTCGCCACTGTTCCACACAGGGGGTTGTCAGTCACTTTTCAGGAGGGGGAGGGAGGAATACTACATCACGCTAACCATAGCATAACAAGCCAACAGGGTTTGCCTGAAATGCCCCACCCAGATACCAAGTGTCAATCCTGCTGGGAAAAAGCTGAGTGGGTTCTGCTGAAGCAATTCATTGCCTACACTGGTACAGGGCACCAGGGAGGGCCTACCTGTGAAGTGAGGATCTAGGGTGTGGGCAGAGCAGTCCCAAGGGAGGAGTCCTAAGAGCAGCCCAGTCTGGGTGAGAAAGTTTGAATCTTATGTTATCTTATGATTCTTTGTTAATGAACTGACCCACAAGACAGGGGTGAGTTTGCATGTGGTAAGTGGATCATGTTGCTAAAGCAGGAAAGACACCTACTGCTCCCACACATCTTAGTTCTTCCTACTCCATAAATGTCCAGGGGAGGTCAATCTGAACGTTCCCAGGCCTGGTTAGAACATGCTCCACTTCGAATTGATTTAAGTCTCTCCCACCCCGAAACCACCCCCAACATTTTGCTCGTTTCCTTTCAAGGACACTGGTGATTTTGTAAGCCTAGATGTATTGATTGATTTACAAAGTGAACCATGGGGAAAGGTTGCAGCCGTTTCACCTTTTCAAACTGTAGTGTCAGACTAGAACTGTGCTTTCCCCACATAAACCATGGGATTATTGTATTCCTAATTCAGAACAAGGTAGCATTAGCCATTTGCTGTTAAAAAAATCCTGCTCTCTCAAAAAATTCATCCATCCATCCACCCAGATTTAACAAACCCCTCCATTTGCAGCTGGTGGGTAACTGCTGTACCAAGCTTCCCTGCTTAGAATTGAGCCATGTGGCAGAATTAATTTCATGTATATTGTCAGTAAAAATTGTGGATCGAGAGCAATAGAAAGTGATGTCCTATTTCTCCACACAGCAGCCTGCCCTGCACAACCCTGAGGCCTCTCCCCTCCCATGGGAGACATGTCTCCATGGCCCATTATTGGCTCTATCACAGGATCACCTCCTACGCCCGGTATTGTACAGACAGTTAGTGAGAGAGAGACCCCCGTCACACACAGCTGACAGTCCAGACAGATGTGAAAGGGGGAATCAGAGGTGAAGTGACTGCCCTGGGTCACACAGCCGGTCAGTGGCTGAGCTGGGAAGAGAACTCAGGTACCCTGACACCTGCTCCAGCACCACATCCACTAGACCCCACTGCTTCCTCACAGATGGGGAACTGAGGCAAAGGGAGATCAAGTGACCTGCCCAGAGTCACCCCCGGAGTCTGTGGCAGAGCCAGGAACTGAATCTTGATCTCCTGAGTCCCTGCCCAGTGCCTTATCCACAAGCTGTTTTCTTATTCCTCAGCCTCTCTGCTGAGCCTGCCAGCCAGTGACAGTTACAGTCCTAGTTTCTGGGATACAACCACCTCCCCGGGCTGAGAACCCGCCATGACTGAAATCCATAGACAGCACTATCGCCGCCCCAGCCGTTCAGAGGCAGGCCGCCGGATGGAGAGATGCTGCCTATCCAGCCACAAACCCGGCACGCAACAGAATGCGGCAAGACGCACAGAACTCCTTTGTGCATCTGCTACAAACCCAAATCTTTGGCTTTTCAGATCAAAGTCCCTCTCGTGTATTGATGTTGGATCTGGGGCTGCCATTGTTCCATAATTTCACCCTCCGGGAGGAGGGTGGGGTCTAGATCTGCGCTCCAGATCTTGCAGAGGGAGCCTTCTCTTTTCAGCAAGGGAAAGATCACATAGGGAACCAAGTTCATGGCCAGGAAGCAGGAAAAGGGGGAGGCTCTAACACACTGATCTTCTAAGAGGAAGGACAAAAACTGTCTGGGAGGGGGAATTTGGTGCTGAATTTTAGACTTGCTTTCCCCTCCCCCTCCAAACCCTGCTTCAGAAGCAAATTAAAAACTATCCCGACAGGAAATTGAAAATCATTTAAAAGACTCTGAGCAGAAAATCTAATGAGCTGGATTTTCAGAGCTAGATTTTCTGGAGGAGATAACACAATGCATTCTGGGGTTCGACCGAGGGGGGTAAGGAGACTGAGTGAACTGTCCAGATATATTCTAGGAATGACTCGACATAGGTCTGGTGGCTAAAGCAGAGGACTGAGAAGCAGGACTCCTGGGTTCTTTTCCCGACCCTGCCTTTCGGTTTTGCTACCAAGGGATTCCTGTGGCACCTCTGACCTCAATACAGGCCCAAATTTTCAAGAGTGCCCTCTAATCCTGAGTGTCTCAGCTGTCGGGTGCCCTCCTTGAGACACCGACAGACAGACTCCCAGGGACACTGAGCACCCACCGCTCCACGAGGAGCAAAGCCCAGAGCACGTCCGATTTCTTGCGAAAGCAGGGGACGGATCTGAAAAATGGCGAGACACAACAGTGACACTTTGGCAAACTGGCCATTTTGGAACTCTGACGATTCTCTTTATATCGACCCATTTTTCATCACAAACTCCAATGCTGTGCAGAGCTGATCTTCTGGGGTTTGTTCATTGCCACGTTTATGAGCTTTTTACTAAATATTGAACTCCCGTTAAGACTCTGGCAGAGGCTTCAGTTTACCTATGCATCACTCCCAGCTCCGCCATCAGAGACAAGGCTGACAAAGGGTGGGAGGGAAAACCGAGGGGAAGTGATGTGTCCAAGGGCAAACAGCGGATCAGTAGCAGAGCCAGGAGTAGAAGCCAGGCTTCCAAAGTCCCCACGGCACCATACAGCCTCCAGATCTCATAGGTTTACAAATGTGGTGGCAGATTATTAGAGAGAGAAGCCTTCCAGATCCCTGCTGCTGAGGATAAATCCAGATCCCAGCCGTCGCCGCCACTACCCCTCTCCACACTTGACCCAGCGTTCATGCAAATAGCCTGCCACCTGCTTCTCATATGCTGTGCTTGCCGTTAACCAATGCAACGTGCCACGCGCTTTGAACAAAATTGGTCCCAGCAGAAGCCCTCAGAAATCCGCTGCAGTGCCCCCATGACGTAGGCTCCATGTCACGAGAGCCTGCTTCTGGTTCCTAACCTTTTCTGCTAGGAAGGCTGAATAAGGGAGTTCAAAGCCTCCCACATGCTGGATCGGTTAGGGGCGAATACGGCACGCACAAAGCAGGCAGCGCAACGGCCCCGTCCCACCACCCTGCGCATGGCTCTGGCCAGCTTTGCAAATGGGGAATGTGGGAAACAAACAATGGACAATAGCCTGTTGGATTCGCCGCGCTGCTGCAAGGGAGGGAGCTGGATGGCACTTGCTAGAGACAGAGTTGATGTGGGAAGGAGCTGTGCAAGCTCCCTCTACACAACTCTGCGGACGCCCCTCAGTCCCGACCCGCAGCCCCCCGGCTATGCCAGTCTTGCCTTCTCCGCACACAGCTCTGCGGACGCCCCTCAGTCCCGACCCGCAGCCCCCCGGCTATGCCAGTCTTGCCTTCTCCGCACACAGCTCTGCGGACGCCCCTCAGTCCCGACCCGCAGCCCCCCGGCTATGCCAGTCTTGCCTTCTCCGCACACAGCTCTGCGGACGCCCCTCAGTCCCGACCCGCAGCCCCCCGGCTATGCCAGTCTTGCCTTCTCCGCACACAGCTCTGCGGACGCCCCTCAGTCCCTACCCGCAGCCCCCCGGCTATGCCAGTCTTGCCTTCTCCGCACACAGCTCTGCGGATGCCCCTCAGTCCCGACCCGCAGCCCCCCGGCTATGCCAGTCTTGCCTTCTCCGCACACAGCTCTGCGGATGCCCCTCAATCCCGACCCGCAGCTTTCCATGTCTGTCTTTGCTACTCATTCGCAGCTCTGGCAATAATACCCTTCGATCCCAGCCTGCAGCTCCCTTTGCTAGTCCACTCCTGCACTCCCCCCCCCCCGTCCCCGCTCCACTGACGCCCCTCGGTCCTGACCTGCAGCCTCCTCTGCTATTCCACGCCACGGCCTCCTGCATAGCTCTGCCAATGCTCATGAATAATGATACCTGGAATACCTGTGCTCCAGGTATCACAGACTCCTCCTTCAGTGCCTGGCAGCTCTAGCCCCGGGAGCAGGTGTGTTCAGAGCAGGCGTGTTCAGGTGTGACCGTGCTCCCCACCAGTGGGCATGTGGGGCCAATCTGGTGCAAACCCCACAGCATGGACCACTGTCCACAGCATCTGTCTATTCAGACGTAACTCCCGCGGCGAGCAGGCCCAGCGGGAGGGAGCTCTCAACTCCCCCTGTTGGGTCTTTTATGTATTTTACAGGACACCTAGTCAGATGGAACCAGCCCTTGCTGCCATTGGCACCTGGCAGAAGGGTTACATGTCGGTCTGTCAGTCTGTCTGTCTGCAATAACAAGGCTCCCCAAGGGGCCCCATCGGGTAGTTCTGACACCCACTCAGCTGGGGGCCAGTTTGGATTCTGTCCGGCTGAGGCGAAGCCAAAGAGGCACCTGGAAAGCTGAAAAGCGTGCGAATTGCAAAGGGGCATATTGTTCTTTCGCAGGCTGGGGGTGGGAGATCGGGAGGCCGGGACACTGAGCCGGCATTCACATGCCACCGTTAGCTGACTCTTGCCCTGGTTCCAGTCACCTTCCGTTTTTTAAAGAGAGGCAGAGATTTCGCTAAGGAACCGTGTGGGTCGGAGCTTTGCTGGCAGAGCCGGGCCTGTCCCACGATATTTTAAGAAGCACAAGAGACATGACAAAGGGAAGCGAAGCCAGAGAGAGAACTTGGGGTGAAGGGGGGAACTGCGAGCCGTTTCCTCCCCACCCCCAGCCGCCAAAACCTGGATCCCTTCTTCAGCTGGCAGCAGCAGCCACCGGAAGGTGAAGCGGGAATGGGAAAGCAAGCAAGAGGCCGAACATTTTGGATGGGCCTGTGCATAGCCAATGAAGCCAGCTTGCATTGCTGTGCACACGAGCCCAGGCCAGGGCTGGAATGTGCCGGCGCTTGAAGGAAATGAAACATGGTTCTTTGGGAGATTTCCACATTCTTCTTTCTGCCTGTTTTCCTTCTGGCATTTCAATTCCTGCACGGGTTGCCTCTCCTGCCCCCTTGCACTGAGGGCAAAGGCCTCTGCAAAGGGCGTCCTGCCCTGCAACAAACCCCACCAGCTCCCAGCACCTCAGAGTACGAGGCCAAGGGGAATTATGAGTTTGGGTGGGGGTATGGGAGCCCTTTTCTTCTCTGCTTCCCTTCGCTGGGGGCCTTAGAGTCACACACTTCCTCTGGTGCTAGCGATTGTGTAGCATGCAGCACACACCCCTACCGGATTACGAAATTCCCTCGTCTCACACCGCTCTGTCGCTGCCCCTCAATCCAAACCCCCTGCTTCTCCCTCCGCTCCCCCCACTATTCCAGTTCTCACGCACACCTCTCTGCCAATGACCCCGTTCAGCTCCAAGGGTCAGTCCCAGCCTAGTTTCTCTCCATTGTGAAACACGAAGTCCCTGCATGCAAAGGCCCCAGGCTTTTAACAAATATGGGCCAGAATGAATCAAGTCAAAGTGAGAGCGCTAAGGTTATGTCTACACTGCAATCAAAATCCCATGGATGGCATGTGCCAGCTGACTCGGGCTCAGGCTAAGGGGCTGGTTAATTGTTGGGTAGATGGTTCAGGCTTGGGCTGCAGCCCGAGCTCTGAGACCCTCCCATCTCACGGGGTCCTCATGAGCCTGAGGCAGCCGGCATGGGCCAGCCACAAGTTTTTAACTGCAGTGTAGACATACCCAGAGGGGCCTGGAGACCCCGGGAGCAGCTGCCAAGGGGGAGAGTACATTGGCTAAGCTACGCTGACCATGATCCAGCCACCGCATGCAACAGATGTGTCCTCCCCTTTGCCACTCAGCCCCACTTAAAGCTCTCCCATTCATAGCAATCTCATAGATTCATCGATTCTGAGGCCAGAAGGGACCATTGTGATCATCTAGTCTGACCCCTGGTATAGCCCAAGCCAGAGACCTGCCCTGAAAAAATCCCAGAGCACCACGACCCTTGGTAAATTGTTCCAATGGTTAATTACCCTCCCTGTTCTAATGTGCGCCTTATTTCCAGCCTGAATTTGTCTAGCTTCAGCTTCCAGCCACTGGAGCATGTTACACCTTTCACAACTAGACTGACGAGCCCATTATCAAACCTTTGTTCCCCACGTTGGTTCTTATAGACCAGTGGTCCCCAACCTTTTTCGTCTGGCGCCCACGGAGGACTGTGGCGGCGGATGAGCATCCGCCGAAATGCCGCCGACAAGCGGCGTCATCCAGAGGCGTCGCCGCCGAAATGCCGTCGAAATTCAGCGGCATTTCGGCGGATGCTCGTCTGCCGGCCAGTACGCAGGCGCACTTAGATGCCTCGGCGGGCACCATGGCACCCGCGGGCACCACATTGGGGACCCCTGTTATAGACTGTGATCAAGTCACCCCTTATCCCTCTCTTTTTTTAAGCTAAATAGATTGAGCTCCTTGAGTCTACCACTGTCAGGCAGGTTTTCTAATCCTTTAATCATTTTCATGGATCTTCTCGGAACCCTCCCCAAATGATCAACCTCCTTCTAGAACTGTGGGCACCAGAACAGGACACAGGATTCCAGCTGTGGTCGCACCAGTGCCAGATACAGAGGTCAAATAACCTCCTGCTCCTACGCACCATTCCCCTGTTTAGACATCCAACAATCACATTAGTCCTTTTGGTCACAGGATCACACTGGGAGCTCACGTTCATTTGATTATCCACCAAGACCCCCAAATCTTGTTCAGAGTGCCTGCTTCCCAGGACAGAGCCCCCCCATTCTGTATATACGGCCTGCGTTCTGTGTTCCTAGATGTATAGATTTACCTTTAGCCATATTAAAAGCCACATTATTTGCTTGCGCCCAGCTTACCAAGCGATCCAAATCACTCTGAATCAGTGACCCGTCCTCTTCGCTATTTGTGACTACCCCAGTTTTTGTGTCATCTGCACACTCCATCAGTGATGATCTTATGTGTTCTTCCAGGTCATTGATAAAAATGCTAAATATCACCAAACTCCGCTCCCTCCATATTCATCGGGGGGTGGGAAGTTCTGTGGAGCCCAGATGGAATGGCTGGGAAAAGTCTACACGTGAGCCGGAGAAGCCGGAGTAGCATAGCAGGGAGGAACTGGAGATTAGGAGTGAGGGGCATTGGCAGAGCAGTGCATGAGGGGAACTGAGGATTAAAATAGCGGGGGGGGGGGGGGGGTCTTGGGTCGGGTTTGAGGCGCATTGGTCAGGCTGTGAGTGTGCGGACCACACATTACCTGCTGGGGTGATATCCAGCTCTAGCCAGCAGTAACTGCCTCTAATTAGCTAAACTAATTAGCTGAGCACTAATCTCCGTAATGACCGGTTTTGCTAAATGCATTTGCACAAACACCTTGGACCAGAGTGGCCCATTCCCAGGCCAGGCCTTAGACCACGGGCATCAGCAGAGCGGCTCAGTGCCATGCGCTACCCGCTGAGTTGTCCCATCGCCAGACTGACAGTGGGGGATGGGGACCCCAGATGCCTGCCCTTCCCCCGGGGCAAGGCTCAGCCTGAGTCCGTGTGGCACACGAACCCAGAGGGGAACCGTCCCGAAAGAGTTAAAAGTCAAACGTTTAAAAAAAAACCCAAACCCTGAACCACATGCGACCTAACCTCCCCGAACGGCTCATCTGAATTTAATAAAGTGAGAGGGGGTGGAAAAATCTCCCAAAAAGCTCTCAAAGAAATTAAAGTAAACAATGTTCTGACCTTTGACCCCTCACTGCCCCACAACTGACACAAGTCTGTTGTTATGGCCACAGACGGTTTGACATTTAGTTTAATTGTAAACACATTCGATAAATACGGGGGGCTGGTGTCGGGCATCTCCCCTCTCGGAAGGGATCCAGTAATGTGGCAGGGCCAGGAACGTCTGCCCCAGGGCAAGAGACAACTCTCCTGTGCGGAGAGAGAAAGACGACCCAGAGCTGAGAGCTGGTGTCTAGAACCGGGAGGAGCAGCCCTGGTAAATCTCTGTCCGGTACTGCAATGGCCATCACCTTCAGCTTTCACCCCCAGGCACCAGGGCTCCGGCTTCTGCTTTCTGCCCTTGGCTGACACCAGGGACTGAATGGAGGACCTGAAAGCCCAAGTCTCTACAGCACAAGTTAAAAAGCCAAATTGACTGGGTGGCACTGTGGGGGTATGTCTACACAACACACTAAGTCCTGGCTCTGACTCAGGTTTGAGCCCAAGCCCTGCTTCCGTCCACACACACATCAGTCTGACTCAGGTCAGCAAACACTCAAGACCTGGTTCCTAGGACCCTGCTAGGGGGGTGGGTCAGAGCCCGAGTCCGGCTGTGATTGAGGTCCATGCCCCGTCATTTTGCAGTGTGGACGGAAGATCATGGTCTGCATAGCACAATATGGACGCGTTAGCACGGCTGTGAGACCCGGGTCCTGCAATTGCAAACCCAGGTTCACAATGCAGTGAGGACACTCAAGCGCAGACTTGGAAACATCGAGTCCACAGACCTGGGTTTACAATGCAGTGTAGACATGCCCTAAGAGACTCACATCCTCTGTGGCTCAGAGGACACCTAACGCCCAGTGACCATGGGCTGCCCATCCAGCTCATAATGACCATCCCAGCAAGGGGGACTGGCCCAGTCAATGCACAGTGACGGCCACAGTCTGGTGTGCTTTGTCCTGTCATCATGTATGACAAAGGGTGACCAGATATAGCCCACGGAGTTCTACAGTGCCACATCCGGCTGCCTTCACCTTCACTACAGAGGTGCAGCCCCTGGAGACGCCCTGCCACAGCATGCCATGCTCCCAGCTTGGCTCAAGATGGAACATGGCATTCGGGGATCTGACAGGCCGTACCTCCGTATTGAAGTTAGAGGTGATGCTAATTAGACTCAACTCTTGGGATTGCCAGTGTCAGGATGGGCCTGTATTAGAAAATGAGACCAGGAACGTGTCCACCCAGTTTGGTGTTTCGTGGGAAGTTTTGTGGGCAGGGAAATGGATTGTTATTTTAGTGATTTCCCCCTTGAGAAAATCTCCCAAGTCGTGATGAGTGCCTTGCCGGGATCCCAAACAGATTGCAAAGAAAAGCAACCTCTAAATCTCAGCCAACGAGAGGTGACAGCTGCCCTTTTGACGACAGCGACACGCTGAGAATTGAACTGGGGACTTCCCGAGCTAAAAGCACGAGCTACTATAGTGGTGCCAAAGAGCTGGGGCTACGGCAGACTCACCACTCTCTGGGGCTGGGCACAGAAGGGGCCTGTAACACACATTCACCAGTGAATCATAGAGGCATCTTCTGAGCTGGGCATTTAGGGTAAAATTTTCAACACTTCTTTTAACCCAGTTAGACTTTTGGCCTTCACAACATCCCCTGCCAATGAGTTCCACAGGTTGACTGTGCATTGTGTGAAGAAGTACTTCTTTTTGTTTGTTTTAAACCTGCTGCCTATTAATTTTATTGGGTGACCCCTGGTTTTTATGTCATGCGAAGAAGTAAGTAATACTTCCCTATTTATTGTCTCCACATCATTCATTATTTTATAGCCCTTTAACATATCCCCTTAGTCGTCTCTTTTCCAAGTTGAAAAGTCCCAGTCTTTTTAATCTCTCCTTATATGGAAATATATATACTCCAGATTATCTATCTATCTATCCTCCAGATAATATATCTGGAGATAAACCTACTCAGAATAAGAATGGAACAGGGCAGGTCATGAGAACGACATGGTCAACAGTCGCCATGCAAGTCAGAGGGGGCGGCGGTTAGAAATTGGACAGGACGGCGGTGCACTGTCAGAGCTGAATGTGCAGAGCCCAGGAATGGAATAGCCGGGGTGCACTAACTTGGGATTGAGATGCATTGCCTGAGCTGGGTGGGGAACCCCCAGGATGGAACAGCAGTGGGCATTTGCAGATGAAGCTTGACTTTCATTGGCAGAGCTGTGCTGGACCAAGGAATAGGGTGTTGGCCAGGGCTGGCAGATCTATGCAGGGATCAGGGCTCAAATAACAGGCTGTCCTTGCAGAGGAGGACTTCAGTGTCTTGGCAGAGATATCTGCTCTGGTTAGGAATTGCTAGTGGTCCATCATGAACACCAATGTCACCCTTGATCTAGAAGGCCTCGCTAACCAGCCTGGGACCCTCAGAGGCTGCATCCACACAGATGCAAAATTCTCTTTCTACTATGGGATTTCCCAGAGCGAACCCATTTAAAAATAAAAGGAGGAAGACAAATGATGAAAATTAACTCAGCAGAACTTCTCTTTGCACTGACCTTCCAGATCAAATCGCATCAGCCCGGATCTGATCTCGCCGCTGCCCTCAGACCTGCTGTTCTCCCCACCTGTAAAACAAATTATATTTCAATCAGAATCAAAGAGAGTGACAGATGAGCTATATTTGATGAAAAATGCCAAGAATCTGCAGCCAGATTGGATTTCACAGAAGCCAAGAATTCCACAGCGGCCAGACTATTTCAATATGATCTGAGGTCAAACCCTGGGTTTGTTTTTCCCCTGGCTAACAATTACCATCCACTGAGGATCAAGTTTTGGATCTGTGTGCAGCGCGTTCGTGCCAGTGGGACAAGGCGGGTTGGGGAGATGGGAGTGGGTAGAGCTGGGTGCTGAGTTCCTTCCTGCTTCTAGAGGACAGCCTGTGAGCAGTCCAGTCGGCAGGGAGCCCCCACTGACCCAGGAGACCTTGCCATCCATCATTTGAGTTGCTCGTTGCTGAAGGTTGAACCTGCTGTGGTTGGCCTTCCCCGAGGGAGAGCAGGCTCTGCACAGGCCGATTGCAGGAGGCCCCTGGCAGGTGAATGCATATGGCAAAATCACCATCCTCTAGTCCCAGACCCAAGGTCTCCTAGCCCGAGAAGCGGGAATCCTCAAGGTCAACTCTGAAGCCAGTGCAGAAATCCGGTTACTCACACCACACTGTAGAGCTGAGTGCTGGCCCACCATTTGGGATGCCACGGTATGGGGCTCATGAGCCTTGGTCAGTGGGAAGCCAGCCCTTTGTGCATGAGGGAGACAGGAGAGAGAAGAGGGCCGTGTGCTCTTTGTAGGACGAAGGGCGATCACGGGCAGGGATACAAGAAATACAGCATCCAGAAAACAGGGCAAAGGGCCTGGCTCTGCCCTTTTGTGGGTTAGCTGCCCGTCGCTGCACACATGGGACTGTGCCCTGCCCTCCCTTACACTGCACAGCCCCTTAGGGGGCCCATGGTATGGACAGCCCCTTCTCGGGCTGAGCCTCACCCCAATAACCAATGCAGACTAGGACATGTGAGGGCGCCTGCACAGAACCCCAAACCTCTGCTCAGCCTGCCCTCTTCTGGGGCCCAGGAGGGAGGGAGAGCCCGCAAGCAACTTGCAGTGAGCATCCAGGCTTATCTGACTCGCATCCCAGCTCGGGTGGGCCACTGCCATTTCAGACCCTGTCATTCCCCCACCATGCGACCTGGGCTCCAGGCTGGGGATGCCAAATGCACCACAGCTCCCTCTGCTGGACACTCAGAAAAAGATGGCATCTCAGGAGCAGCCTGTTCCCGCATCTACCCAGCATTGGACAGGCAGGTAGGATGGTCTGGTAGTTAAGACCCTGGACTGGGATGCAGGAGATTTGGATTCAATACCCTCCTCTGGCACAGACTTCCTTTGTGACCTTGGGCAAGTCATGTGGTCTCTCTCTGCCCCCCCCCCATTCCCCTCTGTGAAATGGGGATAATGATGCTTTGCTGTGAGGATAAATTCATTAATGTTTGCAGCCTGTCCAGATGCTGCAGAGGGATCGATCTGGTAACTGCAATCCACCAGAAGGGGCAGAATTCTATACCACTTGGGGCCCTGCAGAAATAACCCATCCAACCACAGAGAGGCAAGCAAAGCAAATAAATACTCCAGTTGTGGGGTACATGCCCTTGACCTGTTAAGGAGAGAAGAAGCCCTTTTTCGATGTGACCTTATCCGGAGTGAAGAAATTCCTTCCTTTCACTCCCCAAACCCTCTTCACTTTCATAACTCACAAAAAAGGGATTTCTTTTGATTCCGGAGACGCTGCCTGCCAGAGAACAGGGCTGGTGTCCCTTAGACGCTTCCTCTGTGGTTTATCTGCCGTGCAGCTACAAAAGGAAAGTATTGATGCTGACTCCGCCCCTTCCATTAGACCAGGACCCCCAAAATCACCGTTTCCTCTTGGTCTGTGAAACACTAATCCATCCCAGACCGAAAGGTCTGCCTAGGAAATTGTTTGGGAAATTGAAAGGAACCCTTTGTGCTCTAGTTGAGCCTGGGCTTCTGGATTGCAATGGGGCTTTTCTTTTCTTTCTTCCTTGGTGCCACCTTCCTTCCTTCCTTATTATTCCCCAGAAGGGGACGTTCTTTTCTGGAGCAGTGCAGGAACTGGATCTCACTTGTCATCCATGTGTACGGCCCCAAGTGCTTTGCGCCAGGAGCCCCTCTTGTTAAAGTTCAAAGCGAAGCCAAAGCTAGTCAGATCTGGGCTTGATCAATAAACCTCCTTTCACAAAGAGCTGGGCATGGGCTAGCCCCACTGGTGGGAAGTGGCTGTGTGTCCTCGGCAGCAGGCTGTCATTCAGGGTTCTCACCGAGCCATTTGCAGGAAGGGGGGCAAGTGTGATCATTAGGGGGGAGCTGTTGCAGGAAAGGCGCTTGCTTATGCGTGGGGCCTGAGAGAGCCAGGATGAAAATATTTGCTAATCTCCACCTTGCAGTGCAATCAGGTGTGTTCCCAAAGGCATTTTAAAAAGTTCTTCAGAGCCGCCTGGATGAGTCTAGCGGGGGAAGGTTCCCCAGTATCCGGTGTGGGGCCTGACCCCCGTCAGAAGCAAGGAATCCCTCCATTATCCCTCCGTTAGTCTGAATGCTTCGTACTTTGCGCTGCTTTTCCATAAGGCTCAGAGAGCTTAACGGTTCCCAGGCTCAGGAGCAGAGGGATGTTAGCAACGTCTCCTTTAGGGACTCTTCCCAGCGGCAGGGAGCTCGTAGTTCTTTAACACCATTCAGTTGCAGGGGCTGGTACCATGCATTGGCTGCTGCCCCACTCTTGGGGTCTATAAATGCTGCAAACCTTTGCCTGTCCTGGTGGCTGATAACAGAGACCCTCAGGACCCTGGGACTGGGCAGTGCTTAGAAAAAGAGAGAATTCTGTATCCCAGCTGCCTGGCATCTCACAGCCTTTCCTGCCCTGTATGGAGTTACCTGTGTTCATTTCAGAGAGCGAGAACAAACTAACTTCTCCTTTGATTCGGCTTGGAGGAAAAGCCCTTACTTCTCTTGGAGGTAATTAAGCACTGGAGCTAGTTACCAAGGGCAGGGGTGCATTCTTCATGTTTGGAGTCTTTAAATAAATCTTTGCGTGTCTCTCTAAAACAGGGGTTCTCAATGTTTTCCTTTCTAAGCCTCCCCACCCCCAACATGCTATAAAAATTCCATAGCCCACCTGTGCCACAACAAGTGTTGTTCTGCATATGCAGTAAATTAAAAGCCGGGGCCGGCGTTAGGGGGTAGCAAACAGGGCAATTGCCCAGGGTCCCACACCACAGGGGACCTCGTGAAGTTAAGCTGCGTGGGCTTCGGCTTTCAGCCCCAGACACTAGGGCTCGGGCTTCGGCTTTCTGCCCTGGGCCCCAGCAAGTGTAACGCTGGCCCTGCTCTCTGGTTTATTTTGGTGGACCCCCTGAAACCTGCTCACGTCCCCCCCTCCCCAAGGGACCCCAGACCTCTGGTTGAGAACCGCTGCTCTAAAAAATACCCTCGAGTTACTGAGCTCCATGCAGGAACCACTTAGGCAAATTCGCTGGCCTGTGTTATACAGGAGAGCAAACTAGTGATCATAATGCCCCTTTCTGATTTAAAAGGCTGGAATCTATGCGAGCTGTTATTCCTGCTAGTTAAAACTCCTTCACTGTCAGAGAAGAAAACCTCTGGATAAATCTCCATGGATAAACCAGACCATGCTACCTGCCAAGTGAGGGATCAGTTTGCAAACTCTGCATCCTGGTCCACGTTTGGATGTCAAGCCCCCTCAAGCTCAGGTGTGTTTGAATCTAAGGTTTGGCTTCAGGTCCTTCTCAGTGCAAGACCCACCTGGGGTGGAACAGAAAAAGATCTGGTGTGAACGCCAGTCACATCAGATAGCTGAGGTTCCCATGGCTCGGTTGGAGAGACTTCAACATAAGAACGGCCAGACTGGGTCAGACCAAAGGTACATCTAGCCCAGTATCCTGTCTTCCGACAGTGGCCAATGCCAGGTGCCCCAGAGGGAATGAACAGAACAGATAATCATCAAATGATCCATTCCCTGTCGCCCATTCCCAGCTTCTGGCAAACAGAGGCTAGGGACACCATTCCTGCCCATCCTGGCTAATAGCCATTGATGGACCTATCCTCCATGAATTTATCTAGTTCCTTTTTGAACCCTGTTATAGTTTTGGCCTTCAAACATCCTCTGGCAAGGAGTTCCTCAGGTTGACTGTGAGTTCTGTGAAGAAATACTTTCTTTTGTTTGTTTTAAACCTGCTGCCTATTAATTTCATTTGGTGACCCCCTAGTTCTTGTGTTATGAGAAGGAGTAAATAACACTTCCTTATTTACTTTCTCCACACAAGTCATGATTTTATAGACCTCTATCATATCCCCCCTTACTTGTCTCTTTTCTAAGCTGAAAAGCCCCAGTCTTTTTAATCTCTCCTCACACGGAAGCTGTTTCAGACCCCTAGTCATTTTTGTTGCTCTTTTCTGAACTTTTTCAAATTCCAATATATCTTTTTTAGTCTGGGATCACCACACAAGTGGCCAGCTCTGTTTGAGGACCAGCAGAGAACATGAATACCCAGGATGGCAGGCCTGCAGCTCTAAACCGAAAGGCTTATGTCACGGAGAGTCACATGAAAAAAACTTTCCAGGCTTAATGAATAAAAGACTCTCCTTGTTCTCACGAACGCTAATGGGGACGAGAAATCTGACAATGGGCTTGTGCTGATGGCCCCAGCCTGGCTGCGGACACTGCTCGGCACGGAAAGAAGATGCTTCCTAGGAGTTTAACATTTTATTAAAGACAACAGGAACCAATGAGAACACACATGAGGATTCTGCTTTTAATTTTAGCGGTTGCAACAATGAGTCCCACGTCCTTTCAGACGACGACGGGGGGTACCCGGGCGCTATGGAATCCCTTAAAGGGACATGGACAAGGACTGGCTTAAAGCCTTTTTTTTTTTCTTTAGCAACAACTTACTATGGTAACTTGTCCTCCATGAATAATACACAGAGAGAGAGAGAGAGAAATAAGAAGTTTGAAAATCAATATTTCTTTCTCTGCCAAGTTTATCTTATTTTTTTAAAATGTCACATACTGGTCTGTTCCCTACCCCTCTTCCCTGTCATTTTTACAAGTCTGGCCCTTTTTTGGATATTTTTAATTTGCCAGTGCATCCCTTCTTCCATAGGCGCCGACTCAGGGCTGGTGCACCCACAGAAAAAAAATGAGTGGGTGCTTAGCACCCCCTGGCCGCCAGCTCCCCTCTCGCCCCCCAGCGCCTACCACCCGCCACGATCAGGCTAGAGGCTCTGGGAGGGAGGGGAAGGAGTGGGGATAGGGCACGCTGGGGGGAGGGGATGGAACTGGGCGGGGTGGGGGCTTGGGGGAAGGGGGCAGGCCCTGGACTGGAGCAAGGGGTCGAATACCCCCCCGGGCCCAGGGGAAGCCAGTGCCGATGCCTTCTTCCCTCTCTTGTGCAGCATGCCAGCCGCTACTCTTCAGCAACAAACAGATTCATTTATAGCCATGTGGCTTTGAGGATGAAAGTTGCTATGTACTGAGATTGTAAGCGCCTTGGGGCAGGAGGTTGCCTTTTTGTTCTGTGTTTGTGCAGCGCCTAGCACCTGATCCCAGCTGGGGCTAGGATAATGTACTATATACATTATGTGACTGCCACAGGGACCTCTACTCACTGCCGGAGTGCTGCCTCCTTCGGGCCACGTCTGGGGATTAGCTCTGCCGGCCCAAGACCCGTCTTGCTCTCCCGTTCTGCAGCCCCCCCTTGCGCCTCAGGAGCTGCAGCGCCTCGTCTTCGTGGCTTAGTTCTCCAGCCAGTTCACAACAGTCCTCCGCATCTGGGGTGCTATCAAAGTCTCCCACACCATCCCAGCGGCTAGACAGGCTTCAGGTTCACTGCCCAGACTGTGCCATCCTGAGCTGGAACCCGGGCCCACCCCGTCACTGGGTTCCAGCCCTGGACCCTATCTCCAGCAGCTAAGGTCTGTACTCCCACGAACCCTCCTGTCACTCCCCTGGATGACTTCCTACCTCGCCTCCTCCACCCTTCCCCGATCTCCTGGGTCTGCTGGACAAACCCTCCTTGGGTCCAATTCCCTTTCTCTCCCTTGCCCCAGGGAGAGTGGCTGCAGCCCTCTTCCCTGCAGCCTCCTGTCTGCTACCAGCTCCCTAGTTCTATAGGCGCTCCGCCTGTTCATACACAGGTGAGCTTCCCTTATTTAGGGCTTTCCTCTCGGCCTAAATGTGCCCGGGTTTGCAGCCTACTGGGTTAATTGGCCCATCTGGCCTACGTTAACCCCTTTAAGGTGAGTGTGGGGAGCACACCCCATCCCAGGGACCAGTATACCTATGGAATGTGCACACTAAAGATGATCTGAATGTGCAGGAAGTTTAGTAACATGGAAAGGATCCATCCAGAGACGGTAGGTCACTGATGCTTTTGTGAACTGTGCTAATAGGAAGGGTAAAAAATTGGTTAACTGGCTAATCCAGCAGGAAAAATACTCCAGTGAGTCATTTTATGGTCTTTATTCGCCTGCACTCATCTCTCCTCTCTGCCCGCGTTTTTACCACATTCTTTCCATTTCGGAAGTATCGAGCACTCGGGAGCTGATGCCTGACAAGGGAACTCGTTGTTCCCCCGTGGTAAAAACCCACCATTAAAAATGCCAGCAAAAAGTTTTCTGCCAATTAAGAGGCACGGTCAATTATGTGGTGTATAATTAAGGACATCCATGTGATTGTGCAACGTTGGATGATACGTTGGTATCAGGAAGAAGCCTGTAAGAAGTGGGTCTCATGAGAACATCTTCATTGGAAACACTGAAAAGGCCTCTCTTGTGATGGGAAAACTAGATCCCGTCCCGTTCAGAACATTTCCTAACCCAAGACAGCTCACCATTTATTCAGTGTGGGGTGAGATTCAGCTCCACGCTGAGGTCAGGCACAAGGGGTATCCATCACTGAACCTTCTGTCTATTGTCCGTCGCGTTTCTACTGTGCCCATCACCAGGCTCTCTAGGTGCCAGCTAATAAGTGAGACTGGAAAAATGAAAGCTGTCTTCAAGTTGGACCTACTAACCACAGCTTTACAGATGCAGCAAGGAGAAGCACTCAATACCCAGCTTATGGCAAGGACTGTAGGCTAGACTGATCCATGGGATAAAGAGGTCTAGCTAGGGTGACCAGACAGCAAATGGGAAAAATCGGGACAGGGGGTGGGGGGGGTCATAGGAGCCTATATAAGAAAAAGACCCAAAAATCGGGACTGTCCCTATAAAATCGGGACATCTGGTCACCCTCGGTCTAGCATTGCTGAAGCCACTGGCTGACCTCAGAGCTGTTTATGACTCTGAGTTTTAATGCCTATTGAGTGAAATTTACCCCTGTGCAGAGGGCTAGAACATGGCCCATGCACCTTTTAAGTCCTACTTAAGCCTTTAAGTGCTTTTGGAGAGGACACCAATATGTGGGAGTGGAACAGTCAGGGCTAAATTACCTTGCTTAGTCATAGTGAGTCTCAGATGGTAGCTAAGGCTTTTCAAACCACTCCAGCTATGAACCCACACAATGACTAGAGGGGAAGGCATAGGAGACGTGTGGATGCCCTCAGGAGAGGGACTGAAACCTCAGACATGCTTTCCAACCAGGAACCTGTGGCCTAAAGAGTATCTGGACACGTATCTCTTCAGGCGGGGGTTCAGTCCTGCCTTGAGTCATAACGAAAGTTGGGTCGGGTTCATTTCATTCCTCATTTGTGCACATCCTAAAAGTGGCTACACTTTTTGGGTATGAAGAGAGGTCTTGGGCTGAAATAGCAGGGGGTACTACAGACTGGGAATGAGGTGCATTGGGGGAGGTAGAGGGTTGGAATTTGCATGAACCCTGCTAGCGCTATGTTTGAATCCAACCCGCATTGTCTGCTGCTCAGTTTCATGAGCACCAGGATTAAAAACAAAAACTGTAAGAAGAAGCAGTCAAGAGGTCTGAGACCTCGATCGGTAGAACAAACCGTCCTCAAGTTTATACCAGTCACACAAGCCCTCTGCTAGCTTTAATGAGCCCCTCCCGTGCATATTAGCGGTCTGAAATCAGAGACCAACGTATCTGTCTGCAGTTAGTCCAGATCTATAAACCTGTCCATGGCGTTAGTGGGTATAATTGGGAACTGAGATGGGATGGATCCTGCTCAGAATTCAGCAGGAATGCAAGAATGCCTCTGGAGAGAACTGCACCCACAAGCGAGCCAGATAAGCCAATTAACCCAGAAACACTGGGTTTTAAGACATCATAAAAATAATAATAAAAAATGGTGATATGCCCCATGTGAAAGCAGAGCAGTTATTAGGTAGCAGATGTAACATGGTTGGGAGCAACAGGGGGAGAGAAACATCACAGGCATCCCAGCTTCCTGGAGACAGTCTGCTCGGGCTAACAATGAGAAAACCTGGACAAGGAGGCTTCTCAGTGGCCAGAAGAGCCCCATAAAGCCAGGCCTGCCTGGCAAGAATGAGAGACAGAGAGGAGGGACCAAGGAGCGAGCCTGGTGTAACTCTGGTGCTAGAGCAAACCGGGCTCACGTCCTACCAGCTGAACAATTCAGAGAGGGCAGAGGAAAGACCTGAGAACTCCGGGGGAGAGTCAGAGACCCGACCGAGCAGGACTGCATTGCTGGCGAGGAAGGATACTTAAGGGCCAGGGCAGAATGACGAGCCCGGGGTCGGGGAAGTTTTGGGGGACCCAGGAGAGGAAGCAATATGGGCAGGAGATAAGCTCATGCAGCCAAACAAATCCTGGTTGAGTGGGCTCAGAAATCAGGGGGGTAGATCAGGCAGGAGAAATGGCCTCATGTCACCCCATGGCCTGGGGGCCCTAGAGAGAGAATGGAAAGTAGCCCCCCCAAAATCGGCTGGGATGGGAGCAGATTCCGAGCACACGAGACCCAGCAGGGTGACAGGGGCTGGAATTCCTCGGGCTGCATGATGAAGTTATAAAACATTTCTGAAGGTTCACGTGGCTCTCCCCGTGATGGGGGAAGAATGTCTGTGTCAGGATGTAGTTAAACCTCAGTGCATCCCCTCAGGGGGAAGAGATCTGTGACAGACCATAAAATAAAAGCTCTTCAGCTGGGGCAAGCAGCTCTGGGTTTTGCTCGCAGGGGGGAGGGGTTTGTCTAATTTGTCAAGGGTGAAAAAAACAGCAGCAAATATTGTCCACTGGACTGGGGGATGGGGGATGTGGTTCTGGTCACAGACAAGCACACCATGGCCCTTAAAGAGCACAGGGCCTTGTGGTAAAGATCAGGGAGAGTCAGGTATTCTGTTGAGGTTTTTTGTACGGTGCCCGTCACCGTGATATCTGAATGCCTGTCACAGGACAGCTCCGTGGCTTCCTTGGCTTGCCCTTTACATCAGCTCCGACTCACTGGAAATGTGTTTCATG
Source organism: Emys orbicularis (assembly GCF_028017835.1). Lineage (NCBI taxonomy): Eukaryota > Metazoa > Chordata > Testudines > Emydidae > Emys > Emys orbicularis. Next base: position 3,805,601 of record NC_088705.1, on the reverse strand, counting down.
CATTGCAAAAGATGTCACGCAAACAACCCCCACTGGACGAGGACACATCACCCTGCTGAATGGACCCACCCCCAGAACGGTCTTGGCTCTGCTAAGGAGATGGCAGGGGCAAAGTCAGGTTTGAGAAGAGATCGGCCCCTTTAACCCAGGGGTTCTGTTGTCCAGAAATTAATATGGGAGATGGAAAAAAGCAGGTCTCCCTGCTGGAAATGGGAATGGGGGTGTGTGGAGATTTTAAGAGAAACACCCCAGGGCTACTTTTGGTTTCTTGCCCCAGTGGGGCTATTCCCAGGGCAAAATTCACCCCTGTGCAGAACATAAGAACATAAGAAAGGCCGTACCAGGTCAGACCAAAGATCCATCTAGCCCAGTATCCTGTCTACCGACAGTGGCCAATGCCAGGTGCCCCAGAGGGAGTGAACCTAACAGGCAATGATCAAGTGATCTCTCTCCTGCCATCCATCTCCACCCTCTGACAGACAGAGGCTAGGGACACCATTCCTTACCCGTCCTGGCTAATAGCCATTAATGGACTTAACCACCATGAATTTATCCAGTTCTCTTTTAAACTCTGTTATAGTCCTAGCCTTCACAACCTCCTCAGGTAAGGAGTTCCACAAGTTGACTGTGTGCTGCGTGAAGAAGAACTTCCTTTTATTTGTTTTAAACCTGCTGCCTATTAATTTCATTTGATGACCCCTAGTTCTTGTATTATGGGAATAAGTAAATAACTTTTCCTTATCCACTTTCTCCACATCACTCATGATTTTATATACTTCTATCATATCCCCCCTTAGTCTCCTCTTTTCCAAGCTGAAGAGTCCTAGCCTCTTTAATCTCTCCTCATATGGGACCCGTTCCAAACCCTTAATCATTTTAGTTGCCCTTTGCTGAACCTTTTCTAGTGCCAGTATATCTTTTTTGAGATGAGGAGACCACATCTGTACGCAGTATTCGAGATGAGGGCGTACCATCGATTTATATAAGGGCAATAATATTAAAAAGGGGATAGAGAATAAGACTGAGAATATGATTCCTAACATCCTGTTTGCTTTTTTGACCACCTCTGCACACTGCGTGGACATTTTCAGAGAACTATCCACGATGACTCCAAGAAATCAGCACAAGGGCCCCTACTTAAATCCAGCCTAGTTGAGGCCTCATGCTGGACTTTTGCACAAGGACCAATTTCACCCCTAAAGCACATGACCTGATAGAACAGGAGGCCCGGAATGGATTTGGGTTTTAAAGGGAGAGCCGCAGAGTTGGTTCCTGCTTTGCTGCCCTCTAATGGCTGAAACTTTCCATACTGACAAATTTCTCCTATCCACACATTGGGGCCTGGCAAACAAACGCCGGCATCTTTGCTGCCTGCCACTCCTTTAGCCAGGCCAGCTGGCGCTCACATTCTGTGTCTCTGGCTGAGAAAGGGGGACTAGACCCCCAAACATCTCTGTCTGTATTTAACTCTTCTGTGGATGCAGTGCCGGGGTGGGGATGTGTATAAGAGGAGTGCAGAAAAGCACCAGGTTCAAATAGCCCAGCGATGCAAAATGGGGCATAGGGACTGAGTTAAAATCCATAGAAAGGAAGCACAGATCAATTCATTAAGTCCTCAGGCTACATACTGAGGCACTTCCACATGAGTGAAAGGTTACAGAAAAATACCTCCTCCCATCCCATTTACAGTGTAAAACGGATCTCACTCAGTGGAGAAAGGGTGTGAGCCAGGATTCCTGGGTTCTATTCCAGGATCTGTCTCCTACTCACTGTGTGATGCTGAGTAAGCCATTTCCCCTTTTTGTGTCTCTGTTTCCCATTCTTTGTCTGTCTTGTCGATTTAGATTGTAAACGCTTTGGGGCGGGGACTGTCTCTCACTATGTGTATGTACAGTGCCCAATTGTAACAGGAGCCTCTGGGTTTATTATAATGTAAATTAATAATAATAATTCACACCTTATTACTGCATTGTGAGACCTATAGGTGAAAGATGCTAAGTATTAATATTATCTCTAGGTGCTTAAGATAAGTGCTAAGCACTATTACTATCCCTACGTTCATTTATAATTTAATATGATTTTTTTACTTGGATTCTTCTGATGGGAGCCAAGTTAGCCTTTTGGCAAGGACTTGAGTCAAGCTGCTCAAAGCTTTTGGAATGAAGCCCCAAAAGACCTAGTTAAAACCTTGTTAACCGTGGGTTCAAATCAGCTTAGTTGCATGCAAAAAAATTTTTATTTGTAATTGCTTTATTTTATTAGGCCTCGCAAACTTGTTGTCAAAAGTTAAAGCAAAACCGGTCATGCTGCATATTAAGGTTCCTTTATAAATGGTTAATAAACAGTTAATAGATATTATAAGCATCTTACTAGAGTGAGTAGTATGGGTTATAGATGGTTATAAGCACATCAACAGAACTTGTCGTGGTGACGTCACAGGAATACACAACCTATTGATCTGTTGGATTCTAAAAAAATCTATAACAAGTGAGTAATCATTTCTTTAAAAGGCCATTCATCATTTATTTACCCCTTACAAACTGTTTTTAAATGGAATCTGTATGATTGGAAAACCTCTTTAAATCGCTGCAGTTTTCATCTAAGCTGAACTGGTCAAAACTCATTAATTTCCTTCCTGAGTCTCCCCTTTTCCTCACCAGGTCTGAACAAACCCCAGACAGACATTAAAACTCAAGAGGTGCAAAATCACATGAACTGAAACAGAAGGAAGGATTCATAAAAAAACCCCGGAGAAATAGATCCGGCAGAGATAGCACCTAGGTAGCTCAGTGACAGGCACATTAGCTAATGCTGAGGTGGAGAGATGAATGGAAACAGACGTTTTACACTGTTCTATGGCTGAGATAGGATGTGAGGGGCTAGTTGAGTCAGAAGAGATAGGTTAGATCTTGGTGTAAATCAGGGTAGCTCCACTAAATTCAATGGGGTTATGTTGATTTATACCAGCTGAGGATCTGGCCCGTTATTTTATATAAAATCTAGAGCTAGTTGGGAAACGATTTATCTTCATTTGAAAAATGGATGAAAATGAAAATATTTTCCGTTTTTGTCATTTCTTTTTGGATTTTTCTTTGAAAAATGAAGATTTCAGTTTAAAATGGAAAAAAATGGGTTGGCCTATGATTAAAAAAAATTTATTTTGGTGTTTTCTGCTTTTTGAGAGAACCCCCCAAATTCCCCCCCAAACAGACATTTTTCCAAGCCAGTTTCCATTTTGTCGAAAACCCCATTTTCGACTGAAAAGTTTCAACCATTTCTAATAAAAACATGTCAGCTCCTGAGCACGTGCAGTCCACAGCATCCGAGTGAAAACAGACAACTGCAACATCGTACGTTAGATAGAAATAGTAACATGGTCCACATTGCAGTGCATAGAATCACGTAGAGCCTGTCTCATTGCTGAGATTTAAGCTCATAAGAAAGGCTTGAGATGTGCAAACATCAGCTCTGGTATCTTCTCTGAGAACATGCTAGACAGATGAGTGAATCTAGGAAGCATTTGAAGTGTGGATTCTAGTTGATTTGGGGATCTGTGACTCTTCCCCACTATCTCTGCTCCCCTTTAGGCCCACATGCTGGATCGGTGTCACTAAGCCCCGATATGCAGGAATCTAAGGTGACATGGATTCATAGATTATAAGGCCAGAAGGAACCATTGTGATCATCTGGTCTGATCTGATGCCTGGGTATTTGGGTGAATGTCAGTTACCCTGTCAATTTCTTGTCTGATTCTTTTTTACACTGCTAGTAAATACAACATAAAAAGAACAACAACAAAAACAAACAAACAAAAAACACCCACACATGTGCAGCTAAATTAATTATTTTTATTTAAATCTTTGAGTGGTTTTGTTTGGTTTTTAATTTGCTTCCAAGCTTGGGGCCTCCTTCTCCAATACACTCATTTTACATGGACGTCTCTCTTGGTATCAGTAGCAGGATGAAGTGCAGGATCAGAGCCTCAAGCTACGTCCTCACTACGGGTGGGGGGTCGATTTAAGATACGCAAATTCAGCTACGCGAATAGCGTAGCTGAATTCGACGTATCGGAGCCGACTTACCCCGCTGTGAGGACGGCGGCAAATCGACTTCCGCGGCTCCCCCGTCAACGGCGCTTACTCCTACCTACACTGGTGGAGTAGAAGCGTCGATTCGGGGATCGATTGTCGTGTCCTGACGAGACGTGATAATTCGATCCCCGAGAGATCGATTTCTACCCACCGATTCAGGCGGGTAGTGTAGACCTGCCCTCAGACTGTGGGCCAGATACTCACCTTGTGTAAATCAGTGTCGCTCCTTGAGGTCAGCGGAGTTATGCCGATTGTCACCAGCTGAGGATTAGGCACCATGTCAGCAAAAGAGGCTTCGACCTGGAGCAGATTTTGACAATGTCTATTAACACAAAGCAAAAATCCCAAAGGTTTTAAAACAGACGCAGTTCCACACTTTGCAATTCTGTTCTATTCAGGTTCGTATGCTACATCTGTCACTGTGGTATCTGAACACCGAGCATCCCTAGAGAGATCAATGTGTCTATGTTATAGAGACAGACAAGGTGGGGGAGGAAATATCTTTTATTGGACCAGCTTCCACTGCTGAGAGAGACGAGCTTTTGAGCAGCACAGAGCTCCTCTCCTTCACCTGTGTGAGTGCATGTGTGCAAGCGTGTCGACACGGGGCCAGATCCTCCTCTGCTGTGAACCAGCATGGCTCCATTGACAGCAAAGATATCAATTTACAGCAGCGGAGGATCTGTCTCACTGTGTGCGTGCGTGCGTGCGTGTGTGTGTGTGTGTGCGCGTGTGTGTTTAAACACACACCAGATAAGAGAGACTGCAGGTGCACTCAATGTACTACAGATACAATTTACAGATAAAGGCCAGATCCCAGCTACTGTTAAGCAGCATAACTCTGCTGAAGTCAATGGAATTTGAGCAATTTTCACTAGCTAGCTTTTGGCTCCCAGTTGTAGAGGAGCGTGCATCTATACTCCATAGACTGCTCTATAGATTGGAATCAAGTGCTTCTCCCCAAACACACACCCAGGCCTTGTAATAACCCATAAAACATCTTTTAAAATCCTTTCCTATTGAATGTTTGTCAAGAAGACTCAAACATAAAACCAATCTCGGCAGATTTGACCACAAGCCGTTGATTCAGTGGGAATGAGGCTAGGGAATTCCATTTACCGTATCCCGTACAAACTCACCTCAGGTCACTTCCACATCGTATAGTTTTACTCTCACAATAAACGGTCAGATTAATCTGGTCATTGGCTTCGCTATAAAAATAAACACCGGCCGCTGAAGATAACGGTTGGACCAAAAGGAGCGCACACAGCAGCGTAGGGTCAGGACAGAGCTGTTAGGAACTCGGGGCAAAAGGGAACCCATGCAAAAGAGAAAGCTGGAACTGTGGGATTTGAGTGTCCCTGATTCCCAGCAGGGGTGTTTCTGGGCAATGCTACATCAGATTTCCTGTTCTCAGCTGTGAGTCACCGCCTGGACTCTGCTACGCTGATAAGAAAAGCAACAGGCACAGCTAGGAGTGCAGTATCTTCGTCCCTTCTCAGTCTCCCTCGCTCACATTTCCTGTTGCATCCTTCAGCCACAGCCCTGCTCTCATGACATATTCACAGTCAGAAGCTTGGAAAGCGACAACGCTGCCTGCAGTGGTCCAACATAGCATCAAAAGAAGCCACCCCACGTTACAACAGTCCTGAGAAGTGTTTGGCACAGCGCGAAAGGATGGCCTTGTGGTTAAAGCACAGGACTAGAGATTGGGGGGTCGGTCCCAGGAACTTGCTGTGTGACCTTGAGCAAGTCACTGCCTTCCTGTGTGTCTGTTTCCTCATCCGTTCAATAGGGATAATGATGCTAAACCACTTCTTTTAGGGCTAAATTAATTAATGGCTTTAAAGTGCATTGGGATCTGCAGATGGAAGGTGCCGTAGACTTGTGAAATATACTTGCAGCACTATTGTAAGAAGGGAACGGCTCCTCAGAGCCTTCTGAGTGAAACCCTCCATTCCACCTGGTTCCAGGTGTTGTTACAAACCCAACATCCGGCCGAGGTTGGGATGAGATGCCAGCAAACATTCACCCCAGGAGGATGCAACAGATTCCTAGGTTCTGACTCAAATGCAGGCAGCTTATCCCAAATCCCACGCTTTGCCCGAAAGACAGAGGGAAAGTCAAGGGTACAGGAAGGGGGGAGGGGATAAAGGGAAACGAAACTGTAAAAAAAGGAACTGCGTGAACCCTTGTGAAGTGAAGTCAGCACAGCCCAGGGGGAATGGGGCAAGCTGGTGCATAGTCACCCTATCGCTCCGCCCGCAGTCTTTCCTATGGGGAACAGGCATCCTGGCAGCAGAGCCCAGCACAGGGAGGGAGTCAGACAGCAGTAAGACCCCCAATCCTCAGGCCTGCTATAATTTGCACCCCAGAGGCCATGGCCCCTGTGGCCAGCCAGGGCGCAGCCAAGGTGTAAGAACCACCGAGAACATTTCCTTCCACCCCAATGTGCTCCTGGTGTCCAGGGCTTGTGGCAGCAGCCCCCAGGGTGTTCTGGCTGGGGGCATTCCCTAGTGGAAGGTGGTGTTAACAGCTTCGTTACAGCCGCTTTGCACACCTGGGCTCAATAGGGCACCTTAGAGTTCAGTATTCCATCGCCATGTCTCTCAGTGAGGGGCAGGTAAGGGAGACCCCCTCTCCGAGATAAGTGACTGATGCGCCGACGTACTATCCACTGGGTTAAAATTGCTTCAAGCAGGGTCTAGCTATTCCATAGCTACCCGGTCCAGCCCCCACGCTGCACTCCTCATCCACGAGCTGAAATCTTAGGGCTCTGTAGAGTCCATAATCTGCAGCAGCAGGTCAGTGGCATCTGCACTCCGGGAGCGCGCATGGTCCAAGAGTCCAGTGTAAGCTCTTCCTGTTTTGTGTGTGGACACAATACTCTGTGGTTCGGTGGGTTGATGTCGGTAACCAGGCAAAGAAAGCCAGTGGAAATTACTAAGCTTGTTTCTTAGCAGGAGGCAGGAAAGCTCCTGGAGTTTTAAAAGTAGGTTTTAAATTCTCAAAGGCAGTGTGGGGCTGGTTTATAAGCCATTATCCGCCCGAACGCTGTTACATCCCTTCTCAGAGCTCAGTAACTTAACTTCTTTACAAGTTTGTTTTACAAGGACGGAAATAAAACGCTTTTACAATCAGAACACAAGAGATTAATCAGATTCTTAAAACAACTTTATGTTAATAAATAATATCAGACAGGTGGCCATAAATCCACCTCAGTGTGCTGAACAAGAGACAGGGGCATATTTATTTGCCGGGATTAGGACGTTTAGAATTGGGACCACTGATTTTGCAGCTGCACTAGCCTTTGTTGTCTGGTTTGTCCCACAGGGAACACACAGAAGTTGAGTTCTTGGATCATGTGGTTTTTTCCCTGCAGAATCCAGATAGAGGAGTTTGTAGAAACAGAGCAAAGCAGTAACTCGGTGGTTTTGGCCTTCAGTGCCTCATTTGAACCTTTTTCTGGTTTTGATCCAAACGGGATTAACACCCTGAATTTTGCTTGGCGTTTCTGGTTCAGAAATACACAAAAAAATAAACAAATTTTAAAAACTCAGTGAAGCTGAGCCTGGCTACAGATCAGAACTACTTGAATGCACCACACTCTTACGCTTGGGACAAGGGCTGCAGGCAGGTTTGCAAACTCGAGTTCAGCCAATGTGGGTTTATAACCAAACTCCTAATCCAGGCAAGTTTCACCAGTTAGGAAAGTTTTGCACGGCTCTGAGTGTAGCGTCAGTTTGGGAAATCATCAGCAAGAGCTGGAGAGCTAAGAAAGAAAAGCTCCTTTTCCATGGGAGTATTCTTAGTCAATCAAAGCTGAAAGGAGAGAAACACACAGACAGTGGGCAAGGGCTGGTCCCAGAGAGTTTATCAACGTTTCCCTGGGAAAGGTTGTCTGCTTTTTAATTGCCCTCTCAAGGCAGAAAACAGGAATGTGACAGCTTTATTATATTGTAACGAGGGGGGTGGTGTCTGGGTGCGTGTGTTAGAACTGGGCCATTTTTTTTATCAAAACAGTTATTTAACGATAAGCAGCTTTTTGATTTACATGAAAATTTTTATGGAAAGTTTTCATTTTAGTTGAATTTTTTTTTTTTTACCCAAAATAATTGTTTTTGATCTTTCTCTCCGCTTTGAACTCTTTTGCTGGGGGGGAATTTTTTTCATTTCACCAAAGAAGAAGAAATGTCAAATGAAATGTTTTTTGTTTCATTTGGAAAATGTTGCTATAAATATGTATCATTTTTCAACAAGAACGAGAGAGAGAAACACAACCTCCCTCTCCTGAATGGACTCAGAACCGCTCAGCCTTGTGTCAAGGGATTTCCATTGCTAACAGCTAATGGAGGTTCCCATTTCACTCAAGAAGGCCCTGAGTTCTATTCTGATTTGCACCATGAAGTTCAAAGCAGCCACAGTGACAAGCCAAATGTTCCTAGGTGGCCTCTAATGTATTAGGATAATAACTCTAGGTTGATTGTGTGTTCGACTAAAAAGGCGGATTGTTAGAATTAGCAGTACTGATCTAAATCTTTGCCAGTGCCCCGTGTCTCCAGCTCAGCTGCTCCTCCCCCCTCTGACTGGTTGAGAGTATTTGGTCCAGCCTGACACACTTGCCTCTAAAGGGCTAGACTTGGAATGGGAAGTGTAGCACATTTTCAATTTAGGAAACAAGGGCTTTTAGCAATTATAGCGACATTCCAAGATAAACTCCCGCTTCCTGATGAGTTTGTTTGCATTAACTTGTTTGGGCGACGGAGAAACGGATCCCTGTGAGAGGGCTACAGAGCCATGGCTCTCCGGACTGAAATAGTTTGGTAAATTTTCTCTGCATGGGTGAAATTCCCTCTGCTACCAGAGGTTATTATCTTCATACAGGAACCAACAATATCCTTTCATTTAGACACTAATTTAAACAATGTGTGCAGAGGGTGGGAGTGCTTGCTGCTTAGGGATCCTTTGAAAACTCCAGGACTGAGCCAAACCAAAAGAATGAAAAGCCCAGCTGTCGGAGGGGATGTCTGTTTGCAATGGATCCCTTACACAAAGGGAAGATGGGCCTGAAATGCAGCATTCGGATTCTGGACCCAAAGTTAAGGGAAGTCTTGAGTTTAAATTCCACTTCTGCACATTATGGAATGGGGCCCAGCGTGTGAACTGGCGATTCAGGTTCAAGGCTGGATTGCAACGTTCGGTTGCGAAGGGGACAGATTTGGTGCAGTGTGGTCCAGTCAGCAGAATATGGGAGGAGGAGTCAAGAGGCCTGGATTCTGTTCCCAACTTGACCGTATTTCTGAGCTTTAGTCCCATCCTCTCTAAAACAGGGATGATGGCTCTTGCTCATCTTCTTACAGTCCTATGGATGAACGGTGTTCTAGAACAGCTGAGTATTGTTATTCATTTATTCCATTATAGAAAGGCCCCCAAACCATGGCATTCCCCTCTGGGTTCAGATCTGGATTGAGCCCCCCATGCATCCCAAAGTTGGGGCTCTGTGTTTAGACACGGGGGACCTGTTTCGTGCCCATCACTAAAGGTAAAGTCAGCAACATTTGCTCTCTCTCTTCCTCATGGAAATTCCTACTGAAACTTTTCTGCTGGTTCCAGTTGGCAACTAGGAATTGGAACAGAGCAATGGTGTTATTGGATCCTGGAGCTACTTGCCCTCCAAATGAAGCCAACAGACCACGGAGTCTGATGAAGCGGACTGGGAGCCCCGTAGGGTTTACTAGAGTTGGAAGAGACACGTTACATTCCCCTTGGGAAGAACCAGACAAAGGGAACCCGTGGTGCATGGGAGAGCCTGGCAGTAAGAGGAAATTAATTACAGCAAATATTAAGCAGCTGAGGACTGGATTGGAGTGAAGGAGACTGGGCATGGGGGGCAAGTTGCTTCTTTATCTTATACGGCTGCCATGTCCAGGAAATTCCCTTAGGAATGATGCAAATACCAGTATCATTGTCCCAAGGGAAACAGGAAGTGGGGGCAGGGGTAGGGGCTGGGCACAGGAAGGGACCTGTCATGGGGCTGGGTTTTCCCTGGCCTCTACAGTGGGACCAATGGGAAGAAATGAACTCAGATAGCCTGAACCTTTGAAACCTTTTGCTCTGCATGCAGGGCTTGGCCCATGGTGCTTTGGTCCCCAAAACGAAAGAAGGACCTGAATCAACATAGCAAGTGCCTCATCTCTTTTCCCAGCCCTTCCTTGGGTCCCTCTCCTGGGACACAGTGGCAGTCAAAGAGGAAACGTGTAGCACCGTTGGTATTTACACTGTTCCCTCAGGTAGTGGCTTTCTAGTAACATCGTTATTTAAATAGCTAGCAACAGTAATACTACGGGTACATTGCTGCTCTGGGGCGGGGGGGGGGGGCGTTCATACCGTGGGAACAGCTAGCGATGATAACACTGCAGGAAAAGGCACTTGGATGCTGGGAGGGGGGTGGGCACCTAAGTACTAAATCAAATGGAGAAAAAATTCTCATTACAAATTTTTCCAAAGAAGGCAGATCAGGCCGCGGTGTTTGTGTGTTTTGCCCAATGAGGAAAATCGGTTTCTCTGCTTAGCCAAAGTGTTCAGCCTTATCATTGCAATTTCCATACGGCCGGAGGGTACAATAAAATGCTTTTAAATTTGTTCTGTCATAAAGCTCACATTAAGCATCAGAAAAGTCAGAGTGTATAATTGATAAATTATAAAAACATTTTAATTTCCATTCTCAAGAACAGACACGGCGAACGCAGAACAAGGAGGCATCAAGGACCCTAAGATGTCCCGCTCCAGCTGTGTGTCGCCTGGCCGCACAGGACAGCAGGGTGCTGCTGGTATCAATGTTTTCAACCAATGTGGCTCTTCCTTTTAGTTTCATCAAGACAGCCCCTGGAATGTTCTGCTCTCACCTTCTTTATTGGTTTTGGAATAGCAGGTAGAGGCCCTGTCCAAGATGGGGGTCCCATTGTGTTAACCACTGCACTTCTACAGAGCAAGAGACATTTGCTGCCCCAAAGATCTTGCAATCCAAATAGCCCAGGCAAGGGTGGTTATTCCCATTTTACAGCTGGGGAGCTGAGCACAGTGAGATTAAGTGACTTTCCTAAGGTCGCCCAGGGAGATTGTAGCAGAGTCGGATTTGAACCCAGATCTCTTGATGCCTAGTTGAGGGCCTTAGCCACCAGCCCTTCCTTCTTCCGGAAAGCTGACTGTTTCATTGGCAGACTGAAGCCCTACCTGCCTCTCCCCAGTAAAGCCTTTCCCTTATTGAATGTCTTTTTACAGTGGGAGCTGTGTGTGCTCCCTTCCCCGCACCCCAGAATCATCCCTCTGGGGACCCTGCACATAAGGGGCGAGTTTGGGAACCAACATGAAGAGCTGAGGGATTGGTCAAAAACATCCCAGTTCCCAGCCCTGCCCAGGTGAAGGAGACCACACCTATGGGAGGGAGACGTGGGGGCTAGCGCCGGGAGCAGGGAATTGCTGGCTTCGGCCCTAGCTCACTGTGTGGATGGCATCACCTCGCGGGGTCTTAGCTAATCCCGACCCATCTCCCCAGGGGGGTGAGTCTCCAGCAGCCAGTGTAAAGGCCTGGGGAGTGACGAGGGGCTACAGAGGTGCTGCCGCGGGAGTGGGGGGGTCTTATTCCTGTAGCCCACCCACCAGCTTAGCCACTGGGAGACTCTATAGTAGACCTGCCCTTTCAAGGGCACAGTTGAGAAGGAGATAGCAAGGCTGGGAGCTGTTAAAACGGGGGAGCGGTGAGAGAGGGGGCTGCTGCTGGCACAGCCTCAGCAGACGCCCTTTCCCTGCTGGCTTTTCGTGCCATTTACTGGCGTGCAGACGGTAACAGTGGGGGGAGCCCCAGCCATTACGGCTCCCAGAGAGTATTTAGCATAAATTATTTCATTATAAATTAGCCCGTTAGCCGGCCATATTCTGGAGCACAGGTCAGGTTCTCAGGGGAATGTCAGCGGCAATTAGCAGCCTAATGACCTCTTTCCTTTGGGAGGAGGGGGACCAGGAGAGTCTGCACCGGTCCAGGCCTGTTTCAGACGCTGTGTCTTTGCCGGGTGAAAAGGTGAAGCACGTAACGCACCCGGGGATGGAGCCTTCCCTTTCCTCTGATCCAACACTTTTCCCATTCTCCCCGTCCCAGCGTTTCATTGTCTTGCTCATGGCTGCTGGTTTGCTGGACCGCAGCCCATTCCTGTACCACTTTGCATTACTACAACGGCATCTTCCAAAGGCTTTGCCGGATAGTTCGGCCCCGCCTATGCGCTGCCGAGGGGATGGCCCACAGGCTAGGTACATATCACTAATGCCGTGGCGATAGGCGCCTTGAGAATGCGATGGATGAAATATCATTTTATCCCCATTTTACAGTTGGGTAAGTCGAGCCCCAGAAACCAGAACTCAAGGGTGAGATGAATGGGGTTGCAATTAACAGAGCAGTGTGAGCTGGTGAAACTTACCGTGAGGGAAGTGATAGCGATAGCAAGAAAAGGAACAGTAGGAAGGTGTAATATAAAGTAAGTCCTTTGGGCTAGCTGCAGTTAGCACCCAGGCCTGGCAGTGAGGAGATCCTGCTGTTGACTTGCTAAGTGACCTCAGGGACAAATGCCGCTTATGCCAGCTGTGAATATAGCCTAATCTTTCTCTCTGCCCCTGCCTGGAAAACAGGACAAAAATACCCACTTCTGTAAAGTGCTTTGGGATCCATGGATGAAATGCATCAAGGGGTCCAAATATATTTATTATTATCCTACAAGTGGAAAGACCAACAATCGAGACCAAGAGTTTAGCAGGACTCAAACAAGAATTAGACTTGGGTATAAATGACTAGAGTATCATAGAGACAAGGTGGGTGAGTCAATATCTTTTATTGGACCAACTTCTGTTGGTGGACAAGACAAGCTTTTGAGCTCCACAGAACTCTTCTGCAGGTCAGAGTGTCATAGTAAGGATTGAAAAATAAACAAGAGTTCTGCGAGGGCTCTAAATCCCCATGCTTCAGAGCATAAAACAACCTCTTACTAATAGGGGTCAGGAGGAAACTTTTCTTGAGGGCAGGTTATTCCATAACTGCTGGGTTTCTTGCACCTAGCCAGCCTTGTTGGAGACAGGAGACTGAACTCGATGGATCCTGGTCCTGTCCAGTTTGGCAAGTCCCCTTTTCTATGCGTCACACCCTGACAAGATCTTGGTGGATAAGATGCTGGCTGGAGAGAACTTCTAGGTTTTTTTGTTGAATTGTGTAATTCTTATGAATATTCACACCCGTGTCAGGGAGAGAAGGCTCATTCCCTAATGGCAGGATATCAGTTGGAACATCATCTAATTGATTACTTGGAAATTGCTCTTGGTGGAAAGGGAAGGCCGCTTTTTACTCTCAAGGAATTAATTTCGCTCGTGTCATTCTTTGCTGTGCTCAATTAATCTCGTTAGTTAGCACTTCACACTAAGATACAGGAGGAAGGAGTTGTTTGATACGAGGAAGATTAGGTAATGATAGGGTAATGGAGGGTTGTTACCCTGGCAAAAGGGTGTGTGGCCCAATGCTGAATGAGCTAGGCTAGGAAGACTGGGGAAAATCGTTGGAGTCTTTAGGGTGGTGGTGATCACCTCCAATGACTGGCTAATATGTATATAGCCTACTGGTATAATAGCACGTCTTCCCGTCTGTCATGGGGGAGACCAGTGTTTGAGTTACAGTAGCACCAAGGGGCCCCAAACAGCATCAGGGGCCCCATGTATTAGCTGCAGTACAAACACATCGTAAAAGACATTCCGTGGCCTGAAGATCTTATAATCCAAACAGCCGAAGGAAAGATCACGACCCCCATGTTAGAGGTGGGGAACTGAGGCATTAAGTGACTTGCCCGAGGTCCCACAGGAAGTCAGTGGTAGAACCAGGAATTAAACCCACAGCTCCGGCAGCCTAGTTCAATGCCTGCCTTGGTTGTTCTCATGGGGGAGAGGGAAAGGCCGTTTTAGCCGCTCTCGAGGCAGTATGCTCATGCTGGTGGTGACAAAGGGGCTATGTCTCAATGTAGGTGGATAATTTCAAATGCACAAATGGCACCTCCCTCCCCCTGAAAATGAATGGTGCCCAGCTGCCATGAGGGCCTTTGCTATTATTAGTCCTGGGAAAGATTTGCCAAGTGCTGATGTCGGTTTTATTAGAGGCCTGCTATAGAGAGAGCAGTACTGAAATTTGGGTATTTCTTCTCCCATCTTTTAGCAAAGGGTCTGACAGGCATCAATGAAATCCGCTTCACACACCCCTTCACCCACACCCATGGTGGGGAAAAACAGATCAGCGTTGTTCCCTGTTGACAGGTGAGGAAACTGAGGCACAGAGCAATGACATGGCTTGCCCAAGGTCAGCCAGTAAGTCATGCCATAAGCCTATGTGCCCTCCAAAGAGATCGCTTGACATGCTGCGGAGATGCCACAGTCTCCAGGGTTAGAAAACCAAATTCTCTTCCGCTTTAATAAGTGGCAGTTGGTTACTTCAGCAGCAGCTCCTGTTCTGTTTGGGTCCCAGCAGGGAGCCTGCACTCTGCAATGGGCAGACAACAAGCCCCTTTGCAAGAGCGCTTCCAGGGAACAAAGCGCCATAGAACCTCTGAATGCAAGGACCACGTCTCTTCTCCACGGCTGTGCTGACTGCAAGTTCCCAGCCTGCAGAGCCCTGGCCCATAGCCATAGGTTTCATCCTTTCTGTTTTCCCTGATGCAGCATCGAGTGTGGGGTGGGGAGGGAGGAAAAAAACTGCTATGCCAGGGTCTGTTCCTGCTCACCTGACTCTTAAAGCCATAGCGCAGATGTGTTTGTACAGTACCTGGCCACTGGCTTTTAGGCAGAGCCACAATACAGGTGATGATCATAATGAAGATGAAAGCTCACCCCTGCCACTGGCTTCTCTTTATCGCATGGTGACAGTTTTGCATTTTGTTCATGTGTCATGTAATCAGGTAAGGGGCAAAGCCACTTTCCCCCCCCCTTTTCCTGTGGGGCAGAACCAAGCAGACCTATCAGCTCTTCCCGCCCATTGCCAGGCGGGACGTACGGCATCCATTTTTAACTCGGAGGGTTAAGCACTGGAACAATTTACCAAGGGCTGTGGGAGAGTCTCCATTGTGGACATTTTTTAAATTAAGATGTTTTTCTAAATGATCCGCGGTAGGAATGATTTGGGGGAAGTTCTGTGGCCTGTGTCATCCAGGGGGTCAGACTAGATGGTCCGAGCTGGCCTTGGAATCTAGGAATCCATGTCCCTGCTCCCCAGCTCCCTGTACAGCACAGAATGCAAACCCTAAATCAGCCTGCCATGCTAGAGATGAAAGGACCCCATCTTGCAATCACATTCTGCAAGCAATCGAAGGCTATTGAAGGGGAGGGATAACTCAGTGGAGTGAGTGTTGACCTGCTAAACCCAGGGTTGTCAGTTCAATCCTTGAGGGGGTCATTTAGGGATCTGGGGCAAAAATGTGTCTGGGGATTGGTTCTGCTTTGAGTGGGGGTTGGATTAGATGACCTCCTGAGGTCCCTTCCAACCCTGATATTCTAGGATTCTACTCACAACAGCCTGCAGACTTATTTTAGTTTGATGCAGTTTAAACCTGCTCCTAAACAACATAAGCTAAATTGAAATAAACCTGGTTTAAACTGAAGCATCCACACAGCCCTTGCCCCCGGTTTAAATTACATCCTAAACTGAATCAGTGCAGCTCTGTGTGCAGAGACCCATTTAGAGTTGGCAGGATCGGACCCTCAAATTGTAAAATCTCTAGAGCTCAGACTGTCGTCTTCTGCTTTGCTAAGTGTCGTATGCTATAAGTAATAATCACGTAGGAGCTCTCCAGACGAAAATCTGAAGACAGGCTACTTGCAGATAAATGCTTATTCAGTCGTTAGTAAGAAACAGATACACACAGAGAGCCCAATGCATGTAAAGCTACTAACAAGCTGTAACCAGCCAATAAATGCTTTATAAAGTTTGCATGAAACTCCTAGTGACCTGCCTTGGAAATGCTTTAGCTTAGCTGCCCGGGTTGCTTTCCAGGAGCTGTTTGTATCCACTGCAAGTCCTCTTGGAGGAATCAACCAATAAACTGCAGACACAAAGGATTGCGCCTGAACTTGAGCAGTTAAAGCTACTCACGCAAAGATGGGCTCCCCCATCTCCAACACCGGCAGCTGGCTTTGTGGGCCGTAATCCCCCTTCCTCTGCAGAAGGAGGTGCAGCCGGGGGGAGCCCGCAGAGAGCAATACCACAACAATTGCTGCCTTTTCTATACTGGCTATTGACCGTCTAAATCGTTCTTTGGTGATTACAATATAAATATAGCTTTTCATGGAGTAAAGGCCTTTTATGGGATCCACACACACTTAACCACTTAACCCCAGGGACAAAAAGAGCAGTGAATTAGCTGTTCAGAGGCTGCTCGTGCAGAAAGGCGAGGCCTCAATAGGATTTGGGGAGCTCGGTGTATCAATTGCTATGCTTCAGAGGTTGCCAATGGGGGTTTTGGAGTCAGAGCATGTGCCAATAAGGGTTGTGTGGATATGGATGGGGTATCAAAAAAAAAAAAAGCAGCTGCTTCCTTTTAATAAAACAATGATTTATTCATCGTGGCAGGGGGGAGCAGGAGGGGAGGAATACATTGCAGAGCACCCTGATGGCCCAGCGACTTAATGCCATCAGCGTTCGTTTTCTTTGGACACTGAGCAACAAAATGCTCCTGGGATTGTTATTAGACAAGGAGCCGTAATGGAGATTGACTGAATTGAACCCTGCCCATGAGTGAGCTCGGGGCTGGGAAACGGCATCCAGCGCAGAGGTGAGCCGGCTGAGGGTGGTGGGACCAGAATCCAAACATCCCCAAGGTGCAGGAGTACTGGGGTCTGGTGTTCTGGGGCAGCCCAATATGGACAGTGACTTACGCCAACAAGCTTGGATGTGGCCTGGGCTCCAGACCGGAACATCTCTTACCTTGGAGGGGAGAGTTCGGATTTGCTGTCCCAGTCTGGGACACTCCCTGGTGTAGAGAGACACAGAAATGAAAATGCTCCAGTGGTTCTGGGCATCGCAAGGCGCAGCCTGCACATCTCGCTGCAGCCTATGGGGGGGGGTCAAAGCTCTGGTAGGTGCGGTGCCCAACTCTGACCTTCACCAAGTCGCCCAAGGGGTGTGATGAGGACAGACTCATTCATGACTGTGCTACCAAGCCAGGACACCCAAGGTCCCTTTGAAGGGCTCACACTTGTCTATGCCCCGTATGACCTGGGGAGCAGGAACTCCTTCTCCAAGGCTCCTGACCTCCTTTTGCCAAGTCCAGCTTCGGGATCTGTGGCTATTTGGGGTGGTGACAATAAAGGGGTTGGGGGGAGTGAGCGGTTGGGTCCTACAGGGAAGCAGGTGTACAGCAGAGATGGCCTTACAGGAGTAGAGCCTTCAGCAAGGGAGAGGGCTGAGCTGCTAGTGCACGTCAGCGTCCTTGAGCCCAGAGACGCTCCCCTCACCCTGCTTTCCAGCTCGGTTAGTAGGTTATGGAAATCCCAGGCGATGCTCAAGAAGCAAGGTGGCCATGCGGACTGCGTGTTGTACTGGGATTCAGAACAGCCGACCTGCCAGTGACCCTGGGCACCCTGGATGTGTCATTTCCTGCCTCTGTTTCCCCTACCGCCCGTTATCTGTCTTGTCTATTTAGATGAGAGAGAGAGACTCCCTGCCCCAAAGCATTTATGTATGTACAGGGCCTGGTACGATGGGGCTCTGATCTCGTGTGGGTGCTCTCCGTGCTAGTGTAATACAAATAAACCATACTAGTGTAGATACCACAGAACCAAGACATTCGATACTTAATGGCTATGACCATGTACATTTAAAATAAAGAGTCATCAACTTAAAAAATACCCGTGAGGCTCTGATTGGGTGTTCTTCCTGTAAGAGTGCGGCAGGCTGGGAACCTTGTCCAGGGCATCGCACAAGAGAGTTAGCAACAGGGAGACAATCTGGCTCTACCTGCAGGGGCTGCCATGGGGGGCCTAGTCAGGGCACTCTGTTTGGAGGTTGCTCCTGAGTTTCTTTCGCAGTCACTGCTAATTAGACTGGGGTTTGGCTTGTGTGTCGTGAGTCCTTCCCCACCTTAGGCTCTGCGATCCCAATGAGCCAGCACCACTGCTGTGATAAAATGACCCTTTCCCTTCTGCGCAGTGCAGCTGTCGCTGCGTCAGTCCCAGGATATTAGGAGACAAGGTGGGAGAGGGAATGTCTTTTATTGGACCAACTCTACCTTGAATGGTCCCTTACAATCTGTGCTGACTACTCATGCCAAACGATCTGTTCCTCCTTGCATTTAGCTGTGACGCTGGAGGCTTGAAGAAGAGCTTGGCATGGCTTGAAAGCTGGTCTCTCTCCTCAACAGAAGTTGGTCCAATAAAAGAGATTGTCTCTCCTCATCCTCTTCCAAGCACCCAGTCCCAGTGTTTGGCTCAGTCCAAGGTGCATTGGGCCCAGCTCGCTCTGTGCATCCTGCCCAGACCCCGTGCATAGAGCCTGGACTCCTGAGAGGCAGCTGCCATGAGACGGGAGGTTAAAGAGTTCAGACAGATGCTGCTTCCTCTCTGTGCTGCCCCCATCTTCTCCCCTTTCAGCACCCCGTCTCACTCCCAGCAGATGCCTCCTTGCAAATGCATTCATTTCATTACAATGCACTGCAGTTTCCCCATCGCTGTGGCTGAGGAGCCAGGCAGCAGGCAGAGTGGACACATGAAAGACAGTGTCGGTAATTAGAGAAAAGAAGTTTGCAGGCGGCGGGCGCCCCCAGCATCTATCTTACAATACGGCCGGGAAAGGGTTAAACTAAAGAGAGGATTAACATAACATCCAGCCCATGCAAAATACACAAGGCACATCAGCTACGTAGGCACAAACAGAGGCAGTTTGCCTAACAGGTAGAGAAGAGGACTCCGAGTCAGGACTCCTGGGTTCTATTCTCTGTCCTTACCACTTATTTGCTCAGTTATCTTGAGCAAATAACTTAAGTGAGCTCCACTCTTCCCAGCTGTAAAATGGGAATTCAGCAGGGACACCCGTCTGGAGGGCAGAGGTTGTGAGGCTGTGAATTAGCTAGTGTTTGCAAAGCATGTGGAAATTGATGGGTGAAAATGGCTAGAGAATTACTATTATGCTATTAATATTAGTGAGGATGCATAAAGACGAGCGTCATCCCATTGGGGGATTCTGAACATGAATCCGAATGAGAATGTTGAAATGAAATGAGAATGTTGAAATGAAATGAGAATGTTGAAACTTCGTTTTGAGTTTTTCCCATCCAAAATGTCAATGAAACTGGCATATGCCTCAGCCTGCAAAGTGTAATGAGTTTACCAAAACTGCATATGTGATGGAAAACTATTCCATCAAAAAAGTTGCTGCCAGCTCTACTGGACAGTAATAGAGTAGACTGTCATTCACCCTTGCAGCTTCTGATCTGAG
This sequence comes from Emys orbicularis, assembly GCF_028017835.1. NCBI lineage: Eukaryota > Metazoa > Chordata > Testudines > Emydidae > Emys > Emys orbicularis. Next base: position 3,786,005 of record NC_088705.1, on the reverse strand, counting down.
CTCCTCAGCCCCCAGCGACATTACACTCCTCATTGTTCCTGTGCCCTGCTGCCCTCCATGCTAACCTCTCTTTAAAATGTAGATTTTCCGCAGGAATCAATTCCGCAAGGCTATGCCACGCCTGGATCCTGGACTTGGATGGTTGTTCTGTTGCAGTCTTTGAGAGAGAGATGGCATCTGTGGCACCGTGTCCCAGAGAGGAAATGTGCAACTGTGCTGCAGATGGACTGGATTTCCATGCCAGCTGCTCGGACAGCCACTGCTCGGCACCCAGTGCCAACGAGCCGTGCAGGTGTGCTCCGGGGCTCTTGATGGCAGGCAGAGGAAGAGCAGTGATGATATCTGCAGGAACCTGACTAAGCCCAGAGAGCTCCGGATTTGTATCTGTGTCTTTCATAGGCTTTAATCTCTCCTCTGCATCCCTGAATAACAACAGGAGATTGGATCCCCTGGCTGTGTTTCCACCATTCAGGAGCTGAAATGAAGTTATGAGCAGCCTGGGCTTCACTTTGGTTTGGTCCCACAAACAGCTCCCTGTGGGTATTAAAATAGCCAGTGAAAAACTCAGATGCAAATGCATCCAGATGCTGGACACACAGATACAAATGAGAGGACCCAGGCACTCCCTGAGGGCGAGACCCTTGGTACCAGGGCATAGCAAGCCAGATGCATTCCCCACAGACAGAGGCTGCAGTTTGCTGCCCAAGCCTCCCAGTTACACTGAAAATTCACCGGGGTTTTGCTTCATTTTCCTTTGGCGTTTCTTTTTTGGTGCTTCTGGTATAACCACCTCTGGCCTGTGCCCACGGCTGAGGGCTCTCACGCTGTTCCGAACCAAACTGGAAACACAAGTGGCAGACATTTTACCAGCGTGTGTGTTCTCCTGCGATCTCCTTCACGAGTCCTTGCAGATGGGAAAGGTTTGGATTGAAGAGTCCAAGAAATAGCCAGGATTTGGGTCCTTATCAGAACTGAACCTGAGATCGGTGTCAGCTCGAAAGCTTGTCTCTCTCAGCAACAGAAGTTGGTCCAATAAAAGACATTCCCTCCTCCACCTTGATATCCTGGGACCAACACAGCTGTGACAACACTGCACACATTTATATTGAGCCTTTCCCTGCAAAGATCCCCAAGTGCTTTTTAGATGTACACGCACCAAATGCAGCCACCTCTAGGGTGGAGTGAAGCACCAGTTGGCACACACCATACTGAAATTTTGGCCAGAGGCACTGGAACAACCCCTGCCTCATTCTTTCAGAAAGTGCTACAGGATCTGCAATGTCCATGCAGAACCTCGCTCTTCAAGGTCCCAGTACCCAGCAAACTTAGCATTCAAATGGCCAGCTCAGAAGGAAGGAGGACTACATTGACCCTACTGGGATTAGAATCTGGTTTCAAGTCTCCTGGGCGTGTGAAGACTTGAAGCTTGGACCCCTGAGCCACCCGTCCACCAGCCAACAGGAGCGGAGGCAGAAGTGGTGACTGGGAATGTGTTGGAAGCTGTGGTCAAGTGCTGGGTGCATTGAGTGTTGGCTTGGTCTCCTTTCGCAACTGTGCCCCGTGTAAACATGAGAAAAGCTTTCACTGAGCGGGGATGTGGGGGAAGAATCAACTCAAAGCAGACCTGTAACACTGCTGCAAAAAAAAAAAGCCAACAGCATTCTGGGATGTATTAGCAGGAGTGTTGTAAGCAAGACACAAAGAAGTAATTCTGCTGCTCTACTCTGCGCTGATTAGGCCTCAACTGGAGTATTGTGTCCAGTTCTGGGCACCACGTTTCAGGAAAGATGTGGACAAATTGGAGAAAGTCCAGAGAAGAGCAACAAAAATGATTAAAGGTCTAGAAAACATGACCTGTGAGGGAAGGTTGAAAAAACTGGGTTTGTTTAGTCTGGAGAAGAGAAGACTGAGAGGGGACATGATAACAGTTTTCAAGTACATAAAAGGTGGTTACAAGGAGAGGGAGAAAAATTGTTCTCCTTAATCTCTGAGGATAGGACAAGAAGCAATGGGCTTAAACTGCAGCAAGGGCAGTTTAGGTTGGACATTAGGAAAAACTTTCTAACTGTCAGGGTGGTTAAGCACTGGAATAAATTCCCTAGGGAGGTTGTGAAATTTCCATCATTGGAGATTTTTAAGAGAATGTTAGACAAACACCTGTCAGGGATGGTCTAGATAATACTTAGTCCTGCCTTGAGTGCAGGGGACTGGACTAGCAGACCTCTCGAGGTCCCTTCCAGTCCTGCAATTCTATGAAATAATTGGACTGAAACAAGAAGACGCAGCCGTGGGGAACAGAGCAGTGGAGTTTAAATAGAGGAAAAACAAACACCACTGTGCGCATCAGCAAAGTGCATCGCAGAGGAGCATGTCTTGCAAACAATCCCCATGCTGTCTGACAGTCCCTTTGGGGATGGTCGTGAGTGTCACTCTTAGGTGGGCAAGAACCACGGGTGCATTGGATTATACAAAACTAGAGCCAAGCTTGAATCACGATTCCAAGACTTGGGAGAGAAGCCAGATAACTGGTGCCAATTTTTATCTTGCACGGGGCAAAAACTTGAGGGTGCCCTTGATTTTTAAAAACCTGGCTGATCCGTTCTTTGGGTTGCAAAGCAAATTCCAAAGAGGGGCTGGTTCTACTCCATTTTATCCAAAACCCCTCATGTTAAAGTCTGTGCGTACGGGGCCGAAGAGTCAGCTAAACAGCGCCCTCTTTGGGTCCAACTCCAATTTCCATGGCCCTATTCCCTTGTCATCTCAACCAAGCGTGTGTCTGTATCCAACTGGCCTTGTTCGTGTAACAAGGGTCTGAAATAATAAATAATAAACCGGCTTTGTCTGAAGGTAGGTCAATGCCCTGGGCCTTTCCTAGTTTAATGAGATATTTGTTGATCTGCTTGTGACAGCGACAGATGTTAGGGTTCGGGTCCGAGGCTGATGGCGCCTACTAACCGCGGGCCACCAGTTCTCTGCTGCACTGCTGAGGAGTATGTTCCTGGGCTGAGGCAATCGAAGGGGAAATGGCCTCGGAGCTCCTTTGTCCTCTCCCAGAGTTACAGCTCGATTTTATTCTGGCACCATTTGAAAATGCAGATCCCAGGACGCCGTTGGGAGCTGCCCCTGAGCAAAACGCTAGGAGTCTGTCCTGGGGTTTGGTCGCTCTATAAATAAACACTGTCCAGTCTTGTGATCGTATTAGTCAAGTTGTTTCTCAGCGTGCAAGTGGGAAGATCTCTGCAAAGGAGACAAATGCCCTCTGGGAAGTGAATGCACAGCTGGGAGGTAGGGGGAGTTTAAAAGAAACACAGCCACACTGGTACAAGAGACCACTCTTATTTTCCTGCTGTAGTGACTGCCACAAAGTAACCCCATACGTAGTAAGCACAGTCCCACTCCACATTCAGTAAGGACACGTCTGCTGTGACATTCAGATACTTGGCCCTTCAAAACGAAAATCTTCTGGGACAATATGACCCAAGGAGACAAGTTGCATTGCAGTGCAGAGCCAATTGGAGGGACTGGAGGGCAGAAGCATGTGCCTGCTGCTTGTTGTGTGCCAGATGCAGTGATGAGCCTATAAGACTGTTGCGGGAATGAGAGAGGGAAAGGGTTTATGAGGGCCCACCGAGCCCACCTGGAGGCAGTGCAGAGACCTAGCTGCCTTCTAGTCCCTGGTGTGTTGTCTGCAGCCTGAGGTTTTGGTGACACCGGACCTGCTGGGGCCTTCCTCCTGCAGCAAACACAATGAAGATGAGAGGATCTGACTGGGTCTCGGTCCCTTGGTGCTCATTGCCAAAGCTCCCATACACACCCTCAGGCCACCCACAAGTGTCCATCCCACTGCAGCCACCCACAAAATGTCTGTCCTCCGCTCAGCATACAGCCACCCATACACTGACGTTGGTTCTGCTGCCCTAAGTAACAGCCTGTAGGAGTAGAGTCATTCCTGGTCATAGCACCAGGACTGAGCTACAGAACTGAAAAGCAGACGCAGTTTGGGCAGGCGAGACACAAATCAGTTCCTTCCCCTCCTGTCCAGCCTGGGAAAAAGAAGGGCCACAAATGGGATTTCATTGAAGTCTCTAAAAGCTTAAGCAGAGCCGCTCAAGTCAGGCTGAGGCCCTATTTTTAGCCCCACACAGATGGGAGGATAAAAGGGGGACGTGAATGGAAATGAAAGACAAACAAACGCCGAGCAGATGTTGGAAGAGGTGCTTTCCCACTCTCAGGATGTGTGTGCGCACAGAGAGCCGGAGCGGCACAGGCACCACCGGGGTCAATCACAGAGCAAGGCACAGGAACGCTGGAGCTTCATGGGAACTGAGGAGCCAGGACACCGGCTTTCTGGGCAAGGCTGGAGAGAGGCAAATGGGGCTTAGCACCCCTAAAACACTGGGGGCTTCACAGAGATAACCAGCCTCCCCTCACCCCATTCCCACCCACCAGATGAACTCATCCTCCTGCCAAGTAAGCAGCCGATCCCGCACCAACAGGCAGTTGGCCAGCAGCTACTCGGCCTCCTTCCTCCTTCCCAGCTCCCTCGGCCCATGGAACCCAGAACCGAGCCTCACCTCGCTCGGTGTGAGGACAGCTATAGAAAAAGAAATGGAAGGGGGTGGCCTAGCTAGCTAGCTGTGGCATTTCTTATCAGCTTGGTCTCCATCAGGGCCGGCTCCAGGCACCAGCGGAGGAAGCACGTGCCTGGGGCGGCACATGCTAAGGGGGGGGCATTCCAGCCATTCTTGGGGCGGCACAGTCCGAGCGGCTTTTTTTTTTTTTTTTTTTGGCTTGGGGCGGCAAAAATGATAGAGCCGGCCCTGCTCTCCATGCACTGATAAGAGTGCACAAGAGGAGGAATTCCCAGTGAGACGTGTACCTTTGCTGAGGTACTTGGCCAATACAGCCTCCTTGCCTAATGCAATCTTGTCACCCTCTGGCCAGAGTGCAGTCCAGGAGGGTTGAACATTCCCATGATGCCTCGGGTCGGACTCAGTCACCAATTTCCCAGAGGGAGGATGGTCTGGTAGCTGAAGCACAGCAGAGAGAGCATCAGGACTCCTGGGTCCTATCTCTGGATCTGCCACTCATTCTTTGTGTGACCTCGGGCAGGTCACTGAGCCTCAGTTTCTCCCCCTAGAAAATGCAAATAGTGATCCAGACCAATCTGCCCAGGGGCAGTTCGGAGGCTTACTCTGATAAATGCCTGAGCTCATCAGCTAGAACGTGGCAAGCCTTAAAGGGAGGCAGCATGTGGCTCGGATTGCATTTGCTCCTAGTGTGGCCACAAGCCAGTGGGAAGAAATGCCGCCAAGTAAAGCAGAGATACTGGGCAGTTGGTCCCCCTTCAGCCAGAGAGCGACTGACCGGGCAAATGGGAGACATGCCTGCTCTCCATCACTAGTGTATTCAAGTCCATGTACAGGAGGCAACAAGTCTCCCACTTGCCTCAGAGAGACCCAACCATTTGGGAAGGGGAGCTCTGCGTGGGCCTCTCTATTTTAAGGGAGGCAGATAGACATGGGATTGGAAGGCTGACGCCTGGGGTGCTTTCTGGGACGGGGGGGACTCCTCGGGGAGAAGACAGGGGCTGCTCTGTGTAGCTGAGAGGGGCTGGGGAAGAGGCAGCTCAACACGCGCAACCGTTTTTACAAACAGCCTTGAAGTAAACAACGAGGTTATAAAAGTTCATGGGTCTGGGCTTTAAATAGTCCATAACTAACTGTGCCCTGGGCCCGTCTGGCGGCTTGGGCATTGGCGCCCGACTGAAATTCATTGCATTGCACCAGGAAGCCTGATGGGTGGAAAATTTTAACAAGAGCCCGGGAAACCTGTTTCGATGACAAGCTAATGGGAGAGCACAGGAGACAGTGCGGGGTTGCTGGCCTCCACTCTCACCTACCCCTGCCCTTGGCATGTTCCCTGTCCTCTCCAGGAAAAACACCAGTTTTCCCAGCCCTGGGAAGACAGGATGGGGTAGAGCAGAGGGAGAGCAGGAGGCTTAGAGAGAGAGAGACAAGATCAGAGCCCAGAAAAGGGGAGAGATGAGGGTGGTGGGGAAGAGAGAAAGGGGCATGTTCCCTCTTATGGGGAAGAGCAGGCTGCCCGGGGCCGGGACTGGGGATAACCAACAGGTGCCTGGCACCACATGGGCAAAGTGTGACCCCATTGCCATTAGAGTGTGAGTCAAGGGTTTGAACCCTGCCATGTTTGAGTGGATTCAGAACCAGGCCAAATGACTCCATCCAACCGATCTATAGCTATGGCTAGATAAACAGATACATGACACATGCATGTGCACTCACACACGCTGGCAAAAAACATACCCACATACAGTCTATTTACACAGAGAGAGAGAGAGAACTAGCTTTCTGATGCTGCTAGAACCTTTTTCCATTTGTTCCCAGGTCCTCCCCAAAGACTTCCAGCCACACCATCTCCGGGAAGTCCCCTCGCTTCTTACCTTTGGGATGCGTTTGATCTAGTCTTTGTCTCTCCATGAGTCTAAGGCTTGGTCTACACTTACCCCCCAAGTCGAAGTAAGGTACGCAAATTCAGCTACGTGAATAACGTAGCTGAATTCGACATACCTTAGTTCGAACTTACCGCGGTTCAGACGCGGTCCACACGCGGCAGGCAGGCTCCCCCGTCGACTCCGTGGTACTCCTCTCGTCTAGCTGGAGTACCGCAGTCGACGGCGAGCACTTCCTGGTTCGATTTATCGCGTCCACACCAGACGCGATAAATCGAACCCGGAACTTCGATCCCCAGCCGCCGAACTAGCGCGGCAGTGTAGACATACCCTAACTCATGCAGCCTAAAGATGGATTCTGGGATCTCCCGGGTGCTGTACATACAAGCGTACCGGAAGAGGACAGAGGGACATCCCTGTTCCAGGCACACGCAGCCCTTTGCAGCCAGCTTAAAGTGTCCCTTGTGCGGGAAGGAGGAGAGAAAAGTCCTTAACAATCATTTATTACAGCAGCAAAGTGCATTGACTTCCTGGTCAGTAGCAAGTCTGCTGGCTGCATTAACTCCAGTGCCTGTGCCAGATATAGAACAATGTGCCAGTCAGTAATTGCTGTTGGATGGTATTTGTGTTTAATTCCTCAGGGAATCTTAATTCCCTCTGCCTGGCTTACTGTGCACTGGCGAACCAAGGAGACTAAAGGCACTCTGCACTCAGTAAAGGCGTAAGCATCATTTCCCAATGGAGATAGCCCATGGCATCAGGACAGGACTGGATGCTTCTCCTCAGATTCCTGTCCAGGACTTTAGAACAATGAAAGAAAAGACTCCACTCCAGAGAATCCTACGGGGAGGCGGCTTTGGGCGTTAAGACATTTTGTGGGGTGGCTGATGCAATGCAGACATGGTCCTTAAAGCTCAGTGATGGACCTTACTATTGAGGTTCAGTGCACCTCAGTCACATGGCACAACATAGCAGGAGCCAAAGGGGCAAATAACTTTGGAACATATGAATTGCCATATTGGATCAGACCCACAGTCCAGCTAGACCTGGGCTGGAGTAGTCACTAGGTTTATGGCATGCCCAGCTTCTGCTCACACCAGAAACGCCAACCAAATGGTTCTGCTCACAGGCATTTGGCAAGAATAACAGACAACAGCGAGGATGAAAAATGAAGACTAAAAGAAAAGTCATCCCAACTACTTCAAACCTGAAACAAGGGTTCAGGACCATGCTGCCGGATTATTATGATCTAATCCAGTTTGTCCAGTTCCTAATTTTGTCCTTTGCAGATGTTCTGATACCTTGGCCAACTGTGTTGCCCCATCAAAGCTCTTCAGCTTCATTTTTGTCAATATAAGAGAAATAAATTGGCCAACTCTCTGGGGCTAAGGCTTGTAGGGATGTTTCTGTGCACTCCTACAGCACTTTGCTGTCACCCCACGGACTGGGGGAGAAGGCGCTGTTCCTGCCAGATGTATTATCATACTTCTTGGCTCATGTAATACATTTCCCAAAGAACACACACACAGAGCAAGCAAGATCACAGAGCTAAGGCTACCATAATAAGGCCAGATCAGGCTGTGATATCATTCTCCCATGAGGACCTGCTCATGGATTGATATTCCAAGACCACAGCCCTCACAGAAAGCACAATGGGGAACACATGTCGGCTTTAATCGACTGTTGCTTTAATTATCCTCTTTATATTATGTGATCATATTTTTATATGTTGCGTTTGTTCTGAGCTGTCTGCTAATTTGGCTTCCATTATTGTGACGCTAGAAGGTGTGTGCCTCACTACTTAATATCTGTGGGTTACGGTCAAGTGTTATCTATAGCCAAGGATGCCTCTTGTTTTCTCTGGGCAGGTTAAGGGAAAGTCTTCAGGGCCAGAAGCCTCTGGGTGGGATAACGAAGAGCCCATCTGGCTATTGCTGTAATAGTCAGTGTAGCAGGAATACTTGACATTACTATAGTGCCTCCCATCAGACGGTCTCAATGAACACTAATGACCCTGGAAGTCGGGTACTTATTGTTCTCTCTTCTGGCACCAGAGTCCCAATCTGACGCCAGCGTTGGCCCTCTGCTGCTTAGTAGCAAATGTCCGGAGTCCTCCAGGTTGGCCTCTCCTTGCAGGGGAAATCAGTGATGTGCATCCTGAGTAGGTTGGAAGTTTAATTTGTTTTTGTTTCACACATGTAGATCAGTTCTGGAAGTCTTCCCAAGCCTGCGCATTTGCCTGCCCAGTAAGAATTTGGAAGACTGTGTGTGACTCCTGCCATAACAATATCATGCCCATTTTGCAGCGGAGTAAATGGAAAAGTTAAGTGACTCACTGAAGGCCACGCAGCAAGTAAGTGGCAGACATGTGTCTAGACTCCCAGTCCTCTGCTCTAACTACTAGATGACATTCCCCAAAAAACAGAGGCTGTGCAAATTGGTGAACTACTTGGAGCATTTAAATCATACAAATTACAGCCTTCCTGTCACAGTTACAACCCAGGGAGGCCTGTTGGATCTCCATATTGTTGCATTTTATTGGTCTTCCCTGTCGGCAGTAAAGAAGAATTGACGTCAGCTGAAGTTATTGCCCTGTTCCATGTCGAGGTGTAGTGCAGCCTGGGAGTGTTAAAAAGGTTAAAATAACTGGCTATGACCATGCATTGCAGAGCGAGAGCTTTATAATAAATCTCTGACAGACCCAGCTTGTGTGGCTGAGGGGACACAATCGCAGCAGAGAGGGGGTGATTGACAGGCCTGTTAATCCCAGGGAGGGCCTGACTGACAGCTGTTGTGGCCAATGCCCAGGGCCTCGTCACAGCTCACTGAGGTGAAATGTTCGGTCAGAGAAGGAGAGCTTGTCCCCAGAGGGGCATTCAGGACCTTTAACCTGTTTTCTCCCCCTGCCCCGTCCCCCTCCCTTAGCCAGGCGTTCGGCTTCTGCTGAACCCCATGCCCGGCCAGGCTGGCGCTGCTGCATGGAAGGGGGTTCATGGGCTACAGAGACCTGGAAAACTCCTTACCTTGCTGGTGCATAAGGGAGTGCTGCTGGTGACTGTGCAGCAAGCACAAAATATTTGTGGGCAGCATTTATTGTAAACCTCAGTGCTCCCCCCGCTCATGTCCTGCTCCTTTGCAGTGCCCCTAAGTCAAATGTGCTGCACTTGGTCTTTGTTCTGTTTGCAGCTTTAGGAGCTGGGGGGCAGTGGAGGGGGGAACAAGTATATACCAGGGTGTTTAGTTTTGTGTTTTTCCTCCTAACATTCTTTACTGTGAAATGGCTGGACAGTGTCTTGGTGGCAAGGAATGTGTGTGTGTGTGTGTGTGTGTGTGTGTGTGAGAGAGATTGCATGCATGCACATGTGGGTGAATGTGAATGTATGCATATGCAGGCGTGTCTGTCTAGCCATGTGTTTGTTCATGTGGGAGATATGTGGCGAAATGTGAACATTGTGTGTGTGTGTGTGTGTATTTGCATTGTGTGTGTAAGCAGGTGGCAAGTGCCTGTATGCAGCTATAAGTAAAATAGTTTTATGTATTTATTTAGTCGTATTTTCGAGATCAGACATTCCCCTTCCTGAGTCTCCCCACTCCCCCAATATTCTTTGAGCCAGGAGAGACAACAGACCCTCCTTGGCCAAACCTTGCACTCGGGTTCGCTGTGGATCCGGTGGTGAGACCAGGGAATTAGTTCTTGTCTCTCCCTGGTGCAGGAGGGGATGGGTCAGCCCAGGGCCTGGGACGCCCTGGTCCGGGAGTTGCCGGCTGCATCGTGCCTGCCCTCTCACTGGGCCAGTAATGGAGCGGAGACAGGAAGGGAAAGCCATTTTTCTAATCTGGTATTTAATTAGGAAAGGTTGGGGTTTTTCAAAGTCCCCCTTCAGGCTGAATGTAAAATAGGAATGTGGAAATACCACCTATTAATATCCCGAGCAGCTGAGGACGCGGCCTTACCTCCTCGCCTCGGCGATTAATTATGCTTTTTTCACAGAAATGAGGCTATATTACCCATGTCGGCTGGAATTTTAAACAGCGTGAAGAGGTTCCAGCCTGCGCTGCCATGGCTCACGGAGGGGGGCGCCGTGGCTCCGCCCACGGAGGGTGTGGACTGGAACCTCAGGAGGGGGCTGAGCGGCCGGGGCCGCTCTATCCCCCCTGCACTAGATGCCGTGCAGTTCTGTGCTCAGCATTAGAGGCTGGGGAGGTGGGGGAACTTACAGGGCTTTAACAGTTAGAGCAAGGCACTCAGAGCCTGCTCTGGGAGGGGAATGGGGTCTAGTGGTTAGAGCAGGACTCCTGGGTTCTATCCCCAGCTCTGCTAGTGACTCGCAGTGCAGAACGAAGCAGTTTAGAAAGGGCTGGGCTGGAGAGGGCACAATGTAAGAACAGAGGGTCAGGTGTGGGGCAGAATGGCTCCCTGAGCTAGGAGAATACCAGGCCGTGGGAAGACAGGGATCCGGAGTGATGCTGGCTGCGCTCACTGGGAGCTGCGCCCAGATCTCTCCTGCTCCATGATGGGTCAGCGTGAACCAGCCTCTCTGTGGGGCAATAGCTCCCCAAATCAGATCCCCCCAGGCCTGAGCCCATCACAAGGGGAGCATTGGAGCCATGCGTCATGGAATCGTTTCTATCTGACTTTATCAGCCAACCCTCCGTTGGGCTCCCAGAGAGACAGCCCTTAGCCACGTCCCAGCCAACCCCAGGGGTTCCTGGCAAGCTGAGCTGTCCTCTATCGTAACGCAGAAAATGTGGCGTTGGGGGAAGTGGGGATGGGAGAGAAGCGGCACGTTCGTGCGGAGCCCCCGCCCCGGGGATGTGGCCAGATGTTCCCGATAAGGGTCTGTGATTCCTTTTAATTAATCGCAGCTGTTTTCTTGTGCGCTGGGTTTTACGGGCAGGAACGACAGGCAATAGCGCAGGAGAGTCCTGGGCGGGTGGGATGTGGAGACGCGTCGTTTCCCCAAAGCACGCGAAGGTGGCTGCGTTTGCGGGAGGTGGCAGCTTAGGTCTTCTCCTCCCCCAACCTGCTGCAGAGTGTTGCAGGCAACAGAACCTGTCTCCTTTAAGGGGAGCACTGGTTTGTGGGTAATCACCAAGCTACCTCATTCAAATAACAAATCATTTGCTCATACTTTAGCTCTTTTCCAAGGGTCATTCACTTGGCAGGACTCAAAACACTTTACAGCCATTTAGCACAGGACCCCTGTAAGACAGAAAGGGAAAAACAGAGGCACCCAGTTCACCCACCACTGAGCTGCGACCTCCTCTGGGGCAGGACAAGACACCTCTTTACCAGCCGTGCAGAATAGCAGCTTAAGGCAGGAAATGCACAATGCTGTCCCCAATTGAAACCACAGAGGGAAATTTGAAGGAGGCTGAATGTACTGACCGGGGTTAGGCTTGGGCCAGGACACCCTGCCTCCAGAGGGAAGTGCTATGAGATCTTAGTGACCACAAGGCATCCGGACCTTGGCTTTACACCCCGTTGGAAGGGTTGCTTGAAGCACTAGCTGCCTTTTGCCCGTACTTACAGGCTATTCCGCTGCCACAGACTCCTGCCTTTGGAAATGGGGCCCTTAGTCGCTCGCTGACTTGAGAGACGTGATGAAGCCGAGCACAGAGCCCAGGTGAGGTGAGAGGGAGCTGACGCTGGGAAGCCTGTTGCTGGGGAACAGTCAGTGCTCTTTGCCCTACCAGGATGGAGCTCAGCACATTAACCTGGTACCTCCAGAGACCTCAGCTCAACTCCTGACACAAACCAAGAGCAAAAACAGCCTTGAGAGTTCTCATTTGTCCACCTCACAAAACCAACATGTTTCAGCATGACCGAGAGGCTCGGGGCTGGACTAGCAGGGCCAGGAATGAGGGCGCTGCAGAGCTGGGGGGTTGGGCAGGACTCCAGTGGGAGGGGGCCCAGGACTGGAATAGGAGGGGGCTGATGGCTGGGACTGAGGTTCACCAGCAGAGGTTTGTGGAGACCAGGACGGGCGTAGCAGGGAAGTGGTGTAAGTGAGAAAAGACGTTATGATTATTTATTTGTGTTGCAGTCCAAGCATGGCCCAGAACCCTCTTGCGCTAGGTGCTCTGTGCAGTGCATTGGGAGAGCTGCGGGGCGTGGGAGAAGCTAACACACGAGTACAAACGACGAACCCCAGGTGGGCTCAGGCTGACTTCCTTCCTGTTAGTGCCAGGGCCCAGCATGATGGCAAGCTTCTTGACACAGAAGTTACTTGCTGCGGGGGCCATTGCTTGGCACTTACCTGTCCTCCCCAGTTGCTGGGGTCACAGCCAGTGGGAGCAGCTGGTGTGCAGGGGACCTCCCTCCAGCTGCCCCAGCCTCAGAATCTCCATGTTGGTGTTAAACATAAAGGAGTCCTCAGTTTGTCCCCAGAACAAGTACAGCATGTTCAGCGGCAGGGCAACCATTCCATAGGCAGGGGGGGACCGGCTCTTAGCATCAGCCAACGACAGCCAGCTCCAATCAAGTAAAGCTTCAGACATGGGTTTGGTGTGGGTGAGCGTGTTGGCACTTAATATCCTCGCTGGAGCTTTGGCGAGGGGTGGAGTTTCTCTGGAAACGTCGGAACTGGACTTCACCAGGCTGGAGAAGTTCTCAGCCGTGTCTGTGCAGTTACATTTTGTCTCCTACTACAGTAAAACAGAAACACCGTCATTAGAGAAGGAAAAGACCTGTCCCTTCCCATGGGGTCCACCTCCCTCCTAGCTTAAATTGCCCCTCTGAGTAATTCACTCCATTTCTCCTACTTTCGTCCCCCGCCTTGTAGCACCCGTGTCCAGATGGAGGCTGCCATCATTCAGAACACATTCAGGAGACACAGCATATGTGCTCAGGTTTACAATAAATCCACAGTAGGGCCATTTGCATTCAGAAATATCATCTCGCAGAATGAAGTAGAATAGGGCCCCAGATATAAATAATTGACTCATACATAAATTGCCGAGTGCTGCTTCATCCCTTGGAACACAGATTCTTGCGCCTCATGCTGCGAACGGGAAGTGCGGTAAGTAGACGGGACTGTTCTTTGCTTGGGAGTGGAAGACTGATAGCTTAGGCTGGAACACTAAAGATGGATACCGGTAATTATAGATAGGTAGAGAAAGAGAGACCTCAGACTAGAGGGTCTCTCTAGAGAAGTCCCCAGTATTGGCTGCTTCAGAAGAATGTGCGAGATAACCCGTAAACTAATATCTATCTTGGGTATTTGGCTGACCCCATTATCACAGTGTCTGGGCATCTCATAATCATCACTAGGATCCTCCCAACGGCCCTTTGTGGTAGGGAAATTCAGATGGGAACACAGAGACACTAAGTGACTTGCCCAAGGTCACACGGGCTGACGGGAGGTCTGTGGCAGAGCAGGGACTGGAATACAGGGCTCCTGAGTTTTCCTATCATATCTGCATTGCTCTGGCCCAGCTTGGGCTGAGATTCTGAGCCTGCCTGTATCAGCGCCTGCAGAGAGCACCTGAGAATGACCAAGGCCCCTGAATCACACACGGCTTCCTGAACTGTCTCCATTGTTACAAGAGGCTTGTCAATCCCTTTGCGCTTTAGAATGAACCCACCCTCTGAGCGGTCGCATTTGCTGGCAGCTGGCGTGCAAAGACAGAAGGAGCTCTCCAAAAGAAAGCTCTGGCCAGCCCAGTCCCTGATCTTCCTCCCGTTCTAAGGGATCGAGCTAATGGTGGTCCCAGGAGATGAGCGCAGCGCATCTCACCCCCACTGGATTTTGACAATTGGACCATGCCAGCAAATGTAAATCATTCAATCCCTGAGCTCTTTGCTTGTGCAAGCCCGAGGGTGGCTGCAGAAGGTGCAGCCCACAGCTCTCAGCATTCTCAGGGAGGCAGGTCAGACACAACCTGGCCATCTGGAGCCATTCGCTTTGAACGGAAAGCCAGTGACTGCGTACAGAGCAGGTACCGCATGGGAACAGCTGGGGCATGCTGGGCCCATCCTCCCTGCTTCGCCAGTGTGCTTCACTCCTGACCTGGAACAACCAGCCAGTGAGAAGGGGGTTCACTTTCCAGAGCTCACGTGGTCCTTGAGCACTGTGCCAAGACTGCCCGTCTGGGGGCTGGCTCCTGCCAGCGGAGATGGGGATCTGACTAAAACCGCCCACTCTGCTCGTATGGACGATGCTGCATCCACCAGACCCTAACCCCACTGCGGTCACCGCTGACTTGGGCCACCTTCCAACCCATCACTTAGAAGAAATGTGTCCCAAGAGCCATCCCCTGAGCCATGCAGCCTCCCTGATCCTTTCTGACTGCTTAACCAGCCCATGTGTAAAGAGGATGTCAGGTGTAGGATCAGATCAGGAGGTCAAAGATGAAGATACACAATTTTAAATGATGCAGGATCATTAGGTTGTAAAGAGAGAGAGTGTGTGTGTGTGTGTGTGTGTGTGAGAGAGAGAGAGAAATAATATTTTCTGACCAAACCACAAACCATTTTCAGGTGCTTTTAGAATTATGAAAACAGACTGATTGATTGATTGATTTCCCACCATGTCTGGAACACCTTACCTGCTTTAGACAGGCGTTAAGCCAGACCTGGTCCAATAGGTGTGAATGGGACTTAAATGGGATCGCCTTGTGAGGCCCTTTGAACACAGGTGAATTTCACCCAGAAAGCAGATTTTAATTTTGCATGCCTAAGTACTCCTTTTGGAAGTGCTTTGGGGCTCATCCAGTCAGGGAACACAAAAAATAAATAATATCATGTGACGTATCCAGCCAAATGCCTCAGCTAGAATTTGGAATATCCTGCACTGAACACTCAGCAAACTGCCTGCAAGCAATCCAGAGAGTGTGAAAATCCAAGATGAAAATTCTCCCAAGTAAGTCTGAGTAGTAAATAAATTGTGATCAGCTCCCAGATAGAGGCTAATTTTGTTATTGGTTACTAAATATTCGCACTGTTCTAATCTGCCCTGGGGTTTGTCAGTTACCTTGCTGAGTGTCTGTTTTCCTCCAGTGCGGCACAGACTGGGTTGATCGCCTTCTGTGCAGCGACTGCAGCTTTTCAAAGCTCTGATATTCCAGTGCATGTGGTGTATTATTAAAACCAGCAAAAACCAAATAAAACCTTTAATTTATCATAACAGAACTGAACGGCACAAAGCATAAGCCAATAGCCTGTAGGAAATGAACCGTCCTGAACCGGCTGAAGGCTCTGGAATGGACGGCACGTGGCTGGTTTTCCCACCTCTCATTTCTATGAGTCTCTACTTTCAGATCCCTCTTCAAAATACACCTTTTGCTACATCCTTTAATTGCTTCCAGCCCATCCCATAATCCGTTGCACTATGTGTTTTGTCCGTGTCTGAACTGGCTTATAAACACCTGGCAGCAGCTGCACAGTACCGTCTGCGGCTGAGCAGAGCCGACTTTCGCTGTTTTTCATTGAAATTTAAAAATGTTTCAATGTTCTGCAAAAGTTTTCACTGAATTTTCTCCCGACCCTCTGTTTTCTCAGCCATGCCTAGTGTTTATACAGCACGCGGCAGAATTGTAGAGCTCATGAAATGATAACGTATGAATAGCCACAGTCAATGGTTCATCAAGTTCAGTATCCTGTTGTCTGACAGTGACCGGTGCCAGATGCTTCAGAAGGCATGAATAGGACAGGGCAATTTTGAGTGATCCATCTCCTGTTGTCCAGTCTCAGCTTCTGGCATTTGGCGGTTTAGGGACACCCAGTTGCATCCCTGACCAGCTTGACTAATAGCCATTGATGGACCTATCCAATTCTTTTTTGAACCAAGTTAGACTTTTGGCCTTCACAACATCCTATGGCAGTGAGTTCCACAGGTTGACTGTGCATTGTGTGAAGTAGTACTTCCTTATGTTCGCTTTAAACCTGCTGCCTGTTAATTTCATCAGGTGTCCCCTAGTTCTTGTGTTATGTGGAGGGGTAAATAACACTTCCCTATTCATTTTCTCCACACCATTCATGATTTTATAGACCCCTATCATATCCCCCCTTAGTCGTCTCTTTTCTAAATTGAACAATCCCAGCCTTTTTAATCTCAGATGGAAGCTGGTCCATACCCCTAATCACTTTTGTTGTCCTACTCTGTACCTTTTTCAAGTCCAATGTATCTTTTTTTGAGATGGGGGCAACCAGAACGGCTTGCAGCATCCAAGGTGTGGGCAAACAATGTGATGTGCATCACTGCCCTTGCCTGGAGGGAGTCAGAACAGCTCATCTGTATGTCATAGCCCATATACTGCCAACAGCTGATGGAGATTTCTCTTTGGGCCTGGGCTTCTGGAGCAGAAGGATCTGAGTTCTATCCCCATGACTGCCATCAAGTTCTGCAGACCTGGGATGTGCCGCACAGAGACATCGGGGAAGTCATGGCTGCCACTGATTTATTACAGTGATAAATACTGAGTTATGGGCATTATCATTCAGGACTGGAGGGCTCTCAGAGTAACTTTTCCCTGCCATGTCCTCTTCTTCCTGAATTTAATTTTCAAATGGGAGTTTTAAAAACAAACCAGCTGGGAGCGACCAGCCCTCCCTGCCCCTCTGCTCCCTCACCTCCACTAGCTCAGTTAGTTCTGCATTTTCCTGCTTTGCCAAAGTCCTAAATGCAGGAAACTAAGCAGCATTGCTGAGTCACGTGGCTTTGTCCAAAGCTCTTTCACTGCACTGTTGGCTGAGGCAGGAGGAGGTTAACGTTACAATGGCACCATCCTGTGGCCACAGCATGCAGGTTCGGAAACTACCTGTGGAGCTCACTCATGCTGCCAGATCACTGGTTTGAGAACATCTGTGCTAATGAAATATGCTTTTCACGAAGCACAAAGCCTGTGAATCCTGCATTAACAGCACACCCCTGTGAGCATCGCTAGCGTGACCACTCCCTTTGCATTTCACGGTACCAGGCAATCACCTCGCACGTTCCCTGGGGCGGCAGAACGAATCCTGGTTCCTTGCGGGCGCTGCAGCAAACTCGTTTCCCTGCACAGGGTTCATTCCGGGCCTGTGGAGCACCAGGGACTTGAAAACTCCCTCCTTATCCACAGAACCAATGGGTAGCAGCTGGCTGAGCCTGTCCTCGGCCAACATCCCTGCATGGGAGGATGAGCGCTGTGGGCCAGAGGGGAGTTCAGTCTCTGGGGTCTGTTCTGTCTGCAGTGCTAGTCTGGCCTGGCCTGCACATCACACAGGCTCAGTGGCTCTCAACCCATCAGTTGCTCAGTTACCCTGTCCCCATGCTTGGGCAGGGATGGAGGGTGGGGGACAAAGCTGTCCTTAAGGCACCTTCACACTCCCTGTATTCAGGGGCCTGCTTGGCCCTCGGTATAAATTTAGAGCAGCCTAATGCCTGCTCTAACTCATGCTCCGCTTCCCATGGCCCCCTATAGTCCTGGGAAGGGCGGGCCACGAGACCGATTAAAAGATTAGAAACCTGCTTTATAGTGATCGACTCAAGGAGCTCAATCTGCTTAACAAAGAGAAGGGTAAGGGGTGACTGGAGTACTGTCTAGAAGTACTTATATGGGGAAGAGAGTTAATAATGGCTCTTCAATCTAGCGGAGCAAGGTATAACCTGCTCCAGTGGCTGGAAGTTGGAAACTAGACCAATTCCGAGTGGAACTCAGGCGTACCGTTTTAACAGTGAAGGTGATTAACCACTGGAAAAAGCTACGAAGGATTGTGGTGGATTCTCCATGCCTGGCAACTTGTACATCAAGATTGGCTGTTTTTCTAAAAGATCTGCTCTAGGAATGATACTGGGGCAGTTCTCTGGCCTGCTCTGTCCAGAGGGTCGGACTAGAGGATCACAATGGTCCTTCTGGCCTTCGAATCTATGACTAGCCATAGCATAGTTCAGTGAAGTGACGCTACCCCCCATCTGTCCCCAGCACCAGTGGGAACAGTGGGTCAATGCTGAGGATTTCTGAACATCCCATCCCTCATCCCCTCCAAGAAACAAGAACCATAGAGCACTGCAGTCTGAGCCTCGATGCCTGAGTGCTTTCGAGGAGCTCCAGCCATACACTGGGACCAGGGCCGGTACAACCATTTAGGTGACCTAGGCGGTCGCCATGGGCGCTAGGATTTGGGGGGCACCGTTTTCTTCGGCAGCGACCACAGTGGCTGGATCTTTGGCCGCCCCGGTCGCCGCCAGCATTTAGGCGCAGGGGAGCACGGGGAGGGCCGCCTGCAGCAAGTAAGGGCGGGGGGGGCAGCACGCAGGGGAACTCCCCGCCCCAGCTCACCCCTGCCCCGCCTCCTCCCCGAGTACGCACGCCATTGCTGCTTCACTTCTCGCGCCTCCCAGGCTTGCGGCGCCTATGCTGATTGGCGCCGCAAGCCTGGGAGGCGGGAGAAGTGAAGCAGCGACGGCGTGCTCGGGGTGGAGGAGGAGCAGGGGTGAGCTGGGGTGGAGGGGGTGCCTCAGGGTGGACGGGGGGAGCTGCCGCGGGTGGGGGGAGGGGAGAGGGCACAAGGTGGAGGTTTCACCTAGGGCGCGAAACTTCCTTGCACCAACCCTGACTGGGACATTCATAAATGTCTAGCTATATTCCCCTCCGAAGGGAAATAACCCCCACCCCCAAGGCTGAACCTTCCCCCAGCCTCCACGGAGGGAACATCATCAAATATTGAAACTCAGTGGGATGCCGCAAGGGAAACCACTCTGCATGGTGCAGTCAAACAGCCTTGAAGTGGAAGAAAAGTCTTGGCTAAATGTAAAATTCATCTCTTGCAAAGTTATAAGATTGGGGGGGGGGGGGCGTTCCCGTTGGGTACAGCAACCTTTTATGCCATTTTCCTGACTTACGGCTGGTTCAGATGTCTCCAATCTGGGCGAACATAGCTGGGTGTAGTTGTTAATTGGGACTCTGAATGATACAAGAGAAAATAATGACCCCGAAGACCCAGACTCTGGCCACACTACTGTGCTCACAGAATTATAACTAACTAACTCTACCCACAGATGGTAATCCGCAGTGAAGCTTTTGCCACACAGTTCGGCCAGTACACTTGACCCTAATGGCCCAGAGTGGTAGAACAGTTCGTATTTGTTACCCGCTAGATCTGTTTGTTTCTTTTGCAAACAAATATTGTTCTATTCCGCAAAGTCAAAGCTACTGGAAATTGAGGCCTGGGATCTGTTGTCAAAATTCAGGGGGTCCCCATAAAAGGCTCTAGTTCAAGTCCATCTCTAAAGAGAACATCTATGGTTAATGCAGAAGTAAAGACAGGAGAATAATATTCACTGGCTCTCACCCGGTGTGTGTCTTGTCTATTTAGACTGGGAGCTTTTGGGTCAGGGGGCTGGCTTTCACCCTGTGTTTGTACAGCACCCTGCACAATGTGGCCCGTAGTCATTACTGTGCTGTACTTGACTTGTAATGCAAACACTTAATAACATAAGCAAAAGACCCAGGGGTCAGTTCATGCCTCGCATCTTCCTGCAATTTACCTGCTTCGATTTGCTACTTTCCCAACACTTCACAAAGTCCAACTCCTGAACTTTTTTAAGGGGGCAGGAGGAGGGGTATCTGCAGTTGCTATTTAACAGCCTGCAGGAACTGGGTGCCAGGGATGTGCCAAGGAGCCTGCCACAGGCTCTGGTCTGCTCAACGTTTAGCAAATGTTCCCTGGAAACACACAGCGTCTGACTCATTCGAGACACAGGACTGCTACGCTCGCTCGCTCTCTTTTCTCACTGCTAAGTCCCTGGTGTCTTTTATAAACCATCTCTCCTAATGTGACAGGTGGGATTCAGTGAGTGATTTCCTCACCCTGGCTCGGTCCGGGGCTTCGGGGGGGAAGGTCTCCGTTAAATTTCAATTTTCCCACTTGCTTTCAGATCATTTATAAAGTGTGGGAGTCAGGGAGATGTTGGGGGCCCTTTTGACACAGTGTTAACTTCATCACGACTCCAGCGCTGAGCCGAGATGGATGGAGCATCCCTAAGGTCTGTCACTGGCAGATTAATGTGGTTGGCTAAATGGCCCTTGGATGGCTAGGAGGCCAAAAAATTTCGTAGTCATAGGAATAGGAGGGGGGATAGCGACTCTCCGGACCCAGGCTAGGCGTCCTCATCTGGCAGGATGCACCATAGATTGCACTGTCTGCGCCTGAAGGAGACAACGCCTTGGAATAAACACAGCTCTATCAGATTTTGGGGCTCTGTATTTTTGTCTTTTCAACGGGCTCAGAACAAATACATGTTCCAGGCGCAGGTGAGCCTGTTTAACCGAGGAGCAGGCCCGGGGAGAGAAGACTGTGCCGCTGTGCCAGATGCCGACAGACAACGCAGCAAGGAAAACTGCATCCAGGAGCTTTGACGGCGTAAAGGCTGGCTGTGGGCTAAGATGGCGTTACACTGAGCCGAGGCCCAGTAAAACGGTTCAGATCAGGATTTAGGCTGCCCCCAAAGCTCAGGGCTGCTCCGATCCAAGGTTTGCATTGGACACGACATAATGATAAAAGGAAAATTCTTTCCCACTGGAAAGTTCGGCTGCTGAGCAGGCTTTGGGTTTCAAAGCTCCCCAAGACTTCAGACTGGGGTGTCGGTTCAGGCCAGTCTCGGTTACTGTTACTATTAGTAGGGAACCTACCAAATTCACAGTCCATTTTGCTCAATTTCACGGTCATGGGGTTTTTTAAATTGTAAATGTCCTGATTTCAGTATTTAAATCTGAAATTTCACGGTGTTGTGATTGTAGGGTTCTGACCCAAAAAGGAGTTGGGGGGGGTCACAAGGTTATTGTAGGGGGGGTTGCGGTACTGCTACCCTTACTTCTGTGCTGCTGCTGGCGGCGGCGCTGCCTTCAGAACTAAGCAGCTGGAGAGCGGCAGCTGCTGGCCGGGATCCGAGCTCCTAAGGCAGAGCCGCCACCAGCAGCAGCGCAGAAGTAAGTATGGCACGGTACGGTATTGCCACCTTACTTCTGCGCTGTTGCCTGCAGAGCTGGGCCCTCAGTCAGCAGCTGCCACTCTCCGGCCGCCCAGCTCCGAAGGCAGCAGCGCAGAAGTAAGGGTGGCAATACCATGACCCGCCTAAAATAACCTTGTGCCCCCCCCCCCCCCCCGCAACTCTCTTTTGGATCAGGACCCCCAATCTGAGAAAGGCTGGTCTCCCCTGTGAAATTTGTATAGTATAGGGTAAAAGCACAAAAGACAAGATTTCATGGTGGGAGACCAGATTTCACGGTCCGTGACACTTTTTTCATGGCCATTAATTTAGTAGGGTCCGAATTATTACGCCTCCGGACAAGTTTCTGCAGCATATCTGGTGAAATAAAGACATCGTGTGGGATGTCCAGGGCCAAGAAGGGGCTGCCCCGGGTTTTAGGGGCCTTTAATCTTCTGATTTCCTACTCACCAGGCACTATCTGAACTCAGCGCGGTCCAGCCCACTGAGCTCCCTTCATATGCACGGCAGCTGCTCCGCTTCCATTACACTCCCCCTGCCCGTGTTTCTGCGTCCTCGGAGAGAGCTGGTGAATCACCAGTCGGTCGCTTGGGGGCTGGAATGAAAAACCAAACATGTCAAAAATGTTGATTTGGAACAAACCAAAGTCTTTGTTTTCGGGGGAGGGGCGGGTGTTACTGGCCAAAATTGTTTGCTGAATTTGACCCAAACCCAGTCATTTCAGAGCCTCCAGTCAGACCCTGCACCCAAGGGTGCCCAGGTTGCCCTGTGGCGTTTCACCAAATCACACGGGAGCGACAGGGCGGGATGACATCAGTCGCCATTTAAACCCTCATTGTAATGAAACTCAAGGGGCCGCACTCACCTTGCTCAGCTCCCCAGCACTGAACCCATAGCAGCTAGTCACCGAGCCACAAGCTGCTGTTAGCTTGCCCCGTCCAAGTCTCTGTGCCAATTCCCCGTTCCCTCAGCACACCCACTGCTACAGCCTTGATGGCTCTGCAGGTCGGTGCAGAGCAAAGTGCCCGGCTCCACCTGGCTCCCCTCACCCAGCAGATCCAGGCATCCCAGGACACTAGGAACAGAACAGCCCTCGGATTCCCCAGGGGCTGCCAGTCTGCCTAACACAATGAGGTAGCAAGCTATGTATGTGCCCCTCTCCCCATAACTGCATCCCCCAAAAAGAACAGGCAAAGTCTGGCCCTGGCTCTGATTGAGAGCACACTGAGAAATGACAGCAGGCCAAGGCAAGTATCAGGGCAGAGGGGGACAGCAGCGGGCAATGGACAGGGAAAGCTGCCTTTGGGGAACAGTCTCCAGCTAGTAAATCCTAGGAACATTTGTGTGTGTTTCTGCCTTGGTGCTTCATAACAATTTTCATACATTGGCCCTAGAGTGGGAGCTGAGGGGAAAAAGGGGACGAGCCTAGTGATCGGGAAAGAGGCAACCCACCCCGAGCTAGCTTGGGCTCCGTTCCTGGTGGCTTAAGACATAGGCACTCCAGGCTCGGCTTCTGGTGTCAGTTGCTTACATCAGAATCTCAGCAACGTCTGCCTGAGTCTGCTGAGAGCCTGGAACAATAACTCTAAGGGGTGTAAACTGAGGGGGACTCTCTGCTGCAACCATGCCATGGCAAGTGTGGGGTGGAACTAGGGCGGGCCCATGTCCTGGTGCACACAGGATCTTGGATTGCCCGAATCCAGCCCTGTTTCACTCTAACAAAGCAAAAAAGAAAGGGAAGCCAGCACCATGGCGCTGAAGAGGAAGGAAGCAAGAAGTAAATAAGGAAAGAACCGCACAGCATCCTTCTAAGCCAGACATCTTTTTCTTTATGACAAGGGAGAAAATTAAATTATCCGCTCGCTTTCAGCTAAAAACAAAACCAAAAAAAAAAAAAGAAGAGGAGAGAGATTTTCCCCCTCATCCGTTTCTGCTTCTTTATTTTCCTCATTGCATTTCTGATAACAAAGAACCTGAAGGAAAAGAGACAAATGCTGATTTAGTCACCTGCTCGGTTCCAAAAACAAATGCACTCAGTACATAGTTCATGGCTTTGAAGATGTGCCCCCATCCGTCACTGCCAGAGAGGGGATGTGCCAGCTAATGAGATGGTTGAAAACCAGAGAAGCTAAATAATTGTGACATGGCTGTTTTAGAAGACACTAAAAGACCCCTCCACCCCTACTTCCATTAACCCCTTAGGGGGTCTTTTTGTCCTTTAACCCCCATAGCCGGGTTTGGGCATGTGATTAAGGATCCAGGGCAGATGAGGTTCAAGAAGCTCACATGTGCTTCTCACACCCCTGCTCCTATGCACATACACACACTCTTCTTTTCACGTGTCCACTTTGATATAATTTTTCACATTTTGAAAATAGAGATGATTGTAGCCTGGGTCCATCTGGTTTCCCAAATAACCTGTCTCTTTGATAAATAACATAAATTAAATTAGACAAGACAAACAAATAGTTTTTTTTCTCTCCCCCTTTCGGTCTCTTGGAAAAAGAAAGGGAAAAAAAAAAAAGAAAAAGAAAAACATAATTCAGTGACTGCCTTGAACCCCCTGGGGAGCCGTGCAGTGGTGAAAGCTATGATTATAAACGTGTCTGCAATGTTAACCTTTAACATGGACCAAAGACCATTGCTTCCCTTTGCTTCTAAGCTCTTTAATTTCTTTGCCATAATATGATTTCCCATGAGCTGGCTCTATTAACAAGGCCAGCAGAATAACAATGGTCACTTTTATTGCTCCTGTTATCCAAAGTGCTTTGCGGAACCATTCATGAATGGCACCGCGTAGCTGGGAGTATTATTTTCCTCTTTAAAGAGAAGGAAACTGAGGCACAGAAAAGTGCAGGCCAAGGTCACACAGCAAGACCATGGCAGAGCCGGCAATAGAGCCTAGGTGGTCTGAAGAGTCCCCTGCTCTAACCACGACACCGTGTTCCTCACCAGAGTCAGGACCAGGCCCTAGGAGTCCTCACTCCCAGTCCTCCCTGCTCTAACTATTTGACAATGCATCACCATGTGATTAGAGATGGGAAACAACAAGCTAAGCAGATTATTTCAGGTGCAGCTGCTGCGATTTCTCTCCGGGCCAGTCCCACCCAGCTGGGGGCTAAACCGCCTTCCGTCTCACAAAGATCTGGCATTGTCCTACTTTACTGTATTAGCGCAGAGCGGCTGGAGCAATCTTAACGTCCCTTAGTATCTGCCCCCTCAGTCCCTCCTGGAAGGGCTGTCCCTGGATGGTGTCAAACTCTATGGCATCAAAGTACGGTGTCATTAAGGCCAGAAGGAACCACCAGCTCATCTAGTCTGAACCCCTGCATAGCATAGGCCGCTAACACCAGGCAGCACCCGCGCTAAAGCTAGCAACTGAAACTAGACCAAAGAATCACAACCCAGAGGAGACGAAGCTATTGTGGGCCCAGGCAGAGAATAGGAGGATTAAGATATCCCAGAGCCCGAGGCCCTGGCAGGGAATTGATTTTGTGAGATATACCCAGATAATCCTGGCCAGCGACCTGCGCCCCATGCTGCAAAAGACAGTGAACGCGCCCCCACCCAAAGGTCTTTGCCAATCTGACCTGGGGGTAGGGTGATCAGATGTCCCGATTTTAAAGGGACAGTCCTGATTTTGGGTCTTTTTCTTATATAGGCTCCTATTACCCCCCGTCCTGATTTTTCACATTTGCTGTCTGGTCACCCTACCTGGGGGGAAATTCCTTCCCAACCCCGACCGTGGTGATCAGTGTTACCCCGAGCATGTGAGTAATTTAACCAGCCAGCAAAGCACGAGAAAGAGAATTCTCAGCACCACCGGCCACCCCAGCCAGTGTCCCATCTCCAGCCATGGCCAGCTCTTATGCCGCAGAAGAGGGAGACAAAAAAAGACCCTGCCATATCCAGAATACATCACTGGGGGGTGGCAAGGAGAAGAGGAATACCTCCCTGGTTCCTGCAGATGATCACTAGAAGCCTTGAAGCAAAAGATTTTAGGAATATAAGACATGAACCACAAAGGACCCCCAGGAACTGCTGAGCCCAGCTCCCTTCCATCTCAGGCAGACCTGTCATACGATCCCACTCATCAATCTATCATCAGTTCTATGTCCCACTTTAAAAATACACATGTGAAAGCAAGGAACGGGAGAATGGGCTAGAGCCATTGGGAAATGGACCTACTGTGTGAGCTTCCCCAAAGGCGTGTTTGTTCCCCAGTCCAGACCCACAACTATCCTGCTGACTGATGATCTGGTTCATACAATGGGTGCTCTGCAGCTTAGTTAGTTAATAATGTTTACAGAGTTTTATTGTGTCCATTTTCCAGATTGAGCTGTGAAGTGAATTACCCAACGTTCCACAGTGAATCAGTGGCAGAGCTGAGACGAGAACCCAGGAGTCCTGACTTCCAGTCCCCTGTTCTGACCATTAGACATCACTCTCCTCCCAAAGCTGGGAACAGAACCCAGGAGTCCTGCTTCCCTACCACTAGTCCCGCCTTCTGTCTTGCTTAGCTCAGAAAATTCAGCTGGCTTGTCCGGACTAGAGATGGCGCTTGCTGTAATGGGGGAAGCGGGGGAGTCTCTCTCTCCACATCATCCCAGTGCCAGGAGGAGAGAAATGGATCAATACCTGAAAATGAGACGAGGAGGCTGAGTTAATGTGAGAGACGGAGGCGGGGTGGAGCCCGGAGGGATTAGTACATCAGCAACAGAAGCAGGGAGGTGGGAGTGGCGAGATGGATGGGAGCCGATGACAAAGATGAATAGAAATGACAAAGGAAGACAGACTGGGGCTAAGGGTGGGATTCTTCAACCCCTGAGAGCAATGTGCCACCTGGGATGCTGCTGCTGCTCATCCTCTCCCAGGGCCTCACTTCCCAGCTTTACAGGGAGCTTTGCCAGCACCCTCCCCGTTACTGACCCCCTGGGAAAGACAAAAAAGTTGCCTTCCCACCTCTGTGCAGCCTCAGGATGTGTCTGAACTAGGAGGGGCAAAGAACAGCCCCCGATAATTGGTCCTTCCACCAACAAACTCCAGCTGATGGCAATGGGACAAGGGGTCTGGGTACCTCAGACTGGAGATGGAGCTGAATCTCTGCATTCCCTGCTTTGTGGCTTGACATTTGAGACCCCTACATATAGCTTTGGGTGGGCTACAGTTCTATACCTCAAATGATATCATTAAATCCCATTAACTGTATTCCCTGCTGCACCCCCTCCCCCGCACAGACACTCTGCTCTGCTTTCAAGACAAGTGAGACACCAGGATTATACTGCTGCCTATGTCACCAGTACGCTGGGGGGGCTTTGGACCTCAGTTTATTCCTGTTTAAGAGGGGGTGGTAATTCACTGACTCAGAGGAGTCTAATTAGATTGTGAAGATCTAATTAGCTACTAATTGTGAAGCCTAATTAGATTGTGAAGTGCTTTGAGATCCTTTGACCAAAGGCAATTAATAAATACAGTATATTACTATATCCTTACCCTTCTCTGACAGAGTAGGATAGGGAATATTGTGTACACCAGAAAATGCTTATAGCTCGAACTGGGTCCCCATTGGGTTAGGTGCTGGACGAATGAACTCCCTGCCCCAGGGAGCTTACAGGTTAGAAATGACAAGACACAATGGGGTGGGCAATAGAGGCAAGAGTGAACCAACACTGTGGTTTGCAAGTTACAGGTGCTTTCTGCAAAAACAAAGTCCAGTCATTGGCTGTTTCCACACATTTAAACCATTTTCAGGCCAATTGCACATGCACTGACTCAGGATGGGAAGTGAAGTAAGTGACAAACTACAATCAAATGTGCATTACCCTGTCGCTGAAAATTCCTCTTCATCTACTGAAAGGTTGATTTGATGGCAGGCCGATTATCATGCAAGCACCTAACCATTAAGGCAGAAAATACTCAAATGAGAACTCCACAGCCTTGTTAACAATTAGCTGCTCACATAGGTCCTGATTCAAAGCCCGTTAGAGTCAGTGGAAAGACTCCCACTGACTGCAGTAGGCATTGGACCAGCTTTTGGTGACCTCGGGAAAGGTTCTTGCCTGCCCCTTTCTTTCTCAGGCTCCCACTAGCTCTGCAAAAATAACAGGAGTACTTGTGGCACCTTAGAGACTAACAAATTTATTAGAGCATAAGCTTTCGTGGGCTACAACCCACTTCTTCGGATGCATATAGAGTGAAACATATATTGAGGAGATATATATACACACATACAGAGAGCATGAACAGGTGGGAGTTGTCTTACCAAGTCTGAGAGGCCAATTAAGTAAGAGGAAAAAAAACTTTTGAAGTGATAATCAAGATAGCCCAGTACAGACAGTTTGATAAGAAGCAAGTGTGAGAATACTTACAAGGGGAGATAGATTCAATGTTTGTAATGGCTCAGCCATTCCCAATCCCTACAAGAGGCTAAACACTAAGAGACTTTAATTCCCTTTAAAAAACTAAAATGAATGATGTGTTTGTGGTTTTTTCCCTTTCACTCTATTCCATATTGCCCACAACACAGCCAGAGGTAATCGTTAGGACAAATGGATCTAAACTAGAGTTTAAAAATCAGCAAGAATTATGGTATCTTACAATTAAAGGGAGGATGCGATACATTAGATGTGACTTAATGAAGTGTAACATTGAGGGTTCTCTGGCTGCACTGCCTAATACAAAGCCACAAGGAGAGCTCTGCTTTCTGCACATTGTTGTTTAAAAAAACGATTTTGAGCTGTTGTGACGAACTGGGGGGTTTTCTTGTTTTCTGGGGGGTTTTCCTGTTTTCTGGGGGGTTTCAATGGTTTGCATGCAGAGGGGGTGGGACTCAGTTTCCCTGGGTGTTACTGGTTTAATGAGGTGAGGGGAGAGGGAGTGTGTTTTGCAGAGGACCGGAGAGAGGACGTGGGGACCCAGACGGTGGCCGGGAGGATGGATACCCCAGCGACCAGTGACCTGGCGACCTGGTGACCCAGAGGCCCAGCTGAGGAGACGCAGCCGGTTCTGGCCAGTGGGAGGACAATGGGCTGCAGAGTGAGGACCCAGTGACCTAACCAACCGGTTCCAGCCAGAGGGAGAAGCAGGAGAGGAGGCCCCGGTTTACGACCCTGTTTACCTGGAGGGAAGACAATGGACAGAGGCGGGGCCTGGGGCCGGTGATCTGAGATGCCCAGCTGGGAGCAGGGGGGCTCCGGGCTGGAGAGGGGAAGCAGGCAGAGCCCACCGGGATGCAGAGAGACTGGGATGTGCTGGGCTGAGGGAGGCCAGGCCTGAGGGTCAGAGAGTTTCCTGTGCTGTGTTCAACTCTCAATAAACCCTCCTGTTTCATGCTGGCTGAGAGTCACTCCGGTCTAGAGAACAGGGTGGCATCAACCCCTTCGGGGGTGGAGGCCCCGGGGGTCCAGAGCGCGTGGACTCCCTGAGGGGGCCCACGGCAGAGACAGACGTGCTAAGGCTCAGAGAGGTGCGGATCCAGGAGGTGGAGGGGCCGGACCCCGAGAGAGAGTGGACCCCCGAGAAGGGCTGTCTCACTAAAAGGGGCACCCCCCACGGACCGCACGGGGCCAAGAGTGGGCACGATCTGTGAGTCCGTGACAGCTGTGGAATCAGTCTGGCTTCTGCTCCATCACATCCACACAGGCCCTTCACCCCCGCCCCCAACGTTAGCCTCCTTAAGGCGTACCTCTGCCATGCTGCCTACAAAACCTGCCGCAAGATCCGAGCTGGCTGTGAACAGCTGCTTACCGCGTATAGCTCCTAATTTTCATGGTTACCCCATCCTGCCCCATTTCCCCCCCTCATCTGCTTGTTTCATCCACCTCCTGCATGGTGTTGTAAACCAATAGTGGAAGCTTTTGGGGGGTACTGACTCTTTGCCTTTCTTGTGTGTACAGCAGCTAACACAATGGGGCCCTGATTCCTGGGATAGTTGTTAGTGGATGGATTTAGGCTGGATTTACACTGGTGTAGCAAAGCCAGATTTGGCCCATAATGCGTATTCTCAGTTGGTGACCGTACTGGAACATTTTAGGCACATACTGCAGGCAGCCAGAGATGGTCCAAAGGCAGCAGCTCCACGTGGTTTAACTTTAGCATCAGCTCCATGTGGCTTAGCACCTGACTATGACAGAGACTGCCTCTGACCCTGTCCACTACCACACCACGGGTACTGACTGAGGGTTTCTTACCCACATGCCCTAGTTTTACATGCCTGAGGATGGCAGCAAGCCTGCAAATTGGAGGGTTCCCACCTCTGGCACTTACTCTCTATAGAAGCATACCACGGCCTGCTTAGTGGCCATTAGAGCACAAGATAACAAAGCTCCTGCTTTTAGGCCAAGAATTTGCACGATTGGGTGTAAACCTCACAATCGCTCCCCCGCTATGGTGAGCATGAGTGGTTAACAGAGGGAGGCAGAGATTATTGTTTACCCCTATGAGCAATCACAGATGTCATCTATCATGCTCCTAACTGCCCATAAAATAAGGGCATAATACATTCCTATATAAGTAAGCTATACACCTGATGCAATTAGTTTCCTTCAACATTGACCATTCCTCTCCACACGTTATAACTCCCACACACACATGCCCACCCACACACCTTTCCTACTAAAATAAATCCTAGAGATGGGGCAAATCTTAGACAGAGCTGGTTACCTCTTCCTCCCTCACCAAACCCCCCCCCCCCCCCCCCAGGATAATAACCTAGATCCCAATCCTGTGAAGACATACTTCTCTTTACTGCCAGCAGTCCCATGGATTTCCATGGGACCAGAGAATAACCCACAAAAGAACTCTGTCTTTCCTATCATGGAATGACAGCAGGCTGCTAAATCATGCAAAAGTAGGGCTATTTTACACAAACTAAAAATAATGTATTGCTGGTTCCTACAGGGCCAACCGTTCTATCATCCACTGCATCAAGTTCTGTTATTTAAACTAAATGTACGGGCTCCTGTGGTTACTTAAATGTGTTATGATCATGAGAAGATTAATGGCAGCATTTAGTAATCGCCTGAACTCCTGCACCTTTGCTATGGGAAGCAAAGTGTTTTTTCACTCCCAAAAGCTTCAGCAGTAATTTTTTTTTCTATTTTTGTTATAAGCTCTTCAGGCCAGATAGTGTTTTTCCCATTTATGAGACACCTGCCTAGCATGCTATGAAGAGTCATCCCTGGGTAACAGTTCTATGCTTAAAGGAGAGCTAGGTACCACTCTTATGGTAGGTCATCCCATTGGCCTCTCCTCAGATCTATCAGAACCACTTCAGACGGACATGGTGAGCCCTCTCTGGGTACTTTACCTCACCCATCCAACACAACAGCAATCCTGAGTCTCATCATCATTGGCCATCCCTCGATTCAATGATCTCTACCACAGATTTACATACGGGTCCTGAGATGACTCAGGAGTCCGATCCTGGAACCACAGATCCGCCCGCAGTAGTCCTGCGTCTAATTAGGTGACGATGGATATTTTAGGATTCCATGATGGAAGACGATCATGATTAACTTGCATTCCCCTTCCAGTCAGAGATGCTATTTAAGGGCTTGTGCAATTCTAAGAAACTAGCCTCTCTCCTCGCGCCTGTTCATTCTCTTGCTGCTCTCTAGGGGCTGGAACTGTTAGCAGAGCCTTTAGGGAAACAGTAGTGTAGCTTCTCATGAGCTGCAAAATTCAAAATTGTTTTCTAGGGTTAGAAACAGCCACATGTTTAAAAACAAAGTAAGAATCAATTATTTTGAGTCCTCTGGTTGTTTTCCTGTAGGCAAGTCTGTGCTGAATTAGCTTAGTTTGCAGAATAATATAAACAATTCCAGGAACCAGAGAACCACCTAGGGAGTTGTGACTCCATCCTCTTTTCTTTTCAGTCCCTCATTAAAACTCACCTTTTGCATTCTCTCCACAGAGAAGCAGTAGTCAAACATGAGGGCTGAAATCCCAAAAATCCAGATACAGAGATCATGGAATTACCAAGAAATGTGCTGGGAGCACTCTGAATTGTCCAACCTAATTCACACTTTGTGGATACTGCAGAATTACACACAGGGCACAAGTGTCTGCTGGCCTGCTGACTGATGATCTGTTTCATACAATGGGTACTATATTGGAAAGTTTTCTTAGAAGAAAACTACTTTTCTCAGCTTAACTTTGCACTTCTGTAGCACCTTTCAACCAAGAATCTTAAAAGCATCCACACAAAGGATAGTCAAGCCTGGAAATAAAAACAAACAAACCAAAAACACAGACACACTATGTGTCTATACTACACCTAGCACAACAGGGCTTCAATCCTGATTTGCTGGGGGGAGGAAGGGGCTTTCAGCTCTGCAAACAATTAAAAAAAAAAAAAATACAAGTCAGGATTGTTCTATGGAAGCATATAGGAAACAAACATTCCCTGCCAGATGCTATTGTTTTCAATATAGATGAGAAAGAGATGTACTGTATTACATTCCTAAGCTAAATAGTGAATACATCATAACTTGCCAATAGCCAAGACACACCCCTTACCTTGGGATGGGGGGGCGGTAGCACATGGTCTCATGTACTCGGGACCCCTGTTGCACAGCAAACCTATGAGTGCGACCCCCCCTTATAAATTAAAAACACTTTTTTGTATTTAACACTTATAAATGCTGGAGGCAAAGCGGGATTTGGGGGTGGAGGCTGACTGCTCACAACCCCCCCCCATGTAATAACCTTGTGACCCCCTGAGGAGTCAGGACCCCCCATTTGAGAACCCTGCACTAAACCCAATTACAGCCACTCTACACAGAGTAACCGTTTGTGCTAATCTGTGTTACATTAATGTAACGTTCAGGGAATTATGAACTCCTTGAGCTTTGATTTTAATGTGCCTTCCTTTTCTCAAAGCAGTAGGAAGAGGCATTTTATTGCTGAAGTCATTGAGTACAACACTTACCTTATTAGCACATTCACTGTTCAGTCGCTCTCTGCTACCCTAGTGGGTTGGGGCAATGCTCCTGCCACACCGTAAATAACTGGAGATTTGTCTAAATTTATGGCAGCCACATGGCCTAAATGCAGAGCGATGTGTCAACAAGTCGGAAGCCAAGTTACCATGTGTGCAGAGCTAGTGATGAGGAGTTTGACTGATAGTAACAGCTCAGCCTACTTAGTAATACGAAGTAAGGAGGTGCAAATATTTATTTGAATATATTTAATGAGAGAAAAAGTGCACCAAGAGACTGCAAAGCACAGACATCTGGTAAAGAGACACTGGCTACATCTAGGAGTACAAACCCACCCAGACCCCATGGGTACATGTTGAGGCAGCTAGCCCATGCTACTGTGGCAATGCTACTTTAGCACCCTAGTTCCAGGGGAACTAACATGAGTAGGTCTACTCCAGCTGGGAATCACACCCCCAGCTCCAAGCGCAGACATGCCACTTTCACCTCTAGGTCACCAGTTCAAATCTGGCGAAGTGGAGCAGTTAATGCACACTTTTAGCCAGCAATAAAAGTAGTTTTGTTTAGAAACTAACAAAACCAAACTATTAGAAAAGGAAGTTAAGGAAATTTACTCTCAAGTCCAAGAATGTATATGCAAATATAACCCCTGTGAAAAAGACCTTACACGGAGTAAAAGACACCTTTTACTGAAGCAGTTCCTCTTTGTGCTAGCCCATAATAGGATCCTCTAATGTGGCAACAGTGACAGAGAAAGCAAGCTTGGTAGATAAATGTATTCCTTGAAATACTTGCACACGGCTGCATGAGATTTTGTAAATTAATTTTAACTTCCACAGAAAATTAAAAACAAACACACGTTTATTGTAAAATTGCACTCCAATAGTACCATAGTTCCTTATAAACACAATATACATTAAAATATTTTACACCACCAACACACCAAAGTGTGCTTATGAAATTACAAAATGTACAACTCAGGATTCTTCTGTGATCAAGTCAGTATCTTGAGCATTTCAAATCGAGCCATAGGAACATGTGAATTAAGAATTAGCCTGTATATTACAATAAGTTTTAGCTTCACAAATTCACAATATAGCCAGGTGCACGTTGTACACGCTTACTGATCTTCCAAGTATCTGTTCCTGCCTCAGACTTTAGGATAGTTGGGAATAGTGGTTCTTCACTAGTATAAAATCTTGTTTCTTCATTCTAAAGAAGGCCTTACATTTCTGTCTGCACTACAAAGGGTGAAGTCTCAGGGAAGACGGCACCTTGGTCCAAAACAAGGCAACAGGTAATTTTAAAAAAAATAAGTCTTCATTTGTGTAAAAGAACCTCTTCACATCACATACATGTAGACATGATGGGATGATGTGCAAGTTTGGCTGTAAAAGGTAACTAGTTGGGGGAGAAAAGCTACACTGCTGTTCAAGAAATGAAGGAGGGTTAACTTAAAAAAAAAGTATTTAAAATGTAAACCAGAACCTTTTGGGATATCAAGTCTATATGGTCAGCATTAGAGAAAGCAGTAGGTATCAAAGGAAGATAGGAATACCTTATTACTGCAATTGTAAACAGTGTATGCAAACCATTGCTATTATGGACACCACACCTCCCAATGATGCAGCCCTCGGTCCTTCATATATCAGTTCTCCACAATACAGAGGTGGTACAGCTATACTAAAAACAGACTACTTCACTAACAGAACTGTCAGGAAGAAGGGGCACGGAGTCAAAACATTTGAGGAGTTGTTCTCCACAAGATCTGCATCCTGTAGTGTAATTTCAGTAACGCTTTGGCATGAAGTATTAACTCAGTCTCTGCCCATCCAAAGCATGGACTTTTTTAGGTTTTGCTGGTTGTCCTGGAATACTGGGAAAGACCTTGTGGAAGAGACAAAGACTTATCTGGCAGCACTGACACAGGTAAGAATCCAGGCAAAAGAGAAACAGTTTTCCATTGGTGCTTGAAGCTAGAGATTTGCAAAGCATATACTGCGACTGGCAACAAGACATGATGCAATTTCTGTCCCCAAACAAACATTCAGCTCTCCAAGTATCGGAATATGCTTCGGCTCTGGTTCCCTTGTGTTGCAGCATCATCAGTCCTGGGCCGTTTGGGTGAAGGTGTTACCATCACTGTAGGACCTCTTTTCTTCGCCTATAAGAAAGCATGAGACCTGTGATTATTCAGGACAGTTACAACAAGATTTCCCATCACCACCGTCCAATGAGAGCAAATATGCACATCCTAATCCCAAATATTCCACTCTGTTTTCCAGCGTGTCCCCTATTTCAGGCAATGCACCCAAACAGCTCTCACTACATTGTGCATAGTGCTATATATTACAAGGACACATTTGAGACAAAGTGTAGCTGTCCCCATCTGCCTATCAGGGTTTTGCACCTGCACATTCAGTAAGAATGCAGCCAATTAACTGAACATTCTTTAACATGGTAACATAGGCAAGTTGACACTATTGGCACATCCCACATAAATCTCTACCTGGGGTTTTGATTTCTCCTTTGCCTCTTCACTCTTGACTGGGGAAAGCGTGTGGAAGACGAAGTTTCGTGAGTTTCGGGGAGCATTTGGATTAAGGTCTGACATGGCTGCAAGCTTCTGAAGGACAGCTTTAGGTCTGTTCAGAAGTGATCCATTCTTTAGCTGAAGACAACCAATGAATTTCACATTAACACATTGCATGAATAATTTTAATAGATTGCAGTTCTTTAGAGACAACCACATTGCACCCACACTCCCCAAAACCCTTCTATAGCTGGTCAGTCATCAGTTATCTGTATTTTTAAATGCATTCGGTAGATGCAACATGAAAATACACATCCAAGTTCATGCCATGCAGGTACCAACCTGAAGATCGCTGGTAGGTCTGAATGTTTCAAAGGGATTTCTTGGTAGTGATTTTGTTTCCTGTACAGCTGCTACAGGGTTTGCTGAGGGCAGAGAAAAACACAGAAAAGAAATTCAATTCCTGAGTATCATTAGAAAAAAAAATAATGTTTTGTACCAGACAGGGAAATACTCACAAATGACAGCAATCCTGTTCCAATAAATGCTGCCACCAGAATTCTCTTTTAACTGACCAATGAGCCATATAACT
Organism: Emys orbicularis; assembly: GCF_028017835.1. Taxonomy (NCBI): domain Eukaryota; kingdom Metazoa; phylum Chordata; order Testudines; family Emydidae; genus Emys; species Emys orbicularis. Next base: position 3,750,538 of record NC_088705.1, on the reverse strand, counting down.
GATAGCTAACAACAATGGCAATGACGTCTTTATCACCTGGCAGGGAACTTGTTTATTTCGGAAGTAGTTATGCAGTTTCAGAATCACATTTTGCCATGTGCAAGTTAAAAATTGACTATATTATTTGATTTAAACTACATTATGCAATTTTTCCTTAAGCAGTTTGCACTCTGGGAAGTAGTGTGCTGTGTTGAATGTCACTACACTCAAAAGAGTCTTTGTGAGGCAGTGACCAAAAGAGGAATAAGACTGAAAGCATAGGGACATTCTGCCACATTAACTATTTCTTTTTAAAATTAAGGGAAAAGAAATATTTTAGTAAAGAAAAAATACTGCTGGCCATCAAGATTGCAGCTGCATCTCTTAGTGCCAGACAAGTCAAAGCACTAACAAACTTGGAGCCCATCCTGCACTGGTATGGGGGGAATGAGTGGAGATATCTAGTCTAATAGCAACTTTCACTGGTGCTTGGAACAGTCAGTAGCTTGTCAAGGTTTTTTTTCTTTCTTCTTGGATGCCACTTCAATGTGAAACAAGCTTACCTTTCTTCTGCAAGGACTTAACAGTCACCTTCTTTGCTAGTTTCATGAACAGACTATTTTCACCAATTTCTTCTTCCTCCTCCTCCTCCCCTTCATTTTTTCCTTTCTCTATCTGATAAAAATAAAGGATGTTTTTTAGACTGGTTTCAGAGCGGTAGCTGTGTTAGTCTGTATCAGCAAAAACTGTATCAGCCCTTGTGGCACTTTAGAGACTAACAAATTTATTTGGGCATAAATAAATGGTCATTCATAAATAAGCGAATTGCAAGAATCAGAATGCACATTTCATTCAGTGACTTGAACTTACTAACTCTCTTTACTACATCAGTTTTAGGATACAAGGCCAATATAAACCAGCAATTAAAGTTTCCTGCAGTTTTTCAGGTCGTTTATCAGCATCATCTTTTTATCTATTACAAACAGTCAAAGCTTCAAGATACCAACCAGATTTCATTCCTCAGACCCTATGTTAATTAAAGCAACTTGACCTGGAAGTTTCTAAGCCTTGGAATTAGGATTCTGGAGCAGGAAACAGGATTTCTGGATCTGCCACCAACTCAGTGCATAACCTCATGATGGGGAAACTGCTTGCCAAGATCACAGGAGGAAAAACAAAAGGTGCTATATAAGGGAGAAGTGAAAACTATAATTGATATGGTTTTTAACTAACTGGACCAACCGAGAACTCTGCCAACAGTCTAGCATGCTTTGTTAATGGTGTACCGAAGTATTAAGCAGTCAGCCTTTCTGCAGACTAACACAATACCTGCTCACGGAGCCACTGCTCTCGTTCAAATCGCTCCTTTCTCCATTTTGTCTCTGTCTCATCAAGCTGTTCTTCATTCTCATCATCATTATCAGAGTCTCTGTGAAACAAGTCCATCTGGGAAGCATCATCTTCAAAAGAAGAGACAGTAGTTAGTTCTCCCAATCAGAGAGGGGCATGAGGAATGTAGATGAGCTCTCCTGTCCATTAAAAAGAAACCTATACTTCCAAAAAGGTTCCACAGACAAAGCACATAGGTTTTGTTTAAGAAGGTAGTAGGTGGACATGCAGAGTTTAGGAAAGGGTTACAAACTCTCTCTCCACCAGAAATCAGTAAGAATTTCAGAAACAATGAAGACAAAAAAAACCCCACACATGTGCGTGCGCGCGTGCGCGCACACACACACACACACACACACACAATTAGAACTAGTTAAGCTGCAACAAAATCCTTTCCTAAACAACTCCTGGCAATGAATCTCTGAAGTGAATTACATGCAGAATGCTTCCTCTCGTTTAGATGGATGACACAGCTGGAACCAAAGCATTTAGCAAACAGTGATGAAATATCCAGTGGAAATGTTTCCTGTGAGGAGTTTTAGAAAGCATCATTCGACAAGATTAGCACCAGCTTTAAACAATGTAAAGAACTAAAGCAGGGTACTTGAGCGTTCTGCAGACAAAATTTGTGTTGTTTATGTATATGTAAACCACATTCTTGTTTAAAACACACAAAGATAATATTAATTTACTCTTGGCTACTAAATTAAGATTACCATATATTTACAATTGCCACAGTCTGCTGCTTATTCCTTACTGACATCAAAATTAGCAGAAACATTCCCTGTGCACATTTTATATACACAGCACTCAATGGTACAGGCTGGAGACTGACTTGTGAAGAAACAAGTCTTGTATCAGAGGCACAGTGGTTATACAAGGGATCTTGCCCCAGCAAATTAAGTGTGCTATGCTATACCCAAGAATAAACCCTAAAACCAAGCCATTAACAATAATTTGAGTATTGCCCATTTCCACTGGAAATATACAATCAGAATGTCTGTAGGATTTTTCCTTTTGCCCAACTAACCATTCCGCCTGCTCCCAAGCAAATGGGCCATGGCAGTCAATAGTAAGAGTCTGTTTAATATGTCTGTGCCAAAATGCAGAGATAACAGGAATGTTTCAGAACAGAGTAGAAGAGTTACAAAATCTAGCAAGGGGCAGTGAAATCCTCACTTCAACACTTGAAAAAAAATAGTAAGTGACTCCTTAAAAGAAAGCTATTGAGGGAAACTATAGACTGTATCTTGTCACAATAGTATTGTCCTAAGGGAGTTCAGAACAGCAACATATGAAGCCTTGCTAAAATATTAAGTACTTGTGTGTAACAAACTGGCTATGTTGTATCCCCCTCTAGTGGCTACACATATAGAGTAAGAGCCTTCTGCTGACAAAAAGTGATTGGAGATGCTCCTATATCTCCTCAAGTGGTAGAGGCCTGTGCTGAAAATTCCAGGTTCAAGTCCTGCAGACAACCTATAATGGGGATCATGATATACATCTTAACTAAAAGATTCAAAGCCATGCCCATCAGCGTTCTGTTTACTTTTTCCTGGACTTAGCCTGCAGAAGAGCAATATATAGCATCTATATACTATTTTAGTTAGATGGATGGAACTTAAAAGATTCTCCCAGTCTTAAGTGGTTTTAATAGCTACTATTTTTTTTTAAAGTTATTTCTTTATATTAGCTTGAAGTTATTGATTCCCTGGGAGTGTTCTGTTTTAACTAGCATGTGATCCAAAAATGGCTTAAAATGGTTTCTTCTTCAGACTTTTCAAGCCAAGGTTCTACTGTGGTCTGAAACCAGGCAAGAGAAGTCAAAGCAAGTCCCCCACCCCCAGTTACAAGAAACATGTGTGTATTAAAACAATAAACTAGGGCTCAGTAGATCTTACAACCGTAAGCCTCATATTAAAGTGCTTACTGAAGAGTTTTCTTCCCCCGACCTCCCACACCGTATTTTTTGCTCTACAATAGAAGATTAATATGCCAACATTATACCTATGTTTTTCCATTTGAATTTTCTCATTCGCCCAGGACCATCACTGTGCAGGTCTCCATCAGCAAGATATCTTTCTTGGTACAAGCGTAACTGACGCTTATCATCATCAAGCATCGCCTTCCTAATGTTATTGTCCAAGGGAGAGAAGCCTAGGTTAGTTTTGCAATTCCAGATTATAACCGATTATAACTTTTAGATGTGCATTTCATGTACTGTATAAGTATACTAGGATTGCTACTGACATGTGTATTTTGTTAATTTGATCCTGTAGTTCCACTTCGGTAGGGAGTTCTTCATCAAGAATCTCTTCTTCATATTCATCCAGCTCTTCACCATCATATTCATCCTCACTTCCTACTTCACTCCCCGACAGCTCTGCCTCATCTTCCAAGAAATCCTGCAGTTTTCTATAAGAGAGTTTCCAAAGGAGTTAACGTTAGAACGTTCAGCTGCATCACGTGAATCTTTGAAAGCAAGAGCAAAGTCTTTCTGGAACTACTGTGTATGCTAAATTAGTGATGCTATTATTCGGTTTTCGTTATCAATTTGATTAAGTAATTTAAGTTTAAGAGCACATGAACGTGTGGAAGGTCTGCCAGTTTACTTCACCTCGGTCCCACAGCACCCATTATTATTTTAGTTCTGAGCTTTCTTACCAGTTGCCCATCTAACAAGATGACAACTGCCTTCTAAGAAGAAAACCAAGGTCATTTCACTTGCAAAATGTGTACTACAGCACCCACTGAAAGATCTTAAGTCACGAGCAATATTAAGAGATGTACTATTTCATCAAAAACAAAAAAAGTCACTGTTACTTTTATCCTGGTCTCTTGCTCTTTATTTTTAAAGCTCCTTAATAGCGCTTTCAACTCTGACTCTTAACTATTAACTAAGTTTCTAGTGACGTGGTTCTGTTTTTCTGGCAGGTCAGATAGGGAGAAAGATTTACTCACAATTTTTTCTTTAAGCCCTGTCTTTGTCTCAACAGCTCCTCTTCATCATCACTAACTTCTGCTTCATCTTCGCTTCTCTCAGCGCCTTCACTTTTTTCATCCTATCAGTCAACAAGAAACAGTTTTCAGAAATTCCTAAGATATTCAGTAGAGTGTTTACTCCCTAGAACAGCAACGGCCTCTGTTTTTCAATGGCTAAAAACAAAAACAAACCAAGAAAAATCCAGGAGGTTTTAGTCTAAGTGCTCACAAAACCAAGATATTTTACCTAGTACATCAGAATTCTAAATCAGCACTTCTTACAATGACCCAAATACTGCTCTTCAGCAGTTTCAGTAATCTATGCTGGAAGTTTAGATTTTTGCACAAATGGATAGACCACTGAGAAAATAAACTGAATGCTTATGGGCAGAGCTCTGAAGTTATCACTTCATTCCGTCAGTACTCACCTCCTCGCTATCAAAGGCATGATCATCTGTTACGAGCTGAAAATTGCCAAATTCTTCCTCCTGCTCCTCATCATCTTCCCCTTCCCTATAAAAACCGAACCACATTACACACTTACAATTGATCTCCAGCAATGGATATGAAATGGATTGACGCAGGGTTTTAACTGCTGGATGAGCTAGTGACAAGCAATTATCCATGATAGCATCTGAAACACTGCAGTCTCCCAACACTGTAGCATGGAGCTTTAGGTGCTTAATTCCCCATTAGCATTAGCGGGAGTAATATTGGCAAGTCATTATCTTTTGTGTTCGTTTCCCCTTCAGTAAAATGGAATGCCTCTTGGGAGTAGGTTGGTACTCTTTAAACAATTAAGTCTCATAACATCCTTGTTAAGTGCACATGAATCAGTCCAGTTTTAAAGAGGAGGAAAACGAAGGTGCAGAAGTTAATGACTTGCGCACAGTTCCTGCATTCAACTGCAGAACTGGGAACAGAAGCCAAGGAGTTCTCAATCTTGTGCTTTGATTTGATCAAAATTCTCTACCCACTTTCCGCCTCCACCATCAATAGCAGTAGAGACTCTTTCCTCACAATGGACATTGGGAACTGCAGTGCCTTAGGAGTCTCTCAACTCTCACGTATCACCAGTCAAAGGAAGAACTGTTGAGCACTGAGATACTCAACTCCTTCACCTCCAAGGCAAACCACCTTTGTGTCAATAGCATTTTGAACTCCTGTTGAACCAGAGTGAGACACATCAGAAGTCAAGTCAGATCATGATCACCATGCAGAACTAGAACTCCTGTAATGCTGACCTGTCAGTTGGGAAGGAGCCTGAACAAAGTGCTAGTGCTTCTGCCATTGGATCATCTGTGTCGCTCTCTTTTTCTGGCTTAGAGGATGCTGAAGATGCCCAGATTGGAGATGTTGCTACAGAAAGAAACCAAAAGAGAAATCATTACACAGCTTCCTTTTGGCCTTTGGAACATCATTGAATGTCTTGGAAATGATAGTCAACGCATGTCTATAAAGATTCCAAACAGTTAAAGCGCACTAAACTCTTAGGGTTCCAAGTACACTATTAAAATTCCTTAGGCATGAGCAGCCCTGAAGGATTAGTTAGTACAAGACTTCTTTTTAAAACTGAGATTTGCCCCCAAAAAGTCACAAATCAAAGTCACTGGGAACAGAACTCGGGACTTACTCTGAGAGATGAATTTCCCTGAACACAGATTGAGCAGTTCTTCCATGTTTTGTTTTTTGCCAGTATTGGCATTTGGAGTGTGCTCAGCCTGACTGCTGAACTGCCCAGAACACAAGTCCAACAACTCGTCCATGTTGGCATCCATTGCATTCTCATCCATACTAGCCAGAGACAGCTGATGCTTTGAGGACTGGTACTTATTCCTGTGGTGCCCAACATTCAAGAACCTGAAAGTAAATTTTATTTAGAAGTTGGCAACTACAGTTTAATACCCATCTCATATTGGAAAATTTTGCCCTTCCACCTATGCGGAGGGCTTGTCTACAGAGACAAAGCAGAACTCCCAAAAGAGCCTTAACACTCAGTTATAGTATAACTAAGCATGACATTGTGGGAGTTCCATGTTTGTCTCTCACTGATTCTAGATCAACTTTGCTCAATTTAAGTAGGTAGATCGCTTCTCTAACTGCCAGTCTTGCAAACTCAATCTGGAATAAGAGGATCCAGTTGTGTTTTCCAACGCACACTGCCTGTAGTAATGGTTCTGCCAATGCAATTTGGCTGTTCTGGTGATGTATGATGCAGAATAAAATCCATCTTGCTCTGCCAAAGCTGCAATGGCTCTGCATTGGCTAGCAAGAGTAAAATGCATTCAAGTCTTTTTAGTCAGTAAAGTTAACAGCAGTCAACAGATCACTGATTAAGAAGGTTTTCGTTATTACATGGTTTTCTGATCTTAACTGTTTCAGCAAATGAATACTGTACTGAAACCCGGAAGATAAAAAAACTAATTAAAATCTAGACCTGCTTCAGATTTGTGGAGGGTTTTCTAAAGAGGGATTTAAAAAAAACAAAAACAAAAAAATTTAAATACCAACTAAAAATTTGTGAGGGATAGACACATGCATTGGCACCTTCGGGACTCAATATACTACAGTTTCCAACATTAATAAAGCGGTTATCATTGGGGCCATCACACTGTGTAAAGCATGGCATAACAGAAAAGACCAACAGAGCCCTTTAAATAGCATGCCTTTTCATGTAGCCTAAGGGAGTAAGAACCCCACAAAAATCTGTGCTACTTCTGTTAACACACACAGAACGCCACCCCTGAAGGATGTAGATCAGTAACCTACCCATCTGCATCAAGAAGTTGGCTCTGAGTATCATCTTCCAGAGAAAACTGAAACTGAGACTCTCCAGCTCCCGGAAATAAACTCTTGGGCTCAGGAGAGGCATTGTACAGATCCTGGGAATCCTCTATGGGAAGAGAGGGCTCAGACATCTTTCCTGAACTCTAGTCAGGGGAAAAAATAAGATAAAATTCACAAGATCTGATAATGAACTAGAATATAAACACTTAATCTTTTCACAGTCCTACAAGTTGGAAGCAAAAAGGCTTAATGGTTGTGCCATTTTAAACAGATGAAAATACAGAAGAAGAAGGTTAACAAGTATTCACGATTGTACTGCTACCTAGTTAAGAATGCACTAGTGAGAGATGTTGTATAGGCCATGGGAATATTTTTGTATAGTTCTTAAAGAGTTACCAAAAACAGCAATGGGTTTCCTCCAATACTTTTTGGATTTTTAGAATTGGATTTGTGTATTTAATACATCACCCTGATTTGTTCCGATATGAATTTTTTAAATATTTATCTATCGGTCAAGACAGAGATTCTGCATTGATTAAATCCCAATTAACCACAGAGGGGACACTGGCTATCTGCTACACTTACATTCTTGACCTATAAAAGGAAGCTTGACTTTGGCCTGAAGTCACAGAACATCTGAAGTTGTCAGGAGAGTGCAATGAAGGGAGAAAAGATGGGGCAGGAGTCTTACCTTGGAAGCAGAGCTGATGAAGCTTGCTTTGAACAAAGCTGGAGAGGAAGACCGGAAACCTCCTACTGCAGGTAGAAAGTTGGCCCCACGGGCCGTCTGTTTGTTACAAGGCTGGTAGGATGGAATCATGGAGCCAATCAACTCAAAGCTGCTGTTGTGGCTGCTCTCCTTTGCGGAAGTTGGCAGTGAAAACGAATCGTCGTCTTCTAAGGAAGAAAGCAGCTATGTAAGAGGAGTTTTAGGAATGCCACTGTACTAGGAGTGCAGACAAAGTTACATTGGCTGCATCGGCAAAAGAAAGTCACGTGCCTCAATGGTTCACAATGAATTGGAACCAGCAGTTCCCTTAAAATGCCTAATCAAATGACATTTTACAATTCAAATCCAACCCAGTAAAAGTAGCAAAGCAGCGTTTCACAGCCCCAGTGCAAGCATGCGATAGAGACACACCAATGGTAACTAGATACAGAAACGTGCAAATCACTTGTGCGCCAGAACTGAAAATTCCAAAGCAAAATGCTTGCTTTAACAGCAGTTTCACTTTACCTAACTTGGTAGGTCTTTTGCCTGGAGCTTCCTCCAACTCAGCTTTTTCATCAGGAAGAGAATATCTGCAATTTATTAACAAAACAAAACAAAACAAAAAAAGTATTTTGACCAAGTTTTGTTTTGTGTGCATTAACTATCAGGCCTGGTCTTTTATAGACAAGGTAATGTATGTGGAATGCACTGAATACACTGCCATTAGGAAGTTGATTCTTCCGCCAAATGACAAGGATATTCATTGAGACAAGCTAAGCAAGGTAATATCGTTCATTGGACCAACTTCTGTTGGTGAGAAAGAAGCTTTCAAGTTTACACGGAGCTTTTCTTCAGGTCTGGGAAACTAACTCAAAAGTATCACTATCATAGCGTCACTTTCACATGCAAACTATTATTTTCATATGTGACTGTTGCAATCATGACGGATGCAACAACACTCCTAAATATTACCACAAATGGTGAGACAGCAGGCATTCTTATATTTAAACACACACATGAATCCACTAGTTCTCAAATCAAATATCTCATGCGTATGTTAATCAGATTAAAACATAGTTGGGGCAGGCTGGGTTCACCGTTTCTAAAGACTGGTTTATTTACCCCATTTTGGAGGAGTTGTCCTTGAACAGCATCAATGTAGACTCTGTTGAGGAAGGTTTGGGAACAGAGTCACAATGCACAGACTTGTCCACCCTTTCCTCATCAACTGATTCTTTGTCAGTTTCTTTATCGCCATCTTCAATACCCTTCTCTTCCAGCTCCTCATCATCTTCCTCGGCCTCACCAAGAAGGAACTCTACAGTCTAAAAAACCCAACACATATCCATGTAATGAGACAGCAGGAATTATTATTTTGACCATCTACTTAAACTGCATACCTTTATATGCCCAGTTCTAACATGGAATTATTGAGGGGAGAATTGAAGGATGTTTCCAACTCCTGGACTTCTCTACTCCAATGCCTGCTCTGAAGGGGCTTAGAATAACCAAGTCATTTTGACCCCTTAATAACTGTTTGGAAAAGAATGTCTAGCCTCCAAGACTGACACTACTGCATCTCTGAGATCAGCCAAGGGATCTCAATTAAGTCTTCATACATCCTGTTGTAATCAAACTTCTTGCAGCCAGGAGCTGAAAATACTGGCACCACTCAAAATGGAACAATTTAAAAAGTATAGGCATTGTGTTTACTTGGCTAGGTGAGACAGTGGGAAGGGCTTCACCTCTGTGTGAAGGATCAGATAGTGGCCAATCCTGGAGGTAGCATACCTAAACTGAGAGGGGAGTTATTTGAACTCATATGGCAAAGCAAACATTTACTATAAGCAGAAAAAAGTTTTAAGTTGCTAAGACGGTCAGCCAGCCACTAAAATGCTGTAATAATTTTAAAAGATTCTGACTATGCATATATTTCAAGTGTTTTAGGTCAACCTGAACTAGCATATGGACTGGTAAAGATCACTTAATAGCCAGATGCCAGTGCTGTGGTCCCCTTTTCAGGGTCACATCCCAGCTTAACCCTGTCCGTGCCCCCTACTCCACCCTCCCCAGCCAAGACCGGGAGCGGGGGTCAGATGGGGGTAAAGGGGACCGAGGCTGGGGTGGGAACAGAGCCCCGGCCAGGGGCGCAGGGCTGGCAGCTGAGGCCAGGAGCAGAGCTGGGTGGCACTCCCTCCCCGCACCCCGAACGGTCCTCCGCGCACAGTCTGGGGACCTCTGTGCTAGTGTCACTGAACAGTCAGGAAGAGACTGGTATTAAAAAAAGATCTGCTGGATACTGTTCTGTGAGCACATGGAATCTTGAACATTCTAATTACAGTAACTCCTCACTTAACGTCGTCCCAGTTAACATTACCTTGCTGATCTATTAGAGAACATGCTCATTTAAAGTTGCGCAATGCTCCCTTATAATGTTGTTTGGCAGCCACCTGTTTTGTCCACTGCTTGCAGGAAGAGTAGCCCGTTGAAGCTAGCTGGTGGGGGCTTGGAACCAGGGTGGGCCGGCAGCCCCCCTATCAGCTCCCCTAAGTTCCCTGTGCGCAAGCCACCCAGCAGGCTATCAAGTGCTGGGCAGTTCAGGTGTCCCTCCCCCACTGCCATGTGCTACTCCTGCCCTCTGCCTTGGAGCTGCTCCCGGGAGCCTCCTCCTTGCTATGTGGGCGGGGAGGGAGAAAGAGGGGGGCTAATGTCAGGGTATCCCCCTCCCCCCGCTCCTGTACCCCATCTCCACAGAGCTGGGGGGGAGGGGAGGTGACACGACAAGGCTCAGGAGGGAGGGAGCTTGCTGGCAGCAGCTGCTGTCTCAACTTGCTGATCTACTTAAAAACGCAGTGTATTAGAGTGGGGTCAGCATACTTAAAGGGCAATGTGTCTGTGTGTCTCTGTCTGTCTCTCACACAGTTTACTGTACAGTATTTTTTAGTGTCAAAGAACGGTCTCTATTTGGCAAATTGTGCATATTAATATTGCACAAAACTCTGATTTATCTCATTTCCCTGTTAATTATGAGGAGTCAGCAGACAGACATTGACAAAGTTATGTAAAAATGCTGTGAATAGACCTCTGGGTTACATTCCTCTTCCTCAGACTCATCTGTCATTTCTTCCTCCTCTTCTTCCTCCTCCTCCTCCTCCAACATGTCCTCATTATCCAGTTTAAGCAGTGCTTGCCGCTTCTGGCGTTCCTCAATCCTGCGGAGTTTCATGGCCTCCTGTAGTTTAGCCTTCAGCACTTGTAGCTTTTCACCTGGACAGAAATGAATAAATGAATACATTAGATGCACTACAATGAAGCCTTAAACTTTGCTGCCTCAAGCACAAAATTTAATGTAACTACACACACAGAAAGAAGATTAAAGGCATTCGTGCCTTTTTTTTTTTTTTTTAATAAAAGATTTTCTGACTTGATCTGCTAATTAGAAGAGCTAAATCTCTTAGCCTAAATAAACGCCATTTAGAGAGGTAACACAACTTTATGAATTATCAGGAAGATTCCTTATTATCAACAAATGCCACTGGCACAGCCCCATGAGCTAGCAAAGGGTTCTTCTTTCCCTTGCTTCCGATTGGCGCAGTGGCTTCCAGTTGCCCTGGGCAAATGAAATATTCACCAACAGCTAGAAAGCATGCATGTCGTAGAACAAGCCAAAATTACCTACCTCTAACATTTAAATATTATAGGTGATTCAAATTAAGTTTCCCATATATTTATCATTTTTAATACATGCAAATAAAATGATCTGATACACAAACAGCCTGTATTAAGAATTGCGACAGGGATGAAAGTGCTATTAATTATGAATACCACACAAGGGTTAATCTACAGATTTTATGTAGATGATTGATGTCCTGTAGATATTAAGGATAAATATGTTTTATATGAAATCGTGGGGCAGGGGGAGAGAGATTCCAGAGGGCGAATGGCTAAATTATGGCACAGAGCAACATCCTCTTTAATAGCTAACACAGTTCAAGAGTTACCTTTTCAAGCGTCTAACATACCAACCTGGTTAGAAAAAATATAGCTAACTGGAACGGTTAATGCCTGTTAATTCTGGAAGCAGGGATTCTCATTTATATTTTAGATAATTTTTTTTTTTTTAGGGGGAGGGAAGGGGAGGGGGGAAAATATGGTTGCAATTGCAAAGAGAATCACAGATTAAAAACTCCCTTATGTTCTATTGACCATGATCAACCAGTAAGAGAATCTGAATGTTTTTCTTCACAATTACTTATCTATTGATTGCAGCTCATTATGAAACTGAAGCAAGCATGTAGTTTTAATTGTCAATGTGTTCACTACTTTGCATGAAACATCCTAAGACGATCCTTGCTCACGGAAGCTTATAATCAACGAGGCAGACACACGTAAAAGATGATCCAGACCAGACATCCTGAATTATCTTATACTTGTATTTTGGTGAAAGTAAACTCCAGTTGAGACCTTGGCTTCCAGTAAAGATGTAGGATATTAGATATTCTAGAAGTTTCTTAACAAAGAAAATATACTTCTTTTCCGACTCAACAACTATGACCCTCACCCCAAATATACCTGGCTTTCCATGGACTGTATCATCTAGATTTTCTGCAGCCAAAGTCACCGGCACCACAGCTACTTTTAGCTCCTCCTTTCCCTCAGCAGTGGTCTCTTTACGAATAATGCTCAAGTTCACAGTCCGTTCAGTTTTTAACTGGGCTGTGTGAAGTGTATGCTTCAAGAAACGCGCTTTCAGAGCTTCCAGTTCTTAAAAAAATATTATATTATATTTAAGGTCAGAAGAAAAATTCCTGCTAAGATCAAGTTAATTTGAGGCAGCAAAAAAAAAAAAAAAAAATTCCAGTCACTTTTTATACATACAGTTGTAACATGCATTTCTAAAGTAAGTTTTTTTTTATAAAAAACAAAAAACAAAAAAGTTTTACAACACATTGGATGCTGAAATGCAAGAGGGGTCAACATTATTTGATTTGAAAATAACATTAGTAACAGTGGCCCATCTCTGGATAACTTTGCTCAACCATGCACTTAGGATGGCTTACTTTAATATTTGGGCATATGATCAAATGCCAGTTGAAAACCTTAAACACCCCACAACTAATTATTCACTGGAGATTTGGGTATCAACATTCCATTTCATTAACAGACTCTTCCCCCCCCCCCCCCATATGATCAGACCGACATATAAACAGTATTTAAATCCAGGTTGATAGTGGAGGAGTCATCATTTCATGGCACAGGCCATGTTTCTGTACAATTTAAAGAACAGACTGAATGCTATTAATAAATGTATGTAGGTATAAATGGAAACTTACTAGAATGATATTATAGGACCTCAAAGTGTAATGCAAACAAACTGATATGGGATCACCTATCCACCACTGAAACAGCTGAAATTTTCAAACATGGGTGCCTAAAGCTAGACACCGATATCCTTAGAGTGCTAAATAAGAGTGACCTGATTTTCATTTGCTGTGCAGCCATGACTTCTAATGATAGAATCAGAAGGTCCTCCTGCTCATCATCTCTGAAAGTCAGGTTTCTTATTCAGATACCTGAATAAAAAGATTTAGAGGCCTAATTTTAGGCACCCCAAGTTGAAAAATGTTGGCCTTCCTGCTTAGTACAAAAAGCAAATGCCATCTTATTTAACTAGAACTGCAGGGAGAATTGAAGTATGCAAAACATCATTAAACTCTTCTTATTGACAGATCCGAGAGATCTTGAACAATCACAAAAGGATCAGGATTTCTGTTTTTAAATCTCATCTGAAAGACAATACAGCCACCAGCATAGCCAGCACTATGCTGTGACATTAGTTCTCCTCAAAAGAAAGTGTGCCTGCCCCTTTCTGATTCACCAACTTCTAGTTGTTCCTCAGAGTTCTCCCATCTAAGTTCTGGCTTAACCTTGCCTAGCTTGTCAAATCTAGCAGATTTTAACAGGTAATATTGTACCTTTGTTTGATTCAGGTTCATCAAGGATAATAAAGGAATCACTATCAGAGTAAAGTCTTGGCTTGATGGATAGATCCACTCCCAGCTCCCGAAGTTTATCCAGTTTAGACTTCCTTACTTTTTCAGGTTGAATCTCCACCACTGGTACCACCTGTTGAACAGATTCTTCATGTTCTACACATATTTTCTGTGACTGGTCCTCTCTTTGTATATAGGCACATTCTTCAGATGCCAAGGGAATTTCACTCTCCATTTGTTCACTGCATTTGTTACGGAGTAGGCTAGACTGCTGCTGTTCTTCTGAATTACCAGCAGTTGTAGGTCTCTCACAGATATCGGAAGCACCATCTTCTCTGTGCTTCTCAGCACAGTTCTCTATCAAGTTCTCTACTACATCACGGGAAGGTTTGTCCACAGTGATAACACCAGTATCCTTGTTAAACCCCATTTCCAGTTCCCTCGCTGCCGGCTGATCAGCCTCTTCAGTCTGATTATTACTGCAATTTACAGCTGAGTTCTTAGTGGCTGCACTTTCTTCATTTAGACAGGACTGATATTTAGTGGACCTGCCAAGAACAGAAAAATAAAGTCACCAACCAAACCACAGTACATCAGTCTTTAAAATGACTAGTGTTAAATGTGAGAAAAGCCTAAATCAAACCAAGGCAACAAAACCATGTTCTATTTATTGTCCTTGAAAAATCAGTTTTGAAGGGAGGGGGGAGAAAATCATCGTTCATAAACGCTACTTATTTTAAACATATCTTCATTTTCAAACTCCGTTTTAAAAATGGACAAAAATTAATCTGGCACATTTTTACTACGAAGAGTTACAATAGGTTCACTCTAAAGGGTGCAGAGTCAACTGGTAAGTAAATTACATTATCACAACTTGGATTAAGTTAATTCCTGAGAGATTTTGTAGCCACAGTAGAGTACAATTTGTCTACAATATTTAAAACAAAAAAGATGACCCAAGCACAAAAAGTTTGGATCCTAATCCAAACTTTCTCTAAACTCATGGTGGGAGGAGGTTTGGGAGAGAGGGGGGCAACCAGGGTTAATCTGGAGTGCTCAATCAGCCCTGCTTACTTAACATATTCGCTTGAAGTCAACTGTAGTAATGCAATATTGTAATTCAGATCTTAGATGCTCAGAAGCCTAGAATTGAGTTGGTTCTCATATCACATGACAATACCAATGATCTATTACTGCACATTATAATTTTTATGCCCATGTATAATACTCTACTCAGTAACACAAATTACTAGTTCTATGCAAATGCAATAATATCAAGTTAGGGTGACTCTAGGAAGCATAACAGTAAATAGCCTGACATTTGGGCATTTAAAATCTCAACCATTAATGCAAGATTCTCTGGATTTCATTTCTTTTTAAATTAAAGGAAAAAAGTTCACTAACTGCGCCCTGAATACTCTTTATTTCAGTGTACAACACACCTTCTAAAACAGGATTTGGTATTAAATTGAGCATGGAGGGGAAAAAAATCACAGCAGTGGTTTGAATTTGGAGGGGAGAATGGGACACTGTCACAAGAATTTAGATGAGCATGTTCCTTTCAAATTTTACTTCTGAATAGCAAGTACAATATAAATAAGGATTTTCATTTCACTCCTGTCAGAGACTAGCTGGTAAATAAATCTATTCAGGGGAAAAGAGATGTGCCCTGCTATTACATACTAGTTACTAAACTAGCAGGTTTGCCACTTAGAACATTGGTTCTCAGACTGTGGTCTGTATCCCATTGATGATCAATCAACACCCTTGCTGCTGGTCTGCGGAGAGTTGGCAAGTCACATGGTGATACTTCTTGTTTCCAGCTGTTAAACTGCATTAAAAACATAGTTAAAAACATAATAAATACTTCTCTAGTATTACTTTCCCACTGACGCAATCGCTTTAGTTGCCATAGAAGCAGTATGGGATTACCAAGGAAAGATGGGAGGCCTATGTGGTTGCAAATAAGAAGGGAGGCTGTATATTAGTAGCTTTTTCATAACATGGACCACATCTGCTTCAGGAAGATTGAGAGCCCTGATTTAGAAAAGAGAGACTATGAGATAAGCTTGGTCCTTACTTTAGCAATGCCATTGCATTTCCCTGCAATGCTGGTCGAGGTCTACGCTTGAAGAACTCATGGATGGTTTTGGTCTCAGGCATATGATACGGGAGAGACAGAGATGATTCTGCCAAAAGGAAAAAAAAAAAAATCATTTAAATTGTACATCAAAACAACATGTATTTTTTTAAATCCAATTGCTCTTGGGACAAGTATTTTCCAGCTAAAGTATCAGAGCAGAGATGAATAGCAGAGTTTAACCCTGAATAAAGGTTGTATCTGTAGGACCTCTTCCCAATCACCAATCTATTGTCATGAAGAGTGAGGACTGCAGCACGCACAGGGACTCATAAGAAAGCAGATTGTACCATCAAGAACAGAATTATAAGACCAATTCTAAAATCTGTTGCAACTAAATACCCAAGTCAGTTATATGTGTAGTCCAGCTATAACTTTTAAAAGACTCCAAGTGACTTCCCACAGTTGCGTAAAGGCAAGTTTTAAGCTCCAATCAGGAATTTTGCTTGCACCGAGAGACCATCCTTGAACAAGATTTCAACAAAACTGTTTTGCAGCCTATCCACTTTAGATCCTGAATAGTTCATGTTAAGCAACAGCAGAATCTGGCCTGTCAGGAGTTTCTGCTGCTCTCCTGAAGATATCTTAATAGCTCTCACACACAAGAGGAGAGGTAATTCTTGATTTAGTCCTGAGTGCAGCACAGGATCTGGTCCAAGAGGTGAATATAGCTGGACCACTTGGTAATAGTGACCATAATATAATTAAATGTAAACATCCCTGTAGCGGGGAAAACACCACTGCAGCCCAACACTGTAGCATTTAATTTCAGAAAGGGGGACTACACAAAAATGAAAAAAAGTTACTTAAACAGAAATTAAAAGCTGCGTGGAAACTTTTAAAAGACACCATAATAGAGGCTCAACTTAAATGTATACCCCAAATTAAAAAACATAGTAAGAAAACCAAAAAAGTGCCACCATGGCTAAACAAAGGAAAAGAAGAAGTGAGAGACAAAAGGCATCCTTTAAAAAGTGGAAATTAAATCCTAGGGAGGAAAATAGAAAGGAGCATAAACTCTGGCAAATGAAGTGTAAAAATATAATTAGGAAGGCCAAAAAAGAATTTGAAGAACAGTTAGCCAAAGACTCAAAAAGTTATAAAAAAAAAATTTGCTAAGTACATCAGAAGCAGGAAGCCTGCTAAACAACCAGTGGGGCCACTGGATGATCAAGATGCTAAAGCAGCATTCAAGGGCGATAAGGCCATTGTGGAGAAACTAAATGAATTCTTTGCATTGGTCTTCAAGGCTGAGGATGTGAGGGAAATTCCCAAACCTGAGCCATTCTTTTTAGATGACAAATCTGAGGAATTGTCCCAGATTGAGGTGTCATTAGAGGAGGTTTTGGAGCAAATTGATAAACTAAACAGTAATAAGTCACCAGGACCACATGGTATTCACCCAAGAGTTCTGAAGGAACTCAAATGTGAAATTGCAGAACTACTAACTGTAGTTTGTAACCTATCATTTAAATCAGCTTCTGTACCAAATGCCTGGAGGATAGCTAATGTGACGCCAATTTTTAAAAAGGGCTCCATAGGTGATCTCAGCAATTACAGGCCGGTAAGTCTAACTTCAGTACCAGGCAAACTGGTTGAAACTATAGCAAAGAACAAAATTGTCAGACACATAGAGGAACATAATTTGTTGGGGAAGAGTCAACATAGTTTTTGTAAATGGAAATCATGCCTCACCAATCTACTAACATTCTTTGAGGGGGTCAACAAGCATGTGGACAAGGGGGATCCAGGGGATATAGTGGACTTAGATTTTCTGAAACCCTTTGACAAGGTCCCTCACCAAAAGCTCTTAGGCAAAGTAAGCTGTCATGGGATAAGAGGGAAGGTCTTCTCATGGATTGGTAACTGGTTAAAAGATAGGAAACAAAGGGTAGGAATAAATGGTCAGTTTTCAGAATGGAGAGAGATAAATAGTGGTGTCCCCCAAGGTCTGTACTAGGACCAGTCCTATTCAATTAGTCATAAATAATCTGGAAAAAGGGGTAAATAGTGAGGTGGCAAAATTTGTAGATGATACAAAACTACTCAGATAGTTAACTCCCAAGCAGGCTGCGAAGAGCTACAAAAGGATCTCACAAAACTGGGTGAGTGGGCAACAAAATGGCAGATGAAATTCAATGTTGATAAATGCAACTATACATACAAAATGATGGGGTCTAAATTAGCAGTTACCACTCAAGAAAGATCTTGGAGTCATTGTGGATAGTTCTCTGAAAACATCCACTCAATGTGCAGTGGCAGCCAAAAAGCAAAACAGAATGTTGGGAATCATTAAGAAAAGGATGGATAATAAGACAGAAAATATCATATTGCCGCTATATAAATCCATGGTACGGCCGCATCTTGAATACTGCGTGCAGATGTGGTCACCCCATCTCAAAAAAATATATTGGAATTGGAAAAGGTTCAGAAAAGGGCAACAAAAATGATTAGGGATATAGAACAGCTTCCATGTGAGGAGCAATTAATAAGACTGGGACTTTTCAGCTTGAAAAAGACAACTAAAGGGGGATTTGATAGAGCTCTATAAAATCATGACTGATGGGGAGAAAGTAAATAAGGAAGTGTATTTACTCCTTCTCATAACACAAGAGCTAGGGATCACCAAATGAAATTAATAGGCAGCAGGTTTAAAACAAACAAAAGGAAGTATTTTTTCACACAAAGCACAGTCAACCTGTGGAGCTTCTTTACAGAGAATGTTGTGAAGGCCAAGACTATAACAGGATTCAAAAAAGAACTAGATAAGTTCATGTAGGATAGGTCCATCAATGGCTATTAGCCAGGATGGGCAGGGATGGTGTCCCTAGCCTCTGTTTGCCAGAAGCTGGGAATGGGCAACAGGGCATGGATCACTTGATGATTACCTGTTCTGTTCATTCCCTCTGGGGCACCTGGCACTGGCCACTGTCGGAGACAAGATACTGGGCTAGATGGACCTTTGATCTGACCCAGTATGGCTGTTCTTATGTTCACCCTTACACCAAAGAGTTTAGGTTTTACCTCTAACAAGTCGCTGGGTCTCACTATGCAGTCGTTTAATGGCTTCTTTACTTAATCTTGCTGCCTTCCGTTCCTTAAACAGAGAAAAGAAAGACCCTTGAAGCCACAGGACTGATGTGCAGAAGTATCTATATTACTAAATAGTTTTCTTCTTTCAAACAGCAAGAAAACAGAAGAAAGTACTAACAGTTGGAGCAGAGTTTAAAAAAAAAAAAAAAAAAAAAACACAAGACCCAAATCAAACAGAAGAATAAAGATACTTTGACGAGCAATATAGATAAGCCTTCAAATAAAATTATGAAGAACTACTGAGGAGTTAAAAAGGAACAGATATGTATAATGAAATATTCCACCTTTCTTTTAGGTCCTTTTAATGTAGGTTCCTCACTATCATCATCAAATACACATTTGTAGTCTTCACTCTCAGAAAACAGATCTTTACTCTATAATTGGTAAAAAGAAGTCTATTAAATTTCAAAACAAATGGGAGCTGTCAAGGGCAAAGAAGCTTGCAACAAAATAACTTTGTACAATTATTTTCTGTGCCATCAATCTTGAAATAGGAGCAGCAAACATTTTCATAAACCAATGCCAACTATTGTCCTGGTTTCTGCAACTTCTTTAAGTGCCTCTACAGCCTCTGTTGCAATACTATTTTTGGAATTTTCTATGACAATGCTCTTCAGAGAAGGCGCTAATATCCCTTCACCTCTAGCAAGCAATGTGATAGTGGGGACTATTTTCTTCCACTTTTACCAAAAGTGGAAGCACCCCAGTGTCACCAAAAGTGTGTGTTACATACTCAGGTACAATACCTTCTACAAAGAATATTATAACCTTAAACTAAAGTACGTTACCTTATGTTTTTTCATTTTGTCTTTCACAGCAGCTCTTATTGATTCTAGTGACTCTTCATCTTCAAGAAGGGGATCATTTTCCTCCTCTAAATCATTCTCAAAGAGTTCTTTGTCAGCAAGAAGACACCCACTATCATTAAAATGGTATCTTTCACCGCCATCCTTCTGGTAAACGTAAGTACAAAGAATTATATTAATTTACAAGTTTATTTCAAAATTTTTGAAAGATACCTTCATGATTTTAGGGTCATTAGCAAAATTCAAAAACAACCATCCCATCATCCCCAAAACAAAAATCTTTCAAATTCTGTAGGCCAGTCATGTTGACTTTATAGCATTCCAAAATTAGATATGCTAATTTATGGAGGCAGGTTCTCAACTGCTGCAATCAGCATACACAAGGAAGAATTACACAAAACCCACCAATGGCTCAGAGAAAAACCCTGTCCAAAGCTTGGGGGCCCCTATGTGGATGTCTAACTTACTGTTGTGATGTGGACTCACATATTTTGTTGGAGGCTTCAGACCACCACCACCACCAAATGCTGAAATTTAACAACTGAAAACACCAGAAATGTTTGCAAGTAAATTTTTATACCTCCTGTTTGTATTTCTTTTCCTTCTTCAGCTGTCTAACAGCCTCTATTTTTCTCTCTTTTTCCGTCTTCCTTCTTGATTTGCCTATCACTTTGTCTGTTTCTTTCTCAAAATCACTTTTATGTTTTTTGTATTTTTTCTGAGATTTCACGGACATCTCCACAGGTTTCCTCACTTGTGAGCCAAACTCATCCTTAGTCAATTCGGACTTCACATCTATTTCAAGGTTTCCAGAATGCAATGGATCACCTGTGTCACTCTCATCACTGTCCCGCAGAGCTTGGCGAATCCGATGAGATTTTTTGTTCTTCTGGGCAAAATTGTTCTCATTTTCCTCCCCGCTTTCCACATCTCCATCCACAATGTCAGTCTTCTCAGGAAAAATGCCTTCCTCTTCGCCCTCACTCTCACTGTCCTGAAGCACGTTCTTGCTTTTTGATTTTTTACTCACAAAGATCTCCTCATCTGAATCTGGTGGAAATACATTACACTCTTTATGGCACACAACATGTTTTAATATATATATATATATATGATAATTGACAAATGATTAGTTCATGCACCATGCCAGATACTTTTCTCTGAGACATTTATTATCCCCTGAAGTCTCATGAATACCAATGGAAGTTTAGTACAGCATAGCAAATCCAATTTAATCTATACTTTGAAAACCCATTCCCTCCCCCCCCCATAGCATTTATATTTATATATATATATATATATATATATATATATATATATATATATATATATATATATATATATATATATATATATATATATATATATATATATATATATATATATATATAAAATTATCCACCCTTAAAGAAACTTAGAACCATCTCAAAATAACTTTAGTTTTTAGTATCTTTCCTTGAGACTAAAGTATTTATATATAATAAAAACATGAACATATACAGGAAATAGTAATATACTAAGTGAATTATAACAGACACATTATGGCCCAATCCTGCAAATATTTAAACAGGAACATAATTTTACTCAAATGACTAGTCCCATACAAGTCACTGTGCACGTTTCCTCTTCTGCTATACCGGGGTCGGCAACGTTCGGCACGCGGCTCACCAAGGTAAGCACCCTAGTGGGCTGGGCCAGTTTATTTACCTGCTGACGCAGCAGGTTCGGCTGATCGCAGCCCCCACTCGCCGCGGTTCGTCGTCCCGGTCCAATGGGGGCGGCGGGAAGCGGTGCGGGCCGAGGGATGTGCTAGCCGCGGCTTCCTGCCACCCCCATTGGCCCGAGATGGCAAACCGCGGCCAGTGGGGGCCGCGATCGGCCGAACCTGCCGCATCAGCAGGTAAATAAAGTGGCCCGGCCCGCTAGGGTGCTTACCCTGGCGAGCCGCGTGCCGAACGTTGCCGACCCCTGTGATATACAATAGTTAAATATATTTTTAAAGTGTGTATTCCTACCTTAAAACAAAAACTTACAAAACCAATTATCTTCTTTTCAAGGATATGTGGGGGACCTTAACTGAACATTTCCCGGTTTTCTATTGTTTGAGTTTGGAGTTCTGATGTTCCGTATTTCAGAACGGTGCAGGGAGAACAATGCAATGTTGTTCAGCAGAAACCTTAGTCGCACTTTACAGTTTTTTTATAAATGTTATTTAAATGCAATATTTGTTTAGTTTTTTTATATGTAAAAAAGCCTGCAATCCAGAACGTCAGAAAACTACTAATGAGCTCAGATCGAAAGGTAGTTAGTGTATAATACTTATTAAAATACTTAAAATTTGAGTGTGTGTTATCAGGAAAGAACTGATTCATCTGATAGACATGGAACAAAGTGTGCATTCAGAATCCTCTTTTATCCTCTCATTTACTTTTCCAGCCATACCAGGTACAGGAAACATCACTAAGCTTTAACTTTAATAGGAAACTATCATTAGGACAGTGTTATCTTAAAGTGAAAGCTTTCCTTATAAAAAACACTGTTAGAGCTCAGTGGAGAAGTGTGAGCATTCTTCTTGCAGCATCAGAAAATTCAACACTTTTCAAATGGAACTTCTACAGACAAATGCTTCTCTTCCAGGCATCAGCTCTATACTTTCTTCCCCCACTCACAACAGCCTTTACAAATTTGGCCACATTGGATTGGTGTAAATGTAAGAGAAACATCACACACTAAGCCGTTAGAGTTAACGCTGTTAAATCTGCTTTGCTGGGCTATGCAAGTCATAAAAAAAAAGAAGGAAATAAGCAGTTAAGATATTCAATACCCCACTCAGCATTTCCTCTCCTCAATCTCAACTACTGCCCTTTTACCACCCTCACATCTCTACCCTTACCCTGAGCAACCAAAAGGGCACTTTGAATTCAGACCAGACATATTTTTATATGTTCATGTATTTTGATTATTAATACGGAATTGGTGTGATTTTCCTACACTACATCATGCATAAATTCTGTATGTTGTTTTGGATTGGTATGTTAGTGAGCCAAGTGGTGTCAGACTGCAAATGACTGTTATGAGATATTTTCTTCTATAATATTTAGAAAAACACTTACATTGTTAGTGATTGCTCTGATTTTTTTTTAAATGTAAACATCTGAGAATTAAAGTCTGTATACACAGAGGAAAAAGCAGCAGCTTATGCAGGTTGCATAGAAAGAAAATAATCAAGGGTTAGCAAACCAAATGTGTGACTTCTGAAGGGCAAATAGTCCAAGACCACATTCTCTCAGCCTTCTGCAAAAGGAAACACCTATAAATGCAAAGTACATTACCCAGGGTTTTTTTAAAAAACTAAAACCCAAAAGAGAGACCTGACAGTATTACAGACCTATGTCACCAAGAGATGCAGTTCCCTTGTTGGATTGATTTGGAGAGCTTGTTTCACAGCTGCCCTGTCCACTGTCAGAATCACTGTCAAAGGTTTTCTGCAAGTCAGATTTCAGATCCTCTGCTTCTGAATTAAGCTAGAAACCAAGAATAATATTAAGCAGCTTATACTGTATTAAGGTTAACAGAGATGACTCATTGAATTCAACTTCATCCCAATGCATCAAATTGGATTACACAAGATATATTGAAATGTTATCACTATAACCTCTTAGGAATTCAGTTCATTCAACTGAAACATGATTATGCTGTATGCACCTTTTATTATTGTATAAAGTTGATTAAATGATGAACTCAGTGAAAGCATCAAAGCAAAAATCAAACATTATACCCAGACACTGCTTGGTAACCACTGCTTGAGACAACACTAAAAGCCATGAGAAACTTGCAACTTTCACCTGACATATTAACACTTCTAACTTTATGTAACTTGACATAAAATAAAGCCATCCCAAATTGTGTGAGCAATTAAAATCATTCCAGGAAGGTGACAGCCCGACAGGTCATTAATTATTATTCTGTGTAATGGACAAATATAGTGAAATCACGACAACTTCAGCAGCAGGGCACATAGTTAAGATGACAGAAGACAGACCAGCTAAGCATCTCTTAGAAGGACATCCTTTTGGCATCTGATCAAGATGATGATGGAGAGATAATATGGAGCATGAGGTAAGAGTTCTTAATGTGCATTACCAAGGAAATGGGAAAAACATGTCCTTGACAGAAGGGGCAAGGGGGGGGAAGAGAGCAGCCAAGGAGCTCCATAGTCTGTACAGCCAGGGAGGAGTAGCCATAGACGTAGTAATGGAGAAAGTCTGCAGCCCTGCTGTAAGGGCTAAATGCGGTCCATGACATTTAAAAACAAAACAGATGCCACGCCAATATGTGCACCCCCAAATCTCATAGTTTGGGGTCTTCATTTGTATTGTGTGTGGGTCTTATGCTCTGTGGGCACTTCTCTCATAATTAACAGGAATCTGCACTGACATAACTCAGGCATTCAATTGCCCATCCCAGGTAGTGATGGTACAGACAGCAGTAGATCAAAGGTGTAGGAATTTGAATGATTGTCATTTAACCAGGCTCAGAGTCCTGGCAACACTAGTACTCCCATCCCACCAGGGGATCAGATGCCCAGCATGGGCCAGTGCGGACACCTTTATGGTGTACCTGGCCAGGCCAGGCATCCCAGCATGCATTACCCTTCACCCCAAGAGGTAAGCCAGGCCAGTGGTTCTCAAGCAAGGTTACGCATACCTCTGGGGGTACACAGAGGTCTTCCAGGGGGTACATCAACTCATCTAGATATTTGCCTAGTATTACAACAGACTACACAAATAGCACTAACGAAGTCAGTACAAACTAAAATTTCATACAAACAATGACTTGTTTATACTGCTCTATAAACTATACACTGAGATGCAAGTACAATATTTATATTCCAATTGATTTATTTTATAGTTATAGGGTATGTACAGTATGGTAAAATGAGAACATGAGCAATTGTTCAGTAACAGTGTGGCTGGGACCCTTTTGTATTTTTAGGTCTGATTTTGTAAGCAAGGAGTTTAAGTGAGGTGAAACTTGGGGTACACAAGCCAAAAAAAAGACTCTGAAAAGGGTTACAGTCTGAAAATGTTGAGAGCCCCTGAGCCAGGCCACACAAACACTCCCAGCATGCACTTGGGCAGGCCACTTGGCTCAGGGTGCCGAAGTGCACGCTGGGTAGTGTAGTCCTTATATGGGCGTGGTGCATGCTGGGACCTGTAGTATCCCCTGAAGCTGCCGGTGCAGGGTGGTGCCGCCGGCCCGGTGGCCGCAGTGCATGGCGGGAGTCGTAGTTCCCGCCAGCTGCGGGAGACCCAGTCACTCGGAACCGAGTGGCAGGGAGAGGGTGGCGCGGGGTGGGAGGTCGCTGCACCCCGGCATCCCCTCCCGGCGCCGGCCAGACGATGCAGGCCGGATGGGCTTACCTCAGCCGCCATGGCCTCCTGCTGTCCGGTGGCGAGCGGGACCCTTGGCGCTACTACCCCTCAAGGTCCCCGCCCGGCTCTCTTCAGTCGCCGCCGTTAAAGCCAACACCAAGCCAGCGATTGAGGCCCCTTCGATTCTTCGCGCTCTGCCTGAGCTGGCCCCGCCTCCCTACTTCAGACCAATCACAGCTCATTCTCTCCCTTACAGCACCCGCCTACTCAGCGCCCCATTGGACGACTAACTCGCTTCGCCCTACAGGTCTGTGGCCCAATCACAATCCGCTGTGAACAGGATGTCCCCGCCCCGCCAGCATCCCATTGGTGCCTCGGCGCTGTCAATTCCCTTCCCCCCCATCGCCTCGTCTGCTCCGCGGGGATAGAGAGGCCCAGTCCCAGCCGCTCTAGCCGCAGAATACATAGCGCGGGGCTATTGCGGCAATCAGGGCCGCGCCTCTCTGGTACTGTAGGGGGCGGGGGCACCCCCTCCCTCCGTTCATGGGTGGCCTAGCTCTGGCCAAAGGGGCTGCCTGGTTAGGGCTTATGGCCTCAGTTTCCCTAGGCTGGCCCAGGGTAGGCAGGCATGGGGCCATGGGGCACTTTCCACGGTTAATGGCCCCATTGTAATGGTATTTCTAGTGCTGGGGCGCTCTTCCCTTCCTCCCCAGCCCTGTGTCATAAAAGAACCCCACTGAGTGGCGCCAAGCAAGACAGAGCCCTTTAAGTAAGTTGGGGGCAGACTCCTTTTTGCCCATGCAGCCTGCCAACAATTTAAAGCAATTGTTACTTCATGCTGTCTTGGCATGTCAAATTGTTGTGGCCCGTGGCACAGCGGTGAGCTTCACCCTCAGAGAGTAAACCAGGGATAATTCCAACATAAATGAAGCAGCTGCTTTCTTGATACACAGGAAACATTACCAATTGGCTTCTGTTATTAAATAGCCCATGATCCCCACAGAATTCTGCATTTCAAGAGTTATAGACACAAATGCCATATTTGGCCTAGTAGTAAAAGGATGCTGGCATATACTATTATAAAGTTTTACTAATAGTGTTGAATGCTTGCCTTCACTTGTTCAGAAAGTTGGCAGCCCTGTAAGAGGGAAGTTAGATAAGTGTTTGTTTGGTTAAAAAAAAAAAGAGAGAGAATTACTAAACAAGAAAGAAAGAAAAAATAAACAGGCATAGCCCACACCAGAGTATAGTTTACCAAACAAGCCATGCTTCTGACATATATATATATATATTTGCCCTGAAGGATATAATGTTTTAAACAGATAGACAGTGCCTGGCTATGTTGAATTTCAAATAACCAAATCTAACCCACCAGGTATCCTTATCCTGATAAATAAGAAACATCCTCAGCAAGGCCACAATCTAGCAATGATCTTTATATGGCAGTATCTCTGTATCAACATGAACCCACACTGATTTCTGCCTACCTACAGCTCATTGTAGGATTGAGGCCAAAGTTGTTATTTGTGCTCCAGGCTGGGTATAACTGGCTGGGATCTAGGCAGATGGAATTCTGTGAATACACACCCACTATAAAGTTGTCACAGATCTCTCCAACAAAATAAATAAATAATAACTACTCCATCTGTATCACTGTAGAGGAAAAAACAGTCCGGGGACTGGGTCAGGATGTTCATACAAAATCCAACATCTTTACCTTTAAGGGTGAAGTACCACTGCAATGCTATGGAGAAATGTACACTTACAAAAATAAGATTTCCAAGCAAATAAGCGAACCCTTGCTTCAACAGGAAAATAAGGAGGAATCCAACAGAAAGCCATGTGAACAGCCTAGTAGCTATGCTAGTGACTTAAAGGGGATCAAAGAAGTCCTGATTTGTGGTCATAATCAATACAGGGGTTAAGCTTTATTCAAATACTGTTTTCTATCTAGTGCTTTATATTTTTAGTCTCTCTCAGAAATTTTGTTAAACTATTAAGATTCATTTCTAACCACTTATTTTAGCTTTTTTCTTTATTTCTCTGGGGACTGCAGAACTCTCTCCCTGCCTGTATTGATATTTTTGCTGAATAACTATATTGTATATTCTTACCTGGATTCAGAAGAATGAGAGGTTTAAGACTTAATTTTTGGCATCAATTTATCTTGGCATGGAGTCACATTTAAGACTGCATATTGCTACATATATCCAGGGGATGTCACTTTACAGCCAAAACACCAGGTGTCTTCACTCTGGTTCACGTATGCTATACTTTATTAGATCACATTGAAAAGAAGCAGCACACACTACAGAATTGTAATTATTAGATTCTTACCTTAGAAGCAATGAATCCTGATATCCCTTATATCTTAATCTGGGATTGCAATTTGTTTATGCATCCATCTTCCAAACATATACACACCTATGTAACTTTTATGCATGTGAGTAGTCCACTGAGTTTAACGAGTCTACTTATGTGAGTAAAGATACTCATGGACATAAATGTTTGCAGGATTGAAGCCTTACTGTGTAAATTAATGTAGAATACAACGCAAAATGCATCCCAAGTATTTAATGACCAAACTATTAGTGATACCACCCAATTCCCAAGCAATCACTTGCCAGCCAAATTCTGAGTGACATCCCATGATTATTATTGATCCATCTCTTTGTGTTAACTGTTAGCTGCTGGGTATTAATCAATCATTAACACTAGTAAGAAAAACTATTACACTTACCAGAGCACTGTAACCCTGCACAAAAAATAGCTATTCTCATTAACATGTGAGTATATTGAGGAGTAACCAAAGTTCAAATTTGGAATGGTTTTTAGTATAATTTTAATTTCTTCAAAACATCTGAAGATCTAATGAAGCTCATTAATTAATACAATTTGCTCTGCAGCAGGAGGTTATATAGGCTGCATTTAGGTTAAACAAATACCCTCCTTGGGGGCATAACGTAGGGCTTGGAGAGGTAGAAGAAGGAAATTCCCACATGAAGAGCTTTGGGGCTGGAACTATGGGTTATGAAACAGTAGAGGAGCATGAGGAAGATGTTCACAGAGAGTTTGAAAGAAATGGTGTTGTATATTTCCAGACTGTGGGTAAGTTTTGTGTTTATTAAATTCTAAGAAGGAAAGTGGATGGTAGACAGTTTCTGTAAGGGGGACTAAAGTAAATGTTTCTGAAAGTAGGTGAGGTTTTTGTCTCTTAAAAATGGATATGTATTTACTCAGATCCTTGATCTCCTATTCTACATGGCTACAAAAATGATTAGGGGTATGGAGTAGCTTCCATAAGAGCAGAGATTAAGAAGACTGTGACTGTTCATCTTAGAAAAGAGATGAGTAGGCAGTGGAGGGTATAATAGAAGTCTATAAAATCATGAATGGGATAGAGAAAGTGAATAGGGAAGTGTTACCCCTTCACATAACACAAAAACCAGGGGTCACCCAATGACATGAGTAGGCAGCAGGTTTAAAACAAACATAAACAAGTACTTCTTCGCACAATGTACAGTCAACCTGTGGAACTCATTGCCAGGGGATGTGATGGCCAAAAGTCTAAGTGGGTTAAAAAAATAATTAGATAAGTTAATGGGGGATTGGTCCATCCTTGACTGTTAGCCAAGATGCTGAGGGACGCAACCCCATGCTCTGGGTGTCCCTAAACTTCTAATTGCCAGAAGTTGAAACTGGATGACAGGGGTTGGATGACTCAAAATTGCTCTATACTGTTCATTCCCTCTGAAACATTGGGCACTGTCGGAAGAAAGGATGATGTGCTAGATGGACCATTGGTCAGACTTAGTATAGCTGTTCTTATATTACCTTTAGTGAGTGAGGATCCTAGAAAATCATAGCTCTGCAAAGATGTGACTAGGGATAGGTTTACATTGCTTATGTGCACCTAAAACCAAATTTGTATTGTATGTCATTCAGAAAGTCAACTGGAAAGAGCTAGTTGGGTAGCTGCAAAGGAACTTTCATTATTTCCTGTGAAAATTCTAGAGCAACTGGTAATGGCCTATCGTATAGGTTCCAGAGTAGTTGAAGCCATGTTATAATAAATCAAAAACTAAAGTAGGAGAGGTATTAGAGTTTAAACCAATCTCTATTAGGGATTAGGATGAGCTCTTCAAGGAGGGCAGATTATCCCAGTTCTGTCTTCTGTGGGGTTTTTTTGTGCCTATCTTTGAAGCATCTGATACTGGCCAGTGTGCAAGATGGTACAGGACTAGATGGTTCATGGGTCTCAGCCACTATGGCAATTTCTATGGATTCACAAACTTTTTCATCGTGCAGACTATATCTTAATAGACAGTGTGTCTCGGATTTCCCTCCTGTTCACAATCACGCGATCTCTGTGGCAGCTGTTTATATGAAAAACTAGTATTAGGAAAGTATGTATGCATTAAATTCTAAAATGAGAACAGGCACCATGTGCTCAACTAGTTATCTGGGCCAGTGGTCTGTACATCACAGGTTGAGAACTGCCATTCTATGGAATGGGACACTGAAAAGCCAAGTGTGCAAGGACTGGAAAGGGCAGGAAAATCCTGCTTTTCTGTACAGGGGGAGAAGGATGATACAGTAGGTAAGGCATTCACCGAAAACTTGGGGAAACCTGGTTTCAATTTCCCACTCCATCACATGCTTCCTGTGGACTGTGGGTAAATCACTTAGCCTCTCTGTGCCTCAGTTCCTAATCTGTAAAATTATATAAATAAATACAATAGCACTTCCCTACCTCACAGGGGTATTGTGAGGATAAATACATTAAAGATTGTGATGGTGCACATAAAGTACCTAAGATGGAAACATGGCACGAAGGGACCCAGTTGATTCAGACCAACGAAATCAATAGAAAAGCAATCATTAATTTTAAAAGAAATTCCAGAGATGTTTTTGGTTAAGATGTTACCTGTTGCTCACTACTCTGGCACAGAGTGTTGTGCCAGCACATGACAACCAGAAAATGAGTGCCAATGCAAATGAAACTGACCCGGACTTTTAAGTGCCAAAGCTGAGGGATGCTAAAAGTGATCCACATCATTTATGACCCAGTTCATTTTATTTCAGTTTTGATAACCTAAGATGTTAACAAGGTGAGGTCTTAAAAAAAAATAAATCAATTTTCAACATGAGCTGTTCCCCCACTCCCCCCAAAAAAAGTTTGGGGCAATTGGGGGGATGAAGCTTTCCAGTGTGTGCGCCCAGGGCGTGGGGAGGTACTTGTGGAAAGGTATTTTTTGGAAGAAGTGTATTTGGGGAGGAGGTGGGTTTTGAAGAGGTATTTTGGGTAGGGTGGTTTGGCGATATTTGGGGGGGGGTGAGTTTTATGGGAGGGGCATTTGTTTTTTGCAGAAGGTGGGTTTTAGGGCAGGGGTATTTAGTGGAGGGGTTTGGGAGGGTTGGGTTTTAGGGAGGAGGGGGCATTTGGGTTTTGTGAGGAGGGATTATTTGGGTCTGGGGTGGGCACTGGGGGATAGGTAGGGTTTGGGGAGGGGGTATTTAGTGGAGGGGTTTTGTGGGGAGGGGTTATTTGGGTCTGGGGGGTCGGGGTGGTGGGTTTTGGGTTCTGGGGAGCAGGCCGCAATTCAGTGCACCGGGCCCCCCCAGTTGCCCGTCTGGGCTCGCTGCCGGGTTTAAAAGGCCAGAGGAGGGGCCGGGGACGCGCGCACACGCACGCGCAGAGGACGCTCGCCGGCCCAGGTGACGGCGTGCGCGCCCCCGCGCGGCGGGAAGAGGGCGGGGCGAGCGCGAGCCCGGGAAGGCCGCTGGGTTGGCCTCCGAACCCTGCTTCTCCAGCGGCGCGCGCGACCCCGACCGCGAAAGGGGGGTTTCGCGCGCGTCCCCGCGGCGGCTTCGGGGGCGCGCTCCCGGACCCGCGCCGGTTCCTGCTCGGGCTCGGTGGCACCGCAGAGGGGATTGTTTGTGCCGCCGCCGCCGCCAGGAGCCACCCGCGCCCGGCCCCGCTCCCCCCAGCCCCGCCTCGCTCCACTCCCGCCCCCACCTCCACTCCCACCCCAGTTCCCGGTACCGACCCCACCCGCAGCCAACATTCCCGAGATCAAGCGATACGCGGCGGCGGCGGGGCCGGGGGCGGCGGGGCCCGGGGCGGCCGCGGCCGGGGGAGACCGCAGCGAGGCCGCCGCCGCCGCCATGGAGGCGCTGGGACCCGGTGAGCGGCGGGGTGCCCGGGGGTGGGGTGAGCCCCGGCTCCCTGGGGGTCCTGGTGCGGGGGGGGTCTCTCCTGGGGGTGACTTCTGCCTGGGGGGGGTAACTTCCTCCACTGGGGGGGGGTGACTAGCTCCTGGGGGGGTAACTTCCTCCATGGGGGGGGCGGGGCTGGCTCCTGAAGGTGGTGATGTCCTCCTCTGGGAGGTTGGGGGCTCCCAGGTGACAGGGGGTGGAGGGTTGGGTGGTCCCCAGGTGTGTGGTGCTGGGGGGGGGGGGCTTGGCTTCTTCCTGGAGCAGTGGGTGTGGGGGGTGATTCCTGGTGACACTGGGTCCTGAGGAGGTTGGGGGCTTGGCTTCCTTTGCTTCAGGGGGTGCCCAGCCCCCTGGTGGGGGAGAGCCCAGGTTGAGCTGGGTGCTGGTGTGTACCCTTAGTCAGAGGCCTGTCGCCCTTGCCCTCTCTCCCATCAGCCCTCTCTCCAGGCCCCACATGTTATGGGGCCCTATCGGACTAGGGACGTGTAGCTCTTTATTTGATGATCTCCTTGCTCTTCTCAAGAGTAGTTTAAATGCATGAGGGAGGGGAAAGGAAGTTGTTTCGGCCTCCTGAGTCCAGGCGGTCTGGCACCTGATGCCAACAAACTGTGTGCTGTGCTTTAAATCCAGTTATGTTTTATGTGTCGGGTGTATTCTGATATTGAGTAAAGACATTGGACGTATTACTAGCAGTGACTGATTCATAGGTGGGCGAAGGAACCCATGAAAATTTCCATTCCCCCTCTAAGTTCTGCCCACGGTAACTTTCCAGCCAGAGTATTTTCACCTTCTCTAAATGTTTTTTGCTGCAGCGTGTTTAATAATTTGCTAACTATATTGCAATGTGTGGTTAACCCTGTCTGCAGCTCTTAGGCCTTTCACAAATCAGTGATACTTTCTGTTCTATACTGTTCAGTTGAGTATTTCCTAAGAAATATATAGTTGGGTTTTTTTTCTAATAAGAATAGGTGAGGCCATGCTATTAAAAATGCCCTGAATGTAGTGACGGTTTCATTCCACTGCTACATTTGTAAGTAACAAATTGGGATATGGTTGTGGGAGGTTATTGCCTGGTCAGTGTAGAGGTCTCTCTGGCAGAGGTGATACTGACACGAAACCAGACTAAGTGTATCTCAGCGAGCTGTCACTTTTAAAGAGGAACTTAAGTAGGTTGCTAAACTTTACCAGCAGATTCACTATACACTCAAAACTTTCTGCATGACAGACAGGCCACTCAGTCTGCTATAGGAGTTTTTCTACTTAGACATACTACAATATGATTTGACTTCTTAAAAATGTAGATGAGTTAGTGTGGAATACAGCCTTAGCCAAGGAAGTGACTTGATGTGAAAGAGGAGCAGTAGGGTGATAGGTTTGAAAATTGGCATACACAGTACATTATGGTTGCAAATAAATTGCATGATGTCATAAAAACATGCCTAACTTTTGAAGGTGGACCATTGTAGAAAGAGTTTTGACTAAATCTTGACTTACCTGGTCATTAAAACAAAAGCTGTTGGTATATGACGAAATGTCACCTTTTATTGGATGCGGAACTTGGTGAGTATTGTCACATAAGATAATGGTTAAAGATTAAAATGTGTGCAAGAGGTATTTCTTGACCGAAGAATGTATATCTACACCTAGGTTCTAGAATACCTGTCCTAGCAAGTTGATATTTTCAGGAACTCTGCAAAATCTACAGCAATAAGTTATTGATCTGAAGACCAAATCTACCCTCATTAATTCCACGTCCTGGGAGATGTTTTGAAAGATCACTGTTATAGGTGTTACTTTGAATGTTTACAGTCTGTTAATCAATGTGTGATGCAGTATAAATTCACACATTTCCAAGAGGTCCTCTTTCATTTGTGTCAAACTGCTTCCCCTCGGAGGTACCTTGGTTATAGGCTGTTAACACATGGCAGGAAAACTAGAGCAAGTGTGGGATACAAATATTTCATCCTAGTGAAGTTGAATGGACAAAATTAAAATTATGGAAACAAATTATATAAATTGTAGTGAAGCCCTGGTTTCAGATGGACAATAGCATTTAATTTACTACTTTGTATCAGAAAGAATAAGAATGATTATAAAGAGAAGATGTACAGTAATATTAACCTCCTTTCTTGACGACAAATGTCTGGAATTGTTTCGATTCCTAATTTACAAAACTTGCAAATACTGAAGAAGGTAAATGGGTAACTATAGTTGGTCATTTAATCTCTTTTAGCAGGTCAGTGCCCACAAAAGCTATACTGCTTCAGACTAATTAGCACAGGATTAATGGATCATCTCTCTAGTATCCAAACAAGCACAGCAAACTTTGATTGCCCTCGATGATTCATGCTTTTTAACTTTTTAAAAATGAAACTGTATCCTACGACAAGCTGTCCTTAAATTAAAATAAATAAAAATATTTATACAGGTGCAGTGCCAATGGTGCACATGGCGTGTTTGATATCTAGTAAGACAAACTCTGTGCCTCAAGGAAGCTGGTGTGCTGTTCTCCTCAACTTTGGAGAATTGGTATATCAAACGGACTACATCTACTTGGAGTATCACCCTCTAAGTACTTTAGCACTTAAAATATTTTAGTGTTAATAGTCAAACAATCTATAAATAAAAATTTAGTAATTTAGTGGAGACTTAGAAGTCTTCCTATAAAACAAAGGTATATGGCTTCTTGGGATTTAGTCTTGCATGCAGAAGTTTATTGCTGCATTTCTAAGGCTTCCCGGCATGTCTATTTTCCTCCCCACCCCCTGGGATAAATTCAGACCCTCTGTTTGTCAGCCCTTTGACTGAAAGGGACACTGTCAGCTTAAAATTTTGTCAGGTGAAAAAAGCTTTTAAAGCAGCTTCAGTTATTAAATTTCTCCTAAGTTATCCTACCAGTTTTTGTGGCTTTAAAGTCATGCTTTTTATTTTTCAAACATTTTTCTCTCCTTTGTTGCTATGCAAAAGACTCAAGCAGGGAAAGCTGCCTACACAAGGGGAATCGTGAAATTGTGACTACACAGAATGCTGTCAAATGCACAAAATAAACTGAAAAAAATATTTTTTTAATTCAGTCACTTCAGTTCAAGTGTTTAAACAATAGTGAGTTTTTAAAAAATCAGACACATTTGACTTTCCAATAAGCGTTCCTTTAAATTATGTAACATTCCAGTTCTAACTTATATCTTTGAGGAAACTGGCAAAACATGACATTGGCTAATTTGAGTTCAAATATGTCTTCCTTCTTGAAGCCTCTGCAAATTTTCTCAGTAGAAATAATTAAAACCCAGATTTTTATGAGCAACTGTAACCAGTTCTATTAACAAGACATGGATGTCTTTACACTAATAATTTTGTTGAAAACATTTTACTCTTACTGTTTCTCTTCCTTTAGGGGAAACTGTCCTCCTCACTCCCATCTTTGTGTTGGAATTTGAAATTGGCCTGAGCTTTGTTTACATTGAATCGCATTTCCCGGTTAGCATGTAAACAGCATAGCATTTTTGTGGTAGTGGAAACCACAATATTTTTTGTCAGTCCTATATAAAAAAGGTATTTTTAATTTATATTATAGAATAAAAAACTCTTCACCAATTCCAGATACTATCAATTTTCAGATAAAAATTGGACCTCTAATCACTTGATCATGCCAAGAATCCATCATTAAATCCTGACTCTGAGCATAATACATGGAAGCCTGTAATGGACTTAATAATAACTCTCTATTATTCACTAATGATACTATACGCGGTGATGAGTGTATATATAGTATACAAAAGACTAAATTCCATCACAGGGCTTTGACTTCATAAATTGTGTTTACAAAAGTAGATTTCTTACATACATTACTGCTGTAATTAGTTTGTGTTTTGGGTACATGATTCTGTTCTTCATGAAAATCATTTAGAACTGTTAAAAGGCGATGGAGCCACTAAGGAGCACTTTCATTTGTAAATCTTGCAACCTGGGCAAGGCACTTCAGACTTTGTTCCCTCATCTGTCATAAGGAGCCTTCAGTTGAATTACAGTCCTATCTCCAGTTGGGAGGACATTGTGTTACATGATCATTTATTATCTCAAACTTTTTTCTTTGACTTTCACAGGGCCCCCAGCCAGCCTCTTCCAGCCGCCCCGCCGCCCCGGCCTGGGAACTGTTGGGAAACCCATCCGTCTCTTAGCCAATCATTTTCAGGTGCAGATCCCTAAAATTGATGTTTATCACTATGATGTAGATATCAAACCAGAAAAGCGGCCCCGACGAGTGAACAGGTAAGGATGGCTTAATAAACACTAAAGCAGCCTCAGTTTAAGGAAACTCTACTTTTTAGCAGTTCTCCAGCTGCTGTCAAGTATAGTTTTATATATGCGATGTAGGTAATAGTTGCCAATTTAGGGCTCCTAGGTGCTGTGGAAAAACAAATTGTATCCTATTCTCAGAGAAAGCTGTATTCAAAGCTTTTACAGTTGGCCTGTAGATGTAGAAAACATTGACAAATATGTTGTAGGAACAATCCTACACTGGTCTCCCAGTGGGCCAAATAGTTTTTTCTGTCTATAATTTAACTAATGGTGGAATTTTGGTAGAAGCCATTTGTTCTTTGGATCACATTTTTGTTCTCCATTCTGCACGTGTGTTTGCCCTGTGTCTCTGTTCAGGGGCAAAGGGGCTGCTGGCAACTTGGGTAGGTGCAGAATCAGGTGCATTGTTGTCTCTGATAGCAACCGGTTTCAGGCTTGAGTCCAGTTATGGCCAATCATAACAACTTTGCTAATGCATCACTGAATTTGCCTATTCTTCAAACTAATCTATTGAACAATGCCATTCCTCTTTAGGGAGGTGGTAGATACTATGGTGAGACACTTCAAGATGCAGATATTTGGTGATCGGCAGCCAGGATATGATGGCAAAAGGAACATGTACACTGCACACCCATTGCCTATTGGGAGAGATAGGGTAAGTGTTGTAGTAGACAGCTTTAATCTTCCAGTGACGTGTTGCCGTACCAACACTGCAATACCATGTATCGTTTATGAAGTGTGCTGGGATAAAAGGTGCAATAGAAAGAAACCTTACAGTTAGTAGTATTTGAAAACCAAGGGGCAATAGGAATTGTATGAAATCCAAGGATCTGGGTTCTTCAGTGGACTCTTTTCCAGGAGCTCTTGTGTTTGTGAACTTGGCCTCGACAGTGTAAATCAACACACTGTGGTCTGGAGGCTGCTAAGACAGATCACACTTCTTGGTGTAAATTTTTCTCAAAAAGGTTGTTAAAACCAGTTAAAGAGCAATACTGTTAGCTGCTTGACTGTTTGAATTGTACTTTGCAGCAAATGTGCTGTTCTGGTTCGATTGGATTTGTTTAGGCAAGTCCTAACATAGGAAAGGAGTGCCAGGGGGCCAATATGCTCTAGCACCAGCTAAACTAGTTGCTGCCAGGCCTGGTTTTAAAGTTCAGAACCAAAACAAAGAACAGTTTTCTACACTAGAATCTCAATTTTCCCCCCATCTACTTGAAAACAAAGGCTTCTGTAACTCACTTCCTCTCTACAGACGTATGGTCTCATAGTACAAATCATTAGTTATACATGTTAATTTACTTATGCTAGCAATTTACTCATGTAAATTTACTTGAGTAAATCCAAGGCAAGAAACATTTTCATTAAAACTGAAAATTTGAGTAGAATCATTAGGTTCTCTTAATATTCGGTTTTCTAAGACTTTCAACAGAAGATCAACTTGTCTGCCTGATGGTGTGATTTATTTTATGGTCGTACCCAAAGTCCTAAACTTGGAGTGGAGCACAGTTCTGCTAGGTGCTATCCAAAGACGCAGGAAGACAGTCAACATCCCCAAATGCTTAATCAGAACAGACTAAAACACACTTTAAAAGCAAAGAGTAGTGGGGAAACATGACATACAAGCAAACTGATCAGGCTGATGAGACACGTGACTTGTTCTAGTTCCTATTTTTAAATACATTTTTATTAATGGTGGCAGAGGTATAGAGAAGGGAAAGAGCAGAAGCAAGTGAGGTAAATAGGAACAAGGGAGGAGGGGGAAGGAAGTTGAGCACAGAGTGTAATGTAGCATTTATGGATCAACAGTTACCAGATATTTCAGATGCTTCCTTTTGTTTCTCACAACAATGTCAAGGAAGTTAGTGGGCCTCTTTAAATTGACTCTTTCTGAGGATAAACATTAACAAACTGTCACCTTCCAGTCAAGCCTTATGTTTACAACTCCGTAATTTTCAACTGAAATATTTTAGTGTGTCCTAGTTTTTAATAGTATGTTGGTAGATAGAAATATATACCAAAACTTCCAGATTTGGGTGAAATCTGTGTAGATACTCAGTTTTCTGGAGAAAATAACCCTACTTTACTCTCTGTTCTGAGGACCAGATTACTGGTGGCACACTGCCACGTGAGGGAGACCCTGTAGACTAATGGTGGAAGAGAGTACTTTTCAAGTAGAGTGCTCAACTTCTGGGGAGGAACACTTTGCATCCCTCATAGATCTTTGATTCCCTTGGTGATTAATTGTGGTGTTGACTGGTTCCCGAGGAAGTTCAGTGCATTGACTTGAAGACTAGAGGTTAACATACCTTTACTGTGTTGTTATGAACACAAACCAGCCTCTTCCTATCAATTCTTTGGGACAAAAAGTGCATGACTAATCATAGCTCTCTTCTTAAGTGCTTTGGTGTCACCATATTAACCTCCAGCTGAAGATAATGGCTAATACAAACAGAACCTCAGAGCAGATTCTTGGTGTGACTAAATTACCAGGTTTCAAACTTCTCTATGCAACTACTCTTGTTTGCTGTAGAATTCCCTTAAATTATTACATCCTACTTGAGAAATCACCTGTAGACTCAAAGCAAGTCCATGAGAATGAGTGTTGCTTAGTGTTGTGCTAGGATATTGAGTCTGTTAATTTATGTTTGTGCTGCATCTGCTCTGATTGTTTAGGTGGATATGGAGGTGACGCTCCCAGGTGAGGGAAAGGACCAGACGTTTAAAGTGTCTATTCAGTGGGTGTCAGTGGTCAGCCTTCAGCTGCTTCTGGAAGCTCTGGCAGGGCATTTGAATGAAGTTCCTGAAGACTCTGTACAGGCACTTGATGTAATCACACGGCACCTTCCCTCCATGAGGTGGGTACTTTTGATTGCAGGTTTCCTAATCAGTCTCAGCTTGAATCAATCGGTTAAAGTGGTGCCTATTTGCCATTGCTCCAAACTTAAACTATACTGCTGCAAAAGGGGTGAAGGGATCTGTTGTGCGATTATTTTTTGTTATTTTTTAATACATTTTTGATACATGCGTTAGAAGAAATATGGTCTGCCCCATGGGACCTACATATATTAGGACTTGAACTTTTGGGAACCCAGGGAATACAATGAAAGAAAGAATCTAAGTGTTAACTCTTCCTGTTTCATCAGGTACACCCCTGTGGGCCGTTCCTTCTTCTCTCCTCCTGAAGGTTACTACCACCCTCTGGGAGGAGGCAGGGAGGTTTGGTTTGGATTCCATCAGTCGGTCAGGCCTGCCATGTGGAACATGATGCTCAATATTGATGGTATGCAAGAACTTCTGTTTTTAATGGCATAAGAAAGTTCCTTCTCCCCCTACCTTCACCTCCTCTAGATTAAATATCCTGTCTTTCTGTTCTTAGTATCGGCAACTGCTTTCTATCGTGCCCAGCCTATCATTGAGTTCATGTGTGAGGTCCTGGACATTCAGAACATCAATGAACAGACCAAGCCTCTTACAGACTCCCAGCGTGTTAAGTTTACCAAAGAAATCCGAGGTAAATGCATAGTTTAAAAACTGCTGGTGCAAAGTATTGGAAGCCTGTGGGCGTATTAAATTGTGCTACCAGAGTTCACAGGCTGCAGACCCTGGAAACTGGCTTATTCCTTGTCACTCATCTTTCCCAGTTGAAAGTAAATCTTAGAGGTGGTAATAGGTTGACTGTGTCTGATTTTTATTTTGGTGGCTTTTGTCTTGGGTTTTCAGGTCTAAAAGTAGAGGTTACCCACTGTGGCCAGATGAAGAGAAAATATAGAGTTTGCAATGTTACCAGGCGACCAGCGAGCCATCAGACGTATGTACACAATATCTTCTATAAAGTGAAAGCTATTGGAGATGCTAAGTGCCTTATTTCTACAAGGGTAGCTGGCTCAGGAGTCAAAATATCCATATGGCTTTTAAAAGAACTCTTAATGTTATGAGACTGATTGGAACAATGACCGTGGATTTGGGCTACAACTGTACTTTCTCCACAAGATGAATAATTAAAGAGATGCCTTGGCTTTTAAAATGTGTCTCTAAAGCCATAATTTTTTAACTTGGCTTCAAGTCCAATGCCCACTGAGAAACTATTTTATACATACGTTTACATAAAGAGAAATAATAACTATAGAAAATGGGCATTTTCAGGGCTTTCAAATATATGCTCCATATCACTTTTTAAAAAGAATTAACCACTTCATTGTGAAGCGTAATCAAAGCAGTGCATTTTTTTTATAGGTTCCCTCTGCAGCTGGAAAATGGACAGGCTATGGAGTGTACAGTAGCTCAGTATTTTAAGCAAAAGTACAGTCTGCAGCTGAAGTATCCTCACCTTCCGTGTCTCCAAGTGGGACAGGAACAGAAACACACTTATTTACCACTTGAGGTAAAGGAGTCTGGTAACTTTTAACTGGCACTGCCTTGTGACTTACACCCCTTGTTTCAGAGGCAATAAACCATCCCTAATTCTGTTGCTGTGTAGGTATGTAACATTGTGGCAGGCCAACGATGTATCAAGAAGCTAACAGACAATCAGACATCAACTATGATAAAGGCAACTGCAAGGTCGGCACCAGACAGACAGGAAGAAATCAGCAGACTTGTGAGTAGCTGTAGTTCAGCTTTATGGAAAATAGTCGTAAGACTTTTCCCTTTCCCTTCAAATGTTTTTTGATAGAAAATTTTCAAGTTGTGTGTATCACGTTTTTTTCACCATAGATGGGTTTTGTGTATATCTTTCAAATGGTTTCCATTGGAAAATTGTAGCAAAATCCATAGAATTTCTGATCCCTTTAAGGTACCTCTGTGAATAAGCAAACTAGCCAAGAATAGAAGAAACGGAAGAGACTTTTTTTCTCTTTTAATATAAGCCAGTGGGCCCCAAACTTTTCCGCTCTCACCCTCCCCTTAGCAGTAATAGAATGTGTCTGTGCCCCACCTCCCCATGCCAGGAGTGGAGTCATGGCCAGGCTGGGAGCAGGGGCCACAGCTGCGGGCAGGGCCGGGGCAGAGCGGGGCTAGGTGGCACTCCCTCTCAGCCCCCTCATGGGGGCTGGTACGGGCCCTGCCAAACACCCCTGGACATTTCTCGATGCGCCCCACAGTTTGGAGACCACTGATATAAGGGGATATGGCTTGAGCCACTCTGTGCTTATTGTTCTAATAACAACCACCTGAAATACTATGTATGGTTATAATGATGATCTCCAGGTGAAGAGCAACAGTATGGTAGGTGGACCGGATCCGTATCTGAAGGAGTTTGGCATTGTGGTCCATAACGAAATGACAGAGTTAACAGGCAGAGTATTGCCAGCGCCGATGCTGCAGTATGGAGGCCGGGTGAGTTCTTGGTATCTATTGTAAAATAGCTTGTTGTTAGAATCAGACTTATGAAGCATTGGTGGGTATTTTGTAATTTAAAAGTTCATTTCTACACAAACCTATAGAGAATACTGTTCACTGCCTTATCAACCTGATCATAGTTTTTAATTTTTAAGTTGTCTTTGTCTTTATTTAGAACAAGACTGTAGCTACACCAAACCAGGGTGTTTGGGACATGAGAGGGAAACAGTTCTACGCTGGCATTGAGATTAAAGTTTGGGCTGTTGCCTGCTTTGCACCTCAAAAACAGTGCAGAGAAGACTTGCTCAAGTGAGTATCTTTGTGCTACCAGCAGTTATGATAGAACATGCACCACACTAGGATGGTATAGATAATATTGAGCCCTGCCTTAGTGCAAGGAACCGGACTAGATGACCTATTGAGATCTCTTCTAGTCCTACATTTCTATGATAACTTGATGTGAACACATCTAACACAGTAAAAGCAGGAAATCCTTGCCTTTAGTAGCTTAAATATTTGCAATGTGAAGGTGGGGAATAACCAAGTCTGTAACCTGAATTGGTAAACTGTTAAACTAGGAAAAGGATTAAGGTGCTCATATTGCTGTTGAAATGCTATCTTTGGAGAAGACGACAACCGTGTCTACCTCTGCTTTTTTCCTCTCACTGCCTGCATTTGGCCTGTGTTTCTCTTCTGATGACTGGTCCCTTTGTTTTCCTGACTTGCTCCTCATGCTTGATCAGCTTCCCAATCAACATGTACTCCTTCCCTCTCCTCCAAATAACCTACAAAAGTTCTAAGTATCATCTTGGTTCATATCCATACAGGCTTTCAGGTGGTGTACTCTTGATGCCAGAGAGTCCGAGTTAGGCTATCCTTCATGTTGTAAAGCACTGTAGTAGTGCAGAGAGCGGGATGTACTTATTGAGCTATTCAGTGTTTGTGTAATGTTCTACTGAACTCACTTCTTACACAGTTCAAATTTATTTATTTTTAGATATAAACGAAATGGATTATTAACATTGTGTAGCTAAACCAGACTGTTAAATGTTTAGTACCGTTAATATATATGGTACTTTACAGAACATAGAATAGACATTGTCCTTTGTTTTCTCTGTTAATATTACACGGAAGCACTACATTTTTGAGGGTTTTGGTGCTTCATTTTAGGGATTCAGGAGGGGAAGGGAGATCACTAGAAATGTCAAACTGTTTCGGATTGGATTGTTAGAGAGGACTGGCTTAAAACTGCAAAAGCAAGGAAGCTGAGTATCTGGAGAACCTTGCTTGACTAACTGTATTTGCAGTATTTCAGTGGTTTCAGACAATGGCTACTTTAAATGTATGTGCTGGAGTATTTCTGCTCATGAGATCTGTGCAATATAAGGGTCCAGTGGAGTTGGTCATGTTGGGGGTGGATTTAAGATAGCTACTTACCTACTTCTGCAATACACAAAATGAACACAACTAAATGTTTAATGAGTCTGATCCTTTGGTAATGTTGAACTCTCTCTCCTTTGCTTGGTACAGACAGGTGTTTGAGGCATTACATCTCCATTAATGCACTTATAATAGTAATTCCTTGTCCTTGTGTACATTCTATATTTCATGTGCTTATCGGTTCTGTGCGCAATGACGCAGGGTTAGCTGATTTTGGAACAATAACTGAATTTCCTGTATGTGCATTTTAATTGTAACTAATTATTGCATTAAGTTGCTATTTAACTTCTTGCTGCAGTTTCAGTTTACAGAAGTCATTTCCTGTCTTAAACTGTTGGAGATAGTATTGCTTTGGGCTGTTTAATAATCACTGAGTTTTAGTGGTGGGTGTAGTGATTTGATGATAAAGGAAAGTCCCACCAAATAAACTGTGGCTTTTGTTAATTTGAGACTCAAATGTGACTGTCTGCATGCAAAACTCCTGTTGACGTCAGAGCGTTACCTGTGTGTAAGGACTTCAGGATAAGCCTCATTATTGCTAAGCCAAATTTCTTCAGTCATGCCAGAGGCACCTGTCCTAGATGAAGAATCTATGGCTGGTTCAGGTTTCTAAAATTGTGCTCATGTAACTCATGTGGCTGACAGGACATTTGAACAATTGCAGTGTGTGAAGACATGAAAAGTTTCTCTTCAGTCAAAACTAGAACTGTGCTAGTGAAAGTCTAAGTTGGGTATAATTTAAAGAGAATTTTAGCAGTATAAAACTGACCATTCAATGGAAT
Organism: Emys orbicularis; assembly: GCF_028017835.1. Classification (NCBI taxonomy): domain Eukaryota; kingdom Metazoa; phylum Chordata; order Testudines; family Emydidae; genus Emys; species Emys orbicularis. The sequence continues at coordinate 3,707,205 of NC_088705.1, read as the reverse complement.
AATGTAGAAGATAACGTGCCCAGTTGCCAGAGGACTGAAATGACTGAAACTGTGTGGACTGATTTGCCAAAAGCTAGTACTTCATTTGTTTTATAGGAGTTTCACAGACCAGCTGCGCAAGATCTCCAAGGATGCGGGGATGCCAATCCAAGGCCAGCCATGTTTCTGTAAATACGCACAAGGCGCAGACAGCGTGGAGCCGATGTTCAAACACTTGAAGTTGACCTATGTTGGTCTGCAGCTCATAGTAGTGATCCTGCCTGGAAAGACACCTGTGTATGGTATGGAAAGGAGATTATAAAGTTAACTCACTGTACATCATCTGTACTTAAAGGTGCATAATGATGAGATGGGTAAAGAGTAGCAATGCCTTTTTCTGTGATGGGTTTTTTCTAGAGGTTGGTTAATATCTCACTACTTTTGTACAGATATAGTTACAAAGAGTGGACTCTCATTCACTGTTGAATCTTGACCTACTTTTCAAATGTCTTACAAGGGGGAGGTAGGGGAGCATTGATGCTTCTGATAATCAGAATCACCTTGCTTTTCTGTTGCAGCTGAGGTTAAGCGTGTTGGTGACACTCTCTTAGGAATGGCCACGCAGTGTGTTCAGGTGAAGAATGTGGTAAAAACCTCACCCCAAACTCTGTCCAATCTTTGTCTGAAGATAAATGCAAAGCTTGGAGGGATCAACAATGTGCTTGTACCTCATCAAAGGTTAGATCAAATTTAAAGCTTTAATGAAGGCCTAACTTAGCAGGCAAAATGATTATTTTGGTCTGCTTTTTAATAACTAAAACGGTACCTTTCCAAACAGTGGGTGGGTTAGAAATCTTCTATAGATGTTGATGCTTTTGTATTAAATGGGACAAATGATCTTGCCTTCTGTTTTAGAACTGAAGCTGCACAACACGCTATTTTATACATTGTACCTTAGGATAAAGCCTGCCTCAGGTTTCAGACTTGTCCAGCAATGTGGCTGAAAAGGAGACAAAGGGTTGGAGTAAAATAAAATGAAAAGATGGGAGAGCTCTAAAGTTCTCAAGTCCCATCAGCGTTGGTCTTCTATTAGCACATGACCATTTTCTGAATTGCATTGGGAATTGTCACCCGTCTCATGACTACATGTTTTCACGTCTACTTCTATAACCAATAATGTATAGTAAACTGTCTAGACATACAGTTTGATGGATGACTACATCCAAAATTGTCCTGAAGCAAGAAACCTATTTTTCTTGCTGCTTGGTTACATATGGAGCACCTAGTCAAAGTGGCTATGATTCCTGATCAGACACCTGTTGTCTTTATCACAGACATCACTTAGCTCTGTAGTAAACTGTAAAGCCTGTTCTATTGCTCATTTCCACTAACCTCCCTGAATAACCCCCACTCCCTTCGTCTGTCCATTCCTGCTTCTGTGTCCTGATCCTTCCACCTTCCCTTCCAAGTATCGCCTTAAAAACACACTTCTTCTGTGAGGCCTGTAAACACTAGTTCTTCCCTTCTTGTGGTGCTCTTCTAATAAGTGAGAGAAAGTGGGGAGGTGAGTGAAATTGTGGCATATTAAACGTCAACTTTCAGCCACCTGCACCTCCTCCCCCCACACCCCCTTTTTTCTTTTTTGGTGCTTCCCTTTCCACTTCCCTTGTCTGTTCTCTCTAGATTGCAAGCTGTTTGGGGGCAGGGACTCTTCTGTATAAAATACCTGGCAAGTTTTCAGTTCTTAAGGATATTTCAGATCTACTTGTCTAATCTTTCCTTGTCAGATGACTTGCTACGTTTAACTCTTTTCCTTCCTTGCTTTTTGACTAAGCCTTCTTTAAATTGAACAGGCCCTCTGTGTTCCAGCAACCAGTCATCTTCCTGGGAGCAGATGTCACTCACCCTCCAGCTGGGGATGGAAAGAAGCCGTCCATTGCTGCTGTGGTAGGCAGTATGGACGGCCACCCTAGTCGCTACTGTGCTACAGTGCGTGTGCAGACCTCCCGTCAGGAGACTTCCCAGGAGTTGCTGTACAGTCAGGAAGTGATCCAGGACCTGACTAACATGGTACGAGAGCTGCTGATCCAGTTCTACAAATCTACTCGCTTCAAGCCCACACGGATCATTTACTACAGAGGAGGAGTTTCAGAGGGACAGATGAAACAGGTATTTTCTAATGACATTTCTTTGGGATTCAATGAAGTCTTGCCATTGAGAATCTAAATGGTCTTGGCAAATGAACCCTACTGGAGGGGAGACTCCTTAATGGATGGCACCCTGGCACACAGGGCAGCCTGAACTCGCCTTTATCTACATCAGCTGTTTAGATGAAGATTCTTACAAACATTTCTGCTCAGAGAGTGGCTTGATGGTGCTAAGCTTCTGTTTTGAAACACCTAGACCCTGTAGAACCAGAGGCTTGAGTCTTGTGAACATCAAGACAGCCCTTTGTACAGTACTTGGGAAAGGTAGACTGAGTGCAGGTGATCAGATCTGGAAGCCTTTGGGGTGAGAGACTCTCGACAAGAGGTCTTGTCTGCTCCATGCGGGTGCTAAAAATCCAGTCCTGCTTTCTGGAGGAGCTGGGTTTGCTCTGGGTTACTCAAGGTTAAAGTTCTCCTCCTTTCCATTGTGAATGAAATATTGTGGCTAATAGGTTGCCACCCTCCACCCCAGAGATGGCTCTGTTAGTGAGGCTGTTTTATAGCTATATAAATACACTATCGGATCCTTTTGGGGGTGAATGTAAATGTAAGGTAAATTAGTTGATCAATTCATACCTTTAAACTCTACAAGTTTTTTTTTTTTTTTTTTTTAAATCCTATTTAATGTAAGTCTCTAGAAATTTAAGGTAAGAATGAGGCTTCTTAATCAAATGGGAAGGACAAGGATTTTTTTTAGCAATCTTCATATAAGCAACATTTTTAAATTTTCCTTTTGTTTTCCCCCTCAGGTGTGCACACAATGAATTGTGCTTTGAATTGTACTGTTGTGAAATTACATCTGTTCAGAGAAACCAATGAGAATACTGTCCTGCATACTGAATTCATCACTTGTACTTCTAGGTAGCTTGGCCAGAATTGATTGCCATCCGGAAGGCCTGTATCAGTTTGGAAGAAGATTATAGACCAGGAATAACCTACATTGTTGTGCAGAAAAGGCATCACACTAGACTCTTCTGTGCTGACAAAACTGAAAGGGCAAGTGATGTTGTTGCGTACACAAGTGGAGGAATTGTGTAGAAACGTGAGAACAGCTGGCTGGGGACGATGTCCAGTTTCCTTACCAGAGTAGCGGAATTATTCTACTCTGCAGTAAGCAGCGTTTCTAAGCAAATCAGGCTCCTGTGGCAGGGTGATCCTTGGCACCAAATTGGGGGGCTGGAAACTTGCCTACTTTGTCTCTAAATATGCGTGAGTCTTGTTCACATCACCAAACTGCCATCTCTTCTCAGGGAAATTCCTGGGCTTAAGATTGCATGCATATTGCAGGTCCCAGGGAGAGGGTCTGAGCAGGGGTAGGGTTGGGAAATTAAACTTTCAGTGACCGCTTGTGATGTGCCTGGATTATCCAGTTTTAGGCCTACTCTCACCTATAGTTATAATAGTGCTACCAGCAGCCCAGTTTAAGTATATACCGACTGGCATGGGCTTTTTCTGGAGCCACATTTTTACTGTTAAAACTGCTCAAGTCTAGGAGGTTAGGTACATAGAGGCGTTTATAGCAAGGTTCCCAGAAAATGACCCGCCACATTGCGAACATTGTTTAATCCTTAGTGTGGAAAAGACCTTAATACTTTCTCACTTTCATGAGCACTACGTTCACTAGAAGCTTAAAATAAGTCCATCCTGGTCACATGCAGAAGTAAATGTACTAATTACAATCTTTTTCCAAACAGGTGGGTAAAAGTGGTAATGTACCAGCAGGGACTACTGTGGACAGCACCATCACACATCCCTCTGAATTTGACTTTTACCTCTGTAGCCATGCAGGAATTCAGGTAATCTTCAATCTGCACTAGACTTGTGCTGTTGGGAGCTGTTGTCACTCACAGATAACAACAGCATCTGTTTACTGTTTGAGCAGACTTGCAGTTCTATCAGTTTTATTTAACACATGAAGAATCAGTGCTAAGATTCTGATCTATCACTTGGATATAAATATCTCTAGAATGAATGATACTGATTCAAGAAGTCTAGAGCTCCATCTGCCTTAGATTTGATATAATCCAGTTAAACATGTATTTGCCTCCTTCACCAGGGTACCAGCCGCCCATCTCACTATCAGGTCTTGTGGGATGACAACTGTTTCACCGCAGATGAATTGCAGCTGCTAACCTACCAGCTGTGTCACACGTATGTCCGCTGTACAAGATCCGTCTCCATTCCAGCTCCTGCATACTATGCCAGGCTGGTAGCATTTAGAGCAAGATATCATCTTGTAGACAAGGATCATGATAGGTAAGGAGTGAAAGGGTTCTGTCTCTTTACAGTAGACTGTTTAACATGTCTAAAAAGATCTGTTTTACTTGTAAGTGAAGAATAAAATCCTGATAACTCTTCTTCCTTTCCCTTTATACCAATCACTGATTTGAACTGGCCTTCTGTGTGAAACAATTTGGTGGGTTCTCAGTCTAGTCCTATCTCAAATAGCAATGTCTGACAGTGTTGAGAGGCTAAGAATTGATTGGAGCATGGAGACTGCTTCCCCCTTCTTGTTAACTGGGATCCCTCCAGTTCAGGGGCAGGCAATTTGGCAGAGCAGTGCTCTGTACCTGCCCTGTGCATAGATAGCAGATGTAGGTCTCCAGGATTGTCAGTCCATCAGTAAAGTCACTAAAACGACATTTTAAAAATTTAGCCTTTCTCAGTAGACTGGATATGCCTCAAAAAGCCAAACTATAAAATGTGGTGGTTAGTTCTTAACTATCCATTTAAATAAAATAGAAATGTGTAACAGCCGTGGGAAGAACTGAAGCTGAGGTCAGAAGAGTCTTTATTACAACAACGCACTTGTGTGTTTTGGTGGTGGGTTTTTTTTTTTAATCATTACTCTTTTTCCATTAGCGCAGTGTGAGCTTTTTTCCAGTCTTCTTCATTATGGAAAAAAAAAATTTTTTATGTAAGTTCGAAAATGTAACTCCAACCATTCTGCCTCCCTGTGCCCTTAAATGGGTTTGTATTAGAGCTACTGCAGCTAAAGCACTGTAGTAGAAAGTTAGGTTTTCCTTCTCTCCAGCTCCTTGTGCGCTTGGGAGGAATCATAAAACTGAGTTTCTGGTGACTCTTGTTCACAAAAGATCCCTTAGTACTTTTCAGGTGGTGCATTTGAGGCAGCATTGGCCAGAAGATGTATAGGTCCAAATGCCAGGAATGCCTCTAATCCAGGTTTAGTGTGGACTCCGTCAGGCTTTGCGCAAGTCACTTCACCTCTGTTTTCCCATCATTACAAAGGAGATACTTCGCTCACAGGTGTTGGTAGGAATTAATTTTGGTGAAGCACTTTGAAATCCTTGGATGAAAGGTGCTGTAGAAGTGGCGATTGTTGGACTAAAATGGGAAAGACTTACGTACACTATACTAATGGAGGGCTCCTCCTTGCACTAATCTGTATGATCAGCTACTGGCCTGAGTTAGTGCTCCAGACCAGACTATCCCTGTAGCCAGAGATCGCAGGTACAGAACCTTGAGAAATGAACTGTTTAAGTGTGTTTGTTTTTGTCCCATTGTACATAGCCCTCTAAATGTGTCTACATCTTTACAGTGCTGAAGGCAGCCACGTTTCAGGACAGAGCAATGGCCGGGATCCCCAGGCTCTGGCAAAGGCAGTGCAAATCCACCATGATACCCAGCATACAATGTATTTTGCCTGAGTCCATCTGGGAAGACGAGGCAGAACCGGCAACCCACGCAGTCCTGAAATGTTTTGAACGCCTACTGCTTATAGCTAGGGCTCAGTTTATTTCAGACTGCGTACTACCAGCAGCTCTGAACAGTCGCACTGAATCTACACTTCACAGCAATGTCTGATGCACCAACACAATTGAGCCATTTGTTTTGTTGTTTTAAGTAATAGAAATTCATGAACTGTCTTTTCTGATGCATTGGACTGAATTTTTACCTCAAAGCGCAAAAGGCCGATCATCCTGAAATTTTTAAAAGACTTGGCATGAAAGATTTTTATTGAATATTTTGCTAGCTATGGTTTTTAAGTTATCTCCTCATCGCACTAGTTTATCAAGATGACTAATTCCCTTTCTTCATGCACTGCTTAGTAAGTATGCATATTATGGCAAAACATTTTACTCCAATTCAATTTAACCATTCTATTGTGTGGGGCCATAGATTTTTTTTTTTTTTTAAATGAAGATTTTAGATTTCACTACTGTAAATGCCTTTTAACAAACATTAACTTTCACAGGCATTGCAGTTTTTTGTCAGTTTTACTATTTCTCTTTTTAATCTCTGCAGACTTGGGCTGCAAAGCAATTGCACTATACTGCGGATTCAGCTAGGTGGTTCTTGTTCTGTGAATGTGTAACATAACCAGATAGTGATGCCTGGCAGCAGGTTTTAATTATGATGGTTACAAATAATACTGCCATGATATGGTAACAAGTACTGAACCATTTCCCCTTCTAAAAATGAGAAAATATTTAAAAAAAAATTAGCTTTTAGATATTTTTCAAACTTTTACAAAAGTGCCCACTTTATGCTGCTGTGTGGTTTGATAAATCTAGGTGATTTTAAAACTTTTCTCATAGAAGGTTTAACTTTGGCAATAAATTTTTTTTTTAAGCCCCCCTGACAGTGTAAAATTCTAGCTGAGGATTGTGCATGAGTTTAACCAACCTTCTTGTGTTGTTTTCTGAACACACAGTTTGGCAGTTTCTGAAACTAATCAGAAAAGACGCACTTCCATGGGTTGTTTTTTAATAATTATTTTTAACTGTTTTATATTCACTGGTGTCCTGTCTACCACTTTTTTTATAAGCTTGGAAATTGGGTGTTATATGTAGGAAAGGCTTGCCAATCTGTACAGTTCTAAGTGTGTTGTGTGACGGTAGCAACCTGAAGACTGGTACCAGCATTTTAATTCTCCCCCCCCCCCCCCCCCAGAAATCTAGGTTGCTCACACAATTGCATTCAACAGCATGTTTAAAAAGTGTAAATCAAATATATTCTGTCCCAGACTAGAAATTAGTTGTTTTTATTTGCTTGGCTTTTTTCAGCTAAAATGTATAAAAAGGAAGAGGGGCTCTGCTTCACTTAATACTTTTGGAACTCACAAACATAGTACATTGAGAATAGATTTCTTTTAGTGTTAACATGAGTTAACACAGACTAAAATCTTATTTTGAGATTCAACATAGCTAACATTACACCACTGCAGAAGCTAAGAGAAGTTTGAAAAGTCACCAGCTATTGCACTGTGGTCTCTGCCATTGGTGTGGGGTTTGCTGCTAAGTATTGTGTTGTTCCCGAGCTTGGAAACCAGCCCTCTCAAAAGCTCAGCAATATGAAATGCTGTTTTTTCCTTCAGTCTTCTAAATAAGCTTGTACATAAAATAAAGTTTACATTTTTAAATGCTGTCTTTCAGTTGTACCTGAGTAACCTGAAGTTTGTCTTCAAGACAGTTTTATAACCTACTTTCAGAGTAGTATGCCTCATTAAAATTAGTTTAAACTTTTTCTGTTGGAAAATGGGACTGAAACAAGCTCTGCTCCTGGTGTGTAGTGTGGACAGGTTTAGATAAGATTCTTTTTAATTTGTTATTCTTTTTTTAAAGAATACCTCACTTGGATAATAATCAGGACATGTGGGTGGGAGACTGACTGCTGCTTCAGCTAGACGGCTGCTTTTCTTAATACTTGTTCAGGGAGAAAACCCTTTTAGAATGAACTTTGACCCAATCTATGGTGAATTTTGGCACCTTGAAGAGAAATTGAGCACCCTTTAGCTTATAGGATCAAAGATCACTGTGGGTTCATGCACTAGGCAAGAATGTGACTGATTAGTCAAGGGTGGATAAGACTGAGATTTAATTTTTACCACCAGATAGATAGATGTCCAGTGCCAAGCACTCCTAGTTCAGATTGAATGAAATGAGAGCCTCTCATCTGCTTGCCTGCAATTAGCCTGAATATTTAACCTCAAACTGTACAGATTATTAGACCTCAGCTAGCTCTGGGAAGCATGGCAAGAACTTTCTAACTCAATCTTGTGTTAGAACATCATAGGACTAAAATACTGGTAAGGGTGCAGTGTTGTCACTTTGAGAGGTAGAGAGAACCGAAGAACATTTTAGATTTAGAATTATTGTCATTGAAGGGTGTGTCTTTTGGGAGGTTATAACTGCAAGATCAAAGTTGCAGCAATATTGTATAGAGTTCTGAAAGCTGAGTGATGAGGTGCAGCTTGATGAGCTGAATTACCCCTTGGGACTGACTGAATCGTTATGCATGTGTCAATCAATGGGAAGATGTGCATTCTGTAGCTGTAGTTCTTAGGGTGTTTGGTTTTTTATAAATAAAGCCTGTTGGCCACTGTTTAGCTATGTGGTGTGGAAGATTTTAAATGTAGCAAAGTTTAATGAGTTGGGGGAAGGGGCAGTTGACAGTAAAGAAGAGCAGAAACCCCACTTTTGAACCAGTTCTGCTTTCTTTGTAAACCGTTGGATTCTGAACAAGCTCTGGAAGGAACCAGTTGGCCTGTCTCAGACATTCAGACAGGCCCAACTTATTTATTCTTACTGTAAGTACTACAGTTTAGTGTAGTGCCTGTGGCTGCATCCAAAGGGCATAAAAGGTTGTGATAGACAGGCAATCATACTTCTTAGGCCTGGTCTACACTAGAAAATTAGGTCAGCTTCACTGCACCACTCAGGGATGTGAAGAATCTACACCCCTGCGGGACATAGTTAAGCTGACCTGTCGACAGCACTAGGTCGATTTGGAAGAATTCTTTCGCCAGCATAGGGAGTGTCCATACTTAAGTACTGCAGCGGTGTTGCTGTAGCATTTCAAGTGTAGACCAGCCCGCACAGCACGTATCTTGTTCCAGACAAATTTCAGAGCTTATTTACCTATATCAAAAGTCTTGCCCTTCACATGGGCAATGGCATCCTCTTGTTCACATAGTGTTTAACAACATTTCCCACCCCACCCCAAACTACCTTTGTGGATGTGCTGTAGGATTTTTCTTGCTCAATAGCAAGGCAGTAGCTCTACTTTCATTTTAAGAAAGCAGAGTTTGGAGGGCATTGTATCAATACTGTTTCAACTGCAAGGTTTTTTCCTTGTGAAATTTGAGGAAAGATCTTGTAATATCACAGATTTTCTTATACCTTGCTATTGACATTTTCATGATATTTCTATGTCTAGAGGCTGAAACTTCAATGTAAAATGTTTGCATTTGTTCATTTTGACTTATGATGTAATTTTTGTTTCTATATTGTTAGACTTGTAATGTTTAAAATTGTATTTTATTAAATTTGGACTGGATGTATGTCTATAGCAATACGAGGTACTCTTTCTAAACTGTTATGGGTGGGTTAGCAGCCCCATGTTGCGATAAGATGCTGGTCGTGTACAATTTGCAATGTATTTTTTTTAGCCTGCAGGGATATTTTGTGTTCATGTGTCCAAAAAAATAAAAAATTGGCATTCTTGTGCCAAATGTTCTGTTTTTTTCCTTGTTGGTGTCTAATAAAAATGCAATGTACAGAATCAGCAACAGTTATTGTTGCTTGTAAACAGATGTCTTTCTTAAATTATTTAAATTGTAAATTAAATCTTACATCACATGTAACTGAAACTGTGGAACTCATTGCCACAGGATATTGAGCCCACAAGATCAGGATTTAAACAAAGATTAGACACTTGTACTGATAACATCCCAATTATATTGAAGAAGGTAAATAAACCTTCCTGCTTCAGGGCCTAAACTAACTATTAACTGACAAGATGTGTGAAGAAATGTCCCCTATAGGTAGGTTATTCCATAATTGTCCACGGTGGCATTTTTTACACTTGAAATATCTGGTATTGGCCATTGATGCAATCTGGACTAAATGGACCACTTGTCATATCCAGCATGGCAATTCCTGTATTATCCGGGCACAAATTAGAGTAAGTACAGTAGCTAATCAAAATTCTGAATAAGAAAGTGAGATTGTTTCCTTTTAATAATTGCATACTTCCGCAGCACAAGTAGGTGACATGGGCAAAAACGGTTGTGCCCAGTGCAAAGGGAAAAACAATCACAACTATAAACAGAAATTCAATACACTTGACTGCTTAAAATAACACCTCCTGTATCCCCAGTTTCTTTCTGCATGTATTGAGCAAGAGGAGGAACTGGTCAGGGGGTTAAATTGAATAAGTCAGTTAGAGGCAAAAAACAAAGATGGGGAAGCACTTGCTGATGGAGTTGCTTGGCTAGCAGGGGAAGGTGATGTCACTTAATGCCTAGCATGACTTCAGTGAGTCTGAAAGTGCTGATGGGGGACAGGAGTGGTGCATGGGGGTCTAGCAGTTTCAGGCCCATACACTAGGGCTATGGCTATAGAGAGCCCGTCAACTTAATTAGCTTCCTCCGCTCGTTGGGGGGATTATGTCAGCAGGAGAGGCTCTCCTGCCGACATAGTGCTGTACACACCGGCGCTTAAATCAGCATAAGTTATGTCATTCAGGAGGTGGCTACTTCGCACCCCTGAGCAACATAACTCATGTTGACTTAGGCTATGGCTACACTACAGCTTAACTATCATCATGTTACTAAACTGGTAGTTGTAACGCTTGGAAATGCAGTGAGAATAGGCAATGCATCCAAGGAAGCTCAGGCCTAGATCTTCAAAGGTATTTAGGTACTTAACTCCTTGTGTTTTTGGCATCTAATTACCTTTGAGGTTCTGTTCCACAATGGATTTTTGGTCTGTCTTGGAATTAGAATTTACAGCCCAGTTCTTGTCAAATGAGCAGCATCAGGTTTGTGAGATGCAAGCATCACAAATGTGCAGAGAATTCTAGCAGGCCCCCTTCTGCATTCACTGGATCTCCTTGGGTACGATTGACAGAAATAGGAAGTAGAAAGGGTACCAGCGAACTCCAGTGACACAAACCTGACTTGACACCATGGCAGGAAGGTTTCAGTTAACTAGACAATGATGCTGGTGTCATTGCTGCCCTTGGCTAAGGCAGCTCTGTCTGGCACGATTACCCTTCAGAGGAGATGAACCTCTGACAATGTCAGTGTTAAGTCTGCTTGCTGTAGATGATTAAATCCTTTCAGACTGATCCATTCCTGGGGGCTGTGCCTATTTCCATTGTTTCTTGCCCTTCTGTTTTACCACTTAACACTAATGCTTGTGCCCCAGATTTACAGTACTTTGTGGACACCCCAAAATGAATGAAACATCAGCTGAGCGTTTGACCCACTAGGGGTATAGCAACAGCCAAACAAAAATGACTTGAGCTGGTCAGTATTAACCCTCATCATGGTTGGTATCCTAGTCTTATTTAGACTACAGCTCCTCCACTGCGGTGTTGGTGGGGTCTGAATAACTAGTCCAGGAGGTGCTGCTTCTCAACAAGGGGCTAATGGTGCAGGTCAAGAAAAGTGGATCTGCCAACTCGAGAATCCTCTCCTGTGGTTCTAGGATTTAGCAGAGAGGGGGTCACCTGTCTGATACATATCACACTGTTTATATTATCAAATGGCATCCCATAACAGTGTAATTCACATTGATTAGCATGTACAATGTGTAGTTCGATTAAATAATGCGTTGCCAAAGCTTCTGCTACAGCCTCTTAGGGGAACGTCAACAATAAATGGGGTTAGAATGATGCCACAGTCAATCTCCTTTGTTCTCTGAGAAGCTCTGGGCTTTCACGGTTGAAGCATAAGTGAAAGTGGGTCATTTGAATCCCGTGGTCATTATTAACCCCCTGCTTGAAGACTCCGGTGGTTTTGTGTGCATGTCTTCAGAAATATCAGGCAGGCTTTTTGTTTGGTAGTTATTTAAAAAATACTAATGCTAAGCATGAAACCAATACTGTTTAACTGAACTAACTCCATGAGAATAAGATGTTAAGTTTCAGAACTACGTGAGTTACTGACGTTTGTGCCTCACCGAGGATAAGAATTTGTCTCTGCCATTTGAGGATCTCAGCATGCTTTACAATTAATTAAACCTCACAATCCTCTGCCCTGGTAATGCTTGTAGCAAAGTATTAGGGTGTAGATTCCAGAGAGGGTGAAACTGAGGCACAAAGGTGTATTTCACAGTAAGTCAGTAGTAGAGCCAAGACTGGAACCCAGGAGTCCTGCTGCCCAGAAAATGGCATTTTCCATTAAATTAGCTTCTGCTCTTTAAAATGATAATCTGAGAACCGACTGTGAAAGAAAACTGGGATGTGAAGGTTATTTTTTAAGTCACACCTGGGTTAATCTATCATGCTTTCAGAGAGATGTCTAGCACAACAGGCCCTGATCTGGCTGATGCCACTATGCATTGACTACAGCAATATAAATGTTATGTAACAGTAATAATGTTAAGGCCCCGGTCAGGCAATCTGATCCTTTGGTATTGAGGGGATAGACATGGTGGTCCAGCTGCATGGATCAGATTGCAAGATCGGAGCTCAAGATTGCTGTGGGGTCAGGAATGTAGGCTGCCTTCTAATGAAAGGGAGCTGTTCCTGGAGTGTTTCACACAGATCATCCTTGTGAGATGGTCTTGTAAAGTTCACACTTTGCAGTCAAAGTGTTGCTCATTATTTCTGTCCTCTGCAAGCCCTTGCAGCAGGACAATGGGGAAAACAACTAGTTCCAAAAAAGAAAAGAAAAAAAAATTCAGTGTCACCAACATCATCCCGGTGGGTCACGTTCCCCCCAGAGTGACTAAGTCAATAATGACAGAAGGATGGATTTGGCCCAGAGTTTATAAATAACTGCTCTATGTGCACTTGCTGATACCACCATATAGAGCAGAGAGGGCAGGAAATGCCTGAGCATGAGGCAACTGACAAATGCACCTGACCCCCAAGGCAGACTATTTAGACACTGCTGTTATCAAACAACTGAACGCTACAGGCTTCAGTTTGCTCTCTGCCACCTTCAACGTCCAGGGGCCAAGGAGCATTCAGCATCCAGTTCTGCCTCAGAAATCCAAGGGCACTGTGACCTTGTCCCATGGATGTGGGGTGCTCCCATCAATGCTATCAGGAGTTACTGTTGTAAACCCCTGCTATGCTGATGGTGACTGTAAGGTCTAAGGCCTTTTTCTGCAGCCCCATTAGGACAGCATGAGCCAAGAAGCAGAAAGTCACATCCTCACATTCCATCTAAACTACATTCAAACAATGAAATAGCACACTGTAAAGAAGCTGCTCTTATCCTAATAGTACCCACCACCACCACCAGATAAACAGATCTAAAGATGTTTAAAGAAAACTTTGTTTGACAGCATTCTGTCTGGCAAGGAATCACTTATCAACAGTTGTGGTTGTGAAATCTCGACTTCTTTATAGTTTTGCCTTACATAAGAACGGCCATACTGGGTCAGACCAAAGGTCCATCTAGCCCAGTATCCTGTCTGCCGATAGTGGCCAAAGCCAGGTGCCCCAGAGGGAATGAACAGAACAGGTGATCATCAAGTGAGCCATTCCCTGTCGCCCATTCCCAGCTTCTGGCCTTTATGGTCCTTACTTCTCTATTGTTTACCTGTCTGGTTCTTTGATTTCTGTCTGCATAACTAATTTTGCAAGATTTAAATCAACTAAGGTGGTGGAGTATTAGTGAGTAAAGAATTGTTTCGCAATATGTTAGGATTGGTCAAAGAATTACTTTGTAATATTTTAGTAAAATAATTGGTTAAGGTATCGCTAAGCAGGACTCATGTTTCACTATATAAACTGGGGTCCAAAAGGAAGTTAATTGGAACCAACTCCAGGACACAGCCCAAGATCAAAGCTGCCAGATCTCAACACCTGTCAACTATATCGTGCAGAAGCTGGAGTCCCTGGATGACCTGATCCTGACTGGCCACCAGGAAAAGTTTGTCTGCCTTATTGGGAGTGGTGAGCATTGTCTGCTTAGCGTGTGCAGTCTGTGTTGGTGATTGTTAATAAATAGAGGTTAAGGATATATGTGTAAGGCTCTTTCACTAGTAAAAGACCCTGCAAACCCGCAGAAGGTTATGCCCTGAGCTCTAGGAATGGGGTAAAGGTGGGAGCTCTAGAGTGTGCAGGTAAACTGAACACTTTCACTGACCCCTACATTCTCGGATCCCATTTTTCTTCCATGGCTTTGTAGCCCTGTGGATCTTTTCTTTGTAGCTATCCTTACACACTGCACATAACCACAAGGGGGTGCTTCTAACACAGCACTAACGAACGCCCCTGCTGTCAAACAAACGAACCCATCCCACTGCAGGAGAATGCCTATTTATTTCAAACAACTATTTTACTGGCATTAAAACAGAATTGTGGAAACATCTCTATTGATCTTGGGTTTTATAAAAACTTTTTTTACCCAAATATAAGTTATGGGCCAAATTTAAATTGTCAGATTCAATTTGGGAAAAGGCATTTTTATACTTCAAAGGAATTGTTCAGCTTCATTGTTGTTGTGGCATTGGATATATTCTTGATTGCCGGTGTATGTGTAAATTGCATGAGTAGAGTTGGCACTATGTCAGCCCTGCCGTGCTTACTCAATGTTCTCAACTTCCTAGGATGCAAACAAACCAACCTGCACCACTGCCACTTCCACCACCAATGCCCATACTGTTGCCACTCTGTTCTCGTCATCTCCAAGCTCCTCTCCCACATTGCAGGGTTTCAGTTCCTCCTCCTACCAAGGCAGGTCTCCATCCTTTCCCCTGGGACATACTTGCATTGCAGGGAAGGACTGCATCTTTCTCTTCCCTCTAGCAGCAGGCACCCACACCACTGTCTCACCTCTTCTCCTTCCACAATTCTCCCTCCCCATGGCCACCAGCGCACTGCACCGCCCCCCCGACACTAAAACAGCCAGCACTCTCTCCTGAGGGCCCACTCTCCTCTCCTTTCCCGTTATACAGTTAGCAGTGCTCCCCCACACAACTGCACAGCCCTCCCCAGCCCCCCACTGCACACCCAGCACTCCCTCCTCTATTCCCTCCACTGCACAGCCAGCACCCCCTCTCCTAACCCACACTGCACAGCCAGCACTCCCTCCCCTATTCCCCCCACTGCACTCAGCCCCCCCACTGCACCCCCAGCCCCCCACTGCACTCAGCCCCCATTGCACACCCAGCACTCCTTCCCCTATTCCCCCTACTGCACACCCAGCCCCCCATTGCACACCCAGCACTCCCTCCCCCTGCACAGCCAGAACACCCCTACAGCAGCTGCTAGGAAAGCTGCCCAGCCTCGCTATGGATCCAAGATGGCGGCGCTGTGTATACGCGCTATGGGCCCGCAGAGGGCTGCCGCCCCGCTAGGGGGCGCTGTCCCCTCTTCGCCGCCTTTGTTGGCGCTGGGGCCGGGCCGAGTCACTCGCGCCGGCGTTGGTTGGCCGGACGCTCGCGCCTGCGCACTGGGGCCCAGGCGGGGAGGAGGAGGCTGCCCAGAGGCTGCGGCGGCCGCAGCAGCAGCGGGAGGCGGAGGGAGCAGCGCCCGCCCCCCTGCCCGCGGTTAGCCCAGCTCGGAGCCGTGCCCGCGTGGATGGGATGGAAGCAGGACCCTCGGGAGCAGGTACCGGAGCCGGCCCTGGGCCCTGGAGGGCGTGGGGTGACGGGGGGCTGTGCGGTGGGGGGTGCAAAGGGGATGCTGGGTTCAGGGGAGCTGGGGCAAAGGGGGTAGGGGAGCTGGGGTGAGGGGGCAATGGGGGAAGGGGAGCTGGGGCAAAGGGGGTAGGGGAGCTAGGGTGAGGGGGCAATGGGGGAAGGGGAGCTGGGGCAAAGGGGGTAGGGGAGCTGGGGCAAAGGGGCTGCAATGCGGGCAGGGGAGCCGGTGCGGGGGGTGCTGGGGGCAGGGGGGTGCAATGGGGTCAGGGGAGCTGGGGCAGGGGGGTGCTGGGGTCGAGAGCTGGGGTAGGGGCTGCAATGGGGTGTTGGGGTCAGGGGAGCTGGTGCAGGGGGGTGCAATGGGGTAGGGGGTTGGGGGTGCAATGGGGTAGGGGCTGGGGTGGAGGGGCAAAGGGGTAGGGGAGCTGTTGCAAAGGGGCTGCAATGGAGGTAGGGGAGCTGGTGCTGGGGGCAGGGGAGCTGGGGCGGTGGGTGCAATGGGGGTGCTGGGGGCAGGGGAGCTAGTACAATGTGTGGGAGCTGTGATGGGGAGGAATTGGGGACGTGGTGCAGTGGGGGAAGAGGCATAGGGGTTGTGTAGTGGGGGCTGCAGTGCGGGCTGCACAAAAGGGGAGAGGGAAATTGGTGCAATATGAGGAAGGGGTATGTGGTGTGCTGCCAAGGAAGACGGTGCAGTGGGGTTACAAAAGCAGAAGGGCAGTTTGTGCAATAGGGGGTCATGGGGCTGCAGTGGATAGAAGGAAGTGGGGGAGCTGTGCACGGAGGACAGAGAAGACTTTGTTTTATGGGGGAGGGGGCTGTACAGTGAGGGTGTGAAAAGAGATGTGGGGTTAGTGCAGTGTGTAGTTAGGGGTTGCAGTGGGGGAGAGGCTGTGCAAAGGGATGGAGGAGCGGTTGATGCAGTGTGGGGTCCAAGAAGGCTGTGCAGTGGAAAGGCACTGGCTGCTGGTGCACTGGAGGTGTAGGGAGGCTCCTGTGTTGAGGGCTGTGTGATTTGGGAGTGGGGGGGTCCTGTGACGTTGGGGCCAGGAAGGCTCTGCATTGGCGTTTGTTCAGTGCTGTGTATTGTAAAATGGGGGCTCAGTGGTGGGAAGGGGGAGGACAAGGCTGCTACTTGGGGGTGTCAAGGAAGGATGGGGAATGGGAGGTGTTGTAAGGGAGCGGCCTTGGGGGGCTGAGCATTGTATAGGAGGGGGTGTGATGGGTTGTTGAGGGGGTAGCGGGGGTGGGGGTGGTGGAAAGGAGAAGACCCTTTAAATAAATGAGAATACCCAACAGCTGCGGGAGAGGAAGCATGGAAAGAGGGAGATTTCTTGGGCTGCCCCCTAGTGAAGAAGATAGGGTGGGTGCTGCATGGAGCAGAGAGGGCTTCTGGGGGTGGGTTGGCAACTGGACCAGGGTTGTGCAAGGGGCTGGTTGCAGAGGAAGGGGAGTGCTGGGTAAGGGAGCCGCAAGCCCCATCAGGATGGTGGTGGGAGGCAGCAAGCTCCTGCAAGAGGCTGACTGCGGGGAGGGAGCCTGGGGGACTGAGGCAGCTGCAAGGGGCAGGATAAGGGGCTGCTGAGTTGAGCAGCAGGTGCATGTCCCTGCAGAGCATGGTGTGTATAGATGAATCCTGCTGCTAAGGTCCTGGACTGCCAAAGACTCCTTTTATATCTCAAATCCCAGCAAATGGCTTATTTTTCCAGGATAGGGAGGGGAGGAAGAATCCCCCATTTTTACCCATCCTCCTCCCCCACTAATGCATGCAGGAGAGACTTAGGGTGAGAGGCAGCAGACGGTGCTCCGCCTTGGAGCAGGAGTGCTGGTGCTCTCTTGTTTGGACACAAGGGCCAGTTGCGGCCGTTTTCTTGTGACCGAATGAAGTGGTTTCTGTCTCTGTGCTTGGGCATGCGCAAAGTCTGGGCTTCCTTTGCACGCCTGACAGCTGGAGAGGGGAGGCAGCGACTGTTGCTAAAGAGATTCATTCTAGTGTCCTCAACATTGCTTCTCCCCAGCACAGCCAGTTAAACAATGTGAGCGGCCAACAAGGATTCTGCTACTGTCCTTTCCTTGGTTGCTTGATTTTCAAACTGCCTGGCCCTCCCCTGCAAAACTCCCCCAAACATCAGTTAAACTGCTGCTTTCGTAGCAGCGGATCATTTAACTCTTGTTAATGTGGGTTCCGTGGCTGTCTTTATTTGATCTCAAATGCGCGACTTTAATTTCCTACAGAATATTACAGCCTAAAATAAAGGGTGGTGGGTGGAGAGAAGAAAATCAGTAGTGATGCCAGATCGTCGGCTTCTATATGCTCTTGAAACTAAGTTGATGAGAGTGGCGCTGGTTAAAATGGGATTGGCTTAATTCTGAAGTAAACTAATTTAACTTGCACGTATTGAAGCCTAAATTATAACGTGGGTGTTTCAGTGTTACGGGAAATAGCTCATCTGTACATTGATAACTAGAAGATAATACTTAACACTGACTTTTATTAGCATTCTGACTAGTGTGACCTCATGATTAAAGCAGGTAGCTGGGAACCAGGACTCCTGGCTTCTGTTCCTTATTTTACCAATGCTATGTTGTGTGACCTTGGGTGAATACTTAATCTCTCTGTGCCTCTAATTTCTTATCTATAAAATAAGGATAATGATGCCCTCTTCCCTCACACAGTGAGGCTTAAATAGTTTTTAGTGCTTTGAGATCCTCAGATGGAAAAGTATGCGTCAGATTAGAATTGCATTATATTGTTCATCTTGGCATGCCTTGGACTCTACTGTATCGGGTTCAAGTCCTCTGACTTGGGGAAGTGTGTTTGTGGACTAGACTCCACAGTTAAAGACCCTGCCGTGAATGGCTGGATCATGGGAATGCAGCACCGTACTGGTTCTGGTCAGTTACTCATCAGTTATGGCAGGAGGCTGCCGGAACTCGGCATAAATTACAGCATGCTGCTGCTCTATGGTGGTGGCCTTTATTTTTCCTTTCCACCACACACTTGTGAAAAACTTAATTGGCAGGTGTTGTTACTGCTGCTGCTATTGGAACAAAAAGGGTGTCTGAGAGTCAATGTGGTTCTTAGTGACCTCAGCCACTCTAGAAGCCAATAGGAATTAAGTCCACTCGGCACCTAACCAGAATCACACCCAACGTGCATGAACTTGCTACAGTTTCCACCAGTCCAGGAGCTGTGGGCTAGAACAGTGCACTGTTGGGTATGCGCTACTGGTCTAGGCTCTGGACACTGCCCAGGTAGAGCAGCTGTGACTGTATCACTGACAGTGCCAAGCCCAGCAGCTGAGAAGCCAGTGATGGAAAAGGTCCATTTCTCCCCAGGCCCAGTGTGGGATACTAGTCCTCAGTGTTTGGTGTGAGAGTGCCTGTGTCTATCCCATAAATCTAACAGATCCGCTAAGAGGCTCTCTTGACTACCTCCCATTGTTTCTACTTGTAAAATCTGCTACTCTTCACTCATAGAATGGATCTGAAATCCATAACTGGGTTCTGTATGCAAAGTCCACCATGTCCATTCCTGAAAATCTTGTGTAATGACATGGAGAAGAACTGTTTTGCTTTCCATTAATCCAGTTAGGCTCATCACGAGCGTTTGAGCAAACACCACAGCAAAGGAGATGGGGGAAAATATCTGTATTGAAATTATTTGTAATAAAGTACATTGAACTTCAAGGTGCATGCACAAAGTAAACAATTTCAATGTAACCTGTATCAACAGAAAACAATTCTAAACACCCCCTTCTCAGTTCATCTCCCTTTCACCCCACTCTCCCTCTTTGGCTATAGCCTAAGCATCCAGAAAAACCTTGCGTCAAATAATACCATAATCCTCATCTTTGATTCAATAGTACAGTGTATGGAAAAACGTAATGCAGACATGTGGAACATAAGAATGAGTGGAAAGACAGCAGAGAGGAACTTGGCAGCCCTTTCTGCTTTTAAATTGCATGCAGCTAAGAAAGGAAGTTTTGGGGAAGAAGGAAACTAAACACACATGCATGGTGGTTTTAAATACTAAACCCTGTGTTTGGCACCTTCTATATCCCTTACAAACTTCCTAAATACCGTTAAGGTTAACCGTTGGCTTTGTGTGTTAACCTCCACAAAAACCTGCAGCTGTTTCATTCTAAGGGATTTTTTTATCTTCAGGAAACACAAATTCATGTCTGGGTATTTACTGTGTTTCTAGGACAGGATTATTTCATGCAACAAAGGCGGGAGAAGCACCTTGCCTCAAGACATAACATGTGTGATTTATCTCTAAATGCTTTCTGTTGTGTAGCTACAACACCTACGAAAGCAAACGTGAGACTAATGATTAAAATGGCAGATGCTAAAAGAAATCCGGAAAATAAGCATACTAAAATTATTCTGCAAGGATGCTCTGGTTTGTAGGGTGGTTTTTTGGTAAATCACTGCTTTGTGTGTATGCTTTAATCATTTTAGCATGGAGGAAACTGGCATTTAGAGAGCGGTGTTTGGGTCTGCTCCATTGATACCTTTGCATGCTGCTACAGTAGAATCCTTAAAAAGGAGGAAATAGCGTCTCTGCCTAGTCCTGTGTCTTTGAACACAATCATTGAGTTTCCAAATGTTTGCAGTTCCATGTATCTGCAGCTTAGTGGCTTCCGTGTAGACGTTCTAGATGACTGTATGTGTAAAATGCTACTGGAACAAGCGAGAGTAGCAAGGGCATCTCTTGCCTCTTCTAGACACTGAGAAGGCAAAGACCTGACACTCCTGATCCATGACTGAAAAGACTGGCTTAGCAACCCACACTGAAGATATTGTGAGCATCTTGCGAGCAGCCAGCATTCCAAAACACTGCTGGCCTTTTCCATACAGTGAGCAAATACATATTTCCATATATAGTCCCGTACTGCCTACCACAGGGTGTCCTGTACTTCTCGCTGAAGCAGCTGGTACTGGATCACAGACAGACAGGATACTGGACCAGATGGACTCCGGGTCTGATTCAGTCTGGCAATTCCTATATTTTCTATTTGTTATAGTGTAATCAGCCTGTATTCTGCAGTACGCTCCTATCTGTGGAGTAAAGGAATCAGATCCTAGACTAATTCACAAGTGAAAGTGACTTTAATGAATTCAGTTTCCATCTCAGCTGATGTTAACAGAGCTAGCCTTGGAAATCAGCAAAGCCTGTCACTGTGGTGGGGCTTCTGTTTTATAAATGTCATGGCTCTAAATTTCCCACCTTCCCTGCTCCCGAGAACTTCCGTGCTTCACAGCTCTCCACACTTCAAGGAGCACAGCAAAGCTTTTTCCTAGTTGCTAGCAGCAAATGTGGCTTCTGGCTCTGTGGCTGTAGCGCGAGGCATTATAGTCTGGGATTGGGTTAAGTGTGTTGCTGTCCAGAGAGTGTGCTTTTGAAACATCTTAAAAACTTGACTGCTATGCACAAACTCCAGAGCCAGGAGTCGGGGTCTGCTTCCGCTGCTATACAGGGGGCTGGAGATGGACCAGATATTTGAGGGACTATTTTATCTCAATGACCCTTCCCAGAATTGTAAGGCTGGTGCTGTGCATCGAGGGGTGGGAGCAAAGTAGTGGAGGCAGAGAGTGAGACATTTTCCCAGACGTTAATCCTATGCACGATTGCAAAGAATGGAATTGTTACTTTGCTTGGAGCCTATAATCATTATTATTTTATTGGTAGTGTGATAGCACTTAGTAGCCAAGTGCTGGGAGCTGTACAAACATAACACAAAGATGACCTCTATCCAAAAGGGACAGATGGATGCAACAAACAGATGGGGAGCACAAGGGAACAAGGCTGGAGTTGCAGCGTCTTGTACTCATCTGTCATGTCACAAAACCGTTATCTCTTTTTAAGTTAACTCAGCAGGTGTCATAAAATCATTCACCAGATTTAGTTTCATTAGAGCCATGCTAAACTCCTTAAAATCTACCCCAAAAAATTGGTGGTATCTCCCCAGCTTGGTTTTTATTAGCAGGTGCTGTATTGAGGTCTCATCTTACTAAGAGGGATTTGTACAAAATACACTGCATTATGTTTTCTAGTAGTCTGTGAAATATTAAACCTAAACTCAAATAAAATGAGCAAAGTACACTGTATGGTACATTTGCTTTCCGTTTCACTCACTACATTGCTAATTTGCAAAATCCAGTGACTCTCAAGGAGTTTCCCAGTTGTGACCGGAGCTTGGCAAGGGTCTAGGGTGTCTCACATAAGTTTGCAGCCACGCTAGTGCAGACAAGATGCAGGGCTGTGCAGACAAAGGGTGGGTGATGTTTTTAATTTGGCAGTTCCAATTTAGACATTTTTGATTTCCCAGTTAAAAGCTGAGATCCTGACACAGCGTAACAATGTGTTTTGCAGTTTAAGGCTTTCTGTGCAGTGTCTACAAAGAGCTAAATTACTTTCAGAAGTAAATACCATAGTAAAACAGATTAGTGCCTATTTCTGCACGTTTCTTGGACACAGCTACCGAAACCCGGGCCAGAAGCAATACTTGGGTGGCTGGACAATTCAGTTTTTCCCCCAGAAGGCTGGCCCTGGAGCATGCTGACAGGTTTAATGCTTTGAATCAGTGTTTTCAGTCTGAGCTCTCTGCCTGCCATGTGGTCATATTCTAATTATACTCTTTTTAGTGTTGAACCAAAAAGCCACTACAGCCAATATTAACCTAATTGCATTTAAAGTAACTTGTGTGATAGAGAATTAATGTTAGACAGTGAGTGCAAATTTGTGGATTTGCAGAGATTAGGTAAAGGAAAGTTTTTTTCATAAATCTACACTCTGCATATATTTTTTTTTCTGTCCCCTTTATCAAATAATGTCTTCCTCTGTGCATTTAAAGATGTTAGCTTG
Organism: Emys orbicularis; assembly: GCF_028017835.1. Classification (NCBI taxonomy): domain Eukaryota; kingdom Metazoa; phylum Chordata; order Testudines; family Emydidae; genus Emys; species Emys orbicularis. The sequence goes on along the minus strand of NC_088705.1, from coordinate 3,684,580 downwards.
GAGGTGGGAAGTGTATTACCTACTATTAATTAGTTTTAGACTGGAAATAAGGCACACATTTTTAACAATGAGAGTAACTATTGGAACAATTTACCAAGGGTTGTGGTGGATTCTCCATCATGGATAATTTTCAGACCAAGATTCGATCTTTTTCTAAAAGATCTGCTCTAGGTATTATTGCGAGGAAGTTCCTTGGCCTGTTTTATACAAGAGGTCCGAATACATGATCACAATGGTTCCTTCTGGCCTTGGCATCTATAAATGTGCACTCACCAGGGTAGACTAGACCGGAGTGGTGGCAACAGGCTTTTATTTAGTTTGGAAAGAGAAAATCCTTAATCCAGAAACAGTAGGGAAATTTATCTTCTACCTTTTTAAATTAAAATCTCTTCAAGTGAACTTAAGAGCACAGAAACCTCTTTGCATATGATGTGTAGCCTTTTATAGCAAATGAAACTGCATAGTTGTAATTAGCTATTTAGTAGTAGCAGATACTAATTTTTGCTATTTTAAGTCCATTTGCTGCATTAGGGAAGACAAGACACTCAAGAAAACAGGTGCTGGTGATTTTCTCGCAGAGTTAAATTTTGATCATAGGCTTGAGAATAAACGTGAGGGGACTGTGGATGAAGCTGTGCTTCTGCTGTGACTTTTTTTGAGAGTGAGCTGGTAAACTGACAAGGAAGTCTGAGCAAATCCTTCTCACCCAGCAAATGTTTTAATGGGACGCATTGTCCAGCAGGTTCTGAGATCTCAGTTTGGGTAATGCCGGAAGAAGAATTGTATTGAATTAGTAGAAATGTCCTGGAAATAGAGGTCCATATTTTCTTTTAATTTTGCTTGGCTCTGTGCAAAAGAGAAATACATCCCTCGTCCCCTCAAAATTAATAGGCGACCATCTCGTTCTGTGCAGGCTATTGTTGACTCCCCCCGCCTGAATATATTGTCCTTCATCTAGTGTTGCCACTTGCTCGCTAGCTTTTTATGAGGCGTTTCGTTTAACTGATTCAGGGAGGAAGATCTTTCAGGGTTTTTAAAGTGAGCGTGAGGTAGCGGTGATTAATGGCCTTTCTCTGCTTATTAACACACCACTTGGTGACAGCCAAATGTGTCCCCTCAAGGCTTTTGTAAAGCAACCGTTTTTCCCTCAAAACCCATTTATAATTTTCTCAGATTCCTAACTTTATTTTTTAAGAACAGGGTGTGTGCGTGGGGAGATCATACAAACTCTGCTGTGTAAAGAAACTTCTTTTTGTCTCTCTGTCCAATTCCAGTGGCCCACTTTTTTTTGAATAGAGCATTTGGAGAGGATTTAAATTGACATGTTAATTTCATGCCCTCCTAAACATTACGGGTTCTCACCCATCAGGCAGCTGTTGGTCAATTGGTTGTGTTTGCCAGCTGTTACGCTAGATATATAAACAAAGTGTATTTCAGCACTAATAACCCCAAATGGATTTTTACCTTGACTCCTGTTGCACCCCATACACACACAACCCTTCCTAAAAGAGCTGGTTAGTTCACAAGGGGCTGTTTTTTCATGTGTGAGAGTATATAGCGAGGGGGTTCTGGTGCGAAGTTATCAGAGCTCTCCCATCGCACCTCTGTCTTAATGGCTCTGGGGCACTGCTTTTGTGTGTTAAAGTCTGTGATTCCTCCCAGTCTGCTGAATTTATAATGGCAGGCAGATTTCATACTGCTCACTGAATGCATTGTACTCCAGCAAAAAAACACTGCCTCGGCGTTCTCATTTACATGACAAAATGGGAGTTTATGCAGTTTTACCATGGAGAGTTGAGGTATGCGGAGAGAACCCCCTGTCTCTAGGCAGACGGTCACTCCTAACAAGCTTCCCTCTTCCAGGGCAAAACTTACACATTCCCATGCATCTGCCCCCTTCATGGCTGGTCTTAACCATTTGTATTTGCTGTCTCTCATACTGGGGGGGGCGGCAGTGGTTTTGCATCTTGTTCAGCTGCCCTGCACACTTGCACAGTGATGGTTCTGAAGGGGGGGGGGGGGGGAGAAAGAAATGTAGCAAGTGTAAATCCTGTGAGCAGATGAGACACAGGCCCACATGAAAATGAAGCTAGTGCAGGCTGCAGATGCTCGGCACGTCCCAAGGTGTGGCCCACAAATTGCACAAATATTCATGGCCAAATACTGTCGCTGGCCAGAGAAGCCTTAGCTACTGGTTTAATGGTGTTCTCTTCATCTAGACCTGGGTTTGTTTATGCTGGAGGTTGCTCCCAAGCCTGGGTGGTACTGGGATTCCTACCCAGGTGGTTTCCCCCAGACCCTGCTCGTGGGCCCTGTCTAGCTAGCAAGTGTTTAATAAAAGCAGCTGTCTGGCGATTTGCTCTTCATATGCCACTTTAAACCCCCGAATTCCCAGCTGACACTCTGCCTGCCATGGCATAGAATAACAGTTCACTAGTTATGATGCTATGCACTGTACAGACATAATGAATGACAGCAGCTTTTCACCTGTAGATCTCAAAGTACTTTGGAAAGGAAAATAATGATCCCCGTTTTGCTGAAGTGGCACAGCGAGGGGTGGGAGGTGACTTGCCAACAGTCACACGGCAGCTCAGTGCCAGCAGTGGGAGCAGAATTTAAGTTTTCAGACTCCCAGTCACCTGGAGTCCGCTGTCTCCAAAGGAATGGATTTCCATTCTCTGAAGGACACCTGCTTAGCCTGACTAACAGCTTGAGCCTTGCTCTCTAGTCCTAGGCGGCGGGTGCCTTCTCTGACTCATAGGGTTGCTCAAATAGCTTCTGCGCTGAGTCTGAGGGCTTGTCTGCACTCCACTTAGAGCGCTGCAGCTGCGTCCCTGGAGCGCTTAGTGAAGACCCTGCCTACGCCGTCAGCATAAATACTCCACCTCCCTGAGATGGTAGCTGTGTTGGCAGGAGAAGCCTCCTGTCAGCATCGTGCTTTCTACACCTGTGGTTAGGTCGGTATAATGGGCATGGACTTTCCACACCCCTGAGCGACGTAGTTATATCACCATCAGTTGGTAGTGTAGACCAGGTCCAAGGATTTGAATGTCCTCACATCTGCCAGAAGAGTCTCATAGACTAGCTTTCTCCTCTTATGAAATCCCTCCTTTCCAACTCACTGTCACGGTGCTAGTTTTTGGATACCATCTCTCCAGCGACGATGTCGAACTTAATTATGTTGCAGTCACTGTTGCTTAGTGGCTCAAGCTATAATTCTTGAGCCAAATCCTGTTGTCACTTAGAACTAACTGCTTAATCTGTGGCATTAATTCACAGGCTTAATTAATTATGAGGCTTAATGATCATAAAGCATTTTGAGGTCCTTGGATGAAAGGCTTTGTAAATGCAGAGTCTTATTTATTAGCCAGTCTATATGGCATTAGGCTTGCAGTGCCTTGACACCGTGGGAGCGTTGAGAGCCATTTTTAGCTCTTGTATTGCTTTTTCTTTGTAATGAGAAGGCTCTGGAAAGGCTCCTCTTCCACAGAGGTGCAAGGTTTGTTTTTATCACAAAAGCAACAGCTATCATTAACTTCAGGGGCAGCTGCAGATTGGGTAACTGGCAGAGTGGATCACTGGTGGCCAGTGGGGAAATGGGGGGAAGGAAGATGCTGAAAGGGTGGTGCTTGGGAATAGATAACATTTTGGTTCTTTTGTCCCTTGTTCACAGCTGCAGTGTATTGATTTCATTTTGCTCTGCAAATCTCTGAACCGGGGCTGCACCAGCAGCACCGTGTGGGATCTGATGTAGCGTGTGTTGTCTGGCCATTTGCTTTGGCTCCCTTGTGGATGTGAAGCCCTGCTTTTGCTCTTTCATCTCCTGCAGGACACACTTCTCAGTAGCTCTCGGCACCTTAGGAACTGGCTTGTTGTCGGGATTCCAAGCAATCATACGTTGCCCATCTGTAGCTCTGGGCCTGCACTTTCAAAAGTTGCTTTCATCCAGAGAGTTCCTCTCTCAGAACCATGAAATGGATTGACTTTGGGGTCACTCTAGAACAGTGGTTCTCACCCTTCTTTCATTTGTGGATCCCTAAAAATATTGAATGGAGGTGCAGACCCCTTTGGACATCTTAGACATAGTCGGTGGACCCTCAGGGGTCCATGAACCACATGCTATTACCACCACAAAACAGTGGTTTTCAACATTTCATGGACCCCCTAGATATAGTCTGTGGACCTCCAGGGGTCTGTGGACCACTGCTCTATTACACTTGGAGACAAGATTCCTGAGTCTTTTTTGCAGCTCTGCCACTGACTTGCAGAGTGGCATTGGGCAAGTCACTTCCCATTCTGTGCCTCAGTTTTTCCACATGTAAAATGAGGGTAATGCCTACTTCATGGGAAGAGGTTGGTGAGGCTTGATTCATGGTTGTAAAATGCTCTGAGATCCTCAGATGACAAGTGCCAAAGGAAGGTAAAGTGTTAATCGGCGGAAGTTATGTCCTTTCCCTACAGAGACGATCATTGGTACAAATGGATTGCCAGAGAGGCATATTAGGAATTGCAAACTATGGCATGTACTTTTTAAAGAAATGCTTTAGCACAGTTTAATAATTTCCTGGAAGGGAACTGCAGGAGAATTTTCTTCCCCGCCCCCCCCCCCCCCCCCGCCCCCCCGGAAGTTTTGCAAAAGTTGTTAGCAGAGCATCGTGGAAAGTAAGAGAGCAGGGAAGTGTGAGTTTAAAATCAGATTAGATGGGACTGTCGGGCTTCATTGTCCACAGATAACTGTTGTTTGCAAAAGTCCGCAATTGCAGGGACGTTACCCTATGACAGCACTTGCACTGCTATATGAGAGTAGGGTTCCTGGGTTCTATTCCTTGTTCTACTGCTCATTCACCAGACTTCTCTGAGCCAGTTTTCTGCCTGTAAAATGGAAATACTTTCCTCCTGCAACGTCATTTGTAAAGTTAAAGTCGCTTGGATGAAAATGCAAAGTGTATTTAGTACAGTATTTGCAAAGGTGTTACATGTATATTTATGAAAACTATAGCACTTCTGTGCAATATTAAAATGAGTATCAAGACGTTTGTGATCCCTTAAGATTGAAATGATAATTTAGTGTGCGAGTACCTGGAAAGTAAAGGGCCCTTGTTAGAATTATGGACCGCATTGGCATGTGGTTTTTTTTTTTAAATCAAACCATTTGTAAAGATGTATGCAATTTAAAAATTAGATTCCATTGCACATTTGAGAAGCGAATTTGAAATTCACATTTCTCTGCCTACTTATTCTGCTGCTGATATTTTCAGCCTTGAATTGAAACTTGGATTTAAATAGGACCTGAGACTGGCTGTCAGTGAATATGTGCAAAGGGGTAGGGAGCAGAGACTGGACCTAAGAGCACCACGTAAGTCCGAGCACCATGTCCTATGGATCTGGAATTGGAATGGCAGCTCCAGCTCTCTGTGACCAGTTGACATAGACACTAGTTGATCATTCAGATTGAGAGCTCTGACCATCCTATGCAACACTGTCCCTTACACCTGGCCCGGCTGGCTACAAACCTGACCAGACTGCAGGAAACAGATGGGGAAGCAGGGGGTTGAGGCTGCTGGGTGAAGATTAGCTAAGTGGGAAGGCAGTGAGAGGAGTGGGAAGGATCTGTGGCTGCAGCCCCTTGGGTGTGTGTGTGTGGCGGGGGGTGATATTTGTTGTTGACATTATTTCATGTAATATTTTATAGCTGTATCAGAGTCCAGGGATGCCATCAGTTTAGAAACCACCCTTTTCTTCTAGGCTTTCATACTGCCTCCCCATCATTCGAGTATCTGGGCACTGTCCATGTAAAATCAACAGCAATAGCAAAGTCAGGTGTGAACTTTATGGGGTTAAAATGCTGCTTGGAGTTGGGGTTTGGTTTGGGAGGGGTGGCATCATTTTTAGATTTTATTAAATTCCTTTTTTGGCTGGTAGAGGCTTTGGGGTAGGAAGGAGGTTCTTTTTATACCCACTGTTGCTTTTTTAATGATTTTTCTACATAAGAGATTTCCTGCTTTTCCCAAATAGCTCCCTTCTAGGAGTGACTGGAAACCCGTGGGAGGATGTAGGGCAAAGCACTCTACCTTTACACCACCTTTAAACTTCTCCACTAGCTACCAGGTTGGCAGCATCCAAATAAATCAGTCTGTAATTGCGGCAAAAATATGCCTAAGCGTGATTTCTTCCACCACGCAGAGTTACTGCTTGTGGCTGCGTTCTTACCTAGCATCTAGTGGAGAAGATATAAACCTCAAGGTAAAAAAACTAGCAAAATCGGAGTGTCAGCTGAACAACAGCCCCTGAACAGCACAGGTTGAGCTAGCTAGTCATGTGTATCCTGGCCAGGCAATCTATGCCAGTAGTTTCATCCATTATACAGTAACTTGCATGTCTTGGTTTTTTCACTGGGGAGTGCTGCTCATCTGGTTAATACTGTCTCCTAACATAGCCCCCTCCCTCCCTTATTAGCTGCTAAGGAGGGTTTATCTTCTGTGCACCCTCACTTGAGACCCTAATTCGCTTGTCCTTCCCAGCTCTGTAAGGAACAGCTTTGCTACGGCCTGCTGGGGAGAGCCATAGTTCTGAGGACAAGAATTGAAATTGGGATTGCCTGGGTTCTAATCCCAGTTTCCCAGGTCACTTTGTAAAGTCTTAGGCAAGATGGATTAAGTTCTGTCTGATGCAGGAAGTCGGTATGCTAGAGATGACGGACACAGTATATCATGGGTGTGGAATACTTGCCTTAGCCTTTATTATTAGACATGGTCGTGCTGAGCAGATCCATGGAAAGTGGGGTTGCTTTTGAGACTGTGAGCTCGTTGGAGCCTGTCTGTGAGTCCTGCCAAGTGCCCAGCACACCGTTAGGGGCTATTAAAATAATAGTTCCCAGAATGAGCCTCATTTCTGTTCCCCGGAGCACAGGCCATCCTGTGTCTGTCCGCCAGAGCGGGGTTCCTTCCCCATTGTGTTTGCTTCTTGCTTGTAAATCAGACTGGGGACAGGGTTCTGGGAGACTGGGGCTAGTCGGATTCCTCTCTGCTCGGTGGGGACAATAGCTGGTTGTGCTGTGGGGAGCTATCCTGGGGATTGCCAATGGGGCCTTCTCCACTGTGACTCTGACACTGAACTCTCTGTGACCTGGCTGGGAATCAGCCCTCAAACTCGGTTCACATGTTTGATCCCAAGTAAATATTCAACCTGGTGATTTGAAAACCTAAAGAGAGGAACGTGCCTGGACTAAAACACCTTTAGTTTTTCTCTTTTCACCTGTAAAATGTTGCAAATGCCCTGTGCTCTGAAACCCTGACATGGAGACAGGGCCGGCTCCAGGCACCAGGCAACCAAGCACATGCTTGGGGCGGCACCTGGTAAGGGGCGGCCAATCTTGGGGGGGTGGGGGGCGGGGGCGTGGCTCCGGCAGCGCGGTGCTCGGCGGGGGGGGGGGGGGGCTGCGGCGGCGCGGCGCTCGGCGGGGGGGGGCGGGGCGGGCTCCGGGGGGGGGGGGGGGGTTTGGGCTCCGGCGGCAAGGGGCGCGGCGCTTTTTTTGCTGCTTGGGGCAGCAAAAAAGTTAGAGCTGGCCCTGCACGGAGAGACACAATCTCCTTTGCTTTTGCTATAAAACATCCTCTATCTTCCACCTGGGGCTACTGGGTGAGGGGTGGGAGTGGATCAAAGCAGTGAATGTGGCTGGTAACTATTGTGCATTCCCACTGCTGCCGCTCTTTTCCCCTCCTTGTCTGGGTAAGGGGTTTGCCTCTGGGGATTTGCCCTTAATCCTCTAACATCCATGTCTCTTGACCATTCAAAATGTGAAGAACAGTTGTCGGGAATTACTGGTATTTATCACTCGTTATCATCGGTATTATTAAATCATGATTGGAGGACGTCAGTCCCTCAGCCAGAGGTTCCGAGTCTATTACAGGAGTGGGTGGGCGAGATTCTGTGGCCTGCGATGTGCAGGAGGTCAGGTGAGAGGATGGTCTCGTCTGAGTCTGTTACTTACTTTTACAGCAGTGCCCAAAGATCCCCATTGTGCTAGGTGCTGTACAAACACCCGTGAAGAGACAGCCCTTGGCCTGCCGAGCTTACTGACTTGGATCCAGCCACTCGTGCATCAAGGCTTCACATGGGAGCTGGGGAAAGGAGAGGCTTTGCTAATGTTTGAGTATGAATCTATTCGGGGGCCTCCGAGGTCCTGTCCCCATCTGTTTCCTGTGTGGCCAGTGTCTATGTCACACACATTCCCCACCGCTGTTGTCGCTGAGAGACCCCTCTCAGTGGCCACGTCAGCGGCGAAGCTAAGGGGGAGAATGGACCATCTTCCCCCCTACAGAGGATTCCTGTAGCCTGACTCAGGCACGCTGATGGGACGTAATAGGGGACCTCGTGTATCCGTGGCCTGTGCCTGCTCCGTGAAGAGGGCTGTCGCCATGGTGCTCCTCGCTAGCAATATGCTTAGCCCTTTGCTGCACCCCCACAAGCCAAATGCCTTTGATAATCCAGATGCATGGCAAAGCAAACTAGGGTTTGGCTGGTGGGAGTGGGGAGTGAATGGTGGCTAGCTTTCTGTTTTCAGACCGTCTCTGAAAGGCCTGTTCCTGCCATGCCTTCCACCTCCCTGTGTAGCTTGGCGCAGTCTCTCTGCTGTGGCAGGGTGCTGAAATCTGTTGCTCTTTGTCTGAACAGTGCATAAAGGCGCCTCTCTGGGGCACTGGCATTCAGTGCTGAGGCCGACTGATAAAAGTTCCGTTTGCTTTCAGGCTGTGGGAGAGGGTCTTTGTTCTGTGCAGAAGTCAGTGGTCCCTCGACCCTTGCAGTGAGGCCCTCCTGCTGCGAAACAGGGTGCAGATGGCCAGCTTGAAAGCTCTTGGGATTGTTTTTATTTTATCCACCCACTTAATTGCTCATGAGATCACACAACTTTCAGGTGCAAAGCCTGAAGCTTGCATGCTGCTCCTCTAGCAGGCTTCTGTCATTGCCAGAGGCAGGCCCCTTGCTAGCTTTATACTGATGCCAAAGATGGATTTATTTATGGGGCCCACTTCTGGAGGGTTTGCTAAACAATGTCTCCCTCCTTCTCATTCTGAGAACCATCAAGGCTTCTGCCTCTGTGCTGCAGTGCCTGGCTTGGGAGTTGACAGGACCAGAGTCTATTTATAGGGCTGTCCTTATAACAAAGCATTCCATTTGTGATAGCCCAGCATGGATCATGTTTAACTTTACCATCACTTCCTTACAGCTGAGCAGACGTGCCCTAGAGGCAGGCCAGTGTTTGGCCTTCTCTACATTTCTGTGTCGGCGGAATGGGATCACCGGAGAGGTTCAGGGAAAGATTCCAATGGGAGAATTTCCTGCTGGGAATTAGGATGGGGTGGGTGGTTAAGTATCAGCCTTCCCAGTTTTGTAGTTTATCTAAATGTCGGGTGTCCATAATCCCACATGCCCATCTGCCTCAAACGCTCAATTAGCTTGTCACCAGTGCCGCGGCTTGTGGAAAGAGATGGTTCTTGGCAGAAATGCAGGGTTGCACTTGACCTTCCAACCATGGAAGAGTGTTGCATCTTCCAGAAGTAGTGCCAGGAGGGCTTTTTGTTACTAGTGCTGGCTACTTGTGTATAATGATGAGTTCTTCTGTGCAGCGTGGAAAAGAGCAGTATGCAGCTTGGGAAAATTACTGGCTGCTTTCAGGCTCCGTTTAAAATAGGCATTGGGCACCACCGGGCCTCTGGCATCCGAGATAAGTGAGTGCTACCCTCGGTTCCCACTCTAGTCTGAGTAGCAGTTCATGTTTCAAGTGTACTTGTGATCAGGGCATGTGGCTAGGAGCCAGGATTCCACCCCCAGTTCTGTTACCATCTTGTGTGATCCTGGACAAGTTGCTACCCCTTGGTGCCTCAGTTTTCCCATCCGCAAAATGGGGATATTTGCCTTCTGTGTGGGCAGTTTACTCTGTGGAAGGTGCTCCAGATGCATGGGTGAAAGGCACCACAGAAGGGAAGCAGTGTTACAATATGATGCATTGGCTGGGCTTGGCACTTGTAGAGAACAGGGACCCAGTGACCGGTGAAGCCTCTTCCATCTCTAGCTGCTCTGATCCTAGTTTTGAAGTTGTAACCACCTCTTGCAACGCTGTAACCTAGTAAACGTCTGTAAAAAGTAACTTGCAATCACATCTCCTCCCCACATCAGGACTGCAGAGAGACTGAAACAAAGGAGAAATCGCATATTCGAGAAAACAAACCTGTCATCTGATAACTAGAAGCTCTATTGAGTGCTGCTCCTCTGGTTCTTGTCCCCAAAAGCTCTTTGTGGAATTCCAGCTTCACAGTCCCTGGCTGCTTATTTATTGGGGTCTCCCCAGATCTCCTGACCTTCCAAATGTCTCTTGTTCCCTAGCTGCAGGCACTTACCTGCCACCCTTGCAGCAGGTATTTCAAGCACCACGTCGGCCTGGGATAGGAACCGTAGGGAAGCCTATCAAGCTCTTGGCCAACTATTTTGAAGTGGACATTCCCAAGATCGATGTGTATCACTATGAAGTGGATATCAAGCCCGATAAATGTCCACGCAGAGTCAACAGGTAAGGCAAGTATTAAAGGATTCAGCACTCTTACCCGACTCAGCTCCTTTGTACAGAAGCAGCGGTTGGGAATGCTGTTCCCGTCCCGGAAGGTGTGCGGTGCGGGGGAAGCACCAGAGTGAAGCTTCTGTGATTTCTGGTCCCTCCCCACTCTGGGATGTGGAACAGAATGTGCAGAAGTTACTGCCTGTGCCCAAGACCATGTGAAACTTCTGGGAGCTCTTTGCAAAATCTCCTATATTTTTTTGCTGCCTTTTTGAAGTTCAGTTGATAATGTGATCTGGCCGTGAGAACACGAAACGTTGCCTTTCCCCAGCAGAACCGATTTTTCAAACACTGTCCCCTTCAGTGTAAAAACAGGGTCAGGTTTGAAAGTGCAACAAGATGCAAAGCGCCCCAGATTGCCCAGTGATTATTTTACTCGCCTCTAATTGCAGTGTGGCTTGTGACACATGGGTTGCTTTGTTCCGGAGCGGTGCTGCACCCGGCTGGGGCAGCAGAGTGAATTCTACTAGCACGGCTGTCTAATGGCATCCATGTTCACTCTAGACACTGAGAACATACAAGCTACAGCTGTATTTCTTCTTGGATGTAGCTAGTACGCTCTCAGTCCAATGTGCTCCAAGCCTTCCTGTGCCGAATGATGTGGGCATTCCCTCAGCTACGCAGATGGCTGACCCACAAGCTGACACGTAGACCTGTACAGTCCCAGCTTTCCTGTGCTGCTCGGCTTTTGTTCCTGGCCCTGAGGGCTCAGGAGATACTGGACCATAATACTGTCCCCGGTCCCTCGGAGCAGCTGGGTTATTTTGGCAACTGATGCAGACTTAAAAATAGCAAGCCCCAGACCTTGGGCCAGTGTAAGTTCTTGATCCCCTACTCCCCCTGCCCCCAGCAGCATATTTAATTCAGAGCTTGGGAGACCAGTGAGCAGATGCTGCTGTTCCCTGGGCATTTGGCAGCTTGTCTATGTGTAGACACTTGTCGCTCTCCCCTGCCCTTGTGGTACGCTCCCTGGGGCTGCCGCCTGCTCCGAGTGCACAGGTGCACATTCCCACGTGCCTTGTAACCCTATTACACCGTCACTGATTTGTCAAGATACCGGGCAAGACGCACACCCGTTCATCTGGGGGCTGATTTGTTTCTGATCTGCCTGAGGTGCTGCTATTCGATCTTGAGATGGCCCACGTTACAGTAATTTTGATATGACTTGTTCTGTCCCAAGAGGCTAAGCTGGGAATCAACCAGCCAAATAAATGATCCAGTTAGCTTTGCTTTTCTCTCCTTTTCTTCTTCCTTTTTCTTGCCCCTCTGTTCTCTGTAGGGAGGTTGTGGAATACATGGTGCAGCACTTCAAACCTCAGATCTTTGGAGATCGGAAGCCGGTGTACGACGGGAAGAAGAATATCTACACCGTCACTGCCCTGCCCATCGGAAACGAACGGGTGAGGGCGGGGACCAGAAGCTCCTGGGGGTGGCCCAGCCAGGGGTACTCGGTGCTCCCAGGAAGCACCATGTGCATAAAGATCGAATGGGGGCATGGTTCTGGCTCTAGAAAAGAAAACGAAAGGATCTTGGGGATGGGAAGAGAGGTCCTGTTCCCCAAGCTGTGGCCAAGAAGTTCGGCCCACAGGTAGAGATGTGGGGATGGGTGGGCTCTAGGCTCCTGGGGCGAGTGGGTGAGCTCAGACTGGATCTTTGCGGCTGGCTGCCCATGATACAAGGGAAGTGTCATGGTATCATTTTGCTGATGAGGAGACTGAGACGCAGAGGTGGTTGTTTGTGTTGTGTTACTGCCTAGCAGTGTCAACCAAGCGTGCTGCCTAGACTAGTGGCTAGAGGTACCAGCCAAGTCAGGGGCCCTGCTGTGTCAGGCTGTGTACAGGAGGCGATCCTTGCCCTGTAGAGATTATAGTCTAAATAGATGACCCACAAAGGCTGGGAGGGGAAATTGCAGGCAAAGAGCAACTGCCCGAGGTCATGCATCCGGTCAGTGCTAGAGCTGGAACGAGGACCCAGGACTCTGGGTCCCTGCTGTGTCTGCTGGACCATGCTGCTTTTCCTAGCTATGGTTTTTTTGTTTTTTTCCCCCCAAGGTAGAAAGTCATATGCCCTGAAGGGGAAGGGGTGGGTGTAAAGGGGTGCTGCTGCTGGAGGGGGAAGACCTTGCTGCAGTCTGGCTAGTAGTGTTCTAATGACTTCTCTTCCCCCACCCCCTTCCCCTCCTGCCTCAGGTTGATTTTGAGGTAACGATCCCAGGGGAAGGCAAAGACCGGATATTTAAGGTCTCCATCAAGTGGATGGCGATTGTGAGCTGGCGGATGCTCCACGAGGCCTTGGTGAGCGGGCAGATCCCCGTCCCGCTGGAATCTGTCCAGGCGCTAGATGTTGCCATGAGACATCTGGCGTCAATGAGGTAATCTGCTCCCCTGGGCGCTCGGGATGGGGTGATGTGTCCGGGGCAGGAGCAGCGGAGTCCAGAGGAGAGCTGGCGTCATAACTGAGCGTTCATCAGAGTGGAACTGTGTGCGCTGGTGAGACATTGGGGGTGTTGCCAAGGGGGGGCTGAGCTCTCCCAGGTCAGGTCACGTGTAACAGTTACACGAATGGCTTGTGTGTGTGGTAGCGATGAATGCAATTCCCCAGGCACCGGTCTCTCCTGTTCTCTGCCTGGGGCACAGCACAGCCTGGTCTCCTGTGGGCTGGGATACTTCAGTCTCACTGTGCTTGTTGGGGTTAGCGTGTGGGATTGGCGGCCTGTGCTGTCACTCTGCCTCCAGTGCTGCAAGCCCAGCCCTTGCACCCAAGGGATGGAGGAGTCTGGTGGGTCTGTGTCTAAGATAACTGTCTACTGCTTTGCATCCTTGTGCTTCCCCCCCTACTGAGGTGAGGGGGAAGATGCTTCAGCTCAGCATCGCACTGCTCGTTCTCTAGGCCCGGCACGGCGATTAGCTAGCCCTCCCCATAGCCCTGTAAGGAGGCAGGGAAGTTTGGGGGGGCCGGAATTTCCAAACTTGAGTGCCTAGCTTTCCTCAGCAGTCTGCATTTAGCCACCTAACTTCCTGGCTTGACTTGTCTTCTGAGGGGCCGAGCACCCCCAATCTTGGTGGTTTAGGGAGATTGTAATCTCTATGGGGCAGGGACCATCCTTTTTGTTCTCTTTGTACAGCGCCTAGCGCAGTGGGGCCCTGGCCCACAACTGGGACGCCTAGGTACTCCCGCGATACAAGGAATGGGACTCTATTCTGGTGCCTCCACATGGATGTAGGTGGCTAAATTAGAAAGAGTTTTTAAGCCATTCCCACGGGCGTGCAGTCCCTGTTCCCGCACAGCGGATTGCTGACATTGCTTTGAATAACATGAGCCTTGTTTCCCTGGTTTGCAGGTACACCCCTGTGGGCCGTTCCTTCTTCTCCCCTCCTGAAGGTTACTATCACCCTCTGGGAGGGGGCAGGGAAGTTTGGTTTGGGTTCCACCAGTCGGTCAGGCCTGCCATGTGGAAGATGATGCTCAACATTGATGGTAACTCCCCTTCAGTGCTGGCAGGCTCCAGCTTCACCCGCTAACTTGCACCCTCTCTCTCCGACGTGTCCCGCTCAGGCGCGTCAGCGCTGCTCGCCCGCCGAAGGGGTGCATCTACGCAGGGAGCGGCAACGAGTCTCCGAGACTGGATCTGCAGGCTCATGGGGCTTGCGCTGTGGCGCCGAAATCAGCCGTGCGGGCGCTGCGGCTCGGGCTCTGAAGCCGGGCTGCGGGGTGGGGTTCAGAGCCCGAGCTGCAGCGTCTGCACAGCGGGTTTTAGGGCTGTAGTGCGAACCCAAGTCTGCGGGCTCTGAGACTCTGCCACGGACACAGACGTGTCTCCAAGGCACTAGTTACAGGAGTGTCATATTGCTGATTACAGTGGGAAGGACTGCGCTGTGAGGGTGGGGATTTCAGAAGGGCTCAGTGCTGGCCTAACGGCACCCATTGAATTGGTGGGAGCTGCCCAGAAGACTTCAGTAGGGGCAGGGCTAGGTGAGGGCCAGTAGGGTGCTAAATGCAGCTTCCGGTCGGACGCTTCGTACTGCAGCCAGCAGTGCTGCGATCCTTGTCCGGTGCCGAGGATCTGCCCTAGAAGAGGCCAAATCTTTTGATTTGTGGGTGTTCAGACACTGCCTAGCACAGTGGGGGCCTCACTCCTGACTGGCGCTGCCCTTCTCACTAGAAGTGACCTGCCTCCACAACTCCCTGCTTTGTCCAGTGGATGCGGGGCTGGGTAGGGTGGCGCAAGGGGGTGGAGGGTCTGATTCTGCTCTCGGGTAGGTCACTAGGAGATTTGTCAAATTGTCTCCCCGGGGCAACTCTGGAAGCCCATTTGCTTGGGACGATAGAAGCTAGACTGACCACAGCAGCCTGGGGGGAATGCGTGCTAGGTTGTGATGACCCAGTGTTGGCTTAGGGCAGGGCCTAAGATGTCACCTGCAGTTAGGGAGCGTCTAGGACTCTTGAAAGAGAGAGGAAAGATCTCCACGTCTCGCACACTCCTTCCCTGCAGTGTCGGCGACAGCCTTCTACAAAGCCCAGCCCGTGATCGAGTTCATGTGCGAAGTGCTGGATATCCGGAACATCGACGAGCAGCCAAAGCCCCTGACGGACTCGCAGAGGGTGCGCTTCACCAAGGAGATCAAAGGTAAAGAGACGGGGCACTCTGTCGGCAAGGGCGCGCGCAGCAGCTCATGTCCTGTGTGTGGATGGGAGGGTGTTGAGATCCCAGGATACAGAGCAACTTTCTGCCTACCATGGTGAAGACACTGACCTGGGACACGGGAGACCTGGGTTCTAATTCCGGCTCTGCCTCAATCTCTCTGCAAACTTGGGGAAGCCACTTCATCTCTCTCCCCCCATCTGTAAAACAGGGAGGATGATGAAGGTTGTGCAGATGCACTCTTTAACTCTTAGCACCCTGGCATCTTCTTCATTGGCAGGCAAACGTGCTTCAGAGGGCATGTTTGTAGATAGGCCAAGTCTCCAAAGGGTTAACGATTTAATTAAAGCACATGTGGAGTAGACAAGAAGCTGGTCAGTGAAAGACTTGGTGGAGCTCCTGACATTGATCAGAGATTTGCTGTCTCTCTCTCTCGCATTAGGTTTGAAAGTAGAGGTGACCCACTGTGGGCAGATGAAGAGGAAATACCGTGTGTGTAACGTTACCAGGCGACCAGCCAGTCACCAGACGTAAGTCGGGGGGGGGGAAATGCCCTTGGAAAAATCTGAGCCGTTCTCTTAGTTATTTAGCAGCTGCTGGTAGCGTTCGTGAGATACAAAAGGCAAACTCTAGCATGTGACGGTAAAGGGAGCTCTGGTGTTCAGTTCTCTGCAGATGTGCTGCACAGAGGGACCTGCATGTAGCATGATCTGAATGACGGGAGCAGGATGCAGAGGAGGAGTGGGAGCTGAGAGAAGGCTCTTACGCTGTTAGGAGGCATGCAGCAGAGGGCATGAGTTAACTCGCTGTCAATCTGCCCAGTTTGCATCTCTTTGAATTCATCTTTGTACTTGGTCAAAAATAGACACTGGAGAACAGAAGGTTTAATCAGGAGGTAAATTAATCCCTTAAATTATTTGCATGTGCCCATAAGCATGCACACAAGTAGAGACGGTTCCTTCCTCAAAGAGCTTTTCTAGGACTCCCCAGCCCAGCTACATTTCCCCAGTAACCTGTAATATGCACCAGGAGACACTTGCAGAAGTCCACTATTGCTACAGATCTTCAGGTGTCAGAGCTGTGGATTGGGAATTGGCCGTGAATGAGCTATGGTTGGTCCAGGTCTCCGTGTGTGATGTGGTAAATGGGAATTGTACCAGCCTTTTTTGGTTGCCACTTTCTCCGGGGTGTCCCCTGCTCTGTAGCTAGAGCTGCTCAAAATATTTTTGTTTAAACATTTTGTGATGAAAACGTAAACTGATTTAGTTGGGTAGATCTTTGTGGTTTTTGAAAACTGAAATCTGCTCACCAAAATGATTTTTTGAAAACCAAAACTTAAAATACATTGGAAACATTGGTGGGAAAAACACTTATTTCACAATTGCCTCTGAAAAATAATTAGCGCTTTTTGGCCAGCCCTCCGTATAGTTCTGATGCCATGGGGCTGCTTCTGAAACTTGTTGGGCTCCCCAGTAAATTGGAAACATCAAAGGTAAATATGTGGGAAGAACAGATCCAAGTGCAGGCAGTGGCTCCTTGAAGGGGTTGGAGTTTGCTCCCCAGGAGATCTCCCCTGTGCCTCCCTTTTAGCTCAAGGAATCCCTTTCTGGACACTTGCCTCCTGCGTTCCTTCTGCACCCGCTGCAGAGCGCGATTCAGAGCGCTTCACTTCCCCAACACCGAGTGCTCCCAGCTGCCTCCCCCTATTCCTGTAGTATCCTTCATTCCAAGACCCCTTCCAGGGACTTTCACTTGAAATTTTGACCAAGGAAGTCTTGGGCAGTCAGTACTGAAATAATGTGATGTCTCCTCAGGGGCATTTGTAGCTTGTTTGGCTTTCTAATTATGTCCCCACTAAGAATATCGGGGTGACTCCGGGTTCTCCAGAAGCTCTTTATGGAGCTGGGAAACGACTGGTGCAGGTGGAGTTTGTGTGTCCGGATTCCTGCCATTGGTTAGGCAGCATCATTTAATTCTGTGCAGCTTAGCAGCCCGAGTTAATTCTCCACTGGTTCGGAAGTGTCACATCTCCCCATACCCCTTTAACCCTTCAAGAGCCACTGTCCTGTGGCAAGAAGGGATACACTGGTGACTTTCCTCTTGAGCCCAGCTGTGCTACTGCAGGGGGCAAATGA
Organism: Emys orbicularis; assembly: GCF_028017835.1. Taxonomy (NCBI): domain Eukaryota; kingdom Metazoa; phylum Chordata; order Testudines; family Emydidae; genus Emys; species Emys orbicularis. Next base: position 3,667,191 of record NC_088705.1, on the reverse strand, counting down.
GCAAATATAAATCCCTGTAGCCATCAATTTGTGTACCCAGCAATATCACGTGCAACGTGTCCTGTAAGAAAAGGATTTCCCCGATTAGCTTGTGAAATCAGTGCTTGATTTGTGGACCTCAGAGCAACCCGAGGGTCTGGATAGTCCTTTGCAGACTTGCTGTACAGCCACCTTTTTGCTTTCTCTCTCCCTCATTTGTAATTGGGGGGGTTTGCCCCGCATGCTCAGGTGCTTCGCCCCTGCTCTCAGTTCCCTTCGCCCCAAGCAGAAGGGAGAGTGCTCTGGCGTGGGAAGTGGGTAGGATTTCTTGTTGAAGTAGATGCATCCTGAGCATCCCCCTCATCTGCCAGGTTCCCCCTGCAGCTGGAAAGTGGGCAGACAGTGGAGTGTACAGTGGCTCAGTACTTCAAGCAGAAATACAACCTGCAGCTGAAATACCCCCACCTGCCGTGTCTGCAGGTCGGCCAGGAACAGAAGCACACATATCTGCCCTTGGAGGTGAGTGCCAAGTCGCTACTAAACGGGGCTGCCAAGGCCTAAAGTGTTCTCCGAGCCCACTTGCTCCGTGGCCTCAGGGAGTCCAGTTCCGGGTGACTATCGTTTGGGAGGGGTGGGGAGACTGCGATGTGTTCGTCTATCTGCCATCCTTCCCCCTTAGTTCAACCTGGGCTGGACTTGAACTGGTGACCTGGAAGCGAAGGTACCCACCCCTCGGTGTACCGGCTGGCTTGCAGAGATGCACAGTGAGCAGGGAGTGAATGTTTTGCACCACAAAGAAGAGAGAGAACCTGGCCCGTGTCCTAGAGTGTGCAGCCAGAGACCACAGATCTAGTCTGACCTCCTCCCCCCCCACCCAGCACCCGCACGCCAAACCCAACCACCACCATTAGACCAGAACATTACAGCCCTCAGGACAGTAAACTGCTGTGTGCCGCAGGGAGGGGCTGAGGCTAAGGGGAGCCCCCCTGACTGGGTCTAAAGAGAGCTGCTTCCAGGAAGCAAGGACGGCAAAGTACCTCGGCAGAGCAGTGTTCCTGATACTGCTCCTCCCAGCAGAGTCTCCTGGTGCAGGAACTCTGACCACCCCTGTTGGCAGTAGGGATTGAACCCAGCTCCTCTGATCTCAGTGGCTCTGTTCCATATAGGGCTGGGACAGGCTCAACTTCTGTCTGTGGCACAGGCACCACTAGAGAGGGCCCCAGCACCACATAGAAGGGGGGTGTAGGTTACAAGTGCTCAGGACAGCTAACCAGGTGGGTCTTCTAACATGCTTCTGGCTGCTGTCTCCCGCTCTCTGCCGTGCCCTGCAGGTGTGTAACATTGTGGCAGGCCAGCGGTGCATCAAGAAGCTAACAGACAATCAGACATCAACCATGATAAAAGCAACGGCGAGATCCGCCCCGGATAGACAAGAGGAAATCAGCCGACTGGTATGTGGCACTTGTTCCTGTCCTCGGGGAGGAGGGTTTGGGGGGGAAAGAGGAGCATCCCCCCCCCAAAAAACCACGTGGGACTCTGAGCCGCATGGAAGCTGACTGTCATGTAGTGTATGAGTGGCAGAACGGCTGTAGTAAGACAAGCGAGTGAAGCATGAATGGCACACGCAATAGGCCATTCTGCTGTTACTGGGGAGTAGCTATGAGCCATTCAGGAGAGCGTAGTGGGGATAATGATCTGATTAGTCTAATGCCATATTGTACTAGAAGTCCCCTTTCAGAAGCCTATGTATTTATATACAAATAGAAACTCACACAAATAAAGTCAGCTCCCTCCGTGGCCATGCAAACTCGACGTGCACAGTGCAGGAACCTTGTTATTGGTGGAATCCCAACCCAAAAGAGCTAGAGCGAAAACCAGAATAAAAGACTAGAGAAATAAACCTGACCCCTGAGAGCCCATGGGGCAGGGATCAGTAACTGGATCCAGTAGGATTTTCTGCCACTAGGAAAACTTCTCGCCAGCCCTTCAGGGGACATGCTACCCATAGCACTCATCTGGGTGCCCTAATGCACTGCAGCTGCCTGGGGGAAATCAGGGAGCACTAGGAGATTGGAGACATCTCTTTGCCCAGGTGGTGAGGGGTTGGTGGTTAGTACGTTACTCTAGCATAGGTTTCTGGGCTCCAGAAGCCAGGGACATTTGATTTTTCTACTGGTATACGTAATATGGGTTTCTTGACGCACTGAATCTCTGTTGTGAAGCTCTAATTCTTAGGAACAAACTCTGCTCTCAGCTGCACTGGTATAAACCCAGAGTTAGCTCCACTGGGGGTCAGTTTTGAGAGCAGAGTTTGGCCCTTAGTTTTAAAATCCCTGCCACGTCGATGACCACAGAGAATTAGTATGGCACCTGTTCCCTTCAGCCTGTCCCAGATCTGGATGGCAGTCGTCACCTTCCTGCATCTGACAGTACAGGCGTCTCTGACTAGCAGCCTCAGCTTTGCCCAGTCTGCTCTTAATGGGTCAGTTTGGTCATTGCCCAGGGCTGCAAACCAGCTCTGAGCTACTGCTCAAAGGTTTCATGCCACCACTGCTTTGCCCATACGCTGGCCAAGGAGCCCACACCATTTACTGAGCAGTATAAGGAACTGAAGTGGTATCTTTCCCCCAGATGAAGAATGCCAGTTACAACCTGGATCCGTACATACAGGAGTTTGGGATAAAGGTGAAGGACGACATGACGGAAGTGACGGGGAGGGTCCTTCCAGCACCAATCTTACAGTACGGAGGCCGGGTAAGCCGGAGTGTATCGTCGCTTGGACACCTGTCTGTTTTCATGCCAAAGGGGAAGTCATTACATTGCAATCTGGGGCTTGGGAAGTTCAACAGCCTGCGGTTCTCTGCCCAAAACAGAACAGAACCGAGTGTTCAGTTTGTGCCTGAAGGCTGGGATTTCCACAGGAGTCTTGGGGGGTTAAGTAATAAATCCCTTTGATAGTCCCAGCCTCCATCATCTAAAGAGAGGGCCCCTGTTTAAGGGGGACAGAGAATTTCTTGCAACTGGGATATTTAAGAGGTGCAGATTGGGTCTGCAGTTTTCTTTTCTATTAACTTCCTTTGGAATAGAGTATTTCCTTAACTGGGCATTAATGCTGCTTTATCAGGGCTGAGTGGAGCCCAGTGGCATGGAGGGGCACGTGGGGCTGGGTGGCCCAGCAGGTGGATTCTTTGGCCTTTCACCTCTGCAGATCTTGGTTCAAATCTGACATTTATTTTTTGCCCTGTTGGTCTCCCAAACCCATTTCATGTGGGCCACTGGGACCAATACCGAGACCACCAAATCTGTATCACATGGGGCCACTCAGCAGTCAGATGGGAACAGCTCTGGATCACGACCAGCCCAGGTTGGGTTAGAACCAGTCATCTGAAGAGTGAAGATTCTGTATCTCGATACCAAGGCCCTGAGCAGCACGTTTAAACCCCAAAGCCTGTGAAGAAGTGGGGGTCTGAGGGATTTCTGCAGTTAGATTGTTGTCCTGCATCCAAGGAATGTAGTGGGGTGGGGGTGGGGGGGCAGAAAACGACCCTTGCAATGTGATTGCATGGATCATTTTATCGAGGTACGTTCCTGGCCCTCATAGCTGTGGAGCCCCTTCAGTTACGCTGCAGATGACCTTGCTCTCGCTCTCTTCCCCAGTTTGATCTCCCATGTAAAAAGGGGTTTTTAGCAAGGAAATTGCTGGGCAGGTTGGACTCTGTGGGGTGACCTCTGTCCGATTGCTTGCCTTGCAGAACCGGGCGATCGCCACTCCCAACCAGGGCGTGTGGGACATGCGGGGGAAACAGTTCTACAACGGGATCGAGATCAAAGTCTGGGCTATCGCCTGCTTTGCCCCCCAGAAGCAGTGTCGAGAGGAGGTGCTGAAGTAAGGAGCTGGGCAGCCTGCGGTAGGGGCTGGGGGAAGAGCAGGGGCCTGGAGTGTGAGTGTCCCCTACTGAAACATCTGCTTGGCTTTTTTAAACAGCAACTTTGTGTAAAGAGCTGGAAGCTCTTTTAAATGTAATGTTGTTCTCCATTGACACCCTCTCAGAGGCCTGGAAATGTACTATGTTTTTGTCACCCTCTGTCTGGCAAACATGAGTTTATTTCCCCCGTTTCAGATTTATGCTGGAATTTAATATAGAGTCTTGGTTTCCTTTATTAGATCTGCACCCTCCCACATCTCAGACTCTGATTCTGGTTCCCATGAGCTCCCTCTGCTGTCTCCACCCACACATAACACTAAACATGGTTTGTCTGCTCTGTGCCCTACAGAGTAAGAGGCTAAGGTGGCTGCTTCTGGCTTTCTCTTCAAATGGGAGAAGCAAACTTAAATTTAAAAGGCAGAGAACTTTCCCTACTGCTCTGAAGGGTGTTTAACCCTTTGGTGGTGCTTCTTGGAAGAGTATGTGTCTCATGCATGGCTACTCTGGCAATGCGCTGTCCCCCAGCACTGCTGGTGTATTATGGAGCAGTCGGATGGCTCGAACAGCCTAGCCATTGACCGACAGCCACTTAGCTCTTGTCCTTGGGAAAGGCTTTTCTACATGAACCTGGGTTCTGACCTCAGTTAAACAATGGAGAGGAGCTGAGGTGTGGGAGAGGCTGCTGAGTGTCTGGAAATGTTACCCCTGACTTTGGATCTTAAACTCCCAGCAAACCCACAGATGAATCAAATCCACGCCTGGGTGTTGTTCCTCCCATTCCCCCTGCGTACTTGCCTCTGGCCTCACTTGCACTTAAACTCCTTGCACTGTTTCGCCATAGATGAGACCCAGCTACTGGGTGGGACAATTGGGATATTTCTGATTAGGTTTAATGGGGACACTTGGCTACTTGAGTTGCAGCTAGTCGAAGGGAAGTTCTGTCTTTTGTGACCTCTCTAAAGAGCAGGTGAAGAGTAGCCATGCTGAGCTGGCACTCCGGGCTTTTGGGTGTGCCTGCTTCAAACTGAAAACATCGAAAGCCACTGGATGAGCTGATCCCATGCAGAACGCTAATTTCTCCCAAGTTTGGCAACACGTGAACGAGTCCCATCAGCGCTCCCAAAACTATGGAAACCCACCAGCCTGCAAGGCAAATCTGCTCGCCCCCACTTTCCTGTCATATGAATAAAAGCTGCTTGTAACTTGTTCACCGTCAAAATAAATTCCTCGTAGCGTGGGCAAGGAGATCTTTGCCAGGCTGGATCCGCTCAGCTGTTACACATGTCAGTCATTCTGTGCTTGGCCAAAAGGCATGTTGATTTAGGGCTGGGGGTGATTCCCTTTTTCCGTTCTTCTTGGGATCGGTCAGGCTGTGGTGTCACGGTATCCTGCTAAGTGGTGGGAATGGAATGGGTGCCTTTCCTGTTCCATGCTGCACACACCAGCTCAGTACTCCGCGTTTAGGAGAAACCACACGTGCACAGGAACTGACTTCTCCTTTCCCTCCCGGCACAGGAACTTCACAGACCAGCTGCGCAAGATTTCGAAGGATGCAGGGATGCCCATCCAAGGCCAGCCATGTTTCTGTAAATACGCACAGGGTGCGGACAGCGTGGAGCCGATGTTCCGACACCTTAAAAACACCTACTCCGGGCTCCAGCTCATCATCGTCATCTTGCCAGGGAAAACACCTGTGTATGGTACATCCATGTGGGGAGGGCTGTCATAGAAATTCTTTAGTCTCTTGTGTCAGCTGCTCCGCCCAGAAACCATCCGCTCCCGATTTGAGAACTGATCTTGCAGGCTGCTGATTCCCATCTCGTGCTCTGGAGCCAGGATGAGGGGAGATCCATGCCAATGTTGGTTAGAAATGTTTCGTGCTAAAAAGAGAAGGATTTCGATGAAAGCAGCTTCTTGTGGGATTGGGACATCCCCTCAGCAGCATTTGTATCCCAGCCGTGTCTGCGTGTTAGCCATTGGGATGACTGATTTAGGAGCATGCAGATTCTCCCTCATTTGACGTTTTTACATCCCAAATTAATGTCTTTGTAAACGAGGTGCAGTAGCTCCACCAGAAGTTATGGGCTCAATGCTGAAATCACTGGGTGGGGATCTCTGGCCTGTGCCATGCAGGAGGTCAGACCAGAGGTTCATAATGGGCCCTTCTGGCCTTAGACTCCATGAATAAGCATGGGAATCAGGAGTGCAGTAACAGCTGAACTGCAGGCGGCAATGAAATGGTGCAAAGCGTCTGGGATTGTTAAGAGCCGCCTGGGAACACGAGTAAAGAGAGCTGTTCTTAGAACAGCCTTGAATCTGTGTCCCGTCTTCCCACTCAGTGCCAAGCCTGCCGCGTAGAGCGTGTGGCGCCGGTAAGGCTTAAAGGGTCTGTGGGCGTCGGTGCTGTACAGGCATTAAGTCTCTCAGCTTAACGCTGCGGTAGGGAAGAGTTATCCCTGCTCTGCAGATGGGCCCACTGAGGCGCAGTGGTGAAGTGACTTGCCCGAGGTCTCTCTGTCTGAGCTGGGAGTAGAACCCAGGAGTCCTGACTCGTGGCCCCTGCTCTCCCTGTAAACGCATGTACTTTAGGGGCCTTCTTTCCGAGCTGTGGGATTAACACTCTGCCTCTCTGCTGGCAGCGGAGGTGAAGCGTGTTGGAGACACGCTCCTGGGGATGGCCACGCAGTGCGTTCAGGTCAAGAATGTGGTGAAAACCTCCCCGCAAACCCTCTCCAACCTCTGCCTCAAAATCAACGTCAAACTGGGCGGGATCAACAACATCCTCGTGCCTCACCAGCGGTACGTACGAGTCCCCTGCCCACCTTGGGCCCCAGCCGCAGTGGGATGGGCTTGCCCCCCAGGCCCTCCACATCCTCCCTTCCCCTTTATCCCTGTGGGCTTTTTCCCTCTTAGAGGACCTTCTCACAGCCTTTCTGCCCTGGTGAAGAGGTCAGGAGGGGAGCTGCTGCTGGAGAGGAATGCAGGGCTTTCCTCCCTCTTGTTTCCCAGCACGCTGCTTCCGCTCTGCTCCTTTGGGGCTGGGATCAAGGGACCGAACCAGGGTCCCCAGCAGAGCCTGTTGTGCCAGCCTCTCTCTGTCTGGCCTTACCAGTAGGAGAGCTTGGCAAGCGGCTGTTAAAATCCTCTGTCCTGACTCTGGGATTGGGGGGGATGAAATACAGCCCAGGTGCTGCCTTGTACATGAACCTGGAAACTGAGTCAGCTGCAGAAATGGCCATGGAGATTCCCCCTCCCCCATCGCTAGAGTCACTAGGCAAGTTACCAGCACTGATCGAACCATGTCAGAAGGGCACTGGAACAGATCAGGTCTCAAAATAAACCTTTCCCGCCCCAGAACGAACTCCTCCCTTCCTATCCCCGAGGGAAAAGACAAGTCTTGCAGTGTATCCTGAAGGTCACTGAATTTAGGCTCCAAATCGAGACAAGGAAATGAATTGCGAAGCAGGAAGCCCCTCCCTGAGAATGCTCTGCCCCCAGTCCTCCCCTGCGAGACACAGCTCTGTGCTGCTGCATATGCCACTAGCTAGGCCTTGGCCACCAGTCTAATTTCGTAAGAGTCAAAAGGAGAGAACTTTGAAGCCATGTTCTATGTGAATAAAGAGTCCCCACTCTGCAACAGAGGCAGCTTGTGCAGCTGGTGAAGAAAGTTAGTACAGGGTCTGTTCTGAAAAGGAATCCCCAGCCCCGGCAGATCCTGGGTCTGTATTTTCCTCTTTGTCACGAAGATTAATGACTCAGACTAAGGCCCCAGTTATGCAAAGACATAAGCAGATCTGTCACTTCATACGTGTGACACACATGCTTAACTTTACCCAGTGTGTCAAGCTAACCACATGCCGAAGTGTTTGCAGGATTGGGGCCTAAATGTTTGGTTTGGGTATGTCACGGTATTTCCTGTTAATTTGCCCTCACTCACCACTGAGGTCTGGTGTGAAGATGCCTCTAAACCCAAACAGCTTAGCAATGTGGCTGATTTGTGACACTTTGTGGGGGCTGATGCACCAAGCCAGGGTAGAGAGACCCTGCAATGCCATGAGCAAAGATCAGGGCAAACCACAGGAAAAGGCAGCGGCTGAGACCTTTTCAGACTAATTCGTCCTGCCTAGACTGGAGGCCAGAGAGGAGTTTCCTCACTGCACTCTGCCGTCTCCTTCTAACTCAGTGGCTGCGAATGTGACTAACCCCGGCGCAGTCTGTGACTCTCTGACTGGAATAGCTGCAAACCTTTCCACTGTCTCTTCTCTCCAATTAGCTCGGCCGTCTTTCAGCAGCCAGTGATCTTCCTGGGTGCCGATGTCACTCACCCACCAGCAGGGGATGGGAAGAAGCCTTCCATAACGGCTGTAAGTTGGGAAGTAGCGCTGCGTCTGGAGCTGCCGCTCTGGTGCCCTTGGGGGAGGGTTGGCATCAGCAGGAAGCTGAGGCTGGCTGGACCCTTCGTGCCGTCCAGCCAGAGCAGTCTTGCCCAGAATCCTTTAGGCCCGTAGGCAGAGGCCAGGCTTGTCTCTGATCCCTGTGAAAGTCACGGCTTCGATGGTGGTGGTGTTGAAATCTGTTGAGTCCTGGGGGGGGGGGGAGGGGAGGGGGAATCTGTGTGGAATTCCTGAGCAAGTAACTGGCCACGCCCGGCCCCATGGGGATGAATCCAAGGTTTGATACCTGGCCATGGGATTCTCCAGGCTGTTGCTATGCTGCACATGGAGCTGCTCGGGGGGGGGGGGGGGGTCTCGCTGCCCGGCTAGAACTCAGCCCCTCTTCAGGGGCTCGAACTAGGGGTGCTGGGTGTGTGGCAGCACCTCTGGGTTGAAGTAACAATAGCAACCAAAAGCATTACAGTTGGGTTCAATGGCCTTCAGCCCTCTCCCTGCCCCACCACTGTCAACGTTGTTCTAGCATTCCTGCCCCTCCTGCCCCCGGGCCTCTGGCTCTTGCTACCTGAGCTCCAGGGGAATCCCATCTGACTGAGCTCCCAGCCTGGGGAAGAGGCGAATGAGCTCTGACGGCCACCAGCAGCTGGGGCCTGTGTGCTGAGTGCTGCTGGGGTGAGCAGTGCTGAACCGACCGCCCCAGGGAAGACGCTTCACCCACATGCTGATATGGAGCAGGGCTGCTGCTAGGTGCTAGCGGGGAGCACAGTCCCACCATCCCTGGCCAGTGCTTGGCCTCCTGCCAACGAGGGGGGTGGGCGAGTGCTGCTCGGGGTGGTTTTGGGACTCCGACCCTGGCCCCAGACCTCCCCGGTCATTTCACAGGCAACCAGCTGGTTAACAGTTTGGGCTCGGTACCACCCTGAGCTGGGTGTGAACTAAAGGTCAGTGCATCCTGCTGACCCTGTGACACATCAGTCTGGTCTCTGCGGTTCCCTCCAGGGTTGGGCTGGAAGAATCGATCCGATCTTCCAGAGACCTGCTCGCTTGCTGCACTAGCTGTCTGGGGATGTCCAAAGGTGGCTTTTCATCCAGGGTAATAAGTCCATCCATGTTCAGAGCAGTCACCCTATCCCACTTTCCCATGCAGAATGTCAGCGGGGCAGAGACGCTCCGTGTATCAGCTCTTCAGGGTGGGGAGCTTGTCCCGTTGACTTAGTTGTCCATGAAGGGCCCAGTGCATTAACTGTACTAACAAAAGGAAGAGACGCCCTTCTACTGAATCACCAGCCCCACTTCATTTTGCCCCTGGGCTTGCCTTGCAGATCTACTGCTCGAGTACAAGCAGGGCTTAACTTATCTGGCTGGAGAAGTGAATTTCAGTCGCAGCAAGCCAGGAAGATATGGCCTATGCAAGAGGAGCAGAGCCCTCTTTTCTACCACCTGCTGAGTAGTCAGCGGTATTTAATAAAGTGCCAGGAGTGTGGCTTGACCTTGAGCAAGACCTGAAGGGAAGGCACCCTCCCTGCCACGCTAGTCATCCCTGGTAGGCCGAGGCAGCCAGGGCTGGCATGGTACGAAGGGAAAATGAAACAATCTGACAGTACAGCTTGCCCCTTTCTCAGGATTGTAACATAATGCCCACCCAGTGTTTGTTCCAGCCGAGGAAGCTGTGGGGTTCGCGCAGCGCTCTTTGTAACGGAGCACGTCCGGGTGTTCTTCATAAACCCTTTGCCCTCCAGGATTCAGAGCTCAGGTTTTCCTTGGCATGTGAAATCATCTTTGGGAGCCTTTCTTCCTTCTTAATTAGGAGGAGGCAGGGCAACAAATGCTTTTGGCCGTTTCTTCGCACTCGTAGGCAGGACCTGGAAGAGTAGAAAAGAAATATAAGAAATCACTCTGGATGTAGGGCATGGCAGTCAGTCCGGTTGTTTCTAACGGTCTTACCTTATCCTACAAGCCCATGGTATCTAGTCACTTTTGCTAGTTTATAGTAATAGTAGTTCAAATACCCTGGCAAGGTAGATTATTATGCCCATTTTAAAGATTTCTCTCGGATAGAATCAGGTGTGTTCCATATGTAGGGTACCTGAGTGTCTTGATATCCAGGTTTCCAGAGGAAGTACATGTGGTCCAGGGAGGTTGAAATTTGTCTGGTGCCACCGAAGGAGCTGGTGGGAGAGCTGAGTGTAGATTCCCCAAGTCCTGACACTCCTCGGCTCCTGCTCCTGACTGCTAGAGGAGGCACTTGGACACAGCACTGGATGTATTCAGTGTATAGAATGGTGCCAATCCATATGGTGTAGACGCCCTTGACTTAACTGAAAAACACATCCTGCCTTCAAGCTCCTTTCCCATCAAATAATTCCCTACTCCTGCGCTTGCAGTTCCCTCCCAGCCTGGGGGACAGCGGGGGATATGACCCCTGAATTGGATTCAGTCTGTTTCAGCTGGATGTGGTGGGTTGGGGGCGTGAATCCTAAATCACGCTATAGTAGAGCAATGAACATCTATATCCAGTAGTGGCCTCTTGGCACTGGCTACCTTAGGGTCTATCTGAGCCAGAGGCTGGAAGTGTAATTTCCAGGTCAGGTCGACATACCCACGCTAGCTCTGATGGGGCTAATGTGTCAAAAAGAGCAGCAGAGCCACAAAGGGGGAAGTGCCAGGATGGGGGCTAGCCACCCTGAGTAGGATCCCGTCTGCAAGCATCGGTACGTACTCGGGTGGCTCTTCATGCCTCCATGGCTGTGCATCTTTTAGTCCACTAGGTTGATCAGAGCTAGCGTGGGTGCGCGCTAGCGTGGGTGCGTCTTCTCCAGCTGTATGTTGCACCTCCAGCTCCAGCTGATGGATGCTGCTGATCCCTACCCAAGTGCTGCAGCCTCAAAGCCTTTGGAAAGAGGGTCAGTAGCTCTTCAGGTGAGAAGTCTTGACGTGGAAGTTGCTCCCTCATGATAGGGAGAGAGAATCGTTCCAGTGTCAATGGCGAGGCGGCCTCCCCCGCGTCCCTTTCCTGGACTCCAGGGCAGCTTTGTTCTCTAGTTACAAACTCATCTCCAGTGACTCACGCTGTTCTCAGGGCTGCGTCACAGTCGAGTGCGGCTGCTCTTGGCCTTCCTGCCCCTGACATTTTCAAGGTCTCCTTTTCAGAGCATGTTCTTGCTGAATCCCCTGCCACTCCCGCAGGAACCCCAGGCCAGGACTGCTGCCTAGCAACTGGGAGAAGTGAAGGGTGACTCAGACCCACGTCACTTCCTTAGGAACCAGAAGAACAGCAAGCAGCGGAGGCAGATTTTGCTGGCTCTCTGAGATGCTCTGTAGTTCCGAGCTTGAGTGGGTGCATTCAAGGACCGTTCACCGAGGGTTAGCAGAGTCCAAGGGCCTGCAGATGCCTTTTAAAAATGTTTATCCAGCTAAGAGTTGGTTATTGGGCAGAAATGCTTCCTTTGATCATTCCTGGACAGCTCAGAATGCTGCTCAGATACCATGGTGATGGGCATGGGATAAGAACCTAACTAGAATAGAGCTCTCAGATGGTCATTAAACAGGGACTGGAATGTAGCCTGATGCTGCAGCAGCAGCATTTCAATAGAGAGCCTGGGTCTGTCTCTCTGGAAATCATTGTCCCCTGGCCCAACATGATATGTAGCATTGTGCAGCTGCTTCTCTCAGCGGGTTTCAAAGCACTGTACAAAAGTGGGGGAAGTGTCCTTGCCTCCGTTCAGAGGGGGACAGGTTTGTTACAGCACTTAAAGGCATGGAAATGGGCAACTCTACCCGACTCAGCACATGTCCCCTTTACGCTTGGCCCAGTAAGGGAGGGTGAGGAAGGCTACCCAGGGAAGAGATGATGGTTACTGCGGGAAGATCCCGAGTTCCTCAGACTAGGAATCTGCAGGTCTTGATGGTTCTGCAGAGGGTTTTTTTGTTCCATTGATTTAAACAGGGAACAAGAGGGTGAAAACAGTAAATTCACTTGTGGAGGGCAATGTGGAACACAGTCCATGCTGCTCCTCTCCCTTATTTATATTAATGCAACAAGCGAACCCTTCACAGAGCTGTCAGGTGCACATGCCTAGCAAGGATCTGTGAACTTCTTTTCCTGGGAGTGGCATGTTCTACTTGCTATCTTGTCTCCCAGTCCCGTGTTCAGTCCAGCCAGCCTTGATGACTTTCTGAAGAACGCTTTGCAGCCTTGGCTCCATGGTGGGAAGGAGGGAGGCAGCAGTGATCTGAGATCCCAGTACTGACATGTGGACCAGCATCATGGATCCATGGCTGTTGGTTGTTGGAAGTGGTTCCTTTTGGATATAGGTTCTCTGTACACTCCTTCTTCTATCCCTGAGCTCCAGGAGTGGGGGATGGTGCTCTGACCAAGGGGACTTGGTCCTGGGCGTCCCTACTAAGGCAGCATGACAAGCCAGGCATGTCCTTCCCCCTCTCCCTTTTCATTGTAATGGCTCACCACGGCCCGTCTGCTTTGTCACTGCAGGTTGTGGGCAGCATGGATGCCCACCCGAGCCGTTACTGTGCCACGGTACGAGTCCAGCGCCCTCGGCAGGAGATCATTGAGGACCTGTCCTACATGGTGAGGGAGCTGCTCATCCAGTTCTACAAGTCCACCCGCTTCAAACCCACCAGGATCATCTTCTACCGGGACGGGGTTCCAGAGGGGCAGCTCCCGCAGGTAAAGAACCCGTCGGCGGGGCTGCTTGCGCTGCAGTTAAGCTGGGGCGCCTTGCACACGCTCCCCTATGGATTTGCTGGTGCTCACTCAGAGGAGGAGCTCCAGACGTGCCTCATTCAGATTTCACAGCCCAGGGTTAGTTTTTTGTTACTTGCGCAATATTCTTTTTGTCTGTGTGGAAGGGCAGAGCGAACGCGCTGGCTAGAGCTGGGCAAAGTCTGCATGGGCACCTCTGCCAGCTCTCCACAATCGTAACTGGAGTAGCCTCTGACGCTTGGCGTGTTGGACATCTGTCAGTCTCTGCTGAGACACAGAGCGGCGGGATGGTTTTGCAGAGCAGAACAGACAGGCTGGGATGAAGTCATTGTATTGGCTTTGGCCTGTCACCCGAGGCTGGATTTGAACTTGAGTCTCTAGAAGTGAAGAGCTTGAGTGTGTGGCTGCTGTCACCTACTCTGCATAGAGAAGTGCCCAGAGACTGATGGTGCCTCCTTGTTTTTCAGTGTCCGCAGCACACACTCCTCTTTGAGGAGTCACAGCTGCCAGAAGGGCAGGGATCAGTGCCTCTCTCACCTCTCCCCACCCCCAAAGAATTGTCTAAAGCAGCATTTCTCCCCCTTTTTGATACCACGGTCCAGCTTGCTGCATCCCTAACCTGTGTCAGGGAGATCTCAGGGACTGGTGCCAGCCCAAAGACCAGCTGTTGAGAAACACTGGTCTAAAGGCAACAAATCTCACTGGGTGCACTGGGGATCTGAGGCAGCCTCCTGCGTTTGTGGGCAGAGCTGCTGAAGAGGGAGCTCTGGTTTCCCTGCTATGGTTGCTGAATTACACTGGAAAGAAGTCTAGAGAAGTAGTTTGAAAAAATGAGACCTGCAGTTGTCTAGTTGCCAACAGTCCTAGTTACATGTTTGCTGACAAGAGGAGGGGAAATGATCCCAACATATGAGCTGGGACTTTTTAACATCTGTCCTTGTGCATGAGATCTATGCACTGAGCTCCTTACTTGTTTCAGTGCCGTTGGCTGTAAGGGCAGCACGGTGCCAAGCTCCCTCTCCCTGCTTGGGTTGGAGAAGGCTGGTGCCAGGGAGGCTGGGCCGATAATCTACAGTAAAGGAGCTGCCCCTTGGCAAACTAGCTGCTGTCTTGCCGGCACTGCCACGTAAAGGGGCGGGGGTCCCTGTGTTGGCTCTGCCCAAACAGTGGAGGGGGAAGAGCTGTGTGTTCTCACTCATTCTATACACGGTCTCCTCTAGATTCTTCATTATGAGCTGCTGGCAATCCGAGACGCCTGCATCAAACTGGAGAAGGATTATCAGCCCGGCATCACATACATAGTTGTCCAGAAACGGCACCACACCCGCCTCTTCTGTGCGGATAAGAACGAAAGGGTGAGGATGGCGAGGATGGGGGTGGGAGGTAGTCTTGGGGGTGGGGAATGATTGATTAGTCGCCAGCCCTGTTGAAAAGAACCGGCCTAACCTTGCGTGGAAAGCGTAGCGTTAACCAGCGGAGCAGTCCTCAAAGGAGATCCTGCAGCCCTAACCCTGGCTCCAGTAGCAAAGCCTCTTGTGCTGGCTTGAGAGGCCGGGCACAGTTCACTTGCAGTCCGTGTTCCTCGGAGGTGAGTCTCTAGGGATGATATTTAAAGAGTAAGTGTCAGATTGAAAATATTTTTCCGCATTTCATCACTTGAGGGGTTAAAATCGCTCAGAGGGTTAAGATGGAGGGACTGTGAAAACATGTTTGATCCCTGCTGTTCTCAGTGTGCAAGCAGCAAGATGCAAAAAGCTGGACTTCTCCGTTTCTCTTCCTGGCTCTTGTTCCCTGGTGCTGGCTGCAGTGATGGGGTTCTGAACAATGGCGGGGCGGGGGGGGGGGGTACAGAGGGAAGAGGTTAACTTAAACAAATCAGGGTAACCCTCCTATTGCTAGTAGGGTTCCTAAGTGAAACCCACATTTGGAGCCAAACCGAAGCTGGCAGTGGGCCCGTCAGAGGGAAGATCTGGGAAAGGGAGGCTTTTGTTGCCCTTGGCATAGGAAGGAGTGTGGGTGCATGACAGAGGTGCCTGGGGATGGGGCGATTGAAGCTCTCTGCGGAGCCCGTAGAATTTTTGGCCACTGGAAGTCCATTTCTGCAGTAGGAAAGTGCAAACACTGGGGCACTTCTTCCCCCTCTGCTTCCATCTCGTCACCCCTTGCACTGTCCTCCGGTGTCGTGTGTGCAGAGAGCACTAGCAAGCCTGCCACCCTCACTGTTCCCTGTGCAGAAGGCCTGATTTCCTCCCATTTCCCACCTGTCAGCGGCACTGCAGAGCCCTGTTCTGTAACTGGGCAATGGGCGTGTGCCAAGGGCCCCTACAGGGTGGAGCTGCTATGGCAGAAACCTGCCGTTGTGGACTCATGGAGAGCAATGGTCCCCGGCTCTCGCTGCGACGAGTGGTCACGCTGGGAACCTGCCAGGCATGAAGCTGTTTAACTTTGCGCATAGGACTCAGGGGAGTATAAATCTGTGACAGACCCGGAGGGGGCGGGGTGTATGGGACAGACCCGGGGCTGTGCCACTGGGGGTAACCAGAGGATACAGTGCTTGGGTCTTGGTTCAATCTCTGCAGATTGGCAAGAGCGGGAACATCCCGGCTGGAACAACTGTGGATACGAACATCACCCACCCGTTCGAGTTTGACTTCTACCTGTGCAGTCATGCAGGCATTCAGGTACTGCGTCCCAAGCCCGAGCGAGGCAACACCATCCGGGGCTTCCTTCTCTCAGGGCCTGAGAGGTTGTTTGCTGGCTGCCCAGCACCCTTAGCAGATCAGCTACAGTCTCCTTGCCTTGTCTAGTCCTCATTAAAGATCCCAACCTCCCTTTCCCCAGCAATGGCCATTAACGTTGGGGCCCTGGCCAGATTCCAGTGGGGAGAAATCTGTTGGTCCCCTGTGGCTTCAGCTGGATGCAGTGTGTGTGTGTGGGGGGTGTTCTGTTCTCTCCCCAGTTGCTGAGCAGGGTTGCTGTGGGATATTTCTGCAGAGGGGAGGAGGTCCTTGCCCATCTCAGGGGAGACTTGCTTCATATTTCTGTCCATAGAGGCTACCTGTCCTGGGCAGCAACGGGTACTCGGTTCGTAACTGCTCAGCTTGTTGTTCTTGGCCTTTGGGATTTCAGTTTATCCACGGGGGCAGAATACTGTGTAGCGGCTGGTTTGCAGTAACCTGCAGCTTCTAGTTCTCCTCTTCCTCGGATGTCCTGGGAAACTGTCAGCCCAAAGTGCCAGCCCTGCTGAAAACTCCTCCACTGGGTTTCTGTGCTTCCCAGGCTCACGTGGGTTCTCTGGCTCTGAATTCCCGCTGATGCTGCTAATTGTCAGGGGGGACCTGGAAACCCGTCCTTGCATGGACTCTGGGCAGGGAAAGTGCTGTTCCAGCAGCTGCTGAGGCAGAGGGAGTCTGCTCTGCAGCTGTTTTTAAGGGGCCATGAATATTCTGATGTTGCATTGGCAGCTGAGAGCGCTACAGGCTGCAGTAACTCCGCCGGTGCATACAGCTGCTTCCACATGGGAGGCTTTTTGGCTTCCTTTCCTCTCACTCCAAGGACAGGAGGCTTCTGGCTACTGAGGAGCTGGAGGAGTCACTGGCCAAACACACGAGGCTACAGCTTCCATTGTGAAGGGTCAGGAGTTTATTCCAGCCTGGGCACCACGGCAATGACTTGCCACAGATGCACTGGCTCTGTGGGGTGGGGGGGGAGGGGAGGGGCTGGCCAGCTGCAGTTAGTGCTTCGCATTTAGCTTCGTTCACCCAGCGATCGCCAAGCACTTCACTGCCTCTCAAGACCTCGACTCTCCAGCCCGTGAGTAGGGAAGCAGATATTGCAGATGAGGCTGAACTTAAGCCGCAGAGGGTTAACTGCCTTGTTCCAGACACTGGCAGTCTCAGGGATAGAACACAGGCGCCCCGACTCCCCTTGGCTTGATCCAACGCCTAGACTGCATCGCTTTCTCTTCTGTGTGTAATCTTGCTAAAGAAGCTCTGCCAGGCCTGTAAAGAGAGAGCTGATACTGGGGCATCTGTTTCCCCAGCTGTTTTGTCAGCTCTGCCGCTTGTTCCCATGCAAAAAGCATCTTTCAGTGCAGCCTTTGGATCTGTCTCTCCTGCTCAGACTTTTGGCCAGGTTCCCAGTTAGATCAGGTGGGTGGGAGGGCACGTGTACTTCCTTTCAGCCACCCACCTCTGGCTCTGATCACGAGACCCACTCAGATGGTATCGCCAACTCCTCCCCCCTCCTCCTTCCCAGGGTACGAGCAGACCTTCCCATTACTACGTCCTCTGGGACGACAACCGGTTTACAGCAGATGAGCTGCAGATCCTTACGTACCAGCTCTGCCACACCTACGTGCGCTGCACCCGCTCCGTCTCCATCCCAGCACCAGCATATTATGCCAGATTGGTGGCATTCAGGGCGCGTTACCACCTAGTGGATAAAGAGCATGACAGGTGAGTGGTGCCATTGCACAGAGACGCTCACGGGCTGTATGGCACCACCTTAGCCGTCTGCCAGATGGCCTCTAGAGGACCCCTCCAGGGTAGGCAGTGTGGGGAGGGGCCGGAGAAGAGTGCAGCGGTCATACGTTCAGGCCCGTGCTAGGACAGGCAGCCTGCTGGTCTTTGGGTCTCAGCACGTGTAGACTGGGGCTGTACTGTTTTTGCTCTGCAGCAGACCTAGGGGGCACAGAGCTCTCAGCCCCAGGACAGGGGATGCTAAAATGGCTTTAAGTCTTCCTTTGGGCCATGCTGATCCTGAGCTGCTCTGAGGGATGGAGTGGCTGCCAGCCCAATCTAGACAGCCCTGTCAGAGTTACATCAGCCTTCCTGCTCTGCCCTGGGGGCTTCCGTGCTGCATGCGGTGGGCCCGCCCCTTGACAGACCCTACAAAGGGGCTTGTTGAGGGGGTTCTCAGAAGACCGGTACCTGTGCTAGGGGAATCCCTCCGCCAGCTGGAGCCGGAACTTTTAGCTCCTTCACCGCTTTGGCCCTTCTACCCAGTGTAAATGGGCTGAAGAGCACGTTCCTGGGCCCTGGCCCCAGGGACAGAGTCCAGCCCTTTCCACTGTGGGATAGGAAATCTCTAGTTCTCCTGCATGATGATGCACGACTGGGGATCCAGGACTCTATAAACTATTGATACGCAGCTGGTGAGCTGTGACCACTGCTTGACGCTGGTCTTAGCCGCCTGAGTTACCTTGTGCTCCCCAGCCCACCACTTGCTATAGCTGCCAACTCTTGTCACTTACTGACACTCTGAGCCTCTAGGACAAGGGGGGCTTTCTCTTCCTTAGGCGCCTATAGCACCTAGCGCACTGGGCCCTGATCCTTGACGGGCTCTCGACGCTCCCACAGTGCACACGCTAAATGATCCAATTGTGTGTTTTGCACTTTCAGCGGAGAGGGCAGCCATATATCTGGACAGAGCAACGGCAGAGACCCGCAGGCGCTGGCAAAGGCTGTGCAAGTTCATCAGGACACTTTACGTACCATGTACTTTGCTTGAAAGCCTAACTTTTCTTACCTCACTCAAGAAAGCTTTCAGATTTGTAGGAGCCATACAAAAAAGGAAGCATTGAGACACCTTGTTTGTTCCAATGAGAATCACTCCAGGGCAGGCAGCGTCGCTTGAGGCAGGAGACCAACACCATGTGCAGAAGGAGAGAGACCAGACACCTTCGTAGTACGGGAAGAGACTGATTATTTTTCTGGTTTTGCAAATCTTCACCTGACCAAACCAATGAAGGTGTTTTAAAGAAGGGATAAAACGGAAAGAGAAGCAGGTTTTCATTTTAAAATGCAATACACTATAGACTTCTGACTGCAAAACAAAGGAATTGGTCCTCCATTGCCAAACAGATGCTGGTTGGTATTTTGGGGGTGGGGTGGGGGGATTTTTAGAGCCTTAAACAGAAGACTAGATTTATAAACTAATATTTTAGGATACAAGATGCTTTAATGGGTTAAGGAAAGAAACTAGTTTCTAGAAAAATTCTAACACTAACATTTCCCCCCCATGTAATGTAAGGCACCCTAGCACTTAGCTCAGAACTGATGAAATCTGTCTTCCTTATGTTAAAAGCTAGTTAGCTGCTGCCATTTGAAGCAACAGTCACAGACTTTTCCTTGGGTGAGTGCCTTACTACGATGCTGCAAAATTTCAACGTTTTTATCTTGTAAGGAAAAAAATATAGGAATCTTGTCTTGGTGGTGGTCCATATTTCCATCCGAAGGAGTTGATTTTATATTCATACAGTTACAGTTGGTGTTAGATCACAACCTCACAATGGTTAAACTCCATTGAAAGATGTGCACTTTCATATAGGACAAGTTTAATAGCTGCTGACCCGTTTTTGTTCCCAGTGTACTACTTTGTTATTTAAAACTACATTTCTGACAAATGGGGGCATTCATCCCATGAGGACAGAAATCTCCAGATTAGTATTTTTTTCTGAATTTCTATAATGATGGACACATCGAGATTTTTTTTACTAAGCATTATTTTTATATGATACGAAGTCTGTTGCCAAAATTCACAAGTCATTAACATTGTCAGAGTTTACATCACTGCACTTCCTGAGACTTTGTATGTTCATGCCAGAGATTTATAGTATTTCCTGTCCAATGAGTGTATTACTAACTGCAGTCCATGCAGCTTTGGGGTATTCCTTTGGAATGTTCTAGTGTATCCCCCATGTGTCATGTATATCCATTACGTCTTTATGGGCTGTCTGCTTTCTAAATTACTACCTGTCTGACTCCAGCATGTTCAAACTGTCGTGGTAGTTTCCGCTGCTAGGTATTGCTGCTCTTTGTACCACAGATGTTACTGGTTTCATGCACGGGGATTTTAAAATCTGAAATGCTGCCAGATTGTTCATCATTCTGAAGAATGAAATGAAATTTACTGTCACTGGGAATTTCCTACTGATTTGTGTCCTAATAAGAAAAAAGCGTGGGTTCCCCCCCCCCCCCCAACAGTAACACGCTGACAGTATTTTAAACTCATTTTGCTGTATGGAATTACCCTTCTGCATGGAAAGCTGCGGTAGCTACTCATTAATTACAGTAAATGGGCAGGTTATCCCAGTTTAATATTTAAGCATGCACCACAAATTTTCTTCAGGAGAAGGAACGCTTTGTCCATCCAGTTACTGGACTGACAAGGGGAGCAGCTCTTACGATTTTACTGCTAAAGCGAACCAGTTTTAAAAGCCTAGCAAACACTGTACTCCAGCAATATCCATTACTAGAAACACATTTTGTTTCATACCTTCTGATATTTAAACTTGCCTTGCTAGTAGTTCATAAAATCAATTTAGATCATGTTGACCATCACGCTCTATTCTAAATACAATAAATTATTTGTAACCCCCACCCTTCCAATTGGGCACCATGTTTGTTAAGAATTAAAAGATCAGTCTGCTATGCAAACTAACTCTTGAGCCCACCAGTGCCACATTGTGTGAAGAACCTAAATCTAGAACAGTTGTACTTTTCAAGACTACAGTGTTTGGATCGTAGTCTCCTTTCCACCTTGTATTGAACTCCACTGCTGTACATCTGCATGGGGCAGAGGCAGGAGGTGTTCATGGTTGGTCGAATACCCAACTCTCTGGGGGGGGTTAGAGAGTAGGGAATGCATCAACACTAAGTGAGAAGCCTACATTCCTTTATAGAAGTGCCTGCATAGTGACACAAACTCAGCACCTCTCGACTCCATTCCCAGAACTCCACTTGGTATTAATTGAAAGGATGATCCCGGAGGAGATAAACCCACCCAATCTTGTAGTAGTACGCTCCTAATTAAGGATAAAAATTGGGTTTCAGTTTAGGTCACACATTGTTGTGTGTCTTTCCACATGTTCTCCACATCTGTGCTTAGGTTGAGGTTCTCTTTGAAACTCAGTTCATTCACCAGCATTACAAGTGAACGTACCTTGCTGCTGTTGTAAGGTCAAAGGTTTTTGGTTTCTAGTTTTATTTTTTGTGAATGTTTTAGTTGGGTCTGGAATGCTGAAATGTCTTTTAGTAGCTGTGGCATAGCACATGCCATTTTTAACCATTTGAAATCAGAGTGTGTGGGCATTTACAGAAACAGCCTGTTGGTCTGTAACATTTTTTAACTAAGACTTGAAATGTAAAATGGACCTTAAGATTTGCACTCATTTGTAAGGTGGCTGTTCATAGAGAACTGTGAATGAAGACACACCGATGTAGGACCTGGTTTTAACAGCTTTTATAACTACACAAAAGCTTCATAGCTCGTGAAGTGTTCCACTGAAAACTTTGCAGATCATGTTCTGCCCTTATCTCACCCCATGCACGTTGGATTTTAAACCAATAAAAAAATGAAATCAATTTTGTAGTTGCTGTGCTCTCTGAACCATGTTTCCATTTCCAAGACATTTCAATGGGTTAGATTTACCCGCATGTTATGTATATTGGATTATGCACTGTACCTTTAACATGGCTTCAGTATTCTGTATTTCTACCCTTTTGTTGTCTGAAGTATAAAGAAGTAACTGCATGTTGGGGTGCTGTGTGTTTTACTGCCCAGGGCAGATAGGTGTTAACCCATATACATATCACAATTTATAGTTAGGTACAAATCCCATGTAAGCAACTCAAACAGCTCCTGTGACTTTCTGAATATGCACACGTCCCTTGTCCAACTGGAAACATTGCCAAGTGCTTGCAGTTCTGTGGGAGACCGAATAACTTCAATTTAACTGTCAGCCGTTTAATGAGCTTGTTTACATTATGCTTATATCTGAACAACTAGGGGTGTCTGAGGGCAGAACATACCTCAAAAGAACTTGGAGGAGGACAGAGAGGGTGTTCTGATATTTGCAAGACTGAGATGCTCTGATACTTAGTATTGAAAAGCTTGAACCTTTATAAGCTCAAGTGTTGAACACTGCAAAAATGAAATGTTTTCTTTTTGGAAAATTAGTGCAAATAGAAGAATGGGTTGATTCTTTTTGGGAGGGGAAGCGAGACAGCAGAACAGCAATAAAAAAGTGAAATACATATCTTGCGCTTGTGATTTGCACTTCAAAATATTTGTGAAAGAAAACTGTTGGGGACTCCAGTGCTTTTGTGTTCAATTTCTAACCCCTTTTGTACCTCCTTATTCAAGCAATTGTTGAACTGTACATAGATGTTCACAAGACACTCGATTTGCTTTGTTTTTTTCTTTTCCTTGTGTTTGTGTGTTTGCTTTAGATTGAACTTTGTATGGTCCATTTGTTAAATAGATATGAACAGTTGATGTACAGTACTTATTAAAAAAACAAGCAGCAGCACAACTTATTTTGTAAAGAAAATAATGGCTTATATTTTAAAGGTTGAATATCAATTTTTGTATGAGGGGAATTAAGATTGGTAAAGAGTAATGATATCCTTGGATTAGGCCAAAAGAAAATACATAACCACCTCTTTATTAAAAAAATGAATTAAAGAGTTCCAGAACACTGTATTTATATTTTGCTTTATTGCTTCTGTGGATTTTTTGCCTTAGTTCTGATTTATGGTTGCAATTTTAACTTTGCAATCCCCAGTGTCTGATTCTGTAACTGTTGGCAGAAGACCTAATAAATAAAAGCAATGTTATGTTGGGGTGGCACTTCTGAGTGAAATCCAGGGAGAACCCCCTGGGGAAAACGACATATACAAAGTGGTAAAAGCATAATCGAGAAGGGCTCAGGTACAAACAAAAATACTCAGCTGTACTTAGATTGCATCAAATACTCCAGGGGTCCCAAGTCTCCTTGGTTTCCAGCCTGTTTTAATTTCATGAGAGGAAAACAATGCAAATAGTTCTCTTAAAATTTCCTAACTAATTAACTAATCCAAGTTTATTAATAAAAAAGTGTCCTCTCTCTGTGTGAATGCTTACTCCAGTTGGACTTGAACTCCTAGTTTATTAGACATCAAACAACAGTGTACATCACTGGAAAGGTAACTTGTTCCAGAATTATTTGGCTTGTGATCCCAATATCACTTGATGTTAATGGTTTCCAGACAGGTAACATACAGGCAGATACATGTTCTGTAGATTTTTATGACTTTAATTACAAAACCCAAGTTGGGAAAGCTATAATAGTTGAATATATTTGTTCCTTGGCTCAGGAGTTCCCTTCCATTTGTGTAATTTACATCTTCCCACAGGATTTTTTTTTATTTCTTGTAAGTTCCAGAACAGTACAGTTTGTAAAGTGTACAGTGAAACCTCATTATCCAGCCAGATAGAACAGGGCCATAGATCTTCCTTAGGCAAACAAAGTTTTGGTAGAGGGGAGACCTTCAATTTAAGTATGCAGCTAAGACAGAAATTAGCTGCACTGCATTCCATATACTAGATTTATTATCCCACATCACTGGCTTCAAGATGCATTAACGACTGATTTCAGGCTTCCTTTGGGGTTGTATGTGTAATCTCATTCTCTAGATTTGTGCCATTTCATAATATTTAGCACTTTCCGTCTTCAGAATGCTTTATGAACTACTTAATCCCCTCAACAGCCAAGAGCAATGCACCTTAGTGCTTGGGGTCTGTGAAAGTAGGTAGTTTATCTCTTAATGAGGCGCTTGGCGCTAGTTGTGTTTTGCCCTGTCTATATGTATTGACATAACTTTTAAAACTGAATTTAGTGAGTGAACTGTAATTGTGATTTATTGAATAACATAAGGCCCTTTCTAAAAGAAGGTGTTGATTGATTGCTAATAACCACACAAGCAATTACTTGCTAACTGTTAAGCCATAGCATAGAGAACAGTTGCTTTACAAAAATAACAGGAGTACTTGTGGCACCTTAGAGACTAACAAATTTATTAGAGCATAAGCTTTCGTGGGCTACAACCCACTTCTTCGGAGTTGCTTTACAGTATATTTTTGAGTGGATGCCTCTGAAGTACTCCTACAAATCTTTGTCCTGCTACTTCCTTGTGCTGTATCTATTTTACTAAGCCATAATCCAAAGTAGGGGTTTATCATGCAATTTCAAAGGGACTATTCATGGGAGTAAGGTTTGCAGGAGTGGGTCCTGTTTAGATGAATGGGTCTAAAGTACTGAAAAAATGGACCGGACGCGTGCCAGTTTCTAAGTGGTAGTTAGCATCTGCTATTCTTATTCCTTAAGACCCTGGTTTGTCTTTTGAACTAACCAGCAGTCAGATTAAAGGCCTGGGCTATATATTAAATAAATCTGGTTCCAGAAACACACCATGACCTTGAACTGCTGACATAGAGAAGGGGCATAGGGAGATTGTCTGAAACTTGGGATATTCCAAGGTTTAGTGTGGAGTGAATTTTCAGGGGTTGGGAGCTTCTGAATTATGGGTTGATAGTGAAGATGCTGGTAGGCCACCTTGGTGCTAATACACACTGCTCTTAGCAAGCGTTTATTGAGTGGGATGCCTGTGGTCAGCCAAAATAAATATATTAGAATGTGGAACTATATTAGGTATTAATAGAATCCTCAAACTCAACAGATATGTTTAATTGTTGCTTATTACAAAGGGAATTCGTAAAATACTATTATTAAATGTAAACAGTTTTTG
This sequence comes from Emys orbicularis, assembly GCF_028017835.1. NCBI lineage: Eukaryota > Metazoa > Chordata > Testudines > Emydidae > Emys > Emys orbicularis. Next base: position 3,642,602 of record NC_088705.1, on the reverse strand, counting down.
GCCATTAGTACTTTCCCTTTCATAAAGGAACAAAATGTATTTTGGTCAGGATGATCCTAACTATTAAAATCTCTAAACTCTGCGCTCAGAATTGTGCATACTTCAGAAAAAAAAGCCACCTCTTATGCTGAAGAAGTGGATAATGAACAAAATTCAGCTTCTGCTTGTGTCCTTTGTCAGGTGGATGGAAATTAACTTTAGAAAAAAGCTGCAACCTTGTGTTACAAACGGTCTCCCCGTTGTGGTGGCAGTATTCATGTAAACTGCAGAAACTCAAGTGCTTGAATGACTTTAGAATGTGTGCAGGTGGCAAGGCCTGTTCTTCCTCAACTGAATGTACCTGACAGGCTTGTTAGCAATAAGAGTTACTCTTAAACTGAGGGGAGAACAGACTCCTCTCAGGACTTCAGTTAGGGAAACAAATGTTTGCTTTTAGTTTCCAGTTTTTGAGTCACTTTACCATGTAATTCTTGGATTAACGGGTGTGAAGCGCAAACTTGATCCAACCAGCTCCAGCGGGGGCAGTTGACACCCTTAGTACCATGAGCGAAGTCTAGATCCTGTAACTCGTGTTCTCTGAGAGCTACCCCCTGAAGCTCCACTCCTAGTGTTTGAGACATTCTCCCATGCTGTAACTGTCTTCCCTAGGAGCTCCACTCACCCAGACTTGCCAGGCAGAGCAGTGTTCAACTGAAAAGCCCTGTTTGAAATGGGCACCTCCTCAATTAAAATTAGGAAATGTGATCCTGTTTCCAAAAAGCAGCTGAGAGGCGCAGAGCTGGTCAGACCTAGAACGAGACTTACCTCAATAACATTGTACAGCAGTTTTCCTACAGCGAATGGCTTTCCAAGGAGAGGATAAATGCCGCTAATGATGCAACTTTCCCATTGCTTGAGGCAGCAGTAAAGGTCTGTGGAAAAGCTAAAGCATGTTTAGCAGTACATCTTGCTTCATCTGTTTTGCTGCTGTAGGTGCGAGGGAGTTCCTGCACCAACTCTATAGAGCACACACTCTGTGTTCAATAAAAGCTGCGGTCTTCAGTGTGATCTTCCCAGTTATCCACATTCACATCCATTTCTTTGAGGTCTCGCTTGCACACATCCTTGAAATGCAATTTTGGGCATCCTTTGGGTCTTTTTCCAGATGCCAATTTGCCGTAGAGGATGTCCTTTGGGATGCACCCATCATTCATTCAACACACATGCCCAAGCCAGCAGAGGTGTGTCTGTTTGAGGAGTGTTTGTATGCTGGCCCATTTGAGCACCTCAGTGTTGGTGACACTGTTCCTGCAGGAGATTCCAAAGATTTGACAAAGGCACTGCACATGAAAGCTGTTCAACCTCTTTCTGATGAGAATATAAGGCCCATGCCTTGCTCCCGTACAAAAGTGTGCTGATAACACATGCACGATACACACAGATCTTTGTGTGTTCTGTCAGTTTGTTGTTTTGCCATACCCTCTTGCTCAATCTAGATACAGTAGGGGCGGATTTTCCGATGCAGATGTTGAGTTCCATTTCAAGTGAGAGGCTGACTGCAATAGTGGACCGTGGGAATGCAAACTCGTTCTCCACTTCAAGTTGTTGATCTTGGTGGAGAATGCTTCTTCGATGCCTTGAAACATTGTCTTTTTTTAGGCTTATGGTGAGCCTGAAGTCTTGGCAGGCTTTGGAAAATCGTGCAGGTTGGATATTAAAAACAGTGTCAAAGGGACTAGCCTTTATCCTTGTCAAATTGATTCCCCAGCCTCTCAGGAGTCTTGCACAAATGGAACAATATGAAGATAACCCAAAAGTCAGCGTTAAGGTTGTGTTGTGAATATCTAAAGACCATCTTCGTCCCTCAAGTTCTTTGGTCTAGGCCAAGCTTGTAGCACAGTTCAGGGATTTGCTTAAAACGGATGAAGGAGCCACTGTAAGCTTATGGCATAGTCAAAATATTCAGTTTTAGGGGACATCTTGTAATCGTAGTAGTAGCAGCCACTGGAGGCTGTGGCTACTGATGGCCATGTGGCAGGAGTATAACCTTTTTTAATCCAGACCCATGTTATATCCTAGGGTCCAGAAAACAAAGATCATTCTCTAAACTGCACTACTGCATGGAGTGGTTCTCTGTCTACTATTGTGGGGGAGTCAGCGTCTCTCTCGCTCTCTAAACTTGACTGCCCCTGCCCTTCCCTTCCCTCTGACTCAGTTCTTCTTAGGCTTGGAGTCTCTTCCAGCACTGGCCTTCTGCCTCCACAAAACCTTTCCTGTTCCTCAACTTGTTCCTGTGTGTCTGCTTCCTGTATGCCACAATAACTGTTACCCCTTCATTTATACAACTGATACCCCTGACAAGCTTGTTCAAAGGCCCTTAGCTGTAGGTATGCTCCCAATTGTGTATCTGTGGTAGCAAAAACCCAATGGGCTGGCAGAGGTGCTTGGTATCTTAGCCTTATCTACACTAGAGAATTGTATTGTGACTAGCCATCCTGTTTGAGCTGTGCCAAGTCCACTGCATCCACACAGAACGCTCCTTGCACCATTGCAGTTTCACTGCTACGTCTACACTTACCGGAGGGTCCGGCGGCAGGCAATCGATGTTCTGGGATCGATTTATCGCGTCTGGTTTAGACGCGATAAATCGATCCCGGAAGTGCTCGCCCTCGACGCCGGTACTCCAGCTCGGCGAGAGGAGTACGTGGCATCGAATGGGGAGCCTGCCTGCCGCGTCTGGACCCGCGGTAAGTTCAGACTAAGGTACTTCGAATTCAGCTACGTTATTAACGTAGCTGAATTTGCGTACCTTAGTCCGAAGTGGGGGCTTAGTGGGGACCAGGCTGATCGAGTACATCTCCTGCTTTTCCCAGTAGTTCCTCGTCCACTCTTCTGCCATAAGCACTCAGATTTCACACATTTTATACATATAAAATGTAAATGCTTAGTTTCAAAAGTGAGATAGCATACGGATTTGAGTGCAGAGCCTTAAGCAGGGAGGGCAGTGGAGGAATAGTGGGGTTATTTGTGGGTTTTTGCCAGGCTCAACTAAAATGTCAGTGCTATCCGTGCTGTCACTGCAGAAGTGCAGAGCAATTTGGTGCAGCATGCAATGGGTGTGAGCCTTGCTTACCCAATTACAATTGTAGCAGCTTTGGCAACTCTTTGAGCTCCAATGCAAGCATTTTGTGTGTACAGGTGTGCCAAGTGCTTCCACTGCTGTAAATCTCTGGCATTGGAGTAGAGGCGTAGCGAGCGCTCTCCGACCGGAGGGGGCCCCGCAAGGAAGGGGGCCCCTAAAAGTGGCAAAATAAATACCGCATTCCAGTTTCTGCATTGTAAGGGGCCCCGCCCGGACATATGTTCGGAGGGGGGCACCGTTTGGAGGGGGCCACGTTCTTTGTTGCTACGACTCTGCATTGGAGAGCCCTTGGAGCAGTGATCTAGCAATGAGGAGTTGGGATAACAGCAGAAGTTGGCTTCAACTATTGCAAAGTAGCGCTGCTACTTAAGTGTTAAACAAGGTTATTTATGCATTGGCTTTTGGGTGCAGATGAAAACCTTAACGTTGAGGTCAGTAAGAGGACGGAAGTCACCACTGCTTTTCAGTTGTGAGACATAATAGCATTTCTTTAGAATCCCACTTTAAACTGCCTTGGGCTGGAAGTTGATCATAAACCACAAGCAGCTGTGGTTTACCCTGCTCCAGGAACATTATGTCCTGCTCTGATACTGGGCTGCTTGTGTCAGAAAACGTTTTGGGGTGTTTTTAAGTAGAGGGAGAGTTTAGTTCAGACATTTGGGGTTCCCCCCCCTTACTGGTGTCATTTATGTGGGCCTATTTTCATGAAGATGGAGGTTTAACCACCTTCTCTCACCCTATTCAAAGCCACAAGGCCTTTATCCATGTTATGGGTTTTTTTGGTATGTGATCCAGTTCTTTATTCCCAACAGCTTCAATGTAAAATCAGGGTATTAATTTCCCTGTCAACCTGCTGTTTAATAGGGGGGAGGGATAGCTCAGTGGTTTGAGCATTGGCCTGCTAAACCCAGAGTTGTGAGTTCAATCCTTGAGGGGGCCATTTAGGAAACTGGGGTAAAAATCTGACTGGGGATTGGTCCTGCTTTGAGCAGGGGGATGGAGTAGATACCTCCTGAGATCCCTTCCAGCCCTGATATTCTATGACTCTATACAGTGCCCTGGCTATAGCTTTCAATGTGTTTAGCATAGCAGAAAATGTATTTCTCCCCCCCTGGATCTCCCAGCTTTGGCAGTGCAGTAAGCACCAGCTTTAATTCCAAGAACAGCAGTTGGCTTCTGCATATAAAGAAATTTTCAGAAACTTGCCATGTTGCTTTTCCCAGCTTTTCCCAGCTCTTGGGAGGAAATCATCCTGTCCTAAATCACTGAAGAAACGGGGCAGCTACTGCCAAGCCCTGCACGAGTATCAGCTGGGGCTGGCAGCAAGCATTGGGCATAGTTAATTATAGCAGGAAGAGATGGCAACACAGTGCAGATGAGGGGAAACACAAAAATGGCTGCTTTTTTTCTGCAGCATGCACCATATATGAGAGTCTCAGCTGAACCCACTTCTGCTTCTACCCCTACTTTCTTTTCCAAGAGTTTTATTCCACAAGCATTATTTTCCCACCATTTAAGTGTGATCCTTACAAGTAATTCATGCTGGTTTGGGGGGGGGGGGGAGCCATAGCCATGCAAATGGTGATAAGTGTGTATCCATTTTCCATTGTGGATTGGTTTGTTTTTAAAAGAAATGAGGAAAAAATACTGTTACTCCTGAGGATTTATTGCAGGAACACTCTACACATCTACTAAGGGAATAGCATGTCTCTTGGTACATTTCATCCTGCCAGCTTCCAACATTAATAATCTGGACTATAAACTGCACATAGGCATCACTTCATCCACCCTTTAAAGACAGACACCTTCAGATGCTGATGCATTTTATGTATATTCTGGAAAATGTCAGGTTACTTCCTCTTGTTTTTGCCAATGATTTAAAGGTACACAGTTCACTTTATGCCAAAATTTAAATGTGGTAAAAATAAAGATCATAGAAAAATTAAGACCAATATAAATGTGTCCACAGCTTAAGAGACAAGACAGCTATTTTAAAAACACAGAAGCACTGCATCTCAAATGGTACAGCACTGAAAACCTGAAAGGGAACCCAAGAATAAGCAAAAGTGAAACTGACTTTAATTTTCATAGATTAAGTGGAGACAAATGCAAAGAGGAAATAAAAGGTGAAGGTGTTTTTAAAATTCCTTCACTTCGTTTAAACAGGACCAGCAGTGGAAGTACTGTACAATAAAATAAAGGGGCAGAATAAATTCACTGAGCCTAAAAGTTGTCTCTTGTGGGTTAGTACTGTCGCACTTGCCTTAACCAGTTAATTTAGCTCCACCTCACTTTCCCCCCTCCCTTGTTGTTTTCTATTTAAATTCTCTCCTTTCTGGTTTTGAGTCATCATGTTCTGTTTACAAGCTGTGGTGCAACTGCACTAGTACTAGCTGTCACAGATCCTAGCAAGCACTTCTTCCCACTAAGACTGCTGTGAGGAGAGAGAATCTAGGCTATGTCTACAGTACGCAGCTTTTAGCGACACAGCTGTGTTGCTACAGCCGTGCCGCCACTAAAAGGCACACAGTGTAGCCACTGTTTGTCAGCAGGAGAGAGCTTCCACCCCAACAAGCTGCATTTGCTTTGTTGATGCTCCTGTGTTTTGCTTATTGTTGGCATAACTTTTCTTTCAAGGTGTGTGATTTTTTTAAACCGCTCTGAAAGACAAAAGCTTTATCCTCCAGTTGCCAGGCAAAGCCTATGCCTCTGTGCTATGGATCCCCAGGGTGTTTTAAGCTTCTGGAGTTTGAATGGAGATCAGCCACTACCCCAATCTCAGGGGCCCTAGACACACACGCGGTGCCGATCTGGCACCCAGCTACCTAGACTCTCCGGGCCCAACCTGAGCCTTCACACTCCCGTGTATTTAAACACAACTTCTCTGCCAAAACTCCATCCAACAGTGTGAAGCTTCTGGTTACAGTTTAACTCTCTCAGGGGCATGCAATAGTTGTGAATCAGTCAACAGACACTTTGTTCAATCTACTTTATATTTAATCATGTAAAGCATAGGAGAGTATAGATCATACAAAACAACTGGACAGCTTAACCATAACGTTCCTCAGTAGCTTCCCATTCCCTTGGGAGATCATCTGTGTGCTGTAGGTAGACAAGATTCTCTGCACCCCCCCCCCCCCCCCAAACTGCCTCCCTCATCTTAATCTGGGGCAAAACAGCTCATTCCCCTGGGCAGCTCTCTGACCTCCCCTCTCTGATCCTTTACAGACTCCAGCTGGCATCTGCTGCTTCTTTTGTTCTGCCTTTTAGTAATTTTCCATTACTCCCCAAACCCCACTTTCCTTCACAGAGAAGGAGGAAGTGTCTTCTCCCACATTGAGCAAATCTATTGGCAGCAGACAATTACTGAGCGCTGATCATTCACCATGGTCTCTGGCCTGCCAGAGACGTGACCCAACTCCGCTAACGCATGGGACATGCACATACATACAGGCTTGCCATGACAGTCATTTCATAATACAGTTAATAAAAATCTCCCCAACTCAGAAATGGTACAGCCAGACCCGAACCCCCAATTTGTCACACTAGCCACCCAGAGCAAGCAAAAGTGCAGCGCGGGCTCAGGCATTTTTGGACCATCATGCTAAGCAGGTTTTCTTGCCTCAGTGGTGAAGAGCCTTGTGACGACCCCTCCATGGAAGTGGGAACAACAAACGGGTACAAGACCAGCTCAGCGGAAATGACGCAGGGGGCCCCAAAGCAAACCTCTGACTTTAACTGAACTGGTTTTAAAACTGCTCAGATCCCCCCCCCCCGGACAGCGACTCTCTCGCTCCCCCCCCCCCCCCGCTCTGTCAGCCTGCTGGTGCCTCTGACTCGCCTCAGCCTCCCATTACAGCTCCGCAGCTGAGTGACTGAGCCGGTGCCAAGACCTGAGCCCAGGCATCCGGACTCCTGCCCCCCCCCCGAGCCAGGAACGGAACCCAGGCGTCCGACTGGCCAGAGCTGGGGACACTATCCACGGAACCCAGGCGTCCGAGGCACCAGGCTATTACCAGACACTGCCCGCCAGCAGAAGTGCCGACCCCGTCACCCCAGGTTCCCCCCCACCCCCCGCTTTGCGTCACCTCACCCCCTCCACCCTCTGTTTTTACCACTTCCGGGCACGCCCTTTCGTTACGTCACGGATTAACAGACGGGGCGGAGCCGGAAGCGGTTCGCCGGAAGTGAGCGCGACCGGCGTGCGGGCGGGGGTGGGTGGAGCTTCCGGCGCGCGGTAGGGCAGAGACAGACACAGAGAGAGAGAGAGAGAGAGAGAGAGGGAGCTCGAGCCGGGGCTGCTGGCGGCCACGCAACTTCCGCTCCTGAGCTCCCGCTCCCAGCTCGCGCCGCCTGAGATCGGCTGGCACCGGCTGAGGGGAGGGAGGCCGCCCAGCTGCCGTTGCTTCACAGCCCCGCTCCCCGGGCCGGCCGGCCGGACCCGGCGCCGCGGGGAGAGAGGGGGCAGCGCCCGGCCCTGTGGGGAGAGGCAGGATCCTGATCCCGCAGCCTGAGAACGGCCGCCCCCAGCTCCATGAATGGAAATCGGCAGCGCAGGTGAGGGCGGGGGCGCCGCGGTGGGAGCCCCGGGGGGGCAGGTCCGGGGCGGAGGGGAGCCGAGCTCCGAGCCCTGGGGGTTGGGGTGAAGCGGGGGCCGAAGAGGCTGGTGGGGGCAGCGGGCACTTCCACGGGATGTGGGACCTTAGGGGCCCAGCTGCGGCGGTCGAGGGGGCTGGGGTGAGTTCCGAGGTTAAGCGCTGGTGGGGTGTCTCTGGGGGCTGTTTACGTGTATCAGGGGCTCGGTGGGTGACTCGAAGGCAGGGACCTAGATCTAAGGGGTGGGCGAGGGGCGGGCACTGGGAAGTACTAGGGGTACACAGCGTCTGTGCGGGGGTTGGGGTGAGGAAAGAGACGCCTGGCTGCTGCCGTGTGAAATTACCCCGGAGTGTCTCTCACTGAGCTGGGGACCCATTGAAGCCATCCCGAAATACTGACCAAAGTGGGAACGGACTCAAGAGTCAGTCTGAATCTAGATTGTTCTGCTCTGACCCCCAGGAGTGGCTTCGCCTTGGTAACAAGCACCATTGTTATGTACAGTTTCCAGAAGTTGTTTCAGGCAGCCACTGAGACTGAGAGGGTGTGAGACAATAATATCATGAACCTGCCTGTCAAACCCTTGCTGAAGTTCTTGGGGGAGTAAGACCTCTCTCTTATGGGATATCTGTAGCCTTTGCTTTTTACCAGCACTGCCTGATAAACCCAGTCTGGGCTCAGAATTTATTTTCCCTCTATCATGATGATTTTGGGGTCGGGGAAAAGGTATTTTACTGAAACAGCTTAATATGTATTCTGGGTGAGAGGAATTTTGCAAAGTTTTGCTTACACAATGTTGTGTATGTTGGTTAAGAAATTGTATGATTTCCTGTTTATTTGCTTATTAATCTTAATTTGTGTGAATTTGAACAGGACAAGCTTTATCTGACATTATTTCAGTTTAGTGATGGCTAGTTACTAAACTGAAATAATTGCAGGTACTATTGATAAAACCTTAATCATAGGAAATATAGCAGAATGTTATATTTTGTTCTCTAGAGCTGTCTACACATGGTAAAAAAGAATGGTATATCTCATAACTGAAATTTTCTAGACCAAATAGTGGTTGCTATATTATGCAAACTGGCATGCGATGAGTCCTTTGAGATGTTGTTGCCATGAAAATGGAAGCTGTCCTATGAAATTGATAGTCATTGAGGAAGGGCTCTGTGTATCTTAAAAGCTTGTCTCTTTTACCAACTTCTGTTGGTGCAATAAAATATTACCTTGGCTCAGTCATTGATAAAGTGAGCACTTGCTAACGTCTATTATATAAAACAAATGAGACACATTATTAACAGTTGTGTAACTGATGGACTTTAGAACCTTTTTAAAAACCTTGTCTAATTGTAGCCTGCTCTGTTCATTGTGTAACCATGCTCACCATGAAAAGTATTTAATGTTTTCATTTTATTGCATGATCTTCTTACAAATTATAACTAGTATATAGTTACTCAGCATTTATGCACCATGTATTTCACATAGTCTTTGGCTCCCTCCATGTTATTAAATGTGTATTTTTGATAACAGATTTAAAATCTTTATTAAAGCTAATGTTAAAATTATATAATACACAGGTTGAGAAAAGAGCGTCTGTACATCTGGATATAGTGCTTGAATGATCTACAAATACAAAATTTGATTTTAAAAGTCATATGGTACATATAGTACATAATCAACAGTAACATAAATTTAAGACTACAGTTTAGATATTAGCATCCAAGTATTCGGGTATATCACCCATAAAAAGTTGTACAGAGAGTTGGTCGTGGAAAGCAAAATATATAAATGAGCGAAGATTGTCCCTCAGTAATTGAGAATTAGGGTAGGTTGTCCATTTAGAAAACACAATCCATCAGGGAGGTATTTCAGTTCCTTTCCTTACTGCGCTTCTCATCAGCACTCCAGGTCATTCCTACTGGTATTGCCTATGTCCAGTGATGTGTTCTATGTAGATGTCCCTCGATCATCTCATGGTGTCCTACATCATGAGTTGCCACATCAGCCGAGCTGCAACACTTGCTCATTACTGGGGCCCATTGGCCAGGGCTCCAATGATCAGCATGTGTCTGAACCTGGTAACCCTTAGCTCTCAAGGTGCCAGAGGGGCATATTTCTCCAGCTTTCAAGCTCGGGCATTGCGGAAGGCCAGGGTCCTGTTCTCAAAGGGCACTGTGACGTTCACCATGATGACCTTCTTCCGGCCTCGTTGATGATGACACTGTCCTGTTGCAGTCGTCTGTCAGTTCTGGGGATGGTGGAGTTCACGGCAACCTTCCCTGCAGGTGGCAGGATGGCTCTGATCAGGCAGTCTTGGATGACGTGTCGCAGCTGCCAGGCTCTGGAATGGGGCTTGCAGCTACACAGGACTTGGAGTAGTGTCTTGGCATTGCCGCACTTCCTACATCACCTGTCCTGATTCCCGTGGCGGACGGCTCCGTTCAGCGGAACGCAGTTGAGCCGGGTCCTGTAGATGAACCTCCAGTCAGCAAATCTGGTGAAGCTTCCACCGGGCGGAAGTGGTTGCTGGCATCCCACTTACATGTCACCTTGAATGCCTTGCCCTGGTCCGGCTTCCACTTCAGGTTTTCCACATACTGTCAGCGGATGGCATCCTTCAGTGTCCTCTCCAGCATGGTTCTGCCTCTCGGAGTGTGATCTGTGTTCTTCATCTGTGGCACCAGGACTCCCAGCTCCTGGCGTTCCTCACACCACGTCCAGCGGCAGCTGATACGCTTCTCCAGTCGTTGTGTAGCATTTGTGGGCACGAGTCCAGAGCGAAAATACCATCCATTACTTCAGGGTGGATTTGGGTTAAATTAGCAGTCTGATCAAAAGTCTTTGCTGCCCCACTTATCTTGAAAGCTAGTTTTTGTGATTTAGTAGTATTAGATATAGGATGTGACACTCACTGCTGTCTGAGACTCTCTTGACAATGGAAATTTAGGTTTCAGTGTATTAAAGGATATTACCTCCAAGTGGTTCCCCGCATGAACACTCGCAGGGAAAGCCAGGAGGAAAGTTTTGTCTTAGGCTATGCTTATTCAGCGCATATCAGGTAGCTCGATAACAAATGGAGCTTCAGGAATTTGTTAGGATTGTAATTCTTTTACTTCTAAAAGACACCCACAACTGGTAAACATGAAAATGGGTTTGAACTCTCCTGTGTAAAGAAGCATCTTAATCTCTTTTGCTGTACAGATGCTTACATTTGTGACTGATGCAAGGAGTTAAATTCATGTTGGATTTGGTCCTGGAAAAATTTGTCTAGATGATATTAATTGTAGCCCTGTTTAGTAAGGGATACGACTGAGCCAGAGCCATTTTAGGAGGCCGTGGATTGTATTGATCTGGTGGCATATTATTAAGTCTGAATTTCAACAATCTGAACATATTTTAAAAAAACTCCTAGCCAGTTTTGCTGACTACCCTTACCCTCATGTTGAGTACATTATATCATGAGGATATGGAGAATGGGTCCATCAATGGCTATTAGCCAGGATGGCAAAGGGATGCAACACCATGCTCTGAGTGTCCCTAGCCTCTGTTTGCCAGAAGCTGGGAGTGGACGAAAGGGGATGGATCACTCAGTGATTGCCTATTCTGTTCAGTCCCTCTGAATAACCTGACACTGGCCACTGTCGGAAGACAGAATACTGGGCTAGATGGACCATTGGTGTGACCCAGAATGGCCTCTTGTATGTTCTTATAACGTAGTTTCCATTTCTTCATAATAAGATCTGGTTTTGGTAAAAGAGGAAATAAAAAATACCTACTTTGTACAAGAGTTTAAATATCAACACCTTAAACTGTACCAACGTCCAAAATAATTTGAGTCTTGTTTCACCTCATGTTGTTTTCAGAAGAGATTGTACTATGTAAATGTCTTGGAAGTTGATTTATTCATTTACCTTAAGGTCAATACAAACTTTGTAATAAAATGTTAATGTAAACCTTGCTTAGCTTCTGTTTTTCAGTTCTATCACATTATCTGTTACAAGGCTACAGTATATTTGCTTGTAGCAAAGTGCAACATTAAGGTAAATGCTCATAATCTAACTAGAACATCACAGTTTTAAAATAACTAAAATAGATGAGAAATCTGAGGTAGGTGTACTGGCATGGAAGTGATAGAACCAAGTGAACTGGGGAATGGGAATATTAGAAAAGCTGAAACGTGGCACCAAGCAGTTGCTTGTAAGTAGTAGATTGATTGATTAATGTTAAGTTTAACACATTTTTGGGTGAAGATGGTGATGCACTTGTGAACTTCTAAGTTAAATATGTTAAAATGCTGTTGCCATGGAGCTGATTGTAGGGACTCGGATATAAATGAGTCAATCAGCTAATCATTTATGTCTGGTTCTCATCCAGGGGTCTGGGGCCCCCTAGGGAGCCTTGAGCAGGTTTCAGGGGGGCCTCCAAGCAGGGCCAGCATTAGACTCGATGGGGCCCAGGGCAGAAAGCTGAAGCCCAGGTCCCTGAGCCCAGCCACATGGGGCTGAAGCCTGAGCAATGTAGGTTCATGGGGGCCCCTGTGCTACCCCCTAACACCAGCCCTGGCTTTTATATGCAGAAAACCAGTTATTGTGGCACAGGTGGGCTGTGGAGCTTTTATAGCATGGGGAGGGGAGCTCAGAAAATAAATCAGAGGTTTTCAACGTTTTTCATCATTTCAAAAATAGTGTTTTGCTGACTTAAAAAAAAGTTGTGAACTTAATTTGATTAAATAGGTCAAAAATTGTTTGGACCTACTGTGGTGGAAGAACATTAATTATTAGGCATATTGATATTTTAATTAAGTAAAAATAGGTTTCTAAAATCTTACTGTTTCAGAAAATTTTGTATAGCAGGTTTAAAATGTCATTTAAATTACACAAGAATTAGATTTTTCTCTTCCTCACAGTTCCTGTATTAATGACCAGTAACCTGTTAGGACCACAATAAAAACAAGCTATATCTTGGGGAGAGGGGGAACAAACTGTCTTAAAAGTTAAATTTTATTCAAGGGCGCTTTGTTACTATGTGAGTTACAATGGAGCTTTCATCTGTTGGAGTGTTGAAACTGGAGCTGTCTGAATCAGAAGTGATATGATTTTTACAAAAAGAAAAGGCCATATTTAATCTTGATTAAAAACTCTTCACTTTAGTAGTGGGGTGGGTGGCAAGTAGGTTATCTCTGGAGTTAATCCCAATTACTTATTTTTATTTATTATTTGGATTTATAAGAACAAGGACATAAGACTCTGGGTGCCTTTAATATTTTGTTAAAAAACAGACAAATCTAGCACAATATATTCACGCTAATGAATAACACAGCTGAAAGAATTACTTTACCCCTTCCCAGTTCACCCCCTTAGACGGCACCCTAAAGATGAGCTTTGCAGCCTGTGTGGAAGATCAGCAAATTCTACCTGTTTCTTGCCAAGGAGAGTGGGAAGATTGGGTTCCAAAGTTGAGGGGCTTCTGCCAATATTTTTCTCCTTAACCCAATGAAGTTTTAGCAGTGTGGCAGGGGGAGAGGTATCTCCAGTAGGAAAGTCCATGGCCATGTAGTGCGTTATAAGTCAAAACTAGTATCTTAAACTTTACCTGAAAACCTGGAGGCAATCAGTGCAGAAGCCAAGAACTGATGTAATATATTTGCAGGGAGAGATGAATTCTCCACCAGCATTAGCTTCCGAGTGAATTTAAGATGATGTCTTAAGATCCTGCAGAGAACACTATTCATTTGTTGGGTTGTGCTTTTGCTAATCACTTCTTAAACGCTGCGTGACTACCATTTAAAGAACTACCATTTACTGTTCTCTGGGTAATGTTATCTGGGAGCTAGACTAAAGTATGGCTGTCTTCTTCAGGGTAGCCATATTGATATCAAATCATAGTGGAGACAGCACACAGGTAGTTTTTACTTGGATGTAGTTGGTCAAGGTCAATCCTATACCCCCACGTGGGGTTATCTTGACTAGCTACATCCAGTTTAAAAACTACAGAGGCCCCCCTCGCTCCCTGGATTTTATGAGTTAGCTATCTCAGTATCAACAGACCCTTTTTTGCAGTGAAGACGTAGCTTTAGTCTGTGGGAAAACATTTATCACCTAAGGGTCACCTGCATGGTCACCATTAGCTGGTTAATTCCAAGTGTTACACATATAGTGCTGAATGCAACAGTTTTCTGTGAACTATGCTCACAATTATTTTAAAAAAAATCTGATTTGAATTTAAAGTATCAAGTTCTAATAATTCAGTAACATTGAAAGGGATAGCTCAGTGGTTTGAGCATTGGCCTGCTAAACCCGGGGTTGTGAGTTCAATCCTTGAGGGGGCCACTTGGGGATTTGGGGCAAAATCAGTACTTGGTCCTGCTAGTGAAGGCAGGGGGCTGGACTTGATGACCTTTCAAGGTCCCTTCCAGTTCTAGGAGATGGGATATCTCCATTAATTATTATAATTATTATTAGCTTAAGGAATCAATGATAATATAATATAGCCTAGTGTTACAATCAAATTAAAATTTAATGCACAGTTTATTGCACATTCTATGGCGGATAGATTAGAGCTTACAATTATCTTTAAAATAGCAATATAATTTGATCACCTTTGAGAAAACTTTGCAATTTGCTAACATGGCAAAATCCAATAGGGTTCCATATATCCATGATCATAGATCGAATGCTTGATTTTCTGCAGCAGGCTGCCAATTACAAAACTATAACCTAATTTTTCTAGAAAGATTTAGTCCTAGTTAAAAAAAATTGTGTTTGAATCTTGTGTAAAAAATAAAAAGTCCTTCAGCTTTATTAATTCTTCTTTTAATTTGACCTAACTGATCTGTGTTAATGCTATTTGGACAGCTTTCAATGTTTTCGCATATGTCATTGGATGGTCTGAGTATTCAAGTAGTAGATCTAAGATTTATCTCGAACTGTGGAGTGCAAAATGCCAGAACACAGTGGTGAATTGTTAGGTGGTCAGGAATGTTTCAGTAGTCTATTTTCTCTCGGACTATTTCCACACTCAGCTGGAATAGACCATATAATTTAATAACGATGCAAAGAATTCACCTTTTACTTTAGGAAAGGAAAGGTTATATATTGACTCACTCGCTTACTCAATTTTGTTTTTGAGAAATAGTTGAGTGGTAGTTCTTCAGCTCTTACTGTGTGCTATGAAGCATTTTTCTGAAATCAGGAGGAACTAGTTATGTATTTGCTGCTTCATTTATTTCATTCATGTGCAGAGCCTGTTGCGAAGTGTGAGTAAATCAAGAGATTTAATAGCCTTTAAAAAAAAAAAAAAAGACTCCAATGACATTTTCGAAGGTTTGAGTTCAGACCCAGTTTATCAAATGGAATTTTTGACATAATGTTCAGTTTTACTTTTAAGTCTCTTTGAATTTTTTCTCAGCTAGTGACAGGCTCTCTGATAGTCAGTTACATTGTCACCATCAGAGGGGTAGCCGTGTTAGTGTGGATCTGTAAAAAGCAACAAAGAGTCCTGTGGCACCTTATAGACTAACAGCTGTATTGGAGCATAAGCTTTCGTGGGTGAATACCCACTTTGTCAGATGCGACGAAGTGGGTATTCACCCACGAAAGCTTATGCTCCAATACAGCTGTTAGTCTATAAGGTGCCACAGGACTTTTTGTTGCTGTTGTCACCATGTTGCTACATTAAGAGATTATCTAAGTGTCTAGATCACTCTTATAGATACAGGACCTTTAGTCACTAAAGTGGAACAAATTAGGGTTAGTAGCAATAAGGGGCAATTGCAAGCTACTTATATTTGACTCATAAATAGTGATTAAGTGGGAAAAGTACAATTCAGTTTGAATCTCTGAGATTATCAAAGTTAACTTGAACTGATTTTGTTGGGGAACTTGTCAGTTTTCAAAACAGTGAATTTGAGACTTGGTAAATGCAAGTGAATAAATCAAGAACTAAATATTTTTCTTCAAGTTAGTGGGTAGTTAAAGTATATGCAAGTTGTTAGTGAAATGCAAAATGTGATCTAGTTCACAAAACTAGACTAGAGATTACTTCAGTTTACTTTCTTGCAGTTAGTGGGTGGAAACACTTCAAGAACAAATTAGCTGTGTTGTGTTATGTATGGGCTTGTCATATCGACTAGTATTTCCTCATAGTGTAGGCAGATACAAAACTTTATCAAGTAAAGGTAAACTGCTTGTCTTTAAGTGTTTCTCACACTTTTTATTTTAAAAACATAGTTTTTACAAGTAACTATTCATTTGTAAATACTATGGAGAATTTGAAAGAGATCTCCATAAATTTAGTTGATGATAACACAAACTTGTGCACTGCATCGTTTACTCTAGCTTGTAGAATCCTATCTGGCACCAATGAGAATAGCATAAATATGTTTATCTGACCAGAACTTGAACCAACACTGCTTTTTATCTGGATACTTTTTAAATAAAAGCAAACTTTACTTTGAGGAGTGTTCAGGAAATATGGATTGTGCTACTTCAGAAATAGTCTGATGTCATCCCGAAGGGTGGCTTTCAGGGAAGGAGGGAAGACGCAATTTGTTTTATTGCTTAAGATTTCCAATGTTGGTAAGGAATTAGAAAGCTGAAAATAACTTCTAAAACTGTATTCCCTGTTTCACTTTCACATTTTATTTTAAATTTTCTGTAACCTAGAATGAAGTCGTGTTTTTCAGTAGTGATGGGATTTTCTTTGAGTTCTACAGACCGGGCCTCTGAGCCCAAGCAGAGGCCAGGGGCCCTGTGAAAGGGAATCTTTTTCCTTTGGAGAGTTCTCTCCAGTGTGCATGGAACAAGCCCCAGTCTGAGGAGAGTATCTGCTAGACAAATCTGCCTTGTATTATTGAACTGCAGTTGAATAATATTTTACCTGTTAAAAACCCTGTGTCTTCTCTTTAAAGCTGTTTGAATATCTAATCAGGGATTTAAGGCTGTGCTTTACAGGCAGACTAAAAAAAATAAAACTCTTCATTATTTTTTTGCTGTACACTTTTTTATTCTCATTTTATAATTTTGAAATGTGTGGCAAATGGATAATCTTTTGCTGGAAATCAGCTGTTACACTCCCTCTGTGCATATTCAGGTAAGAAAACTCCTAATAGGAGCCGATATCTTGCCTCTTGGAAGCAAGCACATTTAATCAAATAAGAGTTGGCCTGTAGTTATTTCAGTCCTATATGCCAACTCTTTAGTCTTCCCTAGAAGTATTTTCAGTAAATGCCTTTAGGCTGCTGTTTCTGTACCATTCTCACCCATGCTTTTACTTCTGCTATTTTTTCATTTGGTTACCTGATAAATTTCAGTTTGTTGCTCAGAAGCACAGCAGAAGAGTTTGGTGCAGTTTTAATTATATTTCAACAAAAAGCAGTTGCCTGATGGGGGAAACATAATTTGTTACACAATCATGTTTGTGATTTTCCTCGGTGAATCTTTAGAAGAGTATCTGTGGGGATACAGGCCTTATCCCCAAGCTCCTTAAAGCCACTGGGAGTCATTCCATTGACTTCAGTGGGCTTTGGATCAGGTTCTGTAAGAACTGAAATTTCTTACCCTCAACAACAAATGTCCATAGTTTGCAAGTTTGGTCAGGGTAGTGTTAGTATAGCCACAAATGCCAGTTCAGTTATAATTGGTTGGAATTAGATTTTATTATCCAAACCAAAAGCCATATCTTTAATTCATAAGTCCAACTTTTTAACTCCTTTAAAATCAGAAGGATTTAATTTTGATATAAGTATTGTCCTGTAACACAAGAATAATTTTAAAAGGTATTAATATTTAGAATTATCAAATGTAATTCATTTTTGACATATTTTGTTTTGTGACTCAAACCTTCTGAAGACCAGTTTTATCTGTATCTCTTGGAAATGAGTGACCTCACTTAAATACTTACCAAACTTGGACAAATACAAATTAGCATATTTTTCCCATCACTGTGCATTGGACTTACACAGGCAAGTCCCATAAACACTACTGGGAATTACCAGTATACATCCCTATCAGGTGGAGTGTGGACTCAAGATGTATTATCTACTTATTTCTAAATGTGGCAGTAGTGATTCACAGTAGGTCTTGGACTTTTCACACTTACCAAGAACTGATTTCAGATTTGTTTTGAAAGATTATTAGCCAAGATTTTTGTTGCTTGCCATGACTATTTAGTAGTTTTAAGAAAAAACGAATTATTCCAAAATTCTTAATGAGTATTTCAGTAATCATTTAGTTTGCTAGGGTGTTGTGAGGCTTAATTTGTTAATATTTGTAATATACTTTGAGACACTCAAGTAGAAGAAAATAAAACTTTATTTTAAAGTGATTTATTGTTTAACAAAACATTTAAATCAACAGGAACATAAAAAAATTAATTTATACTTCCTCAACCATTGCCTCTTACTGGGTACGGGCTCAGAAGCAACAAGTTCTCATATTGCTGATCTTCATTTTTTTTGTGTTGCTAGTTTCATTTTCTTCCTTTGGAAGTCATTCTGTGCTTGTGTGTGTGTGGTGATGGGCAGACGGGACTCCTCCCTGTATTCTGTCTCAGTCATAACTTTTGTTCATAACCTTAAGTTTTACTATTCTCTATTCCAGCTGTTCCCAACCTTTTTTTTTCTGAGCCCCTCTTGGGAGATTCCTGTCCCATTCACACCCCTTTTTTCTAAGAAATGAGGTGGGGGGTAGGAGGAGGGTGTCTGGTACCCATGGGAGCCAGCAGCTGGGACCACACAGACCCCCCTCTTGACCCCAGCCCTTCAGCAGGTCCCAGTCAGTTCCTCACACTTCAAAAACCTCTCCTTTGAATGAATTGATTCCCAATGTCTGGTCCTCTGATGTCTTTCTGAATATTGTCCCCTGTCAAGCACTGTGCCCCCCTCTTCCTCTTCCAGGCTAGCCACATTTGGCTTAAGTTTTTAATGGGATTTTCAAGTACGTGTTATGTAATGTATAAACATTGCATAAGGCATTTTTTCAGTGTCTGAAAAATGCAATAGTGCTTACACACCAAAGTCTGTTTTTCTTTCATTTCTTTTACAAGATTTTTAACAGCTGACTGTTTTGCCCTTGTGTAGTTTCTTTGTTTTTTTTTTTTTCTCGTTATGATGACCCTGAGTGAATTCTGCTTTGTACTTGTGGCAGTGCTGAAATATTTTTAGAAAGAGGTTTAAAAAAACCTCAACTGTCTTGTTTACGATTTTTGGTGAGGGAGAGTTAACATTATCTAGCCCTACAAATCATACTCCTACTTCATAGTAGTAGCAGTAAGTAACTCTTGTACTCTAATATTTTTGGTTCTCGTATTTATTTCCACTGGCCTTACAAAATCCTAAGGCATGAGAGTAAGTGACTCATTGATGTGATATAGGAATGTTAGCTGTCATCCAAACACTTCATTCACTTGTTGTTTTACTGGGATTTGAATCACAAGTTACAAGTCAGTGACACAGATTTTTATAATACACAAACAAGTGTCCAAATATTTTTAAAAGCAAGCTATTCTAAGTGTGTGCAAATTTATTGGGACAGTGGTGGGTGGGAATTAACTGACAGCATACACATAGGTTATATTTTTAAAGTGACTTGTCTGATGACAACCTATGTCTCAAACACAAAAAGAAGGTAAACACAATTGGAATTTGGCTACAGTTGTTTAAAATTAAGTTACACTAAATTACGTTTGTAATTTTGTAGACCTGTGTTTATAATCCGTTATCTGTTGTGATTCTTAATTCCTCAGTTTGTGTCAATTCCAAAGAATGTCACATATATTCTGTACTGCTGTTCAGGAAGAATGCATAGTAGGCATGCACAATTTTCCTGAAGTGCAATATGGGATGCAACTGAATGGGTGGATCTAGGGAAGGAATTTGGCAAAGTAGCGGTATTTGTTTCTTCTGCTGCTCAATACTGTTTTGTAGGGCAGCCGAGGCTGGAAACCTATTTTTATAGTCAGCTCTGGATTGGGTGTGCCATTTACAGCACTCCGGATTTTAAAGTGCAGGCCAGCAGCTTGCCTAATGAAGAGTAACTGAATCTTATTAATTTGTTTTTGTTTTTGTTGTTGTTGTTGTCTCATGCAGCTGAGCATTAGGATTTTGCTAACCTGAACAAAAGAGGTAAATGGATGGGGTACCATCATTTCCTTCAGCCTTGGCCACATAGGTTAAGATATAAGTCTTATAATGTATTGCTTGGTGGCAGCAGGAGAAGGAGTACTTGGCACAAATATTTGGTTTAACAAAACACTTTCCAGAGAATGTGGTTGCAAGAAAACCCACCATACCATATTTTCTTGCTCTTTCTGCCTCCTTACCCTCTCTTTCTCAGTGCTTGACTATAGTTAAGGAATTGCATCTTCAAGTTGGCCATTTGAGGTGCGCTAACTGGGTTTTGATAAATGCTCTTACAATTTACATTTAATTTTAATCTCGGAAGATTAGCTAATAATTAAGAAGGTTAAGAAGATGCTATGCTCTGATTCTGCCAACTGCAATAGTACTTCATATGTATCAGAGCCTTCCATAAACTATGGAAAGCATGCTCTTTGTAACCATATTTTTATAAGATATTGGGTCATTTGCATGGAACATTTTTTTTTTTTTATAGAATAATGTGACCTGGATGTTTTCTAATAGGTATCTTTTGCTCTTATTTATGTCTGTGTTGCTAAAATGAATCTGGAACAGTTAATTCCAGAGCTGCTCTTTCTTATTGGTAGGGCCCTACCAAATTCATGGTCCATTTTGGTCAATTTCACGGTCATAGGATTTTAAAAATCGTAATTTTCATGATTTCAGCTCTTTAAATCTGAAATTTCACAGTGTTGTAATTGTAGGGATCCTGCCCCAAAAAGGAGTTTTGTGTGTGGGGGGGTGTCACAAGCTTATTGTAGGGAGCGTTGTGGTACTGCTAACCTTACTTCTGCACTGCTGTTGGTGGTGGTGCTGCCTTCAGAGCTGGGCAACTGGAAAGTGGTGGCTGCTGGTCAGGAGCTCAGCTCTGCAGGCAGAGCTGCTGCCAGCAGCAGTGCAGAAGTAAATACGGCATGGTATGCTATTACTACCCTTATTTCTGCGCTGCTGCCTTCAGAGCTGGATGCCTGGCCAACAGCCGCTGCTCTCCCACCGCCCAGCTCTTAAGGCAGTGCAGAAGTAAGGGTGGCAATACTTCAACCCCCCCTAAAATAACCTTATGACCCCCCCCCCTGCAACTCTCTTTATGTCAGGGCCCCCAATTTGAGAAACCTGGTCTCCCCCGTGAAATCTGTATAGTATAGGGTAAAAGCACACAAGACCAGATTTCACAGTCTGTGATGCGTTTTTCACGGCTGTGAATTTGGTAGGGCCTACTTATTGGATTGGTGTCAAACACTGTAAACCACCCGATCTCTGCTTTGGGAGCAGTAGTTGCCAAAGCATAGTTTGTGTGAACATTTAATGTGGTGCTTGATGTTTCTTGCTTTTACTTTCAGTCTTGTGTTGAGAGTTCTGATTTTGTTGGCTTTGGTTTTAGATCTATCTTTCTGTGTAGAACTAGGTACCTTTACAATACAAACTTTGCTTTGTAACTCTTGTTCTCCTCTGTTCCCCAACACACAATTCCTCTCAAAGTAAAGGGAAATGACCATTTCTGGAAGATTATATGAGATTAATCAAATGGCAAATAAGACAGTTTTTCCCAGCACTTGACATTTTAACTCTTGTAAGAAAAGCAAGTGGGCAGGATCTGTACGATCTGCGTCACTGAGTAGGAGTCGAGGGGAGAGTTTTTAACTGACTTAATTGAACGCTGCAAATCATGATATTTATATGATGAGTAATTTTAAAAACTCCAAAGCAACTCAAAATAAGATTGGGTTTATAGTCTCTTTCTTGACGGGAAAGAATAATCTGCAAGCAAAGATTTCCAGTTGTAATTTTTGGAGACTGTCCGTTCTTAATATTAGCTGTGTGCTTGGTTCTGGGCCAGGCATATGTAGCCCAGTTCCTGTGCTGAGGATCTTAGTCTGAACGATGGACACAGATAATATACTTCGAGAACCTGAAGAAGTATTAACTTAGAATGCTAAATAAATTAGCCAGAGGCATACATTTCTACAGATTTAGAAAGCCTATTTCTCCTTTCTTCTCCTATTTCAGATTTTGTTGGTTTTATAAAATAATACCTACAGCTGCTTAAGTAATTTAATTTGTTTGTTTAGTAATGAAGCACACGGACATTGCTTGAAACTCTTCAGCTCCACCTCTCTTCTGGGTCACTGAGTTTTGGCAAATGCAACTATCTTGCAGCTGGTGCTTTTACTGTTACTCATTCAGCTCTGTTGGCTGAAAATGGATAATCTCTGCCAGGATCATGCCCATCATATCATTGGTGCCTGCATATTTTACTGTGTAAACAAAGAAATTACATGAGCCTTGGCCTGCATAGACCATCCTGTGATTTCTGTTGCACCTCTGTCCATTACCATTAGGATGGTCTGTAAACAAGCTTTTAAAACTTTCCATATTAATAGTGGCTAAAATGGACTTTCCACAGTAATGAACGGTCAAAAGAAAATGCACACTTTTGGTGGTTTAAGAAATTCCCACTTTTGGTCACAGCAATCATAGAAGTTAAAGTTCCCCATTTCATTTTCTTCGTGGGAAGTTTAGAGGAGAGGTAGGTCTGCTTGCTATCTCTAGTTTGAGAGCTGATGACTTAAATAGAATAAGAGCTTTTGAGTGCCATCCCATGTTGCATGTTACTTGAGGGTAGATCTATGCTGCTTCTTGAAACCCTTTGTCTTCGTCCAGGAAGCTGATGGGACAGTTGCATGGCCCATTTTTCACTGGTCTGGGTCTTGTGGTGCTGTCTCTTGTTAAACGTTGGCCTCTTCTTGCATTATATTTCTTTTCTTTTTATTTTCTTACAATTGCTTTACCTCTTCCCCACTAAGTATGAGATGATATAGATTTAGTTGGGGATTGGTCCTGCTTTGAGCAGGGGGTTGGACTAGATGACCTCCTGAGGTCCTTTCCAACCCTGACATTCTATAATATGTTTACAGTCCTGAGAAGGCTGTTTGCTCTTCAGATATTATTGCATCACCTCCTTTGTTGTTCTTCCCAGTGTATATATACAAATGTAAAGAGCATATGCATTTTAACTGTGCTATAATAGCACCAAGTAGTAACTTCACCACATAGCTTAACCATTGTGTTCAGCTTGTAAACTGTATTGTTTCCTTTACAGGACCCGTCGGGGCACAGCCCCTTCTTATGGTGCCCAGACGTCCCGGCTATGGCACCATGGGCAAACCTATTAAATTGCTGGCCAACTGCTTCCAAGTTGAAATCCCAAAGATTGATGTCTACCTCTATGAGGTGGATATTAAACCAGATAAGTGTCCTCGCAGGGTGAACAGGTAAGTCGGTCACAGAAGTTGTAATTTAATCTAAACTATATTGAAATCTTTAAGCAACATAAGATCCTAGTGAAGTAATTAAAAGCTATAAAGTTATTTTGCAGTAGCTTATTTTAAGAGCTGTCAGTGACTTCTACTTCCACTGTATGCTCCCTGAAGTTTAGCGAATAGGAATTTGTTCCCAAATGTGTCTGAGTTATTTATAATATGTCTCTCAGTGGTATTGGGATGGGATGGTATCTTGCAGAATCAAAGTAAATAAAGTAGTTGGAATATATTGTGCTGGCTAATAATATCAAAGGCAAATAATAATTTTTTTCCAGTAATCATTGAGTTTTAAATGAAATAGGCCAGATTTCTCGCACTTATTTCTCAGTGTGCAATTAACCAGGAGTAAAGGATGACAGATTCAATCCTACATGCATATCTTAAGCCTAATTTATTTTAAATGCAGCATTAGAGATTCACAGTAAAATATAATGCTATGATGCCATCTCTTTCAATGGAATGAGCAATGGTGCAAATCCAGCTTTTTTTTCATATCTAAATTGCTGTTCTTGTTCACCCAATTTAGTGTAGCTGAGTTATGTAGAATTCAGTCTGAACTACAGACCAATCAGCTTAACTTCAATACCCAGAAAAATAATGGAGCAAATAATTAAGTAATCAATTTGCAGACATTTAGAAGATAAGATAAGTAACAGTCAGCATGGATTTGTCAAGAACAAATCCTGCCAAACCAACCTAATAGCTTTCTTTGACAGGTTAACAAGCCTTGTGGATGGGGCGGGGGAGGGAGAAGCAGTAGATGTGGTATATCTTGACTTTAGTAAGGCTTTTGATACGGTCTCGCATGACCCTGTCATAAACAAACTAGGGAAATACAACCTAGATCAGCGGTTCCCACAACAAACTTTTTTGGTGGCCTCAGAGAGCAGTCACCGACTTTTGCTGGTGGCTGCTCTAACAATTTTTCCTAAAATACTTAATTACCTTTAGGAAAAACAAATAAATATGCACATATACCTGTCCAAATCATTGTAATGTATTTATGTAGGATATTGCAGACTCAATAATAAAAATAATGTAGGGTTGTCTCTATTCTTTACTGGACCTAAACAAAATAGAAACAAACAAGGTGCTTTGCATGTTCTTGTCTTTTTGTTGTTGTTGTTTCTCTCCCTTTTTTTTTTTTTTTTTTTTTTTAAGACTTGCTATCTAGTCTGCTTCTGTGACAAGTGATATTTCTGTTTGTTAATATCAGTTTTCATAGCAGACTAGCTAGCTGGGAGGCAGTGAAAAGTGATATTAACAAACATACAAATATTACTTTTCACATAACCAGACTAACTCAGCCCTGGCAAGGCGGGGGACAGGATGGGGAGGGAGGGTAGGAAGGCAGCCGGGGTCCAGAGGGGATGGGGGACCGGGGGAGGCAGCGGGTGTCTGGGGGGATGGATGGATGGGGACCTGGGGGAAGCAGGGGGTGGGAGTTTGAGCCTGTGGCCAGCATCCGCCACCACATGGCTGGAGCCCGAAGTCCAGCGGCTAGAGTGTGTGGCCAGGGCACAGAGTGTGCGGCTAGCACCCACCACTGCACGGCTGGGGTCTGGGGCTGGATTCCGTGGCCAGAGCCCAAACCCCTGCCACTGGGATGGAGCCCACCACCGTGTGGCCCACGCCCAGAGCCAGAGGAGGCAGTGGGGACCGGGGTGATGGGGAGGTGGTGGTGGTGAGCGTGGGGTTTGGGCCCCGACGCTGTGGGGACTGGGGCCCTTGGGAAGGTGGGAACTCACACCGGCTGCCTGCTCATCTGGCGTTTGTGGCTGTAGAGGGGGACAGGGCCCAACCCTTGCTGGCGGTCCTGGGAGAGGGGCCACTGCTTTGCCCTCTTTTCCAATCACTGGCCAGGAGGCTACGGTCGCACGAGAATCACCTGGTGGCTGCATTTGAGTAACACTGACGTAGATGGAGCTACTATGAGGTGGGTGTTGAATGGGTTAGAAAACCGTTCCTGGAGAGTAGTTATCAGTGCTTCACGGTCAAGCTGGAAGGGCATATCAAGTGGGGTCCCTCAGGGATCAGTTTTGGGTCCTGTTCTGTTCAATATCTTCATCAATGATTTAGATAATGGCATAGAGCGTACGCTTATAAAGTTTGTGAACAATACCAAGCTTGGAGGGGTTGCAGATGCTTTGGAGGATAGGATTAAAATTCAAAATCATCTGGACGAACTAGAGAAATGGTCTGAAGTAAATAAGATGAAATTCAATAAGGACAAATGCAAAGTGCTCCACTTAGGAAGAAACAGTCAGTTGCACACATACAAAATGGGAAATGACTGCCTAGGAAGGAAAGGGATCATAATGGATCACAAGCTAAATTTGAGTCAACAGTATAACAGTGTTGCAAAAAAAGCAAACATCATTCTGGGATGTATTAGCAGTAGTGTTGTAAACAAGACACAAGAAGTAATTCTGCTGCTGTACTCCGTGCTGATTAGGCCTCAGCTAGAGTATTGTGTCCAGTTCTGGGTACCACATTTCAGGGAACGATGTGGACAAATTGGAGAAAGTCCAGAGAAGAGCAACAAAAAATGATTAAAGGTCTAGAAAACATGACCTATGAGGGAAGATTGAAAAAAAAAACTGGGTTTGTTTATTCTGGAGAAGGGGAGTGCGTGTGTGTGTGTGTGTGGGGGGGGGAATGACAACAGTTTTCAAGTAAATAAAAGGTTGTTACAAGGAGGAGGGAGAAAAATTGTTCTTGTAAACCTCTGAGGATAGGACAAGAAGCAATGGGATTAAAACACAGCAAGGGAGGTTTAGGTTGGACATTAGGAAAAACTTCTTAACTGTCAGGGTAGTTAAGTACTGGAATAAATTGCTTAGGTATGTTGGAGTTTTTTAAGAGCAGATTAGACAAACACCTGTCAGGGATGGTCTACATCAGTGGTTCTCAAACTGTGGGTCAGGACCCCAAAGTGGGTCGTGACTCCATTTTAATGGGGTCGCCAGGGCTGGCTTAGACTTGCTGTGGCCTGGGACTGAAGCGGAAGCATGAGTCCCACCGCCAGGGGCCGAAGCTAAAGCCGAAGAGCTTCAGCCATGGGTGTTGGGGCTCAAGTTACAGGCCCCCTGCCTTGCGCTGCAGGCCTGGGGCTTGGGTTCCCCCACACACCGCCCAGGGTGGTGGGACTCAGGCAGGCTCAGGCTTTGGTCCCCTCTCCTGGGGTCATGTAGTAATTTTTGTTGTCAGAAGGGGGTCACAGTGCAATGAAGTTTGAGAGCCCCTGGTCTAGATAATACTTAGTCCTACTTTGTGTGCCTAGAGTGCAGGGGACAGGACTAGAAGATCTATTGAGGTCCCTTTAATAGGCAGCAGGTTTAAAACAAATAAAAGGAAGTATTTCTTCACACAACACACAGTCAACCTGTGGAACTCCTTGCCAGAGGATGTTGTGAAGTCGAAAACTACAACAGGGTTCAAAAAAGAACTAGATAAATTCATGGAGGATAGGTCCATCAATGGCTATTAGCCAAGATGGGCAGGGTTGGTGTCTCTAGCCTCTGTTTGTCAGAAGCTGGGAATGTGTGACAGGATGGATCACTTGATGATTATTTGTTCTGTTCATTCCCTCTAAAGCACCTAGTATTAGCCACTGTCAGAAGCCAGGATACTGGGCTAGATGGAACTTTGGTCTGACCCAGTATGTCCATTTTTATGTTCTTGCATTATGGTCTTCCAGTCCCACAATTCTATGATTCTTCCCTGGTGTCTCTCTCAGGTCCTTCCTCTGTCTCTCAAACTGTAACTGATGTTCAACATGATCTTGAATCAGCCATAGCTCACTTTTTCTTTATGTAGAAACAAAAGACCCATAAGCTGGATATAATTAGGTTTTGACTTGTTTCAGAAAGGTCAAACTGTACTGACTCTTGTCACATAAATTTGGTGTACATCACAAGCTGAGTTTGTTCATCTGATATAAGAAGACTATCCTAAAATATTGAATTATAAATATAAAATTCTATCCCATTCTGCAGTTGTAGGCTATAGATAAAGATGAGTCTTGTTGCTTGGTCACTGCTGACTTAATTTCAGACTTTACAGAGTCAAATTTGAAACAAGGAATGTGGTGTTAAGTTATTCAATGTAATCTGCATGTCAAGCATACATTTTAATATTACCCTGAATCCTTCCGAAAACTCATTTGTGTGCTTTGTGCAGGTTGTGTGTGTTATAGGTGAAGCTGGCAGCAATGTCTATAGTTAAGAGAGTCTAACTTTCCATTTATAAGACCCATCTTCATTATCTTAAGTGGTAGAGATCTTTGCTGTGTATCTAAAGGTTTCAACCCTGCTGATGACCCATATGATGGTCAATATGGGTCCACATGATGGAATTTTTTCACTTGTGTTTTTGTAAAGTAGGAAACAGATTTTTTTTTAAAAAAGTTAAATTTGTCAAGGCTGCAGAGGAAAGCAGGCAGTAGTTCAGTGCCAGAACCAAGGTTGCCTGTACAGCCTAACACATCCCAATTGAGTGCTTGACTCTTGTGGCCTGGAAGTACTTTTAATGTAATTTGTTGTAAGCAATATTTAATTTGTATCTTGTCCTTAATATCATGAGTTTTAGAGCAAAATACATCTCTACA
Source organism: Emys orbicularis (assembly GCF_028017835.1). Lineage (NCBI taxonomy): Eukaryota > Metazoa > Chordata > Testudines > Emydidae > Emys > Emys orbicularis. The sequence goes on along the minus strand of NC_088705.1, from coordinate 3,614,823 downwards.
GTTCAGAAGGAATTAGATTGGTCCAAAATGTGCCAATAGAAAAGATGAATCATTTTATAATAATTTGTAAGGAAGATGAATAACTTCATATTTCCTGTCTGCTTCCTCTGAACTGAATAGTTTTGATGGAAAGAGAGTGAGACACTTTTTTTTCTTGGTGTCTCATGCAGTGCATTTTGCCAGTTGGCAAGAAGGGTGGTTTCCATAATAATGAAGTAAAAGACCAATTTCTGCAGCCCTGACCTACATAATTTAAAAAAAAGAAGAAAAAAAAAATCCTCTTCCCTCATAACTTCCTTGAGATTCAGTGCTGTTTTTCATGTATCTACTGTAGATAACTTGTTGATTCAGCAATTCTACCCCTCTTCCTGGTTTTGATCTGAGGTTCTGATAATCCTAATTGTCAGTATGTTTCAGATGAATATTTTTCAGCTTTGCAGTGTTGTAGCCATATTGGTCCCAGGATCTGAGTGTGACAAGGTGGGTGAGATAATATAGTCTACTGGACCAACTTCTGTTGGTGAAAGAGACAAGCTTTTGAGCTCCATAGAGCTTTTAGGAGCACTCTGTGGAGCACGAAAACATCTTTCACCAACAGAAGTTGGTCCAATAGACTATATTATCTCACCCACCTTGTGTCTCCAGTATTTTTCAGCTGATGGTTAAGTGCTGCAGTTATGGCACCCTATAAATACTAAAGATAGATAGTGTATCACCGAACGGGTTTATAATGGAAGCACCAACACTTGGCAATTGGTTTGATGTGTAAGTTTACTCTTGTGATTTACTGGTTATTGGCATATAGCTTCATCAAATGAACAGTGTGATAGAATGATAATCTTCAAGATGCAGGAGAAATATTAAGTACTCTAGGCTGACTTTCTCTTAGGTTGATTTCAGATGGCTTCATAGGATTCTGTTAACTGTCGCTTTGCTAAAAGCTGTAAATGAGGGCTTCTGCAGTGCAAACTAACAGCGTGCCTTATTATTTATTGCACTGATCTGATCTGGAGGAAAGTACCCAACAAAACACTAACTGTTGGGAAGCTTTTCTTTCAGTTGCTGCCGTATAAGTGCTGAAGTCTCTTGAGAGAACCACATCAAAAAGAGTGCAACAGCTAACGGTGTGTCTAGTTAATGATCTCACTTAAAAGGTGGGAAATTTTACAAAAGTCTGAGTATCACACATGACTTGAAATAAACAATTGGGGAGTAATATCAAAGTAGAGCACTTCCAAAAACCAGGAGCCCACCACCTTTCATATTCCTGTTTGCTTTTTTAGTGTGGTCTCATTTATTAAAGTATGTTTGCAATGCTGTAGGTAAGGGTTTGTGAGAACTTCAATTAATCTTTTATTGGTTATGTACTATAGTTAAGTGCTATGAGTTTTTATATGATAGAATTTGTCAGAATATTTGGTTTGGCTATTTAACATATGTCTTTGACGATCAGTAGAGCTGATAGACACTTCCGATAATAAGACCTTGTTTTCAGTTGCTTGTAACTTTACCCAACTTTGGAAAATTCAGGCTGAAATCTTTCATACTGTGTGCCTCCCTTGAGTAAATTTTTGGACAATTTTGGCCAAAAAGTTTTATTCAATTGCCTATGCTAAAAAAATGTTGCAGCCTTTTCTTTGAAATGCTCTAGCTTTGGAGCAGGGATTTGAAATTTGCCAGGGGGATAGCTTTTGTGTCAGGAATGTACCTTTTGCTGTCTTCGTAAAAATCCACTCAAATTTGACCTTTGAAAATCGCCGTTCGCACGTTCCCAGTAGAGACATCCTAGAGCTTAACAGCTAAAATCTTCAAAGGTTATCCTCACTGATCATACACCAGCCTCTCACAGCTTCTAGTGTTGACAAGACTCCACCTGCCTTCCCCACATGGCTACTCCAGCACATGGCTATGGGGGCTCAGAAGAACTTCACCTGTAATGGTTACTCCCAGCAGCTTTGGGCCAGGCACCAGAATTGAGAGTATAGAACCGTAACACTCTCCCCCTCTGCTTCCGCTGACTCTCCCACTGCTGGCACCAAGGCAGCATGGAGGAGAAAGCCATTAGATTAGAATGGAGAGGGAACAAAAGCTGAATGAGGGTGAGAGAGAGAAGTAGATTGGGACAGAGTCTGGTGAGACTGGAATTTGGAGGCGGGAGGAGAAACTGGGAATTGGAGGAGGGAGAGTGGGTCCAGTTGGGCAAGGGACCCTGTGGAAAATATAGTATAGGATCATGTTATTAAAGACTGTCATGCATGTGTACAAGGGGGCTGAATTAAGGTTGCAAAGACGGTCTTAATTCTGGCATTTCCTAATGTTTGAGTTTGCAACCTTAATGCTCTTTTAATGCTGTTTTTTGTGTATAATAGTAAATCAGAGTTTGGGGGAGGATCATGAATAGTTGATAATATGGACTAATTTTTTGTGTGTTTATATTTTTGGTATCTGATATTTATAGACTCTATTCTTGGTGAAGTTGGAATAGTTCAGATGTTTGCCACCCATGATTTCTGAATTATCACTAAAACTAAGCTACAACTGGTTAGTCAACATTTTATAAACTTTTAAATATGAATATAAGTGTTTGCTGCTTTACATATTAAAATACATTCCCCCTGTTCCAGGCAATTTTCTGGGTACATCTAGCATTTTATGAAGGTCTCAGTCACTATGTATGGATTGAGCAGTGGTAAATTTTAGAGTGTTTGTAAAATGTTTTGAGGAGCGATTTGAAGGCAAGGAGGCTGCTTGGCTAACAAGAAGGGCATACTTTTCCAAGCATAAGAGTCACTGTAGTAAAAGTTGCAAACACAAGTAGAGAAATAGTAATGCCGGGTATTGGGTTCAGCTCAACAAACCTGTATTGGTTTGATATGCACTTGAATCCAGCCCATGTTTTCTTATGGCTTAAATAATAAAATACCAGTTTAATTTTTATTAAGCTCTTAATTTACAGGAGCACTGTAAAGCTCATGTCCCTAAAATATTTTTATCTGGTCCCATGATTTAAACGTTTCCTTGAAATGCTGTTGTACTCTGAAATATTATTTTCAAGTGGGTATTGAATGGGTTTCTTTTTTATCTATGATTTCCATCTATCTGTGAATAAGTAGATGTTATTGGCTGGTCCTTCAAACCCTCCTTATTATCTGAAAATCAAGTTCATCCATTAGCCATAACTTGGCTTAACTAATGCATTAAAAGTGTAATTAAGGTGCAGTTAGGGGGTCCATCTCTGTATACCTGCATGAAGTTTCTCCGTTTGGAATCTAGTTAAAAATTCTGCTGGTGTGTGGGCCAGTAGAAAAACCATCTCACTTTCCTTCAGCTGTATTGACTCTTTATTACTTTCTGTATGACTAATGCACTGATTTTGGCACTAAAGTGAGCATATGTGACTCCAGTACATACAAGCAGCAACTCTGACTATGAAGATACCTTTTGTAGTCAAATTAGACTATAATCATATTTGAAAGTCTCAAGAAGTTTTATATTTTAAATTGCATCATCAAATTAAATACTAACAGTTACTGTGATTCCTGCTGCAAATGGCAGCATGGAATCTGGTATCTTTGTCGAAATCCTGCATGTGCTTAGTAGATTTGTTTATAATAGGTTACACTAAACTTGCTGTCTGTTTAAAAATGTCACCAGCTGTGTGTATGTGTAAAAAATAAATATATAAATGTGGCAGGTATTAATTAAAAACACAATTGTTGAAATCTTTAATATACAGTAAGTGCTACAGATTGCAATAATGAGCCCGATAAAGGGGTATTGTGTCTGCAGAACAAATGAGTGGCCAGAAAATGTACCCTGACTGGGTACTTATTGGGGTCCAGGAAGTGGGCAGGCGTAAGGGAGACAGGCAGCTACGACTTGCACTACATGAGAGTTAATACAATACCAAAATGCCTTTTCCTTTGAAGAACTGTCTTTGGAAATAGACTTCGTGGTATCTTGCTGGCTGTCTCTAGTATTTTGAATGCGAGTATATAAACTGTAGTGTAGTATTCCTCTTCTGTTTCCCTTCTCACTTCTCATTGCTGTATTCTTCCTTAAGTCTTCCCTATTGAGTTAACCAGTGCTGGTCTTTGAAGACGACAGTACAGATAAGTTCAATGGAGCAAAGCTGCAGTTAGAAACTGTTAGCTGAGACATAGCTCTGTTGGTAAAAGGGTATAGAAGCTGTCTCCCTCTTTTCCCGCTTCTCCCCACCTCCTTTATCTTTCTTGTTCAGCTCTTGTCTCAGTTTGCAAATTGGAATTTATTGAAACATTGGCATTGCGTAGTTTATAGTCTGATGTATGTTGGACATAGTGGAGCGAAGTGGCAGTGCACCAAAGTGTAGGGAGGGGTTTTCAGACAAGAGGGACTTGATTGTGGTATGCAAGAAGAATCATTAGTAATGGGACACTAAAAAGGTCTTGTTACAGTGCAAGGGCGTGCACATTTCTAGTGGTTTTTGTTTGTTTTTTAAGATTTGAGTCTGTTACAAAACCCTCAAAATGGAGAGAATTGCAGATTGGATAACATTTTACTTTTATTTCTTGGCCTTGGGAAAAGTATTGTTTTGGGAAATTTAACTGCTGTTACTAATTTTGCTTAAAAAGGGAAACAAAGTGTTGCAGTCATTTTATGGAAATACTTTGGGTTAACATTATGCATTCAGGAAGGGTCATATAAGTAAACTTTTCTGTTTGGGAAAAAAAAATGCAAATTAAGTATTTTCTCCCACTGTCTATTGTAATTTAAGAATGGGAACACTTAGTATGCTATAGCTAACAAAAATCCTGATTCTTAGCAGAGTAAGAAGCAGCTGCAAGGCCATTGAGAAGATAAGTTGGTTTTAGTTTTTTGACGTTTTTGGTTTTTTTGTAACATTTGATGCCAGCTCTAATCAGATGGATTGCAAAAGAGGGAAGTCCCTGGACTCCTTATGTACCTACCTGAATCTATTACAATTTGTGTGAGGGATTAAAAGAATGTGGAAATTCCATGGTGGCTGCTTTCTTATAGTATTCAGTGGATGTATTAGGTTATTGTATTTTTTATTTATTAATCTTAACTGCTATTAAAATCAGAATAAACCATAATCCTACTCAATTTTTGTTACTTGTAATCTTGGCTTTGGGTGGGATTAAAATGTAGGGATTTAAAAACATTTAAGAATTTTTAAAAGGCCAACATTCTTGGGTATTTTTAATACTGAAGCAGCCTGGAGAAGACAGTAACCAACTCCTTTTTGCAGATTGATGTATAGATTAACAAATTTTTGGATGAATTAAAACAGTGAAAATTGTATGGTTTCCAGGAGTGACCATAACCACCAGTTGTAAGGTTAAGCGTGTACATTTTCCATAGTTCCAGCTTGTGTGCTTGAAGGTAAGCTGCTTCTGATGTGTTTGTAGCACAGTGGGGCATCAGTCCTGTTCGAGGCTTTGGGGTACTATCGCAATACAAATAAATGATTTGTAAGCAACTACATTGCTGGTGGTATTGCATATCCTTCAGCATTTCATTATTCAGTATTTTGTCTGAATTTCTTGAACTACTTTATGGAATATCAGTCAGGTGCAGAACAATTAATTTTCTCTAAATTAGCGTACTGAAAACTGCTTGAAGAAAGTGTGTGAAAGATATGAAGGCAGTTGTTTGCAGTGATACAATCTTTCATGTCTATTGAATTGTAGATATTTCTGTTCTCTTACAACTGTGCCTTTTTTTAGGGAGGTGGTGGACTCCATGGTGCAGCATTTTAAAGTGACAATATTTGGGGACCGTAGACCAGTTTATGATGGGAAGCGAAGCCTTTATACAGCCAATCCACTCCCTGTAGCAACCACTGGGGTAAGACATATTGGTACTTTTCCGTTGTTACACACCGCTTGTCAGAAAAGAATATCTTTCTAAAAATGTTAGCTTCAGAAATATTGAAAATACCTTAGTACAGTGGTCTCCAAAGTGGGGTGCGCAGCAGGAGGAGCCCCCCTCTTTTTTTTTTTTTTTTTTTTTTTTTTTGCTTCGTCCGTTCGGGCAGGAGTCCGAGCGGCTTCTCCCTCCTCCCCCCCCACTTCGGCAAAAATGGTAGAGCCGGCGCGGCAGGGGGTGCGTGCTCAAAATTTTTTTACTGATAGGGGTGTGCGATCAAAAAAGTTTGGAGACCACTGCCCTAGTGTATCTGAAATGCAATAAGAACCGCCCTAATATACACCTTGATGATCCATAAACCCCATAATATTCAGAAAATAATAGTCTTTACCATCTTCTCAGTAAATATTTAATAGTATTCAATATTTTTCTATACTGAGATCTCATATTAAATACTCAGTTTTACAACATATAGTATATAGTATAGTAGTTCTCAAACTTTAGCAACCCAAGGACCCCCTTTTGGATTTAAAATATTTCTTGGACCCTCAAGCCCCCTGTTCAGCCCCAGACCCCACCCCCACTCCACCCCTTCCTCCAAGACCCACCCCTGTGCCATCTCTTCCCGCCCCCACTCCACCCCTCCTCCTCCTCCTCCTCCTCTTCCCCGCCAATATACCCAGATGTACAGACACTCTTTTCCCAACCTATGTATTATATACTTTTTTTAACATTAGCTTTAATAAAAATTTTAAATTTATTAGTAGCCATATTATTAAACAGTCACAAATAGGCTTTCAAGTTAAAATTTTCTTAAGATAATGAGTTCGCACTTTGTGGCTAGACTGCTAATACATGAACATATGGATCACATAATTAAGGCGACGTATGCAGCTTGTTGCATCCAGTTTCCTGGGTTTATCCTCTCTCAGCCCAATCCAAAACCTTGGCTTGTAATCATTTTTGAATCTGTGTTTAATCAGTGTGTTTCACCAGACATGATCACAAACCATGTTCAGAAATAGTGATATAGGCTGCCAGGGGCAAAGAGGAACAAGGGTAGTCTACAGTATGTTCATGGCTGCAGTAGCATAGACGTTTAAAATAAAAACATTTCTCTTCTCTTTCCCCTCCCTTCTGTGGTGCAGGGAAATAATGCTGCGGAGTGTGATAGCTATGCTGGCAGACTGAGAGAGCCATTCTTTTTGAGTAGTTGCTTACATAGCTCAAAACATTAAGTGTTGACAGGATCTTGATCTCTGCTGTTAGTTATTTTATAGGCTAAATCCAAGAGCTGCTGCAAAGTGTCATCACTTTAAACTTCCTTCCACCCACTTTATATGATTCTTCCGCCTTATCTCAGATCTCCCCTTCTACTTTCCCATACCTGCCAAATAAAAGCAAAAGTGTTCCTTCTCCCCAGTTTTGACTTCAGATTGTGGGTAGGTAGGACAAACATAAGCTAACAGTCTGAAAGAGAAAACAGCACCATTTGTAGTCAAGACCTCTATTTGTATCTCATTTGTCTTTTAAATAACTCTTGTGTTCTGCTCCCCCATTCCCTTCAACAGGTAGATTTGGATGTAACATTACCAGGAGAAGGTGGAAAAGATCGTCCCTTCAAGGTGTCAATAAAGTTTGTTTCTCGGGTGAGCTGGCACTTGCTGCATGAAGTTTTGACAGGAAGAACCTTGCCTGAGCCTCTGGAACTAGACAAACCAATCAGCACTAACCCTGTTCATGCTGTCGATGTGGTGCTACGACACCTACCCTCCATGAAGTAGGTTCTCTAATCTTCGTTCCCTCTCTCCCGTTAGCTTTTTTTAAAACTTTGGGGTGAAGTCCTTTCATATTTCTGCACAAACATAGCAGGAGGAAATCGATTAAGCCATTCCCTACTCACAATACATCTTACTGATGGGCCTGGGGAGATTCCTGGTCTGAGTCAATTGAAGCTAATATTATCTGAGTATGAATATTTGTGCAGGGAGGTCAGACCCAGAACAGGTAATATCAAAGACTTTCCACAGTGGATTATTCAAGATAGTTTCTTCCCCCCCAAAAACGGTTAAGGACTTGTTCTGGATCTTCAAGTCAAGTTTAAGAAATCTGAAACAAAGTAATAAGGGTTACAATATACTGTAGCACTGCATCTTCTGTGTACTCCAGCTTAGCAGTGGTTCCACATAACTTGTGATGTGCCTTATCTGAAAGCATGTGCCTTTTTAATTCATTGACATTTCACAAAGCTGCAACTTCATGTTTTGGATAAACAATTGAGATTAGTTGGTTTTTTTTTACCAGTATCTGTTTTCCTCATCTCAGAATTCTGAAATTTCAAAGGAGGCCAGTGTAATTTTGATATACATTTTGTTTTATTCATGTACTGGAGGTTACTTTTATCTTTTAAAGTTTGAGTACTGGTTTGAGGCACAAGGGCAGTTTTCTCTTATACAGGGTGAAATGAAATACATTGGTGAAATGTATCTGTAATTTGCCAAAATGATCTTGTGGCTTTATGGAACTAAAATCCTTCAACTGTCCCAAATTCTAAAGAAACATAAAAGCTAATGGCCTTTATGCTAATGTCATCCACCCCAAGTAGTTGTATTCTGGGAGGTCGTTGCACAACTATTAAATGCCGACATAACTTTCCAAGTTCTTTGCTTACACCAAGCTTTGGGCAATAGAAAGTGAATCAGTGAGCTGGACTAAAAGCACACGGGTTTTGTGAAACATGCCCACTTTCATGCTAGTGCAAAAGGATATCTTAAAGACTGGAGCCAGTATACACCAGACACTACTCTGTAGAAGCACCCTGCTAGTCAGCATTTGTGCTGCAGTCAAGATCGTGCTTTACTGAAAGTAAATCATCCTTTCAGATCTTTAACGTTTAGTTTTTAATTTGCTCTAAATATCAAAAATAGATGTCCCTTTCAAAAATTGTACTGCTTGCTTTGGCTAAAATTAAAAATACCATCTTAGAAACAGCAACATACAGAATAATAATCATAATAATTCAAAATCCTAGCTATATCTTGCCATATTTTGCAAAATGTGACTTTTTGGTACTGATATACATCAATATCCATACAATAATTTATGAAGTGGAATAATAATCCTTGTTATATAAGGCTTTTTAAATACTCTTATGGAAGGCAGTAGCATATACAGATGGATACTCTTTTTTTTTTTTTTTTTTTTTTTTTTTTTTAATAGGTATACCCCTGTGGGCCGCTCCTTTTTCTCAGCTCCAGAGGGCTATGATCACCCTTTGGGAGGGGGCAGGGAAGTATGGTTTGGATTCCATCAGTCTGTTCGGCCTGCCATGTGGAAAATGATGCTTAATATTGATGGTAAGTAAAGTATTTGTGTATAACAGAGGTATGGAATGGAGAAGGTTACCTTTTAAGAATAAAAATGTCTGTGCTGTTCAACTAGTTGACTTGTGCGTATCTGAGTTTCGCTATAAAATAGTACATTTTGTTTGTGGGAATAGTTTTCAAAACTTGCGGAACAAAAGGATTTAATTGTGGGAAACTATCAGCTCCAAAATTTAACTTTTCTCTCTCGGCTATAAATTAAGAAATTAAGCTTAAAGTAAATAGCTAATTTCAAGTATTCTTGCATATACTCTAGAAAAATACAAAAATTAATCTCTTGTCTATTTAGTTGCTTTATTTAAATTTAGAGTTGCTACAAGATACATAACCAGATTTGGCTGTCACCTGAAAAGCTATTTCTAAAAGTAAATGGCTCAGTTTGAAGATTCTGCAGCCTTTTATTGTAAAATCATTACATAGAGCACAAATTATTTAATTGATTGAAGACTATATTTTCAATATTGTGACTTGTCTATAAGACTTCCTTTATAGTTATGTGTTTATAATTATAAATATAAAAAATTACTACCAGGCTTAGTTCCTTTGCAATGGGCTTAATTCAGTCTTTTGGCTTTTCTTGCAAAGGTGATTTAGAAGTCCTAGTATTTGTATATCTGGATTTGCCATCAAAGTGTAAACACTTGGCCAAAAGCTAGTTGTCCTAATCAAGAAACAAAAAGTGTGTTTGTTAAGATATATGACGTGCTCCCTCTACATAAGGGAGACTATCACCAGTACACAGGCAATGAGTTTGTGGGAAAGAATTGTCAGTACCTAGACAAAACGCTTAAAGTGTGTTACCTTACAAACTTCAGTACAAATACATGATTCAATAGTTGCTGTCAGGTTTGGTGTATTCTGTCTAGTTAGATGAAGAGATCACAGTTGTTTGTTTATATTGAACTAGTTGAGATTGGCAGTTCTGCAGCACAGACTAAAGACCTAACAGAAGGCTTCTGAGAACAGTTGTTGTACTTGTCAGACAGAATATTCTACAGACTACAAGGATGTAAGCATTCATCTCAGGCACATGAATTTAAGGCATTTTAAGGGAACATGCTCTTTCTTTTTTGAAGGGATCTGGCTGAAAATGGCTTGTGCTGCTTAATCTGCTTGAAATATTCTGCCAACGTCTTGTGGCCATTGATCAGCATCTCATACAAACATTTTAATGTCTTCTTCCATGCTGAAGACTTGCCTTGATAATGTCCCCCACACATTCTGAATTCCAGGTTTGACTATTGTAACTTATTTTATATAGGGATGAAGCCACAGGCCTGAAAATGCTCTAAATAGTATAAAATTCAGCAGCCCATCTACTAAGCAACGGATGTCTCTGTACGCATTGCCCAGTCCTCTGTACTGCGGATCCCCACTAGTTAGTACAGTTCAGGGTCTGTCTCCTGATATTTAAAGCCTTCTGGGACTCTTAGCTCTCATGACAGCTACATTCCATTGGAACTATGAAATTGTTGACCAACAAGAACAGATTCAGGAGTGCGGGAGACAAAACTGTAATAGGAGCTGGACTGAGATTGTGGAACTGTTTATCTTGGGTAGTACTCTGTACTCCAAGACTAGTGCTGTTAGTTTTCTAATAGTTTTAAGTTTTTCACTTCTTAATAGCCACACATAATGTAAACCTTTGACTCCGTTAGCTAGATGCTGCAGTAATTTAAAACAGCAGCTTTATTTCTTACACTTTAATTATGATGATATTGCTTTCATCATGGCAATAATAATATGATAATGATCATGTCAAATAGGCTATATCAAAAGATTGCAACTAAGTTAAATTAATTTTCCCAACTATGCAAACACAAATTAAAAATCGGAGAAGCGAGGAAAAGGAAAGATTGTTGGAGTTATGAGCTGAGACTGAAGCTGGTACCATTTTTTGGGTAGTCAGGAATGCCACAGGTGTTCCATTAGGTTGGAGGCCAGGTCACTTTGATAGATAGTATTTTTTTCTTTCCCATTAGCAAGATTAGCAAAGGATGCAATAAATGAGCAGGCAGATACCATATTTAGGGTAGCTAGGGTGCAGTGTTAAAATCCAAGAGACCCTGAGGCAAGGTAGACTTGAAAGCCATTAGATGTGCAATTTAGAGCAGAAAATAGCAAAAGAGGGGCAGACACCAAGAAACAAGTTGACAAAAGCCACATCCTTGTGGAATGCCTTTGAGTTTTATATATTTTTTTCAACGTATTATGACATTGGAGCAAGTTGTCCCCTATTTCATACTTTTGTAACCATTATGTACCTCTCATGTGCTTCAGAGACAGAAATGAAATACATAATTGTTGCAGCTGAGGATACATTGATGCACCTTGTTTCTGCAGGTTTAGGGAACGTGTGACAACTTTCATATCTAGCCATGCTTACTGCACAATTATTTTCTCATGGACAGTAAAAGTAAACAAGACAAACGATCCATTTCTGTAATTTCCATTTAATTCAGAATTTTGCATTTTGTAAGGAGTGTGGGATCAAAAATATTGTACCAATCAGCAAATCATACCCAGGTTTTTCAGTTAAATGGCCCACTTGTAACACTGACTGTAAAGGTCATGTAATAATTGGTCCAAGATAGTGGTTTTCAACCTTATTTCATTTGTGGACCCCTACAAAATTTCAAATGGAATGGCGGACCTCTTTGGAAATCCTAGACATAGTTTGAAAACCCCCTGGGGTCCACAGACCACAGGTTGAAAACCACTGGTCCAAGCAAAGTTATTGCATTGTTCACATTAGCTGAGATCTTTCTGAATTTCTAGCTATTTAGTAACTAAGACTTATTACCGAAAATGCCAGTATTTCAAAAGAGAAATGCAATGACTCAGTGCTTTGCGTCTAAAGCACATCATAATCCTCTCCTACAATTGTTGATATATAGGAGCAGCTGATATTCTTTAATACCAAGCCAAATACTGTTTGTCAAGCTATTTGCAGTGTCTGCAATGGGGAGGAGAATTCTGAGGTTTCATAGTAGAAATACCAAAGTCTCTGCTCTTACATACTGAACTTCTTGGAAAATGAGCAATGAAAAATTGATCCTTTTCTTTTCTCATGTCTGGCAGTAGCTACAGAAGTAAAAAGAGGGGGTAGTTCTTTGTAAATCCAGTGTACCCAACCAAAACTGTACCTTTTAAAGCAGTTAACTCTGATGTGGCTATTGGTTAAAAAGCAGTTAAATTAAAATTATTTGAGTTTTACGCTATTACAAGTACTGTAAATTCTCAACAGTATGTATGTTGCATATTGAGGAGAGACTAGTTTGTGGTTTTTTTTTTCTTGTTTGTTTGTTTTTTTTGCTGTAAAGAAAATAGTCTTAATCCCCACTGACACTGAGTCTTGCCTTTTTGTTGCTTTTCGTAAATTAAGCTTTCCCCATCACTGCGAAATAAGGTCTTGTTAACCAGAAGGTTTGTTGTTTTTATCTTCTTGGTAGAAGTTATTCAATTCTAGAGAAGATTTACAGTGGATGTGCAACAGACTATTACATTAAAGTGGAATTCCTAAATAGAAATCATTTTGATGTTTAACTGCAGATTATGGGGAAATGACTTTGCTAATTTGGTTTGAAATTTAAGATTAAATCTACAATCAAATTATTGGAGTTTGTTTTGATCACTTACCTCATACAAGGTGCTCTACAAAATATCTGTTCCTATCAGTTTCACAAATTTTGTTACCATGGAGATGAACCACAGATCCCCAGTTGTTGGAGGCGTAAGCTATTTGTGTTCATTCAGTAATCGACATCTGTAGGTGTCTGCTAGAGTGCGTCATACAAAGTTGGCGGCTTACTGGAGTGACGCATATCTGAAGAATTTTTATTATTTGTATGGGGGATTTTGGTGTTTTAGTATAAGGGACCTGGGAACTTCATAAACTTTTAATTAATTATTTCATAGTCTAATATTTTTTGCTATTTAAAGACTTTAGTGTATTGCTCTGCCTTTTTATTTTTGGCCTCAATTGAATGAAGGTATGGACTGAGCTAATAGCACCACCTAAAGTTAAGATTTCCCGATTCTTCCCAGTATAAGTCCCTGTTTTCAGTTGTTTATAACTTTGCCAAACTTCAACCATTTGGGGTGAAATTTTCCATGCACTGAGTGAGGCAAGTGTACTGTGGAAAAAATACAACACCAAAATATATAACCTATTTGGTCAGAGAAACATGAAGGCATTATTTAAAATCTAAGTGAAAAATAACTTTCTAGACTGCCTCAGAGGAGAAATAAGCACATCCAGAAACCACAAAATAATTTTATTGGCAAGTTTGTCAAATGGCCTTTTAACTGTGGACTAGTAAGGAGATTTTGAATTTCCTTTGCATTTGGCAATTTGAGCTAGATGACAGTAGTGAACATATGAAGAAAGTAATGGACATGTGAATAGTTCCAAACTAAGCCATCCAAAAAACAAAAGAAAGAAAAGGAAAATCTTGAAACTAACAACGTTTGCTACTATCACATAGTTCACTCTGCTTATGTATTCTTCCTCTTCCCCCACCCTGTGTCTGTCTAGTCTATTTAGGGGCAGGGACCATCTACTATTCAGCGTTTGTACAGTGTCTAGTACTATGAGGCCCCATTCTTGGTTGGCCCTTAGGCACTACCACAGTGAACGTGATTAATAACTTCTGCTGCGTAATGTCAATGTTGGCAGCTAGAACAAGATTTGTCCTTTGGCTTGCTGATCTGTGGGTAGCATTTTTAGTTTTAGTTATGTCTACTTTAAAAGCAGCTTGCCTTGCCTCTTCAGGGTTAGTAGAGAACAGAGTGTAGCATTAGGACATTGTTCCTTTGTCTCTTGTTCCTTTGTAGTACTGAACCAACTTTGCATGAAAAGTCTCTGGACAGACTTTTGTTTGTTTATAGGCCATTTCAGGTTATCTAAGGGCTAGTCTACACTGGCAACGCTAAAGTGCTAAAAAACCCACCTTCACCCCGAGCCAGAAAGTTGCAGCGCTGTAAAGTGCCAGTGTAGACAAGCCCTTAGCTAGGATAGCACGGGTGTCCATCACAAGTCTCCATAACTGGTAATCTTATAAGCTGTCTTACCAGGGTAGTCAAGGACTGAATGGCTTATAGAAACCGAACTACTGTCACATATCTAGAGGTGGTCTTGTCAGGTCAGAAATCAGACACACTGGTTGGGCAGCATGGGTGAAGCGTTCGTAGCCGCTGCACGTGCAGTGCACTCATTGGCACTTTACCAATTTGAGGGGTAAGTATAGGATTTCCACCTCCAGGTATTGTCAGTCGAAGACCTTTCACCAGAACTAAAACTTATGTTGGAAATGTGTATACAAATACTCTTATTCCAGAAAGATTGCACATAATCTCTTAATGCAGAATTTTAATCACCTGTTAAAAGCTCTTGTCAGGCTTGATATTGCCTTTTTTGGTAATTAAAACCATTCATTTGCATTTCTAATCTGCTTCTCTTTAGAAAAGCAGTTTATGTGGAGAGTACATTAACCCTTTGGCTTCTGCACACCTGGCCTTGATTCTCTGCAAAGTCTTAGTGTCTCTATTCATACTGTACATGGTATGTCTTGTGACACTGGGTTGCATTTCCTTGGTGAGAGTGCCTCTTCACAGCAGCAGTTCCCAACCTTTTTGGCAATTCTAATGGACTTGTTTGTGCCAGCAACCTGTTGAAATCCTTTGCATCCTAACTAAGGATAAACACAAGTGCCTGTGGCATCAGAGTTCATTAACTCTGAGGGAGATGGAGAATGAGGAAAAGTGGGGCAAGAGAGGACCTCCATTTCTGAAATTCCACCATCCCACAACCAAGATAGCTGCTAGCTGCTTCTTCTGGCTACTTGGATGCTATATTAGATAAGAACCTAGAGGGAGAGAAACATTTACTTGGTTTAAATACAGTTTAGGAGTCTTCTGCCTGGTGGGGAGAGACTTCAGTAATAATGTAATTGCCTGGACTGACATGAGGTCTCATCTTCTAAGCCTTATATCAGATAGAAAGACTCATTTTCCTATTGCTTCATGTACTTGAAAAGTACCTCTTGTTATAAACACAAGCTGAATACCACAAGTTAGGTCAAGAAATGTAGGAAAAACTTTTACAGTCTAAACAATGTTTAAGAACATAGAATCCATTTATCCTAACTGCAACGTGACTAGGTCACAACACTCTAACTCTCAAAGTGCTTTTGGATCTTTAATGAGCCATTGATTGGTCATAACCTTACTTTTACATTTTATCCAAAAGACAGCATCTTTAGCAGAGGGGTGTCATTACACACCATCTTTTGGTTTTGGTTCCAAACTGTATCCGAAGGAAGGATGTCATCATCTGAACCACCACCACTTACTCAAGCACCCTGTGTATATGGGACATCCTTTCAAACCCTGATGAGAGTCTTCTCAAAAACTAAGCTAGAATTCAGCATGGCGATGTACGGTTGCAGACTGTAATATTTTGATTGCTCAATACTGAGCTGTCACAAAACTTTCTAATATGTTTTGAAGAAAACTTGAGTGCTACAAAACATGCACTTGGCGCTCACTTTGAATTAAAAGTCAGATGATTTGTTTGATTCTTTGGCTTCCCAAGATGGCTGTTTGCTTCCTTCATGTTTTTTTCCCTCTCTCCCTAGTTTCTGCCACTGCCTTCTACAAAGCACAACCTGTAATTCAGTTCATGTGTGAAGTTCTCGACATTCATAACATTGATGAACAACCGAGACCTCTGACTGATTCTCATCGGGTAAAATTCACCAAAGAGATAAAGGGTGAGTAGAAAGTTATCTCTAATCAGCATGGAACAGATTGTGTCTAATGTGCTCAGAAGGTTAGTTATAACAGACACATTAACTGAAAATCTCAGAATTAATATAACCTGGATCAGAAGTGAGTGTGTGCAAAATAATTGCAATATTTACTATCTTTAGATCTAAAATTACTACATGAGCTGCATGGCTCTTTAAACTGTCTGCAAAGCCCAACAAAGATGAAATACTAGATAAACTCTGATATTTTAAAGGTCAAATAGTAAGACTTCTTATTATAATGAATGTACCAAAGCAATCACATTGCTGATGGCTGACTCTTGTTTAGGAGATAATGTCAGTAGTACACACTCCTGCTGCTATTTAAATGCTGAGGCAAAGCAAATATATTGGTTTTCAAAGCTGGAGTCATTGATTGTCTGCCAATGTTTTATTAATATGACTTTATATCAATTGTGATATAACAGGGATAGCTCAGTGGTATTTGCCAACCTTAGGCGGGGGGACAGATTCCATCTTGAAGAATTGATTTAGTTGGTGGAAGTTTGGGTAGTTTCATTACATACACTACTTTGGTGTCTGCTTTCATGCTTCTTTGCACTCCAATGTATAGAGTAATTTGCAGCAGGGGTAAGACCTAGTTAGGAGGGTTTGAACAAAGTCCTTCCTGAAATTTTTTTGTCACTTGCTGCAAGAGTACATGCCATTTAACAACCAATCAGTTTAAAAAGGTAAGGTACAGCCAGTCAGACCCCTGTGTTTGTAAAATCAAGAAATTCTTTTAAAAACCGTACCTTTAATGGATAAATTATTTTGTAACTGGCTCAAACACAAATCTTTCTGTTTTTAAATCAGTCAGAATGCAGCATGTCTAACTGTACAGTGAGCAGCTGTCACTCTACTTCACCAACACATCTCAGTCATTGTAATAGAAATAGCCACTGTAAGAAAACACTGCAAGGTAAATTAACCTTGGTTGTTAATATTTATTTGTATTGTAGTAGTACTTAAGGGCCCCAACTAAGATCAGAGCACTATTGTGCTAAGCACTGTGCATATATATAGCAAGACAGTCCCTGCCCTGAAGAGCTTTCAATCTAAATAGACAACAGAAGGTCCGAGGGGAAACAGTCTGAGAGGTGAAGAGACTTTTCCAGTGACAGAGTAGACCTCTGTGAATAGAACCCAGGTCTCTTGAATCCTAGTCCAATATCTTGTTTATTAGACCATATTGCTGCCTCATCCATTTCTCATGTCCCTGAAGGCAGAGAGAGTGCCTATCTTATGACACTGCCATCACGGTATCATTTTTATGTAAATATCCACTTTGTATTGTTATGAGGAATTAATAGAGTAGAGTTAACTTGGATTACCATATACTTACTAGAATTCCAATGGGATTTCTGTGAATTTACCAGCTGGATACCATGGAATAACATGGATTAATTTGTGCCAACTGTGCAATCAACTCCTATAACTATGGTGCAAAAGAAGAAGGAAAGCATATAGAATCAGGGTTCTGCTCATGCTTAGAGCATGGACTAGATCTTAACTTCAGCTACTCAAGATTGTACAGAAAACTAATGACAAATCTCTAGAATTTAGAAATCTTGATGTTGCAATGAAAATAAAGCAAGTTAGTTAAAATACTGATTAAAGCTAATTGATATAAGTGGGAGAAATCGCCTAGGAAAGTAATTTTTAAACTATCTTACTTATCCCCTTGGTACAGATATGGTTCCTCAGTCCTAGGGTGCATTGGAATTGGTCACCATGGGCAAAAAGGGCATTGCTGCCCTTTGAGAACCTGAACAGAAAACTATATTTTTGAATCCAGACTTCAGTCTCCATCAGGCTAGTCTCACTTATCTTAAAATTAGTGTAACAGCTTCACCTGGAATTATAAATTACTTTGAATTGCATGTATTGTAGCTAGGATTTATTTTTAAAAGAAACTCATGATTCTCCACTATTAGAAATATTTTAAAATAACATACCTCTTAAATGAAAGTCAGAAATCAAATAATGCATTAAATGCAGAACATGAGTTTCTAACACTGTGCCATAAGATCATTGCATCTATTTAACACTCAAGAGTTCTTGACTGTTGTGTGTACTGTTATAAGAAACTTATGCAAACACTTAACATGTATATGTTGCATGACATTGTTTTTTCTTGTTGCTTTCATACAGGTCTGAAGGTTGAAGTGACTCACTGTGGAACAATGAGACGGAAATACCGTGTTTGTAATGTAACAAGGAGACCTGCCAGTCATCAAACGTAAGCAGACATTTGTCAGAGTGGAGAATGTGTAGCAGCTTGCCCTAACATCAAATACTTGGAGGGATGGACTGAGAGTTTATTAAAATCATTTTGGAGAATTCTGGTAGTTAAACTTTCAATGCTATTTTGACTAAAATTCTTGTGCTGTCTTTCCAGCTTCCCTTTACAGTTAGAAAACGGCCAGACAGTTGAGAGAACAGTAGCACAGTACTTCAGAGAGAAGTATAACCTCCAGCTGAAATATCCTCATCTTCCTTGTCTACAAGTGGGACAGGAGCAGAAACATACCTACCTGCCTCTAGAAGTAATGATTCTGATAAATTGGTGTTTTAGTCCAGTAGCATCTTTTTGCAGAGTGTTAATTTATTTCTCATGCAGTATAAGCAGTTTAGCATATTTATATATGTTATCATTCTTTTATTGTTACTGCTTTGGTTTTACTACAAATAGAGAGAAACTTTAAACCAGACAATCTTTTCCTTTTATTAGTATGGATACTAATCAAGTCACTATGAAAAATAGATTTAAGTATCAGCTACATGTATATAGAAGATTTGCATGTAGTCACTGCATAATTCCCTGTGTAATATTAGGAGTGCTGCATCTGTAAAGACTGCAATTGTATCTACCAATTTGTGTTGTTTTTTGTTTTTTGTTTTTTTTAAGGTATGTAACATTGTGGCAGGCCAGCGATGTATCAAGAAGCTAACAGACAATCAGACATCAACTATGATAAAAGCAACAGCAAGATCTGCCCCAGATAGACAAGAGGAAATTAGCAGATTGGTTAGTTCATAACTTCTGTATCAGAGGATGAGCATGTTCATCTTCACTAAACTGCATTGCACTTGTGAAGACCATTCCATTTCTCTGTACCTGACCCGATCTGTGTCCTTTGCTATGAAAGCCTCTTACTTTATTCTCAGGTACCAAACAGGTTCTGGTGGCCACGTGGTATGTGAAGATTATGGAACAGGGAGGCTCCCATGACTCCTCTGATCCCTCCCATTAAATAGAATATCTAGGTCAAGCATTCAGCCTCACCTCCCTGTTCCATAATCTTCACATCCCACGTGGCCACCAGAACCTGTCTGGTACCTCCCCTCCTTGATTTTATTAATAAAAGTTTTTTAATTCGAGATCTCTAATTAAAGGATTAGAGGTGTGGTCTGAGCCCAGGACTGAAATGTTAGGGACTCCTGTGTTCTAATCATGGACCTTACACTGGCTACTTTGTACCTGATTCAGCAAAGCACTGAAGCATGTGCTTAACATTAAGCAGCTGAGGTCTCCCATTGGAGTCAATGGAACTTCAGGTTCTTACAGTTAAGCATGTGCTGGTGTTTTTGCAGGAATGAAACCTTCATTTTTGACATTATCAACAAGCTGAAAAATGAACAGAGTTCTTAACTGCCTTACAGGGATGTTCTGACAATTAATGTATGTAAATTACCTACCTACCTCCGGTGCTTATCTGCCCCCTCCCATTCCCATATTATCTGAACACCTCACAATCTTTAATCTTTTGATATACTCTGAACAGTGCTGTGAGGTAGAGAAGTACTATTCCATCCCTATTTTACAGATGGAGGGAGCTAATGTACGGAGACTAAGTAACTTGCCTAAGGTTCTACAGGAAGCCTGTGGCAAACAGGAAGTTGAAACTGTTTCCCATGTCCCAGGCAAGCACTCTAACCAATGGGCAATATTCGTCCTCAATATATGCTAAATAGCACCACTTGACAGTCCTGTTTTTTCTCTCTTTCTGCCTGACCAAACCAACCTTTCTAAAACACGTTAACATTTTCCTGACTTGGAACTGTTGGAAATATCTCGTTTTATTTGAATAACATCACAAAAAATTAAAGGATAACTTCTATTTGAAAAAGGTGCTTTTGAGCTGACAACTGAGAATTTGTGTTTGATAGGAATAAGGCTCTTCTGAAAGATGCTGAAAAGGCTAATTCACGATCTTCTCTTGAGTGCTAATATTCAAAGGGAACTGAAAACAGTTGGATTTTCATAACCTAGTTTGTCCTTCACACTGAGGGCAGCAAAACATTTGCTTTGATGAATGCCCTGAATATGCATATTGTGGAGTGTCTAAACATCAAGTGGCCATTTTCACACTGACTTAGTAATATAATAGTAAAATTGAATTTTAGGTAGCTTTTTCAAATAGTATTAAAATTCCGTGTTATACCTGCAAGCAATATACAGAATAGAGATTAATTTTATAATTAATTGGTACTTCTGTACTTTAGCAAGATAACTAGATTTACCTAAAATTTGTTTTGAAGCAGCATTGTCATGCATGCTAGATACTCTTTAATACAATACACTTTTTATGCAAAATATTTGCAGCAGCAAAAATTGAATAAATTGATGTTTGGGTAACTTAAGGGAATATGAGTAAGATCTCGTGTCATGGGGCAAGTGGTTTGAATGAGAGTTTTGGTTAATCAATGGCTGGGTAAATGAAGTTGGACAGTTCTATATGATCCTTAGTTTTTGCTGTTAGTGAAAAGGAGGACACTTATGCAGCTCTGTTATTGGTTGTCTTATTTGTAGATGCAGATTAAAAATTGAAGAGTTTTTGTAACATGGAAACTTCTCCTTTCCCCAGGTAAGAAGTGCAAATTATGATGCAGATCCATTTGTTCAAGAGTTTCAGTTTAAAGTTCGGGATGAGATGGCCCATGTGACTGGGCGTGTGCTTCCAGCTCCAATGTTGCAGTATGGAGGACGGGTGAGAATTTTGTTGTTTTTCCTTTTTTTGTATCTTGCTGTACGATAAACCACAGATGATTCTCCATGTAAAACTGAAAACGTTGGGACAGCTCAGTTCCCTTGTAGTATTGCAGCAGCTCAGAATTTGAGCCACAAGCCTTGCGATTGCGAGGGGTGTTTTCCTAAAATAGAAAATGGTGGGTTTTTTCTCTCACTGTTCCAATCAGTTGAATATCAGCGTATTTCTTCTATCTCCGTAGAATCGAACAGTGGCAACCCCAAGCCATGGCGTATGGGATATGCGAGGGAAACAGTTTCACACTGGTGTTGAGATCAAAATGTGGGCCATAGCTTGCTTTGCAACGCAGAGACAATGCAGAGAAGAAATACTGAAGTAAGGCATGTCTTAGTTCAGGCATTGTACCATTCTTTCAGTGAACCCATCAGCTTCAAAATTCTAAGATGGCACTTGCTACATATCCAGTGCCCATTCTAGCCTAGTGTTCAGGCTGGGGTAGGCATTTGATTTGGAACGCAAAACTACTTCTTTACTTCTGTGCTGGAGCTTGGAAAATCTGCCATCTTTGCAGCTGAAAGTGTACATCGATACTATGTGTTAAGTGTTTCTCCTTCTCAGGTGTTGCTACAATGGGGCATGCTACTTAGTGCGTTTGTCCTAAAGCCCTATAAAGTCTGCCCTCCCTAACCTTTCATAATGGTATTTTAAGACTGTCACCATCCTTATAATCAGAGTACAGTGTATGCTGTTGTTGAAGTTCAGTAAACTCCATTCTGTTTCACTAGGGGTTTTACAGATCAGCTGCGCAAGATTTCGAAGGATGCAGGGATGCCCATCCAAGGCCAGCCATGTTTTTGCAAATATGCACAGGGTGCAGACAGCGTGGAGCCGATGTTCCGACACCTTAAAAACACCTATTCAGGACTCCAGCTCATCATTGTCATCCTGCCAGGGAAAACACCTGTGTATGGTAAGGGAATAACATAAGGGGAGGGTATATGGTTTGGTTCAAGTGTGCTAGCTGGTGTACTTGCTCCTCAGCTTGTAAGGCTTGGTCTACACTTACCCCCCAAGTCGAAGTAAGGTACGCAAATTCAGCTACGTGAATAACGTAGCTGAATTCGACATACCTTACTTCGAACTTACCGCGGTTCAGACGCGGTCCACACGCGGCAGGCAGGCTCCCCCGTCGACTCCGCGGTACTCCTCTCGTCTAGCTGGAGTACCGCAGTCGACGGCGAGCGCTTCCTGGTTCGATTTATCGCGTCCACACCAGACGCGATAAATCAAACCCGGAACTTCGATCCCCAGCCGCCGAACGAGCGCGGCAGTGTAGACATACCCTAAGATGCTAAATTCTAGATGATTGTCCTTTAGTCATCCGAAACCAGATGCTTTATCATAGCCTAAAATGAATTGGGAGACAGGTCAAAGCATGCATTTGAATTGGAGGTTGATAGGGCAGAATGTAAATATAACTAATAGTGGCTTTGGCTGTGTTCTGTTCTCTGCCTGAATTTCAAACAGGCTTAAAAATCTTAATACATTTAAAAAAATTTAAATTAATGCTTGCTTCTCAGCGGAGGTGAAACGTGTGGGAGATACGCTGTTGGGGATGGCCACGCAGTGCGTTCAAGTCAAGAATGTCATAAAAACATCTCCTCAGACTCTCTCAAACCTGTGCCTAAAGATTAATGTTAAATTAGGAGGAATCAACAACATTCTTGTACCTCATCAACGGTAAGAATCTCTAATGGGGGCCACTTTGGGATTTATTCTTGTGTCTATTTTCAGTTTGATATTTAACATCCAAAATTACCCTTTGGAAAGGGGGTTAAGTGCAAAATGGTATGTTATTTGTGAATCAAAGATGCTGCTCTTGGCATTGCAACATTGCATCTCACAGCACATCCTGGTTCAGCAGTGACCTCCAGGATACTTCCTACCTGATCTGGTAAGTGGAGACTTGGGTCATATTGAAGCTCTCCCCAATAGGTGTCAAAAAGGCTGTTTAGTCTCTGAATCAGAAGGTTGTAAATCAAATCCCCCTTTGAGATGTTGGGCCACTACCCAGTACTTGAGAAATGAATGAGAGGAGATCCTGGCGTTCTAGAGGTATTGTCTTTGAATGGAAGTATTAAGTTAAGATTCCATCTGTAGAGGCTGTCTGGGTAGAAGTGTAGGATACCACAGCATTCTTCAGAGAAGATCACAGTGCTCAGCCAACTGACAAATTCTGCTGTCCTGTGTGCTGTTAACAGTGGTAGATCATGTACTATGGGTCTTTCACCTCTGCTGTTGCATAAGTCCTCTAGATCATCCTCCTGCTAGTGTATGATGGTTCTGTATGCTGTATTCAAATGCTTTGTCCCAGTCCATTTTAAATGTTTCAAGTGACAAGGCTTCTACTACCTTGCTTATGAGGCCTTTGTTCTAATAGATCTCACTGATTAGAAGCTTACCCTAATAATGGCTCACTGGCCAGGGTCATTGTACTACTAGTCTAGTCTATATGCATTTCCACTGTCTTAGAACAAATAGTCCATTGAGAGCAGAGACCACACTGGAGACTGGGCATTTGGCCATCTTAGCTCCAAGTGTCACTGGAACAGATTTATTCTTGGAAAAAGTGGAGTATGTAGAAGGTAATGTGGTGGCCCAGAATAACCTCTTGCAAGTTCTCTCTGGAGACTGTTTCTGAAAGCTCTGTGCCCAGATATCGGTAGCCGAAGTGACACATGAAGCATCTAATCCATTCTCTAGTCCATGAGAATGGATTGCAAGCTTTAACATACCTCCTTGCTACTCATGCCACATCACCCAGAACAGTGTGTGTACTCTAACTACGTTTTTTGCCATTGTACTGTGCACATTGTACAGTGCCTAGCACAATGGAGCTCCATTCTTGATTGTTCTCTAGGTACTACCCTAATCAGCGTGATTGATAACAATCATGATATGTCTTTGTAGGGAATTATTTTTAATGCTGGGTCATGGTTTTTAAACTAATTTCTGTAATAGCATTGTATTAGCAGTAAACAGTGATGTATTTTGGAATGACTATTAGAGTGTTAAGGAAAAGTTCACAACAATATGCCTGACACTGATTGCGTTGGCTAAACATGGTCTTCTGAATGTCTGATAGAAATGTCGTCTTCTTCCCTACCCACACTCAAGTTAAGAAACAAAATTCAGGATTGAGAAGTGTAATTGTAGGTGAATGGTTGGTGCTAGGTTGACTTGTCGCTTTTTTTTTTTTTTTTTTAAAGACCTTCTGTGTTTCAACAACCAGTGATCTTCTTGGGAGCAGATGTCACTCATCCGCCTGCTGGGGATGGAAAGAAGCCTTCCATTGCTGCTGTAAGTCCTATGAAATTGGCTTAGTTGTTTTCATATGTTATGAAAAGGAGAGAATAGAAAATGCAGCTACATTTATGAGAGGACTGAAACGTCATAAATTAATTCATTGACTTTTGATGTGGCTTTCATTTTCCCCTGCATATTCCAGTTCTCTGCATACAGAAATCAGACAGCTTCTTGAAAACAAAAGTACTGCTTAAAATTTCTGATTAATGCTTTTTAGTGTTCTAATATACTTAGTGAAGATGACGTTACGTCAGTGGTGCTACTAAATAATAGTTCTTTGAGAGAACATAACTGAATTGTAAGTGCTCTAAATTCCGAAAGAAACCATGCACCTCTAATAGTTAAACTAACAAAATGCTGCTGTGTTTATATTTAAACAAAGATGACTTTAAGAGACTGGTGTTGGCAGGAAGATCTTCAATAATTTTCTCCTTTTCAGCCTGGGAAGGACAAGCGGGCTGTAAGGTGAGATCTTTAGACACTTGGGTACTCATGCTGCTCTTTGCTACATTATCTGCTATATTTCCCAGAATGGAAGGGGGAATATTCAGAGTTCCTAATGAAGAGGCAATGAACCAGGAGGAGTTTTTGCTTGAATTACTAAAGTGGGGGTAGAAGAGGAAATATTGCACTGCCAACGAAAGAGGAAGAATAATTCCAAGGCAGATATAAAATAGGGGTTTTTGTGGAGGGCTGGTAAAAGGGAAGTTTCAAACACTTTCCTGTAAGAGATTTAAGATTTCTAAACCCACATCTTACAATAAGTTCTGTGCCTTATGCTTAAATGATCTGATTATTCTCTATTCTCTTCTTAAAATAAACCTTTAAATTTAAAACCTCTTCCCTTTTCCCTGGTAAAATACTTTGTATCAATTCCACATGGATCTTTTACATTCTCATTTCCCCCCCATAGGTTGTAGGTAGTATGGATGCTCATCCAAGCAGGTATTGTGCCACAGTGAGAGTTCAAAGGCCTCGGCAGGAGATTATCCAAGATTTGGCCTCCATGGTAAGAGAACTTCTCATCCAGTTCTACAAGTCAACGCGATTCAAACCCACACGTATCATCTTCTACAGGGATGGAGTTTCTGAAGGACAGTTTCGACAGGTTCGTTACACTTGAATTTTTTACTGTGGCAAGATTTGAATTGAGAAATGTTATAGTTCCATTTTTCACACTTGCATCTGAGTTAAGATGTAGCACCATAGTGTATTGGCTACACTTCTTATGGAAGTGTGAAATCGCAACTAGGGAATCCCATTAGGTGGAAACTGCTTGGAGTTCTTCAGATTGTGGGCTGAGGAAAGTAATGATATATTATATCAAATGGATGAAAAATGTGATTCCTGGTTGAGAAGCTGATCATTTAGAGCCATAGATGAGTATAGACTTCCTACAAATTACTAATATTGCATAACACACATGAAACAAGTGTTAAGTAGAGAGTGCTATTTACTAGACACAATGTGCAGAGTACAATGTAAGAGTAAATTAATCTATTGTTTCTGTACTGTAGGTGTTGTATTATGAGCTGCTAGCAATTAGAGAGGCCTGCATCAGTCTGGAGAAAGATTACCAGCCAGGAATAACCTACATCGTAGTACAGAAACGACACCACACACGATTGTTCTGTGCGGACAGAACTGAAAGGGTAATTCCAGTGTAGTTATGTATGTGAAAAGGTTAATAAAGAAAAGATTATGCTAGTATTTTTGCTAACTGTATAAATGTACAAATTGTACAAAATCCACTTGATGTATTCCTCACATTCAGAGGAGATGCTCAAGATTGACAGGTGCAAAAAATTGATCCCCAACTTATTTTGTCTTTGAAGATCTTATTTTATTTTATTTTATTCTAAATTCAGTTGTAAAACTTCAGCTGATGACCGTGGGCAGTTCTTGTAGAATTACAGATGTTAATGTGACATTTAGAAGAAATTAAATATCTTGAAATACTATTTGATACAGGCTCTACAAAAATGTTAAATACAAGAGAATGTGAAACCACAAAGGACTTTATTTCAGTCAAGTTTACGTGTTTTCTGAGTGATCTAATGCAGACTGGGTGGGTACACAAACCAAAATATACCCCATAGTTAAATCTTTAGCTACTTCCCCCTTCTGAAGGCAGGTGGAACTGAAAGTGCTGTTGATGCACCATGCTTAACTTTAGAGCGAAGAGGGGAGTGCTTTGTCCAAAGCAAACATCACAGGTCATTACATTTGCTTATTCCAAAGGGAGGGGTTAAGGTGAGGGCTCCATTCACTGAATGCTGTATACTCTAAATAGAATGTTGTGTTTTAAAGTTACGATTGGATGGCATAAGTACATCATAATTTTTTATTGCTTTATTTTCTAAAAAATTGACTAGCTAATATTGCTTTCATCAAAACCCCTCTGTAGGTTGGAAGAAGTGGCAACATTCCAGCTGGAACAACTGTAGATACAGATATTACACACCCATACGAGTTTGATTTTTACCTCTGTAGCCATGCTGGAATACAGGTAAGATACCTTCCTTTATAAACTAATACATATGGCGACAGCAAGTATTCTTTCCCTTTTTTGAAAATATGCGCGCGCACACGCACACACACACGTGTGTGTTAGACAAACATCTTCTCGTTCTGTTTCCTTAAGAGCTGTGAAACCTGTCTCTGGGACCAGCACTACCAATGACTTACTTAACTGAGCTGTTAGGTACCTTTTATTTTCATAATCTGTTCTGATGTGAGGTCGGTTTATTTGAAGAGAAGTAATGAACCCTCCTCATATAAATTAGGAAAATAGAACACTGTTAAACATCTGTTTAGTTGTAATGAAATGAACATTGTTTACGTTTGAGAACTTGATTCAATTTGAGGATTGAAAGCAGCCTTGAAAATTAGTTGACTTAAGCCTAGACTGATGGTAAACTATAGGATAATGAAATTGAATCTAGCAGTTTGGTGTTATTGCCAGCAGTACAATGGCAATCCAACTTAATGAGGAAAATTGCATCAAAATATTGAGTTCAGAAGAATGGAAAAAGTTAAACTCTTCAAAGTTTTAAGTTCTGTTCTTTATGAAATCTTTGACCAAATTGCAGGGAATTTTGATGGAGTGCAGCAAGTATATTCTGGGTTTCTTTGGTTTGAATCACTGATTGCTCTAAACAAAGATAGGTACACCTCTACCCCGATATAACACGACCCGATATAACACGAATTTGGATATAACGTGGTAAAGCAGCGCTCCGGGTGGGCGGGGCTGCACACTCCAGCGGATCAAAGCAAGTTCGATATAACGCGGTTTCACCTATAATGCAGTAAGATTTTTTGGCTCCTGAGGACAGCGTTATATCGGGGTAGAGGTATACTATGATTGCCCTTCTCCCACCCTCCGGGATTTCACCCATCCTCCATGAGTTCTCAAAAATAATTGTTAATGGTTTCCAAGATTACTTCTGCTAGTACCTTAAGTACCCTAGGATGAATTTAATCAGACCCTGCCTGATGGATTTAGTTTACCCAAAGGAAGTAGGAGGCTGAGTTAATCATGGTTTATAAGTACTGTACCTACATGAGGAGATTTCTGGTAGTGGTGGAGGAGCTGATAAATTTAGCAGCAACATAATAAGATCAAATGGCTTGGAGCTGAAGCTAGATAAATTCAAACTAGAAATAAGGCGCAAATTTTTAAGTGGTAGTAACTAACAATTGGAACAATTCACCTAATGTGGTATGCATTCTGTCACTTGAAGTATTTAAGAGATCCTGTTGTTCAACCAGAAGTTATGGGCTAGATGTAGGAATTGCTAGGTGAAATTCTCTGGCTTGTATTATGCAGGAGGTTAGACTGGATAATCATAATAATTCCTCCTGGCCTTAAAGTCTGACTTGATACATATATGAGAGCCAGACAAGTGAACTGATATTCCCTTCTCCATAGGGTACCAGCCGTCCCTCACACTATCATGTTTTGTGGGATGATAACTGTTTTACTGCAGATGAACTTCAGCTGCTGACTTACCAGCTATGCCACACATATGTGCGTTGCACACGATCTGTTTCTATACCTGCACCAGCGTATTATGCTCACCTGGTAGCATTCAGAGCACGATACCATCTTGTGGACAAAGAACATGACAGGTAAATGAAAACACAGGTGTTTATATTTATATCCCCTTTCAGCCCTCAGCCCAAAACCCTTTCCATATTGTCCAGCTTTAGACTATCTGACTAGATCAGCAGTTCCCAAACATTTTCGTTGCATGACCTCATTTTCACATGTACTGCTTCCTGCAATCCCAGACAGCCTGGAGGATGCTGATTAAAAAAGGCATCATCCATGCAGCGTGGCCTCACACACACCATTTGTGCAAGGTCATGCTGCATGGAGGACGCTATTTTGCTTTACAAAATGGCATTCTCTGCACAATGTGACCTTGCACACACATGGCGTGAGATCACGCTGCATGGACGGGGGTGCTGTTTTTGTAGAGCAAAATAGCATCCTCCGTGCAGCATGACATCGCATGTACAATGCATGTGAGGTCATGTTGTGCAAAAGATGGCATCCTCCGTACGCCCAGGATTGCCACAACCCCATCTGCTGATGGTGGAGTGACCCCACTTGGGAACCACTGCTGTAGATGATACACACTGAGCAGTAGCTTAATTTATCACCTGTGGGACTGGTCTTCAAACACATTTCCTTACTACTACCACTATACATAAGCGTGTAGTGTGGTGTTCGCTTTCTATTATATAAAGAATTTAAAGTTTAAGAGTTTTTAAAAAAAGTTTTTGTTTAATTAACGTTGCATGGAGATGGGCCAAAAGACTCATGTGCATTAAAGTTCTAATCCTGAAACCAGAAATACTGCTGTGAATGAGGTGAGTGGTAATAATGCTTTGCACTTGTCTAATTCCTTTCATTTTAAGGTTTCAAAGTGCTTTACAAACATTAAGCCTCAAAAGCACCAGGCAGGGTAAGAAGTAGTATACCTATTTTATGGATGGGCTATCTGAGCTACAGAGGTGAAGGGACTTGCCAAAAGCCATGAAGTTGCTGAGAAAGCTGAGTAGAACCCCGGAGCTCTCACTGTACTCTGCTCTAAAAAATTGTCACATTCCCTTCTCGAGTGTTGAAATAATGCAGTGCTGGTAAACGATGGCAATTCAAATTGAAAGGGTTTCTGCTAGTTTTAATATTTCTCGCTTTGTCTTGCAGTGCTGAAGGAAGCCATGTTTCAGGACAAAGCAATGGGAGAGACCCACAGGCCCTTGCTAAGGCTGTACAGATTCACCAAGACACCTTACGCACCATGTACTTCGCTTAAATAAATCAATAAAATCGGAGCATACTCACTGAAAGGAAGAACTGAAAAATTAAGCCACATACAATGTATGTTTCCGGTGGGGTCAGTTTATGGGGTGCGCCTCCGATCACGCTGAAGCCGACACTGTGCAGGGGCAAGGGGCTAATCCTTAAATTGACACGTGGAGGATTGTTTACTTCATCGAGGAACACAGCACTATTATGCAATATGAAACCAGCCAACTGCTTTTTTGGGGCGGTCTTCTGTAGGAAGTGCCGTCGTCATCAGTTATTTTTTTTATTTCTTGTAGTCTAACCCTTTTATGCCTTTACCTCAAGTTGCTCGGCAGCACAACTATCTTTGCAAAAAAAAGTTAATGATGTAGTTTAAAAAAACCACAAACAACCTATAGAACAATCACCATGATTGTTGAGGGGGGAAGTGTGCAAAAAATAGCCTTTTTGTCTTTACCCCAACGCATTGAGGAGGCTTTCTCTCAATATTGCCATCAGCATTTGAATGGGAACATATCCAAGTACATTTCAATGTACAGCACTAACTAGAAAAAATTAGGGGAAGGGTTTTGCACACATTAGTCCATTAATCTGAACATAATTTAGCCAACTGCTGCCTTTGTGTCTTTCTTCACGGTTTGGAGTCCTCAACTCCAGTAGTTCCCTTTAAAAAAAGCTAGTGGTGTCTGTGCAGCAGTAGTGATCCAAACTCTTCTTGCTCCCTGGTGAGTTTACTAAAGCTGCTGTTTTACCTTGTCCAGAAGTTTCAACTAATTCTCTATCTGGCAAGTCGTAAATATATTTTGAGCTTCATGCAAGATCAGATGTTCCTTGTTTTATGGGGTTACACGTAGTAAACACCAGAAACGAAACTTTAGAGTTGAGGTCTTTATTTGCTAGTTTACTTGCTGCCTCTCATACCTTAATGTGATTTCATATATATGTGTGTTTTTGAAGTTTAGCTTCTTTTTCTTTTATATTTATTAGAATAATAATAATAATGCTTTAATTTAATTATTACAGAACATATGGGCAACATCAATTTTTATTTTTAGAAATGTAACCATGTTTATTTTAAAAAACAAACTGACAACTTGTTTTTGCTATCTTTTAGTGCAATAAGCCGTTCTAAAGGAAAAATGTGTCCGTTTAGCTGTATTAAAGCGGCGTTTGTACCACTAACTGTGGGAGAATGGACACCTCCACAATTTTAAAAGGACAAAATAAAAGCCTTAATTTCAAAAGGAAAGTTTTGTAGTCATCAGGAGTCATGCATGTTCCTTTTCTAAATCAAACCAGCTAAGAACAGCAAAACCTATGCTTCTAGGATTCTGCAAGCTTTAATATTGGCAATCAATGCAGTATTTTGATTTAACAAAGGAATTGTGTACATTTTGGGGTTTAAGAGACTGAAGTTATTTGAACTCAAGTGAAGACTTTTCATTGAAGATCCAGGTTTTCAGATGCTGTCTTAACGTAGCTGACATTAATCATAAAAATGTCTTAAGAAGTTAATGAAGTTCTTAAGCATTTTTGCTTATTTCATTATAAGTGGCTTTCCTTTTAAAATTAAGGTGTTGGTGGCTTCATTTCACTTTACAAATAAATTAAGAGGGCTGGGATAATTTTAACAAGTTAAATCACTGAAATGTGAAACAAAACATTAATGGGACTTTTGTTCATTCCACTTTAAAGTTAAAACAAGTATTTTAAAGATGATCGAGATGAGCATGTATTCAGTACATCTGGGCATCGGGGAGTTTTGCACTTTGTAACCTCGTGAACTGCATTTTTGACTGTTTTATTTGCACTGGTTCATAGTATATATGCATATATATATATACTGCAGATTGTTTATATGGGCATTGCTGTTATCCCAGCCCTTCTGAACTCCACCTGCTCTTCACACGAAAACCAATGGGTTGGTTTAAGTATCTCATTTGTTTCTTGTCATTCTCATGTAATCCACTATATTTGCCAATTTACTGTATTTTGAGCCTAAAATCTGAGCCCGTTTTGCTTCAACAGGCATGCATTTCCCCCATTTCTGCCAGAAAACTAAGTACTGTATTTTGTGCATTTGTACATTGTATTGAAATGTATGTAGTGCTGTTCACAACACTGTCTCAAAGCGCTTTACTAAATAGTTGGTGTATATACATATATATTTTTCTCCCAATATCAAGAAACATAATGCAAAGAAACTATTTTTTTGCAGAGTTAAAATTGCACTGGAAATAGTCATGCTGGTAGGCAGTGTTCCTAGTGGCTCAGGAGAAAAGGGGACTATTCTAACAGATCTCTGTGTAGCCAACCAGCTCTTAGGAGTCTCTCATTGTTAGTGGGATTATATTCATTCATCAGTGGGACTGCAGATTCCTAACTGAAGTGTCCCAGTGTTCTCTGGCTGCTTCATGCACTTATCTTTTAGCTCCTTTGAATAAAACTGCTGCAGGGAGGCCAATATAATGAAATGATTGAAGCAAGATTGTTTCCAAACAAATCTCTCTATCTTTTATTCTGTAACTTGTCAGTTTCCTCTTAGAAGAGCTCTAGCTAGTATACCCATTTATAAAAGGCCCAGGTTAGGCTTTTTACATAAGATTAATTGTTTTAAAATTGAAGGGGCTTTTTTAGAAAAACCTGCTTTACAAGGACTTTTTGTGAACTGGCATTTTGATGAAAAGCCCTTTTTAAAAAAAATATATATATATATGGCCTTTAACTCTTCTTTTAAAGACACTATACAGTTTCCAGTCTGATTTGAAAGTTTGACATTACTTTGCTTGCTGCTTTCACCAAAAACTTAAAAAATATATATATAAAAAAATCCATTGGGGAAATGACTTCAAAAATGTTTGCTTAGCAGGCCAGTATAACTGGTTTTCATGTGAAGAGAAGTTGGGAGTTTTAATCTCTATATTCTTAGTTTTGCAAATGTCTACAAAAGTGCCGATACGTATATTTGTATTACAATATCAAGTTACTGGCGTTGTGAGGGCCACACGTTTATGATACTGTAGCTGCTATATTTATTTAAATGGAGACGGACAATTACTGCACTAGGAAATGAGGAGATGAGCAGGAACCAAGGCTTAGAGTTAGATGCGGTATCTCGTTTTTCAGAAGAAAATTAACAGTGTGAAATATCAAGTGTAACAAAGGGTGCTGTCATTTTAATTGAGATTAAATAGCCAGATATTCTTCCTTTGTCTAAAGACTTATATATATTTTGATGTTTGCAGTTTAGGGGGTGGGGGGATAAATGGTACCTCATCTGTGGTGGCAATTTCCAGTATATTTTCACAGGAGTATATGGATTTTTTATTTTTGTACCTGCTCTCCTTTAAAGAAAAGTTTTCTCAAGTTTTATGTGCTTTTTAGAGAAATCTCGAGTGCAACACGCATTATCCCTTTATCTTTCCAGGAGCACTCTGTATATAGCCCAAACAGGGATATGGGCAAAGGCTGACAGTTCCATTTTGCGGAAACATTGGCCTCATTTGTGCATACATCTGTCTAAAACAGTGGTTCCCAATCTTCTGAGACACTGTACCAGTTTACCAAACTAAGACCTTACCTTGTACTAACAAGTGCCACTAACCTCCCAAACAATGGGGGCATACACTTGGGCACCCAGCACAAAATTTGGGGTGGGCAACCAAGGATACTAGCTACACACACCTGAAATAACAATACTGGTACATGTACCAATGTTTAGGAACCACTGTCCTAGAAATGGCAGTGCTTCTCTGAAGCTTAACAGAAGGGTTTTTGATAATGGCAGTTACTTTAATTATGTGATCTAGTGATTAGTGGGTCCAACGTTGGAAAGAAAGGTTGAGAATTTTTAGTAGTTTGAATCGTTAACTCTTGCAGCATCTGCTAACAGCACAACTGACAACTCCACTCAAACAAAGCAGCTTTGATTTGTGGGGCACTTCCACTGTGGCCATTTTACTCAGGATTGTTAGATGGCTGTCAAATGTTAAACCATTTAGTTGAAATTATGCAAAGGTTATTTCCCTAGGATTCATTTTGGGATGCTTTTCGAAGGTAGTTTAGCCCTTGTAACAGCTTTCAAGTTGAAATGGATTCCTGAAGGTTGTCAGTCAAATTCTTTCAAGATGCCATTGGTCCTAAATTGTTTCCATTTCTTCTTTTTGTGCAGATACTTGTCCGATCAATGTTTAGGCACAGGATGTTAGATGAATAATCACGCTCTGTACACATCCTAGCTGCTTGTTTGTTTTCTACTAGTGCTCAATAGTGTGAAATTTCCAAGCTTCAATTTCAAAAGGATGAGGCCTTTCTGGATTTACATTTTACTCGTACCTTGAGACTTGTCCGCCTTTGATATGTTCTCAGTTTTGTCAGCTGATGGGATATAACCTTTCTCAAAGCACTTTTCGTAACCGAGGAATCAAAGAAGCTCTGATTATATACATTGAAACCCTAACTTTTCATTTCCAAACAGTCGTCTTGAAGTTTCTTTTCATGCCAGACAAATGCTCCGTCAGCTGCAGTGTTGTGGAGTAGACGTGGCTGCCACTGGCCAGTTAATTTTATCAGATAGAAAATCCATGTAGATGTCAAAGGGACAAATATTCCTGGCTTACTTTCCTACCCAAAGATAGTACTTGAATTTGACATTGTGTATGAGATACCATTTGTGTTTTGGCACATCTTTTAATTATAAAAACTTCACTTAGCCAATTCACTCAGATATATATTATTTTTGTAAAAATGAAAAAGATTATTAAGGTTAAGGTGAGCGCTAATCTCAGTGTTTTCTGCTAGTAGAAAATCTTCGTAACTTTACAATAGTTGTGAGGTGTGAATCTGATGTGTACAGGACCCTATGTTTTACCTATCTAGCAGAGTCCCAAGAATACAATCACTAAAACACTGAGGTTTAAAATTAGTTTGTGGCCTGAGCAGCCAAAGGCACCCATGGGAAGCAGTGGGGGTGGAGGGTAGGTGAAGGTTTGCAAAGAAGCAAACCAACGTAGCATCACTGTTACAGAAACGAGGGAGTTGGTGGAGAGACTCCATACCAATCACCTTTCCAGCCATGTGCCCCTGACTGTTAGAATTCTGTCTGAGATCCCCTCATCCTAACATGGGTAGTTCATTGTAGTGTCCTGTTAAAGCAAAGCAGTTCCACTGTTAAAACTTGGAGCAATTTTTAATTTTTTTTTAAAGCTAGACAGTCCTCAGAAAGTGCCTTTTCAGAAGATGGTGCTGTAGATTTTTATGTTCAAATTGTAAATGGCTGAAAATTTGAGAAAAATTATTGAAAATGCCAAGTGTTTGGTATCATTTTATGTACCTTCAAGCAGCAGTTTCTGAGTCAGGACCAAGAATAACCAAGGAAGGGTGTATTCAGAAGGAGGGAAAGGTATTGAGGAACGATCACCAAATTCAACTTGTAGGCTTGAAGTAGTTTGGATTTTATTTAATGTAACTAACCACTTCCTATTTTAGGAGGATGCATGGGGTGGGGTGGAGGAAAGGGGGAGAAATAGCACAGGACACTTCAGGCAGTGGTGTAGTTAATATTTAAATGGGATCATAGATGATAAAAGGACATGTCCTCATTTTTGGAGATGGAGCAGGTTCACAGAGATGAAGTAAAATTCTCTGGGGGCTTATAACGAGATAGTATATCCTACTTTGAGCAGACTTCACACAACCTGTATTTTAAGAGAGTAATGTTTACATGCTAATTGAACTTCTGATGACTTAATAGGGACTTTTGATAATCTAAGTGGTAAACATGTTTGGATGATTGTTGGTGCCCTGTTTTCAGTGTGCTAAAAGATGTTGTGGAGCCGCTGATGACTTTGGTGAGCATTCCTCCAGTCAGGAAGAGTTGTAGACTAGACTAATAAACACTGCACCTCAGTAACCTTGTAATGCTGCATAAAATAATAATAATAGCAAAGTTCTGCCTTGATTTCACTGTAATGTGCTTACACATGCCTGCAAAAATATACACACAACTTTCATTTTTGTAATGCCTTAATAGCAGTTAAAATATTTTTTTTAAAGATGAGGTTTGTCCTTTATTGTGGTGTTTCCGTATATTTATTGGTAATTTGTGTGCAGCTTGTAGTTTCATGTTTGGCCTGAATGTTGCTTTTTAACACCCTTTTTTTTTTTTTTTTTTTTTTTTTTAGGAGGGAGTTGTTTCTAGGTGTCTTTTTCTTTGTGAAATAATAACTTTATTAATGATTGAGGAGAAACTGAATGAAATGAAGTGATCAGGACATAAAACAGACTACATTGGTAGCTGGATTTGATTTAGAATTCTAACATGCCCTTTTCTGTGTTCAGTTTATTACTGTAAATCCAGTACTGGTCTTTAATAACATGTAAAACATATTTCTAGATCATCTGATAATAATGGTCTCTTGATGATATTAAGCAAGATGTTTTCAAGTGTCAGAAACATTAACATGAGACTCCCACTTCTACTGATAAATGGCAGATTTGCTGGAATTGGTTTATTCAGTAAGTCTACCAATATTTCTAGTATGTTTAAGCAGTGTCAGCACCTTTATTTTACATATTAATTTGGAATTGCTCACTT
The DNA here is from genome assembly GCF_028017835.1 of Emys orbicularis. Lineage (NCBI taxonomy): Eukaryota > Metazoa > Chordata > Testudines > Emydidae > Emys > Emys orbicularis. The sequence goes on along the minus strand of NC_088705.1, from coordinate 3,578,485 downwards.
AAGTTCAAGTAATTAGGCTATTCAAATTGTAAAGTGGGGATAGTGATCCTTGCTTGAACTTTTAGGTCTTTAGGGAAAAAGAGCACTGTCAGGTTAATCCGTAATTAAAAATACTTGCTTATTACTTAATGTAGGTTATAAAAATGAATTTTAAAGATCTAACTTATTTTTCTCTGTTTTTGCTGTTTTTTGCTTCTGATTCAACTTAAACTAATTAATTTCTTTGTCTATAGTAACTTTATAGTCAGAGCAATATTGGCATTTAAACCTTCCTCTGCAGTGATTCAACCTAAACTGTTTTTTCTTTTAAATCTTAAATTCCTGAAAGCATTTCTTGTTTAGGTTTTATTAAAGTTTATTCCACAAAACCTAAATTCAGGGCTAAAACTACCTTACTTTTGTCCCGTTAGTAACAGCCATACCTTTATTTTACTGATTGAAAAGGACCAAAAATTCCTGTTCCATCATTTTTTCATGTGATGGTAGACCCTGCATTTTTTTCCCATTGCTCATAGCCAATTTCAGATGATTTTTAACCAATCCAAAAGTTGTTGTCCTCTTTGCTTTCCATACTTTGTAAATATGGCTACAAAAGTCTAAAGAGACTTAATAATTTAAATTTGGGGATATTGTTTTTATTGGGCACAAACCCTTACTAATCAGTCATACCTGGATTAAGATGTACTGTGGCATATGTATGTAATTACAGTAGATCTGTATTACTCAGTGGCAAGTGTGTGATGTTTTAAAACATCCAGTTTAAGCTTAAACTGAAAAATTGCTGATGGTGCAGACACTCTCATGAAATATTTTCAGTAGGAAAAATAATCTAGTGCATATATCTAGTTTTAATTCATCCTCCTTACTGAGACTTGGTGAGTGAACATTTTCTGGAATAAATTGTATTGTTCGTAGCCGGTTGTGCTGGGGTGAATGATTAAACCAAACTGACTGAATTATATGTCAGGAATCTGTCACTTTTCTTTCCTATATTACTGAAGTAGAGAACAGATGGCAGTGATGAAAGTCGCATCAAACCAACAATAGAGAGCTGTCAAAAGCAATGCAAAGGGGAAATTAGTGTTTATATTTAAAACAGCGTAAGCAATGGAAAGCCAAGGTTTCTGCAAGAACGACATGCAGCTCAGAACCTTGTGAACCTGTATTTTCATGTTTAGTTCACCAAAAGGAAAAGCCTCTTGCATTTGGCCACTTTAAAAACAAGGGAGGGGGGAAAAAGCTTTTTTTCAAATGAGTGCTTGTGTTCCTGCTACCACATAAGCATGCAGAGAAGCAGCTAGTAATGCCCTTAGGCGCTGTACATTTGAATGTAAAATTATACAGAACAGCATTTTTATTTTGCTTTTACCTAAATGCTGCTACTTTAAATACTTAGTTAAAATCCAATACATTGGTGCTATTTGAAACCATACAGCCAAAAGATTTCATGGGTAAGACCATAAAATTTAATTACTGTTGTAGGTTGTTGGCCACAGTCTTCAGCAGCTGCTACTGCAGTGTGCACAGCCATCCAGAGACAGAGCAGTCAGTTGCAGTGTTCATCTTCCGTGGCATTGCAACTGGTGTTATTTATGTTCAGCTTTTAACATACCTTCCCTTTTCCCCTAAACAAACTCACCATACTATGCCCACATGGAATATCCATTTCTATCTGCAACAGTCTTGTTACCCTTTGGAAAACAAGGGTTTAGTTATTGGACTAGTGAGTGTTCAGGCAATGAGTGATGGTTTGTGGTGAAGCAACTGCTAATAGAGAAACCCAGGAAGGGTTTAAACAGAAGTTAGTAGGGTAAGCTGCATTCTGCTCTGGTTCTTGAGGGAATTGGTAGGAATCTCAAAAGGTGATTTGAGCACACTTGAAACGTTTGTCTTGCAGGAATTATTTGAGCTGATATTGAGAACCCAGCAGGCATTTTGCCTTTTTCTGATCAAGAACAGAAGCTGGAAGACAATTTACACTTGCAGAATTCCCAAATAATTGATATGCTATGGTTAAGATTTTCATGCGCTAAACTTAAAACAGAGATCCTTCTTTAATTTTCCTTAGCTCACTGTTACAATGCTAATATTTTAAAATGTTCATGTCCCTTTTTTGTTAAGGAATGTGCACTCTGAATGGGATTACGCATGAATTTATAGAGTTTGTTACCCTTTCAGGTACCTTTTTGAACTAGTTTTTAAGCAGTAATGATATCTAACATGCATAGTTCAGTGGTAGATTAGCAGTTTCTTCTACAAAATGTAACCTAGATGTTAGTCTCCCTTTCTCTGCCTATTCAGAATAGCCTCACCTGCCTTTACTTAAAGATTGCCATCCAGTGGTGTCTTCGCTATTTACAGCACCAGTCACACACTTGCTTGATTTTTTTGGAGTCCGGTTGTTTTTTTTCCTGGCAACTGAGAGGGACATTTAAGAATGTGGTATAATGAATGTAGGAGAGCAACGAACTGGCCTGATTTAAGTGGAAGCCTTTTGGTGAAAATTTGATGGCACAGTTATCTCTGCAAAAATTATTTTGCCAGCAGCTGAAGTGGGGTTGGTCTATATAAAGAATTTTGTAATGTCTTGGGTGTGCAAGGTTTTAGCAAAGTGACATGAGAAGAAAAGTACCTTCACTTCTATACCAAGGTACTAATATAGAGCAGATCTGTGTATACTACCTGTTTCACCATTGAGTTCTGGATGCTAGTTTTTAGGGTTGAAGGTGCAGGGAAAGTTTCAGATGGACCATATTGAAACAATTTTGAGACCGTGGCATGGCACTCCAGAATTCAAATTCTTGCTGTGACATGAACTCCCTCTCCCTCTCTCTCTCTCTCTCTCTCTCTCTCTGGGTTAGTCACTCTGCCTCAGTTTCACCATCTGTAAAATGTGGGTAATACCTCACACTGATTTGTGAGGACTTAAGTATACATGTTTTGAAGATGAGTAATGCTATAGAAGTACTAAATTATTAATACACCTAAATTGAGGTATCTTTTGTAAATTTTCATCTCCGTTTATCAGTCCTGTATTTTGTTTAACGTTTCTCCCATCTGCCTGCTCTAGGGGTGGTGCCATGGACCCGAGTTGTGGTCTTTGTGCACACGTCTTATCTGCTCTGGGAGTTACCCCGCTGGGAAAGCCAGCGGTACTGGTCTATAATACTGACTTTGTACCTGTCATTTTTCTGACAACAGGATTGGTTTTTGTTGCAAGGTTGTCGGTAAGAGGGAAAAGTCTATGTAAACACAGATTTGCAAGAATAGCAATTAAAATATAGAATTATTGGCCAGTAAACTTGCTTTTTGTCTACATTTGCCCAACTGTGGAAGTCTCTTTGAACAGATTTATTTATTTTATTTTTTAAACACCCAGTTCTTTACAATAGAAAATACAGGTTGTACAAGGTTCTGTTCATTTTGGCATATCAGCCAGTCAGTTTTCCATTGGAGAGGTGGATAGTGCCAGATTTGAAGAAGGTTTTTGAAATTCTGTGGTCATGTGGTAAATTAAAAACATGGAAAGGTTAGGGCTACTGTGCCAGGCAAGTAAAGTGACATTAAAAGATTTCATTAAGTGATAGGAAGGCTATTAGAAGGAAGACAGTTTAGCCTTTTGATGTCAGGTAACTTGGCTGAATGTTGGCTTCATTGGGCTGTTCTGTTTTGTGGACCCTAATATAACCCTTTCCACCTTGGTTGTAGGTTTTACTGTGTTTTGGGCACAGTTTGTGTTAATGAGGAAAGTGTACTCATTTCTCCAAGTGAAGCTTTGCAGCGTTGACTCTGGCTTTGTTAAATGTTTACCTGAAGATAAGTGCTGCTCCTTAAAATATTACTTTTCAGCTCAGTTCTGCAGACGGTAACGATTTTAAATGTATAGCCTCTGGGTACAGTAATTGTACTGATAAAAACCAATCTTCTGTTGCTGGCGTTCACTGAGCAGGGTTCTCCCATATGATTAGCAGTACTGATGTACAATAATTTGGCTCTCTTGTTTCACATGTCAGGTGATAAAATGAGTATTGGGCTCACAGGTTGTAGATTCATTTGACAGGGAAATTCTTATTTCCCTTGGTGTGAACGGTTAGGCTTTCCAGCACGGACTGCTCATGGATAAATAGCATTGGCATTCTGTGTGGGTAAGTGCTCAGTACCACAGGGCTATGGGGGTGGTTGGCATAGCTATGAGCACTGTCTATCAGGCATTACTTTAAAGGTTTCACTGTAATATGTAGTCATTGGCTATGTCTGTACTTGGAGCTGGGGGCGTGATTCTCAGTTTGAGGTGACATACTTGTGCTAACTCTCATTGAGCTAGTGCACTAAAAATAGTAGTGTAGCATTGATAGTACGAGTAGCAGCATGAGCTAGTTGCCCAGAGTACAAACCTGCTTGGACCCTAGGGCTGTGTACTATTTTTCACATGCTAGCTCAATGACACGAGCATGAGTATGCCTGCTTGAGCTGGGAATCAGTCTCTCCCCTCTCCCTTGCCCCCCAGCTCCATGTGTAGAGATGGTCTTAATGTGTGTCTCTTCAGTTATGGGCCAATATGTCTATTAATATGTCTTCAGAGAATGGCAAATCATGTGGCATAGTGTGCACCTTGAAGATTATTGCTAATCAACACATGTTTAGGTATAAGACTACTGGAAGCAGTGGTGTGTATATATAAATGTTACATGTGTATAATACTGTGTACTTAAATAAAGAGAATATTTGTGCTACTTGGAATTCCTTTTTGGAATAAAGGGTTGTTGTTTTTTAACAGACCATTCCAGTGGTTTGGAATTCTCTTATACATTTATGTCTCACACACACACTCTTCCTCTTTCTGATATGCTGTTAACTGCTCCCTTCTGTTTTGGTGCTACCATTGCTTTATGCAAGAAATAGAATGTGTTCTAACCATGAAGACACTGCCTATTTTTAAAAGAAAAAGGGGTTTATCTCAAGAAAAAAAGAGTTGCGATTTGAAACATTGCACAAAATAGATTGTAGGCGGATGACAAATGCATTGGTAAAAGCTTTTTTATTTTTACTTTTTAACCATCTTGACCGTGTGTGCCTATTTGTATTGCGGATGTGGGCTGCAACTATTTGGGGTGGGAGGGAGTTGATATGTGTTAGTATGGTTTGAAATGTAATGCTAACCAGAAGCAGTGTCCCCTCCCCCTCTCCTTTTTCCAAACAAACTGTTCTTGCCAAAATTTTCTACCTATCACAACTTTTGCTTTTTTTCCAGCACAGTAAAATATCATGACATAACTTCTGTCCCACTATTACTTCCCTCTGCTAGCCACCTGTAATCTCTCTAGAATGGTATAGAATATACATAAAGTCATTAGATCTTTCTTTTGGCTTTAAAAAAATAAAATCAAGTTGGGTATATTGTAAACCTACTTTAATCATTTGAAGATTAAATTTTGTTTTGAAATGCATGTAATGTACTATTTAACCTTATTTTAATACTTGCATTCTTTTAGTTTTTTTCCAAAACGTCTGTGAAAATGAATGGAGGTTGCAGTGCAGGTCTGAATCTGAAAGGACATAGGACCAGATGATACCTTGAGGGAATACTAAACATGACTGCCAAACCTTTGTCAGAGAGAATGTGATTTTACTTTCAGACTTCTATAACTTTTTATTTAGTGCTATTCAATGAAAAATAGCTGTAATTATAAGACATCCTTAAGTTGATATAAAATTGAAATGTGCATAAATTGGCAATTTAAATAATTTCTCCACAAACTAATAAAGTGGTATGGGGGTATGGTGATATCAGAGTTTTTTGGCACTGTTTATGCATGTGCTGAATACCCAGTTACGTATTGTGGTGTCAGCTGAAGGCTCAGAATAAGAGGTGAACAGAAAGCAAGCAAGGTTCTGAAAGTAAAATGCTTGTGTGCAGATTTTCAGTGGTGAATGTTGTACCTTCGGTTAAATCATTGTCTTTTGCAAAAATGTATTATGTCTGTGGTTGAGATTAAAAGGACAAGTTTTTGATTTTTGTTTAACCTTCTGTCGCTCACAATACTTGCATTGTGAAATTCAGTCATGGAACTCTTTCTGAGCCAAAACTGTCACCAAAGTTTTCTGTGACAGATTCCACTCCTCTCTTTCTGCCATTCTCTATACTGGAAGGACTCTATGTTGTGTTTGTTTATACCTTTTTAAAAATTTTTTATTGGTTTTAGTGTCGCTTTGCTTCAGTTTGAAGTGTAACTTTCACTAATAACTGCAATAAAAAAAAAGCTTTGCTCCAAACTTCACTGTTGTGTCCATAACTCGGTTTATTTTGTCAAATCTTCCAACATGTTAGGAAGTATGTAGACAATGAATTACAGAATTAGAAAGCAGATTTTACCTAACCAGTATCATTGGGGGGGGGGGGGCGAAGGAGTATTAGAAGTAGGGACAGACTGTTGGGAGGAATCCTAATACACCTCTATCCCGATATAACACGGTCCTCGGGAGCCCCAAATCCCTACCACGTTATAGGTGAAACCCCGTTATATCGGGGTAGCAGCGGCAGGGCTCCAGCAGTGATTTAAAGAGCCTGGGGCTCTAGCCGCGGGGAGCCCCGGGCCCTTTAAATCACCACCCAAGCCCCGCTGCCAGAGCGCCGGGGTAGCGGCAGCAGGGCTCCGACTGATTTAAAGAGCCCGGGGCTCCCCACAGCAGCCGGAGCCCTGGGCCCTTTAAAGCGCCGCCCGAACCCCGCTGCCGGAGCCCCAGGGTTACAGCGCTATATGCGAACCCGTGTTATATCGGGTCGCGTTATATCGGGGTAGAGGTGTATTGAATAAATGACCCCTGTTATCAGTTTTAAGAGTACTCAAAATTGTAATCGATAAGGAATTGAAATACGTCTTCAGTTTTTCAGTGCTGTCACTTTTTTCAAATCAGATTAACACTTCTTTTCTTGCCAGGAGCACCTTGCAACAAGGACTATGTCTTTTGTACAGAAACTAGCACAATGGATCCCTGATCCTGATTTCTAGCCTATCCACACACGCTATACAAAATCCCTTCCGTGTATAACCTAAAGGCATAAGGTGGCTGTTAGTGTTATCGCTGGTACCTTTTAGGACCAGGTCTTTCTAGAAATGTTCGGGAAGGTGACAGAGTGTGGTGGTATGGAAGGTGGCACAGTGAAGTGGGGGCAGGCAAAGGGAGTGAAGTGAGAAGAGAAATGGGAGCATCTAGAGTGGGAGGGAGGTTTAGACATTTGTGAGGGAAGAGGTGGGCAGGAGCAGAGCTGGGAAGAGCTTTGAAGGGTAGGGGCAATCTGAACTTTGTATGGAAAAAGAGGGGACCCTGGGTGCAGAGATTCAGGGAAGGAAGGTGGTCGGAACAAGGGGAGGGGAAGGTGCTGTCAGCACTATGGATAGGCTGAACACAGAAAGATGAACTAGGTGCTGCTTTTCCTTTTCACCTTACCTCAGTGACACAACAGCTTTCTGATGTGCAGTGACTTAGGCAGATCATGCAGCAATGGCCTTCCTCATAGCTCTCCAGCGACACCATGAAAACATTCCTGCTGCAGGAGGGCTTGAGGAGAGGAGTTATTCATTTGTAATGCTGTAGCACCTAGGAGCCCCAGTAATGGAACAGAACCCTATTGTGCCAGGCGCTGTACAAATACAGAACAAAAAGATAGTCCCTGCCCCAAAAAACCTGGTTGCTCCACCATTCACTGATGCTCAGAACCCAGCAGACTTATGTCTACACAGAGAAGAGACAAAGGCCTAGTCTACACCTAAGACTTCAGTATAGGCAGCCGCAGTGTCGGCTACACCCACACCCAAGTACGGTGTAGGGACAGTTTTCAAAAGACCATGGGGTTCTTAAACTTTTTTTTAAGGCAAGGTTACGATAAAATGTTAACATACTACATTACTACATATCGTACATGACTTATTACTTATTCAGGATCAGGTGAATATTCAAAGAACTAGGCTAAAGATTCTGGCTTGTTGGCTGGGAAGCCATCATCCTTTTGAGTATACTAAAAAGGGTGACCAAATTTCTAAATACCTAGCCTCATTTGGCGCTTCTCTTGTGTACATTCTTGGTGTGAAAGTTTTTCCATTCGAAGGACTGTGTTCATATTTTACTATACCACAGTTCCATAGAGGAAGTCCCATTTTTCCAATAATGTGCAATACAATAAAAAAAATAAAGAAATTAACGTCATTCTGTTTTAAAATGTAAATCCTTCACTGAAACATTAAGTAAACAGGTCAGGGGGATTGCTAGGAAGCTGGCATTTTGTCATCAGATGAATGTTCTTTAATAGCTTCCTCTCCAAAGCATCCAATTCCTGGACACAACTGCCAGGTGTGTAAGTACGTTCCCCTTTCCTTGCAATCCCTCCAGCATAGCACCTCTTTAGTAACAAAAATATGATGAATATTAACTGGAGTCAAATGCCATCTATACAGTAATATATAGTTTTGTTTTGAGCTACACAACTTGAAGATGTATATCCCTTTTCCGATACAGAGATCCACTCATCCAGATCAGTTTTTGTCCAAATCCCTCTCCCAGCTTTTCGTCTGGGTTGTTTTCTTACAATTTTTTTCAACCAAAATTGTATATATCTTAGAAATTAAACCTTTTTGTTCCAGGTTGCTCCTGGGTCAACTCCTCAAATGTGGTTTTAAAGGTCTAGATAGAGGTTTCTTGTATCCAGATTTTACAAAACGTTTGCCTTGTAAATGTTGAAAATATAGGATCTTTATATTACATGTCTCAGTAGGATTTAAAATCAGGACCCAGGAACTGCTGTCCAAAGTGAGTAATCTCCATTCTTCCTCACAACCAATAGTCACTGTGGTATTTCCTAAGGCTTTTCTGTAAGTGAGCTTTCCCTGGTGCACCTGAGCCCTCTGAGTTCTCTACTTTCTCAGATGATGCCCCCTTCCCCGGATTCCTTGCTATCCTCTCACCAACCCCACCCAGAACCTCTGAGTTGCACCAGATCCCACCTCCCGCTTTCTCCTGCAATCCCAGATCCCAAACAGTTGGGCCTGAAGCACTGAGGCCTTTCTCTCCTTACATCCTCTTGTTGCTATGGCTCTCATTCCCTGTAAACAAAAAGAAAAAGCTTCCGATTGGCTCCTGGTGAGGATGGTTGCCTGGCAACCCTCCAGAGCATGCTTAGCAACCACTAATACAAAAAAAAAAAAAAAAAAAACCCACACACAACCAACCACTCAGCAGTGGGAGGCAGAAACTCCAGAGTCAAGGAAGGAAGGTGGTAAGTTGCTCTGACTTGATTCAGTGTGAGGAGCCAGGTGCCATGGCCTTGCTGTGGGGGATCCAGGAGTTGGGCTTTGTGCAGTGTGTCTGAGATTTCTCAGGCCTTGTACTTTTGGGGGGGCGGGGGGAGGAGGAGGGAGAGTGTGTGTGTGTGTGTGTGATACCTCCCTTCTGTGTTCCTTGGCTGTAGCATTCTCAGCACAGAAAGCGTGAAGCCTTCTCCTGCCTTTCTCTGGGGTTTTCACTATAATTTGCTCCATGTAATTTGACCCCCTCCAACTTGTCCTGCAGCTCCGAGGCCTTTGTGTGGCCTCTTCCCTCCCCAGCTCAAGGAATAGCACAAATCCCCTGCACCCAATGTGGTTTTATTACAAATCTTGCTTTTCATACTTGCGCAAGAAGCCCCACTGGCGTTAGATGAACAAGCTGCTTGTGGTCAATGGCAGAGTGCAGAGCCAAAGCTGGCCCTCAGTGGCACATGTCCCCATAATCTTTGATGAGTTACTGCCTCCAGAGATTAGTCCCCAGCATGTAATGCTGCATTTACATCTGGAGTGGGTGCCCTCTGTTCTTTGGGACCTAGAGTCTCTGCAGGCAGGCACTGCGCCCATCCAGGCTGAACATCATGTGCGAAGAGCTGTTGCTTTTGCAGGGCTGCACCTCTGTATTGAAGAGGGTGACTACAATCCTGCTCTGCTTCTGCAAAGTAGGTGCGGCCTCTCCCAGCCATGCAGCCCTCAGCTGGGTGAAGCGTGAGTGGAACAGTCTTTATTAAATCACCTTCTGAGGGAGAATCACAGAGACGCATCCGGTCACCTGCCGGGGCATGTTAAATATCACAGGGAAGGTCATTGCTGGGGCTGACTGTGTCCCAAGATCAGCAGTTGGGGGAGGTTGCCTGATGAGCCAAGGAGGCCAAGGACGGACTGGCTCATCACCAGGTAGTCCCAAGAAGCAGGGCCGGTGCTACAATTAAGGCAAACTAGACAGTTGCCTAAGGCGCCAAGATTTGGGGGTGCCAAAAAGCGGTGCCCCCAATTTTTTTTTTTTTTACAGCGTTCCTATGCCCCCTCCCCGAGCACGCCGTCACTGCTCCACTTCTCCTGCCTCCCAGGCTTGCAGTGCCAATCAGCTGTTTGGCGCCACAAGCCTGGGAGGGGAGGAGAATTAGAGCGGGGGCGGCGTGCTTGGGGAGGAGGCGGAGCAGAGGTGAGCTGGGGTGGGAAGCTGCCGCACGGCTCCCCGGGGGGGGGGGGACCTGACGGGGGGGGGGGGGGGAGGTGTGCCTCAGGGCGGGGGAGGCGTAAGGTGGCCCTGCCAAGAAGGCACATTGTCAAGAGGGGATGGTTGTGGTCGGGAAGCTTGTACTGTTCTTTTCTGTGCTTTCCAACCCGTAGGGGCATTCAGATGGCTGCAGCGGCCAGGGCAGCCAGGCTATTGCTTGTTTCTCCATATCTCTGCTGTAGTGAGCCGCTGACCTTGGTGATATGGCCACGCTGAGTGTGAAGCCAGGACAGAGATTTTCAGTCCCAGACTGGCACACCAATGCTAACCTCATCTCTACGAACGCTGAGCGTCAGCGGTCTGCTTCCCATCAGATCAGGCAGGAAGCCAGGACTCTCCGGAATGAAACTAACAACCAGGTGGGCTTCCCAGCTGTTTTACTCCCCTTTTTGTTTGTAAAAACAGATTTGGGGATTGGGGGGGGGGGTAGGATGGGGGTGTTAAAGATCTGGCTGGCTGAATGGGGAAGTTTGTCCCTTTTCAACCTTCAGATCACTGAGATGGACCTATGCCAGTAGTGATGGAGGGTTGTTTGGAAGTGCTTATTTAGTGTGAAATTAGCAAAGCCAGCTGAATGCTGGGGGTGAAAATAATCTTCCAATAAAATTAGTTGTAACTTATAAACTAATTTGATTTGGTCATGCTCTCACCCATTCTGTGTTCACCGACTCCAAACGTATTGTCAGATCGAGTTTTACCAGCAAAACTGGATTGAATATCCTGGAAAGTTTTAAAATTCACTTCTGTGCACATTCATACCAGAAATCTGATCAGAACAGCTACTTTCATCCAGTCCTGGGATAGAAACCGTGCCATCTGACCTGTGACCAATCACAGCTGAGCAACAGAGCTTTTGGAATCCGAATAGCAAGGCGCAGGGTGAACAAAATTTGTGTGAAATGGTCAAACTTTGAATGAACGAATCTGAGAAAATCCCAGTCTCGCTTTTTTGACTAAGGCCACATCTACACCAGCACTTACGTTGGCAAAATATGTCGCTCAGGAATGTGAAAAAAACACACCCCTGAGCGGCCTAAGTTTTGCCAGTAGAAGTGGTTGTGTGCACAGCGCTATGTTGGCAGGAGAGCTGCTACCGCTGCTCATGGAGGTGGTTTTATGACGTCGACAGAAGAGCGCTCTCCTGTCAACACAGAGTGGTTACGCAAGGGCAGCTGTGCTGCTGTAAGCTCGCTAGTGTAGACATGGCCTAAGTTATTTGCTGTGATTTATCAACTCATAGCTCGTAGCTCATTTATTCAATTTTTAAAGCCAAAAGACCATCCCAATCATTTAGTCTGAGCTCCTTCACTAACGACTGGAACAACTTACCTAGGGAGCTGGTGGATTCTCCATCACTTTCAGTCTTTAAATTTGTTCCTGGGCAACAAATATTTGCCAATGGACTCTTCAGACTGGAAGAATCCAACAGCTGGAAGTTGAAGCTAGACAAATCCAGACTGGAAATAAGGCTCAAACAGCTGGAAGTTGAAGCTAGACAAATCCAGACTGGAAATAAGGCTCACATTTTGAATAGTGAGTAATTAACCACTAGAAGGATTAACCAAGGGCTGTGGTTAATCTCCATCACTAGCAATTTTTAAATCCAGAGTGGATTTTTTAAAAAGATATGGTTTATAGTTCAAAGGGAATTATTTTGGGGAGTTCTCTGGCCTGTTTTGTACAGGATGTCAAACTGGATGATCACAGCGGTCCCTTCTGGCCTTGGAATCTGACTCTGTAAGTCCGGGTCTCTTTCTAAAAGATCTACTATGGATCAAACAGAAGTTATAGGCTTGATGCAGAAGTTGTTGGGGGAAGTTCTTTGGCTTGCGTGGGGCAGGAGATCGGACTAAATGATCACAATGGGACCTTCAGGCCTTACTCTGAATTTTGCATTGCTGCTGGGCCTTCCATGGCATTTGGACTGGAGACCCACTGGCACCATATGTAAGAATCATACTGCTAGGCCAGAGAGCCATGTTATGGCTTAGTCCCCTTCCCAGTTGGGCAGGAACCTACATAATGAAAACCACCAAACTAATTGACGACGATTGGCACACCGGATACAAGGTGGAAGCTCACAGCCTGAATTTAAGGCACAATCGGATACGGCAAAGTATCTGACACTGGGGGTTATTTATAGAAAGCAGTAAATGTGTAAAAGGCAAGAGGGGTGCTGAGATAATATAACTGCTACACTCTCCTTTTCCTGCTCTTCAGCTCCTCTCTCTGCTTAAGCACAAGTCACAGTTCTCCCCCTCCCCCCCCAAAGGTATTAACACTGCATTAAACCTCAGAGCTATAATATACATATCCCTGAATGCAGGTGTTAGCAGTTCCCGGTCAGCTGCAAAGAGAGAGAATTTCTTAGGCTTTGTCTTCACTACCCGCCGATCCGGCGGGTAGCAATCGGTTTATCGGGGATCGACTTACCGCGTCTAGAGAAGACGCGGTAAAATCGATCCCTGATCGCTCTGCCGTCGACTCCGGAAATCCACCTCGGCAGGAGGCGGCAGCGGAGTCGGCGGCAGCGCGGCAGCGGTCGACTTTCCCGCGTCCTCACCGCTAGGTAAGCCGACCTAAAATACGCAACTTCAGCTACGGTATTCACGTAGCTGAAGTTGCGTATCTTAGGTCGGACCCCCGCTGCAGTGTAGACCTAGCCTAAGTAAACAAACATTTAATACACAAAACCCCTCCTTGTAAATAGTGTGGAACAACTTTTAGACAAATGCTATTCACCAGTAAAGCTGTAGGGGTTCTTTGTAAAGAGTTCTCCATTTTGCTGCTGTTCCATATATTTCAGTGTGAGGTTTGACGGACCATGTGCCCTCTTACAGGGGAGCTGGAGACAGCTCTGTGGACTCGGCAGCAATTACAGTTCCCAAGCCAATAGTCAGCCGTCTCCTCAGTTTCCAGCTGGATTGGGAATCTGCAGCCTGTATCCCAAGTGGTACAGTTACTGGGACGCAGCCTTCACAACAGATGCATCTCTTCATTTATGTTGGACATTAGGAAAAACTTCCTTTCAGGGTGGGTTAAGCACTGGAATAAATTGCCCAGGGAGGCTGTGGAATCTCCATCATTGGAGATTTTTAAGAGCAGGTTAGACAAACACCTGTCAGGGATGGTCTAGATAATACTTAGTCCTGCCATGAGTGCAGGGGACTGGAGTAGATGACCTCGCGAGGTCCCTTCCAGTTCTACAATTCTATGATTGGTCCTGCACAGATCAGCTGCTGAGTCCACAGATCTATCTCCAGCTCCCCTATTTGTAACCTTTTCCCTCTGAGCTCCGATTAGCTGAGCTGTGTGAATATGTGGAACCTGCAAGATTGCTTTCCCTCAGCGGAAACCCTTGCTCTGCGCAGCTTCAGAAGCAGCTACCGTGCATGTCTAATAACGGCCACACCCTGGGCTCTTCTAAGTTGCCCGCTGCTTTCTGTATGCTTGTGTCCTCCCCACTGCCCCTCTCTCTATCTTTGGACTTGTATTAAAAAACAAAACGAAGGCTGCAGTATAAACATGTGGGTTATAAATGCAAATGGCAGTTGATCTTCTATTCTAAAATAGATTTGCAATGTCCCCTGACATGCTATTTACCTTCATCTAATGCTTCGAGGTCTTTGTGTGAGTTTTTGCAACACCCTAGGAACTCTGTGAATAAATCTATCTTGTATCCCCCATTGGAACTGTTGCTTCTGGAAGACCAGCATAGTCTTGCTTCCAGAGAAGTCCTTGGCACAATTAATAAACGACAGCGTACAGGAGGTGAAATCATACATACGCACTGATTTGTAGGTGTGCAAATATTATAATGGGGACTCTGGGTTTGATGCTCTTGTGGCCTGTATCTTGTGTAGTTATTTACATTAGTGCATTAGGTGTCATATACTGTGCTACCAAAACAAATGGTAGGACTTTGCCCTGATAACAAATGCAGGGCAGTGAATAAGCAGGCCCTTGTCAGCATGGTGAAATGCACCCTCAGTCTTCACAATTTCAACTACAAAAATTAAAATGGAAATGGTGTCTCTTCTAATTCCAGACACAATGGGATGAGCATGACAACAGAACACGACTCGCTGAACGTATCGACAGTGTGAACAGATGGAAGGAGACCTTGGACAAATGCCTCACAGACATAGACACTGAAATTGATGCCTTAGCCAAAGTACGTTGGGAAGACAGATGGCTTAAACTCAACATATGCTCTTAATACGTGTGACTTTAAACAACTAAGGCCCTGATTCTGCAATGAGCTGCGCATGGACCGACTCCTCTATGGGGCTTAGCACCAGTGCTCTGAGCTCAGTGCAGGATCAGGGCCTTAAATTGCTTTCAGGAAAACACACCCACTAGCTTCAGTTCCCATCTGAATTGAGGCAATGCATAGTGCTGTGTGTTTCATATAGTCTGTCCTCTCTTTTTCTAAAGATCTTGGGGGGAAACATACCAATACATTAAACACTAAAATAAAAAAAACATAGGGAATAATAAGTGGGTTTTTAAAAATATTTATTTAGGAGCTCAACAATTTTAGGCAAGAATAATTAAAGTTGTCTTTATTTGACACCTCTTTTAAATTAAGAAGTTTGCATCTTTTTTGCCGTTAGAATCAGGAGTTTGTGTCTCTGTATTAAGCACAGTTTTAATAAAGGCTAAATCTATTTTGTGTGTTTCTCCTGTGCATTGCCAGTGACCCGCTGCGGGATCACAGGCAAGCCGCATTCTCTTGTGCCTGTGTTTTCCCATTTGTAAAATGGGGACCGAGCTCCCACAGCAGGGGGCCAGACTATTTGCAAAGTGCTTGGAGGACCTTAATGAAAGGCATAATGCCAGGGCTGTGATTAACTGGAAATGGGAAAGCATTTCTGGTCCCATTGGACTTTGTGGTCTCCAATGGGGAGAACCCTCTCTAATCCTTTCACTGCAAAAACCATGTGAGATAGTTGAGTATGACCGTAGCTGCTAGCTGCATTGCGCTTGGCCTCTGAACTGCGGGCCCGATCGACAGAAGCAGGCAACTGGAGCACATTGCACCCAGTAGACTGCAGCAGTGAGCCACTCGCTACAAGGTTTAAAAGCTGCTTCCAGAGGTGGCTAGGAGGAGGCTATCATGACGGGAACACCCCCAAAGGAGGGACCGCATCCCTAACCCGAGCTGCCTTCTCCCCACCAGATGAAGGAGGCAGCGGAACGTGCGCTGCAGGCCAAGAACTTGCCCTTGGACGTGGCGATTGAGTGCTTGACGCTTCGGGAGAGCCGCCGAGCCATTGATGTGGTGAAGGACCCCGTGGAGGACGAGCTGCACAAGGAGGTGGAGGTGATCGATGGAGCCAAGAGAGATCTGCAGCAGAAAGTGAGCGAGGCCTTCGAGCAGCTCTGGTGAGTCGAGCAGCAGAGCTCGGGGTGGTTCCCCCCCCACGCCGGTGACTCCAAATCGTGTCTCTCTGTATGGGGCTTTGGGCTAGCAGGGCGCACCCCTGCCTCCAGACTGGCCAGCGTCCGAGCAGAGAGCATGCTTTGCGGCCACACGGCGACATAGGCAGTATTACACGTTGCGTCAGCGCCTCACGGCGATGCCCGATAGTGTCCCTTGCCAGAGTGGGCCTGTTAAGAACGAATGTTGGAAGTGTTGCTGGAATCGTGGCATTTATGAAACAAGGGAAGGGGGAGGGAGCAAGTGTGGCAGCTAAAGGGTAGGCCTGAGCTTTTGCCTAGTGGTTTTGGGATCCCAACTTGAGACACCTGGCAGGTACCTGATTCTCAAAGGAGGGGGCTTAGCACTTCCTGAAAATCCAGGCCCCTCGAAGGCATCTTATGCCCCAAAGCACAAGCCTCTTTCAAAACCGTACCCTGCAGTGCCCAGCCTGCTGGGCCCTTCGCCCTTCTGGGTCACTGCTGTACAAGTCACTGCACTTGAGTCACACGCGGGCAGTTGGTTCAAGGAGCAGCTACAGCTGCGCCACTGAGTAAGGGTTGTCCCTGTGGAGGGTCCCCCGGGGCCAGCCTGGTGCTATAGAATCTCATCATTTATTTATTTAAAAAAAAGCCCAATCGAGTCTCTAGCCCCCATGGTTCCCAAGAAAGCTTTGAAAAAGTGAACCGATTTTAGGCCAGTTGGACGGCTGGTCTGACTCACTGTCTCTGTAAAGGGGGAGGGATCGCTCAGTGGTTTGAGCATTAGCCTGCTAAACCCAGGGTTGTGAGTTCAATCCCTGAGGGGGCCATTTAGGGATCTGGGGCAAAAATCTGTCTGGGGATTGGTCCTGCTTTGAGCAGGGGGTTGGACTAGATGACCTCCTGAGGTCCCTTCCAACCCTGATATTCTATGATTTTCTAACCTCGGATGGACAAGGCTGTTTCCTCCCTGAGTGAATCTGTCTGGCAGCCCATGTCTGAGCCAGGCTCGGTCTGCCAAGGAGAGAGATTTTCACTGGCTGATCCACTAACATCTTTTTCAGCCTGCTGACAGTGACAAATGCAGCTTATCCTACCCCTTCTTTGGCAGCCTCTTGCAGGAAGCACGCCAGCAGCTCAACTTTGATCACCGGGGAAAAATGGAAGCACTGGAGATAGACCGGGTCTGTTCCTCCCTCAACGTCAACTCTCCCAACATCTCGTTCAAGGTCAATCCAACCCGGGTCCCAATTGGGTAAGGGAACAACCAGCCCTCTTGTGGCCAAATCCAGGCTGTTTTAACCTTCATGCTGATGCTGGAAAGACTTGGGACTCTTGCCGCCTTTAGTAGAGTTTCTGGTGCCTCGTGGAAATGACTGGCTCAATTAGCAGACAGCCTGGCCTAGAGTTTAAAACACCAAGAGCTGAATTCAGGGCTGTCTTACTGGCTCTGCTGCTAGCAGTGAGTGATATCAGATACGGTACTCAGAGAAGCAAGCCCTCCCTTTCTCCATACTCCCAGTGATCGTCGTTACCAATAACCATTGGTCCTTCCCAAGCACCCTCCCTCCGCCTGAGTGTTTCAAAGCTCTTTGTGGGCACACGTGAGCCTCACAACATCCTTGTGATGTGACTTAATAGCATCCCCATTTTATAGAAGGGGAAACTGAGGCACAGAGGGGGAAGAGAATTGTCCAAAGTGTCCCAGCAAGTCAATGACAGACTTGTGGTGAGAACCCAGGAGACCGGCCTCCCTGTTGTAACCACTAGACCATGCTAGTTTCACAGTGAGGGTAATGATCAGAATACCCAAGGGGGTGGGGTAAATTCTCCATCTTTTGGAGCCTTTCAATCAATGTTTGGATATCTCAAAAGATGTTGGGCTCCATGCAGGAATCCCCGGGTGTGATTCCCTGGTCTGTGTTGTGCAGCAGGTCAGAGGATGATCACAGTGGTCCCATCTGGCCTTGAAATCGGAGTCTCTTTGCAATTGTAGAAAGTGTTTCCACCTTGGCATGGAGAGGTTTCTTCCAAGCTGTCTCTTGCAGTCACTCAGCTTATTGCCCGAGGCATGAGTTTAAACAGCCTGTCCTGTTGGGCGCTCTTGGCATTCTAGATCAACAACGCCTGAGCAGTGGGACCAGTACAGCCAGTACAACAAAGACCGAGCAGAGGCGGAAATGAAAGCCTCCACTGAGCTGCGGGAAGCCATAGCACTCACCATTGCTCAGGTAAATAAATTGCCCATCACCGATGCAGAAACCATCGGTGCAGTTAATAGATGTTAAGCTGGGTGATGTTAAGTCATGTGTTCCCCAGTGGGGATGGCTGGGTGAATGCAGCCTGCTTCGCAGCTTAGAAATAGGCGGGGGTTACATTGTGCCTTTTGGGGAGGGAAGGCTTGAAAAAGCCAAATCAAAATTAACCCTACAGCACCCATCTGAATAGTTCAGTCAAACTAGGCTTGGACCTGCTGTGTGGTGCTGCTGGTTCGTGGGAAGGGAAGTTTCCTTTGGCTGTCAGATGACTGCTGTTTCCTGAATAGTGATTTTTAAAAAGGCAAACGTGCCTCACTAGATTATTCCTTGGCATCATGAGTGTTTCGCAGCTCTCTACTGATCTCACAAGGCGTCTGCCTTGCCCCAAAGAGCAGACCATGGACTCCAAACAGATCTGGCATGGAGAGTGGTGTAGCACGGATATGGGCAGAAGTGGTTTTGGAAGAGAAGAGGGAAGTCTGTTGAAACGTTGGGGGATGTACCAGGAGGCGGTTCCAGGCATAGAGGGAGCTATTGAGAAGGGCCCAATAACTGAGTTATTGTTTCCTTATACTCCCCCATCTGCCTGTCTGTGCATCTGTCTCTTGGCTTTATATTTACGCTTTAAGTTCTTTGGGGGCACCTGGGACTGTCTGTTGGTTCTTTGTCTGTACAGCCCCTAGCGCAGTTGGCTCCTGGGTGTTTTGACCAGACAAATAATAATGAGCGTTGGGGTGATGAAGGGCACAGGGAAACTGTAGAGGAGCATGGGATGGGCAGGCGAAAGGTGAGGGCCCTGAAAGCGAGGGGTGTGTGTTATGGAGGGAGCAGGGTAATTGCTTTAACAGTGCAGGGGAGACGCCTCCTAGAGGCACATGCACGACCTTTAACTTGTTTTCCCTCTAGACAAACAACGAGCTGGAAGCTCAGCGGGTGGCCGCGGAGTTCGCCTTGCGGAAGAGGATCCGGGAGTTTGAAAAAGCCTACGACGAGCTGAAATGGCAGGAGAAGAACGTAAATTTCTGGCTTGTTTCCTTCACTGTCAAGCGCCCTTGAGTGAGATTCTATCTTCAGAGCGTATCTCTTGCAAGCGACACTTGATGGCATGAAATGCTTCCTTGCTGCGGTTCAGCACACCCCAGTGCAAGAGGCGTTTCTGACGGAAACCTCTTGGTACATCCACTCCCTGGCACATACCTACCTGCCACGGCTCTCCCAGTGCAATGTGGGACTGCTATGGCATCTATCCCACAGTGCCCAGCATTGGTACCAGGAGCAGCTTTTGGATAACTTCCAAATGAGAGAGACTGCACATTGGGAGGATGTCAGCATGACTAGCTGATCTGGTACGGCTGCAACACATGGCCGCCTGTTCATCCCGGGGAGAAATCATTGTAGCCCACACGGGGTCAGCGGGACCCAAGCTAAAGCAGGTGTTGTGATTGCCTGGTACACCCAGCACTTATAAAACACTTCAGGCAGCTGTTGTGTGTGGATGCAAGGCATCAGCTGTGCGAGCTCAAGGCATCCCAGCCACAGCTTCTCTGCAGTGCTCAGGTCAACAGGGCCATATTGTTGATAAGCAGCTAGTATGACACCGCAGACAAGTCTAAGCTGTTTATCCTCTCCTTGGGTTTTATCCTTGCTATTCAAATACAAAGGAAAATTCCGCTTTTTCTGATTGATCCTGTGAAGGCAGAGAAATGGAATTACAGGGATCACAGAGGGACGATCCGCAAACTGCTTCGAATCCAGCCCAGCTCAACACTGACTGAAAAATGTTCCTATCTGAAGCCCATTCAGTGGTGTGAGTGAAATAATTCAGTGGCTCTCGGTCCACAACACAATTGATGCTCATTGGCATCTGCAGGCCGAGAAGCCAGTTTGGGACCTTATATCTCGCCCTATTAACCCATCCCACGGCAGCCCTGAAACAACCACAGCATGCCTTGCCTGATTGGGGTGGAAATTGGATTTTTAAGCAGTGATGCCTGGTCCACACAAGCTGAGCAAGCTGTGTTTAACCCTATTTGAGCAGAAGTCCTTTAGTCCTTGTTTAAAAACCATTTCCAGCCTGGTAAAACCCCAGAAAGGCTGGAGCCTTCTTGAGCACAGCTGGTTCCCTATCTAGATCTCCTGGGAATTTCCGGAGTACCCAAAAGCCAGTCTTTGAGTGCACCCTTACTAAACTGGACAGCTGTAAGTGCACGATGGTAACAATCCCTTGTGCTGTGTGTGTTTAATCCTCAGACCTTGGAGGAAATTGCTGAGATGGAAGAGGACATCCGACGCCTCGAGGAAGATCTCAGGAAGAAAATGTGGGATCTAAAACTCGCGCACACTCGCCTGGAGACCCGGACTTACCGCCCCAACATGGAGCTGTGCCGGGATCAGGTACAGATGAGCCTGTAGGCTGGGGGTGGGGTGGGATGGATACTAACCTGGCATGCCCGTTGTCCATGAGGGATTTGAGGTTGTGAGGGTGGAACCCTAGATAGCGCTTCTGTGGCTCCGAAATGATCAGATACGTTTAGGTGTGGACTGAATGGAGACTAAAAGATGAATAAAAAGGAATCCACCATACTTGTGTGAGTTAAAGCATAGAAACAAAGTGGGGAGGTGGGCTAAGGGAAGGGGAACTTGGGGGAACCATAGCAACTAGCAAAAACCAGTACTGGGTCTACTAACTGTTACGGCCTGTTCCTGACTCGTAGGCGCAGTATGGATTAACTGATGAGGTCCATCAGCTGGAAGGCACCATTGCCGCCCTGAAGCAGAAGCTTGCACAGTCACAGTATGTTCCTATGTGGTTTGGGAGTTACGCATCCAAGAAAGAATAATGATGTTAACAAGCACCAGAAGGCTTTGTGACGTTCTTAGCAGGGGGTGCTGCAGGTCAGAAACAGGGTGCCCCATTAGGGCTGTGTGGGGAGCTCTGGACTGGAGACAGCAGGGGGAGCTGCAGGTCAGGATTGGCAGAGCTGGTGTGGGATGGTGTGACTACACTTACAAAATTATTGAAGGGTGGGGGGAAATTGGATGAACAAATGGGGAAATAGAAATGCTGCCTTGGGTATGTGTTAGATTCCCATCGTCATGTCTCTTGCGAGCTGCATTCCAGCAGCAGCATGTGGGCTTGCTATTAAAGAGACCTGAGCAATAAAGTACAATGAGTCAGGAACTTCCCCTGTAGCTCTGGTGTGCGTTAGCTTGAAGGCAAAGGCAAAAGCTGTGCTGATTTTTGTTGTGGTGAGAGAGCAGAAAGCTGATTATTTGTCATCAATGCCAGGAGGCAAGTTCAGTGGCACAAATGCACCCCTGACTCCCTAACTTGTGCTTTTCCCAGGGATGCCCTAGACGCTCTCTATAAACACCTGTACCGCATCCAAACTGATATGAGCTACAAAGCTAACTCCCTGATGCTGGACAACAAGTGCATGGACAGCAGGAGAAAACTCACAGTCCCCGCTGAGAAATTTGTGCCAGAGGTTGACACCTTCAACCGAACCACTAACCGTACACTCTCACCCCTGAAGAGCAGGCAGCTGGAGCTGGCTTAATCCACTGGGAACAGCATTGGGCAATGGAGCCAGACTGAAGATAAAACTCCTAGAGACTCAGTTCCGTACCAAGGAAAGCTGACATCTGTGTCATGTTAGATCAATGTTGTTCTCCTGCCCCCGAAGTTGTTTTATAACTGTCTGTCCCCTTGCATGATTTGTATAGCTTCTTGCACTCCAAGGAGCATTATAAACAATAAAGTCTGTCCCCAAGAGCACTTGTCATCTGACAGCGTTGGAAGCATTTTACGATGATTGAATCCATGTGGACTCTCTAGTGATTTAAGTCCTTTAAAGTGCGGGACTGTGCTCTGAAAAGGAACTGTGTAACAGTGGTACCTCTCCAGATCGTCTTCCTGTGCTGATAGATTCAGATCTGCCCGCTTTAATGTTTAAAATAATGTTTTGGTTTTTTTCTCCTTCTCTTAGCCCTGCAGAGCCAACGCTGCTACAAACAAGGGAGCTGGAGTCCACTCTGGCTCTTGTGGCAACGGACTTGTTAACTAAGAGCTAGTTGCCTAGTCACTGTGGGCCCTCAGTTGTTGTGTGTGTCCCAGTAGTGCTCACTCCCCATGTGCTAGGTCTTGTCTAAACACCCAAGAAGACATAGTTGCTGCCCCAGAGAGCTTGCAATCTGTCCTTGTTATGCTTGTGAAATTGGGATCAGCATTTGCCCTGTCTGTCTGCCTGTCTCTGGCTCACTCTTTATCACCAGTATTAAATGTGTTTATGGGGCACAGATGCTACAGCAATGGACCCTGTAGAAAGGAACCCAGCTTGATTTCCAGATGCCAAGGTGAGTTTGCAGGACCGGAATTTAGGGGAAAACCAACATCTTCATACCTGTCAACGTGGGCAGGTTCCCGCCATGTCTACCAGCCTGGGGTTTTTCATAGAGTTTAGAGCAGAAGACAACTGCCACTAAGCATTCATTTTATAAAAAGTCCTGTCTACCCTGGGCTTTCTAGCCCCAGTGAGGGGGTTGTACAAATCCCTCGTGTAACAGTACAGGTCTAGTATTGTAAATAGTCATTCACTGTGCCTAGATTAGGTGCTTGCACTACTGCAGCTATAGTGGTGGCTAAAACCCCAGGGTAGATAAGGCCCCAGGCTCGAGTCCGTGGGACAGCCTAGGAAACCTTATACCAGGGACCCAGCTATAAACTAATGTAAGGTGGTCTGTGGTAGGCTGCAGACCGCCTGAAGCAACGGCTCTGAGGGGTATGAACTGCCCCAGTTCTCAGTTAGTGTCACCGCTCCAGCCTAATGCGATTTAAATATCACTAGTGAAAATGTCCTCCAAGTTCGGAGGAAAAAGGAAGGGCAGGAAGTCAGGTGCTGCTGTGACACCTCTTCTCCCCCACCATCCCCATGCACAGTCCCCAAACTCCTCCTGCTCTGCCCCTCCCAGCTCTACCCCCCAGGGTGCCAGTTCCCCCCCCCCTGTCCCCTGGGGGCCCTGCCCCCCCACCCCCAGGCACTAGCCCCGCCCTCCCTCAGGGTGCCAGCCCCTCCCCCTCCGGGGGCCCTGCCCCCACACCTCCAGGCACTAGCTCCGCCCCCATTTCTCCCAGATCCTAGCCCCGCCCTCCCCTGGGGCCCCACCCCCGTTTCCCCCAGTTACCAGTCCCCGCCCCCCTGCCCTCGGCCGGAAGAAGATGGCGGCGGCGCTGGCGGGCGGGTCGCTGGGCCGGGTCCCTGCGCGGCTCCCGCCGGCCCGGGGCCGGTTCCGGGGCTGCCTGGCCGGGGCGCTGCTCGGGGACTGCCTGGGCGCCACCTTCGAGGGCAGGGAGGTGGTGGCGCTGCCCGAGCTGCTGCGCTACCTCCGCGGCCTGGAGCCGCCGGGCCCGGCCGGGGGCAGCGGCGAGGAGGCGGATGGCAAAGGTGGGGGCCGGCGTGGGGCTCACGCACCCTGCCCTGCCCCCCCCCCAGGGGCCTGTCCCGCGCACCCGCCCCCCCCGGGTCCTGACCCCCCCCCCGCCCCCCGCATACCCTGTCCCCCTGCCGGGTCCTGAACTTCCCCCCGCGCACCCTGCCCTCCCCTGCGGGTCTGTCCCCCCACCGGGCCTGAACCCCCCCCGCGCACCCTGCCCCCCCGGGCCTGAACCCCCCCGCGCACCCTGTGCCCCCCCGGGCCTGAACCCCCCCGCATACCCTCCCCCCCCCGCGCACCCTGCCCCCCCCGGGCCTGAACCCCCCCGTGCCCCCTGCCCCCCCCCGGGGGTCTGTCCCCCCACATACCCTGTCCCCCCCCAGGGCTGAACCCCCCCCGTGCACCCTGTGCCCCCCCCCCCCCCCGGGAGCCTGACCCGTCTGCCCCGCACACTCTGTTCTACCCTAGGGATGTGAACCACCCAGTCCAAACTGCCCGAGGTTAGTCGCTTTCATGCAGGAGGCGTGTGGGGGAGAGAATTTTTTTTAGAAAAAGCAACTGTCACTTGAAAACTGCCCCCAGTTGGTGCAGGACTGGTACCTGGAACCACTTTGAATGCATTCTTTTGAAATAATTAGATTCCACGTTGACTGTGTTTCTTTCATATTAATCCCAGATCACTGGTCTTGTTTCTCTTACTGACACCGCCACCTAGGGTGACCAGACAGCAAATGTGAAAAATTGGGACAGGGGGTGGGGGGTGATAGGAGCCTACATAAGAAAAAGACCCAAAAATCAGGACTGTCCCTATAAAATCGGGACATCTGGTCACCCTACTGCCACCTAATGTATTACTAGTGAAGGCGTGTTCCTCCACCGCTGTAGTTGTGCCTCTGCAGTCAGTGACAATTTTTAATCTCTCCCAAGGCCTGCTAAGAGAGCGGAGTGTCTGGAAATACAGCCAAGGCTTTTACACTCCAGATTCACAGAGAATTCCCCTAGCAGTATAGAAATAGGATTGGGATTCTAGAGGAGCAATAGGACCTCTTGGTGTTTGGATGATCATCTGGTATTTTTGCCTTCTCTTTCAGAAACGCTCTGCTACACAGATGACACAGCCATGGCCAGGTGTGTGGTGCGGTCCCTGCTAGCCAAGGGAGAGTTTGATCAAGTTGATATGGCCAGGAGGTAAGGAGTTGCAGTCACCACAACAGGGAGATCTGTGTTGCTTTTGCAAGTGATAGTGAGTGAAAGCTAAGCAGTCACTTTGAGCTGTTCCCGTTAAGTGCAGAGGAATTCAGTCTGAAGTGGCCGCCTATTTGTGTGGAGAGACTAAAAAGAGCAGTGGCCCCAGTGCTGCAATTTGGCCTGTGCCTGCAGGGTTTGTGCCATCCTAGATTCTCATTGACTTCAGTGTCATTAGAGTGGCATCTCAAATCTGATGTTGAAACTAAACAGGGGGGACACTGTCAATGTAACTTGTGTTGTAAGCAAACAAGTTTGTATACTTTTGTTATTAAAAGCACTTCAGTGTTTCAAAATTATTCCCTTTCTAGTTTACTTATTGCTTGGTATGCTTTTTACACTTCCCTGAGCTTTGGGCAATGAAAATCTTTGAAGTCAGTTTGTTTTATAGTCCGTTTCCCATTCAGATACTTGGTGCTGAAGCGTTTGGGTTTCAAATGGTGAAAGGCAAAGGTTTAATTGTTTAAAAACTGTCTCCATTGGACTTGAACAAACAATATTTCTGCCTGCCTGTGACTAGTAAAAATGTTTCCAATTATTTTTTAAAGTATATCTTAAAACATCAAAAAGTCAAGAGCTGAAACCAGTGATTTACACAAATAGATATAGTCAGTACAACCACATGGTTCAACCTCTGTTATCCTCATCCACCCAGGTCTTTGGGGCAGGGATTTTTCTCTTTCTACAGCACATATCTGTACAGCACCTAGCGCAGTGGGGCCAGGATACTTGCTGAGGTCTCTGGATGTTACTCTGATGCAAAGAATAATAAGGCTTTATAAAAGCATCTTTCAAAAAAAGATTTTAGTAGCAGACCAAATGTAAGTTGAAACTGTCCCTTTCCAGTGTGGTTTTTCTAATTCCTATGTAATTGCTGCTGTTTTACCTTTGGCAGATTTGCTGAGGAGCACAAGAAGGAGCCAGATCGGGGCTATGGGATGGCAGTCGTCAAAGTGTTCAAGAAACTTCTGAGCCCCAAGTGCAGTGATGTGTTTGAGCCAGCCCGAGTGCAGTTTAATGGGAAAGGCTCCTACGGGAACGGTGGTGCTATGAGGGTAGCAGGCGTTTCGCTGATTTACCCTGAGGTTCAGGATGTGAAGAAGGTGCATTACAGGGAGGTTGTTCAGGCACTGGGGCTCCCAGATCTCTGCTGATGGGATGGGGTTTGGTGATTCTCTTTTACTCTGGTTTCCTAATGATTTTTTTTTTTTTTTAATCCACAGTTTGCGAAGCTCAGTGCTGAGTTGACTCATGCCAACTCACTTGGCTATAACGGAGCCATCCTGCAGGCGCTGGCAGTGCACCTCGCCCTGCAGGGAGAGCTTAGTCGGGAAAGCTTCCTGGAGCAGCTGATCGGCCACATGGAGGATGTGGAGGCAGATGATAAATCTTTGGCTGATGCGCGAGCGTAAGTAGGGCTCAGAGAGTTGCATTGTGTCCTCCATATGGAATTTGGTCTAGTTCACAGCAGTGTCTTTCTCTTGACTCTGTACGGCTGTCTACCTAATGCCTCATAGATTGCACTCTGTCCTGTCTCTCGATGCTATTCTGTGCATGGGAAGTGTGAGATTTTCCTTCATGTCATTAGGCTGTGTTTTGATTTTAGCTGCATGGCTTTTCCTGTGACTGGGAAACTCATGTTTGAAAATACAGACTCCTCGCCTCTCTCTAGAAGTGGCCTGCAGAGCCTCTCTTGCCACACACTCCGCTACCATGAACACGTCTCCCAGTCTGCCTTGGTGTGAATGTCCTCGGAGTGAGGAATTCCTCCAGGTTCCGTTTCCCTCTGCCTCTCCCCCTCAGTCCAAGCCAGTCCCTTTATGGAGTGGAAGAGTGTGGTTGTGATTCATAAAAGCCGTCCAACCTGCTGGCTGCATGCTGTTAGGTCTAGCTTCTCCTCCCTGTCCCGTAAGCAATTTGTGAGACTTCAGTTTGTCCTCTCCCATATCTGGCCTTTCCAAGAGAGTTGACTTGCTGCAGACTGGTAAGATGGGTCCTTTTGTCTCCTCCTCTGAAGCCCTCATTCATTCATTTCAGTTTGACGTGCTCTCAGAACAGCTTTGCTTTGAGGTTCTTGCTCATTCTCCGCATGTGTACAGGAAGTCTCAATAGACATGGCCATGGTTCAAACACCTGGAAATGTGGGAAGATTCACTCCTATAGCCACTAACGTTTCTTTTTTCGGAAAGTCTGGGTCCCTGGGAGCCCTCTGTTTGGACACCTCTTCATAGGCTGGGTTGTATTAGATCAAATCAAGCAGATTGCTCCCTGGAGCAGAGCATTTGTTACATTCCTGTCTCTTGTCTCCAGGATGGGTTTTGAAGAATTACCATTTTCAAGGCGTCTTAAGAAGATCAAGGAATTTTTGGAGCTTAGCACCGTTCCAAAGTCAGATGTATTGCTTGAGTTAGGTAAGCACCTTTCTTCCTACAGGGATTCAGGAAAAGCCATGGGGCAGGGCCAGCTTAGGGAGCCTGTGGTTAGTGCTTTCCTGGACTTCTGCCTCTTGCTCGCCAGACCAGCGGGGGTTGGATGTGTTGCAAAAACTGCATGTTCAGCCCTGTGGAAAGAGTAAGTGTGTGACCCGCTCTGTGGTGACTCCCTCCCCGAGGGCAGCCTTGGTGGATGAAAGGCTGTCTTTCCAAGAGAAGAATAATGCCGAATTTTCCAAGATCTCATCTTAATGACAGTCCATCAGTCAGATCTTCCTTCTGGACACCGGGCAACCCAGTGATGTTACAGGTTAGACTGTGCCTGGGCATAGTTGGGTGCATGTTCCTGACTGGAATGGTAGTGGGGTGCTGATCAGGAATGAGACCAGCGGAGAGCATGGGATGGAAAGAAACTTGCATAGCGTCTACCCGCACTTCACCTGGCTTGAACCAGCCATATTAGAGTTTGAAATTGGCAATAAGATGAGCTCATGAACTAAAGGGAAGGGATGTAACAGTCCTGTTTTGTCACTGAATGTGGTTGGTTTCATTAACAGGCAATGGCATTGCTGCTCTGGAGTCTGTCCCCACTGCGATTTACTCCTTCTTGCGCTCCATGAAATCCGACCCAGATATTCCCGATCACTACAACAACCTACAGAGGGTCATCATCTACTGTATCTCGCTGGGTGGAGACACAGATACCATAGCTACCATGGCTGGAGCCATTGCAGGAGCTTATTATGGGGAGGAGCAGGTACCCCCGTGCTGGGAGCAGAGCTGCGAAGCTTTTCAAGAGACAGAAATGCTGGCAAATAGCTTGCACGAACTCTACTGCCAACGACTTTGAGCCACAGAAGTGGTGTCTTGTGCCAAGGTTAAAGCAAGTGGCTACCTCTGCCTCATTGATCAGATCCATAGCAAATGGGTCCACCTTGTCTTTAATGATCTGTAACCTGTCCAAGCCCAGAATGGCACTTGCTGTCATGTGTCGCATGGTAGAAGTGAGACTTGTACCTTATTTTTCTGTTACAATTGATCTGGAGGGTGCTTGCACAGAGAGCTTTGGACGATGGAATCTGTTGTCCCACCAAAGCACAGAGGCAATATCTGGTTTCTGATGAGATTTCTGCTTCTTACCAAGGCCTCTCCTCCTGTCAGTGTCTCATTCTGTCATACGACTTGTCCAAGCTTCAAGTGGGGTCTAAATCCAGGAACCAGCTTCCTGTCATCTGTTTCCAGATTCCACAGACTTCCATTCAGATGTTCACAGCCTAACCTTCAGGAAGCACTTGGGTTGCGCCATACCCATATTGCAATTCTTTTGTCATCTTTACTCTCTGCATTACACCTGTGCCTGACTCCTTAAACTTTCCATTGCCTTATGCACCAGACTGCGACCTTCCGGAATGCTGCTCTTGCTCTGGTTACTCTCTCTCCTCCCAGTGCCTAATCTGTGCTGTGCTATCCTTACACCCCATTCTGCACACCTGGTGTCCAATGCATGTGGCAAGGTCACTAGTAAACCAGTGGGGAGAGATGTAGTAAAACCTAGTGGTACCTTAGGCTCAAATCTTGGTCCCATTGAAGTCAGTGACAAAAATCCGATTGACTTCAGCGGGAACAGGATGCAACTTTAATTGCTTTCAACCTCTGCACCTGCTTGGGATTGTCTAAAAGTGGACAGGAGGACGGTTTCAGTTGAGAATTCACTTCTGTTAAGAAAGGGCTCATGTACTAGGAGACCGTGCAAATGGTAGAAGATGTATTAGAAAACAGTGTTCTGCAGTGGGATGTTTAAAAATGTGCCCAGTCAAGCAGGCAGAAAGGAAATAATCTGAGTCTGTATGCAAGCTGAGTTGTGGAAATAATGTGTTTTGAAATGTCTATAGTAATTACAGAAAACAAAGAAATAAAAACCATCGTGTTTGCAGGCAGCTATCGTATGGAAATGGGTATAAATCCGAATATTCCAAAGATTTTACTAAAACTGGGAAGTGAACACATTACTAATAGGGGGCTTATTTCCTGCTGATGTCAGAAGAAAGTTATTGTGTGTACATATGAACAATCTGGTTGTAATTGGGTTATTCCTCACCTTTCCTGTACTTTGCTTCCCTAGAGTACCAGTCTATTGCGTGAAGCTTTAATGGATTTTCCGTGTATACACATGACTATTTGTCCTATAAATATGTGGAATTATGGGCCCACTGTATTTATAGACTGTGCTGCAGATCTGAGAAGTAAAACATTATATCTTATATACTTCAAGAGACTTTTCAAGGAAGACATTTAAAAACAAATTTTCTGTTTAAACTGAGCTTGTTTTTCTTTTGAATGGAAAGAAGTTGTGGAGCTTGCACAGGTTAGCTGTTTATAAAGTCTAGCTTTTCCTAAGCTAGGATTGAAATGTGTTTTTCTTAAAAGTAATCCAATCACTTAGGATCATTGAAGGAAAATACAGGAACGGTGGCTAATTATCAAAGTAAAGGAGTTGTGTTGCATAAATCAGTCATTAGTTTGGAGCCTTATTTGACCTCAGCCTCTTTAGGTAGCAAACTAAAGTTTGGACGACTTGGACAAAGAGATGTTCTTTATACGTGCTTCTGGTATGGAGCCTTTCCTAGCCGGGGTAGAAATTCCTGGCCATTCAACTGTAGCTGAACTTGGAACCCAGTAGGGAAAATCTTTATGCACATTTGCGCAGACTAATTGGACTGGAGCCTGTTCTCCAGTGGTGGTGTGTAGGGATGGGAGTTTCCTGTGTGGAAACCTTGTGGATCAGTGGCAGGCTCTTGAAGTGTTGCAGTGAAAATGACAGCTCAGCTGCAGAAGGCCTTGGTCATCTTCTGTGTCCTCTTTCACAGCTCTGCCAACCGGATCCCGGTCTTTTTCCTGTGACCTTTGACGTTCATGCAGAGCACAATTCATCTACTGGTAAAAAGCTCAGCGTGCTTCAGCCAGAGCAGATGCTAGTCCCCTGGCAGCATTTCCCATATGTCCAAACACCAGTGACCATACAGGCTCCCAGCAAAGAAACTGCACTCAGACTTGTGTAATGCCTGTGATGATGAGTCAGTAACATCACTGGAGCTATGGTTGATGGGCTGAGTAAGGGACTTGGTTTTCCTGTTGTGTTAAGGCACCATTTATAAATCTGGCTCCATTACTTCCCCATCACCTTCCTGTCTGGGCTCCCCACATCCTTATTGGAGCTTTCGAGGCTTCCCCAGTATCAAATTTCCTCTGCAGTCACCTCCTGCAAGCCGCAGTATACTTGGCTGGAAAGTGCCCTGTGGGTGTCACCTGTAGTAATTTGCCAAGCCCTGCTCCAGCTGGGAAGCTGCAGGAGACCATTGGGTCTGTTGGCAGGAGCAGAAAGATCTGTGCCCTCTCCTTGGGGTTCTTTGTTATAAGATTGCAGACAGCTTTGAAGTTTAGCACTGCTAGTTATTCCAGTGCAGAGGGCATTTAGCCTTTACCCTGTGTTAAGTGCAAAGGTGGTTGTGCTGACGCCATCACAGTGTGGGATTGGGGAATGATCCTGATTGCGTTTTCCCAGATCTTGCCTCGGCAGTTATAACAGTTCTGAAATTAACCTTGCTTCCATCTCCCTTCACGACTGATTTTGGCCTTTACTGAGCAGCACTGGTAGGGGAGGGTGCACTGGGTGCAGAACTAGTCATAAGTGTACTAATGTGGTGATAATTTTACTAGACCATAACTGCACTTTAAATGCCATCTTTGGGCTTTATTGTATGTAATTCTATTTATAGTTTTACCCTCTGCCTATATATGTCCCTGTATGGGGGCAGCCAGCCTCTTGTGAGGCTAAATTGCAAGGGGAATCATAGGAAAGGCTTTAGGCTATTTCCACACACACCCCCCCCCCACGCCCCCCCACTTCTCTTCTTTCAAGACTCAGCCTGAAACTGCTTCGTTATGGTTTCTTAAAAATGTTTCTCCGGAAAGCAGGATGAAAGCATTTCCAGGTCAATTAATGGCATCTTGTGAGGAGCCGGGCCTCCTGCTTCATTTGCAGTAAGTTTAATTCTTGAAATCTGCTGTAAAAACTGTTCTCACAATGGCTGCTTTTGTTTACAAGCAGTGAATGGCGAGACTGTCGTGGTAAAAGTGGGTAATGCCTGTTAACAATAGAGGGAGTTTAATGCACTGCGTGGCAATTGCATGACCCCAAAGTATTTCAGTGCTGGAGTTTTCACTCGAGTCTTGCTTGTAGAAAATACTTGCAATAAAGAGCAATGGGTGGAAAGGAGTCAACTGCTGGAGCCTTGCTGCTAGAATCAGTTCAGATTAGTTATTATGTCTAGCGCACCAAAAGTGTCCTGGGACTATTAATAAGATGCACCAAGATGACACTTTGTCTTACACCCCTAAATGTAACAGGGTTTAAAGGGACATGTCAACTTAAAATTCACATTTCTGCCTGGAAATGTTTCACTGGCTATAGCTAACATTCCCAATTAGGAGACTTGAAAGAGATCACTTAATAAATATTTTTCCCCTCTTTGTTTCCTTTGTGCCTCTGGCAGCACTTCATGTATTAGTCAGTTTCAACATTTCCCCAGCATAGTCAGCCAGTCCCTTTTGTCTGTGGAGAGAGAGAGTTTTTAAAATAAGGGAATGTGATTATAAAAGCACAAGAAAATAGCAGTCAGGGGACACAGAGGCAGGGTGGTATCTAAAACTAGTGATTTTTTTTAATTGACTAGCTTTCAAAATGATATTGCTTAAAACAAAACAACCTTCCTCCTCACCCCCACCCCCAAAGAAAACAAACTGATGGAATCAATGATGATTAAAGCCCAAAGAACTGAGTCGCATTCTCACTGGCTTCTTTTTACAGGGAAGAAGGTAAATGGGTAGCATAGTCCGTATACATATTGGAATTTGTTATGGTGGCAAGGGTAGTCATAACCAGCTAGCACAATGTGGTATTCTTCATAGTTTTGGAAGCTTGAATAGAAACTCTGCATTGTTACTTAAAATTCCTGTCTCCTTCCCCATCGTAGAAGGCACGCATGCTGCTCTCTCCTTGAGAAGGAGCTTGGGAGTGATGGGTGAGCTCCTGGCTTTGGGTTCATTTTTAATTTCTAGCAAAACCCCATTTTTCCAGGAAAGGAAACTCCAGCATGCACTCCTGTGCCTTAAATTCCTCAACGTAATAATTGCCAGGTAGAAGAGGAAAAAATGTTGCAATATTTGGAAGGCCCCAAATTTCACCATCTTCCTTTAAGGAACTTCTGGACTGTGGCTGTGAGGCAATGTGGAATAAGTTTTTCCTATGTTGATCAGGGAGCAGGATAGATGCCATCTCCTATTACCATTCTCTCAAGCTAAGTCTGAGTTGAGTGGGCAACCGGGAGGTGACAGACTTTGAATGAAAGCTGATACCCTCAGCCTATGCCAGTTGTGCGATCTCATTCCAGTTCCTAGGGGACAGTTACTTACATTACCAAAATCAACCCTCACCTTTGCCACCAATCGGTCCACTCACTGGCAGTCTTAGCAGATAAACCATGGACTGAATGGACTATGAAGGCTTAAGTACCCCTTCCTGTGGGTGCACACTGGGGTGTTGCAGGGAAGCCTGTTTCACTGCCAGTGACCAGGATGCGTTCCTGTTGCATGAAGAGAAGAGAGGACTTCCGTATCTAAGGCTGTGCATATTACAAAGGAGAGCTCATAGGGCAGGCAGGATGAGCTGAGACCTATGATTATGGCCAGACTTATACAAGGGTATTTCAGAAGTGGTACTTTGAATATAGAAACTTTGTCTTATCGTTTGGGTGCTGGCTGCTGCTACAGAAGGTGTGGGTTCAAATGTGAGCTCTGACATAGACTCCTTGGGTGAGCCATGGACTATTCCCGTGCCTCCTGTCCCCAGAACAATGGGATATTAATCTTTCCTTCGCCTGTTCAGACTGTAAGCTCGTGGAGCAGGGGTTATCTCTTACTATGTGTAGGTGCTCCTGCAATACAAATAAATCATAATAGGACAAAGGCACAGCTGAGATGATCTTTTATACAATAAGTTTTATTGATGTTGTGTCAATACAATCAAGTACTGTAGTTTTAGTTCTGAAGAGGCCAGTTTCCGATCACAATCAAAGAGAAGGCATTTTAAACCAATTTTACTATGACAGACAGAGCATGTAATAGGTATTTTTACAAAAACTAAAATCCTCTATATACTAGGTTAGAAAAGAAGATACTAGAGGCAAACTTAAAAAAAAAAGTAAGAATTTGTATATAAAAAATGCACACTGTAATGTAGTTTTCATAGTTAAAAATTGACAAACTTCATCCATCCCAACCATTTTTTGTATGTGTGTGACTGATACCAACATCCCAAGTGCTCACACCCATGACAGAAAATAAACCTTCCTGCTGGCAAATATTACATACTGCGTACTTCAAAAGAAATCTTCCTGACAATATCTGGTTTACTGAACACCTTCCCTCCTTCACCCTGTGCATCGTTTCCTAGCCTCCCTGTGTGTGTAATATCCTTGTCATTCAATTACTGTGTAAATGTAACAGGTTATAGAGCTGCAGAAGGGTGATTATGGTTTCTGCTCTGCACATGAAGGGAAAGTGAAATTGCAAAATATTTTCTACAGAACTGAATGAGTTAATATTTGCATTTGGTTATAATGTGCATTTCTGTCACTGTTTTTGCCAGCCAGAACCAGAGGATTGAATTAATAACAAAACCAAACCAGGACTGAACGTAGGTTAGAACACAGTATAAATAAGTTGCTTTGTCGAGTAACAGGCTTAAACTTCCACCCTTGAGTGAATTTTCAACTGTGTGGAAGTTCCTTACCCTACTGCAGGTAGCATATGTAAGTTACCATCTCTGCCTCTGGCAGTGTTACGTGGTTCAAGGAGTGAGACCTCTTTGCTCTGAAATGAAGGGGTCTGCTGTATTATCAACTTGAGTTCATTGTGGTTCTCTGCAGGAAAATACATTTAAACCAAGAAGACAGAAGCCCCATGCCAGCACTGTCCTTTCAAGTGTGGATTTGAAGAGAGAAATTGAGCTCCTTTTCTTCAAATTTTAGGTCTTTACTTTATGGTTCCTATTTCGAATGGGAAATCAAAGAACCGCTTACCAACAGAATCTGGGCCGTGAAGGGCTCTGACATTCTTCTGCCTTCAGGAATTAAAAACATCTGACAGAATTCAAAATATCAGGCTGTATTTGTCTTTGTTAAAAGTTCTATCGCTTCACAACCTGCTCTTGTAAATCCAAATAAAAACTAAAACAAAGGGGAGGGGAGACCCAATTCCAGATTCTGTCTGAAATGTTAGTCTATGGAATTTTTTTCTTTAGCTTCCTTCTTTTTGTTTCCTGTTTTGTAATTCAGGGATGGGCGTGTTTTGGAAATGGAAGCCCTGGATGGCAAGACACACAAACGCAGTGTAGTTTAAGAAAAAAAAAATCTATGTTTAAATAGTTTTATCTACAATAAATCTGGAGAATAATATTAAGTCACATTCTTACTCTTTCTCTCTCCTTTGGCCATATTATAGGCATCATGGACATTTGAGAGTAATGAACACTGAGCTATTGACTGAATGAATTTCAGCTATTTTCTTAGGCACATGTCTTTGTAGAAAGGAATTCAGTATAGTATATGTGGCTTAACTTCAACAGCGTTCTATCTACCCAGGGTGAGAAGAATCTCTTTAGTAACTTTTAAATGCAATGGTCTGTAGCCATTTTACCTTACCGCAGGCTGCAAAGCAACAGGCTTCAATTGTTCCAGTTTGCAAAGGCCAGCACAGCCACGTGGTCAATAGCTGGGCACACCAAAAGCTGTAATAAACCTTTTAACCCATATTCAAATCAATGACATTTCAAGCATTATTGAGGCAAAGTGGTAACAACAGGACAAACATGAAATGATTTTTTTCCTAAGTCACAGAACCCTGCACGCAGACCGGTGCACCTTTCAAAGATATGTATTGCACTATATTTGTAAATAACATTGTTAAGTAGATAATAGCACCGTTGTAAAATGAATGCATGGAAAGGTAGAATGAATGCTTTTTTTTTTTTTTAATAAGTTCCCCAAGGGGAAGGGGAAAAAAGTGTACACATCCTGAAAGGTAGACATTAAAAGTAAGTTGTCCATAAATGGCACCTTAAAGAAAGCAGAGCTAAACCGTCCATGAAATCAGCTAGTAGCAATGTAAGCCATGCTTGCAGCGCCATCCTTGGATTGTCAGATAATAAAACGTTCATAAGCCCAAACAAGTCTGTGGGCTACAGAAATATATGTGATAGAACTGGCCCTTTGACTTGCCAATGCAGGAATTAATACAAGGTCAAGGAACATTGTTCATCACAGGGGGTCCCAAATTCCCTGAATGGCTTTGGAGTATATCGGCACCCATCCTATTGCCAGGTGCTACTAATGATGTTTTTTGTTCCTAAAGATTTTTTCTTAAATATTTACTTATTAAAAAGGTGCTTCTGCAAAGTGTTCCCCTTTTGATGACTAAATCCACCCACCCTGATCGAATCCGAGAGACTGATTCAAGCGTCAATGAGATTGAAATGTGGGGAAATGATTAATTGGGAAGGTGATAGTCAATCCATCAGGAATCTCCACTGCTCTAGAGATTTGAGATTGCTTAGGATCCCTGGATTGGCTAACGAATATGCAAAATGGCTTTATTTATTTAACTAGTACTCCACAGCGGGAACAAGGGCACTTGATTATAAACCAAGAAGGGTCTAGATTCTTCAGCTTTCCTCCTCTGACTTAAAGAACAATGTAGTTGCATAGCTAGATCCTAGCCAGCCTGAGCTAGTTTCTGTGTTTGATGTGCAGTCACAAAGGTAACATTTATTCTAAAGACACCTCCCCCACTTGCCCCCCCCCCAAGAAACAACAAAGGCTCCTTTCCCCTTATCCTCTCGACTCCTTGAGTGAACAGTGTGAAGCGAGGTCCTGCGCCAATGACTTGCGCGTTCTTCCCAGTGATTTTTCTTTTTTGTATTTCTTTTCTTTTTTAAAAAAAATTATTAAAAAAACAAGACAGTTTATGGCTAAAGTGGGTAAAAAGGGGAAACACCCAACAGCTGTTATGTGGGGCAAAGCAGGAAGCCGGAGAAAGAGGAGTGGATGTATTCTGTGGAGTACAGCCCATTGGCTTGGTCCGAGGGCATTTGGACCCAGACTTGGTCATTCTCTTTGAGTTCGAGCACTGCGCTGCCTGAGGCTTGATCCAGGTAGCCTTTTTTGTACTCGTCATAGGTGTATGTGGCGGGCACATTGTTCTTATAAAGTGCCACCCAGACATTAGTCCCTTTGACATGCACGTGGTAGGCAAAGTAATAGATGCCGGAGATGGGGCAGGTGAATATCCCAGTGGCTGGATTGTAGGCGTTGTGCCCGTTGTACAAAGTCCTGTCGAATTTGACTGGCATGCCAGAGGCTGGGAACGGGGAGGTCAGGATGGCCGTGAAAGCGGGTGCTATCCGGGCAGAGAGCTCCCCTTTGCCATACTGTGGCTTCCCAGGCTTACCATTCCCTAACACCGCTCCTTCCACGCCTCCATCCGGCAAGTGCAGTCCAGCGATGCCTGTCTCGTCGAACACCCCTGGTGCCCCGGGGGGACCAGGCGGCCCTGGTGGTCCTGGGGGTCCGTTTAATCCACGTGTCCCTGGTATTCCAGGTGGGCCAATGGGTCCTGTAATGCCAGGCTCCCCTACCTTCCCCTCCCCTGGAGGGCCTGGGAGGCCAGGTTCCCCTTTCAGCCCTGGTAAGCCCTGTGGCCCCATGGGACCAGAAGGGCCTTGTAGGCCTGGAATACCAGATGGGCCCCTCAGGCCTGACTGGCCTGGAATTCCTGCATCTCCCTTTGGTCCCAGGCTACCTGTTAACCCTGGCACCCCAGGAATCCCTGTGAACCCTGGTTCTCCTTTTGGCCCTGTGGGGCCAGGTGGTCCCTGAGACCCAGGCAAACCTCTCTCTCCAGGGACCCCTGGTTTCCCTGCAAAACCATTTGGCCCTTGGTCTCCACGCATCCCTGGTATTCCTGGGGGCCCAGGCAGCCCAACCTCACCTTTGAGGCCTGGCAGCCCGTGTTTGCCTGGCAAGCCCATGGAGCCTGGCACCCCGGGGGATCCAATGACACCCTGCGGGCCCTGCTCGCCTGCTTCCCCATCCATGCCCGGTTCCCCTTTGTCGCCAATGGCTCCTGGGATCCCAGGTTGCCCACGATCTCCTTTTAAGCCCGGCAAACCTGGTTTCCCATAGCCTGCGGGCCCAGGTAAACCGGGAAGGCCACGGATCCCGGGTTCTCCCTTTGGCCCCACAGGGCCTTGCATACCTGGAACCCCTCCGACGCCCGGGATGCCTATTCCATCAATGCCTGGTGGCCCCCGTGGCCCCATCGGCCCAGGTTCCCCATTGATCCCAGGGGCTCCAGATGGGCCCATCTCGCCTTTCCCCCCTGGAGCACCTGGTAAGCCATTGAACCCTGGTTTCCCAATGCCGTTTGGCCCTGGAGGCCCAGCGGGGCCGGGGGGGCCTCCATTTCCTCGGGGACCCGGAAACCCTGGCTTCCCAACGCCATTTTCACCCTTTAAGCCCCGCTCCCCCCGAAGCCCTGGCTCCCCTTTTGGCCCAGGCTCACCCCGAAATCCTGGTAGACCTGGAGTGCCCTGCATGCCTGGTTTCCCATTGACTGAGATGCCTGCTGGCCCAGGCAATCCTGGCGGGCCAGGTAATCCTCTCTGGCCTTGCTCACCTCTCAGGCCGGGTTCACCTTTGAGGCCGGGCATCCCTTTCATACCTGCCTTTCCTGGAAGCCCTGGGATACCTGGTTTGCCAACACCAGAAAATCCAGGGGGCCCAGCAGGGCCTGGCTGGCCATGAAGTCCGGGTTTCCCAGTGCCTGGTTTTCCTGGATAGCCTGGGGGGCCTGGAGGTCCTCTTGGGCCTGGCTTTCCTGGGGGGCCTGGCTCCCCTTTGAGATCCATCGGCAGGAGCGGTTGCATGTCTGTTAAGAGCAAGAGACACCAAACCCTTACTGGATAAGTGAGGAAAGGCCTAGTGCCCACCCACTACCAGGAGAAGCAGAACCTCAGCGTCATGCGAGGAGAAGCCATGGTGGCTAGTGCTGAGTGTTAGTGAAGTCACAGCCCAGAGCCTCAGAAGGATTTAGGAGGCTAACGCCCACTGATTTTTAATAGGATTTAGGCTCCTAAATACCTTTTGAGGCTCTGAGCTGTACCGCCTTGTTAAATGGAGATATTGCTATAAACCCTCCCGCTGACGTTGGAAATTAATATTTGTGAAGCACTTTGAGAGTCTGAGATGAAAGGTGCTCTGAAAGCCGGGGGGTGGGGTATCATTAACTATACATAAGTTACACACCCAGGGGCTCCTTTTGCTGTAATGGTAGGTTGTAGGAATGTACGTTAGCACCAGATGAAAAGAGGCCTGTTCAGACACAGTTTCATTTATGGCTGATTTAGAAGTAGCTAAAACAAGTCCCACCGGGTACTTGAACATTAAATGGGGAGTCCGACCAATTTGCTCAACCAACCATGGGGGGAAAAGCTGAATAGCGATGAACAATTCAGACTTGCTGTGCTCAAGGTACTGCAAAAGGAAAAGAGTGAACCTGTAGCTTTTACTGAGACTAAAGATGGTGGCTTCACGGATGCCCCGCTGTCTGTTTATCAGTGTGGTGGCAAGGCTAATAGTATCAGCCATGATATTCT
Source organism: Emys orbicularis (assembly GCF_028017835.1). Classification (NCBI taxonomy): domain Eukaryota; kingdom Metazoa; phylum Chordata; order Testudines; family Emydidae; genus Emys; species Emys orbicularis. The sequence goes on along the minus strand of NC_088705.1, from coordinate 3,539,387 downwards.
TTGGAGTGCGGGCTAACTCTGGGACGTTTTTGATAGTTTCCGAGGCCCCTGTGCTTCCACTGATGCTTCTAACAGCATCTAGAGTGGTCATTATGGCATCTTCAATGAGCAATATAGGCATTTGCAAATAGTAACAAGCTAAGATGTTCACCAAATTCACAGATGATGCAAAATCAGTGTTTGGGTTGGAGAAAAAAAATCTATGACTTAGAGTTATTATCACTGTTGATATTATAGTAGCACCTAGAACCCCAAACAAGACTGGGCCACCCTCACTGTAGCACCTAGAACCCCAATCAAAACTGGGCCCCTCACTGTGCTTGACACCATCCAAACAGCTAGTAAGCGAGTCCATGCTCAAAAACAGCTTACAGTCTAAACATATAAAATAGTCAGAAAGGAAGGAGTATAATTAGGCCCATCAACAGAGGCACAAAGAACTTAAGGCCCAGCGCCTTAAAGGTAGTCAGACTCGTAAGGTCCATTGAAATCAATGGGCATTAGGTGCCTAAATATCTCTGAGGATCGGGACCGAAGTGACTTGGTCACACAGGAGGTCTTGGCAAAGGTGGGGACTGAATCCACATCTCTTTAGCCCCAGCGCCTTATTCACAAGCCTGACCTTCCTCTAGACATGCATCGAGCCAAGCAGTGACAGAGGAGGCTTCACACACTGCCCCACCAATGAGCGTAAGGCCTGTTGTTGCAGAACTATCACTAGAAACATGAGCATTGGCTAGCCTCCAGGGTCCCTGCCAACCCTTAGTTTCTCCATTGCCAGTATGGCCAAGCATGCCAATTAGCATCAGCAGTGAGGGTGATTTTTAGGGGGCTGTTTTTACATGTTCCCTAGGACCTGAGGACTTCTCCCCCCAAATCATTCATACTGGCTACAAAAGAGCAATCAGCGGGTAATGGCTTTCAGTCACTACGAAAGAGTGTGTTGGTGTTGAAAGGCACAGCCAAAATTAACGGTACCCTATCACCAATCCGCTGATAGTCCTATAATGGTTTTCTCTTACTAGGCTGACTACAGTGCTTTAGGATATTTTCTTGGGAGAGCAGCTAGGTAATTGCTTTGTCATTTGTGCATTCACGTAAGATGTGTCTGTGTTCATTGGCGCAGTCCCACTTGCCTATGGAGTGTAGCACCGGGGAGGAAACTTTAAACACACTGAGAATGTAGACAAAGCCAATTGCTGCAAAGGAAATACAACAGCAATACCATCTTGGACTGATTCAGCACAGCTGGGAGTAGGTCCTAAGCACTTGCCATTTAGAGAATTATAGCGGTTTTGCAAAGGGCCATAAGAAAAAAGAAAAAGGAAAATGCATCAGAAAAGGACGTGGAGATGGAAGTGTAGGCGATCCAGAGTGTGTCATAATTGCTACTCACTACAGCTCGGTACTCTTGGTGCAGGAGCAGCGTGAGTCCCCGGACCAGAGTAGCCCAGGCATGGCTTCACTTCCCACCTGAGAAGTGGGTGAAAATTTTGACTGGCTCTTGTCCCAGGTAGGTTTGATAGAAGAGAGATTTGATGGTTACTTATACACGTTTCTAAAAACAAGTTTCAGACTGGTAGCTATGGTAGTCTGTATCAGCAAAAAGAACAGGAGTACTTGTGGCACCTTAGAGACTAACAAATGTATTTGAGCATAAGCTTTCGTGGGCTACAGCCCACTTCTTCGGATGCATGCAGTGGAAAATACAGTAGGAAGATATATATATACACAGAGAACATGAAAAAATGGGTGTTGCCATACCAACTCTAATGAGACTAATTGATTAAGGTGGGCCTCATTAGAGTTGGTATGGCAACACCCATTTTTTCATGTTCTCTGTGTATATATATATCTTCCTACTGTATTTTCCACTGCATGCATCCCATGAAGTGGGCTTTAGTCCACGAAAGCTTATGCTCAAATAAATTTGTTAGTTTTTAAGGTGCCACAAGTACTCTAAAAACAAGGACTCTGATTGGCTGGCAAAGACTTCTCATTGCCCTGTCTATGACTTTATAGCCAAATGTGACCAAAATGTAGCAAACTGGCTACAACAGCCAACCTTTATAAAAGTGATCACAGAAGCATCAGGTACCAGGGCAGCATCTGGCCCTTTGTGTCTGAGTTTATGTAATTAGGTAATCTCAGCGGCTAGATGGACCGCAAATGAGTCTCAAAGTGTTGGATGCTGTTTACATGGGAGGTTTGTTTCCTACTCCAATTCTGGTATCTGTATACACCCTGTGTCTCTACAGTCACTGTTTACAAATGGAAGAGGCTGTGCCTGGAGACATTTGGATCACGTTTGCCTTTAGAAAGGGAGGTTTCTGTTCCATTTAGTTGTCCTCCTAAACTGTTCAGTCAAAGATTTTACTCTTTGATGTGCATTGATTTACCCATGTATTAGGAGTTAAGATTACTTTATTGGGCCATATCTAGCTTGCGTCACAAATTACTGGCTGTAATGTGAAAGGGCCAAATTTACAATGCGCTTCACGCACCCTGCCATATTTGCCTGGTAGCAGAATAGAGCCCAAACTCATTTCACAAGGAAGAACCATCTAATGATTTATATGACAGTAACAGCTAGTGGCTCCAGCTGAGATCAGGGGCCCATTGTGCTGGACATTGTTCGTACACACAGCAGGAGACAATGCTAGCATGAAGGGCTTGCAATCTAGATGGACAAAGGGTGGGAGTGGAGAACTGACTTGCCCAAAGCCACACAGCAGAGCCGGGGGGGAAAAAAGAACCAGCGACTTCTGGCCCTGTCCAGTGCACTGTCCTCTGAACCACACTGTCCCTCAGCCAAGGTTGGCTTTGGATCATGGCTCCTGCCATCAGCCAGGTTCAAACCGGTGACTTGCATTTGCGGAGTACGGTCTCGCACAAAGTTCTCCCACGGCCAACCATATAAACCACCCAACTGTTTGCTCCTAGTTTATGGAACTGTACATGGGCTACAACCCCAGTAGGACACTATGGGGAGGAAGGAGGAGCATGCAAACTGTTTGGTGGTTGCAAGCTGCTGGATGGGACAGTTGATGTAGCGGCACACTACTGAGTCACATTGCACTGAGGACAGACATGGCACAAACCGAAAACGAAAGAAAGATGCTGTCTTCTGATTGCTTCTCATACTCCGCAAGAGGAGAGTTTTCATTCTCTGCAAGAGATCTGGTTATGGATTCTCTAAGGCCTGCAGCCCCACAAGTAAACGTAGGGAGAGGAGGAAGCTGTCTATCTGCATTCTACCCACCCATCCACCATCTGAGAGAAAAGCTTCAAGCTACACCCACTGCCTTGCTAGAGCCCACTAACCCATGGGCAGACAGATGCTCTGAATGCCAGACGCTGGACGCACAGGCCTAGCTGTCGGTCCTGGCTTTAGAAGGAGTTGTGAATGGTAAAAGGTAAGGGAAGGTCTGGGGCTGCCTGGTTCAATGCTCTGGGCAAAGGAAGTTCAAAAGTTCCAGGAGGGGGAAGGTAAAAGAGAAGTGGGTGCTGGAAAGAAACAGAATCTGTGTTGGGAACAGAGCCAGGTCCATCCCCTGGAGACTGAGGAGTCAGTGTGCTGAGTGAGGACATAAAAGCAAGGAAACCGTGGGGCTGGATGGATCTGCCAACACTAGGAGATTTTGCTCAGTCAATGGGGAAAGATTACATGAGATTTAAGGCACAGGCGGTAAAAATAATAAAGGCACCAGACAAGGCCCCAGCTAAGTATCAAAGGGGGCTTTTCCTTTAAGCACAAAAATTAGCACTGGTCATTTCAACCAAGTCTGGAAATGTGGTTATTTTTCTTTCGTTAATGGAAACATATTCAGGGCTTAGGCTTTCCTGAGCTTATCTGCATATCAAAGACTTGCCCACATCCTCTGCTCTAATAGAGGTCACATGGTTATCTTGATTAAGGAAATACTTGTCTATCAAGACATCGCCACTGGATTTCTGCAGCCGAGAAAAAAGAACGATTTAAACTGTGTGCTTAAGCAGATTTCTGGAAAATATCTTCCCCGGAAAATTATTTCAATATGTGGGTTTTTTTTTCTTTTCTTCTTGTGCTGGATACTATGGTTTGTAAGAATTAGTTTTCTAGGTCATTTCGCATGGAATCAGAACATGGAGATACAGCTGAGCCCATGAAGGAGGGGGCAGGAAAAAAAAAAAACTCACCAAAAGAAAAAGCCAGATGTGAGTTGCCAGCTTGTGGGCAGCCAAGAAAGCAGACAGGAAAACCAAACTGGGGACGTTAGCACAGAGAAATTGGGACATTAAAGCCCCAACGGTATCCAATTTCAGGAGACCGTGTCTTACCACAGACGCATGTCTCGGAGAGTCTGTGTTTCACAGCAATAGCAAGGGGTTATGTGCTCCCCTCTGTGTATGAGCAAAACAACCACGAATGCTAATGGAAACAGCCACCTGGGAGTCTGGGAGGGAAAACAATAGACAGAGCCTCTACAGAAGGTCTCGCCTCAGGTCCAGAAGGAAGGTTTCAACCTAATTCCAGAACAAAGGAATTTTCAGCTCAATGGTCCGTCTAGCTTGGTCTCTGACAGTGGCCAGCGTCAGCTGCTTCAGAGGAAGGTGTAAGAAATTTCATAATGGCCTGTGATGGAATAATGTGCCAACGAAAAGAAGTTTCTTCCTGACCTCAAGCAGCCAGTGGTTGGCCTATGCCCTGAACCATGAGGGCTGATACATCCCTGATGAATTTTCATCCTAGTTACTATACCTGTGGGGGGTTCTGTTATTCATAACAATGGCTAATCCTTTTTTTTTTTAATGTTGCTGAGCTGTTGGCCTTAGTAATGCCATGTGACAGTCAGTTCCACAGGCTAATTATGTACATGGTAGCTTGGGCCAATGGTTATCTAGTCCACCATCCCATCTTTAGCTGTGGTCAGCAACTGATAAGGTGTGGGGAAAAAAACACCCTTAATGCTCACTGCCTTTCCTCTCCAGTGGAAATACAGTTAACTCTTATGGCCAAACAATGGTTGTCATTTCTGGAGACCTTTTACAAGGCAGCAACTATCTTCCCACCTTGAATACACCATCACCATGTTCTCTCTGAACTCACTCTTCTCTGTCTTCATGCCATGGAACTACTCAACCCTTCCTCATTCTGTGGGGGCAGCCCAAAGAGTTCACCCTACGAAGCAGCTCCTTTCCCTTGTCCTACCAGCACCCCTTAGGGCAGTTTACAACGACGACACTGTCAGCTTCAGCTGGGGTTGCCAGGGAATATAAACAGGGCATAGGAAACCACGCAACAAATCCCAGTGGCTACTGGAGAGGTTGGCAGCATTACGTTCTAAATCAGTAGCCCCCATCCAAACGTTCGGTGTGTTGAGTAACCTGGAAAATGCAGATCAATCCAGAGAAGATTCCAAGACATATCAAACAGGCTTCTTACATATAGATCACCTCATCTTCAAAATCCTTAATGAGCTCTCCCATGTGTCATACATTAGGACTTTGTTCTTGAACATGTAGTGGTTCTAAGACCTTCTCTTGCTCATGTGGCCCGTGGAGACTCCTCTTGGCAGTTTATCGTGGAGATTTTCTTGCTTGCCCAGGTTTTTTTTTGCCTATGGCTGGATAAACTTCTGCCTGGTTTCCTTTCATTTCTGCTGGCCTTGACGTTCTCTCCAGGCATTTCATTTTCTTCCAGAGGCCAGAGCTCAGCAGATCACAGGGATCAATAGAGAGCCACGAGGGGAAGAACGAACAGACGGCGCTTAATGGGATTAAAGTTGGAAGGGAACATATTATAAAAATAATCGTCGTCTTGGCAAGGGAAGTTTCACATTTAGCAGGACATGAGGGAGCTGCTGAGATGTTAACTGGAGGCCTCTTGACTTCATACGAGCAGCCGCTCTACAAGGTGTGCGGGGCTTAGTTATTCACTGGATTTTCTGTAAACATTTTAATATAGGTGAAAGTTGCGGGCTTGGCAGCTTCTGAAGACTGCAGGGTAGGTCCTGCTCCGTGCAGCAGTAGCCCGCGGGTTCCCCCCAACTGCCCTGCTGTTAATATGTCTCTGGAGGAGCCACCTTTAAGGGAAATGGGGGAGCTCAGTCTCTGTGGACCATTCCCACACCTTGGGCTCCTTGCCCAGCCTCAGATGGGGAAAAAATTATAGGGATTGTTTCTGTGGTTTAGACACTTCCCCTTGGACCTGGGCAGAGAACCTACAAACTCATTTCATAGAAAGGCCACCGAACAACTGCCAGATGGTAGCAATTGTTTGGTCGCTGCTGTGGGAGGGGTGAGGACTGACCACTCCCAGCAGGCAAAGGCAAGACCCTGGTCAATAGCTGAACGAAGGGGCTCATCGGCTCTCTGATTTTGTGAGGGGCTAGGGGAAGATGTGGGGCTGCTCTGAGAAGGCAGTGCTACCTTAGGGGGATCAAAGACACATTCCTTTTGCCCCACCGGGATGGGAAACAGGTGCTCCTGGCTTAGTCTGATAAATACACACGTTAGCAAGGCAGGAGGCTGCGATGTGTAATCTGCCATGGTGAGCCAGCAAAAGGCTCTGACTTAACTAATGCTTTATTCCATGTACAGTCAGGGATCTCTGCTCCGCAGTGCGAGGCGCTGCACATGCACACACACGCCTAGTGAAGCAATAGTGCCCTGCCCCAAAGCCCTTACACTCCTGTGCTTCCACCTCTGCACAGAGACCAAGTTCAGTCAGAGTTTTGGCTCCTTCACACAAAGCTGCCTTTAAATCCAGGACTAGGACATGAACAGGATCCTCTCACGCGGCTCTGTGTTACATCTGGGCTGAAGTGGGACTAAGTGATGCCTAAGCCACCCTCTGCCCAGGCAGGAATTGTACCTTAAACACGTTTCCAGGTCATGGCAGCCCAAAAACACAGGCCCTTCCTGAACACTCTGTTCCTGCACGTGGGACGAACAGCGACACGGAGCCCAAATCTATGCCCGTGTGCAGGTGCAAACTGTTCTGATTTGCGTGACCCTTGTAGGCAGAGCTACTGCTGCGGGGAAGCAATTTCCTCTGCTCCTTGGAAAGACCAGGCAGGGTCTGGGGAGCAGCTGCCCTCGGAGGGTGGGACACACCTGCTACGCTGCCCAGCACCTGAGAGGCAGTAATAATTACCCCTTCTGCAGACTTGGCCACGGTCACACAGCAGGTCAGAGGCAGACGCAGGACTAGAACCGGTAACGGCTGTGCTGTAACCACTAGCCCCCATGCCCCCACATTTAGCTAGGGGGAATCGAGCCCACAGCACACGCAGATCAAGGTACAGCAGATAAGGGGCTACAGCCTTTGTGGTTTTTTTGTTAGCATTGGCTCAAAAATGGGTAGAATTAGTTGTTCTTATGCAGCCACACGAAAGAGCCTGGTTCACTGATTAATATGGTGACCAGACAGCAAATGTGAAAAATCAGGACAGGGGGTGGGAGGTAATAGGAGCCTATATAAGAAAAAGACCCAAAAATCGGGACTGTCCCTATAAAATCGGGACATCTGGTCACCCTACTGATTAATTAGTTCATTCATTAATCATTCATGTTCATCAGCTGTGTTTATTTTTAAGCACTGACCACACACTTGGCGAGGGCTGTGCGTGAAGGTGGGAAAGGCCCCTTGACCCACCCCTATACAATAACTCTGCCCCCTTGGTTTGCACATCGTCACAGAGCGCAGTGGCATCACATAGCCAAACACTACCAGGGAGGGCCAGCTTTTTAAAGGTGTTTAGAGGCCTAACTCCTAGTGACTCCAATGGGCGTTAGGTGCGTCGGTGCTTTTGAAAATATCACTATCTGCGGCTACTTTTAAAAATCGGGCTGTTAGCGCTGTTAAAGTCTGTTCCTCAGCTAGCAGCCCCTGCTAATCATGTCTGAACTCTGACCTCCACCTTCCAAGGATCACGAGGTGCTGAGCAAATGCTGATTTAGCTACGTCTCTTAACCCTCTGTGTCAGGTGGGTAAGTATCATTACCCCATTTGACAGATGGGGAAACCGAGGCAGAGACAGATTTAAGTGCCCAAAGCTGTGCACGTGCCCAGGATCACAAAGTGAGTTGGAGTCAGAGCCTGGAATGAAAACAAGGCAGCCAGCTCCCCTACTCTAACCACTGGACCTGCACATGGTTTGTCAACCATTGCCAACAGGTTGCAAGGGGTCCCTGTATTCATGGCTCTTTGAGGGGCAAGGAGCAACATTTGTCTGTTGTAACACGAGGCCAAGACACAGAAGAGGGGGAGAAATCACTGACACCAGCTAACGTGTAAATCTGGTCCCCAGTCACTCGTGGGCTGATCTCTCTTTCCCAAGCGCAGTATGCTGCTTGGTGCAGTACTCACTGAGCTCAGCATCTCTTCTAGACACCAGCGGGCTTAAGGCACAGATTTCTATGGCAAACATGATCCCCAAAGAAAATAAAAAGGAAGCTGATACTCTCCTAGCCAAGCTTGGGGCAGCATTTTACTAACATGAAAGGATAAGGAGTCTTTTTGGGGGTAAAGCAGTTTGACTGCTCACTTCCCATTAAATCCCATTGGTGCAAGAGCACCAGAGAGAGTCTGGACATTTAGGGACCCTGCAGCAGCTGGGGAACTTAACTGAAGGGGGGAGAACCAGATTTAAATGAGACCAATAGGTCTGAGTGGTATTTTGTCATTCGCACAACAAAAAGGCTATGAAGAAATCCCGCGGGGATAGTTGGGTTCCAGATAACCCTGCTTACGCGCTTTACACAAACATGCAAGGTCTAGGTGAATAATACATCCTGCTGTTCTGGCTGATGGCGTCTAAACCACAGCCCACAGTGAGCACCACTAGAGGGCTCACAAACTATTTAAATAGGTGCTACCCTATTCCGCTACAATACAAGGTCCCAGGGCAATTCTCTTTTCTCCTGCACTCTAGGTAACCTTCCAATGCCCAGCTATCCGCATTAGCAGGCTGTGGTGGGCTCTGAAGCCTTTAATACAGGGCCCTTGTGTGTATTTAATACCCATGGCTATTGCTCACTTTTGCCCTATAATAATGGGAAAGGTTTGGAGCAGACCCAAAGGAGCAGAAGGCAAAGTCCAGCCTGGCGCCCCGTAAGTAAACCCTGCACCGCACTAAAGAGACCACCGCGATCTGTCCTGATGCATAGCTGTGTTTTTAAAGTTCCCTTTTCCTGTTAAAATGTGTTTTTTTTTTAAAATCGCACCAGTCGTTAACATTGTAACAGTTTTTAGTGCCACCCACCCGGCTCAGGTCTCGGAGACAACACAGCATCTCTGGAGAGCGGTGTTGGCGAAGCGGATACCAATGCAGGCGGGCACAGTGCTAAGCAGGTTATAAAAACCGAGCTAGAGATACGTCTGGGGCTAGACAGACCGGCCCAGATCCTCACAGGGATTTAGGTGCCCAAATCCCTTTGAGGCTCTGGCCTTAGTTGTGAGAACTACGTCCTCTGGTGCTATGGCTCGCTGGGCTTGCATTGTAATGTGCGCCTCGGGACGGCTCGAACCAGGAGGGAGCTGAATGACCTGAACAGAATCAAATTTCCTATGCCAGAGGGCAATAGCTGGAATCACCACGGAGACTCATGAAGTATAATTATCCATTCAGCTAGATTTGGGGGGGCAGGGGTGTACGTCGAGCCTCGTCCTTAGGGATCAGGCTTTCACTTACACCAGCTCCCCAGGAAAGAGGCCTCACTTCCCCTCAGCTTGGGGTATTAACTAACAGTCAGGGAGCAAAATGTTTGTTTTTTTCCCCCTTTGCAATTTAGAAAAGCAACTCGGCTTTTTAGAAAGGTAACTCCTGACATGTTCACTAGGTGGCGCCAGCAAGCTAGGAACCCGGCCTGCCATCGCTCAGTCTCCCCGGCCACTCAGGTCTTGGCTTAGCCCTGAAACCCATCCTGCGAGGCTCATTTTTAACCCCTCTCTCCTGACAGCCCTTCAGGGTCAATTGCATACAGGGACCGTCTGGAGCTGCCGCAGGATCCTCCCCTGGCTACGCATCAAGCGCTTTAACCGGGGGGCGTTCCAGGCCCTGCCACAGCGTTGCCTTTCTACAGACCGGGGAACTGGGCGCTGAGTGGGGCAGTGACTTGCCCATGGCACCACCAGAGATAGGCCTCAGGAATCCTGATTCCTTCTTTATCCCAAACCAGCCTTCCCCCCAACACAGCCTCCCATGCAGCACGAGGTGACGCTGAGCTTTGGGAGAGGGGGTGCCAGCAGGGGCATTGCCGCCAGCCAAACCGGGTGGACGTGACAGTCCGAAGGGGCCAGCAGCCAGCTCTCACTGACTAGTGCCAGAGTTGGAGCGGTGAGTGGCGTGGTTCCCTGCCACACCCTTTGGGTGCCCCCCGAGGGGAAAGTGATGCATGAAACCGGAACCAAAGTCAGGTTTTTTTTTTTTTTTTTTTTTTTTTTTTTTAAAATCGAAAGCAAAGAAAAAAGGTAAAATGCTGGAAATGAAATAAAACCTTTCATTTGACCCAACCCCATTTTTTTGTCTTTTGTTTGGAGCTGCGAGAGAACCAAAACCTCTGTCAGTCGCTCAGCTCTACCGAGGAGCCAGAGGGCCTGGTCTAGCAGCATGTCTAACACTGGGTTCAGGGAAGAAAGCTGGGGGGAAAGGGCACGAGAGCGCATAGCCACAGCCCAGCTGACAATGACTGAGCCACCACGTTCTACCCACGCTCAGGGCCCCTTACGGACACGTGGTCAGAGCCAGTGCCTGCCTTGGAGAGCTTACAATCTAAGCAGAGGAAATGGTGGTCCCCTGGCAGGCGTCACCAGCCGGCAGGTGGCACCCACAGGTGGGGTCATTTCAGGCCCGCTCTGAGCCACTGGTTGGAGGCTTGAAGTGCCAAGGCCGGTCAGCATGTGTGGTTCCCGGCGCAGGCACCGTCTCGTGCTGCACTACGCCGTGGCGCTGGAGCTGGGAGGGCAGGGGGAGCAGCCTCCCCTTTGAGCCATGGTTTGGATCCCGCTGTCTGAACCTGCCAGCAGAGGCTAGCATGCTCCAGCTGTGCACATGTGCTCTAGTGGAGCGGGCACTGGACTAAGAATCAGGCAACGTGGGTTCTGGCCCCACTTGTGGCCAGTCACTTCCCCTCTGGGTCCCTTCCCTACTGTGACCGTAAGCTCGCCAACGCAGGGACTGTCTCTTGCTGTGTGAACACGCAGCTGAACCGAGCCCTCCGTAACACACATACTAATACAACTCTTCCTTCAAAGCAAAGCGGGGGCAGCACCCCCCAGGCATGACACGGTAAAACCACAGGATGCATTTTGCCATATCCCAAGGCCTCGAGCCACAGGTGCCGCAGACCCAGGGGCGAGCTGCCAGTTCAGGGTGTGGGTTTGGCGCACACCTGGCTGACTCGGCAGCCTTTGAACCAGGAGGCTGTGCTGGCACGGGGTTTATGCTGCAGCTCTGACAGTCGGTGTCCAGCAGGAAAGCAGCTGCCACGCGGAAGCCTCAAATCCTACCGGCACCCACCGGGGCTAAAAGGTGGGGCGAGAGGAGACGATGGGGGCTAGCCGTCCCCTTCCAGCTCCTTCCGCCAGCTCCCTCCACAAGCAGTTAGAGTCGCCAGCAGATCCCAGTGGGAAAGGTCCCGGTCCGGCAGCTTTCCCAAGGACAGAAAAGGATGGAGGCTCCTCCCCTTTGTACGCTGGTGTCATAAAAAGAGGGACTTCATTGGTCCAGGGCTGTGCTGTGTCCTACCCTGACCCCGCCCAGCAATGCAAACTCCTTCCCTTTCATAAGAACGGCCATACTGGGTCAGACCAGTGGTCCAGCTAGCCCAGTGTCCAGTCTCGGACAGTGGCCAGTGCCATATGCTTCAGAGGGAACGAACAGAACAGGGCAATTACCGAGTGATCCATCCCCTGCCGTCCAGTCCCAGCATCTGTCTGTCAGAGATTTAGGGACACCCACAGCATGCAGTTGCATCCCTGACCACCTTGGCTAATAGATAAATTCATAGCGGATAGGTCCATCAATGGCTAATGCGTTTTTTAACCCAGTCATACTTTTGGCCTTCACAACATCCTCTGGCACTGAGTTCCGCAGGTTGACTGTGCGTTGTGTGAAGAAATACTTCCTTTTGTTTGTTTTAAACCTGCTGCTTGTTAATTTCATTGGGTGGCCCCTGGTTCTTGTGTTGTGTGATGCGGTAGGTAACTTTCCCCTGACCCTTCCCAACTATGCAAATTCCTGACCTCTCCCAGCTGTGCGAGCTCTTCCCCAGCTGTCCAATGCGTGTCCCCCTCCGCAGCCAGCTCCCCTTTGGGGACTTATCAGAGCAACCCCTGAGTTTTTAATAAATATTCTCAAATGTGGCCTGGCTGAAAGAAGTGATGCTTCGTTATGCCCATTTCCTGCCCCCTCCTGGGTGGAAATAGCCACACACAAAGCTTGGGCTACGTTGAAAGCAGCTTTAGTGAGAGTTTTGTAAAGCTACAGGCAGCAGAGCAGGAAGAGCTCGTGTACCGGGGAGACAGGGGTCATGAGATCTCCTGCTCCTTGGCTTGGCTGGGCCCTCTGGGGCTAGCAACCCCCCTCTCCATCCTCACCTCAAGGCTGCTGCTGCCACTACAACACTGCGGAGAACAGGGACGTGCGGTCTGCAATGCCAAGCTGAGCAAAATGGCCTCCTCGGACCCTGGAGTCCGGTGACATCAGAGAAGGCGAGGCAGAGGCCAGGCGTGTGCAGTCTGACAAACCCAGATGCAGCTTTTGCTGCGACCACCAAAGACTAATGAGGAAGGCAGCCAGGTCCCTTCTTTCACTTTGGGGCTAGGAGGTACTTCATCGCCTTATTAGTTGGTCTTTGCGTTGCCCTAGCAGCTGCTAGCCCCAGCCATGGCCCGGGACACCGCTGAGCTAGACCGCTGTGCAAACAGACCAGAAAGACGGTCCCTGGCCGAAGAGCTCACAGGTTTGCGGAGTCTCTCGCGGCCTCGTTTTCTGGTCCCGCGCACACTGCGCCCTTGTCCTGTTCTCACAAGTCCCATGTACTGCCTCCCCCCCCCACTGCCGAGCCAGGCTATGAGCTCCAAGCACTGGATTCCTGAAAGCCCAGAACCCTCCCCCTGTGAGGTACCACGGTGTTATTGTCCCCCTTTTCGACAACTGGGGAAATCGGGGCATGGTGCGGTCGAGTGACACCCTCAGCCACACCCAGGGTCAGTGTCAGCATGGGAACAGGACCCAGGCATCCTGACTCCCAGTGCCAACCTCTGACCACTAGACTGTCACCTTGGTTTTATTAAATAAGTGGAGTATTGGCTGGATTAGGGGCAGTAGGGTCTATAACTAACCCTCTGCCAGGAGCTGGAGGAGTATTTTCCCCCTTGTGTGTGTTATAGAAAGCAGGAATTACCAAAGCACCAGCAAATCCTGTATGTGTTACTGACGCTGTTGGGGAATGTGCCCCTCACCGGGGCATCTGCCTTCGTTACAATGACCCTGCAGCCATATACCACTCTCCTTGACAGAGTCCCACCTTCTCTCAACAGCCACTGGGACTGACGCAGCCTCTGGCCTCTCCTGGGCCTTCACAGCCGTTCTTGCTTGCCCTACTCCGCTCTCTCGCTCTTACGAAGCTCACGCTAGGATGGCCAGTTAGGTGAGCTCAGAGGACTGTCTGGCACCTGATCCCTCAGAGCAGCAGTGTCATCCAGTGGAGAGCGCCTTGGCCTGGGATGCAGGAGATGTAGGTTCTATCCCTTACGCTGCCACTGGCTTGATGTGTGACCTTGGGCAAGTCATCTCCTCCCCCGTCATGCCTCAGTTTCCCCACCCACCCTTGGTCTACCTACATTCATGCAGCTCCTAGCGCTGTAGGTACTACCACCAATAACAACTCTGTCTTGTCTATGGCTAGAGTATGTAGGAAAAAAACAGCAAAGAGATATTTGACTCCAGTCCCATCGGCAGCTAAAACGTTTCTTTTTGGTGAGGCTGCCTGTGGAGTTTCTGTCTCTGGCTGGGATTCAGAGAACAGACTCCCAGCAGCTGGAGAGGGCGGAGAGCTTAACTCATTTCAACTCCAGCTTTTGCTGTGTTTTTTCCCCGGCCGCATGTGCTGATCTAAGCTCTTGATTAGCCATTCAGATTCCTCGTAAATCAGGTACTAGCAAGCTGGCCTTCTGCAGCCGCCTGCAACCCCCTCGAGACGTTATTCCTCCTGGAGCCAACACTCCCGCCAGGCTGGAGGGTCCAGCCCTGAGCTGACTGAGTGGAGCAGGCTCCAGAGGTTTTCCCCAGCTGGAATGAGCCTGCAATCCAGCTTTCAGCAGGTAGCTAATGTTTCAGCACTGGGCCGCTGCATTGTGTTGTCTGCGGCTGTATTTATGAGCTCAGGTACTTCTGTGATCCGCTGCTGACACTGCGCAGATAAAGAGCTCCTGACCCGGGCCCTGCACCAAGGAGGGATTGAATCATCATTTGTACTTAGGGCTGCCCATCCGATCATAACTACTTCTGCCATGTCCAGCAGTCCGGCCCCACCAAAGCCTGCGGCGTGCTTCAGTTTCCTGGGCACACTCCACCGCACGTTAATTTCCAGCACGAGGGTCAGGACTCCGCTCCCAGTTACACGGGTGTCAAATCCGGAGTCACTTCACTGAGGTCAGTGGACTCACTCCAGATTTACACGGCTGCAAACGAGACCAGTGTGCGCTGGCCAGGAGGAGTCTGCTCCGGCCAGGGTATGCCAGAGAAGCCAATCCAGCCCCAGGTCAAGGCAACTATCATGACAAACCCAACAACTCGCCACGAAGAGCAGCTGCTCCAAATCCAGATCAGGTTAGAAAAATGACTATGTGTAAACGGCCCCTCCTTAGTCACTGTGTCTGCTCCATGTAAGGCTTTGGCTCAGTTGGGTCAGTGAACATGGCTGGGGTGCAGGGACCAGCATCGACTCATTCGTTCCTCGTGCTCCCCCATCTGTTCGCTGCTTCCGGCTGTTGTCTCTCGTTCGAGAGGCTCTTGGGACGGGGACCGTCTCTGTTACGTGTCTGTACAGTGCCCAGCACCGTGCAGCTGCTCCCACAGTACTAATTAACGAGCTCGAATCCAACACGTTTGAATGCTATGCAGCGGCAGGCAGGCGAGCGGTCATGGCTCTGCCGCTCCCGTCCTCAGGAGAAGGCTCAGCTCTCCGCCTACTTGTTGCCCAGCCTGGAGGGACGAGGTGCAAAGGGCTCAGCTGGACTCTTCAATCCCAGGGCCAGGTGGCAGTGCCAGCAGACAGACCACAGCTTGGTTTGGAAATTGAGCACGTTTGGCCTGCAGCCCTGCAAGGGAAAGGAAGGTCTCTGCTGCATTAGCCCCACGGAGAGGCTTTTGGTGTCCTGGCTCTTCCTGAGCAGTCGCTGCTCGACGTGACTCTGGACTGTCCTGCTGCAGCCTGGACTTGGGAAGGCTTGTTATCCAGTCAGCCCCCACTGCTCCACTGGCACCTCCGTTCCTCCAATAAACTGCCCCCCGCTGCTCTCCTCCAGCGGGGCTCCCCGGTTATCCTGGCATTGAGGAGCCAGTGGAGCTGGGAGGGACAGTTTGTTTCCGGGGGGGGGGGGGGGGAGGATGATCCAAATAACAACCGGGAAGGGCGATGGCTTTTGCCTCTTTGCTTGCAGGAAACCGCCCCCTCTCCCGTGCGTGTCGGCTGCTGTGGTTTTGCCACCCAATGGCTCCTCAGCCCTATGCATCGCTGAGGGGTTGGGCAAGGAGCTGGGGGGTGGTCCCAATGTGCACAGCGAGGACTGGCTCCAGGGCAGAGGGCAGCACGCCAGCTCACGCTGCATGGCCCCAGCGGCGTTGTGTGTGGAGAACCAGCACCTCCGCTGTCATGGCAGGGCCCTGGGAACAGGCTGGTTGAAACCACAGCGTTTGGGGTTAGGAGGAGGACAGGGGAGCAATTCTTTGGCTGCTCTTGGAGCCTCAGTGCGGAGCCTGGTCCTCCTGACCCAACAAGGCATTTCATGGGAGGTGCTCTGACGACTGACACCTCCCTGGTGCAAGAGTCTCTGCTTAGGGTGGGAATGTTAGGAGCAAGGTTTGATGGCTGCCTGGACCTAACCTAGAGACTGTGGCCCAGATCTCCAGCTGGTGGACTGCAGGATCGGGGCCTAGATTTGCAATGCTCCACAGGGCACGGCTCCTTACTGCAGCGCTGGGTGTTTCCATCATCCATGGCTAATGAACCAGGCTCTGCGTTATAAGGCAGCGTCTCGGGCTGTCCCCGGCTCCCTCCAGAGGAGACATGCTCCAGGAGTCCGAGCCAAACCAGGGTTATTGCTAAAACGCACAACGGCAGCCTCCAGGCCACGGCACCTGTGCAAGGAGAGAGTCCAGCGTCGTTCCTCAGGAACTTCGCAATGAAGGGCGCGGGGTTGCCACAATGCGGTAATGTAAACCAGGGTAGATCCTCAGGTGGACAATTTACACCACTTGAGGATCTGGCCCAAGGATTCCTGCCACCCAAATGCTCTGGTTAGTCACCTATGACCTCCTCTAGCAGCTGCTGTGCCCAGGTGAGGGATTTACTGGAAACTTCCTCCCTTTAGAGAGAAGATGGTTAGCCTGGGACTGGGGAGAGGTGAGGCCAATGCCCAGCTCTGCCACAGACTGACTCTCTGACCTTGGGCAAGCCACTTAGTCTCTTTGTGCCTCAGTTCCCCATCTGTACCATGGCAGTAACAGTCCTGCCCTGCCTCCCGGTGGGGGGCAGTGAGGATAAACCCAGGAAAGCTGGCAAGGTGCTCAGATGCTGTGGAAAGGGAGGCCAGAGAAGTACCTAACATGACAGACAGACTGAGGTAATTAAGCTGGAGAATGTTCATACGCCGCGTTCCCACAACCTAATTCCAAGGAGACCCAGCCCAGAGAGCACCGGCCCACTGGGCATTCTCCTCGGATCCCTGTGCTCTCTGCCAGTCGGGTTACACAGCACTACCGGCGAGGTCTCTCTTGGCTAAGGGAGGTCAGTATGTGAGCTCAGCGAGGCTTCCTTGCCCCTTCCTCTCCAGCTGCTGTGCTGCTGGAGAACGTCAGCTGTTTAACTGTGACAGGCAGCCTGGAAATCCCTGCTCTACCCTGGGATTGGTGCTGCTGCAGAACTTCATCAGCCGTGAGTTCAGGGTGGCAGAAGCAATTCTTAGTCACCCATGTCACTGT
Source organism: Emys orbicularis (assembly GCF_028017835.1). NCBI lineage: Eukaryota > Metazoa > Chordata > Testudines > Emydidae > Emys > Emys orbicularis. Next base: position 3,522,195 of record NC_088705.1, on the reverse strand, counting down.
CACTAAATCATCTGAAATTTCTCTCCCTGGCTGAGTGTTTGTAACAAGCAGCTGCATTTTTCAAGGGCTGTAATTTTAACCTTCTGCAGCAACTGGGCTGGGAAAATAATCATCAATAATAACAATTAATTTCCACTTCTCTAGTTTCTTTCATTGAATGATCTCACAATGGGCCAAATCTGGAGCTCCTAATCAGTAATAATAATAATACTTATTAGCACTTTTCATCAGTAAATCTCACAGCACTTTACACTGGAGACAGTATCATTATTACCATTTTACGATGACAGACAGCTTGATGTAATTAAACTTGTGAATGTTCCCACACCAGGCTCCCCCCAGCTGACACATTACAGCTTAGTCCAGCTCTGAGGAATGGCAGAGGTAGTGAAAAGATTTCTCTCATGAGACCTGATACGCAGTGTAAGGGAAACACATCTGATGAAGTGGGTTCTAGCCCACAAAAGCTTATGCCCAAATAAATTTGTTAGTCTCTAAGGTACCACGAGGACGCCTCGTTTTTTTACACTGGCAAAGTGTGGCATGTCCCTCTTGATGGCTGGTCCACAAGAGGACAACAGCCCTAATACTGCTGCCAGCTAATGGAGTTACTCTTTTGGCTCAAGTGATAGAGGACAGCTTTGTAGCAAAGTTGATTACGTCAGTGGCTCAGCGAGCCAAGTAATGCGTTGGCCCTTGTTTGGTATCCAACACGGAGTGTAGAAAAACCTCCTTTTACTAAAAACAATCACTGTTTATAGAGACCAACATGTGGGCAAAGCCATTCCTCTAAGGACATTTAACTAACACACACAAAACACACTGACCGTCAGGCTTCTGTCCCCTAGTCCTTCTGGTTGAAGAATTCCATGCCCCTGTGTTTCGGATCTAGCAGAAGGGAGGGTGATAGAAATGGAGGTGAGCGAGAGGGAGGGGAATGCTTGGAGCAGGTCAGACACTTATGAAAAAGCGGCGGGTTGGCGGGTGGTTTTCCGAACGGCTGATCGCACAAAGCAATGAGCTCAGCTCCGTCGGCATCCTTGCCCCACTGACCAGCACGTGTCGCTTTGCAGAGATGGATTTAACATGTGTGGGGGCTTCTAGCCTCCTGCTCTTTGAAGGGAGGAGAATGCTTTCTCCCGCTCGCGGCGTTTCGGTTCGCTGGATCTGTCAGGACTAGCACCCGCAGGCTTCTTCCCTCCTGGCGGGTGGGAAACCAAAACAGGTGAAGGATTGGAAACCTGGCTGGGAACGTTCAGCATGAGAGCGCGTCCAGGGTGGGGTGGGGGAAAGGATTCTGATCTCAGTTTCTCTGATATAAATCCAGATTGTCTCAGGGTTACTCCGGGTCTGAACCAGCTCCCGAGACCAGAGCCTGGCCAGGGTGCGGCTGGGCCGCTTCACAGCCACACTGGCCCGGGCAGGTGTCAGATTCAATCTCCAAAGCCCCTGATGAGTACAGAGTAGGAAGGGATCCAAAGGAGAAGGAAAGACCAGCAGCTGGGAGCCGTCGAGCTCAGCACCAGCCACATGGTGCTCTGATTCAGTAAATATATAAACTGCTGTGTGCTAGGGATGGTCCCATCTTTGTCCTAACGAATGCGGGCAGGCCAATCGAGAGTAGAGCTGTGGTCACGTGACCCTCTAGGTGTTTAAAGGACAAGTCCCTTTAGGGAAAGCAAGAGAGGGGGAAACAGAGGCAAAGTAACTTGTCCCAGGCCACCCAGCAGGACAGCGTCAGAGCTGGGACTTGAACTCACGTCTCCTGACTCCCAGTCCGACCCTGCCTCTCAGACGCTGTGGTATGGCTCCCTCTCCCCATTCCTACCAACACAGGCAGTTTTCTCAAGAACATTCCCACAATTCCAGCAGCCCTTGCCGCTGAGAAAGCAGTTGTTCCCCCGCCCAGTAAACCCATTTACTATTTACCCATGTAGCCTCCACATATGCGAATTGACTCCCACAGGAATGCGGGCAGGAGAGGGTTAATGCGCTGGGCTGTGGTACTGCATAACCCATGCTGGGATACCAGCTGCCCCGCCAAAGGCCATCTGTGTGTCTGTGTTTATCTTGGCGTGTCTCCTGGCTTCTTCCTTCTCAAGAACCACACTGGAAAGAGAGCACAGCTGGGAAAGGGGCTGCAGACAGCTACAGGCACCCACAAGCTGTGGGGAGAGGGAATTCAGAAAGGCCCATGTAAAGGTCGGGTGGGGGACACACACACAGAAACAGGTAACTTCCCTCTTTGGAGAAACCTTCCCCAATTCAGCTATCTGCAACTCCCCAGCCCCAGCCGGAGGGGCACTGCACATGGGCAGAGCAGGTGAGAGAAGCGAGAGACGAGTGTGAGCTGCGTGTGAAGATGTTCTGTATCCATCACAAATCCCGCTCCAGGGAACCGGCTGCAGCATCTGCTAGAGATTTGGACTCGTTTTATGGGCACGGAGAGGCTTCGAGAACAGGAACATCTTCACGTAAACGACCATATGCAAAAAGAGGGGGAGGATGGAAAGGTGGGCCAGGACATGGGGTGGGTGGATGACAAGTCTGGGGGACCTGCTCCATACTGGGGGATGTGGTTAGCACTGCAGGCACTGCTAGCTCTGTGTAAATGGCCCAGAAGCCAGGAAAAAGCTGGGAAAAGGAGCTAAACTCGCCTTCTTTGGGCATGAGCCAAATTCTAATCAATGGAGGCCAGGAGGACACGTCCCCTGGGGGCAAGTTAACCCATATCTGCAGGGTTTCCGTTTCTTGCACGTCCCTCTGAAGTAGCAGGTGCTGACCATGCTTGGAGACGGGATAGTGGGCGAGATAGACCACGGAGCCTGATCCATTCTGGCAGCTCTTCTGTTCCTGTGGAAACGCTCTGTTCTGACACCATCACTGAACAGGGGACAAGCCAAAAGGGGGATTCGCAGGAAGCTGCTGGCAAGAGTAAATACCCACTTGTGAAAATCATGGTGAAAAATGGGTCCCACGCAGCCCTGCTCCTGGGGGAGATTCCCCACGCTCCGGCAGCCAGTGGGATGCCTGGCCGCGAGCCACAGAACTCGCTGTTGGAGGACGCACGCTGGTTATGGGGGCAGAAGGTCAGTGTGTGGGCAGATGTGGAAACAGGGACAGAAAGGGAAGGGGCGAGGGAGCCCAGAACTAGCTGGGGTTGTCTTCGATGGACCGAGCCCCAGGAAAGTGCTTCACGGCACTTAGATGCAAAGCGGAGGCCAAGTGCTGTGGATCCCATCACACGAAGAACCTGCAGCTCTCCACATCGATGTCACTTGGAGTCTTTAAATCAAGACAGGCTGGCTCTCTAAAGAGGCTGCCCAGGCTCCACCCTGAGAGATGGGCCGGACTGGAGGCAGGAATCCCAGCAGAGGGCATCTGACCTGTGTTATACAGGAGCTCAGACTGGATGAGCAGCAAAGTCCCTCCTGGCCATAACATCTCTAAAAGGCTTCTCTCCTAGCAGAGCTTCGCACCTCCCCGGTACCCCTGTCTGCCCCACAGGCAACGCTGCTACTGCCCACCAGGCACCCTGCAGGCAAACAGCGAGTCAGGGTCTGTCATGGAGCTGGCATTTCAGGTGGCTCTGCCAGCGCGGTGGGGATGGGGAGTAGAGCAAGACTGAAGGGTCTTTGGGGTGGGGACTGTCTATTACTCTGTTAGTACAGCACCTTGCACAGTGGGGCCCTGATCTCGGTCGGTCCCAGGCACTACCGTCAGATAAATAAATAATACTATTAAGAGGGAAGTGATGGCTGTGTAAGGGGCAATGACTCAGGGAGCAAAGCATCCACTCAGAAGATGATTAACAGCAGATCCTAGGGATCCGGGCTTAACATTCTGGATGGGCAGGGTGGGGGGTGGGTTAGACTGTGGCCGAAGCGCCAGTTTGTCCAGGGTGGACTGGACTGGCTGGGGGGGGGGGGGTCTGATTTATATTGAGCGAGGAGGATGAAACCTAGGCAGGGGTTCTCCACATTAATGGATTTAGTCCATGTTACCTTAATCCACCCCCCCTGCACCCCTTTAGTCCATGTTATTTGCCAGGCTGGTGGGTGTGCCCATGTCACCCATGTTACTATGAAGTCTCCCTGGTTATGGCATGCTCCTTCCAAAAGGCCACTAAGCCCGTTCTTACCCGCAGGCCCCATTCGGCCAGGTCAGTACAATTCTGCATCATGCAGAGTCACGTAACCGTGATCTCCAAGTGCGATTGCTCGGACAGGGCAGCGGCTTGGCGAGATGTCAAGCCCAGGCCCAGAGATGAGCAGAGGGCAAGGCTCTGCCATGGCCCCTGAGCCCAAGGACCAGACGGAACAGATGACAAATGAGTGGGGACGAGGCTGATGGTCTGAGGGCGACATTTGCCTTATTTTGGTAACGCAACAAAGTAACAAACCATCGCCCCTGAGGAGCCTTGTCTGGTCCCTGCTCCTGCCCGACTCCAGCCCTGCTCACAAGACGGACTGAACTGAAATGCACAAAGCCACTGACTCCTTCCTGGCCCCCACCACTCAGCCCCCCAGCAGGTACCGCCCACTCTGCCTTCTGGAGGGGCTCCCCTGGTTTGGATTCCTTCCTCCTTTGGCCTGCATGTGTTTATGCAGAGAGGGGCATGGTGAGGGTCCCACTGGCACATCCATGGGTGTAGCAGCTGCTATAAAATGCTGAATTACTGACATGTCGCACTTCCATCTGCAGGTCTTCACGGACCAACAACAAACCTTAAACTTATGCTCCAGCAATAACTGGGAGCATTACACAGGGGGTGAATTTTCACCCCATTCGAGCAGCTGCAGGTCTCCAGATCCTACAGGCTGCCAGGACAGTGTTACCATTTCTGCCATTCGTCACATCCCCAAATCAAACCTTCCACCCCAGGCTCCCTTTAAAAAAGGCCGAGCACCTTGTGCAGAAAAGTGCCCCTTACCGAGATACTGCCCTTTGCCTTCCCGGAATGGGGGCCCCAGGGGCCCTTTCACCATGGGCTGCATGTATTTCACTTGAGCGTATCCGCCTCCAGCACCTCCTCCGGACACCGAGCGGATGCCAGCCACAAGCAGCAGCAATGAGACAGCTTCGGAGAGCATCCTGGCTTCACGGCTAGTCTTCCTGTGGAGAAAAGGGAACATGGTTAGGGAGACAAGGAAGCCTGGAGTCCCTTAAAGGCCATGAATAAAAGGGACTCAGGCGGTTGTGGCAAGTACTCAGTTTGGAGTAGGTAGGTCTGAAGGTTCCCAGTGTGCCAGGATATAAACCCGCCCAGCACTCACGGTCCATGGGGATGGGCATGCTAGAAAAGCCTGAACAGAAGACACTGCTCACCTGTGCAAACTCGGGGCTGGACCTACACTGTGTGCAGTGACTTATATCAGTGCAGAATGGGTGGATTCTGCTCTGCTAGCAATGTACACCCACTTTGCACTGGTGCAGATCAGGGCACAAGGTGCAGAACAGTGAAGGCTCAGAGGACGTGAGCTTGGTATTTGCAGCGTCCCAGGCGTTCCTGATAAGCTGCGTCAGGAAGCTGAAGTGACGCCACGTAGGCTAAGTCAACTTTATCTATGTATCCATTGGAAGATTTTAAGGCTGAGCATGTCCTTAAAATGACTGTTGTCACGTGACAGCACATTACAGCACCCTCTCCCCTGCACTGCATCTCCCTCGTGCCAGAGTCGTTTCACACACGGGTCTTCAAACTGCTCTTAGAGAGTCACAACTGAAGGGACCTGGGCCAGATTGGAGCCAGGGTACCAGAGCAGAGATGCCGTGTATCAGATCCTACAATACCAATCACTGACTACACATTTGATGGTGAAGGAGCCATTACCATCTGTGGGTTAAGTTACAAAACAATTGACTCCATCTAGCAATAGATTGGGATATTCTGGAAAATGCCTGTTAAAAATGCAGTAATACAGATTTAACTGGGAAAGCTAATGAGTATAGAGAGGAAGGCTGTTTTTGTGGGGAGCACACCAGACTGGGTCTCAGATGATCTAGATTAAATTCCCGGGTCTGCCACAGAGCCACCGTGTGACCTTGAAGAAATCCTTCAGTTATACTGGGCCTCAGTTCTGCAGCCTGTCAAATGGGTATACTAATTCTAAGCCCTTTGTGACTTTTGCTTAGGGCATGTGTACACATGAAAATTAATCTGGATTAAGGTAAAGTGTGGATTTAAAATGGACTAACTATTCCTAGTTACCTCCATGGGTGGATGGTCTTCTTCCAGAATAAAAGTGCCTTATTCTGAATTAGCGTAACCCACTTCCAAGTGGAACAAGCGCATCCACACATGGAGTTAATCAGGAATAGTTATTGTGGTTGCAGAATAACTCCTCATTGTAGATAAACCCTGAAATGCTTAGCGCCTTGGACAATGGGGCCTTGAGCTTGGCTGGGACATCTGGCTGCCATGGTAATGTAACTAATAAATACTAATAAGGTACCTAATATATAGTTTCAAAAGTTACCCAAGTGAATGTTCATCTCAGGTAAATTATACCCGTGTTATGAACTTCCAGGAAGGAGGGTTTTTTTAAATTAAAAAAAAAAAATCCCTCTGAGCTGAGAGTTGTTGTCACATCTCTCTACTGAACAGGATTTCCTCTAACAAAAAACGTGTGTGCTTAGGATTTGGCTCTCGAAAAAGATTTCAGGTTCCAAGTCCGGGCCTCACTCTGTGATTGAAACCTTAGAGGCACAGAGCTCTGTTTGCTCTCAGACTGGACAGTGGGTTCACAAACGCCTGTAGCTTTTGGCGGCCAGCAGCCTGAAAAATTAAATGTCAGAAACCAATTCCCACTCTAAGGTCTGCCAGCACTAGTAGCTTTCCGCGGTGGTGCTTTTTAAACAACAGGAGTTTGTTTGGTCAACTACTTATGAGAACCTTGGATTGTAAAAGCACCGAGGGTTACGATGCTCTGGAACACCAGACTCCAACTTGAGTGCCTGTTTATATAAAATAAATACCCTTCATGAATACATCTTTCCTCTAGCAACACTTTCCGTGCCAGGCCAGCCCCAAACAGAGAGCTGCAAACAGATTGATTTGCACGAACGAACATTTATTTTCAGAAGCTTAAATAACACACAACGCCAAAGAGCTGATCCTCGTAATAACTGAACCGTGGTGGCTATTAATAAGAATTAAGTGCTTGGCCTTTCTGTTCCTAAGAAAAAACGAGCCGAGCAGCTCCTCAGCTGGATTTGATCGGCATTTCCTGAATCATTGCCACTGAAACGGCAGCAGAAAGCTGCGGCCTGAAAAAACAAAACCAAATACAACAAAATTGAAAGAAAGAAAAAAAGAGAAAAGAAAAGGGCGAAGCCCAGGACGGGGCAGTTTCTGACGCTGCAAACTCTAGGCAAAGCCATCAAAGGTCTTTAATGAAGACCCCGAGCCGTGCAGCACTTGCCTGCTGCCCCAAGGAATGTTTGTGAAGTCTCGTTTTATTAGCTCGACCTGCAGAACAGTGCTCCTGTGATTCCACGAGACTGGCAGCTAGGTGGGGAGCTGAGCTGGCGTGCCGACGCGCTGAGGTAAAGGGTTTGCTCTGGCTGCCATCTTCAGGCGTCCATGTTTCCATGCAGCCTTCTCCTGTCCCGAGGGGAGGAAATGGCTCCTCGCAAAACGCGGGCGAGACCCGAGTGAGACGTTCTGGGGCTGTGGAGCTCACAAGTGCAGCAGGTGGTTCAACTTACTGGGGCCCACGAGGGAGAGGATTTGCTCTTCCGTACACCATAGACAATGAGCAAGGTGAAAATTCGATGCCTGGCTCATTCTGCATGGGGCTAATGCCTCAGTCGGATGGGCTGCTTTCTTAGCAGCTGGCGGGGTCTAGTGCTTAATGGACAAACTTTGCAGGCAGGAGACCTGGGTTTTATTTCTGATCTTGCTACTAACTCACTGTGTGACATGGGATAAGTCACTTTCCTTCTCCATGCCTCTGTTTCCCCTGGGCCAGTAAGGCTGACCTACTTTGCTGGGGGGCTGTGAGGTTTAATTAACTAACATGCCTGGGGTTCTTCCTATGAAAGATCCCAGCGATGCAGACACTATTGATCCCAGGCGGCAGAAAGAGCTAAGCTCAGAGGCCATGCTGCTAATCGGGCCTGAAAAGCATCACTGGACCCAAGTCTCCATGGGAATCTGTGCCCAAACTTTGCAATTCAGGTGTTTTAAGAATGGCCCAGGACTGTGGGTAGATCTGAGCAGCTCAGAGCCTGGCAGGCACACCCCTGCTGAGGCGTCTCCCTAGAGTCAGGTCATGAAAATAACAAGCACCCGGGCAGTTTCACAGAGTGTCTTCCTTAAGGCCCAATCAGTGTCCTGTATGTCCTGGGGGTGGGGCATTTCTGGCACTCCAGGAGGGGGTGGAGGGAGGGATTTGTCACCCCTGAATAGTGCTGGGGTGGAGCATGCTGAGCAAAGGGAATTGCACAGGCATTGTCTCTGGCTCCCACCTCACCCAGATTGGCCTCCTCTGGGTTGGGAAGCACAGCGGCAGTGCTAACTGGTCCCTGTTGCTTGCCCTTATGAATGCACCCATCCTTCACAGGGATGCTGGGTAGGAAGGGGTTCCCCAGCACCTTCTCCCCCATCTAGGGGGCCTCTGCTCAGGGTGCTGCCTGAATCATCTGGGGCCTGACCCTGTGAGAACACCAAACGCTTCCTGCAAATCAGTGGGAGCGGAGCGTGCTCAGCGCCTTGTCCTTGGTTAACAGAGAACCGGAGAGGCAGACAGAATGCGCATATCAGCTGAGCACTGAGACTGGCTGCTCACGCCCACAAAGCAAGTTCAAAGATTTCCTCCCGGGAAAGCAAATGAAAAACGGAGGCCGGGTCTACGCTACAAAATGAAGATGACCTAACTTACGTCGGCATACAGCTGCCGCAGTAATCACATCGCTTGTGCATGTCTAGACTCTTTCCTCCTTGTGTCGGCTGGTGCACGTCCCCACCCGGAGCGCTTGCACTGACTGTACTGTCAGTGCGGGGCATTGTGGGATGGCTTCTGAAAGGTAGCAACAGTCAATGTCAGCAACACCATGTCTACACTGACACCGCGTCGACCTAACTACTTTGACATTGACTCTATGCCTCTTGTGGAGGTGGAGTTATTAAGTCAGCGTAGCGGACAAGTTATGTTGGCAGGAGCAAAATTTTAGTGTAGACACTTCCATGGTTGGGTCGATGTAAGCTGCCCTGCATCGACCTGAACTCTGTAGTGTGTAGACCAGGCCAAAGATAAGTCATGAATGTCAGAGACTAGAGCTGGGAAATCAGACTTCCGTTCGCAGGCCAGTAACAAACATCCCACACGCTTAACAAAAGGTTTCCAGAGAACGTGAGATAGGCGTCTCCACCCTCAAACATCCAAGGACAGAGCCATGAAAGGGAAACCTAGCAGGCATCTAAATGTCCCTTCTGAGTGGAGAACTAGGGAGAAAGGCAGAGCTCCAGGGTTATTTCCAGTCTCTTGAGCTCCTATGGAAGTGCCTAAGTGCAAACGAGAGGCAGCATGAACAAGGTGACCTATGTCATGAGGCTGTAATCTAGGAAACTATTAAACAACACTGGAGAGAGATTTCCTGGAAAAGCTCCAAGGCTGGGCTCAAAAGGAGAAAATTATTTTGTGGCCTCTAACCCTGAGGTTAGAAGTTTCAAAGGAGAGCTCAGAAGCTGGCCGATCCTCAAAGCGCTGCTCGTGTCCCATGGGAAACATTCTATTAGGAAAACCTCTGCTTGCAGGTCATAGGTTTTCAGCATCTTTCACCCCCTCCTTTTTTATTACCAATGCTACTGATGTGACAATAGGATCTTTCTCACGGAGTTGTTCAATGAAGGGAAGAAGTGAGGAACAGTGGCCAGGGCAAAAGGTCTGGGAATCTCTTTGTGAGACTGTAGGTGAGTTATTGTCTCTTTCTATGCCTCAGTTTCCCCATCTGTAAAACCAGGGAAACTATTGAAGCTGGACAAACACTCTAGAAGCTGGTAAAAAAAAAAAAAAAAACGCTAAATCTTTTTGCAATAAATTTTCACAACAATTTTTGGCTGAAATTTGTACAATTATTGACCAATTCGAATAATGACCCTTCCTTTCCTACGCGAAGCCCCTTGTGAGCTAGAGATGACACATGATTCAAGGATGATGCATTATGATTATCTACTTTTTTCTCATGTGATCTCATAATTGTCACTTTGTGATGTCATAACTATCGCCAGAACCAGCTGATATAGTGCAAAAGAAAACACATCCTGCAAATCCAACATTAACACCACGATAATATTCCCCCTTGCTTGGATGAACTCCAGACCCAGTGCAGCCAACGAAAAGCACCAAAAACCAGGCGTAATTGTGGACGTGAGCTTGCAAAACAACTTAGCAGCAGACGAGATCTTAGGTTGCGTGTGTGAGTGTCACATCACAGGGCCATGCTCTGTCTACAGTACTGTAGTTACCACACCTGGAATATGGGGCCAGATCCTCACATGAGGCCAATGAAGCTATACAGGGGAACGTGGGCCATTGCATTCAGTTTGGGGCACCTTTGTTACTAGAAAGATGTCGACAAACTAGAGAGAGCTCAGAGAAGGGCAACAAAAATGGCAAGAGGATCCAGGAAGAGAGAATGAAAGAGCTACACAGGTGTAGCTAAGTGGGCTGGAACCATGATAACTCATCTACATATAATTAGCAGGCATACACACCAGGGTGGGAGGGAGAGGGAATATTTAACACAGTCAAATGAGATGCCACCAAGAGTGATGGGATGAAATCAAAAATAGGTCAAACATCTGAAGAACTTCTTACATGCATGATCTCTAAGACAGTGGAGGAATCTCTCAAGGGAAGGGGCTGAAGCCCAGTAGTTGGGATGTTTAAAATTAGACAGGAGTAGCCACTAGAAAATACGTTGAAGGAAAGTTTCCTGCTATGGCCTTTGGGAGGCAGCTTGGACGGGACCTCGCACTAGCAGCTCTAATTCCATCTCTATCTTCCTGACTCTCTGGGAGTAACCATACGGGTGATGACTTAGGTGCTAGAGAGCGGAGCAGGCATGTTTCCTTGGGACCAGCCGAGTCTAGCTGCTCCCTCTGGGCTTTGGGAAGAGGTTGGAAATCCCTTTGGTTTTGCTGTTCATGACGCCGGGGCCGGATACAGGACTAAGCTTAGGGGAGGCTGTGTGATTGGCTGGATGGGGCACAGGCCAGGCAGTCAGGAGACCTGGGCTCTATTCAAGTTGCTGCCTATTCCCCCTCCCACTGCCTATCTATTTAGACTGTGAACGCTCCAGGGCAGGGGCTGTCTCTCCCAGCGCGCCTGTACAGAGCCGAGCCCCGCGCTCATTTGGGGGGTTACCGTAACACATGTAACAAACCCTACTGAAGAGTCACTCTGCCAAGCTCAATGGAGTTGTATCAGCACGAAGCTGGTGTGCATCAAGTCTTAGGGCCTCGGAGCCTCCTCTCCAGCCTCCTGCAGCCCTTTGCCCACTCCCACAGGGCACAAGCAAGCCAGATGGCAAGCGTCACAGCCTGTTTCTGGACCCCGGTGTACCGCCTTGCGGAGCAGAGGCTGCTTCTCATCTCCCCACGCACCGCAGCCTTGCCTGGCTTTAGACTCCACATTCTTCCCAAAGCTCCACAGCTTTTGCTTAAACCAGAACATCGACACAGTAATGAGCTCCCAGCTGCAAAGAGTTCTGGGCTTTGGCCGGTGTCATGTGCATTTTTCCCCTGCAGTCCTTGAGCTGAACCCCGGGCACACACCCAAAGTACAAGCACCCACGCCAGAGACAAACGCAAGGCGCTGCCTGAAGTTGCTACTAGGATTATTGCATTTCAATGGGTCAGTACCAAATAGAGCAGGGAATTAAAAACGCAGACGGCTCAGACCTGCTGCTTTATCTTAAGCCAAACACCGATCTCTGCTACCAGCCCCTAGACTGGCACCCAGAGCAGGTAGCTGAATGGGGCAGGTGCATACGTCACCCCAGCCTGGAAGCTAAGAGGCCGAGCAGTCGAGAAACACTCGGAAGCTGACAGCTCTTGTTATTGCACTTACAAAACAGGCAAGAAGAATGAGCTTTCTGGGTCAGGCTCCAACACTCCCATCTGCTCTGCTCCTTTCCGGCCCCACGTAAGCTGCCAAGCGTCCAACCCCGACACACACTCTACAGCGCCGACGTGGGATTTGCTTCCTGGGGGGATGAGGAGGAGTCACTTGCTCGCTGAGTTCACATCACCCAGTTGGGCCTGGCCTTTCAGCGATGGGGAGAGGGGAGCAGCGAACTGCATTCAGGATGCCGCAGGCCGAGTCCAGTCACGCCTGCCAGACGCCCACATATAAAATCCCCATTTGCACCCACCTGTTGAGTCCCCACTTTGTTCCCCTGCCCCGAAGCAGAAAAAGGCCCCTAGCCATTCCACAGAAGGGAATTTGTACTGTGCAGCGGCTTCTAGTCTCAGCCAACTCTGCCACCCACCTTCAGCTCCCGGGGACGTCACTTCTCCGCTCGGTTCCTCACTCTGCCCTGCCTGTGAAATCACACGAATGATCCCGACCCTCCCTGGAGCAGGACACGGAGATCTGCGGTTGGGGAGCTCTGTATGGGTGCCGGGGAATCACTCACTGTTCTTTGCAGAGTCCGTTGTTGCAGCTTTAACACCAATATCCTGAACTGCAGATGCATTTCTGGTCAGTCCAGAGTCTAATCTCGAGCTCCTGGCAAACACCCATTCTCTGGATGTCTGCACATGAACAGCCTTCAGTTTGGAGTAACCTGTCAGGGAACATCCCTTTGGTAATAACAAGAGGCTAAATACTCACAGGCTCAGGGTTTAATACAACCGGTGGCGTGGTGCATGCAGGAGGAGACACGCTCAGAGATTGTTGCAAATATTCCTAGGTTGTGTCAGTCCTTGCACGTGACTTTGTGCAGTGCATAAAGGCAAGAAAAGGCAAAGTTACATAAAATACCCCCTAAATCAGTCCTGCTTTTGAGAGCCCTTTCCGGGGAGAACAGCTACACCTCCGTGGCTCTGGATCAACTGGCTTGCAAGAGGTTTTTACTGATTATTTCAAGGTGCTGTGCAGAGAGATTAAATGTGAGGTCCCTGCCCTGGGAAATTTACAATCTGACCCAGGCCAGACCCTGCAGACTCCTAATTACACCTTTACCTCCCCCACTGCCCTTCTAGCAAAGCAGCTGGTGACTGAGTTGACCTCTGTCAGACACATTCCCCCGGGGGTATATCGGTGTGACCCAGCCTAGGTTTGTTGGAGGGGCAGCCCTCATTGGTATCCTATACACACTGCGAGGCTGGGCGGCCCTCTGCTCCCAAGAAAGTCGATGACAAAACCCAGACTGATTTCAGGGGAGCAGGATTTAGCGGCCAGAGGTTAAAGGCTGGTCTTTAGCCAGTCTGTAGCTCTTTTCTCCACGATGAGCTGAGAGGAGCTTGGATGAATGCCCCGGCCCATCTCCCCCTCTGCTCAGCCTGGCCACGATCCTCCCCCACTTTGCTGGGGCAGGCTGGGTCACAATAGGGAACGCGCCCGCACTTCTCAACCGTGAGGGGCTCGGGACGATCCCCAGGAGGGGTTCTCTGTTGGTGGGTGAATAGCCCCCAGCTTTGTGGGGAAGTAAACCTTTCCCAGGCCGCTCTCCAATCAGAGATCCTCGCTTCCTGGCACTGGCTCTGCAGCCCAGGTGAAATCCAATCCAGGGCGGGATGGCGCCCAGAGGGAGCTGCCATCACTGAGTTTCGCAGAGGAAGGAGCAGCATGTTCATAGGCTATTTCCCAGCCCGCTGATGCCCCGGCAGTTATCCCCACACTGGGGTGAACCGAGAACCCTGTCCCTTTGATGCCACCCTCTCATGGCAACAACGAAACAAGAGACCACAGGAGGCAGCATGGCCCAGGGGTAGCACATGGGAGTGGGACTATGAAAACGTGGGGTCTATTCCCAGCTGCGTCACTGATGTTCCGGGTGACTCTGGACAAGTCACTTAAGCTCTCTATGCCTCAGTTCACCAGCTGTAAAATGGGTATAACCTTTGCTTTGTTAGTTTAAGATTGTAAGAACTTCAGGGCAGGGACTGTCTCTCGCTACAGCGTCTGGCACAATGGGGCCTTGATCTTGACTGGGGGTTGCAGATGCTACCATAATACACTTAATAGCAACTGCTTGATATGTGCATAGCGTGGGCTGGTTTCTGATGAGGATTGTCCATGCTCTCTGCAGTTCTCTCCCTTGGCCATGCAGACACCACAGCTACACCAATTCCTTTATTGCTGACCAGCACAGTCAGCCCTTTGCTGAGCAAGGGGCAGATGTCCAGTTTTAGACATGCACAGATCCACCTCCTGTACTTCCCATGATCACTGCAGAGCTCCTCCAGTGTTAACACAGGCGCCATGTGCAACCGTAACCCGCTGGCAGCGTGCACCATGCCATGGCAGCTGGTCATTCCCTAGGCTTCCCCTTTCCCAGTGTTCAGACTTACACCCTCTATGATCTGCTCACTATCACCTCATGGTCTTGCTCGGTCAGAATCTAACCTGTTGGTAGATGCCAAGGGGCAGCCTGGTGCCTGAAAGCCAGTGTCTGGACCTTTTAAATCTCAATTTCCTCTCTGGGCTGCTTTAACCCCCGTTCCCCTCTGTGCATTAAAATACCCTGGGAAAGCTCCAACTCAAAGTGTTTTCCAAAAAGGGCCTTTACAGCTGCCTGGCTTTTCACTAGCTGCTGCATTGGGGAGGCATGGGGGGGCGGGGGAGGTTCGATGCCAAAGGCAAATGGGTACAAGTGAGTTTGCCAGGACCATGCGTTTCACGTTCCTGCAGCGCGAGAGCTCTCGAACACAAGGCAGAGAGCATCATTAGCGCCACTTGGGGGGAGGGGGGGGGAGTTTAGCTCCTCTCTTCCAGGACACCCCCTTGCAGAAGCCAGGAGGATGAAGCAGACAGTGGGCTTTGCCAAACCAGCATCAAAAGCAAAACAAAGCAGCCGGTTGAAAACAGATCTCTCTGGCTGGATTGTGGTGAATTGCGGTCAGCTCAGAGGCTTGAAGGATGTTGCATGTTTCCGATGACAGCCGTGTCTGAAAACAAGCTCGCAGCTCCGAGATTCCTTTCTTGGGGACGTTTTGTTTTGGTTTGGTTTTTGCACTGAGTATTGGAAACAGATGCATTTTAAATAGATCCTGTAAACCCTCCCACCATACGTTTTTATTCCCTTAAGTAGGAGGGGTAAGTGGGCTTGAAAAGGAAAGACGTGAGCCTTCCAGACTTGTCCCATCTTCCCTGCAGGCAAAATTTCCACCCTAAGAGCTCTGGCTGCCACAGTGGGGCCGAAACACAGCCTGAAGCTACGGTTCTGAGTCTATTACAGGCAGGATTGACAGGGCAGAGATCACCGGCTAGTTCTGAGATCTGAAAGACAATAGCTGAAATAGGGCTGCTTCTGCAGTTTACTGTGCATAATCTCCCCCGTTTGGTGTACGATGCTGCAGAGCCCATCCTGATGCGAAAGGGGAGGTTTTCTAGCAGCGGCTGACTGAAACGTTGCTGTAGGTTATTAGGCAGTGAGCCTAGTATTTAGGGCAAGACCCTGGGCACCAAGACTCCTGGGTTCTATTCCCAGCTCTGCGACAAACCATGCTGACTTGGTCTTCATCTGCATGAGAAATTTGCACCTGTTTAATCTTAAATTAGTTTTAAACCAAGTTAGTCAAACAGGTACAAGCCCCCATATAGACACAAAAATAACAGGAGTACTTGTGGCACCTTAGAGACTAACAAATTTATTAGTCTCTAAGGTGCCACAAGTACTCCTGTTATTTTTGCGGATACAGACTAACACGGCTGCTACTCTGAAACCTGTCATATAGACACACTTAGTTCAGTTTAAGAGTGGGTTGTTTCAGGTGAGGTTAAACCGATTCCCAATTGAATGACAGGAAACCAAACAGGCCTTGTTTAAACCGAAATAAGAGTGTCCACGCAGCCTTTTGCACTACATTGGATTAAAATTGCACCGTTAGTCAAACTGTGCAACTCTGCCTGTAGGCCGACCCTTCCTGTATGCGTGAGCAGCACCTAGCACCTTGGGGCCCGATCTTGGAGAGGGACTTTAGCCACGACTGCAATGTGAACATTACATAAGAATGACCGCACAGCAGTTTACGGGCTTTGTAGCTCGGAGATGTAGGTTTTTACGCGGCCTCTTCCAATGCCTTAAAACGCTTTAATTTGTTCGTCTTTCACTGTATTCTAACCCATTGCCAAGGGCACCGAGCACACTGGATGGGCGAGCTAGCCTCCTGGCAGCCGGTATAGAGCTAACATTTGCTCTCCAGGGTGAATAAACAGCCCTCAGAGACAGGTGAACCAGACAGCTCTGTCCAGACACACCTTTACTGCCCGTCAAGCCGGCGTGTTTTCTAAATGAAGCACCATGAGCCAACATGGCTGCCCATTGGCTGCATCACAATACAGGCGGTTGGTCAATTGCCCAGGCTCAGCTGGTTGCAGGCCTGAATCAGCTGTGCAGAAAACAGGCATGAACAGCCTCCAGCCAACTACTTACAAAACACGCACAACTTAGCGTCACTGGTGGACAAATCAGAAGCAGAGAGGGATTCTGGGTGGCAGGAGCTTCCGTTCAGACAGATTTGTGTAGCTTCCAGCGTAGTGGGGCCTCCATTCTGGCTGACTTTTATACTGCAATATAAAAGTGAAGGGCTAGGGGTGCCGATGACGACGATCCGGGGCCAGTTTCTCAGCTCTGCTGAACTCAACGGCACGACCCTGGTTTACACCGGCTGAGAGCTCTGCTCATAACATTTAGTGCTTCTAGGGCACCTGCTGTCAGACAAAGGCATTTTAAAGCCGGTCTGACCTAATGGCTAAACATCGTGACAGGGTCAATTTAGGGGTGTTTTAGGGAATGGGGAGAGAGTGTTTTTTTCCCAAGGCCAACATTACATTAATTGCAGTGATTTATACAAAGATCTATTAGCCCCCTCCCCCTGATTTTTTAGTTCCATCCCGCCCCCCGCCCCAACACACAGAGGGCTTGGTTCCTGCTACTGGAACAGTGAACAAGGCAGATGTCATCCAAACCCACGTTGCTGGGCAGCCACGGGCCTCCTCTCCCGGAGCCCCATGGCCTGACATCAGCCCCTACTCCCAGGGATTCATTTATGAAACTGATAAATAACCCACATGTGTTTCGACTCAGGAGGGGGAAGTAGGCAGTGGCAGCTGCCGGGTTATTTTATTTATGACATTCTGTCCCCCATTGCCTGTGCCATAACACGTTCCTCTCCAGTCCCAGGCTCCTCGCTGCTGGAAGCTGCCTCGCTCAACCAAAGGCCACAAGGTACCGATGCGCAGGTAGCGTTCCAGTGATCATCCCAGAAAGGGGGACAGGGAGAGCTGTTCTCCATCTGACAACGCAGCAGCAACGCTCTTACGAGGCATTTCCCCTGGCTCCCTCTGCATGATGGAAGCTGATCAGTGAGCTGCATAAGGTGCTGCACCAATGAGCTGCTGCAGCCTTTCATATACTGCATTTGTTCTGGTTTCCTTTAATGAGACTGGGTCGCCCTTAAATACATTGTATGATTAATACCCTTTGCCCCTGCAGCAATGTACATATGAGATGCTTTTCAAGCCAGATTGTGTAGAGCATGCATTCATTTTTATACCTGTGAACCCTCCCTTGCACGCCTGCCACTCCAGGTGTGCCTGCTCATATAAGTGCCTGTGTAACCCACACTTACACAGTGTGGTGCTCTGTCTCCCTCAAGGGGCTGGGCTATAGTGAGGTTTATGAGTCTGCTACTGGCTTTAGCTCAGGCAATAGCTGGTTTTAGATGCAAAGGTCCCAGATACAATCCCTGCTACTTCCGACCCTGGCAGGGCATCACATTATACATGCATCACCTGTGTCACCCCAGACCTTGAGATGCACACATCAAGAACATGCAGAAATACTCACAGGCTATTCAACATCTGGCCCTTATTGTCTTCAGCTAGTAACAGAGATGGCCTTTGAGTGCTATGTGCAAATGATAATGGTTGTACACCTAATGCCACATTAACCCTGCATAAATCAACTGAACAAGAACTGGTTAGTAACGGGGTGAAAAAGGTCTATAAAACCATGAACGGGGTGGAGAGAGTGAAGTGTTATTTACCCCATAACACAAGAACCGGGGTCACCCAATACAATTAATAGGCAAGTTTCAAACAAACAAAAAACAAACAAACAAAAGTATTTCTTCCCAAAACGCACTCATTGCCAGGGGATGTTGTGAAGGCCAAAAGTCTACCTGGGTTAAAAAAAGAATTAGATGAATTCATGGAGGATGGGTCCATCAATGGCTATTAGCCAGGATGATCAGGGACGCAACCCCAGGCTCTGGGTGTCCCTGAACCTCTGACGGCCGGAAGCTGGGAGTGGACGACAGGGCATGGATCACTCAAAATTGCCCTGTTCTCTTCATTCCCTCTGAAGCATCTGGAACTGGCCCCTGTCAGAAGGATACTGGGCTAGAGGGACCTTTGGTCTGACCCAACCTGGCTGTTCTTATGGGTGATGGCTTCTATCTACAGGTATTAAGTGGAGCTGGGTTATTACAGGGCATCATCATGACAGTGTGCGTTATAGCAGCGCACAGAGGCACCAGCTGAGATCAGGGCCTCGTTCTGCTAGGCGCTGTACAGACCCTGAGTGAGAGACAAGCCCTGCCCTGAAGAACTTAATGAGCAAATCAAGCACACCGTGGGAGGGTGATGGGACTTGCCCAAGGCCACCCAACAAGTCACTAGCGGAGTCAAGATCAGAAACCTTGTCTCCCAAGTGCCACTCCAGGCCCTTATCCACACGAAGGGGCTGGGATCCAAACTCTCCTGCTCTTCAAAGGTGTCTGTCTCTGAGATTTTGTGTGAGCCCATCTCGACCCACACAAATTCAATGGGTTTGTGTATCTACCACAACTGTTTTGCTGAGCATCAGCAACCTAGGCTGCTGGCTGCCGCGAGAGGCTGCTGGGCTGAATAAAAACATGACTGGATGATTTTATGGCCATTTGTAGCTCTGCCAATGGACTAATAAGGAGAGTCAAATCTCGTGCTTCAGGGCAAAACCTGACCAGCATCTGCAGCGCTCAGGCATTCCAGAGCTAGGTAGGTACAGAACAGCCAGAAGGAGCTCGTTTGCTGCCCTTAGCGCACCCGGTACAGGCTGCAGACAGGGCAGGGTTACGCTGTAACTGTACCAGGTTCTCCCCGGAAATGCCAGGAAACACGGCTGCTCGCTTAATGGGTTGAATACGACTCCTGCTGCCGGAACACCTGCCATTTTAACCCCCTAGGATCAGAACGCCAGGCTGCTACTGCCCATTAATCCTGACCCCAGGTCACATGGGCATTTCCCGCTGACGTGAGCTCTGTCCCCACATGGACTCCAGGGCGCGTTTCTAAACCAGGGGTCAGCTACTACTTTTGGAAAATGTCCTGGATAGTCAGTGCAGGAACGTATCTCGACCCACACTCTGACTCAGTGGCTAAAAACTGTGGTGCGAACCACGTGGCATGGTCAGCTCCAGACACCGTCTGTGTGCGTCCATCCCATGACAAACACTCATTCACTGTGGCATCTAACAGGGGCTGCTCAGGACAGAGCCTTAGGTTGACAGGGTTATCCTTTGCTGAACTGGTTGCAGAGAGATACTCCCCCAACTTTGCCTGTGTTAGCCATTCCCCCTTGTTCCCAGGTCTCTGTATGGCAGGACATCCCAGAATGCATTGCTCCACATACTAATAGTGCTGCTCTGAGCATACGTCCTCCAGGTGCATTTATTTCTTACTGAGGCACTGTGGGATAGCTACCCAGCATGCACCCGTGCTAATGCAGCGCGGTAGCTGCAGATGCACAAATGCAGCTGTGACTGCAGAAAAGCTGCAGTGTGGAGGCAAACTGGATGGTGTTGTTTATAAGGAACCAAATGGCTGTGCCTCTAACTGGTTACAAAATCACAGCTGTAAGATATAATGAGGACATAGCCTTGGAGACGGAGAAGGGAAAGGGAAGCCCTGCAATTGATGGTGGTGCTCAAGGGAATAAGAAAATTAAGCTATGTCTGGAATTTCCAGATGGGCCCTGCTTCTATTTAGGCATCAAAATAAGCGGTTGGATTGTCAGAAGAGCTCAGAACACTGGGTGAGGGGAAAATCTGGCTCTTACTTTGGTGCCTAAATGGGAGCTGAGCTGTTAAATGTAGCCCTGGACTTTAGCAAAAATGTGGCCCCTGTGTCTCCCTGCAATTTACAAGGCCTGAAAAATAATCCCAGGCCCCAGATTTTAGAGTGGCTGGTCACAAACTCAGAAGCGTCCCAACAAACAAAACCCCAAAGAAATGCATGTGAATAAAGTGGACTGTGAAAATAAAAGACAAATGGAGAGGGAGGGGGAAGAGAGAGGAGAGAAATGGACGAGGCTAGAGGCAGAGGTGCATGGGTCGTACCAGGTAAGGAAAACAAATAACTAGCTGACTCAGGGTTTTGTTCTCTTTTTCTTTTATAGAGCAGAAACTGTATTTTTACAGCTGCAATCCCTTAAAATGGGATTTCCCCCCTTTTAAACAAATTCCCATAAAATAATGTTTCATAAAAACAAGCGTTCCTCTTCTAAACCCCGAAGACGAGAAGTAATAAAATCAACAAGGCCCTCTCTGCCCCAATGACAGAGGCTTGTTTAAATAAACAGGAAGAAGAGTCTGCCTCTCTAAACCGCTCTGTGAGATGTGACAATCTGCACTCGCAAGACAGCATGGGCTGTAAGACACAGGAACCGAATCACCGGCTCCAGGGGTGAGTCCATCCCAACCTGGGTGCAATGCATGGCGATTCGGACACTAGCCTAGTACAGGCAGGTCAGGTTTGGCCCTCAGTTTGGATTTGCAGTTACATTAATTCACGGCAATGGGTGCAAGGGATGGAAAACACACGCCGAGCAGGCCAGGAGATGTAACGTACACCCATAGCTTAAGTTTAGATATAGAGGCCCCTTTTGGAATAAAAACAGAGCATTTCTCAGCATCTATTCTGGGGAAGGGGACGTCTCCTTGGATTTCTGGTAACATGAAAACCAACGATGGTGCAACCTTTCTATTCTAGCTCCTTTTAACTGCCCCAAAACTTTGTGAATGCAGAGCTAAGGTTGGCTAGTGCTGCCACGAAGTTGAGTTCAGCTCCACTCAACCCCCCTGAAAACAAATTATGGTACATGACTCCCCGGCAAACACAACCTTTACTCTGCCCCCTGGAGCTGGCAACAGCCCCTGGGAATGGTTCACGAATGGTAGCGCCGTAGTACACTGTACTAGTTGGATCCGGGACACAGAAACAGCCATGTTCCTCTGAGGACATGTCAGAGATCCCACTCGCAATGTGCCCCCTGGGGCAGGGCAGTGCTATCAGCCCCATATTGCACACGAGGAACTGAGACGCAAGAGTCTAAGTCAGAGGTGGGCAAACTACAGCCCGGGGGCCACATCCAGCCCGTGGGACCCTCCTGCCCGGCCCCTGAGCTCCTGGCCTGGGAGGCTACCCCTGGCCCCTCCCCTGCTGTTCCCCCTCCGCCTCAGCTCGCTCCACCGCCGGCGCGATGCTCTGGGTAGTGGGGCTGCGAGCTCCTGGGGCGGCGCAGCTGCAGAGCCCGGCCTGACCCAGTCTCTGTGCTGCGTGGCAGTGGCGGCGTGGCCCAGCTCCAGTCAGGCGGCGTGGCTGTAGCGCCGCCAGCCACCGGTGCTCCAGGCAGCGCGGTAAGGGGGCACAGAGCAGGGGGGGTTAGGGATAGAGGGCAGGGGAGTTTGGGGTGGTGGTCAGGGGGTGGGGGTGTGGCTAGGGGTCAGGGCGGTCAGAGGGAAGGGAACAGGGGGTTTGAATGGGGGCAGGGGTCCCGGGGGGGCAGTCAGGAATGAGGGGGGTGGGTTGGATGGGCCGGAGGGGGCAGTCAGGGGACAGGGAGCGGGGGTGGTGGTGGATGGGGCAGGGATCCCAGGGGGGCCGTCAGGGAACAGGGGAGGTTGGATGGGGCAGGAGTCCCGGGGGGGCGGATAGGGGGTGGAGGCCGGGTCACGACCCCCTCCCCTAACCGGTCCTCCATACAATTTCCGAAACCCGATGCAGTCCTCAGGCCAAAAAGTTTGCCTGCCCCTGGTCTAAGTGACTAGTCCAAGGTCACTCAGAAAGTCTGTGGCAGAGCTGGGACATGAACCCAGGTCTGCAGCTAGCCCCCAAACCACTGCACCAGCCTTCCAGTCTCCTACCTATAGGCCACATTCCTCCACACGCTGGGAATCAGCAATCCTGAGAATAGGTGGAAGGGTGGGTTTCCTTTCTCTCTTAGCCTTCAGACACAGCGCACTCAGCAGCAGCAGACATACGGTAAGTTGGCTCTGAGCAATACCATTACAGGCCGGTTTCCATTCCTGCATGCCACCAGGCCGTGCCGGGCAAGGGCCGGCTTTCTGGGCCATGTCTTTCCATCTCTAGGAGGTCATCCGGGGAAGCGTTGCCTGCAGAGTATGTGCATCAAAGCTACTTTTACAAATGTAGCTGGCTCGCAATCAGATGTCAGGCTGGCTAAGAGCTTAGCCCCTGAGACACCCACACTCAGACCCATTGATGTTTATAAAACCTCAGGGAGGGAGAAAGCGCCACAAACCGCTTCTCAGACCATGAACCTTGGCAACTGCGGATCACGTCCCAGGTCTAAAATAAATCTGCTTAAATGGGGTGTGAGAAACAAGCCATCGCTCACACATGACAAATGCTCCTGCTGCATTTTCCAGCCCCTTCGGCTCCATGGGGCCAAATCCAGCCCTGGTGGACGCCTGCCTGGACCCATTCTCTCTGTTCTTTTTGCCCGAGGAAAGGCACAGGGAATAGGGACTTTTTATTAGACCCAGATAGGAGAAAATAAGGATCTTTATGGGCCTTATCTTGCAACCCTTACTCATGTGAGTAAGCACTACAGAATTGGGGCCAGGGGCATAGGCATCAGTCCCTTCTGTGGGACCATACAGACCCAAGTCTGTATTTGCATTATAGCCACTAGCCCCCTGTTGCATTGCTGGCTGAGTCTGGGATTTTTGAAGCATGCCTAAATTCTATGCCTAAATTCAACAGGAATTAGCTGGATGCATAACTCTCAGCCTCCTTTGAACCTCTGCCCACTAGAGAGAGATTTGACCTGGGCCTGTGAGAGCCCCCTGATGTTTGGGACAAAACCCCTAGAATTGTTTATTAAGTGTCAGGTTTTGCAAAAGAAGTTTGAGTTTTGTAAAACAATCCTTCCCCCTTCCCCTGTATGTCAAAGGAAATTCACTCCTCACGACAACTTGCACACTTGCGTATTTCTAACTAAATGGCAGTGGAAACAAAGATCCCTGTTTGCAAGTCGTTCTGGCCCTGCTTTCTGGAACCGCCGGGGACTAGCAACCCAAAAGAGTCACGTTTCACCCATCAGACCTGAAATCCAACAGTTCTGAGTTCTATCCAGAAACTGCTGGTTTTTTGGTTCTGAATTATGCCAAGCAAGTTCTCACTCGCTAATTTATTTCTGGTTAAAATAAATTAGCTCCCATCTCTTTTCCTCCCCTCCCCTCACCATCCCAAATTGTCTTTCTGTCCCAGTAAATACTCTGTGAAGAGTATAAAACCAGAAACTTGTTGGCTGGTCAGAATTTCACAGATTCCCAGCTGTATAACAAAGCAATGAGCTAAAATGCCAGCTACGAGTGAGGAAGGTTAATGAGAACTAAGACTTAGAAAAATAACTAAAAGTCAAAGTTCCTGGCTTCCTAGGGAGCCCCCAGTCCTAGGGACAATGATCCTGTAAGTGGAGATTTAAGAGAGCAGGAGATTCAAGCCAATATGAATTTACAAGGTTGTAACACAAGCTTCCTTGTCCAAGAGTTGTAAAGTATCACAGCCCAGACCTTGAAGAAAAACAAGGCAGATCCCCAGGCAGGGATAAATAACACGGGATGCCGAATGGAACTCTGAACTTGTCAGGCGTCCCTGCCACATCCCATTCAGGCTGGGCGAGTTTGACTGCGCTGATGGATTTGTTTAAAATGGAGACAATGCGTTTCAGCCGCACACAATAAAAAACAGGACAGTAAAGAGAAGCAGGGTTTTACTGTTGATCCTACCTGGCCTTGGCAAAACAGGGGGAAAATATCATACGTGGTCAAGCCACATTTCTCATTAATAGCTGGACACCCAACCCATATGTATGTGGGAGAAGAAACCCAGAAGAGGTAACAGTCAAGGCAGGGAGTGACAGACAACGAAAGCTCTGGCAGTGCAGGAAAGTAAAGCTTTTATTTAGAAAAAGGCAGCTAGCTCCTTTCCCTCTCTATGCTACCGGGTGCCTCTTATGTGCTGATTTTTATCCTCCTTTCGGAATTAAAACCACCACCGACTGTGAATTAAGAAATCATACTCCGGCTAACTTCAGACAACCCCCTGAATTCCGAGCCTGCTGCACATTTGGGAGACTCAATGAAAGGTTAGACAGCACGTCCTGTTATTTATTCTAGGAAGCCTCTCACATAACTTGCTCGAGATCTCAGAGCCACCTTAACCGCTCCATTGAAATCCCATTGCCTGACAATATTTTTTTGCCACTGGTTTCCTACCAATAAAAGCAAATGTTCCTCTCCCCCGGCTCAGCCACCAACGTAGCCAGAAGGACAGTGCATCACGACACAATACAAGCCAGTCAAAGTTTTTGCACAGTCCTGCCCTTCGCCTGCTACCCATAATAAGGGTTAAATACACACTCACTCCCTGAGCTTTAAGAGAGTCTAAGCTTGCAGCTGAGTCAATTTTCCTGAATACTAGATGGGGGACGGAGGGGAAAAACCTGCCTGGAATGGAGCTTTTGTTGGAAAAGAAGATGCAAGCCTTTCCTCTCTTGCCCCGGGTTGGAATGAGAAGTACCGAGAAGCTGGGTTTGTCTTTCACTCACCGACGGTATCCCGGAGCTGCGGTCTCTTGAGTCCAGCCTTTCCCCCCTACTTGCCGTAGCAGGACTTCATCGCACACTGAATACTTTTATTGTCCTTTGCCAAGCAGTGACGTCGACCCACTTGCATGTTTTCTCTCAACACTGGCATGCTCTGCTCCGGGACAAAGTGCTTGGTTTTAGCAGTTTGGAAGGGTTCTGGTTGGGGTTGGGGAAGGGCGGGAGGTTGCCTGAACTTAGATTTCATCTTAAAAAAGCCTTTCACCCCAAAGCGATGCCTTCACGCAAGGTTCTGCTGCTGAATCCAACTTGAGCTTCACACCTGTCCAGAGTGGGAACAGAAGCAGGTACAGCTCATGCATGGGGATTTTCTCCTCTTTGGAAAGCCTTGCCTGGCAGTATAGCCCAGTGGCTAGAACATTGGCTGGGGACACGAGAAACCTGGGTTCTGTTCCTGGCTCTGGCCTGCTGGGTGACCGCGGGCAAGTCACTGTCCCACTCTGTGCCTCAGTTTTCCCCATCTGTAAAATGGGGATAATGATGCTGATCTCTGTGAAGCGCTTTGAGCTCTTCTGATGACAGCTAGGTATTGTAATGTCCCCACTTCTGCTGCTGTGTACACACTGCCTTGGCTGAGTCAATTGTTCTGTCTGGTGGGACATTTGCTGCTCGGGTGCATGCTGTGGGTTCGGTTCATTTTTTTAGATACCGGTCATAGCTGAAAAAAAACAACTCCAAAGGTGTCTTCTGTCCAGGATCCCCTTTTTGGTTATAAATCGAACTAAAACGTCAAAGGGCTGGATTGCAAACCCTCCCAAGCAGCTCCGTGCCCCAGTATAAAGAACTGCTCCCCAGGGCGAATAAGGGATTCACAAGCCTTGAGACATACTACAGGTTCTTCCAGCCCATTGCGCTTTCTTGCAGTGATCGCTCTCAATTCTAATGCCCTCTCAAGGTGACCGTATCTAGGAGGTGGAAAAACCCAACAGGAATCCTTCCTAATTACGCTCATTCTCTGCTCCAGGCCCCCAAGGACCACGCCATGGCCCCAGCAGGGCGCAATGATTCAGCAAACCTCAGCATCTCTTCGGTTAGACTCCAGGTCTTGGCACGCCACCCACAGCCAAGTGCTCGGGTCGTGCTGTGTGAATGGCAAGTGCTGGATCTCAACTGTGCTGCTGTTTACCATTGGTGGGAGAATAAATAAATAAATCACGAGAAATCCCAGTCCATAAAGTTCCCATTAGACTCAAAAGCAGAAACAGCTGCCGGAGTCATGAGTGGCTTTTCTAGCCGAGTTCAACAGCAGGGGAGGCAGCAGAGGACGAGCCCGGGTGACTTTGCCCAGGAGGTGTGCGTGCCATGGGAATGACTGTGCATGGGGCTGGCTCTGCAAGCGCCAGGCTGTATTACTTACCCGGCGCTAGCCAAGGTGGAATAGAAAAGGTCTCTCCTCTCCCCCCTGCCCTCTGGACTGCAAAGGAGACACTAGAAAGGATCAAAGCATGCATTCCTCTGTGGAGAAAGGCCCCTCCGCCGCTGGAGGGTTTCCCATCCTCGCTCAAGTCCCCTCTGCCAACAAAGAATTGGCGCCTGCTCGCCCAGAGAGGCGTCTTTTCAATGCGCCGGTGTCCTCCGTACAAATAACCCAGCCCATCCCTTCCGATTCCTCCTCCTTTATTAACTAGATAAATAATTAATTGCATTAAGTTTTCCAGGCCCTCAGAGTGAAAGAACCCGAGACTTGCCCTGGGAAGCTAATTAGTGCTTTGGTATGAGGATGCCCAGGGAACAGCCAGGTGGCACTGGGTACCGAGCTCTGTGCCAAAAGGAGACGGCCTCTTCACAAAGCAGGCTCCAAGGTCTGAACCCTCCATGTCCCTTGATGCAAGAGCCCTATAGAATTTAATAGGCAAACACTTTTCTATAGGGCTTTTGTGTTTTGGGGACCCTCCTACAGAATTTCATAGAGAATTCCACCCCTGCTATAGAAGCCTACAGGATGCTTTAAAAACCAGACAATACACAAAACCTCGGTTTATGTTTGTGGCTTTCTACAGCCTCCCCCCGAATTTCTATAGGACCTGGTGCCCTATTGCAGCCCATAGGGGTCTTCTCCCAGAGTGCATAGCTTGCTGTTCACAAACAGGAGAGTTTGCCTTTTGCATGGGCAGGTAGAAGCAGGCATAAAGAAGTGTGTGTGTACGGAGAGAGAGAATGTAGATGACCTCATTGGGACCCTGAAGGCTATTTAGCAGAGAGTTGGTTAATGGGCCCGTAATAAGTCAAATACAATCTTTCAGGAGAGTGAAAGAAGCTGTTGCTGTGAAATGCAGTGACAGTCCTAAGTACCCTGTTCAGCAGAGCATTCCAAAAGTGAACCCCTGCCCCGCCCCATTAGACTTTCAGCTTCCCTCCTCCAATCCATTGTGCTGGCTTGCTTTGCCTGAACAGATACACAGCTTTGTATTACATGGTTTCCATGCAGATGAATGAGTGGCCAGCGCGGTGCCCGCATAATGGCGACTGGGGGTCAACAGCTTTTCATGGTAACAACTCCATGAATAAACAATCAGCGTGTTATGCACCATTATCCCAAACAGCGTGTGCTGCATTTTAAAGCGATAACCGCTTAAGCTGCTGTATTCCTTCTCTTTCTGAGGGGCCGATTCAGAGTCAGTCAAGCAGGGGGGCTTTGAATTACATGGACAGAATCCCCCCCCGGCTACCTTTCCCTTGCTACTGTTATGATAAAACAGTTTTTAACGGTGCTGGTTTCCTCCTCTCTTTCACCCGGGAAGCTCTGATCAGTCCAGGGGGCCATGGATGGTTTGATGCGATTTTCTACACTCTCAAAGGAAGCGGCTTTGGGACCTGCTAAAGTGATGCTATAGACTCAGTCAGTCTGCGAGCAGACAAGCTCTCCCTTTGTAACCAGAGGTGGCTAACCCACACTGGGAGACGTGTGGGGCTTCCCTCCCAGACACTTAGGCCTTGAAATGCTGCCTTTGGCATCAGGATGGAAGCACAAGTTGTCATGTCTCAACCTGTTGGGACCGAAAGTTAAGTAACAAGGATGGGAAATTGATGGGCAGCTCAGCAGATGGTGGAGGAGATTGTAAACGACATGGGATCCGTTCGCTAATTCTCTAGCCTGTGCCTGAGGTTTGCTATGTCCCCCTTCATGCAATCCAGCAATTCCCTGTAGTATAAAAGGGTACCAATGGCAGCGTTAGTGCGTGCTGGGAAGCGGTTTGCTGCTGTGTTTCTCCCCAGAGGTGGCTGCCCTTCAGCATCCCATCCTCCCTGCTGAGAGGCGAAGGTCAGAACTTCGTGACCACCAGGTTCTGGCAGCTACTTCAAAAGACCCACCACCCTGTCTAATAGGGCATAAAGGCTGCCCCTAGCACAGTTCTATTATCCATCCTAGGGAGGCATTTTAAGTGCCCCTTTGTTCTTCCCAGGGCCTTTTATCCCCAGGCCTGATGCTGCTAGAGCGGGCTTTTCATGGGGCCATCCCTAGAGGCTCTTAGTTAGCCCTGTGGCCACTGATCCATTGACTGCACATCTGGTCTCGGATCTCAGTCTGGTCTCACGACCATGGGCAAGTGACGCTGCTTCTACTTTCCCCCTGTCCCTTTCTTGACCAGCACCTGGGTCAGTTTACAGATAAACCAGAACTAGCCATGCTGAGAGTTTGAGTTATCCCAAACCTATTTCCCCCCCACACACACACACACTCACTCACTGATCGTGGAGTGGGGCTCCTGCTTCTTTCACACTCACTGACCACCACGGGAGTTGCTTCAGATTTGCACCCATGCAGGCAAAGGGAGAATCAGAGCCCGGGGAGGATTTGATATCGATTGGGAAGCGGCAGTTTTGGATCCACTGTTGCGAGTCAGCGCTGGCCCCTAGGAGTTCTCCAGAGTGGTCGTTCTGTGCGCTTGTGTGTTTGCATCTTGCTGAGGGCGTGTGACTGCAGGCACCAAGGAGGCAAAGAATACAGCTTTATAATCCCCACTGTGCTATTACAGTAGCACCAACCGAGATGAGGAGACTAAGGGGGGGATCTGATAGAGGTATATAAAATCATGAGTGATGTGGAGAAAGTGGATAAGGAAAAGTTATTTACTTATTCCCATAATACAAGAACTAGGGGTCACCAAATGAAATTAATAGGCAGCAGGTTTAAAACAAATAAAAGGAAGTTCTTCTTCACGCAGCGCAGAGTCAACTTGTGGAACTCCTTACCTGAGGAGGTTGTGAAGGCTAGGACTATAACAGTGTTTAAAAGAGAACTGGATAAATTCATGGAGGTTAAGTCCATTAATGGCTATTAGCCAGGATGGGTAAGGAATGGTGTCCCTAGCCTCTGTTTGTCAGAGGGTGGAGATGGATAGCAGGAGAGAGATCACTTGATCATTACCTTGTCCACTCCCTCTGGGGCACCTGGCATTGGCCACTGTCGGTAGACAGGATACTGGGCTGGATGGACCCTTGGTCTGACCCGGTACGGCCGTTCTTATGTTCTTATGAGATACCCAGCCAAGGTCTAGGCTGTCAGTGACCGAGATGTGGGTGGCCTTGACTGGTAGTCAGGACTCAGCCGGAGTCAGAGGCCAGGCACCAGCCCCGAACTCAGAGCACAGGATCAGGACTGGGCTACCTGGAGTGTGGCATGGCAGGTCCGAGTCTAAAGCAGGAGCAGGGCTGGGAACGAGCAAGCCCAGGACTCAGTAATTGCTGCTGGGCTTATGAGCCAGTCTGTGACTCTTCCAACCAATCAGGCGGGGTAGCCAATCAGGCAGCCTACTGCCGGCCAGCTGTGCTCGTTAGGGGGCCTGGAGACGGGCTCTGATGCTGACAGAAGCCCCACGGTGCTAGGTGCTGTACAAACAAAGTGAGAGACAGTTCCTGCCCCAAAGAGCTTCCGATCTAACAAGACAAAACAGAGGAGGCCAGAGCTGGTAATAGAGTCCAGGTCTCCTAAGTCCCATGCCAGGACCCTACCCTCCAGTTTAGGCCACATTGCTGGTCTCTCAGATATTGAAAACCCTGTTCAGATGGTTTCAGCTCAGCTTCATTCAGTTCCACAGAACTCCCAGCGATGGGACTCACAACCTGCTACTTCAGCACACCCAGC
Organism: Emys orbicularis; assembly: GCF_028017835.1. Taxonomy (NCBI): domain Eukaryota; kingdom Metazoa; phylum Chordata; order Testudines; family Emydidae; genus Emys; species Emys orbicularis. The sequence goes on along the minus strand of NC_088705.1, from coordinate 3,491,981 downwards.
GCCCGGTGTAACAGGGCGTAACAGCCGCACGCCACCCATTTCTATTCTCCTTCCTAGGGAGGCATTGCAAAGTGGACCATCTCTTCTTCCACCAGACTCTAGCCAGTGCCAAGAAACAAAACCCCAGAAACTAGAACAGGGGCTGATGTTAAATCACCATTTCACGGAGCAGCGTGGCTGTGATACGGGGAAAGGCAGCCAGCAGAGCTTTGGGACCAGTGCCCCTCGAGTTCAATGGAAATGAGGGTAAACTCAGCACCTGGCAGATGGGACCGAGTGGAAGGTGCCAGCGTTCCCAAGCTTTTCACAGCTCCTTTCATTCCTATGCAGCGAGACACAAACGCTTTGAGCAAGGGAGCCTTCCTGTCACCCCTGCTTTGTTTGCAGAAATGCAGCTAAGCCCGTGTGTTAGCCATTGGCACAATTTTCACCGACTTTGGTTTGCAAAACTGCACGCGACCATTTATTAAACCCAGAATGGAGGGGGGGGGGGGAGAAAAGAGTCAAAAAATCTGTTTTGGCTCAGCTGTGGTTTCACTGTATTCTGGAATCTAGATCAAGTCAACCTGTGTTATGTGGAGGGCCAGCCCTGGCCTAGATCGTCTGTAATTCAAGTTAGCCAGACACAGGATTTTAGCCTAATGAATTCATAGGGACAATCTCATCTGTAACACCCACCTACATCAAAGGGAGAGTGCTGGGGGCTACAGAATAGCAAGTGATACCGCAGTATATTAGCGATGTACGGTAAGAGCAGCAGCAAGGCCAGACATGGAAAAGAAAGAGAGAAAGACTTAAAAGTGACCTGCAAAGGGGGCGAGGGGGAAGAGCTTCAGGGGTTGTTGGGTTTTTTGCTCGTTTATGATGGATAAAGAAGACCTGACAGTAGTACCATAGCACAGCATTAAAACGACCATCCTGCAGGCCCCTGGCTGGGCTAATCTGCGCAAGGAGTTTCCGGGCATCGCCAGAGGTTCACTTGTGTATCATTTGCTGCCCGAAGCTGTCATGTACATCAACTTCGCAGCAGGTTGTCTAGCTGGCAAATGAAATGCAACATAGGAGCTTGAGAGCATCACTAATGACAACCTGGACCCGGACTGGGAGTGCTCAGACCTGGGTTTTGTTCCTGATTCTGCCACTGACTTACTGTGAGAGCTTGGGCAAGTCACTTTACCTCCCCGTGCCTCAGTTTCCCCTTCCACTCTTTGTCGGCCTTGTTTTTAGTGTGTAAGTTTTTCAGGGCAGGGCCTGTCTCTCATTGTGTGTCGGTCCAGCCCCTAGCACAAACGAGTCCCTGATCTCAGTCACGGCTTCTCCGTGCTAACAATGAACAGACACTATTTAGGCAGGAGTGTAACTGCAATGGTGTAGAACCCAAGGAAAGCTGCAGTTTGCATCAGTGGACCTTGCCCCTGCTTGAAACCAACGTGAACTGCAGTTTCCTTTTCTGCATTTGGGGTTCACACCATTTGCTGGTCACGGACGGCTGAAGCCCTGGTATATAGACAAGGTCTGAGACAAGTGCTTAACTTGTAAGGAACAAATTGCTCGAGCCCCAGCACCTCTTTCACTTTCAACACTGATGCAGCAAGCCCAGAGGTGCCGGGGCTACGAATTGCCAGGCCCAGAGGTGCCGGGGCTCTGACCTGCCAGGCCCAGAGGGGCCGGGGCTACGAACTGCGAAGCCCTGGCACAAATTAAGCCCTGCCTCAGTCTCCCTGGCGAGTGCGCACTGTTTCCCATGTGGAGGGTGACACTAATGGCTGGATTTGCCCAGTTTCCAAACAGAGCTGACATTCCAAGCTGTGCAAACTGGGCTCGTAGCTCTCAGGAACGTCTGTGCACTCCTAGCTCCTCCACGTTGGGAAATCTCGGTCTCCTGCGAAAACGGGCCTCTTGCTGCATGGCAATATCTGCTGTGATGCTGGCACTGGGCACGGCCACAGAAACCGATCCCCCTGCTGGCCTTTTGAGCACAGGGACCAGGGCTCCCGTTCAAAGCAGACAAGGGCACTGAGGTTTCAATCTCTAAATGTGACTCACCCAGGGCCACCCAGAGGATTCAGGGGGCCTGGGGCAAAGCAATTTCAGGGGCCCCTTCTATAAAAAAAAGTTGCAATACTATAGAATACTATATTCTCATGGGGGTCCCTGCGGGGCCCGGGGCAAATTGCCCCATTTGCCCCCCCTCTGGGCGGCCCTGGACTCCCCTCCCTGTGTCTTGCAAGTAGAGCTGGGTTTCCAGCTTCCACCCTAGACATTTCTCAATTGATTTGACTCTCTCCTAGCAGAGAGAATCTAAATGATTGTTTAAAGATCACACAACCTACCCTAGGCTGGATTATTGGGGGTGGGGTGGAATGGGGAGAGAGGGGTGCTTCCTGCACACAGCTCTGCCAGGGCATCTCTGTCCTGACTCGCAGTACCCTCGCTATTCCAGCCCCCACCACCAACAGTCCCGGTCTCCCTTCCCTTCCCTTCCCCCACTGCTCTGCCGGGGCAGGCCCCCGGCTAGCCCAGTGCTGGGCTGCTTTCGAGGGAAGACTCCCAACTCCTTGGTGTTTGTGTGGAGAAATGGTGGGAAGGACAGGATCGACACAGGGGGCTGTAGAGGTGAAGAGACCAGTTCTGTCACCTGCGGTGTCTACACTGCAGCTGGGAAGGTGCTTCCCAGCACAGTTAGACAGACAGACAGACGCGAGCTCTTCTTGATCTAGCGTGCTGGAAACAGCCACGTGGCCGCGGTGGCGGTGCGGGTCAATCAGCCAAGCACGGACCCAGGGGGTCAGGTGGGACTATCCCGAGCCACTACCCACGCTGCTGCAGCCACACTGGTATTTTTAGTAAGCTAGCGTGAGCGAGCGAGCATGTGTATCTACCCGTGCGGGGAAGCACGCTCCCAGCTGCTGCGCAAGCAAAACGAAGGCAGAGGAAGTGGGGGTAACATTAGTGGGTTGAAAGAGATGAGTTTATGAGGCTGTCTGGGTGCTCAGTTGCACATGTGCAAACAGCTGGTACAATGGGGACTCCCTGCTTTCCAGGGTCCCTTTGAAAGCGGCACATTACAAAGAGTGCGCAGTCCTGACATCGCATGGAAAACAGAACCCAGAAAGCTGGCAATGAGAGAATTCTTGCAGAGGATGAATGGGCTGAAGGTCACGAATGCTCGTTGCATACCTGAGTAATTAGCCAGGTCTTTGCCCAGGTGGTGGTGCCGCCTTCAGAGCTGGGCAGGTGGAGACCGGTGGCTGCTGGCCGGGAACCCAGCTCCGAAGGCAGAGCTTCCACCAGCAGCGCAGAAGTAAGGATGGCCTGGTCTGGTATTGCCACCCTTACTTCTGCGCTGCTGCTGGCGGGGCGCTGCCTTCAGAGCTGCCCCATGAATTCTGTATTGTATAGGGTAAAAGCACACAAGACCAGATTTCATGAGAGACCACCAGATTTCACGGTTTGTGATGCGTTTTTCATGGCCGTGAATTTGGTAGGGCCCTATCCATAAGGATGGTCTTGTGGCTAAGGCACTAGGAATCAGGAGATAGGGGTTTAAATTCTGCACTCTGCCACAGATCCGGTGTGTGACCTTGGTTAAGTCACATACGCCATATGCCTCAGTTTACCCTCTGTAAAACAGTACTTCCTTTCTCCCACCCTTTATTTGTCTCAGCTGTTTGAAGAAAGAATTCTTTGAGGCAGGGACTGTTTCTTACTATGCGTATATACAGCACCCACCACAACGGGGCCCTGATCTTTGCCAGTATCCCCCGAGGTGTTATTTTAATACACATAATAATGAAACAGCTGGAATGGAACTGGATTTTACATACTGTTGGTGGAGAAAACAAGCAAAGCACATCTAAGGCGTTGCCTGAAATCTCCTGCCTGACGAAATAGTTAATCTTAATTAGCAATCATGTACCATTTTCATTTCTGAAAGCCCTTTGCTAACATTAACTAGTGAACAATGCTCTATAGGCCATTGGGTCAAATAGAAGTTATGGCATGACGACATCTATCCCTCCAATTCCTACAGGGTCAATACATCTAGAGGCATTTTGGGGCATGACCATGAGAAATTCCTGGAGAAATCATTGTTTAAGTCTGTGAGAGAGGACGCTTGGAAGGTTCTCCGACCATCCCACTAGGTGCCCTGGTATCACTACCATTGTCCTTTCCTCTCAGCTCCATCCACTTCCCTTTAAACTCTGCCAAAAGGAAGTATCTGCGCGGGCTCGGGCCAGGCAGGCAGTGAAGAGAGGGATGAGGTGCCAAATTCCAGCTGTGCCAGCGGGAACCGAGATGGGAGCACGGCCCCAAGGAATCTGCTGTGCATCACATCAGACATGTGGCCTGGTTGGGTAGGAGAGTAGATACTAAACTCCACCGCCAGTGCGGCTGCTCTATACAGTTCCCACCACAAGTGCCTCCTCTAACAGTCCCTGCCACAGTGTTAGGAGCCCCGGGGTAATTCCATGGGGCTTCGGTGGAGCTACGCCAGCTGAGACTCTGGTCCTGGGGGCTGCATCCTTCTGCCCTCCATAGAGCAGAACAGTGAGTGTTTTGCTCCATTAAGCAGCGCAGAATCTGACCTCCTATTAATTCATTCCATGGCTGCAGTAACATTTGCAGACCCTTGGCACCTAATCAGACCGGGTTATTAAATATGCAAGTGTCTATTCCCCTGCCACTCCATAAACAGGCGCATTAAAAACTCCTGGCATCAAATAAAAAAATTAATAAATCTCACACTTAAAAAAGGGAGAGGCGCAAGAATTTCACCTTGTTCTCCAAGGAGGACCAAGAGTCGGAGGCTTTGCAGTCAGTTCTGTTACCGTCTCTCTCTCGTAACGGTCTGTGTCTCAGCTCATTCAGCCACAGAGCTCATGGTGCGCGGTGCTTGGGCTATTTCAGTCCGAAATCTTGTCATCTCTGCTCCTTCTCCCCTTTTGCTTCAGAGACACGTCAAAGTCCCGGGCATGGCCCTCATTCGGAACTGCACGCCGAGCTGCACAATCACATACCCTTCCTCTCCCTGGGCTTGTTCGAAAAGCTGCTGTTGATTTAGGAGCCCTGTTATTTAAATATTAATCGCAGGGCTGGCAGGCAGGCCGGGCTCCCACTTACTTGAATCCTAATTATTTTTTAAGTCAATACATTTGATCCGCGGGGGCTCTGTGACTGTGCTTTGAGGTCAGTCAAATGGAAAACTTGTTTAAACAAATCAGTAAAAATTCATTCCAGGAGGGGTGTGGATCTATCTGCCTGTGCTTAGGTAGGACTCAGCAAGGTGGCTGCAGCCTCCCTAGCATTTGAGACAGCATGTTAAGGGTTTCCCAGTCCAAAGGATCCAAATAGCCTTTACCACTGGACAGAGCCAGGACCCTTGGATCAGGACACAGCCGCAACACAGACTGCTGATGGGCTGCCCAATCTAGAGGGAGGTAAGATTCCATCCAGAGCTGGGGATTTGTGCCAGGAAGAACATGGCCAAGAGGTGTGCAACATTTGCGGGGGTTCCATAGCCATAATGTCCCCCGCACCCCAACCGCTGGGCTAGCATTAAACAGATGCTCAGCGAGCAAATCAGGATCAGGCATAAAAATTAACTGAGAACCAAACGGAATCCTTGTCTGGGCTTTTGGGCTGGCTGCAGTGTCTCCTAGGGGAGCAGCTCTGCAGTCACATCCAGTGACCCGGTGTGGGTGGATTAACGGTGCTCAGTTGTTTTAAGGAGAAGCCAGGCTACCCCAACCCTGAAACAGAGATCAGCAAAGGGCTGGGGAGGAGCCCAAGATGGGAGCGGGGAGGGCAAGTGGGTCTTCCAACTGCAGCTCGCTCTCCCGCCCTCCCCTAACAGGTTTGGACAGGGGAGCAGACAGACCTTTTGTTTGAGGACAATAAGCCATGTCCTTTTCAGACTATTATTTAGAGGCATGAAAGAAACTTCATTCCACGACAGGAGGCAAAGCACCAACCCCGCAACCAAGGATCAAACTCCCCCCACAACCCAACTTTCTTTGCAACTCTCTAACCTATCAAAGGCAGAGAACTTGGATCCCCCGCCCCAGGCCCAGTGCAAACTAAAGGGGCGGTATCTGTCCCTTTTGCAAAACGGGCTGCCCAATACTACGGCTGAGAGCGGTACGAGAATCTCTATAGAACAGAGCAGAGTCGATGCCCCAACAGAATTACTGGAGCTCTGCCTTCCAGCTGTTAACTCCAGCATCGGTTCCCCTGGTCACATTCCGGCCTTACCAACGGTAGGGTTTGCAAAAGCACCTAAGCATCTTAGGTACCCAATCCCCCATTGACTTTCAGTGGAGCTTGTGCTCAGGGCCGCCCAGAGGATTCAGGGGGCCTGGGGTCTTCGGCAGCGGGGGTCCTTCCTCTCCGGGTGTTCGGGGCACTTCGGCGGCGGGTCCCGGAGCGAGTGAAGGACCCGCCGCCGAATTGCCACCGAAGACCTGGAGCGGAAGGAGCTCTTCGGCAGCGGGTCCTTCACTCGCTCCAGGTGTGTTCGGTGGCACTGAAGGACCTGCCGCCGCAGACCTGCCGAAAACTCTCGTAGGGGCCCCTGCGGGGCCCGGGGCAAATTGCCCCACTTGCCCCTCCCTCTGGGCGGCCCTGCTTGTGCTCCTAAGTCACCTAGGTAGAAGTCTGCTGAGGCCTAATTTCTGAAGCCCAACCTGGACCCAAGCACAAGAGGGTTGAGTCTTTTTCAGACCTGATCTGACCTGACCCCGACAGTGCCACCACCGCCCTGCTCTTGCCAGCCGCTGCCCCCCACTGGATTGGGCGCGTGCTGCAGAGAACGGCTCTGCGACTCATCAGAACACTCAGTCTGGAGCTGCCATCACCTTGACCCATGGGCAGGAGAAGAGCAGCAGACCCAACCCAGCCCCGCCAGACCCCGAGAGGGGCAGTTAGTTTTCAGACTCCAACACTTGTAGTCAGGTCCCAGGACTCTGCACCTGGGTGCTTTTGAAAATTCCACCCAGAAGTGTTAAAATATGAGCGACCAATAGCAATATTTGAAAAAACAACATCAGAAGAAAGTGAAGTGCAGCAAACCTCAGGCGCTGCGCAAGGGCAAGAATTGTGGCTTGAGAATCGAACGTTTTAGCCGCTTGCGATGCTGCAGCATGACAGGCGGTAACTGAACCGTCTGGGCACTCACACGGTCGTCTTTCAGGAATGACGGCTGCCAGAATTGAGAATCAACCCTAACAAAAGCCGTGCAGCACCCCCGAAAGGAGTGATGCTGCAGCCACGGACAGCATGTGCTGGGGCGAGGATAGGAGAATATGGGGCACCTGTAGCTAGATGGAGGGGGACATCGGCCTCGACCCCGCACCGTGCCAAGCCCTCTGGCCCTGATTCAGCAAAGCACTCAGGCACGTGCTAACCAGCCTTTGAAGTCAGTGTGTCAGCATTTACCATTTAAGCATGTGCTTTGCTGGGTCCAGGCCAGAGCGTTCAGCACTTTGCAGGATCAAGCCCACAAACAGGATATTAAAAAGCGGGGGGGGGGAGGAGGAAGCAGTGGTTGTACTTATTGAGGGAAGAAGAAATGAAGCCGAGTAGCAAGTGAGGTAACCCGTCACTCTCGCCACGGGCTGTAGTCAGGCCCCGGAGGTGTTGGAGACGTGCTCCTTGGAGCACGCAGCGCCTGTGCATGCTCACCGCAGAGCACTGCCTTGCTCGGATGGCTCTCTGTGCTTCCTCGTTTCAAGTCTCCCCTGGCTCTGTGTCAGCTGCTGCCCTCCAGAAAACTTTCCCAAAAATGCCACTTGGATCAAACCTGGAGCCTGCAGAACTCAGACTCTTAGTGCAGCTTCATCCAGACCCGGGCTACGATGAGGAAAGTTCAGCGACCAAAACCTCTGCCCTGACATTTGATGCAGTTCAGTGGCAGATCTGGACTTCCTAGCTTCCCCCAGCTCAACGGCAGAGCGGAACCCAACCCCACTACCCAAGTGTGGGAAAACGCAGGGCTGGAGGGCTCTGACTTGGCCGGTCTCTCCCACTGAGCGGCCCTGGGGGAATACATCAGAGCTGCGTGTGAGAGTAAATCTGGAACAAACCATATGTTGCTTTGAATTTGCCTCCTGCCTAATCTGTTTAGTGAGGTCGCTGGCTAGAGTGTGTGACATCACATTTATCTCCAGTATGGTGAAACACAAGCACGGGACTGTAATGAAGCACATAGGGATGCATCCCAAGCCAATTCCCTCACTATTCTCCGCCCCAGTCCGAACCCCCTTGGACTTTCAGGAGGAGTCGGGACTCTGCACCTGAGCTCTGCAGCTTGGCTGCAGGCTGGACCCATCTCTGGAATGATGGAGGCAGCTGGTAGTAAAAGAGATGGGCCCAGCACGTTCCCACACACGTTCCGAAGGCGGCTTGAGCGTGTCAGTTTAAGGCGGTGGATTGATACTGGACTAGGTAACCAGGCCAAAAAAGTCCTGAGCAATGTGGGTGGGCTAGAAACCAGCATGGTTTTTGGAGACTTCCTTGTCCAATCAAACCACTCCATCCTCCTGGTCATTTTTAAAGATAAAACAGAGAGATATTCCAAGCCTAGTGCTTGGCTGGATACGCTCCAGGAGTAGATAAAAGACTGGGGCTTTGGTGTGTGTTACACATGAGAAAGAAAAGAAAGAATGGTTCGTTTTTACAAGTCAGACTGCAATAGCCAGAGATCTTGATTCTTAGCTCTCCTCTCATAGCAGTGTGATATTCTGGGAGATTTTTGGCACTGGCAGAGTTTTAAATGCCCAACACCTGATGCTGACAAAAGCTGCTGTCTGCGCCGCACGGGATCCAAAATCTTCCCTGCGCTTAATCAGAAGGAACAAGAAAACATTTTCCTTGAAGAAAGAAAAACACCCCACCCTGTACGCACTCAGCTTCCTGCCACCCCTGGAGCTTTTGAATTTTAAGTTAGTCCCATGAAACGGAGCCTCCGTACCTGCGGGCTCTGTTCCTTGGCACGAGATCATTTGCCTATTACAGACCCTGGTACAAAACATGCAAATCAAGGAGACCTAAAAGAGCTAAAGCCACATTGGAAAAAAAATACAGATTGTCGCTAAGATTTCTATTACAATTAATATCTGTATTTCTTTCCCTCTTAACTTGTCTGCTGCAGTATCTGAGCCATGTACACTGCATTCGCTTACAGGAGATAGACTCAACGTTAACCGGATGGCAGCAGAGATGCAGGACGTCTGACACAAAGTGCAGGACTCACACATACAAGATGTATTCCGAGCAACTGGTAAAGATCCTCCTGCTCCTGATTCAAAGGCAATGACTCCTCCTGCCTGCTCTATGAAGCATGCGCCCGCCAAAGTCTTGTGGTTAAATAACAGTCCTTATATAACCCCAAACACAGGCTCTGGTTTAACTTCCCAGTGCTGCCTCACACACAGGAGGAAGTTTTGCACGTGGAACTTTGCACGTCTTTGTAACTTGCACGTTGGTAGTTAACAAGAGCGTAGTGGCTAGAGAAACCTTTGCTCTTCCCACCTCTTCCAGCAGAGGCGGCGGTGGGAAACTGACTGCTCTTGCCCTGCCAGCACTGGTTACCAAGGAAGATGAAGCTCCTTCATCCAGCTCAGATGGATTAGTGACTTTCTGTACAGGGTGTGTTACAAGTCCACAGACAACAAGAGACTTTTGCAGCTCCCTGCTACCAGGCTTAATCCCTTACTCAAGCTGTCAAGGCTCACGCTCTTAACTCCAGAGATGTTGGTTCGATCCCCGTGACGACCAAGAGACTGGTTGTTTTGGGGGGGGATGGGTCGCGAGTCTAAAATATTCCTTCTCCAGGAAAGTTTAACCGACAGGGAAAAGTTGTGAGCTGGGGTACAAGGGCACAGATCATCCCGGGCTCAGACACAACAGGGATGGGGAGTAAGCCATACAAATACCTAGAGAGATTCCAGCAAACAGAAAAAGATGGAGCGAGGGGATGGGTGGGGGCAGGGGAAACACACCCCTTCCAAGAGACAGGCCGACTTCCAGTGTCGCACCAGGCAGGGTATCAGGACTGGCTCCATGGAAACCATTGAAGTTGCGCCAGTTGAAAACCAAGATCCTGTCCTGGGGCTCTGGGAAGTGTAGCGCTTTCCCGCACAGCAACCTCCCCGGGCCAGGGGGATCGGCTGGAGAAGAAACGCCATTGCAAGCCTGGGTGTTTCTCTTTGCTCTACGAGCAAGCTGCTCACGCCCCTGCAGTGCTGGCTGTGTCTGCCAATGCCAGGCACTTGTCAAGAAAGAAAACATACACCACCACTCGGAACCGTCATCTCAACCCTCTGCTCTAGGGGTAGCTGCTGACTATCTAATTTCGTGGTAAGCACCACATACTTAGGAAGCAAACGTAGTTATTCCTGCCATCTAAACCAGAGCCTGGGTTACATGGCAATTATTGGCTGCACACTACAACATGTGGCTTACCACTAGGACTTCCTCTGATATTCCTTCGAAGAACATTACGCCTACTGGGTCATCTAGGTATGGTCACTCAGACCCAGGACACGGCAGTTCCTCAGGGATTGGTAAAAGGGTGACCCTAATGACAGTGGGCCCTGCTAATTGTCAAAGTTTGAGGAAGTTTGGTTCTGAATCAGAACATGTAGGAACATGGAATTACTGTTCTGTTACAAGCCATAGAATAAGCTGTCCCTGTGTAATTCCTGTGCAAACTAGGTGAACAAAAAGAGGGGTCTATATCCAAATGACCTCAGCATGGCCTTTGATTAAATACTCGTCTGCCCCCGTGATTCAGACAGCAAAGATCCACATTATACCACTTACACCACAGATTTTTCTTGACCCACAATCCAGTAGTTAGGCACGTAGGGCCAAATTTCCAAAGGACTCGGGGCCTGATTTTCAGGCACGCAGCACCCCCAGTCAGGGCCAGATAGTTAAACAGAGCTCAGCTCTCATTTAGGGACAGAAATAAGGGCTGGATTTGCAAAAGCACTCAGCACCTAGCATTTCTGGCCACATTTGAATGAGTGCTTGACACCCGACATGCTGAGCTCTTCAGAAAACCTGGCCCAGAGACTCTTACTCTCCCCACACTGATACCAATTTTGCAGTAAATGTAATTCTAGCAACTTCAGTGGGTTAGTCCCCATTTTCATCATCGCATGAGAGTTCATAGCTTGTGAATTTGGTCACTGGTGCCCACAGTTGATCACAGGTGTAAAATTAAGAGTCTATTCCTGAAAATACATCACTGGAGGCTCTTACCAGCCAAGACTGGAATTAAGATTCTCCAGCTTCGATCAATGACATGAAAAAGGCAGCTGGATTCCATCCCTGGCTTTCATAGCTAACGATTGGCCTCAGTTGTAGCAGGCGAAACACAGAACCTGGGTCCTGGGTAGGCTTGGTTTTTGGCAGTCTCTGTTTGTACACTGTCACCGGTACATAATTTACGTGAGCAATTTGGGATCTTGAACAGTCTAATTAACTCCCTATGCAGGCTCATTGTGAGCTGTCAGTTAAAGCATCAGCAAAACAGACTTGCTGTAGTAACTAAAACATCAATCTTGGTACCGGAGACACACAGAGTGTGAGGTGGAGACCCAGCCCCAAGATGTGATGGCTGCAAATATGAAGCATTGTATCAGACATCAACTCACCTATGACAACAAACCGCACCGGTCAACAGCTAAACTGCAGAGTGCGTTAGAACGCTGCACGCCTGCTCCGAACACACAGGCCTCCAAACACCTGAGCCAGAGGAAAATCTCTGTGTGGGCTGTAGTATTAGAGCTCATAACCTCTGTGAGCTTCTGTCCCAAGGGGGGGACGCCAGGCTAAGAACTGGTACTGCAGCAGGTTCTACATTCCAGCCAGCAGAGTGCAGCAGCGACACGTAACTGCACCAGGAACAGGGCGACAAAAACTGTATTTGAAGCACTTAAATGAAAGGTTTTGCAAGAAAATTTGTTTTACATCGGAAACCACAAACCATTTTATTTTGTTTTTGAAAACGGACTTGTCTGTCTGTCCCCTTCCCCTCTTCTTCCATGTTGCCATTGCCAGGGGTGGATGGTGAGAATGAGGAAAGGGTAGAAAGGGAGGGAAGGAAGGGTCTGATTTCCCCTACCTCACACTCAGACTCATAGACTTTAAGGTCAGAAGGGACCATTGTGGTCATCTAGTCTGACCTCCCGCATGATGCAGGCCACAAAAGCTGACCCACCCACTTTCCCTTAACTCAGCTGTTGAAGTCTCCAGATCGTGATTTAAAGACTTCAAGTCGCAGAGAATCCTCCAGCTTGCGACCCCTGCCCTATGCTGCGGAGGAAGGCGAAAAACCTCCAGGGCCTCTGCCAATCTACCCTGGAGGAAAATTCCTTCCCGACCCCAAATATGGCGATCAGTAGAACCCCGAGCGTACAGGCAAGAATCTCCAGCCGGACCCTCATTTTACCAGCGATGGCACGTTATTGCCTAATTGACTAAAATCACGTTATCCCATCAAACCATTCCCTCCATGAACTTATCTAGCCTAATCTTGAAGCCAGGGAGGTCTTTCGCCCCCACCGTTTCCCTCGGAAGGCTGTTCCAAAATTTCACCAAACATTTTCTGGGTTTGGAGGTGGGTTTTTCTGTTGAAAAACAGAATATTTCCATTAAAAATTCAAAAGAAACTAAAAAACTTCTTTTCATTTGAAATTTTTCACAGAAAATAATTACTGTTGACTACCTCTATTATGCAGTACCACACACTGCTGCACACACACCCCCCCCTTGGGATTTTGCTATCAGAGAGGTTTAGATTCAGCTTTTGACTACTTCAAAGCATCTCTAAAACTTGTTTTGCTCTGGAGCTCATCCGGATTCCCCAGGCCCTCCCTGCCCAACCAGTGGGAGAATCTATTGCCTAACTTAAAGGGTGTGTTCAGATCTAGGGGTCTGGATCCACCTTTCCTTCCTTCCTATGAATCCCAGGGGGAGCGGAGAGCTCAAACACCCTGAGGGTCCTGTGCTGAGACACTCGGGCATGTTTGTCATGCTCACACAGACCAGGACTGCTTCCTTTCTGGAAGATCTTCATTTACTTCTAACCTGCCCATGGCCAGCCACAGACTCTGGTTGTGCACACAGCTCCCCATGCGCCAAGCAGCGGAGCCAGCCTGTGTGCACGCAGAGAGAACAGCTCCAAACAGAGCGGGGCGGGGCCTGCTCCTCAGCGGCACCATTGTGGAGCCTCCTGCCTAGCAGCCTTTTCCTTTAGGCTCGCTAGAACTGCTGTGACACATGGCTGTCCAGGTCCAGCCAGATCCTCAACCCGCCCCTGCACCTTGAGCATGTGAGGACGGCTGCCACTGGAGTTGGGGTTTATTGCTCACTCGACTGAGGAACCAAACTATTTTATTGGCCTTTCCTGCTCTTTTTCTCCACCTTGATTCTTCAAGTCAGCCAGCGCGAGGAGGCAGGATTGGGGAATATTGAGCACAGCCTGCCCGTGTGCTGCGTGTCCAAAAAGGCAGCAACAGAGGTTTGAACGTCTGCCTGCTGCTACAGTTAGTTGCTCTACCACAGCTGGTTGCTGCCTAGCAATCCGATCTCTTTGCTACACCAGATACCCAAGGGGTGCATCAGTGTCTTTGTCACCCCGGAGATCACTGCAGCAACCTGGATACCAAGCTCGGCCTGGTCCCCCTACTCCCTCCATTGACCCCACAGTGGGACGTCCCAGTTTTGGCTGCGGTCGCCCATCATCTCTTCAGGGAACACCCCTGCTGATTGGTGGCAGCATTAGCATCAAATGGATTCCTCCGTTTCTCTGTGTGCATGCAAACTGTAGCCTGAACCATGAAAGCCCCTGAAACCGACAGCGACTGATCAAATGGGCCCAAGGGAGCTAATGTCAGAGCTGGTCACCAGCTAAGCTCGCTCAAGCGAATGAAGCATAAAGACACACTGGGCCTCTGTGGCTCAAAACTTGAGTCTAGTTACAGAACTCCTTGGCTTTGCTCCTGCCCCTTGAATTGCCCCTTTTCCCACTCTCTGTCTGCTCCTCCGCAGGATCTCTCCAGCACTGGCGAGCCCTTGCTATCGCCACTAATTTTCAAAGATAATCTGAAAAATATCTGTCTTAACTTTCTCCTGACCTCTGTGCAGCTGGTTTGAGACACCCTTTATGTGAGAAACAGCTCCACAGGCTCTCTGCCTGCAGGACTTACAGACTCTGCCTGGGAAAGCCTCAGGGCAAAACATCCTGATTGTGGATAACCAACACTGTTAGTTAACCGGGGCTCAGATCATTGAGATTGTGCTGTAGAAAGCTGCAGGGAGTGTCGGGGAGTGGTTAGCGCAGGGGACATGGAGTCAGGACTGCTGTCCAAGCTCTCAGACTGACTTGCTAGGTATCACCTGGGCAAAGTCACTTCCCCATTCTGTACCTCAGTTTCCTCCCTCTGAATAGGGCTAATTTTACTTACCCACTTTTGTTTGAGGTCCTCTGGTGAAACGTGCTTAGGAAGAAGAGGGATGTTGACCCAGGTACAAGCAGCAGTATGAGAGAAGGGTGGAGAGAAGGGATGGGCTTTTGGTTAAGGCCCAGTTCTGGGACTCAGCAGATCGGTTTTCCCTTCCTGATTCTGCCACAGGGACCCTGTATGCCCTTGGGCAAGTCACTTACTCTCTCTGCGCCTTGGATCGCCAGCTGGAAAATGGGGATAGCGCTCCTGCCTTTGTCTGTCCTGTCTCTTTAGACTGTAAAACCTTCAGGGCAGGGAGCGCCTCTCCACCACCCAGCACAAGGGGCCTTGTGCTTCTGTGGCACCTCTAGGTACTATCGTACTAGTACTCCAGCATTTGCACTGAAGCAGATGTCTGCAGTGTATGAGTTACGCCCCAAGAGCTCTGGTTCTTGGGTATAGCTGGACTCTCCAGGGGCTGTGTTTTTGCTTTTCCCAGCCAGGAGGTTAACCACAGTGTCCTGACAGCGACTGCACAAGAAAAACACAGAGGAAGGGAAGGTTAATGTTGATTTAGGGCTTCCTGACCCTTTATCATTAGGTAGCGGCGTGGTACTGCACGGGAAATCTGAACGGAATCAAACCACTCCCCTTCGGCTCCCTCGTCCGCCAATGAAACTTCAGTTACAGCACCATGGAGGGCACTTTGGGGGCTGGATATACCAGTTGGATCCTAAGGAGCGATGCTGATTTACGGCAGCTGAGGATCTGTCGCCTCCACCCTCCCTCATCTTCCAGGGCTAATACGAACATGAAACTCAACTGCTGAATATTGCGCCGCTCTCAGCATAGTGTCATTTCTGGACATGGTCCTTCTGAGAACAGCAGAAACATGGGGCTTGACAGCATATTCGGTAGGGCAGCCAGTATCCACAGAGCGAGGGGTTTCCGATCCAGACCACCCTGTTTCTCGCCTTTAATAGCCTCTCCACTCAGCAGCTTGCTTTCTTTGCTTATCTCTGCAATTACCCGTGATGGGCTGGCTTCCAAGCACCACAGCTATGCTGTTAATTCATGGAACAAGCTCCCTTAATGACAGTCAGCCCGTACGCGGAGTACGGTGACTGTTGGGTGGAAGTAACTTGGGGTACGGATCTTTTATTAGCTCCAGCAAATCCCAGCCTGCCGAAACCTTTTAATTGAGCACCTCTTAAACCCAGCATGATAAGATTTTGCTGAAACCATGTGTTAAACCAGGAACCCTTGATTGACTGAAGGCTCTCTCTATACAATGTGAAGAGACTCCATCCATGAATCCTTCTTCCATCTCACTCACCCCAGTGGGATTTTAACCCTCTGGCCACCATCCTGTAAACTAATGAGATTTGTAATCTCGAAGCTCTACTTGGCCAGTATCCCATGTGCATACCCTGCCACTCCAACCCACACCCGCTGCAGTGAGACCTGAGGTCCCCCCGTCCACGATGTGGGACTTGGAACTATTTGCGTGGATGCAGCACAAGCGCCCATCGCCAGTGTTTTCCAATGTTCTTTTGTCTGGCCTAGCAGCAGCAGGCACTCCCAGGGACCTGTCGCGGGCTCAGGATATCGCAGCTCACTGGCCCTTCTCTCCCACTGACGGATTAGGGATGTGACTGACCAGCTGCAGGCCCAGGCTTGTGGTGAGCATGGCAGGGCACAAGGGCCAGGCTTGGGGTTCCAGCCAACTGGGAGTTCAGTTCTCACTCAGACCTTGCAGGGAGGTGCAGGCTGGGGTAGCGAGGCAGGGCAGGGCAGGGCACAGACTGAGCGTTTATAGGCAGCTCACCCACTTGCAGCCCTCTGCCACGCAAGCTATAGCAGGAAGGAAGAGAGGAAAGCCAGCCCTGAGACGAGGACGACCTGGGTCCCAGTACAATCACCCTACATAAGGCCAAAAACCAACCAGGACCTCATGTAAATCATGGGTCGATAAAGCCTTCGTGTGTCACCTGACCTGGTGTGCGTCATGGAAACACGACTGAATGGCAGCGCAGAGCCAGCTCTCTTTATCCCACTGGCTACTTTATACGCCAGACCCCAGAGAAATCAAATCTGGAGGCAGAACAGCCATTCTGTTCCCGTCCCAGCTGCACCGCGAGAGAACGGCTGCCCTGGGGAGGAGACAGGTGCCACAGGGGCACGGGGTAGAGTCTGTCATAAGTCAGGACGGCCAAGTGGCCTACGGCACAACATTGAGGTCTCCATCTCCCCTGACGCAGGCCGGCTTTCTTAGCCACAAGTGATAGTGCTCAATGGTGGGGGAGATTCTGTGGCCCGCGTTACACAGGAGGACAGGCCAGGTGATTGGGATGGTCCAAAATCCTGTGAGAGCACCTGCGTCTAGCTGACTGATGTGGGCAGGCCGTAGCAGAGGAGGCGAGCGAGTCCTTGACTGACACAGCGAGAAAGTCCACAAGACTCATCTTGGGAGACCTCTGCATCCACGCAGATGATGCCCCGATCTAACGGCACGAGATCTTGCAGACAGTTTCCCCGGCCTGGCTTTCTTGCTGCCAAACGCTGGACGTAGGCGCACACAGCTGGCTGGGCCTTGGACTGGAGCCTGAGAGAGGATCTTGACATGAGGCAGGCCTTGGAGAAGGCCTCCCCCGTTTGGGTTGTAACCTAGCTAGAGTCCCCCCCATCCCACATGCGCACACTGGTTTCTCGCACACCTCGAGCTTTAAGACTTGCTGAACTACCTTGTCCACTTCAGCAGCTCACGCTGGGCTTGTGTGACCCTCGCCCAGCGGCCTCAGCCCCTTTGCACCTGTCCAGCCCTGTCTGAACACGCCTCCCGGGGTGCACACGGGGGAGGGCTTCCGCTCAGCTCAACCCGCAGCGGAGAACTGAACTCTAAAGAAAAGCCACCGAGCCGCACGTCGCTGAATTCCGCAATGCTCCGTGGCTGTGCGAAGTGGCGTCGGCGCCTTTGCAGCTGCTCCTGCCCAATGGGGCTGTGAGGGCAGGCGTGTACTCACAGCGCCCCCAGCAGGAGACTGCCGTGCACGAGGGAGATTGATTTGTAAGTGTGTCTGCATGTTGGGCTTTAAAGAAACCCTTTAGCTCCTCAAACCTGGACAGCTCCCTGCAGCCGGCACCTTCCTTCACATTGGCATAGGGGAGCCCCCAGCTGAGTCCACTCAGCTGATGTCCAAAAGCTCCATTTAGTGGTTCATGAGAGAACAGATACCAGGGTAAACTAGTCCCAGGTGAGGAGGGAACTGTACCAGCCATCCAAGGATGCTGCATCTCCCGGTGTGATTTCAATTCGCTGCCTCGGTCGCTGTTTAGACACCTTTTCCTTTCTCGCTCTGTAAATGAATTCAGGGTTCGTGTGGGAGTCAGACACGGGCCTACATGCTGTGAAATCTTCTGCTATAGAGCTTGAAGATGCCCCTCACTCCTGACCTGCAGCACAGCCCCCACCCCCGGCCTCACCCTCTGCTCCTGGGTTCCCACAGTTCAATGCCCCATAGATCTTATCTGCAGCCCCCCCCATCCCCTCCTGCTCCATCAATGTGCTGCTCTCCTGGCTTGCAGGGCCCCTTCCCTCTAGGGTGACCAGATAGCAAGTGTGAAAAATCGGGACGGGGTGGGAGGTAATAGGTGCCTATATAAGACAAAGTCCAGAATATCGGGACTGTCCCTATAAAATCAGGACATCTGGTCACCCTACTTCCCTCCCACCACCCTCTGCTCTGTTGACGGGCCTCATCCCTCAGCTGCACCCCCCCCCAATGCGTAAGCGGCTGCAGGCCTTGGCCCTGCTCTGACAGCACACCCCTTGTCAAATACCCACACAAGAGGGATTGTGGCAGGAAACAGAGGCAATCCCTGGCTTCCTGAGAGAGGAGCTGGAGCTCAGGCCATCACAGCCGATTCATTCTGACGCAAGAGGCCATGTTTTCCCTCACCCCTGGGAGTTCTCTCGCTCTCAAATCTTGGCTCCTGGCCGCCACTCGCTGTACGTTACCCATTGACCTCGGGAGGGTGACAAATTACAATAATTAGCAGCGGCTCAGACAAGCCAGCTCCATTTGAGCAGCTGAGAGAGGCCAGGGGCTGACAAAGCGATAACAGCGTCCGCACCCGACAAATATGCCGTTAGAGCAACCGGCCTACGTGACCAAGCTACCGTTCTGTAGATAAGTCGCTCAGTGCCAGTGCCTGTTTTCAGGGGCACATTCCTAGGGCTGCTACGATACAGAGAAGCACCAGGCACGTGCCCAGGGTACTGGTTTCCTGCTTTCACCCGCAGGGCATTGGATCTGCATTTCCATAGGGTTTGAGCAGGAGGCGTCTGTGGAAGGCCAAAGGAAGAGCTGCCTTGAGGGGTTGGGAGTGGGACTGGCTGGCTCGGGGGGAGAGGGGGTTGGGCATGGGAGATGGAGCCCCTTGCCTCCAGATCATGGGTTCCGATCCTGCCCAGGCTAATAGCAACTGAAGGCCCCATTCAGAAGCGAGGCCGAGCAGGTGTAACATGCACTGGGGGGCATGGATGGAGGCGTAACAAAATCCAGAGCGTCTAGGGACGGCTAAGCCCTTCCCATCTCATGGCATGGCTGGACTGAGTTTGGGATTCCCCGGCTGGGTCCTTTGCACTGGGTGCCCACTTTGCAAAACAAACAAAAAAAAAAAACAAAAAAACCCCCCGCCACCACAACTTTCGCACATCAACCCTTTGGAACTGCCAGGGATCAAATGGGCCATGGAGACAGGCTGCTCCTGTTACTCTTAGCACACGTGTCCTAGCCCCCAGAGCCTGCTGCCTTATTTCAACTGGAGTTAGTGATAGCCAGTTAACTAGAGTTCCCCAATACAGCTGTAAATGCCAATCCAGGACACTCCCCACAGGGCTGCGGTGTACCCAGGGCTTTTCCTTTCCTCTGGCACATCCAACATTTGCCACAGCTGGAGGCAGGAGACGAGATCCCAGGCTATTCCAGTCCCTGTGCTCCTAGCCGAGTGTGGCAAGGAGGGTTTTCCTTGAGCCATTTCAGCCCTGCCTCTCCTAGAAACACCTCAGATGGGCCTTACCAGAAAAGAGCTAACACCACAACTGGAAGGGAGAAGTCCTTCCCTGCTACCCGGCCATGGCCGTTAGCAGCAGCCAGGTCGGAGAGGGGTGATGCAGGGGAAAGCAGGGCCAATAGGGGAAGAGGTTGCAAATTTTAACGAACTCCGGGACAGCGGCAGATACTTCCTCTCCCCCCACAACATTCAGAAGTTCAAAGAGAAATAACCCAGTTCGTCCCCAATCCAAAGCACAATGCCCCCCTTCAGCAGGGCGAGAAACTGCCTGTTGCTGACGGACGAGATGAAAACATCTCAAACATTCTGAGACACGGTTTGTCAAACTTCTATCCCCCCCCCACCTTAAGCTGCCAGCGTTTCTGCTTTCGGAGAGTTACAACCCTTTCTCCTCCCCCCACCCCGCCTCAATGCTGCACTCAGTCTGAAATACCAGACTGAGTGCAGCATTAATAGTAGGGTAGCTTGCCAGGTGCATATTTTGAGCAAGCGAATTATATATGCCAAACCACAGGTATTTTATGAGACGTTTCCTGTTATGAAGAAATTTTTGTGGGGACTCTTTGCCCCCTCCCTCTCCTCCTCCCAGTCCTCTTTTTTCCCCTCCTTCTCTCTCTCTCTCTTCCCCCCCCCCCCCCCCCAAGGATGGACACTTCTTTGTCAGCGATTATGCATCTCCAGCTCTTGCCGAGCTCTGGCATGAAAAGGAACGGCTACGTTTGCTCCATGCAATGTTTGGATTAGCAGGGCCCCTCTCCGCCTTTTGCTTTTAGAAGAGCAGAGAGATGCCTTTAATTAAAAACCCAAAGGATGGAAAAAGCAACAGCCCCGTGGTCCCGATTGACAAGACCCCCTCCCTGGGCGGAGAAGAGGATCTTGCCAAAAGGGACGGCGGAGGGGCCTAAACGTTCGTTTGAAAATGCTTGAGACTCACGGGATCCTGACAGCAATCACCTCAGCCCCCTGGTCCTTCGAGTTCCAAGGCAGACAAACCAAGCCCCAGGCAATGCAGTCCCTAAAGACCAAGGGACGGATCCCCATTGACATCTATGGAGCTATGCGGGGGAGCTGGCCCCAAGATCCAATCTGTCCCACCTGGGTGCTAAAGCTCTACACCACTGCTCCTTTCCCCCACAGCAGGGGCTGCCCCAGTGTCCTGGGCCCATCCTTCTGGCTCACTGCTGCGTGGCTCCCGACGGGCTGCTTTGCTTGAGGACGATGCCCATCAGTGCCACCACCCCGATTGTTTGTAAAGGGCTTTAGGGTGAAAAGGGACTGAGCACACAGGGTGCTCACAGGGATCCTGCGCCATCCCATGGTGCCCTCCATCAAGGGCCTCCACATGCTAATGCGTCATCCCCAGGTAGGTCACTGTTACGGAGACACTGAGGCACAAGGAGGGGAATTCACTTGCCCCAGCTCAGACAGCGAGTCCGTGGCAGGATCCAGACTAGAACCCATCTCTCCGGTGCAGTCCCCACAAGCCCATCCTCCTCCTCTTCCTGGTCAGTGCCCGACACGGACCTCGCAGCCCCTCATTCTCTGCTCTAGGGGTCATGCGAGCGGTTTTGCTAGTTTCAAACGCCTGCCCTAGGCGAGGGGGAGGGGACATCCCCAGACGGCGCCTCCTGCATTACAAAGGGCCCCGTGCACCTCCTGAGCTAGACAGGCTCCTAAGCTGCGCCCGTCACCATGACGTCTGGGCATCTTGGCTCGTGTGGTGTGCCGAGACAGAAACAAAAGGTGTGCGAGCCACGAGTGAGTGGGGAAGCTGAACTTCTCCAGGAGCCAGAGATGTGGGAGCTGCCGAGAGGTGAGCTCCTGGGAGGTGCCCCTGGAGAGCGGGGGCGGGAGTGCTGACAGTCGGGGAGGAAAGAAGCAGCATCTCAGCCTGGACTCATTTTCTAGCTGAATGGAACAGCGGGAGGTGTGGCTGGCTACAGCGGGTTCCACTACCACAGCGGTAACAAGACCAGCCAAGGCAGAGCCGGGCACCTGCTGCCTCTTCTGCTTTGCCCAGTGTCCCTGGGGAACCCTCCAGCAGAACCAACGATAGTTACAGAGGCACAGCGGTGATGTCAGGGCGACCGCCCCAACGCTGCAAGGAGCTGTGCAGGGCTGGATCCCTGTGCCCACAAAGGGCCATATTAGAAGTTAGGATTGCAAGCCGTTTGGGGCAGGGGCTGTCCTTTTGTTCTGTCTTTGTACAGCGCCTGGCACAATGGGGGCCTGGCCCATGACTGGGGCTCCTCGGTGCTACCACAGAACAAACAACAAGAATAAGCCTGTTCAGGCACAGATCACTTCAGGTTGCAATTCCATTAGATGCCTGGCAAGACCCTCCCTCCCCAACTTCTTTTAAAATTCCTTCCTGCTAGACAAACACAGACTGGAAATAAGGCACAATTTTTTTTTTTTTTTTTTTTAAAACAGTGAGAGAGTAATTACCCATTGGAACAACTCACCAGGGTCACGGTGGATTTTCCATCGCTGACCATTTTTAAATGAAGATTGGCTGTTTTTCTAAAAGCTCTGCGCCAGGAATTATTGTGGGAAGGTCTCCAGCCTGTACTAGACAGGGGGTCAGACTAGATGATCCCTTCTGGCCTTGGGCTCTATGAACACACACACACACACACACACACACACCCCCCACCTCCTTTCCGAAGAATGGTTTGGGTTTCAAGGTTCATCCCACAGGCTAGCAGAGACAAAAGGGAGTTGGGATGTGAACAATTTCCCCCACTTTTTGGAAAAAGTCATTTATCCTGAAACATCACGTGTCTAAAGTTGCGGGGTCTGGAATCTCCAAGTGGGTCTCACTGAGCCATCCGCAAGGAGGACTAGTGCTGGAGAGTGACTTTTTAGGTTTTGGTTTTAAATTTCTCTTTTCTTTTGTCTAAAGCAAGCTGGATGGTTTGTCTGGGCGCTGTCTGGACTTTTGAGAGCTCCGGTCCCAGTGGAGTTTATAAACACCTTGATAGGTCTTGCAGAATTTTGATAAGACCCTGCCTCTTATTAATCTGTGGTACAGTACTGTTCAGAGGCCCAGGTATGTTGTATAAACACATAGCAAGAGACCGTCCCTGCCCTGAGGAATTTAGTCGAAATAGAAAAAGACAAAGGAAGCATTACGCACATTTTACAAGCGAAAGAAAGCGATTAAGGGATTTGCCCAAGGTATTTCAGGAAGCCTGTGGCAGAGCCAAGGACTGAACCCACGTCTCCTGAGCCATAATCTAATAACCAACAGACCTCTGCTGAGGCTATTGTCAGACTTCATACGCTCTTTAGTGATATAGTCGTTCTGATTCACGGTGCTTAGAATCGCTATAAACACTCAGGTGGAGCGTGCAAACTCCACCAGCCAAATCATTCCCAGCAGGCGCTTCTCACCCAGAGATGCTTAGTACGCCAAAACTGTTTGGTCCAAGGAACATATGAGCATTAGTGCTGAAGCTCGTGGTGTTTATATAGGTTCTGTGGTTGAAACAGCTGGTTTTGCATCACAGAGCCTGGAAAGAATTTATATTTTTAATGCAATGGAAATTTTGCAGAGAACTCTCCCAAAACCTACAGAGAGGTGCTCACGTGTCGGAGAATCTGCAGACGAGTGGACATGAGCTTTGGGCACAGTCTGGGTTTGGAGTCACGAGTTAATTATAATGTGAACCGGGTCAGACGGGCAGTCCTCTCTGGGGGTGGGCAAGAAGGCAGGATTTAGTCCACCTGATTTATTTTTGGGGTATCCTCGAGCATGCTACCAGCTCCTTCCTGACGCAAATTGTCTCTTCAGGACACAGCCTCACTCCTAAATTTGCACACATCTGTTCGAGCCAGGGTAGGGACCCCAAGCCAGGCTAGACAGTAAGTCACCACAGGTTGCTTCTTACACCACACTTGGCAAGTCTCTGGCATGGAAGAGATCTGCATCTTTCCCATCCCCCAGCAAAGTCTGAAGGGACATTGCCTGCTTAGCTTGCAAGGCATTGGTTTTTGCAAAAACAATGAGGAGTCCTTGTGGCACTTTAGAGACAGACACATTTATTTGGGCATAAGCTTTTGTGGGCTAGAACCTACTTCATCAGAACATTAAGGGTATTTGAACACTGCAAGCGAAGGTGCGCCTGTAGCATGGACAAGCATCCCTGTGCTAGCTTTAATCTAGCTGGGTACGTATTCTGGTTGCTAGCCCAAAGCTTATGCTTCTGTGTCTTCGCTACTATTGTTACCCGTGCTTGTTAGATTAAAGGGGTATGTCTCCCAGTGCTCCAATCACCGCTTCACTTGCAGTGTTGACATACCCGTAGGCACCTAAGTGAAGTGACCAGCACGTCCCATTGTGACACTGATGGGCAGATATTCCAAGAAGCTCCACATTCAACATGCCAAGTTCTTTGAAAATCTGGCTCCTATGTATACTTGCATAGGAATTCTGAAATCTGTAATAGGCATGTCCTGGGGGATTTTGGCAGGGAGGGTTTGTATAATTCGATGGAGAACATTTATATTCTAGTAGTGATTTTAACCCTAAAATTTATCTGTGCTGCTGGCAAAATCCATTACACACGATGCCTGTGTCATCCTTATAACTTAGTGACTGTGAAAGCTAATCATCCAATTCCGACAGAGCGAATACGTCTGGTGATGCCACAGACACCGAGTTAAGATAGGGTGACCAAACAGCAAATGTGAAAAATCAGGACAGGGGGTGGGGGTTAATAGGAGCCTATATAAGAAAAAGACCCAAAAATCAGGACTGTCCCTATAAAATCAGGACATCTGGTCACCATAAGTTAAGACTTCCCCCAGCCAAGCATGAGCAGTCAATAGAGATTGGTTCTTTTTTATTGTCAATTTCTTTACACACAGGACTGGAAAACAAAATTCCCACAAAGCACATGCCACAGTCTTGGTGAAAGTCTGCACCAAAAAGTTTGCCTCGATAAACAGGGCTCTAAAGACAGGTGAAACTGGCATGTAGCTTGAAAAGAAAGAAAGAAAGGAAGGAAGGAAGGAAGGAAGGAAGGAAGGAAGGAAGGAAGGAAGAAAAAGAGGTAGACCTGACATATATTTCCAGCTCTTGCATGTTGAAGACAGGCTAGGGGGAAATACAGTAAGAGAAATGAAATGCAAAAAGGCATTGATATACAGATGTGCACACATGTACAACATACAATTAGATACACACCAATGCTGAGAATCACGCACTGGACGCACAGAGGTACAGAAAAAAAAAAAAAAAAAAAAGGAGTACTTGTGGCACCTTGAGACTAACAAACCCTGTTCCCTCCTTCTCCCCTTCCCTCCCACCCCCACCCTGGAAATGTCAACAATTATTTTTCTTCATTTTCATTGAAGTTTTCATAGAAAAATTTGTCTTTTGACAAAATATCAAAATCCAAAATGGCACCATATGAGAATTATAGTTCAGGCGCCTGATGCTCCCGTTTTTCTGTACGGACTGGGCTCCCAGGCCAGCTTACTTCTCCCATGAAGCATCACTTTCTCCCTTCTCAGTGAGCAAAGGGGAAAGCATATTAGGAGTCCCTGGCCTGTTGCCTCATGGGAGATGTAGTCCAGCCAGGAAGCTTGGCCTATAGAGGAGAATGGGAGCATAAGCCCCTCCGCCTGCAACTCCCATGAGGCACCTCGGTACCATTGGGAATAGAAATATTTCTGTTTTCAGGTTAAAAAAACACAACAAGTTTGGGGGTTTGGGTTTTTTGGACTAAATATCAAAATTTTCCACAGAAAACAGACACGTTTTACAAAAAATGTTTAGTTGAAAACCCAAGTTTCCCTCAAAAAACAGGTTTGATGGAAAATGTTCAGCCTGCCCTAATGCAGAGTTTTTCATGGGTGTGTGGCAATGCCCAGAGTACACAGCACACATGTGACACACAGCGTCATATGGATGTGTTGCAATCCCCAGTGAGGGATACAGGGAGATTCATGGCGGAGCATGAGCTGTAATGGTGCACGTAATTGTGGGTCCAGTGACACAGCTGTGCAGTCCCACTGGATAGCATTACCTCAAAACACACGGCGGAGCAGTGATGCACAATGCGCAGAGAGTTGTCTGCATTGGTTCAAAACCCCACCCACACTGTGAACGGCTGAGATGCAAGGACACGGGCTGCTCCCTGCAATTAGCTCTTCCTCTACTGCGGCCACCTGACTGCTTAAAAGTGCCCCTAGGCCATCCTGTTCCCCCTGCCCTGTGCCCTGGAGACGGCACTGCAGAATCAGCTATCGATAGTGGTGTAGAGGAGGCCCATTGAGAGCCAATTTGCTAACCACAACAATTCAATGCATCTGCCTTGGCCGGCTCCATGTCTCACCATTTGACTGAGACAGAGGCTGCCAGAAGCTGGGCCTGGCAGTAACTGATGTGCTGGAGCTGGGAAACTGCATTGCCATTTGGCTCCTGTCACTTTGGACCAGTTGTTTTAAAAGAGAGTTATTTCAAAATGACCGGCTTCATTCCTTCTAGCGGGAGCCACAGGAGCTGCAGAGAGGAGTAACCTCACCTGCTCCACAGGAGCTGCAGAGAGGAGTAACCTCACCTGCTCCACGGGAGCTGCAGAGAGGAGTAACCTCACCTGCTCCACAGGAGCTGCAGAGAGGAGTAACCTCACCTGCTCCACGGGAGCTGCAGAGAGAAGTAACCTCACCTGCTCCACAGGAGCTGCAGAGAGAAGTAACCTCACCTGCTCCACGGGAGCTGCAGAAGGAAGCCACAGCAATTGAGCAGCCACAACAAGCACGCAAGCCACAAGCACGCACACAGCCTGGCTGTTAGGCGGAGACAAAGAATGTGGGACGCAAACCCACATCAAGGTATCTTCTCTCCGAAGGGTATCGGTCACTGCATCAACCCGTGCTTCCTGACAGGAGGCCGGTTAGGATTGGTTATGCTTTCTCTGGCCTCTGGGTGCACATGTGCCATCCCCGCTTTAATATTTTGGAAAGGACCTGATTGCAGACTGGAATTCTGATAATATTTAGCGTTTACATCGGACGTTCCTACATACATAATGTGTATGTGCAGAAGTGCGTGCGCACACACACACCTACATATTCAACCCCTTTAACAAAACATTTCATTCATTCTCACAAAGCCCACGTGAGGTAGACTTTTCTCCAGCTCTCCCCTATGCCAGTGCCTTGCTGACCCAGTCTGCCCTGCAGCCTCCCTCTTCTTCAAATCCTTTGTCTAGACACTCCTTTTGGCCAGGCTTCCAATGCCAATCTGAAACACTCAGTGATGAGAAAACCGACTGAGAAAAGGAACGAACAAGAAGTAGATGTACTAGGAGTGCGAGTCGCCCACGTGCAGACAGGACAGCCTTAGGTCAAGGTACCACTCCAACCCCACCTACGCCCTATTTTGGAGGCTTACATGGTGCCTAGGCTTTGTGCTAGCTCACTGCCCACAGGCGAATTTCACAAGATCTTTCACCATGTCCTCCTGGTTTCCATAAGAGCGAAGCATTATCCTTATCGCTGTATCCTCCACACAGGCTAGCTGGATCATTGTCCTAGAATCATAGAATATCAGGGTTGGAAGGGACCTCAGGAGGTCATCTAGTCCAACCCCCTGCTCAAAGCAGGACCAATTCCCAACTAAATCATCCCAGCCAGGGCTTTGTCAAGCCTGACCTTAAAAAACTAAGGAAGGAGATTCCCCCACCTCCCTAGGTAACCCATTCCAGTACTTCACCACCCTCCTAGTGAAAAAGTTTTTCCTAATATCCTATTGTCCTCCGTGCTGTGTCTGCGAATTGGGACCTGATCCTGCAAACACTCATGCATGCACTTAACATGAAGCCAAGGGATGGGGGCCTTAGATTGTAAAGCTCCCTGGGACGGGGATGCATTTCTTTCACTTGCCTATAATGCACCATGCTTACGGATGGCTCCATAGAAATTATAACAGGAAGGCAAGTGCTGTGATTCCCACTGCATGGATGGGGAAACGGAGCCAAGAAGAGGTGATGCACCTCGCTCTGATCTCACCAGCATCAGTGGCTGCACACGGGCAGTGCTGTGACTGGGGTTCCACCAGTATAAAGCCAGACGGGGTTGAGGACAAAGTGACTGGCCCAAGGGCACATAGCAAGTCAGTGGCAGAGCCAGGAATTCCTGGCTCATAGCTCCATGACCTTCCCCTACATCATGCTGCCTCCCTTGTGCACCACAGAAAGATTTGCTCTCAGCCCACCAGCTCCTTATGCAGCTTTGTGTGTTTGACCTATTACATGGCATCTCTGACTCTTACAGAAGGACCTGGAGGGCACCAGCCAAGAACTGAGCCCCATTGTGCTCCATGGGGTGCAATCAGATGGTAAGAGATTGAGATGGGAGCCTAAGGTCTCACAGTCTAAACAGAAAAGGTCAGAAAGGAGGGGAGGGGAAACAGGTGTGTCTTGATTTGCCCAAACTCTCACAGCAGAGTGGAGATTAAAGCGCGGATCTCCTGATGTCCAGAGCAACATCCTACTCACCGGACGATGCCGTCTCTGAGTGGAGAAAAAGATTACTTTGGAGATATTGCAGCAAGCATTCGTAATTGACTACAGACTCTCAGTGCCAGTCTCTGGCCCTCCCCGGGAGTGCTGAAAAGTGCAAAGTTAGAATAAAATAAAAATAATGTAGACAAAAGCCCTCTCTTTCATGGAGCGTTAGCTGGGACTTAGGCTGTTACTTCATGAAATCCCTTTCACCTGGTGTTATCGGATGAGATTGCACCTGCACATAAATCTGAGAAAGATTTAATTCTTTTGCACTTCAGAAAGCCCCTCAATATTAAAGCTGCTCCAGCGATCACTTTCCCATGACATGCACTCCTGTTATTCCCTCCGCCCTGCTGCAGTACAAGGGTAAACAAGGAACGGGACACCGGAGAGAATGCGCTAGGGGGCGATCTGTTAAAAGTGTTCCCAGGACACGGATCAGGATCTGAAACATTTCACCTTGGAGTCACTGGCTCCAATGAAGCTCACATCAACAATGCCAGCATGACATGGCCAGGCATGACATGTCTATACTGCAGTCAGAGGTGTGACTGCTGCATGCATAGGCAGACCTGCGCTAGCTTGGATCTAGCTAGTTCAAATAACAATAGCAGCAAAGCCCTGGCAGCACGGGCTGGACAAGCCCGCCTGGGACCTGGAAACGTATGTGAGCGGCTACTCTGTGCTGCCACAGTTTTGTGGCTATTCTGATTGGCACGAGCTAGATCCAAGCTAGCTCAGGTCACACCTCTAACTGCAGGGTAGACCTACCCACAGACCTGCTCCTCGTGAAGAGAGGTGTCCCCATCACAACACCCACTAGGACGACACAGGAAGGATGGACTTTTGGCTAAAGGCACCGGTACAACTCCTACTTCTGCCACTGACTTCCCGTGTGACGGTGGGGAGTCACTCCAGCCTCAGTTCTGTCTGTAAAATGCAGGTGGTAATATTTCCTTCCTCCCGCCTCTTGTCTTTGCAATATCTCAAGGGTAGGGGCGGTCTCTTTCAGTCTATGTGGCTAGCACAAAGGGGCTCCTGGATGTTACCAGAAGAACACACATGGGTCCACCATTAAAGGCTGTCATAGCAGAGCGAGGAAAGGGTGACCGGCCCATGGAGAATTAACATCCCCTTCACTCAGATGTGGTGGATGCAGAATGGAGCAGGGCTGAATAAAGGAAACGTGTCTTGCTCTCTGGGTAAAGACAGGACTTCGTCCTGTGCCGAGCCCCTTCCGCCCACGCTACATTCACTTGACATGAAAAGGCTGAGAGAGCCACAAGTGTGGTAGTTTGCTCCCAGTTTAGGAACGGCTCTAGGTCCCCATTCATCTCAGAACAGCCAGAGGGGCACGGCTGAGAGGCAGGGCTCGACAGTAAGCAGTGGTGGTCAGATATGAAATGTATGGGTTGATTCAGGGCTGTAATGCCAGGGTGAAGGGCAGGTAAACTGCAGTCTGTTTTCTTGAGCCCATTCCAAAGCCACAGCTCCCAGCGACAGCGGCTGGTTTGAGGAAATGGACGGCTGGGCAGGACAGCTTGGCGTTCTTCCCTTTTCCCTGAAGAGGCTTCTTTGCTCTTCGATACAGTATATTTTATAAATAAACAGAATTGCATTGGCTGGGCTCATTGGGATGCGCTGGCTGCGTTTGTGGGACAGGGCAATGTTTTTGGAGCAGGTGTTAAGGATACGTTCTTTAAAACATAATTCTTGGGCCGTGCAGTCAGGATGTTCGCAGCTTCCAAGAAAGGGAACAAACCCCAGACTGGGCTTGGCAGGACCTTGGCCCACAAGGAAGCTTCTTAACTTGGAGCTAGAAGTAGCCTGAAGGGTCAGCTTGGTTTCCGCACCGCTCAGGAAGAGAAAATGCGTGTCAGAGAATTAGAACGATCTGTAGCTTGCACTCAGGGCTCCTACCCAGGCAGAACCCACTCATGCAAGGGTCCTGTCCACAGGCTCTGCCTGACTCACCCCCTCTCCAGTGGATCAGCCCAGTGAGCAGTCCATGACCCCAGCACTATATGAAATGGGGTTTAGACATTCCCCAAATACTGCGATTCCTCACCTTAAAAATAAATAAATAAAACAACCCAGAAAGTTGGCCTCAAACTTATGCGTAGCTGATTTCCAACCTCATGCCAGCCGGAGCAAAACTGCCATGAAGTCAAAACCACTTGGAATTGGCTTTGCTCACTCTCTCAAATCACACCGGGCATGCTGCAGAGACCTCCAAGCCAACTACAACAAGCTGCCAAATAGAAACACCTAAAGGCGGCTGATCTGGAACAACATCCGGTGCAAAGACTCTGCAGAACACCCAGCCACTTGAAAATTTTCCAAGTCCCAGACTAAGGACCCCACAATCCCACACCTTCTCCAGAGGGCTTATCTTAGGGGTCCAAACATCACAGAATTGAAGCAACCCCAGCTCCTCTCCTGCAATAGATTCCAAATCTGCATGGGCCACCAAGCACAATACTTGAGAAGCCCTGACTGACCTTTCTATGCTTCGTAAATATAATGAAGAAGGTTAATGGTGACATCTGTGGCTTTTCCCTAAGGCCACTGCACCAGCAGTGCAGCGATTGAATAGAAACAGGGCGTAGAGAAGAAGGTGTCATGTGGGAACTGAAAGAACGGCAAGAACAACAAGCTTTGTAACAAAAACATCAAGGTCCAATAGTGCAACTCTCTCCTGGTGTAAACTCCAATAACTTCACTCAAGTTACACCAGGGATGCATTTGGATCCCTGAGCGTCCCTCATTGGTATTATCTGTATTACAATAGACCTAGCTAGCCCCAACCAAGAGCACAGCCCCGTTTTACCAGGTGCTGGGCACCCACAGGGAGCGACTGACCCTGCTCTGAAGAACTTATGACCTAAACAACCAAATGGTGGGAGGGGAAATAGAGACGGAGAAAGGATAAGGGACTAGGCTGAGGTCACACAGCAGGTCAGTTTACTAATTGCTAGTTTAGTGCCTTGTCACTCACGGTCCATTGGATCACATGGGGTTCTCGTCTTTGGTACACCAGATCCCCAGAAACAGATTCCCTCCCTCCCTCCCATTGCCCATCACAACTAAAATGAACCAAAACAATAACTATCGACTCTGCAAACAGTTCCATTTTTTGTCTAAGACACTAAAAAATCCTCAGTTAAAATTTTGCTGCACGATATACACACGTTGCTGGAGGGAGGATAGATGTCATGGTGAAAAATGCTATTGAGGAGATCAGTAAAACCATAATTGTCAATTTTAATGTGCAACTTGCTGAGGTATGCTCTGGGTGTTCACTGTCTTGGTAATTTTCTTCACCAGTTATTCTTTTAGTTGTCTTCAAGTACGGCTGTATGTTATGAGAAACAAATCCCAGGACTAATATTTCTACCGTGTTCATTACTGTAGGATCTGAGCAACATATTTGGAAGAAGGGGCTGACATAAGTTAAGGATAAATATTGGCTCTTTGATGGGACTTATAGAAAGGAGAATATTCACTGTCTTCTGCATCGTTGGCATTTCTTTCATTCTTTTGAGATTCATCCATAGTCAGTAAAGCAATTCCAGTGATTTAAATGGGATGCAACAATTCAATTGCATGTGATAATTTGACTGCTAATCATACCTCTGGGGTGGGGAAATGGCAAAATAGATCCACTGAACAATACAAGTGCAAAACAGATGTGAACATCGCATTTCCAAGACTCCCTGTATCAAGTGATGCAGACTGACCAATCAGCTGGTTTGTTATGGCTCATGAGCACTTGCATCCTATGAAGCCAAAACCGAATGAATTGGAAAAGGCCGTGAAATCCAAAGGGTAACTTTCATTTCTTGATGGATCATATATTTTAAATAGCCAGTGGTTGCTGGGCAAGAGCTCTCCATATGAGTTACTCCAGTATCTTGTCTGTCACAAGATTTAAAACATATCCATCACTATCAAGTAATTTTATTATCTGGGCACAAACCACAGAGTTCTCCCTTCACTGTTTGCAAGAATTTTCATGGTGGTTCTGATTAATAATACAAAGTCAGTAATGCCATCTGTAACCCATCTGTGTTCTCAAAAGGCGCTCCATATTAATCCAAAGGATGGAAAACTTTCTGTACACCAACAGCCTCAGGTGATTGTGGGGAGTTGTCAATATATGTGCCACAGCCTTCAACTGCTTTATTAGTATTGGAGCTATTAGTGCACAGTTTCAAAACCAGGATCTTCCAGCTCTTTACGGTTGTCATTAGCTTTGGAAACTCCTCCTTCAGATGCTTCCAGCACAAAGCGTTACCAGAAGCTGCCTCTTGCATCTCCAGGAAATTTGGAGCAACATTTATCAGCAGCTTTTTCTTCCCGATGTTGCATTATTTTTGGAGTTACACATTTAAAATTCACTGTATCCTATGTTTAGCTATTTTTCCAGGCTGCGTACCATACCGGCTTTCTTGTCATTTGGGTTTCTCTGTTGCTCTTCTGGACACAAGAGACGGCAAATTTGAGAACTGCTGCAAGAACTTATTCTCATGTAGAAAAAGCCAAGGTACATAATCTTAGCTTCCCAATCCCTTGACAGTGAAGATGGCTGCCTGGGATGGGAAACTTTTTTTCAATGTTTATTCTGCCGGTCATTTTATTTTAATGTCATAGGTTGAAAATCCTGTCTTTCTGGTTTTGGTGTGTCTTTTGATTCCATTCCTCCCCCCGCTCAGTTTAAATAATATCACTGCCAGGTGATTGAAAGTAATTGGGACAATTAATTTTAAGGTTGTCAAGAGAGCCTTACTGGCATGTTCTTCTTTTTAACTGACAGTTTCCTGTTCTTTTGGGCTTTCTTTAGGCGCTGCCTTCAAGTCAAACGTCTGTAACAAACCTGGCTGGGTCTTCCAGACTGATCTCTCCTCCACTGTGCAAGTCATTTTATAACTCCACTCATGGCTTTCCAGACACATTGGCTGTTAATCTGCTTGTAGATATGTAAATTCCCAGGGAGTCCATAAATCATTTTTCAGCTATTTGGATAAAGTTAAGAGTTTCAGTCTGAACTCCCAAGTAATTTAAGCTGAGCAGCATGTGCCTGGAACTGTCTCATGTGCAAACGACCACCCTCTTCTGATTTAAATCCCTCCTTTAGAATACATTTCTTCTAGGAAGACTTTCAACAATAATCCACTAAAGAAACGGATCTTTCTTTCTTTTTTTAAAAAAAAAGTCATGATTTTTGAGCTTGGTCTTACAGCTGGGCTAATGCTGGGTCTATACAGGATTGTCCATCTCACTGGGACTACTCACATGCACAAGTACTACTCAGTGCGAGTAAGGGTAACAAAATCAAGCCTTTAGATGGTTAATTCCTTGGAGGAGAGATGATGGGAGAAATCCAGGCCCTGCTGAAATCAATGGGAGTTTTGCCACAGACTCCAATGGTATGAAATTCACCCCAGTGATGGCCAGCCCAAGGGTGAAGCAGGACTTCAGTGGTACAGAAGACTTAAGTAGTGTCTAGGCCTCATGTGGGCAATCTGGCATTGGGCATTGCCTCAATGGGATTACACAAGGTATAAAATGGAGCAGAATTTGGCCCATTCAATTTAGCATGCAATACAGAAACCAGGAATTTCTGCTGGCTCGGGTGGAAATATATGTATAGCTGAAGTAACAGATGAGGCAGGTACTGTGCGGCTCAGCATTTGTTATATGTTGACCAGGCTCCATACAAGGCTGCCCGGCAGCTAGCATGGGTCTCAAACACAAAAGACAGTGCCCTGGGTGGGGGAAATGAGCCATGACATTGGTCATGTAGGTTATTAACAGAGAACCCTTTGAGATTATCTGCTGCCCCCTAACAGGAGCGGCCTAGAACTGCACGTGCTGCACAACCTGACTGCACAACCATGTGATTACTGTGATAATATTTTTACTGCAGTTAGTAATAATTTTGCAGTCACTGGGCCAAATCCTGCTCTAATTTATTTGTATGCAGACCTGGAGTAAGATCACTGGCTTCAAAGAGAGTCACTCTGGAGTGACACTTCCATGACTGAGTGCAGGGTTTGGGCCAGTCTGTATAGTTTAATATATTAGATATGGTATGTGTACACACACACACACACACACACTTTATTGTACAGGGTGTGTGTAACTTACCTATCCTGTAAATTCACTGTATCAATGTCCTCCATCAAACTTGGTCCAGTTTGTTACAACTCCTAGTGTCTAAAGTAAATAATACAGTTGTTTCCACTTGCTTGTTGAGTGGTCTAATTCACACACATACAGCCTGCGGGCAAATCTCTCTCTCAGGAGTTCTCAACCTGGTTATTCCGTCCCCACGGGGTCACTCACAGGTGTCAGAGGGTCATCATGACCACCCTTGCTCTTCCCATAGAGCTAACAAGCTCATAGGGGGTGTCCCAGAATCAGGGCCGTCAAGTGGGGCAATTTGCCCCGGGCCCCGCAGGGGCCCCCACGAGAATATAGTATTCTATAGTATTGCAACTTTTTTTTATGGAAGGGGCCCCTGAAATTGCTTTGCCCCAGGCCCCCTGCATCCTCTGGGTGGCCCTGCCCAGAATAGAAAAGGTTAAGAGCCATTAATCTATCATGTCCTACCGTCACACTAGGCTAGGAGAGATTGTATTGAATCCAGGAGCAAGACACAAGCTGGAATGATGGTTTTTGAGGTAAAATATTCTATCCATCACCAGTGCCCTGACCATAAAACTCCACGTCTTTCCCCTGCCATGTTTTAGCCACCTTTTGATGACTGGTTTCCCCAAAGTAGGGTTGCCACCTGGGTTGTCCTTTCTTGAAGTAGCTGTCCCAGGAAGTCTGGAAAGGTGTTCAGCACACACTGGCAGCTGGCCAGTTTTATGGCTCGGGGTCATCTGAGATATTCTGGGTTTTTGGTACCACAGAGGTGGCGACCCTCCCCTAAGGACGTTGCTCAGGAGGTTCAGAGGGCCGCCAGCCTTGGGAAGAAGTTTCACTGATGTCAAAGCCAGAAGGGACCATTGTGGACATCTCGTTTGACCTGTTGCATCGCACAGGCCAGGGAATCTCCTCCAGTTAAGGGAATGCCTCATGGAATCCACACGGCATTTTATCTGGTTCTTTCAGAATAAATGACGTATGCACGACTGACCATCAATTCAACAGGCTACTGGGCTAGAGGAGAGAAGGTGCCTTTCCAGTGTTTCTGTGGGGTCCCAAGGAGTCAGTTCTGAGAGGAGATTTAAGCCCTTCTGGGAGCTAGTTTCCAGTGATTTTGGGTGCCTAGCCTGAGGCATCATAAGGGGGCCTGGTTTTCAGGCAGTGCCAAGCACCCATCCTCTGAGATCAAGCCTGTCAAGGTGCGTTGTAGGACTTGGCACAAGACACACTTAATGGGATGGCCCTGCCTTTAAAAACACTCCGCAGTTCACGCTGATTAATGGATCTTCCCAGGTAAGGTCAGCATCATCCCCATTCGACCTCCATCCAGCCCAACATCCTCTCTTGGACAGTGGCTAGAGAAAGGTGAAAGAATCCCCCCCCCCCCCCACACGACTATTATGGAATAGCCAGCCCACAAGGTGAATTTCTTCCTGACCCCCATTAGCTAGAAGCTGGTTTATACCCTGAAGCAGGAGGTTTTATGCCCCTTATATCTTTTATTTAATCCTATCTAACGTGACTGTGGATGTTCCCATTATCCACAGCCATGACAAATCCTTTCGGACTGCTACTTGGCTCTTGGCCTGAACAGTGTCTAGTTCTTACTGTCATTCACATGGGCACCGGTAATAAAGATTCTATGGGAAGTTAACCAACAATTCTATTGGTGCACAGGACTAGAGCTCACTCTCCCATCATGACATGACAACGACCGGAGTATAAACCAGGACACATTTGGGGGCCAGTGTAGTCAGCAGTTCTGGCTCACAGACACTGAGAACAGACCTGTGGAGTTAGGGGGAACATTTCCCCCCCTCCAACATAATCACATGCAAGAGCAGATCCTCAGCTGGTGTAAATCAACGTGGCTCCAACCCATCAGAGTTAATGAAGCCAATTCACACCCGCTGAGGAGCTGGCCTTTAACTTTAGTGCATTACTCAGAGCTTTGAGGTGGAGAGTCAGGATTATGGGCTTGCCTAGCTCATCTCTGGAAACGGCCAGCATAAGGGGATCGAGCTTCAGCATCTACCCTGTCAGTTCCCTAGGGACAGCCATGGGAAAACAACAAGGGCCAAGAAGTCACGAAACCCCGCTGCTGGCTTGGGGCAAATGCTGGATAATCGGTGCCCTCTCACCTCTACTCTGTTGCTGGCATCTGCCTTGGCCCTCATAAAAAAAAAAAAAGAACTTTTAAAATGAAAACAAAGCCCCTGGAAATCCAGCCTCGCGATCTTCACCTGCCCAACCTGCAGCCAACTACTCACGCTGTAATCTCACCTTTTCTACAAGGTTTGATTCACACACACACACACACACACACGGAATCACCCAACATAAAAAAAAGTTATGGCCTGATCAGAATTCAATTGCAAATCAATACAACTCGCCTCTTCTAGGACGGCAACTCTCTGTATTTCTTTACATGCACACAGAAACCCACCACCGCCTCCTGAGTGGATTTTCCCCCTCTTAGATTCTTTACATCTCAGACATTCTAATTGCTCCCAGACACCCAGACTGTAAGTTACATGGGAAACAAGCATTGCTTGCCTATGGAATCTTATTTGACAGTTGTGTGCCCAGTGCCGCTAACAATGTGCCTAATGCAGACAAAGAAAATGTTTCAAAGCTGGAGGAGGGTTTTTTTATTATTATTATTATTATTCTTTAAGTCTAAATCACGCTCTCTTTCAAAGATCGCCAGTGCTAAGCACATAAATATATTCATGAGCTCTGTCTCATGGTCTGGAAAGATACAATAGTTAGGAAAATAAATTCCATATGAAATTTGTTGTGGTACAGTGGGCTTGGCATCTGAAACCCATACATTTCCCCCCCCAGCAGATGCCTCGTTCCAGCTGTTGGCAGGAGAAGCTGGCTACCTCACAAACACTAGCCAACAGAGGGCTCTTCATCAGTAGGCACCTGATGAAAGTCAGCAGAATACATGAAATGGGAGAAGTAACTTGCAGCCTGTTCCCCCAGAGGAAACTTTAAATCTGTACAACGTAATCAGGTTTCAGGAGCAGACGCTGTGAAGTACTGCGGCCTTCGGGAACGGGCTGTTAGAACTTCTCCTGCGGCTTCCTGTTACTCCATTCCTGACCTCTGAACCTGAATGACTGTCGCCAATCAGTTCCTTGATTTTCTGCCCTTCCCGGGACAAAAGTCTGCTGCTCCCATTTCTGGGGTTAGCAAGGGGGAAAAAATCTTGTTATGTTTCTCTAAGATTTGCCTTCTGTTTTGCATTTGCAGTTTCTTCAAAGATACGGTGCAACGCCTGCCAAGATTCCAGAGACGATAGCCGTAGAAATGTAGACCGTTTTTTCCCAACCAAATTCAAAGAAAACAAATGTCAGGCCAAGGGTTGATATGAAATAGTTTAAAAAGGAGAAAAAGCTGCCTTAGAGCTAGGTTTACATTAAAATAAATTTCTGCGCGGAGGACTTGACTGAATTTCTCGCTCAGAAGGAAGAAAGAGTGGGGGGAGGGGAGGGAAGGGAAGGGAAAGGCAGGAAAGGATAAAGTTACCTGCCAGTTAGGTCCGGCGTTCCTGGGCAGGCAGGGTGTGATGAGATAGGCCCTGGAGGAAGGGGCTTTGCACAAAAATTAGCAAGGTTTTTTGGTGAGCACGCAGCTTCGGACATGGCGCTGTCTGGTGTGCGTCTAGCTAGTTCCTTACGTCTCTCTGATCGCCCTAGCTATGAGCACCCGGCAACCATTAAAAAATGGTCTTTGCAACACCCCGGGGAAGGGGCAAAGCGTTCTAGCCACTATTTTACAAAGGGCGACTGAAGCACAGCGAGATGAAGTGATCTGTCAAAAGTGATACAGGGAACCTGTGGCGGCTGAGCCTTCCTCATCTTCTTTGGGGTTCCTATGACAGTCCCTTCCCAGGACAGTCCTTTCCAGGCCCCTTGTCATCTAGGGCTGGAGGTTCAACATGGAACGCGCAACCTCCACAGTTCAATAGGGTCCAGCTTTGAAGGCCCCCAGGACCACTCGTTTAGCCAGGTGTGGAACTGACCATCAACAGAGCAGTGGGAAGGGCTCGGCACACAAAAGCAGCCAGGGCCCAGTCCCATGAGGAACTGGTGCTGAGCCCCCTCGGCTCCCACCCAGTTCAGTGGAAGCTCAAGAGCATGGACTGCCCTGCAGGGCTATGGCAGCACATGGCCTTTTGCTAGATACCTGGGCCAGGTAACGTACACCTGTGATGAAGGGCACTGCCAATGAGGGGGGTGCTGAAGGACTAGTCAAGTCCATGACTCAGCATGGGTCAGGCCCTGAGTTAACAGATGCATTTCAGCTGTCTCTCTCCCTTACCCCAGTCTGAATCCATTCAGCTCCATGGAGTGACTCCTGATTTCACACCAGGCCAAGTGGCTAGTCACACACAAAGAACAGAACTAGATACTTTACCGGCTCTGTGATTGTGGGCGAGGTGGGGGGATTGTTAGAAATCTTGGCACCCTGAGCATACCGGGCATGGCTCAGAGCACCCCCAGAGATTTCTAGGGCTACAGATCAGCAAGGTGCTCATCTAGGATACGTGGTCTCTGGTAACGGCCATGCTACCAGGTATATTAAAATGTACCCCATAGCTTCAGTACAAAACAAAGATCTATTGCTAAAGTCTCTGCGACAAAAGGTGCAGAATGAATTAATGTAACCAGCAGGTTCTGTTCTACTGCTGTCATGTACTAAAACAACATGGTCAAGTTCATTTACCACCAAGGTAAATTCATGTTTATCACAGAGTTACACTGAGTTTGGTCCAGACTCTGCTCTCCACGACACCCGTGTAAATGCAGATTAACTTCAATGCAGTTGCTATGGATTTATGGCATCACACTTGATGCTTCTCTCCTTTACCAGGTTCATACCTCTGACTTCAATGGAGCTCCTTCTGAATGACACCTTTGTCAGAGAGATCAGAATCAGACCCATAGCTGCTACATAACCGTAGATACCACCAACTCAGTTTGAACTCTGTCCTCAATTCTCTACAGACCAACAGCTCCCAGCTTCCTGTTCAGATGGATATCAGATTCATAGCTCCCTGAAAATGGTAAGTGTAGATGGTGAAGGCTGGGAGACATGGAATAAATATTTCCAGTTGAGTTTGCTGCAATCTTTGCAGCTCCAAGGCTTTGAAACACCAATGCACCCTTCTGATGCACTATCACAGAGCTGCAGTCCCTTCGGATGCCTTGTGAAAGGAAAGCAATACATGGAAAGCCAATTCTAGAGGCAGTAAAAGGCTCACTCTATAAAATTGCAATGTGTGAATGTGTCACTTTTTGGGGAGGTCACATGTTCAATAATTCTTTTCTCCCCATGTCCTACATTCAATAATCCTTCCTCCCCTATGTGACATTTACTAATCACATGTGCAATAATCTGCTCTGTGCATCATGCAGGCAGAACCTCTTGTCTTCCGACTGTGTATGTTACAGGCTCTCATGTCATGGACAAGTTGCAGTGGATTTACACAGTTTATAGCCCTCTGTTTGTGCAGAAGGTGCGCTTCATCCCCCAGATAACCGGCTCTCACGAGCTAGATATTAACTCCCAACACCAACGTTGGCCCCGAGGCTACAGTGCTAATCTCCGAGTTCTGCTCTTGTTTCAAAACGGCAGCACATTCAAGCCAATGTTTTCACCAGTGGCCACGGATCCCAGATGCCTCAATATCTGGATGCTCAACTACAGACCCATTGGGCCGGATTCTCTTGGGGGGGGGGGGATATCCTATCTCCTAGAACTGGAAGGGACCCCGAAAGGTCATCGAGTCCAGCCCCCTGCCTTCACTAGCAGGACCAAGTACTGATTTTGCCCCAGATCCCTAAGTGGCCCCCTCAAGGATTGAACTCACAACCCTGGGTTTAGCAGGCCAATGCTCAAACCACTGAGCTATCCCTCCCCCCAGCCATGCTGAGCAACAGCCATCCCAGGGGAAGTCAGGGGGAGTTGTGGGTGCTTACTGCTCTCTGAAAATCAGGCTCCGTGAAGGCATTTCAAGTTGGGATCCGTACACTCCTCGGCCCCCTTTGACTATGCTGTCCTCAGCGTCTGTGAGAGCAGCGAGACCAAGATGAGTTGCTTGCAAAAGGGCACCCAACCTTTGCAGTGCTGAGGGCTGCAATGGCATCTTTCCTAGGGTCCCCTGTCCCCCGTCAGAACTGCACATGGATTTATGGAAAGTAAGTGTGGTAGATTGGGAAGGTGCCTTCAAATTCAGTACAGAATCTGCTTGCAGCAAGGTGGAGCTGGGACCTTTGTGTGCTCCAGGATGCACCTGGAAGGTGGCCTTGTAGAACCACATGGAAAGAGCTGGAGGGGCAGTGGGGCCGAGGATGCTGGAGATCTGCTGCCATCTTGAGAGGGGGATGTGAACAGCACAGTAAAACCTTAGGGGTGGAGAGAGGTAATTTCACCCAGCTATGCATGTAGCGCCTCCCAGCGGCTGTGCCTATGTGGTACTGTACGGCGGCACAAACTGACTGACTACCAGTGGGATGTATCATGCTGGGAGACCCTTTGGGGGTGGACTTGGTAGATAAAGCGCCAGAGCCCAGATAAAGGAAAGCAGAGACAGGCACAGTTTTTACCTGGAAATGCACAAGGGCTAATTAGCAACTCTTGATGGTTTCCAAACTCTGACCCCAGCTAGTGGAGAGGGCACCACGGATCCAGAACCCTACTCTGCCTTGCAACCCTCGGACCCAGCCATAAGGCATAGACAAATGGAAGATGTGAACAAACTGGAGAAAGTCCAGAGAAGAGCAACAAAAATGATTAAAGGTCTAGAAAACATGACCTGTGAGGGAAGATTAAAAAAACTGGATTTGTTTAGTCTGGGAAAAGAGAAGACTGAGAGGGGACGTGACAACCGTTTTCAAGTACATAAAAGGTTGTTACAAGGAGGAGGGAGAAAATTGTTCTCCTTAATCTCTGAGGATAGGACAAGAAGTAATGGGCTTAAATTGCAGCAAGGGCGGTTTAGGGACATTAGGAAAAACTTCCTAATTGTCAGGGTGGTGAAGCACTGGAATAAATTGCCCAGGGAGGTTGTGGAATCTCCATCATTGAAGATTTTTAAGAGCAGGTTAGACAAACACCTGTCAGGGATGGTCTAGATAATACTTAGTCCTGCCTTGAGTGCAGGGAATGGGATTATAAGACTTCTCGAGGTCCCTTCCAGTTCTATGATTCTATAAGGAAGGGCCATGATTGGGTGGCAACTGGGCCACGATTGTGAAGCCTTTACTCAGTCCAACTCTCATTGGCCGGACCGGGTGCCTCGCCCAAGTAAGGATC
Organism: Emys orbicularis; assembly: GCF_028017835.1. NCBI lineage: Eukaryota > Metazoa > Chordata > Testudines > Emydidae > Emys > Emys orbicularis. The sequence continues at coordinate 3,450,445 of NC_088705.1, read as the reverse complement.
CAGGACAAACCCAGACAGCCTGTTTCTCAAACCCAAACGCTCTGTTGCTTCCAGTGGATGTGCCCAGAACCCCCCCCCCCCCCAATCTCTTTTTCCACCCTGCAATCTTAGCTGCTTCCAGCCATTTCAGACAGGGTCAAGGCTCCCAGAACTTTGCCCAGCCAAGGAGCTAGTGCCAGCAGTTTTCTCAGAGCCCACCTAACCAGTGTAACTTGGAGCCACAGTTTTCAGTACAGAGACCGTGTGGTACAGAGATCAAGGGCTGCACCAGAGAACCCCCAGAAAAAGCACAGCTCAATTTAAACACCACTAATCGGAAGGAAGGTTCAAGAGAGACGGAAGGTGAGGTGACAAAGGGAAACATACCCAGATACTGGTGCAAGGGCTGACAGCAGTCTGTCCTCCAGGCAACAAGATGGCACTGGGGGAAGAAAGTGCAAGCAGTCAGTGACAGCAGTGGAACCTGCCCGACATGCTCCAAACAGAGAGAAGAAACGGGCACTTGGCCCCTTCATGTAACTGAGCCTCTCGCCTTCTCCTGCCCTCCCTTTGTCCTGTAAGACTGACTGACAGCCTAGCCTTTCCTTAGGGATTTAAAGCATGTGACTTTTGTGGGTTTTGTCAATTAACTCTTTAAAAAAAATGCATCGCAAGGTCTCTATATTGCACTTTTCTTGATGAATTTTCCCTTCCAGTGGGGGCCGGGATCCCAGCTGATTTTCCGCATCCCATCCCCAGCCCCACCTCAGGCCTCCAAACTTCATTCACCCTCCACCTGCCAGGCAGGCTGGCTTCCCTTTGCCCGTTTGCCACAGCCCCTGCTTGCTGCGCCACGTCACTCATTCAGCTATCGCTTTCACAGCACAGTTCACTGATCCTGCTCTGCGCTGAGCCGCTAGAGAGCCTCTAGAACTGGGTCTAGCCAACACCAAGTTTTGATCAACAGTTGGTTGTCAGTTCTTAAAGGCCCAGTACCAAGATACCTTGTTGATTACCTAGAACATCACAGCCGGTCGGGGTCACCTCTTGATCTTCCTGTTTCAGTATGGCACTTCTGCACAGACCCCTGTCTCTAGGAGGAAGGGGCTAGATCCAGTGTATTAGGTGTAGTGGCTACCACTAGAAAGCTGGGCCCATGCCTGCTTTCAGGTTATGTTTTTTAATTAGGTTTTTTCTTACTTCTCTCCAATTCAAAGTGCTTACATTGCACACAGTTTCGCATGCACACCTTAGACACAGATACATCTTAGCCAGAGACGAGAGGCGCATAGAAAGAATCTGCGTATTGCATCTATAGCTTGGCTCAGCCCCAGTCAGATTTACCCCAGCAGCTTGGTGTCAGTTTTACAGTGGGCATACTACGCATTTCACACAGTGCAGTACGTAGGAACTTGGCCAGGTTAGCGTGACTCATTGGAAACCATTATAACCCACCAGTTGGATGGGCTGCACAGCTTGGAAAACTCCTGCTGTTACACAACAACCTTACAAAGGAGCAACAGTGATGTTGGCTTTGAATTTTAAAGATGGCCAGAAAAAGGGCATTTCTTGACATGAAAAACTTTTAAGCTTCCCCCCTCCTCCTTCACTCTCAGCTTTATGGCAGCTCAGAAGAATTTGTGCAGATTTTAATTAAGCATCTGCATTCCCTAGCAAGGCAGAGGGGACACCTATTTAGCCAAGTTCCAAACATAAGTTTATTTATTTTACAGAGAAGTTTAGACCCCTGAAAACACAGGGTTTGCAATGGAACCTCTGACGGACCTTTAGCTGTGATAAAGCAAACAGTTGTGTAATTCTTTCCTTGGTTATATTACAGATTCCAAAAGCCCTTTAACAAAGTTGTCACCTCTCTCTCAGCGCTGAGTAATGGGCATTTCAGCACAGACTGTGGGTCATCCAGATCAGACATTATTTGCAGTGGGGCATAAATGAAGGTTCATTAGCCGTTTTAGCAAACCGGGCCCCAATGTCCCACAGAACTGGAACGAGGGGCGGGGTGATTTGCCCAGAGAACCAGTGCCAGAGCTGGTACTATAACCCACCGCTCCTTCTTCCCAGTTTGCAGCCCTCGCCACTGGACCACCAGGCCCTATAGCACCAGCATCCGAACTGCCCCATCGCTCCAACGTCCCTCATTTCAAGTGACATTATCCATTTTAGGCTCAAGGTTAGCTATGGTCCATGCAAATCTGGTGTCCTTTCATGTGTCACTGCTGAAAGCTATTTAGATCAGTAATAAAGAATCACAATGCTGAGGTTAGAGAGAGTTATTTACATTCAAGGAAGGAATCCCGCAGCATTTTAAGTGTCCCCCCTTTTCTAGGGTCTCTCTCCCCTTGTGCCCCCCATATTTGGGCCTCCGCAGGCCGAAAGGTCGACAAGCCAATCAAGCTGCAGCAGTCCATAATGGTAAGGTGAACAATGGCGAGGCCATTGCAGGGACATGCCAAACGATAGGATTCACTCTAGATCTGCTTCTCAGCCTACCAGACCTACGGTCATGGCAAGAGAACAAGGATCAACGTTGCAGCTTGGAAGACAAATACCATGCCAAGCCAATGCATTTATGTATCAGCAAGAGCTGGTAGACCAGGTCAGGTCCCACTGCCATTGTTCATTCATTTCCACTCCCTTGGGGGACACTGTCCTTTGGTAGTAACAGAACTCTTTTAGCACGTTAAGACCGAGAGCTAACCAAGAGAAAGCGGCCAAGCCTGTTTGCTGCCTTGGTATTATTTGCATAGAGACACGGAGAGACTTTGAACTATTTAGACAGGAGAGAACACTGGGGCATTCCCAGTCACAGGTGAGTTATTAAAAGAGCAGCGATCCTAAATTCCAAGAAATTTCCAGCCTCCCAGCCAATTTCCCACAGGATCCTCCATGGGATTTCTGAGTTTAAGCTCAGAGGAGCCCATAAAACTAAACCATTAATAAAAATAGCATTCCCTAACAAAGCTCCTTGGCTTGCTGCTGTCCTAGTGCCCAGGACAAGAGCACAGTGGTACCAGCAGCAAAGAAAACACTTTCAATAGAAAGCGGAACAAGCGGGTTCCATAAAAATGTTCCCCTCCTGTTACCAGTTTTTGATCTGTTAGCTTCACACAGGAGACCTTTGCCCCCAAGCCAGGATGCAGGAATTTGGGTTGATGTCTGGAAGATTTCCCAACAATAAAGGTAGGAGCAGTGGGGAAACATGCTTAATCCCCACGAAACACTGAATTCAAAGTGTGATTGAAATTACCACGTTAAGACCAGCTGAGCAGGAAGATCTACCAAGATACAATTAATGAAATCTCAATTATTCTTTATAGGATAGTAATTAATACCACCTAGCTCTAATTTCCATCCCTAGAGCTCAAAGCCATTTACAATGGTGGTCGTTGCCCTGCTTGATGGACAGGCAAAGGGAGGTCGTACACCTGCATGGTATTTTGCTTGCAATAACCCATTGGGAGCCAGTAGGGCACCAACTGACCCGTTGCAGAGTAAATTCCCCTAATGCTGCAGATCATGGTTGCCCTGCAATGCTAGCCAAAATACAGCCAAGGCTTTGCCGTCAGACAGCAGGCTCAGGTCAGCACAGTGTATAAAATTAGTTACGACATTTCCAAGTATTTGGACCTGAATCTCCTATTCCCACCAGCATAACTCCATGGACCTCCGTGGAGTGACTCCTGATTTGTGCTGGGGTGAGTGAGTGGAGAATCAGGTTCACCCTCTCTGTTTCTAGAGGAAAAGAAAGCCTTGCCAAGAAACGAAAGCTGGGAATGCAGGTTAACATCACGCCCGAGCCCTGCCCAATGCCACTTGGTAGGAGTAAAGCTGCTAATAAATCTGCTCACAGAAAACCCCTCAGTTATAAGCCGTCACCTTCCCAGATAAAACAAAACGTTCTATCTAAACCCAAAGGAGGCACATTTGTTTCTGCCAGGATGTCATCTGCATTCATTTCCTGTGCTGGTGACTCACCCCGATGCATCCTGCTCATTTCCTAGGCTCCAGCGAGGAGCCTGCCCAGCATCGCCGCCCACAAGAGCTGTCCGGTGGGGGGGGGAATCAAGAGCTCAAGTGGTAGCTGTAGGTATCATGCCATCAAGCTCAATGGGAGATGGCGATGGGAGCAGAATCGGGCCCAATGAAAGGTGGAAGAAACAGCAGCAGCGGAGCCGGCCAAAAGAGCAGCACGTGGAGCTACACAACGTGGCCGGAGGCTGGCCTCAGCCGGACAATGGACACCCAGCACAGCCAGGCCGCTTGGGTCAATGCAGGGACCTGCAGGCTGCGCGGGGTCCCTGGGGACAAATGGACGCGTTACACACAGGACAAGAGCCCTTACAGGTGGGGAAGTGAGGCAGAAGGAGATTACATGAGTTGCTCACGGTCACACAAGGAGTCTCTGGCAGAGCCAGGAGCTGGGTACAATCTCCAAAGTCCCAGTCAAGTGTCTTAAGCACACGGTCCCTCTTCCTCTTTAGCCCTAGGCTTTTCCTCCTCCTCCTCCTCCTCCTCCTCATGTCCAATGCTCTAGCTTAGAGACTGATTCTGCACGGAACTTGTGCAAGTTAAGTACTTCTGGGTGTGGTTAAGGGCTACAGACCTGGGCTCTTGGTCTGCCCAGTGAGCTGTGGTTCCCAGCTCTGCCATCACACGAGTTGCTCTGTGCATGGCTGATGTCACGTACAGCGCAAACGCTCCCCCTCCACCCCCCCAACACATGTATCTTGGGCATTTGTCATAAGCAAACAGCTTAACCCCCCTCCCAGTAATGCTAATCTCTAGCTATTCAAAGCCACAATCTTATTATCATGCTCCTATTTTCCCCTGCAATCAAATATCTAGTTTAATCTTTCTTAAAGGGTTCCAGATTCCCAAAGCCCTCGCTTTTCCCATGACTAGCTGGATCACAGCACTGAAATGCAAGAGTTGAACTAAAACCATAACATCTCTTGGTTGCTTTTCTTCCCCCGTCGAGATCCTATCGCACGGAAACCTAGCCTCCTCGACAGGCACAGTAAGAATTCCTTCCTGAGGATCAGCGCTCTGTGCCCCGAGAGACCACATTACATGGCTGCTCATGTGCTGCCTGATGGGGCTTCTGCCAGAGAAGTCTGCACAGCAGCAAAATAGAAATGGTTTCATATGCCTCCAACCATGCCAGGGGGAAAAACAAACCTGGAACTTGTGTCGCTTGCGGGGATGAAAGGAATGTGGCTTTTGATGTGCGCTGGATCCTTAGAGGCCCAGAAATCTTCAGGAGCTGCATAGTTTTCTGGGGATGTCAGAGCCCAGGGCCAGCTCTTCATTGACAAGGCTGAGACCGGTTTCTTCTCGTTTTGTTGGATTGTTGCTCCCCTCTGCCAAGCAGCATTTGCGGCCCGGCATGCTGGCTTCCCCCTGGAGGAGGAATCAGTGATGCGGAGCCAGGGTATTGTCTTAGCGGAGCCTGTTTGTGCCACATACACCAGCCTTGGGACGGAGGTGGTCACGACTGGCGCTCAGACAATCCCGGCCTCAAACCTGTGCTGGGCTCCCAGCAAGCAACTCTGCTCCCCAGCTTGGCTAGTTAGCGAGACACAGCAAAGAGAGTCTCTCCAGCTGGCGCTTGCTGCGGCTCCGCCCCAACAGAACGTGCATCACCCACCTAACAGCACCCCGGCATTTCTTCAAAGCCACCGCCCCCACCCCACCCCCGAACGCTAAGAGAAAGATCTGTAAGACTAACAGCCCCATTTGGTGACTCCCACCATAAGTCTCTACAGTACAGTAGCACTTTGGTACAGGATTGACACTGCCCTGGCTCAAAGCAAGCAGAGTAGGCTAAGTTCACCCCTGGTGTAACTCCACTGCTCTCACCATTTACTCCAGAGAGGAGTCCAGCCTGGGGTGCCTTCGGCTAGCAAGATGCCTCGGCACACTCTTGCTATGTCACCCTCATTTGACTTCGGTATAAGGCACATGGACCCTTTAAAGTCTGTCCTATTTGGGTCTGAAATTACATCGTCTCCCTGCTGGGGCTAAGCCTAACACAAGCAGTGTAGAAGTGACCACAAACTTTGGGAGTAGCCACCTACATGGCAAGAGACACCTGCCAGGGATAGAGACGCATTGTTTTTTGGTAAATGGAAACGGGGTCTTTATACCAAGGCCAGCAGTTCAGTCATCTCTGAAGCCGGCCCTTCCTGCTCAGAGCGTCTGAGTGCCGCCTCTGCTCCCAGCCATCTCATGAGTTAGCCGGAGACAGATGATTTTGCGGGGAATGATGCCACAGGCAGAAGCAGCCTGCCTCAAACCAGGCTTTTCCCAGGAACCGACGGCAGATCAGCGTTTCCAACGCACTGGACTTCAGTTCAAACAAATAGCAGATCCCAAAGCCTCCCAGCTCCTTGCCTGCTGCACCAAGCCCAGACATCTAAATAACCCGGCAGCAGGAAAGCTTGGAAGCAGCACAACAACATCCCCGCCACTGGCCCAGGCACGGATTTCTTTCTGCGGCTCGATTCACCATTCCAAAGAACCAGACTAAAAACCAGCTTTGTCCCCAAACTGGAGTTGTACATCTACATTGCACTAAAACATGTGGCGGGACTATACAATTCTAGTGTAGACATTCGGGCTCTGGTTGGAACCTGGACTCAGACCTCACAAAGGGGGTGGTCTCCAAACCCGGGCTCCCGCCCAAGCATCTACACTGCTAGTTTTAGCCCCGCAGCCCGAGCCCCAGAATCCCCAGGCAATTGACCCAGACTCTGAGTCTTGCGTGCCACAGGGTTTTTATGCAGTGTAGACGTACCCGTGTAGTTCTTATGAAAGACTAGAAACCGCGTCTTGCACATGCATGGAGAGACGGAGAGCTGGGATATTCCTCCAGTGATGGCAATGGCTGGAATGGGAATAGATTTGGGAGCATCTGGTTTTATGCAGCCGTTTTGCCTTCAGACCAAGGAGAGAGAAAGAAAAGGGAGGTAACTACCATTCACTGCTCAGGCATGGCTCCACTCCATCAGCTGGAAGTCAAAGCCTGGCCCATCTGATCCACCTGCCAAATTCACAGGGATGCCTCCAGCCAGGGCTCAGTCTTCCCTGCACTTGCTAATGCCAGCGGTGGACACAGTGCTTTGTCCCTTGATCCATTCTCTCGCTGCCGATTACAGGGGTGCTCTCTCGCTCTCTCCGACTCTAGGTGAAGAGTGACAGCTTGTGTGTAAGCTAGAGGTAGATACATTGCAGAGTTCCTGAAAGTTTATAGGAGCAATGCAACCTCGTGTGCACTACAAATGGCTTCCTCTGCAGCTCTTTCCATCGGCTGTTAACGCCACCTTCCTGTTTGCATTCTTCAGGTCAAATTCACCCCAGTGGAACTCCAGAGAAGCAGGGGGAGTTACACCTGAAAGTGCAGTTGCACCAAAGCTAGCAACAGAGCCAGGCATCTACCTGTTAGGATTTCTTGACACAATACCCATGCGCTGTCTTTTCTAGGGTGACCAGACAGCAAGTGTGAAAAATCGGGACAGGGGGTGGGGGGTAATAGGAGCCTATATAAGAAAAAGACCCAAAAATCAGGACTATCCCTATAAAATCAGGACATCTGGTCACCCTAGTCTTTTCTAATATCCCCACCGCTGCATCTGCTGGAATGACAAAGCCTGAAGAATCTCCTTCCAAATCCCAGCAAGGACCGACTGCTAGGTGCCCTGTTCAAAGCCAGATGGTCTGAGCTAGGTATCTGCCTCGCCTGCCCCATTTCAGACACCAAATCAGAGTTCTCTTTTGTCCTCAGCACGTGCCACAAGAGGCAATCTTTGCATGCTATCCCCAACACGGGGAGCCTACGTTTCACTCAGCCCCCAATCTCATTCTTTCCTATGAAGTCTCTGACAAGGCACGAGAGAGGCAATTAAAGTGTCACTTGGCTCCCTTGCCAACTGCATTCCCTGCTCCCACCCTCAACAATTAGTAACAATTCAGAGGAATTAAGGGTTTTCAGAGGTCCCATTTGGGGATAGTTTTATGGGGATGAACTTTAACTCAAAACTTGCTTCTGCGCTTTAAAGGCAGAGCTGAAAAGCCGCCTGGCTTGGCACCAGCCCGGCGCTCCTCATTCACCCCTCGCTGACCCTGCCATTGCGAGCTGGTGGGGCAGCCATTGCAGAGAGGCGGGGGGTTAGGGGGGTGGAGACACCCAGCAGGCCTTAGTAGTAGTACATGAATCTGCAAAGAGGAACAAACATCTAAGGTGGGGAGGGGAGACATTGCAGGGACACTGATGGCCTTGGGAAAGGTTTGCAAAGTCTCTCTGATATTTGCAGTCGGCTCCCGCCTCCCACTTCTCATCCCCTATCCAGGATCATCCATCTGCTGGCAACACCACAGTCATTGCCAAAGGTTACAGTACAGCGGCTGCACAGGGTTCCCCGCTCCTCTGTGTGTCACATGCTGCGGCCATATGGAGTGCATGGGAGGAAGCGGGAATACAGCCCAGTGTTCTCTGACCCACACCCACAGGCCCTACTGCTTAACTTAAAAGAGTTTGTGTCAGGGTGGGAGGGCCCTTTAAGGGAGCTGGACTGAGTCCCACCTGTGACTAATTAGCTGCTGCCTGGTGCTGGGTTTGAGGCCAGGGCTCAAGTGAGAGCCTGCAGGTCATCTGGTCCTTATAGGCCCAAAGCAGCTCACTTGGGAGAATCATAGAATCATGCAGGGAGCAGGTGGGTCAGGGAGAAGGGGCCAGGCAGCAGGACGTAGCTTCTCTGGTTAACTCACGTTGGACTCTTGGTTCGAGCAAGCCCTGAAAGAAGGAGCTGAAATTCCGGGACTGCTCTGAGCTTTATTTGATGCCATCAGATTACAAGTTGGCCCACAAGGCGTATGATGCATCCGACGGCCTCTTTAGGCTGCAGCCACTAGAGTGCAATAATCGCACCCAAGGGAGTGGATTTCGAGCTCTGCCATTTTGTGCAGGACACGGCCACAGTGCCAGGCACCTTTTGGGGGAGGACAGACGGACACACGTACAGATGGGTGTATTTATTATAAGACAGGCTGCATCCAGACAAGGGAAGGGGAGCACACACTGGTGAGCGCGTTACAAGTAGGTCAACATCATCACAGGCTGTGCCCACTAGGAGAGACTGTGGAGTTTGTCTCCCTCTAGGGACGGGTCCACATGGGAAGTTAACTGGTCCGTGGAATGTCAGGCCAGCATGTAGCCATGGCTTGTTACAACGTAGCCATCATTGCAGCTTGCAACATTATCTACCAGTGCGGAACTGGGGGCTCTTTCCTCACTTCTCCGAGTGGCGACCCCACCCGATATCCTACCGGGACGAAGGAACATCGGACAAATGGCAGAGGCTTCGATCATTTCAAAAGTGGAATCTTAAAAACGAGACAGACCAAGATGCTGAACAATCTACTATAGGGAATAATCTGGCATTGGCTGGTAGGGGCCAGCTGGACATCTCCACTATTCATTCTTTGATGATAAAGTAATAGGGAAGCTAATCTAGGACACAAAAGGCTGCTTGGACACCACACTGGTCATAGGGAAATCTACTGCTCTCCGTGGCAGTGAGCTGAGCCCCTGGGGCTAAGCCCCTGGAGCTGGTCAAAACACAAATGTTTCATTTTTTCCTGCACATTCCAAAAAGCAACTTTTTTTGGTTTATTTGTAATTTTAAAAACCACTTTTACCAAATTTTCACTGTTGACCCTTTTTGTTTTCCCTTTGGTTCTTTCCCCCACTCCGCTTTTTCCTGGTGCAGTTTAAAGAACACAGATGCACAAAACCACAGATGCAAACCTACACCCACCCACCCCACAACCCAGAATTTTTTTTAAAACAAAAACAGACATTTACACCAAAAAAACTGATTTCTCCAAATGAAATTAGCATGAAGAACTTTGAGTGGTTCCCCGGTATGGGGGTGGGGGGAGAGGTGAGCTGTCCTTAGGGCAGTGAAGCCGGAACCATTTGCAGTGATGACAACCCGCCTGCTGTCTGAAACTTGAAGCGTGCAGATGGGGAGGCCATAGGGTTAATATGCCCAGAGGGACTAGGAAGTCTTCAAGCATCTCCTGTTAGCAAGGCCCAGAAGTTTCTGCCACCTTGACTGTCTGAGCTGCTGTTGTCTGGGAACTACCGAGCTGAAGACAAATAGATGCATTTATTACAAACCCTTTTGGTTTTGGCTTCAAGCTGGAAAACTATTCTGCCCCCGTTTTCCATATAGACAGCGTTCTTCGGTGCAAGAAGGGAGAAGCGCTCCCTTCTGTGAGAACTCACAAAGAGTCCAGAAATCAATCATGCTTCCCCACTCTGGCCAGGCGGGCTGGTGGCTAGGACCCAGGAGACCCAGGTTCTATCCCTTCACTCTGCCCCAGAAGGCTGCATGACCCGGCTAAGTCATTTCATCTCCTTGTGTTTAGTTATGCTGGTAAGCTCCCTGGAGCAGAGAGGCCCTGATCTCAGCTAGGGGGCTCCCGTGACTGTAATACAAAGCTCAGCACTGCAGGGTTCACAATCCTGTCTACGCAGGCACTCTCACACCCTCACAAATCCCTCTTTGCATTGCAGCTGTGGAGTGGAGGCACAGCAAGGGGAGGTGAGTTGTCCAAGGTCACACAGGGAGTCAGTGGCAGAGCTGAAATTTGAATGGAGATCTCCTGACTCCCAGCCCGATGCCATCAGCTGAAGAGCTATAGAAAGCCTTGTCCTCAGTCATAGACCGGGGTGGGGCGTGTGCAGGGGAAATAGCTTCCTCAGTTTGAAGGGTGTATGGGTGGGATCCCCCACTTCAGCCAGAGAAGAGCAGTCAGTTATTTCATTTATTCAATTTGTAAACAACGAAGCCCATTGCTTAAGCCCTTGGGGTCAGGGTTAATGAAACAAAAGGCCAAGATCATTTCTAAAACAGGGTTGTCTGAAACAAATGCTCAGGGGGAAAGGACACAGGGCTGGATAAACAGGGTAAGAGGCTGCTAGATCAGGACCGGAGGGCAGATGAACCACACTGCACCTTGCCCCACATCAGCAGAGCCTGCAATTCACTGCAAACTTGGAACCAAACCTCTGCACTGGCCTTTGCGGCATGGCGGCCTGAGCCAAAATCCAGGCAAGAGGAGCCTTTCCATTGACTGCATAGGGCTGCCGGGCCTGATGTGGCCAGGTGCTCTGCTCTCTCAGTCCCCACTGACTTCAGAGGGATTGCCTTGGTGGAGGCATTCAGCGCCCATCCGGCTCAGATCCTGACCCAGGACCAGGACCAGAGTGGGTTCAGCGCTTTCCTCCACTGCTGGCTGTAAAGCAGTCTCTTCTCAGGGCTCAGAAGTTGTCAGGTACAAGGCGCCTGCATTGACTTACGACAGGCTCAGAGCGGTTTGGACTCTCTGCCCAGGGAGCAAAGGGTTTGTGCATCTATCACTGAGTATGGAATTATGCAACCTACTGGAATGCTGGCCAGGGAGCAGAATGGCAGAATGATATAACTGCTTGTGAGCAGCCCAGAAAACTCAACAAACAAATATATTTCAAGAGCTGATGGGAACTGGCAAAGTTGCAAAACCAAAATATCTTTAAAATTTGAGAAAAATCACGCAGGTGGGAGGAAGCAATAATTCACTGGGAAGTATGAAAATGATTTATTTGTTATTGGGAAAGCTACTCCACAGGCACTTCAGGACTTATGTAAGGAGCAGCAGAGACACACAAGTATCCGGATCCTACTCGTGCTATTTTTTCACCAGGGGGACCCCACTGTTACTCCTGATTTACACCAGTGTAATTGAAAGCAGAATCAGCCAGGGAGACAGACAGACACTCTCACTCTTCTGTGTTCTAGGAAACAGCAAATATTTGGAGCCACTGGCTCTTGCCTCACTTGGTTGAAACCACATTGCTATGGCTGCAGATGCTGCATTGTTGTCGCTGACTGAAATTTATGAGGCTTAACATGTGGCAGTGAGGGACGAGGGGAAAAAATTCAATCAATTCATCCTATTTTTCTAGAGGACTATACATTAAAAAGATACTACCAAAAAAGTATTGTCGAGTGCAGTTTTAGTAATTAATGAGACAAGGAAGGATGTTTTATTAATATACTGCTTTTAATCTTCAATAAACTAACTAATATATATATATATATGGTATCACTGAAATGCAGCCACCTCTGAGGTAGAACACAGCAGACAACTTGTACACATGACATCAGAGGAAAAGGAAAACTGTGACCAATGATAGTGGGGAAAATCCCTCCCCCCCCCCATGGGTTCTCTTTAGGCAAACTTTCCGTAATGCTCTCTCATTGTCCATGTTCAATTCTGTGCCAGCAAATATTAAACATTTGATTGCCTATCTGCTTTGCAGTTGCTTCCCTCGCTGTTTTGACCACGTAAATCATAAGCTGCCTATCTGCTTTGCAGTTGCAAAGGTTTCTTATGCTTGCAGATCAGAGAGCTAGACATTCCAACAATTGTTCCCACCCTTGATTCCAGGCACTGGCATAAAAGTAAGGGCCAGATTTTCAAAGTCACCTGTAGTGTTTGTACAAGGCAGATGGGACCCTGCTTTGAAGCAAGTGATCTTGTGTTTAAAGACACTGAACTGGAATGGAGAAAAATCAAGGATCTATTCCCAGCTCTCGCACAGCCTCCTTGTGTGAACATTCATCTCCCCATCTGTAAAATGGGGATAACAATACTTCCTATTTAGACTGAGCTCTCTGGGGCAGGGACTGTCTCTCGTGTGTGTACACAAGGTTTCACAAAGCAGAGCCCTGATCCCAGTATTGTAACACAAATGAATAATAGAGTCCTGCCTGATAATTTCAGCAAATTGCAGGGAACTCACCAAGCGGGCTGGACTGGGCATGTCAAGGATAGATCCAGCAGGTCTTGGCCTTCCAAACCTGAAAACTAACCCATTGACCCATCCCCTCTGGTGGATCAGAAAGGATGAGCAATTAAAGCAAGGGAGGGAGATTGCTTTGCATTAAAAGCCCTTGTGTGGCAAGCACATTAACCACATCATCCTTTGAGCCCCAGAGCCTGTTGTGGAGGGATCTCTTTGCAGACCCAAGCTTTTCCCACCTCCTTTACAGCAACTACATGAAATGCTATGATGCGGAAGGCCAGGCACAGGAAAATGCCAACCCTCAATGGAATTTGGCTGGGTTTGTTTTTGGCCTGGTTAAAAACAAAGTCAGATGAGCCCATGCAGTTATTGAGCCAAAAAAAAGAGTGTCCCATTAATATATTTCAAGTGGCATCCAAGCTGGCAAGCTAGAGACAGCACAAAAGTCTGGCAGACTGGGGGGGGGGGGGGGGGGGGAAGGTCCAGGATCCAACCCCCGCGTTTATAGTTTGTCAGCAGAGGTGGCATCCTCAGTCTCCTGGGAATAAGCACCCTGCAACGTCTCATGCCATCCCCTCCGCAGGACGCCTGGCTCGAATGTGGTAATATGGCCCCTCTGAGGCCGAGATCAGGGCTCCGTCACTCTAGGCACCGCACAGTCCCATAGCAAAAGAATATCCATCAGCCAGTAGTGACGTGGACAGCAGAGCAGAGGGGAGTGTTACTAGATTTGGGTGAATACCTCATAACTGTGTCCCTCCACAGCTGCTCCACTGAAACAGTGAATTCCCATCGACTGCTCCTGTGGCCTCGGTGTTCACTACAATATTCATAGACAGTCAACAAGTTCACTGATGTGAAAGTTCATGCAGCGCAGGCGTTAAACTCCCTGAATACAGTTCTGTCAATGCCCCTCAATCCTGACCCGCAGCCCACTGGCTAATCCAATACTGGGCTCCTCACAGCCACAGCTCCGGTGAGACCCCTCAACCCCAACCAGTCTCAGGCCTCGCCTTAGATCCAACAATAGGCTTAAATTTCTGACCGGTCTCACTCCCTTTCCTCTTTAGATGATCGGTTTTGAATCGGTACGAATGACAAGAGCACAACTGACTCCTGCAACCCTCTCCCACACCGACACAAAACGCGAGGTGGAGACTGAGCAGGTCGGATTTCAGGCCTGAGGAGAATTTCATGGGTGGGGTCTAAACACCTGAGAACCAGGGCGTCTGCTGGAAGGTGAGAGGCCACATTAACTCACCACCACTGGCATTCACTGTGCAGCTTGGACGATGCCCTCTGGGGATTTCCAAGTCCATAATGAACGGTTCAAGCATTGCAGTGAGAGTAGGACTGTAGGATGGGGTCAGGTTAGAGGAGGGACCTAGTTTGTGTGACACCAGGGGCTCAGGCCTGCAAGCTCGTGACCAAGCTGCTACCCCCCCCCCCCCCCCCCCCCCCGGCCTCTCAGCACATAGCACTGGGCTCTGTGCACGCTCCGTTCCGATCTCTTTCCTCCCACTTTGCCCTTTGCCGCCCCTCCTGCTAAGGAAACGCGAGAGGCGCCCGGTTCTCAGCACAAAGCTCTTGCCCGCAAACTAGCACCAAGTGCAGCATCGCGTGTTCCCACAATTTATGGGCCTGGTTATTAGAGCAAATTTGTCAAGCTCTTAAGCTGAAGGGTCTGGATACAGGGAGATTGTGGAATGACTTATTATCCCCCTGCGCTCGCCGCTCTTGGCTCCGGCACGGTCTTTCTTATTAGCGAGCTTCTTTTGTTGGCATGACATGCAACCGGCCCCTCCCCTGTCTGAGCCTTTCCATTCCCAATGCCAGTTTTTCAAGGCCCGTGTCCCCAGGGGATGCCCCCAGCCCGGCTCTGCTCACTGACAATCTATACCCACGTCCAGGCTCTTTGCCCTGCAGATGACGACAGGAGATGGGGCCAGGTCCCTGTTGTGACTTCTCCCCTGCTCCATGGAGAAGAGTTTGGAGTGGGGCAGGGCGCCAGGAAGCCATCGTTATGCTCACCCATCCAGTGAGCTGGCTTCGCTGCCGAGGCAATTCCTGATGCATTCTAGCCCTTCCTGGCTGGCCTCAGGCCATCGCTCCCATGGCTGCCAGCTGCAGGGGGGCCCAGCTACCCCACACCGGCAAATGGGAGGGGTTCTGCACCTGAGCTGCTCAGTCCATTCTCAACTGCCTGGTTGCCAGCTAGCTAGGATGAAGCACAGGCTGGTGCCCGGGCCAGCAGCTCAAAGCAGGCCTCTACCCTGTTCCCAGCAGGGCAGCAGAAATGCAGGATCCCTGGGCTTTGGCCAGATGGCTCAGGCCAAACCCCTCCACACCCTGTACCCCTTGCTCTTTCCAAGCGCTCAGTTGCAGGGTGCTGAAGGAGGCAGGGGCTTAGCCATTGAACACTGAAGAGATGTGGGGTTTTCGCTAGGGATTCCTTCACCTCTAGGTGGGATTGGAACCAGGAACCTAAGTCTGGTGGGAGAGTGGCTGCCATCTCACACAAGGGGGGCAGAGGCCTCAGTCCACTGCTTGTGCTGTAGCCAACAGAATAAAACGAGGATTACGTAGGAATTCCCTATTGGATCAGAGCAGGGTCCATCTAGCCCAGTCTCCAACAGAGGCCAGTGCCAGCTGCTTCAGAGCAAGGGGCAAGAACCCTGCAGTTTTGGGAAAACCTGCACCTCGGGGAAGTTTCCTCCTGACCCCAGTTCGGTAGCCGGTGGCTTGTGCCCTGAAACTTGAGGATTTAGCTGCCTTCTAAAAGTTGTTATTACTAACAGTTTTGCTATAACGAACGGGAACCGTGTTCACCACCAAAAGGTCCCAACCTTGGTTCGGAGTCCTGCCCTTGGTGGCAATGAGCTCCCCAGCCCAATGGTACCTTTGTGACGTGCTCTCCAGTGCGGTCAGCCTAGCACAACATGGACCGTCACAATCTGGATGCAAAGCCCCTAGGTCCTGGATGCTCCTTACAATAACAAACTAGTTTGGAACCATCTTTTTTCTGAAGGGGGGGGGGGAGAATATTTTTAAAATCCTCACACTAATTCTTCTCTGAGCTCACTTCTTATCAGCCCCCAATCCCCGAGCCCCCTTTGTACCGACTCTGCTTTTAGCAACCAGGGTGAATCATTGACTCCACCCCACTTCTGTTTCTTGGCCTCCGTCTGGAGATTGTGAGCCGGTGAGGAAAGCTAATGGCTCCACCGGGGATTGAACCCGTAGCTTCCTGGCAGCTGCTTAGCTAAAAAGAAGCTGAACATTGAGCAATGGTACTAGCCCATCCCCCTTTAATGAGCTGGGCCAGAGCTGCGGTGAAAATCCGATGTCCTGCCAGTGAGCTCGGAGAGTATGGGGAGGTGGTTTATAAAGATATAAAATGGGATTCTTTCCTCCAAGCGCTGTTCTCTGGATAGGGCCTTTGCTTTGCACTTTCCTTTGCAGCAGATAGTGCCTCCGCAGCCGTGCCAGGAGTTTAACTGAGTTTCATTCTCACACACAGGAGATTAGAAGGTCTCTCTCCCCTCTAGGCAGGAATCCAATGTTAATTTTTTTTCCTGGGGTGCCCAAGCTGGCTTGGTTTTCGGCCCCTCAACGTGCATTGCAGCTGGGGTGGGATACTCTGCTCTGGGAGCCTGGGGGAT
The DNA here is from genome assembly GCF_028017835.1 of Emys orbicularis. Taxonomy (NCBI): domain Eukaryota; kingdom Metazoa; phylum Chordata; order Testudines; family Emydidae; genus Emys; species Emys orbicularis. The sequence continues at coordinate 3,433,930 of NC_088705.1, read as the reverse complement.
TTCAAAGGGCAGAGCACAGAGCTCTTACTGAAACTCAGAGGAACTTGGGCAGCTACTTTGACAAGTGCCTTTGAAAAAGTCTTGGCCCCGGGCCCAATGTCTACCTCCCCTTTCTCCTGTAGGCGTCATTCCCCATGGCGTTCCTTCCTCCCGTCGGTAGAGAACGTGTCCTCGAGGTAGCTGGTCCCTTTTCATAGCCCACACAGAGGATGGCTTCCCGGAGTGAGCCATCATCCTAGCTGGATGGGTTATTGCTGCACGTGGTGGGATCTTGGCATAAGCCGTCTTCTGGCCGGCCAGCTCCTGGGATGGGTTCCTGGTGCATGAGTGTCTTCTGGTTCCATGGTTTCCCCTGCAGTAGAACTGCTCTCAAACTGCTAGTGTTGAGTTGTTCCTTGGAAGCAGGTGCCCTCAGACACCCCCAACTCATCCAGTGCCTCAAGCAACTCTCACAGTCTCTTCTCCAGCTCTTGGAAGAGGAGAAGAGTTTCAAGGCCCCCTTGTCTCTACCCCTACACCTCCCTGGTGGCAGCACCATGCACACAGCTCTTTCTGGGAAGGCCCCCATGGCTGGTCACGTGCACACACCAATGCCTTTGCTCCGTACTCCCCAGCATTGGATGCACATGCTGGGTAGCAGCAGCGGGGGAGAGATTTGAAACAGTAGGGCAACCCCTCCTTCCACACCCAGCACTGAGCCTGCTTCTATGAACATTTTGGTGATATGAGCTTTGGCTGGGAGACGAGGCTATTTCTGGAACAGTTAGCACCACCCAGAGAGATGTCCGATGCGTCTCTCAACCTCCCAGCACAGCCGCTAGCTTTTATTTTTAAACTCACTGGCTCTTGCCCAGCTACGACAGGCAGGAAAAACCCCAAGTGAGCCAATAAAAGCAGAGTAGGCAGCATCCCTGCAAGGTGGGCGGTAATGCAGAGCAGGTCTAAGGTGTGCCAGTAAACCCTGGAGCCCTTGGTTCAAACCCAGCTAAGGCCTGTCTATGCAACAGCCATGTGTTTGCAAACAGGTTCTGCGAGCCAGTTGCAAGCAACACAACCAAGCTGTGTCCATGCACAAAAAGAGAGCAGCTGTTTGTGCACCCATGTGGTGGTATTACCTGTGCATTGTGGGGGAAAACTGGGCCACTATCCCATAATGCTCAGGAAGGAACAGAGCACCCAAAAAACATCCACCCAGAGCAGGACCAGCAGCAGCGCTCCAAGGATGCCTGCCCCAGCCCACGGGATGTTGATGGGAGTCTTTTGGCTGATTTCAGCAGTCCAGGGGAAAGCAGCACAGCCTCTGAGCCCGCAGCAGAGCAGCTCTTGAAGCAGATGGGGGGGGGGGAGAGAGCTTTTCTTGTCTGAACTCTGTTAGGATGGGAAGCTCTTTGGGGGCAGGAGTGTGATCCTGGCAGTGTCCCACCCAGAGCACAATAGCGCTCCAGCAACAAAGCCAATACATTCAGATCTTGCAACCAGGCACGAGGCAGCGAAGTTATATCAGCAGCGCTCTGCCTGGGACGTTACAAACACGATACAGATGGAACAAGCTATACTTGCTTTACGGTATATCTCACACACACACACACACACACACACACACACCCCAAGCTGGTGTGTACTCGGCCTGGCTCAGCTGTATCTCAGCTGCCGCTACCCAGGCTACCATAGCTGCATGGCTAGTTTATACTCCTGCTAGCTCTAGGAGACCGAGCAGCTGTCCAGGAGCAGGGGAATCATGCCCTTAGCTCAGGGGTAGGCAACCTATGGCACGGGTGCCGAAGGCGGCACGCAAGCTGATTGTCAGCGGCACTCACACTGCCCGGGTCCTGGCTACCGGTCCGGGGGGGCTCTGCATTTTAATTTAATTTTAAATAAAGATTCTTAAACATTTTAAAAACCTTATTTATTTTACATACAACAATAGTTGAGTTATATATTATAGACTTATAGAAAGAGACCTTCTAAAAATGTTAAAATGTATGACTGGCACGCAAAACCTTAAATTAGAGTGATTAAATGAAGACTCGGCACACCACTTCTGAAAGGTTGCCGACCCCTGCTCTAGCTCATTGTGTAGATATAGCCGCCCACCCACTAACGAGGCAGTGGGGTCCAGTGTCCAGGACAGGGACTCAGGAGACCTGGTTTCTATTCACAGACCTGCTGGGTGACCTTGGGCAAGTCATCTCCCTTCTCCAGGCCTCAGTTTCCCCAGCTGTAAAGCAGAGAGGAGGATATTGACCTACTTTGCAAAGAGGGATGAAGAGTGATACCTCCACCTAGTTCTTCTCCACCTGGGGCCACCCAGTCTCTGCCCCTCCTCATCTGTAAAGGGGGATGACAGCAAGCCCGAGAGCGCCTGCCATCAGGAGATCTCAGAACGCTTTACAAAGGAAGTCAGCTGCGGTATTGTTCTTAACAGCACTTCCCTGCTTCTCTGGGGGTTGGGAGGACAAATACACTGAAGACTGTGGGGCTCGGACTATGGGAGCAGAGCTAGGGGACAGCATCATCTGCCACTTCCTTCTTCAGCATCTCGACTGGAGCTCAGCTCTGCAGCGGGCTTAGACCCAGGCCTCCTAACGCCCTGCAGTTCAGACCGGGGTTTTGGTCCAGCTCATGGTGACCACAGCCTCAGAGTCGGACGCACCCTGCAAAGTTCAGGGTGGCGTTGGGATGCGGGGGTTGTTCCAGGGCCGGGCCGATCTCCAGAGCGGACCTGCGGCCGCAGGAAAGGGCTCTCCCCCTCTCTGCTCCCGGCGGGATACACTGGGAGGAGTCTCCTTGTTCCGGTTCCTGCTGCAACCATTGGGTTATTGTCAGCATCTTGCCCAGAACAGGGGTGTGCCTGAGAATTAACCAAACCCTGCACTTTCTCCCTGTTACACTGCCTTTCCGAACCCAGATGATGCCCCGTCAGCGCAGACACCAGCCAGTTGCCACTGCAGTGGGTGGGTGGGTTGTTGAGGGGAGCCAGTGCTGCCCCCCCCCCCCCCAGCTCAATTATGTTTGTCTGGGGACAGAGGTGATTGGCTCCAATGAGAGCTCAAAGGCACAGTGAGCTCCAGCCCCAGTAACCTTCAGGGATTCGTTTAACCAGGTCCGTTTGCTGGGTAGTTCTTGGAATAACAAATTGTATCATCCAAAAAAACCTCAAAACCACAAAAGGGAACTGGTGTGCTGCCTGCTCACAAAGGCTGCTTGTCTGGAGGCCCCCAGCACCCCCCGATCTCCCTCAGTAAATTCAATTTAATAAGCAAACAGCACACTCAGCCCTGCTCTCACCCGGCCGCAGACCGAAGACTGGCCAGGGCTTCACATGATCCCTTGGGCTGGGAAACGGTGTCTTGAGCCAGGGCATCCCTATTAGACAACGCACACACAGCTGCCGGGGCCGCCGCTGCTGGGTCAGCACCGTGTCTGGAACAGACTGAAGGATGGTGTTAAGTTCAGGAGCTGGCTGTACTTGTCCAGCAGCAGATTGCTGAGTGGAGAGGATGATCTATGTGGTAGTTATTTACAGCTTGTTGGTTTAAAATAAAATTACTGGGCCGGAGTCAATGGGGCTGTGCTGATCTACGCCAGCTGGCCCACTGGGTCAGACCCCTTGATTTACCTGCCATTACAGATTCTTGTTATGTTCACAGCATACACCCAGAGAAGTTAGATCAAAACCAGCAAATACTCTTGCTGGAAGAGTGCAGCGTAACAATACGTCTAGTCTTAGACTCCACAACAATCACACATGGTGACCAAAACCAGAGAGAGACAAAGCAGGCTGCTCCACCAATTGCGTATGAAAAGTAGCTCCTTCCACACTCCCCCGCCCCCGCAGAATACTCTCCCCAGCCCCCAACACAAGAACCCCTCATGAGGTTAGGCAAGTGGGGATACACACAGAGGCTGCTGTCCCCTTCTCCCCCCATGCCTGTGGCTACAGCATCCCTGTTCCCCTCCCCCCCACCACACACACTAATTGAAAGCAAACCAAGATCATGGCGGGGGCTGCGGGCAGGCCCCCCTCCCCAGCTCTGCCAAGCGAGGCTGCCCATCCTTACCATTGGCTGTGCAAAACAGGCCTCACGACACAGGCTTGCTCACTGTTCTGGTGCCAGCTAATGCTGCTACCTTTGCACACATTCCCGAGCACGGCCGTGCACCAGTGCAAAGCATGGCCCTGCTGGCTTTGCTTCAGGGCCTTATGGGGGCGTGTGAAGCCCTTTGTTTCACTAGTCACGGGGTCCCTGCATGGTTATTTATTCACACCGTGGTAACCACTAGAGAGCCCAGTTAGGAATGGGGGGCCCTATTGCGCTAGGCCCACGGGCACTTATGGTTTAGGATCTGCTCTTTGCAGTCCAGACAGTGACTATCTTCCCTGGGAGGGCGGCCAGGGCTGCTGCTGACTTCCTGGTGCACCAGCCTGAGAAAGGCAAAGAGAACCAGCATGCCCTGGAGAAAGCACCCCCGGTGGAGTGAGAGGAGTAGCAAAGGGAATAGGACAGCAGTGCAATCACCTGACTAGCAGTCAGCACTGTGCAGACAGCCTCCTGTGTTCTCCCTGCCCCTGCCCCGCCGAGAGCACCGTTACCCAGCCAAACCAAACAAGCGTGGCGGCCAACTATCTTGCTGCTTAACCTATTAAATGTTTCGGCACAGTCTGGCTGAATATACGGCCAGTGCGGAGTAGCCAATGGGCAGCCCAATCTGCTCAGAACATACCTGTGCCCAGCAGAGCACCAGGGCCATTTGCTCACTGCCCTCTAGGCAGCAGGGCAGAGGCACCGCTTGGAGCAGGTCCGTGCCCAGCCCAGCAGCAGCTGGCTTCCATCGCTCGCGCAGGAAGGGGGTTATAGAACTTCCCCCCCATGCTCACTCAAGGAACCACGTTTTTAAAACATGGGCCCAGCGATGGGATGCCAGGAAACCTTAGAGGCAAGAAGAGCCTGTATGCTGTATTGGGATTGCACCACCAGTGCAAACCCCTTTGCTCTACCACAGCACAGGCGAAGCACCAGTGCAAATCGTGTCTGGATGTGGCATTCACACAGACGCAGCCGAACCCCCCCAGTGCACACACGAGACTACAGCCCCCCGTGCTAGTGCTCACACATGAACATTTGTTATGGGACGGATCCTGCTGCCACAGATCACTGGGCGCGGGATCGGGCTCAATCAGTAACTCCTCCGAGCTCAAGTAAAGGCACCAGGAGAGGGAAAGGGCCGGGATGCCGACAAAAGCTCATTCTTTGTTTCCTGGGCACACAATGGACTCTAACAAAATCTTGTCTTTTGAAATCTAAATACCCCTGAGTTGAGAAACACCTTCCTGTCTGCTGAGACTCGGAGCCAGGCCCGGCCCACAAACAATGGCCTGTTCGGGCAGGAGGGGGACATGGCTGGGGGGGGAGGAGCCCTAGATGCTCATGGATAAGAACTAAATACACACAGAGGTTCCCCACGTGGGCGCTAAGGCCAACGCGGTCAGACGGGGTAGCTACAGTTCAGCACGCCAGGCGCCAAGGAAGCTACGTGAGATCCGCACTCGTCTGGCCACATCCCAGCCCTGTGGAGGCATGCAAAGAACTGGCCGGTTTGCACAGGGTGCTGCTGCGGACCCGACAGCTCCCAGTGGGCAGTCAGTGGGAGCGGTGGGACATCGGGTGCTTCTGGGAGTTAGCCCATTTCTTTAGGGTGCTGTAGGCCCCCAGGTTTGGAAGCTTTGTTTCACAGGGCCTGGTCCCAGCTGCCCCCTGCGGTCAATGGGAAGCTTCCACTGACTTCAGATTAGCCCCCTTCTAGACACCAAGTCAGACATTTGGAAACTGGTTCCTAGCAGAATAAATGGGGACACGTCCCAGGCTGCTTGAGTATGTACCCAGAGTCATGGGCAGGTGGGGTTAGCCTGTCCAGTGGCCACAGCGTCACGGTTATCGTTATATGAGCTAGCTCGGCTCTCCCTAGCTCAGGTACATCTCCCTGTGCCCCAGCCACGCCTCCCCATTGCAGCGTAGCCACACGGCCAAGAAATGCACCTACACCCAGAACCCACAACTCCCTGGGCATCACCACGCTCCTAAAGCGCTGAGCTGGCCTAGCTGAGAAAATCCAACATGCGGACATGGCAGCAGGACGCAAGTAAAATGCAGTGGGACTCGGAAGCGGTGCTTCTGCATGTCTCTCTCCGTAAAACAAGCTGTTTGGCTGGTTTTAAATTGGGAATAAATTACTGAGTTATAAATGTATTTCAGAAAGCCCCTTTTCCATCCAGAGTGCAATTAGGGAATGATACAGGATTATGGCTGCCCCGACGATCTCCTACCTAAACGAAGCCTTTTGCAACCGTCAGCCAAGACCAGCCGTCCGTGTTTCAACTGGGGCTTTGCAAAAAGCCGTTGATCTTTCATTTTCAAATGCTTGATCTACCCAGTAAAATGTATTACCCAAAGCTTCCAGAGAGCTGGAAGGTACAGAGGCTCAGTGAGCACTAAATGTCTGGAACTTAGCATTGCAGCAGAAAGTTTTCGGCTATTACTACTTCAGCAGCTGTCTAAAAGAGTCATTTTCTTCCAACTTTTTAAAATCCATTTTGTCCCTGTGCTAGTTACTGCTGGTTTCAGATTAGCGGGAGAAAGTCTGACGAGAAGGCTATTTCATTGGTCTGGAAAATGCCTGGATACTTAAAGGAAGAGATGGGGGCAGGGATGGGGGAAAAGGTTTACAACAAATCAAGTCCTTTTAACTTTCTGGGACCTGAGCACGGAAAGGCATCATTGCTTCCCTCCTCTCCCAAGTGATGTTTGGATGGGGCCCTAGCTAGCTGAGCTGTAGCCTCGCAGTGTTTGCTGTATCTGGGCTTGGGGCTGAGGATGATGGCTTTGTGGTCAAGGTGCTGGATTGACCCCGATGATGTCGGCTCAATGACCGGACCTTTGGCAAGTCACCACCTGTTCCTGAGTTCCCTGCAATGCTTCCCTGCCTCACAGAAGCATTGGGGGGATAAACGGAGGATCGTGAGACTCCGGGCGCATCTCCAACCTCGAGCTGGGGGTTGGAAACCCAGCTCCAGGAGACGTACCTGTGCAAGCTTTCCTTGAGCTAGCATGTAGCCTCAGTGGTGGGAGGAGCGAGCTGCCCCGAGCATGGGCCCCGTGTCTCAGACAGGGGTGTACCCCTCTGTGCCAGGGAATGTGCACATCTACCCAATTAAGATCAACACCACGCCCCCCAAATCCATGGAGAAGCTCTGCTCTCTAGGGAGCAGCTGCCACACAATGCCTCGAGTGATAGCGTAGCTGAGGCCAGCTCTTCGTTTGCAATGCCGTCACACTGCCTCGGGAACGAGAGGGGTGTCAAAAGAAGCACTACGCTAAATGGCTGGGGTGCTCACAGTGCTTCTGTCTGGTTGGGAGACACGGACAATGTATCACCGCCACGTTAGGAAATGTGACCAGCTCTGCAGGCACAGTCATTGCTCCCTTTGCAGGGTCAAATGGTGGGATGAGATTCCCAAAGTCAAAAGCGTTAATCACTGTCTGATGTCTGGCATTCAAAGCATGCTCATAAAAGCTCAGCTGTGTTGGTCTGGGCATCTCGTTCATAAGAGTCCTTGAGAACAGCTGAGGCCATGTTTTATGGTCAGCTAAAGCCAGGCACCTTTTTCATAGTGGCCAGTACACACGCGATCAAGACGCACTGAAGTCGGGCTTGAAAGCGTTTCAGGCTAGCCCCAGCAGGCACCAGAGCAAGGGGGCGGCAGATTTGTCACGTCGCCGTTAACCGCTTTGAAACGAGGCACAACGCCACCGAATGTAAAAACCGTGAAGAGCGCAAGGCAAGGATGTAGCAGCCCGCAATGGTCACGGACAATCCGGTCTGACCCGCATGTGACTGTCTGCAGTTCTTGCACTGGTCTGACCTTGCATATACATGGTCACCTAGAGTCAACATTGACGTCCGAAGCCATCGTTTTTCGCGCAAGCTAGCATGGGAATGTCTCCCTCAGCCAGGAATTCCACCCCGTCTGAAGTGTAGATGGACCCTAGGACGATGGTGGCAGGGGCCATGTAAGTATTTTGATAGTCAGATCTTCTCTAGGGGTTTGGGGGCTGAAGTCGGGCAGGGCCCTCAAGCCAGCCTTCGACACAGGCTCATCGACAAGGGGATCACAGAGACGAAAGCCACGGCTGTGCCAGAGCAGAGTTCCTCGCTGCTCTTCAGCTCCCAGCCAAGGGAGGGGAGAAACAGAAGAGCAGCTCTGAAATGTTGGCTGGGGCGTGTGATGGCAGGACTCAGAGCAGGGCAGGCACCTTCCCAGGAGGCTACTGGGACCACAGCACATGGCAGAGGCATTAGAAAGAAGCATCTTATTTCTGCTTCTTCACCCCCTACAATAATATCCTCACCTCCCTCACACACACCCCCCAGCACTTCCTGCTATCTCGTCCCTCCCATTCCCGGCACTGCCCACTGGCCCCCACTCACCTTGGTACTGCCCCCCACCATTCTCCCAGCGTAGTAAGTGCCTGCAGCCCTCCCCACTTTTGGCTCTGCCAGTGCCCTGACAAGCAGCGTCACATGGAGGATGAACGCCCTTGGATGCATCGAGCAGGTTCAACCTGATGCTCTGCAGTGAGTGGTTCATGCCAATGAAAGGCCCCCCAGACTACCTGCCTGGGGGAATGAGCAGGGACTGAATGGGCACTAAGAAAGCAAAGGGGGCTCTGGTCTCAAGGCAGACACTTGGGGTATGTCTACACTGCACCTGGAGTCTGGTCTCCGACTCCGGTTTGAGCCCCAGTCCCCCTTCTGTCCATGCACAAATCAGTCTGACTCAGGTCAGCAAGCTCTCAAGACCTGGGTCCTAGGACGCTTCTTGGGGAGTGGGTCCCACTCCAGAGCCTGAGTCCCTCTACAACTCGGGTCCAAACCCGGTCAGTGTGGATGCAACTCAAGCTGCAGACCCGAGCCGGAAAGTCTGCATAGTGCAGCATGGACGGGTTAGCATGGCTGAGAGACCCGAGTCCAGCAATTGTAAACTCGGGTTCACAAGTCAGTGTAGAAATACCCTAATGGAGCAGCACAACCCGCTGGGAAACAAACAGGTCTGGATACACGCACACATACCGACAAGGTTCACTCCTCTCTCTACTTGTGCCCTAGTGCCTCGCACGTCAGCTACACCACAGGCCCGTCAGGAGCAGCCGCGACAGTGTTCATGGACTTCCTGTTTTTTGCCAATTTTCTCCACGTTCCTTTAAACCCAGTTTCAGTCCCTTTTGCTTTGCAATGAATGGGACCTCCAAGGTAAAAACAAATCTTGTGTGGCTAGTGGAAGAGCAGCTGCTGGCCTGACCTCCAAGCGGGATCTATGCAGGCGCAGCCGAGAGCACCACATGCGCATCCCCGCCTCAGAATGAAAGATGTTCTCTTGACACGTCTTAAACCCTGTAATCCTCCTCTGAGTCATCACCACTTTCAAACAGGCCCGGAGGAGATAGGCCCGGTGTACGGGAAAGATTTATGAGAGAGAGAGAGAGAGAGAGAGAGAGAGAGAGAGAGAGAGAGAGAGAGAGAGAGAGAGAGAGAGACTCTCTCTTTGGGAACCCCTGGTAAACGTAAGGTAGGGAGTAATTCTGCCTGGCAGGGGAATTAATTGGCTGGGACCTACAGAGCCTTTTCAGTTTTTAACTTCCAGAGGCTCGTTCCCGTGTTCTTCATTCCGTTCCGACTCCCACTGACTTCCAGCTCAAGATCTGGCTCTCGGGTTTTGGCTACCTGAGCGGAGGCAAGGTCTCCCAAACGTAATCAAGTGGAATTGAATGATAAGAGGCAAAAATATCAGGCACAGCCTAAAGCTGCCAATTTAGATACTTCACTTCTGTCTGCTCATAGGCTGGGACAGGGAGGAAAGGCTTAAGAGAGGAATTAAAAGCTTCCCGGCTGGACTGCTCCCCAGTTGAGCAGAGCTTTGATTCGCACTTTCAGAGAGGCCTACCTCCTCACTGGGCCTGGCTTCTCAAGTGACCCAGCGGATTTGAGCAAGCAGAGTGAACTGGTGGGACGGGCGAAGTAGTTGAAAGGAGAAAAGCTGAATGGAATGGAAAGGTGGAGTCACCCCCACAAGCCACGTTATGAACCTTAACGTGCAACCAGGATGCAAACGTGGAATGGCTTTTTTGCAAATGTTGAAAATGGTCACAGCCTGTTTCTATGGAAATAGATCCATCACCACCTCCTGGCAAAGCCTGCACCTCCTTCTCCCTCCATCCTGTTTTCCGCCAGTCTGTTGGCAAGATGGGTTTACAAGGCTGGGATCTCTTTCAGTTACTCGGTACACGGTGCACAGTGGGGCGTGAGGCCTCTGCAGTCAATTTTCCACACACGCATACACCTAGTAAAATTATTTATGGGAGCGTAAGATGCTTTGAGAAGGAAAGGCCCATCCTCATGACTCCTGTAAGAACTCGCAAGCAGAAACTGGCATCTCTAACTGCAGAGTTGTGGGGGTGGGGAGTTCCTTTCTGCCCGCAGAGAACAACTCGGCGTGGTCAGAGGTGGATCAGAGGCAGGATAAAGGGGTTTGGAACGGTGGGGACAGGCCCCTCAACTCGCTGCTGATGCGATAGGACATGGGTAACATGCTCCCAGAGGCCATCCCAGCTTTAGCTGCTACAGCTGTGGGAAGCCAGCAAACTGCAGCAGAAGCAGGATGGATCCAGAGGGACATGAAAGCTGCAGAACCCAGGCAAACATCCAGCAAGGAGCTGAGCTAGGGTAAGAGCTGAGCTAATGATATTCCACTGGTCAAGTCACCCGACTGGCTCATCGTCCCTAGTCCTGTAACTCAGTTTCTCGCTCCCTTCACTTTCTTCCTGCACCCGCTCTCTGGGCCCGATCCTCGGCCGGGGCTGAGTGCCCTCTAAGAGACTGCCCCGTCTCGATACCTCACGGGCAGGTGTGCAGATACTGCAGCGGAGGCCATAAATTAGTGACGCTCTTCCCGTGAAGGGAAGGACTATTAACCCCACTTGACAGATGGGGACCCGGGAGCTCAAGTGACAGAGTGTAGCCGCCGAGCTTACGTTGAGATGCAAGGCCTAACAGCCTGAGTAGGAGTAAGTTACTTCACAGAGTTAACATAGGTAAGTAAAGTAACAGTGACCTGAAGTCACAAGCTGGCCTAAGACTTGGTTTTGCAATAAATCACAAGTGCTGAAATGAAGAATAAAACTGCTGACAGGTAACTGCTCAAGAAGACAGTTTGTACCAGTTTAGAGCATTTCTGGAGGAAAACAGCAGCAGACGCCTAACCACGGGGAGCTATGGAGACTAATTGACTTATATGCTAATAAGATTAAACTAGTTAATATACTAACCTATAGGATAAGGACACCCCAATATTACGAGGGTGAGGTAGCTAAGATACAGTAAAGGAGGGAGGAGTCATTCATGTATGTGTGTGATGGACATCAAGGCCTACAAAACTTTCAGCCTTGAGTCAAGCCATTGAGTTCTCCACTGGCATGGAGTAGGATCTGTGAATCGAATCCTCCCCAGGGATAGAGTGAGTATACACATGGAATGGTGTGGGCCATTATTACAGGACTGTCTTACTTCCCCCTACTGGTTTAGATTATTTTACTTCTAGGACTAGCCGTAGTAATACTAAAAATTTTGTAATTATAAAAGGTCTTCCTGGAGCATGAGCGTTGTCATCACTGCTCTGCTCATTGGGGCTCCCAACTGAAGAGTGATCCTGAGAATCCTGGGCCTGATCTTGGGACAAGGACCTACCAAATTTCAGAGTGTTCATTGGGAATTCTTGAGAAATAATAGAATTGATACACAATTGATAGAAAAGGCCTAAAGATCTAAATAGAACCAAGGACGTGCATTTAACCATGCATTTAATCATGTCAGCTATTTGTTAACCAATTTAATTGGCTCACTTGGCTCACAAGTATATGCAGCGGTTTCCCCATATATCCCCAAGGTATTTAGTGCAAAGGGTCAACAAATGTACCTTGTTTTCCCTTCAAAATGACAAGTGTATCCGCCACAGATGTCTCTTGTATCCCCCTCCCCAAAATAATATATGTATCCTGTGTAACCTATTATCTATAGGTCAGCGTAATGACGCAAAAGGATGAAGGCTAAGTTGTTTGTTACTGGTTATAAAAAGGGCCTGTTCGGCCATGTAAGGTGTGTCTCTCTTCTGGCATTAGCCGATGAGAGCGCCCGCTCAGCTGATCGCTCAATAAAGAACTTGGTACCCGTCTTCTTGTCTCTCCGTGCCTCCTTGGTGTAATTAGGTAAGCTCCGGGGGGAGAACGGGCCCTATTTGGCTAACACAATCCATCAGCCAACAGGAGTGAACCCTGATCTCCTGGGTACCGTCATAGGCCTCATCACAAAGCCTTTGCCCAAGGTTAGGCCAGCAGGTGCAGAGAGTGCTCAGCACCCCCAGGATCAGGCATGATTACCAAATTCACATCTGCCTCCCGTTCTTTTTCTTCAGCAACTCGGCTAGAAACAGGAGGGTTGTGAAATTGGATCTGAAGGGGCTGGAAAGGTGGGTAGGATGTTGGATAGGGAAGGTAAGCCCCAGATCCTCAAAGGTATTTCGGTACTGCGTGTTTCCATTACTTGACAACCACGACAGGGTGTGAAGGGCTGTTGTACAAGGAGAGTCTAGAGTAGCTACAACTGGCTGTAACACAACATTGCCCTTGCCTCATACAATCTTGCACTGTAACCACACAACTTCATAACATGTGCTGCTAGGCAGCAACACAACGCGACGCAGTACAGAAAACAGTGCTTGAAACTGCATAATGACCCCTCTCAATGTTAACTTCATCAGATCCAAAGGAGCAATGCAACAATATGTGGCACCAAACTCTCATTGTGTACCAGGCTGCACTAAAATAATGCAGTACAGCACAACGACCGCTACACCACAATGACCATTACACCACATGCATTGTTATGTGTCAACAACATACAAAGCAATACCAACAGTACTATACACACAGTATCATGGTACACCACCCCAATGGTGTTATTTTGTAAAATGGTGCATGAAGGAAACCCAACACAGCAGACATCACTCAGTGCTTCCCTGCCCTAACACATGGCAACAGAACAGTGAGATGCATGCACAGAACTTTGCAAAAAAGTGAGTCAATGCAACAAGACAGTTGCAAAAATAGTGCAACGCAGCACAATACTGACAAGACTGCATGGAGGGTTGCACGGTACCACCCGCAATTGCAGCCATCAGCATTCACAAGGCTGTGGTGCACAAGCGGATACCTCATATTAGAGATGTCATCATATTTGTTTGTAGGTCATCAGTGTCATGGTGCCATCCTTATACACGACGGTATCACCACAAGGCAGCGTGAGGAGCACGGCTGGCTCTCTGGACATTGGCTCCACCCCAGGGGCGTTATTTCAGAAAAATTCAGGGGGTGGGGGAGCAAAGTTGCATCAGCATATAGAACATTAGCTGTGATTATAGCACATCCTGCAAAGTTGCGGGGGGAGAAAAGACAGCATTTAGACCTATAAAAAGTTTGGAGGAGCAAACCATGGTCAAGGGGGGCAGCTGCATAGCAAACACCACCCCAGACTAGCACGGCCCTTGGTTAGCAGACCTCTCATGTCCCGCAGTCAACATTATTTCCTGGTCTCTCCCCAGTTCACAGCCTAGCAGCCAGTTCCACGATGGAGGACTCGACCATGGACACGAATCGTGCAGCTGTTGCTTTGCTCTTAAGGTCGCTGCCAGGCAGTGGGAGGAGTGCATCACTTCTCCTGCCTCTGCCAGGCAGAGCGGTCAATTTTCTGGTTTGAATTAAGAGAACGGCAGCAAAAAAAAAAAAAGGGGGGGGGCGGGGGGAGGACCTTTATGAAACTCATAAAAGAGTGGCTGGGCTGCAGCCAAGAACAGCACTAGTTGCTCTTTAAAAATCAACACGTTAAATAGAGTTCTTTTTGTGTCCTAAAGAGACGCAATCTCTTTTGGAACCCAAACACAGGCCCTTTAATGAGGAGCAACAACATACAAACCTCCCACTATATAAATAAAGCTTTGTATCTATAATTCAGTTTGAATCTGGAGTCAACCACTTTGCTTTGTTTCCGAACGGTAGAGCAGCCACCATTTGGACAGAACAAGAAGAGCAATCCTCCGCGTTCTGCTCAGTAAATCAATTGATTTAAAGCATAAGAGCAGATTCTATTTTTTTAACCTGTACCTGAGGTGCAGATGCACCAACCTGCCTGCCAACCAGCGATGAAAAGTCTCTGGGTTTCTGGGATTTCATTATGCCCCCGTGTTGCTATCACGTAACGAAATGAACGTGCGGAACTAAAACACTGTGGGGAAGATTGAATTTTTGAGGTCTGGCTTGCACAGCAGCTCAGCAGTTTTTACCCAGAACAAATCCCTGGCACATTTGCTGGGGTAGGGGACGTGGAGTTTGAGGTCTAGGGTGCAGACACAAGAAGTCAAACAGGAAGCGCTGCCAGGAGTTAGTATGTGTCTGAGTAACCCAGCCAGGCAAATTGTTACTGATAGCCAGGGTTGATGGGAGGAAGAAGGGTGGACAATTGTACCAGGGCCCCAAGTTCCAGAGCACCCCCCCACCCCCCGCCCTCCAAACATCTGTAACTGGGATGAAATGGTAGAGGGTGGGGTCCCAGAAAACACGATGTACAGGGCCCCAAATTTCTCTTGACTGGAGGAGGGTCTTCCTGGGAATAATTTTGCCAGGTGTTGAGCCTCCTGGAAGCCCTGGAGAGCTGTGGGTTGTTGAACATCTCACAGGATCAGACCTTTAGGGCGAGTCAAAGGGATGGTGGGTATTAATTTCCCTGTCACCCATCTACACACCCTGCCTTTAGCGTGTCTGCTAGGAAGGGCCTCTTACCAGAGATCTGAAAACATCCCCCATGCTATGGGCCAAATGTAGCATCGATGAGCACAGCGACGTAAGCAGCACGTTAGCTGGAGACGTGGTTAAAGGCCAATGTATTGTAATCTGCACCCGCTGGCAGTCAGTGGGTGAACATCTTACATGGCTAGGGCAGGGCAGGGATAGAAGACGGCAAAATGAAGCAGTCCTAGTCGCCGATTTCACCGTACCCATCGCTGCTGCTTTGCCCCCCCACCCCGACTCGTTTTCTGATCCACTCCTAGGAAGGCAGGAATTGCCAGCCTGGATCAGAGCCGCAATCCAGCGTCAGCTGCTTCAGAGGAAGGTGTAAAAGGCGGCAGTTTCAGGACAGCCGGCCCCAGGGACTATGTTCACCTAACAAGGAACTTACATTTGGCCCAAATACTTGAATGCAATGTGAACCCACACTACCATGAGGATTGACTTTGGCTCTAGATGTTCGTGATGGGTGACAGGGAGCTGCGTATGGGCAAGTTTCCCCTTCTTCCCGAAATTTTGCAGATAAAAGCAGATGTAGAGCACCCATGATGCCAGCCACTATATGCAGGGCACAGAAGAGTCACTCCAGCCTGCCTCTGCTGGTCAGTCACGCTGCTCTGTGGTGTGAATCAATTGTAATTGTCTTTTTTTTAATCATTAATTCAGATGAGCCCTTGGATATAGCACAGATCCCTGAATAAGTCAGCTCCTATTTCAAGCCAGTTTTCACTTTCCAATGAGTTGGGCCGTTTCCAGCCAAAACCAAACTAACTTGGTATTTATTACATCTCTTCTCAGCTTTGCAGGATGCTGCAACCTGCTGAGCAGTTGGCAATAAACAACTAGCTGCGATCTGTATCACGGCCGCGCCTTTGAAATATCCTCTCCAGTATTTCACGGACATTTCCCTCCAGTCGTTCTGCAGCCTGCAAAGATTGCAACTGAGGAGCTCTTAAGAATCCTGCACTCAGCTGCTAACAAACAAGGCCACACATCCCATTCCTAAATGGCACAGAAAGTTGGCCCCCAGGATCACAAAAGCAAGCTTGGAAGCGCTGAGTCTGGACTGATTGTTTGGGACAGTTTCAGAGCAGCTGTAAATCTCGAGATTAAATCATCATAAAATGTGCAAAAACTGGCACAGATATTGCTCCTAATTTCGGAGGTCAGCAGAATTGAGCATTCAGGTTTCTAGCAGCCCCTGGGTTGAGTCAACATTTTCCATACCCAAGTTGCAAAGGGGGAAGGGAGACGGGGGGGGAGAAGCAACCACTGGAATTCACCACGTTACTTTCTCTGCATAAGGAGAAACCAGCAAAATTCCAGCCTCCTGCCATGTAATGCAATTGGTGACAAGATGCTGCTTAAATACAAAAATCAGTGCTGGTTGATACAAACAAGTCTGCATTTCTTTTTTCGGTCAGATGTTTGGCTGGTAGTCAGCCACTAGAGGGACCCAAGCTAGCATCCTCTTGGACCGGAGAGTCGAGCAAAAAACAAGTGGCACTCCAGGAACACCTACTTTTCACTTCCCAGCAATATTTAATGGGATCTACTTCTTTCTTTGATTGCTCACAGCTTAATTATTAGCATCTGAGCTGCTCTGATGATCTGTTGGTGGGCTGGGAAAAGGAAGATTTTCTATTTGTTTTGCTGTTTCCAAGCGCATCAGGGTCATGCAAGTTAAAATCTGACTGCAAGATTTCGAGTTACGGCAAAGATGATTCCAGGGGCTGCTTTATGGTTGGCATGGCAGCACTTCCTGGAGAAATGATGGGCTTACATGGGACGGAATTGGTTCCTGGCCTCATGCTGGCTGTTTGCACAGAGATGCATTTCACCCACTGTGCATTTCCCCCCCTTTCCTTGTTCTAAGAATCTAAATGGACTTGGCACAGACATAAGTGACAGCACATGGAGCAGGGACATGGAGAAGCAAGGGCCATTACACAGCTGTAATATAGAGTTTCTACAGATTCTAGTTTGGCTCTGTTTCTGTGGTAATAGTTTCTACAACGCCCTTTATCCAGTAATCCTTCTGCAAACGATAGGCCAAATTTTGCCCTCAGTGACATCTCTATCACTGAAGGTATGGGTCGTCAAGCCCGCCCCCCTCCCCCCACAGAAATCATCTTGCCCATCACTGAAATGCAGCCACCTCCAGGGTATTACAGAGTAGCTGTTTCAGAGCGCACAGCAGGTTAGGACAGAAGCACAAGGAATCTTGTATCCCGTTACAACTGCAGTGGGGATTTTGGCTGGGGAAATGAGCCTTGATAGTCTCTTGGGAAGCAGTGCCCTGAGTTCTCCTAACCGCCACGGGTGGTCAGGACCCTGGATTTACTCTTCCTCCATTAGACAGAGCCGGCAGGAACGCAGCGCTCCCCAGTACCAGCCTGGCTCATTGGTTCAATACTAAATCAAAATGAAATACAGCACCAGGGTTTCCCCTGGCATCTCCTATCCATGTCCTGACCAGGGACAACCCTGCTTAATTTATGGGAGCCGACGCGCTCCCAGCAGGGCAGTCATAAGGCTATTAACACAGCTGCTAAAGGAACATCCCAGCCTGGACTTCCTCCTATGTACTAAAGAGAATTTGGACTCTACTACTCCATCCATGCCACATTGGGGCCTGATCTAACTCTCACCAGGGTCAGTGGGAGTTTTCGCGTTGACTTTAGTGGGATTTGGATGGGGCCCCAGTGAGCATCTTCCAACAGCTGAGAAGACAGTTTTACTAGCAGCACAGAGGAGCGCTGCGGAACAGCGAGACAGGTTACTTCATGCTGCATTCAGAGCCTTGCAGACGCTGCAAACACAGGACTGTGTCCTGCTCCTGCTCCTGTTGAGGTCAGAAGTAAAACTACTGACACCAGAAGCAGCCAGGGACTCACTGGCATGGTAAGGCATTTATTTGTCTTGAGTTTGGTGAGACTCAGCATAACCTGCCAATTCCTCCAAGCTCCCAAAGCTTGCTCACCGAAAAGGAAGTACCCCGCCCACCACCACGGGGGCTAGGGGAGGGAGTGTGACGTGATCAGAAAGGTACATGGTAAGGAGCCATGTCCTCAAGAGTCAAGTTCATATAAAAATAGAAAAGAGAAGACCATTAAACTTGTAATCCATATGCTGTTTGGTGAGTGCTGCGGGTGGGGAGGGGGGATGGGGAGGACTCACACCATGGAATAGTCTCTGGCTGCCAGAACTTGGGACGGGGGGCAGGGAAGGGAGGATGGCAGCTGCCCCAGCACTGAGATGTAACTAATGAAATCAAGGGTGTTGGAAAGGAATCCTATAGCTCGCTTCCTCAACGGGGAAAGACACGATGGCCCACAGTCCCCACGTCATGGGCCACGTGGAGTCTTGACATTCCTGTGCCATCCCCAAAAGTACAGTTACTATTGTGTAAACAGAACAGGAGTACTTGTGGCACCTTAGAGACTAACAAATTTACTATTGTGTGTTACAGGATCACCTGGTGCCCAAACCAAGATCAAGGCCCCGTTTGCTTGGTACTGTGCAAACACAGTAAGAGACATTCCCTGCTCCCTGCAGCTTAGGATTTACGTGGACAAAACAGCGCGTGAAGCGACACGTGCTCAGCAACAGAGCCAGGAATAGAACGCAGCTCACCTGCCTCCCAGGCCAGCTCCCTCGCCACTGGGCAACACACGCACCGCTGTAGCGACGCTGAAGACAGTTAAACACCATCTCTGTGTGGCTATCTCCTGGCACTCTCTTTCTGCTCCTCCCCAAGACAACCAGAGCAGTGAGTGCGTAAAGCAGCATGCAGAGAGAGTCCAGGGAGATCCTGAAGGCCACTCTCAGACTGGAATTTGCATACTTTGAAGTTTTTTTATTTGTCTGTTTTCATGGGAAAGCGAGGTCAGAATCCGAGGGCCTGGTATTTTGCTCTGAGAACCCGGAGGTCTATGGCCAGCTTGGTGTCTCCCAGGAGTTGTAGGTTTGTTGGCCAGTCATTGAAAAAGCTCCATCAGCTGCACATGCGAGTTTTCACTCGAGGCAGAAGTCCCAGCGAAACCCAGCTTGATTAAGAGCCGAACTGGCTGGCGCAAGTACAACTCCCATTGACTGTGGCTTCAGAACTGGGCCGTTGCTAGAGGTCTATGGGACTGTAACAACCTGTGAAGCCATTGAAGGGTTCTCCAGAGATGCAAATCCCTGAATCTTAGATGAGAAATTTCCTGCCTTTTAAGTGTCATCACATGCAATTCCATAAGACTCCCGTCTTTGTTAAAGCCATTCACTCTTTTGGAAATCCCTTGTGATCGTCAATATGAAGGAACCTGAGAAGATGCTCCAGGAACTTGCCTTACCAGGCTTCTACTTTCTTTGGAAGAATCTAAGGTAGTTAGATCTGGTATTAGGGCAGTACTAGATTACCAGCCACAAATCCCCCTCCCTCCACCATCCTATTTCATATATCGTCGCTAATACGCTGTCTGCCCAACAGCATTCTTGGTGCATTCCTGCAGTAAGTACCACGGATTTGCTGTGCTTTATGAAAAATGAAAAGAATGTTTTAAATGAAATTAATTCTTATGAACCCGACATTTCATAAAAAGCACTACCGTGGTATGGTCTGGCATAGGGCGGCTGCTATGCTCTGTGTTAGACTTGCACGAGGGGACGGGGAAACAAAGGCTGTGGCATAAGATGAGCTGGACAATGAACATTTTATAACCGTTTGCAGGGTCTCAAAGGGTTTTATCCTAGCACTTAATTTATGCTCAGCAATAACACGGAAGGTGATCTTTAAAGAGCAAATAAGAGAACTCCTCGTGGAGAAAGCACTCAGGGGAGGGCCAAGCAACAATGTCTAGTAAGAACGAAAGGAGCTGGGTTGGCCATGCGGAGGTTGAGGGCTCTAATTCCTTGAGGAAGGCCGTGCCACGTGAGCTTGCAGTTTCCCAGCCAGTTGGCTCAGGAGTTACTTTGGCCTGAACGTGGGCAGGTTTTGTGAAGCCGGGTGGGAAGGAATGAAGAGATTACGGAACCAGGCAGTGAGATCGTGGTGCTAATGCTGCCACTTTCCCTTCCCTCCACCCCACTCCTCATCTCCAGTTCAAGAGACATTAAAGAAAGAAATCTGCCTTTCACCACAGAGCAGGAGGAGCTGATGCAAAACTGCCCGGTTCCCTCTTTTCATCTTCACTTTAAAAAGCAACTAAATTAAAAAAAAAAAAACCCAAACCCTCCAGCAACTTTCTGCTGTCCAGTCTTCTGCTGCTCTGGTGAAAGCTCTAGTATTTTAGGACAAAATGGCTCATGCTTCATGGCTAGAATGGAGGAAATAATTCACAGCCCTATTTATGGGGTGGATTTCTTTCATGTGTGTGCGCTCAGGAATTGTCAACAAATCAGTGGCCAGGATTTTCAAAGTTGTTATTCAAAACTGTTCAGGAACTTTCCCATGAAGACCCGTTGGTCTTCAGAACCTTCGTGCTTTGTATGTTTGCAGCTGGACAGTCACAATAGGTTGGGTTGGTTACGCAAGTCCGATCTTCGGAGCAGAACAGTCTCTTACTCTGTGCCTGTGAAGTGTCTAGAACAATGGGGCGCTGATCACAGTAGGGGCCCAGAAATGCTACAACAACAGTGTTAACAACCCTTGCGATATTGTGTGTTTTTCTTAATCTCCCAGCTCCTTGAATCAAGAAGTTGCCCAAATAGCTTAACTTTGGTTACAAACAACGAAGAAGTTTCTAAGCCCTCATGGTTGCGGAGAAGAAACTGAAAATGGGATCTGACTGCACCGGAAGGCTCAGGAACTGGACAGCAAAGAACTCAAAACTTAATAATTAAAGAAAAATCTCATGATCTTTGGGGCCCTGACTCATGAGCTTTGAATGCTGGGGGGTGGCAATACCAATAAAAAAAAAAGAAATCAAATGTAGCGTTGTCCTTTTCCTCTGAATGGATAATTTACGTCGCTCCCCAAGAGAGCACGGATTTCACAGTGGAATGTGCCTTCAAAATTCTCGTTATACATTTTTTGCTAAAAATGGGCTTTTCTGGGAAAAATTCACTCCTGCGTCCCTGGCTGGCAAGGTGCCGGTGCACTGTGTCCCACCTAAGTTCTCAAACTAGGACGCAGGTGGGGTGTGAGTGGTGCCTGGTGCTGGCTCTCTGCACCGTGTGTGGGGGGAGTTTTGCTCTGGGTATATCGGTGCTGTTAACGCCCAATGGCTCGAATGTTTGCAGGAGACCGACACAAAAGTGTTGCAAACACATCAGAATTTAAATCTGCTTTTGAATTCCAAGGAATTTTTGCAGAATTTCTCCCCCGAATTGTTTGCTCAGCTGTTAGCCCTTGCATTAGTGGTATCTTTTCCCCAAAGGGGTTATCGCTTGAGCCCAGAACTAGAACATTCCCATTACAGCCATGCAAACGTCCTCGGTTTCCCTTTGCAAAGGGGGTTGCAAGCTCCGATGCACGTTGGATTCATGCACTCTGCCCCCTTCTGGAGTTTTATTCTGAGTTTGGGGATGGAACAAAGCCAACATCTCAAATCAAAAGCAGTCAGAGCTGCCAAGTTTCACAGCAAAACCACAGGATTTTGATAGGAAGCCATAAAATCTGTCCCAGGCTTGATCAACCTCAGGTAACTTTTTAAAAACAAAACTGGGCTGAGCTTTCGCACTTGTACCAAAACCTGAAAGCAGGTGCATTTGCCCTCAGCTTTAAATATCATTGCAACTATTTTACAGAGAATGGAATCACAGGCGCTCCGGGAAGGTCCTGATCCTGAGCTATGTCACATTATGACACCTCCAGTGCTCCTTTAAAACGGAATCTGGACAAAAAGCTAAACATCTGTGATAACGACACCACGGCCTCTCTCCTAAAATGACCCTAGCAGACTTTACAGACCTCAGCTATACACAGGGGTCACCCTTCCTCACCACTGAAGTGCAGCCACTTCTGGAGCGAAACACAAACTGTTCAAAGGCACACAGGAACACTACACGGCAGTTTAAAACAGGAAGCAGAGAAGCATACATTCTCCAAGTGAAAAGTGCAGGAATTACAGTAGGCAGAATACAACTAATGCACCTCGGAAGAAAGACTATTTCTGTGTGCTCCCACTGGCATATTGTCTGCGGATAAAGACAGAGGTTAGATCTCCGCTCAACAGCCAGCAACATCATCTCATTCATCTGGATGAAGTGCTGTGTAAGACCCTCTTCTTTAGACCCCTCTCAACTTGGAAAGGAGCAATGAAATAAAACCCTTTGGAAGAACAATAGAGAAAGTTCACAGCTGTTTCCAGTGTGATCCGCAAGGAAAAAGGATAGAGCATAGGTAGAGCTGGGATTTCTAGCTCAATCGGCCTTTGAGTAGACGGGCAGAACTCTGTAGGTTTTAAGAGATTCCGGAGGCCAAATTTTGCTGTCAGTTACATAGTGTTTACACTGGGGTAACTCCAGTGAAGCCAACAGGAGCTGGGTGTGCTCTGCACCTATGAATACTTTTTACATGCTTCACACCCATGTTTGAAAACGTTGGCCTTTGCTTCTGTGCGTCTCCATTGTACAGAGCATGGTGATGGCGGGGTGGAAAACGGGGATAGACGCTAACCTTCCTCCCCTCCCACAGATGCCAGGAAGATCACTTAGCGAAGGCTTGTACATAGGGTTGCCAGTGTTGGTTGGACGTATTCCTGGAGGTTCATCAAATGACATACTCTTTATATAGATCATTAATCTTTAATTCCTGGAGACTCCAGGACAATCCTGGAGGGTTGGCAACCCTACTCACACAGCACTTTGTAAAGTGCTACATGTTATTAAACACTTGAGCTGGAAGATGCATGGATGCCAAAGCAACCACGGGCTTCTTGCCACATTCTTACCACAAGGGAGAGAGCCATCCAGACACGGTTCTTTTAAGCTAAGGGAGATGGTTTCCAGGTGGGCTGAAGAGTGAGAGGCGTTCAAAGGAAGCACCTAGAGCTAAGGTTTCAGTCCAGGGAGAAGACTCTTGCTGTCAAGAAAGCTTTGGGTTTAGTTTTCTTCCCTGTGATTTACTGCTTTTTTGACCTCAGAATCATAGAATATCAGGGTTGGAAGAGACCTCAGGAGGTCATCTAGTCCAACTCCCTGCTCAAAGCAGGGCCAACCCCAACTAAATCATCCTCAGGGGCTGGAAGCCACTAGGGGTTTCCTTGAGTTAAGTGGTTTGACAATACCAGGCACCCCAATCCAACCCATTGGCTTCCTCTCTCTTACTGCACTTCTCTGACTGCTGTGGCAGTCCTACAAGGTGCTCGGGTACTAGGCTGATGAGGGCCGTATAAGTACTTGGGTTAAAAAAATAATCTGACCTTCCCCTATATCTTTGCTCTTGCTTCCACTTATTCCTCTTCACATTCATAGAATCATAGGATATCAGGGTTGGAAGAGACCTCAGGAGGTATCTAGTCCAACCCCCTGCTCAAAGCAGGACCAACCCCAACTAAATCATCCCAGCCAGGGCTTTGTCAAGCCGGGCCTTAAAAACCTCTAAGGATGGAGATTCCACCACCTCCCTAGGTAACCCATTCCAGTGCTTCACCACCCTCCTAGGGAAATAGTGTTTCCTGATATCCAACCTAGACCTCCCCCACTGCAACTTGAGACCATTGCTCCTTGTTCTGTCATCTGCCACCACTGAGAACAGCCGAGCTCCATCCTCTTTGGAACCCCCCCTCAGGTAAGTGAAGGCTGCTATCAAATCCCCCCTCACTCTTCTCTTCCTTCCCTTCTTCACTCTTCCTCCTGGTCTCACCTCACTGCTCCCTTTCTCCCCTTTGTGCCTTTATCAAGCTGCTGGATCTGTACTGAACGCTCCTCCTTTCCTCTCCAAGGGCCTCACTGATCCCTGCCTCCCCCAGCATTTCTCATCAATAACTCCAGAGGAGGGAGCCGAAGTATTGTTCTGGATCTTGTGCTCAGCGGCTGTGTGTGCACTCCGGGGCAGGGAGCAGGTCAGTCTGCCTCGCAGTTTGTGAGGCTGTGTGTTGATTTGTGGTGCTATGGACAATGAACGATACAAGGGATTGTGTAGGTAGAAGCAGAGGACAACCTGTGGTGGATAGTCAACGTCCACTGAGCAGCATGGAAGCACGGATCTGAATCCTGTCGTCTTGTGTTTTGAAAAGGAGGAACCTAAAAGGGAGGATGAAGCCTCCTGGATGGTGGTAATTATCAAGAGAACAAGATGCACAGCAGAGTGAGATGTGCAGACGATTGCCAGGGGGATTTGTAAATGAAGCTACAAAGACACTGGGGAAAATTTTCAAACACACCTAAGTCACTTAGGTGACAGCATCCCACCGACTTTCAAGGAAATTAGGTTCCTACGTCTCTTAAGCACTTTTGAAAATTTTACCCACTCTCTCTCTCTAGGTTCTTACACTGGCCCTGCCACCACTGTGCCTCCCATCAAGACAAGGTAATTCTTGCCAGGAAATCCTTCAAGACCCAGTTTTTGAAACCTTCTTTTGGTCCCTCAGTTCTCAGCCTGAGGTTCAAGGCCATCCTGTCTTTCCTGTATTGCTAAATGGGGCTAGGAGGCAGCTAGATTCCGGCTAGATGGGAAGAGATTCACCACGGAAGCAGTCTCAGTATGGAAAAGATTCAGAACCTCACTGAAGATCTGCTCAGGGGCTGGAAATCACTAGCAGGCAACTTTGAGCTGTGACGTGGAAGCTGAAGATGAATGAAGACCTGTCAGAAGTGTGCAAGCAGATTCCCCAGAGGTTTGTTCATGGGAATTTGCTTTATTGAGAAGGTTATTGATGCACAGATGACATTTTTGACCTTCCATCCACAAGAGATGTGTGGAAATATGGAGAGTTACCAAAGTGGAATGCACCAATGGTCCATCTGAACTAGCATCTATTCTCTGCTTCTGGCCTAGACCAGATGTTTGACTGGTACACTGAAATCCAGTGCAATACAGTGCAAATCCAGTGAAATACAGTACAAATAAGTGATGGTCACATAAACACCACCCTATACCGGAAACCTACTGACCGCTACACTTACCTACATGCCTTCAGCTTCCATCCAGTACACATCACACGATCCATTGTCTACAGCCAAGCCCTAAGATAGGACCGAATTTGCTCCAATCCCTCAGATAGAGACAAACACCTACAAGATCTTTATCAAGCATTCTTAAAACTACAATACCCACCTGGGGAAGTGAGGGAACAGATTGACAGAGCGAGACGGGTACCCAGAAGTCACCTGCTACAGGACAGGCCCAACAAGGAAAATAACAGAACACCACTGGCCATCACATACAGCCTCCAGCTAAAACCTCTCCAGCCCATCATCAACGATCTACAGTCTATCCTGGAAAAGATCCCTCACTCTCACAGACCTTGGGAGGCAGGCCAGTCCTCACTTACAGACAGCTCCCCAACCTGAAGCAAATACTCACCAGCAACTACACACCACACCACAGAAACACTAACCCAGGAACCAATCCCTGTAACAAACCTCGTTGCCTACTCTGTCCCCATATCTACTCTAGCAACACCAACAGAGGACCCAACCACATCAGCCACACCATCAGGGACTCATTCACCTGTACATCTACTAATGTGATATATGCCATCGTATGCCAGCAATGCCCCTCTGCCACGTACATTGGCCAAACCGGACAGTCTCTACGTAAAAGAATAAATGGACACAAATCGGACCTCAGGAATGGTAACCTACAAAGCCAGGAGGAGAACACTTCAATCTTCCTGGACATTCAACAACAGATTTAAAAGTAGCCATCCTTCAACAAAAAAAACTTCAAAAAACAGACTTCAAAGAGAAACTGCAGAACTAAAATTCATTTGCAAATTTAACACCATTAATTTGGGCTTCAATAGGGACTGGGAGTGGCTGGCTCACTACAAAAGCAACTTTGCCTCTCCTGGAATTGACACCTCCTCCTCAGTTATTGGGAGTGAACTACATCCACCCTGATTGAATTGGCCCTGTCAACACTGGTTCTCCACTTGTGAGGTAACTCCCTTCTCTTCATGTGTCAGTATAACAATGCCTGCATCTGTAACTTTCACTCCATGCATCTGAAGAAGTGGGTTTTTTACCCACGAAAGCTTATGCGCAAATAAATCTGTTAGTCTTTAAGCTGCCACCGGACTCCTTGTTGTTTTTACTGAAATCCAGCAAATCTAAAGGGCTTTTCTCAGCCTGATTGGATCTTCTCACTTCCAAGTTCACATAGTATGCTTTGGATCACCTGGAGAGGCCTGACATACCTGGGTAGAAGCGATGCATCTGGGAAAAGGATGAAAAACCAACTGGAGAGAAGAGAAAGGAAAGTAATATACTTGGCACCTGCCAAGTACCATTGGGAAAACAATTTGAGATTCAACCCTAAGAGGGAAAAAAGAAAGCAAGAAAGGTCATTATTCAGGGGGCAGATTCTCCTTTGCTTTAAATCCATGCAGGCCCCTCCAAGTCAACAGTTCTGCCTGACTGACTGTGAAAGGATGATTCGGTGGGGTGACACTTAACCGTACATCCCCGCACTGCACTGAACCGGTTAGATTCTCCCCCTCCCAGGAGCTCAGATCCAGACTTTCCAGGACGTAACATTCACAACCAGGGCTGGGTTTTCACAAGAGCTCAGCTTCCACGTAGGCACCAAAGTAACAGACATTCCCCAAAGCATTCAGCACCTCGACACACAGAAGCTCTTCTGAAAGTGTCGTCTCTACACGGGAGCTGGGGCTTACCGAAGTCCAGTGCTGCACCACTGACAGGAAGGAGCATTTCCGTACCCCGAACGTACTGCTCACGAGGGGGACAAGCACTTGAAGATAAAGCCAGCACGACATGGGAAACTATTACAGGCTGTATCATTTCAGGGGGGCACTTTTCCTGAGGCAGAGAGAGAAGAGGCCGAGCCAGCACTCGCTACAAACTGAATCGAGGAAATTCACATGCGTGGGAAAATTCTTTGCTTTTAATTAGTTTGTTAAAATGTATAAATTCCATGGAAAACACACACACCTGTGCGTGTGCATGCTCCCCCTCCCCCCCTGCTTTTGACTGGACACTTTAAAGTCTCCGACATTCCACGGGGAACAGTTGGTTTCTTCTGCAATCTCCCCTTTTCTTTCCCTCACTAACATCCCCGCGTAGAACACAGCCAAGCACAACACAGGCGGGGAAGGGAAAAAGGCACAAAGTTCCCCAGGCCCTTGAGCCAGTGTTGGGTGTACATGCAGATCTGTGCCTCTAAATGGGACCAGGGTGCTGTTCACCAACCGAACCCCCTCTGCCTCGCCATCCCTTCAGCCGGCAAGTGCTCATTAATGGATGCCCTCCTCGCCTGTAAAGCACAGGATCGAAAGTGAAGTTTGGCGAAGGCCAGGGAAGGGTTATACAGAAAGACGAGGCTCTGCTTTCTATGCCTTTCTGCAAGGGTAGATATTTTTGGAGCCGTCTAAAGAAAGGAAAGGAGGAGGGGGTGGGAGGGAGCCGGCGTTCAGGACAAGTGAAATTCAGTATCGTTTTATGGCCCCACCCTGCAGAACTATGAGGTTGTGTTGTTACAGACACTGTCTGCAGCACAGGAGAATGGAAACTCTGCTGCTTTCCTAGCTGTGGACAAGCTGAAATATGAGCGAGAAAGACAGACCGTGTGTGTGAGAAAGGGAGAGAGAACAGCCCTTCGCGCCCTTTCGACCAGGGCTAATGTATTTTGCAGGTGATGTTCCCTGACATACTGTTGATACAATGTTCCCCATGCTACAGGGCCGCGGATAGAGTCACTTTTAATGTAATTGCGAGGGATGGCAGGAGGTAATGTATTGGAACCTTCGTGGCAACAGGTCCATTAGTAACCTTTGAACGCAGACCTTTATAACTAGAGCATTTGAAACGGGCATTTTTCCTTCCACCATTTTTCTTCCAGTCAAAGAAAACGTTCTATATGAAAATAAACAAACCGCCAAAAAAACACCATGCTGGAAAAGCATCTACAAATATTTTGTTATATCATATAATGATCCCCTTATATATCAGCTTAAACTCCCAGCCACCCCACTAATAACTCGTCTTATTGAGCTCTAAAAACTGTCTCCTAAGTTCCTTTGGAATGGATTTATAACAAAGCAGAAATCCCATAAACCCTCTACAGAGCAGTGTGGTGGAATATCGGTGCATTCCTACACGCTCGGTCCCCCAACCAGCCTCTCTGCTACAGTCTTGGCAAACGCAGAGCAAAAGAAGGGTCCCAAGAGCAGAAATCTGCCATCCAGGAGAACCAGGTGGGGAGAGGCCTCTTATCCTGGAGGTCAGAGCCCCTGTAGTTTATTTCATCCTAAGATGATGCTCCACACTAGACTCATGCTACAACAAAGATGCTTAGCACTTAGGGTGCACTCCACCTAAAATACTTAAAAGTGCCCCCCCTTTGTTGTGGTATCCAAGCTCCTCACAGTCTTGAGCATAACTATGCTTCTCAAATCATGTTATAGTGGATCATATTATTAGGCCCATTTTACAGATAGGGAAATGGAAGCAGAGAGGGGAAGCGACTTGCCTAGAGTCATTAATAGAACCCAGAAGTCCTGGCTGCAACTCTAGTGACCATGCTGTCTCCCCCACTCTCCCCCCTCACTGCCTCCCAACAGGGGCGCCATAGAAGTGAGGGCTTCCAAGTGCTATAAACTGACTGTCGCCCTGCTCAGAGCACAATTATTGTCCAAGTTCCCCCAGGGGTCAGCACAATGCATTGATCGTGTGCAGACAGAGGGTCTAAATGGTGAAGTCTCATGTTAAATAATTTTCAGCCTCCTCTGTAGCATCAGACATTGGCTACTGCCAGAGGTAGGGTATGGGCTACTCCAGCATGGCAAATCCTAGTGTTTTAGGGGAGCTCTGAAAGTTGTGCCCTGCCCTTCTGTCCCCAACCATGAAAGATCTACTGGAATTTCCACCAGATTCCTTCTCTTGGTCTTTTAGTGTCTCGGATATGAGCTGGAGGACCAGTAGCCCCAGGATCCTCTGACCCATTACTCTGTTCCAAAATCTAATTATTAAATTATTAATTTTTCATCTCACCACTAGGGAGATGTTCTTCCACCCCATTACTGTGCCCTAGTCACACCAAAGGAACAACAAAGCCTAATTCAATGCTATAAGGGCTACCATCTGTTTATGTTTATGCCCATGGGTCCTGACTTCAGTAGGATTTATGGGCATAACTGAGGGCAGAATTTAGCCCCAAATCTTTTAAAGTAACCTATTGGTCTTTCCAAAAAAAATGCACTGGACCAAAGTCATCTTCAGAGTCACTCAGTTGATGTCACTGGAGTTTATCTTCTCATGTGTTTGGCTCATTGCCACTGTATTTCTGCAGAAAGAATTTACTCCAAGGTATGTTCCTACACCAGGTAATGGGGGGGGGGGGGGGAGAGAAGAGAGCCTCATTCATGGGTCCTAAGCCTGAACCTTTCCATGCAGAGTGAGAGGGATGAGATTACTCCACACTGAAGAGTCCTGTTTAACTATCTTGACTGCATCTAAATAGGAGGATGCCTTGGAGATCCATCTTTGATTGGATCTCCAAGTTGTTCCTCTGACTCCTGTAAGTCAACGACTTTCTTTGCAGTCTGTCCATTGTCCATTCTTCACTGGGTATGCTCACATACATATGCCCCACATGGTGAAGTGTAAATAGGACAGTGCTCTGCTCTCAATGGGAAAAGTCTGGTTGTATTTTTGGTTGCAGTTCTGGTAGCCTTGGTTACTCTTTCATGAGTAGTGAAACATTGGAGGTAGCGTTTAACCAAGCCACAAAACTATTGAAACACTGCTGCTGCTAGTGGCTGCTTTTCAAATGCTGCATCTTACCCAGAGACTCTGGTCTCTTTCACCAGCAGAAGCTAGTCCAATAAAAGATATTACCTCCCCCACCTCGTCTCTCTAGTATCTTACGGCGCACATTGCAGACAGAAGGCAGCCAGCCCTGCACTTGGGGAAACCCACAGGTAAAATTCACAGTTGGAAGAGAGAACAGGCACTAGCTCCAAGCCCCTGAGTTCAGATTGCATGTGGTTCTGGGGTCTCCCAACACAACGCTGTGCATGCTGTTCCTCAGGATGGCAGGTCAAGATAGTGACAAAAGACCAAGAACCACTTGGAAGTCAGAGAGAAACAGCTGCTGTGGCTGTCTGCCTGCAACAGTATGAAAGGATATCAAAAGGGAAAACAGAAAACCCTGCCATGGAGAGCTATGCTGAGCTGCTGCCAAAAGCCACAGACAGAAAAATCCTAGGTTTCACCCAGGTGTGAATAACTTTTGACACTTCTAGGGCTTATGGCTTTAAACAAAACAAAACACGCAGTCCCCATTCACCCTTAGCAATACTGTATTGCATATGAATGGAATATATGAATCACTGCAAAGAACTTCAGTGCAACCCAGTACAAAGAAAAGCTGAATTCTCCACCCCGCTTACTGCAATCTGGCTTTCTGTAGCCTAAAACAAAGGCAACAGGAAACAAATACATCTAGACAGTCAAATTTTCTCTTTTTTTAAAAGGGTAACTCAGCTGTTACACTTACACGGAGGAGATCAGACGTTCATTTCCAGTCAGGGCTATTATGACCCACAGCTGGGTTCCTTCCTCCATCTACTTATGATTGTAAGTGAATTCCACGGTGAGAGCATCACACCAAAAACGTGATGAGATCCTGACAGCTCTCGGATTCAAACGTGAATGTGGCTTCTAAAGTTACAGCTAAGCCCACTCACCCCGATTCCTGGGCAAACATTGCTGCAGATTGGAACAGGTGAATCAAAAGAAGCTACTTGCTGGTGGAGTTATAGGGATCTGGTCTTTTCTGACCCAGGTGGACAAGGAAAGAAAAATAAAACAAAGATAAACGTTTCAGTGAAACTAATCTTGGAAGTTGTGCTGAATAAATGAAAACTGATGGTTCTTTATTATAGCACTGAACCAATTTTCTAGCAGGTTTTTTTTTCTTCTTATGCCTGAGAGAAATGGGATGAAAAAACCTAGTCCACACTCGAACCAAATTGCTAGCATGTCCTGTGTCCTCGCTGACTTAACTCCATGGAGGATTTTACTCTTTTAGCTTTGGGCATGCCAAAAAGGGGGAAGGGGTGTGTGTTACCTGTCCTACAATGTAGCAAAATGGCAGAAACCCTGGAGAGTTAGATTCCCAAATAATCTTTAATGTTCAGCTTCTTAGGGGTTTGAGGATCTAAAACCACAATAGTTAGTTAGATTCAGTTAAAGGAGACGTTGGCCTATCATTGCTCCTACAACAAGATTATTTGATGTGTATGATAGATGTAGAAGAGAATTTTCTCTCTCTCAGATGCTGCTACACAGAGTTACCACCACAGCCCGAGAAGGTAAAACGTACTAATGCAGACATTGCTATCATTTTAGCATCCGGTATGCATGGGACATGGCAGCTGAAAAGAATAGTTTCCCAGTATCCCTTGCTGATGGATCAAAATTGGATTTTTATAGAGGCAATAAAAATCCCAGGAATTTGCTGGCCTTATGATTTATTAAAAATGTTCTTTATAGCAAAGCTGCCCGTAGAGGAGGAAATATCTCCAAGTAGGTCAGCCTGGGGCAAACGTATAGGGGCGACTCTCTTGGTTTATTAAGAATGTTCAAAGTTTAGGAACTGGTGCGTGAGAGTTCAATGAACAGAAGTGTCCTTAAAAACAATAAAATAAGAACCTTCTACTTCCCAGCCCAGGATGCATGTGAAGTTAGCTGAGGTGACACATACTTTTCTTCAGTGCCTATCAGAATCAGGGTGAGTACAGATATCTCAAATTGGAAGAGGACAGCCAGCCTCCTGAGCAGATCATGGAATTGAACTAAAAGTCGATTTGCTAGGGATCGGGGTCCCCGGGGGCACAGAACTTTTCCCATAAATTTTTCTTACAAACATTTGAGACAGGAAAGTAGGGTTTGGACCTTGGAGCCATCTCTGCCCCAACCTGGGTCCGGTTTCTCATTAACACTGTTTGAACATCACATACTCTTTTGATACAATTAAAAAGGAACAGCATTAAAAATGGGTCAGGGGAAAAATAAAGGGATGATAAAAGGGACAGAAGAAATCAAGAAAAGCACACAGACTAAAGTTCTCCTGGAAAGAGAGAATATTCCTTTGCAATATTCTTCTTTGCTTGGGGAAAAACTAATCAGAATTAGAGGGTCTCGTGACTGAGAAATTAAAGAGATTTTCTCTAGTCTGAGCTTAATGCAACATGTGATAGGTATCTAGGTGAATGATAAGAAAAAGGAGGAATGGGAGAATATGTCAAGAAAGAGAAATAAAGTCCTTACCTTGTTAGATGAAACAAACAGTCTCCTCAGGCTTGCAGAAGGGAGTTTGGTTTGGGGGTTTATTGGGGGGGAGGTTCTCTGAATAAACTAACTTTTATTGCTGTTAGACTAGTCTATTCCATGGGAAGTGCAGTAGTCGCTGATGGTACCTTTGCAGAGGGGGAGAGAGAGAGGACAGAGCTGTGCTGGGCAGCACTGCAAATGACTGCACAAGGGAGGGAGGAAAGGTTTTTCACAGACTCTTTGATGGGCTAACACAGCTCAGGACTGGGTTGGCTGGTTACTTTTTTTTTTTTTTTTTTTTTTTGAGTGGGTTCCAGCTCTGGATTGTTTCTCGGTTTCACAGACACAGAAGGAAGTATGTTTATAAAACAAAACCACACACACTCCCTACACCAACCCTAGATGTGTGGGGAAGAGTCTCTCCTCAAAGGCTCAGGCTCATATTCAGCTGAGCAAACTGCCCCCCTTTTCAGCACTGAAGTGGCAAAAGTGTAACCGAGAAGCCAGCCTGGCTAGGGAGGGGTGTAGGAATTCGAGTGGGATTCCAGGGTGGTAGAACTGGACTCAGGGCCATGGCAGCTGGGGGGGAGTTTGCCTGATGTTCCCAGGACTCCAGGAAGCATTTTGCCTCCTGGCTCAGTCCAGTCACAAAGCCTGGCTTGGCAGGGAGGTGATGGCTCTGGGTACTAGCACTTGAAGTCCGGGGACAGGGGTTGTCGCTGGGAAATGTAGGGCTCTCTTCCTCAGGGAATGAACCCCCCCAATTCCAAGAATACTAAAAGACAAGGAACCTGGAAACAAAACCTCCTTAAGGTGCCACAAAAAGCCAGCGTCAAACCAAAGCCACTGAGCACCCTCAAACTCTGAGCTCTGGGTTTGAACCTTCCCAGATTTGCTCTCTCCCAGCCTCCTAACTGTATAACAGGCCAAATTGGCAGAGCGTGTTCAGACATTCCCAAGCAATGGGGAATTTCAGACCAATAGGTTAGGCTCACCTCTGCTTCTCATCTACTGTAGTTACCCTGCCTGGCTTCTAGATTAAAGAAAAGCTTCAGTTAGAGAATGATATCTGTGGTCACTGTAGGAGGGTGCACATCAGAGAGTAACTCATCCCATTAGTCCCTCTAGCGACTGCCATTTCCCTGAACTTCCCGAAGAGCAGACCCATGGTAGATGGCAGCTTCCTGGTTTGATCATAATTCAACTCCTCCCAAGAAGGGCTGCCACTGTCCCTTAATGTAAAGCCACGTTCAATGCAATACTTCTATAGTCAAGAAATGCTTCCATGGACCTCAACAGGAGGTTGGCTGGAGTGCAAGTTAAATCCTGACATCTCTACAAGAGTCATGTTGGCCCTTCGTCCTTCCAAGGTGGATAAAGGGAGCTCCGCACACTTGACTGCGTGGAGGTTGTTTAGATTAAGACCTTAAAAACATCACTGCCCTGCATGGAGATTTAAGCTATCACAACATTTGGTTTTGGAAGAGTAGAGGGATTTACCCCAGAACCCTTAATCAAAATTTCCCTCCCACCTGTAATGGTACATGATTAGAGGCAAATTACATCATTTAATGCACTACTGGAAGATGCATAGACACCGCTGTGATGGGTGTGGGTATAAGAACCTGATAGAATAGAAGAGAACTGCAGTTTATTGTTCATCCTCTAGATAGCCTTGTGTACTTTAGGGTATAGTCCCTGGTAAACAAAAGAGAAAGCTGGAACTTAAGCTATGTGAAAGGCTGTTTGTGACAATAGCGGTTTTCCTTAAACACGTCCTAGGACTAGGATTCCACGTATTGTGACGGCCCACACGGCATACATCACTTTGTACAACGTTTGATTGCTGCTCTCTGCCCCAGAAGTGGCTGAATTTCAGTGGTGCTCTATGTAGCGAGTTATAGTTGTGGGATGATTCAGGCAGACAGGCACTATGGAGATATAAGATGTGATTGACTTGTATTGCTTGAGCCACATATTGAAATTGCTAACGGGCTTAGCCAGCCGCTGTTTCTGTAGCTGATTGCTGGTAGGGTTATGTACAAACCCAGGGACAGAACTAGAGATAGACGGATTCAGGCCGCAGTTCTACAAGCTGATCCAGGCAGCTGCACCCCACTGACTCCAGCGAGACTCTGTGTAGGTGTGAAAGTCTCTCAGCAGAGACCAGCTTGTGGGATCAGGGCCTAGGTTCAAAAATATTCACCCCAAAACAAGTCAACACCAACTTCTGCTAAGGCTGCTTGTCGTGGGAGGGCATCCCAGGCAGCCTGCAGTATAACATCCCCTCCCCTTCCCAGCTATTGGTATTTATCAGAGCAAAGCGTTAAATACATCAAGGACCCTCTCCCACTTAGTGACACACGGGCATTAAACTATAGGAAGGAGGAAGAAAGCAACAGTCCAATCCATAGATCAGTCCCTCTTATTAGGCCAGTCTTCTCACTGCTGGCTCAGCTCTGATCTCCCAGGCAGGTTACATGCTTCCTGCTGCGCTAGTAGCAGTGGTCATCTACCAAAGAACCCCAATGGTTTAATCCCCAACCTCTGGCCCTAGAGCCGCACCCCAGGGGCTGTGGATTCCTCATTCTTGGAAGCCATTGGGGGCCGGGTGCTCTCTGGCCTGGAAAGCACGAAGCGCACTGGGAGATGGTCCCTGATGGAAATAATGCTGGGAAAGCTCCAGGCAGCTGGGTCGACACAGATTATTTTTGGTGAAACCCAAAATTCTTCCTCTTCCCTCCTCCCAGGCCCTGCACTAGCCTCTCAACCAAGGCGGACTGGACTGGGTCACCCCAGAGCCTGCCTGGGGGAGCCGCTCATAGCCACCCTGTGCTGTTCTCCCTGCGGGGACTGAGCCCGTGAGACAGGGGACGGGAAACAACTTTTCCTCTTTCTGTTGCGATGGCAGGACCCCCCCCCCCCCCCACACACACACACACAAAATGCTGAAGCACAGGCCCCCGGCTCTTCCCGACTCCACGGCGCTGGCTCGAAAGAGCCAACAGGTGGGAAGAAGCCAACTCCATGTGTTGCTTTGCTCGGGAGCTCTCCAAGCGTGCTGGAGCCACGAGGAAAGGTCGGTACCTGCGGGCTGCGCAGCCACACGCTGGCTTCCCTCAGGCTGAGCGCATTGTTTGGATCCCAGCCCAGAACAAAAGTTCAGTCTTCTCAGAGATGGCTGCGTGCTCAGGCAGAGCATGTTATCGCCTCCATTATAAGAACACAAGAACGGCCACACTGGGTCAGGCCAAAGGTCCATCTAGCCCAGTATCCTGTCTTCCAACAGTGGCCAATGCCAGGTGCCCAAAAGGGAATGAACAGAACAGGGAATCATCAAGTGATCCATCCCCGGTCACCCATTCCCAGCTTCTGGCAAACAGAGGCTAGGGACACCATCCCTGCCCATCCTGGCTAACAGCCATTGATGGATCTATCCTCCATGAATTTACCTAGTTCTTTTTTGAACCCTGTTATAGTCTTGGCTTTCACAACATCCTCTGGCAAGGAGTTCCACAGGTTGACTGCGAGTTGTGTGAAAAAATACTTCCTTTTGTTTGTTTTAAACCTGCTGCCTATTAATTTCATTTGGTGGCCCCTAGTTCTTGTATTATGAGAAGGAGTTATTTACCGCCTTCTTGGGGCTTGGCTCATTTCTCTTCAGCAGCTCAGCGCCCCGAGGGGCCCGGCCCTTTGTTTTTGTTGGCCATTGCCTCAAAAAAGGGATAAAACAAATTAGTTACAACTTCTTACTGACAGGTGTTGCTGGCTGCGTGTCTCAGCTATCTATCCAGGGCCCTGTTGCTGTTGGATGGAGCTGCTGCATGCCATCTCCTGAGGACAAGCAAAGCAGCAGTGCCATGAACGAGCTCCGGGAAGCTACATGCTGAACATATTTGAATGGAAGACCGTGCCAGATATCCCACTGGTGAGTTGCCGCAGAGCTCTCCTCCTGCCTGATACACCACACGCTCATCCAGCTATCCACGCACGTGCCCTTCAGCTTGTCTTTGTCCTCTCTTCCCCATGCATAACCCTCCATCCAGCCATCTCCACGCAAACCCGCTCAGCTTCTCCAGGCATAGACCTCTTCCAAATCCTAGTCTCTTTGCATACGCCTGTGCCTGTGCCTCCCCCACCCCATGCATACTGATCTGCCCAGTATGCATCCTCCATTCATTTCTCGCTGTCTCTGTGCTTTCACCTGGTCTACTTGGATTCTTTATATGGCAGAAATGCCTAGAGCCACATAGACAGACAGTGCCTCCCCAAGGAGCATCCCGGAGGGAGGCAGAGGGCTGAACGAGGTGAGTGTTCATTTAATCTCCTACTCGGTACAGCAGCATGATGTGCTCAGGGACATGCCAGGAGGTCAAAACCATTGCGCCCTCTCCTCCCAGCCACATCTTCCTCCCTTCCGTCAGCAGATCCTCCTCTCCGACGTGCCTCTCTCTATCCCACGGCAACAGGCCCTGCGGGGCTGGACTCTCAGCTGGGGTAAATCTGCGTAGCCCCGGGCAACATCAGTGGAGTGATGCCAGTTTACATCAAATGAGAACGTGGCCATTGGACCCAAATCAAGGCTGCCTGGTACCCAGTTCAGAGAGGAAATATCTTCCACAAACAAATGGGAACGTCCGGCCGTTTGGGATGCTCTCACGTCCCTCCACCTTCGAACAGCGCCTGTCACCGGCCTGAGAAGCTGCCCGACTGTTTGGTTTCCCCAAGGCACCTGGGCAGAGGTGCCTTGGTGGGCTGAAAGGGACACAGCTTTCAGGTTTTCTAAAGCATTTTATTGCTACTTGTTTCCCAAGAAATTGCAAAAAGGTGAAATTCTAGCAACACCAGCAAATCCCTGGGGTCTCATCCTCAGGGCCCCCCCTCACTCAGGCTTTAAAAATCTTTTCCTCGGGCTAAATTCCCCCAAACGAGTGAGGGGAGAATCTGTAGGGAGCAGGAGGGATCCAGCCCCTGGAGAGGAGCCAAGAATGGGGTGAAGGAGGATTTCACAGCTTCGGCCCTGGATTAGGAGGGAACTCTGGAAAGCTGGGCTCACTTCCTAGCTCTTGCCGACTCCCTGTGTGACCCTGTGCATGTTCCTCGAAGGCCCAGATCCTCATAGGTATTTAGGCACCTAACTCCCATGGGATCTGGGCCGTCATCATTCTGTGCCTC
This sequence comes from Emys orbicularis, assembly GCF_028017835.1. NCBI lineage: Eukaryota > Metazoa > Chordata > Testudines > Emydidae > Emys > Emys orbicularis. The sequence goes on along the minus strand of NC_088705.1, from coordinate 3,396,416 downwards.
GCCCCCACCTCACAGGTGAGAACATTCCATTTCTCCTGCCTTTGTCCACTTAGACGGACAAAATGGTCAGGGCAGGTCCCATCACCTCTGCTGAGCCCGAGTCTGGAAACCAGCAATAAAACCGGAAGGGCTGCGGTTGTCTGCCGCTCGAGTCACTGGGCACAGCCTCGCACTAGGGTGGCACCCTCATGCCTGGCATATCACAAAGCACATTTACCTGGGCAGCGCTTCCGGTTCTGCAATAGCGCCTAGGTTTCCTTGGAACAGGGAGAGATCTCTGGCCAGCGTTAAGGTGCATTGCCACGCCCCGCTGTCGGGCACATGGCTCAGCATGGCAGGTGTAGAACATCAGCGGGTGCAGGACTAGAGCTCTTCGGAGCGGGCCGGAGACCAGCTCTGGCAACGTGTGGCTGTGTTGTTTAGACGGACCTGAGACTTTTGGAGGTAAGTGTGAATGCAGGCAGGCAGGAGCCACACATCTGAATTGCAGGGAGTCCAGCAAGGACTCAGGATTTCAGATGGCCTAGGGCATTTCAGAACTAGGCAGAACATAGCTTAGCGCAGCATTTTGTTTTGTGAAATGAGTTTGAGGAGTCTCAGCCCAGCTCCTCCGAGACAGGTGCCCATGTCACAGAAGCCACCATGCAGCTGACCTTCGCTGTCTGCCCCTTCCTTGGGTCTTGGCAATCTCTGCACAGCACCCACAGCCTGAATGAATGGGTCATGGAGAATGAATTCCCATTTCACTTCTACACCCAGTCCCTCAAGTTTGGGCCTCTGCCAGAGAAGTTGTTACAGTCACAACCCATTCTCTGCCAGAATTCTTTAGTCTACCAAGCCCCAGAGATCTACCTACCTACCATAAGCTTTTTCCACCAAGTTTACCACAACAGTCTCTGAACCCCCAGGGTTCTTTATCTGGAAACTTTTATCTGCTTTGAATGAGCCCAGAAAAACCAAGCCAAGCACTGTGTTTTCTTAGATCAACTGAGAAATGACACAAGGTAATAGAGAGATCAAGAGTCCTTTGGAGGCGCTGGCTTGCCTCCCAGCTCCCAACAGGCAAAACAATAAACCCATGAAAAGTATCTGGTTAGGGAAATTATGGGGAATGGACTATGGGGCGTTTCAACCTCTAGGTCATTGATTCAAATCCAGCCCAGGGCCATGATAGTTGGAAGGGGTCACACATTTGTCTTTCTGGCATAACTAGCAACCCAATGTCGGTTCAGGGATGGAAACAGTAGGGGGTGCTGTAGGACAGGATTCAAGTTTATTGGCAGAATTGTGGGGGGCAGGGGGACTCGGAGCTGGAATAGCAGGGGGCTGTCGGTCAGGATTGAGGGGCGTCAGCCGAGCTGCACAGGGAAAGCTAGTGCAGCATCTGCCGATGCTTATCCCAAAGCAGAAAGGGGAGGGGAAAAGGACAGTTCTATTTAGAAATTGCAGATGATGCTGACTTGTTACGTGTATTAAGATAATGCCTGGAGCCCCGAACCAAGATCTGGGACCCACTCCGCTAGGTGCTCTATGAAGATCTAGTAAAAACAACGAGGAGTCTGGTGGCACCTTAAAGACTAACAGATTTATTTGGGCATAAGCTTTGGTGGGTAAAAAAACCCCACTTCTTACCCATGAAAGCTTATGCCCAAATAAATCTGTTAGTCTTTAAGGAGCCACCAGGCTCCTCGCTGTTTTTGTGGTTACAAACTAACACGGCTCCCCCTCTGATACTTGAAGATCTGGTAAGACTGTCACTGCCTCAAAGAGCTTAATGGTGTCCCTACCACAGCCTCAGACAATCCCCCCCATCCCCTTTAAATGCAGCGCTCTTGGCTATTCCACCTTGCCTGGCTCTCTCAGGATGGGCAGCCTGCCCCACGTGGTTATTGCAGCGTCCTGGCTGATGAAGTCCCAAATGAAGGTTTAAGAATCTGGCCTAGCCAATGCTCAGGCAACCACGGCCCAGCACCCGCACTCTTAGCTGCAGCCCCATGCAGACAGTTTTGTTTAGTTTTACAATTGGAAGTAGCAGGAGGAAGATTAAGGTGGCAGCCCAGGCAACTGGTGCAGAGAGAATGTACGTCTGGCTTGAGGTCTTAACAGCGGCACACCACGGGGTTTGGTGTTAGTATTAAGCGCGCTGATGGAGGGTGGGTCAGACAATTAATCCCCCAGTCAATGCCTCTCTCCAGACAGCTGCCATCCCAGAGACGAACCCATCCTCCCAGGAATGCTGATGTGCAGCTGACGCCTGCTCAGACCTGGAGAACCTCCGAGGATATTGCTAGCATCCTGATCACCACGGGCCGGATTTGTTCCAGTTATGTCAATGCAACTCCAGAGCAACTCCAGTGACAACAGTGTAACTAGGTGCAGGGCATGGCCCACAGTTAGCAGGGAAACAAACAGTTGGAATGGGGAACGCTGCAAGTTTGGCACAAGAGAGGAAGGGTGGTCCTGTAGTTAAGGTGTTAGCCTCGCACCCAGGAGATTGGAGTTCAACTATTGGCAGTGCCAAGAACTCACCGTGGGACCTTAGACAAGGGATAAAGGGCTGAACGGTATTTAGCTGCCTCATTATTTCAATGGGATTTAGGCATCTCAAAATCTGCCCATACTCATTTTCTTCCTCGTTTCACCTCCCTAAAAGGCAGACGTGATAACGTTTCCTTTCTTTGTCCAGCCCATGTAAACTGCAAGCTCGGGGGGGCAGGGAGCCTCTGTTGCTACGTGTATGTAGAGCAGCCGTCAGAGCCGGGCTCTGAACTTGGCTGGGGGCTCTGGAATAAACGCTTGGGGATATGCGTGTGGAGCCGTGCACACCTGTCGGGTTTCTGGGCAGGCATGTCGGTGGGCTTGTGCATGGAAGGAAGGATGCACAATTGCCATTGTGCAGAGTCTGGGCTGAAGCAGCCAAGAGCCGATGTTCCTGCTTGGGAAAAGAGCAAAAGAGCAACACCCCATTCCCACCCGCCACCATCCAGCGAGCCAGGCAGGAACCAAGCTGGGCGACAGGAGCTTGTGGGCTCAGAGTTTGCTCCTCAGGAGCCCCGGGAAGGAGAACGTAGCCGCCTTTCCCCTTCGCACATTGCGGCTGGGGAGGAAATCAAAGAGGAAGATTAATGTGCGGGCTCAGCGAGAGCCCTGATGGGAGCACTTAACAGGGGAAGCGGGATTAGCCTGGGTTTAGGAGATCAGCCGCAACATGTGCGGAGACCTTCCCCTCCTCTTGCCAACGGGCAACTGAAGCAGATCCAGCAGCACCAACGTGGGGCTAGCTGAGAAAGGGAACGAGGGATTCCGCTCGAGGCTGGGAAGAGTCGAGCCGCTCTGCCGGCCTCCCCTCAGACAAGGACCGTGTTCGCCAACAAAACGGACCCACAGAAGGGCCGTGGCAATAACAGGCTGCCCAGAGCGACAGCGGCTCTGCCAGCCCCGCCTTGGCATTGCAGTGTTTCCCGGCACTGGGACTTTGGGGCCTCGATTCCCAATCATGTGCTGCCCTGGCTGTGCAAAGGGGGCAGAAACAGCCCCCCGGGGACTTTCCTGTGCTGGAAGCCCCCCTGATCAGTGCAGGGCCAGGCTGAGGGCTTGGCCGCCAGACTGGTTTCCTAACACAGGGACAGATCGGGGGCATGGCCAGTCTCCGTTTTCCTTGGGGGGCTCCCTCGACAAGCAGCGACTCACACCAAGGAGAAGTCTCCCCGATGACCATGCCCTGTGCAGTTCCATCCGCCTGCCAATCCTGTCCACAAGTCAGATCCATCAAAGGGCTTCAGAGAATCTGGCTGCTCCTTCTGAAGCGGATCAGCCCTTATTTAAACTAAGCTCTCACTGGCAAAGCATTTCCTCTCCAAACAGACCTATTAGCGAGCACAGACATTCCTCAGTCCCACACATTTTACCATTGGCTGGAGGCTGGTGGTGGCTTCCTTTGGCTCCTGGTCTGCTCTCCTGTGAAGGAAGCCAAAGGAAGCCACCACCAGGCGAGGCCGGTCATCCCGTCTCACTCCAGGGCAGGGGGCTGGGGGTGCAGCAGCACCCCCGGCTTGTAGTAGTAACACTGCTCAAATCCATGACTTCTGCTTTCAGCAGCCCCGCTATCAAAATGGCTCCAGTGTCTCCCTCTTTCACCCCATGGCCTGGGCTGGAGCCTTTGGCAAACCCTCGAGACCTTTCCCATCATCCCCCTCCCTCATTAGCATCCCAGCTGTGCCCTGCTTCGGGGGCTTTTCCATCACTCGCGGCTGTCTCCTTCCATTTGCTTTCAGCTCACGCCCCGGCTCCAGGCGCCCCTTAGGCGGAGGCCAGCTCCCAGGTTGGAAGACGTGGCTAGTGAGTGCTGGCGCCAGTCTCCAGCTATCTGAATGGAGCCGGATTTCCAGAGGGCTGGTGGTCAGCACTTGCTGCAAACCAGTGTGGATGTTTATTTTAATCTCCAGCTTGGGCCCAGACAGCTCAGTGTCTAATACATACGCCCCAGGCTGGGACCTAGGGCAAACACTTGGCTTGGAAGCTCTTTGGGCAGGGACTGCTTTGCTGTTCTGCGTATGTAGCGGGCCTGGCACCTGGGGGTCCTGACCCATGGCTGGGCTCCTAGGCACTAGCCCAATGCACATAAGCAATAGTAAGAACGTTGGAGCTGTGTGGTGGGGGTTAGATCGGCATTTGGGGGCAGTAGCAGGGGAGTGGGATGGGGGTTCAGTTCTGCCGGATGTCAGTTGGGGCACCCTGCATCCCCTTTTTGTTACAACAATCCAAAGAGATACTTTCCATTCACTCAGCAACACAATTTCCCACTTTGCACAAGTGTAGCTGATTAAACGGAGCCTTCCGCCCCCCGCCGAACGAAGGTGCCTTCAGCTGCGCTTCCTCCGCAGGCTCAGGGGCTGGTTTGGGGAAAGCCGGCTTGGCATGCAGCGGAGCGAGGCCAGCAAACAGCTGCTCGGAGCAGCACGTCTTTAATCAGGAGCACAATTCTCCAAACACTTCTCCTGAAGGCCTGGAGATTGAGAGTGATTTTCCTTTACATTAAAAAGGTCCGAAACAGCAAACAAATCCCTTTCCCTTCTTCTGCTGGTTTGCACTGCCATTGGCTCTTCGGCGCCCAGAGACAAGCACACACGTCGGAGCCACATGCAACGAGTGGCGTGTGGACCGCTTGAGAGAGCTGTTGCCTGTGGCATATGGAGTTCCGGTCCCATCTCTCTTCTGCTGCATGGTCACTGGAGAGAAGGGTAATTTCTTCCTGATCCCACTGGCTGGTGAATTGAGCCAGCTCAGCTAGTCGCTACCGTAACTGGTCTGAGGTGTCCGTACACATGCACAAAGTGAGTGAATAGCTAAGCCACGAGTCAGCGGCACTCAAGAATCTGCAGTCCTGTTCCTGGGTTTTCTAGGAGCAGTAAAAACTCTTGCTGTGCCCTGCAAATGGCATCTGCAGCATGGCTCCTTACACCTGCCACGTAGCAGCTGCCCGTGCCATTCTCCACTGTGGCCGAGCATCAGGATATTTGCTGTTTCTTAGCAGCCCAGCTCCCGGAGGCAGGAGGCTCTGGGAGAAGCTGAGCTTGCATTTCAGAAAAAAGAGGCAGTAAGTGGTAAGCCTTGTGGTTATGGAGAGTAGCTGGTAAAGGTGATGCCCAACGGCTCAGAAACCAAGAGGCAAAGAAAAGGAAGCAGCCTGGCTTCAAAGTCATGAGATTTCTTTAACAGGAGGCAATCTCACGACTTGGGGGGGGGGGGGGGGGTGAGTGATAATTTCGCACACTTGGGGTCAGCAATGCAGATCGCCTCTTACAGGAAAGGTCGTGCAAGTGAAGAGCTGCGGGATGCGGGGCCAGTTAGCACCGAGGGTGCTCTACCCTGGGCCTTCGGGGTTTTACCAGCTGCGGCTCCCCATGGACGGCGTAGCTTAGCCCAGGGGGATACGTGCTCGCAGGCGCTGCGCTTTCCAAAGTCCCTCACATTAGCTGCACAACCAGCTGCCTGCCAGGAGAGGCAAACGACTGCTCCAGCCCCGTCCGTGGCACCTTGTCAGGCTCTCCCGGAGAGAACTCTCTCTCCAGGGACCTTTTGGGAAGGTGAGGGATCGGCCCGTGCGGCCAGGGGGATACGCGGCCTGACTCCATTGCTCAGCACCTCGTGCAGCCATTGACACGGGGGCGAAGTGGCCGTGAACCACGGCCAGAGCAGGACGGTGGCACTTTACACTCAGGGCCGTATCTTTGTTCCAAGACCTGAGCCCCCAAGATGCGGAGGGGGGGGCAGAGGGGGGCAACATTAAAATACTCCCAAGCAAACCCTCCCAAAGGGGCACAAAGAAAGCTCCCTGTGCTGTCTGCACGCTCCTGCATTGCCATCAACCCCGGGGGGGGGAGAGGGGATCTCAAACTGTCCCACTGCAAACCGTGCCCTGCTGGGCCCAGCAGCATTGTTTGCTCCCTTTGTTTCTCAGGTATACGAGGGCCATGCAGCCACTGCCTGCTGCCAGTAACGTTTGTGTGCCTGTCTCTGAAAGCTGGAGCTTGGCGCAGGGTGCAGAGCCGCAGGAAATCCACTGCACAGCCGCAGTAAGCCCCCTCGGTGCACAGACGTGTGTGCCCGCCCATGGTGAGAGTGCACGAGAGCCGGTAGTGCGAGTGTGGTTGTGCAACAGGAGTCTGAGGGGATGAGTGTGCTAGGTGTTTGCGAGCACACGTGGCATGCACAAAGGTGTGCAGCATAGATGTGCTGTGTGTGCACAGCTGCAGGAGCATAGGTGGGGGGGGGGGTGAAACACAGTGGAGTTCAGTGTGCACCTAGCAATGGGAGTGCACGGGGAGTGGTGCAAGTCTGCACGAGTGCACAGCAGCCCCTTGCGTAATGGCACACTCATCTGCACCTCCCACGACAGTTTCCACACAGGCTCTCCCTAGACACACAGAGCATCTCAGCTCTGACCTGCTCTGAAGAGCAGGATCCGCCTGTCAGGGCTGCACATTTCTCCCAGGGTGGCCGAGCTCGGGACGGGCCAGCAGCCTGGTGGGTGGCAGAAGAGTGTGAGAAATGCTCCCGTCCCCTACTGGAAAATGGAAACCGAGCTTAACCCAGGATTTACTGGCCCCTTGCCTCTCCCCTTCAGCAGTTTACACATCGCACGGCGCTGGGCTCCCCACAGCTGACAGTCCCTCCTTGGGAAGAAGGTAAATGGCCAGAGTCCAATATCGCTTGTAACAGACCAGACACTAAATATCCTGCTCGCTGCCCTGGATTACCTGGTGCCAAAGGGCTCGGCCAGGCCCATGAGGATAAGGAGCCCTCTGCATCACAGATCCTGTGGGATGCTGGGGAACCCCAGGCCGCTGCCCAGCTGGCATGCCGGGGATGTCTGGCAGCAGCAGGGGACACGGCCCAGCACACACTGCTCAGGACAGCCCCATCTCCCTGTGTCTCCCAGCCAGCTGGGAAAGGGCCCGGCTGCGCAGGCAAGCGGAGAACCTCATCCTGGACCAGGCTGCTGTGATGGTGCAGTTCCTGGGGCTGGTTTGAGCCTTCCCCAGAGGAACCTGCCGCTCAGCATGGATGGGCTGGGATTAGTTTAACAAACATAGTGAATTTGTTGAGAGACGGCGTGCGGGCTAGACCCACAAACACGACAGCACAGCACAAACAGCTCTGCCAGTGCCCCTCAGTCCCGACGCGCAGCCCCCGGATAGTCCAGTGTGGTGTTCCCCAAATAAGCCATATCTCAGTGTTCCCTAGATGTTCCCCACACCCCTAACGACCAAGCTCAATTGTGCTTAGCTCAGAGATCAGATTTTGCTCTAGTTTTTCTAGGCTCTTATACACCAGCCATCATCTTCTCTGCAAAGCTGCCCCCCTGGTCCCCAGGCTCCCCGCTCTGCCCCTGCATCGTCCCGCTTCCTTTAGCCTTCTCCCCAGCTGCTGAGCTCCGGGGTCAGACATCAGCCCCCACTGCACTCCTGATGCCTCCCAGGCCTTTCCTGCGGTGGTACATCCCGCCACTCAGCGCTGGCTGTGGACAGGGGAGCAATGAACAGCGGCCCTCGGCCCCACCATGTGCAAGGCTTAAGCCAGTCTCCGGTTATTAGAGACAAGGAGAAGACCGAATTTGCAGGGCAGATTATCCCACATCTACAGCAGGTTTCTGGGATCTCCCTCAAGCAGCCGGGCGCTGGCCACTGTCAATACTGGCTAGATGGGCCCCGGGTCTGACCTAGGCTGGCAGCTCCTATGTGCCTCACTCAGCCATACGGGACAACCACGGAGAGCAGAGCTGGCCCAGCAAAGGTTGCATTGATGTTTCCAGGGGACACTCTGTCCTGGCCTGATGTGCCGCCCCCTCAGACCCATGTTCCAGCCATTCCTGCCACTCACAAAAGAAATCGAATAATAAATCTAGCGGTGAAAAAACATTCACTTAATTGCCGTGGGTCACGGACGTAATCGAACGTATGCGCTCGGAACATCGGCTCCATGTTTCTATAAGGGGGATAATTGTGCTCTGAAAACAAGCCCATTAGCGCTCAGCAGGAAAAACGTACGGCCGCGTAGGAGGGGACTGTGTGTTTTGGCCGGGCGGCCAAGAGCTGAAAATGTTTCTGCTCATTCTGAATTCTTGGCCTTGTCAGCAAGCACAAAGTGCTCGATTCAGCATCCCCCCTTGCCCCCCCACCCATACCCACCTGGGGTGGGGAGCCCCTCCCGAGCAGCAGGTGAGCGGGCTGGGTCCCTTCCCAGGAATGCAGGAGAGGTCTGGCCTGACCGGATGCGTCCGGAGCAGAGTACTAGCATTTTTGCGGAGTTAACACACAAGATCCTGCAGTTTGAACAAGAAGCTCTGGAATAAAATCCGACTCTGCAGCCAGAGCTGGGCCTGCTGCCAGGGCAGGGACCTTTGATGACTGGGACGGATGCCCCTAACCCACTACTGCATCTTGTTTTGCACCCCTAATAACTCCCCCCCCCCAACAACCCACATCCATTCCTTTTAGGGGACCTCCCCAGGAGCCCTGCAAGAATAAAGTGCGAGCTCCTGGGAGCAGAGTCAGGAGGCAGAACGGAGCCACAGGACCCCCCACAACTTAAGGCCAGCTGGGACTGCAGCCCTGGCACTAACCAGAGCTCCCTGGCAGTGCTGTGGGGTTACCTGCTGCACCCCTAGTGCCGTCCCCCGTGCAGTGGGAGCTCCGGAAGGCGCATGGCATCTAAGGCGAAACCCCAGGGCAGGGCTGAGCCCACCCAGCCTGCAGCAGCCAGTTATAAGAAGACTTAAATGTTTTCATCTTCAAAGCACATTACAGACACTAACACAATTAGCCCCCAGCCTCGCTGGCGGGCAGGCAGGCATCACTGCAACCATGTTCCCAGTGGGGAAACTCAGGCATGGAGCGCTTCTCCCCTGACCTGGCCAAGGCCACACCGCAAAGCAACATTAGGATGAAAACACAGGAGTTCCTGGCTCCCAGCTCAGCGCTCAGACCACTCACTGGCTGCCACTTTCTACCTCTCTCTAGGGCTCTGACCAGCTCCTTTCCATGCCAAAGATTATTCCCACTTCCCAGACAAGGAACTGAGGCAGGGGCTGGTCACAAGGCAAGTCAGTGGCCAAACCAGGGCTGAAGTCCAGGCACCCCAGTCCCAGGCCAGCCCAATGCTTAACCCATGAGACTGGCCTTCCTTCACACGCTGCCTTTTGTGGCTGCTTTCTGTAGCCCTGCCTTGCTGACCCCACCCAGCATAGCATGTGAGCATAGGTGCAGTCCCACCCCCCACCCAGAGGAGAATGCTGTGCTACATCCCAGTCCAACCCAGAGTAAGGCACTGCCCAGTGTGAACACTCCAGTTCGGGGTATCTTTCCATGGCTGACTAAACAGAATCAAGCAACCGCTTTGTCCAAGGGTCATGGAGCTGAAGGCCAGAAGGGACCAGGCCATCTAGGCTGACCGCTGGGTAACGCAGGCCAGCACCCACCCTCTGAATCCAACAACCGAAATGAGACCACAGGATCCCAGCCCAAGGAAGCCCAGACCATCGCCCGCCACAGGCAGAGAACAGGCGGGGATGGGGGGGCAGCAGCCGGGCATGTGTGCAGAGAGAATCGCTTCACATCACATGCACCTTGGAAGGTTCTAAGCGAGAAACATTTTTAAAAGCCTCTCAAGGATTTAGGAGCCAAAGACCCATTGCTCAGCTAGCGAACAACTTAATACTGCATGACTGGAAATGGCTCCCCAGTGCAAATGGGGACCACAAATCACTTGTATTGTCACCAAACGAGAGGGAACTTTTGGAGCTGCGAGGGGCTGGAACAGCTTACCGGGGCTGTGGTGGATTCTCCTTCGCTTGGAGCTGCTGACTTGAGCCCGGAGAACCTTCTTAGAAAATTCACTCTGGTTCAGCTGCAAGTTAGCTGGCTTATTTGTGTCCCTCACACAGTAGGAAAGAGCAGTTCTCTCCCTAGCAGGAACTGTGTGGAGTTCCCTGGCTTGGGCCAGGCAGGAGGTCAGACTAGCTGGTGTTATGGGTCCTTCTGGCTTTAAAAGCTCTGCCCTGGCTCCACAGCTGTTGGGAGTTGGTGGGGCTCTCTCCTTGATTGCACTGGAGCTGAGCCAATTTACACCACCTGAGCATCTGGACCAAGGCCTGAAATTCTTCTCTGGCTGCAGTACGAAGTAGCTAGCAGGAAGCTGTAGCAATGGCGGGGGTAGGGGGTGTATTTACACCAGAGTGCCTTGAAACCTGGCATTCCCGAGAGCAAGAGTGGTATTTTTCTCTGCATTTATTAAGGGAAATAAATCAAGCATGTCATGTCACCACAGGGAGGAAGGTGAAATAACACGTGCTAGGGAAGGTGTGAGATCCAGAGGGGATTCTGGCCTGTCCATACAGGGGACACTTGGAGAGCTGCCAGACTAGTGGAGTTCCTCTCTCTGTAAGCACTCACCTGCCCCTCATCACTGCAGCATCATAGAATATCAGGGTTGGAAGGGACCTCAGGAGGTCATCTAGTCCACCCCCCTGCTCAAAGCAGGACCAATTCCCAACTAAATCATCCCAGCCAGGGCTTTGTCAAGCCGGGCCTTAAAAACCTCTAAGGAAGGAGATTCTACCACCTCCCTAGGTAACGCATTCCAGTGCTTCACCAGCCTCCTAGTGAAATAGTGTTTCCTAATATCCAACCTAGACCTCCCCTACTGCAACTTGAGACCATTGCTCCTTGTTCTGTCATCTGGGCACCAAGGACACAGGTTATACCTACAGGACAGGGGAATGTCTTAGAAAGAAGTGGTTTATAAACAATTAAACCCAAAACAATTATTTTTATCTCTTCCAGTCAGGGAGGAAGAAGAGCAGCACATGCTTCCGCAGCTCACTTCATAGCAAGGCAAATTGACTATGAATCTGGGAGACTGATCAGGATCAAGAGCATTAGACACCAAAACTTTCTGGCATAACTGGATTGTTGATTCTGATTCATGTAATATGAGCATCTCCAAGTGTCTCCCCATCGTTTGTGGGTTTTATCCTGCCAATCCCACTGCTGCCGGGAAGGATCACCCCCATTTTCCAGAGGGGAACTGAGGCACAGAATAAACAACTTGCTTAAGGACAGACAGCAGGTCTCCTGCATCCTAGTTCAGTGCCTTAGCCACTAGACCACCTCGGAGCTGGGAACAGAACCCGGGAGTCCTGACTCCCAGCCGCCCAACCCCCCTCCCCTCCCAGAGCTGCGAATACAACCCAGGGTCCAGACTCCCAGCCCTTCTGCTGTACTCACTAGACTACACATCCTCTTACTAAGGAGACGAAAGGCCCCCTTCTGTCCAGCTCTGGAGAGCCATGTGTCTGTAACAGAACTCAGGACTGCAGCCTGGGCCCTCCTTTACCCCTCAGACGCCGCAGCCCTCCTGAAAGGAGCTTGATTTCCCAGTTCCCCAGCCTAGCACACCGCCAGGGCAGCAGAGGCTCTAACCACGGTGACTTGCACCCCCCAAAGACAAGAGCAAATCCCAGGCCGGGAGCAGAGCAGCTGTAGGTCTGCCGGGGGGACAGTTCACATTACTCAGTGGCTAGAAAGCGCTTTGCTGTGATTGTTTTTCTGTGGCGGGTCCACACAAGGAGAGCTCAGGATCCCAGCTCCTTCGGCACATGTCATAAAACCACTCTCAGAAGGCGTGCTTCACTCGGCCCGGGGGGCCCCAGGTGTGTATGCATCCCACCACCACTCCCCCCAAAAGAAAGTGTCCAGGATCCTGGCTGGAGTTCTTTCCCAGCATCCCTTTACAATTCCTGGAGGACATTTTTGGAAAGGGAAGGGTTGTGTTTATTTTGGCAGCTGTCTCGCCTTCTCTAGACATACGAATGGAAAATCTGCACTCACCTAACGTTTCCAAGGCCTCCTTTCCAGCACGGAGCCAGGTGGGAGCTGCCTACACAGAGGCAGCTGTTCGTAAATATCTTAATTCATAACGACAAACAAGCCCAGCACTGAATCTCTCCCCATCGCTCCCTTTGGAGCGGGACACGTGATAGAACAATGGGGACGAAGGACAGACCTGTTGCAGCTCACGCCACCTGCTACGTAGCACCCCCCCAAACTGTACAAACACCGCGAGGCATTAAACAAACAGATCACCTCCTTGCACCAACATGCTATTCCGTCAACGGCCTGTCTCTTTCAGCGCTGACGGATCCCAACGAGCGTTGCTGCTTTCGGAGGCCTGGTTTGACAGGGTGCACACAAACAGTCTTATTCAGGGCCCAATTTTCAAATACCAGGGGCTCAACTGGACGTTTGCATTTGGAAGCTCAGATTGGGGTGCAGGCAGGGACATGCCCAGTTTACCTGCCAAATGCAGCTGGAGTGGGAAGTTCTGTTAAGGTCCCACCTGGGAAAGTTGGTGCCTGGAGTCTGTTATCGCCTCGGATGTATTTCTATTTCATTTCTTATTGCTGGACCCGGTGAGTTTATTATTTTAGCAGGTTTGTTGCACTTTTCTCAGCTCCTCCTTTGATGGATCTTCATTTTTGCCTAGTGTTGCTGATAAACAGCTTCCTAGTCCCACCCAAGAGGTGGCTGCATAGTCATTGATGGGGGACGTGATCTCTGAATGGGCGAGCAATTTCACACCTACACAGGGTGGGCTGGCAAAGCAATGGCCTGCCCAGCCAGTGCGCCTCAGTCTAGGATTCCCCTGGGGCTCTCCCATTTGCAGCACCAGGGCTCCCTCAGCCGGGGAACAGCAGGGCACACTGCTGTCAGCTGCGCCCCTTGCTACTCAAATGGCCCCTCTGTGCATCACGCAGTCTTGGTCGTATTTCCCCTCGCAGCCCCCCGTGAGGAAGGACAGGGCTCTTTTAGCCCCATTCTATGGGCAGGGAACTGAGGCCCAGGGACCCCAAGGTCCCAGGGGGAGTCTTTGGCAGAGCTAGGAATTGAACCCACGTCCATCCTGCCTCTCTCAGCATCGCTCCAGGGACCCCTTGAGGGAAGCAGAGGTCTCATAGCCTTCCAGGAGGCCCGGGGGGGAGGGCAGCCCTGCTCCTCCAAGGCCAGTGCAGTGGCAGCACCAATCCTGCCCCTGAGGGGTCCCCGTGAAGTCCTGCCCATTGAGGGTACCCGGCCCCTTGGCATGAGCGTCAGGTGGGGAGGAAGCACCTGCTTGTTCTCCTTGTCAGTGGTGGACACTGGGTAACCTGGGACGGGCCAGGCTCATCCAAGGTGACTTCCCCATTCAGAAATGCAGTGTGGGCGTTTACCTGCCTTTGATCCCCAGCTCCACGCCGCAGTGGAATTTCGCGATGGCTAATAATCCCTAATCCTCTTTTTCCAGGACAGGATATTAATTTTCAGCTGCTTCCTGGAGGGAGATGTATTGGAGAGATCCCGCTGCAGAGCCGAGCGGTGCTCCTTGCACGCAGGCCGGGCAGTCAGAGCAGCCCGAGAGGAGACCGATGCAAAAGGAGAAGCACTGAAACTGGAAAGGGAAGAAGGTGAGCGAGACAAAGAAGGAGGTGCAGAGAGAGAGAGAGAAATATAACGGTAAGTACAACAAGAAAACGAAGGAAAGAGAAAATGAAGGTGTGAAAGCCCAGAGAAAAGTAAATGACCCACTGCAGCACTAGAGGGCACTGCCCTGCAGGGAGCAGGGTGGGGCTCGGGGTGGGGAGGGAACTGTCCCCTCAGTCCATATTATCACCAATGCCACAGTGCGGGGTTAAGGGGTGCTGTGCTGCAGGGAGTGGGATGGGGGTGCTGACCCCAGTGCCACAGCACAATGCTCGGGGTGCTGTGCTCCAGGGAAAGGGGCGACGGGGCTCCCTGGGGGCACTCTCCCCTTGGAGGCAGTCCTGACCTCCATGCCCCAGCGCAGTCCTGGGGGGCGCTGCGCTGCTGGAGGAAGTGCCATTCAGCGGTGACATAAAGCCACGGTCCTGCCCGTTCGGCGATGCCCTGGTCAGAGCAGGGACCCATCTCTGGGGCCGGGGATGCCAGGAAGAGAGGGAGATGTGCCGGAGAGCCCCGTACCCCTGGTGGAGAACCACGGCTTTCGGCTGAGACCAGCAGAGAGGAGTCCTGAGAAGCTCACATTTGCCTCGGCATTGGGAAGCCAGCTGCACATTCACTCCGGCCTGGCTGTGCTGTTCATGCTCAGCACGCGGCATGTGATCTCTGCCCAGCTTGGAAGAGCGGTGAGAGAGGCTGCCTGCCCCCCATTCCCCTCATCCCTTGGGGCAGGGCCCATTCCATGGAGCCTCAAAGCCGAGGTGCTGGGCTCCACTGCAGGAGGGTGTTGTCTGGAGGGAGCACAAATCCAACCTTGCCAGCCGCATGAAAGGGATAATCGCAGGAGCAGCCCTCTCAAGAGTGCCAGTGTTACAGAGCAAACCTTATCCCCTGTATTCCTACACAGGCCTGATGCAGCTTACCCAGCTCCCCCACAAGGCGTATCTCAGCCCAGAGCCATCCGTTCTCACTGCTGCTCTGGCTTATGCCTCAGGGTCACCTTAAGACACTAAAGTTGGTGACAGTCCCTCCTTTAAAGACCTGATTCGAGTCTTTCCCTTGACTTCAATGGGCTATGGATCAGGCCTTACATACAGATTTATAGTTGCATTTTCTTTGCTTGACATATGTTATGTCCCGTAGACAGACGGATTTTCTAGCTAAAGGACCAGTTCTGTTTTGAGTGGTGCCCATTCTCCTCCCCACAAGCAGGCAGGCCTCTGCAGTGAGGAATTAACCCAAGAAAAGCAAAAACAAAAACATGATTTGTGTGATTTCTAATTAGGCTGAAGGTCTCCGTCTGGGTGGGGAGGGTCTTCAGGGGGAGGGGGAAATCCCAGGTTCTTGTAAAAGGGAAGGTTAGTGACTATGGAGTAAGCTGGAAAAACATGTTCTTTGCCCTGCTTCGCTAATTTCACCTAATTCAAACCAGCTCCCAGAAATGCCAGCTCCAAAAGCCCATTCGAGGGGAAGGGGCTGGACTGAAATCCTTGCGTTACTTAAAACCACACTGCTCGGGCCCTCCTGGGAACGGCAGAGACAGCATTTAAGCTGGATTTTTGCAATGTCCTTTTGAAGCTAACATGCCTCCAGCTGGCTCTGACAACCCCCCAGACATGTGCCTCAAAAACCCGCTTCCAAGGGCTGCAGACGGCTCTTTGCATGTCTTGATGAATTCATTGACAGAGGGGCTGGAAATAAAGCCGCTTGCTGGCACGCCGTAAATTCATCACATGCTTGGAGCGCACATTCCTCTCAACCATAAACACCCCTGGCTAGTAGCTAGTAAATCTGACTCCAAGCAGTGGCCTGTGAACAGAGGCCCTGTGTCCACACAGGCGAGCTCCTGCTCCGTGGGCTAGAAATGAATCCACAGCACTGGAGGCACTTCTTCAGGGGTACAAGCGTGGCGTCGGTGACACGGAGCCTGATTCACTGTGGAAAGGACTCTGCGGAGCTGATAGCAGCACGAGCTACCCATAGGTCTTGGCTGCAGCTCTATGGCTTTCTCCGTTTGTTTCATTTTTACAGGCGCCAGCCAGTGCTCCAGGTGAGTGTCCCGTCCATCACACACAACACGCTGCCCATAAATATATTTATCCCAGCCCACGGCCTCCTCAGGGGCCACGTCTGCATGAGGCGGAGAGGGGTGTTCTGAACATGTTTGCTGGGGGAGATAATCCCTAAACTCTCCCAACCTGCTAACCCCTGGTACAAGTTCCCCTGTCCACACAAGGGTTCGCACACGTTAAACACACCCTCCTTTCTTCCTCATGAGGACCAGGCCAAAGAAGGAAGGAAGATTGGGTCTGCAGCATGCCTGGCGGGCTAAGAGCTCCAGGCTCTGGCAGACCGAGAGGTGAGTGAGTCCAGAATTGAGGAGCTCACCTGGAGAATGCCCTGCCAGCAGGTCCCTTGTGTTCACTGAGTGCCTCTGCTGACCCTAGTGTATCATGGGGCGAGAGGCAATCTATGGAGAACACGCAGTGTGTAAAACAGCCATCCTTTCGGCGCAGCCATCAATGAGAAGCAAAGTTCAGAGATCCTCTCCTCTTGTGGATCCTGTAGCACTTTTCACAAGCATCATCCGGCTCCTCGTACCCCTGTCCTGGCCCATTTCCAGCTCAGGTAATTATATTCCACCAGCTTCAGTCGGACACAGTGTTCTTTATCACTGGTTGTCTTCATGCGGTCACTGCATGCTGCTAAATGGCTGCCACACTGCACCCCAGAAGTGGCTGCATTTCAGTGGTTACTGATACTTATCGCTCAGAGAGGAGGGCACTAGAGGAATACAAGATGCTATTGCTTTTTGAGATTCAAAATCAATACAGCTGTTAATTAATACTCACAGCACCCTGGAAGCAGGAGGCTAAGTATTAATGTCCCCATTTTAAATACAGGGAAAATGACCATACCGTGCACCTCTGGCAGATCCCAGGCCCTCCTGACCCCGGTGCTGTGCTCAGCCCTCCTGACCACACTGCCTTATTAGGCCAGTGATTGCCCTGGAAGGGGCAGTGGCTTGGGAAGTGCCCCTTTCTCTGCTGCAATGCCGGGATCATGCACACATGCCCTTTTATGGCTGCATCCCAGCCAGGCCCCGTCCGTTTGGGTTCTGTCCGTTATCAGCAGCCGTCTCCTGCAGTCTGAATAACACTCGGATTATCGCCCAGGCCACTGATGACATTTGGAAAGTCAACTTTTCTCCACCCTATGGCCCAGCTTCCTGTGACGACGTGGGGGATTTTCTTGTGTTTTCCTGGTTTTGTCAAGGGTTGCATGCCGAGGGGGTGGGACTCAGTTTCCCTGGGTGTTACTGGTTTAATGGGGTGATGGGAGAGGGAGTTTGTTTTTACAGAGGACCAGCTACGGAACTTGGGACCCCAGCCAATGGCCTGGAGAATGGATACCCCAGCGACTGGTGACCTGGTGAACGGGAGGCCCAGCTTGGGAGTCACAGCCGGTTCTGGCCAGTGGGAGGACAATGGGCTGTGGAGAGAGGACCCCGGTGACCTGACCAGCCAGTTCCAGCCAGAGGGGAACAAAGGACAGAAGAGGAGAGGCTGAGAGGAGAGGAGGCCCAGGTGACCCTGTTTACCTGGAGAGAAGACAATGGACAGAGGCGGGGCTTGGGGTTGGTGATATCAGATGCCCAGCTGGGAAACAGGGGGGCTCTGGGCTGGTGAGGGGGCCAGGCCCAAGGGCCCTGAGAGTTTTCTATGCTGTGTTCCAGATGCTCAATAAACCCTCCTGTTTTACGCTGACTGAGAGTCGCTCCAGTCTAGAGAACAGGGGGCATTATTCCCTCTGGGAGTGGAGGCCCCAGGAGTCCAGAGTGAGTGGACTCACTGAGGGGGCCCACGGCGAGAGACAGGCGTGCTAAGGCTCAGAGAGGTACGGTTCCAGGAGGTGGAGGGGCTTAACCCCCGAGAGAGAGTGGACCCCCAAGAAGGGCTGTCACACTGAAGGGGGTTCCCCCCAGAGACCGTATGGGGCCAAGAGTGGGCACGACTGAGAGTCCATGACACTTCCCAGCACAGCGTCTGCTCCACCGATGACAGACAGAACCAGCCTGGCCAGCGTGGAGCCCCTTCTCTCCACTGGGCTGGCAGCTGGAAGCAGAAATCTGTCTTGGAAGGGGTATTCTGGCTGTGGCCACGGTGCCAGAGGGACCCCCAAACCCTTTCCTCTTTGATGCCAGCAGATAGGTATTTCCTGTCGGGTTAGTATTGAGTGGGATCATTCTGGCCTTGTCTGCAGGAGGGGCAGGTGGATGCGAAATACCGATAACAAAACCGTAAGCTCCTCTGGGTGCTGCCCCATGCTGCACTCCCAGATGGCGACTGATGCTTCCTGGGGAGCAAAGGAAACCAGCCCCATCTTTGGATGCAGTGGGACATCAGGAGCCAGAGTGTAAACGGCTGTTCATAAGAGATGCCCTTACACGGGGCACAAGCGTCACCCTCATACATGGGGCCTGTCGGTGCCTGAATGCAGGGGAGTGAACGTCAGCAGACAATGCAAGGCCTCATTTCCTGGACAAAGGAATTCCTAACCCACGCACATACCGAGTGCTCCTTATTGTCCGTCACTAACCACGGCCATGTTTCCGCTCAGCTCGCCGAGGGAAGGCAGCAGAAAGGCAGACACGGGGGCGGTCTGCCCCCGGCTGCTGGAGGGATGGCTGGCGAAAGCCATGCATGCCATCCACTGGAAATGCGCCTTGTTCGGGGTGGGGGTGGGAGACGCTACAGCTGGGAATGGACTGAGATGGGCTACGGGACCCTGTTGGGGAAAGGCTGTTGCCTTGGGGCTGGCTGTGGTGCTTGGTGGTTTCAGCGAGATGTACACTGTGGTTTGGGGGGTTGTTTGCACATAAAACTCCCCACGAGCCCCTGTGGGGTGAGTCTGAGGTGCTCTTGCCGGCAGCCTAGGCCGCTCCACAGCCTGTGTTCTCTCCTGGCAGGCTACAAGGCAGGGTCATCTGCCTGTCCTTGGAAAGGGGCAGCGTCCCCAGGGTTTTCTCCTAGCTCTTGTAAACCTCTCAGCCAGACACCTAGAGGAGCCACCACCGAGCCAGGCTGTGTGAGAGCCCGTGGCCGCAAGCAGGCCTGTCGCCTCTCGCTGCCTTGCCCTTCCTCACCTCTTCCTCAAAAAAGCCTCCCCCAGCTGCTTCTTGGGCGCTCCTCCCTGCGCCCAGGGCCGGCTCCAGGGTTTTGGCCGCCCCAAGCAGCCAAAAAAAAAAAAAAAAAAGCCGCGATCGCAATCTGCGGCGGCAATTCGGCGGAAGGTCCTTCGCTCCCAGCTGGAGTGAGGGACCGTCCGCCGAATTGCTGCCGAATAGCTGGACCTGCCGCCCCTCTCCGGAGTGGCTGCCCCAAGCACCTGCTTGCCAAGCTGGTGCCTGGAGCCGGCCCTGCCTGCGTCTACACCCAGATGGTTCCTCCACAGCCCTCTTCCCCCAATAGCGCTCGCCCAGGTGTGCCGATCACCCAGGAAACGTTTGACATCAAACACGCCCAGCCCCAAGGAAAGGGCTTTCAAAATACACCCGCCCCCTGGCCCCTGAGCCAGCCACACTGCCTCAGCCAGGCACCGAGATTCCCAAATGAAACAGGCGCTGAGAGTCCCAGCCAGGACAGCTGTTCCCGCAGCTGGGAGAGGAGAGGAGAGGAGAGAAGGACACTGTCCATTTCTCTGCCAGGCTGCCTTGCTCTGCTAGACGGAGTTCGCTGCAGCACACGGCAACTCCATCTGGGACAGGGCAGGGCAGGGCATCCCGCAAAAAAAGAACCACCAAACAGCTCAGTCAAAGCCACACTCCCTGCTCAGACTTCAGTGCGCTGCTGCGGCCAGAAAAGTGCTCTCAGCAGCTTCCCTTCGCTATGAAATAATTTGTTATTTTAGTTGTAAAACAGTAAGTGGCCCCTTTCCAGACAGGCCCTCCGTGCAAGGGGAAAGCACAAGAAGCCCCATTCCTTTTAATGACTGAACCATTCAGTCAGTGTTGGCAAGGCCTGGCAAAGGCAAGTATTCCTCCTTTCCTCTCCTGCTTCCTGGCATCCACGGAGGGGGAGGTATCAAAGCTGACATTTTAATAAGGAACACAGTAATTATTAATTACCAGGACCGGCAGAATGCTTTGCAGAGTGCAGGGAGTCAATAGAAACCTGAAAAATCTTGCAGGGTTGGGTGTGGTATTGTGTGCCTGTGGGTGCACGCAGGTCTCTGTGTGCACAGCTGAGAGTGCACCTATGGGTGTATCTGCGAGCGTGTGTGTGTCTCTGTGCGTGTGTGTGCATATTCTGTGTCTCTCTGTGTCTGTGTATGCATAGCTGAGGGTAGTATATTTATTTGCTTTTTTTAAAGTAAATATAAAAATACATTGGGAGACAGTAGGGATTAAATATTCATAGCCAGGTGTGTACACACACACACACACACTTCCTGACCTGTGTTACTAGTTCCACAGCTGGTATACATTGGTGCTGCTCCATTGACTCTAGAGGAGGTATGCTGATTTACACCAGCTGAGGATCTGGCCCTACCTTTTTTCTAAAGGGAAGGGTTTTTAAAATCTAGCCTGCGGCCAGCTTGTGAGGCACGCTGGCTCCTGCTGTGCTCGTTGGAGACAAGGAGAATTGCAGCAGATAAGCACCTTTCAGGATTTTAAGCCCCCGCTTTTCATGGTTTCATTTCACTCTGGGTCTGGGTGAACGGAGAAAAGAGAGTTTCACCGCTGGTTCTAGTCATTTGCTCTCTCTGGCTCCCGCAATCTAGTACCAGAAGCAAAGTTGATGCTGCAAATGGTGAGGGGCGAGGGCATTTTAATCCAACCAAACAAGCAAAAACACCTTGTTTCCATTAAAGTTAGAATAAAAATCATGAAAATTCCAATATTGGCTTTTGTGAGATGTTTTTATTTGGCCACAAAATTTAAAGATTGACCCTACAGTAGCTGGCAGTATAATTAAATATCTGCACTAAAGGGTGAAGTTCACCTGGACAGAAGGGCCAGTACAAGACCTATGCAATGGATGAGTCCCACTCCAGCCCCACAAGCTGAAGCAGGACTTATTTGTCCTTGTAGGGCTGCAATGGGGTTTAAGTGTTGCCCAGGGGTGAGTTTCTGCCGTAGTGTCTAGAGCATTTTCTCGTGGCGTTCTAATTACAGCGCTACTTGGTACAGGAAATGCATGCGGAAATGAATGATGAGCATCAGATACGCATACAGTGGACTCAGGACTGTAATGCCCCCCCACAAAAATGTGGGGAGTCATGCTGATTGGTTGAAGCTGCCACCTCTTTGCAAATCGTCCACCAAGAGAGGAAATTGCTAAGGTGGTCGAAAAAACGATTCACAACGAATTGTCCACCCAACTGTGGCTTACTGTGATTTTAGCAGCCTGGCGCCTGTGCTGTGCATGTTAGTTAATAGTCCTCTAAATCAGCTGCTAACCCACTGCAAACACCCTGTCCCAAGTCACTCCCAGCCCATGCATCATGCACATGCACTGGCTGCCAGGAGGCGGCTGAAGCCAGAATAAGGCAATTTATCTCCCGAACTCTCTGAGCCAGGCCCCCAGGCAAAGTACGGACCATGTCCAAGCGCTCTCTCATCATGGGCCTAGGCATGAGCCCTTCCATCAGTGTGCTTGTCAGGGCAACATGCCTGCTCTCCCGGGGAACACACAGCTGTGCCAGTAAATCAGGTGAACTGCTGGGATGTTTGAAAAGAAAAGATGTTAACATCAACACCTATAAAGTTACATGTGTCTCAGCATGTTCCTCCCCTGATCTCCGGACAGAAGCTGGTTGTGTAACCGAAGTGGGAATGCTGGCAAGGACTTCCCCCGTGCACATACTTAGTTCTATTGACTCCTGTCCCCAGTTGCACTGATACTTATTGGCACAAGGGCTTCCCTGCCTCGTCCATGTAAACTCTTCCAATGGGCCAAATACATGGGGTGTATTTGATCAATCTAGGGGGGTGAAGTGCAGAAGCTGGTTCAGGGCACAATGGAGAACGTCTTGTAGGTGCTTCCATCCTATTTCACGTTTGTGCACAGTCCAAGCCCTATCACACATCGCTTCACTCTAAGCAGCAGTTTCTGCACAAGAGAAGGTAAGGGCTCTATCTATCTCTGGATATAGGTATAAAGCCCCCACTGCAATACGTATCTGAGCACCTCCCAGTCCCATATCCTGCCACACACCTGGGAGGCACAGCAGTGCTATCACCCCCATTGTACAGATTGGGAATCGAGAGGCTACGTGACTTGCCCAAGGTCCCACAGGTAGTCTGTGGCAGAGCAGGGACTTGAACTCAGGTCTCCTAGGTTAGTACTCCAACTACAGTCCTTCCTCTCTGGCTGGGATGGGGTGCTTTATGAAGTGGTGCTTAGCAAGGTTCTCCACAAAGACGTGGGATCCTCTGGAAAAGCTCAGATTACTGCAGAACTGTAACCCTGCACTGGTTACAGCAACGCTCCCGCAGGTTATTACAGGCTTGCTTAGCCCCGACTAAACCTTAGCCTGAGAGGAAAATTGGTTTTGTAGTTAAGGTGCTAGGTTGAGATGCACGAGATCGAGGTTTAATTCCCAGCTCTGCCACAGATCCCCTGCAGGAACGTGGGCAAGTCACTTCATCATGCGGTTCCTCCATTCGCCGTCTGTAAAATGGGGGATGCTAATAATCCTTCCTTTCTCTATTGAGATTGCAAACTCTCCAGGGCTCCCACACTGTGCATGGGTAGCAAATGGGGGCCCAATTTCAGTGGGCACCTTTAGGCACGACCGTAATACTCAGTGACATCTGCTGGAAAGGTGAGTGAAAAACAGGCCTCGGAAAGCAGCCCCCAGGCGGGAAGCCTCGGGCAGGGGCAGACCCAGTCGTTCCTAGGCACACATGCCAAGGGAGATAAGACTTGCTGTTGCTCTGACTGCTACAGATAAGGACAGATCACACCATCTAGTGGAGGTGAGAAATTCAGCCAAGATTTACTTGTCTAGAATTAAATCTCTCCGAGTAGTCGGGGAAAGAGACCCTCTGCGTTCCTCCAGCGAGCCAGGCCTGAGGGCCTGTGTTAAAGCACCCAAAGTAGATCATTCATGCCCTAGAGACATGCCCTCTCCGCTCAGTCTGCCATGGGATAGCTCGCTCCCAGGCAGAGGGGGGCACATACTGGGTGTCTGGGGCCTTGTGGCTCTCATGCAGGATGTCTGGATCCTAGTGCCAAAATTCGGCTTTGAAGCCTTAACTTCCATGGGTGATAAAAATATCAATTACTGGCCCCAGCCAAAACCATTTCCATCCTAATTCACCCATTTCTTAAAGCCAGTACGGGTCTGCAGTGAACCGGCTAGTGTGCATGTGGCTGGGATTAAACTCCTCAACTGAGTGTCCTAGGCTCTATACTGCTAACAGCCATTCCCCATTAGCCCAAGTGCCAGCACTGTGTGCTTTTGCAGGAGGTAGCTCTAAGCTCTATCCCCACAGCTGCTGTGACGTGCAGGTGGACATGGCCCTCAGCCGAGGGGAAATCACTTCACTGGGAGGTTGGGCACAGCAGGGACTCAGAGGCAGAACACCCCAGACTGAGTCACCCACCCTGCCCCCTGCTGCGCAGCGCCCCCTAGCACTGGGGTATCAGCGACAGCTCCGTCTCAGAAAGGAGAGCCCCTGTGACTGAGATACCTACGCTGCTCCCTGCAGCATAGCACCTGCGGGAGGTGAGTCCGGGCACTGGGGTCAGTGCTGCCCTGGAGAGCAGAGCGCCTCCTACTGAATCACCAGCCATTCTGGAAGCACACTGAGTGTCCCGGGGGCCCCCGGGTTCCAAGGGGCCTCTTTATTTCCACAGTACAGTGCCCAAGAGCTGGGACCAGTTAAGCTCCTGATCCAGATCAAATTCTGCGTCTCAAACACGGGGCTGCTTTAGCCTGAGCTCCCGGGCCAGGAGTGACTCCAAGGTGGGCTCTGAATGTGGAGCCGCTTGGGCCACAAACTGCGGCGCTCCCCGAGGTTTCATCTCAGTGAGCCCGGACTAGGGCAGCATCCGTCTTAATCTCCCATTCCGCCATCCCTCCCTCCGCCTGCCTGAAGCCACCAAGCTTTGGAAAAGGGAGACAAGCACAGCAAGCAGGTCACCCCCAGGGCACAAGGTCAGAAGTAGGGGAGGGAAACCTGCATTCTATTCCCAGCTCGGCCACTGGCCTGCGGCATGACGTTTGGCAAGTCACGTCATCGCTCTGCGCCTCAGTTTCCCCTCCCACCGCTTGTCTGCCATGACTAGTTAGATTCTAAGCACTTTGGGACGAGGACTGTCTGATACTATGCGTTTGCACGGTGCCCAGGCACTGATCTCGGATAAAGTTTCTAGATGCTCCTGGCATAGAGATCGTGTGATAAGAAGAACACGGAGTCTCCGCCTACGGCTCTGTATCAGGATGCCAATGGGATTTCCCCAGGCGAATGAGCAATGGGATTTTCGGGGAGCAGGGTGAGGTGTCACTGAGAACATTCCACTTCCCCTCCACCGCTCTCCTCCGCTCCATACAGCAAGGCACAAAAGCCCCATCCGAATCCACTCCCCGCCCTTGCGCTGTGGAGAATGCCAGTTGCTAGGAGGCCTGGCACTAAGAATGTGCCGAGAAGGGAAATCCCATGCAGGACTGAGCCATTTTATCAGGTCAACCAGGTCCCTAACAAAGGCTCCACTGAGTCTCCCACACTCCAGGCCTCTCTAGATTTCGCCTTCCCCATATAACTGTCCTGGGAGGCACTGTGGTTCGGTTGTGGATTTTTAACCATGTCTGTGCCGGGAGACAAAAGGCCCCACTTTCCACCCCAGCTCGTGAAGAGCCAACAGATTGTATGGGGGAGAAGCCGGGTTGCTTCTCAAAGGAGAAGGTCATTTGTGCAGCGATAGTTGCTAGGCAACACTCGCCAAATTTCTCCCTGGGGGGGCTTGAAACTTACCTCTGGGCAGAGGGGCTAGCAGGAGGCCTGGTCACCACGGAAACCCCACAAGGCCTGGGCACCCAGATGGCTGAAGCAGGACTTAAGTGGTGCCCAGGCCCCTCTGCACAGGGCGAGAATTTCACCTTCTTAGCTTAACTTAATCTGGAAGGGGATGGCAGGCTGTGACGTTCGTTAGGGCTGGAGATTTAATCTGGGGGGAGAGGCAGTCTTTGGAAGTGCTGCCCCCATTCATGGAGAGCTAGACTTAAATTTGAGGAGGGAGATTCGGGAGGAAGCACCCCTTAAAGGCCCGGGATGTGGAAGAAGCCAACCGGACTTTATTTTTGTTACATGGGCGTACAGCACCTAGCGTAATGGGGGACCTCATCCTTGGTTGGCACTTCTGGGTCCTACTGCAATACAAATCAGAACAACAGCCGGCTGCCTCCTAGTGACATCAGAGCAGGGGATAAGGCTCATCAAAAGAAGGTTCCAGATAAGGTGGGGGTCCTGCCGTGGCAAGGGGAAGGTACCCACCTGTCTGACTGCCAGTCATCTTGGATCACAACTCTCGCTGGATGAGGGATGCAGAGCAAAGAGGAGCAACCCCATGTGGCCATTAACTAAACCAGTGCTTTTCAACCTTTTCATCATTTGTGGACCCCTAAAAAATGTCGACTGGCGCTGCAGACCCCTTTGGAAATCTTAGTCTGTGGCTCCCCAGGGGTCCATGAGCCATAGGTTGAAAACCACTGAACGAGACAGTTCACCCAGCCTGTTACAGAACAAGCCACCTGTTTTGGAAGGTCTCCCTGCCAGTTACAGGAAAAGAGAAGCTAGAGAGAGCAGGGGGAATGCACAAGGCCTGATTTCCCACAGCCTGTGCAGTCATTCAGCTGGGACGAAGTCGGTGTACAAGGCTAACGAACCAAAAGAGCCACATTTCACACCCCCATTGCACCAGGGTACATGACTGCACAAGGCAGTGAAGAGCCAAGCCCGGTGTATGGAGCAAGCATGTACTGCACCTCCCAGCCCCAAAACAGAGTGACTTTGGGGAGGAAGCATATGTCCTGTCCTGGCATTGTCCCAGTCACACCCTTAAGACCACACCCTCCTTTCAATCCCAGCTGGGATGGGGAACTGGGATCCCCTACCTAATCCCTATTTCTACAGCTAACCTCGCAGCTATCACAGGCCTTTCCTACTCCAAACCCCAGAACAGAAGGAAAAGATCTCATCCCCGGAGCTCACATTTTATACCCTCTCCAGCTGTGGGTGGGCTCAGATGTGACGTGGGTGGAGTCCAGCCTCTAACTCCGCCTCAGGCACCTCCCTATATAAATAGTGCACCAACAGCTCCTCCCATCTCAAGGGCAGGGTTGGTAACACTTGCTAAGAACACCTTGTCCCAGGCATAGGCCTAGATTTTTCCATGTCTCTTCGTATCTATAGCACCCAACTGGTAGAAATCCCTGAACATTTCTCTCTCCGTGTTTCCCCAGGTACCCTCAGGACACTCTCCACACAGCAGTTAGCACAGGGGCAAAGTGCTTTAAACATCAGGCAGCAGTGGTGGCTTTTAAATGGGCTTGGCTTTGTAACCATGGGGGTATTTGTAACAACGCCAGGCAGCGGAGTTTCATGGCTGGATGTGGGATCATGAGCTTTGATCCTTCAAACACAGATGCACATCTGCCCTTGAGGGAACTCTATTTGGGCTTGTAACACTACCTCATTTTCCTAGTGAAACATTCCTTTCTCCAAAAGTCACGCAGCTGTACTGAAAAGCACAGAGGGTAACATTCGTCGTGCATTTTCTTTTCTTCTTTAAAAACCTCTCTCTTGGTTTCCTCTTTGCCAAGTCAGATATGATCTGGTTGAAAAAGTTTGCAGAGAAATACAAGGGATAACGTTTCACTCACAAAGCATAATTAATGTCCTGTTTATGTGAGCATTGGAGAAAGACCCATCATTCACCACTGTCGGCGAAAGTAGGAGTGGGATCCTAGGGCTTTCCCCGTGAGGGAAGCGGGGTTCAAAATGTTTCTGTCCCTGTAGAACTGGGAAATAGTCTCTCTTTGGTGAGACCATTCATTTTAACATCAAAAGAGGGATCTTTTGGCAGCAGCCCCATTCAGCCGTTAGCCAAGGGTCCAAATCATTTGCTCCCGTCTATAGAAAGCCAATATAAGCCAGATTCCCAGCTGGTGTAGCTCTCCATAGCTCCATTGACTCCAATAGAAGCAGTGCCAATTCATGCTAGCTGAGGCTCTGGCCCTGTATTACAGACCTGGGTCTAGTTAGCTTATTTAATAAGGTGTCTTGATCAGCGCCTGTAAACACCTTCCTGGGGAGGAGATCTCCAGCAGCCAAAGGGGGGTCAAGGGCCAGTGGCTGAAGGCTGAGGTTAGATGAGATGCCAGGCACACGAACCAGGGGAAAAGCTCGCCGTCATGCGAAGCACTTACAGGCAGATTACGCTCAACAGTGTCACTCACACAGTAGCGAAGACGAGTTCCCTCCGCAGCAGGAATAAATCCCTTGTGGGATTCTCTGGCCTGTTATACAGGGGGTCGGACTAGTCACTGGGGGATCGTCAAAGTGGTTCCTTCTGGCCTTAAAATCTTGGAATTGAGGGGTCAATACCAGCTGAGTGCCGCTCTGAAAAATAGTGCACCCAGCCTCTTGCACGACCACGTCTGGTTAAGTCCAGAGTGTGGAGGCCAAGCCTTTGAGCCGCTGCTTGGATTCTGCTGGGCAAAGCTTGCCAGTGACACACTGATGGTTAGGTGCTTTTCCCATTTACTCTTTTGGCACCAGAACTAGCCATTTTTCTGAAATCTTATGCTTTCTTGATACAAAACATTCCTTTAGCCTCCAAAATCTCTCACTCCTGGTGGATACTCAGGTTCTAAACTGCACCAGCCAAGAGGGATTTTTTGGTAACTTGTCACTAAATCACTGGCAGAAAGAGAAAATGGTCTGGGATGGGCTTGGGGGGGTCTTTGCTTCACGTGTGAAGCTTTTCAGAAAGCAGAGGAGCCCCCTGCATGTATCTCCAGCCCCTCCCATGCGCTCAGACACCACTGCTTACTGAAAAGGAGATTACTGGCACCCAGCGGGTCACTGACAGCACTAGCCCCTGCAATGTCTGCATAGAGAATAATTTGCATTTTTCTAGATCCTTCTTTCTGTACAACTGCAAAGCCCTTTGCACACACCAATGAGTTAGACCTCCCCAGCTTAGGGTATTGTCAGAGGGCTGATGTTGGGAATCATTAGGAAAGGGCTAGATAATAAGACAGAAAATATCATATTGCCTCTATATGAATACATGGTACGCCCACATCTGGAATCCTGCGTGCAGATCTGGTCACCCCATCTCAAAAAAAGATCTATTGGAATTGGAAAACGTATAGAAAAGGGCAACAAAAATGATTATGGGTATGGAACAACTTCCATATGAGGAGAGATTAATAAGACTGGGACTTTTCTGCTTGGAAAAAAAAGGGGGGGGGGGTATAATAGAGGTCTATAAAATCATGACTGGTGTGGAGAAAGTAAATGGGGAAGTGTTATTTACTCATTCTCATAACACAAGAACTAGGGGTCATCAAATAAAATTAATAGGCAGCAGGTTTAAAACAAATGCAAGGAACTATTTCTTCATACAACGCACAGTCAGTCTGTGGAACTCTTTGCCAGAGGATGTTGTGAAGGCCAAGACTATAACAAGGTTCAAAAAAGAACTAGATAAATTCATGGAGGGTAGGTCCATCAATGCCTATTAGCCAGGATGGGCAGGGATGGTATCCCTAGCCTCCGTTTGCCAGAAGCTGGGAATGGGCGACAGGGGATGGATCACTTGATGATTCCCTGTTCTGTTCATTCCCTCTGAAGCACCTGGTATTGGCCACTGTCAGAAGACAGGATACTGGGTTAGATGGACTTTCGGTCTGACCCAGTATGGCCATTCTTATGTTACTATATCCCCATGTCAGAGATGAAGACTCTAATGTGCAGTGGTGCAGTGACTTGCCCCAAATCACAGAGGAAATCTGGCAGACTCAGAGCTCTTGACTTCTGGCCTCATGTGTTAACCAGGCTGCCTTCTACACCCTGGGAGCTTTGACAGCCTTGAGAACACACATGCCCAGGTGGGGCTTGCGGAGTCAGGCCTGAGCTTTCCTGCAAGGGGGCTTGTCACACACTTTGCCCTGTTGGGACTGAAAAACATTTGACGAATGGGTGGGAGGTTAAAGCCTCCAAGAAGTGTGAATTCTTCCTTGAGTGGGTGAGGGCTTCAGTAGTTCCTGGGCCTCTTAGGGTTGCAACACTTAGGTGGTTCCTAGGCCTGGGGCTGGCTCCCTGCACAGGGGTGGATCTCACAGGCAGTTTCCTGCATCATGTACCCGAAAGATTTCACAGTTATTAGTGATTTGTAAAGCTTCCTGCCCGTGCCTGAATGCTGTACAGATACGAAGGCCTTGACTCAGCCAAGCCTTAACTTTCAACATGTGCTTGTGTCCAACTCTATTCAGCAAAGCACTCGAGACACGCTTGAGTCCCATTGAATCTTGGCCTAAAAAAATAACACCTGACTAGATCCCCCAGACCTCTCAGACACTGAAACAAACTGCTGCCCTTGTCCTCCCTCCAGAACCCTAATAAACCCCAGCCACACACAGGAAAAACCTGCAAATCTTCTTGAATTATCTGAGGCGAGTGGAATAGCTCCACCACCAGAATAGCTCAACTTTTATCCCATCCCAAAATCAACACGGCGACTTTTCTGCAGACACTTTGGGCCAGGAGGGGGAACTCTGTTGAAGGGTCCTTCCCTTGATCTGCTGTTACAATAATAAAGTTTAGATCCTGCTGGCTTGTTTGGATTTGAACTGTAAAGAGCAGCACACACATGTGAACCAGGGTTTGATTGATGGGCCTGCCCTGGTTGCCATCGCCTGGTGCTACAACATTAGGGTGCACGTCGCCATTCAGCGGAGTCCGAGTTAAACGCTGAGCATGTGGTTTCGGCAATTAATGGGGCTTTCGTAACAAGCTCGTGTTTATACAGATGGAGGCGGCCTTTTGAAATGGGCACACTAAAACCAGTGCCATTTCCTCCTCTCTGTGCAAACACCGTCAGGAGCCAAACAGGAACAATGGCTTCCCAGCTCTCAGCATCGGGGCCATGCGTTGTATCAACGTGCCATTATAAACAGAGAGAGGGAACAGGGACATTAAGGGGCGGAGTCCCTGTGAGTGTTGCTTTGTCTTGGTTCTCCTTTGCCCAGACCAGTTAGAGCCACTTGCAGTCTGTGATGGGCTGAGTAAATGCTAAAACTTAGAAACCCAGATGGGCCAAAGCCAAGAGCCGGGTTCTGATGCCCTCAAACCACTGGGGTGATTGCGTCTGAACTTGGCTCTGCATCCAAATGTTACAAATAGCCATCAGTCGTTAGTCACGTAGGAGCTGCTACATCAGAAACAGCCTGAGCCCATCTACTCCACTATCCTGTTTCCAAAAATGGCCAGTGCCAGCTGCCTCAAAGGAAGATGGAGAAAAGCTCCCATCGTAGACAATTCTGCACTGGCACAGTCCTGGGGAAGTGGGTTCCTAGCCCCAGGTAGCTGATATCATTTTTATAATGATCTGATCCAAATGGACCCCAGGCTTTGAGTGTTTGAAATCCAAATGCACGACTTTGGACTTAGGCCATCTTTATTCACAAGTTAAGAAAAAAAAAACCTAGTGGTAAATCAGCGCAGAAGTGGGCTCTGTTTCAAAGCGCCGAGAACCTAGTTCCAGCCCGCTCCAGCCCTTGGAGATGCACTAGTCTTTCTGACATATTTCATAGAGCTGTGCTTCAAAGGGAATTGGGGAAAAAAACCTTACAGGTGTGGCTGGCACAAAACACATCTGCCATCTGTAATCCAGACCATCCTCTGTACGCTAGTGCAGCCAAGAGGTGATATGGATTGATGGGGGGGGAGGGGATGAGACATGTGCTGTTGATTAGAAGGGGGCTATCTTAGATCCCACAGCATATTCAAACCGACGCTTCCTCTGGTTTGCAAAAATCTGCATTAGAGGAGCTATTTGCTATGGCAGCAGGCTGGGCCAGGCACTGAGAATGGAACAGCTATAAAAGTGCTTGTCTGTATGAAGGTAGCTAATAAAGACCCAGAGATGTTGCCAGGCGAGGCTGGACAAGGTGGAGTTCCTCCCATCCAGCCAATAAGAAACCCAGGGCAGTGCTCAGGACAGGAAAGCAGCACAAGGAGAACTAAAAATACACAGCAGCTTTCAGAAAAGTTCAACTGCCTCAAGCAGGAAGCAGGTGGGACTTTAGAGGGCAGTAAAGACAATAGGGGCTTCTCCCGCCCCGAAATCAGCTGGGGTTGGAATGGAGGGATTTTACCCCTTTTCCTCTTGAATGCCTTTCCCAGATGAGGGAAGTTAAGATTAGGCGGACGTTCTCCTGAAAGGGGGCAAAGGGGCAGCTTCTGCCACTCACCAAGGCCGTAGGGAAGGGGCAGCCTCAGAGAGAAGGAAGGAGCCTAGGACAGGCTCCAATGTGAAATAGCGAAGCCAGCGGGTGCAATATAGACAAGACTCCTTCCGTCTCTGATGTGGTTTCCTTCACTCTGGGGCATGTCCGTGGAAGACGTTGTTCTGACAGCAGGCATGTAACTACAGCCGGGGGTGGGGGAAGAGCCCAGACATCAGGCATACATCCTGCTCTCATTTCACGCCGCTGCGTGCGCCGCGGGAATGTGTTTTGCAGGGTGCTGCACTCGGAGGCTCCGGTTTGCCTGCATCACTCCATTAGCACAGGTTCCCAGCATGCATGTGCATGGTAACTGGCATGGCAGGATGCTTTCGCAGCCCGTGAACAGTGCTGAATGCAAGAACTCAGCGTTGAGAGAAAGGCTGGGCCAGGGTGGGCCCACCCTGAGGACACCAGCCTGCCCTTCGGGAGAGCTGAGTTCTATTTGCTGCTCTGACGCAGACTCCTGGTGTGGCCTTCAGCAACTGCCTGAATCACTGTGTGTTGCAGTTCTGTTCCCCTCTGCCAAGGGGGTAACAGCTCAGCCCTACCGCGCAGGCAGGGCTGAGTGAGGAGACAGACAGCAGCAGATTGTGAGGGTCTAAGGCAATGGGGGGCTGATAAGTGTTAAGACAGAGCGTAGCAGGAATCAGGAGCGAGTTAGACGTTTATATAATAACAGGAATATCCAGAGCAAAATGATAAAGAACAAAACAAGAAGAAATTTGGCAGCCCTCCTGCATCAAGGCACAACCAGCCTTGAACTGATGGGGACAGGGGAACTTCCTCAGGGAGCAGGTTACCCCAATAATACAGAGGTTCAGTTTCTTGCACCTGCCTCTAAAGCAGCTAACCCTAGGACTCTTTGACTTTAAAGCCTACCATACCACATCGAAAATGCAAAAGCACCCGGTGTGCCACCTGCTTCCTATTAAGCAGTGTCCTTAGAAAGGGTTTCTATTCCAACACCGGACTTTAAACCTCACCACGCACCACTTGATTGCAGCCCCCATCCCACAGCTGGAGAACCACTGCCCTCAGCTGAACTGTTTGCTTTTAGTGGGGAGACGAGCGGCTACTGAGTGTGAGGCGGCTGTTTTCCCCCACAGTTAGTGGAACCGTGGCATTGGCTCCCTTCCCGCCTATAGACTAAGCAGTGACCCAAATAAGGAGGCACTGAATTGCATTTACACACATATCCCTTTGGAGTGTTTTTATTTTGGTTTGGGAGTGATGCAGATTTCCTCTCTGGGTTCCAAAAGATCACACTAGGCTGCCATTTCAGGCAGAAAGGGATTTCATTGGTTTCTTTGTTTTCTTGCGACATGCTTCCCCCAGGAAGATTTTCAGCATGAAGTTTCTGCATTTTGCCCAATTTTACAGCTGGATTGACAGAGGAGCAGAGAGCGGGTGGCGTGCCAGAAGTCACACCGTAAGTCAGCGCCTCAGCTCCCCTTCAGAGACCCCCAGCTCTCCCGCCTCCTCGCCCACTGGCGGAATGTCTCACCTCATGTCTATTTCCCTGGGGGTGTCAAGTAGAGACTGAAGGTGGCTGCACCATTTTCCTGCTAGCTGCAGTTCTTGCCGCTCTGTGCCCATCGCAATGAAAATCTCCGGGCCAGGAGCCTGGCGCAAGTCTGGTGATTGCGCACAAACGATACAGCAGAACATTTCCTCGAGCTGTTCTCCAGGTGGCTCACTGCGGTTTTGCAATGCTGCCAGCGTACCAATGGCAGAATAGTCCTTGCAGAGCTAACTCTCCAAGGGCTTTCGCTCCCCTTCCCTAGTTTGCCAAAGGCCCTCAGAGCTTCTGCAAGGCCGTGCCAAACCCTCCCTCAGCAGCCCAGACAGCAGCCCTGCCTCATTGTCAGACTGCAGACTGAAGTCCTCAAAAATGCAAAAAAGGCAAGAAGAATCCAGGTCGCCCTAAATATTTTTGATCTTTTAACAATTGCTGTAACCAGGCTCTAAACACGGCCATATGTCTGCAGACCACCCAGAGACAATCACGCACACATGGGTTGATGCTCTGCCGGCAGCCGTGCCAGCATTTGCGGAGATCCCATTAAATCGTGCCAGCTCCAAGGTAGGCAGGGCTGAAAGGGCCTTCGGGGCGGGGTGGGGCCCTTTGAGGAACACACTGGTGCAGGGAGAAGCATTGTTGATTCAGGCAGGGGTGCTCGCCCCTCTGAGGCAGGACTGAACCATCACCCCGGACTGATGTTAGGCGCCCTACTGCTGCAAGCGTCCCAGGGGTCAGGTGCTAATCTCTTGGAACTTATCACAGGAGCGGGAGCGTTAACCCTCCCGAGCAGTTTTAAATAACCTTCCCACTGGGTAAGTTCCTTCCGAACCCCCACTGCTTCGTGGTTGGCTTCTGACCTGAAGCTCCAGGGATCAATCAGCCTTTGCACAGTGAGCTAGATGGATCGGATAGCCAGGCCGTCAGACTTGGCAGAGCAGCCAAAAGCTGAAAGGCGGAGTGGCTCTCGCCGTAGAGGTGGTCATTCCAGAAGGATGTTGGCAGGGCAGAAGGAGTCTGCGCTGCTCTCTCTGGCTGGTGGATAGAAACCCCAGTGTTAGCCAGCACTATCAGTCCCCTTCTTCACATGACTACATCTGCGTTCAGGTAAATAGATCCCACTGGAACAAGGAGCCTGCTAGAGGCTTTACCAGCCACTAGGAAACCTCAGTGAGTCTTCTATAATAAACTATAAATCAGCTGCTCAAAACTGACGCTAAATACTGCATCTTAAAATGACTCTCTTCTCGTCTGGCTCCTTCCCTCAGGTGTGACTGTGTCAGACTAGAATCCTGCCGCCTTTTCTGATGTGGTTTTGTGTATGACAAGTTGTTGCATTATTATATTTTTTTACAAGGGGTTTGGGAAAGCAGCAACATCAAACAGGAGGGAAAACAGTCATTTTAAATTTATTATAGGTTAGTGGCCGCATCCGCAGAAAGCCAAGTAGGAATACGGTGGGACTAATTTTGTTTTATGTGTTGCAAAGGCAGAGCCAAGGAAGAAAAGAGCGAGAGAGAAAGAAAGAGGCGGTGAGACTTGTCAATAACATCTTAATAGTCTAGTGGCAAAAAGTGACTTTCCAGAGCTGCAGGGTGGGGGAACCTAGCTGAAGGGCGGGCTACATGTATCAAATGTGAAAGGACATAAATAAAGAACTAGACTGCCTTCCCAGGCTGGGTCTGTGCAGATAAATGCGGCTGGGACGCTCTGCAGCACAGCCAAACAAAGGAATCTGCAAGGAGTTACAAGGGGACAGGAGTGAATAAATAAAACAAGCTAAGGCAGATCAGGCAAAACGGTTAGCGGCACAAAGCAGGGAGGGGCCAAGGCAGGAGAGGAAGGAGCTTAGAGGGAATGGTGAGGAATGGTTGGAGAAGGCAGAGATGAAGGATAGGACATGGTGAAGGACATAACGTGGCAAAATGTGCAGCAGGCCAGCATGGGGCCTAGGCGCTCCGGGGTGAATTGGGCCCATTTAGGATAATTTTCCCCCAGCACAGCTCTAGTGGGGACAGAGCTCTGGCATTTTCACCCCCTCACCTGGCCTGGGCCAGGACAGCTCTAACTGGCAGTGGCAGCCAGTCGCCCCATCCGCACCAGGGCTCCAGCATTGCTAACACCAGGGGAGCTGAGCCAGCGTTAGCAACGGGGGGATGTTTTGGCATGGATTTGGCCCCAGAGTTCCTCTTCCCCTGCCCAGATTCCAGCCAAGTCAGCACAAGGGTGACAGCAATAATAATCGCTCCCACTTGCAGCATCACCTGTGGTTCTCCAAGCACATCACACACATTAGTCAGCCGGTCTCATGGTGCCCACGTGGGACACGTCAGCGTTATGGGCCCCACGTCGCAGAAGGGAAACTGCAGCACAGAAAGGCCTGGCACGCAATCCCGTGTTAAACCCTAGACCACGCTGCCTGCCCTTCGTACCCCCTTCCAATCTGCGGCCCGCCTTGGATACACAGGTTCTCTGTGTCAGTCACATCCCAGGAGGGCAGCTCCAGGATACTCCAGTGGCCACAGCAGCTTCTCGGGGTAGCTCGGCAATCCCAGGAGGCAGCGCCACGCTACAACCATCCCTCTTCTTGTTCGTGCCATTTCCTGGCTGGCTGGCAAAGCCCTGAGCTGCACAGATGAAGTTTGGGCCATTGTGTGGGGGAGAGAGCGGAGGCATGAGTGCGGCAGGCCTGGGTTTTATGCCCAGAGGAAGAGGAGTTTGAAAGAGGTTAGTGGGGTCGGGGGGTTAAATAGTTTCCTTTAATTTTCTCCTTCTGGGGGGTGAATTTTTAATGCGTGAGAGAGTCAGGGACTGACATCAGCAGATAGTGTCAGACCTCAGGTGGGCACATACTGTCCGTGCTCAGACACCCAGCACTGCCAGTGCCCTCCATGCCAGCCTGCAGTCCCTGCTACTCCAGCCCTGGATTCCAAATACACAGCTCTGCAAACACCCCTCAGTCCCGCCCTGCAGCCCCCGCTGCTATTCCAGTCCTTGGGCCCCAAACACACACTGCCAATGCACCTCAGTCCTGCCCCCTGCTAGTCCACTCCCAGGCCTCTCCTTGCCACAGACAGCAAATGTTGCTAAATTAGACTAGAGCCTCGTTTGAAACCACCGACTCATTGTACTTGTGCTCTGCGCCAGCCGGCAGCCCAGGGCTCCAGAAACAAACGACCCGTGGAGCCATCACCAGAACTGCGCAGTGCTCTCCCATTAGGGAACGTGGGGCTCACTAGCTGAACCAAACCCGAAGGATTTAAGGTGCCTTCACAAAGTTGCTGCAGAAAACGGTGCGGGCTGCAGTAGGACTTAGATTCCAAAAGCCAGAGGGGAGGGAGGAGATTCTGCTTTTATTTAAGCTCCAAGTGGAGACATTTGGGCTCAGGCTGGAGTCTGAGCTCTGAGACCCCATGAGATGGGAGGGTCCCAGAGCCCGGGGTCCAGGCTGAGCCCAAACATCTACACTGCAATTGTATAGCCCTGCATCCTGAGCCCCGTGAGCCTGAATCAGCCGACCTGGGCCACTCATGGGTGTTTTATTGCAGTGTAGACATACCCAAAGTGATATCTGTAACAGTGTCCTTGGGGTCGCCAGCGGGGATTGAACCTGGGGATCTAAAAGCACAAGCATCTGCTGCTTGAGACAAAGGACTGGGTTTATTAGGGCAAATGCAGCAGTGGACTCCAAAACCTCTATATTGAAAAATGTCCACTTGGGAGGGGCGTGGGTAGATGAAAAACTGAATTTTTGGGTAAAAAAAAAAATCATATTGTTTTGTTTTATTTCTACAGAAATGGACATTTTCATTTCGGTTGAAAAGCCCAAAAAACGTTTCGACCAAGAAGTTCCACCCAGCTCTGTTCTCTGTCCGTCAGAGGGAGCCACTAGAGGGAGACAACGCGCCAATGGTGGTCGCGCGGGTGATGTATTCTTTGCTCTTGCAACTGTCTCTCCAGTGGCATGCTCTCCTGGACAGGGAGCTGCCTCACAATCACCACGCTTTGCACGCAGCTGAGCGCTAGTAGCTCGCTGAGCGCTTCGCGAGCCCCAGTTAATCCTGGCAGCAGGCCTGTGAGACAGGGATTATTAGCTCTGCTTTGCACATGGATGAGCTGAGACACGGAGATGCTCAGCAGCTTGCAGACATCACCCAGCGAGTTGGCAAACAGAACCCAGATGTCTCAGGCCTCTTCTATCACCACTAGGCATCATGGCTTCTGGTACAACACGAATCACCCATCGACGGCCTAACCAAGGCTGTGATATAACATCTCGTTACCACATTCAGTATGGATCCAGCGGCTCCTGGACCGGCTTTCAGACACATCTTCTTCCTAATTCTTCTTTCCTTCCATCTGAAAGAAGATTCCTCCTCTCCCCTTTAAAAAAAAAAAAAAACTTCCCAAATAGGTGAATGGCTTTTTTTCTTCCCCTCCTTTTACTGCCCACCAAATTGAGGAAGCCGCAACCGCAGAGCTCTTGAAAGTATTTTTGTTGGTGGAGACCACCGGTACTGAGAGATTAAAACTGTTGTTGTTTCTTCCATTACTCAGCTTCCCTGAATTATGGGGTGTAAGACTCAGGGAGTGGGAATAATTAGGGGAGAACAATGGCAGGCTTGATGGCTTAAATACACTTGTGTGGTTCTCCGAACAAGCTAAGCCTGCTGTGACATTTCTCTAGGCCTCCATTTTCCATAGCGCTTGCCAAGAGCTTCACAAACGACGAGGTACCCAGCCCTTAACTTCCTCATTCCAGAGGCTCTGATGATTATTATGATTATTATTATTTCTAGCTTCCTGACTTAACTCTGCGCTGTCTGGTTTCCTCGGCACTGGGGAGGCCTCTTAGTTCTCCCCCGCTCCGGTCCCTCTTTCCTGCAGCTCAGGGGGACGATGGCCCTTAATGTGAAATGAGGGGGGCAGAAAGGGGTTGGGGGGTGAGGAATGATTTGCTCTCTCAGGGTGCAGAGGATCATTGCAGTGGCCCCTCGAGAACCACTTCACACCTACAAGGCCTAGGCCCCACGTCAGTCCCTGCTTAGTCACCGGCTTGAAATCAGTTATTCAGTTACAGGGGTGAGGGTGGGTTGTGAGGGGCCTTGGAAACCACAGCAGGCCCCAACCCGGCCCGCCTGCTGCAGCTCCTGCCGCTGCATGACTAATAAAGGCACAACCTCAGCTTAAAACCCAAAGCCTGAGTGAGAAGATGCTTAAAATATTAAACTGACATTAAAAATACAGGGGCTCAGAGGACCCGTAGCTCAAAACAGCTCTAACCATTCATTACCAAATGAGAACAGCCCAGTCTGCTATCTTGGGCCCCGATTCAGGGCAGCACTTAAACACATGCCGAACTTTATCCATGTGCTTAAGTGGCATTGATTGCGGTGGGACTTACCTGTGCTCCGCTGGACAGAGATGTCTTCCTGTATCAGGACCTGAGGCAGAACTCAACACTAGAGCTAGTCAACAAGTTTTCAAATTTCAACATTTGCCATTAGAAAGAGACTTTTTTGTGAACAGTTTCCCTAAAAATGTAAATGTTCCCATATTTTGACCACCTCGATGCACCCCCCGCGCACGCACACGAAAGCTGTGGTGGGGAGGCAGATTTTAGATAAAAGGTCTTTTTTAAATAATCATTTTCCTCTCTCCAATACTAGAAATGCAACCACTTGGAAACATAAGCCGGGATCCTTACAGAGATTAATTTTCCTTCTTAGCTTTCACATGTACACCCCCTGTTGCTGATGCACCCTGAGCTGTACGCGCCGGTTGATTATTGGCGGGGTGCTAACTGGCGCTGAGTTGTGCACCGGGGGGTGTTACTGTGGGGTGGATGGTGGTGTGCGGCTTGGCTGGTTAGAGTCAGGTTGTTGTGAAGCACTGAGCTGTGAGCATCAGTTTGTTATTGCCGGGGGCTCCAGAGCGTTGAGCTTTGCGGGGTCGCTCCCTGACCCTAGGTGGCCCAGACTAGATGGTTATTGTAGAGCTGCCAGTGAGTGCTGGGGTGGTGACATTTGTATTCAAAATAATCATAAAATAATAATAATAAAAGGACAAAGCTTGAAAAACTCCATAAATTGTCCCCCCTCCCGCACACAAGACAGGCATCCATCCCTTCCTGCTCATCTTTCTCGTGCCTCTCTCTCTCTCTTTCATGTTTCCCTGCCCCTTTCTACTTCCTACCTCTTTTGTTTTCTCTGCCTTCGTTTTTCCCCTGCATCCACCCTGAGGAGCGGCACTTGCATGACAGCCCCGCGGCCGTTGGGAGTAAGTTCAGTCCCAGCAGATGGTAGGGAGGGGACGCCAAGCCCAGCCCTTTAATGTCCTTCCCAATATCCAATGCACACTCAAACCATTTCTGACTCCTTGGCCTGGCCCTCGGACTCCCACTGCGTGAAATCTGCAGCAGGCTAGATGTAGGGCTAGTGAATATGAATGGAGGGCCACTGAAGTCAAGGGAGTTAGGCTTATTTATACCAGCTGAGGATCTTGCCCATCATATCTAACCCCTGGAGTTCAGAATCCCTCTTCTCATCGCACGACGGGGCGATTGCTTCAGAAGTGACAGCCACTAAAATCTAGAAGCCAGGTGTCCCTGCAAGCAAACAAGTTGACACCTTTCTTCAGCGAAGCTCTCCACATGCATGCTCTTATTACTTTAAAAGGCTTTAGTAGTACTGGTGGGACCCAGCCTCGTATCAAACCCAGACAGAAAGTAAATTACAGAACATATATCCCTAATCACGGCCCCGAGAAAGTGGTTTCTGCAATAGTCATTTGTAAAATAGCTCCTTGGTTCTCACCGAGACTGCGATGCTGGTGCTGGGGGCATGAAACATATCTACTTGCCAACAGTCACTGCAAATCAAGGCATGAGTGTCTGACTAGCGCACACACACACACACTCTCACATGGACCATTGAGGCACTCTGCGGTCCCACCACTGCCCCATAGCCCTACTTCTCTTTGGGGTGGCAGCACATTTCAGCATTAAGATGAACAGGGTGGTTCACACCTTTCAGAACTATTGTTTCAGGCTCTCTGCAGGTTCAGGCAGAGCTTGGGTTGTGTTTTCAAACTTTTCTTTGCATCCCTGAGGGCTCAAAACATTTTTTTTCCCAATGAGAGCAAAGATTCAGAGGTGATCATATGACTCCTGGAGCCTATTGTGTGCAATGCCTTAATTGGTACCTGTGTGTTCAGGGATTTTCATTTAATGATAACATTGTCCCTGTGTGGAGTGGTAGAGGCTGTTGGAACCCTGCAGGTCAGCTCCTCCCCAGAAGAGAAATCTGTGGGTATTTTCTTAGTGTAAATAGTTTATTCACACTATATACACCACTTCCCACTGAGTCCTCATCCAGGGGAAAACGTTAGTAGTATTTGCAGAGTTCTACTCCCTGGGGGGTAGGTAGATGCTCTAATGGTCTTTTGTGGAAAGGCAGTGAAGGAGAGAAGAATGAAAAGATGGGGAGAGGGAAAGCAGAGAGAGAGAGAGAATTACCTGAATGAAAGGCGCAATGTAAAATAGCATCCTTTACAGGCAAATGTCATGTGACTCATAATTTGGTTCTTAAATACTATGTGGATGGATGGATGGATGGATGGATAGATAGGTAGGTAGGTAGATAGATCTATATCAGAGTCACGTTGCTTGCCAAGGTCACTCAGTGAGTCAGTGCCAGAGCTGAGAGCTTAGCTTGGGATTTTCAGACGCCCCTAAATCTATGTCTCCACTGTGATAAGAGACCTGCGACACAGCCAGGTGGCCCAGGTCAGCTGACTCAGGTGCCAGGGGCTCGGGCTGTGGGACAATAAAACTGCAGTGGAGACACAAGGGCTTGGGCTGGAGCCCGAGCTGTGGGACCCTGCTCCCTTGCAGGGCCTCAGAGCCCATGCTCCAGCCTAAGCCCGAACGTCTAGAGCCCGGCAACTCGAGCCCCATGAACCTGAGTCAGCTGACCCAGGCCAGCCACGGGTCAGCTGCAATGTAGACAATGTATGTCTGCAATGTAGACATACCTTACATGACTGGGTCACACAAGGCCCCAGGAAAGTCCCTGGGACTCGTGTTCTTTGTCACATGGGCCCGTTTGAAAACCCAGCCTTGATGCTCAGCAGTTCCTGGCTCCCAGCCCCCTGTACCGCCCACTGTGCCATACTTTTAAAGCCAAACGTGGCATCTCACGTTCACAGAACTATCACCCGCCACATTCAAAGATCGAGTCAGGCCCCCGAGACCCAAGAGATGGATTTTAAAATCAAGAGATGTAAAATAAGAAGTTTGGGAGTTGTTTATAGGCCTTCTGGGTGCTGAACCTTTCAGGGTCGCATCCCCAAGCTTTTCTCTGCAACCAAAAGAGCTAGAAACGGACTTGTATAGAAAAAAATGGAAGCTGAGATTCTCCCATAATCATCTGACTCCAGGAGCTGGGGCTTTAAGAAAATCTGAGACTCGCAACAAAATCATGGGAGTTAGCAGCCCTGCCCACATCCCTTACTCCCCTTGAGCCCCCGTCCCGGATGTCCACGCCCCACTGACTGCTTCCTAGGGACTGCTGCGATGGGTGTACGTGCAACCTCTGTGCAATGTGCTGCTCCTCCCCATGTGGTTTCTCGGCCCTCAGGACAGCGCTCAGCCTAAGTTACCGTGCAAGCCCAGGCTGCCAGCTTGTGTGCTAAACGGTACAGCATGTTCCCAGTGCCGAGACCGAGATTCATCCTGACGCAAAGTTAAAGCTCCTGACAGCCCCGCGCCGCCCCGCTCCCTGTTCTGTCTAAGCGCTGGACCGTGGCAAGCACATTGGAGCCATTAAATAACTAGGAAGAGCTGGTTTGTTTTTTGTAAGCAGGCAGGAAGCTCTTGCCAAACCCAGCCACACAGAGGCCATGGGGGAGCACTCCCAGGCCGGGGTTCTGCTGCAACAGCGGGTCAGTGACAGCATCCGGCACGCTCGCCTCCCTGTCCTTAACTGTGACCGAGGGCGCTGCCCTGCACTGTTTGCACTGGGAACGCTGCTATTTGCAAGGGGATGTAGCCTGGGGAGTGGGACGGGAGGAGGGGGTACGTTTAAAGGGGGACCAAGGGCTCAAGCCAGGCTGCTAGTGACAAACACAGGCCTCCACATGTAGCACTGGCCTCTGCGCATGCTCTGTACAGGGCTTTTTCCTGCTCCGCTCCTCGCGAATGAAATGGGGGAGAGACAGGAGCACTCCCTGCTTCTGAGCCGTGGAACATTCCAGGTGTCTCCAGTGACCAGAGCAGTGTGACGACGGCTATCTTGGCTGATACACCCGGGGACTGAAGCAGGGACTTCCAGAGA
The DNA here is from genome assembly GCF_028017835.1 of Emys orbicularis. NCBI lineage: Eukaryota > Metazoa > Chordata > Testudines > Emydidae > Emys > Emys orbicularis. The sequence goes on along the minus strand of NC_088705.1, from coordinate 3,354,021 downwards.
TCAGAGCATGAGCTGCTCCAGCTTGAGCCGAAGAGACGCCTCGCCTTGCCTGGGGCTGTAACAAACCCATATTCTCTTTGGACTGTTCACAGAGGGGGACACCAGGACAGGGCTGGCTCCAGCATTTCTGCTGCCCCAAGCAAAAAAAAAAAAAAATAAAAGCCGCGATCGGCGGCGGCAGTTCAGTGGCAGGTCCTTCGCTCCTAGAGGGAGTGAGGGACCTGCCGCCCCCCAATTGCCGCAGGTGCCGCCCCTCTCCCTTGGCCGCCCCAAGCACCTGCTTGTTAAGCTGGTGCCTGGAGCCGGCCCTGCCCCAGGACCAGATGCACTGGTACTGCACAGTATTCCCATGCTCCATGGCCCGGGCTGGGAACAAACGCGGGAGGCTGGGTTTTTCCTCGCTCTTTCCCCCCCCAAATTTTTGGGAAAATTTTGAACAAAACTATTTGTTGTTGGGGGTTTTTTTGCAGAAAAAAGAATTCCTACTTTTCAAACAGCCCCACTCATACCAGCCCACTCCGGACCGGTTCTCAACATGCTTTACAAACATTAATGAAGCCCCGCAACCACCCCTCGGGTGCGGGGGGTGATCCTGGCATTATCCTCCGTTTAACAAATGGAAGAGTTGAGACAACTCAGCCAACATCACACTGTAGGGCAGTGACAGAGCTGGAGAAAGAACCCAGGAGTCCTGGCTGCCGCTTCCCTGCCCTGACCACAGATGCTGCTATAAAGAGCTGGGAATAAACCTGAGTCCGAACGCAGAGTCCTCTGCTCTAACCACTAGCGAGCACAGCTTCCTAATCCAGGAGTGCTTCATTTGCTGGTTTCCATCGGAGAGCGCTGCAAGGGAGTGCTGCAGTTGAGACGTGCCTGAGCCAGCTTTAATCTAGCTGGCTGTGATCACCGTGAAGTCATGGCAGCCTGGGCTTCACGAACCTGCTTGGGACCCTGGGTGATTCCTTGCAAGGCTAGCCTGCACTGACGTCCATCCTGCTGCAGCTTCACTGCTGTCGGTAGACAGATTAAAGTTCTCTTGGGTGTGTCCACAAGTGCTGCAGTCACTCCCCCAAGTGTGGTACAGACACATCCTAGGCAAATGTATCAGGTTGCTCCCCAGTGGAGCCCCTGGATTTGCCAGCCGAGCAGGGCAAAATTAGCTGGAAGCTCTGAGACCTGCAAGGCATTGCTGGAGGATGAGCATTCAGGTGGGTGGTGCTCCATCTCCCTTTGTTGTCTGGGGCCAAGTGAGCTGAATGCCCTCCCTGCTTTCCCACATGGACAAGGGCAGGTGCTGGAAGGGCCTCTGCACTTCAGATGGGGGCATTGCTGCTTCCCTGGCTTCCTCCTCTGCAAACTATTGCTCGAGAGGCACCTTCTGTCACCCGAGTCCTGCGCCATCCAACCCCTTGGGCACTTTCAATAGCCCCCCCCACACACACACACACACACACAAACACACCTGTTCCCGGCTCAGGGTCCAATAGATGCAAAGGCCTATCCACACTCGCTCTTTGCGCCCCAACCTAGGGAAGGACCAAGTGGCCAAATCCGAGCTCCTTTCACATAGCCAAGCAATGGCCTCGCTCCGTCTCTCCCCGCCGCCCTCCGCCCCTGCAGCACTATTTCAGCTGTTGTCCAGATGTAAAGAGCAAACAGTGAGAAATACTTTTGAGGCTGGCCAGTGTTCAGGCTCCATGCTGGCAGGGGCCTGGGCTCGGCTCTTGTTTGCCAGGGACAGATGGTGGTTGGATTAATGGACAGACTAATGACAATAGGAAAAGAAGAAATCAACAAAAGAAGCTGAGAAGGTCACGTGACTTGGATTTGGAGAAATTACCATGGAAACAAAGGGAACGGCTTGGGAAGCAGAGGGGACAGCCACGGAGCCAGGGTATCAGATTGTCTCTCAGGCCTCGGACCTCTTCCCGAGGTTTAATTAAGCCTAGATCAAAGAGTGAAGGCAGGCTGCAGTGCCGGTACTTGGGAGCTTCTGCTCATGATGCTGATAATCAGGGCAGGGTTTCTGGAAGTGCCCTGCTATTTTTAGCCACTTGTGTTCCTCTTGCAGACACGCTGGTGGTTATAGTCACAGGAGAAGAAACGTTTCTTAAGCCAGGAGGAAGCGGGTAGCCCACCAATACGAGAGAGACATGCAGGAGCCTGACGAATGCATAGATTGGGATGATTAAATCCAGACACTGGGGTTTGAGCGAAGTACAATTTATGCCAACTCCTGCCCACCACAGGGCAACCTAGTGGGGGTGGCAGGTGGATTTGCCGGTCCAACCATACCAGCAAGAAATAGACCTTAGACATTATTAATATGCCAGTAGTGCCTACCGTTGTGCCAGGCGCTGTACAGACACATAGCAAGGGACAGTCCTTGCCCCAAAGTGCTTGCCATCTAAATAGGCAAGAGAGGCAAAGGAAGTGTCGTTATCTCCATTTCACGAACGGGGAACTGAAGCACAGAGAAGTCATGGGACTCACCCAAAAATCACACTGTGACTTTGTGCAGAGCCAGGAGTTGAGCTCAAACTCCCAGAATTCTAGCGCATTGACCGCAAGACCATCCTCCCTCCTGCAGATAAAGCTGACGTTCATTGTCAAACCCAGACGGTTCCAGAATTTCCTTTCCAGCTAAAAAATAAAAAAACCAAACCAGAGTTTTAATGGAAATGTCTCTTTTCTGCCTCATCAGCAGGGAGCCATTGGCTAATGGCCTAATCACACGCTCATCCCCAAATTACTGTTTTCTAAACTCTTCCCAAATTGCTCCTTATCCACCAGAATTTTTCCCCCCAAAGCCCAGCTTCCTCACTTTTTGGCTCTGCGGGTCCTTATTGCATTTGCAAAGATGGCCTTTGAAGTTGCACCCCCTCTGCAGGAAATAATGGATTGTAATGACTGCCTTGATCCTTTCAGGATCTTCCAATTCTACTGAATAATGAGTAACATCTGACATTTGTATCATTCCTTTCATCCGGAAGGTCTCTACAAGCTATGGCTTTGATCTTGCAAACACTTCTACACATACTCAACTTCCCCACCGGGATTAATCCCATCACCCAGTTGGACTACCCCTGGCAGTACCGATAAACGTATGTATAAGTGGTCAGGAGTCACTTCACCCTCCACTGAAGGCAACCACGTCACAGCCAAAGCAATGCTACCCAACAGTTTTTGGACAGGATGGGGAAAAGAATATTGTATCCAGCTGAAACAGCAGGAGGGATTTAATTTCAGCAGAATGCAATCACCTAAAGCAGACTTGAGTCACAACCCCACGGCTAGTGCCGGCTCCTCCATCCATCAGCCGCGTTTGACCCTGGGTCCTTCAGCACCCAAGCACATCCCTCTACCACGCAAGCCAAAGGAGTAACCCTGTCAAATAGCAGTAGTAGCTGGTTGTCACAGCAACCAGCACAGAGAGCCTCAGCTTGTCAACAAACAAGTGCACAGGACCTTGCTTTTGTGTTTCATCCAAATGTAGAGCCTCCAGCAGCACAGGGTCCCTTTTCACATCATGCTGTTATTAGCTTGGAGCCGACGCAGTACCATCAGCCGACGTCACTATTCCCTGTAGCACCATTTCCCTAGGCCAGTGGTCCCCAACGCGGTGCCCGTGGGCGCCATGGCGCCCACCGGGGCATCTATTTGTGCCCGCCTACTGACAAGGGAGCACCCTGCCGCCTAAATGCTGCCAAGAAGCGGCAACATCAAGAACCATCGCCGCCGAAATGCCGCTGCTTCTCAGCAGCATTTCGGCGGCGACGCTTCTTCGCGTTGCCGCTTCTCGGCGGCATTTCGGCAGCTGCTTGTCCGGTGGCCGCGCTCTTCGGCGGCTAGTCGTCAGGCGCCCGCCACATTGAAAAGGTTGGGGACCACTGCCCTAGGCTCCCTCATCCCCAGCTGGAGACAGGACGCAGGACAGGGTGAGGACCTGTGCTCTGAGGCGGTACAGAGAATCCCCTTTCTGTTCCAGGCTGGTGGGTCTTGCTCACATGTTCAGGGTCTTACTGATCTGCAGCTTTGGGGTTGGGAAGGAATCTTCCCCCAGGTCAGCTCGGCAGGGATGTTGGGTTTTTCACCTTCCTCTGCAGCGTGGGTCCTGGGTCGCCTGCTTGGATTATCTGGGCATGTCTCACCTAATGAATTCCCTGCCAGTGCAGGGGCCTCGGGCATTGGTGGTACCTCAGTCCCTCCTGTTCTCTGCCTCTGGCACACCACAGTGCTGTCTTTGGAGGGCTGAAATGCTTCGATCTAATTAGTCACTGGGCTCAGTACAGGGCTATCTGGGTGGGATTTACAGGAGGTCAGACTAGTTGATCTAACTTCCATTCTGGCCTGAAACTCTAGGAATGCTAAATCTCGTGTTGCCAGGCTGTGTTTTTAATAATTAGCATTAGATTGTGTCTAATATAATGAGAAACTGCAAGCAACGAAACCACAAGGATGATGACTAAACGACTTTGTTTCACCTTTCGCCCACTGGGAGTCTTCTCACGCTCAAGGAAGAGGCAGGGCCAGTCCTCATTTAATGGGAACCCTCTGACATCCTTTCTGCAATGTGTGGTAAAACTGACCTTTAGATCAAACCGACTGTAAAGCCAAACTGATGTCAATGTTTCTCCCCACTGTCACTGCAGCTATTTTTTCCTAACAAGGCCCGGCCTTAGCTACTGTCACCCCTACATGACAAACTGGAGATCTGCTGGTTAGATCAACAGAAAGGGAATCCCACCAGGATGCAGAGCAATGGGGTGCAGGTGAACTCCAAGACAGACATAGATTTTTTTTGAGCAAATATCCTTTGAGGCTTTGCCACATATGCTTTCTGTAGTAATTTACTGCACGTGCTTCTTAGCCTATACCAGAAGCTCAGATGCCAGGATTCACTGCATGTTCCTGCTTTCTAAACAGGTGAAGAGAGTTGGTTGAGTAACAGAAACATTGTTCATAATAAGTTTTGTGAAAAATTCATCTCTGTTTTTCTAATGAAAAATTTTCATTGAAACTTTAAATTTCAAAATCCTCTGATCTGCACTACAGCTGGTCAAGAAATGAGATGAATTTTCATCCTCCCTTCCGTTCCCCCCCCCCCCCCCAAAAAAAAACTTGTGAAAAATTTATCTTATTTTATTTTCTATCAAAGTTCCATCAAAATTTGGAAAGTTCTGACCCACTGTCTTGATGGACATCTCTTGAGTCTCCAGTGGCTGTTCTGAAGAAGCCTCTGGCTAGTAATGCTAATGTTCTTTTCCCTTCAGCAGGTGATAAAACATGTGTGTAATGTTCCAAGTCCCTCTTTAAGATTCTCGCAAAGTGAGGAAAGCATGTTATTCAGGTCTGACTCTGCAAAACTTGCACCGGAGTTTCTAACCGAGATCCTGCTATCTTTATTCGTGTGGCGTAGAACCTTACTCAGCTAGCATCCCCCTTGCGTACTCTGGGTGTGTACCCAGAAGATCTCATTCACAGCTGTTGAGTCCAGAAGGGATCGTTATGACTATTTAGTCTGATCTACATAAGAGTGGCCATAGGATTTCACCCAGCGATTCCGCCAACAACTTGTGATTGAACTAGAGTATATGGGGGTCTGTGTGTGCACGGGCAGCCAGGATGTGTATCTATGGTGGGTGTAGCTGGAAAGTATTTTGGTGGGTGGGTGTACATGGGCAAGTTGTGTTTCTCTGCATGTGTGGGGACAGGTGGCATGTTTATGGGCATCTGTGGAGGAGTTCCCCACACTTCATTCAGAGCAAACATCAGAATATAAAGCAACCACCTCACCACAGTTATTGGCCTGGATAATCGCTAAAGCTGAAAGGACTTGGAGTTTTGTTTTGTCCCCAGATGACAGCCGAGAACCACAACTCCCTGCAGCCTCACGTCTGCTCAGGAAGAGGCAAAACCAAAAATATGCACCATGGCGCGTTTATACGCCAGCGACTGTGGGTTACTGCTTTAAAAGGTCATCCAGAGTAGAGCTCAGAGTCCTCCTCTGCCCTGAGCTGGGTCTCCCCAGCAGCTGGATTTTTTCACTGTAGAAAATTAGGTTATAGACTATCCCAAAGTGAACCAAAGACCACATGGTCGGTTACCGAACCCAGGTAAAGACGGTCTTCCCTGCTGAGGTTTGCTGAAACAGCCAGCACTAGTGCTGGCTGAAGAGTAAATATCTTGATTTTTTGCAGTTCTATTCTATTCTATGTAGGTTCTTACCCCTCCCTCGTTGTCATTGCAGTATCCAAGCACCGTCCATCATGGATTAAGCAACGTGACCATCTGTCACATGGGGTGGGCATGCTGGAAGCATAGTGGCATTAACAGGAATAATAATAATAGCAACCGCAATGCTACACGGGGTTGAGTCCGAGAAAAGGGGGGTGTCAATGGCACCAGACAGCCTGAGTCAATGACATGAATGCCTACGTTGTCATGTACCCCTGCTGCCTCTGCCTGCTACCAGTGAAAAGTCCTGTGTTCAGTTCACAGGACAGAATCACCAGGCCCGGCTGGATGATTTAGTTGGGGATTGGGCCTGCTTTGAGCAGGGGGTTGGACTAGATGACCTCCTGAGGTCCCTTCCAACCCCGATATTCTATGATTCTATGATTTGTGGGCAACATCGATCTGACCTTGTCCTGTCTGAGCAGCAAATCTCCAGTGGCCATGTTCGAATCTTTAGGAACTTTGCTTTGACTTTGGATTGGGCCAGTGATCTTGTAGCATCATTTCATTGCTTTGCAGACAGCCACAGGCTCTTCAGAGGAGCGAATCCCAGACATCTGGCCTGGATTTCACAGGGATAGCACTGAATAAAAGCTTCCAACTGCAAGGAATCTACGTTCACTTCTTAAAATCCGTCCACGCAGATGCGCTCCTGTGAGATTACAGTATCTACATGCATCTTCAAAACAGATGAGCTGCTTTTCTCCCTTGGAAAGACCACTGTACAGCATCCTTAGGGCCACGTGGAAGGAAAGATGGCCTCCTTTCTTTGTGAGATGTAGGAATTCCTGGTATTCCACAGCCTGGGTCCTGGGACATTCATAATAAGATTTTGGGCAAAATGTTCAAAAACATCTACATGACCTAAGAATCGAAGGCCCATTTTCAAAGGGCTTTCAGTGGGCTGCTCTGAAAATGGGCCGTGGCTTCTTCAGCCACCGACATATTTTTGAAAAGAATCATAGAATCGTAGGACTGGAAGGGACCTCGAGAGGTCACCTAGTCCCGCCCCATGCTGTTCATCCTGAGTCACTGGTCTGGGCTGCCCGGTGCCCACGCTGGTGTCGAGTGAATTTCAGGAACAAGATCTTGGAGTACTGCAGCCGGGCGTTTGCATCCCACAGCACCCAAGGGTGGCCAGCTCCTCCCCAGAGGTGCCTCGGAACTAACACAGATACTTGGCTTTGCGGCCTGCAGTCGGAGTAAAACCACAGAGGACGTGGGGGAGCAGCGTGACTCGAGGACGGCGCTTTGTCCAGCCATTAACGTAGGTGGTTTGACTTCGTCTCTGGGGGTCAGATTGACTATTCTTAATTCTGGCTGGAATTTCCAAAGGGGTCTAATGGAACTAGGTGCTGAAGCTCCCAGCCCATGTTACGATGGCACCTAGAGGATTCAGCCAAGACCATGGTCCCATCACACCAAGCGCCGTGCAGAGATACAGCAACAGACAATCTCTGCCCAGACGTGCTTAAGGTCTAAATGAAGGAGACAGACAAAAGATGGGAGGCAGGAAGTAGAACAATCCTCATTTTACAGACATGGAGCTGGGGCCCAAAAGAGCTTCAGTGACTCACCAAAGGTCAAGCAGCTGAGCTAGGAACTGAATCCAAATCTGCTAAGTCTCAATCCAGTGCCTTAACCCCATCCTTCCCCTCTGATGAACCTGCTAGGCTGATGTAGGCTGAATGGCACTTTCTCACCCTGCCCCGTCACAGCTGTGCCTTGCTTCAGGCCAGCGATGCAGGAAGGTCAGGTTTGTATCGAGTTTTCTGGTGCTGTTTTCTCTTAGCGCTGGCTTGCCTTGGAAGGGAGGTTTTGCTCTTGCTACCCAGTACTGTGCAAACATCTGCCCGTCAGTCACAGCACCTTCTCCTCTTACTGCTGTGAATTTCAACAAGCCTCATATTCTTCCAATGGGAAGCTTGAAGGTAGAGCTGAGCAAAATTCATAATTTCTGTCCTGGAAATTCCGACATTGCGACATTTGTTTTCATCCCAAACTGGGACAAAACGTTGAAATTTTCAAAAAAGTTTGCAGAACAAAAATTCCAAAAAAACCTTCAATTTAGAAATGTCAGCGTGTTTCATTGTGGTTTATTGAATGGATCTGAAATGCATCACTTCAAGTCTGTTCAATATTAAATTGCATTTTCCCATAGTGGCACATTGCCTTATGGGAGATGTTGTTTGGGAGCCTAATGCCCCCATTTTTCCCTAAGGCCAGGCTCCCTGGCCAGACTACATCTCCCATAACGCACCCAGAATCATGTGACTCCCATGATGCACCACATATGCCAAAATCTGCATTGCATTATGGGAGATATAGTCCTCTAGGGAGCCTGGCCCATGGGAGAGAATCGGACCATCAGGTTCCAAACTACAACTCCCATAAAAAATAAATTTCCACTATGGAAAAATGCAGCTTAATGTTTTGTTAAACTGATTTGAAACAAATATTTTGGGTCAGTTCAAAAAACTGCTATTCTCTGATGTGGGCTGGTTCAACCTGAATCAAAATAGTTCATCTAAGTTTCCTGATGGAAAATTGAAAATGTTCAGCCAAGTATAGCAATATAACTTGGTGTAAAGATCCCGTTTTGGTTTTGATCTTTTTGTGCTGGGAGTTTCCTTTCCCCCCCGAGCAATGTCCAGGGCAGTGGGCAAAGGATGCACCAATCCTACCAGTGCCAATAAGTGAAGTCCTACTCCCTCCTGCCCTTCTGCTTTTTCAAGACTCCAAGCGCTCTCGGAGTTTGCAAGCAGGAGCCTTGGTCGATGGTAACTGGTGTTCACCCGCTTGACCCTTGCTCCCAGCCACGTGCACTGGCAAGGTTATGTTTTGTTGTCTCACACCCCCACTGGATTCATGGAAGGAGAGATTTGCCCTCATGCCCATTGCTTGCGCTAGGCCTATGCACTACTTAAAAGCTAGCTTGAGGACTCTCATGGCACATGGGCCCTCCACATGGAGGTGAATTCCACCCAGGCTCGTCAACGGGAGACAAAAAAAACCTTCCTCTAATCTCCTAGCTTCCACCATAGGATTGCGCCCTCCATGTGCTTTGTCCAGCCTCATTTCAAATTCCCCAAGCCATGGTGCTCCCACTGTCTCCCTCCAGAGATGCTTCTACGGGCTGACATCTCACTAGCAGGACATTTCTTCTGATAGTCATCCTAAATGTTCATTCGTTCGGTTTCATCCCCGTGTGTTACGGCTGCTAGCAATTCCTCTCCCTCCACAGTGTTCGCACCCTCCAGTTATTTGTGGACAGTTATCATTTCCTCCCTAATTATCATTTAGCTAAACTATCCATGCTTTAGTTTATTTTTTAGGAGCTGTTCCTATACCAATGGAATCCTTGGGATACCTGCCATGGGAGCAGGATCTAGCCTCTAATCTTTCTTGACAAGCTTCCTGCCAGTCACTGTTTATCTGAGTGTATCAAAGCACTTCCAGTCATTCTTTCCCAGTTTCAATGATACTTTCTAGCTCCGAAGCACTGTCTGTGCACAGAGCAATACACAGCCCTGCCATATTGTCCCTGCTTTAGTCTCCTTTATAGGTGGAATATTGCAAACAGTGTAGCTGTTGACTTATTTGGTAACCAACAGACTTAGCCAGGCACTCTACATTCAACATGCAGGGGCTCACAAAGGTTTTTTTTTTAATGTATTTATATCAAGTTGCCACATTCTTTTCTAGCCAGCAAATATGTTTGATAACCACATTGATCAAAGTATTACAAAGAGGCTTGGTTTGGTCCCCAGGACTAAGGAGCCATGTACTCCTTAGTTCTAATCCCAGATCTGGCACTATCTCCTTTGGTGGCCTTGGGTGCTACCATGATATACAGATTCTGTCCTTCTAAACTAGGAGATAGTTATTAAAGTAAACAGCTATGGTCACAGACTTAAAGGCCTGGTCTACACTAACCCCCAAATTCGAACGAAGGTACGCAACTTCAGCTACGTGAATAACGTAGCTGAAGTCGACATACCTTAGTTCGAACTTACCGCGGTTCAGACGCGGTCCACACGCGGCAGGCAGGCTCCCCGTCGACTCCGCGGTACTCCTCTCGCCGAGCTGGAGTACCGCAGTCGACGGCGAGCGCTTCCGGGATCGATTTATCGCGTCCAGACCAGACGCAATAAATCGAACCCGGAAGTTCGATTGCCAGCTGTCGAACTACCGCGGTAGTGTAGACCTGGCCTGGAGAAACAGGCCTCCACACAGCTTGAGTTCCAGATTAGTCTCTCTTGTTTACCAGCCTCCGCACTTGCCTGGAAATATACACAGCACACAGAGACACCTCATGACTGCAGGCACATATCATTACACCTACAAAGAGGTCAATCCCGGCCTTCATTTCAAATTACCTTTCATGGCACTGGTGTAGACAAGGGAAATTTCCCGAAACCTTCCAAGCTGTTTTAAAACTGGCTCAGCTAATTCGATTTTAAAGCTGGTTGGAGCCAGGTGGCCTGAAATACCCCCAGGGTAAAACAAGCCAATGGCTCACAGATTCTGATCTCCCACTAGTGCAATTCCATTCAATGGGTTGTTCCAATGTAGCCTGGAGTACATGAGATCAGAACCTGGTCCAGGGAAGGTAGAGGTAGGAAAAGCCTATTGTGCCATCTACTCTATTCCCCTGGGCTAATGGAGACTCAACCTCTACCATATATTCACTAGTGCCCTGTCTTCTCCACCTTTAAGAGACCCAAGCCTTAGACATCCACCACTTCTCTAGGGAAGAACATTAATTGGTTTAATAGATCCCAACATCAGGACATAATAATCAGCCTAAACTTCCCCTTTCTTCATAGAATGTCCCATTTAACCAACTAATCCACCAGCCTGTGTATTTAAGATGCAATAGGCCTTGATTCGAGGGAATGCCCCATCACAGCTGGACCTAACCAGGAAGAACTCACTTCCCGAGATCGTGGGGTGAAGAACATCAACACTCGGAATTTGGCTTCTCTCCCATATTTAAGCGCAATTCCCTCTGCATTGGGCATCACACTGATGCCAGCAATGAACAAAGCAAACTGCAGTCCAGCCACGCCACCCGAACAGGGCCTCCTCACCCACACTGGTCCCATCCAGCTTCCCTCCCTGTAACCCTGCCGCTGCGCCTTCTACTGACATAGCGCACTCAGTGTGGGAATGGTCAGGGCAGCCCACCCGCCTATGGACGGCCCGGCTCGGTTCCCATGGAGAAGAATGCGCGTATTTATTTACACTGTGATTCTATCAGATCCTGTTTCGTGCCTCTGTTTTTATATTTATTTCATCTTGGGAAAGAATGATGACACAGTCCCCGGTGCTGACTGTAAGGCGTTCCATGCCCGCTGATGGGGGCCAATCCTTTAACCCTGTGTTGGCGATTGTTATGGTCAAGGGCTACGCTGGAAGGATAGTGATGGTTCATGCCATTCCCGTTTCAGCCTGTTTAATGTCAGATCCTGGAGCTGGAATTCCAGCAGTATTATTAAAACCAGAACTCATGACTTTATCGCAAAGGGGAGTTTGAAAGTATTTGGATGGGAGCTTTTGGGGCAGGGTGGGGCCTGATTCAGTAATGAGTGTGGAATGCGTTTGGGGAAGCACCATTCCGCTCAATAACACTGTTCACTGTGGATCTTGGGGATGTGGGAGGTTCTTGAAAGACCTGAATGTAAGAGGAGAAGAGAGAACATAAGAGCTGCCCTACTGAGTCAGACCATGGTCCATCTTACCCAGTATCTTGTCTCCAACAGCGACCCATACCAAAGCTCCAGGGGGAGCCTACAAAACAGGGCAATGATGGAGTCATCCACCCCGTCTTCCCCTCCCGCTTCAGAGGTTGAGCATAGGGATGTATCCCTGACCATCTTGGCTAAGAGCCATTAATGAACCTATCCTCCATGAACTTATCGAGTTATTTTTTGTACCCAGTTATACTTTTGACCATCACAACATCCCATGGCAATGAGTTCCACAGGTTAGTTGTTTGTTATGGGAAAAAGTACTTCCATTTGTTTTTGTCTTAAACTGATTAATTTCATCAGGTGATCCCTGGTTTTTGTATTTTGTGATGGGGTAAATAACACTTCTCTACTCACTTTTTCCACGCCATTCATGATTTTATAGACTTCTATCATATCTCCCCCTCCCCTCAGTCCTCTCTTTTCTAAGGAAAATAATGAAAAAAATCCCCTGTGGGAGAACAGGGGCTGATATCTAATTAATGTTTATAATTTGTTCAGTGGAGACTCCAGAGCCAAACGGGAAGGGTAATGCAAAGGGTGGACTGGAAGTTTATTGATCTTGGATTAGTCATTAGGGATGTATAAATTAATCCTGCTGCTCCCAGAGGATACATAGACAGGGGGCCCTTTCTCAAAACATTCCTTGCCAACTCCAAAGAGAGCCTGAAACACACACCCTGCAAGAGTGAAAAAAATGGCTGTCAAATTCCATGTTTGAGTAAACATGAGGAGAGACTACACGAGCTGAGGGATCTCTCCCAGCTCCCATCCAGCCCAGGGCCAGCCACAGCAAGGGAGGGCAGCACACTGGACTTTCACACGCAGGAATTTTAATCATTTTTGTCCTTATTTAAGCAACGAGCTGTTACTCTTTGTTGCATGTTCAACTTTCCCTAAGCCTGAGAGAGGGTGGGCAGCTGCATCCGGCTTCTACCTTTGGTCCTCAGGCAGGGGCCTTAAAACATCTTAGCACTAAATCCTTCCTTCTTCCCCCTGGCCTGTTACTGTCACCAGGGTCAGGTTTCCCACTAGCCCACCTTGCTCCTGTGCTACCCAGGCTTCTCAATCCACTCTTGGTTCTAATCCCATCTGCTCCAGATCCCCTTCTACACCTGCTCTGGGCAGGATTAGACAACGTGGTACTTCAAATGGCAGCAGCTCCCTGCTGCCCCAGCCCCACATTAGTGCTCCCACTGCTCTACCAATCCCAGGCCTGCACCAGTGAGATATTTCTGGGGAAGATCCTAGCATCCTTTTCAGTCGCCCTCTTGGTAATCTTCCAGGGCCCTCAACGGATTTTCCATCTTCTCGCAAGGCGAAAGGCTCCACATCCTGTTGCTAACGTCCCTCTCCAATCCAGTCCCACCCATCCTGCACTTGAATCATTTCAGCCTTGCTCCTCCAGGCCTTGGCTGTGACTGGTCTCCATCACCTACATGTAACCGAGAGCAGGCTGAGCTCAGTGTCTTCCCCTTCTCTTGAATCTTTTTCCTCCGCTTCAGGCCGTTCAAGCCCTACCCTAGACACTGTTCCCAGGGCTGCACTTCTGCAGCACTATCAGTACCACTCAGCATCACTGCCCTCCCTGTAGACCATGTTCTTGAAGTTATTAATCCCTTTTCAGGTAGGATTCCCCTGACGTTATCCCTGCCCATTCGGCCTTTGCTCTCCCCTCAGCAGCCTGCATCTCTTCCATCACGGCCCATCCCAAGCACCATCCTGTCCAGCTGGTATCTTCTCATGATGGACCCATCACCTCTCTGGGCCTTTCCAAGGCTGGTCTTTGTTGCACAGACTCCATTATGCCCAGATAGTACAGCAATGGGTACGGTAGGAAAGCTTACCCAGCAGTGCCCCTGGTTGAGTCATCTGTGGGGACTGAACCCAGGAGCTCTGGAGCTAAGACCATGAGCCTTAACTGCCCAATCTAAAAGCCTGGATCCGTTATCTTGGAGGAAGTAGCAAAGCCATTTACCTCTGGTCTAGCCACTGGAGAGGGGCAAAGGCACACTTGGGCAGTCTGTTACTAGATGGATGGATGGATAAACAGACAAATAAGCATGGGGTGGGCAGGCTGGCTAGACAGACATACTCATGTGACTCCTTAATGAAAGTGGGTGAATAACTGGCCTTTTGCCCCTTTGCGGCAAGAAGCTGATGATTTCCTTCTTTGCATCCATGGTTGGAAAATATTTGCAGAATAAAAGAGCTAAATTCTGAAACTAAATCGTTCCCTACAAATTGTTTGCCCTGCTCTGTTCGTAACAAAAGCAAATAGACACACTTGCACTAACTCCCCCAGGGCTAATTTGCCTGAGCAGATAGGATCAAAGGCTCTAAGTGACACTCCAATAACCGAGTACCTTGAAGTCTTTCCACGGCCCCATGTTTGGTCTCTCTCTGTACATCCACATACACTCAAAACAGGATATTTCCCCAAGATTAATGTAGGATATTTTGGCAGCAGCTTGGACCACCTCCTACCACATCTAGCAATAAGGAGTGTAAATCACGGATCTCCCCGCCAGTCCCAGGACTCCATCCATACCCAGGGCTATGCCTCTGAATGAAAAAGCTGCTGGAGTTTTGCAGGGTTTCCCTTTGCAGGATGGGAGTGTCTGTGCCCAGTGTGAGCCCTTTATTGTTTAATACCCTGAAAGGTGCTGATTCAAGGCCCCGCTGAATGTTTTGTCTAGAGCACACTTGTAGTTTTACTGTTTAGCTGGTGCCAGAAAATAAATCCTATCCCAGGGGAACAAACTAAAAAACCACACATACGTTTCCTTTTAAAGCAGCCTGCGGCATTGACCACACAGCCCTGCTCACAAGGGATTCTTCCTCAACCATTTTCAAATCCTCCGACGTTAAAGATTCAGCAAAGTCTTTGGTTTTCCCTGGTGGAGGAACAGGAGCTGCGTCACCCAAGGCTGGCACTGCAGTTCAGTGCGGGGCAGGCCTAGAATCCAGAGCTGATGAGCAATTAAATGACAGTCACTAGAGCCCATCGGGAAACAGGGAAGCTTACTTTCTCACGCTTTTTCCAGTTGAAAAAAACAGTTTAAAAAAAAGAAAAAAACAGGTGTGAGAAATGGGCTCTCCCCTCCAACACACAAGCACTTTCTTGTACTTTAAACTTTTTCCACTGGGGGGAAAAGGTGACTTTTTAAAAAAACAAGTCCAAACCTGAAACTGGCAAACCAAAATATTTCAAGTTCACAAAACCTGAAACACACAAATATTTTCATTGTGATTCACTATGAAATTTCTTGCAGACAACCAACGTTTTGCAGCTGAAAAAACTTCAGACAGGCAAAACATTGTTTGCATGGAAGATGTTGGCTTTCCAACCTGCTCTGCTAGATAGATAGCTTCAGAAAGCAGGACTGATATGTGAACAGAGAAAGGGACTATATTTCTCAATGAATATTATTCACAGCAAATAATTCAGCTAGTTCGGATTATTCATGGGGAAACCAGGAATGATCACACTAAGGCTTTGCCTACGCTAGCACTTTTGTCAGCAAAACTTTTGTCAGTCGGGACCACGTACGTTTCACTGACAAAAGTACTGGTGTGGACAGTTAACACCGCTCATTGGCGGTGGTTTAATTAGGCAGAGTGACTGCACGGGAGACCTTACAGCGGCACACAGAGGGTGGAGTTTTTCGGGGTGTTGCAGGCTCTTTCTAGTTCTTTTGTTTCTTGAAATAACATTGTCCCAGGGGGCCAGAATAGTGCTTAAAAAGTGTGATAAATCAAAATAAACAAATCTAAGAAGTAATAAAAATTGAGACGAGACCAAAGTATAAATACTCACTAGCCCCACCATGTGGTTAAAGCACTGGACTGGGACTCGGGACGATCTGGGTTCAATTTCCGGCTCTGTCACCGACCCGCTGTGTGTCCTTGGAGAAGTCACATGATCTCTCTGTGCCTTGGTTCCCTAGCTCTACAGTTGGGAGAACAGTACCCACGGTGTCCATCTTCTTGCCTATTTAAATGAACGCTGGGGTGGGGACTCTCTCACTATGTATCTGTGCAGTGCCTAGCACGGCGGGGCCCTACCTCAGTCAGCGCAACTGGTATATAAATAACATTAAAACTCTGTGGGGAAAATGAGGTGGGTATTGAAAAATGGAGGGAGATGGGGTGGGTGTGAGAGTGAGTGAGCGAGCGGCAAGTCGGGTAGGGCCCAGCAGAGGTCCAATCAGGGAGTTATCCACTGGGCAGGCAGGTGGAGTGGGTGCTTGGCGGCCTCCCAGCATCCCGGCCTGCAGGAGCCGGGGAACATGCAGCCAATCGTGGTTTTCCGCTTGTCCAAATGTGGTTTGTTTGTTGTGTTTGAGGAAGGAGCAGAAACCCGATTACCGCACAAACATCCCACTGGGTCGAGAGCCCAGGTCGCTCCGCTACTGCAGGAGAGGCCTCCAGCGTCGCCATAGCGATGCGTGCATGCCCCGGCCTGAGCTGAGGGTGGGTGTTCTGACATGCGGGGCCCAGGAGCACCGGAAAGAAATAAACGCGGGTTGTCGTCGTTCCACATTTGTGTTGTTTGGCAGCGAGCTTGTGCGACAGGAACGCATTGTTTACCAAGTTGCCTGGTTCATCATTGGTGTAAACTTCAGCAGCCTCAATGGGTTTACACCTACTGTGGACTTGGCCCCAACCCAGACAGCTTAGCCAACGTCAGCTGAGAAACAGCCGACTCCTTCTTACCCATCTCAGCCCAGGCAGACATTTACACAGCTCCTGCTAGCACGCAGGGACCCGACCCACCGCACATCTGGCCAAGATTCCATACCCCCAACTCTCCAAGCCTGGCCCTCAACACCTCCGCACCTCCTGACCAGTGATGGATTTAGCCTCAACACCCCGGGAGGGAGGAAGGGCTATCCCCATTGTACAGACAAGGAGACTGACGAATTAGCACCTGGCAGGAAGCCTGTATGGAGCCAGGAATGGAGTCCAGGTCCCCAGAAGACCCAGTCCTACCCAGTAGAACCAGTGTTTCTCAACCTTTTTGATTCCAAGGACCGGCTTGCTGCCTTTCTAAACTGTGTCAGGGAGATCTCAGGGACCGGCACCACTCCACGGACCAGTCATTGAGAAACACTGCACTAGACCATGCTTCCCCCCCACACACACACACACATCATCTGCCATTCACTGTGCCAGTTGGCCCTCTGTATAGGAGTGGCTCTCACCCCATACGCACAAAGCACCACTGGCTCGCTCCCTAGACACTGCTGGTGACACAAGAGTAGCGAGCGGCCGTCTCCATGCTCACTGCAGTCCAGCGGTCCTGGGCTCCACACTCAGCCAGCTCTGTTCACACCAGCATCGGCTTCAGCACGTTAGCTTTAGGCATTGGCTTTAGCGAACAGAGTGAGCGCTGGGGAAGGGGAGGTGAGGAACAATTTACCCAGGGTTGTGGTGGATTCCCCCCCCAGCAGCGCCTGGGATTGGAATAACCCCGCAGAGCAGAGCTGAGAACAACATGGCCGGGCCCGTGCTACCCACACTCCTTACAGCCTTTTCCATCTCTAATTCCCAGGGGGCTGATTTAACGCCACTCTCTGTGCCCCAGCCGTGCCACAGCATTCAGCGTCCTCTCTCAAACAACGGGACAGACGTTACAGGCTTCTCCAGGGTGCCCAAGGAAGGACTCTTTTAATCCCTCTGCATTGGAGGAAACCCGTGCAGACTGAGAGCCAGGTTCTTCTCCCCATTTGCCCCCTGGACGTCACAGGGGTGGCCTGGCTGAGAGAGAGGGGAGAAGAGACTTTGGCTCTGAAGGGTTGAAGCATCCGAGCTGCGTGCTGAGGAAGCGGTTGCTGTGTCACAGCGTGCTCCTTCCCTGGGCGCAGGACCCTGGGGGAGGAGGAGGTGGCGGCCGAGCAGCGAAAAGTGCAGGAGAAGCACATTTCCTGGCAGGCCGGGACCCGCTGGGCTCTGCCAAACACACATATGCTTGGGGGGGGGGGGGGGAGAAGTGATTCCACACCCGCCGCCTTCACCAGGTCAGTGCAGGTGACGTGAACGGTTCCTGCCACTGTCAGGCTTTGAGGGACTGCATCAGCCCTGTTTATTATTGCAAAGCCCCTTCCAAAACATTCCCAGCTGATCGGAACGACTCTCCTGGCGCATGGGCGAAGGGCAGCTTCAGGCTCCCCACCTCGCCCCGGCATATGAGCTGAATCTATGTTGCACTTTCACCAACCTCAGTCATTCAGAAATCATGAATAAAGCCCCCCAAAATCATGTGACTGGCTTAAAAATCCTGAGATGTTGAACAATAATAAAGGGGGGCTCTGTATTTGCCTGCTGGCCAGAGAGCCTTTCGGGGTCACGTTCTCCACAACCACCAGGCCTAGAAACCCACTATGTGTTTGTAAACGAAAGCGGAGATTCTCCTGACTCCATGAGCTGGTGCTTTAAAGAAAACCCCAAAGAGCACACGAGCTGGTGACAGTATCTGGTGATTTTAAATCTTTGAAATGAAGCATCAATCGAACTCCAACGAGAGGAGGAGACGGGAACCGGCCCTGCCCCAGGCAGACACCGGCTGGCTCTGAAAAAGGAGCACCCGTTGCATGCAGCCAGGCAGACATGCCACTGCCATTCACCCACAAATCCTCCATGGTGACAGCAGGGAAGGGGTTAAACCACCCTAGACACAGCCCCAGCTAGCCCCCCTGGGTCCCAGCGTGGAGATGATCCCAGGACAGCTCTCCTCAGTCAAGCCAGCCTCGGGCCGCAGCCAGACCCTTGATCACCCAGGACAGGAGGATGGAGTGAAGGGAGGAGGCCCTGGGCTATCGGCAGCGTTGGCAGGAGCAGGCCCAGGGCAGCGCTCCAATTCGGGGCTGAGCGATGCGATGCCAGAGTGACTCTGGATGATTTACTGCTGCCTGGAGCCTTCATGTGTGAGCAGGGACCACAGGGGAAGAGGGCAGGGAGCTGTGGCCAGCCTGGAACGGGGATTCCTGGGCTCCCAGAGCCAGCACTGCCCCGCCTCAGTTCTCAATCTCTCTCTGCGTTTGGCGCTTTCGTTTCCTGGGGTCTGGAACCGGTGAGAGACGAGTCCGGCAGAGGCAGATTTCACCCCACCACAGCTCTACCAGCGCCCCTCAGTCCAGACCCACAGCCCCCTGCTCTCCAGCCCTGGGCTCCCCCCACCACAGCTCTACCAGTGCCCCTCAGTCCCGACCCACAGCCCCCTGCTATCCCAGCCCTGGGCTCCCCCCACCACAGCTCTACCAGCACCCCTCAGTCCCGACCCACAGCCCCCTGCTCTCCAGCCCTGGGTTGATCCCCCCCACAGCTCTACCAGCGCCCCTCAGTCCCGACCCACAGCCCCCTGCTCTCCAGCCCTGGGCTCCCCCACCCACAGCTCTACCAGTGCCCCTCAGTCCCGACCCACAGCCCCCTGCTATCCCAGCCCTGGGCTCCCCCCACCACAGCTCTACCAGCACCCCTCAGTCCCGACCCACAGCCCCCTGCTCTCCAGCCCTAGGCTCCCCCCACCACAGCTCTACCAGTGCCCCTCAGTCCAGACCCACAGCCCCCTGCTCTCCAGCCCTGGGCTCCCCCCACCACAGCTCTACCAGTGCCCCTCAGTCCCGACCCACAGCCCCCTGCTCTCCAGTCCTGGGTTCCCCCCCACCACAGCTCTACCAGTGCCCCTCAGTCCAGACCCACAGCCCCCTGCTCTCCAGCCCTGGGCTCCCCCCACCACAGCTCTACCAGTGCCCCTCAGTCCAGACCCACAGCCCCCTGCTCTCCAGCCCTGGGCTCCCCCCACCACAGCTCTACCAGTGCCCCTCAGTCCCGACCCCCAGCCCCCTGCTCTCCAGCCCTGGGCTCTCCCACCACAGCTCTGCTGGTGCCCCCTGCGCTCAGCCAATTCAGCTGGGCCTTGGCCAGAGCATCCCCTGCGCTGCCAGATGCAGGCTCCGACACAGCTCTGCCCTTTCACCTCACATCTCAGCGAGGCTCAGTCCCAACCTGCAGCCCCCTGCTAGGCCTCCCCTGGGCTCCCCCCATTGCTTTGCCAGTGCCCCTCAATCCCGACCCACCTCTTGCCTTGCTGGTCCATGAAAACGCCCGGTTGTACCCTGCAGTTCTGAAGCTACTGCTGGTCACCCCGGGTCCCCGCGCGGCCCAGTCCCCCTCCTCGGTGCTGGACGACCACTCCCCGAGAACGGCTCTCCGCCGAGCACAGCGGATCAGAGGGGAGCGAAGAGAAATGTACCGTTTGTCTCTGTGGGGTGCCATGGACCCCTCAAGAGACTGCAAGACCCCTGCCCGCCTCCCCCCAGCTGCTGGGCTTGCCTTGCGGGGGTCTGCTTGGAAACAGCTGGGCAGTCACAGAAATCAGCTCCAGCGGGAGGGATCCTGAGCGTTTGACTCCTGCTCCCACAACTGCCCCAAGCGGCATCCCACAATGCCATGCAAACACTGCCCAGATTGAGGCTGGGGGCCGCGCAAGGCACCCTGAGAGAGCTACCCACAGTGCCGCGTGCTATGGTTGATGGCAAGGCACTGTTACAGGTTGGGCTAAACCTCGCTGAAGCTGGGAGTGGGAGGGTGTAGCCGCTGCCCTTCATTTAAGGGCATTATAAGAAACTATTAGGCTCCTTTATGGAAGCAGCCAGGTATCTGAAACAATAGCGGCTTCTACCCAAAACACAGCCCCCCCTGCAAGGCACAGGTGGGATTATGCCTGGTCCTGTTTGTTGGAGGTCTGGAGGGGAAAGAGAAGCAGCGAGATACACCCCAGAAAGAAACACTTGGAGCAGAAAGCCAAGTTAGAGTAGGGTGACCAGATAGCAAGGGTGAAAAATCGGGACAGTGGGTGGGGGGTAATAGGCACCTATATGAGAAAAAGCCCCAAATATCGGGACTGTCCCTATAATATCGGGACATCTGGTCACCCTAAGGTAGAGCCAGAGCAAGGCGTGGGAGCAGGGTCCTGAGGAGAAGCCCAGAGAGAGAAAGCTGTGTGGGAAGAGTGCTGGCTGAAAGAGGCTTGGAGCTGTGAGCAAAGAAGCTCCTGTTGTTTCATTCCCCCTGCGTTCAGGGGAACAGGACTTTGTACGTCCTTTGTAACTAGACAGATTGCACCAAAGAAAATACCCGACTCCTCCAACTTCTCCCGTCTGAAACAACCTGCAGGACCCACATTTTGGCTAACCACTCAGGTCAGCAAGGGGGTAACACTACGAACACCCGGCTTCACATGCAATGTAGCTCACGCCAGCGCAAGAGAAGGAAGATATGCGATCGGTCTGACAACATCACTTTGACCTAGACCAGCGCAGGAATTGTATAGAGACAACCAGCCCTTAGCTCCTTCTCAGCAGAGACTGCCAATCCAGCTAGAGCTGTGGTTCTCAATCAGGGGCACAGATCCCCATGGGGGTACATCAACTCATCTAGGTATTTGCCTAGCTTTACAACAGGAGCACTAGTGAAGTCACTAGCAAAGTTAGCAAACTAAAATTGCATACAGACAATGCTCTATATACTAGACACTGAAATGTAAGTACAATATTTATATTCCAAGTGATTTATTTTATAATATGGTAAAATGAGAAAGTCAGCAATTGTTCAGTAATAGTGCGCTGTGACACTTTTGTATTTTTAGGTCTGATTTTGTAAGCAAGTAGTTTAAGTGAGGTGAAACTTGGGGGCACACAAGACAAATCAGACTCCTGAAAGGGGTACAGGAGTCTGGAAAGGTTGAGAGCCACTGAGCTAGACTCCCTCAGGTAGTGGGACGAGTTGTGTTCGTTAGGGATACACCTGGTTATTAAATACATGTCGCTTGTGTCCAGTACCAGATTAGTCCCCATTATTGCAGTGGAGAAAGGCAGCTGCACTGGCCCACATTGCCCCCCTCCCAGGGCCGGCTCCAGGCACCAGCGGAGGAAGCACGTGCCTGGGGCGGCACATGCTAAGGGGCGGCATTCCGTCCATTCTTGGGGTGGCACAGTCCGGGCGGCCTTTTTTTTTTTGCTTCGGCAGTTCGGCTTTTTTAATTTTATTTAATTTTATTTTTTTGCTTGGGGCAGCAAAAATGGTAGAACTGGCCCTGCCCCCTCCCAAGGCAGCTCCGATTTGGAAATTTAATGTTTATTGCATGGGCATGTTATTCTATCCTCACTGTCCCCACTGCCATAAAAGGCATCCCTAGAACATGAAGCCATGCATGTAAGTGGGATGTACTGAGTGGGACCGGCCAGCAAAATCAATCTGCGTCCTCAGAGCCGTTTGCTCCAACATTCAGGGGAAAAGTTTTGTATCTTGTAAGATCATTATTTCACGGGGTTTAAGTGTCCCTATTTCTTACATTTCAGGCAAAATAAGTTGTTTGATTGTGTACACCTTCCCAAAATTGTAGGGAGAGAATGACAAAGCTGCCTGTGGATGTTTGTGTGTCTGTGTTAGATGTGAGTTTATATCTAGTGGCAGGGGAGGTATGAGAGAGAGTAGGAAAGTGTGTTGGGGGAGTGTGTGTGTGAGGTTTGTGTTACAGGTGAGCTTGTGCTTAGCACGTGTGTGCGGTGTGTATGGAGTGAGTATTGGATGTGTGCATGCATTTTTGTGTTGAGTGGCCATATGGTGGGTATGTTATGAGCGTGTGTGTGTGTAGGTGGGGGGTGTTAGTTGTGCTACATGGCTGTGTGTGTGGTGCCCATGTGGATGTATGAGATGTGTGCTCGGTGCGTTAGGGGCATGTTCGTACATAGCACCACATGTGTGTTTGGGGTGGGGTGGCTGTATGCAGGGAGTGGGGTGTTTATAGGTCAATGTGTGTGGAGTTCCATTTCTGTGTGTGTTACGGTGCATGTGTGTGCTACGGTGTGTGCTTGCTTGGCTCAGTGCGTGCATATAGGTTGTGTTGGGAGTTACGGGTGTGTGCATACATAGTGCCATGTGTGTTATGGTGGGTGTCTGTCCCGTGGCTGTGTATATGGAATATGTTATTGGGGAGTGGGGGTTGTTATGGGGGTGTGCATGCATGGCACTGTGTGTGTGTGTGTGTGTGCTATGGTGTGTACGTTCCATGGCCGTGTATATGGGATATGTTATTGGGGAGTGGGGGTTGTTATGGGGGTGTGCATGCATGGCACTGTGTGTGTGTGTGTGTGTGTGTGTGTGCTATGGTGTGTACGTTCCATGGCCGTGTATATGGGATATGTTATTGGAGGGGGGGGTGTTATGGGGTGTAGGTGCATGATTCTGTGTGTGTGTGTAGAGGGCACGTGTTGGGTTGGGGGAGAGGTAAGGAGTGTAGGAGAGAGGCCAAACATCAGAGTCAGACCCCTCTGCCATACAGGCCCTGAGGGCAGGAGCCTGGCTGGCCTGCGGAGCTGCCCAACGAACAGCCAGCAAATCAGGAGGAGCGGAGACAATTTATAAAATAACCCAAACAAGCAGCAGGTTTTACCCAGATGTCGGCCTGGGCCCGGCCCAGGGAACCTCTGGATTAAAGTGACCAGTTCACAACTATTTCAATCTTGTTTTAATCCAGATTTGGCTTCTCTTGCAAGTTGAGTGTGTGAGAGGGTTTTTGTGTGCTTGTGTTTTTCCTGTCTGCAGGTCTTTGTGTGCACCTAGCTGCCTGTCTGTGGAACTTTGTGTGTTTGTGCATCTCTGGATTTTGGTTGTTCCCATGTGTGTGCACCCCTGTCTGTATGGTTCTGCTTCTCTGTGCTTTTGTATATCTGGAGGATAGTGTGTGGTTGTGTGTGCGCCATGCGTGTCTCTGTGGGGCGGGCTGTGTGTGCGCACACTCAGTGTTGCAGTCCAGAGGCAGATTTTCATGCATGACACGACTTTACATTACACCCGGCCTCAGTCTATCCCTCCCACCTCTCTCTCTCTCTCTCTCCATTTCTTGTCTACATATTGCTATTGTCATCTTTAATATCAGGCCGAGATATGAAAAGCTGCAAGTTGCCTCTTTTCCTGCCAGGTTAAATTGTTCACCAGGAATGTTTATTATTCCCACAAGTCAACTTTCCCCTCCATGGTATGTGTCCAGGGGTCAGGCCTGGCACAACATCAAAGTGAAGGGTATTCAATAACCTAAAGCCTTGGAAAAGCTTTCGTCCAAACTCCAACCATGGCTAGGTTTTATTGATGCAGCATGCCATTCCCATTTGTTTCCTATAAACAGCACATGGTAATATTTAGTAGGTTTCAAACAGAGCTTTTTGCATATTCTCCCTTGTCCACAATGAGCTACTTGTTAGTAGACACTTTTAATTTACTTACTGCAATTTCTGCTTTTTGTTCTCCCAGCGGGGCTGGGCTGCTTTTGACCCAGTCGCCCCAGAACATTACTCCACAGCTTTAAAATTCCTGTGGGGGCTGAGAGGGAGATTTCAGAACCTGCTTTTCCACAGCCTTGCTCGCTCCCCGGAGGATCTGGAGGAAGCTTACTCATTTTCTCTCTCTGATGAAGAAGGGAAAATTAATTGGAGCAAATCGGCCATTGCAACATAACCCCCTTTTGGATGCAGCTTAAGCCAAGGAAGGGATGCTGCATCAGTGGGACCAGGAATCTCGGCACTCCAGCCAGGCCTGTAGTTATAGGGAAGTTTAGTACAGTCCTGCTTCCTCCAAGCCCCCAGCATAGCCCAGGGTGGGCGAATTCCTTGACGATACAAAAGGTTATCTTAGGAAAAGCTGGGAGCGTTTCAAGGCAGTCGATGTTGAAGGAGGTTCTGGTTGGCAGGCCCTGGTTCTATTGCTACAGGCTGGGTAGGAAGTCATGTGACTCCCAGCTGCTCCAGTAAAAAAAAGCCACTGTATTGCAAAAGCCTGTTCTTGCTCCCTGTCTCTGGGGCTGGCGGGACAGGAACTGGGACGGCTGTGACAAACTGTACTGTACTGGCTGTAGGGAAAATGTGACAGTCCTGCCAGAAGAGGGTAGGAACAAACCACAGCCATTCGGCAGCATCTCTTCCCCAGACCATAAATCGATGCTAATCAATCATTAGTTCTCTGCAGCTCTCAGCGGAGGGTCTCCAAGCGCTTTGCAAATGCTAATTAATTCTCACAGCCATACCAGCAAGGATCACTACCCCTGTGCTACAAGTGGGGAAACTGAGGCACTGACCGGGGCTGTGACTAGTTCAGTATCACACAGTGAAGTGTGTAGCAGGTCTGGAAATAAAACCCAAGAGTCCTGACTCTTAGTTCCTTGCTCTAGCCACTACAGCCCATTCTTCTCCCAGGGCCAGGAACAGAACCCAGAAATCCTGACTCCCCACTCGAATGACTCATCCACACCTTCTCCTAGCCCTGTTCAGCAGCTCCAGCATAGACTGCAAAGTAAATAAAAGTCGCTGAGATCAGGCTTTTAGGATTTGTTAGTAGCAGGGAAGGATTAGGAGCAGCCATTTCTCAAAGGTGTAGAAGATTGGACACCGTGGCTCTAAATCCTAACCTGCTCTAGGGCTGTTGTCATGGGTTTGGATGCCCAGGGGTCGCTGAGCAAGGAAGGGACGTGCAGGTGACCAGATGGATTTTGTCATCTGCTCTTCCCACATTAAAACCTGCCCTGGCTCAGTAAGGCCAGAAGTCATCCTGCCACCAGCTGAAACCATGTCAGATCTGATAGGCTAAGTGAAATTGGATGGAAGACTTCCACTGCCAACCCAGGAAGTGGCGTTCGTGATTTAGGAGGTGGTGCTTTTCCCTGGGAGCCAGAGCAGAGCCAAGCCTTCAATACAGTTTACCACTCCATCCCACAGCCGTGAACTCTGCCATGGAGATTTCCTGGGGGGGCTGGGTTGGCTCCCACCACCAGGCGTGGTGCCCTGGGAATTCGCATTCTGGTCTAGCAGAGCCTTGAGGATCGCTGCCCGTGAAAGGTCAGAGGAACAGGGTGATGCAGGGCCCCCAGGGACATGGCACCATTGGACTGATTCTCAGCTCACCCCTGTGAAGGCAGCAGGAGCTGTAGGTGCCAAGCCCCGTAGCTGGAAATCAAGCCGCGTATCTGCATGGCAAGGCTTAGCAGGCAGCAGAGTTCCCAAGATTCAATGCTTGCTGCCAACTGGGCCGTGCTGTGACCAGGGCCCTGCCGCTGACCTCACTGGTACTGGTGTAAACCAAGAGTGATTCTGCTGAAGCCAGTGGACTTAGAGCAGCGTAAATGAGATCAGAATCAGCTCCCTGGTGTGCTGTGAGGCTCTTTTCCTCTCCCTTCATTCTCACTCGGGTAGCAGTGCAGTAGCTAACTGGCTGCAGCTATGAAGTCCCCCTTTCCACAGCCTTGGGGATGCAGAGGAGGAGACCCTGCTTTGTGCTTTTCTCTTGCTCACCTGTCTCGGCCAGGCAGCCCTAAATAACGAGCAGCCAGGCCTGACTGCCACACCTCGGACAACTGCAGAACCCCAGTGATGTGCACAGTCATGAATGAACCGGGCATGCAGCCTGTCTCCTGATGATGCACCAGAGAGCCACAGCTGCTGCTATTCCGTGGTCAGAGAAAGCTGCGCACAGGTGGCTGGAGGCCGAGTTGCGGGTATGTGAGTGGGACGCTTATTTACCCTAAACAGTCCCTCTTCCCCCTCCTGTAGTTGGTATGTCCTCCCCTCTCACCAGACAAGGGGGGCTGTCACTGCTGGGAAAAGGCCAAGAATTCCTCGGAGAACAGAAATAAGGAATGGGTAGCTCCCCTGCTCCCGCGATTGGCACAGCACCTGTCCCTCTACCTGCGCGTGTCCAGAACTCCCTTGGCAATGGCACCACACGCACTATTACCACAGCCCAGAACACCAGCACTTTTCACACTAACCCTCAGGCTTCCAGTGGTTTGTAGTTTAGAGCGCTCTGGGGCACATCCTCAGAATTGCAGCTGGCCACCTCAGCAGGCAGGTTAAATCTCAAACGTTTGGGCTTGTTTTTAATAACAGACTCCAAGCGGGCCGCGTGCTTGCATGCATCAGTGGGATTCCGCTCAGTGCCCTGCAGCTTTCAGGTAACAAGCCAATTGCCATTATACCAAGTACCGACAAGCAGCTGGCCCAGTGGACAGGGCCCTGGGCTGGGCGCCGTTAGTGCCAGTGCCAGCTCTGCGGTGTGACCGTCAGCAAGTCTCTGGGATTGGTGCTCCGCACGCTGTCTTGTCTAATTAGACTAAGCTCCACAGGGCAGAGACTGCCTCTTACTAGGGCTGTACCTGGACGCCGCTATACACTGCTCTAACAGCATTTACCCGCCAGGTTTGACTGATGGCCTTTGCGGCTTAGCCCTACCGTTGGTACAGAGTCTCCATTTCTTGCCCTGGGCTTTGGCTATTTGTTAGCACTCTTGAACCTCTTCTCTGACCTCAGGCTCCCTAGAAAGCCCCTTGCGCTCCAGCTCCTATTTCCCGGGGCTTCGCCTTAGACAGTCAGACACCGCTGCTCCAGTGGTGCAGCTGCCAACATGCCAGCTAGTGCACTTCAGGCTTTACGTTCAGTATAAAATACCCAGTCTGACCTGGGACCCGGTTACTATCTGCCAGCCGACATCAGCAGACACTGCTGAGCAGCCCAAGACATAATCGTGAGCAGGCTGAGACTTTGCTCCGTGGGGATTGCAGACTTTCGTGGTGTTATAATCCCAGCATCAGGCTGACTCTTTAAAGAGCCAAGTGGGGAGCCCGTTTTAAACAAACTACATAACTACCAAGATCTACAACCGTGCAACAGAATTAAGCTAAAATTCAGAGATGCTAGTCGCGCTAGCTACAGCAGCTGCACCGATGTGCTGTCAATGCCCTCTGCTGGTCGAGGTATTCAACACGAGTTCTGAGCAGCAAAAGCACCCTCAGATCTACGACTGGGTACAACAGAGAGGACGAGCTCTCGACAGGTGCATTTCACACTGTTTGGGTGAAATGGCCACAAAGCAAAGATGAAGCTGTCTTAGCACTTAAAAAAAGAAGAAGAACGAGAGCTCAGACTCTCTCCTGCAGCCGTTGCACGGCATCAGCAACAAATCCTACCCCTGCTGTGACGCCTACAAATCGCGTCCTGCTGGAATTGCTCAGACACGTGGTGAGCTGTGATTCTTGCACAACTTTACTCATTTTGCTCTCTCATTCTCTCAATGGATCCTCTCCCCATTTGTCAGTTCTGTCCTGCCTGAGCTCGCGCTTTGGGATAGGGACTGACTGGTACTTGTCTGAAGTGCCTGGCCCAACAGAGCTCGGCTCCCAGGCGATGCTGTCCACATGGAGGCATCGGGCCCAGCTTCATCGTTAGGGACACATTGAGTTTTATACTTAAATATAAACAACCAGTGGGACTAGAACAGCCAGCAGAATTCACATCTAGGGAAGAATTTCCCCCCCAGAAAAAAGTAAGCGATGGCCTCCCTGGGACAGGGACTGCAATTTGCTTATTACTAGGAACTAGGGTGACCAGATGTCCCAATTTTATAGGGACAGTCCCGATTTTTGGGTCTTTTTCTTATATAGGCTCCTATTACCCCCCACCCCGTCCCGATTTTTCACACTTGCTGTCTTTTCACTCTACTAGGAACAGAAACGATTCAGAACTGGCATCTGCTGAGCTATAGAGAGAGTGTCCAGGCTTAGCTACATGGGGAAATGGACCAAAATCGCTATTCCAGAATAGCTGCCCATGTGGACACTCTGAAATAATTAGTGGGCTTTGTGAGAACACGAATTACTCAAGAATACAGGGACTTTTATTCCAGAATAGAGTGCCCACAAAGTGAGCTGCTCTGGAATAGCTAGTCTGGTCCCTCTCCCCATGTAGACAAGCCCTCAATAATTCAAGCTCATGACCGGCTGGTTCCACTGGAGGATAAATCATTGGCAATTTCTGCTCTCTTTAATTGTATATGAACCCACGCTTTACACCTGTAAATCCTCTCAGAGCCAATTTCACCTCACACTTTGCCCAGTTCAGCTGTGCCCATCAGAACTCTCAACATCCCTATATGATGGAGTTGCAGCAATTGGTCCATAGGTAAGGCCGAGTTTGAGCCTGCTTCAAAATCCACCCACAGCAAATAAGCCATGTCCACAAAATTGGGGCCCAGGTAGGTTTTTTTCCTGCAGCCTTTGAGTAACCAAATTAATCTTGCTATGGGACTGAGGTGAGCTTCATGGCAAAATAAGCAAAGCCGAGGGCATTTATCCAACACCTTCACCACTTCCCCCCCAAAGGGTCTGGCTAAAACAGGATCCAGCTCTGAAAACCCTTCTCTGTGCCCAGCTCTGGCAGGAGGTGAGAAATTGCTTTGTTCCCCTTTCAACACCTCAGCAAACTAACCAGGGGCACATTTCCCTTTTCCTGGTTCTAGCAGCTCTCTGCTACTTCCCCACCTCCCGAGTGAATTCAGCAGGAGGCTGACACGGCCTCCCTTTGAAAGGCTAAGGGGCTCACTCTCAGTTTTTCTAATCTACGGGGGAAACAGACTTGAAAATTGGCATTTGGTAATGTTTGACTTGGACTCAATCCCATCGCCATGTGAAAGCAAAGGAGAGCTCCAGTGTTGTAACAAGTGTTATGACTACAATAGAAACAGGCCATGCAAGCTTGCACACTGGGCTTTGTAATCTTAAAACAAAGTGCTGTAATGGAGATCAAATCCGGATATTATTCTTTTCAAATGTGTGTATGGGGGGTCTGTTGGTTTTTTGCAGGGAGCGAGCTGGAAAAGGAAGTCTGACTCTTGGGAGGCACGTTCGAGTCCCAGCTCTAAAGGGTAAAAGAGATTTTAGTATAGCCCCAAGTGGCATCATGGCATCAAAATTTGGCTCACAAGTGGAATAGCTGGAGAGCAAAAAGCAAGGGCAGAGGTGCTTTGGGGAGTGGAAGAGCTGGGGGTGCTGCACTGAGAGGCATGAGAATTGAATTGGGTGGGGCACAAGATGCTATGCTAAAATATTTTAGAAATATTTAACTATTTGTATTATGAAATTAGCTACTGTTGTACTATTTAAACTATGCCGGCTATATTGAAGACCCAGTATTCAGACATTTATAACCACATTAGGCATAATACAATTTTAATAATGATTTAAGAGAGTTTTAAAAGGTTAGAGATATACTTTCCATTAGCTCTTTAGTGCAGTGACTGTGCGTGGATAGTGATATTGCATCAGGGTTGCTACCTACTACTAACAACAAACAGCTTTAAAGTATCTCGTCCTATGCCTTGGCAGAGCTGTATGGGAGCTCAGGTCAGGACTAACAGCATGTGGGAGAAGGTGAAGATTGAGGCTCATAGGCAGAGCTGTACACAGGGTCCGCACTGCAGAGAGCCCCCTGCTGTCACACAAGTTCCTAGGCAGCAGTGACAGAAAGAAGCGCAAGGGAAGTTTAAGTTGAGATTTTAGTCT
This sequence comes from Emys orbicularis, assembly GCF_028017835.1. NCBI lineage: Eukaryota > Metazoa > Chordata > Testudines > Emydidae > Emys > Emys orbicularis. The sequence continues at coordinate 3,323,646 of NC_088705.1, read as the reverse complement.
GTAAAGCTCTTTTCTTTGCAGCTGCTGCAGTTATGGTGAATTAGAGATTTCTGCACCCTCAACCAGAGTCCATTCTTCCCACTGAAAACTTACAGCTTGTGTCACCAGTGTGACTGTATACTTTTTCGACATGGCTCCACAGCCAATAGAATGCATTCTGAAACTGCCTCGGTGCTGCTACATTTGATGGCTGGAGACACCTGCTGGCAGGTGTGTGCCATAGTTCTCAGGGCCACCTTCTTACAGTTTGGCACTAAACTTTTCCAGCAAAGAACGCTTGGCACAAATCCTACCCAACGAAGTATTGCAGACAAGATTTCCTACAGGCTGAAGACTCAGCGGAGAGTAAAAGGTTTCCATGCTGAGATGGGTTTTAAGTTGTTTTAAACAGAGTGATATATACTTAGTGAATTAGACAAACTGCTCAAAAGCAGAATTTGGGTCCCTCAGTCACTGGGTATCTATTCCTGTTTAAACTGACAGCATTTTTCCTCTACTAACCACTAACTCTGCTTTGGTTTAATCCCTTGCAAATCTTTCACATTTATAGGACCTCATTGGGAAAAGAAATACAGGCCACACCATCACAAACGGAAGCGTCTTCCATCAGTTTTAAGCCTAGTACCTCTGGTAGGAACATTATCCACTGTAAATTATTCAGTCAGCTACATCACCATTCCTGCAGCTTTAAGATTAGTATCTTTGAGCTAGAAAGTGCATCACAACCTGCCTTCTGCTGCCTTTTAGGACCTGTGGCTACAGGCATCCATTCACCCACCTCAGCCTTATTTCGCCATTGCTCACAGTGTGTTATTTAGCGTGGGAGAAAGTTTTCTGCATCATTGCCAGGTAAAGTTACCTTCATTTATAGTTCAGCACATTCTATTTGGGCCATAAGTGTAGGAGCAGGTTGTAGGCAGAAGAGGGAGCAAAGCACTGTGCTTAGATAAGCATCAAAAAGGTGGAACCAGGACTTAAGATTAAGCTGTTTAGTACAGCAAAGAGTCATGGTGCGTCTACAGCCACCAAGCCTGTCATTTCTTTAGAGACTGAACAGAAAGAGGCAGTGTGTGGGTGTGGGTGGGTGTGTGTGGGCTAGATTCTCTCCTTGCAGTATGGCCAAGGCGTTTTCCTAGTGTAAATTTCTAGTACAAAGGAGCCACTTGTAAAGTTAGTAACTGTTTTGCAGAGTATGTTCACCCAGCACTGGCACACAGGAATGCATACTGGAGAGGATGACCTTGCCAGAATGCCAGTTCTTGAATGAGCAAAAACAGAGTTTGTGCCATGCCCTAATGCGACCCAGCAAGGAGTCTGGGATCCACACACAAAAGCTTCTCCAAGCTACCATCCTTCTGGGCAAGAAGAATTACACACGCTTCCTTTAAGATAACCAATCACAGCTGTTTCTCAATTACCACTGTTGAAATTCCTTCCCACCACACACGCGCGTGGCCGAACACATTCCTTCCACAGCACCTATCACCTTGTCACCCCAAGAAAGCATGCCACATCCACGCTCATCTCAGCCCCTTCCCAGACTTTACTGAAAGGATCAGGAGACCACTGAAAAGTCATCATTGGGATGTTTTTTAATGTAATGGCTTTTAAAATGCAGCCTTAAAATGGTTTACAAGGACCAATAAAGGGAAACAAATGAGTGATCCTTACACATCTTTGAAACACCACACTGCAGTTGTACACCCAACACACACACAGAGCCATCAGCTCTGTCAATGCAACTCTTTAAATATAGACTCTTACTGCCCCCTTAAGGGAGAATTGCAAGATACTATTTTGGGCATTCAACTCCTGTAGCTATCGGAATTCATTCGGGTGAGGCAGGAATTCCACAATGGGTGACATTCCAGACAGCTCAACGTTCAAAACTGGAACTGGCATCCCACAGAGGGATATAAATAAGACAGTAGATGGACCAATACATAATAAGAACATTCACAATCTAGACAGTTCCGTTTCAAACCCTTCTGCACCCCACTCACTGACTGGGTGAAATGAACTTGGTGACTGTAGTTCACTTCATAACCATACCTACCTTTGCCCTCAGGAAAGAGGCAGGATTTGCTCAGAGTTGTAATTGCACTGAACTCCAAGGTAAATTCTGACTCAGATGGGGGAGCTTTTCACGGTCACAGACGTACCCAGCAAAGGATTTTACAGAAGTGGACTAAAGGGCATTTCAGGCTAGTGAAAGGCGACAGATTTGCAGCGTCTATCCCTAGCACAGATACAGCAGAGGTGGCAGCAGCTCAAGCTTCACTCACACCATCTTTCAGTGTGTGCTCATCTTCAACTTGGAGACATCCCCCCACTACAGATAAAAGGGGACATTTGTCTGCACAGTCCAGTCCACAACTTCCTGGCTAAGGCTGACATTAAGGTAGTCACAACTCATGTCCCAGAGGGGTTCATTTTGAAAATGCCTGTTAAAATTTGTCTCTCACAACGTTGCACTTAAATGCTTTTCATCCTCCAAGCACTTTGCAATGTTCAATTGAATTTTCCATTTGAATAAAGTGTCAAAAGGGGTGAATTTTCCAGCCTCTTGGTTTATCTTAGACCCAGTACCACTACTTCAATTCATTTAGTTATTCTAAACAAGAGCAGAGGATATAAATTGCTGTACCTTACCAATTAAAATAATGTGGAAACTTCTGTTTTAATCTAACTATGCACAACAGAAAGTACCAAAGTCCCATTTCACACTGCGGAGTACTTCTACATCATAGCAGGAAAGTGGAATTACATTGGCTGAAATGCATTTAGTACTTCATACTGTTTAGATTTGATATCTAGATTTTGTCAGACAGTGAAAATAAAATCCAGGCTGCGTACACTAAGAAATGCTGAATGCATTTCAGCCACTGTAATTTATTTTTTCTATTAAAAATATTCAGGGCATTATAATGCAATTTACTTGTCCCCCTATGAACCTTATCACATAACAGAGTCAGACCACCACCATAGCACAATATACCCAGACAAGACTGTTCCACGGGATCGGCTCCTAGCAGCATTGTTGTGGGAGAAAAACTGAAAATTCTTGCCTCCCAAAAGAAGGAAGCAGGTAATTTGAATCTCCTGAGATGCTGGTTATGCTCTTCATCTTTATACCATTTTCCTCTGAAGGAAGGCGCCCAGCCTCCTGTTAGGATACTACACTCTAAGGCAGCCTTCCCTATCTAATCCTTAAGATAATGAGGTTTTAATTTTATGTGTATTTAACTATTAAACTCAGAATTAGTTATGAGTAGTTTGCTTTGAGTAAGAAACTGAGATCAGTGCGTATCTCAGTGTATATTTTGGAGAACAATATTTAATAACAAATGTTTCAGACCAAATATTCATAGCAAGCTAACCAGGGCTATTTTTTTCAGCAGAGACTGGAAATGTTCATAGGATTAGTGCAAAAGTGAGAGCCTCGGTGTTCTAATATGGCAACTGAAATTCTGTTCTGCTAAATGAACTAAGAGCCTGATGCTGCTGACCCTCAAATACAGTCCCTGACAAACCAAAAGTTCGCTTTGCCACCAAACCCCTCTCACCCAAGAGCACCATTACCCCAAATGGAAGCAGATCATTTGCACTGAAAAGCCCCCAAGCTTTATTTTGGATAAAAAGGGCTTGTCTGAAGTGCTCTGCCATCACTTTTTCACTCCATGAGCCTATTGCAGAGTTTTAACTACAGACACTGTGTCCTCAGTAAGAAGAGGCACAATTGGAGAGAGTAGGACCGACTGTGTGCTCCATTAGGCGCTCCCATTCCTTTCACTTTATATGCTTCATTCTTTGCTGCTACATACATGCGTCACCCCCTCCATCTGCAAGCCTAGCATAGCCTTCACAAGCATCAGTGGGAGCAATGCATGTGTCTCAAGAAGAAAGCAGCTCCCGTGGTGGGTTCTCTTTTGGTTATGAAACTCAGTCCCATACTTGAACCGCCTGGAGATCTTTTAGCGTTTAAGGAGCAAACTTTGCCCACAGCTGAATATCCAGCTAAAAACTGAGTGTAGAAAGAGTCTCTGTGGGTCGTATGAAAAAGTTATCCACCCTATGAAAATCTTTAGAGTGAACCTGTGGGATAAGTAGAGTAACCCAGAGAGTTGTCTTATATGGAAAATGGAAATGTAACAACGTAAACAGTCAGTGAGTCTTTAGGAGTTGGAATTTAAAGGGGGCACTAAATCCCTACGAGTCCATGACGAGCTATAGGCCACAGCAGCTGGTCCCTCCAGGCCCTTGGGGAGATTGCGCTGTGGCTCACTCCTCTCCAGCCGGGAGATTGTCTTCAATCCGCCTAACAAACTTCATCCGTATTTCTGTGACGCCATCTCCTTTCAACGTATCCTGGACAAATTTCACGTCCACGGCCATCTGAACCTGGGGGACGGAGGAGAAGAAAAACCAAAAGGAAAGTTGCTATGAAGTTAAACTAACAGCTTCCCTGTTATCCGTCCACCCCTTAAGATAGCGCAGGACATAGGACAGGACACGTCATATGGGGTCCAAGAAAGGGCACTGATTACTGTATCAAAGATCACTGGCTTGTCCCCCTATGCCATAGGCATTCAGATACTATGGGGATGGGGCCATATCATTCCCTAGACAGACAAACCTCCCAACAAGAGCAGCGGTTGGGATTCCCTTCAGAACTCTGCATTGCTTCTAGAAGACAGAGTCCAGCTAACCCGTATCCCCAGGGCATCTACACACTCCCTCTATTCATCGAGGCAGACTTATAAACTTTACGCAGCACAGACCCTTCCCTTAGGACAATACCAACCAACTGGCTTCTCCAGTTCTACTTTGCTCTTGACATAGATTCACAGCAAGAGAAAACATGAAGACCACAAACTTGCACAAGGGGGTGGGTTGAAATGTCTGCAGAAGGTTCCAGGTTTTCATTTCCAGCCAAGACCTCCACAACTCCCCCACCCTTCCTGGGAGAGAAGTGAAGCCTCACCATTTCCAGGGCTCCTCGCAGCACCCCACACAAGAGGTTGGAGTAAATAAGAGATGAGTGGTTATCAGGCAGCTCCACAAAGTCCACCAGAGGGTTATTTTCCAAGATGAGGGAGAACTCATCGCCTGCTGGGCTCCAGTTGGTGATGCTCGGGGTGATGCCCAGATACATTTTAAATGCCACCTATTGAGTTTTATGGAGCAGAGACAAGCAAGTGACCCAAACAGTAATATTTCCCGTCAACGCTGTTCATCGAAGAATCTTAATGAGCTTCAAAATATTTACTAAGGAAATCAGACCCTTGGCTCCCATTGAAAGTTAAGAGGAGTCAGGGACCTAACTTCCTTAGGTTCTTTGGAAAATCCAACCCAAAGCTACACACCAGCCCTGTAAGTAATTTTATCCTCTTCTCACAGGTGGGGAAATTGAGGGGAGCAATATTCCCTCCCCAATGGGAAAAATCCAAGAACACTATTTGAATCAGATTTTGCCTAGTTTGGAGCAGTTTCCATTTCCTTGGGTTATTTTCTCCCCATATTCAGGAAACTCTAGTTTGGATACAAAATGACTTCAAAGTCTCTAGTTAAGCTCAGGAAGCAAGAAGCCACAAGATACATTTTAGAAGTCCTCAACTCGTGGTTTAAAGACGTCACTTGCTAGAGGATTCTCTGCACCTTGAAGTCTTTAAACCACAAGTTGAGGACTTCAATAGCTCAGACATAGGTCAGAGGTTTGTTACAGGAGTGTGTGGGTGAGATTCTGTGGCCTGCGTTGTGCAGGAGGTCAGACTAGAAGATCATAATGGTCCCTTCTGACCTTAAAGACTATGAGTCTATGAGAATACAATTTGTGCACCATTCATTATCTCACTCTTAATCAGAAGCTGTGCCCCTGGTAACCCACTGCATGGTTCTTCTTAACAGTCCCTGAACAGCCTGGATATGGTGCTGGGACATGCATGGGACCAGCACTGATAAAGGCATGCAAGGTTGTACTTGGAGGATTACCTTTGCAATTACATCTGCAGTTTCCCGGAAGTCATGGCATCTTCCTACATTGGACCGGGCCAGAAAATCTTCTATTAATCGAACTCCAATGTTGTAGCCCCTGTCAATGCACCAAACAGCAGCAAACTATAGAATCATAACAGCACCAGCTCAGCTCCAGGAAGATGTTCTAAATCTATGCAATAAAGCTGTGCTCTGAAACTAAGTATGTGAGGAGATACCAAAGGAGGGGAAAATATTTTGTTTAAATTCTGAAAAACCCACAAGTGAACTGTGTTCAGTCTGCCGGTTGGGTTGGGTGCAGAAAATAAGGAACAGCAGTTTAAACAGTTCTGCCTACTACAAACAACTCCCCCAAAGGACTCAAACTCCAACGTTAACTTACATTTTGTCAAGCTGTTTATTGACATCTTCGTCGTTCTCATAGTCCTTACACAGCTGAGTGACCAAAGCTCCATAGGTCAGAGTGAAGAGCTCCGAGCTCTAAACAGATTCAAAAGGAATTTATCATCAGCTGGGCAGAAAAATCCCTAGGCATTTTTGGGTTTTGTTCCCACCTTTACTTTAGTTGGCCTGGAGAGGGGGCCAGAAAGCTTCCAATTCAAAGGAATCAATTACTAAACCAACTCTGCAGAGGTCCCAGATTTCATATTTTAAGGAAACTTTAACCTCACAGTAAACTTTAGTATATTTTAAATTCTTTGGGGTGCTGCTCAAAGGTGACAAACTGACTGTCCCAGAGACAGAAATCTTCCATCTCCAGCATATGAACCACATGGGCAGAGGCAAAGCACATTCCCCTACACGCACCCAGTACACACTGCACTCCCCACTAATGTGTCCAGCCCTGAACTGAAGGAGCCATCTATAAGGCTGTTCAGTCTCCATTGTCATTCAATCCTTAGCCTCTCTGGTGGACTGCCAGTTAGTGTCTCTAGATCATAATCAGCACACACCATTAAGAACTGGAGTGAAACCTCCAAGTCGTTTCATACAGACCACCAAATAATCTCTATCATTGCAACAATTTACAACTACTAGCAATGTGAGCTAGATTTGGACTAGTGACTTAAAGAGGTGATAGTGTACATATCCCATAAAAGCCCTCAACCACTAATCCATATTTTACCTGTGTCGTTTGCACTGTATTTCTCAGATTCCACATGCAGTTCTCTTCATTAGAACATAACACACCCCGCATTCATAAACTGATTTTTTTTTTTTTTTTTTGGTCAGTCTGATAGTTACATCCCAGCCCCCAAAGGTGATTTGTCCACAGCACATAATTTAGCACAAAAGGCTATATCTGCTCATGAAGACCAGGACTGGAACAGCTGGGACTGTTTCAGGTCAGGACTGAAGTACACTGGTAGACCCTATGCAATGCATCTGCACTATGCCCAATTCTAATCAAGATCATTTTTCTTCCACAAGTGCCAGATTCATACAGAAGATGAATAAAAGAACAGACGCTCTCTCACAGCTGCTCCCACTATATTTCCTGAGCCTGAAGTGATTAAAACATGGTTAGTGTTTTCTCAGTAGCCATTAATCAGAACAGCGATTACCAATTCATTCTCTCCTAAGTGTCTGGGGAAAAAAAGCAAAGAATCTACACCAAAGTTAGTTTTTCACATTATCTGAAATAAATGTAATTACTCAAGGAGACGTGTTATTTTTAATATTTAAGACTTTTGATTTCATTTTTTTGCAGCTGTTAGAAATATCATGGAAAGTCTAGTCTCAAATTAAGTAGCCTATCACCTACCATGAGATGCATAGATGCAGAAGGTGAAATGAATGGCAAATACCAATACTACAGAATGAAAGCAGCAGGCAGGCAGAAAGGAAGGGAAAAGAGACAACATCAGAGTTAAGTGAGACACGCTGATCACACCACATTCTGAACAAGTTCACACACAGCCAAGTCTGAAACACAGGCAGGAATCACTCCCAAGCTGCAACATTCAATGAGTAGAACTTGGATTTGTTAGAAGCTATAGAGTATTCTGTCCTGTCATTAAGAGCGAATGTTAATTAACAGGGTCAACAATGGGAGAGAATACACATCTAGGCTCTCCTGTTGGGGTAAAGGAGAATCAGCGAAACCAGCAGGAAAGCCACTAGAATTACAGCTCCAGACCTCTGGCATTTATTCTTTGTTTAGCATTTACTATGCTAAATTCATCATTGAAAGTCAAAGAGTAAGTTTACATTACTCAAAAATGACACAACAGAACGCCCCTTCAGCTCAACTGGTATAGTCCGGAACCTGGGGGGGGAAATTAACCAACATGCCAAAAAGGTTAAATTATTGTAAAGGGACCAGGTCGTTTCAGTGAAGCCATGTGCCTGGCAGCTAGACAGACCAGTGGGTGAATAGATGGAGAAAATCCAGCTGTTACCAGTCCAAAGCGTTTAAATTAACTGCATCCTGTCATCAAGCTTTCAATCAATCAATCTGAAAGAAGTGTATAAAAGGAGCCCACAATTGAAAGGAAGAGGCTAGAAGATGCCATTTAGTAATGTTCAAATGTTACAGTCAACAATGCACCTATACAATTTAAAAATACCTAAAGTCACAGAGATGTGACCTGTAGATCAATGCTTGGTTTTAAGTAATCTGATAGACTCAAATTGCCTATCAACTTTACAGCAGATAGTCTTTTTGTATTTCATTCTCATTTATAGATGAAAGCACAGCAAACTAATCATTAACCTAAGTTTACTTGGCCTTTTGTACCATGTCAGTAGCAAAATACTATTGTGATAACAAGAGTGTTTGAATGCTAATTAAATAAATCCAGTGCCTTAAACACAAAAGCCGTCTCCACACAAGAATAATGGAGTCAGTGGCTGACAAAGGGGGTCTGCAATGGATGGAGCTCAATTACTGCTGAGTACAGACAAACCAAATTCAGCACCTGCACCCATTGCTGAAACCTGCAACAAATATTCATCCTAGTGTAGAAAAGGCTGAGGGAGAAAATAAAAGTAATGAATGAAGTTCTATTTAAGTCAACAGGCCACATGCACTTGTGACTTAATGGAGCCATTATATCAAGGATGAATGAGTTTGGCTCCATTTATCTTAGTGTTGAAATGTAAGCTCTATACCTTTGCTCCTCATATCTTTCACACTCCTAGGTTCATCTGGAGTGGTAACACGGAATAAGATTATAGACGGGTAAGACACAAAAGTGGCATAACCTTTTCGGAAAGGCAATGTGTGGTATGTACTGTGCAGTTCAAAGGCACATTTCTATAAACATAAACAAAGAGCCTTCCTGCTCTTAACCTAAGGAAGCCAGGATTTCGCAGCAGGGATTTGGAGCAATCAAATTTTTGAATTGCTCCGCTCCGGCTCCGGGCAAACCTACTGGTCCACGCTCCAGCTCCGGGCTCCGCTCCAAAGCCCTGTTTTGCAGCACTATTACACTCAGCATTACTTCAGCTCCTTACACCGTGGGTGTTGCTCACAGAATTAGGATAGCTATGGCTTAAGACTGATAACTCCCCGCATAAACATTAACACAAGCCCCTACTACAGAACCACCACCACTGTCAGACAATGCTAAGCTCCTAACACAGCAGCAGCCTCCAAGCACGGTGGGGTGCATGTTGGGGAGACACGGCAGGGATCCGGGGGGCAGGTATTTAAGGCATCACAGAGTTATGCGAGATACCCCCCACCTGGGGTGGAGTCGCTGTTCTGCGGTGCAGGGCTTGGAGCGGGCACAGGGGCACCCAGCGCGGCCGAGGCGCTAGTCAGCAAACGGCGCCCCAAACTGACCCCCGCGGTCCCCTCCCTGCAGGGCAGCCGGGGGAGGCAGCCAGTCCCTGCGCGGCGCAAGCTGCCCGTGCCCGGCAGGATGAGCCGGGTTCCTGCCAGCAGCTTGGCGGCGGGCACTGAGGCCCCTCCACCGCCACCGCGCTCACCCCACGTCGGAACGGCTGGGAACCCGCGGAAGGCGCAGCGGGCCCGGGCTCCCCACCACACCTCGCCCCGCCCCTTCCCCGGTCTCCAGGCACCGCCCGGACACACACACTCCGCCCCGGCTCCAGCCCCCCCGGTCCAGACGCGCGGTCTGGACACCCCCGTCCACACAACCCCCGGTCTGGCCGCCCCCCCTTCCAGCTCCAGACACCCCCCCGGTCCGGCCATGCCGCGCCCCCCCCCCAGCTCCAGACACCCCCCGGTCCGGCCATGCCGCGCCCCCCCAGCTCCAGGCACCCCCGGTCCGGACACCCCCCCCGACTCCAGCCCCCCCGGCCAAGCCCCAAACACCCCCGTCCCCATAGCTCTCCTCAGCCGCCGCCCCCAGTTACCATTTTCTTGCTCTCGGTGCCCCGACCGGCCTGGCGCGACATCCTGCCCGGCCCGGTGTGCGTCGGCCCGGACCCGCTCAGCCGACAGCCTCCCTCAGAGCCTAGGGGCAGGGCCTGGCGCGGGGCGTGACGGGAACTGGAGTCCCCTCGGCCCAGCGCCTCCTCCACCCCGGCGCGGCCGCTCCGCCCGGAGAACTACCGCCCCCACAATGCACCGCTCGCCGCCCTCGGGGCATGCTGGGAACGAGAGGTGAGAGGGAGGGAGACGTACCACTCCCAGCATGCCCTGGGAGAGCAGCGCGTGACTCAACTACAGTTCCCAGCATGCCCTGGGAGAACAGGGCCAGCAGAGACTACAGCTCCCAGCATGCCCTGGGCGGGCTCAGGTGGAAGGACTACAATCCCCAGCATGCCCAGCGACGGCGAGTCTGGCCTCTAGGTGGTACTTGGGCAGCAGGCTGCTGGAGGAGCAGCTGCATCCCCTGCCATGTGGCCTTGCGAGGTGGGGTGGTGCCTGGCCCAGGCGCTGGAGTGTCGGTTGCAGTGCCAGCCTGGCCAGTTTGGTGCCCTGGGCAGCGCCAGGGGCTGGGCGTGTCTGTCTTGCCGGGCTGGGGTCAGTGCCCCCTGCTAGGTGGGGCAGAACCATCTCCCTGGCACGGGAGTGGAGTGGGGCCTGCTGGCACGCCTGGCCATGACCCCCCTGGAGTGAGGGCACAGGGTCATCCGGCTCTTGGCTGGGATTACACTCCTTTGGGCAGGCCAGCTGGGGAACTCCCCAGGAGGAGGGTGCAGCTGCCACCTGCCTGGGTGAGGGGGGCCCCATTGTTCCATGTGAAACTCTGCAGGGTGTGTGTGTCGGGACCCACCCTGAACCCCGGTCCATGTGCCGCTAACTTAACATACAGACACAAAAACACTCACAGAGTGAACCAGCTCTGCGGCCTCTCAGGCACTCGTCTCACACAGTAGCTTTCCCCCGCCTGAATGCTACACTAGCAACGTGGGACAGTATGTTTATGTTCCTGCTGCTACCAGTGTCATTCCACAGTTACTATTGCAACTGGCTAGAGGCAATTCACAAAAAGAGGGCAGTTTGTTTGCAGTTAAATCTGAATTAACATGGATTGGAGTCCTCAAAGTGCAACAACTGTTTTATGTTACTTTATATGTTGTTCTCTAAGTATGTAATTGCTTCCTTGAGACATAGAGCAGTGCAAGTGAGCAAACCTAACTGAAGAGTCCCCGTGGTAGAATAGAGTGGGGAAGCGGTGGGAGGGGGGAGGATGGTAATTGGAGGAGAGGAGTGAGTGGGTTGGAGGAGCACAGCTATAGGGCGTAAAATCAGAGAGCTGGAGAAGTGAAGGAACAAGTCTAGGGAGAGCGCATTTGGAAGTGGGTTTGGAAACTGACAGGAAATATAAACTTTTCATTTTTGTAGCTGAGTATGTCCTTGTATGGTAGCAGGGCCGGCTCTGGCTTTTTTGCCGCCCTAGGCAAAAAAGCCTCCGGCCGCCCCCCCCCCCCCCCGCGGGGGGGGGGGGGGGGGCGGAGCCGGGGGTGGGGCGGCCGGAGCCCCGGGGCGAGGGTGGCGAGCCCCGGCGGGGGCTCCGCTCTCCCCCAGGCGGCCGGGGGCAGGGCGCCGGGGGGGAGGGCGCCGGAGGGGAGGGCGGCCGGAGCCCTGGGAGGAGGGCGGCGAGCCCCGGCGGGGGCTCCGCTCTCCCGCCGCGGGGGCAGGGCGCCGGGGGGGGAGGGCGGCGAGCCCCGGTGGGGGCTCCGCTCTCCCCCCGGCGGCCGGGGGGAGGGCGCCGGAGGGGAGGGCGGCCGGAGCCCTGGGAGGAGGGCGGCGAGCCCCGGCGGGGGCTCGGCTCTTTCCCCCCCCCCCCCGCGGCCAGAGCGCCGGGGGCAGGGCGGCGAGCCCCGGTGGGGGCGGGGCGGCGAGCCCCGGTGGGGGCTCGGCTCTCCCCCCAGCGGCCAGAGCGCCGGGGGCAGGGCGGCGAGAGGGTGGCGAGCCCCGGCTGGGGCTCGGCTCTCCCCCCGGCGGCCAGAGCGCAGGGCGGCGAGCCCCGGGAGGGGCTCGCCGCTCTCCCCCGGCAGCTGGGGGGAGGGCGCGGGGGGGAGGGCGGCCAGAGCGCCGGGGGGAGGGCGGCGAGCCCGGCTGTGGCCCCGCTCTCCCCGGCAGCCCGAGCGCCGCGCCGCCCCCCTCCAGGTGCCGCCCCAAGCACCAGCTTGGTTGCCTGGTGCCTGGAGCCGGCCCTGTATGGTAGAAGAGTCAGCTCAGGAAAGCTACAGGGGAGAGAAGTGAAAGTGACTTCACTGATTCACTTCAACCCAGACCTGCTTCCGGCTGCTAAACATGCAGGCTCACCAAACCTCTCTTCCAATGTCCTTCATTCCTGACCTGCAGCCCTCCTACAATTCCAATCCTAGGACCTTACACAACTCTGCCAATGCACCTTATTCCTGACCTGAAACTCCAATTACTGTTCCAGTCCTGGCTCTCCTTGAGCAGAGACTAGACACATCAGGCCAAGTTCTCTGTTGGATTTGCAGTGTGAACCTTTGACAATAGGCTAGGAACCCACAAACATTTGAACTTGCGACCCGAGCTTTGAATTTGAGTGTGATTTCTCAGAAACAAAAGGCTGGTTTATTCATCTATTTCCTGAAATTGCTTCATAGCCACTGAGTTCAGAAAATAGTATTAACGCCATCACATACCATAGCTAAATAACCACAGCTCATTGGCTGCAGGACGCCCTGAAGCAAAGCAGTCAGCTGCATCCAAGGAAGCCTATCACTAAGTATTTGATGGGTGATATATGCCATGTGTGTTATTTGGTAGGGTGACCAGATAGCAAATGTGAAAAAACAGGACGGGGGCAGGGGGTAATAGGCGCCTATATAAGAAAAAGTCCCAAAAAACGGAACTGTCCCTTTAAAAACGGGCCATCTGGTCACCCTAGTTATTTGGCCAACATTCGGTGCCCACATTCTCCATACTGCACATGTTAACAGAACATAACTGGCTCTTAGAGATAAGGACCTACAGTGCCTGTGTTAATACTGCACAATGGTGACAGTATCTAAGGGCCTTCCGTTTATGAGATAACACAGTATGCGTTATCTCATGGAGAAATGGTGCTTCAGCTAATGCCAGGGCTCTGGGGCACTCCTTGTTCTTTGCAGAGATTGTGTAATTTAGTTGAGTGTTTCACGCCTAGAAGTCTGATTCTGCAAAACAATAGTTTACCCCAAAATTAATCTGACCAGAAATGTTGCTGTCAGTTTGTATAACGATACCACTGCCGTCCCATTTTCTTTGGTGTAGTCGGTTGGAACAATAATCTGTCCAGCATCAGTTTTCTCTTAGCTTGAAGTCTAAAATGCAGGCTTCTACCTCTCTATCTACTAGAGCCGTGTTGTCTGAATCACTTCTACCTTCTTACCAAAGTCTGACATGTTCTTAGTGTAACATACTGGCAATGCACGTACGTACGTGTGTCTGTCTATCTCCTTCCAATTGCTGGTCCACTAGATGAGAGCAAGCTACTACTGCTGCCTGCAGATACTTACTGTTTTAGCTCATGCTGTAGATACTTGTGCTGCATTGCAGAAGGTGCCAGGTTCATACTGTGCTGATGACCCATGTGGAAGTGGGGGTGTCATTATTACATTACAAAGTAACATCAGGATATTAAATTAGGAGTTTTTTCTCCAGAACTATATAAAAAAAGACAATAACCAATAGCCTGAAGTTAGGTCAACAATGAAAGCAGATGAAGTGGGAGAAGCTCAAGTCACTGCCCAGGGTCCTTTTCCATCTTGGCTTATCTCTCCCCTTCTGTCCCAATCTACTTCACTGAGGCTTTTGGAAAGCTTGTTACCCAGATAACTGTTCCTGCCGATCCTTTTGTTGTAACGCCACACCACTTCCAGCAGCACCATGGGGCATGGAGTACTCACAGGTCCCATTCACAGAGGGCTGCCCCCACTACAGTGCCACAAAGAGTCTGGCCCTATCTCTGCCACAAGTACATTTTTCAAGCCACAGCTCTGCAGCACAGTAGACTTCTGATCCCCTTGCATATCTGGGCTAGCACTGACTTCAAGGAGCCTATTTGTGGAGTGAGGGCTTGTCCACCCTTGAAATGCACCACTGCAGTGTTTCAGCATAGACACTACCTCCGCTGCCAGGACTCAGGGGTTCTCCCATCGGCATAGGTAACCCACCCCCCCGAGTGACGGGAGCTAGGTTGATGGAAGAATTAACTATGTCATTCAGGAACGGGGATTTTTCACAGAGCTGGGTCAACCTAACTTTCTAGTGCAGACTAGGCCTAAGGGACCATTCAGTGTGAGTAAAGGGATCAGAATCTGGCCCTCTCATTGCAGCAAGTCAAGACTTTTATTGTAATCGCTCAGATTCTTGTTTGTCAAAGCACCTAGACTACAAAAGAGCCCACGGGCCACAGCCCTTGGCATCAGCAGTGTTTTAACACTTAAAGAAAAACAACCGTCTGGCCCCTGCTGAGGAAGGGTGGACAGGTGCCCAGCTGTTTGTTCTGACACCGCTGGAATAACAGGAAGTTCTGTTGTAACAATGATACCCAAGGCCCTGGGAGAGTGAAATGCTTTCTGTGCAGCTGGGGAGGACACGGGGGTCCTGAGAGAAGTCAGTTACTGGTTTTATCCCTACAGAGAGAGGGAGAACAGGACAGCGGATACTTGACTGCAGCATACACACAATGGTCTATCGGACACACACACCTCTCACAGGTTTCTCATGAGGTCATGATAACCACAAGGACAAAGCTTTTGTGGGGGCCATTGTGATGAGGGCCCTGAGAGGTGTGTGCCGTAGAAGTCTATTCATGGTTTTCCTGTGCTGCTTTGTACAGAGATCGCCCGGGCTCCTAGGTTCCACACTCGACTGTGTGACTTTGAGTAAGCCACCTCACTTCTAGTCCCCTCTCACCCCCCCGAAATGTGTTTAGTAACACACACTTGCCTACCACACAGAGACTGTGAGATGTTGCTGATTAATTTAACGAAGCATTTTGGGATCTTTGTCTGAAAGGCACTGAAAGCAAGCTAAGAACAGGTGTGCTCATTAATCTCCCTGCGACAGCTCCTCACACTCAGGGCTAGTCTGATGTTCCAAAGCCTTGGACCTCCTGCCCCGACACAGTAGCTCCTCTTCGTGGCCCTGGAAGATCTCGCCTTTCCTCACAGGCATCAGGTGTGTCAGCCTAGTGCAAAGAGCAGATGGAAGCCCCCGAAGCAAAGGCTAGTGGCAGAAGATGTTTTTATTTCAGCTTCCAACTTCAGGTGCCATAGATACTTTATTTGCAGCATAGAAAGCCTGGTCTCGTGGGGCTGAGAGCCAGGCAATCTGGGATCTGTTACCCACTCTGCTGCAGTCTCTCTGGGTGACCTTGGGCAAGTCACCGCCTTGCTCTGTGCTTCAGTCTTCCCATCTGCAAAATGGGGGATACTGATATTTCAGAAGGATGAGGGAGGCTTCAGTTCATGGATCACTGCAAAGTGCTTTGAGATCTGCTGGAGCACCACCTGGCATTCAATACAAGGTGTCCCAGAGAGCAGGGACATTAATGTATCCGTGCTCCGGATTGAGTCTCGAATACAAAGGCTTTTGACTGTAAGTGCAGCCAATTTCTGGAGAGTGTTGGATCAAACAGCCCAGTTGGGACAGTTAGAAGGCAGATCAGTATATTGTGATACAGCATGGCCAGAGGGCAGCAGGAGAGGGTTAGAAGGGAGCCTTATTCCCTGTAGAGGGAAGAAAGTTTGCTATAGATTAATTAGAGCACCTGAAGCCAGTCACCTGCTTCAATCAGACAGGGGAAGGAGTTGGAGCAGAGAGCAGTTTGGAGGGAAGCAGAGGGAAGTTTGGAGAAGTGCTGCGGTGGGCTAAGAAGACCAAGACCCTAGGTAAAGGGGCACCTGGCTTGTGCAGAGGGAGGGCAGGAAGCCCCCCACAAGCTGAAGGACAGGAGAGGGAAGTAGCCCAGGGGAAGGAACCGCTAGTTCAAGTGGTTTACCACTATCCCTAGGGTCCCTGGGCTGGGACCCGGAGTAGAGGGCGGGCCCGGGTCCCTCCCTCTCCACTCCCCTCCTCTAGGACACTAGTGAGGCAGTTAATATTCCAGTTCAGGGGCAAGAAATGGTGCCCTGAACCCCATTCCCCCCCCCCGAAGAGAAAGCGTGAGACCCATCATAGTAGTGCTGGCAATTTGCCACAATATGTTGGTTTGGCACCCCTCAGACATGTTTGCCTTTATGCCTACAGTCAGAGTGACCTCCCAATTATATAGATATTGTAGCTATTTTTCCTCATTGGCTTTTGAGTTCCTTGAGTCTCTGCATGGGAGTTAAACTAACCATTGTTACATGATTCGTATGACAGCTAGGAATAGTACCCATTAAACATACAGAAAGGAAGGAGAGCTGAGCTATTTTCTATTGATGAAATTGCTAATGTTCCTTGTGATATTTTCCAGGCGTCTCTTTCAAATTAAGTCAAGATGGCAATCCATCAGAGCCCCAGCTACAAACAGGACCAGCAAATATCTGACCGACTCTGCAAAGACTCCTCAGTGCCCATGGAGTTTAAATTAAATTTTTGTCTGATGAATAATATTGAAAGGGAAATTGCTAAATATAGGGCCCTATTCATTAAAAATTGAAAAAGTCCCTCAGATATATTTGTGCAGACAGGTTGTGTTCTCCGTCCTCCAGTGGTTTTTCTACGCCTCCTGTTACACATTCAGCGCATGATTAATAATGAGAAATGTCAGGGGGTTTATGTGGATCCATAAAGCATGTATGAGCAAAACGTGAATTTATATGCAAGTGGCTCACTGCCTGGCCTGAGCCTAGAGCAATGCTTACTGCTGTCAGACATTTCTCTGGTAGGTTCTTCCTATAAATGGCCCCCAAAAAGATTCTCCAGGTGCAATATTTATTCTTACGTTTCCAGCTTTTCAATGAGTATGCGATCGTTACAAAGATGTGATAAAGATAATCAATCCATCAAAATAAATCCCTGAGCTCCAAAGTGAATAAATCCCTAGATCTAACAGAGTTAGCGCCCTGCTGAACAGACCCCTCCCCTGCAGACCAATGAGATTCTGCCACCCTGCGCCCCACAAGCGGCTACATTTCAGAAGCATTGTTGGCACATAGTTTATAAAATGCTTTGGGCTCCCTCTATAAATGTAAATTGTTTTATTCTCTCAGTAAATTTGGGCCCCATCCTCCAAGTACTTAAGTACTTGCTTAACTTTAACCCCAGGAGTAGCCCCCTGAACGCAATGAGAATATTCATGTGTTTAAAGTTAACGGTTGCCTAATGAAGCCCCATATTTCCCACACATCCCAAACATGAAATCTCCTGCATGCCTTTCCAACAAGATAAAGCCACACAAGCAGTTCTTCACAGTAGTCACACTCCTTCCGAAGCAAAGCCTGCCCCAGATGAAACTAGCGTGGGAAACACAGAGCTAATAGTCCATGTGATGATCCCTTTATAAAGACCCATCAGCCTGCAGTGACTGGTTTCAACCTACAGAGACCAAGAAATTCATAGTGAAGGCTGACATTGTGCCAGGAGTTCTACAGTAGGCATTCTCAGCAGATGTGGTACAGGAGTACAGTGCATACATGTAGTGCCTTGTTAGCCTGGTTGAGGGGAGGTCCAGAGAAGGGTGGTTGGTTCTTCTAACGAATATATCTTACTGACTCTATCTTTCATGCTTCTTGCGGTGTTTCAGCCCTGAGGCAAATTTGTGATATCTCTGGTACAGCCCTTTAACCGGGTGCCTAATCTCTTCTGCTGTGGGTCAGGTCCCAGGACCCAGCATTAAGGTGCAGAGCTGTTCTGCTGACTCACCCTGGCAATCAGACCAGGTGGATCCTATTAGCTCCAATCCAAGATATATATATGGGTTTGAGCCTGGGGCAGGAGGACAGGGTGATAGTGGGCTAGTAGGGAGCAGTTCTAGCAGGAAGTTTGTATAACATCAAAGGAACCCCCAGGAAGGGGGTCAGCTTGGCCCTTCACCAATGTGCATCCATGAGATGTGCTAGAGGCTGATTGGGAAAGCCACTTGCTTTCAGGACCCCTAAGTGGCTGGGGTTCATGGTAGAAAGACTGGCGGATTCCACCTTGTAGCAGCAGCACTAGCACTCAGAGTGCCCGATGGGATCGCTAAATGAAATGTTTAATGTACCTATTGAGTAGTAACAGGCTACCAGGGAGCAATGAGTTGGTTATTATTAGGCTGAAAGACTCTAGCTTTGGGATTCTCAGCTGTTTGAGCAGGACCATTTTACAACATTAATGCACTCCTTGGCTGCTCTCGGTGCAATGTAATGCCATATATTGTACTTGCCAGATGTGTATGCCTGTTCTCCCTGGAAATCAGGATGAAGCTCAGATACCTCTTTGCAGACAGAAAGCCAGGAGAAATGTGCTCTGCCCAGAGCACCTTGGTGCAGGGCTGCAGCCCCTTCTGAAATGAATCCAGCTGGGGGAAACACTGCAGCAACTTGCCATGGGGGAAGGTTTAAATTGATTGAGATTAGTAGGTGGTGTAGTTTGCTTATGAAGGATTAAGGCTTTCATGTCTCAAGACATCTGCTGTGTATGTGTTTAAAGGGGAAATGAGTGCTGTACACACTACTGTCATATCCAAGCTAGGTAATAAATGAGGCTCTTACATTTACATAGCACGCTTCAGCCTGGAAAGCTGGAGGTAGACAGTGCTGAGCACTGACTGTGGGACATCAGGAACCCTCACCATTATGAAGGCTTTGGCTTGCAGCTCAAATGGATGAAGGGCGTCCCCAGGGCCTTTTAGCTTCAGCCACTGGTTTGCATTTGACCCACTGCAGGTAGCCATGGATGTCTGGAAGATGATTTCTGGGAGTTCTCAGTCCTGTTCCCAGCAAGCAGGTGCCCATATCACACACCCACCAGCCTGTTTGGGTTCCTGGTTGGTGGGCTCAGATGAGAGGCTAAAGACCACATGGGAAACAGAGACCACACTCTCCCCCTAGAGGTGATGTTCCAGGCCAGGGCACAGCGAGCAGTGTGGGGAAAGCCCAGTGGCGTAGCCAGCTTTTAAGAGGAGGGGGAGCAAACCTAAAAAAGGCGACCCCCCCTTGGCTCCTCCTCCAGCCACGCCCCCCTTGGCTCCTCCTCCGGCTGCACCGCTGACCGCCCCTGCCCCCGCTCCTCCGGCCACCATGCTGCGCCCGCCGCCCCCCCATGGCTGCCAGCCACGCTGTGGGTGGCCAGCCTGCGCCCCCCCCCCCCCGCTCCTCCGGCCGCGCACCTGCTGCCCCCCCATGGCTGCCGGCTGCGCTGCGGGCGGCCAGCCTGCGCCCCCCCCGCTCCTCTGGCCGTGGCTGCTGCGCCCCCCTGCTCCTTCGGCCGCACGCCCACCGCCCCCCCTCGCTCCTCTGGCCGTGCTGCGGGTGGCCAGCCTGCGGCCCCCCTCGCTCCTCCGGCCAGCGGCCGCCTTTGGAAAGATGCCGCTTTTGGGGAAAGGGGTGAGGGGAAGCGGCTGCTTCCCCTGCACCCCGCTAGGCCTGCCTGTCATTGTCTCAAAATCCCCTTCTGGATCCCTGAGTTTGCACCTGTAGGCCTCCTTCCTGCACCTGTTTTCTCATTAATTGCTTGAGCACTGGGGGAGGGGCCTTCAGATGTTCCCAGAACTCAGTAGGTGCTAACGCTCAGCACCCTGACACAGATGGTCTAGGATGGGTTTACTCGGTCCTGCCTCAGTGCAGGGGCTGGGCTGGGCTCTCCAGGTCCCTTCCAGCTCTAGGATTCCATGTTCGGTGAACAAGCAGAACCCTCCCATGGTGCAGGGCTGCCAGCCAGCGCGTCCCACTGAACCAGACTTTACACACAAGTAACAGATAAAGCTTTTGCCCCAGCCTCTCAGTGAATCTATCTCATTAAAGAAACAATCAAGGAAGGTTCCCCAAGCTACCAATACCACCCCAGGCTGGACTGGGACAGCCATTTCAGAGACGAGCTGCTCCACAGAGCGAGCGTTATCCCAGCCCCTCTTCTGCATTTCTTCTATGTGCATCAGTGCCACTTACAGATGCCAGGGCCAGGATTTTCAGAAGTGACTAGTGGTTTTGGGTGCCCACCTGAGATGCTTTCAAGAGACACGATTTTCAAAGGGTGGGTGCTCCACCCTTTCTGAAGATAAGGCTCTCCATTAAGGTGTCTCAGGGTGGGTGCCCAAAAACCAGTGCCCCCCAAATCGTGACCTGGAGCATAACTTTTGGCAAATAATTTGTCTGTGACAAAGCAACGAGGTGAGTGACTTTGCTCCAGCCTGTAACCCCTGGCTAGAGGCATATTCCATCTGGCTGTAGCATAACAGATCACCGTCTCAAGGCAGTTGCCTAGCTGCTAAGTTTGAACAGCTATGAATGGAGACCCGGCAGCAGCAGTGGGGCTGGGAGTCCCAGATGCTAACCGGAGTGCTTATGTTTATCCCCAGACTTAACCAGAGCGTTCCAAGGCTCCACGATTACCAGTGACCAATAATTCCTCTTTCTTTTTTTTGGCCAAGGAATTTCACTCAGCTTTGAAGATACAAGAGCTGACGAAGAGCACAGCAGTGCCAGAAATATGTCGAGCAGGCCTTGGAGAGAGCCTGGCTTAGCAGTTCTGCTCTATAATGTATGTGGGTTTTACAGGGACCTTATGGAAAACATCATAATGGAACTTTTCAAGCGAAGCGTTGCAGGGAGGCAGCATACCTTTCTCCATCTCTCCAAGGGGTTTGAAATCCAAACCAGAACTATAGAGGAGGGCGCCAATCACAAGAATAGCAGCACTCTGCTGTTTGGGGGCATCAGCTGCAAAATGGGGATAAAGCCCTGTTGAGACGTCTTATCTCCACAGATATTGCAAATGACCCTTCCTTAAAATCTCTTCCAATGGACTTTTAGCTGCTCTTCTCTTTATAACTGCCAGCTTAGGCTGATTTCAGCAGCAGTGCTAGTCATTAACCAGCTTCCTTCCATAGTATCAGTAATAAAATAATACTTTGCACTCACATTGCATCTTTCCTTAAAGAGACCCATCAGTTAACATCCCCATTCCACAGACAGAAACCCAGAGGCTCAAGGACGGAAGGGACTTGCCCAAGGTCGCATAGAGAGGCAGTGGCAGAGTTGGGAACTGGGTCTCGGTTGTTTGTTCGAACCCTTATGCCTCCCTCCACATGCAGCGGAGCAGTATAAGCAGGAAGGGGTGTGAATGCATCGCACACTTAGCTGCAGAGAACATGGACTCCATCTGGAGATCAGCGTTGTCACTGAAGCAGCAATACATGTTTTTGCTGGGAAAAGATCCATAATGCGTACTGCACTGTGTGCCGAAGTCGAGATTTCCCCTTGTTATGTTGTATGTGAGTCGTACTGTTTTGCATGAATGCGGTGTGTGCCTCAGTTTCCCTGTGTATTGCACTAATGTCTAGGTGGTGGGAATAAGCGTGTGCGACTTTTGTGGGGGTTGCTCCAGCTGCTTGCACGGATGCTATGGCTGCCCCTTCGGAACCTGAGGCCCAGGAGGGGGATGCGACCAGGTGACTCTTGGCCCAGGAAGCGAGACAAAGGCTGGAGGAGGAGTAACGGGCAGGGCAGGGGCCAGACAGCTGGAAGTGAGTCAGTCTCTGCTGGCTTGGGGCACAGGAGGAAGGCCAGAGCCCTGGCTCTGGGCTCCCTTCCCCCTAAGATGGACTTGGCTGAAAATCACTGATTTCTGTGCTAACAAGTTCTGTTCTATACTGTATTCCTGTCGACTAATAACCCTTCTGTTTTCCCGGCTGGCTGAGAGTCACGTCTGACTGCGGAGTTGGGGGGCAGGGCCCTCTGGTTTCCCCAGGAGCCCCACCTGGGCGGACTCGCTGCAGGAGGCCCACGGTGTGGAAGGGGATGCTGAATGCTCCGAGGTCAGAGCCAGGAAGGTGGAAGCTGTGGAAGCTTCTTGCCCTGGAGACAGTCTGCTCCGAGAGAGGACGCTCCCCCAGAGTCCTGCCTGGCTTCGTAGGGAGCAGTGCCAGAGCATCGCCCGGGGACTCCGTGACACACCGTTACTCAGTCATGGCCAATGTCGTGATCATCCTCTGTTTCCTCGATGAGCCAAAGCCAGCCTGATCTGTCCTGTGTGATAAGCTCTAGAGATTCAGGATTCCCAGCCCTTGAGCAGAAGGGCGTCTTTGCTGTCTATCCACAGCTTTGTCCAGGCTGTTCTCCCTCAGCTCCTCCTGCCTTCTGGCTGCCAATGACGCCGCCACGGCTGTGAACAGGTACCGTCCATCCTTTCCACCTGCTGCTGGCACTGGAGTCTCTGCTGCATGGCGCTTTACTGGGCTGTCTGGAGCATCACACACTGGTGCCGTCCCAGGATATATATATATACACACACACACACACACACACACACACACACACACACACACACACACACACACACACACACACACACACACACACACACACACACACACACACACACACACACACACACACACACACACACACACTGCAGTAGCAGTTGCAAGTCTCTAACCGCCTGTCTTCGTCAGGAGTCTCCTTCTTTCTACCAGGCCATTCAGAACCTGAACCCAGAGTTTACAATTGGCTGAGCCAGCCCCCAGCCCAAACCTGCAGACAGGATCCTCATACAGTATTGCGCCCTGTGGCCACCTCTGCAGGAAGCCGAGAGGCGTGGTGGACGTCTTGGTGGGAATGGGCCAGGTCAGGTTTCCAATAGCTGCTCCTTGCCAGGGTCTAATGCCCCGGGCCTTATCAGATGCCAGACACAACCGCACTTCTGACTGTTGTTCCAAACAGCCGCAGGGGCGGGGTACCCATCTGCGCAGCCTTGTGTAGCTAGAACTGAGGGAACCCTGTAGAGCCTCACACCGCTGTTTTCTGTGCTCATCACTTCTCTGTTCCTCCTCCCTGACACGGAGCGAACACAGATGGTGTCAGAGCAGCACTGTCAGGCCTGATCCAGATGCCTATCTGGTGTTGGGCCAGAAGACATAAGACCTGCCATATTCGGTCAGGTCATGGCCCATCTTCCCCAGTAGCCTGTCTCCGACAGTGGCCCATACCAGCGCTTCACAGGGAGGATACAGAACAGGGCAACTATGGGAGAGACCCACCCTGGTGTCTGGTAGTCAGAGTTTGGGGGTCACTCCAAGCACAGGGTTGTATCCCTGACTGTCTTGGCTAATCTGACCCGTGGATCCTAGGGCGTCCCAGGGCACGTGCTCCAGTGAGAATGAATGGAACACAGGAACAATCACTTTCTAGAACAGTTGTTCCAATTGTTCTAGACACTGCTCAGCTGGACTATGGTGAGTGTGTGTGTGTGTGTGTGTGTGTGTGTGTGTGTGTGTGTGTAACTCAGCTAACCCCATGACAGGCCAGTCAGTTTGGGATGGGTGTAAAGAGTCCATTCCCTGTTCCATGCCCCAGGCCCCCTGCCCCATGCCTGGAATTGGTACCCGCTTCCCAGAGAGGTTAGCGTGGAGCCCTTTATGCTGATCTCAGTCGGACAGGATAAAGGACTCTGGAGATCTGTGGTTGGCGGCCCATACCCCGATTGGGGTGACGGGCATGAGTGAGTGTGAGTGAGTGCTAAAAGGATTCGCAGCACATCCAGAGATACCCTTTAGACAGCCAAGAGCTATTTCCTCTCTGCCCCAACCAGGTTCCTGCAGCTGAATCCTGGGCTGAAAGGCTGGGCCTGGAGACTCAGCGGAGCGAGGGTCACCATCAGACTCCCCGGGCAGGGCTCATCCCCGTGTGGTGAATGGTTTCCCAGGTGTGTGAGTAGGAAGAGCAGGTCTCAGAGCAGGTGCTGACACTGGCTGGAGGGTCTCCTCACTCCGGAATGCTTTGTCCTAGTGACGGGGCAGGATGGAGCCCGTGGGAGCATGGAGTTCCCCTGAAGACACCAACCCCCATGTGCGTATTTCCTGGCAATGACAAAGCGAGACTCATCATTCCTCCAGACTAAACGGACTCAGGGATCTCACCTCCCTGCGTCACCCCCTACTCCACGTGGCTTGTGAGCTCTGCATTAGCGCAGGGCAAAATAACAAGAGAAACATTTCCAGACCCAGCTCCATCTCCCTCGATACCGAGGGTATAACGCCTTCAAAACGCCATGGAAGGAGAGATCCAAAGACCACAGATGGAGAGAGAGCTCCACATTCACGGGTCCCACTATTCACTTCATCCCATAACCAAGGCACTAAGTGTGCCCCTTGGCATTTCCACCTCCCTTCCCTGGCCCCATTCAGCCAAGCCTTTGTGCACAGGCTCTCCATTGAGCACACCTGAAGCAGCTCCTGTGTGCTGCTGTGAACCAGGATAGGCTTAAAGTTAAGCATGTGCTTAAGAGCGTTGCTGCAGCAGGGCTCTCATGGGGGAGCTGGAGAATAGCTGCCCCCAACAGGCTCAGACGGCCTCCCACCGGTTACACAGACACATCCCACTCCCAGCTGCAGAAGAGCCATGAGGCTAGGAGACAGGAACACTTGAAGGTGGTGAATGAGGGTGCACTGAAGAGCCCTCAGAGAGCTGCAACCTTCGTGTTTGCAGAGTGTCGTCCCGTCATCCCGCTTGGTTTCTTGCAACCGAGCCCTCAATGAACATCTCCTTCCCCGGCGGGTCGTAGCACTTCACTGGCTATAAAACACCCCTCACCCCTGCTCCACACACACAGACAGCACTGAGCGAGGTGGAGAACCACGGTGATTCTGGTATTATTTCACCGACGCCTGGTAGAATATGAGAAGCTTGGTCCGAAGATATATGTAACCTCCAGGAAATAATATCTTTTGTCGTTAATCAAGACTAAATTTATCATAATTATGGTAGCTTTCCAAAGACTCGGTTTGACTGACTATGAGCCAGAAAGAATAAAATATACATTGAGTGCCCATGACCTAATTTCCCAAACAGACTTTCCCTCTTTCTTTTTCCAGATCTGGGACTCGTATTTTATCCTAGTGTAACAGGAACTATTAAGCTCAGATCGATGGCTTTCTGGACCAAGCTCTGGGTTCCACCGTTTGCAGCAATATATTACACCTGTCATTTCTAAAATGCAAAGACACACATTCTCCTTTCCTTACCACCTCCATCACATGCGGTTTATAAAGCATCTATAGAGCGTGCTCCATTTCTCGTCTGTTTGTTATGTACATCGTGCCTCTGGCTTCAACGGCTACCCCCAGAGATGCCACTTTAGGAGCAAATCTGGAGCCCTGAGGATCCGGTCGGGCGCTGGACAGATGCACAGGGGAAGGATTCTCCTCCCAGGCTGTGCTCCCTGGGTGGAGGAGCCTGTATCAGCCCTTACACCTCCTGCCCCGCCCGCCATGCATGCAGCCCCTGGAGGGGCAGAACCCTGCATGAGAGGAAGGGGCTGAACACCAAAGCCAGGGCTCAGGGCTCCGGTTCAGCTGTGCTGCCCACCTTTGCACACGGGCCTTGTGCTGGGCGAGGGGCAGCTGCAACTTCTGTCAGGCCTTTCCCTACTCCAGAGAGGGGACCTAGCCGGCCCTTTGCTTAGTCAGCCCTGCTCCAAACCCTCCTAGGGCAGGTACTTCCCCAGTCCGAGAGAGGGGGTTCAGCAAGAGGTGAACAGCCCCAGCTGCCCCCTCCCTGAGGAGAATGGGGAGCGAATGACCTGCCCTCGCCTGCTGAAATGGGACCCCCCAGGGCTGCCAGGAGGCCACGTGTGGGAGGGGACACAGCCCCTGTGGGAGTGAAAGAAGGATGGAGGTGAGTGCATGGGGCAAGGGCTGTGACTGGCTGTCATGTCTGTCAATCCTCTCCATTTGCTGACACCCCCTGGCCCCATCGCGTGAGCTGGTCTGGGGGGGAGGGAATGAGCTCCCAGCCCAGCCGACAAGCTCTGCAGGCCTGTCCCCCATGTGTGCCGCTCTAGGGTGACCCCCTGTCCCTTACTTCATTGAGTTGTCTCTGAGGGTGACCACCCCTCCGTTAGTGTAAGCTGTATTAAAGCTGATGACCGGTACCACTGCAAACATTACACTGAAGCTTGTAGGTTATGATCATTGCATTGTGGGCCTGAGGGCAGTAGAAGGACAGGCTGGCGGGAGAACTCCATGCTGTGCCCTGGGAAATGGTGGTTCCCTGAAATGTCCCTTTATTTCAAGTGTTGGCCCTTATTTCTCCTGTGGCTTCCCTTACTGCCACCCAGCCAAGATGCTCACCTGAGTAGGTGCTTTGAGCCCTTGCTGGATGGGGAGGAAGAGGATCTGATGGAACAGTTGCAGCCTGTCTGGTCTATCCAGCCGTGCACCCATTGCTGAGAACCCACAGGCCTCGCTCCTCTAACGCAGTGAACACCAGCGGCTCTCGGCATCCCTGTCTCCTTCCTTCCCACGCTAGAGGGACCGTGTCTTTACATGGCCGATGCTAGCTGGGAGGAGAAGGGGGTTTGTTCTCCCAGCAGGGAGTCTGGTGGCCACGGGGCGCCCTCCCAGGAGTGAGTGCCATGCCCCCGCCTCCTGCACATGAGCCTTGCTGTGCCAACAGACCGGTCACCTGTGGGGATACTTATCGTTATGGCCAGGTTCTCTGCCGGCGGGGGAGGCCCAGGGCGGGCCCATCCCCTGCAGGGGTCCCTCCATGCTGGTGTCTGGGCACTCCTCCTGGCAAAGCGCTTGGGGGGAGTGTTCAGACCTCCTTGCAGTTGTCTCTGAGGATCATGCCCCATTGGGCGGGGGTGGGGACAGGATACCAAACTGAGCGTGCAATCCCGAGGCTACCTCCAGCTCCCCTGGGTGTGTACGAATGATGGAGAGCTCGGGCAGGGCAAAAGAGCCAGCATGAGCGGGGTGGCCTCTCCGGCTCGGCTGCCCTGTCCTCTCCGGACTCCTACCATTTAACCTGGACAAGTGGCCATTTACCAGGAGTTAACTGCTATCAGTGACAGCGAGATTGGAACGCCAGGTCGAGTGGCTCGGCCGCAGGCTGTTCCGTTTAATGAGCAGTAATGCCGCTGGCTGACTGCTCCTCCCCAGGGAAACCAGAGCAACAATGATATTCCCCTCCTCATTTTAACCACCACTGCCCACCTCCGCTCCCCACTCCCAGCCCGGCCCTCAGTCTCTGTCAGAATTACTAATAAACATCATGTAATTGCTTTAAACCACTGCAGTGCTGGCTCTTTCCTCTTGTTTTGTTAGTCCCCTGTGCGTGCTTCATCGCCGCTATTCTCCAATTTTAAACAGCTGTGGATTTTGGCATGGGAGCGATGTTTTTGGGGTGTGATCAATGCATCTTTGTGGGTGTTCACTTGCTTGTCAGCAAGCTGTGGCTTTTCCTAATGGGGAGGGGGTGGGGGCTTGGGCTCAGTCAGAGTTTGTAGCATGAATCTGCCTCTCTGCGTGCCCCATCTTGACCTACAACATTTCAGAAAGGGGATTTCAACCCCCCCAGGTTAGAGAGTTTTGTCTCAGGACAGGGACAGCCTGTTATTGAGGTACCTGGTGACTGATGTGTGGGCTTGTCTCCATGACCACTTAGCTCGCAGCGAGCTAGGGTGTGAACCTACCCCAGGGCAGTCTGCTGCACGCTAACTGGCCATGGAGACTCTGCTGCTCACTCAAAGTTCCCAAGAGCTCTAGTCGTATTTCAAAGCGGGTAGAACAAAGTACGCAACAGAACTAGTGTGCGACAGCAGGGTCCACGTGGCCAACTAGTGCACAGCGGAGGGGGGGAGGGGGATAGATTCACACCACAGTTTGCCACAAACTAAAGTGTTTGGGTAGACAGGCCCTGCCTTCCGTTGGACACAATCAGCCCTGTTCAGTTGTGTCATAGGCCCTGTACTGCAAATACATTATAGAGATTCCCCTTTAGCTCTAGTGGCTCATGATTGGATCACTGCACATGCAAATGGATAGGTAGCTGAGCAAACACCTGTGTATTGCAGTGCCAAGCAGCCTGAATGTCACCGATTCTTCCACAGATCAAAGGGAGAGACAGTCTCTGACTCCCAGAACACCAGCCCGAGAACCCTGCTAGCCGAGACCCTCCACTGCACACCTGGGGAGAGGAGGAGAAAATGAACATTGGCAGATGTTAGTCCTGTGGCTTAATGCGCAACTGGAAGGTGCTCGGCTACTCCAGCGATGAGTGATACAAGAACCTGTACAGAACAGCACTGTCTTGTTTCCAGCCCAAGAGACAAGTGACTGTCTGTGTTGTGTGACTCCTGCATGGCGCCACACACTGATACCTCCATGTGCTGCTGCTGCGGAGCAAGAGATCCCAGCCAAAGCGACCCGCCTCGGCTGCCCCCGCTGACTTTGCCAAGGTTGTGCTGGGGCGGCTCTAGCTGTCCGGGAAGGAGGAGTGCCGTGGGATTCCCAGTCCGGGAAAAGCAAATGTGGAGACTGATCCAGCAGCTTCCAACAACAACTTCATCCCGATGCTCCCTGCTGCCCGAACCGAGAGGCAATCTGTGCACTGCCATAGTTCAGCCAACCAGTTCTGTGAACCCCGAAACCCACCCAAGAGCAGCACCTCCCAGCTGAGGAGGGAAATGCTAACACATGGCTTGGTGTGAGTGAGAAATGGCCCTTTCATCAGATCCTTCTGTCTTCCCCTGCTGGAGCCAAACTGACAATAAGCAGGGGCCTTGGGCTGGTGCTGAAAGCCACGGTGGAGTCCGGTGGGTGAGGTGTTGGCTGTAAGTGAGCAGGGCCTAATAGCAATTGGAAACAAGCTATTGCCAAATATCAGCGGGGGGGGGGGGGGGGGGAGGGGGGAATCGCTAGGTGCATTGTCCCAGCCAGGAACTCTCAGTAAATGCTGCGAGACATCAGACCAAGGAGTGGACTTTCAAAAAAGGCAGCAGCAACAGATGCACCCGTTCCAGTGTCCATGGAGCTGTTGCACCTGCCAGATGCAGCATTTGCACATAGGGCAGCTGTCTGCATACAGGGAGTTTGTGTGCAAATCACCAATGCTGTGCATGCAAACAGCTCTTCCAGGCCCTGAGACTACAGGTGCTCCAATCTCCCAGGGACTGTCAAATGATGCAGGTGACTCGGAAGTGGTGACCTCACTAATAGTAAAGTGGAATGGAAGTCTTGAACCACTTCAACCAGTGATGGACCCGGACCAGACCCCCTGAGCTGAGCATCTCATGTGCTGGGAACATTCTGGTTTTCTAGAATGGAACCTTGGCTCAGAGCGACCTTCCCGGCTGTTTGGAGCCTGTAGTTCCAAGAGCTTGTCTTCACCCTTCCTAAGCGCTGAGCGATGCATGATGAAATGCAGAGAGAGAACAGAGGCTGCTCCTCCTCCCTGGTGTTTATCCTCTGAAAGCAGATGGCTTTGAAGGCCTATCTGCTCGAGTGTGGTCATGAACATGTGTTTGTGCCGGGCCCTCGTGGGGAGCCTTCGGGCCCATAACTCATCCGCAGTCGCAAGCAAACAACCTCCCAGCAAGATCCTGAGGCTTCTTAATCAGCCGGGCTTGGAAAACCCATTGAGGTGCCCAGGCAAGACCCCACCAGCACAGAGCAGTCGGGCTGGGCTGTCCATTTCATGCTAAACGCTGGTTTCCCAGAGATGCACCTGAAGTTGATGGTAGTTACCCGTACCCTGAGGCAGGAAAATAGGCTTCTGTCCCCTAAAAACTTTCATTCTTGATCTGAAGGCCAACAAACCCTGGGGAAGTTCTGACCCGTGACCGCTAGCTCCTGTCTCTAGGATCAGCCAGGCAAACTCCCGGCCCCAACCCCCAACAGTCCTGGGAAGCTCATGCCAGGTACGAATGCTGCCACGTGGTCTGGACTCTCATTCGGCAGTTTAGGGTTGCTCACGGGGCATCTGCCAGTCAGGAAGGATTGGATGCAGCACCACTGAGGTGGGCTCTTGAGTGCGTGTCTCTGTTTTGGCTTGCAAATAGAGAGAGAGTTCTTGTCTGCCTGAGATGGGGGTGGGGGTGGGGGTGAGCCATCCGGGCTAGCAGCTGTTCTGGGCTCATTCTTTGGAAACCGCACATGGTTTCTCCAAACCCCACTGACACCGCGCCAGGGAGCTGCAGCTTTGTTTTTCTCGCCATTGCCAAAGCAACACCTTGGGGCAACAAAACCCTTATTGTGCTTCATCTGGTAAAAACCACGGAGCTCTGGGATGGGATGGATTTTAGTTTGCATGCAATAGACTCATCCATTTATTTCTCCCCTGCACGCTCGGTAAGGGACTGGGAGGCAAGCCTTGCAATGCCCACACTGGAGGGGGGTGCTCGTGCGTGGGGATGGCGTGGTGCGGGGGCTCTGAGCCTCGTGGGTCTGACATCGGGGTGTGGGAACTGGCATGATAACAGGTTTGCAGATGGGTGGGAGAGCTGGAAGGTGTGTGCACACGTGTTGTGCGGAGGGTTAGAGTGCCTGTGCACGAGCAGTGCCAGGGAGGGCTGCAGTGTGTGTGACACACTTCCACACAGTTGAGGTCCCTACTTTACTTCCAGCCGTCGCTCCTTCGCACGCTTGCTCCTGGCTCTAGGCTTTAGGGCGCGACTCTTTCATCGCATTCTCTTGGGCTTGCTCAGGAGTAGCTGGGACTTTCCAGCCGGGAGCGTGTTCTGTGCAGCGAGGCCCCGGAAGGAGCAGCCTTGCTGGGGGCGGGAAGCGCTGAACAGGGTCTGCTGGCTGACCCCTCTTTGCACATCGCCAGTGGTTTGTGTTGGCTCGTGGCTAATGTGTCTGACATGTTTATGCTGCTCGTCGCTTGTTCACCGTCTGGCTGGGGCCCATCCGGGCAGCCGGTGGGGAAGAAGCTCCAGGATTGGGCAGCTGGTCTGGCGAAAGCTCTGTGATTGGACAGCCAGAGGCGGGGGAGCTCTGTGAATGAATGAATGAACGTATGGAACCTAGCACCTGGAAATTCACACTTGTCATGGTCACCCTGTGGCACAGACGGGGCGTGGGCGGTCAGGCCTAGCGGTCAGAGGCCAGGAACAGCCTCAGGGTTCAGAGCTGGAGTTGGGAACCAGGAGCCAAAGCGAAGGGTCAGAGCTGGAGTCAGGAGGCGAGCAGGTGAACAGGGCTAGAGCAGACTGGGGCAGACGCAGGAGTGAGGGTAAGCATTGAGCAGCCACTGGCCTAGTCCGGCTGGTAGCCTAAGAGCCAGCCTAGGGACACCTCTCCGTTTAGTGTCCACATCCCCAAGCCACAACCTCAGCAAAGAAACCCAGGCTGACCAGGCACCCTCAGCCCAGTAGAGGGTTGCTCCAGGCCACAGGTGCAAGGGCTGCTCGGCCACTGCCCCGGCCTGTCTCTAGCCCTCCTTCAGCCAACGAGCTCAATGCACTTTACCAGCCTCCCAGACACCCCTGTGAGCAGAGCATTGGTGTCCCGTTTTACCAGTGTGTCAAGTGTGCTGCAGAGAGACAGCATGAGCTGCCAACGTGAGTCCGCGGCAGCCCTGGGAATGGAGCCCGGGAGTCTAGTCTCCGTCTCCATAAGGCTCCCTCCCCACCAGGCTATAGGCTACGCTGCCTAGTGGATAGAGCATCAGACTGGGACTTGGGAGACCTGAGGTTTTTTCTTGTCTCTGCCACTAGTTTGCTGACTGACCTTGGGCAAGTCACTTCCCCTCCCTGTGCCTCAGTTTCTCATTCTGTAAAATGGGGGTAGTGATCCTGCCCCCTCCTCTGTGTGAAGCACGTTGAGAGCCATGGAAAGTGCTAAATAAGAGGGAGATAGTCTTGCTGTTCCCACCCACTATGCAGTCACTGCTCTGAGTCTCCCCCAGCCGCTGAATCAAGCCCCAAAGCTCCTCTAACTGAAACACTGCCATATAAAGAGCGAGCTAAAACCTTCCCAGAAAACATTTCACCTCGTCTGGCCTGGAGAATTCTCTGAGGGCTGCCCCTGTGTCTCCAGGAGACAGGCACCATATAAGGTAGCTCCTTAGCTAAGTAACACAGTCGTGTCTCTTTGGTTCCAACAGCATCCGTGCCAGACACAGAACCCCAAGGAGCCCTGGCTCAGGACGTGCTGCACCTGCCTCGCTCTGTATTCGCTCTGCTCTTACACAGGGGTTTGTGAGCTGAGGCCTGAGGTCTTTGTCAGCCATTCGGATTACACACATGGCAGACTGTGCCCACCTCTGCTCGCACTGTGCCTACTGCCTGGCAGACCCAGACCTGGAATGGGTGAACGTAATCTGCTCAGAAGAAGCCCGGGACTGGAACAGCACAGGGTATTGTAGGGCAAGGCTGAGGGGCACTGGCAGAGCTGTGGAGGAGGGGAAGGAAGGGATCCAGGACTGGGATAGCCGGGCGATGGCGTGTAGAGGCTGAGGGACATTGGCAGAGCTGGGTGGGAACTCAGGACTGCAGGGCAGAGGGTATTGCAGGGCAGGGTGAAGGGTCCGTTGGCAGGGGCGCTGTGGGCCAGGCCTGGGCTGTGTGAGGGAACGTGTCTCTGCACGCTGGCTTGCCCTAACTAGGAACCTCTGCCCTTCACTTCCAGGAGCAGTAACAGCCCGAGCCAAAGCAGTCAATGGGGAAAGTCTCCTGCTGCCTTCAGCTGGGGTTTGGATCAGGCTCTTGCAAACTAAACACTCAGATGGGGGAGGGGGGGCAGGTTCCTGCCTGGCTGTTGGGGGGATAAATAATCAAGCCTGGTGAGTAGTTGCAGTGGTGACGGGAGCTGAGGGGTTTATAAGGAGCTGCCTGGCGGGGGGCTCATCCTGGTCCTGGCTGGCTGTAATTTCCTGGGCGCTGAACCGAGCAGTAGCTGTGCTAGGCTACGTGTTTACAGCCTCGCTTTGGTGCCGGGGCTCATTAAGAAATGTCTGTTGTTTACGGGAAGTGTTGGCCTCCAAATCATGGGCTTGTGTGTTTGCAGAATGTTACTCATGGCAGGGAGAATGTGGAGGAAAAACAGGAGATTCTTCAGTCCCCGTCCAAGATTCCTCCTTGCCAAGTAGTTGGCTTCCTCCCTGTGTCACCCCCTTTTCCCCCCACGCCCCCCCAGCTCACACTGGCTGACTGGAGCAATGAGCAACCAAGTTCGAGATGCCTTATTATAAACCACTTAATCGTAGGTGACTCAGTGCCCATTGATGGTGACCCTAAAGTGAGAGGAAGGATGATGCTGTGATTAAGGGACCTGGCTCCTGGGTCCCATTCCTGGCTCTGCCGCAGACTCTCTGTGTCACCCTGACGAAGTCACTGAGTCTCTCTAGTCTCTGTTCCCTGTCTGTCGAATGGGGGGATAAAGTGGTGGGACCATCCCTGGCAGTCTGGTCTTGGGGTTGTGCAGTCCCCAGGGATCCACTGGAGCGTCCCCAGGGAGAGCATCTGAGCAAGCAGAAGCTCCCTTGTGTACTGGTTAGCTCCCCAATGCACATTCTGCTCACTGGGTGCAGGGACAGTGCTGGCTCCCATCAATCTCTGGAGTTAGACAACCCCCCCCCCACCGAACTCTGAATGAGGGCACAGGGCTGGGGGTTTACAGGGTTCCTCCCAGAAGCTTGCCCAAGCAGGTTCCTCAGCCCTGCGCTGGCTGCTCTGCATTCCTTCTCCTCAAACAGGACACACACGCAGGACTTGAACCGCAATTTGGCTTTCTGTGCCAGACCCAGATCGTCAGGAATAAGTGAAGCCAGGCTGAAGCACTGTCTCAGTGGGAGGTTATCAGAGAGGAAGCAGCCTCGCTGGTGGACACTTTTCTTTGCTCCTTGGAAAGCAGTCAAGACTTTTTTCCATTGCTGGGAGTTTGCCAGATAGTTTATTAATCTAAAGCAAAATAAACTGGAAGGTGACGGAGAATTTTAAATGAGCTTCACGCTGGCCTCTCAGTTTGTAGGTGAGATATTTCACACCAAAGGTTTTGCACATGCAAATCCTCAGCTTTGTGCATGCAAATGGAGTAGCGAGGCAGCTAACTACCCAATTTGTTCATGCAAATAAAATGTGCAACAACAGACTAAAATCACCCTCCTCAACATTAATCCCCCTATCTCATCCCCTTGTAATTAGACCATTGTTCCTAAACTCCTCGTTGAATGTAGCATCTGTCTAATCTAGAATGTAAGTTCAATGGGGCAGGGACTGTGCACCCGCTGCTTTGGACAGCATTGTCACAAATACTAAGTAAAAATGACAAATCCTTATTTCTGTGTGCACCAAAACCAGGGTGTCAAAAAGTCATGCATGTGAGAACTCGAGCTTCAAAATCCCAATTGTGGCAGCTGTGTTTGGAAATCTGGCCTGGAGAGAACAAGAATGAGACAAAAAGATTGTGGTTTTGGGGGGGGGGGTGTTTGTTTTTTAAATGTTTGAATGGAGGGTGGATTTGCTTTGCATCTGTGCATGTTCTGGGGTGTGAGCGGTTCAGCTGTAGCAGAACAATGGCCCGTTCTGCAGGGAATTATCTCATGCGGGCACCAAACCAAGAACCTTCCCAGTTACTTGAATGAAGACAGAAAGAACAGGGGCGTGGGTCAGGAGGGGAATTAAAACCACCTTTCCCTTTTCTGTCTGAAGCAGAGCCCATGCCGGCACTGGCTCTTCTAGGTATGTGGGTGCCTGCACTGTCCCCTCTTCCCTCCCCATCCACTGAACGTGCTGGTCCTGCACATGGGACCGGGGCTCTCGCGGAAGGACTGGCACAGAGAGGACCAGCAGAGCTCCATGCACACACAGGCCAGAGGTGCAGCTGGAGAGCGGGTGGAGGAATTCCCTTGGAGTGAGCGGAGCTGTGTGCCTGGGTGTCTGGCCCAGACACTTGGGTAACACTTGGGAAGGACACAGCCGCCCAGGAGGTTGGTACGTGGTGAGACGAGGCAGGAGCTCTTACAAGATGTTGCTTCCGGCAGGCTGGATTATTTAGTATCCCCTTTTAAAGCCATTTCTTTGCCCTTCCCTTGCACCTTCTGCTCCAGGATCTCAAAGCAGATCCTGTCACCCCTTCTCTCTGATAGACAGGGAAACCAAAGTGGGAATGTGACTTGGCCCACATCTCATAGGGAACTTGCAGCAGAGACAGGAATAGAGCCCAAGTCTCTTGACGCCCACTACTGTGCTTTAATCTCGGACCATTCCCCACCTCCCTCCTGTCTCTGAGTAGGTCCCCGTTAGTACACTGTGGGGAGCACTCACAGATCTGTTGTAACTGACAGTACCTGGGGATCCCAGTGACAGCTATGCACCGTGCTCACCTGCTGGGCCAGCCACGAGCTCCCTGCCGGGCTGAGTCTGAGTCCCTGGG
This sequence comes from Emys orbicularis, assembly GCF_028017835.1. NCBI lineage: Eukaryota > Metazoa > Chordata > Testudines > Emydidae > Emys > Emys orbicularis. Next base: position 3,287,980 of record NC_088705.1, on the reverse strand, counting down.
AACGATCGCACCATTCTGTTAGCAAGCATGCATCGCTGTCTTCCATCACTGGGATGCTGGGGCCGTGCACCCCAGGTACACCCCAGCTTCAGCCTGCGACCTTGCTTGTAATTAGCGGCCCCTAGTCAATGGGCGACTGCCCACGACTGGGGTCCCTTATCAAAGTTCTGAGCCTTGCTGTTGGAATACAAATGAGCCCAGTCCCTGAAGCTCCAGCTGCCCTTTCCATCTCTGCTAGATTCAACAAATGCACTTGTGTAGTTATTTTGCTGTTTGGGGGGTAGGAAAAAACTACCCCGTCTCAGCTCTCATTAGCAAATGTATGGGAGCAGCTCTCCTGACCAAGTCATTTGCCCGGCAAGGCGAGTGGTTTCCGTTCGAGGGGCCTGCTTTAACAGCACCTTTCCAAGCCAGGGGCCACCTGGGCTGGCTCTCCAGTGCGGCACACGAAAGGCCAGGGAGGCCACAAGAATAGGACCATGGATCAGATACTGACATGCATTGGCTACGCGTTCTCTGCTGCCCACGCCAGGAGCGCTGCCATCCTGGAGCCTCACAGGCTGCGGCTTCGTAAGGCAGCCCCAGGCTTTCTCATCTGCCTGAGAATCATACAATCTGCGTCCTGTGCTCGAAGCAGTAGGGCAAGTTCCTACTGTATGAACCTGCAGGGAGGCCTATATATCAATTTCTGCAAGCCCTGAATTCAGATGAGGGATGTCTTTGTCCAGGTGTTTATTCACCTTCTCACTGTCCCGCCGAGTGTGCCAACCTGTCCTTCCTGGGCTTGTGCCAGCTGCTTGGGGCAGTCCCTGGGGCTTGGGCTTCCTCTTTTTGAAGAAACAAACTTTCCTTTTGGCAGCTGGCACAAGGTGCTACTAGGGGGTCCCAAGATGGGTGGATGTGGGAGCCCTTCTCCTACCTGGATTCAGGAAACAATCCTGTAGGCTGCTCCAGCCTGCGCTGGTATCAGGGACTGTCACTGTAGCTACTCTGAAAACTGTAGCTACTGTTGCTTTTTACATATCCAGACTAACACGGCTACCCCTCTGATACTTTGAGAGTATCAAACAGAGACTGGGAATGGTTGGGTCATTACACTAATTGAATTTTTTTTCCCCCATGTTAAGTTCTCCTCACACCTTCTATGGGTCATCTCGATTATCACTTCAAAGTTTTTTCTTCTGCTGCTACTGATAGCTCATCTCAATTGATTGGCCTCTTACAATTGGTATGCGTACTTCCACCTTTTCATGTTCTCTGTATGTATAAATATCTTCTGTCTGTGTGTTCCACTCTATGCATCTGAAGAAGTGAGCTGTAGCCCACGAAAGCTTATGCTGAAATAAATTTGTTAGTCTCTAAGGTGCCACAAGTACTCCTGTTCCCTCTGATACTGTAGCTACAGCGACAGGAGTGGGCAGGGGTTTATTCATAGGCGCTTGAAAACTTCCCTTTGGGTTTTCCTCGGCTGAGATGCATGAGAAACAAATGCTGGCCCTGCGGAAATGTGGCTGAGGGCAGAGGTGCTGCGGAAGCCAGTTCTGCCAGGAGCTCCGTGGAACTTCAGTAAATATTTACTGGAACAAGTATGTTACAAGTGACCCTTCCAAGCCGGAACAAACCCTGCTAACCTCACAGGCCTCTCGCACGGCGCGGGATGAGTTGTTTAGAAATGCTGCTGAGGACGGGTGGGCTGGGGACCTGGGTTCGAGTCTGACTTGGGTCATGAGTAGGCATGAATGAGCCAGTTTGGAAACTACGAGCCCAGTCCTCAAATGTCTGGGGCAGCATCTAGACAGCAACTGGAAATGACAGAATACCCCAAGGGAGCCATTCTTGGGAGATCCCCCCAGCCCAACTCTGCAGATGCGAGACATTTGGAGAATTGAACGACCAAGCATTTGGGAGCTCATCTGGACCACGCCCAGCCTCTGAATCTTTGGGGGTTCAGCCGCTGCTGGTCTCAAGTGCTATGGGATTGTTTGTAATCCCTGGAGAACCACCCTCCCCAAGGCAGTCAGGGGGTGCCTAAACCAATCCCCTCTGGGGGAGGTAGAGTGGGGGCAGGGCCTGGGGCAGAGCCGGGGGTCAAGCACCGCCCCCCCCCCCCCCAGGCACATTGGAAAGTTGGCGCCTGTGCCCAGAGCCATGGTTTCCACAGGCCCTACCCTGCCTCAGCCGACAGTGATTTGACCCTCCCGTAATGCTCCCCAAACAGAAGACCTAACAGCAAACAGCAAGAACCCTGAGGGTCAACAAAGCATCTCCCTCCTGCTTGGGGGGCGGGAGGCACCCAGGGTAATTGCTACAAGAAACACGTGATTCTTTTCCAAACAATAGAATTTTATTGAGTAACAAAAACACTGCAAAACAATTCTGGGCAAGTTAAAAGCAAATACATTAAACCCTTAAACGTATGGACCCGAGCTTAGCAGGGCAAAGAACATTTGCGTCCATTTTAGCTACACGTACAGCACCCGGGACTCTCCCAGTCGGTGTATGTGACACTGTGGCTGTCTTGGATGTCCCCAGTGTGGCGTGGTAGGGGGAGGGATGCGGCCCCTTGACTTGACCCTCGTACGAGTGGGGGACAATTCTCAAGCCAAGACCTCCCCCTCGAGCCAGCTCAGTGTGACGAAGTGGGACTGTTCTTAATGTTTCCTCTGAATACCGTGTGGGTGCCTCAGTTTCCCCTATGCATTTCTTAAGTCTCCAGTGTGCATAAATGGCTGACAATCTGTATCCTAGCAACAAATGGCCAGGGCCCTTCCCCCCTTGCAAGGGAACAGCTAGAGGTGAACAATCAGGTGACCTCCTGGCCCGGGAAAAAGACAAAGGCGAGAAAGGAGGGGGTTTCAGTTTGGAGCTAGCTGGGGACGGGGAGTGAGTGCAGACGGGGGTGTCTGCCTCGCTGGGCCCCAGAATGGACCCGGCGGAAGGGTCTTGTTCTTTGTACCTACAAGCTCTGTTTTAGACCGTGTTCCTGTCATCTAATAAACCTCTGTTTTACTGGCTGGCTGAGAGTCACGTCTGACTGCGAAGTGGGGGTGCAGGACCCTCTGGCTTCCCCAGGACCCCGCCTGGGTGGACTCGCTGTGGGAAGCGCACGGAGGGGCATATACTGAATGCTCCCAGGAGAGACCCAGGAGGTGAAGCCATGTGAGCTTCTTGCCCTGAAGACAGTCTGCTCCATGGGAGAGGAGGCTCCCCAAAGTCCTGACTGGCTTTGTGGGGAGCAGTTCCAGAGCATCGCCTGGGGACTCCGTGACACTCAACTCTTCGCCCTGGGAGCTGCATCCAGACTGTGAGCAGCTCCCCTCTGAACCCACCAGGCAAAGTAGTCGGAGCTTCGCTAGTCTCTCCCAGCGGGGCAGGTTTTCCAGACCTTCCTGGCACATGTAACCCCCCTGTGACAGACCTGCCACTGACAAGCTGTCTGTGCGGGAGGGGGGTGCCAGGGTTAGAAAGCGGGGTGCTGGGAAGCACTCTCTGGGGGGTGAGGCCAACTATTCTCCAAGCTCTGCCAGGCAAAGTGAGTCTGCAGAGAACGGCAGGAAGGAAGGAGGCGAGGCCAAGCGGCCGCCTAAGATAAACGGAAAGCCCCAGCGCCCCTGGCCTGGGCTGGGGGCTGACACACATTCTTGTGGCCTAATTATCTCCTCTGAGGGAGCTGGATTCCAAGGGACAAGGCATCCTCAAAGAGGGCTGGGACTGGGACGCGTTCCAGAGCCCCACAGGGGGTGGGAGAGGAGCTGGGGGGTGAGGGAGGGGAAAGGGGAGGGCTGAAAATAATAATAATAATAATAAAACTTCCTGCGGTTGTCAGGAGAACATGGGCCAGAGATATAGGAAGCAATCGAGGGCCTTTATCGTGGAAACACAGACTCAGGGAGCAGGATTCCAGGCCAGCTGCGCGCCCAGCCTCGGAGCTGTCAGACGCCACATGTCAGCAGCAGCAGCCGCCGAGCAGGGGGAGGACTGAGTGTCCCACACCAGGCAGCACAGAAGCAGGGAAACGTGCGTGCGTGTGAAGTTCAAACCAGACCCTTTCAGCTGGGTAGGAGTAAGCCCCCTGGAAGGTGAGGATGGGAGCTGGGGGAACCTTGCTGTGGTTAGTGGGGGCTGCATGGGCTGTGCTGGCTCTGGGACTTGGTTCCCACCTGAAAGGGAAGGACAGCCTTGAGAGACCTCAGCACCAGGTGCAGCATGGGCCCTGCAGCTACACCTTCCTGCTCCCAGAGCTTGGGGGCTGTTACCCCTCCGCCGCCGAATACCAGGTCTCCAACTCGCTGCAGAGAGATGCTCCACCCGTGCCTGAGCCCAAGTGGCCAGCCAAGCGGCTCCAACAGCTGGAGAACGTCATGGAAAACAACACACAGTGGCTGCAGAAGGTAAGATCCAGTCAGGGCCCACTTGGATCGCAGTGGTTCTTGTATAGATTGCAGCAGTGCCCACAGCATGCCAGTCCCTTTCCAAACACAGGGCTTGGCCTGCAAACATGCAGCATTGCCAACCTCCCTCTGGGATCGGAGAGTCAAACGGGGCTCTTGCATCAAGGGGCGACCTCTTGCAGCTTGCTCCCTTTCTGCTGCCGATGCACGAGCCAGGCTAGGACCCAGCTCGCTCTCCCCTAACTGCTGCCTTTGCAGCAGCAAAAGCATCTTTGCGCAGTAATGTGGGTGGATGTGACTCAAGGCTGCACTGTCACTTTTCTGACCATAATCATGTGGCGCTGGCTTCCTCGAGAGGCTTTGGTCAAAGTCTGTGCCTGGGAACTGCTGTATAATTACTTTGTTAAAGGGACCAAACAGGCTTCTCGCCTTGATCCAGACAGTCTCAGCATTACTGCAGGTAAGTTACCCCTATAGATGAGGAAAACAGTACAAGGGCTTGGATCATTTAAATGGGCAACTTCTTTATTGATCCTGGGAACCTAGCATCTCGCCTAATATTAAATACCCCTTTAAAACTGTTTAAAAGGTTAGATCTCTACTAGCCCCCTCCTGAGTGTGACATGCTTTCTGTCTCTGTTCTCAGACCCGTGTTCTGCTACTCGGCTGTGCCTGATGTTCTTTTACCGGCAGAGCCGGAGTGGAAAAATTCTTCTTCTGTTTTTCTTTCCAGTTATTTTAAACCCCAGGAAATCACAGTCACTTGGGTTCATGGGTCTCTCCTTTGCGAGCCGAGAGTTTGAGAGTGACTCTGGTACCAGTTACACTGGTGTAAATCGGGAATAACTCCACTTACACCAGTGAACTGAAGTAAAATCAGTTTAGAAGCAATGTCAGAATCGAGCCGCATGGGTGAAATCCTGATCCTTTTGTCACTATTTCTGCCACTGACTTCTCTGCTGCCAGGATTCACCCCGTGCCTGCAGGGTATATCGGGCTCCTTCCTAACCCATAAATACCAATTGCTTTGCATGCAGATACCAGCCAGGCAGCAAAGGGGTTGTTTCCTTCCTCTTTGTTCCCAGGCTGCTCTGAGGGGCATGTGTCTAATTCAGACTACGTTACATCTCTTTCCAAAGACGACCTACGCAGGGCAGAACAAACTTATTTACACTCTACCAAAGCAATAAGCAAATATTTGCACTAGGGGAGAATTTAATTAAAAATAAATCCCCCCAAATAAAAACCCCATCAGATCAAAGGCTGAGGGCATGTGAGCAGTGCAGGGGAAAGTGTCTGAACGTGATTAATACCAAGCATTACAACGCCCTTGTGTTAATACATATTCCTGTGCACTCACTGGGATTGCATGTAGTGCAGCATTGAGAGCAATGCTGTTTGCGGTGCAGGGGTCTCTGGATGAGACCTTAGCTCCCAAGGTCCTGCCAGCTCAGCATGGACTCTAAGGATTCCACGGGACGGGATTTGCCCCAGAATCCTTAGCTGTGTCGCTTCTGTCCTATCCGGGGTCCGTTGTGGCTTCCTCCGGAGTTGTGGCTGAATTTTCATGGTGCTGTGTGCAGAATCTACGGCGTGTCGTTTGAGGACCCGTTGAAAGACAAGGGGCGGCAGCGACATAACCTGCAGGATTCTTGTGATTGTGCCATATGGAGGCACAGTCTGGGAAGCCGCAGCAGCTGACCCAGACTCCAGGCAGGCAGAAAACATGTGTCTGGGGTGAGGCAGTAGGGTTTTGTCTCTAGGAACTGGGGTGATTTAGTCGTCAGTGCCGCTGAACCTGATTTGCATGGAAAAGTCCCCTTCTGTCTGCCAGCACATTACAGGGTCCCCTTCTGTCTGCCAGCATGTTACAGGTTCCTGAGGCTGCTGCCCCCCCAGGGGCTCAGGTCTTGATACTGCTTTTACAAACATGCCACACACTGAATGCGCAGGGAGGGCAGGGTGGACAGAGCCCGGTCTGGGTGGGAGAGGGTGCTCCCCAGGCTGTCCTGGCCCTCTGGCACTGCAGGGGTTAAATGGAGATGCACAGACTGTTAGGAAGTGGACTGGAAAACATTCTCCTCAGCTGTTTCCTTTCCCTGGACACCCAGATGTGTGTTTATTGCCCAAGAAGCCATGAATCATGTTGTCTGGGGCGGAAGGTAAACAGTGCTGATCTGGTTCCCTGCTGAGCGGGACCCAGCGTCGCGAGCGGAGCCAGGGGGCTGCTCCCAGGCACTCGTGTTTTCAGCCCTGCTGGGATCCAGCCACCGTTTCTCATGCAGACTCATCGGGGAAGCAGGATTCCTCCATGGCCAACTGGGAGCAGGGGGAGCCCAGCCAGAGGCGCTCTGCCACAGGTTGCTGGGAAAGGAGACACAGTCTGGTGAATTGTAAAGCCTTAATGCTGGTGGCTGAGAGAGGGGCAATGGGAGGGAACCGCAAAGAGGAATGCCAGGGGCTAGCTGGCTGCTCCGTACCAGGCCTCTCTCTGATCGCTCGGACTCCAATCGTATAGCTGGGATCGTCACCTGGAGCAAGATGCCCTGGGCTGGTGGCTTCATCGCCTGCTAAAGCCCCACCCTGGGGCCTCTCCTTGAGAAGGCAGGTGCTGACGTTAGGGCCTGTCTCTCACCCCTGGGTGCTGAGCTGGACCGGCCATGTCAGCTGGACAGCAGAGGGAAAGCAGCAGCGAAAGACCAGGTGTCTGGTATGGCCCACTCAGAAGTTCCCCTGCACTGAACTGCCAGCACCGCTGCCCTCAGTCTCCCATCCAAACGGTGACCCGGGGAGAACCTGCTTCGCGTCACCGCCCGGGATGGCTGCAAGCGGTGGGGGGGAAAGCAGCAATTAGGGCCCAGCTGATCCAATGTGTGAGGACCTGGTGCCAGCCTCCTCCTGACAGCCTCTGCTGCTGCGCTCCATGACCTGCTGATGGAATGTGGACACCACCCCGGGTGCACCGGGCGAGGGGTAGCTGGGGGTTCTCGGGCTCTCTGACAGCCAGTAGACACCACGGCGGATGCAAAATAGGATTGGCTGGTTCTGAGCCTCAGCAAAGTGCATCATCAACCTCGCCAGGCGTGTCTGGGGGACAGTGCTCGGCAATAGCTCAGCTGCACCAGAAGGGAGCAAACTTCACTCCACCTGCTGGGCTCAAAGAGCCAAAGGCGGAAACCGCTTGGCACTGACGTTTCCCCGTGAGCCTCTGCTCAGTGTTTGCTCATGAAGCTCAGACACGAGGCTGTCGGCTCTTCCCTGCAAACATTCCCCCCCCCCCAAATCTCCCATTAGCCTCCCTCCAAACCTCACACCGAGGCGCTTCGAGCGTGGTCTAGGCCCCTCGGAGAGGGGGCTACCTACCTCCGGGAAGCAATGATGGATGGGCTTGTGGGTACAGCGGTGCATTGGGACTCTGGAGATCTGGGTTCACTTGCTGACTCTGCTTCAGGCTTCCTCGGTGACCTCAAGCAAATCGCTGAATCTCTCTAGGCCTCAGTGCCCCATCTGCAAAGTGAGGATAACTAACCGGTCTGTTCCGAGAGCTCCCCGGGGCAGGGGCTGGCTCTCACTGGTGTATATACGGCACTCAGCACAATGGGGCTCCAAGCACTGCCAAAATAAAGCTGTGTGTGCCCACAGAAGGGAGTGATCAGTTTTGTGCAAGGAGCCCAGGTTTGAAAATCAGGCGTCTTAGCAACACAGGTAGGGGTGGGGTTCCTTCTGCAAGTCAAAAAAGGCCCGGCAGAATTGTCTGTCACTCAGCTGTGGAGAGCCGTGACACCCTTGGTGCCAGGCTCATGCCCCTGGTGGTGCCACATGGGAACCGGAAGCCTAGTTCTGTCAGGTGAGGTAGGAACCTCTGGTCAAGGACAAAGGGACGGGGGATTTTACAGCTCATGCTGACGCTGCCGGCACTGCTGTATTGTGAATGACTCCGCTTGGCCATCGCTCACTCACAAGAACGAAGGTTTTCTGGCTGACCTGGGGCCTGTTCTTAGCTCTGCCACTGACTCAGCACGTGACCTTGGCCAAGTCACTCAGCTTGTCTGTGCTGTGAAAGACGACCCTGCTGAGTTACAGTATCAAGCAGGCCTGGACAAGCCAGGTTTAACATCATGTCGCCTGGTCCTGGCCAGCTGACCCCGTGTTAACCATGACAGTCTGTACCTCAGGCGTCTCCTTCATTGACGGGGATCATGACCCTGACTCAATTCATTAACATCTGCAAAGTGCTTTCAGATCCTCCAACGGACAGAGCCTGGTATTCCTGCCAGACACCCAGCTTCCTGTTTATAATCTGTTCTTTTGCTGAGACCCCCCGGGCGACTCTCCCCAAACAACCCCCACCCTGTAACTCCTTCCCGCTGCGACTCAGCCACCAGCACGTCAGGAATGGAATGCGAGAGGCCACCTTGGGCCTGCTGTTATGGGATTTGGCAGGGAAGCCCGTCAGACAACGCTTTCCAGCCATTGTGGCTTGGAAGTGGCCAAATCAGGGTGGTATCACTGGAGTTAAGTCCATGCTTTCTATTGACCAGCGCCCATTTCGGGGCGGGGGTTGTTATCAACCCCACCCCCTTGTCAACAATCAGCTGGAATCTAGCAGGTTTTCTGATTTACTTTGCAATTGTGCAGGAAAAACCTGATCCGAATCGGCAGTTCCTGGCTGCTCAGGACCAAAACCCAGTGAGAGTTTTGCCCTTTCAGGATAGTCTCCGGTGGGTTCGCGTAACATCAAAGAGACCCAGATTTTAAAATAAAAGGGCTTTTGCTGAGTAGAAGGTGACCAGACAGCAAGTGTGAAAAATCGGGACGGGGGGGGGGGGGTAATAGGAGCCTATATAAGAAAAAGACCCAAAAATCGGGACTGTCCCTATAAAATCGGGACATCTGGTCTGCCTGGCTGAGTAACAGGCCTTGTGCCAGGGATATGGCAACCCGCTGCGGGAGGGGAATGATAGTGGAGCCTCCTGGCGCATTTGCAGCTCAATGAGCCTGGCTTTGCCTGAGCAGTGTGGGCCTGTGTCTGGGAAGGACGGCGTGCGGTTAAAGACACTGGCCAGGGCCTCAGGGGCTCTAGCCTCAGTTCTTGGCTCTGCCAGATGGTGGGTGGGAGCCTGGTCAAGTCAGTTCTGTGCCCTTCTCCCCTTTGTCTTGTCTAGTGAGATGGTGAGTCATGCGGAGGCAGGGGCTGTCTCTTGCTGAGTGCACGTGCAGTGCGCACCGCCAAGGGGCCCCGGACTCAGGTGGGACTTCTGGGCACAAGTCAGAGGACTGAGGATTCAGTGGGCCAAGCCGTCCTTGCAATCAGCCCCAGCGTACTGCCTGCCTGCGGCAGATTTTAAATCTGCCTCACTCTTTAATTCCCCTAGAGATTCGACTGGCTCCTAAGGTCAGTATCATCCCAGTTTCCGATGGCCTGGTTCCTAGCCCTAGTTCTCAAGGACTTCTAGTTCCCTAATAAAAGAGAACACAACACTAAATACCAGCAGATGCTCTTTAAACAGCAGCAAGGGGCCGGGTCCTGCAGACATGCCCTGCTGGGAGGTGGTGTTTTACTACCATGAGCCTCAGGGCTTTGGCTATAGAACTGCCCATCTCTGATAACTGCCCCGGAAGGAGGCAAGGATCTGGGGGTCTGGGCCAGCAGCCTCTCTCCAGAACATGTGAGCCTGTGTGTGAGCCGTCGGGAGGTACAGTGGGTGTGCCTGTCACAGTTGCTGCATACCCAGGATCAGTCTCTTTCTGGGGTAGGAAAGGTGCCTTGAAAACCTGCTCCCATCCTGCTTCACGAAGGACAGAGGTTGGTGTGAGGGAGGGAATCACATTCATTCCAGACCTGAGAGTGTTGGAGGCGCTCCCAGAGTCACCGGGAATCCATCAGTGTTTATTAATTTACCCTCCACCCTTTTTTTTTAATTTTCTTTTTAAAAATCTCTCTCCAAGTTAAACAAGTCACTGCAGAGCTGGGCCCGTCCTGCATCACTTCAGGATGGGCTCCATGGCACAGTGGAAGGATTAAATAAGTCCTTGTTTACATCTGTGTAACAGACGAAAGCAAAGTGATGCAGTGAAATGGGCCACTGGTACAGACACATGGCCCCTGCCCCGGAGAGCTCCCAGTCCAGGGAGGAAGTCTGCATACTGCCATGTGAGGCACGCAGTGAACGGGTTTGAGCCCCTGCTCCGGAGCAGCGTGCCCCATGCGCTCTCGGCTCGGGCACGCGAAGAGGAGCCAAGCACAGGCGGGTGTGATGAGCTGAATTCCCTTCCTCGCTCCCCCGTTACAATGGGAGGAAGTTTGGCAAATGCCCATGGGGATGATCGTGTTTGTACATGGGCAGGGCACGTCATCTGCATACACAGTGTGGAGAGCAATATTTATGCAGCGAGGAGGCCCTGCGAGCGAAAAGCACGCGGCCCCCTTGCCACAGCCTTCAGGGGCAGGGGGGCAGTTACAAAACAATAGGCAGAAAGAAGCAAGCGGGGCTCGGTTCGCCCATTCCCAGACTCTGAATTTGTTTACCACTCGTCCCCTCCAGCGCAAGGAACGCAGGGAGAGAGAACTGTCTAGTGGTTAGAGCACAACCCAGTCCCAGCTCTGCCAGGCCTGGGGGGAGCATGACTGCAGGTGACCCCACTGCACGTCTCTGTACCTGTCTCCTTGGGGGGGATCAGTAGCACTGCCTTGCCTTTCCGGGGGTGGGGGGCAGGTGAGGTTTAACCAAAGCGTGCGAAGCAGCTCAGACATGGGAGGCAAATATATGTGCTGCTGGCTGATATTATTAACCTGAGAACCTGACTATGAGGTATGTTTCCTAGAGTTCATGTTGCATGTTTCACAGAAGGCAGGTGCCTAAATATCATGGTGGTGGATGGACGGATGGATGGAGGTGTGTGCCGGAGGTCGGATGGATGGACGGATAGATACAGAAGTGTGATTGGGGATAGGGAGAAGGGAGTGCAGGGGTGGTCTGGCTGGGTGGCTAGCTAGAGGGACATGTAGGGGGATGGATAGCTGGATGGGTAGGTAGGTAAGTAGGCATGCAACCAAGTCAGCACATCAAGCTACAGCTACAGCATGGCCTTTATCTACCAGTGTAACACCGTCACCTATTGACGACACACTGTGTAACCCCCCCAGTTCCATTCCCACTGCTGAGGGAAGTAGTCGTTTCCCACACAACCCCTTCTTTGCCTGTTTTTTGTTCCCAGCTGGAGAGCTACATCCAGGAGAATGTGAAAATGGAGCTTGCCGAGATCCAGTTCCACACGGTGCAGAACCACACAGCTGCCATACTGGAGATCGGGAGCAGCCTCCTGAGCCAGACGGCTGAGCAGACCCGCAAGCTCACCGACGTGGAGACGCAGGTAACTGCTGGCTGGGCTGTCTCCCGAGCTGTCCCCCAGGCGCTGAGCCCTGGAGTCGTTGCGTGTGACTCCACGGACTGGAACAAGATTGCGTTCATATACCGCAGGGCTGGACTTGGTTCCCCGCTCACGGCAGAGAATGTTCCGCTGCATCTCGCTAGTCTCCGTGCATTGGGATTTGTATTTTTTGCTGGAGATCTTTATAAGAAACAGAGGGGAATTTGATGCCACCTCCGGTGAAGACACCTAAATGACAAGTGCACCACGGAAGCTGCTGTGATTTCAAACAGCTTCTCCCTGATCCCCAAAGTTGTAGAAGGTGCACTCCAGCTTTCAGAGGACTGAGGCTGGACACTTCAGAATTGTTCAGCATCTTGCATGCATGTTGCATCCTGGGCTCTTGTGAAAATCTGGCTTTTTGTTTTGGTACCTACATGGGAGCTGAGCGCTCTGGGAAATCCATAGAGCCCTGCAAATCTGTGGATATCCGCTTTATATCCGTGGATATCCGCATGTGGATACCCGTGGACCATGTTTGCGGATTGGATGCAAATGCTAATTTTGTATCTGTGCAGGGGTCTAGAAATCCAGCCCCAACGGTGGGTGCTGAGCCCTTGCAAATCTGCCCCCTGCTGCACTGAGGGCTCTACCTAATCCCCAGAGTCTTCCTCCCCACCCAAACTTAGGCCAAAATCCATTTCCCCATGCAGGCTGCTCCTCCTGCTGCTGGGCTACGGAGCATGTTTCCCAAACCCACATCCCCTCAGATCCCATCCCTTCCTGACCATCCCAGTCTGGTTTCTTCCCCCCCGCAGGTTCTCAATCAGACCTCAAGGCTGGAGATCCAGCTGCTGGAGAACTCTCTGTCCACTAACAAGCTGGAGAAACAGCTGCTGCTGCAGACCCAGGAAATAAACAAGCTCCAGGAGAAGAACAGGTAAAAATCCCTTCTCTGGGTAGGGCTGTGAGAATGCGGGGATGTGGCTGTCTCTACCACACAAAATAGAAACAGGACAACCCAGCGTGGTCTGGGACTTAGCAGCGTTTCTAGGGCCAGATCCCCAGCTGGCGTCAAGCCACACCACTCCAATGACTTCACCTTCCAGGTGAGGATCTGGCCCAGAGGACTTGACAAAAGTTGTGGGTTTCAGGGAACTCTTTGGCATTTCATGGAACATTTCCCCCTTTCATTTCAAATATTTTTCATGGCAAATTCAGTAAAATCTCATTTTAAGCTCCTATATTGCTAATTAACTGGCAGCCTGTGTTGTGATCATAATAAAGACCCCTGTTTGGATTAAATTCTTGCTCTGGCTTACAGAACAACCAATAAAAATACAATAAAATACAAAAGTCAGTGCAGCTCACGGGAACTTTTGTTTTGCAAAATGGATCCCAGACTCCAGAGCTTTGGAGTTCTCCTCTTGCCCAGTACCTACCTTTCCAGAAGTGGTTTTAAGCGTCTCCAGGCAAGCGCCCTGCTCCCTTTGGAGTGCGGCGTAGGGAGGTGGGCGACTGTGGGTCTGAAACTCAGGCAGCTGCTGCCTGCACTGACTGTAAAGAAACACGCAGTGTAGTTGTAGCCCTGTTGCTCCCAGGATATTGGAGAGACAAGGTGGGCGAGGGAATGTCTTTTATTGGACCATCTGCTGTTGGTGAGAGAGACAAGCTTATTACAACAATCTGTAACCCCGATAACCCCCCTTTTTGTCCTATGACTGCAGAGGTGTTAATGGGCACTCCACCTTGAACGCTCCCTAGAATATGTGCTAACATTCTGTTCCACCTGCGTTTAGCTGTGCCGCTTGCTCGGAGCATCTTTCCCAGTCCTACAGAAGAGCTCTGAGCGGCTCCAAAGCTTGGCTCTCTCCCCAGTAGGAGTTGGTCCAATAAAAGATATTCCCTCCCCCATCTTGTCTTGTAAATAAATAGGTTGTTGCCCCCACTATTAGGGTGATTAACAGACGCAGAGGGGGCCGGCCGGCTTAGGGCGCCTGCTTGGTGAGGGACGGCTCCGCACTGCACGTCCCAGAACTGCGAAGGGCTTGTGTCAAAGGCCCCCAGTGCGGATGCCGTGAATGGACTGAGCTCCAGTGAGATCCCCACTGACTGGAGGTGACCATCTGGCTTATGCTTCTGGGAACATTCTCCCTTGTCAATCCTCCCTGCAGCTAAGGCCCCGGCACCGGAGCTGGGAGAGCCTGCCTGGGAGCCAGCCAGCCAGCTCTGGCTGGGAGAGGGGCCTCTGCTAGACCAGGGACTTGTCATTAAAGGGTTTATGGCTCTTCCTCACCCCCCTCGCCCCGGCGGCAGGTGGCCTGTCCCCAGCTCATTGCATTTGGGAAGGACGCTGAGCGTTGTGCTTGGGCCGACGGCTTCATAGAGGCACAGCTTGAAAACGTGTTCCCTAAAAGCTCAGAACACAGGAGGCCGATTCAAGAAAAGCTGGGGTGTGGAGTTTGAAAAAGACACCCTGCCTTTGGAAAGCGTGGGGCTGGCAGCGCTGTGCTAGTGGGGGCCGAAAGCCAGAGCCCCAGAGCCGTGCCTCCCTGGGGACTGCAGCAGGCAGTGGGCAGAATGTGCAGGATCCATCTGTCTGGTCCTCATCTGCCCTGTACCATGGTATCTGGGCTCCTTCCGGTCTCTAGTGTGTTTCTCCTCACAGCACCCCTCTGAGGTAAGGCTGGGCAATTATCCCCTTGTGTAGATGAGAACAGAGGCACAGAAACTAAGTGACCCAACCAAGGTCACACCGGGAGTCTGGCAAAGCCAGGAGGGGAAGCCAGGGCTCCCAGGCCCCAGCCCAGGCTGGGCCACCCCTCCTTGGCTCCCTCTCTCTGAGGCTCCTCTTAATCCCCCCCTTCTTGGCCCCCTGCCCCCAGCTTTCTGGAGAAGAAAGTCCTGGACGTGGAAGGCAAACACGAGGAGGAGCTGCAAGGGATCAAAGCCGAGAAGCTGGAGATGCAGAGCCTGCTGTCCAAGCAAACCCAGCTCATCCGGGAACTGGAGCAGCACCTCGCCACAGCCTCAGCCAACAACACGGTGCTGCAGAGACAGCAGGCGTCTCTCATGGACACAGTGCACCAGCTCCTGAGCCTGGTCTCTCAGTGCAACCGTCAGTACTGCGGGGCGTGGGGGGGAGGGCTGGGTGTGGCTGCTCGGGAGTCGGGCCCAAGCAATGGCCCAGCAAGACTGGGGGAGTGTCGGGAGAGCTGCTCCCCGACTCTCAAGCTGCCCCACCTCACTTTAATTTGAGCAGCCTAGGGGCTGCTCTAATTTGGAGGGTTGGCTCTGCTCCCCTGGGACCCTGGGCATAGCCTTATCGCCACCAGGCCCCATCCCTTCCCAGCAGGCTCCCTATGCTGGGGTCGGAGGGCTGGCGGAGGAGCCGGCCGGGCTGGGTTTACATCTGTTGAGAATTCCCTCCTCCCATGGGTTCCCGGCAGATTCTGGGCCACTGGCTCCACTCAGGCGGCTGGAGCAGGGTCCGGAGTCAGTGTGGTTGGGACAGTGCGACGTGAGCTGCTAATCAGAGGTGCACAAGGAGCAAGGTCCCATGGCAGCAGAGCCACAGGCGGTGCGGGGCTGGGGGGGGCATGGTGGGGTCAGTCCCCCCGGGCAGCGTCTGGAATTGAAGCAGCTGGGGGAAGAGCTGAGTGTCCCCTTGTCTGCTCCACCCAGAAATCTCCCCGGCCCCGCAGGGGGAGCAGAAGGTGTTCCGGGACTGCGGGGGCGCGTACAAATCGGGCCTCACTGCCAGCGGAGTCTACACCCTGCACTTCCCCAACTCCACAGCCACCACCAGGGTAAGTCTCCAGCCTGGCAGCATCCAGGTGAGCCGGGCCCCCTCCCCAGCCCCCGGCAGACTTGGCCCAGGGTCCGGGATATGCGAGCACATGGCTGCTGGCAGAGTCCCCACCTTGATGTAGCTTATTGACACCCACTAGGAGGGGCCAGTGGCAGAGGGCGGGGAGTGGGGTAAAGCAGAGAGGGGCGGGGAGTCAGGACTCCTGGTTTCTGGTCCCACCTCTGGGGGATGGGGGGTGGCTAGTGTCTGGAGCCGGGCAATGGGATTCTGGTTCTTCCCTCAGCTCTGCCACTGCTTCACTGTCTGGCCTTGGGCAAATCGCTTCAGCTCTGCCCCGCCGCGTATCCGTCTGCAAACGGGGTCTGCTAGTTGGCTGGGTTAATGAGTGCAGGCAAAGCGCGCCGAGCACCTGGGGGGCGATGTGTCGGAGAGGGGCTGAGCATTAGCATTCCTGAGATGCAGACGAGTATCCCCGGCCCTGAAAAATGGCACTTGTCAAACCAAAACAACCCCCGCCCATCACATCCACCCACCCCACTGGCCCACTCTGCCTCTCACGGACACCACAGTGGGGATGGTTACTAGCCGGGGCCAGGCCTGGGGATCACAGCCGAGCCCCTGCTTTGGACACGAGGCCCTCGCGCTCTGACGTGGGGCCCTCACGCTCTGGCGTGGGCCACGCCCGCTCGTGGGGCTGTGCTGTATGTGTCCAGCCATGGCCATGCTGTCCCGTTCACAGGCATTCTGCGACATGGAGACCAGTGGGGGAGGCTGGACTGTCATCCAGCACCGGAAGGACGGCTCCGTGGACTTCCACCGCACCTGGAAGGAATACAAACACGTAAGGCTTCCCCGTCCTGTCGGCAGCCAGCGCCGCCCCGGTGAGGCCGTGGTGTGGGACCCCCGGCATTTCCTCACACTGGGGCAGGAAGAGCTTCCCGTGGAGGCTAGGAATAGCCAGCACTCCCAGGGGCGAAGGGCCCTCGCTTCCCCACCCGGAGCCCCCGGCCGCCCTATACACGTGGGAAGGAAGAAGAGGAGCAGAGGTTACTGCCTTATTGTTCAGGGCATGTGGTGAAGGCCTTGGCTCTGGGTACACGGGAGGCCGCAAACAGGAACCCAGCGATGGGGGAAGGGATGGAGAGTGGGGCCGCCCCTGCACCGCAAGGAGGGAGCTGAGGTTGCTCCCCTGCTGCAGGGTCAGGGCTATTTTCACCGGGGTGTTGTGATGTAAAGACGGGGAGGCGCTCAGATACTGTGGTAACAGTGCACAGAAGTCCCACAGACAGAGAGAGGCCATGATCTGGAGATTCTGTGCCACCAGTGTTCCTGAATCAAAGCAGGCCAGGCCCTGCTTTCCACGGACGGCCCAGGGTCCAAGGGGGTGTCAAACGTAGATGCCCAAATTGCTAACTGGTCAAGGGAGGGAGGGTTCCCCCCCAGATCCCAGGGGTGGCCCCTCTGCTGGGAGTTGGTTGCGTGGGCTGTATGGAAGGGAAAATCAGGAGCCATATCCTTGGTGTTTGGAAAGACCCCAGATGCTCCAAGTGAGCCCCGGATTGCAGGGCTTCTTCCATGTGGCGGGACAGTTTTAGAAGGTGATATCTCAGCCAGTCCCACCAAATCCATCTCCAGGACCTGCCCACTGAAGTCTGCAGAGATGCACCATGCATGGATTTGGCTCTGTGAGCCCCATGGGCAAGTGGCGACATGGTGAAGTGTCTGGTGCACACATGCACACACACTCTCCACCATTTGAAACACTCCCGTGGAAAAGCTATCTGTGCAGATGCTGGAAAAAGATCTCAGATCCTGGCTGTGGTTTCAGCTCATTCCCATGTGAGTCGTGTGGCTGGCCCTGGAGAGTGGTTTTGTAGCCACAGCGCTGAGAGAGGGGGTGTGGGTGTGGATCTGGGTGTAAGGGAGATTCTGTGTCTTGTCCAAGAAATGGCCTGGTTCCATACATGGCAGGAGCAGCAATGCAGGGGGCTCTGAAACTCCTTCCCCTCATACACTGGCTCAGCCTGTGGTGTTGTGCGGTGCCCTGGTTGGCCTTTCTCAGGCTGTAATGTGATGGAGGGGATCTATCTGGGCACAGCAGGGGTAACCAAGGCAATTGACTTGTGGGCTCTCCAGAGAAGTTACTGGTCAAAGAACCATTGTCTGGATTCATTCAGAATTCCAAAGCCCAGCACAGAGCTCCCTGGACCGCGCCTGGATCAGCCACGCGCACTGTTGTGGGGCTGGTAGAGCGAATGATGTGCTGCAAAACCCTGCTTCCTTCCGGGTTCCTTCTTTCAGCCTATCTTGGGCACCTCTTGGCCTTTGCCTGGCTGCACTGAACACTGCAGTGCCACCCACGGGCTTTGTTTTTGGAAAGCCGTTCTAACCAGATCCAGATGCCAGAGCCTGAGGCGTCTCAGAGGCCCAGAAGTGGGATCTTAAGCCCCACAGTGACACTCTAGTTACAAAGCTACCATTGTACGTACAATTCCCCCAGAGCAGAGCAGAGCTGGCCCCTTCCACCACAGAAATCACAAAGCAGGAACCTGGGGACTCTGCTTTCTCGGGTAGCAGCCACTAAGCGCGAAGCCAGGTGAGCCCCAGTGCCGCCGGCTGGTTCTTGGCAGCCCCCTCCTGCTTCATTGGGTTTCTGGTCTTTCCACGCAGGGCTTTGGGTCCCCATCTGGAGAACACTGGCTGGGAAATGACTTCATCCACCGGCTCACTGCTCAGGGCTCCTATTCCCTCCGAATCCAGCTCCGGGACTGGGACAGCAACGAGGCCTATTCCCTGTATGGGCATTTCCACCTGGGCAGCGAGGAGCAGCTCTATCGGTGAGTCTCGCTTCGCCCAGCTTGCTGCGTCGCGATTTGTGCACGAAGGATGACCCCGCCCCGCCCACGATGGCAATCAAGCCCTTGCCAAATCCACTAGGCCCACCTGGGCCTGGAGAGCCAGGATCAGCCTCTGGGTCTCCTGAAGGGGGGGGAGGGTTAATCCCCGCTCACTCTCATCCCACACAGCAGAGTCCAGAGAGATTTCATGGGCACAGCACGTGGCATGGAGAATCCCCTGCCTTTCCCATGCTGCAGCAGAAGCTCCTCTTGCATTGTGCATGAGCCAGCTGCTGCCTCAGCACCCCCTTGTGGCCTGAGGTTGCTCTGCAGGTGCCCTGCCTCAGTTTCCCCACTTCTCAGGACTCTGTCAATCTAGCTCTTCTCTCATTCGGCACCCTTTCCCCCTGGGGGCTAGATTGATTAACATCAAATCATTCCCCAAATATAGTTCTCGAATCTGCGGCAAGTCCAGACACGTAGGCTTTCCTGCTGGGGTCTCTCAGGCCTTCCCTGCCCAGAGCCTTTCCCTGAAGACGCAGCGTTCCCTGCTGGAGCCTCCTCCCTCCTGCCAGCCATTCCCTGCCGTGGCAGGCCTCCTGCTTCACTCCTGTTGTTTCTCCCTGAACATCCCCCTTCCTCTGCAGCTTCCTGCTACTCTTTGGAGGAAAATCAGCTCTTCCGGGCCCAGCTGGTTCTACCAATTAAACCCCACCCTGATCCCAGGTGAGGTGGGGGGAGGAACAGGAGACCTCTCCCAGGTGCAGCAGGCAGGGCTAACTCTATGGGGCTGGCCAGCTCCAGGTCTCTGGACGTCAAAGGGGCATCTCCCCCCACACACACACACACGATACAGGCACTTTCTGTCCCAAGGTACTACCACCACACGCATTGCACCATGCTCTGGAGCCCGCCAGTGATGTTTCGGCTCCGTCCCGATGCTCCAGTTCCTGGAGAAGCCAGCCCGGAGCACCCCCGGCTCAGAGTTCCTTCTGCAAAGTCTCGTTGGGATTTTGTCCACGCTCCCTCCCATTTTCACCCCCTTTAGCTTTAACACCCCTGAGCTGTCAGAGCCTCTGATCAGACGCTGACTCAGTAACTGGGCAGAGCGGTCGCTAGGGAGGAACGTGATCCTGTGAAGTGCCTTATCCTGCTCTCTCTATTGGGCACGTTGCCGTGCTCATGAGTAGAGCAGGAACTGAGCCTAGATTCCCCACACGGCAGAGCACGCCGGGCCCTACAGGCTGTCCACATTGTACGTCTGAGCCCGGCTTTTGGGGAACAGCCTATGACCACTCTCGAAGAGAGAGCAGGCTCCTTCCACACCAAGTGGTGCCAACAAACCCACCCATACCCACCATCCAAGCCAGCTCAGAATCGGCTCCTTTACCAGGCACCTGGGGCACGGCCTCCTCCTAGCTGGGCTGCAGTAACCCACAGGGTCTGCTTTGCTCGTGGCAGCAGCTTGGTGACATGGGAATCGGGATGCTGTGCCATACAACACCAGCGTGACCTCACAGAGAGCTACCGGCACTGCAGCTGCGCTGGCCCAGTCCTGTGTGCTCCATAGACTCCAGGCAGCTCCAGCCCCAAAAGCACTTGCTCCGATGGCCCCACGTTGTAACACTGGTGGAGTCAAACACGTACAGACAGGGCCTATTGCTGGGAAGAGCTTTCCCAATGAGGTGAGTCAATACAGGACTGGCAGCCCTGGCCTGGAGTTTGGCAAAGACTCCCCCAGCTATATCTCACGTGAGGACACAATTCCATGAAACTTTTTCGAGAGTCTCACGCGCCTCCTCCCAGTTCACTGAAATCATCTTAATGCAAATGTCTTTTACAGTGAGAGTCCCGCTGCCTCCAGGGTGGCCTGCACTCTGCAAACGAAAGAGGCCAAGGGAATAAAACAGCTTTTTATAGTAGCCAAGCACATGCCCTTTGCTAAAACCCAATGGAACCTCGGCCTCAGAGCTTTAAATCCAGAAGCTGCGTTTTCCAGTGGGTTCTGTGCTTGGCAGACTAATCCTGCTCTCCTGAGTTTCAGGGCTCTGCGATGAAGGGCAGAAATCTTCGTCTGTGCCTGATCTACAGCCAGTGGAAATCAGTGGGAGTCTCTCCAGGGGCTGCACTGGGCTTTGGTTCTAATTGATCCCTCCAGTGAATACAAATCATGGTCACTGGACTGGCCGTCGCAGCGCCACACCCCGGTAATGAATGGGGATCGGGGTTCCTGGCAGGAGACCGGGCTCGTTCTCCATTTGTTTGATCTAACAGCTTTTCCCCAAGCGCTGAGAATTTGGCTCTGAGTCCCCAAACCTGGTGAGACACACAGGCAGCTTTTTCAGGAATTTTAGAGGCGTTTTTATCCTGGATGCTGGGGCAGCTTTGGGCTATGCTGTGAAATTCCATCTGCAAACACCTAAGAGTCTTCACTAGCCAGTTTGCGTTTCATCGCCCTGGCCTGGCAGCTTGTGCACGTGGTTTGCCCCGATGCTGTCTTTGTTTTGTGCCATGAGAAGCAGGGCTCTCGCCGAGTCCTTCTTGGCGCTCGGCCCCAGCAAAACACAAGGTCATGGGTAACAACCCACATCCAACAGCTGCCCTTGCTCCATGGCAGGTCCGTCACTCGACTCCTCGCATTCCATCCAGCTCCAGACAGGCTGGCCAATGACAGCATCCAAAGCAAGGCCAGCGGGTCCCTTTCCAAGCCCAGCACCCAGAGTAGCCGCTACCACCCACGCAGCTCGGCGCACGCAGAGGCAGCGCTGCACCGTGTGGGCTGTGGGTTCTTACACTGTGATTCCATAGCTGGCCCATGAGCAAGAAGGGGTCATTGTCCATCCGAGTGCCCCCTCCGTGGTCTCCAGGGCTAGACACAGCCACGACAGCTCCTTGAAAACCCTGAGCCACCGTTGCATCTTGCTTTCGGAGCCCCTGGGTGGCTGGAGCTGTGCAGTGGGGCCCTGGGTTTCTCCCTGGCCTGGCCGTTGGTCCAAACACAGTTGCACCAGCAGGGGGCACTCAGCTTCACAGCTGCGGCAAGTCACAACTCCTTGATGCCTGCCGGCAATAATATTTGTGTCTGTGCATGTCCAGGGTGGGAAGCTGGTTCTCTTACCTATAAAGCCACCTGCTGCTTCAGCTAGTCAGGACACCACGAGAACAATAGACCCTGCGGGCCCTAGTGCCAAGCTAAATAACCCCGGTCTCGGGCAGGGTGTTTTTGTGTGAGACAGAAGCAAAACAAACATCGTCTCTGTAGAGGAGGCAGGAACGGGCAGTGGCTGCCCACGGCAAATTGCTGAGGGGACAATACTGGCAATTGCTTTGGAAACTGCAGCTCCTGTTCTCACCCAGACGCACGGCTCCAGGGCCCTGGGGACATCTGGCATGACTCCAACCTCCCCCCTTCCCCGCCAGTCAGTGCCCTCCAGCAGATCCCCCACGCCATCCCACTCCGGAGAGCCAGCAACGGAGGCCAAGCACAGCTGGTGCGACAGGCACAGTGTCACACAGCGTCTGCCCTTTGCAGATTCTCCAGGGTTGGGAGGGAATGGGGCCATTGCCAGCTCTGGTGCTGCTCACAAAGTCCCAGCTCCTTTGGCCTGTCACTCTCTGTGTTCGGGCAGCACCCTGCACAAGGCAGGCATAGAAAATGGGCAGTGCCATGGGGCACTCTGCCCCTTGGGGGCAGCACTGCCCACTGGTCAGTCCCCTGTCAGGTGACGTGGCCTTTAAGGTTTCAGGTGGTTGGACCCACAAGGCCCGAGGAGATCTAGGGAGAGAGGAAAGGGGTCCAGGGAAGAAATAGCAGTTAAAAGGGATCCGGTTACTGAATCTTTAAGGGGCTGGGACCCGGAGCTTTGCGAGGGGCAGGGCAGGGCTCCCTTCTCACCCAGCCAACGAGGAATGAGTTGGGAGAAGGGGCCAGTGTAAATGCTGCCTCTGCCTAGCACAAGGCAGGTGTCTGTAGACACTGGGCAGCTAGAAGGCTCCTGCAGGGCCCTGAGTTAGCAGGGAGAAGAGAGCGGCAGGGGAAGGACTGTTTGGGAAAAGCGCCCCACTGGCAGAGAAGCTGGTCAAAAGCCCTGTGGCTGGCCTGAACCACAGGCCAGCCCCGAGCTGGGGAAAACTCCTGCCCTAAGGAGGGAAGCGGGAAGGACAGTTTGGAAGACAGCCTGGTGTGTGCCAGAGAAGCTGAGGATTGGAAGGCGCTGAAGCCTCTGGGGTTTGCTCCCTTTGTGCTGCCCATTTCTAGGCCTGCTTTGTACCGTGCCCACGTGGCCTCCCTGATCTCCCGTGAGCCCGGCCCTGGCATGGCAGCTGTGGTGGGGACTCGCCAGAGGCGCCGCCTGGACAGCCCCGTGTTTGTGTCTCCCCAGGCTCCACGTGCGGGACTACAGCGGGACGGCCGGCAGGACGAGCAGCCTCAGCCCCCCGGGGACGGCCTTCAGCACCAAGGATGCCGACAACGACCGCTGCGGCTGCAAGTGCGCTCAGATGGCGACCGGAGGTAACTGCCACCAGGGGGCGCTGCGGGGCCGTGGGTGGGGCTCGTAGCCGATTCAGCCCTGAATGACCGTGCTGAGGCTGGGAGGCGTGTAACTGGGTCTCTTCCGTCGTGGTCCATCTAACGCTCCCTGCAGGGATCGGCTCCCACTGGGTCCAGCCGAGTATTCTCCAGGATCCTCGGCCCCTGGGAACGCCTCTGTTGCTCTCCTTAGCGCTGCAGTGAGATAACGAAGGCCCTTCCCTGCCTGGGCAGCGCCCATTGCTTCTCGCGCCCCCAATGACTCCAGCTCTGGCAACGTCCCAGCCGCTCCTCCCCCAGCTCTCCCCCCCCCCCCCCCGGCGATATCATGGTACCGCCTGACTAGGGAGACACAGGAGAGCAGGAGCTCGCTGCTGGGCTTCCCTGGGCAGCGCTGGGAAAGTGACAGCCCCACAGAGAGCCAGTCAGCCCCAGCCCCCACCTTCGCCCTGGGGCTCTGGTGCGCCGTCCCTCTGACCCCCTCTCTGTGCCCTAGGCTGGTGGTTCGATGCCTGCGGCCCATCCAACCTGAATGGGATTTACTACCCCGCTAGCCCCGCGACGGTCCGCTACAACGGCATGAAGTGGCACTACTGGAAGGGGCCCAGCCACAGGCTCAAGGCCACCACCCTGATGATTCGGGCTGCGGACTTCTGAGAGGCCCCAGACGGGACGAGGTGCTGGGGCTGGGCTGTCCCTGCAGGGGAGCCGAGCCGGGCCGGGCTGCACCAAGGCTCCTGTGGCGCCACGTGAACGGCCTCCGGCCCCGAGGGCGAGCTGGCACAGCGCTCTGGACACCTGCTTAGCCCTGCCTCTGTACGGTGCCTCCTCCCCGCCACGCCAGCGCTCGCTCCCGGGCACCAGCCAGCGAGGACGGGCCCTCCAGCTCGTCCAAACGCAGCCTGCGTCCAGGTCTTAATCTCGTCCCGGTTCAGGAGCTGGCTCACAAACATCCTGCTGTTTCCTGGGGAGCCGGGGGCTTGTGACACTGGGGTCATGTTGTTCAGATAAAGCATCAGTGGAGAGCGCAGCTGTGCTGGATGAGTCCCTGGGCGTGAGCTGGGGGGCTGATCTTACCCCCCCAGTCTGGGTGCATCGGGGCTGGGCTGGCCCCAGCGCGCTGCCCTGTGGTCCGGGCTGCTTGGTGTGCAAACCAAATGGGCAGCGAGGGAGGGGAATGCCCAGCCCCCACCCCCGCCCCCACCCCCCTCGTGTTGCAGGGAGGGGCAGGGTCTCAGCCCGGGGTGAGGGTTTGAGAACATGCAGCCCCTGGATCCCCACGGCCCCTGGGGACAGAAACCCCCGAGGGGGGCCTGCTGAGCACTCTGGGGCTGGGAGAGGAGACGCAGACTGGCGGGGGTTGGCCGAGAGGCTCTGTGCCCTTGCCTGGTGAGGCTGCAGCGCCTCGCAACCGGCCTGTACGAACAGGTATCCCCACCTCACAGCCAGGGAAAGGCGGGCACCCAGCGGGCAAGGGATGTGCCGAGGTCACACAGGGAGGCAGCAGAGGAGCTGGGAAGAGAACCCAGGGGTCCTGACCCCCCAGTGGCCTGTTCTAAGCTCTTTCTGCCCCTCTGTCACGTAGCACAGAGTCCCTGCTGAGCACGTCGCCAGGCTTTGCCAGCAGGGCCCAGCGTCTGGGGCGGTGACAGCCCCGCGGAGACGTCACAAAGCCACGAGGCGCTGCAGCGTGAAGAGGGCAAAGCTGGCAGGTTCCCTCGCCCGGCTGCTGCTCACCCCGAAGGCAGGCACCGGAAACTGGGCCAGGCTCAGGCAAAGCCCAGGGCTGGGTCGGGTCAAGGCCCCTGCACCTCAGTGAACGAGGCCCCGGGCTCAGGGTTGGCGCCGTCTGGGGTTGTAACAGAATGGGTGCATGGCTGGGAGGGCAGGTATGCCACGCGCAGCACACAGGGGTCTGGGGCCCAGTGAGCAGGGGGCTGAGCCAGGCGCCCCTGGAAGGCAGGTGGTTTGGATCCTGGCACTGTGGTTTGTTCATAACCCCCAGCCACCATCCACCCTCTCCAAAGCAGCTCTACAGAGGTGATGCCAGGCGACCACTCCCCCCCCATGCACACAAAGAGGGAACCCCAGACCATGCAGGAGTCAGAGCTGCACTGGGGCCTGGGTGTGCTTTGGAAAGGCAAAGTTATGGTGCTGCTACCCTCTCCCTGGGTCTAACCCCCCCCAAACGGCCAGTGCAGCAACGATCCCGCCTTCCCGGGGAGGAGGGGCATGCTCAGGAGTTGGCGTGGGGCACTGAAATGCTAACCCCAAAATTGCCATGTGCCAGCAGCCAAAATGCCCATGCCTCCTGGCTCTCGCTGCCCATCCCAATGAGCTCTGTGTTCGTGAGCACTGGGCTGCACACATGGGTTTGTTACTGTAGGGTTGCTCACGAGCACTGGGCTGCACACATGGGTTTGTTACTGTAGGGTTGCATATGAGAATCTGAGTGCAGATGCAAATATGAATTTCCATGCATGCAAAGGTTGTGCGGGAAGATTTTGTGGGTCCATTTCAAAGGCCTCTTATCCACTCCAGGGGGTTAGTTTCCCTGCCTTGGCAGCTGCTCTCAGGGCAGCTTTTTAATTATCCATGTGGATGGGGCTGGCTTCTTCGAGGGCACCTCTGAACCTCCAGGGCCCTTGGTCATACTCAGCAGGGAGAGGTGAGAGCTGGGCGAGGGCAGGCGCTGCTGGCCAATCCAGACTATAGAAGGCCTCTCAGCTCAGTGCCTGGGGAAGGAGCTAGGCCGTGCGCACAGGGCAGTAGCTGGCCTGTGGGAAAAGCAGCCCCTTTACTGTCCCAGGTAAAAGCTGACCTGAAAAGAACCTAGCATTAAAATTAGTCTGCTAACGCTCCCTGGACTCAACCAAAGAGGTTCTCCTATTTCAATTCCATTGCAACATTAGCCAATTTGAAAAATGTTGTAGCCCATCTAGTTTGTTAGATTTCAGCTTTAAAATCTAATTGGCCCCCTGGCAAATTCATAAACTAGCCCCACATCAGCACTTAGAGCTGTGCGTTACGCTTGGCATTTCTGACCTCCTAGCGTGCTGTATTAGGACAGTGGCCTTTGCCTCGAATCCCACTATGTGCAGCAATTTCATCTCTTCCCCCCAGTGGCTGGGCGGCAGGGGGCTGTGGCGAGACAGAGGCTGAGCGAATGGGAAACTGACACAAAGTGTTCTTATGGCTGGTGGTGCCAGGGGATTCACAGGGCACAGCCTGAGCTGGAGAGGATGCTGCTCCAGAGGCAGCGTCTGCTGTTACCATCCCGTCTACACGTCAGACAGTTCACCCCCCTCCCCTGCAGCTGTGAGCACTGCCGTAGTAACATCTGGCCACCTGTCAGCACCCCGCAACCAGCTGATGTTGGATAGGAGAAGAGGGCAAATTGTAGGATACAGGCTGTAGGGTGCTGGGGAGTTCACTGGATGCCCCCCAGCTTCCATGGGCTCTGATACAAACAGCCCCCGAGCCCGGCACAGGGGACATGATAGGCCAAGGGGGCAAGTGAGCAAGGGAACCCCGCTCCCCATGGTGCCACCTGGAGGCTGAGGACCCAGGCATGCTCCCCCCGCCCCCCATCATACCAGCTGTGCCCGACCCAGCTGCTGCCAGGGGCTGCTGGAGCCTATATGTAAGTGAGCCCTGCCCTCTGCTGGCCATGCCAGTCCGGCCGGATACAGGTATCGAGATGCCCAAGGCCCGATGCCTGGTTCTCATCACCCCCGGCGCAGGCAGGATGACCCCGCTGGGCTCAGTGCACTCCCACCAGAACCAGGCCGGGGCTCCCCCGTCCAGCTGGGGTTTCCAATCCAAGTGAGAAGTGCTGCCAGGATTCCTTACGACTCTTTCCCCAACCCCCGAGCCCTGCCCTCGTCTGCCTGTGCCCTGAGAGCCGGATCCAGTGGAAGCAGCTGGCCTGGCCTCCTGGCGCTCGGCAGCAGGGATTGTGGGCACTGCACCCACAGCCCAGCCTGCTTGGGAAGGGCGCCAGGCCCCAGTAAGCGCTGACACCGCTCAGCAAGGTCTGTGCCACGGGGCGCCTGTGGCAGCAGCTGGACCCAGCCCAGAATCCAATGCAGGGGGCCAGGCCCCCCCCGGGGGCCTCCTCTCAGACCTGCCTGCAGCCAGCGCTGCTCACCCAATGCACAGTCCTGGGGCAGGATCCCACATTGCTGCGGGCAGGGGTGGGCTCTGCTGGGTCACAGAAGCTCGCCCGAGGCCTGGCCTGGATGGGGCTGGGGGCTCAGGCTGGCACCAGCATTGCGAGGGCACCGCCAGGCGCGGCCCCTGTCTCCGCCCGCCAGGCCCGGCCCTCCGGTGCGGGGGTGTCCCGGCTCCCCTCCGCGTAACGCTCCTCCCCAGCGCCGCCTCCCTCCGCCGGGCTTCCGGGAGCCCTCGTGATCCGCTCCGCAGCCACCAGCTCAGCGCAGCGCCCCGCAGCGAGCCCCGCTCGGCCGGTGACTGACCCGCGGGGCGGGGAGCTGGGCACACGCCGGGGGTCGCTGGCGGGGCCCGGAGCTGGGAGCGCCCCGTGCGCCCGGGGCGAGCGCCGGTTCGCCCGCCCCGCTGCAGCTCTTTGGGCGCCCCAGGCCTTCCCCAGTCACCCCCGTTCCAGGTCTCGGGGGCTGCTTCTAGCAGGGGTCCCCGGTCCCTGGCTGGGGGGTTCCCCGGTCCTGCCAAGCGTGGTTAATTGATGGGGCCTGGGGGCTCCGGTGCGGGCGTGGCGCGTAGCTGTGCCACCTCTGGTGCCATGGCTCTGGGGTTGTTATCACAGCCCCGACCTGGGACGCTCCCCAGCCTGGCACATGCCACACGGATCGCGGCCAGGAATTCACTCTGTTGCTGTGTGCGGGGCTGGGGGCCGGCCCCACTGGTAAACGACATGTTTGAGGCTGGAGAGTTCCGGGCGCAGCCTGTGGGAAGCCCCAGACGGTGGCCGGTGGCTGCAGGATTTATGGGGATCCCTCCGAGTGGGGAGCTTGGTCTGGGGGCGCTCAGCCTCGCTGGAGCCAGCTGCGAGTCCAGCCCCTGCCCCAGCTGTACCAGGGCCCCTGGACTGGGGCTGTAGGGTGCTATCGATGGATGTGTTCTCTCCTCAGCCGGTGCCCTGTGCTGGATCCTCAGCGCCATGTGCTGGCTCCGTGCTGCGGCCCTGCTGCTCTGGGCAGGGCTGGGCCTGGCCCAGGATTACCCATTCCGGGACCCCACCCTGCCCTGGGAGCAGCGGCTGGACGACCTCATCGGGCGGCTCACCCTGGGGGAGCTGGTGCTGCAGGTATGGAGAGGGTCTCTGTAGCCAGAACAGCAACCCCACTGACAGCTGCATCCCCGGGGGGGGGGGGGCGACAGCCTCTGCTCTCCCCATGGGGGGGGGGGCGGTGAGGCGAGGGCAGCATCCTTGGGGCCTCGGCGTCCCACTGTGGGAGTCTGGGCCTGGCAGGGCACCCTATAAAGACCCTCGGTCCGAGGGGAGGGAGCTGGGAGGGAGCCCAGTGGGGTGGGGTTTCTGAATTGGAGGGGGTGGGTCAAGCTGGGTGCCCCTGGAATCTCCCATCCCACAGATCCCCCCCCCCGCAGGTGGTGCCTCCCCAGCCCTGTCCATGTCTCCTGCTGGGACGGAGAATCAGATCTGGCATGGAAGAGCCGAGCGTGCCGGCTACCCCACCTCTCTGCAGGGCCAGGCCAGGTGAACAAGGGCAGCCCCTTGGCAGAGTGCCCAGCCTCATATGTCCCTCAGTGCCCCCCTTCACCTCTGGTGTCTGCCCAACAGATGGCGAGAGGTGGCGCTAAGTACAACGGGCCAGCGCCCCCCATTGAGCGGCTGGGGATCAAGCCCTACAACTGGAACACCGAGTGCCTGAGGGGGGATGGGGAAGCCCCCGGCTGGGCCACGGCCTTCCCCCAAGCACTGGGCTTGGCGGCCTCCTTCAGGTACTGTCTGAACAGGGGGGCTCCTGTGCTGCCATGTCTGGGCATTCCCCCAGGCCGTGCTGGGGCCTAGCCCAGCACAGGCTCTGTGCCTGGGCATGTGTCTGCCCCAGCTCTGCCCAGGGCAGGGGCAGCTGCTGTGGCACTGAGGGGACCTGTGCCATCTCTGGGCACAGCCCTGGCTCATGCCCCGATGCTTCAGCTGCTCTCCCCTCCCCCACAGCCCCGAGCTCATCCACCGCGTGGCCAATGCCACTGCCACGGAAGTGAGAGCCAAGCACAACTACTTCATGTCCACGGGCAACTACGGCGACCACACAGGCCTCAGCTGCTTCAGCCCGGTGCTGAACATCATGAGGCACCCGTTGTGGGGCAGGAACCAGGTAACAGCCGGACCGGGAGTGGGGTGGGGGAGGGGGAGCCCAGGACTGGGAGAGCAGGGGGCTGCTGGTGGGACTGAGGGGCATCAGCAGAGCTGGGATGGGAGGACTGGGATAGCAGGGGGCTGTAGGTGGGACTGAGGGGCACCGGCAGAGCTGGGGGAGCGGGAGCCCAGGGTCTGCGGGTGGGACTGAGGGGCACCGGCAGAGCTGGGGGAGGGGGAGCCCAGGGGCTGCGGGTGGGACTGAGGGGCACCGGCAGAGCTGGGGGAGGGGGAGCCCAGGGGCTGCGGGTGGGACTGAGGGGCAACGGCAGAGCTGGGGGAGGGGGAGCGCAGGGGCTGCAGGTGGGACTGAGGGGCACCGGCAGAGCTGGGGGAGGGGGAGCGCAGGGGCTGCAGGTGGGACTGAGGGGCACCGGCAGAGCGGTGTGTGCCCTGGTATTCCCTCCCAACACACCTCGCACTTTCTCCCTGCCTGAATCCAGATGTGTTAGGGCCCCTCTGGCAGACCCTGCAAGCTCCCTCCCTCTCCCCCTGTGGCTTGTGGTCCCTTGGCCTCTGTGCTGAGGCTGCCCCTATCGCCCCTTGCACTAATGTGTCTGAGATGTGGGCCCACGAGGGACTGCAGAGCCCCGCTCCTCCCCCGGGTCTCATTTCCCCAAGTCCCCAGGCGACGGCAGCTCTAGGACTGTTTGGAAGGGCAGGTGGGGAATTGGCAGCTGTCGCAGAGCAATGAGTGATGGGGCTGGGGGGAGCAGGGGTTGCATCCCCACAGCCAGCGCCCCAGCAGCGGGGGGGGAGGGGGCGGCAGCAGCAACGCGTGTATCTGTCTCTCCTCAGGAGACGTACGGCGAAGACCCGTTCCTGAGCGCAGAGCTGGCCGTGGCGTTCGTGCAGGGGCTGCAGGGCGACCACCCCCGTTACGTCAAGGCCAGTGCCGGCTGCAAACACTTCAGCGTGCACGGGGGGCCCGAGAACGTGCCCGTCTCCAGGCTCAGCTTTGATGCCAAGGTGAGTGCGACACTCCCTGGCCGTGAGGGACCCTTAGCGTGAGAGTCTGGTCTGTGCTTGCTGGGGGTCAGCTCCCCTGCTCCTCCGGCCACAAGCGCTGCCCCACAGGCCCCGCTGGCTCATTACAGGCTAGCGATAGGCCCACTCCAGCCACTGGACGCATGCAATATTCACAGGTTTGCAGCTCCCAAAGGAGCAGGCCAGTTCCACCTCCGCTCACCACCCTGCTCAGCACCCAGCGCTGAGAGCCCTGGGCAGTGAGAACAAGGGAGCGGTTATTTAACACAGCCCAGAGATTGGAGTGAGCAAGTTGAGTGATGGAAACAAACTCAAATAAACTCGTCACACACACGCTAGAGCAGGCCTGGGGTGGGGGGCAGTCTCCATCCCTGGTCAGCTTCACATCCACGTGGGAAGTTTGTCTGAAGATCTGCTCCAGGAACGATTGTAGGGCAGGTCTCTGGCCGGCGCAGTACAGGGGCCTGTCTGGATCCCAGCGCTCCCTTCTGGCCCTGGAATCTCTGGAGGTGTGAAGAACCCAGGCTTGTTGAACCAGCTACTTTTCTGCCTGATCGAGCAATGCTCACCCACCATCCTTCCAGGCTTGGCTGTGATCTTCGTTCAGGAGACAAGTCACGCTGTCAGCTTGCCTGCTAGGTGAAAGTTACGGTGTGTTTCCTTGCGGTACCTGATATACCAGACAAATCCTTTGATCTTAGTCCTAAGCAGCGCTCCCACCACGCCTGCCTGATTGTTTTTCCTGTAGGTTTTTTCTCCTGGAGATTTCACAATCCTAGCCCTGGTGCCTGGCTTGGTGTGCACATAGGCATCCATTGTAAGACCTACGATGCACAAACACATGTGACCAGACAGATAGATGAGCGTCTGTCACCCCTTGCCTGCAAGGATCCTGGCTGAGGTGTGTCACCTCCCGGTGATCTGCCTTATCTTCAGAACGTACTTTTCAGTGTAGGTACAGGACGCCTGAAATATGACCCGTACACACATTTACGACCAGTGGGAGAGACCTCACATGCCACCCTTGGGTGCATATATCTGGCCTAGGGCATCCCTGTACGATTCTGTGGTCTCTGGGTCCGGGTGAGCTCCGCCAGGGCTGATGTTGGGGGCCACGGGGTGGGGATGGGGTCTGCGCCAGGCTCGCGGCCCTGACCGAGTGCTCTGCGTCCTGCAGGTGCAAGAGCGGGACTGGAGAATGACCTTCCTGCCCCAGTTCCAGGCCTGTGTGCGCGCTGGCTCCTACAGCGTCATGTGCAGCTACAACAGGTACCGGGCGAGGCAGGCCCGCGGCCGGACAGGCACCGAGACGGGGCACGCGGCTGGGGGGCTGTGCCCGGGGCAGCGGTCTCTGCAGGCCGCTCCTTGCCCGTGCTCAGCATTAGCTTCTCCTGGAGGAGACGAGGGCTCTTCTCATACACACACCCCTCTGCCCTGGAAGGGGGCAGGTCAGCAGCCTGAACCACACCGCAGCTGTACAGCTTTCGAGCTGAGCAGGGTTGGCTCTGTTTGGGATTTGGATGGAGTCCCCAAGTGGCTCAGGAGGGGGCGCTATTCCACCCACGTCTCTGTTGAGCCAATGCCCCTGCATGCTGCTCGGGGGCGCTGTCCTCTAGAAGAGAAGTCAAACCTCGGTCCTCTCCGTCTGTCATTGCTAGTGATCTCATGGCAGTTCTGGGGCGAGTCAGGGCGGGAGCCCTGTGGCCTGGGGTTCCCAGGTGGGCAGTTACATTCTGCTGAAGTGAATCCCCCTGCAATTCCAACTGAGTGCAGCGTTCTCCTTCACTTCCTGTCCCAAACTGCCAGGCACTGTTAAAACAGCTGCCGCGCCCCGCCCCAGAGGTGGCTGCATTCGGCATTGCAATAACTGCCAGACCCAACCCGGCAGGATCAACGGCGTGCCCGCCTGCGCCAACAAGAAGCTGCTGACAGACATCCTGCGGGCAGAGTGGGGCTTCCAGGGCTACGTGGTGAGCGACGAGGGGGCCGTGGAGTTGATCATGCTGGCCCATCGCTACACACACAGCTTCCTGGAGACTGCCATCGGTGAGCCTGGACGCACACAGCCCACGGCCCAGGAGCCTGGCCCCACTTGGCCGAGAGCTGCCTGGGCTGGGAACAAGGCAGGGCCCAGCTGCTGCTGGTGCTACTAGAGCAGAACTGGCATCTGAGGGCAGGGGCACAGTCAGTGGGGGGGGGGCGCGGGGGCGGGATAAGGTGGGCACTGGTTTGATGGTCAGGACTCCTGGGTTCTATTCCCAGCTCCGCCACTGACCTGCTATGTGACCTTGGGCAAGTCACACACACGCATGTGCCTCAGTTTTCCCTCTGTACAAACCCTCCTGCTCCCCTTCCCAAGGGCCCGTGAGGCCTAGTTAACAAGGGTGCTGGAGCCTCAGTTCAAGAGCTGAGCTCATTGCCCCCAGCCTGGCAGGTGCAGAGGGTTGGGGGCCCTCGGGGGGGGGGAAGGGGGGCAGAGGCTGAGCCCGGCGGTAACGCGCTGTTTCCTGTCTCTCTGCCACGCTGCAGCCTCGGTGAACGCTGGCTGCAACCTAGAGCTGTCCTTCAGCCTGACGGAGAACGTCTTCATGAGCACCAGCGAGGCTGTGGCCAAGGGTAACATCACGCTGGAGGTGAGAAGCTCTGGGGGCAGCGTGGATGGGACACCCCCCACCGGAGCAGGGCATGGGGCCGGCAAGCTCAGCACCAGGGGCCCCGGGCCCCAGGGCATGGACTTACTTGGGCTGGGTCACCCTGCTTGGGCTGGGAGAGCGCCGGGTACCTGGGACTGGCGGGAGAGTGGATGTGGGGTGGGAGCCCGTCTCCCCCAAGTCTGAGCTTGAGCCACCCCCTGCGCCGGCATGACTGGGATGTGGGGCTGCAGCGGCCCCCCCAGATCTGAGCTCTGGCTGCCCCCTAGCCGGTGTAACGGGATCTCGCTGCCCTTTGCAGACGGTGAGGGCCCGGGTCCGGCCACTCTTCTACACACGTCTGCGGCTGGGGGAGTTTGACCCCCCTGCCATGAACCCCTACAGCGCCCTCGACCTGAGTGCTGTGCAGAGCCCCACCCACAGGAGCCTCGCCGTGGAGGCCGCCGTCAAGAGCTTTGTGCTGTTGAAGAACGAGGGGGGGACGCTGCCCCTCAGCGCCCAGGCCCTGGCCGGCAAGCGCATCGCGGTGAGTGTCCCGCTCGGGGCGGGGATGGGGGGACCCACTGGGGCCGTGGTGGCTGGGAGGCCGCGGGGGCTGGGAGGCCGCGGGGGAGCCCAGGCTGACCACCCAGCAGAGCACACAGCCCCTGGCATCCTCAGTCACTGCGTTCCCTGCCCCAGAGAACCGCGGCCGCACTGGGGCTCCCTGCCCCACACCGGACACCTCAGCTGGGGACTGCGTGACACCAGGGGCACCCTGCCACGTTGACAGACTGCCAGGGGCCCCACAGCCACACCCCCCTGGAGCAAGCTGCAGTCCCCCACCCTTCAGTACCAAAGGGTGCCCTGTGTAGACTGCGGGTCCTGGCAGGCACTGGAGCCTGGCTGATGAGAGCAAGAGGGAGCAAGGCGTGGTGGGGCCTGGGGACCCGGGGGGACACTGCACGGTGGGGGGGCACTGCACAGGGGGTTTGGGGCAGGTGCTGCTCGATGGGGGGCAGTGGGCGCTGCATGGGGGGCGGGGGCTGCTCGATGGGGGGTGGTGGGTGCTGCATGGGGGGGGTGTGCTGCTTGATGGGGGGGCAGTGGGTGCATCATGGGGGGCGGGTGCTGCTCGATGGGGATGGGGGGCGGTGGGTGCATCATGGGGGGCAGGCGCTGCTCGATGGGGGTGGTGGGCGCTGCTCGATGGGGGGCAGTGGGCGCATCATGGGGGGGGGCGGGCGCTGCTCAGTGGGACCTGGGGGCCTGGACGGAGGCTGCACAGTGAGGGGGGGCACTGCACAGGTGAGCTTGGGGCAGGCGCTGCTCGATGGGTCCCAGGGACAGCAGGCGCTGCGTGGGGCAGGGGGGAGTGCGGGAGTGGGGGCCAGCACGGCCGGCCCTCCTCCAGAGTGAGGCTCAAAGCTGCCAGGGGCTGCATTAGGCCAGCGCTTGACCCACCCAGCTCATTCCATGGCCCCCCTGGCCCTCCTCCCCCCGGCTTCTGTGCGCCGCCTGGGCCCTGGGGCTGCCAGGGTGGAGCGGGCGGCTCCTGTCCCACCCTCAGCTGTTTCCCCTCCTCTGCAGGTGGTTGGTCCCTTTGCCGACAACCCCAGGGTGCTGTTTGGGGACTACGCACCCATCCCGGACCCCCAGTACATCTACACCCCCAGGTAGGGCAAGAGCAAAACCCACCCCCCCATCGGTTACTGGGATCCCCCAACCCCGGAGCTCAGGCTGCTGCCCTGATCCATCCGTCAGCTGGGTGGGGAGGGTGCTGTGGCATTTCTCTGCTCTGTGGACTGGGCACATGGCACTGCTTGGTTCCTGGTCCGAGCCGGGCAGCTCCCAGGGCAAAGGGGCATCGGTGGGACTCCCCCATCCCCGCCTGACACCTGGTGCAGAATTGCCCATTGGTCCCACTCGGCCCTGCCGGGGAGGCGGATTCTCCGTCTGGAGGGGGGTGCCCGGGTGCCAGCACTGGAGGGGGGTGCCCGGCCCCTGGATCAGTGACGTCGCTGATGGCAGGCTGGTCCCATCCCGGTGCAGGAGGGGCCTGGAGACCCTGCCAGCCAACGTCAGCTTCGCCGCAGGCTGCAGCGAGCCCAGGTGCCAGTACTACTCGCCGGGCGAGGTGGAGGGGGCGGTCTGGGCAGCCGACGTCGTCGTGGTGTGCCTGGGCACAGGTATGGGGGGCGAGGGCAGGCGGGGGGGCAGCAGGGTCCCCGGGCAGTGATGGGTGGCCTGGTCTGGATCTGAGGGGGTGGGCTCAGCCGCTCTGGCATTTGCCTTCCTGCCCCCCCCCTCCCCCCCCAGATCCGCAAGAGGCTGTGGCAGAGCCTGGTGCGGGGGCAGGGCTGGGCCTGCGGACTCAGGGCTCAGGCTGCCGGTTGTGTGAGGGGCCTCCCACCAAGACAGCCCGTGAGTGCCCAGGGCGGGTAGGGCCCGGGGCCCCCTGCCGGGCTGCCTGCTCCCCAAAGGGTGCGGCGTGAGCTTCTCCTCAGCATGGCAACTCCCACAATTCCTCACTCCGCCAGGAGCCCTCGGCCAAGGGGACCAGGATGTTCCCCACACATCATGTCCCCGCCGGGTCGGGGGGTGGAGATGAGGCACATGCTCTGCACGGGGGGCGTGACCCAGCCCCTGGCAGCCCAGGGCGGGGGCATCACAACTGACTGGCGCTGGCTCTTCCTGCTCAGGGACTGACCTGGAGACAGAGGCGAACGACCGACGGGACTTGTCCCTGCCCGGGCACCAGCAGGAGCTGCTGCAGGACGCCGTGGCCTGGGGTGAGGTGGTTTGGGGCGCACTCACACCCAGGGGGCTGCAGGGGGTGGGAATCTGGGCACCCGTGAGGAGCTGCCAGGGGGCCGGATGTGTGGGCACAGCACCCCCTGAGGCTCAGCCCAGCCCACCCTCGGGGGGGGCCCATCTCCCCATTGCCCCTGCGCGTGGGTGGCCCTGGAGGGACTGAGCTCAGTGCCCTGCGTGTCCAGCCCAGAGACCACAGTGATGGGCTCCCATGGAAGAGCCCAGTGGGACAGAGAGTTGGGGTATTCGGAGCATCGCAGACCTCAGTTGGCCTGGTCTAGGGATGAGACCCCAGCATGCGCTGCCCCACGGGCTTCCCTGAGGTAGTGTGGGGCCCCGATGTGCTGTCGTCCCCCAAGCTGCCATGCCAAGGGGACGGGCTCTGGACTGACCTGGCCTGTCCCTTCCAGCCGTGGGGCGCCCCGTCATCCTGCTGCTGTTCAACGCGGGGCCACTGGACGTGGGCTGGGCCCAGGCCCACCACGGAGTAGGCGCCATCGTGGCGTGCTTCTTCCCAGCGCAGGCCGCGGGCATCGCCATCATCAAGGTGCTGCTGGGGGAGGAGGGGGCCAGCCCGGCAGGCAGGCTCCCGGCCACCTGGCCAGCTGGCATGGATCAGGTAAGGCCCAGGGGCACTGGTGCTGGGGGCTCGGAAATCGGAAAACCCCCAGCTCCCCCACCTATTCCTGAGGCCAGCTTGGCACCATGCCCCCCCATGCCCACATGGCACCATGGCCTGTGGTTGATATCTTCCATCCCTTGTGGCTGCAGGTGCCAGCCATGGAGAATTACACCATGGAGGGGCGCACGTACCGGTACTATGGGCCAGTGGCCCCGCTCTACCCCTTCGGCTACGGACTGTCCTACACCACCTTCCTCTACCGGGACCTGGCCTTGAGCCCCACAGCGCTGCCCCTCTGCGCCAACCTCAGCGTCTCCGTGGTGGTGGAGAACACCGGGCAGAGGGATGGTGAAGAGGTGAGAGCTCTCCCTGCCCCGGATCGGGGGGCTGTGAGGCAGGGCATGGCTTGGGGGGAATGGGATTGTCATATGGGCCCTGTGCCAGGCCAGCACTTAGCTCTGATGGCTCCTCCCGTGTGGGGCCGGGGCGGTCAGGAGAGGTGGCGCCCTGCTGACTCCTGTGGCATTGGGGTGAGGCAGTGCCATGGTTCTGCCCCAGCCAGTCTCTCAGGTTGTCTCTGAGGGGTGACGCTGCCCATGGAGAAGCAGCGCCTGGCAGGACCCCTCGGTCCCTGCTGGCCTTGCCCTGGGCGCTTGGCTCCCCATTGCTGTTCCTAGCCCACCTCTCCCCTCCCTGCAGGTGGTGCAGCTGTACCTACGTTGGGCGCAGCCCTCCGTGCCGGTGCCCCGCTGGCAGCTGGTTGGATTCCGCCGGGTGCCCGTTGCCGCAGGCCGGGCGGCGAAGCTGCTGTTCCTGGTGACCTATGTGCAGCGCGCCGTCTGGGCCGAGCAGTGGCAGCTGGAGCCGGGCGCCTTCACGCTCTTTGTGGGCGGGCAGCAGCCGGGCCAGGAGACACGTGCCAGCTCCAAGGTCCTGCGGGCGGAGTTCACTGTGACCGGCAGCACCCGACCCCTGAGCCGCTGCTAGGGACAGGGACGGTTCCTGGGGCACTGGAATGGGAACTGCGGGGGGCTAGGATGTGGCCATGTGCGTTGGGACTGGGATCTGGCCCAGCACCCAGCTGGCTGTAGCAGGAAGCGGGGGCACATGGCTGTCTCTATCAGGGTTGGGAGGGCCGGCCCAGCACCTGGCTGGCTGTATTCGGGGGCCCAGCCGGCACTTGGCTGGCTGTACTGGGGGGGTCGGCCCGGCACCTGGCTGGCTGTATTCGGGGGCCCAGCCGGCACTTGGCTGGCTGTACTGGGGGGGTCGGCCCGGCACCTGGCTGGCTGTATTCGGGGGCCCGGACGGCACTTGGCTGGCTGTATTCGGGGGCCTGGCCGGCACTTGGCTGCTGTACTGCGGGGGTCGGCCCGGCACCTGGCTGGCTGTATTCGGGGCCCGGCCGGCGCTTGGCTGGCTCTACTGGGGACAATGGGAGCTCATTCACTTGATGCACAATAAACTTTGCCCAGCGTTGACCCCTATGGAAGCTGCAGCTGGAAATGGGGGTGCTGAGGGACTGGGCTCCCCCATCTTTCTCTGCCAGCCCCTGCCTGGGCCTGGCAGCGCTGTTCCCCGCCTGCAGCCATGCACTGCAGGCCAGCAGGGGGCGCTGGAGCCATGGCACAGGTTGGAGGGGGTCCTGGCGGGATTGCATGGACCATGTGGCCGCACACTCCGGTGAGCACTGAGTCCACCTGGGTGCTGGTTGAACCCCTGCTATGTAGGAGCCCCCCCCCCAATCAGAGGGGTGCTTCTCAGATAGGCCCCTTCCCCCTGACCTGACCCCCCAGCAACAGCACTCCCAAGGGGGCCACGGCTCCCCCACTGTGCCCAGGCGACAGGAGCGGCACAAAGCTCCTGGCACCGGGATGGGACGTGCTGACCTGCCCTGCCCCCAGGCACCCTCCTCCCAGCTGTCATGCCCCCCTTTCTCCGCTGGGTGGCGCCCCCCTTCCTTACAGCCCAGCCAGGCTCTGGCCAAGTGCAGGGAGGGGCTGGGAACGGAGGCTCGCCCCTGCCAGGGGCATTGCTCCGTCTGGGCTGGTCTCTCCAGCGCCCGTCCCCATGGGCTCTGCCCGGATCGCTGAGCTCTCGCAGCACCAGCGACCCCCAGATTCCACCACAGACAGGGCAGCCCAGGCAGAGAGAGTGACTCACCGATGGGCACACAGCCAGGCCAGTGAGCGACCCTGCTGTGGGTGCTGCCCTGGGGCAGGAGCTTGGCCGAGCGGGCAGCCCTGCCACCT
Organism: Emys orbicularis; assembly: GCF_028017835.1. Taxonomy (NCBI): domain Eukaryota; kingdom Metazoa; phylum Chordata; order Testudines; family Emydidae; genus Emys; species Emys orbicularis. Next base: position 3,249,370 of record NC_088705.1, on the reverse strand, counting down.
CCCGGCCCAATGGCTATGGGTCGGCCATGTCCCAGGGCCCTGCTGCCGCAGGTGCCACCTGGTCAGGAGAGACCTGGAGCCCAGCTCCCTCCTCCCCAGCCTGGCACAGCAGGGGATGATCCCAGCCCACATCCCCTCCCCTCCGGCAGGCTGCAGGGGCCAAGCTGGCTGGCTGAATAGAGGTGGGAGGTCCCTGGCACTGGCAGGCTCACTGGCCCCACCAGCGTGGGGGCTGGCTGGCTCAGGGACGGGGCAAGGAGCTGTTCCTGCCTGGGCAAGCCCTGCAGGCCAGCGCAGGGCAGGGGGAACCAAGGGCTGGCAGCGTGTGAAATGAGTTACCAAGCTTAGTCCGGCGCCAGGGGACAGGGATGGACACGGGAGCCGTGCTGGGGGGAGGGGGACAGTGCAGGGGGAGGATGGGAGGATGTGGGGGCAGAGGGGTGGATGTGTGGGGGGAGGGGGATGACAAATCCTGCTGGCTCTCCCCCTTCCGCCTGGCAGCATGCCCCCCCCCACACACACACAATGGGCAGGAAGGGACGGGGAGTCCCACAGCTGCCTGAGGTCAGCAAGCCCCAACAGGAAGGGGCGGCCCTGGGAATAGAGCAGGCAGTGGAAAGGGCCCAGGCCGGAACTCAGTCGCTGGCCATGTGCACCTCCCCAGAGCTGGGGGGCACTGGGAGCCGGGAGTGCCACACCAGGGTAGGGCTGCCCTCAGGGCACGGCAGGGATGGATGGGGCTGGCTGTGTGGTCACCTAGGCTGGCACGCCCGTCCCTGCGACATACGTGTGCACCCAGGCACACGCCGTGCACACACGGCCCGCCCTAGCCCTGCCCTCCTTTGATTTCTGTATGATAGCAGGGGTGGGGCTGGGTACTGGGTGGGGAGAGACCATTTGGGGCATGGCACGGGGGGGCAGTTTGGCCCCTGGCATGGGGGGGAACAATTCTTAGCCCTGGCACCCGGTGTGGGCCTTTCCCAGCCCCGCTGCCTTCACGGCTGCTCTCTCTGTGGCTCTGTACGTTACTGAGGCGGCGTCTGAGTGGGGTCTGGGCTGAGCCAGAGGGAGTCAGACCCCGGCTCACGCCAGCCTCAGTCCTGTCTGCAGGGGAAGGATGGCACAGGGCCCTGGTTGTGCCTGGGGTGCCGGGGGGCTGGAGCGAGCATGGACCCAACTCCGCCTTCCACGCAGCGGGGCAACGAAAGGGACCCGGCAGGGCCCTTGCCAAGGGCTTGGGCCTGCCCGGGGTGGGCTCTGTGCCCAGAGCCAATGCTGCTGGCAGGGCCGGCTGGACAATGCCATGGTGGCACCAACAGGGGCAAAGCTCTGTGCTCCTGCATCCCAGGTGGTGCAGCCCCCTTCCTGGCAGGAGCAGCTGGGGCCAGGCGGTGGCCAGCTCCATGGATGCCCCCCTCCCCTCTGTGCCAGGCTGTGTGTGGGGACAGGTCAGGTTACACTGGCCTCTGCCCCCTGCCACAGGGACTTTCCCAAGGGTGAGGGCTGCAGACCCCCGTGCGTCGGGGCATGTGGCTGATCTGCCAAACGGCTCAGGGCTGGGGCTTGTGGGCAGAGAAGGGTGAGGACGGGGCTCCTTGCCCAGCTCTCCCCAGACTCGGGGGCCGGGTCCCCACAGGGCTGTACGGTGCCACGCAGGGATCGGCGGCACTGGGGGCCACGGGGTGGAGGCAGATGCTGCGCCTGGGATGGAGCTGGCACTTTCCATCTGAGAAGTCCAGGGTGCTGCCCAGCTCTCTCTGAGCTGTGAAAGGCTGCTGAGAGATCCTTTATCTCCCCACGGAAGTGCAGCTGCCTCTGGGGTGTGCCGTGGAAGTTGCTTAATGGCACACAGCAAATGCTGCCCAGCCAGTTAGGGCGGGGAGCGACGCTTGGCGCTGGATCCCATGGGAGGGCTCTCGGGGTTTGGGCTGGCAGAGCAGAGTGAGCGGAGTGGAGTTTGGGTGGGACACCTGGTGGGCAACCAGAACCCTACCGAAAGGGCCCTGGGCTCTGTGCTGGCTGGACAGACGGCCCCGGGGTGTTCTGGGTTGAAGGCTGGGGCAGTCTGGCCCTGCAGCCCAAACCTGCCCTCGCTCCAGAGAAACCAGTCAGCCAGGTGGCCTTGAGCCCCACTCTGCCCGGGCTTCTGAGTGCAGTCGGCCACAGAGCTGCCCCTCCTCCAGGGTGATGGGAAATGGGGTGTGTGCATGGCTGTGACCAGTTGTTTGTGTGACTAGCACTGGGTGTGTGGATGAATGTGTATGCACGTGGGTGCACAAGGGTGTCGGAGGGTCTGTCTCTGGGGGAGGTTGTGCGTCTGTGTGTCACTGCCGCCAGCATCTGTGCCGCCAGCAAACTGAAAATAAGCCCTGGCGTTTCCTGCTGCTGCCTTTGGCTCTAGGGAGTCATACAAGCTGCCTGCCTGCGGGGGTGCCAGGTACGAGGGTGCCCTGGGAGCCAGACGGGCACCGTGGGCCCGAGAAGCAGGTAGAGCCATAGGACAAAGCCGAGTTCTGAGCCAGGGTCCTGCCATGCCAGCTGCAGAGCGGTACTCGGGTACTGTCCCCCCCACACCCAGCACTGGGCCAGAAACACTGGCTCTGGGTACCCTGGCACTGGTGGCAGGGTGAGAGCCCAGCCTGAGCGGAATGTGCTGGGAATTCACGCTGGGCCATGGACTCCAGGTGGGCGAGGGCAGGGCAGAGTCACCGGCCCTGCTGCAGATGCCCATGCCCAAGGGATGCACTGTCCTTGCCGCGCAGGGAGCTGCTCCCCCAGGCGGTGGACAAGGGGTGTCAGGCAGGAGGCCAGTAACGATTGCAGGGTCTGGTGACAAGGAGTAGGGAGCGTGCCAGGCTGGATCGGGGCCAAGCAGTCACCAGGGCCTGCTCTGGGATCCCTCCAGCCCAACTCCAGGCCCTGACGGGCAGGATCCCCTCCCGCGGCCCTAGAGAAGCCCAGGAGTGCTGTGGAGCATTCGGCTGGCAATGGCCCAGAGGGAGCGGGTGCCCTTCTCAGGGCAGGGCCGCTGGAGGGGAGAGAGAGCCCAGCTAAGTGGGCACGGAGGGCGAGAGCTGAGGGAGAAGCTGGCGGAGCTAATGCCGTTGCTGTAAGCTTTGCCCAGCAAGGCTGGCACACTGGCTTCCCGCACAGGCCAGGATGAGATCACACCGTGATGCTAATGACAGGTACCGCCCAGCGTCATCACAGAGCTGGGTGTGTGGCCACGCCGGGGCGGGGTAGGAGCGGCCGGCTGGTTCCTTTGTCCCCCACACTCACGGTGAAACTCACACGCCAGGAGTGACTCGGCCTCTATCTATCCCCATCCACCCCTCTATCTATCCCCATCCACCCCATCTATCTGTTTATCTATCCCCATCCACCCCCCATCTATCTATCTATCCATCTATCTATCCACATACACACCCCATCCCCATCCACCCCTCTATCTATCTATCCCCATCCACCCCCTCTATCGATTTATCTATCCCCATCCACCCCATCTATTTATCTATCTATCCCCATCTACTCCTCTATCTATCTCCATCCACCCCCATCTATCTATCCCCATCCACCCCATCTATCTGTTTATCTATCCCCATCCACCCCCCATCTATCTATCTATCCATCTATCTATCCACATACACACCCCATCCACCCCCTCTATCGATTTATCTATCCCCATCCACCCCATCTATTTATCTATCTATCCCCATCTACTCCTCTATCTATCTCCATCCACCCCCATCTATCTATCCCCATCCACCCCATCTATCTGTTTATCTATCCCCATCCACCCCCCATCTATCTATCTATCCATCTATCTATCCATATACACACCCCATCCCCATCCACCCCTCTATCTATCTATCCCCATCCACCCCATCTATTTATCTATCTATCCCCATCTACTCCTCTATCTATCTCCATCCACCCCATCTATCTATCCCCATCTACCCCTCTATCTATCTCCATCCACCCCCTATCTATCTATCCCCATCTACCCCTCTATCTATCTCCATCCACCCCATCTATCTCCATCCACCCCCTATCTATCTATCCCCATCTACCCCTCTCTATCTCCATCCACCGCCATCTATCTATCCCCATCTACCCCTCTATCTATCTCCATCCACCCCCTATCTATCTATCCCCATCTACCCCTCTCTATCTCCATCCACCCCCTATCTATCTATCCCCATCTACCCCTCTATCTATCTCCATCCACCCCCTATCTATCTATCCCCATCTACCCCTCTATCTATCTCCATCCACCCCCTATCTATCTAACCCCATCTACCCCTCTATCTATCTCCATCCACCCCCTATCTATCTATCCCCATCTACCCCTCTATCTATCTCCATCCACCCCCTATCTATCTATCCCCATCCACCCCATCTATCTATCCCCATCCACCCCTCTATCTATTTATCTATCCCCATCCACCCCGCTATCTATATATCCCCATCCACCTCCCTCCCTCCCTATCTATCTATCTATCTATCTATCTATCTATCTATCTATCTATCCCCCAGCTCAGGGCTGAAAGGGACAGTGATAGCTGTGATGAATGGGCTGGGCCCCTCAGGTCTGTGCCCAGCGTATGTTCAGCTGAAATCACAGCCTCCAGTGGCAGTAACTTACCATGAGCTAGAAGGGGGGAACCACAGGCTGAGGGGGAATTGGAGTCAAAGAGGACAGAGCCCTGTGTATGGGGGAGAGGTACCGTACCCTGGGTAGCAGGCCAGCAAGCCTGAGACTGTGAGCAAGGAGCCCCCAGTTTCAAGAAGAGGTGGCTTTGCTGTGCAATAAAGCCAGGACGGAGCTATATATTTGTCAGCAGCTCTGGGAGGGAGCTGTATGTGTGTCAGTGGCTCTAGGATGGAGCTGTGTGTGTGTCAGTGGCTCTGGGATGGACCTGTGTGCGTGTCAGTGGCTCTGGGATGGAGCTGTGTGCGTGTCAGTGGCTCTGGGATGGAGCTGTGTGCGTGTCAGTGGCTCTGGGATGGAGCTGTGTGCGTGTCAGTGGCTCTGGGATGGAGCTGTGTGTGTGTCAGTGGCTCTGGGATGGAGCTGTGTGCGTGTCAGTGGCTCTGCTGGGTGTTGGCTACAAGAGGAGAGTGACCAGCAGCCCCTGGGCACTGGCAGGCCGAGGGGAAAGAGCCCTAGTGTGTACTTTGCTCGATGATCTCAGCACCGCCTGATGTTTGCCCCGACCTCCTCCCTGTTTGTCTTTGGCTCAGAGCGCAAGGCCGGGGACCCGTCCCGACACAGCCAACGTGCCCAGCTCATCAGCCGGCTCTAGACTTTGCTCCAACACTGCTGATGAGACAGCGCAGCCACAGAGGCAGACTCGTGGGGGTGTGGGCAGTGGGGTCGTTCCTGAGGCAGCTGCGGCGAGGCTGTGAGCCACTCCCCCTGATTGCTGAGGGCTAGAGAGGGGAACAGGCTCTTTGCCCCTGCACTCCCTCCAGCCCAGGCTCTGGCATGCCCAGCTCCGGGGCTTTCAGGAGTGCATCGGCAGGAGGCGACTAGGAAAGAGCAATGCTCCGTCTGAATAGAGCCCCGAACGCATCGGCCCTCCCTGAGAGCGTCCCCTGCTCCCGCTGGCACGCACAGATTGAGTGAGCAAGGACCGCCAGGCTCGGCCCAAAGCCACAATTCAGCGGCATGGGCAGGCGCAGCCTGGGCTGGCAGCTCGAGCCACCTTGCGCCTGATCTGTACCCCGAATCCATCCCAGTTTGGTGCCTGACCCATGGCAGAGCTCCGCCCACACAGCTCCTGCAGCGGCCTTGCTGGCACGGCACTGGGCCCATTCACAGCAGAGACCCACGGGTCACCCCATCTGCACACGCTCTCACTGGCTGGCTGGCACCCTGAGGCAATGGGCACCTAGCAACCACTAATTAACAGTAGGTGCTGAGCACCTGTGCACACCGCAGCTCCAGCAGACTGCAGCATTCCAGGGGCCCGGAGTGGGAGCAGCGATCCATGTGCAAAGTTGCCTCTGGGATCATAGTCCCATCTTCCCCACTCAGATCCCACTGGGAAAAGGGGGGGGGACTTTGCCTGTAACCCCCGCACATACCCCCGCCCAGAGGCAGCCGCCTCCCAGGGCTGAAGGTAGAGCTGCCTTGTGGTTGGGCTCTGCACTCGGTGCAGAGGAGAATGAGGAACACGCTGTCTCTGCCTCGAGGACTAGGGGCTCTCTATCGGGCCAGCTTAGCACGTGCAGACACAATCATAATTAACTCATAGATTTTTCCATAAGGATTGGGAGGCTGGTTGCTCCCAGTATCCACGGGAACCAGCAAAAAGCAAGCGATACAGCAGTGACTCAATCTGCAGAGGAGCGATCAATACATACTGAGGTTATTATACAAGCGTATTGACCGTCCCGGGGTCGCGGAGGGCTCTGCACATTTGCTCCTCTTCGCTCTTGCTCCGTCTACATTGTAGTTTTCCACTTGGGCGTTCTCAGAATGACGGTTCCCAGAGTAACCAGAATCCCACTTTTCTGGGGACTGGTGCTCCAGAGACCCACAGGCCAGTGGGACAGAGGGCGGTGCAGGAGAGGGGCAGCTTGGGGAACATGATTCTTTGTGTTACGTTGCCATCCAGTCAGGAACGCTGCCTCTTCCCAGGAACAGGGCAAGAAATAACAGTTTAGTGCGTCCCAAAACACCGTCTGGCGAGGAAGGCAGGAGTGCGGGTCCTGTGGCAGATCACACACGGACTGCCAAGACAGAGAGCCCCAGGCTGCCTCATGCACAGGGAAGGGGACCTGGCTCACCTCACATTGTCTCTGGGGAAAGGAAGAGGTGATGACTGGGGGAGCTGCGTGTATGAATTCTCTGTGAGATTCAGAACTCTCCCTGTGCTCCCAACGCCACTGGGAAGGGGGAGGGAACTAGCTGCCTTCGTTGTTGCCTCTTTATCTCCATGTTGGACTGAAATTCCCAGGGGACTGGTAGAGGGCTGCCAACAGAGGGTCGTTAACTCGGGCTGCTCCTCCATTCTAATACACATATGCCAGGCAGGAGACTGGCTCCCACCCAGGGGAACTGGTCTGCCAGGGGAGAAGGCACCTGGCAAGGAAGCCTCCTGGATCACCTGTCAACTCGGATCCAGGAGTCACTGGACCAAGGGACTGAAAGGTTATAAAAGGAAGTGATGGGGCTTAACCCCCATTACCTGGCGGGACAGGGAAAGAACTCCAGTTAGTCACGCTCCGCACCTGGGGATCTGAGGAACTAACTGTCTTCTGGCCTGAGGAGGTGGAGCTAGGCTGTAAGGAGCTGGGGTGCTCAGCTGAAGAGAGAGGACCTAGGAGATAGGACGCTCCCCCCTCCCTGAGAAGACCGGAGTTGGCAGGCTGAGGAAGGCGGTAGGGTCAGAACTGATCCCTGTGGTGGGCCCTGGAAAGGGGGCAAGAGAAGGCAGGACTCTGGTAGGAAGAGAAGCCGCTGGGGAGCTGGGGAGGCTCCTGGGGGGAGCCCTGAGATAGGGTTTGTAAGGGGAAGCAGAAGAGAAGGTTGCAGTAGCCCAAGGGGGCAGAAGAATTGTTCAGACTTGTTTGGATTGCCGTTTGGTTACCCCAGAAGGGGCTTGAACAGAATGTGTCTTGGCTGGAGGACACCAGTGACATTACGCCTGGCCACAAAGGGGTGCTCCAAGGGTGTGTCCTCACAAAGGACTTATGGGGGAGGGACAGACTAACAGCCCCCCAGGAAGCGTGGGGCAGGACAGGGGAGGGCACGGGCTGTCCAAGGCCAGAGGAGGTGAGCTGGTGGGAGAATGTTTCACAACCCCAGCCACGCATTGCAGCAGGAGGACCCTGAATGGCAGAGGAGCCTGACCCCAGCCCAAAGAATGCTCTGGAGTGGGGGGGAGGGGAAACTGAGGCAGGTTAATGGAGGTAGGGTTTATGATGTTTGCATAGCTCTGTGTATTTCTTGTACTACTAAGTAAAGAGCAGCGGTGGTTCAGAGTCTGGCGCAAAGTGTGTGTGAGGCATTGACACCTACCACATGCCCAACTGGAGAGGCAACGCGGCAGGATCACAGGTGGGGCTCTGGTAGAGAGGGTGTGTATCAGCTCTGGGAGGCTCCAGGGGCCCGGCAGTGGACTGCATGGCCGCAGCTCTCGGGACGGGGTGCTGGACAGAAGATCTGCACCCCAGGAGTGTGCCCAGAGGCCCTCACGTAGGAACAATGCTTGGACTGCAGAGGCTTAAAACACCCAGGATCCAGAATCTGTCTCCTCTCCTAGCAGGCCGGTGAGTGGCTAAGAAGGGGTGCTCAGCTGGAGCCGTGACAGGGAAGCACCCCTACACCCCTTCCATAGCACACTCCCTCCCCCATTGCCCAGGCTCCGTATCCCCTGGCAGATGGAAGGAGTCTCCGGCGGTGGTGCAATATGGGGATGCTAAGGAAAGGGTGGCTGGCTGGGGCCCTGAATCCAGAGAGAGGAGCTGGACCAGGCCTGGGGGAGGAGGGTGTGGAAGAGTGAGGCCCTGGTCGGGCAGCTGATCCTGTCCTCAGGGCCAGGGGAGGCAGAGGGGTGTGAGCAGCACTGTGCGATGCCAGCTCTCCTGCCCCACTCCGACTGCATCCAGCAAGGAGCCTGCCTCTGGTCCCCCACTAGCTGCCTCGATTCCTAGCAGACCCTATGTGAGAGCTGAGCCATCGTGGTTCGAATCCCCTCCCCCTGCTGTCCCAGAAGCTCAGTGTGTCCAAGTCAGCCTGGCAGCAGAGAAGGGGGAAGGAAGGACCCCTGCCCCAAGGCTGGCAACCCCCAGGCTGAGAGCCGCTGGAGAATCCCAAAGCACCACGGAGCACTGCTGGGAGCAGCCCCGATCCCTGTCCCTCTGATTGTGGCTGGGGAATGCAAAGCCCCATCGCAGGGGCAGGGGCAGGGTGGGGGGTTACTCCGGAGATGCAGGGAGGGGTCTCCTTGCTCCCATTGTGTCCCCGAATGACCCCTCCACAGGTGCCATTGCCTCACCAAGCAAAAATGCCTTTGAGAGCTGCCTGGCCGCCTTGTCTGTGGCCGCCCGCGGGGTCTCTGCTGAGCAGCCCCGTCTGGACTCCGCTGGGGGTCCCTTGTCTGATGGCATTTGTCATGGAAATGAAAGGGTGTGGGGCTGCTGGAGACCCCCGGAAGGGGAGTGACAATACAGCGGCTCGCTGGGCCACTCAGTCATGCAGAGCCAGCGGCTGCAGTCAGGGCTGGCTGGGCAAAGGCGGTAGCTACCCAGCCTTTCTGGGAGCCCTGTGGGTATATGGGGGGGGGTTCCTCCTCTAAAGCCAGGCTGGGCACAGGGAACAATCCTGCCCTGTTCGGCCTGGCTCTTCTCTGACCTTGTGAGCCCCCGCTGGGCATTGGAAGGCAGAGTCCCCATCCCTAGTGGCTGCTGTTTGCCCTCCTGAGTCCGCCGTGCCCCTGCTCACCCCAGCCAGCAGGGCGCTGGAGCTTTGATGGTGGATAGGGGACCGGTCGGTAGCAGGGCCACTGGGACATTGTCCCCTGGATATTTTGGGCCGATTTCCCCCTCCCCCTCCAAGTGTCTGCAGGTTTATTCTGAGCACGATGCCAGCACGTGGTGAGGGAGGGTCCTGCCCCCTTGGTGCTGAGAGCACTTCCCCCACCCCCAACCCACCAGCAGGGGCCTGTGGGAGCCCATTAGCATCTGTCTCCTCCTGCCCCAGGAGCTCTGCCAGGGGCACAGGCTGGCTGGGAGCTGCCCAGCTCCCCCCAGGCTCTGGGCCTGAGCTCCGCACACTCCTGGCACGCGGCAGCGCGGCTCCCTTCACTCTCCTGCTGTCGTACAACATTCCCCGGTGTGGAGTCAGCCGGGAGGGCGAGGCCAGATGGGGTTTCGGGGAAACCTCGGCACTGTGCTGAGCTGGGCGAAAAGCCCCAGGGCTGGGAACGGGGATGCCAAGTGCTGGGCTCAGCCAGAGTGGAGCTGGCCCTGGGCTAGGAGCTCAGCTTAGCCATCCTCCCACGACCCCACAGCTGCCTCCCTTCCACTCTCTCGCTTTCAAGTCACTCCTCAGTGTCAGTGTCTTTACTGCCCTGGCGGGCGAGACCAGCCTTGCCAGCGCCAGTCTACCAAGGAGCTGACCCAGGAAGGACTCCTGGCGAGCACAGGCTGGATGGGCTCTGTCCCACGCCAGCCTTTCCTGCACCTCGGGCTGTGTGCGCCTGGGCTCAGCTTCGCGGCCTCCTCTCCCTCCTTGTCAAGGCAGAGGCTGGCAGAGAGGGCTGGATCCCAGCATGCTTTGCTCTACTCGGCGCCAAGATGGAGTGCCGCCCACTGGGATCGGCGGGGCCGTCCCTCTGAACGGGTGGCTGCCACGTGTTCCACTCCCGGCACGGCCCTCGGCTTCCTCTTCCTGCTCTTGCCAAACTGGCCCCGGTTTAGCCAGCTCATTGGGGCCACCAGGCTCCCCGGCCCCTGAGTCACTCCTGGCATTCCCAGAGAGGGGAGGGTTTGGGAAACCCGCTTGGTGGCGGGTCGGGACAGGCAGCCTGGCTCTGAGAGCTAGCGCTAGAGAATGTGATTTAGATATAGACAGGGCCCCGCTACGGGGTGCCTTTAAAGGCCCCGCTCTTCTGGGTGATGGCAGGGTGAGGACAGAAGATCGAATTACAGGCAAAGTTCCTTATTGCTAATTTGCTCCTAGTTGATGGGCAGCTAGTTGGCTAAAGGAAGGATGTGCTTTGCTGGGCAATGGGCTGATCCCAGAGGCTAGTGACCAGGAAGCCCCGTCAGCTCCCTCTCCCGGAAGGGACTGTTCCCTCCATTGCTGCTTCTGACCATGTGGGTGAGCATGTGATAATGGTGGTTGCAGCCCCTGTGTTTGCAGATCCCGTAGGGGAGCGAAGCCCTGAACCCCAGAGCAGCGCCTGTCACACGAACAGGTGCAGCCACCAGCTACTGAGCCCCGACTTCCCCACCCCAAGCAGCAGCAGGCCATGTCCCTGCATCCCCGGGCCGGTCACACCATCCGCCTTGCCTAAGCCCCCTTGGCTTCCACGCCGGATGGGCTGCTTTCCCCATCTTCTCCCAGCTCCTCCCTGCTGCCGGATTCCTGCCCGCACATACGAGTGCTGGCACCACAGCCCTTCCTTAAACATGCAAATAGCACCGGAATTCGCAGTCCCCAGCGAGATGCTGCTAATCCCCCCACAATGCTGCCAGTCGATAATCTGACCTCAAAGAGCCACAGGCAGTTTAGCTGAACAATGTATTGATTCTAACGATTCCCTGGGCCAGGCAAGCGGCCTATTGAGCACAGCTCTACCCCTGCAGCACAATCAATAGGCTGATCCCACTGAGCACTGGCTGCTTCAAAACACAGATTTAAGGGGCTAGTGGGTGTTTTTTTTTTTAAATCTTTCACTTTATTCTGCACATTCCTGGCTGGATTCCAATGAGGGTAATTAGGTTCTGCCGGCAGAATGTAGCGGAGGTGGCTTCTTCTCCAGCCAACTGTTATACAGCGCCGCTATGAGCGTTCACCCAGAGCAGTGTGAGTGGGGCCAGCAAAACGTGAGCAGCTCTCCTGGTGCAAACAGCCCTGCCGGAGTCAGAGACAAGCTGTGTGTGACAGGGTGTGCAGGGTGGTGCCCACTGAGTCATTCTCACTGAGCCAGAGCCTCAGCTGGTGCAAATCTGTCACCCCCTTAAAGTCAGTGATTTACACCCTACAAGTATCTGACCCCTGGGCTGCAGCAAAAAACATCCAGGAGCTGCTTCATTAGAGTCCCACCTCCCTCAGTGACCCTGCTCCACCCCCACGCGCCCAAAGGGACCTACCTGTACTGGTGGCAGGGCCGGGCGGGACAGAGCCATTGAACTGGAAGGAGACTCTGGGCTCCAAAGCACTTGCCCAGCGAGTGCTAGACTGGGTGTGAGGGGGCCTGCTGGAGAGCCTGCTGGAGAGCCTGTTTGAGAGGTGCTCGTGCTGGATTGAAGCCTCTCCGCTCTGGTGCAGGCCCAGACAGTGCGAAGTACAGAGCTCCAGGGAGAGTTTAGGGTACCTCTGCAGGAGACTCTGCTCCTGTTTTAACTTGAGTTAATGAACATCTAGACTAGCATGCTGCAAACTAATTAAAACAGCCAAGCACAAGCTCTCATTTAGGCCCTGCATGTGTTCAGGACCCAGCCACCAGCCCCAACAAGGGGGGGGGGGGACATTGTGGGGGAGGTTTTAGTCCTGTCCCACTAGTAACAGGACTGAGACCCATGAAGCTCATTGCACGCAGGCCCCCCGCCAAACAGCCATCACATGGTAAGGACTTTAGGCTGCTGCTGACCTGGTGTCTCGGGTCAGTGATGTAGGGACAGAAAGGCTCGTTACCTCTTGTGATGCTCCCCTGAGCCAGCCGTGTCCATCGGCCCCTCTTAGAGCTTTGTGGCCGCCACTCAGTGTGGGAAGCCACAATTGTGACTAGGTTGTGGTTGGAAGCAGGAGACCTGGCACGGACAAATGTCCAGCATCCAGCTGCTACCTGGAGCAGTCCCTTCCCCCTTGGGACGGGCAGGATGATTATTGGTGCAGTCGGGTTGTGGGTTTACTCCCTACTCCCCTCATGACCAGCCTGGTCACCTCGGCAGCATGTTGCACCTACCTTGACCCCTCTTCCCTGGGCCTTTGTGACAGCACCACAACTTGCCGTGCATAAGCCAGGGAACTACAGGCCAGTCAGCCTCACCTCAGTCCCTGGAAAAATCATGGAGCAGGTCCTCAAGGAATCAATTATGAAACACTTAGAGGAGAGGAAAGTGATCAGGAACAGTCAGCATGGATTCACCAAAGGCAAGTCATGCCTGACTAACCTAATTGCCTTCTATGAGGAGATAACTAGGTCTGTGGATGAGGGGAAAGCAGTGGACGTGTTATTCCTTGACTTTAGCAAAGCTTTTGATACGGTCTCCCACAGTATTCTTGCCGCCAAGTTAAAGAAGTATGGGCTGGATGAATGGACTGTACGGTGGATAGAAAGCTGGCTAGATCGTCGGGCTCAACTGGTAGTGATTTATGGCTCCATGTCTAGTTGGCAGCCAGTATCAAGCAGAGTGCCCCAACGGTCAGTCCTGGGGCCAGTTTTGTTCAATATCTTCATTAATGATCTGGAGGATGGCATGGACTGCACCCTCAGCAAGTTTGCAGATGACACTAAACTGGGAGGAGTGGTAGATACGCTGGAGGGTAGGGATAGGATACAGAGGGACCTAGACAAATTAGAGGATTGGGCCAAAAGAAACCTGATGAGGTTCAACAAGGACAAGTGCAGAGTCCTGCACTTAGGACGGAAGAATCCCATGCACAGCTACAGACTAGGGACCGAATGGCTAGGCAGCAGTTCTGCAGAAAAGGATCAAGGGGTTACAGTGGACGAGAAGCTGGATATGAGTCGACAGTGTGCCCTTGTTGCCAAGAAGGCTAATGGCATTTTGGGCTGTATAAGTAGGGGCATTGCCAGCAGATCGAGGGATGTGATCATTCCCCTGTATTCGGCATTGGTGAAGCCTCATCTGGAGTACTGTGTCCAGTTTTGGGCCCCACACTACAAGAAGGATGTGGAAAAATTGGAAAGAGTCCAGCGGAGGGCAACAAAAATGATCGGGGGCTGGAGCACATGACTTATGAGGAGAGGCTGAGGGAACTGGGATTGTTTAGTCTGCAGAAGAGAAGAATGAGGGGGGATTTGATAACTGCTTTCAACTACCTGAAGGGGGGTTCCAAAGAGAATGGATCTAGACTGTTATCAGTGGTAGCAGATGACAGAACAAGATGCAATGGTCTCAAGTTGCAGTGGGGGAGGTCTAGGTTGGATATTAGGAAACACTATTTCATTAGGAGGGTGGTGAAGCACTGGAATGGGTTACCTAGGGAGGTGGTGGAATCTCCTTCCTTAGAGGTTTTTAAGGCCCGGCTTGACAAAGCCCTGGCTGGGATGATTTAGTTGGGGATTGGTCCTGCTTTGAGCAGGGGGTTGGACTAGAACCTCCTGAGGTCCCTTCCAACCCTGATATTCTATGATTCTATAAGCCCCTGGGGGCCCCAGCAAGGAGCAAGCTCAGCTGGTAGCAAGACCCAACACCAGGGTGTGCTGCACAGGGAGGCACCCCAGCCTTCGGGGGAGACACGAACCTGAGGTCCCAGCTGCTAGCCGCTGGGGGCTGCCCCAGAGGGGGCTGCCTTGCAGTGGTGGGTGAGAGATACAGGCCCTGATCCCCATCACCTTCTCAGGCCAAAGGAGTTTTGCCAGACAAAAGGGCTGAGTTTAGAAGAGCGGGTGGCTGCGGAGCACCCTGGGCTCCCGGGGGCGGGGGGGGGGAAGTGTAGGAGCACATTGAGCTGGGAACGAAAGGTCCCATCGCCCTTCCCCTCATATAAGGGAAATGCAAGGTGAGCTGAGTGCTGTTCAGAATAGGGCCGTCAGTAAGTGGCCGGTCTTCAGAGCCCCGTGCAGGAGGGGAGCAGCCAGGGGAGAAAATTTAGCAAGGGAGAGGCAAGAATTAAAATTGGGATTGTGACTCCTGGTCAGGAAACCAGTGTCTCTGCGGGATGATTCAAACTCCAGTCAATGCAACTAACTGGTCTGGCAGGTGCTGTGTGTGTAATGAGCCCCATTGCAGCTGGTGACAGGGACAGCCGGCAGCAGGCGGAGAGTAAAGACAGACAAGGCAGGCGTGGAGGGGAACGCACAGGATAGGTAGGGAAACTACTTCACCCCAGCATCAGCCCCAGGACTGAGGGACCCCCCTGCTCCCAGCATCCCCCAGCTGGGTACCCCAGGACTGGAGCCCCCCCCCCCAGCATCCCCCAGCCTGGTACCCCAGGACTGAGGGACCCCCCCTGCTCCCAGCATCCCCCGGCTGGGTACCCCAGGACTGGAGCCCCCCGCTCCCAGCATCCCCCAGCTTGGTACCCCCCCTCCCCGCTCCCAGCTGGCGCCCGGCTGCTCCTGCCCCTTCTTTCCTTTCCTAAGTGAGTCACCAGCCGCGGCTCGCCCAAGCATCCAACTTTCCCTAGATAGTCTCAGCGCGCTGCCGGACACAACCAAGAGGCAGGGGGAAGGCTGATCTGCCCGGGCCCCTGCCCTCCCTTGCCGGGCACCCAGCGCGCAGGCCGGGGCGCGCCGGCGCTCGGCGCAGCGCAGAGGATTTCTGGCCACCCCCCGTCCCAGAGCAGGCATCCCCCTGCCCCCGGCCTCTCCCGGGGCGAGGCGGAGACCCCCCTCCCGGCTGGGTGTGCAGACATGGTAGGGGCCTGTCCCGGAGGCCGGGCAGGGACCGGGCTGGCTGTACAATAGCGCCGGGGCTCGCTGCTGCCCCATCAGCTGCTGCCGCCGGCGAGAGGCCGCGGGGGGCGCGGGGTCCTTTGCCTGGGGGGGTCTCGGTCCCCGTCCTGCCGCCCCCCAGCTCGCCGGGCTGCACCCCCCGGGCCAGGGCTGGAGAGCCCCGGGGCCCCGCTTCCCTTTCACCGCAGGCGCCCGGGTCCTGCGCCCCGGGGCGGCGCGTGGTGTTTGCGCGGGGGGCGCGGGGACCGGCGACGAGCCGGGGCGGATTCCGCCCCCCCTGGAAGGGGCTGGGTCGGATCCGGGGCGGGATGAGCCTGCGGCGGAGCAGTGACTGATTCGTGTCCGATCCCGCTGCTGTGTGGCGGGGGGGCCACAACAGAGCGAGCAGCGCCCTCCCCCGCGCGGCATGGAGCGGCGGCCGGAGCGGGAGGCCGAGGCGATGCGGCCCCGAGCCCAAGGTAAATAGCTGCGCGGGGCCTTCGGGCAACATGGGGGGGTCGTGAGAGACTTCGTGCCCCTCCCCCACTGGTTGGTCTCCAGCCCCGGGCGGGGGGGGGGGGTGTTTGCAGCCCGGGAGGCGAAAGCAGCGTCCAGTCGGAGCCGGTCCCGCAAAGCGCCAACCCCCCCCCCCCCCCCCAGCTCCATTGTGCGGCGCGCCCCGGCCCCTCTCCAGCGCGGGGCTCTGCGGTTAACCCCCCTCCCTCCCGCGCCCTGCTGTCGGGACGTGCCGGGGCTCTGGCCCTTCTCCCCGGTCCGAGCCCAGCCCGAGCCCCGCAGGGCGCTGGGGAGGGGCCGCGGGGCTCTGGCCCTTCTCCCCGGTCCCGCTCGCAGGGTGGGGAAGGAGGGAGCTCGTGGCGGTGCCTAGGGATGGGGGAGGGGGAGTTCCCCGGGGGCGGGGGGGGGGGGGGTCCCCAGCCTGGCCGCCTCCCTGAGCCCCGGGAGCCGAGAGATCAACGGGTCTGAACTCCCGGATTCCTCCCCAGCGCCGGGCCCAGGGGCTGGGCTGGGCGGGAGCATCTCTCCGGGCGCCTCTGCTGGCCGGGACCAGCCGCCTTTGCTGGAGGGGTGGCGGGGAGGGTGGTGGGCAAACGGCCGCTGGCCCAGGTTCGCGGGGCGGGCCGGGGACCCCCAGCCGGGCTGCAGAGTGTGAATAACCGGGGGTGCGCCACGCTGGGGGGCTGGGCCCGGCTCCGGCTCCCCGCCGCCCAAACCTGCCTGTCCAGGGGCTTTCTGGGCTGGGAGTGCCACACGGCTGCGGGGAGAGGGGTGATGGGGGGGGCTCTGGCCTGGGGAGGGGGGCGCTCAGACCCCTTCCCTGGAGGAGGGAGTTTGTGGGGGGGGCACGGCCCCTCCTCCAGCTGGGTAGAAACCCCTGAGTTCAGCCCTAGGCCTGGGGTTTCCAGGGCGATTTGGAATCTTCCCCCAGCAGACGCAGACGGCTGCTGTTTTGGAGCCAGGTCCCAGAGATGTCCTAATTTAGGCCAGGCCCAGGACCGTCAGCCTCGCCCTGCAGTGTTTGCAGCCCAGACGTGACTAAACCGGGCTGGGGCACAGAGACACAGGACTCTGCAAATCAGGAGTAACAAGGAGTCCGGTGGCACCTTAAAGACTACCAGGTTTATTTGGGCATAAACTTTCGTGGGTAAAACACCACGTCTGGATTTTTACCCACGAAAGCTCATGCCCAAATAAATCTGTTAGTGTTTAAGGTGCCACCAGACTCCTCGTTGTTTTTGTGGGTACAGACTAACACGGCTCCCCCTCTGATACAAATCGGGAGTGACTCCTGCAGTCTGGGCCCCCCAGCTGGTGTGAATGGATGCAGCTCCCATTGGAATGAACAGGCCAGATCCATAGATCTGTATGTGGGGGCTGTGGGACTGTGATGATTTACACCAGGAGAATTGGTGTCTAAGTAGCAGATGGTGCCAGAGGGGACCTGATTCTGCACTTGCCCATCCCAGCGTAAATCAGGAGTCACTCTGGGGAAACGGACAAGTCTGAGCGGAGTGAGGAGAGAATTGGGCTCCCGGGGGTACGGGTCCCTCTGAACGACCAGCTCCTGCGGGCATCCCAGCTCTGCAGAGCTCAGGGCAGTATGGCAGGTCCCAGGCTCTCCGGAGAGGTCTCCTCGCCATCCAGTCGTGAATGATGTGCTCACTTTCACTGGGGGGTGACGAACGCCCAGCTGGGTAGGCAGATAGACCCAGTTGAAATGGAGGGTCCAGGGGAAGGCAGTGCCCCCTCCCTGGAGTTTTAGGGAGCAGGAGGAAAGGAGCTAACGTGGTCTCAGTAGGCCCACAGATTGCCAAGCCTGCAGGAGCTAATTAGGTTCACTCAAGTGGCTGCAAGATAGAAGTTGCCCTTGACGAGACCTTTCCAGACAGTAGCAGCCTCTGTCGTGCAGTGCAGAGAGGGCAAGATCTTGGTGTTTCTGGGTGTGCCTGGTCCCCCACTGAGCTGCAGGGGGCATTGGGGCTGCTGTGGGTCAGGCCAGTGTTTCCCCCAGAACCTGCCTGCTCCTCCTTTCCCTTTGCCCTGGGGCATCACCAGCATGGGTCCCCAGCCTTGACGCATGGTAGGGGCATGGGCCAGGCCTGAGCAGGGTCAGCTGAATCTCTCCCCCAGGTCTCATCCTCTTGCCTGCTGGCCCCCCTTTCTTCAGGAGCAGAGTTGGGGTGAAGGGGGTGTTAATTTTATTCTCCCTCTTCGCTGGGTTTCTCCTACCCCATACAGGTGGCCCCTCCCCAATGCCAGCGGCTTCAGCCCCCTGGCACACAGGGTGCAGGGCACATCTGCTGGCTCATGAAATCCAGAACCGAAGCAGGCACCTGCAGGGGATTCTGTGCCCGCCCTGCCCCGTCTGTGTGCTGGCTCTGTCGCTGCTCCTCATACCCCTGCTGTGGCTGAGGGCAGAGCTGAGCCAGCCCCACTCAGAGCTTGGTTGGCATCCGTGTGATTAGCTGTAAGTGCTACAGAACCCATCTCTGCAGCTTTCCCAGACCGTCCACAGTGTCGGGCAACCTGGGTACAACACGTCTGTCCTCTGACACTGCTCCGTCTTGCTGTGGAGCTGGGAGCTCACGGTGTCCCTGAACTGCGCTACAGCTTATCCAGACCCTGGGATTGGTTGGAGACATGGTCAAAACACTGTCAGGTCTTGTCTACACCACAGGGTGCAATGGTGTGTTAGCCCATAACCGGGTCCCCCCAGCATGGTCACATGTGCAGCATAGCTGCCCCCTAGATCTCAGTGAGGAAGGCAGGAGGCTGGTCTTATGAGTGGGAAGGAAAAGGCCTTTCGTGGTGGCTGCGCGGTGGGAGGACATCGGGGGACAGATGCTGAGGATGCAACATCCATGTGTGGCTGTCTCCTGCTGCATTTCTGGGCAGGTTTACGGCATTCCCAGGTGCCGTGCTGCTCTCCCCCGGCCAGGGGTTTGCGGTCTCCCTGGTGGGTGACAGGAGCAGCCAGGCCTGAAGCTGCAGCTTTGCCCAACGCAGCTGAATTCTCTTGCTCCTGGGCAGCCGGAGGGAGGGCAGCGGCTGGCTGGAGTCAGGATTTGTTTTGGCTCCGAGTCTCTCTAAGGGACGCAGCCAAATGCTCTTTGGCCCTGTCTGTGTTGGTATCTCTGGGCGCAGGCAGGGCAGCGCTGTGACTAAGCATGGCTTTGTGGCAGGCCTGTCTTTCCACTGATGGAGGAAGAGGGAAGGCCCGCAGCCCCCTCCCCCCTCCGTCCCTGATGCCCTGTTGCAGGAGTGGGAGGGACAGCTGCTGTGATTCATGGAGGCCTGAGCCGTCCGGGGGAGGGGAGGACAGTGTTGGCAGGGGAACCAGACGAACCAGGGCCCTTCGGAGCTCGCTGCTGGTCGCAGGCAGGCGACCCGGCCCTAAATGCCGAGCTGCAGCCCTGGGGCCCTGCAGCGTTTGATAAATACTGTGTTTAAAAAGAAAACTGCAGACGTATTGTCTGTGCCTGGCTCTCGGCTCCTCCGATGGGCCTGGCTTTCCGTTGTTTATAGCTGAGCAGAACTGTTCTTTCCCTCCTGGTGATGATGGCCTGTGCCTGACGGCTTGTGCATGTGTTCTGGCTGGGTGGGGGCAAGTTCCCTACCATTGGTGGGAGGTGCCCGTCCCTGGGAATAGTGCCCTGCTGCCAGACACCCAAGGGATTTCTGTGTGTCCCACCGATATGTTGGGAAGCTAGTTTGTTGTTAACCTCCTAGCAAGAAAACAATGGGAATGGGGTGGGGGGAGGGAGGGAGAGAGATCCAGGTGCTACGCCTCTGGAAGATGTGGGAACAGTTTTGCAGCATGCCACAGTCCTGGGGACAAGTTAGCTCTTTATCGTTTCAAAAGGACGTTATCGAGTTGTGTTAGGCCCGACTTTGCAGAACGGGTCTCTCTGAAGCCTGGCACGAATATCAACGAGTTTGTATTTCTGGTGGAAAGGGGTTTGTTTAAACATTTCCCCCTTTCTATTAATTTTGGTCAGTCCAAACTGCCCGGAGAGTGGACTCGCCCTGTCTCTGCCCATTGCTCTGGCTGTGTGAAACGGCCCTGAGCCCATGGGGACGAGGAAACACGGGGTGAAATCTGGCCCCAGCTCAACTCGTTTTGCCATTGACTTCAATGGGGCCGGGATTTCGCCTGCCCGAGGTGTTTACACTCCTCAGGGTGGCCTCGAGCTGGCTGGCATCCAGGGGAGGGCTGGGCATCTTCCAATTGACCTGGACAGGGCTTGGCAGAGGAACAACGGGTGCACCGCGTCCCCTAGCAAGCCAGCCAGGGTGCTGATGGCACAGATCTAGGACTGGGCAAGGAAGGGCGGCTCTGTGGAGCCATCAGCAGAGAGATGGTAGCTAAATGCAAGCAGCTGGGTGAGGCCGGCCAAGGACAAGGACAGAGCGGGCACGGGCCTGTTCTCTGTGGTCTCTTTCCTCTTCCTGCTGGGACTGGGGGCCCAACATACAGAGAACTTGGGTCACCAGCCAAGGCAGGGACTCTGGAGAAAGCCAGGTCAGGGAGAGGATGGAAGAAGGGGTGGCGTGAGGTGGAGGCCGGGGCTTGGCCGAGGCCAGCCCGATTGCTTTTCTGAGCTATGCAACATGCAGCACTGCAGTGTGACAGCCCCGGAGTGCGTTGTCCAAAAGACTTAGTGCAGCTTTCACTCTGGGGCGCGGACTCCGGGACGGGACAAGAGCCCAGCGCTGGGGAAACGGCCAACCTCACCGCTGGGAGAACAGCAGCCTCTGCGGGCTGGGTCCTGCTAGCGATCTAGGGGTCGTGCTGCAGGGTTAACGCCGGTGGTCTCATTCGCAGAGGGGCTGGGCTCCCCTGCTCCAGTTAGAGTCCATGGGAGCGGCAGATGCTCAGCACCTCTGCAAATGAGGTTGCTAGGCCTGATTTCTGGAAGGCACTGGGATAAGGGCCAGACTTTCAGAAGTGCCCAGCAGCCGCCATGTGGCACTGATGGGCAGGTTTTCTCAGAGCTCAGCACCCGACTCACCGAGGTCTGCTAGCAATTCTGCCCATGCTGTAAGCTGCTGCTGCTGCTCAGGGCGTCCCGGTCCTCAGGCACTTCCTCCCCAGCTGCTGTCACGGGCCCGAGGGGTGTCAGGCCGCAGAGCGTGCCCTGGGGGTCTAGTGCTGACTCGGGGCCGGTCCAGTGCAGAGATAGGCATGGGGCTTGAAAGCAGCTCAAGTTCTCCGGCCCGTTTTCCTTTGTTTATTTTTAAATGAATTGTAAACAACTCGCGGCCCCATCCCAGCGCCGCCCTGAGATCCTGCCTCCCTGAGTTCCCCTGTCACGCCTCGCTCCACATCCTGGACACGGCCTTGCAGCACGGCTGCTCTGCCTTGGCACTGGGGGGCCGGGGTCGCTACTGCAGCGAAGTATTCTCAGCTCCTGCGCGGCGAGCAGGCCTCCCTTGCTCCTCGAGGATTGCTCCGGTGCTCCACACGCTGTGGGGATGCAGCAGGTTATCCACGGGGGGAACAGGGAGCTGGCTGAAGCCAATGGTCCCCAGAACGTCCTCCTCTTAGAACAAGTTCTTTTGGGTTGGTCTGTAGAGCAATTGAGTCTAAATCTCCTGGGGAGTGCCCGGCCCCACACAGGCAGGCCCCTTGCTGTGGTGCGGCCTCCCTTGCCCTATCGCGGGTCGGTTTAGGGTTAGGAAGGTCTTTGGGGCAGTGTCTGTCTCTCCCCTAAGCTCAGTGACAGCTCAGCAGGCTTCTGTGTGCTGGGTAGGACAGCCCTCCCAGCTCCCCCAAATAAGGAGCAAGCGGAAATGTGATGGCACCGTAGGAAGCAGAGAGCCCCTTAAAATGCAGGCTAACCTGGAGAGGGCGTCTGGACACCCCCTGCCAGAGTCCGGGGAGAGTTGGGGAGCTTTAGGCTTTGGTTCCAGTCTGTTTAGCTTTTGGGTTCTCATGGGCTATGGGCCCTGACGACTCTGGTGCAAACAGTGCAGGGGAAGGGTTAAACCCAACACACACACACACCCCACCCCTGCCCTGTTTTCACTGGGAGGATGAATGAATGCTGGGGAAGGTACTGGGGCATGGTCTGTGGATATTCAAAAACCCCAGCTGCAGCTCCCCTGCCAAGCCCGGGGGGAGTTCAGGGCTTGGGCCTGAGCCTGCTGCACCCCCCTTCACGCCCCATGGCAGCTGGGAGCCAGACCCGAACGGGAGCAGCTCAGTTTTCATTTCTGAGTGTTGGAAGATGGTCCTGGGGGGATGTTGGCTTCCCCTGGGCACCGAGCCCAGGTGCTGTGGGACTGGGCTGCCAGCCCACGCCAGTCACAGGGGAGGGTCATAGTCTCTGTGTCATGAGCGCCCCTTTGTGTGGCATCTGTCTGTGCTGGGCTGGCACGGAAGGGCAGGGGTTCCATTCAGCTCTTTGCCCTCAGACTTGTGGTGGGTGCTCTCTGGGTCGGCCCTGGCTTCCTGCTGTGGGGCAGGCAGGCCTGCAGCTCTGAGCTGACATGGGGTGGGCGTACAAGTGGCGCTGTGGGCAGAGGAGCGGTTGTACCTGCCAGGAGCTGTGTCGGGCGCGGGCTGCTTAGTTACGCTCTCAGGTGCTGTCATCCAGGTGTGACAGATACAGTTGTTCATGCTAATCCCCCGGAAGCTGCGTGTGTGTGAGCAATTGGGCGTGTGGCTTTGTAGCATGTCTGAGACATGCTCCGCTGCTCCTGATCATCCCGTGGGAAGACAGGAAGGTTGCAGAATGGGATCCGGGGGCTTTCCCCTCTAGGGGTCCTGGCTCATCAGAGCCAGGGCAGGGGCTGGCTGACTCAGAGGCAGGGAATGGGATGGGGGCTTTTCCCCTCTAGGGGTCCTGGTTCTGATCCGGCCCCAGGGCAGGGGCTGGCTGACTCAGAGGCAGGGAATGGGATGGGGGCTTTTCCCCTCTAGGATGCTGGTTCCAATCTGACCAGCAGTAGTGACCAGCAGTTGTTCCCACCTGATGACGGTCCGGCCTGTGTAACGTGGTCCAGGTTTCTGTGGGCGCCTCGGGCAATGGACCCTAGTTGGCCGTTGCGGTGAGGAGGCCAAGGACTGAATGAGCCATGGAGATTGAACCATCCCTTACCTGCTAGAGGGCTTTCTCTGAGTCATTGAGGCACATTGGCCCGAGAGGGGGTAGAGGAGGTGGCCCCATGCTGGGGATGGGGAGGGGACCCCCCTCCTGGGGCGGGCAGTGGGGTGCCTTTCTCCAGCCCCGCATGCTCCTCAATGAGGGAAGAGCCCAGGTGTGTCTGCCAGGGGCTGGACTATGGGGCACAGGGCCAGCTGCCGGATTCAGAGGCACTTGCCATGCCCTGGTGTGCTGAGCTGGGGTAGGAGTTGGCCCTCTGCGAGCTGTGTGAGTGGCCTGGGCAGAAGCTGTGCTAACCCTGGAGGGAGCGACACACCGATGGCCTCATGCCCGAGTTGGCCCCGTTACTTGGCCTCCGCCCAGAGCAGCAGAATCCCTCTGTTCAAGGGACAGCGGCTCTGCGGGGCCCAGCGCGGTGACTGCTTAGCTCCCCGGGGTCTCGGCGTTGGGTTCTTTGTTTTATTCCCCCAAACAAATTCTTCCTCCAACAGCCAAACCCTGCAGCTTGTTGTCCGTGAGCAACAAGATCCCTGCAGTAATGAGCCAGCCCCAGCGGCTCACACATCTTCCAGTAACCAGCTGCACTGACCTGGGCATTCAGCTGAATTCCCTATTGGCTCCTCTTCGTGCCACACACCCCGGCCCTTGGCAGCGGTATCCAGCATGGCAGGATTCAGCTAGAAATGAGCGTTGACAGCCGGTGGGAGACCTCTCTATCCACCCTCCATGGAAGCCTGCTCTGGGGTGGGGATCCCTCTGTGCCGTTGTATGGCCCTGGATAGGGAGCTCCAAAGCCCACGGCGGGCTGGCTGTGGACTGCACGCTGCACAGATGGGCTCTGGAAAGCCACATTTTAACTTCCTTTGCTTGGCTCAATGCTGGGCTGCCCACCTGCTGCCCTGTAACTGGGAACCTGCTGGCGCCTTCCCATCCCAGCCGTGCACCTGCAGAGACTTGACACCCAGCCCCGCTGGCTGCGAGAGGCTCCCCTTGAGCTGTTGATGAGCTAAGCAAGGTTAGGGGTTGCAGCGCGGAGAGCTGCATCAGCAGCAGATTGCACAAGAAAGACCCTCCCAGGAAAGCTGCGCTGGTGCCCGTGCGGGTGTGTGCGCCCCAGGGGATATCGCCTGTCCTGCAGTGTTGCTTGGGAGACCGCAGGTACCCGCAGGATGACTGCTTTTGCACTCGGGTCCCCAGGGCCCTGCTGTGTCAGTGCTGCACAAGCAGCCCAGGGGGCTCCCAGAGCTGAGCGCAGCCCTTTGAGACGGAGACTGGGGACCCACGGATGCTTGGGAGTTAGCGCCGCTTCGGTTTCGCTCAGCCTCTGCCCCGCCTGACTCTGGGCTGCTGGAGCATCCAGCGGAGACTTCTGGCTCTTCCTCTTCCTCTTCCCCGCTCTGGCAGGCAGTGCGGGGGGTTGGGCTTTCCACAGGCTCGTGACTGGCTGCTGGGGTTGGCCAGGCAGTGCCAAGGCATACGTGAAACAAGACCAGAGATCGCTCTTCATTTGCACTCCGGCAGCACCCAGGAGCTGCACCCATAGAGCAGGGGCTCGCTGTGCTAGGTGCGATACAGAGATGACAAAGCCCCACGGTGCTTCCAGTCGAAGAGGTGGGCACCGGCAGAGCTGGGGGAGCGCCAGGAGCCAACGAGGCAACGTTGGTCCATGGGAGAGGCAGTGGGGTGTGGGCTGGGCTCTGCGCTGTGGCTCTGAAGGGAGCCAAAGCTGAAGCTGGTGTCGTGGTGTCTCTCCCCCTCCCAAGTGCAGAGGGAGGCAGGGGCTGCGACTGGGCTGTTCGGGATCAGCCTTGCTTGGGGACGAAGGGAAGCAGGCCGGTGAGATGCAGCCCCTGGCTCGGGGCCAGGCCTGGCGTCACTGCCATGCCCTGCCCTTCCTGTGCTAGGTAAGGGCGTTAGCTCAGAGCTCTGATGGGCCCAGGCGTGTGTGAAGCCTGGATCTTCCCCTGCATAAGCTGCTGACGCTAGAAGAGACGCTGGCGCAAAGAGGGGCCGGGTGAGGGCACAGGGACCCCAGCCTGGCATGCTGCAGCCTGCTAGGGACAAGTGGCGTCAGCCCAAAGGCCTGGGAAGGGGGCAGGGCCCTGGGATTGTGATGACGGGGGATGCTCTGATCCTCTCTCTGTCTGGCAGCTCCCACGGGGCCCTGGGAAAGTGCCTGCTCCTACAGAGCCAAGCGCCTCCATCCCCTCCAGCAGAGGCCCTGCTGGGGCAGAGCTCAGCAGCCAGGCCGGGGGTGCCACGCCTCCATCCTCAGGAGGGATCCAAGGCCTCTCCTTGACCCCCAGGACAGCCCAGCCCTGAGGGGTCCCAGCGAGCATCCAGGCCGTTAGCAATGTGCTTCCCAGCCTCTCTGAGCAGCTGCCCCATGTTACCAGGCTACTCCCCCGTGCCCTGCTCAGCTGCGCGGGTTCGTGCCCGCCATGGGGCCCAGAGCGAGGCGGCATGGGGAGCGCAGGCAGCAAAGGAGGGCTTGATCATTGCTTAGCTGTGGGGCCTGTGCCCAGCTCCATCTTTCTGGCGGGGGCCCTGCAGGAGGGCACCCCCACCAGCGCTCATCAGACGCCTGGGGCAACGCGTGTGCGCGGACCTGTGGCACGTGCCCGGAGAGAGCAAAGTGTCCCTCCGGTTGGCTGGTTGCAAAGCTTTCTCGCCTAGTGTAGACGAGGCCTCGCCAGCAGAGATGCCCCCAGGTGCTTGTGTGCCGTGGTGACGGCAGGATTGTGAGCTGGCTGCAGGGGTGTGTGTGTCCTGCCTTGCCCCAATGGCTTTGACAGCAGCACTTTGTCTGTCCTGAGCATCCCTCCTGCTGCCCCCCGACACCACTGAGACGGGGGCGAGCAGGACCTGCCATTCCGCGCCATCGCCCCCCTGCACGCCAGCCGTGGGAGCTGGGGCACTCTGGGCCCAAGGGCTCACCACAGCAAGCGGGGAGTTGCCTGGCGTGCCCTGGAATCGCCAGTTTGCACGAGGCGAATGGGAAACACCTGTGTCTGGGGGGCCAGGGCGGAGAGCCTGGCTCTGCGCATGCGTGGGGGGAGTTCATCCCCTCTGGAATTCCCTCCCCACTCGCAGGACACCCACCCTGACCGCTGTCCTGGCAGACAAACCGCGTCGGGTTTCAGGGCAGCTGCTGGGACGAGACAGCGACAGCTGGCGACAGGCCGGGGCAGGGCAGGGCGAGGCTGTGCCTCAGCTGGGTCAGCGCAGGGGCTGACACAGGCGCTGCCCCAGCCGAAGAAATTCTGGCTTCTCTGGTCACCTAGGAAGGATCTTGGCCTGGCCGGTGAACTGGCCTAGATGGGCCCTGGTGGCTTGGGCCGGCGGCCCCAGCTCTGCCGTACTGCCCCAGTAAGGGGGTGGTGTTCCCTGCCTGCCTGGTACTCACTGAATGTGCGTTAGCCTCGCTGACGGCAGGGAGGGGAGCTCTCTGCAGCGTCAAGGGCCCAGACCTGCAACCTGCAGCCGTTGGGGGCCAGGAACCCGCCTCCAGGCCTGTTTCTCTGGCATCATGTTCTCCGTGGGCTCTCCCAGGAGGCTGAGCTGAAAGTGAGGGAGCTGGGGGTCCCTAATGGAGTCCTACATCTTATCTCACACACAGCCGATACTGCAGCATGGCCTGGCCTCATGCAGCCCTGGAGCATTGGGGTGAGCGCCCCGACTGCGTCCCCCCAGCCTGGGCTTTCCTAGGAGGGTTCCCATCTGCCCACTGGCCAAGCCTGACCCTGCCGAGCCCACTAATTCGGCAGCCCACAGCGGTTCGGCTGCAGGTCCAAGAGTCCTGAGGGAAATCGTGTGCAGGGGGACCCTGACGGGGGTCCGGGCTCGCAGGGGGACCCTGACTGGTCTTGGCGTTGGGCAGAGTCGCCCATCCCCCGGCCTTGCCTTGGGCACGTTTGGGGATCTGGGAGAGTATTGCCATCTGTTCTGAGGCGTCATCCTGGGCTTGAAGCTTTCACTCATCTGGTGGCTGCAGGCCCCGGGCGGGGCAGGACACGGCTGCTTCTCAGAGAGTCTTTGTCTGGCTTGGTCATGGAGGGCGGTGTGGGTGCGGGTGCCTGAGGAGCTGTGACCCTGGGCGGGGGGAGGGGGTGATACCCTCAACTACCCCTGGCCCGTAAATGGCCGGAGTCTCCTCGCCAGATCTGGCTCCATGTGCAGCCAAATCTGCCAGCAGCTCTGCCCTGGGGCGGCAGAGAAGGGGTGCAGTGTGTGTGTGTGGTGGGGAATGGGACAGGCAGGTTTGCGAAGGGGCTGTCTCTGGCTCATGTCATGTCCACCCATGCCAGGCCCCCTTGGGCTCCCTCCCCGGCCTGTGTGCACTAGGCCAGTGCTGGGGTGGCTGGTTCCGCGCTAGGTCCGAGGCGGGCAGAGCGGAGGCCGGATCGCTGCAGGTGGCACTCAGGGAGGGCTTGGGGCATTAGAACAGGTCAGACTGGAGCTGCCGCTGCAGGTGGGAATGCGCGTGTGTGTCTAACCCGTTGGAGCAGCCAAGCTGGTCTGCACCATGTGCAGCACCTGCCGGCATTGCAACTGCTGAGTAGGGCACCGCAAGCCCCAGGATGGGGGACCGGGCGGATGGTGCCAGGGGCGTTGCTGGGCAGTGGCAGGGGGAACAGGGGCTGTGGGCAGCTCTGGCAGTGACCGGGGGCTGGGCTTGCATGCCAGGACGCCTCCCTGCAGGAGCTGCAAGGCAGGGTGCAGCCTGTGTTGGGGGGGGGGGTGCATGCTGTGGTAGGGGACACTGGGGTGGGGTGCCCATCACTGGCGGTTTTCCACGTTCTCCCCTGGAACGAGCCCCTTGCAGCTGTGAGCTGGGTTGCTACTGGAAAGCGATGCCATCCCCTCCCAGTGCCAGCGCTGCTCTCAAAGCCCCTGGGGTGAGCATGCCTCTGCCGGTGGCGCAGGGTGTCTCTGGGATCCCTGGGGACACTCTCACTAGGCAGTCCCTGCGCTAGTGCAAACGGCTCCTTGCCAGCCGCAGGCTGGGTCTGTGCTTAGACGTATCGACCGGCAGCTGGCTGCCTTTGTGGCCAAAGTGCCGAGACGGCAGCGGGGACGTCCTGGCCCGCCAGGCCCTGGCCCTGCGGCTGCGCCGTGCTGCCATCAGGAGCCAGCCAGGGCTGGTCCTTGTGCGTTTGTTTTTCTCTCCTATCCTGGCTGTGGCAGGAGAGGTGCCGGGGCCCTTTATACAGCTCATGTGTCTGGCTCAGTGGCCCTGTCCAGCCGCAGGTTGCAGAGCGCTTTGCAAACATTACCCAGCCCTCGGTTCTCGGGGTGCATTACGTCACCCTGCCGGGAGGGGCCGGCTCTGCAGTCACATCTCACCTCCCAACTGCCCTAGCCTGCCTGCACTTCAGCCTCCCCACTGCTAGTGCAGGGGCCACGGCCCAGCTAGGAGCTTTCCATGCATAGACTGATCTGAGAGCATTGGCTGGGCCTCCTAATACACCTCTACCCCGATATAATGCTGTCCTCGGGAGCCAAAAAATCTTACTGTGTTATAGGTGAAACCGCGTTATATTGAACTTGATTTGATCCGCCGGAGCACGCAGTCCCCCCCCCCCCCCCCCCGGAGCGCTGCTTTACCGCGTTATATCTGAATTCGTGTTGGATCGGGTCGCATTATATCGGGTTAGAGGTGTAGTCCTGTGTGTTTTATATATAGGGAAACTGAGGCATGTAGCCATGCAGAGTCTGGAATAGACCTCAGGAGTCCTGGCTCTCATCCCCCCACGCTAACCACTAAACACCACTCTCCTCCCTGAGCTGGGAACCCAGAACCCAGGAGTCCTGGCTCCCAGGGCCCTGCTCTAAGCGCTAGATAGTGCTGGATCAGACCGTTATTTACAAACCATTACGTCCGGGACTGTTCAGTCTGGAGTGCAAGGTCTGAACCCCCCGAGAGGCTCCACGCTGCTGTGATACGCAGGGCTGTGGCCCTGGAGCTGAGGGGACTTTCCCGGGCAAAGCGACGACTCCCCATGCACGTGCCCCTGTGCACGCTTGCCCCTGAACGGGCTGCTCCCCACGCGAATGGTCAGCAGTCACCACAGCGTCGCCCTTCCCTGCCACGTGCCGCACCGTCAGCGGCTTGTGGGGCCCAGGCACCAGGATCCCGTTGGGGTCGCCTGCCTGGTGCTGCCACTGCCACGGGCTCTTGGAGGAGATCGGGGCTGATGGCTCCCTGGAGAGAGACAGTCAGCACCCAGGGAGCAGAACGCAGACCCTCTCCCCGAAACGCCATCTCCCAGCTCCGCATGCAGCAGCTGAATGATGCCCCGAGTTGGCTCCGACAGCCAGACTGTGCCAGCCCCTGGCATGCTCCTTGGGGCTCGGAGCCTGCTCCTGCCGCAGGCCGGGGTGGGGGCAGTATTGGGCTGCAAGCAGAGCTGCTCTCAGGCCTTTTAGCCCCCCAGTGCCTGGTTTCTGCTGGCCTGGTCCCCTTCCCGTCCGGGGCACACTCAGCAGGGTTCGTGGGATCCCAGCCTAGACGCGGTGTGTTCCTGTGCCGGGAACACGGAACCATAGCTGACTGGGTGACCCACCCCTGGGCAGGTGCCCTGGTGTAGACAGGGCTCCGGCAGCCCTTCCCACCAGGGATGCTGGTAGCAGGGTCTGGCCGGAGGCAGGGGTCTGGGTCACGCTCTGTATTAAGGTCACATTAATAAAGGGTTAATAGATGCTAATCACTTTTCAACTGCTTGCTTATAACTGGCACGTCCTACCAAGGGGCTTTGAACTGTTCCCATGCGAGCTGCCAACGTCCGCGGCTCACTCATCCATACTGGACCCAGGCTGAGGCCAGGAGACCCCATGGGGCAGCGGTGTCACCACACACCCTGCTGGTGCTGTGTGCGTGTGCAAGGATGGCACAGCACGTCCAGTGTGCCCACTCTGCATTGCGAGGTCAGGAAAAGAGGAAATGTGCCAAGATTGGGCTGCCCTGGAGTGACCTCCCCCTGCCGGCACTCGGCCCCGGAGCTGGGCGTCTCTCCTGCCCCTCCCTGGCTGCTGCTGCAGTGGTTAATTGCGCTTCCCAGGCTGCTCCCTGCTTGGTTTAGTCCAGGTGATTATTCAGTTGCTTTGCAGACAGCCCGGCCAGGGAGTCGGCTGCTTTCCGAGGGCCAGGCCGGCCCAGTCACTGTTGCCGAGCTAGAGCTGAACTGCCAGGCACGCAGGGTCTTGTGGTCAGTCTCTGGGTGTGAGCGCGAGTCCCTCGAACCTGGCAGGCCTGCGTCTGAATGGGGAGTTTTCTATCTGGGGTGTTATGAAGGCAAATTCCTATGGATGGACGGACACACGCCCGCGCGCCCGCTCCTCCTCTCCCCCCAACGGGCACACGCCCTTCCCGAGACTTCTCCAAATACACCGTGTTAGAATTTCCACCCGCTCCTGGTTCTGACCCAGCCTCGGCCCCGCTCCTGGGGCTGGCGAACGGGCTGGAGGTGGCGTTCGTCCCTCTGGTGCGTGCCCGGCGTGTGTTGCCCTTGCAGCATGGTCTGGCTTTTCTCTTGCTCCGCCCCGTGTGCTGCTCCGTAAACGGGCAGGGGCCGCTGAGCGCCCGCGTTCTCTGAGCAGGGGCATGGAAGGACACAGTGCAGTAAATCTCGTGAGCTGTGAAAGTGTGGGCTGGGATCGCACTGCCGGCGGATGCCCCTGTTGAGCTCACACTGGGTGCTGGGCTCTCTGGAGATTCTGGCTGTTGGTGTCCCAGTTGGGAGCTGCTGGGCACTAGAATTCAGCCCTTGTTTCCAAGCCTGACTGCGAGCAGAGCTCTCCAGGAACCCAGCCCCGAGGAGGGGTGCTGAGCTCGGTGAGCATCTGGCCCAGCTGGGCCAAAGCTCTCCTGGTGCAGCTGCACGGGAGCCGTGAGTCACGGAGCCGCCTGGCTCACGCTGCCTATGCTGCAGCTTCGCTGGGAACCTGGCGCTGTGATGCCAGCGCTGACACCCGCTGCCTTGTAAACAAAACGCCCCTTTGATCTGGCGTGTAACGCGCCCGCGCCGAAGCAGACTGATGGGTGGGAGCAGCCTGGCAGGAGAGGCGGACGCATGCGGGAGCAATTCCTCGCAGAGGCAGGGACGGTGTGTTCCCCTGTTGTGTCAGTGGGTGCGGGCACCGGGTCCGGGTCCTGCGACTGGGGAAATGGGTTTCTGTGTGTCAGGGCGTATCCGTTTGGGGAGGGCTCTTTGGGTGTGTTGGAGGCAACGCCAGCGAGCCAGAGCAAATCCCTACCTCCCTTCCCCCCACGTCTGCCAGTGCCCCTCAGTCCCGACCCACAGCCTCTGCTACCATCCCAGCCCTCGGCTCCCCCTGGCATGTGGCACTGCCGATGCCCCTCTGCCTGGCACACACAGGCAGCCGTTCGCGCCCAGCTGCTTGCTGACTTTTTGACTATGCTGAAGGACCTTTGTGGGTTCAATCATTTCCTGTGCTGGTGCAGCCAGTGCCCCTCCAGGGTGGCATGTCTGTCTGTCTCCTCCCCACTGCGGGGGTGGCCAGTGCTGGCAGTTTTGCCCCAGCTGAGTTCTGTATTGAGTGGCTCAGAGGTGAGCTCCCACTCGGTGAAGCGAGGGCCCCGCGCTTGGGAGAGGGGGTCACGGGGATCGACTGGAGCCCAGGTGCATGGAGCAGGCACGAGCCACCCTAGCCACAGAGCAGAGCTCTAGGCCCAGCACCTTGGGGGGGGAGGGTGGCTTTGCCTTTTCTCTTGGCATGGACGGGTTAGCTCTTGGTCCTCGTTAGGGGTGGGGGGAAGGGACCAGCCACGGTCGGGCCCTTTCCCTGGAGGGTTCTAGGGTCTTTGCCATCCCAGGAGTGGCCATGGCTCTGGGAGGGCAGTGCCATCATGCTCTTCCCCAGCCTGGACTGTGGGCCTGTCCCACCAGGGACCCCATGGCACTGCAGGCCCCTCTCCCCCCAACCCGCTGCGGGATCCTGGCCCCTCCCAAACTGCCCAGCTGCTTCCCTCTCCTGGGCCTGCGCTGATGGGGCCTCGTGCAGCCACCAGCCATGTTGCTGCCATGCTGCCGTGGCACAGGCGTGGGGAGAGCACCCACGTTGTCCAGCCCGGTGATTGGCGTCTGGTGGGCCCGCTCCCCCAGGGCCCTATGTCTGGAGGCACTTTTCCCGTTGGCCGTGCCGCCTAATGATGCGTCTGTGACCCCTTGGCCTGAGGGGGGCAGCCTGGACCCAGTGGGCAGGCTGAGGTGATGCTTGTCTGTGGGGACAGGCGTTGGCTTCGCTGTCCGTGCCCTTCCTACGTGTCTGTCCGTCCGTCGGACTCCTCTGTGGAGCTCCATAGTGACACACTAATGCAGCAGCCCCGGATCCAGGCCCTGCTCCCGTCCCCTCTACCTGCCTGGCTCCTGTGATGGACACAGGCAGCCCCGACGCCAGGGCTGGAATAAACCCCTCCCAAGGGGACACGCTCTCCAAACCCGCACGCAGGCCCCGCTGCAGCCGGAGGGGACCGACGCCTCTCGCTCATCTCTGGGGACATCAGCGGGCAGGGACCTGAGCGCCTCCTGTGGAGGGGGAAGTATCCTGAGCCCCAGGCAGCAAACGCGTCATGGCACCTTCACTCCGGGTCACCTTTTGGTACCACGCTCCCAAAGGAACGTCGGTGCCCCTCAGTCCTGAACTGCAGCCCCCGCTAGCCTGTATCTGAACCGGAGCTGAGCCTGCCAGCTCTGCCGAACGGCCCGTGGGATGCCCTCCCAGCACGCCCTCCTGTAGCCATGGGCAGGAGCCGGCCCCGTTCTCTGCTGACAACCCCACCGTGTGTGGGGGGGGGGGGGGCGGGGGGGGGTTCTCCCTGCTTTGTCTCGCCCCCGCTGGGCTGGGAGAGGCCTACACGTCCGTCCGGTCAGGCCCAGTCTGTCACTTCCTGTGGGAGCGGGTGGGGTGCGGGAGGCGCTGGGTGGCCCCGCGCGGGGGAGGCGGCCTTTGGTTGCTGGAGATGCGTCGGCCTCACATGGACATTCTTGCTGCATTAGTCAATTGTTGTGTGCAGGCACTTGCCGCGGGCTCTGTCTCTGCTGCCGGGACCAGAGCCGGGCTGGAGCGATGACGTCGGGGGAGCGGGGACGGCACTGTCCTGGGCTGGGAAAGGCAGCTCCCACTCCAACGCTGGGAAGGGACGGGGCGCTGCATCCCCCAGCCAGCCAGGCGAGCGGGGGGTCCTGCCTCCTGCTGCACAGTCCAGCCCCGGGCCCTCCCCTTCCCCAGCCTGGGAACCCTTCCCTTCTGAGTGGTGTTGTTTTGGGGCAGGCTTGGCTCTGAGCCAAGGATCCAGGACCCTTGGCCCCCACCTGGGAGCAGGGCAGGCAGCTGCTCCCACAGGAAACAGGGCGGCTTTGTGCCCTGCTGGCTGATGGCCGGTGCCGGGCAGTGCCAGGCCCTCGCCGATGGGCGCTCTGTGCATTGTGTGAGCTGTCCGGAGGGACGCGCTGTGCCTGGCTCCTGGAGCGTGGGGCATGTGGGCGACTAACTGCCGTGGGGCCCTGCCCTCCATGGGGGGACATGGCTGTGTTCGGAAGGGGGCAAGGCAGGGCCTGGGGGTCACTCCGTCCCCCTCCTTGGGGATGGCTGTGGATTGGCTGAAGGAGCCTCCGGCTTGGCCCTCTCATCTCCCTGGGACATCAGGGCCTCGGCGTCCCAGCTGGAACCTGTCCCACCCACCCAGCCGCTGCTCCAGCCCCCGCCCTGTCCCCTCCGTCCTCATGCTCTGGGTCTTCGCTGGTCCTGCCAATGCTGAGACGCCGTCCATGCAGCCCCGTGAGAGCAAACGCCTGGTTCCTGTGCACTGGATCCCCTTTGCTTCCTTCAGATCTCCCCCTCCCCCAGTCCGGCCTGTGGGTCCTGCCACCCCCCTCCCCCCCCCGACCCACACCCTGGCTACTCGGCTGCCCCTGCTCCTGCAGGGAGTTGACACCTGGGGCTTTGTCTCCCATAGTCTGTGGTTCTGCTCCAGGCAACACATCAGAGTGCCGGGGGACAGGCCAGGTGGGGCGCGAGTTGCCGTGGGCTGGCATGTGGGCCTGGCAGGCTCACTCCCAGGGGGCTGGGCTGACTGGGTCCCCATAGACGCCCCACTCTGTCCCTCTAGCCAGCTCCCTGCCTGGTATGTGGCCGTTTTGTTCAGAAATCTGCTCTGGCCAAGCCGCCCGAGCCCAGCCTCCTCCAGTGGGGCTGAACCGTCTGCCCAGGCCTGAGAGAACAAGCAGTGGGGGGCCCTTGTATGAGACACATGGGGGCCACCAGGGGCTGCCCCATGCCTGGCAGAGGTGGATGGGGCTGCTGAGGGACTGGGGGGAGCGGGGAGGGGGGGCCTGGCTGTGAGTCACAGGCCCTGGGGCTGGAGCGAGCAGCATTCAGTGTCACTTCTCACATCCCGTCCTTGGTTCCTGTTTCGAGGCTAAAATAGTCGGTGGCCATTGGGGAGGGCGGCGCCGACTGGCTCCCCCTCTGCCGCTACGGCCCAGGGCAGACAGGCAGCACTGGCGGTCCCGTGGAGCCAGCGCGATGCCAGCACGGCCCTGCCTGGCTATTGATCACCCCGGCCCCAGAACACAGCCGGCAGGGGTCGCTGCTGAGTGAGGCCACAGTAAGGAGCGCTGGCGTGGGGTGGCAGAGTGGGGCTCTAGCACGCCGACCTCCCCCGATTCCTGCCCCCATGTGGCTGGAGATCTGCCCTGGGGCCCATGTGTGGGGCTGGCCTGGGCTCTGGGGAAGGACTGACCTTGTTCTCTTCTGCTTCTGTGTTTCAGCTAAAGCAGCAACCCCTCCAGGGCAGAGCGTCCCCAAGAGTGACGAGCCAGCTCCTGCTGCAGCCCCCTCCCCGTCTACAGGAGAAACACTGCCCCCCAGGAGTGACTGGCCTGCCCCTCCCGCAGCGACCTCTATGGGAGAGTGCATCCCCCCCCAGAGCGACCAGCCTTCCCCCCCTGCCACGCCTGCCCCTGTTGCAGTGACTCCTCTGGGAGAAGCCCTGCCTCCCCGGCGAGACCAGCCAGCCCCTGCCGCTGCCCCCACACCTCCAGGAGAAGCCCTGCCCCCCCGGCGAGACCAGCCAGCCCCTGCCGCTGGCCCCCCACCTCCAGGAGAAGCTCTGCCCCCCCGGGGAGACCAGCCAGCCCCTGCCGCTGCCCCCCCACCTCCAGGAGAAGCTCTGCCCCCCCGGGGAGACCAGCCAGCCCCTGCCGCTGCCCCCCCACCTTCAGGAGAAGCC
This sequence comes from Emys orbicularis, assembly GCF_028017835.1. Lineage (NCBI taxonomy): Eukaryota > Metazoa > Chordata > Testudines > Emydidae > Emys > Emys orbicularis. The sequence goes on along the minus strand of NC_088705.1, from coordinate 3,214,187 downwards.
CTGCCCCCCCGGCGAGACCAGCCAGCCCCTGCCCCCCCACCTTCAGGAGAAGCTCTGCCCCCCCGGGGAGACCAGCCAGCCCCTGCCGCTGCCCCCCCACCTTCAGGAGAAGCCCTGCCCCCCCGGGGAGACCAGCCAGCCCCTGCCGCTGCCCCCACACCTCCAGGAGAAGCCCTGCCCCCCCGGGGAGACCAGCCAGCCCCTGCCGCTGCCCCCACACCTCCAGGAAATGCCCGGCTTTCCCCAGCTGCAGCCACCCCCCCGGGAGAAGCGCTACCCCCCAGGAGCGATGGGCCGTCCCCTGCCACCGCTGCTTCTCCACCGCCTGCCGCAGCGGCCACCAGCCCCAGGCCCAAGCAAGGTGCGTTCGTCCCTGGGGCAGTGCTGCATGGGGCCTTGGGTACCTCCTCTCCTGCCCCCATAGCCCTGGCCAGAGGGGACGACAGGCCCAGAGCAGCGGGGCTGGGACGACCCGAGTGGGGCTCACGGGAGCTGGTGCGTTGATCCCTGCAGCTGGCTGTGAGTGCTGGACCAGGCTCTGCAGGGACTGCACAGGCCAGCTGGGGCCCGGGGCGGGTGTGTGGCCCCGGAGCGCCCCTCTGCAGGGATGAGCGGGAGCATCCTGGCCAGCGGGGGGGCTGTGCCCGTCACGGCACAGAGCAGCTGCCTGTGCTCTCATGCCACGGTCCGGTTCCCTGGGCGGCTCTTGGCCCAGGCCACAGGCACAAACCGCATGGATCACACGTCGGCGCCTCCCCCCTGCCCAGCAGATGTCCCGAGCCTCCCCTGGCCGGCGGGCTGGGGGCAGGGTGGGGCTGCAGTGCCCTGTGCTGAGCAGATTTTCTCTCCTTTCCCCCGCAGGTGCCCAGAAAGCCGAAGCGAGGCAGAGGCAGGCGAAGGAGCGGAGGGAGGAGCGGGCCAAGTACCTGGGTGAGGAGCCAGAGAGGCTGGCGTGAGCCCCAGGCCAGGCCCCTTGCAGAAGGGAGCTGGGGGACAGAGCCGTGTGTGCAGGTGCCCTGGGCTCTGGGTGGGCTCCGGTGGGCGATGGGCACACGGGAGCGTGGAGAGGGCGCCATGGGCACCAGGGACTTGGCCTGGATTCGGTTCTCAAAGGGGAAAGCGGGATAAAGACAAACCCGGTTAGAGGAGCTGTGCGGGTTCATTGGGAGTCGCAGGATTAGCCCCGGGCGCTGGGATCCCGGTGAAACACGGCGCCCCCGCTGCTCCAGGAGCCCCGAGCGAGCCGGGGCCTCATGCTCTCGCAGGGCCCCCTCCGCGTCCCCACACAGCAGCCTCCTTGTCTCCCAACTATTTCCACCCTCATTCCCCCATTGTTTCCCTGAATGTGCTTTTCAGGCTGGCTTCTCCACTCCCCTTTGTCCTGGCCCCAGGCTCCTCCCCTCCGGGCCCAGCCGTTGCTGCGGATGCCTCTGCCCCAAATCCTCCTCCAACACCTGTGGCTCTGACTCCTGCCTTGGGCTTCTGCCTGCAGGGAGCTCGGCAGAGCCCAGCTCCTCTGGCCACCTCACCCCAGCAGCTCCACAGCCCCACTGTGCCCAACTCTGGGCCTCTCCAGAGCGTCTGCTCCAGCACTCCCTGGGGGGATCTAAGTGAGCAGACAGTCAGAGGTGCTGTCCCAGGGCTTCCCACCCATCCTCGGGCTGTGCCCCGTGCCCTGCCGAGCCAGAGTGGCCACTGCTCCACCCGCCGCTGTCTGGCCAGTGTCCAGAGAGAGGGGGAAAAGCCCATCATCCCTATGGCCAGCAGTGCTGTGCTGGGGGCTGCATCCTGGGCATGGGAGCTTGGCCAGGCTGCCCTCCCTCGCTGTATCTGCCTTGGGCAGTGAAAGGGGGCCAGCTTAGATGGGGTCCCCATCGCGCTTGGCACTGCCTGGCCCCAGGAGCAGAGAGGCCCAGGATGGAAAGGGCTGTGGTGCAGCGTATGGGCACTGCCCGGCGCCATGTGCTTTATAGAAACACAGGTCTTTGGCCCCAGGGGCTCCGAGTCTTCCCACGGCAGCTGGCTCCGGGGGCCCTGGCTGCATGGTCTGGCAGAGGCTGAGGTGCTGGGCCAGGCACCGGGTCCTGTCAGCGACTTCGTTTGTTCGGACCAGGTTTCAAACGAACACGGCGGGGGGAGGAGAGGGGGCTGTTTCTAGAGGCCCTGCATTGTCATGACTGTTAAGTGGAAGGGCCAGGGTGGGGCACTGCAGACTGAGCCCACCCACCCTAGCCATGGCCCTGGGCAGGAACCCAGCCCAACCTGCCCCTGTGGTGGAGCTCGCTGGGGGCTGGGCGCTGCGGGCTCCATCCCCTCACAGCCGAGCTCTCTCTCGGCAGCCACCAAGCGAGCATTGTGGCTGGAGAAGGAGGAGAAGGCCAAGGTGCTGCGGGAGAGGCAGCTGGAGGATCGCAGGAAGCGGCTGGAGGAGCAGAGGCTGAAGGCAGAGAAGCGTCGGGCCATCCAGGAGGAGCGCCAGAGGCAGAAGCTGGAGAAGAACAAGGTGGGCGCGGGGATGGGCAGGGCAGGGACAGCCTCTGGTTGGCATAAATGCCCCTGGGTATGAGATCTCCGGGCACAAAACGGGATGGAAAAACCACCCCAAACTCTCCAGCCCTTAGAAGAGTCACCCCAGCCCCCGCCTGCCCTGGGCACCTGTAATCCCCACTGCATGTCCCATCCCCCGCCTCCCCTGTGCCTCTGCACCCCCCAGCATGCAATTGCCCCCCAGCTCTCCCCTTTCTGCAGCTCCCTCCACATGCCCTGGCAGTGCTGGGTGCGGCCGGCGACAGGTGCTTGTCCTGGCTCGCTCTGGGGCCCACGTCACGGCTCCTCCTCCCCAGGTACTAGTTTCAAAGCCAGCCCCTCGCCCCAGTCCCTAACCCTGACCCTTCAGGCTGGGCCCCGATGCTGGGATGCAGCTGCAGGCTGTTCTGCGCCTGCTCCCTCCGCCTGGCCCCGCCCCTCACCTCCTCTCCTCGTCGCAGGAGCGCTACGAAGCCGCCATCCAGAGGTCAGCCAAGAAGACCTGGGCCGAGATCCGGCAGCAGAGGTGGTCGTGGGCTGGCGCACTGCACCAGAGCTCCCCCCGGCACAAGGATGGTGAGTCGGGGGCTCAGGAGCACGCATGGCTGGGCACAAGTTGCCTGGGCTCTGCAGTGGGCCATGCTCTGCAGTCGGCTGTGCCAGGGTTCACCCACCACAGCCTGCCTCCAGGCTGCTGCTGGGAATGGCCGAGGGAGGGGCCGGGCAGGTTTGCAGTGTCCAGGTAGGGGCAGGGCTGGGGGGATCCATCAGAACCTCCTTGCCCCTGAGCAGCTGCCCTCTGCGCAGCAGCACCAGCATGGTACCCTGCGCCCGTCGGGGCCCCTCTCTCTGCACCGGGGTGTCGCTCTCGGTGCCCTCTGTCATGGAGTCCCCAGGCGATGCTCCGGAACTGCTCCCCACAAAGCCAGTCAGGACTTTGGGGAGCCTCCTCTCCCTTGGAGCAGACTGTCTTCAGGGCAAGAAGCTCACACGGCTTCACCTTCCTGGGTCTGACCTTGGAGCATTCAGCATCTGCCCCTCCGTGCGCTTCCCACAGCGAGTCCGCCCAGGCGGGGTCCTGGGGAAGCCAGAGGGTCCTGCACCCCCCCCCACTTTGCAGTCAGACGTGACTCTTAGCCAGCCAGTAAAACAGAGGTTTATTAGATGACAGGAACACGGTCTAAAACAGAGCTTGTAGGTCCAGAGAACGGGATCCCTCAGCCGGGTCCATTCTGGGGCCCAGCGAGCCAGACAACCCCGTCTGCACTCACTCCTCGGCCCCAGCCAGCTCCAAACTCCAACCCCCTCCAGCCCCTCCTTTCTGGCCTTTGTCTCTTTCCCGGGCCAGGAGGTCACCTGATCTCTTTGTTCACCTTTAGCTATCCCCTTGCAGGGGGGGAAGGGCTCTGGCCATTTGTTGCCAGGGAAACTGAGGCACCCACACAGTATTCAGAGGAAACATTAAGAACAGTCCCACTTCGTCACACCCTCGCCCTGTGTGTGGGCGCTCCGTGTCCGCATTGCCCAGCGGAGTTCAGTGGCTGGTGTCCTATCCGCGGGCAGGGGTGTTGGCACCCGCTCGCTCCCCGTCTCCAAAGCCATGCCCTTGCCCGGCCGTTCCTGGGCAGCCTGTAGGAAGGGGAGTCACGTCGGCTGGTTGTTGTGAATACGGAGCTGTGTCGGTGCCGTGTCGTCCTCTGTTTCTCTGGGAATGTGGCACGTGTGGAAACGGCACAATGTTCTGGGGGCCCGTGCTGCCGTTACCCCGTCCCCGGGTGGAGACGTGGTGCGGTCCAGTCGACGTGTGGTCTGCGTGTGCTGAGTTGGGGCTGCAGCCGGCTCGGCACTGCACAGAGCGCCATCCATCGCGTTCGCTCCGCCTTCTGGGGAGCCCCTCGCGGCCAGGTGGGACGGGCCTCCGAGTCATTTGTCCCCTTTACTGCGGCTTCACCCGTTCTTGGGCACTCAGCTGGGACTGGCACTGCCCAGGGTTCGCGCCGCCTCCCCCAACGGACGGGTTTGAGCAGGGCCCGAATGGGGGACGCTCTGCCCACAAACAAGCTCCGCCCTGTGAGGTCACCTCTCTGGGTCGGTGGGGCTCTGCTGGGCTCAGCTCCGCTTTGACTGAGGAGAAAGAAACCTGTGGCGGCAGCTCCCCAAGCCGCCCACCTGTGACACCAAAATGCAGCATTGCTCCCCGTGAGCTGTGCAGATCAGGGACGCACCCCCACAGCCCTCTCTGCTCTTCCACACGTGCGGCGTGAAATAGTGAACAGTGCTGGCATTGACGTGATCGTGGCGGGGCCGCTGAGCGAATGGGGCGGTTCTCCTTGCCGAGCTGTGGGTGCAGGCTCTCTGCAGACTCAAGTAAATGTCTCTGCCTCATTTACACGCAGGCCACGTTTCTGGAGTTCTCTTTGCAGCTAGAGGCTGGCTGTAAGGGGCACAGGCCGAGGTGCTGGAGAGGCATGAGAGGTGTGGGGGTGCGCATTGGCTGAGTCCAAGTGCCGTTTGTGGGGGAACTTGGAGGGAATGGCTGAGTTTGGTTTGTTTCTGCTGGGAGCCGTCGATGGAGATGAGTTCACAGGCAAGGTCCTGACCTGGGAGAGCTGGGCCCAGCTCCGGCCCTGCCCCAAATTCTGACAGGTGCTTGAACAGCCTGGAGCACCCCAGCCAGTTGGGGGCGCCTGTCGCTCTGACTCGCCGCCCTCTGGTTCCGGGGAGCCCAGCATGGGGTGCCCCAGATCTGATTCTCCCAGAGGCTGGGCAGCTCCTTGGGCATCTCGGGCCAGCTCCGCCCGTCAGCAGCTGCTTTTGCAGATTCCACCCCTAGGCAGTTTGGGAGGAAACCCTCTTTTTGCTCTTAATTTTTTTTGTAAATGGCTCTTTCCTGAGCAATGAACTGACCAGCAGATCCCCACCCCCCGGCCCTGTCTGACACCCCGCCCTGCAGTAGGGGTCTCCATGGGACGTCGGGATGCGCAGGAGGTCTGCTCCCTCGGGCTCGCCTGGCATCTGGGCCAAGGGCGCCCAGACCTGCCCCACCGGGAGGAGATGTGTGACCGCCCTGGAGCCCCGGACGGAGTGCCATGTCCCTGCCTCAGGGCTCCGCTCTGGCTGCCAGCCTGTGCCACTCAGCAGTGCTGGCTCAGAGCAGAGAACACCCCAGCTGCCACCTCCAAGGCGTGGGGCTGCCTGGAGCACTGTGGGACGAAACCTTCCCAGGAACTCTGCTCCCAGCCCTCCCATGGCCGGTCCCTGGCTGGGACTCCTGGGACTGGTTGAGCTGCTCCCCCTCCCCTGCACCGACCGCCCAGGGAGGGCTGCACCCCAACCAGGGCAAGCTGCAGTGAGCCAGATGGGAGGGGGCAGTTCCACCCTGGGGCAGCCCCTCGGGTGGGCTGAGCCTGCCCTGGCCCATGTCTGAGACGGGGGTTAGCCCCCAGCCCCTGGCACTCGGATGCAAACTCCCACCACGCCAGAGCAGTGATGCACAGCTGTGAGAGGGCCGGGACTGGAGCAGGACAGGATCGAGGGGCGCTGGCGGGGGGCTGGGTTCAGTGTGTATGTCTGGGGGGAGCCTGTCTAGTGCCTGCGGCCCACCCCCACTCGCAGCCCCCCAGCCTCCTCTCCAACCAAACTCCGCTGCTCTCCCTCTGTGCACTGGAGACGCTGCCCCAATGGGCTGGGATTCAGGAGAGGCGAACTGCCCTTTGAGCCCAAGCTGGGGTCCTTAGCCAGCAACTTCTGAGCCCCCCCCCAGCATCGCCCCTGCTCCCAGCAGCCTCCAGGGCCAGACACAGACCTGGCTTCTCTTGAGGCCCAGGTGCGTCGTCCCAAAGTACCCTGCCATGTCCTGGCAGAGGAGATCCCTGCCTGATGAGCAGAACCACTGACGGGCCGGGCCAAGCCGAGCCTCCTGCCCCGGAAAGCCAGAGTGCCACGGGGCCCTGGTGCTGTTCATCGCTCCCTCCAGCGGGTGCTTCCCCTGGGCAGAGGGTCCAGCACCCCCGATGGATGTTCCAGCAGGTGCCAGCTCTCAGTGGATCCCAGCAGCTGTCCCTGTGCCTCCTGCGTGCCACTCCCTGGGCCCAGGGCTCTGTCTGGGCTGGGCTGGGCTGGGCTGCTCTGACGCTGCCCCTCCACCCTGCAGTCCTGTGCTGGGGGCAGACCTCCTCCCGGAGCCCCGGCCGCCGCCCCAGTGCCCACATCCCGCCGATGGGAGCTCCGTCCTGCCACTCGAGGGGCACACGATGCTGCATGCCTGCATGCGAGGTTCCCCCGGCTTCCAGCTGCCGTGACCGTAATGCCCTTGTGTCTTTTCCCTCCTTTAGGTGCGAGCCGGTGCTCAGTGTCCGCTGTTAACCTCCCCAAACACGTGGACTCTATAATCAACAAGCGGCTCTCCAAATCCTCCGCCACTCTCTGGAACTCTCCCAGTAGAAGTAAGAGACCTTTGCCTTTCCCACCAGTGCATGGGGCCAGTGGGGAGAAGCAGCTGAGGGAGCTGACCCCAGTTCCAGCCCAGCACTAGGGAGATGCCCCCTTGAGTGCCAGGGAGTGCCCATCCCCCCCAGTCCCTGCCCTCGCAATGCGCCGCCCGTGGAGAGGGGAGAAGCCGTTTGCTGTTTTCTCTTGCAGGGAGAGCCAGGAGCCCGCAGGCATCTCCTCACTTGCTGGGCGAAGCGCCCTCGCCTGGCCTGCCAGCGTGGCGCTCTGCGGCTGCCGCTCTGCCGGTGACTGAGGGCTCTGGGACCCAGGTCTCCAGTGGGGAACCAGCCGGTTCTCTGGGGAACCCCCCCATGTTCGGTGGGAGTTGAGGCCATTCGGGCACCGCCCCCCACCCTCGGCAGCTCTCACCCAAGGGAGCCGGGGGAAAGCTGCGCAGGGCCGGTGAATTCAGCACCGGAGGGGCTGGTGCCAGACGCACTGGGGTCCTTGCTGCCCCTCGGGCTGGGGGTGAGCTGTCAGGGTGCTGGTGATGCTCTGTTAGTGTGACTGGCATATGGGGCACATGGGGTTACATGCATGTGTGATCCAGGGGGAGGGGATGGGGATGGCGCTGCTGTGCTCAGAGCATGGGGTCATGGGTGGGCTGCCAGCTGCTTGGGCTCCATCGGCTATGGGGCCGGGCAGGGGGGTTGCTGGGGGATGGCGCCCCCCGGACTGCTGGCCTAGGGCTGGCCCGTCCCCATCGCAGTGCTCAGGGGAAGGGGCTAGCTCTTGGTCCGGCTCCGCCTCTGCACTTGCAGCATGGGTCATGGGAGCCTGGCGGGCCGAGCAGGAGTCTGTATGCGCCGTGCCCCTCCATATGGGCTCCTAGGCTGGGCGGCTTGCCGGGAACAAGGTTGGCTGCCTGCACGGGCCGCCTGGCTCTGCAAGGAGCTTGCCCGGGGAGCCGGAGCCCGGTGCCCAGCCCTGCACCGCGGCTCACCGAGCCAGAGGCTATTTATAACCCCCGAGCTGCTGTTCTGTTTGCTGGTTGCCTAGTGATGGGAGTTTGCAGCCCTCCATCCCGCTGAGATATAAATAACCTGAGCAGCTGATGGGGGCGGTGACTGGCAGGGGCAGGGCTGTGTGGACCTGGCTCAGCTGCCCCACGGGGGCTATGGGGAGCTGGCTCTGCCAGGGAGTCAGCTGCAGAGCTCTGCCAGGGGCCGGGCCGCCCTCCAGGCCTGTGGGTCAGGGCCCAAGCGGCAGGTGCTGCAGCCCCAGGGCACATGGGTCTCGGGGCTCAGTGGGACAGAGGTGCAGCTGACCCGAGTTCAGGACTTGCTTTCTCAAGGAGTATCACGGTCTGAGCCCAGGGCCTGACCCCCAGGAGCTGTGGGGCTGTGTTAGCTGGGCGTGGTGCCAGGGGAAGGAGCAGGGGGGAGGGATAGCTCAGTGGTTTGAGCATTGGCCTGCTAAACCCAGGGGTGTGAGTTCAATCCTTGAGGGGGCCACTTAGGGATCGGGAGCAAAAATCAGTACTTGGTCCTGCTAGTGAAGGCAGGGGGTTGGACTCGATGACCTTTCACGGTCCCTTCTAGTTCTACGAGATAGGTATATCTCCATATATTATTTATTATAGAGAACTCGGGGTTGGGGGTCCTTGTCTGGTGCCCCCCATTGTCACTCGTGTCCCCAATTCACCCACCCTGGCCTGGAGAGTGTTTGCTCCCGCCCTGTGAGAGGGATTCCTAGGAGGGGCGCTGGCCCGTGGCTGAGGCTGTTTGGGGGGTGGGGGTTGTAGTGAAGGGACAGATGGATCCCAGCAGGGCCCAGGATGGGGATGGGCGGGGGGAGGCTGCCAAGGGCATCACATGGTCCTGGAGCTGCGGTGCCAGCCCTGCGGAGCCGTCTCACTTGGAGCGTCAGCCCGCGTGGCTGAGCAGGTGTTCGCCGTCTGGGGGCTGAGCCGGGAGCTGGGCCCAGGGTCCATGGGGACGCCAAAGCCAGTGCCCCCTGCCCCACGGCCGGGGTGATGCAAGCCGTGGATCTGGGCCCAGAGCCAGCGCCACCACGGCATGCAGAGGCCTTGGGGATGAATGTCCTACCCACCTCTGGGGAGCTGGCATGGGCAGTGCCTATCCCATTGTCATCCTGTGGCGCCGTTGCCAGCCGGTCTCCTCTTACTGTGTACATCTGTCTGTCCCTGCCCATCTGTCCCCCATTTCACTGGCTTCCCCGAGGCGCGCGCCAGGCTGGGGAAGGTGCTGGCAAGCGGCAACCTGGGCAGCAGCAGAGTGGGACCCAGTGCAGCAGGAGACGGGGCTCCATGCTTGGCTCAGTCCTTGGCCCTCTGCTGAGAGCGGGCTGGCGGGGCTGCGCCAGAGGGCGGCTCTGCAGTGGACAGGCAGGGCCTGGAGGCTCCTCGCCCAAGCTGGCGGCCGTTCCCCCTGCACCCCGTTGGATCAGGAACTGCAGGCCCGCCGGGCTCCCCCTCCCTTCCTGTGCCGCGTGGGCCCTGTGGGGTGCCCACCAGGAGAGTGGCTCAAGTAGGGTGACCAGATGTCCCGATTTTATAGGGACAGTTCCGATTTTGGGGTCTTTTTCTTATATAGGCTCCTATTACCCCCCACCCCCGTCCCGATTTTTCACACTTGCTGTCTGGTCACCCTAGGCTCAAGCAGGGCCCACAGGCTGGCCTGGGGGAGAGCAGCCCTAGGGAGGGGCCCGGCCCGGCCCAGCTGAGCCGCTCCAAAGGCCTTGCAGGTGGGACTGCTACCGGTGGGCGCTGGCAGGCGTCCGGGGGCACCGGGGCCCTGACCTACCCCGCCCGAACTTGGGGAGCTCTCCGTGGGCTTGGGGTGTCACTGAGGCGCTGAACGGGGTGGCAGCACGGAGACCCGGGAATGGAGACGGTGGGGAAGGGGCGGGTGTTTAGCCAGCTGGTGCCAGCATGGATCCAGGGCCTGAGGGCTGGGGCGCAGGAGAGGTGCTAAGGTCCCCCTCCCCCAATTTCTTTTCCAGACCGAAGCTTGCAGCTGAGCCCCTGGGAGAGCAGCATCGTGGACCGGCTCATGACGCCCACCCTCTCCTTCCTGGCCCGCAGCAGAAGCGCCGTGACGCTGGCCGGCACTGGCAAGGAGCAGGGTAAGCTGGGCCCTCTGGGGCATCCGGGGGCGTGTGGAGCCAGGAAGAGCCGAAGCCAGGGTTGGGCAGGGGCTGATCAGCGCGAGGCCCCGTCCGAGGAGGGCGGTGACTCGGTCCGTGACAAGCTGAGGTCAGAGACGCGGCCGTCCGGCCTCGGTTCACCCAGCTTGGGGGTGGGATGGGGGAGCAGACAGGCGAGACGTGGCTTCTGCTGGGATCCTGAGCCCTGCAGAGCAGTACCCGGACCTGGCACACTGACGGGGGAGGGAGGCTGCTGGGTGTCTGGGTGCCTGTGCCCTGGTTCCCTGTTGAGGGGACAGTCACGTACAGTGCAGCCAGAAAAGCCTTATGTTAACCTGCCTCTTCTCCCTCCTGCAGCCCGGCCTGGTGTCTGCCCCTCTCCCGCCCCGCCTTGCATTGTCCTGGGCACGTCTGCACCCGACAGCCCCTTTCTGGTGACCCGGCCTTTGAGATCCGCTCTGGAGACCGTGGGCCGGGGCCTGGGCCGGTTGCTTGCTGGCCCCTGGGCTGAGACTGGCAGGGTCTCGGCTCTGTTGGGTTTGTGCCTCTCGGCTTTGCGCGGCTATTCTTGGAGCTGGGGATTATCTCCCAGGGGTCCGGCTCCTGCCCCCAGTCACCACACCAGGGTGCCCTGGGCGCTAACGCTGTGTGGCAGGGGGCTAGTGATCTCAGCCTGGTCTGTCACCAGGCCTCTGTTCTTCTGGAGACCCCCACGTGCCGGGGTCCCCCCACTGCTCTGGGGGGACGGCCCTGCAACCTGCTGGCTGATGCTCCCTGCCCCTGCCAGGGCGGCCAGCCTGACGGTGTGTGCTCTCTGCCCCCAGCAGTGCCGGTGTGCCCCCGCTCTGCCTCCACCAGCCCCCTCAGCCCCTGCAACAACCACCGCCTGCAGCACCGCTGCTGGGAGCGCCGCAGGGTGGTGGCCAGCAGCCCAGAGGTGACGCCGCGCCGGAGAGTTGAGTCCTCGCCCGTGAGTGCTGCCCTGCTCCGACCTGTCCCTGAACACAGCTCTCCCTAAGCGCAGCCCTGGGCGGGAACCAAGCGCTCCTCAGGGCCGGGCTCCCCTGTGCCCCGGGCTCTGCCCCCTGGTGTCTGGGGGACGGGGTGGTTCGTCAGGCAGGGCCCCGCTGCAGCCAGCCCGTGACGGGCGCTGGCCGGACAGCAAACCCAGCAGGAACGGATCACGTCACTGCTGCTGCCTGCCACCCACCAGCCAGCCCCGACCAGCCCCCGAGGGACTGGAGTGTCCCCTGCAGAGCAGGCCTTGCCCCTGGGGGGGGTCTCATGGCTGGCATTCAGGCTGTGCCCCATAGAGAGCCCAGTCCTGAGCTGCTCCCAGGCCCTGGGCAGGTCTCTGTGCCTCGGTTTCCCCTCTGTACCGGGGGGTGACAGCCAGGGGACTGTGAGAGATTCGTGTGGCCCCAGCCTCGGCCCCCTCTTGCAATGAGCTGGCAGGTTGCCAGCCCCTCGTTATCATCCCCCTGCTCCTGGGCTCTGATTTCTCTCCTCCCCCGCACAGAAGAAGAAGGAGAAGAAGGACAAGGAGCGGGAGAACGCCAAGGAGCGGAGCGCCCTGTCTCGCGAGCGGGGCCTCAAGAAGCACCAGCCCCAGCCCGGCAGCCAGCCCAGACTCCCCCGGCCCGCCACGGACAGCAGGTCAGGACCTGCCTCAGCCTGGGCACCGTTAGCCACCCCGCAGCCGACTAGCCGAGAGCCGTGGGGCCCTGCCTGCGGTGCGGGGATGCAGCCTGCCTGGGCCCAGACAGGTGGGCTCTGCAGGGCTCTGGGCCACTGCTTTTGAGCTGCGGTGGTGCGAACTGTGGTGGGCAGGCTCAAGGTGGGGGCATCCGCGGTCCCCCTTAATGCTTTGTTCCTCTTCGTTTCCAGCCCGGGGCCAAAGAACCGGCCCTCATCGCCTGCCACCCCCAACCACCGGCCGGCTTCCCCCAGCCCAGGCCTTGGCTCGCCCCACAAGCCGCCACTGCCCCGCAGCGTCCACTCCTCCCGCAAGGGGCGGCCCAGGGCCAAGGAGGAGCGCGAGAGCCAGCTGAAGGCACGCGAGAGGAAGGAGGAGGAAGAGGAGAGGGGAGCAGCCTCCCCAGCCCCGCCCGACACTCCCAAGACCCCTGGGCCCGCTGAGCAGCCCCCAGGTCTGAGAACACGCACCATGAGCCAGCCACGTCTCCCAGAACCCCCGCCGGCCCCTCGCAGGGTCGGGTGCAGCACCGGGGCCCCGAGCCAGTGGGCATCTGCTCACAGTGCTCGGGTGTGGGCGCGGTTCTTCCTGCTTGGGAATGGCCATGCCAGGCCTTCGGGGCGGGGGGTCTAGTGGGTTGGAGCAGGGGGCTGGGAGCCAGGACTCCTGGGTTCTGTCGCTGGCCCCGGGGAGGGAGGGAGTGAGAGCCAGGACTCCTGGGTTCTATCCCCGCTCTGTGAGGGGAGTGGGGTCTAGTGGTGTAGATCACGGGGAGGAGTGAGAGCCAGGACTCCTGGGTTCTATCCCCGCTCTGTGAGGGGAGTGGGGTCTAGTGGTGTAGATCACGGGGAGGAGTGAGAGCCAGGACTCCTGGGTTCTGTCCCTGGGGAGGAAGTGGGTGTGATGAATGTGTTTGTGACACTGTGTGCATTCGGCAGGCGCTGCTGCCCCCGCTGGCACCCCCAGCCCCACGCCAGCTCTTGCCACGCCTTCGGGCAAACCCATGGCGGGCACCACAGACCGAGAAGAGGCAGCCCGGCTCCTGACAGAGAAACGCCGGCAAGCCCGCGAGCAGCGTGAGCGTGAGGAGCAGGAGCGCCGGGAGCAGGAGGAGCGGGAGAGGTCAGTGGCCCGGCCTCTCAGGGTGGGGGGCTCCTCTCTGCCCACCGGGATCCCCCGCCGTGCCCAGGGATGGGGAGGCAGCGCTCACCCCACTGCCAGTGGGCCCAAGAGGGGCCATTGGAGCTTGGCACTTGGGGGCGCTGGCTGTCCACAGGGGCAGACCCTGGAGCAGCAGTGCCCTGTGCCCCATCCGGCTCCCCTGGGAACCCTCCGCGGTGTCACAGGCCTGGCAGCTCGCGGAGGTCTGGGGGCAGGGTGGGCCAGGCATCGGGCATGAGGACTGAGGTGCCGTGTGCCGTAGGCGCCAGAGGGAGGAGCAGGCCCAGCGGGAAGCCCAGGAGCAGGCCCAGCGGGAGGCCGAGGTCCGCCGGCTGGAGGAGGAGCAGAGGCGGCAGCAGGAGGAGCGCCGCCGCCAGGAGGAGCGCCAGGCCGAGGAGCGGGCCCGAGCCGAGCAGGAGGAGACGGAGCGGCTGCAGAAGCAGGTGCAGGTGGCAGGGTGGGGTGGGGGGTGGGTACATGGGGCGTGGAGCAGGATGGGGGGCTCCGGGAGGGGATGGGCACAGGGTGGGGCGGGGGGTGGGCACATGGGGAATGGAGCAGGATGGGGGGCTCTGGGAGTGGATGGGCACAGGGCGGGGTGTGGGGTGGGCACATGGGGCGTGGAGCAGGATGGGGGGCTCTGGGAGGGGATGGGCACAGGGCGGGGGGTGGGGTGGGCACATGGGGCGTGGAGCAGGATGGGGGGGCTCTGGGAGAGGATGGGCACAGGGCGGGGTGTGGGGTGGGCACATGGGGCGTGGAGCAGGATGGGGGGCTCCGGGAGGGGATGGGCACAGGGCGGGGGGTGGGGTGGGCACATGGGGTGTGGAGCAGGATGGGGGGCTCTGGGAGGGGATGGGCACAGGGTGGTTCCGTGGTGGCATGGGGTGGGCAGGGGCGGGGGTGACACAAGGTCCAGGTCCTGGGCACAGACCCCCAATGCGGGAGGGAGCCACGTACCTGCCCTGCCCCCTAGTGGTGGAGAGAAGCACCAGTGGCCCGGAATTCCCACGCCGCAGCTGGCGACGTCTGGCCCTTCCCCTGCGGGGGGCTGTGCCACGGCAGGCTCTGTGGGGAGCTGGGGTGTTGCTGAGCTGCCTGGACAAGGCCCACAGCCCAGCCTTTGCTGAGTTTCAGCATGGGAACAGCCTCCAGCTCTGGCCCCCCGCTGTTCCAGCCTGCACTTCCCCCCCCCCCCCCCCCCAGCGCTGCCGGTGCCCCTCACTCACAACCCGCACCTCAGCCTGAGCCTGGCTCCCGGTTGTGTTATGCCCCAGCAGCCCGCTGGGCCTGTGCCATGCACACAGGGCGGGGTGGGACCTCCACTAGACACTTGCTCCGTCTCCCCGGCGTGATGGTTGGCGAGGCCCAGCGGTGGGAAATGCCCCCTCCCGGCAGGGCAGTGCCCTTGACTGCGTACTGATCTTGGGGGCTGGCTCCCCCCTGTCCTGCAGAGGGAGGAGGCAGAGGCGCGGGCCCGCGAGGAGGCTGAGAGGCAGCGGCTGGAACGGGAGAAGCATTTCCAGAGGGAGGAGCAGGAGCGGCTGGAGAGGAAGAAGGTGAGCGGGGAGGCGGGGCGGGGCGCACGGGGATGGGGGGTCGTGGTGCATTGCAGGGGGAGTGGGGCATGGTGGGGTCGGAGAACAGGGGAAGGTGGGGAAGTGGGGCAGGGGGCGTGGGGCAGGGCAGTGTCGGGGTGCGGGGGCAGAGCCCAGGAGACTGACACAGTCCAGGCAGAGTTGAGGAGGAGGGAAAGGGGGGCAGTGTTGTAAGGGCGGTAGGGCAAGGCAGAGCCCTGGGGACGGGGAGCAGAGAGCAGTGCCCGGGCGCTGCACAGATGACAGCTGAGACTCTGAGGAAGTGCCTGGTGAGCTGCCAGGTCAGAGCCCCTGTGCCCCGGAGAACAGACGTGAGGGGGGCAGCTGCCAGCGCTTTCCCCACGGGTGTCTGGTGCAGTGTGGGCAGCTGCCCCTGAAACCCACGTTGGGTCAGCCAAGCAGGGTTGGACCCATCGTCCTGCAGAGCCCTGCAGCCCCGAGCCCAGCTGGGCAGAGTGTGGGGTGCCAGGCAAGGGCTCTGGGACTGACCCACCTTCTCCCTCCTCAGCGGCTGGAAGAGATCATGAAGAGGACGCGCAAGTCAGACGCGGCCGATGCCAAGGTGGGTGCCTGTGGGTGCAGCGTGCCAGCAAGTGCCCTGCTGTGTGCGGGGCTGCCCGTCCAGTGTGAGCTGCAGGGAGGCCCTGGCGGAGGCCGTGCCACGCGGTGATGGGCCGGGGGGCGGGGGATGGGATTCTGAGCCCAGCCCCTCCTGCTTCTTTGGTGAGACCCTGGGATGCCGCATGCCTGAGCTGTGCCCAACCCTGCTGGGCTAGGGCTGCCTCGGGTGGGCGCGGGAGGTGGTGAGTGGGCAGTGCCAGGGCTGTGGGGGGCTAGCAGGCTGCCCCACATCCCAGCAGCCCTTGGGATGGGCCTGGAGGAGTTGGGGTCTCTCCCCTGGCGATGCCCCCTCCCCCTCAGCATGGGGTCCTGGCGGCAGAGCTGTAGGGCTGCCAGCCCAGGCCTGTCCCTGCCCCCCCGGCCCTTGGGACACAGCTCAGCTGCTCCTCTCCCCTCTGCAGAAGAAGGACGAGAAGAAAATGGTGAATGGGAAAGAAGCCAAACAGGAGACTGACGCCAGCCCAGGTAAACGCAGGGCCTGGGGCCCTGCAAAGCTGCTCCCCCACCAAGCTTGCATGGGAGAGCCCCAGCCCACCCCCACCCCTCTGCTCCGTCCCTCCCCCCCCAGGCCGCACACCCCTCCGCCCCAACCCCATCCCTCCGGGCCCCGGGCGGCACACCCCCACCTCCCTCTTCCAGGCCTGGGCAGCACACCCCACTACGCCACCCCTCCACTCCCCACACCCGTACACACGAGGCCAGTCACGCAGGGCCCTCCCATGGCCCACCCCACCCCACTGGCCCTGGGAGACACGCAGCCCAGACCCACAAGTGACACCCACCAGATCTCCTGGCCAGGCCTGTGTGGGACACCCACCCCCCACTGGTCCCACAGCCCTACCCTGCTGGGCTCGAGCATCCCATCCCTCCTGGGGTCCGGTCCTGGGGGGCTGACCCATCTCTGCTCCGGTCCCCAGGCTGTGGGAAGCGAGCAGGGCCGCTGGCGAAGGAAGAGGAGCTCCCTGAGTCAGAGACGCCCAGCACAGAGAGCCAGGGTGTGCGGACGGGCCCTGTCCCTGAAGGGCTGCAGCAAAGGTATCTGCCCTGAGGGGAGGCACCGGGCAGGCCAGGGGGAGCTGGGACCATGCTGGGGGTGGCTGGGAGCACCCGGAGCCAGGGGGAGCTGGGACCACGCAGGGGGCGTCTGGGAGCGCCTGGAGCCAGGGGGAGCTGGGACCACGCAGGGGGCAGCTGGGAGCGCCTGGGGCCAGGGGGAGCTGGGACCACGCAGGGGGCGGCTGGGAGCGCCTGGGGCCAGGGGGAGCTGGGACCACGCAGGGGGCGGCTGGGAGCGCCTGGGGCCAGGGGGAGCTGGGACCACGCAGGGGGCGGCTGGGAGCGCCTGGGGCCAGGGGGAGCTGGGACCACGCAGGGGGCGGCTGGGAGCGCCTGGGGCCAGGGGGAGCTGGGACCACGCAGGGGGCGGCTGGGAGCGCCTGGGGCCAGGGGGAGCTGGGACCACGCAGGGGGCGGCTGGGAGCGCCTGGGGCCAGGGGGAGCTGGGACCACGCAGGGGGCGGCTGGGAGCGCCCAGCCCCGGGGTCAGGGGGAACTGCAGCTCTGCAGCCTGTGAAGGTTGGAGCGAGGGGGCTTGGGGCTGGGTTCTGTGAACCCCCATGTGTCACTGCAGCCCCCCCATCTCCCCTCACAGCCCCCCCAGCAAGGACGCGGCGCCCCTGGTGAACGGCGTGCAGCCTGGCAAGCATGAGAACGGCTTCCCCGGCAAGGAGGTGGGCCAGGGCGTGCTGGAGCTCTCACAGCACAGTGGCAGCACCGACCCCATCATCCCCTTCGGGGACAAGGAGCCCTTCCTCAAGACAGCCGTCGTCAAGCCCCCCCAGGTCACAGGTAGGGGCTTCCCCTGCCCGCCCTTGCCGGAGCTCGTCCGCCCGACATGCCTCCTCTGCATGGGCCCAGTGGGGCGTGGGGCTCAGTGGGGGTGGGATAGAGCCCCAGCAGGGGGGATTGGGGGGTCCCAAGCAGGGGGAAGGGGGAAGGGGCTCTGCTTGGCCCTGGAGCAGATCCTGGCAGAGCGACAGCATCAGCCTGTAGCAAACCTGGACTGCACAGGTGCCGTCCCCTCCTCTCGCCACCGTGGCCCCTTGTGACCCGGGCTGTCCTGCCGGGTCTCCCCCCACCTGTGCTCCGCGCGGAGCCCCGGACCAGGCTGGCAGGCAGTGTCCCTAATCCGCCTCCCGCTTTCTCTCACCCTCTGCCTGCAGAAGTGCTGTGAGGGGCAGGTGCGTCTCCCTGGGCAGAGCGCCCCCCGGTGGCCCGCGCCGTGGCTGCCTCGGTGCGGGGGTGAGGCGAAGTGCCAGTTCCGGACTTTCTCACAGAACTATAGCTGTTACCAGACGAAAAACCACGTCACTCCCACCTACCGCCCCAGGAAGAGGATGAACCGGGCAGGGCAGGGGGCCGGGACGTGCCCCCCCCCCCCCCCCCCCCCCGCCAGCCCCAGGGACTCTTGGTTTCTCTTTTTGTTCGTTTTTAACATGCACCTTATCAGACTGACACCCCCGCCCCTCCTAGCGGTTCCCACCGCGCCGCCCCCGACGTGTGGTGTAATAATGTCGTTATTTAACTTGCTGGGGACAGTGTATGTGAATAATGTAAATAAAGCTCCGTGTGACATCAGGGACGAGCGCCAGGCCCAGCTCTCTCTGTGCAGGAGGCCGGGCCCATCCCGCAAGCTTGGAGGGCGCAGGAGGCTGGCCCTGGGTCTAGGATTCGATCTCCTTTAACCTCCCGTAGCCGGGCCCAGCCAGCCACTCGGTGCCACTCTGACAACTCCCCCGTGCGACGTGCTACGCTCTGGGCCGCTGCGGGCGTGGGTGTCGGTGCTGTGTGTGGGAGGGGGCCGCCGGGGCCGCGCCCGCCTCGCTCGGTGCCAATGTGACAGTGTTATGCATCTGAACAATAAAATGGAAGAGCCGCCCCGCCTCCGCGTGTGTGTGTGCTCGGAGCCTGCCGGTCGGCCCCGGCCCCTCGCTGCCTCTGCCTCCTGCTCTGGACCGGGAGCTTGGGCAGAAGGGAGGCCTCAGGCTTCTCTTACCATCGCCAGCCGGTGACGCCGGCGCCTCGGACCCGAAGCTGGAGCCAAATGCACACGGCCTCTCCCTGCTGCGCTGGGCCCAGTGCAGGGAACCAAGGCTCAGCCTGGCCTTTCCCAGCCTGGCACCCCTTGCCCTTGAATCTAGCTGTGAGAGATGCTGCTGCAGGAGCTGAGCTTTCCGGACGCTTTACCGCTGCAGTCCAGGAGATGGCAGCAACCTTTGTGCTCTTCCTTCTCTGCTGATGGGGCGTGAGATCCCAGCAGGCCCTGGCCTCTCTCCAAAATGGAGTTAGCTACAGGGTACTGAGTCCCAGCCCTGGGGCAGCTGCACGGAGCCCGGGCGGTGCCTGAAAGGAGCAGCGCAGGACCCTGGAGCTCCATCCACCGGGAGCTCATTCTCCAGCCCGGGTAGGAATTGTGCAGCCGATTCCGTTTGCAGAAGTCGCAACTCCCCGAACTTTTTGTTTTTGTGAATTTTTTTTTAAATCGTAACATTTATTGAAAAATGTTCCTAAAATTTTCCATCCACCTGAAAGCCTCTAAACCCGGATTCAATATTTTAAATTTCCCTTTAAAATGTAAACATAGGATTGAAATCAAAGAGGAGAAGGGAGGCAAATGTTTTTTTGATATTGAATTTTTCACAAATCCCAAACTTTCCATAAAGAACAAGTCATGAACATAAAGAACAACAAGTCATGTTCCATAAAGAACAACCCATGCCACGAGCAACCGCCTGCCACCCACCCCTGCAGCCCACGTGGGGAGAGGTTGGAGTTTGTTAGTTCCTTATGACTGAGAGTTTATTACAAATACCCTGGAGCTATGGGCCCACCCCCAGCATAGTGTGTCTAGGTGCACAGCCCAGCCGGGCTTAGGAACCCTCTGCTGTCCAGAACTTCCCCTTACCAGCAAGGTCTGTTTGTTACATGGAAGGTCTCTGATTATCGGGAAAGCTGGTCCTAGCACAGCGAGCCCAGTGGTTGGGGATGTATTGTAGATACCATGATCTCGCTCCTGGCTTGGTGTGGTTTGGAGGATTGGGACTGGCAGAGCAGTCAGCTGTGGGCTAGCCAGATGCTTATGCTGCCTGCTACAATGCTGACAGTGTAAGGGCAAGGACTGTCTCTTTGGGGTGTAGCCAGGCAGTGCCCAGTGGCCAGGAGCTACCACAGTGCAAGTACGAGTTAATAACAGTAGGGCAAGGCAGATCCTTTCTTAGCCATTTGTGGTAAGGTCTCCCCTTTGGCCTCTGCCCTGTGTCGCTAGCCTCCAGGCCTGGAACATGCAAGCAGAGAAAAGGATTTGGGAGGGTTGTGTTAATTGCTGAGATGCCGAGTAGCAGTCATTAGTTGACTCCTGGGCTGGGGAGCCTGCTCGTCCCCCATCACAGGAGCGGAGGGGTGCGCTGCCGGGGAAGGTTTCTGTGGTGGGCTGCTGGATACTTTCCGCCCCGGCCTGCGAAGACAGCCGGTCTGGCTCCAGCCCTGGGGACCCAGGATCCCGCTGCTCCCTTGGAGGAACAGATTCCTCAAAGCGTTAAATCTCCTTCCTAACTCCGCCCCCAGGACTCCCCTCCCCCTCTAGCTGGCTGCTCAGCTGTTCTTCCCTTCTAATATGTCGATGACACTCTGGGGGTCTATTTTCAGCCCCCTTCAGCATACCAAGGTCAGCATGGCTGGCCCTGGTGCATGGCTCTCGCTGGCTTCCTCCCCTGCCCACCCACAGAGCCTGGCAAGGTGGGAAAGGGGCCTCTGGGCATCATCAGGCTGGAAGGCAGCAGGAACATGGCACTGATGGTGCTGGCTCTGCCGGTGCCAGGAGCAGAGCCAGGGCAGGTCCGGCTGCAGCCCAACACTAAAGCGGTAGAGCTGCTAATAATAACTGAAGAGCGAGACTCTTCCTTTCAGAGGGCCGTGCCCCCCTTATACAGATGGGGAAACTGAGGCACAGAGAGGATCCAAGGTCACACAGCATGGCAAAGTCAACACAGAGCCCAGCTCTCCTGGTTCCCAGTTTTCTGCTCAAAAGCAATGTCAGATTTTGCCAGGGCTGCATTCGAAGCCAGCCCTGGGGTCTTAGGAGGGGGTTCAGAACCAGCGGAAGCCGGGATCCGTTCCCAGCTCCAGCAGCTGAAATCTGACATTCTGCGTCGGCTCCTATCAGCACTAGGTTGTTGTTTCTTAAAGGGCCAGGGCTCCAGACCAGATAGGAAGGTGGTGGGTCATATACCTCAATGGTGCCCTGAGGGGAGGGAGTTCCTGTCCGGGCCCAGCGGGGTGCTCTCTGCTGGTGGGCTCGATGGAGCTGTGGGTCACGCAACCCACTCTCATGAGCATGCCCACCCCTATCCCTGGGGTGCAGGACGCTCCTCCCACGTCTAGCTAGGCCAGGAGGTGACCAGCTGAGTGACAAGGTCTGACTCCAGCAGCAATGCTGGGGACACTACGCTCCCCATAGCTCTTGTCTGATGTACCCCGAGAACACTGCTTTGCTGGGCTCCCTGGTGCAGCTCCGCTCTGGAGCACTGACAGGGGCCCCAGGGGTCTGCAGTAAGTCTTCAGCTCCTCCGGCATTGCAGACTTCCTTTGGGTGTCTGATTTTAACCATCACAGCAGAGATTGTTCTGGCTGTTCCAGCACCTGGATCAGCGTTGCTCTCAGCTGGGCCTCCCATCTCAATGGTTTTTGCTCTGCTGTGGCATCTGTCCAGATCAAATGGCCCATCATTCCTTACAACGTCGCACGGAGGGAGGGAGTGCGGTCGGAAAGGGGGTGGGGGACCCTGGAGGTGGAGTAAGGAGCAGTGCTGTCCCTCTCCCAGTGCTACTGCTCCCAGGAAGAGGCTGGGACAGTGCAGAGAGAGCTGAATGCCCCCCCAGCCCAGCAAGCAGCAACGG
The DNA here is from genome assembly GCF_028017835.1 of Emys orbicularis. NCBI lineage: Eukaryota > Metazoa > Chordata > Testudines > Emydidae > Emys > Emys orbicularis. The sequence continues at coordinate 3,193,032 of NC_088705.1, read as the reverse complement.
TGGGGAAGGACCCACGGGCCAATGACGTGGAGTTTATTAGACACAAGGTGGGGGAGGTAATGTCTTTTATTGGACCAACTTCTGTTGGTGAGAGAGACAAGCTCTGAGCTTACAGGCCTGGGAAAGGAACTCGGAGCATCACAGCTCAGTACAGGGTGGACCGGATTGCTCACAGGAGGAGTTCACACACATTCGAAGGGACCATCCAAGGTGAAGTGGCCTGTTAACACTGCTGCAGCCATGGGGCAAAAACATGAATTTTATTAGACCTTTGCGCTGCATCCAGCCCAGCCACACAGGCTGCCTTACACCCAGAAGTGATGCTTTTTAATGGGACTGCAAATGACTCACTATTAATTGTATTACAACAGCACCTAGAGGTCTCAACTGTGTTCGGGGCCCCATTGTGCCAGGTGCTGCACAGGCCCAGAGACACACAAGGGCTGGGGAAGTGAGGCCCAGAGAGGCTGGTGACTTGCCCTGGGTCACACAGGGAGTCAGTGGCAGAGTAGGGAATTGACCCTTGGCGTGTACCTCAGGACCCTCCTCCATGCCCGAGCCATCCTGTTAGATCTGTTCCAACAGAGGACACATCAGGTGTTAGGCTGGCTCTTGGGGTGGAGGCTGGGAGGCGAGTTCTTGCCATCACAAATTCACACATAAAGACATCTGAGGCCTTGAGTTAGCACCACGGCACCAAGCCAGCCCTGAGGCTGATGGATCATGGAATTAAAACGATCCCATCTGCAGGTGGAAAAACTCACAGGCTGTGCTGGCAAGCCCTGCAATGCTCCAAGAAGCCTGAGAGTGTGGAAAGCCCCTGACTTTCCTTCCACTTGTAAATATCAGGGATCAGGCTATGTGTCAAGCCCAGAGGGACCCTGCCAGTGATGGGAGGGGAACAGCCCATGCATTGGCTCGAGGGGGCGGAGCAGCATCTGGGGCAGTGCAGGGTTCACAGTCAAACCAGGGATCTTCTCCCACAACTTGTCCTCTGCTTCTGCACAAGGCCAGCCCGCAAGTCCCCTGCATGTTCACTTGTCACTAGGAAGGGCCCAGCTGCCCTGGCCCCCCAGGGATGGGGACAGGTGGTGCTTGGTTAGCTGGCTGTGATGCAGTTATCTGGGTACTGCAATATCTTTCCAAAGCAGGCTGGGCAGCATAGCGCCAGTGGGCCCAATCCAAGTCCACCGCAGCCACTGCCAGACGTTCCATTGGCTGAGGATTGAGCCCTAAGTGTACATAGCTGGGTTTTCATTGGCTGAATTATAAGGCCTGAGGCTCAACTGGGCAAATAAATGAAACAGGTGTCAGCTCGGAGCAAAACTCCCTGAAGTTGCACTTAGAACAAGAGCCTGTCTGTAAAGAGCACACTGGGGCAGCTGAGCAGGCGCTGTGGTGTGTGTGCTCCTGAAAGATTGCAGGCACCAGCTGGAAATCAGCATCCGCTGAGCTGGGCCTTTGTTTGTTTTGTTAATTGCCATGGGACCCTCACAGCTGCCCTTCACCAGGAATAATAAAGGAAATAACGTTCAGCTCCTTCCCTGCTGGAAGCCCTGTACCCCCATGAAGGAATCCGGCCTCATGCCCATCCCCCCTTGAAGAAGACAAGTTATTCTTAACCCCATTGGACAGGTAAGAAACCTGAGGCACAAAGAGATTAAGGGTCTTGCCCAGGCCCAGACAGTGAGTTAATGGCAGAATCTCAAATCCAGCCCCAGGCTCTGATCTCTAGACCAGTAAGACCCCGGGCAGGCCAGCAAGGAAAGAGTCACTGTGAATCAGGTGTGGGCTAGGAGCAGCTCCGTAGTGACAGCAGTAGGGCCCGGCTGTGAACACACAAATCTTTCCAGCTACAAGGCTTGCAGAGAAAGAAACAATCACTTGGGCTTCTGCTGCCATGGAGTCCCCATCCCAGGGCAGCTTTCTGACACCGACCATCTCTCATTAGCAGCAGGCACAGGAGGGGAGGCAACTCCCTGCTCTTTTTCCCTGATAGTTTGGGGTCCTGCAAATCATAAGAGCAGCCCTGGGTAATTTCAAAGGTCAGTGAAAAACAATCCAGACTCCTCTGGCTTGGGGCCTATAAGCAACAATGGCTGTTTGCTTAATTGCTTCTGAAACCAGGCGCTTTTCTGAAGGAAAGGCAGAGTCCTGCTCTAACCCAGCCTTTAAACCTCACAACCCCCTTTGTGCTGCTCCACCACCTTCCCGCCCCTGCAGAAAGCAATGCCTTACTGCCCCCAGAGCCAGACTTCCCGAAAGCCATAGGGACGATTCTTAAAACTGCAGCGTGCAACAAAGGAATCACTAGGAGTGGGCACCCGCATGGAGAATTTCCCAGCTTTGGGCGGAGAGAGGTGGCTTGGAACAAGCCCAGACCCTCCAGTCGCTGCCCAAGGCTAAAACCGAACTGTAAATACATACTTGTTCAGTTTCCAAAAGGTCAGGAGACATGGCCTCATTTCCAGTTTCAGGCAGAGGCAGGAACCCGAATGCTGAAAAATCACGAGTCAATTCTCAGGAGATTCTCCACCTGGCTTTGCAGAGCTAGATTTAGGAGGCCTGGGCAGCACTTTACCAACTGACCTTCGCAGCCCCGGACAAGGTCCATTACTGCTCTCTCTCTGGTGAGGAAACTGAGGCAAAGAAGTGAAGTGACTTGCCCAAACTCAAGCAGTGAGGAACCAGGAATAGAACTTGAGAGTCCAGACTCAGGATCCTCTGCTCTAACCCATCCTCTAAAGCTCTTGGTTCCTAGCCAGATTCCAATCCCTTGAATTTGCCACTCCCTAGGATAGTTTGCACATTCCCAGTGCCTGCTGTGAAAGCTGCACTGCATGTGCCTGCCTCAACACATGAATTTTTAGGCCATAACTTGTGGGTTTCTTGTTCTATCCTATTCTAGTGCAGAGATGGCTGCAGAAAGCGGGGAGGAGAACTCTAAACAAGGAAGCAGCATCTGGGCAAAGGCAGCAACTCAGTGCAGGCCTCTTCTGAAACTGCCTGCTCAACAGGCTCTGGCAAAAAGCTGCCTGTGTTTTCTGCAGCTAATTCATGTGAACTAGCTCTTTCCCCTTTAACCTCCTCTGTGGAGTTCTTTCCAGCTTGGTACAGCCTCTCCCAGCTTCAGGGAGGGTTCCATGTACTCTGTGGCACATCCTGTGGCAGAGGCCGGATTGTGTCTCATGTCCTGACATTTCCTATCACATGGAGAATGAATTTAACCCAGTACTGGCTAGAAGCAGAGTATAGGCTTCATGATGTCCCTCTAACACCGATGATTCCATAGCTCCCCATGCCTTGCAGAAGGGTCTATGCCTCTTGCTGAGTCTCCAAATCCATTCATAGTGGGTGGATGCATCTGAAGAAGGGGTTTTTTTCCCCATGAGAGCTTGTGCCCAAATAAATCTGTTAGTCTTTAAGGTGCCACCGGACTCCTTGTTGTTTTTGTGGCTACAGACTAACACGGCTACCCCCTGATACTATTCGCCAGTAATGAATCTTCCCAAGTCCTGGGGGTCAGCCCCTCCCCATCACATGTAGAGGTTTCAGAAACCCTGACACAGAACGGGCTCAAGGCTTTGTCGGAAGCGAGAGACAGTAAAGTCCTGGCTCGGAGGGAAAGAGCCACTCTTCTGGCTGAAAGGATTTTAACAGCCATGGTTCCAAGCAGCACCTACGATTTCTTTTAAAAATCTTTCTCACTGCCCAATTCAGGATCCAGGTTAGCCACCCTCCCCCTGACCCCAGCCCCAGCCAGGGGCTCTAACCCCCCAACCTGGGCCCATCCCCAGTGGGAGTTTACCCCCTCCCCCATGAGGCCCCATTCCCAGTGAGGGGACCTTTGACCCCGCCCGAAGCACCACCCCCTCCGTTCTACGTGCGGCGCGTGCTGCGGAGGAGGCCGGCCCCCGCGCGAGGCCTGCCGGGGGTTGTAGTCCCCTCCACCGCTGCGGCCAATGGGCGGAGGCCGCTCGGGGACTGCGTCTCCCAGCAGCCCACGCGGCAGGCGGGAGCCGGGGCCTGTGAGGCGGCGTCGTAGGAGGCGAAGCGGCGCGGTCGCAGCAGCAGTGGAGGCCGCGGGTTCAGCAGGAGCCGGTGAGTGAACGGGCCTAGCGCCTCCCCTCAGCCCTTGTGCGGCATCGGGCCCGCAGCGCCCCTGCGTGTCAAGGCGGAGCCCCGCGCGGGCCCGGCCCTGAGGGGAGAGTCCCGCCGATCCCGGCCTGGGCCGCCCCGGGGCGGGGCCCCTCCGAGGGGCTCGCCCCCCCCCCCGGAACGAGCCCCCCTTCCCGGGCAGCGCCTCGTGTCGGCTCGGGGCTGGGCCCAGCGTCCCGTCCCGGGCGCGAGCTGCCGGCCTAGGGCCCGGTCTGCGCGCGCGGCTCGGCCTGCGTTACCCGGCCGCTGGGCTGGGCCCCGGGCTGGCAGCTCGCGCGTGGGGCGGGCCCCTGTGTCTCCTCGGCCGGTCTCCGCCCCCCGGGGATCACGGGCCCGGGCTGTGCAGAGCGCGCTGGGCCCGGCGCTGCACACGGGCAAGGCGCTGCTGACCCCAAGCTGCAGCCTCCGCCTTGTGGGCCCTGCGCGAGGGAGGCGGGCAGCGGCAGGCCCCGGCGTAGTGCGCAGACGGGCTGTGCGCGCCGGGCCTGTGCTGAGGGGGTTGCTCCTTTTCCGGCCAAGGTCTTATCCCCGCTCCCGCGTTACATAACCACCGCAACAAGCGCGCCCCGCGGAAAGGCGGCTGATACCGGCACAAGCACGGTTCGGTTGCTGTAACTGCATCTGCGCCGGGGCTTAAATCGGCAACATGCAAGCGTAGATTAGGCCTAAGAAATCCTCTTGCTGTGGCTGTCACCTGTGGGCCTGGTTTGTAGCAGTGACCCGCGGAGAGATCGCTACCTGCAGCCAGCTGCACCGTTCTAGTCAGACCCAGGCCGTGAAATGGGAGCCTGCAGCATGAGGCGGAGGGGAAGAACCAAGTTGAAGTCCTTATTGTTGAAAAAGAGGGCAAGCGCAATGGCCCACGTGTACCCTGTTTAGTGTTTATAACGAGGCTGTAACAGGGTTCATGTGTGATAACACACTTTGCTCAGCCAATGTTGATGGGGCTTGAACTGTTCTAGAGCAGGGGTTCTCAGCCCATGGGTTGTGACTTGAAATTGGGTCACCAGAATGTTTCATAGTGTCACGTGATGGCTGCTGTGTCTCTGGTCCCACAGGGCTGGCTGGACTGGGCTGCCATCACAACAATGGGGGGGCCAGCGGAGCCCGATTTGAGTGGTGCTGCAACCCTAGATGTTGCAGTGCCTGGAGTTGCAAGCCAAGTCCAGCCAGCCCTTCAGAACCAGAACTGCCACTACAGGGGCAGTATGGGGTGGGATGGGATCTGCAACCTGACACCTCTCATCCCCCCCCCACCCCCAGCCTGTTTACTGGGTTGTGATAGGCTATCAACATTTATAAATTGGTTCCTGAGCCCAAAAAGGTTGAGAAACTACTTTTCTAGAAGATCTGTCTCCCTTTGCGTATATTCTTCCAAATCCCTGAAGATAATATTTAGTCAGTGCCAATGTAATGTTATTAAAATGTTAAATTATTTAACAGGTATACTGCAGTATAGTCTGAAGGCCACAACCAGGTTGTGCTAGTCACTGTATGAACATCTGATAAAGGACTCCTTGTGACATGGATGTGAAATGCTGTGTATTCCACTTCCAGTCCCTTGAGAAAATGGGGTTCCTCAGAATAATTTAGTAACCTATTGTTTAGAGAGACAAGGTGGGCGAGGTAATATCTTTTATTGGACCAACTGCCGTTGGTGAGAGAGACAAGCTTTCAAGCTACACAGAGCTCTTCCTTTGGTTTTCTGTGTAGCTTGAAAGCTTTTTCTCACCAACAGCAGTTGGTTCCAGTAAAAGATACTACCTCACCCACTTTGTGTCTCTAATATAATATTTATCCTTTGACTTTTCCCCGCCATGTTTACAAGTTAAGGATCTATAAAACTGCAGAGAATGTGGTGGTTGCATTGGAATTTTACTGTAAATGACAGTATTTTGTTGTAAGTCTCATAATCATACTCATACCTTCTGTACAGGAGGACTAAAATGGACTAGATTTTTATCTAAGACCATCTAGGTCACTTTTTGATAAACTGGAAGAGACATTGCTTGCTTTTCCCAAAGACTAAATCTGCTCCCCTTCTGGACATTGTTATTCAAGGTATGAAATGAGCTAGAACACTAAGCTGGATTCTCCAGCAGTGCAGTATGTTGTCACTAGGCTGTCTGACTATCCGGCTTCTAAATCATTGGTTTTTGCTTTTAGAAATGGCAAAGTTTTACTTCATAATGACTATTAGGATTATTTTGGGAAACATGTTTTTACAGGTTACATTAAATACAAGACAAGCTGGAGTCCTGTGTAACTGGGCTCACTCATGTAATTTAGACCTGGAACTTGATGCTCCTCAAAGCTGAGGCCAGTACCTTTACCCTTCATCTAAATATAATAAATGATATATATTTAACCCATTCCTAAGTGACAAGTGCCTAATATGGGCTTTATCACTCTTGCCATCTGCTAAGCCTCTTAGTGTTCCCTTAAGTTGAAGGTGATATGACCACCACTCTGCTGGGCAAGCTCAGAAGGAATGCTGCTCTGAATATGGCAGGTACTGAAGATTCATGCCACCTCAGTGAATCTTTCTTATGGGGTATTTGTTTGCTTTATGGGCCCAGATAACTGTTTATAGGCTCAGGAGCATGCGGTTTGCAACTGCTTTGTATAGCATCATTTCTCACTAGACTTCTGCTGGGATAGGAGACAGATATTCCAACATGAATCTTCTGATAACCCCCAGGAAAACTGTGTTTCTACTCAGAGAGAAACATTATGGGCAAACTCACTGAATAGAACAAGGAGCAAAGTACTTTGTGACATAATAGATTATGAGACTACAACAGTTTGCCCACTTCATAAAACTGACCAACTTGTGCCAGTGCCAAGACACAACAGTGATGGGTGCTGTATGCTAACGTAGATAATTAAAAGCAGGGAGAGAGTCCTTTGCCTCACTTGGTATCTGCTTCAGTCTTTGTGGAAGTGCCAAAACAGAGTGCTTGTTGGAGTGAACATTGAGTCACAACAGCAGATGCAATGCCTATGCTCTTCTTATGTGCTTTTCCTCACATTATTGTTTGGCAAAGGCAGTTACTTTTTTTTCTGGCACCAAAATCAGGGAGCTAGTGTGCATGCTTATGGTGATAACCGTAATATATGTACCTAGTAAGACAGTAGGTACATTATAGTGTTAAGGCATGCTGTGTATAGCCATCTCATTAGTCAGATGCTGGTATTAGGAGAGGGTTTCTGTTTGTCCTGTCTGTTGCTATGAATTCTGACCCTCTTTGCAGTCCAGGAAAAGGATGTATTTCTCAACAGTTGGCTTGTAAATCTTAGGCCTTCAGAATTTGCTGAAGGAATCTGATTCCTTCTTTTTGTGACCATCTAAGTGCTTAAATATCACAATGAAAGGCACCTTAGCGATATCTGAGATAGAACAGGCAAGAACTAATCCACTGGCAGAAAGCAAAGCAGTGTGAGGAAAGGGCTGAGTAATGAGAGGCATTGTTACCTGCTCTGATATAAGGTCAATTGGAAAGGCATATGAAGCAAGATAGTTATTCTGGAGAGTCATGTAAAATGTTTATTTTTGAGACACAGAATAGCTCAAGGAGTTTCCAGTGCCTTGCCATAGTTCAGCTTTTCTTGGAATCTGTATTTCCTCCTGTTCCAGCATATCTACAGTAGTACAAAAAATAGTGCTGGTCTCTCTTTTGCCAGGTACAGAAGACACTATGCTGAAAGCCAAGGGAAAAGAGTTGTCTCAAAAAGTTTTGGAGAGTGCCATTATAGACACTGTTGGTTATGAGACTATTATCTCAAACCAGAGGGACCAGTGACCTTGGTCAATTTTTGAAACATATTGATAGTTTTAACATCTTGAGTCACTGTATTTATTTATCTCTTAACAAATCTTTTCCGATCCTTTAAGATTAAGAACATGTCATTAACTTACGAGGAGTAATTCTCCCTGCACTGAAGGGAGAATGTTCTACAGCTCTGGACTAATAGTTGTGGTATTATATAGCTCTGTCTTCATCCTGGGTTTCTCTCTGCAGGAGGAAAAGTGAATGTTCCACAGCAGTGCTGTACAGCATGTAGTAAACAGTGAAGATGCAGAAGGTCTTATCACATGCTAATGGGAAAACCCAAGCTGGCGTGCCTGGGCAGCCAAAGTGATTTCCTGGTAGCCTTGGGTGTACACCTTCCTTATGGGAAGGAATAGCAGGCGTGAGGAATGGGTAATTGCTGTTCTGAAGGCAGAATGACAGTGCAGAAACATTTTGCCAAGCTCTCTCTCTCTCTCTCCCTGTTCATAGCCCTGTGTTTTTATTCACCATCCAACTCTCTGCAAGGAGACCAAATCTTATCTTGTAAATATGGGCTCATATCACTCCCCATCTAGTGCCTTTTTAAAATATTTGATGCCTAATGTGCTCCTGAGCTATCTGGTAGTCAGTGGCTGGCTGTGCATTGGCAACCATTAGGTACAAGTTCTAATTTATGTGCAGGGTGGATAAAAATCAATGATTTAAAAATAAATAAATAAATAAAAATCAGATTTTTTTGGTAAAATGCTTTTTGAGGAAAAAACCTATCTAAAGAGTTTTAATTAAGATACATTATAGCTCAAAGATATCTCATCATGGAATAGGGATTATAAATTCTAATTCTATAGTAGGAGACAATATATTCATGTAATTTTTAAGAAAAGTTTTGTAAATGAGTTCCAATAGTTCATGACTTAGGGACCCAATCTTAAAGGGTTCCAGGGGCTTCTGTATAGATTATTTAGGTTAATCTTTCTATCTACCCAATGAGGCTCAGTGCTTAGTCTAGAAGATGCCATCAGAGATGCTTAGTTTTGCAGTTCCCAAACTGTGGATTTGTGTCTCCGGAGATACTATGCTTCTTAACAGCAAAAATGCTTTTAAATAAATAAATAATATATAGAGGTGAGAAATAACAGACCTCAACCCTATTGTCTTCTGCAAATTTGTGTACACAAGAGTCAATCCCTTACCTCTCTCTAAAAGTGCAAAGTTTCAAAAAGTTCAATGAATAGAAGATTGTTGGGGGTGGAATAGATCTGGACAAAGAGAAGAAGTCTGGAGATAAATGTCAGAAGGGAGGGAGATAAAAGGGAAACTGAGCAGCATATTCCAGAAGTTTTGAGGTCTTTCTGAGTGTAGCCTTCATTGATTTGAGATCTACCATACCATTCTCTCACTAGAAGGGAAAACCTATAATGGCAGTAGGCCGTAAAAGAGACCCAGTTTTGGAATAAGAACCATTCAAGAAATATATGTTTGATGATGATGTTTTAAAGAAAGCCACACCAGTGAACTGGTGGAAATCACTTAAGCACTTGGATTCAGAGACTGTTGAAGTGATAATCTCACTTTTAACAGCAGTAGCTTCTGCCGGTATAGAAAGAATATTTTCTTCCTTTGGACTAATTCATTCCAAATTGAGAAATCGTTTGGGACCTGAAAAAGCAGGAGAGCTTGTTTTTCTTTTCCAGATTATGAACAAACAGGAAAATGAAGGTGAAGATGACTGAGCTGAAGAAGCCAATATTTAATTTTCTCATGTTGACCTGGCTGATAGTTGATTTAACTTTTGTGTGTGTGTTGTTGTTTTTTAATATTTCATTTAACTATTTTAGTTAAAAACAATTTTAACAAAAACAAACCTGATTTTAAAAAACTTGAATGTTGACATTCAAAAATTGATATGCTTGTTTTGTTAAAATATTATATGTTTGCAGTTGAAGAAAAAAATCCAGAATACATAACGTTGTTGTTTTAGTTAAATAAAACAATTTAAATGTCTGTCTGGTGATGTTCTCCTCCTAATACAGCATGGCAAGCAAATCCTCCAAATATTAATGATTAACCTGTTGAATTGGAGATAGTTCAACTCCCAATGACTTCATAAATATCTGCTTCAGTTACCTTTGGTAAATGAAATAACCAAACAATAACTCATTTTCTGATGTAGCTGTAAAACTAATCTGAAAAGTTTTCAAAATAAATCACTTAAAAATGTCTAGTGTGTACCTTCTAAAAATGAAACCTACATCCATCTCTGACTTGTGAAGAATATGTATTAAGGTTATAACAACCAACAAGAATGCACTTTTATGTAGAAATCCATGATTAAATCGAGTCTTCCTGACTAGTGATTTAAATCAAATCCACCCTGCTTACGTGTGGCCAAACTTGGTGCTCTGTACTTTACTCAAGTGGTTGTAGAAGTCCTGTCTATGATCATGCTGAGATATGCTTTGCAATTTCTGCTCATCTTACCTTTGAAATTACCCTCATCTCTAAATTACTTTACCTGCCCTATGTTTCTGCCCTGTCCTGGACAAGCCCCAGGGCATTGTGGCAACCCTTTCTTGGATAACAAGCATTGTGTAGAAGGAGGATTTCTTGAGTAGTGTGTGAGGCGTTGTCCTTGAGCTGTATGCACTGTCAGTTTTGGGAGCTTGAGACTCAAATTTAAACATGCCTGATGGCAGCCTTGCCTATATGGTGAAGCAGGCCCCTTGCTAATTTTTTTAATTTGAATTGCTTTAGTGGAGCTGTTCTGTGATGTGGGTGTTTCTAAATGAAATGTGATTAGCCTGTATTATAGTGCTTTAGTACCACTCAGTTTGGCCCAAAGGCTATTGAGGCTTATCAGCATAATCGAGCTTGGTTAATTCAAATAGTTTTGCAAATTCCATTTTAAAATCAAGCAATCAGCCTTTCAGGTTAAATTAGAGCTGTGTTCTGAATGTTTATTACCAGTTAGGCGTTTTGAAATTTGGTAGCCAGATAAAGAAGTGGATGTCCTTTAATTGTGGTCAGACTCTCAAGGATGTTAGTAGAAAACAAAATGGATTGAGTGAAATTTGCCACTCTCATAAAGCAGGTGCAACTCCACTAAAGTCAATGGAGTTGCACCCGTTCACATCAAGAGATTTCATTTTATGTAGCGTAAAAGAAAATATGCTGTTGGAGGCCATGTAAGCATCTAGGTGTACAGATGAAGTCTGAGGGTGTTTTTGGTCATGGCATTCCTTGTCCACTCACACTACCAGCTGTGTAAAATAATAGTGGCCAGTTGCTGGATTTTCAGCTCTTCTGGTTTTGTCTTTACAGAATGACAGTTTGGCTTGTTAGAACTTAATAATTGTTTAAGCAGCCGCATATCCTTAATGCTTGTCCATAGCTGGAAAAGTTAGGTTACTTTGAGCTGTATTTAATACCTGTGTGTGCAGATAATAGTTGCCTGGTACAGAAAATGTGTGAGGTCATCTGACTCTTTTGTTTCAACATTAGTTATGATGGTGACGGAGGGTTGTTGCATGTGTGCAAGAGAATATTTTTGCTTTACATTTATATAGACTAGTGTAGGTCTGCTGGCATTGACAAATGTATCTGAGGCAGTGGCTACACTTGAAACTTCAAAGCGCTGCCGCAGAAGCGCTCCCGCAGCAGCGCTTTGAAGTGCGAATGTGGTCGCGCGCCAGTGCTGGGAGAGAGCTCTCCCAGTGCTTCAGGTACTCCACCTCCACGAGGGGATTAGCTTACAGCGCTGGCAGTGCAGCTCCCAGCGCTGGGGCACTGTTTACACTGGCGCTTTACAGCGCTGTAACTTGCTGTGCTCGGGGGTGTTTTTTCACATCCCTGAGCGAGAAAGTTGCAGCGCTGTAAAGCACCAGTGTAGCCAAGCCCTGAGATAGATTTAATAGCAGTAGGTTTCAAAAGGTACTGTGACTCACTGGAAAATATTTGGAAGATAACTGTTTGCAGTGTCTCATGAGTTAATTGTAGCCATTACAGCCATGGTGGCACTCCTTGCGGTCAGTATGTGTCTGTCCTTCAAACATACTGCACACTTGGAGACATATTGCTAGAGTCCTTCCTTCAGCAAAGATAGACCGACTGGTTTCAGCACTCAGCAGCCATGTGTGGGGTGATTTTTAGAAGCTGGCCTGTACATTTTGACGGCAGATCCCTGAATGAGGATGAAAGCACATTTAAGTGCCTACAGCAGCTCATCTTGGCCTACTCTGTTCTGTTAGTCTCTGAAGTGGTGGCTGGAGAGAAATATCTGCCATTTTGAAGGTTCTCTGGGTGACTACTTCAGTCTAACTCCCTGGGTCTCTTATGCTGGGAAAGGTCTTTCTGCATTCTGTCCTTTGGTGAAGAGCATTATTGCATCTGAAAAAGCGGGGCAGGGTAATGAAGGTGATCACTGCTACTAGCCTGAGAAAGCTTTGAAATTCTACTTCTTTCACTTTGTAATATTGGAGCTATAAACAGTGATAACAACATGGGATTACTTTTTCACTGGCATGTTTGCATGGTTTCACTCCATGGTAACGGGAAGCTGCTGTTTTATAGAACACAGTGGCAATTCAGAGAACACTGAAGTACTGGGTAGTGATGGGCGGCGCACATTAATCTCAGTGAGACAACATTTGATTTTTTTTTCAGTAGTCTTTCACTGGCATTTTCTTTTCTGTAAAGATGAACAGGTTCAGAAAAATTCAAGCCTCTTCAAATATGAGAATATGCAGGCTGCGTAGCAAATAATTTATGGTGCACTGACGGTTCTGGGCAGCGTCAGTAGAGCCATGTAACTTTATCCTAGAATGATGCAGCATTGTGAAGGGATGACTGGCAGTTGCTGGGATTGTTCTCAGGAATACCTTCTTCTGAGAACGAACTTCCATTCTGGCTTCCCCATGTAATGAGTCAAGTGTGTGTGTGGTTTTCCCCCTTAGGCTTGTGTACCAGCTAGTAGCATACATTTTGATTTCAGCTCTTATAGCTGTCTGCATGTATGCTAGGATCTTATATTCAATTATCTGCTGTGGATAATTTGCATAGTCCATTATCAAGTTTCAGCGTTGTATAGTTTCACAGCCGTATAAAGGGATATTAACTGGTACCTGATGTGTGGGAAATTTGTAGATTATTTTCACTATAATAATGATCGCCCTGCACTTTTCATTACAACAGCCCTAGTGTACTGTCACACCACATCCCTCCATACACAGTGCACTATTGCTGTACATGGAAGAGGGAAATATTTGTGTTCTGGTAGTCCCTGTAGGCCCCGACCAAGGTTGAGGCCCCCCTTATGCAAGGCTGTACAAACATAGAAAACAGGGCCATGAAGATAAGGGCCTAAATGATAAGACAAACAAACAGAAACTGACAACAAACAACTTGGCAGAGGTTACCATGCAGTTTCTCTTCACTTGTCACTCCATAAGCCTTTTTCACCCATCCTCCCTCAGTTCAGCTTCTAGTCAATCTCCTTCTCAGCCCTTATTCAACCCAAGTGCCCTCCTTCATCCCTGCCCACTCCATATATGACACTTGGCCTCTCTCTGGTTGTAATTAATAAAGTAAAATAAAAAAATTTCTCCTGGCCATTTCAAAGGGGCCTCACTACTTCTGGGGAGTGGGGATGTACAGAGGACCCACCTGGTCTCTCCCTGCCCCCACATGTCATCCGGTAGCTCTGGCTCCCAGCCACTTTGATCATTCCTTTGTTATTTATGGTGGTAATGTGGCTATAAGAGGGGAGCTGTAGTTTCCAGAGACAGCCAGGGTGTGTGTCAAACTTGTTCTCATTTGTATTTCACTTCAGTTTCTGCTGTGAGAAGGGCAACGAACTACTAATCTTAGTGAATGAGCCCCTCGGTTTCGTACTGTGAACATGGAAGCATTGCTTTTTATTTATTGTTTGTATAGTGTCATAGTTGTGATCACTTGCTGACTTAGGGCTTTAACTATTTTGCTGATGCAATTGAATATTTGAAACTTTTTGGTACTTTGTGGGGAGGAGTGCAGGGGAGAATGACTAAACTCAGTAGTCTGTCTATCTTATCCCAGTAAACCTACATGCTTGCTGATACATGATTTCTTTTGTATAGAAACTGGGGGAGAGTTCAACCATTTGCGACAAAGACCAGGTGTTTAAGAGCTAAGGACCACAGTTAATAGACTTGCACAAGGTATGTAAATACAGTCTTGTGTTTGGTCAGTTTTCAAATGTAACATGTTTGCAAATAATATGTGCACTTAAAAGGTATGATAAGGGGTGTGGAACTGATACCAGAACCTCACTGAAGGCAAAACCAAGCAAACCATTAATGTAAATAATCATTTTGAATAGGTAGAACTTTGGAGAGTCCTGCATGGCCAGTTTAGATAATGTGAATATCTCACTGCCTGAAATGGGACAACTTGGGTATTTTAAATCATCACTACATGGAAGTTACAATTGCTCTTCTGTTAGAGGGAATAAAAATTAACTGCGAACGCAATTCCTATCTTCTCTACTCATTGAGGCTATCACACCAATAAGGAAATTATCTCTTGACAGCTGGGTTGGCAATTTCCAAGGAAAAGTTAGTTTAGGACAAGACGCTGGTAAATACCAGATTAAACCTGCCTTAAACTGGGAAAAATAATTGCGTCAGTGTCCAGCAAGTTCAGCAGGCATACAGCAAATCTTTTCAAACTATGGTTACGTCCATTCAAAACTGAGGAATAGGCTTGGCCTATTCACTGCATCAGAGTTGGTCTTCTGCTACAGAATGCTGCATGGACAAATGGACCTGGCCTGGTATCTGCAACTCTGCGTGCTTCTGATTGCTTAATGCTGCAACTCGGCATTATTGTTGTTGAATGTTTTTTGTCTTTTGTTTATATAATACTGAAATAACAATCATGACGTGTATAATTTCCTTGAGAAAATACCGAACCAGAATATATGCAGACATTCCAGTGTTCAGTATTCTACTTACATATATTACATAATATTTACGGTAATATTACACCCTGTGTCGTTTTATTTTTTATTTGTACAACCCTAAATTAATCTGTGTATCAACTGCCTTATGTAATCACAATTTGAGTTTATAACTAAAGCTAAGTGTAATGTGATGTGTATTAATGAAACAGTTTTTTAAATAGAAAATGCCTTAAACTGGTACTAACTAGATTTTCCTGGGGTGGAAGAGACCATGTGTTTCTTGGTAAAAAACACCTCTGGTAAATACCATGCCATCCTTGCTTGACAGCCTCTGCTGCATTGCCATTCAATGATCCTGTTATCCCTCTTGCCTTCTTGATTCTGAACTAAGTAAACAAACTAACAAACAAAACTCTCAAAAATTGACATCTTAATTAAGAGTTGTTTCCTGTTTTCTGAGTCAGAGTGATAGGTGCCCTGTAAATATCTAAAATAAAAGATAGATACAGATACATGTATATGTACACAGTTCTCGTAAAAAACATCTCTGATTTCTTTTCCTCCTTCTGCTAGTCCTAGAGAGCTAGTACACCTTTGGGAGAGTGACCTGGAGTCTCTCTTGGCTCATGCATCATCCACTGAATTATACTAAGTTCCAGATGCAGATAATTTTTATCACTGGTGTCTATGCATGAGCCAGAAAGAACTCCTCTTGACTCTGAAACACTATAACCCTGGAGCAGCACATGGAACTGCGCAATCTCATTTTTAGGCCGTCACTTTTGAGAATACAAGAGCACTTCGATGGATTGAAGCAGTGGGCTGAAAGAGTGGCAGCAAGAAAGTTATCAGCAAATGTGTCCCTTCTTTCGCTATTAGAGTGGGTTCTATAAAGAGTGCTGTAAAATAGTAGCGGGACAGTGTCTGGAGTGGGGTCAGTTTTCCTCTAGCTCAAGGGGGGTGGGAAATGAAGTACGTAAAAATGTAATAAATGACCTATATTCTAGAACAGCAGTGCTGCAATCTAGCAAAACATGAGTATGGTATATTCTGTGGTGATAGGCCATAATCTTAAATATGTAGTATAGGATTACATCATGAAAAGATAATCAGTGCACAGTTCAGGGCAACTGCACCTCTGTTTTTACCCCCTGTGGTCCACCAAGGGCACCCACTCTAGCATCCTGGCTCCTCAGACATCACCTCTTTTGAGTTGAGACCTGCGTGACCCTCCCTCCTGACTGGGGTTTTTCCATGCTGCACAGTTCCCAGCCCATGTAGCCAGCTGCCTAAATTGACCAGCCTCTGTGCTTTGCTTTCTCTCCAAAGGCTATAAACAGCATAATTGCTAGCAGTTACAAGTTACCACACAGCCCTTTAAGGAAGCATGTTTATTCTTAAGGTGGCAACATTTCAGAGAAAACATATTAAAACCAATAAAAGAACCTACACACATGCTAAAAACCTTACCAGAGGTAACTCCAGATCCAACCTTGGGCTCTAGTAGGTGTCAGTCCTTCAAAACCTGTAACTGGATTTTCTCCATGGCTACAAATTCATAGCTGTCTGATTCAGAACCAGAACAACTGTGAATAGTTCAGTCTTTCCTTTATACATTTTGGGCCTTTGATCTTGGTCTCATGTAACGGATGATCAGCAAGCAATAACCTCTCAGGAGGGAGCTTCAAAAGGCTTGCGTTTTGCATAACCGAAGATGGGCAATTTGCATTAACCTCTCCTCAGACTTCCCAAGGTAATCCATTTTCACACATATTGTCCCAAGTCAGTTCTTGTTTGGTACATTTTCCATATATTCCTTTGAACCCTCAGGTCTCACTTCTGTCACATGTCCCCATCTTAAGAGGTTATATACAATCCCAGACCACAATAATAAATAAACCATTTAATACAAGTGATCCCAAAGATACTTAAACTTATCCTTGGAAGACCTTACTGAAATATCACAGGGAATTGCCATATCTGTCACAATCTAAAACCATTTTGTTTTTCTGCTGGGAAGGGTGGGAGTTAAAGTCAAGGTTCAAATAAGCAATCAAAACACTTCTTGGGAATAAACATCTGATCTGGTTTTGCAGCTTGTCAATAAAAGCTGTCCGGGTTCATAGTAGGCTAAATGTCTAAAGGGTCTTAATTATTCAATATTGGCTGTAATTGTTCATGTTATGCTTCAGAAAAGACCCCAAAGGGACTGGGATTCAGTTGTTTTTAGCATTACTCACTATTTCTTTGGAAACATGACTTCCAAAGTTTTGCATGTAAAGTTGTGCAGTTTTAATGAGGTAAATGAGATTAGTATGTTGAGTCTGCTGGTTTCCAGACTACACTGGAATTAGTGACGTGTGGGGGTTGGAAACTTCATTGGCAGGCACACAATTTATTCTTTGGCTACATAGAAAATAGCACAATAACTTGAATTATGCATATGAATCTGGTCTTCCTTTCTATGAACTGATTGGTGAGTAGTTTTGTTATGCAAAGCAAAGGGGATCTTTTTGGAGCATTTCCTGCTCCTTTTGTGGGGTGTGAAAATCTAAACAGGATTAATGGATCTCCAACTGCTTCCACAAATGCACAAGTCACTAACAGCTACTCAGTATTAGCAGGACATCACTATGAGGAAACTATCATTAGTTTTGAAATGAGAAATTTTGGTGGGTGTTCTCATTCATTCACCTCTGTTCCTTTGCGTGCATTTGAAAAAAAAAGTCGTCTGCAAAATCCATTTTTTCTCTGTATTTTGTGGAAACTTTTCTTTTGTTCATTTTTACTGTTGTAACAGAAAATCCAGGTCTCCAGCTTCTTATTACAAATATCCAAATGTTCTGGATACCCGATCAAGGTTTTCTGTTGGATGTAATTGGCATGTTTGGGATCCAAATTATTTAATGACTTTAATGGAAGTCTAAGGCTTCTTACTCCGTGTGATTTATAAATTCAGTTTAGTAGTAAAGTAACTAGCACCAGAGTTGGAGACATTGATTAATTTATAGCTAGTGGAATTATTTGGAAATCTAATATTTCTGATTAGTTCATTTGTTCTGTTTGGAAAAGTGCTTTGACCTGGAGCCATAGTGTCTTGCTATCGAGTATTTTGGTCTTCAGTCACATACATAGCTTGATTTATGTCAATAGTATTGGAGAATTTCAGCAATCCAGACTATAGAAAAGTATATCTGGGAATACTAGAAAAGCAAACGCTGTCATCAGATAAATATCACCCAGGGCGGTGTTTTGGGTCCCGTCCTCCGTGTCGTGTGTCCCCCCCCCCCCCGAAAGTAAAATGTCTTGCAGATTGTCAATTCATACTGTGGAGAGGTTATGTTTAAACCCTACTTCTCTATGGTTGCACTGCTGAATATCTATGCCAGGAGACTAAAATACAGAATGCAACTTGAAACCAGGTTTTCCAAGAAAATGAAAGATGGATCAAGGAATACAATCAAGCTTTTTGCTTCAGTAGAGACACTTGCATCAAACAGCCAATCTTTCCTTCATATCAGAGATGGGGAAAACTGCAAAAAGTTCCCAGTTCCTAGATTGCATGAATCCACCATGACTCTTGGTAAATTTTTCTAATGGGTAATTACCCTCTCTCAAAAATTTACACTTTATTTCCAGTCTGAATTTCTCTAGCTTCAACTTCCAGCCATTGGATCCTGTTTTACCTTTCGCTGCTAGGTTGAAGAACCCATTATCAAATATTTGTTCCCCACATAGGTATTTATAGACTGGAATCAAGTCACTCCTTAACCTTCTTTGTTAAGCTAAATAGATTGGGTTCCTTGCGTCTGTCACTATAAGGCATGTTTTTTAATCCTTTAATCCATTCTCGTGGTTCTTCTCTGAACCCTCTCCAGTTTATCAACCCCATTCTTCAATTGTGGATACTAGAACTGGGCATAGTATTCCAGCAACAGTCACACCAGTTCAAAATACAGAGGTAAAATAACCTCTCTGCTGCTACTCAAGATTCCTCTGTTTATGCATTTCTCAGGTGTGATTTGATGGTCTGTAGCAAACACCAATTAATACCCCATCTTGTGCTTTATCTATTAGGATATTGATCCATAAGCATTCATGATAATTTTCTTCCATTCTAAAATAAATGTATGAACTGCATCCCTTGATGTGTTGTTTCATCATCCACTTTATTATGCATTAGGGACTCACTCTCAATGAGATTTGTATGATATTCCACATGTTTGATTTCAAAACCTATGTGGAGTTTCTTTGTAAACGTGAGCTGTGACTATCTAATGGAAACACAGCTACAACTCCAGAAATTAGATTATAAACTATTAGTGAGGTGTGATGTATGTTTAGGAAGGGTAGTCTTGTTAAAACACAGGACTGGGTGTTGGAATACCTGAGTTCTATTGGCAGATCAGCCACTGACTTGCTCTGTTACCTTGGGCAAGTTGATTGACCTCTTCAAACTTCAATATCCCCCATATATAAAATGGGGATAACACTGGTCTACAATTTTTGAGAAGTCGTCTGCTTCAGAGATAAAATGTGCTATTTATTATGTATTTTGATGTGCTGAATTCAAATATGACAATTAAAACAACTGATTGGCTACTGTTTCTAAGATATTTAAGTTTTTACATTTTATGTCTATGTATATTGTGTAGATAGTAGAGTTTTAATCATAAATTGTAAACCTAGGTCTTTTCATGTGTTTATGGTTGCTTTACATGATAATATTTCACCTGTCCTGTTTATGTAACACTTTAAAAATCAGCAAAAGGGTTATATAAATAAAATTTATTATGAAACAAAAGGCAAAAAACTATTATGTACATACTTTAGTCCTATTCAGTGTCTACTCGGCGCTTCTTGGCTTGTCTCTTGTATTCATTAAATGGAGCATCTCTTGTCACTGTCCAGCAATAGTCTGCAAGCATTGATGGGCTCCATTTGCCCTGATAGCGTTTCTCCATTGTTGCAATGTCCTGGTGAAATCGCTCGCCGTGCTCGTCGCTCACTGCTCCGCAGTTCGGTGGAAAAAAATCTAGATGAGAGTGCAAAAAATGTATCTTTAGTGACATGTTGCAACCAAGGCTTTTGTATGCCTTGAGGAGGTTTTCCACCAACAACCTGTAGTTGTCTGCCTTGTTGTTTCCGAGAAAATTTATTGCCACTAACTGGAAGGCTTTCCATGCCGTCTTTTCCTTGCCACGCAGTGCATGGTCAAATGCATCATCTCGAAGAAGTTCACGAATCTGAGGACCAACAAAGACACCTTCCTTTATCTTAGCTTCACTTAACCTTGGAAATTTTCCACGGAGGTACTTGAAAGCTGCTTGTGTTTTGTCAATGGCCTTGACAAAGTTCTTCATCAGACCCAGCTTGATGTGTAAGGGTGGTAACAAAATCTTCCTTAATTCAACAAGTGGTGGATGCTGAACACTTTTCCTCCCAGGCTCCAATGACTGTCGGAGTGGCCAATCTTTCTTGATGTAGTGGGAATCTCTTGCACGACTATCCCATTCGCAGAGAAAACAGCAGTACTTTGTGTATCCAGTCTGCAGACCAAGCAAGAGAGCAACAACCTTCAAATCGCCACAAAGCTGCCACTGATGTTGGTCATAGTTTATGCACCTCAAAAGTTGTTTCATGTTGTCATAGGTTTCCTTCATATGGACTGCATGACCAACTGGAATTGATGGCAAAACATTGCCATTATGCAGTAAAACAGCTTTAAGACTCGTCTTCGATGAATCAATGAACAGTCTCCACTCATCCGGATCGTGAACGATGTTGAGGGCTGCCCTCACACCATCGATGTTGTTGCAGGCTACAAGATCACCCTCCATGAAGAAGAATGGGACAAGATCCTTTTGAGGGTCACGGAACATGGAAACCCTAACATCACCTGCCAGGAGATTCCACTGCTGTAGTCTGGAGCCCAACAGCTCTGCCTTACTCTTGGGTAGTTCCAAATCCCTGACAAGGTCATTCAGTTCACCTTGTGTTATGAGGTGTGGTTCAGAGGAGGAGGATGGGAGAAAATGTGGGTCCTGTGACATTGATGGTTCAGGACCAGAAGTTTCATCCTCCTCGTCTGACTCAAGTGAGAATGATTCTGGTGCATCAGGAACCGGCAGTCCTTCTCCGTGGGGTACTGGGCGTATAGCTGATGGAATGTTTGGATAATGCACAGTCCACTTTTTCTTCTTTGACACACCTTTCCCAACTGGAGGCACCATGCAGAAGTAACAATTGCTGGTATGATCTGTTGGCTCTCTCCAAATCATTGGCACTGCAAAAGGCATAGATTTCCTTTTCCTGTTCAACCACTGGCGAAGATTTGTTGCACAAGTGTTGCAGCATATGTGTGGGGCCCACCTCTTGTCCTGATCTCCAATTTTGCAGCCAAAATAAAGGTGATAGGCTTTCTTAACCATAGTGGTTATACTGCGCTTTTGTGATGCAAAAGTCACTTCACCACAAACATAGCAGAAGTTATCTGCACTGTTCACACAAGTACGAGGCATCTCTGCTCACTTTGGCTAAACAGAAATGTGTCCCTTTGCAAAATCAAACACTTACAGTGTCGTGCTCTCTTATTTGTATGATTTCTAGAGCTGATATAGGGCAATTTGTTCAGCAGAGTGATGTAAGCTTCGTTATGATTGCATCATCCATGACTTCTAGGAATAACATGATGCAATTCATATCATGTATGACGCAATACCAGCTTCAGATTGCATCATTCATTGTTTTGCCTAAAAAGCAAATATTGTCCAAACCCAGTCATAGATTTATTCATAGATCCAGTCAAAGCTGTATTTTAGTCATTTCTGGTTTAAATTGAGATCCCTTCCCTTTATAACTCACTTATCCTCCGTCATTCCCAAGTCAAGGGTCGTATATACTGACCCAATAGCATATCTTGAAAACTAGAGCCAATCAACAATTTTAAGCATCATTTTCGTTCTCAGTGACCCAGAATTAGTAAAGTTTGACTACATTTATTTCAGAAGCATTTTGGCTGTAGAGCAGTGTAATACATCACCACCTGATGGTGTTGAGATGCTCCATTACTGCAAAATATTAGAAAACCTGTAAGCTTTATAAGTGACTTATGTCAGTTGCAGAAATAATTGTTTTCCAATGTGGGGGTAAACTATGTGAGGGCAAAAAAGGGGGGTAATTTGTGTGGGAAATAGAAAATGTAACTAGGTAGCATGGAGGGAGAACTGTTGACTTGAGAGTAAAAGCCAGCGAGTATTTTTCCTGACTCTGCAATTGATTTCTGATGTATGTTTAGAAAGCTCTTTTTAGGGGACTGACATTTTTCTGATGCATAAAATGGCATTGATTAAAACTAGTGGTGTAACGTATGGATCATACTTTTGGGTAATTTAAAGAGTTTGATTTATATTCTTTAAAATATGTTGCGGGGTTTTTTTTGTTGTTATAAAGCATTCCTTTGTGAAACTCATCTTTTGTATTTGTCATACCTTGGATGCAAATTTGTTTTCCAGCAATCCGTGAAATTTATAGGTTTTAATTATTTTTTCACTCTCCATTGTTTGTCACGCCCTTTTGAGAGTTTTTTGCTTGGCAAACATCCCCTCCTTCCCATCACCATGTTTTTAGTGGTCTCTGTTTTTCCTTTGTTTGGGTCAGCTTGGCACTAGGAACAGGTTTTTTTGGTTGCTGCAGCAGCAGGAGAAACACCATTATGTTTCTATTCTGTTGGCTGTTCATATTTCTTTTATGGTAACAAGTGAAAAAAGCGTTTTAAAATCTAGAGGACATTCCCGACTGTCTTATGATAACTAGGACACTGTTTTTAAAAGGAACATTATAAAAATGACAGCCATTTTTTTTTTTGAACTAGTGTTTAGGATTTTTTGTTTTTTGTTCTGTTTTCTTATGTAAATTTGACTTTGGAGTATCAGTCCGCCCTCATTTGGTGTTTACAACCAACATTCTGGGTATATTACAAACATGGATACAATTTTTTCAGGGTAAAATTCAGTAAAAATCACAGAACAGTTATTGGGGGGGGGGGAGGGACAAATCAGGGTATGGTCACAGTGGGACTGAAGCCAAAGCCAGAGCCCCGCCGCCCAGGGCTGACACAGAGATCTGTTAAAGTCACAGAATCCATGACCTCCGTGACCAAATCGTATCCTTAATTACAACCAAGTGATTGGGTAAATGGGATTATAATTTGCCCTTCCCAGGGAGGTCTCTGTACTTCTCACTTTGTGTCTAGAGTTTAACCAGAACGTGTTCCCCCTCCTTCCTCTCCCATTCAGGGCAGTTTTAAGAGATGCCAGTTCAGATAAGTTCTTGGGGTTTCACCAGTTCTTCTGCATGGGTCGTCATATTCTAATAATTTCTTACTTCTCAGTTAGAGATTTTGCATGCTGTTTTGGCCTCTTTTCCAGAAATGTTGTGTATTGCAGAACCTTTAAACAGTTGGTGAAATTGGATACTCAAATGCTGGTTTAGCTTTCAGGAGCTGATTTTTTTTTTAATTCTACACAGCTGGTAAAATAGAATTAACCACCATTTTCTTCCTTCCTGAAAGATGAGCTGAAATCTGTCTGTACAGTATGGGCTAGCAGTGTTCAGGTGGACAGGACTTTAAATTAGCCTTAAATTGATTTTTAGCCTGTGGCACCATGCCAAACATCATGGGAAGATGCTAATATCCATATTTCGAACCCAGATTAAGAAGAAATACTATTGTTGAAAGGGTAAGTGCTTTTAACAGCGTTTTGCAAGCTACTTTTGGGATAGAATGCATTAGCTATTAGCTGTCAGCATTATACATCCAGTAAGACAGCATGTGATGGCTGTTGTAGCCAAGTGAAGCAATAGTTAGATGGAATACCTAAACTGGAATTTAGAGTGAAGGTCTCTATGCTTGGGGGAAGGCAACAGGCGATCTTTGACAATTGAGTGGTCAGGACATCTGGCACCACCAGAAGCACAATGCTCCCAAACACCACTCTGTGTAAAAAGAGGGTGTTGGATAAACAGAGTTGCGGTGCATAGTAAGTATTTGTTGTTGGAATATGAGTGATCTTCGGTTAATTGACTTCTTGAGAATGAGACACTATACATACTTTATATTTTATAATTAATAATTATGTATTTATACTTTTGGATGTTCTTCAAATGTCAAAATAGGGGCTACCCCTCTGCTTCATGATAAAAATGTATGATACCTAAATTCTTGCTATGCCATGACATTGATTCATGGTATCAGAGACAGCAAATACTTAACCTTAGAAACAGAAGTTCAATTTTAGAAAGCTTAGCTACATCTAGTACACCAAATAATCTTGTACCAGGAAGTTATCAAACCATAAATTATACATTATGTGATTTTTACTGCTATGCAGCAAGCTGTTGCTGGAGGCTGTATGTTCTGCATTTCATGTAAGCTTGAAAGCATGTATATTCTCACTGTGCCTGTACGTGTAAAATGAAATAAGACTGTAATTTTTAAGGATTGCTGCTGCTTTCTGTGGTAACTTTTCCAAATCAGTACTTTCCACTGGTTATGCATAACGGCATTGCTCCGCAGTGACACATCTGTTGCAAAACAAACAATTGATGTCCTAAAATAAGAAATTGCACTGCATGACATTTACTCCTTAGGAGGCTTCTGCTAATTTCATAGTTCCATTTTTCAAATGCAGTGTAATTGCTGGAAAAATCACTAGTGCTTTGTCTTTAGAAAAATTTATCACCAAATATCACAAAATAGGTGAATTTTTAGTCGAATCAGGAATTAAATTAAAAAGGGGAGCAGACATTTTTTTAAGTGGTTGCGATACCTGAATTGTACTGGTTTTGTTCAAGTGTGTTTTTTTCATTCTGCATGAAACAATTGTTATATTCGTTGTGTAATGTAAAATAACAAGCATTAGACAGTGTCCAGCAAACTCAATTGACTAAATGTTTCTATCCTTGTAATTTCACGTACTGGGGGAATGGTGCCTCAGGCTGGTTAACAAATACATAGATTGTTCTGTTCCAATGTTACATGAAGAGAATAAACATATTTAATGTCAATAAAATAGATTTATTCTGTAATTTCATATTTCATTGTTTTAGAATACACTTGGATGGGACCCCAATGTTGCTGTGTCTGTATCATAGGGAGTATCCCACACTGTTAATTCAGACAAAAAACAGTTTTGCTTTATAGCTTTATAATCTGGAAGAGCTGCTGTTCTAGGGTCTCTAGAATACTGACCAAGCAATTCCTCAGAGCACCATGTAAATTCATAATGCAATTTTTTTGAGGATCCTTGGTGCTGCTGCTTAAAAAAACTCTATATAATACTGTGTAACAGACTTGAAAAATATACTTGAAGTTGCCCCCTTGCTTGCAGTAGGGTAAAACATTTTCTTACAAAATATCTGTAAATAAGTTTTCTACCATGCTGTGAACCAAATTTTTGACAGCTTGATGCCATTACACCTCTCTTAAAAGTTAGGATAGTTACAACATGTTTGGAGTTTCATATGGGAAGAGTCAATCTCTGAAAGTGAATAGAAACTAGGGTAAGCGGAGCTATATTTGACAAAGCTAGTGTCTCCTTGCAGTAGTCAAGTAATTAGAACCTTGTTTTCAAAGCAAATTTGGCATGAGTTAAAGTGGCAGTGTTGTCCAGGAAAGTTCCCTTTCAAGATGGTAGGGCAGGTGCAGTTATTTTAAACCACTGATATTCTGGGTACTGTACTCTGATTTCTCTCATTAATCTCCATTAAGTACCCAGCATTTTGCTTTTATTCTAATCTATAAAAGGTAATTGCAGTGTTCTGCTTTCTGTGAAAGCTCCCAGTAAAAATAAAAAGCAAAGTCTGCTTTAACGTTGCTAAATGGACAGGTTGTGTTGTGATTAAAAACATAAAATTCTCTACAGAATAATAAAATGTAAAAATTGACTAATCTGGGATATGTTTGAAACTTCAACAGACTTGTATGGTTATCTTCTTAGAAAATTCTTGTAATAAATAATGTTGAGTATGTAGATATTTTCTGTCTTGAGCTTTCATACACCAGTAAGGCATTATCCGCAATACCCTTTTTCTTTTACTTTGGATTCACTGAAAAACTCAAACCATTTTTAAATTCCTCCTTTCTAGTTTGGCTTTTGAATTCTGTCGTTGCTAAGGTGCCTAATATTCTCCACCCCACACCCCCACTTGCCCAGGATTGCTTAAAATGGGTGAAGTCCTAAGTGATGGTCCCCTGTATTTTGAACTTGCTCGCCAACAAGCTGAAGAGGACAAGAGTTGCAGGAGGAAGGAGAGACTGGCTCCCAGTCATGGTCAGCAGCCTCCTGCTGAGCCTGAAAACATCTGCCCTCATTGTAATAGAACTTGTGATTCAAGGATTGGCCTTATTAGCCACCTGAGGACCTATAACTCCCATGGAAGATGATCCTACTCGTTAACGAGTGATCGCCCATCATCCTCAATATTCCCCACCCTGCACCCCCACATGCACACGCTTCTGAATCATGTCACATTTTTAGTAACGAGGGTTAAAAGTGTTCAGGCTTATGTTGATCCATGCAGTCTTTTTTGCTATGTCTGCACTGCAAGTGCTACAATGGCACAGCTGCAGGACTGCAGCTATGCCACTAGAGTGTAAACGCATCCTGTGTCAAGGGAAGGCATTTTTCTGTTGATGTTAATCCATCTTATTGAGAGATGGTAGTTGCGTCAGTGGAAGAATTCTTCCATTGATCTAGCTGCGTCTACAATGGGGGTTATGTTGACCTAACTGTAGCACTCGGAGCGTGAACTTTTTCACAGCCCTGTGCAACAGAGCTAGGTCGATCTAATTTTTAAGTGTAGACCAGGCCTTAATGAAGATTGTGGACTCTGAATGAAAGGTTATTTAATTATGTAAGCGCCCAATACTACAGCAGGATGTGCGTGAGGGGTCCTTCCTGCTGACTTCATGGGATTCTGCCTGCATGGTTTCCATTGCAAGGTTGAGCCTTGACTTAAGAAGTAAAAACCTACTAGAAAAGTAAAATAATACTGAGACTTCATTTTCTGAAGTAACAAAACCAAAAGGTGCTTTCAGTGTTCTGTAAGATTTAAACGTTTTTTGTACACTTGACAGAGAGAAGTAACGTTGACGTAGTTAGCTATGCCTTTTGCATTTCAGACGGGTTTTACTGTTACCTTATCAGAGTCGCAGAGTGACGCTGTTGGTAAATAACTTTTATGCAGTTGTCACACACAGCAGATATAATCCTTTTTTTTAATGAGGCTGGACTGTTCATTTAGAACAGCAACTTCAATTGGCTTTGTGTCATTAAATTTAACAACTGTCTAGGATACTGAAGTAAGACCGTATCCTTTTCATCCTTCATTTATTATTATTATTATAGATATTCAAGCTCGTCAAAAACTGTTCCAATAATGTTTTTCTTTAATCAAACTGGCAGATCTTGCTCCTTGCACTGAGATGGAGTTGTGTAACTGAGGTCGACTTAGCCTCGTAATGTAGACCTACCCCTAGATATTTGATTGTCACTCTGAGTTTGATTCTCAAATAGCCATACAGCAGATATGACAGGTGCAAGTGATAAATGAACATTGGACTGTTGTTTCTTTTATTCAGGGAGTTAATGCATAGTATGAAAAATATCCCACTTGGGCACTAGAGTGGAAGGGGAAAGAGTGCCCCTTCTCATTCCTTTGCCAAATGTACATATTAAAAATGTAAAGACAGCAGGAAAGTCATGATGCTACAATGTTGCTTTGGAGCAGTTTTCAGTAAGTTTGTAGTACCTGCATACAAGAGAACGTGCTAGGGACATGGTTTATTTTGGTTTTGCTTGTGTTAGATTATTCTAGTAGCTCATGTCTGGTGTAGATAGAGAGATGTCTGCCTTGTTTTTCAGTATTTGTGTTTCTCATGCAATTTGATCTACTCCAGTCACACTGTAGTTCATAAGACATGGATTGATTATTATTAACTTGAAAAATAACATGCTATAAAACATACTTAATATGATAGTAGCTGGCTATTCTGTTTTATAATAACCTGATTCTTATCCATGCCCCTAATTTGAGCTAATACTTTAAACTCCTACATCACCTTTCATTCCAGGATCCCAAAATACTATACAGATGCAAAGTACATCTCTGATTCCTGCCCCTCCTGCCACCTCCCTGGAAGGCACGCAAGTGTCACCACTTTTTACAGATGCTAACTTGAAGTACAGAGTGTAAGTGACTTGTCTAAGATCAGATGAAGAGTCAGTAACAGCACCAAAAATAGGGACCAGGAGTCTAATCAAGATCACACTTCTCCCTCTGCTAGTAGTCAGTTGTTGAATCCCAAAGCCTGTTGTTGCAGGTAGTTACCAAGTTGGCAAACTGAATGTTTTCAGAAGGCACTGAACAGCTGCATTTCCACTCATGTCAGCAGTATAGAACCCTGACTCCTTTTTGGAAAATATAGGTTGGGGAGTTGTGGCAACCAACAGTAAGTGATCTTCAAATGATAACGATGCAGCTCTGTGGCTGTGGGCAAGGGCTAGATGAGTTGAAGCAATATAAGTCGTACAAGTCTGTAATTTGGACATTGGAAAGTTGCTGTTTTCAAAGAAAATGAAGTTTCAAATTATTACTCTGAAGTTTTGTTAATTCCCTGTTTAGGCAAGTGGCTGCCACTGCTTAATTATTCAAAGTACATTTTGTACTTAAAAACAACTGTTTCTTTGGTTTTCTGTTTAGCATGCTATTGGAGTTCAGATTCGTAGAGTACAAATATGTTAAAGGAGAATGCATTTTATCTTTACTGAAAATGAAATGAAGGCTGGTTTAAGCAAATAAAGTAAAGTTTAACAGTTGTTGCTAAAAACTGACTTATTTTCTGGCATTGAACTTATTAAATTATAATTAGGTTGTGAGCTGTTTGGGCAAGGAATTGCCTTTCTGTAGGCAGCATGTACTTCATTTTGGGTGCTTTCTATAGTATAAGCAAACTACACGGTTTTCTTTGTTATTTGCTAATGTAATAAAACAGAACTGGCCAGATTGGGAGCAGGTAAAAATTAATTTTTCTTTCCCCAACTAAACGCATCTTCCTACAGAAACTTTACAAAGCATTATTCGTTTTCCTGGTCTCTGAGAATGCTGAGCCCAATTGGTTCGGTCTCATTTTGTGGCCATTTAAACATTAAAGTGTACATGTAAGCTAACTTTTTTTTTTATTCCATTGATTACTAAATGTTCCTAGCTTTATGGTAGATGCTTTACAGACAGATATGAAGACAAATGAAGTGTTTTGGTAGAGACCAGTATGCTGTGCTTTTGCTTGCCAGGCTTGGCAACATGTGGTGATCTGTGGTATGGAAGTTCTCTATAGGATTCTTGAGTGTCATCTAGCAGGCTAAGAGTATTCTGCTCTGATAGCGTCTACAGAATTTGCCTGGATATGTAGGGATTCTTTTCTGTTTCAATCCTTTCACATGTGTTAAAGTAATAATTAAAGATTCCTTGAAAGATATTTAAACTTTAGAAATGTTCTTGTTTTGACCCATGTCTTGGCACATGAAAACGTTCTTAAAAATGGGCTGGAATGTAAAACCTCTGATCTATAATCTCAGCTTCAGTACCTCAGTCTTGAGTGCGTTACCTCTCTGCCTCACTTTCCCTATCTGTAAAATAGGGAATAATAAAGCTTGCTTACTTCCTGGGTGTGTTGGATTAATGCTTATGATAAACTACCGTGAAGATAAAAAGCAGTATTAAATAATAAGAATTAAATTAATTGGAGCTTTTTAGTTGAAAGAAAAATATGTTTGGAATACATAAAAGATCAGTACAAAAAGATACTTATGAGATCAGTATGCTGGGGAATAAGCTATAAAAATAGAAAAGGGTTTTTATAGTAAAAGGAGAAAACTGATCTAACATGGGTGAATTTTTCCTCTATTAAGATTATGAAAGGCAGCAAATTCTCACAGCTTATTTTTCATAGAGCATAAGACAAATTTCCCTGTCTTCCATCAAGTCAAAACAGATCACAATAAAAATAATGGAATTATGTGTTTAAAAATCTCATGATTATGGATTTCTCAGAGGAGTGACAAAACATCGATAATAGCCTAGACCCAAAGGAAATCTTTGAGATTGTGCATTCAGTAAAGTAAGTGGAACTAGTGGTGAATAGTTGACTTTAAAAAAAGAGGGGGGGATAGAGGGGGTTTGTGAATTTGATATCAGTTGCATACCCAGAAAAAATGAGACACTTCCGCTATTGGTCCTTGTTGAAATTAGTCTGTTTGTAGGAATCTTTGATCTGATTTACTTGTGCAAATGGTCATCTTTGAAGAGCCATTTACATTTACTGTTTATGTCCCATTTTTCTGAAAATTGCAACCCTTTATACGGAATTCTGGAATGAAACCTGAATACATGATTCACCCATTAAGCCTTGATGTATTCATATTTAAATAGATGAGTCTTCTACAGGAATGTTATGCTGACATGAATGTATAAACTATGTCTCTTGGCTTGTGGTTTCCTTTAATGTTAAGAGAATTACATGCTCCTGGTCCTCTGATCGCTAACAAGAATAAAAGGAAAACCAGCATAGGTTAACAATGAAATGTGTTTTGAACTGGTATATACTGTGAAATAAATGCTCATGGGGAAAGAGGTGGGTTTTTGTCTGGAGAGTTAACTTGTCAATCCGTAGTCATGGAAATGTAGAAATGTAATACAGCTTCAGGTAGTGCCTTTGGCAATCAGTCCCATGGTTTCCTTGGTGATAACACTGGTAATGATCCAGAAGGGGAAATATCAGACTCCCATGGTATGCCTGATTGGAGGTACAGGTTGCTGTAAAACACACAATAATTTAGAGAACAATACAGAATAGCAATCCTGGCTATATGAGCAGGGTTAAGTAGCAAGTACAAAATACAGGTTCAAATTAAGAAGTTATGTCATGCAGGCATGGAAAATGAAACCGGTTGCGCTCCCACACTGTAATATGGTGTTAAAAGCCTACCCATCCTAATTTATATACTGTCTGTACTCTTCCAGGGGTGCACCTCAGAATTTGGGAAAGTCTGATAGAAAAGTCTATCCTAACTTTGGGCTGTAGCAACTAAGTGCCAGCATTTCAGTAAATAGATTAATCTAAAGGTATGACAATGACAACTGTTGTTGCCAATGAAAGGTCAAACATAGCAACTGTATGGAATCCCTCCCCGGCCCTCACAGAAATTGTAAGAATAAAGATCAGAGGGGGTAGCCATGTTAGGCTGGATCTGTAAAAAGCAACACAGGACTCTTGGTTGCTTTTTAAAGAATAAAGATGTGAACTTTGTCTATGTTCAGCTGTCTCCAGGTACTTCCTAGCCACATCCAAGAACAGAACTTAAGGACGAATAAACAAAAGAATCGGAAACAGGAAATAGCTTCCTGTAACTTTAGTAGCCTTAACTACTTTTGAGCCTAAACTGGGCCGCTTGCTATGCTGATTAACAATACTGGAAAGTTCATCCGCATTTGATGACTAAATGACAGCAGTGGTGCTAAACCTGAAACCACCAGCTACTTGTGAACTTAAATAAGATGGGCTGCTAAACAGTGTTATTTTTAGTTATACAGTCACACAGCACATGTTTGGTTTGGCAGACAATACCGAGGAGCCCTCCTTCAGCCTGCCAGGGACTTGGTGACATTCTCAGTCTGCAGTTGCTTTTGTATTTTTCTCTCAAAAATCTGTGATTCTCTGCTGGTCTGTTTTTAAGAAGTAAGCAAAAATGTGACTTCACCACTAGCTATCAGCTGAGTCAGTTTTTCTGAACAGGTGGTGCCAGTGGACATCCATTTCAGATCAGGCTGCAAATGAATAGTTCAGATCTGCATTTCCTCTTGTAGTGGAAGTTATACACACCAGGAGTTGCTTTAATGTGCATAGGTAAATATAGACCGGAGCAGAAAAAAAGCCTTATCTGGAGGGTAATGCACAGAACTGGATGTCAGGAGATTTAGGTTTCATACTCAGCTCAACCACTGATTTGCTATGGGCCCTTGGGCAAGCCATTTCACCTCTGCTTCAGTTTATCCATAGTTAGAATTGGAATAACATCCTTACAGTGGAGTTGAGGTTTAATTTATTAGTAGATTGTAAAACATTGTAAGTGTCTTGTGTGGAAGGTACTATAAAATGCAGTATTTGTTATTAATATTTCCTGGACAGATGACTGTCTTGTTGAGTTTTTCTTGCTGCTTTGAACCTATTAGTCTTTACTCTAAATAAATTCATTAAAATGCATAGCTTGTTATTGAAAAATCTCCATTGCTCTGTAACTGCTTAACAGACTTGGTCCCCAGACAAAATGTTCAACATGGGCCGTCACAACTTAATCTGTCTTGTTGCATTGATGCCAGCAAAAGCCTTCGGTAAAGAAAGTTTTTAGCAGATTTTCAATTTAGACTTAGGACTCAGTTCTAACTCTAGTTACACCCATTCAACTGAGGGCAGAATGGGGCCTTAATTAGGTGGGGAAGGGATGGATGCATCTGTGTCAGAGATGTCACTGGCACAAATGTTTCATCTTCTAGTCAAAAGACCTTATATCACCATGAAATAAATAGCTAATCTAAAATGTTGTCCCAAAATAATGCTTGTGCCTCTGAATTTTTTTCTCCCTTTATAGCCTTAATGTTGTTCCTTTGTATCTTGTAATTTGTCTTTATATTGGAAATAAGACTTAAATGTAAAGGGAATAAATCCCCAAGGCATTCTAAAGTTACAGGTACAATAATCGTTTGTGCCACTCCATGGATTAGTATGGCTTGGTGCATCCTGCTTTTCCCTTCCCGGGAGATACACGTCCCCTTTACAGCACACCTGGAGAGATTTGAGAAGTGCAGAGTCAGGCTGGCTCTTTTCCCCATTTGTTAATGCTTAGTGCACATAGTGTGTTTTATCTTTAAGGCTCTTTATAAACATTGCATTTGAAATCTCTATTAATTTGTACATAATACTCTCCGCCTGCTTTGGTTTAAACCCAATATTAATTTTATTTTGTGGTGAAAATAGCAAGAGTCTGAAAGTGGCGCCCTGGATATAATTGCCAGTTTCTTATGCCTGAAGCAGTGATCTATTTGTGGTGATGTTGGACGGCCACTCCTTGGGCTATAGGGTAGCAGCTGGGAGTGCCATAGAGACTGTTCCTGCTGAGGCACAAACCATGCTAGTTACAAGCATTTTCACACATTGTTGTAACCAGCTCAGTTTGGTGTTTCAGCGTGAACAAGGATTTTAGAAATCCCATACTTCACTGTGCTGGCCAGAACCATGCAGTAGACTTCTTCCTAAACCCAAGCAAGATTGTAGCACAGTTTATGAGCACTCTGTTAATGCAGACCAAGTTACAATTCTGTTTGAAGACAAAATATGAACATTGGTCTAGAAAGGGAGGGTGTATCTACAGTAGGTGCCAGAATTCAGCTGTCCTTGCTTGCACTGTCTTGTGGGGGAAGTGTGGTAGAAGTGACTACTTGATCACTGACAGTTGTTAGCTTGGAGTTTGGGATTAGAAGGGAGAGAAAATAGTGACTGGGTGAAGGTAAATGGATTGACTTTCCAAGTTCCTTTCTCAGAAGGTGACCAATTCCCAGGTTTAAGCTGATAATGATAAAACCCACAGTTTTGTGTATAAAACCTCTTGCCTTAAAATAAAACCTGGTGTATAGCTTAAATATACAGCTGCTTCAACACAGTTTCTTTTTTTGTGCAGAATTGTTTCCTGATTTCATAATTGGAGAGGCTGAAACAGTGACAGGTTACTGTTGAGGTGTGGAAGGTGTGAGTGCGTGTTCCAGCAACCAGGTAAGTTTATTACAAAATTAAGACCTAACATCTCTAAGGAGGGAGTTGGGGGAGTGCCTCTCTTTGGGATTTAGACTGTACCGTATAGCAGTAGGGCTTTATAGTTTTAGCATTGCTGCCTCACAGTTTAAGCGCTGACTCTCTGTAAATGGAGTTTGTTTTGCTCACCAGCATTGTTGCTGTGCAAGCAAGGCAATATGTAATACCTTTGAACCTGTATTCTCTTAATCAGTACAAAAAGAAAATTCTACAACTCCTCTAGTTCCTGGATTGGGAGTGTACTCTGCTGATTTTGTACTTCCCGGTCTTATTTGCTACTGCTTTACGAGGTATGAACCCATTCTGCAGAATGACCTTAAATGTCCCAGAAAGAACAGATACCTAAAATCTTTTTTTCATAAATGTTTTTAATGCTTAAGTACTTACAACCCATCAATATTTGTTGGGTTAGAGTCCATGTTTTCCCTTCCGAGGGCCTTATTTGGGCATTGTGTCATAAACTTGGGTTAGAGTAGCATGTAATATTTTTTCCCCTTATAGAACCATGGCAGTTATTGTGTTAATGCTTCATATCTTAAAATTTACTTGAAGTGGTTGCTCTTTGAAAAGCAGAATACAAAAACCTATAAATTAGGTGAAAAGGATATTTGGAATAATTAGTCTAAAAAATGGGAGTGCATAGCAGTGATAACTTCTTGACAGTGGAAAATTCACTGGGTTACTGGAAACTGTCCATAGATGAGGTCAGATTGAACCACATGGAGAATAAAAGCTGGGGAAAGTCTTTTTTTTGTTTTTGTTTTGTTTTTGTTTTTTTTAATGCCAAAAATCTTTAAAATGGTATTAAACCACAGCAGGGCTTAATTAGTTTTGAAGTGTTTACTCCTACCAACAACTTGCTTTTCTTTTAGATTGAGAATCATGGAGAAAAACTAATTGCTGTTTGTTTAATTGTATTAACTTGCTCTGCCATGAGCTATGAATTTTGTGAAAGAGCAACATGTTTGTGCCATTAAAATGATACCTCTTAGCAAGGAAAGGAATCAAGATAGTTCAACCACAAACTCAAAAGTTAGGGGGAGAGAGAATAGGTACAATGAGTGGGGATGTCTGAACCACGAGGCTTTTAAAGGATTCCGTGTAAAGAAGGATTTGCTTTTTGCACTGAAAAAATCTTCAGCTGTTTGAGTTCAGTCCCAAAGTTCAACACTTGTAAAATATTAACCTCCCTTACAGTGTGTACATATTGCAACACCAGGTCTCTGCCTTCTATGCCAACAAGTCCTGATTAGTAGCTCAACTGAAGCTCCCCCTTCCATTTTTTTTAGTTTGGATGTCATGGTGTCCTGCAAACAAAGGGTCTTATTTGTGAGCTGAGACACCAAAGGAAAGAAAATCCCTGATTAAATTACAAAATGTGAAACAGAGCCTCCAAACCTAAGGAAAATGTTCCTAATTAATGGGCATAAGGCATTTCAGACACACATCCAGTTTGACTTGTTCCAACGTCTTCATTGCTCAGAAAGGTTAATACTGTCAGCTGCACACAGTAAAAGCAGGTGGTTTTCAATACAATGCAGCTTGTATATCAAAGGATAATTTTTTGACTAGTCATGATAAAAATTTGATAAGGGAGGGTATTGTTCTCTCTGTTTCTTACATAGGTGGAGGGACTGAGCAAGTACACGCTGGGAGTCAGGACCCCATGTTCTGTTTTTGGTTCTGACATTCACTGTCTGTTATAGCCTTAGGCAATTTCCATGACTTCTCTCTGCCTCCATCTTTAAAATGGGAATATTAACCCTTGTCCTCCATTGTAAAGCACTTTGAAATATGTAGAAGTACTTAGTATTACTTTCATCATTATTATTAAAATAGAATGTTTAACATTTCCCAATTAGCTTTTTTTTAGCAGATGGCTACCCTAATTTTTGTTCTAGTTTTTAATAAAGTACAGAAAATAGCTACCTGTGCGCTGCAGAAAGCTGCCCACAGCTTTTCCTCTGCAGTAACCTTGAGACCTCATGTGCAAATCGCAGTAGGATTGACTCTGGCCTTCATCCTTCCATGATAGATTAACTGAGTTTCATTCACTTAACTATATGGTGGAGGGCAACACTGGGACAAGGCCCTTAGAAAACAAGTTTTGCTACCTCTTTTTCATGGGTGTTCAAGACCCTGTGGCATTTTTGTGAGTACAAGGCTTTGTTTCATAGCTCTTGGCCAAAATTTGTCCCTATTTCACTCTTGTGTACCCTGCAGAGCTCTGCTTGTCTTCCTTCCATCTCTGAGGTAGCAGCATTTTAGTGGCGCTGTACCAAATGTATATAGTTTTTAGTGCTTCAAGATCCTTTGCAATGTCAGTGAAAATACTACTAGACCTGCACACAGCACTGTGACCAGCTTATGTTTGCCTGCTCTCCAAGTACATTTCTTGTGGAAGCAAAAGCCCCCAGTGTGCTCTTTTGGTTAATGTGTGAAATGAAGTTAAGCTTGATATGTGGAACTTTGCTGCTAGGATGGAGACAAAAGCAAGTGTGATGGTGTTTTACTACTTATCTGAGAAGCCAAATTCTGAGAGTCAACTCCAGTTCTGAGCACCAAGTGAAATTTCCATACTTCTGGAAAACTCTAACTTACTTTTCCATATAAACCCTTAGCAGGAGAGAGCTTTGAAAAGAAAGTTTGTTCCAACAGCAGATTATTGTCATAGGAATTTCACAGTACAGAGAATTTCTGGATGCAGCTCACGATTTTCAAAAAAGATGATATTGTGTTACCTTTAGTTTAGCGGTACTCACAGCACCCAGTGAAAAGCAGGCTTTAGCTGATGGTTTTTTCATATCTTCTGCAGAATAGCAAGGACTACACAGAACGAAAAGGTAAAATAACCTTGCCTAAATACAAGTTAATTTAAATGCATTTTACCCACATTTTGTGTGTATACACACACTAATGCTTTGATATGGTAGCTGTACACATTTTGCTTTCAATTATTTGCAGAAGTGTCTTAATATGGAAATAGATGAATCAGATGCAGTAATTGAACTCAACAACTAAGCTTCATGTTAGTCCCTGGAAAGCCAGTGACTAAGTAAGGCTGGATTGATTATCCTGAACTCAGTGATGCAAAGACAGATCTGAAATATTTCCTTCTAAGTGCTGCTGCTTGCAAGCATTTACACGGAACCCAAAAGGAATGGCTATTGTTGATACTGCAACTCCACCCTCACTTGGCCCCTGGGTAAGTCCATAAATATGTCCTTATTTTGTTTTCCATTTATGCAGGAAGTATCTAGTTCAAATTGTTTGCCTGACAGGAGAGAGAACAAGAATTCTTTTCAACAAGTCAAGCAAATAATATTTTGACCAGATCCAAGGAATTTCTGCTGTTTAGACTGCAAAAAAAGACAAAGCAGTGCAATTCCTACATAGAATAAAATTTTTACTTGAAGTTTTAAAAAAGATAGTTAAATGGCTTGTTTCTGGGGTTTTTCTTTATTTGTAATCTGTGGTAATTTAGAGGGGAGCACCTTTTCTGTGAATTGTACCTTAAAATCAGGACATCACAGCAGTTTTGTTAATTTAGCAATGCTGTCTAGTTTTTAGCAAGATTACTTGATTTTAAAATTATGCTATTGGAAATGCATCATCTCTCATTTAGGAACTTCTCATTTTCCCTGTGCCACTAGCTGAAAGAGAGAACACCTTTCATCAGCACTGCAGAGTGCAGGAGGCACTGCCAGAACTTGACCATGTTGCATTTTTGTTTGAGCCTTGGCCTTCTAGTGTGGAATTTCTCAGCCATCTTTATCAGAATGTTTGTATTTAATAAAATACAGCATCAGCGTTTCACCTTTAAAACCATGACTCAGTAACCATCACAAGAAAAAACTGACTTCATTTCTTATTCAGGTGACAGAGCAATCAAAGGCTTCTAGTAGCCTGTATAATCTCTTAGTTTCTGCAGTTAAGGTGGCGACCAAATGGATAGATGTGACAGGGAATCTGCGTTGAATCTGCTTGATTTATAAGGGTTCTTGGCTTGTGGATAAAAGAACTCTGGTTTCAGATGTTTAACACCCTTAACCTTGCTACAGAATATTTAGCCAAAATTACTAAAAATTCCTAACTCTTTTCAGACACATGTTTTTACACTTGAGAAGTATAGTTAACTTGGAGTGAGCACATTTTATTGACGTCTAACAACTGTAGATGCTATAGAAATATGCAAACTACAAGATGGTCAAATTTGTCAGCAAGTACACGATGTAGTCTAAGAAATGTTCTCCTTTGAAGCATTGAGGAGCCAGCGGCTGTGGCCCATCTTGATCAGAGGCTAGATGCCATCAAGGAGAGCGATATGTTGGTGGTAGCAACTAGTTCTTTGGAGTGCTTCCTTTCTCCACCAGTAAGCCAAGATCCCTGTACCAAACATCTTCCTATAATAATCAGCAATGATCATCAGAAATGATTATGTAATCAGAAATGAAATGTCAAAAAGTTCATGATATATAATTTTATTTTAATAAAGATTTGTTTTAAGATTTCCACAGTGTGGCAGTATTTTAACTCATTAATATTTTAACTGAGCTGTGGATTATTGAAGCTGCCCAGCATGTTGATGTAAAGCCTCTGCTCCTATTTGTTCTCTCCTATTGAAATAGTTACAATCCATCAGTAGAACTGCCTTAAAGTTTGACTCTGAAAGATAGCTTTAGACTGTATCCTGTTCCTAGATATCAGACTCACTAAACCAGGGGTTCTCAAACTGGGGGTCGGGACCCTTCAGGGAGTCGCAAGGTCATTACATGGGGGGTCATGAGCTGTCAACCTCCACCCCAAATCCCGCTTGCCTCCAGCATTTATAATGGTGTTGAAGATATTTAAAAGTGTGTTTAATTTATTAGGAGGTTGCACTCAGAGGCTTGCGATGTGAAAAGGGTCACCAGTAAAAAAGTTTGAGACCCACTGCACTAAACCATCATTTGGGAAGAGTCTTTCAACACTTAACAGCTTTAACACAAGGTTGCAGCCCGGTTTCCAGACAAAACCAGCAGCTTTGGTTGAAAATTGGCTGTCAAACTGTCTCCCTCTGTATGAAACCAGTTCCAAGTGCACACACAGGTCATTCTGGCCTTGCTCTCTGCAACAGATCAGGCAGGATCACCAAAGCTTTTTTCTGCTGCCAGATGAGACCTACTTTGCAATGGAGGAAAATAATCCTGGCCCTTTAAATGTGGAAGGGGGTGGAGGTTGAAGTGTCGTCAGGACTGAAAGCAGGAAGGAAATGTGACCTCTCGCAGACTCATTGCTAAAGAGGAGCCTCCATAGCTCTCTGTGCAACGTGCAACAGGCTTCTGCTGCACTCCCCACTCGCAGGGCCACGCACGTTTTCATTTTCTACCCACTTCCAGAACTGCTCTCCTCTCTCAGCCGTGTCAGGCATTGTGCCTATGTTTCCTTTACGTGGATTCCCCCTATCCAATCAAGAAGTGCAAACAATAAGGTAAGTGTTCAGCCAGGGCCACTTTCCTAGTTAATCTGTCTCTTCCATTTACAGGTAACTCTTTCCATTAGAACCAGAGTAATCTTCAGGAGTCTTGTGTCACAGTAAATAAATTCCTTCGAAACATTGCCTCCGTCAAGCATCTGAGAATTTATTTCAAGTTTCTACAAGGAATGGAGAGAGGAAACTATTTATTTATATTCTTAGGATTTTTGTACTATAAAGTTCAGAGGCAATCTCGGTAAATAAATCATTTAACTCCTTTAGGACAGAACTCTAGGTTGAGCTGTTCCAAGCTTACAAATGCAATGTTACCATGGTGAGGTGAGAGGAGCCTTGCTCTTCTGTTTTAACCCTTTGAGTCCAGAGGCTGTTTTAAAAGAGCTATATCTAGGAGCCAGCTCACTTGCTAGGAATGAGTTCTGTTTTCTATTTTTATTGCGTGCAGTTACATTGACGGTCAAAGCAGCAACCAAAACAGCTTTACAGGGAGGAGAGTTTCTGGCACTTAAACCAAACAAAAGAATGACTGACTAGTAAATGTTGTAGACCAAAGTAGACTCATGGTGACAACAAAAAAATCCCCTAAAAATATTTAGTTTGATGAAACAAACAATATTCAGCTTTTTTTAAGATCCTGTTTTGTGATCATCTCAGGCCACTTTATGATCTTCTGCATGAAAGAGAAGCATAAATTTAAAATCTCCAAACAGTTGAAAGTGTAGCATCTTCCTATTCTAAGTATGGTCGTGTTCCTATAGCTAATCCTGGGATGAGGGAGGGGTAGTGTTTTCTCCAGGTGGTCAGTAGTAGTCTGAGGAGGTGATAGTGTTTTCAGACCCTCTAAAACCTGGTTTTGTGCTGGGTAAAAAGTAGTCTCTTTGTTATCAGGACTTCATTAAGGCTGGCTCCCTAGTGTGTGAGTCTAGTATGTTGTAGATTGGGGTAGTCAATTATTTTTTTGTCAAGATCCAAATTTCTTGATCAAGGTATAGTTAAGGTTCAGACTCCCATAAGTAGGGTAACCTCTTTGGAGAACTCAGGGCTTGTCTGCGCTTGAAATGCTACAGAAGCATAGCTGTAACTGCTTCAGTGTTGGTACTACCTACTCCAATGGGAGGGCTTTTTCCGTCAACACAGGTACTTCACTTCCCTAAGAGGCAGTGGCTGGGTCGGAGGAAAAATTCTTCTGCCAGCCTATCGCTGTCTACACCAGGAGTTAGGTTGGTTTATCTTAGCCACTTGGGTACGGCTTTTTCACGGTATGAAACCCTATTACTGAATACTATGAGCGCTGGCAACATATCACAGTAGAGCGGTGTAACCGAGCGATTGACTCCTTAATTGGAAATACAGCCGTTAATGCGTAAGATGAATATTTGGTGACCTTGGGAGGCAGGTATTTGATTGAATTTTTTTAGGAAATGTTCTGGATGGCAGCTATAATCTTACTGAGTCAACATAATCTAGTTGTGTAGTGCTGTGATTTTCACTGTCTTCCAAAACACAGATTTTCGTGTCCCAAATTCATGAGGGTTTAGAGCTAGGTTTTGTAGGTGACTGATGTATGGGGCGTTGGGTAATTTAAAACTGAATATTAAATAATCTGGCGGTTTTATTTTTTCTAGTTGGTTAATGTTTTAACATGATTTGAGGGACAAAAATTTCTTCAAGTGTAAACACATATGTAACTTAGTGGTGGCAGCTGAATAAATACATTTGTAGAAGAGACTGCATGCATACATTTTAAGTAATACAATTATCCATTATTGTAATTAAGGATTGGCATTTTATGCTCTCATATTTTATAGCTAAAGCAATTAATGGAGCATGGTAGGGAGCTTTTCCTCTGACAAGATCAGGTTACGCTACCATTATTTCCATATGTTTTTACCATAAATGAAGTAAGCAGGTGATGCCAGCCTGTCCTGAGATCCAACTTGAATATCGATGGGCCAACACAGATTTTAGAAAGAGATCATCTTAAAATTTAACTGGTAACACTTATAAAGAAATTCCAAGTGATTATATTACTTTTTATTTTGAAATTATGGAGACAGCTGCCACTGTCCATGAGAGGTTTTGCTTGAGGAAATTGATCCTATAATCTGTTCCTTGTATCTCTTAAGAGGCATATTTACTTTACCAATATTTTCCATCCCTGTATCCCAAGCAGTCTAACTGTAAATATTCTGGTATGTATATTTCTAGATGTGCCAGATGAAGAATCTGGATTTAAGTCTGCATCTGTCACTTTCCAAAATGGACAGAAAAGCGTAGTGTTTAAAGCTGACCTCTGTTTGAAGTGGACATGTCAGGAAAGGCAAAACTACTTTTTCAAAATGCAAAATCTTTCTAGTTAGAACTGTAGTGTTTTGTACCCCTGCTGTTACTCTAGACAAATGAAGATGCAATGTAAAGAATTTTTTAAAGGTCAGCAGTAAGCACTTACAACACATTTTGCAAACATTGAGCCATTTTTTGCCCTGGAATATGCACATGCATTTCCCATTGGAACCAGGGGGTCTGAATTGCAGATATCAGAAGATAGAATTTGGCACTAATATTTACAACAGTCCATTGAATTATGTAATCTCCCTGAGGCAGAGGAAATTAGGAGAACAGATCAGGTAGTCACAAAAAGAATCTAAGATAACATGAGAAGTCAAGAAATCTGGATTTAGGGGTTGATCTAGGGAGTCTCTCTGTTGACTTCATGGGCTTTCCATCACACTTTTAGTCTCTTGTTCTAACCATTAGACTGGACATGGGTGCTCCTTGTGCTGGAGACAAGGGGTTTCCTTTTTCCTACCCTTTTCATGCTCTTAAAATGTCTTGTGTCTATCATCTGTCCCCAAAAGATACAGTACTCCATGTTAGTAAAACTGAAACACAAACCCACAGTCATTTTTCTAGTTATAATTTCAGTTGTCTGTCTTGCTGTGGCAACTTATTAGATAAATTGGATGATCCAAACAAAGTTTGCATCAGGAAAATGTTAATATATGGAATTAAGTATAAATTTTTTCCGTGCATCATTTCAGTATACAATACTGAGGAATGCTGCACATATCTCTCCTTTTTGCAAACACTGGATCATTCTCCAAAACTTAATAAGGACAAGGTCTGTTATGTAAGGGAGAAAAGTAATTGCAACTTGCTCAGCACTCTACTGGGCTGTGTTTCTGGTGAAATTCACCAGTATGCATAAATTCTGTGAATGAACTGCAGGGCTTTTCCATTCCTTAGTTTAAACAATATTTATCTTGTCTGCTAAACCCCAAATGCCCTCAGATTCTTTTGATACACAAAGTTCTTCGAGTGTTTGCTCATGTCGATTACATTCTAGGTGTGCGCATGCCCATGTGTGTGATCATCGGAGATTCTTGCCTTAGCAGTATCTGTAGGGTCAGATGTGGCGCCCTCTTG
Organism: Emys orbicularis; assembly: GCF_028017835.1. Classification (NCBI taxonomy): domain Eukaryota; kingdom Metazoa; phylum Chordata; order Testudines; family Emydidae; genus Emys; species Emys orbicularis. Next base: position 3,150,319 of record NC_088705.1, on the reverse strand, counting down.
AGTGCCATGCTCATGCGTCGGTATATTAAGCACCACCAGCCCTTTCTTCTTACCGCCCATGGTGGTTAGTCGGCGCGCCTTTTCCTTGCCTACCAAGGGTTAGTGGTTTTCGTCTCTTCTAACTTCAAGCCTTAGGGGCCTTATAAATAGTTTGTTTATAGCAGTTAGAGTTAAGTAATTGTTCAGTGTAGTTAGAAGTTGAGTCCCAACTGGGACCTCGCCCCAGGCAAGTCCCAGTTGGTTTAAGCCCTGATCAGATTTCAACAGGCCTATGCCTAATGCTTCGGTGTGTAGCACACCCCCGGCACCACTCTCTGTCGCCGGTGCCCAAAAAGAAGGCCAAGAAGCATGGCTCCCCAGCACTGGGCAAGAAAGGCCATGGGGTGTCGGGCAAAGGACCCAGTTCGGTCCGCCTGCCCGCACCGGAGCCACATGAACGTGCCTCCCCAATCGGGGCCCCTAACCCCCCAAGGGATCCACCACCTACTCCCAGGAGTGGTAGGGGACTCAGACTTGTGGCTGGGCTGACGCCTCCCAGGCTCTCCCAGTGCCTAAAGAGCAGAGGCTTCTACCGGCACTGTGTGTACTGCAGGAAGTGGCAAAGGCTCCCTACAAGGGCAAGCCAGCCGTCAGGACCCCCCAGAGGGCAGTTGAGCGCTGCCGATCCACAAAGCCAAAGCAACACTCTCAACTACGCACCGCATATCTCCGGCTTCGTAGTCCAGGTCCTCTGTGGCTCGCCCAAGATCACTGGCAGTCTTGGTTGATTGCCGTCTCCGCCCTCTCAACGTGGGTTACCTAAGCGGAGATGCCGGTCACCATATTACCAGCATCATTCTCGGCGTGGATCCCCGTTCCCTGCACTGTGGACACGATCTCAGTCGCGGTACTGGTCCCCCCCCAGCCCTGGTTCTCCTATTCGAAGCGCCGGTGTCCAGCGGCGATGGTTAGCTGACAGATGCTGGCATCGATGGCCCCACCGTGGTCACCAGAAGGGAATTCCTCTGGCACGGAGAGGGAGTTCAGCCCCTCGCCAAGGCATCGCCAGTGCAGTTGGCAACCTGAGGCCCTATTGGAGTGTGTGGGGCATGCCTGTGATACCAATGCCCCGTTCTCACCAATCGTCGGTCACCGCCTTGGAGCAACAGTTGACAGCACCAGCGGCACCGGGCTCGGCCCGCGAAGTGCACTCAGAGGTCGTGATAGAGGAGCGAGTGCCCACCCCAAAACCCCCTTACCCTGCAGGTACTGATGCCCAGGGCCCTCACCCAGCGGTACAGCCGTCATGCTCATCCCTAGATGAGGCGGTGACGGGGCCCTCAAGTGCCAGCCCACCTGACGATTTTAAAGACCACCAGGCGTTGCTTTGACAGGTGGCCGAAAACTTTGGCCTAGAGGTACAGGAGATGGCTGAGCAGACGGACACCCTGTTCAGTGTGCTCTCGGCATGTACCCCTGCCTGTGTTCCGCTACCAGTGCACGGTGGGGTCTTGAAAATTGCCAAGGCCCTCTGGCAAATCCTGTCGTCCATCCCTCCCACCTCTAAGAGAGCTGAGAAAAAGTACTTCGGACCAGCCCAGGGGTTCAAGTACTTGCATACCCACCAGCCTCCAGGCTCGCTGATCGTCTCTGCGGCCAACAAAAAGGACAAGCAGGGGCCCACCTGTTCAGCCCGCAAAAATAAAGAGGCGGAACCTTTTGGGAGGAAAATTTATTCAACAGCCAGCCTTCAGTTTCAAGTGGCGAACCACCAGACCCTCTTGGGCAGATTATGGGACTCCCTCCATAAGTTCAAGGAGTCCCTGCCCCAGGACTTGGCCCAGGAGTTTGGCCCCCTGGTGGAGGAGGGTATTGCAGCAGCAAGGTGCTTCCTTCAAATGGGGTGGGACGCAGCTGACTTGGCAGCTAGGGTGGTCGCATCGACAGTGGCCATGAGGCACAGCTCCTGGCTTCAGACCGTTGGCCTGTCCCAAGAAATGCAGGCCTCAATCCAAAATCTCCCATTTGATGGGAGTGGTCTCTTCGTGGAGCAGACTGATGCATGGCTCCATGGCCTAAAGGACATTCTGGTCACCCTTCCCTCCCTCGGTCTGCATATGCCGCAATCGGCGAGGAAGCAGTTCTGGCCACCAAAGGCCTTGGCAGCCTCGAAAGGGGTCTGCAAGGAGAAGGGATAGAGACACGAGCTTTAGTCGTTGCCGCCCTTCCTTTACCCCCGCAGCCTGGCCTGGCAAAATATCCTGGGGGCCAGAAGCGCTCATTTTGAATGTGCTCTTGAGAGCAATTGCCCCAGTCTAGTCCCCAGATCCACCTTGTTTTTCTCTTGATGGTCTTCATCCCTACCATTCGGCCTGGTGGCGGGTCACCTCGGACCACTGGATGCTAGAGATAGTATCTCAGGGCTATGCCCTGCAATTCTCGGGCCTCCCCTCCCCTCCACCCCCACCTTCCCCATCCTCTTCAGGGACCCTTCTCATGAGCAACTCCTCATTCAAGAAGTCAAGAACCTCCTGCACCTGCGGCGGTGGAGGAGGTCCCTCGGGACATGAAAGGAAAGGGGTTTATTTCCACTACTTCCTAATCCCGAAAGCAAAGGGGGCCTCAGACCCATTCTGGTCCTGCGACACCTCAACAAGTATCTCAAGAAGTTGAAGTTTTGCATGGTCTCCCTGGCCTCCATCAGCCTCTCCCTGGATCGTGGAGACTGGTACGCCGCCCTCAACTTGAAGGACACTTATTTCCATATTCCAAGGTCACAGATGTTTCCTCCATTTCATAGTGGGGGGGACACCATTTCCAATTCACAGCGCTGCCCTTTGGCTTCTCATCAGTCCCCAGGGTGTTCACAAAATGTATGGCGCCAGTGGCCACTTACCTGAAACGTCGAGGGGTTCAGGTCTTCCTGTATCTTGGTGATTGGCTCATCAAGGGCAGATCTTGGGAACAAGTGCAGAGGAGCCTTGATCTGGTGCGTTCCACCTGCCACGACCTGGGCCTATTGATAAACGAGAAAAAATCTACCTTAAGGCCGGTCCAATGAATAGAGTTCTTTGGGGCTGTTCTCAATTCCACGTGAGCCAGAGCCTTCCTTCCAGAGGCACGTTTTCAGGCCATGTTGGACCTGATCTCCCATGTGAAGAACCACCCACTCACCACGGCTCACACCTGGCTGCGGTTGTTGGGCTACATGGCCGCATGTACATACATGGTCAGTCATGCCCGGCTCCAACTCCGGCCTCTGCAAGTGTGGCTGGCGTCAGTCTACATCCTCAACAGGCACAACCTAGACAGGGTAGTCAGGATGCTGGATCACATCCAGTCGTCCCTGGTTTGGTGGTTGGACCTCAGGTTGATGTTGGAGGAGTTCCCTTTGCGGCCCCAGCCCCATTGCTGACCCTGGTCTCTGATGCTTCTGACCTGGGATGGGGAGCCCACCTGGGCGAGCTCAGCGTGCAAGGCTGTCGGCTGCGGGACGATTGGGCCCTCCATATCAATGTTAGGGAGCTCCAAGTGGTTCGCCTGGCCTCCCAGGCTTTCTTGCCCCACCTGAGGGGCAAGGTGGTGCAGTTCCTGACAGACAATACTGCCCTCATGTATTACATCAACAGGCAGGGCGGAGCCAGATTGTGGGCCCTTTACCAAGAAGCTCTAGTTGCCATAAATTTGTGCTTGAGTAGGCAAGATCTGAATTACTAATGTATTTTTTTTTTTTTAAAGGCAGAATATCTATTGTACAATAAGCTTTAGGTTATGTATCCTAAAGAAGCAAAGAGAACAATTGGTGTGTGTGTAGGCAGGTCACCTTTTATGGAAGCAGTGCAGGCTTAATGGTAGAGGATTTTGTAACAGATTGGGGAATATGGACTACAACCTGATAGCAAAAACCCCACAATTCACATTAACCAGTGTCTCAAACCGACCTGCTTATGGCATTTTGAAGAAGTGAGTATACCTCTACCTCGATATAACGCTGTCCTCGGGAGCCAAAAAATCTTACTGTGTTATAGGTGAAACCGCGTTATATCGAATTTGCTTTGATCCACCGGAGTGCGCACCCCACCCCCATCCCCCGAGCACTGCTTTACCGCGTTATATCCGAATTCGTGTTATATTGGGTCGCATTATATCGGGGTAGAGGTGTATAATAGATCAGGGTCTAAAATAAGGGGAAAGTTAATAGCAAATCATCTTTCTAATACTCGGATTTAAATTAAGGTCGGGTTTCCTTAAAATACCAGTGACCGCCTCAGAAGCTGCCTCTGTTTTTGCTGTAAAGGGCTTTGCATTCTAAGATTCATATAAGAATTAGCTAACATGGAGGAGTCCTGCCTTGCAGTCTCAGGTTGCCAGATGCCTAAAGCATGTGTGGGTGTGTCTCGCTGTATTGTGATTGACACAAAATGCAGGATTATAAAAGATACTTCATTTTTCCAATTGGTAAAACTGGGAATTCTTCCTGCTAAGCCTATGGAAAAGATGTAAATAAAACACCTTAATCTGGAAGGTGCATGTAATCTAGATATGCATGTATGTGTATAGAGATTTTTTTGTTTTAATGTTTAATTCTTCTGCAGCCTTATTCTTACCTTATGAATTCTGTGTGACATGTTCCAAAACCACCCCCCACACATACCCATTTCAAATGAAGACTCAGCACTATCATAAGGAATGTTTAATGAATACATATATTTTGCCACTGTACTCTCATTGGTGCATGTAGAACCTAATTTAACATTTATAATCAGGAAACTGCATGAGTGATCAAACGACGCTTGTGATTTCTTTGCTGCCATCTGTATCCAAATCTTAATATTTTAAGCTGTTAGGTGGTGGGGGTGGAGGGAACAGCTGATTCCTGATGTAGGGAATTTCCTGATATGAATTTATTTGAATCGCAAACAAGATATTATGGAGAGAATGCTGTCAGACCTGTTTTTTATGAATGCAAATATTTTCCAGTGTTTCCCCAGAAACCTAACTGGTTCTTTCTTGCTTGTCTGTTCTCTTAGGCCCCCTGCACTAAAACTAAAAAAAAGTATTAAAAGATCTTAATACTTCAGAATTCTAAAGTATGGTGTGGGAGGCAAGTGGGAAAAGAATTGTGGGAAACTGAAGAGGCAGGAGTTTGTGTTGAAACCCATCCAAAATTTCTGCTCACTTTTCAGGCAGAAGTTGCATTACATACCCCATTTTGGTACCGTTTTCCAATCGTGCTCCCATTAAAGTTCTGCTTCTTAATGGGGTCTGCGTTCCACCAGTTGAGAATCAATGTCGTGTTACATGCTAAATAATTTGGTGCTGGTTCTATTATTCAGTGAAGTTTAGGGCTTGATGAATTGCATACCATCTAGCTTTCTTGCTAAAACTGGGAGCATTTGTTCTTTTCAGTTTTGCTCGGCCATTTGGAGGTAAAACTTAACTGCTTTATGCCAAGCACTAATGTAGAATACTTAGGGCTTGTCTACACTGGCACTTTACAGCTCTGCAACTTTCTTGCTTGGGTGTGAAAAAACACCTCCCTGAGTGCTGCAAGTTTCAGCGCTGTAAAGTACCAGTGTAGACAGTGCACCAGCGCTGGGAGCTATTCCCCTCGCGGAGGTGGGGGTTTTTTGAGCGCTGGGAGAGCTCTCCCAGCACTATGCCACGGCTACTCAAGCCACGTTAAACCGCTGTTGCGGTAGCGCGTTAACGTTGCCAGTGAAGACCCCTTAGAAATCCAAAAAGTTAGCATTTAACCCTTGTTTCACCCCAGTAAGTGCTATCTTGGAATAAATGGAGTAGAAGGAAGAATAAAGAGAGTTTACCCTGAGGATTGGAGGAACAGCACTTTCTTCCTTTCCTCCAGTAATTGAGAGGCAGGAGCATTTTCGCTTTGAGTGGGAAAGTTTGTTGAAGCCAGTAAGAATTGAAAGTTGGTGTATTCTTTGCAGCACTATAGAATATGAGTTCTAAAGATTTGCTTTGTAGCTGAACAAAGTGAGGAATGAGACTTATTGTTGCTTTGGAGCTATTAGGTAGAAATGGCAGTAGAGTTTTTGTGACGCTGACTGTGGTATGTTAGAATTGTTTCTGGTACTTTTTAGAAAGGAGTACGCAAGGGAGGTCATTTACAACCTGCATGATTAGACTTTTTAAGATCTATATCTGAGCCCTGAAAAATGTGTACCTTCAAGGCTTTGTGACTTAATTGGATACTAATAAAGAAGAATAGTTCATCAGTTTTAAATACAAAATATCACATCTGAATTTTACTTGGTTTATTTGTTCCAAACGTTTAATAAATTTCCTGAAATTGCTCTCCTAATCCAAGATGTTTTATATCTGTTACCTATATTTTATCCAACTCTTGAGGAAGGAGCCAATAATGAAGAGCCATTGGAAAACCACAACGAGAATACCCGACAAGTTTTACATCAACATGTGGTTTTCCAATGGCTCTTCATTATTGGCTCCTTCCTCAAGAGTGTGTCTGGTAGGGATTGGGTAGTGGTATAAATGTGACTACACAATAGTTTAAAAGTGTAGGCATTAAGGTCTCTTTCAAAGAGGTTAGTCTGGCTTTTCTTGGGTATATTCCTGAAACTAGCACAGGTAAATTCACTTTTTTTATTAAGTGTCTGTATAATCTAGTGGTTCTCTCAAGTCATTTAATGCTTTAGCATAGTCGTCTTTATTGTCAGTATTTGAAACACTGGGTGAATACTGAGAAGGACTTACGAATTATTTTCGCTGCAGCAGGACTCATCAGTGAGTGGTGTACTCTTGTAACTGATTGTAGCACTGCATGAGCCACACTTGGAGCAGTGGGGCTTGTAAGATGTCCAGAACTTCACTTCATGGTTTAATAGATCTACATATAAAGGAGTGAAATTAGGGTATCTTGGAGGATGATTATTTTATTGATGGCATCTTACTCTGCTTCTCCTTTCGAAAATGTAAAGCAGAAGAAAGCTTTATGGAAAACCTGAGCTAATTCACTTTTTTTTAAACAGGCACCATCATTATTGGTAATGACAGGGGTGAGATTAACTCACTTATCTGCCCTCCAGAGGTTTTCCTTTTGCAAAGAGGAATTAAAAGGTTCCATGATTCAGCAGCAACTGTATTAGTCTCTCGAACTATCAAAACTGCCAGAGAGAGAAGCTAACCAAGCGGTCAGAACTATTCGCTTACATGTTTTCTATTTTCCTTCCCCCATATATCAACAGGTGTAACTGAAGGGAGCTTTCAAAGATGTCGAAAACTAACAAATCAAAATCTGGATCCCGCTCGTCTCGTTCAAGATCTGGATCGAGATCACGCTCCCGATCCTTCTCCAAATCCCGTTCCCGCTCCCGTTCTGTCTCGCGATCAAGAAAACGCAGGCTCAGGTAATGCATGCGGCTTGATTGCACCCTTTCACTTCAAAGAGTTTTTCTTCTCCCTCTGTCCTGCTTAGATGGTGGCTGCACTAACAAGCCCTCCTGTGAAAACCCTTTTGTTAGATTCTAGAGTAGCTTAAGTGTCCTGTGTCTTGGGTTAGTGATTTTGTTTGCTCTCATGTTCTGTCTTGCAATATGCTATTGATAGGGTGCCCTACAACACGCGTGTGTCTTGCATTCTTCTGCACTCTTTAATAATCGCTGATCATTTTAATGTAACATTCCCATATGTTTCTTATATAAGTAGATGTAGCTCCTCAGAATGCTGTGCTGTTAGTGAAGGAATGTTGACCCAGACTAAATGAAGGAAAGGATAAATTTTACTTTGTTATGCAGTAGATGACATCTTACCTAAGGCTTCATTTTAAACCTCTTAACAGACCTAAGTTGTTCTTGATCAATTTTTTTGTAAATTATTCACTTTGATGATTTAAGGGGCTGAAATCAGAGAGTGTTGACATTTTTGGCATCATTTATTGTTGGAGAGTTTTCCACAACGAAACATGCTCCTTCTTTTCATTTATTAGCTTCTCTGTTCTCTTCCCCCACCCACCCCCCGAAACTTTATTGATAACAGCTTTAAAAAAGGTCTTTAGGAAAAGTCATGCATTTCTTAGAGTTGAGTTCAGGAGGGTCTCTTCCAGAGTCCCAGTCTAAGCCTCTGACGGGAAAGGTGGATGTGTGTGTGTGGAGGTTGGGGGGTGTTCCATCATGAGGGGAGTCAGTAACTGAATTCTGCAATGGTAACTATGGGCAGATCATGTAAATTAGTTGAGATCTATGGTGAGAAATCCTCATTGTGCATGATAGTTGCTGCATCTCTGAATTACTTACTGACTGGACCAATTTAAGACTAAATAAAAGGAAAGCATGGATTTCCATCACCCAGTATCCTATGTGACTAGTTAAGCCTTTTATATCTTGCAAGGCCACCACCATTTGGTAATGATCTTCACTTTAAAAAAACAAAACAAAAAAACCCCTCTATTCCAGTTGGGCTAGATGTTATGATGTCCATCTGCTTTTTCATGAATCTGAAATGCATCATGAAGATTCTGAACATTGCTAGGCTTGTAAACATATGCAACTGTTAATTATTAAAAGGGATTTTTTTAAGATGCAGAAACCTAATAAAAATACAATTGGAAAGAGGAGAAGGCCAGGACAAAACCAGAACAGAGATGGAGACTCAAGTGGAACTGAGTTCTTTTGCAGGGAAGCTGAAGTATTAGAAAGGGTGCAGTATAGGTTTGGAGCAGCTGGCCAGCATTGAAGTAACTATGGAATCCAGATGCATTAAATCGAACAGGGCAAATCTCTCTTGTCTTGTGTTGCTGTTGAAACAACTTGGATGTTGTTAATAAATTGGTAAAAGAGAATTGGAATGGAGAGGGTTAATATAGACAAGTCCTCTTCTTGCAAGGCTTTCGCATACTCACTGAGGTAGGTGTAGTGCGATATCTTAGGGAGAAGAGACTAGAAAATTAATCTGTGTTTAGGAAAAAAAGGAATTGGGAACATCATTTTGCTTTCCATATCCCTTGGTGGTTTGACTTGTATTCCGTGCTCTTCCCCCATGTTTGCTTCTGGTTAGTCTTGTGTACTTAACTTTTGTTTGTAGGATCAAGTATGTTGCTGTTTCTTTTCATTTTTGACTGTTGTAAAAAGAGTGGAATTGCCAGAACTTGAGAACAATGTATATTAAATTAACTGGCTAGCCATGCAGTGCAAAAGACTTCAAAAATAATTCACTTCTGGCACATGTATATTGTATTTTGCATACTGCATCCTTTTTAAATGATTTCTTGTAAACAGTGTCTGCAGATTTTGGAGTGAGATTTTCATGTTCCATGCCTCAATAAATGACAGAATGGATTTTGGAAGCAGCATGCAACAGGTCCCTCACTAGTAATTGGTAACAAATGCAGTAGGCGCCCGGGGACGGGGAGCATGTGAATTCTGCTTAGTGCTTTCGAAGCACTTCTCTTAATCAGTTCATTTTCACTGCCTGCATCTGCATGTGCCTTTCCTTCTTTCTTGTGTTGATACTGTTTTCGAATGAGGTAAGTTGCATTGTTTTCTTGTTTTGAATAAAGGAGCACAAATTCTATCAGGAGACGATTAAGCAATTAATATTAACGCAGATTCATACCAGATGTTACTAGTGCTGTAATATAAGCTGTTGCCTGTTAAATATTAGTGTATTTGATAGTTGGACAAAAGAGAACCTCATTTTAACCCAATTAAAAGTGAGATTTGACTTTAAGCTTTAGAAACTTCAGTGGCAGTGTTGTGTACAGTTACTAATATTTTGGAGAGAGAGCTGTAGAAGTTGATGCCCGTCAGGATAAGATATCTAAATACTGTTACTGCCAGAGTTAATCAACTCTTTAGATAACTGGAACTTTATTAATACAGTAAGAAAAGTGTTTTAATGTTTGCAGGAAATATGCATCATCATAAACAATGAGTGAGATTTGCTGCAGGGATTTTTAACCCTGTGTAGTGTTGAAGTTTTCTTAATATTTTACAAGAACATAGTTGCTCATACCCTTCCCTGTCAGTACAACTTTGCAGTTGTCCAATATTCATTAAGTACATTAACCTGATTAATCCTGAGTCATGATGCTACTTTTAAAACTGCAGCTACTTCAGTTGTTTAAATACTTGATAAAACTAAGCGGGATCTAATTATATTGGAAAAACACCTTGTACTTCTCCAGCTCTGATCAGCACTTACATATCTCCTGAAATGTTGTGTTCTTTAAATCTGAACACTCCCATTTAGCCCTAAATTCCATTCTCTTCCTTCTTCCACTAATAACCTGCATGCTCATATCGACTCCTTGAAAAGCAAGCTGACGTTTGTTGATAAACAGTGCCATCATGTGGCATCAGGCTAGGGATACATTAAATGCCTTAGGCAATCTTTTCTTGATGCTCTGTCTTTATTTTACTTGATGGAGATCAAGATTAAGGACAACAGCAATTCATGTATGGTTTGAGATTAGAAATATAGAGAAGTCAGTCATTGGTTTTTCTCTTCAGTGCTACCATTTTCACTTACAAGTGTTGAAGTTCATTTAATTTCTCTGGCAAGGAAAGGTTTTTCCTCTTGAAATCCTGTTTAAAATTAAAAGCATATGAGATTTGGGGGCTGCAAAGAAGGGAGAATTCAGTCTGTTACAAGAGACAGCACTGGCCTTATGGGGTAGAAATGCATTCCCGCCATGCAGGAGACCAAGGATTAGAGATAGCCATGGCATTCTTTGAACTGTGAACACTGGACACTTGAGACACATGCCGCTTGGATTTCTGACGGTGGGTACCAGTTAGTCCGAGGACAGTCAGAACAAATGTATCCCTATCATGGTCTCAGCCGTGGTTCTAAGGACGGTGGTCTCCTGTCCAGCTGTAGTTCAGATATCATGAAATTACTGCCAGGGATTGTGTGTGGGTGGGGCAACAGTGTTCACTGGGAGAAAAGGTGTAGTGTTCACATGAGCAAAGGAAAAATCACTTAAGGGGCTGTGAACCCTACACAAAACCAGTAAAATAACATTTAAAACTCTTTTTCAAATAGAAGGCTGCATTGAGGGAAAGAGGTTTCCAAATACTGTTTTTTCTTTTTCAGTTCTAGGTCCCGTTCTAGGTCATATTCTCCGTCTCACAACAGAGAAAGGAACCACCCAAGAGTGTATCAGAGCCGGGATTTCAGAGGTCATAACAGAGGGTACAGGAGACCATATTATTTCCGTGGGCGGAACCGAGGATTTTATCCATGGGGCCAATATAACCGAGGAGGCTATGGAAATTACAGGTCCAATTGGCAAAATTATCGCCAAGCCTACAGCCCTCGTAGGGGGCGTTCCCGATCTCGATCGCCAAAGAGAAGGTCTCCATCACCAAGATCAAGAAGCCATTCTAGAAACTCTGATAAGTCATCTTCTGATAGGTCTAGGAGGTCTTCATCTTCCCGGTCTTCCTCGAACCACAGCCGCGTTGAGTCTTCCAAGCGTAGGTCCATAAAGGAAAAAAAATCCTCTTCCAAGGACACGCGGGCATCACAGGCTGCGGGAGATAATCAAGGTGATGATTCGAAGGATCAGCCATTTTCGGGAGGAGCTACTCAAGATGTCAAGGTGTCTGAGGGGTCAAAGCCCTGGCAAGACATGACCACTTACAGCACAAGTTCAGTGTCAAGAGTGTCTGCCGTGCCTGAGCTTAGCCCAAGAGAGCGCAGTCCTGCGCTAAAAAGTCCTCTCCAGTCTGTTGTGGTGAGGCGCCGTTCTCCTCGGCCAAGTCCATTGCAGAAGCCCAGTCCTCCACTGTCAAACCCCTCACAGCTGGGGTCTGTTTTACAAAGCAGTGCCTCATTTCAGACAGGCTCACATCAGGGTCCGTTTGACCATGGTTCATCAGGATTGAGCCCAACGAGGAAGAGTCCTGTGTGTAAAAGTCCCACGACAATCGGTTCAATTTATGGTGCCTCGCAGAAGGAGGAAGCAGCAGCTCCTGGCGGGGCAGCCTTTTCAAAGAGGCAAGTTGTGCGTTTTTCCTTTGTGTTCAGTTCACGTGCCAGGTACTCTTGGGGGGGAGGGGAGGGAATTGGGGAGGTGTGTGTAACTCTCATTGAGTGGTAGGCCTTATTCTGCATTATAGGAAATAGTTCTCTAGTTTTGTTTTCTTAACATCATAACTTTGTTAGTGTTGTAAAGATTACATAGATACCCCAGAATTCCCTTTTGAACTTGGTTATTTTTATAAATTTTTAAAGTGCTCAAGGAGCTTTTCCAGTAATTTGATTTTTTTTTTTAATTAGTCTAAAAATTGTCACATTCCTGAATCACTGCATATAACTTATATATATATTTGTGGTTGTATATTCCCTAGCTCACTTATGGTTAATTACTTATTTTGGGGCATTTCCCAATTTTAAATGGACATTAGAGCATTAAAAATTCAGTTGGTGCTGCTGATGCCAGACTTGCTGATTTTGGGGGAAGAGGTACAGATGCAACTAAAACCTTCACTTGCAGAAGGCTTGTTTGCTTGCTTTTGGGCACTGTCAAGTTTAACAGACAAAATATTGATTCCCTCTTGAAATCTATCCCAGAGTTGGTAGGTTTGTGGCTCTTGGACTCCAGCAAATGTTATAAGTTTGCAAAGGGAAAAATGTTGTTTAAGTTTTTTAAACACACAACTTACTGCATATCCTAATAGAAACAAACCAATACAAGCACTGTGAGAGCTATGGTGCAAATGCATTGGGATAAATTTTATGTATGATTGGAATCAGGAAAAAAAAGATCTTCTTCAGTACAGGAGTATCTTTCTAGTCTGGTCCAGTCAGCAGTCCCAAACCCCTGACAAGTGTCCTTCTGATTAATTTCATTTTAAAGGACCTCCTCACTCGAAAGGTACTGTTGTGTTCTCAAATGGTCCTTAATCATTTTCATTTCTCTCTGTTCATTTAAGATTATTTGGGGCAAATTCTATTAATTATCAAAGACCTCTGATGATATTAGCAGAACTAGGTCTTACTCCACTCTTGATTTTTAAAATAGTGTGTTGAGGTGCTTTAGACTTAATCCACTACTATCCCATTGAAATATGTGCTGATAATCTTTCACCAGCATACTTTTAAACTTTAAATTGGTTTGGGGGATTGTCATTCCCAGTACTAGAATAAAGTGTCTGTCTGTTCTCCCAAGAGAAGAAATATTTTTCCCATTAACCTTTTTTTTTTTTTTTTTTTTTTTTGCTTTTATTTGTGTTTACAGTATATGAAATGTTTAGCTTTCCTAGGAAACTTGCATCCAAAATGTGACGTAGCTTTTGAGGCATTTATTTCCAGTGTGTTGTTTAAAGCAGAACAGTCCAAGTTGAAAGTTTTGATGTGTTAATTCTTCTGAATCAGGTTTGTAAGTGACTAAACAGATTGGGTAAGACCTTAATATTTTCCTTAGAAAATATAGGTAAGTTGGTTCTCTTTTTATTTGCTCAAGAAGAGCTTTTGCTGTTCCACTTTGCTCTTGAACCTCACATCATCCATTTTGCATACCCATCTTCCAGCACGTTTGCTGAATATATTAAGACCTTATTCATGTCTTCTATAGTAAAAATTTGGGTAGCCTGCTTTACATTTTACCTTATTTATTAGGGACCAGAGAGAGCTTTCTGTATGTTTTTAAGTCTTGGCATTTTTAAGACTTGTTTGTTTGCTTTGAATTTTAGGAATTAAAGACTCTTGTCTATACTTTAATAAGAGAATTGCTTAAATGTGTGTGTGTGTGTGTATGTGTGTGTTTGTTTTTTAAATAGGTATTTGGAAGAACAGAAGACTGAGAATGGGAAAGACAAGGAACAGAAACTAACAAATATTGAAAAGGAAAAAATGAAAGAGAAGGGAGGCTTCTCTGAGTTGGGTTTAGCAGATGGCAAGACGAAATCAGACCTGTACACCTCCAAAACTGACCCTGAAAAGCCTTATCGCAGCAGCCAGTCTCCTAAACGCTATAAGTTTCGGGATGACTTTGAGAAGCTGAAGATGGCTGAGTTCCACAAGGAAGGTCATTATGGCAAAGAGGAGATGGATGAACAGGATAAGAAAGACAAGGCAAAGGGCCGAAAGGATTCGGAGTTTGATGATGAGCCCAAATTCATGTCTAAAGTGGTAGCAACCTCCAGCAAAAATCAGGATGAGGATAGGCCAGGTAAATGGGAAGGCGTAGTGTTCTTACCATCTGCAAAGGAGAAGCAAAGGAAAGCTGAGGAAATGGAGGAGGATCCCTATTCTGAAAGATCTAAAAAGGAAGACAAGCTAGCATCCAAGAGAGCAGAAGCTGGTCACAGGGGGTTTGTTCCCGAAAAGAATTTTAGAGTGACCGCTTACAAAGCAAGTCAGGAAAAAAGTACTTCACCACCTCTGAGAAAGGCCTCTGAGAGTCGGGAGAAGCCAGGAACCAGAGGAGATGGTTTAGCTACTGGCAAATCCTCCTTTTCCATTACCCGGGAGGCCCAGGTCAATGTCCGAATGGATTCCTTTGATGAAGATCTTGCACGGTAAGGATTTGCCTTTAAGTTAAATCTAGGTAGTGGCTTCACTAGCCTATTTTTTCCCCCCCACCCTAACCCCTTGTGGATCTCTCTAAAACGTAGGCAGGTTAAATAAAGAATATTGTACAATCTGCTACCAACACGTCATTTGTCACAGAGAGCACATGCATCTCTAAATGTTAACACACCAATATGACTCTCCTGTGTGGAAGGTGAATCATGTTATCCCCATTTTGCAGATGGAGAAAGTGAAGCATGAAGTTTAAGTGACTTTCCCTCAGCTACACAGGAAGTCAGTGCAAAGAGACTAGTTTAGAACTTGGGAGTTTCTGGATCCCAGTCCTTCATTCAAACCACACCATTCCGTGTTCAACAGTAATCAAATTCTGCTCCCCACTGTCCAGAGCTACTCAGAATGTTGCAATGTCAGCATTACAGCTTAAAAAATGTATGTTTGTAGGGCACTTTGTTCCTCTTCTCAATATATGGTAACATTGCTAGTGAGATCCTAGAAGCCCCAAAAGCCACTTAACATTTTCTGTAAGGCTCTGGTGCTTCAGGAGACCACTAGGGGGATGCTCAGTAAAGTTAGTTCTGCCAAAGGGAAGAGCTACTAGTCAATAAATGTCAGTTTGCTCTGTGGAACACTAGAGGGAGGCTAAATCTCAGCAGGAATGAAGAGAAAGGAACTAAGATGGCTGCTAATGGCATGTGAGTCAGATGTGAGGACATGCAACACAGGTTTTAGGGATTAATATCTGAACAGTACTTTGAACATGCAATTAACAATAAGCGATCAGAATGATCATTACGGTGTTATGCAGTTTGGATGTGCTTTAAAAACAGCCTTTTCTGAGCCACACGATTGGCTTTGACTAAAGCAGTTCTGTACATCAGGTGTGTGCTGTGGAGATGGGGGGGTTCTATTCTGCAGCAGCAGCATGGATGAAAAACCCTCACTTTAAAATCAGACTTTATATGAAATGCATTTTTCTTTTTAAAAATCAGTTTAAAATTAAATTTGAAATTATGACAACCTATGTTAAGGCCTAGATTTACTATAATCTGTTAAAATAATGTAATTAAATACTGCATCAGTGAGCCCTCTTCAGTTTTAATGAGTTAAAGGGTGTCGCTTTTTTATACAGAATCGGGGGGAAACAATGTTGTGTACTGCATTAAAGATCTGTATTTTCATTATTTTTAGTCTGGAGAAAACGCTTTCAGCAAGTGCTTTCGGTTTCTGTTGGGCTGGAAAGCATTTACTTTAATTACTTTTGGTTTCAGTGTAGCTAGCAGGCGTAGCGAGACAATTGTCTTCGGTTGGACTAGTTCATTCAAAGATGAAACATCCATTAAGAGCCAAAAAAGTAGGAAAGCTTGTTTTCCTCTTCTTGTCTATGGATAATAACCTGGTGGGAGAGAGTAAGATCTACTAGTTCTAAGAACTTGAAGAACATGGGACCAGAGTTTCAAAGATCTGTAGGTGCCTACTGGGTTTACAAAAGCATTTAAGCACCCATGGTACCTAACTCCAGTTAACTTCAGTGGGAGTCAGGTGATTAACTCCCGTGCTTTTGTAATCCCATTAGACACTTACCTGCATCTTAGATACCCTTTGAAAATCTGGCCCTTGGTGACCATAAGCAGTCTGTTCACTCACTACAGTTTATTCTTCCTTTGTTTAGTCAGGTTTAAATGCAAAACAAGTTTTGATACACTTTTTTCTTATGTATCCGGCACATTTAAGGGAGCTTTATTTAATCAAAAAAACAATTCTAAAATGCTGTTTTTGTGCATTTTTAATTGAATTTCAGTTTTCATCCAAATACAGCTTGACACAAATCCCACGTAAAAAAATTAGCATCTAGTATGTAAGAAATGCATCAGTCACCATTTTATAATGTAATAATGTAAGAATCTGAACAAACGTAAGTAATGCTATATAATTGCTTAAATAAATGTGTATAGATACAGTGTATCTTCCTGGTTAGCAAAAAGTACCAAATTTAGTGTCAAGGCTATATTTAGTTGTAGATCAATATGTTTTAAAGGTCCAGTCTCATTGGTGAGTTATTTTCTTAAAGAAAGGTTATACTGAAGCACAAATGTAGAACAAGATTAAAATTAAAGTTTCAAGTTCCTGCTCGGTGCTTTAAATCACTTCGGTTTAAATCAGTCCTCTCTGTGCTGCAGCAGGGCGATGGTGACTGCTGGTCTTCCCCAGGGATGTAGGGGTCGGGGGTATCCGTGATGTGATGGGAAGGGTTTGACTTACATACAAGAACTGGGATGTTGGTTGAGCAATACTGGACAGTCAGCTCTCCTGTTTCTGAGCAACCTTTTGTTACTGGTACTCTCTCATCCTCAGCGTGGGTCTGATTGCCCATTGTGATGAGGCACATTTATTATTAACAGATTCAGCTTTCCTTAGATTTATTCTAGGGCAATATTAAGGTCTTACCCAACCTTTTCAGGGCTTTGAAGATCTTTCTTCCATCTTCTGTGGTTGCCTCCGCTGGTTTTGGGATATTTAACACACTTGGGCATCAAATAAATGATGGCTGAGAAGAGCTTCTGGGCCTGGTCCTATCCAGTTCTCTCTACTGCTTCTGAGATTAAAATCTAGCCACAGATTTTGGAGGGGGAAGGAAAAAGTAAAATATACTTCTTCCTATATGAGGCTGATGCAGATAGCCCATCGTTTACATATTGTAACAAGATCTGGCTATAAATAGGGAAGTTTGTGATGAACCTTGCAGAAAAGAGGAACCCATAGTTCAGAAGCCATATAAGGGGGCAAACACAGAACCATTGAAAATTGTATTGCAGATGACTTTCTAGTAGTACATAAAATGCAGTGGCTGGAATAAGTCCAGTTTATTGCTTTGAAGGTTGTCAACTTGCAGTCTGAAAGCTGCTTTTGTTTAGGTTGCTTTTATGATGGTTACATTTTAAAAATGTATGTTCTTTTCTAGTCCAAGTGGTTTATTGGCACAGGAGCGGAAGCTATGTCGTGACTTAGTACACAGCAACAAAAAAGACCAGGAGTTCCGCTCCATTTTCCACCATATACAGTCAGCTCAGTCTCAGCGAAGTCCTTCTGAATTGTTTGCTCAGCACATAGTGACTATAGTCCATCATGTAAAAGGTGAGTCAAATGTCCACGCACTCTTGGTTGA
The DNA here is from genome assembly GCF_028017835.1 of Emys orbicularis. NCBI lineage: Eukaryota > Metazoa > Chordata > Testudines > Emydidae > Emys > Emys orbicularis. The sequence continues at coordinate 3,132,657 of NC_088705.1, read as the reverse complement.
AAGTTCACCCCTTGCTTCTCCACCCCACTATATCTGTTCCTTGGAACATGTTCCATTCATGCTAGTTAATTACCCAAGAGAATTGCTGACCAACAGGACAAGTGATAGAGTAGAATAGCAACCATGTGGGATGTTTTTCCCCCAAGTTCTTGCATTTAGCTGTAGGAGGAGATGGGGGAAGGCAGTCTTGCCTACCCTTGAAACAGCAAAAAGCAATACTCTTGCCGCAGACTGGCATGGGATCTGCAGATATTTGGGGTATTCTAATGGATTTGCATAAATTTAGTTTTTGTTTTAAAAATATGTTCATTGTTAAACAGATTTGGGGCAGAATTCACCACTGACACAGGCATGCGCCATTTCTTTGATTTCAAGGGGGTGGTCTCCACTTTTGCTAGACCCATTGACTCTCATCCGTTTGTCCTCATTCTACACATTTTTACTTCCTGAATCCATTGAAGACATGGTGGTAGAGCTCACATGTCTTTTCCTAAAATCTGACTTTTCTTAATTGTGTGATGTTTCTTCATTGAAAACCCCGACAGAGCATCACTTTGGGTCTTCAGGAATGACACTGAATGAACGCTTTACAAAATACCTAAAGAGAGGAATGGAGCAAGATCAAGCTAAAAACAAGAAGAGCCCTGAAATCCACAGGTGGGGAGTATTGTTTTAATGTTTTTTCTAAAGCTCCAGGGGTATTTTTAAAATATTAATAGTTAACTATGGGGCATAATTCAAAAATACAAAAGAGGAGCCAACGGTAAACAAAACTTATCAGCCATCTAGTTAGGAACATAGTAATTGCCATACTGGGTCTTGGACAAGGTCAGTGATTTGTCTAGTTCAGTGGTTCTCAAACTGTGGGTCAGGACCCCAAAGTGGGTCATGATCCCGTTTTAATGGGGTCGCCAGGGCTGTCATTAAACTTGCTGGGGCCTGGAGCTGAAGCCAAAGTCCAAGCCCCACCGCCCAGGGCTGAAGCCCTCAAGCTTCGTCACCCCCCAGGGTGGGGGGCTCAGGCTTCAGTCCCTCTTCCTGCCGTCTTGTAGTAATTTTTGTTGTCAAAAGGGGGTCGCGGTGCAATGAAGTTTGAGAAACCCTGGTCTAGTTTGATTTCCATTCTCTGATAGTACCAGCTGATTCAGAGGAAGGTGTAAAAAACCCTATAAGGACAACTGTGGAATAATCTGATTCAGAAAAGGTTATTTTTAGTCCTTTTTAGATGGCTGAAGGCTCTGAAGCATGAAGGCTTATATCCCTTATCAAATTGTTTTGATGATGTCTAATGTAATTGCATGTTCATGTCACATAAATGCCCAATTGTCTTTGAATCGTGCTAGCTCCAGGCTCCTAGTTTGAGGAAATAAATTCCACAGATTGATTAGTCCTTTAAAAAAAAAAAAATCATCACATATACATTTTTACTCTCTCACCTTTACATTTCTCCTCTTTCAATTTTATTGAATGTCCCCTTGTTCTTGTTTGGTCTTATCACGCACACAATTTTAAACCCACAAAAGTAAGTGACAACAGTGCCTCTATAACATGGCTATTCCCAAATTATATTAATCTTTTTAAAATAGCACCTACTTGTGTTTCTGCCTAAGTATTGTTGTTTGCACTGTATGTGTGGTCATCCATGCTATTATCTAGGCACACAGAAGTGTCTCTAGATTTTCAGCCCAAACCTAGTTTAAATTTGCCGGTCTCTTTTTTGTACATAAATATAACCTCTTTACCATATTTGCAATCTGCTAGATAACTCTTTCTTTGGAGCTATTGGGCTTTGCCATTGAAGTAGGCAATGAAATATTGTACAAGAGACCTGTGATTTGTGGGGGCCAGCACAGTTAACGCATGCTCAGCAGCTGCCCAGTCAATCATGGGTAAGAAAACCATATGACAAGGACTTTTAACACACTAATGATCAGTTCATTAACACAATGCACCTGTTACGGTCTGAATATCAGGATTGTGTGTTACTCTGTATGCATAGCCTCTCACTTTCAGGGAGTAACGGCCAGCTCAGCTTTGCTTTAAAAAGCAGGATAGTGTGTATATTTACAATGGAGAAACTACCTGTTTTAAAATAGAATTAGGGTTCGGAGAACTTGGAGTACAGTTTATGGGAAGGCTGTAATAGCTTCATTCTCTGCTTTATTTGTAGGAGGATAGATATTTCTCCCAGTACTTTCAGAAAACACGGGTTCACTCCAGAGGAAATGAAGAGCACCAGGGAGCCTGGCAACAAGGTGAACTGTTGATCTGATCAATAATTGAACCAAATGAGTGCATTGGGCATGAACTTAACAGTGATGTTTTTGTTTAAATTACTCTCTACTTAAGTTTGTGTTTTTCTTTTAAGGATGGGCATAATTCTAAAAATGAACTACAAAGGGTTAATTTTTATTAAAAATGTATCAACAACCTTTGTGAAGTGGTTAGAATATGGTAAATGACCCCAAAGTCAATTGAGGTGAGCTTGAGAAAAAAAAAGAGGATATTTGGAACAAGTGCCCATGATGAGAGAAGAGACTTTTTGTGATATTTTTCTGCTTGTAAGTATTATTAAATCAATTGTATACATGCGATATTTCCAACCATGTTTTCAAAAGACATGCATGTCAAAAAGGAAAGTAAAAATAAATCCATGTCTAAACCAAATACACTATTACTAAGCAGATAATAAATCTTGTTCTAACACTTTACTGTATCATTTCTGTTGATTGCTGTTGCTTTAACACTCAGCACCTGTTTTGATAGAACAGGCCCCTGGGAATCCAGTATATTAGCGATTTTGATAGAACAATGTTAAGCCATTATACAATCTATAAGCAATCATAAAAATGGATTAACCTAAAATGTTACATTTTGGGGTTTTTAACCTTTGTTTGTTCAACTTCATACATATTTACAGTGAAGAGATTTAAACAGTCCTGCTGAAACCTTACTTGTTTCATATATTTGTTTTTGATTTTTTCCAAACACACTTGTGGCTTGACATGGACGATGGTGAAATGAATTTGATGGGCCTGATCTCTGAGCGCCAGCTTGGCAGTGTGTATAAAAAAACATGGTTTTCAAACAGCTCTCCAGCCCTTCATGAAACAGATGTGCCCTCACAAATGCAAATAGGTGTCTGCTGCGCTGCATAAGGTTGCTGCTGCTGATTTTGTCACTTACCTATCATCCATCGTGTTGGGAGCATTTTTGCTCTGAGTAACAGTTAAAGCCCTTTGCCTGGGGAAAGCAGAAGAGCAAACAATACAAACAAAGCACCAACTCCCAGTCCTGCTGCTAATTGAAATTAATCTTTATTTAAACAAAAAAGTGTTTAGAAATTCATGTAAGTAAAAATTTAATAGCTAGAGAATTACTAATCCCTGTTTTTATTGAATTCAAGGCAAATCTAATCATCTGGTGCATGTTGCGAATCCAGTCATGCAGTTCCCAAGCATAGCACTGTGTGCAAATACTCTAGAGCCTACTCAGTTAACCCAGTAACTATTTTCCTTTTCCAAAGGAGAATTTCTTAATTGGAAAACGATATTAAGACAAGTGTTACACACCCAGAAAATTTCCTCTTGTTAACTAAATTTAAAAGATTGTACCTAGTGTTGAAGATTTTTCTGCATACAATTGACTAAACTATTCTTGACTATACCTTTTCTGGTTATTGGCTATTTTCTCTTCTCTTCATAATGTAACTTAATAGACCCCCTAGACAGACACGTGGAGGGGAAAATCCTGTGTAGAATGCCCCCTGGTTCTGTGAAATAAAGTGCAACTGGTGTGTCATTCATAGAGAAGATCACTACTAGTAAGGATGTTTGGTTTCGATTGACAGTGATTAAAACAAGATTCCGAGAATGTTCATGATATTTCCCAGAATAAATTCAACAGCTGCGTTTCTCTGGCCTCTGAGTAACTCCACCACTTGAATTAGTAACCGTGATGTTAGCATCACATCTTCCAAGTGGCAAATAGCTATTGTCCCTCTCTCCTTCAGTGCTGCCTTCAGGTCTAGCGCTTTAAAATTTCTCCTGTCATTCAGGGAGGTGGGTCTGATCTGTCTGAGGAGGGGGAGGAATTCTGTTATTTGGTAGCAATCCCCTGGGGGACACGAGAAACATAAAGAGCTAGGGCTGCATGTGTGCCCCAGTTGTGATACAAAATCAGTTGGACTTGACTTCCCATTAGAGGACCATTAGCTGCTAATGTTCTCAATTTTCTCTGGTTGTGATACATAACCCAAGTTAGTCTTTGGTTTCCTGATATGGTTCCCCTCTCCTCCCTCCCCCGGACTATCAATGTATGTTTATACTGTTTTAAAGAGGGAAAGTGTATATATAATACAATATGTAGGAAAACGGAAAACTTCAAATGAAGATGTTATATTCTTGTAGTGAATCATTCTGCATTTTTGAATGGTTGGTTTATAAACTCATGCCCTCCAGAAGTCTCTGCAGACAGTAGCAAAGTAATGGTGCTGAAGTCTTTGATAAGCTGCTAAACCTTTCTGTTAAACTCTCACCCATTCCCTGCTTTTGCAGACTGAAGGGAAATATAAAGACGACCCAGTTGACCTGCGCCTTGATATCGAACGTCGTAAAAAACATAAGGAAAGAGATCTTAAACGAGAGAAGTCGAGAGAATCCGTGGACTCAAGAGATTCAAGCCATTCAAGGGAAAGATCAACTGAGAAACCAGAGAGAAGTCACAAAGGGTCAAAAAAGAAGTATGTATAGAAGGCTAATCTTCACTTCCTTATTGCATGATCCGTGCCACTTTTATTGTGATTGGAAACAAGACCTTGCATTATGCAATTGATAGTATGTAGGGCTGTCGATTAATCGCAGTTAACTTGCACGATTAACTCAAAAAAAGAATTGTGGTTTAAAAAATGAATCACAATTAATCGCACTGTTACACAATAGAATACCAGTTGAAATTTATTAAATATTTGTGGATGTTTTCTACATTTTCAAATATATCAATTTCAATTACAACACAGAATACAAAGTGTACAGTGCTCACTTTATATTATTTTTTATTACAAAAATTTGCATTGTAAAAATGATAAACAAAATAAATAGTATTTTTCAGTTCACCTCATACAAGTACTGTAGTGCAATCTTTTTATCATGAAAGTGCAACGTACAAATGTAGGGTTTTTTTTTGTTATATAAGTGTACTCAAAAACAATGTAAAACTTTATTTAGAGCCTGGCTGAAGAAGTAGGACGACTGATTGGACTTGTAGGCTCTAAAGTTTTACATTGTTTTATTTTTGAATGCAGGTATTTTTGGTACATAATTCTACATTTGTAAATTCAACTTTCATGATAAAGAGATTGCACTACAGTACTTGTATTAGGTGAATTGAAAAATACTATCTTTTTTACAGTGCAAATATTTTTAATCAAAAATAAATATAAAGTGAGCACTGTACACTTTGTATTCTGTGTTGTAATTGAAATTAATATATTTGAAAATGTAGTAAACATCCAAAAATATTTAAAATAAATGATATTCTATTGTTTAACAGTGCGATTAATTGCTTGACAGCCCTAGTAGTATGCCTGCTGCTGTAACTAATAGAGCTGAGCTGCGCTTGCCTTCTGTGATTAGATGCAGAACTACAAAGGGGAAGTGCAGCTATCGTACATGTTGAATAATCAGGGGAAACAAACTAAGTGGCTGCTTGTGCCAGGATGAGCAAATTACCTTTTTGTTTTGTTACTGCCTTCGCTTCACACAGAATGGAGAAATGCGGTCAGTGACTCCATTGATTTGCTCTTCGGTTCATTTTAATACTTTCCCATTGGTTCCATTTTCCTTTTAACTAATGCACAGAGATTATTTTGGCGCTGTGACTTGTTTGTAACTCAAGAGAAACCTTGTGATGTGTTTTTGAGTTCACTGGACCCAATAGGTGACTTAATTTTTAAGTAAAATACCTTTACTGCTCATCTGTAAGCTGCTGGCTTTTGAATAACACCACGGCTGTCAAAATTGGCAAAGAAATAGCCTTTTAGTGCATATTCATACATTCCGACAGAACTGGCAGGCCGGACCCTGATCCATCAAAACTTCTGCTCACCATGAATTGAGTTTTCCCATTAAAGTCAATGTGACTATTCGTGTGCTTCCAGTTAAACACACGCTTAAGTGCTTTGCTGGATCAGGGGCCTAGAGCAACAGCTCAGCCTCATGGGAATCGTTCTGTAATGTTCTTCTAGCCATGCAATTGCTGACCATTTTATTTCCTCTCAGAAAGGTACAGTTTGCAAATCTGGTCGTGTCATGGAGTGACATTACCTTAAATAGACGTTTCTCATATAACACAGAATGCACCTGGATTTCTTTTACAAATGTGTGTCATAACTGGAAACTCTTAACAAAAAGAGCCTCTTCAACTGAGTGGATTTTTTTTCTCCCGTAATGATGCAGGTCGAGGTACTTACTGGAGAAAGGAGGCCAGTAGAAGGAATAAATTAGTCCCGGCTGCATAGCTGTACAATAGGTTTAAAGACCTCTGTGATCAGAGAGCACAACCTGGTGGACAGGGCCTTGGACTCTGGGGGTCAGAAGACCTGGGTGATCCTATTCCCAGCTCTGTTACTGACCTGCTGTGTGACCTTAAGGAAGTCACTTCCCATCTCTCTCTCTTCCCCGGTCTCAGTTTGCTACCTTATTACAAATAATGTAAGCTGAAAAGTGTCAGATGCCTCCTTACAATTTGTGTGTGGTTTTAAGAACAAATCCTGGGAAAGGAGCTGTCCTGTGACCAATCAGAGCTGCACATTGTAGCTGATCCTGAGCTGTTAACTGACTGACTTTGGCTGTGCACGGACATAATAAGGGAGGGTGGAGGAGTGATAGCGTGACTTCACAGCAGAGACAGGACAGTACCAAGTTACTGACCACATTGGTGATTTTCTCTCCCCTGTCCCCCTCTCAATCCCTGGTACAGGAAACACAGGAGAGTGCGTGAGCGATCCAGGTCCACTTCTTCATCTTCACCATCTTCTCGTTCGTACAAAGGGGAGGACTACCCAGAGGAGAGTGAGGAGAGGGAGGAGTGTACCACAGGCTTTGACAAATCCCGGCTTGGGACAAAAGAGTTTGCTGGCCCAAATGAGAGAGGAAGAGCTAGAGGGACCTTCGTAAGTTACCCCCTAAAAAAACAACACCAAAAAACCTTTGCATAAGCCTTTGTGCAAATTGCTGCTTTTACCAGGTAAAATGTGATCTTAAAGGTGACTGGAAGTACAGTAGTGTGGTTGTGATTCTACACTCTGTGGTGGCTCCCAATCACCAACCCAGCATAAATCCTGAAGATTGAAATTGGCCGTCTTGCTGCTGATGTCCGAGACCATAACCAGTCCAGCAGGCTCTAGTGTGTCCGTGTTTGCTCAGCAGCACTGACAGGAGTAGACGCGCTTGTGTCAGAGAACTTACGGTGAAGTCATTTTAATGACTCTTCTGGCTGCAACTGCACTGGTTCCTTTAGAAATAGCTCATGTTTTAAGCAAATAGCTCTGCTGTGTTTGTACGTTGTATGCGTGAAATGCCTTCCCTTGCACTCCCTGCATGTGCGTATAAATAGATAGATATCTGTGTACTTCTGTGGGTAGCTATATGATCAGATAAGGTCAAAAATATTAATAGGTAATGAGAGTGTAGGTGTTTGACAGTCTTCTTGTGGCTAGGCTAAAGGTATTCTTGGGAACAGTTAGAGCTACGTGAAAGAAAAGACCTAATGCCATTTCTCTAAGCACTTTTCTCTCTACCCCTCTTCTTTTCCTCTTCTGTTTGCTGCTACTCCAGTTCAGAGCAAGGGGGAGAGGATGGAACAGAGGCACCTTTTCGGGAAACAATAACAACAACAACAGCAGCAGTAGCAATGACTTTCAGAAGCGAAACAGGGATGAGGAGTGGGACCCAGAGTACACACCCAAGAGCAAAAAGTATTATCTGGTATGTTTCTGAAGAACCAGGATATGTATGAATATGCCTTGCTGTGCATTCTGTCTGCTCTTACAGGTTACGTGTAGTCTTCAGGGAAGAGAGAACCAGCAACGATCAAACTATCTAAAATACCAGTTCTGGGGTTCTCACCTCACTGCCCCCCATAAGAGGCTTCTAGAAATCTTTACTCACAACTAGGGAGCAGTTGGCTCTGACCATTGTAGAACTGGTTTCAGAGTAGCAGCCGTGTTAGTCTGTATCCGCAAAAAGAACAGGAGTACTTGATGCATCCGAAGAAGTGGGTTGTAGCCCACGAAAGCTTATGCTCTAATAAATTTGTTAGTCTCTAAGGTGCCACAAGTACTCCTGTTCTTTTTTCATTGTAGAACTGTTTGCCACTAACCAAAATCTGGAGGGCCCAGTAAAAGAACATCTCCTCCATGGGCAGTATGGAAAATGCATCTTAACCCAATTAGAATCCAACTCACAGCTCTCTACAGCGCCCTGCTTCTTCTGGGATTGGCTAATGCGATTCATTTTTATTGCTGGCTGTAGCATTCTTTCATTTTCCATCTGCTAGTCTGGCAAAATCCTGCATGGATTTCTCCCAGGGCTTCATTTTTGAGTTAGTGTCAGCTTTAAATGGCTTATTTGCACCAACCAACACCCCCCCCCCCCTTCTGTTGGATATTTGAGGTCCCTCTAATCTTTCTTCAGGGTTATTATAAAGGTCATATGTGGCTTAGTCCTAAATCACTCTTGCTGTCCCTTCTTCTGCCCTCTCTTCTGATTGCTGTTGAAGACATAATCTTTATTATATATTGTGTTGGTCTCTACTTCACTCTCCTAGATACAATATTCCGGGTCATGTAACCAGTCCATAAACCTAATCAAAATGAGCTGTCCCAATAGCATCTTTCTCTTATGCAAAATGTTCCCAAGCATTTTAAAAAATGTGTTGTAAACATGACATACGCAGTTGAAAGAGCATCTGAAAATGGGCGCGAAGCTGTTCAGAAGAGTTAGTTGGGTGGGACAAACATAACTGCATGTAAAATCCTCCATAAAATAACTTCCTAGCTGTAAGCACAGATTCAGCTGCAGGTCCATTGAGTCTGGAGTGTGTTGGGGCCCCCAGTGTCCTACCTGGTCCTGAAAACTGCTAAAAGCTTTGTGCCAGAAAAAGAAACACACATGCCCAAAAGCAGAGGGGAAAGTAAAGCATGGTTAGTGAGCAGTGCCCTTCCAGCCTCAACCAGTGGGGCTGCTACTCTCAAACACAAACATGTACTTGTACTCCTTTTATGTACTGAATTCACTATTCATCCGACTTGACACACGTTGCCTAAACAATACGGGGATCTGATTTGTGTTGCAGTATTGCACAGCTTAAGTCGGGGTTATTTTAGGGGATGATATTGTGCCTATTTACGTTTTTATTGATGAAAGTGATTTGTGAGTGTCGTCTGACCTGGCTGATTTCTTTCCTGTGCAGCACGATGACCGGGAGGGTGAAGGTGGTGAGAAGTGGGGGAACAGAGGTCGAGGCCGGGGTTCCTTCCCCCGAGGGAGAGGTCGTTTCATGTTCAGAAAATCGAGCACTAGCCCCAAGTGGGCCCACGACAAATTTAGTGGAGAAGAGGGAGAAATTGAGGATGATGAAAGTGGAACGGAGAATCGAGAGGAAAAGGACAACCTACAGTCAGCTGCTGACTAGCCAGGGAGTCTGCATGTCCCTGAGCGCCCTGGCAAGGAGGAAGAGGATCCGGCAAGGCAGTGTTGGAGTCTCTGCCAGGGTAATGCTGAATTGCTGAACAGAGCTCTGCCGAGGAGCTTTGAAATTATCTTAAGTTAACTGCATTTTTAAAATTCAGCCTCCGTACATGTGGACTGGGACTGATCACTTACATTCGGATCCACTCTTGGAGTATATCTTTCTTCCCAAAGACTTTACTTGCTGGACTGAATAAGGTCCAATATCGAGTGTGATCCTAAATTTTGTCTCTTGTTTGTGACCTTATTAGATGGTCAGATATTTTTTTGGCAACAGTCTTTGAAGACGGTGTGGATTTCAATTTGTGCCCAGCTTAACCCAGTATCTTGACATTTTTTGTTTCTCTTATAATTTGAGATGATAAAGGTGGGGATTAACTCACCTGCTTATTTTTCTCCCCTCTTGTGTATTTTGTTTTTTAAATTCATATTCTACTTATTTTAGGCCTTTGCGTATGTAGTAACACCAATTAAAGATGGCTAATTTTGGAAACTATTTTTGGTTCTTATAAGAAAACAAGCACGTGAATAAACATCTAAATGTTAACTTGGAGTTGGGACCAAACTGCTATGATTATTTTTAAAAACTAATTTTTGTATGTATCAGTTGAGTTTAGAGCCTTTTTAAAACCACCTTATTTTTTTCTTTTATGCTGAAAGTTATAGTTAGCATGGCAAAAATGCCCCCTGCTCTTCACCCATTTTAGTGTGTATGCCGCTAGACCTGGTCCTTGTGTGCTGGAATCCCACGCTGCTTGTAGGCATTGTGTGTATCCTCTTTGCAGCTGGTTGTGAACTTGAATGTTCTTTCCAGGGTAACATAGTTTTCTAAGCAACTGCTGAATTCTACTAGGTTAAAATATATAAAAGGAGAAGAATTTTTTCAATATTTTTATTAATCTTTTTCTAAAACAAAAAAGCAAATCCCTCCTGTGCTGGCTAAGGAAAGTTGTGGTTTCATTTACCTTCAGCTTGACATTTACAATGTTCTGAAGAGGTTTAGCAAATAGCTCTGTGGTCGGTGAGCGTGTAGGGAGGAGAGGCATATTCATGCACAGGTTTAGTGTGTGCACATGTAAAAAGACATCAGCCTCTTCCCCCCTCCATCTCTGCCTTCCCCAGGATTGCTGTGCCCCCCTCCCCCCCCCATCACCTGCTAACTATAGTTTGTTTGACTTGAACAGTTCCTGTTTAGTAAACCCCTAAAGTTTGTTTCAACTCCTCATGCAAATAAAAATACAATAAAATAAGCCGTAGGTGTAACTCCAGTTTGTTTCTCATGCTGAGTACGGGGCCGCCCCTTGCACCAGACCTTTGCCTTCCAAGTGGAGAGGGGAAGCCAAAAGTAGTAAATGCTGTGTGCAGCAACAGGGTAGAATCATAGGGCAATTGATGTTACTTGTTGGAAATGGAGGCTTTAAAAACTGCTGACTGATCTGGAAGAGAGAAACTGGAATCAACCATAGTGACGCAAAGTGGGGGAGGGAATTCTGAGCTGATGCTTTTGTGGTTGTCTCCATTGTTCAACTGTTTGCACTGACTGCACTTAACTCCAGATTTAATTAAAGTACAGAACAAGAAGTTCCTAGGCCACATGGTTAGCTAGGTGTGGAGGGCTGTACTTAGAGAGAGACAAGTAAATTGACCGTGTTCATTATTTCATTCTATAGTGTAGAATCGAGGCCTGCTCTGAGGAATACAAGCCTTCTCCATGCACTCACTGTTGCCTATATTATTTCAGATGTTACTTTGGTGTAGTACTATAGTAACACATCTAGTAAGGGATTATTTATCCCATAGATTGTACAGTACAGATACAGTAATCAGGCACTAAGTGGTTATTTGTACCTTGAGTGCTACACTTTTCCTTAATGGTGATCAGTTAAAATATGCCTTTGCCTAAATGATTATGGATTTGCCCACTGGGAATTGTTCACTGCACAGTCCTGGCCAGGACGCTGCTGACTTTCACACAAAACAAGCCGCCTCTCTCGCAAAGACTTGGTTTCTTAAGCAAATGAAATTCTTAAGAACTGGGGCAGGTTTTCTTGCTTTAGGGTGGGAGCAGCACTGGCAGGTACTGTTGTAGCGAACCGCATGCACCCTGCTTTTTCTTGAAATATGGTTCTTGCCCATTCTGGATCACATGGCACTGGGAGGGCAGCTCCACTAACACTTTGATGTTAGAATATCAGTGTATGCATCCAGAGGGAGTGTCTACTACACCCATCGTCACCTGTCAGCTAGTTTCTATCTGCACCATCTTTTTAGCGTTTGCAGCAGCATCTCACCAGTCCAGTTCTTGTCTCCTGGGTTTTATTGGAGTGATGAGGGTATTAGAGCTGCAGGCTGAGGAGTGTAAAAGTCCAACGGCTTCCTTTTCAGGCTGAAAAGCTTTTCTCTTTGACTTGCTAGGAGTAGTAAAAAGCTCAGTAGCTTTAAAGGGTACTCAGAGTATTGTGAGTCTGGTGAGAGATGCTTATGACTGGGGGACGTGGAGAAGAAACCACTCACCAGCGTGCTCCAAAAATGAGCTTCCTCAGTAGAGAGAGACTGAAGCTATAATTGGTCCCCACAGTCACCAATAGGGTGACCAGACAGCAAATGTGAAAAATCGGGACAGGGAGTGGGGGGTAATAGGAGCCTATATAAGAAAAAGACCCCAAAATCGGGACTGTCCCTATAAAATGGGACATCTGGTCACCCTAGTCACCAATCCAGTTTGCCATCAATAAAACAAACAGCTCCATAAACTGGCAGAGAATGAATTGGTAATTCCATTTCACTGGTGTCAAAGTTGAAATATTGTCTCACTGATGTCACTAGCTCCTTGGTACTTGAACCAGAGGGGTGTGGCGATAGGTGTGCTCAACAGCAGTACTCGTGGTTAACTTAGAACTGTAACTCTCTGAAAGTTACATATTTAAACATGAAAATGTGGTTAACTCCCCCCCAAATATGGGGTGCAGTCATGTAAAAAGCTGTTAAATGTGCTCACAAAACCCAGATCTGAAACCTGTCACCTCACAGAACCTGGGTATTGTAACACCTAAATAGGAAAGTATCAATTTTCATCCCAGATCAGCTATTGGCCCAGTGTCCTCTTACTGCAGCTGGCCAGTACCAGCTGCTTCAGAGGAAGGTGCCAGAAACCTAATGTACAACTATCAAATTACCTTTCTGTGCAAACAGAATAATATATATATATATATATATATACACACACACACACTCTCTCTCTCTCTTGGTGCTTTAAAGGGCCAATTTCACAAAGCTGAAAACAATTGAGCCAACTCAGCTGGGAAAAACTGAAGCAGAAAAATGGGTCAAAAGCTGGTTAACTGAAAGCTCTCAAGGTGCAATTGTAAATGGGGAATCGCCAAGTGAAACTGCCTCCTGGATCTTCTCACAGTTGAAGTCAGTTGCTGCCACTCCTGGTCCGACGTCCCCCTGCAATCAGTGAATACGCTGCTCTGTGCCAGGTAGTGTCCAGCATGTCCGTAGCGATAGCAGCCCCGAGGGGAGCCAGGGCAGTGAAGTTGGGGGAGAACTGGAATGAATTGCTCTGCTTATCTGCTTACAGCCCATAGAGGGAGCATTAGGGCTAGAGGCTAATGACTCTTTGGTAATTCTGGAATATCCCTGCTCTTGCCTGCAGTGTTGCTTCCCGCTGTGCCTCTGACAGATAGATAAGGAGGATTCACATTAGGACAGGCCAGTGGCCAAAGCTCTGGAGAGGAGCATAGGGCCCACGACTGCACAGACCTAGATTACTTACCCACGTGTATGCAGCCAGTGGGGGAGAGGGCTCAACCTGAGTAATCCAGAGTTGCTGAAGAGCAGCGTGAAGGTACAAGCTCTGTAGTTTCAACCTGCAGCCAATGGGCCGTGTCCCCTGAGACAGCAGCACGGGTCAATTGCAAAGGCTGGGTCAATTCTGAATCATCAGTCCGAGGCACCTGCCTGTGGGGAGAGGGTTCTGTGTCTGAGCCGACCTCTTGGAACTTCCCAAAGACAGTGTGGAAGGCGATTAGGTGATCTTGGGGGGAGGAGGGGACCAACCCCTCCTCTACCACTTGTCCCATAGGTCACGCAAATGGGGTAAGATGCAGGTGTTAGGCAGGGTGCAGAGATGGTGGAGAAGGAGCTCTCCCGTTCCTTGTCCCTTTGCCAGACTGAGGTTTAATCAACCCAGGGATGTGTCTCATCAGGTGCTGTTTATTTTCCTGTATTTCCTTCCAGCCTTTGCTGTTCGCTCTGCTACTCGTATCCAAAGCAAATGTCTCCTTTGCTCATGGGTGGGTGCTTCCTGCCCCATCGTCTCCAGAAATTCCCACCCCAGACTCGAGGAACCACGTGGTGGGGAAATAAACGCAGAGGGGGGATGGGCTCATATAGTTAAAGTTTCTTTAAAAAACAAACCAACAAAAATAAATGAATCAATGTTACTAGCCCTGACAACAGTGGCTCAGAGGTGACATGGTGCGTGAGTGTGCCTGGCCTGGCCCCAGCCCTCTGCGATTGTGAGGGGGCTGATGCCCCACGGAGGCTTTTCAGACTAAACCACAGAGTAGAGCCAAGGGCTACACATCCCAAAGTCCCAGCTCGGCGCTGTGTGAGCAGCAGCCCCTGACTGTCAGCCACGTGCCCCCTCGAGGGACAATCCAAAGGCTCAGCACCCAAGGGGCTGGGCTCATCTGAAGATCTGGGCACTTCTTTCGGTGCCTAAATGGGCAGCAGAGATCTAGAGGCAAGTGGAGTATTCTCATCTCCCCCCCAGACTCCATTTCCAAGGGAGATGGCAGAGGGACAGGAAGTGGGAGGTTTTGGGCTGCTGATGCAGGAGCAAAGCAGACATCCCTGGCGGCTCTCGCCAGTGACCTCCGTCAGGGCCCCCCTGCAGTAGGTCCCTTCTGGGCTCTTGGCAGGACTCGGGGGGTGGGGGGGAGCAGCTCTTGCTCGGGGACAAACCCCAGCCCTGCTCCATGAGGCTGCAGGCGCCGGGCCTGAAACACTCTCACCTTAGCCCGAGGTCACATGCCTGCTAACCAGTTAGGCAGCTGAGCCCAGCCCTGCAGCTGGAGAGGTTCTTACAGCGCGCTCCTTCCCACGAGCCGAGCGCCTTCCACCAGTGCACAACCAACCTGGCTGGCGGGGCTGTTCCCTCCCCAGGCGGAGACACGGGTGCAGCAGATTCCTTCCGGATGCCCCTGTAGTCCCGATGTATTGGATCAAACTCTCTGACTGCAGCCTCCGGACTAGCCCGAGTGAGCTCTCAGTGCACGGGTTCAGCAGGGCTCCCTGCCCCAGCACAGCAGGAAGGAGAGAGACTCATCACTAGCTTGCCTGGTGACAGCGGGCGGTGTCAGCTGAAGTCCTCAAGTTGTTTCCAAGACAGAGCCCCTAAGTCCTGCCCTGTCAGCGCACCTCCTCCGCCCTTCCCTGGCTCCAGCCAGCCACAGCCATGGAGCGTATTTCCTCACATGCTATCCATGGCTCTGGCCCCTCCCACCTCGCCCTGCCCAGGGACTTTTCACAAAATACACCCCGTGCGGTTGGACAAACTGCCCCTTGGACGCTGCCGCCAGAGCCATTGGGGGAATGACACCCGTGCCATGGCTGGACCCCAATGGGAGAAGCAAGAAGGGGCTCCGGGCTGTGCTCCAGAGCCAGTCAGGCAGGCTGCCCTTCTCGAACAGCCCTGGGGGGCAGCCCACCACAGCTCCAGTGGCCCGGTGATGGGTGCTGTTAACCCGCACAGAGCAGAGCACTGCGCCCTGACTCAGTGGGCCCCTGCCTGCCTGGAACACAGCATGCTGGGATCCCCGCACAGCGGCTGGGCCATGTCTGCCACAGCCGGAGCCAGATCTAACGGGCTCCTCCCAGCCACGGCTCTGGGCTGCTCTAACGCTCACCCAGAGGCTGCTTTGGGGGCTGGGGCCTGTCAGGCCCTGCTGGGGCGTCTCTTTGCACCTAGCAGATGCAGAGGTGCTGGGGCAGTAGCCAGCACAGTGGAGAGGGGCTGCGGGGTTAGAGCCAGGGTCTCCTGGGTTCTGTTCCCTGCTCTGTGCCACCCTGGGCAAGTCCCTTTCCCCTCTAAGCTGGGGCTGAGCTCAGGGGCGCATGGTGGCTCTGCTCCGTGTCTAGGCCTGGGAGGCACAGGGCAACATTGGACACTTCCCTGCTGCTCCCCCGAACCCCCCGATCCCCACACACCTGGCCTGGCTGGGAGCCCCTGTCCCTCGCCTTCTTGCTGTGGTGTCTGGGCTTCCTTCCCGGGGCCGTTTAGCCCGTCCTGCATGCCGGAGGCTTCTGCCAGTCACGGCTGCAGCCTGGGCTGGGACCCTGGAGAGTGGGGCAAGGCCCCGGTCCTGCTGCCTGGCCTGCAGCTCTGGCAGAGCCAGTCCGGCCGTGCTGCTGCCTTTCTCCCAGTTCCCGTGGCCCCGGCTCCTCCAGGCTGTAAAAAGCCCCGTCACTGCACTTATCAGAACCGGCCTCGCCTGTTTGCCTCCCGGAGCCCGGCCCCTACGCCAGGCTTGTCATAACTGGCATTCCCCTCCCAGCTCCACGAGTCGCTTCTCCCTGCTCCGCGCTGGAGCCTGCCAACACGCTCTGTAGCAGGAGGCTGCGGGAACCACCATGGGTACGTAGCCCGGGGCGCTGGGGCTGGTTCGCCCAGGGCGGGGTTCGTGGGGCCCATCTGGTCAGGGGTGGGAGACAGGAGACGTACCTGGGGACATTGGGCGCTGCCCACCTCACCCCACAGACACTCGGCAATCCATGGATGTCACCGTAACCCTTGTTCAGGACAGACGGGAGCGAGCCAGGCTGCCCGTGACGCCGTGGAGTGACACTGAATTATACGGGCTCGGGGCTGGGCCTCGGCTGAGCGGCCCCTTCAGCGGCGGGGCCTCTGATCCCACGCCCGTGTGTCACTGGGGCTAGCCAGCTCCCTGAGCTGAAAGCTTTGGCTTGTGTAGGGACCCCCTGCAGGGCTGGCTCCTAGAGCTCACTCCCCGTCCACACGCTGAGAGGGGAGAAGCCAGGCGCCTGCTCCCAAATGCTCAGTAGCCTCCAAGCCTGGGGAGTGCACACACACACCCCCGGGGCCCAGAGACCACATCACCTCCTCCCCTCTGGGGCCCAGGGACCGTGCCGCCCCCTCCCCTTTGGGGCCCGGGGACTGCGCCGCCCTCCATCCCCCTGGGGCCCAGGCACCACGCCGCCTCCTCCCCTCTGGGGCCCGGGCAATGCACCCCCCCCCCTCCCCCCTGGGGCCTGGGTAGTGCATCACCTCCTCCCGCTCTGGGGCCCAGAGACCGTGCTGCCCCCCATCCCCCCTGGGGCCCGGGCACCATGCTACTCCCCCCTGCCCGGGGAGCACGTCACCCCTCCCCTCTGGGGCCTGGGGAGTGCGTCACCTGCTTTGGGACCCGGGGACCGCGCCGCCCCCCTCCCCTCTGGGGCCCGCGTGAGTTGTCCCCACCTGCACCGCCAGGCCCTTGGCGTTACTCGGCGGCTCAAGGCCCTGCCCCACTGAGCACCTGCGCGCCAGCCCCCGCTAGCGTAACTGTTGGCTGTAGAAGTGCCCAGGGCCCCACTGGCAGGTGCTGCCCAGACACAGCCAGTCCCGGCCCCAACGGGCTCACAATCTAACCGAGGGGGGGAGGCACCATCCAGGTGAGCTCCAGCCCTGACGCTCGCGCCCCCATGGGCAGCACAGAGAGATGGCTGCAGGCCCTGCGCCCTTGCACCAGGCTGGGCAAACTGAGGGCAGCTCATAGGGTCAGGCTCCTGCACTGGCCCAGCCTGGTTCAGGAAGCTCCGCTCCTGCCCCCACGGGTGCCGCACAGAACCCCCCTCTCAGCCTCACTCTCTCCCGGTGCTAGGGGAGGTCCTGGTTCTGGTGGATTTTGCTGGGCAGCGGGACGATGAGCTGCAGCTGAAAGCGGGGGACATCGTGCAGAAGGTGGAGTCGGGCCCGGAGGAGGGGTGGCTGCAGGGGGAGCTGGCTGGCAAGACGGGGCTCTTCCCCCGGCAGTTTGTGCAGGTGAGGGGGGCGGGGGATCCTGTCGGGTTACGGACGGACACGCTGCCACGCAGAAGCGGGAGCACTTCCCCTGCCCTGCCCGGGGCACGGGACCATCTTCCACATGCTCCTGCCCACAGCACGGGGCCCATCCCACGGCTGTATCCACTTCTTGCCTGACTTACCCACACAGCCTGGTGGGCCGGGCTTTGGAGGTGGCTTGGCAGCTTCCCAAAGCAAACCTGACCTGGGCGGGAGACCGTGTGCATCCACCCCCACAGGTGCGCACGCCCACGCCCTGCAGCCATCTGGAAGGTGTGCACGTCGACACACACCTGCAGGACTCCAGAGCCACCTACGGCCTGATGTTCGGGGGTGCTGAGCAATCAGTGTGCAGCTGCAAATCATGCCGTGCAAAACAGGCCCCAGCTCCTCCAGTGTCCCAGCATTCCCCTGGGCCGCTCTGGGGGGCAGGGCAAAGGGGCGGGGTCCCTGGGACACACCCTCCCAAGTCACCTATATAAGCAGGACAGGCAGCTGCTTTCCCTACTGCCCAGATGGTTGCTGTGGGTGGGGGCTGTTGTGCAAGACGGGTGAGCTAGTGGGAGCTGGCTCCTTCTGCAGCCCATGGCTAGAGGTTGCCTCAGGAGCAGCATTGAACCCCCCCTTCCTTTGGGCGGGGCCTTCTGTGGCTTTTCCTCTCTGGATAATCCCAGTGGGGTGCACCTGGAAATGAGCAAGGGCTGATGCTGGTATTGGCCCTGCCTGGGGTGGGGCTGGGTCCCCCCTGCACTGGCTGCTTTCTGCAGATATGGGGTGTTCGTGGCTGGCGATCCTGGTGTTTTCTTTTTCTCTTCTGCGACTCAGGCCCAGGGCTGGGAGTCAGGACACCTGGGTTCTATTCCTGCTTTGCCCCTGTGTCCCCCACATGTCTATCTGTCCAGTGGGGCCCATGCTCTGTGTCCTGGGCTGGGGGCGCCACTCGTTGTGTGGCAGGCCAGCGAGGACTAGCGAGAGGGAAGGGTTAACTTCTGGGGAGCCCTTCCTCTAAGATGTCTGGGCCGCCCTAGACACTAACCAGTGGGGGGTGCAATAGACCCACCCAAGTGCCCCCAGTGCCTCTGCAGTGTGCCCCAGGCTGGCCCTTGGGGCTGGTGCTACCCTCCCCCTCCATCTGAGCCAGGCACCTCGTGACCCCTGAGCTTCCGCCATTACCTGGGAGCAGATCTCCAAGGTTGCTCCGTCCCTGTGGCTGCAGGAGTTTCACTTCCGAGGGGCGACAAGCTGCAGCGGGTTTCACATCCCCCGGCCCAGCACGTCGGCTCCTTACCCTGCCTGTGCTCTGTCTGCCCCAGGAAATCCCAGCATCTCTCATGGCTGACGGAGGTCGGAGGTGCCCCCGCTCGACCCGCTTTGGTGAGTGGCTGGCGCCGTGCGCTGGCGGGGCCCCTCGGGCAGGGCGTGCCAGAGACCCAGGGCCTGGGACACCAGTGTAAAGAGCACGGTTTCCAGGCTCCCTCACTCGCGGGATGCTGGGGCACGAACCGTCGGGTGGGCGTGCAAGTGGTGGGTGCCAGAGTAACCGGGGGGGAAGGAGAAGCTGAGGACTCAGGGTTTGAGATTGGCGTGGAGACGCACCTGAAAATGGGCCGGTAGCTGGAGAGGTGGGGGCTGGGTGCCAGGACTCCTGGGTTCTATTGCCATCTCTGCAAGGAGGCTCCAGGGTCCCTAGGTGCTTCGGCTGGGGGGGCTCGGTTGAGCTGTTGGCAATGCTGGTGGCTCTCCCATGCCTGCGGCCAGCAGGCAGAGTGTGGGCGTAGCACTGCCCTTTTCACTGGTGCAGCGTCACCCGCCCGTCCCAGACTCACCGGCTCCTCATCCTGCTGGAGGCGAGCGGCATCCCCAGTCTCTGTGCCTTGGCCAGCCGGGTCCCGCAGCTGGCGCTCCCAGGTGCCCTGACCGTATCTCCTCCTCTCTCTCCCCCCACCCCCACAACTGCGTGCGCTGAGCCCTGGGGGACAAGACCCCTGCTCCCTCTGTCCTGCCGGCCAAAGACCACTCCCTTCCCCAGAGCTGGGGTGGGGCCCCCACCTGGTCCCCATAGGGCTCTGTGCCATGGTGGCAGCTGTCAGCTCGGGACCCTTCGCTCATCAACCTGTGGCTCTGCACAGGGCCCAGCTGTGGCATTTTCACCACCTGCCAGGCAAACCTGTTATTGACACGCTGGCCTCTGATTGGCTGACCTACACAATGGGCCTGTTCTCCAACCCAATGGGAACCCAGCAGATCACAATGAGTCTGGTGGGGCGGCAGCATCTCTGCTGCACTAGGGCTGGGGAGGGAAGGCGCCATGCCACTGACCTCTGCCCTGCCTGGGCTCCCTGCGGTGCTGCCTCAGCTGTGGGGCGCGTCGGCTGCCTTCCCCGTAAGGGCCCAGGCCTGCGCCTGCTGCTGTCGGCTCAGGACCCGCTGGCTGAACCACCTCCTGGGGCTGGGGGCAGGAGGGGGAGCCACTAGGGAGCACCATGCTGGGGGGTGTGGCTGTCTCCTGACTTGGGGGCTGCTGCTGCTCCGTTCTTCCTGCCCTGCCACTGCAGTGTGCCAGGACCCCCTGCCAAGGCCTCAGTCCCCTGCTTGGGCCAGGAACCAGTGTGGGGGGCAGCGTGGAGCCCATGGGGGTTTGGGGCAGGCTGTGAGAGGGAGGGGGGTGGGGGCTCTTCCAGCAGTAGGGAGGCAGCCAGGTTTCCTGCTGGGGGGAGGTGGGAAATGGGCTTCCTGCCTCTTACCCCCGAAGGCTCTGTGTTTGCCGGCTGAGCCGCAAGGGGTGTTGAGCTGAGAGGGTCTGCCTGGGGGGTGGGGGCAGTGTGTAGGGGGAGCGAGTTGGGCCTGGCCATGCCAGACACTGGCACTTCTCTCCTTCTCCCACCCCACAGCCTGGCCTCCCTCCAGCGAGACTGGCCCGGGAGGCGCTTGCCCTACACTAGCAAAGCAGCGCACCGTGGACCGAGCCATCTCCTGTCGGGAGGCAGGGCTTGAGCTCCAGAGGGTGGGCAGAGAGCTTGAACTAGGGTGGGGGGTGGAAGTCTCCTAAGCTCCACCTACAAACCAAGCTCCATCCCCACAAAGCAGCAAACGAGGTTCCCAATCACCACACCATCACCCTTCTTTGTCCTCTGCTTTGATCAGCAGTGAAATGCTTATCAGGGCTGAGACCAGAAATGCCCTCATTAGGTTTCAGAGTCAACCTCCCTTCTAGTTGCACAGGGCAGTTCTCCACCTCTGAGTTCTCATTTCTGGCTGTCTGCAGACTCAGGCAGGCTGGCTGCCTCGCTTCCCACTTGTTATAGGGGTGAAGGAAAGCTTGAAAACCTGTAAGGTCTGGAGCCCTGACTGTTTAGTGAGAGCTGACATTGTGGAGCGCAGGGGGGCAGCGTCCGGGGGAGAAGGGCTGGTTTGACACGCTGCTGGGAGTCAGCCCCGTTCCTGGGGTTACCAGGGTTTGCAGTGGGGCAGTCAGAGGATTGGGGGAATCCCAGTGCAGGCAAAGTCTGGGGGCTCCTTATAAGTTGAGCCGTGAAGCCCCTAGTGCATCAGACCAAGGGGTGGGGTATAGTCTCTGAGCTCTTCCCCCAGCAGGCACGGTGCAGCCCATCCCCCAGCCTCCCCTCCCTGAGTGATGTGTGTCTCATGCTGTTCCCACGCCAGCGAAGAAGCCGCCGGTGCAAGGGCAGCGCTGGTGCAAGGTGAACTTCAGCTATACACCGGAGAAGGCGGATGAGCTGCAGCTGAAGGCCGGGGAGCTGGTGCAGATCCTGCAGGAGGTGAGCAGGGCTGGGGGGCACCTGCCGGAGCCTGGGAACGGAGACCAAGGCCCATGTGCCTGGGAATGGCTGTTGGGGGCGGCTGGGGTGCAGGTGCATTGTTCCTTCCTGGGGGGCAGGGAGCAGTGGGAGGTGGCTGGAGGGTTGTTTCCAGCCCCTGGCACCTGTGGTATGCCTGTGCCTGGGTCGCGGTGCTGTCTGCAGGCACTGCTGGGCGGGGACTCTTTAGGCCAGAGCCCAGCGGGAGCAGGGACCAGGCTTCAGTTAGCTACGGTCCAGCAGCAGAGGGCCAAGGCCAGACTCTGTGCTGCCAAAGCCTGCCCCATTCCAGCCTCCCCTCCCCTCTGTGCCATGAGGGTAGCAGCGAGGCCAAGCGGGCAGGGCAAGATCTGCTTCCCAACTCCACGGGAGAAGTGTGCACAGCTCCCACCCCTCCGTGCAGCAGGAGCCAGGGGCAGGCAAGTGCCCCGAAGTCTGCTCTAATGTCTGCGTTGGGAGGGGCATGGGAAGGCCAAGCAGGTGGGGAGCTGGGCAGGCGATGGGAGACCTCAGGAGGGGCAGCCTAGCCCCATTCTAGCCCCTCTGGATCTCCTGTTCAAGCTACAAGGGCTGTGTCGCCTGGCATTGAAATGAGCAGCCATGTCTGGGGTGGGGTCTGGCCGTGGCGTAACGGCACACAGCAACACTGTGGGTCAGGACCAGGGGAGGAGAGGCAGTCTGTGTCTAATGGACGTTGCAGGCAGCGCTTTCGGGAGGCTGGGGTTTGGCTGGGACACCCGGGCTGCCTCCCTATGCCCAAGGAAAATGCCATAGTGGGGGGCTGGCCGGGGTGGGTACAGTGGCACTGTCCAAGCCCAGCTGCTGGAGATGCTCTGGGCGCACTGGGTCAGCGGCTGGTGGGGCTCAGCTCTGAGCCGTTCTCTTCCCCGGCAGATCGAGGATGGCTGGTGGCTGGGCAGGAAGAACGGCCAGGTTGGTGCTTTCCCCTCCAACTTCGTCCAGGAGCTGGACAGGCTGCCCCCAGGTAGGAGGGAGCGGGGAGCGGCAATGGGGCTGGGTAGCTGGGCCTGGCTCCCTTCTCTTCCGCTGCCTTGATCCTCCCCCCAGGAGAGACCCCAGGCTGCAGCAGCCTGTGGCATGTGGGGGGGCTGATCTGGGAAGACCCCAAGGCGCAAAGCATGAGCTCCCCCAGTGCTGCGTCCCCACCAGCGGGGGTGGGGGGGTCGGGCAGGGCCCCCGAGCCCTGAGAGCTGGCAGGTTGCTGGCGCTCTGGGTCAGAGCAGCGTCTGTGCCCCCCAGAGGGGCTGTCCCATCCCAGGTGCCCTGAGATAACCCGCTCCCCCCATGGTGTGTGCAGGGCTGGTGGCCCCAGAGCCCCTCCTGAAGAATGGGGCTGGGAAGCAGAGGCCGAAGCTGACTGATGAGACCTTCATCATAAAGGAGGCAGAGAAGGTGAGTGTTTGGGTTGGGCAGCCCCTGGCACTGTGGGCAGAGGGACGGGGGGAGGGACAGTCCTGGGATTCACCTTCCGCCCCCGCCCTCCCCAGAGCAGCCCCGGAGACTGGCTAGCTGGTGGCCTGACCCAGCAGGTGAACCTGTCTGGCTGCTCCTGGGCCCAGGCCATAAAGCCCCACCCAGGGGTGGCCGGTTGGGCTGGAGCTGGTGGGCGCTTGCCCAGGCCCTTCGAGGCACTGCTGGCTACCCCAGGCTCACGTGGGCCCAGGTTGGTCCTGCTCTAGGAGGGGGGTCGGTGGGAGTGTGTGACGCAGTAGGGAGCGGGGTGGATTGACCTGCGAATGTCGGTTAGTTTTACTGGGACTGTCTGTCTGCGTGGGGGATGGGAGAGCAGGGGGTGACTTTAGGTGGGGGACGGTACCTGAGCCTGTAACCTGAGCCAGGAAGGGGAGGTGGGGCGAGTCGACACCTTTGCCTGGGAAACTGGACAAAGGGAGAGGAGGAGAGAAGGCGGGGGAGAGCCTGCTGGAGGGGTTTTTGGTTTTCAGTTTTGGGCTGGCTGGGAAGAGGCAGGGAACCCCAAGTCTGGGGTCTAAGATCCTTGCCCCCCCAGAGGGACCTGGCTGAGGGGTCCTGGTTGTACCTACACGCTCTGCTTGGGATGGTGTTCCTGTCGTCTAATAAACCTTCTGTTTTACTGGCTGGCTGAGAGTCACGGTGAATCGCAGGAAGTGGGGGGGTGCAGGGCCCTGACTCCCCCACACTCTGACAGTGTCTGCCCCCATTCTGGGGTGCTTGTGGGGGTGTGGAAGCTCGGTGCTCTGAGTACGCACTCCCTCCTGAGACACCCACTCCCTGAGCGCTAACGAGCCTTGTGTCTCCTCCACAGCCAGAGCCCCCCAAGAAGTTGGAGAAGCCCATCCCCGCAGCCCAGAGCCCCCCGCCAAGCCAGCCCCTGCAGCCGTGTGAGTGAGGCCTGCCTGCGCTCCCCCGCCCCATGGAGCCTGCTGCCTCTGCTGAGTAGCCGTGTCCCCTGTGGGGCCCTAGCTGGGGAGGGGCCAGCCCTGGGGCTGTAGTGGATGGGAAGGGAGAACCATGCCCCCAACAGTCCTCAAGGAGCGATTCCCAGCCACTGCCCCAGGGCAGGACGGATCCCCCCAGCCCAGGGGAGCCGCTTGCCCCAGGGCCTCTGACCTAGGCAGTGGTGGGGCTGGGATCTGGGTCCAGGCCCCCAGGCCTGTGCTCCCGCTGGCTCATGCAGCATCTACAGGGCAGGAGCATGGACCCTTCCCCGCCCCCACTCGAGCAGGGTCTGATTCCTGCCCTGCTTCTGCAAGTGCAAGGCACTGGCTGGGTTCACTGGGCTGGTTCCTAGATCTCACCGGGGGGGGGGGGAGGAGATCTTTCCCTGTGAGCAGCACAGCGCCCCCCACTGGTGACCCTGTGGGGCTTTCCTCTGAGTCCCTTCCCTCCCCTCCCGCCCAGACTGCGAGGCCGAGTACTGCAAGGCCATGTTCGACTACGAGCCGGAGCTCCAGGACGAGCTGCAGCTGAAGAGAGGAGATGTCGTTTTGGTTCTCTGCAAGGTGGGAGCTGGGGACGGTGGGGGGGCTGCCAGGGCAAGCTGTGAACCCCCTGCGGGGGTGCTGATCTGCCATCTCACTGGTGGGGAAGCCAGCCCCCTCGCAGCTGCCTGCCCCCCAGCCAGGGAGCAGCTCATTAGTGTGTCATTGGCCCATCACTGTGGCCTCTGGGCATGATACAGGGGACACAGAGCCAACAGCCCTGGCCCCTTTGCTCCACCAACCAGATGGGGAACCCCAAATGGTGGAGCCTGGTACTGGAGGGCGTGAGTCTCTGGGTCTCAGCCCCACATCTCCACTGCGCTCTGTTCCCTCGACACCCCATCCTGTCTCGGAGGGGCTCCAGATCCCCCGGCTGGCTTCCCGGCTCCGGGAGCCCAGCTGAGCTGCTCTCGGTGCCGGTCCCGTCAGCACCGCTGGCTGCAGCTTCTGGGGGAAGGTTCCAGTGCCAGCTGTCGTGCCCTGAAGGGGCCCCCAGCAATGCACCATCCCCGTGGGGCACAGGGCTGTGATCCCCTCCCTGCATGGAGGGAGCTGTGGGCAACACAACGGCCCCACAGTGCCTTTCTTTCACTGCCCCTCCCAGCCGTGTCCCTGATGCCAGGGACCTGCTGGAGCCAGGGCGTTTGGGTCCCTCTGAGCCCCTCCTGCTCAAGGCGTCTGGCCCCGGGGGGGCTCTGCTGGCCGTGCTGGGTGCCATGGGGGAGCAGGGCAGGTTGGAGTGGGTGCCACCCCCTTGGGCTTTGGCCTGGTGTTCACCCCCTGTGCTCCGCGATGTCTGAGCCCATGGCCGCGGTGCTGGGCCGTGCGGGGGGATCGTGAGCTGGGCACTCCCTGCTTGCCTTGCAGGAGACGGAAGATGAGGGCTGGTGGGAAGGGGAATGTGGTGGCAAGAGAGGCCTCTTCCCTGATAACTTTGTGATCCTGCTGCAGCCCCTGGTGCCAAAGGTGAGTGCCGGGGTTGGGCCCCCCTGCCTCGGGCTGGCTGGCGTGGGGGGCCCAGCGAGCAGCCCTGTGTGGGGCGGGGGGCGCAGGCCTCGGGGCAGGGGCTCTGACACCGGGAGCAGCCAGTCACTTGGGCAAATGGCTCCTGGCCCCATTGCAGTGGGGGAGGGAACGGCAGCGTTCTGGGTTCCCCCAGCAGGTGGCGCAGTGACCCCGAGGGAACACCCAAGGGTGGTCCATGCCCGTCCCTTAGCTCAGCTGGTGAGAGCCGCGGGCAGGGGCCAGGGAATGCGGGCAGGGGCCAGAAGTCCCTCTCCTTCCCTGGGCCGGGGCCGGCTGGGCACGCAGGCTCTGGGGCTGGACGAGGAAATCCGCATGGCAAGCTTGCAATTGTAGTAGTAAATAGCTCAGTTCTGCCCTCCTAGCCCGGTACCCGGCTCCTGCTCCGCTGCTGGGCTCACCTCCACCGGCGGCTTGCCCCGGGCAGCACCGGTCCCTGGAGCTGCTGAAAGGGAAGAGCCCGGGACGCGTCTGGCTGGGGGTGAGCTGGGGTGGGGGGAGAGAGAATCCTTCCCAGCTGCAGGGACGCCGATGGCCCCTCGTCCTGCCCTGTGCGGTGCTGGCCTCGCCCGGCTCCGGGACGCTCTGAACACGGGGCAAAGAATGGCCAGGAGCCGCCGCAGGATGTGCCCCTCCTGCTCATCGGGCTCTGCTCTGTTGCAGATTAAGGCGGTGGTGCCCTCGCGGAGCCAGGAGTCGAGTAAGTAAGGAGCCCACGGCGGGAGGGTCGGAGCTGACGGGGGGGCCTGGCTGCGAGCCCCTCCCTGGTGAAGCAGACCCGATGGAGGCCGTGGGCTGGCGCTGCCTGGCTCCCCGCCCGGTGCTGTTGCATGGTTGCTTGGGGGTCCTGCCAGCCCCGGAGGCTGGGCTGGACGTGGGCTCATCAACAGAGCAGCTGTGGGTCCAAGCGCAGCTCCGAGCAGTCTGTGCATGGCCCGTGCTGCAGGGTCACCAAGACTCCCCCTGCTAGGCGGGCTGGCTTCTGGGTAGCGCTGCCAGGCAGCGAGCGGGGGAGCTGGCAGGGCTGAGGTGATGGCAGAGGCTCCTGAGCTGCAGAGCCAGGCAAAGCCCTGGGTGCTCTGCATCTGTGACTTCCTTTCCCGCGAGGTGCTAGTTTCCTCTGCGTCACGTGCCCAGGGCACAGGGGCTGAGCAGCATCCTGGCTTGGAGCAGAGCTCTGGGGCGCTGCGGGCAGGTCCCTGCTGACGGCCGGTGAGTGTAGCTGACGGCTGGAGTCCGGAGCCTGGGCCCAGGCCCCCCCAACCCCGCAAACAGCTTGTGAAGGCCCCGTGCGTGGCTGGGGTGGCAGGTACCCACGTCCCCTCTGCTTTCTGTGCTGTCTATGGCATGCGCATGGTGCAGAGTGGTATGGAGGGGAGCGGTCCCTCCTATGAGCGATCGCTCGCTGTACCAACCCTGGGCCCTCCCGCTCTAGCACCCTGGAGGATCCCAACGTGCTGGGTGTACAGGAGCCATCCTGGGGTGGGGAACACAGCAGCTGCACCCCAGGGCTGGGCGGGGGGGTCGGGGCTGGATTCAGTGGCCCTGGCAGTCTGCGTCATGGAGGCTCTTGCTGGGCCAGGGGCTTTGTAGGCTCCTGAAGTGTTGTCGTCTTTCAGCTTTCAGCACCCCCTCCCCCCCAAGCCCCACTCAGTGTCCCCTGGGAGGTGCGGGGGGGCTGGCCAGCCCCAGGCTGGCATCTGTTGAGAAGTGGCAGACTGAACCCACTGCCACCTGGGATGGTTCTGGCCCCAGGGTGGGCAGAGCTTCTATCACCAGGGCTCTCCCCTTGGGTCTGCCTGGAGGGGCTCGCGCCCACCCCTGCCCTTGTGGCACAAGCTCCTGCGTGGGGCCCAGGCAGGAGGCCTGGGTGCTGTGGGGTGGGGCGTGGGTGCTGTGGGGTGGGCGCCCCAGCCTCGGGGCTTGGCAAAGGGACGAAATCAGTGGGTGGCTTTGGTTTGTGTGAACCCTCAGGGGTCAGGGCTTGGTTTAGCAGAGGCAGGGCTCAGAGCTGGGGTCAGCGCTGCTCCGGTGAGAGCTAGCAGGGCTGCGGTGGGGCGGAGCTGCCTTGGTGTTATGTGGTATAACCTGTTCCCAGGGCCCAGCTGCCCAGAGCTCTGGGGAGGGGCTGGGGCTGGCTTCCCGCCTGGGCCCTCCGCATGGATGCGGCGCCGGGGCGGGAGGGAGGCGGCTGGGGTAGAGGCTGTCGGCCGGAGGGCCGCGTGCCCTGCAGTGGGGGGCCCATCTCGACACGGGCCTGAGGAACTAGTGGGGGGGGGGGCAGGGACTGTGCTGGTGCAGCAGCCGGCAGAGGAAGTGCAGACTGCAGGCACCAACCACCTTTGGCTGGGGAACGTGGGCTGCATGTGACAGCGAGCGGAGCAGGGTTTGTAGCTGCGGTGGGGAGGTGCTCAGAGCTGTCTGGGGGATGGGCCGACTCTGAGCTCATCCCACCGTGGGGGTCAGACTCTGGGTGTATTTTGGGGGCACCCTGGGCTCTGAGATCCCAGCTGCTGTGAGCACCCCGAGGGACAGTGCCCAGCTCCCCCTCCTGGTGCCCCTTGGCACAGGGGCAGTGAGGCTGGCAGTGCAGGCAGAGTCCAAGCCAGCGTGAAGCCAGCCAAAAGCCCTGCTCTAAGCTCTGTCCAAAGGGGCAGCTCGGGCCACCGTGAGTGTTCTCACACACACACCCTCGTGCGCATTCACACATGGGTGCTGGGTGCTGCTGTAGCTCCCCGGATGCACCAGGCTGGGCTGCGTGGGTGTCAGCCCCAGGCTGCTGACTTGCTCGCCTCCCGGGTGCTTCTGACAACCCTGAGCGAGCACCTCTGCTCCCCTCGCCGGGCCTGGGCAGGGCCGGGTTCTCCTCTCCCCTGGGCAGCCAGGGGGAGTCTGTGGTGTAAGCAAAACCCCATCGACCTCCCTGGGGTGTCTGCTGAGATGCACCCAACCCAGGGGGCCCGGTGTCACCCCAGCTCAGGCCCAGCTGCAGGTGATGGCCCCTGAGGGGCGGCGAGACTCCCGGGTGGATGGAGCCGGGCCCAGCGTGGGAGGGAGCAGGGCTGGCTGCCCTCACAGGGCCCTGGTGTCCCCCCAAAGAAGGGCCTGGGGCAGACGGGGCTGGGGGCTACTGGGGCTGAGGGAGCAGGGACGGTGCCGGGGAGGAGCATCCCGCCCCCCACCCGAGTCGGCCAGCGCGTCACTCTTCCTCTTGCTCCTCTCTGCCAGTCTTCAGGCCGGAGAAGAAAGTCTCCAGTGCCATCAAAGCGGAGCTGCGGCCCACACACGAACCCAAAGGTACATGAGGGCATGGGGCTGCCCACTGGGCCGGGCTGGCCATGGGCACTGGGGGAAGTGCCAAGTCTCCATCCTGGTAGCGGGGTGTATGGGTAACTACCCACCTGCACTGCTGGGCTGCTCCCCCTGAGGGCATGTGCCGTGGGCATCCAGCTGGCTAACAAGGAGCCGGCTAGTGTGACCAGACAGCAAGTGTGAAAAATTGGGACGGGGTGGGGGGTAATAGGAGCCTATATAAGAAAGACCCAAAAATCGGAACAGTCCCTATAAAATCGGGGCATCTGGTCACCCTAGAGCCGGCTGGTAGAGGTGGGGTGTGAGGGGCTAGTCCTGATACCTCAGCCGGGTCTGCCCCCTTCCCCGTGGGCGACAGGCCGTAGCTTTCCCTCCCCTCGGCCCAGGGAGGCTGCTCAGGATCCCTGGGGAGCTGAGGGGAAGGGCAGGGCTAGGGCTGCAGCTGGCCGCCATCTGCTTCCTACATTAGGCTGTAGCCCGCCTGCCCCCTCCTGCTTCGGTCCGTGCCCTGGCCTGGCTCCGGGCGGGTTTGGCCCCTGAGGCCAGCCAGGGGAAGAGGCGAGCGCAGCAGGCAGCGTTTCCTGCCATGTGCGGCTCCGTGGGGCGTGCAGAGGTGTCACCGCAGCAGGCTGCCAATCTCCCAGCCGGGCCCAGAGGCTGAAACGCTTGGTTGCGGCTGGCCCAGGCCAGGGCTAACGTTCAAACACCAGGATAACACCAACACTTCCATGGCCCCCTGGGGCAAACTCCCCTGGCCAAGAATGTGCCTCTGAGGGGGACCCAGCCATGATGGGGCCCGGGCTGCGGGCCCTTGTCTGCTGGCTGGGGACTGTCCTGGGACCCTGGCTGCAGCCACTGGCCAGTCGTGGGCTGGGAGGGTAAGTCCTGGGGAACAGCCCGTCTCCCGCTGCTCACCCCTCCCTCTGCCCCCAGAGCCCAAGGTGCAGAAGAAGATGGACCTGCCCAAGATGAACCTCCCTGCCAGCAAGAAAGCGGCTCCAGCCCCTCCCGTCCCTGCCAAGACCAAACTGGCCTCCAGCCTTGCCGGCAGGTGAGGGGCCCCTGCCCCCTTCCCTTGTGCAGAAGGCTGGCTCTAGCTGCTGGGGAAGGTTGTTGCAGGCTGGGGGGGGGGGGGGATGTAGCGCTGTGTTAACACCCCTTTGTGGGGTGGGGGCCTCTTCTCGCAAACCTTCCAGGGGTTAATCTTGGTATTCGGGGCGGACACCTCCCATCTGGGCTCAGCCCCCTGCCTCTGGCACTGCTAATGCCATCACCGGCTTTGCATGTGGCTGTTAAACTTCTGCAAGGGGCGGAGCAACTGAGTTAGGCCCCTCCCTCCTGCCTGGCCCCCCAGGTGGGCAGGGAAGTGACAGGAGTGGGGTGGATCCAGCATGTGGCCAAAGGGGAGGTGGGGAAGAGGCACGAGGGGGCAGGGGCTCTGTGGGCTGCAGCCCCCTAATGTGCAGGAACGTCTGCCGTTGCTAGGCCCCCCTGCACCTCGACGAACTGTGTCCCAGCCAGTGCGGAGAAGAGCAAGCCCAAGGACCCAGGTAAGCCCGTTGCCACCTGGCACGTTCCGATCCCTTCCTTCACTGGGCGGGCGAGTAGCATCGCTCCCTCCGGTGTCCAGCAGCAGAGCCCTGGGCCGAGGGGGAGCTGCCCATCAGTAGCTGTGACTGGAGCCTGCACGGATGGAGGAGTCTCTGCCCGGGCAGGACTGAGGGCATTGGGGCAGGGCTGGCACCTGCCCTAGGTTCTGAGCACCCCTGGCAGGCGCCGCTCTGGCCTGGGCTGCTCCTGGGCTAGGAAAGTGAGGACATTGCTGCTGTTTGCGTGTGAGGAGCCCACACGATGTAACAGGCCTCCCGGTGCCGGCTCGCCCAGCTAATCCACGCGGTGTGGAACCCAGGAGTCCTGCCGGCCGGTCCCCTGCTGCAGCTGCCCAAATCTCTCCCTCCCTTCCGGAGCAGAAAGGGGGACCTGCCTTGGGAGGGCAGGGAGCAGCTCAGTCCCCTTACAGCCCCGGACGTTCCCAAGAGCTCGGTGTTGAGCTCTGTGGCTGCCCTGCTGGCTGGTCTTTGGGCCACCTGGCTGCCGAGTGTGGGTCGCCCCGGCCCGAGGGTGCACGGGCAGGGCGCGGTCGGTCTGGATGCAGAGCTCTTCAGCCTGACAGCACAGCTTGGAACTGGTGGAGGCCTTGTGCCCAGGGCCTCCCCCAGCCCCTGGAGCTCAGGGCCTGCCCTGCACGTTGGCTGATGGAGAGGGGGCTGCTGGTGCCTCTTGGTTCTGCAGATGCAAATTGCTTTGATGCCGTCCTGATCTCCAATGCCAAACTGAGCCACCCGACCACGACCCGTCCCAAAATGCCAGGCAGGAAGCCGCCCAGCCAGCCGCCCGCTAGCTCTCCGGTGAGTGCCTGGGCAGCGCCCCTCGCTGGGGGTGGGTGGGGAAGGGTTGGACTCGCTGGGCTGGGTGGGCACGCTCCTTGTGCTGCATTTGCTGCCCACCGCTTCTCTGCTGCAATTGCCTTGTGTCCGGAGGGTGAGTGGCTCTAACTGCTCTGCACCACTCCCCGAACCGCAGTGTCCCACCTCCACCCAGGGCTCCTTCTGAGCCAACGGGCTGGCGCGTGCTCGGCACCGGGGCGGGGACCCTGGCCTTGGCACCAACTGGTTTTAAAGGTGCTGGGTCGTTTGGACCTGAAATAATGGGCCAGTGCCAGGCTTGGCCCATGGGAGCAGGGTCTGGTGAAGCGAGCGAGTGTAGACTGCAGGGTGTAGACCCAACCCCATGCAGAGGCAGAGCACCATAAACCCACTTAGGAGCCCCACACGCCGGCAGAGTGGCGCAGTGGGCAGCAGGAGTCACCGTCTCCTGGTATCGGCCACTCTGCAGGCTACTGCCCTGGCCCTGCTGTGCCCCGGGGCTGGGCTCCCGGAGGGGCGGGTCCCAGGCTCTGCCCCGGGAGCCCTGCAGGATGGGTCAGCAGCACCAGAGCTCTCTGGAGCTCCCGTAGGAGGAACCGGAGGGGTGAGGGGGGAGAAGGGGTGCTGCACCTGGGTGCTGGGGGGGGGGGAGGAGGAGAAGCAGAAGAGCAGGGTGCCGCCTCACTGCCAGGGTCACGGCAGGGACGGGAGCGAGTGTGTGGGGCAGCCAAGGCGGGGGCCACTTCCCTGGTGCTGCGCTCAGGTCAGGGGAGCTGACCCCAAGCCGGCCCCTCCCCTCCCGTCTGGGGAGCCGGCACTTGGGCTGGTGCTCCGAGAGCTGGGGAGAAGCTGCAGCATGGGCAGCGCCAGGGCCAGCTCCGTGCACCTGGCAAGGGTTTGCACGTGTCTGGCCCTGCCCGGCAAGGAGCATCCACTTGGCCTGTGAGCTGAGGGGGCCAGGTAGCACCAGTGGGGAGGTGGGTGCTGGAGACCTGCTGCGTTCCCTGAGGTGCTCTTCCCAGGGGACCGCCCGCCCGGTGCCCGTAGCTCTGGGACTGCTAGGTGGGGGGGCCCAGCTGTGGGACTCCCCAGTTGCAAAGTGACTAGCTTTCCCTGCCCCTGCTGGGAGTGTTTCCCATCGGTTCTGCTCCTGCAGCACGTGAAGGGGCCTCTGCTCCCAGCCAAGAGCAGCGTCCAGGCCAGGGAGCTGCAGCCCCCGGAGAGCCTGGGCGACCCCCCCAAGGCGCAGGAGAAGCTGTCCCTGGAGGAACTGCTGGCCGAGCTCCGGTCCCTGCGCATCCTGATGGACCTGATGAGGGTGCAGCACCAGTGAGTGGGGCTGGGGGTGGGGGAGCTGGGGGCTGTTGGAGTCCTGGCAGGGGCTGACCCCAGTGGCTGAGACGGCCAGCCAGAGCACCCAGAGTCGCCTGCTGCATGCAGCATTCCCCATCCCCAGGGGACAGCACGAGACTCTGCTTCCTAGCCCGTGCTTGGAGCTGCCTCTCTCCTGGGCTGGGGCCTGGGGGCAACTGCCTACAGCAGCCTCAGCCCTGGCCTGGCCTGGCAGCCTGTGTGCACGTCTACCCTAGTGGGCAGTGTCCCATCCGGGGCCAGTGACCCCCGGGCGGGGCAGGCCTGGTGCCAGCCCTGGCCGAGAGCCCTGTGGCCAGCGTCTCGGAGCAGCATGGGCCGGTCGTGTCTGTGTGACCCGCTAGAGCAGTGAATCGGCCCAGGGCGCCGTGGCTGGAGGGGGAATGAGGTCTGAGTGCCTGCCCTGTTTGTACACAATCAGGTGGCCCCTGGGGGCCATCCCCTGGCCTTGGGGAGATCGAGGTTTGGCGCTGAACTTCATGGGAGGCCCTGCACGAGAAGCAGCGGCCTGCAGAGCTGGGTGCTCCTGGGGCCCATGTGCCTGGGGTGACTTCTTGGAGCTGGCCGAGGTTCTGGCCCTGAGCCCCAGCCCCCGGATCCCCAGAGAGCCAGCCCCTGCCAGCCCTGTGCACTGCCCTTTGCAGGAAGGACATGGAGGAGCTCAAGATGGAAATCAAGGAGGAGCAGGCCAAGCGTATGGTGCTGCAGGTGAGAGCCGCTGGGGATGCGGTGCTGCATGGGAAATTCAGGGGTGGGGGTTGCCCCAGCCCCTCCCTCACTGGGATCTCACAAACCCAAGGCTTGTCATCGGGGTGCTACCCCCCCGAACCCCAACTCGCATGCTGCTGCTGCAGGGAGTTCTCTGATAGCAGCATGTCTGTCAGTGAAATCCCCCTGGCCTCCACCCGTGGGGCGGGGTGTGGGTCAGAGCGGGAGCTGGCGCTTGGAGTTGGATCTAGAAGGATTAACAGCTGAGCCTGTGGATGGGGGGGTAACTGAGTGTTTGTTGTGTGGTGCCCGGATGCCACATGGATGGGCACTGGCTGAAGAGCGACTCTTGGTCGCGGTGACCCTGTCTCCTCCTGCGCTTTCCCATCGGTAACCTGGGGCCTGGGTGCCTTGCTGCTCTCCACCGAGTGCTCAGGGGGGCCCGTTCTGAGCGACGGGCAGGCGCTCTGCCTGGGCAGCGCAGGGAGAGGGACTGGAGTTTGCCCTGGTTCCCTTTGCTCCCACTCCTCTCTCCTTTGCAGGTGGAAATCGAGAGCATGAAGCAGATGCCTGCCCTCGAGGGAGCAGGAGCGGCTGGGCCGGGCAGTGAACTGGCGGAACTGCCGGCCACGCTGTGACATCCACTGTGCAGAGGCCTCGCTCTGCAAACTCTGCTGGGGCCGTTAAACTTGCAAGAGAATCACTGGCCATTGATTCCCCTTGGTGTCTGTTCACCCCGAGGCCAGCTCCCTGCCCCGGGGAGTGGGGAGAAGGCCCAGAGCCCCTCCAGCTCATCTCCTGCTGCGTCTGCTCACTGGACCCTCCCTCGGGGGAAGCACTGTGCGGAGCTCTGGGCCACGCAGCCCCCTGAGTGCTGTGGTGGGGCGCAGCCCTTGGCCCACTGCGGGGCCCGCTGGGCTGACCCTCTGGGGGATGCTGGCTTTGTGATGGGCAGCACGGGGCACCTGGGGGCTGCCAGGGGAGTTAGCGATGCCCTAGCAGGACCAGAGTGCGAATGCTGGCAGCGCACAGGCCTGGTCTCGCCGGGGTGGGGGGGCTGGCTGCTGCCTGGATTTGGGCAGTCATCACCCCCCGGACCCCGTCACCTGCTCAGCTCTGAATGTCTTGCCTATAGATCAAAGGAGGCCACTCCGTCCCCCTGCCCCGGGAGAGGCCACCCCATGTCCCAGCAGCATCTGTCCCTCTCTGGAGATTGGTCCTGAGCTCCTGGCTCTCCTCTTCCGCCCTGACCTGTCCCAGCCTTGGGCTGTGCTCGTCCCCGTGCTGTTCCCAGCCCCTCCCTGTGTGTGTGTGGACAGCCATCTGCATTGTCCTGCTCGGCTGGCCCTGTGGAGTGAGCTCCCTCCTCCCAGCTAACGTGTTACATCCTGCCCTGTCCGCACTAGAGCACTCGGATGTGTTGGCTAAGCTGTCCCTGGGCCAGACGTGGGTGCGGGAATCCTCATCCTAGTTAACCTGGGATAACTCGTGCAGGCTGGACCCACATGTCCCCAGGGTCCCCCACAAGTTGGCGCCAATGCTTGTGTCCTGTCTGCACTAGAATCTAGTTGTGTTCGTGAGCATGTGTTCAAACATGACCGAGCATTGGTGTCTGTGGAGTGACCCGGCTCTCTGCCAGCCCCCTCTGGCTCTTCCTATGCCCTTTTAATCCTGAGAACTGGGCGTTTCTCCCTGGCTCTGAGAGCAGCTTCTTGCAGTGCCCACCGGTTCGCTCCTGCTATGCTTGTCGGACATGGGGGTGGGGCTGGAACAGCTGTGAATGTCCCTCACCCCCAGGAGCCGCTGTCCCACGGCCAACAGCCTGAGGTTTTAAAAACTATTTTATAAATATGTGTAAAATTGTAATAAACTATTTTTATACAAATCTTAGCTGCTGCCTGGCTGCTGTAGTGTCGACAGCATCTGTGACGTGCAAGGCGCTGTACAAACTTGAGGGGAGAGCCGGTCCCTGACCCGATGAGTTGGAGCAGTCCAGCCATAGGCAAAGTGCTGGGGAGAGGGGTCAGACTGAAAGCCAGGAGCTCGCTGCCGATCAGCAGGTCAGGTTAGCTCCACGCGGTGTATTTCTCAGTCCAGTGGGGCAAGGCCAAGCATGGCATGGGAGGGCAGCTGGCTGGCTCTGGGCTCCTGTCCCCTCCCCCTTCCAGGCATCCCTTCTACCGCCCTCCTCCCCACTGCAGCCTCCCCAGGAAGCTGCTTACTGGATCCTGGCTTGGCAGAGCCCGTCTCCTCCGCGGTGTCAGCCTGGCCCCCCTGCCTCCCAGAGGCCTCACTCCCGGGGGGGGGCCCACCTGGCATCCTGCCCTTGTTTATCAGCTCGGTGCAGGTCGACACAAGTCTCTCTGCATTCTTGGCAGCCTGCTCGCCTTGGGGCTAGGAGGGCACATCTGGAAAACATCTGGGTCCTGTTACAGCTGGCGGCAGGGGGGCCAGGCCCTGGTGGGAATGAGCTATTTTTATACATTGGGCTGGGGCAGAGGGGGGCTGTGGTCTCAGGCAGGGGAAGGTCTCGCTCTTCTCCCACACACACAAAGGCGGGGGGGGGGGGGGGCGGCTGCCCCAGGACAGTCCAGCAAAGCCGCGGTCTGGCAGAGGCAGCTCTGGGCTGGCCCAGGCTCAGCGCAGCTCCTGCTGTTCGACCCGCCTAAGGCTGGGCCAGGCCCTTCGCTGCCCGGGAGGCGGCAGGCTGAGTGGTCGGCCCCGGGGTGCCATGTGGCACTGCACCAGCGAGGGCAGGTGGCTCTGGGCTGCCGTGGGATCAGTGCCAGAGGCTGGAAGTGAGAGGCACAGGGGGTCCTTCACGCTGGCCGAGGGGCTAAGGGGGGCCCTGGGGCATGTTTACACAGGGCACTGAACGAACAGCAGCGCTGGCTGGGGTGCAGAGTGAAGGGCAGCCCCTGGCGCAGGAGGCTGGGGAGGGGACGTAGCTTGCCATGGACTTTGAAAGCAGCCCAAACCCCAGCGAGCTGGGAGCGCCCCCATAGCCCTGGCTTGCGGCTGGCTGCGCTAACCGCAGCGTGCTGGGCTATCCTGCTGGCAGCCAGCCCAGAACCGGCAGCCGCCCCCCACCCCCCCCATCCAGGAAGCAGCGAGTGAGTGATGGGGCAAGTCAGATGCTGCCGGAAAGGGACAGCAGCTAATTTTAGCAGGAATGCTGGGGCCAGGGGAGGGGAAGGAGCCTGGGAAGGTTTCTCCAGACAGCAGCTCCCACAAGGCAGGGGGAGGCTTGGGCTCTGGACCAAGGTGATTGGGGGGGGGGGCAGGTGCAGCTGCTGGGTTGGGGCTCCTAGGTGCCCTGGGGCATCTGCCTGCCAGGGGCACAGGCTCTAATGCCTGGACCCTCACTGCTCCTTGCACCTACTGCCCTCGCGGCTGCTCCAAGGGGTTCTTGCAGCCGGGGAAACTGAGGTGCAGAGAGGGGGGCTGTTGACCCAAGCTGCACAGCAGCTGGGGTGCAGGGACAGGGACGGAGGCCTGCCAGGGCTGGCCTTACCATGAGGAGAACTGAGGCGGCCGCCTCAGGTGCCAGACTGTGTGTGTATGTGGGGGCGCCCCTAGGACCCAGAATGGAGACCTTTCAAAATTTTGGCCCAAGCGAGGGGGGAAGGGGGTGTCACTGGAGCTCCCCACCTCAGGTGCCAACATGTTGTGGGCGGGCCCTGAGGCCTGCCCCCTCGGCCCTGCTCAGTGCCGGCCCTGCCCGCCTGGCTGCTGTTGCAGGGCAGTGGCCGTGCTGGGTTCCACCTCGCCATCAGCCAGGTCTCTCTCTCTCTCTCCCCTCCCACTCCCAGCCCCCGCAGGCCTGGGTGCTGCCCTGCATTGACTCTGTGCTGGGTGAATCCTGGGGGGGCTGGAACCTGTCTCTGGAGCGCAGGGCTCCCTGCTCTCTTCGGGCGTACTCGGAGGACCAGGCTGCTCCTAGCGGGCAGAGCTGAGCTCCGGGCTGGGGCGCTGCCCCGAGGAGAACAGCTAGGGGCCAGAAGGGGGGCTAGCCCTAGATGCCGCAAGAGACCACGCTGCTTTGGGGAAGGGTCCATGCTGTTTATAAAAGCACATTTCAGGGCCAGAGTGCTCTGACCTGGTAGCCGCGAGCTTTGCCTACGTTGTGCTACCCACACTGCCCTGGGGGCACTCCAGCGAAGGGCCCCACGCTGGCCAGACCGTCCTTTGGCCGGAGCCAGGCACTGCATGCTGCTGTGGGGCTCCCCCACACTCCTGGGCACAAGCCCCAGTGCCCCTGGCCCGGGCAGAGATGGCCAAATGCTCTGACCGTATTGCCACAATTAACGTCCTTTGCAAACCCCGAAGTGAGAGGTCAGGCTTGGTCTAACCCCCCCTGGCTCTGGGAACAGGCTCCAGGGGGCAGGCTGGCCCGGTACCTACCAAGCTGGCTGCAATGGCAGCGTGGGCCTCCCAGTCAGACCAGGGTGCTGTGGCGGTGCGGCCCGGGGAAGCACCAGTAACCGACCTCACCCACCCTGCTGAGCAGCCAAGGGGCTGGTTTGGGGCCAGGCTCCAACCTGGAGCGGGTGGGGGCAGCGCTGCCCCGACTTCCCTTCCTGGAGCTCCCCAGGGAGTGGCTACGGGGTGGGCAGAGGGAATCGTACCAACTGCTCAAGGTGCAGCAATGTCCCTGCGCTGCACGCTACCACCCCAGTGTCCAAGAGCAACACCACGCCCTGGCCCTTGCCCCTCGGGTGGAGGGGAGACACAGCCCATGGAGAGGATCCCTGCACTGTGTCCCTGATCAGGTGGGGGCAGGGAGCTCCTGCAGGAAAGGGGGGGTTCCCCATCACCAGCGGTGAGAGCGACGCTTCCTGCGCCGTTAGCGGGGCCCTGTGCAGTCAGTTAACGAGAGCAGCGCCTCGAGGAGCTTGGTGCCCGGCAGAGCCTGGCTCCTCCAGTAACAAACGCCATGCGCAGCTGGCGCCAGCTAACGGGGCATTTCAGGGGGCCAAGCCCTGCCCAGCTCACACACAGACACGGTGCCCAGGGGCTGTGCAAAGGGCTGGGGAACATCTCCAGACTCACAGGCACTCCTGGAAAGGGTGCCCAAGAGCAGCGCTTGCAGGGGGCCCTCCTACCAGGGCCCCACGTGGCTGGGGGGCTGCCATCACAGTTGAGCTCAGGGAGCTGGGCAGCCAGGCCCCGTGCCTGCAGTCAGTAGTAGTGCACTCTGCCCACGGTGCCCGTGCCCAGGATGTCTGGCTGGCCGTTGCGCCAGATCTCCCGGATGATGCGCTCCCGTTCCTCCAGCCGCTGGGCCCGCTCGAGCTCCTCCGCCGAGGCAAAGACGTTGACAGTCAAGGTGCCATCTGCCGGGCTGTGGTTCTCCAGGGGGATCTCGGTGATGGGCAGTGGGGACTCCGTCGCCACGTTGTCAACCGTGTCCTCCTCCTCCTCCTCTTCGTCTTCCTCGCTGACGTCCCGGAGGCTCCTCCTGGGCTTGGCAGGGAGGCTGCGGGTGTGCGGCCGGCAGGAGATGCGGATCACCAGCAAGCAGAGGGTTAACACCAAGCCGAAGCAGACGCCCAGGACAAAATAGAGGCCAAAACTCTCAGGATTGTCTGGCACGGAAACAAAGGGGAGGGGCTTGAGAGACAGGACCGGTCATGCTGGGCACCCATGCCCAGCCAGAGGGCAGCCAGCCAGTGGGCTCTCCCTGGGCGGTTGGTGCCTGCCAAGCCCGGAGTTCCCAGGGCTCCCATGGCCCTGTGCAGCTGCCCAAACTGGGGGGGGAGCGAGGGGGGGTGCTAAACACCTGCCCTGCTCCCCCCTCCCATCTGCCCCAGGAGCAGCCGGGGCCCAAGTGGTCAGCACATCCCCCCCGCCCCCAGACACCCACCTCGGATGTGGGCGTAGGCAGCCATGGTGTTGCTCAGCAGCTCCATCTCCCGCTTGCGTGTCTCCATGGTGGCCAGGCCGAAGGGCGACGTGCTCGCAGCACCTAGGAGACGGGGGCTTGAAATGGGGCCCAGGCACCGCCCCTCTGCCCCTGCTCCAGCCCCTCAGCCCTCCCTGCTGCTGGCTGGGGAGGGCCATGGCTGTTTCCGAGGGGCAGATCCACCCAAGGTCTGGGCCTGGTGAGGCCGGCCGCCGGCACTGGCTTAATCGGCCCCCTGCGCGGGCCAGGCACTGTAATGCCCTCAGGGGTCCTGCGATCGCTCCTCACGGGAGGCAGGTGGCCGTCCCGGCTCAGGGGCGCCTCGCGCCAGTCGTGCCCTGCCAAGCCAGAGCTATTGGCGTGTATGCGCCAGGCCACGCCAGGCACCAGCTCACTGCTGCATTTTAGAGCGCAGCGAACAGCCGCCCCCGCCCCCGGGGGGCGATTTCTGGGTTTTTAACATGATGCCACACACCACAGGAGTTCGGGTCATGTCCCAGCCTGGGGCTGAGAGCTGCCACGCAGGGCTGTAGTTGGCACAGCTGCTGCCCACCCGTTAGCTGGGTGCTGGCTCCCTGAACCCAGCCCACTGCCCTCTGCAGCCGGTTGCTCGAGGGGGGGGGGGGGGGCTTGCATTTCTCTCTTGGGTTTCAAATGGAGCCTGCAGCCCCACAACCCCCAGCCCCAGGGAACACGCGAAGGCAGTGCCCAGCAGGGGCTGAGCCGGCCCCAGGGTTCGCTCACAGGCGCTGTGGGACTAAGCACCACCAGAACCAGCCCGTGACAGTCAGCCCAGCTCTTCCCAGCAGACACCGCCAGGGATGCCTTTCCCCACGACGCTGCCCAGGGCTCTGGGTGCAGGCCCCTCCCGATAGGGCGTGCCGGGGGCCACTGCCCCAGAGAGGAGTGTAATCAGCGCTATCCTGGGACACTAAATAACCCTCACACAGTGCTTTACAGCTGCCCAGGGCCTTCCCTGAGCCCTGGGCCAGCAATGGGGAAACCGAGGCACGGCAGGGGAAAGTGACTAGCTCGATCGTAGAGCCCGGAAATGGAAACCTAGCAGCTCCCTGCTTTGTGCTCAGGCCACGGGCTGGCCTAGTTTCCTAGGACGGGCAGCAGCAGGGCAGGCAGGCGTGGGGATGGTTGGTGGCCTTTGCGCAGAGGTGGGTGGGGAGCGGGAGGGATTCTGCCCAGCGTGGGGGTAATCCAAGATTACCAGGGCGACTTAGCCAGCCCACCACTGCCGGCACCCAAAGGCCCCAATAGCTGGAGGCATCGGGTGCCCACGTGGCTCCTTGGCGCACACAGACATGGGGGGGGAGCGAGGCGCGGGCGTGGGGGGAGTCCTTACCGGCTCGGGACGCCAGGCCCTGTTGGAGGAGCTGCAGCAGATTTCGGAGCCTGCCCACCTTTTTATTGCCTGGGGGGAGGGGCTGAGCTGCCCATTATGTCCGTGCAGCTGCACACCAGGCATCTGGAGCAACCCGCTGGGCAGGGGGATTAGCCAGGCCGCTGTGCCGCGAACGGGGGCCCCCGCGACCAGGCAGGGGCCAGGGTGCTCAGGGCAGCGCTTCCCCTCCCCCCGGGATCCAGGCCCCCTGCAGACGGTGCCCCCGGCACAGCCCCACCAGAGCCCGGCCCCTGGTGCAAGGGACAGTGCCGGCTGGGGAGCCGGGAGGCGGCAGGACACACCAACAAGCCGGGAGCATATGGGGGACGTGGGAAGCCAGGGCCCCAGTGAGCGCAGGAGCTCCCTGGCTCGCCCGGGTCCCTGCCCATCTCGTCTGAGCCGCTGGGCTCGGCCGTCAGCAGCAGAGCCACCCCCCAGGGGCGGGTTTGGAGCGGAAGCACCTGGCTCCATGCGTGACCCTGATGGCACCGTCCTGCCGTTCCCGCCCCTGCCCACAGGCCCCAAAGGGCAGCTGGTGTCAAGGAAGAGGCAGGCTCCGAAGCCAAACCCATTGCAGCTGGAGGGGGAGCCAGCGGGCGGGGCTGGAAATCCAGAGCAGACACTGAGCCCAGAGGCTGCCGGGCCTCTGACTCCAGAGGGAGGGGAAAGCCCAGCTGGAGCCCCAGCAGCTGCCCTTGCCACCATCGGAGGCTGCCCAGAGACAGCTACTGCGTAGGGCCCAGGTTCCCATTCGAGGCACCTCTCGGTGCACCCCTTCCCCAGGGGAAACACTCCAGACCCCCAGCAATCCCCCACCCCAGTGAGAGCATATTCCAGCCCCCCCGGGCCCATCATCTCCAGGCCTGCAGGCCTGACGGAGGAGGCGGCTAACGGGCACACCCCCAGTTTGGGAAACGGGAGGGTGAAAGGAATGTCCCTCTGGGTGTGTGCCCCACGCAGCGATGGCTCCAGCCCAGCGCCCCCCGACCTGGGAGTGCTCCAGGCAGGATCTGAGTCAGCCCCAGGATGTGAAAGGACAGCACCCAGCCCGAGCAGCCCCTCTGGGGGGTGGCTATGAGAGGAAAACACTCCGTGACATGCTCACCTAAGAAGGGCTTCGAAAGGACAGGGATCGGCTCCATGCCCGTGTACGGAGCCTGCAAACATCCCCTTCGCCCCTAGCCCGGGGACAGGCGAGTGACCCTCCCAGGTCACACAGGGGACAGTGAGGCGCAAAGCACAGCGGTGATATGACCAAAGTCAATGGCAGAAACGGAAGTGAGGAGGCCTGGCTCCCAGCCCCATCTGCTCTCACTACTCGACACCACTCCACCCTCAGAGCCGGGGATAGAACCCAGGAGTTCTGACTCCCAGCCCCCCCCCCCCCCAACCACTAAACCCCACTCCCCTCCCAGAGCCGGGGATAGGACCCAGGAGTTCTGACTCCCAGCCCCCGCCCCCTCTAACCACTAAACCCCACTCCCCTCCCAGAGCCGGGGATAGGACCCAGGAGTTCTGACTCCCAGCCCCCCCCCCACTCTAACCACTAGACCCCACTCCCCTCCCAGAGCCGGGGATAGGACCCAGGAGTTCTGACTCCCAGCCCCCCCCCTCTAACCACTAGACCCCACTCCCCTCCCAGAGCCGGGGATAGGACCCAGGAGTTCTGACTCCCAGCCCCCGCCCCCTCTAACCACTAAACCCCACTCCCCTCCCAGAGCCGGGGATAGGACCCAGGAGTTCTGACTCCCAGCCCCCCCCCCACTCTAACCACTAGACCCCACTCCCCTCCCAGAGCCGGGGATAGGACCCAGGAGTTCTGACTCCCAGCCCCCCCCCACTCTAACCACTAGACCCCACTCCCCTCCCAGAGCCGGGGATAGGACCCAGGAGTTCTGATTCCCAGCCCCCCCCCCTCTAACCACTAGACCCCACTCCCCTCCCAGAGCCGGGGATAGGACCCAGGAGGCCCAGACACCCCCCCACTCTAGACTGTCCAGCTCCACTCCTCTTTCCCAGACTCCTGTTCTGGCAGATGTGCTGCAGCCTCCCCCGCCCCCCCCCCACGCCCCCAACTAGGGCCCAGCCCGTCGTGGCCTGTCCGGTGCATGACCCGACGCCGCTGTGCCCAACCCCTCCCTGGCCCGCTG
Organism: Emys orbicularis; assembly: GCF_028017835.1. Lineage (NCBI taxonomy): Eukaryota > Metazoa > Chordata > Testudines > Emydidae > Emys > Emys orbicularis. The sequence goes on along the minus strand of NC_088705.1, from coordinate 3,089,750 downwards.
CACCCGGCTCTTGACTGTGCCGCAGGGAGCGAGCTCTCGCCCCACTCGGCCGGGCGGTGTCTGGGGACGATCCCCCCACAGGGACGGAGAGGACATGCTGTTGTCATGACAGCCCAGGGCCCGCTCATGGCATGAATTGTTTGCACATGGCGCTCCGAGCCTGCTACCAGGAGACGGAGCTGGGCGCGGAGGAGCCGGGGGCGTCTCTGGCCAAGAGCAGGGAGGACCTAGCCCAGGGCAGCCTCGGTGCCAGGACATCGTAGACCACGTCAGACATCGCCCGCTCAGTGCCAGGGCCGCGTGCCGGGCAGAGCAGCTCCTGGAGCAGGAGTGACCCGTCGCTCCCCCAGCTGCACAAAGCTAACCCTCGACTAGGCCCGGGGTCCCATGGGGTGAGCCAGCTCCTCCTGCAGGCTACGGCTGTGGGGCGGGGACTGGTTCCACTGCCCCCATCAGCCCCGTAGCAGGGGCCAGAGGGGTACAGCAGAGCCACGCTCTGCTACTCCCAGCCTGTAGTGGTGCAAGGTCGCCCAAACCTGCTCCCAGCTGCCCCTGAGTGGACATGGTGGAGAATCCAGGCCTTAGGGCACTGCCGTTCTCCAGGGGCTCCGGGTCCTGCTGTCGGCTCTTTGGGGCAGGGGCCTGGTCGTGCTTTGCAGAGTCCGATGCAGCCACCTCTCTGCCGACAGGGCTGGATTTTCAGGCTTTCAGCAGACCTGGGCAAGCTGGGCATGGAGCCTACGGCAACTGGGGATTGCACTCTCTGCGTGCAGGCAGCGGGCGTGTTCCCCCGGCTGGTGCACAGGGACCCCTCTCACACTGAGCTGTGGCCTCTCTCATTCCCAAGTCAGAGCCCTGCCAACATCCCTTCCTGCAGCGCATGGTGCCATTAGTGCCCAGGGCAGGAAGCGGGCTGGGAGCACAGGGTCCCATGCCCCTGTGGGATCCCACCCTGCTGTTGCTATCAGGTACGGGAGCAAACCCAGGCTCCTCCCTTGTTCGCCACCTGGCCCTAGACACCAGGCAGTGGCCAGGGCACTGGCTGGGGACACAGGGCTAGGCCGGCTGCCCGCTACAGGGGAGCCCTGCTCTCCTCCCTTGACGATGTGTGTCACAGCTCAGAGGAGCCTGGCTCAGGAGGTCCCACTCCTGCTGGAGCCTTCATTCCCCTGCCCTCCTCATCTGATGGGCTATCTCACCGCAGCCACTAGCAGACTGTGGGAGAACAGCAGTGGAAATCAGGCAACTCCCCCACCGCAGCTGGCCCTGACTGCAGCCCTTGCTGGCCTCTCAGCGGAGATGCCGGGGAGCGATGGGCCGTCCGCAGGGGCTGACCTGCCCTCGCCCAGCTGGAGGGGCCTGTGCTGAGAGCTGAGCAGAGGGAGAGCAGAAGGGGAGCAGAGCCAAACAACCCAGTCAATAGTCTTCCCTTCCCAGCATCCCCTAGGACAACGGAGAGGGTCACTCCTGTGGCAGGAAGGCAGCGCTGGCGATGCCCCACACCGGCACTCCTCCAGCGCCGGGCGTCCCGAGGGCTCCCAGAGCAGGTTACACAGCTCGGCAGAGACCGCCATGCCTGCCAGCAACATGCAGCCACCTCAGGGGTGAGAGCACAGCTGTCTCCCTGTGCTATGACCGTGTCGCAGGAGGGTACCCCGCTAACTAGTGAATCACAGCTGCCCAGATGTTCCTTCTGGGCCTCCCCAGCCAGCTGCAGGCCTGCTTAGCTTCAAAGAGCATCGGGCTGCGTTTTCCAATGCACCGAGCTCTGGGTGCCAGCTGCCCATCCCCCAGCCATGAAATAACACCGCATGGCCATCTGCTGCCTGCATCCCTGGCCTGGGCTGGCTGGCAGCCGGACAGATGTTAAGAAGCCACTGTCCCAAGTGTGGCTCTGCCAGGCCCCCAGCGGCTCTCCCTGGAATACTCCAGCAGGCTGCAGCTCTCCCAGCTCAGCCCCGCCACCGCTGTTCCCCTGCCCAGATCTGCCCCAGACAGTTTCTGGCTTGCGCTGAGTAAATAGGATGATCCCAACAATGTGTGGAATGGCAGTAAATCTGCAGATGCCGGGCTCCTGACCACATGCTCTTGGCTGGGGGCTCTGGAGCTGCAGCCGCAGCCGGGCACAGAAACGCCTCTATTCTTTCCCCTGAACGTTTGGGATGAATTTAGCGCTTGAGCAATTAAAGGGCTCCGAACATGGGCTGGAGCCAGGCAGAGAGCGGCAGGGAGGGAGCCAGCCCATGCCCCTCTGCCAGCCTGACCCCGCTCCGAGGCTCCCCAGCTCTGCGGATGGCCCCTCAGTTCTGATCTCCAGCCCCCCGAGCTGTCGCAGCCCTGGATTCTCCCCCACCCCTCTGCTCCAACCTCTCAATCTCTACCCACAGCCCCCTGCTCCCCCAGCCCTGGGCCTGAGGGAATCAAGAGCCCGGGAGTGGGAGAACTGACACTTCCTCCATGCGCTTTGGATGATCCCCCTCTCAGCACCAAGCTGCCATGTACCCACTCTCTCCTCCAGGCCTGCCTTTAATCTGCATGTCTTCCTTCAAACTCAACAAGGAGTCTGGTGGCACCTTAAAGACTAACAGATTTATTTGGGCATAAGCTTTCGTGGGTAAAAACCTCACTTCTTCAGATGCATCCTTCAAACTGATCTTCCCGCCAGTCCTCTGTCCTCCCTCCCACCACACGCTTCAAACAAATTAGGGAACTAACCAGACACTGCCCCTTACTTTGCAGTTCAGGTGTGTGGCTTCCTATTGCCTTCATTCCAGCTCCCTCCCTGGTATGGTGCCTACCTACTGTCAACGCTTTGGGGGCAGCGACCGGGTCTTATTGCCCTTCTAAAGAGCCGGGCATGTGGTTGATGCTGTTCTGACAACTTTCCTGTGCCTGAGCAGCTGGGAGGGGCGGGGGCAGAGGAAGGCTCCGGACCACGGGAAGTTTAGTCCTTTCATAACCATTTGTTTCAAAGGACCCTAATCTGTGGGAAACTCTGATTAGTGCCTTTGGCAGGTTTCTAAGTACAACGAGAAGGGGCCAGTTTACTTCTCTCCCCCCCCCCCCCCTCGCCTTTTAAATTAAAACCATAGCGCTTTATCTGCAGGCCATGTGTTTACTTAGCACGGGGGGGGGCAGAGAGAGGAGCGAGCCGGGGGTTGGGAACCTGGGGGGCGAGGGCAGAGGAGAAGAGGCAGAGGGAGGAGGGAAGTGGAACCAGGAGCCCGGGGGTGGCCGGGGAGGGCAGGGAGACCGAGCTGCTTGTTCTGGGGCGGCCTGGGCTTGTTTTTGAAAGGCATATTTACCTCATGAGACTTGCCAACTTTGGCTTCCTCCCCGGACAGGCCAGCGGTGGCTTTGTGGGGTGAAGTAATGGCCCTGGTTTGCCTGGGCCCCACCCCACCGTACAGCCCCTTCCTGCACCCGGGAGCAAGGATTACACCTGGTGTCCCACGCTGGGCAGTGACTCTGCCAGTGCAGGCGGGGATGGGGCTGACGGGCAGCAGAGCAGGGCAGGACAGGGGTGCATGGACGGTACATGAGGCTGCTCCACCAGCCGTGTGCCTGCAGAATCGACCCCCCTCCCCTGCTTTAAGGTATTGGTCTTGGCCTGGCTTCAGCCCTGGCAGCTCTGCTCCCTGCCCCTCGCTCACTTCTCCCTGCTGCTGGGGCGGCTGGGCTGGGGGCGCCTCTTGGCTGCTGTGGGGCTGGATCAGCCGTGACCCCACTTCCTACCCCGGAGCGGGAGGCAGGAAGTGGGGATGACAGCGCGAAGCAGTGGGACCAGTTGTGGGACAGGAGGGTCCCACCTGCCTGGGGGCTGCAGTGAGATCCCATCTGCGGGGCAGGAGGCAGCTGCTGGCAGCACTCGGTGGCTCCTGGCTGGGGGCGCTGGCAGGACCTGGGGGCCAAGCCCCAGGCTGGAATCCGCAGAGCCGCCTGCGGGGAGTGGCGCTGGGCCTGGCCCCTGGCTGCACATGGGAACCCCGGGGGAACATGGCCGGCGGATTTGAGAGAGACGCCCGGTTCGTGCAAGCTCCAGGAGCACAGCCCCATGCCCTGCCCAGCTCTAGGGCCCCCGGAGGAGGGAGGAGGGGGAAGGGTGGTCCAGGTGCCCACAACAGAGCCACGGGGTCACTCAGCCAGAGGCCAGATCCCTGGGGGGTACTGGGGCAGCAAAGAGCAGCATGCAGCCCGATGGGCGTCGCACCCAGCACCCCGCGGAGCGACCAGCTGCCACTGCCAGCAGCCAGAGAGCCAGGCACAGATGGCGGCCGAGGGCGCGGGCCTCTGGCTGACAGAGCCCGGCTGCCCAGCCCTGGCAAAAGCTGACCAGTGTCGCTTCACCCAAGGAGCGGGCAAGGGTTAATGCTGAAGTGCATGGGACCGTGACAGTCTCGCCCCCAACCCAACCCCACACCGGCCCCTCACCCCCTGCTGCGCTATGCCAGGGAAAGGAGGGGCGCCCCTCGCAGGCACCAGCTTACCCCTTGTGCTGCCACCTTCACAGCAGGGGCCTCACGGCTCCCCACATGTCCGTCCGCAGGCTCTGGAGCAGCCCCGTTCTGGAGCTCCCCGGGCCCTCTGCCGCTGGGGCGGGACAGGAGCTGGCTGCCAGCCCCCCCAGTGCAGGCGGCCAGTGGAAAGAGCCGCTCACTTCCTTCCAGATGTGAGCACAGGCAATAATTGTTAGACTCCAGGCTGCAGCGCTCACAGGAAAAGTCGCTGTCGGAGAGTGGGGGGGAGGGCAAGCCTGCCCCTCCCCTGGCCGTCCCCTCCCCTCCCCCTCGGCAGGAAGCTCCACAGGAGGGAGATTTAAAGGCAATGGGAAAAGGGGGCGCTGGGCCCCTATGAACTGTCCCTCTGCTCCTCAGACTGCCCCCTGGATCCCCAGGGCCTTTCCAAGGTGGGGGAATCACTGCAGGGACGAGCTAATCCCCTGGCCCTGTGTTGGGGAGCACGGGGGACCCCTGGGGCCCAGCACTGCCCAATTCACTTCTACTTTGGGGGTCAACGAGCCTAAAAACCTCAAAGAAATGCTCAGGCCAGGCTGAGATATTTGCTCAATTTCCATCCTCAGGCTCCCTTGGAACGTGGCTCAAACACGGCCCAGTCACCCCAACACGGGGCCCCGGGCACGGCCCAAACGCACCCAACACGGGGCCCCAGGCACGGAGCAGAGTCACCCCAACATGGGGTCCCAGGCACAGCCCAATCTCCCCAACATGCCCCTCCCCCCCTCCGCCCCAGGCATGGCCCAGAGTCACACGTAACCCTCGCCATCCTCTGAAGCCTCAGGCCAGTCTGCGGCCAGGACGAGGTTTTGCCCTGAGAACTGGTGCGGTCTGACGTGTAGGGGAAAGAGTTGGGGTGGAATGGAAGGAGCGTGGGTAGGAGACGCCCCCAGAGCTCCCGCGACTCTCCCTGCACTCGGGCCCTGGCAGGGGTGAGCTGATTTCCCAGAAACATCTCTACACAGGGAGGAATGAGGAAAGAAATGCAGCAAATATGTGACACATCAGCAGAATTGTCCCTGGACAGGCCATTCCTAGCACTTCCCGCAGGCAGCCGGGCCCCTCCAAACGCACAACAGCCCTGGCATTGCCAGGGCTCCGAGAGCCCCCAGGGAACCCCGACCCGCAATGCGGAACCTGCCTCTGGCCCCCCAGGAGCTCGGTGGGGCAGTGAGCCCCTTGGAGGGGTCCCAGCAGCCGAGGTGATTGAGGCGTGCACTTTGCATGCCCTTGCAATGGGTGCTCCAAGGTGACCGAGGTGCTTTTGGAAACCCCAACCTGGGTCCCTGACGCATTCGATGCCCCTGGGGTGGGACGTGAAGTCTAGTTCGATCCCAGCAGCAGCGAGGGGTTCCCTAGATTGGGAGCCAATCCTGCTGCAGGACTCCCCAAAGCCCACACTCTTGTGCACCCAGGCCAAGCCCAGCATGGGCCTGCCGCAGGGGCCCCACCAGGGAGGAGCAGCGCCTGGTTAATGATTAACACTGAGTCAGGGTGTGCAATGCAGGAAGGACAGCAGGGCAGGGGGCACTGGGCCAGGCACCTGCTCAGCCAGGCTGATACGGGGCACAGGGGGCTAGACGGTCTGTGGTAAGGGGGAACCACGCTGGGTGCAGTGCCAGGGCAGAGGCGAGACCTGCCCTCCTGCCCCCCTGCCCCCTAGAGCTGGCACCAGCCTCCCCCCGTGCCCTTTGATACCAGGCGGCGAAAAGCGAAGCAGGCAGCATTCGGGGGCAACCGGGCTGCCTGGGCACCGATGTCTTTGGGGAATTCTGGTTCCTGGCTCTTCTCCTTGCCACGGCCCAAGGAAGGGCCTGTTTCTTGCACCCCATTGCCTTGGCGGCTGTGGGGCTGTGGGCCATAGGAGGGAGTGCCAGGCTAGGGAATCCAGCCGGCCAGGCACGGTGTGGGCAGTGCACAGGAGTACCCCCAAATGTGACACCGTCTCATAGTGGGAAGAGCCCCGTATCATGGCCCAGGGCACGGAGCATGGGACGAGGGCATGCCCAGGCCTTCCCGCTGCCCTGCCTCTGCCCAGGGAGGGAGTGCGTGTGCAGACGGACGCAGACAGAAGATGGGGGCTCATGGTGCTGTGGGTGAGCGGCCGGGGGCAGGATAGAGGGGGCCATGCCCTGGGCTGGTGCGTGACCTGGCCCCAGCTCTGACCCATTGGGAGCCATGCTTCCCCCCCCGCGCTGGAACAAGAAGGCTCCCTCCCAAATGCCTTTTCGAGCCCCTGCAGCTTCCTTTGCAAAGGACTGAGGCCACAGTAGGAGCGACCGAAAGGGAGACCGAGCAAGCGGCTGTTGGTGGGGTTGGTACTCACCGGGCCGAGGGGCGCTGGGGGGCACGGGGCCGCCTGGCTGATGCGGGATCTGGGGCTGCGCGATGGCGGCAGGAGCCGGCTGCACTTTGGCTGGGAAGTGGGAGAGAAAGGTCTGTTTAGCATTAACGCTGCAGCAACAGGAAATAGTTTGGAGGAGCCTGGCGGTCAGCGCTCCCCAGAGCAGCCCTTGGCAGCCCCCTCCCGCAAGCTGGGACGGGGGGAGGGGGTAGCGGGTTAAACCTGGCTCCCTGGGGACGGTGGGAGCTGGGGGCAGGGCCCTGAGGAAAACACTTTGCAAAGGCAGCGCTTTGTGCATCGCCCAGTACAGGAGACGGGCCTGCCCCAGCCCTGGCTCCAACACCCAGCAATCCCCCCCACAGCCCAACCAGTGTCCCCACCAGCTCTCATACTTAACCCCCAAGCCCTCCACCCCCCATCTTTCCAGCACCCCACGTTCTCCACAGTCCAGGCCGGAGGCCCCGGGGCCCAGCACCTCGGGGCCGTGCTGGCAGCTAGGAACCCTGGTCATATGTGACTGGGCCTGAGTCACGCGGGCTGCTGAGACTCGAACCCAGATCCCTGGTGCTGCAAGCCCCCATCCCCTCACTCTGCGGGCAGAGACCCTGGCATCAGGGAGCATTTGGAGCAGGGAGTGAACCTCGCACTCAGCCCCGAGCTGTGTGTGCTGGTGGGGGGGACACTTACCATCCCCCCCTCACTGCTCTGCCTGGACTGACCCCATCACACCCTGTGAGGGGGGAGGGGTTTGCACCCACCAGCCTGTGAGCCCCGGGCTTGGTGCAGCCTCCACGTGCCCCTCTGCATGGACCTGGGCTCTGGCCGGGCCCAGTGCTGGGACAGGGGGAGCTGTGGGGCCTCAACCCCCGTCCCCCACAGGCCCCAGCCCACGGGACTCTGTCTGAGGGAAGCAGCCCTGCCGGCCCTCTCTCCCCCACAGTGAATGGCTGCTTGTCCTCATCCTCCCCCACTCAGGAGCTCGCAGACCCCGGGCCCAGCCCTGCCCCAGGAGGCGAAAGCAGAGCCGGCTGCTCCACCTGCCCCGCTCCTCGCGTGAGCTTTGCCCTGGCTTCTATCAGCAACAGTGCCAGGGCCACCAGCCACCAGCCTGGCACCGCTCCTGTGGGGGAGCTTGGCCAGCACCCCTCCTCTCCCCAGGGCACGTGTCTGCGGGGCGAGCGAGGCAGGAGCTGGCCTGGGACAGCGGCTGCACTAGTCCACTATCACTGGGCCTGAGCCAAGGCGTGGGGGGCACTGGCCTCCGCCCTTCTCTGCGGACTGGCCACAGCTCGGCTCAGCTCCAGCCTCTAACCCTGGACAAGGAAGGCTGCAGCATCCGTCGCCTTCCAGGATGTGCGGGAGGGAGGGGCAGGCGAGTCTGGGGGGGGGGGGGGGGGAGAGCGTGGGAAGTGTGGCCATCCGGACCCTGGAGCCAGGGCCCCAGCCACTTAGACACGTCCCCCCAGAGGCCACCTGCCTGGGGTCACGCGGCGTGCTCAGTTAACCCTTTCAGGGGAGCAAGGAGAACGGGTGCAGCAAAGGGATTTCCTAGCCAGACACTTTACTCTTCGCTGGCACAGCGAGGCACAGAGCTTGGGCAAATGAGGGCTGAGCTCACCCCTCCTGCAAGTCCCGGGGCTGGTCAGCGCCCATACGCAGGGCAGCCCTTCCTGCTGCTCCCTCCTCCAGCCCGGCCTCCTGCCATGTGGCCATGGGCTGGCCCCTTGCTCAGAGAAGCAGCCACCTTTTAAAACAGTCTCTGTCCCTCCTGCTGCCCACATGAATCCGCTGCAGAGAATCGGCTCGTCACAGGAGCCCCTCACGTTCGGGGGGAGTCACTCAGCACCGATGGTTCTGCCAGTGTCTCAAAGAGGCGTCAGCTCCCCCACTCACTGGCATGCAGAGGAGCCCGGCAAGGAACAGCACGGCCAGACCTCAGGGGAGCAGGACACCAATGCAGACAAGCCTGCACCTGGCCACCCAGGGAGTCCTGTGCATCCCTGCTGCCCTCCGAGAGGGGAGTGGCATCAGAGCACATGGGGGCAGGGGTCTGGCACAGCACCCCCACCCCATCTCCCTGCTGGAGCCAAGACCTTGGAGGGGTGAGGCTGGTTCTGCCCCCTTCCCCCTTTGCCTGGTCTGTGCAGCACCCAGCACGCCAGGGCCTCGCTCTTAGTTGAGGTCTCTACGCAGGACCATAACGCAGAGAATAAGTAGGAGGCAGCTCCTGGGAGCGGCTTGAAATCTAGGCACCAAGGTGGCCTGGCCCGGCGTCCGGGGCGGTCTGGGTCTGCTAGCCATCCAGCAATGGGGTCTCTGTGTGCCACCACTGCTGTGAGGAGCAGGGCTGTGTGCGCCCCCTCATGCCAGCACCACATGGCATGACCCCCATAACAGCAGGAGCATATGTGGAGGGTCAGAGGAGCTTGCTTCCAGGGGAACATGGGGCTCTTAGCCTGTGGCATGCACCAGGCACTGGGAGCTGCCAGCTGGGTGGGGCAGACCCCCTGAAACCAGCACCAAGCTCCCCTCTGAGGCCCAGAGACGCAGGGACATAGTTTGAGGTGGATGAAGGGTACTAGGGTGGGCTCTGCGGGGAGCATTGGGGAGGAGCGGGGACAGCCTGGGGGTCACGTTACGCTGTTTGTTCCAGAGTCGGGGCCTCCCGCAAAGTTCAGCTTGGAGCTCTCCATGCCGGGGATTTTTGGTGTTTATTAAATGCACATGAACAGCCTGGCCCGGCCCTGAACTCAGCCCACAGCTGCCTTCTAGCGCTCGGCCCCTGCTCTTGCACTTGTACTAAACCAGCCAGCCACACATTTCCACAGCAGGGCAGGTAACGGGCAGCCTGAAAAGCCCTTGAACTGACTGGAGGAGCAGCCTCAAACTCCCTGGGACACAACCAGCCACCAGCCTTGGGGTCTATGCATTCCCAGACCCCGCTTGCTCTCGGGTTGTGGGGGCTCCTCTCCCAGCCCCACTCTGCTATTGCAGGGGGAAGCACAGGGCCTTGTGGGCCCGGTGCCCTGGTGGTTTTCTCTAACAAGGGGAGGGGAAGCCCCGGGGCCCAGACCAGAGGGGGTGGGGGTGCAGGGTTTGACTCAGCAGTCAGTGATGACACATCCCTGCCAAACCAGCCCCCAAAGCAGGGAGCCTGCCAGGCCAGCATTAGGAAGTGCCCAACCCACCACAGCACCCGGGACCCAGGAATCACCCTCTGCAGCAACAGGAAAAAGAGGCAGGGCAGCCCTCCAGGCTGGGTCACGCTCACATGGCCCCATGGGCTCCTCCCACAGCAGCCACACTGGGCTGAATCGTCCCCTTGGGACTGGGGCCTCGGACAGAAGCGCCACCTGTCCTGAGATCTCCCCAGCACCAGGGCATTAGCAGGCCCCACATGCTGCTGCCCTGGAGGGCTGGCAGATCCCTCCAGACAGTGAAGGGGCGGTGACGGGGAATGGAAAACATCTGCCCCCAATTCCCCCACATTAGGCCTGCAATGCTTCCCTCCTCTGTCCACGTGTCCCTTCTTCACCCCATTGCCTTTGCCCACTTTGGGGGTGAACTCTTCTTGCTGCTTTCCCAGCTTGCTGGGGGCTAGGCCCAGGGCCCACCAAGGGCGTGGGCTCCCCAGAGCGAGACTTCGGACACGGCTGCTGAATGGCCAGTGTTAGCAGGGGGCTGTGTCTGCCCAAGGACACTCCAGGCCTGGCTGTCTGCACCTGGCCCAGACACTCACCCCGGGGGATTTGCCCTCCCCCAGCCAGGTGAACTCAGTCCGGCATGTCAGAGTAACGCCAGGGCAGGCTCTGGCTTTGAGTGCCCTCTAGCGCATCACCCCATGCACTGCAAGCCCTACACTGGGGGCTGTCCCTCGGGCAGGAGCCCAAAGCAGGAACAAGAGACCCCACTAGTCCCAGCAGGAAGATGAGGGAGGGGTTAGGGATTCTCAGGTGGGCTAGTCCTGCTCACCCCCGGCTCCTTGGGAGGCTGAGCAGAGTCACCATCTTTCCCCACTCAGGCTGCTCAGCGTAGGGCCAAGCTGTCACCCCCCGGACACACACACACACACACACCACGCTGGGCCACGTGACGCCAGTTCTACATTATGAAATTTTATTGCCGACATGCAGGAAGAGTTTTGATGTAGTACAAAAATATGTCTTTATACAAATTTTTTTTCCATTTTTTACACTAGGATCCTTGTCTACAGCATGTCATATGTCTAATCTACTGAAACCAAACCCAGCAGCTCTCAAACCCTCCCTGGGCACTGCCATCTTTTTCCAGTTTCTTTACTATAAACATGTGATCAGTCACTGGTGATTAGCCATTTGCAGGAATACTCAGTATTATACAACTTTGCAGAGTCCCCAGAATATTGCTTTAACTTCGGGAAAAAAAACACAACATGAACAAGTAGCGAGCTAGACCGGGGGGGCGGATGGGGGACGGCGGGGGGGACTGGAGGTGCGACAATCCACACAGCACTCCTGGGCTCTAGCCTGCTGTGAGAACTGTGGAGGGGAAGAGGAACTGGCAAGAATGGGCCATCAGGCTATTGCCCTGAGGCGGTGTGCAGTGCCCAGGTCTCAAAGCCCTTCCCGCATGGTGCAGGGCAAGCCCGCAGGGAGGCCTGCCTGGCAGAGCTGTTACGTGGTGGTTGGCTGGTATTTTTGAACAGCCAATGGCAAGGGGCTCCGCATGCCAGCTCTCACGCTGACGGCACTGAAGGGTAGTGGTACCACACCCGTACGTAGCATCTTTGAACAAAATAAATAAGAGACTAATACGACTTCAAGCTACTGGCTCATCCTGGCGAGCTTGGCGAGGCTGTTCTAGTCCCTGTTAGTGTTCATAAGTCTAACTTCCTGCACACTGTGAATCTGCTTCAGGGAGTTCGGAGGCAGAACATAATGCCCAAAGCTTACAATTAACATTCCTGCCAAGGAATTTCAGTTCAGCCCCCGAGTGCATCAACAGGCAGAATCCACTGACAGAGGGCTGTAGATTTAAATACAACTGGGAACAGGCTAAGACATCTCCAGCCTTTAGGCAAGAGACGGCAACAAGCTACAAATAAATCCCACTACTCAGTCCATGCTTGCGCTCACTCACGTAACGGGGGAACGAAAAAGCAGGTGCTGGTGACTGCACGGGCTGCGGCCCCTCAGCAGCTCTACTGGATACCCAGTGACATGGGGACTCAGCCAGCGAGCACCTGTTCCAGGTACTTGGCTGATGTTGCTACTTCTCAGCACAAACCCCTGTATCTAGTGAGAAGTACTTTGGATTTGGCAACCCTGAGCCCAACCTGTGGCCAGCACAATTCCCATCTCCATGCCAGGGTCCAGGGATTGCCGGCTTCTCACATCTGTTATTCCAGCATTTCCTCGCACCTGCCCAGCCAGCTCCCTGCTCTCCACACTACTGCTTTTGTATATAGCTCCATTGAAATCAGGTGGTTTCTTTGGTTACCACAACGAAGAGAGAGACCATTACATTAAAGCTTATTTGCGTGAGTGCTGTGGGGCTCCAAGCTACGGCTGGGAACAGTGTGTGGTCAGGTCTAGGGGACAGACCGCATTTGAAAAGTAAAACTGGCTTCTGGCTTAATTAGACGCCTGGATCGGGTAGCGTAGGCCATGGGATCTCTCTGGTGAGAACAGTTCTCTGGCAAGACCGGCATCCAGTTCACAAAATGAGGCTCAGAAATGATCTATCCTGTTCTCAACACAGCCCAATGCTTATTTAATGGCATTTGGTGGTGGAAGCTGGGACGTCCCTGTCCACGCTAACTCCCAATGGCCAGACCAGAGGAACAGCACCAGATTCGCATGGCAGGACTGGGAGGGCAAGATAAACTCGAGAGCACATCCAGTAGAGGCTTTAGCCAACCCCTCCCTCTAATTCTACACAGATTATTCTGGGGAACTTTTTCACATTATAACTCATATATTATCTGTGTACCACAAGGAACGGTGAAAATGCTAACAGAATTAATGCAAATTTACTGCACCTTAGATAAGCTACTGAAAAACAGGATCAATCATATATTCTCAAGAGGCTAAAGGAATCCGTGAGAGGTGAGAGGGGAGTCAGGGCCAAGACGGGCTAAATGGGGTTCTGCAAAACCTCTGAATAAGCCTGGAAAGACTTTATAGAGCTTTGTAATGCTGGCCTGAAATGGTCATTGGCATCTCCCCCCGGTCCCACTGCTCAGGAAACAGGCTTCATTTCTTAGCTGTCTAAGGTAACCAGGATGTTAATGTTCGTATGAAGCTTATTAAAGGCCCAAAGTGCTGTTACGGAGACGCCAGACACCAGCCAGGATTAGACAAACTATATCCAACCCAGGTGTTGTGTTAAAAATAGAACAAAGGTTTCATGCAGATAAGGGGTGGGAGGTTTCAAGAAATTGTTACTTTCATGAAACCCAGATAAAATTAAGCTTATTCAAACCATATGGAGCAAATGCTACCAGCCAACTCTCCATACTGCACACTCAGCCACAACCCGATGTCACCCTTGGTAATCGTCTCCCTTCCCAGAGGCTTTGCTCCATCCAGAGAACAGCACAGGTAAAAAGACAGAGGTAGATTAAAAAGTCATGATTAAAAGCAGATTAGTCATCCAGGCTTGGATTTAAAAATCGGAGATTCCAAAAGATGCCAAGAGTCTGCTGCTTCCAAAACTACCTTTCTCAAAAGTCTTCTCCCTCCAACAGAGCGAGCACGAGGCGTGTCCCTTAACAGAGCTTGAAGGAGCTGCTACATTAATCTCTATCACAGGGCACAGGTATTGCTGTCGAGCTGTAGTAGCGACGTGAAAGGCAGACTGCAGGATGGTGCTTGTGCTGTTGGATGTGTGGGAAGCTATTTCCGAAGGTATCGCTGGGCCAGGATGGCAGCATCCAAAGGGTTCATGGGCTGGGCATCATGCCCCAGGCGCCGCACGGGCGGGATGGTCCCAAACTGCCGCTTCTGCAGGAAGCTCTTCGCCTCGTGCAGCGTGTTCTTCTCCTCAGCCAGGAGCAGCTGCTGCCTCATGTAGTTCTCAAACTCGTACTGCGAGCACTCTTCGGTCACCTTCGCCTGCAGACAACACAAAGTGAGTCAGCGCTGTGGGAGTGCCAGTCCCGTGGCAAAGCACGCTTGTGCACAGCCAGTTGGTGAGCGCCCCTGAGGCCTAACAGCCAAGAACTCATTAGCCTTGGCACTCTCAGCGCATTGATGTGCCTTTGCCAATACCCAACTTAGATAGTCCTGAGCTACCGATAAAGCAGCGAACGAGTTCACCTAACCAAAGCATGCAGGCCTCTGGGCATCCTGTCTACTAACACAGACACGTGTAGGGTTCCCATGCAGTCACCACCAGGGAAAAGTAGGAATGGGGCGATCATGAGCTGTCCCTTGGACAACGAAGATGCCCCTGCCCACTCAGAATGGGCAAAGGGTGGGCATCTCACCCCAGAGCTGCCAACTACACTTGATCTGGGACTTTGCAATGTAGTAATTTGACCACGAGGTGAGTGGGCCAAGAGGCAGCCACTTTCCCCAGCCCGGGCTGCTTAGTGTGGAGCAGTAGGAAGGCTCTAAGAGGTGCGCTGGCGCAGCAAGGTCACCAGCCATCACTTCCCACACAAACGCGCTGGCAAAGAGAACAGGATGTTTATTCACTCGGCAGAATACGCGAGAGGTGCAGAGGTAGTGCCGCTACCACTTCCTGGTTCTCCCCGCAGCGAAGCAGCAACTCTGGGGAGCTCATTTACACATGGAAAATTCAAGCCCAATTGTTAAACAGAAAAGCTAAGAGCCCAACATAGTATGTGTGAGCTGAGCTAGCCGGTGCTGCCAGCTGCTTCCTCTGCATAGCTCCACTGCCATTGCCCTGCTGGAAGGCATCGACAACTATTCCGTAGAGCACGGGGAGTCAATTATTTGTTGCCAGGGTCCAAATTGCTTGGTCAAGGTATAGTCAAGGTCCAAACTCCAGAGAAAATAATAATAGAAAATAATGATAATGAGTAAATAAAAAAATTCAGGGGCCGTTCAAAAGCATCTGGCGGTCCGGATTTGGCCCACAGTCTGACTGACTACCCCTGACCTAGAGTCACTGTTACCGACGGAGACCTGAGAGCTCACGCCACCTTCTGCACTGTGATTCCAGCAGCGCTCCCCTCCCTGTCTAGGGGAGGTGCTGTGGAGGGCAGGGGTCCTCCTGACAAGACGACACAAGGTAAGTGAAGGGACAACAGAAAGTGGGAGTTGAGGAGAAAGGCAACTGAATGGGAAGTGTGCTGAGGCCTGGGGGAAAGGAGCTGGCTGTCAGAGCAGGGACAAATTCTCATATGTGCCCACTCGGCAGGACAGCTGGTTATCTGCCCACCACAACCAAAGCCTCCCTATATCTCAACACCGTGTGAAATAAGCTCACCGCCACGCTGCATTCTTACCTCTTGGGGGGTTTCTGGGTTAGTCACCTGGTCATCAATATCAGGCACCACTTGCAAAGGGCCACTTAGTGAGGACATGGACTGCCTGGGGTGTGGAGAACACAGTGCATTAGCAATTTATGGCACAGACACACCAGAGTCACTAAACACACAGACAGGGTACGTCCCACCTGCCACGCAGCACCTGTGTGCTCATTGCAGCTCCAGCTAACCAGGCGTCTCTAGGGCGGGCGTCTGTCTCGGTGCCTCGCACACTACGCCACGGAAGACGCTACTTCACACTCTCGGTTTTTGCCAGTGCTCTAAGCAGGATGTGGCACTCTTACCGCCTTGTTTAGGCAGAAATGAAAATAGCCCGTGTTCCAGAAATTGCTGAGTCTGCTGCTGACTCACCGGGTGCCCCCTCTAGCTCCAGGCTTGGGGGCATTCTGCAGCAGAGACTGCACTACACAGCTGGCGGGGGTCACACTGTGGGGGGGGGGGGGGAGAACAGGGAACTGTTGCTGGAATGGGACCTTGGCTAGGGGCTGAGACAGAGGAGCTTCCTCTTGCTCAGTACGTGCAAAGTTCTGGAGTCAGATTTATCCTTAAATGGCATCCCTGTTCCCCCCACGATTAAATGCTCTAATTTAGAACAGAAACATCTACCCTGTTCCCTTTTCAGAGCTCATGCCTGGTTTTACTTAGTTGGACTTCATATCGCTGGTTACAACCCGTGGGCCGCCCAAGTCTCAATAGCAACATATTCCTGTTGCACAAGCGAGGTACGCCTGACCCCCAGGAAGCACAAACTCCCCATCCTCTGACGCTGGAAGCACTCACCACGATGCTATGATGGAGCTGAGGGATTCCAGTACTTCGGAGGCCGTGAGACGCTGCTGCGGATCCAACACCAGCAGTTTTCGGATCAAACACACAGTGTTTTCAGAAACCCGCCCATCTCTGCCAGAGAAACGTGCCGTCAGAGCAAGACAAAGGCCACGATGGTTACACAGCCCAGAGATTGCTGGATGTGGGAGGAATAGCCGGGGGCTGGATGTGGGGCAGGGGACGGGAGAGCAGGGCAGCACATGCAGTGCAAGGGCCATGCTTGGATTCACTAGAGCTCAAAATTAACTACTGGGTTTGATTTCCTTTGGTTTGATTTCCATGTTTCCTTGTTCAAGCTGGGGGCCGCAGTGCTAGGGCCTTGCTCACATTTAGAACAAGGTGCCAGAGCACAGCTCCTGCATCCTTGTAGGCCACTGTATGCTGGAACACTTGCACCCAGCGCCACTGACGCCCAGGGCCTTTCGCTAGCGGGAGCTCCCACAGCCACTGTTCCGCAGGCGCTAGGGGCTGGGCGTGCCGGGGGCTGGGTCACTCACTCAGGGATGGTGTACTCGGCAGCCTTGATTTTGCGGAAGAGCTCCTGAGGTATGCTGTCATAGAAGGGAAACTGGCCGTACAGCATGGTGAAGAGCACCACGCCCAGTGCCCACATATCGCTGGGTTTCCCACGATACGGCCGACCTGGAGAGAGAAAGGGACAAAAGCAGGTCACGCGATGCTGCGACCTTGGGCTCTCATTCAGTATGGCGCAGCACAGGAACCGTCTCCCAAGCAAGTTCTTCTTTCGGCATTAGAGCAGCACGATTATAACCCTTTGGCTCCTGAGCTAGCCAGCCCCCTTTCGAAGGAGTCTCCATTAAGACAGTGCATGCAGTGTGCACGTGAACTCCCCTCTGCGGGATGCACACTGATGGGTAAGAAGTCAAGCTGTTCTCTAGCTGAAGCCTTCCCCTGTCTGAGGGGAAAAGTTATTTACCACAGGACCTTGAGATTACATTAAATTTGCAAGTTCTCATGGCCTGACACCATGCAGCACTTCACAGGGGCTTGGGATGTGGCCTATCCTGCTCTCTGAAGCTGCAGGTTCATATTCTGGTAGTGCTCCCGCAGCCCTTCCTTTGTCCAGAAGCAGATAGAATGAGTATCTTGAACCCATCTGGGGTTCCTCTAAAGTCCTGTCTCCTCTACATCCACACCAGGGATGCCCTGGGGGCATTTCTTTTGTTCCCCAACCCCACTGCCATGCACTGATGATCAGTGTCCACCACACTAGGTGCTGCACGTATTGGGCAAAGTTACTCCTAGGTGTGTATTGCTCCAACTCCGGTTCATAAGGTTCAGAGGAATTTCATTGTCGGCAAGAGTGAAACGACAGAAGACTAAAGATCCCTGCAATCAGAAGCATGGGGGGGGACTGGGAAAAGAACCTGGAAAAACATCCACCTCAGGTTAGCCCCAATCTGAAAGCTACTACCATACAGCCCCTATCGCCTGGCTGTATAGGACACATCACCATTCATGTAGAGGTGCAGACACCCAAGCTGGTCACACATGATGCACCCAACTGAGCTGACATGACTCAGCCCTTAGGTGAGATCTGAAATAGATGGTTGCTGAAGTCTGACATTAAGAGGCACAGCTCAGAGAACCTCTCCCCCATGGCACTCTGGAATCCGCTAGAGCAGGGGTCGGCAACCTTTCAGAAGTGCTGTGCCGAGTCTTCATTTATTCACTCTGATTTAAGGTTTCGCGTGCCAGTAATACATTTTAACATTTTTAGAAGGTCTCTTTCTATAAGTCTATAATATATAACTCAACTATTGTTGTATGTAAAGTAAATAAGGTTTTTAAAATGTTTAAGAAGCTTCATTTAAAATTAAATTAAAATGCAGAGCCCCCTGGACCGGTGGCCAGGACCCGGGCAGTGTGAGTGTCACTGTCACTGAAAATCAGCTTGCGTGCCGCCTTCGGCCCGTGTGCTCTAGGCTGCCTACCCCTGCGCTAGAGGGAATTGCTGCTTTAGAATTCCTGCAGTCAGTCACCTCATCAATCACGCACAGAAGAGCTTGCAGGAGCTCCTGTTGCTGTACCACAGCACAGGATTAAGGGAACGACTTCCTCTGAGTCACCAGTGAGTCACCGCTGCAGCATTTGGTATCGGTACTAATTATTCTTTGCTTTGTGCAGCTCAAGCGGCACCTCACCCTCCTCCTTCCTTGCCGACTTCTGCAGTGACACTGGGTCAGCCATGACATTCAGCCCATCTCTTAGCAGGAGACAGCTCCTTCGAGAGCCCTAAAACAAGGAGTAATGATCCCTGCTGCTTTAGCTCCCCCTCACCCCGGAATATTAGACATGCAGACAGAAGGAGGCTCCACCACACCAAGAACAGTCTCTTAGAAACTAAATGAACATCTAGTTTGGAAGGAAAATCTGATGGCCTTGGGTCTCGTCTGCTGCCAGGTTCAGAGGATACTGTGGCCACGCACGGACTGAGTGGTTCCCGAGCTGGATTCTTACTGCAGGCTCCAGCCTGAGTCTCCCGGGGGTGCAGGGTTACACACACACTCTTCCCTTTCACAGGACTGGCTCGGAAGGTGCTCATGCCAGAGGGATCCATCCCAGAACCACAGAGCGCTTTTGCCTGGGAAGGTCTGCCATCGGTGCTGCAGCTGTGGGCTGTCCCAATATACAAGGCTCTATCCTGCAAGGCCCTTAGCAGTCTCTACTCCAGGGAAGTCAATGTGACTGGAGGGTGCCCAGAACCTTGCAGGGCTGGGCCCACAGATGTGTCATTCCCAAATTTGGCAACAAGGGAGATTTTAGAAGAGCAAAGAAATGCTCCCAGTAGCACTACGCAGCCCTGAGTGGCAAGGTCAGGCAGGGCCCGGGCCCAGGCCAGATTACTGCAGAACCCCACCGATGAGTGAGGAGAAGCCCCAGCAAAGCAGGAGGGCTGGAGACAGCAGCAGGGAGTTCCAAGCAACCTCCGTCACAAAGAGCAGCCAGTTTTGCTCAGACTGCCCCAGTGCCCTGAAATGTACTTAACTCACCCCACCCACTTGGCCACAGGAGCTCACAATACCTCGAGAAGCAGGCGAGATGCTTACAGGCCTGCAGAGCTCTCAGCAGGTTCTGGCCTGCGAGTCTCTCTGCACAGAGGCCCTGGGCGTTTGCTGGCTTAGGACAGATACTGGGTAACATGGACCTATGGGGCTTTGCCTTCTGGAGGCTCACTCGGTTCCTCTGCATCAGGCATTGAGGGGAGAGGATAAGATGAACAAAATTAAAAATCCTGCCCACCTTCCTACCCCGCCTCCCCCCCCAATCTCTGTACTCGCCCCAATTGAGTCAAGAAGCAGCCAGGCATTGCTGCAGCTAGTCACTACATTCTAGTGCAAAGCTCCATGGCAAATGATGCCCCTGGATTACAGCTGACCAAACAACGAAGGGCTCACTTCTCACATGCTGGCCTGCTACAATGCTACAGATGTCGCATAAGATAATGACAGGGCCTTAAAACAGATCCTGGAAGGAAGCAGATCAAATGCCCCAGAGATTTTCAGAAGCCTGCTGTATCTCAGGGTCAAGGCCCAGACAAGTGCAGTGAGGCACCCATGGGAAGCAGACACCCCAGGGTGAACTACCTCACGGCTGTTGCTGATCTGTGTCTGCCCCTGCCCAGGCAGGATGAAGCCAAGGAGAAGAGACTCGAGTCTTGCGGGCAGGACTAAGAGGTGCCTGCTGATAGACAGAACACAGACCATGGTGAGAGAGAGAGAGAAAGAGGAGCCTGTCTCTGGAGGTTTTGCTGCCTCCTGGAACATAAAAAGCCATTTTTATTGATACTTTAAGAGGGGTCCAACAGAGTCCACAGACCAAGGGAGGTCTCCTAGCAGAAAAAGGCAGAAGCCAAACACACAGAAGTCAAGCTCTCTCAGGGTAGTTGTCAAACACCAGCTTGGGCCAGGCCTTGAACCAGCCAGGGCTGACTCTGAAGCAACACCGAACATCACGGCTCACTAAGCCCTGTTCTCTCCAGGCACAAACAGCTCAGCTGTAGTAGCACAGACTTGGGATTCCAACTTGACACCCTGCTATGTGCCAGGTGCCCTAAACGCTTTAAAGCCGCAGGTCACTAGTGCAGTCACTGCCTAGTCAAACACAACCACCACCTACTACTTCGCTATTGCAGATTCAGAGGCAGGGACTTTGGCCATGGGATCTTTAATTTCCACCAAGGCAGCACCCAGAGACTAAGCAAAAGGGAGCCGTGTAACATCAGACAGCACAGCCAGGGGCGAGTGCTACACTCCTGAGGTGTCAGCACTGACTGAGCCCTGGTTCTTGTGTGGGATGTGCTAAGCTGCACAGATCCCTCACGGGACAGAATTAAGACAGAGCCCAAGAGCTTGTCTACACATGGACTCAGTCAGGATTCCTGACCAACTCCACGTGTGGACATGCTGATTTCAGAGTCAGAGAGCATTGTTCCGGTGTAGCTTAATCCAAGAATTACAAACACTCTTCCCTTCCCCTCCCCGCCTGGCTGGAAAATAGACTAGTTCTAATATCGGGGTGTAAGAGGATCTTAGAGGCATGTTACATCTGGGAACAAGACTAGACAGAGTTCTCTTCCAGTAACAAGCGCAGCATACAAATAAAACAAAGCTGACTACACGCGCAGGGGCTGTGAACTGCCGCTGAGGAAGGAAGGGGATCGCCTACCACTGAGAACGTCTGGGCTGATGTACGCGGGGCTCCCTCGCTGATCCTTCAGCAGGTCGTCTTCGCTCACTAGGTGCTTTCCAAGACAGAAGTTTGTTATGGTTATTCGGTGAGTCCTGGGGAGGATTACAAGGCATTAATGAGCAAGGAGAGCCAGGCCAGGAGCCAGACAGTGTGAACCAAGGGAATTAACACTAAGGCAGAAACAACTATACTTCTTTGCAGGAAGCCAATAAAACACCGAGCAAAGGCTAGCTTTACCCTGGCAGCCGTGGTTAGAAACCCAGCCCGTTCTGAGGGAGAGGCATTCTACATATGCTAAAATAGAACTTGGCATCGTATCTGCAAGGGGCAAAGTGCCCAGCTGGACCTCTGGGCTGGGCTTTAAAATCTCTACCACCTCTTGTGAGCAGCAAGAAATGGCAGCTTTTTCATTTGAGAAGTTGACCCTCTTTCCCCCCCAATCTTTCCACAGACCCATCTTCAAACAAGTACTCCACTGCAGCGGTGTTTCACGGCACACAACCAGGCTTTCATGGATACTCTTTACATGAAAGTACCCAGTGTGCAGACAATGGTTAATCAATAACTAGGGGGTTCTTTATGGATAACTGTTTCTAGGTAAAGAGGATAAAAACTTTAGATATACACATTTTTCACACCAAAATACCCTTGTTTCTACAGGATTCCTGATCTGATTTAAGAAATTCTTGGAGTTAAGCTCATTATGAAATTAATTACCTCCATGTTACTTTCAACAGTCACTTGAACAATCTAAGAATCTTAACATAAAACTCAAAGAATGGAGGCCAAAGCCACTGTCTAGAAGATGACATTATTATACTCTGGGAAAGTATTTCTAATGTAGAGCTAGCAGGTGTGGATTAAGTCAGTCAAAATTATCCATGAAATATTAGAAGAATCAAAAATCAAGTATGGGTTGGCAATGGAGAGAGTTTCCCCATTATTTTTATTTAAGAAACAAGATTGATGTTCAAGAGACTCCCATTAGACTATTGTCAAGAGATTAAAAGTGGAATGTCAAGAGACACGCTGTGGAAGGATGGCAGATCCAAGCTTTGCTGGTGATGTAAAAGGCTCAGTGTTTAGATTAACAGACGCGAAGACGTTCAGAGTTGCTTGGCTTTCTTGAGGCACTGAAATCTGATCTGATTTGCAAATGTAGAATCAAGCTGCTGCACTGGCTACTTTGGGGGTGGCCTGAGCTAGCCAGAGGTTTTCATGCTGGGATCTGTTTTCCAGGTGACAACGGCTGCAGTATTTTCATTAGCCTAGGAACGTGATGTCTGTGGTTTGGATTTTATAAAGCAACAGTCAGCCAACTCCACCACTGCAGCCAACAGAGAAAACATGGGTTTTTACAACAGGCATGTCTGGCACCGAAAGAACATTTCTGATCAGCCCAAATCATTGGCCATCTCCACAGCAAGCAATTCAAAAGCTTACCTCCCTGCCCCTTTTCAACGACTCGTTGTTGTAGACGATCCAGTGAGTTTCTCTCTTCAGTTAATGGCATTCTAGCCATAAAACTCGTTGTTTTAGACAAGAGTAAACCTAGCATATATTTGCTAAAACCGTTCTTTATACCCAAGCATCTTGGTGTCACTTCAAATGCCTTTCCCGTCTCGCTAGTAAGGGGTGCATGTGCACAGCCCTGACTACGGTTTGGTGCCCCCCCCCCCCCCCGGCATGTGATATTTGTAGCAAGGACCCTTAGGGAAGTCTCATTTTGCCTCTTTCCCGCAACCAAAGGCGTTAAACAGAAAGCTTATCCTGCAGCTGTGATCCTGCAGCTCCTTGCACCAAAAGCCACCAACTCTTGCAGGGGAACCACAATATTCAGTCGGGGTAGGTAAAGACTTTTCTGTTTGTCTTCAAATAGGAACTGGGAGCTGAGTACACACAGCCAGCATGTGTCTAGAGATTCTGCCTGGGAGCAGAAGGGTGGTATTGGGGGAGTTGAGCATAAGACTTTAGATTCCCACAGCTTCTCTCTGATCACATCACCCAACAAGAAAACCAGACAGCCCCAAATCACCATCCAATGAATCAGATGAGCTGCAGGGTGAGATGGTTAAGAAACGTGCACTCTTGGCCTCTAGCTCAAGGTACAACAGTAGAAGAAATGTGCAAGTGCAGCCTGTGTCATTCCTGAAACTGCTGGATACAGAGCTTCCATCGAATAATCAGCAGTGCAGTAACACACCGACTGCCCAGGCCCCACAGCCCCAACATGAACTACTGAGAATGTGACCACTATTTCCACCCCAAATCAGAGCTTTAGAAATCTGAAGCTGGATAAAAGACATTAATTCTCGACACTTCTGGAAAGTAACTCCAAGGCGTGATGCAGGAGCCATGGATGGCCAAACACATATGAAGCTCTAAGAAGAACATTCCACATGTGGACATTGGAGGCAAGATAGGGACACCACACTAGCAAGGCAACACAAGATGACTCTTCCACAATACTTCACAAAGCTAATGGAAGCACATGCAGAAGTGATGCTCAACAAGTGCCCATTTCCCTGACAAGTTTGGATACAAGTGTCTGAGATGCGCCACAGCTTGAATGCTGACCATGATACAGACTATGCAGATGAACTATTGCACGACAGTGCTGCCACGAGGTAACAAGAGAAGAGAAGTGGAATAGAAACAGTAGTGTAATCTGAATCACGTGGAAACACGTTCCCCTGGCATCTTGCCAATTCTGGTGAAAGTTGTGACTGGGATTAAGCTATTTTAAAACACTGTCACTAAAATCTTGAACTCTAAAAGTTACTGTGAAATTCACATCAGCTTAGTAAAGTGGGAACTCAACTTAGATGGCCATTTTACTTTAAACGTGAATTTTAAACACTGAACTGATTAGTTCAGCATTCAACAAGGTATTTTAAGTAATGGAGCTCATGTTCTGGGAGGACATGCATGGCTAAAAATGAGGAGACTAAGAGTGGAAAGAACATGAATGTTTCTCCAAGTCAACGTATGTTTTGATAGGAATAGCCTAACACTGACGCACAAAGGGAAACCCTAGGGTTTGCTACACAGAATGTGATATACAACTTCTTTGGGCCTAATGAGCACGACTAACTCTTCTCAAAGTGAAAACTTTATTTTCACTATATTTAAAAGGCTTGAGAAGTCACCAGCTAAGTTTGTCTTGTTAAGACAAGACTAGATTTTTGGGACAAAAAGAAAGGCCAACAAGGCCGTCTATATGTCGGAATAAAGCCGCACGCAGTGTTGGATAATACTATAGGATTGCAACATTCAGAACTGAGCCACTGGTTACTCAATTAAAGTCCAGTTTTGAATGAGTGTCAGAAAACAAGATTAACTCAAAAGATCCTCCACTTTTTTTTTTGGCAGACTTTAAGCTTTACTTGGGTTACTGAGACACTGGTGACCAGCTCTTACAATTTAACTGCAGAGAAATGATGGCTTTATTCCCTCAAGGCAGTCAATCCCATTCCAACAGGACTGGGAGAGAGAAATAAACGGAGATTTGCATCAGCGCCGTTTGGTTTGAATGAGTCACGCTTCAGTTATGAGCCTTCTGGCTGATGCTCTGTTTTTTTCTTTTCTAGGAACTTGGGTTGCACCTCCCACCCATAAAAATGAAGAGAAGCTGTGCCAACCTCCCTGGAACAGGAGAGTTCACTTTCTCCAGAGAAGGGGAATGTATCTGGGTGCTTGAATATTTTAGGCTGGGCAGCCCCCCGTTTTTATTTTCCAAACACAACTTGAGGACCAGATCCTGCCCTCTGAGGTATGCACACCACCCGCACTAGAGTTGGTGCACAATGGCTCCAAGACAGAAAATTCTGCTGTTTGGCCAGTGGAAGAGAAATTGAAAGCCTAACTGAAATAAATTATCAGAAGTAATTAACTCCTGGCTCATTTCCACAAAAACAAGGGCCCCTTTCCGCCTTCTTTACACCCACCCAATCCCACTGTCTTCAATGGGGCAGCTCAGGTGCAACTGAGGGCAGAATCAAGTCCCAGAGTTTAAGCAACTTCAAACCAGTTGTGAAAGAAGCAGCAGCAAAATACAATTGAAGCTGGAAAGGGAGTCAGCACGACAACAGAATGAAAGCAGGAAACAGGCTAGGAGCACCCATCCTGCAAGGAAAAATAAGAAAGCACAAACAGGTGTCTGGTGTCAAATACAACTTGGGGAGAGACAGAAGGGTCAGCTTAGCCGGTGAGAACTGGCTGAACACAGATTTTAAAAGGACCCTCAGAAGGCTCCTGGCTTGAATATAGAGGGTGGTGCTAGTGAGAAGTGTGACCATGTAAATATGGGACCAATTTACAGCTTACGAACATGTCTAGCTCTCTACACATCTTGGGATCTGACTGCACTTTACTGACTACACTTTTACTCCCATTAGCCCTGCAGAACCAATAGGGTTCTAGTCTGCCTTGTGCACCCGAATGGTCAGATAAATCCCAGCTACAGAATCTTTGTTACTAGTGATGAGGTAAGAGGCAATAAAGGTGGATTTTCAGACCGAGGCGGAATTTGGTGTCAGCAGTTACCAAAACATCGTCTGATCTGTAAACTGAGCAAGTTTTTTTCCCCTGTAAGTCAGACGATGAAAACCTGCAAAGTAAATGTAAAACTGACTACAGATAACTGTTCTTTAAGGGGGATCTTGCATTAATGCAGTGCTTTTTATATCCTGCTGCAGCCTAGACCCGCACTAATCTATAATTATGAGTGGATCTTATAAAGCTAGTTTGATCTGAGCTATATACAACATGAATAATCCCAGGAGAGGTACAGTTTAGCATCCAAACATCCCAACCCCCACAAAAACCCAGGTGCTTTAGACTTGTCAAACCATCATATCTTTTCTATGCTTACTTGCATTTTGTCTTTACTAGTAAAACCCCAGAAAGACAGACAATAACTACTAGCTTACAGGTAAAGCCAGCATCTGTTCCCTTCTCTCTTCAATGTCCTACCGAGATAAGATCCATTTCCCAATCCAGTCCCTACCCACTCTCCAGCCTGCAGAAAGGAAGCTGTTTAGAATCAGAGCTTAAGGCCAGAAGACTGATGTGATAGTCTGGCCTCCTGTCTAGCACAGGGCACCACCATCACCCGCACACTTATGTTCTCCTTGCTATAGACTTTCTTTTATAGATTTGTAGAGTTTAAGGCCAGAAAAGACATGATGATCATCTAGTCTGACCTGGTCTTATCGCTGGCCATAGGTTATTCAAAGGTTTTATCCTGCCTTCTATAAAGCATGAAAATAACCCTTAATTGTTTGGCAGTAAGAATGAGATTTTCATAGACTTTGCTCCGGAAGCCTCAGAATTAGTATTAGAGGCTGATTACCCGTTTGAATTTAGCAGTCAGTTAAGCTTTGCTCAAACTGCGCAGTGTAGAAAGGATTAACAATAGAAACTGAAAACTAATCGGCAATAACTCTGCCATGTGTATTAGCAGCCTTCTATGGAACAGCTAAGAATGGAAATTTCAGGCTCAAGTCCATCTAGAATTAGGGTATGAAATTCAATCTGGATTATTTGTTTACAAAGTCAAATTAGACAATTTTTGTTCCCCTCGCCTCTCACAAATCATACTCCAAAGGCACTGCCATCAAGATGCAACTGATGGACAGGGACCTACAATGTAATAATTTAGGAACAGTGTATGTGACCTGGTTAGAGAGATTAAGTTATTGTAGCTTGGTTACTCTCCTGTCGGAATGCATGGATCTAGTTTAACAGGGGGCTGTGGGAAAAGCAAGCAGGAAAACAACAACTAGCTACAAATAATCAGCCTCCCAGTAAGGGTTAAGGGGCAAAATTACAGGACAATGGCCTACTTCCAGGCTTAAGTGACACAGCTCTTTCTGCCAATGCTGGGAACTAAGAAATCAAAGAAGACACCGAAAAGCCTCTCTCAGGAGAGGAGGTGGGATCAATTGCCAAGCGCTGTTCCTGGTAAGAACAAAGACAGGTCCTGCAAGAGCTGTGGGAGTGTCAGGAAAGTTGGGGAACGGGGAACTCTGAGGAAGGCAGGCAGGCATACCTATGGACTGGTTACTGTTTTCAGATATTTTCTTTTATATGCTTTTGTTCTAAACAAACACTACTTTGCTTTAAGAAGGCTGTTTGATCATTGCTCCCAGAGGGCACTGATTTGTTGAGGTAATCACAGGTGATCTGAGGACGGTGGCCCAGGGGGCCTGGTCTGAGAGTGGGAGAATAGTGAGATTCCATCTGGAGAGAGAACAGCCCAAGACCTGAGAGGAAATGCACTTGAACAGACCAGGAAGGGTAAAAGCTGCAGTTTGCCTATCACCGTTACATCTCCCAGGCTCGGAGCACGTGCCACAAGCAGGATCCGGGCACAGGGGTAATGCTCAGTTCTTACACAGGGGCTTTCATCTGCAAATCTCAGCATGTGACAAACATTAAATCTCAACATTGCCAATTGGTGTCATCCACATTATACAGGTGGGCAAACTGAGGCACTGCTCAGTAGCAGAGCTGAGACCAGAACCCAAGAGTCTGCGTGCCTGACGTCTAGACCACAGAGTAACAGCTTGGTGTGGGCAGTGGAAGTACATTTGGGGGAGGGGAAAGAGACTGGGATTGGTTGGGCTCTGCTCACTTTTGGGGGACCACTAACAACAAAATTTTGGCAGGGGAGGGGACAACAGACAAAAGATGAAACTGTTCCTTCCCCCTCACCATCTCTGGAATAGCAGCTATGTGTGAACTTAATGATCTGCACCCCTCTGTAGCCCATGAAGGAGATGTCTGCTAGAAAGGAAATCCCTTAAGGAAGCACCATAAAACAGATGCAAAAAGAAGCCCTCGGAAGGACTTACCTTTTGTTTAGCACCATGTTTCCTAGTTTCAAGTCTCTGTGCACAATATTTTTCTGTAAGACAGATTCCATATTAGATCAGATGATATCATATGAACACAAGCATCCTTAGAATGAGTTCAGTTCTGGCCCCAGCACTCAGAGGATACAAAGCACTAATCCTATTTTAGAGACTGCATCATCCTCCGACTAGAAGAATATTAGAGGCAAATGCTCACACTCTTAGCCTGTTGAATTTGTTATTGTGATACACAATCCAAGAGCTATTCCAGCACACAAGCAGCCCATGGAAGGTAAAGCCTACAATGTAGAGATATAGCTAGATCAGTCTACATTCAAAATAGCAACATAAGTGTCTGCAAACATTGCTGAGGCCCAGTTTGGTATTTTTCAGTTGGTTTTGCGGGTAAACAGCTGTAAAGAAGGCTGTCTATACCCAAATAATATAACCATAACAGTCAGATGTTGAGGGCCCTTCATCTAATGAGCTTAGTGACACCCCCATGAAATTCCAAGTGTTAATTTGCCACTGAGGGTGTATCCAGTGCTCTTGCACTACTCTGTCTGCTTCATTCTTGTTGCCCGGTTCAAAACTGCAGCGTAAGAATCCTGCTAACTCAGGTCTGCTGCACGGCACATCCGACTGAAGCTGCTAGGTCTGAGCCGCAGGCTGCCCAGTCCTGGCAATGCCCCTTTCGACTGAGAAATTCTTCTGAACGTGCATGTTTATTAGCTCACTGGCAAGGCTCTGCTAAGGGAGGCCGGATGTCACTTTTTACAGCCTAACAAGTCAGAAACCTCAGTGGAATCTATTTTTATAGCACAGTAATTTCCAGTTCATTGATCTCAAACTAGCAGCACAGGGTTTTTATCTCACTTATGATTTATATTGCTTCCATGGGAAATGCTTTGGAGTGGATCCTGGATTTGATTAGCCTCAAACCTAGAAAGTTTCTTTTTGTTGAGGTTAATAGTTTTGCTGTTCACCTGATTTACATCTAATCCAACTGCCCTCTCTCCTCAGCCAGCAACTGTTGTGCCATCAATAAACAGCAGGGGAAGAGAGGTGATGCTCTGGTATGGCTCAGAATACCAAGGCTTGCGTAGAGCTTAATGTTTGAAAAGGATTGTGTTATTGGAAAAGAGCTGGGACAGCCATCCTTTGTAATCCTTCAGTTGCTTTTATGAAGTCCAGGATACTAATTTGGGATGAAACTCCCCCAAGACACGTGCACAGGCTACACGGAGACCGTACCTTGTGTAATGCTTCCACCACTCGTACCACATCGTAGAATATAACAACAGTCTCCCGTTCGCTGAGTCTCTTCTCTTTAATGACGTAATGCTGCAGGTTGATTAAATCTGCTGTCTTGTCACTGAAATCGTGAGCACAGAGACAGTCTAAAACAAGGCAAATGCGCTTCCTCATCTTCCTGACCATTCTGTTGGTTTCCAGATCTTCTATGATTTCACAAGTTCGGTCCTGCAGTGGCAGACGGAGGCAAGGAATGGAGTTTAAATAAATGGTCTAGTTTGCACATGCAGGGGACATATGTATTACTTAGGAACAGAGCATTAGAGAATAAGATGGCCTTTTAGATAGTTACAATAAAGTAATAAGCAAAGCACAGATAAGAGATTACCCAGGACACACTTGTTTGATTTAAGATTAGCAACTATAGGGCTTAGTCCGCATTTCCTGGCCTGAGTAGTGCAACTAGCATGGGTACTCGACACAACCAAAACCTACATCAAACGCCAGCATGCTCAGAAACCAGACACGGGACTGGGACTGTAATATAGCTGGGCCCTCTGGTTTTGTTACAGCATAGACAGAGCCTCAGTTGAAACAGGCTGTTGACAAACATTTAGCCAGCAAGTGAACAATCACCTGCATCACAGCTAACATCTCTCATCAGCCAACCTGTCACAGACTCAATAAATGACTTATTTCAGAGGTGTGAACAGCCCTGCAATTGGTTCACTTACGGATATTTAATTGCTAATTAGCACATTTACAAATTTATTTTAACATGTTGAAACAGCATCTTGGAAACTTGTCTGCTTCTCCCAATTCAACAACAGACCAATTACTGAAACTGCAAAGCATAGATTACGTTAGAAAAAGGCGCTTTGCTAATTAGCACAAATATGAAGCAAGGGGCATGGAGCAATTCCATTTTCATTATTGCCCATGACCTGTCCGCGACTTTTACTAAAAATATCCGTGACAAAAACTTAGCCTTAATCATGGCTTGCATGCTGATAATTCTCTATGTGTGAGACTGTCAGTGTGGGTAGCACATTGCACAGAGTAGTAGTTCAGGCCCACTGCAGTTGCTAGTGTCCTCAGAGAGCCTGCGAGGTGGCTGGCGGTACCTGAAAGAGCCCATGATGGTGAACCACTCCATCCTGATTGTGCAGAAGGGAAAGGAGAGAGTACTCTGTGTGCAGCAGCATCTTGCCCTGTCGCTCCTCCTGGGTTTCTATTCCTTTGTCACCCCTTTCCTCCAAGGTAAGAATCTTTGGGAAAGGAGAAAAAAAGCCTTATTCCTTTAGGAAAAACCGAAGTCCCCCCAAATATTTAGCTACAGCTGTACAAGTTTAAACATTCACACGTGCATTTAACAGCTGAATGGAATTACACCAGTGCTTGATTTATGTACTTGCCACGAAGTGTCTGAACTAACATGTGCAGAATGATACAGCATGAATTTGATGAGCTGACAGGAAACACGCATTGCCCTTTGCAAGCACCCCTGATCCTTTCCCCCTTTGTTGCCAGTACACCAGCTCAGTTCCCTTAGTGGCGGTAGTGCAGAGAGAGCTCCAGAAAGCCACTGGTGTGTTAAGCACAGTTGTTTAACCCTGCTCAGAGCAGCAGCAGCTGAGGCTTTGCTTGAGAGCTAACACTTGCACCAATGTTGCTGCAAGTGGGGGTGAATGGCTGGCAGGAAGTTTTAGCAGCCAATCCCCAGTGTATACAAGGCTTTAGACTGTTGCATTCTCCAGAGATTCAGGCAGTTTCTCTGATGGAGCAAGGGTTAAAAAGTCTCAGAGGATCCACAACCCAGGTGTTTTGCTTACCTTTAGTTGATAGAAGTCATCTGTCCCATCCTTTCTTGCCAAACACTGAACAATACTTGGCACCGGGGAGTTACCTAAACGTGGACCTACCAGCACAAAGCAGAACAGATTTGTTTTCCTTTAAAAAGCTATGATTAATTCAATGTTATGTCAATATTCAGCTGTCATACAGTTTGCATAAGTCTAAATCAAGTTCCTTTTTCAGCAGGGCATGAATATCCACACTGTCCGTTTCTTCCCATAGATTGTATTACTCTTAAGAAAACAATAAAGGATGCTGGATTCTGAACCTCCTTGGACAATGGTCCATTTGTTCACAGAAGAGACCTTTGGCAAAACACTGCACAGTGTCCAGCTGTCCCTTATAGAAATACAGATTTCTGCATGCCTAAACCATATAGCTTTTACATTCGCTAGCAGCAGCTGTGGCAAGGAATTCTTGAACCTCTGAATCTAGCTGCCACTCCTAAAGGGGCTGCTCAGTTTAACAGTTTATTGAATGCACCAGAATAACCCACTGTGTTGATTCCCCATCTTAACTAGTCCATTTTTAATAACAGATGATCTGATAGGTTTTATACAATGGACTTCACAGGGATCTTGGAGTTATGCAAAATAACTCTAAAAACTATACATTATGCAAGTGACAGCCAAGAGCTACTGGGAGGGAGGAGGGGGGAGGTCAGCCAACAGGACACATACCAAGGAGAGAGCAGCCACTGTGTTACTTCAATAAACTGTGTGCGCGCTAATTTAACAGCATATTCAGAGTGAAGTGGGGTTGAACATACACCCCAGGGCTCCTTAGGGGAACCCTTCCTACTACACATCACCCTCAAGAAGAGAGTTTGCCTTTGGATACAATTTAAATATTCAGTCCCCAAATCAATAAAAGCAGGGGTTCACAGTTCTGCCCCTAATGGCTATGCCTGTCCTGCATTACAAACAGCCTTAATTTTCCAGTTACAGGAGCTCCAAGGATTGCTGCTTTGCCAACATCAGATGAAGCGAATTTTGCTAGGCACAAAAACCTAGATTACAATTCTGCTTTGACTCATTTTATTGAATCGGTTTTCCTTAAGCTTCGCAACCATTAACGTTCCACCTCATACAGCCCAGGGGATGAAGAAAACCTCTTCTGCTTACCTAGGATGAAAGGGCCTGCTCTCTTGGCATTACTTCCAGAAATCCCTGTACAAAGAGCCTTTGCCTTTGCGGATGTTTCCCCAGCTCCTCTGTCTGACGCTCGCCGCTTCATCCTCAGCTCTTGAAAGACAGGGAAGATCACACTTCAGTGAGTAACAAAGCTCTTCTCCTTGCACCAAACCCTATCTTGTGCTGGAAACCTTTTACTGGATGATGCACAGCACCTCTGCCTATTTGTATAGTAGAAGGCAGTTCCTACTGACAAAACGCTATGGCTCATCTACTGGCGGATGAATTGGGAGCTACAGACTTCATGCATTTCAGGAAGGTACAAGGAACAAGGCAGCTTCATTAGGATGGAATGTTCCTAGATCAGTTATTTGACACATGTAATTGGGCCGGGGGAGGGGGAGAGAGAGAAGAATCTAAATAATTAAAACTTGTTTTACGGCAGACTAAAGCACCTGAATGAACACATTCTAAAAAGCTTCAGAAGAAACTGCCTCTGTTCCTCCAAAAAACTCTGAAGTCAACCCATGAGACCCTAGGGGTTTATTCACAGAAACACTTATGCTTTAAGGATTGTGGCCAACTCACCAGCTATTGAGAAGCACAAGAGTCTTTACAGTTCTCTGCACTTAGTGGAATAAAACTGATCATTTGGCTGAATCACTACATTTCAGCTTTCCCTGGGACAGAGCATGGGGGGGGGGGGGGAGAGGGCGCATGAAAGATGCATACATCTCTATTAGTTACTTCGGGATAATTAGCTAATTCATCCACAATTAACAACTTATTTGTAAATGAGAGAGAAAAATTATATATATTTTATAGTTAGTGTAAACTAAAATCCCCCTCTCTTTGTCCCTGTTTACCCTATAACCTAATTTATACTCTTATCCCTTCACTATGTTCATCCAGCTGGACTGAGTTGAATTCAGGCACTTTCAGTCTGCTGTATAAAAATCACTGTCTCTCTCGTATTTCTGTGCTTCGCACTGTCTAAGGAAAAGCACACTGCCACCAGTTCTCAACAGATATTTTGCGGTGGACAAATTCGTAATGAAAAAACCTGGATGTGAGCTCCCTTGCTCTACCGCCATGCAGGAAAATACTCCTGTCCATCACAGGAATGTCTTGCATGCATCCAAATGTGCAGATAACAGCATTATATATAGGCAGACTGAAGGAATGGATAATCACTCTGGACTAGGCTCTGGAGTGTGTTACCGTCTCCTTATTCAGGTATTGCAGAGATGTTCTGGACTCTTCTCAAATGAACCAGCCTTCTGTTCCTCAGAGCCCTACAGAAAATGTATTGACGTAGCCCTGCAGCCCCAACAGCTAAAGGTCCAGGTTAATCCAAGTCTCCGATTGGTCACAACACCTCTCTCTCTATAGGGTACAGTCTTGCCTCAGTTCAGTGGCAAGAGAATTTGTCCTCAGGTTGGCTATGAAACTATTGCCGTTGCTACATTCTGCGCTCAGTGGGTTCGCTGCTAGTGCAAAGGTCTTACTCCAGCAGCAGCAGTCACTGGCGCGAGCACCAGTCTGCGGAGAGTTCCCCTTACACCGCACTCCCTTCCCTGGCTTAGGAGTCATTTTAAAGAGAGGTTTCAGAGTAGCAGCCGTGTTAGTCTGTATCCGCAAAAAGAACAGTTATAGTGGACCACAAGCTAAATATGAGTCAACAGTGTGATGCTGTTGCAAAAAAAGCAAACATGATTCTGGGATGTATTAACAGGTGTGTTGTGAGCAAGACACGAGAAGTCATTCTTCCGCTCTACTCTGCTCTGGTTAGGCCTCAGCTGGAGTATTGTGTCCAGTTCTGGGCACCGCATTTCAAGAAAGATGTGGAGAAATTGGAAAGGGTCCAGAGAAGAGCAACAAGAATGATTAAAGGTCTTGAGAACATGACCTATGAAGGAAGGCTGAAAGAATTGGGTTTGTTTAGTTTGGAAAAGAGAAGACTGAGAGGGGACATGATAGCAGTTTTCAGGTATCTAAAAGGGTGTCATAAGGAGGAGGGAGAAAACTTGTTCACCTTAGCCTCTAAGGATAAAACAAGAAGCAATGGGCTTAAACTGCAGCAAGGGAGGTCTAGGTTGGACATTAGGAAAAAGTTCCTAACTGTCAGGGTGGTTAAACACTGGAATAAATTGCCTAGGGAGGTTGTGGAATCTCCATCTCTGGAGATATTTAAGAGTAGGTTAGATAAATGTCTATCAGGGATGGTCTAGACAGTATTTGGTCCTGCAATGCGGGCAGGGGACTGGACTCGATGACCTCTCGAGGTCCCTTCCAGTCCTAGAACCTATGAAAAACAGGAGTACTTGTGGCACCTTAGAGACTAACAAATTTATTAAAACATAAGCTATGCATCCGAAGAAGTGGGCTGTAGCCCACGAAAGCTTATGCTCTAATAAATGTGTTAGTCTCTAAGGTGCCACAAGTACTCCTGTTCTTTATTTTAAAGAGAATGCTCCAACTCCACATTGATTAACTGGATTCATTCTAACACATTTTAAAAGCAGTTCAAAAAGGAATGACTAAGACTTTCAATAGGAACTGCCTTAAACAAATTCCTTGCAAAGTTTCAATGACTTCTGGGCAGGGGAAGGGGGCTTTGAGTACTTGTTAACAGTGCTGATGTTTAAAAGGTGAGAGAGATGGATACATTCTTCCCCCTCTCCAGCCTTGACTAGGTAGAGTGGGAAGTTCACACCTCCGGTGGCATGAACTTTTCACTGACTGCTGACTCAACATGACACCACTCCTCAATTTATACAAAAGCACTTACCACTGTGCCCAGCAGAGCAAGAAATTTTACAATAGGAAGTGGGATGTTTCCATGAAATCAATCAGGAGGTTTAGATTCCCCCATTACTGACCCATATGTATATTTGGTTTTGCCTTTAAATTAAGTATTAACTGAAATTAACTGAATTCAGTTATGGCGCCCATAAGGTTTAGTGGTTAGAACCAAGGTCTGGGTGCCACAATGGTCTTAGTTCTGTTCATGCTGCATCACTGACTTGCTACTTGACCTTGCTGAAATCACTCAATTCCCCGCAATTTAATCATTCCAGATGGAAATATGCACAAACAAAATTTCCCTGAGGAAACCCCCAGCTAATACATATGCTGCAACAACTGGCGCTGTGCAATCTGCGTTCATTAGGACTCACTGGTGCACATGGCGTTGTCGTAAACAAAATAATCTGAGGACTCACGTTGTAGTTCAGCATCAACCATATCTTTATTCTTCTTCCAAACTAGGTTTTCCAATGCCTCAGGAGACAGCAGGCATCACTCTGGAGAAGGCTGGATGGTGGAAAGGTCCGGGACTCTGTAAATGTAAAAGATATGCACTTGATGCTATGGTTCTCGGATTATTTTTGACTATGATAACATGGTAGGCACCAAAACTTCTGTAATTTGCAACGTCTATGTTTTGTTTGCCTTGGAATAACCTCCAGATCCCTCTCCAAGATTCTGCTTGTGGACAAGCGAGTATGGCTACCGAAGCTCTGTTACTGGAAAGTTAAATGTACGGATGGTACTGTACAAACAGAAGACAAATACTAGCCTCAAGGATCTTTCTAATGATATTTTGTGGTGCAAGCCGGATCATTTAGAACTCAGTAAAATCTAGCTAAATGGTTTTCAAGGGATGCCTGACTGTTGAGCTTTTACCTACATAAAAATTAATAAGGCTACCTACCACTTTCATGGAAGGAGAGAAGGAAATGAATTCCTCAGCATCAGCAACTATTTTTGTATTGCTATAAAAGGGTTAATATATGCACAAAGTTTGCACTTCAGACAGTGCATCAAACTTTGTCCTTCCCAGAAACTAAGTTCTTATTGAATCCTGGTTGCACAAGGACCTCTCTTTAAAAGGGCCAAGAAAACCTGTGACAAAAATAATTCCACTAAAATTCAGTATCATTTCCAGTTAATCTGGTCACAACTCAAAGTCATGCTCAAGTAAGGATTGCAATTAGGATTTAGTCAGCCAGTCAGTGTATTAAAAACCAACAGATTATTACAAACATCTGAGGTTTAAATATTGCATAACACAATTTGTACAGCTTTACTAAACCCCAACAATGTTTTAATCCCCTTGTATTTGTTTAAATAATAAACTGCAGTTGAACCTAAATAAACGCATACGTGACCATATTTGGGACACAACAAAAGTTAATCTCCTTTGAGGCCAGATAAACTGTAAAGTCGCAATACATCTGGTTACTGGGACTTGTTTAAAAGGCTACCTAGCACTGTACTTTGAATGTCATCTTCAATTTTTAATATTTTGTCTGACAACGCCAAAGGACTTAGCACTAGGAGCTAAGACCGCAATGAACATTTTTCTAAGGGTTGGTCTACACCTAAAAATGTAGGTTGACCTACTATGTTGCTCAGCAGTATGAAAAATTTACACCCCCAAGAGCCGTCGTTAAACTGATCTAAGCTCCAGTGTAAACACCGCTAGGTCAACGAAAGAATTCTTCCAACCATTTAGCAGCTGCTTCTTGAGGGGGCGGATTTAGTACAGCGGTGGAAACCCCCCTTCTGTAGCTGAAGCAAGCGTCTACACTACAGCAGCGTGGCTGCAGACATAGCCTCAGTCACGCAGACTTGTGCCGGATGGGCTGTAGCAGTGCAAAGGAGGCAAGCTCACAAACCTACAAGCATGGTCTACGCAGCATTTTCACTATGAGTTTATCACAAACAGAGTGGGAGGAGTTCTCATTCCGGCCCTGTTAAAGTGACACTGACTTAACGATCACACTCCTGTCAGAAAATTTACCTGCTGTTGTTACAAGCAATGTCCAAAACGGCTGGGACTGAACGGTTAAAGAAAATCCTGTTTTCAGTCTGTGCATCTGACAGCACTTTGTCTAGCTTGTTTCTCCCTCCGTAGGGCATTTTGCCGGTTTAGTTTGGGGATCTCACACAGCAACAGGGAAGAGAATAACTTAATAAATAGGAAAATGCAATTGTAAAGCTGCAAAAATTGACAGGGGGACTCAGGTGCAAGGATAGCACCTGAAATTACTTTTAACTCATGTTTTGAAATTGAGAGGATTTCATGTTGAAGCTCCTTTAAGCAATGGAACATGAATTAAACCCAAGACAGAAAGAGAAAGTCCCAGAAGCAAAAGGAAGAAAGCCAAAGGCAGCTGCTCTCAAAAATACCAGGAAGATGGTTCCCTTTTCTGCATTTACTGACATTGCATAACCCTGATTAAACGAAGGAAAGTGGTCAAAAGGCCACAGGTTTCACGGTGCAGCTTCTTTCTTAGTAACTGGGGAATGCCCACAGAGACACAGGCTTGTTTCACCTACAACACTGCATTGCTTTGAAAAACAGGATCTAGGGGATGACTCTATTGAGGCCTTTCAACATGAATGCCACTGTGCTGCCTTTACTTGAAACTGTCCTCTACAGAATGCATCATCATCACAGCCCTGATAAACTGCAATGCAAGAGATTCCCCGCCCCCTACCAAGTCCACAGGTATACAGAACATGCAGATCTGCTAGTGCTTCTGTTTTGTCTTAGCCCTGAGCACTGCCATTAGAACGCTCATTTCAAGAGGGGAGCACTTGTATCAAATATTTGATAATGGGCTCTTCCATCTAGCAGAGAAAGGGATAGCACAATCTCATGGCTGAAAGTTGAAGCTAGCCAAATTCAGACTGGAAATAAGGGCATATTTTTAAGCGAGTGAGGGTAATTAACCATTGGAACAATTTACCAAGGGTTGTGGTGGATTCTTCATCACTGGCCATTTTTACATAAAGATTGGATGTTTTCCCAACAGATCTGCTCTGGGAATTAATGTGTTAGTTCTCTGGCCTGTGTCATACAGGGGGTCAGACAACATCACAATGGTCCCTTCTGGCCTTGGAATCTATGAATCCCACTGAAACCTGGTCTACAGGCTGCCAGCTCAGATACCAACTATTTAATTATATTCTGAAAAGATCTAAGTGTTAAGTCATATTTAAAGGGACACCATCTAAACCAGTAGACCTAAAAGTAGATCCAGCAGCTGTGTTCGGAAGCACTGATGCTAATCCTGCACTTTGACTGTATGCTCAGTTCTTGTGAGCACAGAGGACAATGAAAGAGATGGGAATCTGGTTCTGCAAGCACTGCAGAAAGCTAGATAATCTGCAGTCCCCTCCATCCCCAAAGGGCTTCACAGGATCCCCAGCCTCCCTTAAAACAATCACAGCTTCCTTCCAGCCAAGGTAGGTTGGTGGTACATGCCAATGGACCCCGTCAACACTACCCCTACATCAACTGGAGGAGGTGCCAGAGAGAAACAGGAAGTGTCAGTTACTGCAAAGGCCAAATTATGTTCCAAACTCCAATTTCCTTTTGGTAGAATGTTTTACCACCACTGATCTGCCAAAGCAGCAAGAGGCTTTCCCCTGTCCTGTTTGCTCACAAGAAGAAAGCAGACAAATCTGAGGATTACTGCATCATGCAAGGATTTCTTGCTCTGCAAAGGCATAATGAACAGGGTACCAAAGAGCTAATGAATAGTAATAATCATGGCCCTGTGTACAATGCAATTATGCAACCATGCAAATTGCAGCATAATTGTTAATTATTTTAAGATTGCTACACAATCATGCTCTAAAATCTACACTTGCTTTAACAGAAAATCGAAGTCTTTAGCATTATGATGGTGAAGAAAGAACCACAGATGAAATTCTGCAATGTCATCTGCAGATAGTCTCAAACAGTGCTTTATAGCTGGATCTCATTCTCACCTCAGGAGCCTAAAGAGATCCATTTTAATAGTACAGGATTCAACCCTAGTTTACTAAACCGAGTGCCAAAATGATTTCTGCAAAAGCTGCCTGGAAATATTTTGCTCTAGGGACAGCACAGTTGTGCATGATGGCCCAGCAGTGCTCTCTCTCTCCATAAAAGAATGGAGACCCAGCAAGTCACCTTCCTAGGAAACTCTGCATTGTCGTAACTTCTAAATGCCTAAAGTCAGCTGACAAAAGCAGAAAAGATTGATTGATCCGGGACAAAGATCAACGGCAAAGGAGACCTGAATTTGCTGGAATTTAAGGATTACAAGACAAGCAGCAAAAATTGCAATTGTACCCAGGGTTTGGATGCATCAGCTACCACAGGGCTGTTTCTCACTACAACAGCTCGTGCTGGGTTTAGAATTGAGGCTTCCAAATAAAGTTGCTTCATTGGTCTTGCATTTAGTATCCCCAAACCTCCCAGGAGCTGAACAGGCAGTTTTTGAAAGAGTCTCCGAGCTTTACTTGCAGCAAGTAGCAGCCTTCAGAAACCAGGATACCTCCAGAAACAATTCAAAGCTGAACTGGTGAATATTCTCACACTTGTAGGTTTTTGCTTTGCTGAAGTGATCACTGAAGTGCCTGAAACTTTTGTATCATTTCTAAGATGGAAACACTGCAGGCAAAACGAGATAGGCAAACAGAGTTACAAGCGCAGTTCCCAGACTGCTAATTTAAACATGGCACAGGACAAATGAATCATTTTCCCCCGGAGACTCCTGGCAGCTACAATTTGTCATCGAACCTGAAACGTCAGCTAAAGACATAGAAAGGAAGAGACGCCAGTGGAAACAGCCTAAATAAATAAATAAAAATCCGCTCACCACCACTCGGGCTGCTATGCAGCTAGGGGAGGCTCAAAGCTCCCCCCACATATCCCTGGATTATTGATCTCTTCCTCATGCTGCAAGAGACCCTCCGTCTAGGTACAGAACACTGGACACAGATCCTTCTTCCACTGGTGCCAGGAGAGGCCAAAATACTGCTTGAGTGCGAGGCTCCCCCAACACCTACTGCATCAGGAAGACAAGGAACCCACATTCTGGTTCTCAGTGGAGTTACTTGGCCCTCATGACTGATATTTCAGTGTCCATAGAACTGTGCTTCTCCCTGCAGGATTCAGTCCATTTTCCAAAACAAAATGGCATTACCGGTTTTGCACCGAGGGACAGAACAAAGGCCCTCAGACCTGTTTATTCCTAGGAAGGGGAAGCCACATTAGCATCTCCTTGCAGAGCTCAGCAGCTTTAGAGATGAACTGCACAAGACCCAGCCATTTGCAATGCATCTGGCATCTTAACTTGCTGGCTTTTCCAGCCAGCATTTTGGGCACTTGTTAATGTCCAGCAATGTATACTCAGGCTCTCTTGAGAATAAGACCAAAAACGACTGGATACTTCCAACACAAGTTACAAGAGTTAGCACAAAGGTTACTGTTCTGCTGGCTTCCTCCAATCCACTGATACCAGGCACCTGATCAGACAGGCTTCAATGCCAGTTTTAGATTTTACTGAAATTTAAACAGCAAAAGATGACATTTGAGTCAACAGAACAGGTCAAAAATATATCTGTTTGCCTGTAAACGTTTACCAGCTAAAATTCATTCCCATTTAATCAAGGTTATCAGATGTCTTTTAAACTTGGTGTGCAGAAGAGAGGTTACAATGGACATGACCTTCAATCCAAATGAATGATTTAAACATTTACTGAAGTTTAACACAGTAAAACCTCAAGTATGACTTGACTTATCAGTTGGGAGATTATGGTGAAAAACAACGTTCCAAGAAAAGTATTTTCATGTGTCTCCATGAGCCACTTCCCACTTGGAAAGAACTGTAGAACTTCTGAGACAAAGCTGCCCAGATCATCTCAATACAGGACTCAGACACCTATTTAAACAAACTCCCTAGAAGCCTGGTTGTTCAAAATTGACTGGACCTGAGATGAGCAAGAGGCCCTGGCTCCTGGGTTAAGGGAAGCTTTGTAGGTCAGATTCAAAATATGAAGGGAGCATGATAAAGTAAGGAGGTTGCAACTTGGCCTGGTGATGCCAGAGGTCAGTGCAGCAACTTACTTTACAAGCCAGGACCTTTCCTTTCTCCCCTGACCATGCTACCTCCAAAGAATGAATGCAAAGATCAGCTCCACTCTCCTTTGGGTGCAAAGCAAGGGCTCTTCAATGGAGACAATCCCCTTCACTACAAGAAAGGTAAGTGCAGAGGGTAGCCAGTGAAGTAGAGACCTTTCTAAAAAAAGGAAGTACAAATCAAGTTAGTTCCTCTGCCTTACAGAGATGGCAGTAGTTTGGTGCTGATTCAGTTTATATGAACACTCAGTTTTAATCAACTGAAATACTAATAAACCTTCAGAAATATAACAATTCTATACAGGAAACTAAATTACATGAAATGAAAACCTGTCAGTACAGATTCAAAGAGCCCAAAGTTTAAGACTGAGTCCAGTTATTCAAAAGCACCACTGAGACACACAAAGAACTGTGTATTGAGTTGAAAGCCCTTTTGTAGGAACAAAGCCTTCTACAGAAACATGGCTGGAGGGGGCAGGGAGAGGGAGTCTAGACTCAGGAAAGCTTTGGCTTATGCCCTTGGAAATCTGCAGACTGATTCCGGCTCCTCCCCTAACTGAATGATTAAAAGAAAACTTTAGAATTGAAAAGCAAAACAGTTTTTCTAATTAAAAGCATATAGAAGAGTGTGGAACAGAGAGAACAGTTAAGGACTGTCAGTGACAGGGAAACATTTTCTTATTGGCTATAAGATTAGAGGACAGGGCTGTCTTTACACAATCCCTTTCTAACTAGTAAGCTTAACTGTTTAGTGCAGGGATCTCAAACTCAAATCACCACGAGGGCCACATGAGGACTAGTACATTGGCCCGAGGGCCGCATCACTGACACCTTTTCATACAAAGATACAAAAGCCCTACCCCCACTCCACCCCTTCCATGAGGCCCCGCGCCTGCCCCGCCTCTTCTCATCCCTTCCCCACCCCCATTCCAACCCCTTCCCCAAAGTCCCCACCCCAACTCCGCCCCCTCTCTGCCCTGGCCCCACCTCTTCTCCGCCTCCTTCCCTGAGTGCATCATGTCCCCACTCCTCCCCCTTCCCTCCTGGAAAGTTGGAAGTGAAAGCATTGGCAGGTAGGCTGAGGAGCGGGGATGGAGGCGTGCTGGAGGGGGTGTGTGGAAGCGGGGGGTAAGGGGAGCTATGGCGGGCCGCAGGAAATAACTCCGCAGACGCCGCATGTTTGAGACCCCTGGTTTATTGCTGGAGACAGATCAAACATTTCATTTAGTATCCAGGTTTCCAATCCATTCAAAAAATACACGCTTGCAGCCATGGTCTATAAGCTTGATGCAAAACCTATTAGGACATGGTACAATGCGGAGGGAGCGCGTACAAATGAAGTGCTGCTGCATCCCGCAGATGCCTGGAAAGGACAGCCACTGCTGTTTGTATAGGAACTCCATGCCCAGCGCATCCCTAATTCAGAGGGCTGCAATTCACACAGAACTTGCATAAAGCCGTATTTGTTTAAAAAAAAAGTACCCATCACATAAGATGTTTATTACACTGAATTTTATTTTACTTAAGTTACTGTGTGTATTTAGCTGCAGTAAGGCTCCCTTTGCATGCACAGAATATTATTGTATGACTCATGCACATGCTGACATTTTTATTCTTTGCAGTGAAGTGCTGTTGCTGTTTTTAACAGGAGATGTAATATACCCTATAACCCTAACTGGGCAGAAAGAAAACACTTTAGAAGCTGCATTTCAGATTGCCTACAAGGTCCTTATGTGGTACAACCTGACTAATGCAGAGTCTTTTACATGACAGCTTGCTTGACACCTGTGTTCCCTCTAAGGTGTGCACCTGCGTGGCGGCACAGGAGCCCATCAAGGGCTGCGCACCTGATGAGGAGAGCCGTGTAGGCGCGTAGCCACAGGGGCCTGGAGACGAGAGGGGTGTAGCGTGAGGTGGGATATAGGGAGTGGGGGGGGAGGGCATGCAGGGCTGCGATGGGGGGGGGGGAAGTCCTCTCTCCCCACCACAGCAGCCTGCACCCAAAACCCCTCATCCCCAGCCCCCCCCCCCCCACAGCCAGCACCCCCAGCTGGAGCCCTCACTCCAACCCTCTGTCCCAACCCTGAGCCCCCTCCCACATCCTGAACCCCTCATCCGCAGCCTCACCCCAGAGCCCTCACCGCCCCCCCCCCCGCATCCCTACCCTAAGCCTCCTCCCACACTCCGAACCGTCGGCCCCAGCCCTGCCACACATCACCTCCGTATTGGTGCAATAACAAAATTCATTCCACACATGGATGGAAAACTTAGAGGGAACATTGCTTGATACCAGCACCATAAACCCACAAAACTTGCATGCTGATTACAACTCACAGGAGAAGGACATTCCTGACGATGAACTAAAATATGGATGGAACTTCAGCAATCCGAGCACCAGCTTCCAAATAGAGAATACACCAAATGGGAGTGTGGTACCCTATTTAGAAAACCCAGAGCATTCCCAAGTCTCCTCTGCAAACAGAGATAACACACGGCTTATTCAGACTAAAAGCAAAGTGCAGTGCAGTGAAATCGATAGGGTCATCCTTAATCAAACAGCAGCTAACAACCTACAAGGCTTCCCTTTGTGTGGTCTTTAAAAGGAGATGATGCCATAACATCCTAAGGATAAAAAGCAGCTGAAGATGATGGTGCTTTTAAGCAATATGATTATGTGACCAAATCATTAGTGCGGATGCCACAGAGAAACAATGAAAGGATGTAGCGTTAACACTACAGAATGAGGGAAATACTTCCTGCATCCTAATGACTGCCATTGCTCAGGGACTGTTCACTAAACAGGCTTTAATACAGGCTCTTCTTCAAAAGGAGAATGTGCCAGAACCCGCCCCTAGGTCTATTTAGACAGAGACACAAGTCTGAGCTCCTGTTGTTTTCTTGACCCCACCTAGAGACCACTGACTTCTCCGACCAAATGGCTATTGGACCACTGTTTTGTAATTGGCCATAGGAAAAAGAATCTCTTCTGCAGAGGAACACCTCTGCTCCTGTTACACTTGATTTTGCTCACTGATGCTTTCGAGTGACGGATGAAACCTTCCCATTGGTTAGGATTATTTGTTACGTTCATCGGCAAAACAGTCTCAGATGCACTGTAGCAGGGCAGGCTCAAACTTTACTACTAACTAGCCGCCTCTCCATTCGATTTCCAGGAAAGAATTCTC
Organism: Emys orbicularis; assembly: GCF_028017835.1. Taxonomy (NCBI): domain Eukaryota; kingdom Metazoa; phylum Chordata; order Testudines; family Emydidae; genus Emys; species Emys orbicularis. The sequence continues at coordinate 3,045,648 of NC_088705.1, read as the reverse complement.
CAGTTAGAAAATGTTTAACGGGAAAGTGAAGACTTGCTCAAGGACTTATTCAGTTAAACTCAGTAAAAATTACAGGTTTTGCACAGCATCTGAGAGAGCAAATCCCACAGCAGAACTTAAGTAGAGGTATGGCCCCTACTCCTGAGCACAGCCTATACTGAGCCAGGGATTTTACCTGGCTGTTACTAGTTGGAAGAGAAAGGGCTCAGACATGGAGAGCCAGAAGACCAATATTCCATGTAACATGGTCTGTGAAGAATTAGAGAGAAAAGATGTTCAATCTGAACTGCAGTAATTTTAAATCTTTATTTGTAAAGTGATTAGGCTGACAAACGCCTCCACAATTAAAGTACCATTTAGAATGGTTTGATCCAGCCCATTTTCACCTAGGGTGACCAGATGTCCCGATTTTATAGGGACAGTCCCGATTTTTGGGTCTTTTTCTTATATAGGCTCCTATTACCCCCCACACCCTGTCCCGATTTTTCACCACACTATCTTGAAAAAAAACAACAACAATGCAGCACCTGACACTTCAGATACCTGCCAGAACATGGATTGTTTTCTGAAAAATAGCCCGCCAGATGCTGGTAGCTAGAGATTATGCTATAGTGAGAAGCCACTCAGTAGGAGTTTCACACAGAAACAGAATCGGGCATGAGGCTGCTGATACAGGGCTTTACCTACCTACAATGGCAAAATTCAGACCTGTAATTCTCCACCAGTCATGGCAATGGTGGAAGCTGTAGTGCAGCCAGAACTCAGATACAGAGTGAGTTGACTTGGTGGGTAGAGAAACCTGTGCCCTTTCTTCACGACAGCTACCACTGGTAGAACTGCACCAGTAGAGAATTATCCATCTGATTTCTCCTAGTGTAGACAAGGACTAGACATCACACAGTTCTGGCTAGTCATCTAGCATTTAACTCCACTTCTCCTGAAGCCTCGCTGGGCTTACCCTCTGCCCCCTATGCACAGGGACATTCTTACCGAGCTGGTATGCCCAGCCACTACCCTCTGCAAGACCTACTCTCACTGTGACACCGCCAGGAAAGGAGTCAAAGCCACTGAATTTGTTCATACAGTAAAAAGGGTTTTGGCTCCGCTATGCATTACCTGTTGCTGAGTTCTTTTGTCCTCCTCCCCACTGATCTGACGCCCACCACATCTGGTATTAAAATGGAGTCTCTCCAGGGTAGGAGCTGTGTTTTATTTGTCCTGTGAGGTGCCTACAATACTGTTAGGCACTAATATAAATAGTAATGTACATTGAGTCTAATTCTTAAACTTCAGCCATACTAGCACAATGTTAAAGAGATTCTGAAAACAGTTTAATGCAACATGCCGAATAAATGCTTTAAAAAAGTAAATGGAAAATTTGTTTTGCTTTTTTTAAGCTGCCAAGTCCTGAGTTCAGGATTCTGTACTTCTCCTGCAAAGGAGGATCAATCACAGCACCAAGACATGCAGCTTCCTGGTCTGCTTTCAGCACTTAAGAAATCATCTACTACACAGAAGAGTCTCATTCACATTCAAGATCAGAACCACTGAGCTAACAATAAACAAGATGGTGTTAGAAGGAAGAGGTGGTTAGGCAGCCAAAATATAAGAATTACAGACGCTCTCTTGTCATGTCTGAAGTGAGTGGGGAGGGGCACCTGTGGGTTCTCCCAATGACAAATTTAAGACAAGACTGATATTTTATATACTGCAACAATGAAGCATCTTAATCCAAGTTTCACTGTTAAGAGCCACCAGTAAATAACAGAGCAAAATGACAAGGTACCAGGTAGATCAAAGTAAAACGGGTTCTCCATTATCTTATTCAGGTGAATGAAGGGAACAATAGCATAGCCACAGAAACTCATCTTCTACTAGCCTCTATCCCCATCTTTAAAGCTTTATTATTGTCTAAGCAGTTCTTATCCGGCACTGTTCACCTCAAGTAAGACAAGTGCGTAAGACAGAGTATGTAAAATTTCTCCTTCATTGCTGGGACCTGAAAAGGACAGACAAGAAACTGCTAAACACTGATTGAAAACAGAAATAGTGCTACACATGAACTGTTTGTTCCCTTGGCGTGGTCACAATGTGCTACTCTGTTGTATGAATGAGTAGGTTGTATCAATCTAAGGCAAAATTAGTGTTACATCCACAATGAAATGCTTGAAAAGACCAAAAATGAGGAACTTGGGAATTTCATTACTTTCATTTCATGCACAGTCATATCCTATGGAGACCCCCATCAGAGTAAGCAATTGAATGGTGCATATAGATAAGTGCACACTACACTTGCCTGGCACCTGTACTGTACATCAGTGTAGAACAGCTGTAGACAAGAACCTGTTAGTTATGATTGAACGGTGCTGGACTGTCTTGTTCTGGGAAGACTCAGGAACCACCAAGATCAGTTAGCAGAGGATAGCTCAAACTTGCACAAACAAGGTGTAGGTTGTTCCAACTAATGTCTTACGACAATCTGGATCCTGGAAAAGAGCGGATATTGTGTGTATGTGTATACACACGTAGAACTACTGAAGTGAGTGTGTACACACATAATGTACACTATGCACACCCAGAATTAATGAAGTAAACTGTTCTTCAGTCCCACAAATGTATTTCAGATGTTACTCAAGACAGAAAAAGCTGCTTTTCAAAGTGCTTCACGAGCACACAGGCCTGTTACTGAACAAGCCTATTTTAGAGCTGTTAGTTGTGGAAGGTATGCAAGCTATGCAGGCTTGGTGAGTTTATCTCAGTGAAAGTCAGGAAGCTTACCTCTGACCAAATGTAGGCAAGGGAATGTGGCAACTGTTTGAAGGCCAATGTGCATGTAGTTGCACTTCTGTAGTTTCATGAACTAGTCCAATAATGATCTAACTTCTGCTACCTTTGAACACATCCTTAAGAGATGAGTCAATAGGACACTGGCTTCCACACCACAAAAAACTGCGCAAGACCAGGAAAATCTCTCTCAGAGATTCAGTGGCCTGGTCAGAAAGAAATTTTGAATGGGAGCATGAAGCCACTTTTCCTTACTAGCAAGTCAGTAGGGGATCTTAAGAGAATCAGGACGTTACACCTCCATTGTTGGGTTTGATGGAAACCTTTACTCAGAAGGCTGTCAATGTTCTCAGAAAGTCATTTCTGTTAAAAGCAAAACTTCCTTTTAAGGTTTTAGCACCGAGCTAAAGAGTCACCCATGTTTTCCCTAAAATTCTTCACTGTAAATTCACACCTACTTTACCTGCAAAGAAAAAAAAAGTCAGACAGTTTCCATGATTCTAAAGTCAAAGCATTTTCTACAGGAAAGTATCAAAGCTGTTACACAAGTGAGTAAAACTATCATCTAATTCTTTCCTAACAGTACAGATGTAAAACCATCTCCACAGGAGTCCATGAGGTTTTCTGTGCACCAACACCAGAAAGGAACACTTAGCACTGGGCTAGTACTTTACATGCAAGAAGTGCTAAACAAACATTAATACCAAACTTAAAGAACTTTTAGACAAAGACATATAGCTCTAAAATCATTTTTGTGCATACATATTTTTTAAAGAGTCAATGGATTAATTTGGTGTTTATGAAAGTAAGATTAACACTGGCTAGCAGGAAAGCCAGTGTGCAAGCTTCTTCGATCAGCTGGGTAACCACCACTCAACCTAGTTCCAGGTCCTTCCTGAACAGCCTGGATCTTCACAGATCAGAACAAAACACTACTAAGGACCAGAGCAGCAGAAAATCAACTACCAGTAGGAGCCTTATCAGGGTTTAAATCCGAAGCCTAGATGCAAATGGCTAGAGTAACTTTCAAGCCCCTCCTCCCCCCACTTACCCTTGGAAGAGTTCACATGCAAGCTTATGTTTCCAACTCTCACACAGCAGGACAGAAGTACAGACAAGTTCAGCACCTTGAACAACTGGAGTTTCAGTCCCTGAATAATTTCATGATCAAGACCACTTCAATCTCTCTAGGCTATTCAATACTTAAACATCCCAAGTACAATATTTGCATACCACACAGCTTCAATATGTGCATAAATTAACTATTTTCTCCTCCAGCTTTCCATCAAGATTTCAGTGTGGCTTCTTCCTAAGCTTGTGTGAAAGCCACAGCGCATCCTAGAAAATATTCAGGCTCTCTCAGCCACCTTAATCAGTTATTGCAGGTTTTAGAGACAACCAGTTATTTACTCAGTTTCTGCAGTTAAAAAAAACAAGATAGTGAGGCAGTTTCCTTGACCCTGCTGTAGAACAATACGGCACTTACAAAGGCTAAACCAGAGACCCAGCCATCATGCTTCTTTTCTTTCAAATCTGAGAATACGAGTCTTCCACCAAGCATTCCAGCTACAGGGCCACCCCCAACGTGTTCGCACTTCTATAGCACCTGTCATCCAGAGCTCAAAGTAGATTGGAAATATTCATTAAGACTTGCACGCCCCCTGCCAGACAGGAAGGCACTATACCCAACATTTACAGATTAAGGTAGAGATGCATGGAAAGGTGATTTTCCTAATGACGCAGTGAGTCAGCAGCAGAACTAAGAACAGAGCCTAGGGCTTATCTACAGGAGGAGAATTAGGACCTATACTTTCCCAGCAGTGCAGTTCCACCAGCTGTAGGAAAGGTATAAGATGTGGTGTAAGTTAAATGAGATGATGGTACAAATATCTGACCCCTGTCTACACTACAGCAGCCAGTGGGGATTATAGGTGCCAATTTTCCTGCAGTAGATGCTGCCAAAAAGTCTCAAGTCCCAGTGACCCGCTGAAACTACTAGATAATACTCTCCCTGGCAATACTGTTTACACTGCATGGTACCCACTCATCCATTCAGATGTAGCCTCTTCCAGGCTAGGACTCCATTCTCAGCATGTTTATCCTCATCATAAAACAGTTTGCACATCTGCAATACTATATGACTAATAACAGGTCTTTGCTGACTCTTGTTTCTGTCATCTATGTAGTTAAAGATTTCAGGACACAGCAAGATAAATAAACCAATGCTGCCAGTCACAGGGCGGGCGCTATCTGAAGTGGGTTATGATGTGGTGAGAACACCCCAAATCATATTACATGTTAAACCTGAAACCAACAGGGCGAATCATCAGACACTGGGAAATGCTGCATTTAGCCCAACAGCCTATAAATAATGATAAACCACCATGCATCAGTCACCTCGGAAACAAAGCAGCCAAGCTGGGGGTGCGGAAGAGGAATGCCTGGATCCCCCTCTGCAAAGTGTCCTGAGAGGCTCCTGGCGAAGGAGCCTGCCTGACAAAGCTATGAAGCGGGGGAGGTCATATATTTTACGGGACCAACTTCAGCGCGTGAAAGAGACACAGAACTCTTTTCAGGTGTAAGTCTAGAAACTTTTCTCTCTCACCAAGAGAAGTTGGTCCAATAAAAGGTACTACCTCCCCCACTTGTCTCTCCAATATCCTGGGACCAAGGCGACTACACCACCACGGCATACAACCCTATACCTAGCCTTTGCCATCACTATCTGTGCTGGACTTCATTACTCAATTTGCTGGGCGGCAAACCCCAGCACTATAGCAGTGGGAGCACTTTGCGGAGACGGTCACCCGTGTTGCTGTGTGTCTCAGCCACAGGCAGCAAACCCCATGCCAAGGACCTTCAGAGAAACTTACAGGGCTCTTGGGAGACAAGCCCATGCACACCCTCCCTCCCCCCCATAATCTGCCCCACAACACAAGCGCAAGCTTTCAAGGGGGGACACTATCTGAACTCCTGGAGAGGGGTTTTAAGCCCCCACCTCTGCTGGACGAAGGCCGTTTCCATGGTTCCTGGTGGAGTAGCCCTGCTCCATTGCTAGGTAACAGGAGAACAGCAGGGGAGGGGAGGGGTTCCAACCAGGGCAACTGTGCCAAGAAAGGGAGCCCCAGTTCAGCAGGCACGCCCCCCAAGGGAGGGGGGCACCTGCCCCGGGAGGGGGGGTTAACCCCCCTCCAGCCCGCCAGGGAGGGGGGCACCTGCCCCGGGAGGGGGGGTTAACCCCCCCCCTCCAGCCCCCAAGGGAGGGGGGCACCTGCCCCGGGAGGAGGGGGGTTAACCCCCCCCTCCAGCCCCCAAGGGAGGGGGGCACCTGCCCCGGGAGGAGGGGGGTTAACCCCCCCCTCCAGCCCCCAAGGGAGGGGGGCACCTGCCCCGGGAGGAGGGGGGTTAACCCCCCCCTCCAGCCCCCAAGGGAGGGGGGCACCTGCCCCGGGAGGGGGGGGTTAACCCCCCCCTCCAGCCCCCAAGGGAGGGGGGCACCTGCCCCGGGAGGGGGGGTTAACCCCCCCTCCAGCCCCCAAGGGAGGGGGGCACCTGCCCCGGGAGGGGGGGGGTTAACCCCCTCCAGTCCCCCAGGGAGGGGGCACCACATCTCCGCCCAGGAGGCAGCTCCCCCGCCGGGTGACCCGCGCCCCCCTCACCGGTCCCGGCGGCCGCTCAGCGCTCCTCACCCATGACCCCCGGGCCCGGCCGGAGGGATCTCCTGCCGCAGCCCAGGCCCGCTTCGGCCGTCCTCCCCGGCTCGCTCCGCTCCCGGCGGCGGCCACCTGACAACGGAAGTGACGCACCCCGCCGAACCCCTCCTCCGCCCGGCTCCGCCCCCATCACTACCCGCCATCTTTTTTCCTGGCGCCTCTGGACAGAGCAAAGATGGCGGCTGCTGCTGCCCGGGAAGTCACTTGATTTTCCCAGAGTCGCTCCTGATTGGAAGGCTGGGCCAGCGCCACCAATGTTGATTGGCTGAAACCTTAGCCGGGCAGGAAGGGGATTGAGGAGTTTGGAGGGTGTTAGTTGCTGATTGGCTGATCGCGGCAGGGGCGGGGTAGGTGACTGGGCAGGGCTGGTCAACTTCACGTGCTGATTGGCTGTGCCCCAGGTGGGCTGGCTTGGGGCATGAGGATTGATGGGTAACTGGGGGATTAAAAAGCGGCTTGGCTGTGATTGGAGGAGAGCTGGGTAGCTACTTGCCAGGTCACCCTTGGGCTCTGTGCAGAGCGGGTGGGGATGGGGCCCCCCCAGCACCTGAGAGGCAAATGCCTGGGGGCCCCCAGAGCTCCCCTCGAATGCCCAGGGTGCTTGCGCAGAGACCAGGGCCCGTCTGCATGGCACATCACAGCAATACCCCCCGCACACCCAGACCTGTCATGGGCCGTGGGGCCCCTCGTGCAGGGCACCGAACGCCCCGACAGCAGCTCGGTGGGCGAAAGCAGCCAAGCGAATGAACTCGCACAGGAAGACGAAATGCCCCATTGCCTGTGGGTTAGGGTGACCAGACAGCAAGCGTGAAAAATCAGGACAGGGGTGGGGGGTAATAGGAGCCTATATAAAAAAAGACACCAAAACCGAGACTGTCCCTATAAAATCGGGACATCTAGTTCCCCTACTGTGGATGGACGTGTCTCACACAGAGACCGTTCTGTAGCTGACCCCTCAGACCTCATCCTCAAAGGAAACCTGTACAACACTTGCCAAAGACGCGCCTGGGAGCTTAAATGCATAACTTTGCTAAGAATCATGGACTGAACAGAGACACTGGATTTGTGGCTTATTACAACAATCTGTAACCCACTAACTGCCCTTTTTGTCCTATGGCTACAGGGATATTAATGGGCCACTTCACCTTAAACGGTCCCTTAAAATATGTGCTAACTATTTATGCTAAACTATCTTATATTTAGCTGTGATACTCACAGTCCCTTTCCCAGAGCTGCGTAGCTGAAAAGTGTGTCTCTCTCACCGACAGAAGTTGGTCCAATAAAAGATATTACCTCACCCATCTTGTCTCTCTAATAGCCTGAGACCGATGTGGCTACAACAACACCGTATACACAAACAACACATGATTAACCTGGGGAACTCCCTGCACAGGATCCCAGAGAGGCCAAGAGCACAGCAGGGGTCAAAAGGATGGGATGTTTCTATGGATACAGAGAGCCTCCACAGCCCAAAAGCCAGGATTACACACAACCCCCTTCTAGCAGCCTTGGAAGAATCTAGATACTCCTGCTTCAGTGCCTAGGCCAACCTTTCCCTGGCAGGGTTAACTCTCCTTGGGGGCAGGTCCCCTGCAGGGCTCCTTCCTGTGAACCACCTGCTCCTGGCTGCTGTCACAGATGGGATTCTGGGCTAGTGATCTGATCCAGTCTGACAGTCCCTATGTTCCTGAGCTGCTCTCCCAGATCCTTGGGCTAGGGCCATGGCCAGCGATTTCAGGAAAGCAAGTGCAAGAGGGGCACATGCATGAACCCGCCCCGGGGGTTTCTGAGTCCCCACCCCCAGAGTGGGATGTGATGGGGACACCTCAGAGATGACAGGCAGCCCTTTGTGATCTCATCAGACCCCCAGATGTTTGGCGGCGGGTGATTCATGTCAGGTGTGGTGCTGGAGCAGCCTTTCCTGTGAAGCAGCCCAATAAGCAGCCCCGTTCAGTTTGTGCAATCTCTTCCCAGCCTTCGCTCCCTGCCACTCCTCTGGTGAATCAGCTGCACGCAGAGGGCAGCAGCACATGGGTACTCTAAAGCAATTGCATCACGCAGGGTGAATCATGCAACAGGCAGGACACCCTCCTCCCTCTCTGGATTCTCTCTGCCTCTCAGCAACCGAAGGTGCCTGAGAGGCAACCTCAAAACTCCCAGGAGCATCAGTCAATTACTCCCCTCGTCCTGATTGCACCATCCAGCCACAGGAGAGCTGTGGGTGGAACAGAATGGGGAGGGAGGCAGGGAAGACTCTACTGTATCTGCATTATGCTGGGATATTCCAATGCCCAGTTACTCCACAGCATCATGCCTGCAGGGGAGCAGAGTGAACCAACAGCCCACATGGTCCTTCCTAGACTGTGCCACGTGAGATGCCAGCGCTCGCATTAATGAGCACCAGGAGAAGGTGGCAGGGGACGGGGAGGGAAGCTCCTATCTGTGGCCCAACATGTCAAGTTCTGCTGCAGTCCAGACCCAGCATGGCTAAGGAGACCAGCAGCTCCCTCCCCGTACACTCCCTGGAGCTCTGCAAATTGCCACCTGGGCTGGCCCCAGGGCTCCTGACATGGAGATGCAGCTGAGGATCTCACAGCACTGTACAAATGCTGAGTAGTAAAGGCCCCTGGGCTGCCTGTCTCCCTACTGTGAAGGCTTGGAAACTCCCCAAGGCCTAGTTCCTATACACTCCCACTCCTGAGCGGGAAGCAGGTGGGACTGGGATTGTTCGAAGGTCCCCCCACCCACGTGCAGCTGTCTCTCCGGCTGCTCCAGCCTGGCCCAGAGTCTGCACAAACAGCACTTCCTGTCACTTCCCTGGCTTGAACGGTACCTAGCCAGCCAATGCTGCTGAGAGAAGGTGCTGTTGTTTGTCCTGAGGTCTGTGGGTCCATCCCTCTTCCTGGGAGCTACCTGGACACACCGCAAACTGCCCGTGTGTGTGCAGGGTCGCTTTGTCTTTATGAGTAAGGGGTAAATGTGACACACCCTCTGCTGCCCCCATCCTCCAAGGGGACTTGAGAGGTGCATGCAGGTAGGCTGCAGCATCCCTGGCCTTCACTGACACCCCACACTGCAGCCTGAGGTTTCCCATGCTTCTTTGGGCAGCCCTGACCCCAGGAAGGGCAGAGTATTCTGCTCATGGGAAGGGCTAGCTGGTTTCTCACGGGCTCTGTCTCGGCTGAGGCTGACGCACAGAGCGGGGTTTAATGCCCAACTGATCTTGCTCATGTTATTCACTGCTGAGAGCTGTTTCCAGACACCGCTGGCCCCAGAGCGAGAAGGGACAGTGTCACTACCAGAGCCTCTCCTTATCCATTCAACAGCCCCATTGCATGAACGGGAGACGGTGCTGAGGGACCAAATACATCACAGGGAGGGAGCACAGAATCCAGCAGCAGGGGACGCTGGCTCATCAGGGGACAGATACAAAGCTGCAACCTGTCCCCAAAATCAATCTACACCCATATGCCCCCCCCATCCAGCCAGCCCCAGCTAGCCCCCGTCTATCACAGCTCGGGCTGTAGTTAGGATACAGGGAAATTTGTTTTCTTCCCATGCTGTCCAAAGCCGCTGGGATGTTACATCCCTGATGTCATGGAGCCAGGTTGCCTTGGTGATTGGATGACGCACACTGATGGACGTGCGGGGGGGGGGGGGGGGAGAGGGGAGGTAGGTAGGTAGGTCTGCAGGGCCAGGGAGCTGGCACCTTCCCCAGGCCCGGGTGCAATGCCCCACCCCCACACATTCACTCACTCACAGGCGTTCTGAGAGACACACACTCGTTCTCCTGTTCACACCCTGCTCACTCTCTCAGACACACACACACCTGCAGTCTCTCACCACACACCATCTCTTGCAAGTCTCACACACTCACACCTCCCAGCTCCCCAAATTGGCACGATTGGCAGGCTCTGGTCAGGAGACCACCAGAACTGGAATAGCAGGGGGGCTGCGGGTTGGGATCGAGGGGCATCTGCAGAGCTGGAGTGGGAGAATTTGCCCAGCTCCTGCCAGCACAGCACTGAACACCAGACACACCAGCTTGTTGCTTCACAAGCACCAGATTCATGTCCAAATGCTTTATAAAGTGCATGGAAAAGGGAGGCTCTTGGCTGGGCCCTGGTGGGACAAGTGAGTGAATCAGGGGCCGATTAACATGGAGCTAATTCTGTTGCACAGTCACATCATTATAAATCAATGCCCAAAGTCTGGCTCATCCCTGCTCTGTCTGGATGCCAGCTGGTCCCCTCTTCCCACTGCACACAAGGCTGCTCAGCATCTTCCACAGACACAGTTTGCTAAATAGACCCCTGCCTCCCCGAGCTGCACTGCACAGACAGAGCACGTGTGCCAAGAAAGAGAAACCTAGATACCGGAGGAGGATGGCACAAACCTCTTCCCCCCACCCCAGCTCCCAGGGGCCCTTGAACTCTGGCAGCACCAGCCAGCTTGTGAAATCGGGTGTCTCAGTTTTCCAAAAGGTCTGTGATTCTTGCTGAGTCAGGGCATTTTCCAATTAACTCTCACTAGCTGGAGAAAAACGGAACAGGGGGCAGAATGCATGTGTGAGTGGAGGTCGGGGGGGTCCAGATCTGGGAGGGGTGCAACTGGATGTGGTAGATGTGTGTGTCTGTGGCGCGGCTTTGCCCCCTGCTGGACGAGTTAGGTGAGCCTTGGCTAGGTATGTCATAGCCTAGTCTGGGAACTGCCTTGTAGGAGCCAAGTACTCTGCTGACCAGCACTGGGGGGGGGGGGGGGGGGGGGCTATTCACCCCTGGGCCAAGCGGGTGCAAACACTTCCATGGTGACCGGGCAACGCCTCACCTTCTGCACCTCCGAACATGGCTGCAGGCGGTGCAGGGTGATGGGGAATTCAGCTCTGAACATATTCCAGGAGATGGAATGTAGCCCCCCCTGAAGGTCCAGGGAAAAGCCTCCTGCTGCCCAAGCGCTGGCTCCCTGCTCCGTGCTGTCATGAGGCTGCCGAGCAGCAGTGTGGACATGGCAGTGTCAAGCCCAGCCCCCCCTAGCATTGGGAGCAGGCTGCTTTGTGCCATCATGCGGCACCCACCAGCAGGGCCTGAACGGCAGCCCAGCATCACGTCCCAAACATACCCCATGTGGCCACACAAGGAGCCTAAGGGCAGGGGATGCAGCAGAGGCTAGGGCGTCACAGGCACAGGGAACTGCTGCGCTAACTGGGCTGTCACACCCCCCCCCCCGCTCTCTGTTAGTACAGGGTGCCTGCTCTGCCCCAGACTGCCAGCCCCCCAGGAGAAACAACTCCCCCCAGCCCCAAAGCCAGTGTCTGTTAATGTCCTGCAGACCCTCAAGCCACCCAGGGTGGGGGAAATGGGCTGGTGTCCAGGCTGTCACTTTCATTGCTTGTGCCTGGGGCTGGCCCTGAACCATTCAGGCTGCACCTGACCCTGCAGCAGCTGCTGCCCGAGAGATCCTGGAAAGAGTAAGTAAATCAGCCTACTTCCTTGCTAGTGCCTCGCCTCAGGGCTTCCCAGTTCCACCCCCTCCACAATACAGGGATTCAGCCTCACCCGACCCAGGCCACTGATGAGGAAATCAAGCCACAGGGCATCACTGGCAAAGCCAGGACTAGAACTCAGAAGTTCGGACTCCCACTCCCCTGCTCTAACCATTACAGCCCAATCCCCTCCCCGAGCTAGGGACAGAACCCAGGAGTTCTGACTCCCAGTCCTGCGGCTCCGATCCCCAGACCACAACCCCCTCTCAGAGCTGGGAACGGCAGCTGGAAGTCAAGTCTCTGCTCCCCAGTCCGCTCTCCCCCCACACCCGCACACCATTCCAGCTCCCACACTGCACCTGCCAGCTCCCAGTCCAGCTCTGACTGTCCCCATGTGTTAGTTACCAGCTGAATTGCTGCAGGTGACTCAGCCAACCCCACACCTGCCCGCTCGGATGATAAACAGGAGACAAGGGGTGCGCAGTCATCCTGTGATACAGGCCAGGACTGGGCTGGGAGTGAGAGAAGGGAAGAGACCAGAGCTCCATCTCAGAGGAGCCAGATAGTGTTGATTGGCAAAAAGAGCCCTGTCAAACTAGGATGAAATCATCTATTGCCCTTGGCTGTGACCCAGGCTAACTCCTCCCTGGCTCGAGGGAGCAGCAGAGAGCTGAAGCGCTGGCAGGGACATCTTTTGCTGCGTCCAGAGGGACATTTAGACCGGTGAATCATCAAACAGCAATTCCAGTCCAATTACTTTCCCTGGTGAAAATCACCCCTCTACTTAAATTAGCTAAACCCTCCCTGCCCCTGATGGCTGGGATCCGCGGCTGGCGTGGCTTTGTTGGGTTAGACGGCCTGTCTCTCGTGGAACCAAACGTCAGCACCACGTAGCACTGATCACTCGCTGTGCTCCGCAGAGGAAGGCTAGGCCGGGACAGTGACTTCTGTGATAACACCATGCAGCGCTGGTAGACTGTGCCAGGATGAAGGCAGTAGGAGTTGAAGTCCTCTCCCACAGCAGGTGCAAGGCTGGCAAAAGCGACAGACCATGTGCACAGAAGGATCCTTCTATTATTTCTCCCATTAAGATCCAGCTTCATAGCGTCCCACCCACCTGCTATCAGGAAATGGACAAGCTCAGCTAGACACTATTGACACTAGAGACCCAAACCAGGCACAGGGGGTCCCAGCCCGACTGGCCAAGGGGTCACTATCAATCTCACCTGCCTAGAGATCAGTGACAGGCTAGGAGAGCGTCGGGGCTGTCAGCTGTTAAACAGGGCATAACTATTTCAGGAGCGACTCCTGTTTGTGCATCAGAGAAGGGGATTCATGCCGTTGAGCTATCAGCAGTCTGTGTGCTTTCCTGCCTATGGCACAGCCTGTGCTGCCCACGCTCACAGGGAGTTCCCAGGGCACCGCAGGGGGAAATCTGAGATGAGTGAGTTTCCAGCTGCCTAGGATGAAAGTGTGAGCTGGGAAAGGGCTGTCCAGAAATCCAGGGTGGATTCAGGCAGAGGCTGGACAGGTGGTTGCCTGGGTCACCACATTCCAGGAAGGAATTCCAGCAGAAGCAGCATGCCGTCCAGCTGCCAGCCTCCAAGAACTCAGCCCTAGGAGCAGCCTGGGAAAGGCTGAAGCCCAGAAGAGAAGTTCCCCTCTCCATGAGGCAGGGAAGATTAATAAGAATTAAAGGAGGGTGGTGATATCAAATGAAATGGATTAAAAACTGGCTGCTAAGTCTCAAAGCGTAACGGTAAACATGGAATCATCTAGCAGGTGTGTTTCCAGTGGGGTCCCAGAGGTATCGGTTCTTGGCTCTATGCTATTTAATATTTTTATCATTCATCTAGAAGAAAACATAAAATGATCACTGATAAAGTTTACAGGTGACAAAAAATGGGACAGTGATAACAGAGGACAAGGTCATTGATTCAGACCGATCTGGATCACTTCATAAACTGCAGGATGGGGGACTTTGTCCTGGGAAGCAGCAAGTCTAAAAAAATAAAATAAAACGTGAGAGTCTCGGTGGGTAATCAGCTGAATGTGAACTTCCCATGTCATGCTGCGGCCAAAAGAATGAATGCAATCCAGGGATGCATAAACAGGGGAATCTTGAGCAGGAGTAGAGAGGTTATTTTACCTCTGTATTTGGCACTAGTACAACCACTGCTGGAATGGCACATCCAGTTCTGGTTCCCACAATTCTAGAAAGAAGTTGATAAACTGGAGAGGCTTTTCCCTGAACTCATGAGAACGATTAAAGGATTAGCAAACATGCCTTATAGTGATAGACTCAAGTAGCTCAATATATTAACAAGAAAAGATTAAGGTAAGTCTGTAAGTATCTGATGGACTGCAGAAGAGAGATCACTGGGAATTTTAAATCAAGATTGGATGTTCTTCTAGAATTATTCTAGGAATTATTTTGGAGACGTTCTGTGGCCCATGTAGTATAGGAGATCAGACTAGATGATCACAATGGCCTTCAAATCTATCAATCTGTGAAAGAGAAAGGAGACTAGGGAGAGGAAGAGAAGGGAAGGTGGGGATTTCCAGAGAAGCTTAAAGGCTTGTCTACACTTCAAATTTAAATTCACACCCTACCTTAATCCAAAGTGCAATAGCTGTTCTTGACTCTGTGTGGAGTCTCTTATTCTAGAATGAGCATATCTTCTTCCAGTTTAACTTAATCTACTTTCGAAGTAGGTTAGGCTAAACTGGAACAAGGCACTAAGGCTACGTCTTCACTACAGGGGGGGGGGGGGTCGATTTAAGATACGCAAATTCAGCTACGCGAATAGCGTAGCTGAATTCGACGTATCGCAGCCGACTTACCCCGCTGTAAGGACGGTGGCAAAATCGACCTCCGCGGCTTCCTGTCGACGGCGCTTACTCCCACTTCCGCTGGTGGAGTAAGAGCGTCGATTCGGGGATCGATTGTCGCGTCCCAACGAGACGCGATAATTCGATCCCTGAGAGGTCGATTTCTACCCGCCGATTCAGGCGGGTAGTGTAGACCTAGCCTAAGAGTGTCTGCACCAGGACTTGTCAGGAATAGGAGTTATTCCAGAATAACTCCAAGTGTAGACAAGCTCTTACGCTGGTAAATTGCAGGCTGGATGCACACACCTTGTGCTGATTGCCACGGACAGAGGTTTTCCTGGTTAACTCCTTTCTCGGATTCATGCTACGGCTGCTGTCAGTTACGTTTCTGTTTGTACCTTCCTCCCTTGGGTATGAAATTGTGATGTGCCAGGCCTCTGTCAAAGGGACTGTGTGTCCAGTCCTGTTCAACATCCCAACTTCCCCTCTCCTGGCACCAATTCCCCTCCCCCCACACCTCCCAGGATAAGCCATGCAGAGATATGTCACCAGATGACCCAAAAATAGCGGGCTCCAGAAACCATGGCTGCTTGGTGCTTTCATTTAACCAAGAAACAAGTCACTTCTGACAGCCTATTCCTTCCTCCTGCCCTTTGGTCACAACACAGTTATCCCCCGAGGGCTCACCCACTGCATGCTCTGAACAGTAAAACAGCAACACAATACAGAAAGGTTCTGAGCTCATCTGCTTGCTCAGCCGTGCTCCCAAGGGTGCAGGCAGTGGCAGGCTCCACACAAAAGCGGCCCTCCACGTGCATCATGTCAGGCTTTACTTCTTCCCAGGGCCTTGTAGCTGATCACCAGCTTGCAGTTGGCAAACTGTAGGCAACCCGATGCTCTACCAATAAGAAATACACTTCCCATTCGCACAGCTCCATACACAGCCTCCCCCCCCCCCAGTCTCCCACTGATTTTAGCCCTGTCACTATAGACTGACTTTTGTCTCAAGCTGTTTCTATTATGGATGTTTTTAAAATTACAGCTGCACTGGCAGGAGTCAGAATGAACAAACTATGAAGTCCCACAAGAGCTAAGGCCTTCAAATAATTGAGAAAATTAACAGATAGGGTTTTGTAGATGGAACACTCCTTCTTAAAGATCTCAGTTAAAAAAGGCCAGCTGTTCTTGAGCAGGTTCACACACAGAGTGATGGAAACAAGCACAGGATCAGCCCTGGGTCCAGAATCTAACTAAATACTGAAGGGTTGGAGCAGAGTCAATGAGACAACGCCTTGCCATTATTCTCTCAACTAGAATAGCACCTAAAGGGCCTGAGCAGATGCCACTAACATCCTGTGCAGCATAGAAGGGCGAGAAATGGGGTGACTTAGACTAACCTGCAGCTGGGATGTGAACTCCCAACAGGGCCCTTGGAACACTCACGGAGGGCCAAGCAGTGCTGCCGAAGCAGCCGCTCTCGGAGATTTGGCAGCTGTTGGGAATACAGTTAAGCAAGGGGTTCACGTCAGCGTTTTCCTAACTCCAGTTGATCCCCATGTGCCGCAGCAGCACACAACCAGTGGTAGCTGTGGATACGCTGAGCTGTTGTTGAAGTAAGGCTATCCAGTGGCTCATAGGTCCAGCACACATGGCTGGGGGTGGATTTCAAGGAGGGGGTGGAGAGAGAGAGAGAGAGAGAGAGACCTAGCAACAAGTCAGGAGAAAAAAGGGCTCCTTGTGTGGCAAGACTCCTAGACCAAATGGGCACTACTCCGAGAGGGGCTGTAACTGACCGAAATGGAGCTCGCATTGCTTCCCAGAACCATAGTCACCCCCATGCTGTGAGGCACAGCCAGCATAGCTCATCCTTTGAGGGACTCTGTAGCCACCACTGTCACTCCATGCCTCCGCTGCTGTCAGGAGCTGCTGCCACCTGCCCCCAGACACAGGATTGAATACACACAGCGGAGCAAGGATGCATTCAATGCGCAGATTGTCCCTGTGACTTTCATTTTAAATCAGGACACCAGAGATTAGAGGGTTTAATCAGCCAGGGAAAGATGGCAAGGCTACATTTTTTCTCAACCATGACCTAGGCCTTTCTGATCTCTTTTCCTGCAAAGGCAAAACCACTTCTAGCATTTGGAATAACACAAGGTGAGCAATCAGTGGTCAATTTATAATCCAATTGTCCCTGAGATAAGAGAAATAATCCATCAGCCATTGATCAAAGAATAAAAATACAGTGATGGCCCAAGCTAGCAGGTCAATGGAGTTTGCAAAAGGCACTGGAAAGACCTAATGATAACAGAAGCAGCTTGTTGGTTTCTGGAAACAGGTTTTATTTGAAAAAAGTTTATTGAACAACCTAAGAATGAGATGGAGTCTAAAACCTGCCAGACCAGCAAGAAACACACCAGACAGTCTCACAGAGGCCTTAAAAAAATTAAAAATAAACCCCTATGGATGATCCCTTGTCTGCATTCCGCCCCCGCCCCTCCAAAACACCAATGTCAGGAAGCTGCCCAAAGAAACCAAAACCAAATCCCCGTAACAAACAAACAGAGGAGGGATTTGAAAGAGAAGCCCAGGGGATCTTTCAGGATGAGACATGTTTGTTCTCGTCTCTAAAATGGTAACAACTGAGACAGGAAGATTTCCAGTACAGAAGTTGGGGGGGGGCGGTGTTATAAGGGAGCTGAGAGCTATCGTTTCACGTTAGAGCCCCCTGGGGATTCTGGGCAATGCCCAGGAGAGTTTATTTGTGTCTCGCTGTAGGGAATTCCTTTCTCCCTTTGTCTCGGCCTCCAAAGTAGCGCACCTTGTGGATCAGCTGCAGCTGCTTCTCCACTGTGGCCTTGATATCCACTTCGTCAGGGATATGGACATAGCGGACATTCCTGCCCGTCACAAACAGGTCATCCAGCTGGGAGACTCTGCCCTGTCTGTCTGTGAAGGTCACCTCGGCCAGGCGAATGTTCATGAAGGCATCCACATTGGTGATGCGGCCCAGCGCTGTGCTCTCGTCGCGGAGATCGACTGTGGTGACATAGCCGTGGATACCTTGGAGTAGGATGACCAGGCTGTTCTCAGCAATGGTGCGCTCTTTGACAGAGTGGCTGATTTCCATTGTACAGCGCTACCCAACTACAAGGAAAAAAGCAAGAGAAGCCTGTGTAACACTTGTGAATTCACCCCATGTTAACGCTCTCTAACAGGTCCTGCTGCTACCTCCGACTGCCCTCTGCCTCCGCTAGGACTGAGTTCTGCAAAGTTTGGGACAGTTTATAGGGAACACATTATATAACAAATATTTACATTGCTAAAGCTTTCAAGATGAACTTAGCACTGGTATATGGGGCTGGCCAAGCAACAAGAATCAGTCTCCAAAGTTCTCTCTGTAACAGGCACATCATGGACATTAGCAGACGCTTCAGACATACACCACCCTCTGTTAACGTGCCTTACTTCTGCCCTCTAAAGGACAAAGGGGATTGTCTCTGTCCCATTCACTCCTTAGCCACTCTGCTGAGACAAGTCAATAATGGGGAATTCAGTGCCTATTGTGGGGGGATCTGTACACTTCAGAAGGCAGCAAGGTCTAGAAGGCTGAGCAGGGGCCCAGGAGTTGCAGAGTCATAGATTCCAAAGCCAAAATGCATCCGAAGAAGTGAGGTTTTTACCCACGAAAGCTTATGCCCAAATAAATCTGCTGGTCTTTAAGGTGCCACCAGACTCCTTGTTGTTTTTGTAGATACAGACTAACATGGCTACCCCCTGATACTTAAAGCCAAAATGGATTATTATGGTCATCTACTCTGAGGTCCTGTATAGCACAAGCCATAGAGCCTCTCCAAAATAACTCCTAGAGCAGATCTTCTAAATCTTGATTTAAAATTTGTCATTGATGGAGATTCCACCACAAACCTTGGTAAATTGTTACAATGGTTAAAAACATAAGCCTTATTTCCAGCCGGAGTCTGTCTAGCTTCAGCTTCCAGCCACTGGATCATGTTGGACCTGTCTCACTCTTGAGCAGTAATCCCAGACCTGACACCTCACTCTGCAAACAGCTAAATCACTAAACCGGCCCGCGTCCATTTCTCCCCCTGCAAAAGGCAGATAGCAGCACCACTCCCATCACAAGGGGGTTGCAAGGATTAACTTTTGCACAGTGTCTGCTAGGTATTGGCTTGAGCAGCCCAGCTGTCCTCAGGCCATCGGCGGGCAGGGCCAGCCAGTCGATCAGAAACAGACTGGCTAGTCCTGGGGAAGGGAAGAGCCCAGTCCCTCACCATGGAGCCTGACCGCCCCAGTCCCAAGGGTGCTGCGCTAACCCGCGAGCCCGGCACACAAGGCTCCGGAACAGCAGTTTATAGGGACAGGCCCGATTTTGGGGGCTTTTTCTTATATAGGCTCCTATTACCCCCCCTGATTTTTCACACTTGCCGTCAGGTCACCCTACCCTCAGGTGCCGGCCTAACCCCGCCTGCACCAGCCGCTTCCACACCGGCGAGCGCCCTGCGCGTGCCAGCGGGGAGCGGGCGCGGACCCACGCGCGCGAGAAGGCGCAGACGGGCCCACGCGCGGGCGCGCACACGCAGGCTGGCGGGGGCGCGCCGGAGCTGCCCTCGGGCCTGGCTTCGCTCACCGGGCTGCAGCTCCTGGAAGCGGGGAGGGGAAGCGCCCCGGGCTGGCCCCGCCCCCGGGCCCCGCGCGCTCCGGGGGCAACTCGGCCTCTTCCTGACTCGCCCCCGAAACGACCGCGCGCCCAGCGGCGCCTGCGCAGTGAGCAACCGGCGCGGCCCGCCCCTTTTCAACGCGTGTGGGGGCAGGGGGCGGGGCGGCCGCTGCCCATTGGCTAATGTTCGGGGCGGGGAGATACTACATCGGAGCGCGAGACGGTGAGCCCCGCCCCCCGTAGGCCGCAAATCCGTCCGTCATCTCTGTGGCTGCCCGGCCCCACGGCGCTGTCCCCGTCCTGAACACTACATCCGCCCCCCCCCCGCCATAGACCCCCCCCATCTCCCCCTCCCTGGGCCATGGAACCCCCCCATCTCCCCTCCCCCATCGCCCCCTTCCAGGCCATGGATCCACCCCCCCCCATCTCCCCTACCCCGGGCCATGGAACCTCCCCCCCATCTCTCTTACCCCCCCCACCCAGGCCATGGACCCCCCCCATCTCCTCTAGCCCCACCCCCCCGGCCATGGAACCTCCCCCTCATCTCCCCTATCCCCACATCCTCCCTCCCCCCCCCCCCCCCCCCGCACAGGCCATGGTAGCCCCTGCCATCCCTTCCTGCTGCTCGAGACCTGGACTGGTCCAGCACCAGCCATGGAGACCTCGCCAGCCTCCCGGCCGGGTACCTGAACTCCCTCTTTCACTCATCCACATATTAGGCTTGTTTTACTTTAATGATAAAAAGAAAATGCCCCTGCCCTCACTAGCATGTATGATTTTGGATCAGCTCCTGATATATTACCCTAAATCTACTATCAGCATTTTACTGGAACTAAATCCACTTATTCGTATTGGCAAGTTAATTTAGCTGAGAGAAGGTTCCTTATTTCTTGCAAACAACAGACCATAAAAGTAATCCAGCTGAAAGTTACTTTCAAATTGCTACATTTATAAAGAGGAATATCACTAAAGGGAAGTAAGAAAAGTGGTAGATAGCATTTAGGGCCTGAAGTTTACATTGCTCAGGCCAACAGATTTATTCTAAGGCAGAAAAACCTATGCGCTTGGGCAGGGCCGGTGCAAGGAAGTTTCGCGCCCTAGGCGAAACTTGCGCCCCCCACCCCCTCCGCCCTGAGGCTGCCCCCAGCCCTGCGGCAGCTCCCCGCCCCCCCTCCGCCCTGAGGCTGCCCCCAGCCCTGCGGCAGCTCCCCGCCCCCACTCCGCCCTGAGGTGCCCCCCCACGGCAGCTCCCCCCCCTGCCCTGAGGCGCCTGGGAGGCGGGAGAAGTGGAGCAGCGACGGCATGCTCAGGGAGGGGGCGTAGCAGAGGTGAGTTGGGGTGGGGAGCCCTGCAGCAGCTCCCCCTCCCTGCCCTGAGGCACCCCCACGGCAGCTCCCCACCCCCCTGGCCTGGGGAGCCGTGCAGCAGCTCCCCACCCCAGCTCATCTCTGCTCCGCCTCCTCCCTAGCACGCTGCCCCCGCTCTAATTCTCCTCCCCTCCCAGGCTTGCGGCGCCAAACAGCTGATTGGCGCTGCAAGCCTGGGAGGTGGGAGAAGTGGAGCGGTGACCGCGTGCTCGGGGAGGGGGCGTAGGAATGCTGTAAAAACAAATTGGGGGCACCGCTTTTTGGCGCCCCCAAATCTTGGCGCCCTAGGCAACCGCCTAGTTTGCCTTAATGGTAGCATCGGCCCTGTACTTGGGAAAATATTTCTGAAGAACTGGAGTTCCTTGTTTTGTGATGGGGGCAGAAACAAACAGTGAAGTATGGTACTGTACCTTGCTGAAAAGTGAAAAAAATATACATTAAGTATATAGAAACACAAATAAGACACTTTTTTGATAGTAGGTCATTTCTAGACCTCTCATTTTTATGAGTGCAGCAAAAAAGAGGTTGCTACTGTTTAATGGTGGACAGACAGCTAACTACATGAATTGAAGCAAACAAAATCTTCTCTGGCCTCAACTGGCAAAGAGAAGGGACTGTTCCTTCCAGGAGTGCTTAAGAATCACGCACAAGCTAGTATATATTACACCAAGCTTCACATTTCCCTTTATAAATGGTATCTAAAGTATCCAGACTTCCCACAGCAAAGGTTAAGGGCAGAACATGAATGCCCACTTCCCCTTTCCTTTAATTACTCAAGATTCTAAATCTCAGGCCTGGAACAATCTAGAGCTTTCACAGAAAATGAAGAAGGCAAATATTGAAAGGTCACATTTAAAATCAGAGTAGTTTTGGTAGAATGTGTATCAATGCCACCCAGACTGATTCTGGGGTCTGAGGCTGGCCTGTGTAATCAGTCATGACACAAACAGACAGGATTTGTAACAGCTCCATGTGGTAGGAGACTAGCAGCAGGTTTCTGTCTGTGTCAAATTGTAAGTGACTAGATAAACAGCTTCTTGTTCTGCCTGTGCCTCTGGGAAGCAGAGTATCATAATTCATCCATCATAGCCAGTAAATCATCTCCCTTGCTTGTGCTCTGTCTGGGCTGATCTGTCACCTCAAACTCTCCCATGATTCGAGCCAGCTCCTCATTCTGCTGTTGGTCCTGTTGAAAATGAAAACAAAACCCTGACATCTAAATTCTTAATTTCACAATTATTGTCAGTGTAACTCTGTTCAGAGAGTTCATCTCAAGATTTAAGCTGCAAAATTTGACTAAATTTAGAACTGTCATCATAACCTTAGAAAAGCCCTCAGCGTTCTGAATTTTATGTATTTTAACATAACAAGTATGTTTAAGAAAAGATACTTTTCAATTACTGAGAAATTAACTAAACCCCTGATGAACCACCAGTTTTTTAAACACTACAAATAAAAACAAGTGTTAGCTCCCTCCTCCCCCCATTTGTTAATTATAACACTGGCCATTGCTTTTCCCTTAAAATAGCTAATGATGGAGCCTGCCCTTGCAGTTCTACCCTGTGCAGACCACAGGACTGGAATCAGAATACAAAACTCAGGTGACATACTTAAGCATGTGAGGATCTGCAGCTGTAGGGCAATAGGAGCAGGCAAATGGTCCATCGGGTCTGCCTTCTCTAGCCTATATATTTGTAAAACTTTGTGCTTTGGCAGGTGAGTAAAGGAGATACAGTTGCAAATATCTGCTATATTTCTAATTCTATTACTTTGTAATTGCTAAGTCTGCACATAATTTCTATTACTTATTTGTGATCTTAACTGGGTTTTGTCAAAATACATTAATATTTTCAAAATTTATCAAATTCATCTTTAGGGTAAAATTATTTTCTCAGAAACAAAGAGATGATAAAGATCAACGATCTGAAATACACTCTACATACCTGTAAAATGACATGCATCTGACGAAGTGAGTATTCACCCACGAAAGCTTATGCTCCAAAACGTCTGTTAGTCTATAAGGTGCCACAGGACTCTTTGTTGCTTTTTACAGATCCACACTAACATGGCTACCCCTCTGATACTGGACTATACATACCTGGGTTGCTTGTATGTTGATAACTTTGTAAGATAACTCTTCAGGCCTGGTCAATGCTGCATGTCTGATTGAAAGCATAAAAAAAGTTTACTTAATCTCATGTATGATAGATAGGGGAATGAAGGGGAAAACATCTGGTTGGTTATTAATTTACTGAGCATCCTTCTTCATATAGCAACCCCTGCACATCCATGAGATGCTAGTATTTCTCATTACAAAACACATCCAGCTAGCTTTAACTTTAACTAATCAGACAATGGAATGGCAGCCTTCCCCTGCTCCCCACAGCCAGAAAATAAATCCTTTATCAAAGAGACTAGGATGATTAGAGCTGAGAGACCAGATTACCTGAATTGTCATTAAGGCTATAATAAAGCACTTATCTTGTGAAATGTTTATTTGCTTAAAAGGAGCTGGAGGGAGATTGGTAATGGGAGAGTATTTCGCTTTACGCATAGGTTCAAATCTATCAGGTCACTAGTGACCAAAAGTCATTACCATCCAATGGGGAATTAAGAAGCCTCACTCACTTTATAGTGGAGAAGACTCCACGTTACAAACCCCCCCCACCTGTGCTAACTGGATTTCTGGTTGGTAATTTCAGAGACCAAGGTGTGAACACACCAGAGAGACTGAGCTCCTCTCTTGTCCCTGGAGAGGATCCATCCAGGTCAGGACTGAGCCATAATAGAACGCTTGCCCTGTGCTGTACCTTCGCTTTAGAGAAAGGGCTTCAGTCTCCAGGACTGTCAATGTTGTGCCTCTCCCCAGTCCCAAAACCACACACACAAAATTGCACTGGAATTAAGCATACTCTTCTTCCTCATCTGTTGTGAATAGGTTTAATCGGAATCCCGGCTCACTGCCATTGGGTTTCTTGATCTCCAGGCCTCCCATTAGTCTAGCCAAAAAGTTCAGTTCTTCTTTAGCAAGAGGGTTAGGGGCTGCATTCTCCTGCAGAAAACAATAATGGATTCGTTGGATGGACAAACAGAAAAAGAAGGACTATACTCGTTTTGCTGGTTCCTGGTATTGTAAAGGACAACATTTTTCAGTGTGATATTATTATTATTTAATATTTTATATTATAGAAGCAATATGGTGGCTGACTGATGTTTAGCGCATATGGACTCAAACTGAGGTTACACATACAGGACAAAATAATTTCCTGGCTAAATCGAACAGCTGAAAAATCTGTAAAATGAACTTCCAATTGTTTCAGTAGGTCAAACAACTGATTAGGGAAAACAACAACAAGGATTTTAGCATGCATAAAGATCAGGACAGAGAACAATACAGAAACAATTATATAACCATGATATAAACCACTGGTAGCCTCCTCTAATATGCTCTGGTCACCCCATGGCAACAAGGACGGTAAAAAATTGGAGGGGGTTCAGAGAAGGCTAACAATGCAGAGGCCTGGAAAAACTATCCTATACACAGAGCCTGAAGAGACTGGGATTGTTTACCTGAGAAAGGAAGATGAATAGGAGGGGTCGTGATAAAAGTATATAAAATAATGAATGGTCTAGAAAAGGAAGGTTGGGAGCTTCTGTTCTTCATGTCTCAAAAAAGAACCAGGGGAGATGGAATGAAACTAAAAGAGGTGGCATATCCAAAACTGATAAAAGGACATACTTCTTCACATAATGCGTATTTACACCAAAATACTTTTTGCCACAGAATGTCACTGACATTAATAACTTAGTAAAGCATGAAGGGGATAGAAGGACATCCGACCTTTGTGTGGGATGCCAAACTCTTGGATGCTCCTGACATATGCGTCTCTACTGGCCGACTAACACTGTACCTAGAGGGAAAAATAAAAGAGTTACTGCATGCAGGGAAAAAACAGTCAATTCCTGTGCACAGGGGAGGAGCCAGAGAGACATCTCTGTCTGCATAGGATCAAAATATGTTTTCTGAATGATAAAGTTATATCCATACATTCTTTTCCGGAGACAGTGAATAATTGGAATGAGCAGTTCTAATTCAGTTTTCTAACATACTGACTGTGTTAAAGTGCTTGAGTGAAGAAAAGTACAAATGGGCAAAGAGTACTCCTAACTCTTCTTTCCTGAATGGCAAAATTACTCAGAAGAAATCTATTTCATCAAAAGTATTCCCTGAATGCAAACTAAGTGATAATTACATGCAGCTCACAGAACGTGAAGTACTAAACCAGATCCAGTCATTCCTCAACTCTGCTGTGGACAGGAGTTGAGATTTTGCTGTTTCTTTTCGGGGCTATTTATATATATCCATACATAGCTACTGCTAGTTGTGTTGTTCTCCTCCCAAGACGACATCACTAAACTAAAGGTGTCAAGTTGATAAAGAGCTGCAGACGTGGCATAAACAAGCCAATGAGATACAAAGACTGAAGACATATTTTCCTCAACAAAACAAGAGCCATTTATCTTCAAGGCTGACCTTCAGCAGGTTTTATTAAGAATTTTATATGTAGTTTCTATGTAGGACAGTTTACTTACATGTTTGTCCCCAGTTTAAGCACTCTGTCTCCATAAAGATCAAATGAACCTTCCCTTTGTGGACTGATATAATTTCCACCATTGGTGAATTCAACCCTTTTAACTTCATCTCCATTGCAATTAAACATCCTTAAAGGAATAAAAATAAATCATTGTTATCTTAAGATATTTAGTGATGCTCTTTAGTGCTGACTTGCTTTGCTCTTCATACTGGAGGAGGGGGAATCAAGCTCTCTTTTGTCAAATGTTTGATACTACTATAAAAACGACTAAATTGATAAAGGGCAGCGGTGTAATTTTAAAAGAATAAATAAGGGGCACTTTGCTGGAACAGGAGATTACAGAGGGAATATTCAGCCTTTCATTGTCAGATCACTTGTTCCAAATCCTGAGCTATATAAGTAATTAATATCCAACAGCTATTCAGTGATCTATGCAAAATGAATGATAGTTTTGGTGCACTTCCCGCTGGACAAGTATTCTCATTACAGCAGGTACCAACTGCTCCTTTGTGGGCAGCCGTGCACACTGGGGGAGCTGCATACATAATAAATAATGGTCTAGAAATCACCTGATGAGTCCTGGAACTTCTGTTCCCCATGGAACAGGACCTGATATAGGCAGCACAAAACGACCATTCGAGTTTTGTACTTTATCCTTTAGAAAGATGGAGACCTGCAAAGAAACACCCCACCCACAAAAATACCAGTCAAACGACTCCGAATGTAAATCACTTGGAGCCTGATCCTGCAGACTTCCTGCACGGTAATTCCTGCCAAAATCAAAGGAAGGCTGATATTTGAAAGGACTGTGGGATTGGGCCCACAGCAGTCATATTCTAGTCATCGCCCACAGACTGGAACTATTAATCTAACTTTAACTGATCATACTCAAATGAATAAAACTGAACCCTTTATTTTATTTAGGAATGTCAAATCCTTCTGTCAATCCCTAGTTTTTCATGGTTTCTTAGTCAAGCCTTCAATTAAAAAGAAAAATGTTTGTCAGTTGAGTTTGTACATAAACAGGTATCTTTGGGTTTGTGAAATCTCCCAGTAATGAAAAACCCAAGTCCAGAAAACAGTCTGTATATTAGTATTTAAAGAACTGCAGCTGAGTATGGGCAGTTGCTTTTCATACCGTTCTAGTGAATGGGATGTTCAGTTAGTAAAAACTATTGGGCACACTTGTTATTTATATTGTGCTCAGTTTTTAGAGTTACGGAGAGATCAAGCACATCGATGTAAGTTACAAGCCCAAGCAGCAAAAACACACCTGTTTCAAACTAATGTAATTATAACAAAATACCTACATTTTATTGCCACAAAATCAAACTCACTGTTTTTCTTATGCGCTAATGAAATGGGACACTTACCCTGATGTGCATGTCCTGAAAGAAAATGAGGAGTGTTTGCCTGATCAGCTGAAATTCACCAGCAGAGAGACAACTGTACATCTAGAGAACAGAAAAGAAATTATAACTGTAATGTTTCTAAGCTGTTCTGTGAATGACCTGTCCCATCTAGTCAAATGTGGCCACAAAAATGTCAAAACTGTGTTGCAAATAAAAATCAATAAAGGGCAGTGTGGTAAGCAGTCATTGTTAACAAACCAATTCCAAATTCATTTCCTACTGAAGTCAATGGAAAGACTTACACTTTAATGGGAACTGGACTGGACCCTAAATAAATAAATAGCTTAAAGTGAGCAATATAAAAACAACACTGGAATTCTAAACTGCTCAGTCTCAAGAAGTGTTTTTAAAACACTTCAGAGCCTTCCTTCACCATTATTTATTGTTAGAATATATCAGTCACTAAATTCCCTTCCAAAGAAATACAATTTAGAGTTAAAAAAAGTCTTTCACTGGGATAGTTATATTTGTGGTTCCAAAAAGATTAGGAAAAGTTAGTAACTGAAAACCAAATCTATTTCCCTCAGGTTCAAGAGGGGAGCAGAATGATTTGAGTTGTTCCCTAAGGGTGAAAGAAAAGTTCCACACTCAATGAGCCACTTATTAACGTGGTATTTAGCATCTTTAAAATTATCTGAAAAAAAGTGAAAAAACAAACAGCTGTGAGGTCCATGGTTCATCCAATAATTGGGCTCTTACATCGATTAGCTGCCGAAATGTTTCGTCCACTTGGTTAAGAATATTAGGGGAGTCTCGTATAAAATCCTTGATAGCATCCAGATGATTGAAAGTGACTAGCAGTATGTCTTTGGGTCGAGGACAGAGCAGAACTTGGTATTTGAAAGCCATAGTCATAAGATCATAGAGCTGTAAAATAATGCAGGGAAATCTAGTTAGATCAAAAAACCTAAGTCAGTCATCATCTGGTGCAAATCCCACTGTCAAGTCAAGTTTAATCTGGAAAGTGATTTTGAAAACTCATCCCAATACCTGTATGGTAAGAGCTCTGATCTTTTATTCCTTTGGTAGATTTTATACATACCTGTTACATGCAGAATTTAATTTTTAGTATCTAAACCCATAGGGTAAAGTGTTCACAGGGGCTTCCCTCAACCTCCTTAGTTATAGCCACAGTTATTTGCATGTAGAAATACTCTTTACAAGCACACATTCAGGTATTTGCACATACAAAATTGAGGGTATGAATCTGGAGATGCCCAAATAGTAATAAGCATATACACAGTTATAATTAAGACACACCTAATGAATACCCCAAATCAAACACTTTCACATTATCAAAGCAGAAACATAGAGTTTGGAATTTGTTGTTGTTTTGAGTTACCTTAATGTGTCTGATACTAAGGTATATTTTCTAACACCTTTCCTGGGAGGAAACTAGGAGGAACTTTTGCAAGGAGGATTTCTGTCACAAAATGCTTGATCAATTAGAATGATATAAAAAAATTCTACTGCAATCAACACCCAGTGAGAAGCAGCATCAAAGAAAGCAACAAATGGCTTCTAATATCTAGAATAATTTATGAGGGGAAGACATTCTTTTTACCTTATCCATGCTCGCCTGGTTCAGCCTCATGATTGAAGCATGAGCCAGCCGGTCATACACTGTTCTCAGGGCCTTCTTGGAATAGAGTTCCTGTGGTTTAAACAGCTCTTCCATAAACTTTTTATTGAACATGGTTGTGATGATATCATTCATAACTGTAAAGACAAAAGAACCCATTCTGTTGATTTTCTATACTGACAGACTTCAGAAATAGCTAATGCTCTATCTTGTTCCACATGGAGGACACAGACAGTCGGGTGTGCGAGGATTCATATGAATTGTTACCTATGCAAACCACATACAGAGCCACAAGAGAAAAAAATACTGGTATACTATACCAGCAAAGCACTTCTAGTGTGGACGCAGCTAAACCAGCCAAGCTGTCCTTTGCTATAGTATAGTAAAATCATCTCCCACGAGAGAAACAAACTATACTGGTAAAAGTGAAGTTCTGCCAGTATAAATGCATCTACACTAGGAGCTTTTGTTGGCACAGCTCTGTGGGTCAGGGATCACACCTCTTCACCCCTGCGAATGACAGAGCTGGGCTGGCAGAAGTCTGCAGTGTAGACCTAGCCATAGGCAACAAACACTTTTTTTCTGATGGGAATAAGACTCTTTTTGGTGCATTGTTTTTTAAGTCATGTCTATCACTTTTATTATTTTTTTATTTAAATTAGAAATGTCCGGTTCTGTGAACAGGCTGATACTGCATCTAATGCCTATTTAGCTGTTATTCTGCTCCACAGGGAAAGCTTTGTGGTTCTAAATTATATTAGACTTTCACATTACCATCTTAAAATAAATTATAGTCAACTGAATCTTTTTCTCCCTTTAGAAATGTAAGAAATCAATTTCTTTCCCTCTTTTTAACAGAAGTCTATCAAACGATTCAAGGTTCATTGTCTGAAGTTTTTGTGTTGCACAGATTTGGATTTTTGGTGGTAAGGAAAGCATTTCAAACACTGGCACCACTGGAAGATAATACTGAGCTCTTCCACTGTGATTTTCATATGAGAATCTCAAAGCACTTCAAAACATTTATTAAGCTTCACAACAACCTTATGAATAGTACCTTTTTATATATGTATATTGAGGCACAGAGCTGTTAAGTGACTTACTCAAGAGATGCAGTGACAGAGCAAAGAACAGAACCATGGAGTGCTGCCTTGCAGTGCTCTGCTCTAATCACCAGAGTACACTGCTTTTCTGAAAAGGTAGACACTAGGGACAAATTTAGCAGTGATATAAGGAGGTGCAACTCCACTGTCTTCAGTACTGAATTTGGCCCTAAACTTTGTATCACAAACACTCACTTCCCACTATGGAAATGCTGAATGAAAGCTAATATTGTAGTCCATACCAAGACTACAGAGCAAGGATTAAGCCTCTTCTAAGCAGATGACCACTACCAAAGATAGTGATGCTAGCAAATTCAAACAGGATTACAGAAACCTCCGGGCAGAAGTCAGAGAACAAAGAGATACTTGGTGGTAGTGATTAGTTATATAAATACTGACACTAGTTCTTATTGGTAGAGTTAGACATGCACGCTCACTATTGGGGGGGCAGGGGGTGGTGAGTGGGTTTACTGCACTTCAGCAGAAGCTATGTAGCAGCTATTTTCACCTTCGCTGGTGCTAAATAATACTGGAAACTTAGTTAGATATCCAGGGCAGTTGCTAGGTACCATTCAGGTGCCGAGAAGCTGGAAACAGATCATTCAGGGTGCTGGAGCGCAAGTCATTACTGATGCAATTCCCTCTATGCTTGCTTGGAGGTAATATTTACAAAGATGCAAAACAGTATTTCCCCTTGTGGGCATCTTAAGACATTTCACGGGATCCCAATCTATTCTCAGCTTCTAAGAAGCAGTGACCCAAATAAAAGTAACTATGATTAAAAGATTTTTCTTCCCCCCACTGCCTACCTTTGGAATGTACTGTCCATAAAACATTTTATTTGTCAATCCTAGCCAGAATCTTAATCCAACATCCCTTTAGGAATGAAGAAAATCCAATCCAATGTCAATAAGTATCAGTCATTACATATTTTATTTTGCAGCTGGTCAGACATGAAAAAAATCAGACCTTCGGCCCCATGGCAACACTAACATGAATATTTTATAGCTGTTTGCACACATTGCACATTTTTTGTGCCCATCAAGATCCATTAAGGTTACCAAGGCCATCCAAACAGGTAGCAGAACAATCCTATTTAGAGTTGCAACAATACTCAAAGTCTCTCTATAAGTGTTTTACAATGGAATGCAATGGAATGAAATGGGATGACTTGTATTAACCACACATCAATCCTTACATAAATTAATTCCTGCAATTAAAACCATTCACATTTCTTAAAATAGAGCTGTGAAAGAAACAAATATTCAATGTAAAAAGGGCACAGCCAACCCCAGTATCATTCAAAAACCAAACACACTTCTGATAGTGAAATGTGGTATTAATTTCTTTATAGGAACTAAAGACAATAGCCTTGGATCAAGCAAAGGGATCCCAGAGTGTAGGTTCTCCCAAGGAGAACATGTTAGCCATTCGAGTTAGGGAAAAAACAAAACAAAACAGAGGTGTGTCAGCACAGGGATAAGGACACTCTAAGCAGTGCAGCACAAAGGCAACTAGGCACAGAGGGAGCTCAGCAAGCAGGACCAGGAAAGGGATCCAAGTGCAGACAGGAGACATTCCCACAAAGAGAGAATGCAATGGACGAGAGAGAAGAGGGAGGATTCACAGAGGTTTTTCCATAATCATGTCACATTATTTGTGACCCATACATCTCAGTTTCTAATGCAGTTTAACGAGAGATGGCTCACATGCATGACAGGAAGCAGATAACTTTCTGTCTTGATAAAGCTCATGCTTCCTAGATTACATTCAAGTCAGCCAAAGGAATAATCCAAGACCAAAACACTTACACATTTTTACCTGCAACAAGTTTCCATTTAAAACAAAATCCAGGTACACAACTGCTGACAACCAAGGTTATAACTGACTCCAGCTGTGAACAACAGACACATACACGTTCACATTACAGTCTGCCAACTACTAATTACTGCTTCAGACACCAGTCACTGGTTATATTTTACACAATTGCAGCAGCTCCTTTAGCTACTCATTGTGTAAACATGAACAATTGTATATTAATGATAAATAACTGAAGTCAATGAAATAGATGAGGATGGGTGAATCCTGAATCATCATATCATCAACCTTGTGATTTTGGACTGTTGACTGCTCGGGGATCATTCCTTTTAATAGTAGCATCCAGCAATGGATACAGTATGTTTTTACTGTATAATCCTTGCACAATGAAAGTATTAAAGCTTTACTGATTGATCTATGTGGAATCCACATTTGTGCCTTGACCATATAACTATGAAAAGCAGGTGCTTTTATCCTCCGCATCCCACTTTTGAATGTGTTACAATAGAGCCCTACAGAGCCTTTTGATATGTTAGTACATTTTAAATGCTGCAAGAACATGTAACTGCACAAAACACATTGTGGAGCCACAGAAAAAAACGGAAGCAAACTCCAGCATATTCACATATCAATATCACTTGAACACTTAGGTATAGGGCTGTCAATTAATCGCAGTTAACTCACGCGATTAACTAAAAATAAAATAAAATTGTGATTGAAAAAATTAATCGCAATTAATCGCACCTATAACATGAAATTTATTAAATATTTTCAATACTGATTTCAATTACAACACAGAATACAAAGTGCACAGTGCTCACTTTATATTATTATTTTTGATTACAAATATATGCACTGTAAAAATGATAAACAAAATAAATAGTATTTTTCAATTCACCTCATACAAGTACTGAAGTGCAATCTCTTTATTATGAAAGTGTAACTTACAAATGCAGATTTTTTTTTTGGTTACATAACTGCACTCAAAAACAAAACAGTGTAAAACTTTAGAGCCTACAAGTCCACTCAGTCCTACTTCTTATTCTGCCAATCGCTAAGACAAACAAGTTTGTTTACATTGACGAGAGATACTGCTGCCTGCTTCTTATTTACGTCACCTGAAAGTGAGAACAGGCGTTTGCATGGCACTTTTGCAGCTGGCGTCAGGAGCGCCACCGGCTTTTCTGCCACCCCAAAATGCCGCCCCCCACAGAGGCGGCGGAAGGTCCCGCTGCCGAAATACCGCCACAGTCGCTGCCCCCCAAATTGTAGTGCCCTAGGTGACCGCCTAGGTCGCCTAATGGGTTGCGCCGGCCCTGGCTGGCGTTGCAACGTATTTACATGCCAGATATGCTAAACATTTGAATGCCCCTTCATGCTTCGGCCACCATTCCAGAGGACATGCTTCCATGCTGATGATGGGTTCTGCTTGATAACGATCCAAAGCAGTGCAGATTGACGCATGTTCATTTTCATCATCTGAGTCAGATGCCACCAGCAGAAGGTTGATTTTTCTTTTTGGTGGTTTGGGTTCTGTAGTTTTGTAAACAAGTAAAGAAGCAGGCAGCAGCATCTCCTGCAAATTGTAACCAATCTTGTTTGTCTGAGTGATTGACTGACCAAGAAGTAGGACTGAGTGGACTTGTAGGCTCTAAAGTTTTACATTGTTTTATTTTTGAATGCAGGTTTTTTTTTACATAATTCTACATTTGTAAGTTCAACTATTGTAATAAAGAGATTGCACTACTGTACTTGTATGAGGTGAATTGAAAAAGAATGTTTTTTTGTTTTTTACAGTGCAAATACTTGTAATCAAAAATAAATATAAAATGAGCGTTGTACACTTTGTGTTCTGTGTTGTAATTGAAATTAATATATTTGAAAATGTAGTAAACATCCAAAAATATTTAAAATAAATGGTATTCTATTGTTAACAGCATGATTAATTGCGATTTTTAAAATCACGTGATTAATCACGATTAATTTTTTTAATCGCTTGACAGCCCTACATAGTGAAGCACCTTAGCTAAATGTACAGAGAAAGCTGAAGGCTTTATTCTGAAAACTGTGAATCATAACTATTAAAAGGAAGCTGCTTAAAAAGGTGTTGGGCCCTGGAAACTAGAGACTAATTAAGATCAGGAAAGGTAGGGGATTAGGGAATTGGGAATATCCTTACAGAAATACAGCTATGCAGTATACATGATTACTGCCTGCATTTTACACATGAACAATGCTCACAGAACTCATGCAGTCATATGCTTGTATTTCTGTAAGGTTAATCAACAAAGACATTCAGATTTGGCTAGAAAGTTCTCTGGTGAAGATACCATCTATTGATATGCACTGCCCTGATTATAATTAATTTTCAGAGGGCTGCATGATTATACGATATTTATTGTTAAAGGGTCTTTGATTTATTTGTGTTTAGAGCTAAAATTATTAATGTATTTTTTAAATAGAAAGTCTTGGTTGAAGAATCACCTGTTTGTGTTCTTGACAATTGCTATAACTAAAACACTGCAGCAACAGGGTTTGGAGTGTATATGTGCATATGGGTTTAGAGTGCGTATGTGCATATGGTTGTGTTGATCTACTGCATGCAGCTAAAAGGTTACTGTACCTCGTTTCCTGTCCACATCTGTCCATTCATCTACACGAAGCATACAAAACAAAAACATTGGTTCAAGTAGTAAGAACAATACTTGCAAGGAGATTAAAAGAAAGAAATTGGAAAAATCTAGCTAATGGACTTTATTTTCATGTCAGCATTCAATGCTTAACAAGAAAAGGCTGCCTGCCATTTTTACCTTTCATTCACATTAAAAACCAAACACCAATGGTGAAATCCTGGCCCTTTTGAGGTCATTGGCAAAAATCCCACTGACTTCACTGAGGCCAGAATTTTATCCCAAGCAAATGCTCAGCACTTTTGACACCAAGCTGGGAAAGGGAAGAGCTAATGTGACTGGTTGTTTTCAGTACAACTATATTTATTACTCACAAGTGAACAATATAGAGTCAACAGTTCTAACCAATGATACCACAACATAGCTGTAACCACATCTCAACCAAAATAAAGCCTGACTCTTCTGGAGTGCAGAATGCCGCTACAGTAGTGCAGGTCCTACGTTCTCATCGAGATGTGTCGGAACTTGTTTTTTTGGGTCACTGATTCACACCTCATGTGTCATTATGTTTACCGGCTTGTTTACACTTACAGTGCTGCAGCTGCACGGGTGGAGCTGCGCTGCTGTAGCTCTAGTGAAAACGCTACTTACGCCAAGAGGAGAGCTTCTCCCGATAGCACAGGTACTCCACCTCCCTGAGAATGTCAATGGGAAAAGCCCCCCTGTCGACGTACTGCTGTCTACACCGGGGGTTAGCTTAGTATAACGACGACTCTCAAAGGTGTGGAAAATCCACACCCCTCAGTCACGTAGTTATACTGACATAAGTTGGTAGTGTAGGCCAAGCCTAAGTTTTGTACCTCCAGCCACCTGAACAGTACATAGCGATGGTGCAATAAGATAGCCCTATCATTACTTTAGCCATTATAATATGAATTGTTAAAAATAGCTTCCCGTAATATATCCTCTGCTACTGTTAAGCAGTTTTTTCAGATTGGGAGGACAGATGGAAAAGCACAATGAACCTTTTCCCTGATTTCTTATTGTTATGAAATTTTAAAGTTCCTGGGATCGCCTTCCCTGCTCCTGCTCCATATACTTTCATGGTTTGGAGAAGAACCTTTTTTTAACCATAATTTGTTTAATTCTGAAAATGTTACAATGAGAGCTGCATAATGCCACTGATTTAAGGTTGGAGCTTTTGTGTAGTAAGTACGGAATCAAAGGGGGAGGTACATTTAATAATGACTTTACAACTTTATAAATACAGGGTCCAAAGACATGTTACTAGGGTGGGCACAAAGTCCAGTAGTCATATATTTATGTTTCTCTTATTTTTAAAATTGTGTGTGTTTGTTTCTCAGGGACTTTTTAAATGCTTCAGGAAGCCATCTCTGGGTCCAAAAATAACACCTCATCTGCTGTTATTGTGATATTTCAGAACCAGGATGATGAAAATATTGTTGAGAAGACCAAATCTTGAGTTATTTTGGTTCCATAAATGGATCCCTGAGGCATTAAGCTCCGAAATACAAATACAGAGATATTCAAGTTTATTTGGGTTTCCATGGTAACCAAATGCACAATCTTAGTTTTTACTTTCTTCTATTGTAGGCCTCCACCCATACCAGCTCTTTACTGTAATAAGTGTAGCAATCTCTAGTATGTAAAGAAGTGATGATTTTTCTGGAGATGTTGATAAGTATGATGACTAAGGTTACGATTTAGTCACGAGTATTTTTAGTAAAAGATTCATGGCCCATGACCTGTCCATAACTTATATTATACATACCCCTGACTAAATCTTGGGGGGCAGGGAGGTGCTGCTGAGAGGGAGCTGGGGCTGCTGCTCGGGGAGGTGTCTGGGGGTCCCACTGCTGGGGAGGGGGAGAGGGGGCACGACCAGCACCACCAGCTGCCAGGGGAACTGCTGCTCAGGCGGTGCCCAGGGCAGCCGCACTGACCCCAGGGCAGCCGCACTGACCCCACTGCTCGGGCGGTCGCCGGGTCCAGCCGCACTAGCTGCTGCTCGGGTGGTCCCTGGGGCCAGCTGTCTGGGGCTGCCTGAGCAGCTTCCAGTGCCGTTGGCCCCGGGGCCACTCCAGCAGCAGCTGGTGCAGCTGGTTACAGTGCTGCCCGAGCGGGGGCTGCGGAGCCGCTTCAG
This sequence comes from Emys orbicularis, assembly GCF_028017835.1. Lineage (NCBI taxonomy): Eukaryota > Metazoa > Chordata > Testudines > Emydidae > Emys > Emys orbicularis. The sequence continues at coordinate 3,009,485 of NC_088705.1, read as the reverse complement.
CAGCGGCAAGCAGCCCTGGAGCCAGCTGCTTGGGCAGTTCTGCCGCAGAAGTCACGGAGCTCATGGAAAGTCACAGAATCCATGACCTCCGTGCCAAACACAGAGCACTAATGATAACAGCTTCATGCAGTCATTACCAGAGAGATACCTAGTGTAAGATAGCACAAATTTATAATGGTGAGAGTAATTAACAATTGGAACAATTTACCAAGTGTCATGGTAGATTTTCCATCACTGACAATTTTTAAATCAAGATTGGATGCTTTTCTAAAAGATCTGCTCTAGGGATTATTCTCAGGAAGTTCTATGGCCTGTGTTATACAGTCAAACTAGATGATCACAATGGTCCCTTCCGGCCTTGGAATCTATTAATCTATGACCATAATGCCCTGATTAGGAAATGGTTGTTCTGACTATGTTGCCTTTGCAGTATCCTTCTGATACCATAGTAAGTATATTAATAACTCTCCTATATAAATGTAATACAGGGAAATATCACCCAATAAAAATGACTGCATGAGACTAGCTTACTAGTAAACGGTAGATCACTTTGGAGCAGGAGCGTGACTGATCATATGTCAGAGTGAAATTGCTAAAAACAGAGGACACTGCCATGAATGAGCATCTTTGAGTCCATTTTTGTGCTGCAGCAAAGTCGCTTCTTGGTTGATAGAATCAGTAGGAGAAGGATAATATTTCACCTTATTTTGTACATCCATGACTGGAGTTTTCTCTATTTGCTTCTTAGTCTTCTGGGATTTCCTCAGTTTTCTTTTTTAATTCCCACCCTCCTCTCCTCTACTTTACAGAGACCAAGGGCAGAGATGTAGATGGTGCCCTCCACAGCCTGTTTGGGATGTCCCTGGATCAGTGGGAAGGAGTCATTCCCTTCCCCAAAGCAGCAAAGAATGTGTCCTCTGCACACCCCGTAAAGTCTTCCACCTGGGCCCATTTTCTCCTCCCCCCGATGTTATATCATTTTACTTTATAATATTCTAGTGGAACTCCTATTCTATTGGAACATACATTTCCAATACACAGGCTTCCACCCAGGCAGCTACAATGAGGTGTTCACATCTGCCCCTCAATTAAGGGGATCTAGTCAGAACCCTGGTTTCAAACTGGAACCGTTGATTTCAAGGTTTCCATAAAAGATGTAACAGTTGAAAGAAACCTATACTGTATATTGGGTAGGGGGACAGAGCATGACTGTGCCGTACAGTATGGAAACCGAGTATAGAGAGCTGGAGCTTTGATCCACATTCAACAATACCCCCCATTCCCCCCACACACTTACATTAGCCAGAATTTTTCTGTTCAAAATGTAACATCACCATTTACATCTATGAGCATAAGTATCCAACAGTGCTGTGTCCAAAACAGCTTGGCTCAGTATGTACTTACAACAAGCCATTTTAAAATCAGTTTAGCACAAAATTTGCTCATGGAGCCTCAGCTGTTTAGAGGGCAGTGTACAAAGCCTCTTGAACAGAAAGCCAAAGATACAGGATCCAAAAGAGTGTGTGAATTATTTGTTGACTCTCTCTAGGGATGAAGCTAAATTGTGTAGCTGTTTAAATATGAACATAACTCTAGAAATGTCAGACATGTAAAGGAAACTGAGTCTTTAGCCAGATATCCACCACCTGCATCTTGAGATGTGATGCCTCCCCATTACGGCTCTGGAACATAGCCCTAGCATATGACCTACTAGCCAGATGCCAACAAAAAGGCAAGGAGCGGGAGAGCTAGTCACCCAGCAAGAGGAGGGATAATACAGGTAAAAAAGGCACTCCCCTATTCCCCTTATCAACATCTGCGCACCCGGGTGCTGTCTTCAAACTCTGTTCTATTTTTCTATTCTGTGGATAGTAGATATTTGATACATTTGAAGCCCCAGCCCTCCTGGCTTCTGGAAGGGAAAGTATCGTTTCACTGCCCTGCAGGGGCACTTGATTTGTGGGCTTGCTGCTCCGCCTTTCCCACAGCCTCTGGTGTTCATATCCCCTTCATTGGTGAACAGTGCCAGCCCTGCCTCTGGGGCTCAAAGATTCCTAAGCAGTAGTGTGAAATTGACATAACTGTTTGCTGTCTACAGGACTTTAAACAGCAGCTGTAAATTTGAGTCACAGGCAGAAGACTCCCCTGTCAAACCATAGGGGCAAGAAGTGGGGCTTTAAAAAAAACCCAATATGTCTCTAATTTCTGCATAGTGGTCTCAGCTGCTCCAGGGAAAGCTTTACACTGGCTCCATGGAGAGAGTATGTTGAAGCCTGCCATAGGGATGGAACTCAAGTCGATCCATTTCAGAGACATGGGGAAAAGGGGATGCTCTGGGAAGGGGCGGGGGGCGGCCCCCCGGGGATGCTGGGGTGGGGGCGGCCCCCGGGGATGCTCTGGGAAGGGGCGGGGGGCGGCCTCCGGGGCTGCTGGGGTGGGGGCGGCCCCCCGGGGATGCTGTGGAAAGGGGCAGGGGAGGCGGCCCCCAGGGATGCTCTGGGAAGGGGCGGGGGGGGGGCGGCCCCCAGGGATGCTGTAGCGGGGGGCGGGGGGCAGCCCCCAGGGGATGCTCTGGAAAGGGGCGGGGGGGGGGCGGCCCCCCGGGGATGCTCTGGAAAGGGGCGGGGGGGGCCCGGGGGATGCTGTGGCGATAGGTGGGGGCGGCCCCCGGGCCCGGGCTCTCACCTTTGCGGGCCTTCTCCCCGGGGATGCTCTGGGCCCGCAGCCGCTGGTCCAGGATGTAGAGCATCTCCCCGCCCAGGTTGAGGAAGAGCAGCGGCAGCGTGCGGGCCGACATGGCCCGTGTCCGGCCGGGGCCGCGGGGCCCGTCCCTCGCAGCCGCCGGCTCCAGGCTCACGGAAAGGGGGACGCGGTTGCCCGGGCACCGAGGACGGGGCACGAACCAATCAGGGGGGCGGTTTATTGACAGCGTCGGGCTCTTAAAGGGGAAGGGGTGATTTGGCCGACAGGAATCCCCGCGTGCCCCCCCCCCCCCCCAAGACACACGGCGCAAGACACGGCTCGGTCGGTAACAGCTTTATTGGGCACCAGCCCCCCCGCCCCCGCCGGGGTGCGCCGCTCGGGCCGGGCCTGCAACGAAAACAAAGCCCCGAGTTAGAGCGGGGGGGGGGGGGGCAGCGCCTCTGCTCCCCTCCCCAACCCCCCTATCCCACCCCCATCCCCTCCCCACCCCCTAACCCCCCCTTACCCTTTTCTGCCCCTCCCCCCATTCTCCTCTGCCCCCTCCCCACTCCATAACCCCCCTTTCCCTTCTCCGCCCCTCCCCCATTCCCCTCCCCACCCCATAACCCCCCTTTCCCTTCTCCGCCCCTCCCCCATTCCCCTCTGCCCCTCCCCACCCCGTAACCCCCCTTACCCTTCTCTACCCCCTCACCCCATTCCCCTCTACCCCCTCCCCATCCCATAACCCCCCTTATTCTTCTTCCCCCCACCCCATTCCCCTCATGTACTCTCCCCCCTCCGACCCCGACCCCAACCCCCATCACACCCCCTTCTGTCCCACGCATCCCAGTCCCCCACCCCTATACCATCAAATACTGCCCACTCCTCGTGTCCCCCTCCTGACCCCCCACAAAATCCATCTCAGCTACTGCATATCCTCCTACAGACCCCACCCACCCCTGCACTTCACAGCCCCAGCCAGCCCCTCCACCACTCAACGTTTATCAGCCATCAACAAACACGTGCTGGTTTTATCCTCTCACCCTGCAGCCACATCCTCTAATGGAAATACTGCATCCCCACCACCGGAACTGCACCGAGGGGTCTGGGCCTTAGCCCTTGGCGTGAGATCTTTTGGGCAGTCATGCAAAAGTTGGGGACTGGTCCTGCTTTGAGCAGGGGGTTGGACTAGATGACCTCCTGAGGTCCCTTCCAACCCTGATATTCTGTGAAAAGTTGCTGCCTCTTCCCTAGTGAAGAAGGTCAATGGCGTGTCTGGGATTTCACCCAGTGCTCTTTACCTTTAGTGTGGAGAGCGGATGTTCATTTCGCGAGCCATTCTGCATACCTCACAAGGGCCACAAAAGCACATTGCCAGTACATCCCTGCAGATGGTTCCCTGCATACATCAGATAAAATGGGAGGGCTATTATCAACCATATCCTAAATCCAATATTCTGTGCTGTTGATTTGAAATGGTCACAGATTTGAGCTTTTATATGGCTTGGAGACACCTGTTGTGTGCTGCAGGTAGGAATTTTGTTTTAATATAAGCAGCTATTTCCCCTTGGCAACGCCTTGTCTGAATAATACATCTCCAATCCTCAAAATACTAGGTTTGCTTCAGATTTAAAAAAAAAATACCCACCGACATAACCTAATTATTGTACCAGGTGTAGACGTGCACCAACTGGACTGGACACACTTTTCCCAGCTACGAGCCACTTGAGCAGTTTGTCAGAAGGCTGATGGCCAATAGGAACTGGATTGAGACCCTAAAACTCACTTCACATCTAGGGCAAAGCGCTGTCAGACATTAATGACTTTTGATCATTAACAACCTTGACAATTTTCATCCAGTGATTTAGAGGTGAGAGGCCCCACGGGCCAGTTCTCACCCAGTTCCTTAACAGACTTATTTAAATTTGTTTAAAGATAGCACCAACCCTCCCTCCTCATCCGTGGCTTCTACAGAGATGGATTCTAGGTACTATTATTTTAAGGGCATGGATGATAGCGTATTATTTTCTGAGGTGCCCCATGTGTAGTTGTTAGGGCTGTCAATTAATTGCAGTTAACTCACGCGATTAACTCAAAAAATTAGTTGCAATTAATCGCACTGTTAAACAATAGAATACCAACTGAAATTTATTAAATATTTTGGATGTTTTTCTACATTTTCAAATATATCTATTTCAATTACAATACAGAATACAAAATGTGCAGTGCTCACTTATTATTTTTGATTACAAATATTTGCACTGGAAAAAAAAAAAGTATTTTTCAATTCACCTCATACAAGTACTGTAGTGCAATCTTTTTATCATGAAAGTGCAACTTACAAATGTAGGTTTTTTTGTTACATAACTGCACTCAAAAACAAAAACAATGTAAAACTTTAGAGCCTACAAGTCCACTCAGTCCTACTTCTTGTTCAGCAAATCGCTAAGAGAAATAAGTTTGTTTACATTTACAGGAGATAATGCTGCCCACTTCTTAATTACAATGTCACCTGAAAGTGAGAACAGGCATTCACATGGCACTGTTGTAACTGGCGTCGCAAGATATTTATGTGCCAGATGCACTAAAGATTCATATGTCCCTTCATGCTTCAACCACCATTGTAGGCTCTAAAGTTTTACATTGTTTTATTTTTGAATGAAGGTTTTTTTTGTACATAATTCTACATTTGTAAGTTTTACTTTCATGATAAAGAGATTGCACTACAGTACTTAGTATTTTTCAATTCACCTAATACATTTCTTTTGTTTTTTACAGTGCAAATATTTGTAATCAAAAATAAAGTGGGCACTGTACACTTTGTATTCTGTGTTGTAATTGAAATCAATATATTGATCTTCTATTGCGTCTGACAAAGTGGGTATTCACTCACGAAAGCTGATGCTCCAATATATCTGTTAGTCTATAAGGTGCCACAGGACTCTCTGTTGCTTATTGTTAACAGCGCAATTAATTTTGTTAATCGCTTGACAGCCCTAGTATTTGTTGTCTGACACAAAGCAAAGGGGAAGCAGTTTGCGTGGGCTGAATACCAGAGCTGAGGCCCAACAGTTCTAACTGCAGCCTCCAATTCAGGGAGAGGCTATGCTACTGTTTTCAGCCACAGGACATCTCCCCACTTCCTCAGCAAGGTAACAGTGTTTTGTAATGTAACGATTTGCTGAAGAAAAAGAGAAACTGTAGTGTTGAAAAAAAAGAGACCTGCATATCCTTCTCCACAGGGGATCAGTTATTTGTGCTGTTGCATAACAGAACAAACTCATTTGTGTAGGTTTTGCAAGTGTGGTAGGTAAGGAATTAAACAGAAGATATTCAAAAGTCAGGGATTTTAACATCACTCTCTATCAAAAGTTCCTAGCAAAGGAGTTAAAATGATTAAGCTGCTGGTCCAAAGCTGGATGAAGTGTGTTGTTTCATAATCAATTCTGTTCTACAAACTGAACCCTTAATCTCCACCAAGCAGATGGACTAACAGGATTTATCCATGTCTAAACACTTCTGATTCTCATATCTGGTTGAACCATTAGACACAAAGGAGTTTCCGGTGAGGGTTGAGTCAGCCAGTGTGATCAGATAGGTCCTTAACATAGGAAGCATTTCCGTACTATGGGTTTAGAATTTGGCTATTTATCTTGGAAAACAAGCTAAGGGGTGGGGAGTCAATTAATCAAGTGGTAGATAATTTTAGAACAAATGAAAGGAATTATATATCACAAAGTATGTGGTGGGCCATGGAAATTACTGCCCACAGGAAGGCAGAGTCAAATACCATAGCTGGATTATGTTGCAAGCAATAACATTTGAAAGTTATCCATGGTGAGAAAAGGGTAATAAAAATCTCAAAAATCAGGGTGCAAGGTAATCATCAAAGGGATCAGGAGGGAATCTCTCCTTCCCATGTACCGCACTGTACAGTTGTTGAACTGTGTAACGGGGTGGGGTTAGTGGTGTTGGCCTCCTCTGAAACATCAGGCGTTGCCTGCCAGCAGACTAGTGCAGAACTTTATGGACTTAAACTTTCACCCAATAAAGCAGATATGTTCTTAGTCTCAGACAATGTTAGACATCTCCACAGCAAAGATTACCCTCCGTCAGTTCACATTCAGTGCTGTTGGTGCTTCCTTGATCCAGTTAGGTCCATTTCACAATCTAAATAGAGTCCTGCTGCTCTGATAGCCTGACCTAATTTAAACATTGCTCACAAGACAGAAAATGCCAAGAAGTGAAACTTTCCAAAAAGCAATGTTACCTGGATGCCATAAGAGAGGCGCATGTGAGTTCGCAGCGCCGTCATGCCTCCAAAAGTGATGCCAAGGCAGCAGTTCTCTCCATACTTGTTTGCCACATAACATGACAAAAGTATTGGGCAGAAAGTCCCCAAACAGCCTTCAAAACAAGAGTATACACAAACAGCGTACAGGACATCAGTCATTCGTCATTCAGTTTTGCCAACGGGGTAGTGAACCATTAGGAAAGGAACTATATTCCTCCTCCCTCCCTGCACATCTACCCCTTCCCCTGTTGTTCAACTTCCTTAACACGTAGTCAGGTCTCAGCCCTCTCCAGTTTCCTATGTTTAATATCTTCCCAGAAATGCTCTCCCAGTGCTTGATGCACTTCAAAGAGTCTCAGCAGTCGGCAGACCTGTTCCCTGATGCTGAGAGATCATCTGGCTTGCCTCAAAAATGCATCACAACTGCAGCAAGTACTGTACTTACATGTGGCACAGTCTGCACAACATTCGTATCTCCCGGTGCTCCAGTCACCCGTTGGGGACATGACGGCAGACCCCACGGAGCCAGGTTGCTGGATGATCACTGTCTGGGACATGGTCTAGTGCTCAATGCACCCTCTGCAAACAAAGCCCAAAGTGCAGCTACAGGTCATATTTGCTCCTTAAAGAACCAGTAAGCCTAAACACTTATAGAAGAGCAATATTAGCCCTCTGCTTCTCATGTGAAGTAAGTCAGTGTAATCTCCATTTTACAAATGGGGAAATGGAGACAAAGGGTGTGTGACCTTATCCAATCTGTATTGTCTGAAGTCAGCACACAAGATTCATCACAAGTAGAGTTAAGATAGTGTCATAGTTATTTTTAGTAAAAGTCACAGGCAGGTCGCAGGCACTAAACAAAAGTTCACGGAAGCCCGCAACCTGTCTGACTTTTACTAAAAAGAATGGAGAGGGTTTGACTGGGGGTGGAGGGTGGAGAGATGACTGAAGTCCCGGGTGGGGGTGGGGGTGGGGGTGGGGGGAGTGGTGAAGGGGGAGATGAGAGGCCAAGCCCTGCTGTGCAGTGAGGGGAAGCCAGGACCCACTGCTGCTGTGGTGGTTCAGTGCTTCGGGGCGCCCCCACGGTGGATCAGGGCTCTGGGGCTGGTGTCTGGGCACCTCCCCCCCCCCACCAGCTGCAGCCCCTAAACCTCAGGGCTGAAGTGGACAATGTCATGGAAGACTCAGAAAGTCACGGAATCCATGACTTCTGTGACATAATCTTATCCTTAATCGTGAGTTCACAGCTGCAGTCAGTTATCTACAGGTGCTAATTTACTACACATCAGTTACGACACAGAATTGTGTGTTAGAAATGCAATTGAGTATTTGAAAATACAGAAAAGTCCAAGTCTCTGTGTGTGTGTGTGTGTATATATATATAATAAAAAGAGAGAGAGAGAGAGAGAGAGAGACTGTTTCCCCAATTACTAAAAAAAATCCCTCTATATTAAAATATAGAACAGAGGTTCTCAAACTGGGGGTCGGGACCCCTCAGGGGGTCATGAGGTTATTACATGGAGGGGTGACAAGCTGTCAGCCTGAACCCCAAACCCCATTTTGCCTCCAGTATTTAATGGTGTTAAATATATTAAAAAGTGTTTTTAATTTATAAGGGGGAGGGGGGGTCGTACTCAGAGGCTTGCTGTGTGAAAGGAGTCACCAATACAAAAGTTTGAGAACCACGGATATCAGAGTATGAAAAATTTTCAACTAGCTCTCTGGCATATCAATCAGAACACTTTTCAATCAGACTGCTGACAGGGAAAATAGATATATTCACAATAAGTAAACACAGCATTCCCTCTGAAGGTCTAGAATGCTTCTCAAAGAGGAGCTTTAAAAATTCTGGATGTATGACAAATTAATATGCACACATTGTACTTGGCTAATATGCACTAGAAATGGTTTCATAACTAAGTAATTTAACATGCAATTTATGTACATTTTGAAATGAAAAAAGATCTACTTACCTCAAAGCTTTGTCTTCCCACTTTCAAGAGAAGCGAAAGGGTAACTGTATTTAAAGTGTAACTTACAGGGGCTTGGTGTTAAATCACGAGTTGGCTAACTTCCTGAAGCTGCCCCTCCTCTCCTTTATGTGACATTTCTATGGATAATCATTGGTTGAATTCTGCTAAATTCTTGACATCAGCAATATTAGGTAGTGAGTTCTCCAGGTTAACTCTGCATTGTGTGATAAGAGGAACTAGACTAGGGTGGGCAAACATTTTGGCCCGAGGACCACATCTGGGTGGGGAAATTGTATGCAGGGCCATGAATGTAGGGCTGGAGCAGCGGGTTCGGGTGCAGGAGGGGGTGTGGTGTGCAAGAAGGGGCTCAGGGCAGGGGGTTGCAGTGCAGGAGGGGTGTGGCAGGGGGTTTAAGGAGCTCAGGGCAGGGGGTTGGGGTGCAGGGTACAGGAGGGGTTTGGGGTGCGGGCTCCGGCCCGGTGCCACTTACCTCGAGCAGCTCCGGGGTGGCAGCGGGGCTACGGCAGGCTCCCTACCTGCCCTGGCCCCGCACCGCTCCCAGAAGTGGCCAGCATGTCTGGCAGTGGCTCCTGGGGGTGGGGTGGGTCAGGTGGCTCTGCCATGCGCTGCCCTCGCCTGTGGGTACCACCCCCGAAGCTCCCATTGGCTGCAGTTCCCCGTTCCCGGCCAATGGGAGCTGTGGGGGGCTGGTGCCTGCTGGCAAGGGCAGTGCACGGAGCCTTCTGCCTCCCCCAGGGGCCGCAGGGACATGGTGCCGGCCACTTCCGGGAGCGGCACGGGGCCAGGGCAGGCAGGGAGTCTGTCTTAGCCCAACTGCGCCACGGGGCTGGCAATCCCGCGGGGCTGGACTGAAAGCCCTGAGGGGCCGGATCCGATCCGCGGGCCGTAGTTTGCCCTCTCCTGAGCTAGACACCTGTCTAAAGGGAGGGAGCTTCACATCGAAGACACGATCACTTGCCAACCTACGATGGAGTGGGATCCCTAAAATTAAAGTTTTCTTAGCACAATCAGTGAGGACAAGGCTCAAGAACGCACACTTGACTGTAGCAGCTAAAGTGCCTCAAACTGCTCATTACACCCACTGGGTATTTCTGTTGAACAGTCTGATTTTTTTGATCACTCACACCGGATACAGAGGACACACTACACACACCCTCCTCCCACATCAAGAAATTGGAAATAGTAGCTTTAAAATCATTTATTGTATTTTGGAGGGACAAATTATTTTTCAGATGCAGGCACAGCATGCGAGATCTGCTCAGGGTGCTGCTATACCGGGGTCCCTTCACCTTGCAGCGTCTGCTCCTTTGCGGCCCTTGCTTTTGCTTGCCATTCTCGTCTCTGCTTTAGCTTCTCGGGTGCTTTCAGTTTCTGTACCTCCTTGAAAACCTGCAGTTCGGGGGCAAGGAAAGAAAGAAGACTGTGCACCCCTGTTGAAAACAGTTCTAACATCAGGTCAGGGTCATGCAAGAACTTAGGGAAGATCCGTTAAATCCTAGAGCATCAAGGTTTAGAAGGGACACTACATGTCTCAATAAAAGCAACTGCACCTGACATGCTCGCACCTTCTGGGACTCCAAGTACAAGAATTCCAGTTGATATATTCATTTCCACATAGCTATTCTTTTGCTGGGCCGAAGTACTGTATTCCTTTTCAGGGATTTTTTTATTTTTTTTAAAATACAGTTTTTTACTTCTGTGCTCAGTTACATGAGTGTAGATGACAAGTTAGACTCTGACCCACAGCTGAGGCCCACATCCGTTCCCAGGACCTAACAGAAGTTTGTACTTTCACTTCTACATATTCATTCTCCTAGTGGGACTCTGAAGAAATGGATTTGTCCCAAGTTTGCAACCGAAAGCAGAATCTCTCATTCACAACTCCCACCTGTTCATGCTCTCTGTATGTGTATATCTATCGCCTCAATATTTGTTCCATTCTATGCATCCGAAGAAGTGGGCTGTAGCCCACGAAAGCTTATGCTCAAATAAATGTGTTAGTCTCTAAGGTGCCACAAGTACTCCTGTTCTTTTTGCGGATACAGACTAACACGGCTGCTACTCTGAAACCTGTCATTCACAGCAATTCAGCAACAAACCTTGAAGCTTTCAGATAGTTAAAAAGCAGGCTGCACTTGTAGCTCACTCAGTGACTCCAGCACAGAGGTGGGCAAGCTACGGCCTGTGGGCCACATCCGGCCTGCGGGACCCTCCTGCCCGGCCCCAAGCTTCTGCCCCCCTCCATGCAGCCTTGGCTCACTGCGCCGCTGGCACAATGCTCTGGGCGCCAGGGCTGCAAGCTCCTGGGGCAGCGCAGCTGCAGAGCCCGGCCTGACCCGGTGCTCTGTGCTGCGTGGCTTGGTCCAGCCGGGCAGCGCGGCTGTAGCGCCGCCAGCCACTGGTGCTCCAGGCAGCATGGTAAGGGGGCAGGGTGGATAGAGGGCAGGGGAGTTCGGGGGGAGTGGATAGGGGTTGGGGCGGTCAGAGGGATGGAATGCGGGCAGGGGTTCCAGGGGCAGTCAGGAAAAGGGTGGATAGGGTGGTTGGGGGCAGTCAGGGGACAGGGAACGGGGGGGGGGGGGGGGGGAGGGGAGGTCGGATTGGGGGTGGGGGCTGGGCCACGCCTGGCTGTTTGTGGAGGCACAGCCTCCCCTAACTGGCCCTCCATACAATTTCGGAAACCCAATGCAGCCCTCAGGCCAAAAAGTTTGCCCGTCCCTGCTCCAGCACATCCAGCTCCTAACTCACCTTCTATGGAGCTGTTTGAAAAATGAATGAAAATTAGTGAAAGGTCTGAGCTGTCCAAACTCAAATCATATCCCAGAGTGACCTTCAAACTTCCAACACTAAACCCAGGAGAGAGCCACAACCTCCCCTCCTCCCACACCTCAGCACAGCGATCCAAACCACTGTGCCCCTTAGCAGGAAAATCTGCTCTAGCTGTGCAAACAAGTCCCCAGCCTGCTCCCCTGGACACTATGTGGAGCTGTGCTTGCTAGTTCCACTTCATACCTTGAGGCAGAAAGCCTTCTTAGCGACCCATCGCCGGGTCATTCTCCTGCAATAGGGTGGCGGTAACGTGTACTGGATGCCCAGCTGCTTGCACGTCTGCTCAAAAGTCTCATAGCGGGTGCGACGCAGGTACTTGAGCAGTTTCTTCCGGTGATCTATGGCCATCAGCATGCGACGCCGGTTACTTTTGTCCTGTAGAGGATTTAATATTCAGGAGTTGCAGTCAGACTGCAATTCCTTGCCGATAAGCAGTTCTCAGCAGCCCGGGTTATTGCGGATGGGGACCCAGTCAGGTTAAGAGTAATATTTTAAGAACCGTTTTCTTTAAATGATATAACCGGCACCTCAGATTTTTATATGAAAATTTGAAAAGTCAAATGGCATTTTGCATTCGATTTACAATTTTTCTGCTAGAAGGTTAGTTTCAATGTGTGTATTCCCTTTTACTGCTCAATTACACCTTCCTCAGCACTAGCATAAACTGCAATGGCCAGGCGCCAAAGACTGCAGGGGAAGTCTCGCTGGCTAAAACCTCTGCTTCCATTTACATGGATTGTTCCACAAATCCTACAGAAGCATTTGGGACCAGTTTGACCCGGCAGGGTCCATTGCTTCGTCCTTTGCAAAGGAGGTTGGATAATTCAACCATGTTATTAGGGGGAATCTCTGGCTTCAGGACAGAAGAACTTCCTGCAGGGGTCAGAAGCAATCCCCTCCCCACACTATATGCACAACTCTTGCACACTCTCAGCCAAGGACATATCAAGTGTTTCTGTTTTCCGCTGAAACATAAGGTACAACTGCTGCTACAGGCTGGATATTGGACTAGCTGGACCCCAGTCCAGGATAACAGCCCTTACCTTCTCAGGCCATGTTTACACTACAAAATTAAGTCAACCTAACTTACGCTGGCATACAGCCACTGCAGTAGTTACATCGCTTGTGTGTGTCTACACTTTGCTCCTTGTGTCAGTAGTGCGCGCCCTCACCAGGAGTGCTTGTATTGATTGTACTGTCAGTGTGGGGCATTGTGGGATGGCTCCTGAAAGCCTTTAACAGTTGAAATAAGCAATGCAGTGTCTACACTGACACCGCATTGACCCAACTGCGTCGACCTTGACTCTACAACACTCATCGAGATGAAGTCAGTGTATGGAGCAGTTATGTTGGTGGGAGCAAATTAAAGTGTAGACACTTCTATGGTTAGGTCGATGTAAGCTGCCTTGCATCAACCTAACTCTGTAGTGCAGACCAGACCTTAAAGACTTTCATTCCATAAACTTAAAGATAAACGGGGAACAATTTTAATGTGAGAAATTGAAGCACATTTTGGGGGATGTTTGTTGATACATTTCCAAGCTGGTACAATTTCAGCAAGAACCTAAGGGTGTTTTGTCCACAAACTCATTTTTGCTGATGATCCAAGTTTGGACTTTTTAAGCCACTGTGGCATTGAGATAAATCCCATCTGGGAAAAATGTTTTATAGCCAGAAGGAAATGGGTTTCTAGTTGACATACATAAATATAAAATGTTAAATAACAAACACAGGAAAAGCCTATCTGCACTAGCAGCATGATTTAGTTTAGCTGTTGATTCAAATGCATCTAGTCAGTGGCTTCCTGCTCCAGGAACATATTTGGACAAATTTCAATCTTTGAAAATGTAACTGTGATCCATAGATTCTCCAGTCAGGTGCACCAAAACTCAAAGCAATGAACTATTGCCTACAGTATCCTCCAGCTTCAAACGCTACCAGTGACCTCACTGCTTTAGAAGGGAGGAGATACAGACATTTTAAAAACTGAATTAGGATCTTCCTCACAATTCAAATCCTCTAAGTCTGAACCAAAGTACAAGACCCTCTGGCTGGTCTCAAATTTGTAGATTACATATATAATGAGAATTACCTTGGGGTGCATCTGCAGGTGCTCCTGGTGAGTTTGAATCTTGGCAGTTAAAATAGCAGCTATAAAAGAAACAAGAGATTGCATAAAAGCAGCAATGCGTTCTCGGACACTGATGTTTTCTCAGGCTTCTGACACACTACAGTGGATACATTTTGGGTATCAGATTTGCAAAGAACGTTGGGCATTTGTACAGAATTTCTAAAAAAAAAAAAAAAATGCAAAACAAACCTTCCAAATTAAACACCCAAAACCTAAACATGAGTTTAAAATTATTTTGAAATTGTGTATTATGTGTTAAGATTATTTTAACAACAATTGAGAGCCTGCCTTTACAGCTGAAATGTCTGCTGCCCTGCTTAACTGCTGACGGCTTTATATTCACTCCACTCGGTGTCAATCTCAGAGGATAGGAAGAAGCCCAGTCTGTTTAACAACACATGGCTATATTTAAATCGGTCACGTACCCACTGCCCCCTACCAATATACATCAGACTTGGCCTGTAGGGATTGCCTCTAGAGGTGAGAAGTTCAGTTTCCTTTGCCAATTCAGCCTTTGTGCTGAAACTGCCGGCTGCAGTGGTTTGTGTGACGTGGATGCTTGGAATTGGTTAACCCACACATTGCCTTTGGGGTGTGCGGCACTTCCGCATTGTAACTGGAAAGGCTCCTAGCAGACATTTGTAATGGAAAGCATTGGAAGGAAGGAGAAGGATACTGTGAACTTTCTAGCACTTTGACTAAGCTTGGCGAGGCAAATCTCTTTTTTCCAGATGGGGAAAGGGGGGACAATGGGTGCCAGATTCAGTGTGGAGCTTTAACACAGGGTCGCGTGTTTGGAGGGATTCAGGTTACACCCTGTCAAATGAATGGTCATGCAGCAGCCTGACCCCTGCCTCTGCACCCATCCTTTGGGGTTTCATTAAACAATTGTTATGTGTACAGAAAGGAGTTTTATTTCTAAACGCAACAGTGACCTTTCAAAAGCCACAATTCCTGTCATGCACGCCCTCCCCAGAGTATTGCTTCATTCTGATGGGCATGGGACATCACAGTTGCAGAAACAGTGGAGGAAAAACCAGAAGAAGCATATGACTGGAAAAGTATTGCAGCAACATCAACAGTTGCAGAGGAATCCTCCATCCCAGGTCTCTGAAGCAGAGAGCTACAAGAATGTCTCTCTATGCAGCAGCCACAGGCACTCATTAGAAAAATTCAAACCGCTCCCTTTGCCAGTGGATAAGCATGTTACATCTGTCACACTCCCAGACCCTGAGGGTCCCCCAGTGCCCTACTGCAGGTGAAACATCTTCCCAGTGTTCCCACAAAGGTAGCTCTTGTAGTTCTCACAGGAGCCTTGGTAAAATGATAGGGGAAACAGCTGGATTAAAGCAAAGAGATGCTCTCCATTGAGGATTTCCCTCTGGCTCTTGGACTTACTTTGTACCTCGAAGGAACCGCTGTCACTGGGAGTCCTCCTGACCTTCTCTATCAACTGCTGCGTCTTTATCTTCACTTTCTCCCTCTGTGGGCAACAGACAGAAACCAAGGCCCTCAGCTTTGTTATTTGGGGATTATTCTAGATGCAAGACACCCCACTGCCTCAAAGCACTGACACCAACCCAACACGCCCAGAGGAAGTGTGGGGAAAAGCCAAGTATTTTATGAATGGCTTTGCTCAATGCATGAGCTTCTTCAGCCAGCAAAGAGAGTGTAGGGAAAGGCAGCCACTGAGTGTCAGAGTACAGCAAAGAAGAACTCAGGAAGTTCTCAGCTGTAAGCACTAGAAAGACTATTTTTAGGCCTGAAGTCAAGGAACCCCCTTTCTTAAGACACACACAGATGTGGAAAGAAAGGTGCCTGCTCATACTCAAACGCCTTTGTGCCCTTTAGCTGACATGCTCAGAGATTCATCCAGCCCTGCTCGAATGCACGTCTCCCCTTCAGAACCTTGGCAGCTTCTCTCGAACTAGCCGAAGAGATTTGCTATTAAGCAACACCAGCCTAGGCTTGAAAGGATTAGATTTTTATTGGTAAAAGTCGGTAAAGATTGGTATCACTGTACCAATATATTTTGCCACCTCACAAGGGTATCACTATACCAATGTATTTTGCCACCTCACAAGGGTAGTAATACTAAACCAGGGGTTCTCAGACTTTTGAACTGGTGACCCCTTTCACATAGCAAGCCTCTGAGTGCGACCCCCCTTATACACTAAAAACACTTTTGTATATATTTAACACCATTATAAATGCTGGAGGCAAAGCGGGGTTTGGGGTGGAGACTGACAGCTCGTGACCCCATGAGGGGTCCCGACCCCCAGTTTGAGAACCCCTGTACTAAACGCTTCCCTGGTATTAATATTTGAGCAGCACTTAGACATTTAACAGTTTGCAGGATTGACCATGAACACACCAAAGTGCTCCCAGCTCCTGCCCGCATGATGAAGGACCAGGAACTGGGCCCCGTCTCTCTCAGTGCAGTTGGAGAACTCCATGTTATCTGCATGTGTCCTATTCTGGTTGTACATTTCTGAACGTAGATACTAAGCAGCTCCATGGGATGAGGGCCTTCTCTTGTCTTTGATGTGTCTACATTTTGAGGCACTTGAAAAATCGTAATGAAACCACGTTTTAAATGAATTTTGACTGTATCATTTTCTAGAATAAGCCGATATCATTTGCTGGCACTCAACAGCCCTATGGTTCTTTCTGTAATTCTTCTAGCATTTTCTCACTTCTTTTAATCTATGTAAAAAATAATAGCACATACATGTATTTTACTAATACAAATGAGAGAATTTTTTGGTGAATTTCAGGTGTGTTTTGAGTTAATTACCAACAGATCAGGGTGAGTTATTAACCACCAGGTTTGAAGTCACTTGGCAAAACTAACAAACCAGAATAAGTAAATTATGAAATAATTTTGAGCATATAGACAGATCTTACAGAGACATTGCCACCCAACGTTCCAGCATTTACACAAGCAGAAAGACACTAACCTGGCTGGCCATTTCCAGAGACAATAGCCTTTTCACTACATCATCAACCCTGCAGGGAGACCAGAGATTGATTGATAAAACAAAGCAGAACATGCAATGCATTTATTTTGTTTTTAACTCTGAAGGTTGATTTAGATTTTCAGAACAGATTAGCATTTCTGTAAGTGTTTCAAAGAGCTTTAAAATAGAGTAGGTTAGGCTTTCTACCAATAAAAAGTAATAAGGAAATCAAACCATTTCTTGCATTCATTAAAAGAAATCACTGCTAAGAGTAGAGGTAGTATGTAGCTTTTTGTTTTAATTGGATACTAGGGCTGAAATGTTTCAATTCACTATGAAGTACTGATACTTCCAAAACCTACATGATGTGCAATCTGAATGCTGAAGATTAGCTTTCCGAGACCATTCAAAGACAAAATGATTCCTATTAAGGCCAGGATCCTTCAAACTATATCTGTGCAGCATCCCCCCAGAGTCAGTGTGATTCCATGTGGGCAAGAGAGTCCAGCCACACACATGCAGTTGGGCCCAAATTTCAGAAGTGACCACTAATTTTGAGACACCTCAAGGCCTGATTTCTAGAAATATTAGGAATCCACAGGTTCCTCCTCTGGGTGCCCAGCATTTCTGAAAATCAGACCCCAAGGCATCTCAAGTTGGGCACCCAGAAAGTAAGGTATCCCTAAGGACAGGATGCAGAGAGAAAATTTCTAGACATCAATTATGACTGCTTGGAGCAGCTAGTCCTGGAACCCACAAGGAGAGAGGCAATTCTTGATTGAGTCCTAAGTGCAGCACAGGATCTGGTCCAAGAGGTGAATGTAGCTGAACCAATCAGTAACAGTGACCATAATGTAATTGAATTAACATCCATATAGGGGGGAAAATACCAAAGAAACCCACCACAGTAGCATTTAACTTCAAAAAGGAGAACTACACAAAACGGAGAAGCTAGACAAGTGGAAATTAAAAGGAACTTTTCTTGTGACTACAAGAGTGAAAGGCGTGCAAGCTGCATGGAAACTATTTAAAAACACCATGCTAGAGGATCAAACTAAACGTATACCCCAGATAAAAAATAAACACTAAGACGACCAAAAAAATGCCCTGATAGTTGCACAACAGCGTAAAAGAGACAGTTAGAGACAAAGACATCCTTTAAAAATTGGAAGTCAAATCCTACCGCGGAAAACAGAAAGGAATGAACTCTGGCAAGTCAAGTGTAAAAGTATAATTAGGCAGGCCAAAAAAGAATTTGAAGAGCAACTAGCAAAAGACAAAAATAGCAAAACATTTTTAAGTACACCAGAAGCAGGAAGCCTGCCAAACATCCAGTGGAGCCACCGGACCTTGAGGTGCACTCAAGACAGACAAAGCCAAAGAAGAAGCTAAATAAATTCTTTGTATTGCTCTTCACTGCAGAGGATGTGAGGGAGATTCCCATACCCGAGGCATGCTTTTTAGGTGACAAATCTGAGGAACTGTCCAAGACTGAGGTGTCAATAGAGGAGGTTTTGGAACAAATTGATAAATGAAACAGTAGTAAGTCATCAGGACCAGATGATATTCACCCAAGTGTTCTCACATATGAAATTGCAGAACTACTAACTGTGGTATGTAACCTGTCACTTAAATCAGCCTCTGTACCAGATGACTGGAGGATAGCGAATGTAATGCTAGTAAACCTAACTTCAGTACCAGGCAAACTGGTTGAAACTAGAGTAAAAGACAGAAAGATCAGACATGTAGACTAACACAATATATTGGGGAAGAGTCAACACAGCTTTTGTAAAGGGAAAATGCCTCACCAATCTATAAGAATTCTTTAAGGGTGTCAGTAAACATGTGGACCAGGGGGATACAGTGAATGTCCAGTACTTGGACTTTCAGAAAGTCTCTAATGAGGTCCCTCTCCAAAGGGTCTTAACCAAACTAAGCAGTCATGGGATAAGAGGGAAGATCCTCTCATGGATCAGTAACTGGTTAAAAGACAGGAAACAAAGGGTAGGAATAAATGGTCAGTTTTCAGAATGGAGAGAGGTAAATAGTGGTGTCCCCCAGGGGTCTGTACTACGACCAGTGTTGTTCAACATATTCATATATGATCTGGAAAAAGAGGTAAACAGTGAGGTGGCAAAGTTTGCAGACGATACAAGAATTACAAAGGATCTCACAGAACTCAGTGACTGGGCAACAAAATGACAGATGAAATTAAATGTTGATAACTGCAAAGTAATGCACAGTGGAAAACAATACCAACTATATATACAAAATGATGGGGTCTAAATTAGCTGTTACCACTCAAGAAAGAGATCTTGGAGTCATCCTGGATAGTTCTCTGAAAACATCCACTCAATGTGCAGTTACAGTCAAAAAAGCTAACAGAATGCTAGGAACCATTAGGAAAGAGATAAGACAGAAAATATAATAATGCCACTATCTAAATCCATGGTATACCCACACCTTGAAAACTGTGTACAGTTCTGGTCACCCCATCTCAGAAAAGATATATTAGAAGTGGAAAAAGTGCAGAGAGAGGCAACAAAAAAGATTAGGGGTATGGAACAGCTTCCATATGAGGAACAATTAAAAAGACTGGGACTGTTCAGCTTCGAAAAGAGACAACTAACGGGGGATAAGATACAGATCTGTAAAATCATGACTGGTGTGGAGAAAGTGATTAAGGAAGAGCTATTTACCTCTTCACATAACACAAGAACTAGGGGTCATTCAATGAAATTAGTAGGCAGCAAGTTTAAACAAACACAAGGAAGTACTTTGCACAACACACAGTTAACCTGTGTAACTTGTTGCCATTGGATGTTGTGAAGGCCAAAAGTATAACTGGGTTAAAATAAGAACTAGATAAGTTCATGGAGAAAGGTCTATCAATAGCTATTAGAGTTGTGCCCCTGACCATCTTGGCTGTGCTCTGGGTATCCCTAAACATCTGACTGCCAGAAGCTGGGACTGGACGACAGGGGATGGACCACCCTGTTCTGTTCATTCCCTCTGGACTGGCCACAGTCCCTCTGATCTAGTATAGCTATTCTTAAGTTCCTATGTTCTTATAATCAGTGGTCACTTCTGCAAATTTCAGACTCTTGACCCATTATTTCAAAACTTCTGCAGTTCTCTCTAGATAAATGACTGTACATTGTTATGTAAGTGCTAGCAGTATTACAGCTACCGCTTTCTGTGGTTAGATGTCTTTAATAATTAAATCTCTGAAATGATTAAGCGTCCCCCCTTCCCTTGCCTCTGGAACATACTTATCTATTATTGGGACATTGGCATAATCTTTCTTCAGCATGGTAGGAGGAAGGTCATCCAGATGGCTGGGGAGCACTACAAAGAAAAGATCAACATGTGGGGAACAGCATATCAAATCAGGGCTGTCTCACAACCTAGAGAATTTGGAGGGGGAATGGATCAGAGGGAGATAATTCAAGAGAAAAGAGGGGATGGATCTTTCAATTGTGAAGGGCAAACCAAGAAAGCAGTTTTGAATTGAACTTGAGGGTGGATACGACAGGTGATGGGAGTTGATATGATCCCACTTCCTGGCTTCAGTATTCTGGATTTAGGTTCTGATCCAAACCCACTGAGATCAATGCAAATGCTCCTGTTGACTTCAGTGAGCATTCCCTGTGTATTCGAGAAATGACAGTCCAATTAAGGTTTCTGACCAACCCAGCATGCTTGCTGTCTGAAAATTGTTTTTAGGATTTCTGGAGCATGATTTAAATGATCAACACCCCCCCCCCCATTCAAGCGTCTAATAACACTTTTAGGGTGCAATCCCCCCCGCAAATTGGTGATAATGTTATTAAGAATAAAACATTGTGAAATGTGCTCAAAATCCAGTCTCTACCATACCTTGCTTCCTCTTTTTGACAGGCCTGGCATAACCTCTGGCTGTCTGAACAAGCGGGCTATAAACTTCATGGAAGAAAGCAAAGATTTACTAGACACATAAATATATTTTCTCTATATGCTTGAGAGATTTGGTAAGAATATACTCAATAGAACGTAAATAAGTTTGTATTGGGAGATTGCCTTTAGAGCACCCTCTGCCTGGGCTTCTGTGTGAGCTCTCTAGGTCTGTGTCAGAGGCACTAGAGAAAATATTTCAAGCGGATGTTCGATTGCACCATAATCCAAGGATGCTGCATGTCCAGAGAAGCAGGGAGTCTGAAGGAGAGCACTCTCAATAGCAGGCTCCTGCTGACGTTGTCCATTACTGAGCATTACAGGACCTGCAATTCACCATCTACTCATTACATCTCAGTGCAGCAGCTCCCCAGGCTGTTAAAGCAATTGTCCCAGATGATCACAGTAACACTCTGGCTGTACTAACCAGCACCTGTCACTTCCTAGTCACGTGTGTCACCAACACCCCGTAAAATGTAGTCTGTATGAGGTCTGGAGCAGCTCAAGCTCCATGGCGGGACAGAGAGGGGGCAAATAGGAGACCGGCAGCAATGGTCTATCGGCACAGAAGCTTATCTCGGAGGTTGAGGCAGGAATCGGCTAAAGTAGCTGGTAACCAAGCCTGTGGCACCAATACTGGTGCTTGTGCGCGTGCTTGGACGCATGCACCACCACAGTGCCCGGGCATCAAGTATCCCTGGCAGCCAACTAAGAAGCCATTGACCCAGCATTTCCCCCCTGCACAGAAGGCTCCTGGCTTTACAGGTCCTCACCTATCCCAACCTGTTAACACTCTAGTATCCTCTGCACCTTGGGATCCGGCATTCACGCAGCCCTGGGGCCTCAAGTACCCCTGACTCCCCCCGGGGACCAGCACCCACCCTTGGGCCCAATCTCCCAGCTGCAGGACTCTGCGCTTCCCCCATCACCTTAGTCCCGGCAGGGAGCCCACACAGCATCCCCCCCGCAAACCACCTCACATCCCAAAACTCCACCAGCACCTCCCACCCCGCACAGTCCTCAGCCAACTGCTGCCAAACCTCCCCTTACTGCCATGGCCTTTAACTCCCGCAGCTCCCCCCTCCAGCTTGGAGCTCCCCACCCCTCCTCTTCCTTCCCCCCAGCTACCCCCTCTTCCCCCATCCACCTTCTTCTTCCTCCCCATCCCCTTCCCCCCAGCTCCCTGCTCCTCCTCCCGACCCCTCTTCCTTCCCCCCAGCTCCCCCTCCTTCCCCGCCCCTCCTCCTGACCCCCCACTTCTTCCCCCCCAGCTCCCGCCTCCTTTCCTCAGTTACCCACCCCTCCTCTTCCTCCTCCTTCCCCACCCCTCTTCCTTCCCCCCAGCTCCCTGACCCCCAGCTGCCCACCCCTCCTTCCCCACCCCTCCTCCTGACCCCCCCCTCTTCCTTCCCCCCAGCTCCCCACAACCTCCAGCCCCCTCCTCCCGTTGCTCCCCGGTCTCCCCCCGACCCTCCAGCCCACGTGCGGGCCTCTCTCTCCCGAACCCCGCAGGCCGCCTCACCCGAGCGCCCGTCTCCCGCCTCCTGCAGGCGGAGGGCTCCGCTGAACCCCCTGCTCCAGCCGGGGCCTGGCAGGCGGCAGCTCCGGGCCCAGCCCAGCGCCCCACGGAACCCCAGCAGCAGCAACATCTCCTCTGCCCTACCGGCCAGCTGGCATGGGCGCCGCCATTTTGGGACAGACCCGGCCAATCGATCGCCGAGCTAATCGATCGAAGGCTGGGCTGGCTTTAGGCTGGCTGGGCTGGGCTCAGGGTGGGGCAGCTTTGCCCAGGTTAGGAGGGTCAGGCCTGGCCCAGTTCCTCTCGTGGCTCCAAGCCCTGCTGGGGTGTGTCGGGGGAGCAGGGCCTGCCAGCCCCTCTCGAGTGCACCCCGCAGGGATGGGCCTGGCTTCCTGCCCCTTTCTCGCAGGGTGGGTCCCTGGAGCCAGTGTCTGCGGGAGGCAGGCCGGGTGTCCTGGTTTTGAGTGGTTTGCCCCTCTCTGGTACTGATATAACCCGGACGTGGTGTTGTCTGCTGTCACACGCTGCTCCACTCCCATCAGCGTGGTGTAGGCGAGGTCATGCCCGCGGGCGCTTGGCAGAATGGTGTTCTGTGTGCGGTGTGACCTCACACACAGTGTGCGTGCCAGTTCACTCTGGTAGGGACAGGGACAACCGAAGGGATGTGCTGTGACCTGGGGATGTGGCAGTGGCCATTCTGCCCCCGGCTCTCTGGGTGTGTCCATTTCCCAATAGTGCTAGCACAAGCAGCCCAGCGGGGTTTGGCACCTGTAAGCCCTTTACCTCTGGGGAGCTGTGCCCAGAGAGTTGATTAAAGTGACCCAAAACCAGCTTCTTCAAAACCAAGCAGTATTTATTCACCCAAAGGTACAAAGCACCTAGAGTAAAAGATAAAAACCATAAAGGTCTATGCACGTATTTTCCCTTCTCTACACATTTATCTTTCCTTGCAAGCTTGGGTAGGTTCCATTCAGCCCACTTACCTCTGGCTCTGGGCTGGGAGAAGCAGACTCCTAGCATCCCCGTCAGCACTCCCTGACACCTTCTGGGCAGCCCCTGACAACCCCCCTTCTTTCCTTGGCCCACATCTATATGGTTTAGTACCCCCTTTGGTGCATGGCAAAGCCTGGGAATGAGTAGACTAGTTAGAGCCAGGCCGGGGTCTTCCCCCAGGACTCTGGGCCTTCTCTGTGAGACTACCTGTTCTTTGCCATTGTTCTGTTTCCTGTCAGTTTCCCCTTCAATTTAACTCTGTGCGGTCAGGCAGGATAACGTCATGCAGGAAAACTGAGCTACACGTGGGATTTATAAAGAATAGTGCACGTCACTCCCTCTTGCCTTCTAGTTACAAGGGTTTGTTTTCCTCCATCACATGTAGTTTGTGGGAGTTCAGTGAAGGTGCCAGCCAGGCATGGCTGCTGCATTCAAAGGCCATCCTGACAGCGAGGCAGGAGGGGCCCCAAAGGAATGAGGGGCATGAACAGGGTTACATGTGCAGGGGAGGGGTGCCCATGGGAGACGCTGTGCAGAGCCCCTGGCAGGAGAGGTGCCCAAACGGGGATGGGATGGGCAGCAGCAGATTCCTCCATAGTGTGTTTTCAGCCTCCATCAGTGCACTGATGGGTTCACCTCTGAGGACGAGCAGGAGGTTCAGGTTCCTTGCCCCATTCAGTCCTCAGCCTTGCTACTGTGACTGCCAACAAGAGGGAAATGCCACTGGGAACGGAAGTGAGACCCTCCCCCCATTCATTTCCCCAGGGGGCTGCCGAAGAGCCGCCAGATTGTACTGACGCTCGGTCGCCATGGAGCCAGGGCCGGTGCACCCATTAGGCGCCCTAGGCCGTTGCCTAGGGCGCTACCATTTGGGGGGCGGCGACCGCGGCGGT
Source organism: Emys orbicularis (assembly GCF_028017835.1). Lineage (NCBI taxonomy): Eukaryota > Metazoa > Chordata > Testudines > Emydidae > Emys > Emys orbicularis. Next base: position 2,985,257 of record NC_088705.1, on the reverse strand, counting down.
ATTTTGGCGGCGGGACCTTCTGCTGCCTCTGTGGGGGGCGGCATTTCGGGGCGGGACCTTCCGCCGCCTAGGGCGGCAGAAAAGCTGGCGGCACTCCTGCGTGGAGCTGGCTTGAATTGGAACTGGCCCATCCCAGGGCCTGTGAGCTGGGGAAGCCTTTGAATAGGATGGCATGTAAACCTCGGCAGTCAAATAAGGATTGCATCGTGGCGAAGTGGTGGCCTTTGCAGCAGGCAAGAATTCAGGGTTCTGAGCTGCAGTGGCGTTATCAGACAATTACTACACCTGTTCTTGCAGGACGAAGACCTCCTCAGCATGGCTGGCAACCACTTGCATGTCCTCCTGGGTGCTCCACGCACCCTCCCTGTGTCACCCTTGTCAGCTTTGCTTCGAGGCTTATGGTCTGAACAACGCCAAACTCTCAAAGTAAAACTTAGAGAAGAGCAGCCAAAGTTCACACTGAAATGCGAGTGTCACTTGGTTTCAACACCAAACGTTTTAAACGCCCCAGCGTTATGCAAAGCTGGGAGAGTGGAGTCTATAATGGAAGCTGAGCCAGGTGGGTTCGGGGTGGGTTCAGGTTTCCTAATGTGAGTTTCACAGAAGCAAAGACAAGGTTGATTTCCTGTTGCCCTGTGTCTTGTACAGCCATTTACCCCAGTGCACAGTGGGAGTGAATTGATTTGATGGTGTTTCACACTCACATTGCACAGGGTAACTGATGGCACATGGAGCAGAGGAACAGAGAGCCCAGCCAGCAAATCTCTTTTCTCCCCTTGCTTTGCAAGTGTCTTAATAATAATGATTTTTAAAGTCAGGCGTCTGTGGCTAACAGGCCCCGTTCACCCTTGGTGTCATGTCACTTCTCAGACTCTTAGAGATGACATAAAGTGCTTTGAACTTTGAGCTGTGATCTGCCCGCTCCAGCACAGAACTGCTGCTGGCCTGCACAGTGTGAACATGCCGGGGCCTGGCTTGCCTCTCGTGTCCCTTCCAGAAAACCAGCCTTTTGCAGGAGCGCTGGACTTTGAACGTCACCTAGGGCCTGATTTCCAGAAGTGCTGAGCACCCTCAGCTCTCACTGACTTCAGCTGGGTTTGGGGGCTCTCAGGAGATCAGGTCCATACTGTGTGCCCCCCCTGCCCTTTCCAGCAGCTAGATCAGGCCTGGCTTGGAGACGAATAACACCAATGATAGGACGGGCCGATATGTCACTCCTGCAGTAGCACTGGAGGGAACAGAACCCCCCGACCCGCTGCCAATCTGCCCGTGAGAGGAGAGCAAGAGGTGACAGAACCATTGCAGCATCACAGAAACAAATACACACACCTGGCAAACACTGAATTTCAGAACGTTACAACGACGTGTTCAAAGGAAACAAACCAAGGTAACATAAAAAACAACCCCATAAAGGGAAACCTTCCCTCTGAATGGTATACTACAAACAGAGCCGGAGTCGGGGCGGCTGCTGGGGCAACACGTACAGGTTTGGAATGGTTACATGGCTGTACAACACTTTACCTGTGAAGTATCTCCAGTCCCCACCGCCACATAACAACAGTGTTATTGGTAGCCCGGTCCACCACCCAACAGTCCCATCCAGTGCAATGTTCACAGCAACCGAGAGAACTGGCCACACGCCGAGGCACAGCACGCCCAGCAAATGTCTCAATTCAAAATCCTTAAAGGAAATAACCCTACTGCTAATGAGCGGAGGTCAGGTGCAGCTTGAGAAACCATTGCCTCGCAGGGTGAGCAGGGATCACTACTGGCTATATTAATGCTTGACAGCTGCTAATGCTGCCGTGAGGCGAGCAGACCAATAACTTCCTGAGCTGACAGTCAGGGTGAGCAAAATGGCTCAGCATAAAGAAGGATTGACTCTACTCGCTGCCCAAACCCCGACACTGGGGGAGTTTGGAACAAGCCTTAAGAAGCTGCATTTCATCCTCTGGGCTTCTCAGGGTGAGCTGGGGGTGGGTTTGCTGCAGTGCAGCTTACCCCGCAGCATCCAGTGCCCACCCGACTCCTTCTGAAGCTACGGAAAGTCGCTGCGCTCCAGCTCCGACGCCAGCCCAATCGATTCAAAAGGGAAACAGGCTAGTGGCGGTTCCAGTGCTGGGCTGGTAGGCCAGGAGACTCAAAGCCTTAATTTACCTGCCATCTACGGTACTGCCTCCCTGTAATGCTGTAATGCTGTGGTATTTGAGCACCTCACAATCCTGTAGGCATTTATCCCAATGACACACCGGGAGGCCGGATGGTGCTTTCAGATGAGGAGCCAAGGCCTAGCGAGACGAAGGGTATGTCTACATTGCACACGCAGCATGGGGTCTGACTCAGGTTTGAGCCCAAGTCCCCCTTCTATCCACACACAAATCAGTCTGACTTGGGGGTCAGCCAGCACTCAGGACCTGGGTCCTGCTGGGGGCGGGGCAGAGTCCAAGTCCCGCTGAGAGTCGGGTCCAAGCCCTGTCATTTTGCAGCATGGATGCAGGCCAAGCCCCAGATCCGAGTCAGAAGGGCTGCGCCGTGCGATATGGACCCATTAGCATGGCTGTGAGATGCGGTATGGACCCATTAGCATGGCCTGGGGCCGGCAATTGTAAACCCAGGTTTGCAATGAAGTGTAGATGCTCAAGTGAAGGCTTGGAACCAACGAATCCACAAGCCCAGGTCCCACAGCCCTGGGTTTACACTGCAGGGTAAACAGACCCTTTGTGACATGCCCTAGGTCACATAGGAATGAGGACGGGAACCTAGCCCAGGTCTACCCCATCCTAGGCTAGCCCTCTAAACATGGGATCATCCTGCCCCCCAGCCTGAGCAGCAGCCGGGCACACGTTTCTCACAGCACCCCAAGCCCTTGGCTGGAGGTCCCACCTCGCAGGCTGACCGGGGAGTTCGTTATCCCTTTTGGTAACACGGTCCCACTTGGACACCCAGTTCATTTCACACGCCAACCCCTAGAGACCCATCAAAGGGCCCGACTTTTGGTCACTATGGACCTAGGTTAGGTTTGAACTGGTGGCCTAGCAGTAAACAGCTCAGCAGCTTAGGACCCGTCCCCTGGCCTCAGATATCTCTTGCTGCGCTGACTCAGGGGAACGAGTGAGCATGTAGAGAAGCAAATAAATAGCATAACATTAACTTGGGGTTTAGAAAGTGCAGTGAAGTTTCTCAGCTACCCATCTCTGTGAGGGCCATGTAGAGCCGTGGCTTGGTCCTTGCCAGAGAACCCCAGGGAGCAGGATAATGAGCTTAGAAGACTGTTCATTGACATTTCCTTAGAAGATAGGGAGCTCTATAAAGTCTTTAGCCAAGTCTGCGGGACTCCCTCCCTACCAGAGCAGCACTGGGGATAGTAGCTGCAGAAAGGAGACAGCTGCAGAGCAAATCTGGACTCCAGAGCCTGCAGCCTCTGCATGGGCCCTGCACGCAGCTGATGTTCTGTTTTCAGGGATCCCCTCGTCCTTCCTCTCTGCATCATAGCCACCTTCCCTCAGCTGCAGATGGGTGCAGCTCCTTTAGGAAGTCAGCACTGCCTTGAGCGCTGGCCAGCGGGGCTGCCTGGGATGCTCTCTCCCTCCATAGGGCTCTCTGCAGCATTCCCAGCCCCACCGGCCTGGGGAGAAAGAGACTAGAGGAGCTTTCGGGGAAGGCACTCAGGGCCTGATTCTGGGGGCTGCAGAGCACACTGCCCTCACTGAAGTCCAGAGCAGACAGCCCCCAGCTCCTCACTGCCCTGAGCAGGATCTGGTCGTGAGCTTCCAGCCCCTGCCAGCCAGGGAGCCAGACTCCGTATTCCTGCAGGGCGGTGGGATGCACCATCCCAGGGCGGCCGGCCAGCCCTCCGCCTCCCCAAGGCTCAAGTCACGCCAATGCTTTGAGAGTATGTGATGCAAATGCAAACAGCAGCTTGGTGCCTATTCCATGGAGGTTTGGGTATGGGGGGGGGGTGAGGCTGGCCAGGAGAGATGCATGTCTGTTTGAGCCGCCCATTCTCCTGGCCTCCGCAAGGCGCTAGAATCTCTGGAAGTCATGCAGGTCCTCGGCCCCCTCAATTTTCAGACCCTGCAGCAGGGGGAAGTCGATCAGCGGCTCCTCCAGGAAGGCCTCATCCTCCTGGGAACTCTGGCAGTGCAGCCCCGCCTGTGGGGCCCCGTGGAACCACAGGTTCTCATAAGGCTTGGGGCTGGGCGTCGACTCGCTCAACAGGGGCTGAGTGGAGTCGGACCGGATGTAGAGGGGAGATGGGACGTGCTGCTGCTGGCCCCTGTAGCCTTCTGCAACTACCTTGGCGTACTGGACGCCCCCAGCACCGTTGACGTAGGAGCCCGGCCTCCCCTCTCCCGGAGCTCTGCTGCCACTCGGCAGGCCGGAGCTGCTGGGGTGGATGTAGGATTTGGGGAGGGTCGGGAAGCTGCCAGCAGTTGCTGGGACAGGGTCCTTCTTCCCCCAGAGCGGTGCTTTCTTCTCGGCTCCTTTTTCGAGCACTGTGATGTCAGAAATGGTCACCAGGCCAGGCTCCCTCGCACCGGCTGTCTGGAGAGTCTCCTAGGAAACAGGCGTTTGCTCAAGGAAGGCCGGACTGATAGTGGTGAGGTGCGTAGCTTCGGCCCCACCAGCCCCACTGCAGGGCACAGCCCTCTCCTGATGGCTACCCTCTCCCCTATCGCCCCTTCTCAGCCCCACGGAGGGGGGACACCCTCAGCAGCACCTGCTCACCCCAGCCTTGCCCAGCCCAACTGCTGTGCAAGCCCCTCCGCACCCCCCCACCCTCGTCCTGCCCCTCTCCTGCCAGGCTCTGTGTTCTCAGCCCCACTGCAGGGCCCAGAAGCGGCGCTAAGCGGGGCCTAATCCTGCAGGGCGCTGAGTAAGTCAGTGTTGGGCATTTTGCAGGATCAGGCCCCATGCTTTGCCAGTTGAGCTGTTCGCTAGCTCTGACGGCCCAGCAGGGCCGAGCCTGCTACCAGGCCCTCCTGGCGGATATGAAGGAGCTTTGCTAGGCTGGCTGCTGCTGACCCAGCTGCTAGGAGGGCAAGGGTAGTTTCTCTTCTATTCCACTCTGGTGCTTAATCCCTGCCCATCACTGTGGTGTCTGGCCTTCTCACCAGGGCATGGTACCATCTCCCAGCCAGGTGCTCAACTGGTGAGGGGTGACTCAATATTGTGCTGTGGAGTCAGCAGTGATGGGGGAGGACTGGCACCTGCCAGACCCTTTCTTACCTGCTGTAGGTCGGCTGGCACCCACTTGCCCAGGCTGCTGTTAGCTGGGTCCGGGACGCTGGGCCAGAACTGATTCTTCACCCTGTTGGTCACATAACAGAAGCTCAAGGAGAGGCCAGGGGGATGCTTAATGACAGGGCTGCTGGCCGATCGCTCCGTCCGGGCTTGGGTTCTTGGGGGGATTGGCAGAGACGCAGCTGGCAGGGTGAAATCCAGGGCTTGGGGCTGTGTTTGTGCAGCACCCAGCAGCAGGGGGCCCTGATCCCTGGCAGAGACCTCTGGGGGCTGTCATATCACAATCTAAATAATAACTGGAGGCAGTGCAATTGCCCCAGGGGTGTGTTTGGCTCAGTGCCCTTTGCTGCACCTGTCTGAGCCTGCTGGTCCTGCCTCTGTTCAGACACCCACTGATTCGCCCCAGCGGGGGATCTGGCCTGGTGTGAAAAGCACAAAGCTCCCATACTTGTGAGATGTGAGTGTCCCTGAGCCTAAGGGGGAGGAAATGTCTGCCCAGCCCTTTGACTCCAGCCCCCTCCGTTGTCTGGACAGAGATCGGTGCCCGCGCGTCGCACAGAAGGGAAGCACAGGTCACAGCTGCATCACGGGAGGCTAAGTGGCTAATAACGCGCTGCCAAGCCCATGGAGAGCTGCTGATCCCCGGGCACTCACCTCCGATTCTTCAGGAAGCAGACGATGAATACGACGAGCAAGACACACAAGAAGCCAAAGAACAGGAGGAGATACTGGATTTCTTTCCCATCTGGAAAAGAGATAGGAACTGGGTTATTCCAAAAGCTCAGCCCTTTGCATGAGGGAGTGAGGTAGGTGGCATGGCGTGACCTGAGCATTCCCCCGAGGTAGGTGGGGGTTGGGCAACAAAAATAATTAGGGGTATGGAAAGGCTGCCATATGAGGAGCGATGAATAAGACGGGGACTTTTCAGCTAGGAAAAGAGACAACTAAGGGGGGTTAGGATAGAGGTCTATAAAATCATGACTGGTGTGGAGAAAGTAAATCAGGAAGTATTATTTACTCCTTCTCAGAACAGAAGAACTAGGGGTCACCAAATGAAAATAGGCAGCAGGTTTAAAACAAACAAAAGGAAGTATTTTTTCACACAACGCACAGTCAACCAGTGGAACTCCTTGCCAGAGGATGTGGTGAAGGCCAAGACTATAACAAGGTTCAAAAAAGTACTAGATAAGTTCATGGAGGATCGGTCCATCAATGCCTATTAGCCAGGATGGGCAGGGATGGTGTCCGTAGCCTCTGTTTGCCAGATGCTGGGAATGGGCGACAGGGGATGGATAACAGGATGATTTCCTGCTCTGTTCATTCCCTCTGGGGCACCTGGCATTGGCCCCTGTCGGAAGACAGGACACTGGGCTCGATGGGCCTTTGGTCTGACCCAGTCTGGTTGTTCTCATGTTCTTATGATCCTGGGGTGCTTTGTGCTAAGCAGCTGGAGTGGTCCCAGGAATTAGTCCCAGTGCCTCAGCAACCCCCATGTGCTCCCCTGCCACCTAGGGAGGGGCCAAGTTCACATGCAGCTTGGGATCCAGCTGTCCCTAGAGTTCATGTGTACATGTGTGTGTACATGTGTGTGTGCGTGTGTGTGCACATGCCTGTCTGTGTGCACGTGTGTGTGTGTGCACGTATGAGGGGTGTGGCGTCCAGGGCTATCTCCTCCCCCACCTGCCACCTGGGCCACATAGCGCCTCTGATCCCCGCTTTGGGCCCATCTCAAGCGCCGTGGGGTTCCCAAGCAGACCAAGCCCACGGCCTTACCCAGCGCCGGGGTCACCAGCGTCAGGGTTGTGCTGTTGGTGCTGCCGGCTGCTGTGGACGCCATTATGTGCACTTTGTACATCGTCGACGGCAGCAGGCCCCTGATGGTGAAGGTGGTGAAGGAGGTGTTCACAACGGCACCTAGGAAGCAGGTACGGCTATTAGTGACCCTGAGCTCCCAATCCCGCCGCGCACTCACACCGCTTATGGACCCGTTCCTAGTCCTGGCATCACCTCCAGGAGCTAAATCTAGAGCCTGCGCTGGGGCAGTGGTCACCGGCATGAGTGGATCTGACTGGAATCGAGCGCCCACCTCCTCAACAAAAGACAGGACAACAACAGGGAAGGGGGGAGGGGATGGTGATGAGGGAGAAGAGAAAATAAAACGCTGACCCCACAACAATGTGACCCCCTTAAACTCCCCCCCCACACACACTTCCCAGACCTATAGTACAGCCCCCGACATACACACACCTAGAGGAAGGATGGGCACTAGCCTGGGACTCAGGAGAGTTGGGATCAATTCACTGCTCTGCCACCGATGGCTTGTGTGACCACGCGTAGGTCATTTAGCCTCTCCGGCCAGATTTGCAAAGGGATTTGAGCACCATAGGATGCAGGTAGGAACCTAGTGGGATGTTCACAGATTCATAGATTCCAAGGCCAGAGGGACCATTGTGATCATCTAGTCTGACCCCCTGTACAAGACAGGCCAGAGACCTGTCCCACAATAATTCCTAGGGCAGATCTGTTAGAAAAACAGCCCATCTTGATTTAAAAATTGCCAGTGATGGAGAATCCACCAGGACCCTTGGTAAATTGTTCTAATGGCTAATTACACTCACTATTAAAAATGTGCACCTTATTTCCATGTCTGAATTTGTCTAGCTTCAACTTCCAGCCATTGGATTCTGTTAGACCTTTCTCTGCTAGATTGAAGAGCCCATTATTAAATACTTGTTTCCATGTAGATATTTATAAACTGCAATCAAGTTCCCCATAGCCTTCTTTTTGTTAAACTAAATAGATGGAGCTCCTTGAGTCTGTCACTAGAAGCAGGTTTTCTAATCCTTTAGTCATTCTTCTGGCTCTTCTCTGAACCCTCTCGACCCTTGTTGTTGTGTGGGGGATCACGCTTGGATTACTATCCATCCAGCCCATGGGAAAACGGTGCTGCAAAGCACTGGGCAGATCGACGAGGTCTTAGGTGCAGTGCAAGGGTTGCAGTGACGCAGGCAAGACTTACGGAGCTCATCGCCGGCGGTGCTGGCCCAGAAGATGGTGTAGTTCGTGATGAAGCCGTTCTGCATCTCAATGGGGACTGGGTCCCAGCTGAGCTCGGCGTGGGACTTGCTAACGCTCTTGAGGCGGAATTTAGGGGCACGTGATGGAGCTGAAGTGGGAGAAGAACACGAAAGGTACAAAAAGCAGCCAAGGGCACTGCAGTGCAGATTCCTATAGGCTCCCCAATATGGGCCGGAGAGCAAAGAGTCCTGGATAAGAGCAGGTATTTGTGACAAATCTGACTGCTTAGAGGCTGGGGAGCCCAGGACCCGCACACCTCTGCCACTGAATGCCCTGTGAGCAGTGGGCCAGATCCTCAGCCGGTGTATGCTCGTGCAGTATGTCAGTGGGGTTACACTGATTTGCCCCAGCTGAGCACCTCACCCAAGGACTCTGGTTGTCTTGTGGTTCTTGCATGGTGATCTCTTGCAGAAGATCATTCTGCAGTTAACCCTCTGTTCTGCCAAATTCCACAGAGCCAGGAGACACTTTTCATAAGAGCAGGGGCTTGGCCCACTGCCCTGGGCTGGACTTTCAGCGCCCCCATTCATGTGTGCTGTTGGGCTGCCACCCTCCACCCCAGAGGTGGCTGCATTTCAGTCATGCTGCCTGGACCTAGTTTGTGAAGCAGTTTGGGGTCATTCAGGATGGGAGCTGCTATAGAAACACATACCCTTCTCTTTTGAATAGGCTGCTGTGTGCAGGGGCAGCCCCACCGTGTCCGCATACAAGGGGTACACGGAGATATTGTACAGCTGGAAAGGCTCAATATTTTCTGGAAGAGAAAACGAGAGGAGGTGATTAAACCAGCAGGGCTACAAGCACTGAGAGCCCTTTACTCAATCATCTGAAGCAGGGAGGGCGCCCTCTGCACTGCCAGCATACCTTGCATCTCCAGTCAATCAGGCACAGCGGGTCAGCTGACACATCAAATGTCTACTTCCCATCATGTACCTGGTACATGAAGCAGCATCCAAGGGGTTTAATGGCACAGCATTGACATTAGAGGCATGAAAACAAACCTTGGTATGTACAGGGTAACTGGAAGGGGGGGTTGTAGGATGGATACAGGCAGGCAGAGATGGGGGGGTCGGTGGATGGATACAGAGCAGACACAGGGGGGTCGGTGGATGGATACAGAGCAGAGACGGGGGGGTTGGTGGATGGATACAGAGCAGAGATGGGGGGGTCGGTGGATGGATACAGAGCAGAGACGGGGGGTTGGTGGATGGATACAGACCAGAGATGGGGGGGTAGGTGGATGGATACAGCATAGAGATGGGGGGGTCAATGGATGGATGGATACAGCACAGAGATGGGGGGTGTTGCAGGATGGATACAGAGCAGAGACGGGCGGGGTTGGTGGATGGATACAGAGCAGAAATGGGGGGGTCTGTGGATGTATACAGAGCAGAGACAGGGGGGTTGGTGGATGGATACAGAGCAGAGACGGGGGGGTCGGTGGATGGATACAGCACAGAGATGGGGGGGTCAATGGATGGATGGATACAGCACAGAGATGGGGGGTGTTGCAGGATGGATACAGAGCAGAGACGGGGGGGGTCGGTGGATGGATACAGCACAGAGATGGGGGGGTGTTGCAGGATGGATACAGAGCAGAGATGGGGGGGTCGGTGGATGGATACAGAGCAGAGACAGGGGGTTGGTGGATGGATACAGAGCAGAGATGGGGGGGGGTCGGTGGATGGATACAGCACAGAGATGTGGGGGGGGTCAATGGATGGATGGATACAGCACAGAGATGGGGGGTGTTGCAGGATGGATACAGAGCAGAGACGGGGGGGGGGGTCGGTGGATGGATACAGCACAGAGATGGGGGGGTGTTGCAGGATGGATACAGAGCAGAGATGGGGGGGTCGGTGGATGGATACAGAGCAGAGGCAGGGGGTTGGTGGATGGATACAGAGCAGAGATGGGGGGGGTCGGTGGATGGATACAGCACAGAGATGTGGGGGGGTGTCAATGGATGGATGGATACAGCACAGAGATGGGGGGTGTTGCAGGATGGATACAGAGCAGAGACGGGGGGGGGGTCGGTGGATGGATACAGAGCAGAGATGGGGGGTGTTGCAGGATGGATACAGAGCAGACACGGGGGGGTTGGTGGATGGATACAGAGCAGAGATGGGGGGGTCGGTGGATCGATACAGAGCAGAGACGGGGGGTCGGTGGATGGATACAGAGCAGAGATGGGGGGTCGGTGGATGGATACAGAGCAGACACGGGGGGTTGGTGGATGGATACAGAGCAGAGACGGGGGGTTGGTGGATGGATACAGAGCAGAGATGGGGGGGTCGGTGGATGGATACAGCACAGAGATGGAGGGGGTCAATGGATGGATGGATACAGCACAGAGATGGGGGGTGTTGCAGGATGGATACAGAGCAGAGACGGGGGGGGGTCGGTGGATGGATACAGCACAGAGATGGGGGAGTGTTGCAGGATGGATACAGAGCAGACACGGGGGGGTTGGTGGATGGATACAGAGCAGAGACAAGGGGGTCGGTGGATGGATACAGAGCAGAGATGGGGGGGTCGATGGATGGATGGATACAGCACAGAGATGGGGGGTGTTGCAGGATGGATACAGAGCAGAGACCTGTAAAATTGAGGGGCAGCTCAGAAACATGGGGGGTTAGAAGACACAACCCAGGCTGCCCCCCGTAAGCCCGGGCTGGCAGAGTGCTGCCATCCCCTCCTGGCAGGTGTCCAGCCTCCAAGGTTCCGTGTGCTGTGGACAGACCTTGGACCAGTGAATTGAAGGGGCGAAAAGCCAGGCACCCACCTTTGCTGCCCCCCCACGCCCCAGGCTGCTGCCCAAAGCCTGCCCCTTAGCGCCCTACCTCGGATTAGTGCCTTGGTGGCACTCCTGTTCCGCTCCACCTGCCAGCTCCCGCTGCGGCTGGCTGGCCCCGGCAAGGATGTTTGGTGCCACTCAAGTATGTACCCAGTGGCTGCGGCTCTGGGCGCCTCCCAGTGCACCCAGAGGCTGTGCTCATCACAGGGGGAAGTGTGGATCCTGGCCAGGGGCTGACCTGCGAACAGCATGGGACAATGCAATCAGGCACAGACAGTCATGGCCGCAGCCCCAGCAGGCAGGAGGGGTGAGAGAAGCTGTGTGTGGGATATGGGGGAAGCCGAGGGGCAGCGGGGGAAGGGCAGCAGAACTGGTGCTGCTGCACTTTGAGCTCACCGCGGAGTCAGTAAAACCAGAGGAGGCCATGGACCCTCTGCAGCCACCTCGGCTAGTGGAAAGGGAGTGGGGCCTGTGAATCTGTGAGCAGAAGAAGCATCTTCTCTTGCCAAGCAGCCATGGGAATGTCAGGATTCAATGCCTGGTCTGGGGTCTCACACTCTCCCCTTGCTCATTGCACAGGCCTGGCCATTAGTCGCTCTCTTGTCATTCAAACAGGGGTGGCTCCAGGCACCAGCGCAGCAAGTGCGTGCCTGGGGCGGCAAGCCACGGGGGGCGGCCTGCCGCTCGCCGTGAGGGCGGCAGTCAGGCTGTCTTCGGCGGCATGCCTGCGGGAGGTCTGCCGGTCCCGTGGTTTCGGCAGCAATTTGGTGGCGGGTACGCCAAATCCACGGGACCGGCGGACCTCCCGCGGGCATGCCGCCGAAGGCTGCCTGACTGCCGTGCTTGGGGTGGCAAAATACATAGAGCCGCCCCTGCATTCAAAAGGATGGTTCAGAGATTACAGGCCAGCTCCTCTGCTGGTGTAAACTGGTGTCACTCCATTGGCGCCAGTGGAACCACTCTGAGTCACACCAGCTGAGGAGCTGGCCCTCCAGCTAATCACTCTCGATAGCCAAAACATGCTCCTGGGCCAGCGTGGTGTCTGCCGGGCTTCACCCCCTGCTCCCCTGAAATGTTCTGCAGCCCAGGAAACGCACCGGGGAGCCCATCTCGGGGTCGCTGCGTGTCTGCGGGATCACTGAGGAGCCCAGAGATCACACTCTACTTATTACTGGGGCAGTGACCAAATAGAGACAGTCCAACTTCCTGGAGCCAGACAAAGGCGCGACAGAGAGGGCTCCTAGCCCACGTGCAGCCGAGCTGAGAAATCAAAGGGTTTCTGCAGAGCGGAGCCCACCTGAAGGGGCTTTCAGGGTTCCAGAGACATGCTGCTTTGAACAGACTGCGAGGATGTCTAGCGAGCCCCTACCTTTCTTCTCAAGGAAGATAACTTCTGTTGCTGCAGACTCGCCTGCTGAGTTATAGGCTGCGAGATAAACTCTCCTGACCCCAGCCAGCACAGAGAAACGGCACTGCCTCTCTGTCGTGTTGCAGACAGCTGTGAGCTCCACATTTCTCCGTCTAGGATTCAGGGAGACCCAGTACCCCAGGATCCTGCCATTCCTCTCGTTCCGCTTCAGAGCCTGCACAGAGCGGGGAGAACAGTGGTTGGGTTAGCGCGGGGACCCCGGCCGGGGACCAGAGCCCATTGTGGGGCACCAGGCAGGGGTGATTTACGGTGTTCAGTGCTTGGCTTGTAGGGGGACAGGTCCCATAGAAACACCTGGGGTAGGGGAGAAAAGGATGAGGCAGACTGTCCTAGCAATGGGGAGCCCAGGACACCGACAGGGAGTTCAGATACAGGGCTGTGACAGTCTCAGCGAGCCCCATGATTAAGTGCTCACGTGCCTCTTCCCCCACAGACAAGCCGTGTGTAATAACAGGGGCTGTCTTACAAGGAGCCACATGTGCCTTCTGCTGTTAGGGTCATGTCCAGCATTACCTTCCACAGCAGCTGAACCTCCGCTCTCTTCCCAGAGTCCACGGGCGTCATCGTCCACCACACGTCCAGCTTCCCTGCAGGAGCTAGAGCATACAAGAGGAGGGGTGTCTTTCACCCGTTCTTCACAGCTGCCCTTTACTGGTACAGATGTGACAGACCCAACACAGATGTGCTGGTCTCAGTGGATCAGAACGTCATTAAAATTCAGTCTTGCACCTTCTTCAGCTGCAAGCCCCGTTCCTAGGCCTGGTCTCCAGTCACAAGTTGTACCACTGGAACTCTGCTGGGGCAGTTACATCGGGACAGCCCCCGTGTGGGTGGGTCTCTTGGTATAAAGGTGCCCGACGCCAGGTTAGTTTCTCCGTATAGGAGAAGAGGAATAGCTGTACCAGGACAAGGCCCCCTTAGCCCAGTATAAACAGATGGATAAAAGATCACACCCCAAGGGACACTGCTTTACTGGGACCAAACCTGTGTGCAGAGCAGCCCTTAGATCATGGGCACCTTTGGGCAGAGCCCTTGTCTCCTCGTTGTGCACCGAGCTGGCCCATTGCCCAGCAAATAAACACCCGTAACAACACCTGCCCCAAGGTGGAAGCCAGGCCGCGTGGGAGAGCGAAGCGGGCCTGACCCACACGCCAAGGGCTGTAAATGGGCACTGCTCCCAGCACGGGGAGCCTTAGAGACCCACTGCAAACGCCAATAAGCAGGGGTCGGACCCCACACCCCCAGGCAGCTCTGGGCCTTTTCCTCTGCCCTCCCCAGTGCCGCATCACCAAGCGCTGTGTGTGTCACTTTGTCCTTCCATCCTGCCCGGTCACTCAGCAAAGCCACAGACCCAGGTTTGCTGTGGGATCACAATGCACCAGCACTAGGGACGCTGTGGGGTCCCAGCCCTAGGGCTCGGTCCGTGGTCTCTCTGCTGAGGCTGCTGGGGTGGGTTTATAGGGCAGCAGTGAGAGTGGTTTCACGCAGGGGCCTCCCAACAGCCCTGGCATGGGAAGGACTCTCAGCCAGGCCCAGGGTCCCTGAGCCTGAGCCAGTCAGACCCTGCCGGTGCGGTGGTACCATGGTGTGGCTGGTCCCCCTATCAGGACCCACCTTTCTCGTGGGTGATGAAATTCCACCCTGGGCTCCACTCGCTCCAGTAGCCCATCGCTGTGACCCGCCTGCAGCGCATCTGGAAGCGATAATCCGTCCCAAACAGGAAGCCGCAGTGATGGGTCTTCAGGTTGGGGCTGACAATGTTGGGGACCTGGTTGCAAAGCAAAGCAACATCGTTTGGCAGCTCTCAGAGGCAACCCCATGCGGACTCTTGCTTAGATGTGGCCGGGTCGAGGCACCGATCCTCGTCCGGCTTGCACCCTGTGTGCCATTCACACCAGGGCAAAGCGTGCCGAAGTGGGTGTGAACAGCTCCCTGGGGTAGCCCCTGACAACCCGTTCTGCTGTGGCAGCCTTTTGTGGATGTAACTGAGGGCGCGAGGGGCCAGGCCTGGGGGAAGCCGGCCCCGCTTCTCTCTAGCTCCTTCCCAGAAAAGCTTTTTCACCCCTCTGTGGACAAAGCTGCCCAGCCCACTCGAGACGGGTCCGAAAAGAAGAGTCACATGCAGAGTGTGGGATCTGATGGGCAAAGTCCACTGCGGCCAGCAGATGGGTTTGGCCCAGTAACGCAGCCTCCAGACCCAGGGGGAATCAGTGCCTGAAACTGCTCCCAGAGAGCCCTGCTCCTAAAGGCCAGGGCCAGGCTCCAGGGGCCTGGCGCCGCACACTCCCCAAGGGAACCCCAGGCCTTTCAGGCGGGGTGGGGGGTGTTACACCGAAGGGAGGGGAGAATCAGCCCAGGAAACTTGTGATCTAACCAAGGGAACTGGGCTGCTTCAAACTAGAGGGACATCTCCAAAGGCAATCTGTGTCGCAGGTTGCCAGGGAGTGGCTCTGGAAACGAGCTGGCGGCGGGAGATGTATTGATGGGGCTGGAGTGGCAGAGACTAAGGTGTGATTGTTAGTGGCTCTGAGAGGGTGGGGTTCCATGCTGTGTGGCCTGGATCTCTCTGCTCTGGCCTCTGCTTGGTGGGGCAGGCTCTCAGCCTCGCTCCACTGGGGTCCATGGGCCAGATCCCCAACTGGTGCAAAAGTGGCTGGTGATTTGGAGTCACCAACCTGAGATGCCTTAAAGGGGCCTGAGTCTCAGAGGGTGGCTGCTCAGCACTTTCTGAAAATCCAGGCCCCAAAATCACGAGCTACTTTTGGAGAATCTTGGCCCCTGTGGCCGGTGTCTGCCCCCCCCCCCCCCGACATGCTGTAGGCTGGAGTGTTCAGGAGGCCTTGTCACCCCAGATTTCCAAGTGCTCAACTCCCTTTGTGGCATCTAAGCAAGTGGCCCGGTTGTCCAAAGAGCCCAGAGTGCTGGGTGTGAGCTCTGGGAAATCTGATCAGGGTCACAATGGGAGCTGCTGAGGGTGGGAAATTTGGCTCTGATGGGGGGCGCCGCGCACTTGGAGATCCAGCCCTGAGCTCTTGGGAAATCTAGCCGTCAGTGCCAGCAGGCTGCCCCTCTTCTGTGTCCCATCAGCAGTGGGCACCAGGGTGTGTGGCGAACCTGGTGACGAGGGGATGGGGGGGGTCAAACGGAGGTACTGGAAGTGCAGAGTAAATCTCTGGACTATCCATGCAGCTCCTGAGTGGAAGGATGCTGAATGGTTACAATCGAGGAGCAGACGGCGCATTTTAGGAGTGGGGACTTGAGGGGGACAGGAGAGGTTTCCTTCCCTCCTTCCAAACAGGAGAAAGAAGCCAATGACTCACTCCTCTCCCCTCAGGAGCCGGCTGGAAGAGCAGCTGGAATCTCCCAGTTTACAGATGGGGAAAATGAGGGGCTCTCAGTCCCCCCATGGAAACAGAGGCAGGAACAGATCCCAGGCCACTAGACCATACTTCCTCCAAAAGAACACAGCCCTATGGAGCAATACCCCACCAGCCCCCCTCTCCCGGAGCCAGTCACTCACCAGAGTCCATCCAGGGTCCTCATGGGTCCTGTAGCGGAGCTCACACTGCTGCTCTATGTGGGAGCTGGTGGGAGCCACTTCCCAGGCCACGGAGACGCAGTCAGTCTGGAAAGGGACTGACTGGATGCTCTTTAGGACAGGGGGATCCAGTTTGGCTACAAGGAAGAGAGAGAGAGAGAGATAGACGGGGCTCAGGCAAAGCACACAGCCAGGGCTTGACCCCACTCGCTGTTTGCCTGCACACCTTCTCCTGCAGTCAGTGGGAGTCCCAGACACGGGGGATCCCAGCCATCTGTCTGATCAGACTTAGTGTTAGTCTTAATCCTGGCTCTGGCTTTAAGCCCCAGCGAGGTGAGTAAGAAAAATAAATGGTTAAAAAAATGCAGCATGAAAAGACCTAGGGAAATAGACATAATCTGACAAGGAGTTGGATTCAATATGCAAATGAAATGAAATAGTCTCCCATGCATGAGCCTCATGGCATTACAGGGAGATTGATCCATAATTACAGTAGGGGAAAAGGGGCCAATCAGAGATTGAGGGAAATGTATTATTATTCATAATTGACAATAACTCATTAATTAATCATTTATTTGACCTTCCTAGTGTGTCTTTCCCCCTGAATCCTCACAACGCACTTTATTCCCCTCTCCCCTCTGGAGAGGAATTACCCCACTGGTGCTGTGATGCTGGGCTGAAATGCAGCAGCTGTTTAGCAGCGTGGCTCTGTGCAGCAGCTCAGAACAGGGCGAAGGGGGGATGCAGTGAACAATTATAATGACTGCATGGTAATTTGGCCAGGATGTTGGGGGTTAACTCCTACTTAGTCACCTCCGCCCAACACCCAGGGGCTCTGGTAACAGAAATCCCAGGTACTGATACAGCATATCCGAGTTTTGCCAGTGGCTTCAACAGGGTGAGGATTTCACCTGCAGAATTGGGCATTTAGGGCCTGCTCAGTCAATGGAAGGACTCGCCCTGACTTTGATGGGCTTCGAATCAGGCCCTTAAACAGCAAAATAATAGTAATAATGATCCATTGTATTTGATAGGAAGGTTCCATTGATCAGTAGTTTCCAAAGGGTTAATAAACGACTCGCTGATGAAAGAGACAAGGCGGGGGAGGTAATATCTTTGACTGGATCAACTGCTGATGGTGAAAGGGACAAACGTTCGAGCAACACACAGCTCAATAAATGGTTAACCACCTGTTAGAGGGACCAGTCAGTCAACAGGTTGCTTAGAACCATCTATAACATTTTGTGCTGAGATGCTTGTAACCACCTATGACACATTCTACTAACATCTGTAACTGGCTTAGAACAGCTAGTAATCCTCTATTAACCCTTTGGAAACCATTTATAAATGGAACCTTAAAATAAAGTGTGACCTAATAATCTAAAGCGTTTTAATGGGACTTGGTTTAACAGAACTAACTCTCCTTCTCTCTCTCTCTCTCTCTCTCTAAGTTCTTTTGTCCAGACTCTGATTTAGGTGGCTACAAAGGAAGCCCCCAGCTCCGTTACACACCTACATCCATGGGGTCGATGCACAGATGCTCAGACTCAGCTGTGCCCAGGGCATTCTGGACTGACACCCAGATGTCCATTTTCTGGTACAGCTGGAGAGACCTGCGAGGAATGGTGCAGTAGTTCTGGCCGCCTTGTGGGATACAGTCTGGGATTGCCTCCTGGGAAACTTCACACTGGCTTCTGCTCCTGCAGTGGAACGAGACAGGGTCAGTCTGTAGGTCCCCACTAATATTCTGTGTGTTCTCACTGGAGACCCATCAGCCCGAGGTACCATCCTCACCTTCCTCTCAATGTGCGCCCAGTGGGCACACCCAGGGACACGGAAATCCAGGTTCTGTGCAGGTGCAGAGGGACCCTCTGAGTAACACCCAAAGCTAGGCCAGAGGCAGGGGAAATACAGTTCTTGAAGGGAGAGCTAAGCTGAGCAGGTTGAGCCGGACTGCTGGCATGGGGTCAAGGCTGGCCTCATCGAGAAGATGGGCTCCTGCCGGCAGCGACTCTCTGAGGTGCAATCCCAGAGGCCGGTGTCAAGGGGAGGCTGGGATCAAGTCTCAGTGGCTCTAAGTTTGCTCTATGGTGGGTGCCTATAATCCACTTTGCCATGTGGTGTCAGGAGCTCTCAAACTGGCCCATAGTGGGTGTGGTAATCTGGTCCCGCTCGGGGCTCTGGGAGCCAGTTTCGGCACACAACTCTGAACAATTACTGCTGCACAAGGTACCAGCGGGTGACGCTGAGCCCTGGGACTGTATGGCCAAAGGACACAGCGAGGGAAAGCAACAAGGGGCTTGTACCGAGCAGCCTGCAAGACGTGGTATCCCCCGGAGCACAGATGCCTCCAAACAGTCTGCAGAGGGCGCGCTGGAGGCCTCATTGCTTGGGGCTTTTAAAAGCAGACGGGACACAGCCCTAGATACTTGTGGGGAACATGCTTTCCTGGCTGCTGCTGGGTGCAAAGGGGAGGAGGGGACCAAAACGGGCCCCTTTCCACCTCTAATTCCTAGGGCTCTCCATGCGCGGTGTGCAATGGGCAAAGAGCCCTGACCATGGCCCCGCAGATGAATAGGAGGCCATGCATGGGGCTGAGGCTTATCACTTACTTGGAGCTTTTCAGAGTCACTCTGGCTGGGAGGTGTCCGTCCAGCCCGGGGTCCCAGCGGCACGTCAGGCTGTTCTTACTGAGGTTCATCATACAGGTTAGATTCTCAGGCTTCGATGGTGGATCTAGGCAGAAAACAATGGGGAGAAAGGATCTGAGATGCGCTGAGCGGACCTCCCAGGTCTGGGCAGTTCAGCTGCATGTCCTTGAGCACCATCGACTGGTCCTGTGTCTGTTAACTATTTACCTACCTACAGTTGTAGAACTCTCCTGGAACATGTAGAGAGGAAACACCTGCCTGACGCCCTGGAGCCCCGAGCCAGGCAGCAATGGCACAAGCTTCTCCCTCCCCCCGCTGCCATATCTTGCCAACCTGCACATGACCTCAAACGGCCCTCCCCTCCCCCACGCACCAGGAAATAGTAACCCCCACCCCATCTCTCCCTGGCCAAAGCAAGAGAGAAGTGAGATGGTATTCAGCGCCAGATCCAGCCAGCCTCTTGGAGACATGGCCGAGGGAGCAGCCCAAGTGACCGTGCCTGCAAAGGAGGTGGTAGCCCCTAATTACCTGCCCCCACTGGGAGTTCAGTTTAACCCAATTTGCATGTGCAAACGCAGGGGTTCTGGTGCAAGGAAGGGATGCAGGTGCAAATATCAGGAGGAAGGGGGTGTGCTATTTGCACATGCAGGAAAACATGGCCCTTTGAGTCGAGGCCAGAGGAGGGTGAGACTTACAGCCTGCGTGGATCTCCGCCATGCCTATCCGCTGCGGGGTGCCGTTCCACACCACATAGCACCACAGCTTGGCCCTGGTTCGGTTGAAATGGCTGATGGTGAGATTGGAAACTTCTGCTCCTTCAAGGCTCTTGTGCTGGCTCCCTGACATGGACTCGCTGTCGAGTCTCCACGTGATCTGGATTTCCTCACCGTCCAAGCCACCGCAGCGGTTGCTTTGGATGGTGCAAGAGGCCGTGACTGTAGATCCCAAGAGAATGGTGGGTGAGTCCACTGCTACCCAGCCACAGGCTCGGGCCCCTGCAGAGGGAAAGAGAACAGCACATCAGGGTGACAGGGCCCTGGGCCTGCACAGAAGGGACTGCCCCTCTGGCCTGCTCCTTCATTGGCAGGCCAGGGACTCCTCCTTGCAGCCTGAGCGTGTTACTCTTTTTTCCTGAAAGCCAGCCCAGTGTTTAGAAACTTGGGCTCCATCTCGCCCAGCATCTCATCTCCAACACGGGGGAGTGGTGCCAAAACCCTGCAGTTATGGGATAACCTGCCCCAGGAAGAGGTTTCCCCCAGCCCCTGCTGGTTGGCTGATGCCCTGGAGGAGGAGACTTTATACCCCTTCCAAAGTTATAGGAATTTTAACCCTTTCGATAGCAAATCTGGATGGTCGTTTTAGCTAGATAAATGTCCAAGCCTTGTTTTGAATCCCGATAAACCCTCAGTCTCAAGGAGACCTTGTGGCAGTGAGTTCCACAGCCTAATGGTGCAAAACAGTATTTGGTTTTGTCAGCTTTAAATTTGCTGCCATTAAGGTTGAATTTTTCTTCCCCAGATGGAGATTTTAAGGAGCAGTCACATTGCACAGCAAGGGGCCATGTTAGAGTCTGAAATGGCAAAGGAACAATCAAAGGGCTAGACATGCGGACAGTGCCCTTTGTTAGAATGTGAAGGGTACCAGCGCAGAGACGTCAGCAGCTCCAGCATTGGCTCGGGGGACTGGGACGACGCCACATGGGCTGTGGGACTGGGATGCGGCCCGGGCTCTGGGGTCTGTACTAGAGGATCACATGTTAGGAGTGGGACCCTTGTTTGCTTTTGGGCTCTTGTTGGAGCGTCGCCCATGGAGCACGGCTGAGTCGTGCTCAGGCCACGGTCACTTCAGTGGGGCTCTTCAGTTTCAAAGCCCTGAGACATCGATCTATTATTTTCACTTGTGGCTGGTGAAAGGCCCTGGGATGGGAAATTCTCCACTTATCTACAGATCCAGGGTCCGGTACCGCCAGGGCAGGGGGAACGTCCCACCACTCTTCTCCAGCCTGACCTGGATTAGCCACCTCTCCGACAGGCTAGTCCCCAACACCGTCACTGCCTGGCCCCCTGTCTCCACTGCCAGGCAGCACCGTTTCTGGGATGGACACTAGCAAAACTCATTCCATGTTGGCCACAGAATTGATCTCAAGTGCATCTGTACGGAGTCAGGGATTTCCCAGCTCCTTGCTGGGAACCACGTCCCTTTGAAACTCACCTCCCAGGAGCAGAAGGAAGAGTGTGGAGCATCCCAGCAGCATCTCAGAGTTCCAGTGCGTGGCCATGATCTGCATTCACAGACTGAGTCTCCTTTACAGGCCTGGGATGATGGCTGTGGAGATGGGAGTGTGCTCAGATTAACCTGGCCTGGTACAACCCTACATGAGAGACTTTCTGAGTTACATAGCAGGCAAAATGTACTGGGTTCATCCATCCATCCATCTATCTATCCCCATGCACCCCATCTATCTATCTATCTATCTATCTATCTATCTATCTATCTATCTATCTATCTATCTATCTATCTATCTATCTATCTATCTATCTATCTATCTATCTATCTATACCATTCCACCCCCCAACCCCCCGTCTATCTATCTAACATGGACACACATGCTAACAGGGATAAATCTGACACATACACTACATTTGTATTTCACAAAGCAAATTTCATTTTGCACCAACCCCCTGAGGCTGTGAATTTCTCCCTTGGCCTGAGTCATTTGGTTAATTGCATCAAAGCGTTTCCACACAGTTCACATCGTGGGAGAGCAGAGCCAAGCACAAATGCTCTTGGTGCTACCCATGTTACAGATGGAGGTGGCATGTGATGGGTCCTCTCAGTGCTCGCCCGTGGTACATACAGACGTGGGACATGAGGGTGTTCCACTCCCCTCCAGCTGTTCCCATCGAGTATGTTTGGGACGAAGAGGCTCATAGGACACAAGGCCTGTGGTGCCTGCGGCCTGTCACTGCCCATTTTCAGGCCACCTCTCTGTGTCATAAACACATTCACGCAGCCCCTCCAGTCCCCTCCAGCCTGGGAAATACAGTAACTGGAGTGGCTGTGGGTGTGGTGATGCCCAGGGTGAGTGATTGCTCCTTGGCTCAGGCAGAGACTTGCCGCCCCCAGGTCTGAGCTCAGACTAGCCCTGCTCCGTGCCAGAGCCACAACGCCCACGGTGCTGTTTGTAACACGCTTGCTTGGCCCCGCAAGCGCAAGTCTCCATCCAGGCCGGGAACTCGCTCCTGTGTAGGTACCCCTGCAGTAAGAGCCTGTCCCTGCTGCTCCAAGGAACTTGCAGCCTGTACAACCAAACCTTTGCGCTGCCAGACTGCATGGAACAACCCCCCCCCCCCGAGCCTGGTGCTGCCTGAGCTGGCAAAGAGCACAGAGAATGGGAAAGCACCATGGGAGTAAACCAGCCCCATGCGTGGGGAGAAGCTTCGGCCTCCAGCCCAACCCCAGCCGCCAACTCAGAGCTCCGCTCAGCCTCACTCAAGGCAGCCAGGTCCCCCGGCTCCTGCAGAGAAGGGACGGCCGCATTCGTGTCCAGATGTGGCACTTCGCGGTGCCGGGATGGTTTCACCTCCCAGGCCATCCAGTGAGTGGGTTTAAAGAAACGTGAAAGGTGGCTCACGGCTGGGGCTGTTTATAGTCTTACGAAAGGAATGAATGAGGAAATGCCTCCCTACTTGACAGGCCACAACTGCAGGCCACTGGGAGCTTGCCTCCCCCTCCTCTGCAGTCCGTTCATCCTCTAAACTATTTTCAGTTTCTTCTTCCCAGCACCTCCCTACTCCCCCATCCTCACCCCTCCCTCTGCTCCTGAGCCCCAGACTGCTGGGTCCTAGGTTCTGACTCCCTCACCTGCTCCTTGCTGCCAGTTCCCACCAGGATTGGGGCTGGAGATCCGGCTGCCCCACTGAGTCCCACGAAAGGAGCCCCTGGGCAGGGGGTCACTGGTGTGGGAGCCTGGATCGGTGGCTCATGGTGCTCGGTGGTGTGTGAGAACGGGTTATTCCGTCTCTCCACCCCGCTGCAGGGAAACGAGCCGCAAACAGCCTCAGTTTCGGGGATAACACTTCACAGCTCCAAAGCAAACTTTAAACAGCTGCGGAATGGTTCTGAGCCGCAGCAGCAGGACGGTGCTGAACGCCGGGACCCCCAGATTCACAAGAATGCATCATTTGCTGCCCGGTAAAAGGGGGACGATCCACCCCGAGCCGCTTTGGCCAAGGATGGAGCCAAGCCAGAGCAGCGGGATCCCATCAAAGGTTCTGTACAACCCACGTTTGAGTCAGCACCCAGCCAGCACGAGCTCCATCCCTTACCTCATCTCAGCGCCTCGTGCGGCACGCTCCGGCTCGCTGCTCCCTCGCAGGACCGGCCCCTGGCTCCCAGGAGAGCAGAGTGTTCCAGCTCTTCTCTAACATGTTGCTTTCACCGTTAGTTCCTCAAAAAAGAAAAAGAAAAAAAACCAACAACCCACCAACCAGTGCCGTTAATTGCTCTGACTTTCAGAAAAGGTGATTGCAAAATGCTTCCCCGCAGGCTGTATCTGCCTGGCTTTCTGGCAGGAAGGAAGGAGCACATCACACGCAGCGAGCGGCTGGGGAAAGGGCTCCCGGCTCATCCTCCTCCCCTGCCCACCAAGCTTCGAAGGGAGTCCATGAGCGGCCGGGATGGGGCAATAATGGGTTGGTTTGCTGTGACCTGGTGGAGCCAGCTGGGCCGGCTCGGCCTCTGAGAGGCTGGCAGGGGGAATACAGCCTTGAAGGGGCCCTGGAGCAGAGC
Organism: Emys orbicularis; assembly: GCF_028017835.1. Taxonomy (NCBI): domain Eukaryota; kingdom Metazoa; phylum Chordata; order Testudines; family Emydidae; genus Emys; species Emys orbicularis. The sequence goes on along the minus strand of NC_088705.1, from coordinate 2,961,729 downwards.
GCAGCCTTTGGGAGGGGCTGGACGTGCACTTTAAGTGCCCTTGTTTGTACAGCCCAGTGCACCGTTCAAGGCAGCATCACACGCTGAGAGCTCACATCCACCTTGTTCATCTGCTGCATGTTCTCCAGGGCTTTGCCCAGCCAGTGGCACGTCGGGGAGAGCCCCGCCATCCCCCAGTCTCCACCTTTGTTCCCATGGGCAGGCCCTTCCACAGCTCTTGGTGCCAGCTGTCCCCTCACCCCACACCGGAGAATAACCCTCCAGGGTCCCTACTGTGAGTGCTGCCCTGGCCCTCCCTGGGTGACACTCCTGATCCTCCCTGGGGTCTGCTCCTGGGTCCTTCCCAGCAGAGACTGAATGGGGAAGGCCTAAATCCAGGATTCTCCAGTAACAGCTGGTGGAGTGGCCGTGTGCTGGGACACAGGGTCTTCCAAGTTGCAGAGCCATAGAGTTTAAGGGCAGAAGGGGATCTGGTCTGATCATCTGGTCTCACCTCCTGTGTATCAGAGGCCACCAAGCCCACCCAGCACCTGCCCGCTAAGCTCAGCTGGTGTTTTCTAAACACCCAGCGTTTCCTGCACCAAGGTGACGAGCGGGTGGGCCCTTGCAAAGGCTGCCGAGAAAAGGGGAGACCCACCTCAGCAAAGTCCCCGTGGGTTTGAGGACATATCTCCCCCCAGCACAGCATGTGCTCAGCCAACTCCGTTCCAAACGCCCCAGGGGCTCAGGAGAGCACGCTGCTGACTTTGACTCACCCCGGGACGATGTGGGGTGCAGTTCAGGTGCCATTGAAGTGGAAATCAAGACACAGCCTTGACTATGGCACTGCTGGGATTCACTCCAGAATTCACCTCTCCAAGTCCTAGCACAGTTCTTCGGGGCTCCCTTTGGCCATGGTGAGAACTGGCCATCTAATCCTTTGTGTCCCGCCTCTTCGCCAGTGTCTGACCCATGACAATACTCTGCCTCGCGCCCCGGGTTGATTTTGTTTCCTTAACAGCCGCTTGCGAGGGGCTTTGTCAATAGCTATTTAAAGTCCAAATCAACTACATTAGCTGGTTCTCCCTCTCCAAGAACTCTAGTAGATTGAAGAGGTGCAGTTTTTCCTTTACGGAGCAGGGCTGGTTTGTCCCTGTGGGATCGCGTTCATCTAGGCCTTTCAGAATTCCGTTTAATTACAGTTTCAACCAGTTTCCCTGGCACTGTGGGAGGATTCTCTGCTCAGTGGTTTTCCTCATGTGAACCTCACTTGCCCCTGGTGTGAAATGGGAATAACACTGATTCCCCACACAGGCTACACTTGCAATGTTTCTGAGGTGCTCAGTTACTGCAGTGACGAGACAGAAACACGATAACCCTTAACTCTGCCTTAGCAGGGCCCCTCTAGCGCTCAGAGGGGGGTTATCTTCTGGGCCCTTTCATAGTTTTGCCTTTTTTGCTGAGATAGCCAACTGTGGTTATTGAAAATTGTATTAAAATTGTAGGTTGTCACTTTAAATTTCAGATTTTTTTCTTGGTCCTGCTTGCAGGCTAGGGGGCTCTGTAAGGAAGTGTGCAATTGGAGTTGGTCTGGAAAGAACCAGCCTACTGTAAAGTGGAATGAGTTGGGCCTCGCTATTTTAGGGAGCAGCCTGCTTTGTCTCTTCCTGGTTTGGGTTCTTGTCTGTTATTGTTCTGAATTCTAGGAAATTAACTCATGTTATGTTGCAACTTTCTGGTAACAGGATTTGATGTTTTTCTCTAACTTCTCTGTGTGTAGGCGGTGCTATGTTCTGTACCAGTGAAGGTGCTAGTTTGTGGTGGCTTTTGTGCTAGAAACATGCTAGAAACAAATCCTTTACTTGTAGAGGTCTGTGACCTACTTTGGGTGCTAACTGCCTCTTGGGAACAGCCATGCTCGAGACAGGGCATTGGCTCCTAGACCTTAAAATTTCCGCTTTAAACCTCTCTGTTGTTTCACCCACACGTCCTAGGGCAGCATCACATCCCTTAGACCGTGTTACAAACACATTGCATTTGTTGAGCTGGAGTATGGGAGCGATTGTGTAAACAGAGTATTGCCCAATCCCATGATGCACTGGTGACCTTTCCAGTGGTAGCATTTATTGTGCAAACAGCTGTTTACTATGGGATTTGTAATGTATTTGTTTACTTGATATGCGTTAGCGGCACATTACTCATGCATCACCCGCCGCAAACAACTGCTGTGTCTGCCTCTCATAGGATCATAGAATATCAGGGTTGGAAGAGACCTCAGGAGGTCATCTAGTCCAATCCATGCTCAAAGCAGGACCAACACCAACTAAATCATCCCAGCCAGGGCTTTGTCAAGCCGGGCCTTAAGAACCTCTAAGGATGGAGATTCCACCACCTCCCTAGGTAACCCATTCCAGTGCTTCACCATCCTCCTAGTGAAATAGTGTTTCCTAATATCCAACCTAGACCTCCCCCATTGCAACTTGAGACCATTACTCCTTGTTCTGTCATCTGCCACCACTGAGAACAGCCGAGCTCCATCCTCTTTGGAACCCCCCTTCAGGTAGTTGAAGGCTGCTATCAAATCCCCCCTCATTCTTCTCTTCTGCAAACTAAACAATCCCAGTTCCCTCAGCCTCTCCTTGTAAATCATGTGCCCCAGCCCCCTAATCATTTTTGTTGCCCTCCACTGGACTCTCTCCAATTTGTCCACATCCCTTCTTTAGTGGGGGGACCAAAACTGGACACAGTACTCCAGGTGTGGCCTCACCAGTGCCAAATAAAGGGGAATAATCACTTCCATCGATCTGCTGGCAATGCTCCTACTAATACAGCCCAATATGCTATTGGCCTTCTTGGCAACAAGGGCACACTGTTGACTCATATCCAGCTTCTCATCCACTGTAACCCCCAGGTCCTTTTCTGCAGAACTGCCGCTTAGCCAATCGGTCCCCATCCTGTAGCGGTGCATGGGATTCTTCCATCCTAGACTCTGCACTTGTCCTTGTTGAACCTCATCAGATTTCTTTCGGCCCAATCCTCCAATTTGTCTAGGTCACTCTGGACCCTATCCCTACCCTCCAGTATGTCTACCCCTCCCCCCCAGCTTAGTGTCATCTGCAAACTTGCTGAGGGTGCAGTCCACACCATCCTCCAGATCATTAATAAAGATATTGAACAAAACCAGCGCCAGGACCGATCCCTGGGGCACTCCACTTGATACCGGCTGCCAACTAGACATGGAGCCATTGATCACTACCCGTTGAGCCCGACGATCTAGCCAGCTTTCTATCCACCAAACCCATCAGGCTGATGCCTGCACACCTCTGCTCCCTGGGCCCTGTGTGCAGGGGGAGCCGATGCCTCGATCTCCTCCATAACCTCACATCAGCTTCCCTTCTCTCTGCGGTCTGGGCGGGGGGGGGGGGGGGGGGGAGGGCAGGCAGTTGCAAGAGAAATAATGCCCAGCTCAAATCATATGGGGTCTTCTCTAGCTGGAGAACATGTGAGCACCAGTGTGCCAACTGGCACAAAGACCAGGGACTGTATAGGCTGGAAAGAGTCCCACTGACTTCACTGGGCTTTGGTTCAGGTGCAGAGTGACCAGCCTGCTGACTGATACATGGGCCAGCGTCCAGTGTGTTGGTTGATACAGTGATCACGACAGTCTCTAGCTTGGGTTATGCTTATTTCTGAAACCCTCCCTCTCCTCTCCTCTCCTCTCCTCTCCTCTCCTCTCCTCTCCTCTCCTCTCCTCTCCTCTCCTCTCTTCTCCTCTCCTCTCCTCTCCTCTCCTCCAGAAGGGGTTGCATTGCTTTGCGAGCATGAAGCCGCTGTTGCTCTGGACAGCATGAAGCCTGCAACACTTGCCTCCAAGTGGCTCACTAGGAAATGCACCAGACAATGCCCCCTTTCTGCGTGTATTGCTCGCTTCCCACACACGGAGAGCTCTCGCTGGCCTGGCGGATTTCACTGAAGAGACACTGGCACGTCATCACAACGGTAGAGTTTGAGTTAAAGGGAGCAGGAGGCCAAAGCAAACCCCTCGGCTAGTCCTGTGCCAGTGTGTAGCCATGGTCACTGCACCCCGTTTCCCCTCACGGTAAACGTTAACAGTGAACGTGCCCTGTCCAGAGGGACTTGGTGGACTAAAGATAAACACTAGTGGGGTTTGGCAAACCCCATTGGGGGGGTGGAACCTACCCCGGGGAGGGGGTGGGGCAGCACAAGGCCCTAGCCCTGTGGGCTGAAGTGGGACTTAAGTGGTGGCTCGCTGAGTGAGAGCCTTTTCCACTCTCCTCACCGTGAGGGAGCAGGGAGCGTTGTCCGCTCTGGTGGGGGGCTCCCGGGGAGAGAGGCTGAGTCCCCTTTGTGCTGCACTGATCTGTCTCTTGTATTTCAAGAGCGAGAGCTCCGGGCCCTGCTGGACCAGTAAGCAGAGCGATGGCTCCATGCTATCTTGCTCAGCTCCTGCCGGCTTCCACTCTCTAGGGCTGAGTGTTTATGGAACTGTTACCCAGGGCAGGCGGGGGGCTCCGTGGGGCTGAGGCCGGGAGATAAGGCTGGAGCTATCAGATGCTTATCTCCTGCCAGAGGAAGTCCCGGTCTGTGCACCAGCAATCCTGCCCTACATTCACTCGCCTCACTTGTTTCCTCCTTGTTGATTTGCTTTGCGTCCCACCCATTAGCGGGGGAACATCACAGCCTACGCTGGGGCTTCAATAAACCTGAGCTCCCTCTCCCGCCCAGCCCACCAAAAATCCATTCCCTGCCATTATCAGCTTAGCCCAGGTGCTAGACTGGCAGATGGAGTTCAGGGATGGGATTATAAATAAACCTTCCAGTAAATAACCCCTCCCCAGCCCGGCTTTGCTGCTGCCTCTCACAGTGGTGGCTTTATTTTGGTAGGGCCGAGCAGGTTCCGTGCCTATAGGAAGGGATTGCCCTAGCAGCTGCTGCTGGACCCTGCCGCAAAAACCGTGTGCTAGCTAACAGCAGTGGAGCTGAGCCTCCCATCAGCTGCGGGACTGGCCTGGAGCTGTCCCCAAGGCTCCTGAATGAAAAGCATTTCCAAAATAAAACCCTCCTCCCAGACTTCAGCAGTTGGTCCCAATCCCTGAACACCAATCAGCTAGTGCATGGTGCATCTTGAGAAGCCAGGTCTGCAGAGATGGTGTCTGCTCCGTCTGGTTTCCACAGGTCATCCCCTGCCTGAGTAGTCCCTTTCATGGACACCGGCTCACATTTGTAGCCATATTTAAATGGTAACTGCTCTGGCTTCCTGTCTTTTGGGAGCTGTTTGCTGTCACTTTGTTAGGGGCCAGCTTAAAAAATGCAGAGCCATTCCAGAACGGGCACCATTCAAATCACGATCTTTACTGCACCGTGATATAGATGCATGCCATGGTCCTGGTGGAATTCTCTGGGTTTAGAATAGGCAATACCATGGCAAATGTAACTGCTCCAAGATGGGAAATGCCAAGCTCCCCTCAGCACCTGCTCTGCATGCTGATTGTCCATCCGTGAGTCAAGCCCAATGCACAAATCTCAGCTTGTAGGGGTTAAAGTTTTCAAATGTAATGTTGGAATCATAGAATTGTAGGGCTGGAAGGGACCTCGAGAGGTCATCTAGTCCCATCCCCTGCACTCAAGGCAGAACTAAGTATTATAATGAGCATCAGAAGGTTCATTTCTGTCAGCTTTTAGTCCTTATAGCGTCTGTCACTGCGGACTCTGGCCTCTTGAGCGCATGCATTCTAATAAAGTCTTTCATTACATGCCTTGCTAAAAATTGAAAAACACACAGACAGCATTGTACAGCAAAGATCCAGTAATCTGCTGTAAACTGGCGTGTTCTAGGATCATCAGTGTAGTCTCTTGTTATACGGGAGGATTCACACAACACTGATCAACGTGACGTACTGCTTGGCAAGAATTTACCTGACGGACAGATGTCATTGTTAGTAGTTTTGACTGGTGATAGTATTTACTTTGAGGTAGCACCTAGAAGCTTGAGCCCCATTGTGCTAGGTGCGGTACATAACAAAAAGTCGGTCCCAACCCCAGTTCAAGTGCAATGAGAGCCATCGGCTGGAATCTCGACGGCCGTGTATAGCTGTGGGGAGTGTGGGCATGCTGCCCAGGGTTAGACGCATGGGAGAGGGGCACCCTGTGATGTCTGTTTGGGGGAGAACCAGGGTACTTCGGCCTTGGCAGGTCTGATAAAAAATCAGAAATCCTCTTTCTTCTCCTCGTGTTTTGGGTGCCCTTCCGGCCTCCCTGATTGATGCCCATCTCACCCCATGCCTGTCCAGCGGCGATTTCCCGCAGACAAGTGATGGGCGCAGAGGCAGGAGCAGATGGGGGATGGGGAGGAGAGGCTGCGGTTGCAACATCTTCCCTGAGTGTAGCAACCCAAGCATCTTACCACGGAAACCTGACTTCTTGCAGCCTGTTTACTGCAGAGAGTGGGAGCTCCTTTTCTTGTAACTATGGTGACACGCGTGTCCCCGTGGGAACCTGGGAGGGGGGCCGCTTGAAAGCAACAAACAAAAAAATGGGATTAAGAACAAATGTAGCTGCCGCTCCCCTCCTGCCCCAGGGCCAAGAGGGGGGAACTGAGCCTGGCCATGCCCAGGTGCTGGGACACCCTGGAGGTCACCCCGTGGTGTGCAGGCCGAAGGCGTCACCGAAACCCTCGGCGCGAGGGAGAACTGCAGCCAGAGAAGTGCTGAGCATTCTGGGTACACCGAGAGCCCAACCCCGACAGCCTGGCTGCTCCAATGGGTGCTGGGAAGCCAACACCCGTTCAACATGTTCAGGGGCTGGCCTTGGGGAGCTGATGGAGGTTTGGATCCCCAGCAAAGGGTGGAAATGGGGTCCTGTCTTAGCAGGGGGCAAGTGAACTGCACCCGAGCTTCGGATTTGGTTGGGTTCTGGATCTTACACCATACTGGAGCCCCTCAGCCCCACTCCTCTTGCCTGAAGCCAGCGGTGCTCTGCTCCCTCCCCCCGCCCTCGGGGGCAACGTGCCAATACGTGACTCATTCCTTGAGCTGCCAATAGGTCCCTGACGCCCTCCTCTCTCCCTTTCTCCCAGCCCTGCTAATTCCTGTGGCCCCCCCGCCCCCCCATGGTCTTGGATGTCCCCCAGCTCTGGCAGTGGGTCTGATGGGGTCCCGGGTGCTGCCCTGCTCAAACATTGCATGCTCTGGGGTGCTGGTTTCTGCCTCTTTGGTCTGTGGTCCAGCCATTGAGATGGGTCTTGGTGCCAGCACACATGAGCTTTCCCAGCTCTGCCACTGACTCCCTGTGGGTTCTTGGGCATGTCCCCATATCTCTCTGCACCTGAGATCCCCGTCTGTAAAATGGACAATAATTCTTCCTTTTAGGGTGACCAGACAGCAAGTGTGAAAAATCGGGACAGGGGATGGGGGATAATAGGAGCCTATATAAGAAAAAGACCCCAAAATCGGGACTGTCCCTATAAAATCAGGACATAGATTCATAGATTCATATGTATCTATGTCCATAGATATATAAGAAAAAGACCCCAAAATCGGGACTGTCCCTATAAAATCAGGACGTCTGGTCACCCTACTTCCTTTTCCTGGGCTGTTCAGACTGGGAGCTCTTTGGGCAGGCCTGTCTCTTGCTTGGTCCGTGCCTGGCACAACGGGGCTCTGTGCCTGGCACAGTGGTTTTCCCTAGAGAGAGAGTCCAGAGGCTGGAGTTAACAGGGGTGTGGGGAAAACCCAAGGCCCCAGTGAGTGGGGTTCAGCTGGCACAGGCATTTCCACGTCCCCAGTAATACCCCTGGCAGCTCCAGTTACTGAGGGGTGGGTACAGATGAGGGCTGAATGGCACAGTTACTAGCTGCTCCAGGGATGGGATTGGGGCCGGGACAGTCTGCTCCTGAGAATCTCCCCCTGCTCCCTCCCAGCGGGCAGTGTGGGACCCTGCCTCAGGCCCGGTTCAGCTCCCTGCAGTGTGGGGTGTGGCAGGGCGAAGACTAGAGCTCACATCCCAGGTGCCGGCGGAGCAGGGGCTAGGAGTGAGCGCTGAGTGACAGTGCACGGTGCTCTGTGACGCGGCCCGGGCATCAGGCTGGCTTCTAGCAGACAAGGGCCCTTTCGGAACCAGCAGCCCCGTGTGTGGCTGGCTCCGACTGGGGCCCTCGCTGGGCGCCTGGCACAAAGGGGAAGGATGGAGCTGGCTCTGAGAGGGCAAGGTGAGCCCTGGTGGCTGGGGCCGGCTGGCACCCAGTGGTGGGTGCTGGGCCCCACCAGCCTAGCGCAGAGTGGGGTGCTCAGGGCCGCCCAGTGGAATTGGAGAAGTGAAGGTGAGAGCTGGTGGGAACGGCAGGCTCCTAGTCAATGACACAACAATGCCCTGGCTCCCCACCCCGTGACACAGCGAGAGCGGGAACCCCAAAAGGGGAAGTGGCCACGGCTGTTCCTCAGGGCTTTTCCAGAGTTACCATGTGTGGGTGCTGTCTGGTAACCGAGCCTGAAAGCTTCGAGTGAAAGGCAGCTGGGCCCACCCCGGCACTGCTCAGAGCACAGGCTCCTGCGGAAGGCGGAGCTGTCTGGAGGGGCAGCACCATCACCCCGTCCCGCTCGCCCCGCCTTCCTGATCCCAGTGTCCCCGGGGATCCTCAGAGACCCCACAGCTTCGGCCACGCCTGCAGAGAGCGTAACTGTCCTGCTCCGGGCTGCCCCTCCATCCCCAGGGCCCCAGGCCCCACGTCTCCACCCTGCTGCGGCCCCTTTCCCCGCCCAGATCCCTAGAGAGCCAGGAGGTGTCTGGGTTGTGAACACCAGGCTGGGCTTCCCCTTCCCCGCAAACAGCCAGAACCTCTTCTGCCTGGGCCTCCACCTGTAAATTTGTGCCGGGACGGCTAGGCAGCCGCTCTGCAGCCTTTCTGCCCACAGCCATGCCAGGGGAGCACATAGCCCCCAGGACACTTTCCCGGAGTGGCAGGGTTGGGAGGGAGCCTGGGCCGTGCCTTACAGCCCTGCGTCCCCTGGCAGCTTCACCCCCTCAGCAGGGGAAGCTACTGTGCTGAGGTGCAGGGCACAGACCCAGCGTTGTCGGGGTCGCCATGCCAGCCCCATGCAGAGCCGCGAAGTGCCCCCGCATGGCGCAGGAACACTGAGCTGAGGGAGGAGGAGTGGGAGCTGCTGAGCTGAGACCCCGGCTGCAGAAGAAGCATGTATCCCCTCAGAGGGTTGGCGATGACCCAGGGAGAGCAAGAAACAGGGCAGGGCTGGCACCCTGGATATGGTAGCTGGTGTCTCTGGGATGCACAGGGACGGGAACTTGTTGCTGCAGAGGGCAGGCGTGAGGGGTGACGTGTGGAAGGGGCCATGTGGGCTAGGAGCCGGCGGGGCTGCTGGCCAGGGCAGAGACTGTAAACATGCTCCCCCCAGCCACATCGCTCAGTGCTAAGCAGGTAATTAAATCCCCACCATCTCTGCCCTGCTCCCCTGACGCCCTTGCCGCTAGCGTGGAGCTGACAGACTCTGATCTAGTGTATTGACATCAAGACCGCCCCGCAGAACAGCACCATTAATAACGTCTCCACGGTCAGCCGCTGGAGCCTGGACTCCCAGCTGCCAGCCAGGCAGCTTGCTGAGAAGCCACAGGCTGTGCAGAGAGGGCCCAGAGGCGCGGCCTGACCGCTCAAGATGCCCAGTGGCATGAGGCCGCCCAGCTGCGGGCCCACCAATGGCTCCGGGAACAGGATCTTCTCCCCAAGTGCCCTCACTGCAGCAGGGAAATGACAAGTGATGGAAAGAGAAGAAAGAGCCGGGGGGTTGGGAGGCCAGGGGGGGGCCAATGTGTTGACCCAATTGAGCCAGACCCCCGGAGCCCCGGCCTGGCTGGGATTCTAGGAGCCTCCTTAGGAGCTACCAGCATTGAGGGGAGACTGGCTGCTCCGACCCCAAAGGCCCCACGTAGCAGCGAGCTTTCCCTCAGCCAAGGGGGCTGGCTGTGTCCCCCGCGAGCTTTCCCTCAGCTAAGGGGGCTGGCTGTGTCCCCCGCGAGCTTTCCCCCAGCCAAGGGGGTTGGCTGTGTCCCCCGTCAGAGTCCCGAGAGGGCCAGGGATGAGTCAGGACCAAGGTGAGGACTGGGCATCACTGCAACATCGGCCCTCCTCTGCCGCAGAACCCAGCACAAACCCTGAGCTGCAATTGTCTTGTGCGGCTTGGGGGTCTTCCCAGAGCGCCCCCTCATGGCCTGAGCTAGCCCTGCCCCCAGTTCCCTCTTGGTTCCTTGCAACGAGTAAGGGGCCAGAATTCTTAAAACAAAACTCCCCCTTTGCGGGGTCTTGGTGATCTAGTCCTTTCCCAAACACAGCCTCCTTTGGCCCCCTGGAGCCAGCCTCTCCGTTATCCACAGCCCTCCTTTCTGGGGCTGCACTACGCCGGGTTCACTGCAGGCTTAAATCGGCCCAATCAGCTTCCCAAAAGGGTTTGGGTGCTGAGTTCTTTGCCAAGCCTGTCCACCAGGCTCACACCGGGCACCTCTGAGAATCTGGCCTTGAAGTGGCTGCCCTGAACAGGAACTGAGCTCTGTAGACTCCGGCCCGATCGAGAGGGCTCAGCACAGCTATCCTGTGAGCCTCTGGCCCTGCCGACTACAGCTTTCCTCATGAGTACGGCCCTACCAAATTCATGGCCATGAACAACACGGCATGGACCGTGAAATCTGGGCTCCTCCTGTGAAATCTGGGCTTTTGCGTGCTTTTACCCTATACTACACAGGTTTCACGGGGAGACCAGCGTTTCTCAAATTGGGGATTCTGACCCAAAAGGGAGATGCGGGGGGGGGGGGGGGGAGGTCGCAAGGTTATTTTGGGGGGGGTCACGGTATTGCCACCCTTATTTCTGCGCTGCCTTCAGAGCTGGGCGGCTGGAGAGCGGCGGTTGTTGGCCGGGCACCCAGCTCTGAAGGCAGGACCCGGCCAGCAGCAGCGCAGAAGCGTGGACAGCGCGTGAACCACTGGCTGGGGGAGGCTAGCCCTCAGCCCCGCCCCTTCCTCCCGAGGCCCCGCCGGAGCCCAGAGACCCCCCCACCCCACTGCGGCCACTGGCACAGTCCTGCGGCTAGCCCCCAGCCCCAAAAGCGTGCCACAGCTGCATGTAGGGAGCATCACAGCAGGGGGTGGGGTCACGCCTGACTGTTTGGGGAGGCAATGCCTTCCCCTGCCTATGCGACCTGCCACCCATGTGCAGAAGTAAGGGTAGCAGTACCGCAACCCCCCCACGATAGCTCCTTTTTGGGTCAGGACCCTGCAATTACAACACCGTGACATTTCAGATTTAAAGAGCTGAAATCATGAAATTTATGATTTAAAAAATCCTATGACCATGAAATTGATCAAAATGGACCGTGAATTTGGTGGGGCCCTACTCATGGGTCAGCAGCCAGGGAAAGAGCTGCACAGAAAATCCCTCAAAATGTTCCTCAATCTCTTCCTTCCTCAGGCACGCTCCTCAGCCCCTCGGGTGGCTCGTTGCTATTAAGCCGTATAAAGTACATTTGCCTGCTCATATCAGCTCAGCTGCCTGCAAGAATCTGACTCCCCAAAGAGGGTTTTTTTAATTCCATAAAAAATTAAAATATTGCCAGTCACTTAACATGGAAGATCTAAGTGTAAAAACCTGGTGCCTCTCCTAGTACAGGCTCTCTAATGTATTGGGAGACATGTTTAATTGCCACCCGACATGATTTATTCAAACAAACCATATTGTTCCAGCCCTTCAGCAAAAGAGAGTGTGCGCACTCTGTCATCGCAGACAACAGGGTCCACCCTGTAGCCAGTTCCTCTCTGCAAACGTATTGGCAACTTCCAGCACCATGCAGGAGTGCAGCAAAGCACAGTCCATAAATCAAACCCAGCAGAAGGACAATTGATATGAATGGGCCTCTAGAAAGGGCAGGCAAAACAAGTGGTGTTACAAAGCAATGCAATTTGCTATTCTCACTGGAGGGGACTCGCCAGCGCCATGGATGGGAGAGAAAGAGGCCCAATTAGGGAGGGAGATAAAAATAAAATTCTCTGCTAGGAACTGCTAAAGAAAAACTCCACTGCATTTAGAGACAGCAATAAGGCCATAAGAGAAGCAGGCCCTCGCTTCCAGCCCTCAGCCTCAGCAGCCACAACCAGGGTGACCTCTGTGTACCTCGCTGACAGACACTTGGTAATTCTTCATCAGCTGCGGAGAAGTAGGAGATAAATAGACCTCGGTATGTATTTATGCTGCGCACTTTCCAGGCACAAATTGCCTCGGTTACTCAGGGGTTCTGTGCAGCAGTGACAGCGATAATAATTGTACGTTTATACAGCAACTCTCATCCGGATGGCTCACAGGGGTCTTTAGAAACGCTCCTAAATGACGGTAGTAATGAAAAACAGAGGCCACTTCACTCTGCACTGAGAACAACATAGCAACGCTGCACGTGAGTTGAGGACAGAAAATGAAGCAGGTTACTATATCCAACTGAAGGGAACAGTATCTATCTATCTATCCTCATACACCCCATCTATCTATCTATCTATCTATCTATCTATCTATCTATCTATCTATCTATCTATCTATCTATCTATCTATCTATCTATCTATCTATCTATCCCCATCCACCCCCTCTATCTATCTATCTATCTATCTATCCCCATCCACCCCCTCTATCTATCTATCTATCTATCTATCTATCTATCTATCTATCTATCTATCTATCTATCTATCTATCTATCTATCTATCTATCTATCTATCTATCTATCTATCCCCATCCACCCCCTCTATCTATCTATCTATCTATCTATCTATCTATCTATCTATCTATCTATCTATCTATCTATCTATCTATCTATCGAATCTTATTATGCTTGAAAATCTGGTCTTGAATGAAGATGCCCCAGAGCCCCCCTTGGCAAGTATCCGGCCAGCACTTGGGGGCAGGGACACTTTGCAGCCCCCTCCTTTTTGTCCTCACCCCTCTGTGTCTGGCTCCCTTGTCTACTCCAGTATCATTATCCTACTCGGCAAGGGTGCCCGCCAGGATGGCAGAGTCTTGCTCAGTTGCTGGCAGCCCCGGCATGGCAGACATGCCCTGATCACTGGGATCAGCTCACACCGGAGAGCTCCTGGAAAGATGCGCTGAACGGAGGAGAGCATGCCAGGGCCCCTCCTCCTGAGGCTGGAAGGCTTTTTGTGGCTCCCCAGTGTGTTGCCAGACAGGGTGACCTCCCCCTCTCTCTATGGAAAACCACAGAGAGGAGGATAAAAGTCCCGAGGCTGAGGTGGCTCAGAGCAGCTCCAGGAGAAGCCGTTGCCTCCCCGGGGTGGTCGGCGTGTCGGCGTGGCCCAGAGATCTTCCACTCACTAGAATGGAGCTGTGTTGCTTGATGAGCCTCTTGCTGCGCACCTCGTCCTCCTATACCAACTCAGCACCCAACGTGCCCCCGACGTGCTGGGCTCCGGGGAAAGTCAAAGCTACTGAGTTTGGTATCTACATGGGGGCTGAGTACTTGGAAAATCTGGACCCAGGGTCTGATCTCCAGGGGTGCTGAGCCCCTGCAATGCCCCTTGACTCCAACTGGAGTGGTGGGTTTCCCAGCATCACTGGAAACCAGACCCGTTAAATCTCTCTGTGCCTCAGTTTCCCCATTTATAAAGCAGGGATAATGATTCTTCCTTTCACCAATTCTCTGTTTGTCTTGTCTCTTTAAGCTGTAAGCCCTTTGGGACAGGGAGTAGCGTGACCAGATAGCAAGAGTGAAAAATCGGGGCAGGGGATGGGGGGTAATAGGCACCTATATAAGAAAAAGCCCCAAATATCGGGACTGTCCCAATAAAATCGGGACATCTGGTCACCCTAACAGGGAGAGTGTCTCACACCTAGTGCAAGGAGCCCCAATCTCAGTTGAGGCTCCTGCAATAATAAATGACACTCACTAGTTAATGTGGGAGGGAAGATGCAGTCTTGCTTGTGCTTTATTTTGATGTTGCTTTTCCAGGCCTCAATTACTTTAGCTCCTATTGTGATCTATACAAAACATGACAGATTTGAAATGGCCTTTGATTTGCAAAGAGATAATTATGTTCTCTGCAGAAGGGAAGATCTTTGTCTGTTCCAATCACCGAGCAGTTTCAACTTCTCTAGGCAGGCAATGGGTTTGTTTCTTAACATCCAGAGCTATTTGCAAAATATGAAAATTTTATCCAGGCCCTTTAAAGATGAAAATCACAGACCAAGTCAAAGAGACACTGAGCAGCAGAGGCTTTGCTAAGCTGCTTTTGTCCGAGGCTGACAGCTGCTAATTTCCTTGTGCAGCCATAGCTACTTGTGATCACACAGCATACAGCTCCAGCCTGGGTGGCAGCTTTCATTCCCACTGCATTGCACTGTGCTCCGCAGAGACAAACAGTCCAGCTGCAAAGGGGAAAAGGAAAACAACAGGCGGATCTAAAGGAGATTTTTGCAGGAGAGGGACAGTGCTCAGGGAGCTGTAGGTGGCCAGAGGCTGTTCCAGGCTGAAGAGAAGGGCTGAGGCTTTAGCTACGGCTCCAGTTAAAGAGACTTTGGTTGTATCTTTAGGGATTCTTGGGGAGTAGCTGTGGTGTGAAACACACACACACACACACACACACACACTCTTAATCCCGTCCCCCTCACCCCCTGCCCTAAAAACACCCTTCATGGAGCGCTGTCCCGCTCCTCCCAGCACCTTACAACTTTTGTACTGGGCCGAGCTGGACGAGAGACGTGGTGTGGCCAGGGCAGGGTTGTGTCTCTCTTCCCACCATGGGGCAGCATCCCTGCCAGCGTCCCCCTCTGCTGGGCACTGAGCGGCCTCAGGGTACACTGGGGGCATCTGCACTTCGGGTATTTGGCCCTGGCTCATGGGAGCTCTGTGGCCTTGACCGGCCCCAGTTACGTGCTGCGAGAGCAGAGAGGGGTGGGAGCAGCTGCCTTTGAGGGCCAACAGGACAGTGTTTGCCCCATTGCAACTTTACTCTGACCCCAGTTAAAGGCTGGTTTGCCAGACCGGAGGCCAATTGACTGGGGCTTTTAAACTGCCGGAGGGATCGATTCTGCACTAGACCTGCAGAGCGGGGACTGGTTTTCTGTCTCTAATTTCCCAGCTTCTCTATGGGCTTCTAGTCCTGGAGGAGGGAGACACACGGGCAGACAGCATGGCTGGCACATCCCGCCCAATCCGCCTCCTGCTGGGTTTAAGAGAGAGAGAGAGAGAGAGAGAGAGTGTGTGTGTGTGTGCGTGTGTGTGTGTGTGTGTGTGTGGCCATTCAGCCATTCACCACCTTGGCTACATCTGATTTATTGTCTGCTGCTCACACAGGGCCCCTGGCTCCCCCGGTTCGAAGTGCCTGACGGTGCCCCACAGAAAATACGGCAGAGCGAAGCGTCTCAGCAAACGAAGGGCCACATGCAGCGCAGCCGGGAGCTCAGGGCCTAGCCGCCATGCTTTGCTGTTGCTCTATTTGCCAGTGACGCCCACATACTGGGGGAATGCGACAGCGCTGGGCAAAGGGAGCTGAAATCCTGCTGCGGATTTCACGGATCCTCCTGCCATTGCCCACTAGATGGCACTGTTCCCCCACCGTTGCCACCCGCGCGCTGTCCCCCTGGAGGATGAACTTGTGTGTTGTGGCTCCTTGGCCGAGCTCCCCCTCGAGTCACTCCAGCTCCAGCAGAGCAGGCTCCATGGCCAGCAACTGGATGCAACGCCTGGCGGTCCTGGCCTCCGCGTGCCGACCCCCCTGCTCTGTGCTGGAGGGTCGCTGGGTGGGCTGGGGGCTGGGCTGTGATCAATGAGTGTTTACGTGCTCCTGGGCCTCGCCTGTCAAATGCCATCGAGAGGCTGCCTGGGTAACAGTGCCCGGCACTGCAAGGGACAAAGTGGCTTGGTCGTGTCTCTGCTCCTGCACTGTGGTGCCTGGTGCAATCAGTGAAACCTGCCGGGAGGGTGGCGGAGGAGGAGAGCCACTCACCCCCAGTCAGGAGAGATGGGGAGCTGGATGCCAGACAGACAGACAGACAGACGGCCAAATTCTGACACCCTCACTCAGGCAAAACTCTCCGTGAAGCCAAGGGGAGCTTTACCGGAGTCAGGACGAAGGGCACGTCCGCGCTGCAAGCGCCGCAGCTACAGTTTCGTGTGTAGGTGCTTCCCGTGTCGCTCGAAGGGCTTTATCCAGCTCCCCAAGAGGTGGTACCAGGTTCACAGAAGATTTCTTTGGTCAAACTCGAGGTGTCCACCCTGGGGGTTAGGTCGGCCTGACTATGGCACTCAGGAGTAATGTCGCTAAGTCGATGCATGTTTTACGTGTGGACCAGGGCTCAGTAAAATCCAAGTAAGGCTCTCAGGGCGTGGCTGGGAATAATGACTGAACGAAGCGAGCTTAGCCACTGACTGACAGAGACCAAAACTGAGTCCGACGTGAAGCTAGGGCTGATGATTGCTGCATTGCCATTTCTTGCTGCAGGTTGGAGTGACACCAGCACTTAAAAGACCTTTCCATTGCCAGGTTTTTGCATGACTCCTGGGACAGCATGGGCCCCATCACTGGCCTCTAAAGACCCCCAGGAGCTGGAAACCAGCTCAGGCTGGGGGCCCTGGCTCAGTAGCTGCTCCTTGCCAGACTCCCCCAGGGTCTCAAGGCGTGAGCCTCCTGGTTCCCCGGGCTTGTGCTGGGTGGAATTCGTGCTGAGCTCCAGGGCTAGAGCAGCTGATCCCCAGAAGCAAAGGGGGTGCTGGCACCACTTGCTTGTGTTTCAGCCGCAGGGTGCCCAGGCACTGAGCGAGCGGAGCCAGCCACATAGGCAGGCAGGAGAGAGTGAGCGCTTGAATGGGAGCCCGGTGGGCTGGACGCTGCGCTGCTAAATGCAAACTGTCGTCCTCTTGGCCGGGCCTGACTTGCTGGGCCTGCTGCTGACGGAGGTGCAAAGGCAAACCTTGCCTGGCAGTGGGAGCATCAGCCAGGGGACCTGGGTAACAATGCTCATAAGGGAGGTAGTGCTCCAGGGGTCCCTGCCTTCCCGGCTCACTCCTCACTCCGGCAAAATTCCCTTTGGCATTGATGAATAAGGGGAACAGGAACTGGCCCATCAGTGTAAATGGAACCAGAACCAGGCTGGACCTTCGCCCAACCTCAGGCTGAATCTTCTGGGAGTTTAAATAAAGTTCAGGCCATTTCATTGGTTTTACTTTAAACTGTCCATGGCTCCCTCAGCGTCTCCTGACTCCTTCCAGCGGGGCCCAGAATCTGAAATACCCAGCCGCCCAGGAGAAACAGCCAATCTCCTCACGTTGCTGCCAGGCCAGTCCCGGGGTACGGGGAGATTTTGCTGGAGCAGTAAAAAGGCCAGGGACCACTCCCCAGAGCGTAACATTGGTTATCACACTTGTCGCTAACAGCAGCCAAATTCAGCAGGTCTTAGCAGGCCTCTGCGAGTGCCTTAGCATGACTAAGCCAGGAGGGAAGGGAACCTCTGCTCAACCTATGCCTGACCTTGCGCCCCTCCCGGATGAAGTTTCTGTTGGACATGCTGGGGTCTGTGTTTGAGGAGAAAAGCCAGAGGCTTATTTATATTTGCCTTCAGGGCTGTTCTGTAGGGGCCTCAAGGCATGCAGACCCGGCAGGAATACAGCTGGCTAATGAGGAACCTGAGGAGACCTTGGGCTTAGCTTTTGAAACTGCTTGCCTAGCAAGTGTTTTTCTTGTTGTGTTATTGTCTACCAAGGATAAATAGTGGGGGTGGGGGTGGGGGGGGGATAGGTTTGGACTAGTGGGATCTGTTCCTGGACACAGTTTGAGTTCCCCAAGGAAGATGGGCCAATCAGATGGCTGCCGCGGTACCAAACTTTGGTCAGTATTGAGGGTTGGGGGTGTTTTACTAACCTGTAAGTGCTTGAGACTAAGTAACACCTAGCTTTAAGTGAGAGCGCCCTTGTGTTTGGGCCAGTGCCCTCTCAGTTGGGCAGCCGTGTCTCCACTGAGTTATTTCCTGACACCCCCTCGCATAGAATAACCTTGCCAAGAGCTTTGGGTTGAAAGAACCGTGGGTAACACCGTGGGGTGAGCAAACCTGTCCTCAGGAGAACGCCAGCCCCAGCCCCTTGCAGGGAGGGGACCCAGCGCCATCTTGTGGGCATCACCCGTATGGAGCAGGAAGAGCAGATGCAAGTGGGGCGGGGGAGCTGGTAGGGAGTCCGCCAGAGAAACGCACTCCAGTTTCTGGGCCAGTTTTTGGCACAGTGGCGGTCTCCACAATAAGAGTGATGCTCGTCTGTGCAGGAGACAGAACCTTCCCCAGGATGGTCCGAGATGGTGCAACGGCTCACAAACCTCACCACTTTCTGCTTCAAGTGCAAGGCGCATTTCTTTGATGTCTCTTCTCTAATAGAAACACAGAGCAACAGGGATATTTAACCCTCTCAAAACAAGACTCTCCACTGCACACGCTTCTTCCCCCAGGAGAGGAAGGGAGAACAAACAACACAGGACAGATGTGAGTCACGCTGCTTCATGCACAATTGGAACGCGCTCAGACCCTACGGCGATGGCGCGAGATAAAAACCTACATAGAACAGAATTTTATCCATTACCTCTAGAGTTGGTCGAAAATTTTCTGCTGCCCTTTTTTTGGCCAGGAAGTGGCTTTTCGTTTAAATGGAAATTTTTCTGAAAAAATTCCATTTTTATAGCAAATGTCCAGGTTTTGTAAAAATGACAATTTTTGGGGGTTAAAATGGAAAAATGTGGAGTAGAAGGGTTCTATGAAAACCTGAACGATTCAGAAGAAAAACGGTAGTTTTCACCAACGTTTTTCGCAGGAAAAAATTCACTTCCTGCCCATCTCTAGTCCCGTTCTCAGTGTGATGCGGTAGTAATGGCAACTCGCTTACAGCCGAGCCCCTGGGCTCCCCCAAGGGCCCCACGGCTGGGAAATGCAGTCAGGTGTCTGGGGCTGAGCCTGCGTCACTGATTTGGCTCAGTTCATTCTCCCCTACCATTACCTAGGGCATCTTCCCCTGCAGGAGCCGAGTTCTGAAGGCTGCGGGCAGACCCAGGAAAAGCTGCCCCTCTTGTCCTGCCCCGATTGCTCTGGGTTATTCTGTCCTGTTTTCTTCTCTCGCCTGGAGTTTGGCTGCGGGAGCTTCAGGACCTGAGGAGGTCACATTGCAGAGTCCCGGTTAGCGCGTGCCGGAGCGCCTGCAGGGTGCGTGAGGAAGCAGCGGTAGGAGGGCGCCATGGAGGAATTAGTCACATAGTCAGACTCGTTCCTGGGGTGCCTGGGCCACCACTTTGGCCAAGTGCCTGCTGGCCCCTGGGGAGGACCCCCTGAGAGCAGAGAGCTGGCGTTTTGAGCCACCCCTGGAAGGAGAGGGATTTCCTTCCTGGCAATCGCCCGATGAGCAGGAGGCTGGCACTGCTGCCTGCAACGCCCCCGAGAGCGACTGATTTTGAACACTACAAGTTGTTACAAACTCGGGGCATTTGTTTACGGTGACAGGTATTTTAAGAGTGAATTTAGCTGTGGCTAAGGTGCTGGCGTGACATCCCTGCAACCAAGTGCCATCTGTTTGCTCACAGACAGTGAGATTTCTCCCACTGCCTCCCTGCACTGTGCCCCCAAAGCTTCCCACCCCCCGGAGCCTCGTCCTGGTCCTCGTACTCACTCTCCTCTGAGGATCGATGGGGGCAGCTGCATCCATTGCCAGGGAGTGGTGCAAAATGTACACCGGTCGTCAGCGGGTGGGATCGAAGTGGGGCCTCTGGAGCTTAGTGCCTGAGCTAGAAGCCACCTGGCTGTTAGCTAAGACTGTAGCAGACTCATGAATCTCTCTGTCTCACTCTCAGTGGTCTCGGTGCCACTACATGGGACAGAACACCACACCCAGGAGGTGTGTGGGTTACACAGGCAGAGCTTGAGAGCCAGTCTCTGGTCTGCACTGCTCCAGAACGCCCAGTCTCGGCTCCGTCGCGTCCATCCATTAAGCCTCTGACTCATGACGGAAGCCTAGAAATTAGGACCGTTTTCAGTTACACGGAATGTTGTGCCCAGAGCTGATGTTGCAGTCGGTTAGCAATCTCATTAAGAAGAGTTTATTGCTCTATTAAATTGATTTCCATATGGCAGCAATGAATGCTGGAGAACTGCTGGCAGCAAGCCACTGATGTGGAGCAAACTCTCCCTGCACCTCTCGCCGGCGAGACAGGATGGTGGCTGGGTCTGACCGCCCAGTGCAGTGCTAGGCTGGGGAGATGGGGGGCACGCCAGCATCTGGAAGCTTAAGCTGCCCCCGAGGAGGCTGCAGGGAAACCATGTGTGGCCCACGACAACCAAAAGGGCCCAGAACATCTGCTCAGAGATGCCCCCAAACCAATGGCCTCAGCCTTTGCGAACAAGCACCGGGACAAAGTGCTCACAATTTATATCCTGCACCTGCCTCCGAGCGCGCAGGCTGCCAGCAAGTACCTGCCCTCTGCAGAAACCCCCTCATCCCGGCCCGGGAAGTCACGGCGCAGGTCCATCCACTGGGCACGCCGTACGGGGAGCATCTGCCCCAGCAGCATGGCTGGGATTCGGGCTGCTAGCGACGCCCTGGGCCTCACAGCCCCCAAGGCCAGGCTGCTCCTGGGCTTCGCTTTGCTTTTTGTGGTCTTTAGATTCAGCTCAGATGGTGCAAACTTAATGTGAGCTTATCCACAGCGCGGTGGTCTGTAAATGGGGGGTGAGCCGGCTGGAAAGGTGTCTCTCCCCCCACACCCCTGCCAGTCTGTCTGGGTTGGAAAATGCAGCATGAATGGTGGATTGTGGCCGAACCAGCAGTGCAGGGGGAACCACTCCCCGAAGGCTTAGGCTTTGCTTCGTGCTGGGGCCCAGGGCGCAGTGTTTAGCCCGGTCACCTGGCCCCTGTGCGCCAGAACCCCTTGTTTTGGGGGCAGTTCCAGGCGTTGGTCGTGACCTCCAGAGCCCTGAATGGCCGGATGCTGCGCCCATTGGCACTGCCCGAGGAGCCAGGGCAGAGAGCTCCAGTGGCTGAGCCTGGCTCAAGAGGGAGGAGGGGAGACTGGGAGCCTGTGAGTCGGGAGGGAACTGCCTGAAAGGGGCCATGCCCCGCCTGAGCAGGAGGCTTCGAATGGAATCAACAAACAGCTGCGAGCTCCTCTGAAGCACCGGGGGCTCCAGCTAACAAGGCTCTGTGGAGCAGTGTTAATCCACCGCGGCGGGGTACCCGGGAGCGCCGATATCACAAGAGTTAAAAGGAGACTCCGAGCTTGATTCCATCAAAACCGGCTCTGCGTGTCCCCCTCAGAACCGGAATGAGGGGTCAGAGGGAGCAGGGCTTCAAAGAGAGGAGGCTGCGGGGAAAGTGTTGTCAGGAGGGAGCGTAGGCACGGGGGAGGGTGTGTGCGTAGGGGGGGAGGGTGTGTGTGGAGGGGAGGGCAAGGGGAAGTGTCTGAGTGTCTCCAGCCGGAGACTGTTAATGCCTGTCACAGTTTCAGGATAACTGCGCTTGTTCCCCTACCCCGTGGTCCACTCCAGGTCCCAGGTCTCCAGCCATCACCTGTCTCTGGGCAGGGACTTTATCCCCCTCCTTTCTGACTGGGGCGGGGGGGGGGGGGGCTTAAAGCTGCTCAGCTCTCGGCCTTACACTGTGATATCCCCTGCAAGCCAGACTGCCCAATGGCCAGCGCCTGCACTGTGCTTTCTCCCCGAGGGCCATGGCCACTGTCGTCACAAGTCACCACCCAGCCCTTGCTAAGCAAGCGCCTTCATTCGTACATTACAGAGAAAACACATCCAAACAAGAAACGTTCCTAGCCGCATGCTAAAAGCTCACCAGATGTTGCCCATCAGTCTTATGGGGCCCCGGAAGGCCAAAGTCTTTCCAACCCTTCCTCAAGGGTTGGGACCCTTGGACAGAAGGTCCTGTCTGCTTGCTGGGTCAGAAAGGAGGCCCTGAGTCAGTTTAAACCTTTTTATATCAAAAGCCCTTTCTTTTTCTGTTGGTCTGTGGAAAACCCAGTTTGGGCCCGGCCAGGCATGCCTCTCCAGGGGTCGTCCCTCCTTGGAAGTGTTTATCTCAATCACCCCCCACTGGTTTTAGTTCCTGGAGGTGCAGTTGTGGCCCATTGCCCCAGGAGCTGCATACACTCCCTAGCGCACAGTGACACATAAACCATTCATAACCTTCATACAATACGGTCCCGCCAAGATACTGCATGTGGCTGCAGTATGTGTCACAGCACTTCCCCAGCAGCAGAGCTCCTGGGCATGACACTGGCAAGTAGGAGGTCTTTAGCTCGGGGACGCAAGCAGACACTGATGGTGAGTAGCAGGAAGCCCGACCTCTGACCCTAACCCTGTCCCCCGAGGCTCAGAGGACATCAAACACCCTGGTGTGTCTCTCTGAAAGGCGGAGTAATTTCAGGGGACTACAGAGCACACCAAGAGCGCTGAATGGGGAGGCTCTCAAGCAAGCCCTAAACTCCAGCCCCAGAGTGAAAGGTCAGGCTGCCCTTTGCATCACCTTCAGGAATGTGATATGTTCCTTTGCAGTTTACTATTCAGCCACTAGATGTCCCTGTTTGCAGGACAGAGTTCCAGGCATGATGTAATCCCTGGTGAACAACGGAAACAAAGCTGGGGCTCAAGCTGTGCAGAAACGTTTTTATTTGTGTCTGTGGTTGTAGCTATTTTCCTTAAATAACACCTCCTGTTTCACAAGGGCCATGACTCTGTATAGTATGGTGCCCTCCCTTTAGTTTTCCCTTTTCTCTTTAAGGGCCAATTTTGTTACTGGCGTAAGGAGTCTGGAAGCGGGTAAGAGATGTGTTGTTCGGAAAGAGCAATTCAGTGCCTCAAGCGAGGATCCGGAGAAGACACTAGTTCCAGAAACTCCACCTGCCAAGAGAAGTGTCTTCGGGCAATGCTGAGAGCTGGACTCCTCTTGGTGGGGTACACAGGAGGGCTGTTTGCTGCTGGGATTTTTCTCTCTCTCGGTGTACAGCGTCCCTGGTGCTGGTGTGGGCCTCTCCTGCTCACTCTGCTGGGTGAGGGGGGTACCAAGGGCCTACCCTGCCAGTGTGTCCTGCCCCCTTCCTCTCTCTGCCTCTGCCCTGGAGCCTGCCACGCGACAGCGATTTATCCTGCCACAGCTTTTTACACACACATTTGCCTTCTCCTCAAACCCAAGGTGCTTCTGCAGCCATACATCACTGTCAGCCGCCCTGCAGCCCTCGCGGCTCCTGGTCACAAGGTGGTTCCGGCATATCCACGGCCAGACCTCGTGCCCTCAGCCCAGGCGCCAGCAGAACATTAGTGACTGATGCGAAACAGCTGCATTGGCCGTGCCTGGAGCCTGCTGCGCTGATTCTCCCCTGTCTTGCTGGGTTTGGATTTTAGTATCGTGGTGAAGGTGCCGGCCCCCCCCTGGAGGGAGGCTTTGAAAAAGGCCCTGCCTAACCAATGGACAAAATATAGGAGCCAACAGCTAGAGCAGGGAGCAGCTCTCAGGAGGACGTACGAATCCTGGCAGCATGGCCCTCTGGGTAGGGCCCGGCAGTAGTGGCCTGGGGACCTGGCTGCTGTTCCCAGCTCTGCCCTGACTGGCTGAGTGACTCACCTCGGGCAAGGCACTTCCCCCTTTGTCTGTCTGGCCTATTGAGACGGTGAGTTTGTTGGGGGCAGGGAGTGTCTCACCCAGGCCTCTGCGTGCTACTGCCATGCAAATAACACGGACCTGACAGGTGCCGTGTGCTAGCGGCACCGGACTCTTCCCAGCCCCCCCACGTTACAGGAGTTAATCACCTCCAAGCTGCAGCAAGACTCCCCTTGCCAAAGGCCTGGCCAACGACGCAGATGTAAATTAGCCATGAATTGATTACACGGGTCGAAGAGGCTGACCTTGAACAAGGCTCCCGACACGGTACTGTAATTAACCAGGAAGGAATATTAATTTTCCTTGTTACTGGGATCCAGGGAATCCCTCCTGGGAGCCAGCGGGCTGGTTGCTGCCTGGGGTTGGACTGTTCTTCTCTAACCTGAGCAGTGAAAGGGACACAATGGAACAGCAGCTTGTTATGGGAACGGTGCCCTCTGCCTTGCCCCTGCTGCCAGCCTCTGCTGAGAATTGCAGGGGTAGGTTGTTTCCTCAGAGGTGACGAGGGTGGGGAATCTGCCTCCCCCGTGCCCCAGCCTCAGCAGAGCGAAAGCTGAGTGCAGTCCAACCCCCAGACACAACCAGAGACCCCTTTTCCATGGCAGGGAGCAGTGCCCTGCCCCAGGCCGCTGCTCCAGCCTTGGGGGAAGAAGGAGGGGCTGCCAGGCCGCAGAAAGTTTCTATGGATGGCTACCAGTTCATTGCCTCATCTTGTGGCAGTGAGTTCCACTGGATGAGTGTGTGGAAAAAGTCTTTCCTTTCATGGGGTCAAATATAAATTCCCTTTTTAGTTGGAAGGAATATTCGTGGACACATCGCTACTGCCTCAAAAGCAGGGTACTGAGCATGAGACATTTCAGCAGCAGTCGACCAGTACAGCACGTCGTTAGACAGTGCAAGCGACGGCTTACCCTTGGTGTAGACTGGGGGAAAGGTAACAATATGTCTGGTGTGTTCCCGTTATCAGTGAATCGCCTCTCCCGGGGCTCCTTGCTTGATTAACTGTGTCCGTCTCTCCTTATTCCTCAGCTGGAACGGACAGGAATTTCTATGACATCAGTATAAAGAGAAATGCCCCGGCCATCTTTCCTACCTGCTATTAGCCAGGTCATGAAAGCGGGCAGGCTTCTGAGCTAGCTGCTTCTATGATGTTCTCTCCAATGAGAAATTGCATCTAGTGTACAGTGGGAGGCAGGAGATCAGTCGTCCAGCTCCAACTTGTGCCGCGCTGTTAACTCCCCGGAGCCGGGATCTGGGATGACACGGGCAGTGCCGGCCTCACGAGGATTAAAGCAAAACTCCCAGTTCCTGAGGGAGGCCTCTGGAGCAGAGCTGGGCAGAGCCTGGGACAGAGGGAGCAGCTCTCCCTGGAGCAGGGCAGGGAGATCCGGGGGCATTCAGACCCTTCCTCACGCTTCCCTCCCTGCTCAAAATCGAGTCAGTTGGAAGGTCCCGCAGCTGTTGAGCCTCTGCGGGGACAAAGCGAGTCTGGCAGAATCCGGCTGGCCTTTAGGGGTTTGTTCCTTGCAGCAGTCCCATTGCTAGTGCTCACGGACCCCGGAAGAGCTGGGATGCCCCCCTTTCGGCTGCTGACAGTGACTTCAAGGAGTGGGCTCCCCTCTGCTGCAGCAGCACCATAGCCAAGCAAGACAAACTTCCGCTCCATGCAAGTCCCCCTCCCCCTTGCATTCTGTGTGCTCGAAAAATCCACCTGCCAGATTTTCCCTCCACCCAGGAGGTCAGCGCAGTCCCGTCTGACCTCTTTGAAGCTACTGGAGGAGACCGATTTTTGGACTAATTCCCCCATCCCCACCCCCCAACCTTTTCCCTTTTGACTAAGGCACAAAAAGGCACATTTCATGCCAAAGTGCCAGTCGGTGCTTGTCTGATTTCTGACATTTCCAGGCAATCACGCTGAAAGTGCAGTGCTATTATTTTTCTGCTCTAATAAACACCCCCAACCATCATAGAGAAATTCTGCTTTTATCGGGGGGAAAATGTATCCGAAGATTATTTACTCTTAGTCAATAGCTGCCGAACGAGGTTGTTAGCCCCAGCGAATGCCTGACGGGGGTTCTCTTTTGAAGGAACAGAACCATTTCGTAGAAACGCTTTACAAATCTCACAATAGCGGGGCTATATATACACAATCACTATTGCTCTCTGCACAGGGCTATCAATATTTCCATCCTGTGGAGAATACTTCACTTTGTAAACTGGCTGCTGGAAGCTCCTGATGAATAGGCCCTAGAATCAGCCGCTGGAGCTTTCAAGCGCAGGTTCTGCATTAGCCCAACTAGCAGAGCGGGCCACCGCCATTAATTAAACCCCCAATGGCTCAGACTCACTCCAAACTCATTTAGCAAAGCCCTTTCTTAACTTTCAGCAGGCAGGTAGTCTCATTGGCTTCTCTGTGCATTGCAGGCGCTCAGCACCTCGTCTGTGCTAGGACTTAGATGGCCTCACAACCCTTCATGTATTTATCCTCCTGGCACTTCTGTGAGTCAAAGCACATCTACTGTCCTGATTTTGCAGATCGGAAACCAGGGCCCTTTCCAAGGCTCACAGAGTCTGTGGCTTGAGCTCAGGTCTCCTGCACCTGGGGTGACCAGATGTCCCGATTTTATAGGGACAGACCCGATATTTGGGTCTTTTTCTTATACAGACGCCTATTACCCCCCATCCCCCGTCCTGATTTTTCACACTTGCTGTCTGGTCACCCTACCTGCACCCCAGGCCAGGGCCATAATCACAAGCCCATCCAACGGCCTGAGTTAAAATGCACCCTAGCTCTCCTGAGACTTGTATGCTATCCAGGATTAACTGCAGAGACCCTTTGCCTGACCTCAGTGGCTCCTCCCCTTGGTTAAAACATCTTTAGAAATATTTCACGGCGACAGTACTAGCCGGAAAGCCCCAAAGGCCCTGTAATCAATAGTCAGGGTAACGTGTAGCAGGAGAGTCGCTCCTGACAAAACACTGGAAACCATTTAGAAGGGGATGAATAAAACATGCCTGAGCCAAGCGCCAATTAGACGTTGGATACATTGGATCTAATGCTATTCACCCTGTGAAGTTCACTTTCTGTTTCTTGTCAAAATACTTTGCTCTAACAACCAAACACTGGTTTTTCCTTTTGTTCAGAAGGAGACTTGCCATATTTTGACAGCTCCTTCATGCTATGAGACTTGTGTTTAACAAGCACTGGCACAGGATTAGGAGGAGCTGGGAATCAGTTAGGTGCCTGGGGAACTTCCATCCCTCTCGAGAGGTTTGGATCAAACCCTGCCCATTGTGACTGACAGCAGGTAACACAGCCTGTGGGACCTCCACACATCAGCTGGCTGCTTGTTCTCCTGGTGTGTTGCTGAGTCAGGGCCCAGGGTACGCACTCAGGTGGGCTGCCCAGAGCCCCTGGGTACCACTCAGACGAGCTGCCCAGAGCCCTGGGTACGACTCAGGCGGCTAGTCCAGAATCCCTGGGTACCACTCAGACTACTAGCCCAAGCCACCACCATGCTGCCTCCGCACAGCTTAACTTGGATTCACTGCATGTTATCCCTCACTTCCTGGCGTCAGTGCATATTGTATGTGGAAGGAGATACCTGCAGTTGCTTACGGGGTTGATGCTGCCACAAGACTGTTCTGCTAATAAGCAGCTTGGGCAGATCTGCCATCTTTTATTGGCGAAATGTCCAGAGCCATAAATGTATGAACACGTTCAGTCAATGGAGTTGAAAATAATCACAAAAGACAATTAAATGATGGGTATTTGGTGGTTTCAAGAGTCAGTGATTTAAATCAAATGCTACATAGAGCTAGAAACCCATCGCAGCAGCCTGGTATCCTCCCAAAGTACATTATTCCCCATCATTTTTATTAGCCTCCCTGTAACTTGATTTGTCCATTGCCTGATGCCGACATGTGCTAAGGGGAGGGGAGGGACAAATGAGATATTCTCAGGTTAACAAACCAGAAAATGTCAACGTGGGTCAAAACGACTCAGATCCCCCAATTCCTTCTGACGGTTGTGAAAAGCAGCCACACTTATTACACTGGCTTTGGGAGCCGGGAGATCGTGACCTGCAAAGCTACAATATAACCAACAAACTGCATCCGCTGTAGTGCCAGAGCATCTGACGCATGGAGACAGCATCGCAAGGGGGGTAGAGAGACTCCAGCCGTCCGGAATACCATGCTAAGCGGTGAGACCCTGGCCTCTCCGTGCACTAGGATTCCGGTGCAGGAGTGAATGAAAAACGGAGCTAGATTTTCCCCATGGAAGTACAAGGATACATGGGCAAGCCCGAACCGCAACGTGCACGGCTATTTTTAGTGCACTACCTTGAGCTGAGCTAGCGTGAGTCTGTCTGCCCAGCTGGAGGGCTTGCTCCCGCTGCACACACAGGCATGCAAGCCAAAGCCCAGTGAAGCCAATGGAAAGCCGCTCAAGGGCCTTCGATCAGAGCCTAAGAAAAGGTTATT
This sequence comes from Emys orbicularis, assembly GCF_028017835.1. NCBI lineage: Eukaryota > Metazoa > Chordata > Testudines > Emydidae > Emys > Emys orbicularis. The sequence goes on along the minus strand of NC_088705.1, from coordinate 2,933,563 downwards.
ATAGACTGCTGTGAATGATCCCGAGTGCTGTGCAGGAGAGGACCAGGGCAGGGTGAATATAGTCATGAGCCAGGACTGAAGGGGGGGGGGAGTTTCTGATGGAAGTGGGGCGAAACCAAAACCAGTGGCTGCACCTGACAGCGGGGCGGGCGGCCCGGCTGTGATTTTCACAGTGGGGACTGATTCACACCGTTACATTTCCAGGCTGCTGTAGAAACCCTTGGAATGAAGGGAGAGATTGCCGGCTGGCTGGCTCTGGGGGGCTTTTAGTCACGTCGGACACTGGGGGATGGGGCCAGCCAGGGAAGGGGATGGTCGTCCCTTCGCAGCGCTTTCCCGCAGACGGTTCTGTCTAAACAGGGCGACTGCAGCTCGACAAAGGAGAGGAGCCGGCTTTAAAACCAGCCGTGGGAGAGAGGAGGGAGCGAATGGGATTGAAAAGCCCTTTGCTTGGGAGGAAACCGGCAGCCTCTTTCCTCCACTGGGTTCCAGGATGGAGGCCCTGGCTTGGCCAGGGGGCCAGTTGCTGGGATGGTTTAAGCTAACAGATCCCCTCACTTGCTACCTGCATGTCTCAGGAACTGACAGGTCCCTGGGCTCTGGTCTCCCCAGGGGAGTTACGTGGATCCTGGTGGTAGGGAGGGAATGGTGCCCCCCCTCGGGTACCGACACCCCAGTAACGTACCCAAAGCCCTGCTCCTCCCTTGCGGTCTTGAGGCCACCTCTGTGCCTGCCTCGCATGTTCTAGCTTCCTCGCCTGGGCTTGTTCTCGCACACATGGCCCCCAGGGGGCAGTGTGGCTTCACCGTGCAATGGGGTCGTACCCCTAGAGCCGGAGAGGGCGAGGGAACAGGGTGGGGGGAGGCGTTCATGTCTTTCCTTTGTCGTGATCTGTCCCCATTCTGCATCAGCGCTGCTGGGGCCGGAGCAAGCAGCAGGGCCTGCACTGGCCCCGGCTGGACCTTCCGAACGGTGAGGCCAAGGGAAAGCGTCAATGGGGGTGCCCCATTTCTCGGCAGCCACGAAAGGCGATGGGGCAGGATTTAGCTTCTTTGTCTCTCAGTATGAGGCTTGGTGAGCCCCAGTGCATCCTGACAGCCCTACAACTGGGTAAACTGAGGCAGAGAGAAAGGCAGAGACTTGTCCCAGGCCAGTGGCAAGGCTGGGGCCGGAACCTCAGAGCGACTCTAATTTCTGGCACATGCATAGTGCAAATGGGTTGAGTTCCCAGATTTCTTGCCCTTGTAGGGGGCAGTCTTCCTTCAGCAAAGAGGAAACGGCAGGTCTCTATCCAAATTACACCAGCTCTGGTCTAGCCCCTTCCAGCAGCAGCTGGTGACTGTCCCAGCCCAGCTGTAAACTCTCAAGGTTGGGGCAAAGCTCACCCCAGCCCTTGGGCTCAGAATTAATACTGATCCTGCAGGCTGAGCCGTGCAAGGGGCCTTCCAGGCTGCTGGTTTTCAGAGGAGACGTTCAAGTGAGGCTCCTTCCGCCTTGCCTCACTTCTGCCAATGATCCCTCAGGCGTCCTGGCCAACATCCCCTTCCTCGGTCAAAGCAGCTGCTAGTGGCCAAGGCTGCGTGCGAGGTGGGGGATTTATTTGTGGCGATTCTCTCCCTTGGAAGCAGGCCGGTCCCTGCGGCCACTTTCCAGCTGGAATGCGTGTCCTGCCCCCCACTCCCTCTCTAGTGCTCTGTGAGCTGCATTATCTTCTGCTAAATAGGCCCAGGGATTCGGGATGTCAGAGCAAAGCCCACCCCCCTCTGCCCACGCCCCAGCTGCCCGCGCCCACCTGGCCCCTCCAGGCCCACGCAGCTGCCCTGGAAAGTCGCATTCCGTGCTGCCCAAACAGCCAGCCAGATCCGAGTTTACAATCAGCCTCTGGTTTGTGCCCAGGTGAGGGAAGGATCCCGGGCGGCCTGTGTTCCTAGGCAGTGAGCAACCGAGCTGGGCCATTTCTCTGCCATGTCCTGGGCTGTGCTGTGAGCAGCGGGGAGCTGGGGCTGCCCCGTGTCCAGGGTGACCTGCACAGCCCAGCAGCCAGCGGTGGGATTGCACAGGGCTAAGAGCTAGTGCGGAGGAATCCCAGCCAAGATCCGGCCTTATCTCTCCTCCACATGCCCAGTAGCAGAGAGAGCCCCAGCTGCGGGGAGCTGGAGAATTCATGCTGCTTATTGAATTCCTGGTGCTATTTCTCCTGGGAGAAAGCAACGCAGCAGGGAGTACAGCACAGGCAGCGATCCTTACAATGGAAGGGAACCTGCAGGGGACTGAATAAACGGCCCCTTGCGGCGGTGCAGAGCGAGGGGTGCAGGTGACAACGGGAACGACATCAGCAAAGACTGAGGGGTTTATGGATGACGCCAGGGCCCTGCCATGAACCTCTGGGGCCAGATCCTGCCCTCCCTTTTGCACAGAGGGAACTCAAGGCAGAGCTGGGATAGGACCCAGGAGTCCTGACTCCCTGGCCTACACTCACTCCTCCAGATCATGCTGTTTTCTTTCTAGCTGTGTCCCCAGGGCAGAGACCATCACAAGGGATGTCCACAGAGCCTGGGGTGCGGTGAGAAGGGGATTGTGCCGGGGGAACAGGATGGCACATGGGAGCGGGATGTTTGCAGGGAATCCAGTGTTGCCACCTGGCAGGGCCGTAGCAACAAAGAACGTGGCCCCCTCCGAACGGTGGCCCCCTCCGAACGTATGTCCGGGCGGGGCCCCTTACAATGCAGAAACTGGAATGCGGTATTTATTTTGCCACTTTTAGGGGCCCCCTTCCTTGCGGGCCCCCCTCCGGTCGGAGGGTACGGAGGGCGCTCGCTATGCCTCTGCTACCTGGAGCATTTTCCGGGGTTCTCTCCATTCAGTCAGGGGGCCGAGGTGCCCGAGTGGAGGGCTTTGTACTTGTCTCTGTTCCGTTCACATCCGGGGGTTTGCAGACCTGCCCCCATGACGACAGAGCTCTGTAATGGGCTGTGGCACAACACCAACGGTGAATGCCAGGAGGGATGTGGGGCAGTTTGGGCGGCCGGCCCTGCAGGGAGGCGTGGGCTAGAGCGTGCAGGAGAAGATGTGGCCTGTCTGCCATGAGAGCGGTCTGGCTGAGTGAAGGGTTAGTCCATCCCCTCCATCAAGGGCAGAGAACGGTCATGTCAGGCCACGGTGTCAGCATCTGCACCTTTGCACAGCACCGAGCCGCACTTTGTGGGAAGGACTCTGAATTATGCTGTGTGTGCTGCACACTCGCCTAGGCCTAAGTGCATGTACGCACACACACGCACGCACACACACGCACGCACACGCTGAGAGCAGAACAGTTTCCAGGAGCTGTATGTGGGCTTCAGTGCTGCTTTTCGATTCCTTGGTGCTGTCTTTGCTCACAGAACAAGCATTGAACGGGGGCTGGAAACTGACCGGCAGCTTGGTTAGTGTCAGAGACACAATTGCTCTGTAACAATAACTTGTCTCAACTAGAGAGCTAGCAGCCGGCGCGGGCACCTGGCACCTATTGCCCTTCAAAACTGTCCCCGTCAGCGACCCTGCCTGTGCCATACAGGACATTGGGGGAATTCGTATTGCCAATCAGCAGAAAAACTACTTGGATTAAGGAAAGTGATGCAGCAAGCAACTGGATGATATAGATCTGAGCAGGTGTGTGTGTGATTGTGTGTGTGTATGTACCTACAAGTAGGTGTCCGTATGCTTGTATGAGTGTAGACCTGTGTGTGCCTGACACGACATAGTGTGTCTTTGTGTGATCACACGTGTTTAGGTGAGTGTGTGTCTGCATTTGTGCTAGTGTACATGTATGTGAGTGTTTGTGTGGTGCACTTGCGACTTTGCGATGGACTCTCACACCTCTTTCTCCAGCTACCCCTTGCTTGGCCTAACCCTGCTGGAGGCAGAGCTTGACTCGGCCTTGACGCTCTTACGGGTTTTTTCAGAGAGAGGAGAAAAAAACCCTATGCAAACGGTGACTTGCAAAGCAGCAGGAGGTTCCCAGAGTCCTCAGTGAATTGCTGCTGCTGTCTGGGATGATCCCTTAAACTCCTTCTAGCATCTGAGGAGTGAAACCCAGCAGCTTTCAAGGGGATCGTTTCACTGAAGAGCCATGGGATGTGAGAAGCAAAGAGCTGGGCAGATACAACAGCTAATCCAGAAGGCAGAGCCGGACAATAATGCTCGGGAACACTGCAGGGACGTGTCTCTGGTAAAGGAAACTGAAATGCTTCTGTAAGAACCCTCCAGAGTTCAGCTGAGGGCTGGCAGCACGCAGCCCGCCCGCCCCACTGTCCCTCCTGTGCACTGAGCAGGGCCGTGGGCTGGCGCTGACCACAGGACCCGTTTCAGTGCACGGCCAGCACATGGCGTGAGGCATCCTCCCTGGAAACAAAACCCAACGAGGTGACATTATATTGGGGTCCCGGAGCCCTGTGGAGACAAGAGGGAGTTCACCTGTCGTGCTGCACGAACACAGAGCTTTCTAACCAGGTGCTGCGTCAGCTGAAGGCGACGAGAGACCCAGCCCACTGCATCAGCAGAGCATCTTGGAAGGGTCCCATTGGGGGGAGGGGTTGCTGGGTCCAGACCGGCACAACAGGCACGTTCCTGTTTCCTGGAAGGCGTCTGCCACACGCAGCTCGGATAAGAAGCTGCTGGTGCCCTTCTCTGTACACGGGACACAGCGCAGCTTCCGTGGCGGGAGGGTTTCACCGCAGGACCTGCCCAGCCGACCCTTTTCTTAGTCTGACAATACTGTTATTCCTGGGATCCCAGGAGCTCCCGCTCCCCACCTGGCTGCAGAGCTGAATTGGTGGCTTAGAGGCGACAGGCTCCGATGCCCATCAGCAATCCTCCCTTGCCTCATTTTCTGTAAGGGGAGGAGCTGCGTTAACAGCATGCAGGGTTTACCTTCCTCTAGCGCCCGTAGGCCTGGGCTCTGAGCACAGGCCAGGGAGACAGCAAGCCCTGTGTTCTAATCCCAGCTCTGACACGGACTCGCTCCCTGACCTTGGGCAAGTCACTGAACCTCTGTGGCTCTGTTTCCCCATCGGCAGCACGGGGATAACACCGATGCTCTGCCCAGGAAGATGGGGCGATGCTTTCAAAGTGCTGTGAAGATCTGAAGTGCGGCACACAGCAGCGAGTGTTACTGTCCTCACACCGTTCCCACTGTGACTGGCAAAAAAAGATGACACCGGGGAGAGGTTCATTGCCAACAGAGCTGTCATGCGAACTCCAGCGGCGACACCTGGGCCATTAAATGGCAGATATGAATTTTCTGTTTAAGACGTTGCCCAGAAATAATTCAGATAATAATAAAATGGTCTATAATTGACCCCAATGAACGTGCTGGGGTAGAATGAAAGTCATCCAGCCCAGGAGGAAGGAGCGACGGAGACGGCGAAGAGATGAGGCTGGGTTATGACAGTCGATTATGGAAAGCAGCATCCCAGGGTGAGGTGCCATCGCTGGCACATAAGCTGTTGCCACATAAATACCCCTTATCACTTGTGGTGTTACTGATTTCCTGTCAGGGGAGTGTGAGCTCCGCAGATTGACTGACCCGATGGTATCTGACCTGTTAAGTGTTTCTTGTATATGGCTCTTCTTCGGGGCCTGGGCAGATTGTTGCCTGTAGCAACTGCAGAAAGGGCTAAGCAACCGCTTAAAAAAGAAAGAGGCATATTTCTTAAAAGTACAAGCGTCTCTGGGTGTCACTGGGCGGCCCTTTTAATAAGTGCTCCGTCTGCCTCGGAGAGTGGGGAGAGTAAATCAGAGTGCATTCCCCCTCCCCGTCTCAGTAACCGCAGGTGCCCATATTGTTCTGCTGGAACGCGTGGGCTTTCGCTGGTGGGTAGACGTCAGGCAGAGATCGTGGCACAGGGCGTGCTGCGCAGGAGGGAGTGGATAATGAGAATGCAAAACACACAACTGCTTTGCAGAATAACACGAGGCTGTTAACCCTGTGGCCCCTGCCAGCACTGCAGGTGCCGTCAGCTACAAGGCGTGCACTGTCCTGTCACCTGTTCGGGGCACGTCAGGGTGGATGGACACATCTGCTGTGCTTCTGAATGCCCCATTTCTCTGTGATGTATGCTAGCCCTGCAGCATGGACGGACCAATATGGGGCACATTACGGTCAAATGCATCAGCTGTGTTGCTGGAACATCCTAGTGTCCGTGCCAAGCGAAGGCCCCAGCCGTGCTGCCGAATGACTGGACGTGTTCCGGAGGACAGCGCCAGCTGTGCTGATGAACGTCACAGAACACACCTGGTTTGGGGCCGAGTGCCCTAAGAACATGCTGCTGCCTGGCTGGGTGTGTCCAGGTAGAAGGCTGTGCTGCTGTCCTTGACAGGAACATCCAGGTAGAAGGCTCCTGAGACACTGCAGGGAGTCCCATGCAGAACACACGAGCTGGGTCTGCCGAAGCGCTGGGCACAGCCTAATATTTCAGTCTTTTCTCTGGAATATGACAGAGCCGTGCAGCCACCGCAACTGCAGTAGCTGCCATTAGAGATGGGCAAAAGGGTTTAGAAAAATAGGAGCCATGGACCTTCCCCCCAAGCTCAGGGAATTGAATCTGGGCCCATTCTGCGGTTCAGACTAGCTGGGTTCACTTGTTCCAGAGCTTGGTGCTGCATCTGCCAGGCCAGCTCCCAAACTGGTATGAGCTGTTGTCCTAGGTGGAGCTACCTGGAAAACCGTTCCCAGAGAGTCGTTATCAGTGGTTCACAGTCGTGCTGTCAGGGCCTAACGAGTGGGGTCCCGCAGGGATCAGTTCTGGGTCTGGTTCTGTTCCATAGCTTCATCAATGATTTAGATAATGGCATAGAGAGCACACTTATAAAGTTTGCGGACGATACTAAGCTGGGAGGGGTTGCAAGTGCTTTGGAGGATAGGATGAAAATTCAAAATGATCTGGACAAACTGCAGAAATGGTCTGAAGTCAATAGGATGAAATTCAATAAGGACAAATGCAAAGTACTCCACTTAGGAAGGAATAATCAGTTGCACACACACAGAATGGGAAATGACTGCCTAGGAAGGAGTACTGCGGAAAAGGAGCTGGGGGTCATAGTGAATGACAAGCTAAATGTGAGTCAACTGTGTAACACTGTTGCAAAACAACCAAACATTATTCTGGGATGTATTAGCAGAAGCGTTGTAAGCAAGACACAAGAAGTAATTCTGCTGCTCTGCTCCACACTGATAAGGCCTCAGCTGAAGTATTGTGTCCAGTTCTGGGCACCACATTTCAGGAAAGATGTGGACAAATTGGAGAAGGTCCAGAGGGGAGCAACAAAACTGATTCAAGGTCTAGAAAACATGACCTGTGAGGGAAGATTGAAAAAACTGGGTTTGTTTAGAGAAGACAGAGAGGGGACATGATAACAGTTTTCAAGTACATAAAAGGTTGTTACAAGGTGGAGGGTGAAAAATTGTTCTCGTTAACCTCTGAGGACAGGACAAGAAGCAATGGGCTTAAATCGCAGCAAGAGCGGTTTAGGTTGGACATTAGGAAAAACTTCCTGTCAGAGTAGTTAAGCTTAGGGAGGTTGTGGCATCTCAGCCATTGGAGGTTTTTAAGAACAGGTTAGACAACCCCCTGTCCAGGAATGGTCTAGTAAAAGTTATTACTTAGTCCTGCCTTGAGTGCAGGGGACTGGACGAGATCACCTACTGTGGTCCCTTCCGGGCCTACACTTCTCTGAGTCTAGGGTGGTCATCCCACCTCAGTCCTAGACATCTCAAGAGAAGCCCTGCTTGAATTAGAATCCAAAGTGACCCTCAGGAGCTGCGGGAGGTCTGCGTGGCTCATTCGCGGCAGCTCAGAATTACACTTGTGATGGGTTGGACCCCCCATCCGGGATGGCACTTGGTGTGCTGGGGTTCCACTGAGCCCGCCCGTTCCACCAGCCTGGGGTTCCTCACCCTGTTCTTGCTGTGCCCGGCCCTCAAGCCTCCTCTGACACACACCCAGGCAAGGCCACACCCAGCTGCAGACACTGACTGAAATCACCTCTGTGTGGGAGGGTTCAGCTCGGGACTTTACCCAGCACTCACGTGCACACCTCCTTTGGGGTGTAAACCCCAAATTATCGTGTCTTGCGCTGTATAGAGAGATCTGCACAGTGTGAGCTCATAAAAATCTCCCCTCCCTCAATGTGGAGCTTAAAGTTCCAGTTATTTCTCTTTACAGACTAGACCCCTGTCTTAGCCTGGACTCAGCCCTTGACTTTCCCCAACTTAGTTTCTTTGTCTCTCCAGGTGCTTTCAGGCAGGGAGGCAATGGAGAAGAGCCCTGATTGACTCACTTCCCAGTCTTAAGCAGGATTTACATAAAGCTGGAATCCTTTGTTTCCAGTGGAAAAATACCAGCAATGTCCAAGGTGGTACTTTGTACCAGGTGACATCATCAGATGCCCCTGCAGTGTCAAAGCAACATCCCAGGAAGCTGCTCAGGAAGGTGGGAGATTAGTATCTTCAAAGTTCTATTGTCCTTCTTAAATGGCCCCATTCTGGCTGGTTGCCTACTGTCTGGTGGGCGTCCCCCCAAGTGTACACACAGTTGTAATTGTTACATAGTTAATATTCCTTACTTCAGATACAGAAATGATATATGTTTACAAATTGGATAATAACATTCAGTAAATCATAACCTTTCCAATGATACCTTACGTGACCCCTCTTGCATACAATATATCTTAGTTAGGCCATATTCATGTCATAACCATATTTTTATGAAGAATATGGAGCGCAGCGTCACAACACTGATTAGGGTAAGGAGAGCACCTGCAGGCTGATCTCTCCGGAGGAGATTCACCCCAGCACCGAGGAGGCAGAGGAAGGATTTCAGCCTCCCCTGGGTCCAGTGGGGATAGCCTAAATAGCGCATGGGCCTTGCCTGGTTCTGGGTGAGTTTCACTCCGTGGGAGTCATTGGACAGGATGGATCTTCAGAACAGAGAGGTCTGAAACGTGAGGCTAGGGTCTTCAGAGGGGCTCAGGGGAGCTAGGGGCTCATTGATTTCCAGTGGGAATTGGGCACCTAACAGCTCTAGGCTCCTTTGAGTGTCCTGTATCAAAGGACTGAATGCACCGGAGGGTAAAAGTTAGTGCCTCTTTCCAATCTCCTTCCTGCTCCTCACAGGTATGGAGCCAGACAGGCCCATGCATTTAATATCGCCAGACCTTCCATTCCGCAATACAATTAAAAAGGAAAAGAACACCCCCCCTCCCAACCCACATCCACCTTGGTATCCGAGTGAAAGTCCCTGGGTTGTGTCAGGTGGCAAGTCTGCTCCTTTAAAGAGCTGAAAGCTATAAATCAGCCAAAGTGACACCTAATCCATTTTGTAGACACAGCTGTGGCAGGCCTTATCCCAGTAACAGAATGCTTAGAACACTTATCACTGCTACCATTGTTACATGCCTGGGCTGGTTTGTTGTCTGCAAATTCCAATTAATTTCACCAGGCTTTTCTGACAAGACAGATTAAGGACTCTCCTCTTCAATCTAGTCTCTTCTGTGAGTTTGCTGCTGAAGGTGTCAGAGTCAATGCTGGGCCAATCTCCGCTCAGTCTCCCCACCAACCTGTTTCCTTTTATCAGTTTCCCCAGCCTGTCTCCTCTGAGGTCATTTGATCTGAAGTGATTCAAACAAACTGGAATTTCACCAGGCGGCTCGATTTCAGCACTGTAGGTGAGAAGTGCTGCAGGTCATGGCAAGACCAGTCTTCTGGCTACGGTGTGGGAGAACTTCTCTGCAGCTTTGCAAAGGGGTTGGTTTTTCTGCTGCCCCTGTCACAGCCACACACCCTACATCTTGAATGTGGTGTTGGAGGCCTGCAGCCAGATTTCCTGCCCTGGGCCAGTCTTTGAGCCCAGAGTAACCCAAGGTGCTTTATGAAGCACTGCGTTTGTAAGGGCAGGGTGGTGTCTGTGTCTGATCCAGAAGCAACTCCTGGGCTGTCAGGTTAGCCTTTCCCATAGCTACATGGGGCCACCTTTGCTGGAATGAGTCTAGCCATCCCTTGGCCACTAGACTTCCAGGCCAAGCAGATCTGAGGATCTTTGGCTAAAACTCCAGAAAACTTCCCCAAACGCTTGTGTGGCGTCAATATGCCCTTCCCAACAGCTGCTACCATCCTACACTAGAGGTGGCTGCATTTCAGCGGCAGAGGTAGCGATTCCCTAGTGTATATAATGTGGACATTCATTTGCAAAACAGTTTGGGGAGCACGGCCCTGTCGAGTGTGTTGTTGCTGTCATTATCATCCTTGTCCAGACATCTGGATGCTTGTACAAGTTCCCGACCTTTCTCAAGTTCACCCGTCATTATCTGCAATGTCCTTGAATGCTGTCTGGCTGCACTGGGGCATTTTTGCAAATGCAGAGAAAGGCAAACTGTGGCTGTGCGTATACCACCAGAAATTAATTCTCTCTCTCTCTCTCTCTCTCTTATTATTTAAAGGAACTGTTGAATGAGGACGAGTTGTTAAGTGACAAAAGAAAAATGATTTTTGCCTGCCAGGGTTATTAAAATCATGTTCTACAATTTAGCAGCCACAAGGAAGCCCAGATAATGACAGATGATGATAATACATCTTCAGCACAGTCTGGAGTATAATGATACTGCCCATATCTCTTGTATTACCACCAATTACTCAGCACCTAAGTATAATGGAAATGTACATCTTCTCAAGGGAACTGTATTCGGTTTCCCTGAATCCAATTTCTTCCTCTTCCACCGCACAAAGGAGGTGGCTGCAGCCAACTGACTGCCAGAGCTACCTGGATTGTTTACGCTTAAACTGGTCGGTGGTTGGAAGAGCCGTTTCCATCCCATGGCAGAGTCTCAGGAGTGTTTTCCTGCCTATGAATTCTGTTTGCCTCACAACCGACAGAGAGGCTGGGATTCCTCAGAGAAGTTCCTGCTCAAGGACATTTGGGTGCATGGGAGATGGTGAGCCACCAATGTAAGGCAAACATCTCCCCCCCCCCCCCAAAAAAAAACAAACCCTGGGGCATTTGTCTTAAATCCCAAGGGAGCGACCCTGGCCCCACCGAAGTCAATGGGAGTTTTGTCATGGATCTGAACTGGGGCCAAGATTCACGCCTCCCAAGAGCCTAAATCTGGCTGCATGTGGCAAAGGGTGAGGACCGGCAGTGATGTGGGGATGTGAAGAGAGATGGCCGCGGCTGTAGGATGTACGGAGAGCGTCTGCCCAGCCACCCTGCCTCAAAGCTGTCCTGGCAGTACTGCGGCCGTGTGTGTCCGCCATGGCTAGTCATTTTGGGTCCCCAGCTTGACCCACCTCCCAGGGGCCTGGTTTTGAGGGCTGGCGATCAGCACAGTGTGACCATCCAGCCTCCTGAAGGCATCTGACTTCTGGTCCAGCTAGTCTAGGACCCTGCCTCTGTCAGGGACTAGCACTCGCTGCTGGAGGAAGGCAGAACAATTTGGGGCCACTAGGGATAAAGCTGGGATCTCCCCAGGGCTGGGACGAGAGGCAACACCCAGCTGGGGCAGAGGTGAGGAAGTGGCGAGGGTTTGGAGGTCCTCTCCGCGGGGGAGGGAAGCTGTAGCCCTGCAGGGTTCCAGCCTTCCTCCAGCAGCATTGGCCTCAAGGGAGCAGGAGAGTGGGGACTCTTTGGGAGAGGAGCTTCTCTCCCGTCCCCTCTGAAGAACCGATGAGGTGGATTCCAGGGAAGTGGCTTCAGCAGGGTCTCTGAGGATCCGAGCTGCAGCATCTACCCTTTGCTGCCCCAACGTGCTCTGCAGCTGGAGCCAAAGTGCTTCCCTTCCCCTCCCTCCCGCCTCGTTCCCCTGTGAGTGCCATTTAAAAATGGTAGGTTTCAGAGTAGCAGCCGTGTTAGTCTGTATCCGCAAAAATAACAGGAGTACTTGTGGCACCTTAGAGACTAACAAATACTCCTGTTATTTAAAAATGGCCCATCCCAGCTCATCCCTGGGCCTCCTGGTTCTTGCGCAAGGGTCAGGGCTGAAGCTCTGTCTCTGCAGATGGGGCGGGGCGTGTGTGTGGGGAGACACAGCTCTGAGGTTTAAGCTCCCTTCCTATCTGAACTCAAGATCGTGTTTCCGGTGCTACGCTATTAGCACAGAAAGCACACGGAGGTGCCTCTGCGGCTGCATCGCATAAATGCATCGACTCCTGTTAAAGCAGTGTGGAAATTACACAGCTAAAGGTCGCTGTCTGATTACATGCTGGATCCTCTCCCTGCGCTCCACCTTCAGCATGGGAAAGACACTCTGTGTGTAAGATTAATGCACGTATATATTGCAACTAGATTCTATTATCTTTCAGTTGATTCAGGTCAAGAAGCAGGAGACAGCATCTTTTAAGAAGAAAACATAATCTGATGGAAAATTGAAAATATAGACAATTGTTTAGGCTAGAAGTCTAAGTGTGTGTGTGGATCCCTCTCCCAAAGAATATCTTATTCTCCAGGCATCCGTCTCTGGATACATCACAGCTCTCGAGACCTTCATTTCAGACGTGTCAAATACGAGAGTGTGTAGAGCTCACAGACAGCTACCAGAATAAAGAAACGTCTCCTGTCGAGAGAAAGGAGCAGAGTGAATGAAAGGTGCCTTAAAAGCTTGTCTCGGTTCCTACAAAGATGAAGCAGTTTAATTATGGAGCAGAGGAAGCCGAACAGCTTCTGAGCTAGCAGGAGAGAGTGAGAGCAGAGTTCCCTTGTTCTGGGAAGCTCTGTGCAGGCACAGCCGCAGTTTTCAAAGGTTCCAGCCAGGTGCTGCCTGTTAAAATGAATAGGGATAGTGAAGCATTAAACCCCTAGGCAGAAGGGTGGGATGGCTCAGAGGACTGAAAATAGGCCATAACGCCTCACCCTTGCTAGGTCACCAGTTCAAATTCCACCTAGTTTAGCAGGGATCAAAACTCTGTCCCTGCTGGTGGTTAGTTAACAGCCTCTGTGAAATACATTTTCTCAGACCACTTGCTATCAGCAGGTGTCTGTGTCAACGGGCCCTTATCAGTGGTCTTCTAGGCTGAGAAATTCCCATCTGAGGCCATATCACCATCTAGAACAAAGCAGTTTCCTTTTTTATTTATCGAGAAAATCCTTCCAGCTGAGCCCCATTCGGTGTGCGATGTGGGAGCCCTGCGAGCGTTAGCTGGGGTCTCCGTCCTCCTGGAAATGCTCAGGGATTCCTGGCTGGGGATGGAGAAGCCTGTTGTCTTAAATTCTGGAGGAAGCAGCCATGCTGACTGAGAGCTGTGTCCCTTGGAACCCTGGAGGCCTTTCCCCCGTCTCTGCAGAGAGTTCTCTCCAAGCCCCACTTCAGTCCATACACACTGGGCAGATTTCTAAGGGAACAACCAGCTAGCGCTGGGCCGCCCTGCACATCAGGATAAAAACGTCCCCTTGCATGGCCCTGTCCCTCATTTAACGGCAGCTGGGTTCCTTGCGCTGCCAGGAACGCTCACCGCATCTGTCACCGGATTGGAAGCACATTTGCACTAATCGCCCCATCAGATAATGCATGTTTTATTTAAGAGACAAATTATTTTCATGAGAAATATTGGTGAGAGGAAAGGAGAAGCTGCTGAGATCTGCAGCAGGTGGGGAACAACCAGCACCATGCGGATGGCTCGCACTCCCAGGGGCCAGATCCTCGGCGTAAAGCAGTGTTGCTCTGGTGACATTGGTGCAGCGACAGTTTTACCCCGGCTGAGGATCTGGCCTAGAGCAGATTGTTCCATGAGCTTTTGCTCCTGAGGAGATGTTGCTCCTTTTGCATGTTCAAAAATAACAACTTCTGCATTGAAAAGATGTGAAGGAAATGCAGTTTTGTGCGCGTTTTAGATGCAAAAGCTGGCTGCCCTTGAAAGATGAACACATTTCTGGCCATCTCTGCCCCCAAACAGCCTTGGTTTTGCTCAAAAAAGGTGCTGCTCTTTGCAAAAGTTTCTGGGAAAAGTAGGGTAAATGCAAGGGGAGGAAGGATGGTGTGTGAATAAAGCAGCAGACTCGGATTGAGGAGATTTGGGTTCAATCCCTGGCTCTGCTACAGACTCCATATGTGACCACAGACAAGTCACTTAATGTCTCTGGGCCTTAGTTCCCCATATGGCTAATGATACTTCCTTTGTCCTGCTGTCTGCTAGACACTACTGAAATACTGCTAATAACAGACAACCTTGAATGTGCAGTTATATTACATTCTGCAAGCCTTGTACTCCCGCCCCAAGCCCACCATTCCTAACTCCCTTCCTGGAGAGCAAAAGTAACATGTGCCAGCTTCGACAACTCTGTCTGCTTCTCAGTAACAGCTGAAATGCCCGAGTAAGGAGGGGATCACCGGGCTGTGCGGTCCATTGAAGAAAAAAGCCACAAAGCTCCTTCGAACATGCAGCAACGTGGTCTGCATGGTGGCGTTCATTTCAGAATTGCCCTCCCTGTCCTTGGAAGCAGGGGGCGTGTCGGGTTAGTGATTTCCCCAGTGATCGCTCTCTCTGCAGAGCTCAGGGCCTGGATGTCCCACGCAAGGGAAGCCTGGATTCCTTTAGGTGCGAGAGAGACCCAGGTTCAGAGCTGTGGAGCTAGCGCTGGGTGCGGATCTGTAGGGGAGCGGAGGAGGAGTTGGGATTGGCAGCTCACTTGGTGCCTCACAGTCATTTCAGTGGTGATTAAACATGATTTCCTGTGTGTGAGAGAGAGCCAGGGCTCACTTCATCATTAATTACCTACCCTGTGCCTCGTGTAGTCATTTACACCAGTGCAAAACAGGAGCGAAATGCACCTAATCAGAATGGAATCCGGATTCTGGGCCTGCCTCGCACTGGTGCAAATGGCCGGACAAGGCGCAGGGAAATGGTGAATCAGGCCCAACCTGTCCAGGTGAGTGTGTCCCCGCACACGCTGGGGAGGGGAGGCTGGGATGTTTGTTCCTTGGCTGCTGGAGCGGGAATGAGAGCGCTCCTCTTCCCTCCGCTTTTCTGTAAGGAGAGGAAGCTAATGAGGTCTGACAGTGTGAAGCCAATTCCCCCTGCCCAGGAGTTCCCCTCCGTTGTGCCAACCGGAACACATGTTCTAGCACCCACCGGGGCCCTTCCATCTGCTGGGAAGGTGCCATGTTTATATTTTAAACCAAGCAAATCAGGGCCAGCTGCTAAATCTCGCCAGCGACAGTCAGAGCCATATTAAGGGCTTGGAAATACCAGCCACATTCATGCCAGTTTACCAGGAAGAACGCAGATGCCATTGGAAAGCTGGTGTCTAGCCAGCCCAGCCCCAGCCCTGCAGTCTTGCTGCCGCTCTGCAGCTGTGTGGAGTTGCCGAACATGCTTTGGATTTAGCACAGCGAGCTGAGAGGTGCTAAACCCGAAAAGATCGGCTGTAGCTCAAACGGAGGGGATGGGCTCGGTGCAAGTGAGGGTGAAATCGCTGGCTGGGGCTGGCTGGCCCGCCCGTGCGGTGGGCCCTAGACACAAGGGCCACACAGGTCTCTTCTGGCCTTAAAAATCGATGACTTTGCAGAGATGGGGAGGGCACTTTGGTGTGCTGCTCGCCTCGGCCCCCTGTCCAGAGCCCATTGGAGGCTGCAGGAGTCTTTGACGTCCCTTGGCTTGGGACCAGGTCCTTGGAACTGTCTGAAATCTGTCGTGAGCAGTTCCTCTCTACAATGGGCCAGTCTCGGGGGAGAAATGAGGCCTGCCTTCATCTGGCAATGAGCAGAGCCTGGCTTGGACTCGATGTGCATCTAGCGATAGCGGCGATAGAAAGACGCTCAATGATAATGGCTTAGTGACATAATTCTGCAGCTATGGCATGTCCCGCCTGCCGACCCCTTCGACTGGGCTCTCGGTGTCCGGTAGGCCTTGGCTTTGTGCTGGGCTCTGTTCAGGACATGGAGGCTAGTCCGGGAGCTTTTCTCCGGAGGTGATTCTGTTCTAAGGGAAGGCGGCTATGAAATCTGTCGAACCTCTCTCAGCCCGGAGTCCGGCAGGCTGAGCCCCTGTGAGGTGCCATGTGGAGGTCAGAGGGCTCAGCACCTTCGGAGCCAGCCCCTGCCCCCAGCTACGCTCAGCTCAGAGTACCGGGCAAGGGTGCCCAGGCTAGAGGAGGTGCTGGAGAACTCACCACCCAAAGGCAAAGTGCATTCCTGTCGCCCTAGGGAAGCTGGTGGCTGTAGGTCGCGGGTGGGACTTTCCAGAGCGCTGAAGTCAATGGCCATTCCTGAGCACTTCTGGAAATCCTAGCCAGCCAGCCCATCTCAGCTACGGAGGGGTTGCGCTTTGAGTCTCTCGGAAAGGGCCATTGCTCTCACTGGGAGCCTTTCTGTTCATTGCAATGGCCTTTGGGTCAGGCCCGAAAAGAGCAAATGGCAGGCAGAGCTGGGCCAAGCGCGGCTCTGGATGGGGAATTGGGGAGAGCCCACTGAGGCCTTGTCTCACGGGAGACTGGGGTGCTAAGGAGGCGGAGCCGGGAAGGCAATGGCACGCTTTGCTCTGCGAGAGGCTGGGGCACTGCACTGCCTTTTGTTCCCCACTGGATACAGTAATTGAGCCGCCGAGTGCATCAAGGAGGCGCGTTGTGCTCTTCCCGCAAACATGTCAGCATTGGAGCCTGCGTCAAGTCAACGCCACCTGGCGCAGACTCTCTCTCGGTCACTTGTAAACACACGCTGGGCTGGAAGAACTAACAACCAATGTGGCCTGGGAAACAGGCCGTATTTCACCAGCCGGGTGGGACAGATGGCGGGGGCAGGCTCAGCCTTGGGGCCATAAAACTATTTTACAGCCTCCTGGCTTTATCTCGTCAAGTAAAGTTTGCTGGCAGTGTCCCAGGGATCCCAGCTCGCCCGATACAATTGATAATGCAGCGTACGGCTCTGTAATTACAAAAGTTATCGAATGCCCTGTAAACAACACTCCGGGACGCCCTGCGAGGGGACGGATTTAATGTTATTGCTCGGTAGCAACAAGTGGGGCTTGTTATGAGTCACTAAATCAATGCTGCTCGTTAGCAGGCTGCAGGCATCTGCATGCAAGTGGGTAGAGTCAGTCTGGAGCGTTCGCTGCCCTTGAGTCACCCCGGAGTTAAGAAGAAGCATCTTCATCGTCCATTTGCAGACGTTCCACCTGTTCTCACCAGCCTGCAGTGGCAAAACCTTGCAGAGCAGTTAACCTAACCAGCCAAGCAACGAACTCAGACCTGTAGTGTCACCGTGGAGGCTGGTGCACTCTGACCACTACCTGTAATACTAGACACGATCCTTTCACTGTTCTTTGCCTCCGTTGCGCAGGCTGGATCCCCTCTGGTGTTTCTCATCATATGCTAAGATTGTAAAGTCCTTGGGGTAGGGGCTGTCTTTTGTACTGGATGTTTCTACAGTGCCTGGTGCCTGGGACACTGATCCCTGATCCCTGATCTCAGCCTCCGGACGCTACTGTGATTCAAATCCTACAAATGAAAAGCAGCCTGGACAACTCCTAAATATTACCTGCCTGGGTACCATATTGCTCACCTCTGGTCATGGTGGGCAATGGTGAAAAACCTAAAGCTATTCTGGCCACTGGCCAAAAGAAATCCCTCACCCCAGCTGAGTGGGGTGAACAGAACCGGACATGGCCTGCGGCTGGTGCGTGACTGCACTGGTATCTCCGCGCACTGGACTCATTTCCAAAGGCTTGACTCGGAGACAGAGCTAACGGTGGGTTGCTTATCCAAAGGTTACGCAAGACTCTTTAGTTTGGCATCAGGCTGGAAACATTACGAGAACAGACAGCCTTGTGGGCCCCCCCCCCCCCCATCTCCATGACATTTGAGAGCCTCCAGGGTGAGGGAATGGCCTTGCTTTATGCCTAGTTCTGAAATACCCCGGAACAGCCTCTCTTCTGTGCATCTCCTGCTCCACTCCATGCGGGGTCTATCTGCAGGGGACACCAGCCATGAAACAAGGCCTCCAAGTTGGTGCCCAACACCTCTCTGTCCTGACGCTTTAAATTACACCTTAAACCAGGCTGGCAGGCAGGCAGCTCTTTGCCTGGCAAATCCCAGTGTCTAAAGAGGCTAAGCAGGACTCTAATGTCCCTATTAATGAAACTCTTGTTAACAACAGAGGCTTGGAAGTGCTGGGTGTCATCTAAATCCTGCAAATGAAGCTATAAAAGGAAGGTGGAGGAGACGTTCGCTCTCCATTTTCCTCTGATTGTTGGTTTATGGGGTAGAAGACGTGCGCTGTGCTTTAGAATGGAGCTGGGGGTGGGGGGCAGCTTTGGGGAATTCCTGCCTGCTGGGGAAAACTATGTACGCCTGTCAATCTGTGTGCATGGGGTCGGGGGGGGGGGGAATTTTTAGAGTGCTCTCCTGTTAGTCTCCATCTGGTCACATCCCCAAACCACCCCTGAGTTTGGGGTGACACATTCCAACCGGCATGTTCTCTGGGCCGGGACTAGGACAAGGGGGTTGTAGCTGGGCCTTTGGGGGGCATCAGCAGAGAGGAGTGTCTGGGGAGCCCAGTGCTGGATTAGCAGGGGGTGCTGGGATTCAGGGTTCAGGGGCATCTGCAGAGTTGTGTGTGGGGAGCCCAGAACTAGAATGGGGGGCAGTGTTCAGTGACAGGCCAGGGGGATTCAACCTCCCTCTGGTACACACCCCTTTGTTTGGAAAGACAGGGAGCCCCAGGAAAAGGGCCATGGCTGCATTTTTTTGCAGCTGGTTACATCTGTCCCAGCGACACGGACGGACAGACCTGCTCTCAGTTCTTAGGCTGTTCACTCCAGACAGATTGCCGGGCGGGGGAGCTCTTGCCCACCACAGCTGTCTCTCATTCTCAGACAGCACTGGAGGGGCAGAATGGTCAGAGGGGACGCCAGGTTCTCGCAAGAGCTCAGGGCTGGATTCTCAAGGGCTCCACGCCTAGCAGCTCTCATTGTGACGCTGCCGGCCAGCCAGAGCCCAGCACCCAACACGCACCCGACATGCTGAGCTCTGCCGAGAACTGGGCTGTGCAGGATAAGATCCATCTCCATTCGAATGACCGTGTCCCCACAGACATGGGGGAAGGTCTCTGCTCTTCGGTAGGGCCACAGCTTCAGAGGGAGCTTAGAAAACAACGTTTCAGTCTTGCCTAAAGACTCACATTTCCCATGAGTCTCACAATGCAGTAGGTAGAGGGCACAACCGACTACTGGTGCCAGCGACTGGAGTTGCTCCTTAGGTCATGAAGTCAAGGGCTGTGTAGCCCTACTGCAAGTTGTGAGGCTCAAACCCTGGCAGTAGTTTCACAAACAAAATTAAACTACATTTAAAACAATGTAGGTGAGCTCCCTCCTCTGGGTCCTGCAGGGAGTTTAGACTCTGTCTGGGCACAAAGGCCTTCAAACAGCTGTAAAATGGGAATGGCTTTTTAGCTGTGTCAACCTCTGCTAGATTGGAGCCTGTAGCCTACAGGCGAAGGCTCCTCACTGCATTCCTAATAACCCAACCCCGTTCTCGCAGCCACCTCAGAGTCTATTCACACGTAGAGATGGGTGGATAATGAAAAAGAAACATTTTATTTGGGAAAAAACAGCAAAATTCATTGAATCAATACAAATGCCGGTGAATTATTTGCCTAGCTCTATGCAAACTACTTATAAAGGGGAATGAGGGGAGAGAGTTACTGTTCCCACCTGAAACCTGTTCCCACCATTAGAATCATATAATTACTGAGCAAGTTTATCTCAAATGAAGCCACTATCTCTTGGAGTTAGAGGTCTTGAAAATTTTGCTGCTACTGTCCTTGTTACATTAAGAGAGCGAAGTGCATGTGAACATAGAGTGAAATCAATAACAGGGACCTTTGCTTTCAGGAGGGTGGTAAATAGGCCTCCCAGACTAGTATGACAAGACATTACAGCTCTCCATTAGGAATCATGCCTCCCCACAAAAGGAAATCGATATGCCACATTCTTTCCACACACTTTTCTGTCTGTACTAAACTGCTGAAATCGCATATTACCCTGCAGGGGAGGGGACCATTTACCGTCTTTGAATAAAGCTTTCAACATCTTTTGTCCTCTTACAAACTAGGTCTAAACTGGAAAAAACAAAATCTAAACTTCCTTGTTCCTTTCCCATCCTGCTTCTCTGTTATTAGAGCTGCCCTAAATCTTTTCTGGACATCAGAAATATGTGGTAATGTGCTGCCTTTGAAATGCAGTTGGAAATATGAAGCATATCCATTGTTAGCAGTAATAAACTTTAAAAAGCAACAGAGGGTCCTGTGGCACCTTTAAGACTAACAGAAGTATTGGGAGCATAAGCTTTCGTGGGTAAGAACCTCACTTCTTCAGATGCAAGTAATGGAAATCTCCAGAGGCAGGTATAAATCAGTGTGGAGATAACGAGGTTAGTTCAATCAGGGAGGGTGAGGTGCTCTGCTGGCAGTAGAGGTGTGAACACCAAGGGAGGAGAAACTGCTTCTGTAGTTGGATAGCCATTCACAGTCTTTGTTTAATCCTGATCTGATGGTGTCAAATTTGCAAATGAACTGGAGCTCAGCAGTTTCTCTTTGGAGTCTGGTCCTGAAGTTTTTTTGCTGTAAGATGGCTACCTTAACATCTGCTATTGTGTGGCCAGGGAGGTTAAAGTGTTCTCCTACAGGTTTTTGTATATTGCCATTCCTGATATCTGACTTGTATCCATTTATCCTCTTGCGTAGTGACTGTCCAGTTTGGCCAATGTACATAGCAGAGGGGCATTGCTGGCACATGATGGCATATATAACATTGGTGGACGTGCAGGTGAATGAGCCGGTGATGTTGTAGCTGATCTGGTTAGGTCCTGTGATAGTGCTGCTGGTGTAGATATGTGGGCAGAGTTGGCATCGAGGTTTGTTGCATGGGTTGGTTCCTGAGTTAGAGTTGTTATGGTGCGGTGCGTGGTTGCTGGTGAGAATATGCTTAAGGTTGGCGGGTTGTCTGTGGGTGAGGACTGGCCTGCCTCCCAAGGTCTGTGAAAGTGAGGGGTCATTGTCCAGGATGGGTTGTAGATCACTGATGATGCGTTGGAGAGGTTTAAGCTGAGGGCTGTAGGTGATGGCCAGTGGAGTTCTGTTGGTGTCTTTTTTGGGCCTGTCTTGTAGCAGGAGGCTTCTGGGTACACGTCTGGCTCTGTTGATTTGTTCCTTTATTTCCTTGTGTGGGTATCGTAGTTTTGAGAATGCTTGGTGAAGATCTTGTAGGTGTTGGTCTCTGTCTGAGGGGTTGGAGCAGATGCGGTTGTACCTCAGTGCTTGGCTGTAAACGATGGATCGTGTGGTGTGTCCGGGGTGGAAGCTGGAGGCATGAAGGTAGGCATAGCGGTCGGTGGGTTTTCGGTATAGGGTGGTGTTAACGTGGCCATTGCTTATTTGTACTGTGGTGTCCAGGAAGTGGACCTCCCGTGTAGATTGGTCCAGGCTGAGGTTGATGGTGGGGTGGAAGCTGTTGAAATCATGGTGGAATTCTTCCAGGGTCTCCTTCCCATGGGTCCAGATGATGAAGATGTCATCAATGTAGCGTAGGTAGAGAAGGGGCGTGAGTGGACGAGAGCTGAGGAAGCGTTGTTCCAGGTCAGCCATAAAGATGTTGGCATATTGTGGGGCCATGCGGGTGCCCATAGCGGTGCCACTGGTCTGGAGGTATATATTGTCACCAAATTTGAAATAATTGTGCGTGAGGATAAAGTCGCAGAGCTCGGCAATAAGTTGTGCTGTGTCATCATCAGGGATACTGTTCCTGACAGCTTGTATTCCATCTGTGTGTGGGATGTTTGTGTAGAGAGCCTCTACATCCATGGTGGCTAGGATGGTGTTTTCTGGGAGGTCACCAATGCATTGTAGTTTTCTCAGGAAATCTGTGGTGTCACGGAGATAGCTGGGAGTGCTGGTGGCGTAGGGTCTGAGTAGGGAGTCCACATATCCAGACAGTCCTTCAGTGAGAGTGCCAATGCCCGAGATGATGGGGCGTCCAGGATTTCCAGGTTTGTGGATCTTGGGTAGTAGATAGAATAACCCCGGTCGGGGCTCTAAGGGTATGTTGATTTGTTCCTGTGTTAGTGTAGGGAGTGTCCTGAGTAGATGGTGCAGTTTCTTAGTGTATTCCTCAGTGGGATCTGAGGAAAGTGGCCTGTAGAATTTGGTATTGGAGAGTTGTCTGGCGGCCTCCTTCTGGTAGTCAGACCTGTTCATGATGACAACAGCACCTCCTTTATCAGCCTCTTTGATGATAATGTCAGGGTGGTTTCTGAGGCTGTGGATGGCATTGCGTTCTGCACGACTTAGGTTATGAGGTAATAAACTTGATACTGGTTTCAATGGTGTGTTCACTTGAAGCATATTATTCAGCTGCTAGATGACTCTGTGTGCTGCTCAGAGTTCCAAGAAGTGGTCTCTGGTAAACAAAGGAGACAAGGTTGGAAAACGAAATGTGTGGAAGTCTGTTTATTAAACAAAACACACAACTACTGACCAACAAACACATCTTGTTTCAAAAAGGCTGGGATTCTACATCCATGTGCCCCAACCACAGGTGATGATATGACCTACCAAATGATGGCTAAAGCACATCTTGCAGTAGCTTTAGGTGTCTGGATCTTCATGCAGCCTTCAAACTGACACTAGGAACAAATAATATACACACGTACTCCTTTATCCACATCAATAATGCTACAAGCACAGTAAGGGCCCAGCCCAACTCCCACTGAAGCCAAAGGCAAGACTATTGCTGGCAATAGAAGATGAATCAGGCCTTAAAATGGTAACCCAAACTGAGAGGCAGAATTGAAATTGTTTAGGTGCCGGCCAGTGAGCTTTTGGCTGTTTCATAGTCTGGGTGCCTGGTAAGGTTGGTGTTTGTGTCACTGTTTCAAAGGCTGTTTCTTGGCAGATGTGTTGAGTGGTGCATCTTCTCTAGAAAGACACTGACTGCATGGAGAAAAGCAGTGCAGGTTGTCCCTGGAAAACCGCACTGGACTCTCCCGAGGAAGGTGTTAAAATAGCAGGAACTCCACGGAACCCTGCCAAATGGCTTCTCCCGCCTGCCCCCGGAGATGGGTGGGAAAACCCGCTGTGGGAACTCTGTCAGAGCCGGAGCGTGGGAACACTCAGACTTGAACTGCTCAGGTGCTTTGAGTGATAGGCGCTCCCCTTCTTGTTCGTTGCTCAAGGAAATATTGTGCAGTTGAAAGGAGCTGCCCTGATAGCCCCGGGAGCAAAGAGATCTGTGTGTCTCCAGCACAGGCAGCTGTCACTCCTGTCTCCTGTCACTGGCTCCAGCTCTGACCTCTATGGGCATGGGGGTCTTCAGTATCTTCGGTCTTCATCTCTCCACAACAACAGTGACGATGGTTTGTGTGACCTGCACAACAGGGACTGGACTGAGACCCCTCAGCTCATTTCAGGGGAGGCACCACCCTTGTCCCTGGCTGGCAGGAGAAGAACTCCCAGGTGTTACTGGCCAGCCCCGAGCTGAACTGGCAATCTGGGGTGAACGACTGGGTATCTCACAGCCAGCTTCTTTGCCCTTTCTCCAGCCCCCCTCCAGTGCTCCTTGTGTGTGTTCCCAGCAGCCCATTTCTGCCTAGCCCCCTGCCAGGGAAAGTCGGTAACTACTTGCGGTTTGAAGCTCATGCCAGTCATACAGTCCTTTGGCTTTGAAGTTTTGCAACAGCCTTTCATGCTTCCTGCCTCTCGCTCCAAGAGCTGTAATTCTGAAGGGAATCTGGCTGCCTTCACGGGGAGCAGGACAACACAAGCATGTGTTTAAAAGTTGTTCTGCCGTCTCAAAGAAGCAGCTGCCCTTGGTGCATTGGCAGAATGAAACAGTTCCTGGCTGCAACTTCAAGGTGAGCATCCTTTCAAACACAGCTCAAAGGAAACCCAGGGGATAATTTTGTGGATTCAAAATATTGGGGGGAGGGGGACCTGACAGGAGGCTGTTGTTTCTGGGAAATTAGATAAGAAGTACCCCCTGGGAGATGCTGTGTGGTGGGGCAGGTGGGATGGGAATCCTTGGCGCCCTGGTTTCACTTTTCCTAGATCACAGCGCCCCCTCCGAAGGCTCTTTGCTCTTTCTTTAAGAGCAGATAACAAGCTTGTCACTGCCCCAGATAAAAGAACAGGAGTACTTGTGGCACCTTAGAGACTAACATACAGACTAACACGGCTGCTACTCTGAAGCCTGCCCCAGATAGAAAAGGCAGCTTGTCCCAGTGCTGAAGAGCATCACAGCCACAGAGCTCGAAGAAGATGGAGGAAGGATGTCCTGGAGTGAAGCCCTCAGCCTAAGTGTCAGAAGATCTGGATTCAATTTTCATGTGAAAATCAGTGGCTGAGTGCCTCAGTTTCCCCATCTATACAGTTTCTCCTTCTGTCTGTCAGCCTTTGGGGCAGGCACTCCTTACGTGTCCGTGCAGCACCCAGCGCATTGGGGCCCGTAGGTGCTACTGCCAGACCCACAATAAGAGAGAAGATGGGAGCCCAGCGGGAGGAATTGTGTGTGTGTGGGGGGGTTTCTCTCCCTTTTCGTTAGGTTCCTGGCCCCGGGGCACAGCGGAAGAAGTGAGGATTAGGAGGGACTTGAATCCCGGGAGCAAGGATGTGACAGCATTTCCTGGGGGTGGGCTGGGAGTGGGCACAGAGGTTGGCACTGCTGGTGGAGAGGCGATGCAGTGCCTGGGGCTGCGGCACTGGGTTGGTGCTTTGGCCAGGACCATATTTACTCCTTGGCACCTCCGCGTGTGGGCGGCAATCAGCAGGGCAATAAGGAGTCAGAATGGCACCCAGGCGCCAAAAGCTTGGGGGTGGGGGGGATCCTTGTTTCTCATCCCCTGGATTCCTGAGGGGGTTGGGGTAGTACCTTTCAAACAGACGATGACCCCATTAAACCTCAGTGACTGCCAGGGGCTCCCACCACAGCGCTCCCCCATTGTTGTCCTGGGTGCGCTGTCACTCGCTGAACTGATCACCTCTGGAGCCGTGCACAGAGTTATGGAATAATCATCCAGCATTAACAATGCTCCCAACAGCTGGTAATGCCTGCAGTATATCCCACCTCTCCCTGGTGGACGGTTAGCCTGGGCTTTGCTTTCACTGAGATATACAGAAATGCTGCTATTAAGTCCAGGAGAAGTTATGGGCTTGGATTGTGTGCTGCTAAACAAAGCCTAATGAGACCAAATCACAGAGCAGAGCTTGGGTGGGTTCTCAGAGGATGGAGAGAGGAGTTCTGGACCAGGTCTCTGATCCCAGGAACCTGGCAGGACCCCCAAGGGGCTGTATTTACACTGAGAGGCAGATGGGGAGAAGGGACCCGAAACCCTGAGTTTATAATCCCTGTCACAGACAGAAGCATACAGCAACCACAGCGATTTAAGGAAATAATGGCACGTGGGAAGCATTCTGCCAGGCTCCTCCATGCCTTTCTGCCTTTGTAACTGGCCTTGGATCACGTCTTGGCAGCAGAGCTGAAAACAGGTGAAGAGAGAGTCGTGTCCAGGAGTCCCGAGAAGGAAAGACAAAAGCAGCCGTACTGCTCCCTGGTGCAACCCCACTGACTTAAGTGGGGCTACCCCAGGGTGGGATTTGGACCGAGATGTCAAAGGGAAAAGCACAAAAAGGGTCCAGAAAATGCAGAGTCTTTGTGAAACCAGGGAAGCTGCTGACTTGTTTAATCAATTAAAACACGTTTCTACCTTTCTTTAGCAGCAATTTGGCACTTTGATTTTTCATGGGCTACAGTATCTGCTCCCCTGAGGGAAATTTACAGCTGTGCATTCTGCAAATATCAGACCACTTTAATTATGTTCTTAAATAAAGCTAGAGAATTGAATTGTAGCTTTAATTTGCCGGGGAATAAACTGTTTTTTTCCTAAACAAGTCTATTAAAAATGCAATAGGTGGGAGAGGGTAAGAGAGGCTGTTTTAGAGCTAGCTAAAGAATGAAAAATACAGGCAGGAGAATTAGTTTGGCCTCATAGCTCCAGAAACACTTTGACTCCCTGACTATTGAGTTTGGAGTCAGAGCAACACTATGATTGTGCAGCCCGAGCTCTGGGACCCTCCCACCTCGCAGGGTCCTAGCGCTGGGGCTGCAGCCGGAGTCCGAACGTCTGCGCTGCAATTAAAGAGCCGCTCCTTAGGGACGTACTCTAAACCCCGTGAGCCCGAGTCAGCTGGCACGGGCCAGCCACGCCCGTCTAACTGCAGTGTAGACATACTCACACACACGTGAATAAGGGCTCACTACTGGGTGAGAGTCACGCCTGGCGAGAGCACTGGCACTTCAGCCCTTAAATGGTGCATAGACCTCGTACTGCACAAAGGTGAGTTGCACCCACTGGTGAGCACTGAAATGCATGTGACTGAGTGCTTGCCTGCGTGAGGAAAGTTGCACAATTTAGCACAGTATCAGCAGACGTGTCTGTGATTCTCTGCCCTGCGTTGGCAGGGGGATGCACTGAGTGACCTAAAAGGTCTCCTCGTTGGTGGGGTGAATCCGGCTTTGCGCTCCATGGCCCTGGTTCATCGCACATCACTCCAGTTCTGGAGGCAGTGACTGAGGGCTTGTGCTGTAAGGGTCAGTGCCGAGAGTGGCTTTTATTACAGTCCCATCGGGCTCAGCAGCTTCAGTTCCCAGGGTTCATGCAGCGCGGTTCCATTCTCCAGGCTCCTGAGTTTGGGATCTGAAGGAAGCCAGAACTTTGCCAGGGTTTGCCTCCCAGAGGTGCTCAGAATTCAGACCCCAGCAGCTTTGCTCAGATCTTGCCCCTGGGTTTGCCTTTCCTTGTGTGCCAGGAGCTCCCTGGGGAGGTGGCTGTTGGGTTGGATTCCGGCCTCTAGGGTTAGGCTAAGCAGGCCCTCAGTTCCTGACCTTAGCTTCATAGGGGCAGACAGCCCCATCCCTGTGGGGCCCTTGGGCAGGGGCATTGCCCAGCGCAGCAACCCCTCCACTTCGTTGGGCGGTTTGGAAGCTGCGGGAAGCCTGAGCAAGATCTTGGTGTTTTGACTGATGTGGAGATTGCAAGGGGACTTTCTCCCTGTACCCGCAAATGAATAGAATGACTTGTTGAGTCACTCGCTGGGGCCAGCTCATCTCTGACTGACATTTGATTGCTGTCATTAGGTGGCAACAGTCCGGCCCAGCTGTTTATGAGAGCTCTTTGGATGCTACTGTCCTGACCCAGCCAGGGTTATAAAAAGGGACGTGAGTGTGTGAGAAATCGCTAATGACAATAACATCGCCAGTCTCCATCCACCACCTCCTCTGAGGCTTCCTGGTTTCAAAACCCTGTGGCTAGGGCCTGTTCAGAGTGCGCATCTCCCTTGCTCTTCCCCCTCCTCTGTGAGAGGAGGCCTCGACTCGTGACAGCTCTGACCTCAGCTCCACCGCTAGCAGGAGGGCATATTATCTGTGTTTCATTAGGGTCCACAATGTGCAGGGTGCTGTACACACACACACAGAGACACACACACAGAGACGCACACACACACAGACACACGCAGACACACACGCAGACACACAGACACAGACACACACAGATAGACACACAGACGCACACACACATATACAGACGCACATAGACACACACACGCAGACATACAGACACAGACACACACAGATAGACACACAGACACAGACACACAGAGTGACAGACACACAGACGCACACACAGACACACATAGACACACACACAGACGCACATGCACACACACAGAGACACACACACACATACGCATGCGCACACACACAGACACACGCAGACACAGTCCTTTCTCCAAAGAGTTCACAGGCTAGGATACTGAGAGTACGTCTGCACTGCAAAGTAAGGGTGTGATGGTTGTAAGACAGGTAGTCAGACCCCTGCTAGCTTTCATCACAGTAACCGTGTATTTGGGGAGGAATGGGCTTGCATTTAGGCTATCCTCTTGAGTACTGCCCTGCTGGGGGCCTGGGTACATCTATGGGTTGCTAGCCAATGATGAAAGCTAGCAAAGCTGAGCCTGTTCATGCTACCGTCACACCTTTGCTGTCCGTGTAGACGTACCAGTAGTGCTGGGAGTGAGCCAGAGACTTGGGCCCTGATCCAACTTGCTTGGAGCCAACGGGAGCCTTTCCAGTGAGTTCACTGAGGGTTTTGCTGTGCTCTCTGGTCCCTCTCCTCCTGGGGTCAGAGCTGATGTCTCTGGTTTGGGGGAGGGGACCACATTTATAATGTCTCACTGATTGGGCAGGAAATGAAGGGGGACTGGTGGGAATATTTACACCTCCCTCCCTCTCTGTGATATTGAGCCAAATACGCAGAATTCCAGATGCCTTCCCCACTAGGAAAAGAGGCACATTTACCACCCAAAATAGCCTGCTTGCTGGAAAAGGCAAGCATGGACGGGCGTCTATTGCAAACATAACGCCCCCCCTGGCAGCTGATACTAATCCCTTGCTCTTCTCTGGCACCTGCCAACCTGAGATGGAATTAACCAGAGAGGGAATTAATTTACCAGTCCAGGCTTGGCCTAGTGTGACCCAGCTGCGGGGAGGAGCGTAGCACCTGCTCTCTGGATGCTCCTCATTGAGGGCAAGCAGCCAAGGAGGGGACGAGGAGCAGTGGGGGATTCATGGAGCCTTAGCGCCTCCCATCCCTACTCAAGAGGGTAGGCCTTGTGCCTCGGAAAGGAACCACGCAGTTTATGCGCCTCTCTGGCTCAGGGCTGTGCCTCCAGGCATAACTAAGCTCTGAGTCTCAGCCCTGCCCAAGGGGTCAGAAACATGGCCAGCTCTCCCACAAGTCTGCTGATATCTGGCAGTGTTCTTAAAGCCCCAGCTCCTCGAGTCAGGTGATCATGTGTGAATCTTGACTTGATTGATTGATTGATTAATTGTTTTAATAGTGAGGTTTATTGCCCTCATGGTTGTGAAGGAAAGCTTGGACATGTGCCCCGTAAAGGGGCAGGCAAACCAGCAGGAACCCTGAGGTTACGATTGTTTATAAAAATCTCATGATTTTTAAACCAACTCATTGGTTTTGGGAGGGGCAGACTTGTGATTTTTGACTGGTGCCGCTGGGCATGCTGCGTAGGTGAGTATTGACTTAGCCAAAAGAAGTCCGCTCGCCTCGGGATGTTCAGACCCTCCTCAGGGCAGAGACGCGTTGTGTCTCAGGAATGCAGAGCATTCTTTCCATCTGTGCCACTTTCTAATAGTCCGTGATCATAATTTCTGGACCGGCAGCACGCCTGGCAAATGGTGCTGATGCTGATTCCAGAAAGGTGCTTATTCTCGTCTCTCTCTCTTCCCTGCCTGGAAAAGCTCAGGGCACTTGCGGCATACACAAGCAGTCTCCCTCATGAATATTGATGGAACATCTGGATGCCAGGGAAAAAGACACACTCTAATTTAATCAGGGTGACAGCACAGGGGCTCCCCAGAGGGGCCTTGCCATGATTTCCTGACACTAATGTTACTTTGTGTCACAAGGCATTTTTTTAATGGAACTTACCAATAATAAGATCAGCGCGTGTCTGGGGGCATGGAAGAGTGTGTGTCTCGCCTGTTACAGTACAGATGTTGCTTTTCAGCTGTCATTAGCCCAGGAGAGAAAGGCTGGACGGTGCAACAGGTGTATTATTAAGAAAGTGTTACAGGAACTCACCTGCAAGTGTATTTCAACAATCCCACTCGTGACCAGCGTCACTCTGTAGGTGACACACGCAGGCTGCTGGAGTCGACTATCCCCCCCAGGTTAACGTGGCATTAGGATGCACAGAGCAACCCTAGTTCTGTTCACATGAAATGCCTTTGGCAGCCTTTCCCTGAGCGAGAAGGTGTAGCCCGGAGTACCGTGTGCATTACACAGTGGCATGGCGATTGCAGAATAAGCCTTGAAGATGATACTGAATGTGACTTCGTTCTCCTGAGGAAGACTCCTGAGTCGGTTCCCACACCTGGCGGCTCAGCACTTCAATATTGGCACGGCCTGCATTTATCTTGTAGGCATTTAGTGAGCTGATAAGCCTCCAGCTCAGTGTGCTAATGGCTGCCTTGGGAGGCAGTGGGGTCTTAAGGTTATTGCAGGTGACCAGTATTCCTGTGCTCTGCCACTGACTTACTCTATGACCTTGGGCCAGTCACTTTCCCACTCTGTACCTCAGTTTCCCTATCTGTAAAATGGGGATAATACCACGCTTGCTTGCAGGGGGGCTGTGAGTCTTTGGCAATGCTAGCGATGTGCTTTGAGATCCTAAAGTATTATGAAAGGGAAGAATACATCACACAGAGGGGAGCACAGTCCATGGGAATCAGTCTCAGTTAGACTTCTGACATGAGCTCGTGATGATCTGGTTTCCCCTAGTGGATCTGGAACTGGAGAGTAAACACACATGCTCCAGCATTTGCAGTGCTCAGGCTCATTACAGGTCCGAGCGTTCTGCCACGGCCGCTTCTCACCTGTCATTACCAGAACAGACTCACTCCCCAGTTGATTGGGCAGCTGTCTCATTCTCCCCGGCCCGCTCACAGCAGGTTCTCGATGTAGCACATTTTCAGCTTCCACAAGAGATCTGTCAAGCCTCTGTGCCGTTTCAGTAGTGTCAGTTCAAATGACTTCCCAAGAGGTTTGTATTCTAGCTGAATTGTTTGCTCAGTCAAACTCCCCGGCCCCGGCTGACTCCCATTTAAGGCTGCACAATGCATCAGGATTCAAGCAGCGCGCACTCCTTTTCATGAGCCGTTTCTCAAATGCCACCAAGTTCGATCTGAACGTCAAAGTTTTAAGAGACTCCAAAATAAACAGCGTTTGCTCCGAGCTGTTGCAGACGCACAAGGTGACTGCTCCTGGAATAACTGTGCCAAGACCTAGCTGCCGCTGGAGATGGGCTGACTCGGTCTAGGCATTGTCGTGGCTGCAGGTGGGCAGGTCTGAACTGGAAAAGCTGGGGCCGCTGCAGGTTGGCACTGGCTGTGCTGGAGGGTACAGGGGCTGCAGGGTTGAGGTCCATTGGCAGAGCTAGGGGGACAGAGCTGAACAGTATTAGCTGGGCAAGGTGAGGCAGTGACCAAACTATTTCCTCCCCCATCACAACCCTGCACAAGACGACCAGGTGAACCCAGTGGTGAGGGCATGTGGAGTGCACTGCTGCCTTTTATTGAAGTGAAACGTACCACGACTAATGGAGACTGGATTACGTGGCTGTGACATCTTGACTCCTCCAGCATACCTGACCTGCAGGCTGGAGAGACCATGCTAGATCTATCTGCTCACAGCCTCTGGTGTAGGTACTAGGAGTTTGCTCATAGCACAGCAGATGGGGAAAACTGCTCTGAGTTTGCAAAAGACGAGCTGCCTTGTCTGCCTGCCGCTGGACGTCCCAGGAGGCTGCTGAGTGGGTGTGTAGGAAAGTTCACTCCGAACATCTCAGCTCTGGCTGGCTCCCCTGCAGGACACCCCGATGGAGGAGTCCGAGCAGAGGGATTTCCCTGGGTCAGACCCTGATGCAGGGAGGCTGCATTGCTAGACATGAACAAAATCGTTATGAAGGGAAACCAGAGCAGATAATTGCCAGCAACTGTCCCCTTCATTTTAACGCCCCCACCCCACCCTGTTTCTCTGCAGCAGCCCCCCAATAACTGCCAGCCCCCCTCGGCTACCCCACTGAGCACCATCACTCCCTCTGAGCTTAGGTCCCAATCTTGTCAGGCGCTCCAGGCGGGCGTCCCTGTGCAGCTACAAGTGACACGCACAAACTCTTAGTATCATTACGCTAGCACCCAGAGGCCCCAGCTGAGATCAGGTCCAGTGCGCCTGGGGCTGTACAGACACACAGGGAGAGCCAGGCCCTGCCTCAGGGAGCTCGCAGTCTAAATAGTCTAGAGAGGAACCAGAGGCATGAAGTGTCTTGCCCAAGGTCATGCAGAACGGCATTGCCAGAGAATGCAGGTCTCCTGACTCCCAGCCAGGTCCACTGAACTACATGGCCTCTCCCCGGACATGCTATTATCACCTCCTCCGAGGGACCCCGCAGGCTGCCTGAGGACCAGCCAGGGCACAAAGGAAACCTTCTGCCTTTCAGTAACACCTTGTGGCTTCTCACAATCACTGCATCAGATATTCCACTTCTTGGCTGTCCGAGCTGTTTGAAATACCTGCCATCCCCAGCAGGCGTTCTGACGTGATCCCCCCCTTCCCACAAAGATCAGAACCGGACTGTGGCGGGGAAGCACAACACAAGCACAACCTTGAAACGAGAAAGTGCTTCTAGGTCACCTTTTGTCATAAGCCACCCCTCTGGGTGGGCTGGGGGATGGCACCCGGAGGAGCCCAGAGTGCTGGGGGATCCTCTCCTGAGAGCAGTTAGGGTGAATGGGAAGCGTTTAGCTCAAACCGCCTGCTCTTGGAAATAATTACTAAACAACCTAAATGGTAATGATCTCATTGAAAGGCACCAGGACCTTCCGCCAACTCGAAAGCTCCAGCCGGAGCTGGGATCTTTTCCTTTCATTCTCCTCTCCGCCCTCCCCGGGAACACATGCTTTCCCCGGGGGAATCCCGTGCTGCCTTTAGATGTCTGCCTGCTCCATGCTCTGCTTGGCATCGTAATGACTCTTGGAGCTCAGGCGGGAGGCGAGATGGAAAGAAGCTCCTGGAAGGGGGAAGGGAGGCAGAGCTGGAAAAGCGCCGTGGTCCTGCTGGAAATTCACCTGGGACGGTTCTCTGCATGAGCTCACGGTGTCAAAGAAGGTGCTGCCCCTTGTAAGCTAAATAATGGGCACTCGTGCCAGGGCACAGGCAGCCCCGAGTCCTGGTGATGGAAAGGCATCTGTTGCAGTGTCACTCCCATCCAGAGTAAAATTCACACCTGGACAGAGGGACCAAACACCAGTACTTGGCTCAGTGTCTCAACAGGCACCATGTGACAAGGGGAAGTTTGCAAACCTCCTTCCCAGACTCCAAAGACCTGGGGGTAGGGGGAGCACATTTCTCTTCCTATGATTAAAGCTCTGACCTCAGGCAGGAACTCAATCTTTTCTTGGTTAGAATGATTGCACTCGCAGGGTACTTTCACTGCAGCTCCCTTGGTCGCTGATGGAGCATCTCTGAACGTTCCCTGTACCAAACGTCTGGCCGAGTTATTTCATCCTAGCCACTGTTTCCCTCTGCCCACTGATCAAAACGACTCGCCACGTGCATCGGGATTCCAAGGGCATTTGCTGACTGCAAAACATTTCCTGTTCACACGGCAGAGCAGAAACCCAAACAAAGCTGCAAAGGACCAGCGCACATTGCCTTATACTGTATGTTTAATTATACATGCACTTGCTTCAGCTAGCTGTACGATTTACATGTGAATGAAATAGTGGACGTTTTGGAGCCCATCCCAGTTATTCAGGACCCTGTTTTCATGTAGCACTGTAGCTTTTATCTTCCTGGAAGTTCTCTGTCAGGTGGATCATTTTTAAATCACCTTTTGTGCTTGAAAATCCTATGGTTCAAAAAAATAAATGAACACAACCCCGCCTTCATTCATTCCAGCAACAAAAGCATCAGCTGTATTTTTTAACCAGGCTGAAACCCAGTGTGCTACCGGCTGCGTATTCCTCGAGTGGCAACGACACCCCATTGAAATTCAACAGGCATTTAGCCAGCAAAGCGAGATGATTCTATTGTGAGCTGAATTTCGGAAGGTCAGAGTCCAGCGAGCTAAGAGAAAGATTCCCCCGGCACTATGCCCAAGGAGAGTCATTATGAAATGGAAGTTGTTTCAAATTCAGTGTAAATCTTGCTGGGGTGCATGTAATCTGGAGATTAAGGAGCCCCATGCAACTTGCTGGATTTGATCTGAAGAGTCTAATTTTATGGAGAGAGAAAAACTGCTCACTGAGGAATCCATGATGCAGAGGTGGGCCCCCAAGCCAGGCTCTGCCTGAAGCTGGTAAATTCTCCTCCCTGCAGGGAGGCAGTTTGGTGTGGGGCACTGCGCCAGGATGCTGTGGTACCTGGTTTAGGAAAGAGCAGCCCCTGGGAGTGAGGGTGCAGAAGCAGCCAATCAGCCCTTTTGGATGGTGTCACGTGACTCGTAGAAGGGATGCTTTCCGGAGTGCCATGAGGAGCATAGCCTGGTTCCCAGGGAGGGCCCTGGCTAGCAGATGCCTGCCAGGCTCTTAAGCTAATAAAGCCCGTAGGGCCATGATGCAGGCAGGTGCTGTGTCACCATCCCTCACACAGCACCCTCTGCTGGTTTAGTCCTGCCACTGCCCATCCAGAGGTCTGCCCCTGCACCTCCACTCCCCCGCTGCTAGCTCAGTTCTGCCAGTGCATCTCTCCACCTCCTTCCCCAGCACTGGTCCAGCCCAGCTACCACCCTCCACAGCTGTCAAAGCATTTCAGTCCTGCCCTGCAGCAGCTTCTGCTATTCCAGCTTGGGGTCTACACATGCCGCTCGGCCCACGCCCTCAATTCTCATTGGCAGCAGGCCCTGTTTTCCCAGCGTGGGCCCACGCCCACCCCGCTGCTAGGGCACCTTGGCAGCACTCCACTGCATCATACCTAGCAAAGGCGCACCAGCGAAGGTCACTTTTCCTCTCTGGCCTAATTGCCTCTCCAGCTTGCGGTGCTTTGGAGCTGACCTCCTGCAAGCAGCATGAAGCTCTTTGCAGAGAGGCAGGTGGCTGTGGCGGCCTGGGGCAAGTGGCCCAGCTCTCTTGTGAGTGAACGGTCACAGGTACATTCCTCATGTCACCTCTGGGGGATCTGACTTGCGCTGGGACGCGGCGCGAGCTGTCTGCTCTGGGCTCTCAGGAGCCTGCTCTTTGGGGGCATGAAAACACAACGTCTGAGCAGGGGTCAAGGAAATGGGCGCCCTAAGAACTCCCCAAAATGGGGGCAGCAAACTGAGTGCTGATGAAATGTCCCAGATCGAGAGCCCCGGGGCCTGGGTGCTGCTCTCTCCACACCAGTCACAGCCGGGGCTTCCCCCGAAGAGCCAGACACCGCATGCGGGGAGCTCGTCGCCTGCTGTGCCCTGGGCCTCTCTGCTGGCGAAGGAGCCAGCTGGGACGTTACCCATTGCCCCTGCACAAGCTTCCAGCTGTAATTTATAGCTCATGTGAACTCATCGTTACACACCAATAGCGCCCGGGCTGTAACTCTTGTCCATACGGCACCAGACCCTCAATTGTCTGTGCTGGGGGGAACGGCACTGGATATTGTTACACTGCGGCCCAGTGGGGCCAGCAAAACCATACCAACGGGCAGCCCCGCTGTGCTCTTTGGGCTGGGATAAATCCAGCAGGGGGTTGACCTGAGCGAACCTAGGACCTGATCCAAAGTCCCTTGAAGTCATGGATCAGGCCCCTCGTTTGGGTGGCTACTAGCAACATCCTGGCGCTGAATTATCTCCCAGGCCTTTGGAGTAAAAATATTCTCTCAGTTTGGCAGCACTCAAGCGCTGCTTTGCGCGCAGGCAGCTGCGACCAGGGGAGGGAGAGCCGTGAGCGGGGAGGGAGGAGAGAGCTGGGAACACTTTATTTCTATGGTACATTAATTTATGCTGAATTACATTGTGGAGCTACAAGACAATCCACATTATTCCTGAGTGATCCCCATTGTCAGGCGAACTCCTCCAGGGACTAGCTGATGAAATAATAATGATGGAAGATTCAGTAATAATAGAGACATCATGACAGCTCCTGGTTCATTTTGGGAACGAGGAGCCGAACTCCAACCATACCCAGCTGGCAGCCCTGAGTTCTCTTCCCAATCACCCTGCGTGCTCCCTGACAGCAGGAAGAAGCCTCTCCTTGGGCCAGTGTTGTGGAGGGAGGGTCTATGGTTGGGATAATGCAGGAGGAGTTGTAGGTAAATTTCAGAACCTTCATTTGGCAGGCCTGATTCTCCAGTGCCCCGGGTCATCTCTTGTGCTGGTGCAAACTGAATGCTCCAGATCAGAG
The DNA here is from genome assembly GCF_028017835.1 of Emys orbicularis. NCBI lineage: Eukaryota > Metazoa > Chordata > Testudines > Emydidae > Emys > Emys orbicularis. Next base: position 2,897,607 of record NC_088705.1, on the reverse strand, counting down.
TGGCAAAGTTTTGCCCCCACTTTGCACTGGTGAATCAGGCCCTGTGCGTGTGTTTGCACTTGAGGCACATGCAGGCCCAGCTCAGCTGATCGCCGGAACTCTGGCTCTGTTTTGAAGATTGCTGGAGTGGACATGGACCCATCTCGGGAGGCACTCTCAGTGTGAATGCCCAGGTGCCTGTACCGATGCAGAGGCTGCAATGGGGCAGTGACGGGTGGGGGAATCCAGAAGGGAACAAACTGACCCATCAAGTCTCTGCTCAGTCCAGGCCAGGACTTCGGGAGACCCTGTGTGATGACACGAAGCTATGCAGGCTGGGAGCTGGAAAGCCAGAGAAAACCACAGGGTGTCTCTGGGTCCAGCAGCCTCATTAAAGAATCCCCTTTACAATTACCACAGCCAAGTCCTACCACTGCTCTGCCACGGGAGCCATTAAAATCACCAGCCTTGGCTGCATTCAAGTTAGTGCCCCGGAGGGCTGGGACAGAGCATTTGGATGGAGAATGCATCTCCTTTGCTCTGGCTATCATTGCAAGGCAACTCTTCCCAGCATCTGGGCTCTGTGGCCCGGCCCCCTGCTGAATCCTCGAAGCCCTGTTAACACTCACGCTGGGCGACAAAACCAAAACGGTGCAATGGCCGAGTCTGGAAAGAAGCAGGGAAAGGGCCAGAGCCTGCCATGCAAACGGGAGCCTGCGTCTCTCAGGGGTTAAGCAGCAACGCCTTCTGCACAACCTGAGCCAGAATTACACATCCGTTCTAGCCGGCCTCATTAAAGACAACAGACGTAGGCCCTTCCTTCCCGCCGGAGCATGGGATTCTGTCCTGGTACCTGTGCGGGGACTGATTTGCTTATCCCCTGTGCCCTTATGTCCTGGCTAAACGCCTTGGCCTGTAATTATCCATCAAGTGTGCTTTGCTCACCAAGATTGACAACCACAGCTTTTAAGTGCCCAGTCTTTCTCTGCTATTGAAAGGGCCCCCAAAGACCACAACAGCAGCTAGCTCCCCAAGCTGCTGTGTCCACAGGCCTCTTCCAGGACTCGCAGGAATTCCCCGCAATATGGCTTCTGTATGCCTGAGCTAGGGAAAAACCTGGTGGTGGCCCTCTTCATTGACCCTGGAGTCCTCCCCACTACAGTACCGGAGCCCACACTGGGTTGTAATTCCTAGCAAGGGATTCTGGATCCATAACCCACCAGGGCTGATGCCGTGAAACAGGCTCAGGATGCTGGGATTCTTTTCCCGACAACTTTTCCACTTGGTTCCCAAGAAATTAGCTCGAGTCTGGACTCTTCCCTGAGCTTTGTTTTGAGATGATCAAGCTCAAATGCTGTGGGGTGGGGATGGGGGTTTCCCACAACTCCAAAAGCACATCATGATGAATCAGATTATAGCCACCGACCAAGGCAAGCACGTTTCAGAAACAAATTATGAACTGTCCACAAGCTCCAAAACATGCGAGTAACCAAAGCTGCAGCTGCAAACTTCCCATGTTTTACTCTCCTACCATTTCTTTGTTAACTAATGACATGTTATTTACAAGGCTGCTTGTGAATTCGTGTGTTGTCCATTGTTAACCTCGGTTTTCTTACTTCTAGTTTCTTTCATTATTCAGGTAAGGCCCCCACAGCGGCATTGGCAGCCCAAAGGGTGTGTTACACAATAGACGAGATGGAAATGGGCAATAGAGGAGCAGGCGCAAATCCACGCAGTGCCCAACAGGGGCACCAGCCCCATTCCCGGCTCTGCTTTGTCTCTATCGCTGAAAGACTGTCCTGGAAAACGTGTGCAGAGCAGGTGACCCTCGCTCCTGCCCAGTTCAACCCATGGCTGTGTTTTGCTGCTTAGAACACAAGCTTTTGGGCAGAGACCGTCTTGCTCTTTCTGTGTCTGTGCAGCTCCCAGCCAGACAGGGCACTGCTATGCAAGTAAACCCAATAATACACAATGGGGCTGCCCCAGCCCTGGGGTCCCAGGGAAGTCGTGGAGCGATGGGAATGTGCCATGCCACTGATTAGCACTTAGTCACACTGGGCCAAGGATTTGCGGCTCCCTCACCCCTCTTGAGCTCGCGGCCGCCTTGCAGTGGGGCGTAGAGCAGCGTTCAGGGTGATGCAAAGTGGGAGTGTGGCGGGTGGCTAGGCACCTGTCCAGCCGTTCTGTCCTTAGGGCTAGCTCACCTGCAGACTCAGCCACTGGACCCCGCTCTCTGGGACAGAGGCCAGGCTGGCCAGGATGCTGGGCGTTAGCATCACTGCTGTCCACCTGCGCTGAAACCAGCACTCACCCCACTGGGACCTTCACTCATCCTGAGAGCTCAATGGGACTGCTCACAACTTCGCTCCCCCGCAGACAGGCTCTGCCATCGATTGTCCCCCTGGCTTTTCCAGTGAGAAGAACTGGACTTTCCCATTTATACCTGGCAAAACCCAGTTTGCTGGATAATCGCCTGACAGTTTGTAACTCCCTTCCTGGCTGTTGCTTCCTCCTGTACCGTGCTCCTACTATGCTCATTGTTACCCCTGTACTGTCAGCTTCCCAAAACAGCAGCTGGTGGCACCTGCGTTCCATAGGCTGGCCCAGGAGAGGAGTGATGGGTAACTGGGCGGGGGAGGTAATAGATGCAAAACAGATGCTAAGAGAATATCTAAGCAAATACACAACTCAATGAAGAAAGTCACAACGGCCCCATCCATGTGCACTGTGTCCTTCTGCGTTCACGTGGGAAACCAGGAGAGTTAATTAAAATCCCTTTCCCCAACAAGCACGGCAATTAGAGTTAATGGATTGGTTTGTGTTAATAAGATTAAGATATTTTTACAGCCTGGTGGCAGCAGGTTCAGCAGGAGTTAGATATTCGACCCAACCAGTGGAGAACAGACTCTGCTTATCTGGCCAGAATCCAAGCGGAGGCACTAAACGGTAACGTGATAGCACTGATGACATGGCCAGATCTCTGGAGGCACAAGGGGTAATGCAGGGGGAGGTCACCAAGGTAGCTTGGGGTCTGGATTGTCACTGGCTGTAAAACTAAAGGAATGGATTAGACGATCTGAAAGAATCATAGATGTTAGACATGGACAAAACCTATGGCTGAGTTTCCAAAATCAGTTGAAAGGCATCTGACCCATAGCTTGCACTACTTTTAATGGAAGGTATTTGTCTCAGTCTCCTAGATTACTCCTAGCAGCAGGGCCTTGAATTTAGCAGGATTCAAAATGGATTAGACTTTGGTGTGACCAGCGAGAACAGTAACAGAAGAGAGGATCACAATTTGTAAGGGATCTAAAATCATAGAATTGGAAGGGACCGCGAGAGGTCATCTAGTCCCATCTCCTGCACTCAAGGCAGGACCAAGTATTATCTAGACCATCCCTGAAGGTGTTTGTCCAACCTGCTCTTAAAAATCTCCAATGATGGAGATTCCACAACCTCCCTGGGCAATTTATTCCAGTGCTTAACCACCCTGACAGTTAGGAAGTTTTTCCTAATGTCCAACCTAAACCTTCCTTGCTGCATTTTAAGCCCATTGCTTCTTGTCCTATCCTCAGAGGTTAAGGAGAACAATTTTTCTCCCTCCTCCTTGTAACAACCTTTTATGTACTTGAAAACTGTTATCATGTCGTTTCCCGCCCCACCCCCATCTTCTCTTCTCCAGACTAAACAAACCCAATTTTTTCAATTTTCCCTCACAGGTCATGTTTTCTAGACCTTTAATCATTTTTGTTGCTCTTCTCTGGGCTTTCTCCAATTTCTCCACATCTTTCCTGAAATGTGGCATCCAGAACTGGACACAATGCTCCAGTTGCTGCCGTATCAGCACGTATCTCATGCTTTAGGGCCTAAACCGACCAGTAACTGACAGAGGTCAGGAGGAATGTCCCTGTGGGTAGGCTGGCCCATACTTGTCCATTATGAGATTTCTCGCCCCGTCCTCTGAAGTATTTGATGCTGGCCACTGTCCAAGACGAGACACTGAGCTAGATGGACCATGAATCTGACCCAGTCTGGCAATTCCATGGACGTGGTTCTCTAGATATTGCCTCTGGGAGTCGTAATTTCAGAAAAACTGGGGACATAGGCACAGACTGAGTCTCAGGTTCTTCCCCTTCAGCCACTGGCTGCACTACACTATCCCCTGCACAGCCTCACTTCTTTAAACACTCCATTCTGCTACAAACACCACTGACTGCCAGGCACAATGTTGTCACATTTTATTTTAAACCCCTGTAATCTAATAACAGATATTTGGCTTTTCCCTCAAGAAAACTCTTGTCGTTTTGGTAATGGATGCAGCAGCAGTTTAGCTGCTGGGAAGGAGAAGGGAAAAGCAGCTCATCACTCTCTGCCACTGAGTGACACCCCTGGCAAATAAACATGACAATGAAATATCACATTGAAATTGCTTTGGATGCTCCATCAAGCAGGGGGTGCAGGGCAGGTGAAGCTGGAAAATGTTCTCCCAAGAGATACTGCAGCCTGAGGGACAGTCCCGTCCTAATAATAAATAAATGGAGATATCCCATCTCCTAGAACTGGAAGGGACCTTGAAAGGTCATTGAGTCCAGCCCCCTGCCTTCACTAGCAGGACCAAGTACTGATTTTTGCCCCAGATCCCTAAGTGGCCCCCTCAAGGATTGAACTCACAACCCTGGGTTTAGCAGGCCAATGCTCAAACCACTGAGCGATCAGCTCTAGAAAGCGACAGGAGCCCCCATCACAGGGGGGCCCATCTGGAGCCTCCTCTCCCCTTCCACCTCTGTCTCTTGCCACCAGCTGGAGCGGTTCCAAAGCAAATGCAAAGGTTCAGAAGCTGCCACCCTCCTGCGTCCTTTGTTCTCTGCCTCGTTTTTCTGTTGGCATCAGCTAACTAGGTGCATGGACTCCTCTCTCCTCTTCTGCCTATCTAGAGTCAGGGCTTTGCCAGAACGAGTATGGGGTGTGGATTGTACTGGAGATGCCCATTCCCCCAGAATGGCTGGAAACCCAGGGAACCTCTGTGAAAACCATCGCACTAAGAGGGAAGTGTGACGGCTGCCTTCTTGGCCAACACACCAGGGCTCGGATCAGGGACCTCCAGAGCTCAAAGCATGAATTGCTACAGGTTGAGCTAATGAGCCAAGGCCCTGTCGTTGGGGGTGTGTGACATCTTATAACCTCTGCAGATCAGGAGGGTGTGGGGACCAGTAACACACATGCACAGTGGCTTACAGACGTGTGTGATCCTCCAGAGCTAGTGGGGCAATGAGGCAAATTCTACTGTGCTGCAATGGGAAAATCAGCCACAGTAAAATCGTCAGTATCAGCATCTTCTTCTACTGGAATCTATTTCTCCCACCCTCAGACTTCAAATCCATATTCGATTCTATTCATGTTTAGCGTTATTTAAGTGTTCACAGCTCTTGCCCTGAGATTTAAGCTCTTCCTGTTTTTTTTTAAACACACACCTAGTACAAAATCCACATCCAAAGCTCCCTACCAAATGGGCTGGCCCACAGACACTGAAACCCATCTGCTCACCCCCTCACTGGGAGATACGTCTCTCGCCCCATTTCTGATCCACAAGCCTCCTGCATTGCAAGGTGGGCTTTGCAGGAAGCTTAACAACTCTGGGCTTCAGAGTAGCAGCCGTGTTAGTCTGTATCCGCAAAAATAACAGGAGTACTTGTGGCACCTTAGAGACTAACAAATTGGGCTGGGTCACAGCACTGCCACTCTGCACTAAACTTTGCAGACATAGCAGGAGGCATGTCTCCTGGCACAGAGAAGTGGAATTGAACAAGGCAAGACAAAGAAAGCGAATCTCTTTTAGCTGACTGAGACCTATGTGCTCTACTGGGCAATAGAATCATCTCCCAGGAGATATGGGGGAAGCCCCATGAGTTGGTACATTTAAAATGAGAGTGGGCTAAGCCCCTGGAAATAGCACAGAGGGGACAATTCTACATGGACCAAAAGATCTCAATGGCTCGGTGGTGTGATGGCGTCTGGATTTGCAGGTGAGCGGAGGCGATTTTAAAGCTTTGCTCTTTTAAAGTGTCATCCCATTTGTCAATGTTTTAAGCCTCCCCCTGCGTTCTGGTCCCGACACAGGATCTAAGGCAGTTTATCTGTTTCTCTAGTGAGCTTTGCAGCTCACCTTTAAAAGCTCTCTGTTGTGACAAGCAGCTCTGTTCAATTCTGCGCTTGCGGCTTGGATCTCTAGTGAAAAACAGCGGGGATTTTTATATAGTTCAGTTTCAGAGCCAGAGATAACCATCAAATCTCCTTCTCGAGCGGTCATGAAGGAGGCAGTGGCAGCTCCTCTTCACCAAAGGAACCCTTATCGCTCTGCAACACGATACCAGCTGGACTCAGCTGGTACACGGGCGGCACGGGCAGCCAAGCAGAGGAAAACAGGTTGTGCTCTGCAGCGACTGCAGAAGTGGCAATAATCTCTCCCATCAAGGTCATTTAGGCACCAAGCACCGAGAGCGGCTAGACAAATAGTCCAAGGAGCATTAAATCCATTGATGGGTCAAAATGCGACTTCATCTTCTGCTCTGAGTCTGAAGTGGAGAAATGTCTGGGAACTGAAGGGATGGTTGGCAGCACTTGACAACAGTTTAGAACCCGGTTTTCCTGCAGACCTCGGGAACTTTTATTCTGGGCTAGAAATCTGAGACCGAGGGACATGAGGGACAGTGGCTACTATTGGTACAGAAGTGCCATCGAATGACAGAAGATACAAACATTCCCGCCTGTCAGACACAACTGTACATTGCTGCTGACTGTCTGACATGCCAGCACGGCTATAGTCCCTCTGGGTGTGTGTGTGTGTGCGTGTGTGTGCGCACACGCAGAACAGGCATCAATCTCTTCTTCCTCCTTCTTTTTTTAGTTCTCCCTTCTTTTCGCCTACGTGTGCATGGGAAGGCCCGAGAATGGTGCAGGGGGACGTCAGGCTGAGGCTGTGCTTTCATCACAGGGCGCCTGGACAGAAGAAGTCCTGCAAGGGCTTTGCCATGAACAACTCACTGAATTTTAAAAGAACATTTTCTTACGGCATTGGAGCGCACACCCCTCTCTCTGAGTGTATCGGCACTAGGAAAAATGGTGCCGCTCCTCTGTTGCTACAGGCAGTACCAGAGCAGCAAGGTACTTGATGGCCCTCCCTCCCCAGTCCTGTGTCTATTACCAGCACACTGGCGGTAGCAGTGGTGCAGCTGTGTGAAGTTTTCTGGCGTAGACAAGGCCCTCCCGTCTCTCTTTCTTTGGTCGGGTCTACACCAGAAGCATGACATTAGCACAACTGCACCGCTGGTGAAGACGCTCTGTGCCGATGAGAGAGCATCTCCTGCTGACATAGCGCCAGTGTGGACAGCGCTTAGTCTCTGTAACTTACGTCGCTCGGGGGTGTGTGTGTGTCTTTTTCACACCCCTGAGCGACGTAAGTTACATTGTCGACCTGCCCCGAGTCTCACTTCATTTCCTCTGCTCTAGCGCCAGTACCGAGGGCCCGCTCCAGAGCTAGGCAGCACTTCTGGCTTGCTTAGCAGGCACAGGCCTGGTGCAGTCCCCTCGGCTCCAACGTGAATGACCCCCAAGTGAACAAAGCAACTAACACTAGGACCAAAAAGCCCTTCCCGGAAGCTACTGCAGGAAGGGCTTGGTCCAAAGCTCCAGGGGGACTCAGTGTGCCCAGGATAATAGCACCGGATCACTCACAAGCAATAGCTTCTCCTGGTGCTAGATCGCCAGGTTGGGAGGAGAGGCCTGATCTTTCCTCCCCGGCCTGACTCTTCAGGCACCATCACATATTTCAGCTCAATTCAGACGTGCCATGGGCAGGCTGTCTCAGCTGGTGACTGTCTCAGGCTGCAGCTTGGCTCCAGGACCACGTGAACATCAGCAAACTACCAGTGGGTGGGGCTGGGGAGTGCTGGTTCCAATATTTTATTTTATTTTTTTAAAAGAGACGATTGCTATGGCAATTTATGTAACAGTCGAGCACCTGAGAAACTGTCTCCAAGAGAAACTTGCCACTCATCATCTGACAATGTTAATCTGCCGGATTTACATAGTAATTAATGTCAAGAGGCAATCTACAATTTAAGCAATCAGAATTTCTGTTCCCAAAGTCAGGCTCTGTAGAATGCAATTTATAATGCCAAGCAAGAGATCACTTTAACCCCCTGTGCTCTGCCTCTTGGAGAATGAAAAAAGCATGAAACATCCACCGTCTCAAGAAAGTACCCCAACATTTCTGTGGGGTATTGGGGAGCCCAGCGGGGTACCTTTGGGGGTTCTGATGAGTTGGACCCAGAATGTTTAGAACTACATGAGCACCTACATTTATCATATTCCCAGGCCTATTCTGTTCTATTCTGCACCCTCTTTCCCATCTGAATTGTTGAAAGGTATCCAAGATGCATATTTGCTTTGGAAAACTGATCCTTATCGGTGACATTCGCCCCTGTGCAAAGGGCTGGCAGGAGGCCTATGAAGCACTTAAGTCCCACTCAAGATCTCCAAGTGGGGTTTAAGCAGGGCTGGCTTCAGGCACCAGCACAGGAAGCAGGTGCTTGGGGCGGCCAATGGAAAGGGGTGGCACGTCCGGGTCTTCAGCAGCGGGTCCCTCGGTCCCTCTCGGAGGGAAGGACCGGCTGCCGAATTGGCGCCGAGGAATGAAGAGGTGCGGTAGAGCAGCCGCTGAAGTGCCGCCGATCGCGGCTTTCTCTTCCCCACCCCCCCCCTTCGCCGCTTGGGATGGCAAAAAAGCTGGAGCCGGCCCCGGGTTTAAGTATGCCTTAGCTGTTGCATCAGCCCTGTGCTGGCCTGTCTGCAAGGGGTGGTTGTCCCCTGACGTGCATGTCTCCCACTCTCTCACACACACACAATTAAGAGCACCCGCCCTAGATCCACAGCATGCTTTGAAAATTCCAGCCTGGGCCATTAGTGCTGTTAACCCTTTGTTCTCCAGGGGCCTTTAGCCTTCCATGAGGACTCAGTAAGAGCATCACAGAAGCTAGAGCTAGAAATGACCCATCAGGTCCCCCAGTCCATCCTTTTCCTAGTGGTGGATTGCTCCCCTCCACAAGAGTTCCTACACAACCGCACATTTTGCTGTGGCCTCATTTTAGCTATTTCCTCCCCGCCTGCAGCACTGCAGTTTGCTTCTTCTGCGTCAGTGCAATCTTACTGCAGCACCCGCAATTAAATCGCCATTAGTGACCCAATGAGGCTGCGTTTTCTTCGCACACGGGCAGGGGTTGGATGTGACAGAGTTGTACTTTGCTCTGAAACTGCAGGCACTTTAGTGAGGGGGAGAAGAGGCATAATACAGTGGGTGGCCAGACAGTATTTGAGCATTGGCCTGCTAAACCCAGGATTGTGAGTTTAATCCTTGAGGGGGCCATTTAGGGATCTGGGGCAAAAATCTGTCTGGGGATTGGTCCTGCTTTAAGCAGGGGGTGGCACTAGATGACCTCCTGAGGTCCCTTCCAACCCTGATATTCTATGATTTCAAAAAGAAGGAGATTCTTCAAAACTTCCTGTAAAAAGTAGATGGCACATCTTTGTCTGGGGCTTTGTGCTGGGAGGAGTGTGATTTAGGGCTGCATTTCTCCTCCCACTGAAGTCCATGGCAGAAATTCCCCTGATTTAGCACTGGAATGGGTTACCTGGAATGGGTTACCTAGAATCTCCATCCTTAGAGGTTTTTAAGGTCAGGCTTGACAAAGCCCTGGCTGGGATGATTTAGTTGGGGATTGGTCCTGCTTTGAGCAGGGGGTTGGACTAGATACATCCTGAGGTCTCTTCCAACCCTAATCTTCTATGATTCTATGGTTTCAATATCACAGGATCAGGCCCTAAGAAGGGTTCAGAGGAGGAGGAGTGGAGCTGTTCCATATAGACTTACAAGTTCTGTTTCAGCAAATTTTTAGTCTTTGAAGGAATGCTGTATTGTTGTGAGTTAATTAGGCAGTGGTCCTTGAAAAGAAACCATGGCAGAGAGCAGTTTTCTCTCTGGCTTATTCCTTATATTTGAGTAAATTCTTGAGACAGCATAGCTTTCTGGGAACTGGGCTTAGGCTCAGATTTCTGGCAAAGGAGCTTGTTTGCACATGCTTTGTGACCATCTCTGTTCCAGGACTGGTGTTTATAATGTCAATAAAACAAGTGACACATAGCATATACCCAGAGTCTATATTACTGATTACTTTTCCACTGGGAAGCCACCTTTTTGGCCCAGGATTCTGCTACTGTTCAGCAGAGGATGGACATTGGTGTCAATTGTGGGATACCGGTGTTAGAAACAGGGGGTATATTGGATAACAATACTAAGGAATATTGATCCTTGTACCCTGTGTTAGGTTTTGTCTATCTCTGATGCACTCAGCATTACCCTTTGTGAGAGGCAGGCTTTGGGACTAGAAGGGCAATGGGTCTGTTCTGTTTAGGCAATTCCTATGTTCCTACAAAGACAGAAGATGCTTCCTGTCAACAGATAAACAGGACATTTGGGTAACCCCAGAAAGTGACTTGTCAGCAAAATTTCCTTCCAGTAGCCACATGTGATAACCCCAGCTGTTATGGCACACGTGCTATTAAACTGCTTGGGGAGGGAGCTATCAAGCACGCACTCCTCTGTATCAGTGCCAGTTGGTTCCTCTACATCTCTGGCTGAGCTCATGGCTTTTAAAGACACCCGCTCAGTGTTCATGGTCACTCTCTCCTCTCCCCCATCCCAGGCAAACCTTTACCCCCACATTCTCATGAGCTCCTCTTTGTCCCCGAAATTCATCAGCTATTCCTTGAGACCCACCACTCAGCCCTGCCCTTTGCAGCCTGCTAAGAGGGACAGTGCATTGTTCTGATGTAATCATTAACTCAGCACATTGCAGGATACATTTTAACAAGGCTTCCATTAGCCCCTTGCTGTCACCACCAGATCCATGGGTTTTCCCCCCTCTTTGACTTTTGAAGTATAAGACCAAAAATCCCAGCCTCAGAACTGATAGGATCCCTAAGGAGTGGGACAGTCAGTCTCTCCATTGAAATACCCTCTGTGGATGCTGGAGTCTGGTGTGTCATGCAGGCACTCTGCGGTGTTGGGCTGATGGGTGCAGTCCTGGAAGCACCTCAGGGTTACTCAGTGGAATTCCCCCTGCAAGGCAGGGCCCGTTCTAAAGCCCCAGGACTGCTCAGCCAGCGACACAGCAATCTGTCTTGCAGGGGGTAGCTGGACATTTTGAAATAGGTACATACCTTGACTAAGCCCCTGGCCACACACCCACAGCCTTGCAAGGAAGAGAGGCCTAAACAGGCCAGCCAGTTCTAATCCCCGGGGGACAGCAACTGAGAGGGCTGGTAGCATGTTAAAAATCACCCCTCCCCCAGGAAATTACTATTTTATCACCTGGTTTATGGCAATACCGTGGCACCTGGCAGTACCTGCACCCCTGTATCTACAATACCAGGCATTTTATGGCCTGCATCCCAGATTGGCTTTGGTCCTTCCTGTTTCATTGTTCCCCTGCTTGGCACCCAAACATTTGCTAATAAACCGTGGACAAGATTAGGAGTTCCAAACGGAGGCCCCTTAAAGGGACCTGGTTTTCAGCGGGTGGATGCTCAACACCCAAAATCATGAGCCAGTTTTGAAAATCTTGGCCTGTATCTTTAAAAGTGCTTTCTTCAGTGCGAACACAGGCCTTGAACCAGCCTGAGCCAAGTCACAGGAATCACTGCCTCTGCTTAACCCAGCAGCAAAATCTCTTGTGTGGGCGTCAGTTCTCACTGCACCAACAGCTGCCACGTACCCACGAACGCAGCGTTCTGCAAACCCTTCCTAACCTGAGCAGACAGGACGAGAGGCGTTGTTCCGTTCCAACAATGGCCGTAATTAATCCTATTTGCTATTTCTGACGCAGTAAACTCCCAGAGCCAGACTAAACTGTGTTGCATTGTCGTGTCACTCGGAGTCGACTTCAGGCGCCGGAGGAGCATTTGTATTTCTGGCGTCACTCTGCAGCTTGATTTATTAAGTCGGCTGGGTGGCCTCATCTATCTTCGGTGCCTCTGCCTGTCGGGCCAGGCCGTGTTTGTTACATATTAACATACAGGGGAAATCGTACAGCAGCTCCATGAGCCCAAACAAGCTGTGTTTGCCCCACTCCCTGCAGGGGAAAATGATCTCAGAGTGTCCCGAGCTCTTGGGAACTTTTGTGGAGCGAGTCAACTCCAGGGGGGAAATTTTGCTGAGTCGGGATTGACCAGCTGTAGGAAACACAGCACTCCCCGAAAAATCCCGGGCGCGAGGGGAACACAGCCGAGAACTAGCAGAGCAGAGGGGCTGAGCAGACCCTTTCCCTGGGTGAGCTGAAGAGCCAGCAGCAGATCCTCAGCTCAGCAGATCCTCAGCTAGAAACCGATTTACGCCCGCTGAGAGTCTGGCCTTGCAGAACTCCAGCCATGGCAAAAGGGAAGAGAGATTCTTCCTGGGCTGCAGCTAGAAGAGGGCTGGGGGCGGACACGGTGCTGAGAAGACAGCAGGCAGGGTGATCTACAAATGGGGACCAAGCTCACTGGAACTTCACCAACATTACACCAGCACTAAATCTGGCCCCTGAAGGAAAAAAGCTGACCCTACCTCAGTGACAGAAGGGATTTGTGGGCTATCTCCGCTGGCCTGGGGGGCAGTGATGGGGGACTGAGGAATGGGGCGAGGGACTAAGGAGAAGGGGTTGGTGGCAGGCACTGGGGTGGCTAGAGAGATTATCCATTTGCTAAGTGCTGGCAAGTCAGCCTCCCTCTGAACCCTGGCTTTTTCTTTCTGGCCCTACATAATAAAGTGTCCAAGCACTCCCCACAGCTCCAATCCTGCTGCCCCCGGTGCAGGCGCCCAGCTCCTCTAGGAATCAGGCCTTTGGTTTTAGCAAACGGGGATTACCCTGGATGTGGCGCAGCCTGTGCATTACTGTAATGCAGCAGCCAGGTCCCCTCCCCAGCACATGCTGCACGCTGATTTGCAATTCCTCTGCCCATTTGCAGCTGCCGCTCACTGTGTTCCAATACAAGCCGACCGATGGGGGTGACCCAATCTGGTTTATACTGGCACTAATCACACCCATTGTCCCTCCCCAACCCAGCCTGGTGGGTGATAAGTGAAGCGGGAGGGGGGTGTGAACGGCGCAGCCATTACAACTACATAAATGCTCTGCAAAGTGGCTGCTTGCTGCTTCCCATTGGCGCTCCCAGCAAGTTGCTTTCTACAGGCCCCTCTTACGCACAGCAGCGCGGCAGCTAAACGAGGGGCCTGAGCCGTCAGGTATGCGGCTGCCGCCTGCCTGCAGAGACTGTGAGGCTGCTTTTGTGCGAGTGCCCATTGCGCGGGAACGCTGTTATTACAGGCCATTGAATCTGCTCTTCTATCTGCAGCCAGCCATCAATCTGCGCCCTCCCATACCCTCACCTCTGGGCTGGCAGCTGTGTTTACAGGAGGGAGAAGTAAACTAGGGAGGGGAATTCTGGGGCACGGAGGACTGGATACCTCTCATAATCTACGTGATCTAAACCACCTGCTTGGCCCTACTCCCAGGGGCCTGATCCAAAGCCCACCGAAGCCAATGGGAATCTTTGGCACTAAAACTTTGTCACAGCTCACAGGGAAAATGCTTTCAGGACCGGAATTCCACCCCCAACGCGTCCCATGTACAGCATGGTCTGACGGTAGGGCACTGGGTGGCAGGCAGGACACCTGGGAGTTGGCTGGGTGGCTGCTTTCAGTGCTTCTGTTTCTCTTCCCACCCTGACTGTTTAGACTGGAAGCCCATATCTTCTGACCTTCCATTGATTTCCAATCCCTTCGAGGGTCTGGGCCTGCGGAGCATGCCGCACAACGGGTAAGGAATGACAATGACGCACAAAATGATCTCCGTTGCGTGTAGCGAGGTGGCCAGCAGGGATTGTGCTGGGCTTTATTTATATCTTCTTCATCGATTCCAAGGCCAGAAGGGACCATTGTGCTCGCTTAGTCTGACCTCCTGCAAAACGCGGGCCAGAGACCTGCCCCAATTAATCCCGTCAGTGGAGCTTTTAGACAAACAGCCCATCGTGAGTTAAGAATGCTCAGTGACGGAGAATCCACCTCCTCGCTTGGTAAACGGTTCCAGTGGTTCATTAACACAAAATGAACTGACTCAAGACCAACCAGGTGAGCAGAGAGCGAGTCCATGTCCGGCGTGCGCCCGTCACTGGTACCCTCCCATTCTCCCTTCACCGCTCCTTCCTGCCATCTGATTCTTATACCTGCTCGTTGCAGCTTGATCCTAAACTGAGGCCCCTGGGTGCTACCGGAACACAAATAAATAATCTACTTCTAGCTACTTATCTGGCCCCATTCCCACAGCCGGCGTGTGCCTCACAGGCCTCGGGCTCCCTACCCCCTGCTGCAGATGGGGAGCTCAGGCACAGGCTCGGTGACTTGCCCACAGGGAGTCTGTGGAGGAACAGGGAATTGCCTGAGGTCCCAGGAGTCCCAGGCTGGTGCCCTTAGCCACTGGCCCACCCTGTGCCTCCGGTAACAGTAATTAACAGTGACAGGAGCACAGGTGTTATACTACTTCATGGCCACATGCACGCACCCCGGAGTCTAGCCGGCAGCCTCTGAGACACGGGGTGCGGGAGGAAACAGAGATTTACAATGCCCTGCTTCACGTCTATGGGATTTGAGCATTCCCAGGAGTCTCTGTCACAAAGAATAAAGCTCATCTCAGACCTGGGCTCCTTTTCCCTCCACTCTTGTGGCTGAAGCCAGAAAACTTCAGTGGAAAAAAAGGTAATTGATTTCCTCCATATTAACAAGTCAATCACCAGGGTGTTTTTCTTTTTTTAATGACTCATAAGCAAGCTTGACATGCCTGTTAATTAAATAGCCATCCTGGTTCTAATCCACTGAACGTTAATCATTGGAGGAATTAAAAGGTGTCAGCTATGAATACTCCATTATTCTAAGTGCTTTCCTGCCTTTGCTCCCAGGCGGGGGATCTTAGAGTGCAGCGCCCGGGTGCTGAGCATACAGCTCAATGGAGTCAGGATTTGGGGAAATCTCTTTTCCCCAGTTTATTCTTGCAAACATTTTCTGGGCTTCGTTGGTCTAATTTGCCAGATATCTGCCCTATTCTCAGCCTTACCTGGTTACCCTAAGTTTAGCCTCTCTACTTTGTCCTATGGTCATTATCACCTTAAAGTAAACAAAAGGAAGTATTTATTCACCTAATGCACAGTCAACCTGTGGAACTCTTTGCCAGAGGATGTTGTGAAGGACTATAATAGGGTTCAAAAAATAACTTGATAAATTCATGGAGGATAGATCCATCAATGGCTATTAGCCAGGATGGACAGGGATGGTATCTCTAGCTTCTGTTTGCCAGATGCTGGGAATGGGCGACAGGGGGTGGATCACTTGATGATTGCCTGTTCTGTTCATTCCCTCTGGGACACCTGGCATTGGCCACTGTTGGAAGACAGGATATTGGGCTAGATGGACCTTTGGTCTGACCCAGTAAGGACGTACTTATGTTTCTCATGTTATGGATAGTATCTTCCATCCAGGTTGTTCCCAAGATACCTTGCAAAATGTTCTGATCGTGCAAACCATACAGGAGTGACTGGGTAATGCAGCCACTTCTGCAGCAGAGCATGACAGCTGTTTCAACAGCACCACAACTCAGTCATTTCAATCAACATGCAAAGAATATGACAACCAAAATCTGCCAAAAGTGACTGGCTCCCATCTCTGGTTCCTAGTGCTATTGGCACTCATGATGTGATGAGTCTGAAATTGAATGTTCTGCTATTTAAGAGCCCAGAATATACTTCCTTGCGTTGTTTGTGATCATGGCAGTTTGTGACTGCTTATCATTGCATGGAGAAAAATCTGAATGTGAAGCATGAAAAGAAAGATGGATAAAGAAGAATCTTAATATTCAGCTAGCACAAGAATACTGTTGCAGCCTGACACTTTACTAGCCCATTTGTAATAAGAGAGAAGTAAGCTGGTATGAGACATATTGCCGAGTAATACTGTTTACAGGTCAAGACTTCTGCATGGAGATTAATAGCATTTTCCTATGGTTCCTGGGCTAAAGCATCTGCCAGGTTCACAACATTCTGATGACATTTGCCCATAGATCTGTGTTAGTCATCCAGACCCCCATGATGAAGCAATCAGTTAGATTTTCATTGCTGTATTAAATACTGGGGAATGAAAAGTGGTTAGGACTGATTTGGCTTCAGTGTAGTTGGATTGCTCTGTATAGGTGGTCTCAGTAATTGCAAAATAAATAAACAAATAAATAATCTAATCTATCTACCTATCCCTATACACCCCCTTTATCTATCTATCTATCTATCTATCTATCTACACGTGAGTACAAAGATCAGTTCTGGCCTTTAAATGTCTGCTTGGGATAAATGGGAAGTGGATTTTTTTCTCCTTCAGGTTAGTATGTGCTCATATTCCTCTTGGGAACTTAAAATGGCTGAGGGTCTGTGACCGGGGTCCTAGTGGGGAGCCAGCTGTGGTCACTCAATTAGGGTGAACTGCAAAGAATGGGGCAGAAAGACCCCAAAAAGCTGGTGGATATTCCAATACTTCGATTCACCAAGCCAGCATAAAACAGCTTCTTTATTACCTTACTGGTTACTCAGAAGTCCAAACAACACCGTTCCCTCAAATTGATTGAGCCTCAGGCCTCCATCCAGGTACCCATGTCACATATGATGAAAATGTCTGTAAATCTTATTTCATCATATAAAAGAAAAGGTTCTACCAATCCCAAAGGATCAGACACATCACCTCCCAGGTTATTGAATATTCCAGATCTTACCCAAATACACGCTACAGCCAATTCTTATTAACTACACTAAACTTTATTAAAAAACAAAAAAGAGAAAATATGGTTAAAAGATCAATATACGTACAGACATGAGTTCAATTCACTGAGGTGCAGATTCATAGCAGAGATGGTGAGCTTCGTAGTTGCAAAGAGTTCTTTCAGAAATAGTTCATAGGTTATAATCCAATGTCCAAATCATAGACTATCAGGGTTGGAAGGGATCTCAGGAGGTCATCTAGTCCAACCCCCTGCTCAAAGCAAGACCAATCCCCAACTAAATCATCCCAGCCAGGGCTTTCTCAAGCCTGACCTTAAAAACCTCTAAGGAAGGAGATTCCACCACCTCCCTAGGTAACCCATTCCAGTGCTTCACCACCCTCCTAGTGAAAAAGTTTTTCCTAATATCCAACCTAACCCCCCCCAACTGCAACTTGAGACCATTACTCCTTGATCTGTCATCAGGTACCACTGAGAACAGTCTAGAGAACAATCTCATAGTCAGGGTGAACCAGCATACCTGATACCTCAGTCTTGTGACTCAAACTTCCCCTGATGAAGCCTAAGCAGATCTGAGATGACAGAATTAGGACCAAGGATCTTTTATACAATTTCGTGTCTTCTTTGACATGTCGGGATTTCCTCCGGGAACAAAAGGGAATTAGGATGACTTTGAAGGAGGCCCATCACTGGTACTTAGCTATAGAATTAACATAAGGCCATTTGCTTGTTCCTCCACCATTCACAGATTATTTGCTCTATATTTCAAAGAGAGATGAATACAGAGATATTCCGTGTTTACAATTCATTTAAATGATAGGATCTTCTTTTGACCTTTGAATTATCAGAAAACAGCACAGACAGGGACTGTTGATTACATTGTTGACCCTACTCAGACATATGTAAATACACAGAAACACAAACATTATCTCCCCACATGTCTTTTGAGGATGTTTAACCCTTTCTGGCTATAAATCACAGGGCCATTTCCTCAGACGGTATAAAGGGAGGCAGCTACATTGAAGTCAATGGAAGCCCCCTTTACACTGGTTGAGAATCTGGCTCTCTATTTTAAAATCAGCTCAAATTTTCTGAGATCAGTTTTACACCCATAATTTATGGCATTGGCTCTCAACCTTTTCAGTCTGATTTGTCTTGCGTACCCGTTTCACCTCACTGAAAAACTACTTGCTTACAAAATCATACTTAAAAATACAGAAGTGTCCCAGCAAACTATTAGTGAAAATTTCTCTGACTTTCTCATTTTTACCATATAGTTATAAAATAAATCAATTGGACTATAAATATTGTACTGCCATTTAGTGTATAGCATATAGAGCAGTATAAACACATCACTGTCTGTATGAAATTTCAGTTTTTACTGACTTCGCTAGTGCTTTTTATGTAGCCTGTTGAGAACCACTGATTTATGGCACCTGAAACTATGCAAGTTAGTCATCTAACTACCTGCTTTGAGGGTGCAATTAGGTAGCGTGTGTTCACAATTCATTGCAAGACATGTTTCAAAATCAGGTCTAAAATCGCTTTCCTGCTAAATTTGTAGCGAGGAGGCATTCTCACTGACTGATATAGTGATTCTAGTTGCTGTTATTTGAAAGGGAATCTGCGATCTCATGGCATTAAATTACCAGCCAGGAATTTTACAGGATACTCAGATCAGCTGATGTCGTGTGTGTGTTTCTGCAGGTGTGTTTGGGGAGGGAATATTTGCATTTCTGTGGGCTTTGATGATGTCCTGGGCTCTCTGAAATCAGAAATCAATAACTGATTTCCATTGCAGCCCTGCCCTCGTGTGAGGGGAAGCTCCAGTTGGTGTCCCTGGGCTAGGCTTAGGGGTGGGGCTGCAAGGTGGCTGCAGTGCGGTTTAACGTTATTCTGCCCTGCTGGAGCTGCATCCCTTTGCAGCAGGCAGCATGCCCCATCCGGCCTGCAAATGCTGAGGAGCAGAAAGCTAACTGCAGTCCAGCTCACTGGTCTGTTACTGATGATGCACCCCTTAGCAGGAGCTCGGTGAGATGTGTGCCACGATCTCTCCGGAACCTGCACGATGCACAGAATAAAGGGCCAGGAATGGCACCATTCTCGGTGGAGTTGTCAATGCAGCGGAGTAAGTCATCTCCATTTTGCACTGCCCCAGTCCATGCAAATCCATTCCTGCTGGCAGAAAATTGGTTTGGAAAACCTGTGATTAGAGCAAATCACAGCCCTTCCTGCTGCTGACAACTGCCTCCAGGGGTTCAGGCTCCCATCAGGGGTTCGGTGAAACAAAGGGTTAATTACAGCCAGAGTAATGTAGGGCTTGAACCAGCCTAATCAAATAAAACACAGCAGATGGCAGCATTGGTCCATTTTCCTAGCAAGCAAACTCCTTCCCTGCAGTGGTTGCAATGGGGCGCTCACTCTCCCTGACCCCACGGATGGGAGTCTTTACCTTGCAAATTACATCCCTCTCGGAGCTGTGCAAACCCTACATTTATCAAGTCACTTCAATCAGCCATTCGGGGAGTTTCACAGTTGAAGGAACCATTCCGTTTTCACATTTGCTGGGTCTCTCAGCCCAGATGTGCCTTTCTGTGTCAGGGAAGCTTTTAAAACTCTCTCCCTCTCTTCCCTGCCTTACCCTGGGTCTGGCTCGGGCTTCCAATCCTAGGTGTGGGAGGTTATTGCAGTGCTTTCAGGAGGGTCTGACTCAGTGATTTCAGGGCCAGGGGAAGCAGTGGCCAACACAGAGGAGACTCACCCCTTTTCTAACTCCTCCTGCAGTCAGTTCATTGGCTGAGCATGTTTCTATTTGCCAGACTGGGATAAGAGGGTACCGAGATGGCTCAACACTGGGAGAGATTCCTCTCTGCAGAGGGCAAGGGGCTATGTTGTGAGAGTCAGAGAAACCGCAGCATGCTACCAAAGGAGGATGTCCTCTGCCTGGGAAGAACAGTGTCATATCTGCCGAAGATTTCTCTCACGATCTCTTCTTCTTCTTCCTTCCTTCCACAATAAGAGTTTCACAGCTTTGGAGCTTATGTGCAATTGTTTGGGTCTCACGGGCTAATGAAGGTGCCATGAAGTGAGGCCTCTGCGAGAGAAGGGCCATTAGGCTGAGGATGAAATCCAGCTCTGTGGAAAGGGCTGGCACACAGACCACATGTCACTGAGGTCCTTGGAAATGGAGCTGGGGGAGCAGCTTTGAGCATGCTCGCTGACTGGTGTGGCTGCGTTGTTGTGTAAATACAGTCGGTGAACCCCCACTCCACTGCTGCCATCACAGTCCTGCGGCTCACGTACCCGACATCCGCTGGAGCTTGCACCGGATCTTTGAACTGTGAGCTTGTGAAATCGGAACGAATGTCACTGAACCTGAAATGTGCGTCCCAGCAGGCTGGGGCTGATGTGCAAACAAAGTAATAAACAGCTCAGCCTGCCACATCCTTTCACTCTAGCGAACAACTGGACAGAACACACGGAGCCCGAATCTGCACCCCGCATCATGTGCGTCCCACCTCCTGAAGTCCCGGCACTGCTGAGGACGCTTGGGCTGCAGAATGACTCTGCTGGAGAGTTCTAAGGTTCTAAGAGGGTTCTAAGCTGCTAATCCTCTAAGGAGACATTGTTCTGCTATTAACCTAGAACCCTCACTAAGCTACGCATTGTTACTCCAGGACACTTTACAGTCTGCACGAACAAACAAACAAACGCAACCCCGTCCTCTCTCCACCTCGCAACCAAGATTAGGAGCAGAGTTTGCAATGGTGTCTCATATTACTACGGTCTCATTATTGAAATGTAGAAGGAAGTAAATTTCCTAGGACATTCAGATGTCTTATTGTCCAAGGGAATGAAGAGAGCTGCCTGAGATGTCCAGTGAGTTTGGGATGCAGTGTCTCCCAGCAGCACATTCAGTGACACTCTCTAGGGATTTCCCATATTCTGTTGTATAGAAAAACCACTTGGGACACTTGATACTTTCCTCCTTCAGATTTCCCCCAACCCTCACTGAGCACATCCTAATCCTGGTTTGTTATTGTAGGGTTGCTTGTGAATGCTGAGCTGCACATAGGGTTTGTTATTGTAGGGTTGCTTGTGAATGCTGAGCTGCATACAGGGTTTGTTATTGTAGGGGTGCTGAACTATGCAGATGGAGTTAGTTCTTTTCAGGGTTGCTCGGGATTAAAGGCTAGTGAGATCTCACTGCTGGTGGAGGTATCCAGTGATGGCTGCCCTCTGGCCCACGTACCGCCTGCCAACTCCACCTGGTCCGTATGCCACTCAGGCCACACCCCAGGAAACCCTTACCCAGGAGTATAAATCAGTGCCCCTCAATGAGCGGTGCTTGTACCCATCAGGCAGGACAGGTGTGAGTGAACATCACAATAACATACTAGTAATACAAGACATTCTCATTTCAGCTGTGATCTCGTCTAACTGCCTGTGGCACATAGGCCATGGAGCTGCCCCAAAGAACGTCAGAAATGAGTGTGTGCGCCAGCACCAATGGAGTGCAGCCCTCAGCGTAGCGCACCACAGCAATGGGAGGGAAGATCAGGAACAGTGGAGCTAAACTGCCTTAGATCTCAAGCTTAGCAGGATAGGGAACAGGGGCCAAATTTTCAGGGACTTGTAGACTCTAAAGCTCCTTGAAAATCTGGCCCCACATATATGTAAAGCGTTCTGCACTCCTATGGTACTTTGCAAGCCAGAATAATATTGGAAGGAAATTAAGTATCATGGGACATTTAACACCTACGCAGAGCAAACAGGACCTTGGTTATCCCCAGGAGTAAATGTCACACGACTCAGTTGATCAAGAGCAGAAGGATGAAAGGCTGAGTTGAACCTGCTGGGATTTGAACCTGGGTTGCAGGTTCTTCATGTTGCAGGCCTGAGGCTTAGTGGACTGAATGATGGCCTCCGCGTTAGGGGTGGACATGCCTCAAACATGCATTGTAATTAGTGATGAACAGACTTGGTATGGCACAGAGATTCCACCTGGATTCATTATGCTGGCTTGGGCAGACCAGTAATTTTGTGCACAGAACAGGCATTGGGCTCATGGCAATGGCTGTTCATGTGAGCATGCCTGTTTCCACACGGCTGACCATGCTCGTGCGGGTGCTGAGGGATGAAATTTAGGGATTGGTGACTGACAATTTATTCCATGGTATCTGCTCCATGTTCTGTTGGGCCAGCTAGTTGTGGATGCATGAAACAAGGCTTGTAAATCAATAGGCACTTGCCAAAGCTGCCAATTCTTCTCTCCAAGAGAGCCTGTAATCCAGAAAGCAGCCCTCTGGAAATTGTCTTTTGACGGAGCTCCTGCCCAGAAGCCTGGAGCAGCTTCACACCCAAAATCCTTTTCCCGTGTAGAAGTTTGCAAGCTCACCGGGATCTGCGTTAGGTACCAAGATGTATGGCTTGAATAAAGGGACAAGTCAATGGGAGTTAGGTGCCTACTCTGTTTTGTAAACCCCCATTGGCGTCTTGAGGAGCCTAATACCTTGGTAATTCTGCCCCAAAGTCCCTAACAACTGTGCCAGGCAACATCTCTCCTCTGATTCAGGTCTGGTGTCCAGTTCCCGACAGAGCTCCTGCAACAGATTTCACTCCACTGCTCCAAGGGCGATAATACAGTAACCTCTAAATCCTGGGACTGCTACAGACACAAGTGGGACAAGTTCAGGGTTAATAGAGTTGCTCTTGTTTTTAACAGACAGTTCAGTTTCCTGGCTCAGGTTCTCTTTAAAGTATCACCTAACTTAATAATGGTGAAGCCACTCCAGTTTAATTTATTGGCTCAGTGCACACACCCCATGAAGGACCCATGCGAATGGAGCAGATAGCTGAATAATGGGACATTGCAGTCACGGCACAAAGAGAGCAGCACATGCTCGCCGGGGAGCTGCTCCGCTGGTGTGTCGGAGGGCTAATCTTGTGTTATCATCCATAGAATACAATTAGTACAGTGTTATCAGGGTATTAATAGTGTCAGGGTGTGTGTGTGTGCGTGTGTGAGAGAGAGCGAGGGAGAGCTTTGGAGGATGTCACTGTCATGTAATGATAGAGCTGCCAATGTTTAGCCGTGATGAGCTTTCCGCCAACGCCTGGGAAGTGGAAGATTTAGCCAAGCAAATTACTGATCAGGCTAATGTCTGTGCTCGTCAGTCCCACACTTTTATTGCAGCATTTGTGGGCTCACTCTCCACTGGACATGCAGTCTCAAAGGGACGGTTGGTGCAGGCTGGTGGTCATTTTTGGACAAGCAGCGAAGAAGTAAATAAGCTACCGGGAGGAAGTATTTCCCCGAGCAGCTTGTCTGCAGAGCATAGACATCAGCAGGAGTGATTCGAAGCTGAAGCCTGTCCACCTTCTTTTTATCACCGGGTCTATCTAGAGTGCCCGGCTGGACGACACGCACGAGCCCTGAAAGGAACAAGCTTAGTGTGGGTCCTTTTCTGATGGCAGGCACTTGAGTCATGAGTGCATCTCCAGGACGGGCACCCAAGGGGCAGTGCCATCTCGCCATTCCAAGGTGTCTCAAACTCGGCCCAAGGAGGAGCTTGTCAAGGGGCAAGGAGTTCTCTCTCTGTGGGCTCAATCAGCCCTTGGCTTCTCTTGCCCCTTGCCAGGGAGGGAGGTGGAAGTCCCTTTTGTGAGTCTGCTAGCAGCCCAGGCAATACGCTATACTGCTGAGCCAGGGCCCTCGCCCGCTCTCCGCCCATGCCAGGCGCAGAACCGTGAGAGCGAAGTGGGATCAGAAACGCCCAGCTTCCAGCATGGATTCGGCTTCCAGTGTGGAATGGGCTAGTTTCAGTAAAACAGCAATGCTCCTTGGAACTCTAACCCACGTGGTTGTGGAGAAAAGTGTGGAAATATGATCCCCATAGGCCAGAAGACAAGAAAGCAGAACCCCAAAGTTACTATTTAAAAAACAATCTGTCCCCCCCAACAACAAGAACAAAACCAAAACAAAAGCAAAGCCACTTCATGATTTTAGAACCAATCTCATGAGAATTTTCTGGGACTGACTCAGGATTTTTGACTGCTTAGGTTTGGCAGTGCTGAATCTGGAACATTATTTACAGACCAGGAGAATCTAGACATGGGCCTGTGATACAGACTTCAGATCCAGACCCATACCCAGACTTTCCCCTAATCTGAGGGGTGTTTGGGATCTGGGGATTTGGTTGGGACCCATCTCTGTAGAACTCTTCTGCTCAGACAAGTCCCCATTGCCAGCAGCCGAAGAATGAATGAATGAAGAAACCCGTATCCGTGGTCGTGGCGGCTGGTCTGTTAATCGCTCCTAGCGGCAGGTTTCAAGGGACGACGCAGTCGATAAGAAGAGGGTGTAGCGGGTGCAATAAGCATAGCTTTCCTTGGGTGCAGAGCCAACGCTACTTGGGTAATAGTGGCTGGCGGGGCTGCATGATGGGCTCTTCTCTTGTCTGTGAGAACTGCTCTGCCTGTAGGACAGCACTAGGTTAAATCCACACGCAGACCAAGGAGAATGTCGGAGGATACCATTTCGAGAGAGAAACCTCTTCGGACAGCTGGCCCACTCCGGCTGCCATTTGAGCCAGCCCAGCAGGCGACCTGTCTAGTACCCCATTAACTCCGCGATAACCTTTGCATGACATTCCTTCCTGCAGAATGAGCTGGCTGGCACCTGGTGGCTTCCCTACGCTGGAAACAGATGCCGGCAGAAATGCCTAGCAGCGTGGCGTCCAGGAAGAGTGCTAATCCTGCAGGGGCTCTGCTTCTGGACAGCAGATCTCCACCTTGTGGACTGAGGGATTAGCCCAAGGGACCATCTGAATTGGAGCAGCAGGTGCCAATTCTGGCCTCGTCAGCCTCGAGAGACCATGCTGTTCTCTTGATAACTTTATTATTTTAATACAAAAATTGCAGCCTTCTCTTCCTAACTTCAAATAAGGCAGGATGTATCTCTAAGCCTCCCCTTCCTCCGGCTGCAACGGTGATTCTGGGAGAAATTAAATCCCTCCTTCTTTGAGGACAAAGGAGTCAAGGCTTTTCTTTCCCTGGCCCCTGACACTGTAGCAATAGAAAGGATATACTTTGGTACAGCCTTGCATCTGAGGAGCTCCAAGACCTTGCAACTCTCTTGCGAGACTGGGAAGCAAGGCGCAGAGAAGTTGAGTGACACCAAACATTGAAGCAGAATTAGAACCCAGGAGTCCTGACTGTGCTTTTGGATCATGGTGAAAGCAGAAAATGGTAAAAATAGGAACTTCTCCTTGGGATGGCATGTTTCCTAGAATGCTTTGCTCCGTACCCTTTAAAGCTCTTGATCTGTCTGCCTGCTCAACCTCTAAACCCTTCTTTTCTGCTTGCTCTTCTCCAAGCACAACATGGGGGCTACTGGAACAAAATAGTTTAAGAAGAAGAAATTTGCCTCGGTCTTATGGAACATTTCCACGTCTCATGTCCTGCAGAGTGTTTGCCACTTGTGTTTAAAACACCAAAGTTTTCCCCAGTGCATGTACTCTGTGTGCAGGGAGGGGGGTGGGGAGGAGAAAGAAGGAATCATCCACTGTGCTCACTACTCTCAAGAGGTTGACTCATAAGAACGGCCATACTGGGTCAGACCAAAGGTCCACCTAGCCCAGTATCCTGTCTTCCAACAGTGGCCAATGCCAAGTGCCCCAGAGGGAATGAACAGAACAGGCAATCACCAAGTGATTCACCCGCTGTCGCCCATTCCCATCATCTGGCAAACAGAGGCTAGGGACACCATCCCTGTCCATCCTGGCTAATAGCCATTGATGGACCTATCCTCCATGAATTTATCTAGTTCTTTATTGAACCCTGTTATAATCTTGGCCTTCAAAACATCCTCTGGCAAGGAGTTCCACAGGTTGACTGTGTGTTGTGTGAAAAAATACTTCCTTTTGTTTGCTTTAATGACAATAGGACTAAGTAGAGAGGTTATGAGAAGGCGTAAATAACACTTCCTGATTTACTTTTTCCACACCAGTCATGATTTTATAGACCTCTGTCATATCCCCCCTTAGTCATCTCTTTTCCAGTCTGAAAAGTCAGTCTTATTAACCTCTCTTGATATGGCAGCCGTTCCATACCCCTAATCATTTTTGTTGCCCTTTTTCTGAACCTTTTCCAATTCTTTTTTGAGATGGGGGTGTACCATGGATTTATATAGAGGCAACATGATATTTTCTGTCTTATTATCTGTCCCTTTCTTAATGATTCCCAACATTCTGTTCACTTTTTTGACTGCCGCAGCACATTGAGTGGATGTTTTCAGAGAACTATCCACAATGACTCCAAGATCTCTTTCTTGAGTGGTAACAGCTAATTTAGACCCCATCATTTTATATGTACAGTTGGGATGATGTTTCCCAATGTGCATTACTTGTGTAACAACAACTTCCTTGAACCTAAAAAACGTATGAACAATATTCCATATTTGTATATGCTAAGTGGTGAGCATTAGCTACACATGCAGAGCTCTGTCTCTCTTCTCTATGGTGCGCCCCGAGCAGGTACCGCAGCCTTCACCCGTGCTGGGTCCTCATCCCTCCAATTCCAGAGGAGGGGTATCAGCTGTGGGATATTGGGGCTTTTTGCTTTCCATTGAATCGCATGTATGTGATGCAGAGCCTGAGGCAGACTACAGGTGCCGAGCTAGTGCAGGGGGTCTGATCTAAACATTCCTGTGCTCTCTTGGGTGGCCTCACCACTGATGCTTTCCCGACCAGCTCAGAGATAAGCCCTTTGTGTCTATGCCCCTCGCCGATTACTGCTCATACACAGGGCAGAGGCAGGGCAATAGAGGAGACAGTCAGAGATGTTCATGTTCTCCTAGAGACCCAGAAGGAAAAAGCTTTGAGCAGGACAGCCAGGTGGAGTTGGTGAACCTGCCTGGGACTCCTTCCTCTCGCCCTGGGTTAGCGCTGCGGGGCCAGGCCAGATGGACAGGCCAGCCTGTGAATCGATAATTCCGCTGGGCTGGAGGGAGCCCATCTGTTATCAGTTCTGTTGGCCTGCAATGATCCCAAAGCAGCCAACTTTTCCCCAGATAGGGACAGCACCGACAAGGTGAACGACAGCTCACTGGTGCTCCCGCACCCTGATAACAAGACAAGGCCCTGAGGGTGAGACATGCAGGCATTAAGAAAAGTAACCCCCAGTCAGAGCTGCCTCTGTCTCTTCCCGCCAGCACTCTGCCTGCAGGCCTGGGAGGGAAATGGGCCCCAGGCATTACACAGAGCTGGGCAGGAGAGAGCTTTTGCTCCTGCAGAAAATGTCGATGGAAACAGAAACTTTGTTCACGTCACAGCTCAGGGCTGGACTGAGCCCTGCTCCCACCAGCCAGGCAGGGGAGAAAGGCTGCTCCCTCCAGCATGGCTGTAGAGCCCCCCTCCCCACTCTTGGGTCAGGATGACATGGCGGGGGGCGGAGGGTAGCAGAGGGGCTGTGCTCCCCTATACTTCTTCCACCTGCAAGCAGGTAGAGGGTGGAGCCCTGACGCTGCCTCCCCTCCGTGCTGGTTGGACAGGACGGGGACCGGGGAGCTTCTCCCTTTCCAGAGCTGCTCCCTGGGGCAATAGGTCACCTCCAAGTCACAGCTCCCTCCAAGGGGTGCTCCTAGGGCTGAACAGCAGGGCCCCACCCCATAGTCAGGGCTGAGCTAGGCACACACTAGCCCTTGGAGCAGGGAGCCTTTGACTCCAGGTCGCACTGCACCCTATAGTGGGCTGAGGGACCCACGAGTCTTCGTCACGGTTTTGTCTGGGTTACCCAGGCTGTCCCCCAATGTGGAGTCTGGAATAGCAAAGAGTATATTTAAATGCACGTTCCTGTTTGGTTGGAGCGGGATGAGAAGTCTTGGGGCTGGGGTTTGGTGCATGCAGCTTAAATGAAGAAAATGAGAAAACCGTGCTTGTGTGTGTATGTGTCTGCTCCCTGCAACGACCCTGAGATGAACAGGGGATCTACTGGGACAACCCCTGTTACAGTAACAGCTCCCAATCATACAGCACCCTTTGATCTCAAAAGTGCAGCTCAACCTACAGGCATGCAGCACCACCGATGTGCATCCAGGTCTGGGACGGAGGGAAGCCAGGAACGGGAACATAACGTGGAAACTGGAGTCAAGGGAGTTTTGAACAAGGGCACCAGGATCTTATGGAAAGTGCTGTGGGCTGTCAATGTCCACGTGGAGCAGATGGGCCTGGGTGCTTGAGGGCTTGTCTAAGAGTCCTCCATCCAGAAAACTGCGTGGAACACAACTTTAAGGATTACTGGTCACTATCAGTGTAACAGCAGCATGCCCTGAGGTTTTCTGAGACGTGCGCTCTCACACACACAGAACCAAAGAGCAATTTATGTTTTTAAATGATATTTTCCAAAGTTAGAGCCAAATACAAAGTTTTCTCTGGGTACTGATTTATTCACTATTACTAACAATCATTTCCTTGGTGTTACACACCAGTACTGTTGCTAGCGACACAGAAGGTGATTCGAGGTATTGGCAGTTTAATACAGATTCCTGTTTTGTACATTTTTTTTTCATTGGCTAGTGTATCCCACACACCTATCCTTGTGTCACCATGCCTTCTTGGGTCATAACTGAGAATGCCAAATTCAGGACAAACTGCTGAGAAATAGGGCAAACACAACCTAAAACTGGTGGTTATTCTTCCATAAGATATACCAAACCAGCAACAAAAGTAAACTTCTGTTTCATCACATTGGCTAACAAGAAGTCATAAAAGCAGTTTCCTTAGACATTCCAGTTCTTTATATCACCACCAAAAACACTGGGTTGAGAGATGAGTGGTTCTTTAAAATCAATTTAATCAAATAAAAGGTTCTTCTGATCCCAAAGGACCAGCCACACACTCAGGTCAATATATAACTTAGATCTTACCCAAAAATCATGCTGATGCTAATCCCTTAGTATCTAAAATTTAAAGGCTTATTCCTAAAAAGAAAGAAAGAAAGGTGAGAGTTAAAATTGGTTAAAGGAATCAAATACATACAATAAATGCAAAGTTCTTGGTTCAGGTTTGTAGCAGTGATGGAATAAACTGCTGGCTTAAGTCAAGTCTCTGGTTGCTTCCAAATCATTGGAAGGACTTCAGTCCCTTGGTTAGAATGCACCCATTAGTATAAATCCATAGTCCAGAGGTTTGAGCAGGAAAGAGGCAAAATGGAGGAGTTTCCAGGGCCTTTTATAGCTTCTGCCATGTGGAGGGAATCCCATTGTTCTTACTGTGGAAACTTACAGTAACAAGATGGTGGTTGGAGTCACATGGACTAGTCACATGTCCATGCATTTCTCCTAGTCATTGCAGGAAATCATTACCTATACCCCAGACAGCAGGTTTGCAGGAAAGTCCATTCAGTGTAGATGGGAGTCTCCCATGGTCCATTGTCAGTTAAGTGTTTCTTGATGAGCCACTTAATTTGAATAGTCCCTCCAAGATGTGCTGGCTGACTACCTTGTGGGCAGTACCCCAGGAGCAAACATTTGAAATACAGGTATAGAGTAGGGCTGTCAAGCGATTAAAATTAATCGCACTGTTAAACAATAATAAAATACCATTTATTTAAATATTTTAGACGTTTTCTACATTTTCAAATATTGATTTCGATTACAACACAGAACACAAAGTGTCAGTGCTCACTTTATTTTTTATTACAAATATTTGCACTGTAAAAAAACAAAAGAAGTAGTATTTTTCAATTCAACTAATACAAGTACTGTAGTGCAATCTCTTTATCATGAAAGTTGAACTTACAAATGTAGAATTATGTACAAAAAAACCCCCTGCATTCAAAATATGTAAAACTTTAGAGCCTACAAGTCCAATTAGTCCTACTTCTTGTTCAGCCAATCATTCAGACAAACAAGTTTGTTTACATTTGCAGGAGATAATGCTGCCTGCTTCTTATTTACAATGTCACCTGAAAGTGAGAACAGGTGTTTTGCATGGCACTGTTGTATCTAGTGTTGCAAGATATTTACATGCCAGATGCACTAAAGATTTATTTGTCCCTTCATGCTTCAACCACCATTCCAGGGGACATGCATCCATGCTGATGACAGGTTCTGCTTGATAACCATCCAAAGCAGTGTAGACCGATGCATGTTCATTTTCATCATCTGAGTCAGATGCCACCAGCAGGAGGTTGATTTTCTTTTTTGGTGGTTTGGGTTCTGTAGTTTCCTCATGAGAGTGTTGCTCTTTTAAGACTTATGAAAGCATGCTCCACACCTCGTCCCTCTCGGATTTTGGACGGCACTTCAGATTCTTAAACCTTGGGTCAAGTGCTGTAGCTATCTTTAGAAATTTCACATTGGTATCTTCTTTGCATTTTGTCAAATCTGCTGTGAAAGTGTTCTTAAAACGAAGAACATGTGCTGGGTCATCATCCGAAACTGCTATAACATGAAATATATGCAGAATGCGGGTAAAACAGAGCAGGAGACATACAATTCTTCCCCAAGGAGTTCAGTCACAAATTTAATTAACGCATTATTTTTTTTAACAAGCGTCATCAGCATAGAAGCATGTCCTCTGGAACTATGGCCGAAGCATGAAGAGGCATATGAATCTTTAGTACATCTGGATATAAATATCTTGCAATGCCAGCTACAACAGTGCCATGCGAATGCCTGTTCTCACTTTCAGGTGACGTAATTAAGAAGTGGGCAGCGTTATCTCCTGTAAATGTAAACAAACTTATTTCTCTTAGCTATTGGCTGAACAAGAAGTAGGACTGAGTGGACTTGTAGGCTCTAAAGTTTTACATTGTTTTGTTTTTGAGTGCAGTTATGTAACATTTGTAAGATGCACTTTCATGACAAAGAGATTGCACTACAGTACTTGTATGAGGTGAATTGAAAAATACTATTTCTTTTGTTTATAATTTTTACAGTGCAAATATTTGTAATAAAAAATAATATAAAGTGAGCACTGTACACTTTGTATTCTGTGTTGTAACTGAAATAGATATGTTTGAAAATGTAGAAAAACATCCAAAATATTTAGTAAATTTCAGTTGGTATTCTATTGTTTAACAGTGCGATTAATCACGATTAATTTTTTTGAGTTAATCGCGTGAGTTAACTGCGATTAATCAACAGCCCTAGTATGGAGCCAACACTCATAAAATACTAAAATGATACATGAACACAGACAGTATAATCCTAACCAGCAAATCATAACCTTCTCATAGACACCTTACAAGCCACATTTTATACAAGATTTGTTGCAAATATATAACAGTGGTTGCAACAATGATCTATATGGTCATATTTTAATCAGATAATGTCACACCTTCATATGGTCGACACTAGCTGCTTTGCCCAGGGCTGGCTCAATAATGAGCTTTGATTTCTCAGCTTTTCTGTATCTCTCACCGTTTTTGTCTAATGAAAGAGCAAATTAAAGAGGTTAAGGGGAAAAGGGTTGTTTGCAATTGTGAGCAAGCCATTCGGGGCCCACTGCCTGGTGCATTAGACCATGCCAATTAATTATTTATGTCCATGCTGGCTTATTCATGACATGAGATAATTAGAGATAATTAGTTGTAAGAATTAAGAGGTGGGCAGATTGCCAGGTGGTGACAGGAGCAGTGGCTCTGTGGACAGAAATCTCCTTTTCACCTAATCACAAGCCAGTTTTAAGGCACCGGATCGTATTACGCAGCAAGAGGCCAAAGATGGAGTGGGACATGGAGACTGAACGAATTCTTCTTTGGATCATCCCATCCACGAAGGGTTAAGGTGGGCGCGTGAGCTCGCCGCACCCACTGTTCAGTGTGTGGCCCGGCCCCGTTCCGAGCCAGAGGAGATGAGTCTGTTACAACTCCCAGAGAGGTGACTTCACCCGTTAGCTCCAGCTGTGGAGGCGCATGCTCTTAGCTCTGCGGGTTGCTGGTGCCCTTCCAGCTGCTGACCATAGTGAGGAGTGTTAACACTTGCCCAGCTGCTGTGCCTTTTCTACGGCCAAAATATCCCTGAAATTTTAAAAGCCAGCCCCAGTCTCCCCAGGAATGCTCCTGAGGTGTGCTGCGGAGGGCGGGGTGGCGTGAACACGTGCAGCAATCATTACCCACACACAGACGCAGCTCTAGTCCATGCGAAAGCCCCTTTGGCTAAATTTCCACATTAGTATTTCTAGATGAGTCGCCTGTGGCCCCTTCTCTTGCAGATGAGACAAGCTCTCAGCCATGAGCTGTCAGGGCAGATTCCTTTCAAACCCATCTTTGCAGTCCTCTGTTTGATGTATTAAGGTCAGATTCCAGCAGCCTCCAGTGGCCCTTTGGCCTGTACCTGCTGCACGGAGTGCAAACCAAAACCAATCACCAGTTGTGTTAAATTTGTTCGGAATTCTCCTGCCACCTTCCCTGTTTATCAGGCACCATGGCCACCTCCCCTCTTTACTGCTGTCACGCAAAAGGCCAGATCAATGGGCAGCTGCTGCTGTAGCCATGGAAGTAATTCATTAATTAGTCACAGGATTTACGGTATTTCCTCCCCATCTCCTCCTCCTGGCACATTTATCTGGTAATTGCTGCGGTAAAATACGTGTGTGCAGAGAGGTGGGAAGTGCTAGAAACTGGAGCCCGATTAAATGCCTAACCCACGGTGGGAGTTGTTCCATTTACTTCAATGGGCTTTGGATCAGATCCTCAGTCCAAAGGGCTATTATCCTCTTATTTACTTGTCTTCCTCGCACAGTACATCCAACACGTTACATCCCATCTGTTCGTCAGCCTCCCCAAACAGGTGAGCGAGGGAATGGGGAAGATGGAGACATGGTCCAGACAGTCTTGTGAGAACGTTAGAAGCTAGGAAGGCAATTTTGAGCTGCCTGGAGCAGGGTTCATTCCAGACCTGGGGATGGGGGAGGAGAGCACTGTGACGCTGGCTGCCCTGATTGGTACCTGCATCCCCTGCCCGACAACCAACAACTACAAAAAACCCTCCTGTGATTTATAGCCTGAGTTTGAAAATCTCAAGTCATTTCAATGCTGCATATGTCACCTGTGTTTGCAGAGACTGTCACTCAGAGACAGCTGTGCAGAAGTCTGGCTGCCATGCTTAATATTGTCATTGCCACGAGAACAGACGCCGAGAGAACTCGTATGAAATCATTGCAAGTGACTGCGTACGGAACTCAGCTGTTCTGGGCAAACGCAGGCTGGATCTGACCAAGGTCCATCTAGTCTAGTCTCCTGATCATCACAGCACCCATGGGAGGGAGGGAAACATCCTATCCCCACTTTACAGATGGGCCAGCAAGGCCCTGAGAGATTAAAGTGGTCGGGGAGCTTGTAGGCGCAGCTGGGAATAGAACCAGCATCAGCTTAACACTAGCTTGCTATTTGCACCACAAGACCATCCTGCCTGCCTAGCGTGACCCACCTCTAATCGCTACACAGGACAGAGAACATGGAAACTGCTCCTCCAGCAAGGGAATCGTCTGAGTATTGCCTGTGTCTGACACCGGGTGTCGGGAGCCCCAGCTCCGCTACCTCCCATGGGTTCACAACGTATCCCCACAAACACAATGGGATGCTGGGAGCAGAGCCAGGAGAGGGAAGCTAGCTGCAGACAACATCAAATAACTGGCCACTTATTTTAATGTAATTTTAAAAATGCAGTCACTTGATTTCAGAGTGTGAATCTTGCGCATAAACACCCATAATCATACACACAGTTACACACCTGCATGAATGTGCACAACCACACCAACAGGAACACACAGACTCATGCACACACATGTAGTCTCACAGGCTTGCACATATGCGCACACACAATCACACATGACACACACAGTTACACACATTCTTGGGTCTCTGTACATGCACACAATCACACACCCACATCACATGCACAACCCACCAACATTCACACACAGTTACACACCTACAAGCATCTACACACACAATCACACACGTGCACAGCAGTACACATTGTGCAGACTTTCAGCTGACCATAGCAGGAAACCTCTACTCTGCCTTTACACTGTTCTAAAACAATAGTCACGGGAGTAATAGATTTTTCTTCTGCTTGTAGATACAGTTGATCTATGTAGAAAATATCAGCTACCACATAGAAAGGGGTGCAGAGGCCAGGTCCATTAAATCTGTTGGAATTGGTACATTCGACGCAAAAACTGCTATAACTTAAAGTCAGAGTCTGAATAATAGAGCTCTGAGCTCAGGCCCACAAGTGAAATAGATGATTGTCATATTGCCTTCAACACAGAAACACAATCTGAAATCAATTTCTTCTGTTAGCTAGAGAATAGGAAGAAACACCCAGGAAACATCAGAAAAGAATCCTCGTTCCACTTTTATATTTAAACAAAGCCAAGCCCCCAGGCAGCTCCTCTCTTTGGAAAGTGGATGTGAGGCCCCCTGCACCGAGCCTTTCAACCCACCATTGATTCCTGCTTCCCACACGGGTTTGCACATCATTAAAAATAATAGCTCCACTGGACCTCACCAAAAGGTTTAGGTAGATTCGAAGACTGTTGTAAGTTACTGTTCTGGCTGTGCTGCCTTTGGTGCCTGAAGTGGCAGCATAATTTCATTAAAGGCTGCTCACAATTAGCTATAGAATAAAGACACCGAAAGCAACTCGGATTTGTGGGTGAGGAGACTATTTCTGGGGCTAGCTGAAAAAGAAGTCAAGTTCAGAAAACCACAATCTCCCCCCATCAGGACCTAGGAGGCAGGGGGAAGGTCTTGGAGATGAGGCTGGAGGAAGGGGCTTGACCCACTTCAGAATTAAATTCAGAGACTGTCAAGGATGGCTTTGCAACAGGAAATGACTAGAATTTAATTTTAGGAGTGTCCTGAGCTACAAGAACAGAAATCTTACTGAGGTTCAACACTGACCCTTAGAATCAAGGCCAAATCCTGGCGCTGTTTAACTCAAAGGGAGTTTTGGCACTGAGTTTGGCTGTCTCCTGACAGCCAATATAAAATCACTAGTTAGATGCTATTGTCTTTTTTAAATGCTCCTGCAATAAATATGTTTAAGAGGTGGGGGAAGTAATGGGGAGATGGAGGGCCTGATTCTGATCTCACTTGCACCATTGCAAGTGAGGTCAGGGGGAGGGATAGCTCAGTGGGGGGCATGGGGTACACTCCGGCACTGCCCCCCTCCCGCCCGGGCCTGGACGAGGTGGGCGTCATTGGGGCGTTCCCACCCCAGATGTCTATGGCGCTATGAGAGGGAATCAGTGAGAGGTGGGAAACTCAGCTAAAAGCAACTTGCTTTGGGGTGGGGTGACCAGATAGCAAGTGTGAAAAATAGGGACAGGGGGTGGGGGGTAATAGGGGTCTATATCAGACAAAGCCCTGAATATCGGGACTGTCCCTATAAAATCGGGACATCTGGTCACCCTACTTGGGGACATGGACTCCAGCTGTGAACTGAATCTGGTGCAGCTCAAGGCAAGGTGGCTGCTGCCCTTCCTGGATTCGTCTCCCCTGCCCCGTCCCCTCCCTTCCACCCCCACAGCAGCACCCAAAGAAGCAGCACAGGCAGGGTTTGGTTTGTGCATTCCCAGGAAAGTTCATCTCAGACACAGGCTCTGCCCCGCCCCTCCCCTCTCTCCCAAACAGCCGAAGCAATGGACTTCGAGTCCTTCTCGGTACATTCAGAAGCATGATCCTGTCTGCAGAATTCTGAATCTTTGGAGGTTTCTATGTAGATCTATTGTATTCTATATTTTTTAACCTCAGCTAGTTTCAACAACAAGCATCTGCTGCAAAGCACCCCGGCCCCATAGCTGCTGCTTTCTCCCTGTGACCGTGCCTGGCCCAAGCATCCTGTTAGCTCAGAAGTCACGTGCTACCTCACTATAATATTAAGCCACAAGCATCCTGCCAGCAGATGCTTCCCTTATGAAGCTTAAAGCAGCACACTGATGCTGAGATTAATGAATGTGTAACTAGTTAAATGGCCTTAATTAATGTACGCTCTGGCTTTGGATGTGTCTTGGGGTCAGAACACAGAATGGGCCAAAAAGAGCATCTTGGCAGGGGACTAATCAGCCCGTCAGTCTGTAGCCAGGTGCGGAGGGAGACACAGTCGCTGTAATGTTGGAGTATCGGATTTTTCTGGATTAGCTATTCTGCTCTGGATAGCAGAGGAGTTTCTAACTAATCCAGTCATTACAAAGGTACTTAAAAAGAGATTACAGGGTTTAGTCTGTCAATGAATTTCACGGCTGCTCAGTGTAATTGTGCCACCGTCTCCATAAAGCCTGATTGTTTTAGAAAAGTGGCCTGACTCCTTGCATTCCGCCGGCCGCACCGTGGGGCAATATTTTAGCCAGCAACTGGGCCAGAGGAAGGGTTATCAGGAGGGTAGAGTTGGGGATACATCAGGAGGAAAAGGTCACACTGGGAGGGGATTAGGTTACATTGGTTCAAGCAGCTTTGGCTCCAGGGCACCTAGATTAATTCTAGTTCCACCGTCCTGGTTCTTTAATATGGTGAGAGCTGTTGTCTTATATTTAGGTTGTTGGCCTTCTGGGGTGGGGACTATGTGTGTCTGTGTTCTTTGTTCATGGAGTCCTGGTCCAGGATGGAGGCTCGAAGGTGTTACCGCAATGCAGATGCAAAATCATAATCATTGTAATCCTTAATAATAAAAGACAAATCGGAAAAACAGACTTTTTAAAAGTTTCCCCTAAAAAAGGTAAAAGTAAAAACCCCACAGTCAAGAGAGGAATGCTGGTCTTGTGGTGAAGGTGCCAGATTGGAACTCAGGAGGTCTGGGGCAAATTTCTGGATCTCCTATGGACTCCCTGTGTGATTCTGGTCAAGTCACTTAATTTCTCTGGACCTCCTTTCCTCATCTGTAGAACCAGGACGTTGACCTTTCTTTCTTGGCTGTCGTGTCTAGTTAGAGTGAGAGCTGTGGTGGGAGGGAATGTCTCAGTTTGTGTATGTGCAAGGCCCAGTCGCTCTTGGGATGAGAGACGGTTGAAACTTTTCTGTCAAAACTGTTTTATGATGGAAAACTGGGTTTTTGACTAAACAAAATGTTTAGCTTTTGTGCAGAAAAAAATGATTTTTTAAAAATAAAAACAGAGCACTTAAAAACCTAGACGGTTTTGTTTTTTGGCTGAGAAACCAAAATATGGTTCTGTCATAGTGCCTCATGGGAAATGTAGTTCTGTTCCCTCATGTGCCCATTCTCTTCTATGGGCTGGGCTGCTTGGCTGTGCTTTACCTCCCAGGATGGGAGATGTAGTCCAACCCAGAAACTCACCCTATAGAGGAAAAAGAGAGTGAGAAGCAATTGAACTACAACTCCCATGAGCCTTTTCCAGATATTTTGAGTTTGGGCCAAAATATTTTTGGTTTTGATTTTTTTTGCCAAAAAGTCAAAAATTTCCACACCAAAAAATGGTCGTTTCTGACCCATTCTAGCTGGGGCCTCTACCAGGGCCGGCTCCAGGCACCAGCTTAGCAAGCAGGTGCTTGGGGCGGCCACTCCGGAGGGGGGCGGCACGTCCAGCTATTCGGCGGCAATTCGGCGGAGGGTCCCTCACTCCGACTTGGAGTGAAGGACCTCCCGCCGAAGTGCCGCGGATCGCGATCGTGGCTTTTTTTGGGGGGGGGGGGGGGGGGAGGGCTGCTTGGGGCGGCAAAAACCCTGGAGCCGGCCCTGGCCTCTACGCTCTCTCCCAATACAGCTACAGTAATAATAACCACCGTGGAACCTTCCAGGCCTTTAAAACAAGGGTGCACACTATTTTAAAAATCCCCTGCAGCTCCCCTAGTTTAATTCTGTCTCTCTGGGCCTGACCTCTCACTGGGCTGTAAGAGTCACAGTCATAATAAGCAGGAGGCTCATTACAAGGATCTTTTGCTTCGTGACAGGAAAATCATGGGGCCAACAACACACAGGCCTGCCTATGCAAACACAACGTCCTACTTTAAATCATTACCATTGGGTGACTTATTTCTGCAGCGAGTGCCTTGTGCAGGGCTAAGCTGCTTTCTCCCCAGAGCTCCCTGCTCAGAGGTCACACTCTCAGCTCATCCACACGGCACTCTCTATCATTTTCATTACCACGTTGGTTTTTATAGCAAGAGACAGAACATATCCATCTTGTAAAATGCTTTTGTCAGACAAGCCGGGGAAGGTATTAAGAAGGTGGAAAGGATGGAATCAGAAAGGAGCAGGCAGAGATAAAGAAGCACTCGACATTTATTAACTATAGAAAGAAGTTAAACCCTGAAACGTATCCTCTCCACTTATTGTTCTGATTACTGGGGAAGCGCCGCAGAGCAAAGAGAACGGTGCCATTGGAGGAGAGGAACCCGAGTGGAAAATGCCGGCCCAAGTCTGATTAACTCCCTCCCCCACTCCCAACATTGGTCCCTCTCTTTAACGAGGAAGAAGAGACTCTTTTCTTTTCCTTCTCCAAATGTGAGGAGAGATTTGAATTTCTAATCAAGAGCTGAATCCATCTGTGTGAGAGAAACTCGGCTTGACAGATATTCTCCTGAGTTGGGAGAGACATTCCCGCAAAGGGGAAGGGGAACAGGCTAGTGGAGCCTGGTGGCAAACAAGGGGATTAACTTAAAGCCCTTTTCAGCATCTTGCTTCTTATATTCTTGTGCACTCCGGTGCCGATGCAGGGCCCATCCAAGCCAATGGGACTCTCCAGTGGGGTTTGGATCAGGCCCTCGGATGCTATGAGGATGGGGCTCATGTGAGCAGAAATGGGGATCTCTATGGGCAGGGCGGCCCCCAAACAAAGCAGAATGGTGCAGCTTG
This sequence comes from Emys orbicularis, assembly GCF_028017835.1. Lineage (NCBI taxonomy): Eukaryota > Metazoa > Chordata > Testudines > Emydidae > Emys > Emys orbicularis. The sequence goes on along the minus strand of NC_088705.1, from coordinate 2,858,901 downwards.
GCCCGGGGTGGGGCTGGGTGGGCACCAGGTCCTGAGTTCCACCTGTAGCTGATGCACATGAGCCCTGTTGCATCCATCACTTGCCGCTAGGGATTGTTGTTACATTTCAAGCCCTGGCCTCTCGGCCTCACTTGCAGTAGGAGTTAGCAGCACCCTGAGCAGCCTCACTTACCTGGCGAGTGGGATCCTGGCATCTGTGACCTGTCACCAAAGGGTCAGTTTGGAAACGGTGCCACAACTGTGGTGAGGAGACATGAATCCATGAAGCCCTCACTAATTAGAATTCACAGCAGATAAATTAGTACCCCTTTGACTACAGATAGGGAAACTGAGGCACCCAGCGATGACAATAAAGTGACCTGCCTGAGTTCACACAGTGAATGAGCCTGGAATAGAAGCCAGGAGTCCTGATTCTTAGTCCCTTCTAGAGCAGTGGCTCTCAACCTTTCCAGACTACCGTACCCTTTTCAGGAGTCTGATTTGTTGTCCGAATCCCCAAGTTTCACCTCACTTAAAAACTACTTGCTTAGAAAATCAGACATGAAAGTGTCCCAGCCACTGTTATTGAACAATTGCTCACTTTCTCATTTTTACCATATAATTATAAAATAAATCAATTGGAATATAAATACTGTACTTACATTTCAGTGTATAGTATATAGAGCAGTATAAACAAGTCATTGTCTGTATGAAATTTTAGTTCTGACTTCACTAGTGCTTTTTATGTAGCCTGTTGGAAAACTAGGCAAATATCTGGATGCGTTGATGTACCCCCTGGAAGACCCCTGCGTACCCCCAGGGGTACCCATACCCCTGGTTGAGAACCCCAGCTCTAGAGCATGTGGCAAGCAAACTCACTCTGGGGATGAAATTCACCTCTGTGCAAAGAGCCCGTACCAGCCCGATGCACCATGAGTCTCACTTCAGCTGAAATGTTTTGAAACAGTTTCCAAACTTTTTTTTTCAAGTCAAGAAAAATGATTGAAAGTGACCCTTTCCCTTTCCCTTCCCCTCTCCCGAAAAGTTTCATTTTCAATGAACTGACATTTGTGAGGGGAGCAGGGGGGCGGGGGAGATTTGTGCCTGCCAGGAACAGCAAAGAGGAGAAAGCAAGTCCCAGTGGCCTTATTTTCATAGGCAGGGAGCGTCTGCGGCCTCCAGTACATCAGTGATGGCTGCTCAGCATCTCTGGAAATCAGGAACCAGAATCTGGATTCTCGGGCTTGCTCTGAGTCACCCTCGCCGGGAACACGTCGGCCTCGGGGCACTGCAGGAAGAGTCTTGGGCACAGCAGGTGGAGCTGGGTGGGGAAGCCGGGTTTGCCTCAACAGGCCTTTGCCATCGACTAGCAGCAGTGGGTCGTTGGCTATTTCTAGGGGGTTGTGCTTGCATGAGGGGCCTGATCTCACACCAGGCAAGTCTGTGGGAGTTTTTCCATTTGCTGCATCGGGAGCAGGATCCCGGCAAAATTCCTTCCCGAATAGCACAGACTTGCCTCAGTGGCGGGGGTTTTCGTCGGTGCCGATGGCAATACATTCCCTTGAGAGTGTTATTTTGTGACCATAAAAGAAGCAGGGGAACGCAACGCTTCTCCCATGAAGCAGAAAGCAAGGGAGGGCAGGACAGCTTCTCTCTGTCACGCATTTTGGTGACTCACCTGACAAGGCAAGATTTTTCCTTCCTCCTTCGGCCTATGGGGCTCTAGTTATTTCGCTGGTGTCTGGGGTCCGTAAGATGTCATTTACCGGCCAGCAGCTGGCATGCAATTTCATGTCTGTCAGATTCACAAAGGTGTTTTCTTCAGCAAACGCTCCCAGAACGGAATGGGATGTGGGTGATTGCTTTGTCAGGGCAGCATTTGCATACAGTTTGGGCGCTGGCATGTTTGATTCTCCGTGGCAAACAGTGCGGCAAAAAAAAACCCTTGCTTTCCAAAGGGACTCTGCCCAGGGACAATGATAATAACAAAATGTCTCGTGCTGTAGAGCGCTCGTCATCTCGAGAACTAAAAACACGTTAGAAATGGCCGCCTGTGCTCTGACTCCACCGCCTACCTCGACTCCCAACAACCTGTCGAGCCCGGCCTGCTCCCCCAACGCGAGCGTACCCCGTCCTCTCTGCCCTGCTATCTGTCGCCTCCCCCCTCGCCACCCTAGCTGAGGCGCCGAGTCAGCAAGGTACTTTAGCAGCTGCCTCACTTGAAGCACCTGAGTTGTTCCTATTGACTGGAATGGGACAATTCCCGTTCTTAAAGCGAGGCACCTGCTTAGTTTACGTAGCTTGGTGAATCGGGGTGTTAGGATGTGATACTGCAGTTATAAGACTCCAGATGGAGTCTGGGATCTCTCTGGCCCCAGCAGGATCTGAGACTAAAAGACAAGCGGGAACAAGTGGGTGAAACGTCACTCTGTGGGTGAAATTCCCCCCATGCAGAAGGCCGACCTATGGCCCTACTTAAGTCTTACTTCAGCCCATAGACTTAGGTGGTGCATAGGCCTCGGCGGGCTGGTGGATGGAAGGGCATGTTTAGCATAGACCAGCTGTGCACAACGAGGGGGTATAACCAGCCAGCTGGTAGCCTAGTCCCAGGCATTGCAACAGGAAACAGGATTCACAGCTGAACATTTCAAGCCTTGAGTCAAATCCCCAAACTCATGAGGTCGGCTTAAAACTTGTTTGATTTTAATGCATAAATAATACCTAGGACAATAAAATAATAAGTTGTGGGTTCTTTGTCCTCTGGATTCTGAGCCTTTGAGGGACCCTTGGGCCACATTTTCAAGCTTTTCTCTGCAACCAGGAGGGCTAGAGACTTACTTATTCTTTTAAATGAAAGCTGAGATTCTCACCTAGGGCATTTCTACACCGCAGCTAGGAGCATGCTTCCCTGCATGGGCAGACAGACGTGTTAGCTCTGCTCGAGCCAGCATGCTAGAAATACCAGCGTGGCCACGGCAGCAGAGGTTGGTTCAGACTCGGATGGGTGGCCCGAGCCACTGCCCGCCCGTGCCACAGTGACCAGGCTGCTATTACCACGCTAGTGTGTGTCTGTCTAGCTGCACGGAGAAGCGCAGTCCCAGCCCCCAATGACCTGCCTCAGCAGCCGGAGCTTTAATAGAAACACCAAATAGCGTGAGACCCACGATAAAATCACGGGTTGGCAACACTGCATCAGGCAGTTTCAATAGGTTTTGCTGCCCATGCTTTCTAGTACTCAGCCCTCCTTAGCCAGATGCTTGTAACAGCTCCATTGTCTCTGCGGGCCTAGTCCCTAGTGGGAAATGCAGGGTTAGTTGTGAAGTTTCTTTTCTTTCATGCAGAACTTTGGCACAGGCTTCCTGAGCCTGGAGGCTTCTCTTTCTTTCTTTCTTTCTTTCTTTCTTTCCTTCCCGTTTTGTAAATTTTTTGAAGAGCCTCTCAAATGTGACCAGACTAGTAATGAAGAGGCTGAGAGGAAATCGATAAGGCAGCGGAGTGAGCAAAAACTAATGAGAATCTGTAGCTGAACCTAACTACGTCCACTTGACAGAAGGGAGCGTGTGTGCCAAGCCCCTGCGCCCCAATGCCTGGCAAGCTCCCGGTGCCCTGGAGGCAATATTGACTTACAACAAACAACCGATATTACATCATAAATAACAGCGCTGGAGATGTACCCCACACAGTGCCGGGTGACGAGCGAGAGTGTTGCGCCACCTCAGGGAGGCAGCCTGAAAGCGCAGAGATGGAGACGTCTGGGAGCCATTCTACCAGAGGGGGAAATTCACCCCTCGGAAGAGGGGCCAGCACAAGACCCAGGCAACAAAGCTAGTGGAGAATTTTTTGACCACATGTTTTTTTCATCAGTCTCCAGCACTGAGCTCCAGAGTGAGCCTCACTCTGCAGGGAGAAGAAAGGAGGATTTAAGAGATTCTCTTTTCTCCCTTTATCTAGTTCAGTGCACACAAGTGCTGCGTGCCTGGCACTGCTTGGGCTGTACAGATGCTTTCTCATCTCGGCAGTGCCTCTGCCATTCATTGCATGCTGCTCCTTTTAGTGGCCCAGAAGGGCCAGACTTCAGTGTTTCCTCACAGGTGAATTAATTAATGAGTGTTTGCTTGCACAGGCTGTTTAACCCGCATTCCCTACTGGATTTGGTGTTGCAGCGGGAGGTTTCCTTTCCCAGGCCTGCTGCCAGGGGAGGGTGCGTCCTTGCAAAACTTGAGTGGGTGGATGGAGGACAGCACTAAATCCAGTCAGCTGGGTCCCAGTGTGATGTCCCGCCTGCAGCGTGGGGCTTCTGAGGTTACAGCCATTACAAGCTCCTGGCCTCTCAGATCGTCCATAAAGCAGTGGGGTAGAAGGCTTCTAGGCTAGACCCAGATTCTGCTCTCCTGGAGTTCTCCTGCTGTGAATTGCTGGCGGGTATCCATGCCAGAAATGCATTTAAAACACACAGACCAAAACACCTAGAGTCAGGGAGAGATGGCGGCACGGGAGCAAAGGGGCTATGCTGAATGCTAATGGTGATAGAGCGGGACAATGCCTAGATACCACAGTGATGGCACCACAGGAATGTCGAAGGAAGCTATATAGAGGGCACCAGAGAAGGGGGGCCCTTGTGTAAGGGCATGGGCTGCAGAACAGCGGCCTGGTTTAATAGATTTCAAGCCCAGAAGGGACCATTGTGATCATCTAGTTCAATCTCCTGTATAACACGGGCCAGAGAACTTCCTCACAATAATACCTATGGCCCATCTAAAAATTGCCAGTGATGGCGAATCCGCCAGAACCCTGGGTGAGTTGTTCCAGTGGTTACTTGTGCATTTAGACCGCACGCTCTTTGGGGCATGGGCTGTCTTTTTGCTATGTGTATGTACAACGCCTAGCACGATGGGCGTTATCCCTGCCTGGGGGCTCTCAGGGCTGCTACAGTACAACTGATGATAATGATCGCTGTACAGCAGTCACCGTTAGACCCTTAGACTCACCATTGGCAGGTAGAGTTGGCGTTGCCATGGTGTCTGCAGTATTCCTAGAACTCTGAGCATGAAGTAATGCAGGTTAGTCCACATGCCCCTCTGGGCACTGGCACTGTAAAGAGTCAGGCGTCTGTCAGGGTTTTAGGGTGATGGCTGCACAGGGACCATGCCAAAGCAGAGCACTGCTCCGCCTATTGTTTTTCTGGTAGCACCTAGAGATCCCGGCCAAGCCTGAGGTCTCATTGTGTTGGGTGCTACACATACACCTCATAAGAGACAGTCCCTGCCTTGAGCTTACAGCCTCCAGAGACAAGAAGGGCAAAGGGCGAGAGGAGAAAAAAGAGGCCATGAAAGTGAGTAGCCCCAGGGCATGCAGCACATCAGGGAATAGAACTGCCATCTCCTGAGTCCCAGTCCCGTGCCCATTCACTCATCTCCTTGCCTCAACATTGGCTCATATAATCAAGTTTACCATCTCACGCCATACTAGCCATGCCTGCCTCCAGCCGTACTGGCTATCCCACCTGCAATAATGTCTGATGCTTCAGAACAAGGGAGGGAAGAGTGATCGGCCATTTGCCCGCTTCTGATTTCGGTTCTTTTCCATTTTGGCCTGCAGTTCTACAGCTCTGACCTGATGATTCTGAGTCTGTTAAGGCACCAGAGAGCACAATAAGTAACGCAGAGGTGATATTTGCTTACTCAGTATCTGGAAAAGGTGTTGCTAGAGCAATTGTCTTCCAGCAGCACATTGTTCAGCCTTTCCCCCCGTGCCTAGGGTTGGCTTTTGTCTGCTATGGAGGCTGAATAGTCTCCCTTTGCCTTCAGAGGCAGGATCCCTTTTGCCAACCCAGCCCCTGTTCTTCATGAATGACCATAGCGGTTAAAGCCAAAATGTGCAGTTCATGGCCCAGGCAGCAAGACACTTGGGGATGCTGTTCTGTGCCTGGATCGTGCAATCTGCTCCTTGAAGCTATAGCACTGAGTCCCTCATAACTTTGCACGGCCTGGGGCAGAGAGAGATGTCAGCTGTGTTGGAGTTCCCGGAAGTGGGACCCTGCTGTAGGCCATGGTTTCGCATCACCCAAGGGGCTTGTGGGCAAATGTCAGGATGGGGATTCGGCCCTTGTATTGCCAAACAGGAGGGGGATTCGGCTAGATCCCGGCTACATCAGAGGGAGCTCCAGGAAGGTCCCGTAAGGAGAAGGTTGAGCACCGCTGCTGTAGAAGGCAGGTGTTGCCATGGATGGCTTGAAAGCGAGAAAGGAAATACGAATTCCTTAACATCAGCAGGCGCAGCAGAGCTAGAACGGGAGGGGTGCTCCCTGCATGAGACTGGATGCTGATTATTCTTGAGTGGACTGAAGTGGTTGATGAATTGCTGTCTGTGCAGCCATGGAATAACAACCGGGCTTGGGTCTGAAGGACCCAAACCATGTGCATGGCCTCTGTGAGCCATCGTGCATGGACTGCATATGGCGCATGGGCAGAGGATGATCCAGAGTGCTGCGGTGCAGGCTTCTGCCCTAAATAGGCAGCAGCACATTGTGTAAAGGAAAAGCCCCGTCTTGGACTTAATGAAGCCATTAGCTGCATGGGAGACCAGACTAGACGGCCCCAGGATCTGCTCCTGTATTGCAAATCCTCCACTAGTTTGTGACCAGTGCTAGAGCAGTGGCAGGAGATTTTTCAAATATCTGGTTGCTGCTGCCCGCCAGAGAGCAGATGTCGCCCTTAGCTCAGTCGGTAGATCTTTAGACCCAGGGGTTCTTTCCCACAGATGACCCAGACAAGGGCCTCCTTCCACTTAAGTTTGCAAACCCTACGTGTGGATACTATGGCGCTTATGGCTCCCTAACCAGCTGCTGCTGAGATGAAAACCCCCCCCCTAACTTCTCACAGCCACATGATCTAGTCCTCTAGTCAGGGAACATAATCGCTATGTGCTATTGCGCATTAGAAGCCCTATTCGCGCTAGAATTAGATGAACCTTCATCATTACTTGATTCTGTGCCAGTCCTCATGGCACGTAGCTCAGCATCACCCACCTTCTGAATGGCATGAAAGCAGCATGGGACCCCCAGAGCTAATTCAGCAAGCTCCTGAGGTGCCCATTGCTGCGTGGCACGTTCCAGACCTGTTGGGAGAGCACAGGAGCGGGAAATTCGGGGACCAAAAGTTTTATGAGATGGAAATGAAACCCTGGGCCTAGGGGCATCGGATCCTCCTTCCCCACCCCACCGGAAGAATTTCTTTGGTGCATCAAACGCAGGTTGTAATGTTATTAACTTACCAGCCGCGAGCTGGCAGAAAAGCAATCATGGCTGTTTCTCCAAAGACTGAGCCAGGGGATAATTGAGTTGAATGGAAAGGAATTACTGCTCTTTGTTGTCTGGTAAGCAGATGATGAGTTGAATCTCCCAGTCCTTCCATATTGATCCAGTTTCTGGTGATTCAAACAGACTTTAGAATTAAGGAATAAAGTTGTTCAAAGAGGCTCTGATACTCTCTGTAAAACTTGGAAAAAATTTCTGTTTAGAGATGATTCCCCTTCTTGCCTTGGGATCCGGATACAGTGCTGGGTTCATTATAAATGTCTACGACAGACAGACCAATGATAGACAGACAGACAGGTAGATTCTGGTTAAATTCTATCATCAGGCCACTATCCCGCCCTGGGGATGTGGTGAGAGCACATGCATTTTAGGGCTGGACAAGACCCACTAATTCTGGAATAGACTTGGTTCTAACAGACCCAAATAAACAATGTTGTGCTTTCCAGGCTGCAAAAGGAGAGTCTAGTGAATGTCTCTGACAGCAGTGCTCAGTGCACGACACGTGTGTATGAGCCCTGCCATCGGTTAGAACAAGAGGAGAAGGATACCCAGCAATGAATGAACTAAGCATCAACCAAGCAGCGTAATGGGTCAGGGAATGGGTGATGGGTTACAGAGCCTCCCACTCCCATCCTGGTCAGAAGTTCAGTCGTGATCAGAACTGATGCCTCCCTGAAGATCGTTTACGTATGCGGTTCATGTGCCCATCTCACATAACCTGCTACCTCGACCGGCAGTCATGGCAAAGAGACCAAGGAGCGAATGGCGTGTGGGGAATTGAGTTAGTGCTCCTTCCAGGGCCCGGCACAAAGGCTGTGTGGGTGGCAGCTGGAAGCCTGTGCAGTACACGTGCCGGGCTGAATTTTGCACTTTTTCAGCTTCCGAGGCTGTCAGGTCCAGCTCCTTGCAGAAAAGAAAATCAGGGAGGACTCCTGGGAGGTGCCATGATTTGTGGTTCGCTATAAGGAGGCTGAGATCTGGAGCCTGGAACTTACATACCGCCCTGCCCTAATAGGGAAAAGTCTGTAGCCATAAACCGCACTGCTTCTGCATGATGGATGCTGAGATGAGAACTCGGCCCAGAGGCCACATGAATGTGCCTTCTAACATTGAAGGGAGGGGTCCGAACGGATGTAGAAACGCCCCACCCCCGCAGAGTTAGCAGTTTCCCAGTCTGAACCGAAACACCAGCTGAGAGCGCTGCGGGGCCCCTGTTCTGCTACCTCCCTTTTGCTGCAGCGCTTTGAAGGTGAGCCGCCGCCGTACTTGCAGGAGCTGAAATGCAGCCTGAATCCTGAGAACGCAGAGTGTATTGAAAGATCACTGAAGTTTCTGTTATTGAATGTAGAGTGCACTGGGTGGACTGGCAGAAAATCAATCCTGAAATATAGCCGCCTTTACTGCTGCCTCTAAATAGCTCGGTTATGATTGTTTTAAGGTGAAATTATTAAAGGTCACAGGAGGTCAAGTACACAATGTAATATAGCTGAAAATTGCTGCCTTTATCAAAAGTTGAGAAAATAATACTCTTGTTCCCTCTCCCCAAGGTGAGTCGCTGTTTATTTTACTGTGAAAAATAGCCACTGAGGCTCTTGAAATGGGCCATTGATAAAAAAAGAGTCCAGCTGTTAGAGGGATGCACCAAGCGTAGGCTGAAACATTCAGATCCTGGGTGCACATCTGGGCTCCCAAATGGAAATGTGATCAGGGAAAAAACCCACATCTTCAGAAACAAGGCGTTGATTTCAATGGTGCGGTGACGGTGCCCCTCACTGCAGGGAGCCCTGTCTGTGGTACACAAGCACTAGGCCAAGGATACAGGCTATGTACAAGTTGTCAGTGGATGTAGCGAAAACCCCAGGTAGCTGGAGAAGTCCTAATTCACAGCCGTGGCGTAAACATGTTAAAAGCATTTTTCAAGCATAAGTGCTATAGAAACGTGATTGTCGCTAGTCTCACTAATCCCGTTGTCAGCATCTGGCACATGATAGCCATAGACTAGCGCTGACGGGGGGAAGGCACGTCCTTTTCAATGCCAGGGGAAGGACCGAGTGTTGAATGAATTCTTACGTCACAAGCTGCACAGTGCAGATGGGGGCTGTGTGCTATTTATTTACAAGGCAAATCCTGACCGTTCCGGTCCAAGCTGGGCACTGCCGTGACATTGCCTTAAAAAGTGAAACGGGCCAGAGGGCTTTGCAGTGGCTTTTGGGTTAGGCCTCGTTTTGAGAATCGAATCCTTGCAGTCAGGAGTGAGACAGTCATGGGAGAAGCTCCTCGTAAACATCTGCACAACTAACTCCTTCTCTTCTTTCAACTCCTTTCTCACAAGTCTCCTTGCCCATGGCTAGGCTGCCGAGACCACTGTCTTTCAGGGTGATCGGCACAGGCCCATTGTTTCCCTGCACTCCTCATCTGTCCGTATCCATCTGGTGTCTCTTGTCTTATACTTGGACTGGAAGCTCTTTGGGGCCGGGACTGTCTTTGTGTTCTGTGTCTGTACAGCGCCTAGCGCAGCGGGGTCCTGCTCCATGGCCGGGGCTCCTCGGCACTATGGTAAAAAAAAAAATGCTTCAAAAGCTTTAATTTACGCTCTATTTGTATCTTTGAGCCTCGTCTCCAGGCCCGTTGATTTTACTCATTGCCTGGGCTCCTTACCCTTCTGTCAATTGTCCTGAGGCAAGCCAGCTACACCCATTTTCAAGACTGTCTCTCCAACTACTGGGGTCTAGAAACTTGCTCTTTCTAAATGACAGGTTTCAGAGTAGCAGCCGTGTTAGTCTGTATCCGCAAAAAGAACAGGAGTACTTGTGGCACCTTAGAGACTAACAAATTTATTAGAGCATCCGAAGAAGTGGGTTGTAGCCCACGAAAGCTTATGCTCTAATAAATTTGTTAGTCTCTAAGGTGCCACAAGTACTCCTGTTCTTTTTGCTCTTTCTAAAGGAAATGAAAGCTGCGATTCTCCCATAATCACTTGTCTCCAGGAACTGAGGCTGTGAGTAGAACGTCGGCAGTTAAGTAGCAGGGTTGGCAACACTGGAGACTGAATTTGGACCCAGGTGCCAGGAGAGGATTCTGCATCAGTGAGATAGAAATAATAATGTTATTGAGACGTGGGCTTTGCTCCATAAACATACCCTGAGCAGCGTGACATATGCCACGGCAAGGACGTGAGAGCAGTCAGCAGAATATTTAGATTGATGAAGAGGCCGACCAGAGCAGGTTGAGCTGGTTCAGTTTGCCAAGGTGCCCTAGTGGTTCCAGTCTCTGCCATTGCAAACTGAAACCCTCCTGCAGCAGTGCCCGTGAAAGGGAAATCTCCTGAAGTGCTTTCTGCATGCTCATGAATTAGCAGCTAACGCCTCTGAAGAGATAGAGATTTATAGCAAGAGGGGAACATTTCAGACAGACTGGCATTGTTTCGGACGGATTTATAGTGCATGTCTGCTAACCCTGCCTCTCTTTGTGGCTGCTGCATTATCCCATGTGGACTGTGCGGGGTGAAATTTGCAAGCACAAACTTGGGGCTAGATGAACCGATCTGGGGAGGAAAAGCTGAACTGTGTCTGAGCAGCACTGGACATCTCTTAAGGTGTTCAGATCAGATAAAACAACAGGATTATTTTAAAGTTTGCCGTCCCCTTCCATCTAGCTGTCCCCATCCTGCCCAATGATTCTGTCTGTATATCTATAACACCCGCCCCCCCCCCCCGGTACTCTGCAGAAATGATCCCAAACGGTGCAGAGTAACCCTCATGTAAACTGTAAGACATGGGCCAATAATTGCATAATGAAGCATTTTGTTGCCCTAAGTTTGTGGCCACTGCTACGAATCAGTTTGAGGGCATCTATCTAATCGCTTTCTGAAGGCCTTATCACCATGGTGTTAAGCCAGAAGAGGCAGGCATTTCACTTGAGGACAGGATGTTTCATTATGCATGCAATAACTCAGGCCCTTTGCATCTTTCTCCTCTTGACAGTTCACGTCTGCTGCAGGACATTGCAAGAGACAACCAGCTCCATTTCCTACTCCCCAGCTTTCCCGGAGCATCTGCAAGAGAGGAGCCTCCCGTCTATCTGAAGAGACACTTTCCATCCCCCAAGGAACATGGCAGCCCAGAGCAGCTCCACCCACCTGGAAATGCAGGACTTCATTCTGCAGTGTGGCCCAGCAACCAGGTTGAATTGAGACCAAGGCTGGCTTCGAAGGTTGCATGAATACATCTGCCAGAGCAGGTGTGTCACAGAGCCAGCTGAAATGGGATTTTTTCAGTGCAGGATTTTAACGGGATACCATCAACTTGAACTCTCGTCAGCTTCCAGAAGAGAGTTAAAAGTAATTCCAGGTGTTAGTTGGCCCTTATCTTGCTCTGACAATTTTTTTGTGGTTTTACAATCAAATGTTTCCTATTTTTGAAAATATTTTTCTTCCCTTTGTTTTTGTGTGAAAGACCCAAAGGCAAACAACAACGGAAACTGATTGTGCAGGGGAAACAGTGAAAGTGAGTGTGCAGAAAATGCTGTGCAAGGCACAAATTAAAGAAACAGGTGAGGGATGGAAGAGGGACAGAGAGAGAGGGAAAAATATTCTAAGGTCTCCTATTTACAGTAACCTTATTGGAACAACAACAAAACAGAAATGTGACTTTAAATGACAGTCTCTTTAGTTGGGCTGAATATTTCCAAGTCTCTCAATCTTCTGGCTTCAGGGCATAGGAGGATTACTGCCTGCAATCGGGAGGAAATTTCCCCCTCCTATTAAAGCATTTCACAATTGGGTGCATTATGCCTCTGGTGCATCCATCACTTCATGGATTGTCACTGGAGACAGGATACTAGACTAGCTGGACCCGCCCCTGAAGCGTTAGCAAATGGGTAGCTGGAAATCCTGAAGCTTCATTTTCTTTTGTGAAAATGGATGTTTGGAAGGGGTGGAGACCTTGGTATTTGTGTAGACAGATGCTGCTACACCTTGTGGAGGAGCTAGTGATCCAAAACTGTCTCTCTGCTATGCGCGCACACACACACACACACACACACACACACACACACACACTGAGGCATTAGAAGCAGATCTGGCAGATTCAGCCTACTCCCCAGTAGATATTTGTGTATCATTCAGCTGTGCAAAACCAGGCACCCTCTGCTTACTGAAGATGCCAAGGTCTAAAAGAGTAGGGAGCATTCCAGGCTAGGAAAGAGGGGCCTGGGCAGAGCTGCAAGGTTGCCTGGAGGTCAGGGGGCTGGTGCATTGATAGCGCTGTGGTGGGAGAAGCTTGCACAGTGCCTGCCTGGGTGGTGTCTGGGCTCGAGCCACACTTCGCTCACAAGTATTGTTACGCTGTGGGGTAGGCCATCACACCAGCTCCTGGAACCTGTTCACATAATAGTGCCCTTCCATTCAGGTCAAATGAGGGAACAGTTAAATGCTCCTTTGTTTAGGGATAGATGAAACAATGGAAAACCTCCACCCAAGGACTAGACCACGTGCACGTCTGGGCATTGGCTAGGACATGCAATCCAAGGGGTTTCCCAGGGATCTGATATCAAATGCTGGGGTGGGGCCGGGGGTTGATTTGTTTGCAGCTCTGTATGTGTGTGTGAGAGAGAGCCCGCGTGGGAGCACAGATGCACAGAGAAGGCAACAGAAAAGCCAAAGAAAGAGTCAAGAAAACTGACAACATTGCCATGAAAGAAAGCAAAGAGAGCAATCTCTGGGGCAGAGTGGTGGCTGGAAAGAGTCTTGGAGCTTGAGCAGAGAAACTGTCTCGTGTTGTTTGATTCCTACTGTGCTCAGGGAAAGCGCACTCTGTGTACTGTCCTTGTAAGCAGACAGGATTGCATCAAAGAAATACCTGACCCTATCATAAAACTTTCCTTCTGTCATAACTATAAAGGGAAGGGTAACAGCTCTCCTGTGTACAGTACTATAAAATCCCTCCTGGCCAGAGACTCCAAAATACGTTTACCTGTAAAGGGTTAAGAAGCTCAGGTAACCTGGCTGACACCTGACCCAAAGGCCCAATAAGGGGACAAGATACTTTCAAATCTTGGGGGGGGAAGGCTTTTGTTTGTGCTCTTTGTTTTGGGGGTTGTTCGCTCTTGGGACTGAGAGGGACCAGACATCAATCCAGGTTCTCCACATCTTTCTGAACAAGTCTCTCATATTTCAAACTTGTAAGTAAACAGCCAGGCAAGGTGTGTTAGTTTATCTTTGTTTTCTCAACTTGTAAATGTACCTTTTACTAGAGTGTTTATCTCTGTTTGCTGTACTTTGAACCTAAGGCTAGAGGGGGGTCCTCTGAGCTCTTTAAGTTTGATTACCCTGTAAAGTTATTTTCCATCCTGATTTTACAGAGATGATTTTTACCTTTTTCTTTAATTAAAAGCCTTCTTTTTAAGAACCTGATTGATTTTTCCTTGTTTTTAGATCCAAGGGGGTTGGATCTTGATCCACCAGGAGTTGGTGGGAGGAAGGAGGGGGGATGGTTAATTTCTCCTTGTTTTAAGATCCAAGGGGTTTGGATCTGTATTCACCAGGGAATTGGTGAAAAGTTTCTCAAGGCTTCCCAGGGAAGGGAATTAGCTTTGGGAATGGTGGCAGCGGACCAGATCTAAGCTGGTAGTTAAGCTTAGAAGTTTTCATGCAGGCCCCCACATTTGTACCCTAAAGTTCAGAGTGGGGAAGCAGCCTTGACACCTTATAATGGGAACAATCCACAAGATCCTCGAAATCGGCTAACTGCTCGGGTCAAAAGAGGTAACAGTATTAAGAGTCATGCAACTTGCTGGAAGTTCTTTTAAAAGCTGACTCTGGCAAGTTGCACGCACAGGAAACTTCATAAAATCACAGTGGTGCTAAGTTTTCTCCCCAGGGATAAATTCAGATGCCAGAGGATAATATAGGCCTTGGCCCAGCTGGCGACATCTAAAGGCAGAGATCAATTCCTAAATGCACATCTAATAAAACTAGATCAATATCTTAGATTTACATCCTCCGAGGGCAGCCCTGGCGGAACTTGATGACCTCTCTGGAGCTTCCCTCTGTCCTTTATGCTATATCGATTGCACGTCTCCTGGAAATGGGCAAATTATTAGAAGAAATTGAATATGGAGGTAACACAGGACATTAATCTCAGATTTAATGCCGCTAGTGAAGTTGTCGTGATTCATTCACAATCAGCCATGAGCTATAAATCTAAAAATGGCCCCATTTGTGGCAAATAGCTTATTGGTAGAGCATATTTATTTTGAACCTATTAATTTTTTGTATAAAGGAACCAAGCTGCTAAGATAAACAAAATTCATTAAAAAATCCTTCCCTCTAATAAAACTAAAAGTATTTGGAAAGTTTAATTTAATTTTTGTCTGTTGTGCCTTTTTGTCAATTGCCTTCACTCAACTTGGGGCAATGAAAACAGATTGATCTGTTTCATTTTCTCTTTTTTGTAAATTTCACTTTCTGAGTTAGCCTGATGCTGTTGTTGTGTTCATGTATCTGCCCAGGCCCAAATAGCAAATGCGATATCTGTCAAAGACCCAACACGTGGGACACCCACAACATTACTCAAGAAGGAAACGTAAAAGGCTGTAGGCTCGTTTCCTTTATTGTGATTAACTCTTCCTGGGAACTCAGTCTTATAAATCTTTATTACTGATGTAAATAATTGTCAGGGATAAAGGCAACGAGACCCCACATTTTGTGGAACGTGGGTAACTTTGGGACTGGAATGAGGGACTGTTTTAAGGACCACAGCTACAGCTACAGCTGGTTGAATGATTCATTGAGGATCTACCATTTTTTTTTCTGCCTATGAGTTGCTGCCAAACCAGTATGTTCAGTGAAAAATCTGGATGAACAATTTTCAATCTATGGGTGGGTAGTTGACTTACTTTTCTATCTGTGGTGTGTGATTGGCCACCAGAAGTCATGTGGTACTGCATCTGCTTCCTGATTGGATGATCAATATTTTAAAGAGGAGAATAATTAACGATAACTAGCAGTGGATGCATGGAGAACAATGAAAAGCAAAGAAAGAAGAATTATGTTCTTCAGCTACACGTATTCAAGGAAATGAATTCATGTCAATAACAAAGAGCGCTATGTCTAGTCGACAGGCTGGTTGGCGAGACAGCCCAGCTCTGCTTCATAACTACACAAGCACCCAACTCAGCCCTAGTCTGCTCTGCTTCTACAGCCATATCATCCACCCGGGGATGCTCAGATGCTCAAGACGGCTGTGTTAGCATAATCCGTCCCTCACAAACATTACCTTGCGTCATGGCTACAGTCAGTTGCTCTTGATTTTGGAGGGGCCCAGTGCATGATTGTTGAATGCTTGGGTTGGCAATGTTGTGACTGGGTCATTGGCCTGGCAGCCCGGAGTCCTGTCTGCCAATCCCAGCTCATATACCAACGAACCCTGAAATCCGCATGAGGAGCTTTGTTATCTCCGTTGGAGTCAGAGCACTGAGCTAAGGAGAACGCATTTCATGCATGTTACCGCTGGAACTCTTAGTTTTGTCGGCTTCATTTACATTTGCAATTAATGGGAATACAGTTTGTTTGAAAATATTTCCCTTCGCTAGTTAAGCTGTAAAAAGTCCCCATCAGTCCTTTATCCAGACTTTTTTTTTTTTTTTTTTTAAATTTCCATTTATTTTCATGCCTGGAAATTATGGCTAGTCTTCTGCCAAAGATGAGCTGCGTGCTTATCATTATCAACAGCGCTAATGGATTCCCTATCACACTCGTCATCTCTGGGACCTAGTTTGCTATTTGATCAGACCATTCCCATCCATGCATACATTGTCTTTATCTCTGGGGCTCTGTGGCGGGGTGTATCAGCTGGGGTTAACCCTTCTCTCTTGGCTGAGGAGGCCACGCCCCCCCAGATCTGCTGGGCATGCTCCAGCTGGAGCCAGGATATAAAAGGCAGCAGAGTAGCTCAGTCTGGGCTGACTGCCGGCGGGGAAGGAGGTGTGTCGATAGCTCCTGGGAGAGGACTGCCTGCACGCCAAGGCGCGGAGGCCAGCCAGATGGAGACGGACCCCGACACACCAGCTCGGGATGTTGCAGAGAGTGGAGAGACCAGAGAATCCCAGAGATGGAGAACCCCAGAGACTCGGGTAGGAAGTGACTGAGGGAGGCTTTGCGGGGAAACGGTTACAGAACTGGACCAAGACTACAGACTTTGGCCACTAGGCCATGCAGCCCCGAGACCAGGGGCAGCCCGATGGACTCAACTGTGAGGCTGTAACGCACCTCTTCCCCATCCCCAAGGGACAGGCTCCTATGCAATTATTTATATACGTGCCAGGCCCCATGTCTTCAGTCAACAGGGAGAACAATTCTGCTTCCAAAGGGAGCAATCTTTTCATCTCTCTTCCCTGTCCACAGACCCAGATTCTTGTATTTGTCACCTGCCTTTCTGCTAACTGGATGGGTGCCTGACTCTCTCATTTGCATTAGGTAAGATTATAAATGTTTTCATCTCTAATTCATGACAAATCAAATTTTCATTACACCAAAAAATTTATAAGAAATAAATATTAATCCTCAAAGAGGGGCTGAGTCCAATGAATCACTTGCACAAAACTCTCCTGAAGCTCATTTGCCTTTCAGATGTTCATCCTAATTTCTCTTGCCGTGTTGGTTAATTAGGAAGCTGTTTACGTTTACACCAGGCCATGCCATGCTAGCAGCCATCGGCCTTGGGATCCGGTTCCCAGTGGAGCAGGGTGTGCCTACATCATAAATATGATCATAACCTCTGCGGCTAATAGGGACCCTTACTGCCAGTTCCAGCAGGGAGGCCGAATGGCAGAACCTGGATGTTAACACCAGTCTTGCGAACAACCATTTGTAAGAACTGTTCTTCCTGATGGAAAAATAATAAATCACAGACTGAAGGTGAAGTTGACAAAGAACAAGTTAAGATCCCTTCCCATTGTGATGCCCCCCGTGCACTGGAAGTCACTTTGCAGAGGTCTGGAGGGCAGGAAGACAGCAATGCCGCGCACCAGGCTGCAGCTTAGGCGCCGGGCCTACTGTAATCGGGAGCTGTTTGACTTTATGAACTTGTCCATCTTATGGACACCTCGATCTCATTCGTTTGTACAATAGGCTTCTCCTGCAATAGAACGGGACGGAGAGCGAACTAATGGCTTGCAATAGAGGATTGGGGAGGGGGCACATTGTGTGTGGAGGAGAAACTTGTATGGATGCTGCCCATGCTTTATATAGCAGAACATCAGGAAACCGCGTGTGTATCGGAGCTGTCCGTACTGATCTGTTGTTACAAGTGCTATCTGTGGTGCTGTACGTGCTTTGCCCTGTTTGGGGGGCAGGGTAGGGAGGGGAATAAATAGATAGATAGACAGTGATAGCACCTGCTTTTGTGCTCTATTTAGGCCTTGCTTCAGCAAATTGTTTACGCCTGGGCTTAACATTAAGCATATGCTAAAGTCTGTCCCTGTCCAGGCTGCCCCCATCCCCTCATCCAATCGGGGCATGTGACTGATCTCCCCACGATCTCAGTTTGTTTCATATTCAAAAGAACATTTGCAGAAAAAAGTTTCACTATTCACTAAGTTATTAAGATAAGAGAGATACATATTAAGCTATGGGTTTGAAACCAAAAATAGTTACTTTCCTGTTCAACTGGAATTTGAAACTATACATACATGCCTCAGAGTCTCTTATTGTAGTTAACAGTGGCAGTGTTGTTCATACCCTAAGCAATGATGCAGTATTTATATGCACCTAGAGCAGTGGGTCTCAAACTTTTTTACTGGCAACCCCTTTCACATAGCAAGCCTCTGAGTGCGACCCCCCTTATAAATTAAAAACACTTTTTATATATTTAACACCATTATAAATGCTGGAGGCAAAGCGGGGTTTGAGGTGGAGGCTGACAGCTCGCGACCCCCCCCATGTAATAACCTCATGACCCCCTGAGGGGTCCCAACCCCCAGTTTGAAAACCCCTGACCTAGAGCTTCCATGTTCCACCCTAGAGGTGGTTGCTTTTCAGTGGTGGGTTAAGAAAAAAGATTTCCCTACCCAGTGCACACATGTAACCTGTGAGTATGTTGAAAACTTGTAAAGAGGCTAGTTTGGAATCCCCCTTTTTGGATAAAAGGCCCATTAGAAATGATAAATCATTGCCCAATGCTCTGTTTTGCGTATGAAACTCCCCAAGTTGTGTATTTTTAAACATTTCCATCCAACCATTAAAAAATATCCTAATTTTAAAAAAAATGTGTTTTTAAGAAGAAAAGAATGCCCAAGGCTAACAAGCTTGCTTCTTTTGCCACACCTGGAATAAGACACAGTTTCTGTTTAGAGAAGGGAATCGATGCACCATAAGCACTTGGAGGTTGTGTGTAAGCCTCTAAATTTAGTTCACACAACAGCTGGTGCTGCACAAACTTTGCTGAGGTTATCAGGCCCTGCAGACTTTGCCGGTTGGAAATGTATTTTATAGAGATTTGTAGCCTAGCCTGGCTTCAGTGTCAACATATAAATAATATCAACACTGCAGCAGCATGGCAGGAAATGTTTACACTCCATTATTGACCTAAAACAAACGTTCATTGAGATGGCTTGAATGCTTCCATCCATAATGCCTGCTACAAGCCCTGCATAACCCCTTCTGATATGGCCTCTCCATTAGCTGAAGAGAAGCACTTCAGCAGCAAGACACACGACAGAACCCTGATCGCCCTTCCTGACCCCAGCGTTTCAGCTGCCAGGGTTTAATAGCCCTGTGCCCCCTTTATAGGCAGCCAGTGCCGCAGCTGCAGGCACTTAATAGCCCTGCTCATCTTAACTGGCCTCCAAGACTGTAACTCAGCTGTTGATGTTTAGGCGAGTGACAGCTTTAGCTGTGCTCTGCTTGGCCTCCAACAGCAAAGAGAAAAAGGGTTCAGGGATCCTGGGATTTGCATCCCCTGGTCCTTTCCAGAAGGATCAGACAGACAAACAGAGCAATAGTTTTTCTTAAGCATTTTGGTCTAATTCTATTTACCCTCCGAAATGAAGTTTTGAGCTAACTATCTATTCTGCTGAGTTCTCTTCTCCTCTGGTTCTTATCCTCTGCCCATCACTAGGGCATCTGAACCAATCCCAGAAGGGCTGTAAGCAATGTAACGAGAGCCTGTCATGAGTGGCTCTTTCCTTCCCCCTTTTCCTTCTCTCACTGGGGAAAAATTACACGTGGACTAAAAAAAAAAAAAAGGTTTGTAGGCATGATGTGCTCTGTGCTTTTATTAGTCAAGGCAGGTGGGAGGTGCACACCGTAGTGCGTGGCTTCTGCTGGAGTTCATCCCACCAGCCCGTGGGAAAGCGCTCTCTCTGGCATACGCAAGTTGACAGCTCCATTGGCTAGAGGGATGGAGTTACTGACTGTGGGCCTCCGACCAGAACTTTAGGTGCTCGTTTAGGTGTCCTGGGCCCAGGTCCGTCAGTGTCTTGAAGATAAGGCCTGAGACCGTGAACCTGACATGCTAATCTGTGGGGTGCAGAGCAGATAGAGGCAACGTAGGCAGCAATACCGAGGGACCCCGGCAAGCCTGGAGTTGTCTAACCCAGTGTCAATGCGTGAGGCATGTACTCAGGAGATTAGCCCTGGGAAACGGAGCCCAGATGACTCAGTCACTGCAAGGCATTCTCATCTGCTGGCTGTGGGCAGCTTGTGTGCACTGAGCTGGTGGGGTCTGATTCCTGGCCTTATTGGCACATGGGTGCCCATATTATGAGCCCACCACCCCAACAGGCCGTCTACTTGTCAATCTCGGCAGGGGTGTGAAGGAAAGCGAATGCACTGCTTGGAGGTGCCAGAGGAGCTCCATCTGATTCAGGGGCTGGCCCCGCTTGCAGAGTGGTTGCTCCAGGGACAGGGGCCAGTCTGCAGCCAGGTCTGTCCTCTACCTTCCACTGCCACCAAACTCTGGCCTGCCAAGGATTCGATCTGCCTTGTCCATGTCACACAATCTCATCTCTGAGAGGGGCCGCTTTTAAATCCCGGGAGATTATTGTTATTATTATTTTATCCTTTTCATTTCATTGCAGTTGAACCCCCTAAAAAGTATCGCGTCGCTTTGTTGCTGAATGCTTTATTTCTACAGCCTGCTAACAACATAATTATAAACAATATATTCAATGAGTTCCTTTAGTTCAGTGGTGGGCAACCTGCACGTGGCCCATAGGGATAATCCGCTGGCGGGCCACGAGACAGTGTTTACATTGACCGTCCACAGGCACGGCCGCCTGCAGCTCCCAGTGGCCATGGTTTGTCGTTCCCGGCCAATGGGAGCTGCGGGAAGCCTCGTTCCTTTGGTCTCACTCCATGAGGGTGAAGTTCACCCTTGGCAGAGGGGCCAGCAGAAGTCCTAGGCTCCAGGTGAGCTTCAGACCAGGGTTTAGTGGGAGTTACGTGGCGCATAATAAAGCGGTTCCACAACTTTGTCTAATTCTTTTTTATTTTTTAAAAAAAACTTCTTTACCAAAGGAAATTGTCACCAAAAATTTCAGTTTTGAAAAAAAAAACGTGGGTTTTCAATGAAAATTCAAAAAATGTCAACAATTTTTTTTAGACAAATGAAAACCTTCAGTTTTCATCAACCGTTTTTGTGGGGGGAAAAAGAAATCTTTTCCTGAGCAGGTCTAGGGCGCTGGCCTTCCGAGAGGGGCTCAGTGGGGATTAGTGGTTCCAGGGCCTGGTGCTGCACTACGCCCTGGGGAGCATGTGTCCATCTGGAAAACTGGGACTTGTACTTTTAAGAGCTGTTTTTTATGACACACGTGTAGGAGAGGCGAGAGAGAGACAGAACACGGCACAGACATGAAGAAATGCAATAATAGCAACAAGAATGAATCAAGTTGACCTGATGTTTTGGGGAAAGCTCACTGATACCTGCATTAGTTAATTAAAATGCACTAAGGGAAAATCTATAGAGAGGGAATTAATCTAATCTGCACTGCTAGAGCCTGTTCCCGGCAGCACTGCTGGCTCCATAACGTCAATGTCATGTGTTTGAGAGGGGGCTGCTACCAGCTGCAATGCTGCCTCTGAAATATTCCAATCTTGTCTCCATAATAGCTTCTGTCACCGCTGCTGACAGGCCGAGCATTAAGTCTTTGGCACAATTGTAAGAATTATTAACATACTCGGTTTTTATATTATTTGACAGCTGTCGTCTCCCTCAGCATTTGTGGTGACTGACGCACAGCTGCCCCTCTCTCCCTGGCCTGGGTCTCCACCCTGCAGGTATGCATTATGGCTTCATTGCTTCCTGTGCACCAGGGGCTCTGGACACTGTGGGAATGGGTCTGGTATTCTGGCAGGGACTGGTCTCTCCTGATGGCAGCACTTGGGAGCCCGCGAGCACTTAATCTGCTATTGCATTGGCTAAGTGCTGCCCCTGTGGCCTGCTAATTTCAGAGGCGAACAGAAGAACTAACTTATTTCTGGTGAAAAGTGACACTGAGCTTTGAGTAGGGAAGGAGTGATTAGAGCAAAACACGATGAAGCCGCTTGTCCCAGTGCCTTCAAAGGGATCTGTGGGTGAATGGAGACTCGGTTCCTGGTTCTGTAGCTTCCTCACCCTGCTCAGCTCTGCCACAGCACCGCCAACATCCTCTACCCATGTGCCTTTGTTTCCAAGGCCTGAGCTCCCATACTACTGTGCCAGTGCAGCTCCTCTGCGAGCCCCGGACCTGCAGCAGCCCTGCCCACTCCAGGACCTGACCACGAGGCCAAATCAAGGAGTGGATTTCTAGTATGGAAAAGTGTCCACCAGACCCCAGCCATCTGGGTGTTTATCTGGCCCCCATCGCCACAGGACTGCAGGGTGTCACAACTAGCCACGGCTTTATCGGGAGGGTAGAAGAGTAGCCCAGCCGCTCCACAGGATTCCTCTCCCCTGTCCCCTCCGCCCTTTGAGAGCACGGAAAACCTGGCCGCATGCAACATGCCCCAGAAGCATGTGACAGATTCAGGAACTGAACCCTGAGCTCCTGAGTCCACAGCCAAGGCCTTAGGCACAGGCCCATCCATCCCCTCACTTCTCTTCCAACTTCCACCAGCCTCTGCTCTTCTCGTTCATATCCTTGTGTGTAAATGAAGCAATTCAATTCAGGGGCCGTTGTGGAAGAAACCTATTGAAATACACCTTGAAGAGTGGGGGCTTGGCTGAACCCCCCGAACTGAGTCTGAAAGACAATTAACAAATCACGCTGGTTGAAAGATCGGGACTCCTTGCAAAAGCGAAGAACGAACCCAGGCTATTCCAATGCTCCCCTGGCCATTCTGCCTGGCTGGGCAGCACCCCAGCCCCAAGGCCAGCTCTGTGCATTTGGTCTTTACTAGATAAGAACAGATGGAATCCCCTAGCCACACACACACACGCATTCAGCGCTGACTTGAAATGCCAGGCTACACTGGTCTGCCAAGCAGCAGGTACCTAATCCACTTTTATCTAGTTACTGTGACAGTCGCCCTGTTAAATGGAATGGACTATTGATTTTTGTCTCACTTCCAGCCGAAGTATTTTCCATCACAGCCCTGAGTAGAATAGAAGAAAAGCACTTCTTATTAACGACAGTGCCAGTCAGGGAGTGGAGGGGCAGGCAGAGAGCTTGGTGGGAAATAAAGGCACCCTGGAGAAGGGGCTGGGGGTAGAAGAAGGGATGGGAGGTTAAGGGCTAGATTCCGACTGTGCTCATGTGCCAGGGGGTTAGAGTTCTCCTTGCACTGCTTCCGGGGTCTTGGGTCAGCCCGGTGGCCTGAATGGATGCCTAGTCTTTGTGCTGCCCCCTCACAGGGATGAATTTCACCTACCTCACCATCCCAGGGGCTCTCTGAGACCTGACCTGAGCTGGCCATTGTTCCGGCCATGCAGTCCAGGGACCATACTGTCCCCTGTCACACTTCTCTACGGGAAGAATGTTAGCACAACTGAAGAGGGAGGCCATGCAGCTTCAGCAGGGTGGCTAAAGGGGGAAAAAAAACCATTTGCATTTTCTCCACATATTTTTTGGCTATGTGGTAAGGGGAAGAAAAAAAACTGTGTCTGCAGAGCAAATGAGTCTGTTGCAATGAAGCTTGCCTGTAAAACGTTAAGATGCAGATAATACAGGAAGAGTGTTTGAAACCAAATGCCTGGCAGTATTGACAAGGTGATTTTTGTAAATGCCGTTCAAAATAATTTAAACAATTAATTTTGGCATCTACCGGGCACTTGTGCTATCTATCGGAGCAGAAATGAGTATGTGTCCTTCATTATCCGCCACACTGTTCCTTATTCTTAATCTTCCCTCCTATCCCTCTAAATCAGGATTTCTTCCCCTGGGCAAAACGAGGCATATGTTAATTGAAATTGCAGCACAGCTGAAAAAAATTGGATTTCAGGTTTGTACTTGGCCGCGTTTCTCGTGTCTGGAACACGCTGCTCAACTGTTTACAGGCAGAAAACCACCAAGGGACGCAAAGGCTATTAAAGAATAAAGCTGAGCAAATCGCGGGCACGTGCCACACAAACAGAGATGAAAAATGAAACTGGATTATTCTCACCCCCCATAATTGGTGTAATTCAGCACTTTATCTATGAACAAAAGGCAAGAGGCCTAGTCGTCTGCCAGATTCCAGCTGCATTTCAATGAGGGGCAGCCGGGGAACACAGGGAGATAGTTTGCTTTATCGTGTGTATTCTTCTCAAAACCCATTTGATTTCCCGTTTCAATCAGTTCTGCCCTGTCTCGCTCTGCTGCTGGCTAGCCATTCCCCGTGCCCAGGGGGACCCCTCCTTGCAATCGCTTGGCTTTGGGACTGGATGACATGTTGCAGAATCTCTTTGTATTTTACATTTCCAGTTGTTCGTGTTTTATTGTGCCATATGAATGAGGTAAGTTATATCTCGCCTGCTTCGGTGGCAGGCAAAGTCCTTCTGTTGCTGTTACCTAAAGATTAATGGCAGGGGATTTTATTGCAGGAATTGCAATCGCTCCCCCGGTATCTTTCTGGTAGGGAGACAATAATTCGGAGGCAGGAGACCCTCTAAAGGCTCAGTAGTTTGCTTTGGCCTAATGCTTAAGTAAATGTCTCTGAACTCTTTGGCTTGCAAACACAGCTGGAGCTCATGCAGGAATAGGCTTCTGTCTGAGATATTGAGTACCTCCTGGGCAGATGGGGATATGGCGTGAAAAGCCTCGTGGTGCATCTGTCCTAGGAGAAAGCCAGGGAGTGCTAGCACGTGTGGCTATTGTGTATTGAGAACAGGACGAGAATCCAGAATCTCCCAAGTCCTCATTCTCTCTGCCACTGATGCATGGTGTGGCCTTCGACAAGTCACTTCACCTATGTGCGCCTTGCATTTCCATTAATAAACACTACCCACCTTCCAGGGCTATTGTCATGGGCAGTTAGTGTCGGTACAATGTTTTGACAACGTAAAGTGCTATGCTGTCTGGGTACCAGGTAATGTAATGAACTGGCTAGTCTGTGTGCAATACTGCCCTCTGCTGGGTAAAATCAGAATTGCTAAGTTGAGTGTCATAGGCCCTAACACGCAAGCAGCGTAGGGAGATTCTCTTTCAGCTCAAATGACAAGGCCCTGTGCTTTTGGAATGGAAGTGTGTGAGTGCTATCCCCCTTGCTGCTGGGAAGTTCTACCTGGTTAGGAGATACAATGGGGAAGTGGTTAGCGGCTGTGCATTTGCTACAGCATTATGTATTTATTACCTCTCATCTGGAGAGACCTGCCCTTCGCTACCCAGGACTGACTCCTCTTTGGTGTGTGCTTCAAACTCAGCGCATCCAAAGAAGTGGGCTGTAGCCCACGAAAGCTTATGCTCAAATAAATTTGTTAGTCTCTAAGGTGCCACAAGTACTCCTGTTCTTTTTGCAGATACAGACTAACACGGCTGCTACTCTGAAACTCAGCACTGTGCATCTCTGGGAGGCTCCTAACAATATCAGCAGCATCTATCCAGAGTGTTATCTAACTCGAGTGAGAAGGTGCAAGCTCTTAAATGCCTTAATAATGAGACACAAATAATCAAGATGAAAGAGCAGCCGTTCTAATTTAATCTGTCGGCGCCTTTGTCACAAGCCGTGTGCCTACTGCAAAGGTCCCCGCTTTGCCTTAACTGATCATTTCAATATTTACTTTACAGTCCCCCCTTGTCTTGTTTGATGGCTTTTGCTGTAGGAGGAATCAGGGCTGTGCTAATGATCACAACTAAAAGTGCTTTTAAAAATGCCACACTTTATAGCTTTCGGCAGTTTTTTCGTCTGGGTTTAATATCAGACGTGATGCTCAGAGTGGCTCATGCAAAGAAATCAGGGTTCCACTCCCTGGTCCCCGCCTGCCCTGGCTGCACAAGGAGACACGAGAAAGCCAGCACCGGAAATGAGCCCGAATGGAGGGAGGTGGCTGCCAATGCTCCTTACAAGCAATTCTTGCAGCTGGGCAACGTGTGTGACCTTTCAAACATACTGGGAACCAAATTCTAACCTGTGTCATTCCTAGGGACCTGTCTTTGGCGGAATCTGCCTGGAGTACCTGGAAGCTGCACTCCTTGCACATTGTGTCCAATGATGAAATGCCAGCTCCCAGGACAAGTTCTCAGGGCCCTTGCTGAAGCAACATACGCAGGACTCCCTGCAGTGTTCTCATGATGAACAACCCCCTGGCCAAGAATCTATCGCTTGGGGAATTTAAAACTAGACTGGACCAAAAGTCCATAGGGTATACAACAGGGAGAATCCGCTTTGGTCTCAGGAGATAGACTGGATGGGAACCCAATTGGGTGTTAGGACTATCTGACTACCTAGGTGGGACCAGCCTAAGGATCTCACCTCTATGCCTCTCCCACTTCAGAGCTGCTGCAGTTTCCAGAGTCTAGTAGTGCTACTGCACACAGGTTACTCAATGCCAAACTAACGAATGGGTAGGGGAAGTGAGTAAACACCACCCAGCTATGAGGCTCTGTCCCTAACTCAGCCCTGGAGTGTCTCTGTTGAAGTCAGTGGAGTTACCCCAGGGCGAGTAAGTTCTACGGAATCTAGCAGCGCATACAGAAGTCAGGACTCCTGGGTTCTATTCCTGGCTCTGCTACTGGCAAATCCGATCCCTCTTTGCACCTCTGTTTCCACAGCTGGGGGACAATGACACTCCTTCCTTGTGGGGGAGGTTTCATTAGTGCTTGGATGTGTCTAGCGCCTCCCACCCCAGGACAGTGATGAGGAAAATGGAATACCCGAAGCATGAGCAACATCTGACGCCAGCCATCCCTGACTAAGGCGCAAAGCCCGCCTCGCTTCAGCAGCGCTCTGATTCCGCGCTCAAACAAACCGCCTGCCATTTTGCTATTTGCACGGCCTGACTTGCCTACTGAATTGCCCAGGGCCGTTCACGTCACCCACGCTGGTTGGCTGCAGCGTAGCTCTGAAAGGTCCATGTTTCATTCTCCATAGATGGCAGCGTTCAACAGCTTTGCAGACAGCTGCAGCAGGAGACGCATCACTCCTTATAAATTAAGCTTGAGTCCTGCTGTGTGGATGCACATAACAACTGGACAGCAAAATGGAGACTAAGAAAGGACGACAGGTTCCAGGCGCCTGGAGTCGCTTAGAGGGTCTGATAGAAGGGTGGGCAGTGAGAAAAATAATCCAGATGTAATAATTTTTTGCACCAAAGATGCTGTAAATATTCCCTTGTGTTGTGGGGCGAAGGAACTCGAATCCTCTTATCTCAGTATCAGCCACCGAGCCTCATTTATCTGAAAATGATGATTTTTTTGGCAAAGTCTCTCTCTTGCTGCTTCTTTGTCTGTTAATCTGCCTCTGTCTCTTTATAGAAGAGAATTACAGAGGCTGTTCGGAAGTCTGCTTGCTCATCTGTCTTTGAACCTGGTTGGCAACATGTGATTAGCAGCATTGAGCAAATAGCAGAGAAAGACATTTCTGCAAATACTCTTTCAAATTTGAAAGCAAATTTTGATCTGGAGGCATGTGCATCTCTTTTGTGCTAACTCCCCACCAGCATTCCAGTGTTTGCTCTTTGCAAGCACAAATATGCATGAAAAGCAAATTTTGAGCTGGAACATTCATGGAGGGCAAAATTTATTCCACTGTAAAATTCACAAATTTACAATTTGCACTGCATTGATGACTTTTCTATGCCATCCAATCAGGAGTGAGAAGCAATACCGTGTGACTTAGGTAACGTTTCAACACAGCATGAATTTTGAATTGCAAATATTCTCAGTGGATGACCTGCAAACCAAGAGTTACTGACTGTAGGAAGGTGAGAACCCTCTCCCTGCCCATAAAATGTTATTCAGTAATTGCAGGAAGTTGCACACATCCTGTTTCTGCAGAGCTCTGACCCAGACGTGTTTTCTGTTGCATCCTTTTGTGCCAAATGGCCTTTCCAGCAGTTCTGGGACTTTAACCCATTGCTACAAATGTACGCGACGGGATCATTAATTAAAACTGAATCGCTCAGCTAGCGGCTATGTGAATTGGCTACTGTGATGAGTTACATCAAGTCTCTGTGGGGTGACCCCTGAAGTGCCCTCAATACCTTTTACTAGAGCTCCACATTGAAAGATTGACTGGTAATTATTTTGCAACTGCAGAACAGGGGCTGGGGGAGTCCATCCCATTGCCGGTTCACAAACAGCAAGTGTTAGTGTTATCAGTGTTAACGCTCCTTCTAGTGTTATCAGCGTTAACGCTCCTTCTAGTGTTAACCAGTATGTTGCCCTTGGTGGCATGTGGCCCTGCATTGGATGGACGGACCAGCGTTGGAATGAAGCCTGTAAGGGCCATCCTTAGGGTGAAGGGAAGCACATTCTTCTGGCCAGGTGGGATGGGACAGCGGGGTCCTTCTGCTTCATCCACCATGTGACAGGGTTAAAAAGAGACTTTCCCTGGGGCAGGTTATTGCTTTTCTGCTACTGCAGCGTTTCTTGGCACTTCCTCTGCAGCCTCTGGAGGGCGACTCGATAGGCCAGCCGCTACTCTAACCCCGTCTGGCAATTCTGTCTAGGTGCTTCTCTGGCCCTCCCCTCCCCATAGTGTCTGAGCACCTCTCAAGCAGTGGGTTTTGTCCTCACAATGCCCCCGTGAGGGAAGTATTATCCTCATTTCCTAAATGGGGAACTGAGACACGGGGTGGACTTCATGACTTCCCCAAAGTTACACTGGAAGTCTGCGGGGTGGAGCCAGAATATGAACTCAGGACTCCTGACTCCTAGCCCAGGGTCCTCCCTGCTAGAGTCCACTTCTTCCGGCCTTCTGCTCTCCCTGGGTCAGTCTGGAAATGCTCTAGCAATGCTGCCAGGAACTCTGTCCTTTCCCCTCTTCACAATGCCAGTCCCAGGTCACCTAGGTGCTCACAGTGCTACTGGGGAGCTGGGGAGTGCTGCAAAGCTAAGGGCTTGTCTACACAGAGAAGCGATTGTGGAATAAAGTAGGGTGTACATTTAAAGCCCTAGAGCTATTCTGGAGTACCTCCTCATGTGGACGCTCTTATTCCAGAATAGCTGTAGTGGCACAGTTGTTCCAGAATAGTGATGCCAGTCAATTTATAGACAAGCCCTTAGCCACTAGGTCAGTCAGATGTCCCTTCCTCATTACACTGGCAGCTTTAGTACGGCAAAAGAGACTTTAAAAAATGCAGCTGTTTTGCAATTCAGACTCGATGAGCATCCAGAATCCGGGCTACAAGTTTAAAACACCGATTACTTGCTGCGGAACACTTAGAAGAGTCTAATTCAATTGGCCATATGGTCCTGGTCTCCCTCCAATCTACTTTGCCCATCCCTGGGGCATATTAAAGGGAAAGGGGAGGGGGAAATTGAAAAAATGTAAATCACATTTTAATAGACTCATAAAAATACACAAAGTGATGACCGAGAAAACTTATCAGATTTTATGGGCATGTGCATCGCTCAGCAGAATATGGAAATGCCACTCAAATGGCAAAGCTCCCCTTACAGAAAATTTCACAACATAATCCAATTTATACCTTTTGCTAGACAGAACAGCCAGAGTAGATCAAGCCTTATACATCACTGTCACCTTGATTTCCTGTGTGTGCCAGTCAACGGGAGCAGCAGGCTGGCATGTGTTGCCACTTTACATGTCACAGTAATTAAATAAGCCCAGATGATAGCCCCCTGTAAGAGCAAAATGGTAGGGTCGTTACATGGCGTGTGGTTTGAATACTGACTGGTGTGAGTTTAGGGATGATCTTCCTAACTCCCATTACCCTCTGCTGCACTCACAATAAAAGATATTTAAAATAAATAAATACATACATACACACATAAACATCCTCACTCCATGGAATAGATAAAGTTTAGTGCAGCGTAATTGCTGCTTGATAATTACTTTCAGTCTCAGAGTTCAGTTTCAAGGTCACTGGGTCAAACACCGACCAAGAGTGGAACACGAGCGCTAGTATAAATCATTTTATGATGAAAAGAGCTGGTTGCGGCTGACAGGAGACGACGTGGGTTGGCTTTTTCAAGTTGAGCCCGGCCGTCTATTCAGACGACGGGATCATTAGGGTTTGCCAAGTGTTTTGAAGATGGAAAGTGCCGTATAGTGCCAAGCATGATGAAGCATCCCTGTTATTTTAATCCATCCTACTGTAAGAGGTCATGAACTCACGGCAGTGAGTTGGAAGGTGCGTGGGAGCAGTGGTTGGCATGCTCAGAAAACAGGGCTTGCTCTCTTAGACTGTAAGGCCAGAAAGGACCATCATGATCATCTAATCTGACCTTCCACACATTGGAGGCCACAGAATTCCCACCCCCCTCTCGTGGGGCCTGAGCCAGGGCTCACTGAGGTCAATCAGTCTAGCTATTGGACATCAGATCAGGCACTTAGTATTTTCCAAGAAACATCTCGTCTATCCCATTCAGCACTATGGTCATGGAGCACCTCAACGTTCTGCCTACTGAATAAGCTATACCACAAATTTCTGGGTCTCCCATAGCAGTCCCCCATCCAAGCTCTGTACTCTCCCAGTATGGCTTAGCTTGGGATAGCTTCTAGGATTCATTCACAGGGAAGTACAGGTCCCTGAAATCCCAGCCCTACAATCCCCTCTCACCCAAGGCAGCAGATACATCTGCCAGCTGCGTCCTTGCAGGCAACCAGTCTCAGACTCTCAAGGCTCTGTTTAACAAAGCGGCATGCAGTTTATGAAACCTACTCAGTGCTCAAACTACCGTCCACCGAGAGCTGCGTCCCCCTGCCCGGTTACCCAAAGGGCTCTATAGCTGTGTGATAGTCAGGAAGTTGTGATCCCCAATTCATCTCCTAAACTCCTTTGGACTCATCAGTTTCCCTGGGGACTGGCAATGACTGCAATATCTGGGATTTCCATGCAGTACTGCCAACCCCAACCATTCAAACATCAAGAGCGAGTCCCCCCTTAAACCACAAGATTGGCTTATAAATCATGAGATTTTAAAAAATAACCAGCGTGGGGCAGTTTTTATTTTGCCTTCTGTTTCACGAACCGTTTTCAAGCTTTCTTTCCACCACCACCATTGGGGTAGAATCTTTTTATTTTTTGAAATGCGAGCTGAGATTCTCACATGATCCCCAAAGTTGGGGGCTTCAGTAAAAATAGAAAACAGCACAAGAGCTGGCAGCATTCTGCCCATTAGCTTTGGGGAAGGGGGTAGCAAGAACTCCGACCTGTGCCCACACGCCAGCGGGCCAGGCACAAGCCACACGCTGTCAGCACTCATCTTTATTGTGTTTTTATCTCTAATGCCAGGAAGAAAACCTGGCCCATGTGGAAATATCATTCATCCCATCAAACGGAATATTATGGAGAGCTGTCACTCAGCGCCAGCAGATAAGATGACACACTAGTGACTTCCCCCTTGTGTTCTCTTAGTAACAAGTAAATGCACTGGCACATCTTGCCCTGGCTTGAATCAGGTTCTTGTGTGATCGCTGTGATCGGGGCAGGTGGGCGGGGATGGCAAAGTGACGGGGGGTGAATGAAGTGAAAGAGGTGGAAGAGAGGGATGGAAAGGGCAGGGCAGAGGCGTGTATGTGTGTGTACATTACACCTGCTACTGCATGGAGTCAGTAATGCTCCGCTGTGTGCCATAGCCCCCGTGCTGCTCACAGTCGAGAGAGTTTACTTTAGCTGAGCCGGCAGGGGCCTGTTCTTTCAGGTACGCGAACATGACCTTTATCCCTGATGTAGCTGTGAAATTCTGATTGGCCATGATGGGCAGGATCGTGACCACTGTGAAATCCCAGGGCACCCGCATTTTGTGACTATGTGCACATGCACATACGCACAAGCAGGCGTGCACACGCGCATGTGCACACACACACAAGCAGGCATGCACAAGCATGCTCACACACGCACAAGCAGCATGCATGGGCAGGTGCACACACGCGCAGAACAGTAGCAGAGGGCACCATCCAGGACGAGATCCTGCATTGCGCCATGCCTGGCTTCGGCAGTTTGGTAAGACCAGATGTTGCACCAGCTAAGTCTGTTTCCCCACTAAACCCACTGCCAGTCTAGATCAACAGCACCTATCCTTTCTCCCCACGGTTATTTCCTGAAAGTGCTTGCTCCTGCGGTCTTTGAGACAGCCGCCTCTGCTGAGCTGGGAAGCGGGGAGTATCACACAGCAACAGGGGGTTTGATTCCTTCTTGTTCCAATAAATAGAATTTACTCTTTGCAAGAACTCTAAGCCCCAGTTTCCCCAGGCCAGTGGCTCCCGAACACGTACAGTGATTCAGCCTCCCTCTGTGCCCTGTGCTCTGGCTGCCAGTTGGTGCGTGTGCGAATACCACCCCTCCTGCTCCTGTGCAGTGCCCTGCCCTGCCCTGGCTTCGCGCTTTGTGCCGGAGAGGTGACTTTCACCCTCTTTCTGCACCTGAAGGGGCTAACATTATAACACTAGCCCTATGGATGCTGCAAAGTCAACCCCAGAAGCACCCGTCTAGGTATTTAGGGGGGGATGAGGAAATAAACATGGCAGCACCCATGCTGGCTGGGTGACAGGCTGGGACACAGACCGGAATATACCATCCTGATCGGCTGGTCACTGGTCAGCCTATCCATCTCCAAAGTCCAAATCTAGTGCGAGCACCTGGGGCAGCCTCTTCTATTCTGAGGCAATTGCAACAGGTCCTTCAAAGCAAGAGGGAGGACTGGATTTGCACAGCACTGAAGGCGAGCGGATCTTTGTGGAGAAGCCCCAGACTGGCACTATTGAGCTTACGGTGAAAGCCACACCAGGAGGAAGCACACATCTCTCTGCCTACATCTCACCCCCCATGAGTATTGAGTTCAGGCCATGCAACAGATCACAAAGTGCCTTTCTTTGGCACAATGAAAACTTTTCCTGCATCAGCTTGTGCTGTCTGGGTAGATGTCCAAACAGCACAATGCAGACTTAGCATTCGCTCTGAATTAATGATACAGCCTCAGCCCGGAGTGAATATTTAGCATGCCAGTAGGCTGAGAGTCCCGGAGATAGGAAAACGGAGTTGTCTGAAGGGGATGAAGTGGTAAGATCCTTGCCCCCTTTGCCTGTTTTATTAATCTCACTAGAGACACAGCTGCGGCTTCTTGGTTTCACATCAGTCTCTTCATCAACAGTCTGCTCACATTTAGAGCCAAAGAGAGGGAAGTTATTAAAATAAATGTGGCAAAAGTTTATCTCAGGCCTACAGGACCCATGATCAATGTAGCGCAATGGAGGGGAAAGAATATTTACAGTTCCTGTCGATACACTTTAATAAACTTGATGAATCCATTCAGTGGAAGTTGGAATTTGGGCCATAATCTCACCGGCAGGAGAGGGGGAAAGGAGCCATTCTCATACATTTAACGCCAGAATGCACCTCAACATTTGCAGTATCTCTAAAGTTGCCTTCTTAGATGTCATTCCGGAGCTGCTGAACCAAGGGGCTCAGAACTGCAGGCACAGGTTGTGCCTTCACCCCATGGCGAAGCAAAAAGTTAGCAAGTGTTTTGGCCAAAATTTTCACACGTAGGCGTCTATGTTTTCCAAAGTGACGGTGAGATTTTTTGAGACTCCTAAAAGGGCCTGGACTGCAGAGAGTGGATGCTCAGCATGGCTGAAAATTTGGCCTCTTTGAGGCATCATCAGCTGGGCAGCCAAAAATGGAACCCCTTCCCATACCCCCCAAATCACTAGCCACATTTGGAAACGTAGGCACAGAGATTTGAAGTTAGGCATCTAAATTCAGATTCGGCACCCAGATAAAAGTGGCTTGATCTTCGGAAGTAGTCAGCTCCCACCTCTCTTGCTGTGATCCGTGGTAGCTGAGGGTGTTCGCAGCTTCTTAAAAATCATGACACTTAGTTAGGTCCCTAACTATGGATTGAGGTGCCCAGGATTGAAATGTTGAGTCTAAATAGCTAGTAATTGTAGGCCTCGGCATGGGGAAACGTAGGCCTTGGAGAATTAGCCACACAGGCCAGAAGTCTCTCTGCCACGCCTGCCTAGGCGTGCACAAAGCACAGCAGGATCTGATTTTGTGGGTGGTTGTTCCTCCACTCCATAGTCTGATCCTGTTTCTCCCAGCCAAGTCTGCAGCTTCCTTTGCTGCTGTGCTCACCTGCCAGCTGCCACTAGCAGATTCCTTGAGTGGGTGGGAAACGCTGTCAAAACTTGCTTCATCTCATTGTCAGGAGAGGTGCACGAGCCCGTGCGTCAGGAGGAGGCTGAAGTACAGAGCCGGGGACGGCTTTAGCCTCACAGCGCTCTCAGCTAGGTTACAACCTGCAGTACAATGGGTGGAAAGCTGGCCGGGCAGTTCCAGTGGTAGACTCTTGCTGTCTACCCAGGCCTGCGGGACTGAAAAATAACATGTGCACACAAGGGATGATGGGTACGCTGCGGTAAAGCAGTGCCCGAACACCAGAGGCTGCCGGGTGCTTTCAGTGCACTCAGCGGCTGAGTTATGGATCAGAGGGACTGCCGTCCCCCACCCTGGAAGCTCTGCCTCTCTGAACTTGGCAGTCCCAGGGACGCAGGTTACCTCTGAGCAAACAGGTCAGTGGGGCAGGTCAGCTCTGGGGTCTGCCCACCTGTGTAACACAGGCCACAGCAATTCCCTCCGTTAGCTCCTGTTTGAACTCGAGCAGAAAAACATCCAATATTCACTTAAAAATTCCCAGTGCTGGAGAGTCCACCACCACCATGACCCTGGGTAAGTTGCTCCACTGGTTAATTACCCTCACTCGCTGTTATAATGTACGCCTTATTTCCAGTCTGAATTTGTCTAGCTTCAACTTCCAGCCATTGGCTCGTGTGATAACTTTCTCTACAAGACTGAAGAGCCCGTTCTCAAATATTTGTTCCCCAGGCAGGTGTTTATAGACTGTGATCAAGTCACCCCTTAACCTTCTCTTTGTTAAGCTAAATAGATGGAGCTCTGGAATCTGTCAGGTTTCTAATCCTTTAATCATTTTTGCGGCTCTTCTCTGAACCCTCTCCAATTGATCAATGTCCTTCTTGACTTGTGGATACTGCACTAGACACAATATTCCAGCAGTGGTCGCACCAGTGCTAGATATGGAGGTAAAATAACCTCTCTGCTGCTACTCGAGATTCCCTCGTTTATGAATCCAGTGATCACATTAGCTCTTTTGGCCAGTGTGTCACAGGAGGAGCTCACCTTCAGCTAATTATCCACCACACCCTCCAAATCCTTTCCAGAGTCCCTGCTTCCCAGGGCAGAGTCCCCCATCGTGTAAGTATGGCCGACATTCTGCGTTCCTAGATGCACATGGAGCCATTAAAACACAGATTGTTTGCTGGGGCCCAGCTCACCAAGCAGTCCAGATCGCTCTGTATCAGTGACCTGTCCTCTTCATTATTTACCCCTCCCCTAATCATTGGCTCATTTGGAGTTTCTCAGTGAGGATTTTATGTTTTCTTCCAAGTCACTGATAAAAGTGTTAAACAGCGCAGGGCCAAGAACCGATCCCTGCGGCACTGCACTGAAAACGCCCCCACTTGACGATGATTCCCTGCTTATAATGATGACGTTCGGAGAGCTGCCAGCGCTTTGCCAGGGGCGATAACCCCCGGGGACAGAGTGCTACCTCACTCCCCGTAGCTGAGAGCAGGAGAGAAGAAGCAGGAGGAGCAGCGAGAGAGGGAATGCCAGGGAGTGATAACTAAAACCCATTTCCCTCTCCCCACTTCCCTCCATTCCCTGGCTGTCTGTCGGATTCCCACTGTTCAAGCTGGGGACGGGTGGATACAATTCTGGGCTGGGCAGAGAGCAACATAAGCTTCTCCAACCAAGACAGCAAGACTGGATGCCTGGATGGGACTTTCTGTGCACAGAAAATCTACGCCGGCGGCTAGGTCGGCACAGCTTTCTCACACCCCTGAGCGCCATAGCTATGCTGACCTACATTTTAAGTGTAGACTAGGCCTAAGGCACCTTTATACCCCTATAATTGCCCCATGTGAGGGGCTGCGCTGGTAAAAAATCACCCCCTCACCGACATAGTTATAGTGATAGAACTTTTCTAGTGCAGACCAGGCCTAGGAGATTTGAGTGCCCAGATCCAGACCCAAATTCCTTCAAAGGTTTTGCAAATACCAGCCTAAATGCCTCCTGTCTCACAGAGCAGTGAGCGAACCCTCCTCTCTCCGAACTGCGTAAGACTGAGGCTTGCGTTCCTGTCCCATTCAGTTGGACACTCCTGAAGGGACAGTGAGGTGAGAGGGTTGTGGGTGAGGAATTTTCCCAGGGATGATGCTCCAGCTTTGCAGCCTGGCTGCTGGAGAGGCTCAGAATTTTGCCTTTGGAAATATTTTCCGTTGAAAAAGGGTCTTTTTCTTCTAAACAACAACAACTAAATCATTTATTTCTAAATTTTCCATTTGTTCAGTGAAACCCCTCAAATTTCCCAGATGTTGACATTAAAAAACTACATTGGTTTGTGTTTTTCCCCCCAGCACAAAACTGGAACATTGCCATGAAAATTTAAAACACCCCCAACCAAGTTTGTCTTTGTTTCTGCTCCCAATTCTTTTGTGGAAAATACAGTTTTCCGACCAGCTTCACTGTCTACTAGTCAAGATAGTTACCTACCTGTTGAGAGGCACAGCTCATCAAACAGAGACGTGTGCAGCCCTGTGGAATCAGTGATAATAGAAAAACTTGAATCTTTCCTCCCGTGAGTGATCCTTACTAGCAACAGATGAAATTCATCCCTGTGCAATGAGACAATACAAGGTCTATGCACCCATAGGGCTGGAGTGGGTCTTACGTGGTACCTAGGCCTTGTAGGGCTGAAGTAGGGCTAGGCCTAGTGCTGGCCCTGGAGTGAATTTCTCTCCAATGGAACACTTGCATGAGTACGGATTGCTCATAAAAGTAAGGTGTGCAAACTTCAGCCCCCAATTAGTATGCAGTAATGCCATTTTCCCTGCTTGTGAGGATAAATGGCCCAGGGTGTCTATAGGGCTATAGATGTGCTGAGTATTATTAATAATAATAATTTAGCTGGTTACTGTCAGCGGTAAGAAAGAAAATGTTTGGTGGCTTGACACGAGTGAGAGGAAACAAAAGGAAGGTGTCAGGTGGGTGAGCTGGGAAAATTCACGCCTATAATTGCTCTCTAATTGTTCTGCCTTGCAATAAATTCCTCTCCTGAGTGTGTTTTGTTCTAACGCGCACAGAGAGCAGCTATTTTGTCGAAGAACTTAATTTTTGCCATTATGTCGTCTGGCACAGTCCAGCTCTGAGTAGTTACCACCTATTATCTGTCTGCTATAAAGCTAATATTGACACAGAGGTCCTTGAGGCATTGGCTTTGGGAAACTGCCAGGAAGGCTGGTTTCAGGCAGAATAATTAGTGGGCACAGATGCACACATAAGATACCCTTGACTGGTGTGCTGCCTTTATTCACAAGGATGTACGTAGGGGTCAGTTTTGAGTTTTTTCTTTTCAAAGTGCTTGCATTTAATACCTGGCTCTGAGCAGTAAGGATTTTCAGTCTGAAATTTGGTTTGCATAGAGAGAGCCTCATCTGAGCTCCACCATTAGGATCTTAAAGCACTTTACAAGCATTAACTAATTAACTCTCTTAACAGCCCATGCTTTAAGTTAATTTCCCCCTGTGCACAATAGGGACGCTGTCAGTGTACAAATCACATTTCCATCTGATTTTGGTTTACCTACTGTTGGTACAAATAACACCTAAGAGTATTCGGACGGAAAGAGATTAGAGAGAAAAGAATCCTGAGTAAGTCTCACTTTTGCTTCTACATCCTCTGGTTTAAATGCAGAGGCAGAGGGAATTATGTGGGGCACAGTGCTCTGTGGGTAATAACTGGGAAGGACGGGGAGTCAGCCAAGGAATGGCACTGAAAAAGTTACAACACTCAATTCCCTTCCTCTCCACCACCCCAAACCCCACCCAGTAACAAAATAAACAAACTGTCCAATCCAGGGCCTGGGATGGTCAGACATGTTGGAGCCCGGCTGCCTGGGAGTCCCCATTGGGTTTCTCCTTTTACTGACTGATCCACTGATCCCCCCCCTAATTCCAGTCCCTGCTTCAGGGACGCATGGCAGAATGGAGTCAACAAAGACGCTGATTTTATTTATCTGGTTTTGAAATCCGCAGAGCGAAGGAGTGTTTCCTGCAGGCTGGTGCCAGTGTCTGCTGAATTCTGGATAGGAGCTAGGTATTATTATCCCCGTTGTGCCTGTCCGTCCTCTCCCAAACTCACCCCGCTGGTCTCTTGGCCACCTTTGTTTCATCCTGTATAAGGATTGCAAGGTCTGTGGGGCAAGGACCGTATCTCTTTCTCGGCCCTGGAAGGCACTTCGCCCACTGCCGGGCACTGCAAACGAATCATTGTTACAGTACCTCACAGCATACCGTAGGGCTCCACGTTATGGTCGCGCCGCAGAGGGCCCGGCCTCACCTTTTGTGGAGTTTGGCACCGTGATGGAGATTTTCCGAGGCAGAGAGGGCAGGTAGGCACGCAACGCCCTTGAACAGTCAGGGGGCGTTGGGCTCATAAAGCTAGTGCGTGCCACTGACCATCTCCCCTGGGTGCTGCCTAGAGGGGGACGTTAAGACCTGCATTTTCCAAAGGGGCCTCTAATTCTGACCCCATTTTGGTGTCTTTGGGTCGTCTTCTCAGCCGTGCTTAGCCACCCCCCCCTTGTCGAATGTAATGGGAGCTGTGGGTGTTCAGCACTGCCTGAATGTCAGCCCCTCTCAAGGTGTCTCGAACTGAGCACCCAAAAGTCAGCACCTAAAACCAGAGGCTACTTTGAAAAATGTGGGCCTGACTGACAAGAGCCCTGCCCCGGGGCTGTGCGCAGTTCCCAGCCACGCCTGGGCTGGGGAGCAAGACCCTGGAGCCAGGATCCCGCTGCAGGAATTCTTTCCACAGGAGCGATTTCCTCATGCAACGTGCTTCTCTCCTGCTCGGCATCGCAGCCGGCAGCAGCAATCTGTTCTCTCGCGCCCTCGTTTTTTAACCGTCACGTGTACACAAACACCCAGAGGCAGAAGCTGTTTTCACCAACACTTGGTCTTGCCTTTTGGATTTTTCCAAAGAACCGATGACTTCTCCCTAAAGCCTGGTGAGTCTGTAACGGACCCGAGACATTCTCCCTGCGGCTCAGCGAGTGCTGGGTATAGCAGTGGGTGAAACCGGCCAGGTGGGTAGCGGGGGCCGCAGGACAGACCCGGAGAGACAGTCAGGACTGCGCACTGGGAATTCGGGTGCTCGCTGCAGAAGGGTGACTCCTCAGGGCAGGCGTTTCTCTCCGGAGTGGCCCAGTGCCCGCCATGGTGCAGTGCTGCAGGAGGGGTTGGCTTTCTGCTGCTGCTGCTGCTTAAATTGTGGCTGCTTCTCTCTCTCTGGAAATGATCCTCTACAAGATTTTAAAAAGCGATTAATGCTTTTGGGGACCCAGCTTGAGACCCCTGACAACGCCCAGAAAGTGCCAAGCATCCACCTTCGGTGACTCAGCCCCTCTAAGGCATTTCAAGTTGCGTACCTGACACACACAGCCCCTTGCTTTGGGAAAAGCCCAAGAATGCTACAGGTTCTTTGGGAAGCCAACGTGTATCCCTTTGTCGGATCGTGCAGGGCAATGGAGTGGGGATATGAACCCAAGGAGCTGGCAGTCTAAAGAGACAACATAGGAAGGAACCCGGGGCATGGGATGTAGTGAAATCCTGTGTTAACATCACCACTGGAGGATAGTTATGTCCTATGTCCTCAGCTCTATGGTCTCACCAAATATCGCTTTGCTTGGAGCATCCTACAGAATTCAGGGCCAAGTTTGCAACCACTCTCAAGGCATTTTCTGCCCTGGCCACTCTTTTTGCAAGTGCAAAAATCACACGCACACTTGTGGTGCTCACAGATCAACTGCAGGTGGAGATGCTCAGCTACAGAGCTACGGACCTGATCTGCACCTGCTTTGGTAAGCTGTAGCCCTCACTGTCCAGTGGCTGGCCCTCAAACTCCCCCACCCTGTGAGTTCTGCTTCTAGGTTAAGGCCCTGCCAGGCTATACAGCAGTGCAGGAGAGTGGTGGGCACTGGGCCAGCTAAAGATTTTCTTCTCATACTATATCCATGTCTTTGTGTCTCATGCTTCTTTGGTTTTGCATTTATACAAAGTGGCACCGTGAAGAAGCAGCTGAATGCATTGAACCTACCGGGCTAGCTTTGAGCAGCACATGACTAGAGTCAAGGGCTTTGTTGACAAGCAACAGAGCCAGCGAAGCGGTGGAAGGGCTGCGAAGGGGTGATGGTTACGTTGGCACTGGTTCTTCGGGGTAATTGTGCTCCTCTTCTGGGACTGGGTATATTTTGTTTCTTCACATAGCAATGAGAAGGGAAGCGCCTACTCTTAAAAGAGCTGGCAGGGGGAATTTGAACTGTGTGGCAGCACAGAGCTGGGCAGGGTGGAGGGGGCCCTTGCAATGGGGTGAGGTGCATATTCTTTGACAGCAGCATTATCTTGTTTGTGTGTTTTTCAGATGCAATCAGCACCGCTTATCAGAACCCCCTCCCCCGCCCTGCATGGCCCTGGAACAGGGTTCTCTCTGCACAGCCTGCCGCCCGGACAATGGAGAGGAGCCATAGGGAGCAAGCCAGCAGTGGCCCTAGGGTCCAGCGTGCATGGAGCCAATGAGCCTTTCCTATCTTGAATCTTGTTGATTCTACCAGTACAGTCGGTGAGGCAGCCCAGCAGTCTCCTCCGCAGACAGCGTGGCACCATCTCTCTCCAGCGCCCCTGCCTGGGCAGCACAGTCTTCTAGCCCGGATGATCTTTATCCAAAGCTTCTCCCATGGAAAGACACTGGTCCATGGTACTCTGATGTGTGCCAGCCTCCTCTCCGGACACTGCAATGCTGGGTTCTGTTGTTGTGCTCCTCATGCCAGACCTTTATAAAGCTGGTCTCTACTTTCCCACCATCCTTCCTGGCAGGGTGGGGCTATGCCAGGATCCAGCAAGGACTTTATAACTGTTGCAATAGGAGGGAGATACAAGCTATTACCCACCGTGCCCTTAACAGCAGGATCTCTTTGTTCATGTTCAGGAATGAGGTTACATCGAAGGACAAATAAATGAACGATACCAGTGCTACATCTCCACGCTGGCTGCAGGCTCCCTTGCCTCCTCTGTTTGCTTAGCCGGATGCTGTTCCTCTGTTCTGAGTTACAGGCCAATACCAACTTTAAAAACCAGCCAAAGACACGGAGCAATGCTGGATGGGGGAGGGGAGGGTGCAAGGAAGGGAAAAGCAGCAGCATTTCCAAATCAAACAGATACAAACTTGCTGGGCAAAGGAGCTGGTATAAGATCAGTGTAAGAAACCAAAAGCAATATAAACGAATAAGGCAGGACGAAGGGAGTGTGGGGCAGAGGGACCCCGTCGATCTGCCAGTGAAGGGCACAGAGCGGGCTGCTGCTACCGGAGTAGGATTGATTTGGAAGTAAAAGTGATATGAACTGACACAGCCGGCCCTTGCTAGTCCCTGGTTTAGTGCCAGTTACCGCTGGAGCCGTGGAAGCTCACCCTCTGAGGAGCACTGCTGCTGGCTTTGGATGCTCGGAAACTCTGCGAACAGGCCTCCCCCGGCCCATTCAGGCTCATGCTGTGACCCCTCCAGCAGCATGCTCAGCACATTACATTGCTATGCCAATCCTGCCCCAGCCCCAGCCGTCCGTGGGGGTCTCCATCCGGTCAGCCAGGAAAGCTGTGCAAGACTTCGGGTTTGGTTCTTGCAAATTCAAAACGTAGAGAAAGTTTCCCTTTGGAAAAGTCCGAGAGAACCAAACAGAGACGGAAAATTCTTCTATTTTTTTCACCAGCTTCTAGAATTTGAGAGAATTATCGCTCCAAGAATTCAATCGGCTGGTAAAAATCACCAAACCCTATGGAAAGGATCCCGTCTTCTATTAAACTCTGTAGGTTCTAAGCGTTATTTCCCCTTTTACATTTATATAGGACTTTCTCGTTTCATCCCACCTAAATTCTATCTAGAGGAATTTCCCAGAAGGGTTTGAAAAGGGTGGAGTGAATCTGGGGCTGATTTATAATTTCAAGTGGAATCTAGATTAAATCTGGTGTTCAGGGCAGTTTTGCTTTGAGTTTTGGGGTTCATGAAAGTCACACAGAGGCCAGAAACCCCAAATAAACCCCCCTCTCAGTCCCCACAAAAGATTTAGGTTTACAGGGGATTGTGCAAACTATTGGTCCAGCAGTGAGGTCACACCGGGGTAGTTAGCAGCATTCCCCGGGTCTGTTATGGCCCAGTGGATAAAGCACTGACCTGATAGTCAGGACACCTGGCTGATATTCTCAGCTCTGCCACTGATCTGGTGTGTGACCTTGGGCAAGTCACTTCTCCTCTCTGTGTCTCAGTGACCCCAGCTGGAAAAGGGCTGTAGTAACGCTGACCCTCCTTTGTAAAGCACGTTGGGCTCTATGGCTGAAGAATGCTGCAAGACCTACGTATTATTATACTATATATACACTGTGCCTAAGGGCCTGGGGGTGAATAAACAAGTACAACCGTGTGTCCTCAGCATAATGTGTCCCTCTGGGCCTCAACTTCATCGGCCAAAATGTGTTCTGGCCCACGCTGGGGCCCCATGGGGCTGGAATGTCCAAAGGAGTGCTAGAGAGTTAGCTGCCCAAGTTCAAATCAATGTAAGTGCCCAGTTCCCATAGGCTCCTTGGGACCTCCCAGCCACAGACTTTTGTTTTCGATTAGAATGTTTCACTCCTCTTTCTGCTCATGCTTCCATCCCTGCCCCTCTTTACTCTGTTCCCCACAATCTCCCCCAGGCGGAACGTGAACCTGTTCATGTTCATGCTGAGCTTCTGAGCTCCCGCTGTTTGAACAGGTTCCAAATCAGGACCACTCCTCGCACAAAGTTCCTCCTCTCTCACCAGCCGGGCAGACACTGTGGACTAAGTAGGTTTATGTTTTTAGTGGCAGAAGAAATGTTTTGGTTGGTCAGAGGTCAAGGGCAGGACAAGAACAGTTTGTTTATGGTCCCTGGGTGCCTGTTTGCATCACACCCGCCATCCTTTACAGTGCAGCCAGTAACTGTCCCAGATGTTTACCCGTGAGCAGCTGTTCAGGAGGAGAATGAATTATATACAGCATATTTAAGTGCAGTGCTTACCGCTGCTGCTAGCTTATGGGGAGTGACACAGGGTCTCGTAGGAGTTCGGGCTAGGATGACAGAGCATCCCTTGGCTGTATTGGAAAGCTGGGAGCAGGGGAGACAATTACAACTGTTAGAGCAGGTCAAAGAGGTCCCATCTCATCGCCAGACCTTGAGGTAAGGAGCAAGAGATGTGCTCCTTCTGTGATCCAGTGCCTCCCCATGCCTTTGCCAAATCCTTTGAGGAACATATGCGTCTCCTGATGCTTGCATTGTCCATCCTAGTCAGCAGTAGATCCCTGTCTCCAGAGGCAGTACTGTAAAGACATTGACTTTCCTCTTTAAGTGCTGGATCCAAAGCCTGTTGAAGTCAAGGGAAGTCTTTCTGTCAGTTTCAATGAACTTTCTCAGGCCCTATATCGCTAGAGGAGAATAAGCACAAGAAGCCAGATCATGCATCCCTCCTCTCTGTCCCCAGCTGGAAGATGTGCAAAGGGTGGAGAAGCTGTTGGAGTTTTCACTCTGCAGTGAGAGCTCGAGGGTCAGGGAGGAATTAGAGGCATCGTCATCACCAGTGTAACATCTTCAAAAAGAGACTAGGAAACGCCAGAGGAAATGACGTCGCAAAACACCTTGCAAGACGCTGGAACGAACGTTCGGTCTTGTAGGTGCTGTGTGACTCCAGAAGTTGCTCAGCGCCTGGCCGTGTACATCTATGACTTGTGAGGACGTTCCTGCATGGCTTATGGGTCAGAGTTTCAGCAGATGTGAACACATCACTCCTGGCAAACGCTCAGGTGTAAACACAGAAAGCCAGTAACTGCACTTGCAGACTAAAACTTCAAGTGCATTTAGTGATTTTTCTTGTGCAACTACCCTTGGGCTGCAAGCTCTTCAGTGCAGGGACAGTGCCTGTGTGATACTTAGCATGAGTCCCCACCCCAATTCTGGCCTCTAGGCACTACTGCAATACAAATCATATTAAATAACGACAACACACATGCCATTTTCCCCAGTGCACCTGTTACACCCTCCTTTGAAAAAGTAACCTACTAAATGTAGGAAGGGGCAGGACTTTGTGTTGAAATAAGGTATTTTTTATCGACAGGTAGAAGTGGAGGTAGCTAGATAGATCTATGTGTGTATATATTGTCAAAGTCAGACTCAGGACTCACAGTTTGTCAGACCACTCTGTTTATTAGCAAAGTTTCAGAGTAGCAGCCGTGTTAGTCTGTATCCGCAAAAATAACAGGAGTACCAGATAATGTGAGCACCATGCAAGACTCAAACTATCTTATTTATACAGATAAAAGGGTGCGAACTTAACAAGATAACAAAAGGAAGCAGAACTGATAAGTTTACCTGGGGCTAGACATACATATCTTATTTCCTTACTAATTATTACCGATCTCCTGTTAATGTCCCACCATTAGCTTAAGTGGACCCATTGTTTCATATCTTAATGTTTCTCTTCCTGACAACTATATTTCAACATTCCTTATTCCTGCTTAAAGAAACAGACAGCATTTCTTTAATCCAGT
This sequence comes from Emys orbicularis, assembly GCF_028017835.1. Classification (NCBI taxonomy): domain Eukaryota; kingdom Metazoa; phylum Chordata; order Testudines; family Emydidae; genus Emys; species Emys orbicularis. Next base: position 2,814,344 of record NC_088705.1, on the reverse strand, counting down.
CTGTTTTTACAATATAATTCATTCTACTTTCACAATATATATATAGGAAAAGCTCTGTTGGAAAAGCACATTGTTTTATCCACCCAGTGTTTTTTAAGTCATTTGCAAGTCAATATTTAATATTGTTTATAGATATATACAAACACACACATTTGTATGCACACACACACACACACATACATAGAAATATATAAACTCCAGTGTGTTTTTCAGCAGGGAAATCATCAGGAGCTGGTAATATTCCCGGAGTCTTTTCATGTCTAACTTGCTACTTCTCTGGCCCACCTGGAGTAAGTTAGCTTGGAACCAGCAGGGGAAAAAACTGCTACTGTCTTAAAGCTGATTTACCTTTTGAGCTGTAAAGCTCAACGTTTGTGCTTGTGCAGACTGTCTGGTGCTGTTCCTCAGGGCTGTGATTTAATGTTTGTTTAGAGATAATTTCCCTGGCCTCTGAGTTTACAAGCCGCTGCAGCTCCCATGTACTGAAAAGCTGAGTACACAGTGTGTATGGAGGGGTTGTTTACTGCTGCTATATACTCAGGAGGCAATAGAATAATCATTGCAGTATATTACATGGGGGGGGGGGGGGATAATCCTTTATTTCCATCCTTTTATAAACTCCTGCTCAGGGTCAACTATTGTTGTTGTGATTTACCAAAGGGTTCATCTTTTGGCAGGCGAGTTCCATCTCGGTGTCTAAAACAGCAGGGACTGACGGGGAACGTGTTGCCTGCCCGCAGATAGGGAAGGGTTTTGGGTGCAAAGTGGGGAAGGGAATTATTTGAGGGTTATTACTAAGCGTAATGAGGTGAAATTCAGAGAGGGGGATTTAGGCCGAGTAGCTGAGAAATACACTAATAGGGAGATGCACTCGAGAGTGGAACAGTTTCTTAAGAGAAGTGCTGAAAGCCCTGTTGCTAGGAGGATGATACAGTAATTGATGGATAGGTCAGAAGCCTGGTTCACTGCCCACTGAGGTCAGTGCAAAGACTCATTGACTTTAGTGGGTGCTGGTTTGGGCATTGGAGGATTAGTGGCTTGGCAGACTAGAAAATGGAAGATGGTTCTGGCCTGGAGAAAAGCATGGGGCATCAAGGTTGGCATTGCTGGCAGATGGAGGGAGGGTGACGTGATAGAGGCTAGATCAGCTATTGGAAAGTGACAATATGACGTGATGGTTTGATTGTGTTGTGCAGCACCTCCAGTACGCAGTGAGGGATGATGCTTTGGAATGACAATTAGTTGTTGTTGTTGTGTGTTTTTGGAGGGTGTCCAGGGGATTTAAAGCTGAGCCTGGAGCTTCGAGGTCCCCTTGCTGGTCTCTTTCTCTTTCAAAGGTTTTACATGGCTGTGCAAGTGAGGGGGGCGGGACACGGCCTTAAAGTTTGAAAAAGTGGTCAGTGGCTCAATCCAAAACAGAAATAGAAGTTGAACAACGACGCCTTTTGCTGTAGGATGCAACAGGAGCCATCTCCTTGCCCCCCAAGACCTGCAGTAGGTGATTCTTTCAATTTTAGTGCTGGGGAAATTAGAGCTGGTCTCACATTTTCCATCCTTTTTTTTCCCTAATGGATTTTTTTTGGACTAAATGGAATTTTTCACAGGAAATGTCAGTTTTTGTCGATATTTTTGGGGTTTTCATCTTCCCCCTCCCCCAAATCATTGCCTGACTGGCTCTTCTGGGAATGCCCATGTATTGATTTATTCTTCTGTTCAAACGTCCAGATGCCTTTGTTAAAAACCTGTTTGCATGAGATCAAAAATGGCAAGATACTTTGGAGGCTGGTAGCAAAAGAGGGAATTTGAAACAAGACATAGGCCCACCCCAAGGAGAATGGAAAGTGCCACCCCGACACAAGGCAAACGATAAAGGCAGAGGCAGCAAGCTGCTCTCAGGCAGCGCTATCACTCAGATATCACGACCATAATGATAATAAGGGACAGTTCAATATTAAATATGCAAATGCAAACAGATGGTGCTGAGGAATGACTGGCGGCGAGGGAGGGAAAGAAAACGAAATGGGGAGAATGCTTTTCCTGAGCATCGTTCCTGGCAGAAGCCATGATCACAATTCAACATCCCATGAGACCAATTCATTGGGGAGAAAGGTCAGCAGGTGGCGTGAGAAAAGTGGCAGGTGCAAGAGAGCACCGGGGGAACACGACTGCTCATCTTGCACACCGGTGCTCTGTTGGAAAAGTGCATTGTTTTATCCACCCCGTGCTTTTGAAGCCATTTCCAAGTCAATATTTAATATTGTTTATCGGTTGGTGCTAGCAGCTCCCTGGCCCTTTCTCCCTGTGATCGCTTGGCTCTGCTCTTTATTAAACACTTCCCTGTTTTGAAAATGAAAAAGCCACGAATAAACAGGGCAGGAATGAACTGGGAAACACACACACAGTCCTCTGTTAGTATAAGTTGCCTCGTGACACAAGAAGGGGACATTCAATGAAATGGAAAGTAAGTACATTTAAAATTATAGAAAGAAACACAGTCGCACATTATAAGAAGGTTTGTAAATAGTTTATTAAGAGTTATTACATGACTAATAGATGTTTTAATAAATGGTTAATCGATTATCATCAGCAGGTCACTAGATTCCTTACAACCGTGGCTTATAACCATTTAGAACACCATTTACTGATATGCTTATGATTGAGATTCTGTAACAGCTAATCATTATGTCAGTAACATGCTTATAATATCTATGAATCATTTACAAACTATTTATAACATACCCTTAATATAAAGTGTGATTGGAAATGCTTTTTCTGCACAACACACAATTAACCATGGAACTCATTGTAACAAGATATACTTGAGGCTAAGAGTTTAGTAGGATTCAGAAAAGGACTGGACATTTATGTGAATAACAAGAACACGTGGAGTCACAATACACAATAACAACAACTTGGGATCTAAAACCTCCTGCTTTAGGGCATAAACCAACCTCTAAGTAATGCAGTCAGGAAGTAATTTTCCTTATGGGCATGCTACCCCATAACTTCAGAGTTTCTTATACCTCCCTTTGAAGCAGCTGCTACTGGCCACCATCAGAGACAGGATACAGGACTGGAGGGACTTGATCTGGTGTGGCAGTACCTGTGTTCCTATCTTCTCAAGCATCTCTTCCACAATGACCTCTCAAGTTCTTTCCCAGAAGCCATCATGCACACTGGCCCGAAAAGTATTTAATTAGTGAATTAATCCATTGTTAATGTGACTATTGAACAGTGTTTCACTGAATGTGGTGCTTGGGGGAGTTAACAGACTGACACATGTGGAGGAGGACAGTCTGGATAGTAGCAATGCAAGCTCTCCTCACCCTGCCTCAGCTCTCAGTTAGAGAACTGGACCTCTTTTAGGGATGACAGAGAAGTTCAGTGTCTATGGTTCATTCAATCCTTGGCGTATCTGTTGAGAATGCCAACAAAGCTAGCTAGGAGTAACTGGCATCTAACTAGCTAGCTGGTTAACTAACTGAGACAGTTGCTTTTGTGATGTGGGCCCCCTGAATGCCTGGGAAACAGACCTAGGCAAATCTGCTCATTTTTGGTTAGCTAGAATCGGGTCAGCCGTTTCCCTGTTTGTTGCATGGTACATTTTGCCCCCTTCACCATCTCCAGGCGTGCCCTACCCCTTGTGTTCATTGGCGGGAATGGTGACATTTCACCTTGGATCAAATTTGCATATTCTTTGACCAGATTTGTTCATTCATGAAAATCCCCAAGGCAGAAATTTTTGTCTATGCTTTTGCGGGGCAAAGATGGAATGTGTGAGTTTCCTGGAAGACGGAAGGTCAAAGAAATCATGATGTGGCCAAATCTTTGTTTTCCCTCCCTACCTTTGTCTACCTGGATGTAAGCTGTTAGGGGCAGGGACTGGCTCTTACTGTGTGTTTGTACAGTGCCTACCACAGGGACTCCAGTTTTCGTTGGGGCGGCCGGGTGTTGCTTTAATGCAACTAATAATGATAATAGTATTAATAGTGTTTGCAAATGCGGCCCATCGTCTGTCTGGTAACATTTAGGCCCAGCATTGCCCATGTCCCCAGGTAGCAGGGATTCTTTTTTCCCCCCACTAAAACTTCTGCAGTGCCCAGCAAAAATCTGTGCTTGGAATTTGGGTGACAGGACCCTGGCTTTTATTTCCCCCCAGGCCCTGTGGCAGCTGCTCTGTACGGAGCGCAGCCTCTTGCATGCCACTTTGATTTCTGCAAATCTGTTCACTTCTCGGGGGGGATCCAGTTGATACAAATCACTTCTCTCCTGACCTGAGTAATGATCGTATTCACGATGACAGTGTGGGTCGCCTTCCATTTCACAAAGCAACAGAAACAGAGGGTCATGGGTGGGGACAGGGAATCAGGCAACACTCTCCAGAAGCAGAAAGAGAACAAGAAAACCAGGAGCACTTCACAGGGCCGCCCGTGGGGGGGGGGGGGGCAAATGGGGCAATTTGCCCCAGGCCCCACAGGGGCCCCCATGAGAATATAGTATTCTATAGTATTGCAACCTTTTTTTATGGAAGGGGTCCCCGAAATTGCTTTGCCCCAGGCCCCCTGAATCCTCTGGGCGGCCCTGGCACTTCAGCTGGTGTGTAGTGACGTAGCCCAGCTGAGGATCTTTCATATGCATCCACACAGCTAAGCTAATACTCTCTTGGAGGCGCTCATCATCTCATGTAACATCCTTTTTCCTGGCCTTGATATATGCAGACTTGCCCTGCTTATATCCAGTCAGAATACTGCTGGAAGGGTCATTTTCCAAGCCCATTGCTTTGACCATGTCACTCCCTGTCTGTGAATCCTTCCCTGCCTCCATCTTCTCTATTGTCTCAAACATGAGCTACTTGTCTTCCCTTTCAAGGCCCTTCCCGACCTGTCCCCATCCTACCCATCGTCTCTCATTCGGTACCGAAATGTTGACTTCCGCCTTTCACCGGCCAATGGTGTCAGCCTCTGTCGCCCACTTGTTACATTTGACAAACAAGCACCTTTCTTCCATGCCTCATGCCTGGGACAAGCTCCCTGTAAACGGCTGCAAAACGAACTCAGTAACCTACTTCCAAACCCTCCTGAAAACTCTCCTCTGCTGTGAGGCCTAAAAAACACTGAGGGCTATCACGCTGACCATGGTGTTTCCTTGTACTCCCCTGTCTTTCTGTATCCAGCTGTCTCTTGCTTTATACTTATCTTCTAAGCTCGTTGTAGCAGGGACTATCTGTTGGTTCTGTGTTTGTACAGAACCTGTCTCAATGGGGTCCCGGGGCCCCTGGCTGGGGCTCTCAGGTGCTATAATAATGAACAGTTAATGTTCTCTGCTGACAGCTAGCTGAGGATATATCCCTCCCTGGGTAAATAGTATGTAAATGTAAGGAGACCAAATCCAGGGCTAGTTTGAATTTGTGTCTGGAGTCCTTTGAGGGTCTGCCGTTCAATTCTGGTCGGGCTGGCTGGGAAATGGGCAGTGGTAACCATAGCCTTGTTTTCAAAATCAAGGGAAACATCGGACGGGAGAGCAGATTGGTTTATTTTCCTTTCTACTGCTAGAGCAAGCGGCCTCTGCTTGTTCTCATTGATTTCTGCTGAACAATCAGCTGGTGTGCTCTCGCTAATCAAGCCAGTCACTTTTTGGCATCTGGCCCGAAGCCCTGCGACATGCGTAGAGAGACATCCGTGGTTTTCCGTGGGATTGGCATCAAGCCCTAAGGCATTTGTCACTTATAAAGATCTTCTTGGTCTTGGGCATGAGCCGGGCCTTGTGCAGTGGCCCTGGAGAGGTCTGTGCAGAGAGAGGCTAAGGTCGGGGGTAGGAAGGTTCTTGTAAAGCCGGGCGTGACTCCTCCCAGACGCCGTGGGTTTTTGCATGGCAGGTGAGCTTAGGGTGACTAGATGTCCCAATTTTATAGGAACAGTCCCGATATTTGGGCATTTTTCTTAGATAGGCTCCTATTACCCCCCACCCCCGTCCCGATTTTTCACGCTTTCTATCTGGTCACCCTAGGTGAGCTGCTTCTCCTCATTGAGGACAGTGGTCACTCCACAGTCCACAGCAGCAAACGGCTTCCTGGAGCTCACCGCTCCCAGGGGGCAGAGAGCAATAACGGCCGTGCGTGCCTTTCACACCCAAACAGCCATCAGGTTCCCCGAAAAGTCTCAGGAGCCACCCAGCCAACATTTGGTGGCAGGAACAGTAACCTATACAAAGGAGTTAAAAGTAAAGGCTTCCACTGCAGAGCCTGGTTCTGAGCTACTGGGTGAAGGTGTCTGTCCTGAGCCCTGAACCCTGGGGAAACAGAAGATAAATGGGATATTTAATGAATGGTTTTAATGGTTCTGGCAGAGGGCATTAATTCTTTTCCTGCATTCCTCAGGTGAACTATACAGCAGCAGCTCCCTCCCTTAGAGAAGAAATGATGATCTCTATTTATCTTGTCTAGCAGCCCAGCTCTGGAAGCATTTTTAATTCAGTTTTTCTCTTTCCCCCTCCTTGTCTCCCTAGTTGTAAGTTCCATTAAAATCTGGTTTGCTGGCTGTCTTACAGGAGCCCTGTTCAATGACAGGTGGCAGAGATGAAGCTCACGGTTATTTCTCTTTTCTTTCTCTCTCTTTTGAAGGTCTGTCCAGGCTGAAAACCAGCTGATTAATTGTTATTTTCATTCAAATCCCTGGTTTCTTTCTCTTAATAAAAGAAAGAATGAAAGAAAGAATCTTCCACTTTTTGTAACTGTGTTGTTAGTAATAGAGATGTCTGTGACACTAACGGCCTATTTAATCCAGTCTCTAAATTCTCATTTAGGATGCAGATTCATCAGGTGGATTAGCAAAAAAAAAAAAAGAGAGAGACAAACTGTTGGTCATGAAATTTGCAAACACTGGGCTTGATCTGCATCATGTACAGGTAACTTACAAGTTACAACAAAGTGAAAGGAGAATTAGGTCCATTATTTAGAAGAGCTCTTTTCTCCTCACCTCAGAACCTAAGGGGAAGGCTGGTCTGATGTTTAAGGCATGGAGCTGGAGAGCTGGATTCCAGTCTGGTGCTGGCAGAGGCTGTGTGTGGCCTTGGGCCAGCACTTAATGTCTATTGAGCGTGTGGTTTTCAAAACTGCATTACTAATTTAGGAGCACAAATACCATTGTCTTGTGATATGCAGTGTAGTTGTAGCCCTGTCGGTCCCAGGCTATTAGAGAGACAAGGTGGGTGTAGTAATATCTTTTATTGGACCAACTTCTGGTGGTGAGAGAGACAGGCTTTCGAGCCACACAGAGCTCTTCTTAAGGTCTCGGAAGGGTGCTGGGGAACCTCACAGCTAAATGCAAAGGGGGAACAGATTGTTTAGTGTTAGCACATATTCAAAGGGAGCATTCATGGTGAAGTGGCCCATTAACACTTCGGCTGTCATAGGACAAAAGGGGAGTTAGTGGCTTACAGATAGTTGTCATGAGCCATAAATTCAGTGTCTCTGTTCAGTCCATGATTTGTAGTGTCCAGCAGAGTTATGACTTTAAGCTCCCAGGCTCGTCTTTTGAAAGTGTTGTGCAGGTTTCCTTTGAGGATGAGGACTGAGAGGTCAGATGCAAAGTGGTCGCTCAACAGTCTGATTTGAAATCCTCCCACTCAACATACTTAAATAAGTATATGCACAAGAGCTCTGATGCAGTCTGAGAGCTTGTCTAGTAAATGTAAGCCTAGAGTGTACTTTCATACCCAAATTTCAATAAACCTCGGAAACTGCCTAAAATGCAACTTTTGACCCTCCAGGAACAAGCTGTTTATTTTTACAGTAATGATTGCAGGCTACCTGGGAGGAGGAAACAAAGTGATTGTATTCCCAAGGGCCAGGGCCATCACCCTAACCAAATCTGACACTTCCAGTGCTTGACAGTGTTTTTAAAAGCTTCTGTCAGCTTGAGCAGATCTAGAGTTTGGGAATTCCAGGCAACTTGAGCTCAGAATCTCCAGCAATGGGATTTTATTAAAGAAATCTACAAGATAAAGTCAGTTTTGAACTAGCCCCTGGCAGGAGATGGAAGAGATGATAATGAAAACTGCAGTTTAGCAGAGTTCATGAGCCAGAGCAGAACAAAAAGCCCTCCTCAAAATCTTTGTTTTATTTTAAAACTATTTTCTTCATTCACATTCATGCCCCTTTTTGTTCACTTTCCCCAAAGTTTCTTGCACAGATAGTGGATTCCAAAGGTCCACGTGTGAGGATTCATGGAAAGAGAATTTGAAATGGACGTGTATGAAACTTTGGGCCAGAGATGCTTGTGCATTCATCCAGCCACAGAAGAGAAACAACGTTCTGTGACTTATCTGACCAGTAAAAATACTTGGATAGAAAGACAGACACTGAGGCCCAGATGCTCCAAGTTATTTAGGTGCCTAACTCCCACTGGCAATAGGCCCAAGAGGTTAAGTAACTCACTTAAAGAATCCTGCCAGGTCAAAGGCAGAAGTAGAACCCAGGCATTCTGACTCATACTCCCTCTTTCTAAGGAGCAGAGCTTAGAGCAATAGAGCAGCACCAAGCAATTATTTAAGAAATAATAAACATCTAATTAACAGGCCGTGCAATGAGTTAAAGCAGGGAAGTCATGATCGGGGTGGGACCTGGCTTGTGGTGAATAAAACTGCAGCGGTTTGTAGGACACTGTTCAACAGAAACAAGTGACATTAAACATTTTTTTTAAAAGTAGCTTCTTTCGTAAACCTGGTTTTAATAAACTTGCATCACCTCCTGCCTTTCTACAGGTCTCGCTGATGCCTTGTGATACCGACAGGCACTGACCTAATGACGCATTTTACGATGCTAATGCTATTACCAAAACGCTGCTGGCTGGGAGCTTTTAATTCACTTCCCACTCCAGAGGGATTGTCTGCTTTTTCATTGGGCAAACAATAAGGAACAAAATATTTACACAAGTCATCCGGGGTAGCAATATTGTCCCATTGATTTTGTGTCGCTTGGATTTAAGCAGCTTGAACATTATTGGTTTTTCATAATAAAAATTAGTGATGGAGCGCTTTGAGAACCACAAGATAAACAAGCACATGCTAGGATTTTTATACATATAACTCTCTTCCCTGCCCACAAACTGTTGCATCCTGGGAGAACCAAGTCAATTAAAAAAAAATTAAGGGTGGAAAAATATTAGGAAGGGGGAAAAAAAGAGTTTTGGCTAGAGCAACTAATAGCAGAATGGTCAAACCCAACTCGTGCTGTTGGTCTGTTGGAGATCCCCCCAGATCTCCAGACTAAAGAGCTGCTAACATCATGTGATGCTCACAATAGCTGGGAAGTTGCCAGGAAAAGATATTGGACCTGACTTGCCTCTCACGTGAGTGTCAATCAGGAATAACTCCGCTGATGTCACTGCCCGAGTTCTGCTCAGCCTCTCCATCCATTTCCTCAGCTGGTTGGGCTGGTGGCGAAAAGGATCCCCAGTAGGTAAAACGATACAGCTTGAAACTCAGCCTTTGAGCCAGCCGTTTAAAACACAAACCCAGCTCCCCGCCGCCCTCACCCCCGCCAAGTGAGGAAATGGATGGAAACACAGAGCAGAACCTGCACTGCAATGCCGAGAGAAAGTGAATTCCCTGATTGAAACCTGGGGGCTCTCGTTTGGGGGAAGGAGGGAGAGACGAGGGCAAAGAATGAAGCAGATTAATTGGCTTCTGCAGCAGGAAAGGGTTGGGGGCTGACACGGCTAAGGAGGTGGCAGCCAGCTCCATCCCTCTGCAATGGCACCCAGAGCAGCACTTGCTGTTCTGCTGAGCACGCGGCTGGCTCCCCAGGGCTGAGCTATAATAACCAGTGCTCTCAGGTGACAGTCCTCCTACCCAAAGGAACCCCTGCTCGGGGCACCGAGCGCTGAGTGTTTCGCATCCCTGGAAAACCAATTTCTAGCCCTATAAATCTCCTCCTTCTAACTCTCCATTCCAGTGTTGCCAACTCTCACGATTTTGTCATGAGTCTCATGATCATTATTGTTTCCCTTAAAGCCCCAGCTCCTGGAGTCAAGTGGATTGGGGATGATTTCAGCCTTTGTTCCTAAAGAAAAAGTAAGTTTCTAGCCCTTGAGGTTGTGTGGAAAGCTTCAAAATGTGACCCCAGTGCACCCTGAAGGCTCAAAAAGCAGACAGCAAATAAAAAGATTACCAAGTGGATTATTTTTACACAATCTCATGATTTTTGGTGAGCCTGACTTGTGCTTTTTGAACACTTGGGGTTGGCAATGCTGCCATTCAAAGCTGAGATCAGCCCTGAAAGGAACTTGGGGTTGGAAACAGAGCAGCAGTGTGTGCCATGAGGGCCGGATGAAGGGCCAGGGTCTGACAACATGGCCTCCACCTGCAATGCAGAGGTGCAACCCATAGAGACCACAGGTCCCAGAATGCACTGCAACTGGCTGCCTGATGCAACAGGGAACACTGCATTGTGGGACTTGTAGTCTCTGAGGCCCACATTGCAGAAAAATCCTTATTGCTGCAAGAATCCAGGTGCAGAACAGCATGCTGGGACCAGCAGTCTCTGCATGATGCATTGCCTTTGAGAGCTGGGAATTCAGCTCTGAGTCTGAATTTCAAACTCCTCTAAGCATGAGGGGTTTTCTGCTTAGGCTCCTCAATGAGGGGGGTTGGCTCTGGTCTTAGATAAGGATTTTGAACATTCCTCATGTTCTGGGGAGGTTTAGATTCAGAAGTCTGGATCTAAGTCTGGATCTTGGGGGGGGAGGGATAGCTCAGTGGTTTGAGCATTGGCCTGCTAAACCCAGGGTTGTGAGTTCAATCCTCAAGGGGGCCACTTAGGGATCTGGGGCAAAAAGCAGTACTTGGTCCTGCTAGTGAAGGCAGGGGGCTGGACTCGATGACCTTTCAAGGTCCCTTCCAGTTCTAGGAGATGGGATATCTCCATTAATTATTATTATTATTATAGGCCCATCTCTGGTCATCCCATTTCTAGCCCTTATTGGATCAAGATGGAGCATCATGTGCAGCGACCCGCAGTCTCTGCAGGATTCACCACCCTTTTCAAGCCAGCAGAGGCTGCAGTCTGTACCATTGTGTACACGTTAGGTGCTGCTGTCTGGTTTTTGCCAAGTTGCCAACATGTCCTTCAGATGGGCCAGGTTTTGATGCCTCTGGTGTTTCACAAAAGCTGGGAGAACTGCAATTCTGGCAGATGCCCACAGACTGCATCACATGCTGACATACATGTGGAGTGTCCTGTGTGTGCTGGGTTTGTCCACGCATGATAATTACCTTAGACGCAGCATGGACACACCTATGCTAAATATTAATAATAAACAAACAAATGAATGCCTTGGCAGTGAATTATCCTGTTGTCCTCAGCGGGCTTGTTTGAACAGTGAAACGTACTGTGGCTTTGCCTCAGTGTTGGTGTTTATTTGCAGTCTCCCCAAAACTCCTGGGACCCGAAGTGCTGTCATAGATCAAAAGGCTGCTAGATGGCCCAGATAGTAGTACCTAGGTGCATGCACTACCAACTGCATCTGTTCAAGAAGTTTTCAGCTGACATGACCAGGCTGCCTACTTGCTGGGCCCCTGTGGCTTTCAGAGGGCTTGCTGGGGTGGGGTGTATCGTGGCATTTTGCTAAGGGATTGAGGTGCCCCCTGCAAATGCCATGCACTGCTGTGCTTAGAAGCTCTGAGTCTGGTGAAATTGCCTCTGAAATCCACTTTGTGACAGCAGTTGCTCAAGGAAGAGCTGGGTGGATATTTTGCCTTCGTGCATATGTCTCTAATATGGTACATTTCCATCCGCCAGATGGTCCTGGGCTTGTACACAGCTTGGGGGACGGCGAGGGGAGCAGCGGAACAGAGGGACTTTAGCTTTGAAACGCAAAAGAGAAACGCTACATGTGTTGATTGCAGCCTCCCCACTGCTGGGGATGTCTGTGCCCTGTTCAGTTCGGTGGGATTTCTTTCTTCCCAAAGCTCTGCCAGCCCTCCCCGCATGCTGCATAGATTAGCTGCCATCGCTCTAAATGCTGAAATACCCAGACATCTTGCCTTTGGGCTCAAATGCTGCTCCAAAGCCCAATGCAGTCAATGGGAGTCGTTCCAGTGAGTATTATTATTACTATTCATGTTTAGCATGGCAGTGCCTAAGGGCCAGCTGAGAACAGCGCCCCAATGTGCTAGGTGCGGTACAAATGTAACCCACACGCCTGCTGGGTGCAGTGTTCTGTCCCATCTAGTAGCACTGAGACCACCTAAAGAGAGAGATAAAATGAGCCTGCTCTACAACCTTAACTAATAGGCAGTTGGTTTTAGGTTCATGCACTAAGCTCCCGAGGCCCCAGTTCGATCCTGCCCACTGACGACCAGGGTCTGTTGGCGTTACACAAACACCAAGTAGCAGACAGTGCCTGCCCCGAAGAGTTTATAATCTAACTAGACCAGACAGACCCTGGGTGGAGAAGGGGTAGAACACATGGGCAGAGTGAACAATGGGATGGCAGCAAATGCCATGCTAGTTCTCTGAGTTTTTGGGGGTGGGTTTAGTTAGGAGGAGGTCAGCTGAATGGGAGGAAGCAGGCAGGGAGAGGGGACCTGAAGGGAAGGGGAGGAGGGAGTCAGTGGGGCCCGGGTGGGGTGAAGCTGAGGAGAGGGAGGGGGCAGGAGAGGGTTGGAGCAAACAGCCAATCAGCACAGGGCAGAGGAAGTCCAGTTCACCGTGTGAACATTTCTTCAGCTGTCTGAAAGTCCGTGCTTGGGCTGCTTCTGCAATCTGCTCCCCCTGGCTGACCTGTTCCTCCCTGCCGGGTCCATATGGCAAGGAGGGGGTTGGAGGCACCAGCTGGGCCCTAGTAGCCCTGGAGTTCGTGTGTGGGTCTTCTCTACACAGTGCCGGTCCAGGCAGATGGTGGGTGGAGGGGTAACCCCAGTGGGGCCCCAAATTACCCCCTGCTCCCCAGGGCTGCAGTCCCTGCTTTGGCTGCTTCTGCACCTGCCCCTCCCGGCTGAAGTCTCTGGCTAGCTCATCCCCGCAGGATGCCTGATGCTCACCCTGAATGAATTCCCTATATCTGCTTATTATTAGGATTATTTACATTGGGGAGCCCCCAAAGCCCCCAATCTGGATTGTGGCCCTGTTGCGATGGGCACCATCCAAGTGCACGAGAAGACACTCTGGTCCCTGTCCCAAGAGCTGACACAGCGAAGGGGCCAGATCCTTCGCTGGTGTCGAATGGCGTAAGCCCCTTGACTCCAGTGGCACTCCCGGTGTAGGTCTGTAACTGTGCACACTTGGTGCCAGACAGCAATGGATGCCAATCCTAAACGAAACCAAATCGTTACAAAAAATAATAAGGAAGGGTCTACACTGCATGCCCCAAAGGGATTCCCTCTGCCTCCCTTCTGCCCCATTCTGTCGCTCTGCCCCCTCTGACCTCGCCTTGCCCGCTCTCTTTGCAGGCAGGTTGGACCCATGTTGGGATCTGATGGCAGGAGGTGCCAGATCAGCCTGTTCGCCCAGTCAGCTGGGTGATGCTCCGCCCACAATCTTTTGTCATGACTGGGGATTGCAGGGAAACCACCCACCCATCCCTCCCCTGAAAGTTGGAGCAGGATAAAATTATCGGCTACTGCGCTGAATGAGGCTGGGTTTGTTTCCCTTTTACCGCTTGCTGTGGGTTCCTATGCATGAGCTGAGGAACAGATTGCTGGTACCCAGCTAGCAGACCCATTCGTGCTCTCAGCATCAGGATGTCAAGGCGAGAGACCAGAGGCAGAGAGGGGGGCTGTTTGCCATATGGGTCTTTTGTTGCTCCACTGGCATTTTGGAGTCTGGAATTCTCCAGGGCTCCGCCTCAAGGAAGCAACCTACCTGCTGTAGTTTGGAGCCTGCTGTATATATATAAAAAAATCAGAGCAGAGGATTTCCCAAATGCACAGCTCAAAAACTCTCCTGTCTCTTTAAATATGCCACTAACCCCCCCTTCTTACCTCCCCCCCCCCAAAACCTTTGTAATTTATTGCTCACCTAAACCTGGGAAACTAGCAAAATCCTCCCGCCTGGAGATATTCCCCAGTGCAAGGTAGATGGGCCAGCAGCACTGGCTGTCCTTGCTGATACTGGTTATTACCTGGGCTGGGAAATTATTTTCTAATGAAGGGAAATCAAGCTGTAGGGGATTAATAGATGTTATTGTGTCGATTCTCTTCTGCACCTCCCCAGGCTGCACTAAAGGAATATCATAGCATGCAGATACCATTGGTATTGTGATCATTAGCTGGAGCGGTGGGAAGTGCTTTATGTTACTGAAATTCTTCCAGGAGCCCCCACAGAGAAGGAGAAAACTTCTTAAGAGCGCAGTGGCATTTAAGGGATTGCTGCCTGCTCTGAGCAGATGTTCCAAGGATTAGACATTGCTGCTTGCAAGACAGCTTCAAATTAAAAAACAAAACAAAACCCAGCGACACTATTTATGGGGTGTTTTTGCATGTGCTGGAAATCGGAGATTAACATACCAGGTCTGGTAGCTAAAATTGCAGCCACGCACACCAAGTTTAACATGAAGTGGGGAGCAGCCGGAGGCTGGGTTTGGTAAGATGGCTGAAGGAGCATCTCTGAATATTCAGGCTAGTTTCACTTAGCTCCTGGAAGCACTCCCTGGATGCTCCTCAGTCCTCTGCTGGCCCTGGAGGGGAGGACAGAAAGGCTCCTGGTTTCTCTTTTTTGGGCTGATAGCGCAGGCTAAACTTACACAGTCTTCCTCCCCACCCAGCTCAGCCGGGGCAGCCAGTCCTGAGTTGCAGGGTCCCTTAGCACCCAGTAATGGGACTCTTCTGAGCAGTCGTCCAGTTCTGTCTAGGTTTGATGATGCTGCTTTCCCCACCATAATGTGTGAATAGCTCCAAGGCTCACCAAGCTCACTTCCCGTCGTACCTGAACCTAAATCTCCAGAGGAAAAGCTGCTGCATTAACTTTCCTTCCCCACAGAGTCCCTGGATGGGTGGGAGGCTCATGTAGGTCACCATGCTACAGCATGTTCCCTAGAGGTGTCACAGATCTGTAGAAAGGAGCGTGGCTTGACTGCTCTGAACTTTTGCCCATCCATTGAAATGAACCTTCACATTCACTCAGGCTTGGGTAAGACCCCTTTCTGCTCCGATTCAATCTCTGACTGCTCCTACCGCCTCACTCTACCTGTTACTCACTCTTTTTCTTACCTTTTAAGACAGCCATCACTGCGGGGAGACCAGCCAACCATCAAGCCAGCTGGTAAACTCCCATTCTTCTCAGTATAACCTTCTCGACTCCAGAATGCAAAGCTTTCCCGTTCCGTGGCTTCTCACTTGTGTTGCGCCATCTCTTGAGCGCGGAGTGAGTGTGCAACTGGACATGGGAGAGGAGTGCTGGAGAAGTGCAGGAGGGGTGGCCAAGTGGGCTAGAGATGGGAGAATCAGGGTTTCATTCTTACGGAGAAGGAAAAAGGAGGAAGTTTGTTTGGGAAGGGAGCAGATGCCAACGGACAGAACTTTGGGGGCAATTCCTTGGCTTCTCTCTCCGCAGTACAGGGAGTGTTTTGTTACTGGGTTTCATCTCTGAAAAATCCTCGCACCGTGTCTGATAAGTTCTGCCCTCTGCTTCTCTGAGAACTGAATGTCTTGAGATTGATTCTCTAGATCAGAGGGAAATTTTGTACTACTGGAGAGTCTGCTATAGATGGCAGCATTGGCACAGCTAGAGATGCTGAGTCCTCAGCTGGGCTTATTGAGTTTAATTAATATACAAAGTAGAACTGAAGACGTAATATAGGTAATTCCGAGCATAAATGCTTCCCTCCTAGTAACCCCCTCTCGATGCTCCTGGAGCTGCTCCGCCAGGACATCCCTAATTACCTAGGAATAGCCCATTTAGTTTGGGTCGTGGGCTCCACACCTGCCCCACAGCACACAAGACCCTCAGGATGTCATCTTTGCAGCCTCAACCACAAGAGCGAAACTCAAGTCACCAAAGTCCCTAGCATTCAGAATCTGTTTCTTAAGAAAGGTTTTAACCCATGGACTCAATGAACGCTAGATCGTATGTATTTCCCCATCTCTTCTTCTTTATTATGTGTATTTCGGCAGCATCTGGGGACCCCACCCTCCGTGGAATTTGTGAATAGGTTTGGTTGACCCCAGACAGCCTTTTTCCGTGAAAAAGGGGCATAGTTTGTTGGGGGCATAGTTTGTTGACCATAACCTAAAGTTTGTGGACATATGCAAATGATTTGTAAATGTGCAAATTAGTTCATTATATAATCTGCATAAAATGTCACACATTGGAGTCACTCAAAAAGTCGGCCGCTAAGCAGGAATTCTGCCAGCCCAAAATTTCCACTCAGGAAAGTGGGATCATGAGCCCTGGGCTATGTCTGGAAGGCAGCATAGTCCAAAGGTCCGGCCAGTCCAAGTAATTAAACTCCCCTTAGGTTCACAGCCTGGAAGTGCTGTGCTGGGTATGAGAAAGAGACAGAGAGCTAGATGGGTTTTTCCAAGCCCTCACATCTCTAATATTTATAGTGACTGATGATAACTCAAACATGGTTTGTGATTCAACCTGATGAAGTCTAAGCCTTAAATCACACGAGCCTGTCAAGTAAAGTACTTTAGCCTTCTGCCCTCACCACTGTAAACAGAATGCATCTCCAGCACTCCTGGGAGCAATTTAATGGACTGCTTAATACTGCCAATAGATTTTTGAATGCTTTGTGTTCCTCCTGGAAAGGCCCCCTCCCTCCTTTCCTACAAGGCTTTCGTTGCCCTTCTTCTGGGTAAAACGAAAGAGAAAAGCAGCTGTGTAGGCAATGGACATTTTAAATGCTGGTCCTCCGGCAGCTACTGCAGCATAATGTGAAATAAAGTAGGGCCCTGATCTTGCCTGCACAGGAGCAGGGGTCCAGGTTAGAAGACCTGAGTGCTGGACTGAGGCTGATGCTAACTATGCATGGGATCATTCCCATCAGGATGGCACCTAGGGCCGGGGTAGTCGATGGAGTTAGAAAAGGGCAGTCCCTGGGCTCCCAGTGATAGCTTTTTGATAAGAGGGGCTGGAAGTGCCTTTCTGGCTTTGGTCCCGTTTCTGTTGCATGGCAGAGAGAGTAATAATTATAATCAAAGTTTGCACTTGCATAGTGTGTGCCACTCCAGGATCTCCAAGCACATTCCACATGTTAATTCATAAGGAATTTATTGTAATTAATCATTATTCATAATTACCAGCCCTCATTGTCATTAATTGCTAGACACCACCACTGTGCTGGGTGCTGTCCCTGGCACAGTCCCCGTTCCAGGGAGCTTTGCACTCTAAATATGAGCTAACTAAAGCCCTGAAAAGCTGCCATAACAAGTAACACCCTTATCTGGACATGGGGAAGCTTCACTCCAGAGATGGAAGCTGGGAGGTTATTGCTATCTTGGGGTCCAGTTGTACATGCCTGTACTCATGGGAAAATCCCCATAGAACGGTGAGAGACTTAATACAGGGGGTCACTCCATAAGCCACAGGGTGGCTAGTGTGCTTAGGAAGAGGATGGCTACCAGTGAGACTGCTTGTGTGACTTACGCTGCAACCGGAGGTCTGACTGCAGCAGGCGTAGACATATCTGAGCTAGCTTTAGTCTAGCAGTGAAGCTATGGCAGCATGGAACTGGCCATCTCAGAAGTACCCAGGATCCCAGGCAGATCTGAATGGCCTGCACTAAAGCCCGTGCTGCTGTGCTTCACTGCTGCGGGTCCCCATGCTAGGTAGATTAAAGCTAGCTGGGGTATGTTCACATGTGTTGCAATCACATGCCCCGATTATAACATAGATAGACCCTAAAGGTTTGTGGGATCTGCTCCAACGTATCCATCACCTCCCACTAGAGCCCATTGATTTGATTTCTGGTTATGATGCATTTTTGTAATCTTTCTTTTTATTAGAAAATGAAAATCTTTATATTTGTTTTTAATTTAAAATACAAGTTTGTTTCCAAAAGCAATTAAATCCCCATCTCTTAAATGGATTCGGTAATTCGATCTAACTTCAGCCGGGAAATGTTTGCTCAGATTTAATAATTTGTTGACTTTGCAAAATAAAGTAAAATTAAATAAAAAACGTGCAAACGGAAGCCCACTTGCTGGTAAACCCACTACCTGCCACGGGCAGTTGATCACAGGAGCAATGATCCATTAGCTCCAGACATACATTAGAATCATGCCTCCAGTTTATGGAGTTGCAAATTGTCGGCTGCTGCCGTTATGTCAAAGCTATGTTTTGCCAAGAAAGAAACAGGATTATCATCTGCCTTGTCTACTGTGGCTACATCTCGCTGTCTGGACAGTTTAGGGTTAGGTCTAAAAGTTAAACCATTCCTTGCTTTGATTGTTATCTTTTTGCATCCCATTAAACACAAAATTAACTTGTTTGCACATTAATGCAGCACAATAGCAGGTAGTGAATACTGTACTAGAGCACTGACAACAAACTCCCAAAGAAAACAGCATCCATCACACCTTTTGTGCTGTCTGTGTGTCTGAAGGAAGCAACACAGTCCTTGAAATGAAATCAAGTCATAAATATTTCCCTCAATGCACATGCCGTCTAAGCAACATGTCTCCTCGCTGTGCGCTGGATTACAAACACATAAACTCCCTATTATGCCTTTGTGGAGAAGAGGGACTATCGCAGCCTCTGGCAGATGTGCATGCTGCTATCTGAATGTGGTAAACTGGAAAATAAAAGGCTGGTAGCCAGGCTGGCAAAGCTTATTTTCTCCCCATTTTCAAACACACTCAAAATGCCTGGGAAACAACAGGCCTCTGTGGCATTGCACCAGGAATGAATCTGACCAAGTGGCTCAGTTAGCCAGGCTTTGGAGCCCTAACCTAGCAGGGTGTGTCTGCACGGCAGCTGGCAGCCAGCCTCCCAGTCCCCAGAGCCTCCCAGCACGCAAACCAAGCAGTGTGGACACTGCCGCTCAGAGGCTCAAGCCCACCCGGCCCCCTGGCTCTGAGCTCAGGTGGCTAGCTGAGTCTCCACCGGAGATGCACCGTCCCCACTGCTATTTGTAGTGTGCTAGCTGGAGCCCTACTGTCACACGTCTGCCTGCCTGCCAGACCCACAGTGCCTGCTAAATCAGCAACAGCAAGTGTCCCCAAATCCCCAGCCAGTCTGTGTTCATTCCAACAGCTACAACTCTCTCTAGCACATCCCCAAAGGCATTAAACCCCTCAGGGCCCCAGACAGCCCTGGAAGAGTGTTTAATGAGGGGGTGATGGGAGTGCCACAAAGCACCAGCAGCTCCTACTGACTTCAGCACTGCGGGCAATCAGCTCCTTATTAACAACGCTCCCATAGCTGTACTCCATTGGCCACAGCTGACGGCTGATGGGTCCTGCAGGACTTTCAGTTTCATCTGCTAGGGCGCGTGCTACACTCCTCACTGAACAGAGCTCTCTTTGGGAAGTCTGTACGGGACCACTGGGGCCCTGGGACCAACTCTGTTATGGCTGAGTCCCTGAACTCTGCATTCTCTTCTTCTTGCTCATCTTTCTTGGTCTCCTGATCTATCTGTCTGATCAGAGTGACAAGATAGATGTATCCTGCAAAATGCCAGGCAAGGAAGGGGTTAAAACCTTGTCTGAGGCAGCCAGGAGGTCCCAGCAATTCACTAATCAACTTTAATTAGACAGAAAGTTTCTTAGGGGAGAGAGGCAGGTAGCTAGTTCCCCAGAGGCTGAGGAACAGACACCAACAGCAAGGAGACAGCTAGGAGAATGGTTGTGGGGTGGAAGGTACTGCCTAGATATGCAGCCTTGTGTTGTGCTCTGGGCTGTCTGGGTCTCCTTTGCTTTGGCTCAACAACACTGTGTGCCGAGGTGGCTGCATTAAAATGAATGTTGGGAGTTAGGAGCTGCCCAGAGCCGGGGGAGGGGGGGAATGTTGCCCTCTCCTTTCCTGTCCCAGCTGCTGGCAGGGAAGTGAGCCAGGAAAGACCAAGGGGAACAGAAGTGACAGATTCATTCTTTTCTGGATGTTACATGCACCTTATTCTCCTACTTGCTTGTGAGCCACTTCCCTTCTCTGTGTATGTGAGACCCACGGGGTCCAGTTCTCCACTGCCCTGCCTTCTGTGTAGACATTCCCATGAATGTGGCTGGAGAACGCCACCCAATCAGAAGGGTTGCATTTCACGCTCACTTCGTGCCAGATCAAAGAGCTACATGAGGTGAAGGGTGATTGAGAAATGGGCCCATTGAGTCTGTGACTGTTGTCCTACATAATGTATACAGGGGGACCCAAGATAGTTCCAACCTTTAATCCTACAGATAGGATATGATGAGAGGGAGCCCTTTTGGGAATTTCCACAAATCCTCCGTAGACAACACCAATCCCTGCCCACTGCACTGTAGTCTTCCCTGGATTTCAGTTGCCTCAGCGCATGGGCTTGTTAACATTCTTCTGCTCTGCCAGACAAATACAGACTGTCCCATAAAATGCATGAAATCTCTGAAGGTGTGGATGCACATGTAATGCTGCCAAAGGGTTGATTTGGCTGACTAGCTGGGATAACACAAGCGTTCTGAGAGTTAGCTGCCCCCAGCAAGTGATACTAAAAAACCAGGCTCCAAATATACCTGTACTTCCATTATTTTAAGGCTTCCCTTCTCTGGATTGAGTATTACATCTTCCACCTTGTGTTACTTTTCCTTTTTTTCTTCCCGGATGCATGTTTCAATACAGAGGAAAACTATCTTGCGATATTCTAAACAAAACAAGAGAAAACTACAATGAAACGTCCTTTCAGTTGTATCCTTTTATGTTTCTAAATTGAGTTTGCAGGGGCTTTTGTTGTTGTTTGAATGGCAGAATGCCTGAAACAGTTTTGATATGAAGTGTCAAGATTTGCCTGGCAAAATAGAATGTGCTGCTTCAAATGATCTCTGAATACATCAGAGCAAACAGAATAATGTCTCATTAAGCTGTCAAGGGGAAACATGGGGGCTGTCAGAATGCAGCTTTGGGAGGTTTTTACTGGTATCTGGAAGGTGTGCTGTACTTTCCTTTAACAATTAATAAAACCCAACGGCTGAATCTAATCCTGTGAAAAGGACTTTCATTGTGAGGTGGTGATAACTGAGAACCAGGAAAGGTCCAGAATTTGAGTTTGGTTTGGATAAGCGACCAAAGGTTCAGACACCTCTTCAAACTATGTTCCTGAGCCTAGTGGTCCTTACAATGGGATTACGTCTCTGTTTAAAGTTAATCACATACCGAGGTGCATTGCTGGATCAGGCCCGATGGGCCAAATCCTGCCATGTGCTAAGGACCCTTGTACCGCTCTGGTCATACAAAGGGGCAATAAAGCTGCCTTGAACGTGCAACTAGGTGTGGGGGATGCTCCTGTGAGCAGGTGACTGGCTCTACTGTAATGCCCTCCTGGCTCCCCCAGTATAGAGGGTGGGAGAGGGTGTGGCCAAAATAGCAATACATCAAATATCCAGTGTCCCTGAGATTTACAATAGTAACAGGTAGTGTGTGAGGGAGGGAGTCAGGAAGTGACAGTGCAGCTCTGGATCAAGGCCACAGAGATTTTGTTTTCCAACAAGCCTGATAATTTGCACGTGGAAGCTTGCTGGGGAAATAAACTCCAATCCATTGCCTCCAGATACCGGCGATGTGGATGGAGCGCAGTCACCTCACCAGGCAGGCAGCTTGTGAGTGGCTCAGCGATGCCTAGTTATTTGCCCTGAGAGAGGAGCCGGGAATGATGTTGCTAAGTAAATAAGAGGTATAAACACAAATATAATCCCATATAAGTAATTTGCCTTAATAAAAAAAATTACCTGTAGCACTTGTAGCAAGAAGATGCATGCTTTAGGTGAGATAAATCTGGGGAAGCAGGGAAGCTCTCTTTTGCAGCAAGGGCAGTGTTTTATTCATTAAGAGCTTCAATTTTAATTTTGTTCAGCCAGTGCTGAAACGACTTAGTCATGAGGGGGCTGAGTAACACAACAGGCCCGTGTATAATATGTTAAGCCATTTACAGAGAAGCACTTTATCTCAATTCATTTATGCTATCAATGGTTTATTTTCTGTATCCATTTCGTATACAGTAACTCCCAAGGGAAAAATGTGCATGCGCGCCCCTGCCCCCCCATATTGCTACAGGATTTCAGAGCTAGTTGCAGTGCAATAGCACTTAACCAGGGATGTTTTGAACATGCTAATATGATGGGAAAGGGCCAGTAAACAAATGATTGTGCATTGCTTTGGGGAGCACCCTGCTACTGGTCAAGGTGACCTGAGACGCTGTTTCTCTAATTTCTGCGATTCGAGGAATAAGCAGGCAGCAGGGCCATTGCTTTTAAACCCTCTCCCAGAAAGTTTACAGGGGAAAAATTAGTTCTCTGAAGTCCCTGGGCCAGATCCTCAACTGGTGTAAACTGGGGTAGCCCCTTTGACTTAATCTATGCAGCATTATGCCAATTGATGAGCTTCCACAGTCTACACCTGTGCAATGAGTTTAGGGGTTCTCATTCCAGTTTCCAGTGAACATGTACCCCTACTGCACCCCATCCTCCAACCCTCCCCCTCCGATATCCCTCCCAACAAATCACCACCACTGTTGGCAGCAACTGGCAATTTCAGCTGAGGTTTAGGACCAGCTGGGCCATGGAGTTGAACTTCCTTCTCATCCCTACAATGGTCATGGTGACAGTGGCAGTGTGTGGGGGGAGGTGTTCATGCTGCAGCTGCCTGTGCTGTATCTGTTCTGGGAATAGGCTCTGTAGGGGTTTTGGTTCAAGGGGATGGGTGGCGGTGATCACACACACACACAACCTGGACACCTCTATAAAGCTGTAGGTACCTGTTTGTTGCACCCATTTGCTGGACAGTTGCAGTTAGCCAGCGTATCTTATTGTAAAAGCAAAACAAGACAAACGGCAACAGCCAACATTGCAATCTCAAGACCAATCAGCTCCTTGATTCCTTTACCGGTAGGTGGCCCCCTAATTATGATGCTCTGTTTGTTTGCTTGGCTTTTTCGATTGGGGGCAGAGACCCCACCTTCCTTTTTGCCTCTGTGAAGTGCCCAGCGCTTGGAGGTTGCTACCAGAAAAATGTTACTATAAGAATAGGTGGTAGAATCTAGCAAGTGTTTGCTTTGCCTGCCCAAGACCTTTCAAGCCAATTCTCTTGTATGGTTTCAAGACCCAGAGAGAGGCAGCGCCAAAGGGAAGGATTATGCAAATTGTCTTCCCTTTTTTCCTGACCCACAATGCAATAGAATTTTTTGAGCTTCCCTCCGAGACCCCGCACATTGAATTCTACAGGCTCAGCTGTAATTCGAGCTTCAGGCTGGAGTCAGCAAGGCGAGGTGACCCTTCTTCCTAATGTCCTGATTTAAAACACTGTCCAATGCCCCCGCTTCTCCTGAGGGGTCTCTGAAACACAGGAAGAAATGGGCTTTTTTTGTTAAATAAAGGCTGAAATTCATGCATTGATTTCCATTCCGCTCTCTCCAGCCAGGCTTCTGGGAGGCCCAGGCTTCGGTTCTGCAGCCTGAATTTGGTGAAGTGTCATCTTTTGAGCTTTCTTTTCTGGAAAACTTATTTTGATAGCAAGGGAGCTGAGGGGGAAATGCATTATTGAAAGGGAAGCTGCCTTTTTATCTAAAATTCAGCAGGATCTTTGAGATGAAAAAGGTTATTTCCAAGATTCTGCCCAGTGTGGCTTGGGGGCTTCTCTTTCCCTTATAATAGTGATTGAGGGGGAAGATTAAGGGAGAGGAGAGCCTCAGACAGACAGGAGCAGAGGTTGCCAGTTCTCCCTAAAATTACAGTATAATCCCATCCCCCACCAATGAGCGAACAGCAATTCCTCCCACAAAGAAATGCTGGATGGTTGACGCTAGAAAGAGGAGAAATAATTCTGGCTTGATTATGCAAACATTTACTCACAGGAGGAGCCTGACAGAAATCAAAGGGGCTACGTGACTGAGCAGAGAGAACTCACTAGGTAAGAAGAACTCACGTGAATGAAGAATACTCACAGAAGGTTTTACAGGACAAGGCCCCTTCTCAGCAGCTTTACTGCACTGATGCAGAGTGACACTGTTTCTTATTTACGTGTGTTTACAAATTATTTAAAAGTGATAAACATTTTTGGAAATTACTTGGCACAGTTTAATGACTTCCAGGGAGCAATGACTATGTTTATGTGTAAATGGATCACCCACGAATAAAGAACAGGGATTGCTCGGCAAATGAATTAATCAAAACTTTGTTTCCAGAATTTACTATCAATTATTAAGCAAATTTATTACAAATCACATTTAGAATGGATACAGACCAGACTTTCCTACTATGATTAAGTTCAGTCACTTACACCGGCAAATTATAAGTAATATTTATACGTTGGGGATAGAATCCGATAAATATCACACATGGTTTTAAACCCCCTTCACACTTGTCCCCTAAAAGCCCCCAACCGCTTCAGACAAGGAGTACAAAGGCTTAACTGTGCCCGAAACTCGCCAGTATTTTTATAAACTAAGCCCCTGATTTACTGATCTTTAAGCATATGCTTAAATCCCAATGGACTCCAATAGGACTTAAGCTCATGCTTAAAGTAAAGTGTGTGATTAACTGCTTTGCTGAGTAGGGATTGACTTAAGCACATGCTTAATTTTAAGCATGCGAGTATCACATTCCTATTCAACAAAACTCATAAGTACATTTGAACAATTTACCAAGGGTTGTGGTGCACTTTCCATTGCTGACAAATTGTAAATCAAGATTGGATGTTTTTCTAAAAATATCTGCTCCAGGAATTATTTTGCAGAAGTTCTCTGGTCTGTGTTATACAGGAGGTCAGACAAGATGATCACAATGGTCCCTTCTGGTCTTGGAATCTATCACTCATAAGAACATAAGAGCAGCCATACTGGGTCAGACCAAAGGTCCATCTAGCTCAGTATCCTGTCTTCTGACAGTGGCCAATGCCAGGTGCCCCAGAGGGAATGAACAGAACAGGTAATCGTCAAGTGATCCATCATTGACGTGCTTAAATCCCATTGAAGTCTTTTGGGACGTAGCATGTTCTTACATGGTTTGCTCACTCAAGGTTTAGGAGTCTAGGGAAGAAGAGTCAGCGTAGCAGATGTTCTAAAATATGGTCAGAACTTTCTTATATTGTGCAGAGTACTGAAATATCCCCACCCGTGACTCCCTCCCATGCGACAACTCCCAGAGCGTAGAGAACACGCTGTCAGGAGCTGGGCAGCTCCCTAATATCTAAAGTTAGATTAGATTTGCCGATGGCTGGAAAACTACCTGTTATCTCTGCAGGCCAGAAAACAACCTGGGGTAGCCGAAAACATTCTTTGACAGGTCTTTATAAAGGCAAGTTCCCAAACACTTTCCATTATCAACTGTCCCAGGGGATGCCTTGTTGTTTGGCATCACATCAGGTTGTGTTTGTCATGCTGCGTTGCTTTACAGGACATCCTGGGACCTGAGGCTATGGACAGAAGCAGCTTATAAAATCAGCAGTGGGAAAGTAGTTCATGTTGCTACTTTCAACAGAGCTGCCTGCAGCCCTTGGCCAGGCCAGTTATGCCAGCACGCTGGATCTATGGTGCTGAGGCACAATGGGCTGCCAGGCCAGGGCGATGTTCAGAGGTGCAAATGGGACTTATCTGTCCAATTCCTATAAACTTTCCATCGGAGATAGGTGCCTCGCTGCCCGTTGTGCCTTGGAAAATCTCCCCCAGGGTCTTCCCCATGAGTGCTGAACAGTATTGGGGGAATCAAGGGGAGGCGGGACTGACAGTTAGAGATGCGCAGGGACCGATGTTCTCATCCTGGGAGAATCTTTGTGGTTTCAAAAATTTTGCTTGTTCTGAGTCCAGGATGAAAAGTCAAAATCTCGAAAATTTTTATGAACCGAAATGCCAGTTTCCCCCCCCAGATTGGGTCAACTGAAATGTTTCATTTTGATTTCAACTTTTTTTTTTAATTTTTGCATTATTTTACTAGGATTGGAATTAAATTTTAAAACATTTCAATCCAAAAAGTAGAACTTTTTCACTCTGAGAATGTCAAAATGGAGCATTTTGACTATTTTGATTTTTTTTTTTCAAATTCTTTTTGAAAGGGGGAATTTGCAGAGACCGACCTTTTCCCATGAACAGTTTTGGTTTTGACAAATGAGCATTTTCCGATGGAAAAAAACATTTAATTGGAAAACTCCTGACTAGCTCTGCTTACCAAGGGCTTTCCGATCTCAGTCATGGTCTAGGTCTGAAGTCCCAAGGCATCACTGCTCTGAGTGGAAGAGCAGCAGGTGCTCTCCTTTGGGGAGCAGATGGGGAAAGAGATCCTTGCATTATTTTGACACTAGTGGATTTTTGCCTGCTGTAGATCAGGAACCCAATTTATTCAAAGGCACAGAGTTTTCTGTGGTGCTCAAAACTGCAATCGCTGAGTGCCTCACAAGCATGAATTAACATGTCCTTGCAACACCCCTGGGAGGTGGGTTTGTATTGTTACTCCCATGGTGCTGATGGGAAACTGAAGCAGAGAATTATAAGGTCAGGACCAAAGCCCGTTGAAGTCAGTGGAAGACTGCTGTTGATTGCAATGGGCTTTGGCTCAGGCCCACGGGCAAGAGCTCATCCTATTGGGTGCTGAGCACATCTGAGAATTTAGTCTTGATTCTGGTGCCTGAATGGAGCTGAGTGCGGGGACTGAGCACATGGCAACCCAGCCCTGAGTGCTTCTGAAAATGTGGTGTGATACAGCATGGCCAGAGGGCAGCAGGAGAGGGTTAGAAGGGAGCCTTATTCTCTGTAGAGGGAAGAAGTTTGCTATAGATTAATTAGAGCACCTGAAGCCAATTAGAGCACCTGAAGTCAGTCACCTGATAAAACCCCCCTGCTTCAATCAGACAGGGGAAGGAGTTGGAGCAGAGAGGATTGGTGTTGGAGCAGAGAGCAGTTTGGAGGGAAGTAGAGGGAAGTTTGGAGAAGTGCTGTGGTGGGCTAAGAAGACCAAGACCCTAGGTAAAGGGGCACCTGGCTTGTGCAGAGGGAGGGCAGGAAGCCCCCACAAGCTGAAGGACAGGAGAGGG
Source organism: Emys orbicularis (assembly GCF_028017835.1). Lineage (NCBI taxonomy): Eukaryota > Metazoa > Chordata > Testudines > Emydidae > Emys > Emys orbicularis. Next base: position 2,787,202 of record NC_088705.1, on the reverse strand, counting down.
AAGTAGCCCAGGGGAAGGAACCGCTAGTTCAAGTGGTTTACCACTATCTAGGGTCCCTGGGCTGGGACCCGGAGCAGAGGGCGTGCCCGGGTCCCTCCCTCTCCATTCCCCTCCTCTAGGACACTAGTGAGGCAGTTAATATTCCAGTTCAGGGGCAAGAAATGGTGCCCTGAAACCCCCCCCCCCCAAGAAGAGAAAGCGTGAGACCCATCATAGTAGTGCCGGCAATTTGCCACAGTGGCCAAGGTCACATGAGTGTGAGGAAGAGCCAGGAACAGAGCATAGGCCTGCTTGGGTCCCCGCCCCAGGGGAGCCTCATCCTCTCGCTAGGGGAGGCTATGAGGGGGGAAAGGTTGTGAAAGAAGTAGCAGAACACTGGATTCTTTTCCATCACAAGCAGGTCTGGCACAGAGAGGTGTGGTAAAACTGGTCTTCATGAAAACCAACCATAGCAATGCTTGTGCTCGGGGCAGAACTGCCCAGAAAAGTTCTTGGGAAGAAGCTGTTTTTCTTCCTGACCTGAAAACAGTTCAAGATTTGCTTCTGCTTGTGGGATTCTTAAAAAAAAAAAAAAAAAAAAAAAAAAGTATTCTCTTGCTGTGATCAATTACATTGCCCTCTCCATCCCCCGAGTAGGCTGGGCTGTGGTCAGGGCACAGGGAAGAAGAGGAACAGTAGAATCAATACCAGGCCAGCATAAAGAAATGTGACACAACAGGCTTCTGCCTCTCTGGGTCTGACACTGGTGAGATCTAGCGAGAGAGATAAATACAGGAAATCCTCTGTCAACAGCCTCCTTAAGAAATGGTCAGTCCTGAAATACTTAAGAAGCTACGTTCCAGGGCCCATTGTACTGAAACTTGTTTCCTTGCTGCCTTCATAACAAATGTTACAGCAGGCAAAATGGGATTCTTTCCCTTTGCTTCAGCCTTTGTTCCAGGCTGTCAGCTGGAAATCAGTACTGCATCCAGCATTCTGACTTTGGTGAGTTGTCTCTCCACTGGCTGGATTCCTCCCGGTTCCGACATGCCCCAACTCCCAGGGCAAAGCAACGAGATACAGACTTCAGGGAGCTTCCAGGCTTAATGCAGTACAAGTTTGATGCCTGCCTTCCATTAATTTTAAATTACCGAGAGGGAAGTCGTAGCTGGAAGGAAATGCAAAACCTCTGCCTGCTTTCACAGAAACAAAAATAACACCAGTGTTGTATTCATGGCAAATTATCTCGCTTGTCTGACTTTAAAACCCAGTGCGCAGGGAAACATGGTCTTTGAAAAACAAAACACATAATTAGAACATGTTCATAAATGTAAAAATTGGTTATTCAAAGAAGTCTATGAAATAAGATAAAAGTGACCCTTTTCTTTTTAAACAAATTAGTTCACTTTTAGTTTTTCATTCTGGTGTGGGTGCAGATGCATGGTGGCAGAATGACAGCTTGGCAGACTGTTGCCGCACCACAGTTCCTGAAGGAGCCACTGAAGTTTGATCCTGCAAAAGTCTTAAGCAGAAGCGGGTCTGTTGCCTGAGGGAGTGGCCTCACTGAACTCAATGGGAGGACTCCCATAGGCAAAGCTAAGCCTGTGTGTGAATATTTGCTGAGCCTTCAGGCTTGGGCTAATCACTCCAGAGTGAGATGAGTCAAGAAAATGACTTTCCTCTTTGGCCGGCGTTTCTTTGGTGGATGGCTGTTTAAAGCCGGCCTGAGTGAAATGACTCATAAATTTGGAAGCCAGATGGGAGGCCTCAGCTGTGGAATATGAAGGATATAAAAGGAACAATGAGCGATGCTTTAAAAAAATAAAAACAGACGACAAATAGAAGGTGCTTTTGTGGCAAGAATGCAGAGCGCTCCCCCTGCACCTGTTGAGCAGGTGTCAGAATCTCCTCTCTGGGCTGCTCCTGGGGCAGCACAATTACATGTTGCCCTTCATTTAAGGACACATGGTAATGTCTTCATCTAGCTCGACGTTTCCTTCCATCGGGGACATTTAACAGAGCAATCCCCTTTTTACAGAACGTTCCAAGCATTCTCTAGAATTCTCGGGTATAATTCTCTATACAAAGGCTGTTCTCTGCTAAATTCGATAGGTTGTTTAAAGCCATTGCTACAGAAAGCCATTTAGCTTCTGTAGAACCCTGCTGCTTTAAGCCCTGATTTGAGTAACTTCAGAACATGCCTGACTTTAAGAAACTGGTTAGTCCCACTGATGTCAATGGGGCTATTAAAACAACGAGGAGTCCGGTGGCACCTTAAAAATGAACAGATTTATTTGGGCATAAGCTTTTGTGGGTAAAAAACCCACTTCTTCAGATGCACGGAATGAAAATTACATGCATCTGAAGAAGTGGGGGTTTTTATCCACGAAAGCTTATGCCCAAATAAATCTGTTAGTCTTTAAGGTGCCACCGGACTCCTCGTTGTTTTTGTGGATACAGACTAACACGGCTACCCCTCTGATACTTGACAGAATGGGGCTATTCACATCCTCAGATTTACACAAGTACTGATCATACTCTCGTTATAGTGTGTATGGTAACACCCATTGTTTCATGTTCTCTCTCTGTGTGTGTGTGTGTGTGTGTGTGTGTGTGTGTGTATATATATCTATATATATATCTATATCTTCCTACTGTATTGTCCACTGCATGCATCCCATGAAGTGGGCTGTAGCCCACGAAAGCTTATGCTCAAATAAATGTGTTAGTCTCTAAGGTGCCACAAGGACTCCTGTTCTTTTTACAAGTACCGAAGTATTTTGCTGAATCAAAGCCTTAGTACCTATGAAATTCAACAGGACTTTGACATAAAGGATCCTGCAGCCTCCTGCACTTAGGCACATGGAGGAATTCCAGGCATTTTGCACCTGCTAATTTTGTTTCTAATATTTTGTTTGTTTGCAAAAGGGGAGAATGAGAAGGAGGTTGCAAAGCAGCATCAGACCACACTTTCTAAGAGCATCCTCCTCCTCTTGGAGCATTCAGTGGGTACCAAAAAATTCATTTCACTCCACTGCCCTATAGAAAGAAATAGGGTAAGAGCTGGACACATGGCAGGTCCAATTTACCACTCATACTCATTTTATTCCCAGTTATTTCAGTTACAGTGTATTGCTTCTTACTCATTTCCCCGCTCAGGAGCTAGGGGAATTGCAGGTGGCTCTCCACAACATCTATCCTGCCTTCTTTACCTTCTCCCCATGCTGCTATGTGAAGCTCTTGTATATGGAGCCAGATGGTCTTGAGCAATCAAGGTTACTTTCTGCCTCATTTCTTTTGCAACCTAGATCGTGATTCCAGCATTACGTTTAGAGCTGTTAATTATTATCCATTGCAATACGGCTGACGGCGTATTATTCTGTAATAATTCAGGACAGTTTTGCACATCTTTATACAGAGAGCAGAGCCATGCAATAGATTGTTCTTATTCAATGTTGTTAAAAAATGAACATTAGGGGTCTTGTGTGGTTTTTATTTTACTCATCATCATGAAATTAACATGTAATATTCTGCCTGGGCTGGTCAGTACAATATTTCTCTCAAAAGTCCTGACCCAGCACAATGCTTGTGCACATGCTTGGTTTCAACCCCATGCCCCTAATCTTCACACTAATATGAGTGAGAACAGACTCTGGCCCAGGGATTTGGCAATCAGGATACGGATCCAAATGAGAGCTTCCGTTTGCAAGGGGTTCCTTTTCTTTGGCTTGCTTCTTTGATTTTGCAACTATCCAATGTGAGACACTCAAAACAAAACAGTCAAAACCACCCTGTTTTCCTGGATCGTTCTACTGGGAAGGGGAGTCTCCCTCACTGCAACATGAGCAGCAGTTCACATATTTACAGAGGGACTCTGTTCCCCATGCCCCAGCCCTCCCCTCCCCTTCCCCCTGCTCCCATGCAGAACAACTTCAAGGGCTATTGCTCTTCAGCTACCTGTAAGTCACTCAAACAGTGCACTCTTGTTTAAGAAAGAAACAACTGCCCAGCCTGAAAAGCCTTTCTCTGGGGGAGGTGGTTAATGCTGGTTAAATCGATTTCTTCAAGCTCTGAGAGTATTGCTTTATTTTGCTACTAAACTGCAAGGCGAGGCATTGAAGATGAGATTAGTTCATTATTTATAAAAGCAAAATCCCTCAGAATGTATTAAATATGAAAACATTGTATTGGGGTGTAAGATTGGACAGGATTAGGCTCTGAAGTCTAGACATTTATCTCTGAAGGCATTACATTTGCATTCATTATGTATTCTTCTGTACCGCTAAACATGAAAACTGATATGCAGAACGGGTGATCAAAGCAGGGAAATGCGGATAATAAAACATGCTGTGTTCACTTAGGAACTAAAAACTGTTGTAAAAAAATAATTGTCTGATATTCCAGCACACAAACCTGTGATGTAAATCCTGCACCACCAATGGGGGAGCCTTGTAAGTTTCTGACATTTGGTTGGGAGACACCTCCGGAGGTTCAGACCTTTCCACAAAGCTGCTCAGACCTCAGAATCCCTTACCAGAAATCAGGCTGAGAACGGCACAAGAACAGCCTTCTGATGGAAAGGCAGGAGGGTGCAGTGGTTAGGGTGCTGGGCTGTGACTGGGAAACCTCAATTTAGTTCCCTGTCCTGCTCCAGACTACTTGGGAAAGTCACTTAGCTTGCAGCACCTTAGTTCCCCATCTGTCAAATGGGTATAGCAGCAATTCCCTCCCTCTTGGGGGTGCTGTGAGCACAAATACATTGAAGTTTGTGAGGCGTTTGGATATTATGGAGGCCAGATAAGTACCTCCAATAGAGACAGATTATGAACTCGTCCTCTTCTTCCTCTGAACCCCGCTCCTTCCTCTGTAACACAAAGTGCATCCTGACCCACCGGCGGGCGAAGAGCTGTGATTGCTGCCACTGACCGTGTGAGAATAGTGCACATCCTACTATGCTTGTTTGTTGCCCCATCTTGCCCCACAGACCAGCCCTAACTGCTTGTTTTGCCTCATTCACCTGTCACCTCTTGCCTTTTAGACTGGGATAATTTTATGGTTTCTTCCGAGTCATTGATAAAAGTGTCAATAGAGCAGGACCAAGTCCCTGCGGGACCCCACTAGAAACTCACCCACTCAATGACGATTCCCCGTTTGCAGACCGATCAGTGAGCCAGTGTTTAATCTATGCCGTGTGTGCCATGTTTTATTTCTATTGCTCTAATTTCTTAATCAGTGTTGTGCGGTACCAAGTCAAATGCCGTACAGAAGTCTAAGTATATTACAGTCATGCGATTACCTTTAACAACCAAACTTGTATCTCCTAAAAAATCAAGTTAGTTTCTATAAGCCCTTGTTAATTGACATGAATTATATTGCTCTCCTTTCATTCTTTATTAACTGAGTACTGGACCAGCCCTTCCATTATTTTGCTGGGACCAGTGTTAGGCTGACAGGTCTATAATTACCCAGGTCATCCTGTTTACCCTTTTAAAACCTCAGCACAACATTTGCTTTCTTCCAGTCTTCTGGAACTGCCTAGTGTTCCACGATTTATTGAAAATCAACATAAATGGTCTGGAGAGCTCCTCAGCCAGCTCTTTTAAATCTCTCCTATGCAAGTTGTCTGGACCTACTGATTTAAACATGTTTTACTTTGGTAGCTGCTGTTTAACATCTTCTTGAGTTACTGTTGGAAGGGAAAGAGTTTCACCATCATTGTCCTCATAGGATATGAATACATCATCTGGCTTTTCTCCAAACACAGAACAGAAATATCTGTTGGAACATGCCTGCCTTTTCTGCATTAAAGGTCTGAGTCACATTTAAAACTGGGTAAATCTGTTGTGACTGAAACCTGAAAGCAAGTGAAACTCACCTAATTCCAAGGATTTTTACTAACCTGGGACATAAGAACATAAGAGCGGTCATACTGGGTCAGACCAATGGTCCAGTGTCCTGTCTTCTGACAGTGGCCAGTGCCAGATATGTCAGAGGGAACGAACAGAACAGGGCAATCACCAAGTGATCCATCCCCCGTTGTCCACTCCCAGCTTCTGTCAGAGGCTTACAGCAGCCAGAGCATCGGGTTGTGTCCCTGACCATCTTGGGTAATAGCCATTGATGGACCTATTCTCCATGAACTTATCGAGTTCTTTTTTGAACTCAGTTATAGTCTTGGCCTTCACAACATCCCCAGGCAACGAATTCCACAGGTTGACTGTGCGTTGTGTGAAGAAATACTTCCTTTTGTTTGTTTTAAACCTGCTGCCTACTAATTTAATTGGGTGACCCCTAGTTCTTGTGTTATGAGAAGGGGTAAATAACACTTCCCTATTCACGTTCTCCACATCATTCATGATTTTATAGACCTCCATCATATCTCCCCTCTCTCTTTTCCAAGCTGAATAGTCCCAGTCCTTTTAATCTCTCCTCATATAGATGATGTTCCATACCCTTAATCATTTTTGTTGCCCTTTTCCAATTCTAATATATCTTTTTTGAGATGGGGCAACCAGAACTGAACGGAGTATTCTATATGTGGATGTATCATTGATTTATATAGTGGCATTATGATATTTTCCATCTTATTATCTATCCTTTTCCTAATGGTTCATAACACTCTGTTAACTGCTGCACATTGAGCGGATCTTTTCAGGGAACTATCCACGAACACTCCAAGATCTCTTTCTTGAGTGATAGCCAATTTAGACCTTATAATTTTGTATGTATAGCTGGGATTATGTTTTCCGATGTGCATTACTTTGCATTTATCAACATTGAATTTTGTCTGCCATTTTGTTGCCCGGTCACCCAGTTTTGTGAGATTCCTTCGTAACTTTTCGCAGTCTGCTTTGGACTTACTATCTTGAGTAATTTTGTATCATCTGCAATTTTTGCCACCTCACTGTTTATCCCTTTTTTCAGATCATTTATGAATATGTTGAACAGCACTGATCCCAGTACAGATCCCTGGGGTACAGCATTATTTACTTCTCTCCATTCTGAAAGCTGACCATTTATTACTACCCTTTGTTTCCTGTCTTTTAACCAGTTACTGATCCGTGAGAGGACCTTCCCTCTTATCCCATGACAGCTTACTTTGCGTAAGAGCCTTTGGTGATGGACCTTGTCAAAGGCTTTCTGAAAGTCCACGTACACTATATCCACTGGATCACCCTTGTCCACATGCTTGTTGACCCCCTCAAAGAATTCTAATAGATTGATGAGGCATGATTGTCCCTTTACAAAAGCCCTGTTGACTGTTCCCCAACAAATTATGTTGATTTATGTATCTGGTAATTCTGTTCTTTACTCTAGTTTCAACCAATTTGCCTGGTACTGAAGTTAGGCGTATTGGCCTGTAATTGCCAGTATCCCCCCTAGAACCTTTTTAAAAAATTGCTATTCTCCAGTCATCTGGTACAGAAGCTGATTAAAGTGATAGGTGACATACCACAGTTAGTAATTCTGCAATTTCATATTTAAGTTCCTACAGAATGCTTGGGTGAATACCATCTGGTCCTGGTGACTTATTACCATTTATCAATTTGTTCCATAACCTCCTCTATTGACACCTCAGTCTGGGACAGTTCCTCAGATTTGTCACCTAAAAAGAATGTGTGGGAAACTCCCTCACATCTTCTGCAGTGAAGACCGTTGCATAGAATTAATTTAGCTTCTCTGCAAAGGCCTTGTCTTCCTTGAGTGCTCCTTTAGCACCTCGATCATCCAGTTATTCCACTGATTGTTTGGCTTCCTGCTTCTGATATACTTAAAATTTTTTTTGCTGTTAGTTTTTGTGTCTTTTGCTAGTTGCTCTGCAAATTCTTTTTTGGCCCACTTAATTATATGTTTACACTTGACTTGCCAGAGTTTATGCACCTTTCTGTTTTCCTCAGTAGGATTTGACTTCCAATATTTAAAAGCTGCCTTGTTGCCTCTAACAGCTTCTTTTACTCTGTTGTTTAGCCATGGTGGCACTTGGTGGTCCTCTTACTATGTTTTTAAATTTGGGGTGTACATTTAATTTGAGGACCTAATTATAGCATTTAAAAAAAGTTTCCATGCAGGTTGCAGGCATTTCACTCTTGTGACTGTATACTTTAATTTCTTTTTATGTAGCTTCTTCGTTTTTCTGTCGTTCCCCTACACAAAAATGACTAAAGCCAGGTTTGTGGGAAACTTTGCCATGTTTTAGGAGGCGTTCCACTGAGTGTGAGCACCAATCTGAAGTCACTTTAGGATGGTTTATAGGTTTTGAAAGGAATCAGGCAGAATTCAGTTCCCTTCATTATGACCTGGGCAAAGCCCTTTTGGTTGAATTCTATTGTGAGTTTTTTCTGTACCTTTGAACCTAAGTAAAACTCCAGGCTGTAAAAATGCAAAGTGACAGAATGGTTTGTAGAAATCCCTTTTGTATTATTAATCTGCGTTATTCCTTCAATGCGCCCATCTTCCAGCCCAAATACATCCTAAGCCCAGCACATATGATAGAATTGTTTTCACTGTCTAACTCCTCTTACAATGGAAGGCTAATTAGGTTGAAAGTATAAGAAACTATTTAGTATAACAACTAAACCTACAAAGCACTGCCAAAGCTTCTGTTAACTGGTTCAAAACTCTTATGGTTGTAATGTATAACTCCCTTTCTTAATACAAATTTTAAGTGACAAATCTGCAGAATGAATCTGGTTTTTATTATTTGCAACAGAGAAGAGAGAGGATTTAAATGAAGCATGTATTCTGTGAAGAGCCTGAGGAAATCATTTAACAGCTTGGGAGAGAAGGGGAGCTGTATTATCATTAGAATTTACATGATACATTAGCCAGGAGTGGAAATGTTAATCTTTCTAACCAAAATCCATTTACAAAATTAGTGGAATACAGTTGTTTTAATGGCCTTTTTTCCTCATGAAAAGGGTAAATCCTTTCACCTCTGCTGGGAATTGATATTTTTGGGGAAATTAATTTTGTGAACTATTGTCCATTTCCCAAAATATCACCACAGCAAGAGTATGGAAGAGAATTTGAATAAAAAAAGGCTGAAAGTTGAAGTGTGGCAAAAATATAACACTATTTAGCCTGTGAGAAGTGTGTGAAAAGGGTGTTTAAGCATAAACAATTGTGGTTCGGTGTGACTGCATTGCCTATTCTGTGTGGTGGTGTGTTATTGCAGAAGAGTTGGTAATTCAGCTTTATTGCTCTGTCTCTCATTCTGCCTAGGAAATAAAGTGAGAATTTGAGAATAAATAAAGTGAGAATGTCTCAGAGAATCAGAGACAAGCTGCTTGTTAAAATCCAGCGATTGCTCTCTTATGTAGCCACATTCCAGACTTTCTACTTAAACAGTAATTAAATAGAATTGTCTTCGACTTTTACAGTTTTAGAAAATAAATAGCTTTGTTCTTAACACCCCAGTTCAGCAAGCTACCAAAGCACATGACTAACTTTAAGCGTTATTGATTCCAGTAGGACTCCTCAGTGCTTGAAGTTAGCCATGTGCATAAATACCTTGCTGGTTTGGTGCCCAACCGCTGAAGTATCTCAGGCTCAAATTCTTAAGTGTAAATTCTTCTGTTCTCCTTCTTAGTGGGAGGAGGGCAAATCAAGCCCTGATTCTTCCCTGTTCAAATCACTCTCTCACAGCACTAAATTTAAGATGGGCTAAATAATTGTTGGTGGAAAAAGATGGAGGCAAATGGGAGAACTTGCTGTTTCCCCCCAAAGAAATCAGTTGCTCTAGTCATACAATTCAGCCGGAACTGTAACTGAAATTCATATGAATAATCCAAACATCCAGAGTTACAGGAGTGAAGATTCAGGGCATAACCATATATATAAAGACCTAATAGATCTGTGTGTCCATTCCTCTGCTAGGACAGCCATAGTGCCTGATACTTTGGTAGACTAAAATGCATGCAAGAGAGAGTCAATAAAATACACGTATATGATTTTCCGCTATAGCGAGCCATCTTCCTGAAGCTTTTTCCTGTGTCTTCACAAAGACCGAAAGCTCATCTCTGGCATCAGACCCCACAGCTTTACTGTCAATAATCAGTCTGCATTGTTCACCTTACTCGTGTCGGCCCAGGCAGATTTTCCAGCAGAAGCAAGAGGTAGTGGCCAGTGCGTGTTGCATTTTAAAGCACTGCAGTTTGGATAGAAAAGGGAAATTATACAGCAGTAACGCAATCGCAGAGCGCTGACTGGCACCCTTGGCAAATAGCTGTGGCCATGGTACACGGTGTTGAAATTACTTTTGGACGCTCTGTCAAGCACAAGATATAAATTGCACAATGTTTTTTAAATGTTTTGGGGAGATTGCCTTTTGAGTGGCATCCTCCATTTATGCATGTCCAGTAAGATGTAGAAAATTAATTTCATTTTTATCTGTTTCTTTTAGCCAGCATGGGCCAGCGGAGCAAATCCAGCTGTGTGGACAGTGCTAGAAATGGCTCAACCTCCATCTGCTCCAAGATACAAATTTGATTTCCTCGCATCTATATTTTTGTGTCTAATTTTTCTCCCCTTTTTCTATAACCCTGATTCGTTCTGTTGTATCTCCCATATAAATTGGATACCATCAGAAGGAAATGAAATGTAATGGAGTGCCTGCAGCTCGTCATTGCATGGGAACTAAATACACCTAATAAGACATCCTCTAGCTATTTTTAATAGCACAACACTCAAGTCTTTCCTGTTATTGTTGAATATTCAAGTTATGCTGCTGCTAAACATTATGACTTTCTTTCCTGTGCTTAATTATGTGCCAATCAGTGTAAAGCTAAGCAGTTGCTATCAATTGACTGCTGGATAAATATTGAGTGAGATGGAATTAAAGACGTTACTAAGAACCTAAATGGGCATTTTCAAACTTCAAGGTAGTTAACTGTCAGAGGGAATCTGTGTCATTTGCCTTTCTATGGAGCAATGGGGGCATGTAATGGCCAATTAGAACATTTCCAGGTCTATATAAGCCCCCATGGATTTCAAGTGATGTTGGAGGGATTAAAAAATCCCTATTACTGGTGTAGAAAAGACAATAATGGAAACTCAGGCATATAGGAGAGAATCAGGGCTGCCAAGGTATTGAGTTTTGGTTGAAATCTCATGGAATTTTGCTGGAAAATGTTCCCTGTATGAAATTACCGTTAGAACTGTTGTGATCTGCTTTGCTCACAAGCACACTTGTTTCACACAACATTCATGGTGTGGTACAAAAATACCCACAATTGTCTGTGAATAGAGGATTGTCCATCTTTTTGTAACACTAAAATTCACATAAACGTTAATTTATATTCAGAAGCAGTTCTGGTTTTAGAGGAGGAGTTTTTCTCCCAAAAGGAAATTTTCCCAAGGTTTCCTGCAAAGATGAATGGTCATTGATCCCTGAGTCATGCACATACCTTGGAATGTGCATGCTGACTGCTCTAAAAACTTTCAATGGGTGTATCCATACAGTCATTGTTAATTTATGAATACATAATAGTAATAGAGTCTTGGGTAGCTGAAAAAATGTTCCTGAGGGCTGGGATAAGTGAGAGACCAAGTGCCATTCTGAAAAGCGATCAATTTCACATTATCACACTTATTTTCACATTAGACCCAATCCAGCAGACCACTTAAGTAAGTCGGTAGCTTTAAGTATGTGAACAGTTCCATTGCAGCCAACAGAGGATGCATGCTTACATGTTTTTCTGGATCAATGGCAATTATCTCCTACACCTGTACATTTTTCTTTCATGCAACTAGCCAGTTTAAAAGTTCATGGACTGTCAAATATTCAGGGAATGGGGTCCAGAATAAGATTTGCTCTTGCATTAAAATATCTTTTTATTATATTATTCCTTGCAAATCTCTCTCTGCTCTGCAAATGAGGGGCCAAATTTCCAGACCAGCCTCAGTTTTTGCATGCAGAGTTATGCAGGAGCAATTCAGGTTCTGTCGTCATTTACTGTAAGCAACTCTTTTTCATGCATAGCTGGTTACTTAGGATGGAATTTTCATATGCGCGGTCAATGGGGATTTTGTCATTGACTTCAATGGGAGGAGAGTTAGGTCCAAGATGTTTGTTCAGATACTGTTGTTGTTTTAACATAGCTGAAAATATACTGCATTCTTCTAATGAATGGCATGCAAAACATACGCTTCCAAGACTCTAGAGTCTCGCTGAGTAGTCTGTTGCTTTCCATATACTACTGGAATATATTTGCCAGCATTTCAATTAGATCATCAATAACCCAGTGCAGCTGCTGAGAGAAGAACTCAGATGTTCATAAATGTTATAGTCCATTAAGTTCAGATACTTCAAAGGCAGTTTGGAAAGAAAGTCATTTGTTAGGCTGAGTGTCAGTGTTGCCGAATGCAAATCATACTGGATGCCAAAGCAAGAGATAAAAAAATGGAGTTTAAAGGTCAAATTAACTTAATTTGACCACTAGTGACACATAATGCAACTTTCTGACATTTAAAATATTACAGACACCAATATAGTTATTATGGATTCCTCCAACAAACCATGAATGCTGTAAATTAGGATAGCTACCAGCAGGAATTGCTTAAGACTTGCCTTACTAGCTATTTTAAAGGCATCCCAGTTTGTGTGTGTCTTCTTAGGCAAAATGCTCTTGCGGTTTCTTCCCTCCAGGGATTTGAAGAGCAAACGAGTGCTCAGAAATATGGCAAAGATTTAGCAGCCTGATTCCGTGGTGAGAGATTTAATGATTTCACCTCGAGGCAGGCAAAGAACTAAAGCACGGCTCACAGGGGCTCTTCCCTTTCCCCTCGTTTGATTGATATGCCTCACGAGGAGGAGCAATGTGATTTGTGGTGGACAGGAAGGAAATAGGATGGATGACCACCTGACAGGAGATGTGGCCAACTCACCTTTGTGGAAGGATGGCATGACAGAGAGAAAGAGACACTAAATCAATGCAGAGCTGCCAAGCTACAGCTGAGATGCCGAGGCAGGAGAAATCTGGGCAAGGCATCTTTTTGCAGCACATGTAGCTGTACCCAGGCATCAGCGCAGACTTGGAGTGAGCAGGGTAAGCAGAAAGCCAGATCCTCTCCTTATAAAGAGAGCCACAAGTTTAACCCCTTCCCTGCTGGACTGCTCTCAACATACCCATGAAGTGAAAGGAGCGAGTTTGCGGAGGCTCTGTCACATTGCCTGACACCTCACCCAGATGTGACTTGACAAAGGACTCAGGTGCACTAAGAAATCGTAAATAAGATTTGGGGAACCCCAGTGTTATTGAGCCCTTCAGGCTAGATCCAGAGCGGCATTTCCACCTGCAGGGTTGGTGCATGGTGCATAAACTGTGCCTCAGCTGCAAAGCAGGGGGCTCTCTCCATGCCGAGTCACTCTGCACGTAAGATACTGAATGCTTAGGACATCTAACGGGAAGCTAAAAGAAGGTCACAAGGTGACACGAATCAAACCCGCTGCACGGAATCCTCTTTATCTGCAAACCATGAATGATTTTTCTAGTTCATTTGATGCTGCGCAGGAAGGCCCTGATTCTGCAAGTGCTCATGCACCTGCTTCACTTTAGGCATCTGAGCCATTCCGCTGATGTCACGGGGCCAGATTCCCAGTGGGTGCAATTTGGCCTAATGCCATTGAAGTCACTGGGACGACTCACATGCGTGAAGTTAATCCGTGCGTATATGCTGTGGGATCGGGGTCCTACTCTGATGTTGCTGAGATCAAGTAAACTTCCAGTGTCTGCAGCCCTGGACAAGCAGTGTTGCGAAAGCACCAGGTATAATTAGAGCTTAATTTGTGCCAGGGCTTGCCAGGGCTGAGCCCTGGCACTTCTGGGCCTGGCAGTTCAGAGCCCCGGCACCGCTGGGCCTGGCGGTTCAGAGCCCCGGCACCGCTGGGCCTGGCGGTTCAGAGCCCCGGCACCCCTGGGCCTGGCGGTTCAGAGCCCCGGCACCTCTGGGCCTGGCGGTTCAGAGCCCCGGCACCTCTGGGCCTGGCGGTTCAGAGCCCCGGCACCGCTGGGCCTGGCAGTTCAGAGCCCCGGCACCGCTGGGCCTGGCGGTTCAGAGCCCCGGCACCGCTGGGCCTGGCGGTTCAGAGCCCCGGCACCCCTGGGCCTGGCGGTTCAGAGCCCCGGCACCTCTGGGCCTGGCGGTTCAGAGCCCCGGCACCTCTGGGCCTGGCAGTTCAGAGCCCCGGCACCGCTGGGCCTGGCAGTTCAGAGCCCCGGCACTGCTGGACTTGCTGCATCAGTTATGAATGTAAAAAAATTGCTTGAGCCCCAGCACCTCTTTCCTAACAAATGAAGCACTGGGTATAATATGCCATGGGGTCTGTTAAGCACAAGTGAGAATTTAAAAATTAGTAGCCATCTTTGGTTTTGTTTGTACTGGAAGATCTTGGAAAAGTGGAAGGTGGAGTGGGACAGGAACACAGCACGACAGTAGGGAGGGACAGGTGTAAAGTGATAGTGCAAGGGGATGGATAAGGGGGAGAGAGATGGCTCCCCGATGCTCTGGGAAATGAAGTCGCTGAGTCTTGCACAGCTGTAGCAGTGATTTGAGTCAGTCAGCTGCCTTCTTGTATGCACACGTCTGTGTGCAGGAACCCGCGGGAGCTCTCACCTAGGTTGCAGAGGCCAGCAGGAAACATTCTGATTCACAGGTAGAATATCTGCAAATTCCCTTTTTCACACAACTCATTTGCATTGGTTGGATGAATCCTTTCCCTTTCCCTGTGGCCCTCTCGGTCTGGTCTGTCTCAGGGCTTTATACCGCTGACCATCACCCTGGCATCTGAACGTCTTCCATGTAAAATCAGTATCAATAGTGAAGTCCCTAGTGGTCTTCAAGGAGGCTCTGGCTCTTCTCCCTTCCAGGGGTAAAATCTCTGCTTGGGGGCGGCTTTATGGTTTTTTAAAATTTTTTAGATGTTAATTTATGTTTGGTTATTTAGGTTGATTTATTTTGGGTTTTTCAAGGTTTTGGTTTTTGGTGGGGGCCTTGTTTGGGGCTTCTGGTCTGAAAGGGGCGCCCATGTTGTGAGTATTATTCTCATTGTGGAAAGGTCTTTCCAAAGAGGGAGGTTTTACAGCATTTCCTAACGATGGGCAGACTCTAGAGTCACCTAATCTCCTATGAACGGTTGTTCCATAGCTTTAGGTGTGTAGCCAGATAGCCATAACATAGAGCACAGCTCTAGCCTGTACAGCCGTCATATATAGCCCTAGTGTGTAGCTCTATTGCCGTAGTGTACGGCTGTAATGGATAGTCATAACACACAGACATCTCGCCCTAGCATATAGTTACAGCTCTGCCTCTGACTGTCTCTTTGCTTCAAAGGGCCTGATTCTCTCAGCCTCTGTGCTCCAAAGATCCCTTTTTTCTCTGTGCTTCACAGCCTCAAATTCTCTGTGTTCCTCCTGAGTCTTCCCTCTCCTTTTCTCTTCTTGCTGTCTCCCTCCCTCTATCTTCTTCTACCCACCCTCCCCCTGCCCCCACTACCCAGCTTACTTTGCTCCTTTCTTTAAGCCTTCTCCAGTTTCCCCCCTGCACTCTCTCCCCTCCAACGCCCTCCTCGACGTTCCAGCCACGCCGCACTCTGGTTGCTCTTTCCTTGAAGACTGGCCAATTAAAAAGCAGTACAATTCTTGTGCAATGAAAAATGGGCAAAGAGAAAAGTCTGAGTCTCTTTTCTCAACTGGAATGGGAGGCAAGGCGCAGAGATGTTCAGTGTGACTCATGAGCAGGCAGCTGCAACACCGTAAGCATAAGAAAAAGAAAGTACATTGCAGCCTTGCTACAGTGTGGTTTAACCACATGTTGGATTATAAGGCTGACCAGCGAGAAGGCACTTTGTATAATGCATGATTGCACTGTCTTCTCCATTGGCTGTCACTGCCCGGCTGCTCACTTCAGTCATTGGTTTTCCTTCAGTGAAGCGCTGGGATTATTCAGACCAGGTAATCAATTTAATCAGAGTCAGGAGACTGGAGTGGAATTTGATAAGCGTGAGCATTGGCTGATTAAGATGGAGAGAGGAGCAGCCTCCAGTTTAACTCCCATCTGACCTTTTCAGAGGGAGGCAGCGCGTTAAAAAATGCCATTCAGAGCTCTTAAAGGTTTTATGCCCCTGAACATCTCAGAGCTGTTTAAGGAGAGTGATATTCAGACTGCTCATGTCCTGCCAACTCTTCCTTTCACTCCCAGCAGCGGCAGCTCACTGGGGAGGGGGTTGAGAAGGATTTAAAAAAGGTCAGTATTTGCATGCATGAAACCTACTGTACCTATCAAGGAGAGGGGGAGTGCCTGTGTCAGCCCATTTAAAACTCAGCCAGAAGGTCCAGTCAAGTGGAATGGCAGGTTGCATATATCTTTTAACGTTCTCCTGAAATTGGCTTTGGTCAGCTACACACATTCAGCTTCATAAATATCCATCCTCAGTTGAAATGCACGTCTCCAAGAGCTGCATCAGAAGATGGCTCAGAGTAGAGACTTTCTATTGCAGCCTGAGGTCTTTGCGGTCTCTGTTACATTGCAGAGTTCACTCGGTGGGTGTATAGATTAGCAGTGGACAATGGAGCCATATCGCAAAATTAAGATACTTTATCTGAGGCTCTCCAGCCCTGTGATCAAATTGGACATTTGGCAGTAGGACTTCCCATCTAGTAGGGTCAGAAAAGTCATTTTCCGGGACATTTATGTTTCTAGCCACCATCCCAAAAAAGCAAGTGCTCCGGCACCTGAAAATGAATGAGAAAAGCTATAAACACCCAAAGATTTGAGGTTGGAACAACCATTTGTGCTAACCCAGTAACTTCTGAGACCTACATGTAACAAAAGGCAGTCTCATCTTCAGTCTTTTATGGTGTAAGGTAGTTTAGCAACCTTCGCCATGAACCATGGGTCTGAATTTGGCTAAGCAGGCACATCTGAGCAGGAGATTACGTTCAGTGAAAGACAAAGTGACAATATCACTAAACCACATAATCTGGAGTGTAAATGTCTGACTCCCCGGACTCTTCTCCTGTCTGTCTGAGCTGCGCTGCTCCCTGGAAGGACAGAGCCAGTTGCATTACTGTCTCTGTGGGATTTATTCCATGCTTTCCAATTATTATTTTTAAATTGAATTACTTCCTGCCTTGGGCCAATGGGAAATCCTGCCTCTTGTTTACCTCTTGCCATTCATTGTCTGAATACATTTGTAGAAACAGGCTTTACACAAAGGGAAATAAATAAATCAGCAGATCTCTCTATTTAGCTCGTGCTCTGCTTTCTCTAGGTTTCATGCTGCCTTATCAAGCACCCACAAAGGTGCCTGGCCGCCTGGCACTGTACTGCAGGACGGTATTATCAGTATCTGCCACGGCGTCTGGACAGATTTGCATTGATAAATCCAGCCGAGCCCTATTTACGAAACACATACACCCATGCACACACACTCATCCCAAGCAGTGGTAGGGGAGAGTGTGGAGCAGCTGTCCTTCTTATATGGAATGTGGCGGTAGAGACCAAAGGTCGTCCTCCATTGTGGTAGGCAGCACTCTGGTCTTCAGGGGCAGATCAGACAGTGTCAGGCTGCAGCAGGCTCTGGTTTGCGTGCTATGCGATGCTTGAACAAAGATAATATCACTGTTAAACACCAGCTTTCTTTGCCTCAGTGAGGAGAACAACACACCCACCAGAGACGAATTACTTTAGAAATGGACTAATAGTCAATAGTACAGAAAAAGGTTTATGCAGCATCTCTCCATGTACTTTTCTCAACATAATTTCCTCTATATGTGAGTGCAGCTGATTTCTCTCGGTGCAATATCTTTCACGAAAAGATGCTTATCTAGCTTGCTCATCTTGCTAGTGTCCACCTCCCTGGTGGCATGCTCCCCTAGGAAACCTCCAGCCAATTATATGCAATGAGCCACATAATAATTTATAATAATACTATGGACTTCTCTAGAGACTTTCATTCCTGGACCTCAAAGCACTTTCACAACAGTAACTATTTACCCTCACTGCACTCCTGTGGAGCTGGTAAGCATTATTATGATGATCATCATATGCATCTTCAGAAAAGGCACAGAGATGTTAAGGCCAAACATTTCAACAGTGGCCCCTGATTTTGGAGTGCCTGAGTTTTTGGCCTGCTTGACGTCAGATACTGGGAGTTTGATTTCCAGAGGTACCGAGACCCCTCTTTGGAAGATGGTGCTGTATTACCAGCCTGCAAGTACTGAGAAGCTGTAGCATCCACGGACTTTTTGGGGACTGAAAAAGATTGAATTGGAAAAGAAAGAGAGCAAGATATAGAAAAGGAAGGATTAGACCAGGGGTAGGCAACTTATGGCATGTGAGCTGATTTTCAGTGGCACTCACACTGCCCGGGTCCTGGCCACGGGTCCGGGGGGCTCTGCATTTTAATTTAATTTTAAATGAAGCTTCTTAAACATTTTAAAAACCTTATTTACTTTACATACAACAATAGTTTAGTTATATATTACAGACTTATAGAAAGAGACCTTCTAAAAACGTTAAAATGTATGACTGGCATGCGAAACCTTAAATCAGAGTGAATAAATGAAGACTCGGCACACCACTTCTGAAAGGTTGCCGACCCCTGGATTAGAAGCTGGTGGAGTCACCAACTTCTTGATTTTTCTAGCTAGCCCTGTCTCCAGCTTGATGATTTTTAAATGTTTATCTGAAACTTGGTAGCATGTTGCAAGCCATGCAACTGGGTGACGGGTAGGACTGCTACTTGCCTTGGACCAAGTAGATGCATTGTGGTGATGGGTAATGGAAGGTGTGTAGCTGCTGTAGCACAGGGGGGCTTGGTCTGAGCAGAAGTAGCATTCAGTATCAATATGTAAAGGGTTTAATGCAGGGGTAATCAATAGGTGGACCCCCCGCCAAATCTGGACCACAAGATGCTTTTGAATGGACCCTGAAATCTTTTTATTTACTCATCATTATTTTTTTTTAATTTTCTCTGGAGTCTGGACCTTGACTATACGTTGACCAAGAAATTTGTACTTTGACAAAAAATAATTGACTACCACTGGCTTAATGAGTTGGAAGACACGTTATTGTTGTCAATCTGAAAGCTGACAGGAAGCCAGTTAAGCCTCAATTTTGGAGATAAATAAGAGCAGGCTCATAGACTTAGCGGGAAGGCAAGGTGCTTCCTTTTTGGAGATCAGACTTCTGTGCTGGCTTTGCATGAAAGAGACAAAAATGATCCATAAAGAGCTTGCAAAACAGAGAGATCAGTGGGGGTTATAACTGGGGTCAGGTGAATCTGTTCTGACCAAATACGAGTTGCCCTGACTCTTGGCCCATTTCTAGAATCGCAAGCATTTGAGCTGCTGAATCAATCATCAAAATGTTGCTCCATTCTGGTTTCTGGGCAAGACAGAGCCTAGAAATGACGAAATAAAACAAGAGTCTGAATGATCAGGAATGGCAGCAGAATTATTAGTCCACTGGTCCATGAGATAATGAAGTGGCTCCTTATTATCAGTGAAATGTTTGTACGCGTGTATTTGTGTGTGTGTGTGTGTGTGTACATAATTCAGTGGTTCTTCTTCACCCTCCCACTGGTTAGAAATATTAGTGAATTCTTCAGTATTTAAATTCCTTTCAAGAGCTAAAGTGCCATTAAGTTCCCCATTTTGCTGCAATTTACAATTAGTTTACATCATTAAGCATTGTAAAAGCTGCCTCTGAATCACCTCAGCGATTGTTTGTCATTGATTATCACTCCATGTTGCCGGATTGCTGTGCAGGCAAAGAGAGAAGCTCATTGGCTAGTGCAGTCACTCAACGTTCATGCCAGCGGATTCGTGTATGTCTGGGTTACAGCTGGTATTTCAGGCCTGATACAGGTGATTTGTAAAAATAAGTGGAGGAAAGGCAACTCCTGCCTACTGATGTGATGTTGCCGGCCTGCCTGACTTACTGCAAGAACTGTGCAAATAACAAAAGTTTTGGTTCACTGGCAGCTCTAAAAATTGGGGGAAAAAATCATTTTGGGTCAATCCAAAAACATTTTTTTGGGGGAAATTTTTGACAAATTGAAGAGTTGAAAAAAATTTCCTTTCGACTGCAAGTTTTTAAAAAAGCCGTCATTTTAAAAAATAAAATTGAAAGAAATTGTGGAAAAAAAGTTGTTTTGATCTGAAAAATCAAAACATGTACACTTTTTTGGAATTTGGTGTTTTTTTCCGTTGATACAAACAATTTGGTGAAACCGACATGAATTTGAACATTGTAGTGTCACCGAATCTGCATTTTTGGCTGAAAAACTTTTTGGATGAAATTTCCCCCCTGTTCTAGTACAGACGGGTTTTCTATGACCATGGTCTCACTTTTCCCCTATTCCTACTGGTGACTGAGCAGGGTTGCAGGTAGTTTAGAATGATCTGCCAAGCTCTAGGGCAAATTCACTGTGGTGTCATTAGGATGCATTTTTCCTCTTGACCCAAGACAGTCTACTGGCCTTTTTGAATATCTTCCTGGAATTCAAGGAAAGGTTTTCCAGCAAGAAATTCAGTTTTTTCCCCCTACACTTTTATTTAAAACTGTGACATTTGGATAAATACTAATAGTCAAATAAACCAGCACAACTATAGATCACAAATCTAAAAGAGTGGGTTATTACTAAACTCTGTGCAACAGTTTTAAACTTAATATCAACATGGAGCCAAAGCTGTAGTTTATGAATCCAATCCTATCTCACCAGAGTAATACTTATTCCTTCAAGCAACACTGTCCATGCTCTGACATTCAGTCCTTTTGTCTTTCCCTAGTGCTTGCAAGTTATGGTAACTTGTTAAATTTAACCAAAATACAGTGGCTAACATTTTTCAATCGGTGAACCTGAAATTACGCTCCTAAATCCACACTTAGGCTCCATATCCTAAAGGTATTTAGGTACTGTGCTCCCACTGAAACCCATGGGAGTTAGGCGTCTCCTTCCCTTTGAGGATCAGGGCCTAATCCAAAGACCCATGGAGTCAATGGAAAGACACCTGCTGGCTTCAGTGATCTTTGGGTCAGGGCCTTACTGCCTTGATTTAAGGAGCCTGCTAGTAATCACTTTGTTTTCAAACTCCCGTCTCTTTTACTTGGTTTGCTCATTCTGGGGTCTTTGTTCCATCTCTGGGTCTCGGCAGGCTGAGGTGAGGGCATTCATTCACACGAGGCTAACTGGAGAATAGCAGCAAAATTGTTCTTATACAGCTCAGTCTAGATCCAAAGAGTCCTAGGAGTCAACGCGAGTCTTTCCATTGGTTTCAACGGCCCTTGGCTCAGGCCTGGTGTGGTTAGTTTTAAGTCGTTAGTACAAGGTGCGTGGTATTGTGTAAGGCTAGTGCAGGGACAGTAATTCTTGCTACAAAGCCTCCCAGTTAGCAACGAGCTAGGCTGTGCAGATGTGCACAGAGTAAGATACAAGTTGATGAGGAAGTTTGAAAACGGGAGAAAAAAAATCTCAACTCTTTTTTTACATATAAATGTTAAGCATCCCTTGTTTTATTCATTCCACCAATGTGTATCACTGCAGATGGGTCTGGCCGGCGAGCAGTACCGCTGGTGCGACATGCTTGCTGGTTACCATTGGCAACAGCTGGCTGTGGCTGTTGATATCATAAACAGAGATGGGACAGAGATTGCTCTTCAGTGTTGGTGAATCAATCTCGGAACGAATGATAGTGAAATTTCAGGTGAGCCTGGCTGAGGCAGTAAGGACGGATGGATCAGAGCGGAGATATCGCCCAAACTCGAGGAATCATCGGCAGAAAAGCTGGGTGGCAAGAATGAGACGGACTGTAAAAAAAAACAGAATGGCTAACAAATAAGGTTGGCCAGGGACCATGGAATCCAGCAGAGCCCTAGACTTATCCATTTCTTTCATAGCCTTTGTTTTGAAAATATAGTGACCTAGGCAATGGGGACAGTAGGAATGCATGTTGTTCCCACAGGCTCAGGATTATCCCAGAGAGCCCATAAAACCACAGATAGGCTTTTTTGGGTTGCTAATCAGTACAGCACAAACCTCCAGTTTCAACAGCACTAGAAGCCTTAGGATCTCCCAGGAATTGGGTTCAGGCATCAGTCAGATATTTCAATGACCCAGCCAGGTCCTCACCCCTCTGCAGGGGGCCAGACTGAGGCCTGTGCACCATTAAATCCTACTTAAGCCCTTCACTGGTGCATAGGATGCGTGCTGGCGCTCTACGCAGACGGGACCTCCCAACAGCCTCCAAGGCCATGGAGACAGGAGGGCTCACTCCCACCGCCCGCCCTTGTGCAGCTCAGCGTCCGGGGTCTGCAGTTCTGAGCTGCACTTGTGGTTTTACCTCCAGTTCTCCAGTTTAATCACGCAGGCTCCCGAATGTCTCTTTGAGGCAGATGCAGCTATAGACTCTGGAAATCAATGTTCAGATGTAAGCAGGACTCTTTTCTCAAATACTTCTGCTTCTTGAGCCCTCCAGAGCCTCGCTCTCCACATCCATTTCCCTACCATTGAAAATTTGCAAATGGACAAGGCCACCTGTCAGAAAACACCCATTTTCTCTCTGCACCAGTCCCTTGTCTCCGTCATTTACATCCTGCAATGAATTTGGACCTGATTCTGTTCCAATTTAACTCCGGGGCAGAGCTCGCCATTCACGCCAGTGTTTGCAGTCTTAGCCCCCCTGTGCCTTCACAGTCATTTCCACTTCAACAGGCTGTTATTCCAGTGACCCACATGGAATATATGTCTGTGATGGGGTCCCCGGGGTGCAACCTGCACTGGGGGACCCCTGAGCCCTCCAAACCCACCAGCCTGGGCTGCCTCTCACACTGTGATGCTGATGTCAATCTAGAAGCCTCTGGCAGGTACGGCACTTACACAGCCATCCCCAGGCAGGGACACACCCAACTGAGTGACACGAATGATCTCCAGCCACTCATGAACCATCAATAGGGTGGCTTCAGCCAGTTCCCCCCAGCTCCCTAGTCTTGCATCCCAGAACTGTATCGTCTTGCACTGGTCAGAACCCTGGCCAGTGTAAGCTCATTACCTAGTTCACCACTTGGTCAAAGGAAAGTGGACATGCACCAGCCCTTGTTCACCTGCGCTACGATTCCCCCAAGCACTTCAACCAAACACCCACTGCTTTAGGTAAAATATAAAACAGATTTATTACCTACAGAAAGATAGATTTTAAGAGATTATAAGTAGCAGGCATAGAGATCAAAGTTGGTTACTTTAAGGAATAAAAATAAATTCACAGTCTAAACTCTACAGACTAAGCCGGATTTGAATCGAGCAGTGTCTCACCCCGACACATGGTACAAGCAGGTTACAGTGCCTCAATACACTGGCTGGGAATACCGTCCCGCCTGGCAACAAACTTCCCCAGTTCAAAGTCTTTGTCTTCCCGATGTTGAGAGGGGGGAGGCAAGAGAGGCCAAATGATGATGTCACTGCCTCTCTTTTCATACTTCCTTCCAGCTGCTAGAAAGATCTTTGCTGTGACGTGGGGGTCAGGAAGCCCCCATTGGTCAAGCAGTCTCCACTGCAGCTTTCTCTAAGGAGTCCCTGGGATAGTGGATTCTTTTCTTGATGGGCCGTCAGCGCTGTCTGGGCCCTCCATTGTTGCTACTGAAAGGCTGGCGGTGGACATTTCTCAACCTCACAACTTATTTCAATAGCATATATAGCAATCCTTCATAACTTCCCATCCAACGACAGCACACACAATCCAACAGGAGAGTAATGTCCAACAAATCAAGACTTTTAAAATGATACCTCACAAGGTACACTTTGTACAAAACATAGCATAATTATATGACAGTTGGGGGTCCTGGGGTGCTACTTTGAGGTACAGAGTGTCACAATGTCACAAGGGGATTCTCTTCATCTTAACTAGGTCAACAGTGCAGAAAAGGACCAGCCAGCGCTTGATTTGGACTTAGACTTACATTACACCCTGTCCTTACTATCACATAAAACACGGACCGACCTTTAGCTCTCTTGTATCTGTAGGTCTGCGGCTCTGCTCTTTATTATTTCATGCCCTCTGCTTTGCTTTTGAGAAGAAGAACTCTCTATGACCATTAACGTTTATGACTGATATGTCAATAAGGCATGAAAGAATGACAAATCTCTGAAGATGAAATGTGAGCCGCAAAGTGTGGAAAGCATGTTGATACCTAACACAAGGGGACAGGTAGTCAATGAATAGCAAGATGGAATAATACTGAGGAAAACTGTCCTGCACGAAAGAGAGAACAAGCCTGTTTCCATTTTTTTCCACAGCAGTTTTTTTGTTTTTAGTGACATGCTTTTGAGCAGTGCTATGTGGAAAATCTCAGAGGCTGTGCTGGGGGAACAGCATTCTCGGCCAGCGCCTCAGCTGGTGTGAACGGCCAGCACCCACATTTGCACCAGCTGTGTCTCTGGTCCACTGTGATTTCTTACCCCAGTGAAAGGAAAGGCGATTTTCGTAAGTGACAAAGCTTTTCTTTCTGGGAGAAGGGATGGGGCATTTCCACTGGGCACGAATAGTTCACCTGTATTCCACGTTTCACCATCATCTTTTCATCCCCAGGAACTGCTGCTCGCTGACAAAAGTGGGGAATTTTTCTCCTGACAGAATTTAGAGGGGGGAAAAAAAAGACACTTCATTCTCTCTGTGTTTCTGCGTGAGATCAAGTTTTCTACAGCTCAGTGCACGCTCTGCTATAGGGTAACCTTTTAGACATGGATATCAGCAACTGCCTCCCCTGAAATCAGAAATAAAAGTCTTTAATGGAGAAGAGCTGTGCACCCACACCAGGATGCAGCAGCCCCCTTTGACGGTGTACTGGGAACTTTCCTCATGAGCCCAGCAAACCCCAGGATCCAAAACAGGAATCGGAATGTTCCACTTTGTCATTTCTGTATCTGGGAAGGAAGATGCCTGGTTTCATCCCAGGGTTGCACTGATCACGAGACCCCTGTGGTTGGACAATAAACCCCCTCCATGTTCATTTTAATAGCTGCCTTCCATGGACTGCAGAGCAATCTGACTATTGATGAACCGACTGACAGAAGATCAATATCAGACAGCCTCGTCAGAGAGCTGAGATTAATGAAAGGGAATCGCACGGGGAGCCCTACTGCACCTGCTCAGCTCACACAGATTTTCACAAAGTGTTTCAATAACTTAAGATTTAGAGAACTGGATTAATTCCTGCAAAGGCCCAAGTCTTTGGAGAATGCCAGTGAGTGGAAGTCCTTGTCTGCAAACTCTTAACGAGATCTGACAACCAGAAAATGAGTCTTATTGACAGAACCCCAGTTGCTGCTTTATGCCCTGGTTGAAACACAGTTTTTAAGGGAAAGCAGGCACGAAATGAACCTGAGAGCTGCTAGGGCTGTATGCTAACTTTGACTTTTTGGTAGATAACAGCATATGATAAACTCCTTGAAATGCAGGGGGGAAAAAATCCAACCCACAGAGGTGAAAGACTGGACCTTGTGATGAATTTCCAATCAGAGTGATGGACCAAGGCAGAATTCTTCTTATACCGCTTGGATACTGGCCTGTATCTGCAGCACATTATGACACTCCATGTACTGCCTCAGCTGTGCCGGCTGGTGCATTGGGCGTACGGAGCCGAGGGTCCCTCCAATCCCAGCTCCTTCCTGTTCCCGCTGCTCTGGGTGGAGGATAATGGATACACAGGGTCCCAAGGTCTGGGTAGCCTGCATAAGATTTTAAGTGGGAGATTCTCACTCCCCCTTATTCCCCTGCATGGGTGAGTAGCTGGAGTCTATTCAGCTCTCTCTGAGAACCACAGCTAATCAGAAAATGGATTTTCCATCCTGTGAAAAATTTGGAGAGTTTGGGAAAAAAAATACTTGTGAATTGGGGTTAAATGCCAAAAAAAATATTTCAAAATGAAATTTTAAAAAAATGTTCATTTCCGGGCAATCGAAACGTTTTGTTTGGACTTTGACCATTTTTTATTAACAATATTTTTCACTGCAGAGGAAAGTAAATTTCAAACCGTAAAGTCATTTCAAAACAAAACCTTGAAATTTCCTGTTCCAAAAATGTCAGAATGGGACATTCTGATGTTTTTTAAACTTTTCTTCCATTTTTTTTCTAAACAAAACTTTGTCAAAATCGATGTGATTTAACAAAACATCCAGGTTTGTCAAAACTGCTTTTTCTGATGGAAACCTCCCTTGGCAAAAAATGATTCACTTGTTCTGACTAGAGCCAAGGGAGGCAGTGCTCAGTGGGGGTAAGCGTGGTGGAGTCTGGCTCTTATTTAGCTGTCAGCAAGTTATGGTTTTGTGTTTAAGGCTAAACATGTCCCTCCACTCAGTTCATTCATGGCCCCACCTGCAGCCACAAATGCCGAGTGAATTCTTCCTGCAGGTGGGGAGCAGACGCACGTACTGCTGGGGACTGAGGAAAGGCCTGACAGTTGTGTTGGCCGAAAGCGAGAGACCGTGAGGTAAGAAATTGCTCCCGTTTGAATTAATCAGGCCAGCCATCCAGAGTGCTGTGCGGGGAGCACTGGAGTGAAGCTTATCAAGCGGTCAGTGCAGTGGAAGAGACTGTTATATATGGAGATGTCTATCAGTCAGCACAGCTCCGCCGAGACGCCGAGCTCTGCGAGTCTCACCGGTAAAAGGCTCGGAAAGGTTCCGGCTTCTCAGCCAACCCTCGATCTCTCCCAGCTCAGTGGGGTTTAAACTTGTGGGAAGCGATGCTGATTAATTAATTAATAATAATAATTAAAGCATGCTTGCACCTTAGAGAGCACTCACATCTTCGAAGCCGCATAGGAACATGAACTAGCTAACCCTCGTGTCACCCCACGAAGCGTGTACATGGGAAAACTGAGACAGCCACAGAATTTCCAAATGGGCTGTGAGGGCTGGTGCTGGTGGAGAGACAGCCATGATGCGCCTCTCCTAACCATGAATGCCCGTCCACAAGGGGATTCCTGGCTACATACATTGGTTTTACGTTGGCTTCATGCGACAGGGCTGGTGCCAAGCAGGCACGCCAGAGTGAAAGATCTGGCCGAGTGTGTTTAAATGTGGGCACCACCAACTTGAGGAATCCCAGTTTAGAGGGCACCTTCAATAAAATGATGCCTCTGGCATGCGTCCAAGGCTGTGCAGAGACTCAGTGGCAGAACCGGGAGTTCCTAGCCACCAGTTCCATCCTCTGCTCACTGGACCTTGTCACACTGTAAGTCCCCTCTCAATGCCGAGTATCCGGACATGAGGGGAGATCACTGGAGCTGCGACCCACTTTGAGTCTCCTGGTAAACCCCATTGCATGGCTTTCTATTTCTGGAGTCTGCTGACAGGTTGTAGCCTAGATGGCATCAGAACAAGCCAAAGCTGGTGCAGCCCCGGCAAAGCCAAGAGTCAGCAAGAAAGGGTGAGAGAGTTGATGAGAAAACTATAGAGCAAGGCCTGGAATGGAAAAGTTGGTGATCTATTGAGGACGGGAGGATATTGCCACCGCCCAATGTTAGCAACAGCTGCATTTAGCAAGGTAACCCGGCAGCCCTAAGGAGGTCTCTCTGCTCAGGATTAGCTATTAAATGAAGCTCAAGGGTGAATCAGCTGATTTAATGTTCAACGAGCTCACATTAGACCCCCAAAGAACATTCCTCATGAAGAAGTGAAGGTGTCCAACAGGGGACAATTGGAAAAGTTTAGGTCCATTCCCGGTGGTGGTAATAATCACTATGATTCTAAAAATTAAAAAAAAGTCTCCTGGGAGTTGGGGAATAGATAATGTGAGAGGAATGAGCTGATTACCGCTGCGGTGGTTATTTATTATTGGGCCGACAGAGGTGGAGATGGAACCCAATCAGGATTGGGGCCCCATTGTGCCAGGTGCTGCACAGACACATAGTAAGAGACATTCCCTGCCCTGAAGAGCTCACAGTCTGACTGATACCCACAGGGTTGGATAAACGTGCTCCCTTTTGGTGCAAATCACTGTAAAACATTTGCTTCCTCCTTTGAGGAGGCACAGCCCTGCTGCCAACAGATGCACTCTGCCTTGGGACATAGATAAGGGCTTTCCAAGAGCCGGCACTCATGGGACAGTGAAGGGTGGGGCTGAGCTGCAAAATTTGGATCCAAACTTGTGTCCGAATCTGGGTTTGGGCTCAGCTCATCAGAAGAAAGGGGGAGGGTGGAAGTTGGGATGAACATCCGGCTCTGATCCTCCCCCAACTCTGGATCCAGGGTTTGGTTCAGGCCCATCTCTAGGATCCCCCTCAGTACAGATGGGTTGAGCAGGAGGTTCCTTGTACCTGTCCACGGCTGCTTTTCAACTGTGGCTTTTCTGGCTCTCACCATGTGGTACCCCCATGTGCTCTTGTCTCCCTCTGGATGGCATCAAAAACCAGAATATTCTCACTGCCTGGCCAGTGTCTGTTCCTGGGTGGGCGGCCAAGCCTGACCTTTGGCATTCAGCCCTACCTTGGCTCCTGTTGGACTAATGCTGGGTATGGAGAGAGCTTCTTTCACCTGCTTTGCCTTTTTCTTCGTTAGTTGCTGCTTTCTGAAGTGCAGGCTCCTCTCTGCAGAAATGACTAATCACGGTGGGAGCTTGTCAGGTGCTCCGTCAGGGGCACGGCGGACGGATGGATGGGGGAGAGGCCGGGGTCTATTACTGCCCGTTCATCTATAATTCTAATATACATTCAGGAGGATACCAGAGCCCTCTGTTGGCTAATTCACTTGAGTGACAGGCATGTGTTAGCTGGAAATCTCATCGTTTCAATAAACTGCCTGGCTCCATCACGGAGCATCTTGAAAGGGAAACAATTGTACCTGTCACATCACCCGCGATAACCTTCAGCAGCAAGCGTGTTTCTCTTTGTCAGGGAGATAAAGCCGCTGTTGATATATAATATACTGGGCCAGTCAAACTGGCTTGCGGATTGTCTCTTGCTTTGCTAATTAATTTTATCACCCTTGTCATCTTCTGACTGAAACCCAGGCAGTCCTGAGCCCCGCAGAATTGATTTTAGGGCAAAGGAGCGATATGTGCTTCTCACCAGCCAACTACAGATAAAAACACGACTAGCCTGTTCCCCGCTTACCACATCAATGTGGTTTAAAGTAGGACACAGCGCTTTGACTGTTTCTATTTTGGTATCTTGCAAAGTATTTTTATAATGCTATTTTCTTCCCCCCACCTCTTTTTTCCTTTTTCTTTTATCCGAGACAAACAACAGCTGTGTTATTGGTGTGGTGCTGAGAAAAGGAAGCTAGAGGTTAGCAGTGGTGTAAAGATAAGCAGACCCAGTGTAAAGCAGATCATCCACAATGCAGAGATTAGAAACTGTAGCTTGTCTGCAAATAAATGATGATTTCTCTCCCTCCCCTTGTGTGAAATGCTCTTTAATTTCCCATTCAAATGTCTTATGAACACTTCACTTTGACGAGGAAAAGGCTCCTCATCTCTATCATATGAGCCAAATTCTGCTCCCAGAATTTGTAAATTCAAATCCAGTAATGTAAATCCAGAGTGACTCTGCTAAATCAATGGGGTTACTTTGGATTTATACCAGTGTAAATGAATTAGGCCCATTGTGTGCTCATCTACCTCCAGCCATATTGGATCTTAACTGTCCTAAGAGGATATTTTGGTTGGTTTAATATGGGAATTCTGGCATATTTTCAGGGATTGTATGTCTTCTCCAGCTGTCTGACTTGGGGAAGCCAGCTAGGCCATGGGTATGATGTGAACGCGCCTTAGAATTGTAGAAATGTAGGGCTGGGGCCTTGAGAGGTCATCAAGTCCAGTCCCTTGCGCTGTGGCAGGACCAAGTAACCCTAGATCATCCCTGCCGGGTTTGTCCAATCTCTTCTTAGCACAAAGCAAGGGTGCTTAGTTTACGCTCTTCTCTATTTGTTAGAACAGATCGTTCCCGGCTAACGTTAGATCCATTTTATGGTGTATTCCACCGAAGAGTTAATCATGCTGCCCCACCACCCCTGCTTCGTGGTCCTTCCCTCACACCAGCAGCGGGGCACAGAATAGCACAACCTCATGCCGTACTGGATTTGCAAAAGATTAAACACTATTAACAACACTGTCTTGATTAATCAAGGGAGCGATTCCTGCTGGTGTGGAGTAATGAGAAAGAAGCCCATAATATATAGCTCAGTGATTGCAATAATAATTAAGTGACAGAGGAATCCATGATATCGATGTGTTAAATGTAGGGGGAACCCTTAGTGGAGGTGGAGAGTACCCTCCCACCCCCAAAAGGTAGAAAACAAATACACGTTAAAAAAACTAAACCGAACCTAACCCCCTTGCTACGCATACACACACGGCTATGTCATGCCAAGAGCTGGGTGAATCGTTCACTATTAATAAATAACAGATGACGTGAACATTGCATTAGATGTGCCCAGAATAATTCATAACCAACGTCTCCCTCCCTCCCACCTATGTCAGCATAGGCCCCGAAACCGCAAACACTAACGCAACAAACGTAACCTTACCCAAGGGAATACTGCCAGTGACTGCAACAGGTCCTGTTGCTTGTGTAAAGTTAAGCACAGGTGCAGGGGCGTGGCTGTTTGCAGGGGCTTGACTTCAGGGCCTGATCCAAAGCCCCTTGAAATGAACGGAAAAATTCCCTTTGACTTCATGCCTTTCGATTGTAAGCTCTTTGTGGCAGAGACCTGGTCTTTGCATATGTTCGTACAGCACCTAGAATAATGGAGTTCCAAACCCACTGAATACTCCTTTCCCCCTTATCTGCAAGCTTTTTTTGAAATTTGGTGACTGGGAGCTATTTTAGTGGTATGAGGTATGACTTCCTCATTTGGTCCTAGGGACTGAATTCTGCCTTCATCGTATGTTTCCAGGCTGCTCCACAAGCAGAATGTTTGCTCAGCAGTTACCAACTTTCTGGTTTTTATTAGTTTTCTCAAATAAAATGTCTGCAAAATATTGACCGTGGTCTCTCGGTCCCCCCCAACCCTTCATTTTTGCTTTATTTCTTTGTTTTTGCATTAGCAAAACATCTGCCTTCCTTCAGTCAGTCACCAACTTTCCCTGTAATAAATTGCATTGTTGCCTTTCCGGACAGCTGGAGAGAGATTGTGCTGTGCACCAGCAAATTCTTCTGCCTGGGAAGGAGGTGTGTTCTGGGAGTCAGAGTTCACACAATGACACAGAAAAAAACCCATATGGATATTTGTATGTGAAAACCAGGTACTTGGGGTGCATCTGTCCCCAACAACGTGTGTGCAAATTTCAGTTTTAGATGGAGCAGTCAATGCTCTTGCATTTGAAAATGTGGCCCTCAGCGTAAAATAGAACTGCATTCAATCAGTGAGTGTGTTTAGGAAGATGACGTTTGAAAGAACTACAGAGAAAGAAATGAAAATAAGTGAAGCTGCTGGGGCCCTGTCCCCAGAGATCCAAACCCTAATGCCTAGGCCCTGAACTGCAGTCACCCAAGGATGGTAGAGTCTACAAGCCCCCCGAAAGGAACTTCACAAAAACGGAAGCCCAGAATTCCAACCAGAGGAAGGATAGTCTTGTGTTTTGGGCACTGCACTGGGACTCCAGCTATGCAGCAAGCTTCCTATTTGACCTTGGGAAATCACACTAATTTTGCTCTGTGCCTCGATTTCCCCATCTGTGAAACTGGGATAATGATACTTTACCCCGCAGTGTCGCCATGGGGATAAATTCATTGGCATGTGTGAGGAGCTCAGATGCTATAGTGGTGGGGGGTACCTAGAAAATCCTCTATACACATAAATAAAATAAAATTCTAAGCACCGAAGAAAACACAGCAGCAGCCAAAAGGTGAGGCCAAAATTGCTGCATTCCCTCCGAGCAGGATCATGATTCAAGCCTGAGACCTGACTGATGACCTTGTCAGAGAGCTGGAGAGAGGAGGAAAGAGCTAGAATTGAGCATCAAAGCAACACTTTTATTTCCAGCACACACACACAAAAGACTTAGTGAGGCAGAGCAGAGATGAGACAGCCCATGAAATGAGCCTACCAGGAGTGTGTGGGTGTGAGCTGCACACCGGTGTTTAATGGCTCACATAAAGAAAACAGAGCCCATTGGAACAGGCCAAAGTGGCAAATCCAGCGACTGGGAAATGCATGAACAGTAACATTGTGAAATGAATTAGTGGGTCTCAGTCCACTTCCAGGTGCCCGCTTCACAGACACCAACATGGCACGTGGCATTCGTTGTCCACAGTTGGCAGTCTGATGGGAGAGGCCCAGGACTGGATGGGCCATGAAGACAGAATTCCAGGTAGTCTCTCCCTTCAGATTTCTTGCTAAGGAATAGTGTGCATAAGAAGTTTGTTCTGCCACTATCCACGTTGTACCTGTTCAGCCGATAGAGGAGTTTAGTCTTCAGGGCCTGCATCAATCTAGGACAGGATACCGGGCTAGATGGACCATTGGTCTGACCCCCTATGGCCGTTCTTGCCATTCTTATGTTCTTACTTCTAATCAGCAGTAAGGGGATAATAGTAATAGAATCCAAATCCTATTGAAGTCAGTGGGAGTCTTTCCATTGGCTCCAATGGGATTTGCATCAGGGCCTAAATGCACCTTAAAACAACCTGCTATCAACAGGAGACACTGACTCAAACCGAGCAGCTGTGGCATTATCTAAAGTAGCTGCTCAGCCTACTCGTCAGTTGAGTCTTGTCTGTGTTTCTATTGCGTCTGCAGCCAGGGAGCCAATTCCCACTGCAGAATCAGCTTCACCCCGTGCTCAGAGAGCTTAGAAATAAACGGATTAGCTGTCGTACAAGAAACATCTCAGAGTAGATATGTCTCCCCTTTGGTGCTCCTAATGTATTGAGGGAACCTCTTCTTATTGCCTTTCATGACCCTTGCTAGGTGTAGCGCATTTTGTATTTTAGCTTTGCTGAATTCGTCCCTACACGCTTGTGCTCATTCTTAGCAAGGTCTCCATGTTTCCACTTTTTGTAGGAGTCTGTAAGTGAGTGGACTCACCCCTGCGGCGCCTCCTGCTGGTCTCTCAGGGAATTAGCTCGTCCAGCTTCTGGAGCGCCCTCTGCAGGCCGGTGATCCACCTTACCGCTGGCCCCCGTGTCCCTCCCAGGACCCCGATGCCCCTTTCTCTGGGGTGCTGCCCCTCTGGCAGTAACCCCTCAGTCTTGGAGTCTCCCCCGCCCAGGGGAACCCCCACCCCCTATCCCCACTTTGTCTCAGTGTAAGGCTACTGCCAGTCACCAACTAGCCCCCGATCCCTGGGGCAGACTGCAGTGTATGCCACTCATCACTGGCAAGGGGGGGTTTGGGCCTGCTGCCTCTGTCTAGCCTTGGGCTGTCCCCTACAACCCCAGTACCTGTTTGGCCTTATACTAGGCCGCAGCCTGGGGGTTTTCCAGGCCGGAGCTCCCCAGCTCCCTTGGCCTTCCCCCAGCCCTGCTCCACTCCAGGTACCTTATCTAGCTCCCCAGCAGCCAGGCCCATCTCCCTCCACAGCTAGAGGAGACTGTGTGCCTTTACTCCTGGCTCAAGCCTTTATAGAGTGAGCCGGGCCCTGATTGGGGCGTAGCTCCCAGCTGAGGCTGTTTCCCCCAATCAGCCTCACTGCTTTTCTCCTCCCACAGCCCTCCTCCAGGGCTGTTTTAAACCCCTCAGGGCAGGAGCGGGTAACCACCCCGCTACAGAATCCTATTTGATTTGCAGGTCATTCAGGAGCTCCTGATGGAGCCATATTGGCCTCTTACTGTTCTTCCTCTTTTCTTCATCTGAATCAGCACGTGTCACCCTGAACATATGTCACAGCCTGAGTGAGTCCCACTGGCTACTCAATGTAGATTGAAACTAAACTCTGCAGGGAAGGACATGGACACAGTCACAGGGCAGATTTGCAGACAAGTGGCAAACGACCTGACGTTGCAAGTGCTACAGACACCGTTCACTTGGACTATGGCTTCACTGCATAAAAAGGCGAGGAGGGGGGTTGCAGCAGGATAATGAACGGGAGCTGGCTATCCTGTTGTAAAACCCTAGTGCAGACAAAGCACTGGTAGTGTTTACCACGAGGTAACTAGGAAAGGTCAGCGCTACACCCTTGCCGTGGCTGACCTTGTGGTAAAGCGACAGCTGCCTTGTCTGCACTAGGATTTCACAGCAGGATAGCCAACACGCATTAGTTATCCCGTGGTAAAAATGCACCTGTTTCAGACAACGCTTTGGTCTCGTTTACAATCATCCTCAGCAGAATGAATGGCAGCAGCTTTTCAAAGTAAGCTGCACATAGCAATCCTGTGGAACAATCATTCTTCATCCAACCCATGATAACTTCAGGAACAAGTTTGGGGATGAAGTCTTCCTTCCAATGGCGTCTGAGGCCTCCCCGTCCATCCAGCTCCAGGTCAGAGTGTCCTTTTGTCACAGACCAAGGCAGGATGCCAAAGGCCCTTGTAGATTTCTGACAGGGAAAGCGCAGTGTGTTCTCTTGTTCCAGCTCTCAGAAAGTTGAAGCATGATCAATAGTTGATTTATCTGGTGAAGAAATTAATGTATTAAAAGCAGTGACTGATGTCAAATACATTCTCTCTCACCTATCGATTTCCTTATTTTTAACTTGCATGTGCCAAAGTTCTGAAGCCCAGTGCCAGTGTGCAACTAGTACATTCATCTATTTAATTTCACGTGGACATAATTTACTAAGCAATGTATTTGATTGAGTAAATGTGGTGCCATTGATTTTGTGGCTGAATTATCCGATTTGGTTGGCACTATGTCCACTTCAATAGAGAAGTCAACGTATTCAATACGTAATGTTAGTAATTGAGTGGTTGTTTTGTAAAGAAAGATTACTTGAGTTTAATGAAGTAAAATTTCTCTGTTTCAGTGTGGACTGGATGCGTTTCTACAGTAGATGAACAGGATAAAATTTGATCCTGTGTAAGAATAAAACCTTGCTCTTCTGTAATGATTCTGGATAAGGGGAAAGCAGTGGATGTGTTATTCCTTGACTTTAGCAAAGCTCTTGATACGGTCTCCCACAGTATTCTTGCCAGCAAGTTAAAGAAGTATGGGCTGGATGAATGGACTATAAGGTGGATAGAAAGCTGGCTAGATCATCGGGCTCAACGGGTAATGATCAATGGCTCCATATCTAGTTGGCAGCCGGTATCAAGCGGAGTGCCCCAAGGGTCGGTCCTGGGGCCGGTTTTGTTCAATATTTTCGTTAATGATCTGGAGGATGGCATGGACTGCACTCTCAGCAAGTTTGCAGATGACACTAAACTGGGAGGAGTGGTAGATACGCTGAAGGGTAGAGATAGGATACAGAGGGACCTAGACAAATTAGAGGATTGGGCCAAAAGAAACCTGATAAGGTTCAACAAGGACGAGTGCAGAGTCCTGCACTTAGGACCGAAGAATCCCATGCACTGCTACAGATTAGGGACCAAGTGGCTAGGCAGCAGTTCTGCAGAAAAAGTCCTAGGGATTACAGTGGATAAGAAGCTGGATATGAGTCAACAGTGTGCCCTTGTTGCCAAGAAGGCTAACGACATTTTG
Organism: Emys orbicularis; assembly: GCF_028017835.1. Taxonomy (NCBI): domain Eukaryota; kingdom Metazoa; phylum Chordata; order Testudines; family Emydidae; genus Emys; species Emys orbicularis. The sequence continues at coordinate 2,751,648 of NC_088705.1, read as the reverse complement.
GGCTGTATAAGTAGGAGCATTGCCAGCAGATCGCGGGACGTGATCATTCCTCTCTATTCGGCATTGGTGAGGCCTCATCTGGAGTACAGTATCCAGTTTTGGGCCCCACAGTACAAGAAGGATGTGGAAAAATTGGAAAGAGTCCAGTGGAAGGCAACAAAAATGATTAGGGGGCTGGAGCACATGATTTATGAGGAGAGGCTGAGGGAACTGGGATTATTTAGTCTGCAGAAGAGAAGAATGGGTGGGGGGATTTGATAGCTGCTTTCAACTACCTGAAGGGGGGCTCCAAAGAGGATGGATCTAGACTGTTCTCAGTGGTACCAGATGACAGATCAAGGAGTAATGGTCTCAAGTTGCAGTGGGGGAGGTTTAGGTTGGATATTAGGGAAAAAAATTTCACTAGGAGGGCGGTGAAGCACTGGAATGGGTTACCTAGGGAGGTGGTGGAATCCCCTTCCTTAGATGTTTTTAAGGTCAGGCTTGACAAAGCCCTGGCTGGGATGATTTAGTTGGGAATTGGTCCTGTTTTGAGCAGGGGGTGGGACTAGATGACCTCCTGAGGTCCCTTCCAACCCTGATATTCTATGATTCTATGATTTTTGTAAAAGCTAGAGCAATTTACAAACATTGTGCCATATAAAGTTACCCTGGTAGGAAACAATGGAATCAGGCCCACTAATGAGTGAAACCTCCTAATAGCATCCAAGGTAGGTAAATCGTACCTTATGCCTTATGCCTTTTTTACAGATAGGTACACAGAGGCAGTGCTTAATTTGTGCCAGGGCTTGCCAGGGCTAAGCCCCGGCACCTCTAGGCTTGGCAGTTCATAGTCCCAGCACCTCCGGGCTTGCCACATCAGTTATGAAAGTAAAAACATTGCTTCAGTCCAGGCACCTCTCTCATTACAAGTTAAGCACGGCATAGAGGCACAGAAACGGTGAGTGACTTGCCCACGTTTACACAACAAGTCAGTGGGAAAGCCAGGAAGAAGAACCCAGGAGTCCTGGCTAGTCATTTCCTGGCCTGTGAAACTTTTCACGATTTCAACATTTTTCTCATCCCGTGTTAGGATGAAGCCGAGACCTTTGGAAGTTTTCCATGAAAAAACAGAGTGACAGAAAAGCCCCCGCAGAATAGCCCAGAGCCTGGCACTTGGAGTATGTATCTGGGATGTGGGAGAGGCAGGTTCCAGTCCCCAGTCTACCTAATTCAGAGCAGGAACATGTGAGCCTGCGTCTCCCATGTCCCAGGTGTGAGCCTTAATCACCAGGCTGTTGTGGAGTGGGTCTCTCTCAAGCGCTTCTGTTGGAGCTGGTCCACTTTAGATAAATAATTAAATATTCATTGGACCAAAGACAAGAGAGAGGCCGACGGTACAGCCCAGTGGTAGGGCACGGAGAGGGAAAGCCAGGTCCAAGTTCCTGCTTTGTCTGACCATGGGTATTCAGAATGAGTCATGTAGCAGTCAGTGTGCCATTGGCAATGCAATGACGGTACAGATCATTGCAACAGCCACTCGGCGTTGATTCTGTGTTGTAGCTCTTAGTATTCAACCCCAGGAATCATAGAAAAGCAGGGCTGGAAGGGAGCCCCAGAAGTCATCAAGACCAGTCCTCTGCACTGTGGCAGGCCCAAGTAAACCCATCCCATCCCTGACAGGTGTTTGTCCAAAAACCTCGAGTGAGGGGGATTCCACAATCCCCAGTGGAAGTCTGTTCCAGAGCTGAACTAGCCTGAGAGTTAGAAAGCTTTTCCTAATATCTAACCTGAATCTCCCTTGCTGCAGATTAAACCCATTACTTCTTGTCCTACCTTCAGTGGCCATGGAGAACAATTGGTCACTGGCCTCACATACCTGAAGACTGTTATCTGGTGGCCTCTCAGTCTCCTTTTCTCAAGACTAAATGTGCCTGGTGTTTGGAACCTTTCTTCTCACGTCAGGTTTTCTAACCCTTTGAGCATTTTAGTTGCTCTTGTTGGGACTCTCTCCAGTTTGTCCACATCTTTCCTCAAGTGCGGCGCCCAGAATTGGACAGATGAATTCTCTGTTTCCTCACATTATAACGTACGTGCTTGTTAATACCCTGCATCAGATAGCGATAAAACTAATCACAGTCTCACTGCAGCCATTTCTGAATGCAGATCAATAATCTTCCGATAAGAGATCAGGAACAGGCTTCTCACCAGCGAGACTCTGCAATTAGGAAGCAATTCTTCTCTGATAAGGATACCTTTCAGAGCTGGAGTCTGAGGCAAATGCTTTTATTCAAAGTGATGTTAGATATTGGAAAGAGGATGGATATTTAATTAAATGCTCTATTCTACAAATTTGATACCAGCTATCACCTGTCAAGTTCATGTAAAATTCATAGTAACAAAAGCAGAACGCATCGTCCGATTTTTTTTTTTTTGTTGGTCTGTGCTTTATTATTTTACAATAAGAGAACCTTTCTACGTTGGTTGAATACCTTGCTTATAGCTTACAAAATACAATCCAGCTGTAATGCTGCTGTGACAGCTAAAAGGAGCTCAGATATTAGCAGAAGAAAGTGTTTTTTTTATTCCATTTTACCACTGGATAGAAATTTCAGGACTTGAATTTACCCTCACATCCACATCTGAACCTGACTATCTGGGAAGTCATTTACTCCATAGTTCACTAGAAGGGAGTCAGGGAAGGTAATGCATAATAAAAATCAAAGCTAAGCTTCCATTTGCTACTACACCATATATAACATTATCCACAACAGTGGCTAAATTATGACAAAACGTGACATTCTGATGATCAGAGCAGAACCTAATGAGTGAGGAAATACAGTCGTTGGGGGAAAACGCCTTTTGCAGAGTTTTTTATTCAAAAAGTGAGCTGTTTCAACATCCAAAAACTTTATTACAGATACTGCTCACCAGACTCTGTTTTATTTAACTCCTCATTAAGTCAGGTTTAGTGCTCTTGGGAGAAGGCGAAACATTTGGAATCAAATTCTGCTGCCAGTTACTCTATTATAAATACAGAATAACTCCAATATGGTCAAAGAAGGCTAGTCTGGATTTACTCCAAAATAAATGAGGGCACAATTTACCTCTCCAAATTAAATCTCTCCAACTTCATGGAGTCATAGAGATGGAAATCTAAAGCAGTGGTTCTCAATCTTTTTGATAGCAGGGACCAGCTTGTTGCCTTCCTAAACTGGGCCAGGGAGATCTCAGAGACCGGCTGGTGAGAAACACTGCTCTAGAGGATGTTTGATCATCCAGTCTGCCAGTTGGAGGCAGTGCCGGCAGAGGCAATCAGGCAGGAGGTCATTCCTAGAGCTGGGTGGAAAATGGTTTGCCCATGCTGCGAGAGCTTTTGAGATATTGAAAAAAATTGTGCAGCTCTGTACAAAGGGACGAGTTCCACCCTAGATGGAGTGGAAGGGGCAGGATTTAAAGGCTGTCCCTCATTGGGGCACCAGGTGGTGGAAAGCCTGTGCCCCTTGCGTGTTGTGGCGCATCACTCCATGGCAATGCTCTCTGTGGCATGGGAGGAGGGTTTGGAGATGGGCTGGCAAGTGTTTGATGTGTGGCTCATAGATCTACAAACCACAGTGACTCACTGGCCATAGCCCCTTAAGAGGGCATGTACAACAGCTCACAGCCCTGGCACTGAAGCTGCCGAACAGCTGTTCTACACCGTGGCTACACCCATCCCAGTGCCCACATGGAAACCCGGACACACGAATATGTCCTGTTATTGCAGCAATAGACTCTAAGCAGGATTATTCCCCCGCCCCCCGGGTCAATTGCTTTACAGCGCACTGAGAGAACAGTCAGCACCATAATTAGCCAGGAGTCACATTTGTTGTCCAGGCTTGTGGAAATGTCAGCTTGCTCTACAGTCCTCGAGGGAGAGGTTTCCAAGAAAGCATGCTCATTAAATCAATTTCTTCCTGCTTTCTTTCCTTCCTTCCTTCCTTCCTTCCTTCCTTCCTTCCTTCCTTCCTTCTTTTTTCAAGCTGTTAGTGTTGTCCATTTGGGAATTCACATGTGAACCTTAAACATCTGTCAGTTTGCTGCAAATAATTCCCAATTTTGTTTAGCTGAAATAGTCTCCTATTTCCTTCTTTCCTCAGCTGCCTCACTGCCTGCCGCGGCTCTAGTGTAATATTGCTGTCTTCGTTGCCAGGCACTCCAGGCTGCATTGACTGTCATTTTGTCTTGATGCATGAATCAGGGGCTCATGCACTGGTCTGCCACCTCTGGAGGCCACAGCTCAGAACACAGGAAATGAAAGAGGTGCAGACAGGGCCCAAAACAGCCAGACCAGCAACTCATGAGGTTGAATTAAAGACCATGAAGTGAAAGAAATGTCTCTCTGTGAGTGATAGAGAAAAAGATATCATAATCTAATCAATTCATCTATCCCCATTCACCATGATTGTTATTTATTTGTACAGTAAACTCCAGTCAGAGACTAGGACCCCCAAAGTGCTCGGTGCTGTACAAACACGGAATAAACAAATGGTCTCTGCCCCCAGAATCTTCCAATCTAAACAACATGTTTCTGTGCCTCTCTGTCCTTCCCCTCTCTGTGCCCGTGGCATCTCAGAGCCTGCTGCTCATCCTGTATGAGTCTCTGGCATCTTCTGTGTAACAAGCCATGTTGTATTATTGCTTAAATATGGTTATTTTAAGCCAGGCATGAATCTTTAGGTGAGATGAGCTTAGCACAGTGGGGCCCCCAACCTGGCAGAAGCCTCTAGGTGTACCACAATGGGAATGTTTAATAATAATAATAATTAATAATGTCATGGGGTCTATATACCCCATGCTGGTTTGGCAACGAACGAGTTAACAAAGCAACTTCCGGCCTGCCTGCACAGCTCCCCAATGGCAGTGAGGGCAAAAAGTCTGCAAGGCAAGAGAGCCGGGTGGCTGCCAGAGAGGCCGACTGGGGAGAAACTGCTGGACAAACCAACCCTCCAAAGAGGGAGGAGCAGGACAAGGGGCCAGGGAAGCCCAGAGAAGAGGAGAGGTAGGAAATAGCTTAGCCTGGGGCTGAGAAGGACTGGCTCTGGCTGTTCCCAACAAGAGTCCTGAGCTGGACCCCAGGCCTGGCTTCCTCTATCCATCCATCCATCCATCCATCCGTCCGTCCAGAGCTTGACAAATGAGCACAAGAGGGTGCCTGAGTTCTATTCCTAGCTCTGCCACTGAGCTGCTGTGAGACCTTGGGCATGTCTCTTCACCTCACTGTGCATGTTTCCCCTTCCACCCTTTGTGTCTATTAAGACAGCAAGCTCTCTGGGAGAAGAGCTGTCGCTTACTACGTGCTTGAACAGCATCTTGAAACAACAGAGCCTCTAAGTGCTACTGTCATACAAATTTAATAAAAATAATAATGTCTAATAATTTTGAACCTGTGTAGGCAAGGATCTGCACCTGAAACCTGAGGCCAAGTATTACACGTAAATCTGTCAGGAACTGAAATAAAGCCAGAAGTGTGCTCAACAGCTAGTCCTTTGCCACCCAAAGAAAATTTTGCCTCCTTTTAAAACAACTTGTCTTGTTGTTGGCCAGAAATTTCTCCCTCTCCCAGCCCCAAACCCAGAAAAAGGCAGGAGGGGAAACGTACCAGACTAAGGGTGGAATTTTCAAAAATGCCTTCGTGAGCGAGGCCCCCATGGCCAGATTAGGCACCTGCCCTGCAGGGGCTTCTGAAAATCCCACTGGCTGCCTATCTGCATCTTTATGTGCCTAAATACCCTTGGAACTCTGCCCCCCATGGTAAGTTCTTTATGGAAGGGACCATTATTTTGTCTGTACAGCACCTAGCACATTGGGGCTCCCAGGCATTGTCATGATATACCTAATAAATAACATACAGCACCTAGCGCCAGGGGGTCCTGTTCCAGGAGTCCTAGGCTCTCCTGCAGCACAAGTCCCATTAAAGCCAGTGGGAGGCAGGGGCCTGACACACGGAGGCAAAGTTGAAAATCTGTCCCCAGCTCATTTTGGCCAGGAATTCCTAAGAGAGTTCGGTGTCCAAATCCCATGCAACATCCATGGAAGCTGGGCACTTCGCGCCTTTAGGCTCCATTGAAAACCCTGAGCAGGTAAGCCTGGAGCATGCTGTGCTTTGGAGAGTATTCCAGCTGCTGCCCTCTGGCCTGGTTCGTTGGTTTTTTTAGTTTTTTAGTTTTCCAGAGAGTGTTACTATTATTTATTTATTTTTTCAATAACATGCAGGGATAAAGTGCCACTCATACAGGAAGATTTAGTGTCTCTTCATGCAGTTATATATTGCGAGGGAAAGGAGAACAAGCATGGGCTGGCGGCGGAAAATTGAATTAGCTCGGCAGTACACAACACAAAATAAGATAAATATTGTACAGAAATATAATTGAAGCTGTATTATTCACCCAGCTTCCTGGGCTATTTGTCAGTATGGGGGCTGTGAGTTGCAAATTAAAATGGCTATTGATTTTAAAGTTGTTTTAAAGTATTTTCTACCTCTGGATCCTTTGAAACAATTATCTAGAACTGTCACTAAAGAGCTGAATCCTGATTTTAAGTGGGCCCAGGAAGATAATGTGTTTTCACTCCATCTCAGTGGCTTGTGGACACTTCAGATTATATGCTTTTAATAGATACTTGTTCTGCTTCAAAGAAGGCAGGAATAGAGGTGTGACGCTGCAATCCCACTGGTAGTAGGTATGTGTTGCCATGTTTGCCAGCTGAAGCATCCACAGCAATCACAATGTTACAACAAAACATGCACACACATTGTGTCCCCGATGCCAAGTGGTAGCTGGTGTCAGAGCCCTGCAGGCCAACTTCCCATTAGGGAGAAATCAGTGATGCAGAGTCTGGGTATTTAGTGCAACTTGTTTTATTTGCATGGTGTGCACCAGTCCTGCAACAGGGGTGGTCACAAATGGCACACAGGCAAAAAAATCCCTCTTTCAGAAATCTCAGGCCAGACACAAATACCCAGTTCCCAGGAAGCCACTCTGCTCCGAGGACTGTCTGTAGTTAGAGACAAGCTGGGTGAGCTAATGTCTTTTATTGGGCCAACTTCTGTTGGTAAAAGAGACAAGCTTTTGACTACACAGAGCTCGTCTTCATGTCTGGGAAAGGTACTCAGAATGTCACAGCTAAATACAAGGTGGAAGTCATTAGCGAGATTAAAGCAGAGAGAAAACACCCTTACTGTTTGAAACAGTTCCCCCTAAAAGAATGTGCATCATGCGACTAACAGCAATGCAGAATTACTTCAGTCTGAACAGTACTTGTGAACTAAATAAATGAACTTGTAAGACTATGTGTGATAGCGCCATCTGGTGACTCACACCATGATAATATTTAAAGGATCCAGTTACTGTGAGCCGGATTGTGGAACCCTTAGGTTACATCTACACTGCAAAAAAACCTCCACAGCAGCGAGTCTCAGAGCCAGGGTCAACAGACTCGGGCTCACAGGGCTTGAGCTATGGGATTAAAAATAGCAGTGTAGACATTTCTGCTCAGGCTGGAACCCAGGATCTGAGACCCTCCCTCCTCCCTGGGTTTCAGAGCCTGGGTTCTAGCCCGAGCAGGAACATCTACACTGCTGCTTTTAGACCCATCGCATGAGCCCCGGGAGCCTAAGTCAGCTGGCCTGAGCTCTGAGACATGCTATTGTGGGTTTTTTTGTTGTTTGTTTTACAGTATAGACGTGCCCTTAGTCACACTGGTGAGCCCTTGCGACACAAGTTGTCCCATTGGTTACTACCAGTAAGTGACACCCTGGAGTATTCAGAAAGGAATTATAAAATGCAATATACTTACACCAGCATAGGTAACTGCCATCAATTATCGCTGAGGCCAAGAGATTAACATGATTTTTAAAAGGGCTAGACCTTTCTATGGGTAATGAGGATATGTAGAGTTACTATAGCAAGGATTAAAAAATAACCAAGAGCTTTGGACAGGATCTAAACCCTCCTGCTTCAGGGCATAACCATCCTCTAACTATTGGGGTTCAGGAGGAAACTTTCCCTGGGGGCAGGTTATCCCACAGCTGCAGGGTTTCTTATACCTTCCTTCAAAGCAGCTTATACTGACCTTGTTGGAGACAGGGTACTAGACTAGATGGACTTCATATTTGATCCAGTCTGGCAATTCTTATGTTCCTAGAATGTATGGATCAGCCTGCAGGTTCTTGGAGGCAAGGACTATGGGTTTTGCTGTAATAATACTATTTATTAATAATAATGGAGGTCTAAATAATTGTTACAGTCTTGGCTATATATTAACAGAATCTTTGTCAGCATTAAAGAAAGACAAGCTTGTCAGCAGCCATCAGAAACTTTATAAAGTGTGAAAATAAAGAACCAGATTTTCATTCAGAGGATCAGCTTTGATAAAAATTCCCTCCATCACCCGTTTGATTAGTGTATACCTGCTGGTTTATTACTCCATAATTTACACCTTGGGTCAAGCCAGGAAAGTGCTAACAGTCATCATTAAACTTTTACCAACACAATGCCACCTGCAATTTACTGATTCCGCTCCCATGTGGATTACCTTGGTCTGTGAATAGAAAATACATCACAGGATGTGAAATTAATTTTTAGAATGCATTACAGCAGGGGTAGGATAAGGCTTGCAGCTACACGCTATCAAGCTGAAAAGTAATGGAGTTCAAGCAGCTATGTCATGATTCAAGGCAGGAAAAGAGCTACTGATGGCAGATGGCAGAAAGCATGTGGACCTTGCTGGACAAGAGGTAGTGGGTACAAAAGGGCATTTGCAATCTCTGTGCAGAAATGAGGAGGTGACAGTGTGGCACTACAATTATAGTTTCGAGCACAGTATCGGACAGCAAACGGTTTCTAATTTGAGCTGCAACCTATTGATTGCCTTCAAGTCCTGTTTGTGTTCCACTGAAGAAATGTACATGTGTTACAGTGAAAATATTTCATTGACTGTAGGGTAAACAGATGTCTCGGTTTTAGTACTTGGTGCCTCTTTTATATGCAAAAAATTCTCAACGAAATTCAAAACCCCAATGTTTTCACAATTTTCACTGAAAAAACATGAAATTTTAGCATGGATCAAATTTGCAAACGGGTGTAGGGAAATATTGCCACCCACATGACACAGGCTACCATAGTGAGACTGTCTTGTGTCACACCAGAACTCTGCTCTCTAAGTTAGGATGACCGCAGGTACCCATAATGCTTATATCATCCTTCCTCGCACGTAGAATACTGAGGACAGTTTGATGCATAAAAGTCTTCACTCGTCCTGGGCCCAAGATTGTAAGTGCCTCCAGCCCTCAATTCAACACACGTCTTATAAACTTTTAAAAAATAATAAACTCTTGTGATTAACCGGAATTTAACTGAGCATTAATCCAGGACTAATGAACTAATTAAAGGGACTTCATTGTCTCAACAAGTCAGATCAATACCTTATCGTTGTTTTCAAGAGAAAGGAAGCAAAGGGACAGAGGTAAAGCCAGAAACTCCTGTTTTTCTTTAGAAGAACTTTGCTTGGAAACCTATGAGGAGCCAGTCCTGAAGTGCTGTGCAAAATCAATGCCACAAGAAGTAATGGACAACAAGTTAGAGCCACCGCACAAACCCTGCTCTTTCTCAGTTCTCAGGGGAGCTAGCGGAGCAGGGCTGTGGGACTTTGAAGGTGATGAGGATGATAGTGTTGCAGTTGTTGTCATGACTCCACTACAAACAGAGATAAGAGTGTGATCTTTTTTTCTCCCAGAATGTCAGGGGAACAAAGGTTTTGCCAGAACAGCTGAGATCACTGGCCCGTGTCATCTGTTTTCTTGCTCCCAACAGTGACCAGCTCAAAGGAAAGCAGAAAACAAACCCATCATGGGTCTGGACAAGTGTGCAATGAAGTTCTCAGTGGGGGTGAGGAATAAGGGAGAAATTCCTTACTGATCCCCCATAGCTTAGCTTAGAAACCTGCAATGTGATTGTTACCATCTGCCCGCCAGCTAGGAACTGCTACTCATCACCCTGACCTATTAAAACACCAGCCCCAGGCAAAGGCCAAGATGGGCAGGGATGGCGTCCCTAGCCTCTGTTTGCCAGAAGCTGGGATTGGGCAACAGGGGATGGATCACTTGATGATTACCTGCTCCGTTCATTCCCTCTGGGGCACCTGGCATTGGCCGCTGTCGGCAGACAGGATACTGGGCTAGATGGACCTTTGGTCTGACCCAGTATGGCCGTTCTTATGTTAAGACAGCGAATGTCACAGTCTGACAACATGCTGGGTTACAGCAGACACGTTCTAAACCTTCCATCCTTTCGTTTTGCAATGGGACCCTGGTTCCTGTATTATGGGACAAAGTACAAAGCCTTGTCTTCCCCTCCCCCATGGCTCTCTCTCCTCAGTCCCCCTCCCCCCAAGTGGTACAGCCACTCGGACCAAGCCTTCCCAATGAGCAACTATGGAGACGGTCCCTCTAGGGGCCTGATTCTGATCTCGTCAATGCCAAGGTAACTCAGGGATGACGTCTGTGCTCCAGACCCTCCGCTGGTCCAAGTGGAGCGACACCGCTGGATGCCAGCGGAACATCTGGCCCCTAAGGGAGTCCTGCTGAGGTCCCACAGAGCAGGCGAGATGAGGGTGAAGGATGCCGCTCCGCGCTGTAGTCCCGGTGCAGCTCACCAGTCAGAGGGGCTGTGGCTATCCCAGGCGCTCTGGGATGTACACTAGCAGCTCAGTCTGCTGAGTGGCCCTGTGCCGGGGGTGGGGCAGATGGACACCATCTGAATTCTCTGAAACGGGGGATGAGGTGACAACATAGGGCCGGACCCTTGTGCCCCTCACCCCCAGCTGCCTGCTTTGTGCGGCTCAGCTCGATGCAAAACAGCTACTAAACTGTCTGAAAGGGGAGCTCCCAGCATACATAAAGCCAGCAAGGCCTGCTCTTCAACATCCGCTCACGACCCCCAGACAAAGGTGGGAGGGGGGAGTGGCTGGAGCATCCCACCTAGGAGGGGACCATTCCAACGAGAATGTAATACAAGGTAGCTCTCGGGTGGTTTTAAAATGCACCAAGAGCTGAAGCATCGAGCAGTCAGTCCGGGGTCAGGAGAGGAGAAGGGTGGCTTAAAGCAGCGGCTTGCAACCTCGGGGTCCACAGACTAGGTCTCAGGGGTCGGCGAAAGGTTGTCATTCCCGTGGTTTTCAACCGGTGCTCCACGGATCTGGGCACCCACAGACTAGGTCTAAGATTTCCAGAGGGGTCTGCACCACCATTCGAAATTTTTGAGGTGTCTGCAAATGAAAAAAGGTTGGAAAGCACTGGCTTAAAGAGACCTTCTTTGCCTCCACCTCAGCTGGGCTTTGGGTCATGATCATCCCGGGATTACTTAAAAACCAGAGCTGGTCGAAACTGGAATGTCTGTTCCAGGGGAAATTCTGACATTTTGAAAACAAAACAAAACAATGCAAAATTTCCAGCAAAATGACATTTTTGGAAAAATTTCATTTTGGGTCAATCAAAAAGTTTTGTTTAGATAAAATGGACATGTTTTGTTCCAATGTTAGCTTTGAAAGAATAACAAATAGAATAAATAAAAAAATATTAGAACCAAAAAATTGAAAAGTTTTTTTCTGATAATGTTGAAACTGAACATTTTAACATCATTGAAAAGCTTCATTTTTTTTCACAACAAAGTTTTGTGAAACGTTTCAATTTCAACAAAATGGCATTTTCCAGGGGAAAATATTCTACTGCAAAATTTTCAACCAGCTCTATTAAAAACCGCAACACGTAGGCCAAGTCAGAGTCAGACTGGAATACAAACAGTGTAACCAGGTCCCTTCCTAGGCTTTTTGTTTGTGGAACAAGATTCTAGGGGGTGGCTTTTGGGGGGTTACTTTTGTTTTGCAAAATAAACAGAAAACAGCTCCTGTGATTACAAAATAAAAAAATCACATAAAGAAATCCATCCTCTGCAGCGTTTGTGCCGTTCTCCTCAGGTCCTGGGAGTCTCTTCCTGTTTGAGTTAAGGCTCTTTATATAAAGTTTATGGGTCCCGCTGGGGTGTTTTCAGCAGATTACATTCAAACCAGCCCATGCAATGAGGGCACAGAACAGTCAATAAATCAGCTAGCTGAGCTCATAAGCTTGTACATGCCGTTCACAATGGGTCTCAGTGCTGGTACAACACCTCTTATTATTAGCTGACATCTGGTAAACAAAGATCCTGCTTTTGATAAACCTTGTTTGCTCTTCTGTTGCCTTCATGTAAGCACTGTGCTGGGGACAGAACATGGCCAGCCCTTCTAAAACGGAGCCCTCGGTTTGTCCACAAACAGGTAAAGCGTGGCTAACAGCAGGAAAAGCTTCCCACGCCCTCTCCGGCCCAAGGTCAATGTGATGCAGCCTCCCGCTGAAGGGATCTGTTTGACCAGTTCAGGAGATGGGTCACAGTCACAGGTGAGCTGGAAGGCAGCCTGGGGCTACCCAGGTGCAATGGAATCTTGTAATTCACACCCTGTGCAGCTAGAAGATGTAGGTTAAAGTAGCCCTGGCCCCCGTTCTCTTAGGCATGAGGTGACTGGGTATAAACAGGTATCCAAGTGAGTGACAGTGTGTGTGAGAGGCTCTAACTGCGTGTAAGTAGAGTCTCCGGGTTCGTCTACACTGCAGTCGGAGGTCTGATTGCAGCGTAAGCAGACACCCCCTACGCTAGCTTTGCAGCGCGGGCTGGACACGCCTGCCCCGAGCCCTGGGCACTTGTATTCCTAGCCTGTTCCGGGGTCCACACTGCCATGTCTTCCCTGATACTTTAGCTGAGTTAGCTAGATTAAAGCTAGTGCGGGTGTGCCTACCTGAGTTGCAATCCAACCTCCGACTGCAGTGCAAACCTACGCTTCGTCACATCGCTGAATCTGTCACAGCACGACCCCACCTGCCTCCGTTTCCTCCCTCCAGAGTCCCCAGTAACTTTCTTGCCTCAATAATATCCCTTCTTGAGGCTGGTTTAGTCTCAAACATGCAGTAAATCAGTCCATAACTCAAAGTCCCCAACATAGTCCATGTCACCCCCAGGGCATGTAGTACTTAACCCCCCCCTCTTCCCAATGGGACCTCCCCCTTTTCCCTCAACCCTCTGCCCTTCTGCTAGGAGTGCATCCTCGCCCCATACTCTAGTGTCTTCCACCACACCAAGGCTCCTTGTCGGTCCTCCTCTATCCCTCTGCCAGGGTAGCAACTCTGGCCCTTTCAGCTGGAGTGCAACCCTGCTCCTCCCAGTGGGAACCCCACAGCCTCTCTGCTGGGAGATCTTCCGTGCCAGGGGAGCAACCCTCACCCAGCCTGACCCAAGGTCCTGGCCCAGGGTCCAGCTCCAGGGTGGAGATATCAGTGGGTGAGTTCCACTGCCAGTGTCAGTCCAGTGTCAGCAAGTAAGTCCCTCCGCTGCTCAAGCCATCAGCTTCAGTTCTCCAGCTTTAAGCCAGCACACACCTCCCTGGGCTGCTCCTCCTGCCTTCAGTGCCCCGGCTCTGGTTCTCTGGCTTGGGGAGGGCAGCCGGCAAACCCTGCTGCTGCTCTCCTTGCCTTCAGCCTTCACCCAGGAAAGGTATTCTGTTTCCTCTCCAGTCCCTGCTCTCCGGAAGCACCCACCTGCCTTTCCTGATTGACCAGGCTGCCCTGACTCACAAGGTCTTTCTTCCATCTAGGGCCCAGGTGCTCTGCTCCTGTATAGCACTGCCCTGCCCCCTCAACTGGCCAAACTAGGGCCTCTATCCTGGCACAGGGCAGCTGGACCTATTTCATTTAAAGGAGCCAGCCACCCTGGGACACTGACCTGGCAAGCATGTCCTTTCGCCCCGCAGTGTCACCCTCCTCTGAAACCACCCACCAGATGCAGTCAAATGGGATGGTGGCTTTTCTTTTGCAATGTGGACTCTGATAACTCTGGCCTGGGGCCATTGCTTTGTTTCCCAGGCCACCAAATGGGCTCTGATCGTACTGGCCAGAAACAAGACACAGGCGTCTCACGGGGATGCTCCCTTTCTCTCTGCGAAGGCCAGAGACATGAACATACCCTCTCGTTTCCAAACAGACAGCTCCAATCAGCATTTCACTCACATCACTTCATTTACTGTTCTCCATAGCATACTTTTGAATTAAGCACAGAGCAACTTCTGTCTTACATGTCATTCTAAGCACTCCCATTGTCGACCCAGAGCAGGCAGGAAGGGAAACCTGCATCTGTATGAATTATGTTCACTTTGAAGAAACAAAATAATTTCCCTGATATGTGGGTACAGCTGATGTGTGATTTGCAAAGGGCTTCACCAGTAAATCATTTTCCTACTGACAGTTTATTTAAATCAGTGGCACTCTCTGATTTATATTTGCTGTGCTTTAATTACTTAGGAAAAACTGAATGAAAGTCTGGTATGACCGCGATCCCTTGATTTACAATTACCGCCATTTGACTATTTTGCATTTCAGTCCTGTGCATTGTAGACCAGATCTCTGCCCATTACAGCTGAGAACTTCAGCATTAAATTAAATGTAAATAGACTGGTATCTCGCCCATTTTCTATTCCAATTCTCCCTGCAAAGCCGACTTAGGAGGCAGAACGGAGATGATGTTGAACATCTCCTTTGAGCGGTAGAGATCCCCTAATGCAAGGATTTTCTTTTCTCTAAACAGGAAGAATTGACTACACTTGCTTGGCAAACTCAGCACTTCCCGAATGCTGATATAGGATGAGAATTTCAGAAGTTCTAGTCACAGCATCTAAGACTGGTGATGGTATCTGTCAAGAAATCGTTAAGGGTCAAATACTGATAGTCTTAGTCATGTTGGGTAGCAACTGATGCCATGGGTGCAACATCGGTTTCAATGGGACTGTTCTGGAGCCAGTTACTAGCCAATGGGAGTCAGCATATCAGCAGCTGGCCCTAAATGTGCCATCCAGAGCCAAGTCAGGACCCCTTTGCCCACACTGGCGACCAGTTACTCACCTGAGCTGTCACACGGTCACAGTGCAAGGAGTTAACCGAAATAAATAGCAATGAAACCCAGGCTGCTAAGCAGCCGCAGCAATGCAGGAAACACCTCTTTGTTCCCTTTGAAATGCTCCTGATGTATTTCCAGAATGATTCCCACCCCAGGCATCCGGGACATGGGGAACACACCCAGGGCAGAAAACACCAGGTGGGAATTGAAATCCAACAGGTTTCATAGAGTTTAAGGCCAGAATAGACCATTGGATCATCTGGTCTGACCTCCAGTGTAGCTCAGGCCATTCAGCCCCATCCAGCTGCACCTCTGTTGAGCCGAATGACTTTAGTTCGGCTAAAGCATTTCAGTCTCTGGGAGAACAAACTATTGTGGCCACAGGCTGAGAACAGGGACAGACCGAGGTGCCATCAATGGCCGAGGCCCCAGTAATGGCAGGGAACTGATTAAGTGAGATATTCTCAGATGATCCCAGCAGGCGACCGACCCATGCCCCATGCTGCAGAGGAAGGTGACCCTCCTCCTGTGCTGAGGTCCCTGCCAAACTGACTTGGGAGAAAATTCCTTCCTGACCCCAAGTCCGACTCAGAGCATGTGAAGAAGACTCATCCTCCAGGCATCCAAGAGCTGGTCTTTCATTCCTGCCTCTCTCCTTTGTGATTTGCTGAGGTGCTGCCAGCCATTAATCTATGGCCACTGCCTTTCTTCAGCCAATTCCTACTGGCTTATTAGACAAGGGCTGGTGCATTTTTGCCATTGATAGCATCAGCTTGCTTGTGATGAATGAGCCCATAGCTGTTCCAGTCTCCCCATTATTCATCCATGCAACATGCTGTCAAAGACTGCGAGGAATTCAATCCACTTTGTTGACAGGTTACATTTTGGGGGGCAAGGGACATGCAGAGAGATAGCTCTGCTGAATTAGTTATTGCTTGGAACCCTGCACTTCTCTTTAGCAAATTCACTTTTCCTTAGCCCTATATGGTACCATGGATTCACGCCTATGGAGAAAGCTGACAAGATCTATGGTCACTCTTTGGTGGCTTATCTGGTCCATATGCCTTGTACTGGCCCTCCATGTTTCATCCCATGGGAACACTTCTCTTAAGATTTAAGGTGACCTGCCTTCATGCACTTTCTGCTGAAAAACGGTGAGTTTTTTCCCCCATGTTTCATCCATAAACAACATTCTCTCCTCTTTCTCCATGGGTTGCTTAATTAGCTCAGGGCCATGCTGATCTGCACAGAAGAGAAATGTGACCAAGTCCCATGTGTCTGTGGTGTAGAATCTCACAGACACTTGAAAAGAATGGATCAGCTCTACAGCCTCTGGCCCAGCCTGTTGCTGATAGAAGCAACCTTCCTATTAGTCTTATCACTTATTTGCCTGCAGTAGTGCCAAGAGGCCCCATTGTGATAGGTGCTGTACTGACAAGTAGTGGGAGATTCCTGCCTGGCCTAGAGAAACCAGACAGAGTGGAAGGGAAACCAGGGGCAGAGAGGTGAAATAACTTGTTGAAGATCATACAGCAGGTTACGGGCAGAACCAGGAATAGAACACATTTTTACTAGAGCCTAGGCCAATGCTCAATCCGCTAGACCACACAGAAGAAGGTAACAGGGTGAGTTTGGGGATGATCATTATGTTTGTCATGGATTGTATAGCTAAGGCCAAATCAAGCACGTTTTCCAGTGTTATTCTCTTCTGGTAGGAAGAAAAATAAGAAAAAAAAAAAGTACAAAATGTTGGCAAAACATCTAGAACTTTTTTCTTAATGCTCCAAACTAATTTAGAACTTTCCCTGGCCTTACAGATCTTGCAGCCCTTCTCCATTCCTGTTTACAGCGTGGTTTATGGTTTGACTTTAATCTCTCATTTGATTTTGACAGCAGGAGTTTAGAAGCAGAAGGATGTTTTCCTAGAAGCTCAGTTCAACGACATGGTTATTTATGAAGTTTGCATTTAGCTGCAGCTTTATGCTATTTTGTATTACGAGAACCTGTAACTCTGGGATCACAGTTCATTATCATATAAGAAGGAATTAAGTCATTAGGAGCAGCGTTAACGTTTATTTAACTGAAACGAGATAACGGTCTAGAAGGCAGAAATATGCTGGCAGCCTGCTATGATACCTGCAATTCATTTCTATCAGTGACAAGCATCAAAATACTTGTTCAGATCAAAGGGTGGGGGGAAGGGGATGTTAAGCATCATAACTCTCTGCTTTCCAAAGAAGGATTCATTACATTTCTAATGAGAACTGATGGATGTGTCCACAGTATAGATAAAGCAAGGTGTATTTTCTGTCTTCTTTCTTTATGGATTGGCTAGCCCAGGTGCATGTGCGTACATGCATGTAGTAGAGGTGTATGTTATCAGATCATACTATAATCTGGGTGCCGTGCCACCACTGTCGTGGACTTCTTGATCACAATGTGTTTTATGAATCTTCGGTCAGAGGTGAAGGCTCCTCCTGAGTGGAGGGCACTCTTGCCACTTGGAACACATTTGTAGTTATTGAGGCCCACATTTTTCAGAAGTGACCTTTAATCGTGGCTTGGAATTTCTGGGACTCCAGCATCAGACTGGTAGAGGCTGTTTTTGCTGCTCAGGGGAGATGTAGGCCCTATGTGTCTACAGCTGGACACTC
This sequence comes from Emys orbicularis, assembly GCF_028017835.1. NCBI lineage: Eukaryota > Metazoa > Chordata > Testudines > Emydidae > Emys > Emys orbicularis. The sequence goes on along the minus strand of NC_088705.1, from coordinate 2,734,001 downwards.
CTAAAGTGAAGCATCCAAACTTTGAGGGCACATGCAAAAAATTGGTCTTTCATATATTGCACCAGACCCATCGGGATAAGCTGCCCCAGCTCCAAGTGTACCCTGTGTGCAGCTGTGGTGAAACACTGTGCTGCAAGTACAACACTAGCAGTGCACATCACTTTTCATTTACATAGAAACTAAAGCCTGCTAGGCGTTAGGCTGTGATCTTGGGTGGGTAATGCCAGGGACTGTGTATTTTCTGCCAAAGTCTAACTCCCAGTTCTCTGTAGGTGAGAACATGAATCCAGATGGCACGGTGGCTCTCCTGGCCTTCCTTGAGGATGGCGTCACCCCAGTTAGGATTTTCCTTAGGGATGGTTTAGAAATGGAAAAATGTGAAAGTGCTGAGTTCTTGAGTTGAGCGGTTAAAATGCTTAAACATGTGGTTAACTGTCCTTTGTGTAACTTCTCCATGGTGTGAATTAATGAGTCAAAACAGGGGAGTCTAGTTTTAAAACTATCAAAATGATGTAGACTCAAGAGCATGTGTTACTGGGTTCAACACAAGGATAGCTAGCTGATATTCTCTGGCCTGTGAGAGACAGAAGATCAGACTAGGTAGTCTAGTGGTTCCTTCTGGCCTTAAGCTCTATGAATATGAAACATGGGGCCTAACATTAAATGTCACTTTTACAAGGGGAGCTTGGAGGAGCACGGGGGATGTCAGAGAGGAAGTTGCTGGAGGAAAAGGCCTGAGTTTTCAAAAGCCACTAGTGATTTGAGAGGAGGGGGCTCAATTTTTGGTACTCACCTTAACAGGGTCTGAGTTTTAAAGGGAAAATCAAGCCCCTTGTAGGTGTGTCTTAGGGTGGACACCTCCTTTGTAGCTCAGGGTTCCAAAGGAGCAGAGGAAATGCGTGGTGCCCATGAGAGGATTGTGATGACAACAGATCATCTGAGGCATCTCCGTGCTTTCCTTTTCCATTCTGTCTCCATTGTATGAGAAGGTGAATCGCAGTAATGCACTGGAAATAAGAAACTTCAGAAAGATTTTCCACTTTGAGAAAACTGACCCGGGTGGACTTTTCATGGACTTCAGTGGGAATTGAACCTGATCTTTATGATGCAACCCTAAGAGTGAAATTCACCCAGCACAGAAGTTCTGACAAGGCCCAGCACCTCAGTTAAACCCCGTGTGTTAGGAGGGCTTCAGTGGTGCAGACAGCTTGGCATGGGCCCTTCATACTGTGCTGAATGTGAATGTGGGGTGAGTTAACAGCTGCTAGGGTAAACTCTCCTACCTGTAAGGAATCCGTCTGCTCGCTAGACCATGGGCCCAGTTCTGACCTCTCTTAACACTGGCTTCCCATAGGCACAACTCCATTGACTTCAGTGCAGATGCTTCTGATTTACACTGGCACAACAGAGAGCAGAATCAGGCCCTCCCCACTGAAGATGTGAAGTTAGATTTTGTTTATTTTCAAAGTAATAAACTCTGTAATTAACCGTAGCCTAATAAATCATCAATCTCGTTGTGCAAAAAGAAATAATGAACTAATTAACTAGGATTCATCCTCCCAACACGGGTGATCAATGACTTATCTTAATTCAGGGAGATCTCTCTGTGGAGAGGAAGGAGGGAAATTGAAAACACATAATTAAAGAGACTAAGAGTTGAGGGGGAGAAAAGAATTTTTTTCCCCCTCAGAAAGGAACTGGGTGAAAAGACAGAGACAAATTCTCGTGTTTGGAAAGTCAACAGACCAACTCCTCCCTCCCCCCTTTCATTTCTTAGGGAGAGAGAGAAGACTGACAGCTACCTTTAATATTCTTGGCGTACCTGGTTTGACATTAGCTGAGGACTCAAGAACCAAAAGGATGACCCATCCCTTCCCAGCCTGCTCCCTCACCCCAATTTTGAAAGCAATGTAAATCTGCCATTGCTCTTTCAGTGCTCTGAAAAAAGTGAGTTTGCATTTTTATGAATTTCAAAATATGTCCTTTTACTTTCCCTCTCGCACATCTATTTATTCCAGTGATTTCTTTTACTTTCTCTTGTCAGCCTAAAGTTAATTCAAGTCATTTTATACCCCAAAGTAAGTCCCTTCTTGTATGTTTAAAATTCAGTCTGAACCTCACACAGTCCCATAAAGAGAGTCAGGTGGGTTGTAAGCTGCTGCTGGTCTGATTGCTGCCTCTCCCCCCAAGAATATTACATTTTCTGTTACTCACAACAAAGATATCAAGGGTGTTAATATTGTTGTCGTGGTGACTGACGGCTGCTGCAAATATGGATGATATAAAGTTAAATTACTGCACTTTGGAAGCTGTGCAAAGCTTTGGATATAGCTGGAGTGATCTGCTGCATCCTCCTGGGGCAGCCGGGGCTTTGCGAGGTATCCGCCAATTTCATGCTGAGAATGTTCCAAGAGGCTCTGTAATGCCTCATCTCCAAGTGAGACTATTAAAAGAGAGAATTTTTTTATTTCATCTTCTGTGCTGACTAAGAAACCTTCAGCCACCAGGCTGGGGAAAAGAAGGGGCTTTCACTTTCCTTTCTTTTCAGACCAGATGGTTCACATGGTGTGATCAAAGTGGACTAGAATGAAATCTCTTTCCTAGCTGCAGCTAGTCCAGCAAGGGCTGTTTAACTTGGTTATCCTTCCTGCATGGGGAGTGTCTGGCTTGGACGAGGAGGTCACGAAGGTGCTCATATATTAAGGCTTGAATTTTAGCAGCGAGCTACCTCTTGGAGGGTGGAGAGAAGGGCCCTGCTCATACAGAAGAGGGGAGCAGTTTTATGCCTGGATTTGACTATGCAAAGGGCATATAAACCTCATGCTTCAGGGCACAATGTAATCATCTGTGAGGGTCAGGAAGGGATCCCTCACACCTCCCTCAATGCACAGTAATGCACAACATTATGGGGCTTGGGAGTTATTGTCCTATTCCTCTGCAGCATCAGGCATGGATAGATAGGTTCTGCTGGTAACAGAGATGAAGGCAGGGAAGTGAAAGCAACAGCCCCAGTTCAGTTGCTGCTAGGGCACTGGTGTTATAATGTATGTCTGTAGATAAGTGGGTGTACACAAGCTCTTTCTCCCTGCCTTGACTCCCTGCCTCCTTTAAACCCCAACCCAGCTAGTGCCTGGCTAGGACTTAAATCGACCCTGGTCCTGCAAGCTCCTACACCTGGTCCCGTTGGACTATACATGGGTTCAAGCACCACCAACATGCATGAGGTTACAGGACCAGGAGGCTAGGATGTACAGTATGTCACAGTGCTTCAGAACACACCTGTCACAGGCTGGCTGGCCCTTTAAGGGAAGTTGGGCTTAATGTCACCTGTGACACAGCAGCTCTCCCCAGGTGATGCTGAACGGATGGCTTAGCTGCAATGATTGGACACAGGTGGGAAAGGGTCAGGAAGGTCTACACAGAGAGAGAGAGCTCAGTTGGGAAATGAGAGCCCCATGAGAGATTAGCAGTTCCCCCTCTTAAGGGAGGGCCAGATAGGACTCAGGTGGAAGGAGGACTAGAGAAAGTCATGGGGAGGGAATTGGCTCCAGTGGTGGGGCTCGAAATAGGGGCCAGACTCCTGGAGAGGCAACCCTAGGCATCAGCATTTTGCTGAGTGAGGACTGGCAAATCAGGGAAGACTTGTGAAGGGCTGGAGTTCAAACCCAGGAAGGGCAGAAGTGGTTTCAGTTTGTGCTGTTATTTTGGGATTTGTAGAACTCCAGGGGGGAGCCTGCAGCCAGGCCCTGAAGGAGGGGTGAGGCCAGAGACCCCAGGGAGCTGGAGAGGAGCACAGGTGCACGGTGAGCCCAGGAAGGGGCTGCTGGGAAACGCCGGCAGACAGGCGGAGGCAGGAAGAAGCCCAGAGAGGAAGCGGGGGCCTGAATAGATGGAGCTGGCCTGCTTATTACAGGGTCCCTGGGTTGGAGCCGAGGGCAAAGGGAGGGCCTGGGTTCCCCTACTGGCCCCCGGAAAAGGAGGTGTGAAGACCTCAGAGAGCAGGGGCAAGGACTGCTGAGTGGGATAGGGGCCAAAGACTTGGCTTGAGGCCATGGGACCATTGTTTGTTGGACTTTCAGTTACCCCGGAAGAGGCGAGACCTGGCCACGGCTGTCGGCAGGTGGCTCTAGATGAGGAGAGCTATGCCATGCCCAGCTATGGCCCCACCTGCCGGTGGCTATGTTCTGGGTGGCTGGGGAGCAAGGCTGTTTGAGGAAGAAGGCACAAGCCCCATCCCAGGTTGAAGATGTCTCTATTCCCTTCTCAGCTGCATTTTTCTTTTTAATCTGAATGTTGCTAAATATCAGAGCCAAATATGGTGCAGACACCACAACAAGGGGGTTAATAAGTCAGAACAGCCCCTCAACACCCTCTTGGGTTCTGGACTAGCGGGGCCAGATGAGTTAACCTGGGTATTTTCAGGGACTTGTGAGGACACTAGTTTTATACAGGTCATTTCTGAGAGCTTGGGTTGGGATCTTTAACTTACCCACATTCCACTTGTGGTCCTTTTATAATTACACAAAGGTTCTGATAGCATCAAAACGTTAAGAGAAGCTTCATCTGAATGCAAGTGCTCGTAGCTGGGCCCAGCCTTCCCTGGAGTCCTGCTTTTTACAGTCGCTTGCAAAGGATTTATTAGCTATGTCAGGGAACAAAAGCCACAAAGGAGCCGGTAGGAGAAGAATTTCAAACAGATGGGAGCGTGGGAGTGCAGCGTGTCCGGGAAAGGCCAGTCGCAAACCATATTTATAATTAAATTACAGAAGTTTTTAACTGATAAAAAGCATTCTTGGTTGGTTTAAATGGCATTTCGCTGCTTTAATTGGGATGTCTATATTTGGCGTTTGCGGACAGAAACAGATATAAGACAATGGAAACAGATCACAGCGACTTAAAATCCTTCCATTTGCATAGCCCAGTTGTTAATGTTATGAAATAGAAACCTGTTATCAACTTGCATAAAACAGCTTGTTTTGGTAGATTGCAAATACTGTGTTTAATTAAGCGAGCTTTGGGGATAGTGAAACTTATTGTTCTAAGATAGGACTCTGCGGAAATAAAGGCGTTTTCATTTAAATAAAACAAACGGAGGTGTTTATCAGAATGTTATTTAATTGTCAGCATAGCTAAAAGGTTTTGTTTCTGCTGTAATTTATGAACTGGAATTGATCAGTGAAGCAGGAGTCTCTGTCTGTACAATTAAAGTGCTCTCTCTTTAATTCCAGGCATTCACTATGGCAGCAGCTGAGGGGAAGCAAAAAGTCCAGCTTGTTAAATCCCTTGGACATTCTGGTTTGATGGGCTAAGCCCACTTCTGCGCAATTAGCCCATTCAAAGCATTGCTCTCTTGGTTATCTAGGGCATTTCCAGACCCCATTACCATGGCCTCTAGGCACAAGTGTGTGTTTCAGCACAGGTAGATGATGATGAGGATGATGATAGAGTTAAGTGAATACGAGGCCATTTGACATTCATAAATTATTTGACCACACACTGAATTGTAAAGGGAGATTTCCACCTGAAAGACCAAGAATGTCCCACAGAGCATGTGATATGGAGAATAAAAGAACTGGTTGAGAAATAATATTTTTCCTTCTAAAATAATTTGATGCAACAAAATTCTTGTTGGTTGTTGAAATGTTTTGGATGTTTGACACCGCACTCAATTTGGTTTTGTTTTAGGGGATTTCAACATAACCTGAACAATGTTTGATAAAAATGATGATTTTTTTTTCACGACAATTTCCCATTGTGTCAGAATGCCATGTTCCAATGGAAAATGTCCTACCTTTCACTCCCTGGATCACTAGCTGTCAACCTCCGTACAAGTCTGCCCTGAAAGTGATGGCATATAACCCATTCAGGGTGCACTTGAAAGGGTCCCACCTTGAATTTCAGGAGTGTAATCTGTCGTGGGAATTTCTATCAGCCTTTGAAAAGCCATGGAGATTTCCCACGGTGAGCCTGTTTCCAGGATCTATATTCCTCGGCAATGCATCTAAGCCTAACATGGGGCATTAACCGTCCCACCCCAAGCTTCTGTGCACACACACATTTTACAGGTGTGAAGGGGAGGGAGGTCACATGCAGTTCATGTGTAGGGGGGCCATTATCACTGCATGAGGAATGTCATTTCATGGCTTTAGAGGGGGAAATAGTAGTGGAGAGAGCTAGAGAGGAAGAAAGGGGCAGCCTTGCTGTGTGATTGATTGGCTGGGCTGGGGAGTTCTGGGCTGTTTGTGTGCTGGGTAATTCTATGAAATATGCCTGTAGGATAGTGACAATAGGCAGCTCTTCCCTAGAGGTTTTCATTTGTAAATCAATTGTAAAGTCGGTATCTTTGTTCTCATTGTATGGCTGGGGAAACTGCCCCAAACCACAGTAGCATTATTGTAAGGTGCAGCATGTAGGGACATTACTGTATGAGAATGCATCATTCTATTTATAAGGACATCGGAGCTGAGGATGCTTAGCTGGCCCCTGTAACAAAAGACTTGTTTTCTGTGGTCCAAAACAAAGTCATTTTCTTTGGATTCTGATTTCTCATTTGATCACCCAGGTGTGCTCGCCAACATGATGCACTCTCAATATTGCATCATTTAATTCCTACCATTTGGAGATTAATCTCCAGTATGGCATGAGTTTTCTGTCTACAATGGAGCTTTTACAAACCTTCCCCTTAGTCCTCTTGGAAAATATGTATTTGAGGCGGGTTATTAACAGGCACAGAATGCAGGTGAAGCCTGTAAGTCATATCATCAAAGAGAACCGTAGACTGAAGTATATCAGAGATCAGCAGGAGAAGCGGTATGCAATAACAGCCTGTGTGAAATCCAGCTGAGAAGAATATTGAGAAACCCACAAGGGCAATTTCCCTCATGTGATGATTCTCAAGGAGGAAAGAGACCTGAGATAGGAGAATAGCAGAGAAAAATATCTCAAGGTGCCAATTATAAAACTCTCCCGAAGCTGTGAAAAATAGAGGCGTGCATTTCGGGGAGGGGGGGGGGTCAGAACTGGGTTCCCCCCCATGTGAGAAATTAGAGAAAATTTCAGTATGTAAATGTAGGGCACAGCAGATGGGAGGGAGGGGCTGAGGAACGGCTGGGAGTGGTCTTCCCACGCGTCTGATGGTGCCAAAGAACTGTCTGTCTGAGCTTCCTCAGTCTGTCACACACGCACCCCCCCCATTCCCATCTAGCATTTGCATAGCCATCCTATCACTGCATCCCCCATTGGCACAGACAAATCCACTACCCTCCCTCCCCCGTCACCTGCACTCACAACCCCAATGTTGTAGTTGGCTCCTCTTGCCCCACCTCTCAGTTAGCAGCAAACCTGGTCCCCTTGTGCTGGAATCCCCACTTCCTTGCTCTCCATGCCCTCTCCCCGGCCTTTCATATCCCCTAGCTCGACGGCTGGTGTCCCCTCCACCCCTCGCCTTCCCTTCTTGCTACTCCAGCCGTGTCAGGCCGATTGCTCTCTGTTCCCACTAATCTGGCTGCATCTCCCCTGACCCTCTGCAGTATCATCACCTCTCCAATTTGCACAGGGTGACACAGAGGCCCAGAGAGGGGAAGTGACTTGTCCCGGGTCACTTCGTGTGTCAGTGGCAGAGGTGGGAACAGGACCCAGGCATCCTGGCTCCCAGACACATGCAGTAAAGACCGGGGTTGGGGTTTCCACAGCAGCCTGTGGCAGTGAGGCTCTCCACTCCGGCTGGACGTTGAAAATCCCAACCTGTGTCCCACTCCCTCAACGGTGATCGCAAAGGAGCTATCCCAGCAACAGGCCAAACGCAAGACAACACCGGTGCCGTCTGCGGACCCTGTGTCTCAACACAGTGGAGCAGCCTTGAAATGGGTTTGTTTGTTGGAACAGATGATAACTGATGGAAGCTGTGATGGCTTCATTTAACCAACGAGATCCCGTGCCGTACTCACCCGCGTGGCTCGTGGGCAGTTAGGGTACATGTGTTGTCACTTAGAGAGGTAACAAATTTAGCCCCCTTCGCAGGTCTCTCAGTAGATGTTGCTTGTGGGGCGACGGGTCCTTGGTCCTTCAGGGACATGTGAAGGGCTGAGGGGAGCCTCTCACCCCCAGGGCATTAGCCATGCAAAATAGAGCTGGAAAAACTTGCCTCAAATTGCAGAGCTGAAGAACAGAGGCGTGGGCCGTTAGTGAATCACGGCCTGTGGCGGCTGAGTGTTCAGGGAAGCCACGCTGAGCTGCTGAGTTTTGCTGTTCATCAGACCTCCCTCCTCTCCCTCTGCACAAGCTCCCCCTGCCCCTGCCCCAGGACACCTAGGGTAAGGACTTGACTCTCCATATCTCCCGCCATGGTTTGGATCACTTCCAGCCCCCGGTAGCACAAACGAAGAAGCCCGGCTGGGCCTGGTAAAAGCCAGCTGAGGATGGCTGGGAGGCTAATTCAGTCTCCATCACCCCAAGGCAGTGTGGGCCAGCGGCTAGAGCACTGGACTAGGAGCCAGGAAATCTGGGGTCTAGTCCCATTTCTGCTGCTGGGCAACCTTGGGTATGTCATTTCCTTTCACTGGGTCTTTGTTTCCCCTCTCATTTTGGGCCTGTCTCGTCTAGTTGGACTGCAGGCTCGTTGGAACAGGGACTGTCTCTCACTGTGTGTGTACAGAACCCAGCACGAGGGGACCCGCTGTCAGCTCCGGCCTCGCGCTGTTACTGTTAGGCACGCAGTAACAACGGAGGCCTGGGGAACTCTGGGTGGAGGCTGCTGACAAGGGTGTCGGTCTCACCGATGGGGGTTTTGTGATAAGGACGAGAATGGGGCGGGAACCAGATTTTTTGTTTCATGGAAAATTCTGCAATTTCAGAAAATTTTCCATTCCGGAAAGGAATGGGGGGGGGGGGGTTCAAAATGTCCTACAACATGAAATTCAGGAGAGGATATTGTTCCAGGGTGATCGAAATATTTCATTTGGGTAACGTTGAAATGTTTCATTCCAAATTTGACTTTTCAAAATTGTACATTATATTATATCAAATTTTAAAAATTGAAACAAGACAGCCATTCTGAAAGGGAAAATCCAAATGGTCCATCGGAATGCTCCAGTCCAAATTTTTTTTTTCATTCTAAACAAAATGTCACTGAAATAGACACATTTCTGCAAAATGTGCCAATATCAACAAAATGGCATTTTCCGAAGGCAAAGTCTTCCATCAGCACATTTCCGGCGTCCCAAGAACTGGTCTGAGGCCACTGGCTCATTGCACAAAGGACTCTGTCCTCACAAGGGACCCTGAAGTCCTGAAGCAACCTGAGCCCTGTGGGCAGACAGCTGCAAGGAGCTTTAAGGGTTAATCCCACCAGGAATTCTCAACCAGCTCCCAGAGACCTTTTCAATGCAGCTATATCTGGGGCTGGTAAAAATCTTCCACCACCCACTGCTATTCAAAGGGCTGAGCTGAGTGGTTGAAAGCTCCAACTCTCCTGCCACCCCTTTGACCCTCCCTGAGCCTTGCTGAAGGATCCAAGCGCCTTGCTGAAATCCTGAAGTGTCACGAGGATCACCCTTAACCAAACCTTCTTCTTTGCCTCCTTCCCTTTGTGAGAGGCATTTGCCAGCACAGCCGTTCCTAGAGAAACAGCTTGAGGTTTAAACTTGCTTCCCCTGCCGGTTTTTACTTTCTTGGCTCTCGAGGGTTAATAATCCTCTTGAAAAAGCACAGCAGCCCCATCTATCCACTTTAGTAATTGAAATCAATTTCTCTGCCTTATCTTCAGGAAACCTGTATAGTTGAGACACTAATCTGCAGGCGCCGGCATCTCTTAAATGAAAAACCTATTTGGGGGAAGAAAAAAAACCCACAAGCTTTTCCCCGCCTGGTGATATTCCTTTGCTCGGTCTCTGGTGAGAGGAGAGGCAGCTACTGATACAGACTCCATGCCTGAAAGTGTCTTTTTGTACTTTAACACCCATTATTGTTTAGCTCTTGGAACTGCCTGGCCAGACAATATTGGTTAACTCCGGCCTCTCCTAGCCCTCCCTGATCCATTCGCTGATAGTTTTGATTTCTCTCTGACAAAGGAGTGGCTCAATCCTTCACCAGCAGGGCCAGCTCTGGCTTTTTTGCCGCGCCAAGCAAAAAAAACCCCAAAAAACTGCGGGTGGGCCGGAGCGGCGAAGCAAAAAAACACAACACCTGCGGGGCGGCCGGAGCGGCAAAGCACACACACACACACACACACACACACAAAATGCCTGCGGGGTGGCCAAAGCGGAAAAGCACACACACACACAAAACACCTGCGGGGTGGCCGGAGTGGCAAAGCACACACACACACACACACAAAACACCTGCGGGGCGGCCGAAGCGGAAAAGCACACACACACACAAAACATATGCGGGGTGGCCGGAGTGGCAAAACACACACACACACACACAAAACACCTGCAGGGCGGCCGGAGCGGCAAAACAGGAAAAAAACAACAACCCTGCAGGGCGGCCGGAGCCAGGGTGCAGGGGGACTCTCTGTGCTGCAGACGTGCAGCGGAGTGCACGCCCGGTCTAGCGGGGGGGGGAGAGAGAGAAGGGGGGCGGCCAGGGCTTCAGCGGGGCGCTCGCCACACGGCCCCTCCTGCCGCGCCGCCTGCCAGGAGGGCTCTGCGCCGCTCCGGTCGGCTGGGAGGGAAGGACGTGGGCTGCCCTGCGGAGTTTGCTGCAGGGTGCTCCCCTCCTCCGCGCTGCTGCCCCCTACAGGGCGGCCGGAGCGGCAAACCAAAAAGAAAAAGAAAAAAAAAGGGCGGCCGGAATGCCGCCCCTTGGAATCTGCCGCCCCAAGCACAAGCTTGCTCGGCTGGTGCCTGGAGCCGGCCCTGTTCACCAGCCCGCAGAGCTCCTTCTGTGGAAAGGCAGGTACACGCGAGCCCAAGGGCAGGATGGCAAGGAAAGCGTCAAGCCTGTTCTTGGACGTAGGGTGAATTCTCTGTGATTCTTTATTTAGATAAATAAATAACGGCTTTCATAACAGTCAAAGGTGTACAGGGCAAGGTCCTTGGTGGGTGGCCATCAGCCTCAGAAGTGAATGGAGCCATACAGGTCTACAGTCAGCAGCAGAGAATCGGGTTCTCTGTCCTTGAGATCTGCATGGAAGAAGCAGCAGGAAGTGTAAGAATCTTCCCAGCTCTAATGTGCCTGCTCGAACTGTCCCACTTCTCCATGCAACAGCAACAACGTAGGGAGTCAGCGATCGGCTGAGTCCCTGAAACCATCCTCTGGATGGCACTGATGCCAGTTGCAGTGACAGTTTCCTTTATGCTTTTGGGTGTCCTGTAGGACCTGGACTGAGGAAACCATCAGCCCATGTCATAGAGGCCACCAAAGTGCTCTGAGAGGGCCAGGACAGTCTGTTGGTCAGTGCTGAATGTCTTCAGACCAGAGCTGGCAGGAAAAATCCAAATATCAGGGGTTGGGGCAGGAATTTAATCAGAAATGGACTTTTCAATGAAAAATGTCATCGGAAACGCAAAATCGAACGTTTGACTAGCTCTAACAGTGACCTTGGGCGAAAGGCTCCGTGTGCCTCTCTCCAATGTCTCTGATCCATCCAGACCCTCCAAAGTCACAGGTGGAGAAGAGACAAAACAAGAATAAGCCAAAATTCAGCCTTGTCTTATACAGTGACGTTACTTTGGGGAGGAATGTGGCCTCGGGACTCCTAATACAGCAGAAATGTCTGGGTTCCTTTTGCTCTTTTTGCAGGTTTGTTCCATGTTCTCATCCCCACTGACCAGTGCAAGAGGCTTTGCCATGAAAGAGACTCCCTCATTTTGCACCGCCAGCTGTCCAGGTGCCTGGGTCTCCGCGGCGACCCTCTATCTAAAACATCCTGCCATGGCTGGGCCTGTCTGTTTCCATTCACAAACCCTGGGCAATCCATACTGATGCTTGATCTGCCTGGGCAGTTAGATGCTGGCCTTCGTACCAGCCTTCTGCTGAGATGCAGCAGTGTCTGGTTGTTGGAGCAGGGCACTGGAAGCCAGCATTGCTTGGGTGTGATTCCTGGCTCTGGCACTGCACCATAAGGAGAATGACACTGGCTGACCTCCCAGGACGTGGGGAATTGGAGAGGCTTGATTAATGCAGGTCTGTAAAACACTTGCGGATCCTGGGACACAAGGAATCACAGAGCAGCCAAAAGACACGCGCCTATCAAGGGGTCTCCAGAAAGGACATACCCATTTCTGCCTCATTATTTCATCGTGTTATCAGGATCAGGAGTTAAGGTGGGGCAGTGTGTGGAATTGCAGCTCTTCAGCTATCCAGCCCTGCCTTATGGGAAGGGGGAAGGTTAACACCCTTTGCAAATCTCCCCTATTCAAACCTCACTCCTGAAAACGAGAAGTCCTGGAAAAAAAGCAAAACAAAACAATGTTCCCTGCTAATCCCTTTGATTAAGAGTCCAGCAAAGCCAATAGATTTTTAATTTGAAATCAATCAGGCTTGACATCCCTGCAGTTTTGATTGTAATTACATAGATCAAGTAATCAATATGGAGTCATATTACACACAGTCCCTGTAAAAGTGAAGTAAGGAAAACATGGAATTGTTTCTGTGTCTCACTGCTTGGGTGCTGGCCAGCGTGGGAAGTGCTGCTGGGGGACTCTCCAAGCTCTCTTCAGAACAAGCAGTTCCAGGGATATGCAGAGCTGGGCATTGCTGTTTGGTTACATAGCAAAGTCTTTGATGTGAGTTCCAACCAGGCTCCAGAATTCACTGCTACTGTCTCTTTCTATTTTCTGAAGGAGCATGGGACTCCTTAGCATGACATTTCATCTGATCCTGGCTGCAGGAGCGGAACACTACTTTTACCTTGATTCACTTTTGTCTTCAAAGAATAATACTTGGCTCCTACCTACCACTTTCCCTCCCTAGATCTCAAACGCGGTAAGTGCCATTGTCCCCTCTTTACGGATGGGAAACTGAGTCATGGAGAAGGGAAGTGATTTATCCACAGTCTCACGGCAGGGCGGGAATAGAACCCAGTTTGGAAGATCCAAGAAGACAAAATTGGTGTCTTTCCCAGAGAGTGTGCCTCCTAGGTGAAAGCTGAAGCACATTCATGTGTGCTGGCATGTGCGAAGCCGCCACGGCTTCTTCCCATGTTTACCTCGCCTACGGATGAACCAAAGAGGACTCCAGTCTCCACGGCTATGGATTGTGCGGTTGTTACCAGTATTACATTCACAAGTAATATTCTTTTTAAAAGTAAAACTCTATAAGAATTGCTCAAAGTCGGTGACTATATGGCAGAAGGGACCCTATTTAATTCCGCAGTGTGGAGCACAAAAATCACATTTGTAGCATCAGGCATGCTCAGATGAACGAGGACACCACACTGTCTTAGAGTCCCAGGCAGACAGAGATGTCCCACAGCCGGGCTGGTCTTCCTTCGAGCACTGTTATTCCCAGGCTCCCCAGCCATTCTCAGGTCCCAGCTAGAGAGCCCACGGCAGTGTCTTCACACAAAGACAACTTGCTGAGTGTTGTTTGCTGTGCTGCTCACATGACCACCCTGATTTCTGTTAGCAGCGAAGCAGAACAGTAACCCTGGTTTAATGGAAAGAAATCCAGTATATTGCTGTGTGAAGCAATAGTAACAAACAGGAGCAGTGTTCGGGATAGATCATTACTGAGAAGTGAGCCATGAATTTTCAGGTAGACGCTCAATGGGGAATTGAACGTATGTTGATTCGATTGGTGCATAGCACAGTACTACACAATGCAGGCCAGATTTTCCTAGATGCTCAACACCCAACAGCTCCCTTTGTTCTCAGGCACTAGGCTCTTTTGGGTTTGTCTTGGCTGAGAAAAGTGGTTGAATTTAGGTTGGGCGTAGCTAACCTTGATTTAGCTGGTCAAAGGCTTAACACACCCAATACATCTGAATTACAGGTGCTGCCCTGCATCTGCGCTAAGAAGAAGGTCTGCTTTAGGTCAGGCTATAGCGTTAGCTTAGTCTGAACTCAACGGAACCCCCTTTACAGTGCGTACTGCACAGAGCTGATCAAAAGGCTTCAAATGTTGCTGAACTTCAAATTTCAAAATAATAAAAAAACAGAAAAAGTCTGAAACGTTCCCCCCAACACTTCTTTTGGACCAGCTTTAGTAATGGGAAGGGTTATTGAGTTACTCCAAGTGGTGAAAACAACAAGGAGTCCTTGTGGCACCGTAGAGACTAACACATTTATTTGGCATAAGCTTTTGTGGGCTAAAACCCACTTCATCAGATGCATGAAGTGGAAGTGGAAGTGGCTGCAAGCCCCACACATATATCTCCAAGGGCTGAATATAATGGGAGGAAAAAACCACGTGGCAAGGAGAGAAAGTGCACAAGAGAAACTGCTGCCCAGTTCCTGGAGAAGAACTAGGCCTGGGACCCAGAGTTAAGAGGGGAAGGGAAGGAAATGAGTCGCTATTCACCTGCCCCTAAGTAGATGTCTATTGCCCTGCTTTGCAAGGGAAGAGCCATCACATTTCTCCGGCTAGAAACCAGCATTTCCCCAAAGTTGACAATTTGTAGTTTCCTGCAAACTAAATGCACTTCTTGAGCAAGACAATATAATTAAATGAGGCACATTAATATCATGAGATAAGCATCACTGACCACATTTATGACAATATAAAAAGGGGGGGACTCTTAGATTCTATAAATCAAAGCAATTTGATGCATAAAATTTGGAAACACAACTCTATGAATTGTAATAGAGCATGACAAAGTCTCATCAACACAAGTAAATATTAAACCCCAAATGACAAATAGATACCGCACATCCAGCCTAGATGTTTTCTCAATGCGTCAGACTTAAAGTAGCTCTCAGCCGTAGTCTCTTAATAGGTGTAATTGGCTTAAGTGCTCCTTGCAGCTGAGAAATTACAATGTCCCCTTTAATATTCTGATAATATGAACTGCGGGTTTTTTCATCTGATGACGCTAATTATTGTGCGATCTGCTGTCAATGGCAGCACTCTCTCTGTGGGACAGATTGCCTGCCAAGCAATTAACGGATGCAGGAGAAAGTGAAATGGATGACGGCGATTTGATTGGACAAAGGCTGCAGACAGAATCGCTGTTGCGCCAATGGATTCACACAACGTTTCGTTTTTTAGACTGTGAGGAATCAAGAGTCTAAAGGGTCTAAAGACTCTAAAGGGCAATTCGTCCTGACTTCTTTTCATCGTTGGTGGCAATTTTAGTCCCCCCAGCCTGGTTTTCAGTGGTGCAATGAGTACCCACCACTCCCACTGGTGTAAGTGGGATACAGGGTAGCACATAGGCCAGGCGAGTCTTTGTCTCCCTCCCTCAGAGTCCTGCACTTAGGACGGAAGAATCCCATGCACAGCTACAGACGAGGGACCGAATGGCTAGGTAGCAGTTCTGCAGAAAAGGACCTAGGGGTCACAGTGGACGAGAAGCTGGATATGAGTCAACAGTGTGCCCTTGTTGCCAAGAAGGCTAACGGCATTTTGGGCTGTATAAGTAGGGGCATTGCCAGCAGATCGAGGGACGTGATCGTTCCCCTCTATTCGGCATTGGTGAGGCCTCATCTGGAGTACTGTGTCCAGTTTTGGGCCCCACACTACAAGAAGGATGTGGAAAAATTGGAAAGAGTCCAGCGGAGGGCAACAAAAATGATTAGGGGGCTGGAGCACATGACTTATGAGGAGAGGCTGAGGGAACTGGGATTGTTTAGTCTGCAGAAGAGAAGAATGAGGGGGGATTTGATAGCTGCTTTCAACTACCTGAAAGGGGGTTCCAAAGAGGATGGATCTAGACTGTTCTCAGTGGTACCTGATGACAGAACAAGGAGTAATGGTCTCAAGTTGCAGTGGGGGAGGTCTAGGTTGGATATTAGGAAACACTATTTCACTAGGAGGGTGGTAAAGCACTGGAATGGGTGACCTAGGGAGGTGGTGGAATCTCCTTCCTTAGAGATTTTTAAGGTCAGGCTTGACAAAGCCCTGGCTGGGATGATTTAGTTGGTGTTGGTCCTGCTTTGAGGAGGGGGTTGGACTAGATGACCTCCTGAGGTCCCTTCCAACCCTGATATTCTATGATTCTATGATTCTATTGTCTGGTCCACAGGAAAAGGTTTATGAGTCCACTGTGGTTTCCTGCAATTTGACTGGCAAACTGTGTTATGTCTTTATTTAATTAGTAATAATAGCACGTTAGTAATTCTTTGCCTGTCTCTAAAAGCTCTAACCTGAGGAGCTACACATTCTTTACAAATACTAGTTAATTTAGTTTCATTATAATTCTGACATGAAGTCGGTCAGTAAATATTGTACCCATTTCACTAACTGGTAAATCAGAGGCTCCGAGAGGTTAAGTGATTTGCTCAAGTTTACACAGTGAATCAATGGCAGAGCTGGGAGTAGAACCCAGGAGTCCTGGCCCCCCTGTCTCATGTTGTCCTCACCCCATTGCCTTCCTTTAATCCATGGTGCTGCAGTTTGATGAGCTCCCTCAGTAGTCGATCCCACAGGATGAAGCTATCACAAAATGAAGTTTTCTTATTTCGTTCAGTGGGTGGAATGTACTGTAGTTCTGGGGAAACGCTGAAGAGATTGCATTGTTTGGAAGAGGGAAAGTAACCGTCAGAGGGGTGAAATTTTGGAACAGCCTTCCGAGGGAAACGGTGGGGGCGAAAGACCTTTCTGGCTTCAAGATTAGGCTTGATAAGTTTATGGAGGGAATGGTTTGAAGGGATAACGTGATTACAGTCAATTAGGCATTAAACGTGCAATCGCGGGTAAAATGAGGGTCCGGCTGTAGAATCTTGCCTGTATGCTCGGGGTACTGCTGATCGCCATATTTGGGGTCGGGAAGGAATTTTCCTCCAGGGTAGATTGGCAGAGGCCCTGGAGGTTTTTCGCCTTCCTCCGCAGCATAGGGCAGGGGTCGCAGGCTGGAAGATTCTGTTGTGGGTGGGTCAGCTTTTGTGGCCTGCATCATGCGGGAGGTCAGACTAGATGACCATATTGGTCCCTTCTGACCTTAAAGTCTATGAGTCTATGAGAGATTGGAGATTAGTTTGTCACAGAAGTAGTAATTTTTTCCAACATCCTCACCTTCCAGATTGACAAGAGTGTCTTGAAATCCTTGGACGTTAAAGATGTCAGAAAAGTTTCAAAACTCCATGTCACAGTAATGGGACTTAGAAAGGTTAATACAAGAATAGGCTTTTCTTATCTCACGCTGTACAGTGCTGTTAAACAGAACCACTCGGTTCATTTAGCTACGACTGCCAGTACTGTGGGACTTAATGAAGTTATTTTAGAAAAGTCTAATATAGATGTATTTCATTTATTTATTTATTTGTGTTACCGTAGCACCTAGGAGCACTAATCAACGATCAGGACCCCATCGTGCTAGGCACTGTACAAACAGGAGCTTGCAGCTTGAGTATAAGACACCAGATGGATACAGACGGGCGGGGTAGTGCCGGTGAACAATAAGACGACCTTGATAGGCAGTGGTCTCACCATTGTCAAATATTCTTTGTAGGCATTATGTCAAAGAAGAGTTTGAGGAGGAGTTTGGCAGAGGCTAATGTTGTGCCAAAGTACTTACAATGCTGAGTTAGCATCAACACTGTCCTCTCTCCTGTGTTCATCTGGGCACATGTGCCCTGGGCATTGTTAACAAATGCTGCATGCTAGGGAATACCAGATAGCACCGACCCAGCATCCCTCCGGTAGCAGCAGTATTTATCATTGCATTCCAGTTATCACCTCGAGGCCTTTACCAAGACCGGGCTCCGTTAGGTGCTGTACAAACATGAAGTGAGACAGGGATAAATACACACAGGGACTTAGGCAGAGCAATGCTCAGGTGCCCGGCTACCCAGTAGAATCCACAGCTCTGAGCTGGGTGCCCCGGCTCCCTACACAATGCATGGGGAGAATGGGATTCGCAGAAGCCAGCACACGGAGGAGGGAGCTGCTAGCAGGAAATGCTGGGGGGGAGAGGGGGGCTGAGGTACATTCGTCCAGGCTGGAGGGAGAGGCCTAGCTCCGTGTGAGATACCCAGCTGTGACCCCTATCCTGGCAGGACCGCCCGGGGGGGGGCAGCAAGTGGGGCAATTTGCCCCGGGCCCCGCAGGGGCCCCCATGAGAGTTTTCAGGGGCCCCCACAAGAGTTTTCAGGGGCTCCCACGAGAGTTTTCGGCGGGTCTTCGTCGGCAGGTCCTTCAGTGCCGCCGAACACACCCAGAGCGAGTGAAGGACCCGCTGCTGAAGACCCGGAGCTCCTTCTGCTCTGGGTCTTCGGCGGCAATTCGGAGGTGGGTCCTTCACTCGCTCTGGGACCCGCCGCCGAAGTGCCCCGAAGACCCGGAGCGGAAGGACCCCCGCTCCGAAGACCCCAGGCCCCCTGAATCCTCTGGGCGGCACTGTCCCCTGGATGAGGCGCCTGACCCAGCTCAGTCCTTTGTCACAAAAAGGGGAGAGAAATCACCCACTCCGTGACACCAGTGGTGCTGGGCACTGCACAAGCACATCGCAAGACAGCCCTGGGCTCCATGGACCAGACAAAGGAAGGATTCATGTCTCCACTTGGTAGAGTGGAGATGCAGAGATGTTTGCCCCAGGTCACACAGGAAGCCAGGGGACCGAGCCCAGCTTCCTCTCAAGATACCCCTGTCCAGCATCCTAACACCTGCTCACCGAAACAGACCACTCAGCTGAGATCGAGGCCCCGTGCTTAGGGATGATATATATCAAACTTTCTTGATGGTTCAAAGCAGTTCAGAAGCCCAGGCAATTCAGGGCACCTCACCTGTGGTATCCCAGCTGCCTCTCTGTGTTACTGCTCTAAGATTATCTAAGGGGCACCGAAAAGCAGCTTCCAGACACACTTTAGGAAGCACAAATGGCAGCGAGGAATTACATTAATCAGTGAACGTATGCTGCTCCTCCTAGGAAAATGCATCTTGGCAGCTGGCTCCTTGCATTACAATGGTTCCCCCATTAATCTTAACCCCTTCAAACTGGGCGCAGACGTATTGTCAGATGGAATAATGACAACCATTATGGGAAGCCCCGGGTTCCACATGCTGGAAAGTACCTCCGCAGCCAGGAGTCACTCGGCATTCAGACATACAGCAGTAATTCCCATTGAAGGGTTGTCTAAGAAACATACAGGAACTGATAGTGGAGCAGAGAGATAAAGAAGGATCCAGAGGAAATTCATGTGTTTCACCACCTGCTGGGAACAGCATGGCCAGGAGTGGCCCTGGACGTTTTGCTGGGCAGGGCAGAAAATGTTTTCAGATCCTGTTGAGCAGCTGAGCAAAAAACCAAACCCAAACCCACAGCCAGCCACTCGGCCGGGCAAAAATGGTTGGACAATTAGAGCAGAGACAAAAGAAGTCGAGCAGCACAGTGGCCCTGGAAGCCAGTGTCCAGGGCAACTGCCCTGCTCGCCTGCCCCTAGAGTCAGCCCTGAGTGTGGCTTCCAGGGTATCTCTTCAGATGGCACCTTTATGCCACATAATTGCCAGGTGCGAGCAAGCCACGGTACACCAGCTGCTATGCTGGGCCCAGATGGGGTCAGTGCAGGATGCCATGATGTGCACGCTCCCCAGTGTGGCTAATAAGGACGCTGTGAGGGTCAGAAGGCTGCGTGGTCCCATGAGCAATGACTTGGGAACACAGGAATTGCCACAACGGGTCAGACCCACTTAGCTCAGAATCGTGACTCCAAAAGTAGCGGCCCATGCCAGCTGCTTCAGAGGAAGGTGCAAGAAACACTCTACTGGGCAGTTACGGAATAACCTGCCCCTGCAGGAAGTTCCTTCTTACCTGTGTCACGGAGAGGTTAGATTGTGACTGTCTAGTATAGCTGTGGATGGCTTCACATCTATACCAATGTCCAGTCCTTCTCTGAATCCTGCTAAGCTTTTGGTCTCCATGATATCCTGTGGGAGTGAGTTCCACAGGTTACTTGTACATTTTGTTAAAAAAGGAAGTTTGAAATGCATTGCCTTTCCATTTCATTGGCTGTCCCCTTGTTCTTGTATTATGAGAACTGGTAAATAGAGTGTGTGCTTTACTTTCTCTGCACCATTCATTAGTTCGGACACTCCTAATATGTTCTCCCAGATTCATCATCTCCTCTCTAAACTACACAGTCCGACTCCCAGTTTTTTCATTCTCTCCTTTTGGGAAATCTTTCCATGGCTTTAATCATTTCCTTTGCCTCTCTGCTCTTTCTGAGACAGGCTGAGCAGAATTTACATCCTATTCCAGGTAAGGGCACCCCATCGATTTCCATTGATTCAGACATTTTAAGGTCAGAAGGGGCTATTACATCATCTAGTCTGACCTCCTGCATTTCACGGGCGATGGCACTGAATCCCTTTACTCCTTACTGAGCCCATAACTTTGCATCAAGATTTACATGAATGGCATTAGACTAGTCTCAGTTATTCTACACCTCACCCCTAAACCAGCCCAACATTCTGACTGGCTGTTTTATTTTTTTCTGTTTCCTTTGTCTGTCCTGCCCTCCAGCCTGACCCTGGAGCCGACTTGCCCAGTTAATGGAATCTCACCGACTACCTGCGTCAGCACCCTTCTCCAGGCTGCGGCCACAATATCCGTGTCAGGGGAGGCGGGTGGGAGCTGCCCTCAGGCTAAGACGATCGGAGTGGTGCTGAGCTGGTCTCTGCTGGAAGTGGCTCTTTGCAGAGTTTCCATTCTCTCCTGCTGCAGGGGAACGTTGAGCAGTTGAGCTGCTTTTCCCGATGGTGTCCTCAGGGCCTGTGGTATTTAGCTGATTGCTCTACTGAAAGGTCAGTGTGGAGGCAACTTTTCTGTGATGAAGGATTCCCTCTGATCCCTCCTGTCTGCAGCTAACAGACTCCAGGAGCGATGGAGGAGCTGGTATTTTACGTGTCTGCATAAACAGCAGCGTCAGTACATCTGATTTAATTAGAGGAATTAACAAAGTGAAGGCTAAGCACCAAACCTGGGCTGATCTGTAGATATTTGGGGGGTTTCTTTCCCTCACAGTGGGCCGAGATAAACCTGCTTTGAACAGAGCACTGCTTCCAAATGAATCATTTATTGTCTGGCAAAATAGGTAAATGACGGGCGACACAATGGGATTTGGATACAAAGAGAACAGGTTTTTCTTTGAGAACTTCCTCCGCCCACCCGATAATTTCAATAAGCAGCTTCTAATTATTAAACTGGCAGATACTCCCCTTCGTACTGGGCTATTATGAGACCATAACACATCTATCAGCCCATAGAATTAGCCGCTATAATTGCACCCTTTTAACAAGGTACACAACACATTTTAAATTAAATTACATTCCGTAAATCAAGTTAACCTTTTCAACACTGCTCTAAGAAAATTAATTACTCATATCGGAGAACACAACCTTTTCTCAGTGCTTGGGATTAGCTGCTATGTTTCTTTTATTTTTTGCTTCTTCCCCTTCTTCTTCTTTTTTCTTTTAAAAGCACCAGAGTCCAGAGAATGTCAAAGCTGAATGCTCCATCTCAGCTCTCAGTCATGGCTTCGACTAATTGCTGCATACGTTTAAAGTTTTACTCGTCTACTAAAATGATTGCACATGGGTTTTTCTTCTCCCCTCTATCTTCTGGACTCTGAGCTCCTGTCTTCTTGTCTAGATGCAAACTCATAATTTTATTGCGAGTCTTACAATATATGGTGTTTTTCTTGAAGACTCAGCTCCTGGAGTCATGTGATTACAAAAGGAACTTATTTTTCATTAAAAAATTAAAAGTAAGTTTCTAGCCCTCGTGGTTGCAGAGAAAAGCTTGGAAATGTGACCCAGCTGCATGCTAAAGGTACAGAAATAAGAAGGGAAAAGAGCACAATATATATTGTTTTTAAAAATCTCATGGTTTTTTTTTGCCAATCTCATGAGTTTGTGGGACTGGTTTATCCTTTCTGAATGTTTAGAGTTGGCAATACTGAGATTCTTATATGGCCTTCACCACCTTTGTGTCTGAAACTATGAGGATTGAACTGGGAGGCTCAATGGGATCAGAATGGGATCCCTGGTGAGGTTTTCAGTACATTGCTTCCCATCTGGCTGGAAATAATGACAACAAACTATTTCAGGGGAGCCCACTTCTCTGTCCAATGTCCACTTGAGAATGGAACCCGTAGTTGGGTGATGGACCCAGCCCTTCTTTATCCAGCTCACTTTTCTCCTCTGTAATGGAAACGTAAGCAGGGGTGAAGCCAATGTCAAAGCAAACAGGGTGAGAGAACAGGTTTTGAGACAGATGAGAGAACAGGTTTTAAACCCAAATGAATTCACCCAGAGTATGATCTCCTTTCTCCAAGTCCTACTTGTCCCAATTCCATGTAATTGAAGATCTACAAGCCTTTCCTATGTGCCCTTGATGGTGATCAGAACCTGCAATATCTACAAATAACAAAAACTCCAATTCTAATAGAAGGAATTAGAGCAGAAAAGCCTTCATTGCTCTTTTTTTATGGGAGCTGAATAAGCTTGGGTGAGCCCATAGTGTCTGGGAGTTAGAACATTTTTGACGGTAGGATAGTATTATAATGTACTAGTGCTGCATGCATACAGAAAGAATTCAACCATCAATTAACCCTCTTACGACTGACCTCCTTTGTAACAACTATCCATTAATAGTGACAGTCCACTGAGATCACAAAATGCCAACAATTTCTGCAAAAATTTTTTTGTCAGAAATCCAATTTTCTCCCAAAAAAGTTTTGACGGAAAATATTCCGCCAGCTCTACTTTTAGGGTCTGATTCTCATCTACTCTGAAGTGCCTTTACTCCTCTTTGGCTCCATAGTGGAGACTCAAGGTGAATGTAATTATAATTTACACCTTCTCCCTATAACTCAACACTATTTGTTCTATCACTGTATCAATGGGGCCAACGATTTACATGAAAAACATTTTGCCAGGATTTGCCAGTGAAGTGGAGCACGAGCAAATGTTAATTTGCAACATCTTTCAATTTAACTCTCCTCTCTGTATGCGGGGACAGATACCTGCCCTTTGCCACAAGGTGCGTGTGAACGCTCAGCTTATATTACTGCTGCACCTTGTGGCTTCATCTTGCTAGGCACTGCCTGCCCATTCATTAACACACTAGCTAACGCCGCTCATTTTTCCAGTCTAGACAAGGCCTGCCCCAAAGAGTTCTCCGTCTAAATAGATGCGTCAGATGCAGGAAGGGGCTGACTATCCCCATTTTATAGCTGGGCAACTGAAGCACAGAGAGATGAAATGATTTTTCCCAAGGACGTCTGTGACACAGCTGTCCTGACCCCAAGGCCAGTGCAATAACCACGGGACCAGGGAAGGTTGGGAATGGGTGGACTGAATTGAGAACTGGGCTTCCTGAGTAAATCAGGTATTTTAAAGGCCATGCATGAACTGTGAGTGGTCATTGACCTTGATCAATCCTCCTATATGTCCCATACCCATAAATCTATATACGAACTCTGCCCAGGAATGCTCTGCCTCCGCTACTTGATCTCCTCTCATCTTAACTATTACAGCTCCCTGCACTCTGGTTTGCGAGTGTACGCAGAGTTGTTGCCCGTATTTGCATACACGGGGAGGCTCCAGCAGGAGGGGAGAGAGGCAGGCAAAGCTGAGGAGAATGCACACTGGTGTTCACCGAAGTGTCTTTTCCTGACTATTTCATCCTTGGCTCGAAATGACGGCTCTGTCCTGCCAGCGCTTTATTGTGGGCTCTGAATATCTCATGCAATTAAATTAAAGCTTTTATCACCACTGCCTCTTTTCAGTCTTATTGTTCTTTATTGGATGACATTTTATTTCAAAGCTGAGAAGCAGGGGAGAAAAAAATATTGTGGTGTTTGATCGAAAAACAATTTACTTTAACCGTCTCCTCCTCACAGCTCCTCAGCACTGCAGGAAAACCACTTCTTCCACTAACTAACTACTCCCCTTGCTAAATGCCGGTGCTAAGAAGCAGCAGTGCCGCTGGCGGCTTGCGTTTTCCTCCTGCCAACCTATTCACTCCTCCTTTGGTCCTATACGAACATCCGCAACCCAGAATAACTGCCAGGTACAAAAGAAAGGAAAGGAATGTTTGAGCATAAATTGAGCTTGGCTGCACAGAATAGGCAGGAGCGGGTAGGAAGGACAGAGCTGCCACTGACATATTTCCCAGTTTGCCCTGAAAATGGGAGAGACGATCTCAAATGCAGGCCCTTAAACAGACTGCAGTCTCTGACTCCGTAAGTCTGTTTAATTCAGCAGGCAGTGGCTATACGTTCAAGTTAGCAAAGTTCAGACTTGAGTCATAAATTCTTAACAGTGAGAACGATTAACCATCGGAAGAGTTTCTAGGGATGTGTTAAATTCCCCATCACTTGGAGACCTTAAATTCAAGACTGGATGCTAAAAGATATGCTCTAGTTCAACCACGCGTTGTCTCAAACAAGGGAGCTCCAGAGCTAACAGCTTTTAGCCCCGGCGCTCCCTTGTTCAGTCCCTGGTGCATTTGCCAAGATGGCAGGCAGAAGATGCAGTGCACAAAGTAAGCAGTCCTACTTGAGACAGGCTGCTTGGGTGGCTGTGCAGAGAGGAAGGTTTGTCCGGTGTTTAGGGCACTAGTCTAGCACTTAGGGGTCCCAGATTCAATTCCCCGCTCTGTCCTATGTTTCCTGTGTGACCTTGGGCAAGTCACTTAACCTCTCTGTGTCTGTTCCCCACCAGTGGAGTGGGGTAATAGCACTGCCCTGCCTCCCAGTGATGTTGTGACATTCTCAGGTACTACGGTGAGGAGGACCGGATCAGTTCCTAAGATAGATCACAGGGCAAGGAGGCACTCTCTGAATCAAAGCAAGATGTGACCTGCTGCAGAGACAGTCTGAGATTGCCTCGTGACAGCAGCAATCTGCACTAACATTCTGCCATCGGGGGGTGGGAACTGTGGCTCTTCCACTTCCTAGAAGGCAATTAATTCAAATCTCTGCCACTGAGACAGAACTTGAGCTTGGGTTATACAGACAGCTGCAGGTGTGGCAGAAGCAAGCCAAGCATCCTCCCTTGGAGAGAGCTCCAGCTACTGGGCATTCGGGACCATGCTGTGCCAATGGCTAGGCACTAAGAGGGAGAGGCCTGTGAACAGAGAGCCAAGACACAAATATAAAGCAGCAACAACTTGTGTACAGCACTTGGCAAGGGACCTTGAAGAGTCCTTTTAACTGGATCTGCTGTCACACCTGAGGGAAGAGAGGCAGGAGGGTACATCAGCACTGATGGATGCTGGATCAGGCTGCATTTAATGCTTGAGGCTGGCCCCTTTTTTTTATCAACTCCTGTACGAGTCAGAAAGAGATGATTAAAGGCTGCATCAGACAAGCCAGACAGCAGCGAGTTGCTGTTATCCAATCTGAAGGACACCAGTTCATGGACCTAAAAGCCTCAGTTTCACACTGAGTCAGCATCTGCTGCTGCCGCGGCGAGATATTCCCCAGATGAGGAGAGGAGTTTGCTGATATTTTGCAGACACCAATCACATCCTTATCGCTCAACAGGCAAACCGAAACTCAAGCACCAACAAATAGAAGAAACAAAAAAAGAGTTGCAAAAGTCTCCTGTGATATCCAGCCCATCTGACTTAAGCACAAATGACTCCCCTAGACAGATCTCCAAGCAGTTTTCCTGGTTAAGGTTTCGAAGCGACTGAAGCCACGAAACCCCCTAAGAATCCATTCCAGATATGACATGAGACCCAGTGCATCCTGGGGCAGTCTATCTCAGCGTGTTTAATTGCTTCTACTTAGAGGTGGTTGGGAAATTTGGGCTTAAAAAATTCAGTGAAAAACAGGAACATTTTTTGGATAAAAACGAGTCAAGTTCTTGTTTTCTGAGCTGCTTTAGTATGACTGCAGGTTTCCAATGAGCGTAGCACTTTAGGGGGGGCTGATATAACCAGGTATCTCCATCTCCATCCAGGAGATTTTCCGGTTGTACCAGCAGCTTTCCTCCCCGGTGGGCTTTGTCTATGCTCGATGTGTATGGTGGGTGTCTGAGCGTTGGCCTGACATCAGCATTTTAACCACTTTGTTGTCTAGCCCTGTAGGCTGAAGCGGGACGTAAGAATTTCCTAGACCTTGTAGCAGCTGCTCTGTGCAGGGGTGAATCTGACCCCATGAGCCCCCAAAATGGAAAGAACCCTTAAGGACGTCTGGAATTACTCCGGGTCTACGCTGAGAGAAGAATTTGGCTCCTTGTTTCCAACAATTTTCTACTGAATGCTGACCTCTCTGTGACCCTCCCATAGTAATGCTGGGTATTGCAGCCATGCATCAAATTCCTCCACTCACAATGCTCGTTTAATGACAACTTCGCTCAGAAGTCAGGAACGACTGTGCTGTTCCTTCCCTCAAATGGGATAATCTAGTAGTTTTACTATAGATTGTACTTTTCAGCTCTCTTCATTTCCTTAAATTGCTCTGCAAGCTGCTGAAGTCATCATCAAAAGCACTGGAGTCAGCTCGATTTTTAAAATGTTTAAAATGATGTAAGATCATTTTCCTTCAGAGAAGAGAACCCTTAAGACATTTAAGCATTCTTTTTCTTTTCCTTCTCTTTCTCTCTCTCTCTCTTTTAATGGCGGGGCTGTTGAAACTGAACATTAAAAATCCTCTACAAATAACCTAGAAAAAGTAAATTAAAAAAATGCCTGAGTGTGATCAAATGATTTCTTGGAAACATCAGGCATCCCGCTGCTATATATCATGTTTTGTTACCATGGAGAAGAAAATGAATTTAAAAGACCAGGCCACTGATGGAGGTTCCTCTGCCTTCTTTATTAAGATGTTTCGCCCATTGTCAAATTGCAGTGTGTGATGCCCACTCAATGGAAAGTGGACTCCAAGCACTTTCCTTGTGGGATGGGAAAATTAGAGGGGTCATATGCCTCGCCCATGATTTACCAGTTTGTATGTAAGCCAAAGAAATCATCCGTCCACCCGTGAATGAGACTATCTGCAGAGGAATGGAAAGGAAAATCATAAAACTCTAACAGAAGACAATAAAACGGAGCTACAAGAGTGTGGATTCATTCCTAACAGGCACATTCTGCTTAAAAGTTTAATTTGTCTCATTTCACTTCTTCACGATGTTGCTCCAATACTTCATTCACTGCAGCAAATCAAATGAACAAAAGAAAAAAATTAAAGCTATTGTTATCCAGATATTCCATTAGGGTGATTTTTTTAGTTCTTCTTTGCATATTTATAATGTTTCTCTAGGCAGCACGTCCAATTAGAACAGATGGCTGATAGGTTACATTGAATTACCTACTCCAGGCAACTGGGAAAGTGTCCATATCATCAACAAATGAAACGACACTGTAGATTTAGAAAGAAAAATACATTGTAGTCATTGTCAAAAGTTATTCTTAATTCACATGTAGTGCTTTTCTTCAGGTCTTTTCTCTTTCTGCCATTAGTTATCAGTATTGGAATTTAAATGGCACAGTTTGGGTACCAGAATTAAATCAATTTTCTGGAAGGCAATGAAGCTTTTGCAGATATATCATTTTTGAAATGTTCTGAATGCTGGAATATTTCTTTTGAGTGTTCTCTTTGTTTAATTTCCCTGCTAAACTGACAGAAACTAGTTTAAATAATAAAATGACTCACAATGCACTGCTCAGTTCTATTCATGGTATTTTCTAATTTCAATTCTTTCTGCAGAGTTTGCAATAAGTATTTTTACATGAAAAATGAGTCAGAGCAACAATTACCAATGGATATTTTTGGTGAAGGTTCATTGAAGTTCTGCCTTTCTTTCATATAGCACAGAGAGTGGAGTTTATAATATGATTTTCAAAGAAGTCTAAGTGGGTTATAGCATTGCCAGCTCCAGGTGCTCCAGAATCATGAGTCAAACCGCAAAATCATGAGATTGGCTTTAAAATCATGAGATTTTGAAAAAAATAATACAGCTCAGGTTGCTGGGTTTTTTCCCCTTCTGATTTCTGAGCCTTTAGGAAGTCACGCTTACAAATAAATAAATAAATAAATCATGAAACTGTGAGGGCTAGAAACTTCTTTTTTAAAATAAAAGCTGAGGTTCTGACATAACCAACTGACTCCGGTGCCTTTAGAAAAACACCGTATACCACAAGAGTCAGGATACAATTATGAGGGTTGGCAGCAGCGGATTTAGGCACTTAAAGCCCCTAGAGTATTGGGGTTATTTTAATAATTGGATCCCTATATGATAAATGCTTCCTTTCTCCTCTCTGCCACGTGCCTGCCCTGTCTATGAAGACGATAAGCTGTATGGGACAGTGAGTGCTAGTATGGTGTGCAGCACCATAGGCCTGGGATCTCCGCTGGGGCCTCTTGGGGCTACTACAATGATAATAATAAAGAGTCGTACTAACTTTGTTACCCTGGGATGAAATCCTGCCCTGTGACTAGCATCAGCACAAGGCCATACCGCCTCCATCCCACTTCATCACCATCACATAGAGCACTGGGGTTAGGTCCACAGGTCTCTGCTTGGGGGGGGGGGGGGCAGAAGAGCAGATTTCACCCTAAATCTTTCCTTGGGCTCTTAGCTACAAAAGACATGCCCTGCAATGGAGGCTGGGCTGGGGTCATTGCGGCTGGTTATAAGGCAATGGGAGGGGGGCCAGGAATTCCGGTTCATTCAGGGAACTGAGGGAGACTAAGTGCCTTGCCCAAGGTCACATGGGAAGCCGGTGGCAGAGCAGGGAATTGCACTGCAGTCTCATGAGTGCTCAGTTAGTGTCCCTGCCACTGGGTCAGCCCTTCTCTCTCAAAGCTAAACTTTTACCAGAGCTATCCAACTCACCCAGGTCTGCTACACTGGTTCTTAAAGGGACGAGGATGAACTTTCTCATGATTCTTCTGCTACATCCTTCTGCTTGGGCACAAATACTAGGAGAATAGCCTTGCTTGTGGGACTTCTGCTTCTGGACTTGGCCAGAACCCGTCTGAAAATGAAACCGAATGGAAAATTATTCTAGTTCTTCTCCCCAGCGCTCCCTGGGAAACGTGACATTTGCATGCAGCCAGGTTTCCCAGAAGGCAGAATGCCGGCTGCATGAGAATCAGCAAAGAAAGATGGCTCCTCCTCCCAGCGTCAGTGCTCCCTCTCTCTTTTTCCTTTACCATAAAATTAACTTTTCCGTGGTGTTGGCCAAAGAACGGCCCCTCCCAGGGGTCTTGTGGGGGACAGTCTCTGACATCCATTGTGCACCTCAGACACTGGGCGAGTCATTGCACAGCCGCTTTCCGACAGGTCCACAAGTGAGATGGGGGCTGCATTGCAAATCAGAGGAATGCTGCTTGCCGGGTCTCTTTTTCTAAAGTTTAGTTCGCTTTGCTTTGCCTGCAGTGCTGTCAGCACCAAATATAACAAAAGCACAAGCAGACAGTGGATCTCATGCTGGTCACAGTCAGGTTAGTTACAATAAAGGGCCACTATGAGGCTTTAGCAGTTCACTACAACTATCCAGAGGAAGCTGCAGCCCTTCTCCATGCAAGGGAGGGGAGGGGAGGGGAGGGGAGGGGCGGGTGGAAGGAAAGAGACATGCCTTCCAGTGAATTAGTCAATGAATCAAGCCTGTTGTGTCAGATGCTGTAAAGTGGGGTAGCTGCTTTACACTGGTTTTAGTCTTCAGGTACACTTGGAAAGGGCCTGTATTATCAATAAAAAGCGACAAAGAGTCCTGTGGCACCTATAGACTAACAGAAGTTAGTCTATAAGGTGCCACAGGACTCTTTGTCACTTTTTACAGATCCAGACTAACACGGTTACCCCTCTGTATTATCAATATGCATGCGCAGTGTGCGGCCACCAGAGATTATCTAGGGCCACACCTGCTGGTGTCAGTTCTCTTCTGTGGTCATACAGGCTGAGATTCACAAACTATGCAAAGGGAAATAGGCACTGGGATTTGGGCACCCAAGTCCCTGAGAAATCTCAGTCACAGGAGGGGACCTGAGGTGAACGCCGAGAGAGGATACTCCGTTAACTGGTGCAAATAGCTGGACATTTCCCACTGTTTCATCTGGGTTTAGGATGATGCTGTTTAATAGGCGAGGGGATTCTGTGAAGCAGGCTGCGAGTGAACAAGCTATTCTTTTAAGTTGTTTAAAAGAAACCTTTTAAGTTTCAAAGTATGATAATACTTTCCCTCCTGACTGGCCTGTAGAGCCAGGGCTCATCAGAAATGTTAGTGAGTTAAGCGGGACAAGAGCTCAGGTGTGCTGGGTATATAGCTGGGTAATCTCAGGGAAGGAAACATTAAGCAATGTGCCCAAGGTCACTCCGCAAGGCATTTTCAGAGTTGGAAATACAACTCAGGTGTCCTGGGTAGGCCTGGCCTGACGTAAGTAATCAGACAAGGGTGAGGTCTGATTTTTTGGGAGGCAGGACTAGGGAGGTAAACATATCTCCAGGCTGGATGAAGAATGTCTGCACTAGCTCAGATAAGGGGGAACACCCAGGGGACCATCTACAGTCGACAAGAGAAGCATAAAGGAACTTAAAGACGAGGTAACGAGAAAGTCAAATATGGACAGCGCATGGGCAGAGCATGCTGTAGATCAGGGGTTCTCAAACTTTTGTACTGGTGACCCCTTTCACTCAGCAAGCCTCTGAGTGCAACCCCCCTTATACATTAAAAACACATTTTAATATATTTAACACCATTATAAATATTGGAGGCAAAGTGGGGTTTGGGGTGAAGGCTGACAGCTTGTGACCCCCCACATAATAACCTCCCGACCCCCTGAGGGGTCCCGACCCCCAGTTTGAGAACCCTTGCTGTGTAGGGATTGATTCCTGCAAAGTAACCAAGCCAATCCCAAAACCTGGCATGCAATGTACGATGAATGTAATGTGATGTGTAAATATATACAAAGGAAGGGTTTTGTTGTGTAACTTTGAATGGATGGTATACCCTGATCCCACCCCCTACATTTGAGTCTGATCAACTCAGCATAGGAAACCAAGTGGAAGAGGTCTTAGGAAACCATACTGATGCTATTCAAAAAATAGGACCCTTTTGCAGCCATGAAAATACAGAATCTAGTTTTTTTTTTATCCTGAGGCAAAAAAACCCCAAATCAACTCAGCGTAGCTTTGCTGTATGCCAACTGAAGGAACCAGAGTGATGAGACTGGAGTTGAACTGAGTCCTCAGGAAACCAAGTGGAAGAGGTCTGGGGGAACCCCAACATCCTGCCCCTTAGTGTTCTTCTCTAACCACCATATTTACTAGAAGCATTTTGGTCTGGTGCACAGTGCCCTAAATAGAATGGTGAAAGGTCTTGAAATCATGCAGATAATCCAGAGAGAATGGGAAAGAGCAAGCTGTGGAGCAAAGTCCATAAAAGTATTAATTGTATATTATTGCCTACAATGATTCATGCTTAAAGCCTACCTCAACTTTACAAATATCACTCTGCAGTGAAATGCCAATTACTCCCAATTTCCCCCACGAACACACACAGTGATGTTGTTCTGGCAGGTTGATACAGGGCCGCAAAGACATAATCCTTTTCATTTATGGAGAATCCATTTTAATCTTTTCCTTTTTTAATATATTTTATCCTGTGCATAAATCAGTATCAATGTCAGTTTAACAAACGGTGACGAGATCTGCAAGACATTCCAACTGGCAATATTAAACGGGAGATACAGGAATGGTGGTTTATCACATTGTACACATATGCAATCAAAAGAGGCTTTTTTAGGCAGAAAACAGGAGGTGTTGTAGACTGCAGTATGTTTGTTTTACTTATGCCCAAATTGTTAGGCGGGAAATTAGCACATTATGGACCTGATCCTCACCTGGTGCAAATAGGCCTGATCCTTTGTCACAGGGAGACTTTCAATCCTTGGACATATTACAAATTCATCCAAATTAGGATAACATGTCCTGCAGCACACAGAGCCTTACCCATCAGGGTGTCCTCATCAGCTGTATGAAATATGCAGTGGGTTTCAAACTACTGAAAGGTGTCTTTAAAGAAGTGAAGCAATTATCAGGGAAACATTAGGATGTTCCTTGTTAAATGCATGACAAAAAAAAAAAGTTTTAAACTGGTTTTGACATGAATTTAGGTGGAATATTTTTTACTGATTTTTGCATAGAGATTTTGAACACTTCTTAACTCAAAGCTTGCAATGAAACTAGTAAAGGTGGAACGTGTGAAATAACATGGATCAAAGCTTATGTCTGCATGGATCCCTACAAGGTGAAACTGTGGAGTTTTGCACACCTCCAAAGTAAAAGGATTTTCATCCATTCTATCCACTAGCCCAAAGCCAGGCACCATAGAGTCAGATGTCTCCTGGGAGACAGTAAGCTTGTGAGATCCCAAATCTGAGTTCTCCTCCAAAGAGGAGGAATTTCAGATAATTATGTGAACCTGTGGGTGCTTCCAAAAACCAAACAGAACCTTTGAACCATTGAGGTTTGCCCACTAGCAGAGGAAACAAACTTCTCTGGAAAGCAACAGCAATATTAGGACATAGTCAAAATAAAAATGTAAATGTTATTCTTCCAAAATTGTCTTCATGTTCTTCTGAGTGCTTTTCAGGATAAGGAAATGTATTTAGCTAATTGATTCTGAGCACAGAGCGTGTGCTGTGAAAATACATGCACGCATCCACAGATGATACATTATACAAAGCATCAACAGAAGCTTGAGCCTCTCATTGAGAGACTCCATGAATTTTGTTATTTACATGAATATAAATTAACTGCTTTGATCTAAGATCGTTAATAAAACAACTAAGCACTGAAGTCTCCCAGAAGGAAAGTAAGGCGGGCATGTATTAGGATGCTTTTAATTAGTAAAACTGGGAGTGCTGAACAGTATGTACACAGAGAGGGGAAAAGAGTAAAGGCAAACACATTATTCTTAAGACGTATTGTAATTCGATAAACAAAGCACATGGTTTGGAATGTAGACGCCTTAAGCTGGTACAATAACCAGGGCAGTGGAAAAAAGCACACAAACAAAACACAGTAATTGAAGACGAAAATAATTTAAATGAATTAAACAGTTCCCTTTCAGCAGTAATATCTTGGCAAATGAAGCCTAAGCAGCACTAAGTAACTGGTGTGTGATAGACGAATAACGCCGGGGACTCAAAGGAGAAGCAGCAAATGGTCTGTTTTGACTCAGAAGTGCGAGATGGGGCTGGATGGCTCAGGTGGTTGATGACGATGATGGGGATTTTGCAGCAGCTTGGTGAAACTGGGGAATATCAGGATTCAGAGTGCAGGTAGATCACCTGTGGCATCAGCCCCCATGGAAACTGGTGGAGTTGTTTGTGTCTTTCTTGCTACATTTGGGCAAAGCCCAGTCTGCTCATCCTCTTCCCCAGCTTAGGGATGTCCTGGTTTTGTACCTCCGAGGCGGAAATCCTACCTGCCAGGATCCCATGGCAGAACTTCCCCCAGGGTCTTCCCTCAGTTAAGCCAGGAACACGGCCCATCCTGCTTACTCAGCTGTCCCCTGTCTGGAGACTACCACTGCCAGCAACCCCTGGTCTGAAAGGGCTGTGCCCCTGTGACAGACATGCTGGCTTGCGCCTGTGCCTAAAATCCAGTGCTCTGTTATAGATACCATCGACTGTCACTTTATTACCTACCTATTTACCTGTACGCAGACCCAGAGTGCTCACAGAACAAGCTCAGGCCTCAGAAGCTGCCAGTCCAGCACCTTCCGCCACCACTAAGGCGGCGTCGACACTACAAGCTAGAGGTGTCCTTCCCCTGGTTGGGTACAAGTACTTGCCCCCGCTTCCCCTGAGCAGGCACGAGGATAAAGAGGAGTGTAGCCGCAGGAGCGTGGGTGGCATGGCTGAGCTGGTTTCAGATGGGTTTGTACGTGCCATGGCTCACGGTGCTTCTGCTGCTCCTACCTGTGCGACCGCAGCGACACTGCGATTAATACTTGCGCTAGTGTGCACAGGCAGGGGAGTCACACCCCTACTCGTAGTGTAGACATAGCTTAAAATTCATGTCTAAGAGAAACATGCTTCCCAAGCTGTCCCTGAGATGGTCAACTTTTCTCCCTCTCTTGACCACTTTGCTTCCAGAAAGGCACCATACAGCACTGGGGCTCCATAGAGGCAGAGAACGGAGTCATACGCAGGTTAAACGGCTCATACTTCTCAAGGCAGCCGGTGACAAGCGCTTTTGTATGATGGAACAGCCAGCCGGCCTCATTTAACCTGGAGATGATGTGTAGCTCTGGAGACACACTGCTCAGCTCTGTGCAGTTAGCACACTGGTAGCAGGGACTGTCTAGAAACACGCCTCGTAACAAAACCTGCTAGATATTTTTAATGGAATTTTTTGGGATAAAAAAGGAAGCTTTTTAATTTTTTTTTTTTTGCAAAAAGGTTTCATTTCCCCCCAGTTTTCAGTGTTTTTGTTTTTGCATTTTCATTTTTTGGTTTTTCCTTTTTTGTTTATTCAGTTTTCATTTTTGTTTTTCAGCTTTTCCTCTCCCCCCGCCCCTTCTAGTGGCAAAATGGAAAAAGGAGAAAAGAGGAGAAAGGGAGAAAAAGAAAAAAGGGAGGAGAAACCAAACATCTGAAATTTTCAATAAAAAATTTGTGAAAAATTTCAAATAAGCAAAAACAAATTGCCTTTTCAAAGCCTACCTGGCTTTGGCATGAATATTTTGGGGATGGCCACTCGCAGCATGTGACATGACCCAGGCCTGCAGGGTTAATGGGAGGAGCTACACTCCAGCTGCTGACAAGGGCTTACCTGGGACCTGCAAAGCCCAGTCGCAGTGTGATGCTCTGCCCCTGAGGTCTGATTGGTGGAGATCCAGGGCAGCTGATTGGCCCACTTCCTCTTCTTAAGCTAGCAGCCGGCCTAGGAAGCTGTTTGAACCTGGGTTCTGCCCTGCCATGGACTGCGTTCCTTGTGTTTCCTGTTTCCCAGCAGTTTGGCTGCTGCCTCTGACCCCCTGGTATCCTGACCTGACTCTGGTTCCCGACTCATGGTTCTGAGCTCCAGTTTGTCCCCTGGTGTTCTGACTCTTGACTCCAGTCTTGTGATTTTGGACTCTGGCTCTGACCTCTAGGTCTGGCAGACCTGAAAGTGGGAGTGATGGAGAGGAACAGCAAAGTAATGAGGTAAAACAATAAAAATGCCAAGTTATTTTCTATGGCTTACAAGTGCTGAGCCCCCAAACTCGGTTTACTTCCTGCATCTTGCTTTTGGGTGCCACCACATATTCGTGTTGCACTCAGGTAGGTCTCCCTGGGGTGCTGGTAACCCTTCCAGATATGAGCCAGGAGAAGGGACCTGCTGTGATGCATAGTGTGTTGAGGAAACATTTAGAGCAATCATTTCCCAGCCTTCCTTGGCATGGACCCCTATGCATGGTGTGACCTCCCTGAATGCAACTGCAAAGCCCCTACCCTCTCCACTTCTAAGCCCCTCTTAAAACCCACATCCACTGTGCTGCCTACAGGGAAATCTCTTTGTGGTTTGCACTCCCTGATTTCTGACCATCTGTTTGTCTGTCTGGCCATCCTTATGCTGTGCTCTCTCTGGGGTAGGGGGTTGTCCTTTCTTGTATGTCTCTGGAAATGGCCTGGAACACGTAGGTGCTGCTGCAAACAAATAACAGATTTCAGCAGGAGGCTGTAAAACTATTGCAGCCCATAATGTAGCTTGGAGCACAGAGAAAGCAAAATGTTTAGCTAAAATGCACATTGCGACATCATGTCAGTACGGTGTATGAAGAGGCACCTTTCACTAAAGCCTCTGCATTATTGATCCACCTTTCTGATTACAAAAAGCAACAGAGGGTCCTGTGGCACCTTTAACACTAACAGATGTATTGGAGCATGAGCTTTCGTGGGTGAATGCCCACTTCGTCAGACGCATGATTACAATTAACCAATACATGGTAATAAGTGATCCATGCCTGACAGGCTCCCATGCTTCAAATGTTTACCGTCAGCAAAGGATAAATCCTGATATAGGCCCAAGTTTCTCTCCTCCTCTCCTAATCAATAGTAACTTAATTCCTTGAACTAATAGCTTGCCATCATTTTAACTGGAATGAAGGCTTGAGTCTGTAAAAATGCCAATCACGAGTTTCTATTTATTTTGTAAGGAAATAAGAGAGAAGGCAGAATATCTTGTTTAAAGAAATGCAAAGGTTCAGGGAGACAGAAAATAACAGTCTAAAGGTAGTTGCTTAAGTGCTTGCAGTCAATACATTCCAGATGTTTTTAACAGATTTAGTGAATGAAGTGTGTTCCTTTTCTGGAGGTAAAACTGACTGCATTGCTTTTTGCTCTCATTGAAGCCTGATTCAGTTGCTGCCTGTTTACTTGAATATTTTTTCATTTCACATAAGAACGGAGACCCATGACTATAATTTTAATGGTCAGACAAAACCCATAAATGCTGTTCCATTAAGAGTTAATGATATTAAATCAAGCTAGAGGAAGTGTGGATTTTCCAGACAAACTGAAACCTTTGAGGTACAAGTTTTACTTCATGCTGTTTGTTTGGTGAGTGGCGAAGAGGACAGGCTTGTGGTTAAGGAACTGGACTGGAATCCAGGAGATTTGGGTTCAATTTCTGGCTCTGATGTAGACTCCCTGTGTGACCTTGACCAAGTCACTTAGTGTTTCTGTGTTGTAATTCTCCACTTGTAAACTTGGGTTAAAAGAACTCCCATTTCCTCGCTCGTGGTCTGACTTGTGTACGTGGGACTGCTGTCGTATATCTCTGTCTGTGCCGCACCTAACACGATGGGGATCTTGACTGGGGCCTCTATCGGCCTCTAAATAAACTTTGAAAATCTGGAACTCACATGGGCCAGCTCAGTTCTACAGCAAAGTTAATGGCTAATTGCAATGCATTCTGGGGCAACAAGAGGAAATGAGGAACCACCCAGTACCAAAAGATGTGAATGTGTTCAGATTTCTGTGCTGGGTGACATCAAGCTGTGTTTGGGGACCAAGAAGGATGGACATTTGGCCCATATTTCTGACGGATTCCATGCTCAGCTTTTGCTTTCTTTGCCTTTCACCATTAAGGAAATCAAACTTAGGAAAAGCCAGGCTATGAATGTTGAACTTAAAAAGAGTGGGTGGGAGGAGGGGAGGGTGGAGGGTGGATAAGCACTGAGAAATGTGGATGTCTGTTCAAAGCTGCTCCAAACGTATCTCACACACTCTTTGCTCAATACATGAAATAATGATACATGTAATGAGAAGCTGGTTGCAGTGTTGGTCCAATAAAAAATATTCCCTCGCCCACCTTGTCTCTTAGAAGAAGCTGGACATTTTATGTGAATGGAAAATCCCAGAATCACAAGGGAAAGCCAGAGGGATCCCAAGATCCTGCTGAAGCCAGTCAAAGTTGCAAGTGCTCAAGCACTATGTAGGGTGTGTCCCATAGAAATGAGAGGTGCTGGAAAATATCTCTTAGGTTATCCAGGGGGAATGGATTGAATGACCTAACGGGTCTTTTCTGTCTCTAATTTCTGTAATTCTAGGCTCTTTTATGATACCTTGGGCTAGTGGTTCTCAACCTATTTGCCACTGTGGGCTGCATATGTCGCTCTCTGTGCTATGTGGGCCGCATCCACCCAATATATATACTACCTGTATGGCCCTGAGGATGTCACATGGGCTGCAGCTGTGTGCTGCTAGGGCCGCAAGCAGCCCGTGGGCCGAGAACCACTGTCCTGGGCCTTATTCTTGTTTACACTAAGGTTCTTTGACACCACTTTGGCAGTGTATAAAGGGATCTTAAAGTGAAAATAAATGATGTTTACACCTTTGCACTGCTAGAGCTGTATGAAGAAGCCTTAGGCAAATGAGAATCAGGTCCCTATTGCAGATCCTGCCCCCTGGAATACCATGAAACCAGCCTCTCTTGGAAACGTCACTATTTCCACATTTGGGTCAAGTTCTCCAACATGCAGAGAGGCCAGCACATGGCCTAAGTATGAGTGGCCCCTTCAAAATAGGGCGTAAGTGGCATCTCTAGTCCTCTTCACAGAGGGAATTTGCCCCTCTGACACTGTTGTTTGCATTAGGGCTGATCAGCATTGTTTTGGGATGGTGTCCTAGCAAGTGCTGGTGTGAATCCATATTACAAGCAACAATCATGGGTCCTGCATTTAGACTCCAACAGAGTCATGGTCTGAAGCACACATTTACTGTTAAACATGCGAGCAGACCCAGCATGTGCTCAGGTTCTCTGGATGAGGTGCCTACAAACCAGCTGAGTTGCTCACTGGTTTGCTGGTATGATTGGTAATTTGTATTTGTTTTTTTTAATCGCTATCCTGGCGAACTGAGCGAACAGCCCAGTGATTAGGGAAGCAGCAGTCAGACTATGGGGTCTGCTCCAAAGGCCACTGAAGTCAGTGGGAGACCTTCATGGGCACCTTCCAATACCCACTTATGCCTTGGAAGAGCTTGTTTTGCTAGAGTTCATTTGAGACGCAGAATTAACCATAGCCCCAGATGAAACCCGAACATCTGTGTTCACCATGACCCCTTCACTGACAGCAAGCCAGCAATGACAGCGGAGTGTAACCATACATGACAGAGAAAGGAAAACAGTCACTTTAAAGAATGAATGTGCTCTTCCCAACCTGATAGTCCCCATGGACCTGAAGAACAGAGAGCAATCTCATTGTAAAATATTCATAGACAGCTGCTCTATAGCATTTATCCCAGTGTTATTTAAATCTTGAGCTACTCTATAATTAAAGCATTTATGTTTCAGATGCTTAACAGGGTGTTTTAAATGTTTAGGTCTTGTAAATGATGTTTATTTATGGCTAGCTAATTAAGCTAACGGAGCTGACACTGGTTGGTCTCCGTTCCAGTCCAAGCAATGAGCAGTGGTATTCCCTGTTAACTTTAAAGAGACTGGTGTCAGAGGAAATCTCCGGGCACTCATCCGTTTGTCATGAGTGCAGTCTTGCTAGCTTCATCGTCCCTCTGCATACTGCACCAGTCCATTCCCCAACACAGAATCAGAGCCAGTGTGGTAGCAACAGGAATTTGCTCATGGTGTAGGCCAGATATAAGTTATTTTCTCCAGTGTAGTTCACCCCCGCTCCGAGGCCATGTAACTTCCACCCTTTGCTCAAGATTGAGGCTAACACTGCACCACTCCAGGAGTAGCCCCAGAAGACGGAGTGACTTGGAGACATCTGTCTGAGTCATAATTCTCCCCTACTGCCCCCTTGCTCCTGGGTGGGGGGGGCTAGGAACGGTAGTAATTTTCATCTGGCCTTCGCCAACAGAAAATTACTATCCCTCCCATGCCAGTTCAGCATCGAGCAGGGGTATGTGGAACCAGAGCTGTGTCGACTGTCCACCCATCTGCTCCGGGGAGGGAGGAACTGGGTGATGTTTTTTACTTGGCAACACTGCTGGCGTGACATGAGGGTGAATTAGGATGATCAGACAGCAAATATGAAAAATCGGGACAGGGTAATAGGAGCCTATATAAGAAAAAGATCCAAAAATCGGGACATCTGGTCACCCTAGGGTGAATTTTCATGAATGTTTGTAGCAGGTGGAATATGGACTGATTCACAATGTAACACTGGCCAAGCATTATTTTGTTCCTCTCTAGTGGATAGACCACATAAGGGACTACCAGCCTGTAACTGCTTTCAGTGGTTGAGATCTGTCCTTTATGGTTAGAGGTCCAGCTTGATTCCCAGTGGATGACGCACCAGGGCTTCAATGCTTAAGCGATGGGCCCATCCTTCAGTTCCATGACAATCTCAGCCAGGGTGCAGAAACGATGTGTAAAGTAGGGCAGGTAACTTTTTATTGTCATTTTACTGTCTGCAGAAAAACTGGCAGCAAGTCAGCTTCCCAATGCAAAAAGCTCCACTCAATCAGATTTGTGACGACTGGTTCTATAAAACAAATTATTGATGGTGATCAGAGTGTAATTCAATGAACATTTCCCTGGTGTGGAGCAGAGAGGTGCCCTGTATAGATTTTACAGGGCCAGATGGTTAGTGCGTTTGCCAAATGTCACATTTAAATTCATGACATCTCCAACTGCTGCTAACCAGTATGGTTTAGCTAATCATGACCCTAAATTACTTTAACGTTTTGAAAAAAACAACATATAACTATTCTCAGGCCAGCACAAGAAGGGTTTCTGTGTTAATTTCAGGACCCATCTGTGCTTTTAAAGTGGCAAGAATAGCTCTCAAAAAAAACAAAACAAACAAACAAAAAAAGGCAGAGTGAATCAACCAACCAATGATTTGGCTGAAATGTAAGGAGAGTTACATGGTATAAGAATGTCTAGATCGCTCCCTCTTTGATTTTCCCTTTCCATGTAGTATGCAGGCTCCTGAATTATGTGGGGGCATCATCTGAAAAATACTTGTCTTTTCATTAAATAAACCGGAAGAGAAAAGCCTGGAAATGGTTGATGCAGAAAATCTGGCAGAAGTGAAGACAAACGTGCAGTATTTTTCTAGGCGCTGCTAAGCTGCGTGCTGGGCTATAGAGCTCCTTGGCATCTATGAGTGGGGTCTGGTTCACTGAACTCCACTGTGATGTAGAACATGGAAGTGAACACTCTTCCTATGCAATTGCTAAAGCGGCTTTATAGCAAAATTAATAACGTGGAAAATATAGGACAATGCATTCAACAACGAATCTCTCCTTTGCTTAGGAGAGATTTATTGCTTTATTGCTTCCATCAGTGTCTTACTAGAATCTTAAAAGTTATTATAATTCATACCCCTTAAATCACAATAGGATTCCTCTGGGCTACTCCGTTGTACCTGACTTGTACCTATAGAGTGACCCCTGAACAAGCAGCAGTCAGCCAATATTTCAACACAAAGGGACAAGTTATGGATCCCTCCCTCCCCACTCATAAGCAGTTTCTCAAAAAAGTCCTTCCAGTGACTTCAGTGGGACTAGCTCCGAGGGCCTGCACACTGTGGGAGTAAGGGCTCTCCAGACTGGGCCAGCATGAGTTCAGAGTGACAGAAAGGAGGACTGCACCTTCTTTCAACCAGGTATTGTCCAATATTTGTCCACCCCACCAGTGAAATCCATTCAACGGTGTGTGCAATGTGCAGCACCGTAGGTTTAAATAGTTGCTCCTCTTTACACGGGAAGAGTTTTCCATTGCATTTGTCTCAGAGTGAGGAACTTGCAGAAGGTTTGGTTAGAGTGGATGGGAGTCTATAAAGCTCAGTGCTCAGCTAGATATGGGCCGTTACTGTAGAGTTGTAATAGGCGTAGTCTGAGAAATGGTCCTGCAGTTCTCCTCTGACTTAGATCATGTCTTTAAAAATGAGGGCAAGAACAGAAACCACTGCAGTGTCCTCTCTAGCTCCACCTGGTGCCCAATGGTCAGTCCCGCTAGATCTGGCCAATCATCTTTTATTTCTCTGTAAATGTACATTTATAGCCCTGTATAAATAATTAATAATTAGAGTATTTAATGGCATGAACAGAGTGTTAATATGCAGGATTAATTGGGTCCTTTCCCCAGTACTTCAGACCCTGTTGGGTCTCACTGACTGAGGCTATTACTTTCCACTAATACATGACGATGGAATAATTAGAGTGGTGAAACACTCTGGAGATGCACCGATCGAGACTGACTTTATAGAGAGGACTGAGCGTGCAGATCTACCAAGCAGAGACAATTGACTTTTATTACAAAAGTTCCACCAGCGGACTTCCTATAATGCCCATCAGAGTGAATGATGGATTCCATTACCTGCAGGTGGAGGGGGCATGCACCAGCCTGTTGCTTAATGGAGCAAGTAGATATGCCCTAACATTCCACCCATGCCAATATGGGATGTTAATGGACAGCAGCAGCCCAAACAATGTGCCGTGGAGAACAAGCCCCCAAAGGAATTTAAAATGAGTCATGTTCGGTCTCTCTCAGTAGGAAGGGGGAATCCAGGGAGCAGCACATTCCGATGTGAACAGCTTTAATCCGGATTGATGCAAATTTATGGCATAAAATGACATGGAAATATATGTAAATGTTGTCAATTATGGTAAAGCAAAGAAGCACATGGATAGAATATTCCATAAAATGTCTTTTACACACTTCTGGAGTTCCTTTAAAAAAAACCCTTAGAAATATCAGTGAAGTGGAATTGAGTTTGGATGTTCTAAAACCATTAAGTTGGGACCATTTTTTAAAACTGCTTATTAATCTAACCTTGCCTGATAGGTTTTCAAGAGAACATTTTTCTTTACCGTAACATCATACCTTTACAAAGCTGGGAAATGTCAACCCTTGATTTACTGACAAAGCAGACAACTGCCGTCAATTATATCACCTGAGATCAGTTCATCTAACTTGAGATTATGTTAGCTGCTGTAAAATTCAGGCATTTGATACAATCATGTCTAGTTAAAATGCGGAGGATAACCTACATTTTAAAAATGCTGTAAAAAGAACAAGTGAAACCAGGATGAAAATGTATAAGACATGGAGTCTGGATTTGAATATAGCATTTGCTGTGTGGTGGAGAAATACTGCTTTTTTGCACAGTTGAAAACTGGTGTTTAATGGAACAGGTGCTGCAGGAGGGCTGAGACTTCAGCATTCAAGTCCAGAACCCACTCTGACCTGGTGCACATTAAAAATTCCCAGGTAGTATTGTTCATTTAACACAACAACGGTTCATACCAGCCGTTCTTTGTTCACAAAGTTGTGTGAGTAGAGCAACACGTTTGCAAATTTCTAAGCGTGATCACTTGTTGCTTCACACACAGAACAACACCTGTGAAAACGGAAGGTTCACAAAGAGAGAAGGCAGGCAAATAAGCAAAGAAGAACGTTCTACCAATCACTTTAACGTCATTCAAATAGAACTGTTAGTTAGATGCATTATCTAGCTAGCGGTATAGGTACATATAACAACTTAGATTGTAACTTTTTGGACAGGGACTCTCTTTTTGTTCTGTTTTTTGTACAGGGCCTAGCACAATGGTGTCCCGGTCCAGGAGTGGGGCTGCTGGTTGCTATTGCATTAGAAATAAGAGTTCCCGTGGCACCCATCATCACTGTTGCTTCTGAGTGTCCGACTGGGTAAAGCTCACTTCATAACACTGGTCACTCAGACAAGTAATACATTCAGCAGCAAGTATGACTGTTCTTGCCTGGCTTACCCTGCCCCCATGATCCTCATTCCTCATAATATCTAAGGACAAATGATATGCTAAACCCAGGGTTGTGAGTTCAATCCTTGAGGGGGCCATTTAGGCATCTGGGGCAAAAATCTGTCTGGGGATTGGTCCTGCTTTGAGCAGGGGGTGGGACTAGATGACCTGCTGAGGTCCCTTCCAACCCTGATATTCTATGATTCTATGATATGGCTGCCTGTCAGAACATACCCATTTGTGTCTTATATGCACGGTAGTATGGTTAGCTCTAGGAACCTAGGCAAGTGGGCCAATTCTCCATTGCTCTGCATTGTGTGTAGTCATCTATGCCGGGGAGAAAGTAGATGTCAACTGCCATTTCATTCTGGTAGCATTTTACATCCACTCTGATCTGATGTAAATTATGACACACGGTGCAGGACAATGGGAAGTCAGTCCCTGGATCTCCCTTGTGATACTAGTCAGGTACCTTTGGGTTCTGAGATCTTGAGACTGGTGTATGAAGCATACTGGTGTAGAAACTTCCAGGGCTGGGTGGGACACTTTTTCCAAGAGAGCTTAGAGGAAATTGTGCCAGATCTTAAAAATAGGTCTGAAATGGGAAATGGCCACCTTCAGCGTGTGGTAATAGAATGCATAGCTGCTCTTCACCAGGTCACCAATTCCAAATCAGCTGCAAGTTAGCAATGACAGAATGTGACCTTCTGTTGGGTTTTCGGTAGCCTACAGGCAATAAACTTGCCATTTTCAAACTTGCCTGGTATCTACATATTCGTGCCAATGTTAATGTGGCTAGCTCAGTGCTGGAGCAGTTAAGACACAGCAGCACACAATTCAGCGCCGGCTCTACACACTTGCCCAAAACCTTGGTAATTACCTTTGTGGCTAGCCCTCTGAAGTCCATGCTGCCATGGACTAACTGCTACCAGTACCTGAGCTAGCTAGATTAAAGTTAGGTCAGGTATGTCTACCTCAGCAGCAATCACACCCTATGTCTGCAGTGTAGACATACCCATAACTGAACTTGGTAGCCTATGGGTTGTTCATGAGCTTAGATGAAATATTCCTCCAATAATTTCAAATCAAGCAAAATGATTAAATATCCATCTTTTAGTTCACTTCTAAACCTGAAAATGTGGGGGCAAATATCTAATCAATTAGACATTAAGTTCAGAGGGTTCACCCAGCTCTATCTACAGACATGCATGCTGGTGACATAAGTACTTTTAAACAAGGAGGCGCTACAGGTTACAAGAAAAAGCACAACTTAGGTCAACATTTATCTTGACTGTCATCCTTGTTTGTAACAGTAAATCTGTTCCTGATAAATAACAGGAGAAATTTTTACCTTGGAGTGAAAAACTCATGCTTCGGTTAAACCTCAATTATATTTCCAAACAATATTTATCAGATTTTCTAATGTGTGCTTAGTGCAGTTCAATTTCCTGCTATCAGTCAAGTGGCGGAACTT
Source organism: Emys orbicularis (assembly GCF_028017835.1). NCBI lineage: Eukaryota > Metazoa > Chordata > Testudines > Emydidae > Emys > Emys orbicularis. Next base: position 2,689,289 of record NC_088705.1, on the reverse strand, counting down.
GGAGAGCTGTGCTGAAAGCGTTATTTTTCATAGATGAAATGGAATGTTCAAAATGGTAACAAGGTAGAGCTACTATCCAAAGGGCATCATTAAAAATGAACTACTACCCGTGTGCATCTTGGTTTTTTTTTTTTAATGAAATGCCAATGTGTTTCTAAATGCACTGCATTGTTCTTTTCAGAACAAGGGAAGTGACTATGTATTTAGAAAAGCTATTTTCTAGGATGTTGGAATTGTAACTTCACTTTTGGAATTCTGAGTGATAAAATAAACACCGCTGTAATCTCACAAGTCTGTATCTATTTCAACAATATCTATTTCTGTATCTACCTATCACACTATTTTATGCAAAAAGCCTTCATTATGTATTCATATACTTGGAATGTATACTGAATCAGGAAATACAGCTTTAAGCTTGAATTTGCAAGCTTAATTCTGCTCCTGCTGATAGGTGTATTATAAAATTGTCTTGAATTAGAAACTCACATAACATTCCAAGATGCGTGCATTTAATAAATTGTGATGTGTAATATGATTCTATTAATGGGAATTAAGCACAGACTTAAAATTAAACATGTGCTTTGCTGAATCAGGACCCTTGTACTACATATGCAACAAAAATAATTCTTAATCACTTAAAACTTTATTTTTCCTTTTCCTTAAAAAAAGCAAAGTGAGTAGTTGGCAGGTTGTTTTGTCTTTGGTTTTAATATTTTGTATCTGGCCTCTCTTAGTAACCCCCAGACAGGTGCCATAAAAATACATTAAATACATTCCCTATTGATCTAGTCATATGCAAGGTATGGAATTTAAAAGTCCGCCTACTTCTATGCTATATTTTGTATGTATGTTTGTTATATATTTTCATGCTTCACTTGTCCAGAAATGGCTGAACAGATTCTCCACTAACTTTCCAAAGCAAAACAATGATGTGGAGACCTCAATCATGGAAAGTTTAAGTCCACTGGGGGATTTTTGAGAAAATTATGGCCAAGTGAAAATCAGGGTGTGTAATGGGAGATGTTTTTCAACTTCGGTCTAGTTCTTGCTAGGGCAAAACACTATAATAGGAGAAAGAGTTTGCAGTGATAGTGCTGCTCGTAATAATTCTCATTCCTGTGTGCATACCGCTGTGAGAGAATTTCATCCACAGTGGTATGGTGTAGTGGTATGAGCAGAGTAATGAGGATCAGAAGTTCCTGTTTTCTAATCTTGGTCCCTTTCTCATCAGTCCATCCCTATTCAGCAAAGCACTTAATCATATAATTAAGTCCCGTGAGTAAAATCCTGTCACTGCTGAAGTCACTTGGAGTTTTGCCACTGACTTAACTGGAGTCATAGCATGTGCTTAAAGGTAATCATGCACATACATGCTTTCTGAATAAGGATCAATTTAAGCTTAAATGCTTTGCTGAACTGGGGCCTAGATTCTGGCAATATTTTCCTTTGTGCCCACAGGTAAATCCCTTAACCTCTCTGCCTCGGATGCTCCACGTGTACAAACTTGGAAGGTATTTGCCTAACTCAAAGTACTGCAAGGTAAAGGAGAATATTTGGGAAAGGCTCTCAAAAATGCAAAGGATGTTGTTATTATTTAGCTCAGTGATGTGCTTCAGAAAGTGGTGAGCTCTAGAAAAGGAGGTGCTAAGACAAGTGTTGGGCAAACTAGGGGTAGCTAGAGAACAGATTTTAGAGACTTGTACGGAGGAAAGCTATAGCAGTATCATTCACACGTGACCGCAATCACTCCAGCCTTGCTAGTACAGCACAAAATTACATGTTCTCGCCAGAGAAATAGGAAGGGCTGATAACGAAGCCAGCTTGGATTTGCTTTCTTATCTGTATTTTACACACATGCCCTCTCATTCCCTCTACTGTACCCTCCCCCCTTTCCAGTGTCCAGGTTGTTTTTTTCAATGCTTCCATTTATTTTGCATATAATGGGGGAGTTTTGTACCTAGCGGTTTTTAAGCCCCCACCAAGACTGGTGGGAATTAGAGAATTTAATTTCCCATGTTCCAGAGTCAGCAGCGGTAGACACGTGGCTGCAGAGGACTGCTGGTCCTAGAAACAGCACCGCAGCAACTGGGCAGGCTCCAGTCCTGCTCCTTCCGTCAATAAGCAATGCTCCAACCGGGCTGCAGTAATTGCGCCGCTTCTGCATGTGCAGGCCTGTTTAAAGATCAGACTCCTGCATGCAAATCCCACCTGCAGTTACCCACTGAGGCCAGCTGGGGTTGTGTGAGTGCAACTACAGGACTAATTTGCCCCTGGGTCATTTTTCTGGATGCACAAAGAAACCTGTCCACGGTCTTAGGTTCCTCACCCCCCGCATTGTCCTACTGAAAGTAATTAAAGCCCTCATTGAGGGGGTTTAAAAACCCGTGTAGCGTTAAGCTCCTGATTAAGTGCTTTGCTGAATCAGCACTAAAGGACAGGGATGTGCTGCCAGTGTTTGAACACGAGCATCCCCCAAATTCTTCCCCTGTACACTCTGATAAAGGCTGTGCAATCAATTAAGGGAGTCACTCCAGATTTGCACCACTCTGGCAGCAGATGCTGGCCCCATACATGCACCTCACTTAACAATGTATTTAAGTGCACTAGAATCCAGGAGGAAGATTTTTCAAAAGCATCTGAGGCTGGGGTTTTCAAAAGGATCTATGGGAGATAGGCTCCCAACTCCTACCGACCGTCAGATGGAGTGGTGCTCCTAAGTCCCTTAGGTTCCTTTGAAACTCTCCCCCTAGCTGGTTATCTAATTTCATGTCACATGGGAAGGGGTGGGACTAGAGCTACATAAGCCAGAAGCATGTATCCCACCAACTGGGAGCAGCAAGGGGAAAAAGAAGATCATGTGGAATAATGCCAAGTAGAGCTAGAAAATACCACTGAGTGATGGACAGTGTAGTGGCTAGCAACTGGGATTCAGGACTCCGGCATTCCATCCTTGGCTAGGCTGTGGAGTTTCTGTGTGACCTCATGGAATCGCTTGGATTGCGTTACACTTGGACACACCGATCCTGTGCCGTAGTCGAAAGTGGGACGGACAATGGTGTTTTGAGAGGTTTTGTTAATTAACATTTGTAAAATGCACTGAGACCCCCAGATGAAAACTGCAAGAGAAGAGCAAAGTCCCATGATTTTCTAGCCCGTCCCAATGGAAATGGTTTCCTGGGGAAACTTCCATGATCTAGTCCAGTCTAATTTCAAGGGATGGGGAAGACACAGGAAAATCAGCATCTCTTTATTTGTAGCAGCTGGGGAAGCTGAGAGGAACTGAAGCCAGGGAACGTGAAATGGAATGCACCCCGGTATTCACACCCTACTCACGGTCCTCATAATCCTTCTACAAAATATGCCTCGGGAAGTATCATGTGTAAACTAACACACTGGTCATCGGTATTCCTATGCAATGTTTGTATGAAACGCACACTAAGAGTTACGGACACATTGTCAGCTGAAATTACCAGACAAGTCTGGGAAGGGGCCAAACCTGTTTCTCAAAGCGAAAGGACAAGCTGACACCTCCAGCCAAGTGTCATACTGGCAATTGCCAGTCAAGTGGCTGTTCTTTGGCAATGGTGGGGGGGGGGCAGGAACAGATCGATCCGCATTTTAGCAAACAACATGGAACCTCTGTCACCAGGAGACTCCATGTCTCTGTCCTCACAGTGGGAGGGCGCTTTACCTAGAGGTAACCCTCAGGGAAATGCATTTCAAGGGGGACTGGACTGGACTCTAAACGTCAGGGGCAAAAACGCCCCGAGAATTTCCCTTTCTCTCTTGCCTAAGAAAACAAAGGAACCAGCCTTTGGACGTTGGGAGGGGTTCTGACCTGAGGAGTTGGTCAGCCCTGTTGCTGGGAACAGGTGGTAAGGGTTAGCTACGAGAAAGCGTTTTCTCTTTATTTCTCTTGTAACCATTTCTGACTTTAATACCTTGCACTTGTATCTCTCTCTTTGTAGTTAATTAAACTTGTTTGATTTTTTTAATCAAAACAAGTCCAGAGTTGTGTTCAAACTAAATTATTTGGTAACTCCAGTTAAAGTACCAAGCTACTGGCCCCTTACAGGGGCAAAGGGCCTTTAATATCTGAACTGTCCAGGAGAGGGCTGGACGGTGCAGAACACATGTTTTGGGGGGAAATCTGGGACAGAGTGTGTTGGGGTCACCCTGCAAGTGGTAATCAAGGCTGGTGGAAGCCAGAGTGGGGCTGGTGTGTTGCTGACAGGCTGCTGGGGTCAATGTTGCTGGACCAGAGCTGTGGCTGTCCATAGACACTCGGGGTGTGACCTGCATGCTGCTTGTGAGCACCCCAGGAAGGCAGCTACAACAACAAAACATTGTGAGGCACCCTAGGGTGCAGGGCAGGCGGTAACACAACCCCTCACTGGTCTGGATTGTACCCTGGAATGGGACAGAATGGAAATCCCCGAAATAGTTACCTGTGGCCCAGCCATAAATAAACACTCTAAAACTCTCCAGCTCCCTCCCAGCTGGAGAGACTTCTCCTTAGTTATGCACATGCTTAATCGATCAATGAATAATTAATGTTATTAAAATAATGTGGCATTCATCAAGAATTCTAAATGGACAGAATAATTTACCACTCACACCCTGTCTTGTCTCTTTATTGCGAGGTAATTGGAAGATGGCTATTAAGGGCCAGAGGAGATGGAAGTATTCTGACAGGCGGAGTGTGGGAGCCCAGACCCTCACTGGCTGCCAAACTGCAGTGTGGGGATTCTATATGACGGTGCACAGCTCTGGTCCTGGGGCTACCTGTTGCCCCTGTGACATGTTAGTGCAGCTCCAAGGCTGTGCTGCTAACTGGCAGGGGGCTGTAACAGCCACGAGACGTGGTCCAGGATCAGTGCAGCAGATTGACCTCACAACCACATCTCCTCCACCCCCGTTTCCACACACCCCCCCCCGCTCCATTTGCCTGCTCTGCCTGCAACAGGGTGGTCTGATGCTGCATACGAGCTCCCGTGGCTGCTGGGGGAGCATTCTGACATTGGGTGCGGGAGAGAGGATGGCTCGTCCCTGAGCTGCATAAGTGGCTTTATGGGCAGACTCTACTGCACTGCTGCAGTGCGAAATGTGGTCCTACCCTGGAGGATGTGGCCCATTCTCTTCAGTTAATGTGCAGCGTGGGCCCTGGCACCATGAGCAAAAGCACTCACTAACCCATTTCACTCTCAGGAATGAAAGATTGTCTTGTGATGAAGCATGGGCTTGGCAGTCAGACCAATGGTCCATCTAGCCCAGTAGGTTGTCTTCTGACAGTGGCCACTGCCAGATGCTTTAGAGGGAAGGAGCATCTGTCATCCAGTCCCACCATCTGGCTGTCAGAGGCTTAGGACACCCGGAGCATGGGTTTGCATCCCTGATCATCTTGGCTAATAGCCACTGATGAACCTTTCTTTTTTTAACCCAGTTATGTTTTTGACCTTCACAACATCCCCTGGCAATGAGTTCCACTGGTTGACTGTGCATTGTGTGAAGTTCTTCCTTTTGTTTCTTTTAAACCTGCTGCCTATTACTATCATTGGGTGACCCCTGGTTTCTGTGTTATGTGAAGAGGTAAATAACACTTTATTCACTTTCTGCACACCAGTCATGATTGTATAGACCTCTAGCATATCCCCCTTAATTGTCTCTTTTTTTAAGATGAACAGTCCCAGTCTCTTTAATCTCTCCTCCTATGGAAGCTTAAATTCCTGGTTCCGCCACTGACCTGCCGTATCACTTAATCTCTCTGAGCCCCACTTCGCCCGTCTGTACAATGAGGATAATAACCTTTCCTTTGTCTGTCTTGTCAATGCAAGTTCTTCAGGCAGACACCGTTTACTTCCATGCTTTTGTACACTTCCTTCCCAATGCAATGGGGCCCTGATCTACTAATGGCAGATACTAGGGGCATGATTACACAGGGATACTCTGAAAAAAATTATTCCGACTCAACTAAACGTGTGAATTTAAGTGGGTTGGTTAAACTGCATTAAGCTCCTGGGTGGATGTTCCTATTCAGAATTAACGTGGCCTTTATTCAGTTTAGCTTAATTCACTTCCAAACTGAATTAGGGTAAACTGAATTAAGGCCACCTGACTTATGAAGAAGAGCGTCCACACAGGGATTTAATAGGGTGCTACAAATCTACTTTAAATTCACAAATGTAAGGCTCGTCTACACTTGAAATGGGACCAGAATTCAGCTTCCTCTTGTTCATATGTTCATCCCTTTATTTCTGCAGAAGAGGCTTCTTCAAATGACTTCATCAAGGGCCAAGCTCATTCCTGGAGACTTTCAAAGCACCTTGCCAAGCTACAACTTCTTCCCCTGTTTCTAGAAGTAGCCTCATTGATGCCTAGGTAATAGTAGCTATTGCTTGCTACTCAATAGTTGATCAAAAGCGTTTCCTTCTAATTACACACTCTGTTCCCATACACATGATAGATTTCATAAGCTGGTCCCTGAAAGCAGAAGCTGACCCTTGAAATGTATCTCATCAGCACTTTGCTGCTTTGTACAGCTCAAACGACCTGCCATAGTCATTTGAAGGCATCAAACAAAGTTGTTGGTTTTTTGTTGATAAGAAAAATTAAAAGCATGTCCGATCCTGAATCGTTAAGGGGGATGTTCACCACAGCAAGGCCTTTCATGGTCGCAGTGCAGCAATGCCCTTAAGCACGTGCTTAGCTTTGAGCAGGTGAGCAGTCCTATTGACAACCACTGGGTGGAAAGCTGTGCCCTACACCCCAAAACAATGCATAGGAAGGGTTAAAATGTGCAAATATGTCTTTGCACATGATAAGAGCCAAACAAACAAAACAACACAACCATGCACCAAACCAAAACCAGCCCCCTCTTCTTTTACTTGCCAAACTCTAGTCTCAGGATGTGGCATTTCCTTGGCAACAGCATGTGAGATCACAAACACCTGAAACAGGGAAATTCTCCAGGCTCTCTTTGAGTAGAAGGAAGAGGCAGAGGGATGTAGTCTATTGGAAGAAAGAATTTAGCAGTGTTGGTGGGAATTAATGTGGCAGGTGTGCCAGGGAGACTGTCTGGTCTAAGCAATTGTACAGACCCTCATTCTGCTTGTGGACACTGACTTTTACCAGCCTCCAGAAAACCAGAGCAAGGGTCTGCCCTGACTGAGGTCCTGTGCAATCCCATTGAATTCAGTCATGGGTAAAGCAAGGCTAAATGTGAGCTTCCAGGGCCCAGGTTAAATGAGCATCACTATTACCAAGATCACACATGGTCCAAGGACCCCTGCAATCCTTAGCTCACTCTCTTGAGCCTGGGGTGACTGTATTTCAGCTTGATCTAGACTTTCTTTGCTTTGGGGTAGGGAGGAGTTAAAGTCAAAGTCTTATTATATGGACATATGCTTTGTGCTTTGATTCTTTTTTCTTTAATAAGCGATGAAAACCCTAGCAGGGAAGTGCGTTCGTCTCGATGTTTATGGAAGCAGCACTGCAGAGGCGCATGCAAATTGGGAAATACATATTCAGGTAATTTTGCAAACATGTATTATTTATTGTACTGGAACAGAGGAAGGAGCTGCCATAGCCAGCCATGGCAATACGTGTTTGCACGATTTTCCAAATGTGTATAATTTATGCAGGAGGCTATTTGGAGACTTAAAATCTAAATCATATAAATATGTATCAGGGCAGTTTGTAAAGTGTGTGTGGCAGGAAGAGGGTTACTCAATGTATTTACTATAGTGCTGGGACCTCTTTGAACTGGAAAATGTGACATTTTGGGCAGATAAACTCCATTTGCTGCCTTGGGGCCACTGCATAGTAATGGGCTACACTTGCTACTGTGAAGTGATCTAGTAATTAGAGCAGAGAACTGGTAGTCAGGACTCCCAGAGTTCTAGTCCTGCATCTGCCACTCCGTGTTACTGATAAGTCACTTAACCACTCTGTGCACCCATCTATGAAATGGGTATAATACCTACCTAGATTATCTAACAGAACTTTCAATATTTCTAAAAATGACGATGGGATCCTTGATTTAAAAGGTCTTGCATATCGCCTTGCACTTCCTTATTACATACACTGCTGTGATACATTCTTCCTCAGTCCAAGTCTCATCTGCAAGCCCACAGGAGTGTCTGCAGAAAACTAAGTGAGTTGGTCAGTCTTATTCCAAGATTTATGGTTATTTGGAGCTTGTGGGGATGGGAGAGAAGCTATTCAGAGGCCTATCACTTTGGCTGTGGCTGAAGATAGTCACTGATATGGTCAAAAGGAACATCAGCTGCCGACAGCCCTGGGGGTAAGTAGTTTCAGGATAATCAAGGGAAAGTTATCTGGCCTGTGTTATACAGGAGATCAGACTAGATGATCACAATGGTCTCTTCTGGCTTTGGAATCTATGAATGAGCAGATAAGTCCTAAAGAATGATGCTTGGTAGCTCTTTGGCTGTACTTATTTCCTTTAGGATCTGATCCTGAAAACACTTCCTCTGTCAGAACATCGAGCGCTTGGGCATCTGCATACAGGTCTCAACAGGTTCTTTGACTTTGTCTTGTGTTTTTGGAGCCTTTCGCTTGCACTTGGGTCACGTTTTCAAGATTTGCTCCCCAACCAGAAATATTCCCCCCCCCCTTTTTTTAAAGCAAGTTCTGAGATTCTCTCCTAATCCCAAACCTTCAGCAGCTGAGCCTTTAAGAAAAACACCGAATATTGCAATAAAAATTATGAGTTGCCAACACCAGTAATTTCTTCACGGAAGCAGGAATTGAACCCAGGAGTTAGCCGTATCTTGGAAAGTGCTAGTGGGTAACATTGGTAGAGAATGAGGAGTGGCTATGGAGCTAAAAGGGCAAATATTTTCAGTTCACCTGTTTTTCTGTTGAAATCACGACAGGAAGGGTTAAATATTTAAGGGTTAACAAGCAGCTCAGATGAAGCAAAGAAAACAAGGCTATTATTAAGGAGCTCAGCTAGCCAGGAAAAAACCCCCACATTTCTAATCAACAATGCTAAACCGATAATGGGAGGAAGGGTATTGAGCTTAATGGTTTGAAACTCTCAGGCAAAGCTGGTGTTCAGCTGCTGCTATTGGTAGCTAAGCTGTTGTTAGATGCATCAACACAGGTTCCTCTCACCTTAATTCAGAGCTTAAAGGATGTATAATGCCAGCTTTACCAACCATGCAAAGAATGGATGTGAGCAATCCCCGAGGGGATAAGAAAGTAAATGTGTTCTGGTTACCTGCACCAAGAAGCCAGCATGACCCATTTCCTTCTCAGCACCCGACTTGGAAAACAACCAGTGATACTCCACGACATCATCTTCATTCTGCAGATGTGCTTGTCTCCACAAACTGAGCCAAGGGCACAATCCGTGCATGCCCTTGAGATGCCGCCGGCTCAAGCCTACAGAACAGCCAGATGGCCAAGTCGCAAAGAAGTGGAGACACTAGGCATGAGCACAAGTGGCACTGCACCAGTTTAAACCATGTCCATCCCAGGGCTATGCTGGCAGCTAAAAAACCCATTGTAGACAAGGCCCTGGACTCCAGAAGAGAATTCTAAGCACACTTCCCATTGACTCTCTCTCTCTATTATTATTATTTATTTTTTATGAAGGGCCCAGATGCCTCAGCCAGCTTCAGGGCTCGGTGGTGCTAGGCACTCTACAATCTCATTGTAAGCGCCAGTCTCTGCCCTGGAGAGCTTACAGGCTAAACAGACAAGGGTGGGACGGGAAACAGAGGCACAGGACTTGCCCTTACCCAAGGCCACATAGTAGATCAGTGGCAGAGCCAGGAATTTCCTGAGTTGCAGCCCTGGGCCATATCCCAATCAAAACCATGCTCCCCTCCCAGCCCCAGCCCCAGCCCCCTGCCCTCCTGCTTTTTGAATCCCAGTTAGAGATTCACATTACGAGGTCTCCAGAATACCAGTCCTGTTTCAGTCCTAATAATCTGGGCCTTTCAAGCACTAGGTAGTGCCTTTACCTACCTGCACCCTATGATTGCATTGGAGTTGATTCCCCTCTGATGAACCTTGGTCACCTTTTCAAGACATTCCATCAGGAGGTAATTTATTTATGCTTAGAATTCCCTGTAATCATTGCATGCTAGAGGTCAAGGAAAAGGAGCACAGCTGTCTCACCTTGCAAGCTTTGAGCCACCTTCTGGAAGAGGAAGGTTCTTAGAGTTATTCTTATGCTAGCTTTGATCCACTGACTCTTGCAGGACTTTCAGCTACAGCATTATCCTCTGCCAGCCAGAATCATAACAGCATAGATTTTTTAAAAGGAAATCCACCCTACTAATTTACTCACTCTATTCTCAAAAATAACAGGAGTACTTGTGGCACCTTAGAGACTAACAAATTTTGCAAAAATAACAGGAGTACTTGTGGCACCTTGTTAGTCTCTAAGGTGCCACAAGTACTCCTGTTATTTTTGCGGATACAGACTAACACGGCTGCTACTCTGAAACCTGTCACTCTATTCTGGCTTTGTTTCAGGTCCAGTTTGCATCTTTGGAATGCCTCCAATCATTTCAGGGGAGAGGCCGGGGAATAAACATTCTTTCTTCTTCAGATTAGCAGCCAAGCAGCCACAGTGGAAGTTTCATCTTGATTATCTGGCTTGTCTCAAGCTGGGCTTCTCTTCTGTAGGCTGTTCAAAATGCAGATCACTTCCCCTCCCTTTCTTTCAAAGCCACAAAGTTAGGATGGTCTTGGAGTCTAAAACTTTCAAGGCACGTTTCCTGGTGGTTAGTGATTGGATGATGCCACTGTTTAGCCTTTAATTGGCTATCAAACCACTTCTCAGTTGGATTCCTGTTTGCTTCTGGTAACTCATATATTTTTGGAATACATATTGCTGCCTTTTCACACATGCAACTGATTCTTCTGGACACAACCACTTACACAGAGGCCCATTTTATTTTCCCTAAATCTTTCCGGGACCATCTCTTGGTTTTCCACAACAGATTGTCTCAAGACAACTTTTCTGACCCATATGCAAAGGAACACGGCCTCTGTGGCAGCTGGCCCAGCATGACTTGATGATTATTATTTGCATTGTGGTAGGTCTTAGGAGGCCTCATGCTGGGCCAGGACCCCATTGTGCTGGGCGCTGTACAGAACAAAAGAATGGTCCCCGTCCCACGGAGCTTGCAATCTAAGGCTATGTCGTCACACACCAAATGAGATGTTTTTTACCTCTGGGTAACGAACGCATGCTAGTTCTCCTGCTGTAAAAACAGTGGAGACCAGGCACTTTAGTTTTACCACCAGGGAAAGTAGGAGAGGTCATTACTGGGTGAGCAAATAGGGCCGACTTCACCTAGCTACCTTGCAGTAAACGCTCCATTTGTCTCCACTCAGGATTTTATCGTGTGTTCGTTTACCTCGCTGTAAATAAACGTGACGACACAGCCTAAGTATAGGACAAGAGGTAGATACAGAGAGGTGGCCGGGGGTGGGGAACACGAGGGACATGACAGGCTGTATTCTCAGCACACCAGTGGGCTAGCCATTGTCAGATATTGTGCTGGTATCATTGCAAAGCAGGGAGTTCAAGACAAAGTTGCAGGAAGATGAGGTGGCTTTGTGAGTGTTTGTGACGTTCCTCCCAAGTGTGAGCGGAGCATGGGAGAAGGCATAAGGGGCTTGTCTGAAAATAGAACAAGCGGGTGATGAAGGCTGAGATTGTTGGCCAGTCGGAGACAGGAGAAATGGTGATTCATTGCAGTGAGGTGCAGGCAAACTATGAAAGTATCATGCTGCTGAAAGCTGGCATATCCAGGCGCTGATGGACCAAGGAAAGGAAGAGCATTCTAGCATTGAGGATGCAGCATTGAAAATGCCCTAAAACCAGCCCCCTCACTGGCCTCAGTTGCAATAGTATCATCCCAGGGGAGAGAGTGTCTCTCTGAGCTGTCGGAGATCTCAATTACTGGGGCAACGTCTGAGACTGATGTGATGGGTTAATATAAAAGCAAGTCGCTCCCTCCCCGAGCAATTAACTATGATTAAAAAGTATAACTGCTGCCCTGTTAGAAGCAATCAATGACAATTGTGTTTTGGGGCTTAACGTTTAACGCACTTTGGGTTCTGCTCCTACCTGTACTTAGGAAGAAAACTACTTTCCCCAATACTTACAGTCGTCTCTGATTTAGACCCGGGGTGGGCTGGCTCTAGTGGCCAGTTGTGGAGCCGGAATTCTGGAAAATAACGAACTTCACTTTAAAGGCTGGTGTGCGAGTCCAATCTGCAGCTGCGGTCACTGAAAGCCGAGCTGACAAGCACCGTGGGCCGGCTATGCAGCTGAAAGAAAGTCCTCTGGCCCAAGTCAGTTTCATTAATCTTGGGGCCATGGCATGTCAGTGCTTTTATTGATTTCCCACCAGGCCATTCATCAATAGTCTAGTCACATTACGAGCCAATATGGAGAAAGCACAGGGGAAAAGAATGGGGGAGGTGGTTTTTATCTCTGGGGCACAGGATGTTCATAATCAATGCAACCTCGAGAAGATGCCAAATGGGTTTAGCTAATTGATGAAAAGAGCTTCAGAGCTGGAGCGGTTCCACTAAGTTTCATTACAAAGGGAAAATGTTCTTGCTAAGGCAGAAGGATACTATAAGCCAGGTCTGTGCTGACTGGCCTAGGACCGCATGGACCCCCTGGGCCAGGCCTCACAAACACTATAAGCCAGGCTTGCTCAGACTGCGTGGACCAGGCTTACGTCTATGCTGCTCCAACGTTTCCCGCTATGTTTTTATTGCTTTTTAAACTGCATTTTGTGCTGGTGAGGGGTGTCGAATTGCCTGTCCTACACACTGGCTCCCTCTAATTACCCACCCCACGGAGCAGGTGCAGCATGAATTTCCCCTGCCCTTCTGAGAGCCTCCACCCTGACCTGGAAGAATTTGCCTCTTCGAGGAAATGGGGAGCTGCGTCTCCATGGCCTGGACCCTGCTGAGCCTGCCAACATGGGGGCCAAATGCATTTCTCAGCAAGTTAATCACGTTCCTCGTCTCAGTCAATAACGAGTCATCACAACAAACCCTTCATGGGAAGGATGTTTTTCAAAGACAGCTGCTGGGAATTAAAATAGCTTGTAGGGAAATGTCATCATTTCTCTAGAAAAGCCTCAGTGACTTTTAAAATTGCAAACTGTCCCTGGCCCTGCGAAGACTCACGTGAACAGCGTCTTGGGGACCAATGGCTGGGAATTTCAAAGGAGCCCAAGGATCCTAAAAATGCCAGGCTGGAATCTGCACTGGGGCCTGGATAATGCATCAGATCTGGGTGGGCCTCGTGCCCACGCGGAGTCCCAGTGGAACTCGACACAAGCCCGCAGATCCAACTGCAGTGCCTCGACCTCGCTGGGTAATGCCACTGCTTGGAGTAACTACTCATTGTAACCTCCGGGGTGTGAACTTCACCCTCCTTCCCTGTGTGTGTGTGTGTGTGTGTGTGTGTGTGTGTGTGTGTTTATCAGCTGTGTTCCTGTAGCACCTCAGAGCCTGTCATGGACCAGGCCCCCGTTGTGCTAGGCAGGCCCAGGCACTTGCTATGTGCCTCACCACATGTGTGACATGCTACGCAGCGCTCGGACGTATCCCCCCAGGCTGAGAGCTAATAGTTGGAAACCTCGGCTATGGCACAACACATTTTGAATTCACTACCCAGAGGTCAGAGCAAGCACTGGCTGCTACGTCGCTCCTGGCCCTTCTCTTTGAGGCCCCCCGGCACAGCGTAGTGTGTCAAGTACAAACTCGCCTGGACCCCCTGGGTATGTACTTGGCCCAGCTAAGCCACACCTCCGCCGCCCAGGTTACCACAGCTACACTACTGTTGATACTCACACTTGCTCTCATCAAGCTAGCACCAGTGTGTGAACACGAGCTGGGAATCAACCCCAGCACGTAGTGTAGACTTAGCCCCAGGGTTAGCGTCACTGATGGTGCATGCAGAGCTCTCCTGCCATGGCCTACCTGGTGGCCATCAGCCTCAATCTGCAGATGACGAGAGAAAGCCTGTCAGAGGCCAGTCATCCCTGTCAAAAGTGACTGATGTGGAGTGAATCAATGCACAGCTAGTTTCTTCCACTCCGTACAACCCCAGACTGCACCCCACCTTTGCTCTGGGAAAGGCATGCTCTTGGAAGTCTACTTTCCAAACCAGGCATCCCTGAGGATGGTTGAGGTGAATGACAGGTTTCAGAGTAGCAGCCGTGTTAGTCTGTATCCGCAAAAAGAACAGGAGTCCTTGTGGCACCTTAGAGACTAACAAATTTATTTGAGCATAAGCTTTCGTGGGCTACAACCCACTTCTTCGGCTGCATAGAGTGGAACACACAGACAGAAGATATTTATACATACAGAGACCATGAAAAGGTGGAAGTAGCCAGACCAACTGTAAGAGGCCAATCAATTGAGATGAGCTATCATCAACAGGAGTGATGATCGAGATGACCCATAGAAGGTGTGAGGAGAACTTAACATGGGGAAATAGATTCAATTAGTGTAATGACCCAACTATTCCCAGTCTCTGTTATGAGGCCATCCAAGAGGAAAAGGTTCTTGGAATGAGCCTGTTCTGGAGAGAGCAGCGAGGTGCCCCCCTATCAATCTCCTTTTCACTTACTAATGCGGCATGACATTTATTAGCGCCTCGCTGGAGTGGCAGTACACCCAGCGGCAACAGTCTCCACCAGCCCAGTTTCAAAGCTTTGTATCCTTTCCTCCCCTGAACATAACCTGTGCAGGCTGGAGTCTTGAGTCGAAATGTCTGTCAGTCTTTGTGGCAATCACTTGGTATCTAGGCACCAAATGCCTCAGCTGCCCGAGTCCGGCTTTTGTACAATTACCCCATTGCAGGCAACCAGTGAACACTCTGGAGAGCTCTTGATTGCTCAGGGACCAGCCATAGCTATCTAGCACGGATATTTTTGTCTTTTTAATGCATTAGGCAAATTCTCTGCTCAGTGACCCTCCAAGTGTCACTTTTGTATGTGTTGTGTAGACTCCTGTGTTCCCAGGTGAGACGGTAACACAAAAGCACAGTAAGAACGCTGGTGGGGCCAAAACTTACTAAAAGCTTTTTTCTTTTTTATACTTCACTGAGCTCTTTCTATTGGTTTACAGTAGCTGGATTCCTGGGATCTTTTGTTCTGTCTCTCCTTCCCCCTCCTCAGCAGCTATGTCTACACATGAACTTGTAGGTGTGTTTCAACCCGAGTTAACTAACACACTTGTAAACAGGGAAAAGAGGTCTATGGCTAGTCATGCGCTGAACCCTAAGCTGAAGCCTAGAGTTAGTCACTACTGCGGTGCAGGAACCAGAATTTCCAGGTCAGCGACAATTCTGCACTTTTGTGTTTTTCCTTCAAACTCTGACAAAAATCCAAGCATTTTGAAATTTTCCACAAAACAAAATGATTTAAAAAAATTTGATCTTGGCTCAGTCAAAAGGTTTTGTTTCAGTTTTTACTCTTTATTAAGTTTCCATTGTATAAAATAAACCTTGAAATGAAAAACCAAAAGGTTCCATTACAAAAAGATCCAACTGGAACATTTTGAAATGATTGAAAAGCTTCCTGGTGGGGGGGTTTCCGAAGTGAAATTCAGTCAAAGCTGACATCCCATGGAAAATGTTTGTTGACAAAACAGCATTTTCCAATAGAAAAATGTTCCAGCTGAAAAAGGTTGGCCTTTTCTACTCACCACAGCTATCTTTCCCATCATACTGGATGCTCTTAAAACATGCAAAATAGAAACTAATTAGATGATAAGAAAAAAAGGTTTCTTTTTTGATTCAAACCTAAACTTCAGGGTTCTCTAAAATTCTTCTGTGGTTAATTATTTCCACCAGTATTCACAGAATCATAGTAGATTAGGGTTGGAAGAGACCTCAGGAGGTCATCTAGTCCAATCCCCTGCTCAAAGCAGGATCATCCCCAACTAAATCCTATGGAGACCAGCCATGATTCCTTCAGTAAACAAGCCAATAATGGGATTGCTTTAGATATAAATGAAAAGACCAGAGTGATTCTTTCCAAAGTGTGTCAAGGCAAAATCTGGAATGTGGCTTTAAACAGGAGATATTTCTATGACAAATGCATTGACTGCACTTTATAAACACCAGAAATCTAGCAAGGTATTACTTTCACTTCCATGCTCAGAAAAGCAATACAAAGAAGCCAGCGGAGGCAGCCATTATCAGCTCTGTTACACTGTCATGTAAAGATAACAGGAGTACTTGTGGCACCTTAGAGACTAACAAATTTATTAGAGCATAAGCTTTCGTGGGCTACAGCCCACTTCTTCGGATGCATATCCGAAGAAGTGGGTTGTAGCCCACGAAAGCTTATGCTCTAATAAATTTGTTAGTCTCTAAGGTGCCACAAGTACTCCTGTTATTTTTGCGGATACAGACTAACACGGCTGCTACTCTGAAACCTGTCATGTAAAGGTTGCATTGATTTAGAAACAGGAGAAGCCCAGTGAAAGATGGCCTGGGACTCAAATAACAGAACTCAGACTATGGGTAATTTTACCTGTCGCCTAGTGTCTTTAATGGCAGGATGTTTGGGTTTAAACACAATGCCCTTTGGTTGAAACATCCTCTTGTGTGGTTGGAGGAAGTCTAAAATGTGTCATTCCAATGAAAATGGCCTATCTCGTAGCCCTTTTCTCTCTCTGGAGCATTATGCTATAAATCCAAGGCTCGCCCTAGGGCTTGGGCCCTGGGCTCCCCTGCCAGGCAGTGCTGCCTAGTGGATAGAGCACTGGACTGGGACTCAGGAGACCTGGTCTTTGTTCCTGGCTCTACCTCTGATCTGCTATGTGATCCTGGGCAAGTCATATTGCTCTGTGCCTCGGTTTCCCCATCTGTAAAGTGGGCATAATTCCACTGACTTCCTTTGTAAAGTGTTTTGAGATCCATTGATGAAAAGCCCTGTATAAGAGCGGAGTGTTATTTGATGAATTGCTTGAAGTGCGGCTGATAGAAGTCATGGCATCACCCACTTTCTCACAAGATGTTTCTTCTTTTCTAGAGAGAGAGAGTCTGGAAGAGCCCCCCCTAACCTTCACAATTCAAGCACCAGCCTCAGGGGGCTAGGAGTAGAACTGGGGTAATTATTATTTTTTTTTGATGAATAGTTTATTCCCCTGAGAATGCAGTTGTGGGTCAATCAAAACTCTGCCTCCCCACGCTGCAGTCACCCCTTCACTTGCATTTCTTAGGGCAATAAGCCTCTTCTCCCTTTCTTTGAGACCAGGCTCTCCTTCCCAGGTGGATTTTCCTGACTTCACTCCATTTAAGGTCAGCATGGTTCATTCAGAAATAGTTGGCACGTCTGATTCCCCCCCACCCCTGTGCTCATTTTAAATGGAGCAGTTTATCTCATTTCCAGACTCTGGAGAGCCTGCACAATGGATACTGCACGGCTCGGTTCGAGCTGACCCATGATGGAGGCTGTGTTTCAAGCTGCAGCAGAACTGTGGGCACGTTGCCTGGTGCTTTGCTGTTTGAATGGCATCCCAGCCCAAGCTCTGTACTGCCAGCCCAGAATGCTGTTGCAAAGAATGGGAGGAGGAGGAGAGGAGAACAGGGCTGTGAGTCAAAGTGCATTAAATCAGGCACTGTGAATTCTCACTGAAATACTGTATCAACAATAGCTCGAGAGCAAAGTCTTTTTATATATAAAGATTCAGCATCATAACTGGAAAGTACTGTGGGAGCCAAAACAAAGAGAGAATAGCAAAATAGGATCCCTTTTTAAAATTACGATACTAGAATTTGTTTGCCTATGAGGTTTATGGGGATTAATTGTGTTCCAGAGGTCCGTATCTCAAATGGCTTTTTGCAGAAGTAGTTACAAAGAACAGGGGAAAGCTCCTTGTGTTTATTTTCTGCAGTTAATAAAAGGAAAACCCTTTGCCCATGGCAGGACTTCTCATAAACATCAGTTAGTAGCTGTCAGAACCTAACCCATTATGGAGCCCTCTTAAGAGTTTGCCAACATGGATTAATTTGCGGGGCCACCATACTTCATTCTGCCCAGTGACAACCTCAGGTTGAAGCAATTTTGCTGTCTTGTAACTCACAAAGTAATTATTATCCCAGGTTGCATCTGGGCAGGGACCCAGGTTTATACATCAACACAAATGCAGCTGTTTACAGGGAGAGGCCAGGAGAGCTCAGCAAAAACCCACTCCCTGAGCAAGGTCATCTTCAGTTGGTTGGTTTCCAAAGTTATGAGGGTCACAGCCCTAAGGAGATATTAGTCATTCAAGGCATTATATACCATTAGGGGAGGGGAAAATCAGAGCAACCAGAATAGTGACAAGGAATGCCGCAAATGTGAACCTAATAAAAATAAATGATGATTTTTTACATAATGAATAATTAGCATGCGGAACTCATTGCCACATGATAACATTGGGGCTAAAACCCAAGCAGGATTCACAAAGTAGTGATTTTTGTGTAGGTGATGCGGACATCCAGGGTTACAATAGCAAGGATTCCTAATAATAAAGCAAGAGTTTGGGCACCAATCTAAAGCCTCCTACTTTGGGGCATGAGCTAACCTCTAGCTAATGGGGGTCAGGAGGAAATGGGAGCATCTTCCTAATACAGGGTCCCTTGCACCTTCCCCCACAGCATATGGTCCTGGCCACTGTTGGAGACAGGATACGGGGCTTATAGACTGATCTACTCTGGCAATTCCTGTGTTTCTTATGTAAATTACTCCATGTTGTTTCCTTTTTGTGCTTCACAGCCAGATAGTTGAATCCTCCATTTGAAGAAAGGTTAATAAACACACAGAGCCAAAGTGTTACTAAGGGATTCCAAAGGAGATTACTTTGAAAACAAGAAGATGGAAAGCACAGATAATGCACAGCTAATCTATCTGTTCACATATCTTATCTACCAATTATCTCACCACTTCTGGTAGATTTTGCCACGTGTGCAAATCCTGCTGAAAAAAGCTCATGAGGAGGCAGGTTTCAGCTTTGGGATGAATTCTCCAATTAAGAGTGAATTATTTCTAGCATGTGAAGATAAATCTGATTGCCTAAATATCCCCTGGACACTTCCCTTCTCTGCCAGCTGTAGCTCTCAAATTGCCAAGACCCAGATGTGAGACAATGACCCAAAACGGAAGACACACACAAATTATTCATTCTTTCTTTAGCATTGAGCTGATTGTAAACTGGAATTTCCACCTGGCAGGAAATTCTGATATTTTTACATTTGTAAAAAGAACAGGAGTACTTGTGGCACCTTAGAGACTAACAAATTTATTAGAGCATAAGCTTTCGTGGGCTACAGCCCACTTCTTCGGATGCATATAGAGTGAAACATATTGAGGAGATATATATACACACATACAGAGAGCATGAACAGGTGGGAGTTGTCTTACCAACTCTGAGAGGCCAATTAAGTAAGAGAAAAAAAACTTTTGAAGTGATAATCAAGATGGCTCAGTACAGACAGTTTGATAAGAAGCAAGTGTGAAAATACTTACAAGGGGAGATAGATTCAATGTTTGTAATGGCTCAGCCATTCCCAGTCTTTATTTAATCCTGTGTTGATTGTGTCTAGTTTGCATATCAATTCCAGCTCAGCAGTCTCTCCTTGGAGTCTGTTTTTGAAGTTTTTCTGTTTTAAGATAGCCACCCGCAGGTCTGTCATAGAATGGCCAGACAGGTTAAAGTGGTTTTTGAGTATTATGATTCCTGATGTCAGATTTGTGTCCATTAATTCTTTTGCGTAGAGACTGTCCGGTTTGGCCAATGTACATGGCAGAGGGGCATTGCTGGCACATGATGGCATATATCACATTGGTAGATGTGCAGGTGAACGAGCCCCTGATGGTATGGCTGATGTGATTAGGCCCTATGATGATGTCACTTGAATAGATATGTGGACAGAGTTGGCATCGGGCTTTGTTACAAGGATAGGTTCCTGGGTCAGTGTTTTTGTTCAGTGATGTGTGGTTGCTGGTGAGTATTTGCTTTAGGTTGGGGGGTTGTCTGTAAGCGAGGACAGGTCTGTCTCCCAAGATCTGTGAGAGTAAAGGATCATCTTTCAGGATAGGTTGTAGATCTCTGATGATGCGCTGGAGAGGTTTTAGTTGGGGGCTGAAGGTGACAGCTAGTGGTGTTCTGTTATTTTCTTTGTTGGGCCTGTCTTGTAGGAGGTGACTTCTGGGTACTCGTCTGGCTCTGTCAATCTGTTTTTTCACTTCAGCAGGTGGGTATTGTAGTTTTAAGAATGCTTGATAGAGATCTTGTAGGTGCTTGTCTCTATCTGAGGGATTGGAGCAAATGCGGTTATATCTTAGAGCTTGGTTGTAGACAATGGATCGTGTGGTGTGTCCTGGATGGAAGCTAGAGGCATGTAGGTAAGTGTAGCGGTCAGTAGGTTTCCGGTATAGGGTGGTATTTATGTGACCATCGCTTATTAGCACAGTAGTGTCCAGGAAATGGACCGCTTGTCACATCAGCCATACCATCAGGGGCTCGTTCACCTGCACATCTACCAATGTGATATATGCCATCATGTGCCAGCAATGCCCCTCTGCCATGTACATTGGCCAAACCGGACAGTCTCTACGCAAAAGAATTAATGGACACAAATCTGACATCAGGAATCATAATACTCAAAAACCAGTGGGAGAACACTTTAACCTGTCTGGTCATTCAATGACAGACCTGCGGGTGGCTATCTTACAACAGAAAAACTTAAAAAACAGACTCCAACAAGAGACTGCTGAGCTGGAATTGATATGCAAACTAGATACGATCAACTCAGGATTGAATAAGGACTGGGAATGGCTGAGCCATTACAAACATTGAATCTATCTCCCCTTGTAAGTATTCTCACACTTCTTATCAAACTGTCTGTACTGAGCTATCTTGATTATCACGTCAAAAGTTTTTTTTCTCTTACTTAATTGGCCTCTCAGAGTTGGTAAGACAACTCCCACCTGTTCATGCTCTCTGTATGTGTGTATATATATCTCCTCAATATGTTTCACTCTATATGCATCCGAAGAAGTGGGCTGTAGCCCACGAAAGCTTATGCTCTAATAAATTTGTTAGTCTCTAAGGTGCCACAAGTACTCCTGTTCTTTTTGCGGATACAGACTAACACGGCTGCTACTCTGAAACCTGTAATTTTACATTTGTATTAATCCCAAATCGAGAGGAAATTCCAAAAAATTTTGATTTTGGAAAATGCAAAACATTTCATTTCAGATCAACTCTCTGCATCTGCTCGAGTTGCCGTGGTGCCTCATGGAAGTCGTAGTTATGGTTCCCTTGGGTCTTCATTCTCCCTTGTGGGCCTTGCTCTCTGGCCAGCCTACATCTCCCAAGCTGCACCAGGGTCTCTCCCTATAGCTCAGCTGCTGTGCTGCTCAGGGGGAAGCAGAGGTTGCTGTCAACCTGATCTAAAATTAAATGTTTTGTTTTGATTTTCCTGAAGGAAAATTCTGCCCAAATTCATCTTTTCCAACAGAAAATCCCAGTTTCTACAAACCCCATTTTCCAATGGGGAAAATGTTGCATGCAGCATTTTTCAACCAGCCCTATTGAAGTGTGAATGGCTTTTTCTATAACCTCAGCTTCTAGAGCCTTTCTTTCTGATGTAAACAAGTTTCAGCAGTAAAAGGGAGGGGATATCAAATTTATGTGGAACTTGGGTAACTTAGGGACTAAAGAATGTAACATACTTCAAAACGAGGAACACTGAAGTGGGATGCTGTCTGCCTCTTGCCTTAACAATTAAGGATTTCCAGTCTGGTTCCTTAGATAGTTTGGATTCGGTGGTGCTTTTCATTCATCCAGTGGCTCACTTAGTTTGCAAGCAGGTTGAGTTATGTGAAGTTTGCCTCGTTTATTATAATTACACGTTCTGAGCAGTTTCATAGCAAAGCAGTACTTGTCCTGACAAGCTGTCTAGTCTAGTCAGGTCCTTATAACAACCTCATCACCACAGTATCTGAGCACCTTCCAGTCATGCTTTAAGCGATGTGACTAACACCTGTCACTTGTGTTCATTCTCTATCGCCATCCTCTTGTGTGTAAAGCGGAGTGGTTTGTTTTGGTAAGGGTTTCGTTTTTAAAAGGTCAGAGAGGCCAGGCTGGAAAGTACATTTGGCACTTGGAGCTGAAGGTGGGGAGATTTCTGATGGTCCCTTAGTTCCTGTTGATGGTCGTTCCAGTGCCTGGGACGGGACACGGGGGAAACTCAGACTCCTGAACAGACGAACTCGATCCTTAGGGTAGAACGTTCTATTGTGTGTGAGGAGCAGAGCTGTCGACCAGAGGCTTCGTCCCAGAGCTTCAGGCTGCATCACCCACACTTTTCAAAACCTCTGGAAATCAGCAGTTCCCGTGTGTGTGTGTGTGTGTGTGTGTGTGTAATATAAACCTCTCCACAAACTGGGACCAAATCATTATTTTATTATATTGGAGAGAAAAATAATCTAAGTCTTTACCGCCTTCATCAAAGCATCAACACCACCGTGGATAATGTTGTAATTTATGTATATTTCCCTTTCTTTTCTTTTTTTTTTTTTTTAATAATAATTTGATTGAAATGTTGGGTACATCAAATAAAGTGCTACTTTATGACTCAGTGTGAGGCTTTTGACCTTGTATCTCAAAGCATATTATTACTGTTAGAGTTGATAGAACATACGCTATTGTACTGAAAAAGCAAGTCTATTTAAGAAGCAGCATTACAATAAAGTGACAACACCTTAATTTGATGACCCTCTTTTTCTTCCTGCCACTAGCAAGAATTCTCTCAGTACCTATTCACCTGCCGTTTTTCTGTTATATTTATAAAAAGCACAGTGAATAGGAGCCACCTGATGTTTCTACTCAAGAGTAGTAGTTTGGCTGTCCATCCATTTAGGTAACTATGTTGATCTAAATGACAACTGCACTAAGAATATTTATCCCTTAGTGCGTATGACAAACGTTTGGAATCTGCTGGTGAAGAAATGGAGCATCTGGGAGTGGGCTGTGAATTGTGAACTGAAGGGTTTTCAAGTGGAACACTATCCGTAAGGACCTGGTACCACTTCCAGTGTTTAGGTTCTTGCTCAGATCTTAATATTTTCCCATTCAGATCATATGGAGCAGGCAAGGAGGTAGGTCCTAGACTTATGGCAATATGGGATATTCAAATCCAAGACTAAAGATGTTGCTGTGTCCTTGAAAATTAACAAGATGTGTCTTTCTTCAGTGAATCTATTAGCGTGTTCTTGTGCCCTTCAGACAGCAACAAGCTCATGAATATGGTTATAATTTACATTACAGCACTTACATAGCAGGTAATTGCTGCTAAATTATATGGTAACTAGTGGCCACTTAATTATCAGCTACACACCGCATCGCAGCAAGGTTACATCAGGCCTTTAACTCTGAGTGCAGGTGACATGGGAGTTTCTTTTGAACCCACCATGAACATAATTACCAAGCCCCCCACTTGCAGCAAGTTGTTATCACCATGTAATGCACTGTGTCCAGAGGGTTTGGTAAAAGGATTGAACTCTCATGGTAATGTGGGAGATAGCACAGTGCACAAGACACAGCTCTGCTAGAGAAACAGCTGATGTGATTCTCTTTAACCTGACTCCCTGGCCCT
This sequence comes from Emys orbicularis, assembly GCF_028017835.1. Taxonomy (NCBI): domain Eukaryota; kingdom Metazoa; phylum Chordata; order Testudines; family Emydidae; genus Emys; species Emys orbicularis. The sequence continues at coordinate 2,665,618 of NC_088705.1, read as the reverse complement.
ATGCTAAGTGAGTAACGTTCTGCACTGCTCGGCTGCAGGTAGCATGACAGATGGGAAGCAAAGACGGTTCAGCAGAACTGAGCTCCTGGCCTCAATTCATTGCATGAGGCAGAAGAGGGAGACCACAGTGCGTGTGGGATTCTGGCTGGTGTGGCTAGGATAGAACACCAGATCTGTTCAGTTCCGTGTGTCTGTCTCACCTGCTATTGGCTGGAAACCCTGTGATGTTTTTCCTCTTAGCAAAACCAGAGATTCAATTGCTGTATTTAAAAAAAAAAAAAACCTACAAATTTGTCCCAGGTGAATTTTTGTCATTTTCATCAGCGGAAATGGAAACACTGCCCCCAGTAGGGAACCAGGGCACAGGGAGACTGCCTTGGCCAAAGCCAAAGCATAGGGCGTCTGTGGCTGAGCTAGGAATTGAACATAGATCTCCTGAATGCCAGACTAGTGCCTTCATTCCCAGAGCAGCCCTCCTTTCCTCGGAGGGAGTGAACAGAGTGAACAGAGGAAGGAACACCTGGGGGGTTAGTCCAGAGAGACTTGTTAGTTCTCATCTGTAAAAGGGGGATAATCAACCCTTCCTCTGCCTTGTCTATTCATGCCATAAACTCCTCCTGGCAGGGACGGTCTCTCACTACGTGAGTGTACAGAGCTTAGTATAATGAAGCTTCTGTCCTGACTGGAATGGCTTGGGCAGACCCCCCAGCTGTCTAAGTTGCCTTTAGTGGGGTGATAGTGTACATAAGCTGAGGGTCTTTCTCTCTCTAGGTGCTGCTACAATGCAAATAATATAACTACGTTTACAATTCTATAGTATTTTAAAGGTTTTTAGTGAAGTTATTTCATAAAAGGTATATTTGAGTCTTTCCACCCAATCAACAGATCTAAAGTTGTCTGTCTGAGATAAATTCTGAGCTAATCATGTGATCTGTCTGAAGCAAGAATAGCCACACAAAGACTCTGTCATGTGCCTTTCTGGGACATCTCTGCCAAGTGACCTGCCTTGGATGTGCTCTGCTTTCCTTCTGGCTGAAGGACAGAAGAGATTTCTGGTGCATGAAGTACAAGCTGGTGGGCATACTGGATGAGAAGATACTTGGTCTGGGAGTGCAAATTTCAACACTGCATCGAATCTGAGAAAAGGAAGACGTCTTGCACAACCAGATTCTGAAATGATTGTCATAGATGCAGGAAGAGGAAAGATCGGCCATAAGAGAACTGGAAACAATAGAAACTGAGGATGTGGACTGTTGGTTTGTGACCAAGAGGAAAAGAGAACCAGAAAGCATTCAACACCACTAGAAGTATCAAATCATTTTGAGATACTCAGTCACTTACCAAGGAACCTGGCTTTGGAGGAACAGATTTAAAAAAAAAAAAAAGCTCTAGGGGACGCACCTGATGGGCATCCTTGCAGTATGAAGCAAACGGCTACCAAGGGAGGTTCTTCAGCCATTCGAAGAAGGCAAATAATCACCATTGGCAACTCTCTGGACTAAAATTACAAGACACTTGTAAGAATGGGTGGGATTCTAAAGTCATCTGGCAAGTCTCCACTGGTGACGATGCACATTGGAGCCAATGACATGGTATCATATGGGACTATACAGATTATAGAAGACTTCAGGGATCTTGGAAGAGAGCTAAAGAACAGGAGATCCTCCCAATTCCATGGCTAAGTGAAGGCAGAAAAGACAGGATGGAACCATTGTCTGTACAACTGGTGTGAAGCTGAAGGTTTTGGTTTTGTGAACACTGTGACATGTTCAAGTGGGTGAGGGAGCTATACAAGCGAGACAGCATGCATCCCACAGACGTGGGGTTGGGGGCTAATCTTTTCAGTTGGAGACTAGCTGGAGCAACCAGGAGGACATAAAAAACCAGCAGCCCAAGGGGAGATTGTTAAGAAAGGTAAATATGGTACAAACTCAGTGTGTCGCAGATAATTGAACTGATGTGTCCAGGAACATGAAGAAAAGGAGTTTTCCAGGTGATTTTATACTAGCGTCGCGAGTCTGGATAACAAGCAAGAGGATTGGAAATCCTCATTGATGAGAAGAACCTGGTGGGACAATGCACGTCTGGAATATTAAAATCACTGGTTATAATCTGTGTAGGTAAAAGAGTTGGGGGTGGCACTCTACAATAAAGACACCATTACTTGTTTTAGAGTTATTAATAACTCAGAACCACAGGAACTTTCATGTACATCTATCAATGTGCTAACTAATAAAGTCCAGGAGGGGGTACTGGTGGGGGTCCGTAACATACCACTGAATCAAATTAGAGAACAGGATGAAGCATCTGTCGGTAATGTGTAGAAAGAAAAATTGTGTTGTTATGGGGGACTTCAATTGGGGAGACATATGCCGGAGCGCTCATGCACCCAGTAGAAAAACATCACTGGAGTTTCTAAAAAATGATAGATAATTTTCCAGCACAAAAGCTCTGGGCCCAATATGAGGTAACTCTATTTTGGATTTCATTATGATGGAGAAAGATGAATTAATCACTGGACTGGAAGTTGGTGGGTGGCTAGGGATCAGTTACTGTGACCTGATTATATTTAATATGGGTAAACAGAGGACACTCCCAACCAGTGAGATATCTATATCTATATCTAGATAGATAGATAGTGCTTCAAAATGGCCAGTTTCACAAAGCAGAGGAAAATCATGAGCCAAATTGACTGGGAGGAAAAATGTAGACAGAAAAATGTGAATGAAACTTGGGAGTTCTTTAAGAAGAGTTTCTAACATGGCCGAAAAGCCATGATTTCACAATCAAGAAAGAGGACAACTTTGGGTAAAAGCCCATCCTGGTTCAGTGGCAAAGTGAAGGCAGTAATTAGAAGTAAAAAAGCAACATATAACAAACTGAAAAAAAGGAAAACCGATCGCAATCCATATAAATGAAAAGTTATGAAATATGGAAAAATGATAAGGGAAGCAAAAACTATCAGGGAAAAATTAATAGCTGGAAGGCAAAAGACAATAAGAAGGTGTTTTTTAAATATATCAGGTAAAAAAGAAATCCTGGCAATGGTGCAGGTCAATTACTAGACAGAAGTAATAAAATTGCTAGTAATGAGGCGGACAAGGCAGAAGTCAATACTTATTTCTCTTCTGTATCTGGAAAGAAGCAGAATGATGTGCTTATATTACGTGGGGATGTTGAAGTGCTTTCCAGTCCATTATAAACAATGATGCTATTAAACATCTGCTAGGGATGAACACTTCAAAATCATCAGGCTGAGATAACTTGCACCCAAGCGTCCTAAACGATCTGGCTCATGTGAGCTCTGGTCCACTGATGTTAATTTTTAATACATCTTGGAAAACTGGGCACAACATTTGTTAACAGTGAGGGCGATTTGATGTTGTGAAGGGCAAGACTGTAACAGGGTTCAAAAAAGAACGAGATAAGTTCCTGGAGGATAGGTCCATCAATGGCTATTAGCCAGGCTGGGCAGGGATAGTGTCTCTGGCCTCTGTTTGCCAGAAGCTGGGAATGGGCGACAGGGGATGGACCACTTGATGATTCCCTGTTCTGTTCATTCCCTCTGGGGCACCTGGCATTGGCCACTGTCGGAAGACAGGACACTGGGCCAGATGGACCTTTGGTCTGACCCAGTATGGATGTACTTATGTTCTTATGATTACCATTGGAACAAACTGCCAAGGGAAGTCTTGGATCCTCCATCTGTTTATGTCTTCGGATCCAGACTGGAGGCCTTTCAGGATGACGATTTAGTGAAACACAAGTTGCTGAGATCGATACAGGAGTAACTGGAAGAAATGTAATGGTCTGTGATGCACAGGAGGTCAGACTAGATGATCTAATTCCTGTCTGGTTTTCTCTGTGAATCTGTGAAGTAATTTAAATTAGTTGGATTTACCTCTGGTGAGAGGATAGTGCTATGTAGACATTGCCCATTTCCATGGCTAAAGGATGCCTGGATTATTCTGAACTCTTTGGTCCCTTCTCTACTGGAGATATTAATAAACAAATAAACAAAACAGCTAAGAGCCTGCTAAGAGCTCACATGTTGTCTGAAATGATTATAACCCTCCACAACAACAATGAAGCATACTTTTTTGTTTGATAAGATCATTTTAAAAGGTAACTGCTTATAATAATACAATTTATTCTTTATGGCTTGGGGGCAAGCTCAGATCTAAATGAAGCATGTCTTCCATTAGAACCCTACAGAAACAAACTAATAGGCTGCAAAGAAAACCATTTGTAATGTTACTATAATTCACATGATTCATTAAACAGAAATGGAAACTGATAGTGTTTTCCCCTGCAAAAAATCCTTATGGAATTACATGCTGAGATCACTTAGTTGAACTATTTTATTGACTAAGCATCTTGTTGTGCTGATGTGTAGATTATACAGGCCTATGGCCATTTATTTTTTCATTTGCTAAAATTAGAACTTTTTATTACTACTATTATGGGTCCGATCCAGCATATTTTTTCTCCCAGCTGTGGGCTCTAGCGCATAGCAGGGTCTTTTCTTATCCCAGGTGATTCTCAAATAAGTGTCATTACTTGAGCCCTGGGCAGAGTGCATCCCAGAGCCGTGCCCTCCCAGGTCACTAGATGTCGTTTGGGGAGGTGAAGGGGGGACGATGCAGATAGGAACATGGGCAGGAGAGGTTGTCTTCTCGCTGCAGAGAGACTGCATTGCCCTGCTTTGTACCTGAACCCTGATGTGCCTGTGAATCGATTATGATTGGAATGTGAAACATTTAGACTATCGCTCTGCTGTTTGTCTGGGTGGCTGGGCTTTTCAAAGGACCCTCAGGAAGTTTGGCATCTTAATCCTATGGCATCAAAGTCCAATGGAGCTGAGTGCCCGACTCCTTTGAAAACCCCAGCCAATAACTATAATGATTTGTTATAACCTCCCCTCTCCTCCCCCACCACCAAGTGTGGGGATGGGGCACTGGACTGGGAATCAGGAGATCTGGATTCTGTTACTGGCTCTTTGTGATCTTGGGTAAGTCCCTCTCTGTGCTTCAGTATCCCAATCTATGCAATGGGGAGAATGAAGTTTGCCTTCCTTTGTGAAGTGTTTTGTGATCTATGGATGAAAAGCTGCTTCTAAGTGCTAAGCATAATTATTAGTAGTGTTTTATTATCCTCGTTGTTCTTATGTAATTCATTATTCAAAAATGATTATTCTCAGCAGAGCTGAGATATTAACAGGGAGCTTAACTAAACTCATCATTATAATTTCACAGTTTCCCGTGCTTTGATTCTGGCACACTCAGAACTTTTACTTGGGAAAGCTGACTCTGAATCCCTGAAAATCTGCCTTTGATTCTTCCATCTCCTGTCTTCAAAGTGACAATTCAATTCAATTTAAAAATGAATACTCATCACTCTGAAATCAGGATAGTCCAAAAGGCAAAGGTTAAATTGCCCGCCGTAGGTATTTTATGCACAGATTAATAACAAAGAGAGTTATATGCTAATATTTACACATCACAGTGGAAATAAGACTGGAAAATGCCACATACATAAATATGTCATGACTAAGTTAACCTCCTCCCTTTTATTCTTTATTTTTTAGAAATTAATTTGGGATCTTTAATGCCCCCATCTGTGGTGGGCAAGAAGATTCTTGGGTGAAGTTCTCAGCTGAAGGACAGCAGTATGAAAAGTACAGCATCCCTGACTCAGTTAGACTCAGATCCTTGGAGCTATTTAGGCTCCTAACTTCCACTGCAATCAATGGGAGTTGGGAGCCTACACGTCTTTGAGGATATAGGCCTTAATATTTATTATTATCACAACACTCAGCAGCCTCAACCAAGATCAGGCCCCATTGTGCTAGGTGCTGCACAAACACAGGGTGAGAGGAGCTGATGGGTGGGGCCTGCTGGTGGGCAGGAGGTGCTGGGGGGAGGGAGAGGAGCTGATCGGGGCTGCTGCCAGTGGGTGCTGAGCTCTGGCCCCGGAGCACCCATGGAATCGGCGCCCATGACAGTGCTGACTGTGGCCCATGTCTTGGTCTGGGATTGGATAGATTACCTCTGAGCTGCAGACGGACATGAAGAATCTTTCCCATCAGCGTACAGTGCATGCATTGCTTTTCAGGTGATTCACATCTTCAGGATCTAGAGACGTTTCTCTTGAAATGCAAGCTCAGCCCTGCTGAAGGACGTCACCATTGGTTAATGTCAAGTAGGAGAGAGAACGCTGTTTAAAGGGTTTCCGAAAAACAGCACATGGAGCAGGTTTTAATGCTGCTTCTGACAGTCCTCCTGTTTGTGGCCTTGATATGCTGCAGAATAGACTCTATCTTCCCCTGACCATTTATCAGTGGTATCACACAGCGGAGAAAGAGATGTTAAAAGCTATTGTAGATGAGCCTATGCTGACCTTAGCACTGATTAATGTATTTGTGAACGCTAACCAATCTGACAATCTCACATTCATCAGTGGAAAATCAATCTGAAGGATACAATGTGTTGCACCTACTTTAATGTTGATAGAGCATGCTGGAATTGACAAAGTATCTCAGTGTCTTATTGCATAGGAAACAGAATACTTGTTTTATACACTTTTTAAATCTTTCCTTCACTTTTTGGCAACATGCTGTACATCAAGAAAAAACAAAGACAGATGAAGGTAGACCAGACTCGCAAAATGGCCCAGCTATCTCCTTTTGCATCTGGCAGTTCCATGGGAATGTTCAGAGTAAGGCGAACGCTGCACTAATGGAATGTAACTTTTTGCTAGCATCATTTACATTTTGCTTTATTAGACAAAAGTCAAGTAATTAATCAGTTGATTGCTTAATTCAAAATTCAGTCAATTGCAATTTAGGCTTCATCACTTTGCTTTCCACATGATGAAATCTGTTTGATAAATTTGATGCTTTTTTTTGGTTGCTTGGCTGTGCATTAAAACAAAAAAACACACACGAGGGGATGGTGAGAAAGTGCCTCAGAATTCCACCTGTGCTGGAATGTAGATTTCAGGGCCTTGGTTAACTTAGTGAAATTTCTAGGACACCCGAGTTAGATGTTGATAAAAGAACCCAGGGGTCTGATTTTAAGAGGTCCTTAGCACCCGCAGCTCCTGTTGATTTCCACTGGCGTTTTTGGCGGGTCAACACTTCTGAAAATCAGGTCCCTCCATTCCCAGAACGTGAAGTTCACCCCAGTGTAGAGGGCCTGCAAAAGGTACTACACCCACCGCAAACTCTAGTTATATTCTGCATTAAGGAGCAAACCCCCCTCTACTCTGCAGCTGCACAGAGCACCTTGGAAGAACTTTGCTCATCCAGTAGGCTGTGGCATGTGGGGCGCTATGCATGCCTGTGTAACCCACACACCTCCTGGGTGTGGTGTTCTGTCCCACCTAGTAGCACTGAGATCACTTAGCGAGAGAGATTAATGAGTCTGCTCTACAGCATTAGCTAACAGCCAGTTGGCTGTTAGCTCATCCGGTAGAGGCTTATGTACTGAGATCCCAGGTTCGCTCCTGCTCGCCGATGACCGGGCTCTGTCAGTGTTACACCTGCACACACTATGCAAGCTCCCTGCACTAAAGTATGTAAGGGTCAGGCAGGAGTAGGGACGTGATGGGAATGGATCTTGGAGGATGCCATGTAAGGGTGCACAGAGTCCATTGGCCCAAGTAGCCTGTGGGGTCCAAACAGGGCTGGCTCTAACTTTTTTGCCGCCCCAGGCAAAAAAGAAGAGCGCCACCCCCCCTGCGAGCGCCGCGCCGCCGTACCCCCCTGCGAGCGCCGCGCCGCCGAACCCCCCTGCGAGCGCCGCGCAGCCGAACCCTCCCCAGCGTCGCCGAAATCCCCGCCCCCCAGAGCACCGTGCTGCCCGAAGCCCCGCCCTCTCCAAGCACCGTGCTGCCCGAAGCCCCCGCCCCCCTCCGAGCGCCGCGCCAAGCCCCCGCCCCCTCCGAGCGCCGTGCCGCGCCAGCCCCCGCCCCCCCTCCGAGCACCGCGCCAAGCCCCCGCCCCCCCGAGTGCCATGCCGCCCGAAGCCCCGCCCCCCTGAGCGCCACGCCACGGAAACAAAAAAAAACCCCTCCAGCGCTGCCCCAACGAACCAATAAATAAATAAATACATAAATAAAAACCCGAGCGCCGCCCCGCCCCAAGGTGCTGCCCCAAGCACGTGCTTGGTCGGCTGGTGCCTGGAGCCGGCCCTGGCTCCAAACCTGGAGGGAAGGATTAATCTTCCTTGGCTCCTTGTGTAACTGATCAATATATAGCTGGCTGCTCATGCCAGTGGGTGCTTGGTCTTAGAATTGAGCCGGAGAGGGCCTAAAGCAGCGGCCATAGAGGAGGGAATGAGACTGCTAGATTTCAGTAAACTGCAGTAAGAGCATCGCTGCAGAATAACGGAGAAATGAGAATTTACAGGATCTTCCCTCTAAAGAATTTTCCAAAAGATAAAGCAACAGAAGCAAGGATCTTTCCCCCTTATAAGTTATAAAAGGAACAGGCATTCTGTAATGTTAAACCATTTACTGCAGCCTAGCATGGCTTAAAGTGGAGCATCATTCAGGAATCTCGGCTTGATCACAAAGATGCAGCTATAGTGGTGGAAAATGCTTTCCCCTTAAGACAAGTAAACACACAAATGGAAAGCCTCACTCCATTAACAAACCAAAGATCGATGGCTTTCTTCTTCCACACACTGTGTATGACAAATAGACCTCTCCACATGCAATCTGGCGGAACCAGGTTCTGCGTTGCACATCATCGAGTGTTAGGGGCGATCAGGAGAAAAATCCGTTTTTTACAAGCTAATATGTTATTATTAGTTTGTATCTCTCTGAGAGACTCTCCAGTGGAATTGTAATCTGGTGAACCTGGAGCCCATGAAATGAGATTTTCAGTTGTGTGAGTTAGGAATAGGTATGATATATTAAAGCAGATTTACTTTCCATATAAGGAAGGTATCAACTGAGCTCTGATGAATTAACCTTAAGCAGTTCTGGTGCAGAGCAGAACACTTCTCACCTGCTGGCCTGGTTATCCTCCATCTCGCTTTATTTTATCTGTTTAGTGCATTCAAATAATTCCACCACAAATAAAATCACCTGCAATTTTGTGTGTGTGATGCTAATGGGAAAAGGATGCAAATGCCCCTTCCTGCAGGGGGAGGGCTCTGAGAGTAGGAAATTGCAAGGATTTGGTCATGGAGTTTAGTTCATCACCTGGAAGTGGCCTGGAAGCCCAGGCTGCCGAGAAGCCGGGTGGGTGAGCTGGCAGCCCTGCCTAGGGACCATCAGAACTACATTACAATCCACCTGTTTCCATGAAAAAAAATTGATATTGATAATTTGGTGAGTTTGACAAAAACTGCTGTGATGGAATTTTTCAGACCAGCTCTACTCACCCTGCACCCACTGATAGCATCAAAGTACTCAGGGAGAATGGTGTAGAGTGCGTCTATCAGCCACTGCAACACAGGACGAGGAGCAAGGACAGAACTAATTGGTGCATAAAGCGTTTGGTAAAATCTTCATCAAATTGGAGGCTACACATGATTTTTACACAATGGGCTAAATTCTCTGTTGCCCTGGACCTTGTGCAGTCATTTACACCAATGCAGAGTGAATGTAAAATGCTCCCGAATGGGAATGATTTCTGCCAGCAAAAGTCACCAAGCACCCCGCAAACCCCACTTACATCCTGCGTTAAGGGGCAAATGCAACTCTCTCCTCTGCCGCTGCAGAGAGCAACTTGGAAGAACTGTTGCTGGTCCGCTGTGCCACGGGGCGGGGCTGGGTTATGCAGGGCACAGTGCCCTCATGCAGCAACACAGGGTGCAATCCACCCTGCCCATGGCCCAGTGCACCAGAGAATGTACCCCGTCCTCTATTCCTGCCTTGTAAAAATCCCCCAAATGCCCCTGTCTGTACGGCAATCACCATCACTAGCCAAACCCAGACAGTACTTGTATGCTCATTTGTACAGCTGCTTTAAGAACTAATGACACCAATAGGCATCTCCATACTTCATACTAAGTATTTATGAGAGTTCCTTGTTGTACCTTATTTTTTTCCTTCCCTCTTCCCCATTACAAATTCTCTTCTGAGGAAAAATCAATCTCTCTCTCGTTAGGTTTTTGTTCTTTTTTGTTTGTTTGTTTGTTTGTTTGTTTGTGGCTTTCCCAGGGGGTCGCAGGGTTTGCTATCCGTTTGCCTAAGCAAGCGGAATTAATTAGTGATGCTGGATTATTAGAAATGTTGGTTTGTGTGGTGGGGTACGACTCATCCATAAACCTCCATCCTCTGGGAATTAGCCAAGGGTTAATCTTACCCCGAGCCAGTCTCTTAACATTGATGATCAGATTCACTTAAAGGGTCATTTTTGACAGTTGAGCGTCATGGGTGAGTCAGTTCCCGCTCTGTCTGCTAGCCCAGCAGTGCCTTTTCCAATTTGTAGTTGTGGTATTATCAAGACATTTACAATATTTTACCTGTCACTGCTCAGCCTTATGAGCGCCATAAATAATAGGACACTAGACAAAAAAGTGGCAGCTCTCTGTTATCTCCGCTGACACATGTATGCCTGCAGGAAGTCTGCAGGAAGCTGACCAAAACCAGTTTGCAATGCAGAAAAACCTTTGTTCCCCAGGGGTGTTTGGCAGCTTTGCTTCATGTGACGTATGGTTTGTGGAACGGAATGCTTGCAGAGTTTTCGGGTGCATGAGCCTGTAACTGGATGCCTTGCGTGATTTCGACAAAAACAGCATATTTCATCCGCAAACAATGTACTTGGAGAACAATCTGTTTTACAAGAACTCTTTAGTTCTATAAAGCATTTGGGCAAGATTCACAGGTGACTCTACAATGACACATGACAGAGGGGTGGAGATGGTATGGAAAGCAACTGCAGTCCCAAGTATAATTGGAAACAATCGCTGAAACAAGGCATTAAAAAAATTATGAATAGTACTAGGAGAGCAGCTTATATGCACAGAATGTTTGCAACCCTCTATATAAATACAGCACTGACTGCAACTAACAAGCTCTTTTAGGCCTTCATATGTTGGCCGTCTCTATTATGGAGAATGTAGTAAGTACGTCTAGTGTAATTACTTTATGCACTCAGGTCTCTGTGTGGAAATCTGACTGTTAGTTGACTAGTATGAGATATTTTGTAGTGGTGTTTATCGGACACAGTCAACTCCAGTTGCATTTACTTACTTGAAAGTTTTTAATGCGATATAATTGGAAAAGGCCTATGCCAAATTTGCATATTGATTTGACATTTAAGTGTATGATTAAATAAAAGCTACTGAGGTCATCACTTGACTAAATTGGCTTAATGAGTGTTGATTACACTGTGCACGTTGATTTGATTTGGCGAGATCGCTCCATCTCTTGTACTTTTGGGTCTGTTACCACTTTCTGTTCAATTAGTATGGATTGGGATGGGGAAGATGCCAGCTCCTTCGATGCTCCTGGATTGACGGAGTCACTGTGAACCGTATGACCAGCTTATCCAAAAGCTTGTGACTCTCTCTCGTACAGCGTTTTTCTCTCTTTTGTTAAGGACTTGGTCCCTGAAGTCCTTATTCACTCTTCGCTCATGGTGAAATTCATTCCAGCATAAGGAGGACCTAACGCAAGGCTCAAAACTGGCATTGTCACTCTGCACAGGCACGAATTTCACCTTCAGTCCTCACTCTGGGAACTGGACCGTAAGTTATTATGCAAAGTTTATCAGACCTGATGTGTCTCCTGTTTTATTCTTAGTAGAAACGTTAAATAAGAGAAACATGCAGAGGAATCGATATTGTCCACTCACTTTGTAAGCATAGAACTCAGGGGGGAAACAAAGAGGCACCTGTAGCTGATGTCTCAGGCTCCTCTACTGTGTCTGAATGTGCTTTGCACAAGGCTGACTTGCATTTATAGTCAGGGAAGCCTGGAACGACTACTTTCCTGAGCAGTAGTGACCTGCAATGCCACACAGGAGCTCAGTGCATTGCCCCCAGTCTTTCCAGCCAGGGTAAAGAAAGGATAAGCCAAAATCTAGTTCTTATTAACTTTTGGGCCATCTTTCTTAGATATGATACCAACTTTCTATCTCAGGGGTTCTCAAACCGGGGGTCGGGACCCCTCAGGGGGTCGCAAGGTCATTACATGGGGGGTCGTGAGCTGTCAACCTCCACCCCAAACCCCGCTTGCCTCCAGCATTTATCATGGTGTTAAATATATTTAAAAGTGTGTTTAATTTATTAGGGGGGTCACACTCAGAGGCTTGCGATGTGAAAGGGGTCGCCAGTAAAAAAGTTTGAGACCCACTGTTCTATCTTTAATGTTTATGGGGAGTCAAGAAACCTGGGTTCTATTCCCAGCTCCGGAGCTTGCTCACGTGCTTGGCAGAAGTCATGTCGGTTCTTATTTTCAGAAGTGGTCAGCATCTAACACCCCACGTAAACTCAGGGATGCCCAGCGCCTTGCGTATCATTATGATAATGACTAGCAACCCCAAGTGAGATCAGGGCCTCATTGTGCAAGGAACTGTACATAAACATCATAAGAGACAGTCCCTGCCCTGAAGAGCTTATACTATAAATAGACAAGACAGACACAGACTGTAAGAAAAGGAGTACTGTTAATCCTAATTTACACAAGGTAAACTGAGGCACGGACAGATGGTATTAAGGCCTCTAACTCCCATTGCTCTGAATGGGAGTGAGGGCCAGATATTTAAAGGCATTTAGGCCTCTAAGTGACATGTTCAAGCTCACCCAGGGAGCCTGTGGCAGAACCAGGAATGGAATCCATATCTTCTGAATCCCAGCCCAGTGCTTTCATCACAAGATCACCCTTGCACTCTAATCTTTGTGTGTCTACGTTTTCCCACCGCTGAAATGGGTATCATAGCACCTTCCCACTTCTGCCAATTACTTTGACATCCTCAGGCGAATGTTATTTTCTTCTGTAAGGGAAGAGGATTATAGTATAACAATCTTGCCCCCCGACACACCAATTTTTTTCAACCTGTAAGTTATTCCGTTAACAATTCATGCCTCCTCAGTGACATGAATGACGGGGTAGTTTTATTCTCACTTCCGTTAATGGGAGCCTATTTATCACTCTCATTGCTGCCCAAGAAAGGGTATTGCCTCTCACAGTGATATCAACTATAAGGTGGTACAGCTTCCCTGTCTCCTGTGGCTTGCAGACAGAGAGAGCAATGTAAGAGCATATTATACTGGCATACGGTTGTTCATTTCAGCACATAATGGGTAAGAAATAGTCAAATATAATGAACTACAATGGAATTTGATCTGCTCTTATAATTCCAACCTCAAGCAGCTCGGTAATGCAAATCAGATATCCCACTATTCCCTAATTATGCCAATAATACATGAATTGAGACTTCAAAATTCCTGCAGAACATAATGTATAAAGGAGATGTCTATATTTCCTCTGTTTATTCAGCAAGCTTTCCAGCTCCCATTAAGCCTTATACATGCCTGGGGCCCTGTGTGTATTATGCTTAAGAGATGGGACCCACATAAATGGGAGCAAAGATCCACAGGTTTAATTGTACTAAGAGTGAAGCAGAAAGACCTGCAACCTTAGCTTCCATGAGGCCATAAAAAAGGGCTGCAGGATGCAGGGTGGATGAGAAGAAGGGTGATTGAGGTACTAGCTTTAGATTCCAGAAAATCAGCCTCATGTCCTGTGCTTATCAAAGACTCACTGTGTGACCTTGGGATACTTAATCCGTTGTTTTCCATCTGTAAAAACTGGATAAAGCCCCTCCTTTGTCTGTCTTGTTCGTCTCTGGAGCAGAGGCTGTCTCTAACTAGGTGTATGTTCAGGCCCTAGCGCAGTGGAGGCCTGATCTTGGCTCTACAGGAATACAAACAGGAACGGATAATAATGGATGCAGAGGTTTGTTTACAAAGGCGAGAACCATCGACCCACCCTTCCAGCTCTTCTAGACATCAAGATAAAATATTTCAGCCATTCAGCTTTGTGACAAAGTGCCAGGAGCCTAGAGCTGGTCATGAAGGGTACGTCCACACTGCAATTAAAAATCCGCAGCTGGCCCGGGCCCGCTGGCTCAGGCTAAAGGGCTGGGGTCCCGTGAAGTGGGTGGGTTCTGGAGCCTGAATCCTACACCACAATGAAACAGCCCCTTAGCCCGAGCCAGGGCCGGCCGTGGGCGTTTAACAGCAGTGTAGACATACCCTAACGCATTAACTCTTCCCCGCCTGGAGTGGATTTAATTGATGGGTGTTCAAATGGCTTAATTAGGTAGGAGGCTGATGAGCTAATGAGAGTAATCAACCCATCAGCTGGGAACAGTTAAAGGACAAGAAGGAAGTGCCAGGGGGGAGAATGGTAGACCAGGGATAAAGGATCATGAGATCTTACCCTCTTCCTTCCTCGCGAGTGGGCTAAGAGGAAATTCTGCTCCCAATTGCATGTTGCTGTTCTAGCACTTTGCTTCTACTGGCTGAGAATGTCCCTTTAATTAATAACTTCGTAAACAGGGAGACCAGAAAGCTCTTTATCCCTACGTTCCTTCCCTGGCCCTGATGTTCACAGACCCCTGAGCTGCCTCTTGTGCCAGGCAATCCACTGCAGGTGACCTACAGCAAGCCAGGCTAAGCTGGGATTGAATTGGGATGTTGGCCATGTTGGAGAAGAACCTGATTTCTGGGTTTCACGCCAGCTTGCCCTTCTAGGTCCATCCTTACCCCGTTGTCAGAGGGAAGCTTGTGCACAGCATTCCTGGGGCTCGGTGCATCGGAAGATGTGATGCTGCCTTTGGAGAAGTTACTCTGCTGGGGGAAATGAAGTTCCATATGGAGCATATGCCATTAATCCAGCACATTGAATTATTCAGAGGTTTAGAATAATGAATCAGGGAGCAAAGTCTGACGTTCTGAAGCTCTGCAGGGGAGTCTCAGGCAGCGCCTTGTGCAGCAAACCCTGCCAGAGCTCGCCGAACGGGAGCACTGTGCCAAGCTGTGACTCTAAAACATTTCCTTTCAGTCCATTTCTTGTGGTTACATGAGCAGCACATTCCACTTCATTGCACATAAAAGGAAACTCGGGGCCCAGTCAAGTGAACAATCGCAGCTCGCTGTCGCTTCCCATGCAGCAGCACACAGAGGAGGAACCCAGAGAGCTGTGACTCTGGCACGTAAGAGTCCCTCAAAGCCCTTTTCCCCTCTCCAGCTCAGTGCAGTGAGGAATAGGGGGCACTTCCTGGGCCGGTCTAAATCAGGTCCAATGGAGCAATGCTGATTTGAGGATCTGGCCCTGTATGTACCTAGCTCCATCAACCTTGACAACAAGAGAAACTGGCAGGAACATTTCCCCTTTAAATATCTAGGAACACTTTTGCAGAGAAGACGGCAGATTTTTTAAAATTCTTTTGCATTGGAATGATTATATCTAGCATTATTTGCATGGCTCTCTACTTATTATCATTTAATATTTATACAGCAACAGTGTCCAGAAGCCCCGTTCGGGATCATGCCTCCCTTGTGCAGGGCGCTGTACAAACAGCTGATTAATATGAGTGATTATTTGGATTACAATGCTGCCTAGAGATCCCAAGTCAGATCAAAGCCCCATTGCGCTAGGTGCTGTCCATGCATAGTGAGAGGCAGTCCCTGCCCTGAGACATTCACAATCTTAATGACAAGATGGGCGAAGGGTGTGAGGGGAAACAATAACACTGAAAGGCTAAGTCAGCCAATAGCAGATCTAGGATTAGATCCCAAGTCTGAGGTGCCCTATTCCCGGGACCTTGCTGCCTCCCCAGCTTCTTCACTAAAAACTCTGACTGTTCCCCGGCGCCTGTTAATGCCTCAGTTTCATCCCCAAAGGTGCAATCCTTGCGTATGTGTCTGATTTTAAAATACGAATCTTTGCCTGCAAGACAGACTGGTGTCTGTGTTCTGAGAGGGCCCGGATGGGGCAAATATACCTCATACTGGAATTGCATGTAGAAGGCACCCAGATACGGTGGTAATGGGAGCCAATATAAAATCCAAGATACAGTAGAGTTATGATCACCTCGGGAATGGAGGTTGTTCGTAACTCGGAGGTTCTATTGTACCGTAACAGATGCATAAATGGCTTTCTCTGGCAGGTCACTGATCCGACTCTGCATGTAACTGGGGAATATTATCCCAGATATATTAATGCTGTAATTTGGATACTTCAAAAGGTACCTGGCCCTCTACTCATCCTACAAATGGGTCTATTCATGACTATCCCCCCTCTTATGAGAACCAGGACAACTGAATCTCTCTCTCTAGCAACGTTGCTCTCTGCACTGTGGGCCTTGTTAATATTCATAATAGAAAAGTCTCATTGTCTGTTTCAACCTACTCTGCATGGCCCATGGCTCTGAGCTAGACAGATCAGCTGTCTCTATAGCAGAAGCACCAGCATCAGAGCCTCGTTGGTTGGAGGGATGGGTATCAACAGCACTATAGGAAACAACACAGGTAGGTGAATAGCAATCCGGAAGGGGATCCACCTAACCTCCCGTGGCCCAAGGTGCATCCATTGTCTCTACTCCTCCTTCAGCTCAGCCCCTTAGGATGCAGAAATGTTAGAGATTTGATGGAGTACATGCATGGATGTCTGTAGCATCCAGCAGCCTAAAGGTTAAGGAAGCTCCCTGATTACAGTCAGTCTGTTGCCATGTGGAGAACTCCAGATATACCTTGGAGAGACTTGCATTGAAGTTTTGTCAAAGCCAAACTTCCCTGCTTAAAATTCTACAGCTCCTAGGGTAATTTATGGCTGCTTGTGCTACCTTATCAAGTTGGGACTCTGAGAACTGGAGGCAGCTAATTCAAGTCTATCAGCTTCTTCCCATTGTCTTTACAACACTCAAGTTAATTAAAAGATTGGCAAACATTAAAAAGAGCTTAACAAAACCAAAAAATCTTCAGGCCCGTCTGTCACTATATAGATTCCAGCAGGGTCCTATATCCTGGCCAAATCAGTTAATGCATGTGACACAATCTCTCTCCCCATCCCTCGTCCTTGTATCATGTTTGTAAAATGTGCATTATTCTGGGTGTTGCAGGACCTCCCTTTTTCGGTGTCATGCAGAATAAAAGGCTCCATTATTTCTAGTTCACTCTCAAATTCCCAGCACAGGGGTTGTAAACTCAAAATCCTGCACTAGAAGATGATGTTTCTTGGGGGGCAAGATGTTACAGGGGATGCAAAGGGATCCTATTGGAGAGAATGTGGATGCTACACACCATTGTTGTCTGACTGTCAATTATTCACTGAGTTTGGAAAGATGAATTATTGAACAAAACTGGCATTTTGGAGCTCTGCTGTGGGGTCCTGCAGGAGGCTGTGCTCAGAGCAGGCAGGTGTCATTTTCAGCAGAGTTCAGAGCTTCCTGCATCTCTTTCATTCAATACCTCGAGGCCATGTACCCAGCCGCACGTTCTCCTCAAATGTCCAGAAGTGCAAGAGGTGGGTTCATGAAAACAGCCGGGATTTTGCTTCATGGATATTTTTGCACACGTTAGAAATGTCACTGCAGTTCGTGTTTCACATTTGCTATTGTTTGGCCCCCATTTAGCATCTCTATTATTTATTCCCTGTGCTACAGTAGCACCCTGAAGCTCCAGTTGAACTCAGGGCTCCTTTGTGCTGGGCATTGTACAGAAATAAAAGAAAGTCTTTGCTCCAAGGGTCCCAATCCTGAAAATGGATCCATGTAGGTGGAGCCCCATTGATTTAAATGGGATTTAGTACAGGTGCAGCTGTCTGCTTGTGTGTTTTTGCAGGACCAGGACCTAACCAGAGACAAGGCATGACTAGTGGGTGCAGGACATAAGGAAGGAGATGGGCAAGGCAGTGGTGACGGTAGGAGGAACACTGGTTGCATATATCAGTTGTGGCTACAGTTTGGAGGTTTGTGCTTTTGTTTGGATTTTCAGGGCAATGGCTCCATGTCTAGTTGGCAGCCAGTTTCAAGCGGAGTGCCCCAAGGGTCGGTCCTGGGGCCGGTTTTGTTTAATATCTTCATTAATGATCTGGAGGATGGTGTGGACTGCACTCTCAGCAAGTTTGCCGATGACACTAAACTAGGAGGCGTGGTTGATACACTAGAGGGTAGGGATCGGATACAGAGGGACCTAGACAAATTAGAGGATTGGGCCAAAAGAAACCTGATGAGGTTCAACAAGGACAAGTGCAGAGTCCTGCACTTAGGACGGAAGAATCCCATGCACAGCTACAGACGAGGGACCGAATGGCTAGGTAGCAGTTCTGCAGAAAAGGACCTAGGGGTCACAGTGGATGAGAAGCTGGATATGAGTCAACAGTGTGCTCTTGTTGCCAAGAAGGCTAACGGCATTTTGGGCTGTATAAGTAGGGGCATTGCCAGCAGATCGAGGGACGTGATCGTTCCCCTTTATTCGACATTGGTGAGGCCTCATCTGGAGTACTGTGTCCAGTTTTGGGCCCCACACTACAAGAAGGATGTGGAAAAATTGGAAAGAGTCCAGCGGAGGGCAACAAAAATGATTAGGGGTCTGGAGCGCATGACTTATGAGGAGAGGCTGAGGGAACTGGGATTGTTTAGTCTCCAGAAGAGAAGAATGAGGGGGGATTTGATAGCAGCCTTCAACTACCTGAAGGGGGGTTCCAAAGAGGATGGAACTCGGCTGTTCTCAATGGTGGCAGATGACAGAACAAGGAGCAATGGTCTCAAGTTGCAGTGGGGGAGGTCTAGGTTGGATATTAGGAAACACTATTTCACTAGGAGGGTGGTGAAGCACTGGAATGCGTTACCTAGGGAGGTGGTGGAGTCTCCTTCCTTGGAGGTTTTTAAGGCCCGGCTTGACAAAGCCCTGGCTGGGATGATTTAGTTGGGAATTGTCCTGCTTTGAGCAGGGGGTTGGACTAGATGACCTCCTGAGGTCCCTTCCAACCCTGATATTCTATGATTCTATGATTCTATGAAGATAAATGAACAAGCGAGACTAACAAATCAAATCAATGGTGACATCACACTGACTGCTGAGATTTTCCTTTTTCTCCCCCTCCTTGTACCCCCCAAAATGGGGCCAGATTTGGGATTTAATGCAGCGGAGGAGCAGTTGGATCAAGAAGCCTGTGCAGTTTGACTTACTCCCAACAGAGCAAACTAAATCGAATGGCCTTCTGGGAATCCTCCAGAGTTCCTAACAGCAAAATCAATTCGGTGGTGGAATCGTTTTTCAAAGGAAGTGGTGGAAGCTCAGTCCCTTGGGACGTTTAAAAACTGAACTGGACAAAGCCCTCAAAATTATGTCGTGTGGAACAATCCTACATTAGCCTCTGGGGATGGCCTGTTTGACCTAATATTGACTGATATGTCTTTTCCACTGTTAACTTCCCTGACCCTCAGATTAAAGAGTTTGTACAAAATGGAGAAAAACTGGGAAAAGCAGTCATAATTCAGAAAGGCTAAGAAAATCAGTTTAGGTCCCAGTGCAACCCATTTAATGAGCAAGTGAGTTAAAATACAGTGCAGCTGAACTGCTGAGTTTGTCTGAAGGTTTTTCCCATGACGCTCATTAAACCTTTTTATATAATTCTGCTGCTGCCACATCCCCAAATATTTTTGTCATCAGGAATTTCAGGAGATGCATCAAATACTTTAATAATTTCCCCCCCACTTCAATTTAAAAAAAAACCCTCCCTGATTCAACAAGCTCGGTGGCTTTAATAAGGGATAAGTGAATTATGTGTCTTTTTTTTTTCTTTTGAAGAGAAGATCTGTGCATTTTGTGTTTTTACAACAGCGCAAATTTATCCTGAAAAAAATACCCCGTGTGTGTTCACAGCCTGAGGAGACGTATCATTTAGGAGCACCTTCAGAGTGAACGTACTCTAGGGTGACCAGATGTCCCAATTTTATAGGGACAGTCCCGATTTTTGGGTCTTTTTCTTATATAGGCTCCTATTACCCCCCCCCCCCCCCCCGGTCCTGATTTTTCACACTTGCTGTCTGGTCACCCTAACGTACTCAGTGTGCAGTTGATTGTCAAACCAATAAAAACAACCAACCCTGTTTTTGCAGCCAGTGGGTTTAGCTCTGATGTTATTGCATTGAAACCCTACCACCAGCTAGGGCTTCAGGAGGGCTCTTTATAAATATATTTGTAAGCTAAGGTCATGCTAATGATGGGGCCTACCTGACTGTCCTGGAGACTGAAGAGGTGCCGTACAGAACCTTGAATGGTTTCCTTCCCCACTCTCCTAGCCCTCTGATGTACCTCGAGTGGGCTCTGAAAGGGCCGCTTTTTGAGGAGTGATGCTTCTCCCTGCCCATTCATTCCTTGATTGCTCTGTTGAGATTCTGCTAATCATGCCGATGGCTTCTGAGCTGTAGACACCTGCTCACTCCAAACTGGATTCAGACCTCACATTAACTTCTTATAGGGGCCGCATTACGTGATTCAGATTTGAGCCAATGACCTAATGGTGAAAGGCTCCATACTTAATTATCTGCTAGACCTTTTAGATTGGCATTTTGAAAAGCCACCTGGCTTAGGAGACTCTGGTGGGTCTCCGAGTCTTAATGGGACATGTCCTAAGTCACTCAGGTGTTTTCGAAAATTGCACCCTAAGACTAAAAGAGCTAGTTTTCTCCAACATTTTGAGCTGGAGGTTTCTATTGTTGATCTGTGACTATTAGAACTATTGTTTAAGGACTGGTATCTTTTAACACTATAGCAGTTCACTGCAGCATTAATTTATCATCATATATAGAATAAGACATGATGGGTTCTAGAGCAATCTGGGGGCGCAAGGCCTGTATCCTGGACTGTACATTTAGAAGTGTCAGAGCTTGGTGCGGTGGAGAGGCTATTGGGCATGTGCATGCAGCGGCTTCCACTCCCATTGCTGGTGAAGTAAAGGTTTTCTTTTGCACACACCAGGGTTAAAATGAGAAGCGTAGCCCCTCCTCACCCACACTGAGCTCAGAGGAGAGCTCCCCCTCCTCCGGTCCCTGGTTTGAATAAGCAGCGTTCCACCCCATCCAGCTCCCATCCTGTCTCAATGTCCTTTGACAGCTGCATGGGGGAGCTGACACCAAGGTTGGAGGCTCGCACAAATCAGGTCCTGGGGCTGCTGAAGCCATATTGGTTACTTTCTTGTATTGTAACAGGCTGGCAGGAAGACAAATGAAGCATTCTTTGTAATGTTAGCACAGGAACCAAACCACTCCGCTGATCATTCCATAGGACCACGTGGATGATAATTCCTGTTTAATGACCTTCGAATCCCCCATGTCCTGGACAGTAATATCTGTAAGAATGCTGTAGATGCAGGAAGGTACTTGTGGGTAAGAATTCAAAGAGACCAGCCAAGATAGTTAAACCTCAGAAGTACATTCTAATGAATGATGCAAATCCTTCCATTAAGAATAAACTTTTCAAGCACTGCCTGAGTCTTGGGCACACACAGTAATTGACTTGAAACAAATTATTTAAAGCTTGAGAGATACACATCAAGTGTCTCTGGATTTCCTGTCTTCAGGGGAGCCGCCTGATTTGGATTCTGAATCCCCATTTCTTTTTGTTTAAATGTTATGTTGTTAACCCTGATTCATTCTTCTGTCTCTGTGTCTAAATGTTCTGCTTCCTCTCCATGATGCCTTGCTCTTTAAACTCCTTCCCCTCTCCTGTAATTTTTTTGACACTCTTTGTCATTTGGAATCCTATCTCAAAACCGCTCTGTTTCCAGGATCTAAATGCTGCATTTTCTAGGCCCTGATCCAAAGCCTTTTGGAGTCAATGGGAGCCTTTCCATTGACTTCTCTGCACTTCTGATCCTTTTCCTTCTCGTAGCGTAAACCCAGGGCTCTGTTCTCATGCAGCCACACAGATCATGCCCTGTTTGTTTATATTATTTATTTGTGGTATGCCTACTGTGGGGCCTGGTGCTTCCCTTCTTCCCTATGGCCCTAGAAACCATAATGTTTTGTATTAGATGAGCACCCAGAGGTAATCAAGATCAGGGCCCCATTGTGGTAGGTATTGTGCAGACAGTTAGTAAGAGGCAATCCCTGCCCTCAAACGGCTCTCAGTCTGTATGGACAAGACAGACCAAGCTGGGAGACAGTCTCTCTGTGCCTCAGTTCTTCCTCTGTAAAATGGGGATAATCATATTGCCTAAGTGACTTGCCAAGGGCCACACAGGAAGTTTGTGGCAGTGCTGGTAAGGGAAGCCCAATCTCCTAGGTCCAAGTCTAGTGTGTCAAGCACAAGATCATCCTTCTTCCCCCCCGCTTCTCACCATGGCCTCCCTTACTCTTTGTAACCTCTGGAAAATCCCCTGTGAGGCCCAGCAACTTTGGGAATTTTTCTGCTGGATCCAGCCCACTGCTGAATTAATTCTAGCATGGGCTGTGTTCTGCTCCACAGAGAGTGTGATGACTGAACACAGCAGGTGTAGGCAGCAGAGGCTGTCAGAGCTTGTGGGCCCTGCAGCAGGATCTTTAAGGGTGAGACAGGGCAGATGGAACATGGCTGGGGAAGAAAGGAAGGAAATGGGGCTCACAGGATGGTTGTGAGGCGGTTCCAAAGTCCAATCAAGTTGCGGGAAAGACACCCTCCCCCACAATTCAAATCAATGGCTTTGGATAAGCTCCATGGAGAGAATGGAAGAGTTTTTCAAGACTTCTCCAAAGTGGACTGAAATCCCAAACTTGGTGAAGTTCACTTCCCGTGCGTTTCTATTTACTCAGATGGGTATGAAATGTTCACACTGTGCGTGGAGTCACTAGGGTTTCTTGTTAAATAACATTAGTCATTTTTTAAAAAATGTGGCTATTATCCTCATGGAAATTACCCTGCTTTTGATTACATTTCCTACCACCGAGTCTCCAGGACATTTGCTGCTTGGGAACATCTGTCTGTAAAGGAGAGACACCACAGTGTAGTTTGATGGGGGGGAAAAAACCCATTTTTCATCCCCAATATTAGCACACTTAATGTGACACCTCTTCTGTCGAGACAGACCCTTGAGTTCGCACAAACAGCTCCCTGGCTGTGCAATTCTGTTCTCCGATTTAGAGTTTAGTGTATTTACTAGGAGACTGCCCCTAAAGAACACCATTTACTAACCTGACAAAACCCAAATTAGATTTCAGCTTCTGTTGCTGTATGCCAGTGACAGGATGAGTTATCAGGGTAGAAAATGCAAACGCGGCACGTACCAAAAGGAAGCCGGTCTATTCCTCTTGGTTCAGACCTGCTCACTCTCACTTCTCTTTTTCCAGATAGAGATTTCAGTTTTAAAGGCTTAGGAGAATGAAATGCCAATCAGGATCAAAAAGTGACAGACCCCTCATGGAATTATGACATCCAGTTTTGAGCATGTCCTGCTCATGACTTCAACGCCCCACATCACCCCTAAGGGCTGGGGCCAAGTCTATGGCTACATCTTACAGGGCCCACAGGACAAGCGTTTATATTACAGACTCAGGTGACCCTACTGCTCCCCACCCTCAAGATGGGAAGGGCTTGAGCCTGAACAAAGAGCCGCCTTTGTAGCCTTCCAGTTTCCAGCCAGCATGGCAGGTTCATTCCAAAGGAGGTGATGTCATTGTACCAGTTCCTGTCATCCCTACAGCTAGTGTCTTCCCAGAAAACCGCCTGCCACCTCCGCCTTCTGCTCCTGGGCTCACATGCCCTGAAAGGCCAGGGCTCTGTGCTCCAGATACCACTCCAGCCTGCCACCTCCTCTTCTGACTCATGGGCACAGAAGATCCCAAGTGGATTTGCAGGCTCAGTTAGGGATGAACCCCCCCTAAAGTTCACCTGCTTCTCTGAAGTCTACAAGCCTTTGGGACACTGTGGAAGAGGTGAAAGCACGGGGCTCCTGGGTTTCGTTCTGGGTTAGCCACTGGCTCACCGGGTGAGAGTCGCTTCTCTTTAGAGTGAGAACTCTTGGGACCAAGCCTCAGTTTCAACCAATCCTAAACTGTAGGCTGCATAGGAAAGCAAAGGTTTATGTTCAGTCTCAGACAATTCTTCATCTTCATTCTCCTCTGTAAATGCATGTGCAATATCTTAATGCCTTCACCCACCGCCTGCCACCTTTCAGATGTATTATTATTATTATTACTATTTTATTTAGTATTTATTTGCCTTGCAGTAGCACCTAAGGGCTCTACTCATGCACCAACACCCCATTGTCCTAGGCACTGTGCAAACACAGAACAAAAAGCCAATCTGTGCTCCAGGAGAATATAATAATCCATTGCCCTTCTATATTGCTTTTAATTTAAGGGTCTCCAGGCACATTAAGACTCACAATTAAGGTTATTGACCATACCTGAAGCAGGTGAGTTTCATGCTTCCTGCTGTATATCTGTAGAAACTGGGGCACAGGCTCGAGAGGTTGTATACAGGGACACACTGCAAAGCTCATTTTTGCACCGAGGCTTTGGAAAATAGGGGAGGGAGGGATGGGATTTTCAGGGATGGGAAATTAGTAGAAGGGGGTGGGGATTTGATCTTCACAGCTGCCTGGTTTGTTTGTGGTGGGTTATTCTGAATTAGTTATATTTGGCCATTAATTGACTATCCATCTTCACAAATGGTCAGAAACAAAAGGGTTTCTCAGGGTTCCCAACTATCAAAAATCTATCATGAGTCCCATGATATTTGGTACCTTTATAAAAGCCCCAGCTTCTGGAATCCTGTGATTACATGAGAATCTCAGCAATCTTTTCAAAATGAAAACATACTTCTAGCTCTCATTGTTGCAGAGAAAAGCTGGAAAGCATCACCCGGTAAAGCCTCAGAAAGCAGAAAGCAAAGAAAAATGACCCAACGTTTATTATTTCTTTTTAAATATCCTTATCTTTAAGCGAATCTCATGATATTTCAGGGCCTGACTCATGTTTTTTGAATGCTCAGGCTTGGCAATGCTGGTTCGATATTTCTAATGGAGTGGTTTGCTCTTTTGTCAACTCTGGACATGCTGGAATGATTGACAACCCTTTTCTTATTAGGTAAAAGGCCCTCTGTCGTTTGCGGCCAGTCATTTCTCTTCATCCCTCTAATAACCCTTTTAATTTGCTGAGTCTCATTTCCTGGATCTCCCTGGCCCTCCTTGCCAGACTGTTTGTTTTTGAAAAGCCTCTTGCATAGCTGCTCTTGCTCTTCCCCGACCACGCTGCCCGTTTGGCTGCGTACATTTCACCATGATGAATTTCAGTTGCGGCCGCTCCAACTGTTTCTTAAACAGTGGCAGATGGAGCTGCAACAACAGAGGCGTGTTCCATGCGAAACACCCTGTGTGGTTTTACGCAATTTATATTAGAAACAGGGATGGGAGGAAATGATGGATTTTTTGGGGGGGGCCATTTGAAAGAGGCAAGAGCATTTGACAGCAGTCAAGGGGCTAGTGGCCTCATCAGAGCATTGTTGTTTTCCCTCAGGATTGATAGCTGGGGTCTGATAAGAGGTGGGAGCAGGGGCCCCCAACACGCACACCCCCACCCATACCCCTCATGGACCCCCCAGCAAACCCCCTCGTTTAGAAGCGGGGCTCAAAGGTTTTTAAATCAAATAGTAGCTTTCAGTTCATATTCTTGGGAGTGAATGTCTTTCTGGTGAACGGTCCAATGGTTAAGGCCCTGATCCTGGAAATGACTGACTGAGGGCCTGTCCCTGTGCCCACACACAGCCCCACTGAAATCGAGCGCAGTCAGACCCCACCTGTAACTGCTGTTCTAGTGCCAGGCAGATCCCACCGTAGCGTTCAGAGAAGAGATCATTTCAGTCAGGGGGCACTGCTTGTTAACCCCTTCAGTTCCACACTGGGGGAGCTCTACAGGGTAGCTCTACTGAGGCCAACAAGCTATGCTGGTGTAGCCTTTTATTTTAATTCAAGTGAATTCTGTACGGTGGTATTACGCCACCGGGGTTCGGCTCTGGAGGCTACAGTTTCAAGCTTAACAGAGTGACAGTCATCTCTGCTCCTTGCTTCTGAGTTAGTCTGTAGGAAGCTTGCTTCTTATCAAACTGTCTGTACTGGGCTATCTTGATTATCACTTCAAAAGTTTTTTTTCTCTTACTTAATTGGCCTCTCAGAGTTGGTAAGACAACTCCCACCTGTTCATGCTCTCTGTATGTGTGTATATATATCTCCTCAATATATGTTTCACTCTATATGCATCCGAAGAAGTGGGTTGTAGCCCACGAAAGCTTATGCTCTAATAAATTTGTTAGTCTCTAAGGTGCCACAAGTACTCATGTTTTATTAAAGTTACAATTAAAGTGATGATTACCCAAACATATAGAAATTCTATACGGACCTATGCACAAGTTACAACTATTGTTATACTCACATCCTTAACAACAGCGTTAGGGTCTGATGGGTCTCTCCTGGCTTGATCATCAGTAGAGGGATGGTTTCTGCTGGAGTCTCCCATAGGGAGCTCAATTTTCCTGTTCTGGGCATCCCCTTTTTATAATGCGATTCTGTCTATACCTACATTCTGCACATGTCCATTAAAGTGTCAACCCTCTTTTCTCTTATTGGTCTGTGTCCCCTGGAAACTTAAGGGACCCCAATTTTCTATAGGCTGTGTAAGCTTCCTTTGTTCTCATTAGCATGGACACACAACCTGTACCCCGTGGTTTAAGACACATGTCTGAGACAGATGTGCCTTTACAGTATTTTTATGATATAATATTAATCTTCTGGGTAATTTTGCGCTATATTGCCACTTGGTACCTCTTTTCCCATAATCTTAGGGCATTGGGTTATTTCTCAATTATTGGCTTAAGTCATCATTTCTTGTCTCCAAGGCCTAAAATAGCTAAGCTAAAGTCTTGCAGGCCTCAGCCTATGGGTTCTTGCATTTCAGCTTGTCTTACTCATGTCTAATACTTGGTTCCTCTAAATACTGATCAATCTTATACTTTTATAATCCTACAAATTAACTCTAATTAACATATAATGACTATATGTAATATAACATATTGATTAATCATAACATCACACAATAAATGGATAATAAACTAAAATCATTGGTTACACTGGCCTACACCATTAAGGATTTGGCCCTGAAACCTGAGTGGAATGTAAGGGCATTTAGTGCATGACAGCCGGATGGGAGCTGCTTTTCTGAGTTATTACTATTTATTATTAATTTCTGCCAGGGCTCGCCACATGCGAGGCATTTTCTGGATATCCCTGTCCTGCTCGCCGTCTCAGGATGGGCAGACAAGTAGGCCACAATTCGAGGAAGGTGAATAACCAATTGGGACATTTGAATACACGTCATACGTAGGCAGCCGTGCAGAAGTGGGTCATACAGAGGGACCTTTCAGGTGAGCCAGCGAGCTCATACCGTGAGCATGAGTGGAAAGATCACAGTGGCCAGTTGGTTAAACATGATCTAATTTATTTTTGCTATGGTAGCACCTAGAATCATCAGCCAAAATCAGGGCCCTGTTGTTCTAGATGTTGTACCAACATATAGGAAGAAACAGCCCCTTTCCCCAATCTGCATAAACGAGGCAGACAAATATGTAGAGCGCCTGGCCCAAGGTCATCGAGCAACAAAGCTGCATTAGAATCCAGGTTTCCCGATCCTCAGTCAGGTACCACATCCCCCAGGCCATGCTGCCTCTCAGGTAAAGCCTGTAGAATAGAATAACATAGAGGACAGATAGAAACCTTGAAGAAAACTGATGATAAAGAACTGTCCTGAAGTCAATAGGAGCTTCAGTAGCTGGGTACCTTTGAAAACCAGCCCCTACCATAACTCATCCCTGCAGTTTTTCTTGCATCTTCATCTGCAGGGCAGAACATGTGAATTATTTTCAGGATTCCTTGTATGTGTAACTCTATTAATGCCTTCGATAGCTGCCTTTGTGCTATTGACAGAAGTTAAAGCTAGTACACAGTTCCTTAATCACTTTTGGGCAAACATTGTTAAGCCTCATTAATGTAAATTAATAGACGATCTATGCTTTTTTCCAGAGTCTGAATCCCCTCACATGAACTTACATTATGTAGGAACTTTAAAAAAATCAATTTTTTAGTCCTTACTAAAGATTGATGTCTGGTTTTCTGCTCCGCACTGATTGGACCAACTAAGCCTGGAATAACGGAGACATGCTGTGGCCTCGCTTCATCTCCCCCTTGGCCTCACAGGCCCTGGGGTGGGGTGTGCAAAGTTCTGACCAGGGATTTATCTTTAAACAAAACAAAAAAAAGGGGGGGGGGGTGGGAGCGGTAGGGGCTGATCATTTTTAAAGACTTGCTGAGACCAAGTAAAGATGGTGGTAAGATGTGATATTTAGTGACAGTCCTGCTTTTATATTTTGTTTTTGCAGGGTCTCTCCCCTCAGATCAGTATAACCAATACCAAATGAAGTGAATTATTCCATTCTATTCTAGTAACACCCAAAGGACCCATCTGGTGGGTGCTGTTCTAACGTAGACCTCAGCCCCACAAGGTACAGCACACAGGCAGACACCAGGGCCAGCAGGGAGTGCTATTGAAGTGACTGGGATTCTGTGCAGTGCACAGTTCTCCTTGCAGAATGGGGCTCTCAGATAACAGTCCATCCCTCCTTTGTTTATAACACTCAGCGTGCTTAATACAGATCTCTTTCCTACAGCTCTGCCTGCTTGCCTGCTGCATCACTCACTGCTAATGAAACAGTCTAGACTAGGGGAAAAAGCCCACCTCAAGTGGACCTTGGTGCTGTAGGACACTGAAACACTACAGCCATAAGTCCTGTCCAACCAGCCAGGTGTTGGTGGGGGATAAATCACCACAGGCTGTGCTCGCTTGCAGGCAGAGAGGCACCTGTGGCAGTCAGCAGGGAGCATTATAAAAGCTCCCAGCCTTGGCTAGTAGCAGAAATGGCAGGTGTAGTGGTTGGATAGCTGTCTCTGCCCTGATCCCTTTAGACCGCCACTGTAGGGCTCTGCACCATTTATGATGATTCATGCAAGAGTAAAGTGGATGTGAATAGCTGCTTTTCTGAAGTGGTATAGGGTAGCGGGCCCAATACTGCCAAAAGCAGAAGAGGGGACTATTAATCTTAGTTTTGTATCATGTCAGGTTTTTGGGGAAGGTTGAAATGAAAAGACAATGAATTAGGAAGTGAGGTGAAAATAATTCCCCAGCCATAGTTGTATACAAACAAAGCCACCCTTGGCCGATAATTACACAGCAAGGCTGGTGCTTTTGTCTTAGAACGGGGACTCCAATTTCCTCCATTTTTTTATTAGCATTTTAAAGAAAAGAATATTCAAGGGGCTGGAGGTTGAAATAATCTCTTTATTCTGAAATGGCAAAGATTCTGGGTGCAGGCCAAGTCATTAGGTTCCAAATTTGAAATGAAATGTTTCCCTTGAAATAAGAATTTAAATGAATTAGCTGCATCTCTCACCAGGCACCAAAAGGTCTGTTTAATTTAAAAGCTGAGTATAATCTTGGCTTGGCACATGCAGTTTAATTACAGGCAGGTTTGAGAATAAACAAAAAACACACAGTGAGTGCAGGGCCCAGCATGGTTAGCTCTAGGATTTTAAAAATTATTTTACAAGTATTGAAATTGCTTTCTAATTAATTTACTCTGTTGACCTATTTGTGGGTCTGTGGAAATTAGGTTAGTTAGCTTGCTCCCTAGTTGAATTATGTCATTGAAAGCTTAAACTAGAGGCACCTGTTAGAGATTCAGCTTCTAGAGCTGCCTGAGGATTTATTACTTGTGACAGGAATCCCATTGCCTTGTTTACGGCTGTGGCTTGGGTGGTGTGACAGTCCTGGGAAGGAAGCAAAACTCTGCTCTCCTATTTGGAAAGATGAGTGTGATTCTCTTTGTGGAATAGTTTTAAATTCAATTGAGCTCTCATTGGTGCCCAGTCCAGAGCCATGTTCCCCTTTCTGGGACTGAACACTCTTTGATTAGGATATGAAGTGTAATGTTCAGTGACTATGTGGTGCTGGCCTCTGCTGGGGTTAGTTTGAACTGTTCTGTGCAACTGCACTGTGTGTCTACGCACCCAGTCAGTGTGCCTACCTCCTGAAAGGCACGATAATCCAAGTTTAGCCATCCTTTGGGACTAGGAGTCAGTTTAAATTAACCTGTGCCTTTTGGCCTTACACTTGAACATCAAATTTAGGAGTTAGGCTAATAAGAATTGAGTTAGTAACCATGTGCAAAGACTGAATACAAATAAAAGATACAGCAGTGAGGCAGGAATGAATTGGGGTAGCACTGAGCGTCACTGAGAGTGTAAAACAACAGAAACTCAAATTCTTACAGGCCAGTTTTGTGTCTGGAAAAAATATCATCTATTTCCACTTTATTGTCTCTGTGCTTTCAGATCTAAATGCCAGCCCTATAGGCCCAGACAGGGTTCTGAACATTGTTAAACGGGATTTGTTCTGGGTCATGTGCCATCATCTGGAATATATTCTGCAGGCCAAATCCTGCCCTTGTTTGCCACCTATGCAACCTAATATTCATGGAGGATTAGCTATTCCCAAATGAGAAAGTGTATGATTGTTCAAAACAGAATAGACAGTGCTGTGATAGAAACAGTTGTACTTATTAGGGATATATGTTTAGCTCACGTCCTGGTTCCTCTGTACGTCAGTACTTTAATGATGCTATCTTTAATCTCTGAAAAGGTTTCTCTTGCTACACTTCCTTCCCACCATTATCTGTCTAACCTATCAGTGTTCCAAGAGACTAATCCTCTAAGTGTCTGGGTGTGATCTTACTTTTTCACCTTTCTTCCCTAAGAAGTAACTTAGTCACACTATGTTTATAGAGCAAAACAGGGACCACAGCTATGGTTTCTCAATGAAATAGTAGTAAGAATCCTTTTTAACACAGGAAAAACAGTGTATTTTCCCTTAATTTTGTTCTCAGAAATGGCTGAATGGTCTTTGATGAGTTTTTTATTTATTTATTGACATTTTAAATCAGCCTGAGGCAGACACCTGGCATGACAAATTTTATGCCAAATATCCCAAAGTTTGGCAAAATCATACGCAACTGAAAACAGGACCTATAATGGGAAACATTGAGCAACCGTAATGCCTGGCAGCCGGATCCACTTATACTAACCACAAGTATGTTTGGATGTGCCCAGCTTTATCCTGTACATTATACACATGGCGATTAGAAAATATGGAGACTGCTAGTGCCCTCATTCTTTTGATACCTAAATAAAAATACATTGTACAACATATATCAAATGTTTATAAGCAATTTTAGAGAGATTTGGGTGTTGAAACACATTGGATATTTGCCTGGAAAAACAAACCGTGAAGAATGTAGTGAAGGTTGCTGTCACTAAAAAAGCTGCTGGGAATTTAAGTTGTGAATGATTAGAAAATAAGATATCTGCTGCTATTGTGGATAATAATCAGGGAAGTGTGAATTACAAAGAGTGTAACAAGACCAAAATGGGATCTGAAACCTTCATTAGGCACTTGCCGCTTAAGAAACACAGCTGTAAATATTGGAAGAAAGCCACTGTCCAGTCTATAAAATTCAAATTGTTACTTGAATTGCAGATTTGTAAAGGCTTCTTTGGAATTCTAGAAATTGATTTTTTTGTCACAGCCTGATGTCTGTTGCTCAACATTCCAATGGAAAACTTGGTAGCCTAATATTGAATTGCTTTCAAAATGACCTTCCATTATTGGGAATTATAATGACAATAGAACATGTAACAGTTACAGGAAATACAAAACAAAAACCAAAAAACCCTTGCTCCTCTAGTAACACCCTCTGTCCCAAACATTTCCCCATCTGGTAGAACCAAATTCACACTTGTTTTGCAGTCCTGGGATGTGTTGATACGTGTGTTCTTCACATTGGGTTTAGGAAGAGCTGTTTTCCTGAGATGTCCCAGTTCTGCAGACTCAAAGACTCAGCTTATTTGGAAGCATATCCAGTCCTAAACCAAACTTTAAAGCTATGGGGAGAGTCCTAGCTCCAGTAAAGACTATAATGGGCATAGTTATAGACAGCACTGTGTGGTTACACTCTAGGAGGTGTTAATAAGGGATTTCTATTCTCTCCTTTTTTCCTGATCAATGAAATGTAGTTTTAGGGACAATTTTTAGTTTTTATGCAAAAATATTGTAATCAGAACAGATGCATAAAACTCTGAAGCCAGGCACATATGTCAGGCAGTTACCAAGAAGGGAAGCAAGCAAGGCAGAGAGATTTTGGTGACTTTAGGAGATGGGGCTGTAAGAGAAACAACAAATATCTTGAGACTTGAGATAAAATCACAAGAGTTGGAAACACTGGAGTTTAGTGAATGTTTTGAAAAGTGCGCTGATATTCTCCAAATGAAAGGAAAGAAGGAAGTGCAAAATAAAAACAAAATATACCTGGACATAAGGGCAGTGTCTGCTGCTTTTCACAAATAGCAGCAAACGATTAGAGCAACTTATTGGAACTTCTCTAAGTATTGAAGAGTAAAAAGAGAAACTCTGACAACTGATACAAAATACAAATAAATAAAAGTCTCATCTTGTTAGCCTGGTAATTTTGCATGCAATAGTTACTTAACAGTCAAAAATGTTGCTGTCATATTTTGAAAACCACATCATTAACTCTCTTATTTGTCCCATTAACGTAGTTCATTGCACATCGGAGCTTGCCAGTCATGACTAGCAGTGAGTTAGCACATGGTTTAGGGCACTAACTGAGATATGAAGTAAGACATGTATCTGAGATCTGATTATAAACAGTAGCTGGCAAAACAGAGAGTGATTTAATGAAGTTTTGATACAGCTCGTCAAATATCGAAATGGGAAGTTGCATTATTAATTTAGAAACTCATTATCGTTTCGATCCCACTCATTCTAAAGAGTATTAATAACGGGAGCTTGTGGCAGTTTGGAAGGATGATATATTATCCTAAAGGCAAAAATATCCTTCAAAATTATGTTTCATTTGACACCTAAATATTGAACATATTCTTATTATCACCATGTAATCATTTTTTGCCATGTTTTCTATGCTAACTTTTAAAAGGCATTTCACGCACTGTACTAAAAGCTTCTGAAGTGGGGTAGGTCTGAGCAACTAGAACTAAGAAATCTAGTTTGAAAACTTTAGTCTTAAAGACCAAGTGCTGCCCTGGACTAAGTGGATTCAATCCCCATTAACTACATTAACTGAATTTGGTCCAAAGTCAAAAGAAAGACTTACGGTAAACAGACCTCCTTTCCACACAAAAAAAATTGCTTTTATGTGTCTTTGACTCAAATCAGTATTTTACACATGGTACTGAGAAAAAACCCCACCAAGTTTCTACTCCTTTTCATACTAGAGTCAATACACCGATAGGAAAATGTGCTGGATTCTAATCTGCATATGTAACAACATAATTTTCAGCCACGCTGAGATTGTAGAATCTTCATTAAGAAGGATTATAGAAGAAGCAGAAAGAACACAGCTTGGTTTTCTCATCCCAGATGTAGCTTAATGGAAAACTGCCATGTGACTTGTGAACTGAGCAAATGTGACATGTGGGTTAGATCATACTGAGCCATAATCCTTGTACAGAGACACCTTTCTGATTGTTGGTGCATTTTAAGCATGAATTCTTGTAATTTGTGCAAGTGCTAAATTTAAATCTCTGGCAAGGAATCATTAGCAACTGACACTGAGGGAAATGTTTCCACCTGAAAAGACACCTAATAACATTACTGCTGGTATCCTCCTCAATGAAGTGTCTCTAGGAGAGGATTTCCCCATCTCTCAGGCAGGTGTGGGAGACAGAAGATGAACCGATTGAGAAATTCACTCTTACACACTGAAATATACATTACAAAGTGAAATGATTAACAGAAAATCTTGAAGGTAAATACCTAAACAGTTCTCTTCCAGTGTGTTCCTAAACATGACTACATTATTTGTTTCCTCTGTTTCATTTCCCACCCTAAACTTTCTCACCATATGAATCCATGAGCCTTTGGAAGTCCTAAAGAACTCATTGTTACACTGGAATTTGTGCAGGGCATGTTTAGATTAAGTGTCACTGCTCTGACATAAGAGAGAGGAACTAATTGAAATCAATATTTGGACTTTGAGTGATCTCAGGAAATCTGGATAAGGTTTTAGTTAATGCATCCTCTACTGTCCACGCATGAGCATGCATATTTCTTATCTGAAAGCAGTGTCCAGGGATCTTTCTTGCACCTTCTCTTGGCTTTATTTACTTTACCCAAGATGATTTAAGATAATGAGGAATAAGAGAGGTTGATTGCAGGGCAGTTCCTTCCTCATGCTTTAATTGAATTCTAGTTCATTGGATTCAAGTGCCACAAGTGCTAGTTCATTGGATTCAAGGAGCAAAATGTGTCTGGGGGAAAAGGGAGAGGTTTGTTGTTTAATCAAATGCTCCTGGGAATTTCTTCCTGTTTGCTGATACGTCACCTGTGGGGGTCAGCTGTAACCGGGGGTTTGTGAGGAATGCTAAATACGGAAGGTAGAGAACTATCCAGGTGTGGGCAGGTGAGCATTGCTCAAGTCTCCTCTTGGGCAGGTCAAGGAGGGACAGTCTTGAAAATGGCCCGTCTGCTGTCTCTTGCTTGCTCGAGGTGTGCATCCCTGAGCAGTCTAAACTCCGCTCCAGCCAGCCAGCCCAGACTGTAAGTTTTCTGGGATAAATGGGGTCTAGCAAACAGCTATGCCAGATATTCAAAACCAGGTGTTGTTTGTTTCCAGCTCAGAAATGAGTAGAAGTGGCCGGTGCCCCAGAAAGCCTATTTATGCATTCACTCCATCTATGAATCTTCAAACTTTATTAAAAATCTCAGCAGAATAATTGAATTAAACCTGTTATCAGCCCCTAGCTTGACACTTGGCATGTTCTCTGGGACCACATCTGTTCGCTCTGAAGTGACGTCCATCATTTTCCAGCACAGGTGATAGAATGTTTTCAACTGGCTTCCCCCCGCCTGTCTGATCCGTCTCCAAGAATGCTTACAGAGCCCATTTTCCTTCGGAAATCAAACCTGGGCTGGAGGACGGGGCCTTGGAATCGATGGTCGTTGCTGCACCTGCAGAGGCAAGTGATGTTAGTTCTGCATTGAGTGGACAGGGCTACCTGACACCTATTTCAGTTTGCTTTAGCTGCACACGCAGGTCAGAGAACAGCCTGTTTCCTGTATTTGGCCCCCGATGAATGGAATTTACTTTTAATTCATTAGCCAAGAACGGCACCACCCTTAAGAGCAGGAAGATCCATTTTCTAAACAACCGAATCCTTTAGTGGCC
Source organism: Emys orbicularis (assembly GCF_028017835.1). NCBI lineage: Eukaryota > Metazoa > Chordata > Testudines > Emydidae > Emys > Emys orbicularis. Next base: position 2,630,306 of record NC_088705.1, on the reverse strand, counting down.
CTGAGTGCACATCCCATAACAGCTGCTCCGTGACCTGTGCGAGATGAGACCTCAATCCAGTTCCGTCTCACAAGAATACCAACATAACTAAGCTCTCAGGGGAAGAAGCTGTATCTTTATCTGTATGTGTACAGCAATTAGCACAAGAGTGCCCTCATCCTGACCGGGGCCTTTGGATAAAAACATGAACAATAACTGGCCCCTTTGAAATCAGAGAAGGCAAGGCTCAAACTGAGCCGTGGAGAATAAGCTTTCCTATAGTGCCTGGGCGTTGTGCAGAGTCAGAGATAAGGGGCCCTGGAAGGAGTTAAGAGAGCAGCTGGGGAGGAGGTTGGCGAATCTTGCACTGCCGCTGCCGATGTTGCATCTGTTCTATAGATAGATATAAAAATCATCTGCAAGTGTGGTGATGGATCTGTGCAAAAGCACATAGGCAGGAAAGAAATCAACCCAACCCTGCAGGTGTAAAGCTGTGTTTACACTGACATCATAAAGGCAGTGAGAGTGATCATCAGGGCCGGCTCCAGGCACCAGCTTGACAAGCAGGTGCTTGGGGCGGCCACTCCGGAGAGGGGCGGCACGTCCAGCTATTCGGCGGCAATTCGGCGGACGGTCCCTCACTCCCGCTCGGAGCGAAGGACCTCCCGCCGAATTGCCGCCGCAGATCGCGATCGCGGCTTTTTTTTTTTTTTGGCTGCTTGGGGCGGCCAAAACCCTGGAGCCGGCCCTGGTGATCATCACCTGCAACTCCAGGATCCTTCCTTCCCTCGGTGGCCACTCCCCACCCCCCCACCTCCAGGCAGGGATCTGGGGATTCGTAGCAGGTTTCCACTCAAACGTAAAGCAGAAACCTGCCATTTGGGCTCAACATAAATGAAAATGCTAAAATTTCTGAAATTTCAAACAATAACATACCTGCCAGGCCCTGAGATGAGGATTCAGTGGTCAAGATTCAAACGTCAACTGAATAGCAGCTGATGACCTCACAGCAAGAGACACTCAAGCTGCAACATTTATAACGAGCTTTTGAATGCATCAGGGTCACATTGGTTCACATCAAGAAAGTTTCGGCCGACCCTAGAATCGGATAGGGTTTGCTCTCTTCTCAGATTGGGAATTGGTGATACAGTTATCTCATATCCTCCTTATGACTCATACCTTTTGTATATTTGCCTTCCCAGAATGGAAACACTTGAATCTCTAACTGCACCATAATTAGATTATATAGCACGCTGGCCTATGATGTACAGTATATCAGGATGGCCTAAGGGACACAATGCATCTCATGGTTTGACATGTTTCCATTGAATAAAATCTATAAAAATAAATCCCTTTATTGGATTGCTAGTTTCACAATAATTCAAACCAACAAAGTCCTTAGCTACCTTTCCAATGCTTACTTCCCATTCTCTATGATGGAGAGAGGTAAATAATGAGGCAATATTTTACTCTCCGGGTTCTGCCATTGGCAAGTGCTTCAAAATGCATTCTCCAAATTTACGACCCTGGCAGCAGACTTCGATGGCATGCCATGTAATTAATCACTTGGCTTAAAAAGGAGGAAAGTTTCACTCGTCTGATTAGCACCAGGTGAAGTAATTATCACAATTAATCAGGTTCTGAGAAGGAGCAAAGCCGGATTCAGGCAGAAAAACTTTTGTTTGGAAAGCAACTGTCTCCTGCTCCTATATTTGAAAATATTTCTCTTCATTTCCCTCTAGTATAGTGTCACTTATTCTGCTATAGCCTTCTGCATCATTTGCCAGGAGACTCGCATGCAAAAGCAACGCAAAAAGCAACATTAATGGTCGACGTATGAATTTGTCGTCAATTCTGTGGCTTCCAGTGACATGGAATGAAACCCTATGGAGAAGGATCATAGAGGGCAGTGGTTTACTAGATGTTCCATGGTTTGGATGTCTTCTCCATATCCACATATACAGCTGTCCTTCATTTTCCATTTGTGCAGTAGATAACTGCAGTGCGCGTGTAAGGTTCTGACGTGATTTGCTGTGATTTATATCTTATGTGGAATGGTAAAGCCAGGTGGTTGGTCTGTAGGAACTGTAATCAGGTCGTGATTCTTGACTCTGCTCTTTTCCCACAACCTCTGCTACTTGTCTCTCAGTGACAGTCCTGAGGTTTTAAGAGCTTTGGTTGCTAACCAGGAAGGGTTTCTGGACTTAAGGCAGCATCATGTGGCAGGAGACTCGGATGGAAATGTCAGTTGCCAGCACTCACTTGGAGTCACTTTCACCACCCAGTCAAGCGTCCGTGCATTCCATCCAAGAGATGAATTTCATTCAAGAGGTGTCTTGCTTGCTTAAGTTTCTTGCTGAATTTGGCATAGAGCTGGAATAGGGGAAGTAACTGTTTCCCCTAGAGTCTATTCTTATCCATGATTTTATTGGTGTGTCACCTGGACTTTCAGTTTCACAGGATATTGCTGGATTCTGCCTGGTTTGGAGATACAGGCACCTAAACCAAATCTTGGTTATCGCTCAATTGACAGTATTAACCTTAAGGATTTTAAGGTGATATTGAAGCCCAAAGCAACAGACCAGACCACATTTGAATGATATGGTTTCCTGGTATAAGTAGCCAAGTTTGCCAGTGTCATCCACTGTCCATCTAGTCATACTTGCCCAAGGTCTTATTAAAATTACTATTAGGATTTGTCATCTTATGCTGGAAAAAATTAATTTCTTCAGTGTTGGAGAATTATATAATTGCAATGAGAAGCTCATGGACCCAGTAGAATAAGAATAAAAGTGCTTGTCTCACATTGAGAGAAGATTAGAAGAAAGTAGATGCAATCACAGATATCAAAAATAAAGAGGAAACATCCAACTACTTCAAATTTTAAGCTCACAAACTAAACAATATAAACAAATTAATTGAATGAATCAGTTATCCTGAAATCTAAAATGAAAATATTCAAGGATAAAGCCTCCAAAAGGAGAGGAATGAAACTATTTTTCATTGGTCTTTCTAGTGGTGCGAGATCCCTTTTATTTCTCTCTTGGCATCACTTCTTCTATTATAGTTGGTCCTATAGAACCATTTTATATTTTACATGGATCAATTCCTTGTTATAGTTCTGAACTTACCCCACACTTTAATATCAGGTTAATTTGACACTGTCTTAAATACCTCTGCCTTCTCTACTAGTGCTTTCAGTTCTGGTGTCTTCACCTTTTGGAATTCATCTTATATCTGCATATTGCATGCATGATTTTTAAATTGCAGCACCAGGTTAATTTATATAGCTCTGTATACTTGCTCTTGGAATTTTAGTGGTTCCAGTTCACTGTATTATAATTGGGTAGCTTCAGGGGAATCACTGTCAGGGTTGATAGGCCCCTAGCTATTGTTCTTGGCAAAGGCCATGTAATTCTTTTAGCAATGCATATATTTAATGTATTTCAGTGTTGTTGAATGTTCTTTTTTTTATTATTTTTTTTAATCAAATGCAAGCAGCCCAGTGCTCATGAACAGCCCTGCAATAGCAATCCAGAGCTCCCATGCAGCTGAAGGGGACAAACCACTTTTAAATAACCAGATTCCTTTGTCATGCTTCAAGAAGGCTAAACAGCAATGACAAAAACGTATTTTCGAACTATGAAAAATATCTTGCCTGTTCCATCTCATCCCCTGTTCTTTTTACAGTTTTTGGACTTTTTGCAAATTTGTAGGTGCCTGGGTGGGCTTGTGCCATCTACTCAATTCAAACAAATCCTTCTGATGTATGCTCTGGGGGGCAAACAGGTGAGAGAGCAGTGCATACATCACCTCTAACCCAATCCACACAAAAAACTCCACAACCTTTCTAGGGGTTGGTAAGGAAAGGAACCTCACTGACCAGTCACCATGAGGTCCCTGGAGAATGTGATACACATTTCTCACCATATGCTCCCACGTGTTAGATTCCATTTTCTTTCCAACAGCGTTCTCCCAGATAATTTTCTGTCTGCTGTTGAGGTTCCTCTCCTTAGTCAATGGTATGTTTCCAGTTCAGTGCCACGTGCTTGTGTTTGGCTGTCAGGGTGATGGGCACTCTAGAAATATCTGTGAGATAGATAGATAGATAAGATGGATGTTTTAGTTCATCCTTAGAGATCCCATCATTCTGACCTTCACAGGTGGCCTTCTTAGCTTGTTCATTGTCTCATTACATAACCTGCTAGCTTCACAAACTTGCACACCTCTTCCAAATGGAGCCCTGAAGGGTATGTCTAACTGCAGTAAAACACCCTTGAGTGGCCCATGTCAGCTGATGTGGGCTCACCGGGCTTGGGCTGCAGGGCTATAAAGTTGCAGTAAAGAAGTTCAGACTCGGATGGGAGCCTGGCTCGGAGACCCCTCAAGGGGGGAGGGTCCCAGAGCCCGGGATCCAACCTGAGCCTGAACCTCTACACAACAATTGTATAGCCCCGCAGTCTGAGCCCCATGAATCTGCGTCCACTGACACGGCCAGCCACATGTGTTTTAGTGCAGTCTAGACACACCCTAAGAGCCTTGTGAATGACACTACTGTATCTCATTTTCATAGTGAAAAGCCATCTTTCCTCCTTAGGACACAGACCATTATTGTTGGGAACAATGAAAGACCAGAACTTAGGGAATTTGTGCACTTTCATGAACCTTCAGGGCTCCAATTAGTTTTGCTTGCAACGAGAACATTGCATCACTTCTCCAGTCAATCCCTTTGTCTTGAATGTAGAGACTAAAGGGAAGAGTAATCTTCACAGAGGAAGAAAAGCATTTGGGTATGTTTCCTTGAGTATTATCACTCATTAGTATTCTGTAGCATAGAGAGGCCCTACTGTGAATGGGGTTCCTGGGTGCTAGGTGCTGTACAAACCAACAGTAGGAGACAGCCCCTACCCTGAACAGCTGACAATCTAAATGAGAGACACAAAGGCTTGGAGAAAGAAAGTGCAGCATTATTATTGCCATTTCGCAGATGGGGAACTGAGGCCCAGAGAAACGAAATCACTTGTCCAAGGTCCCATAGGAAGTCTGAGGTCCTGATGCCCTAGGAGACTCCAGAACAGCCAGTCTTCCTCTCTAGTGGACTGGAGGGATTCAGTGACCATGGAGTTGCGATCATGTGGCTGAATTTCATGGAATCCGTCAGTGTCTGAATGGAAAGTGGGAATCCCTCTGAATCCCTTGCGTTCAATGCCCTGCTCAGACACATTAAACACAGGGAATCTATTATTGCAGTATTGAGGCCAGCCATTAATGTAGCAATTTGTGGGCCTGGCAGATCCAGAAGCTTTCAAGAGGTTAATGCCCATACAGCCTAGGCTCCCACTTTTCCAGGACTCGAAATGGTGGAAATGGCGAATGATGAGGAATGCCCTTTGGAAAAGGTTACCTCTGCTGTCAGTTTATCATGCAGCTTTTCGAGCTGGGGGGAAAGGCCTGTGGGAAAGGTGCTGGAAGGAAGCCGGCTCGCACTGATTACCGTGTCCTTGGCTGTGCTGCATTTGTCAAACAGATACAAAGAGGCGTCTGTAGAATTAGGATAAGACTCCAGTGGACAGACGCATGGGAAGCTAAGATGGGCCTCCCAGGTTAGTTTGAAGAGTGAGGAGTATAGCTGCACTATGCTGCCATTGCATCTTAGTTCACTAACCCTGTCTCTACAGAACATACAAACATCCCTTTGCCCAGAGCTGTTAGAATGGGAAAACCCAAGAAAGCCACCGGCTAGTTGAAGACGACCTGAGTCCTAGTTTAGCTGTTTTTAAATAGAAACCAAAAATGCTTGTAAACTACCAGGAGCTGAGACTGACAGTACAGGGGGATGATCAGGGCACTCCACTGAGCTATTTCCACGGTGGGTTTCTCCCTCAGGTGCTTTGACCAGACGTCCTATATGTGTCCATGGTTTTCCAATGAAAAAAATCCTGACCGGCTCTAGTGAGCTCGCCTGTGTGAGAAAGGCAGGGCCGGTGGGTGCCAGCTGTCTTTGTGGCTGGGTGCAATGTGAGCACCTCTTCAAAGCGGGCGCTGAGGGTAAAATTCGCCCCAGTGCAAAGCAAAAGGCCAGCTGAAGACCTATGTGCACCTCTTGATTGCCACTTGAGCCCTCCAAATCAGCCATCAGGTCTCATGCTGCTTCTCTGCACCAGAGTGCACTTTCCTCTGACAGGGAATGGAATCGGTAAGTTGCTGCATCATGGTCTAAATAAGTGTTAGTTCAACTGTTCATTTCTTATCATTGATACTTTGGAACTCAGTAACATTTACAATATTGCCAACATCAAGCTAAAAAATTATCTCAAAATCCTGAGATATGGCTTAAAAATAATAAGATTTAAAAAAACAAACAAACCAACAACCAACATTTGGGGTTATTTGTGTTTGCCTACGAGCTTCTGAGCCTTAGGTCATTAATAAATCCTCCCCTAAGAAATGTGTCTGTCCAAACCGTGTGCTCCTCTGTCCCTGTCGGCTTTCCCCCAGTCCTTAGTTTAAAAACTCCTCTCTGACCTTTTCAATTGCACATGCCAGCAATCTGGTTCCATTTTGGTTTAGGTAGAGCCCCTCATTCCTATATAGGCTCCTCCTTTCTCAAAATAGTCCCCATTTCCCAATAAACCTGAATTCCTCCTTCCAACAACCCCGTCTCATCCACACATTAAGGCCATGCCTATATAATTGGCCCTGCGTGTGGAACTGGAAAAATTTCAGAGAATGCTACTATGCAGGTCCTGGACTTTAATCTCTTACCTAGCAGCCTAAATTTGTCCTCCGGGACCTCTGACCTACCTTTGCCTATGTCACTGATACCTACATGTACCATGACCACCAGCTCCTCCCCAGCACTGTACATAAATCTGTCTAGATGTCTGCGATCTTCACACCCACCACACAATTCACCATGTGGCTCTCCTGGTCATCACAAACCCCTCTATATTTTACTATAACCAGTTTCTTCCTAATAATTGGAGTCACCTCCCCGTGAGGGGTATCCTCAGTTTGAGAGGATACCATCACATCATCTGGAAGGAGGGCTCCAACTATGAGATCATTTCCCTCTGCTCCAGCTTGATGTTCTCCTTCCCCAAGATTTTCAACAGCATAGGGGTTGCTTACACTCTAGGTGATACAGCAAGACTTTGGGATTAGCAAACTCTTAACTTCTCAGAAATCAAGCTTTGGGGTTATGGAAGGTTTCTCAAACTCCAGTTAGATTTATTAGCCCCAGATTATGGTAACAGTTTGACATAAACTAGCAATTTAAACACTTCCTTCCACTAAAACAAAACAAACACCACAGGATCTATTAATCTTCCTTATAATAAAAATGATATATACCCACAGCACTTTTCAAGATTTAGTTTACTGTGATTATTCCCTTTCTCCAGCAGCGCCAAGTCCACCTCACGCCCTCCAGAATGCATATGCCATTTGGAAAGTGATCATTAGCTTGGGCAGCAGGGGATGTTCCACATTCTGGTAATTTATCAGCTGCCTATAGGGAAGGGAACAGCTTTCTCTGGATCATCTTAAAACAGTGAGGGCATTTTTCCCGTGATACAAGAGATTGGGGAAGATTGCTGAGCCTGGATTACAGCAGATAAATAGATTTTCATCATCTGCAGCTGTGTGTTTTCTTTAGTGTGTAAAAATAAAGATGTAACTTACTGCTCTTAAAAGCACATCAGGATGTATCAGGGGAGTTTGTGAGGGATATAGGATTCTTTTCTGCCGCTGATGAATATGGAGGAAAGTTTGTTCAAGTCTATGCTAAATCCCTATTAGTAGCACACTATATATTTTTCTCTCCTGTTAGCAGAGTAGCCTGTTTCTGAGCCTCTAAGAATGAACAAAGGTGAAGTTCCAAAGGTCTGTGTGAAGATAAGCACTCAAAAGATGGGATTACTATTTATTGTTAATAATAATTATTTGTATTGCAGTAGAGTCAAGGGGCACCAATCAGCAATCAATGTTCCATTGTGCTAGGCACTGTTCACACCTATAATAAAAGGAGTATGCATGCCCCAAAATGTTTATCTCCTCTTTCTGTGTCATCTTATATTATAGTAAACAAAACCAGGGTGAAGAGGTGAGGGAGGACAAATGACCAGGACAGCAAACTTTATCCAAAGTTTCTCAGAACCTCTTGAGTATACAAAATCGGGCCTGGGAATTTTGGAAACACAAGGTCACTTGGGAGAATTCACTCCCGGTCCTGCCTTGGAACTCTATGAAAACAGCTTGTCTTGAGTTATTTTCTATCATAAGTATTTCCAGGGGGCCAAGAAGAATTGTCCAGGTGCCAGGGGGACAATTGTGATGCTGAAGAGGACTCAGAAATTATCCTAATTTTGCAGAAACTCAAAATTTGGGGGCTCAAGTCCAGTTTTAATAAATGGATGAAAGTTCAAGTTGTTGAACATGGGGCAGGGGGAGTTGTTTGATCCAGTTCAGCTTGCCTAGCCATATTCATGACAGAGTAGAACCCTTTAGAGGAGATTTGCTAACACCCCGAGGTGCTTCCTTTCCTCCTTCTGGCCAGTCACCCAAGAGCTGTTCTCTCCTCACTGTTCTCTCTTGAGAGCTGAAATGAGCTTTGAACACTATGGTCCTGATCCAGCTCCCACTGAAAGTCAACAGGAGTCTTTCCATCGTCGTCAGTGGGAGCTGGACCAAGGCTCTTCCTACATGACCAGAGAAGAAGCTGCTTCTAGTCAGAGAATGTTGCAAAAACAAATAACTTGAACTTGCCTGAACATCAGCAACAATCAGTTTCCCCACCACGCTGCCTGCATTAGCGTGAGTCTGAACTTGTTTTGTATATTGCTACTAACATGGCATACATTGTAAAGAACAGTTAAAGCCTTATGGAAAATACACTGCTTTGCAAATGGTTGTGCTTGTACATCATATATTTTCCTGTCGCTTTTATTCCCTTGGTATTTTATTACTGAGGGATATTTGCATGAAAATAGAATCTTTGTTTCATAAGAATCCATCTGTTCCTGCTACTATGGTCCTGGAGGAATTTGCAGTGAATGAACACCATATATTTCTTATGTTCTCACACATACAATCTTCTGGGGGCTTATTTTCCCTCTGACTGTCCTGTTCAATCAATGCCATAGTTATCTCAAGATCTGAGCAGGATGGAAGCCACCAAATAAACAGTTGTGTTAAAGATACAACTGAGTTTTAACAAAAAAAGTCTCTGGAGCTCAGCGAATAATATATTTAATTTCTGTTGGGCAATATTCAGAAGAATGGGGCTGATGGGAGAAATTGTGAGTTACTGCCCTGTAGGACTGCTGCCCTCTACTGGATGGGTGATATCCCAATTTGTAATGTGTTTCCTGCCTTTGCCAGCAGAAGAAATTGACAGAGATGTCACTGCAGCTCACTAAGAAGAGGCCTGTGTTTTTGAAGCTAAAGGTTGCAATTAGACATGTTCGAATTTTTTCCACACACAGTTATTTTGTTGGGAAATGGCCTGTCTTCAAAATAAATTAAACTTTTCATGACAAATATTCCAGATGGAAATTTCCTGTTTTTTTTCCTGCAGTTTGTTTTCTTTACTGAAATATTAAAGTTGTATTGAAATCATTTTCAAAATTATAGAAAAATTTAAATTACCCAAACCCACTATTTTGTAATGAAACAATGTTATCAGTTAAAAAAATAAAATGTATGGTGATGATGATTTTGAAGTTGATAAGATTTTCCATTAAAATTTTGCTAAAAATATCACAGAAAAATTTGCAACAACACAGGAAATGGGTGTATTTTGAACCCTTCAAAATGTTGAAATGTTTCACTAGAAACAATTTTTTTTCCATTTTATTAACCAGTTCCACTTTTGGGTTCTATTCCTGATGCTACATATATGTGGCTGGCCAATAAGCACAGCGCTGTGTGCATTTATGCAACCCCAGAGCGTTGCAATATAGTGCTCTATAGTGACACAGTTACAATGCCACATGGAACACCCCCACCCCAAGCCCCTTGTCTGGGCAATCAACCTAAACCAAAAGCCTCTGACACATGGGCAAGTTTGAAGTTGAACTCTGTGACTTGAGCCCATTTGTAATGGCTACTAACTTCAAACATGCTTTAAAGTGCGAAACAATATCATCATCAGAGGAGCTGATTTCTTCATTGGAGTTTGTAGGACCTACATTGGCTGGCATGTAGTGGGCATTGCTTCGCTCAACTTGTTCTCTGATCTGCCAGAGGAAGTGGTAACCCTGCCAGATCCTTGTAATATCTTGTCTGTCAACAACTCCAGCTTTGGATCCAGCCTCACATCATCTCCAGCATCCTATTCTTTGTCTTTTTTCAAAAAGAAAAAAGTTTCTCCCCCTCCAGTATGCAGTACATATTAATTTTTATCCCAACAGTCTGAGTAAAACTACAGTATATGATATCATTGAACCGGCATTTTCATCCTCCGTGTTCACTTAATTGAAACAAATATATCCATTTAAATCTACATATCTTCCAAATTTCTAATGGCTCCCGTAATTCATGACAATCTTTTATCACTTGAAAAATAATCAGGTTCTTTGCTTGCCTAATTCTGTTTTGCTTGCTCCCAGGCAATTTAGCTCCTGAACCATCAGTCTGTGCACATGTTCATTAGCCTCATCCATTTAGCTCCTTGGGCAGCTGTGCTATTCAGTGGAGCTGAAAAACACGGCATGAATGTTGCATTCCAATCCAAGCCTTACGCAAGGAACCTGCAGGGTTTTCCACGGCCAGGGTGGCTGATCAAGCCACCGAATAAATCTGACCCACAGTTCAGCCCTTCTTTCATTTGCCACAATTGCAAGGTTGCCGATACCATAGATTTACAGATTCCAAAGTGAGAAGGGACCCCTGCAGTCATGGAGTCTGCCCTCCTTCATAACCCCAGGCTGTATCTTTCTTGGATTCATGATGATTCTTACAGTATTTGCTATTTTTCTTAAACCCTCATCTCCTGGAGTCAATTGATGAGAGAATCTCCACTTTCATTCAGAAGTGAGTATTTGTAGGCCTCCTGGTGAAAAGATTGAAAACATGACTATGATTCTATGAATGTAATGGGGTCAGCACCCACCTCTCATGAGCACCCCCTTTTCTCTGGCCAATAGTGCCTGCAAACACAGTTTTCTCAGGGGAGGGGCATCCACCTCTCGTGGATGGCCCCCTTTCTCTTGGTTAGGTGTGAGCCTACTATTCTTTTTTGGTCTTAAATCAGGATGGCACCTGCCTCTCACTAGCCGGCCGCTGGTTCTCTCGGCTGGTCTTCAGAAGCTCAGCCCTCCAGCCAAGCCACACACGCTGTCCCCACTTCCAGGATATATAGTCCCAAATTCTTATCACAGCCCTGGTATAGGGCCATAGCTTTTAGTGCCTCTGGGAAGAAGCCTGCCTTCTTCAACCAGACCATCGGAGCCCATCTCAATACCCTCGCTGTCCTGACTAGATTCTGTGCTTAGTACCCCTGGGCTTCAGCCAGCCCACACTGACCTTCCACTGGTCCTCCTGCTCTTCCTTCCTTCCAGCCAGGCACCCGGTCTTCAGCAGCCTTCCCTGGGCTTCAGTCCTGTCTGCAGTGAGCTCTCCGCAGTACTGCTGCTCTTCCACCCAGACTTCGCTCCACACAGCAACTGAAGGCTCTGCTGCTTGCCTTTTATCTGGCCCTTCTGGCCCCTTATTGGTCCCTCCAGCAGCCCCTTTGATTGGCCACTCCTCTGCAGCCACTCAAGGCTACCTGGAGGACCTCTCGCTGCTCTATTCTGGGGCAGGGTGAGGCAGGGCCATGAGGCCTCCAGATCTAGCCACAAAATGACCCAAGTGTCCATAACCACAAAGCTTGATTTCTGAGAAGTTAAGAGTTTGCTAATCCCAAAGTCTTGCTGTATCACCTAGAGTGTAACCAACCCCTATGCTGTTGAAAATCTTGGGGAAGGAGAACATCAAGCTGGAGCAGAGGGAAATGATCCCATAGTTGGAGCCCTCCTTCCAGATGATGTGATGGTATCCTCTCAAACTGAGGATACCCCTCACGGGGAGGTGACTCCAATTATTAGGAAGAAACTGGTTATAGTAAAATATAGAGGGGTTTGTGATGACCAGGAGAGGCCACATGGTGAATTGTGTGGTGGGTGTGAAGATCGCAGACATCTAGACAGATTTATGTACAGTGCTGGGGAGGAGCTGGTGGTCATGGTACATGTACAGGTACATGTACAGGTACAGAGGAGCACACGATTTGGACAGACACATTTCTTAGGGGAGGATTTATTAAAGAGGATACTTTATAGCATAGTAGAGAGGAGAGGATAGAAGTTGGTAAAGTATCGGTAGGAACTGAAGAGAAACAGTCAAACAAAAAAAGAGTCCCGTTCAGTTACGTCACATAAAGGCAGACAACTAGCATGGACCCAGCATGGACAGTCTGATGTTGTAAGCATGGCAAGGACTGTCAATTTTTACCTCTCTATTCAGTATCTAGCAGCACCACAAGATTTTGATTGGGGTTCCTTAGGCGCAAATATCATAGATATAAATAATTACAGTGTTCACCTGCTCCATCAAGAAATGTCTCCGTTAATTTGAGCTAGTTCACTGTCATGTGGCAAGCTGCTACTTTTATTTTTAGGTTGCTATCTTGTGCTCCAGAAATCTAAACTTTCATTAAAAACAAAAAAACCTCCAATCCATTTCTAATCCCAAAATGACTTTAATCAGACCTATGAAAATCTTGAATTGTAAAGTTCTGCCATTCTAATGTTGTATAAGCAAATTAAAGCATCTTAAAAAGGGGGAAGTGTGTATTTATAACCATCACATACCCCAGAGCAGTGAATGGATTTTGCTCAAATTTTCACGAATAGATCACCCCGGGCTTAGACCAAGCATGAAAAATTTCAGCCTGAAAGGAAAATTTTTCAGGAAGCTGTGAGAATGTGAAACCATGGTTTACAATGATTTCCTTAAGTAATCTTAGCTCCAGCTTTCTCTTTTTTGTGTGTGTACAGACATAATTTTGAGGCTTGCAATGTGGGACCACCCCCCCCCATAAAATTACATCTTTCAATAACATTGTCATTCTATTCCATTAATATATTTTTGACCCTGAATACTGCATAGAGAAGAGTGCATTATCTCAGAGGAAGAAGCAACCCAGTAATATATTCTGACCATAATGTAGTCTCATTGACTATGCAAAATGCAGAGTGTTGGAGATGTGAAAAATCAGGCAGACTTATTTAATATTGGGTTTGAAAAACAAGTAAATCAGATGGATAAATTATCCATAAACTTTTAAACCTGCCACTGCCTTATGTTAATCCTTTCTTTTATTTTTTAAGGATATGTTTGAAAAGATTATTCACTTCTGAATTAAAAGGCCCTTCGGTCGGTACTCAGAGCTAAATATTAAATTTCCTTGGAAGGCTTCCGAAAGCAGTCTTGGCTATTTAAAGCTGGATGTTAATCAACTAGGATGTTGCACTCTTGACCTCCTGCCAAACAAATCTCTCTTGCTCAATTAGCAATGGAAACAGGGTACTAGCAACGTGTGAGTCTATAATTGTCAGCTCATAATTTTGAGAGAGAAGGGAGGAAAATTGCATTCTGAGACTGTATGTCTAACATTTTGCAGCATTTATAATCTATGATATCTTGATAAGGGAAGGTTTTTGAATTCTTTTTCTTTCAACTCCAGAATGAATGCTGCCTATAATGGCATACAAACTTCACTTTCCCCCTTTCCCCAGCACATGATAATGTCACACACATCAGGCATGGGACTTCGTCAAGTACAATTTGTGGTCAGGTTTATCCTCAAGGAATGAATGTATTTAATCAATGAGAGGAATCACGGCATTGGGTAAGTAACTACGTAACTCAGCATAAGGGAATTAATTGCCTGGTATTATTTTTCACTCTTGAGACATTTCTTTCCAGGCTGTTACTTTTCAAGAGGCTGTAATGTGATGCACTTCTTTATCTATGTGGGTTTTACTAAGCTCTAGCTCAGAAGCAGGAGTTCTGCCTCCATAGGCCTTCTGACTAGGAATGGACGTTCACGCTTGTGGCTAGCGAGTTTGACTGCATTGGCAGTCACATGGAACAATCTGAACATCAGCATCGTTTCGAGGAGGGAATGAAGACTGTCCAGCTAGGCTGAAATGAAGATGTCAGTCCCATTACATAGCCTCTAGCACTTAGAGTGAGCACTCTAACAACTAAGATCTGAGTGACTCCCTGGAAGTCTTATGAGTCAGTGTTCATACTTAAACTCAATGGGACAAATGTATTCCTTCCCTGAAGGCGATGGCTCTTAGCTATCAGGGTGAGATAGGTACCTTGGAGGAGAAGCATGGTAGAAGCTGGAATTATTTTTGATAAAGTAACTAAAGATATTGAAGAACAAAGTGCTAATTCTGGGCAACCTCTGAGGTTTGTTTAAATTTGTATTGTGCATATTATTTAAATAACAAAACCAATGCACATTTAAAAAAAACATTACCCACAAAGTGTCCTTCACCTTTTCTCAGATGAGAGAGATTGTTGTGTTAGATGATGAATTTGGGACCAAAATGCTTAATTTAGTCAGTCTCTCTACACTTATGTTCCCTTTTACTTTGCATCTGTTTCCCTAAATGCTCTTATATCTTTGCACTTGCCATTAAATCTGTGCAAAACGTTTGCAGCCAACAACATAGTGTTGAACTTACCTGGTGTTGGGCTGGGGGCTAGTGCTTCTGGGGAGGTTGCCCCTATTAGAGTGTGGGAAAGGAAAAGGAAAAGTGTGTCATAAGGAGGTGGGAGAAAACTTGTTCATCTTAGCCTCTAAGGATAGAACAAGAAGCAATGGGCTTAAACAGCAGCAAGGGAGGTTTAGGTTGGACATTAGGAAAAAGTTCCTAACTGTCAGTGTGGTTAAACACTGGAATAGACTGGCTAGGAAGGTTGTGGAATCTCCATCTCTGGAGATATTTAAGAGTAGGTTAGATAAATGTCTATCAGGGATGGTCTAGACAGTATTTGGTCCTGCCATGAGAGCAGGGGACTGGACTCGATGACCTCTCGAGGTCCCTTCCAGTCCTAGAGTCTATGAATCTATGAAAATGAGATGGCTTCAGTCCTCTGAACCAGCCTGGCCCATGTCTAGTAATGATCCAGTATGAAATAGGGAATTCCCTGGAACAGAGAGCAGTTCCATTTCAAGCCAATGTGTTTCAGACAAGTCTCTGCTATAGCCACACAGCCTTGGAGTTAATACCGTCAGCTATTTTAACAGACATATCACTTTAAATGGAAGTCTGACCCATCTGCTCTTCCCTCTAATTACAATACAAGAAACAGCAGCTCACTGCCACATGCCAATGAAGTAACCTATGTGGCTGCTGTGAATCTCCATACATGGCTGAGTATAGTTGCAGGCATGTGCTCTCGTTCTCTTCAAGTTTCAGACTGTCCTGCAAAAACCTGCTTCTTCCACACTGCACTTGGGTTTCCTTATCTAGACTCCTCCTTCCCCTGGCAAAATGGGAATTAGTTGTCTGGAGAATTTATCACGTTGTCTCCTGTCCACTGGCTGGCTTGGAATAATGCAGCTTCACCAAGGCTTTGCGGGAAACGGGCCCATTTCTGAGTAGGTTCACAAGTGGGGTTTTCTAAAACTACTTTGTGCTCAGAATCGAGCTTCCCTCACTTTCCCTAGGTCTGGATTTGGCCCACACCTTTTCTTTCTGACCCTGTTCCAGTCTTCTGTGTGATTACAGGCCACTCCCTCACTCTTTGGCTGCCTGCGTGAAGGATCCCTGCTCCTTATTACAGGTTTGTTACCGTCGCCACTGGAGGTAATTACAAACTGTTCCAATGTTAATCAAAGCTCTGTCTGCTGTATCTTGGGCCTTACGAGCATGGTTTTAAACTTTAGATGAAACTAAATTAATCAATTTATAAATTAATTACTAGAAACGTCTTTGCCTCAGAGGCTGTCGGGGGGGAGGAGGGGAATCTGGATGCCGAAATTAAAACCTCAATTATAGTTTGAAAATAATGGATAATTACAAGTTTTACATTCACATTAAATTGTGAGGAAATATTAGATATTTAACTGACATTTATCACTATAGCCCACAGCAAGTTAGGTAGCAGTTACATGCTGTAATGAATGTCACCATTTAAAAATTAATTGCTACACTATCTAACTTGCTGTGGGCTGTCTTGTTAAATATTAATGGGCTGTCTAAAATATGTTATGAGTTGCAAGGATTATTTGGATACAGTATGGCTGGATATAAAGCACCCGCTGCCTGCAGAGGGGAGCCATGTTTAGGCGACATGAATGAATGTGACTCTCTCTGGGGAGGCGGTGCTCCCAGAAATGTGGCCCAGTGCCAATAGGTTACCATCTCCAGCCCTGAGAATGTCACTTCCGAGGTACCAGGTCTGTGGAGGCGTCTGCCTCTTCCTGCACTGGGAAGGTGGGGCAAGTGCCAATATAGTCATGGTTTCAGGAAGTAGGGGCGAACCACCAGAGCCCATTGGATAAAGATAAATCCCAGGAGGATACCAATGGAGAAGGAAACTCTCTGAGGTTCCCCTATATTCTTCTGGGGAGGAGTACTAGATTTTCACCATGTGCAAGAATCAGGGGGTCTGCTGCTCCCTTAGCCCCAAGGATTCCTCATGATCCTTATGGATTTCAGGTGATCTGCTAGATGCGCAGTGCAATCTGCATGCATGACCAGTGTCCTCCCCCCGGCTCTGGGGCCCTCCAGCACACTGGCAGCACGGATCCTGGGAAGGGGGAAGCATGAAATGGGTGTTACAGGCTATCCACCAGTATTACCCTGCACAGGGATTCTCTGCAGGGCTTAAGGTGGGGAACAATGTGTCCAACCCTAACACACACCCATCCTCAAGAATAGATCTGTGGAGTACCCGCTAGAGCAGCAGGCTGATCCAGGGTTAGGGCAGAAGTCTAGAATTTAATTAGAGTTCAATTTCCTGCTCTGCCACAGACTTTCCATGTGACCTTGGACAAGTCACTTAGCCTTTCTGTGCCTCAGTTCCTCATTTTACATATGGGGATAATAGCCCTTCCCTACCTCCCAAGGTGGTGGTGGTGATAAATACATTACAGATTGTGAGGTGCTCAAACACTGTGGTGGCAGAGGCCATCCGAGCACCTTGGATAGACAGTTCGGGGCAGGGCAAAGCAATCCCAGAGTGGCAGCTGCCGTTCCCTTCCATGCAGAAGCAGGGGACGGGGCATGTGGAGACAGGGGAGAAATGCAGATGGAGATCCAAGAGGAAGGATCCCATCCATGATTATTCTTTTTATTTATTTAGTGTCCGAAGTGTGCTAAGGGCTTGGCAGAGAAAGATACAGCTCGGAGCGCGAGGTGTTTGATGAGCAGAGGAAGCACTGGAAGCAGATACTCTTTTTCCAGCTCACTGATACAAAGTGAAGGGTTGGGTTTTTTTTCCCCCTTTTTTTGTGCTAACTCAATATCATCTTGTGAATAATGCACGATGGTCTCCCGGAAACACAGGATAAACAGAAATAGTCCTTGTCCAAGACAAACACAGCATGCATTACTGTAATGGAGCCTAACGACTAGTCACATCGACTCTCCCTATTCTAAGCTAAGAGCTGTGCAATGCATTCTCCAGTCACTCACCGCTTTATGGCTAATACTCGGGTAGTCCCCAAACACTAATAAAGTGTTTAAAGTGAGCGAGCGAATGAGAGAGTTGGCACACAGAGAAAAGGGAGTACTGCTTGGCTATGGAGGGGTTCTTGCTACAGCTCAAGACTTCCTAGAGATACAGAGCCCTGCAGGAGATTCCCTGGTGAGTTTTTGGAGAGTCGGATGCCTGGTGCAAAAGTTATTTATCTCTAAGGCAAAGGAGAAAGGCCCACATCTCCCTGCTTCCTCTCAATCTTGCCTGTGGCTGTGGTATGACAGGTGGCCCACTAGAAGAAATCAGCTGATTATGCTCCACATGCTGGTAGGAGCAGATCACAAATGGAAATCATCTCACGTTGGTAAATGAGACATGCACCAGATGACCCTAACCGATTTCTCCTTCTCTAATGAGCAGCCATTGGAACAACCCACCGAGGGAGTAGATGGACTCTCCATCACTTGAAGACTTTGAATCAGGACTGGATCTCACTCTAAAATATATACTATGGCTGAAACAGAAGATACAGGGTTGATGCAGAAATTATTGGTTGAGTTATCTGACCTGCGTTACGCAGGAGATCAGACTGCATGATCATAATACTCCTTCTTGCCTCTCCAGTTTAGCACCCATGCTTTGAATGAAAATGCAAGTCCCATATGTAATGCTTATAGGATGTTTATTTCAGCCCACCGAGATCACCATTTACAAAGGGGATTGATCTTGGTGAGGTATTTTGAACCATTTCCCCGAAGCAAGCCACAGATTGCTATTTCATTCATCCTGGGCTCGGTCTGAAGGATAAGCAAGACTCACTGCTGCAGGATCCAGCAAATACAATTGAAGGCTCCTTAGTACATGTGACAGATTTAATTCGCGTTCACAGGAGCTTGAAGTTGTTGAGAAAGTATAGATTTGCATAAAAATAGATTGTATCTGCAGTTTAAAGTGGAATAAAGCAGTACTGTTATGAAGAATTCAATGAGTAGTTGCATAATGTTCTTTATAAACACCAGCCTAGTCAGAAAATTCTATTAGAAGATAAAAACTAGGTTAGTAAATGCAACCAAATACAGCACGGCACAGCCCTGTGGTGATGGTAGTTGTAATTTGCTGGTAATGTCATTCAGTTAATCTGAATGGGAATTGCATGTCTGAAGTGCATGTGAGAAGAACTGAAATGGAAATCCCTTTTGCGTATTATCTCATTTGTGTTAGCAAGAACATTGCTTTCACAGTTACATTTGCTATGGGGTGAGGCATCCCTGAGCCATCTTTAGGAAGTGTGGGGGAAAACAAGTTAATCTATTGTAAAGCTGCATATCCAGAGGGCCTTTGGCCTGGCTGTGTATAGATTTGAGAACAAAAAGTGTGAAAAAAAGTATTTGTGCGCGCACACGCAACCTGTGCTCACAAATACTCATTTGCATGTACAACTTTTCCTTCACTATCTTCTTCATTTCTCTTTTCTTCTCCTAGTTAATTATGCACAGGGCCATATGGTATTAACTGGATTCTATTAATCTGCACACCAATACGGTGTTAAACTCACTTGTAAAAATACAGAGTTACTGTCTACTTTGCCTTAATACTATCAAACATTTTGTATCAAATTCATACTTCCCTTTAAAGCTTTCCTCACCCTGTAATGTGGTTTGCTCATATACAGAGACGTTTCTATGGATAGATCTTGTCCAAAACAGCTTGTCTGTAAATTTATATATTGTTGTATATTTATGAAAAAAGTAAACCTTTATTTTTTAAAAATGCATATGCACAAAGCAGAAGACAATGTGGAAAACTATTTATTTTACCCCATTTTCTGTAGTAATAGAAGTATTTGTTAGAGTCAATATCACAAGTGTATTGTGGAACATTGGCAACACAACACCTACCATTTTACATTAGAACAGTATACATAGTATTGAAATATATAATATCGGTCAATAGGCTCTATATATTTGGAACATGTGCGCAATGGGGATATTTTGTTTCTCTATGGCATTCAGGGTATGTCATATAATACACATGCTGAAGTCTTTTGACGGAGTAATGGGTGACACCATTAGCTCCAATTTCCTGTGTTTTTTGTTGCCATTTTTTGCAGTCTTGACAGTGATGCTAGCTTTCAGGATCTGCTGCTTTGGTGAGGGCTGGTTACCTCAAAGTCACCTGGATTTTTATGTGAGGTTAAGAAGAAGTTCATTCGGCCTCGTCTGGTTTGTTAACTATCAGCGGGAAGTGAGTGTGAGGATATACCAAAAGAAGGGAAGCCAAGAATGCATCCAAAAAGGCAATGTTCTAAGAACTCCTTATGACCAGATCGTGAGATTCTTGTCCAGGTCCCAAACCAAATAGCTGTCGATAATCTTTGGATAGCTTAGATATGTATCCAGACATAACTTCTAGGCTAGCTTCTTGTCAACTGTTGAGAGAGCCCACTTCCAACTTAATTGAATTGGCTCGTTAGCACTGACCCCCCACTTGGTAAGGCAACTACCATCTTTTCAGACCTCCCTACTGTATGTTCCTATGCATGCATCTCCATGCATCCGATGAAGTGAGTTTTAGCCCACGAAAGCTTATGCCCAAATAAATTTGTTATTCTCTAAGGTGCCACAAGGACTCCTCATTGTTTTTACATATTTTGTGTTTACTTGCTGCAAATATTTTGGTGGCTGAGTTTACAGGCAGACTTGTTTGCCCAAAGAACACATTTTATGCAACTATTGCATAGTACTCATGGAAAGCGAATTATGACTTAGTACTTCTTTGCACTGGAAATGATTCTAAAAGTTGCATTAATCCAGTTGGAGAAGTACTCAAACTTATGAACAAACTGCGGACCAAGAATTGTTAGTAATTTTGGCTACTTTGGGTAATGAATACACTCAAGACAGTCGCAGTCTTTTAGGGAACAGAAAGAGAGGGGGAATTAATCAGATGAGTTATTTATTACAAAGAATTTTCCCAACTCAGGGTAACAGAGTTTTGCCTGAGCATTTCCATTACTTTCCAGGAAAATGCTGCTTATAGGTCATCCCTGGAGAGACACATGTCTGGTGAGGTTCTGTCCTATGACACAGGAAGGTTTTTTTATAGAATTCTTGGGAACTATGTCCGTTTATATCAGCTGAGGATCTGGCCCTCAATTTTTTGTTTGTTCCACTACCGCATAAAAGCCTATGCCTCGGCCCAGCTAAATCAGTTGTAAACATTGTAACCTCCGTACAGCCTGGCAATTTGGTTGGCAAAATTTCAGTCTCAAGTGAAATGTAATGACAGAGCTAGGGTTTCTTTGAAGAAAGGAGAAAACGGTGTATAGTGGAAATGCGGAGTGCTCCAGACACTGATTACACTGAGAACTCAGATGACGCACAAAGAAATCACAATAGTGACACTTATAGAAAGG
This sequence comes from Emys orbicularis, assembly GCF_028017835.1. Classification (NCBI taxonomy): domain Eukaryota; kingdom Metazoa; phylum Chordata; order Testudines; family Emydidae; genus Emys; species Emys orbicularis. The sequence continues at coordinate 2,609,203 of NC_088705.1, read as the reverse complement.
TAAGGCTACACACCACATGGACTGAAAAGAAACAACCCTTGAACATTAGTTGAAGCTGATATGATGCTGCAAGGAAATCATTTCCTAAACCACTTCTGGTTTTTGGTCTTCTGAACCTTCTCCTGGGTTTTGAATTCTTCTAACTAGTTTCCAGCCAGGAATTTGTCCTAATGTGTGCCTGTCAGTTTAACTATTAGCATTTCCGTGTGATGTGATTCTGCACAAAGACTACAGAAATGTTTCTTGCTAGCCTTGATTTCCTGTCCCCTGTTGATACTCACTTTCCATTTCAAGGGCAGAAGGACAACTAACTCTTGTAAAGAAAAGTGAAAAGCTTAAAGGCTTTTATGACATTCTGCTACGTGCATCTCGGGAAGGAGCAGTCAGATATTAATTACCCGTAAAAGTGTGTATACTGAAAAACATTCCCCTTGCCAGTGCTGAGAAAAAATTCGTACTTGGAGAAACAGTTGAGTGAAACAAACAGGCAGATGGAGAAACTAGGACAATTTTTCTGTCTCATACAGCAATGTAAATCTTGAGCTCCGACGGCCAAATTCTGGTCTATTTCACTATTGCAAATCTAGAGCAGTGGAGTTTTAACCAGTGGAGTTGTTCCAGATTTACATTGGTGTGACGGAGAGCAGAAATTGGCCACTGTGGGTCTGAGCCAAAGCCAACTAAAGTCAATGGAACTGACCCGTGGAGTGACTCCCTGTGTGCACCGTATGAAAGCAGGAGGGCTGGTGTGGCCAGACAGGACAACTTGAATTAATTATGTATTGCTATTATTGGTTCCTATTTGCATTACGGTAGCATCTAGAGGTCCTGACAAGATCAGGGCCACACTGCGCTGGGAGCTGTAGATAGACATGGTTAGGCTAGGTCTACACTACGAATAGCATAGCTGAAGTCGGCGTATCTTAGGTTGATTTACCTGGCCGTGAGGACAGCAGCGAGTCGACCGCTGCCACTCCCCCGTCGACTACGCTTCCGCCTCTCGCCGCGGTGGAGTTCCGGAGTCGATGGCAGAGCGATCGGGGATTGATTTTGTCGTGTCTACACTAGACGCGATAAATCGATCCCCGATAGATCGATCACTACCCGCTGATCCAGTGGGTAGTGTAGATGTATCCTTAGAGACAGTCTCTGCCCTGAAGAGTTCACTGTCTAAAGAGACAACATGAAGGATTATTGTCCATCCCCATTTTACTGACGGGAAGTTGCAGCACAGAGAGATTGTATAACTTGCCCAAGGTCACACAGGTAATCTGTGGCACAGCCAGGAAACTAACCCTGCTCTCCAGAGTCCTGTCCCAGTGCTCGTACTCCAAGAGCATTCTTCTCCTCTACAGAGATGGCATCTCCCTTCTCTGCACAGCCTGCCTACTGACTCACTCCTGTTAATGCCTTGACTCTCTGCTGTCATGTTGCCCCAGTCTCCTTCCTTTAGAATCTGGTTCACTGCCCGGTTTCTCTCAAGGAAGACTATTAGAAATGAGTTTGTTTTTCCAATCTGTTGCCCTGCTGCCCCCTGAGACTGATATGCAGCTGGGCTGTTATGGGATGGGGTTGAGAGGGGAAAGTGTTATTTGAATAAATCAACAACATGTTTAATTAGAAGAACAGTAAATAAAGAAATAGCTTTTCCTGTAGGGAAAGTGTAAGATGGATGATGATATAATAGATGTCTGATAAAATATTTGAATGGAATTGCTACCTGCTGCCTCTCGTAACTGATGAATCAAGGTGCTGCAGCTGCTAGTGAGTTTGTGCTCATGTGACATCAGGAACGTCAGTTTTTATTTCATACCTCTGGAGGTCACTCTAACAATGACAGAAAAACACAGCGGCTGGGATTTCAATTGCCCATTCGGCTCTTTGTGTTTTAAGTGACCCTCAGTCTTTTTGGAGAAAATGAGGGAAACTATTCTCAGACAATGCAATTTTTAATGTCTTTGGTTTTGTAAGGATAAGGGCTCGATCCTGTCAGGTGTTGAGCGCTCTGGCCTTGAGCACTTACCTTTAAGCCCCTAAGTAATCCCATTGAGTTCACGGGGCCTGCACGCATGCTTAAACTTAAGCACAGATTTAAGAGCTCTGCAGGATTAGGGACAGAGTGCTCAGCCCCTTGCAGGAGGAAGCCCAAAATAGGGCAGACACAACTAGTGGCTCCCACCCTATAACTGATAGCGTGTGGCAGACTGGCATGCCCGCAGGGTGTCCCACGGAGGCCGCTGGGGCTCTGCACAGATGCAGCTGTCTTCCCTTGCATTCTCAGGGCCATTGCTACTCCTGTGAACTGTCCTGCCCAGGCCGCTGGTCTCCCAGAGATGCTTTTGGATTTGTAATGCACATATAGAAAGCTGGATGCTCATACACCCCACGGCAGTGTAAACGAGCCTCAAAGTGTTCACAACTCACATTCCCACTCTTCTAAAGGCCCCTTTACATTGCCAGAGTGGTGTAAATCGGCCATAGCGCAAATGAGCATTCACACCTCTGAGACAGATTGACTGACGTGTTCCCGCTGCTCTGGTGGTGCTAAGCATGGCCGGAGCAGCACAAATCGGCTGGGATGCCCTAGATGAGTTTGGCTCGTTGTGTCCCCTACATGGCGTGGGAGGTTTAATAGTTAGAGCATCACTTCAAATCACTTTCAAGAGCAAAGAAAACCTCACTTCAAACAAAAGTTCTTGTATTGTGTATACAACCCCCAACCCAGCCCATGGCTCTGTCTTCAAATGCAATCCCTCCTGCTGATCGGAGCAGAGATCCCTGAAAGAGGTGCACATGCTCTTATTAAATCTAAATGCCGACTTCCACAGTTGTAGAGGTTTTGTGCAGTAAACCTCAGTCCTTAAGTCATCAGTCTCCCAGGACTGTCCCACCCTTGTCAGACCAGAACTGGTTCTATACTTGAGTTTAATTGCTGCTCATAATGTCATCAGCTTGAAGTCTAAAGGATGTAGGGCCTGATTCTGCAACCCTAATTCATGCTGAGTGATACCTTATCCATTAAACAGCCCCACTGACTTCAACGGGACCATTTACAGAGCAAGGCAAGTCGAGTTGAAGAATTGAACCCCTCATCCTTTCAGGCTAGATTCTGGCACCCTTGCACATGCTTGCTGAGTAATACCTTGATCATCAAGCAGTCTCATTGACGACATACACGGGCCCATCTGAAGACTAAGGCGCTTGCTTTACAAGAAAAAGCCGTTTGGACACGGTGCACAGCTGGTGTATTTTGTAAAAGTACAGAGCATGCCCTCTAGGGATCCCAAGGCCTTTTAATAATATCGCTATTTTTAAAACCGTCTCCTTTTTTGTTAAATAAGCCTTTTTCCACCCAAGAAGAAAAAAACCGGAGACACAATCACTGGTTCTTTTCATGATGGAAAAGAAAAAACCTCCAGTTAAAATTTGCACATCAGTTAGTGCACCTTCCCAGTTTAAAGATTTTTTTCCAATTGTCAAAAATGGAATATCAAGCCTGGCATTTTACATCTGACCCTTTAAAGTTACATATGCACGTGCCTAGCTGAGGCATTCAAAGGCACTGAATCCTCCCAGGGGAATTCTGCTAAATAATTATGGGTGAGTGTTCCTTACCACAGCCTGCAAGCTGGACCATTAGTGTCTTAAAAGACGTGGTTTTAAAAAGGCAAATTATTGAGGCAAATTAACTCTAGTTAGGAACTAATCAAATCCACAATATACAGTGTTAGCAAGTGAAGTAACAAGTGGAGCATCTTAATAAAGCTAATGAAAGAGGCACTGACAAATACCAGCCTAAATTGCCGGTCACTAATCAAGTTTTTGCTGAGGTACAAAGGGTAAATCTGAACTAGGCGTGCTTCGCAGATATGGCTGTAACTTTAAAGATTCTTTTCATTGCCAGTGTTGGGGTGGAAGAGCATCGGTGAAAATGAGACTGAAGCCCACTGAGTATAGAGAGGGGTAGGTGTCAACATGGTGTATTCCAAAATGGACCCACTCCTTCATTTTATTGTAAAGGCTCCCACAAGTCTTTATTTTAGTTTTAACATCATATTTCAAAAGCCAAAGCTCCCTGCCCCCCACTAAGGAATGGACAATAGAATGAAATCATCATACAGCGATGCAGGAAAAAATCCACTTAAAACAGAAACAAATAGGACAAAGAACTAGACTGTGCCATTAAGTCCAGGTGCACCAGCCCCCGGGAACACAGACACCCCTGAGATGTGCAATTACGTCCATGCTTCACAGGGCGGGGTAGTAATTTGCTACTGGCATCTGCCTTTGCCACTAAAGTTTCAGATCGCGGAGGCTGTGTGGTCTGCACTGGGCCATTCCCTAGTATCAGGTTATAAACACCCCTTGTTTGTTCTGGAGCCCAATGTTCTGTGGGGCTTGGCTGCAAGGGAAATTGCCTTTGTAAGAACACTTCACCTTATGCCTGCTAGTATTGGTAATCCTTACAGTGCTTGATGGATAGCGTGGCTCCTCAGTGCAGGGGATGGCTCTTATTGACCCCGAGTGTCTTGCATCCTGTAGGATATCCTGAGGCTGAACTTGGTCTCAAACGTAGGGAAAAGCAAACAAAGGCACATGCACTGTGATATAAATGTATGAACTTGTGCCATGAATAAAACATCATAGGCAGTTATCCCTTAAAATAAGCTTTGTCCTTTTATTTTCTCCACACTCCGGTGGTTGCCTTATTATCTTTCTTAGGGAGACACCTGAATTCATCACAGCTCCTCCTGAGCAAAGGGTGGCAGGGAGGAAGTTGTCAATTCATGGGACGTGGGTGTCTTGTTCCATCCCCCTGGAGGCTACTAGATATGAAACATGATAAATGCACTGCATGGAGACATATCTAAACAAACCAGAAACACCTGGGCTCCGAATGCTTACCAGGGATGTTTTGTCAACATTTGCAACAACAAATACATTTTGAATTTGAGTTTGCAGGGTGCAAGGGACAGCTGAGAGAAAAGGTGTGTGTCCTCATCCCCAAACTGTTCTAAACAAGGGAATAGACAAAGGGACAATGTAGTGGCTTAGAGGGAGGAGTCTAGTAGTTGCCAAAGGGATTGGAATTAATTCATATTCTCATTAATATTCTTGAAGAGGGAGTAAACAGAACTTGAATGACCTCCAGGCTGACATTGCAAAGGGAAGAGTTGCAAATACCAGTGAGGAAGAGAAATAAAAGTAAGGGTCCTGGGGAGATTAGAAGCATGAGTAGGAAAGAAAACACCGAATCTTAGGCCTGGTCTACACTGGGGGGGGGTCGATGTAAGATACACAACTTCAGCTACGGGAATAGCGTAGCTGGTCGACGTATGTTAGATCGACTTACCTCGGGTCCTCAGGGCGCGGGATCAATGGCCGCGGCTCCCCTGTCGACTCCGCTACCGCCGCTCGCCCTGGTGGAGTTCTGGAGTCGACAGGAGCGCGTTCGGGGATCGATATATCGCATCTAGACGAGACACGATAAATCAATCCCCGATAGATCGATCGCTACCCGCTGATCCGGGTACGTCCAGACTACCCTCCGGATCGGCGGGTAGCGATCGATCTATCAGGGATTGATCTATCGCGTCTCGTCTAGACGTGATATATCGATCCCCGAATGCGCTCCCGTCGACTCCGGAACTCCACCAGGGCGAGCGGCGGTAGCGGAGTCGACGGGGGAGCCGCGGCCGTCGATCCCGCGCCGTGAGGACCCGAGGTAAGTCGAAATAAGGTACGTCGACTTCAGCTATGCTATTCCCATAGCTGAAGTTGCGTATCTTACATCGACCCCCCCCCAGTGTAGACCAGGCCTAAAACAAATGAAACTAAAAAAAGTGACCACAAAATAATCTCAAATGCAGAGGAAGAAGGGGAGAGGGGAGACTGGTAGGTAATAGAGGCTGAGAGATACATGGAGCCACATTTTCAAGAGTTCGTGGCCAGGTTTTCAGGTAGGGTGGGTTGAAAAATATTATTTATTTATTTTTATTTAGTTAAAAAATTGTTGATTTTTTTTTTTGATTTTTCAACAAAATGGTTTTGGGGTTTGGGGTTTTCCCTCCTTTCCCCCCCCCCTTTTACTTAAAGGGGGGGATCCAAAATTTTGGCCAAAATGAAAATTTCCATTAACATTTTTTGTTTCCATCAAACAGCCATTTTTAATCAAAAATATTTTGAGGGAAACATCTTGACCAGTTCTGTTTACCAAGTTCTCAGCACCCACCAAAGAAGGCAGATTTCCAAAAGAGCTCAGAGCCAATTTACAGCTACCATTTACCATTTAATCATGGTCCAGATGATGATGATATAGGACAATTCTGAGACCTTATCGTGTCCAGGTCGGTGATGCACAGCATGGCCTTCAACTCCTAGTAGTCTCAAAGAAGGTTCATCTAAATGTTCACACTGATATGGCCAGGTTATAGTATGGAGAAGCAGGATTTCCCAAGATCTGAGGTTAGTGCCTGTCCATTGTACGTCACCTGGAAAGTATAATGTATATTTCCCGAAACTGACCTGTCAGGGCATACATACTATTTTATGTGTGATGGCTCAGGTTGACTTTTCAATGACTAAAATTTACATGGTTGGTTTTCAATCATGCAAGTTTATTCTTAGGCAAACTTCAAATGAATTTGATCTGTGTTCATGTAGTAATTTCTCAGATGAGACTCAAAATGTTCGTATTGTTAAACAGACAACATATTTTTCATTTGACCAGACACCGAGCCTACCAAAACTGTCTAGATTTCAGAATTATCTGAACAGTTTTCTCGAGTACTGGAAGTTTACCCTTGAATATGACAGGTATCAAATGCCTCTTCTGTATTTGCGGATCTTTCGTTTGAGTAATTGATCTGCTGCATTACAGCAAGCCTCAGTTTCATATTCTGATACTTACAGACTGGATTCTGGGACATCTGTCCTTCCAGAGCATGGCTCAATCATCTGCTGTCTACAGGAAACCCAAGGAATAGGATATCCAGTAATAAAAGCCTTTACACAGGATGCCAATATTCTAATTTGCTTGAGTCTTCAGATCTAATGATCACAAAATGGCCAGGGCTAAAATTGTTTTCAAGGACAGTCAGAGAGCAAGGGAGAAAAGATCTGGCAAAGCTTGCAGCCTTAGTCATGTCACTTAACGTCTTTTCTTGAACACGTACATTGATGTTTTAGGTGTTGGTGCTCATCTGGTTAAATATCTCTGATACTGTTCATGAATTAGCTCCGTAAGAGTGTAAAGCAGATGCACAAGGCCACTGGAGAAGACGGGATAACTCACATTGTTATAAAGCAAAAAAGAAATGGGATAGGATTTTCCTCCCAATTTTTGTTTAAATTACTGAGCAAATCTAAGGCACTGAAATATGGGGGACTCAGAGCACTTGCTAGAGTTGGGCATTGTGTGGCGTATGTGTTCTGCCATTCTTGGTCAGTTTATTCAGAGCTAGGCTGTGACAATCCCTAGGCAGGGGAGCAGGACCCCACCACCCTCGAGGCTGTGTTAGTGCTTGACCTGGGGTCTCAGGCCAAGGTCAGGTGTGGAGTGCAGCTGCTGCACTTTAGCTGCTCTGTCCAGTAAGCAAATGACCAGAGAAACCATGGCTCTCTGCCCTTGTCCATATGTACTGGCCAGCGGAGTGGGGGAAGCAAGCTACACCTTTTGCAGGGCTGTAGCAAAGTACCTCCCCCTGGAGCGAAAAGGGAGCACTTGTCGCTCCCTCTCCGTGACTCTGTTACAGCGTGACCCCGAGGCTACTCTTGGACCAGTGCTTCTTACACATCACTCCCATTAGCCAGGGTTGTGCCCAAGGCACCCTCTTGTGCTCCATAGATTGCATTCAACCAGCAGCGGCATTGACCAAAACAAAGGTTGCCAGATTATTTGATGCAAGATGGTAACATTTGTTGAGTGATTTATTCCCCTACTAATGTGTGACTTACACCAGCCTTTGCCTCACTGCTGTATTTGACCCGGTGTCTCCAAAGATGAAAGGTGAGAACTCTGACCACCCTGCCTGCTATCTAGCTGTCCGCTTTGTACTCGATGTCTTGGGCATCTGCGGGCACGCACCCCAGGGCTGGCACCGTGCTGCGTGAGGAGGAAGTGTGATTCTCAGTTGGTGCTAGATTATGTTTTTATATCAAAGGGTAATTAACAAAAACAATGGCTTGTGTTTGCATTTCCCATGCCGCAGTTACAGATGATGGGTGTGTATGACATTGGAAATTTCAGGCAACACGCTATCACGTTGAGCACTGTACAAGACACTAATCAAAGGAAAATTTACGTGCACGTCTCCTGAGATAATCAGTTCTCTCTCTCTCTCTCTCTTTCTCTAGTTTTATGCCACCCTTCATTCCCCAAACAGGGAGAGCAACTGATGTTAGGCTCTGTCTTGTTAAAAGTCTAATCAGCTGAATGTCTTCAGTAAGAACCATCAAACTGTGCAGGGTAAACAACACGCATTGTTCTACTTCAGTAGGAGACCTAACTTGTTATGCCTCATGGCTATTAGCTGTAAAGAGGAGAAGAAAGACAAGGCGTTACCAATGAGCTGGGCACCTGTGAAATACAAGACGGCTAAATAATAATAACAGAAAAAAGAAATTCTCCAGTCTAGAGATGAATCCTTTTGAAATGAGCATGAAAAGGGAAGGAAAACTTACCAGGAAGTAAAGGAAACTGAACTTTATACACTAGGCAACTCAATGTGGCAAGTCTAACCTTGATTAAATGGACAGAATCATACAAAGTGCTCTCAACTCTTTATTGGGTTGCTCCGGTGGGCACTTGTTTTAAGTGCTACCATGAAATATTCATTTCAGGACATGCCCCTTTTTTCACTGTCAGTGAAGTGTGGCCCTTGCAGCAAGTGGTTCAGATGCACAGTCAGCTCAGCAGAGCGTGACTTTCCAGACGCAAGTGGTGGCGGGGGAAGAGATTTGTAGGAAGCTTGAATGGCAGCTGTCAAATGTGCAACTGAGACCAGTGGCTCTTTAATTTGACTCCAGAGATGAGAAATTCCTTGGCGACATTTAGTGATGTCTCTGAAGGTGGTAGAGGGTAAGGTTTTTCTGAGACCACTTTTCTGAAGTGCCACAGAATAAGTATTCAATTTCCTTCTCTCCCTGGAGACCTTGGAAATCCTCTTGAAATATCAAGGAGGGAAAAGTGGAGAGACAAAAAAGGTCATTAGAAAATAGTGAGAAAGTGGCATTTAATGGCTGGAACTGACTTGTGTCAAATAAAGCTCAGGCCTAAATATTAACTAGTTGTTAATGTATATTTGAAGCACTAGCAAATATCATTTTAGAAGATCAGTGAGCAGGAATGTAGCAACTCTCCGAATTTGCTAATAGGCTTTATTTGGATGCTCTCTATCAACAGAAAAGCACAGGGAAGATAACATTTCTCTAGATTATTTAAAGATTAAGAATAGGAACCACAAATAACAAAGGGCCCCTCTCAGCCTTCTTTACTGAGGCAAAGCTCCCATTGAGTTAGGGAGAGGTCTTCAGAGAGAGAGAGAGAGACGTCAGATAAAGGTTTTTTGGACTGTACTTTGGGTTCCATTCATTAGGGGTTCCATGCAGTGTTTGTAGGACATATTTCCCTTAGGACCTGATCCAGAGCTCACTGAACTCAACAAGGTCCTTTCCATTTAACTCGGTGGACTTTGCAGGCAAGCCCTTGGCGCTCCTGTGGGGGCCTCTTGCAGAGAACATTGCTAATGGGAAATGATGAGCATCACGCATGAATGAGTGTCTGCAGTCTGCCCCCCACCCTGCCTGGGACAAAAGTTGACCTGCTGCACCAATGGGAGTGCTGGACAAAACCCTGCTCTCCTATGCCCTGGCGAACTAAAGGAGAGCAGAGCATTGGCATTAGGAGAGCCATGCTGCTGATCAGAGAGGAAGTATTTGCCATGACAAAAGAGATGTGCTTTCCAACATGGTCAGAAGTTGGGAAAACTTGGGCTCTGAATCCCACAGCTGAGGATTCCAATGGCAGGAAGGTAACATTGGAAAAATTCAGAATGAATATAAAATGCAATTTTTAAAACAATTAGGGTAATTATCCCATGGGAGAGATTATCAAGGGAAGAAGCAAATTCAACATCACATGGAGTCTTCAGATCACGACTGGATGTCTTTCTGAACCATCTGATCTAGTTTAACCACAAGGACTGGCCTCAGTAATGTAGCAGGGAAGAAGAATTCCCACCACTCCATGTGCAGGAGTTGCCAGGTGGAATTCTCTGGCCTGGACTGTGCAGGAGCATGGGCTGGATGATCAGAGTGGTGCCTTCTGGCTCTAAAGCTTACGAATTATGAATTGAGGCCTCAATTCAGCAGACCATTTAAGTGTGTGCTGAAGTTGACCGAAGTGCATGGGACTTAAGAAAGTGCAGAAGTGCTCTGTTGGATCGTGTCTTTATTCTCCTTTAAAAACTCTCAGTCCTCAAGAATTCCGTTCTAGGAACTGTCAGTAAGATATCCTGCTGTGGGCAGTTATAGTCTGTTGTGATGGTGGATAGTGAGAGATACACAGTCTGTCAGGTAGTGAGGCTAAAATCTGATCCTCAGAAGCAAATTATTTATCCAAGGAGCTATATACATATATATATTATAAAACAGCCAGGAATATCCAGCTAATATAGGAAGTTTTGTGCCATGGGTTCATTCTCCTCCACACCCATGTTCAAAATATGGTAGGGCCAGTCAGAACTTTTTTTTAAAAATCTGCATAAAATTTTGACTTTTTATCAAAAAATTAAAACCTCAATATAGGAAAAAAATCATCTCTTTTCAGCAACCTAAAGCTGAAAAATGTTTGGCCAAAAGCTGCTGAATACTGAAAATTGTTCAGGTTTGTGCTGAAATTTTAGGGTTTATGATTTTTCAGTGAAATATCAAAAGCTTTCATGGAGAGCAGACGCTTCACAAAACTTTTAGTTTAGTCAAAATCCCAATTTTCTGTTGAAAAAAGGTTTCAACAAATTTTTTTGTGCTATTAGCCAAGAAAAGCTTGCTAGAGGATTCCGCCCCCCGCCCATGCCTAATGTGACCAAAGTACAGAAGTTTGTGTCTGTTGATATCTGACATCAGAATCTACTTCTTTCCTATAACATATCTAACAGAGGCATTCTTTTTTTTTTTTCTGTTCAGGAAATATGCTAGAGTCTTCATCAGCCCCACCTTTCAAACTCTTCAGATATAAAAATTATAGAAGAGGTATTGCAAAAATGAGAATCCATCAGTTTTGTTTCAACTGGCATTTGAAAGGCATCAGCTTCTGCACAGGCTGAAAGTTCCTCTTAGAATAGCCCAAGGAAAATGCAAGAGAGGAGTTAATCATGAACCCAAGAATTCATTCTAAGAGACTCTGCTTGCAGCAAGATGCTGATCAATGGTGAGCAGGGAACAAAAGAATGGGAAAGTCCAACAGCTAAGTAGGTCACCAGTTAACAAGACAGAGTGACTCAGAAAGTTTAATTTTAAAACAGCAACCCCCCCTTTTTTTTAATTTATACATGTTTTAAATTTAACTGCAGGTCAAATAAAAATAAAATAGTCTATTTCATGGTTTTTTACTCTAGTGTTTGCAATAATGTTATTCTAATCACTTATATAAAGTTTTAATACATGTTAATATTTAAGTCTTAGAGTAAACCTATTTTAATGTAATCTCATGCCTCGGGGACTGCTTGGAAGAATGTTATCATTGTTAATTCTTTGTATTACAGTAGTGCCTAGATGTCCCTCTCAGGAATCATGGCCCCAGTTTGCTAGGTGCTTACATGGTATAGCAGGTGTCACCAAGTGGTGCTGTTACAGTCTTCCAAGTCCTTTCTCTTGGCATGCAAGCAAATGTTCAGTCTTAGGATGACATGTTGTGTTGCTAGTTTTGTTCTGCATGTCTCTGGGCACAGGGAGCTGTGTGAGCAGCTGGAGAGTTTGCTCTGCTTTGGTCTTTGACTGGAGTTAATTTGTGAGGCAGGTTTGCTCCCCGGGAACCAGGTGCAGGTATTAGGCTGAGGTTCCTGGGAGAAAGGATTGTTCTAAATGCTGTTTGTGACCACTGCTGTTCCAGGACTGGTGTGTGTCACTGATTTCTCCCCTGCTGGGAAGGCACCATGCAAGTCCCCAGACTCCTTCCCCTACTTAGCAGAAAGTGAACACATACAAAGAAATACAGTCCCTGCCCTCAAAGAGTTTACAAATGACAAGACATAAAAAGTGGGTGGGACAAATAAACAGGCTGGAGATGGGCAGATGAGTTAACAATAATAGAAGCATGTAATACACTAGCTATGAATGCAATACAGCCCCCCTGCTGCTGCCCAAATGAGTGGTAGGATACATGTCAATGAGGTAACCAAGGTGATGTGCTATCGAAAAACAAAAAATCATCTTGTCGTATTGATTTTGTTGGTATTTGATAGGATCTGAATGCTGCAAAAATGTAATTAAGGTTAAAAATTATTAAAATTATTTCCCTTATAATTGCTGTTATACATAAATAATATAAACGTTAGCATATGGTTGACAAGATTTTTTTTTTCCCCAAGAACAATTCTGCATTCAGCCAAAGCCCAATTAAAATTAAAATCTTTCTGGTGATAATTAGTATTTTATCCCATTGGTTGATAAAAAAGATACACAACGCTGTCTTAATGTCATTTAGCCATAAAACACTGTGCAATACCAGTTGACTTTGTGTTATTTATTAATCATGAGGACATTAGCAGCTTCCCTGCTTATTCCTCTCCTCACATGTCAAAACTCTTTTTGTTTTCTTTTGGGGTGAATTGTATGTGGTGGCATCTAGTCACGTGGCTGGCAGCTCTGATGCTCCAGACCTGGACTGGCTGTGCTGTGTGTAATGCCACTTTTGCTCTTGGGAATGTTTATTAACATGTTATGACTAACATACAAAAGCTCCGATTCTTCTATTTTTTAAGTGAATTTTGTGTTGGTGAAAGATGCCACCAGCTGCCAGGCCCGAGGAGAGAGGTACGTTTAGCCACAGAAAAAATGCAAAACAGGCATCACCACTTCAAGCTTCCTTGTCCATTATTACCTGTACTTCCATAGCATTTGTGGTCCCCATCTGGGATCAGGACCCCTCTGAACTAGTTGCTGTATGATCACATAGTAAGAGACAGTCCCTGTCATCGAGAGCTTACATTCTAAATAGACAGACAGTGAGTGGGACGGGACACAAAGATACAGAGTGGTTTGCCCACAGCAGGTCCAGAAGAGGGTGGAACCCACATGTGCTGACTGTCAGTCCACTAGATCATATTGTTAAACTGATTTAGTTAAACAGGTGTGGTGATGCTTTGATTTTGGTTTAAGAGTGGCTTATTTTGGTTTAGTTTAAACCTGTTCCCAGTTTCGGCAAAACTGCTAGAAGCCACTCAAACTGAAATACAAGTGACCACCTGGTACAGAAGTTTAACTTCACTGGTGCAACTTTCTTGTGTAGAGAAGCTCTAAATTGCAGCTGGTGATTAGAGGTGAAATCTTGCTGTCACATTCTTAGTCCTCTGAGCTTCATTTCTAGGAAGCACTTGAAAAGACAGAAGATTTGAACCCTAGCCAGACACTGCTATAACTGCAAAAGAGACAAAGCCTTTGCAGAAGCTCACCACCTTGGGAAAGAATGAAACTGAAACTAGGTGAGTATTTTAAACACAAGCAGAGCAATCGGTATGAAACGTTTCAAACAGCTCTGCATGCAAGCAACTCCTCATCTCAAACCTTTCCAATCAAGACCATCTGCTCCATATTAGTCAGTCCATATGCATATTTCCCATTAACATTCCTGGCTCGCCGAAGTATCCGACTTTCCCAGTGTACTAGTTTATTTTAGTGACATTTTATTGATTGCATTGTTTTCCCCAATCATGCCTATGCGACGTTCTCGGAGCTGAGTGCCTGCCAGTCCCACTGTTGTCAATCAGCCTCTAAAAATGGCAGTGGGATTTACTCATTTCTAACCTCAGCACCAACTGAGACGTTGGGAGTGGAGTGAGTCCAAATCTTGGACTTTTTGAAATTTCAGCAAAGAATTTTATTTTTTTTGCAGATTTTCTTTTGCTGTTTTTCAACCAATTTAGAAGCTGGTTGAAATATTTTTGAAAAGTCAAATTTTTGACAAAAAATATTTGTCCCCCCCTCTCCCAAATAAATCCCTTGCTTGTTTATGGGAAGCTCTAGTTGGGAAACTGGGACTTTGTCTAGACTCTGGGAATTTGGGCCTGTGTAGTGCCCTGGAGTAACTGGGGGAAACCTCTTTAGCACAGACACATTGTGTCTACAGTTGGGAGATGCACCACTATGTTGTTCCATAGGTGCAAATTTCCCTAATCTAGACAACCCCTAATCTAGTCAAGTGGTCTGATGCAGTGTCTGAAAGTTCTCCTAGGCTACCTTGGTTTACTTAGGCTGAATGTACCTGTCTTTTGTTGCATCATTTCCTTCCCTAGATAGCCTTTCTAACTTTTTTCAGGTCAGTGTAGCATTGGGATCCCCCTGCTGATCATCCACTAGGGAATGGGCCAAAGCAATGGATTTATCTGCCAGCTAAGGCGTGGTCTCCCTGTCGTAGGCATAAAGAATCCTCCTTCCCCAGGAGCTACAGCAGTCTTTTGTGGACTCCCCCCCCCCCCCCCAAATACACTATTGACCTCCCTCTTCTTGGGATAATAGGAAAGGAGAGAGATCCTTTCTCTCTATGGCAGGGGAGGACTGGAAGACCTGAGCAAGTATGGATCCTCTAGGCCTGGCCTGCCCTCTTACCTGATATGTGCCCTGGGCCACTGGGTTCCTTACCTGTACGGAGCAGGCACCCTCGGTGAGTCTCCCCAAATCCAACCCCACTTTGCATGCAGTGGAACCATGCTGGTTGCATCAGGAGAGGGGCTTCCATTGACAGCGACGGCCCCCAGCACACCTTGATGTGCAGCAGAATTACAAATGCCTCCCTGAGATTTCTGACACAGCCTGAAACCATTTGTTCCAGGGGAATCGACAAGAAAAACCTCCCATGAAGCTGTGGGGCACTCCCTGTTAGCATAAGGGAAGGATGGCCCAGGACATCTGGGTTCAAATCCTGGATCTGCTCCAGGCTCCCTGTATGACCTTGGGCAAGTCACTTAATCTCTCTGTGCCTCAGGCCCCATCTCTAGAATGAGTTTAAGAGTCTGTCTAGTCTATCTGGATTGTTAACTCTTTGGGGAAAGGGCTGTCTCTTATTCTCTGTACATCCAGCACAAGGGGATCTTGTGTGAGGCTGCTCGGAACATGGGAAGGAATCTCTTGGTATATGGACTCCAGTTCACTCTTATCCCAGGCAACCCCGCCATATAATTTATATTGCTGTAATACAAAAAATAATAATATCAACAGGCACCACGCATGCAACGTTCACATTTAGAAATGAGCAAAAGTTCCCAGGGTGGGAGGAATGGGATTATTTCCCCCCCCCCCCAACCACTTCTCCCATTACTATATTGCCGCCAGTGTTGTATTAAGCCCTTGGAGAGGTCAAGAGACAGGCTGGGAGAGGAGGGGAGAAAGGAGTGTGTGCATTTATCTTCACTGCTGCTAGACATGCTCCCAGGCAGGAACCCAAACTAGTGAAAAAACAAAAACCTTAGAGCTCATTTAGGTTATGGACTAATTAAATGCTAAGGAGTTACAGCTCCTATTTCAACAGATATGAACCCTTATTAATATTTATAAAAACTATTTCATAGCAATACATTTATAGTACCTAAGAAATATGTGGTACCATCCTTTTAAATAGATTTTTGTAGAACATCATTATGACTGTGGTAGATGTTCTACTCCATCCCTCTCAGAGTTTAAATAGTAATAATACGTATCTATTCTTTCAACATTTAGACAAGATTTCTAAAAAAGCCCTCTTCTTAATTACCTTGCCAGTCTATCAATAAAAGGCTGTGGGCAATGCAATTTCAGCTGTTAGAAGGTTGCATAAACTGCAATCAGAAAACTCAAGGAGTAAACGTGCCTGTAGGCACCAATCTAATTGAATGCAATACGCAGAGTTTGTAGCTCTGCTCACAGTATGGGTGAGCGTGAAAGAAAGTGGGGCTTGGGTTTATTTGGGGAAGGCCCTGTATGTTCAGAAATGTATCTGGAGTGTCTCTGGACTTCTTGAATCTGAAAAATTGGGCAGGACGCTATATGCAAACAGGCTGTCTCCGCATGTGTGAAATTCACCTCCATGCAAGGTTGCAACACAAGACCAGTGCACCATTTAAATACCACATAAGCCCTCAAAATAAGACTTAACCATTGCATGGGCTAATCACCCGGTCCTCTGAACAAGGTGATTTTCATCCTAAATTTCTGGCACCACTTCACTTGGTTCCAGCTATAGATGCTACAAGAACAGCCTTTCTCGTGGTTTCTCAGCTCATCTGGTTTTGGTGGCAGTGAGAAAGCAAGTGTGGAATCTCTTCCACCCCCTAGCAAGCTTATATCAGCGTTTCACAACTAAAGCTGTGCCATTAATTGATTTTTCAGTTTGCTTGCCTTGCCAGAACATGTTAAAAAAACATTTGGGGTCAAACGACACAGTTCATTTTGAAAATGAAACATTTAATTCTTTTAATTATTATTATTTTAGTTTTAGTTTTCTTTCAGCTGAAACAATTCGGTGAATTTGACACAAATTCACAAAATGTTTTGGTTGACCGAGATCTGCATTTTTTTTTTAAATTTTTGTAGCGTGTGCAAAAAAATAGTTTTGGCTGAAAAATGTCCCCCAGCTCTATTCACCACCTCGTAAAAGCTTAGACCCCTTTTCAGCTGTAAAACTGGGCAAAGGCTCCACAGAGAATTTTATTGCATCTGGGCTGTTTCGTCTGTTCCTGTTTTGTAACTTGATGGAATCAGGTAAATATCTATCTGATCAAAGGCACCTTTCATCATGGAGTCTCAGTGCTGAATGCGGTGACTCACCAGAGCGAGGCACATGCCATGGGCTTGGAATTAGTTCCTTGCTCTACTTCTCAGTGCCAGTGAAAAGAAGTCTTCATCCCCATCAACCTCAGCATCTGCTCTATGGACTCTAACTCCTCCAATGGAAGGGAAGCCTCCAGGAGAGGAGTTAGCGATGACACAGGCATATCATACAAGATCAGATGAGATGCCCTGTTAGAAATTCTAATCAGAGTGGTTTCTAGCCATCAATTGGGAGGGGAGGGGAGGGAAGGGGAAGCTCCACAGGTGGAAATATCAGCAATGATATCACATTAATCATTTTACAGCCAGTGGCTTCTTCATTTAATGCAAAAGACGGCTTGCAGGTTAAAGGCAGATAGGAACTTAGGGCAGTGGTGTCTATGCCAATTGATGGCGGCTTTATAACAGAGCAAAGCCTATTTTTCTGCATGCCCAGAAACTAGATATGAGGAGGCCATTTAGAAGAGATCAACTTTTTTTCATAATAATAATAAAAAAGTCCTTTTCCTCCAAAGCCCTAGAGGAAGTCTCTCTTTCCTTTTTAGATTAAAAATAAAGCAACAAAAATCTGGGCCTGTTTTAAGAAATTCCTTCTGCACATTTGCATCCAGTGTTTGGTTAACCTTCGCCAAACTCTCTCAGCAGCGGTAATTAGGATTCCAAGTCTTTAAAATCTTTTCAATAGTCCTTGCTTCAAAGTTAATTTGCTTCCTTTCCTTGCTGGCAGAACAACCCAATTAGAGGTGAAATCACTTTAAATATGCTCAATTCCATACTTAATACTTTATCTGATCATTCGATATTTATAAGATAGGTGCTTTATTTTCTTTAAAAGGAAAATGTCACCCCCCCACCCCTCCAAGTGTTTCTCCTCAAGCTCTCTGCCATTTCATAGCCGATTGTTAGCAATACAGAATGAATGTTATTGCACAGTTGTTCAGACACCGAAATCATTCACAAAGGGACGTCATTGAGGGCCCATCATTTTGCTATTCGAGGTAGGTCCAGAGCACTTATCAGATTAGTGCAAGAGAAAGTCAGGAGCTAGGGCCCCTCTTCAGCAAGATATTTAGGTCTGGGTCTAACTTTAAGTACATGAATAAAGCTTAAAGTTAGGCACAGGCTCAGAGCTTGCTGAATCAAAGCCTAATGCAGGGGAATGAGGTAGCTGGTTCCAGACTGGTATCTCTGATGCTATGGAAAAACGGTCCCTTCTTCCAGGCCACAATCCAACAAAGCACTTTAGCAAATGCTTCACTTTAAGCACATGAGTAATTCCATCAGCTGCAAGGGTTACACAGTGCTTATGTGTTTTGCAGAATCGAGACCTATATTGCTGCATGTATTTTCTCATGCGTCCACAGGAAAATCCAATATATAATTCAGAGCATTCTCCATGGTTTCTTTTAGTTACTTTTTGTGTTGGATCACAATTAAAAAGTATTTTCTTAAAATAAATAATGTTTTTCTATTAAAAATACCTTGTCATGGGTAGGAGGTGTAAAATCACACTTAGCTCTCCTTGACACTCACAATATGTGTGCATGTGCATATGCAAAGTAGGTGAACACCTTTAAATATAGGTTTCACATATATTTTTCTAAACGGAGTGTACAAAAAACAACCCTGTCCACCACTTCAGTGCTCAAGAATGACCCTACAATAACAAATATCTATAGAAGCAGGAATGTTAATAATACAATTGGTTTGGCTTGATTTTAAAAAAGGCTGTACATTGTAATGATTCAGCCTAAAATATTCACTGGGGATTAAATTAACCCTAATGTGGAGAACCTGCACAAAGCCTAGGAAGACACAGGGTTGAAGCAAGACTTAAATGGCACCTAGTCCTTTTAAGGGCTGAAATGGTACACATCTGTTGCCCAGGCCCTGTAAAGGCAGGAGCTAAGCCTTATAGGATAATGCAACAGGGACAGGACTGTGACATGATGCATGTATTCCAGAGGAGTTCAAGTTAGTGATGTTGGCTGGAAAGACTGGTTTGCAAGGCAAAATGGTTTTAAACACCTCCCTACCGTATAGCTCTGCTCCTAAGTGTTTAAAGTGTGACTGGGGTGCTCTGTCAATATACAGCAGTGCCCATGGAAAGGTTAGCATTGGTTTTTTGCAATCAGAACATTGCTATGTGGGTGACCTGCAGAGATTGTTTTTGCAGGTATCGTACGTCTATGTTTAATCTTAACACCCTTTAAACGTCCACCACTCCCATCTGACTCTGTTTGTTTCTCTGACACAAATCACCCCAATTATTCAACCCTTCGTTTTTTCTAAATGTTTCGATGTACCTAAAACATTTCAGATACACCGAGTTGAGTTATATATACAGGATTATCCCTTCGTTCCTTTGGAACGCACTTTGGCCCACTCCTTTTCCGGTTCAGTCAATAGCCCGGGATGTGGTACCTTCAATAAAACAGAGTGCTTCAGAGCTTTGCTTTTACACAGCTGCTCCCCCCGGAGAGGAAGGCTGGCCTTATGCTTCAGGCCCTGGACTGGAACTCAGAAGATCAGTGTTCAGCCTCTACCACCGCCACTAACTATCTGAGTGGCCCTGGGCAAGTTCTTTAATCTTTGTGTCTCAGTAGCCCATCTATAAAATGGGAAGAAGAAGAATTCCTTTGTCTGTCTTGTATATTTAAACTGTAACTTCCGTAGGCCAGAAACAAGCTGTTGTTATATCGGCGGTACAGCACCTAACACAGGGGGTTCTGCTCTCGGTGTCCAATCAGCCTCTTGGGGGGAAAAGTCACAAACATCCTCTGGCTGGATCTATCTTAGCTCCTCTGTCCCTGCTGGAGGCATCAGTGCCCTGACGCTCCCCACCCAAGGAAAATCCACTCAGATGGGCTGACCCACACGACAGCCCTCCAGAGACCATGGGGAAATACTGACCAGTCCAGACCCAGCAGGCCAGTTAGAAGCTGTTCGGTTTTGTTCGGGGGCAGAGCTGGGTGAGACTGGGTCAGAGGAGATGCTCCTCAGGGATAACCCAGAACCCAGATGCTCTAAATGCTGCAACTAACCGCTTGCATTTGAAGGTGGTTTTTCTCTCTCTCGTTATTTAAAGGCACAGAAGCCGAATCCCGAGCTGCAATTTTGTTACTTGCTTGTTTAGAGACCGAGTTGACGGCACAGGATACCTCATCCCAAGCAGCTTGCCAAATTTTGGAGAGTAAGGTCGGGAACGCCTGCTGTATCATGGTTAGCCCTGAAGGGGGCACTGGAGATGCAGCTCTTCCTCCCACATACCTCCTTGCAACAAGAATTCATTTTTAAGCATGTTTCAGTTTTCAAAATCTTTCTGTGAAGCCCTTAGCAGCTTTTCTCCCGGTTTTCAGAAGCTATTCTGACTTTAGAAAAAGTTTCAAACACAACAAAAGGGGGGGAAGGGGCTTTGGCACGTTTGAACTTCCTTGCCAATCCCCTCCTGACCCCGTCAGTTACTCTCCTTGACACCACTGAACATGCTATAAGGCTCAATCATGGCTTAATAAATTATTTACCTGCTAAAAGTTTGATGAGTGAAGAGGGGAAAGTGAAGAATACGGCACAGTGAGATGTTGCATTATTGACAAGTGAAAGAAGCTAATCACCAGCAATCGCTAGATAAATGTGCCAAGCTACTTTCGGGTCTTATTTGGAATACAGGTCTGTCGCATCTTATGCGCATTTAACATGCGCGATTTCAGCTTTATGCGGTCGGCAAAAACAAAAACAAAAAAAAGAGAAAAATAACAATTTTAATACTGTACCTGTAGTTAGGGTTACCATATTTAAAAATTAAAAAAAGAGGACACTCCACGGGGCCCTGGCCCCACCCCTTCCCCGCCCCAACTCCGCCCCCTCCTCTGAGCACCCCGCATTCCCCCTCCTCCCTCCCAGCCACGTGAAACAGCTGCTCGAGCGCTACCGGCTTCACAGTTTGCTGGGCAGCCCCCAAACCTCCAGACCCTGCGCCCCCGGCCGGGCGCTTCCCCAGCGCAGCTGGAGCCCGGGAGGGGAAGCGCCCGGCCGGGGGCGCAGGATCTGGAGGTCTGGGAGCTGCCCGGCAAACCGTGAAGCCGGTAGCGCTCGGGCAGCTCGGCTCTTCAGCTACACAAAGCTGAGGTGTCTGGGGGGAGCAGCAGCAGCCGCCGCCGCCATCGCGGGGGAATCTGCCTGCAGCTCACAGCCTGCCGGAGCCGCTCTAAGGTAAGCAGGAGACTAGTATTTTCCCGGACATGTTCGGCTTTTTGGCAATTCCCCCCGGACGGGGATTTGAGGGCCAAAAAGCCGAACATGTCTGGGAAAATCCGGACGTATGGTAACCCTACTGTAGTGCGGGCGATTCCGCCCGCCATTACACTCAATGTAATTTTGACTCTACGCGATTTTCGCTTTACACGCTGACCGCGGAACGTAACCCCAGCGTAAGATGCGACAGACCTGTATCTCTTTCCTTGAAAAATGAATACAATTAAGAGGGCCATGGGCTCTTTAACTCTGCATCAGCTTTTCTTTCGAGGGGGATGTATTCTTCCCTTTCTTGTCAATAAAGATATAAGAACTAAGTTTTTGTCCGGGATGCTTCCAGAGAGGCACCACTGGTTAGATTTATGCATTAAGAAAATAAATAAACGAGAGCTAAATTAATGTTATATATATAATATTTCTAGGTGATGCAAAACTGCAGGCAGCATTAACATTCTAATACTGGAATCCCACATAACTAACTCGTAGCAAGAACAGAAACTGGCACAAGTTCAATTTCAATTCATTTTTCTGACTAAGGTTGGAAATAAGAATGGGAAATACCTTCACCTTAATTCATTACTATTTCACTATGTGAACTGTAATCTTGGGGTTATTCTTTACAACACCTTTAAGACAACTCTGTTCTCTAGGGAATATTGAGTATTTCTATTTATGGAGCAATGCTGGAAATACATGTTAAATATTGGTGCATGTAATACGATTATTAACGACACACAATCTTATTTAAAATCCAGTGGGGCACCTTTACATGAATTAAGGTGTTATTTTCATTATGCCGCTTGGCAACTGCTAATATTGTCTTTACACAAATGTTTATTAGATTAAACTGTTTGTTTGTTCCATTATGTATTTCCTTAGTAATCATAAATATACGCATAGAATGCTCTAGGGATACTAGCAGGCCATAAGATAGTATTGCAATGTACTTCATTACCACCAGCTGTGATTGAAATAAAGAGCCTTGGTGGGTAATTTAGAAACCTACTGGACCAAATAAAATTGAATGTTGGGACCTAGTGTATGTGGAACACAGAAAGTTTTGGAAAGTTTCTTTGAAACTTTTGCTCCCATCTCTTTAACCCTGATTCAGGAAAGCACATAATAACCTCATGCTTTAGTCCTATTGACTTAGGTGGGAATGAAACAAACACTTAAGTGTTGTCCAGAAAAAGATGCTTTCCAGATTTTGGGGCCTAAGTCTCTTCTCCACCATGCACCTTGAGAATCCCAACCAGCAAATGCATGGAAGCTTTGTTCCTTATTTTTATGTGTTTGATAGTAGCACATAGAGGTTCTGACCAAGATATGGCCCTATTGTGCTAGGCTCTGCATTACATATAGTAAGAGGCAGTTTGAATTACAAAGAACAGTTAATTACAATTAGAGATGGTCAAAAATGGAACATTTTTTCATAAACATTTTAGGAAAAAAATGTGTCCCCTTTGTCATTGAAAATTGTCAACATTTGATTTTTTTCTACGAGCCCTACTTCCTATTGCAAGCTAGACAAGAAAGGCCCAGAGTGGGAGAACGGAAGTGTTGCCCAGCTGGGGAACAAAGGCACGGAGAAATGAAATGACTTGCATGCAGAGCCAAGAATTGAACCTCCGTCTCTTGAGTCTTAGCCCAGCGCCATATCCAGGCCCGGCTCTAGGCACCAGCAAAACAAGCTGGTGCTTGGGGCGGCACATTTTTAGGGGCGGCATGGCCGGCGCCAGAATGCCGCCCCTAAAAATGTGCGCCGGCCGCCCTAGCTCACCTCCGCTGCTGCTGCCGCTTGCGCACCACAGCGCGCGAAACAGCTGATTCGCGTGCCGCTACTCGCCCTCCCTCCCAGGCCTGAGAGCCTGGGAGTGAGGGGGAGAAGCGGCGCCCGCGCTGCGGCCACTCGGAGTCTCCCCCTCCCTCCCAGGCTCTCAAACCTGGGAGGGAGGGGGAGATCCCGAGCGGCCGCGGCGCGCGAAACAGCCGTTTTGCGCGCCGCTGCTCCCCCTCCCTCCCTCCTAGGCTTGAGAGCCTGGGGGGAGGAGGCAGGGCTGGGGATTTGGGGAAGGGGCGGAGTTGAGGCGGGGCCGGGGGTGGGGTAATTAAAAAACGGGGGGGGGGGGGCGGCCAAAATTGTTTTTGCTTTGGGCGGCAAAAATCCTAGAGCCGGCCCTGGCCATATCTACAATACTGCCTTGAGGAGCAAAAATAGAAATCCAATTAAGCACTTTCTTCTTGAGCCTGGCATGAGATTCCAGCTGAGTGACACAAGCAGGCAACAAGGTTTCATAGTGTCCAAAACATCTGCACCTCACACTAACGTAGTTTTATTTGACCGGTTTCACCCTTCTCTTCTCCTCTTGTTGTCACATTGTTGTTCCTCAGTAGCTGGCCATGCTGGAGAGTAGCAGCCTGCAAAGAATACAGTGGCAGGAATGGCAGGGGTGGTGCAGGCTGCTCTGCTGACATTACAGAAGTTATCTGCGGCGCATGATGGAACAGGACTCGAGGCCGGTACCCGTCCCTCTCTTGCCATTTTCATCACATTTGACAGTTTTGTCCCAGCCTAGTGGGCTGAGGCAAGAATCTGACAGTGTGATAAAAAGCACACCCTAGCGTCTAGGACAAATTGCAATGGCAAAGCTGTGGTAATGGAATGCAGAGGGAAAGTAGAACGACTACCCCTGGAAAGCACAGGCAATCCTCATGCTGCTGGTACCATGGTCTGTCCTGCAGAGATCTCAGGGACACACATTCCCGACTCCTGCACCAAGCTTCCCACCAACTAGCCCCTCTGGCAAAGAAGAAACTTGCTGTATCTGTAAAGGATCTGTGATGGGTGATATCTGAAATAGCATCAATCTTCATGAGTCAGGAGAGGATGGAGTGGTATAGTCACAACTGAGTTATCCTGTCTCGCCTGACAAATGAAGATAAATGGCATGACATCAGCTATTTATTTATACAGTTTACAGAGTATGCATGAGTGTATGAGTGAGAGAGACAGCATGTGTGTCCTTACATACAGAATACATACTGGTGCGGTATAACGGCTTTTTATCAGCCTGAGCTTTGGAGAGCTATTTCAGAGTAGCCGTCTTCTTCTTTTGTATGCATCCCACGTTGATATCTCGATTGTTCAGCCATCTGGCTGCTGCTGCATCATCCACAGTAGCAAGGGGCTGCAGTCCACCCTCCCACCTTCTACTTGTGCACTCCTCTACCACATGCACGGCCATCTGCATCACTGCCCTGCAGTCACACTGGGAAGCCTGGGCGAAGCCACATTTCTGCACGGTGGCAGTTACTCATGCTGTTCCAGTCAGCAGCCTGTTGAGCCTAGGCCAGGATCTGCAGCCCAGGTTGCAAACAAGTGCCTGTAAATCAGGGCTTCTGAGCAGAGATGTTCACAAATCAATCTGTGACTCTTGCTAGCATTCTGAAAAGCTTCTGACAGCTAATTCCTAGTTGGTGAGGTTGGGAGGTGAACCCAGAGCTCGGGATGGAAATAAACCTCTGACCTGCAGCATATTGGAAGGCTATTGGAGAAATTCTTGGCTGTATAGAGGCCAGTACAGGGTCTGTGTGCCCTCTGCACAGGGCTGAATTTAATAGCTGTGGGCATGAAACTACCATCTTTGGGGTCATTTGCAGAACCTTCTGAAACATGCCCATTAGAACTGGCTGAAAAAATCATATTTTGAAATTTTTTGAATAAAAAGGACAGATTTCTCCTAGGAATTTTGGTGGAAAATGTTCCTGTTTTTCAACCAGCTGGGATGCACCTTGCTCTCTGTTAATGTGCAATTAACCAACCTCTTCAAAAAACAAGGCACATTTTTTAGATATCTATTTTGGTGCCCCTAAATACTACATCCTCCATTTCACAGAGACTGCTTGCTACCACGTGGGCCTAGTACATTACTTGTGCTTTGGGAGGAAAAACACCCCTCTCTCTCAATGGACAGTCTGTAAACAAGGAGAGGGAATTTATGAATACAGAACAAATATTTGGCTTCTGCCAGAGACAACATCAGTATTTCAGCAGCAAGAATTCAGTCTCAGTGACTCCCCCGTGATATTAGAGCGGGGAGTCGATGTTTGTGCATCCTGCTCCATATTGTTAGCCAAATGGGCTCGTTTCCCCCTGGAGCTACCCAATTACCCCAAGGAGGCACGGGAGTCTAGAAGACGGCTTCAAGTTCTTTATTGATCAGTCAGCTGAGCGGGTGCTCCCCTCGACTCATGCCAGAGGGAGAGGCACACCTTACAAGCGCAGAGCAGGCCTTTTTATACCCGGTAACAAACAACTTAGCGTGCATGCATTCTGCTAGCCTATGCAATTTTTGAATTCCTTTTGGGGGTCTTCAGGATACATCTGTTTGACTTCCTTGATTGATTATTCTTTTGGGGGTCATCAGGATACATATGTCTGACTTCCTTGACTGATTGTCTTGTGTACGTGTATGCGGAAAGCAGCTACGTGCATGTGGGGAGCAGCTGGAATAATAGGCAAATAGTTGACCTTTGCTCTAACAATATCACTGCATATTCAGTCTAATATTGTGCTATGCCTAAATGATACAAGAGTGGTTCTCTGCCAAGATTTGATATGATGCCCTAGAACAGTATTTTGCAACTGTGGGTGGTGGTTAGGGAGAAATCTGCTGTCTGTGCTGCAGTGACAGTCTCATCTGAAATAACTTGGTGGAGCCAAACTGCTACTGACTGACAACTGAACACAAAGGGAACTTCTTTTTGCAGGTACAGTTTGCACTTCCAAAATAAATTGTAGATGCAAACAACAGCCCTTGTATGCCTTGTTACCTGACTTGCTCAGGTAGCTGGGAGTGTCGGCACAAATGAGGGCACAAATAGGCAAGTGTCAGTTTTTAAAAATCTGGCCCAAAATGTTATTAAACATCCTCTGTGCTACAGCAAACTGCATCTTGCTTTAGTGAGAGCTTTGTCCAGTTCTGCGGTAACATAATGAACTCTAATGAGCCTGATTTGCTACTATTCACTCTTTAGCAAATCCCTGGACTGCCTCCCCTTTTCTTTGGTAACCTTACACTCTGCACGCATGAGCTGATATGCTGCATTCTGCCCGCCTGTGAAAGTTTCAGCAACTTTCCATCCGAAGGCAATGCAGTAAGAAAGCAGTGTTTAGCTGGCGAGCAGATTCCAAATGAGATCTGTCACACAGTACTTGCTCTCTGCTTTTTTTGGAATATTGTTCTTCTAACTTATCTCCTTCAACAATCAGGGACTTCAAAGCCCAACTGGCTCCACACACTTCCCTTTGACCTTTGCCTGACACACTTTCGATTTCAGCCTTCATTAAGTCAGGCAATCCACTGTGAAGATCTACAAGCCTCACAATGGACCTACCTTCACTATTTTGTCTCTCCAGATGGAAGGAGTTATCAATCATGCAGCAGTACCTGACTCTAGGTGCAGCGAAGGCCTCTCACGTGAGCACATCAATCATACTTTGTTGTTTTCTGTTGTTTTCTGTATGTCATTTACTATCACCACAGTTAAAAAACAAAAGCAAACAGATTCTGCTTGATGGTGCATGAGCCATTTAACTGTTTGCTTCTTGCAGTTTTATTTGCACCAACTGACCCTTCTTTTAGCACTGCTAGCCATTAATCATCTGTTTCCCGTGCCGCTCAGGGATTTGAGTCACACCTGGCAGATCACAGAACATATGGATTCTGTTTGAACAATAATATATTAGCATCACAGCCGAGCTTCCCAAGAGGGGCATGTTAGCTGTGATGGGGATACCTGACAGGAATTGGCTGAGAGCTCTCCCGCTCAGTTCATATATAGGCTACTGAGCAGCCATTACATACATACATACAGACAGATCTTGGGTGGTTTCTCTGGTCAAGGCACTTGATTGGGACTCAGGAAAGTTGTATTAAAATCTCAGCTCTGCCACGGGCTTCCTGTATGACCTTGGGCAAGTCCCTTAATATTAGAGCTGGTAGAGAACTTTTTTCGTTTTAAAACATTTCAGTGAAACCAACCAGCCAAGCAAAACATTCATTTTTGTCAAAATTTTCCTTGGAAATATTTTGGATTTTCATTAAAAAATATATTTTGGTGAAAACCTGAAAGCTTTTAATGGAAATAGGGTTTTTTTCCCATGAAAATTTCTGTTTAATCAAAAAGCCATTTTTCTGAGCACCGCTCCTTAATCTCTCTGGGTCTCAGTTTCCCATGTGTAAAGTGGGGGTAACAATACAACCTTTGTCTGCCCTGTCTCTGAAGCTTGGTCTGTCTCATAAGACTCCACCTACTTTAGGAGCTGGGGAAGTGATTCTCTGGCTCTCCACATGCTCGCACCAGGTCTCACCGAGCTAGCGTGTGTTTAAATAGACATGTAGCACGGGGGTTGGCAGCGGGGGACGGCAGAATGTACAGAAGCAGGGAAATCACACCCCTAACTCATAGCCGCCTTACACTGCAATTTTCCCACCTAGCATGGTGAGCCTCGATCTCAGCTGGGGACTTTAGGTCTGGATTTGAACCAGTGACTTGAGGTGAAAGGCTCTGCAGTCCCTAACCCAGCCAGTCCGAGTCGGATTCCTTAAAAAAGCAAGGCTGGGGAATGTCTGCATGCATGAGTGAACTCAGCCTCGCTTCAGCAAAGCAAAGTAAAAACAAATCTAATTATAGCTGTTACTGTTCCCAGTCACAGGTGAGCAACTGACCTGTTTTGTTTATTATGTAAACCATCACGAAACCAGGGCTCTGTATTATTTATGCTAATAAAAAGCAGTAGGCAATAAAATTAGAATTGGGTTGTTGGCGGAACTGCTGGTGGCGGGTGGTGCTACGCTGGCTCTGCTCAGGGAGCTGTGTCTTTCACGCACACGTGTCCTGAGCGGCTCCCTGAAGAGTAGTTCTATTCCCTAGGAGAAAGTTGCAGTCTTCAGCTGAAGTGAGTTCCCAGAGGTGCATCTCAGCACTGCTGAGGAGATGGCCTCGAGGTGAAATTCACCATTGGGCAGCGGGCTCACAAGAAGCGTAGTGGAGGGTAGACACTTCTCATCTGGGGAATGTGGACTTGGGTTTCAGTTTGCTGACCCACTTCTTTTTTCACCATTATGCCCCTGGGGGCAGCACAAGAGGTTACAGAGATGAATTTCACAGTTAAAGTGAGAGGCCAGTTCTAAAGGTAATGAATCACAATACTTGTGCAGACTCTACAGGCACATCGGGACTGTATCCAGATACTGTCACATCCTGGGATGATTTACTGTAACCACCACCCCCTCCTTATTTTCAGGAAATAAATATCCAACCTCATTTATATTTGCACTTCCAAAGTGAATCCAATCCAAATCAAATCCAGATATGAGCTGGGCAGAAAGCCAGTTTTTTGCATGGAAAAAAATAATCATAGCTTTGTGCCAGGCCATAAAAGTGAGTGAGTCCTGGATAGTATTGGCTGTTGTTTTTTTTCCAATCAAAATGATTTTTTCAGAGAAAAATAGCTTTTTGAATGCTTTGAAAATTTCTGCAAAAATGTTTGGTATTGTTTTACATTTTTCTGGCTGATGAAATAATTCACAACAGAAAATTTTTTATTTGATTCACATAGAATCTAAACGGAAATTGTTTGGTTTTCTGGTTTCATATTTGTTCTCTCCTTTCCCTTTTGCTTACTGGAAGAGGTGGGAATAAAGGAGAAAGAGGCTGGAAGAAATGAAAAAATTCCATTTAGGTTCTAATGGTTCTGTCAAAAATCTTATAATTCTGCAAAAAATTGGAACTTTTTTTTCATTTAATTAAAAAATGTGGAAAATAATTCCCTTTCTTGGAGCAGCCCTGGCCTTGGACCTGGGTTAGGATCATCTTAAATTGTGAGAGTGCTGATTTTTGTGTTGGTCTGGGTCCCTCTCCCATCCTGTCCAATGTTATAGCTTTTCTGTGTCCTGTGGCCCATCTCTCTCATGACATTGCTTGGAAAGGAGTTAATGCTAATTGCTCCATTTTGTGTGTGTGTGTGTGTGTGTGTGTGTGTGTGTGTGTGTGTGTGTGTGTGTGTGTATGTCTGCATGCACTGATGATCCTTAGTTATGTTTTGTTTTCATAGAGACAATGGTAACACAGGAAGACTGCAAACCATATTCTGAGAAATCTGGATTCCAGGAACAGAGCAGCTATGTGGCAAGACTCTATCAATATTTAGCAGTGCTCATAGCATACATTTAACTGAAATAGTCAAGAGGATATAAGGAGCAGAGGGCTGGGGAAGAATTATTCTCCTGATCTTTATAGATGCAAATTTATATTCAAATTAACCCCCACCTCAATGGAGTCCCACTAATCCTTTTACAAAGACTTGATATGTTAATCCCAGCCCAGCACTAGTCTAGTGGCTGTTTAAACAGTTACCTAGATTAGTTTTCATATTTACAAATAAATCCCGTCTGAAGTGCAATTTAACTTGGGGCTGACTTCTTGCCACCTTTAAGAAGCAAACACTTCACCAGGGACGAGAAAAGGGTAAATCCGTGCATTGAACTTCAAGGTACAGCCTTGCTAACAGGCTAAGTATTGCTTAATGAAAACCAGGAAGCAAACTCTGAGCTTGGCTCTTCATCCATGGAGCACAACATGGCATTTCACAACCTGGTTTAGTGCCACGCTGCTTACACAGTCCATCCCCATTATACAGCTCTCCGGTGTAACACTCTTTCTCTTGATGCTTATTATGCTGTCCCTTCACTTTCCAGTAGCATCAATAAAATGTATTTAAAGCATATTTTGTCCCTTTCAAACAAGATTTTAAAATTCTACGGAGGTTGCAGGTATTGTCAGAGGCTGCAGGGTCTATACTGGACTATGAATCTATGACATGAAGATGGGTGGTTTAAAAAGGGCAGAGCGAACGTGGCTGTGGTAGGAGCTGACTGCCAAGTGATAGTATCGTTTGCAGTGTTGTTGTAGCCGTGTTGGTCCTAGGATATGAGAGAGAATGGGGGGCGGTAATATCTTTTATTGGCCCAACTCCTGTAGGTGAGAGAGACAAGCTGTCAAGCTGACACCAACTTGGAGGAGAACTCTGTGTAAGCGCCAAAACTTGCCTCTCTCAATAAGTGATATTATTATTTTTTATTCTTTGCATAGTGCCTAGGAGCCCTGATCTTGGATCAGGACCCCACGGTGTCAGGCACTGGACAAACACAGAGTAAAACATGGTCCTTCCCCAAAGAGCTTCCGTTCTTAGTGGCCTTTGGGAGTTTTCCATGGAGAGGAGACGATCTGGAAGGAAATTTGTACTAACGTTATACTCCTGCTCATGTGCAACAGGATTTAGGCTTAACCTGCAGAACTATTGCAAAAGTGGCAGATAGCTGGTGCCAGTGTTGAAGGATGGAAATTGAGAGTTTGTGAAAAATGCTGTGGTGAGAATTTGAAGACTCAGGGGATTGGTAGTGAGACAGATGCAGTCGTTTGTTTGGTTCTAGATTTCTGGCTTGAATCTGACTCAAGCAAGTAGCAGTGATTGCAAGTCACTACCATCCAGTGGCTGTTTGGTGACAGTTGGTTGGTCTCAATCCGTTTCTTAGTGGCTACATGTCCATGTCACAAAAATCTCCACCAAGTTGGATCTGATTTTGTAGCATTTTATTCCCTGTGATGGGGTGTGCTTACCCTGCACTGGGCAAGATAGAGTTAACTCTACAATATAGGCGGCAGAAGTCCCGCCCCTCAGACCGTGCTGGGCATGCTCCAACTGCTACCACAGTATAAAAGGGAGCAGTCCAGCTCATTCTAGGTTGACCACCAAGGAGAGAGGAGGCTTGGTGGAGGCTCCAGGCCAGGAGCTGCTACAGCCATGGACTGCAGGAGCCCGAGGACCCAGAGACCAGATTGGTGACCTGCTACCCTCAGCGAGTGGCTGGGAGCCGGAGTTCCTGGGAGTTAACCCCACCAGGGAGCCCAGAGGTCCCGACAGCAAGCAGCTGCTACCTCGGGAACCAAGGTAGGAAGTGGCCCAGCGAGGCAGGGGAAGTGATATCTGCCAACCGAGCAAGGTCAGCATGCTGCAGTAGGAGTCCCCGCTGACTGGGTGACGACTACCCCCGTCGCCGACAGGCCCCTGAGCTGGGACCCCATGGAGAGGGAGGGCCTGAGTCCCCCACCACCGCTGCCACCTGCCCTTAGGGGGAGCCCCAATTCCCTGACTCCAGCCGCTAGGCCACACAGCCCTGACCCCCGGGGCTGTTATACTGATGCTGGGCTCTAGGCTGTGCTGTTTTCAGGCGAAGGACAGTCTGGTAGACTGTAACCCCAGTGGAATGACACCCTGCCCCACCCCAAAGGAGGACGGGGTGTGCATATCTGGCGACACCCCCATTTTGCTCAGGTGTGGGGTGACTGCACCAGGTGCTGGGTGGTAGAAAATCAAGCCCCAAGACTATCATAGATCCAAGAGTGCTCCCAGCTCTGTTTTTAAAGGGAGCAGTTGCCTTTCTTTATTAGCGGTTAAGGATGCCATCACGCCCTTCTGGTGTCTCACTCTTCTTATCAGCCACTGCGCCGTCCAACTCCAGCATAGAAACTTTGCAGCCACCTTGTTTTTGAATCGACTCCAGTATAAACGGTAGATGAGACGAAGTCAGGGCAATGTTTGTAGTGGTTTGGGCTTTGGCTGGGCTCGCCCTGAAGTGCATGACAGCAGACTCATTCGAATATATTCAAGTGGATACACTGGAGGTTTCCCTTCCCAGCAGTTACATGAAAGCCTTCATTCCCAACAGCCTTCTAATAGAAAGCTGTAATGTATTCCAACCCCCCCCCCCAAGCCAACCTGCCCATTAGTGTCCCAGTACATGGATTACAGGCAGCCTCCACTACTGGAGAAATAAAAGGGGAATTATACTAATAGGCTATCATAATTTTTGGCTCTGGCATATAGCAGAAATAGGGATCAAAGCAAGGAAGAGAGAATGAGAGAATGCAGTGGTGTTAGCCAGTAATAGCTAACAAGTGAAGTGGTGAAAGAGGCGTACTGTGCTTCATCTGTTGATTACCCATTATCTTCCATCAATACATTGCTAAACTGTTATCACTAAATTATCCTGTCTAATACAAGGCTTTACATCAGGCTGGTATGAAATCCATTACTGTCTGTCAAATCACTTGGCTAATGGAAAAAAACCCCCTATTATCTCCATTAGATTTTGGTCAGATCCCTTTATCTGTTACTTTTACTAACTCCTTGTAATGGAATTGGACTAATATAAAATGACAAAGAATCAATTAAAGTGACATGCAAATGGGTGAGCTGAATAACCCCCTATATCACCCCTTGTTGGGCTTGTTAATGAATATGAACTCTGAATTATTCAGAAGGGTTGTTTATTATACTTTCAACGACCCATTGATTGTGTTTTTGTTTTAAAGTAGCTTCCTCTTCCAATAATGTTTCCATACATACATTCAGGAGACCTGAGGTCATTAACCTCAAGACTAGCTTTCCTCTCCCCTTAGGGAAGGAAAACTCCAGGTAGCTTCCCCCAAAGCATGCCATGGAGAGGGAAGGCCAAGTTTGCTACCTGCACCAGTAGAACAAACAGGATGTGCCACCTCCTGCACCCCGGCACTCCAGCAGATCAACACGACAGCAAGACAAGGTCCTGTGGAACCTCCAGCCACCCCCTGGACTCAGAAAATCCTCTGCTGAAGGCAGCCCTGGGAATGCCCCCAATGGGGTTTCCATAGTGCTGAGGGGGAGGTAGTGGGAAAGAAACAGCAGCCTTTGCAGAGCCCTTGGGGCCTCGGGCTGGATGAGGGGATATGCATCACCCAGGAGGCTGCTCCCTTCCGTCCCCAGCTGCAATGGTGGCTGAGATCACCTTCCCTGTGGGAGTGGGGAATCTAGGTGGTGTGACCTGGCCCAAGGCTATTTCTGGTCACATTTGAATGGTAGCCATTTCTCCGCCCCACTAACAAACTTGGCATTGGGATCTAACTGTATTGGATCCACCCTCGCATTCGGTTTTAGTTTTGCAACAAAACAACCCTTGTCTGACAAAGACCCGAAGCTAAGTGTCTTTTTTGGCCCATCTCAGTTTCAAATGGATAGTTGGCAGCCAGAACATGGCCGCTCCCCTTCACAGCCTGGTCTTCCTGCGGTTGGGGTGGAGGGTTGGTAGCAACGTGGCTGGAGCCAAACCATTCCTGGTTTTCCTTTTGCAAAACCAAAGCAAATGCTGAACCATTCATTTTTATGTCTCACCTCTCCTACATTTCATCTTCCACTTCTTCCTTCCAGCAGCAGTGGGGACTTCCTTCCCCAGTGCAGAGGGGACTTGCGGGGATCAAGCCAGCCAGCTACAGAGTGCAGCTCCGAAAACATCCTAATGGACTGGTTAATAAAAGAAAGAAAATGTCAAAGTGGCAACTCTCCCTTATAACATGCACACTGCAGTACTACACTACGTGAGAAGAGTTAACAGGATCCACTCTATTGAAAGTTCTACAATCCTGGGCTGGTGGGAGGGTGCCGGGTAGTGGGAACTCTTCCATCCAGCATAGAGTAGTAGTGTCCATTACACACCAACCATGCATTGATAGATAATAGGAGCAATCAGACTCATTATGGAAGCGCCTAGCTTTGCAAGAGAGGAAGCAGACAGGCTAATTCAAGATCTTGCTGCTACAGCAGTGGGAGAGCAGTTCGTTGATCTTTCAATGCTCTGCACTGTGTGTGGTCATTTCCACCTGCACAAAGTGGCTGTAAAAGGCTGCTCGTCCAAGTGTTCGCTGTGGTTTGTTATTGGAATTGTTAGAGGAATCTCACTTGGGTTGCAGCACGAGACTGTACTTGTTATGTGTGATCATGAGCATTTAATGTTGGCTGAGGAATACGGCTGCTGAAGAAAATGCTTCGATGCTTTCTGTCCATGTTGGGTTTTGATTGGCGAGGTACATGGTGCAACAGTCAAAGGGACCCAGTGGATATAGTGTACTTAGATTTTCAGAAAGCCTTTGACAAGGTCCCTCACCAAAGGCTCTTAAGCAAAGTAAGCTATCATGGGATAAGAGGGAAGGTTCTCTCATGGATTGGTAACTGGTTAAAAGATAGGAAACAAAGGGTAGGAATAAATGGTCAGTTTTCAGAATGGAGAGAGGTAAATAGTGATGTCCCCCAGGGGTCTGTACTGGGACCAGTCCTATTCAATATATTCATAAATGATCTGGAAAAGGGGATAAACAGTGAGGTGGCAAAATTTGCAGATGATACAAAACTACTCAAGATAGTTAAGTCCCGGGCAGACTGCAAAGAGCTACAAAAGAATCTCACAAAACTGGGTGACTGGGCAACAAAATGGCAGATGACATTCAATGTGGATAAATGCAAAGTAATGCACATTGGAAAACATAATCCCAACTGTACATATAAAATGATGGGGTCTAAATTAGCTGTTACCACTCAAGAAAGAGATCTTGGAGTCATTGTGGATAGTTCTCTGAAAACATCCACTCAATGTGCAGCAGCAGTCAAAAAAGTGAACAGAATGTTGGGAATCATTAAGAAAGGGATAGATAATAAGACAGAAAATATCATATTGCCTCTATATAAATCCATGGTACACCCACATCTTGAATACTGCGTGCAGATGTGGTCGCCACATCTCAAAAAAGATCTATTGGAATTGGAAAAGGTTCAGAAAAGGGCAACAAAAATGATGAGGGGTATGGAACAGCTGCTATATGAGGGGAGGTTAATAAGAGTGCGACTTTTCAGCTTGGAAAAGAGACAATAAAGGGGAGATATGATAGAAGTCTATAAAATCATGACTGGTGTGGAGAAAGTAAATAAGGAAGTGTTATTTACTTCTTCTCATAATACACGAACTAGGGGTCACCAACTGAAATTAATAGGCAGCAGGTTTAAAACAAACAAAAGGAAGTATTTTTTCACACAACGCACAGTCAACCTGTGGAACTCCTTGCCAGAGGATGTTGTGAAGGCCAAGACTATAACAGGGTTCAAAAAAGAACTGGATCAGTTCATGGAGGACAGGTCCATCAATGGCTATTAGCCAGGATGGACAGGGATGGTGTCCCTAGCCTCTGTTTGCCACAGTCACATTGTCTCCCTTATTAGCCTATGGACTGTTTAGAGAAAACAACTCCAAAGCATCAGCCGTATGGTATCAGACCATTGGTGCATCTAATCCCTAATCTTGCCTCTCACAGCAGCCAATGCAGGATCATTCAGAAGAAATGTTTTATGATGTGATCACATCGACTCTTTTTCCTGCACTGTGGCACGGCTTGCTGCTCAGTAATTCCCAGAGTCACCTCCAGCTCCCTTGGATCATTCCCTGAGTTTATGTGGCTACATGTACTGCTGCTGGTCGGGCCATACAATTAGCCTGCCCATCTTGGCGTTTGACTTCCTGCACCAGCGTCATTGCCCAGGTTCTGCCACCCCCAAAGTCAGTGGGTCTGTCTGCAGAGTAAGGTGATGAAAGGGGACAGAATCCAGGCCTGTGCAGAGAAGCTGCATTTCCTTATACGGGTTCTAAATACGGATGCCATGAGGGAAGGCAGGCCTGTCCCCAGCACCAATAACAGATTGATGGGCAGGGCCTCCCTTGAGCCCTCAGTAGGGTATGGGGGTGGGGTTGCCCTAAATTGAGCAGGTAACATGGCTGAGCAATGTCCTGGGATATTATTGTCATAATTCAGGGGCATGGGATCTATAACAGCAGAGCTTCTGGTAGGCAGCTGCTAGAAAGAAGCAAGGCTAACGAAAGCCTTTGTGCATTAGCCACATCACTATGATCATTGGCATGGGTGGTGGGTGGACCCCCCCCCACTTCAGGGAGGCTGGCCTTGCCCCTTCTGCATGAGGCCCTGCACTCCATAGCAGGAGCCCCTTTGCCCCCCCATGGCCGGAGAAACCCCAGGCTGGCCAGAACCCTGAGCCACCCCCATGCCCCCCGCTGCCAGAGGAGCCCCGGGCCAGCCTGGCCCCAGTCCCGGGCTGGCCCCAGCCGGCCACCCGACCCAAGCCCTGGGCTGGCCTGAGCAGCCCCAGCCCAGCGTCCCACAGCAGCAGCTCCCTGGCCTATTATACCAAGTGCCCAGGATAACTGGACTCTTTAATTCCCAGTTTATTGCTGTGATTGTTTCTTTCCTGCAGGAGACAAAAGCCGTGAAACCCAATGGGCGTTCTTGCTTCACACATCTCCTCACAGATCCAAATCCAGGCCTCCCAGGCTGTCCCCCTTCCCTATTTCAACTCCAGCAATGTTTGCTCTTCTCTGAGCCTCGGATTTTTCTCCTTGGACACTCGTTATGTGCTCCAGCAATTCCTGTGAACTGCGGGTTCCTCAGAGAGGGAATGTTACAGCCTTTCCCCCTCTCTTCTGTTTTGCTATTTGCAGAAAAAAGAGACAAAAAAAAAAAAAAAGACATGGCCAAAAGCCAAAGGAAGGGTAGCTGTGAGGAACAGTGAATAAGAGAGAGGAAGGCTGTTTCCTAATCACAGAGCTGCCCCTGGGTTTTCACTTCTCATTCTCTTCTGACTTTAATTTCTAAACTTTGTCAGCATTCTGGGGCTGGGCTGATTTGCTTTTTTCTTCTTGTGAATTTCTAAGAAATCTCAACTTCCCCAGCAGAAACTTAATCCAGATCAAAGTGTACTCATTGGCTCCACTCCAATGTATGAATAATGGTAATAACCGTTTAGGATGGAAAGCAAAGAATAGCATATTCAGTTCACACTGCAGGAGGAGTCTTTAATTCCCAGAGCATCTTCAGGCTGTCCCACTCCTATCTCAGCGGGGAATCCGTGACTGTGCCCGTGCTGCTGAAGCCTGAGTCATCCTTTCCTGACGAGCTTTAGGATTAAATATAAATAAGTGAATGAAATGTCTGAGTGTCTCATTGGTAATGGAAGGGTCAGCACAGATCACGCGGGTCAGTTGCTTCTTTCTAAACATCTTTGTCTGGTTTCTCGTTAATCCCCAGACAAGCCACCAGTGCATTAGCTTCCTCTTCTTTTTTTTAACATCCATCTCCCAAGAGGCCAGTGGATTGCCACTGCTGTAACCAGTTGTGTACGCTCTCCCACTGCAGATATTAATTTTTTGTTTATAGAAAAATCAATAAAGCTTGAGTTATCAAAAGCTGTGTGTGTCAGTGGGAAAGGCACAAAATCAATACTGAAATATTATGTTATTTAATGGCTGCTGTAAATAGTTCTGTTATGATTCTTT
Organism: Emys orbicularis; assembly: GCF_028017835.1. Lineage (NCBI taxonomy): Eukaryota > Metazoa > Chordata > Testudines > Emydidae > Emys > Emys orbicularis. The sequence continues at coordinate 2,571,659 of NC_088705.1, read as the reverse complement.
AGTAGAGGTAAATTATGAAAGCATTGGAGAGGTCAGTTTAACTGTATGTGTTTCTAGCACATACCGTAGCAAGCCCATACCTCAATTGCCCTGCTAGAGATTAATTGACAGAATTTTGTGATATCTCAGTTCCTTGATATGTTGTCATCTAAGGCCTGGTCTACACTAACCCCCAAATTCGAACTAAGGTACGCAACTTCAGCTACGTGAATAACGTAGCTGAAGTCGACATACCTTAGTTCGAACTTACCGCGGTTCAGACGCAGTCCACACGCGGCAGGCAGGCTCCCCGTCGACTCCGCGGTACTCCTCTCGCCGAGCTGGAGTACCGCAGTCGACGGCGAGTGCTTCCGGGATCGATTTATCGCGTCCAGACCAGACGCGATAAATCGAACCCGGAACTTCGATTGCCAGCTGTCGAACTACCGCGGTAGTGTAGACCTGGCCTAATTTTACCACACTTGGGAAAAACAAGCAGGTGTATTGGATATTTTTGACTGGTTATTTCAGGTGTTGAACTTATTAATACTCTCTTGGATTGTTGCAGTCTTTGAATCCCGCATACATTGAGCCAGACTCATTCCAAATGTAACAGCACTCCAGCCCAGCAGGTCTCATTGTGGTGGTGTTTTTCACCTGTTTCTAAATCTCAAGTAGCAGAGAGAAGTTTCCAGTGCACCGAGTGATTGCTATTGTAGGAGCACCTGATAATAGCAGCCTCTTTAAAGCAGTTTTTACTTGCCTAGATGGTTAAAATACAGCCTCTGACAAGGGGAAGGAATTAAACTTATTGATTCTCCTCCATTTCCCCTTTCAATTCACACTTTCAAAAATGTTGAGGTCTTCACTGATGTATACAAATGTGTCTTCTTAAAGGTTTTGACAACCTGTCCCTTTTTTTATGGTTTATTTATATTTTTATTGCATGTAATTACCCCACTAAAAGGTCTTTCCAAAACATATTTTGGTATTTGGAAAATACTGGCATTTTCTCCACACTCCCAGAATGTCGATCGTGTCTGGGTTGGACGTTACCATGGTAATGCGTCTTTGTTTGCACCAGCACCAGTAATTGTTGTTACCTATGAGAAAAAATAAATCCTGAATTATGGCTGGATTAAAAGTCGTGTGAAGTTAGGAAATTCCTACTGTGAGCACTTCCTTGAAGGTCAAACCATGCTCATCTGGAAGCAATATTAATCGATCCGATTACATCTGCTAACTTTGGAGTCTGAAGGGCTCATCAGCAACTTATAGGAGTTTTCCCTGAAGTCCTGCGGCAGCTGATCAGATGGTGCATGTGTAGCCTCGGTCAATATTTAACCATAGGTCAATACATCAGAAGTTAATATCTGCTTAATCTTAGCACAGCTCTAGGAATAATATCTCTTACCTCATTACTCGGGGGAAGAGGTTTCTTTATCATTGAGCTAATGAAGCATGGAGCATCCCAAGTTCTCATCTGGTTTGGAGGAACCACATATACCACTTGTGTCAAGCTATTAGATATCTATGAGACTGGCTATCTGCAACCCACAGGAGCAGTTTAGGGTGTGGCAGTCAGAAAACCACTTGCATTGTGCTAGGTACTGTACAGGTGCATGGTAAGAGATAGACCCTAACTAGACAAGGCAGATAAGGGGTGGGAGGGAAAAGGAAGAGGCACAGCAATCCGCCAGGCATAGAACCCAGGCGTCCTGACTCCCAGTTCAGGGCCCTATCCAACAAACCATGCTGCCTTCCTGATACATAGCTGTCGGTGTCCTTGACTCCTGCTACTCCACTCCAAGGCTCCCCACTGTCTTTGACCTGAGGGATGCCCTAGAACCTGATTTAAGTAACCCTTGGCCAGTGGCAAACCAGTCCATTCATCGTTCTGGCTAGCTAGTGTCTTCGCTGGTTCCCTTCTGTGTGTAGCTTCTTCCTGCAGGCTTCTCACTGTGGGCAGGAAGTAGCCAACTGAGGGAGTTTTCTTTTTATTATGGTTTTAATATTCATGATACACACAAATTAGCAAAGAGGCAATTGCCCCAGTTAACACCAAGTCATCTCTCCCCCCACATCTCTTCTCATTTGATGCTTCTGCTTCTCTCATAAAAAGTTTCCTAGTGAAACTATCTCAGACCTCGAGTTCATGCAAGAGCCCGCTGAGCTGCTGTAATTAAGCTGTGATTAGCCAGCTATAAATACACTTTCTGAAGCCAGCATTGCACTCTTAGGGCAACTGGAAGTAATAAAGTGTAGTGATCAGTGAACGCCAAAGTGGTAAAACACTATTGGTGAGGTATAGCCATAGCAGTGAACAGCAAATCAGTTGTAATTCCCATAGCCTGGTTTTTATAAACAGTGGTAAATCTAGGAAGTTGCATCAACTTGCTGCTGTTACTATTAAAAAAAAGTCTCCAGGTTCCATTAATGTTGCTGCTTTCAGGCTAAGTGATGAGGGAGCATATTGGGGTGCATCTCTGTGGAGATTCTGCATCACTTGGTTCCTGTGATGGGGTGTGATGAGCAGAGGAATCTGTATGTAAGAACATAAGAGCAGCGGTACTGGGTCAGCCCAAAGGTCCATCTAGCCCAGTATCCTGTCTGCCAACAGTGGCCAAAGCCAGATGCCCCCGAGGGAATGAACAGAACAGGTGATCACCAAGTGATACATCCCCTGTCACCCAATCCCAGCTTCTGGCAAACAGAGGCTAGGGACACCATCCCTGCCCATCCTGGCATGTACAATTTATGAATTCTGTGTGCTAATGAGGGCTCTGTATATGTCTGTCTCAGACTGCAGACTCCATTTTGGATGGGGGTAGAGGGGTCTTTACTATTTCTTTTGTGCTGCTACCTGCTGCGGACAAAGGGCTAGCAACAGAGGGACATTGTGACACATGAAATGTTCATGAACACACTTACTTCTGGAATTAGAAGTTCTGTCAAATTCTGTTCGTGGAGAATTCAGGTCAGCTGGTAATTTTTACCTACCTGTGTGTCAAAAACATTCATTTTATTTTGTTTGTAACTCATTGTTATTTCAGTTTTAAAACGCTTCAAGGAAAACTGCTGGGGATTATCTGGTTAATGGGCTGTTGTTTGAAGAGCTGTCAGAGTGAGAATTTTCCTTTCCCCAGGCTCTCCTTGCTGCATTACTCTTATTTCTGTGTGTGCGCCCAGGGGCCCCAACCATATTGGAGCCCCAGAGTGCTAGGGGCTGTACAGAAATAATGGGTGAAAACCTGATATGGGAGTTCAGTGGGGCCAGGATTCCACCCATAGCTAAAGAGCGTCCCTGCCCTAAAGAGCTTCCAGGTTGAGGGTCCTGATCCTACAGGCTCTTATGCAAGTGCTCTTGTGAACAAGTCCGAGTTCAAAGGGCTTATTCACATGCTTCAGATTAAGCACAACATAAGAACGGCCGTACCGGGTCAGACCAAAGGTCCATCTAGCCCAGTATCCTGTCTACCGACAGTGGCCAATGCCAGGTGCCCCAGAGGGAGTGGACCTAACAGGCAATGATCAAGTGATCTCTCTCCTGCCATCCATCTCCACCCTCTGACAAACAGAGGCTAGGGACACCATTCCTTACCCATCCTGGCTAATAGCCATTAATGGACTTAACCTCCATGAATTTATCCAGTTCTCTTTTAAACCATGTTATAGTCCTAGCCTTCACAACCTCCTCAGGTAAGGAGTTCCACAAGTTGACTGTGCGCTGCATGAAGAAGAACTTCCTTTTATTTGTTTTAAACCTGCTGCCTATTAATTTCATTTGGTGACCCCTAGTTCTTGTATTATGGGAATAAGTATGTGTTTGCAGTATCGGGGCCTTAGTTTATGACAAGCCATAACAGGATTGTTGTGGGCGATACACACAAACCAAGAAGGGAGGGGTGGTGGTTGCGGGGTGGGGGGGGGTGTTATACTAACTGAATGAATTGGAGGTATTTAACTCCCTCATTTTCGCCCTTTATCAGTTCCCGTTTTTTCCAAAAGTTCCTCTAGTGATAAGGATTTTGTGCCTAGGGTTCAGATATTAAAAGACCTTTAGGTGTTGAACTCCCCTGGATTTCAAAGGGAGTTTGGTGCTGAAATACCTTTTAAACCTGGCCCCTAGTAACCAGGGAAAGGGTCTGTTTTAAACCCGACCTTTCCTCCCTTGTCATTTTTCTGTGTCTCTTGCTACAAAAATGCAACCAATAATCAAGATTTTTTTGGTTAGATTGTTTCTCTGCCCCCATAGAGAATATGCACCAATACTGCTCCGGGCACCTACTGGACAAGGTCCCTGCCCTAAAGAGGAGGTCAAATGCAGGACGGCAGTTAAGGGATGGGCAGGTGCAGGAATGTTGTCAGAGAAGAGAGCCTAGTTGACAGGCTTGGCAAAGAGCCATTGCAGCAGGGGTGATCTGAACAAGGAGATGTGGTAATTCAGTGCTGGGGCCGGGGAGGTGCAAAGAGGAGCGTGGGAGAAGGGGAGAGGCAGTGGAGGAGCATGGGTATTTTGTAGGAGGAAATGGGAGTTAAAATACAGGCAAGGGTGGAGTTGTACAAAGCCCTAGAGCAAGAATGGGGAGACTGAACGTAACATGTGGGGAACGGGTAAGGGATTCACATAGGGGCAGGGGCACAGAGGGTGCTGTGATATGCACAGCAGAGGCTGATTGTTCCACAACAGCCCACCAGAAAGTGGCTGAAGATACCTGTGAACGGCCACACGCCGAGCTGCCAGGAAGAAGCAGCACCGGGGAGCTGTGAATCCATCCCAGATCATCACAGTAACGTTTGCTTAGGCTTCTAGTCCCGGGCTGTGTTGAACTCACTGAAAGCATCAGCAAGTTTTAACTCAAGCTCAAAAATAACAGGAGTACTTGTGGCACCTTAGATTTTTGCGGATACAGACTAACACGGCTGCTACTCTGAACTCAAGCTCAGGTTGCTTCACACAGGACAAGAAGTCCATATAATTGTTTATTTCAAACTAGAGAAACTCAACCATGTGTGTGTGTGTGTGTGTGTGTGTGTGTGTAAAAGAACCGAGCAATTCTTCCCTCGCTGCTAATTCTCCATCTGTTTTGTATTGCCATGTTGCCCGCAGGCAGCTTTGAGTGGGTGCTTGCACCAGGAAGCTGCATTCAGAACCACCCCACAATTTTCCTTACTAACTGTGGTGCTATTGTTCCGGAATGGTGCTTTTTCTCTAAATCGGTGCCATCATTTCATTTCCAGATATTCCCACTTGTCATTAGGCTGCCTGGACACACTGTAAAGAGCACAGATGCGAGAGAAGAAAAGGTAATTTCAGGAGAAGAGCAATAATTTGCTGGACACTTTACTTAAATTGGCTTCTAAAATCTATTATGTCTCCCTGAAATTCTCATTTTTCACCCCATGCTCCATCAATGCAACTGGGGCCTAACCTGCCACCCACCTGGCCCCTGCTATTCCAGTCCTAGCCTCCCCAGACACAGATAGTTCTAAAATTTTAACGTAAGCAATTTTGTGCCCCTTATTTATTCCTATTACATGCATTGCTGGAAGGGTTTCTAATAGTGCCAGTCAGAGAGAAGCCTATGAGCATTCACCTTGCCAGGTAATTAGGCTCAGGGTCCTAAGGAAAGACTTGAACCGGCATCTGCCAGACGATGGGCAGGTAAGACATCTGTGCGGGTACCACTGCAGCTGCGGGTTCATTAGAACAGCCTGTCATGACAGTCTACTTAAAGCTCTACATACCTCAGGGAATTCCCTGTGGCTGCCCAAAGTAGAAAGTCCTCCATTAAGTCAGCCCTGTTTTAAAGTGGGGTCATCTCATTGAAATGTTCCTCACTGTAATGCACGACCTGAGATTCTGCCATGTCCTGTGCTGCCTTATCAAAGCCACAGTCTCCATGGAGCCTCAGCAGCCTTCGAGGAGGAGGAGAAGCTAGGGAAGGGTTGGTTTGCTCGAGTTTGGTATGGAATGGCCCAGCCACACCCGGAAAAGGGGATCCATAAGTGGCTGCAAACACAGCGCTGTCCCAGCGGAGAAATGTCATTTCCAGCAGCATTTTCTTGGCTAAGCGAACCCACCACGTTATAGACCGAGAGGCTGGGAAGGGAGGATTTTAATGTTGGAAAAGTGAAAGGCGAATAAAAAGCCAGTCGTAATGTGAGATTCTCTCTCCAGCTCAGCCAATGCATCCAGGTCCTGACTTATGTCACCTCCTGCTGTTCAGCCCTGGACGCCCCTTTGCCTTTGCCATGGCATCTCACTTGTATTCTGCATCACACCTTGCTACTCAACCTTGGGATGTCTCACAGCTCTGCCAAATGCGCCTGCATCCCGTTCTGCAGCCTCCCTGGCAGTACCACTCTGAGGGTCAGCTCTGTCAGTGCCCGTCGGTTGTGACCTGTGACAACGCCCTCCTGTTTAGTCAAGCTCAGTGCCTCCCCCAAACAGAATGAGCCCTGACGACCCCCTGGTTTGTATCGGGTGTCGTGGTTCGTTGCTTTAATGGGTTTCTGAAATGAAATAGCTGCTGCAGACTGACTGGAGATCACTGAGTTCATGTTCATGGGGTTGTGGGTAGCCTCGTTTCCATGCCCATGAACCATTGTAGTAAGGGTCAGTGTCTGTGCGTCTCCTTACCGATCCTCTGGGGAGCTCGAATCAACAATCTGCTTCAATGGGTCAGAAACACACTGGCCAAGCAGGTCTGTGTCCCCATCTATGGCCAATCCATGAGGTACTTACCACTCCCAGAAGAGTTCAATCTCTGCTAGTAACTCAACCAGGGTCACTGTTCAAGGTTATGGCTGTATTACAAATATGCTTCCTGGAGTATTAACCGATAAAGCTTTGCTGTTAGATATGGGCCCATGCTATATAGTTTGAATCTTAACTTTCCCAGATTGTTCAGATTTGTTTTTCTGTTTGGGGGCCCGTCATCTGTTTCCTACATGTGCCACTTAAAATGCCTGTTGTTATGCAAATCCAGTCGTGCATCTATAAGTGCTCCCTGGAGATTTCAAATGGGTCTGATCTGGTTAGAGGATCCATTCTGCAATGAGACGTGAGCATCACATTCATTTAAAGATGAAATATTGATATTTGGTTCTTTTGACTACAGGCAGACGCTGTTTTATCCCATTCACCAAGCATTACAGCACACTTTCTGACCAGAAACCCATGTAATTGCTGGAAAGCAAGATAAACACACAGATGGATAAGCATGAACAAAGCAAGTAGAACATATTTTCAGCTTCTGACAGAATCTGCAACATCCCCATTGCAAGCTGTGAACTCATCAGGTCTCATAAATTAAGCGGGGTTAGACTGGGTCAACATTTAGATGGGAGAACCTTAAGGAAACCCCTGGTATCAGTGGTTCAATAGGTGGTAGGTACTCTCCCCATCAAATCCCTCTGCTTTTCTAACCACCTGGCCTCAGAGGTGTCTAGACACAGCCATAATGCAGAGGCAGTACTGGGCCAATGGTCCTGATCATCTGTGCTCACTGAAGATCCCATGTGACTTTTCACTAGTAGGGGTGGTTGAGCATTAACCCCGATGCTCTTGCCAAATTCTGTCACTGGTAAAGTATTTGTTGTTTCGCCCCCAAAGATGGATGCATTTTGTGGGTGATTCCTGCACAGCCTCTATCCCAGTTGAAACGCCCATTAGTAGCGGCTTGACTATGGACAAGAGTAAACAGTTCATAACGAATAATGGTTTTGATTAATTTAGCCTCTCTCTCTGTTCCGCAATTGCATGCCAGCAACCTACAATCTTCTCAAACGCACCAGCTGTTTGAAGTGTTGTACGGAATAGTTTGTGAATAATTCTTTGTCTGTAGCTTGCTCCCACCACCAGATATTTGTGAGCATTCAGTAAGGGAAATTCAGGTTGTGCTGGCTGGTTTTGATTGTACACGCAGGTCCCATGGAATTGTTTCTGTTTCCTGGTTGGATGAGTGTAACCTTAGAATTAGGTTTTTCATGCAGATATTCATAAGTGCATGCTCAGAATTCACTTCCCACATATGTCCTCCTAATGTTCCCTTAAAATTTGCTGGGTTTTGTGAATATTCTGCCAGGATACTCAGGTGCTAGAAGATGTATGGGACGTGAACACAAAAAGAGTGAGAAATCAAGTGATGCAAATGCAACTTTTATTTGGCCAAATAGTGGCAAAACATTTTTTCCAATATTTTCCCTACCTCTCTACCACTTGCACTCATTAGACTAATCAAATAGCCCACGATATTCCCATTGAATAGAACCACACCATTCAGTGGAGGACGGAAGGTGTCTGAGTTGCTAAAAGCCAGCAAGCTATCATGATGGTATTTGCCCCAAGAAGAAATCTTGCTAAAATAAACATAGAACCATCGAGGGACTTTGTAAAAGGTGACCGTGCACCTCTGAGGGAATGTTAGAATACAGTATTGCAGGTGAAGGATTTACAGTTACATTCATCACAGAAACAAAAGAGGCAAATACGAGGTTAGATATGGGTTCTATATAGGGGCCAAATCCAGCCTGTAATAAGTCCCGTACACATCTCAGGAACCAATTCAGTGGGGGCGGGAGGTAAGTTATTCAGGTGCCCTGCTTTTGAAGCAGTGAGGTGAAGTGAACAGGGCATTAGACTTGGAATGAGGAGATCGGTGTCACCGAGATGCTTGGTGACCTTGGCCAAGTCCCCGTGTGTTCCGTCCCACCCTTTGTCTGCCTCATCTGTTTAGATGTAAACTCCTCTTGCTGGGGACTGGCTCTGGAATTTGTGCAGCAGTGAGCCCAGTGGGGACCCACACTCAGTCGCTACGGTAACACAAATGATGCCAATCACTCATATCCTTGCAGAACTTTGTGCGTTTTGGAAAACCAGAAGCACTGAGCAATTTCTGTCTCTGCATTCCCTGTCTTAGTAACAGGATTTAGCACTGGTCACTTCACTTTACCATAGTGGCTCCTGGCAATCCAGGCTGTGACACGCTGGGTGAACATAGATCAAAACAGAACACGTATTTAAAGCACAAAAGATGTCCAAGTGCCCCAGGGCTCCTTTGCCATTTTCAGTCACATCACCCCTAGTTTCATTTTCTCAGTCCAGGTCACACCTACCTTAAAATTAGCCCACATGCCACTTAATTTTCCTTGTCAGATCACAGATTTCAGGAGAGGAATTAGTAATTAGGAACTCCACTCTCATCAAGGAAAGTAATTAGTGAGAATGCATGCAGTTTACAAAAGCCAGTTCAATTAAAAAGAATAACAAGCTTTTTACAGCAACAAAGAAACGACTAAGTAGACCTCAGTGAGTAAATAAAGCTGTAATCAGTGTGATTAATTTAAAATCTCAGGAAGGGATGCATTGGATTGATATTCTAAAAAGTCTAATGGATCCTATGGGACAACAGAAGAAATCATTTTACTAAAGAAGAGAATGGGGCTTCATTAATCGTGAATAACGAGAAAAAAATATAAAACTGACAAATGTTCTTTTGCCATAAATTCCTCTTCTTTGTACACACAACGGTTTCTTTCTTTCTCTGAGGCTCATACATAAATCTACATGTATCACCTGGTTAAAATAAAATAATATGAAGGTTTAGGAATAAATTGGCCAGAATTTTATCTGAGCACTTTAAAGAGCTTTTTCATTTGGGCCTTTAATTTAAAGGAAATTTCACCATAGAGGATATTTTTATCACGAACACAGATGGAATTACAAATGTGTCTCATAACACAAGGCTAAAAATAGGAGTTAATTTTAGATGCATTGTATTGCCACAGGGGAGAAGCATGCAGGCATTTGTGTACAGGAAAGGAGCCAACTGTTTATGCTGAAAGGATTTTTGGAGAATAAAAAAGATCCCCAAACAGTAGGGTGCAGTGATGCTTTCTGGGTGTTTCTTTCTGGGTTAGACCCTGTATGGTCCCATCACTGCAGTATCTGAGCGTGCTTTTATAATCAGCCGCCTTGACACTGGTTGCTGGTAATGCAGCCATGTAGCACTCGGGAGTTCTCTGCAGCAGAGGATGTAACATACTAACAGAAGCACTAGCCAGCAAGAGGCGACTGCAGAGGCTGCCCTGTCTCTCACATACTCACCTCACTCCTCCACCCTCTGGACAATGGTAGGAGCAGTACTGACAAGCTGCAGATGGAGGAAGTTACAGCCAACCTTCCTCATATGAAACAGCCATGAGAGTAATCCTTGGAGACAAGGAGGAGTGAATTGGGTTGGTTTGTCCTCTTGAGCCTCTGTCTAACTGAGAGACTTAAGGAGGAAAAACAGTATATTGTTATTTCACTGTCTTTAGTTTGGATGTTGTCCTGCTTTCTTTCATGTATCGGATGGATTCACTAATCCAGAGCTACAGCGAAAAAAGCAGCAATAAAATAAAATAAAATAAAAACGAAAATTAAATTCATGAAGGCTTCTCTTAAATCTGAAATTGCCAGATTGTGTTGTAAACTGAAATGTGGCTCTGCTCCCCTGTATATTTAACCTTGGGCTGTAACATGCTATACAAGAACTTGGATTGTAAATTGTAACTAACTTTTATTTAGCTCATCTTCTGTGGAAAATTGATGATTTTATGGCATTTTATGACACTTCATAATAATTTAAAGTGCAAGTTCAGTACATCAATAAAACCCATTTTGCAATAAGCTGGTTATGGGGTAGAAAATATACATTCATCTGACTTTTGCTTGGGTTGTAAAGTTTAGATAGATAATTAAGAAAAATTGCTCTCTTTTTTGGAGGGGAAGGAAAACAGGTTTCCCCCCCTTCCTGGCTTTCTTTCTTCAGGCACAATAGTTCTGGAGTATCTCTTCCCAGCAATGTGTAGAGGGCAGAGTAAAGACAACTCCAGGCTTTAGTAGCTTTAGAACTTTTTTTCCCCAAAGTCATAAAAACGTGCTTCTACACCACAGGCATTGGTTGACATTTTTTTAATTGAACATTTTTGGGAAAGAAAAATGGGTTTTGAACCAAAACAAAAATGTTCATTTTGGTCAAATATTTTGGTGGGTTTTTTTGTGTGGGGTTTTGTTGTTGTTGTTTTTCCCCAACAAACAAAACCAGAAACTTAAAACAATTTTTTTTCATTTTTTGATAAAATAAATCATTTTTGACCATCTTTTTTATTTATTTAGTTTACTTTTGGGGTGTGGATAGGATTTGGGGAAAAGCCACACAAATTTCACAGGACATTTTTGTAAATGAAAATGTTAATAAAATTTCCCCTTGCAAAATAATTGGCATTTTTTTGCCCAGACCTATATAGCAGAAATATCTATCTGGCTATTTATTCAGCCCTCATCACTGTAGATCTGAGCACTTCACAAACCTTGTTGGACGGAATCCTCTGAGCATGCCCAGTGACACAGGGAAATATCATTATAACCACTTTACATGTGGGGAACTGAGGCGTAGAGAAACCAAAGGCTCGACCATGCAAACTGCTGAGCACTCTGACCCCGATCCAGCAAAGCATTTAAGCATGTTGGTAAAGTTCCAACCAAAATGGGCTGGCCAGCAGAAGTGGATTTTGATTTGACCAAGTGGCATATTTAGTATGTGTAGGCTGGTTGTTTGTTGAAGTTTTTTCTTTGCTAAGCTTGTTAAATAGGCACCTAAGAAATGATGAGTACTTAAGGTTGTAGAAAAAAATAGGATACAGTATAGTTATATTTGAAATCAGAATATGTGATCCTGTAATTAAATCAAATGGGTCAAATTCCCAAGGCTTATCCAAACAGATCTCCTGAAACTTTCTGCAGTTTGCCTTTTACTCGGCTTGTGTCTGAAGGCTACTCCCTGCTTGTGGTTAGCAATCAATTGCAAAATGTCCTGTAGTTGGGGAAAGATGTGCACAACTCTCCCGCTCAAACACCTTCTGCTAGAAACGGGTCATTCTGTAACCTTGACTTTACATGACAGAAAGCCCAACTGCTTCTAAAGATAAGGCCATAAGAAATTACTGTACAAGGAAAAGCCACTCCGCTCCAGAAGCCTGTCCTTTTAAATTAATCTCAGTCCCCACCTCTGCTTTTATCTCTCCTTCCTTAATCCTCTGACTATTCCTCTCCTTCTATTTCTTACCATAAAAATGTCCAGCTGTCTCCTAAACCCATGTGTACTAGCTGTTCTTTGACCTTATCTGGCAGCTTCCTCCAAAGGTTTGTTTCTCTTTTAAGAACCTCCCTTCCCCCCACCCCCCCAAATCTCAGGAGTGATTTGCCTGTTTAGGATGGTTTAGATAGTCTCAGCATCTGGAGGGATTCGTTATGTTCCACTTTATTGAACCCATTTGCAACCGTGACCTCTTCCATCTGGTGACTTCAGAATCTTCTCTGTCTTGGTGCAACTAGGTTCAGTTGCTGCAATCTGTCCTCAAGAGAAATTTCCTTGAAGCAAGGAAATATCCAGTTTGCCGTACAAGATACCCAGTCCAGAGCAATAATATTTATCCGAAGAGAAAGCCCACAGTCCTACCTGCTATAGGGGGCACAATGACTCTTTCACGTCCTTTGATTCATTTGGCACCCTTCTTTCAAAGCATCCCTGCATCCTGGCTGTATGACGAGCACCATGTAAAAAGCTGCACACAGTAAATCATTTGCAGCCTGGCAAAACAACTTTTATTGTTTCTCGCTCTGCTTCCTTCCACAGACCTGAGGAAGAGCTATGTAGCTCGAAATCTTGTACCTTCCAGCAACAGCAGTAGGTCCAATAAAAGACAGTACCTCACCTAACTTGTCTCTCGCATCTCTTGGGACCAACCCAGCTACAACAATGCTGCTATTAACATTGCTGTAAATTCTTGAATGTTGTCGATTGGCGCACCATCTCACTATCTGCGTACATGCAGACATCTCTTTTGCAGGACACTCTTGTAACAGTTTACTTTTTAAAATGTTTTTGGTCAGCGCTTATGTGATGTAGATAGCTTGAAGGATTCCTTCACAAGATCCGTATGCGGGACAACTATTCCATTTAATATGTACTCTGTATTTTCCTCCAGATCACTTCATTTGTGTTGGTTTATATTAAATAGACATTGCCAAGATATTTTTCTAAATTTGAAAAAAATAATCACCTCAGTATTGTCTAAACTTCGTCTAGACTCTAAAGTAACACCCCATAGATGGTTGAAATTGATACTGTTTTTTTCAGTTTATTCCCTAAATCATCATGCAAGAGCACCCTGGTTTGTTATTGTAGACTCATGCATGAGTGCTGGACCACACACTCTAGTTTGTTATTTTTAGGGTCACTCATGGCTGAGGGGCTATTGTTCTTCTTTCATATAGAAAATCCAAAGTGGAGCATTTAATTGAAAACATGCACAAAAAAGAACATTGATTTTACAGAAAAAATTAGAAAAATCTATGCCACAGTTTTGGCTGAGCATCAAAGATGGTAAATAATTGCATTTTAATTACTATCCTGTCATGGGAAAGGCCTGTAGAAAATGAGATCCCTTCTGTAAGATTTTTTTTTTAACCAATCTAAAGAATTTTATAAAAAGGGTAATTTTTTCTATTAAATTCTATAGGACTTTTCCATAAAGGCCATACATAATCCAAAACTTTCTAAATCTTTTCTTTTTTTTCATTATTTTTCCAATGTAGTCAATGAAGAATCTTGCATTTGATATTTTTTTAATGAAAAACCCAGGCATCTGCCATAAGAATGAAGCCCCCAAAGTGACATATCTCCCAATAAATGCTCCAGCAACTATTTCCTGATACATGACCTCTTTTCTTAGACATAACAATATATCATGGTACATTTTGGAACAGCTAAGTATACAGATATAATGGCCCATTCTAGTTCCCTTGTCTTGCAAAGCAGTGAAATCTTGGAACACATCCAGCGAGTTTGTTAAGAAAAACCTCCCTCTTGCAAATACAAATTGGTCGCCTCTCATCAAATTATGTTTCTCAAGGTCTTCCCTCGCTAAGTACCACAAAGCTGTTTCTCAACTGAACACAACACATAACCTGCCATTGTATTTTGTGTGTTGTGCTCAGTGCCGGCATCCTAGAGAGCTGTGCAATATGAAACAAGTAGCAAAGAAAACAAACCTTAATTAAAATGCAGCTGAATAAACAGAAACCTGATGCAGGTACTGAAATCCACTGGTGACACAGTGAAATGAAGGCCCACCTATAGGAGATTCCACAGTCAAAGGACATTATACATTTGGGGGTACCCCAACAGGAGTTCACTTCAGTGCCCATTGGAAAGGCTCTTTTTCTTCAATGAGAGTCGGATCAAGACCCAGCCCCCACAAGGAACTCTGTATAAGGCTGCATCATCCTAAAGCATATGAGGCAAAGAGCTTGCTAAAGTGAACTGGACAGAACCCTAAGGAATGCATTGCATGTGCAATTCTGTATTGGCGCAGGAGTGGGCTAGATGTCATTGCACTGGCCACTGGTACCTCCAGGGTGTAAGAATCCATGCTAAATTAGCAAGAACCCTTTCAAGCCTTCATAGACACTGAGGAAAACCTGGTAACCAATGATATTCAACTAAACTCAACTGAATACATCTAATCCACCTAACAGCTGTGTCAGCTAAATTCTGTAAGAGTTGGAGACAAGGCAGGGAAGAAATCAGGGTAATAGAGATATATTAATTCCTATAAAGCAAAGCAGACGAGACCAACACTTGGACTAGAATCTCCATATCCTGCTAATTAAGTGTTTGATGTCAAAGTGGTGTGTAAAAATCAGCTAATTCGTTCTCAAAACACCCCTGGGTGGTGAGTAAGCACATATTATTATCTCTAGTTACACAGGTAGGGAAAGTGAAACAGGAAGTCCTATGTGACTTGCACAAGGCCAGACAATGAAACAGTGGCAGCGCTGGGATTAAAACACAGAAGTCCTAGCTGAGTTAAAACCTGTGCATAGGGCTGGAATCAAAGCCCAGTGGAGTGAATGGGAGTCTTTTCATTGACCTCAGCATGCACTGGATGAATCTCTTATTGCACAAAACCACATTTGTCCCCACACTTGCCAACCTTCTAGCCTGCAGTATTTGGACACATCAAAGTTTCAGTGAAGACATCTTTGAGTATCTGCTGTGTGCTTCTCCCAGCACATAGAATGATAGGAATCAGAGCTAGGAGAGGGTTATTAAACTATTTCATCCATCTCCTTTCCAGTTCAACACTGTGGCATTATAGAGGCATCTCTGCAGCAGGGCCGGCTCCAGGCACCAGGCAACCAAGCACATGCTTGGGGCGGCACCTGGTAAGGGGCGGCCAATCTTGGGGTGGCGGGGGGGGGGGGGCAGCGCGGTGCGGTGTGGCATTCCGCGGGGGGGGGGCTCCGGCGGCGCGGCGCTTGGCGGGGGTGGCGGCACGGGGCGCGGCGCTCGGGGGGGGGGTCCGGCGGCGCGGCGCTCTGCGGGGGGGGCGGGCTCCGGCCGCTCGACGGGGGGCGGTGCAGGGCGCGGCGCTGGGGGGGGGTTCCAGCGGCGCGGCGCTCGGCGGGGGGGGATCGGGGGGCGGCGCTTTTTTTTGCTGCTTGGGGCCGGCCCTGCTCTGCAGGGACGCAGAAGGATGCTATAGACAGCAAATAAATGTTCATCAGTGAGTAATGTTTTGTATGAAAAAACTGTGTTTAATAGCCTGTTTATCTGGCCCACATCACTGCAGTATCTGAGCAGCTCACAATTTTCAGTGAACACGGGCTGTAACAGGGTTGAGGGGAGCCCTGGAGATCACCGTCTGCTTCTAAGCTGATTCTGTAACATGCCAGCCACGTTCTGTGTAACATACACAGTGTAATTGTATCCAGTCAAATATTTAATGCAGCTTGAAATGAAAATTTTAGCTTAGCCTGTTACGTGTTTTTTTCCCCCTCGAGCAGCTTGAGAGTTCTTTATTAATGATCTTCCTAATCTAAACATACCATTTTTATAAACCTTGGCTCTGACCCCTTCGGTAACTTGCATCATCATTCTTAAGGGCACAATGAAAATATTCTTTCCCTAAATAAATGCCGAAGTCCAGGGAGAATCTGCAGTATGTAGGAAAACTCAGAAGAGAGAGGACTATTTCAGCAAGTTCAGAATCCAACCAACCTCTTTCCAGCAAAGGGAAATGTTGCACTGTTATCTCTTTGTCCTGTTTATTTCCACTGGAGAAAGATCAAAGTGTTTGCATTAAGTTTCCCAAACTTTTAATAACATAATTTTGCCCGGGAGAATTTTCCAGCAGGATAATATATGGTCCAGTTTTTATGTTACCTAATTCCATTTGCCTGAGATCACTGTTTTATTGCCATATCAGTGTTTTCAAATTACTCTATATTTTCTTAGCTTGATGGGAATTTACGGCACCCAGAGTGGAATGAAATAGAGCTTCTCAGTGTGGCTGGGAAATTATTTTTGTCAATTATTTCTGACTGGGATCTTTACCCCGTTGATTAATTTTGCTAATTAGTTATAAAAGAAGTGTTTACTGCAAATACCCAAATAATTATGGAGGTGATTAAGTGACTAGGACCCCCATATTTTCTGTTGGACTTTGCTGTGATTTTTTTTTCTTGGGTCAAGAAGAAGCAAATAGATACATAAACAGGGCTGTACAGAGAGTGGCTACTTGTTAGAACAGCAGAGGGGCACTTTAAGATCTTACAGTTTGCACGGAGCTGAAGGGAGACATGTGGTGCACAGGACTTGTGTTTCTGTCCCTCTGCACAGGGAAGGATTTTATAGTTTGTATACACCCAGTTTCTACCTGCAGGATGCGCTGCTGTCCTGTGTCCCAAAAAATGAAATAAAATAAAATAAAAATTGGTGAGGCTTGAAGTACTGAACGCATAATCTCGCTAAGAATGAGTTTCCCAACCCCTCCTCCTGTTCTGCTTTGGACCCCTGTGTTTCAGGCTTGCTCCCCCCACCAACTCTGTTCTCACTGGGGTTCATGTGTGGAATCGTGCAGGGCGATTTCTTTTCCTTTATAATTGTATTTTTGGGAGTTAGGTTGCTCATTTGCTGGCTCCTGGAATTAATATAATAATGTTTACATTTATGTTTCTTTTTCTAGGTTGGTTGGCAGAGCTTATAAAGACACCTAGAAACCTTTGGACACATTTCCAAATGTGTACAATGTAAAATAAAATGTTAACAACTGTTTCAGAGGAGCTGGACCTTCATCTGTTAGTGTGGCCTAGTAGATGGAACAATGGACTGGGAAGCAGGTGACCCTGGCTTCTATTCCCAGCTTTGCTACTGGCCTGCTGGGTGACCTTAGGCAAGTCACTTCATCCCTCTGTTTCTCCATCGGTTAAATGGGGCTAATGGTACTGTGCTCCTTTTTAAAGTGCTTTGAGATCTACTGATGAAAAGTGCTAAATAAGAGCTAGGTATTATTATTATTTCTGATATGGCAATTCCTACAGGAGTTTGCAGCATTCTTCCCTTCCAGCTAAGAAGCTAAGAATATTTAAAGAGTGGGTCCTATTGCAAAATGGGCCTGATCCTGCAAACTCTGACTCATATGAAGCGAGAGCAACAAGGGTGATGTTGTGGTGGGCATCTGCTATAGACCACCAGACCAGGAGGATGATGTAGACGCTTTCTTCGGACAACCAACAGAAGTTTCCAGATCACAGGCCCCGGTTCTCATGGGGGATTTCAGTCACCCTGACATCTGCTGGGAGAGCAATACAGCGGTGCACAGACAATCCAGGAAGTTTTTGGAGAGTGTTGGGGACAACTTTGTAGTGCAAGTGCTGGAGGAACCAACTAGGGGCCATGCTCCTCTTGACCTGCTGCTCACAAACAGGGAAGAATTGGTAGGGGAAGTAGAAGTGGGTGACAACCTGGGCAGCAGTGACCATGAGATGGTCGAGTTCAGGATCCTGACAAAAGGAAGAAAGGAGAGCAGCAGAATACGGACGCTGGACTTCAGAAAAGCAGACTTAGACTCCCTCAGGGAACTGATGGGCAGGATCCCCCGGGAGGCCAATATGAGGGGGAAAAGAGTCCGGGAGAGCTGGCTGTATTTTAAAGAAGCCTTATTGAGGGCACAGGAACAAACCATCCCAATGTGCAGAAAGAATAGCAAATATGGCAGGCAACCAGCTTGGCTTAACAGAGAAATCTCCGGTAACAAAAAGTGTTACAAGAAGTTACAAGAAGTGGAAACTTGGATAGATGGCTAGGGAGGAGTATAAAAATATTGCTCAAGCATGCAGGGGTGTAATCAGGAAGGCCAAATCACAATTGGATTTGTAGCTAGCAAGGGATGTGAAGGGTAACAAGAAGGGTTTCTACAGGTATGTTAGCAACAAGAAGAAAGTCAGGGAAAGTGTGGGCCCCTTACTGAATGGGGGAGGCAACCTAGTGACAGCTGATGTGGAAAAAGCTGAAGTACTCAATGCTTTTTTTGCCTTGGTCTTGAAAGACGAGGTCAGCTCCCAGATTGCTGCACTGGTCAGCACAGTATGGGGAGGAGGTGAGCAGCCCTCAGTGGTGAAAGAACAGGTTAAGGACTATTTAGAAAAGCTGGACATGCACAAGTCCATGGGGCCAGATGCAATGCATCCGAGGGTGCTGAGGGCATTGGCTGATGTGATTGCAGAACAATTGGGCATTATCTTTGAAAACTCGTGGTGATTCGGGGAGGTCTCAGCCAATTGGAAAAAGGCAAATATAGTGCCTATCTTTAAAAAATGGAAGAAGGAGAATCCAGGGAACTACAGACCGGTCAGCCTCACCTAAGTCTCTGGAAAAATCATGGAGTAGGTTCTCAAGGAATCCATTTTGAAGTACTTGGAGGAGAGGAAGGTGATCAGGAACAGTCAACATGGATTCATCAAGGGCAAATCATGCCTGACCAACCTGATTGCCTTCTATGATGAGACAACTGGCTCTGTGGATATGGAGAACGCGGTGGACCTGATATACCTTGACTTTAGCAAAGCTTTTGATACGGTCTCCCACAGTATTCTTGCCAGCAAGTTAAAGAAGTATGGATTGGATCAATGGACTATAAGATGGATAGAAAGCTGGCTAGATCGTCGGGCTCAACTGGTAGTGATCAACAGCTCGATGTCTAGTTGGCAGCCGGTATCAAGCAGAGTGCCCCAGGGGTCCGTCCTGGGGCCATTTTTGTTCAACATCTTTATCAATGATCTGGAGGATGGCGTGGATTGCACCCTTAGCAAGTTCACGGATGACACTAAGCTTGTGGGAGAGGTAGATACACTTGAGGGTAGGGATAGGGTCCAGAGTGACCTAGACAAATTAGATGATTGGGCCAAACAAAATCTGATGGGGTGCAACAAGGACAAGTGCAGAATCCAGCACTTAGGAGGGAAGAATCTCATGCACTGCTACAGGCTGAGGACTGACTGGCTAAGCAGCAGTTCTTCAGAAAAGGACCTGGGGATTACAGTGGACGAGCAGCTGGATATGAGTCAGCAGTGTGCCCATGTTGCCAAGAAGGCTAATGACATATTGGGCTGTAGTAGTAGGAGCATTGCCAGCAGATCGAGGGAAGTGATTATTCCCCTCTATCTGGCACTGGTGAGGCCACATCTGGAGTATTGCATCCAGTTTTGGGCCCCCCGCTACAGAAGGGATGTGGACAAATTAGAGAGAGTCCAGTGGAGGGCAATGAAAATGATTAAGGGACTGGGGCATATGACTTATGAGGAGAGGAACTGGGCTTATTTAGTCTGCAGAAGAGAAGAGTAGGGGGCATTTGATAGCAGCATTCAACTACCTGAACTGGGGGTTCCAAAGAGGATGGAGCTTGGCTGTTCTCAGTGGTGGCAGATGACAGAACAAGGAGCAATGGTTTCAAGTTGCAGTGGGGGAGGTCTAGGTTGGATATTAGGAAACACTATTTCACTAGGAGGGTGGTGAAGCACTGGAATGGGTTACCTAGGGAGGTGGTGGAATCTCCATCTTTAGAGGTTTTTAGGCCCGGCTAGACAAAGCCCTGGCTGGGATGATTTAGTTGGGATTTGTCCTGCTTTGAGCAGGGGGTTGGACTAGATGACCTCCTGAGGTTTCTTCCAACCCAAATCTTCTATGATTCTATGAGATTTGTCACAGGAAAGGACTTCTCAGGTGAGAAGATGCAAGGGCAGGGCATGTGATGTGCATCCAAGAGGCAGCAGTGGAACCATTGATTGATTTAGGAAAATACATTCAGGAAGTAAAATGTATAGCAAGAGTATCCCAAGTCACAAGTCCAGGATGTGCATGGAAACATACCCTGGAGACAATGACCAGGCAGAAACACCAGACTGGCGTGGCCACAGCTCTCCCCTAGTGAGGTCAGATAGCTGAAAAAAGCAACAGAGGGTCCCGTGGCACCTTTAAGACTAACAGAAGTATTGGAGCATAAGCTTTCGTGGGTGAATGCCCACTTCATCAGACGCAAGTAATGGAAATTTCCAGAGGCAGGTATAAATCGGTATGGAGATAACGAGGTTAGTTCAATCAGGGAGGGTGAGGTGACCTCTGGAAAATTATACCTGCCTCTGGAAATTTCCATTACTTGCGTCTGATGAAGTGGGCATTCACCCACGAAAGCTTATGCTCCAATACAGCTGTTAGTCTTAAAGGTGCCACAGGACCCTCTGTTGCTTTTTACAGATTCAGACTAACACGGCTACCCCTCTGATAGATAGCTGAAAGTCACTCTCCCTGCAGCCGGACAACCCTCTAATGAGGAGGGATTGTCTATCTCAATTCAAGAGATCTAGGCTAAATTTTCAGAAGTGACTGGTGATTTAGGGTGCCCAGCATGAATCTCCTTAAAGAGGCCCAAGTTCCAGAGGGCAGATGCTCAGCACTTTTGAAAATCAGACCCTTTTGAGTGTTTAAGTTGGGCATCCAAAATCACGAGTCATTTTGGAATGCCCTATAATATCTTGCATATAGGGGATGACCCATTAATTTGTGCTGCATCGAGTTTTCCAGTGGTCCCTTATTGAAATATTCCTTTGTAGATATCAGGCTTCTGAGGGGCATTCAGGTCCCATGGAAATCAATCAAATCCCATTGGCTGATCACTTTCAGGATCAAAACCTTGAGCAAAAGATAAGGCTATTCCTGGAATGCTGACCCAAAGCATGTGCAGCCAGCCCAATTAAATGTGCCATTCTAAGATGAGTACCCATTATAGACTATGTTCTGTGATCCCTTAGATATATGGGTTCATTTTCTAGGTCATTAACAGAGATAATCACTATACCAGATAATTGCTGCTAATTATTACTGTGTATTGTTTATCACATTTATGTGCAGATAAAGAATAACTTCCTTTCTCTCCTCACCAACTTGAGAGCTATTAAGCCTTTTGTATCGCTTATTATATTGCTGGATGTTTTCAAACCGTACAATTAGTGAAAAACGTAATAATTTGCTCATTGTACTTGATTATAAGTGTATGGGGTTTTGTGGGCTTTTGCCCCTCTGAGTATTTTAATGTCTTATTTTCCATATGGTAAATTAGTTCCATTTTACAGTCAAGATTTTTCTTTCAACTTGTTAGCTTTCTCATTGTCTTCACACTCAGGCAGCCAGGCAGTGCAAAACTGCTTTCCAGTGGGCAGAAACAGCTCCCTGGGAACAATTCTCTGTGTGGGAAGCCTCCCTAGCCAGTGTAGAAGTGGATGCGGGGAGAGGGGGCCTCATGGCACTAAAGCTATTCTCAGTTTATCTAAGCCCAGAGGGCCTCCTGGCCTGGAAAGTACAGAATTGCCAATCCCAACAATTCATGCGTCAGATCCCAAAGTCATGGGATGGGCTTAAAAATCATGAGATTTTTTTTTAAAATTAAAAATGGGTTCTTCTGGCTTCTGAGTTTTTAGGGGTCACGTTTTCAAGCTTTTCTTTGCAGCCATGAGGGCTAGAAACTTCTTTTTAATGAAAGCTGTGATCCCTGTGTAATAACAGTCCCTTGGGCTTTAAAAAACAATACCAAATACAAGAGACTCATGATAAAATCATGAGAACTGGCAACCTTGGGAGCATGAAGACGGCTTAAGGCAACATTGGTCCTTGCTGCAAGCACAGAAATGAAGTGAGTGGGAATCTGACCCACAGTCTTATCACTTCTTTATGCTCGTTCCCACAAAGTGCTGGCCTGCTCATCTCCGTGGTACCTAACTGTGCCACCACAGGGGGCTGTTGTGATCTCGCTGCCTGGAGATCTGACAGATGGCACTGCTGCTCTTTCACCGTTTGAATCACAACATGATGCTCCCTTGCTGATTTCAGTCATATCACATGAGCCAGCCATTGCAGACTGTATTATTTATTACTTTAATTGTACATCGTTTGTAAAATGCCTTAAGATGCCTCCACTCGTCTTTACAGCTAATTTCAAATAGGAGCTTTTCTGAGGTGCTGAAAGGTTTAATACCAAACCAAACTGCTCGTTGTGCCTGTGGTTGTTCATCTGGATTCTGGCTGGGACCAGAGCTAGAAGTGCTGGGAATCTCCTGAAAAGAGAGATTCCCTGCACAGATCTGCAAGGATCAGGGATGCATCTAGACTTCTGGATGCTGAGCTGAAACAAAGCCAGACTCTAAGGTTTTCTCATCACTAATACATGTATGGTACATAAATTATTTTCAGTTAGCATTTTATGACCTTAAACTTGCTGCTTGCCTGAAAGAAAAATCCCTTTTAAAAATGACTTAAAAGAAACCCCAGGCATCTCTTTGTACAGCATAGCGATGGACTCCGAAGCAGCCATCAGACATGTCACTTTTCAATAGCAATATTAAGGGAGATAAAGGGCTCCTCCTTTCTCGTTAGGGGCGATGACAGTTTAAAAAATGCCTTGTCCTGTCTGCACTCTTTTCATTTGGCACAATTTGGTAGTTTATATAATTTGGCAGTGATCCTCTGTCTAAACCATGTCCAACATTTTATGCAATAAAGTTAATGGACTTTTCCATCTTTGAACAGCTGAATTCTTTTTGAGCAGCTGCTCTGGGTTATTGATGAACTAATTAGGATGCTGCCTTAGGCATGCCACTAGACTATGAAAGACATTTTTACATATTCCAGTTTACACCAGAAGAAAAATGTTTCTAAATGTTCCTGCTTAAAGGAATGTAGCTCCGAATGTTTGGGTTCACCACCCCATGCCCTGGCAGGCAAAGGGAAGTGCATGCAAGCAGCATAATTTGAAAATGTGACCAATCAGTTTCTCACTTACATTAAAACCCGGTTGATTGTTTTTGTTTACTTTAACATTTTTTCTAATGAAAAATGAATTTTTGCACAAATTGAAATTTTTAACAGAAAAAAATTCATTTCTGACTCCTGGTTTTGTTCCTCCCCCTCCCCCTTTCTTCTGGTGGTAAATAAAGGGAAACAAAAGAGAAGGGAGGCAAACTCAAAAAACTGAAAACCAATCATTTTGCTTTCAGTTTCCTTTGTTGAAAATCCCCAAAATTTCCAAAAATTTCAACCAAAATGAAAGCAGAAAATATTTACAATTTTCCAGACCAACTCTTCTTACTATCCATTTACTCTTAAGCTTCTTAAATTTATTTTGCTTTCTAGAGATGATCGGCCAGATGCTGCAGTGGTGTAAGTGGGTGAACTACCAAGGATTCAAAATGCAGCTTACGGACCCAATATCCTAAAGGCCTTGGT
This sequence comes from Emys orbicularis, assembly GCF_028017835.1. Taxonomy (NCBI): domain Eukaryota; kingdom Metazoa; phylum Chordata; order Testudines; family Emydidae; genus Emys; species Emys orbicularis. Next base: position 2,548,014 of record NC_088705.1, on the reverse strand, counting down.
CATCCAGATCTTGACAGGACCAGGATGTGGTGTATGGTTCACCTCTTCATTGAAAGCATTTACTGCAAATGCAGATGCTGCCAGTGTTGCTCTGTGTTTCTATCTTCACAGCACCACTCCAGGTTCCCCTGATGTGTCTATTTTTATTGGAATAGGTCTCAGACAGATGTTGTCATTCCCCTTGTGAAGAGAGAGGTGTTGGGGAGTGTGACGTTGCACTCCATATGCTTTATGAAAATATGCTTATGATTATGAATATGATGTCACTGGAATATGCGTTATGCAAAAGGTCTCTTGTAAGGCATCATTACAAAGCTTATAATCTACCAAGTGTGTTCATCCTATTTGTTTACATGTCTGGAGTTAGGAGAATAAGATATAAACTTATATTACTGATGTAAATATATTAAGTAGAAGCCATTAAGGGTGCTCCAGAAACAATCAGTTGTAAATGGCCCTAGTTACTTGAAAGCCTTCCTGTGTATGTGTGGGGCAGCCCATGGGGAATGGAGACTAGGGGGGTCTTACAGTGACGTGTGACCATGTCATCTGATAATTAAATCCATCTTAAATCTGGTACTTTTCCATTTCAAAGGAGGGGTGGGGACCCAAAGAGACAAAAGATTCCCGCCTTGTGCCCAATCTGTAAAAGGAGGTGGATAAGGACAAAGAGGGCTGCCAATCATGAGAAAACCCCTGCTTACCACCTGAGATGTTTGCTGGAACTAACAAGGACTGAACCAGGGGAACGGATTGGGCCCAGACTAGGAAGGAGTCTAGTCTGTGAAAGAAGCTTATTGGAACATCCTGAGGGTGAGATATTACTTGTAATCAGTTTCTTAATGTATTAGACTTAGATTTGCGTGTTTTTGCTTTATTTTGCTTGGTGAGTTACTTTGTTCTGTCTGTTATTACTTGAAACCACTTAAATCCTACTTATTATACTTAATAAAATCGCTTTTGTTTATTAATAAACCCAGAGTAAGTGATTAATACCTGGGGGAGCAAACAGCTGTGCATCTCTCTCTAGCAGTGTTATAGAGGGCGGACAATTTATGAGTTTACCCTGTATGAGCTTTATACAGAGTAAAATGGATTTATTTGGGGGTCTGGCTCCCAGAAAGGCTAACACTGGGCGCTGGGAAAGTCCCTGTTAACTGAGAAGCCCCTGGGCTGAGTGAATCTCAGTTTCAGTGAACTGCAGAGGGGCGTGGCCCAACCTCTGGGTCTGTGCTGGAGCTGACTGGAGTGTCTAACTCAGCAAGACAGGAGTGGAGGGCACCTGTTCTGGCAGGAGGGTTGTTCTCAGTGGGATCCCAGCTCATCGAGTGACAGTCTCGAGGGGAGTCTCTGTGACCGAACCCATCACAGGGAGGATGTGTGGGTTGCTACTAAACATGGATACCAGCCACGATTATTCCAGCACTGACTAGCAAGATTTTAGTTATATGTATGGGGTTTCCCCCACGTTTTGTGCAGCAAAACAAGGGGAAATTCACTAGAAGTAAGTCTGAGATAGGACTTTTATTTTATTTAAAATGCACTCTCAATATGTACTGGAGGGATTTTAGCTTCAGGATTCTCCATTCTTACAAAGCGGTGGGTATTGGTAGAATCCAAAACCCCATCAAAGTCAATTAATTAAAGGGAGCAATAATTATAACTAACTGAGCTCCTGTGCTGATACTGGAACCAAACTGGCTTCCCTGCAGGTGTAAGAGAGAAGGGACAGATTCTCCTTTCATTCACCCAGCTATAATCAGTAACAACCAGGTACGGTGGCATAAGTCAGCCCCTCTGAGTCCTAGAGTGTCAGCCTTGCAGAGGTGGCTGAGTCCAGTTCATTGTGGAAGCATCTGGGAAATGATGTTAGGATCTGATCCAAAGCCCAGTGAACTCAACAAGAATCTCTTCACTGATTTCAATGGGCTTTGGATCAGGCTCTTAGAAGATGTGGCAGGTTAGTATCCTTGCAGAGTCAGTCTGCCCATTCCTGTAAGCTTGCTAATAGACTGTGCCCATGTGATGATGTCTGAGGATGTTCTCCTCCATCCTCCCCATGTGGGGCACCCCAGAAGTCTCTGTCCCTAGGTGTCACCTGTTTTCAGAAGCTTGAGGGGCACAGTTAGGCATTAGCAGCGTTGGCCAGATTAATTAGTCTTCTAGCCAGTCACATCCATCACATTGCATGCCCATTTGGTGCACTCTCTGCCCTGCCAGCCCACTTTCAGGATCTGTGTCAATGCCCTGGTGTGCATGGCCCCCTTGTGATGCCTGGCTGGATATGTTTTCTGAGGAAATATCAGCTCAGAAGGTAGAGACCGGGCCCACCGCCAACTCTTACTGTATCATCTGCTTCTGAAATGCCCCTGGACACCCTTTGGTTACCTTTGCAAAAGTAAAGGGAGAAAGAAAGTCTTTGTTCCAATCTCTCAGGCAAACAGGGGGGCTGGCACACCTGCTGGGTACTGCAATCTGGGTTAGCAGGTGGGCACCTTTAGGCAATGTGGCATAGTACCATACCTCGGAGCTGACAGGGTTTTTATGATATGCTTGGTTTACTTCCTGGCATGTATTCGTCTCACTGCTTATTTTGCAGATAGAGAGAGGAGACTTACAAGGGCAATCATACAGACCATCAAGATCTCTCTTTCAGTGCTGGTGGGGCATTGCGTTTTCCATCCCAAGATGGGCTAGTTCAAGGCAGGGGGCTCCAGTAAACCTCATGCTAAGGAACCTTAGAAGAAATAAAGTCCAAAGTTTATTTTATGTTTCACCTTTCAGGATTTTAACTGTGCAATGAATTCATGTTGCAGAATTTGTGGTTTCATAATGTGGATACAAACAGGTCAATACCATAATACATGAAATATGGACTCAACTAAATGTTTAATCCTAAATTTTCAAAGAGTTGCACAGGTTTTATTAGCCACCCAACTCACATTAAAGTTAGTGGGAAGGCAGCCGGCCCATTAAAATTAACAGGATCATTAAATCAGTGGGAGCTAGCAAGTTACATTCCATGAAGCTCTGGAAACATGGGGGAGAATCCTTATTTGAAGACTCACATACAGTTTCTTTGGAGTTTAAATAATACATTTATATAGCACCTTCTATACTGGGAAGCTCCATACTAAAACTATCTGAGTACATGCGTACAGCAATTCCTTCACCTATCAATGAAATGCAGCCACCTCTGAAATGGAACATGGCAGCTGTTCAACAGCAAACACCAACACTGTAACATTTCAATTAGGTAGTGAAAGCTATCCTATCCAATGGAACAAATGTCGTTAGCTAGACTGCATTTAAACAAAATGTCATGTGGTCAAGACCCTAGGGCTAGCTCCCTTAAGCTGAAAGACAGGGAAGAAGTGTTTTGGGATATTTAAAGTCTAGGTGTAGTTAGAGTCTTGATTTTATATCTCATATGAAAGACACCTCTGTTTAGCATGATGCTGAGACATTAAAGCCCAAATTCAGGAATGCATCCATACATGCTTAAGTGCTTTCCTGATTTGGGATCTTAAATCATTCCTGACTTAAGGGAAGCCCTCTGAATACTGAATCAGTAAAGTAACTCCTCTTGCTTTTTAACGGTCTCTTGTTAATTGATAGAAAGTAACACAGAGCAACACTTTCACTTTTCTAGTGGTGAAAATTTTTTTAAAGGGAGCAAAAGTAGGGTTTCCCCCCCCCCTCATTTTGTCTCAGTCCCATCCTCCCCATCCGCTACGTCCAGTGGAAATAAGAGGGAAGATTTTAAAAGTATGGAAAAGTCAGCTTTTTTTCTCAACAAAACAAAACAACGTCTTTTTAAAAAATGAAAGAAAAGTTTTAAAATTAATTTTTAATTGAGAAATTTTTTTTGCAAAATAAATTGAATGAAAATAATTTTTAATGAAAAATAACAGACCAGTTTCAACCAGCTTTATCTGAACCAGCTTCATACAATCAATTGTGCTTCGTGGTGTGTTTCAAAACAGTTCATCGAGAGTTGTTTCGGTATGAACATTGAAATTTGAGCTATTTTTCTTGAACACAGAAGTCACATGACACATTTTGTTTCCCTGACTGGATGAATGTAGCTCTTAGAGTGTTGATTCCTAACATACAAATCCTACATTTGCTTCCCAGAACTATCCTGCAACATTCACTTAAACATTCCTGCTAGTAAATGTGTTTGATGGACTCTTCTAGCTAGCAGCATACTCTGGGGAAAAAACCCTTTTTTTGTTTGTTTATTTAAAAAAAGATTAAAGAAAAAATTCCAAAGGTTTCCAAATCTCCTAGTTAAAATCCATGGCCATTAAATAGCTCTGAGTGGCAATGCTTAAAGTTTACAGAACCTGCTTGCAATTTTGCGTGTGAGGCTAAAACAGATGAGAAGGAGCAAGAGATTTATTCAAATAGCATAGAAGAGCCGTGGCCCTCCAAGAAGTTTAAGCAAATCGCTGTTTAGTGTTTGCATAAGATGATGCCAGAGGGCCCCTGTTCCAAACTGCTTTTAAGCTCAGTGAGCCTATGGTATGCACTGTAAATCCCATTAGAAATAAATAAATAAAACCCCAACAAGCAATTCAGCCATAAGAATTTCAGTAATTTTTGTTTTTGTTATTTTCATTTGCCTGGATAATGGAATTTGTTGGAATTAGGGGTCTGGATAATAACATTTTCTAAACCTCTAGAACCCACGAGACCTGTGGAGAATGTCGATGTAAAGAGAGCGGTATATTGATTGGAATGAACTGGCCCCAGATAGCATCAATTACCCACTTCTGATGGATGTTTGCTTGCTGGCTGCCAGGTTTAGATTGCATAGCATTATCCACCATTTCTATGTGTTTCTAGTGTTCCAATAGCGTTACCTTAGATCGAGTTTGCTTGCGTGCATGGCATATGAAGAACACCCCAGTATCACTAGAGTAGACAGGAGAGAGGGGCTTTATGAGATTATTATTAAAACAAGCATTAAGACTTCACAATGGCTGCCTGACAGACCACTATGTACATTCAAGGCCTGAATGACCGTGGCCAGTCTACTTAACTAATTATTTCTCTCCTAATGATACTTGGGGGGCAGGGATAGCTCAGTGGTTTGAGCATTGGCCTGCTAAACCCAGGGTTATGAGTTCAATCCTTGAGGGGGCCATTTAGAGATCTGGGGCAAAAATCTGCCAGGGGGTTGGACTAGATGATCTTCTGAGGTCCCTTCCCACCCTGATATTCTATGAATACTAAGAGCTGGTGCTGGTATGTTTGGTTTATCCCAGCTGATGGGAGCCAGGGAAGGTGAGAAGGATTTGTCCCAGTGCAATCAGGGCTACTCATTCTGTCTAAGTCTTCAAGGCCCTGAGAAAATTTCAGATATTTTGCTATAGGTTGTAAATGCTAAGTGCAGATAATAACATACTGGGCTCTCAGTTACATTGGTTACAGACTGAATCACTCCATTAACTTCAATTAAGTTATTCCAGATTTACACAGGAGTAAAGGAGAACAGACTTTGGCTCCTGGTTATGATGGATTCGAGCGGTGGTGGTGGCGATAGAAATGTTCAGATTCCAACAGGTAAATTAGGAGCTCTATGAATGCTAAACATTATTCTTAAATAAATCCTTGTGCCATATTAGTCCTGTCGGAGGGGGTAGGCAATTATAGGGAAATGGTGGAGGGTTTAGGTCAGTGGTTCTCAAACTGTGGGTCGGGACCCCAAAGTGGGTTGCAACCCCATTTAATGGGGTCGCCAGGGCTGGCTTAGACTTGCTGGGGTTTGGGATTGAAGCCTGAGGGCTTCAGCCCCGGGTGGCAGGGCTCAGTTTACAGGCCTCCTGCTTGGGTCTGAAGCCCTTGGGTTTCAGCTTTGCCCCTCGACCTCCTGCCCGGGGCAGTGGTGCTCAGACTTTGGCTTTGGCTCCCCAACCCAGGGCGGCGGGGTTCAGGCAGGCTCAGGCTTCGGTCCCCGCTCTTGGGGTCATGTCGTGATTTTTGTTGTCAGAAGGGGTCATGGTACATTGAAGTTTGAGGACCCCTGGTGTAGGTAATTTGCCCAAGACAACAGCAGGAGGCAGTGAAGCAGGATTACAGTTCAACCACTCCAGGTGCCCAGGCCTGTGTTCCACCCGCTAGTCCATGCTTTTCTATTCTGTTGCTGTTCATAAACAGAGGCAGCACTAGAGAGGTGAGTGCCATCATTACTTTACAGGGCCATATCAGAGCCTTTCTGCGGGGGCAGGGAAGAAGGGCAAACCTGCAGTTAAGACACTGGTCAGTAACTCAGGAGACCTAGGGTCAATCCTCAACTCTACCAGTGACTTGAGCAAGTCACTTGATTCTGAGTGATTCAGTTCCCCCTTGTGCTTTAGTGTTTTTCTTTATATGTGTGTGTGTGTGTGTGAGAGAGAGAGTGCACGCGAGTCACGTGCATGTGCCTGTGCAAGAGAGAACGAGCAAGAGAGCAAGAACATAGCTTCGACAAGTGACTTCTGAAACTACTGCAGGGTTTATTCAGGCCACGAAGATAGAAACTCTCCTTCATAAAACTGCTGACGCTAAGCGAATTTTAAGAGATGGTGACAATTTACAAGCGACTGGGTTCAGTACCAGTGTGTCTGTGTGAAACCGACTGGCCAGCAGTACCCGGGGGGTCAGACCAGATAATCTCTTGGTCTTAAACTCAGGGACTCTAGGAGGCAGTTGTCCTCCCTGAGTATTTACCTTCCAAGGCCTGTTTATCCCACAGCGTGTGCTCTGTGTGAGCAGAGAGAGGTGGACCCTGTTGGGAGACACAGGGGCTCAGCATGGTGTCGTTGCCACAGTGAACTGGGGGCTGTTGTTCCCACTAGCAGCCATGTGCAGCGGATCTGCGATCTCCCCTGAGAGCGTAACAGCTACAAAGCCAACCTGCGTGTGGGACCAGCCCAGAGTGCCCCTGCCAGGTTAGCCCATGGCGCTGTTTGCTTTTGTTAACGAAGTGCTGCATGTGTGATACAGGGTGTGTCTACACTGCAATAAAACATCCGTGGCTGGCCTGAGTCAGCTGACTTGGGCTCTGCGGGCTATCCCATTGCAGTGTAGACCTCTGGGCTCGGCTCTGGGACCCTCTCTCCTTGCGGGTTTTATAGCCCTGCGAGCCGGATTGGAGCCAGCTGCAGGTGTTTCATTGCAGCGTAGACATACCCAGAGAGTCTGCCACGGCCAGCCCCCGAGGGATTCTTCATTCCAGCAGCGTCTCTGAGACAATGAAGAGACCTCTGCCTACATACCATCTTCTAGGCTCATCATTGTCTGCAGGAGCCACCGGGCACCGCAGCCCTTTGCTGTCTGGTCTGGCGATGTGAGGACCGAGCAGCACAAGCGGCAATGCCATGAATATGCATTACCCAGGGGTACAGATTAAGAGGCAGGAGGGCTCCAGACCTTGCTGACATGGCAGAGGGCACTGTTCATGTGGAAAAATGCAGCAGCTTCTCCCAGGGGGAGATTCCAGGCTGCACAAAGCAGGGAAAGGCACAGACCCAGATACTGAACAGTGTGGAGTCACACGTCCTTTGGAACTCATGCTAGGCTCCCTCACAGGGCAAGCATCTCCTCCCAGGCCCCCCGCAGCCCTCCTCCCAGCCATGTCCGGCCTTGCTAGAGAACAGTCTGTGGTGCTTCTAGCAGGAGGTCTCAGCCTGCTCAGGGAGAGACTTCCCAGCTGGGATGAAATTAGGGGCAGCTGAGCCTGTTAGGGTCAGAACTATAAATAGGAGCTGAGTTCCCCTTAGAGGAGGAAGAAGGACTGAGTGTCTAGAAGCTGGGGAAAGGGGCTGTTCGTATCAGCAAGTCCTGATTTGCTTGTTTGTGGGTGGTTTGGTATTTAAAAATTTAAGCTGCATGAAGAGGAAGTGGCCAAAAATGGGGATGAGTTTGTGGATTTGATTTTTGTTCTTTTGATTGCACAAGGGCCCTCTTTAAAATACATCTGATTTCCTGATCCTGGGCTGGCTGTGAAGTTTCCTTCCCTGCTGCTTAGGGTTGCTAACCCTCTAGGATTGGCCTGGGGTCTCCAGGAATTAAAGATCAATCTTTAATTAAAGATTGTCCTGTGATTAAAGCTCCAGGAATACATCCAACCAAAATTGGCAACCCTACTGTTGCTGTTCCAGGCTCCCAATTATTAGGGTTCCTAGTCTGTCCGTCCCCCCCTGTAATTCTGCAGTATATCGAGCTAGTTGCATCCTAGAGCCCAGCAGCAGAAAAGCTTTGAGGCCGCTATGGAGCAAGTGGTGGGATGCAGTCTTTGAGGGTGAACATTGGTTCCAAAACAGAGCCTTCCTGTCCGCAGCTCAGCCCTATCAGGCTTGATGCACTGTCTGTGGAAATATTAAGATGCTCAGATACCAGGGTGATAGGCACAGCATAAGGCCCTAGACAGAGAGATAGAGAGCACATGCAGGGCCATTGTATGGCTACCTGGCATTTAAGGGAGCTTGGAACCACAAAATCCCTTACATAAAAGTGAATTGTGGAGAGAGAGAGAATCTAAGCAATGTGTGTGGGAGTGTGGGGGGGTGTATTTTACAGTACAGAGAGAGGACAGTCATTCAAGCTAAATTACAAAGAAATTCTGACTGAATTATCTGCTGCAGCTGCATGATCACCCAAAGGATGTATGGGGATTAGTGTTTTTATAGCAATGCACCCCCTTAGCATAAAGGCCCCAGACTGTCTAATACTTTCTGTGCGCTGGGTGGGAGCGAGGGCTTTGGGGATCTGTTCGGCCAGCCCACCCCAGCACGCTGAGCAGGTGAGCCACTAACGAGGAGGGCGTGGTTATGTGGCCTGGGTAGCTCAAGAAGATGTATTTACAGTCCTTCATTGGCAGTTGATCTTGAGAGCGAGAGCCTGGCAAGAAATGTTCTAGCTGGGACTCGTATCGCTGTGCAGCCCGCTCTGCGGAAGGGAATACGTGGCTCATTTACATAAGATAATAGAAACGGCAGCAAAATAATAAAATTGCAAATCCCCTTTTTTTTAATAATGACAAATGCTTTTTAAACACTTTAATTATGCCTCACGGTGCTACTTCAGCTGGGCCAGATAAAGGGATAGTAACGTGGCTGAAATATTCACAACAAAAAGAACTCTCTTCCTACAATATTCAATTCTCCCCAAACGACATTTTCCATAGTTCCCCAACTCAAGCGCTGTAAGGGTTGTAGGCATGCAGGGCTTAGGGGATTGCTAAGGAGATGAGAGAGAGTCCCTCTCTTCTAACTCATTGCCTGGTTCCAGCCCTGACTCAGGGCAGGCTGGGTTGGATGGTAGGATGTGGGACTCAGAGCTGTTGGTGGGTCATTTCAGGGCAGTGGTGAGAGAGTGACTGTTCATGGGACATCATTTCTTTGTCTGGTACCTAGTGGACAAGTGATATAGTCATTAAAAAAAGGAAGAGGGGGATTAATTCCCCCGTTCCTTGTGGGTGGTCTCTGCAGAGAAGTAGAAGATTGACTGGGGCATCGGGATTGAACTCCTCTGTCATCCTTCATCTCCAGATGATGGGGGGAAGTTTGCACAGCTGCTGTTTGTGCTCTATCTATGTGGAGGGTGAAAATGACTCCAAACGCGAGGATGGTGAAAAATAGCACCTGCAATAAAAAATGAAAACAAGAATTCCCCTGCACCACTGTGGTGTCTGAGGTCGTGTTTGTGTATTGGATGCCTCATGCTCTGCTCCCAAAATATTCTGGGACGCTCGGTGCAAGATTTGGACAGTGACGGATTCTCACTGTCTGTTTCATAAGCCTGGTCTAGTGGAGGGAGCACTGGGCTGGGAGTTGAGCTCTGCCGCTGACTCATTGTCTGACCTTGACAAGTCACTTGCCTCCTTCCCAGCCTTTGTCTGTCTGATCTGTTTAGACTGTAAGATCTTTCGGACAGGGACTGTCTCTTACCATGTGGCTGTTCAGAGCCAGGCTCAGTGGGGCCCTGATCTTGGGTGCTACTGTGATACAAACAGTAAATAAAATTGTACCAGGGAAGAGCCTCCACTTCCCTGAGCAATGAACATTGTAATGGGATAGCTGGTGCTTGGCAGCATGCAGTTTTGCAAATGAAATAAAAAAAATGGATCTTCAGGTCTGCCGAAGATGAGGAAAAAAAGAACATAAAGACAATTGGTGCTTGAGGTCAAAGAAAAAGACAGCTTGTGCTTGGAATTTAGTGCAGCAAATGTTTTGCAATGGTTCATCTGACCCCTGTAACTGCTGCGGTCACCAAGACCTCCACTGAGCTGCTGAGTAAGTGATGGAAGCTTGCATTAAAGTGGCACAGGGCAGCTTAAATTCATCAGGATCACAGGGGATTTTAGAAAGGAGAATGTCTGTGAGTTTGCTTTATGGAGATTCACCCATTCCCTGTCACCAGGTATGGCTGGCCTAGAGCATATTATGATGCAGACCAAATTCTAGAAAGATGCTGCATGAGTGCCAATAACAGCAATAACTCGTAACATGACTACAGTGGTCCAGTAGCTCACCTGCATTAGTTCAGCTTTCCTGATACCAGTAATTTACAGTAATAACCAGTGAAGAAAAGCCACATGTGGTGAGAGAAATACATTTGAGTTTCACATGGCAACAGCTAAGAGCTATCCTGATGTGACTGAATGTAGAGTCCCGTAGCACCTATCTTTCGTTCCAAGTATGCAGAAAGACCCTCGGCGCTAGGTGAAGTGCAGTTAAGGGAGACTAGAAGTGATGTAAGAGGAATAAATTTCTTGAAGACCCTGTTCAGCCAGGCTCAACTTGGGATGGTTTCTGGTGCCTTTAGTCATGGTGAGTTGTACCTCACAGAGCAAACGGCCCTGCTGATGGCCACAGAACCATTGAAGGAGTGATAAGTATGGTGGAATCAGGCTGTAAGTAATTACAGCTAATGCCAGTGTGGTCACACTCAAGAAAACTGTAGCATTCTCCACATGGGAAATGTGCAAATCTTGTGGTGCCAAATCAAAACTGATTCTTTGACACTGATTCTTTGGCACATACCCTGCTAATTACAGGCTCTATCCCAGTATGATTAAGCATCAATTATCACAAGGTGGTATTTTGTGGATCTGCACCAAGCCACATCCAGGATCACTGAACTACAAGCATAGGTGCTGGAACAAGGGGTGCAGGGGGGGCTGCCGCACCCCCCCTGGCTTGAAGTGGTTTCCATTATATACAGGGTTTACAGTTTGGGTTCAACGGCTCTCAGCACCCCCACTATACAAATTGTTCCAGCACTCCTGGCTACAAGCTCTGTTCGCTCAAAATCCCAGGCCTGATTCCCGTTAAGTCTGGTTCCTATTTTGATACTGTGCTTTCAGTCTTTGGAATAGGGAAAGAATATTGCTTTTATCATGGCATTCACCCTGTCAAAGGGCAAATCCCCAGGACAGACAAAGCCTAAGAGAATTATTGTCCTGGCAAAATCCCATTCATTCCAAAAGGTTGGAAAGGTGTTTGTCTCCAAATAGAAACTAAGGAAAACTTTCTGTGTTCTCTGCAAGAGATGAAGTGAGTATAGTTCAGTGAACAGAGCAAAGAGACTACAAATCAGGATTGCTCCAGCCTTTGCCACTGATTTTCTATTTCCCCTTCAGCAAGTCATTTAACCTCTTAGTATCTCAATGTCCTCATCTGTAAAATTAGGGTAGGGATATTTGTCTGCCTCACCAGGCTAGTATGAATACTAACTCTTATTCGCTAAGCACCTTGAGACCTGAGGTGAAAGACATTGGATAGATACAAAGTATTATTTTTATTGTGGTTCATTTTTACCATTATTCTTTATTATTAAACATTGATGTGAACTAGCTCATTAGCCGTTGGTGTCAGAATGAAAACAAAAGCCTCTTCGGTCAGGAAGGATCCCTTCTCTCTGTTCATACCCAGAGGACAGTGCATATTTGCTCCACCTCATTCCCCACGCAGAGAAGTCAGCACAAGGTTGGCATTGCTTTTCTTCTCGTGCAGGACTTCTCGGCTGCTGCTGTGCAATGTGAGTTGTATCCCAAAGTCACTTTGCTAACCAACCAAAGCTATTTCAAGACGCATTATGCACAGAGCACATATGTTACTCAAGTGCTGCCAAAGGAATTCTTGTTTACTAACATCTTGCTTCACCTTATTTCCAGAGACTGCTAAATGGCCCCATTGACACCTTTTATCCTAAGTGATATTAAAGCATCAGCTGCTGTATATAAACTCCCCTGCAGACAGCTACGCATTTAAAGGCCTGGTTTTCAGAGAGCGCAAACACTAATGCCTCTAATGGGAGCTACAGGGGCTCAGCACCTTAGATACATCAGGCCCAAACTTTTTAATAGTCTGGAACACGTCTTATCTTGTGGACCCACCTCCTGTCCCACTGGTGTCAGACAGACCACCCCTCCCCCATGAACATCCATGGGGCAGCCACAGCATTGCTCATATGGCCAAAAGTAACATTAAGAACATATTTAATGTGTTTTTAACTTCCAGTGGCTGGAAACAAGGAGGAGAGCCAACACCCCTGTGGCCACTGGCATCCAAGTATGTCTTCACAGTCCCCCCGATCCCTCCTCTCTCCTCCCCGTGCAGATACTGGAGTCAGATCCCACCCACTGCTTCCTGTTTATGTAATATTAATGAATGATTCATGCTGTAAACAGCTGGTGCAAGAATGGACCCTCCTGGGGCTGTGAGGAATGGGGATGGAGCCATTTTCTTCTGTTCATGTCCCATTAGCGAGATTGCTTCCCTGGAGCAGCCTGATGTGGCAGATCCCTGCAATGGCAGTGCAGTCCTGGGCCTGATGTGAAATTCAAATTTGCCTTCACACCCCATAAATCTCCCCTTGGTGTTGAGGCTGAGCCTCTCGCGAATGGGGAATTGAATCCCGCTGCCTTCCCCACCCCCAGCCTATTCATCAAAACTCACTTTCATTCGCTTTGCCTTTGAACAGCATGGCATGTGTTTTGGGGGCAGGACCTGGGCGTGGGTCCCTTCTGCCTTCCCAGTCCCCGCTAGGGTCAGAGAACGTATTACAAACTAGGAGATGACCTACAGAGAGGGAGGGCAGCGTGGGGGCTGTGCCCCAGCTATGGAAACCCACCTTCCAGTGCCAGCAGGCTGATTTTAGCCCTGGGACCATGTGTGCTTCAGGAAGTCGATGGTGTAAAAGCTTCCAGAGGAGAGGTGAATAACTGAGCTCCTGTCCTCTCTGTCTAGACATTGAGTTTTCGAACAGTTGGAGGCCCCCTGAGTATACACTGAAAGGATGAAATTCTCTCCTGGGCAGAGAGCCAGAACAAGGGCAATGCACCATGTAAATACAAGGACTCACCATCAGAGAGGCCTTGTGCTAGTGCTCTGCGTAGGGGACAATTTCAGCAACCATGACGATGCATCCAAAGAAGGTCATGTTCATTGCAACTGGCCAGAAAAGCAGCCCGGACACACGTCCAGTGAGCCATTTAGCCCTTCTGTGGTTCTGTAGTGGTATGTACAGCTCCAATGAGTTCCCACAGGACATAGAGCTTCTGCTCTGCCATGTCCCAGCTGTTGGCCTGTGGTCCCATCTTCCATCCAGAGACGGCATCATTTAAGTAGTGGATGAACCTGTGTGCACGGGGAGCCATCAGGATGAAAGTTCACTGCCTCAACCTGAGACATTCCTAGTATTGAATATTGGGTCCTGGGAAAGCCTGTTTGTGTGCAGCCTGTACTGGGCTGGGAAGAACTCCAAGAAGGGGAAACATTCAATAGTAAATTATTATTAAATGAAGCTATTGGTCTTACCTTTTGGGGTGCTGGATGTCAGGTTGGCATTGAATGATGGGCCTTGTCTGGCCTCCAGGTTCCTGGCTGGCTCTCACAAAACTGAAAGACAATTTCTCCCGGAAGTGAAAAGGATCAAATTTGACCCAATATCGAATTCGTGACACTCTGGCTGGAGAATCCCAGATTTCACAGGTTGCTGCTTCCAGGGCAGAGGAAGTGGCTGTACATCGAGGAAAAAGCAGGCCCAGACTTCCCAGAATTGTTGTCCCGGATGAAAGAACAGTTTGACATTAGGAATACGTTAATAAGTAAAAACCAGGATGGCTGCTCCGTCCACAGAGTCCAGACATCCCCTCTATGGATGGGAGTTCAGGGAACAGCTGATGGGAGGTGGCTGTGCCTACGAATGTAAAGAAAATTCTGCGAGTGCAGCCTGCTTGTATAGACGAGGCTTTGTGGGGTCGAAGGAAGGAATGACAGACTGAGAGGGACTTGGACTAGCGACAGGCAATCAGGTTAGCCAAGGAGTTAACGGGAAGTTAACTATAAAGCTAGAAATACTTTATGCTGCTGTACTGCAGGAGGGGCCCAGGGAACAAATTCCAGAAGTTTATGTCTTAGCTATTTCAGGTGCTTTCTGCAGCGGGAAGAATCCAAACATCGTGGGGTGTTGCCACCTGCCTGAACTGCTGTGTTCTAGAAACCTACCCGGGACAGTCGCTAGAACGACTTTTGTAGCTGGACTCCCGGCACCGTCTGGTTACAAACAGGTGTTTAAATAGACAAGTCTGGCCTTCTGAGAAGTCTGATATTTCAGCTCCTGGCTGAAAATATCCAATGCAGAGGCTGATGGGGAATTTGTTAAAAGGAAATGTCACCAAACGTTCACAAATGTCACAAGCAGATTTGGATTCAGGTTGAGTTGCTAGCAAAGGTGCAGCTCTGTTCTAATTTCATTCAAACTGGTTTGTCCAGGCCAACAAAATTCTGCTCCCTGGAGTTTAGGTCTTAACAATTTTGAGTCATTGACATTTCGGGCCCAAGTCTGTGCTCACATGGGCAACTCCCTGTGACTAAAGAGAAAATTCATCCAGTTTGTCCCTTTTTGCTCCTTTTCCCGTAAGGAGTCCATTGATTGTTCCTCCCCTTTTCATTTACCGTCCCCTTGCAGACAAGTCAGGTCTTGGTCAGTTTTGATCTGAAGACCTCCAAGTAACACGACAGGAAGGGAAGCTATCTAGTGCTTAACGCAAAGGCCTGGGAGCCTGTAGTTCTGCCACCGACCTACCGTGTGGCCTGGTCAAGTCACTTGGCCTGAATTTCCTCATCTTTAAAACTGGAGTTAGATGCTCCATGGGCCAAAGTAACTCCTGGTGTAATATTAAGTCAGTGAATTCACAGTAGGGATGAATTTAGCCCAACAATATTAAACTACCTTGTAGGTCCTCAAATGCAAGGGATTGTACAAGTACAAAGATACTGTAATTGTTATGCATATTTACAGATAGTTGCACTGTATCTATTACTATCTGTATTTAAATGTAATAAACCACCTCTTGCTGCCTTGCCTCTCACATGCTCTTCTTACATGAACTAACCTCACTGTATTTTTGACCCTACCCCCTAGGTTTTGACTGTCTTCCAGAAAACCAGTCACGTTCTGCTGTGTCAGTCAGAGGTTGGTCAAATCCTTCATAACTGAAGAGGGTTTAAAAGCGAGAAAGAACAGGGCAAAACATAACATGACAGCAGAGAATGACTGAAAATCCAGCTGTCCTTTTGCCCTGCACAGGTATAATGGCACATGCTGAGCAGTGGCAGAACAGGTGGTGCAGGCAGAGATGTGAGGTGGAATATATGAGGAAAATACCCTCCCACACCTAGAGACAAACACCTGGATGCTACCTTCGAAAATGAGACTTTGGTTAAATAAATAAATAGGCATTACAAAAAATTGCTTTCCCTCATCATCTGAAGGGATTTCCAAATCTTCCTGGTTGAAGAGAGGGAAGTGGGAAGATAGATGGGCAGCTTTACCCCCTCCCCTGTCATTCCTTTGTTCCCCCTCTCTCACTCCCTGGGACTAATTGACACCGAAAGGTAATGAATTTTCCCTTTTTGTGAGTGAAATCTATTGTCGGAGTAATTATTCATGCCTGGCATGATTGGCAGTTTTGAGGTGGCAGGTTCATGGTCAGTGAAAGGTGATTCATTGAATGATAAGGTTAATTGCTCTCCCTCGTTACAGGCCTCCTCCGACTAACGATTTATGTTGACAATTTTTCATATTATTAATGCGGACATGTTTGCGTTGCTGGCTCAGACAAGGTCTGCCTGGCCTAGCCGACTTGTGCTTTTCTAGTAAAGAGAAAACAGCCTCTTCCCTGATGCAACCTACACCGTGTGCACGTGGATTTAGCTATCGAACACACCACTCTCATGCTAGGTTATGTAGCAGGAGCCTTGCAAAAACATCTGCTGCTTTCTCCCTTTTTTGACATATTCTCTGCATATTGATCAGAGTTCAGAACATAAAAGTGACTCTCTGCCATCCTCTGACACACTCATCTGGGCACAAATTTCAAGGCTGCCGTTTTCCAGGTGCTGGTAGAAAATGGAAATGAGAGAAATTTCTGAGGGTGCCCCTTAAAAATAATTAATATGGAAAGGAATTGTTTGTGCATTTCCAGCGTACAATAAATGAAGGCTTTGTGGGTTTTTTTTTAATGCATATGCATTAAAAAAAACCCGTGTGTGCGTAAATTGTTGAACTTATGACCCAAAGAAAACCACTGTGGGTAACATTTTCAAAGGTGTGTAAACAACTTAACAGCCTAAATCCCATTTTCAGTAGTGACCTAGGGCACGCTTGGGCAAGTCCCATTGTCTGCGTATGATCCTCGGGCTCCTGAGAACCTAAGTAACATTTGAAAATGGGACTTAGGCTCCCAAGTCACTTACGTACTTTTGAAAATTGGACCCTATGCCTACTGTCAGGCCTCTACTCATGACAGAGTAGAGTCTTCCTCGGAGAAACGTCTCCGCAGAGAACTTCTCAAGATTGTGGCCTATCTTTTCAAATGCAGCCATTCATCTTATGTGAGCAATTTGAGACCCTTGAGGCCTGACCTTCATAGGAGAGAAGAATGGCCTTGTAGGTAAAGCACTGAACGGGGCCTCAGGAGGTCTGGATTCCACTGCTGACTTTGCTGCATTTATGCCCCAACTAACTTTGCATAAATGATTGACTCGCTCTGTGCCTCAGTTTACCCACCTGTAAATTGGGGTGATTTTTTTGCATACCCTTTTGTTTTTCTTTTCTCTTTAGACTGTAGGCTCTTTGGGGCAGGGACTGTCTCCCACTCTGTGTTTGTGAAGTGCCTCATACAATCGGGCTCAGATCTCAGTTGGAGCCTCTAGGAGTTAATGGAAGTGATAGTAATCTTGCCTCCAATATTCTCGTCAGCCTACACATGCAGGGTTTCCTGTGGCACATTTCACTCAAAATGTCAGAACTGAGATGCAATGTACAGATATGAGAGTAGAATTTTCCCCCTTAAATGCCGAAATCTGAGCTCCCTGGCTTAATATAATAAAGCAGAACTGTAAAGACTTCATACTAATAAACATTGGCCTTTTGAGTCCTTTAAGCCTTTATCAAGCTAATAAGATTTTTAATTGCCATTAGACTCACATCAAAGAGGGAAAGCTGTAAACAGAGGTTTTCTAAGACTTGGAGCCCACGGGGAATCTGTGTGCCTTTGCTAGACTCGGTGAATCTAGCATCCGTTCATAATGAAAAGCACAGCTTCAGCCTGAGTGCTATGTAATACAGGGAGCAAATGTTTACAGGCAGTTCCTTGTGAAGCATCAGGACTTTATTACCTACCCTGCATAGCACTTTCTCTAAGGAAGGGGGGTTAGACCAGGTATGTCCAATCACCAGTTCATGTCTCAGCAAACATAGGGCAAATGTGGGAGTCTTTCCATTGATTTCAGTGGGCTTTGGAAACAGGCCTGGATGTCCAGTTCTCCAGGCTTTTCATCAGAGCACAAACCCCTTTGATAACTTGAAGAAGAATCATAAGGAACGTCCACGGGCTGAATTCAAGCTTTTAATGGCAGGGACCGTGGCTGTTTCTGTTTCTTCTGGAGTCCAAAGCAGTGCTCCGTGCTTAACATACACTGATATAAAAGTGCAGCGCAGCACAGCCAGTTGGAAAACATGAAATATGTTCTATGAAGAACTTCCAAAGAAATACAAAATGTTCCTATTTTGAGGAAACTTTTTGCTGATTTTTTCCCCTGATTATTAACGAAACAAAAACTGCAGAAAAAACCCCTCTGTTTTCCGTTTCCCCTCTCCCAACCTCCTTCTTTTCCTTATTGGAAAATGGAGAGTAAAAGGAGAGAGAAAAGTGGTTGATTTTTGGGTTTTCATTGAAAAAATTCAGAAAAATATGGCTGAAATGAAAATGTGCCACTGAAATTTTCATTTCAGGGTAAAAAAGCCATTTTGGGTCCAAAAAAAAATTTTTTATTTTTTTTTGAGGAAATATTTTGACCAGCTCAACTCTGCATCCCCAACCTGCCCACACGTGGCCTGTGCATTAGTGGAGAAGGCCTGAGTGGTTTCCCAACTGGCACTAAATGACAACTCTCCTTATTGATGGGGACACTGAACTGCAGAAGTTGCCAGGCGTGTCTTCTCGTGCTGTGGCTTTTACCCTTTGGGGTAAAAACGCTGCTTGGGGTGGGTTTTGTTTTTGTTGTGTGATATTTTTGTTTCTTTGTTACAGGGTTTTTAACTGGGGGTGGGGGAGAAGAGAGGAGGGAGAACTATCTGTCTAGATGGGGAATAGATTAGAGAAGCCATTAAACAACATAGTTGCTTTTAAGACCCAGATTCCAGCAAGGCTAAAGAGGCACCTTTAATACAAACAGGCACAAACTTTTTTTTCCTAGAAATTATTTTTTATTTAAAATTTAAAACCATATTACCTCATACAGCAAACTGTGCACTTTGATATATCACAGTGTCTTAAAAAGGAAAATAATCAGAATTTTTTTTCTTTTTTTTCCTGGAAATTTTATTTACATCAGCCTAGAATGATCAGCAAGTAACACAGTTACTATGAAACCAAAATTGTTACAAAATGTTTACAAAAAACTATATTCATAGAAATTCTGCATGTCCACAAAGGAAAATCCCCTGAATGTCACAGAGACCAGTTTTTTTGAGAAACATGTCAAAGAAAATTATAGACAGCAAAGGGCATTCTACAACAATGCTCAGAAATCCATATCATCCAGGCAGACTGGCTTTAACTTGCAAGGCCCAGTCATACCTTTCCAGAGCAAGGGAGCTGTGATTAAACCAACCAACGTGTTGAGTATGTTTCGACCTGGTCTCTCACAGCAGGTTGGCACATAGCACATGGCTCAACTTTGTGAGATCACGAATGCTGCATAATGACGTCCAGTGCTGGAATTCAGCTGCCAGGACTGCAGTGATGTCTGCTATAGGGAGAGATACTGGGGCCCAGACCGGGCCGAAACCTCTACCATGGAAACATACGACCCAACCCCCCCCCACACACCTCTGAGAGAACAATAGAGATCTTGAAACATATTCCCGCCCCCCTTTGCATATTCAGTCTGTTGGTGTCTATGTAGGCTGAGTGTTGGGTGCTGGAAATTTCCACTAGAAATTAGCCAAAAAAAATTAAAAAATGAACCAACTTTTACCATAGTGAGAGTTTGGAACATTTTTAACCATGAAAAAACCCCAAACCAACCCATCCTTGTGTTACTTCATTGGTCTTACAAGAGACTAAGAAGGAAACATAGAATACTGTAAGAGTGACAGTGAACTGAAACAGCAGCATTTTATATCAACTTTTTTTCCCATGCCTCCCCCCCCCACCCCAAATTTGTGTGATTGATTTCTATGCAGTGGAAGTTAATTACTTTGTGACATGTATTTAAGAAAAATGTATGTGCTGTGAGACAAAATGATTTGCAAAGGATTTTTAGTTTGTATTAAATTTTCTACCCATCCCAAAGTTTCCTTTCAAATGTATGTTTAGCTCCTAGTTCACCACTTCTCCACAATCAGAGACTGCCTGGTGCACACTTTACCTTTGCTAGCCAGTCCAAAGACCTGATGCACCTCAAGGATTAGTGGAGGCAAGGGGATAGATTCTGATCTCAGGTATACCAATCAAAGGCAGCATAGCTCGAAAGCAACTTTAGTCAGATTTATACCAGTATAACAGAGATCAGAAATTGTAAGGCCCCATCCCTAAATTTTGGTTGAAATGAACCAATCAAACTGAGGGGACACCCCCCCACCCCCACCATAAATAAAGGCAATGGGTCAGATCCTCAGCTGGTTTAAATTGGTGCTGTTCTTTGAAGTCAATGGAGTGAAGTTGGTTTACACTGGCTGGGAATCTGGACCAATATACGTAGCTTAACGAAGGGAATGGGATTAATCGGTAACAATGAGGTGCAGCCAGGACATTCAGAGGAGCTTGAAGTTGCAAGCTGCTAAACCGAATGGGTTTGTACGGCCACCTGGGACAAGAGCGGTCACCATCCAGACTCCACAGACTGCCTCCAGTCCTACCCGAGATCCCTTTGTGTTGGGGTGGGCAAGGAGGGTAGAATGGCAGGAGACAGAGACTGTGGATTTTGTAGATCATTGCTAGATGGCATTAGAAAAATATGATGGCATTCTGATAATATATACAGATAGTATTTAAAAACCTTTGTATGTGTATCATATACTTTTAACAATATATACTTTTAGGCATGTGCGCATGTCTGACTCTCTCTATATATGAATGAGAGCAGAGTTTATGGGATGGTAGTTGCAGTGAGAAGCTGATTGCACAGATGTGGGTGGGTATGAAAGACCTCCACCGCGAGGAAACCTATTTGGCGTTTCAGTAAAGGCCCAGGAGAATCTGCGTTAGAGGCAGCGAACAGCCCGTGAGGAGGTGAGGTCTAAACTGCTGCTGCTCGTGCTGTGGATTACATGAGAGATGTCACCCCCACCTTTCAACGGTTACAGAGTCACTCATCTATAGTGAGTGCCCTCCTCCTGGCTTTGAGCCACCCACATCCCCCTCTGTGCATTCCACACCGCCCCTTTTCTATTTACACCGCTGGATCCATATGCCCCCCTGCTGGGGACACACACCAGCACCTTTAGGACTTCATGTGGGTCTGCTGTCCATTCTGTCACTAACCTGTATGCCCGTGTGTGTCTGGCTTCTGGCTGTTTCCTCTACATTCCAGCAGGACTTTCAGCCCTACAGAACAGCTGCTTGCTGCTGAATATGGAGAAAGTTTTAATACTCAGGATTTTAAACATTTAGAAGCATGAAATGGGCTATTCTTTCATGGCCAATTTACTGTAATTGTGGAGATAGAAGAGAAAAGGTTAATCTGCAGGGATTTTTCTTGCTGGTCGCAAGCACTGGTAATTCCACGTGGTCTCCTGTAAATTTGGGACAACAGTGATAGAAACTCACTCGTCACATTGTTTGTGCTAAGTAAGTGGTGTTGGTTAAATTTTATTCTTTAAAATAATCTTCTAAGGAGTGAAATGGATGCTATTTTGTACAGACTTGTTACTACTCACCCTGTTGGAGCATTTAGAGAGAGACAGAGAGAGGGCACTTTTTTTTTTTTTTAAAGTCCAGCAGGGTTTTGGCTTTGCTTTTAACTTCCTCTTGATTGTGAAATCTATTTCTAAGAGCTTGGAAAGCCCAGAAGAAATTGTAAAAACTGCCTGTCTGAAATGCCGCCAGATGTGCAAAGAGATGGAGAAGAAAAATAATTAGTTTTGGGAGAGGGAGGTACTTTTTTCACCCCACTTTCTGCTCTTGGTACATTTCTTCATGTATTGTTGTTTTAGTGACAGAGATGATGTTGCTGTTGGGATCCAACCCCTTTGGATCAAACACTGAATTTGAAGTCAGCCAGTTTTTTGGAAGTCAAACAAAAGAGGTTTAAATTCAGCTTGAGTGAGGCTGGGAATGGAGACAGATATGAGGGTAGGAGGTGGCGGGGGGGAAATGGCTAAGTCACCTACCTGGTCACAATTAAAGGGAGTTGCTTTCTGTGAGTCAGCAATCAGATTGGTGCCTATTGCTCTTGGGATGGTGTTCCCCCCTCTGAAGGAGGCTGGCACAAAGCCTTGGCCCCACTTACGTCCCACTTCAATCCCATTCTGCCTGGTTTGAGGGCCGAAGAGGGATTTAAGTGGGGTGTGGCCCACTGCACTGGGGTGAATTTCACCCTTGGTCACCAAACTCGGAGGAGTCTGACACCCAAGAGAGTTGGCAAGTTTCACCTCTAACTTGTCATGGCATCTACGAAAAGAAAAGGTGAGAACAGTGGCAAATTCTCTCCCAAATGGCTAATTTTTATCAGGGTCATATGCAAGAAAAGCTACCATTTTATTTCAGGATAAAATATTGCCTTTTTTCATTGTGGGAAGAAACCAAACCAAAGTACGCTCTCTGGTGAAAAACAGCCACAGTTCTCCCTGGAGCAAATGTGTAATTCAGCCCAAACTCCACCACCCTAAAAACTAAAACTGAGCAAAGAAAAGAAAGAGAAGGGGCAAAACTGCAAATGGATTTGTTCCTTTGGGGTCAGGCGAAGTCTCTAAAAATGTTTCTAAATAAGAACATGAAAAATTGGATTAGTTTAGCAGCTGACTCCTGCTGTAGCCATAAAACCTTCCTAAATTCACACTATGTAGGCTGAGATTTACCCCGTGAAGAGACCAAGCACAAGGCATTACTTAAAGCCCCGCTAAAGCCCTCAAAGTAGGACTTAAGTGGTGTATAAGCTTCGTGTTGGCCCTGTATGTGGGAGGGAACATCAGCCTTGAGGATTAGCCTCTGTTCTGATGGGAGAGAATGGAAGGTGCAGTGAGTCCCTATGGCAGATCTCTAGTGATTCTGCATTAAAAGAGGAAGCTGAGTATCGTTTTCCTCCACACTAAATCCTCCCCATAATCGGGCAGCGTCAAATCCCTGAACTCATTTTTTCAGCACATTCCCCACAACGTTTTAGAAAAGCATCTCTGCACGTTGCAGCCTCTCGCTGGTTCTGCAAAGGGCCAGGAAGGAAATGAGCCAGTGAAATGTCACGTTGAACGCTGTTGGGTGATGCTCTCAGGGGGCGGAATGCAAAAAACAAAACAAAACACCAACAAAAAAAACAAACCGTACTCAAAGATAACCCTAAATCAGCTCACACGTCTTTGGTAATTCTGACTGAATGCATCTGCAGGACCAGCCTTGTGGGACAAGCAACCCGGGGCACTGCTGAAAATCCGAGCGCCATTCATGGAGAATGTTTTAAATGGGAGTTTCTTGTTTGGTTGGTGGGTTTTTGGTAGCGTAGAATGGCAATGCAGTTGTGGGGTAGGGCAGTGAATGCACTGGGAGAGCAACAATGAGTGCCACATTCTGGCTCATCCAGGGTGCTGTTTGACCCAAGACTGGTCCTGTCTATTTGGACCAAGATCTTCTTTGCAAGTCTGGGATGTCCCACAAACCCCCCAAAATTAAACATTAATTTTAAACCAGACAAACAACCCGGCTCTCCCTGCCTGTCAGGAATATGAAACCAACGCAGCCATAATTCACCGCCATCAAACTTACTGGAGTTAGTAACATTTGGTGTGTCTACACTGCAATGTAAACCCAGGGTTTGAACTCAGGCTTCAAGCCTATCCCCTTTCGGTCTACACACAAATGGCACTAACCCAGGACTTGGACCCAGGGTCCAAGGACCGCATGGAGGTGGAGGGTCCAAGCCTGAGTCAAGCCGGGACCCAGGGTCCAAGCCCTATTGCTCTGCAGTGTAGACGCAGCCCCACTGGACTCGTACTCTGGGAGTCTGCCAGAAATATCCCACAATCCCATAGGCTGACTTTCTTTGTCCTCTGGGCAGTCGAGTTTTCCCACACTGCACCACGAACAAAGGGCTAGAGTGGCTGCATTTTTGGAGGGTGCTAGGAGGTCTGGGATATGGGTGGTTGGACTTGATCCCACGTAATGCAGTGTAGATGCCGGAGCCCCAGGTTGGGACCCTAGGTTCAACTATTCCTAACCTGGGGTTACAAATGAGTGTAGACACGCAAGCCCTAGCTTAACAAACTTGAATTCTATTAATCCTGGGCTTACATTGCAGTGTAGACTTACCCATTAGCTTCCCAGAAACAGCTCCCTCACTTTCTCTTCGTGTTAATGCTGAAGTCTATAGATTTTTCTAAGGGGAACGTGACCTTCCCACAGGCTGTGAAGGAGCTGGTGACCTGAAGATCACAATCCCACCCTGGCATTGGAGGGGGAATTGGCACAGGAGGATTTTGTTTTGTGTTTTCAGATGGCAGCAGTTTCTGGTGCACGACCCTAATCCTATGCCCTGTGTCTGGGGGTCCATTAAAGATCACTTGCCCCTTCTTAGCCAGCTGTCTGACTCCGATGTATTTCCACGTGCCTTTTTGCATCACACGCACACGTGGACTTCCCGCTCTCGGCGACAAGAAGCCAGCACAGCATTGAGGTAAAAGGTCATGGTGGACTGCTTCGAGAGAAGGCAGCAGCTTTGACAATCGTTTTATTTATTTGTATTTGTTCCCCTTCCCGGTCATTCTATCCTAAATGTGCTGTGTACGTCAGTTCGGAATAGATGCTCACATGGACTGTCATTCACTCCACATCTGTACTGTACTCACAAAATGTTTTTATTGCCATGCTAAAGGAAGCCTGGGGTTTCGGGGGGCTCCTCGTTATCCACTGAAGGTCAGTCCGGCTTCATTCTCGCTTGCCTCCATGTGTGTTCAATATGTAAACATCAGACTCCTGGATGTGTAGTGTGTTTGGACTCCATGAGGCCTATACGATCTAGGCCTTTTTTAAAAAATAAAACCAGGTTACAGTCCATGCTTTGAAGTTCCCGTTCCTGTTCCGGCGACCGATGGAGTTGTGTTAAAGGCCTTGTTCTTGAAACTGAACCAAACCAGGATTTTTATTCCTTCCTCCCTAATGGAGAGAGCATCCGATCCCATCTCCAGCAAGTCCCTCCCTCCGCCCCAACCCCGGTTCCCTATGGAAACACGGGCGTCAGCCCAGTATTGCACGTCATGCTGTCCTTCCCTGGTAGCCGTCGGTCGTTGAACGTGTGCATGTTGATCACAGCGTCCGTCTTCACCATGATGGGTGGCTGGGCTTTGTGTTTGACCCTCCGCTGGCAGGTGAGCGACAGCCGGATCTCGTCGGCCATGGCGCTGCAGAAGGAGCGCTGGGGAAGAGTGGAGGCAAAGGATTTTGTTACTCCCAGGAAGGTGTTCTGAGAACTGTCTGTGCAGAGGGCCAGGATGCTTCCTACGCACCACTCTGCACAGGGCTGTGGAGGCCATTTGTGGGCCCCTATGCGCACAGGTGAGATTTCCCCTTCAGTATATTGAGACTGACTAAAGAAAAAGCCTAGGTTACTGTAATAAGTGCAGGGGCATTCCCTGTTCCCTGGGAGTCAGAATGCTGTGGCATCCTGAGTGTCATAGGACTGCTGCGGCCTGACCTGGGCAGGCTGGTTTACTGGGTTTTGCTTATGCCAACTTATTTCAGTCTCTGGTTGTAGAGGTTATTCATACACACAATTATTATGTTGTGCGTAACATCGCTGTATACGCAGCACAAGGTAAAAGTGTCTGAGGGGTGTAAACCCTCTTCCATCAAGGGCATAAGGCAACCATGAGAGGTGGCCTGGCCACACTTTCTGTTAAGATTCCATTGATAAATACACCTCTACCTCGATATAACGCTGTCCTCGGGAGCCAAAAAATCTTACCGCGTTATAGGTGACACGTTATATTGAACTTGCTTTGATCCACCGGAGCACGCAGCCCCGCCCCCCCCCCGGAGCGCTGCTTTACCGCGTTCTATCTGAATTCGTGTTATATCGGGTCGCGTTATATCGAGGTAGCGGTATAGTGTATAAAGGGTTAATAAATGAGGAATAGTGCAGGGAATACTATGCCAGTTCCCTGGTTTCGCCAAGACTATTGCCATAGCATGGCAGGACAACGTTTAGTGGCTCCTTTACCGCTCGCCGAGCCCATTTTGGGGACCGGGTGTCTTGTTTCCCTGGGAGATGCATATTGCATTGGCTACAGGGCTGCTCCCTGCAAGTCACTGGCCTTCTCTTTCCCCCCTGTTTTCTGTCCACCTTCTTCAGCACCAGGCCATACCTAGCCTAAGGCAGGTACAGTCCGTCATCCCCTCCCTGGAAGCAACGTCCTTCCAGATGGGGGATTTGGTTTGGGCATCCATGGGGAGAGGAGCTGTGAGTCCCACCCTATGGCATCTTCATTTTATCCCTGCTCTGGGCTGCCAGGACTTTTCCCCAGCAGAGCTCAGGGCTCTGACACCGCCAGGGTCCTCCTGAGCATGCCGCAGGGGGCAATGCTTCCAGCAGTCCGAGCTGTGTGCGCCCTGAGCACAACTCCCAGACTCCTGCGAGAGGCCAACCCCGGGACCCGAGCTAGGCTCAAAGCCGGCAGGGCGGGGGCTGGGAGACCGATGGTGCCGATACCTGCTCACGCTCCGCTGTTTTGCGCAGCTTGTAGACGAACTCAATCATTGCCACGAAGACCGACAGCACCAAGCCTGCTGCTAGGACAATGAAAATCCCACCAATGTTCTGTATCCCCAGAGCGCTGGCCTCTTTGCTCTCCTCCTCAGGGCAGCCGTTCCCCCGCCACCATTTCTCTTTCATTATGTGCAGCTTGTCTTCCTCTTGGAGCTGGAGGATAGCGATGGTGATCTTATCCCGGTACGGTGAACCTGTGGGGGAGGGAGAGCGGCTGCCGTTACACACGCAGCGGGGAAGGAGGACAAAAGCCACCAAGTGCAGGCAGCGTGTCTGTGTAAGCAGGGCTGTGCATCCCCGTTCACCCGGCAGATACTCCTGGGTGTTTTATTCAGAAATACATGGCTGGGAGTGATTAGCTCAATGCCAGCTGTTGTGTTTATGCTAAGCAGCCCCGCTCCAGGCGTGTACACAAACTGCACCATTGTCACTTACCCATGGGAGTTCCAATCCCATAGCCTTTGGAGTCAATCAGTCCCCCAATCTGGGTCAGGTTGCAGTTCCTTTGTGTGATATATTCAATAGTGGTGGACTCCATTAGGAGGGCGTATTCTGCAGTGAGGGCTCGCTGGATTCCTTCCTCGTTATTTTTAACGAGTGCTGATGGCTTGCTGCTCATGAACGCCCACATCTTTTCGAAGGTGGAAATTTTGGATTTCTGGAACAACAATAACAAGCCGTCCCCCCACCAGAAATAAATTAGTCTGTTATTCCTTTGCTGCTAAACAGTGTCTGGAAACTTCCAAATTGTGACAAGGATACCAATAACGTTAAAGCCACAGGAGAGAACCAAAATGTACAAGAATGTCAGTGGCGGCTTTGGGAAAGCCCATTGGTTAATGTTGCCACCCTTCTCGTTAAAGGAAAACCAGAGTAACTTTGAGGCTGTCTGACACACCAGATGTAATCACAACTATTACTAACAACAATGATGCTTTGCACTTAATTAATGACTGCACAATAACTGGAGATCCTCAGATGAAAAATTTTAATAACAACCATTAGCCCCATGAGTGCCCCCAATGCCTCTTTTACCAAATAGGTAAACTGAGGCACAGAGGAGCTAAGTAGTTTTCCCATGTCCTAACTATCAGTATCCTGACCGACACTAACACTACGGGAACTCCCTTGCATTATTTCCCATTTCTACTGAGGTAGCGCCTGGGAGTCCCACTCACAGACCAGGACCCTGTTGTGCCAGGTGCTGCAGCAAACACACAACAAATAGAGCATCCTTGCCCCAAAGAGCTTCCCACCTAAGTATAAAAATGTATTTGTCCATTTCAACAATGCACAATCACACCTTATTTTGATGCCTTGCAGAAGTTGCTATTATGATAGACTCCTGTCCCAGTATGTCTGTTAAATTATTCTGAAGAATAATAACCTGAATTCTGCTTATCCCTTTCTACCCAATGACAGAGGAGAGAGAGAGTGTTTTAGGGAATATGTTTCACTCTCTCCAACTTTCAAGCACCACAGGCAATCTGTGTCCCTTCTGAGATATGTTTAACTGTCAAACAGGCTTTACATTTTTACATAAACAGATGCACAGAGACATTAGAGAAGCATCTACTGTATTTTGCTATAGCTAAGAAATGGGGACTTTTTTTTTTTTTACTGTTGGCAGACATTCCACTGGAATGGGGACTACACATTTTCTGGACTGGCATATGATGTGAACTTTTGTCTTCATTTGCTCATTCAAAAATCTGTTAGGATGGAAAGAAGTAATTCTGTTTTCTTTATAACATGATCCCAACTGGCTTAAGATCGCCTTTTGAAGTGTCTTTTACACATGCTGTAACAAAAATTAGCTAAGCATATGCATTGGTTTAGGAAGGTTCCACAGAAACAGATGCACATACAAATCCTCTTAAAACAGTGGGTTGGTTAATCTTCATTTCATGGCCAGGTACTCAGTGCAAGGAATAAATTGCAGGCACGAGTGTGTATTTAAAAGGCAGCCATTTTTTCCATGAATGATGAGACCTCACTCGGGGATGTCCGAGCTCACCCATTTGTATGCTTAGTGGAGGTGCTAATTAACCCAACGCATCAAACAGCCACCTTGCCAAATGCTGTAGCAAAAGAAATAGAAATATATGACATGCCAAAGCCACATGGGGAGGCCCTTCACTTCAGAACTATTGCAGGAAGTGTCCTGTGATGAGTGCAACTGGAGAAGGAGGGTCTGGGTCAGGTTTCAGGGTTGAATTTAGTCTGGTGGGGCCCCAAGGGGCTCAGAAATACAAGATGAACCAGGTTTCTACCAAACAAACTAGAGCTTTGGCATGTAACACTTGTCTCTTTGCATGTGCATTACAGATCTATGTCCTACACCTCTGGGCTAAGGGAAATTATTCCCCCTTTGGGAATGGATCACCCAAGGACTGTAGCTCTTTTAATAATGGAAGGGGCAAGGGATGGGAGGAATCTCCCAAGCTCTCCAAAGTGAGAGCTCTTTTGAAGAGGCATGTAAGGGGGCAGTGCTTGCTCAGTCTTGTCATTTATTTTTTCCATGACAAACAGTTGGAGAATCTCTCTCCTCAATCTCCCTTCCATATGTTTGCACAAGATAGCAGCATGCATCATCCAGGCAGATACCATCAGCCGAGCAAGAAGGAGCGGATTTGGAGAACACATCACAGGCTCGGTGTGTTTCTTTGATGAAATTTACCATGTGTTGGAGAGGATGAGGATGGAGGGTGTCAAAAAATTCTGTCCTCACGCTGTATGTGACAGGAATATAGATTTGTCAAGCAGACAGCGTATGAAACAAGTCCACAATACAGTTTAAGCCATACCTGGCTTGTTTGTGCTTCGGGCTCCTTGTTGCATGGGATGCATGAGAAGGCCCAGTACTCTGGGATTGAGGAGAAAAAGTTGTGCTCGCGGTGCCTGAGCATTCTCTCACTATACACGTAATCTAAATCCTTCCATTACTTAGGCCAGTCCCCGACGCCTAGGCAAGGCAGCAGACGTGGGTCTCAGGAAGAGACGCACAGAAGGGAAGGCAGTGGTGGCTGTGCAATGCGTTCTGAAGTGAAGGGCCTCCCCATGTGGCATTGCCATGTCATATATTTCTATTTCTTTTGCTACAGCATTTGGCAAGGTGGCTGTTTGATGCGTTGGGTTAATTAGCACCTCCACTAAGCATACAAATGGGTGAGCTCGGACATCCCCGAGTGAGGTCTCATCATTCACGGAAGAAATGGCTGCTTTTTAAATACACACTCGTGGCTGCAATTTATTCCTTGCACCGAGTACCTGGCCATGAAATGAAGATTAACCAACCCACTGTTTTAAGAGGATTCCTATGTGCCCCAGAGCCAAGTTCCTCCTATCTTAGGTACCTCTGTGGGCCACATTGCCATCGGATCTGAGCACTTCACAGTCTTCTATGTGCTCATCCGCCCAGCACCCCTGCGAGGAAGGGAAATACCTGCCCTGAGGGAGCCGAGGCAGAGAAAGTCTAAATGACACAGGGGTTCCATGGCAGAGGGGGAACTGCACACCTGTCTCCTATGCCCCAGGCTCGCACCCTAACCCATATGTCCTCTCCAGCAAGAGCTGCCCTTTGAGCAATCCTGTTGCAACGGGCCAGATCCTCAACTAACATCGCTCACCACAGGATTCGGTGGAGGTATGGCACTTTACTCCAGCTGAGGATCGGACCCATGCCTGGAAGTACATTTGGGGCAACTATTGGACCTCAAAAAAGCAGCAGGAAATTTAGGCCACGAAGACTATTAAATATCTGTACATTACAATGCATAAGTGACGTGAATAACACTCTTTCTTCCCCGACAATGACTTGCTTAACACTTACATAGTTCATATCAGAGACCTTTGAGTTCACAAGCATTCCCTTTCTCTCTCTCTCTCTCTGCATTTACTGCCCCCTGGGTGCTGACATGGTGCTCGTTAACAACATCCGTGTTCTCCCAGTTTAAAGCACAGAGTGAAGTAAACTGGCAAAAAATCAATCGGCTGCATTTAGAGACGCTAATAGGACTTGCGTGAGGCAGTGTAGCTCTTCAGGCAACTTAAATTACATGCGACAAGCCTCTCTTCTACAGCAAAGCCACTTTTCTCCTCTCTCCTCCTCAAATCACTCCCTTTGACTGAATGAACCGTAAGAGTAGTTTGAAATGCCAGGGCAGCCCATTTTCCCCCCACCTTGGTGACCCTGCCCCACCCATGCCCATCACATGATCTCATTTGGTGCAGGGGGGAATGTGTGCTAGAGCAGCAGCTCTTCACTCCGCATCGTGAAGTGTGAACCTGGGTCAATAGCAAATGCTCCCTTCTCTTTAGATCACACTTTGATGAGTGCACTTCACTTTGCAACAGCTACTTACAGTCACTCATGCATGCCTAATGCACCAACAGAATTAAAGACCCAGCAACACTTGCTGCGCCACTTAAGAGAGCAAATGTGGCAATAGGATCCCCCAAACAGAGCCATAGCTTGAAATTCATTAACACAAGCTCTTTCTGCCTCTTCTGTTCTCCTCCAATCCATGCTTTTAGCGACCTCACAATGTCAAAATGCCACTAGTCACATTGGCCGTATCTTCACTAGGGTAAAAGGTGTGTTCTTACTGTGTTAGCTAACACCAGGTAACTAAGAGGAGGTAACATGCTGGTGAAAACAAGGCAGAGTTTAATATAAGGTACTGCTACCTTGTACAATATTATCTTTTTTCTAAATAAAAGGGAAAAAAAACAAATCTGGCCATCTCTATCTAGCTAGTTACTTGCTTGCACCTGTCCGATCACAGATATAGGCCGCTGTAAGAGGAGAAAAATAAGGGCACTGGACTGTAAAACGTCAGTGCAAACTGCAAGTGGTATCCACTACCCCTCCACTGGTATGCAGTTGCCAGAGGCAGCGAGCATCATTGCAGATGGGGAAGTGTGCAGTCGTGGCCTTCTACTGAAAAGCACTGAGTTCCTGTGAAGACAGTGCTCCCGCATCCTGCAAGGCTGGAGGAATTGTAAAGGTCCAGAGAAAAAACTTTCATGGGCTCATGCTCTTAATCCTCCCTCCCTGGGGCTGAAAAGTCTCCGTTCACACTTCAAAGAAACGTGTTCCAGTTAGGATTAGATTGTGATTAGAAGCAAATTAACTCCCACTTAAATTGTTATAGCACCTCAGAGAGTGTATTCTTCGTAATCAAAGAGTTCTTGAACATGCACAATAATTGCCTGGTATGAAACTGACAGTCAATAAAGAAAGCAGTTAATTGTGCCTGCTTCAGAGGTAACCGGATATTTGTCACCTATTGATTTAAAGGCTAAATGATTATTATAAAAAAAATTACTGGGATTCATCAACTATGCTAAATGGACGTTTGTAACACAGTGGTTGGATGTTAGTAACATATTCTTACTAATGAATTGCCATTTAATTTTAATAGGGTGTTTTGTTCAAATTAATGGAAGTGTCTGAATACAGAGTCAATCTGAAGTGATGTCCATCTGCTACCTTGATATTCAGTCCCACTGGTAACACGTACCATCTGGGCAGGTGGGAATAATGGAGGATTTCTGACACGTGGTGTAGCCCCAATCCCTCAGATCAGACCTGCTGCAACAGGTCAGTGAAGAGAAACTGCTCAGTTGCTTTGGCGTAGTAAGAGCTGATATTAAATGACCATCTTCTGGCTGTGAACTGCCGGGGAACACTGGATTGTCAGAAATGCCTGACTAGAAAGGCAGGGATAGCCTGCCCTATGGTATCTCTAGGTAAAGAAACACATTGGCCAGACCACACCAAATGTAGCTCTACTTAAATCAGTACAGCTACATCGATTTACACCAGTGGGGTAAACGGATGTGGCTGTTTCTCAATTGAACCTACCTTGTGTTCTGAACCAAACGTATTTACAAGTAGCTGAATAGCAAACACACTGAACATAGCAAATGCTGTGAACATTGCAAATGACTCTGACTCTGTTCTTTATAGTCACAGCTCAGGAGCTGCCTGTAATAACCAGTGTTTCAAGACCAGTCACCGAAATACATTAATGGAATAGTGTAGAGGAGCCAAAATAAAGGTGCCTTGCCAGACATATATGCTTTTTTCTCAGTGAAATTGGCAAGAAAGTAACTTTCAGGCTTATGCTTTTCAATTCCAGGCCATATAAAGAAATAAATTGATTTTCACCAACTGAAGATACTTAATCTTGAGAATTTAACATTTCTGTACAAGGAAATATATATGAATGCTGCAAAAGGCACATTAAAACCAGCATTTTTGTTCCGAGAGAGAGAGCATCCTTCTTAACACATAACACAGTATTTCTGGTATTTTCTATAATGGAAACCAGATACTGCTACTAAATTAATTGATTTCTTCCTGGAACCCTCATCTTCCAGCTATCTGACCTGCATTCCCTGGCAGTAAATGGCTTCTCATAAGTTCTTTCCATGATGAAACCCACCAATGAAGTTAGCAAAACTCTCTCTTTGCTGTGCATAGGCAGCGGCTAGCCAGGTTGGCAACAGAGCAAGGCCACGGTTGGGACTGACTGATTGAAGCATTACTGACCTGAGTCAGTGGGACATCTTTCCAGTGTTTTCAGTGGGCCTTTGACCAAGCCCTGCAAGAGCTGCGGCCCACATTTTCCAAGCTATTTAGGTATTGCTGTACTCAGTGTCGACTCAAGTGCCTAAATCCCTTTTGGATTTAGGCTCTTCACTCAATTGGGTGTTACAATGGTGAATGCAGCAACACCTAAAAACCTTTCAAAGTCTGGGCCGATGTCCCCCCGCCTACAGATAGGGACATCAGCTAGCAGGAGGAGGCGTTTGCCTTCCTTTTCTTTATGCTTCCATTTCCTCCACAAGTGACAGCACCTTGATCGTGCACTCCTTGCAGCAGCAGATGTTCCTGTCCTGGCCCTCATCAGCAATTCTCTGTGACATTCCTACAGGCTTGAGAAGCTGCAAACCAAAGTGACATATTGTGTCTTCATAATGCAGTTAGCAAACGACAACGCTAGCCGCAGCAAACCGGGCAGCAGAGGAGCTGGGAATACAGATTCCCAGGCTGAGTGGAATTTTTAGAGCTAGTCACGGAGAAGGGGAGGGGTGATAATCTCAGAGGGGGATCTCCTATCAATCAATCATGGGGCATTTTTCCTGCAGCGAGCAGGATGCTATGTCTGGTTCCCTTCAAAGCTGGTATGCCATAAAAGAGACATCAGAGGCTTCCCTTCTCGGTTTGTCCAGAAGACGATCTGTATCACACAACTCGCATGCACTTCGTCTCCAGTTGCCCAGGAACTTTGTTACGCAGGACCCTGTGTCTCGAGAACGGCTGCCACAGCATCATCCCCAGTGAACAGAACCAAGAGCAGGTGTCTTTGCAAACACTGGGGCAAATCCCCAGCTGGTGTACACAGGCATAGCTGCACTGAAGTCATGGTGGGGGCTGATGAATTACACCAGCTGAGGGTCTGGGCCAGAGTTTGGGGTGGGAGCGTCTGGATGACAATTAAGGAAACTGAACCACATTTCTCTTTCCAGGAACGACAAACACACAGCGTCCCACAGGAGCATTTCGGCTGCTCCAGCAAACAAAGCCCATGTCGGGGGGGCGGGAACAGCCCTGAGAATTCATCTCTTTCCAATCGTAACACAGAAAAATAAAATATGCGGTGGAACATAAACAGACTCTGCCAGATGCATGACAGGAACCAAAGAATGCGTGGGATGGAGACGGCTAAGAAGCTATAAAGATACTGGACGGACACACACACACACACACACACACACACACACACACACTTTTTGTACCAAAAAAAAAAAAAAATCCTATTTCCTTATGAAAGCACATCTGCTGCCTGTCAAACTAAGCATGGGCTTTGGAAAGTGTAACTTCTGGCCACCATTGTCATAGCCAACAGCAGGCTGTGAATCTGCAGGGAAATGTTCTGCTCTTTCTTCTTGTTAAAATTCAGAGCACCAGCTCCCTTTAATGAGTCTTGGCTATTAAACTGCTGACTGGCTAATCTAAATGCTATTATATTGCACCCATTCAGCGTCTTACAGTATTCCAGGCACAACCTGGCTTCTAAGATGTGAAATATTTTGTCACCTTTTGGTCCATATATTTCCAGCTGAATTGAAATGATAGGAAGGTGTAAAGGGGTTGGGGAAAGGTACATTTCTCACTACCGTTAGCTTGCTAACCAGATCAGAAAAGCAGTCACATTTTCACCATCCAAACAATCAAAGTCCTCATTTCTCTGAATCCTGGCATCTCCCTGCTAGCAGGGAATTCATGGCTTACCCACACAGAGCACTCACCCTTTACCTTACATTTAATGTTTATAGTGAGAAAGCGCATTGAGATCCTTGGATGGAAATCTTTAAACAAGGGCAAAATATAATAATGATAATATTTGTCATTCCCTCTTCAGGGCTATAATTCTGTGCTTGACTATATAAGATCAATCACAAATCTGGTTCTTTGCCACATGGTTTAATCGGCAGCTGCGCAGTATTAAAAACACCTACACCAGAGTAATCCATGCAAATGGTCTGTTATGTGATCGGCTGGAGCACTAGACTGGGACTGAGGAGACCTGGTTTAAATTCCCAGGTCAGCTGTGGACTTTCTACATGAACTTGGGCAAGTCATTTCACCTATGCTGGGCCTCAGGTCCCCCCGCTGTGAAAACGGGGATAGGATTTCCCCACCCGAGGGGGTGTTATGAGGATAACATTCACTAATGATGGCAAGGTATTCAAACATGATAGTAATGGGGGTTCGGTAATTGTCAGTGTGATCCCAGTGGCTGGATTGGGATTTCCTTTTACACTGGCCACCAGACAGACAGTCATCAGAGCTAACAACTTTCCCTTTCTAAGCTCTGATGTGCTTTGGTGAATCGGGGTCTAACATCCCCTCCTGGTTGTGACTGATACCAGTGGCACAGAGTAAAAGCCTGCATTCTCCAGTCTCAATCTCTTCCTTGCAAGGGAATATTAAAAAATCATCCTCAAAACATAAAAACCAGGTCATGTTCGCAAAGGAGGCTAATTCCTAGATAAGTTCCTCCCCATTTCCCACTCTCCTTTATCGTCTCCCTCTCTCTCGTTTTTAACACATACTTTTACAACCCAATTGTGGTTTCAAAGACTTTTTTAAATCTCTTAATTAATTTTCATCTTCTAAGCAGCAGTAAAATGCGACAGCTCTTTGCATGTTCTCTGCTGTGTCGGACAACTTCTAAAATTAATTTCCTTTTAAATGGAAGGAATTCATGTAATTTGCCTTCCATGACGTGGTTACAATGTATTGGAGGCATTGCACTGCATGGACTTTCATAGGTGTGGCCTAAAAGCCTTAACATGGAATTGCCAAGAGACAAAGCAGGCATCAGATTCCTTTTCTCTGGTTTGTTTTCTGCTTGGGTTTGTTGTTTTGTTTTCTTCCCCTTTCCTTTGCCATGGGTCTTTTTCTCCAAGGCGCTTAGTGCTTGATAAAATATTAACACAGGTTGGATATATGTCACTGTAGCTAGTTACTCTCTGAGTCCTACCAGATGCTATTGTTCTATTATTTCCTGAATGAAGGTATCTGTTGGGTTCCTGTTTCTTTAATATGCTTCATATTAGAGCAGGAAATTACTTACTCTTGCTATCTGTCTGGATTTGAGAGAGAGTGTGATGGAGAGGGTAGAAACCCCAAAGGTCTATTGTTAGGCAGAGTAAAGCTCTTCCATGCCACTTGGACAATGCTTCTGCAGCAAGTTCAACATGTGCTGAACCTTCTGTTTGTGTCCCAACAACTGTTATTTTGACTGAAAACTGGTTGATGTTTGTTCTCCATGGCTTGTGTCCACCCTGTGCCTTTAGCATTAGTCTTGGGAACATGATTGGAACCGTGCTGTCAGTCACACACCAGCTAACTTGTAGACTGGGGTTTAAATGTGCATCGTGAGACACCTTCACGGGGCCTGGTTTTCAGAAAGTGTTGAACACCAACACACTGAGAATCAGGCCCCTTTAAGGTGGTGCTCATTAGTTACCCCAAATCACTAGTCACACCTGAAAGTTCAGTTCTGGGACAATGAATGGGTCTACATTTGGCATGTTGTATTTCCTTGCTCCCCCAAAACATGCGGGAAGGGGTGGGCAGAAAATTGCATTAAATTGTTTTCTGAAGACCATGGTGGAATGATCCTGGAAATATTCTTGCTCCTTGTGATTCCTAAATTCCAGCTCCGCAACCCTGTTGACCCTAGCATAGATGAAATATTTGGCCCAATGTATTCAGAGATGGGGGAAGAATAGTGTTATAACAAAAACCTTATAGCAAGGGAATAACCTGAGACTATACAAGCTTTGTATATAATAGGCCCAAGGCAGAGATAAGGGTCTTTTACTTATTAGCAGTCCATGAAGTAAGTTTATCTGATGACTTTAATCTCTTTGCGTCTGAAAACATGATTTTCTTGAATTTATTTATGCTGTTTATTCTTATGATTTATTAAAGATGTAACACCATCAGCAGGTGCCCATCCTGTGCTATACAAGACCTGATAACAACTAAAAATGGACAGTTTCATACTGTAACAAGGAACAGACTATGTATTCCAACCTAGGCAGATAAATAGCTACTCAACCCCTACCTAATGCTCTTACGAGTAAATAAAAAAACCTCCTCTGTGCAAACCACCCCCTCCCTCAGCGCCTGTGAGAAAAATGGGCCACAGAAGGTTAGCGGATCTGAGCCTTCTCCTGAACCATTTGTCTGTTCTTCAAAGTTATTCCCTGTGCTTTGTTTCATTCTATTTGAGCTGTGTTGGTTAGTTGTGGTTGGTCATATCAGGCACGTGGTGTTGTTTCTGTTCCCTGCCTGGGCGAATGTAACTCTCAGGTTTCTGGTCTGAAAGTTCCCAGAAACTTTGAAATTTGCTATTTGAGAACATTCATGCTAGTAAGACATGCTTATGTGAATATTTCAGTGAATGTACATGGGGCAAGAGACGTTGCTTAAAAATGCAAATAAAAAAAAAGGTGGAAAGGTGTTTGCAGCATTTGTCCAGCTCTAGTTTTCATTTTTAATCTCTCTCCTCTTGATTCTGAATTCATCTAGAAGCCTATCAGTTTGTCTTCAAGGGCTTCAGGGCATTCTCATTGAGCCGGAGGAGGAGAGGGACTAGGGGAGTTGTGAAGGTCTGGAAGATGCCTGGGGAAAATAAGACTTTCTGGAGGAGTTTAGTATAAGCTGCACAGAAGCTCTGCCTTGATTTGGGAATACACCTTCCATCTGGAGCGTCTGAGCCAGCATTACCCAGTGTCTTTGTATCTCTGAAGCTGTAAAATCAATGCCATTTAAAATTTGTAACACCAATTCGCATCTGGCAGAAGCGAGCTATGGATGTTCCATAGCCTGGGTGACTTTGAGTGGGTGTGGACAAAGTCCTAGCAAAGATGCAAGAGGGAACAACCTTGCGTTAAGAGGAGGGGAAATGGACTACGTGATATAACTAGTTTTTCTCTGCTCTTACTCCCTCTGGTCTGAGAACATTGCTTTGGTACCATTCCTTGTGTGTTTGCATTTCTGCCTCGAGGGTGGAATGTATATGTTTGATCTCACCTTGAAGAAGGTCATGGTAGCTCCATCCTTCACAGCTCCATACTCTATTTTCGTTTGCTTTGCCAGATCATCTGCTGAGTCGATGGGGGATTCCATTCTCTCCACAGTCAGGAAGGCAGCAAGGTTGGCTGTGTAGGACGAGATGATGATGAGCGTGAAGAACCACCAGATGCCGCCAATGATCCGTGTAGACAGAGCTTTGGGCATCAGCTCAGACCCTGGGAGAGTAGGAAAAGCAGCTTAAAGGAATTGGAAAATAAAGAGAGAAAAGAAATAAAAAGGAAACAGTACATATTTCAAGCACTAGGTCACATTGCTGAACTGTAACAACTGCACAAATTACGCCAATTGTTTTTAATGCAAATTACCCAGACGTCTTGCATACAAGGAAATCTGTATTTTTTTTCTGTAGCATTTGCAGAATTTTCTCTCTTTATTGCTGACCTTGGGTACAGTGCACAATTTACAGGAAACCTTCAAAACTGAAGTAATTAACTAGGCTGCTTTTATGAGATTTAAATAGCAAGCCATTTATGAACTTTTATGAGTGTT
Source organism: Emys orbicularis (assembly GCF_028017835.1). Taxonomy (NCBI): domain Eukaryota; kingdom Metazoa; phylum Chordata; order Testudines; family Emydidae; genus Emys; species Emys orbicularis. Next base: position 2,509,362 of record NC_088705.1, on the reverse strand, counting down.
TTGCTCAGCCATTTAAAAAGCGCTTTGCTTTCATATGAATTACTTCTCAAAGGCCTCATTCAAGGGGGAGTATTCAAATACACAAGGCTTTAAAAAAATCAAACAGTGCAACAAAGAAATGATCAGGATCCATTACTTTGAATAGCTGCTGGAGGCAGAAAAGTAGGAGACACTATACAGCATGAAAGGTGTAACATGTCTGGAATGACTTTGACTGAACGGAGATGAAGGACTAAATGGGCTGTGCTATTTTTGCAATCTCGTGAGACACGGATTAAAAATGGGGAAAGCGGCTGGGTTTGAAACGCTGCAGTCAGATGACATTTCTGATCTGGAATTTGCATGGAAAGTTGGATTCTGCGAGGCAATTTAAGGAGTGTGGCATTAAAGTGTGGTACATAATGCAGCATTTCCCCCACATTAGGTGCCTGAGGAAGCAAGGTTGTCTCATCAAGAGCTTATTCCTGCTCCATTCCATCTCATCTTTTGGTGCAGCTGAAGGCGTGGCTTTGAAAACCATTTTTGAATTAGATGTAGAATGGAGTTAAAAGCAACACAGGGGACCTCTAATTTAACTGCATCCAGTAAGGGAATGATTCATCCTGCTACAATGTCTCCCTGGATACTGACCTTGTCCAGCTCTGGGAAGAATCGTTATTAAATGATGCTACAGTGCCGGCAGGGGGACACACAACAATATTTCTTGTGGGTGTCACTGAACTCATGCTTTGGGTTCTTTTAGTTTCCCTGCTGTGACTATAAGTGGATCTGGGTGAAATAATTCATCATCAATCATGTGCGCGATACATTTCATTTCTCCATTCCGGAATTGTCTGCAACCAGATCACAATTTTCTTGAATTTTATTCCTGACTTAAAAATTACTCACCAAACAAATCCTTGCACTGGGACTCCCTTGTGCCCAGTTCACTGCCTGTATGCCGCCTTTGAAATTCAAACTGTTTTGAGTGGACAGCCAATTCACATGGTATGTCCTCGTTTGGGCAAGGGTAACTCGGAGGAACAAGCCTCTGGTGTAAATGGTTACGGCTATGAATCCAATCGGAGCCTTTTCATTGGCTCTAGTGGGCTTTGGACCAAGTCCTACGTGAAATTAGTTGGTGAGACAAGTTTCAGCTGAGCATGAAGTTTTCTTTCTACAGAAAAGCTGGCAGGGTTTATAGCCCTAGTAAGTCACACAGCCATCCCTGGCACCTCTCACAATCTGAATCCAGGCACTCCTTTTCCATTCGAGCTCCAGCCTCTCGCAAACAGACTGTTTGCGCCAATCTGGGCAAACGTTAAAACCAGATGGTGCTTGACAAGCAACTGAAGAGCCCAAATGGAACAGCAGAGGTTGTAAAGGAGCTGGGACCAGCCGAGTGAGCCGTACCAGGAAAAACACCTTGCATGGTAACACGTGGGATGGGAGTGAGTTTCCTGGGCTCTCCTAGGGCACTGAGAGCCTGTGGAGCTGTGCCTGCCTGTGCTAGACATGAGCTGCACCCACTGTGTGCAGGGCAGGGAGCAGTGTAGGATTCAGATACAGCCCAATGCAGATACAGCCCAGCATTGCTCCCAAGGTAACAGCCTTTTGTCAATGGACGTTCAGGGTCTTGAAAAAAGCACTAGACACTTTCTGTACAAACTTTCTCTTTTCAACTTAAAAACCTGGTTGGAAGAACCTTTTTTCCCCCTGAATCCGCAAACATGTGTCTTTCTTCTCTTTCACTTCTCTCACTCCCCCCCCCCCCCCAGGTCTCTTTCTGACAAATGGTCAGATATTGTTCTTCCACTGGCCCAGTGTCACTCTCATTCCTGGATATGCAACCAGACCAATGACACCCAAGTAAGGCAGGGGACCGCTGACTGCTGAGCTCCAAACCCCGCTCTGCACAGACACGTACTTGGGTATTTCTGAACTCATTTCAGTCATCCCTCTCAAACAGCCCCCATTCCAGTCCCAAAGTTCCATGGTGGCCTCTCACTTGACTGCAGAAAATTATTCACAGCAAAGAATAAAGCATCCTGAGACTGAGGCTATAAACAGAGTTGGTCACACTAAGTGAAGGGATCCTGCCGCTGTTTGTTTCCTGCATGGGTAATTCTTTTATGACCCACACTCTGGGTCTCTGCCACGTACTGTGCCCCACTGCTGGGCCTTGGCAGATCATCAGCTCAAGTTTACTTACTTTTAAAGTTTGTTTTTGAAATTTGGAAGACTCTAATTAAAAGAAGTCTCCTGTTGAGCCTCTGCTCTCCTTGAAACAATTCTGCTCTAATCCATCCATCCTGTTTCTAAGGTTCCTGTCACCATGGTATCAAAGAACCCCTCAAACATTCACTCATGCAGATAGCATCGAAGGGCGTTTTGGGAAAGCGCCCTAGTATGTTTTGTCAAATGGTGCACGGCTTCCTCAAGACTGGGACACAGATGGGATGTGGAGAAGACATGTGGGAGAGGAAAGACACTATAGACTGTACTTTCATTATACAGCTCTCCTTAGGTGATGAACATTTACACTGCTAGCTAAGGAAACAGGTGTTTGAAGGTACTTTCAACTGGACTTTATTTAATTGGCAGCTATGGAGTCCATCAAAATGAGTGTTCCAGCAGGAAGCCCTATTACCATCTAGGAGTATTTTATGAATTACCTGTGCCAAGGATCAGTGGATGTGTTTGTAATTTTTTAACTTCTTCTCAATTCACTGAGCTGAAACCCATCTGATATTTTGGATGCGGTACTTAGTGAATGACCAAAGCCTTACTCAGAAGGTTCTGTTATTTTAGGATCTGTCCATTGTCTGTTCTCCCTTCAGTGCAATGCTAGGATGGAGTAACCACATGGGAAGAAATATTACACCCTCAGCCACATGCACTGTGTGAGAGCTGATTCTACTAATGACCAGTGAATGGTGTGAAGCAGGTTAGATCTTCCCGAAAGTAAATGAATTGCTTAAATTATGAAAGCTGTGTCACCAGAGAAAGAGAGATGGGGGGCTACTGCCCCGCCTAGTGAATTTAAGCAGCTGAGATGGATTGTAACATAATGTATCCTCACACACATATACATATACACACACACATATAAACACAAAAATGCACCTCCAGCTGATCCTTTAGGGGTATATTTTCAGATTTCCTATTTCTGACATAGTTTGTGCCTATAAAAACTGCACCCGTATTGTTGGTTTTTTTACATGTGTCGGTAAGTTGCAGGGCTGTCTAAATGGGAGATTCCGCATTCACAATAAACTACAGGCACAAAGATAAGGGGTGCAAAACTTCACTCATACAAAGAGGTGAGGCTGGGGCCTGGCTGAATCTTGGACCCCGAAGATTTAGTAACTCAGTTTATTTATTCTTTATATCGATTTAGGCCTCCTGGTAACTCCACTCCACGCTCTGGGCATAGGGTGACCAGGTGACCAGTTTTTGATTGGAACACCCGGTCGAAAAGGGACCCTGGCGGCTCCGGTCAGAACCGCCGACCGGGCCATTAAAGGTCTGGTTGGCGGTGCTGCAGTGCTAAGGCAGGCTAGTCCCTACCCCAAACCCCTGCCCCAGCCCAGTGAAAGTGAGTGAGGGTGGGGGAGAGCGTGCCACCAAGGGAGGGTGAATGTAGTGAGTGGGGGGCGGGGCCTTGGGGAAGGAGAGGGGAAGGGGCCTCAGAGAAGGGGGCAGGGCTAGGGTGTTCGGTTTTGTGCCATGAGAAAGTTGGCAACCTTATCTGGGCACTCTTGGCATCTGTGTAAAACTCTAATGTCAAGCTCCATGTGACACTGGAATTGCCAAACATAAACCATCCAAAGCAGCAGCAGCCGCATTTCCTTTCCCCTGCCCTACTGAGCACCATCCAGTCACCCATCACAGGACTAGTACAGCTTAACACTGCCACCAGACCTTCCCACCGGACCGAAACCTCCCTTGGTCCTACACCAAGGCCGGTTCAGACAGATGGGCTTTGCGACATGCCCAGGAGGTCAGCAGGTCCAGGCGATTTCAGAACTTGGAGGGTAGGAAGAACATGGCAATGGAAAGGGGGCTTTTTTATAATGAGAAGGATGAAGCTGGAGGTCTCTGCTGATGGCAGATTGGGCAGCATGGCTCTAACTGATAGTCCTCATGGAAGCGCTTATTCCATTCTGCGCTAGCTCAGCCTATCTTACTGCAGGGCAGGCGCTTCCGCAAATAAATGACAGCAACTTCTACAGTGGAAACAATCTCTGTTTTCGATAATTCAGAGCAGGAGGTGAGCACTCTCCTGCCTCCACCCTCATGAGGAGATAAGATGAAAAAGAACACGCCGGTCTCTGTTGGGTGAGCAAAGAAGAATTCTCCAGCCCCAGCCTCCTGTGACAGATGAGGAACTTTTCAGTCTTTCTGGAGTGTCTCAGTACCAATGCCTCAGGCTGAGGCATCTGGATTCATATCTCAGGCTGGGTTAGTTCTTTGCCATACTGGTTTTAACGTCCTTTCTCCCCTATTTCCCGCCAGCTACACAAAGCAGTGAATAGAGTCTACAAACGAAACGAAAATCATTGCAAATGAATTATGCCCTACATAGTCCCCAGGACCCGCCTGAGCTCCAAGTCATGGCTGGTTTCCATTGATCAGATTAATTCCACTTAGGCATTTATCTAATTAACCCCTTTCTGACCTTGTTTGCTCTAGGCTGACTGGCACATGTGCAGCTGGATAACGCAAAGCCCTGGATTGTATACAACACACACAAATCCAACCAACTCTCCGGAGAGTTGCTTCTATCTGAGCGAGCCACATGTGTATGGTACATCTCAATCAGAAAGAGTAACAGGAGAGACAAATATTTCATCCCACGGTGGATACCATGAGCAGTAAAACTGTCAGCGGAGAGCTATCTCCCAGTTCCTGCAGCTAACTGCCTACCCAGCATGGAGACAAAAAGCCGGTGTTGACAAGCACTTCTGTAATTGTTAAGAGACAAACTCCACAATTTCAAACCCAATGTCTGTGCTTGTCAGCGTGCAGTGACATAGCTCGTCTCCACGGCTCTAGCGCTGTGTGACAACCAGGGCCCAGGGCTGCCACATTATTCTTTTTGCTACAGTCGGTTGTTTTTGACAAGTACAACTATGTTTTAACTTGCTCCTGTCAAAAACCAGGCACCAAACAAAAGCTCTCTCGGTCACAGAAAATAGCAGGGGGTGTGTGTGTGGTGGGGGTCAGGGGGAGCCAGCCGTACCTTGCTGCATTAGTGCTCCCATTCCAAACCAGAAGCTGTTGAGCAGGGTGAAGTTATTCTCCACGATGTCTGAGCCCGGGTTGCAGGGGTGAGCATCGTACCACTCGTACGGGCTGAACCTGGGGAAAACAAGAGCGTGTTATTTGCGAGGTTGCATGAGAAGGGCCTAATGGGCCGGGAAAGGCAGAGCTGTCGTGCACATGGAGCTGCTCCAGGGCGCCCACTGACCCCTGACATTTCTCTATCTCAAACCAAGGGAGAAGCGTGGCCAAGAATTTCTGATGTGATTAATGGTTTGGGGAGCTTCAAGTTTGGGGAGCCCAACTATAAAGAGGCCTGCATTTCAGACGATGGCCCCTTTATGGCGTCTCAGGTTGGGCCTAGGGTGACCAGATGTCCCAATTTTATAGGGACAGTCCCGATTTTTGGGTCTTTTTCTTATATAGGCTCCTATTACCCCCCATCCTCCGTCCCGATTTTTCACACTTGCTGTCTGGTCACCCTAGTTGGGCCCCCAAAGTCACCGGCCCCTTTTGAAAAGCATGGCAGAAGACTTTCCAGTCATACACAATCAACAGAAGAATGAGGCACAAACACAGGTGCTTCTCTCGCACCTAGTATGAACGAAGGGCTCTTCTGTCGCCACTGAGCAGACTCTGCAACAATTTTTCAGCGTTATCTCATGCAAAGTGTAGTATTTCAAAGGATGCTGGGGAGCTTCTTCCCCCTGGAGCACAGGAGGATCTGTTTGTGTTTTAACTGCTGTTGGAAGAGGAGTATTTTGCAGAAATACAAGTCTTTTGCAGTGGACACAACAGCACATTCAGAGGAACCCTGCACAGCCTCACAGTGGAGGTAGGGGGTGCCTGCATCTCTCCCACTGGAGTTATCCCTTTTCCCCCTAGAATAACTTTGCTGTCAAGACTTGCCTACGCTACTGAAATATGCCAGGCTAACTGCTGTTGTTGCCCCTAAAGCAATTATAGCACCCCTGGCACCCAAGCACTAGTACAGATGTGCTCACGCTGGTTTGCAAGTCTGCTAATTGCCATTTGGAGAAGAATATGATTCACCAGGGTTAAATACTGACTAATTCAGAACTGTTTTCATGCTAGTGGGTGGTAGATGAAACCACTGAACTAGCTGAAGACTCAATGTCCCACAATGCATCAGTGGCCTTGCAAAATCTCCCAGAATGCTCTGTGTCAGACAGATGTGCTAGGAACTGTGGGATAGGTACTTCAGGCAAGAGTATAAGGAAGGAATATACAAGATGCTCCATTTCAGCACCTAGCAACCTGGGGAAGTGTAACCCCTCTTCCCTGTCATTGGGTTAGCTCTGCAAAGACTTACTTGCAGCTGAGATGAGCTTAACACAGCAAATACCTGCTGAGCCAGGGGAGGCGCCAGTGGGCTACTTAACAGAAGCACTGTCTACAGCCCCAACAAGTATTGCAGCTTGGCTTCAGCAAATGCAGACCCAGTGCAGGTAGTGAATGTAGGAGTCTGTTCATTGCACAGGTCTGTTCTCGTGCCTAGCCTAACAGTTTACAGACAAAATCAACAGCATGTTGCACTGTCGCCTCTCTGCACAGCAGTCACAGCTGAAAGCCCTGCCTAAGATGGATGGGTAAATACAGCTTTTAATGGAGCTCACTCAGCCAGGATCCTGAGGGGACTCTCGTCAGGAGAGATGCTAATACTTTTAGAGCTGTTTATTCACATTTGCTAAGAGTCCCAAATTTTGCAGTGATTAAATTAAAGACATAATTGGCATAATTGCTTTTGAACCAGACATATTAATTATTATCAGCTCAGCTTCCTTCAGAAATCCTTGTAGCTTCTGCCTCAAATCCTGCAGCCCAGCGTTTGTATTAGGAGAGGTGTTTTAAAATAACTTGTAGGTCTACACCAGGTGCTGTGCTCTTCGGGGAGATGTCCCATTTCGTTTTATTGGGCTTCCTCAATCGGAGAGGGACAGATGTCTTTTGGGGGTTGGGGAGAGGGGAATTCAGACTTTAGGCACTGAAAGGAACCTTATAACGGTGCTTTTGCAGAAAGTGGCACACCTTCACCTTTGCACATATAGAACATTAAATATTAAAATTGGAAAATTAAAAACTAGACTGACCAAAGCACTGGAAAATACCATGTAGGGCAGTGTTTCCCAAACTTGGGACGCCGCTTGTGTAGGGAAAGCCCCTGGCGGGCCGGGCCGGTTTGTTTACCTGCCGCGTCCGCAGGTCCAGCCGATCGCGGCTCCCACTGGCCGTGGTTCACTGCTCCAGACCAATGGGAGCTGCGGGAAGTGGCGCGGGCCGAGGGATGAACCGCGGCCAGTGGGAGCCGCAATCGGCCAAACCTGTGGACGCGGCAGGTAAACAAACCGGCCCAGCCCGACAGGGGCTTTCCCTACACAAGCGGCATCCCAAGTTTGGGAAGCACTGCTGTAGGGAACAATCCTGAATTGCCAGAGGTATGGACTAAATGGGGCATCACAGGACTTTGTACTTCACAAAATCTTGCAAATTAATTTTGAGTATATTTGTGCCATGCGAGGGATCTGATAGATAAATCCATCCATTCCTCCATGTTGGGAAGTTATTTCCCCCTCCCTGTTAATGACCTTTATAGTTTTCATCAGAACATTTCTTCAACATTTTTGGATATTAACTGAAAATCTGGCAACTGAAAATGAATGATTTCCCCCCCAATGAAAACCCTCCAAAGATCAATGAAAATGGAATTATTATTATTACTATAGGAACATTTGTTTGGTCAGAAATGTTGTGATGAAGAGCTTTGTCCATCTCTGTTCTCCATGTTCCAGTCAGTGTAGTACGTGAGTTCCTATTCCGGAGACCACATTCCTTCCCGCATTTTCACTCACATGCACGACTAGCAGCAGCAGTGCAGGCTTCCCTGGCTCTGCCCAACTAAAGTGTCTCAATCCCGACCTGCCAGAGCCACCCTTGGGGGGGACATAGATGTCTCCATGACCCATTGAATTGTAGACATCTCTGCTAATACTGCCAACAAAGGTACAAGTGGGAGATTCTTGTGACATGGACCCCAAATTACTTCACATACTGTTACTGCACTCTCAGTTGAGGGGACGGAGGATCTTGACTCTGGAGGTCTGTGTTCAATTCCTGGCTCTGCCACAGACCTACTGTGTGACCTTGGGCAAGTTACTTCCCTTCTCTGTGCCTCAGTTTTTTATCTGTCAGATGGGGATAATATTCCATCCTTCCTCTCATTGTTTGCCTGGTCTATTTAGATTGTGAGCTCGTTGGGGCAGGAGCTATCTCTTACCAGTGTTTGCACGACACTCAGCACCCTGCTTTGGTTTGAGCAGTACAATAATACTGGTCTGTCTAGGTATTGATTGGTTTATCCCTTTAGCCATCCTTCTGCTTTAAAAAAAAATTAGAAAGGAAGAAAAAATTGTACTGAAATTGAAGTCAGCTTTAAATACTGCCCATTTCTTTAATGGCCTGGGCTCAAGTGTGCCAGTGCTTTAAACTGAGAGTACATAAAATATAGTGAGCAAGCCAGACCTATTGACTGAAGCCAGAGTTGAAGAATTAGATAAAAACTTTCTCCGGCTGCCAACTGAAAGAATATAAAATGGAAGAGGAATTGGGAAGATCAAATGAGCCCAACAAGATGACACGCTGAAGAACTTCAAGGTCTCTGAGTGAGAACCTGGTAGTGCTGCTCAAATTACAGAGAAATATTCAGGAGACTGCAAAGCAGGGGCAGTGACTTCAGTGCTTGAAAAGGCTCATGGGACCATGAAAGCAAGAGACACATAATGAAGGCATTGAGGGGTTCATTCCTGGGCTTCTCTCTCACTGGAGCCATAATAAATGGGGGCTGCTAAGGATTCATGAGGGCGCAGGCTTTCCTCCCCCCCCTCCCCCATCCATGTGAGGAACAGGTTTCAAGTGAAATGGTTCATGAGAAAATACCATTTTTTTTGGTCTTTCTTTGCAGGGAGAGCGGGGAAGCATTTCAAAGAAGGCTCAAGTAGAAAGCAAGGATCTATCACAAAGTACTTTGAGGCTAAATTGCATCTCCAGAGAAGTCTCTCATGGGTGGCATGGCCCTTGTTAGGATTAAAATATTTAAAAACCTCTGTGCACGATTCCCTGATTAGCAGTAATTTGGGGATCACGTCACTGAGAGCAACAGGTGACCATTAGAAGGGAACAGCCGGCTGCACTGCTGGCTTGGATCTTTGTACAAGTGTCACCAGACAAATTACTGCCATGAAGCCGTTCTATATCTCTAGCATTTATGGCTCTTTGGGGAGCAGGGCAGTTAGAGGCAGTGGCCCCATCAAGAAGCAGGAAAGACTGATTAAAAGTGGTGATGGATCAAATACATCCTTCGCCTGCCTCTAAATAGTCCCCGAGTCAGTTTTAAGTGTCATTGACCTACGATGATAGCTTCGACAGAGGCCCCTGGAGCCTAGTCTGGGAGGCGCATGTCTTTGAATTACAGCTTGACTATTTTGACTGTTTTTCTTCTGAGAATAGAACTTCCAGAGGCTTTGCGAGGGTCAGGAACAGGTATTGTTTCCATTATGTCTGGAGACCATAAATAAATCCAGCATTTTCCCCGTGATATCTCTCGCTCTCCATCTGCGTGCGTTAAAGGATCATTCCTGTACAACTTTAATCACACTGGATGCTAGAAATTCCTTAAAAGGGCACTAGGGCAGAAGAAAATGGCAGAAGCAGAACCTATTATCAGAAAGAGGAGGCAAGACAGAAACTCTACATGCAAAGGGGCCTATAAATGATTGCATCCTGTAAGTAACCAGATAGGAAAAATGCCATATTACATTGCAGGCATCATGATGTGACTCAGGCATTAGCTTTGCTACAAATCTGTACATTTTATCAGTGCAAACTAGACTGAAGGAGGCTGGATGGAAAGCTAGGGAACAGCAAATGATAAATGACATGGAAGAATTGAATGTTAACCCATTTCAATTCCCAGATTTCGGCCATGCAAAGTGAGACCAAACCTGCCACTTCACAATGGGGCCAGGCTTCAAACTTTTCTGGGGCTGAGACCCTCAGCCTGAGGAGATATGGACACTCTGACCATGGACAGCCAGATTCATTGGAGACTTCAAGAGTTCAAGGTGCTCTGGTACAATCCGGTTGGCAAGCCGAGCTAATCGGAAGGAGTTCCCTCATCATTCTGGCCCGGGATATGCAGTGCACCGTGAAATGCATTTGAGCATCCAGAGTGTCCCCTTTGGAATCATCAGGTAGAGTTTAAGAAGGAGCAAATTGCAGCTTGAATTGTGAACGCGCGTCGCTCCTGTAATCTCAGCGACCAGACCAGTGACATCCGTCAGCGCCGAATCGAGACGTTACTGGAAATGAAGCAGCACTGACGGCCACGTGCTAATTAACTCTGGTAATTAGGATCCTGATCCTTGCCATTCAGTGATACACGTCGTTATAACATTAATGCAGGACGAGATGGCGGGGCGATAGGAATAATATTAACAGCAGCCGGGGCTCTTTCATGTGTAGGTTCAGTTCTGATGGCAGCCCATTCCAGCCAGGAACCAGCCCCTGGATTGCTCCTGGGGGCTGTTTTAGCTCTGTTCAAAAGCAAAGCTATTTCTGTGGGTTCCTGAGACAAAAAGGCACCCCAGCCATTTCTCCCCAATGGATAAACCACACCCAGCCACCCCTGCAGCTTTCCAGTCACCCAGCCCAGTGTACACAGCCCTATTAGCACTCTGCAGCAACCCTACAATAACAAACCCTACAATAATACTCAGTCCCACTAGCACTCAAGAGCACCCTTTTAGCCAAGGCAGCTAAGAAATGCTGGGTAAACTTGGCGTAGGGCAGGGTAGCACTGTGCGGGGTTCCACTCTCCCACGTGCTCATTCAGCAGGAGATGCCGCAGGTCATTCTAGCCAAGACCTCCAGAAGAGGTTACTCTGCAATGGGGGGTTTGCCCAGGGAACCGAAGGCAGTCGTCAAAGCTGTTCTTTTCTCCCATTTGTCAAAGAGTCAGAAAAAACTAGAGTTAACGCCGCTAGCCCCTTCCATTGCAGAATCTCAGACTGCGTCACAGACACGCTGTTACCATTTGACACCTCTTGCTCTCAGTATTCATATGGTCCTCTCACCTGCAGTGCCACACCGGCAAAGCGGGCCTGAGAGGCGCAAGTGGCCTGCCCTAGATCCCAAAGCGGAGCCACAGAGAACACAGCTCTTCGGAGTTCCCCTCCCGTGCTCCGGACACAAGCCCCAACAGATCAGAGCATTCAGATCCTTTCCTATCTATACGTGTCAGAAAACAAGAGAGAACTCCCCACTTCGGAGTGTAGGCACATGCGTGTTTGTGTGTAGCAGACGCTGCAGCCAAAATCCCCCATCCGGATGGTGAACAATTCCCCCTCTAGTGGCAAGCAGGGGCCAGTGCATGTCACTGGACAATGGAGATCTCAAAACTTTATTCTGCGTGGGACTCCTATCAGCCTTTGTAGCAGACAGCTGCTGAATGCATACGCCCCTGTGGATAACACAGAGGTTCATCAGTGTGCATTTGGGTAAGCAGCCCCATCCATTTTACAATACACCATTTGGCCCAGTGCAAGAATCATTCAGAATTTCCTCTTTATAAAGGTCAACTCCCTAATTCCATTCCACCTGTGGGTGAGCTGGCAGTTCATTTCCAGTTTCCTTTGTGCCTTTCATCACTGTTCATTGAAAAGGTTTTTCTGTTTTAGGTTTAATCAATACCTTTTAAAATGTCTGGAAAGGAAAATCAGGATGAGCTTTAGGGATTTTTTGGTCCCCACTGTGAAGAAGGAAACGTAAACTCATAAATCTAAAAATGTATTAGAATTCTAATTTCAAACCACACAAGAAATCAAACACAGTCATTATGTCAATAGAGTCCATCTAGCAACGTTCCGCATTGTTAGCAGAGACAGAGAGCAGAGATAATGCTATTACTCATCACAGCGACTACTTCGCTAATCATAATTAGCCTGTGTTCATCTTCCCAGATGAACATCTCATTCCCTGCTAAGTGTCTGGTAGCATCTCTCTCTGGCACTGCAAAACTGCTAAGGAGCTGATCCTGCTCCCAGTGGGATCAATGACAAAACACCCACTGACATCAGGAGGTCCAGGAGAGAGCTGCCAAAGCAAAATTCTGCAGATCTCTAGCACGTTTTTCTGTAGTTCTTCAGCCATGCCACCTAGTGCGGTGAGGCTACCAGTTCCCCAAAGCTAAGGACTGAAATGCTTTGGTCTAATTAAAGTCTTTGGGCTCAATGTTAGGGGTATAGAGGTGAAAATTAATAGACTGTGATATACAGGAGGTCAGGCTACATGATCTAATGGTCGCTTCTGGTCTTAAACTATGAAGCTATAAAAGCACTATTGGTAATTCAGCAGCTGGTGTTCTCTTCTCTGGCTCTACCTCCATAGCTCCCCTGCAGTTTCAATTAGATACAGTACTGAATGGAAGATATTCCTGGAAGCGAATGACTGGTGTGTTGTGTTGCTATGTGATACGTACAAGAATCCCTGTTGTACAAATGATATACAGGGATCCTCATCCTCCCATGATTTGCAGCTACCTATGGGATGAAATTCACCAGCTGTTTATTAATTCTCTAATAGGGACTGCCTCATAACATCACCTTGGGATCTGGACCCAAATTTTGTGGCTGGGTCCATGTCTGAATTGTAAATTCCTTGGGTATTATTGAGGGTGGATGGCGTTATATAAACGTACAGCCATTATCATTTGTGACCTCCTGGGCAAGGTTCCCATTGAAGTCAACTGCGGCTCAACATGTGGAGTTAGCATGGGAGTAGAAGCCAGAAACTACTGAGTCCTGATCCCACCTCGGTCAACCTGTGTGACCTCGGACAGGTCTGGAAAATGGTTGGAAAATGGCACTCAATTTTCATGAAAAAAATGTGACTCTCCATCCCCACCAAAAATAAATAAATCTGAATTTCATTTTTTTTTAAACCAGCTCTGCCTGTTGCCTCATCTGCAAAATGGGGATAAAGCTATGGATAATTATTACCCTTTGTTATTTGCATTGCAGTAACTCTAGGAGTGTCAGTCATGGACCAGAACCCCAATGTGCTAGATGCTGTACAAACAGACAATCCCTTTCCTACAGAGCTATAGTTAATGTCTGCAGAGTGACGGGACACTGTGAAGGGTTAGATACACTCTAAGTACTGTCACTTGCTAGAGATTCATTGGGAGGACTGGTAAGGAGAATAGTTCTCATCGTATGACTAAACCTTTTACTTACCCTCCAAGCACCCTGGGCCTAGTTACGTCTTTTGATGTCAGTGGAGTTACCCTTGATTTACACAAGTGTAAGAAGAATCAGCTGTTTCACCAGCCCAGATGTTCTGGAGAGAACAAATATTCTGTCTGCTAAGCAGAGTTTACTTTGACAACTGCTTTACGTGTAATTAGGGTATTACATGCTAAACCCAGGTAATCGTTTCTAAATGCTGCAGAGAACCCAGGAGGGCTGCAAACTGCAGCGATGCTGGAACATTGGGGTTAATGGATTCTGGATACTGCAGTTTGATAATTAATCTCTGCTTTGAATATCTGATTGAAATGTCAGTGGATTAGAGGCAGGCTGCTCATTTTGAAGGACGCTTTAAGGAAAACACCTTTCCATCCATCCTAGGAAGCAATCGGGCACTAACGCCTGCCGGGAGAGCTGGTGCAGTCCGGGGTGCTGGAGATTTCTCAAGGCACAAATGACAGTGAGGTCCCTAACTCGCAATGGGACTCGGGCACCGAACTGCTATTTGTCTCAGGCTGGTCTCTGGGACACAGATGGTCAATGACTTGCAAAGGAAATGTAGCCCATCAGGATACTATCGAGAGCTCTTCTAGGTACTGGAAAAAACCCCACAGCAAACTCCAGCCGCATGGCACCCGGCAGAGTGGCACTTCAAAAGCACAGCCACAATGGAACAGGCTGCTCTCCACGCGCCCAATTTATGAGCTTTGAAATGATAAACAGCAAAGCATGGCCATCATAGCTCATTTATGTGCTGCATTAAGCACCCCTGAGGACCCCTTCAGACAACCAAAACAAGGCTGTCTCTGTGTCCCATATATATGGATGAGTGGCAGGCAAAATGGAAGCAAAGCCATTACAAAAGGGCTCAATTAAGGATACTAATCAAAAGGCAAGGGAGGGCTAATGGGGACTAATGCCTCCAAGAGGCACTTCCTGTTGCATGGAAGGCCCACAAGCTTATGTATGGCCCATTGTCCAATGGGAGGGACATGGACACTTCGCCTGTGCACATTCTGAAGCGGCCCCAGACTGTGCATCTCATCAAACAAAGACTGTATGAAATTAATAACACATGCAAATGTATGCAAATGTTGCTGCTTTTAAAGATAGGAATGGGTTTTAAACGTGAAGATTAGCGGCATGTTAATTTTGTAAACAGGCACACTGCCAGGGCTATAGCAACAGGCTTCCCAGTGTTGTGCCAGTGTCTAGACGGTTTGGGGGATCGCTTGCAGAGGGTTCGGCGAGAGAAGGTGAAAGTGATTGAGGCTCTGGGGCGATCTGTGCTCGAAAGAGTGGGACTGGTTAGAGATGAATGAGAGGTGATACAAAAAAGGCCTATTCAGTAATGGACGGCACAAAGAAGATAAATCAGGTGCAACCGTTACACTTCATCGCAACTAGGACACAGTCAATGAAATGGAAAGGCAACAGGCTTCACAATGACAAAAGGAAATACTTACAAACAAACAAACCCAAACCACGTAATTGGCCTGGGGAACTCATTGCCACAGCACATCATTGGGGCCAAGAGGTTAACGTGATTCAAAAGAGGCTTACACATGAGAACACCCACAGCTACTTTTTGTAGGGTAAAAAAAATATCTGAAACGCTATAAACCAATCTCTATCTAATGGGGGAGGGGGGAGTAAAGGGGGTAGAAGGAACTTCTGCTATGGGCAGCTAACCCAACATTTTAACTACAAAGTTTCTGGCACCTCCAAGCAGCTGGAACTGGCCAACTGTTGAGACAGGATATTGAGCTAAATGGGCTGATCCACTCTGCCAGTTCCTGTGTTCCGTGGCTGTTTATTTCCATTGAGAAAAGCAGCAGGCACTGCTAGGGACCCTACAAATAGCACAGCAAAGTGCACAACATGATACCACTGCTAAGAAATCCTACCTTAACTGCATAGCATGGTCAGCCCTAACGCTGATAGGGCATCTTACTGTATAATAACAAACCACCGTGCCTATGAATGACTGACCCTACAGTAACAAACCAGTGGGTAGAGATGTAAGCATCAATCCTACAATAACAAAGCCTGCTTATCTCAGTGAGTGATCCTACAGTAAGTAACTAAACCCCATCTCCCAAACAGCAGACCTGATTATCATTTCACTCACAGAGTAAACCAGGAGTACATTCATTGATTTAACTGGAGCTGCCATGGTGTGAAACCAGTTTAAGTGAGATCAGAATCAGGCCCTATGAAGTAACCCAACAGTACAATAACAAACCATGTGCACTGTCTGAATCATGAGCAGCCCTACAATAATGAAGGATGCTCAGCCTGGTGCTCCAGTTATCCCACAGCCAGGAAGGGGAAATAAACAGTCCATGCAGTCTGACAATCATGAGCAACCCTACAATAACAACCCAGCCCGTCTCTGTGCAATGGAGGAAATGTAATTGAATTAAGGGAAGAACGGGTTTAAGTTGCAGGCTCTTGGGAGTGGGACATCAAGCAGCAAAATGATTCTGAACTCGGCAAAGGGCAGCAAGCGTGATGTGCGGTGGCAGTCTGGAGCCGTGGCATCGGAGCGCCCCTTACCTGGCTATGACAAACAGCACACAGCTGACCCCCAAGTAGGCGAGGAGAATGTACATCCAAATGTCAGGAGACAAGGGGTTGAGGAAGGAAAACACACTGGGATTGGTCCCGTTGGGCTTCCGGTACAGAATGCTGACCCCCAATGTCATGAAAGGCTTGGAGAAGTCTATCGCTTTCTCCCGGACGTGGGTGATCGTGAGAGGAGCAACGGCCAGATCAGCTTTCTGTGCGGCAACACAGAGGGAGAGAGAGACAGAGGGAGAGAGAGAGAGAGAAGCCATTAGAAACCAAGGCACTTCCATCCCCAGCTAAGCACGCTGCCTCCTCAGACCGGCCGCCCTCCTGGGAGCCTGACTTCACGGCGCTCAGGGCAGGGGAGAAGCCTACTGAATGCAGGGAGCAGCAGCAAGTGTTTGGTAAATTCCCTCTGATGTTTATTCCAACTTGGGGCAGGCCTGGCCTCACCCAAAGCAGAAACACACAAGCCCCTCCTCGGCTTCCCCCCCAATCTGAAGACGACGACGATACCAGGATCTTAGGAAGCAGTTTGGGTCTCGATGGGTGGAGTTTGGGCTGGTGCCACAGAAATCGGTTTATACCAACTGTGGATTGGCCCAAGGGTTGCAGAGTCAGGGACGTATCAGAACTTAGCGGACGCGAAACATTTAGCGATTTGTTCTTCACACTTTGACTCAGTTCACCACGAAACTCACCCGGGCCAGTCCACAGGGTCCCGTGCCCACCCTGCTCAGTGACACATCCCTGGGGGGACGGGGGGTTCGGACAAATCACCAGCACTCAAAGCACAGTCGGCCGAAGGGCTCAAGGCTCAGGGCCAGACCAGGTTTGCCTGGCGACAAGGGGGAGAGACGGAAGGGGGGACGGGGGAGATGGAAAAAAGCACATAGACATATGGCGGAAATGCTCTTTCCCCCAGTTCGTGTACACACGGGCCATTCCAGTAGCACCTGGAGGACCTGACTGACACCAGAGGGAGAGAGAGTCCCTGCCCCCAAGGGTATGCAATATAAACAGCCACAGATGGGAGGGGAAACTGAGGCACCAAGCGCAGCAGTGACTTGCCCAGGTCGTCACAGAAGGTCGGTGGGAGAGGCAGGAATAGAGCCCAGGTCTCCCCACCCCAGCCTCGGGCTCTAACCACCTGACCACACAGCCCCTCTGTTAGGGTCACTTGGGTTTGCAGCACATGTTGCCTGGAGACTAGAACCTAAAGCTTGCTAGCTCCACACCAACCCAACCCTGGGCAGGCTCCTTCTCCCGGGGCATGATCCTGTGTGGTGCTGAGCACTGTCCAATCCCACTGCAGTTGCCATGCTGAACTGGGCCTAAACCACAGGGCCAAATTCTAATCCTGGCCCCTCAGGGCAGATCAGCTCCAGGATTTTCCTCTTCCTTTGCCTGTGGGATCTGTCAGGAGTACGCAGCTGCTGGAGCAAGAGGAGAAATCTGCCCCCCGTGCAGCTTTTCACCCTGGGGAGCCTGGCCTGCCCTCTGGGTGTGTGTCCGTCTAGCCATCACCTACATCTGTCCTGGTTCTCACACCAGTGCCCAGGGAGGCCACACAGAAATCATCATCATGAATAATAATGGCCATAGCCACAGGATCCTCTGATGCCCTCAGGGCATCTGGGTCTTGCAGTGCCCAGCACTTGGCGCGCAAGCAGCTCACGCAGAGAGATGGATTTGTGATGCAGCTTCAACTTATTATGCTTCTATTAATCTCAACAAGGCCACAGGGATCTCCTTCCTTTTAATTATTCAGTTTACCCCTTCCCTCCCCCCCACCCCTGCACTCCCTCCCTGGTTCCTGCTTCTTTCTTCAGCCCATTTGTTTTCCCCCTTGGGATGTTGCGAACCACCATCTTTAGGGAGGGTCTCGGCTCAGAAGCCCCCGTGATCCTGGTTGCAGCTCTGACTGCTCAGCTACTGTCTTCCTCCTCGCTGGGTGTCGGCAGGGCTACGATGCTCACAGGATGGCTCGTTATGGCTTCCCTGAGCAGGGTCCCCTCTGAGCCTGCAAAGTGTGGGGGGGTGGACATGGGGGCAGAGATGGGGGGGGCTCCACTCATGCTGGTGCCCCATGAGTTGTAAGTCCTCCTAGGGAGTCTAGCTGGGGATGAGGTGCTTCCCCAGAAGTTATCTGCACCCTGATCTGCATTCAGGGCCTGGGTCAAAGTCCCCTGAAGTCAACGAGATTCCTACTATCTACAATGGGGTTTGGATCAGGCTTGGACCATACGTTAACCATGCAGATCCCAGGGGGCAGGCAGAGGGTGAGGTGGGCAGGTCTTGTGGTAATTATAAATACCTTCCATGGATAAAAAGAAATGCAGTTGGATGGTGCAGAACCTACTTAATGAATTGGGCCCGGGTCTGTATGAGGTGACACTGGTATAAATTCACTACCCTCAAGGAAGTGGCTTCAGATGTACGCCAGCGTATCGGCAGGCAGAATTTGGTCCACCTTGTTTAATAATTACAGTCTGTAACTTTACTGCGTAGCTCTTCTGTTGATCCTAGGTACATAAACACTGTGCTTACCAGCGGGAGAGGTTCTGTTCTGAGGGGGTTTGACCCAGCTGTGATCTGCCCAGGAATGAGTTTGCATTTTTAATAGACTTCATTATAGATCCAGAGACAATGTATTTTAAAATGTCCTAACCCGTGGCTGTGACCTTGCCTCCTGCAGCAACACTTAACAACCAGCGATTTCAGCGTGCTGCAAATGCCATCCTACATAGAAGGCATATTTTTTGGCCTTCGTTTCAATGTTGCTTCAAGTACAGAATGTCACAGAGGGAGGCCATCCCAGAAATTAAGTAGCAGGAAGTAATATTCTAGCAGCATGAGGTAGAGTGTTCATTTTCTTTCCCCACAGTCGACTTCACGGTGAAACTTGATAGGCTCTCCGTGGACACCCCAGAGAGTCAAAGAAGTACCAGAGCTTTAGGATGCTGGGGGGCGTGTCTCGGTGCTGAGTGTGAATGAAGGAGGGGACATTTTGTACTATGCTTCTGTTCCTCACGTCTCATGTCTTACTGCAAACACCCCCAGTGATAGGCTTCTGCTAATTCTGCGTGAAACTCAGAGCACATGGCCTAGGCACCACCTCGTATGTAAGTGGGGCTTCACAGGGGTCACATCTCTTCGGCTGGATTTCTGCACAGAGGGACTTTCACCCGAATGTGGGTACTTATAGTTTCAGTGATTGGACAGGCCGGTTTGGCAAAGCCCTAACCTTTTCTATGGGTCTGTTTGGGGTAGCATGCGTTACTCCTTGTACGTGCGTTTAGAGTTCAGGCAGGCACATTTAAAACAAAGATAAATAACTACAGTTAAGCCAGTTGGCTGAATGGCAGCTAGGGAATGGCAAATCAGTTCAAATCAAATACAAACCAGCCCTGAAGCTCAAACCAAACGGAAATGGAACCTTTGTCCAGGGCTCAGAACTGTCTCTTATTGATTTATTTTTGATGCTGTCCACCTCCCTCTTTCCTGGTTTTTGACTTGAAGCAGAAATACCAGGATGCCACACAAATGGCCGTTCCTGCGATATCTCCAGCTTGTCTTAGGCCGCAAGCTTTGTGGGTGGGGCCCCTCTCTATATGTCTGTACAGCACCTAACATAATGGGGCTCCAGAAGGCCTCTAGGCACTATTGTCATACAAATAATGGTAATAAACAATGAGAAGAGAGATTTTCAGAAGTACCTAAGGGGATCAGGAGCACATATTGCACTGAATAATAGTCTAGCTCAGGGATCGGCAACCTTTGGCACGCGGCCCATCAGGGAAAGCTGCTGGCGGGCTGGGACAGTTTGTTTACCTGCAGCGTCCGCAGGTTCGGCTGATCACAGCTCCCACTGGCCGCGGTTCGCTGCTCCAGGCCGATAGGAGCTGCTGGAAGCAGCGCGGGCCGAGGGATGTGCTGGCCGCCACTTCCCGCAGCCCCCATTAGCCTGGAACAGCGAACCGCGGCCAGTGGGAGCTGCAATCGGCTGAACCTGCGGATGCTGTAGGGAAACAAACCGTCCCGGCCCACCAGCGGTTTTCCCTGATGGGCTGCGTGCCAAGGTTGCCGATCCCTGGTCTAGCTGAGCTCAAAGGTCAGGAGGCCCCGTGGCAAACAGGCCAGCATGAAGCCAGAGAAGTGTTTAGTTCAGCATCTCAAAATTCACCAAAACTCTGAACCTGTCACAAGTTCTGTTTCCTTTGGACTCCTTTTGTCTCAGCCTCAAAAAGAGGGTGAAGTTTGAAATCTTTATCCATCCACCAAGAGCGAGGATGAAACCAGCAAATTCCACCTACTACTTAAGCAGGATTTGAACTCTGGTCCTGGCAGTTTAAGGAAATCTGTTGCCATGTCAACAACCCACATCACTCAACAGAGGTAAATGCATCATGTGCCCAAGATACACACTCAACCTTTTTCTCGTCTAGTCTATCTAGGTTCCTAGACCACACTCATCACCCTAGTATCTGCGCATAGGGAGCCACTAGTGCATCAAGCAACGTTACTAACGTCTGTCGCACCAATGTGGAAACTCGGGCACACTGAGGTTGCAACAAGGCACTGCCAGAGCTGCCTCAAAGTGCTGGTGGAACAATCTCCGTTCTCCGACAGGCAGTTTACTTTCCCGGACACGCTTTATGGTAATTTGTAACAGCTGAAAGCAGTGTTTGTGTCTGAGTATAAAATATCATGTATCCAACATTTCCACAGCTTCTGACAGAGCTCACTAAAATCCAAAGCTTTTACAACCAATTTTTCATTATGTGCAAAACTGGCTACAACCCCAGCGGCACATGTAACCCAGGTCACTTAGGCACACATGGTCACATCCTTCCTCATCCTTAACACGATTTCTTGATGCAGTCTGGCATTGCCCTGGCTTTTCACTTCTTTTCCCTGTCAGACTGAGTAGGACGGCCCCAATGTGCATCCTTAAAACCACTCTCATGCGCAGCTTTGCTGGCCAGCAATGAACAGGTGCCTGGCAACAAGAAATTCACCCAGCAAGTTTAAGCCCTGAAGGTAGAAACTGCAAAACATTCAGCTGCTCTGGATGACTAATGATAGCATTTCAAGGGTGCACCAGACACCACAATCCTTGAGGCATCTCTGTCATGTGGAAACTGAGCACATACGCTGCTGTAAAACCCACCAGTGGGAAACACAGCTGTCCTGGGGGAGGGAACATGTTCTACCCTACCTCACTGGACACGTGCTTCAGCTCTAACAGACCATCCTGGGCAGCATCCAGTAAAAGGTCTTATAAAGGCAATCACAGATCAACTTGGTTTGTATGAATGTAACACTGCACGCTCCTCAGGGAAAGTGCTGTGTCTCTGACTTGACTTCGGTCTTGTTCAATGTCGTGCACACATAAGAGATCCATCTGATTTATTATTTATCCTGTATTTTTTGCCCAGCATTTGCTTTTAGAAATTATGAAACCACATTAACCATTGGAGCAACTTACCTAAGGATGCTGTGGATTCGCCAGCACTGGAAATCTTTCAATCAATTAGGATGTCTATCTGAGCCAGACTTTATGGGCTCAAAGCAGGCGTCACAGGGGGCGGGGGATTCTGGGGTCTGTGTTATCAGGAGTTCAGAATAATAATCCCTTCTGGCCTTAAAAAAATCTATGAAAATTCCCAATGAAATCGTTTCAAAGATGGGGATTTAGGGAATTATTTCCCTCCAGGTGGGGACTCCCTCATGATCCTCTATGGAAATAATCAGGTCCCTGCTCCAAACCACAGAGGTGCTGGAGCTTCTCCACAAAACAGTGGTCAGAATTTTTTAATATGGGAAAAACTACGTATTTCCCCCAGCCTTGTTATGGGCAATGGCCGAGCCATTTTTGCTGAAGTGTCCCAAACAATGTCAGCCTGAAGCAGACACCCAGCATGGAAATGCTGGCTGGTAATGGTAATACAGAGCTGCACTGTGAGATCCTTTCTCGTCGATGCAGATTTTTCGGAAGGTGGCTTCTAATTAAGGATTTGCTGATCACAAGGGTCTAAGGCAAAACTAGCAGGGGCAACGCTTTCATTTGTCGTGTTCTGACGTGACAAACCAGGACGTCACTTACAGCCTCTGACTGTTTCATCCACTCACCCCAGAATTTGGCATTGCTGAATAGCAAAAAGGCTTTTTATTATAGCCACAGAATTATTGCAAGTGCCAGCTGCACAGGGGCCTTGACTCAGCAAAACCACTTCAACACATTGGGGACTTACGCACCCGCTTAAAGCTAAGCAGATACCTAAGTGCCTTGCTGAATCGGAGCCAAAAGCAGAATTTTGTCCAGCAGACTGAATGCCAAATGAGGAACCTTCCCCCCCGCCCCCCAGTCTTTAAAGGGGTGTGAGTCTGCTCTCCCATACACGGATTTTACCCCACTGTGAGCTCAGTGGAGTTAGTCCTGGTTTATACCAGTGTGAGTGGATGGAGAACCAAACTCTGAGCAGAGAGGTTCGACTCCTATTAAAACCCTTCGGTCCCATGCAGATCTCTCAGCTGTGCAAGGGAATGGGGTCAGAGCAGCTCCCAAGAAGCCACTGTCCCCTCGCAAGGGTCAGCGCAGCCAATGCTCATTAGTCCAGAGCTGAGGCATGTAGCAGCCATTCACAGCCTGTCTGGCCAACATGGGCCCAAGATACATATTTATTCAGGAAAATAGAACACCTCCATGCTTATTTCACCAACCGGAGCTAGGTATTTGCATAAACTAATTATGTGTGCATTGCCTGAGAGACAGGTAAATAATGCATATTTTATTTAATGAATTAATTGTTCTTTTGGTGCCTGACTGACAATGCCAGAGAGTGCAGCTCTCGATTCTTCCTACCAAGGACACATAAAACACGGCCACTACAATGCTTCATCCTCTCCCACCGCTCTGACCTGGTCACTTCTCTTGCCTGGCTCCATCACTGGCTTCTTCTCTCCTCCCATGGCAAGCCTGATTTGTGCCTTCCCCATCTGTGCCCTGCCTACATCTCTGACCTAGCTTCCTCTCACACTCCCTTGCTGTCCATGCTGCCCAAAGCCTCCCTCTGTTGCCTCCTTCCTCTCCTGTCTGTTCCTCCATGCTGTCCTGTCTGCTTGGCGCCATCTCCTTCCTGCTCTTCCTCCAAAACCTGCTTCTTCCATGGGGGTGATGCACCCCTGAAGACACCTGTCCTGCTCCAAGACTGCACCTGTTGCCAGTGCATTAAGTGCCTGGGTCTGATTCATACCATAAATTCCCTGGGCCAGGGACTGCATCTTCTTCTATTATTTAGTGAGCACCAAAAGCATCAAGGGTCACAGCCTGGGCAGTAGCTGCGTAAGTTACTCACCCCTATGCTCCTCCCTGCCAATGAGATTCAGCTCTGACCTTGGGGAACCAGCCCCACGGGCAAGAGGAGAGTTCCAGCTCTCCCGGCATGGGCTGATCTCACAGGAGGCCCGTTATGAACAGGACTAAGACAACCAGCTCATTTCACAGAGGCCACCAAAGAACTGAGAGATGATATGCATGGCTGCAGCCTACTGAGCCGGCCAGCAGCCTGGAACTGGAAGAGGTCATTATGCCTTTGAGCACTCCACTCCCCTGTCTGACTGCCCAGCGCAGAGCCCTCTGTGAGCGACTGCTCATTCTGCTTGTCTAATCCCTCAGCGCGAGAGCTAATGTTTGAATAACGGCGAGGTTGTGACCCGAGCCGCCCTGAACGCTTTCCACTCCCTGACATCATGTGAGTCTCTGACCCCTCTGGCTCTTAATGGCTGTTCTTACAGCTTCATTTAGACGTCGTGTTTGGCCAGTGAACTTATTTAACCTCAGTGGTGAAGCAAACACAGCCAGGGAGGAGCTCAGCTATGTGCTGTACATGGGAAATGAGCATCATCGCATCCTACTGGGTTTCTTGCTACTGCAATGGCTCCCTGCTTCTCTTTCTTTAATGGACATGTCCTGTTCTGCAGAGCGCTATCATTGTTTCTAGGGCAGTACAGCCAAGATCCATCCCCACCTGAGATGAGGGCCACATGGTGCTAGGCGCTGTACACACTTATAGAAAGAGACTGTCCCTCCCCTGGAGAGTTTACAATCTAACTAGGCTTTACGGACAAGGGAACCAGAGGTTCAGAGAGGGGAAGAGCCTTGCATAAAGTCCCACAGCAACATGGTGATAGCGGCAGGAATAGAACCTAAGTCTCCAGTCCATAGCCCCATCCACGGGGCCATGCTGCCTTTCCATTGTGTTCACTGGATTTAAAAAGATGAATCCACCTGATTAATGACGCTCCAGCACACACAAAAGGCAGAAGCGCGGTCAGCCAGCTGGAAGCACAGCGTTTCCTCCTATTTTATGCCTTCTCCTTAATGCTGAATCCCTGCAGTGTAGAAATAAATATGAAATACACCTCGGGACCAAACAAATGGGTTCTTTCCATTCCTGAGGCAATGGCTTCCGAATGAATTCCCAGCTAACAGGCACTTGAAATAAACAGCCCCCTGGCACCCCGCGCAAAAGCATTAATCAGAACGTGGCCACGTGGTCATAATATGTAATTCCACCAGAATTTACTGTCAATAAATGTCCATTTATTGTGAAAGTGTTAAATCAACTGTTATAAATTGTCCCTGCGGACAGATATTATGTCTCCACTACACTTACCGGTCAGCAGGAATTTCCATTAGAAACCCTATTATTTTTCATGCCGTTCTATTTCCCACATGAAATTTCATACCAAGTGGAAATTTGGCACTTAGTTTCAGCCCAAGAGAAGTTTTATTTTTTTGTATGTGCGTGTGCAAAATTTCAAGAACAACCCATTTTTCTGCTGCTTTTCTGTCCTAACAATGCCATGCCCCACAGTCTAGCAACAAGAGAGTTCAAGATGCAGTTGTCAGACAGCTTGAATTTTTAAATGAAATGTTATGGATAACTAATCCATAATGTGGGTTTAATTGCATTAGTTGTCGTTGGTGTCTGGAGAGAGAGCGAGAGCATGCGATTGCTGGCGAAAGGAGGTGGATTTGACAGCCATAAGGTTCTCTGTTTATCCATAGAACCATGGCACTGAAAGTGTCCACCCCTGCACCATCAGTGCACCCCAAACCTTCCCAAAATGAGCTTTGCTCATGGTCTGAGACCAAGTTCAGTCCCCAGGGGCCAATTCATTCATGGCTTCTCTGCTCAAGCTGCCAACCACGGGGCAATTGTGGTGGTGCTTTAATGTGATGAGAGTCATGTCCGCTTGGAAATGGTCTCAAGGCCACCAAACGCCTTTCACACAGACCATGCTTTTTGTTGTTAGGAGGGATGAAGATCACAGCAAACCCAGCAGGACAGGATGTACAATTTGCACCTCACAGTCGTAGGCTGTTCGCTACAGACCCACCTCTGGGAGATGGAAGGTAGGGTCATGCCATGAGTCGCTTGGGCTGCTGTTGCTTTTCCTACTTGTGCTTAAGGCCAGACTAGAACCAAGCCAATTTTACAAAGGTTTTCAGACTAAGCCTTTACCACCTATGGACAGCCCTGTCTGGAGCCGGGATTTCACATAGCTCCAAAAGAAACAACAAGAGACCATCAAGTAAACAGCCCGAGCTCTGTCATACTCTGGAGTCTGCACCATTGCACTGCAGACTGCTGGGGAAATGACACAATGTGTATAAAGCCCAGACAGACATATCGATAATGATGTGACGATAGCGCGGCTCGTGCACATTCCTTCATTACAGATTTACTGCAGTGAGTGTCCTAACCCCTTCTCCTGAGCATCGCGGTCTCTGGCTGCAGCCCTAGAGGAGCTAATTGCCTCAGTTCCAGTCCTTCCCCTCCTCCCTTCCCTGAATTCCCTGGTCTATTCTAGTTCCCGGACTGTGCTCAGCAGTACAGTATCTGGGCACCTTCCATTAGTGCATTAAGCAACATGACTAACATCTCCCTTCTCCTTGGATACCTTTCACAACACACATGGAAGCTCAGCCGGGATGTGGCTTCTCCCATGGGCTCTTCCCCCAAAACCACACGGGCTGAATCCCGTCTCTCTGCCTCAGGCATTTCCAAGACAACAGCATCTCCCATCAGTCTCAGTCATTCAAGACACTAAACAATCCTTGTAACATTGCAGCCTCACGTCTCAGGAAGGGGGCAATTCGTCCTGTTCAGAGGGGCCGGGCACACTTAAGTCCTTGGCCTAGGCACCACTAACGTCCTACTGAAGCCCTGTGCACCACTTAGGGGCTGCACCAGGACATCAGCACAAGACCCGTGCGCCCCACGTCTTCTATGCAGGGTGAACGTTACCTTGTATGCTCAGCACCTCACAGGATCCTATGGTCCTACCTGACTCATGCTTCTCCCTTGATGCGCCCACTTCACTGAGAAGGAGGTGGATGTCTGAGATGAAGTTGGGCCAATCCAAGCCCAGGTCTCAGAAGCCTTCACCCGATTGGCTTTCAGTGAGCACGGACTCCTAACCTCAGGGTCTCCCCCGGTGCCAATCAACTGCTGTTCCTTCTGTGCGTGATTTGCGGATGCTTCTCTGCTGAAGACAGGCCCCATCTGGTTGCACTCAAACAGTTTCCCTGTTTAATGTTTTACATAAACAGTTCTATAAAACTTAACGACCCGCGGATAAAATAAATAATGGTTTTAGATGGGGTTTGGGGAATACTGATAAATCACTCCAAGACAAGCACCCGCCAACCCAGGCCTGCTAGAAAGGAGGATTCAAAGAGCCAGCGGTGCTGCAGCTAAAACATCCCAGAGACCAGCAGCTATGCTTTGCTTCCCTTCTATAAGTTTTCCAAACGCCTCTTCCCTTGGGCCCAAGTACTTAATTTAAGGTCTGCCAGGCCATGGGACTACTTAGTAGGAAGAGTGTTGCTCAATGAATCTCATGCAACAGACTTGGGATTTCAAAATGATTCAATGGGATATTTTCCCTTCATTGTGGGGCTGTCTCCGTCAATCATGCAGTGTGGCAGCCTGTATGGTGCAGAAACCCAGAGCTACTGTGTGCCGGGAGAGGGGGTGCTAAGGCCGGTCTTCCATTAGAACGGTGCCTGCAGCGTCAGTATCACACAGACACAAACTGGGCCAGTGCAGCCACACAGACTGCGTCTCTTGCTCCTTCCGAGGGAATTATGGGAGCTGGAGTGAGGCAGCAGGACATGTCCACACCCGAGACAGCAAAACTCAGATCTCACCAGGAGAATTAATGCTGTAAAAGAAACAGCCAAGAGCAGATGCTCTCCAAGTAGTGCCTGACATGCTCTGTTCTTTATTCAGCCTAGAGGGTCAAGTCTGCATCATTAGGGGAGAGTGGCCACTTATCTTCATGTTTCCTGCCTCTTACCCATCTCCAGCACTCTCCCATCGTCACTCTAATGGGATTATGCCATTAATTATTGTGTTGTTCTGTTTTACAGGGTCTGTTCCAGGAGGTCCCTGAAGTGAAATCAGCATGAAAGACACTTCAGTGAGTTGGCAAATTAGCATGTCAGATTATTGCATTTTTGTTTTTTAGTGGGGGTATCAAAGGCATGAAGTTACAATATTCCAAAGCATTGCACCACTTTCTGCACATTGTGGAGCAGATTACTGAGCTGATGGCTGAAATAAATTATGAATGGTTATGATCCTATTCATAAACGCATTGTACCAGGTTTAACTGACCCGATCGGTATGAGTTAATCAAGGTTAACAAGGTCTCCCATATCAGCTCCTATTATTATTATTTATTTGTATTACCACAGGGCCTCAGAGCCTTGGTCAGGCAGTGCCCTCTTGCCCTGAGGCGATCATACTTTCCAAGATAATGATAAAGTCAGTGGTGGAAAAAGACCATTAGCATTGCCTAATATGAACCGTGAGGAAATTGTGTCTAGTGCAGAGAATGAGAGTGGGAATCAGGATTCCCGTGTCCATTTCCTGGCTCTGCCGCACACCTGCTGTGTAACTTTGGGCAAGTCATTTAACGTTTCCATTAAAAGTACCTGGCAGGGATGCTAATTAATGTTTGCATATTTATATACCCCCTTTATCTGAAACTTTCACAGCACTTTAAAAATTGTTATTATTTGCACTTACCAGCAGTGTGTCTAAAAAGTCCAGTCAGATTTTAGTCACACTTCCAAACCATACTGTATAAAGTGAGATGTAATACTTTCCCCATTACACTTGCAAAAGAAGTGCAGAGTAGGAGCACGTAGGTTGAGGTCCTAATGCCGCAGGAATCCTGGAATATTCTATAATATTTAACATAGCAGGTTTCTATCAAACCTGGGTAACAAAATCGTGTTTAGGGAGCACCTAAGTCTCAGCTGCTCTTGGTTCTTCCCTGTACCCCACAATCCAGCCATGCTCCAGCGAAATCCCCTTTCCTGCACTACAGCACAGCAAAGTTTCCTTTAGCTTGTAGGGATTTGCTAATGCAGGGTCCGAGTCACAGAGAGGGAAAACACAGGGAAATGTGGGGCACAGGGAAAAATCTGGGATGGCTAGGACCCCTCCCACATTCCAGTAGATAGAAATGTAGCTTCGGACAGTCTATTCCATATTCATAGATTCTAAAACCAGAAGAGACCATTGTGATCGTCTAGTCCAGGGGTTCCCAAACTGGGGGTCAAGAGGTTATTACATAGGGGATCGTGAGCGGTCAGCCTCCACTCCAAATCCCACTTTGCCTCCAGCATATATAATGGTGTTAGCTATATAAAAAAGTGTTTTCTTAAATGTATAAGGGGGGTTGCACTCAGAGGCTTGCTATGTGAAAGGGGTCACCAGTACAAAAGTTTGAGAATCACTGATCTAGTCTGACCTCCTGCATAGCCCAGGGGAGACTGTCCCTGAATTAGAGCAGATCTTTTAGAAAAACATCCAATCTTAATTTTAAAACATCCAATGATGGCGAATCTACCATAACCCTTGGTGAGTTGTTCCAATGGTTAATTACCCACCTGGTGAAAAACATGTGCCACGTTTCCAGTCTGAATTTGCCTATCTTCAGCTTCCAGCCCTTGGACCTTGTTATGCCTTGGCTGGGATTTCTCAAAATGACTCCACACCAGACGGAGGGCATCACGGAATTCCAGGCCATAATCACACCCCACGCCCTCCCAGGTTGTTGGAGCTCTGGGGTATGCAGGAACAGAAATAAGGCTCTTTGCATTGTCAGGAATGGCTTTCTCTGAGGATTGAAAATTAGAGGTGACTAGTTGCTGCTCAGTGACTTCTGCCACTGGATAGATTTGGTTTTCTGGACGGCCTGAGCTCTTGAGAAGCATTTAAGACCAGATCATGCAGTGGAACTCAGGGCAGGGTTTGACCCCTTACATTAATTTTCACTTTTAATAGAAAACTCAGAATTGTTGTATGGAGGTCCAAAAGTCACAGTGAGTTTATATTGTGCTTCCAAATCATGTACCTTTACCCTCCCTACACTCAGCATGACTTGGTTTTTCAATCTAACCTTGGACTGATCAGAGCTGAAAAATTCATTACAGCCCTGTAATATCTTCCAGAACAAGGACACGATGTGGTTCAGCTGAGAGGTGGTCTATCTTCTCTCGGCCAATTCTCTCTTCAATTGTCTCTGTCCGGCTTACTTGTTAAGGGATGTTTAGACCTTGTCTGCACTACAGAAGTGTTCTGTGCTAAGATCCATTGGTCCCCTTGCACATCTGTAATATTGTGCACACGGACAAAAGTGCTCCAGCAGATTACATGTGCTGCCAACCAAGTAGACTATGCATTTTCAGGGCTAAATCCCTGTTTACTCTGAAGTAGTTTAGTGCCAATTTGGATACACTCTGGCTGAAGTGGTTCAAACTAATTTTCCCATTACTGCTGTCCCTTGCAAAACCTCCCAGAATACCCAGCTTCTCAGAACTGTGCTGCAAATTGTGGGCTACGCATAGCGGGCACTGAAACCCAAAGCACTTAGAATAGTGCTAGTGCAAATGTGCAATGGTCCTTAAACCAGTTCAGCTTCTGGTGCTCAGTCTGGTTCAATACTCTAATGTAGACAAAGTCTTTCAGAGCAGTAACCAGAAGGATCCTGCTCAGAAGACCAAGAACACTTTTTGCCTTGTTGAGTGCCCATGGTCTATGCCTTGTCCTGCCATTCTGAGTGTGAATGGCTGATGTGTGTCAATACCTACTGTAGAAAGTCAAGGATGGTCTCTTTCCCTGTTCTCTGTACTGACTTCAGTGGATTCACTCTGGATTTACTCCAGTGTAAGTGAGAGCAGAACCTCTCCCAATGTGCTTCAAGTCAGAATGTTTCCATGTCAATGTTAAGCAGAGCATATACTGAACTTGGAGGCAAACAACACTTCTGCTGTGAAATACAGTATCAGTAAGCTGTCTGTCCCCAGGGCAACATTCCTCCTTCCTCATAGGAAAGCCAGTCACTCTTTACGGTAGGTATATAAACAGACGGGGTAATGTGGCTCATAATTAGAACTCCGCATTAGCTCTATCTCTTGGATCCTTGCAGAAGGAAAATTATTTTCAGATCATTTCTGTGAATAGTTTTTCCAAGGGACCACTAGAATTTTGTCTGGGAAAGGTTGAAGACAATTAGTCAAACCATTTTTTAGTTATGGGTGTTTTCAAGTGACACTTAGTTCTGTATCTAAATATGCGACATATTCAAATTATGTTTCATTATCCAGCCTCCATTATCTCCTGCCCCACGGCCTGACCTTCTCCAGCAACGTATGTAACATAAAAAAAGCCTCAAAACACCTGCTCAGCTGTGTGTGTTGCATTTCAAAGACTGAGGTACCAGACAATTCCATTAGGATATCATGCAGAACATGCAAAGAGGAAAAGGCTACAGAGCTAGACATCTTGGGTTAGGAGGCACAGACAAAAATAATTGCATAAAAGCACGAGGAGCTGGGCATGGTTAGAAAGCCAAGACATTGTCATTTCTTTTCTCCGTTTTTTTTGTATTTAAGGAGTTAACTCATCTTGCCAGCTGAAACGAAACAGGATTTTAGTTTCTCTAGCAAAATGAGGACTCTGTAATGTAGACTGCCCAGCAAACGCAGGCTACTGTACCCTCCCAAAGCACTAGCCACACAGGAAACCATCATAACCGACAAGGGTCACATTTTTGTCCTCTGTGGACTTCACGGGGAGCACAAATATGAAGGCCAGATTTGAATCCAAGAGTTAGCTTATTTCCTGGTAAGCAGTGAGGACACATTCCCTACTGCAGCTACCTTGACATGCCCCTGCTCTACTTTTCACCTCTCCAGTGCTTTCCAGCTGAGGCACTTGAAGCACTTTGCAAACATTAAGCCTTGTAGCACCTGTGTGAAGTAGGTAATTATTACCATCTCCATTTTACAGATGGGGGAACTGAAGCACAAACCATGTGAATAAGGTCACCCAGGGAGTCTGAGGCAGATCCAGGAACAGAACCCAGGTTTCTTGACTCCCAATCCTGTGATTAACAACAAGGCAATAGCCTATTAGCTATTCATAGAGAAGCTAATTTACTGACGTGAGTCACCCAGCAACTACATTCCCCTCACATAAGCTACAAGAGTACCGCAGCGGCTATACAAGTTATTTTGCTTAGGCAATGATTTCATATTGGCGCCAGGAACTTCAGAGGCAGTCTAGGAGGCTGAATCACTTGAAATAGATGCAAAATAGCTGTGATGCCAAAACCCCAGGGCTGCTTGTCTCGCTCCCCGCACGGTGAGAAACTAGACCCCTTTGTCATCACCGCTTCTCCTAGAGACCCGATTCTGGGAAGAAGAGCTTCACAAAAACGCAAGATTTCCTCCGCTGTCCGAGCTGGCTGTAGGGATCACAGCATGCACTGGAAGAAACACGTCTTGTTAGGAAGTTGAGGGACCTCTGGCCATGAGTTGAGGTCCCAGACAATTTGCCTTTCTGGCTGCTTTGGGACTCAGTAAAGCTGCCACTGGAAATGCACTAGCGTTTAATGGGCTCTTTTAAATGGCAGTGGAAGCAAGAACGCAGCTGCTCTGGTTGGTGACGTGGTTTTTTCCCCCCCCTTTCTGTGAGTCAGATGATTTTAGAAAATAAGCTGAATTTATAAATAAATTAAATTGTCCCCTGCGCACCTGCTCTCACCCTCTGTTCCACTGAAGGGACATTCCATAAAGCATGAGAGCAGATCATTAGAAGCAGGTAATGCCTCTGGGATTCAAGACTAGAGAAGAGCCTAATCATTCACAACTGCCTGTTTGTTACACATGCTAGACAGAGCTGTAATACTGTACAGGATTCATCTGTAGCAGACATTTGGCAGCTCTCGCTTGGAGTAGCACTTATTCACCCCAATGAAATCACTAAGCGTTACTCAGAGGAGTAAAGCTTGCAGGATTCTGGACCCTTTGCTTTTCGTCCCTATGTGTTCCTCCTCAGATCCAAGGGCAGCAAAACCGTAATTACGTTCTATATTACAAAGCATCTTTCGCTTCAAAGTCTCCCAGATGGCTGTGTTACTTGGGGTACACCAAGCACACAAAGCTCTCTACAAAGGTTTTAGGCTACACATGAAAATGGAAGAGAATGCTCTGTGTGGAGTCTGCTGGGAATGCTAATGGTGGGGTGGAGGATTAGCTAGAAAAAGAGAGGAACGTCCTATCTAGCACAATATATACCCCTCTCGCGACCATCATGTCTATACAAATACATACCCCTCTAGCTACCTATCACGTATTTATCCCAATGTTGTTTGTATTACCATAGTGCCTAGGAACTCCAGCCAGGGACCCCATTGTGCTAGGCCCAGTGAGAACTCAGAACGTACCCATTGGTCTGTCTGTCTATCAAGAGCAAACATGGATTCTCAGCCAGCGAATGTAACAGGTTTCAGGGGTGTGTGATTACCCTCTTTTTTGGGGGAGGGAGAGTTCAACAGTTTCTCTCTCCTGGGGACAGGGGGAGGCAGAGACCCTTTGCCATGGTATATCTCAAGTGCCAACCAACATTGCATCCAGACACTAATGAGGGGTCTCAGCTAAGGATGGGACTCAGACCAAACGCCCCCAACACACATCTGCCCTGAGCCCTGCTACATTTACAGACCCCAGTCCAAACTCAATCCTTACTGCAGGTATTGAGTGGCTTTTATTCTTTCCCTCATCATCAGCTGTGCTACTGGGCTGTGGCTGAAGCACTCCCTGGAAAAAGCTCCCAGTCTGGAGTCCCTGGGATCTCACAGGAAAGCCTGCTCCGGTGAGAATGCAGCTCCACAAGGTCTGGAGATGCAGCTGGGCTGGCCCCAAACAGTGACTGTTTCATGGGGCAGGTACTGGACTGATTCGGCTTGCCCGGATGTTGAGGAGCTCCACTGATTTGGCTTATCTGCTCCTATCAGTTGCGTCATAGGCAGAACTCTCTCCTCCCTGTGAAACAGGAGCCCCTGCCTCGCTGAGCCTGTATACTGGCAGAGAGCTGGGGTGCCGGCTGTCCAGCTAGTACAGACCCACCCTGGCCCGGTGCATCACAAGCAACTCTGAGGAAAACTCCTCCCGCCACCCAGGTGTGCCTCAGAAAGGGAAGGAGATGTCCCGACTGAGTGGCAGCATGCTCTAGTGGATGGGGCATTGGACTGGGTTCGGATTCTGCCACTGATGTATCGTGTGCCCATCAGCAAAGTCTTCATGCCTCAATTTCCCTGTCTGTAAACGAGGGTCAGTAGCCACTGGGGTGATTTGCAGAAGTGTTGTCGTGAATGCTCGTAAAGCAGTTTGAGGCACTGGGATTAGGTTGCTGGAGAAGTGCTAGATATTATTGTTATATGTTGCAGTAGTGATCATTCCTTCACCTAGGAGCCAGCACAAGGTAGTGCTGCCAGTAAATAAGCATGCCACTAAGCCAGAGAAGTAGAAGATATCATACTTCTGTGCTCACCAGCAATGAAGGAAACAGCCAGTGAAACAATAAAAATAAATCATGCTGATGTCCTATGGCTTTGGGTCACACATTTAGCTGCCCTGAGCTTTAGTGTGAGGTTCACCTGAGTCAAGCCAGATA
This sequence comes from Emys orbicularis, assembly GCF_028017835.1. NCBI lineage: Eukaryota > Metazoa > Chordata > Testudines > Emydidae > Emys > Emys orbicularis. The sequence goes on along the minus strand of NC_088705.1, from coordinate 2,475,179 downwards.
AGGTGATCTGTTTCTGTAGTTCCCCACAGGGGTTTATTTACTGCATCAGTTTTCTGAATGTACTGCTGAGGAGCGGGAGGGAAAATGGGTGATGGAGCCCAGCTGGGTTTTTCCAGAGGGCGCTGGCTGCTCCGTTTTAACGGGAGCTGGAAACGTAACTCCTTGCTGCCTCTTTGCAAATCCCAGACAGTGTCTGGACAGTTCCCTGGAGCCTTTCCCGCAGAGGGCTGTGAAGGGTGTAAGAGTGCAGGGTAACCACACACAGGAGTTTAGGATGGGAAGTGAGGCAGAATAGTATCGAAAATGCCCTCTGTGAAGTTAAATAGCAGAACTAGAATCAGGTCAGGACACTGAGGTTAATGCCTCCCCAGTCTTGCAAAAAAGTGCAGTGGGATTTATTTCATGTCTACAAATGGGCCTAAAATTAAGACTCCTCTGGAAGATAAGATTTAGGAGGAATTTGATTGTTTTCTCTCTTCTGCACTGCTGGGCGGCCTGGCAAACAGTTGTGTGAGAGCGAAAGCATGCCTTGTATCTAACAATTTCCCACCCTATTACCGTGCAAGCACACACACATACACAATTATTAATCACCCAGTGGCAGAGCCCCCATCACCCTGATCACAAGCGTGGAAGAGGCCTCTTTGTATTAAGACTGATGACTACAGCATCACAATTGTTAACATGCATTACAGGATTTTCTCCAGGAGCTGTGATCAACTAAGACTTTCAAATTACTGGCAGCAGCACAAGGACAACTGTGGCGGATTCTGAGTGACAGGAACGCTGGGTGGAAAAAAACATCTAGGAAAGTTTAGGAGGTATAATCAAAGATTAAAGCAGGCTGAATGGACACCCTTCTGCTTAATAGCTGGTGGCATGGTCAGCGCAGCCAGTTGCGTGTAGTGCTTTAGTGAAGGGCAAATCGTTTGCCTGGGATCTTTCAGGCAGGGGTTAGAAAAGGGATCAGAGCTGAGTCGCATTGTTTGTTTCTCAACTAGGCTCTGATGCAGCAAAGCACTTCAGGGTGTGTTAACTTTAGGCACATGCCGGAGTCCCATTGAAGTCTGTGGGATGGAAGCATACGCTCACTGATAAACATGTCCTTGCTCAGCCAGGGCCAGTGATCCCACAGCTGTAGGGCAGGCACAGGGGACGATGGTGGGGGTGTTGCACAGCACCAGCCCGGGGCATTCTGTGGCACATAATGAAGCAGGTCTCTGCATAAGGGAATTAGCCTTCTTTGGGACTGTGCTTTTTGCACCCTTTCAGACTCAGCATGGTTAAATGATGGAGCCAAGCATGCAACACGCTTGTCCGCGCTACCCCAGGCTGGCGAAACACTGCCCCTGCACTAAGGGCCATCTGCCCAGCTGGTTGATTGCTGTACATTTGTTAGCCCAGAGGACAGGCACCCTGGAAGGGAATAGTTCCATGTCATCCTGTCAGCAGCAGATGATATTTCAGAACTGAAGACACCAGGCGTTGTGGCCTACTCCCCTCGGCACCGGGGCTTGAGGTCAGGGTGTCATCGGGGGCTTGGCCAAGTAACAATAAGGAGAGGGAGGGAAAAGGGATGTAGCCAAGTATGTCAGACACTGACTGTGCAGAGAGGAACCCAGCAAATGAACTCCTCTCAGGAGACAGTCGCAAGGCAGGCTCCACTCAGCTGTGACTAAATACCAGGAGAGGTTGCATGCCCGCTTACTGAGGCAGGTGCACTTAATCCTGCCTTAGCATGGGCGGGGGTTGGACCAGAGGACCTCGTAAGGTTCCTTCCAGTCCTATGACTCCCTCTCCCCTTGGTAAGCACATTTTCTGGGACACACATTTCAATACGCTTGGCCAGAATTTCCCTCCCATTCAAACACAACTTTACACTGGACACTGAGGACGAAATGTATGTGAATGTAAGGCTGAGGTTCTGATTTTCATCACCCAGAAGTGACGGTATCTCCTGGGAACCCTATTGCCCACATAGGGGGCTTACCGCTCCTCCCACTGACGTTGGTGGCAAAGCTCCCCTTTAGTTCAATGGGAGAAGGACAGGACCCTGTTCTGTTCTTCCACACCTCCACAGAGCTCTCCTTGACTCCAGTTGGGGTGGCTGTGCATACCCAAGGGAGGGACTTGGACCGCCGTGTATAATGATTATATTTAATAGCATGACATGTATCCAAAATACTTGATAGCCGCGATCCTCAGGTCTGCTCGGGCTGTGCTTTGTGCAAGACTGAGGGCACAGAGTCTAAGGCAGCTGGTTGTCTCCGTTATGTTGTACCCCGGCCTGTCCCCATCCATCCCCCAAGCCCAGGAGCTGCTGAGGGATGCTTCCACCCCAGGTGTGACTTGACAGCCACCAGGAGTTTCAGCAGCACTGAGGCAAGTAACAGCCCCATGGGTCATGACGTTGGTCAGTGATGTCCAGGGCATTGCTGCACTCTGGCAAAGCCCCTGGCACTGGGCATGCCCCCAACATGCCCCCTGTGCCAGCAGCTGGAACTAGAAGGGGTGGTTTAGAGCCAGGATGTTACCTGGCTGGGGCAATGGTGCCCCTGGTCCTACACTGACGCAAAGGAAGACATCTGTTGGTGGGGCTAATTTATTTCTTCTCTCAATGACCCTGGAAAAGCTGGGAGAGGCCCCTGGCAACAATCAAGAATATTTGTACTATAGAGTATGTTCAGTATACGCTGGGGAAGATACAGAGCTCTGGGATGCCAGAGCAGGGGGGATGTCAGCCCACTCCAGGTGTCCTGACCCACAGTTCAGGTTGCAGCATGGTTTATCCCCTAGTTACCGGTAGCTTTACACACACGTGTCTTACTCACATGGTCAATGAGTTCCTTCATCATGCCGTTCCACTGCCCCTTCTCATCCTGTGCGCCATACTTCCCGTCCTCCACCAGCCGGATATCGTAGGTAAAGCCCAGGATGTGTGACAGCTCCTTCAGAAGGTCAATGCAGTAACCTTCGAAGCGGTCGTTCCCGAAGAGGGCTGTGTCTGACTTCCGAAACATGACGAAGGGCTCTTCCTGCGCAGCCGGGAGAGAGCGGAGCAAAGAGCCACGGTTAAGGGCAGGCTGCCAGTCCCATTGCCAGCAGAAAAGCGATGAAAGCAGGTGGCTGTTCCTGCAGGTAACCCTGCGCAATGTGACACGCATTATGCAGGCAAGGTTGGCACCACAACATGTTCGGAATAAATTAACTTTGCATGGTGCATCAGCTAATTAGCCACCTTGTTTACCCCACTAAATTTAATTTTGTCTCTTCTGAGCAGCCAACTGTTTTCCATTCAGTGAGATTTCAGAGAGAGAGAGCGAGAGAAAATAACCATTTCATGCTCTGCAAATGAAAACAAGGGCACTGAAAAATAAAAATACATAGGGGGAAAAAATTCAGCCACAAATCCCAGGCGCTAGAAACACAAATGAACCGATCCCTGGGGATTGTTGTGGACTCAGCACCATCAGGGTTCTTAAGAGCATTTGAGTTGGGTGTCTTGCCAGGACACCATGCGTGGCTAGTGGCCGGTATAAGGTTGGCTTTATTTCTTTATGCCCCCGGGATAGGTGAACAAGACAAGACAAAGAATGGGGCAGGGATTCTAGTGCTGGCCAGAGGTAGGTCAAAAGGAGACCAGCACGTGTCTTAGACCTTTTCCTTTGTAACACACCAGCACCCACTCCCATAGCAGGTGCTCCTGAGAGCACAGGTCTGTACTGAGAGGAGGAGGTGCCTAAAAGCCGAACCCGAACCCTAAGCAGGTTTCCTGCGAGCTGTTCCAAAGGGCAGGTGATCCACAAACACCTGGATCTGATCATGCCCTAGAGTATGCCAGGAACATCCCCTCCAGTTCTGACCCACAGCTTGATTCTGGCCATAAGGCAGCGGAACTGACTGGAAGAGGAATTGCCCTGTTCACTAGCCTAGTGCCCAATATGCCCCCACCCCCACTTTGGCTGTCAGTGCAGAGGGCATGCCCAAGAGTTAGGGGGTGCTCTGCCACTGGGGTCAGAGGAGCAGGCATAATTTACAGCAGCTCCAGGATGGCTCTAACTTACGCTAGCCAGCAGCGGTACTGGTGGCTTTTGGCATCTTTTCCCACTCCCATGTTGCACTGAGATCAGCTCAGCCGCAGCCCAGGATCAGGGCCCAGGACTTTTCAATAACCAGGCGTCACCCTGGCCTCTCAAGCAACAAACCTGTGGTTCTAACCCTGGGCACTTGTAGTTAGTGTGGGGTAGATGCCCATGCACTGTGGGCATATTGCATGGAGCGGATGGTTTCTAACAAGCTATGGCATATTACTTCAGGAAGGGCACAGCAAGCTGGGCTAAGTACCCCCATGCTATGTTGGGGCCTTCTCTCCCCCTCCTGAACTGTTCTCATTACTTTTGTATTTGGAAAAGCCTCTGAAAATGTAACAAGCTGCAGCAAAGTGCTGCCTTATTAGCTAGCAGACTGCAGGCAGCGCCAGGAAGCGTTGTAAGTTATAGCACGTCGAAAAGGAATGTTCCACGGTGAACTTTCTGAAACACTCAGAGGGCTGCTCTCCTCTGAGTCCAAATGATTGCACTTCCGCTAATGCTCAAAAATAGCCATTCTTTTTAGTTTAAAGATGTCCAGCTTGGATGCCTTGACAGGTTCAGAGAGATCAGGCTGATAACCCAGCTCCTGAATCCAGAACGGGCCATTACTTTTCTGAGAAAATCATGTCCACAGGCAGAAAGCAAACCATGTTTTTTTAATCGATTATTATTATTCCATTCCACACTGAAGCATTGATTAATGCCCAAGATATATGGCACACCAGGAGATTCCAGAACCACTGTTTATTACAATAATCAAATTGTCTCATTGTTACCTTGTTCTCCCTTTCTTTGCTCCAACTAGTATCTCTCATCCTACTCTTAGACAGTGAGTTTTGGGGCCAGGACCCTCTTTTCATTATATGTGGGTACAATGCCCAGCACAATGAGGCCTTGAAACATGATGGGGGCCACCAGGTACTACCACAATTCAAATAATAATGTACTAATATTAGCAGCCCTATAACAGGCTTATACACAGGAACGTTCCATCTTTCTTCTCATCTCTTGTGACGAATGAGGTCATCATATGCCAGTGAAGACAATAAAGTGTGCAATAAAAATCATAGCCTTTCACAAAGCAACACATTTGGGCTGTCAGTCATGGCAACAGAAAGGGACCAGGAAGATGTGGGAATGGCCGGAGAGAGGAGATACGTAAGGGGAGTGCTGAGAAACTCAAGGTACACTATCCAGCAGGTGAGCGCTAGGAGACAAGGGCGGGACAGGAGACCGACCTGAGGAAAAGACTGTTTATTAGACTGAACCATTGGATAACGTTACGCACAAGGCTACAGTCCTAGCTTGGAGGTGCCCCAGACCTCACCCTAGTGCGTGGAGGCTTTGCTGGAATTCCAGCAACATCCCTGCCTGTGCCTCCTGCCTTGAGGGATCCACGCTCATCCAGCACCCACAGTGGACAAACCTAGGCCATTCGCGTATGGCTGTGCAGAAAGCAGTTCGTCCTGCTCTGGGTGTTGGTGGGGACTGGATGAGAGAGAGCACCTGGGTCTGGGTCTGCTGGATGAGAAACCAAGGCTGACAACGTCATGCCTATGGCGTTAGTGTGGTGCATGCAAGCCCATTAAACTCCCTCTCTCTCCAGTCTCCTCGGCAGCCCTCTCCCCGGGAATTAGTGCTTTGTTTGTGAACCAGCTGAGTCTACGGATCTTGGTATAAATACACCAGCTCCAAAGCAGCCATCAAATGCTATTAATTTTGGGAAGCACTATAGGGATAACATACATATTTAACAGCCAAAGCGCTGAACATTAGGATGCCACTCGCTCCGTAATGTATCTCCTGGTCTCAAACGTTTCCTAGGGGGTAATTCTGATCTCTATGAACCACTTATTCACAGACTATTTCACAATTTATTACTGAAAATGGCCAGACATCCAATTCACAAGCTCCCTCGGCTTGCTAATCGATTTCTCAGTGAAGGTGCCCTCAATTTCATAACTTCACAGTTCTTGTATTGCTCAGGGAGAGTGGCGCTGGCTGCTGGGGTAATATTTCTCTTCCAACAAGTCACCGCAATATGAGCAAAAGGCAGTGGGGGTGTGTGGGGAGGAGAGGGGTGAACAACCTTTCCTGCTTTTCCTTTTAAAGATCCCTCCTCTGGCTTTTCTACTGTCATTTACACCTACGGAGAAGAGACAAAGGACAGCAGCAAACGTCAATAAAGTTTAGGGTTGTATTTTACTTCTTAGGAGCCAATTTATGAAAATGCATTTATTGCACAACTCAGTGTGCCAATCCCATCGTGCCCCTCACGCCGTGGGTCACAAGGCTGCAGGTGGCTTTGCATTAGGCATGCACGCGCCCATTCCAGCACACAGAGACGAGCAATTAGAGGGTGGTGATTTGCTCTATTGACGCTTTCGAACTGGAATGTGAGCATAAAGCTTAGGGACCTTCGTGGCAGTAGAACTGCTAGAGCGGAGAGATTAAAGTTCTGGCTAGAAACCGGCTTCCTCGCTCTGCGGATGCACCTCACTCCTGCCTTGCGCCACTCCCACTACAGCAGGGGTTCAAACTGGGGGTCAGGACCCCGCAGGGGTCACGAGGTTATTACATGGGGGGCGGGGCGTGAGCTGTCAGCCTCAATCCCAAGCCCCGCTTTGCATCCAGCATTTCTAATGGTGTTAAATATATAAAGAAGTGTTTTTCATTTATAAGGGGGGTCGCACTCAGATGCTTGCTATGTGAATGGGGTCACCAGTACAAAGGTTTGAGATATTCCAGATCCAGACCCCGGCTCAGCTCTACCAATATGTCTCGCTTCTGAGCTGACGTATCCCCTCCTCTAGCATTCCTCAGTCCTGGCCCTGCAGCTCTCACTGCTGTTCCAGCCTTCAGCCTCACACACCTGGGCTGGTGCATCATTTCAGTAATACCAGCTACCCCCATCCAATAATTTCCCCTAGTGGCACCGCGCTACGTTTTAATTAGATACAGATGGACGAGGGCAGGGCGGGAATAAGTCTCTGCTCAATCTCTTGAGAGTTGAAATAACCTCGGGTAATTCCCCCACCGCTGACCCCTGGCCTCCACCTAGGGTTCATATCACTGTGCATGGCATTTATTTTGTATTATTCACCCAGCTCTATCTCCCACTTACAGGGACTGGCTCCAGCTCACAGAACCTTGCAGTCTTTCTGCTGGGCCTGATTCAAATTCCTCAGACCAAAACTTTCAGAACAAGCAAAAAAAAAAAAATGTAAATTCAAAAGAATAAAAATAAAACAAAACAGATGCCCCCCGCCCACCCGATGGCCAGAGGTAGCCCTGCAGCACCCTGCCTCTACCTCCCCTGAAGGACTACACAGTTCACAGCATTTCAGACATACCCCTTCTAGGGTCCAATTTATTCAGGCCTGAGTTCAACACATGAGTTCAGTGTCTCTCTCCCCCGTCCTTCTTCCCTGAGCTGGGTCCAGGTCAAGTCACTCCCAGGCTTGCCCGGGCTGGAATTCAGCCTCCTGGCTCTGACTTCTCAATTCCCCTCTGTCAGATTCTTCCCTGCAGGAGCTTTTTTCACCCCTGAATTTCCCTCCTCCCTACAGCTTCCTGCTGCCCTTTATAGGGGAATGAGCCGTGCTCCATCAGGCCCCGACGAGTCTCGTGGCATGGGTGGGCCGGAGCCATTCCGGCAATAATGGGGCTTTTCTGCCTGAGGCCTCCAGCCCATAAGACCAAAGCCACCGTTACATTGTGCAAAAACTGACCCTGCTCCAGGAGCCTGAGCAGAGATGTCCAGAATCTGAGTGAGCGGGAACTGCCAAAGTGCCTTTTGTTCCAGCATTTCCCCTAAGGCAGTGGTGGGCAACCTGCAGCCCGTCAGGGGAATCCACTGGCAGGCTGCCAGACATTGTTTACATTGGCACGGCTGCCCGCAGCTCCCAGTGGCCATGGTTCGCCGTTCCTGGCCAATGGGAGCTGCGGGCGGCCAATGTAAACACTGTCTCGCGGCCCGGCAGCGGATTCCCCTGAGGGGCTGCAGGTTGCCCACCACTGCCCTAAGGGCTCTGCAGTAGCTTCTGACTGGACCATTCTTTTGAACAACTGTAGCCAGTGGGATCCATTGTTGTTGCTCCTGATGCTGATGCAAATGGCACCAGGGTGCTTTAGCTGTGCAGAGATATCTCGGGGGGGGGGGAGTGTGTGTGTGTGTGTGTGTGTGTGTGTGTGTGTGTGTGCACCTCCTGGGATCAGTACAGTATGAAACTTCCGAACAGCATGGGGGGGGGGGGGGATAAGAGGAGAAAATGACCATCTATTTTTACTCTGCAGTCTTCCTTGCAAAGCCAGGCATGAAAGCAGCATGGTATGGGCTAAAATAAGACAACCAGAGGCTCCTGAAGCACATTCACACCCGGGCGTTTGAGCAGAGCCACTCAGCTGAGAAAACGTATTGTGCCAATGAGCACAGAGAAGATGGAGCCGCTGTGTGTCAGGTGTGGGTTATTTTGATGCTGGGTGGTGGTTTCATTTTAGGAAGTCAGGCCTCATTACCCAAGTGGTCCATCTAATTCCATTACCCAGCCTCTTAACATGCCAGACCAGACCATTGCTCTGTCAAGTCCAGTATCTCCCATCCTTTCTGCTGCACTGGATCAGGTTACATAGCTACCTTGTCCAGCCTCTGTCGGGAGATGTGATTACACAGGGGTGTTACTGGACAGCAGTGTCACAGCACGAGTGCATCATTTGCAAGATAACGATGGAACAAATGTTTTTTAATTACTACCTTCCTTAGTTTTTATCACTCTTGGAAGGAGAGGGCTATCCCCCAAGCAGAGCAAAAGTCAAACATGAAGAACCCCAAGTTATCTGTTGTGCCTTGGTCAGAAGGATGTTTCAGGGACTGGAATAGCTGGAGCTGCAGGCTGGGAGTGAGGTGCATTGGCAGAGCTGTGTGTGAGCTAGAACTGGAATGGGAAGGGGTTCTTCAGGTGAGGCTCAAGGTGCATGAACAAAGAGATGGGCAGAGGATACATTTCACACTGCTTGTAACATGGCACTGGGACAAACACTTGTCCTTCTCTTTTATGAATACCCAGTTCACATGCACACATTCTTTTAGGAACCCTAGACAATATGTCGTAAAAGACGATACTCGCTAAACCCTACATGACCTAGCAGTTCTTTCCCATCTCCAACATCCATGATTCTTTGACAGAAGAGGCTCCTTGAAGGCACTGCATGGAAATTGGCCAGGAAAAATTACTGGCATAAACGGTATTTCAAACCTGATCTACGCAACCTGCCGAAGTTTCGTTATAGTTTATTTGTTCTAGGTACAGCGTTATTTCCTGTTGCTGCCAATTGGCACGGCATGACCCAGCATTGTGTAACACAGCCAAATACAAACCAATGCGACTAGTCATCATTCATTAGATGTTAAATAAAAATTCATTCTGATCTGATGCCTGCTATCAAATCCAATAGTGAAGGCGAGAACTAAATACAGTGTGACAGTTGGAGACAGAGAAGATCGGTTAAGTATCCATGGTTTGCTGGATAACTCAATTACTTTTGGCTAGGTTGTCACATACGTAGTTATGAGGGGAAAGAGACACAAGCGCTGCAGTTATAACCCGTGTGTATAAATGAATTCCGGGATAGTGAGAAGTGACAGATTGGCAGCGCTGGAGCATGACGTACCCGCAGAGCGGGTACAACACAGGCAGTGGCGGGAGAAGGACCCCGGTGGTACCCACCCCACCTCCTGGCACGGAGCTTCAACTCTGACCTTGAAGGGCCTCATATAAAAGCAAGAGGAGGGTTCAGTCTCTAAGGCCCATGAAGCCACTGGTCTCTCTGATAAGATTGGCAGCAGGGTGGCTAATTTGGGGCTTTTGTGCCCTTGGAGTTATGGGGGGATCTGTCCAATAGAAAATCTGCTGAGACTGACAAGTCACTTCATAGAGGGCCACTGAGTAGCCACCTGATGCTAATGGCAATGTGCGACAGAATGTGCCCCTCCTTAGATCAGTGACAGAGAGAGGAAGAGACCCTCTAGCCCCTTCTTAATCCCCCGAGCCACCAAGGCCCCAGAAGGGAGGACACTGAGGCATGTGTTTGCTCTTATTTTTTTGCTGTAACGAGAATAGTTACATCTGAAGCAGACACCCGCCCCTCTCCACTGCCTCTCCTGCTAGTCAGTCAGGCCCTTGCACAGCCTGTGCGGTATGCTAGTTAAGAGCCTTTCTTGCGCTCAGTGCATGCAGCCCCTCGCTGGGCCTTCAGCACGCACCGGGTCAGAGAACATACCTGAGATTCAGCACAAGAGTTGACGTGGAGGTTAAGAAATGTGCAGCAGGAACAAGAAGCAGCCTCATGGCTACTGGAAGTGGGGTGGCGTCTAGCCAGCAACACACTGAATCACTTAGTTGTTTGGCACGTGTGGACAAGGAGCAGCTGTTTCTCGGGAGTGTGGGAACAGCAGGAGATGCTGCAGCGTAGCACCTTACATGTGCATTGGCGGAGCTGTACGTGGGAGTTTGTGCAGCACCTGCTTGCGCCCTGTCTCAGCCCAGCCAGCACGCTCGCACTCTCTCTGGGCACCAAATTCCCTCTCCTCCTCGTATTCCTCTTCCTTTGAGTTCCGTTGCCTAGATACATAGGTATTGAAATGCCTCTGGGTGCAGACAGAATAGCCATTCACTCCGCACCGTGTACATCATTTCTAGAAAGTACCAGCTAGCTCCCATAAGAGCTCTGTTCAGTCACGACAGCAAGGAAGTGCCGAAGTTGTGGAGTGACAATGGTGCCATAAACCCAGGCCTGCCTGCCAGGCAATGAAAGCTGGTATCTCCACCAGGTCTGCTGTGTGCTTGGTTGTCTGGGTAAGTATTCACTGGGCCAGATTTTCTCTTGGTCCAAATCACGCTGCTGCATTGATGTCAATGGTGCCATTTTATACCAACCAGATTGACTCAATATCTTTTATTTTAACCACTAATGCAAACCCCGCCCCCAACTGTGAATTCTAACACCGATGAAAATATTGCAGGATAGTCACCCTTTATAGTGGGCTCTGATGCTTCAGAGCCATTGCTCAGCATATCCACTAGCCTTGGCTTCTCTTCAGGTGGCTAAAGTGCCCAGAGCAGCAGTCCCAGCTTGCAGGGAGTAATACATCTGTTACCAGATGCATTAAATGACCGCCCCAGCACATTCCTCAAGGCTTGATTTCCAAAACTCAAACCCCGGACAAACCAGCTCAAACTACTGGCTACAAAGCACCCATGGTCTATCCAGCTCCAGCCAGGTGGGAGGAGAGAGAACACACCTTTTTTCCATGGTAGCCTCCTCTGCACTAGCTTCCCCTTCCCTTTTATAACCCCACTCAGATCAGCCATGTGCTAGCAGGTGCCTAGGGGCCATCACACCTTCTCATGGGGCAGCCACGGGAGGTAAAATGTTGCTAACTAGTAGAGGTAAATTGGTCACCATGAATGAGCCAATATTTGCCAACCGTGTGCACATGACAGTACCTAAGGCACTGAAATCTCAGTGTCTCTTTTCTCTTGTTATCTTAAGTAAAGCGAAGAGCTGTGGTGTCTCAGGTACTGCTGTGTGGCAACTGTTGGTGCCTTATTGGTGACCAGCGCAGGTTTCTGACCTCGCCAATAGCACAGGGGAGCTAGGAGAGAGCCCCAAAACATAAGGCCAAAAGCAAAGGGACTGGCAAAGCTACTGCAGCATTGTAAAGCACCAGAGAAGTCACACATTTCCAGCCATTTATATAGGGATGAGAAATACAAGCCTGCAGCCTCCTACCAGGACAGTGGTGACAATAAGAGATCTGTTGGTTAGTGAGTCTGTGACGTTGGGTCCTCGCCCCTTGGAAATTTCCGTGATGTTCAAACCATCAGAAGGGTTCCATACTCCAACCTGAAATGAAACAAAGAAACAAATTACTAGACGCTTGACGTGTGTTGTTCAGTCTCTTCCAGGATCCCACAGACCTGGCTGAAGGGAAGCTAGTTCTGTCTTCTGTTGCACAGGCAAGCGAAGCTGAACAGACCGTGTTGGCTGACCTAAACAGAAGAGAAAGTCACACTAATTCTGCACTTGCAGACCACTCCAACAGTCACCCATGCAGAGCAGATATTACAAATACCTAATGCCTTTCCTTTTTGCTGCCCTCTAAATGGGGGCACTGATACCTGTGGACAAATATGGAGGTCCATGATGTCTAGAATTCAGGAATTCATTCAACAGTGGACAATAGCGCCATGCAGTACAGGAGCTCAGAATACACTGACCAGGAACTTTGGCCAAACCTCACAGTGATTAGAGATATTCCTGAAACAAAGATTCCCCAATGCAAGTGTCTTAAGCTTTGGTGAACAGCAGAAACCCCAGATTCTAACACTTCCAAACTTGTGAAGGGTTAAAAATTTAGATCATAATTTTGCAGCTTGGGCCCATCTCCTATAGGAACCAAAAAGAGGTCATGGGATGTATCCAAACACAATACAGGCTTTGGCTGCACACAAGGGATGTGTTCAGACAGTATTTAGAGTCATTTGTGTTGGAAGGAGTCTTGTGGGTCATATAGACCAGAGGACAGGGGCTGCTGTCTCAATCACTCGATCCTTCCCATATTGTTAAATGTGAGGGCATTGCAGCTAGGGGGGAGGAGAATTCTGGTATAGAAAAGGTTGAGAACACAGCTGGCTGGAAAATGGTATTTCTGATGAAACTTTAAAAAATAAGAAAACATTTGAGGGGTGGTTGTTGGAATTTTGGGGGTTTTAAAAAAAACAGAGAAACATAAAAACATTGGTTGGTTTCCGTTTTCAAAAGTCTAAAAGTGTTTTCATTGAAAAAACTAGCAAGTTTCAAAAGAAATAAAGAATTTCCATGAAAACTTGTTTCTTAAAAAAATAAAAAACACAGCCAAATGGGATCGAAGTTTGCAGTGCCACTGCCCTGGCTGTACCTATTTTGTGGGCAGCATCGCCTAGGCTTTCAATCTGGCACCTTCTCTGCAGCACTGGACTCATAGGTGCAGGAAATAGGGGTGCCGGGGGTGTTCCAGCACCCCTGACGAGACTTAGAGGTACATGGAATATCTGTGACTTGCATCACAATTCATAGTGTATCCTATGTATTTCCTATCTGTTACGGTGTGAAAAATGTGTCTGGTGAAGTCGGGCTCTACCATACACACTAATAGGGAAACTATAACCTTATGAAATCTCTTGTCTGGTTTGCATGGCAGGGTTGCTATCGTTAGTCAATTCCCCCATGGATGGAGCACTCATTTCCGCCAATGGAGAGAATATTGTCCCTGGATCTAGCGCACAACATGAATGTGAGAGGCGGAATTTACTCCAGTAATTAATTACGATTTCTCCATTCAAATAATTTTGTCCTAGGTGAGAGGGTTTGATTTCCCCGGGAGATCACAGTAGCCTTGCAGAGAGAAGTGCTGAGAGGCACTGGTATTAGAGAGAGAGTTCAGAAATATGAACTCCTGTAATACCCTGGATGTGGGCAGATTCCACATTCCACCAGTTCCACTCAGGGCAACTGCATCGAAGTCCCTGGAGGTCCAGACAAAGGGCATAACTTTAGTGTCATGGAGTGGAGACCAAGCCCATCTGCATTTAATTTAGCTCCATTTTGCACCAACTTGAAAACTAGTAACATTGGGAATGAATAGGAGCTGGACACAAAGCAACCGGCCAGGAACTCCCGGCTCTCCACTTCTAACGGGGGACGACCCTACAACTGCCCATCAGGGAGTTCTTGCACCTTCCTCTGGAGCAGCTGGCGCTGGTCACTGTCAGAGACAGGATCCTGGAGTACATGGACCATGCGTCTGATCCAATCTGGGAATTCCTACGTTCCTTTATAAAGTGTTACAAACAGGGGCCAAGTGTTCATTTTAATCAGTTCTCTTCTGCTGAGAGACAGCGGGCCAGATCTTTAGCTGAGGTAAAATGTCACCGTCTCTTTAAAACCAGGAGAGCTAGGACGATTTACACCAGCTGTGGAACTGGTCCAGCGTCATCACCGCTATTTGGTCCAATTCCCTTTTAAACGAATGCAAACACACATGTCCTGCCTGCCCTCCAGCTGCAGGAATAGATGCGGCAGGGGATGATACAATTCAGCTCCCCTTTCTGTCCAGCCACTATCTATATTTTACTGTTGTTAAAAGCCTTTTAACAGCCCGACTGCAAATGCGAAAAAATAAGGCAAAGAGACTTATTGGAAAGGAAACGCTTTCAGTAAAGCGCTATGTTTAACATCTGAACGCACGTTCCTCCACCTTCATGGATATAGCTAGGTAACAACGTGTTTGCCGTATTATTATTTATATTACAGTGGCGTGTAGCAGCCCTGTAGCACTAGGCGTTCTGGAAACAAAGTGCGAGACAGCCCCTTACCTGAGGAGCTCACAGTCAAAAAAAAAAAAAAAAAAAAACCAGACAAAGGTGGGAGGGGGAGCCAAGGCCGTGAATTACTCATCATCACAGAGAAGCTTAACAGCACAGCTGGGACTAGACTCCAAATCTCCTGGATCCTGATCCAGTGCCCTATCCACTCTACCACACTGCCTCCCGATTTTAGACCTGACTGATCTTTTGTAGAGTCTTTCATACCGGGAGGGATCTCACACCACTTGACCAACTCTAACCATTGTCCGGTGAGACAGCATTTTACCACTGGGCAAGCTGAAGCTCTGGGAGGGGAAAAGGCTGGCGATAGCCACGCAGAGTGCCCCCGGAAGAGTTTGACTCCTGGGCCTACCTGGCATAAAGAACCGCTCCAGTGACGCCATTGTGCTGCGCACATTTACATCTAAAGATGATCTGGCCCCTCGTTGTCCTGCTGCAACTGCTACTCCGCACTCTCTCCCAGACCTCGAGAATGCAGGTTTAAAATCTCCTGGCATATTCAAACCTTGTGGCTGGTTGTCTAATGCTGCCCCTTTGAGGCTTGTTATGCCCCCAAATAGACAGAGACAGAGACACAGCAAATAGGAACCGCAGAATATACAGGTCGATCCATCTACGAGGCCACATGAGTGATGGAAACTTGAAAACAGAGAGTCCACAGACCAATCCCATTGCGGGGCTAGGAGCTTCAGATTATTTATTTATTTATGTTTTTTGTTTCCTTGATTGTTTTTCTTTTCTTTTCTATTTTTTTTTTAAATAATTCAATCTCCCCAGCAACCTCTGGCGAGAACCTGGTTTTACTGCATTCACAGAAAGGGTTTTTGAACAATGAATGCTGTTTGGCATGAACAGTATAAATTTTAAAAGAGTTTCCGTGAACTTTCTGAGAATCCCTAAATATTTTACAAAAGCCAGGCATTCCTCCATCCTTCCTTCCAATCACGCAGCAGTTAAAATGTCAGAAGATTATTATTGTTATAGGGAAGAGAAGCAATAATATAAAGAGCCTTTGGCAGTGCTACCTACTCAGCTAAGAATCCCTTGCTAAGTTTTCCTTAAGAAAAATGAAATACATGGAACTCAAGTCTGCATTAATTAATTTAAAAATTAAAATAAAGAAAAAATGCAAATATTCCATTAAGAGAACTGTGCAAGTCGGATAGTCAAACAACATGTAATTATGTTTGGGTAATACTGCTTTAATCCTCAGAACATCCAGGAGGTAGCAGGATCAGAAGCACAATCCTAAAGCTCAACAAATATAAGCTATTATACATAATGCAAAGTACATATTGGGATTCACTCCGTTTGGCATTTCATTATTTCAGATTAGCTATTAACAATCTTAGTGTCCACAGAGATTTGACATCGATACTTTAAAACCTTTCCAGAGTAGACAAAAAGCTTTTTTTTTTAAAAAAAAAAGCAGAGAGCTACAAAATCTCATGACTAGATGGAGATTAAACATAAAAGCTGAACATCCTTGAGGAATATGCTTCAGGGTTTGGCAGTTTCCCGTGAGCATTACGTGACACCCAGTAGTAATAAATACCACTAGGGTCAGCAATTCTATCATACAGCTGAGGAGTACTATGTTGACTGAGAGATATTTTGGCAGTACTTTAAGGTTCAGATTCACATGGTATCCAAAATGTCTGTCATTTTTGCCTATTACTCTACCGGGATCATTACTGGTAAGCAGTCCACTGGTACAGGGAGCTGGGTGGGCTGATGTTACCAGTGGCACCAATCCTAGCAACCCACTTTGCAAGGTGTCAGTCAGCAACCCCCTAAGGGGAAAGCAGCAATGAATCAGTCCCCAAGGTTTCTCCCATCCCTAAGTTTGAAGGCTCTCTAACCGTGGATAGCTAGCTCACGGCACTATCTGCATCCTGCTTTGAGCACAGCCCATGCGAATAGGTGACTCTTGGTATGCATTGTCCACAGTGCAGATCTTTGTTCTATTCAGGCAACTTGCTGCTCTGTTTTGTCCACTGAATGAACTGCTCTCCCCTTGAAAATGATGTTTTAGGAGTTTTAATGCTTTGAGTATTCTTTGTTTTTTTAAACGGTCCATGAAACAGGAATGAAATCCCCAAGAGCACCTGAGAATCAGACCTGCACTTCAGTGGCATTATATCCTTGTATCCAGCAGGGATCTGTGCTAATTACAAGAATTCTACACGGTTGTGTTTGTGCAGCTACCTTGCGTCCCCAGCAGCAGGATTGCTGCTGCAAACACTCCACATCCAAATGGGAAATTTCCAATCAGGCCAGGAAACTAACCTGTCCTCATTTTTTTCGTACCCTCTCTCAGATATCAAAAAACAACAAAAAACATACATTATCATCTCCTCCAAAACTCAGGCTGCAAGTGGGCCAATCAGGGCTGTAACAAACGTGGGATATTTCCAGGCCCTAGGCAATTTTCATAGCAGGAGATCACACCGAGAGGGGGGCTTTAAAGAGCTGCTGGCGCCTCCGGGAAAACACTTCATAAACAAACTGTAGCATGTAGGCAGCACTTGGGTTGGGCTTTTTTCCCTCCCATCATTGGCATGGAAACAAAAAACAGGCTCCTGACTGCTCAGGAAGTTTCTTCTGCTTCTGCAGCTCCACTATTTCCCATGTGTGTTACCACAACAATCTTACATGGCAACTAATTGTGACAACTTGGGCTGCGGGTTCAGGGGTGTGTGTGTGTGTGTGTGTGTGTGTGTGTGTGTGTGTGTGTGTGTGTGTGTGTGTGTGTGTGTGTGTGTGTCAGGAAACAGGAGCAGAGCAATTCCAAGGCAGCAAATATCCTTACGTCGCACACAGAGGCAAAAATAGGAGCTATGGGGCTGATGCACCATTTTCCAGGGGGCCTGAGTGGATCTTTTGAAGGTTTCATAAACTCTTTAGCTAGCAGGAAGGACAAACTTTACTGACCTTTTCGAGACCATCTTCTTTGAGGCTGATGATGTCCAAGTCAAATTCTGTCCTTAATCCACTGGTTTTGTTGAAGACAATACGCCCAGTTAATCCTTCCCATTGGGCCTGTGGAAGGGAGAGAAGTCAGCACAGCAGTTACTCGGCTTCATAAATCATCGTTTGCTACTGCTGTACAGTGCTTCATTTTAATTACTCCTTACACTGATACTCTCTCCCCGACGAGCATGATTAATTAATAATCACCTCCATCATTGCTCATGCTGCAGCACGGGCTGGAGCATTCCATAAATTCTATTATACTCCTTGCCCTGATTTACATTTGCACTTTTTGTGTACAACATTGATCTCAGGACGTGTCCCTGGCACGCTGGGTCGGTGCAAAACTAGCTGTGTTTCTGCTCGTGTCTTTGCAGCTCTGACAACGTCTGGGGGACGGTGGTGGGGGGGGGCGTCTTTCAGCATTGGACAACGCCACTCGAACACATAAACAAATCTCCCTCACCTGCCTCCATGCCGGGGTAGCGCAATGTTTATTTACCCTTTGCAAGGTGCTTTGGAGTTGAAAAGTGCTAAGTATTTTCGCCTCTGTTTTTCAGATGGGGAAAGTGAAGCGCAAAGAGGCGAAGACCTGCTCGATGCTTGGAAGTTTGGGGCTGAATGCTCAGAAGGAGTTGGGCACCTAAGTTCCAGGGCTGTGGCCACTGCAATGCATAAAACTCCAGCTGAACCCGGGCAGGCATCTCAACGCACTCCATGCTTCAGTTTTTGCAGTAAAAATTCCGGAAGCACGTCTCTCCCTCCCTTGGGCCAGTGAACGTCTGCAGAGCCTGGGGATTTGAGCACTCGCCCAGCATGGGGAGATCTAGGATCCAGTCCCTCTGCTTCAATAGCTCATTATTTATCCACAGTGCAACATCTTCAATAGGAGAGACTGCAGGACTCCCCTCATCAGAATATCCCACAGCTCTCACCTGAGAGGAGGCAGATCCCCGTTCAAATCTTTTTCACCCTTCAGATGGGGGAGGGGGACTTGAACAGGGCCCAGGGATGTCCCTTCTCCCAGGTGCGTGCCCTAACCACCAGGCTGACTGTTATGAGGGAGGTTGCTGTCCTTCTCCCCCCTTGTCCTGGGCTTCATGCTAAAATGGTATCGGGACCCTAACTCCAAAGCGGGGTCCTGGCTGAGAATCGCAAGCAGAGCTAGCGCTCCCTGCCACCTGGACTGGCCCCGATCTCTGGGAGGGGGTGGCACTTCACACCCCTCTCCCACTGGCTGGCTTGGGCAGCTCCCTGCTTAGCCTGCTGGCTTTTGTGAATCTCAGTTTCGGTGCCTATCTCTGCCCAATCATTGTATAAAAACAACGAGGAGTCCGATGACACCTTAAAAACTAACAGATTTATTTGGGCATAAGCTTTCATGGGTAAAAAACCCACTTCTTCAGATGCATGGAGTGAAAATTACAGATGCAGGCATAAGTATATATTGGCACATGAAGAGAAGGGACCTTACAAGTGGAAAACCAGTGTTGAAGGCCAATTCAGTCGGGGTGGATGTGGTCCACTCCCAATAATTGATGAGGAGGTGTCCATACCAAGAGAGGGAAAATTGCTTTTGTAGTGAGCCAGCCACTCCCAGACACTATTCAAGCCCAAATTGATGGTGTTAAGTTTGCAAATGAATGTTTGAAGTGGGTTGTTTGAATAAAGAAGTGGGTTTTTTATCCACGAAAGCTTATGCCCAAATAAATCTGTTAGTCTTTAAGGTGCCACCGGACTCCACATTGTTTTTGTGGATACAGACTAACACAGCTACCCCTCTGATACTTTGCATTCATTGTATAGGCGCCTAGGCCACTTAAATCAGGCAAGGTGAATTGCAGTGATCTTCCAGGCACCTAGAAGTCAGTCGTTATGAGGCTGAGCATCACAACCCCCAACCCCTTTCGAGCATTTGGCCCTTTGCCACTTTTACTATGCCAGTGTTTTTACAGCAGCAACCCTGCACCCCAGGGTAGACTCACATAAAAGGCTTATGAGAGTAACTCTTGGTCCACTTTGGCAAAGAGAAATAAGCTCTTTTGGTACAAAGCACTTTATACCAATCTAGGAATTTTACCAGCATAACTACGTACGTGAAACTTCGCAGCCCTAACTAGTTACACCCCTAAATCTTTTGAAGTGTACCCCAGGCCTCAGTGACTAGTCCAGGGCAGGGCCGGCTCCAGGCACCAGCTTGCCAAGCAGGTGCTTGGGGCGGCCACTCGGGAGAGGGGTGGCACTTCCAGCTATTCGGCGGCAATTTGGCGGATGGTCCCTCACTCCCACTGGGAGCGAAGGACCTCCCGCCGAATTGCCGCCGCAGATCGCGATCGCGGCTTGCTGCTTTTTTTTTTTTTTGCCGCTTGGGGCGGCAAAAACCCTGGAGCCAACCCTGGTCCAGGGTGGGAATTAGACCTAGGGTGACCAGATGTCCCAATTTTATAGGGACAGTCCCGATTTTGGGGTCTTTTTCTTATATAGGCTCCTATAACCCTCCACCCCCGTCCCGATTTTTCACATTTGCTGTCTGGTCACTCTAATTAGACCTCAGTTGCTCCTGGCTTCCAATCCTGTGCTCAGACCATTTGAATATGTTTTTCTCTGAGGCCTGCTGATGGTAGCACCAGCCAAATGCATCATTAAATAACACCATTACAAAACCCAGCAACGACAAAACCCTCCCACTGCTTCCCACAAACTGCTTATTTCTTCTTTTAAAAAATAAACATAAATAACTTCAGATTCTTTGGACTTGGGAAGTCAGTCACTGAACTTCTCGGCCCCAGCTCAGAAGTCCATCCCTGTTCAGCAAAACACGTGAGCACACGCATAAGGGTTTGCACTGGCCCCCTGGGCACGCAGCTGTCTTGAACTGCAGCCCCCTTCTGGGGCGGAGGGATAGCCCGGCATGGTGGGGCAGGGAGATCTGCAAATGGATATGGAGCCAATCCCACTTTGATGAAAAGTGCAATGCTATTGTCACTGCCTTTCTGTCTCAGAGCGACTCTCCTGGTGTTTTAATAAACAACAGCACAGAAATTAACCTCCCTGGTTTAAGGGGCAGGAGAGGTCTGAAGAATGGCTGCTGCTCCTGTAGGCTAAGTGGTGATTAATGTCACCGCAGTGTGCAGTGCTGGCCCTGGAACGTCTAGGGACAGCAAGGGGCAATTCTTCTGCTGTTTCTTGTGACATTTCCCTGAATGCAGGACACCCGGATACCATCCTCCCATACACACCAAGTGAAGTATGCTTGCCACGCTCTGAACTTTAGGCTGGTATTTCCCTGTTCCCTTTCCGAAATGCCAGACTGTTTGCATGCTTTACTGGTTTGACTCATTCCACTTGCGGAGTTCATCTGCAGCATGCTCTTCTCTAACAAGTGTATGTCCCTGGGGGGATGAGCCAGAAATAGCCCCTGATGATGAACGTGGCACAAGCTGGGGGGATGACTGGCATGTTTCCCAGATCAAACCCCTTCCACTCTCCCCCGGGACACGCCTGGTTAATTCCTGAAGGAATGCTGCCCCCCACCTCCCAGGCCTATTGCCCTGTGTGTTTGGGGACGGCTGCACTCAATTTGCCGAGTTGAGCATGCAGGTGGGAACTACAGCTGGGAAGTTCTCTGGGACCCAGTGAACACACACAGTGTTCGAAGTACTGAGTCGGAAACAAACACAGATGTGTATTGAGCGCGTCACCTCCTCGCTGAGGCTCTAACTCTCCCGCTTCGCCCAACGCCGGCAGTTGATGGAGCTGGCAGAGCAGGGAGGCGTCACATTAATGCAATGGCACAAGGGAAGCGGAGCGCAGGCAGGGGCAGATAGAGCCAAGGAGAGCTCCCCTCCTTTCCCTGGCAGCCATAGGCAGCGCTCCCTCACATCGCCCCCTCTTCCTCAGTCTGCTTTACCCCTGAGCCCAGAGACACGGCACCTGCCTGTCACCCAGGAGGGTCTGTCTCCCCTTTGCTTTCTCATTTCCAAAATAAACTGGGACAAGGAAGGGTCGGCTCAGCCGCTTCCCCCACCTCCCCTCCCCAGAGCACCGACCGGGTTCTCCTGCCCTCTGCAGAGCAGGTTGTTCTGAAGCTCATTTGCGTTAAATCTCTCGCTGGTGCTGGCCTCAGGATGCCCTGTGCTTGGGAGGCCCTCCCATTTCTGGAGCCGTAGAGGGGGTCCAGTGGGTTGGCACGGAGAAGGGAGGCCAAGGGAATATCGGCCTCACCTCCCTCTGCCTTGCCCATTGGTCCTGGCTTCCTGCTCCCCTACGAGGAGCAGGTGCTATCTGGAAGGTGATAGCAGCCTGCTAGCCAACGAGGCGACCCGCCTGGCTTCCTCTGATACGTCAGCAGGATGCCGAGCTGCCCAGTCTCATCCCCGTGTCCTGTTTGGCTGCTGCTGCAGTGAGAGGTGCCCAAACCACCCCCCGACATTCTCAGGGCAGCAGTTCCCACGCAGGACGGGATGCCCTTGGCGAGTGATAACAAGCCAGGCGGTGCCCCTGGCGAATCACAGCTCTGAAAAAATCCTGCTGAAGACAAGGCCTGAGTGTGTGTTTGCCGGTGTGGCACGAACAAACATTGGCACAATTCTCTACGTGAGCAACACGGGGCTAAGGGGCCTGGTCTCTGCAGCGGGACATCCCTCTGCATTTGCTGTTTTGTCCTTTCCGGCGCTCAGAAAGCACAGTTATTATGTGTTTTGGCTGCAGCGGAGGAAGCTTATCCCTGCAACTAGCTGACAGAGTGCCAGGAAGGGGAACAACAGGCGGGCACTGGAGTGGAGGGCTCAGAGTAGTTTGCAAAAGGAGGCAACAAATGAAATTATTCAACACTCTCTTCTGGCAGCCGGCAGGAGCAGCTCCTTGCAGAAGGGAACAAACCGAGAGAGAGAAGAGGAGATTTTCAGAGCCTGCGAACTGGCAGTTCAAGGTCCCAGTAAAATGGGGATAATCTTTCCTTTCTCCCGGCCTTGGTCTGTCTTGTCTATTTAGATTGTAAATGCGTCAGGGCAGGGACTTTCTCTCACTCTGTGTATGTACAGGCCCTAGCACAGGGGGACCCCGATGGGCCCGTAGGCACTACCACAATACAAATAAGAAATACACAATAAATAATGATCTTTTAATTGACTTTTCTGCCACAGAAACAAGAGAATTTAGTTTAACCATTGCAAAGCCTGGGAAGAAGAGAGAGAATTATTTCCACGGCTCCAATAATAGCATAAAATACTGTGGCCTGATTATACTACTCCTAGGTTAAAAGGCGCAGCCAGAGCAGTGTAAAGGGGCCTTTATGTAAATGCGAATCCAGCCCTTAAACCCAAAGATGCTTGCACCTATCTACTGGCAGGAGCACATCCCAGCCCCCCAACATGCCCTTTGCACAGCACTGGGGAACTGCCGCTCACCCCTCACTCTTCGTTAGTGTTTTCAGCCCCTCTGCTATGTACATTGGCCAAACTGGACAGTCACTACGCAAGAGGATAAATGGACACAAGTCAGATATCAGGAATGGCAATACACAAAAACCTGTAGGAGAACACTTCAACCTCCCTGGCCACACAATAGCAGATGTAAAGGTAGCCATCTTACAGCAAAAAAACTTCAGGACCAGACTCCAAAGAGAAACTGCTGAGCTCCAGTTCATTTGCAAATTTGACACCATCAGATCAGGATTAAACAAAGACTGTGAATGGCTATCCAACTACAGAAGCAGTTTCTCCTCCCTTGGTGTTCACACCTCAACTGCTAGCAGAGCACCTCACCCTCCCTGATTGAACTTACCTCGTTATCTCCATACTGATTTATACCTGCCTCTGGAAATTTCCATTATTTGCATCTGAAGAAGTGAGGTTCTTACCCACGAAAGCTTATGCTCCCAATACTTCTGTTAGTCTTAAAAGTGCCACAGGACCCTCTGTTGCTTTAGGCTAGGATCGTCTCCCAGGGAGGTGAGCTACGTTACACTGGCAGGAGCCGAAACACAGCAAGTAAGCAGAGGACAGGCCTGGTAAGAAAGTAGCTCCCTGAAACATGCCCTGCGTGGCTGCTCTCACAGGTGCGCTCCTGGCCACGTCTTGTTCCAGCCTCCCCGCAGGGCTGTGATTTGGTAAACTTGCTGCTCGCAATCACCAATGTTCTGCTGCTGTTTGCATGCGTAAGCCAAACAAACAGTTACGTGGGCTGAACCCGTGGAATTTATAATTACACAAAACAGAGGAAATGAAGTTCCCACTTCACTTCCCGGACTCCCATCTTACTAAATCCACCGCTCTGCCAAAACTGGGCAATCAGCACACGGGCAGAGATGCAAGACGCTGCCAGTTTTGCCACCAGACCTGTGTCAAGTGCTTTTTGTGGACACCAACCAACTGTTTCTGCAAAAGGCAAACAGCTCTCGCTCTGCTAGGAAACCGCCTTGTAAGGAGAGCAGCCCAGAGCAGGCACAGGTGAGCGTCTGTAACAGCACTGGAGATTTTAGCTCATTTCTCATGTCTTGCTGTGACCCCACTGAAACTATTCTGAGGATGTAAGTGAGATGTAAGTGGTGCATAAGCCTCATGCAAGCCTTTTGCACAGGGGTGAAGATCAACCATCTGCAAACATTTAACAAGAACTGTAACTCACAGTGGTTTACACTATCAGTTTTTAGATCAACAAATGCACTTTTACAATTGACTACTGAGAGGCCCCAATCCAGGCCTGGACTCTCATTCACAGACACACTTGGGGTAATGCTCTAAAATGCCTCCTGTAAAAATATTCCAGTTCACCCAGAGCTCTGGCTGTGCTCCTGGTTAGGAGTGGAGTTTTCACACACTATTCAGCTGCATCAGGGATTTTTTTTTATACCAGGCCTCAACATGCACAGATCAAAGCAGCCCACCGATGGATGGGGCACCAGGCATCTCCAGCTTCAAATGGGGCCGACAACATGTGTGTGGGGACATTCAAACAGTGACAGCAGTGGCTGGAGACAAAACAGGCAAAGGGTACAAGCGCAGGGTCACACCTGAGCTAGGAAGAGAAGTTGGGGTTCTCGCTTCCCAGTCCAGGATCCTATCTACTGGACCACTGTGACTGGTCAGGTTTAGCCCTGCTCTCTCTCCACCAAAGTCAGGGGTGTTTCACCAGGATTCAGGTTAGCCCAGCAATGTAAAGACTCTGGTTATTGGCCTTTATCAGATGAAAGCTACAAACAATCTGACTCCTGGATCCTTGTTCCCATCCATCTCTGCAAGGGTTGTCTGTAGTGCTCGTAAGTGCGTTGTCTAGCCACTGTGCAGCTCCTAATTCTGGGTTCTGAACAGCTGCTCCCCACCCCCACGTTGCCGCCGGAAGGTTTGCATCAATAGGAAGGAAGCTTTTACCTCTTTTATAAAATTCATAAAGCGGCCCCCGAACCTCCAGGCTTTGTGTCGATGGCACTGCAGGGAGTTAACAGTCATCTGTGGGGCTCGCTGGTAGCACACTGAGACGATGTGAACTGCGTCGTACAACAGGGCAGCATCTGTCTAAAATAAAGGGGAACAGCATTTGGGTTGATAACAGTTCCAAAGCAAAAAGGCACTCATGCAGCAGAGGCAGCAAAGAGTCCTGTGGCACCTTATAGACTAACAGACGTATAGGAGCATGAGCTTTCATGGGTGAATACCCACTTCGTCGGATGCATGTTATGCATGCATGCATGCATCCGACGAAGTGGGTATTCACCCACGAAAGCTCATGCTCCAATACGTCTGTTAGTCTATAAGGTGCCACAGGACTCTTTGCTGCTTTTACAGATCCAGACTAACACGACTACCCCTCTGATACTTAATGCAGCAGAGTGATTTGGTGCTGGTTCCATTTGGAAAACCCATGATCCATCTCATGCAAAGCTGCAACAGCTTCTCTAAATTGTCCCCCAGTCGCCTCTGTCTTCTCACCTGCATCCTGACATCTTTCCTCCCTGGCGTCTGAAACACAATTGCAGACGGCTTCCCTGGGGGCAGGGCTTTCGGCACTGAGGGGTTGCATCCTGCCGGCGGATCAGCCCGATGCTGCTGATCGGTTTGGGAGCTGCGGGCCAGGCACCCGCCAGCACATGCACAGTTGCCAGCAACAGGGGGCTGAGAGCATTTATGAGGAAGGCCTGGGTACAATGGTTTCATTGGAGAGCAGACTGATGGGACAGTTGGCACCACTGGTAAAACGGGGGGAGGAGGGGGCTGGATAAATAAAAAGCAAAGCCCAATGCAAGAACCAGCTGACCACTGCAAGGACACCTACAGTCACACTGACTCCTGGCTAATTGAGGGATCTAATTGTTCAGCCCTAGATGAGTGTAATCAGAGGCCTCATATCCGGCTCCCATTGAAGTCAACTGTAAAACTCCCATGGACAGAAAGGGAGCAGAACGTAGCTGTATTCTCTACATCGTTACAATGGTGAGCTCAACGAACTTCTAGAGAGTCATAGGTTTCAAGGTCAGATCTGACCTCCTGTATGACACAGGCCATGGGAAACCTTGCTCTATGAGTCCTGCATGAAGCCCATAACGTCTGTTTGAGCTATAGCGTATCTTGGAAAAACCCTGCATTATAACCAAACAAGCAGGTCCTCAATTCCCCTCTGGGGGGTAGATTTGGAACAGTCCATTCTTTATCCAAACAAGAGCTGATCTAAAAAAAGTAATAATGTTTCATGACTCTGTGCGGAGGGAGGGTCAGAGAAGGGGGGAGATTTTTTGTTTCATTTGGAATTATTCCTGAATTATTTCTGGATTTGGACAAAAAGTTTTTGGATAACATTTTTTGTTTTGAAATTTTTCATTTCATTTTGGTGGGGGAAAATCCCACTCCACATTTGTAAGTTTTTGTTTCAAAATTGTGGAAGAAAACCCACCTTCTCACACTTTTTTATTCTTCCCTCCACCAGGGTTAAAAAAAAAGAGAGAGTAATCATAACTGGTGGTGAGGGGAATTTCCCCCCTAATTTAAAAACTAAAAACGTTGTCAAAAATTAAAAACTTTGGTTTAAAATAATTTTTGTGTGAAACCCCTTTAAAAAAGGCAGAAAAAATTTCAACCACTCCTAACCCTTGTCTATCAGGACAGAAAATATGTCTTTCGCTGAAATTTCAGACTTCAACAGAACTTTGAAATAGCTACAGCTACAGAACAGCAAATAGGTTTGCTTTTTGGGCAGAACTTGTGTTTTTGTTCTTTTCGTTTTGTAAATGGGTAATTGTTATGTACACAACAAAGAAATTCTTCAGAACAGAAGGTTTTTTCCAATATGTGTTAGGTTACATTAAAAGGCCATAGTCATCTCTGTAAATCACAGACTACAAGAATGCCATCTCTCTATCTACGTCTTTTTTAGATATCTCTAATGCACCTACCACTGTACTGTCTACATGTCAGACAGAAAAGATTGCTAGCCCTTTTTAATGAAATGTCAGACAAATAGGGGATATAAAAAGGTTTTTTTTTTACTGTAGCCCGTTTTCTTTGAGGATCTCAAAGCACTAGCACTGAAAAATAGTGGTACACCTCTACCCCGATATAACGCTGTCCTCAGGAGCCAAAAAATCTTACCAAGTTATAGGTGAAACCGCATTGTATTGAACTTGCTTTGATCCGCCGGAGCGCGCAGCCCCACTCCCGCGGAGCGCTGCTTTACCGCGTTATATCCGAATTCGTGTTATATTGGGTCGCGTTATATCGAGGTAGAGGTGTATCTCTATTTTATAGATGGGAAAAATGAGGAACAGAAAAGTTAAGTGACCAAGGTCATGTAGCAAGTCAAGTGCAGAACTCTGTTCTCCTGACTCTTAGTCCCTGTTAGAAACACTAAACAACACAGAGAAGTCAGAACTGCCCTCATGAGAAAACAAAAGCAAAGCATCCCCATTTCAAGAAGAAATTTCAAGGTGAGGAGTTGGACTCTGAGTAAAAATCCCCCCACCACCCTGGTAGTTTTTCTTGGGCACTGGTGCCGTGAAATCTTCACTCATGTGGCGATGCCTGACAGTCCTGCTTCCATGAAATATCCATGATGAAACTGGGAAATTTCAGGCAGTGGGGGCCAGGGGGCTATTTCTGTACAAAGTGACAGCGAGTGAGGGGGTGTATGGTTTGGAATGGCTTTGTGACACAGCACTGCACCCCACCTCCAGACACTGACAAAGTGGCATTTTTTTTCCCACTTCTAAAAGTGGGATGGGGGAAAATCCCACTAGTGAAAAACACATTCCTCGCTGGTTTCACAAAAGTGGATGCCAAAGACCCAAGAATAGCAGCCACATTTGTAAAAAATCAAACAACATCGCAAACTACAGAGCAAATCTAACAGTGGAGAAAATGCTCTGTCCCAGCTTGGCAATCACTCCCATGACCTTATTCCTCCCAAGCGTGAAGAGCAGGAGCCTGGCCTACATCCTGCTGGCGTAACTTGACAGCACTAAGGGACAGGATACTGGCTCTTGTAAGTCTGAGGGATACTGGAACACGTTTAAGCACACAGATGGTGTATAATTATTATTTGTTTTATGGTGGTGTGTACGGGCCCCCGCTGAGAGTCCATTGTGTTAGACACTCTACAAACACATAGGGAGAGACAAGCCCTATCTCCAAGAGCTAAACAGACAAGAGAGGCATAGGGCAGGAGAGAAACAGCTACAGATCAGGAAAGAGACTTGCCCAAGCTCCCACTGTAGGTCCCTGGCAGAGCTGGGAAGAAAGCTGGTGCTCTCCCCACTAGGCCAGGCTGCCTTTCTGTTCTATCGCATTGTCCTGGAATACTGGAGAGGAGTAGGAGACAGCACAATATTCTACTCCGAGCGAGCAGGGCGAGTTCACAGATACCTACAGCTAATGTGCATTAGCCATGAATTCTCATGTGGAGCCCTCTAGGCCAGTCCAGTCACCAAACCACACTAGCATGGAGAGTGCAGTGTAAGCCAACCCAAAGGTCACCAGCGGTAAAGAACCTACATTCCAAGAAAGGATTAAGGGATCTGGGCTTTGTTCTCATAGGAGAGGAGTGAGCCTCCAGGTGCCGAGGTAGAGGTTTCCAAAATTACAAAGGCAGAGCCAGGGTGGCTGGGGATAAACTCCCCGCAAAGCTGAGGGGTGTTTCGAAAGCAAAGGGCCAGAACGGCAGGTTCAGTGCTAGCCTCGGATTTTGCAGTCATGGTTTTCCACCTGTGAATAGCGCCTGTACTCAGAGTTTCATGCCTGTGATGGGTTATACCCACAAATCCGGAGCTGGGAGTTCAGCATCCGAATGCTACCCCATGTGCCTCTGACGATGCAAACTCAGTGAGCAAATTAAGGCGTAGCTGAAAACCAGACCCACCATCCAAACTGTATGTGGGAGTATAAGGAAATCAGGCAGCACGTAGCCTGCAATAAGCTACCAGAGAAGGCACCGAGTTTGAAAGACACCTGACTTAGCTGCTGGAGGAGAGGCTGGAAGGACATGATTCTGAAGCATGAAGGTCGGGTGAACAGCAGTTCAGACAGGGCTGGCTCGTTAAACCCCGTGGCCTCTGCATGCTCCTAAAACGGCTTCTGTTCTTATCATCCACCACTACGGCAGATATTGCAGGGTGCATTTGAGTAGAGTGCAGCATGCCCCAGTATGCTCGGGTAGCTATGGAAGATAGTGCACCCATTGCATAATCTAAAGATTGTTTAAAACAAAGAGGAAGCTCTTAAATCCCCAATGCTAGTATTCTGGAGGGTCATATTTGGTAGGGAGGAAGGACCCTAAAACCGGAGGTCAGAGAGCTTTGTGACCTTGTTATGGAGAAGAGATGGTAAACAACCAAATCTTAGTGCCCACATAACAAAGGGTTCTACTAACTGAGGTCTTGTCCTACATTCAGTGCAACAGTCTCTCTCCGGGGTCATGCGAAGCTAGGGGTACGTGCCGTATATAAAAACAAAATAATTTAGAAGATATTTTGGGAGAAGTGTTGGAAGAAGAGGAAAGACTCAAAAAAAGTCAGGAAATGCAGGAAATAGGGAGAGAGCCCGCTACAAGGAAAATTACAGCTGCAAGAGAGACATTTTTAACTGGGGAGCGATTCCCAGAGTCTAAGGCCAGAAGAGACAATTATGATCATGCAGGCTGAGCTCCTGCTTCACACAGGGCAGAGAACCTGAACCAGCAAACTCCTGGAGTAGAGGGAATTATTTTTGCAGGGTCCTCCTTCAAATCTCACATGTATGGAGACGGAGTAACATTACTCACAGTTGCCCTGTTTGCTTCCAGAGCTTGGGGTCTCCACTTCTGAAAGCCTGGCCCACCATGTTGATGTTTGGCATTGACCAGAAGACATAAAAAGGGAGAGAATTCTCGCGTGTGTCTGGCTCGTTTCTCGGTTTAGTAAGTGCTAACGATGCAGGAGGTGGGGGAAGGGAGGGTTCCGATGTCTTGGGCAGAGATGTCTGATGTTAGAAGGATGCTGCTCTTAGCTGCAGAGAGAAACTTTCAGCTCTGCTGGAAGGAGGCTTTCTAAAAAATGTATTAGAAAGCACACAGCATGCTGGTTCAGTCCTTGCTGGCGAGGAGAGAGGCTGGAAATCACAGCCAGCGTGCAGGCATCACTGCAGAGTAGCATTTTATCATAATGCCCCATATGTGACAGGCAGAGCAGGAGATTAACAAGCCATATTGGGGAGGGGGAAGGTCATGCCAGTGCCTCTGGTTATTTCCAACTGTCTTGCTGCAACGGTAGAAGTGCTGCTGCTGTCCTCATTTCTGCCAGCCGCCAGGCCACGGGCTCCACCGTTGCCCCAGATGCTTGGCTCCTGATGTGCAGAGAGAGAGAGAAGTGTCTCACGAGGAGATGGGGCTAAGGAAGCAGACTCCTTATGGTCAGAAATTAAGGCCTAATGCATCCTTCCCTCAAGTGTTGGGAAATCCTCCAAACCAGCCACCAGACGTCTGATCCGCCCTTGCCGGCTATTTCTCTCTGACACCCTGAGCAGACATGGACAGGGCGCTCCGGGGGGGATTTCTCACACTGCCTTTTTCTCACTGTCACTCCCCTGGAGGGCTCCATATGCAGAAATTGGAGTCTCTCTCCGTTTTTCTCACCCCTCCTTGATGTACCCGCTGAGTAATACGACCCAAGCTATGAAACGAGCCGTCTCTGGGTGCCCCTCAGAACACTGGAGCACTTCCTCCTCTGCTTGCCCATCCCTAACGAGTAGCACCATCCCGAAATGCACACTGTAAATAAGGCACCTTCTAGTCCCTCTGGAGTCTTGGGGCCCCAGAGGAGTTGGAAGCCCAGAATGTGTCCAGTTGGGGGCGTTGCTTGCTAGGGGCCAAAGGCCGAAGGAGAATGGTGGAAGCCTCCACTCAGAAGTAACCCTCAGTGACAGGTGGGATGCACTTCAAGGAGGAAAGGACGCTAATGCACTGGTGAAAAGATCCTGGTAGGCGTGAAGAGGCAGGCCAGAAGGAAGCCAGGCAGCACTTATGTGGGGTGAGGCATCCTCCCAGTAGTAACTATTGGGAACGGAGCTGCTACCAACAGCAGCAGCATTCCGGGGCTGCAGGGAACCCCGGCTCCCAACACAAGCGTGTCAGCTCTGCTCCCATTCTCCAGATCACTCACTCCAAACTGCAGGCCTTATCCTGCCAGGTACTGAGCTCCCAGGGAAGTCTGTGGAAGGCAGGGGTGCTGGCGAACCTCCCAGGAGGCATTCAGCACCTTGCAAGATTGTGCCCTGTGAAATATCACACCGCTGTCCTGAATCTAACCCAACCCTCTGGTGAGTTCCGTGCAAGAGCTTGTCACAGTGGCAGGCACGTCCCTGGTGACATGGCTCACACTGAACGGCACGAGCATTCTGAATTCCCAGTGCCTGTTCTCAGGAGCAGGTTCTCAGGAGCAGGCGCCCGCCTGCCCCAACCTGAAACGCAGCTTGTGCAGAGCAATGAGGAGAGAGTTCCCTCCTCAGCCTGGGAGCGCCAGGGTTTGTAGCACATGCATCATGTACCTTTCCAGTTCAGCGAGCACTGTGCATCGGGCCGGCGCAGAGAAATCCAGGCGTGTTCCAACAAGGAATACAGTATCGATCTGATAAAAGAAACAGCTACTCTCCTTTGCCTCTCGTTCCCAGCACATACTGTGTGGGTTTACACTGCACCTAGTCGTGGTCACTGCATGGCCCAGCCACGCGGCAGCCTGAACTAGCAGCTTCTAATCAGTCGATGTGCATCCAGATTTTGTGGAGGAGACATGACAGGGGGTTGCACCATTAAGACAAGTCATATAGCTGCACGGAAGCTGCGGCCCCTGGGCATGCTGGCCAACACAGAGGGACTGTAATAAGAGTGGGACAGTACTGGGACTGAAGAGGTTAAACCATGGGAGCTTTCTTGTATTTAAGAGGCAATTTCAAGAGAGGGCAACTAAGTACAGGAGGAAGGATCCCTGGGATGGGGTGTATTGGGACAAGTTGGCTGAGATGTGAACCAATGAGTCTTTTATTGTATGTTTGTACAGCACCCACTGGAGCCTCTGGGTGCTAGAGAAAGGCAAAGAATTACTGTTATTCATAAGAAATAATCACAAGAACAATAAGAACAATTAGAGCTGGTCAAAATGTTTCCAAATTTCAGAATTAAAAACAAAAAAGGAACAATTTTCTTGACATTTCCACAGTTTTCTTTCAGTTTTTTCTCCAAATTATAGGGCTGGTGGAAATTTTTACAATTTGAAAATATTGACATAAATGTTTGTGGGGGTTTTCCTGACTGGCTCCAATACTAATAAATAATGCTCAGAGCCATTAATGGACTTCTGCACGTTCAGCATAGGCTTCCAGGGGACTTATCTGCAGCAGGGGCAGCTGCAAAACCCTCAAGACACCGAATGTGCATTTCTCTTGTACTCAAATCCTTGTCTGTGGTAGCTTTGCACTGCTCACACACCCACTGGCGAATAACTACCTTCAGATCTAGCTCCTGCAGGGGAGACCACGTTTAGCAAAATGAAAGTGCATGGAGGCTTTTTTGATTTTTAAAGTTGTATGAAAAACCTAAAAAGATTTTTTTTTTTCCCCAGTGGATCACCTATCCATCTGCTTTTGGATTTTAATTAAACGCTGCAGCAATCAGCATCAACTGCTGTATTTACAGAAGATCAGCAGCTATCTTCACACATCAGCCTTTTATGGATGATGGGCCAAGGAGATGTAGCTCCCCTGCGATTGATACACATGCTGATACACCAGAGTGAATATGGCCCGATGCATCTATGACAGGGATGCCCAGCTATGATCCTTCGTTAAGTTTCAAAAGCAGAGAAATAATCAGCAGGAAATAAATGCCAATTATTCAGTAAAGTCCTAGAGAAATCCCTCCCTCCCCAGAGCCCATGCAGAAGCCAGAGCAGATATAACGGGAGTGGCGTTTGTGTCAGGGCAGGGACAACACCCCCCCATGCCAAAGGGATTTTAAAGTGACCATCGTACCATCATGACCCCGTCGAGCAGGCCCGACTCCGCCCTGGGCGCAGCCTGCAGCCGCTCCATGGACCATTTCTCAGTGATGGCAGACACGTGAGGGTTCTCCACATTGAGGATCCGGAAGCCAGTCAGGTTCACTCCAGAGTAGCGGTATGGCTCTAGGTCTAGTGCATAAAGATCCTTAAAAGAGAGAAATCAGTTTTAACATTTTGTGACTTTCTTTTCTTTGTCTCATTTCCTCTGTTTAATGTGGTGTCTTTGTACGAAGCTGGAGAGTTCAGGGTTCACAGAAAGTGGGATACAGGATGCTGCCGTACTGAATGCAGGGTGTAGAGCTCCGTCCATATCATATTATGATAGTACCCAATGGAATCAGGGCCCCATGGTGCTACATACATCTAGGAAAAGCCAATTTCCTTTCTAAAGACGTCACAATCTAAACACACAAGACAAACAACGAAAAACAACAACAAAATGTTTTGTTCAACCCAAAATGAAATGTCTAGTTTTCAAGTTTTTTTTAACTCAAAAGACAAAATCGTTTTGAATTGAAAAATCTTTTTTTTTTTTTCAAAATATTGAAATGAGACATTTCCATTTTGTTCTGATTTTTGTTATTTGGCAAATTCAATAAGAATTTGCAAAATATTTTGGTTGACCCAAATATGAATTTTTCAGAGAAAAACTTTGACTGAAAAATTTCATCCAACCCTCGCCCTGAGACTGGTGCCTGGCCACTACACCCTGCAGAATGAGGTCTTAAAAGGCATTGTTTCTGCATTTGAGTTTAATCCTATAAAAGTTCCCTAAGGTTTTTCCTGGAGAATTTGCTTTGAGTGCTGAGTCCTGGACAGTATCTTGGATGACAGAATAACTCCAAATTTGGAATGTCAATTTGCAGATCACTATAGAAGATGAATTTCTTGACATTAGGACCAGTCTACACAGTCTGCAAATGAATGAGTGTGCCCTTTATACAATAAAAAAAGAGAGAGGCAGAGAAGCCAGGCAGCCTTTAGCTCCACTGGCAACCCGCCCAAAGCTGTCACTTGGCAGGCAGGGAGAGAGGGGGTATTTGCAGTCCTTCGTTAGCGCACTTCCTTAATGCATCTCTTGGCTCTGCCACATCTGAATATTAACTTCAGTACAGGGAGGTCTGTAGCTCAAACCTCAGAAACAAATCGGAATGGGTTTTGGATCCGAGACACGCCAGGCACACACCACAGCTGTTCAGCTCGGCAAAAAACAAGAACAGCTCACCCAAGGGAACTGGAAGCTGCCTGGATGATGAAGCTGAACAAGGTTTCCTGGGAGTTCACAAATGAGGGAACCGTGAACGAGCGCGGCAGAGAACGGCAATCAGGAGGGGGCTTCGGTCCTGGAATAATCTGCTTAATGAGTCGCTTTAACCATATTTTATTTTGAACCGTTTCTGCAACTGTTATTGATTTTGTAATCCCAGATCATCCCATTCCTACCATCTCTCTGCTGATTCATTCTCTAAAACAGATGAGAGGCAATAAAAAAAGTAGTTTGCATGCAACACATTCTCCTGGGCCAAATTCTAGGAAGTGCTGAGTTTCTGTTTTGACTTTTTGTTTCAAAATGACATTGTTTAGAAATTAAACTAGATTAACTAAAAAACCCACAAAACGTGATGAAAAACACCCCAAAATGAAACAAATGGGGTTGGGACTTGTCTCTTTGTTCTGTGTTTGTACAGCGCCTTGCACAACAGGGTCCTGGGACAGGGCTCAGGCTCCTAGGTGCTACTGCAATACAAATCCATTGGCTTCCCTGCCGGATTCGATTTTACCCTGATACTGTCTCATCAAAGTCAGTGTTTAACTACCACAGTGTGCCACACCGCTCGACCTGTCAGGGACCAGACCTGGGGTGAAATGTGAGCCGTGAAAAGGGTCCCTGCTGGGAAGTTAAAATGCCGCGGGGTTCCTTCCTTTATGGAAAATGACACTTTCTGGAACCTCAGCCCCATGATTCTTTATTACTGACTGCACCAGGGCAGCTCGTCCCTGAGGGCTGCAGGGCTGAGGCCAGCCAACCCTGCCTACTGACGAGGCACGCCTGGGTGGGGCCCGGGGCCTCCTGGTAGAGAGCAGTAGGGTGAAGAGCTCGGTGTGCGGCCGACTAAACCAGGCTGGGTATGAACTTTTGTGTTACGGGTACGGGGTTCCCTCTGGGTCTCTCGGGGGATTGTTTGAACCATTTTGGTTATTCAGAACCCTCAGGCTTGTTTGAATCATTTCTGTTATTAAACCGTCCCTGGGTGGGGGTACTGTTAGCCACAAGACTGACTGCACTGGAGTTCTCAAAGGGCCTGCAAGAGAAGGCTAACGGGGGCAGGCCGCATGCAAAATGACCCCTGGCCTTGAGAGGGGTCACCTACACTGATGTAATAGTCTTTAACAGTACAAGTGAGGGGACCCCCAAGTGGTGTGGAAGGCAGGGAACTTTGCAATGACATGAGGTGAAGTCCCTAGATCTACGGGACATGTGCGAGGTGTGTTGATTTAGGGATTTACAAACCCTACAAGATTAGATGAACAGCCTGGCTGACCCCCAAAGCTAACCCAACAGGTGTCTGGTTCTTCGTTCAGTGTCAAAAACCCAAAGTGCAAATTGGGGATGAGTTTGACACTAGGCTGTAATTTGGGAAGTATGTTCATCTCCATCACATTCAGTCATTCTCTGCCGCGTTATTCACACCGTATTCACATGCAAAGCCCACTGCAGTATTTAGGGAAGATGGCAATTTTCAAATGCCTGCTCGACGTAAACTCCACGCACCTTTATCCCACCTAGCATACTGTACCCCCTTCTGTGCTCAGATCGAATGGAGGAGTTTGTCAAAGGAAGTAGCCAAGTCACAGATTAAATCTTGCTCTGTGTCCCAGCAGAGCAGCGCCCGCTGCTTCCCACAAGCACGTGGTCCGACCTGCTCCAGGGCCAGCTGCTACTGCAGCAGGGGGTTCACATAAGCCGCTTAGAGAGCTCCCTGCTGAGTCCATAGTACAGTTGAGGGTGTGTCGCCTGACCTACAAAGGCCTCCATGGGAAGCGCTCTAGCTGCCTGTGGTTGCCTCTCCCTCCATGACCGCTACAATCCTGCACAACGGTGCAGCTCTACACCAATGGGGGAGACCCATGGGTGCAGGGGACCAGATGTTCCCAGGCTATGGAGCTCACCACCCTGAGAAAGAACCTGGGATCCAGCCACTCTCAGGCCTAGAGACAAGACTCAGTTCTTCAACTTCAACAGTTTCTGCACGTACACTGTCCCCTGCACACGTACACAACTCGCACATGCAAACACAGGGAGCCCTAGGAACTCAGCAAGCCATTTCTCTTTCCAGCTGGGAAGGGAGAAAGGGAGAGACTGTTGTTGTCATTTCTCCTCGTAAACCCTCTCTTATCGCTGTGGTGACAGGGGCTGTCTAAGGAGAGAGCATTTCTGGAACGTGGAGTGAATGGCTGTTCATGGGGGAATTTCCACCCTATTAATCCCAGCCTCAGTGTCCACCCACACGGGCCAGTGCCTTGTTTTCTGGCAAAGCTTTGTTACTGTGGGTAGTAATGAGGTCTCCCTGCTATGGCTCACGGGGGCTGAAGCGATAAGGATGGGTATACGTTTATTGTTCTCAGAAGGGATTTTGAAAAGTTGGGTTATATTTTAACCGTTAATCGATCCCCTGCTGGTGAAGTCTCGTTTTTCTGTCTGATAGTCTCTGGCAGTCCCTGTGTGAGTCATCTGGCCCAGATTGCTTGTGCAATGAGGCAGGGATCACTGGGTGCACGTCTCAATACAGGAGAGAGATGGTCCATGCAATATACCACTTCAGCCACACAATTCCATTCTGCCCAAGGGTGAGTTAAAGAACAGACCCTCATGTTTCCTGCATTGGCCAGTGTGCCGGTATAGGCAGCATGCTGCAAACACACAGACGCAGTTTGGGAGATTACTGGGCAATGTTAATAGCACGCGTAGCAATTTGCTGGATTTTGTTAGCTGTTCAAGAGCAGCACTGGGAAGAGTTAGCGAGGCCAGAGCTCTGCCTGGTAAGGAAGCTTTGCCCAAGCATGTATCGAGTTTAGAAATAGGCTTGGCAACTCCTTAAGGGGATTCATCCAGGAGACGACAGGGAATCTCTCAATGAGGAAGCAAGGACTGGAGATATTTATGCCTTTGTGCATCTTAGTGGCGGGACACTGATCTCTCCTGACACCCAACAGGAACCAGCTTAGCTATGCAAATGTGGTTTTTGGTGAAGTCACAGGCAGGAGCAGCGAAGGGTTTTTGCCGCCCTAGGCGGGGGGTCCTTCCGCGCTCCCGGTCTTCGGGGCACTTCGGCGGCGGGTCCCGGAGCGAGTGAAGGACCCGCTGCAGAATTGCCGCCGAAGACCCGGAGCGCGGAAGGACCCCCCGCCGCAGAATTGCCACCCCCCAAATCCTGATGCCCTAGGCGACTGCCTAGGTTGCCTAAATGGAAGCGCCGGCCCTGGTCACAGGCTGACCCTGTGTAATGACCCTGATGGCGCACTCTCCCGCTTGCAGAATTTGTAATTTATGGAACAGTTGACAGAGCATTGGCCCCAAATGCAGAACCATAATCAGTGTGTGATAAAACCAGCGCATTCCAGACCTCTATGACTGCACGCTCAGTAGAAGAACTGGGAATCGTTGCAGCTATTGGGCCTTAATAAGCCTTTAGGGCCTGATTTTATTTTTAAATGCTGGCCTCCTCTTTTGCACCCTCAAAGTGCACAGCTGATGCCATGTAGATGTTTGCAGGTCCAGTCACCAATCACGCCCACAAAGAATTGCATTGTCCATTTTTCACCTGCAACATTTTAGGTAGAAAACCAGAGACCCAGTTAAAGAGCAGGCTGAAAATCAGACTTGAGTGTCCTCTCGTAAATGATGCCAGGTGACTGAACTCAGAGTGTGGATG
This sequence comes from Emys orbicularis, assembly GCF_028017835.1. NCBI lineage: Eukaryota > Metazoa > Chordata > Testudines > Emydidae > Emys > Emys orbicularis. Next base: position 2,437,243 of record NC_088705.1, on the reverse strand, counting down.
TTTAATCGCAGCAGGGTTTGGATGGTTAAGATCATCTTTATCTCAGACTATGGGTTTATTAGTCTATTGCTCGACCCCGGGGGAACAGTTTTCGTATTCCTCATTCTTCCAGCAATCAGAATTTTTAGGCATAGAGTATCTGTTAGTGCTTCGGGAAAAGGTGGTGAATTCACTTCCACAGCTTTAATTGTACATGACAAAATCCATCCAGCTAGCTCCAACTGACCTCTAGGACTTCCTCTCTCTCTATTCCCCTCTCTGCCATGCCTCCAGCACTGGACTCCTTTCTCACAGTGCCCATACTCTGGGTGTGACTATCTCCTGTTCTGCATCTCTTGTAGCCCTTCACTTCCCCAAGGACCTGATTTCGCTCACATGGAAGCTAACTTGAGTCTTTCCACTCTCCTCCAGCCCATTTGAAATCTCAGCTGAAATCTGACTCTTCAGCTTCTAGAGATAAGAGGACAATTAAGAATTCAAACTGAGTTGCAAAAATTGCAAGGGAAAAAAATCACAGTATTAGTTCCTCCCAGACCTTCTGCTCCTGCCTCGCCTATATCTGCAACTTGGAGCATCTGTTTCCATTTTCCAGTTCATCTACCTTTTCCTTCCGTCACAGACTCTGGTGCTTCAGATTCGTCCCCGGCCCCCTTCTCTGGAACATTGCTTTTCAGAGTTACTGAGCTGCTTTTACACCCCTGACATTTCCCAGCTAAAAGTTCCTAGTGGAAGCTCCACCTTCCATGACAGACATTGCTTCTTGAGAGTCTACACCAGCAGAGATCAGGGATCTATTGTGTTAGCTGCTCTGCAGACACACAGAAAGGGGCGGGGACTTGCTATGGTCCAAATCCGGCAACAACTGCACTGACAACCCCCATTTGACTTCAGCAGAGCTCTTTGTGTTTGGATGTCACCTAGCACCATGGGGCCCTGATCTTGGCTTAGGCCTCCAGACGCTACTGTAATAATAAGAAAGTCAGGCACCTGATTCCCTGTTTCAACACAACCAACTGATTTACATCAAAGTGACCTGGTTCAGAGTAGCAGCCGTGTTAGTCTGTAGCCGCAAAAAGAACAGGTGTCCTTGTGGCACCTTAGAGACTTTTATTTGAGCATTAGCCCATGAAAGCTTCATGCCCAAATAAATGTGTTAGTCTCTAAGGTGCCACAAGGACTCCTGTTCTTTTTATCAAAGTGACCTGCCTCCCTGCTGTGCTGAGTTTCACAGGAGTAGGGTGTGCTCAGCACCAGCTGAAAGCCAGTCCAGTTTAATTTAAATGCCTAATAATCAGGTCTGCCCCAAGTCTTCCGCTGTGCAATTTCCCACTCAGGCTCAGAGTAAGAGTCCTCCAGGTACTGAACTCACCCTTCGCAGTACACACGGCTACAGATTGCATCAGCGTTAAGCCTTAGCCCTCTTCAGAGCAGCCCAATGTGCAGCGGAGATCTTGAGCTCAGCTGGATGAGTGGAGTAAGCAGCAGAACATCAGCCCTCTTCCCCCTTTATTCTAGCTCCTCTCCTGGTGTATGCGCCTACCTGAGACGCTGCCCTGCACACGTTCTTTCACTCTGAGCTTGGTGCACGGATTCTAAGGACACTCCGTAGCTTGAGTCCCCAGCTTTCCTGAACTACCCTCAAACAGCTGCGTTAGGGAGACGTCTCTTTGTACGGGCGCCGCACAATCCTACAAGCTGCGGAGCCACTTCTAGAGGTGCCAAGTCCCGCTGACCCCAACGGGAGCTGAGGGTGCTGAGCCCCGTGCAGGATCAAACCCTAACTCATATGGAAGCAGGGGCTATGCTTGACACCAGACAACGGCCTCGCGGGGCATCTTGCCGGCTCCCGGCTCCCATCTCTGTTAGACGGACGATCAAGAGGGGGCCCGACATGTTGAACTCAGGTTTGCTGTTCGGCACAATGGTGAAGCTTTCCATGCTAAATGGTGATCCAGTGTATTCAGCACTGACTAGGGACCTTTCAGAAACATTCCCTGTAACATAATAGACTAATTCATTAGCGCCCCATGGGTCTAGTACGGTCGAAGCTGGAGAATGTGCATTGTAAGCTAGGAAAACATTGCCTTCAGGAATAATAGATTAAAACGTCTCTCCCATGGTATAACTGTTATTTCAGGAAAGTGGCATTAATTGTGATTGCTTATCTATTAATTTATTATCATTTTCCCCCACCTCCAGGGTTTACCTACACATGAGATGTACTATAAGCTCAGCTGGGACTGATTAATAGGAGGTTATCTGGGAACTGCTTAAAGCTGCCTGGAATAGATAATGGCAGTAGGAGTAATTAAAATGTCTTTTGTATTTGAAAAATAAGTTTTGCAAATTTTAAGGGTTAGTTTATTATGTTTCTTTCCTAAAGGGGAAAAATACATGAGTTTTTTTAGCATCATGCCAAATTCAGGAGAGTCCCAGACAATAACACCCTAAATTAAAACAAAAAAAAAACAAAAAAAACACATGCCAAGAAAAATGCCTCCTGGAGTCAGAGGGGAACTAGCCCATGTTTAACGAGACTGAAGATAATTTCAAGCTGAATTCTTCTCATGCAAAATAAACCTGCCGTGTCGAAATATCTACCAGAGCAAGGAGGGTTAGGATGCGGTTCTCAAAAGAGCTTCAGCAGAGAGGTTCCCAACATCTGTTGAATTTCAGCACCCACAAATCCCATCCACAGTGGCTAAGGCCCTTGTCCACATGCTCAGCTTTCAGCGTGTGAGCAGTCGCACCGAGACCAAAATGACGGAAGGAAAAGAAGTTGAATAACTAGTGCGGGACTGATTCTCTTCTTGCCGCCACTCGTGTATATGTGGAGTAACTCCAGACAAGTAAATGCAGTTACACTGATGAAAAGCAGCGTGCATGAGAGGAGAACCAGCGTGTCTGTTAACATGAACGGATACGTGATGCTTCAATGAGAAGGCCAGTTTAAATGAAAAAATAAATGATTTTAGATCAAAGCTAAGTAAAACCTCCTAGTCACTGTTCTGTTAATACAGGTCCACCCTGCCCCTCCAGGGTCCTGGAGCTGTATGACACACCCAGAAAAAAGCATTCCGTACGGCTCGCTGACTACATGCAGCACCTGCTCACATTTCATTCCCGGTGCGTGGGGACAGGAAAAGGAGTTGTATTGATTTGATACTTTACCAGAGTAGTGAAGATGAAGTGGTAGTATTCCGTCATCATTCCCATTGCCATAGCCTTAAGAAGAGTGGGGGGAAAAGAGGGTTAGCCAGATGTCTGGTAAAACTGTCTAGAAGAAACAGTGAAAGAAAAACACCTGAAGGGCTGATACATGCAGAGAGATGAAACAGGAAACACATTTGGATTCTGGACTGATTCAGCAAAGTGCTTAAGCATGTGCTTAACTTTAAGTTCCTGGGACATAAGCATATGCTTACATGCTTTGCTGAATCAAGGCCTACAGCCCCTGTGGCCTGTTTTAAACAGGTACTGAGCACATTCAGATCCCATTGACTTCAGTGGGGCGTGGCGCTCCAGCAGTGAGAAAAATCCAGAAATTTTACTACAACACCTGGGCATCCCCACATGTCCTATACCAGTGAAATCCCAACACTGACAATCAGCTGGCCGCTGCTGGCCTGGCTGGGACAGAGGGAGAAAGATATGGCTGTGTTTACTTCTTGAGGAAGGTCGTCCGGATACCATGGTGATGGGCAACATTATAGAAACCTAGGCAGACAAACAGCCCACCACCAGAGTAATGCTGCCTTGTGTTGATCTTAAAAGGTGAAGTGTAAAGCTTTTTATTCCTTAAATTTGTATTGGCATTGCTGTGTATTTCCATCTGTCGCGGCTAGTGTGGGTCTTTGGTGCCTACCACATTCATACAACTCATTTTTTAAAAACGGCTGTTCCCCTTTTTTCTGAACATAATCAACAGAGGATTATAATTAGCATTTGGGACTCTAATTAGAAATATTTTGGGGGGTCAGAAAAAGTCCAGGGGGGGAGGAGAATGGAGGGAAGCCACTCAGCCGTTCAGTATTATTCTATCAATGAAGTCAAATCAATTAGTATACATTTAAAACTGCTTGATGGGCTGAAAGGACTGCTCCAGAAATAGTCAGAGCAAAATCTGGCACCCAGGGCAATGTTTACTATTTCCAAGAAGCATTGCAGTAGATCTTAATAGTTGGCTGGAATGAAAGGCGAGACAGTTTCTGGCAGGAAGCAGGAGCTGCAGATGTCCAGAGAAACAAATAGCTATTTTTTTTCATAGCTGCCTTAGCTCCTTTAGTCTGGAGGAAATAGCATGTCAGCATCTTTGAAGCACAGGGTGTAAAGCAGTGTGCAGTTAATGGATGCAATATTTTAGTGTTTCCTTCTACAGCTAATCTTTGAGATGCAAAAGGGATCAGGGTAGACCAAGAAGCAGAAGTCCATATAAACGATGACTCCCACACATCATTGCTGGCATGTGAGAGACACAAATCAAGAAGCAGAAAAAAAGCTGGTCAATGGGAAATCACTGACATCTAGGCTCACACTCGGAGAATTACCCAACATAGCAATAAAAAGTCCCAGAAATGTGGCAATCTTGGACTTTCCATTGTGACCAAATTTGTGGCTTCTTGTGTGTGTGTGTGTGTGTGTGTGTGTGCACGTGCACACGCGTACATCACAGATCTTATCCAAAATGTAGCTTTCTACAGAATGTTCTTAGCTGTGTGTGTACATGCGTACCTCGCAGGAGTTCTTACCAAAATGTAGCATCTCATGTAATGTCCCCGTGTGTGCGTGCTCACGGGGCCTGCGGCAGGACAGATGGGAGAGATGACATGAAACCAGGAAGTAATACAACATTCATGCAGGGACGGGGCTAAATGAACAGTGACAGAAGTGGCCAAGAGCAGAATTCAATTTGATACATTGGCTGACAAAGGGAGAAACAAGTGCTGCACTCACGTACTGAGGGCTGGAGAGCCGCTTGCGTGGTAACAGAGGAAATGGTATGTGATCATATGGTTAAAGACTGAAGCCAATGCAGCTGCACCCACTAATACCAGATGAGGATCTGGTCTTGTATCCTAACTAGAGCTGGTTGGATTTTTTTCCTCCCTGAAGTGGAAAATTTTGATTTTTTTCCATGGATAATTTTTACTTTTCATTATTTTGGGTTTTTTTCCCCAAAGAAAAGTTGAAATTTCCTGCAGAAATCAGACACTTTCCTGAAAATTTTCATTTAGTCAAAAACCTAATTTTGCAACCAAAAAGTGTTGACAGCAATTGTGTGGCCAGCCTTAATTTTAATACCGATGCACAAGGGAGCCGAGTTGGGGTTACCAATGCAGCCCTAACTTTGGTGTTCTCTGTGTGCTCTGCCCTGCAACCTGACCCTTGTAGCATAGTTCTTTGTACAAAACCTGTATTTTCAGATGTAAAAACCAAGTGTAGGGGAAGTCGCTTTAACTATAGCCTCAGAACATTGCCCAAAAGAGCCTAAGCAAAGCATTTGCCGCTGCAAAAGTGCCGTATTTATTGTAAAGGACGTTACCTGCAGGGGTACACCACAGATGTTTCAGCTGGATTATCATCCTTGCATGCGCATGAATTTCCAGAGGCTTCCCGCCTTCCAAAGGACCCCTCCTGCTGCAGCCCCTCCGGAGCTCACCTGTTTGAGGATCTGAGCTGCCATCAAGTGGTTGCAGTCGAAGATGATGCGGAATTCCCGGCCTCTCTTCATCTCCTTCAGCAGGGGCCTGGCATCCTCCGTGTCGATGGGCAGCTGGCGGATCTTCAGCCGGATGTTGTACCTTGACGGGGCCATGATAAGCTCCTGCAGCCGTATCAGGCCTTAGAGAGCAGCGTTTCAAAAAGACAAAACCCACAGCATTATCAGGGCGGGCTGCTCTTGCCAGCAGCGGGTCCCTTCCACATCCACTGGGCTCCGGGTTCCTCCACACACTTTTACTGGGCAACTGTTAATTTTCATTCACAATTTGATTTCACAAAATAATTTCCCTTCCCCCCTCTACCCCCCAATATTTAGCATTTTTTAAATGTCTACCGAAATAAAGGATGCAGCTGGGCCGTGGTTTTAAATTTCAACCACATCTATGGCAATTGTTTTCCAACTTTTACTGTATCAGAAACCCCATTCCTAATAACCCACCTTCCATCTAGCTGAGATCTAACCAGGATGCGCCCTTCCCCCTGCCCCCCACCATTTGGCCATGTGGCATTAGCAGGACAGTCATGACCCCCTACAGCTTTGGGGTCATGCCCCTGCAAATTAAGAGCCCGTGTTCTAGGGAAAAGAGAGAGCATGACAACCAGCCAGCCAACAACTCCAAAATCTGTTTCATTTACTGTGTATAGATTAAAAAAGAAAAAAAAGTCCAATTAACTTAGACTTGAGTCAAACTGAGTCTTTAGGGGTAATTAATTCCAATCTGAAGAGAAGAATCTCGTCTCTATCATATTATATTACGGCCATAACTGTGGGCAGAAAAAGAAAATAATCGGAGACTTTCTTTCTACCCGTGCACTCATTTCTTTCCTCTGGAGAAAGCACAGTGCCATGCGGGCCACAGCTGGTTAAAGTTAGTGGGATCTAGCGGTGCAAGAAGAAACCCAATAGAAGGCTGTTGCAAAGGAGGGAGAGACAATGACAAGTGTCCTCGTGCAAAATGGAAGACGTGCATTTGAACATGTCACGGAGGGGAATATACAGGGAGCCACATTAGTCAACAGCAATGTCACACGGCATTCTCCTCAGCACTTCCCCTAAGGAAACTAGCTGGTTTCGTGAAATTGTCTTGAACAAGCGACCCAACATGATTTTATCTTTAGAGCAGGTGCTTTGCTGGGCTTTGTTCCACTATCATCAGCTCCCTCTACCTGCAAACGTCTGTAAGGTGCATTCTATGGTATGAGCCAGACAGCAAAGGCTTTGTAGGCTCAGTTATGCCATTAGCGGGAGCTTTGTGCCCTCAGTGGCAAAACTACCTGCCAAATTCTCTGCTCATGTAAATTGACATTGCGCCACTGCCTTCAGTGAAGTGGCACCAATTTACACTGCCAGAGAACTTCATCCTTCATCTGGCCCTTGTCAGCAGCCGTGGTGATGAAGGCTAGCCCCATTGACAAGTTGGTAAAAGCTTTAGACATATTCCAAATAACCCTGTGCGCTTCTGCTGTGAGTTCATGAGGAATTCGGATCTGTCCCTGTGGACTCGTCTCACTGCACATAACACGATTTTACTCCACCAGGGCGCATGGGAAAAGTCCCGAAACGGAACCCACAATAGATGAGCTGCTTCGCTCCCCCTTCACCTACCTGTACTGTCATCATAAACAACGGTAGCTGACCTCCATTTCAAATACTGTACAAGGTCCAGAATGGCCTGGCTGAGAGAAGCATAGTCGGGGTAAAGGTTGACATAGAAAGTGTCCTTGTTATCCAAAGGGTGATGCTTCCACCGAAGTTGTATATGGGGGACTTCCAGTGCATTGCAAATAGACTGAACAGCATTGGTGCAGGAGCCTTGAGAAGGCCCGAATATTGCTACAACCCCCAGGGCGAGCTGGTCACAGGCTGGAATAGAAAGGGATCGAGGCTGTCAATACACCAGACAATATCCCTCCTGGGGCTGATTAACACTGGGGGAGGCAAGCCCATCGAGAGTGTGTCACTAATTCAGTCCTATCACAAACAGCACAGCTCTGGTGCTTTGTCTTGGCACATGGAGAGAGATAGAGCGGCATGTATGGGGATGGATGGACAGACAGACAGAAGCCTCTGGGTACCAACCAAAATATAAATATTAAAAAAGAAAGGAACAGAGAGGAGAGGCAGAGAGGCAGGTAAGGTTCTATAGACAGACGAGAGATGACAGGTCAGGTTCTGGATCAAGGAATGATTATCCAAGCCTGATACAGCTGAGGGAATGTACAATGTCTTGAGATTTTCGGGATTTTTTCCTTACGCACAAATCTTTCATTTTTTAATCCCAGCTCTGCATGGTGATAACATTGACTGCTCTTTAGTTAATGGCACTATCCTATCAACAGCGCTGGGTCACAGAGCCCTCTCCTATCTCATAAAGAGTGACCATAAAGCCAAGCTCCAGTGATGAGACATTCTCCGAGGCCTGACTGCCACCTTCACCTACTCCAAGCAGCCCTTAGCAAGTAGTTCCGTTGATCTTTGCAGAATTACTTGCAGGAGTAATTACTACTTAAGGCGACTGAGAACAGAATTAGGCCCTGCAGTGATGGTCACTTGGGCAGCGACTGGTATAAATATAGAGCTGGGCAAAAAATTCCCACTGAATTTTCTTGAAAATGAAAATTGGCTTTTTGACAAAACTGAAATTTTCATTAAAAATGTCAATTTTCTTCTAAATTTTGCATTAAAAAATTGAAAACCTAAGATATGGGAGTTTGGGGTTTGGGATTTTTAAAGAAAAACCTGAAATTTTCACAGAAAAAGAAACCACTTATTTCCCAATCAGCTCAATATGAAAAAGGATTGATTCCTATTTGCATGATAAACAATGCCCATTTTTCTGGGCTCCCTACTGGTTTGAATCCCATGCGACTGAAACTTACCATAGCCATTGGCGGTCTGGAAGCATCTCCCCCACACCTCTCTTTCCATACAAAAATGATCTGTGATTTATTCAATATATTTTCAGTGGCCAGAAAACAGAGGTGGATGGCTGGTGAGATTTTTGGATTTTGGTTTGTAGGTTTCATTTAGTTTACTGTGAATGCATGGTTTAAGCTTAAAACCCCGATATTTTGCAGATGCTTAGCATAGACTGGGGCTTTGACTCCATCGTTACATTAAATAACACGCAAATTATTTCATTCTGAAATGCATACAGCAATTACTTATTTTTAAAAATAAAATATATTTATCTGTGTCAAGCTCAGCAATGACACAGACTTACTAACAGTTACAGGATTAACCCTCTAGCCCTTACACACGTGAACAGCCCCTTTCTATTGGGATGCCAGCTGACACGGAGCTCAGTGAGGCCAGTCACCCCGCCGGAATATCAGGCCCTTGCTTGCATGCTTTGCTGCATGGGGACTGGACTGAGGATTGAGCCCCATAGCAGGGTATTGTACTCCTCCATGCTGCTCTGCTCCGAGAGTTATCAGATATATGGTGACATCCTGACCCCACTGAAGCCAGAAAGTTTTGCCACAATGGGGCCAGAAATTCAATCATATTTGATATGGAAGTGACACCAGGGGTCACCAGAGGGGACAGAACTCCAGATCTTCAGTACAAAAAGCATAAGGCTCAAAGGACTAGGTCTGCTAGCCGTTGGCAGTACTAGGTTCTTGTCCTCTGTGTAGGGAAACCACTAGATAAATTACCAAATGAAATAAGTTGGCCTTTATGGGCCTGGTCCAGTACGAGCAGCTCAGACAAAAGGCTCTCGGAAGTCAGTGGAAGTTCTCTCTGGTGTAATGAGAGCAGGACTGGGGTGCTAATGAACTGAATGTCATCACCTGTGTTATAAACATCGCACTGACACTGTGCAGAAGCTTGCATCTTGTAGTGTACAAGCTACATTCCATTTGGTAAGGCAGAAACCACACCGCTTCCTGCCAGGTAGGGAGTGTGCGCACATACATGGTCACTTGCACACTCACGTATGCACGCGCACAAGTGCCCCTCCGTTGGTTCCTGTGTGGTTTAACATCCAGCAAAAAATTAATGCTTCAGTGAAGATAAACATGATACTTACACTTCAGCCTAGCACAGTGCAGGGGTCACAAAACCTAGGGGAACTTCCAAGATAAAACCCCCTGAAAAAAGCAAATATCAGCCTTGATTCCTGGTAGACTCTGTGACAATCAGTTACCAGCTTTGTCTATTGATGCCGCTCTGGTCTGTGAATTCGGACAGAGTCATACTTTTGCTGAGCAGGTTTCCCCCCCCCCCCCCCCCCCCAGCTGAAGCTAATCCATCACCTTCACAAGCTGACAGGTCAACCACAACCAGAGCACTTGCTGTGCCATTCAGTTTCTCCCTCCCGCCCTCTGGACCTCACTCACTAGCAGCTCAAATCAACTGGCATCCAATAACCATAACGACTTGCGGCGGTGGGGCGAAGGGAGGTGCAATCCCGCTGTACTAGAAATAGGTGGTGCGTAGACAAACTCTTCCATGTTTATCCAATTTCTAAGCTTTTAGGGTCCACCATTACTATTCCACACTTCTGTGCTTTTAAAAAGTTCACCAGACCGTCACCTCCAACATTATAGCACATCCACACAAACCACAACAGGCAAGCAGCATTTAATAACGGCACAACCCATCATTTCAATGCTCATGTTTTACCCTTCTTTTCATGTGTGTGTGTGTGGGGGGGGGGGTGGGAGGATAGGAGGACTCTGCTTCATTGGATAGAGTTCTCAGTCTTTACCTAGCAATGCAAATGCACCAGGAAGTGGTATATTAATTAAACATGAAGGAGAGGCTTAAAAACATAACTTTATTTACTTGTCATAGTCCATTAATATCATGTCTAAGTGGAGCTGCTCAAGAGCCTTGCAAACTTTAGAGTTGGAAGAGAAATAGGTTAGCTGTCTAGGGTTAGCGGGTGGAGGAGTTGTATAGTCTAGTGACCGGCATAGGATAAGGAGCTGGGAGATGCATGGCTGAGCATCTGATTTACAAGGCTTTTGATCTGGAATTCACTTGACGGCTTGGTGCCTCAGTCAACTCAGCTGTAGAAACAGGCAATGGACCTGCACATACTGGGTGCTACAATGGTCCTGAGGATTCTAGGAAAAGATATTCATAAACTCCAGTAAAGTGGTGGCCACTTTCCACCTGAAGTGGGAGAATCCCGACGAGTGAGAGTCAGGATTATTTTAGTTTCTGCCATCAACACCTTTGGTGGCATCTTGGAATTTCCTATTGCATGAAGTTCAAGTACATGGAAACATCTGCATGAAAAATACAGTGGGCTTCAACACCTGTTCCTTTGTGTGTTGGTTTTAATAAAGAAACTATTGCACAGGCTACAGAAGACAAGGAAGCTCGAGTCTGGCTGGCTTGAGGCTCCTGAAGCTGTCCACCTTTTCTCACTGTGGTCAGGTTATTTCAAAAATATGTACCTGTGTGTAAGCCCCAATTCAGAGAAAGCAATGTGAGCAGCTCTGAATGCAGTGGTTACTCAGATTCCTCTGGGAGATGCAGGGCCAAGATTTTATGGGGTCTACCTGTATCAGTGGAGCCCAGAGTTGTTAACCTTTGGCACACTGTTATAGCATTCCAGGTAGGTTCTAATCTCCCTCCCTGCCATGCACACCAGGTCATGTACTTCCAGGAAGGATGTTGCCAAAGGTGTCATCCAAGTGGGTATATGCATGATGTCTCCAGCAGTGCATTGTTACCATAGCTGATCGCAGTACTCGTAAGATATTTATTTTTGCCACATGCATATATCAGTCACTTGTAGGTGATCTGAGCCTTAGCAGCTTCAGCTGACATGGAGTAAAATGGAAATGGGTAGAAGAGATGACATTTTAAAAATAAATAATTAAATAAAGCCATTAAAGACCTTCAAGCTCCTGGCTACATGTTCAACAGGTGAGCAGAGAGCAGTCTGCCTCTGCTCAAGCCAATCCTTCACCAGATGGAGAAACATGCTATCTACTTACCTTTCTTAGTGGCTTCAAAGCTGTCATGGAAGTGTATCCTCTGAATGTCATAGGTTAATGTTGTGTTAGGCAACAAAGTTCTATTTCTATTGATAATATTGGCAGAAAATCTAAAGGCTTGCTCCTCGGCACTCATAACCTGGGCGTTGGGGCCATCTGCATACTCGAAAATTCCTCCTGCAAGACAGGACCAAAATAGTTACCAACAACATGAAGGTTCAGGAGCACCCTCTCCCACAGCATGTCCAGAGACAAACTCCTGGGAAAAGCCGACACATTTCAAAGCTACATTAGGGCTACAGCCAGTGGTAAAAAAAGAAATAGGTAAACTAATCTCCCTTTACCCGCATTTATGCTCAACTACACTACTGGCTACAGCCATGTCTCCCCTGGATTTATCAGCGAGTGGGAACTTCCATATCTTCCAAACTGCATGGGGGGGCCTCTCTCAATTTCCCTAGGAAGCTCAGGGGAGTTTGGGAGCCCAGCCGCTCACTGCTGTGTACATGATTGTGCACATTCTGTTTTGACTTGAGCACCCAGCCCAGAGACGGCAGGCAGGGAAGCCAAGTCAGATTATGGCAACACCTAAAAACAAGAAACAGGGCCTCTCTGAGAAGGAGGGTTTCCCTGGTTCCCCTTTTACTGCTGGGGAGATGCTGGTGGCTTATGTTGGGGCTGAAACCAGGGATGCTCAGAGATAGTAACAATTCCGGAAATATTTTGTCATAAGTTTCTCTCTCCCTATCCCGCCCTGTTTTGCCATCCCCCACTTTCCTTCCCCTTCCCCGGACTATCTGAGATTAGAGGCGACTGAGCCTCAATCAACATCAGAGAGAAAGGATACAGAGGCCAGGATAGAGCGGGTTGAAATTTTTTTTCCATTTAAACAAAAGGCATTTTGACTACTATAAATATTTTTGTTGGACACTTTTGTTTTGGTCAAAATATTTGTTTTTTCATGAAAAACTGGAAACTGCAACATTTTCAGTAATTTTTTTCAGTTTTTGATTTAAATGTTTGGTTTTCACAATCAAACAATTACAATTTTAATAAATTTTTTGTTTGTGATTTTGGTTTTCAAAATCTGCTGAAAACTGAAACATTTTCAAATGAAATTAAGAAAAACACATTTAAGAAACCGTCCCATCAAACAGAATTGATATTTTTCAACCAGCTGTTGCTAGGAGGATAAGAATAAAATGGGTGTGGAGCATAAGGAGAGCAGGTCAGGAATTTTCCAACAAAATTTTTTTCTGCTGGAAAACACCAATTTGTCAAAACCAAAACTGTTCAAAGGAAAGGGTCAGTTTCAGTGAATCTCCAAATTTGAAAAAAAAATGAAAAACAAAGTTTCAAAGTCATCAAAATGGGAAATTTTGACATTTTAAAAAACAATTTTTTGCTTTTCAAGTTGTTTTGAAACAACATTTTGTTTTGAAATTTTAGCTAATTTATACTAAACAAGAGTAAACTTTTTTTAAAAAGGTCAAAATTAAACCAAAATGAAATTTTGTTCACATTATTGGTTCACAATTTTTTTTCTTTTAAGATTTTGAATTTTTGTCCCCATTTGGAACAGAATTTTTTTTTTCTCCTGCAGCAGTTAAATCGTTTCCCACCCTGCTCTAGTGCAGAGTTCTGGGAACAAAATCTGGAGCCTTTAAATTCTAAGTCACCAACTTGAACATGGTCCAAGTTGACAGTGACCAGGAATTGCTGCCTTGGCTTCCCCTTCTGGGCCCTATCTCCTGCCATGCTGTGATGTCTTATGTCTTAGATTCTCCACCAATGAAGCAATCAGTGTGTTGACTTTTACCATACACAGTAATTGTGCTGTGTGAATAATGCAGAATTATAATTAATATAAGAATTGGGAGTGAAATCTCCAGCTGCTTTCTGCTCATCCTTAAGTTCCCTCTTTGTCATTCCTTATTTTTAGTTTCCTCTGCCTCATCTTTTTTTTTTCCTCGTTGAATTTGGCTCTCCAAGTCCTTAGTTCAGACAAGCAGAAACTTCTGAGTTTGCCTACAACTACAGCCTGCACTGCTCAATAATGCACGGCTTGAACGCATGCTCTTCCATGTTTGGAAATTGTTAATGCCATTACATTTCCCCAACGGCAGCGAGCTCATGTCATGGTATCGCTTGCTTTCTTGGCTCTGCATTTGTAAGTCTTGTCCTCAATTCCCCACTGGCAGCCTCTCTAATTGAAGTGACTGAGTGAGGGCGTAAATTATGTAATTGTATATCCTTGTCTCGGCAATGTAGGAACAATCTTTTGCCCCTAAAGAGCCCTGGTAAGACACACAAACCTGACTCTGTGTGATAACACGCAAATCAAAACACTTAATGAATGAATGAGCTCCGCAAATGCAGCTGGTAACAGATGGTCTCCAGGTTCAATAGCTGGAAGCAAGCCTTCCTCTTCGATTTAGGAAAGCCTTTACAATGTTTCGTTATAGATGGCAGACACCTTATCAGCTCTATTGGTAGTTAAGAAACTACATGCCTCCTCCTTCCAGGTCCAAACCACACTGTCTATACATGTTTATATTAATTTGGTGCTGGTCAAGAGTGCCAGGCTGATGGCAACTGGGACTGAAGCCCCTAGGATGATGTATATACAGCAAGTAAACAGCCCCTTAGCCTGAGTCAGCAGACACAGGCCAGCCCCGGGTGTTTAACTGCAGTGTAGACATTCCCTAATTCATCCACAGGCCGGTAACTTAACAGGTCAAACTTCCCCCACACCATGTTTAAAATGGATCAAGGGAAAGATTTTTCTGCACAATATACTGTGACAGACCCAGACCAGTGGGGTACAGGAGTCTGGTAGAGAGCAAATATACTGGTCACTGGATGAGTAGTTTTCTGTTCCCTGAGTGACCAGAGCAGGGGCTGCACTAGAGTAATCAGGAACCTGCTAGAACCAGTTAAGGCAGGCAGGCTAATTAGGACACCTGGAGCCAATTAAGATGAAGCTTCTAGAATCAATTAAGGCAGGCTAATCCGGGCACCTGGGTTTTAAAAAGGAGCTCACTTCAGTTTGTGGTGTGAGTGGGAGGAGCTGGGAGCAAGAGGCGCAAGGAGCTGAGAGTGAGAGGGTGTGGGTGTGCTGCTGGAGGACTGAGGAGCACAAGCGTTATCAGACACTAGGAGGAAGGTCCTGTGATGAGAATAAGGAAGGTGTTTGGAGGAGGCCATGGGGAAGTAGCCCAGGGAGTTGTAGCTGTCATGCAGCTGTTACAGGAGGCACTATAGACAGCTGCAGTCCACAGGGCCCTGGGCTGGAACCTGGAGTAGAGGGTGGGCCCGGGTTCCCCCCAAACCTCCCAATTGACCTGGACTGTGGGTTCTCCCAGAGGGGAAGGTCTCTGGGCTGTTCCCCAACCCACGTGGTGAATCTCTGAGGCAAGAAAATCTGCCAATAAGTGCAGGACCCACCAAGATAGAGGAGGAACTTTCTCACAATACATTCAGCTTGCGAACGTCATCGCCACAAGATGTCACTGAGGCTAAGAGCTTAGCGGGATGCAAAAAAAGAAAAAAAAATGGAGCATTTATATGAATAGCAATAATGTCCAGAGTTGATATAGCAAGGATTCAAAAAACAACCAAACACTTCCCCCAGTTTTGGAAGGGCTCTTAACTCTCCTGCTTCAGGGCATAACCAGCTTCTAAAGATTGGGGGATAGGAAGGAAATTACTCTAAGGGCAGGTTATCAGTTTCTTATACCCTCCTCTTTGACAGTGGCCAGCACCAGCTGCTAGAGACAGGACACTGAACTAGGTGGACACATGATTTTATTGAGTTTAGGGCAGATAATTCTTATGTTTTACAGATGACATAAAAGTTGGTACCAAGTATCAGAGGGGTAGCCGTGTAAGTCAGTATCCACAGAAACAACGAGGAATCTGGTGGCACCTTAAAGACTAACAGATTTATTTGGGCATAAGCTTTCGTGGATAAAAACCCCACTTCGACTCCATGCATCTGAAGAAGTGTTTTTTTTACCCACGAAAGCTTATGCCCAAATAAATCTGTTAGTCTTTAAGGTACCATAAAAATTGGGGTAGTGGTCAACAATGAAGAGGACTAGTCACCGATTCAGAACGATCTGGATCGCTTGGTAAACTGGGCGCAAGCCAACAATATGCGTTTTAATACAGCTACATGTAATGTACTCATCTAGGAACACAGAATGCAGGCCGTGCTTACAGAATGGGGGACTCTATCCTGGGAAGCAGACTCTGAAAAAGATTTGGGCATTGTGGTAGATAATCAGCTGAATACGAGCTCCCAATGTGACACTGTGGCCAAAAGAGCTAATGCGATCTTGGGATGCATAAACAGGGGAACCTCGAGTAGCAGTAGAGAGGTTATTTTACCTCCATATATGACACTGGTGCGACCACTGCTGGAATCCTGTGTCCAGTTCTGGAGCCCCCAATTCAAGAAGGATGTTGATCAATGGGAGAGGGTTCAGAGAAGAGCCACGGGAATGATTAAAGGATTAGAAAACCTGCCTTATAGTGATAGACTGAAAAAGTTCAATCTACTTAGCTTAACAAAGAGAAGACTAAGGGGTGACTTGATTACGCGGCTCTTCAGTCTAAGCAGAGAAAGAAATAACATGATCCCATGGCCAGAAGTTGAAGCTAGACAAATTCAGACTGGAAATAAGGCATAAGTTTTTAACAATGAGGGTAATTAACCATTAAAACCATTTGCCAAGGGCTGTGGGGGATTCTCCATCACTGGCAATTTTTAAAATCAAGATGGGATGTTTTTCTAAGAGCTCTGCTCTAGGAATTATGTCGGAGATGTTCTCTGGCCTGTGCTATATAGGAAGTCAGTCTAGATGATCACAATGGACCTTTCTGGCTTGAAATCTATCAATCTATGAATGTTCCTACCACCCCCAACCATCAACAGCCCATCTCTAGGGGCGTTCAGTCTCCCTGGCTAATTCAGTCCTTTGCTTCTGTTGACATCATGGTGATGATTATTGTGAATACATGGTCATTAGGGCCTGCTCTGGGACATTTCCCTGTGAAATAGAAGCACAACCCTCTGGCAATAACCTCTGGTCACTGCCAACTGGGGACAGGTGCAACCAAGTGATCTTGGAAACGCTATCCACAGTCCTCAATGCTGTACGGTCTTCTTATTCTGAATTTCCTGACCCCTAGATCCTTGTCCTCTAGCAGTGTTTGCTACTCTTGTATCTCAGACAGGAATATCAGCAGCATGTGGCCGTTTTAATGTACTGCTCTGCTCAGCCAGCAAAGGGTGTCCCTTCCCCAACCCAAAGGAGGCTCCTGTGAGCCTACACGCCATACTGCTGCTTGGAGTTCTCCCTCTCGTTCCCTTTTTATCCTGTGAAATATTTATAGGGCCACGGAGCCATTCTCCATCCCAGCAAAAGCTAAACTCCACCTCATTGACATTAATTATTCAGTATCTATCGTCAGGAGTATCTCTCATTCAAACATCACATTAAAAATACCCAGCTACGAAATCCCTTCACTCTGCGAGATGGCATCCCATCTGGTCCCTTGGCCCAGCCAGCCAGGCCAAGCAACCTAGTGAGACCAGCTCAGCCTCGCACTGCCACAGCAGCTTGGAAGTCAGACGGGGAACGGCTTGTCAGGGGGCTGATCTGACCAAGTAAACAATTACAGAGCGCTCCGAATGAAGGGGCAGCCAGGGGCCAGATACTGGGGTGGGGCAGCAGGGGCAGGAGAGGTGCATGGTGGAAGGGCAGGGGGGACATTGATGCTTAGTTATTTATGCCATTACAAACAGCAGAGAACAGCAAATGTGCAGAGGGGAAGGGATGAGGCTCACCAATGGCTTTGTCACTCACTCGCTCTCTGCTCTTGGGCAAATCATTTTCTTGGCTCTCTTTGTGTCTCAGTTTCCCCATGTTGCACATGGGGATAGTAACACTTTGTATGTACATATAGGAGGATCCCAGAAACTGTTCGTACACGAGTGGATCATTTGAGTATGCAAAGTTACTCCCAGGCATAAGCATTTGCAGGATTGGGGCCTTAATTTGTGCTTCTGAAGGCAAGGACTTACCTTTATACAAGTCTGCACTGCTCCAAAAGCACAGATATTACTGTAGAAATAATGAACAATAATAAAAATAAAACCCATTGGTGAGGCTCATCCCTTCCCCTTCGCACAAAGGCAGCACATTTCAGCAGCAGGATTTTGTTCTCTAGCATTATGCTGAAGTGAACTGGCTTCATGTTGCATTGATTAGCAAATGGCTGACATTGTGTTTTCTCCCAGCTCAGAGCTTTCAGAGTTGGTTTTGAGTGTGTCTTATTGTGATAGAATACAGTAGGATTCGGTATGCGGATTATCAGTGTTTGATCCCAAATAAATTAACGCTCCAGACATCCATTTGGATAGAAGAGGCTTTACTTCAAGAAAGGATTCTCTGTGCAACCACCCAGCAACTTGAATTTAGTGCCAGGCGATGAGAAAGGCGACAGGCACAGCTAATATATTTCTGATTACAGTGCTGGCTGAAGAACGCATTGGGACAGAGGCAATGTGAAATATACCTGCATTTGCTAAGGTGTTAGAGAGAGCCAACAGGTAGCAATATATGACAGAATAATCTTTTACACAGAGGCCTGGGGGGGTGGGGGTGAACAACTGGCGACAAATCTCTTCAGTCTAATAAAATGTGCTGAAAAGAACAACTACTGTACATCCATTTGGAAATTCCCTGTTGCCTTTTCCCCTGGATTGGCGTGGTTTCCTCTCTTAGGTCCTGTGTCTTGTCTTCACATACGTTCTTCACAATCATTACTTACAGAGCCTAATAACTAGCTTGGGAAGGGTTGATTAATGTATAATCTTCATCGTGATTACACAGTGTAATTGGCATTAATTTGGAGAGCCAGCTAATTATGAAAATAATTGTCACAGCGTTTCCATTTTAATAAAATGGGGAAATGGGCTTGCACTATTGAGAGAAGTGGGGATACAGTAATAGCGTGTGGAGCCCAGGGTTTGTTCCATGTACACCTGGCACTTGAGGCGAGTCGGGGCAAAGACAATCTTTCAGGGTTGCAATAAGAAAAACTAGCATCAGAAAAGAAATAACCTTAGGAAAATATCCTGAAAACCAACCTCCGCTCACCATTCCCCTGAGTAACAAAGCCACAGTGAGGTCAGCCTCAGCTCAGCAAACAGCTCAGCCACCCTCAGAACAAACAGCTTGTTAATATTTCAAAGCAGAGTTTTCCCCCTTGTTCACGTTGTGTGAAACAATCCTTCTCACCACCAGTGAAGCAGTGAGAACTGAGGCTCTCACAAGCGCCCAGAAAAGCCAAACAGTTTTCATTCCTGACCTCGCTGTGATTTTATTTTTAAAAGTAAACAAACAAGGCTGGTGGGGTGGGGGAAAGGAAGGAGGTACGCGCAGTTTTTTCTTTCCCTGAAGATGGATATTTGCCAATTTTGCAGTAAATAACACTAACATATGGAGGACAAATTTGGCATTTTTACTCAAAAGTCAGTAAAAATGGTGAAATGCTGCTTGTGAGATGCACATTTGCACATGAAAATATCAGCTTGTGCACATGAATACTCTAGGAGAGTTAATTAGCATGTTCACGTGGTGCTAGCGTTAATTGCATCGGCCAGACCTAGCTCTCGGCGTGGTCTAAATCCTGATCTGTGTAATAGCTAGTGCAACACAATTAGCTTTATTATTATGTATGTGTACTCCAGTAGTACCTATAGGCTTCAGTTGAGATCAGGGCCCCACGGTGAAAGGAGCTGCACAGACACATAGTAAGAGACAGATTCTACCTCAAGTTGCTAGTGATATAAGTAGTAATACAGACAATGAGTGAAAGTCAGCTGTCTGCGTTTCCCCTAGGTTTCACATGGGTGTCCTTCCTGGTCTTTTGACAAGAACTTCACCATGACTTTGCTCAGATGAAAAAAAAATTGAAGTCAATGGACTGTAAAAGAATCAGCAATAAAAAGGTATCCGCTTTTATGGATTGACTATAAATACACGTCATATGAAACACCAAAACTAAGGGTCCTTTAGTGGTGATGTATTTCTCTACAGCATTTCCCACCGCCACCCTATTTTAAAAAGTGTTCGAGATGTCTTGGAGATTAATTGAGTTACTGTTCACTTGATTTACTGCTAACAGCCTTTTCACAGAGTTACCTCCTTGTCTATTCAGATCACAGCTGCTCATCTTCCCCCTTCCTTTGCCTCCTATGGCTTTGCAGGCAGATAAAAGATGGCTGTGCTGAGGTCTCTCACCCACTCAGCTCGATTTCAGGCTTACAGGGATGCTTTGCAATATCTTCCTGATAAGCATGAGAGTATTGGCTGCCTACCTGATCCCAGAAGGGACCATGCCATTGCCCTGGGTGGTCAGTGATGCTCACAGATCTCACGCTGCAATGCAATGGATTGGTTCACATTTATGAAGGTTGAACGGCCGCAGGCACAGGGTGTTTGCAATTCTACTTGTAAGCAATTTTGAGGTAGGGGCCCTCTTTTAGTTCTGTTTGTACTGCGCTTAGCACACGGAGGTTCTGGCTGGAACTCCTGGGCATCACAAGACTACAGATAATAATAGTAATAACAACTCTCTTCTGAGGCACAGTACAGTGCTGAACACGCTTTTCCACCCTGGTGGCCCTGGCTCAAATCCCATTGCCAGTGAGCATTCGGTAAAATCACACCAGGCTTTGCGGACACTTGTTCTGATCACCAAACCTACACGAGTCTCTGCCCAAGAAAGGCCCAGAGTTAGGCTAGCCAGGGTAAGGACTGCGGGGTGTATTTGCAGCAGGGGTGAATAAAGGGTAGGTGGTTTTGGCTTTGAAAAACATAATCAGTTCAGTTTTTCCTTTACTAAAGCCGAGGCTCTGGGTGGTTTGAATGCAAAGCTCCAGAGAGAGGAATGGTCCATGTCCTGTGACCAACTTAGGGTGACCAGATGTCCCGATTTTATAGGGACAGTCCCGATTTTTGGGTCTTTTTCTTATATAGGATCCTATTACCACCCACCCCCTGTCCCGATTTTTCCCACTTGCTGTCTGGTCACCCTAGACCAACTCCAGTTCTGCTTCATCTCAATTTCAAAGGAACAATTTTAAGCCAAGAGAGGATAGATTTATTTATTTTGCAAAACTGTAGCCAGGCATGTTTTAGCTCTGGGGTTCATTTCACCCACACTCTCAAAGTCCAAGGAGGAGGCAACAGCCCCAGATCCCTGCCTACCCCATCTCCTTCAGTCACCTTCCGTTGACAGCAGGGGCATTGATCCTCCTGTTTCTGACACCCGAACCACAGCTGTAAAACCACACCATAAGCAAGAAGCCTCACTCATGCACAACTGCATAGAGTCATAGACTCATAGACTTTAAGGTCAGAAGGGACCATTATGATAATCTACTCTGACCTCCTGCACAACGCAGGCCACAGAATCTCACCCACCCACTCCTGTATCAAACCCCTAACCTATGTCTGAGCCATTGAAGTCCTCAAATCATGGTTTAAAGACTTCAAGGTGCAGAGAATCCTCCAGCAAGTGACCCGTGCCCCACGCTGCAGAGGAAGGCGAAAAAAACCCTGGGCCTCTGCCAATCTGCCCTGGAGGAAAATTCCTTCCCGATCCCAAATATGGCGATCAGCTAAACCCTGAGCATGTGGGCAAGACTCACCAGCCAGACACCCAGGAAAGAATTCTCTGTAGTAACTCAGATCCCACCCCATCTAACATCCCATCACAGGCTATTGAGCATTTTTACCGCTAATAGCCAACGATCAATTAATTGCCAAAAATAGGCTATCCCATCGTACCATCCCCTCCATAAACTTATCAAGCTTAGTCTTGAAGCCAGATATGTCTTTTGCCCCCACTACTCCCCTTGGAAGGTTGTTCCAGAACTTCACTCCTCTGATGGTTAGAAACCTTTGTCTAATTTCAAGTCTAAACTTCCTGATGGCCAGTTTATATCCATTTGTTCTTGTGTCCACATTGGTACTGAGTTAAATAATTCCTCTCCCTCCCTGGTATTTATCCCTCTGATATATTTATAGAGAGCAATCATATCTCCCCTCAGCCTTCTTTTGGTTAGGCTAAACAAGCCAAGCTCTTTGAGTCTCCTTTCATAAGACAGGTTTTCCATTCCTCGGATCATCCTAGTAGCCCTTCTCTGTACCTGTTCCAGTCTGAATTCATCCTTCTTAAACATGGGAGTCCAGAACTGCACACAGTATTCCAGATGAGGTCTCACCAGTGCCTTGTATAACGGTACAAACACCTCCTTATCTCTACAGCATACTACATATGGCCAGGCAGACTGCAAGTATGCAGGCAGACAACTACTGCACATTGTTATTCCGGAAAGCTGATGTATCTCATTGTATTTAGGAACTTCAGATAGCCACGCGCCACCTATTAGAACAGGCTGCTGCTGCCTAAGGATTCAACAGCCTGCTGCTGAACTCCTGATGTTTCTAAACACAAATGAATATAGTTGAAGTTGTCCCCAAAAAGGATATTACATGTTGGAGAAAATGACTTTACAGTACTCAGAAGGCCATGCATTTAATGTCTTCCAGTGCACAATAATGCATCCTGTATCCCATACCAAAAAAGTATGCCTCACTACTCTGTGTCAACAGCTAGTAAGCAAATCATCATATTCCTAGTTAATTCCACTAGGCAACTGGAGAGAATCTGTTATTTGGATGGTAAGTCTATGACGTGTGAGACTGTTCGAATTCATACTCGTTACCAAACTTAGGGAAATATCGAGACTCCAGTGTTACCTGATGAATAATTGTGCCAATAGCGGCAACAGTTTTCCTCCAAGTCACTGCTGGATATGATCCGCTCAGTGTTCTTCAAACAGAAATGTCAAGGCATAAAAGCAACTGCATTTGCTAAAATATGTGGTTGGGAGGAAGGAGAACCTAGATCATCAAATATTAACGATGGGAAACAATGTATTTTGTGCCTTATTACATCTGTCTTTGTGTATTTTAAATATCAATCACCAGGCAGGTTAAATACTTAATCAGTTTGTAGGGGGTTTTTTTTGTTTGTTTGTTTGTTTTTTTGCTTTAAAAGCAGGCTAATTGCTCTCCAGAGAGTGTCAATCTGCAAATGAGAAAATTCAAACTCAACTTCCCTTCTTTTTTATTTGTCTTATTTTCTGACTATTGAAAGTGCTGCTGGAATTGGGAAGTTTCAAAGGTGAAAAAACTCAAAAATGAGATACAAAAATGAATGTTTAAAACTCCTGTTTAAAATCTTGGATCAAAAGGGATGGATGGAGCAGGCATTTCACAGGGACAGGGAGCTGGCATTAGAGACACAGGGAGGTTTGGATGCAAAGAACTGGCAGGCTGTAGCTCTAGCTAAATCATAGAATATCAGGGTTGGAAGGAACCCCAGGAGGTCATCTAGTCCAACCCCCTGCTCAAAGCAGGACCAATCCCCAGACCCCTAAATGGCCCCCTCAAGGATTGAACTCACAATCCTAGGTTTAGCAGGCCAATGCTCAAACCACTGAGCTATCCCTCCCCCACTGAAAATTAGTCCCTCCTTTCAGAGCAAAATCCAGATCCCATGAAACAGCAAAGTCCCGCTGCATCAAAAAGGGCAGTATTGGGCCCAGACACAGTTGGCATGACCGATTCCATTCCCCCCATTCTCTGGCTCATGACAAGACCCACACAACCTCAAAACAGACCAAGCGTCCAGTCAGAATGTGGCTATGGACAACCCAGATGGGATTTAAGAAGGCCCAAGTGAATTAAGTACCCAACTCCCATTGACAAAGGCCATACACTAAGGCCTGGTCTACACTACGTGTCTAGGTCGACTTTAGCAGCGTTAATTCGAATTAAGCCTGGACACGTTCACACGACGAAGCCCTTTCTTTCGACTTAAAGGGCCCTTTAAACCGGTTTCTTTACTCCACCTCCGATGAGGGGATTAGCGATAAAATCGGCCTTAGGGGGTCGGAATTGGGGTAGTGTGGACGGAATTTGACGTTATTGGCCTCCGGGAGCTATCCCACAGTGCTTCATTGTGACCGCTCTGGACAGCACTCTCAACTCAGATGCACTGGCCAGGTAGACAGGAAAAGCCCCGCGAACGTTTGAATTTCATTTCCTGTTTGCTCAGCGTGGAGAGCACAGGTGACCACGCAGAGCTCATCAGCACAGGTAACCGTGATGGAGTCCCAGGATCGCAAAAGAGCTCCATCATGGACAGAACGGGAGGTACGGGATCTGCTCGCCATATGGGGAGATGAATCAGTGCTAGCTGAACTCCGAAGCAGTAAACGAAATGGCAAAATATTAGTAAAGGTCTCCAAGGCCATGAAGGACAGAGGCCATAACAGGGACGCACAGCAGTGCCGCGTGAAAATTAAGGAGCTACGGCAAGCCTACCACAAAGCCAGAGAAGCAAACGGAAGGTCCGGGGCAGAGCTGCAAACATGCCGCTTCTACGCAGAGCTGCAGGCCATTCTAGGGGGTGCAGCCACCACTACCCCAACCATGTGCTATGACTCCCTCACTGGAGAAACACACAGGGAAGCGGGTTCGGGGTACGAGGAAGATGAGGATGGAGATAATGTAGATAGCTCACAGCAGCAAGGAAGCGGAGAAACCGGTTTCCCCAACAGCCAGGATATGTTTATCACCCTGGACCTGGAACCAGTAACCCCCGAACTCACCCAAGGCGTGCTCCCATCCCCTGAGGGCACACAGGGGACCTCTGGTGAGTGTACCTTTGTAAATATTACACATGGTTTAAAAGCAAGCGTGTTTAATGATTAATGATTAATTTGCCCTGGCAATCGCGGCCAGTACAGCTACTGGAAAAGTCTGTTAACGTGTATGGGGATGGAGCGGAAATCCTCCAGGGACATCTCCAGAAAACTCTCCTGGATGTACTCCCAAAGCCTTTGCAAAAGGTTTCTGGGGAGGGCTGCCTTATCCCGTCCGCCATGGTAGGACACTTTACCACGCCAGGCCAGTAGCACGTAGTCTGGAATCATTGCATAACAAAGCATGGCAGCGTATGGTCCCGGTGTTTGCTGGCATGCAGACAACATCCATTCCTTATCGCTCTTTGTTATCCTCAGGAGAGTGATATCATTCACGGTCACCTGGTTGAAATGGGGCGATTTTATTAAGGGGATATTCAGAGGTGCCCGTTCCTGCTCTGCTGAACAGAAATATTCCCCGCTGTTAGCCACGTGGTGGGGGGGAGGGGTGAAGTGATCATCCCAGAGAATTGGGTGTGGGGGGGAGGGGAGTTAGTTGGGTTTGTGCTGCATGTTAACCCTGAAACCGCAGCCCCTCCTTTTACATTGCAAACCCATTTCAAATGGCCAACCCAATGGGTGCTTGGTATGGGAAATGAGAGCGCTACTGTTTGAAACCATTCCCACATGTTAAGAAGGTTAAAAAAGCCAAAAGACTGTGTCTTACCATGGCTGCCTGCAAGCCGAAATCTGTGGCCTGGCACTGCGTGAGTGATCTCTCACACCAAACCGGCAGGCCCTCAATATAAGAGGAAAAATGCGGCCTTGTAACGAAAGCACATGTGCTGTGTAATGTGAACAGCAAAATTTAACGTGAAAGAGTGTACCCATTGTTCTCTAAAATGTGTCTTTTTTAACCACCTCTCCCTTCTCCTCCACCAGCTGCAAATGTTTCTCCTTCACAGAGGCTAGTGAAGATTAGAAAGAGAAAAAGGAGGACGCGGGATGACATGTTCACGGAGCTCCAGATGTCCTCCCACGCTGACAGAGCACAGCAGAATGCGTGGAGGCAGTCAATGACTGATTACAGAAAAGCACAATATGAACGAGAGGAGAGGTGGCGTGCTGAATCGCGGGATGAACAGAGCAAGTGGCGGGCTGAAGATGATAGGTGGCGTCAGCTTGCAGACAGAAGGCAAGAGTCGATGCTCCGGCTGCTGGAGCATCAAACTGATATGCTCCAGCGTATGGTTGAGCTGCAGGAAAGGCAGCAGGAGCAGAGACCGCCGCTACAGCCCCTGTGTAACCAACAGCCCTCCTCCCCAAGTTCCATAGCCTCCTCACCCAGACACCCAAGAACATGGTGGGGGGGCCTCCGGCCACCCAGTCACTCCACCCCAGATGATTGCCCTAGCATCAGAAGGCTGGCCTTCAATAAGAGTTAAAGTTTTAAACTGCAGTGTGTCCTTTTCCTTCCCTCCTCCCCCACCCATCCTGGGCTACCTTGGCAATTATCCCCCTAGTTGTGTGATGAATTAATAAAGAATGCATGAATGTGAAGTAACAATGACTTTATTGCCTCTGCAAGCGGTGCTCGAAGGGGGGAGGGTAGGGTGGGGTGGTTGGCTTACAGGGAAGTAGAGTGAACCGGGTGGGGGGGGGGGGGGCGGAGGGTTCATCAAGGAGAAACAAACAGAAGTTTCACACCGTAGCCTGGCCAGTCACAAAACTCGTTTTCAAAGCTTCTCTGATGTGCACCGCGCCCTGCTGTGCTCCTCTAACCGCCCTGGTGTCTGGCTGCGCGTAATTAGCGGCCAGGTGATTTGCCTCAACCTCCCACCCCTCCATAAATGTCTCCCCCTTACTCTCACAGATATTGTGGAGCGCACAGCAAGCAGCAATAACAATGGGGATATTCTTTTCGCTAAGGTCTGAGCGAGTCAGTAAGCTGCGCCAGCGCGCTTTTAAACGTCCAAATGCACATTCCACCACCATTCGGCACTTGCTCAGCCTGTAGTTGAACAGGTCCTGACTCCTGTCCAGGCTGCCTGTGTACGGCTTCATGAGCCATGGCATTAAGGGGTAGGCTGGGTCCCCAAGGATCACGATAGGCATTTCAACATCCCCAACGGTTATTTTCTGGTCCGGGAAGAAAGTCCCTTCCTCCAGCTTTCGAAACAGAGCAGAGTGCCTGAAGACGCGAGCATCATGTACCTTTCCCGGCCATCCCACGTTGATGTTGGTGAAACGTCCCTTGTGATCCACCAGGGCTTGCAGCAGCATTGAAAAGTACCCCTTGCGGTTTATGTACTCGGTGGCTTGGTGCTCCGGTGCCAAGATAGGGATATGGGTTCCGTCTATCGCCCCACCACAGTTTGGGAATCCCATTGCAGCAAAGCCATCCACTATGGCCTGCACGTTTCCCAGAGTCACTACCCTTGATATCACCAGGTCTTTCATTGCCCTGGCAACTTGGATCACAGCAGCCCCCACAGTAGATTTGCCCACTCCAAATTGATTCCCGACTGACCGGTAGCTGTCTGGCGTTGCAAGCTTCCACAGGGCTATCGCCACTCGCTTCTCAACTGTGAGGGCTGCTCTCATCCTGGTATTCTGGCGCTTCAGGGCAGGGGAAAGCAAGTCACAAAGTTCCATGAAAGTGCCCTTACGCATGCGAAAGTTTCGCAGCCACTGGGAATCGTCCCACACCTGCAGCACGATGCGGTCCCACCAGTCTGTGCTTGTTTCCCGGGCCCAGAATCGGCGTTCCACGGCATGAACCTGCCCCAGGAACACCATGATTTCCACATTGCTGGGGCCTGTGCCTTGTGAGAGGTCTATGTCCATGTCAATTTCCTCATCACTCTCGTCGCCGCGCTGCAATCGCCTCCTCGGCTGGTCCTGGTTTTGCTTTGGCATGTCCTGGCTCTGCATATACTCCAGGACAATGCTTGTGGTGTTCATAGTGCTCATAATTGCCGCGGTGATCTGAGCGGGCTCCATGATCCCAGTGCTAGCTATGGCGCCTGGTCTGAAAAAAGGCGCGAAACTAGTATCTGACGGACCAGGGGAAGGAGGGAGGGAGGGAGGGAGGGAGGGGCGAGTGACGACATGGCGTACACGTACAGGGAATTAAAATCAACAAAGGTGGCTGTGCATCAGGGAGAAACACAAACAACTGTCACACAGAATGGCCCCCCCCAAAGATTGAACTCAAAACCCTGGGTTTAGCAGGCCGTTGATTTCACGGCGGGAGGGGGAAGCTAATGAATACAGAACAAATCTATTTTTTACATCTTAAGACGACGGTGCAGCATGACTGATAGCCCTCGGCATCTTCTGGGTGCTTGGCAGAAAATACTGGGCGCTTGGCAGAAAATAGCATACTACGACTGATAGCCATCATTGTCAAGACAGTTCGATAGGACTGAGCATGTCTGCCCAGGTGCCCATGATTGACAGCCACTGCAGTACGATGACGACGGTTACCAGTCGTAATAAACCATCTACTGCCAAAAGGCAAAAGGCAAGGGCTGGTGCAATGCAGCCCTACGGCTGCCAGCCCCACGGCTGCCAGCACCCAGATCACCGATGAAGGCTACCAGTCATGCTGCACCGTCTACCGCCAAAAGGCAGTTAGCTGCTGCTGCTGTGTAGCAATGCAGTCCCACGTCTGCCGGCACCCAGATGACATATGGTGACGGTGAGCTGAGCTGAGCGGGCTCCATGCTTGCCGTGGTATGTTGTCTGCACAGGTAACCCAGGTAAAAAGGCGCAAATCTATTGTCTGCCGTTGCTCTGACGGAGGGGGAGGGGCCTGACGACATGTACCCAGAACCCCCCGCGACACTGTTTTGCATCATTCGGGCATTGGGATCTCAACCCAGAATTCCAATGGGCGGCGGAGACTGCGGGAACTGTGGGATAGCTACCCATAGTGCAATGCTCCGGAAGTCGACGCTAGCCTCAGTACTGTGGACGCGGTCCGCCAACTAGAGCACTTAGAGCATTTTATGTGGGGACACACACAATCGGCTGTATACAACCGATTTCTATAAAACCGGCTTCTATAAATTCGACCTAATTTCGTAGTGTAGACATACCCTAAGACAAAGCAAAAAGATCTCGTTAGCAGCTTACAGTGCTCTACAGAATGTCTCTCTACACCATTTATTACACAGACGTGCCTTATCCATATAAGAGAAATTATATGTATATCTCAGGACAGGCCCCTGTTAATCATATAGGTGTGAGCTGCTTTATGTTTCCCAGGTTAAAACTCGTTTTCTGTGCTTTCTATCCCACCAGTTTAATTCTTGTCTAGTCAAAATCTGCCAGACAAGTTTTCTGGCCAAAAGCCATTTTCCTTAAATGGCTGGTTATTTTTAGCTTCACAGCAGCTAAATGTACAAGAAAGTCAAAGCGTTTCAGGTGTTTTCCAATTTAACAAAACAAACCAGCTTCGTTCTAGGAAAGGGAATTTCAGCAGCACTTAGTCTGTCGTGTAATCACATACCTTTTTCTCTTTATAAAATCACGGTGTTATTTAGCTTTGAGAAACAGCTACATTTGATCACACTTTTCCCTCCCCTGCTGACAGTGTTGCTAACACACTTAGACAGTGTCCTAACAGTCCCCTTCCATTGATGGCATTCTGGAACAAGCACTTGTTTTGAAAAAGATCTTCCTGAGGATGCAGAGAGCATTACTTCCTGCAGAGACAACATGGGATGCACCCTGAAGCATTTCCTACACCTCCCATCTACCCTTCAGCACCAGACTTTGTGTGTTCTCTCAAACTTAGGGCCCGTGGGATTTCCTTCCCTTGCAATTGTTTTCTTTCCTTCTGAGTGCTGGGCTGCTTGTTTTGTCCTTTTCAGCTTGGTTCTATTTTTGTGGTGAAACTGGCAAAAAAATGGCCCTGGGACAACATTCTGATGAGATTGAGTGGGGAAAATGTCTGTTTTCTATGTCAGGGATTCTCAACCTTTTTCTTTCTGAGCCCTTCTCATCCCCCCTCCCCCTTCCCCGACATGCTATAAAAACTCCACGGCCCCCCTGTGCCACAATAACTGGTTTTCTGCATATAAAAGCCAGGGCTGGCATTAGGGGGTAGCAAGCCGGGAAATTACCTGGGGTCCCACGCCACAGGGGGCCCTGTGAAGCTACATTGCTCAGGCATCGGCTTCAGCCTCAGGTGGCCGAGCTCAGGGCCTTGGACTTCAGCCCCATGTGGGGGGGCTTCGGCTTTCTGCCCTGGGCCCCAGCAAGTCTAATGCTGGCCCTGCTTGGCGGCCCCCCTGAAACCTGCCCGCGGCCCCAAAGGGAGCCCCGGACCCCTGTTGAGAATCACTGCTCTATACGACAAACTGGCAAAACGAGTCTCCAGAATTTAATTTCTCCGAATCCCTTCCTCCAGAATGGCTGCCAGAGAGTCACAGAGCTGCAGCCAACTGGGAAACCGAGTGAAGACACCACAGGCTTTGACTCCCCACCCCTCAGTGCTCAGAATGCAGCAAGGCAGGGATGGGTGGGGCAGTGCTCAGACCGAGGCAGTGCTCTGTATGGCCCCTGGGAAAGGAAGATAATGCTGTTGTGTCCACTCTCAGGGACGGTCCTGAAGATTCACACCTGCAAACCGACCGAGTGACTCAGCAGAAAGAAAATCCCTGTGGTCCACAAGTCCTTCCCTGAGAGTGGAAACAACAGCATTATCTTGGAAGTGAAAATATTAAATAAATGCAGTGACATCAACCCCATCCAAAAGGGAATGAATACACAGATAAGAGAGAAAGAGGCACAGTGACTGATCTACTCAAGAATGGCCTTCTCTCCCGTCTCTGTGCTCCAAACAGCCATTAGTGTATAACGGGGCCCTGAGC
Organism: Emys orbicularis; assembly: GCF_028017835.1. NCBI lineage: Eukaryota > Metazoa > Chordata > Testudines > Emydidae > Emys > Emys orbicularis. The sequence goes on along the minus strand of NC_088705.1, from coordinate 2,406,889 downwards.
TTAAGTGCCAGGTGAGCTGGAGCTCACCAGTCCCTGCACCCTCATGGCAGCGCAATCGGGTGTCTTCCAAAAGTCACAGCGAGCGATTCTGTGGAAGACTCTTTATGAAGCAAGAGGGGAAGATAAAGTCCAGAAGAAGCTGGAAACTCCATCCTACAATTCACATTTTACTGAGGAGTCCTTTGTGCTGAGTGGGAATTATAAGCATGCAGAAGATGCACAAAGGGATCCTTTCCCTGCCCCTCACGCTCAGCCCCATAGCTCACACCTCCTGCACCAACGGATAGGATGGAAGTAAGACCCCTGCAGTAACACGAACCCAGACTTTACTTCCTGGGGCAGCGGCAGAGATCTGCTCAGCAGCAGCAAAGATCCAGGCTCTTCTATAGGCAATAACTGGAACTTGCACATTTTAATTCCTCCACGGCAGAAATTGAAAATGATTTCTTAAGGGCATAGATTGGTTTCTTGCTCTGACAGAACAGCAAAGGAACTGAATTCCTGCCCCCTGTACACTTTTAGTGATGATGCATTGGCCCTGTCACGTCAGCTTGGCAGAGCCTAATGTGATGCAACGTGGTCATGTAGCTGATGCAATTTGAGGCTACAAAGGCATGGACTGAATGAAACAGAAACCTGGGGAATCAGCTGCCTGTTACTTACAGGACTGAGCTCTCCAAAGGGGATTCTCCGTGTGAATATTAACGGCTCCCAAACAGCCCCTGCGTCAGAGACTGGCTTTGCAGGGCTGTGTCACGACTGTAACATCATCGGCACAGTTCTAGTCAGTGTTTTCTTTCTTTTCTAAAGGAAAAAAGATGGGACTTGGGCCTTTCTTGGGGCAGCCCTACATTCTTCTCTCAGAGGGGTGTCTTCTGTCACCTCTACCTGCATTTTCTAAGGGACCAGGGCTTCTTTCCATTACGACCCCTTCGTGCCACATCAAGGAAGCCAGGGAGGAACGCAGCAGGTCTGGCCACCTTGGACTTTCCCCTGCACAAGGGGAATCCTTGAGTGACATAGACCCAGCCATCACCCCACTGCAGCCCCCCACAGCTCCAGTTACCCCTGGCTGCTGGAAGGGCTGCGTGGGGCCATGAGCAACTGGGTGTATTTGGGAGCAGCCCTGAGGCTCCTGGACAGCCCCCAAGTACGGAGTAAATCTCCTCCCTCCTCAGCTCGCATCCTACCACTGAGCACAACTCAGCTGGAGCTAAGGGACAGACCTGACGTGCTTTATTTCTCTTTCCCCAATAGCCTGGCTTGAAAAGGGCTGTGCTGACTAGTGTCCTACTGCTTGGCAAGCGTGTGTGGCAGAGAGTGCCTGGAAAATCTACTGGAGACCTGGAGGGAGCGAGTCCAGGGACAGACTCGACAGCTTGCCGTACATCTCACCTGCCCATCACGGGTCCCTGGGCCCTAGCCTCATGAAGCCACGTGTTGAAAAGCAGCAGCAGACTCATGGGATTGGAATGGGAAACCTTCAGGCCCAAGGAAACTGCTCGGGTTCTCCAGCATTCCACGTACCGTACCACAGCTCCCAAGCTGCACGGGCTCTATAAATACACATCAGCATACGGGGCTATCACATCCTAACCATCGATAGACAACCAGTGCCTCCAACTGGGAACCTAGCAGACCGGCTTTATCCTGGATTACGTGAACAGTAGCCAAGTAGGAGTAAATAGGCTGCTTGGGGAAACTACAGAGGACCAGCGCTGCTCACCAAAAACCAACCCCTCGTAAATCCTGGACGCAGGCTCCTGGAAGTAATCTCCAGTCTGGGCTGTTCAGGAGGGAGAAACCTTAAACCCCTCTGCCTGGGGCTGGAGGAAGCCCTCAGATGCTAAGCTCTGTACTATGGGTTCAGGTTTGGTGTGCAGATGGGTACAGGAGAGGCAAACAGACGTGGCCTGTGTCTCCTCACAGCTTTGTGAAACTGGTGCGACTCCCCTGAGGCAGAGAGGCGGGCTGGCCTTGTGGTTAAGGCAGTGGACTGGGATTCAGGAGGCAGGGTTCAGAGTCTGGCTCTGCCACAGACTGTCTTTGAAACTTTGGGCAAATCACCTCATCTCTTTTCTCCTCTCGGTTCACCGTCTGAGGCTAAAACCTCAGAGTGGGGGTTCTGAGTGTGAAATAAACTGTGCTCTGTGAAGCACTTCGATTTAAACATTTTATTAAAGCTAATGTTCAAAAAAATTATATAATACACAGGCTGAGAAAAGAGTGTCTGTCCATGTGGCTATAGTGCTTAGATTATCCACAAATACAAAGTTTGTTTTAAAAGATACATAATCAGCAATAACCCAAATTTAGGTGAATAAATGTAACAATACAGTTTAGATCTACAGTGCTACAGTGATGAAGTGGTCTTCAGTGGAGTCACTTCCCAGTTTTAGATCCTAATCAGGCCCGTTAGCATGCGCTGGTTTCCTGTGTCTCAGGCCCTTGGCGAGCCCTCGTCACCTCTGAGCACATCAATCTAACGCATTTTTCCCCACTGAGGCAGGGCAGGGCTGTTCTCCCCATTGCCCCGATGGTGAACTGAGGCTCTGAGACACAAAGTGACCTGCACAAGGCCACACGAAGTGTCTGTGAGGGAGCTCGGAAATAAACCCAGGTGTCTCAAGCTCCAGGCTAGCGCCCTACCCTCTGGACCATTCTTCTTCTCTAAACCTTCCTGAATGGAGGATTTTTGTGGCATTTTATTGCCAAGGCAGATTTCTCTAGTCTGGGAAGGGGGTTGGAGAGGAAATGCCATGGGAACCATCTGCACCAGCAGCATCGGTATTTCACACCCAGCATGTCACTGGGCTCGGGTTCCTTACACCAGTTGGTTTATCCAGAATGCAAGTCGAAGGCCATAGCATGAGAACCTGTCTCAAATCATGCTGGCCATTGTGGCCGAAAGGTCGGGGAAGCATCGTGGGATAGGACATGCCCAGCCAGCTTCCGCCTCTCTCTAGTTAGCCCGATGAAAGAGTTGTTTCACTTCTGTTCAGCTTGTCCTCCGACCTTGTAACTGTGGGGAAAACATGAGATTGTGTCTGGGCTCCAATCCCAAGTGCGCTTAGAAGTGTCAGACTGAAAACCAAATCTTCAATGCTAACAAACCATCTCCCTCCAAGAAGGAGAAGTGAAGTCCTTGTTGCTGGAAACCCTCTCCTCGGCTCGGAGCATAATATCTCCAACTATCCTCGCGGTGGGTGCATTTTAAAAGCCTTTCCATGTAAGAGTAAAGTTCAGCACAACACTGAAGATCCGGCTGGCCAGAGAGGTGTTAGCAGCATGACTAAGAGGGTCAGGCAGAGTTGCTGTGGGTCCCGCCATCCTGGGGGAAAAGTCTCCATTTAGCAGGTGCTGCTTTGCTTCCACACAAGGCCGACTGGAGGAAGGAGAAATCTCGTCCCTCAGGGGGTGCAGCGTTTTCCCTTCCCGGGCCAGGGGGTGACATCAAGGCTGTTGCACAGTGGGATGCATCTCATCACTGCTGCCCGTAGCTCCTGGGATGCAGTGAAAAGATGCTGAACGGAAAGGTAAGATTGTGATCGCAAACTACAAAATCCCAGGCATTCCCAGCCCCAGCTCCCGTTCTGTGCTCAGACTTCCTGGGGCAGAGCCGGGAGAGGCCAGGACAGCAGCTCCCTGCTAGGCTTCAGTACAAACTGCCACAACTTGCAAATGTGGGTGGCTAAAATGGGGACTTAACTCCCAATTTGGGCATAGAAATAAGTGGGCTGATTTCCAGAGGTGCTGAGCAACGGCAGCTCCCCATTGACTTCAGTAGGCTCTGCTCCTCTGCAACTCGGGTCTCCTGCCCACATCTGCATTTAAGGTGCCTGACTTTAAAAAAAATCAGCCCAACGGATGTTGCTGAATTCACCAGCTAAAAATGAATGAGAAGCGCTGAGAAGGAAGTTTCTGCTGCATATAGGCATGAGGACCACGTGCCACTAAAGTCCTGCGTCAGCCCAATTTTGAGGCTCGATGAGGGACTCAGTTGGTACACAGGCCTCTCTTGCTGGCCTTCTGCACAGCATGAATTTCACCCATTGAGTGCAGCTCAGTTCTCAACTGGTCTCAGCGCTCTCCGGCTTCCAGCACCTCTCATTATACCTTGGTGAGGTTTCATGGATGGAGCTGAAGCTGGGAAGTTCACCTCACGGAGACCCGGATTTAACCATGTCTTGCAGCATAACAAAAATGTGCTGAGAAATGCCAAGAAACTGAATCCAAGAGGAAAATGAAGTACAGAAAATGCGTGTCCTTTCTGGAAGGATTTGCTTGGCTGCTAGGAAAAACAAGTCCTTTGCAGTGGTTTTATTCATCCCGTAATACCCATTCCCAGGAGAAAGTATCTTCCTCTTTGTTCATTTTGGCATTAAACATGCAAAATCTTATTCCATTCGCACTGTATTAGATACTTCATGTCACAGGGGGTGACATTATTCTCCCATGTATAAGCTGTTTAACAGATGAGCAGTCAAGGGGCAAAGAAATACATTATTAATGTTTCTGGTTAAATTAACTGATTAAAAACACCCTGGGTAAAATGTACGTATCAGCGTTTTACACACACGAAATGAGAAACTAATGGAATATGGTGGCTTGTTTTTTAATGAAAAACAGATAGGGAGAGTCTGAAAAGGTGAGCCACCTTTAATGGAAATTGCATGTTATGGATAGTAGAACCCATCAGATAAGAAGGTGGGGGGTTGATAATGGACTGGAGGATTCTGAGAGTCTTCTGCGCTCATTACGGTCTTTGGTTTCCTGCCTACGTTTCCTGGAGGTGGCTTTGAAGTGATGCCGCCTAGTTCTATTGGGCTTTGCCTGGCAAAGGGTAGGGGACTTGCTTTCAGGTTGGTAGTTGTTTGGGATTGCAGGCTTGATTCAACAGCACAGGGATTTGGGGTCAAGGTCACCTACAAAAGACATTTGCTCTACAGTGACCTCCCAGCCGGTACCATCTCTATAATCCTCTGAGCCTTTAGCGATATGCTGTTTCTCATGTGCCACCGTACATACCATCTCATCGGCCAAGATGCCATGCTGATGAGTGCAGAAGGAGCACCTAGAACATCTCATAACTATGGGTCAGACCATATGCTGAGCGGCATAAGGATGATGTAGGGGAAGGCATGAGCTCTGGGCTTGTCTTGCCATCGCTGTGATTGTCTCTGGCCTGTACCTATATGTTTGCCATGCTCAGGGGCTGCTCCTGGCAGCATAGCGTTTGTAACAGGCATATCGCAGACCCCAGAGCTGTGCCCCCCCACACACATGTGCTCAGCACTCAGCCACGGATGTGACTCCTCATGTGGAGAGAAGTAATTATTAAGCTTCTTCCCAGCGTTAGCTTGCTACCTTCCCCCAAGAGCAGCTCGGTCAGGACATGGTGTGTCAGGCGGCTTTAGCAGCAGGGGTAAGGCAGGTAAGAGCTGGGAGATACTCCCAACACCCCGACCAACCTCCGGACTCAACAGAATCTCCGATGTCAGAGACAGGAATGGCCCAATAGATCCAGCTCATCTCCCTGGCACTAGAAAGATGGACTGACACCATTCTATGTATCGCGGTAACAGCGAAGGTGCTGTACATACATAGTAAGAGCTAATCTCTGCCCTGAAAGCGCTTGCTACTTAAATAAACCAGAGAAAGGAAAGGTTATTGTCCCCATTCCACAGCTGGGGAACTGGGGCACAGATAGACGAAGTGACTTGTCTATGGTCATACAGGAGAGCCAGAGCTGCAGAGCCAAAGTCCCTGTCTCAGCCTTAACCACAAGACCATCGTTCATCTCTGGATGTACGATTGTCTCCTCCCAGACATTACAACCAAACAGCAACGCTTGTTGTCACAGGCCCGATGCTCTGGATCTGCTTGGTATGAAGCCAGCCAGGCCTCTGGGTAGCGTGACTCCCCTCAGGGCACCAAGCCTCCTTGGCTGTGGCCTTCCTGGGACTGACCTCAGAGCATTCAGCACCCCTGTTCTCAACGTGCACTTCCCGTTGGTGAGTCCACCTGGACGGGACCCCTGGGGAAGCCAGAGGGCCCTGCACCCCAACTCTGCAGGCAGCCATGACTCTCAGCCAGCGTGTGACACAGAAGGGTTATTAGTCGACAAGAACACGGCGTAGAACAGAACTTGTTAGCACAGAAATCAGTGACTTTCAGCAAAGTCCAACTTAGGGGGACCCTGGGCCAGACGCCCTAGACTCCCCCGTCTCCGAGTCCCCAACAGCAGACTGCCCAGCTTCCAGCAACCCGACCTCCAACATGCCTGTGGGCCCTCCTCCTGGTCTTTGTTTCGCTTCCTGGGCAAAGTGTCACCTGGTCGCATCCCCCTCCTGGGAGCTGGAGCCACCTCACCTGTCCTCGAGGGTCTCAGCAAAAGTCACACACCCAATTCCCACGACGTAGGCATTGTGCAATACAGGGAAATTGAGGCCCACGCAGTATTCATGCAAAATAGTAAGACTCACATAGGCTCATGTACAACATAATAAGGAGGAAAAGCCCACTTTGTCACATCTGTGTGGGTACATAAATGTATAATATGCATCTTTAGATCTTTAAGATCCCAAATCAGTAACAGAATCTATGGGCAGATGTAAATATTGGAAATGTATTGACATTTTAACTCATACTGTTCCCTCATGGTGAATTCCTGCTCTTCCTCTTACCTGCCAGGAGTGGAGTTCAGGATTCTGTGTTTCCCCACCCTCCCTTTCGGTCTGGCATACGTACAGGGCACTGATCACTGGCACCTAAGCACCAAATGCTGTATGTAAAGTTAGGTTGGCAACTGGAAACAGAAGTCACATCAAATGGTCCAGGAATGCTTCAGGGCACTCGAGTCCTGGGAATGACACTGATGGGACGATGGGCCAGCACTGTCAGTCAGACCCAGTGGGATGTAACTCAGGCACTGTGGCCAGCGCTCCATCACTGCCCTTGGGGACTGGGCAAGTTACTGCCTTCATAGTGCCCTGGATACCCACTGAGTCTGGCGAGGTCAAGCTGTCATCCCGCTGGAGAACTACCTAGCTAGGGGGAAGCTGCAGCCATCTCCAGGAGAAGCCAGCTGTCACCTTAGTGTATTAAACTTACTTAAGACCAGAAGATCTGTGCTCCCTGCTGACGGGCTGGCATGTCCCTGTGGCTCTCCTATGGTTTCCTGGATGCACTGCCTGGCTCTGGTCCCTTCCCGGCAAGGTCACCGTCTCCCTGGGGATCTGCTGCCCCCTGCCTAACAGAGAGGGCCAGTCACCAGTAACTTCCCAATTACCAGGAGTTAGGCTGGTATAATCCTGGTGTAAGTGAGAACAGACACCGGCCCCTCCTTGGAGTCAATAATTAAACTTTTCCATGGATTTCAGTGCAGTTACTCCTGATTTACCATCAGTGCGGTTCCATTGCGTGAGATAGTAACATAGACATTCCCAGACTGGATCACACCCATGGTCCATCCAGTTGAATACCCTGTTTATGGCAATGGACAGCACCAGACACAGCAGAGGAAAGTACATGAAACCCCCAAGACACATGTGGGATAATCTAACCCCTATGAAAGTCTGATCTGAGCCCTCACCTTAACTCACAGGCATTACTTCTGATGTGCATTGTGACAGGAGGAGAATCAGGCCAAAGGCTTTTTCCCCAGCACTTTGCCAGCTGCCCTACAAGGCTTGCCACCCAAATGCTCGAACTGCTTTTCTACAAAGCCACTTGGCTGCATTTTACGTCCTGCTAAACTAACCAGCAGCCCTAGATAAAGATCAGGCTTTGTCGGGGAGTAAATCCAGGTGCTGCACAGAAACAAACGCTCTCGCTGCGTTTTCCTGACCCAGCCTTCTGGCGGGCATCCAGGCATGAGGCCGGTGGTTCTTAACTCTCCTTCCCGTCTCTCTTCCACCAGCTAGTCAGCTCTGCAGCAGCATTGAGTGCCACTCCCACACACAGGACAGATTCCCCGAGGACACAGGGACATGCCATAGGGCCCATCAGTGCCACTTGACAGAGGGGAAAATGCATGTTCCTCAGCTGGTCTCTCCTGCTCCCTCCCTAGCTCTGGCCCGTTGTGCTAATCGGATTAATAACCTCTGTCCTTGCCAGCTGAGAGCAGCGGTTGAGTAGCAGTGGGTGAGGGGGAGAGTTGGGGAAGAGGCAGCCCCAAACACAGGGCCAGAGCTGGGTCTTTCGCACCGCGTGGGTGCTACTAGAAGTGAACAGTGCGTATTGGTTCACTTCCCCCCCCACCACCCAAATGTTAGAATCTTGTAAGTCACTAACTTCAGACTGGTTTCAGCGGGGTAGCCGTGTTAGTCTGGATCAGCAAAAAGAACAAGGAGTCCTTGTGGCACCTTAGAGACTAACAAACCACGAAAGCTTATGCTCAAATAAATTTGTTAGTCTTTAAGGTGCCACAAGGATTCCTCGTTCTTTGAATTTAAGACTATTGGCCCAGTCCTCAACTGGGCATAAACTGGCATGGCTCCAAAGACTTCAATGGAGGTGTACCAAGTTACATCAGCTGGGAATCTCTCGCTGGCAGTTAACTTTCAGTCGTTTGCACCTCATGTTTGTGCAGTCTAACTGGCAATGTTTATTGTGATATTTCTTTGAACGATCCATTCGGATATTATTTTTTTTTACATCTAAGAAAGAGCATCTACTACAAACAGCATGTGCATAACCCTGATCAAGGGAGCAGATCAAAGCACTAATTTGAGATCAAAGGCCTTCAACAGTGCTACAGCAGAAACAAATTAAGTTAGCAACAGATTTCTTCATGATATTTACATTTCTAATTTGCATAAAACATGATTAAAATGAAACAGGCTTTTTTTTTTTTTTTTTTAGCATGCTCTATTAATTACAAAAAGAACCACAAGCTCCTGGGAATAGGGCACTATCAAGATAAGGGCAATGAAAATGCCAAGAAACTTTTAATTTACCAGATAAGCAGACTTTAGAACAGTCAAGATTTCCAAAACTGATCAGGGAGTTTGGAAGTGTCTGTTACTGGTTGTTCAGACACCTTAAAGGGATCTGGTTTTGAGAAAGTACAGTGCACTCACGTGGGTCAAGAGGGGCTCCCAGAAACTGAGATTCTCAAAATTACTTTGAAAACTCTGGCCTACTTGTTTAAAACAAAACATCTTTAAAGCTTTGAGTAACTCCAGTGTGAGTGGTAACTAACTAGAGGTTCTCTTGAGCTTACTCTGGTTGGTTTAATTACAAACCCAAGTTTTTTCTTATACTGGCTTCCATCGGAGTGGCATTGGAACACACTATTTGTCCGTCTCCACTTTAGCTCATGCTGCTGGAGTGTGAGCTGGGTTTAATTGTATTCATCCAGCCAGATAGGTTCTGATTCCAGAACCTGTGGTGCTGGTGGGGCCCACACATATTAGAATGAGCTCAATTTCATATCCAGACATGAGGCTGATCTGGCAGCACAGGCAGTGAGAAACTCCAAAAAAAAAAAAAAAAAAAAAAAAAAGTATTTTGACTTGTGTAAATTCAGCAAATTTACCCTGGAAATTCACTGATGGGAGAATAAATCAGGCACCCAGACGTGTCATTTTTATAGCCATTCTTTGGACCATAAGCATGCTTTAAACTGTAATGCACGGTAGAAAAAAAAAAAAAGGAAGTGTCTGAAAGCTTGAAATTCTTAAGGATCTACAATACCGTTTTTAGGCAACATGGCCATCAATAAAACATACTGAAAAATATATTTGTCTGTGCTGAAGTCTTGTATTATATGTATTGTCCATCTGGTGCACAGTCCACCCAAAATCTGGAGCAGAAAAACAATGCAACAACTGAAATAAATCCAGGCTCGTGTGTGTGATTGACTGGGCTTGTAACAAAGACTGCAGCATAGTAAAAGTACTTTGTATTTGTCTTTATTATGGGTTACAAAGCTCAATATTAGCACTAGATTTCCCAGTACACCTGCTGCTATCCGATTAACATGGCCATTAAACTGCACACCTGCAATGGTTTTAAGCACAGGCCATTGCACTCTGGCCACCAGCCCCTCTCCATTACAGGAGATCTGATTCTCCTCTCACTTCTGCCCATGTAAATCAGGTGGGACTTTGTTTAAGTCAATGAAGTTACACTAGTAGAAATCCATTGGAAGAGTAAGAGGTGGTTAAAAATCACTAACATCTTTTGCAGAGACTTAGGACTGCCCAGTGGTTAGGGTGCTGGCCTGGGACATGAGAATCCTAAATCCAATTCCCTGCTCTGCCATCGATTTCCTGTGTGACCCTGGGCAAGTCCCTTAGCCTCTCTCTGCCTCAGTTCCCCATCTGTAGAATGCACTGCCTGACCTCACAGGGGTATTGTGAGGATAATTATGTTAATAACTGTGAAGTGCTCAAATACTATAGTGGTGGGGCCATATAAATACCATAGACCGACCGAATTCAGCACACTAAACAGGTGGAAGAAGGAAAGTCATGGGACTTTCTTTAAAAAAGCGTAAATAGGAAATGTAAATAAAATCAGTGTAAATAAAAAGATATTATGAAAAGCCCACTTGTTTTACTCTCAGCAACTGCTGATCCTTCAGATGCTGGCTTCAGAGTTACCGACTTCACTGCAGTTGTATCCAGTAGGTAGCATGCACTGAAAAGAGTTTGAAAAAGTTTCGCAGCTCTCTTTTCTATAAAAAATGGACTTATTTAGAAAAAATTGTATTCATTTAAGTCAAAATGTGTATTGAAAACACCAAATGTTGTCAAAATAGTTATTAAACATTTTTGTTTCCTTGTTTGTTTGCCAAAAGCCAGGTGTTCAGTCAACAAACATTTTCTGTACACTTTTAAGAAAGTTCTCAGTACAAATTTTGAAAAGAAATGGATCCATCAGGAACCCTTTGAGATCCAGCATTGTTGGTGAAAGTTGTTTTTCACTTCTTGATCATGTCCGGAGTCAGGGCGGGGGAAGAAAGCACTGCCGGGGAACTGAACGCTGTCTAGGAGGGATAGATAGCATTTCATGCGCTCAGATCCAGCCTGGAATGGAAATGGCCAAAGGTTGTAACCCTCTGGTCGTTGTTTGTGTGAGCCTGTGATGCCAGGATGATATCATCCCAGTCCAGTCCCATCGAGTGCCTGTATCCCCAGCAACTGTCAGCAACCAACACCCTTGTTAGTAGCACGGGCAGAGAAGGCAAGGTCTGAAGGGCCATTGGGAATGACCAGCTCTCTCATCTTTAGAGACGGTGCCACCCCACCCCCGTTTGGATGGAGGCAGATTAGCAAAGGGACGATGTGTCGGAGAATCTTCTACTGCCACTGCCTCTTCTCTCCCTGCTCTCCAGGAGTGGAGCCAGCACACGGGCTGTGTGTTACTTAACCCCATTTAAGCCATTTGGAGCAGAGCCTTTCCATGGACTTCAATGGGCTTTGTACCAGACCTTTTGTGACTCAACCCTGGTATTCACTGGCAACGGTGTGCAGGGTCTGGCTAGCTGCACACGGCTTTGAAAGGCTCTGGCAGTGCGAAAGCAGCCGGGAAAAGCTCCAGCAGCTCCCGGGTGTTGGAGCCTTTCACTGCAGTGAAGAACAACTCAGGCAGCAGGACACTGCTGTGCTAAAAATAGCAGTGTAGACGTGGAGGCAGTGTAGACGTGGGAGGCAGTGCTTGGGTGTGCAGAGATCCCTGCAGGGTGTATACCCTAAGGTTCTGGCATGTCTTTACTCCTCTCGCCTAAGCAGTGTCTCACTATCTAAACTGCTATTTATACCTGAGCTGGGGGGGTGGAGATGCATTTTATGTACTCCACGCTCTGCCAGAGGTGTAGACATAACGTAAGTCTAGTGGCCTTATGCCAGCCTTCTGCACATGGGTGAATTTTTCCTACATGAACAAAAACCTGCAGTCTCCCATACCATTCACAAGCACTCAAATTCCAAAGAGAACTACTTTCCAGGTCTGACCCTGAATGGCAATAAAATAAAAAGATGCCATATATGAAAATTCAAATGGAGTGCAAATAAGGATTCTACCTACATTAAATTAGAATTATTGTATGTGAATTGAATGCCTGTTAATTATGCATTGCTAAACCTCTGTTAATTAAAATTAATATCCACCTGGTATTTAGCATGTAATATTAGTTTTATGAAGTCTAAATTAAAATCACACACTCATAAGCAAATACTGGCAGTCAACTGATTTGTTTTTTATTCTTCTGTTGCTGCCTGCAAAAGTCAGGGCTTTAAGTGAGACGATGCATCAAATAGCAAATGCAATTCAACAAATATTATGACATGCTGTTCATCATCTGCCCTAAATATTTAACAGTTCAGCTTTATGTGATTTTGATGCCACATGCTTTGAATTTGCTCTTAATAGATGCTGAATTTTCAAGCTGACTCTGTTTCACCATTTATAAAATGAATACAATGAATTCCACTCAAGAGCTAATGACCCCAAATCTCAGCCTGGTTGGGCCTTTTTTTATAAGCGTTCTTCTTGTCACATGAAGGTTTCTTTAAAAAGGAAAGAAAGAGAGAGAGAAAAGAAAGCCCCATGGAAAAATTGTTTCTGTTTAATGCTATCCACTCTCTCCAGAATGCCCTTTATGTAGGAAAAGATCAAAGGTCTGTAATAGATTTCAAGAGGTTTCAAAGGGCCATGTGGTGTAGACTCCAATGCCTGGTGCTGGGTGAGTGATTAAATTGCTCTGTGCTGCAGCTACGGGGCAGGTGAAAGACATAATTGGGAAATTTAGAGACCTGCTTTTGCCTCCTTATCTTCCATTCTCCTGGAGAAAAAGGGGGCGGTGCCATCCTAGAATCTGGGGTGTGGGTACCTGTGCAAAAGGGGGAAACGTGCCAGCTGAACGAGGAAGCCATGCCAAGCGCACAAAGGGGGAGAACGTGCTGTGAATGCCAAGAGGAGACAAACGTTTATGGGGCTAGGCTGCAATCTGCCCTGAGTGTGTAACAGCTGCTTTGCTCCTGGAGCAGCCAGAAAATGAGTTGCTGCTCAGACAGTCATGCTTGCTGCCTGCTCTGGGCAGGGAGGAAGTTAGTTCAGCCCGTTCCTAGCACAGTTCACATCCCCCTCTGGCCACTGAGCAGGGAGGGAGCGGCCAGGAAACCTGCCCCTCCATTGCAATTCCCTGGCAGCAGCAGTACAGGGTGAGCGGCCCCTGCTCTCCCCATCACAGCCAAAGCAACAGGCTGAGCAGGAAAGTCAGGTGGAGCCTCATCCTGCCTGTGTGGCTGAGGACGAGAAAAGGGGCTTGACTTTTTCAATGAACACCATTTTTCATCAAAATGTCATTTTTTATAAAACTTCTTTTTATGTTTTTGCCAACCTGTCTCGCTGAGCGTCTGCCTAGGCACTAGAGAATCCTGCCTGTTTTCAAAAGTTTTCAGTGGAAACTGGTAAGGAAATTTTTTTTCTTTAGCCTTTATACTCTCCCCTCTTTCCCCCCACCCCCGCATTGCTCATTTGGACTGTTCAGCATAGTTACACCGGGGGGGAGGGGGGGCTTCCATCACCCTAAAATTGACAATTTTTTAAAAAGGCAGAAAATTTGGAAAAATGACAAATTGGGGTAAGAAGCCAAAATTCCCAGGACCCTTTTTCTGTTTTTCCACCATCTTCATTTTCAAGCCTATGGAGGTGGGACTCTGCTAAACCCAGAGAAAGTAGCAGGCAGGAAAGCACTGGAAGAAGCTCATGTTCAAAGCAACTGCAGCCTAAAACTAAAAGAGGAGTTGACCCAGATGAGCAAGTTCTTCCTTCAAAAACGTTCTGATCTCTTGTAAAAATGTGACACTTGAGAGAGCAACTCACAGGGAGCTGTAGACTGTGCAACTGGCACAATGCACAAGTCTCCGTGGGTCTTCGTGACCTTGGCAGTGATACAGGGTCTTATTCACACTGATGAACAGTTTACCCAGGTCATGAATCATTCCTTCAGGTGCTTTGCAGACCTGCTAGTCCGGTCTGCCTCCCTGCTGGCCCCATTTCATGCCCCTAGCACAGCTCACACGAGGAGCCTTCCAGGCCGGGAGGGGGGGGAAAATGAAAGCTGCATGCAAGGAGGCAGCTGCAGTGGACAGTTGATGGTTTGCCACAGCTGTAGGCTTGATTTTTGGCTGCAAGGAGTCCCGATTTTAGGACTACAAAATGGGCACGAGGCCTTAGTGTGCCCTCATTCACACCCGAGCAACCCTGCACAGGGACTTGCACATATGTAAACAAAGCTGGGATTTGGCCCATGTTGTTTGTGAGTAGAAAGACACTCCCTGAGGTCACTGTGAGTTTGGATCAGGCTCTCGCTCTCTGTTGGGTCAAGAGAGACTTTAGCTGGCTAATACCACAAGGGAGACCGTTATCTGTAAGATTGACTATTCGCTCAGGGTGAAATCCATCCCAGCATAGGAGGCCAGTGCATCACTGATAGCCTTCAAAGGAGGCTCACGTGACCCATCAGTGTGACCTAACCCTTTGCTGGCCCAGTGCACAGGGGGGCTTTCACAGGGAATGAATGAATCTCATAAGGACAGTGCAAGAGAGGGGGAGAAACAAAGGGGTTGGAAATTGCATGTGGCTCTAGTGAAGAGTCCAGAATTTGTTAATGGAGTGAAGAGCTGAGCCGACACCAGAAAGGGACCTGGGAGCTTACCCCTTCCTAAAGGCTGAGAAACCGATTTCTAGTTTACTATGCAACTGTCAACTCTACAGCAGGGGTTGCAGTGGGGCAGCAAGCCCTGGAGAACTGAAACAGGGACAGAAAACATCCTCCGAGTTGTCTGAGCAGCCAGTTGCTCTGCACACGTCTGTGTCAGAGGCAGGTAACAGGTATGTTAGAGGCACCGTCCCCATATCAACCCTGCTACCCCCTTTTGGAAGTGAGGTGAGTGAGTGACTGACCACGACTACACGGGGTTTTAAAGAAAAATGCCTCCTTTTCTGAGGAGCGATCGCTAATGTAAAGCTGATGGAACTGACTACATTTAAATATGAATTGAACCCAATACATGCTAATGAAGCTGCACATTCATTCTATTGTGAGTAAAGCAAACTAAGTACCAGTCAGGAAATAAAGTGGGTAAATTACTAGTTTGGCAACTCAAAGAGTTGGAAATCTCTAGCACCATTCCAATTACAGGGGAGACCGAGAGGGGAAACTTATTAATTGGTTCCAATCCAATGGAAGTGGTTCTACAGGGTGATACATCTCTCAATCACTTAGGATTTAGATGCAGGAATCTTACCTCCAGCAATGAACTGAACTCTTATCCCTCGCACAGGGAAACCTGAGGAAACGTCAAAATTCTGACCCCCCCCAGGAGAGATTAGAAGGTAAAACCCCATTGCAGCAGAGCTGGGTTCTCTTTTCCTCCTCCCAACTGCTGGGCTGGGAGGTGCTGCACTATTTGTGGCTGGCTGTGAGAGTCCACTTAGGATCAGGTGGAGGGGGCTGAGTGGCCAGAAGCTATTAGGGGTGGTGCTAGAGGACTATAAAACTGGCCTCTAGGCCCCCATTGCCTACTCTGCTTTGGGAGCTCAGTGTAGATGGAAATCTGCTCCAACTCTGAGACACCGGTTTTGGGGGGGGGGCTCAGCTCAGCTCAGCAGTATATTTCTGGCTGGGAAAGTGGCACAACTCAGAAGCTTGATGTAGATTGGAATTTAATTCTGTTCAGGAGCTTATGCTAGTGTCAGCAATAGGAGCCTATGCCAGTTTCAGAGGCGCATCACGGGTTAAGAATTCAGCCCAAAGTATGACCCTAGCGCTGGTAGGCTTCAGACAGAAACTTATTTACCGTAATGAGACGTGTTTAAAAAGGATTGTTCATTGTTTCAGAAGCTGCTACCGGGATTTTGGAAAAACTGTTTCCTCTGGGATCTTCAATTAGTCCCTTATTTTCTTCTTTTTTTTTTTTAATGGACTCCTGATTCCCTTTGCACTTTGTGTCATTGTCTGTACCCACGGTGTGATAGCTACACAATATGGGGTGAAGTGGGAGTGGCAAACTGAGAATGTTGCCATCCAACAAACAATTTGAAACTCTCCCTGGTGTAAAGTGCAGCTAAACATACACCTACCACAACTACTTGTACTAGCGAGGCTCAGTTGGTGGAGTACTTGTGGCTAGTGGTCATGAAAGGGGCTGTGAACACCGCTGCATCCACTTTTCTCCACCTAGAATCCCGGGCTCTGGCTAGGAGAGAAAAGGGGGAAAACCTCATGGATAGAGTGATCTCTTTACCGTCTTCCTTGTAAATCCAGGAATCGGCGGTTGAAAATCACCCTCCTCTTTGTGACGTACACAGAGAGCCTGAGCAAATGGGTTGGGTGTGAGTAACCAGACCAGGTTATGGGGCAGAAACCTCTCTCCTAATCCATGGGCAGGATATTGGGTTGCTCTTCAGTGGCTAATACTGCGGTGCCTGGCTAGAATAGGTGCTGCTGGGCTCTGCACAGCTCTTGTGGGTTCTAGGTCTATCATGTAGTACCCCCAAATGGGGGGTGGGGCCTACATGGCTCTTAATATACAATTGTGAATTTCACCCTCATTGATCACATATTCATGAGGATATAGAGAAAAGACCACAGAGAGAACCCGGAGATGCTCCGGGTGGCCCTACTGAGATCAAGGCTGCATTGTGCGGGGGGCTGTATGTATGGATGCCAAGACAGTTTCCACCCAAGTGATCATGTACAAGACAGACAAGTGCTATTCTCGGCATTTAACAGATGTGGGGACTGGGGCACAGAGAGAGGAAATGATTTTTCTCAAGAAAGTCTGTGGTAGAACTGGAAACTGACCCCAGCCCACTGCCTTACACAGAAGGCCTTCCTCCCTGGTAAGTCCTGCAGAGGTAATTCCTCAGTTAGTAGATCAGGCAAAAGTCACAGCTGATTTAACAGTGGGGTAAAGATCACAGCTCTGCATCTGAGGACAATAGCTCCAAGTCATCTTCTGAGTTAAGAGAGAGGGCAGGTTTATTAGAGGTGAATTCTAGCAATGCCTTCGGCTACAAAGAGCCATGCAAGAAATCACTAGATGCAGGAACAGCTCCTCTGAATGTGAACTGTAGAGAATATTACAGCAATACAGACTGATATTACTCCAAGCATCTGGTTTATGCATTGCTTTGTCCTCAACACTAGTAATAACAGTTCAATATATTTCAAGGCTCCTTACGAAAGGCGTCGTTGGCATCTCCGATTGGTGCTCATTGGGAATCTCTATTGGATAATAGCAGTGGAGCAGCCAACGACGGAGAATGTGAATTACAGCCATTCAGAATGTTGCATCGAATGCACCAGACACCTTTTGAATATGCGTTATTCCTGGCCAAGAACAACAGGTCTGGGGGACTGAGATCTGCGGGAGGAGGTCTGATCCAGCTCTAGAGCCGTGGAGTGATTTGTAAAACAACAAACCAAGCCAAACAGTTATACTCTAAGGTTGGGATGGATTGATAAGAGGATCGATGCTGTCTTAGAGACACCGATGCAAGTGCCCCTTGCCAGATGCACCGATATGGCTGTGTGTCATAACGTAGTCTTAGCGATGCTGGGCCCCATTGTGCATCAGAAGCACTTGCTTGGGGGGCTGCATGGAGACGCAGGCCCTGGGAGAGCTCTGGGAATGGTGGTGACTCCAGGAGGTTCCTCCATTCCTGGAGCTGCAGGAAGTATGGCTTTTGCAGTATGATCGCCGCTGCTGGGCTGGCTAGCTAGCAGGCCAGTCCAGGAGGAGCGCAGGGCTATGGTCCCAACTCCTCTCCACTCCCATCTGGGTGGCGTGTGTCCCATGGAGAAATAAGAGGGAGCAATTCGTATGCTTAGCTTGCTCCTTGTGACCTTCTCTTCTGCACATGTTCTCCAGGGCCAGACTTGCATGTGGGGCTCCAGGACTGGACGAGCAAGGGATACTGGGGCTCAAGACTGAGGCAGATTTGTGTGGAAGCCCAGGAATGCATTAGCAGACGACAGTTGCCAGCTTCCCTTTGAAAATAATTCTAGCATTCAATAATCGTCTTTGGAAACTAGCATTAAGCTCAGCTGCACTCCAAGCAGTGAATGTACTGTGTGCTGCAAAGAATTGATTTAATTAAAAAGTCGCTAATTCATACAAATATCTAAGGGCCATAATAATTAAAATATATGACTTTGGTGTTGAAAATCAATAAGAATTCCTTCTGGTTACACTGTGAGCTTTGCGATTTCCGTGCAGCCGCTGCACAGCCCCAAAGGCTCGGCATGGAATCTATCCCTAGCTGCATACGAGATTGTAAGTCAACTTTACAGTGAAGTTACAAGAGTTAATTATAAAGTGTAAATCCTTTGCTGCATGCTGGGAACGGATTATGGGAAGAAGTTGCCATTCCGGGTGATATTTCACAGCTAATATGCACATCTGAACTGGCCAGATCCCCAAGCACATGCTAGAAAACCCACTGTTTGCCTCTTCTTTATAAGCCACCGCACTCCAAATGTGATAGAACTTAAACTCCTTTCTGTTACTATATCCTGGTAGTCTGTCCCAAGAGTAAATATGTGATTGGGGGGTTAATTAAAAAAATCATTTGAAAATTGTTTAATCCCCTCCCCACCCCACCACCACCACCCATGTAGAATGAGTTTGTTGGAGCTGTTTCTTTATCCTTCCTGTGATGGAAGTGTGGATCTGTTTAGCCAGACCCGTTCGATCTGTGTAGACTCGTCTCAGTCCAGCGCTGTCCCTGCTCCTTAGTAACATGTAGGCTGCTTACCCCTCACTGTATAGTGCGTCTCATTCATTGCTTGGCCTGACTGCATTATACCATATTAAATTTGCTGCCTGCTTCCTAAGGGATGACTTTCCAGGGCTAGCACGTCGGGGCTGCTGTTTATTCCAGAGAGGGGCCTGCTTCTACCGCGAGCACCTTCCTACTTCGATGAAACCGACATTTTCTCCAGACTGGAGTGAAAAACCTCCCAAGAAATAAAGTGAGATCTAAGATTTCTCTGTGCGGGTTCCCCCCATTTTCAGTCACACTCTCCCATGCCACTGGAAGATCAGGGGTTGCTCTTTCCTCGCCTTTGCCGCTGGTGCCTTATTGGGAGTGGCTAATCTCTGCAGGAGAATAGGGAGGCAGCCACTAGAGATGGGTTCAGAGCCTCAACATTTGGATCCAGATCTCAGCTTCCCCCAGTCTGGCTGTATTTAGGCCTATGGGCTTTGGTCTGGGCCTATCTCAAGCAGTAACTTGCAGGAAAAGTGGCCCCTGTCATGATTTCACTTTTAAAATATCGCTTATAAAACCACTGCCTGGAGTGACCTCAATTACAACTCTCCAGATTGCTCCTGGGCTCATATTTTCCAAATCCCTTATTAAGACAATGAATATACATAACCCTGTTTAAGTAAGCCTATTGCTCATCATTACACCCATGGTAGATTAACTCCCACTGAAGAGACATGCCCTCTTCAGCATAAATAATATATTGTTATCCAATTAGTATTTAACCAATATTTCATGCACATTGGCAGACCCAGGCTTACGGAAAAAGCCGTCATCCCTTCCCCCCCCCCCCCCCCCCCGGCCCCCAGTATCTAATTTTGGGCAGCTTCCCTCGTAGCTCTGAGGCTGTAGCGAAAAGCCCGGTCTTTAGAAACAATCACTCCTGCTAAGCGAACGCTTGGGGTCAGCCACAGGCCTTCTAAATCAATGTCTGCTGGCCCCTTGCTGTCAGACCATGAAAATGGCCACCAGATGGGGTGCAGCTGATAGTTCCCCACTCTGCTTCCTCTTTATGTACTCAGACTGAAGGGTTCCTATTTTTATTTGCTTTATGGCCCTCCTAGAGACCCCAACAGAGACCAGGGCCCCGTAGTGCCAGGCACTGTGTGTACGTACGGACATGGACATGGACACACCACCTGCCCTGAAGAGTTAACCATGTAAATAGATGAGACAGACAAAGGGGGGAAGGAAAGGGAAATTATCATCTCTCTCTGACAGACAGGGGAATTGAGGGCAAGAGAGATGAAGGGACTTGCCCCAGGTCACCTAGGGAATCTGTGGCAGAGCTGGGAATTGAATCCAAATCTCCCAAGCCGGTTCAGTACTTTAACCACACGACCATCTTCTCTCTGAACCGTCCTTCCTAGCACCTGCCCAGAGCAAAGGCTGAGACCTTGACACTCAGCACAGCAAGCGCTCTGCAGTGCACCTACACTTCCCCCTGTGCGAGCTGGCGTCACACGCTGCCATCCTGGCCTGGGAGCTGTTCCCACCCACGCGGCCAGCTGTAAATGTGAACACAAGTTGCAAGGCAGTGTGAGAATCGGGCTCTTTCCTTCCAGGGTAGCGTCTCCAGTCATCCGGTCACCGCATCTGCCTGCTGGTTTGTAAAGCCCTGGTTGCTGGGTCCCTGCACCGCGCTGCCTCTGGCCTCCCCACTCTCCACAGCGGCTGTTTCAAATGGCCATGATGTGGAATGCCAGACGTGTTCTACGCACCACAGCATGTGGCAGGTGTGCTGAGCCTTACCCGGGCCCCTTCAGCCCATGAGGGAGATAAAACCGGAGATCAGCTCCGAGATGGCTATGACGACTGTCTCCCACTATTTGGAAGGCATCAGCTCCTGTTTATGTCGGTGTAGGATGGGAAAGCTCGTCAGCCACAAGGGCGATTCGGCGGGGACAGCAGCCTCCAAAGGGAAGTGGTGGAATTCCCCATCGCTGGAATGAAACTTGCTCCTATGCAGAGACCCAGCCCCAGGCCTCTGCACGGCTCATCCCCGGTGCTGGCGCGCTGCCGAGGGGGGTTTCAGAGATGTTCTGCAGAGAACGATCCCGTGCTGGACAGGAAAAGACACGGCTACAACTGCCCTGCACAGGAACAGCCTCGCGATCTAATGGAGCTTGGCAGGAGCTGCAGCCTCCAACTTCCTGCAGAAGTCCCTGGGAGTTCTAGGCAGTGTTAGGCCCATAAACTCCATCCTATGCTCCATCTCTTTCGATCTCCTTTTGTGGGGTGCTCTCTCACCCCCTGCCTTGTGAACTGACCTGTGAAGTGAAGTGAAGTGTGGATGCTTCCTGTTTTAGCTGCTTGCCAAGCTGGGTCGCCCTGCGGCCTTGTCATCCTTACCCTGTGCCTACTCCCAGACTCCTCCATTGCTGGCACTTCATGTCTTCCAGCATAAAAGGTGCTGCCCTAAGCATGTCTCCAAGCACTGGCGATACCCTGTGGGCCCTGGGTGTATGTGCAGCACTGGCAGTGAGGGAATAGGGGAAGGTACTTGCATCGTCATATGTCATGTGCGTGGATTACTGGGACACACACACACACACACACCCATTAATAAAAGAGCAGGCTCCACTGCCTGCTGACTGTCTCGTATAGCTACCAGCGATGTATTTGCTTTTTGGGATGAGCAATGGTGCTGGATAGAAGGTCTGGGCTGGTAAGAAGGCTGCGGCCGAAGGTACGGAAACAACTGAGATAATTGCAGGAGTGTTTCCTATTGTGTCTCAAGTTCTCTGCTGCATCCTCTCCTCCCTGATCTGGATCTGATCTCTCCTCTCTCTCCCCCTGTGCTAATGAGCCATCAGAACCAGCAGCATCTTCCCGTTAGATCTGCGGTACCCACAGGCAGCACCTGCAGTTCCTCGCAGTCAGTGTCCGTATCACTGAACCCGCCCCCAACCGCCATTGCCAGCTGCAGATGCGTTGATGTGCAGGATCCCTCTGATTCCTGCTCCTAGAAGGCAGCTTGCTCCGCTCGTTTTCATCTTGTGCATCAGCGCAGCGGAGAGCTCCCTGGTAATTAGTGAGGTTGCAGACAGGGCTCTGCCAGACGCACAGTGAGACTAGCAAGGCTTTCTGCCTTGGCCCCACCAGCTTCCATTGTGCCATTTCCCCCCAGGCTGAGAAGAGACAGGTTTGGGGATACTTCCCAGAACAAAAAACTCCCACTTCATCAATATGGGGGGGAGGGGAATCCTCATTTTACATTTCAAAAAGAAAAGAAATGATATGGTGAAACCACCCCTGAAAAGCTGGCAGAGTAGCTAATACAGATACAGACATGGATTACGCAGGAGGTCAGATTAGATGGCCTGAGTGGTCCCTTTTGACCTTAAAAGGGATGATGATCACATGTGTGGCCCTTTGCTACCCAGGAAAGGGCTGGAAGATCGATTGTTCTTTCACCAGAGAGGGGCTCCGAGGAAAAGTCTTGCGAGAGGGCCTGGACACACCTGGAACCAGCATTTCACCACCCCAGGGAGTCGCTTGACTTGTGAAAATGTGGGGGAGCAAAGTCACAAATTTACTCTTTGGGGTTTCTGAATTTTACACACGACTCCTGAATATGGGCAGGAGCTTCTGACACGCACAGCCCTGTTCTCCCACGGTGAAAGCTAGTCCCATCCACCTGAGTAATTACATGGTTCTCCTCGCTGCATTATCTGAACACCCTTCCTGTGAGCCTGCCTGCGTAACACACAAGAGCGTGTGTGAGTTCCCTCCAGCTGCTTTAGGAGAGGTTTGCTCGCTGGAGCCGCTCTGCCCAGAGATGTGCTCAGTTCCTCACAAGGGGATGTGGCACCTTCGTTAGCAGATTGCAGCTGTTTGATCAGGGGAGAGATGTAGTGGAAGTGTTCTCCAGGATGACAAGAGCAGCGAAGTGGAGAGATTCTCAGCTATAATTGCTTTTCTCAGATAAAACAGCAATGGAATCTGGGAACAAAATTGGTGCTGTGTTAACACATTCAGCGGGGGGGGGGGGAAATCTCTCCATACTCAGAGTACAGAGCAAGACATTGCAGGGGCCTTTCCCCTGGCTGTGTGGGAAAAGCTTTCAGTTCTCACAGCCCCCTGAGGACAGCCCTGGCCAAGGGAGAATCTGCAAGCCTGCCTCACTCTAACACAGTTATTTTTAGCTGGCCATTTCTTCCAATGGATCAGTGCTCTGCAGACGTCTTACGTTTGAGGCCCAATGGTGGGGGAGGGGAAGGCTGTGCTTCATGTGAGCAGCGCAGCGGAGATGGCATTTGGGGTGGAGATGCAGTTAGAAGGCACCTGAGCTTATGAGCGAGAAGGGAGCCCATCTGTGTAAAGCAAAGAGCAGGCAGAACCTTCACTGGGCGGGCCCGCGCACCCATCCCCATGCACACCTGCGCTCGCTCGCTCGGTCTCGTAGCAGACTGGTTTGGAGGCTTGGAAAAGTTCACTTTCTTTTAATAGACAGTTTCCAAACACTTGTGCGGTCCATGGCCTGGAACCAGATGCAGCCATGCGAATCCTGCCATCACCTTGTGACTTTTAATAAATAAACAGGGCAAAGAGCCCCGGCCGCACGCTGGGAGCTTACAGCACATAAAGGCTTCATGCGCTGATGTGTTTATTGTCAGACAGGGGCTAAAACACCGACTGCACTGGAAAATCCCGGGGGCAGGGGGGTCTCCGTGGATGGGATGCACTTCTGAAGGGTATTGCTGAAGATGGGGCGCTAACAGGGATTGGGATGAAGCAAGGCTGGTGGTCTGGTGAATTGGGAGACATATTCTACAGCACCTAGATATTGTGCTGATAGATGCTTTTGCAATGCCAACGTGATGGCGGTATAAGCACACTGCCAGGCTCCAGGAGTAAGTAGAAAGGTGTCTTGTTTCCATAACCAGCTTCAGAAAAAGCATCAGATGTTCGTATTTGGAGGCTCATCCAAACTGAAATCCGGAGTCGGAGATCCAGAGGAGATGCACAAGGCTGTGCAAGTTTAGACCCCCTTGCACTCACTGACTCCCTTAGGCCTCCTGTCACCTCTCTAGCCATGTGCACGCTAGTCTATGTTGATGTAACCTACCTGGCGAGGAGCTAGGAGCAGGTATCAGTTAAAGCAGAGCCAGGACTGCAGTCTAGTTCCATGCAATCCCATGATGCAATTTCCTATTTTCATGTAGTACAGGTCTGCTCTCCTCACCCAGAGCCTGAGCTCTGTCGAGCAGCTCCCATCACCCCCACATGGCTCTCACTCCTAGCTGGTCATTACTTGATGCATCTGCCAAGCAGCTGCAGAGCTGAATGCCGCAGCTGGAATCCTGATGCATGACGGCTCCAGCTTTCCTCCCTCCTCTTCCTACCCCAGACCTGGATGCAATAAATAACTCACAACCCCCCCCCCACCCCGGGAAAAGCATTCAGTATCCATGACCCTAGGCTCTCACACTCCCTTCAAAGGCTTTTAATTGCCATAATCCCTTTCAGCGATACAATAAAAACATTCTTATTTCCATAATAAACATGAATTCATGTGGCCGTGTGCAAGCCCTGCGTTGAGTATTCAGATTTGGGAGGCACTTCCTAAAGCATTCATGTTGAACTAACAAGTCTTTATTCATGCTCTCAAATTTGAGCGGCGAACAGCAGAGGCTAACAGAGGGAGTTTGCCTGGGAGCTGTCCGAGAGGAGGTACGCTAAGTGCTGCATTAGGGGGGCTGTGTTGGTGGGCCTTGAGTGGGCCTGACTGGTATATAAGGGCAGTCAGCAGCGAACCAGCTGAGCGGCGAACAGCAGAGGCTAACAGAGGGAGTTTGCCTGGGAGCTGTCCGAGAGGAGGTACGCTAAGTGCTGCATTAGGGGGGCTGTGTTGGTGGGCCTTGAGTGGGCCTGACTGGTATATAAGGGCAGTCAGCAGCGAACCAGCTGAGCGGCGAACAGCAGAGGCTAACAGAGGGAGTTTGCCTGGGAGTTCGCCTGGAGAGAGCTCACTGAGGCTTTCATCTGCAGGTTTCTCTGAGTAGTTCCTGCAACAGCTGAGGAAGCTCTTAAGAGGAAGGTGATATGGAAGGTGAGCGATCAGCTGTTGTAACCTGCACAGGTTGTGCCATGTTTGTCTTTCTTCCACAGGACAGAAGCGACTTTGTCTGTACAAAGTGCAAGCTGGTCTCCATATTGGAAGAGAAGGTTCGAGGGCTGGAGAAACGAGTATCAACACTGCGTTGCATAAGGGAAAATGAAGATTTCCTGGACAGACGTCAGGAGATGCTTCTACGGCCACAATGTTCTGAAGATTCAGAGCAGGCACAGCAGGGACAGAAGGATTGTGAAGAGGTTTGGCAGCATGTGACTTCCAGAAGGAGAAAGAGGAGCGTCCATGCACCAGCAATGGAGATACAGGTGAGCAATCGTTTCCATGTTCTCTCCACAGGTACTAATGCGGAGAGTGGACTAGATGACCCATCTGAGGGAAGGGAGCAGAAGGAGACTCCACCGATTGGAAGGCAAAAGATGCACTGTCCTAGGGATGGGGGTTCCACGACCACCACTCCCAAGAGGAGGAGGAGGGTGGTGGTGGTCGGGGACTCCCTCCTCAGGGGGACTGAGTCATCTATCTGCCGCCCCGACCGGGAAAACCGAGAGGTCTGCTGCTTGCCAGGAGCTAGGATACACGATGTGACAGAGAGACTGCCGAGACTCATCAAGCCCTCGGATCGCTACCCCTTCCTGCTTCTCCATGTGGGCACCAATGATACTGCCAAGAATGACCTTGAGCGGATCACTGCAGACTACGTGGCTCTGGGAAGAAGGATAAAGGAGTTTGAGGCGCAAGTGGTGTTCTCGTCCATCCTCCCTGTGCAAGGAAAAGGCCTGGGTAGAGACCGTCGAATCGTGGAAGTCAATGAATGGCTACGCAGGTGGTGTCGGAGAGAAGGCTTTGGATTCTTCGACCATGGGATGGTGTTCCAAGAAGGAGGAGTGCTGGGCAGAGACGGGCTCCACCTAACGAAGAGAGGGAAGAGCATCTTCGCCAGCAGGCTGGCTAACCTAGTGAGGAGGGCTTTAAACTAGGTTCACCGGGGGAAGGAGACCAAAGCCCTGAGGTAAGTGGGGAAATGGGATCCTGGGAGGAAGCACAAGCAGGAGAGCGCAAGAGGGGAGGACTCCTGTCTCATGCTGAGAAAGAGGGACGATCGATGAGTTATCTTAAGTGCCTATACACAAATGCAAGAAGCCTGGGAAACAAGCAGGGAGAACTGGAAGTCCTGGCACAATCAGGGAACTATGATGCGATTGGAATAACAGAGACTTGGTGGGATAACTCACATGACTGGAGTACTGTCATGGATGGATATAAACTGTTCAGGAAGGACAGGCAGGGCAGAAAAGGTGGGGGAGTTGCGTTGTATGTAAGAGAGGAGTATGACTGCTCAGAGCTCCGATATGAAACTGCAGAAAAACCTGAGAGTCTCTGGATAAAGTTGAGAAGTGTGAGCAACAAGGGTGATGTCGTGGTTGGAGTCTGCTATAGACCACCAGACCAGGGGGATGAGGTGGATGAGGCTTTCTTCTGGCAACTAGCAGAAGTTGCTAGATCGCAGGCCCTGGTTCTCATGGGAGACTTTAATCACCCTGATATCTGCTGGGAGAGCAATACAGCGGTGCACAGACAATCCAGGAAGTTTTTGGAAAGTGTAGGGGACAATTTCCTGGTGCAAGTCCTGGAGGAACCAACTAGGGGCAGAGCTTTTCTTGACCTGCTGCTCACAAACAGGGAAGAATTAGTAGGGGAAGCAAAAGTGGATGGGAACCTGGGAGGCAGTGACCATGAGATGGTCGAGTTCAGGATCCTGACACAAGGAAGAAAGGAGAGCAGCAGAATACGGACCCTGGACTTCAGAAAAGCAGACTTTGACTCCCTCAGGGAACAGATGGGCAGGATCCCCTGGGAGAATAACATGAAGGGCAAAGGGGTCCAGGAGAGCTGGCTGTATTTTAAAGAATCCTTATTGCGGTTGCAGGAAAAAAACATCCCGATGTGTAGAAAGAATAGTAAATATGGCAGGCGACCAGCTTGGCTAAACAGTGAAATCCTTGCTGAACTTAAACGCAAAAAAGAAGCTTACAAGAAGTGGAAGATTGGACAAATGACCAGGGAGGAGTATAAAACTATTGCTCAGGCATGCAGGAATGAAATCAGGAAGGCCAAATCACACTTGGAGTTGCAGCTAGCAAGAGATGTTAAGAGTAACAAGAAAGGTTTCTTCAGGTATGTTAGCAACAAGAAGAAAGTCAAGGAAAGTGTGGGCCCCTTACTGAATGTGGGAGGCAACCTAGTGACCGAGGATGTGGAAAAAGCTAATGTACTCAATGATTTTTTTGCCTCTGTCTTCACAAACAAGGTCAGCTCCCAGACTGCTGCACTGGGCAGCACAATATGGGGAGAAGGTGACCAGCCCTATGTGGAGAAAGAAGTGGTTCGGGACTATTTAGAAAAACTGGATGTGCACAAGTCCATGGGGCCGGATGCGCTGCATCCGAGGGTGCTAAAGGAGTTGGCGGATGAGATTGCAGAGCCATTAGCCATTATTTTTGAAAACTCATGGCGATCGGGGGAGGTCCCGGATGACTGGAAAAAGGCTAATGTAGTGCCCATCTTTAAAAAAGGGAAGAAGGAGGATCCGGGGAACTACAGGCCAGTCAGCCTCACCTCAGTCCCTGGAAAAATCATGGAACAGGTCCTCAAGGAATCAATTATGAAACACTTAGAGGAGAGGAAAGTGATCAGGAACAGTCAGCATGGATTCACCAAAGGGAAGTCGTGCCTGACTAACCTAATTGCCTTCTATGATGAGATAACTGGCTCTGTGGATGAGGGGAAAGCAGTGGATGTGTTATTCCTTGACTTTAGCAAAGCTTTTGACACAGTCTCCCACAGTATTCTTGCCGCCAAGTTAAAGAAATATGGGCTGGATGAATGGACTGTAAGGTGGATAGAAAGCTGGCTAGATCGTCGGGCTCAACGGGTAGTGATCAATGGCTCCATGTCTAGTTGGCAGCCGGTTTCAAGCGGAGTGCCCCAAGGGTCGGTCCTGGGGCCGGTTTTGTTTAATATCTTTATTAATGATCTGGAGGATGGTGTGGACTGCACTCTCAGCAAGTTTGCAGATGACACTAAACTAGGAGGCGTGGTAGATACACTAGAGGGTAGGGATCGGATACAGAGGGACCTAGACAAATTAGAGGATTGGGCCAAAAAAAACCTGATGAGGTTCAACAAGGATAAGTGCAGAGTCCTGCACTTAGGACGGAAGAATCCCATGCACTGCTACAGACTAGGGACCGAATGGCTAGGTAGCAGTTCTGCAGAAAAGGACCTAGGGGTCACAGTGGACGAGAAGCTGGATATGAGTCAACAGTGTGCTCTTGTTGCCAAGAAGGCTAACGGCATTTTGGGCTGTATAAGTAGGGGCATTGCCAGCAGATCGAGGAACGTGATCGTTCCCCTTTATTCGACATTGGTGAGGCCTCATCTGGAATACTGTGTCCAATTTTGGGCCCCACACTACAAGAAGGATGTGGAAAAATTGGAAAGAGTCCAGCGGAGGGCAACAAAAATGATTAGGGGTCTGGAGCACATGACTTATGAGGAGAGGCTGAGGGAACTGGGATTGTTTAGTCTCCAGAAGAGAAGAATGAGGGGGGATTTGATAGCAGCCTTCAACTACCTGAAGGGAGGTTCCAAAGAGGATGGAGTTCGGCTGTTCTCAGTGGTGGCAGATGACAGAACAAGGAGCAATGGTCTCAAGTTGCAGTGGGGGAGGTCCAGGTTGGATATTAGGAAACACTATTTCACTAGGAGGGTGGTGAAGCACTGGAATGCGTTACCTAGGGAGGTGGTGGAGTCTCCTTCCTTGGAGGTTTTTAAGGCCCGGCTTGACAAAGCCCTGGCTGGGATGATTTAGTTGGGAATTGGTCCTGCTTTGAGCAGGGGGTTGGACTAGATGACCTCTTGAGGTCCCTTCCAACCCTGATATTCTATGATTCTATGATTCTATAAAGGAACTCCTGCCTAATGGAAATGAAGATGATGCGTTATCTAGACAGCAGGCTCAGTCAGACCAAAAAGCTCCACTGGTCCAACCTGCATTGTGTAGATGAGCCTTAATGCAATTAGGATATTGCAATATCCTATCAGAGATGAATATGGAAACCTAAACTGGATTAGCATGCTGAACTCTCATTCAACTGCTTATTCCTGCTGAGGTTATCTGAGCTCACAGTGATCTGGCTGAACTTTATTCGTTAATGCACCATCAAAGCACGTGCACAGAGCTTAGCCAAAATGGGGGCTTGGGTTTTTTCCCTCCGAACACCTGACTCTTTAGTTCTCCCCCGTCTAGCTGTCCAGAGACAATTATGCAGAGTTCCAGCCTAGTGTCTGCAGCAGCTGGAGCAGGAACACAAACAGTGGCTGAGGTCACAGAGTGGGTGAACATACTGGGGGATTCACTTACACACCCTTGGAATCTTAAACAGATGCTGCAGCCGGGGAGATTCCAGCTTCCAATCAGCAATTTCCCACTCAGCTGGCTTGAGAAGGTTGCTGGGTAATGTTGCTGCTGGTACAGCTGCAAGTGTCACTCACTTTTCTGGATCCCTTGGTCAGGTTGTCTTTCCTCAGCACTGAGAGCCCCTCCACTAATATTCCACTGGGGCGGCAGAAATCACCAAGTGATCTTTTTACCCAACTTACCCACAGGCAGTTTTGGCATCTCACTATGATCACCTTTCTGCATTACAGTAGTGCCTAGAGATCACAGCCAAGATCAAAGGCCCCGTTGTGCAAGGTGCTGTACAAATACATAAGTCAGTCCCTGCCCCGAAGAGCTTACAGTGTGAACAGACAACACAAAAAAGGCTAGGAGAAATGTAGGACTGCTAGCCCCATTTTACAGATGGCAAACTGAGGTGCAGAGAGATTGTGACTTGGCCCTGGTCATCACCTTTTAAAGTTGGGGGAGTGGTAAGTAGTGAAGAGGAATCAGGTCACTGATTCTGAGTGATCTGGATGGTTTGGTGAACTGGGCGCAAGCAAACACTATGCATTTTAATATGGCTCAGTGTAAACGTATGTATCTAGGAACAAAGAATGTAGGCTATACATACAGGACGAGGGACTCTGTCTTGGGAAGCAGGGACTCTGGAAAAGATTTGGGGGTTGTGGTGGATAATCAGCTGAACGTGAGCTCCCTGTGTGACGCTGTGGCCAAAAAAGTGAATGGGATTCTGGGATGGGTATACGGGAATCTCGAGCAGGAGTAGAGAGGTTATTTCACAGCGTGTCTATGGCAGAGGCAGGATTGGAACCCAGATCTCCTGAGTCCAATCTGGTGCCTTAGTCACCAGACCCTCCTTCTGCTAACCAGCAGTCTTTAACTCTCCTCACCGGTGTTAGCAGCAGCACTACCCTCCACCACTAGAGTTACAGCATTCACTGTGTACACCTGTGCACATGTGGGGGCACTTTGCTCCTAGCGTGCTCAACTGTTTGAACTAGAGCCGAGCTTTTTGAAAAACAAGTATCATTGCAGGGGACTTTTCTGGCCTGTGTTATCCAGGAGGGCACACTCGATGATCACAGTGGTCCCCTCTGGCCTTGGAATCTATGAAATGGCTAATCTCTTGTATGGGAACCGATGGCAGAAAGTGCCAACACTTCCCGCTCTGCATTCTAGTAGGGAGATAATAGCTCTGCATCCATACTTTTGTAACAGGAAGAGTATGAACATATTGGCGGCACGCATTGGTGTATGTAAAAAGCCCAGAGCTCCGAGGGTCCAGCCAATAAGAAGCATTGTTCATTCATCATTAAGCAAATGGCCCATAATGGCTAGCAATCCGTGCCACAGAAGAACGTGTTGCTATTATAACTTGGTTTTAATCAAAGTATTGAAGGGCCTCTCTCTAATTCACAGATTTCAAAGGGGCACATTTCTCTTGATGTGGCAACTTTAATGGACTCACTCGATTTCGAAATAAACACCAGCATAATGACCCTTAGCTACCTTAGCATAATGACCCTTAGCTACCTGGGCAGGCAGCAAAGAGGATTTCAGTGCAGAATGCAACATATGCTAAAAAGGGGCTCCACATGGGGACAGGCTTCTCGCTGTCTCCCACCCTTCTCCTGCTGGCTCATCCAGGGGACCCCTCCCATTTGGCTCCGGTGGACAGGGACGGTTCCCGTTTTAAACCTGCAATGTGCCTCACACCCCCATAGCTGGGTGGGGGGCTCTGTCAGTAGGGCATGCGAGGTTGCGTAAAAGCGTGGCCACCAGGTGGTGACATGCCACGCTGCACTGGGCTGGGCTCTGGTGAAACTGAATCCTGGACCATGGTCCACGTTGCAGTGATGGGCGGCAAAGAAACGCCAATCAACATGAATTGTCTAGTCCTATCAGCCAGATTCTCCCCGCTGGAGCAGGGGAGCATGAAGACTGGTCAGTTCTGCTCCCACGGGGAATTTGTACCCACCCCCCTTCTCCCCATGCAGGATATCAGGGTTGTCACTCCCACCTCACCGCCCACGGGCGCTGCCACATGAGAGCAGTGTTAAAGAAGTGGCCAGGGCTCTGCAGGAGGCTGTTCAGGAGATGGGCTGGCCAGATGTACGGAGACAGCCCGGCTCACTGTGGGCCATGGAGCGGAGCGAGGGTCACGATCCCTGCTGCAAGCCCACCCCCCCCACCGCTAGCCACTGTCTGCTGCCCACAGCCCGGTATCTGCAGCAGGCTAAGAAAGAACATTTCCCCGGGCCACCGAGGGAGTCTGCAGATCAGAGAGAGCCCAGATGTTCCAGCTCCCAGGGCCAGGCCCTGCCCCTGTGCCTGCCTTTCTCCGCCCCGGCGGGGCGAGGGAGGGACTCCAAAGGGAATCGGGCACCGCCAAAGAAAGACGGTTTGTGTTGGGAACCGAACGCACGGTCGTCTGAAACAGTCCTTGCTGCCCGCAGCATATCGTCAAGGAGCCGGTCTGCCACTGGGACGCCCAGCAGTCACCTGGGCTACAGGGATACAGCCCTCGGTTACAGCTGCAGCAGCGAGTGACCCATCCCTGCCCGGGACATCTGAGATCTGCAGTGCACGAAGGGGAGGAAGGGGCATGAATCCTTCCCCCCACCCCAAGGCCCTCGTTCCCCAGCACATTGGCACAGCAGCCGCAGAGCATGACGCCATCCTAGACCTGCCGTAACTGGCTAATCCGCCACAGCCCTGCGGCGGGGGAGGCCCCATGTCCCTGCGCCTACACTGCAGCCTACACTGCATTAGGAGGGTGCCTGCTGCGCCTCTTTTGAGTCTCAGTAAGGTGCACTCCACTCTGAGATTCCCCCACCCTCACCTGCCACGCCCCTGCCTGTCTCGTGTGGGCAGCCTGGCTCAGGTACCATTCACGCTGCTGGCTCCCCCGAGGAGTTAAGGCAGGGCATCGCTCGCACCCTGTATTCACCATTTGATTTAGGCTGCTCCATTCAGGAATGCCAGTGCAAAGAAATAAATAAAGCACAATACAGTCAATAATGACTATTTATTCTGGCAAATTGCAAGATGAATGCTGCACCATCTGTGCAACCAGCTCTGCTTCCCCCAACACCGAGACATGATCTATCAGGCGCAGCTCTGTGCAGCAGCTGGACACCTCATCAAAAAGTATCAGCAGGTGAGGAAGCTAGCCAGAACCTTCTTTCCAACTGAGCTATCTCAAATGGGGACGGGGGGGTTCATTTAAAATAATTGCTTAATGCAGGTGAGTCCCACGCTAAGGCCAGCTACAGTTCTGCTCACCAGACGTCCAGCTCAGCTTTGAAGAGGGGATGGTGCCTTTTGTCACAGGTCTGGGGAAGCCCTGTGGGACGCTTGTGGGACCTCTGTGAGATGCTCACCAGATTGCTGGGAGGGGATACAGCAGCTGGATCTTGTTTTAAGCCTTCAGACCCTGAACAGAGTCCAGGCATTGCCACTGCCTTGGGGGTCCCTAGGCACACTCTCAGGGTGCAGATCCTCTGTCCGGCACCCTCCGCATTGAGACCTGCGACCACATGACCCATTCCCCAGCCCCGGCCCCTCAGACTGCTCCCAGAGCTTAAACAGGCCGTCTCCCAGAACTCCAGCCATGGGGGTATTCTGGGCCCACAGTTTCTCTTCAAGGGGCATATGGCAGGTGTCACATATATCACACATACAGTTACTTTACAGAGGATACTAAAATACCATTGCTCTTTACTCAATCATGAGAAATACACAGAGTGCAGAGAGAGCTACACACAGTGGAAAACAACAAATAGCCTGAATGCAGTGCCCCTCACTTTAGTTTACCCGTCCCTTGGGAGTCCATGGGGGACCATTTGTGTTCACGTAGGCAGGGTTTCTCTGCTGCCTTATCAGACTCCTGCAGCAGCTTCCCTCTGCTTGAGCTGATGATAATGGCCAAAGACAATGAATAGATCAGTTCCTGCCATTTTATAACTTTCCAGTCCCTCTGTCGGCCTCATCTGGTGATCCCAGACTCCGACCAGGTGACCTCTCTGCTTACAAACCAGTTTTCTTGGAGGGGAGAGCCAGTCTATCATCTAGGGTGTTTCTATTAGAATAGAGGACCATCCCAAGTTAACAAAGCTCTATTGTCAACCTTGTATCACTCCCCCATGGAATGTCAGTCCAACGTGGAGATGAAAGCACAACAGAGCAGCCAAAGTGCTGCACCTTCAGCTTGGTAGAGATACACACAGAGAGTTCATCATCTCACAGAAAACTCATAAGTTGTGTAGACAGATTCCCCACATCATCACCCCCTTCACCAATGTCTCCTTGTGAGATACAAGAGGAATATAAAGAGAGACCTTGCAGCAGCACCACTGACAACAGTATGTGTCAGGGTTCCCTCCCCACTCTGAACTCTGGGGTCCACATGTGGGGCCCACATGAAAGACCCCCCCCCAAGCTTATTTCTACCAGTTTAGGTTAAAAACTTTCCCAAGACACAAATTCTTCCTTGTCCTTGGACGGTATCGCTGCCACCAAGTGAGTTAGACAAAGATTCAGGAAAAGGACCACTTGGAGTTCCTGTTTCCCCAAAATATCTCCCCAAGCTACTTCACCCCCTTTCCTGGGGAGGCTTGAGAATAATATACTAACCAAATAAGTAAACAAGGTGAGCACAGACCAGACCCTTGGGTTTTTAGGACACTAAAAACCAATCAGGTTCTTAAGAGCAGAACTTTATTATAAAGAAAAAAGTAAAAGAAGCACCTCTGTAAAATCAGGATGGAAGGTAATTTTACAGGGTAATAAGATTTAAAACACAGAGGATTCTCCTCTAGGCAAAACTTTAAACTTTAAAGTTACAAAAAAATAGGAATAAACCTCCCTCTTAGCATAGGGAAAATTTCACAAGCTAAAACAAAAGATGGTCTGAACTTTTGGATGCTTCTTCTAACGGACCCTTTCTTCCTCTTGATGCTCACCGATCGTTAATGGAAATAATGTTTTCTTAATAAGCCAACAAAGAGAAGAACCTTTCCCCTTCTATGTACTGGACTCCTGCTTTCTGGATCTGTTTCAGTGCGGGGCTGCCACGCCCAAGGAGTCACAAGAATGTCTGTCTAGTGGGCCAAAGGAAAGGAAAGTTGCTTGTTTCACAGTAACTAAAGGAGTCAGAATGCTTGTCTGATGGAAAAGTGCTGTCACTGTGAGAACAGCTTTCTGTGGAAACCGGCCCACATTTCTCCTTTTCTCTTTGTTCTGTGAACAGTTAATATACAAGCACTGTGAAAAATCAAACCAGAGTGTTAGGCCTATTTTACGTGAATTATTTATTCCCTGACAGTAAAATGTAGTATTTTAGAATAGATCTTTCAAAATCTTAGACATATAAACGAGGGCCTGAGTATATATACACCCCCCCAATATAAATGTATGCTTATGTATAGATATCCAATCTGATTTCTAATTTTTGGAGAAGTACTCAGATGCTAATTAAGCAAAGCCTCTTTCTGAGTTAATAATGTGGCATTCAGGTCATCTCTTCCCTGTGTCAAAAGATGCATTAGAATCTACTTAAAGCACCAAATAACTCTCCAGGTTTTCTGGTGACCTTTGCAGTCTGCGCTGAGACACAATTTGTATAAATTGGCTAAAACAATATTGAAGGACGGAGCTTCCTTCAGTGCAATAACAAAAAGGGCTTTCCGAAAACAAACACGGTAACTGCGTGTGGAAAGGTCAGGACATTGAAAGTCAAGTACCAGCCACTAAGAGCCTGATATTTAAAACCCTGTGTCCCTGCATGTGGCTGTGGGCGTATTCCTTTTGGAAGAGGAAACAAGGACACGTACCCAACCACAACTGCATATATATATATATATATATATATATATATATATATATATATATATATATATATAAAAAACAGGCAGCTACATTTATGCTCACAAATCACCCCCTATAATTATCTGCAAGTGCAAACAGGGGAGGTCAGATTAAAGGCCGCTTTTTAAAACAAATCAGGGCTTGAGGGCTGAAGAGTTCAAGGTGCCTGCGTGAATGCCTGGGACAAGTGCTTTGCCCCGTTGGTGTGCATGAGTCTTTTCAGTTTGCATCCCCTGCTCAGACACCAGCTCTGCTGCGATAAACATTCTTCCCCCTTTGATGCTATTTGTTGTGGGAGTGCTGCTGTTCCTAAGTGGGATGGCTTGTCTGTCTATCTAACTAATGCATTGATAAAATGTCCATCACCACGGTATCTAGGCCTGCTATCTACTTAAATATGATTACCCAGGATGCTTTGCCAGCTGGCCGATATTGCACAGCAGTGCTGGGTGTACTAGCTCTATGAAAAGATTGAAAGATTTGGGTTCAGACTTCCACACATGGATCAAATTCCTTTCAGGGACTTGTGCAAATAAGAGCAACTTCTGAGTATTTCCCACTTTTCACCTCCAGCTATTTACTAAATCCCAGACCCTACGGGGTGTGGAGAGATGCTGAGGAAGAAGGGATGTTTCTGTGGTTATAGCAACGACCTGTCCCTCAGGAAATCTGGGTTCCACCCTCAGCTCTGCTATCGCCTGTGACCGTGGGTAAGTCAATCTCTCTGTGTTCCCAGCCCAAGCCCAGATGTCTACACAGCAGTGAAAGAGCCCCAGAGCCCGAGCCGGCTGGCAGGGGCCAGTCACGGGAGTCTAGTTACTTTGTAGACAGATCCATGGGGTTACCACAATACAAAGAATAAATAACAAGTTTGGGGGGTTACTACAGAGATACTCCAAAGGGAAACAAATCTCTATTTCTTTGTTTCAAAGTTTGTAGAACAGTGCAAAGTTCTACTTAATGGCATTTTTTCAGATGTCAGTTAACCAGCTGTACAAAGTAAACTAGCAAAACTTCAAGGTTCCTTCCACCATCTGGATGGCTAATATACCCCAGGGTGGACCTGGACAGTGTGTCACAAACCAAGACACCCTTAGCTCCACTTCAGCATCGCTTTTGTCCTACTTATGCCATGGCTGCATATGTGCCTCTCACACAGATTAATGAGAGGTGTTTTCGGGCACAGCATTAGGGACCTGCTTAATCTCCAGGTTACAAGTTCTTTAAGTCTAAATTGACTTTATTTCCACCCTCCTCCCATTTCCCAAACATAGATACAACACCACACAACAATGCAGAGTTCTAATGGTTTCTCTAATAATCTGCAGGAGCTTCTGTTCCTACTGATTGGAACGAAGGGCAGAGGTGATTACGTTGTGTGCCAGTGTATTATAAGAAGCACATGGTCCCTCCTTCTGTATTTCTGTGGTGCAAAAGGCATTGTTCAGAGGGATAAATACAGATATAAAAACATCATCACATCACACAACTCAATGACAAGGTATTGTCTAATTATGGAAACCACAGACACACCTGCAAGCTACACATAAAGTGGAAATGCAGCTCTAAGAATGGCTCCCAAGATAAGTCCCAAAGAGAGTAGGAGAGGAAAATAAACCTTGATTTGCTGAAGAGAAAGGAGACCCGAGCAAATTCAAACAGAAGATTGGAAAATGGGGGACTTCTGGGTAACTAACCAGGAAACAGCCAAAACTACACACCAAAAGGGAAACATAAAACTGAAAATGAGCTAATAAATCTCTAACCCATTAAAAGAAAATACAGTTCTACAGAAAAATACAAAACCTAACATTCTGGAACACAACCGAGTGGAATTTATACCCTAATTAAACATGCACACCTGAAAAACCAATACCTACAGTGAGAAGTGGAGGGAGAAAAGGACAGCTGAAGGGAGAAAGGCAGTTGGAAAATGCCAGGGAAGAATCAAAAAGAAGGACTGAATGAGCAATGACTTAACTCTATCTCTTGCCCTTTAACATCTGCATGTCAGATCCTCAGCTGGTTGGTGTAGCTCTGTTGACTCCACTGGAGAGAGGCCATCTGACCCATGTGGAGGGGCTGGCCCAGGCTCTCCAGGTCAAAGCTGAGGCTCATGGCATGTACAGTTGCAGAGCACGGGGTTTTGCTAGTGTCATCCCTGTTGCGTGGATACACAGAATGACCCATTTCCAGAGCCTAATGTGCCACATAGAACAGAACTCAGTATTTGTTCTCTGCAGGCTGCATTCAAGAGAGAGTGTTACTTGGAATATTTAAAAAAGAGAGATCTGAAGGATGTTTGCATCGGGGCAGAAAGCGAGTTTGCTTTCACTTGAGCATTAAATAGTTGGTGGTAGTTATTACAGCTGCTTGGGAAACACCTTTTGTTCCCGTGAAGTTTCAATGAAAACCAAGGAGTTTTTGTTTTAATTTTTTTCTCCAAACATGGGGTGTGTTTTTGTTTTGTTTTGATGAAAACTAAACAAATATTTCCTCTGAAAATATCTATTTTGATGGGGAAAATTGTCAACCCCTCTCCCCACACACACATTTTGAACCAAAACTAGATGTTACATAGTGGTCGTCATGTATCTACTGCAGTAATTCTTTTTCCATACCAGGGCTCTCCAGCCATGGAAGTCCCATGGAACTTCTCAGGTGCTTAAAGTTAAGCATGTGCTTAAGTTCTGATTTGGATCAGAACCCTAGCCAGGATGTACCTAGAAACCCCCTGCCCCCCATTCACCAGTATGGGAAGGGCAGGGTGGTCATGACACCTGCTTGCAACCCTCATGAGGTCTTGTGTCTCACCAGATATTTCTGAGCACAGGTCTGTTCTTGGTTATCTGGGTTGTGCTCTCCACATACTCTGAATGCATACACACATCTTCGTGTGTATGTCAACTATCCATGCTGTACACACATCCTCTGTTAGGATTTATAGCCACGTGCCTGTGATTTTAAACCTACAAAGTCTAACAGTAATGTGTTGGAGACAATATTGGACACAGGATGGAGGCTTGCTCGAGCAGTAGCACCTGCCAGAGAAGCTATGACATGACGTAAGATTTGGGATGTTACCTCTGCCCATAGAGACCTGACAGCATAACTAATCTCATGGGGGAATTGCTGGCTGGTGTATTCCCAGACCTTCCTCTCTCAAATGAGCCATACAGATGCCAGAGAGAGAGAGAAAGTCCCTGCCTGGCACAAAAGTGCTTCAATGGAAAATAAAATAAAATTCATGCATCCATGGTGAAGGGGAAAGGAAAAAGCAAACACCATTATTATCACGAATGCCATTGAAACACACTGGGCAGCCTTTACATGAACAACAAAAGCCGGGCGAGCAGCACAGGCCGTCTGGAGCTCCCCGTGGGAATTTGATAAAGTTCTTCAAGTTGCATTGGACATTTTCTTGACTCATTTCAGTGCAGAGTTCGGCGATGCACTGTTTCCTGGTTGGACACTGCTTGTCACTTCAGCTCTGTGCCAACATGTTACCCTTCTGGCTTCAAATCTTTAATTTCCTTCCTGATGCCAGGTTTTTACACTGAAGTTGTGGGAGCCTGGACACCCAGCACCATGGGGGCTCAGCACAGATGTGGCCAACTGCCACTGCCCTTGTGTCCTGTAGACACAGCAGCCCCCACCTGGATTTCCTTAAAAAAACATGCTTTGGTTTTATGCAAGTCAGAGAAACAGGGCCAAGGGGTGTCAGAGAGAACAAGCAGTAGCTGCTTAGCAGTTA
This sequence comes from Emys orbicularis, assembly GCF_028017835.1. NCBI lineage: Eukaryota > Metazoa > Chordata > Testudines > Emydidae > Emys > Emys orbicularis. The sequence goes on along the minus strand of NC_088705.1, from coordinate 2,367,934 downwards.
GGAAGTAGCTCTCTCTGACATATTTCTCTGCACAGCAATGACTACAGACTTAGACACAGATGCGGGCTAGAACATTAGCTGCAATGATGCACCAACGCCAAGTGTTTCAAGGCACCTCTAGGAACCTAGGCACCTTCTAGCTAATGGCATCACAATCTCCCTAAGGACACAAGAAGGAGAAACCCAACATCTTAGTCCATGTAGACATGCACTCTAACTAATAATGTAGGCAGCCCGGGGCTCAGACTCAGCCGTGAGGAGCAGAGCATGACCAGCTGGGGCTGGAAGGGCTAGTGGACTATCTAGCCTGGGAGACGGGTAAAGGATTCAGCAGTGGGAATGAGACAGGAGTTATCCAGTGGGGCTGGGAAGAAAAGCAAGTCTGGTGATGGGGACAGAAGTGAGAGGACACAATTGGTAGGTCCATGCTCAGTTTAGCCCTGATCATCCTGGTGCTTGTCAAAGACACTGCTCTAGCAACCCCGGAGCCTGGAGTCCTCTGTTTGTCACAAGGGTGGGAATAGGGGTGGATGAGGACATGTCTCCTCACTGCCATGCTGTGTTTGAACAGCCAGGACTGCCAACAAGGGAGTTAACTTGTGAGGGTGGACATGCCCACTTGCTCTGTCACTGCTCAGCTGGGCTGGGTTTGAAGCAGTGGCCTTGGGGTGAAAAGGTGTGTATCCTATTAGCCCCCCAGCCAGGTCCCACATTCTCCACTCTTTTCACTGGGCAGCACCCTACATATCTCTTGCCGTGAAGTATTGTGACTGGAGACCAGTACCAACTCAGGGCATTTCAACCTAGGACAAGCTACTGCCCAAGTACCAGTCTGACCCTTTCGTGAGCTCACCTCCCTCCAGCAAAATCCTCCAGAGTTTCTTTTGAGAATGATGGGATTTGAGGCCATTCTCTTTAGAGATTTAGCTTTCCTCTGCTTTTCCCATGTAGAAAACAGATTTCATGGAAAATTAGAAGCCACCATGGTGCCAGGAGTCTTTGAGGTTGATAGGTAAGTAGGTGGAGAAAGAGAAAGAAACAGGATTCAGCTGTTCGCTCCTTCCCTTCATTTGAAATTGAATTGCTATATTTTTATAAAGCACTTCTTCCACACTCCAGTTCCAGAACAGCTCTGATCATGCTGCAATGCAGACGATGGTGCCAGCAGCAACAGCTGGTAACCATGTTTTTATCTGTCTGCTGCTTATCAGGAGTCGAGCCACAGACTTTCCACACTCCAGCAGTGAATTATGATATAAAAAATAAGCATAGACCTGATTATTGGCTCTTTGTCTGCTTTTTGCAAACAGATGCTCCATTGTTTGCTAAGCTTGTTCACTCAATCCACTGACATGTATACAGTATGTGCTATTTGGATTGGGAGGTACTGTCTTGTATCTTAATTCTTAAAGTGCACACTAAGAAAAATGCCTGACAGTTGTATCTGAGGTATCATTTCCTCTCTAACATGACTCCCTTCAACATCTCATGTCTTCCAAGCAGTCTACAAAGGAAGATACAGTCTATCTAGCAGCTTGCCAAGTTGAGAAGACCTTTGTTTATACACTCCATTTAAAAAATAATCCAGCCCTGGGCTGGATGCGAAGAAAAAAATCTATCACCGGCTTCTACCTTGGAAGCTGAATTGACTGATGCTTTTATAGGAAGGAGTAACTCAAGATTTGCTACATTGGAGCTGACCCCAGGCTCATATCATCTGCTCTCCATCTTTTGGACAAGACATAAAACATGATGAGGTCCTGCCCACTCTTAATCCCTAATGGCTTTGTCACGTGAGGTGTGCAGAGCCAGGAACTCCATCGGGAGTGTGGGCACTCGGAGCCTCACCGCATTGGAAGAGACTGGATGAGCACTTCTGGCACCAATGCTCACATGGTGGTGCTCAAAAGTCAGTTTCTGTCGAATATAGGCGCTCATGAGAGTGAAATTAGCTTCAAAAATTCATTGCAATAAAACTCCTTCACTCTTTATGTATTTGCAGGACGTGAACACACAAACGGGCTGAGTGGATTCATTTAAACATCCAAACAAGTATACACAGTGTACTTTGTGCAGGCGACACATCAAAGAGGAATGGCTTTTGGCTGCTCATGGTATGAAATCTTAAAATCCTATTCCTGCTCTGTTTCATGAGCTTAGAGAAGTGTTAGGTTTGGGGGAGCTGTGCATTACTCAGCAGTTTTTGTTCCCATGGATACATATGAGCAACTTTTCCTCTTGCACCTCTTGCCATTAAAAGTCTCAGCTTTGAATGCACCCCAAAAACTCAAGCAAAACTCAGCCCAAACCAACACGTTTTGCTCTTTTTAAGGCAAAACAATACAAAACTTCTGACTTCCACTTGACAGTTTAAGTCTGACGTATTATCTAGTGTTATGTATGCTAAATACATAGTCCCTGGACCAGTCAAAACCCAGCCTGGAATCATCCAAAACTCAGAGAACCTTTCTGCAAATTTGGCCTGAGTTTCAGATTTGCAACCAAAGCTGATTTGAGATGGGGACTCCTGGGTGCAGGGCCCTGCTGGCGCCAATGCTGCACCCTTCTGGTTTTAAGGACTGGTTGTTCCGCGCAACATTTTCTTGTAGGCTTTCAAGAGTCTGAGCTTTGACGTGCTCAGCTTTCTGTATCATTCTGAGGAGCTGTCAGAAAGGGTCGGCGATGGTAGTTTTTGAAATAGAATTGCCCAAGTACTGTACATGACTGTACCTCTCACCTTTTCAGTCACATGCCGGAGAGGCGACTGTCTCTTTCATAGTTGCTTTGGGGCTGTTGATTAAAGCTTTCAGGCCTGAAAGGCTCTCCAGTGACTGCCTACCCCCACATAGACCCTGTCCGCTCTAATCCAGCGCTGATCCTGAGTGAGACTGAGACTAAATCCTACCTCTCAAGATTATTTTTTTCCAGAGTGTCCTAAGCAGAACAACGGTGTTCTAGTAAAAAGTCGACATGTGCATTCAGCCAGCTGGGCTGTGAATATCCAAGACACTTCAGTTCTCCAAGGACACTCCAGAAGAGGCAACAATTATTTATTACTCTGGGTCTAGATTTTCAACACTGGCCAGTAAGTATGGGTGCCCCTGTGTTTGGGTGCCCCGTTTGGTACACCTTAGAGATGCTGATTTTCTGAGGGTGGGTACTGAGCGATAATTTATTATGTGTATTACGATCGAGCCTAGATGCGCCAACTGAGATCGAGGCCCCAGCAGCCTAGGAGCTGTACGTACATGTATTAAGAGACAGTCCCTGCACCAAAGAGCTTACAATCTAAATAGACAAGGCAGATAAAAGAAATATTAACATGCACCATAAACTGTGTAGATGGCACAAAATCTGGCATTATTCCTTTTCTAAATGCATTTTCCAGTCTGTCACAAACACAGCAAAGGTTCTGAACATCCTGACCACCGGCCTCTCCTGATTTCTTCAGAGGAAAAGGCCCTTGCACCTCACTGATGGCACTCAGGCCGAATCACAACAGTGCCACTCATTTTCACTTAACACCAGACTCTACCAAGTGGACGATTGAATGTCAGCATATTTCATCAATGTGCAGGGTTGGCAGAGAAGCAAACCTCAAATGCACTGTCCTCAGAAAGCTTAAAAACACAACAAAGAAGCTTTTCGCGTCTACGCATCTGTGTGCGCTTCTCCACTTAACATTTCAAGACACTGCCTTTATTTTGTTGAACGCAGAGACGGCAATGAGCACAGCAAAGTATAGAACATGCAAGAGATGAGCTCGTTGCCCTGTGAAGATCTAATAGCATGGGCTCTAGCCTTATGTACCAAGTGGAAAGTCTAGAGAGCACTGACAGGCCTGGGTGAGTAGTTCACAGGAGCAAGAATAAAACCGCTTTAGAGAAGGATCCAGACAAGTGCTAGCTGCACCATTTAGAATATCCAGAGAAGCAGGGTTCAATAGAATGTGATCTTATATACCACAAGTGATTGTTTGGTATATTTTTTGTTCACACATCCCACATGCATAGCCTGAATCTAGTTGTAAGTCAATAACACATCAATCTTGCTGCTGGTTTCAGATGGCACAAGTCTTTGTCAATGTGATTTCAATGGAGCTATGTTCATTTACCCCAGCTAAGGATCTGCCCATAGCTTTTCAGCTACATTCAATATATTTATTTTCCCTTTTCCCACCTGATTATTATTCATCATTTTGAACTATGCCCAAGATACTCATAGGGCAAAATCTGACAAGATCATGCCCTACAGAGCTTACACTCTGGAATTCAGACATGATAAACCAGGGAGGGATGGAGCAGGGTTGGATGGGACAGGGGGGCTCAAGACAAGAATCTGAGGTGACTCAGGTACCCTGTGTGCATCTCAAATGTAAATGCTGTCTGGAGTTCCAAGCCTTCCCTATAACTCTATGCTTGGGCTCCTGCTTTCTGATGTTTTTGTCAAACTCTGGGGCAGTCAAAAAGTTCACTCTATCATCTGTGTCTGTAAAAATTGCAGCAGCCTAAGGTCTGCTCCACAGGAGGCTACAGCTGATCTTGTATTTTGCAGACACCCTTCAAGTCAGGGCAGGCTGCTACGTCATTCTGCATCTGAGCATGAGCTCCGTCCTTCAGGAAGTCACACGGCAACAACTCTCAGCCCCTCTTCGCCTCCTCCCCTTTAACTGGCAGGGAGTATTGCAAGGTCCATTTGTTTTAAATATGACCTATTTCTGCTCCCCATGGTCGTCTCCTGTGTCCAAGATATATGAGCCTTGGTGAAGGTCACTTTTCTGAACCCTTGTTGTTGTTATAAAAATTTAGCAGACTCTGTGCTTGACTTTCAAACTTGGGCACTTGCATTTGGGCCCCCAGTTCTGCATGTGGGTGCTCACCCTGGCAGCTGGTCACCTGCAGGATGTTTTAGATCACCTAAGGAGAAATGAAAACGAAAATCTAATAGAGATTGAGAAGCAAGAGACAAGGTTGTGTAATGTCACTGACTTTATTCAACATTTATAGCAAATGTTTGTTTGAAGTTAATTAAAGAAACAGAATACGGTATTAAGATATATGGAAAATAAGTGAATAACATTTGCTATGCAGATGACACAGCGCTATTGGCTGCTTTAGAAGGTGTCATGAAGTTATTGGAGATTATTTATGAATATGGCAAAGAATATGCTCTAGAGTTGAATGTGGAAAAGACAAAAACTATGGTTCGCAAGGATCCTGGGGAAACATTTAAGATTCCAGTGAACAACGCAGCTGTACAGTAAGTGAGAAATTATTGCTACTTAGGAAGCATTATTATGGAAGATGGAAGATCAGATACTGAAGTCAGCATCAGAATAGCCAGAACGAAAGAGATATTCTGTAAGAATAAACTTCTGATGAGAAAGAACATAAATCTGAAGACTAAATCCCGATTCTTAAAAATGTGTATTTGGCCTGTGTTAAATTATGGCTGTCAAACATGGACATTCAAACAATTGATAATAAGGAAAGTACAATCCTTCAAATGATGGTGTTATAGAAGAACTCTTCTATATCATGGCTAGATTGTGTGAGAAACAAAAATGTATTGAAGATGATTAGAGCTCAGCAAATACTCATTAAAGATCTTACCAAAAGAGACCTTTGGTTTGCAGGGCACATTCTATGAGGCTCAGCGGGCAATGCATGTCTATGGGTACTGGAGGCAAAAGTTGATGGCAGAAGAACACAAAGCAGAAAAAGAAAATCTTGGATGGATGAAGTGGTCTCCTGGGTGGATCAAAAGGACTATCCGTCTACAAAGAGATTAGCAGAGGACCATACCGAATGGGCTACCATGGTGGCAAAAGGAACGGAGATATAACATAAGGAGAAAATGAAGGTGAAATGAATTACTCAAAGTCACACTGTGACTCAGTAAAAGAACCCAAGAGTCTTGACTCCAGCTTCCCAGCTTTAACCAGTATGTGCTAATCCATTCATCATGCAGTTATGCTTTCAGTTCTATCCAGTAAAACTCACTTGTTAATGATCACCCACTTTTGTAAAATGGTGGGCAAATAATAAAAGAGAGCGAGAGAGAGAGATTTCTCAGCAACAAAGACTTCCTCCTGGCCATTTAGCATCAAAATCTTCCTAGGTCCAATTCTTGGTAAGTTCTCTAGGCACTAAGTTCTCTAGGGTAGCATAACTTCAAATAGTCTGTGTCCCTCTACTGGGGTTCACCAGGTGCCATGTTTTGGAACACATCAGAAATCAGTTAGAACAGCAATATGTTTATAACTAGGCCTTGCATCTTTGTGTACAGTTAGTAAATGTGATTCTTTGGACCCAACTGCACATGTGATTTGTTCATATTGTTAAATAAACGAGCAAAAGACACAGCATCTGGCAACAAGGATGGGATCACTACCCTGTGAGGCTTCAAAGCAGGTGCTTCATCATAATCTAACTTTAACGAGGCTTCTTTTAAATGTATCCATGCTATTATTCTCCAGCCTAGCCAGAACAATACTGTATCTCAGTTCAGATATTTGGTTCTAGTGTCTGAAAGCTACACGATGGTCTCAAAAAATCATAATTAGAACTGGTTGAAAAATCCCCATTTATTGCAGTGATATTTCAAACAATTCCACAAAACAATTCTAAATGATACACACTTTTGTTTAGAAATTCTTTCAACTGAAAATCCAAACTTTTTCAGAAAAATCAAACTTTTTTTACCCAAAGCATTTGTGAATTTGACAAAACTGCATTTTTCAATGGAAAAGCTTAACCATCTCTGATGATGTTGCATTTTTCTAATGCTATTGCAAACTGCAGAAATGCAGGTGGGAACTGCCCCAGCACAAGGCCTAATCTGAGGCCTTAAGTGATGCACAGACCTGGTGCTGTCATTCAGCACAGGGGTGAATTTTGCCCATAGAAAGTGCAAGAGGGACTAAATTCATTCTCAAGCTGGAAAGTTAACAACTGTTAGAGTTGGGGAACAGGCACCACAAAGCAGAATATCTCTGGCTTCCCCAAGCAGAAATAAATCAGTAGTGACATTGCTTTTGGTAGCCAGAAAATCTCCCTTGTCAATACAAACTCAATGGAGACTAAAGTTTGGGAGTCACATACTAGATTTACGTTGTGGAAAAGCACGTAAAGCAAAGTAACCTTTATTGAGTGTCCCTACAAAGAGAATTCATGTGGCTGATCCAATTGGAAATAATACTTTCAAAACCAGGTTTCAGAGTAGCAGCCGTGTTAGTCTGTATCCACAAAAAGAACAGGAGTACTTGTGGCACCTTAGAGACTAACAAATTTATTAGAGCATAAGCTTTCGTAAGTGGGCTGTAGCCCACGAAAGCTTATGCTCTAATAAATTTGTTAGTCTCTAAGGTGCCACAAGTACTCCTGTTCTTTTCAAAACCAGGATGCATCTTTCCTCACATTCCCTAATGAAATTATTTAGTGTCTGACAATTATACAGCTAGAAGATAGAAGATCCACTAGCAGATAAAAATGACACAGACAATTGATTGGCGTGCAGGAAGGAGGTAGTGTACAATACAAGAGATAACCTAAGTGGCTCTGCTGTACACTTACAAATTTATACAAACTTCTGTTTATAGCAGAATAATTAACTGCTTCCAAAATGTGCAGTGTTCTGTTTTTTTGCAGTTAGAGCTGGCAAGTCCCTATTGCTTTTCATTCAAGAACATACAGAACGTGTTCATTTCTACTGAAGATTTAAACACATTAAAAGACACAGTGGGGAGAGAAAGAGAGAACAAAGCAAACTAACTACAGTCGAAAAAATAACCATTCAGACCGTTGCTTTGTACCAAGAATGCAATTCTTATGCTCATAAATTCATTGGCCAAGGATTTTAAAAAGTATTTAATATCAAAGTTAGGAGACTTTTCCACTCAAATTATGTGTGTGTGCTTTGCAGGATCCAGCCCCCCGTTCTGTAGGTATGGCCGGCATTCCTTGTCCCCACAGCTATAACTCTGCATTTGTCTGCGTTTAAATGCACTTTATTTGAATGGGCCCAAAGCAACCCAGTCCCAATCACTCCATATGACTGATCTGTCCTCATCCTTATTTACCATTCTGCCAATCTATGTGTCAGCAGTGATTTTACATCTGCTTCCAGATCACTTTAAATTGTTGAAGAGTGTTGGGCCCAGGGAACACCCTGCAGAACGACATTGGAAACACTGACATTTGATGACAATTCCCCATTAATGATGTCTTTTGTGATCTGTCAGTTAGTCAGTTCTTAATCCATTTAATATGTGCTCTATTGATATTATATAGTGCTACTGTTTTAATCAGAATGTTTCGTGGTACTAAGTCCCATGCCATGCAAAACTCTAAGTATATTATGTCTATGCACTGACCTTTATCAACCAAACGTGTCATCTCATCACAGAATAAAATCAGGTTGTTTGACAAGACCTATTTTCAATCAAACCCATGCTGACTAACATTGACTATATTCCTTTCATTTTATTCTTTATTAATTAAATCCAGTATCAGCTTTTCATTCTTTTGCCAGGACTGATGTCTGGCTCCACTGGTTTATAGTAACCCCGGTCATCCCGCTTGCCCTTTCTGAACATTGGCACATTAGCACTCTTCCAGTCTCCTGGAATTTCCCCAGTATTCCAAGATTTATTAAAAATTAACATCAGTGAGCCAGAGATCTCCCCAGCTACCTCGTTTTAGGATTCATGGGTGCAAGTTATCTGGGGCTGATTTCAAAATGTTTAGATAAATGTCTATCAGGGATGGTCTAGACAGTATTTGGTCCTGCCATGCGGGCAGGGGACTGGACTCGATGACCTCTCGAGGTCCCTTCCAGTCCTAGAATCTATGAATCTATCCCTAGTAGATATTGTTAAACCCCCTCCTTGGTTATTAATGGACTAGAAAGTACTTCATCATCCTCAAGTACATAATTCTGCTTCTTTCCAAATTCAGAACAGAAATATTTATGGAATACGTCTGCCTTTTCTGCCTCATTATTAACAGTTCTACCATCTCCATCTGATAATGGGCCTATATCATTATAGGAATTTCTTTTGTTCCTAATATACTGAAAAACCTCCTGTGTTGTTCATTGTCCTGACAGCTATGGATTTTCCCCTGAAGTCTTTCGCTTCCCTTATCATTTTTCTATATTTCATAACTTCTGATTTATATGCATTACTTCCTATTTCCCCCTTTTCCATCTGATATATAAAATATACTCTAATTACTGCTTTTGCTTTCCTACTGAGCCAGGATGGGCTTTTACCCAAAGTTGTCCCCTTTCTTGATTGTGGAATTGTGACTGTTTGGCCATCTAATAAACTCTTCTTGAACTCCCAATTTTCATTCACATTCTTCTGTCTCAATTTTTCACCTCGGTCAATGTCACTCATAATTTTCCTCAGCTTTGGGAAATTAGACTTTCCGAGGCACCAAGTGTGTATTTTATATATGTATGTATGTATATTACTGGTTGGGACAGTCCTCAGTCTGCCAATATGGAAGGATAAGCAAGAGATATATGAGAGCATCCTGTTCTTAGATTCAGAGTTGATGCCAATGCTGTGTAAGCAGAGGCCCAGAACAGGAAAGTTACTTAGAGAGATTAAATGACTCAATGTCCAGCATCTCAGCCACACTAATTTAAACGACTTAGAGTCTCAGTTGTGAAACAACTACATTTTAAATGGACAGACTCCCAAATGTTGCACTTCAATGAAGTGATTTCACTCCTCCTGGGACAGATCTTTGACAAAAGAGGCAATTCACTCTCCTTAACTCCACAGACCCAGGGCAGCTTGGGGAGGGGGTAATGCACCTAGAGAAGGACATTCCCTTGGTAATGTGTAAATCTAAAGGGAACTTGATCCAGTGGCTTTCCAACCTTTTGAGGGAACTATTCCATTACCAGGCTAAGACCTCAGCTGAGCCAGCTAACTCCCAGCTCTCGTGGGTTCTCTAAGCAGCAAGGCACCAAATCCCGGTCTTGCCTACGATAATGCTCACACGTTACATTTATCTCAGGGGAGTGGGGCACTGCAGCACCCCAGGACTGGAGCGCAGAGGCTTGTTCTAAATCAGGGAGTGGGAAACTAGCACAACTGTTATATGACTCTTGCGCCTGGTGACCAGGCTGGAGAGGGGAGCACCGGTTGGCAGCCATAGCACCCAGAAGCCTTCCCGCCAGTTGGTATAAAGCTGCTCCTTGCTGATGGAAATTACTAAAACCACAGAGCCGTCTGCAGTGCCCAGGAGGTGAAATCGAGCCAGAGAGAAGCCCGCTCCCACCCATTCCAGCACTGGGAGCGCTCCTGCAGTCATCAAGGAGCGCACGGAGGCGGCAGCCGAGAGCCTAGGAACAGGGGACTGAGCTGTTGAGTGCAGGGTGACTACGGGGAAGTCATTTCACTTCTCTGTGCTGTTCTCAGGATCCTGAGGAAGGATCTATGTGGGAGGCTGCAGCTTCACCGTCTCAGGCTGTCTCTGCTATCGCAGCCCAGCCATGGCGCTGCTGCTGTGCCAGGGTAGTGCCAAAGCGTAGACACTTGCTAAAGCCACCGACGGGCTCTCTCCATCGGTCTGGTCAATCTGGCTCTCGGAGAGCCAGGAGAGAGGTGGACGGAAGAATTCTTCCCTCCGCCCAGTGGTGCCGACACTGGACTCAGGTTGGCTGAACTGATGGAGGATAGGTCCATCAATGGCTATTAGCCAGGCTGGGCAGGGATGGTGTCTCTGGCCTCTGCTTGCCAGAAGCTGGAATGGGCGACAGGGGATGGATCACTTGATGATTCCCTGCTCTGTTCATTCCCTTTGGGGCACCTGGCATTGGCCATTGTCGGAAGACAGGACACTGGGCTAGATTGACCTTTGGTCTGACCCAGTGTGGCCGTTCTTATGTTCTTAACTATGTCTCTTAGGGGTGTGATTTTTTCGTATTGCTGAGAGAAGTAGAAATGTCAACCTAAATTTTAGATGTAGACCAGGCCTCAGAATATATAGTGTTCATGTCAGCACACCTGAAGCCAGCAGCAGCACTTTATTTAACAACCTGTGAGCTTCTATACAGGACCACATTCAGAGCTAAGGCCAGACAGAGATCCACTTACAGCACCAGCTCAGGAACTGTTTCCACTTCCTGGAGTCTCCTGGACATAGACTCAGTGGTGTTGCTTGCTGACCAGATGGCAGTGTGCTCACAAGAGTGATGTGCCCCCACTGGGCAATTCTATCAGGACTGCTGCTTTTCACAATGGGCTCTGGGCATGGAAGGTTTGAACCTGAGCGATGCTGAACACTTGCATTATCTTGAATAGGATCTTCAAGATCTGGTCCTGAGTCAACAGAAGCAGCTCAGAAATCTAAATCTAGACCTGGTGCATCCAATGAGTCTCCATAATATGCTCAGAGACATCCCCCGTTCCTCTCTTCTGAACTTCCACAAAGACCCCAGCGATATTTGCTGTGGATTATTGTGAGCTGTGGGGAGCAGTTCATCAATCAGCCAAGGTGCATTCACAGCACCTGTGACCGCGCCGGGGTTCTGAAGGATACAAAGGCCAGCAGCCATGTGTACCTTTCAACATCTTCCTGAGAGAAGCCCCTGCTTTCTCTGCTCTCCCACAAGTCCACTCCAATGGTGCTGTTTGAGTTACATGCCTTCAGCCGCTTCTGAGCATCTAAGGCACTGCCCGAGACTGCAATCTTTTAAAAACATACTGAGCCGGGGTAATTTCCCCAGCCTCCCTGCAATCTTTGTCACGGAGGAGGTATTTTGTGCAATTTTCAGTTCTAACTATAATCTTGCTCCCAAAGATGATTCTGGACAATTGAATTGCTTGCTGTGCTTTGGCCCTCCCCAGTGGAGGAAAGAAAAAGTGACTATAACTATATAGGTACTGTCTCCAGCTATACTTATCCAGATATAGAGCACATGCCTTCAGAATACACTGCATGTAATCTAGGCAAAATCTGGTCCAGTAGCGAGTATTGAATCCTTATGAGTGAGATGAAAAGCTGTAGAGATTTCAGCAAATAGAACAAGACGTGAGTGAAACCCTTAAATGTGTTACCGCATAGAACATATGTCCTGTGAAAGGGTCACTGGCAGGTCCCTGGAGACATATTATACTGTGGTCTGTCATTTTTCTGCAGTGTTGTCACTTCAGGGGAACAAAAATCCACAGCACTGAAGTGTTGAGTCGTCATATTAATTGTGCTGGGATTAATTGCTATTTGGTGGAAAGGAACAAAAAGTTCACATACTGTCCAATACATTAACACTCAGAAAAGCTGATGGGGCTGGGAAAAGCTCTTTGAATAAGAGGGAATTGTGCCACTCGCTCTGGTTGTACAGGATTCAGGGAAGTCAGAGATAGAGATGGCAGGATAATGGGGGCTATGGGCCACAGGGATTTATGTTGCCCAGTCAGAAGAGGGAAGGTGGAGCTCAGACACTGGATTATTCACTAACTGGCCAGATGGTTCCAGCTCTGGACCCAGGGGCTGGGCGAGTACAGAGTTATCAAGCTGCCTGCCCAGGGTATTTCCCGAATGCGATAGTTCAATTCTTGCAGTCCGGGCTCGGCCATCAAGAGAAAACTCCGATTGACTTGAATGGAAGTCATGCCTGAGTGGCAACTGAGCCAGGACGGCTGGATCTGGCTTCACCTTTACCTGTGGAATCACCACCACCAGCAGGACAGAGCCATCTTTTTATTCTGTGTTTGTTCAGGGCCCAGCACTATGCCCCCCTGGCCCATGACTGGGAATCCCAGGCCCTGCCACAATGCCAATCAAAATATGACTCTCTTGGTGCCACTGGCTAAGGACAGATGTCCTCCCAAAAGAGGTAACTGCGGAGGTGGTACTGGCCACAGCTGCAAGTGAGCAGCAATTGCTAATTGCAGGGATGCACTTCGTAGACAGGCTCGAGGGCCAGTATTCAGATCTGACCTACTCCGGAGTGGTTCCAAAGTCAGTTACGAGGTCCCAGTAACCTACACAAAAGGCCTCCACCGCAGTTCAGTCAGAGGGGCGGGTTTGGCCAACCCTTTAGTGCAATACATAGTGGGAACTCGCTGTATGGGATTATGCATTATTATTAAAACCTACATAACACATTTCAAGGGACGTACAGACAGAAAGGTCTACACAGCAACAGGACTTCAGGACAGACCATGGACCTGTCTGGTCTGGCATTCTGGCTTTCCCAGTGGCTGATGCAGGATGTGTCAGGAGATATGTGTGTTTGAGGTTTGTATGTTACCCTGAGCTGAGCTATCCCATCTCTCAGTGGCGGACGTTCTGGCTGACCCCAGCTAGCGATAAGCTCATGGCCTTCAACAGGAGGGTTGTAGCCTCTGCAATTGTATCCCCGCGACTGTAACAGTGGGTGTTGCTGTTAATCCTAGCACGGCCTATGTTCCCTTTATCATATCCATTGGGGTGGGGACAGGGCCGGTGCTACCATTAAGGCAAACTAGGCGGTTGCCTAGGGCGCCAAGATTTGGGGGTGCCAAAAAGCGGTGCCCCCAATTTTTTTTTTACAGCGTTCCTCCCCGAGCTCGCGGTTGCCGCTCCACTTCTCCCGCCTGCCAGGCTTGCAGCGCCAATCAGCTGTTTGGCGCCGCAAGCCTGGGAGAGGAGGAGAATTAGAGCGGGGGCGGCATGCTTGGGGAGGAGGCGGAGCAGAGGTGAGCTGGGGTGCTGCCGCACAGCTCCCCGGGGGGGGAGCCGCCGCAGGGGAGGCGCCTTAGGGCGGGGGGGGGGGGAGCTGCCACGGGGGGGCGCCTCAGGGCGGGGGGGGGGCGGGGAGCTGCCGCAGGGCTGGGGTGGGGGGAGTGCAAGGTGGAAGTTTCGCCTAGGGCGCGAAACTTCCTTGCACTGGCCCTGGGTGGGGAACTGAAAGGGCCATAGCTCCTGGAGGAGGGTTGGAAAGGGTTGTATGGCTGGGAATCCAGCTAAACGGTACCAGTAGCATTTGCTCCCCACACTCAGCTGCCTCTCTCCATCTCTTTGGCCACTGCAATGGGATCTGGTTCCACAGGGCCAAGGGGGAGGCCAGGGAGAGAGGAAGGTGTTAAGGGAACTGTCAGGGTTCTCTCCCCACTCTGAACTCTGGGGTACAGATATAGAGACCTGCATGAAAGACCCCCTAAGCTTATTTCTACCAGTTTAGGTTAAAACTCCCCAAGGCACAAATCCTTTCCTTCTCCTTGGATGGTATTGCTGCCACCACCAAGTGATTTAGACAAACATCCAGGAAAAAGGGCCACTTGGAGTCCCTGTTTCCCCAAAATATTCCCCCAAGCCCCTTCACCCCCTTTTCTGGGGAGGCTTGATAATAATATCCTCACCAATTGGTACAATGTGAGCACAGACCAAACCCCTGGGTTTTTAGGACACTGAAAATCAATCAGGTTCTTAAAAGAAGAATTTTATTTAAAAAAAAAAAAGGGTAAAAGAATCACACCTGTAAAATCAGGATGGAAGGTAACTTTACAGGGTAAATAAAAAGATTTAAAACACAGAGGATTCCCCTCTAGGCTTAGCTTCAAAGTTACAAAAAACAAGAATAAAACTCCTTCTTAGCATAGGGAAAATTCACAAGCTAAAACAAAAGATAATCTAATGCATTTCCTTGCCATTACTTACAATTTTTGTAATCTTAGATGCTCATTTCAGATAGGTTTTTAGGAGATGTTTTCTCCTGCCTGGTCCCTCTCTCATCCAGAAAGAGAACAAACAAAGAGAGCACAAACAAACCTCCCTGCCCCCGATTTGAAAGTATCTTTTCTTATTGGTCCTTTTGGTCAGGTGCCAGCCAGGTTATTTGAGCTTCTTAACCTGTTACAGGTAAAGGAGGGATTTTATGCTACCCTTAGCTGTATGTTTATGACAGGAACACCTTATCTGTGCAGCCTGGCCTGTGGACAGGGCACAGCATTCGAGCTGCTGGAGGCAGCAGGGCTCCCCCTCCACAACTGTGCCTGGCCACACAGATTCTGTGCACAGCAAGAGGCCTGGTGTTGCAGGGATCTGGGACATGAACTGGAGAGCGCTGGAAGGATTAGGTAGCTAACGTCTGACTATGCTGCGCCCTAGGTACGTGCTAAGTATTATGAACAGGCTGGCATTTCCAACAGCAGCTCTTTATCTGGAGAGCTCCCAGCAGTTAGACTGGTTGAAATGAGCTCCATCTACTGACCCAGCAGCGGAGTGCTGCTCTGTTATACAATCAAGGGCAGGACTCTCCAAATGGATTGTACCAGATGAGTGGCTGCACGGAGGGGCAGCATTAAATGGCACTGCCAGGCCCTATAATGCTCTTATCGGAGCAGCTGATGGAGGAGAAGTGCAAAGTTGTGTTAGCAGCAAAATGGAACAGAAAAGTCTGGGCAACGCAGCCTCCACAGTGCTCATAAAATAAAAAAGTGCCTCTTGCGCTACATGCCAGAAGCTATTATCCAGAAAGCAAATCATCCGCAGGAAGGGATGTGACCAGAGCGCGGCTCGCAGACACAGAGGCCTGCAGCAGCTAATCTACAATCATTCACTTAAGCAGAATGCCTGTGTCACAGACAGCCCCACTGTCTCATGTGTGTTTGGGGCATCAGGCTTTGGAAATACATTTGCAGGCTGGAGAATGCAAACAAGCCTTAATGCTCAATCAGAGGATGCCGGAGACGTTGAGGAAAACAGAAATGAACATGTCAAACCAGTTAAGCTTTGGAACACTTTCCCTAGAAGATGGGCAGAGTGGACTCTGGGAGGTTGTTTAAAAATAGAAGCGAGAGAGAAATCGCTTTCCTATTGGTGATATTCTGATGCTGATACGCTGTTGGGGGACTTTTCACTTTGCTTTTTATAGAATACACTAGAGAAAAGCAAATTCATGTTTCCTACATTTCAAACCCACTCACATTTCAGGGGTTCAAAAGATTGACTTAATCCACTATTGAATTTGTGTCCCAGCTGCGAGGGTCTGTGAATAGAGGAGCAGAGAGAGGGTGGGGGAGAGATCCTAACGAAAGGGGAAATACGGAGCCTGCTTATTGCCTGGTGTCGTCGTCACATACATCTGTGTGAAAGGAGGTGAACTATTCTCCCGTCAGAATGGAAAAATGTTGCATCCACTTTGAAGACTGTCTGCCCACGTGTAAATCGCCAGCCGAAGTTCAAGCAGGGCAGAATCAGCCCCACAGTCTCTATCCTGTATTTATGGCACTACTCATGCTTGGAGGCCTTCTCCTATGTTAAGGCTGAGAATAAGCTAGAAAACACGTAGTTGTTTAAAACTGAATCACCTTTGGGTTTGAGTTATATAGGGAAGGAGGGGGTAATTTCAAAAATTAAATTACCCTCCCCCCATCCCATTAATACAGAGTGTGGCTACTGCCTTCCCCCTCCCTCCCTCCGCCCCCCGAAAACTGCATGCCAGTGGTGCTGTATTGATGTAATTTATGAGCTGCTTTGGGACAACAGGTGCTGTGTAGATGTACAATATTATGCCCAGTGGTATCTCTTCTGAATGGGCACCATGCGTCTGAGAGGCAGCGAAAGTTAATGATCCATATTTCACCCAACTTGTTCCAATCAAAGCACATGTTATGCTACACGTAATTCAGCTTTTTTCCCCCTTAGGAAAGGCACAGGGAGTATTATTCTCACTTTCATGGGCAGAATAAGTTTTTTCTCACTTGTGCTATTATTATTTGTATGTAGCCTTTTGAGTTTTACTCTCCTGGAGTGGGTGACAGCAGGGCTAAAAAAACTCTGCAGTAAAAAAAGGACACAGCAAAAGAAAGTGGGTAATGCAAAAGGAGATTGATTCTCCACTCTCTGCACTTTGCACCAGTGTAACTCTGCTGACCTCAAGGAATTGCTCCTGATTTACACCAACGGAGGTGAACAGAGGATCGGGCCCAGGATATCAAGTGCTAGCCTCACTCCACACCAGGAATTCCTACACTTATTTTATCACCAAAATCTAATTATCATTGTGTGCCAAGGCGCCGTTTGGCAGGGCTCTGTCTGAAAGTTCTGCCAAGAGATCTCTGGCAAACCCAGTATTGATTCATTCACAGAACAGATATCGGATACACAATATGGCCTAGGACAGACAGTCGGCAAACAAACCACTGTGCCCACAAGCTTCTCCTCAGCTCACTGATTTGTTCTTCCCACCCGGTCTCTGCAGCTTGGGAGGGGCCTTTTGCTTCATGGTATTATGAATAGCCAGGAACAAGCAATGAACTTGGGTCTGACTTAAGCTGCCTCCCTGTATCAATTCCCTGGCTGCCTCCCTGTATCAATTCTTCTTCTTTGAAACCTGCTGCAAGACAACAAAGCCTTCCTGGATGGCCAGGAGTGTACAAGTGAAGGAGAGGAGCCTGTAACGCAGGTTCTAGGGAATGGACCCAGCGAAGAGACGCTGGGCAGTGCATGGGAGTGATGTCTGACTGGTGGAGGCTGGGGGGCTGAGTCGTCTCTCTCTTACGCTGGGGTCAAGCAGGAGTAGCTGCTGCAGTTAGTGGCGTTACACCAGTGAAATACTGGCGTACATGAGAAATGAGTCAGGCCCTTTTCCCTTGTTCTAGTGGAGCATTTATTCGGCAGTCTCTGAGACAGCCCGGGCACACCTTGGCATGCTGTCTTCTGCAGAAAGATGTGCTCGCGTGGCTGTACTCTTCTGGGGAAAGTGCTGCCTGGCCTCCTTCCATTTTCCTCAGTGACCACACACACCCCCTTCCAGGGGATGAGCGCTGAGCTCTGCTTCCTCTAGCACACTTCAGCCCATTAACATGGGGCATTTCCCTCCCCCTCTAGCTGAGCATGCTGCCTCAACAGCACTAGGGCAGTGGTACAGCACATTCACAAGCTGTCTGTTTAAATCCAGCAGGCCCAATGGCATTTCCTGGGCACTACAGGAGAGAATTTCATTTTACTGCGTTTTCTATGGTTATCAAGATTCCCCATTGGCCGCAACTGCAGAACGACTTGTTCTAGGTGTATGAACATACAAACATTTCACCTGATGCATTTTTCTTCTTGCCTGGGGGAGCTGCAAAGTGACTTAGCAACCACAGGCCGACGTACTGCAATGTTCTATTATACGATGAGATGGATGAATGTACAAGTCATTCCCCGGTCACTGCTGGGGAATCTCGTTTAGGATGGGAGGGTCTATTCCCTCAGTACTTGGCACTGGTGTGGCTGCTACTGGAATCCTGTGCCCAGTTCTGGCGTCCGCCGTTCAAGAAGGATGTTGATAAAATGGAGAGTGTTCAAAGAAGAGCCAGGAGACTGATTAAAGGATTGGGAACCATGCCTTGTAGTGATAACTCAAGGAGCCCAATCTATTTGTTTTATCAAAGGAAAGGTTAAGGGGTGACAAGATCACAGTCTATAAGTACCGACATGGGGCACAGAAATTGGATAATAAAGGGCTCTTCAATCTAGCAGAGAAAGGTAGAACAAGATTGAGTGGCTAAAAGTTGAAGCTAGACAAAGTCAGACTAGAAATAAGGGGCACATTTTTTAATAGGGAGGATACTGACTTGAGATTGGCTGTTTCAGATCTGCTCCAGTTCAAATACAGCTATTGATTTGAAACAGGAATTAATTCAGGGAAGTCTTATGGCATGTGTTGTACCGGAGGTCAGACTAGACAATCACAATGGTCCCTCTGGCTTGGGAATGTTTGGCTCCATGAACTTGTGACCAGGAGCAGCCCCTTTCATGTCTAAGGGGATAGCTGGAATGGGCTTAGTATGTTAAAAGTAAAAGAGCGAGAGGAATCATGGGCTTGGGGCCTCATGAGACCTGCGTTCAATTCCCAGTTCCAACACAGGCGACTTGTGTGATCTTGGTCAAATCCCTTGGTCATTCTCAGCCTCAGTGGGCCATCTGCAAAATGGGAATAATAATCCTTCCTTCCTCCCACCCACCCACTGCCTATCTCATCTATCTAGACCATGGGCCCTTTATAGCAGAGACCATCCTTCGCCACATGTTTGTACCCTCCCTAATGCTGGTTCAGCCTTTAGTGTGGTACTGTAATGATAATCCAATGTCACTGGCTAAGGAGCGTTTCCCTGAGCAGCGCAGGTACAGGTGAGCAGCCCCATTGTATAGCTGCTCCTTCATCTTCCTTCCCTGAAGTATCCCATCTTTGCTTTGCATCGGTGACATTCCCATAGGAGAATGCTGCAAGCTGCAGCACATGGGGTACGCAGCAAATGGAATCTGAAAGGAGACTGGAGGAGCTAAACCTGAAGAATATAAAGGGCAAGGCAAAAAATTATTAAGCCTCGGATCCAGAGATTCAGGTCTAAGATGACAAAACATGAGCAGCCCCCCAGTGCCTGTAAATGAATTACAATTCAGTAGCCAGGCTAGCGGAGCTGACGGGGAGAATCATCCTTCTCTTATCATTTCAATTACCTGCTGAAAAGTGGATCTCACAAAGACAGCGGAAGAGTCACAGGCCCTGTAATATAGAGACCAGCTGTCCCTTTACTCAGAAAAGGTGAGGGATAAAGACTAAACTTGCAGGCTCTCTGAACACAAATCAACTCCCGTGGTATTATTGATTGTTCTCCTATTTCAAGGAGGGTGGCAGAGAATAAGCTACATTGCTTTACACCAATGTCACCCTGTCAAATACGGACTTTTCTGCCTCGATGCAGTTGGCTTTATGCAGACATAGGACTGTCCCCAAAGCAATAGAGTCAGTAGCTCCATGGTGCGACCAACACATGCATTGTTGCCATTATACAAAGGAAAAATTAATGCACAAGTAGGGATGGCGTCATCGGATTTGCTTCCATGCTGCCTTTGGAAGGAAAATAAGCCCAGACTGAATGCAATATATTGAGCCAAGCCAATGCTCTGAGTTTGGGCCTGGGGTAGCACACAGAGTCTGGGGTCAGATGAAGAGCGCCCTCCTTTTGCAGGAATCTGAGAGAGGCGAATTCCCTCATTCCCCACCCCATATGGAAAGCTTTGGACTCCGAAATGATCACACCCAGCTTTTTTTGACCATGGTAAGGTAAGATCTGTGAGGCCTGCAGGGAGTAGGAAGAGGTTAGGAGAAGGGGAAGAGGGAAATGAAAGGACTCCAGAGGAGGAAATTCCTCACTAATTAAAATAAAATAAATGTCATGACTCTTATTTTTATTTTACAAAAGCTGTGAAGTTAGCAATTTATAGGGGAAAAAACACAATTCATTTTCAAATTTACAGGTGATAATGCACGATTTAGGACCCTGTCTACTTTCTGTATAGACTGCGCTATAATTTAAAGGACAATAAAGTTTGGGGCCATAATACCATTGCCACAATAAATTAAACACGGCTATCGCTACTCAGAACAGAAATTATTATTCTGTGTTCCTAACGAGATGCCTGCATATTGCTTATTTTAGCTGTTTATGCAACCAGCTGAGATAGCACTTTTCCCCTCCCCTTAGTATTTTTTTACTTTTGCAATGAAATACTTTCTGCTCCTGCCAAAGGGGCATCTATTATCCAATATATATATAGGGGTAGCGAGGTGGGCTGTGCAGACAAACCATTCTAATACCAGGATACAACTTGACAGCATACCACTGAACTATTAATGTCTAGGCTGTCCTCGGCAAGGAGTGCACTAACTCCTTCCCCGCTGGCCCCCTGCAGCCTGCAGCGAAGGCGAAGTGACAGGAGGGGTTCATGCGCTTCTGAAAAAGGATACTGCACTGGAAAACAGCATTAGCTCCAGCCTGACGTGCTGGTCACTTTGTCACTGTTCTGTGACATCTTCCTCTTTCATACGGAGCCCAGAACCACTTCTGGCTCCCCAGTGCTCTTGAAGTCTCACTGACTCCTTGGGAGTTGGATACCTCTTTCCCCGGATGGACCCTGGCCAAGAGCCGCCTGCTCTGTAGAGCCAACAGAACCTGATTTCCTGGCCTGTGCTCCCACTGTCTGGATAGCTGACCCCACACTCCCTGCCCGCTCTGGGACCTGTGCTGCCCCACCCCCAGATTCTCTGTGCTAAATGCACAGCCCATCCGGGAGCACGAGAAAGCAGATCCAGGAGGGGGGCACACTTCACAGAGGATCCATATGGGAATGAGCCTCAGGAAGTTATTATTTAAACACACACACACTGGTCGAAGTACATAACATGGAGAGAGGAGCAGACTGGAATAAACCTCAAATCAGGGGAATGAGATCTCTGGAAGCCTAGCGGAAGTTTCCAATGCATTGCTGGAAAGGATAGCTGCTTGGATATTAGTGGGATCTTGGGCTTTAAACAGGATTAGGGTCCAGATTTATAAAGGTATTTAGGTGCCTAAATAGATCAATAAATAGGCACTTGCTGGGATTAGAAAAGCACCTGAGTGAGTCAGGCCCCTGGTTCCCACTGAAATCAATGTCAATTGGGTGCCTAACCAGTTTAGGTGCTATTGTAATCCAGTAGGTGCCTATAAGCATTGAAATACCTTTGTAAATCTGGCCTCGGTTAGTTAAACATAGAGCCTCTCTCCCCCCACCAACTGCTTTCCAAGTCTGGGGGCAGGCAGGAAGTAAACAAGGGAGTTCAATATACTCATGGCACTTCCTGAGATCAGGAAAGATACCGAGTCCGGAACATAGACTGGAATAGATGTTTTGAAATGATATTAATGTTCTCCCTTTTCTATTTACATTTCTCAAATGAAACCCAAGTCTCATTAAA
This sequence comes from Emys orbicularis, assembly GCF_028017835.1. Lineage (NCBI taxonomy): Eukaryota > Metazoa > Chordata > Testudines > Emydidae > Emys > Emys orbicularis. The sequence goes on along the minus strand of NC_088705.1, from coordinate 2,346,202 downwards.
ATTCCTTGACTATGTAACCTCGGATGTATTCACTGCTCCTCTCTCTCTCTATTCCATTAGCATCTCATATTCTTCTGAACACCATGACCACTCTGTGTTCACTCAACCAACTTCACGTTCTCATGAAAGTATCCACAGACAGAGGCAGCCCTGATGGAAATAAGGCATTTAAATCGCCACAGAACCATAAAGTTAATGGCAGCAACCCCAAATTTATTAACAGTCTACCCATTTCTCAGCAGGCTCAAAATCTGTTTCCCTGTGGTGTCAGCAACGCTGGTAATTATTGAATTTCAAGGAGACATCCTCCAAACGTCTTTGTTTTGTATTTCTTTGCCCTTTTATCCTTTTACTTCCTTTCCTGGATACTAGAAATGTGAAGACTCTTCTCTGAGAGAGCTGACTATTACAAGTTTGTATTTGCTGAGGCAGTATAACATCTGATTTTTTTAAAAGTGGATGTTATACGCTGAATGAGTCCCTCTTTCCCACACAGAATACAATATGATAAATGCCTGCAACACAAGAAGTATCCTTCAGATTTCAAGAGGTCAGTAAGCCAATGACAAAGCCCTCACTAAAATTATATATTGACACAATCTCAATTTGCAGAGTAGCTCGTGGGGCCTTAAAGAGATACTGTTAAATGAAAATTCATATATTTTTTAAAAATAGTCTTTACATGCATTACTGATCATTTCAATTTTTAACAATCTTCAGCTTTTACTAATCTAACTTAATTTTAATCATTTATACTGATTGAAAATAGAGATGGTAAAAAATAGACACAAACATTTGCAGGAATTTGGACAAATTCAAAAGTAGCTTTTATCTAACTGTGTTTTGCAGTGGTCTGAAATGTCATTTTCTGCCATTTTTGCTGAATGAATCAAATGTTTTTGAAAAACAAACTTCCGTTTTGAAAAAAACACACCATTGACTTGAATTGAGCAAATCAAAATCAGCCATTCAGAAAAATAAAAAAAAGTTTCTAAAGCAGGAAACTTTAAAAAAGATGGTCAATGTGGACACATTTTTTTTGTTCAAAAAATGACGACCAGCTCTATCTGCACTAGATTCAGCTACAGTGCTGAGTTTAACTTAGTGGGCATGGTGCAGCTCCGCTGGGCAAAGCATCTCCTCCATCTGCCTCCCCACTCCAGCTTGCAACAATTAAGTCCCAAGAACTTATTTATTTTCACTGTATTTCATCTTCAGGTCAATTAGCCCATTTTACAATCTGAGATGTGGGTACTTCTTGCTCCTGGTTGGGCACCAAAATGAGCATTCTCACAGAATTTGGGTGCTTCTGTTCCCTGACTAACCTGGGATCATGCAGTGCGAAGGGAAATGAAAGCGTGAGTGCGTGTGGAGGGGGTAATAATCCAATGTTGATCTTTAATAAAAGGGTCCACTTCAAGCACTGAGTGAAGGTTCTGCGGGTTTCCGCATCCTTGGTTTTATTTGGCTACACCTCCAGAAGTCGCTTTTGGCAATTGTGCTGCCAACCCAATGCAATGAAGTTGCCATAGGAAATTTCCCAGGCTTTCCTGCCTGGTGTCAAAAAAGGTGGAAAATACTCTGAGAACGACTCCGCCACAGGAAATTCAGGCTTCTGTTTCTGGCTCTACCTGAAAATCATGGACTATGGGCTCAGCAAGAAAACTGAAACCAAACAAGCCTTTGGAACCTCACAGAAATGTCCATGCATGGTTCAAATTTGGGGTGAAGTTTTGGGCCAGTTTCAGTCCCTGGTTACATGTGTGAATATTATACAGGCTTTCTAATGTCACTGTCTGCTCCGTCCATCATCATTTTATAATACCTCTTGCAATGTTTTCCAGCAAAAGGTCAACGTAGGTGCGTGGTAACCCTTGGTAAATATTGCCTTTTTTAATAGTGACAACCATAGGTCATCTGAGAATCGCTTTGTAAATTAGAATAAACCCAGTGGGTTTGACAATGCAGATTACTGACACCCACTTCAGCCAGAAAGAGATTAAGGGAGATCAACGTATCCGAGAGTTCTGACCAATCCCCTTCTTGTGACTCAAATGTAAACTTGTGGCTGAAACCCTATCAGTATCTCAACGATTCGGGTGGGGGAAAGAGGTCTGATTCTTTGCTAGTGCTATAGATTTTGCATGGAGGGTGCCCAGGTGTTACAAAGATGGGCCCAGTATAAAACCCACAGATAGATATGAGAATCAAAGTCCCTAATAGACTTCATATAGTCAAAAGAACGAGGAGTACTTGTGGCACCTTAGAGACTCTGACTCGTCTCCCTTTTCAGAGTAAAAACTCTGCTTGTGGGAAGGGTTGGGGGTCTGATTTTTAAGATCTTATTTTTATTTGTTTGTTTTGGGTTGATTTGTTTCTGGGGTTTTTATTCTATTATTTTTTGGCAGCAGAGGCTGTCAGTGTTGTGGCAGAAAGGTATGTTTGAAGAGCAAGGTGTGTCCTCTGTAACAAGCTTAGCCTGGCTTTGGATGTACTGATCTGGCAGACAACTTCGGTGGTCTCAGTTTTCTAACTATAGGGGAGAGCATCCCAGAGAGCGAAGAGCCAGCAGTGTGTGTCCCAGGAACTGATGCAATTGTCTTGGCGGGGCTGCTGCCAAGCAGGCACATTATCATTTTCTGATTATTGTTTGACAGTCAACGATTTGAGCAAATAGAGTGATTCATCCCAAGTCCCAACAGCTAGACTGAGACTTTTCAATTTCCTCCCCTTGGGACAGCAACTAATTAAGTTTACTAGTCTATTATTCCATGCTGAAGTCAGACACTGTTCACATGCCCTGCTTGCTCTTGAAAAGCTAGCGAGATTAATATCATCACAAATGTCACCCTTTCTTTTTGTAAAATCGTAATTATCGCTGGGAATTTCTTCATCACTCCCGATTCATGTTCCATGCACACAGAAAACACTTTCAAAAGAGCATGCACGAAGCAGAGTAACCTTTCTGCAGTTCTTTTCCAGTTTAATTCTCTAACATTTCCTTTCCCCCACGTGCCGGATCGTTCACCTTTATTCTGGTGTAATGAAGGGAGTGGAAGACAGTGACGTTTCCAAGGTGAGTGATGGCCTGGAGGTGGGAAGTTTTATCACTACAGATGGATTGCGCGCTCTTCCTTTCGTTAAGCCAAAGCAGCCTCTCCTCTTTCTTTAATTAGTTTACTTCTGAAGCTCCAACAGTTGGCCACTGCCTAGATTGGCAGCCATGTTTGGAAGGAATAAGAACTATCGGGAATCTCAGCCCACTCCCAAATCTTGTTCTTTTTAACTGGCTAAAGCTGAGAGCAGCAATGTCCATTTTTGGCCTTTGACTCTCCCTACCCCCAGTAAACTCCCTCTCCCTGACCAGCAAGAGTCTTCTGCTTTAGCCAGACTCCCTCCTATGATCTCAGGACATCAGAGAGTCTCCAAACCTCATCCACTTGGGGGCCGTCCATGGATTAAGGAGCAGGTTCAATGTATTTTGGACCATGCCTGGTCTTCGGACACCATTGCCAACCCTAAACATTTAAAAATTGTGAGTCAGGCTCCCCAGATATCAGAAGGTTGGCTTAAAAATCATGAGTATTTAAACTAATACATTTCAGGCTATTCGCATTAGACCTTATGAGGGGGTTGTGTTTTCCAGATTCTCTCTGTAAACACAGTGGCTAGAAACATACCAAAAAAAAAAAGTTGAGATTCTCAAGTAACCACAGGACTCTGGGAGCTGAGGCTTTAAGAAAAACACCAAATATTGTGGGCCCCACTTTACAGAGAGCTCTGAAACGATGCGATTCCATTAGAACAGTTGGCCAGGCCCCAGGAAATAAAGCACAATTTGCTATTCCTATTAGGTGAATAATATACATGGCATTTGAAAACTCTCAGAGAAAACTGCATGCTGTGTCTCAAGCGCAGGACACACACCTGCGTACATACAATGATATGATACATTCAACACTGAAATTCTCCTCAGGACTAGTCCCATCTGCTGTTAGCTTTCCCCTTTCATGCTAATTGCTAAATATATCTGAATGGGAATAAATTACTGAATTTAAAAAAGCAGGAACGATAGCTCAGTGGACACCAGCAATTTCTTTTGTAGTTGCAATAATCCTAATGTATCCTGAGTTAAACAGATTCTTTTCTGTCTTTGGCATAACCATGCCCATGTGCTCTGCCTGCTGATTCAGAGCTATTTATGGAATGGATGAAATATGTACAGACTGCTGAGTTCACTGTAACTCCAGGGCTCACAACACACTTGCCAATAGTAATGGGTTGGATGAATTCAGATACCAGGGTATCCAGCAGCTGCCAGGAGTGACGGGGGCTCAGTGGAATACCAGAGGTTTGGAATTAGCAGGCCCTTTTGCTTCCGAAACCATTCTCCCTGCAACAGGGTCCCTGAGAGCCGTCCTGGTTCTTGGCATTAGTTCCCTTTTCTCCCTCAGATTGGTAACCAAGACCCCCAGCTACATAAATACACTCGGATTTCTTTATTTGCAAGCAAAATAAAGGACACTGGTCTGCTTTTGGAGAACCCACCTCATCAGCCAGTTTTAGGTCAGTCCCATTGCTTAGGTCCTGTCTTGCCTATTCAATTACTCTGCACTCCTAGTAGCAAACATGAGCCCCACTGGGGATGAGGGAAAAATTCAGGACCATGCAGAAACATGCTACTGTAAGTGGAATTTGCCAGTCTACTTGCAACTTGTCCTCTGCAGCAAGTTTTACTGTCTCTTGATCGGACCAAATACATCACTGGTGTAATTCCATTTGGCCCATGGTCTGCAAACGCTGGCTCAGCAAATAGCCAACATTTTCTGTTCTCTGGTTGCCTGCAAAGTACATTCCCCAGCTCTCCTAGGCACAATGGGACAAATTCCCCCATGGTTCAGTGAAATCAATGGAGTTTCACCAGGGTTGAATCTGGCCTGATGAATGACAGGTTTCACATTGCGAGATCACAACAAAGCTCCCTCCCCAATAGCAGTCTGGCCCGGCCATGCCCATTGGGCTCTAGTCTCTTCCCATTTCTACTCTACAGCTAAGCAACTCCCACTCCCCTCTCTGATGAAGATGAAACGCCACGTGCCGGATACGTACAGCTGTTTGGGTCGTCTAGCACAGCGGAGTCATTTCTAATGCCTGGATCAAGAGAACTGTCAGGGTTGGCTGGGATTCATTTAATTGATCTTGGAGAATTTCAGCTGCCTCTAAGATTTATTCAACCAGTGCCCCAGCAAACTGTGATTGGAAAATTCCAAACTATTTTCATCCTGCCACCTCTTTTGTAAAGTGAGTCCCCACCTTCATTGGATTGTACTGCTGAAAAAGCATCTTCAGGAGTAAATGGAATAGAGGATAAAACACATGGATTGGACTCATAATACCAAGTGCTCTGCTGGTGAATAAACTGCACAGGGAAACCAATGGATGTTACTAGCTAATCCCATTTAGATTGTAAACCTTTAAATGCAGGAATCCGGTATTCTTAAGTTTTCTGTGCAGTGCCTAACTCACTTCTGAAGCTACAAAACAACATCCCATATACATGTACCAAGCTTCTACCCAGGTACTTGCATGGTTCCCATCCCTGCCCTCAGAGTGGTTCTAAACGATTTAGGGCTTTATCTTCATGCAGGGAAGTATCATCCCTGTTTTACAGGTGGGGAAATAGAAGTACAGAGAACATGAGAGACTTGCCCAAGGAGTCTCTGGGAGAGCTGGGAATTGAAGCCAACATCTCCTGAGTTTAGTGTCCAGCCCCTGACCCACCAGACAATCCTGTCTCTAGAAAATAGCTCAAAACAAACTTACTCTAGACTTAAAATGTAAAAGCGCATTGTACGGCATAAGTGACCCAAGAGCAGAGTTACAGGATGTTACGTCATGCGCAGCTACAGAAAACAATGGCCACTATAGTAGAAGAAGGTAAAAAAGGGTGTTTTCTTGGCAAAATGATGAGTGACAAATGTCTGAAAATGTTGCTAATTTGCCTCAGTGGGGGGGGGGGGGGAAGAGAATAATCTTCTGAACCAATGCTCAGGGCACAAACTGGGGTGAAGGGGTTTGTTCTCAGGACTTTGGTGCTACTTTCTGTTTTGTAAACGAAGATCATTCAGGATATGTATAAAAGCTCCTGTACCGTCTATCACTTGTAGGAAGCCAAGGATGTCAGTAATTAACTATCTCCCTATTGTAATGATGGTGTTAGTGTTGCACTGTAACACAAAGCGTTAACAAGATATAGAGCACAGTGACAGCATCAGGTAATTGTGCCTCTTATTAGTAGAAGCACATAGGGCCCTGATATTGCAGATCGCTGGAGCATTGTTAAAGTTACACATATTGCAAGGTAACGTAGAAAGAAATCTACATTTCAAATTCCTTATTGCCAGTTAGAATAAGAAAGTCAAACATGCTGGGGCATTTGTGAATAGCTTTTCATAAAAGCACTTTTATTGTTAAAATAATATTTGAGAGAGAGAGAGAGAGCGCTGTTTAATCATTTCCTTCACTGTTTTGACTAGGAAACATATAGGTGCGTATGTGTTGGCTAATAAAAAGGTTTCCTGGTCCGCTGAAGGTTTCCTTGGTGAACATGGAGTGTCAAGTGCTGTCTCTGTCTCTGCTGTACCCAGCTAGAGAAGAGTCTGCACCTTCCTTTTGAGATTAGGACTCTTATTTGAGAATGAAGAAAGTGGAGAGGGCTGGTTGCCACAATACGAAGACCTGTGTTGGTGTCAAATGCCTTTTCATTACTCACCAGTGAGGGTTAACACTCAGCAAGGAGTTAAGGTGGACACACGCACAGACACACACAATCCTGCTGCGTGAGCTTTGTGTCTCTTCAGTGCCTCGAGAAGTACATGTGCCTGGCATAACAGGACTTTCTCCTAAGCATGCCAGATACTCACGCTGCCTCCCCCGGAATCTTTATCAGCCACTCAGAAATGCGCAACGTATCTCAGTCCTATTTCTTGCTTAGTCCCTCCATACACACAGCGAATCTTGTCTTGAGCGACTACTTCAGGAAGACGCACTCGGTGGTTGCTTAACAGAGAGGTGGGCTTTCAGGTGCAATGGAATCATACCCAGCAAGTTAGAGGACACTTTGGGGTGCCCTTATGTACAGCTTCAGGGGCACAGGAGGAAAATCCGTCGACCAAATGCTGGGTAGCCACACTCCCTGGAATCCCTGTCCAGGCAGGGCGGTTGCACACAGAGAAATTCTGGGCACATTTTGCAGAGTAGATTTAAGGTTTGCTTTTGTTTTTAGTGGGCAGAAAACCACTTATGGGAAATCTAATAGAAAACCCATAACTTTTCTATAGGGTTTTTAAAACAAATCTACAGCCTTTTATAAAGAGGATATAATGCTCTGCAAAAGGTGGGGGGGATGGATACGCATGACAGGACGGCTTAAAAATTCCATACAAAGGACATCATACTCTGGCTGATGTAAGTCTCGTTGGTTTCCTTCTTATCTGCTCCATAGCAATTTTCCAAAAAAGAACAGCAAATGCCAAACACCAGGATGAGGAAAAGTGCATTGTAATTAAGTTGACTCGTCCTTCCATCATTCCAGATGTGAATAAAGTGAACTCCAGGCACACAGTTTGCTGTAAAGGAGGCTTTCAAATGAGATCTTAAAATGTCAACGGCCTGTGAATTCCTCACAGGAACTGCAGGGCTGGTAGCCCTGTTTGGGAGACTCTGCTTTTGCCCCTGTGCCCTGGACAAAAAGTTTCCTCCCTTCTCTGTTCTTTAGCCTGCTGGCTGCTGTTCCTGATGCGGAGGTGGAGGCTTTTCAGTGCTGCTGGATGTCAGCAACGCGTTTGAAATGCTTTGGGATTCTTCAGCAGGAAAGGTGCATGTGTACGATTGATCCTATTCGGTTCTCATTTGGGTCACGATGGAGCTAGAACTTTTTTTCTCTAAGGCAGGAATTTTTTATTCCCTCTCACATCTGTTTCCCCCAATTAGAGCCGAACAATAATGGAATTAGCGTACAGAATGACTCAGAATGCTTTCAACCGTCCTTTTCAAGAGATTCAGCTCCGTCCCTTTCAATTAGCTTTTCAGTTTTCTCTAAGTTAATTGTGAAGTTGTTAGCCTGGCAGTGTTGTAAAAACGAAGAAAGAAAAGAATGAGGCAGAAGCCAAAGCATGTAAATTATTCGGGATGCTGCACATGTCTACAGGGAACCCAGGAGACAGCTGTTAACATCCAAGAACTTGGGACCCAGAGAAAACTTTGGAGTAAATTCAAACCCAGCCTAATTCTCACAAATCCTGGTCACATCCTCTTAACTCCAGATCCCTCCTCGTTCCTGCCCCAGCCTGTATGTTCATAATCTACCATAATATTCTAGCAATCAGGGCCAGCTCAGAAATGGTTCCAATGTTCCCCTTCCCTCTCTCGCTCACCCTTCTCCCAATCCCAGGGGATCTTCCTCCCCTCCCCACACCCACTGTTTTACTTAGTCCCTTCCCTTCCCACAGACCCTCCCCAAATCCATTTCCCGCACACCTCCCGGCTCCCAGCAGGGCCTGCCGACACCGTACCAGGATACGTCAGGCCCCGTCCTCTCTCTCCTCGGTTCTGGCCATCTGCTCTGTTGGAATCTAACCTACTCCAGGGCTTCCCCTGGGTCAGTGCCCACTGACCCAGCAGAGAGTTGTGAAGTCTGAAGGCAGCAGTGGCTAGTTTCCAAGACGAAATTCAGCAGAGATGAATGAGTGATGCAGGAGGAAGAGGGGGAAGCTAATTAATCAAATGGTTTCAAACCCAATAATTGGGGTTTGGGTTCAGTTATCACTACAGGAACACCCCACTTTGCTATTCTTTATACAAACAGCAAGAGACAATCTCTGCCCTCCAAACAGCTTCAAACCTACAAGCTCTCCTGGGTCCCACAGGAGGTCACTGGCAGAGCTGGGATTAGAACCCAGCTCTTGTATTTCACATTCCTACACTACACCACTCCCAGCTGGAGAGATGAGCTGTTCTTTGGGCCACGCGTTAACTGACTAAGCCGTTCTTAGTGAGCAAGTCACAGAAATGTCTAATGGAAAGGATTCAAAGCATTTTTCGATCCTGATAGACTGATAATTTAGTAAAGCAAAACAACTCACAGATCCAATAGCCCATCCTGGAAAGTGAGGGGAAGGCAGCACAGAGGTGAGGGTGAGACACAGAAAGGCAGTTTGAGATTAATTGCTTCACATTGCAGCAGCTAGGAAAATGAAAACGGCCATACTGGGTCAGACCAAAGGTCCATTTAGCTGAGTGCCCTGCCTCTGACAGTGGCTAGTCCCAGAGCTTGAGGGGGAGAATACAGAACAGGGCACTTGGAGTGATGCACCCCTATCTTCCCCTCCTGGTTTCCGGCAGTCAGAAATTTAGGGTCACCCTGAGCATGAGGTTGCCTCCCTGATCATCTTGGCTAATAGTCACTGATGGACCTGTCCTCCCATGAACTTATCTTGTTCTTTTTTAAAACCAGTTATATTTTGGCCTTCACAACATCCTCTGGCAATGAGTTCCACAGATTAGTTGTGTGTCGTGTGGAAAAGTACTTCCTCTTGTTTCTATTACACCTGCTGCCTACTAATTTCATCAGGTGACCCCTGGTTTTTATTGTGTGGGAAAGGGTAAATAACACTTCTCGAGTAACTTTTCCATGCCATTCATGATTTTATAGACCTCTGTAATATCCCATCCTTAACTGTCTCTTTTCTAAGCTGAACAACCCTAATCTTTTTTGTCTCTCCTTATATGGAAGCTGTTCCATACCCTTGAACATCTTTGTTGCCCTTTTCTGAACCTTTTCCAGTTCTACTATATCCTTTTTGAGATGGGGTGATCAAAACTAGACACGGTAGTCAAGCTGCAGGAGCACCAAGGATTTACGTTGTGATATTTTCTGTCTTATTTTCTATCCCTTTCCTAAGTTTCCAACATTCTGTTCGTCTTTTGGACACAGCTACGCACTGAGCTGAAGTTTTCAGAGAACTATCCATGGTGATGGGAGAACTCTCTAGCCCTCTATCCTTTACGGGTCACCTGATTAAGCGACTGTATGGCAGTGTTCCCTATTATAGCATAAACTAATGCATTATGTCTTTGTTATGTTAATGTCATACCACTGCACAATTTAAATAGCACTTCCAGAAAAATTAAGTATGTTCATTGACACAATGAAATGTTTTCACCCTCCATGTAACCTTCACAGTTTCTGTACAAAATCTATCAGTCAGTAAACTATTCATCTGCGAATGCTTACCAATTATTATGCTAATGCATTACAATACATTACAGTGAATTCTTTTTAAATGCCAGGAAATGCAGCTGTCTGGCAATCTACCTCACCATATTATGGAGCTATCAATAAACAACATAATATTTGCAACTGGATTTTGACTGCATTGTTAGAGTTATGCAGATCTTTTTTATCATTTGATATTATGAAGTAGTCTGGAAACTAAAGCAGCACAATATATTCTTCATACACGGGAAACAAGACAGATATCGACATGCAAAGTACAGTAAGCATTGTCATAGGGGACTTCATTGTGAATGTGTAGCATAGTGTACCATACGAAGGGTATTGTGTATCTATATGAATACACACAAACACACCTGCGCAATACATGACAAATCACCTTTACGGAATTGGATGATACCAAGTCTTAGCTGTTATTTCCCACTGGATATAGGCTATAAGCCCAGAGAACCATCTTAACTATGCTATAGAGAATATCAATAGCTCAGACTAATGAGATTCCTTACACAAAACACCAGGATTGCTTCCAGCTATAAAAAGGGACCATCTATTTTATCATTTGTTTTAGGAGGTGCTTGGTGTTCATATGATTTTTGTTATACCATATGTAGTTGGATAATGAGATTGAAAACTGGTTAATTATCGAGAATTAATATTTTTGGTTGGGGACAAAGAATGGCTGAATCCAAATATTTTGAATTTGAGTGGATTGTTAGTAAATCATCTCTAAGGGGAAGATTCGCCACATCCTAAATACCTACAAATGTTTAAATATACTAGGCAGATTTCATGAGCAGTGTACCTGTGTCTGTGCACAGACTCACAACACCTCACAGCTACACACAGATATACTCGCTTGTAATTTACATAAATTTACATACAGTAGATATTTTTAAACATTTGCAGCTGCACAATACTTCATTGAATCCATTTATTCCCCTGTAGCATGGTGCAGAATATAGAAAAGAAAATATGCATACATTAGAGCTGCAGTGAGCCACTCAGCTCCCAAGAAAACTTTGACAGTCAGCTGGGCCTTTTCCCGCGGATCTGTTCACTACACTTGCTCTTCTCCACAGGCCTGGCTGAACACAGGGCACTGGGCATGTGGCAAACATATAAAAACAGGAGTACTTGTGGCACCTCTTAGAGACTAACAAATTTATTTTAGCATAAGCAAGAAGTGGGCTGTAGCCCACGAAAGCTTATGCTCAAATAAATTTGTTAGTCTTTAAGGTGCCACAAGTACTCCTGTTCTTTTTGCGGATACAGACGAACATGGCTGCTACTCTGAAACATATAAAAACAAAAAAGCCCACCCCTGAAGCAAAGGAAAATGCCAATGTCTCAAAGGAGGTTATGCCCAGGGCCGGACCATGGTACCATCATAGCACTGGGCACTCAGGAATCGAAGTTGGTGACCAACACAGAGGGGAAGACTGTCAATTCAGTACTGAAGTGGCACATTTTAAGCATTACAAACATTGGGGATGGGGAAACGTGAAGTGAGGTACCTCAAAGCACATTTTGCCAGTTATGTTAAAACAAATAAATGATTCCAGAGACAGAGATGGCAGATTTGAAGGTAAGTGATCTCTGATGGATGCTTCAGCATTACTGCAGTACAATAAATAATCAATCAAGTGCCCCTCCTGTGGCCCACCACTAGGACGGGTGGGGAAAATGGTTTCCCCATCATGAGCAAATTTTCAACACTTCAAAAACTTTTCCCATCTCAAATCAGGACAAAACGTCAAAATGTCAGATTTTTATAAACTGAAAATAAAAAGGTTCAATGTTTCATTTTGATTTTGAGCTCTTTTTCCCCCCCATGTAATCTTTTTCATTGTAAATTTCCTAAAATTTCCAAACAAAATGTACTGACTTTTTCAACAAAGCTTCTATTTCAACAATCCCGAAACTTTTTTACCCTTTTTATAACTTTTTTACTACATTTTTTTGAGCTGGGTCTTCCATGAACAATGTGGGAGTTTTTTCAGCAAAAACTTTTCATCGAAAGATTCACAACCAGCTCTCTCCACTGCTTACCCCTCAGCTTCTTGCAGCTCTGCCACCCCTCTCTCCTGTGGCCTTCCCAAACTTTTAAACTATGGTGGGTTTTCCGAACACCCATTGTGCAAGAGTGCAACTGGGTGTCTTCCCAGGTGCTCTCTTGTGATGTGGTGTGGTGCTGCAGTGGCTCTGCTTCTGTTTCCCTCTTGGTCTTCCGTGAATCCATCCAGCCTCCAACACTTTCCTGGGTGAAGTGACTTGCCACTGGCTAGGTCATACCAGAGTTCCTGCCCTCACTGGGTGCCCAAAGTCCAACATAAATACCAAGAGACATAAACTCCTCCTCCTGTCCAGGGCACAGTCCTTGGCAGACTCTCTGCCCCTTCCAGGCTTCTCAACATGCCAAGAAAACAAACTCTTCCACCCTGTCTGGGCTTATCTGAAGTTGTTAGTCAGCAGCAACCAAACCAGGCCAGGCCAGGCCAACCTGCCCTCAGGGAGGCTCTGACTGGCAGCAGGCTTCCTCGGTTCCTGACCTCAGCCTGCCACTAGCTGAGCAGGGCTCTCCTCTTTGAGCTCCCCCTCAAAGTCTGACACCTGCTTCCGGTATCTCTGGGTGGGGCTGATTGGCCCCCAATAGCCCACCAACCATTTCCTGACTCGTGTGGGGTTTGCACACCCCATCACAAGGAGACCAATAGATGCATCCAAGTCATCCCTCAGAGCTTGTCTGGTCTATATTTTCCTTTTCTTGGACGTTAGCATGCATGAATTTGCTCATTAGAGCCATAGTTATAATTAGAGTATTAAATGAAATAATTATCACTTGTGATTAATCCTGGCCACGGCAGATATGTCTGGGAGTCTGGAAGGCTTGTTTCAATGAGTTCTGAATTATGAATGTTTAATTCAAGTTAACAAGCACAATAGCTAGAGGTGAAGACACTGGAGAACAGGAGGGTTTCCAGCAAACGCTGGGCCTTTTCATGCCTGTTTCTTCCCATAACTGGCCTTATGGGCCAAATTCTCCGCTGGAGTCACAGAATTTATATCAGCTGAGAATTTGGCCCAATCTTTGGAAAGCTTGCGCCGTTCAAAACAGCGATGCTGAATCAGTTGCTGGCCCCTCACTGCAGATCCCATGCCCTAGCGTTACATTAGTGCTGGAAATGCTTCTCACACAGCCCATTGCACTTTGCACACACGCACTAGAGTGGGACTCAGTCTTCTGGCCAAATTCCAACTCCAGTAAGTGTACATCCTGCCAGCCTGTATTTCCCTCGCAGTTCCCGCTCTCCTGGCCGCAGCTCGCACGCTGAGGCCAGAGGACTAGCCGTGGTGAGCTCAGCACTTGCTGATGTCTATATCTGGTCATGGGAGGCTTGCTCCTCTTCCTTGTTCCCAGCTGCCAAATCCCATTAAAGGAAGCTAAAAGTGCTTCAAATACTTAATTGTGCCCTGGAAGCAATTGCTCTTTGTAGCCATGGGGATGTATTATAAAATCACAAAGGAGAGAGGAGAGGCTGCCCGTGACAATCTCTCTTAAGATGTGCTCTGCACTGTAAAAACATGGGTGCACCCTGACCTACGGCATTCTTTGCTTCCTGACCTAAACGGCTGTGAAGCATTGTTATACTAGATAACTGAATCCTGCCTTGAGTGCAGGGGACTGGACTAGAAGTGACCCCTTCCAGTCCGATGATTCTACGCTTTGTTAAGAAGCAGCTGAATTTCACCCCAGAAGTGGCTAAATTTCAATGGTGGATGAAGTGATTCGCCATTCCCACCTAGGTGCTGGGGCTTCATTAATTTGTAAATAACGTTACGTTTATATTGCACACTTCATCCGAGGGTCCCCAAGTATAATAATAATGCCCATAATGACAGGATGCCATTCACAGAAGGTGCTGATATCACGGCCTACTGACAAAAGGCTACATGAGTTTTGGACTTTCACATTTCACATAAATCCATGTGTTTGTAAGCAGATTTCTTCACTGGCACAATCACCCCGCATCCTCAAGCTTTAATGATTGTTCTGTATGGCATATTTTCCTGTGAAGATTACAAGCGCTCTAGGGCAAAGACCTTGTCTTCTGTGTTCTGTAAAGTGCCATGTAGCTCTGTAACATAGACACTAGAGGTGGGGCTGAGCTGGAAAGTTTGTATCCAGGTCCTCACCAAAGGTCTGGTGATGCCCGAGTCTGGAGTTCTCATTAGTCCATACTACAGATATGCAGAAGGCCACAAAATTCAGCTCCAGCTTCACATGCATATACGCACCCGCCCTCAAACTTTGGGGAGCTCAGCTTTAGGGACTGTATTTCTCACACACACACACAGAAGAACATTTGGACAAGGTCTGACTATGCGACTGACACGATCCTATCCAGGCAAACAGCTCTGAGCTTTATAAAGTGGCGTTTCTATAAGGCAGGAGATTACAATGGTGTTGAACATCCCAAGTCAAAGAGCCATTGATACAGGCACTCCACAGGCTCTGATACGGTCTGTAAACAGATCTTGACACAATGTGTGTCAGTAACAGACACAAACAAAAAGAGCAGGTAGAGAAGCCATGTCTGCACATTGTTCCATGTTCTTTAACCATTACCGTAATTAATCATCAGGGACTCTCAATCCAGCCTCTATAGGTCCAAAGCAAACACTTTCATCATCTTTTCTCTTTACATATAAAAGTTATGAGCTGCAGAAGGTAGCCTGTCAAGTTCAGGAATTATGTGTTAGCTCCTGACTTCTCTGTCCATCTGTCAACATAAGTACTGGTCACTCAGCTAAAATATAAAATGAGGCTCTCACCTGACAAAAGTGGAGTCTTTTGAGTCAATTGAAAGATTGTGAGCAAGAGAAATACAAATCTCTTTATACTACACTTCATTGCACAAAGCTATTTTTGCAGCCTCTGCATTTCCTTCACTACAACAGTCAGCCTTAAAAAACAAAACAAAACAAACCAGGAGACTTAAGGTGAGTGTTCAGATCTGATTCCTACTGAGGATGTACAAATCTCTTTGAATGAAGAAAGATCCATTATGAACCTCCTTAACCCAATACCCAAATCAAGCATTTTGGAGGTCAAAGTTTTCTGAGGCTCATGACACAAAACTTTTACAAGAAATAGGCCTGGACTTACTGCCACAAGAGAGAACAACCATGGATCTTACAGAACTAACTTCAAAACTCATTTTTTCACCCTAGCTTCAATAATTTTTTACACACGCACACACAACTAACAGCTTCCGGCTGCAAAGGAAGAAAGCGAGATTACTATTTCTATTTTTAAATTCTTTGGAGGCACTCAGTTCCCATAGTGATGGGAGTCATCAACCAATGGATAGATTGAATTAGATTAGATAGAAGAATCTGCCAGACAACATGAATACTTTTCAGGAGAGTGTACAGGACTGATCCAAGACAGAATGTCACAATATCTGAAAGTTGAAATGTTGACAAAAATGTGAGAATATGCTATGTTACAATAGGGGGTCATACGACTGTTTTTATTTCAATGTGAAATTGGTGAAAAGAGTATAGTTTAAAGAAAAAATATTGCGCCAGCAATGAAATGTTGCTGAAGATGAAAATAAGTGGCAAAATGTAAACGTGGTAATTGAGAAAGCTTCCCTTGTGTACAGAAAGATAGAAGGAAATCTGTTTTCATCTTTTCTTAATTATGATTACCACAGCTCCCCAAAACGTCGCTTTGTGACCTTTATTGCCGACTCAGCTTCCTTTGCCCTGGAGAGATACACAGTACGTAATGTACAAAGCAAATGATCTGTGTTGCGACTGTAACAAAACCAGTAGCCAGGCTGTACTCAGAGAGCAAGGGTTCGTCTAGCAAAATAAGGAGTTAGAGGGGCTAACTACAGCCCAGCCAAAACTGAGGAGATTTGCAGCTTCCACAAGGGAAAGAGTGTCTCGTGTTGGCCCTATATCTTCGTGCTGAATCAAGCTACAATGGAAGAGATAACAGCATGACGAAGTGGGACTGTTCTTAATGTTTCCTCTGAATACTGTGTGGGTGCCTCAGTTTCCCCTATGCATTTCTTAAGTCTCTAGGTGCTGGGATAAAGGCCAGTGTGCATAAATCACTGACACTCTGTCTCCTGGCAACAGATGGCCGGGGCCCTTCCCCCCTGCAAGGGGATAGCTAAGGTGAACAAAGAGATCAGGTGACCTCCTGGCCCAGGAAAGAGACAAATGCCAGAAAGGACAGGCTGGAGGGGGTTTCGGTTTGCAGCTGGCTGGGGCCGAGGAGTGAGGGCAGACGGGGTTGTCTGGCTCGCTGGGCCCCAGAATGGACCTGACTGAGGGATCCCGTTCTCTGTACCTACAAGCTCTATTTTAGACCATGTTCCTGTCATCTAATAAACCTCTGTTTTACTGGCTGGCTAAGAGTCACGTCTGACTGCAAAGTGGGGGTGCGTGCAGGAACCTCTGGCTTCTCCAGGACCCTGCCTGAGCGGACTCGCTGTGGGAAGTGCATGGAGGGGCATATACTGAATGCTCCAAGGTCAGACCCAGGAAGGTGAAGCCATGTGAGCTTCTTGCCCTGAAGACAGTCTGCTCCAAGGGAGAGGAGGCTCCCCAAAGTCCTGACTGGCTTTGTGGGGAGCAGTTCCAGAGCATCGCCTGGGGACTCCGTGACAAACAGCTCAAAGACACTATGTCCAGGTGAAGAAAACCATAGAATATATGGGATAAGAAGCAGGAATCTTAGAAAACATACATGAAGGGCATGTACAGCTGGCAACTTCCACTGATGAAACTAAGACATAAAGTAAGAGTCTAGAGCCCTTGTTTCTATTTAATCGATCTAGCAATCCAGAATTAGTGAAAGCAGCTAAGGCCTGGGAAAGACTGGGAGGCAATTATGGACTTTCCTTGTCCCTGCTCCTGAAAAAAAGCTCGTGGTTACTCGGTGACTGCTCTGAATCAATGAGCCTCTGCACTCTAGCAAGTTGGCGGAGGTCTGCAGGAGAACTCATGCCCCACATCTGACTGTCTATGCCATTTGCCAGTCCCACTCCATTTTAAGGCCTAAAGATGATGGAGCAGCATGTATCTAACCCTGCCACATTCTCTGTATACACTGATGACTAGGAAGCTGCCGCAAGTCATGCTTGTTACCCTTGGGTGTCCTCAGATAGCCAATGATCTGCCATTCCTAGGGCTCGTTTTCTGCCTACCGCTCTCCATATCCCACGTCACAGGCTGATCAGACTCACCGCAGTGTAAAGACAGACTCTTTCCCAAAATGACTGGGACTGAGCTGTGCTTGGGTTTCTCTCGCTTGTGGGCTGCTGCCAATAGCACATGGCAACTGGAGAAATTGCTTAGGGAAGTGACCATTTGGCTATAAATCCTTCCTTTGTCTCATGAGATGAGCATCTTGTCTCCCTGAGATAAATGATACCTTTAGGGGCCTGTTCCAACCCAAGGCCTCCTTTGTAGGCTTTCCCTGATGCTTTGCTGCAGCCAACAATCAGCTGAAGAATGGGGAGACTTTCTGAGTAGGCAGGATGACTGCCTGCCTCCTGATTAATAGGGAACAGGGCCGGCTCCAGGCCCCAGCTTAACAAGCAGGTGCTTGGGGCGGCCAAGGGAGAGGGGCGGCACCTGCGGCAATTCGGGGGCGGCAGGTCCCTCACTCCCTCTAGGAGCGAAGGACCTGCCGCTGAACTGCTGCCGCCGATTGCGGGTTTTTGTTTGTTTGTTTGGGGCGGCAGAAATGCTGGAGCCGGCCCTGATAGGGAAAGAACCACCAGGGGCCCGAAAGAACCCCAGATGTGTGCAGCAGCAGATGTTGATCTCATTTCTCCTTTCCATAGGCACAGTTGGAGAAGTAGCAGCAGGCATACATTAGAAGAGGAAGAGGCCTCCTGCTGAGAGTTTCTCCTGCTTTCCTCTTTGAATTGGGATGCATATCCAAACAAGGATTCCAGCCATGCAGCTATACAGTGGCCTTATATGGTCAAAAGTAGCAGCTGAATCCCATGACGAAGTCCCATTTGGGTGAAACGTCCGATCTCCTGTCTCGGAGCTGCAGAAATGCTGTGAAGAATCCAGGATGCAAGGCCAGTTGGAGGCAGTAGCTATTCCCTTAGGGTAGGTCTACACTTACCCGGTAGTTCGGCGGCAAGCAAATCGAACTTCTGGGTTCGACTTATCGCGTCTTGTCTGGACGCGATAAGTCGAACCCGGAAGTGCTCGCCGTCGACTGCGGTACTCCAGCTCGGCGAGAGGAGTACCGCGGAGTCGACGGGGGAGCCTGCCTGCCGCGTCTGGACAGAGGTCAGTTCGAACTAAGGTACTTCGAACTTCAGCTACGTTATTCACGTAGCTGAAGTTGCGTACCTTAGTTCGAATTGGGGGGTTAGTGTAGACCTGCCCTTAGAAAGTCCACTTTGTCGTAGTCCTGCATGCTGGCAGAGGCCTGCCATCTTCTCAGATGCAACACCTCGGGGTGGGGGGTGGGCCATATGCTAATTGCCAGCAGCAACAGAAAACATAAACACCCTTAGACTGTGTGAGTATCGGGCACAGAGCATTCAGATCCTTCCAGCAACCAGTCCCCACTTGGCTGTTTCTACCCTGATTTGATTGATAGTGTCACTGACTTCACAGTAACATGAGCCCCTTTTACAGAGCAGTGAATATCATTAAAGCCAGGACAAGCCCCCACTCTTTGATTTTGGCAGCCATTTATTCATTTCCAAGATGGCAGGTGGTTTTAATTCGGGGGGGGGGGGGAATAATACAGCAACATTCTCCTAGGAGGATACCGTAAAACGTTCTCCTAAGAGAAAGTGGCAAATTAATGGTGAGAAAGCAGCATCTACGGCAGGTTACCAGAACCCAAGCTTGAAGTAGTGACTATTAATACTTGATCAACTTTTTCAAAAGATGTTTTTTTTAAAAAGCATCAGTGACAATGTGCTAAGAATTTGTTTGATAAAGGATCTAATTCTGCTGGAGGAACACTAGATAGGTAGGTAGGTAGATATAGCCATAGAAACATTTCTGAAGTGTTTGAAGTATTACTTTTATTGCAATGCACTTTTCTGCTACAAAGTGAAACTCAATAAAATGCAGGGCAACCGAAAATGCAGAGATCCTCAGCACATAGAATAATGTGGCAATAAAACCCAACTATAAAGTTAAATAATTTACCATAAATATCGAAAGCTCTTGAATTATTCCCTACATTAACTGCCTATGTTTAAAACGATCTTTGCATTCACTATGTCACAGATGGCAACATCAGACAAGAGAGTCCTTGACAAAATCTAGCTGTAATTATTCCTTCCACAGCTGCAGTTATTTTAATGCCTTTTCAGTTGAACTGAAAGGGATGCACGCATTTTATAAATAAGGGCTTTTAGCCAGTTTGACAATGAAGCGTTTGAAATGTACAGAAAAAACCCCACCATCTTTCCTTACATTCTGAAACCTAGACAAGTGCCTGCACACAAACACATGCAGACACAGAGTAGCAAGAAACTATTCTAGAGCAACATTTAGCAATTAAAGCTAAAGTGATACTGACTGTAATGGCATTAGAGGATTGTTACCAGTGGCTTTCTGAGTGGCAGAGACACAGTCTAATAATTGCTCTTATTTTGGTGACCAGCTGAAGAGTTATGCCTGTGCTTAGAAGTTGCCCTTAGAAGTCTGTTGGAGACTGACTTACAGGAGAAAAGTAGTGCTTAAATGGGCTCCAGGCGAGACTGCTCAGAGTATTCAGCTGAAATCAGAGGGTTATTTTTAATTGCTTCATTATCACTGAGACAAGTGAAGCCCTTGTTAAAGAATAAACTCACCCACCACAAGCATGACTGATGGGCTTCCAGCTTGGTAATAGTTACCAGTGCACTATATTCCCAAAGCCTGTCAACTGCACATGTGTCATCTCTGGCCTAAGAAGTCTGAGTCAGAGGATGTGTACGAGAATCTAATCCGGAGTCACCTCCCCACTCCTAGACACACGCTGCACCTAGAATTATTATTTGTATCACAGTGGCACCTAGAGGACACAGCTATGTGCAGGGTCCACTGTGCACACGCACTGGAAGTGAGAGTCGCTGCTCCAGAGAGTTTACCATCGAAATGAGCGGGAAGCACAACCAGGGTAAATTGACTTGCTGAAGATCATCCAGCGGAGCTGGGGATAGAACTTCCGTCTCCCCGCCCAATACCTATCCCCTAGACCGCACTATCCCCCAGCTTCTTAGAGACTCCCTTAGAGTATGTACATCAACCAGCTTGTGAGTATGTAATGCTGGGTACCACTTTACTCCACGGCTGGTTCTATTCATGTTAATGGGATTACTCATGCAGTGAGGTGCTATTCAGCATGAGTGAGGGCCCTTTGGCTCTCTGAGACTCACCCTCTTTGCACATTTTGTCTCTGAGTCAAGGTACTCCATCCTTCTCTGAGCCTTTGCACTGAAGGAAGCTTTGCCTCTCCTGTGATACCGTGTTTAAAAATAACTTCAGGAAGCTCTGCAAGAACTCAGCACTATGCAGCCTTTATTTCCCTGCCTCATGTAAGCCTTTTGTGGCTTTAACCAGGTTATCAAGGCTCCTTCAAAATGGGTGTCTATGTCCATGTCCTTGATAGGCTAGTCTTTAAGGAACTGATTGTTCACAGCTGGGGCTTTAATCGCACTTCTAGAGATGCCACAGGAAGCATGCAAGGCTATTCTGAGCAGAAGTTACACTACATGCATGCTAGTCACTTTGGTCCTGGTGGATGATGAAGCCAGTACCGCCCCCCGAACAAGCTGTTTCTCAGATCACATGAATGCTGACTCAGGATTGTAAAAATGCCGTTTGTTGACTTGAGAGATCATCCCATGATTTAGGACCTGGAGTGCTCTATCAGTCTGTATTTACATGACTATCTGAATACAAATTAGAGCCGTGACAATAAAGATACAATAGAAAACATTCTAAAAGTAGGCTTGGTGGATTAGATTATCTGTAAATGTTGGTAAACATCAATTTCATGATACACACACACACACACACACATACCAATGAAAAAATATTTCCATTGACAATAATCAAAATTTACAGATAGGCAATGTAAGAAAAATGCTGCCTGAGAATTTATTAGAGAAAAAAATCCAGTGATCTAGACTTTAGAATTAGGCTTGTTACAAATGAGCTAGCGAATGAATAGCGAAAATAAGTAGGATTTGATTTAAGGATATTTACTTTCTATATTCTGAAATGTGATGTTGACAATTTGTATTTTAATGGTTTATAAAGCTTTAACTTTTTGAACCTCAATGTCTACTATTTAATAACTATCTGACGCCACCTATAATTCCCACAACTGTGAAAAATTACACCAGTAAAAATTTAAAAAGCTTAAAAATAAACATCGATATCTGACAAAATTATTTAAAAAAATTGAATTCTGCCAACCCTCTCTAAAATCAATTGCCATTTTTTTAAAAATGGCAAGAATAGCAGACAAGTCCTGGGGTAGTTTCTATGCCCTTATATACTTCAAAATAGCAAACTCTGTTATTTAAGGTGCATTTCCAAACCTGCATGCCCAAAATTAGGTTCCTAACTCCATCTTTAGGTACCTAAATAAAAGTGGTCCTTGGGTTTCAAAGACTGTGGACCTGGAGCTCCCCTCAAAGTCTGTGTGATCTATGGGTGCCGAGCGTCTCTGAAATCCAGCCACTTTCGTTTAGGTGCCGGTAGATGGATGAAGAACTTGACGTTAGGATCCTAAAGTTAGGGCACTTCTGAGAATCAACCCCAAGAACCCAAGGGACTTAAAAGCAGAATTCCCATTGACCTTCAATGGGACTTGTGCTTCTAAACCCATTAGGCACCTTTGAAAATCTCCCCCCTAAATTCATATGTTAGGCTTCTGAATAAATGGCCTGATTTTTAAAACGACTGAGTGCCCAGCAGCTCTATTTCAGTCAAAAAGGGTAACGTTTTCTAAAACATCCAAGTGACATAGGAACCTAATTGAAAGTGACTCAGGCACTTTTGGAAATTTTATCCAGAGTGGGCTGCTCTTTTCAGTTACAAAGAAGGCTAACTTTAGGATCCTAATTTTGAAAATCTCAGGCCTAGAATTAGAAATAAATGAAGTTCAATCCCCTTTAAGTGGAGCCCTTTCACACCAAGTTTCAGCTCAATGTGAACACAGCGGTGACACAACCTAAAAGATTGCAGTACCAGGAGGTACTTTAAATAAAACAAATACAATTCAAAGAATGGGGGCTCAACTGAAGGATTTTCAAAGTGGAATTCCTAGCAAGCTTTGGCACCCAAAGAAGACATCATGGTCCCAGATGCTCACAAACTAGAGAGGGCTGATTAATGAAGGTTATTGTTGGGGAAGCCTGGCTTTCACGGATAACATTGAAAGGCACCAGCCCTCAAAGTGTTCGGTGCCACACAATAACAGATTGTGTGCAGTTAGCCTTAGCAAACAAATGTGCTCTCTCTTACATAAGATTACGGAGCATCCATCACTAGCCAGCATTAAATAACAGAAAACACAAGTGTGCATAATTAGCAGCACATGAAATCTAAACAATGAAACGGCAGCTGTGTTTTATGGGGGCTGGGGTAAAGTGTTTCCATTTTTTCCCCTTCAAAGCACTTTTCCCCCCATCTTTTACTCTTCTCCCCTAAACAAGGTGCTATTCTCCAGCCAATGGATGTCTTTGAGCTCAGACAATCCGGCACTCGGCTACATCACTTTGGGAAAGTGGTTTTGTAATTGAAGCTAACGTTTTGCCTTGTTTCTCTCTCAAATCTCTGCAGCCCTCACTTTGCTGGGCTAAAGGAGTGCAGCCGTTTTGACTCCCCACTCCCAGGACTTGAAAAGGCTCTTCTGCCAAGATCTACGCTGAGCCTCTGATTAGATTTAGACTGTAAATGAAATGTAACTGTAGCGCTGAAATGGAGAAAACAGGATTTTTATAAGATACTGTATGTATTATGGTAATGGGCTGCTCAGAAACCACTGCTTGCCGTACAATCCTCTGCAAAATCCAAGGAGCTGCTACATCACAGAGTTGTGCTTATTTTTATTTGCCTACCAAAGGAAAGAAGGACATCCATTGCCTTTTGGAAAACTGACACTGCATTTGTAAATCCATTTGGTTTGTTCTGCAATTCATTACCACTGAGCAACTGCAACAAATCGAAAACAGAGGTATCCAGATACTGACTTGGGAAAGCAGTCTGTGCCGTGTTAGACCTGGGAATGGCACATAGACCATTTCACAGGGCCCTGTTTAGGGGATCACTTCTGAGACAGGTTGCTGCAGTCCAAGTAAGTCCTTTCCTCTCTGCATCAAAGTTCCCCTCAGTTACACCGGTGCCACTGCAATGCAGTGACTTCAGAGGGGTTACCCTGGGGGGACATATGTTTTATTTGCCCTGGCAAGTTCCTTTGCTCCCCAGAACAGTTTTGTGGAGCGTGATGAGTAGCTCATTAGACAAAAAATCAGGTTAAAAATGTCACTTTTCCCACCTTGTTGTTCTTTGTTATTATTACAGTATTGCCGAGAGGCCCCAGCCAAGGTCCAGGCTCCATTGTGCCGGGTGCTGCACGTACACAACGTAAGAGAGTCTCTGCCTGGTAGAGTGTGTGACCTAAATAAATGGGACAGACTAACAATGGGGAGAAAGGGAGTATTGTTAGCCCCATTTTACAGCTGGAGGGACTGATGCTCAGAGAGATCCAATGGCCACTGAAGTCAGTGGGAGTCTTTCCATTCAATTCAATGGGCTTTGGATCAGACTCTTTAACCTCTCCATGCACCGGTTCCCCCAGCTGTAACATGGGAATAGGAGTTCTCCCGAAGTGCCAGGCCCATGGTCACACAGGCAGTCTGTTTCAGAGCTGGAAAGTGAACTCAGATCTCCTGGATCCCAGCCCAGTGCCTTAACCCTCTCACTTTTCCCCCAAAAAGTATTTATATAAACAAATGGCTGTATTTTAAACATGCAAATACACTTCTTGGAGTGTCTGTCATGGAGTCTCTCTCTCCCCCGACTCTCCCCCGGGTGCCTGAATTTTGAATCTCAGGCTGAAAATCAACAAAGAAGCGTCACTAACATGAATTAAAAACTCTGGCACATTGTGAGACTAAGAGCCTAATGTGAAAGCGTTTGCCATTTTAAAACGTGCTTACATTAAATTAAAGTTTAAAGAAGAAAAGTCCCCTGGAGCAGCTGGCCTCACACTTGCCCCCCAGGGTCCCATTCAGCCTGTCCGCGGAAGGCTGGCAGAAGACACAGTAATCATGCAAAGGTCCCATTGGTATAATCATTAACTGAAGGAGCGACCTGTGCCGAGTGCTGCCCAGCAGCCGGGACTGGAGATGGTGATGGGGGTTCAGTAGTCTCAAGTCTCCCCCATTTGATAGGCAGGATTTTGGCCCTGATTCCAACCTCCTCTGGGGCCCCTTTGCACCCATTACTACTGGCACAAAGGGCTGCACAGCTGTGCGAGAACCCCTTTGGGAAATGGCCTTACCCACCCTCCGATCAGAGCCTCAGCACAGCAGCACGCCAGGGCACTGACCCACCCTAACCCTGACTAGCACCAGAGTCTGCGCCACACCTGGGGACCTCTCGAATTTGGAAGGTGTAAAGGAGCAGGAAGCACCCCTGGCCACCCCCTCCATCCCCAGTTCCTCATCTGAGTTCAGCTCTCCCAGAACCAAACACTGGGCCTGAGTAGCTTCCTGCTGAGGACAATGCGAGCACACATTCTCATCAGATACGCCAGAGTTGTGTCGACTGGAAGAAAATCTCCCTGTAATATCACAGCACAAAAGCCCAAAGCCCTGATTAAAAACCAAGCCGTAATGTAGTAATACATTAGATATATGCTGCCTCGGTATGATAGTAACAAACGTGCAGCGCGGTAGAGATAGATCAGGGGGATCTGACTAGAAAGGTAAATGCTCTGGAGCTTATTATAGTCACCTTTTTAATTAAGTGTCTCAAATAGGGATTTAATTGGGATATAATAGAAGACACTATTGTATGTTAGTTAAATACCAAGGGATTATTAAGAGCATATTTTTAAGGTTTTATAGCCCTGCGTCTAGTACGCAGTTGTTCAATCTCAGTAAATACCCCTGAAAATCGAAATTAAATATGCAGTTAAGTATATTTAAGGCACTTGATTCTCAAAATGCCTGTAGCCAAAGCGTCTTGGGGTGTAAACTCAATGTCTCCCTGGTTTAACAGGTGGCTACCGAAGGTAGTTGTATGGCCTCCACCACCGTAGGATCTGAGCCCCTCAATATGTTTAATGTATTTGTTCTCACACCACCCAGTCCGGTAGGACAGTGCCATTATCCCCATTACAAAGACAGGGAAGTAAAGCACTGAGGGTATGTCTACACAGCCCACAGCTGCGAGCCTCTCAGCTCAGGTCCACAGACTCGAGCTTGCAGGGCGCATGAGGCAGCAAAGGCTGGAGCTCAGGGCTGAAGCCTAGAGAGGGGTGCGCGTCAGAGCCCCAGCTCTGGCCCATGCCACAGCTTAAAAGCACTGTCTACACAGCTGTTTTTAGCACAGTAGCATGAGCCCAAGTCTGTCGACCTGGGCTGGCAGGCTGGCTGCTGCAGGGTGCCACATGCTGTGTAGATGCACTGAGAGAGACTAAGTGACTTGCCCAAGGTCCCAGGGAATCTGTGGCAGAGCTGCGAGTGGAATCCAGGAAAGGTCGGAAAGTACTTTTAAATAAAGTCACGTTTAGAAGGAAAGAGGGACATACAAAGCAGAGACAGCAGGAACAAATTGTAACATTACTCTGACAGAAAACTCCATTGACTAATTAATCCTCTGTTGGTTCTAGCAAAGGCATTAGCTATTGATACACCAGTGGCCCAGAATTCCTCCCAAATTTAATGAACACTTAGAAGCATTTGTCTCTTGCATTCAGCAAACCACAAGAAAGGAGCCCACGACCCCAGGAAGGGGGTGGGATTAGCTGAGCTGCCATCAGGTTCTGGACCTCCAGAAAGGCAGCTCTCGCCTGCATCTCAGCTGGGAGGGGTTTTGCAAGGTGGCACTTGGAGAACAACAAGCAGAATGGATGCTGGTAACCATGACAATGAATAATTTAGGAACCACTTAACCTTTCTGTTAAGGTTGATCTGAGCTGCCTGCTGTTTACTGAAACCATGGGCTTATTTCGGAGTGATCGTCCTGCCCTGGAAATCCCCCACCGATGGGGTAAGGCTGGCTGCATTTGCTACCCAGAGACCTATGTCTCCAGCAAGGATGGGCCCAGTTCAGAGAGGAAAACAATGAGAGGGCTCTGCAAAGGCAGGGGCAAGCCAATGGGGAAGATTTTGATACATGCCCTTCCTAGTCCAGCTGCTCACAGTCCATGAAAGAAAGAGCATGTGCATGACAGCTCATTCGGCTCAAATGGGCACGTGCCCCCTTGTCCTGTTCAGGATGGAGTCCCACAAAATACACCAAGGAAGGGGACCAAATTACACTCTCTCATTACAGCTGGAATAGGGTAGGAATTGTGCTAGGTGAAAGTCATTGGCAGGGAGGAGCAGTTTGCAGAGATTACAGAACTAGGGCTGATCCCTAGTCATGGAACAGGGGGTACCCAAGATTCTCTCCCAATCCACCCACCCCTTCTCCTATGCCATGCGAGCTGCAATCGATGTGTGCATGCATGCGCTAGATGAAGTCTGGATGGAGATTCCCAATCAGACAGGAGGACGGAGGCATCTGTGACAGGTTGCAAGCAGAGCTGTGAGAAAGGGAAAGCTCTCCCAAGGCTCCCAAGTCCTCCCCGCCCATCACTTGATGCAATTCACACACCATCTTCCAGGGCTGGGCAGCATAGTGCATGTAACCTGATACTCAATTCATGTTACATTCAACAGAGGATGCATTTATGTGACAGCAGGAATTGAACCAGGAGCATTGGCAACGAAAAGCTTGTATCTGTAAAGCCTGGTTTGTATAGCATGAGCTGGGTTGCGTTGCTGGGGCTGGAACAAGCACAGACAGGTGGCATAACGCGCACACTGACCAGTGGGCTACAGTCACACTAGCAAGCACTGATAGAGCCTTCTGAGCTGGGCCTGCGTAGAACTGACGCCCTGTGACTGGAATAATCCATTCCAAGAATCCAGGCAATTCAAGGGGAAAAATGCAAATAGTTTTCAGTTTCTGCTGGGAGGGAAAGCAGAGACTAAAAGCCTTTAAATTCTAGCACACGCATCTCTCTGACTCCTCCTAAATGGTACTGCCCATCATTTACATGCGCTCTCTTCTGTATGAAAAGATCCACAGGTAATTTCAAAGGGCATTCTATTATTAACTTATATTTGTCTGTGACATGCATAATTATGTCTGGGAGATTGCCACCATGTCGCACCTCTACAAACAATTTAATGGAAAATTCAATTTGCAGCAATACAGTAAATGTGACATTTCGGGGGGAGCTCACCCTGAGCTATTTTGCTTGCCAGACTCGCTCCCATCACGGCTGAGAAGGGAGCGCCTGAGCCGTTCAGCCGAAAGGGGAAGATTAGGGAAAGCCAGCTGAGCTTAGAATCCAGGGCTGCTTCGGGCAGCCTTTTCACACGCTTTCTGTTCTTTGCAAAATCGCATGCAAGCTGGCAGCAAGAGCTGCAGGTTTCTGGGGCCAGCTTTTAGCTTGGCAGGCCCCAGTGGAGTGAGGGCCCGTGAGGAAGGGTCAGGCCCTCCAAACGCTCTTGTATGTAACCAGAAGCGACGTAAAGCAGGCGAGACACGGTCCCAACCCACGGGCTCCACTTCAGGACACATCCTGTTCTAGTCTCATTAGATTCCAATTCCCATCGCTTTAGTCTGTCAGCTCCCACAAACTCCTCCAATGCCCTGTCTCCGCCCTGGACGCTGACCCTGTGTTCTCGCCAGATAAGCTGACTCCATTCTTGACTTTCCTAATTATTATTTATTTGTATTACAGCAGCATCTTGAGCCCTCGTGCTAGGCACTGTTCAGTCACATAATAAGAGACCGTCCCTGCCCCGGACCTCTTAGTCTAAGTAGATCGGAGAGACGAAGGGTGGGAAGAGTATAAGGTTGTTATGCCCGCAGTATGGATGGACAAAGACAGACTAAGGGATTTTCTCAGGGCTACGTGGGGATTCAGATGTAGACCTGGGACTTGAACGAGATCACCTGAGTCCCAGTCTAGCGTATTGACCTCGTGCCCGACCCTCCTCCTGTCATTACTCTCTTCTACTCGTAGGTCATGATTTCCTTGCCCTGCTTCAGGTTCTCAGCACTTCTGCAGGGCAACTCCCCCAAGGGCCCAATCCAAAGTGCCACGGCCCAGCCATGCAGCCAAATGCATCATCCAACAGAGAAGTGCAGTAATGTGAGACTTTTAGGTTCCATCTTGAGCTAACAAGAAAACAGCACCAAGTTTTATGACCGCATTCAAAAGCCAGCCAGAGAAAAAGCCATTGCTGGACTTTCCAAAGTTTCTTCTATCCCTTCATTAAAAAAATTAATCAGCCCAGCGAATCTGCTCAGCTGCATTATTTGGCAAGTAATGCTAGTAAAGAAACTCAGAAATCTGACCCTGCAGCATCCAGTAATGCTGTAAAATTAATGAGAAAGTGTTTAGGAACATGAATAATCAGTGTTCTCCATTAGAGTCAGTAAGCAGCAGTTATTGCTGCTTAAGGAAAAACTGCACACACGCCCCCAGCTATCATCCCTTTGAAATGAGTCATTGCTAATGTCCAGTTTTTGTCAATTGAAAGCCCAGAGCGGTTAACCCTTTAACATACTGATTGTTCTCCATAATAATGACTGATTTAGAAGTAATTATTGCTATTATAAATTGAATATAATGGTATATATCAGCCATAAAAATGTGAAAAAAACTCTCAAGTAGCATGGGCTGCAGAGGAAAAATCGTTAGTTCCCTAGTGAGTTTACAAGTAATTTGCAACCAATAAAAATGCAAAACCACATTTTGTTGGGTAATAATCATAAATAATCCTTGGGCAAGAAATTTTTCCAAGACTCACAAGTCCACTCCCTTGATGGCAAGGTTTATTACCCTGGTTTCTCTGTGTTTCCTTTCAAAATGCAGCTGTCGTAACAATTTATGAATTACAGTCCTATTGGCATAAACATTCATTATTCATATGGAAATAGGTTTCCCACCAACACTCACAAGGCACAAAAAGCCATCTAGCCACACAAAGTGACCTTAATAATAATGCAGTCAAAAAATATATATCAAACCAGTGGGCAAACACTAAATACAGATGGTCAAACTGTTGGGGGGGGGAGGGGAAATAACCCAAGCCAAATCTATTTGAGAGGCAGGTAGGTGTATTTTATGCTGTGTAGCCAACATGGCATTGTTTTAAAATGATTACTAGTCTCGTCCAAACTGAAGTGACCTTCTGAGTTATTTAAAATACAAGGAAACCTACTAACTGCTTTGCTTCCCAACACCAGCTACAGGGGAGCGATGCACAGAAAAGTCAGAGGGAAGGAGGCACTTGAGGTCAGACATTTTAGTGGTTTTGGTGAGAATTAATTTGTTTAAAAATAGCAAAGACCTCTGGCCATTTCAGGCAAGATAGCAACTCTGCCATGCATGTGTGCAAAGGACTGCACCCTCTCAAAAAACAACACTGGCCTCTTGAAACTCACATCAAGGTCAAAATGAAAGGCATATTTGCGAGGAATTTTACAACTGAAAGCGGGCCAAATAAACCTGTGTTATAGTGCTAGCGCAGTCCATCAGCCTGCCTTTCAGCCCCACTGAGTCCCTCCTGTCTGTTACAGAACATCTTGTCCAATTCCTGTTCTTTACACCTTGGGGCCAGAGCCCTGCAGGGTTCCCACAGATAACACTCCCACTGAAGATATGTGCGTTTCCTCTGCATGAGCAGTGCAGGGTTTCAGTTGGCCTGCTTGCTAAATATGTCTGGTAATAATTAATGGATTTTTCTCACCCATCTCTATTTCTAAGAGTGAGATTTCTCCTACTTAGAGTGAGTTGAAAATTTTTGTGAATTATTTTGGAAACTGTTCACAAAAATGTCTCTGCTGTTTTTCAACCAACTAGCGCAGTCAAGGGCTTTTTTTTGAAAATTTAAAATTTCAACACATTTCTTGTGAAACTTTTCCCTGCAATTTCTAAAAAGCCCAGTTTTCTCCCATATATTATATGCTGTGCCCCAGGAACTATGTCTCAACATTAAACATGTTATATGTTTAGATGCCAGAATAACAGGCACTTACTTCAGTGCCAAGGATAGATAACTTGATAGATAATTTAATACATGTACAGAATGGGGCCAAAATGGATACATGGTGCCCCTTTTAGAGTGGTCTACATTAGGGAACTTTTCATTGATGTACTTACACTGATGCATTATATGGCCACAAACCATTAATGCAGATGCATGTGGATTTATACAAAACCCTTGTTAATTACCCTTTCTGCACTGGTGCAGTACACTCTGTTAAGTTACCCACTTTGCACTAGTGCAACACACTCTAGTAAATTACTGATTTTGCACTACTACAGCACATCCACATTAGGTGTTTGGATTGGTGTAGCTCCAACAAAGGAGGAACTGCAGATAAGCCCTTTTTCCTGCGGATTCCCATCAAGCGTCATGCCAGATAATTCACTTGGGTAAAAGGGCTGGCTGTTCCCACCCCACCCCAGCCCCTGAAACCAGGGCCTTGCACAGTGACAGCCCCTAGCATCAGAGCTCATGAAAACTGAAGATCATAGCCAGGGATACTGGAGGATTGTCATTTACTACTGTCCATGGTGCTGACCAGTCCTACTGCTTATCAAAACCAGTGCTCTATTGTACAGGTTGGTAGAGTGATTAGAGACATTGCTTTGTATTAGTGATCTCCTGAAGAAAAATGATCTCCATTCTTTGCACTCACAGCATTGATAACTGACACTGCAATAATTAGCCCAGTTCTTGCCCATGTTAGTTGCTTGTCTTTTGAGAAAATAGTGATACTGTATCAACATGGCTACTTTTAAGACTATTCTACTTGGCCTGCATCTATGAACAAAAATCTTGACCAGCTGCTAAGAAAGCAAATGGATCCAATTTATTCTTTCAACAGGAAAAAGGAGAGATTGCCCGAGACTTAAGCTATATTAATTTCTTCTCTCTACTTTTGAGGCGTGAGGTTGACGAATAGAGTTTGGGTAATTTGCAAAATGAGGATTTGAGTGGATGGCATTTGGGGAATTATAGTGGAAGCAAAGTGAGGCTAATATTTAAGCAAGACTAAATGGCAAACCACATCTGCCAAGACTTAAATCCCAACAACTGTCATGTGGCTTTCCTGTGGCTCATTTGTGTGGCTCAGCTGTTGTCTCAAGCAGGAAGGGAAAAAGTGTCAGATTCTTGGAGAAAAAGAGAGAGAAATTTAATTAGGTTAGAATTGCCTCCAAAAAGTACTAAAATTAAATGTGAATTCATAATGTAAAGCATTATGGATAATGATATGCAAATCGGGTTGGGTTAGAGATTTTACTATGCTATTGCTCTCTCTCTAATTGGGAGAAATAGATCCAGCCCCAGAAGCCTCAGCAGTCAAAATGTAAAATAGTATTGCAGAAAAGAAAGTATTTCAAGTTCCTCCACTCCAAACTCAAATAACCAACATTACATTAATATTTAAAAGTAAAACAAATATTGAGCTTATTTTAACTAATCATCAACCAAACAGTATATAAATTAATGGGCATGTCTACAAAACCAATGTTGCCTAATGAGAAACATCATTGGGAAAGAATTCCACGGAGGACAGAGGAATGCTGAGATGAGAGATTCTGTTTGGGATTTTTATTTATAATTCCCCTTAATTTAAAGGGCAAGTGAGATCTGACAGTTCATCAACTACATCTTCATCTGAGATCCTAATCCCCTGTTTGGATAGCATTCATCTCAAGCAGAGGGTCAGCAAAAATCATAATTTGAGTGTTTACATGGTACTAAAGAGGTTCATAGGTTTGGTTCTGGCCCCCTGCCCAGGGGTGAATTTTACCTTTCTGAGACATTATGGTCCTTTCCATTGCAATGAACTATGATGTCACAAGCAGAGGATTCAGCTTCAGGTGCGGGATAAGCACCGGAATACTAAAAGAAACAAAACATCCTATTTCCATTCAAATATTTATGGGCTAAATCTTGGAGCCTTCCTCAAGCAAAATGCCCACTGATCTCATCTGGAGTTTTGTCAAACTAAGCCCTGCAGGATTTAGTCTTACAGAAATAAATTATGTTGGAAGGGGAATACAGAAAATATGGTGGAGGGAATTAAACTAGCCTCTACTTTCCCTGTGAGGCACAAATGGGTCTTTAAGGATATGGAGTGCCGCTAGCAGTATGTGTGTGCATGCAAGGGAGACTGGGGGATATCATATGCAGCCAACACATAATTCATAAAGCTTCAAAGTTTCTAAGAACAGGGAACATCTTTAACAGATTTGAAGAATTAATATGAAGAATGAAACATGTTGCTGCCCATAGAGAGCAGATTTCACATGCATTTAAATACACTACAGCCATACAGTGCCTTTAAAGGGACTCTCATGGCAGGAGGAGAGGGTTTTGAATAATTTATTGTGATTTGTATTATGGTAGTTCCTAGGAGCGCCAGGCATAGCGCAATGGCAACTTGATCTAGGTGTTCTACAGACACCGAACACAGAGATGGTCCTGCCCCAATGAGCTTACATGATACCAGCTGGCTGGAGCCCACCAAGGAGCTGCAGGAAGTGCTGTTGGTGACTATGGAGATGTTGTTCTCTCCTCCCCGTTCACCATACAATTGAGGCAGTGTCTTAGCCAGGTGCTAGGGGGCTCTGTACATGGTGAAGTCCTTTGGATTAAACATAAATTTGAGGCCTTGCCCACTTGGGCTCATTAAATCCACCTAGCTTGATTGCAAGCACTTGAAAGCAGAATTCATTCAGGTCCCCCAAGAGGGCAATATTCTTGCAAGTGTTTCTAAACCAACTCCAACCCCAAGCCCAGCTGACGTCAGCCGCTTTTGTGTCCTCATGCACTGCTTCCACAGTGTCTCCTCCTCCTGCTTGGATTTAGAACTGGCCATCTTGCCCTTTCCATCAGTGGGCTTGTTTTTTGAAGCCTATAGAAATATACAGGGAAAAGGAGAAGCACTCAAGCCTTTACCAAGCATTGAGTTGGCCATTGTTCCCACACTGATTACATTGGGCAATAATATAGTGTCCTGCTGCCCAGACAGGAGTGAGAGTTTGGGGGCATTAGAGCAATGAACACACAGCTTCAGAAATCTTCATGCTCTACACATGTGCGCTGGCCTGCAGGGTTCCAGGA
Source organism: Emys orbicularis (assembly GCF_028017835.1). Taxonomy (NCBI): domain Eukaryota; kingdom Metazoa; phylum Chordata; order Testudines; family Emydidae; genus Emys; species Emys orbicularis. The sequence continues at coordinate 2,312,473 of NC_088705.1, read as the reverse complement.
GACTCATTTTCTACCTGAGTCCCTGATGCATTCATCTCACTTTGCTGGAAGGGGTTACGTCCTGTGTGTGTTTGCACAAGAGTTGGGGAGATACTCAGGAAATAGCATATATAGTATTTTCCCCTCTTAAAAGACATAAAATGGGATTCATGGACTGGCATCCTCTATTGTATGTACGTACCCTTTTCAGAAATGAATCTTTGTCAGTAACACTCCTGAGCTAATGGGTCCTGAACTATGCCCCTGAAATTACCTTGCCACCCTCAGGCCATCCAGCACTGGAAGGCTCAGAGTTTAACAAATCATCCAACCCATCTGAAGCACTAAGGATGGAAGAGAGGAATAATGGCCCAGTGGTTAGACAGCTAGCCTGGGCCGCAGCAGCCCTGGGTTAAATTCTCTGCTCTGCCACAGACTTCCTGGGGGATCCTGGGCAAGTCCCGTAACGCAAGATTTGGAGCCTAAAGATGCAGATAGTTGCCTAGTGGGATTACACAAGCATCTAAGCTCACCTAACTCCCATTGAGTTCAATCTTTAGGTGCCTAAATACCTTTGTAAATCTGTCCCATAGTCTCTCAGTGCCTCAATTTCCCATCTGTACAACGGGATAGCAACATTGCCCGGCTTCAGAGGAGGTGGTGAGGATAAACATGAGGTGTTCGGTTACTATAGTTCTGGAGGCCTTTTGAATCCCTTTGGTAGATGGTATCCTGCCCCTGTTGAAGCCAATGGGAGTTTTGTCAATTGGCCAAGATTTCACCTGAAAACTCGACCTAGGCTCAGTGCGCGCTATTCTCTTGGAATACACAGACTTCTACTTCCCTTGTCCCCTCTAAGCAGAGTGCATTCTCCTGGGTGATGCTTTTAATTATGGGTGTGAAAAATGAATATTTGTTTGTCCCTCTGCCTGAGGATGCTGGAAAATTAAAAAGTGGCAATTCTGCTGGGTTTTCAAATTAAAAAAATGTGCAAAAGAGAACAAAATACACATCCCGTGGATGCGTCCAATCTGCTGCAGGGAGTTTCGCTCTACGGAGAGCGTCTACTTTTAAGTTTTAATCAGGTTCTTACAAGAGAGAAGAATGTTTCCAATTGCATTTGGCAAAAATAAATACTAGACTGTGCCAGTAATTCTTAGCATTTATATAGTGCTTTGCATTTTTCAAGGCACTCTATGAATTTGAGTTCATCCTCAAAGGAGTGGAACGCGAGAGGCTGTGTGGCTCAGTGCAGTGGGCGCTGGCTTGGTAGTCAGCAGACCTGGGTTGTTCTATTCCTGGCTCTGACCCGCCGTTGGACCTTGGACAAGTCCTTTCCTCTGGCTTGCCTATTTAGACTGCAAGTTCTTTCGGGGCAAGGACTCTCTTACTACGCCCAACACAATGGTGCCTCAAATCCCCACAGTTGTGCAAATAAACAATCAAGCCCTCTTGGGAGGTAGTGTCCCTGTTTTGTTAGTAGGAAAACGGAGACACAAGGGACGTTAAGTGCCTTGCCCAAGGACACCTACCAGGTGAGTGGCATCCTACCTCCATTCTGATCAAACCCACCCCTTGGTTCTTCCCTTCCCCTCTTTCTTTGCAAGCTTCACACTTTTTGCCTCTTCCCATGGTTCATTCTCTTGATTCCCCCTTTCCTTAGGCACAGGGAACCAGGCTGTCTTTATCCATAAAAGTCCTAGGAGGCCTCTCCTGCTAAAGAAGCAGGTCAGTTCCTGTCCACTGACTGCAATCACAGGCTTAGGCAAGACCTAGTCACCCCCTAAGTGGTGTGGAATTGTGGTAGCCCTTCTGCACAGGGGTGAATTCTACGCACTCTGAGCACATGGCATAGCAGACCCTCTGCAGAACAGGATAAGATGCCAGGGCAGAGGACAACAGTCAGGCAAAGAAAAATGTAACTGGCCCAGAATGCAAAGCAGATTCAGAGAGTGCAGCTGAGTGGCCTGGAGCATGAGTTACACCAAATATCTTCTCTCTCCATAAACAGGAATGACACCTGGGGATGGTAATCTGCCTAGATTTATCTGCGTACCTTCCTGTGTACCCTTCTGTGTTTAAGAATGTCTCGCTGCCCTTTGCATTATAGCATTGCCCTTTATATTCATACTGCATAAACCTCTCCTGCCCTGTAAAACTTGTAAGGCGTAATATAACATCGTGATGTTCCTTTATGCACCATAAACAAAACCCATAGGGGGAAAAAAGGAATAACATGAAAATGAAAACTTCATTTGCCCTGACAAAGATACACCAAGACACACAGGACAAACACACACACACACTCACAGGCTAGATTGATTATCTGGCATTGATGGATTGCTTCAAAGTATTAGGTAGATAAGGAAATTGATTATTCAATAAATCATTGTCTACACTAAGAATCCAGTGGGTTTTTTTAAAAAAGAGAAGGAGAAAAATATTACAAATCTGTCCTGGGGCTTATCTACACTTGAAATGCTACAGCGGCACTGCTGCAGTGTGTTCTCCAATCAGCATCGGGAATTACCTCCTCAAGGTCAGTGAAAGAATTCCTCCGTTGACCTTGCATTGTCTACACCAGGCATTAGGTCGGCTTAACTATGCCGCTTCCCTGAGTGACATAGCTGGGCCGTCCTCTGTGCTGTTGGAGCTGTGTTGGTCCCAGGATATGAGAGAGACAAGGTAGGTGAGGCAATATCTTTTATGGGACCAACTTCTGTTAATGGAAGGTACAAGTTTTTGAGCTACACAGAGCTCTCCTTCAGATCCGGGGAAGGAAGTCACTGTCTTAGGCAGGCAAGGAAAAGTCTCAGCTTATAAGGTTAATCGTTATGTATCTTTTGCTACGTGTCCAATGGATGAATACCACCTTGGATCTCTGCCGTGTTAAGTCACCTTCCTGAAGCTGTGGGCAGCGGAGGCGTTTCAGGCACCTGTGTGGCAGGTGCCTGGTTACACAGATGCTGCTCTGTCATTGCACAGGAAGGGCATCAGAGTCACGGAGGCTGGAATCCGGGGTCTCTAGTCAGGACTCCGTGCTGCAGCACTTCCCAGCCTCAGAGGCCTGGTCCAGCCCAGGGAGGTCAGAGAAGAGCAACGAGGACACCCAAAGCTGCGTGGCCCCAGGTCTATCCTGCTTCCCGCAGCAACTGTGACACTGCAGAGGGCCTAATCCGCAGCCCATTGAAGCCAATGGAGAGCCCTGGATGCCTCCTGGGAAGGATTGCATGGCAGAGGCCCCAGGCTCTCACAGGACTCAGCTAGGAGAATGTACTTGGCCTGGGCACCGACAAGCCCCGAATGACAGCCCACCCAGGGGCACGTAGTCCTGCAACAAGGAATGGAGGCAGGGCAGTGAACAGCAAGAGCAGCAGCGAAAAAAGGCTCAGCAAATCGGTACCAGGAACTACAGCACTTGACCACCTCTCAAGTCTCCAGGTCACATCCCATCCCCCTTAAAGCCAATGGAAGAATCTCTGTTGACTTCAGGCCCAGCCCAGGAATTGGCCCAGTTCTACCCATTTTGGCTGTGACTGAAAACAATTGCCATGTGTTGTCTGCTCTGGTGCCCTGTGTGAAATGAGATTGTGGTCACCTCAGCCCAGTTCTTCAAGGCTGTCACTGTCCCAACTAGCTGCCTTGTTTGAAGCCTCAGCAGAACAGCAGAGGGAAGAACAGATGAAGGACACAATGGCCATGGACACTAAACTCTTTTATTCCCAGGGTGGTCCCCTGGTGAGGCCACACCTGGAGTACTGTGTCCAGTTTTGGTCCCCCCACTACAGAAAGGATATGGACAAATTGGAGAGAGTTCAGCGGAGGGCAACAAAAATGATTAGGGGGTTGGAGCATATGACTTATGAGGAGAGGCTGAGGGAACTGGGGTTATTTAATCTGCAGAAGAGAAGAGTGAGGGGGGATTTAATAGCAGCCTTCGACTACCTGAAGGGGGGTTCCAAAGAGGATGGAGCTCGGCTGTTCTCTGTGGTGGCAGATGACAGAACAAGAAGCAATGGTCTCAAGTTGCAGTGGGGGAGGTCTAGGTTGGATATTAGGAAACACTATTTCACTAGGAGGGGGGTGAAGCACTGGAATGGGTTACCTAGGGAGGTGGTGGAATCTCCTTCCTTAGAGGTTTTTAAGGCCCGGCTTGACAAAGCCCTGGCTGGGATGATTTAGTTGGGGTTGGTCCTGCTTTGAGCAGGGGATTGGACTAGATGACCTCCTGAGGTCTCTTCCAACCCTAATATTCTATGATTATACAGGTCATGCTGTAGATACTGGAAGAGGGAGAAGGCATGGGGTGAGCCTATAAGAGAATGTCTGAGGCTGTACTGTCATGGGGGTAATTATTCCTTCATTCTCCTGTGGAACTCCTTGCCAGAGGATGTTGTGAAGGCCAAGACTATAACAGGGTTCAAAAAAGAACTAGGTAAGTTCAAGGAGGATAGGTCCATCAATAGCTACTAGCCAGGATGGACAGGGATGTTGTCCCTAGCCTCTGTTTGCCAGAAGCTGGGAATGGGCAACAGGTGATGGATCATTTGATGATTACCTCTTCTGTTCATTCCCTCTGGGGCACCTGGTATTGGCCATTGTCAGAAGACAGGACAGTAGGCTAGATGGACCTTTGATCTGACCCAATATGGCCGTTCTTATGTTCTCCACAGCAGAGAATATGGAACCTTTCACCTGCACACATATTAGAATATTAACCAAAAAACTTCTTTCAGTGTCTTGCTGCATTTTCCAAAATGCTCTCAAGTTACATACTAGATACAGATAGTTCTAGAAACAAGAATAGATTTCTTCTGGTTTAATATTCATTGGAGGAGTTACCAGCCTGGCTTTCTACAGGGCATATAAGGGGTGAATAATTTACCCCCACGTGAGACTTGAACCAAAGACATTCCGATTTCACAGTGGCACCTGTGCAACTTACAAGAGAAGCTTTTTCTGGCAGTGGGAAGACTTACATCTCCCCTTTCAAATACCACAGAGAGAGGCACATATTGCCCTTGTCTGGCAGAGTTAAAAGCCAAATTTTCAAAAGGCCAGTTTCCCTTTTGCAAGGACAGTTTTACACCAGCAATGGAGAGAAATCAGTCAGCTAGAGCGGAAAGTTACTCTGTTTTGCACCTGAGATTCATTTTGCAAATGCAAAAATGCAGGTGCAAATTTTCCATGTGCAACATGCACTTGCAGAAAGAGAGGCTGGGCCTCAGCCTTTTTGAAAATCGACTCTGAAATCCTTTGCTGAACATGTGCGGTGAGCATTCCTTCCATTCATCAGCAAATCAGCCCAGTTTATAACGTACTACTTCTGTTACAGCCATTGGAAAAATTACATAAGATACATACCCAAACAGCTGTAGTTTCTAGCAGGGGAAGTTTCCATTTCACAACCAGATGGTGGATTTTAAAACTACTACTCTGACTTACTTCTGTGTGTTCTGAATTTACTGCAAAAAGTAACCGACAAGTCTAACGCTCAATCCCAACAGACACTATAACTCAGCTAAATTTGTGGGTTGTTCCATATTTTACTTACTGTTTCATTGTAAGAGACATGTAAGAAATGACAGTCATTTAACAACTTGCAACAGACATTTGTTCTCTCATCGTGCTGCACTCTTGGGGCTTTAAAAGTGTTTGGGTTTTGTTCTACAACTGGCGTTTTTAGAATGACACATTCCTGTGTATCTCAGTACTGGCTGGCTCAGAGGGCTGGGCCTTTCATCTCTAAGTCCCATGTTTGATACAGGCCATGCTGTAGCGAGCAAATGTCATTACCACCCAAGGACCAGCCAATACCCCAATACAGTCTCAATCCAGTTCTTATTGGACATCACAAACCACCATCATGGCATGAATTGACATTCTTATATTCAGGCTGAGCAGTTATCCAGGACTGAAGGCTCATTCCGGCTGATCTCAAGCATTTGCGATGTGCCTGGCACCACTGTACATCAGGAGACTGGACAGCCCTAAAGGTGGTTCATTCAGGCATGCTCGGTAGTTAGATCCCATAGCGCTGAGTGGAATATACATCCCAGATTCAGGAAAGCACATAAGCAAATGCTTGAAATTAGATAAGTACATAAGTTCCATTGATTTCCAGTGGGTTGAGCATGTGTTAAAATGGGGATGTTTTCCTGAATCAGAGCTTAAATAACTAGAAGAGAAGATTTCAGAGTAGCAGCCGTGTTAGTCTGTATCCACAAAAAGAACAGGAGTACTTGTGGCACATTAGAGACTAACAAATTTATTTGAGCATAAGCTTTCGTGGGCTACAGCCCACTTCTTTGGATGCATAGAAGAGAAGAGAAGCGAATAAAGCTAAAGTATGTTGCCCGCAGGCAGAGACACCACGCCATCCCCCTCTGCGGGAGCTGGACCTGTTCTGAGAGTGCGCAGAGGGCCTCTGTCTCCAGGGTCAATAACCTGGCACTTTTCACTAGCAATAAATTAACTTCTACAAATATTTTTCACCCCCACCTAATCCAAGATGCAAATATCCCATGTTTGGTGCTGGGGTGAATCAGTCTGGCGCAGGCAGGCAGGAGACAGCCTCTACCCACAAAACTTTTTAAAGGGGCCTATTTTTATTTTGGGGGGGTTGTTCGGTGGTTTGTTTGTTTTTGTTTCAAGTGTTCATTGTGATACCAAATCATCACAGCAGAGATAAAATTGAATTAACGCATCTCAAGAGAAAAGCATCCGCCTCTTTGGAGCTGATATAACAGCTGGTTTGACAAACCTTCCTGTTTGTTAGACCATAAAAAAAAGACGCAAGTTTGTAATAAGTAATGGCCTAGATTCTTTTCCTGATCTAATGAGCTAGAGTGTACTGCACTGCTGCCAGACAGTGACATCTTCTTTCCCCCATAAAGGAGTTACATGACGATGATCCTCATAAACCACTAGGAATACAAACAAGGAGAGGCTGTGTGAAGCCCATTTGGCTTTGCCCTCTCTAATTTCACATAGCATTTCTTCAAGCAAGTTATTCTGAACTAGTGATATCGCTGCTGTGCCCAGATGCCCCAGGTGGGATCAGGGCCCCATTGTTCTAGGGGCTGTAGGAGCACATTGGAAAACATGGTCCCTGCTCTAAAATGCTCACAGTCTAGGAATATTCTTCAGTCTCCATTTTTTAGCCCTGTGCTGGGTCCAGCATCTGCCCCACTGAGTTTCCTTCAGACCTGTATATTGTTCTTTAGATAACCAGGTGACTGGAGCCTTATGAATCTGTGGGTTAGATTCCTCAGTGAATCGCCGATAAATCCTCCCCATCTAGATCTCAAAGTGAAAAAAGTAGACTCAGGGCCTGCCACTGTCTAAATCAGTGGGAACAAGAGCAGGGGCTAGATTCTGAGCTGTGGCTCTCAGGAGACACGGCCCAGAAGAGTTGGGGGCTAAAGGAACTTTAACCACCTCTGGGCCTGGTGGAGGGGGGTGGCCGGAGCCCCCGGGGCTGCTGTCCTTTACACCTGCTTTAGACAACCAGAATAGCCAAAGTGCAAAGCACCCTGGCTGTAGGGTTGCCAGCCCTCCAGGATCGGCCTGGAGTCTCCCGGAATCAGCATCAATCTCCCAGTGACTATTGAAAGCAATCCAGGAGATTTTAATAGGATATTTTAAGAAAATGACATGATGTCATGTTGGGGAAAAAAATCTCCCAGAATAGCTTCAGTCAGAGTTGGCAACCCTACATGTCTCTACCCCCTCTCAGCTCCAACTACCCACCTCCTGTCCCCAGCCACACGCTTCCCCTGGGGGCTAACATAGAGCCATTCACACCATCATTACACTGGCTGGGGGAGCATTCCCCAGGGCTATCCCTGCCAGCCATCTGCCCCCTTGATGCTCCGGGAGTAAAGGGAACGAATCATAACTGGGAACCAGAGTCCAGGTTTCTCCAGCTTTTCTGTGTAACAAAGATCGTTGCAGCTTTTCTCAATTGTGCTGCCCCTTCACCTTAGCTCGCGTGGTCTTTTCAACTCTGCAGTCACTTTACAGTCGGCTCTTTTATAATGCCAGACGACGTCGCCTCCCACTCATTGGGAACCTCTATTCAGGCAGCCAGGAATCTTGTATCTTCCTCCTTTTCTTTTACTTTAGCTCGATTAAGCATTGTGCCAACGGCTTCAGAATTTCATCCACCACTCCCACAGGAGCCCTCTCCAGCTCATTATTTTAAACTGTATCACCACCAGGGGGACATTCTCTTCCCATGCTTTTGCCCATAGCCTCATTACCTGACAGTTCTCTGAACAGAACTGCATAAACCTCTCATCTGCCCTGTGCTCAGAGTCTCCCCAGCCCTTTCAGAATGACTCTCCCCCACCCCCACCCCTTTGTGTTTTTTTAACATTCTCAGCAAGTTTTATTCCCCCCTACCTCCCTCCCCTCAGCTGAGCACCCCCCTGCCAGGTGCCCTGATTCCCATGTGATGGTAGAAAGCAATTCAATAAAGCTCAGTAACTGACAGGCTTCCAGCATCAGGCACCAGATAAAAGATTCCAGGTGAATTAACATAATCCCAATTTTCCATTTAAAATCAGAAAGCACTCAAATGTGAACTGTGCATCCTTAATGCGTAATAATTCATCTGTAATGTGACTCTCAGAAGTATTCTGTGACGATGGCCTACAGTATAATATATATAGTAGTGTATGACTAATATTATAGATCATAGCACTTTCCCACTGCAGATCTCAAAGCACTTTATAAAGGAGGTCAGTATCATTATCCCTGTTTTACAGATGGGGAAACTGAGTCACGGAGCCATGAAGCAACTTGCCCAAGGTCACTCAGTGGCAAAGCCAAGTATTGAATGCAGGTCTCCTGAACTAAAGTCTAGTGCCCTATCCATTGCGCGACGCTGCCTCCCTGAATGTTCAAAATCAAATGAACAAAGCTTTAAGCAACTACTGAAAAACTTTGCTTTCCCCCTTTGTAACTCCAGATTCTGATGTAATTTCAGGGATTCAGAGGCATATTTTCTTTAGAGTGGTGGGGGCCTGGGAGCAGAGTAGAAAGGTCCAGTTGCCCAGGAAGACTGGAATAAATGTTCACAAGCCCTTTGCAACTAAAGCACAAACACTTTAACCCGGCACGAACACACGGGTCTCATTCTTGCCGCTAGCAGAATGGATATGGGGTGAAATTATTCACCCCAGGCACAAGATCTAGGCACGACTTCAGCCCTCAAGATTGAAGGGGGAACTAGCTGGTGTTTGAAACCTTGTGCTGGCACTCACCCAGGAGGAGTAAGATCCCTTTACCAACTTTATTTTCCCAGCAATACCAGCCAGGAGATAGAGAATGAGGAAACTTCAGCCCAGCCAGAAGCTCAAGGTGTTCCTGTGTGGCTTCGCATCACAAGTAATTGGTGCATTCGGTGTGTGCTGCCGTTCACGGGGTCAGGCAAAAGGACAATGCTCAGAGCAGACGCATGGAGGTGTCAGTCAAAGGGAAGTAGATGAATGCCACTGGATACATGGCACAGTCTGGAAAGGAACTGCTGGAGGGAAGTCTAACAGCCTTGTGCTGCAGTGGCTGCATCTGAATGTCACCGTGAACTAAAGAACAAAGGGGGAGGGTTGTTCTCTGCGCCGTGTGCTGTGCCTGAGGGCCTGTTCTTCCCTCCATATGTGATATGAACTAAAGAAGCCTCTGTCTTGGCATGGCATTCAGATCCCAGACAGGTTTCAGAGTAGCAGCCGTGTTAGTCTGTATCCGCAAAAATAACAGGAGTACTTGTGGCACCTTAGAGACTAACAAATTTATTAGAGCATAAGCTTTCGTGGGCTACAACCCACTTCTTCGGATGCATATAGAGTGAAACATATATTGAGGAGATATATATACACACATACAGAGAGCATGAACAGGTGGGAGTTGTCTTACCAAGTCTGAGAGGCCAATTAAGTAAGAGAAAATTGGCCTCTCAGACTTGGTAAGACAACTCCCACCTGTTCATGCTCTCTGTATGTGTGTATATATATCTCCTCAATATATGTTTCACTCTATATGCATCCGAAGAAGTGGGTTGTAGCCCACGAAAGCTTATGCTCTAATAAATTTGTTAGTCTCTAAGGTGCCACAAGTACTCCTGTTATTTTTGCAGATCCCAGACAGGTTCTGCATCACTAAACTCAGGAACCCGGGAGTCGCCTGACGGGACCGACACAGGCCTCCAACTCGTGCAGGATCCTGTCTTTGATGGTGGCCAACACCAGCTGCTTCAGAGGAAGGCACAGGAAGCTGAAACCCCACTGTAGCTGTTATGGGATAATCTGCTCCTCAGAGGAGTGCTGTCCTGATCCCCTTAGTTAAAAGTTGGCTCATACTCTGAAGCAGGAGAGTTTATGGCACTTCCAAAACTTGTCGCTATCTTTGTAACTCATGCTTGGTTGGCACTCTAGCCTTTGGAAGCACTAGAAAAGAGACTTGTGACTGTAAGCTCTTTGGGGCAGTGAGCGTATCTTTGTGTGTGTACAGTGCTTCGCACTATAGGACCCTGATCCTGACTGGGGCATATGAGTGCTAGTGTAATAGACGTGTTTAATAACGATAGGGTGGTGTAGCCTTTTATCACTGCTAATTGCTGTTTGCTTTAGTAGCTCTTTAAATTATATTTCAAAGGAAGAACAATTGGGCATATCCGTAGAGAAAATCTGAGCTGAGTCATGGAATTATTCATGCCACAGCTCTATTAGGCAACGTGTGAAAATCCTGCATTTTATTGATCACAGCCACCTTCTCTCCTTGTCGGAACAAACCAGCTCTGTCCATGGCAATATATTCGTGCCGTAAAATTATCAAGTTGTAGCAGAATATATAGTGTCTCCCTGGGCCTGAGAATTTCAATGCACCAGAGATGATTAAACATCTCAGGTTACACTTGGCATGTGAAACTTCCCTGTCTGCAATGAAAGCTAAAGAAAGAAAATTGTAATGTAAAGGAGAATAGTTCCTAGCTTCACAGTGTAGTGTGCTGACACTGCTGACATGTGACTTAAGTGGTGACTGTTGCACATAAATAGGGAGGACAGAGGGTTTGGAAAGTGGGTTAGAACAGAACAGCCCAAGTAGAATGAATGCAGAATGCTGTCATCAGAATAAAGATGCAGTACAGAACTGGGCCTACCCCATGCTTAAAGCTCTCCTGACTGTGATGTCACTTTTGGATTTGATTTAATGTTCAGACTAACAAATACCCTCTCATTGTTATTACTAAACATTGCAGTCCCATCAGGCCAGGGCTCTATTGTGGCGTGTGCTGCACAAACATTATAAAAGGCAGTCCTTGCTCAAAGAGCTAACACTCTTGTGTGTTTTAAGACAGAGAGCACCCCAAAATCCCTCAAAGGCAGCACAAGCAGATGTATCCGCAGAGTCTTGGCGAACTTAGATACAAATAGCTTTAGGACCAAACTCAACCTATCTGCTTCAGCAAAAATCCCTTATTCCTGACTCCACATTTATTCCATTTGGCAACACTGCCAGTAGCACAAATTTTTAACCTTGTTTTCAGCTGCTGAATTCCTCCTGGGTTTGTCTGTTTTTTTAAAGTAGGCTCTGATGCTTTCTAGCTGTTATCTGTGTTGCACAGAAATTCTGACCAGACCATGTTCTGAGAATGCAAAGAAAAAAAGCTGTCTAGACTGCATTACATTAAACCATTAGCCAAGAAGAGAGAGCGAGAGAAGAATGTACAGCATTATAGGAGAGGGGAAATGCAGTGCATTGGATTAGTAGACTTAACGCTCACAACCAAGAGTCTGTGCAATCTGGGGGTTTATTTCCTATTATGTTTCCATCAGAGACACTAGTAGTTTAGCTAGGTTGGCAAACCCCTTCCTTGCAAATGGTTGTAAAATAGCTATGATGGCTAATATGAAGGAGCTACATTCAACAGCTAGAAGGAGAGAAGTGGCTGAAAATATGATTTTCCCTATACCTACAAAGCACTTGAATTGTAAATGAAAAACACTGCCCTCTGCTGAAACGAGAGAATAAGCACTCCACAAACATTAGCTCTCTTAAATGCCGGCTTTTCAGTTTCTTGGCAATATTGCAACAACAGATTATCATGGGGCAAGCCCACATTTTATTTAGCATGGTTAATTTAATGCAATTCCTTATCCATATTAAAGAAGTGTTGAGTTTACAAAAAGAAGAGAGAGACAGCTTTGCTGTAGATTGGTTGGGTTTTACTATTGCTCTGTGCATTATAGAATCAAAAAGGCTTTTAAAAGTCTTCTCAGAAGCAGGCTGAAGGTTTAAAAATCAATCCTCGTTTAGTTCTTTAAACAGAAAGGGTCCAGAGAAGGAGAAATCAAGATAAGAAGGAGGGGTTTGCACAGCAGGTAGAAAACAGTAGGTGGCAAGGCACGAAATTAACAATCCAGCCTTTATTACAGGGCATTCATGACGGACCATATGGAACCTGGTACCAGAGTTAATGGCCCCATTACCATTAAGGATTGAGTGGTGAAACTCACCCCATGCAGAGACCATCCAAGGCCTATGCATCATTTCAGTTCTACATAAACCTACTGAATTTCACTTTGTGCAAAGGTGTCTATGGATCAGTGCACACAGTCTTGAGAAAGTGTCTGTTTCATTCAAGGAAGCAGCAGCAGCAGCTGCACACAAGAGGTTATATTTATTTCAGTTGTATTCCGATTCCTGTGTTTAACTGGGGTCAGTTTTCAAGTTTCATCTTAATATCCTATGTGAGTGTCTCAAGAGGAAGCTGAGATCAAACAATTAGACTTCTCTGCAATAAAGAAGTAATGTTGTTATTCAAATACATTGAGAACTAATATGCCACCAACAGTTTACTCTGCCACCTGTACAGTCTGCTGGATCTTGTGACCTGAAATAACATTTTCAGTTATAAAAAGCTGGAGCAATGGGTGCATGGTGTTGGAAATACAGAAAGAGCCACAAAAGCAGAAAAGTGATTTAAAAAAAAAAAAAGTTTTAACTTGCAAAAATGCAACATGCAAACAAGCAGAGAATCCCAAGGAAATCAATTTCCCTGTGGGGGCTTGTGTCTCCCATTGATACAAGAGGGGACCAGATTCTGATCTCATTTACCCCTTTGTAAATTGGAAGTAACTCCACTGACTTCTAAAGAGTCACCCATTTACACAACAGGTGTAAATCTGGAGTCAGAATCTGGGCCAAGGTGCATTTTGCAGTCAGGCTGGCATTGACACTAACTCATGCTAACTCAGCCCAGTGGAATTCAAGTTTCAGTTCTTTCTGTTTACACCTCCCGTTAAAGAATAAAATGGCTGGAATTTGTGCAGTCAGCTTGGCTGGAAGGGAAGATTCCTCAAGTTAATGTTTTCTAAGTCTGTATGCTGATCCCAGGTGGCAGGAAGCCACTTGTCTAAAGCTATTTGCTTCCGGGGGGGAAAAAAACATATTGATCTTCATTCAGCTTGTGTCTGCTCCTACACACCAATGTTTCATCGCATCACCAGTCACTGAAAGAAATTTCTCATTGTTTTACAGTCAGTGATTCCCAAATTCAAAGACAAGTGTTAGGCCCATTCGGCTGTAGTGACACACAACGGACTCAGGAGAGTTGCTGCAAACTGCGTGGCATTGAGTCTGATCTCACTCACACCAGTGTAAATCCGGCACCACTGAAGCCAGCGGGGCTCCACTGGCAGAAAACTGGAGTTAATTGGAGTCTGGCCCTCTGTCTGTGTGTGTAGGATTAGGAGAGGCTTATACAAAATAACTATGTAAATAAGATGTTTTCATAATAGAAGGATGAATAGGGTTGGTCTCTATCCCATATACACCCTGGATTAAGGGCAAGGAACTCCCCTGAACACAAACCATTAAACCGTTACCTACTGGCTTGGGGCCAGCAGCTACACTATTTACCAAAAGGCAGGCAAAACCTAGCAACCCCTCACACCTGTGAACTCCTGTTCTACAGCCCTGCAATAATTCAGTCCAGCCCTTCCCTCACTCTCTCACTGAAACAAGAATTTCTCCAAACTATTAATCAAGCCTGAGCTGAACAGAATAATACTTGACTAGCCTTTCTGAGAATTACCTCCTGCAGCCTTCACAAATCCCATAGCATTCAGTGCAGATCCCTGCTGGAAGACATCTCTCTTGCCTCGGGAAATCTGGGTTTTTAAAAAATAAAACTTCCTTTGCTGAAACTAGAAATCTGGTTTTAAAAATATCCCAGACACACAGTAATAAGCCCTGAAAAAGCTGATCTCACAGGGCAGGATAATTATGCTCCAAATTTATTTTCTACGTATTTATATAAAATAATCAATGATCATTTTCCCCTGCCGACTACAATCCAATTGTCTCTCTCTTCTGCATTACTTGCAAATCACCCAAACAATCGATGCCCTGACCTCTTCCCTTACCCGACACAATTTAAAAAGAGAAAATAAGAGACAAAGCCCTATAATTCAGCTATCTAAGATTGTTTCTTTAAAAGTTCAGTAAGGGCCCAATCCTGTTATTAGTGACGTAGATGACAAAATTCCCATTGACTCCAGTGACACAGGATTGGGCCCTTCTATCACACTTGAAATATAACAATCTATGGAAATAAATAAAAAGAAAACTGTAATCTTAGTAACAACAACAAAAATGTAAAGCTGAAGAAAAATGAAGGGGAAAGTGAATCCTTTCAAATATTCAGAAAACACAATGAAATTCGCTCCAGACAATAGCTCCCTTGTATGCAGAGAGGAGGATGTGGTATGTATGTACTGAGGGTTCTGGTGACAATATAAGAAATGAAAGCACAAGTTCAAGTAATTTGCACCTACATATCACTGAGCTCTTCAGAAAAAGGTATAGTCCTGCAGCCCTTATTCACTGCAGTAATCCACTAAAGCCGGCAGGATAACCCATGTACATTAAGGCAGTCGGATTGAGCTCAGGACATGTATAGTGCTGGTGCTACATAATAACAAAAGACCAGACAACCAAAAATTGCAAACATTAAAATAGTGGATTAAATTCTACCACTCACTCTCCTCTTGTATATTATTATTTATTATTAGTCTTGTGTTCATATTGGCTGGTTCATATCTACGTAGGTTTTGCTTTCTGGTCTTGCATTGACATAATTCTGAGTAGTTTCTGAAGCAACTAAAATTCATTTGTTAAAAACAGTATATGCTTGAAATCTTAAGTGTGATGTCATCTCCAGTAATGACACTTCGCATCGTTACGGTTAGTAACTTCAGACATTACAAGATGGCATCAAGCTCTCGTGTATCACTCATGAAGAGTGCTGCTGCTGCTTTTTTAATCTAAAAGAAAGGCCAGATAAATATGCTGTTTAAAATAGCTTAATCATATTCTACACATTCAGAGCAGCAGCTTTTACTACATATTGGGCATGACGCTGCAAATACTTATCAAGTGCAGCACTTACTACCAGGAGTAGTTCCATTGATTACCTTCACATCCAGCGTCTGACTATCACAAACCACTGAGGGCTAAATTCTCTTCAGTCGCATGGGTGTAAATCTGGAGTAATTCCACTTAAGTCAGTGGAGTTACTCTGCATTTACCCCAGTATGACTGGGAGCTGAATCCAGCCACTTGACTGTATAGAAGATCTATTCTGAGGTTTCTGTGTAATATTTGAAAATATTTGATGGATCACATAAAATTCAAATAGATATTGAAAATGCTGGGGAAAACTCCCATTTAATAATTTTTAAAAAGGCATGTATTTTCTGCATTACCGATCTCTTCCCTCCCTCCTTTCCCCCATTATGAGTATCTGAGAGAGAGAGAATGCACTTTCTGGCTCTTCCCTTCCTTGTCCTGGATGCCTTCCCTAGAATTCAAATGGCACATATTCAATTGTCCGTTTCGTTTGAAACCAAACTAGCCTTTAAAACTTGACTGTTTTTAAAGCACAAAGGCTACCTCTTCGGGAGGTTTCCATGTCCCAGTGTACTCTATTCATTAAAAGCGGGATTTGGAATGGGTGTAGCTGTGGACAAACTGACAGGCAAATTAATGCAGAGAGAAAAAACTGCATTTTTCAACTGAACCCAAGGGGAGGAAAATATGATGCCAATTTTAAACGAATGGCGCTAAGGCATTTGTAGCTTTCCTTACATCCTCAGTCACCTGTCTGCATTTTAACTTTCTTATTTCATTGACCAAAACCAAGTTATGCTCTGCCAGAGGCAGGCGTTTGGCTTTTTTAAGTTTAGAAATTAAAAGCAGCCCTTTCCGATCAACCCTTAACAACACTGACGGGAGCGGTGGGCAGAGGTGCTTGCAGGGAAGGAAGGCCAGACTGCCCACTGTGGCGTCATTTACGCCAGGCTAGTGAGAGAGTAAAACCCTGCCCGTCTGAATGGAAGCATTCGGCACTGGTATAGGGGAGGGCAAGGCAACGGCAAATCAGACCTACAGTGTCTCCGCCAGTGAGAATGATCCAGGGGGAAGGTTCATGATGATTTTTTTTAGTAGCACCTGAATGTGAAATGTCCCTTTCTTCTCTGCTCTTGCAGCAAGTGCCTGGACCCTTTTCAAGCTCCAGCAGAAAATACTTTTCTTGGGTGGTTGAGGCCACTCGGCCTTGGAGTCTATTGCTGAATGATTCCATTGAGCAACAGTGAGGTCCCAAGAAGATGGGCCTAATCCTCTGTGGTGCTGAGCACCCTCCCCTCCCAGTAACTCCAATAAGCTCCCCTTCAAGTGTCTGCTTGAGTATCTCCGAAGGCCGGACAAATAAGGGGGCAGCTTGCAGCTCTGATGAGCTAGGCAGATGACAGTGCAAAGCATTGTGGGTCAAGTGACTGAGCCTGATTCTCCACTGCCCTACACCTTGTGCAGTCCTTCAATCGCTACCATGTCAGAATGGCAGCATCTGACAGCCCCTTTGTTCAGGACGACATGGCTGCACCAGGTGCCTGGTAGTGGAGAAAGTTGGATCACAAGTTGCAACTCCCAATGCCGCAGGGTTACAATTGGATCCAATAATGTTGGACCCGTGTTCCTGTGCAAGCACATCCAGCTGCAGGACTGGAACCCGAGACGCCTGTCCCCTCTCAGATGAAACTTCCATGGACTTCGGTGGGAATTTAGCCTGAGTAAGGACTGCCGGCCGAGCTACAGTGGGGTTCTGCTCCACAGAGCTGACGGAGCCGCGCAGAGTCATGGAGCCCAGGCAGGGGTCTGCACCCTCCCCGTGCTACAGAGTTTCCACCACCCTGGTAGGGAGGGGCATTTCAGAGCCGGGGATCTGCAATTACATAGACTGGATTTAGGAAGCTGCGAAGGCCCCTGACCCTGCCGCTGGATCCATGCAGGCGTTTCCTGAGCCTTCCCCCTCAATCCATGATGGTCTGCACAGGAGCAGGCCTCTGTGGAGACAACTGCAGCATCAGGCCTCAGGGCCACAGTCTCTTATTCCCAGACCCAGCAAGCGCTCCGCCTCCCTGCCTCAGGCCATTAGTCCCGAGGGCAGGCTAGGTCATTCCATGGGGGGAGAGACTGCACCTGGGGAAGTAACTGCCTCTCCTGACAAGGGCAGGATTTTATTTGTGGTCCGACTCCGTTGTTTTCCGCTGACAGACATTGGTGAGGGCTGCTGGCAAGTTGCATTTGGTAAATAAGGCCCTGTTCCGCTCTGTTTTCCTCCGGCCAGCCCTTCCATTGACAACTGTTCAGCCACAGCCCAGAGGGTCCCTTTGTAAAACTCCAATGACAGCTGTGTCACGTGGCAGAGAGCAAACCCCTGGCTTTGTGCGCCCAAAACACACAACCAAAAACCGCAGGTGCTGCCTGTACCTGGCCTCGAGCCCTTCCCTAAATCAGAGACTTCAGAACCGCATCTTTAAGTACAGAGCATTTGGGACTCTCTCCTGCATGCCCGGCTGTGCAATCTCTTTAGGTAACATTATTAAACCTCCCGGGAACCTCGGTTATTCCACAGACCAAAGTTGGCAGCCAGTAACCGCTGTCTGGCGTTAGCTGCCAGGGGCGGAGAGTCAGCGGGAGTCGCGGCATTTGATCCCTCGCCTTTTAGGGCTATAGCCCCCCTCCCCCCTTCACACCTCAGCCTCCAGAAAATCAAACTACAAGCAGCTCCATTCAATCCAGTGCCTCGGGGTGCTGCTGCACCTCCCAGCTCCTCACCACGCCCCGCAGAGCCAAGGGACCCCGCGAGCGCCCACTCCTCTTCCTGTAGCTTAACCCCCCCCCCCCGCCGCGTGCACACAGCCCCTCTCCTGCTCTGGGGCCCCCCAGGCCAGCACCCCGCCTCCAAAACACCGAGCCGAGGAGAAGCCGCCGCCCAAACTTTCCCTTCTGCAAAGCCCCTTCCCGGGAGAGGAGTCACTGGGGGCAGCTCTGCCTCCTCGCCACAGTCCCCGACAAGCCCGCAGCTGGTGTCTCGCCATGTCTCCGAAACCACCCCCCTGCCCTGCGCCTTCGACACCTGAAGTGTCCTGCAGCCCCTGCACGCTCCCCGCCCCATCGCTGCGGGCAGAGAGACCCCCTGGACATACGCCTCGTGCGCCCCCCGCCTCCTGGAGCAGCCCAACTAGTCGGTGCGCCCCGCAGCCGCCTGTCCTCTGCCTCGGCCCGGCACTTCGGCGGCTTCCTTTTGGAAAGTGCACTTGGCTAGCCAGGGAGACGCCAGAAACCCCAGCAAAGCTGGGGCAAGCCCTGTCCACGCAAGCAGCCCCCCCCCAAAAGAGGAGCCGGGGGGGCGAACGCAGCCCCCGCCGCCCTTACCTATCCGGATGACATGGGGCATCCCATGCGAAGACTGCATCCAAAAGCTGCAAGCCAGGAGCCCGACCCAGTATTCCACAAGCACACTCCGCAGAGCGAGCCAGAAATGGGGCATCGTTGGGGGAAAACGCCTCCCGGGCAGTGGAGCGTGGGGGTCCCCTCGCGACCCTACGACTTGAGGGCGAGCTGGGTGTCCTGGCGGTGCCCGGGGTCTAGGCGGAGCTGGCAGGCCGGGGCGAGGGGAGGCGGCCCATGGCACATCTTACTGGACTCCGCAGCCTGGGCTGTGTAAGTCCCCCAGAAGCGCCGCCGGATCCGCCCCGCGGGCTGGTGCCTGGGCCGAGCGGGGCTTCACCTGCAGAAAGCTCTGACTGCTCCGTCTCAGCCTGCCGGAGTCTCTCTGTCCCCTCCTACCACTGATGCTATCGCTGGTGAGCACAAAGCCCTGGAGTGGAGTCTTGCACACACACACACACACACTACGGGGGGGGGGGCAGAGTTTGGAGGGGAATGAAAACCCCAAAGCGCAGCCCCCACGGGAGGCGGGCTGAGAAGGGGCAGGCGGGCGTCTCAGCTTCTCGGGGGACAATCAGAGGCAATTGCTCAGGCCCCCGGGAGCTGCCCGTCGGGGGGGCGCAGGACTCGTCCCGGCCCGCTCAGGTACCGGGACACGCGCAGAGGTGCGCGCTGGGCGGGGGGGGGGCTATTCCGCGGCTGCGGAGCCCGCCCAGCCTGGGACCCGCGGGAGGGGGCGCGAGCCTGGGGGGGCTGCTCCCGGCCGCGTGCGAGCCTGTCACCCTGCCTCGAGCTCTGGGCTGAGGTGGGGGGGGGCAGCAGTGGGGTGCCCGGGGAGGGGTGTCCCTGCAGGAGGGCTGGGTGGGGGCACAGGCGGGAGAGGGAGCCCCCTTCAGGCAGCCCGGACAGTGACCGTGGGAAACTTCTCCAGGGGACCGGGAGCTCGCTCCGGGCCAGGCGGGGGGTGCAGCCTCTCTCCGCCTCGCAGCATCACTTCAGCCTGGAGCAGGGAGACCCGTCTGGGCAGCGCCTCCTGGCTACTGGCCTGGCGCTTGATTAGGGCATTGCATGCGGCTAGAGGTAGAGGTAAGGGAAAGGGCAGAGACTGGGCATCCTGAGTTTATTTGCAGGGAGGAGCTGGCAGGTAAAGGGGATGGGGCTGAGGACCATAATACTAACTACAAAATAAGCTCATCTGGTGGGAGGTGACAGGAATCCCAGAGCTGCAGGGAGAGGCGCTGCGAAGCAGCCCGGAGTTCTGCGGTTAGAGGAGTTTAATGACCTCCGGGACAGACACAAAGGGCTGGAAATTCACTAGATAAGCGGGCTGCTCTGTCAGCTTGCTGGGGCGCGTTTATGTCTCTCTTTTAAATAGTTTGATCTATTCCATCATCCCCAATCGCTCTCATTTGCCAGCTGTCTGCAGCTGCATTGCCGAACGTCTGAGGAGCAAATCTTTAATTTTCTTACCAACGTACTAATAGTCTGTAACTATTCATCCTTTTCATTTTCCTTGTCTTTTCAGTTCCTCAGTGGTAGGCTCACAACCCCCTAGCATTGTAGGGAATGCTAATATCTCTGGCCTATCGCTGAGCAATTAACACAGTACTAGCCCTCATGAATCCCCATTTATCATTCATATCCTTAAAGAAAGCGAGGAAAAGCCACCCCCACCCCTGTCAGCCTTAAGTACAGAAGGAAAGATTCTGATTTTTATGGTTTGCAGCAATTAGTGAGCACATCTGTGTAGCACAGCAGGTTAGCCAGGTATCCATATGTGCCCACTATCGGGGTATCTGATCACCTGTATGTGTCTCTAGACTATAGAATTAGTAACTGGTGGGGACAGCAGCTACAATATATTGCTTGGGCTACAGACAAATTACCAAAATTATGACATAGGCTTTGGGCCTAATTTCACAAGGGAGGTGACTTTTTCTCAGTCTGGCCCCATTGAGTGATTAGGTCAATTACCAAGCAGTGGGGGCAGGGCTCTCCAGCTGTCATTTGCACAGGTGTTAAATCCTAGAGAAATGCTAATAGCTGATAGCACTGTGGGTATGCAGAGGCTCTGAGCTCCTCGGGGATTTCATTATCTACATCGTGGGTATACATGTAGGTGTTTCAAGCAAAGACAATTTCTATCGTCTCCTGACAGTGCTTTGGTGGTACCTAGAGGGTTAAAGATTCAGGGAAAGGGCATGGAGGAAAAGTCTCCCAGCTAATGGCTGATATGAGGGACAGCTGTAGCTCTTATGCTCTAATAAATTTGTTAGTCTCTAAGGTGCCACAAGTACTCCTGTTCTTTTTGAGGATACAGACTAATACGGCTGCTACTCTGAAACCGCTCTTTATAAAGGGCATGAGCTGGGGGCTACTTGTACTGAGACACAGACAGATGTGTTTGGGGAAGGAAGAGAGGTAGCTAGTCCTTATTGCTGTCAGTCTGGGCAGGTTGTAGAGAAGGGGGGTTGATTTTATTTAAGTCAGGCCAGGGGGTTCTGCCTCTATCTTAGGTGTAAAAGCCAGTTGCAGGTGGATGTGTTGGGTTAGTTTGTTACTGGGTAAGGATTGTCTCTTAGTACTGGGTGCTGCACATACCCAGAGTATGGGCCCCTGATCCTGACTGGGGCCTATGGATAGGTGCAGTGTAATATAAATATTAATCACAGAGCATGGGTGTAGTTTATCTTTTGCTGTTTGATTGGAGTTGGATAGGGTGACCAGCTAGCAAGTGTGAAAAATCAGGATGGGAGGGGGATAATAAGGGCCTATATAAGAAAAAGCCCAAAATATGGGGTCTGTTCCTATAAAATTGGGACATCTGGTCACCCTAGGGTTGGATGGTATGCAGTGGCCATGGATGGTGCAAGCTTTTGTGGAGAGAGCTCTGCACTGTTAGTTGAGGCAGAGAGGGGAGAGAGAGAGCTGGAAACAACAACAAAAATTTAACCAAGGCAAACAAAAATGCCTGCAACATCTAGCAGCAGAAAATGTGGTATATAGAGGCTTTCTGGGTTCATATCTCCTGCCCATCCATATAGAAGCTGAGAGTCTTGCAAGGTGAAAAATTGAACAGGATGGCCATTCCTTGATCTAGTTCCCTTCCCATCCTCCCTTTTATTCCTGAAGCCCCACCCTGGCTCTCTCACTGGTTGGCCTACTCTCCGCACCCTTCTCTCTTGCATAGGCAACTTAATAGCGTCGTTCTTTTCTGGCCTATGCTCCCACCAGAGAAAATTCCACTCTCACGCCAAATGTCAGCCTGGGATTGTTCTATGTCATGATCAATAACAAAACAGTTTGAAACCCCAGCTCAGAGTCCTTGTCCTAATCACATCAGAATGTTTTTAGGAAGAGAATATGTAACTCTACATATGTCTTTTTACATACAAATTCCCACTGAAACATGCTGCAGTAGATGTTTTTAACACACCTGTGTGGAATGACCTACTGATAATGGGCCAGATTCATACATTGACTGTAGTGGAGATACACCAAAGATGAATTATTCTATAGCTGTGGCAATAACATAACAATTGTAAACATTATGAAAACTGCTGTGTGAAATGCAGAATTAATGTTGCATATCCCAGTTAACTGAATTTCAGCAAAATGTAATTATTTACACAGTGCATGTAAGGAGCTGTACAAAATAAAATAAAAAATCCAAAACAACTCATTCCTTGTCTTGAAGACCTTACTGTCTGTCTAAGCCCACAATACAAATTGACCTGGGAGACTCAAAAGAGAATGAAGTGGTATCATCACAAGTTGTTAGAACACCTTACAGAAATCTGATTGTTCCATTGTCCTTCACTAGAATAGCATAACATTGTTGTTTTACAATTCTTATGTGATTTCCATTGATTGTGGTAAAATCTATTTGCATAATGCACAAATATAGTGAAAATAGTTTTATGGCAGTAATTCATTATTTCACAGTATATCCATAACCAATTAATGCAAATTATATACTGTGTTTACAGTGCATAAACATAGAATACTTTTTATTTGTATGAATTAGGAAGTTGTGTGCTCACAAGTAGCTTAAGGTGTCATGGCATTTTTTTAGAGTCTTTTACTACATGTTTTTGCAGTGGTTACACATAGTAGTTCATGCTGTATTTGTTATACTGATAGGACTATGACACTCATGAACATGTTACATTGATTGTATACGTAAGAACCTTAATGTTCTCTCACCCACAGCAAGCCGGAAGATTTATGGAAGTTCTAAATGCCATTAATTTTAATGCAAAGCTTTTTCTCTTCAAGTATAAAAGGAACTGCTTACAAAAGAGGACAAAATGTTGAAACATTTTATTAATATCTAGAAAAAAACTGCTGATCAGTGAAGGACACTTTCAAATAAGATTAATGTTTCAGACAACCTAAGAAGGATGAAACTCACACAAAGAGACATGATATAAGCACTTCTACCTTCAGGACATTTTTTCTATACTGTAGAAGGGAAAAAAAGACCATTTAAAAAACCAAACATACCCCAAAACAATGGTTGTCTAAACTGGTTCATTTGAATTAGCCACGTGCACATGAATTTTGTTTAGATTTATATGTATTGGGTATAATATAACCACAATCAATGTGAGATATGAGGCCCAGTGCTCACATTACTGAGATTCATGTGCTAAAGTCTTATAAAATACTACAGAGTAAATATGCAGGATTTGGCAAGTACAGATTCCTAGGTCTTGAGTGCCCTCTACTGAAATATTTTCAGCTATCCTTTAAGTTTGACAGTTAGCAGCTTGATTGATAGGTTTGGTAAATTAAATTCACTTTAATGGTTCACAGGTTCACCTGTTATGGAAGATTCTTCTTTCCTTTCTCACACCCCAATTAAACACTTTTTTTTTTAACCTTATCTGTTTTTCATTCTAACCTCTCCCCCAGCTTCCTATATGCCACAATACAGGCGGTGGAGAGAGCCCTTTGGCCGGGGGGGAGGGAGTGTGGTTTTTGAGACAATCTGGGAATTGTTATTGCATTGATTAGCATCAGGAGGGCTCCATTATGGTAGACACTCTGCAAACCTGTGAGAGAGAGTCCTTGCCCCAAAGAACTTTAATAAGAATAATAGAGTTTTTTAACATTTATGTTATGGTATCATTTAGAAGACAGACCGAATTAACTGAGGTCAGGGCACTGTAAGAACACATAAGAGAAAGAGCTTACAACCTAGATTTGTTCTGCATTGTATGTTGTTGATTCAGAGAGAGAAAAGGACAGAGGGGAAAAAATCCACTCATGTCTCAACACATCATCTATAATGGGAAGAACATTTTTTTTCATGCATCACTAGGAGCCTGAACAGGAGTTTATTTGACTGTCTCTTATAAACCATAGTGATACTGTATACACCACAAGACTCAGAGCAGTCAATGCTTTCATCAGCTAGTACATCTTACAAAGGATTCCTTCCCCCCCACACACAGACAACAGAGTTAAAGACTTCTGGAAATGCCATAAACCTCTCATATATTTGTGAAGGGTTGCAAGATAGTGAATGTGCTTCCAGCTCCATTAGAAAATCACATAGGCAGTATCATTTGAAAGTCAAAAGGAGACTTCCCTGCATCTTAGATTTTTGTCAAGTTTATTCTCACTAGACACATTCCTGTAGATTTGCCAGGAAAGCATGTTTTGCAGCTAAACCTACTGTATAAAGTCATGACTGTGCAGCTAGATAGACAAATAGACTAGACACTAAAGTGAGAGGCGAAATATGATTTTACTGCAATCTGTTTTACAGTAGTCCAGGATAAACTACTAGAAGAAATGTTGCTACACTACCCGGTGTACATTTCTGTCCGTACATACTGTAATGTAATGAGTCTGAAATGTATCCACTTCTGTGGAATGCATTATTGCGAAAATAAGGCAAACACATGGAAAGAATGGAAGTTGCTGTCAAACGGGAGAGTGAACTCCCTCTGTTGTGAAGGAGGGAGTGAAGACTTGAAGGATGTTCATACCTCCTGCTGTACTCCCGTTCATTTTACATGAATATTTCCGTGGGCGGGGTGGCAATGCTACCGGGGAAGAACTCTTATCAGAGCCTTGTATGTGGCCCATGTGTCTAAATGGATCAAAAAGCATCTCCCCTTTCATTCCATGGAACAGTTTGCACCATTTGCTTTTGTGAGAACTACCTTCTAGCAACATGCTGTTGATTTGACTAAGGCAGTTGTGGCAGGAATTGAAAGTCAGGGAGCCTGCGTGATCTCACTTTATACCAGAGCAGATTGGGGGGAATTCCAGTGCAGCCAGTGGCTTTGCAGCAATGCAAACCCGGGGTGAGTGAATTGAGAGTCTGGCCCAGAGCATTTTGACTGAGGCTGGCAGAATCCTAGGAACCAGGTCCTCATCTTGGTGTCATTCGTTTTAAGACACATCCTCTGCTACCATCCTGCTGGTTCCCCAACCCCGCACCATGGGCCATCTGGGAACAGAGCTAGAGACACCTGCTGCACCCAAAGCTGCAAAAACCCAAATGACAAGCAATGATCACATTAGGAAAGTTTGCCAGACTTTCACGCCTGGGGCTGGCTTAATTAAAGCCAATGGAGAATTTTAGAGTGAGGAAATAATTAGGGCAACAAGGAAAAATGTCTTTTTTGTTTGTTTGTTTGTTTGTTTGTTTGTTTGTTTATTAATTATGCCACAGCTTGCCTCTCCCGTGGATCCCTTTCCAAACTCATGCCTAGCGTGAAACAACTGGCAGGTGGCATGCTGGGCTGATGGATCGGCAGCAGCACATGTTCACCTGTGAATATCTGGCATGCAGGGATCCCTTTGTTTCAGCCAGTGAGGCAGGCAGGCAGCCCCCTAGATATTCAATAGGTGCAGCTTTTGGGAAGAGAGGCAGGATGTAGGAAGGAGAGCAGTGATGCAGAGCTAATTCCGGAAGCGGTTCTGCCACATAACTGTTACGATGCGTGCATTGGAGTCATGACCCACTGGAGGGTGAATCACAGCTTATTTTAGGGTATGACTCTGTTCTTTGTGCTCACCTCTTCCAGCTGCCACTCACAAAACGTGGGAGACAGAAACTGTCATTAAACATTGCCCTGCCCCGTCAATATTTAAAATGCTGAAAAGTAGATCTACTCCAGCCTCGGAAAAGCCATCCCTTATAAACCCTCTGCTACACCACTGGGCAAGCGGAAAGAGCAGAGTGTCATGATGATTACTAAAAAGCAACAGAGGGTCCTGTGGCACCTTTAAGACTAACAGAATGATGATGATTACTATAATCATTCAGCCCTTGGCCACTCTGCATAAACTTCTAATAAACTGCAATTTCTTGAGCTGGGAACACCTAGTCCCTGTTCCACTCTGGTTCTTATCTGGAACCCATCACCATGGTATCTGTCCTCTATAAAGTAGACTGAAGCCACTAACTGTTTTTAAATAAGCTACTAACCAGCAATTAGGTGCCAACTGCTTTCTACTATTCCTGCTCTGAACTGGAATGGGAGCAGCTATGTGGAGGTGAAAGGCTGACCCCATTAGCAATCCCTTTGGTACATGCAAAAACAACGAGGAGTCCTTGTGCACCTTAGAAGACTAACGCATTTATTTGGGCATAAGCTTTCATGGGCTAAAACCCACTTCATCAGATACAGGGAGTGAAAAATACAGTAAGCAGGTATAAATATACAGCACATGAAAAGACGGGAGTTGCCTTACCAAGTGGGGGGTCAGTGCTAACGAGGCCAATTCAATTAAGGTGGAAGTGGCCTATTCTCAACAGTTGACAAGAAGGGGTGAGTATCAGCAGAGGGAAAATTGCTGGCACATGATGGCATAGATCACATTGGTAGATGTGCAGGTGAACAAGCCCCTGATGGTGTGGCTGCCCCTCTGCCATGTACATTGGCCAAACCAGACAGTCTCTACGCAAAAGAATAAATGGACACAAATCAGACATCAAGAATTGTAACATTCAAAAACCAGTAGAAGAACACTTCAGTCTCCCTGGATACTCAATAACAGACTTAAAAGTGGCAATTCTTCAACAAAAAAACTTCAAAACCAGACTTCAATGAGAAACTGCAGAATTGGAATTAATGTGCAAACTGGACACCATCAAATTAGGCCTGAATAAAGACTGGGAGTGGATGGGTCACTACAAAAAGTAATTTCCCCTCTGCTGATACTCACACCTTCTTGTCAACTGTTAGAAATGGGCGATGTCCCCCTTGATTGCATTGGCCTCGTTAGCACTACAAAAGTAATTTTCCCTCTATTGATATTCACCCCTTCTTGTCAACCGTTGAGAATAGGCCACCTTAATTGAATTGGCCTCGTTAGCACTGACCCCTCACTTCATAAGGCAACTCCCATCTTTTCATGTGCTGTAATATATAAACTGCTTAATGTATTTTTCACTCCATGCATCTGATGAAGTGGGTTTTAGCCCACAAAAGCTTATGCCCAAATAAATTTATTATTTTCTAAGGTGCCACAAGGACGACTCATTGTTTTTGCTGATACAGACTAACACGGCTACCACTCTGAAACCTTTGGTACATGAAGCCTTATCTTGCAGACCTCCTGGGTGCTCTACTCAGCATAAACTAGTGAAGTGGAGCTGGGGCACCCTTCAGAAGAATCCATTTCCAAGGTTCACTGAACTACCTTGGGGTGATCTGGGTTTGAACTTAGTTCTTCAAGGTGAAAGTATTGGCAGGTCCAGGTTTGAGAAAATGGGCCATTCTCTCCACTAGTGTAAAGTCATGCAACTCCACCAAAGTGCCCAGAGTTGCACCAGTTTATACCAGCAGAGAATTTGTCCCAGCATTTTCACACATTGGCTGGAATTTGTCCGTCCTTTTATCTGATATGGATGTACATCGCTAACAAGCAAGGAACAAAAGTAGATAATCTTAGCACCCAGAGAGTCAAAGCGTCAGGCTTCGTATGCAAAACAGGTCGGTTGTGTGCCATGTGTCAGCTAATCAATGGTATACAACAGCAGGCGAACTTGTAAAATTGTAGCATGTCTTGTACTCTGAAAAGGGCAACAGGGAGCAAATGAGTAAGTAAGGCCAGCTTAAATTATTATCTTTATCACAGCACATGTTTGTCATCTGACAAGTGAAACCATTTTGGCCAATCAGTTCCATCCTGTGTTCCCTTTCCTGTGCTACGCTATAATCTTTTGAGCTTGACAGGGAGGGGAACGAGGAGTAGAGTCACACAGGCTTTACAAACATAGTCACTCCCTTTCTGCCACGATAGGAAGCCATCTTTCTTCCTTTTTTAAAAAAAAAATCAAGCCCCTTCCACCCTTGGGATTGGTGGGATAAGCTGTTTGCAGCTGATGGGTAAACTATGCCTGCATTGTCAGGCAAGAAAATTAGAGGCTATGGAATTAGACTCTGCTTGCAATTGTCTTTACATGGAACCAGTTTACAAAAATATTTGGGCTGCTCCTTGGCTTTTTGATAACCTCTCAAGTACTTTGTTTTCTCCCGTCAGCTACAAAGCATGATCCATTGTGTGAAACCCAGAAAGGGAGGTCTTATTCCTGGAGAAATGCACCAAATGGCTGAGCAGAAGGTTGGGCACCTGCCAACCTGTAGATACACAGGGCAATTTACCACCCACATGGCTAATTACCCATGCAAAGACTTGGCATGAGTCTTTCATACCTATTTTTGTCCACACACAAAGGGCAAGCAAAGAGCACGTTGTTTCAGATGCTTGTTAAACTCGGACTTCAGTGGAATTATACCACAGATTAATTTGGCCGGCTTCATCTTATGGTTCTTTTATATCACCTCTCAAACTCAGCCCTACTTCCATTTATGGGTAAATCCCCCATTGATCTGACTGGTGTGGGACCAGCTCCTTGCAGAGAGGGTATAATATAATGTTATGTGGGGAGGATGTGACAATGGCTGTTCTGCATAATTGTTACACAAAAAGGCTTGGACCGTGGGACCCGAGGCAACCCGGTATTCACACCCTACATGCTTTGTGATGATTTCTGTACAAACTGTACTTTGCAAGGTATCATCTGAAAACTAATGACACACTGGTCAATAATATCACTGTAAAATATGTGACAAAACGCTGTCTGTGAAATCAGGGATACTCACTCATGTCATGCTTTGCCGACTGTGACTAAAAGGTGTTTAAACCAGGCATGGCATGGGAGGTTTTCTCCAGACAAAGGAAAGATGTGGACTTCTCACAGCAGGTGTGGCCCACATTCAACGGGCGATTCGTTATGTATCCAGGGGTTGCAGCAGGAAATGATCATTTGCATTGTAGCACCTACTGCCAGGTGGGGGTCGGGAGGAACCAGTATGGAGCCTTAATTTGCAGACTTCCTGGCTCCTCTACTCAGCACAGAGGGGGGCACCCTTCAGAAGAATCGATTTCCAAGGTTCACTGAACTAGAAAGAGAGGGGGAGCAAACTCCTAAGTTATCCTTCACTTTAAGGAGACTAAGAAACCCAAGTGAAGTGAGGTTCTTACCCACGAAAGCTTATGCTCCCAATAGTTCTGTTAGTCTTAAAGGTGCCACAGGACCCTCTGTTGCTTTTTACAGATTCAGACTAACACGGCTACCCCTCTGATACTAAGAAACCCAGTGATTTGATCTCTGGATGGATCCTGGCCAGGCCAGCCAGCGAAAAGCTGGAAAGGAGACTGTGGGTCAGAGAAAAACCATTTTGAACAAAGACGGTGTCTTGCCACACAAAGTTTTAGGCTATGTCTACACTGCGCACCTCACAACAGTGCAGTTGTGCCGCCACAGCCATGCCATTGTAAGGTGCACCATGTAGCTGCTCTTTATCATCCCCTGAACAATCAACGTTTTAACAACGAATGTGCCAGTGTAGACATAGCCTTAGACTGGTAGATGTGTGTTTTCACTCTTATTTGCTTGTCACTATCCCTCCCTATCTTTTTCACTTGTTATCACTTAATCCAGGCTCTTTTATTAAAAAACTTGTTTTGCTTTCATTATACATCGTCAGTGCTGGGTAAATTCAGTGCAGTGCGTGTGTCTAGTAGGCTGGCTGGTCGGAGTGTTTCACTGTCTCTGGAGAGGCAGCAAACTTAATACTTTTTCTATGAGGTCCAGTGAGAGCGACTGGGCCCTGCAGAAAATGACTTTGGGATGAAGTTAGGGCTGGAAGGGTACCAAAGTCAGCCAGTCAGGAATTACCAAAATGTAGGGGGGGGAAATTCCCACAAGTGTATTAAACCAGTGGAGAGAGATGGACTCAAAAATACCAGGGTGAAAACGTAGATGCTAATCCTACAAATATTTATGGGATGGATGTACTTTACTCACAGAAGAAATCTGATTGTGCTACATGAGTAAAGTTACATGAGTAAAGGTGTGTAGGTGTTTACAGGGCACATGCCTAAAATTGTACTTTAGAAAAGAAGTTCTTGGAGCCCGGGACTGTCTCTTACTCTGTATTTTATTGAACACAAATGGACTCCCAATCCTGACTGGGGCTTCTGGCTGCTACCACAATAAAATAACAATACAACAGCACAACTGATACAGTGGCATTAAAAAAGATCTTTCAATGAACTACATGCACCAATTCCCACTGGCACACATCTTCCCTCCCCCAAGACACCTGTACATCCTCCTTGTCAAAAGCCGAGGCTAGGGTGAAACCAGTCTGAAAAATGAAATGTTCCCAGCAGAAACATTTCAGCAGAGCCTGGTTTTCACTCTTTTCCTAGGTAATGGATTAAGATAATTTACAAATACATATGTTGTTCTTATCGCACCCCTCCCCTTGTTGTTGTGGGGTCTGAAAAACCAGCTGCTTTTCCTACTCTGCGTGAGGTATGTCTCTTTCTGGGTACCAGGGTACCCGGCTCTTAAATACTCTGGTGATGGGAGTGGGACCTGGAATTATCTAGAAGGATAGATGTCACTGCTCTAAAAACTCGGCCTGATTTTCAAAAGTACTGAGCATCCTGCTACTCCTTGATTCAGTCAAACCTGGGTGCTCAGTCCCCCTGGAAATCTGACCATCCTGCCTGGAAATCTGAACACACACATACATACAATCCGAGAGGGACATTTCTTGTGGCAGTTTCTGTTGGTATCACTTGTTTTGCAACTTAGCTGTCTAGTGGCAAGGAGATTCATCTACACCAAGCCTCTTAGCTAAAGATTTTACATTGTTTTATTCTGACTTGATCTAATATTCCTTTTTAAGCTGGTGCTAACCAGAGCATTGCACCACTTAAATACTTGTTATTCATACCTATCAGTGCCGGGGCACAAGGTTAATTTGAGTGCTTTTCAGTTTAGCGAGCAATAAACAATTTGATGTTTTATCCTGTTGAAAAAGAATCATACAGCATGGAGTGTTCATAGATTGAAAGGCGAGGTGTGGGAGGGAGGCTGCATGCATGTATTGCAATTCCATTGCACAGGGAGACTTTTCTTTTCTTTTTTTTGGTTAATTGATATATTTTTAATCTGGTTTTATTTGATATTTCAAAAGTGCTAAAAGGAAAAGTTGGAAGTGAAATTTTAAGAGAGAGAAAAATAATTATTTTTGAAGCTGAACATATATCCTGTCTCCCTAATTCTTGTGACTACTCCAATGGGCCTAGTAACAGGACTTGCCATGCACAAATCAGGCAAGTCTCCCATCTAGTATAGGACCCTATCTCTGATCAGCTGTTTTAGGAGAAGGTGTCACAGTCACTGAAAATTGCCCCCCCATGGGGTCCCCCGGGGTAAGCAGTTTAGCATTGGAAGTTGCTTGTGCCTGTATATGTAGTGAAGTGTATTGTGGGAAGGGTTGAAGGTGTGAGTGTGGAGTGAAAGATTCCTTTGCAGGTTGCAAGAGGCCAAAGGGGGAGGAAGGGAGAAGGGAACAGGTTAACTCGATGCTCCAGCTGGGTCCGAAGATAAAACGCTGACTCCAGCCCAAGGCCACGGCACACAACCGACTCTCGGCTGCCTGCCAAGAAAGACGGGGGCCTGGATTCCAACCCCGACCAGCCGTGAGAAAGGAGGATTTAGCTGAACAGACCTGCAGGGGCTGTGAAAAATAGTGAGACAGTGAAGGCCAGCAAGGGGGAAAACAACAGTTTTGCATCCCTGAAGCCAGTGTGTTTTGGGAAAGCTGAGGAAGCCACGGAAGGCCGGTTTGGACTGGTACAAAGAGCATGGGGGACAGAGGTCCTTGAACGAAACGCCCCCAAAAGACCCCAGGACTTAAAACTCTCCTGAGAGCTGAATCAAATTGGAGATCAACAGCGGACCCTGGACGGTCTGTGGACAGGACATAACTCTCATCCACTCTTCCCCCTCTTCTTCTTACATTACACCCAGTCTTGGCCAGCCTTGGGTCGTGCGTGTGTGAGTATGAAAGTGGGTTAGGGCGCGGGTGTTAACACTTTCTTTCTTCCTCTGAGTGACGTGGGGAGCACCCAGCACTCACCACTGTTATTTTATTAATAAAGCTTTAAAATTTAGTCACTTGGTGTGTTCCTTCATCTCCTCCCCTAACGATCCTGCGGCCTCAGCCTGATCACCTGACACCTCACTCATATTGGTAACATAAATCTGTCACAAAGGTACAAGAAATAATGAATTAGGCAGTTATGGAATCACCTGCCTATAGGGAAGCGCTCAGATAGAGGTTGGTTAGGCTCTGAAGTGTAAGCAGTGTGGGATGTGGCCAAGGCTTTGAAATATTTGCAATATGCAATTTTATAAAGTGACACCAACTGGGGGAATGCCTGGCTTAGCAGACGGATTCAGTGGCCCGTTGAAATGAATTAATTGTTGGGTCTCCATGCAATTGCCAGGTGGAAAAGTGTCCACATCACAAACAAACAAAAACTCTAAGAAACCCCCACCACAGCAGCTGGCACCATTGCTGTCTTGGGAAAGAGGCCAAGAATTGAATGTGATCACAGGGTATAAACTTGCCTCTTGCTCCCACAGAGAACAACATGCTTTACCTGCGCTGCCCAGGCACAAGGGCTCCCAGTTTCCAGGGCCTCCAAGTCACCAACTTTCCCCAATGCCAACTCCACCTTAAAAGAGATGTAAACCTGGTTGTCTCTTGGCTAGTCCTCATTTGTCTTTCCTCCTGCAGTTAAGACTAGTGTAGTTATGAACCAGTGTTTACATATGCACATCGCTGCTATTGGTAACACTGACTGGTGTTATGGGACACAGGGGCGTTAAAAGGCCATGCTGCGGCCTAGCGCATAGACAGTCCTGGGATTGAGGCTAGCCACTCATTGCTCTTTGGTACTTCGGGGTTGTTCCTGGATTTGTGGGTGGGAAGATAAAAGATGGGGCCATGTAAGCCACCACTGTGCGTAGGTTGCACCCAGAGTTTTCCAGATAATTGAGGCCTATCTCTACCAAGGACACTGAAACTAATAATGATAATAAATAATAGTAATTAATAAACTGTGAATGAAAGCAGACAGTCAACTGTAACTCATGCTTCCTTTGCAGGTGGAGAGAGTCCCCACCCACCCCACCCACAGCATCTACTGAACAAACATAAGGGCAACTGACTCCTTTGAATACATGTACATTTTTGATCCAAGTCCCTTTCTTATACCTAATGCCTGTGGGGGGAAAAATCCAGATAAAACCCCATCTGCTTTATTTACTGGAATTCCCAGGACAGATCCCATTCAACAGAGCAGATGGGAAACTGCATAGATATTTTTGTGGGTGATTATGTATTTTTGTAACTAGTTGAGCTAATAGAACTCCAAAAATGAAAATGGTACAGGAGAAAAGGTCATGAAGTCTTTTGTGAATTTTCAACTTGTTTGATTTCCTGGACACCTGTTCCCATCTCAGACTGGACCCCAGCTGCTCAAGTGGTGGCTTGTAGAGAAAAAGATGACTTCTGCCTTAGCTATTTACTTTTTCAGTTAGACATAGAGAGAGGCTCAAACTCATATGCCTTACTGGGGGGAAGTTTAGGTTTAAATTTGGATCTGGCCCCATTTCTGCTATTTGCCCATAACACTTTAAGCTTTGAGCTGGGGCACAAAAATTCTGGCTGAAAATAGGTCAAAGCACCAGATACCTGATGTGGATTTAGTGTGTGTGTTGTGCTGGGGAATCAGCCAATATGCTAATTCCTTAAAGCTAGCTAGAAAATGCCAATTATTTTTAAGGGGAATTTTTTTTAAAAGTTGGGTTTTTACTAATGTACCATGAAAAAAATGCGGGTTTTGTTTGATGAAAAACCAATCAGAAAACTGTTTTTGGTAAACCCTTTCAGTTTTAGGTAAATGTTTTTGAAAAATAAAACCAAACTTTTTCAGGTGAAACTGATTTTTTTCCCACTGACCACTGAATGTTTTTACTGAAAAATGTAGTTTCCTACTTTTTGTATTTAAAAAAAATACCTGAAAAATCTACCAAAATGAAACGTTTCTGACAAATGAAAATTTTCTGACAAACTTTCATTTTGGTTAAAAAGCCATTTTTTGTCAAAGTATTTCAGTAAAAAATAATATTTAACTACCTCTGTTCACACCTATATTGTTCCCAGTATGTGTGGCCATTGGCTGCTGCTGTACATGCTGTTATATTATTGCTTTTATTAGCAAAAACCTAAGAGCTCATAAAGTCAATCCGTTAACCTCCAGCTACAAGTTCTATGTAACAGTGGTGGGGTCAAGTGGCTTTTGGTTTTGATGGGAAGTGGACATGTGCTTAGTCCCGACAGTTATTCCAATGCTAATGCAATAGCCTTGCACATGTTTCAGAAAGAGACAGTATGGAAATGAGAAGAGAGAGAGAAATGTTATCGCTATCTCACCAAAACCTATTCCATTTAGTCTGTGCACAGCACCGAATGATGTGACTATGGAGGAGACACAATTACAGAGGCTCATGTTTAACAGTTTAAAGACCAAGTAAGGAGCAGTTTGACTAGAGATTAAACATAAAGATACTCATTTATGTATTTAAAAAAAAATCCTCCGAGTAGATTAAAGCCTTACAGAACTGACTAATAAATCAACTGCTGGCAAAGTGTGACAGCCTCATCTGCCACTGTGAAACTGCTAAGGCCAAGTTTAATAACGTTTTACAATTCAGAAGCTAAATGAAGAGCAAGCGAAGAGAGAGCAGCCTACCCATGAACACTGCACCGCTGATCAAAAGCGAGTCAGAGCCCGCAGCCAGTGTGGTCTAATGGTTACAGCAAAGGACTGGCAATAAGAAGAGTCCCTTTCGAATCTTGTCTTAATCACTTGTGAGTCTGCTGTGGCGCCGTCATATCTGCTGGAAGGGAGGGAGCTTACAGGATGTGTTGTATCTAAGTTGAGGTCTCCAGCGTGAAGAAAGAATGTGCCACAGGGTGTTAGAAGTCAGGAGAAAACTCTGTCTGGTGATTTGTATTGCAGTAACATTTGTGGGGCCCGACCAGAGCCCCACTGTGCTAGGTGCTGAATGTGTATATAACACCTCCCAGAGCTTGCCCTCTGAGGATAAGATGAGAGACAGCAGGTGTGTACAATGGACTAACAGGGGGAACTGGAACCAGGGCGACAAAGCTGTTGTAGGCGTCTGGGTCGCTTCAGGCAGCAATGCCAAACCTTTTAGATTTAAGTTCTTTATTTGAGACTGTGAGCTCTTTGGGGCAGGCACTGTGCTTCCATGGTAGGTATGTGCAGCACCTACCACAGTGAGATTTTGATCCCTCTAAGTGCAACTGCAATGCAAACCATAAATAATGCTAATATCTTCTGACAGGGACCACAACATTTCTCAGGATTAGTGAGTCACATCAGGAGTCACCAGAAATACGCTGGGGACCCTTACTCAGAAATACCTTCACTGTTTGCTTATTGAGCTGCGAGCACCACAGCAGCCCAGTGCTTATTGACAGAAGATATTAGCAGGTGGCAGGGGGTACCCTGTAGCTCCCAGCCACTGTGGGATGAAGTCACAGAGGTCGCTGGAAGTCATGGATTCCGTGACTTCTGTGACCTCTGTGAAAAAATCATAGCCTAAATAATAACCTTTCCTCTGTCCCACCCTTTGTCTGTCTTGTTTCACTTAGATTTTGTGAGCTCCTGGGGCAGGAACCGTCTCTCACTAAATGTTTGTAGAATGCCCAGCACAATGGAGCCTCAAGCTGAGTCAGGGCCTCTAGGCACTAGGGGGAGATTGGAGACGTGTGCTCCTAAATCCTTTGGGCTCTTTTGAAAACCCCATCCGGTTAGTGCAAACAGTAATGGTGAATAACATATGCGATACCACTGGTCTGCAAGTGAAGAAACTGCTGGCTCACTGCGCTACCTTGACCACTTTACTAACAAGTGCTGTCTGTGCAGCCAGCCCAGAACTCAACTCTCATGGGTGCAGAAAATAGGGAGTTTGCTGCCAGGAAACCGCCTTTCCTTGCATTTTCCCTGAGTCATGAGAGCAGGATTTCACCCCTAGTAATTATATCAACATTTGCAAGCAGATAAGTACCAAGCAGGAAGAGCATTTACCTCTTAAGTCTTAAACTCCTGGTGGTTCCCCCATTTCTTTGGATCTGAGTCAGTGCAGCCCTGTGTCACCGAGAGGGTAAATCTGTCTTGGGTTATTGTACCTTTGTTCTCCATGTCCATTTACATGTACAAATTACAGCTGAACTCTAGACTGGGCGGATGTAAGTTAAGTGTACATTTCAAAGTGATGTCATTAGAGCGAATGCTATTCACGTGAATGCCAAATTAATTCACCATTGTGATGAGCCACTTAGAACAAAGTGTTGCCCCTTTCTTCTTGGAGAGGCTAATTCTAAATATGTTGAAGGCACTGGGCCAATTTGGAAAAGGCCATCATGCAAATTTTCATCCTATTTTCTGCAATTTACTAGTTTGGGGTTAAAGTAACTATTGAGTCATTGGTGCCTATAAGAATCATTCCGCGTGGGGAAGGATTCTGCTGATAAAGTATATGTTCTATTTTCTGCTCTGCCAAAAGGCATCTATCTGCCTGGAGACCCTTGTCCATGTTTGTGAAGGGTTTCTTAGCTCCTGCTGCTCTTACTCGTCGCCTCGTGTCAGAACAGAATCCACTGTTTCTATCACCGTTCCTAGCTACAGAAAATATTAGAATGTCCCAAGCAGAAGATTATGATTCAGCTGTACGTGGGGAATAAGCTGCAGGAGCAAATTTACTTATAAGAGAGGAGAAATCACAAGGGCTCTGGCAAACTCTCTGTGTGTTTGTGTGTGAATGGAGGGCTGTTAGAATGAGCTTTAAAAAGAGGGCCAGATTTTGGACTCAATTCCACCAGTGCAACCCTGACTAACCCTGTCAAGCGGTCTGCAGCGAGTCACGAACGTGGGTGCCAGCCTCAGGGCACAAACCCCAAACTGGTTGTGTATTCTGTAATTAGATTTCACCAACAAGCATCAAGTGTGAACCCTTCAGCGCTCTAACAGCCTTAACATGAAGCCACGGACAGTCCCCTGGAGCACGCCAGTCTGTCTCGCCACCCTGGGAAGCCTGCCTTTGTGATGAGTGGTCTCGCATACCAAAAATCACAGCCATATTCAGGTTACTCCCAGGGAACTGAATGCAGCTCTCCTGGCTGCTAGGACTTCGCATTAACTATCCTCTCCCATTTCACACCGGGTACTTGGGCTTCTTGTGCCCGCCGGTCCAACACTGCCCTGAATGTGTCCAGAGTGCGACGCAGACACAAATCAGTTATCTCTGTAATATGATCCCAGAACAAAGCTCCGGACCAGTGCACAGGACAAGTGAAATCTTTCAATGGCTAAGAAGCTCATGTTGTCAGCATTGTTTGATCCAAATTTTAAGGGGAAAACTGAAGCCATAATTCACCAGGTCAACGCACTGATTTCTAGTAAAATAGCATTTGTAATAACCTCGGTGAGAATGTGTCATCTTCTTTCTACTCCATCCTAGGCTCATCCGATAGGTCAATCCCCAGAGCTGCTCAAAATAGCAGGCAAGGGGGTGAGCATAGATGACTTCAAGGAAACTCTCAAGTCCCTACCCTGCTTACCATTAGATGTACCGGCTCACAGGGCACTACTGAAGAGGAATGTCAAGGATCCTGCTTCCTAAAAGGACTCAATGTCAATTCAACTCAATGAGATTTTATTGTCCGGACAAGAAGAGCAAATGCTGACGCAGAAAAAGACTGACTCCTCGGGTGGGTATCTGTCAGAGGGGGTTATGACCCAGCCGGCCAGGGTTACACACTCTGTTTGGGGTTTGATCCCTTGTGACAATTTGTCCTTCCTGACCATTCCTGGGCAGATGTCAGGCTGCTGCTTCCTAGCTTGATGCTGTCTCTTTCCATCTCCCAGGGTCAGGCATGGCTTTTCCTTGTCCCATCTTGGGGAGGTGTCTTTGATGTTTCCTGGTCATTTGAGGAAATCACTTTCTTGCTCTCCTTTGTATTTGGCACATTGCAGTGGAAAGTGTTTCTCTGTCTCAGTCTCTCTTGTGTTTCCCTCTTGGTTTTGTTGGTAGAAGAGTTGGGTGCCCATGATGGCAAAGCTTGAAGGGCCAGATTCTGCCTCTCTGTCTCAGGGAGAGTATTTATTCATTTGATTTCCTTTCGATTTATAAACAACAACAAGAGCCTTGCACAAGCTCTGAGCACCCAGCCAATTATCTGAAATTACAAATCACATCCACAGAGTTAAATCGGCTCATGCCATTTACCTGACAGCAGTCCCTCTTCAAGGGCCAAGGGAACCAAATTCCAACA
Organism: Emys orbicularis; assembly: GCF_028017835.1. NCBI lineage: Eukaryota > Metazoa > Chordata > Testudines > Emydidae > Emys > Emys orbicularis. Next base: position 2,273,930 of record NC_088705.1, on the reverse strand, counting down.
AAGAGTGGTACCTTGCTTTGCAGAAAAGTCCAGCAGGACTCCTTGCACAATAAGGTCCTACTCAATGTGAGTAAAGGTGGCCCTAAGTGGTCAGACTTTGTACTGCTGAAAAGCCCACTAGCTCTCCTTTAAGGGGACCGAGAGAGCCATAAAGGAGCCCGCCAACACCTCTGAATAGGGCAGTGGTGGTCAGAGAGAGATGCAGGAGCACACATCACTTAATTCTGACCACATTTTCATCAGCAAATTCATCCTTTCCACTCACCCTTTAGGGAATAATGAATGATCCCATGATTTGGGTAACAATAAGAAATATTTAGGGATGTCTCAAACCCAAGAGGGAAAATAACTAATGCTAGACTGCTCAAAGCGTAATTCCCTGCAGTGCTTAGATATGCTTAGGGGCATTTAACTAAATGAGAATTACACTGTTTTTTTTTTTCTTTTTCTCCTTTCGCCAGGTGATACATAACGACCACATTAAATATTGGTAAATTGCACTGGAAATGGCTGTTTGTAATTTGGAGGTTTAGAAATTGGTTTTGAATTAGGCCACAGTGAGCTTTGTGTAGTGTGTTCAGAGGGATTGTGGGCACGGACGTACTATTTGCACTACATGTTCATATAGCTCCCATTAACATCTAGGGGAGTAACTCTGACAAAACCGAGCCCTTTTATGGGGTGCAGTCCTGCAAGGTGAGCCCGCTGGACCTGAGCCAGCAAGACGCTTATGCATGTGTTTAACTTTCACATTGATTGCAGTGAGACTACAGCATGGAAGAGGAAGCCCAGATAGTCCATTTTTCAAATAAGGTATTTTTCACGGTTGATTTTCTTTGATTCATTTTTTCCCAGCGATTTTAAGCCCAACGGAATCATTCTGATCATAGAATCATAGGACTGGAAGGGACCTTGATAGGTCATCTAGCCCAGTCCCCTGCACTCAAGGCAGGACTAAGTATTATCTAGACCATCCCTGACAGGTGTTTGTCCAACCTGCTCTTAAAAATCTCCAATCATGTACTCTGACCTCCTGCATCACACAGGACAGAAACCCTCCCCCAGTGATTCCTGCACCTAGTAGTTGCTTGCTGCCCTAAAATGTATATACATTTCATTTCATTAGTCTTTAACTTCCCCTTAAACACCCAAGACTGTAAATATAAGACAAACTCTGAGGGAAAACCTTGTTTAATACTGACAGAATGGTTATAATCCAGTCTGTCATGTTCTAAGAGAAGGATGTTTATTACATCATATTTACCAACTAAAATAAAAATAAAATCTGCTTGAGAACAGAAATGCATGTTGTCAGTTTTATCTGGTCCGATCTGCAGTACTAGGAAGTAGTGATTAAATTCGAAAATGGTTGACGCTCCTCTTAATTCAGTATCATCTTTAATCATTTCAACGTGAAGGCAAAAGCGTGCTTTGTTAGGGTCATTCCTGTTAAGCGATTGTGTTATGTAACAGATTTGTATTTCATAAGAAATAGCATTTATTATTAGCAAGCAAACTACATTTAGTGGTATTTTAAGGTTGCTGCAGGACACATCCCATCCGTTCAAAACATTAAAAGCAAGGAAATACATTAAGGGGGGAAACTTGTGCATTTATTTTCACCTTCCTCCTGCTTACAGTGCTCTTGAAAACCCACTCCAGTGCTCCAAAGGCTTTCGCTTCCATCTCTTGAACATACCCAGGGCCGGCTCCAGGCACCAGGCAACCAAGCACATGCTTGGGGCAGCACCTGGTAAGGGGCGTCCAATCTTGGGGTGGTGGGGGGGGCAGCGCGGCGCAGCATTCCGCGGGGGGGCGGGGGCGCTCCGGTGGCGCGGCGCGGGCCGTGGCGCTCGGGGGGGGGTCCGGTGGCGCGGTGCGGCATTCCGTGGGGGGGGGTGTGCTCCGGCGGCGCGGCGCTCGGCAGGGTGGCAGCGCGGCACGGCATTCCGTGGGGGGGGGCGCTCCGGCGGCGCGGCGCGGCGCTCGGCGGGGGGGCGGCGCGGGCCGCGGCGCTCGGCGGGGGGGCGGGCTCCGGTGGCGCGGTGCTCGGCGGGGGGGGGGGCGGCGCTTTTTTTTGCTGTTTGGGGCAGCAAAAAAGTTAGAGCCGGCCCTGAACATACCCATAAGCCAAATGTACCCCAGCTTCAGCAAGCGTCTACTCTAGCACAAAACCTTACCAGTGACCCAATATGGTTTTTATATCAACACATCTGTGCTACCCGTGGCTTTGGGAAGTTATTCTGCCTGAACACTGTGGAGGTCACTTGTTAAGGTTTTGTATTCTCATGCATGTTTGAGAAAGGAAGTATTATACCCATTCGACAGTTGCGGAACTAAGGCACAGGGAGATTATCCAGAGCCCACTGAAGGCAGTGGAAATCTTTCCATTGACTTTACTGGGTTTGGGTCAGGCCCTAAGTGATATTCCTAAGGTCCCAAAGTGAGATGCCAGCCATGCTTTTCCAATGCCTTGGGCAGGAGAAAGGCCAAAAGGCTTCTGGTACCGCAGTGACCTGAAAGAGTCTGATAGGATGTTCGTGAGATTCAGAGCTAGTTGAGAAACGCCTTGTATTTCTGTATTTCTCTAAGGCATGGAAGGAAAAGAGCTGGCACAATGCAAACAAAGGCTGAAAGAGAGGATTTCATGATTTGAAAAAAATCAAATCGTGTTTAAAGAAGCACTTAAAAGACAGTTTTGTCCCCATTACCCACAAAAGGACGTTATTGTGTTGGAATTACATTATCATCTCTTGCTGTTCTAAAAATCAAGTCTTCCCTCCTGATGACAGGAGTTCTGAAAAGTGCCGTGTGTTCCCTTGAATACACAATACCACAAGGATGGATTTTTTGATCAATGGGGCTCATAGCTAATGGATCAGAAAAGTTTAGAAGCCAGTTTCAAACTGAAGGCATTAATAACTGTTGCATTCAGTCGACGAAATTGATCAGCAAATTCAGTTTATTTCTGACCGATCATTGTGGAAAAGTGGAAAGCAAGCCAATATTTAAAAATGTACCTGCAAGCAATAATACATGATTGCAGGCTCTGGCAGGCTGGGTAGCAGGAGATTGGCTGGATGAGATAACTGATCACTCATAATTGTCAGTCAGATTGCACTGTTGGTATTGAGCTTAAAAATGAACAATAAGAAGCATTTCTTATATTGTTTCTAACATAACAAAATCAATAAAGCTGCTCTATAGAACTGGGAACAGACTGCAATTGATTCTGTTTCCTTTTGAACAACTTCCAGTGGAATTTGAGATCTGATTTTAATTTAGGTAGGGTTTATTAATGCTTTTTTTTCTCTTCACTCCCTCTCTCTCCCCCCTCGCTGGAGGTTATGAGGAATGAAAGTTGAAATGAAAACTTGAGTCTTTATGCCAGGAGGTGAACATAGTCTGTGAAGTTGAGCTCCTTTGCAGACACACTAGAGAGCAAAGGAGAATCCAAGCCGCAGTCTGAATTTTATAGGGGCAGCTTTACCTATTTTTGGCAGAGCTGCAGGATGTTCCATCACCAGCTTCCCCACCCCTCGTCAATGAAATGATGGACTTCTATCACACTCACTAGGCCACCTCCCTCTGAAATGAGCGTGTTATCCAGGTATCTTTGCAGTGTGCTGGGCTAGCTCCACACTTCGAACTCTGGCTGGATGGAGGGTTAGGTTCCTAAGGCCTTATTTAGGCTCCAAAGTGACCGGATTTTCAGAGGTGCTGAGCATCGGCAGTTCCCACTGACCTCGTGGAATCTGTCACTGCTCAACATCTCTGAAAACCAGGATGCTTCTTTCGCTGCCTGACGATGGACTTTGGGGCCTGGCTTTAGGAAGCTGAGTTTGAATGTTGGGCCTGATCAATTTCCTCCAAGACCCTTAAACCCTCTTTCCCTGTCTCACTGAAAGAGCCTGGCCCAAGGAACCGAAACACATGGGCGCAACTCCTGTCATCTGGTAAATCCTCCTCCTTGGTACCCCATAATTTATCCTGCTCAGAGAGCTGTGACTGACCACAGGTGCAGAATTCATGAGGATAACTCCGTCCACTTGGTTGCTATGGTACTCACGTAAGCACCACCTGAGGCTGATTCGTCTCTGGACTGCAGCCTTATTTGCATTAAAGAGCCGTTTGCAGCATGAGGCAAATCCTCAGGGTGGGGGACTTGGTGGATAAGTGACTGAAGAGCATTTGGGGATTAGCTCCCCCAGCAGAACCAAGCCAAACAGGATAGTTCAAAACAAAGCAATACATCCTGTGCCGAAGCTCCACCTCCTTATCCCTTCGAACCTCAGCTCCTGCCTCTGTGGTCCCACCCCTCAGCTCCATCCCAGCTCTGCCTCCTCCCGCTGAGCTCCAGCAAGCCTGGGAAGATGCCTTCCTGCCCAGCAGTTGTCATGTCCGGCAGCAGCTCACCACTGGCAAACTCTTCAGCACAGGGCTGAAGGAAGGAAGAAGGATGGTCTAGTGGGTAGAGCATTGGAAGACCCAGGTTCAATGCCGTACTCTGCCACAGATGCCCTGCCTGAGTTTGGCGCAGGCCGGGTCTGCACTAGGAAATTAGGTGAAAAATCCACCCCCCGAGTGACGCAGTTAAGCCGACCCAACCCCCAGGGCAGGCGGCGCTAAGTTGATGGGAGAAATCTCCCTTCGACCGAGCTACCTCCTCTCGGGGAGGGGGAGTCCCTTTGCCAACAACAGAACCCCTCCCGTCCGGGGAGGTAGTGTCTACACTGAAGCAGTACCGCAGCAGAGCTGCAGCGTTTGCCATGCAGACAAGCCCTGCACCACTGGGGATGTCTGCACAGCCATCGAGGGGTGGGGGTGACTGCGGCCCCTGGAGAGGTACCTAAGCTAGTTTGGATCTATCTAGCGTGGGCAGTGGCGTGGGCAAGCCCTGCCCAGCCAGAACCCTGGGCGTGTGCTCCAGTGTCCATGCTGTAATCACACTTCCCAGATGCAGTGTAGACGTACCCATGTGGTCAGTGAGAGGCTCATAGCACTGAGCCTTCCATTATGTGAGGCATCTCTGATTTGGAGAAGAAAATTGCTGCGGCTATTGATTTAGTTTTGCAATTTCTGTTTTTTGTTAGACCTCATCTACAGCAGGTTTCACTACCATGATGGCAGAAACAGTTCCAGCGACAGCACACCTGTGTGCTCCCGTGCACACACCTGAGCCAGTGGCAGCACTGGGGGAAATGTTTTGGATAGATTCCCGGGGCGCCACGGGAGGAGAGGCTTATTCACTTTAAAATTAAAACGTACAGAAATTATGCTCATCCTTATCCTTAAAGTCCTGACGGTGGGTGTGCTTCGGACCTCATGCATCACGGACTGGAAAGAATTGTTAAGATGTAGGGTACTCTGGGATGACATCCCCCCCTCACAGATGCGTGCTGCACTTATGCACCCCTAAGCCCTGTTTTGAGAACTTAGATGGGGTGGGACTTAAGTTGTTTATAATCCTTGTTCTGGTCCTGAGAACAGGGAGAAACTTCACGCTGAAAGGATCAAACCCAGCTTTAAACTCCGAAGTATTTGAATGACATGGAGATTTCCCTCTGCTTTGCATCCAGACGAATGCCTGTGTTCTAATAAGACTGTTATTGCTTCCATTTGTATCTGAGGGTATGTCTACACTACGAGAGTAGTTCGATTTCACTTAAATCGAATATGTGGAATCGATATTACAAAGTCGAACGTGTGTGTCCACACTAAGGACAGTAATTCGACTTTGTGAGTACACACTAACGGGGCAAGCGTCGACATTGGAAGCGGTGCACTGTGGGCAGCTATCCCACAGTTCCCGCTGCCCATTGGAATTCTGGGTCGAGCCCCCAATGCCTTCTGGGGAAAAAAATGTGTAGAGGGTGCTTTTGGGTAACTGTCGTCATCCAACCGTCACTCCCGCCCTCCCTCCCTGAAAGCGCCGGCGGGAAATCAGTTCGCGCACTTTTCTGGTCAGTGACAGCGCGGACGCCACAGCACTGCGAGCATGGAGCCCGCTGCGACCATCGCTGCAGTTATGGCCGTTGTCAACACCTCGCACCTTATCATCCACCTTTCCCAGAGGCAGATGCTGAGAAATCGGGCGAGGAGGCTACAGCAGCGCGGTGAGGACCTGAAGTCTGAGAGTGGCACAGACCTGTCACAAAGCACGGGACCCCGCGCCGAGGACATCATGGTGGCAATGGGTCATGTTGATGTTGTGGAACGGCGATTCTGGGCCCGGGAAACAAGCACGGACTGGTGGGACCGCATAGTGCTGCAGGTCTGGGATGAATCACAGTGGCTGTGAAACTTTCGCATGCGGAAGGGGACTTTCATGGAACTTTGTGAGTTGCTGTCCCCTGCCCTGAAGCGCAATGACACCCGGATGCGAGCAGCCCTGAGTGTCCATAAGCGAGTGGCCATAGCCCTCTGGAAGCTTGCAACGCCGGACAGCTACCGGTCAGTCGCGAACCACTTTGGCGTGGGCAAATCTACCGTGGGGGTTGTTGTCATGCAAGTAGCCAACGCAATCGTTGAGCTACTGCTCTCAAAGGTAGTGACCCTGGGAAACGTGCAGGTCATCATAGATGGCTTCGCCGCGATGGGATTCCCAAACTGCGGTGGGGCTATAGATGGAACTCACATCCCTATCCTGGGACCGGACCACCAGGCCAGCCAGTACATTAACCGAAAGGGCTACTTTTCAATGGTGCTGCAAGCACTGGTGGACCATAGGGGACGTTTTACAAACATCAACATCAGATGGCCGGGCAAGGTTCATGACGCTCGTGTTTTCAGGAACTCTGGTCTGTTTAGACGGCTGCAGGAAGGTATTTACTTCCCGGACCACAAAATAACTCTTGGGGATGTGGAGATGCCTATAGTCATCCTCGGGGACCCAGCCTACCCGCTAATGCCCTGGCTCATGAAGCCCTATACTGGCGCCCTGGACACTGAAAAAGAACTCTTCAACTACCGGCTGAGCAAGTGCAGAATGGTGGTGGAGTGTGCTTTTGGACATCTCAAGGGGAGATGGAGAAGCTTACTGACTCGCTGTGATCTCAGCGAAACCAATATCCCCATTGTTATTGCAGCTTGCTGTGTGCTCCACAATCTGTGTGAGAGCAAGGGGGAGACCTTTATGGCGGGGTGGGAGGTTGAGGCAAATAGCCTGGCTGCTGATTACGCCCAGCCAGACAGCCGGGCGATTAGAAGAGCCCAGCGGGACGCGCTGTGCATCCGGGAGGCTTTGAAAGCTAGGTTCCTGAGTGAGCAGGGTAACCTGTGACTATTAAGTTTGTTTACAGAGAAGCTGAACCTGCCCCCGTTTCCTTACCCAGTAAATGTTCACTATCCTCTCCAGTTACATACCCCGTTCACCCCGTTCACCCCCTTCCAACACACGTTTAAAAATAAAATCACTTGAATTTTGTTAATGAACACCGTTTTCTTTATTACTGTTTTCTCGGTAAAGTGTTGAACCTGGGACGCAGACTGTGGTGGGGAGCGGGTGTAGTGTAGTGATGCAAAGGACGCTTCTAAACTCCAGGAATGACAGGCTCCACAGTGGTGGACTGATTGTTTCAACGGAGCCTGCCACCCCTCCTGTTCGGGACTCTGTGTGTGGGGGCTATGTGACTTTGTGGCAGGGGGAGGACGGTTACAGATCCCCTGCTGCGTGGCTCTGTGATCCAGGATAAGGACCGCTGCATAAGATCTCTAACCGCCCTCCCCCGCCACAAAGTCACATAGCCCCCCCACACACACACACACAGAACATGAAAACCACCTCCCAGACTGACCAGGGTAACTAGTGACTGCAATGTGTGTGTGCTCTGCTGCTGAACCTGCCCCCGCCTCTGTACCCTGGTAAAGGTGACTGTCCTGTCCAATTACCAACCCCCTTCCCCCCCTTCAGACAGACTCTCCTCTAAAAGAACATGATGGAAACAGTAATTAACAGAAACGTATTTTTTATTAGCAACTACACATGAAACTGGGGGATGAAACTGGGATGGGGGCTTGGGTGAGGTGGGAAGGAAAGGACTTATCAAATTTTGGGGAATGAGAGCCTTCTGGTACTTGAGCAGTCTGCAGGGGTGGAGTGAGAGTTTTCACGGACTCTGCCGCCCCTCCTTCTTGGGACTTTGGGTGAGGGGGGTATGGGACTTGGTGGTGGGGGAGGGCGGTTAGAGATAGACTGCAGCGGGGCTCTGTCCTCCTGCCTCCGGTCCTGCAGAACATCCACAAGGCGCCGGAGCGTGTCCGTTTGTTCCCTCATTAGTCCAAGCAGCGTTTGAGTCGCCTGCTGGTCTTCCTGCCGCCACCTCTCCTCCCGTTCCATGTGTGATCGGTGCATTTGGGACAAGTTCTCCCTCCACTGGATCTGCTGGGCTGCCTGGGCTCGGGAGCAGCCCATAAGTTCCGAGAACATGTCCTCCCGTGTCCTCTTCTTCCTACGCCTAATCTGCGCTAGCCTCTGGGAGTGTGATGCCAGGCTAGGTCAGGAGACAGTCGCAGCTGTGGGTTGTGAAAAAGGGAGTGAATTCCTCAGAAAGATAAATTTAGTTGTGAACAAAGAACATAGTCTTTCTCTGTGAACAAGACCATGCACAGCACCTATCACATGCGCACTCAGGACAAGGTCGAATTTTCGGCCTTCGCATTCAGTGCCTGGGGTCTTGCAGTGCAGATCAGAGAAGCGGGGCAGGACAGCGGAATTTGTGTAGCAGGCCGACATGGTAAGCCGTAGACTTGTGGCTGCTTAAAACTTTAATAATAGCACTGGCCTCCTTTCACGTTCAAAGCAATGCCAGTCCCTGCTGCCAGCAATCCGGCAAGCATGAACTCTGCCCCTGTCCCACCCCCTCGCGGCTGTCCCAGGGAAAGATCCCTGTATGCTGCCCCTCTCCCACCTCCACCACGTGGCTGTAAACCACCGGTTACAGTTCTGTAAAGGAACAGGCAAGCAGTCCCAATACTAACATTCCCCTACCTAATTCAAAGCAGGTCACCATGAGCGACATCACTCTGATGAGGATTTCAGAGACGGAGAAAGAAAGGATGCTTCGGGAAAGCATGCAAAGACCAGGGCCGTATGCCGCCATGCTCTGCAAGGCAATGATCCCGGAGTACTTGCTTGTCTCCTGGCGCGGAAACGTTTCGTACCACGGAGGACCCAATAAGGCCGCTCTCCCCAGGAACCTGATGCAAAGGCTTTCCAATTACCTCCAGGAGAGCTTTGTGGAGATGTCCCAGGAGGATTTCTGCTCTATCCCCGGACATATAGACCGGATTTTACTGTAGCTGCACTGGCAGGGACTAAACAGTAGAGCGCCTAGGGCAAACCAATCATGCTAAACCGGACATTGTTAGATTTTTTTTCAGTAGTTGCACTGCCAAGGACTGAAACGTGAAGCGTCTAGGGCAAACTAATCATGAAAAACCCATTGTTAATATTGTTAATATTCCTGTTCTGTTAAAAATAAATGTTTACATGTTTAAAACACTTACTGACTGATCCTTCCCCTGATTCTGTGTCCGGGTTAACGCCTGGGGACGGTTGGTAGGGGATCTCTGTAAGGGTGATGAAGAGGTCCTGGCTGTCGGGGAAATCAGCGTTGTAAGCGCTGTCGACTGCCTCGTCCTCCTCATCTCCTTCCTCATCTTCCCCGTCCGCTAACATGTCCGAGGAAGCGGCCGTCGACAATATCCCATCCTCAGAGTCGACGGTCAGTGGTGGGGTAGTGGTGGCGGCCGCACCTAGGATGGAATGCAGTGCCTCGTAGAAACGGGATGTCTGGGGCTGGGATCCGGAGCGTCCGTTTGCCTCTTTGGTCTTCTGGTAGCCTTGTCTCAGCTCCTTGATTTTCACGCGGCACTGCGTTGCATCCCGGCTGTATCCTCTCTCTGCCATGGCTTTAGAGATCTTCTCGTAGATCTTTGCATTCCGTCTTTTCGATCGCAGCTCGGAAAGCACAGACTCATCGCCCCACACAGCGATCAGATCCAAGACTTCCCGATCAGTCCATGCTGGGGCCCTCTTTCTATTCTGAGATTGCACGGCCATCTCTGCTGGAGAGCTCTGCATCGTTGCCAGTGCTGCTGAGCTCGCCACGATGTCCAAACAGGAAATGAGATTCAAACTGCCCAGACAGGAAAAGGAATTCAAATTTTCCCGGGGCTTTTCCTGTGTGGCTGGTCAGAGCATCCGAGCTCGGACTGCTGTCCAGAGCGTCAACAGAGTGGTGCACTGTGGGATAGCTCCCGAAGCTCTTACCGTAGATTTCCATCCACACCTTGCCTAATTCGACATGGCCATGTCGAATTTAGCGCTACTCCCCTCGTTGGGGAGGAGTACAGAAGTCGAATTTAAGAGACCTCTATGTCGAACTAAATAGCTTCGTGGTGTGGACGGGTGCAGAGTTAATTCGATGTAACGGTGCTAAATTCGACATAAACTCCTAGTGTAGACCAGGCCTGAGTCATTTCACATGCCTCCCTTCTAAACATATCTATTTGTTTCTGCTTCCTTCCACTGCCAGATAATAACAAATATACAACACCTCACCCATGAAGGGGACACATTTATGTCCCCACCCCACCCCAGATGAGAAGCCCGTAAGACCCATCATTATTTAAGGTCTTTCTTACATGTGAAAGAAATGTAATCACCCTTCATGGGTGAGAGATTCTATGGGGATTCATTTCACATTATTCTAAATTAAACTGGTTCACTTTCAATTTCGAGTGCCTCTGTTAAAAAAAGGGGTAGCTGACGAGAAGGAGCAAGAGTTACTGAACTATTCCTGCACACTAGTGTGATCTGATTTCTGTTTGGGAGACTTCTGGACATTGGCTGTGGGCAGAGAGGAGCTGATTTTCACACCCGACAGAATGACCCTGCTGAGTTACTGTTGCTAGTTAGATTTAAATGATCTCACTAAGGTTTTGTAATAGAAGTCTGTCAAAGTCAGGCACAGGTCATTTTCCAGAATGGTTTCAACCCATCATCTGCACAATCCCTGTCCATGAAACGGATCGGTAGGCTGGGCGTTAACATGCCTAATGCTTTTTTCAATCTGCTACAGAGCTCTGCTCGGGTCCTCGTCCGAAGCCTACTGGAGTCAGTGGAAAGACTCCCCATCACTTCAGCGGACTTTGGATCAGACCCTGACTGTAAGTCCAGAGGGACATCAGTGGAGTCCCAGCAGTGCCAATGCGGGTGAGTGAGAACAGTCAGGCCCGGCAGCGTCTCTGCAGGAGGGATGAACGGATGCATTATCTGCGGCATTACATGCCTTAGCTATTCCTCCATATTGATCCTGCGTGGTCCCCAGCAGTGACCCTGCATGCAGGATTGAACTCACCTGGCTGAGCTGCAGGACAGAAGGACGTGTCAGCCTGTCAGATCAGAAAGCACTAATTAGTTGGGACCCAGTGCCTGATCATGGATTCTCCCAGACTTTTGTAGAAGTTTGGACCCCGATCTTGAATTGAGTCTCAACTTGGAACCAGATACGGACTTTGTAGCTACACAGAGCACATGGGTGATGAAGGCATCAAGTCTGGATGAAATCTGGTGATACTGTAAATCCAGAGGCATTGACAGGTGGAGACTTACTCGTTACTGTTTGGAAGAGAAGCTGGTGTGTTGTGCTGTAAATAGCCTATGTTCTCTGAATAAGGCTCTGGAAGAGAATCCAGATCCAAGAGGCCAAATGTAACCCGGAGAAGTTAAGAAGGAGAATAAAAGGCCCAATCAGGGTGTGATAACCACTAATAGGAACCGCTAAAGAGGAATGGGTGTCAAGGAAACGTCTGCTGAACACAATCAGTGACCAGGTACTGACCAGCTTTTTCCTGAGAAGTTACCTCTTGCCTTCCAGAGCAATGGAGAAATTAACAGAAGAAGGAGAAACAGCTCTTCTGCACCTCTGGCCATGTATGCCAGGTTGGTCTTTGAGCGGGCAGAAGAATCCCAAGTCTCCCAAGTGTCACCCCTCCCCCCCATCTCCGAACACAAGATAAAGCCTTGCAAGGAACATTTGAATGTTTTTTAAATATCACCTGGAACCTGGCTTGCCCAGCATTGTGCTGTGTACTCAGATTTGACTGACCTAAAAAGAGCTGGCGATGGCCATTTCAAAGATGAAAACTAAGGACCAATTCTCCATTGACTTACACTGGTGTAAATCTAGAGTAACTCCACTGACTTCAGTCCAGTTATTCTGGATTTGTACTGTTGTAAATCAGCAGAATTTGGCCTTAAAGATCTGATGAATTTATTTATTTGAGTTCAAACACATACAAGACATAAAAACCACCAGTCCTAGCTCTAGAATCCCTAGTAAATAATTACAACCACAGGCAAAAGTTTTCAAACTTGTCTGCCCAATTTGATGTCCCTGAATCCATATTTGGGCCACACACAAAAAGATTTTTCAGAGACGATGAGTGTCTACAGCTCCTGTTGAAGTCACTGAGTGCTCATGATCATGCACGTGTTCAGCACTTCTTAAAAACAGGCCACTTATTTAGACATCTAACATTCGGCACCAGGTTTGAAAATCTTGACCCAAAATCAGGATCAGTCACTTGTAATCAGAGCTAGTTAAAGAATGCCACACACAAAAATTGCACAAGAATTTTGAAACTTTTTTAAACGTCTTTTTAAAAATTTAGAATTTAGTGAAAGATTTTGATGACTCTGCAAAGTAGCAAAAGGCACAAAGCAGTTTCATGAGAATTTTTTGCAAAAACTTTTTAAATTTTTAAAATTTTACCGAATTTTGGTTGATCTCTAGTTGTACTGGGCATTGCGCACCACAACTCTTCCACTTCTGACTGTGTCTGGACATTGGTAGGGTGAACACTTCTATTCCATCCAGTCTGTTTGGTGGCTCCTACCTTAAACCTATTGCAATTGCTCGGTGTGTTTGAAGAGAGGTGCAGAACGACCATGACTCAGATAAACTAAAACAAATCCCTCCACACAAAGACTAACCAGTGCAATGATTTTAGCCTCACTTTTAAAATGTTTGTTTTAGCCTTATAAATTGTTTATATGCATCCTGGAAGCAGGATGTTAAACCAGACATTCTGCTGCCTCTGGCATTGCCTGAAGAATGGTTTGGCCACAGTTAAGAGAAACCAGAGGGCATCAGTCATAATGTTCTTGTTTCAACAATTTGAAGGAGCCATTTTTATCTGATGATAAATGCTGTATTTGGAATAACCCTTAGCAATAGAGGGGCTTTGGCAAGTCACAGAAGCACAGCAGTCTATTTGTCTAAGCTAAGAAGAAAGGCCTCTGGAAAGTGGATTACAGAGTAAAAAGGATTATGAATTTGGAGATATACATCTGCATAAAGCAGACCAGCTAGTGACACCCGGGGCGGGGGATCTGAAGAGCAATAATGGAATATGAAATCCTCACTTCCTTCACTACGACTTCAGGGGTTTTCCCATCAAATATTAATGGCAGGAGATCAAACATTATCCCCTATATTTTCAAAAGGATTGAATGGAGTTTTAGCTGCTTAATTTCCATTGGCTTCCCTACTTCGAAAACACGCCTGGACCTGCCTTCGGAATGGAATAAATTTGTTGTTCAGCACAGTTTATTCCTTCTGCCATTTTAAAGTTGGTAGCATCTACCTGGGTTTTTATCACGTAGTCTGCTGTCCTAGCTGATAGAAAACAGCTGATATCAGGAAGGCTTATATGAAAGAGACACCGTGACCAGTCCCTGCCAGCAGATGGAATGAGAACTTCTGTTGCAGTTTAGGCAGAAGACAGTTTCTGGGAATAGGCCATTGCAGACTGCAATCGCTTTGCTATGCAAGTCACCTAGCTGGCCTGAGAGTGGGTGCAGCTTAATGCCAGCCTGGTCCCATGCACCTCTCCACTACTCTCCAGCAGCAGCCTTGGGAGCGAGTGGCTGCTCCCACACACAGTGCCCCTTGGTGCTCAGAGGGGAAGATCACATGATGGTAGCAGGGAGGAACAGACCTGAAGGGAGAGAGCTGCATGGCATGTAGGCACTTTGCAGGAGAGCATGTGGTTAAGACACGGAGCTGTGACTCAGGATTCAATTCCTCACTCTGCCACACACTCTCTGCGTGACCTTGGCCACGTCACTTAACCTCTGTGTCTCACTTCTCCAATTGCAAAGTGGAATAAGAATCCTTCCTTGCTCCCACCTGCTGTCTGGTCTGTTTAGATTGAAAGCTCTCTGAGGCAGGGAGGGACTGTTTCTCATTTTGTGTCTGTCCTGCACCCAGCACTATGGGGCTCTAGGCTCTAGGGCTACAGTCACGCAGACAATAAGGTAAAACCATAATTGCAGCTCATCCCTGTTTTCATGCTCTTCAGCCCCTCAGAGGAGACGTTTGTTTAAAGCACAGTTGTATGCCTGGCTTTTGTTATTCAGAGCCTCACGTTAAGTTACCAGTAAAGATTCAAAATTGCAAAATAATTGCGGTATCAAAATTATTCCCAAACATTTCAAGGCCTGGAGCTGCTGCAGACTGGCCAGGTTTAGGTATAACATAAGGCTAAATAATTCAAGCTAAACAGATTAACTTGCTCCTGACAGAAATGGTCCTTGAACGTTCCATTGCCGAGCACTGGGGCAATTATGAAAGCACAATGTCCTTGTTTGTTTCTCAGCTGACAGTGACATTCGAGTGACAATGAAAGCAGAAAACCACCTGGAGGAGTGGGGGTTGCTTCTATAGATACAAAGAAAAATTAAAGATGTCAGAAGCTCAAGATGAGCCGAGGAAGTGAGAGCAAAGACAAGCGCACCTATGTTTTCAGGCTTAACTTTTCTGACTTTAGGAATCAGCAAGGGATACTCAGGCAGTTATCGTATCTTGTTCTCAATCTGACATTAGCAGATTAGTGGGGTTTGCGGACACAAGTTCCACAGGTCTCTTTGGGGATGGATGTACAGTGGCCATTAAATGATAAAGATTGTGCTGCGTGATTTACTCAGACTTTCAAAAAAAAATCACCTTTTGCTGCTTATGGGCTGATATCGAATGTCAAAAGCTGCCCATTGCAAAGCGTAAGAGCAGCCCAGCGCTGTTGTGTTTATAACATACACGATGAGGCGTGTGGCTCCAGGCCTAAGACAGCATTTGCCTTGGCACTTTTTGCTTGATACACCTCTACCCCAATAGAACGCTGTCCTCGGGAGCCAAAAAATCTTACCGCGTTATAGGTGAAACCGCGTTATATCGAACTTGCTTTGATCCGCCGGAGCACGCAGCCCCGCCCCGCCTGGAGCGCTGCTTTACCGCGTTATATCCAAATTCGTGTTCTATCGGGTTGCGTTATATCGGGGTAGAGGTGTATCTGGTGAGTTTCCGTGCTGGTGAAGGTACCTGAGTGACCTCTATTGATCCACAAACAGGTGCAGTCAGAGAGCAATCGGGAAGGGAGATTCCACAGCCAGGCTTTTAGTTTTGTTCCTCTCCCTCCTCAACAATCGCAGAGACAGCTGGGGGATGCTGGGATGGGGCCCTCATGCCCCCATCTCCCTCCAGCAGCAGCTGAGGCGGCTCTTGAAATAGAGGGAGAGAAAAACTACAAAGATGGCGAGAGCAAGCTGGGAAGCTGCTGAGTGCTGCACGTGCTGGTTGCTGTCCCTGGCATGGGGCACTGATCTCCCCACTCCCTGCCATGCTCCTCTCCTGGCAGTGCTTAGCTCTGCCACCAGGAGGCAGGGAAAGAACGCAGGGTCTCGGAGTGCAACCCCATCACACTCAGCCCCCTCTGTCCAGGCTGGGTGAATTTTCCACTCTGAGGATGTTGAAGGGTCTTAAATGGCAAAAAAAAAAAAAATATATCATGTATGACAACCCCAGCCAGATCATCAGTGGAGACAGAATTCTGATTCTCTAGCTCTGAAGTGCTGGCCTCGACCATTTGATCTAAAGGAGTAACTCCCTCAGCTAGAAGCAATAGTAGGCTCTGATCTTTCTATGAGGACCAGCCAATAGCAGGGTGCATGATATGCTTGGCCAGTGTGTTACAAACATATTTTTTAAAGACCCAGGTTGGTCATTCCCACACCTTACTCCTCCACGCGGGACTGGTGAGTTAAAATTGCAGAGCAGCTACACTTTAACTTGGACCCTTTTTATTCTGTTTTTTGGGAGGAGACACAAACTTGTGTCAGTATCTTTAGACTAGGGTAAACACATGACAGCAGTTTGTGAGGTGCTCAGGCACTCTGGCAGTGGGGGCCAGATAAATACAATAGAGAGGAATTAACTCAGTATTTTATTCTCTGTGAATTATAGCATAATGGACACTGAATCTAAAGAGACAAATCTTGGTTCCATTGAAACCAATGGCAAAATTCACCAAAGGCAGCATTGCTTATTTTTCTGATAATGCAGATACATTCAAACGAAGGACCTAAGGGCCTTACTTATTGGGGACATATTCCATACCCTTTTGTGACCTGTCCCTGCTAGGAATAGTTAAGAGGAAAAGGGATCTGTTTCCTTTTCTCTTCTTAACTGTTCCAATTGCCATTAAAATAAAGCATACCCAGGGGCTAAGTGGTGGAGGGCTTAATGTATTAGACTCCCCTTCTGAGCAGAGACTTTATTCCAAGATAAAACTCACTGCGCAGGTTAAAGTGAAATAAATTTGATGAACTGATCAACATCAGGGACCACCACTCAGTCTGGCATGACTGGCGATGGTGGATCAGGACAGGAACAGCAAGGAAAAGGCAAGGCCTGGTCTGTGACAACAAACTTGACTAATGTGGCTAATCTCCAATAGATACAATTGTGGCAGTAACTTGGTTGTGGAGCAGGACTGTAATCTCATCAGTTTCCACTGACCAAGCGTAGTTTAGGTCCATCCATCATGCTGATGGACAACATCATTTACTGCAAGGGCTTGAGACGGGATGAGACTAGTTAATATGAATGATGAGTGGGTCCAACATTAGAGATCAGGGTAGCAAGTGATAATGTGCAGCAGTTGTTTCTTTTTCCCTAAATAAAATCAAATTACTTGTACAGTACATTCAAAGTTAAAAATAAGCAAACAGTAACTTTCAGGAGCAACCAAGTTTAGACTCAAAAACTTCTCCCGGCTGTTTGTCTTTGCATCTGAAAACCCAGCCTTTCCCTAGAACAAGCAGGTTATTTTTGTACAGTCTTGTCCCCCTCCATTACTTTTCTTCCATATGCTCAGGCACAGAGAAGGGAAGATCAATGCTTTTTGTGTCAAAGCGAGACAATATCTGTGTATTGTTGCAGTGATATTGGCAGCTTGGTTTCTTTTCTTGTATCCTCCATACTTCATTTGTGAAAAGCACTGTAATTATCCCCTAGTAGTCATTTGAGAAACAGTGTGCAAATTGAAAAGGAATCAAAATGCGTACACCTGATTGCAAAGAAAAGGCTTTAAATATTGAACAATTCTTCTAGAGGTCTAAATTTTCCATTTGCCTTGGCACTTAGCATTTGTACTGCAGACTCTGGGCTGTATTGCATTTGTAGAGCTTTCCAATGAACATTTGACACACAGGGCATCCAGATGAATAGAAGAGAAGTTTGATTATTTTTTCCTTCCCTAACTACTTTGCATCTCTCCTTCCATGTACTGCCAGGCAATTAATAAAGCCCTTAGATCTATTCCCACCTCCCCAAGAATCCACTCAGACTTCCCTAATCGAATTGTCAGGCAATCTTGTTTATTAAGCCTACTGTAGACTTTTGATCACTTCTGTGGAAGGGCTTTTGGGTTTAGCATTCGAACAAACCAGTCCCCTGTTTACAAGACGTACATCAAAATACAGTTGCTGGAAAAGAAAATCCTGTTTAGCAAAATAAAAATTGTGCAAAGCCCCCAGAGAACTAATTCATATGCATTTCAGGAAAGGCAGGGAGTAGCATAAGGAAGACTGGCTTAGCTTTGGGGAGATGTGATGGCTATGCAGATATTTCCACCTTAAAGTCGCAGGTGGAGTCACCCAAAGTGATAACTATCTGACTATTTGGTGATCCTATGTGACATGAGATGGGGGCCTTTGTTCCGTTCTTAGTAGACAGCCATCCACATAACTATCCATGGCACCTTACTAGGAGTTTTAGTGGAGGAGCTAAAGGTTAAATTTGCCAAGGAGTCTGAGCTCCTCTCTCATCCCCCTCAGAGCAGTGTGAAGGCACATTAATGGGGGAATCCTACACAGCTGCTGCCCAGTGCTGTAGCTGTCCTGCTGATAAATGAAGGACATCTCTCTCCAGACCTGTCGCTCTGTTTCCTTTCAATTCGGCTAACGTCCTTTTAAAAGGATCTGCTGCATTCAAGAACATTTATCTAGAAAGAGGTCTTTAAAAAAGCTTGGCTTTCGTGCAGACTTCTCCTATCTGTCATATATCTCTCCCAGGTTAACCAGGCTCAGAACCTGTATTAGAAAAATCTACAGGGTCTGTCCTTAAGCCATCCTTTACCTATTAATGCATGTGCACACACATTCCATTCCCTGCTTGGAGGTGAAACTGTGTTCTCGATGAACGAGAAGGTAATAGGGGAATGAAATTATATGCTGCATTCCCCAATACCGCACTCCAGCAGAATGTTAGCCACCCCGCCTTAAATAAGGTTCTACCTGTAAAGAAGAGAGCTGCTGAAATATTCATTAACTAAATTATTCAGTGCAAAACATCTATTTGCTGAATAATGTGGTCATCGACTAGCATCTGACTGGCTCTAGTTCCCCGTTCCGCTTTATTATTATAATTACTACATGTTACAAGAGCGCCCAGAGATGCCAATGTGCTCCATGCTTGGCAGACACACTGTAAAGAGACAGTCCCTGCCCCGAAGGGTTTAGAGTCCAAATAGGCAAGGCAGGCAGTATGGGGAAAGGAGATATTTTACAGCAGGGGGAGCTGAGAGAGACAGAGATTAGGTGAGAGGGAGCCTGCGCAGAACAGGGCATTCAACCCAGGTCTCTCAAGTCCCCAACTGGTGCCCTAATGCTGGGGCCATCCTTAATCCCAGGAGATTTATCGGGAGTCTGTAGTGGAGTCAGGAATTGAACCCAGCTCTCTCGGGTTCCAGTCCAGATTCGTCTGCTCTCCTTGCAGACAGAGCTGGCCCCCAGTGGCGTAGGATGAGACACGCGTGTTTGTATGAGAACCCCAGCACCTTATGGTGTAAATCTTATCGGCTCAGAATGCAGGGTAAATCCTAGCAAGGAGTGTTTGTTTTCCTATTAGACAGCAGCAAACCCCAGAAACCTCCAGGATCAAATTCCCCTCTGCACAGTGAGCCAGCACAAGGACTGGGCACCACTTCCAGGCTCAAAGTACAGGGTAAGTGGGAGTTTCATGGTGCCTAGGCCTTGTGCCATTAAGTGATCTGCGGGGGAATTGCCTGTAAAGCTACAGCTACGCTTGGAGCTGAGGGTGTGATTCCCAGCTCACACTCACATCCTCGCACAAGCGCTCATCGAGAGAGAGTGCTGACCATGGTAGTGAGCTGGGGTAGAGCGTGCAGCAACAAGTGGTGGCATGGGCTGCCTCCCCGAGTACATACCTGCCTGGACCCTGTGGGCAGCTCGCCCAGGCCGCTCTTTGCCACTGCCCATGCCACCACAGCGACGCTGCTATTTTTAGAGAGCTAGGAAGGGTATGCCTAGGTGAGCCGGGAATCATACCCCCAGCTCCAAGGGTAGCCGTTGCCTTCGTGAGAAATTAGCAGGTAATTCTGTGCACTATTTTAATGTAAATCTAGGACCAGGGTGAACTCTTTTCACGCTCCATGATAACACTCTGATATGCCTTTGCCTCCGCTCCCCTTAGCTTCATGCAAACACCCAATAGCTTTTGTAAAGAAAACCACTTAGCAGCTACAACAGCTGACGAAACAACTCTTCTGGTTAATTAAAAAGTATAGTGGCTTGTACAGTAACTTGGCTCCGACTGAAGACATTCGTAGCTAATTGGGAAGTCAATCCAGATCTAATCCTACAGAACATATTAATGAAAACATAAAATAACTGCTTTAGTCAGGGTAGTTTTTATTTAATTTCCAGTGCCTTATTTTGACTTAGTAAGTCAGGTCTTCTTGAAGTATCAAAACACTCCATATGCAGCTGTGTAACAGGGAACATAAATATGCCATTAAAAATGAATCCAGCTTGATCTTGATGCTGGCAAGCCATCTTCAAAAGAATCCAAATCATTTGTTTTGGGGGAAAGGAGCCACATTCTCTCAGGGAGGGAATGAGGCTTGAAGAATCCTCCATAAAATGAAACATCAAAAGAGTTCTGAGTTAGGATTTTCCAAAAACCTGTAAATGACCCATAAGCGCAGCACCAAAACTCTCACGGACCAAAGCAAAGAGAGTGAACAGCTATCAGCAAAAAGGAAAGAACATAGGTTGTAATACACACCATTGTGCCTTCCAGCAAGAGGGAATCTTGTGAAATAATACAAGGCAGGCCCAGTCTGCAGTGTCGCTCAGAAACCCAAGTTAGCCTCCCAGTCGTGGACTCAGAGATTATCTAGTCTGACCTCCTGTGCAACACCGGCCATGGAATTTCCCCCCATGTGTGTGTCTCGTTCCCTGGGCTACCAGGAGCTGGCATTGCCACATAGGCCTTATGTCTACACTTATGAGAGAGAAGAGAGAGCCTGTGGCACTAAGTAGTAATCTTCTCCATCTGACGAAGGGGTTGCCGTGGCGAGGCTCTGCACTGGGGATGGAGGATGGGGGCTGGCTTTGTTGCAGAAGGGAGTTAGACAAACTGGCTGTAACGTAGGAGGTGAATCCAGGTGATCCTGAGCAGGGGAAGCCCACATCGTGCCGTCCAGACCCAGAGCTCTTGAGGGGGTTGAAAACGGCAAGTAACTTCGGCGTTTATTTATTTATTTTCATTCTCTGCATCTTTCCAAGTCAAAATGGCAACGTCCTGAACCACCAGCCAACTCAGGGGGAGACCCTTTGACTTCAGCAGGGCTCATGGACTTGAGGGGGGCTCCTCTGCAGAGGAAGGCCAGCCCAATGAAAATTATTTTCAACCAGGCTAATCCCAGGAAATCTCTCATGGGAGAGCCCTATTCTCATTGGATTTCTGGTGAGAAGAGTTTAAATAACTTTGGATGAAGCTTCTAGACTCTGGGATACTTGCCCACATGCTGTCCATTATCCTAGACATCAGGGTAGCTATGAATTTACTCTCTCTCCCACCAACCAACTTCTTTCAAAGTTAGAAACTACCCACTATTGCCTTATTTCCATGAATAAACACTCCTCGGTTTTAGGATTTAGGCAGTAAAAGCAGGACAGCTTGAAATGCTTTGTAGGTTAATAGTATCTTCATTTATGAACAAGTGGAGAAAAATCCCAGAGGCTTGCAAATCAATAAGGCATCTGTATTTCCCCCCCTTTTTTTAGAATTTCAGAGACCTAGTCTGGATCAATCATAAAGGCGTGTGCATTTTTCCCAGAGGGTCCCTGTGCACCGAGCATGCAGCAATATCTCCATTCCTGCTCAGCTTAAAAAAATAAAATAAAGAGTATTTCCCCTTTGCATGCAATAGTTAAGAAACGGAGAGCAGAGAGTCATAAAGTTCCCTTTTATAGCTGTGGAAGACAGCAGCAGAGTGTGCTAAAGCGAGCGAGGAAAACCCAAGGTGACATTTAATTTTAGCAATAATAAGCTATGGCAAAATTCCTCTTATTAAAGACCTAAGGCAAAAATGTTCAGCTGGTGTATTCCAGAGGAGAGACATTGCAAGGAGCAGAGGGAGACAGGATAAGACACCTTCAGCAAGATGAGAAGAGCCAGGCAATAATTTTAGGGAGGAGGAATTTGAACACCTTTACATAAGCAAGAAACGGCTAATGCCCATTACAGTGAGACAAGGAGTTTCTTTACCTCTCTTCTTACTCTCCCAGCTCTGACACCCAGGGACTTTTTTCAGTGGATCTATATCTATATAGGCCTAGGATATGCCAGAGAGACCCAGGCAGGAGTGGGGCAACAGAGAGTCGCAGCTCCTCCAAGGACTAGGAAAGGAAGGATGCATCTTTCAGCCCACCAAAATGGCCCTCCCATGGGTCAGCATCAAGGAGACAAGGTGGGGAAAGTGGCCGAGCCACATTTGGAGTGATATTCAGCCATGAGGGACACATGGAAGGAGCAGACTATGCATCTGCATGACATAGCAGAGGGCAGACACCCGCTGAGGAAGCTATGTGCCACTCCCGAGGCAGAATTGGGTCTGCAAAGCACGATCCGGTTCAGTATGTTCTGTGTGGGGGGGGGGGAGGGGTTATAAATCCTTCACTCTTGGGCTTAATGCTTCAGAGCCCATAATTGTGGGCGCTAAGGTGAATTAAGGGATGTGGGTTGGTAAGCTGGGAGGTTATGGGGTGAAATTCTTCTCTGTGCAGAAGGTCAGGACCATGTCCCACTTATTTTGAGAAGTGCCTTTGAATCCTAAACTAGAGGGCTTCCGGGTCAAGTGGGGTGAGTGGAAAGATGAAGCCATTTTTCATTCAACAGCATAATAGCGAAGACACCCTTTGTTTGCCATAAGATTCCTCTGCCGATTCTCACCAGGTGTGATTGCTGCGCAGAGGCAAAGTTTGTGGGAGCACCTACGAATTACAGCCTGCTCTTAAAGTGCTTCTGCCAGCCTTCGTTCTGCTCCTCTGCCGCCCCTCCCTGGATTCATTGCTCTTGTTGGAAATTCTCACGACTGAATTCTTTCAAGGAGATGAGGATTTTTTTTCTCGATAGGCCCTTTTGCCGATGTTTATTTCATGTGGCAGCTATGTCTGCAGATAATTCGCAACATCTATTTTGGCAGCAGTTCTGGAAAATCTAATAAGCCACTTGGTAAATCATGCACTTCCACGAGTTGGCTGCACACACGAGCCAGTAACATAACACAGTATTAAATGTCACTCTGTTTTCTGAAAGGACTCGCCCCTGAGAACAGCACAAGCAGGAGAACGCAAGTGTGAGCTTTACAATGCCTCAGACCACCCGCCTGTGAGCTGCACTCCAGCCCCAGACATGCAGAGAGAGCGCCCGGAGCAACTTCTCCCTACCAAGGCTTCTCTATATTGCGCAACACAGATTTTTCATAGATTTATAGATTTTAAGGCCAACAGGGTCCACGGGGATCATCTCATCTGCCCTCCTGCATAGTCCAGGCCAGAGACCTTCCCTGAATTAACTCCTGCTCCATGGGGAGCTCGTGTTCAGCTGATTATGCACCACGACCCCCAAGTCTTTTTCAGAGACACTGCTGTCCAGGATTAAGAGTCCCCCATCCTGGCCTACATGCTTTGTTCCTAGATGCATAAGCTTACATTTGGCTGTACTGAAACTCATATTGTTTTCCTGCACCCTGCTTACCAAATGATCCAGGCTGTTCTTTATCCGTGACCTGTTCTCTTCATTGTTTACTACTCCCCCCAGTCTTTGTGTCATCCGCAAACTTTATCGGGGATGATTTTATCTCTTTTCCCATGTCATTGACAAAAACGTTCAATACATTTCTTCGGTTACCTATAAAATAGATCCGAATCGTACAAAATGTCCGCCCTCTGGAAAGGCAAGTATTGGTTCTATCTATCCCGTCTGTCCATCTGTTTGGAATGCGCCCCTGACTGGTGGTCAGGCACAATATAATAAACTAAAACAGCAGCAGAATTTCTCCTCCCCATTTCCTGGTGGTCCTCCTTTCCCAGCATGAGACCTTCCTCCCAGTCCTCTCTGCTAATACAACAGGATGCAGAGTGCAGCAGAAGTGCAGAATACAGTGCATGCTGCAGGATTTGAGAGGCCTCTCTTTGTCAGAGGGCAACAAGGCTTGAGTTAAGAGGGAAGCTGGCGTGGTGAGTAAGACACGGCACTGAGATAGAAAAGGGCTGGGGTCTATTTCCAGCTCCTCCACAGACTTCCTGTGTGACAATGGGCAAATCAATCAATGTCCCACTGTAAAAAGGAGATAATGACCCTTCCCTGGTCTGGCTATTTAGACTGAAAGGTCTTTGAGTCAGGTCCTGTCTCTCACTATGTGTCTATGCAGCGCCTAGCGCAATGGGCACTGATTATGGCTGGAGTCGCTTGATGATACCATTAGGGTGACCAGATGTCCCAATTTTATAGGGACACTCACGATTTTTGGGTCTTTTTCTTATATAGGCTCCTATTACCCCCCACCCCCTGTCCTGATTTTTCACACTTGCTGTCTGATCACCCTAAATACCATAATACTATAATTTTGGCTTTCAGCATCCCCAATGGTGATGCTGGGATCAGTGCCAAGTCAATGCAGGCCTTAGGTTGAGATTTCAAACTAAGGTCCCTTCTGTCTGACCTGTAGGACTCTCCAGGTAATTAAGAATCTCACAGCACTCTTCAGAAAAGGGTGAGGAAAGCGTGGTGTCTCTCCCAATAAGGCAGTTTGCTAACGTGCAAGGCTGTGTATATTGCTGAGCACAAAACAGCTTCTCCGTTTACCTCCATAGTCCTTCTCATCCAGAGATCGGACTCATTGCTATGCGAAGCACTTTGGGAGACGCAGAGAATGAAACGTGCGGTATAAAACTCACAGGCTAGCCCATCTGGTTCTTTTGCATCGTCTAACTCCATTGCTGTAGGGCAACTAATGGCATCAACTGACACCAACTAGCAGAAGTCACCAGCTTCTGGGAATTTCAATTGTTCCTTCTCGTGTTGCCCCTGGAAGACCCAGCATGTAGGCCCATATGCTCACGTTCCATTGCCTGGAGGTATGGAGTGACCCCAGCAGCCCGAATGAGAAGGCTGCCTCTGTTACTGGTGCAACTAACGACTCCCTCCTCTGTATGAGACATTGGCAGATGCAGCTTTTTAGGAGCAGGTGAAGTGCAGCCTGTGCTGAGGTGTTAAAAGAAAGAGAAACCAATGGCCTAGATCTGAGATTTTGGCTTCACTAGAAATGTGCTAGGATGCCACATGGCACCCATGCTGACTGGACATGACTCGGGGGATGGGGAGGAGTGTGTTATAAGGTACCTGCAATGGGACAGAACAATAGCCCACTTTTCAGAGTGGAAAAATACGTGCAAAAGGAAAGATGTCCCCTGTGATTAAGGGAGGGGAGTAGCCCAGCCCAGCACATGCACCTGGCCAAATTGACTGAAAATGGGAAGCAGGTAAACCCTCTAAGAGACGAATCAGGTGTTACAGCCCCTTTGGTCTGTTCTTTCTACCTTGCATCAATTTCATTCCATCCTGGGCTGGGATCCAGGAGTAGGTGCAAGTGTTAGGAAGGGTTCCTTTTCCTTTGCATCCAGATGGCAGGGAGGTTGCTATGCCCAGTTAATTAGACAAGGTAGAAAATAGGCAACGGCATGTGATTAACACCCTTCTCCTGATCCTTCCAGTAGGCATCCATCCATACCTTTTCACTCCCTGGGACCCGCTGTCGGGGCCTCTTGGAGTGTTACATGGGAGCTGACTAGAGGGGAATACTGGAGAGGAACAGAGGGAGAAGATTAGGGAACACCAAAGTTTGGATGAGCATCAGATGCCTCAGAATATGATTACTCCCAGGGTGGTCAAACCAGGGCTCCATCTAGCACAAGCTCTGGTTTCTGACAGTGGCTAAAGGCAACTGCTTTCCAGGAAGGTGCAAGAAACCCCATGGAAGGCAGTTGTGGCATGGCCTTGTCGCACGGAAGTTTCTTCTTAACCCTTGGCCTCTTGTAGCCCCAAACCTTTGTCAAGCCACACAGAAGTAGGTATAGAATGATAAACAGCATTACAAAGTGTGCAGTCTATACCGCAGGTCAGCTCTGGTGGATTCTCAGAAATCCCAATAAGGATGATGGGCAGTTGAAATGACATTTACAGAATGAAGCTAATGGCAAAAAATTGCTGCTACATTAACATAATTCCTGCCGTAAAATGAAGCAGGCCGTTCTGCCAGCATAGGGACTTGCACTGATGAGTTCAGCCAACGGCAGCCTCTCTAATGTATTGTGTATTTGTTGTTTCCTTTCATTGCGGTGCTACGGCTCTGCAGACTGATGCCTTGTCCGCCAGAGGATAGGGGCATAGCTCAGCTGACAAAATGTCCCTGTGCTTTGTAGAATTAGATCTCAGGTCAATGTTGTTTTCTGCCTGCATATTGCACCACTCGGAGCACCCGGCTTGGTTGTCAGAGAGAGAATCCAGGAGTCTAATTCACTACCACTCACTGCACTGTCGCAGAACAATAGAGGCCATACAGTATTTGTCAATAATTCCCCAGGAGGAGGCGGAAAAAAGCCATTTTGTAAAATGCTCCCATTTAGTATCTAATATTCATCTGGCTCTTTAATTCAGAATGGCCGTTGTATTGAAAAGCCAACACCCAAGCTTGCTCCGTCCATGCAGTCTAAAATTCACAGAGGAATGGAAACTTTTGTCCAGGATTCTTCTGCCCACACAGAGACATGAGATTTTTATCTAGGGATAAACGTAGCTGTGGCTATATGCACAAAAGGAAGAGTCTCCATGTGGTTAAAGCACCTGACTGGGATTTGGGAAACTGGGATCTAATTCCTGCCTCTGGCACAGACTCCCTCTTCGGCTTTGAGCCTGAATCTCTCTGTGTCTCAGTCCCCCCATCTGTAAACTGGGGATAATAAATCTGTTTTGATGATGCCGATTATAAACTCTTTGGGGCAGGGACTGTCTCTCACGAGGTACGTGTATAGCACCCAGCATAATGGAGTCCTGATAAAAAAATAATCCATCCATGTATGCCCTGGGTGTGAAGTGGTGTGGCTTCACTGAGGTTAATAGAGCTACAGTTATTTACACTGGAGGAGGATCTGCCCCAGATATCTGTATAATGTCAGAGGTTTTCATGGCCATTTATTTGTTTAAGTATGAACATTTAGGAAGATTCAAGCAGCCACTTAAGTAATGAACGGCTTAATTTATTGCCGTCTGGAGATATTTATTCAACTGTTATATACATTTTTTTCCTTTCTTCTTTTAGTGACAACAAGAACGGTCTTGGGTCAGGAGACTTTCAGTCTATATTACTGAGACATTTCAGTGTCTGTCAAGTGATCATTGTAAATGACTTCATTAGTCTGTCCTCACCAACCTCTCCATAATCTATTAGACTAAAGCGTTACTTACAAACCGCCACATGGGAAGCTTTGCATATCGCTGCATAGCGACGCTCAGCTTAACCTTCATGGGTTTCTTTGGAAGTAGATCCTTTACAAACGGTGGGACTCGCAAGCTGTCATGTTAGAGGGCACCAGCCGTGTAGCAGAGATCCCCTTGGACAGAGGAGAAAATGAAAAGTTGCTCATATTGTGGAGGTCTGAGTGGCTCAGGCCATTAGAAATATATTCTTGGAGGTGAAGTGGGCCATAGTCTGTCTGCATTTGAGCTGGGAGGTGTGATTCCCAGCCCATGTAGACATTCCCACTCCAGCTGTGCTCGGCCGAGCCCTTAAATTAGCAGTGTGTCTGCCCCAGCAGGGGCAGTGGCTCAGGCCAGCTACCCGCAGATGTGCCCAGGGAGTCGGGCAGGATAGTACTCAGGGCAGCTAACCTGAGCAGCCACGGCGACACGTCTGTTTTAGGAGCGAGCTTGAGCCCAGCTAGTGCAGGTACGTCTATGCAAGGTGGGAATCACAGCCCCCAGTTCCCTAAGCCACTGATGGGAATTAGTCCTGGCCATCTGACAACTGTTCAGTGCAGACTGTGCACTTTTCTAGTGGCCCCAGTCAAGTAACAATCAGGTTTGTTTGGGTTTTTTTTAATTTCCATGTTTGTTTCAAATGGGTGAAGATGTGAGAGTCGGGTGGGGGGTCAGGTGAGAACCTGAGCTGTGACCCAGACTCTCTAAGGGGACGGGATCCCTCCAAGGAACGGCAAAGGAGACGCTAGGGGGTTAAGAAGCCCCATATTCAGTGCATGATCTCGGCCAGGGAGCCAAGGAAACCTGAGAGGAAGGACGGCCTGCTGGTTCGGGCACTTGCCTGGGACTTGGGACACCAAGGTGCAGTTCCCTGCTCTGCCACAGACTTTGTGTGACCTTGGGCAAGTCACTTAGCCTCTTTGTGCCTCCGTTCTGTACCAGGGAATAATGGCCCTTCCCTACTACACGGGAGTGTTGTGAAGATAATTACATTAAAAATGGGAGGTGCTGAGACAATCCAGTAATGGGAGCTACATAAGTATCTACTCCAGATATACAGAGTCACGAGTCCTGCCCACTGAGCAGCACCGACAGTTAGTCTGGGCCAGACTCTGCCGTCCTTTGTTGAGCAAATCTCTCTGGACATTTTCTGTAATTAAGAATCACAGAATGTGAGCCACTGATTTGAAAGAAGCTCCTGCATTCATGCATGGGGGAGGAGAAACTAAGAGAATGAATTGGGCCAATACATCCATCTGGTTTTCATGCATTTTGCTCATTAGATTCAGGTCTCTCCTCCTACTCCACTCCGAATCGTGTAAACCAATCAGATTTCACACTCAGTGGGCCAGATCCTCATCCACTGTAAATCAATGTTGCCAATTGACTTTGGTGCCATGTGTGTATATTGACTTCCATGGAGCTCTGCCGATCTACACCAGCTGAGCTCTGGCCCCTGCATATCTTTGACTAACTCAGGGGTTGATCTAGTGCCCTGAGCCAGAGGCTGGCATGGCATTTCCTGGGTATAGGCTGGGAGGTGCAGTGATTACAGGGCACAGTCTATTAAAGAAGCACTAGAGATAGCTCTGGGCCCTGGGGGTCCTGCCAGTGAGGTTCTGCGGTTTGGGAACAGTTAACATTCCCAGCATCACTTTCCTGACATTTTCTGAAAGTTTGTCACTAATATAATCGCTGAATAATTCATTTCCTAAAAACTGCCTCTGGGCCCAGCCCTGCATGTAAACAGTTTGCAAACTGCTGCTGCTGACATTGGCCTCATAACAGTCCCAAACAGAGAGTTCCAGGCAGCCCCGGCCCCAGTGTTGCTGGTGAGCTAGAGAGGGGTTTGTTGGAAATTGCAGCATCTCACAGATGTCTTCTGGAGGCTTTGCCTCAAGCCATTTTTGCTAACAGTAAGGGGAGAATGTTTTTCTGAATCTAATATCCTAAGGCCCTTTAATGTTACAGTTAAACTGAGTTATTAAAGTTGTCAGACCAGTGTAAGTAAAGCAAACCTTTGTAGCATGTTTAGATGCACATGCAAAAAGCAGTCATTCTGATGGCTGTTGGAAGGGTCTGAAAGGAGAACAGACAACGAAGAACCTTGTGCACTTCAAATACTCAAGGTCTTTTATCACTCCAAGCTGCATATTTAATGAGTGTCGGGTGCTTGGAACCCACTAGGAATACTATGTATGTATAAAGAGCAGCTAACAATAACTACAACGAGGGAACGTGCTGCGTGTTTGAGAATAGCTTGTTGCCCACTTTGTCTGTCCTGTGTATTAGAACTCTCAGTTCTTTCAGGCAGGGCTGCCGCTATCAGTCTGTACACCACCCAGTGCAATGGGGCTCTGACCCCGGCAGGGGCCTGGAGCGGTCACCATAACTATAATCAGGGTCAGAAAGCCACAACATTATTGAGGCCACCCTCGAAGAATGGGCTTTCTTTTCTCCAAAACAAATGTTATAATAAAGCAGTGATTAAACAACGTCAGTGTAGTGGTGTGGGCACATGCAAATAGCCCTACTACATGTCAAAGCTCACTGAGATGTGACTTTCTTTCCCCCCCCCCCTTTTTTTTTTATGTGAGTGTTACCAGCCTTCAAATAGCAAAACAGCCATGCTTGGAAATATTTTCAGTGAAAAACGGCCCATTTTCAAGTGAAGGGAATTTGCAGTGGAAAGTAGGCCAAACCCCTCTCCCCCTTCCCAAAAAACCCCAACAACAACAACAAAACACCCAACATTTTTCACATGCTTTCTATATGGCAAGAGCAATTCTGGAAAACATCTGTGGCAAGTGAAAAATGTGGAGGCACGAAATTGTGCAGAACAGCAAAAGCAGCCCCAAAGCTGAGCAGAATTTATTGTGCTAGCTGCTCAGGTAGTGGATACAGTTATTTTTGAATGAATTATTTACAAATGAAAGAAAAAAACAACATGAATAATTTATTTGACAAATGTTCTTTGATTCATACAACTCTATTGATGGACAGTGGAAAAATAGATTTACAAATGAATTTTTCTCTCAGTTGATAGACAAAACTAATTGAATAAACAATTCATTAATATGATTCAGCCAGCCCAATATGAAATCCATCCCAGAGTGGAGGGTCAGCAGGAGATGCAGGCCACATATAATTCCCACTTCATCCCTACAAGGACTATGCAGCACCAAACTTCTACTAAACCCCTGCTGGCTCATGATGCAGAGGGTTTTTGCTGGATTTCTGCATGGGGTGAATTTCAGCCTTTATGATTGTCACACACCCCTAGACATTTCTTTTTGGTCCCGTAGCAGACCCTTCTAGTGCACTACCCTAAGCAATGGGCATTAGTAGTCCTATAAGTACAGGATGTCACTAGAGGAAGATCCCAACTGTGGCAGAACTTTACTGCCTTCTTTATGATCAATATTTGCGTTCATTGCACCATTGGTGTGTATGGCACTTTACCAGACAAGTGTGAAGACAAGGGCCCTTCCCTAAGGAGTTTATAATCTAAGTGAGAGAGATAACAACATGAGAAATACTATGGGGCTGAGGGCAGGGCTCAGAGATGACTTACAGCTCCTTGCTAGCTAGCTTCAGGCAGGGAATAACCTCATTTCTCTCTCTCTCTCAAAGCAACAAGGAGGTTTATGACTCTCACTCAGGGGAAATCATGGGAAGATTCAGGTGGCTGAACTTGACAGGCTCTCAGGGAAGCCATCTTGTGTCTCTGTGCTGGTGTGACAGAGCAGAGCCCACCCCGTGTCCAACCCAAATCTCTCTCGTTGTAGTTAGGTTGCTCCAGCTTCTATCAAACCAGGGAAGAGAAGGCTGGTTCTGTGGATAAGTCACCTGACAGCAATTCAGGAGGCCTAGATTCCATCTCCAGCTCTGCTACAGTTTCCCTTTGTGACCTGGGACAAGTCACTTAATCTGTCTGGGCCTCAGCTTTTCATCTGTAAAATGACCATAATAATACTCGCTTTCTTTCTCTTTGGGGCGGGGACTGTCTTACTATGGTGTATTTACCATCCTCGGCCTGGTCTCGATTGGGGCTTCGCACCACTACCGTAATACGAATGAAAGGCAAAATGCTCTGACCTCACAAAGAATCGCGGGGGTCAGAGTTTGGGTGAAAATTCCTGTTGGCTTGTCTCAAAGCCAAACTGGCTACACTCAGACATCAGCCTCACACAGACCCAGAGGAACTCGGGATATTTTCTTGACCATCCTGATGCCCTTTGAGATAAAAGTCAGAAACAAGCCCCCGTGTATTTGGGCAGCATCTGGGACTCAGTCAAGACTTACTTTGCTGTGGCTCCTTGCTGCATTTCCATACTCTACAGTGGCGGCAGATGCAGCCTGTGCCACTGGATACTAGTTCTGTATGATGGGAAACAAATTACTTTATTCTCATCCACTTTAAATTACACAACACGTCTGCAGCTGCCTAACATGACCTGCCTGAAGGAAAATGGTCTGCAAGATAAAGTGGCATGGCACTAAAAGGAAAAGGAAGCTCCAGAGACCGTTGTTGTTTGGTTGTCAGTGGGGAGGTCCTCCAGAAATCCTGCAGCAGAAGCAGAAAGGAAAATTGGACACTGTATTGCGGGATGGGAGCGCCCAATGAAAATTGCCACCTTGAAACAGAACTTGGCCATCCTGTTCTGAATGGAATTGAGAAACTGGCAACCCATAGCTCCCACCATGACAGAAGGAAGGCCATTTAATATTGCTATGCAGGATGGATGCAACTGGAATATTACTATATTACTATTTGCAAGATGCTGGATCAAATTCTCTGCTGCCATAACTCCACTGACTTCCCTGGAGTTATTGCAGCTGAGGGATTTGACCTTTTGCCATTCCAATCGTACCTTGTGCAGAAATACAGGATTGGCTGGACATGATATTCTCTACATGGTTTCCACAAGTGGTGACAAGCAGTAGCTGGAACTTGAAATGACACCTATGTAGGTTATTATACAAAGATGGTCAACAGTCCGTCGTGGAGAAAAGAGATGCAGTGCATTATGGGAAAAATACATACCATTGACTGTAGTTTAACCCTGGAAAGCTTTCATTTAAATGAAAACAATAATAAAATAATTGCTGTAGGTGTGTGGGTTTATTTGGCCTGTTGAGGCTCCTCAGAGATGCTCAATGCATGCTCTGAACAAATTATCTGTGAATCGTATGGTTTGGGGTCTGAAGATCCAGTGAGATGGAAGCCATTCAACTGTTTCTGCGCCAGTCCGAGGCCAATTCCACCTGTACTGCCAGAGAGCAAAAGCACTAGGACTGAAAGCCCATGCTGCCAAAACTGTCTGGAAGCATTATGCCTCCATCTGTGACCAGGCAAGGAGGAAGCTCTATCTGTAGATGCAGATTACACATATCGGACATATACAGTATTAACAATGAACACAGCAGAACCTTGTGTGCGTGAATTGCAACCGGTCAGCTACTGTAGCACCGGAAAAGGACTTTACGCCTATCCTTCCAAGGGGAATCTCCATGGTGCACCATTTACAAATGATCTTCTCTTACCGCACTGTTATCACAACCTGTATCTCTCCCAAAGGCTGCTGAGGGGAGGGAGTTGTTTTTCAAGAACGCTAGGGGGTCTGGTTTTCAGAGATGATGAGCATCCCCAGCTGCCAAACATCACAAGTGCTAGGTACTCAGCACCAATGAAAATCATGCCCTAAATAGTGTAGTAGTCCCCTGGCTTCTATGCTAGGGGGGCTACTTCTGTGCCTTGCCTCCATCAGAGAAAGGCAGCTTTGCTAGAGTCCTCCTCAGCATTGGTTTTTCATAACAACCCATGCAAAGCAAGCAGTGATAAGTGTCTTGGGGAAGTCCACTAGTTAAAGATTTTAACCAACCAGGAGGAAGATTTTAACCAACATTTATTCTTTCTAGAGTACTTTCTAGTGCTCTTTGAGAGCCTGACCCAGCCCAGTAAGGTGAATGGGAGTCTTTCCATTGACTGCCATGTCTGTAGATCAGTCCTCCAGTGACGGTCACCAGGCCAAATCTAGTCCAGAGGGTCCAATTCCTGTGAAGCTAACAGAATTGTGCCTGCTCCTCTCTGGAGACAGCAAAGTGAATAATGGAGGATGTTATGCCACCTCTCAAACATGCATAAGCAGCTTCAGAGGAAGGTCCGGTTGTGGATGGGAGACCTTGCTAACTGGCAGCTAAGCAGCCAGAGCGACCAGTGAATCTGCCCCCCCGTGTCTCTCTCGGTTTTGGTTTCTTTAATACACTGTAAGAAAAGATTCTAGACTACACTTTGCCATAGAGTCGAATCCACTCCAAAATCTCCACGGTGTGTCACTGATGCATCTTTACAAAAGTGTTTGGAAGAAAACAAAAATAGACTAATCAATAGAACGGAAGGAATTTCACATCCACAACTATCGGGATGATAATAACAATGGTGCCAATAACATCAATGGCTTGTCATCAACGGAGAAGGGCAAGGACATTGCAAACACTGTTGTCTGATCCATTGAAGTCAATGGCAAAACTCTCACTGATTTCAAAGGGACTAGGGTTTCTCTCCAAGTCTTCTTCAGAAACAAGTAATTAGGCTGTGAGGACATGAAACTGAAGCCAGACCAAGTTTAAAGAGATGCAGCTCCATTAATTCAAATGGAGTTACACTTACTTACACCAGGTGTGACTTTGTCCCATACTATTTACCAGGTGAAACAATGTACTTTGTAACTACAAAATGTTGACATAATATTTGTGTCTTGTAAAATAAGGCGATGACAAAATAAAACATTGGACTCATATTTCATTGATCTGCCTCCATTACTGTAAAAAAAACCTCCTCATCCTTCAGAATGAAATAGGAACACATCATGTTTAGGTGTCGTGTAGCTTTAAACTACTGTACAATGCATTTTATCCCTATCACACTCATCATGTTGAAGTGGCTAGGGAACTAGGAGAACAAACACTTTTCAAAAAACAAAGGTGGTTTTTCCCTTTTAATTTTTCTGCCTCTGGTTATATGTAGACAGAACTCTTGGGCGCGGGATGTCCATTTCTGCTCTTCTTTCCCATAATATTCCTGTAAGTAATGAGCGACCGGCCCAGTCAACACTTAAAAAACAGCCTGGTAGTAATATGAAAACATGCTATCAATTTTTAAAAGGATAATACAAAGCACAAATCAAAGGAACGGACCACCTATACTTTTGTTCTGCCTACGTCTATACGAAGCAATTTTTGGCAAAGCTAAATAACATCAGAAGGATGCCTCGTCCAAATTATGGACCTGGAATATTAATTTTCTTGAAGGGGAGTCATAAAGGCTGTCAGAGACAAAGCTGCCTGTTGCTGAGATGGAGAGGCTACATCTACCTGCAAAAACAGATTAACAAGGCAATTTTAAAAAGGCCATTTGTGTTTGCAATGTATGCCTGGGAAGTGTGTGTCCAGTGGCCGTGTGTCCACAATCCAGGCCAAGACTGGAACCATTCTGACCTTTATTATCTCCTACGTTCCATGTCGCTACTTATAAATTCAGCTGCTCAGGAACAATGTTACCGGCAGCCTGAATGCTGAAAGGGAACTACTTTAATTGTATAAGTGATTCCTACATAAAAGATAATAAAGCCTAAAGTGATTAGTAATTATTAGGAGTACAGTTACATGTGCATCACACAGTGATGTATGATTTTATTTCTTTACTTCCCTGTATCGAAAGGTATGCCAGCTGCTTATGAGAAGCCAGTTAAACTTACAATTCTACTTAGCACATAGCTTCAAGGTGCTCTTCAAACACAATGTGATCCTCACTGTCATCCCCCCATACTATCATCAAGCTAGGTCAGGGAAGCTGGGGCAGAAAGGTTAAATGACTTGCCCTAGGCCACTGCTGGAGCCATTGTTGGAGCTGGGAGTAGAACTCTGTGTTCCTGGTTTCTAGCGCTGGGCTGGGGCCCAGGCCCTACCTTTCTTACAAAGCCAAGACGACCCAAACTCTGCTCAGCCAAGGCCTGCCTTGGTAATTTCCCAGGGTCCCAAGGGATGAACGGAATATATTGCATGGAATGGACTGCAGCCTCGAACACAGCTGCTGCCCATGGACACTCCAGGTCTATGGTCTGAAAGGACCTGTGGGCCATGTGTTGGTATGATAGGGAGGGTGAACAACAAAAATGCATGGGAGGCCTTTGGCCTGACAGCTGCACTTTAGGGAAGTTCTTTAAACCATGGCTTGCAGAGTCTGTGTGCTTGGGGTACATGTTCAAGGCTCATGCAGGGACTTGACCATGTGACTTTTGTTGATACCAGCAGAACCTGAGTAACCCAGATCCCCTCTTCACTGCTGCTGAACCCCTCCTCCCTCCCTGTGACACAGAGACAAATCCCACCTGCTGGGAGAATGACAGAAGAGAGGAATCTTCTCGGTGTGATGGAGGCTGAGTTATCTATTGCAATCCTCCGGCTGACAAGGTTCGGGGTGGGGTTGGCACAATGACAGGGCCATCAGTGGACTTGACAAATTAGCTGAATGGTCCAGCTGCAGGGAGTGGCGAGAGGTAGGGGATTTTTCATTTCTCAATGGCAGAAAATGGTTATTCCTGTCCTAATGGCTTTGCTTTTGAATGGGAACAAATTTCGTTCTTTCTTTAAGAAAAACAAACAAAACTTTATTTTTAGAAAATTACCACTTCCTAATGTGTTCCCATTAACCATGTATTGGCTGATTTCCTGTAACCACAGGCCAAAAACTACATTAATGCCGTATATTTGGCTGAAACTTTATGCTCATAAAAGTCTGGAATTGCGAAGTTATGGTTCCCACAGCAGCGTGTGTGTGTGTGTGTGTGTGTGTGTGTGTGTGTGTGTAAACAAGAGCTTATCTATTTTTCTTTTTCTCTTTTCAGGTTTACCTCTTCTATACCTACAGTTCTGAACAGCTTCTTATCCTACTACAGAATGTGGAACCTCCTAAACACAGCACACATAATTTATTTCCACTTAGCTCTACTCTTTGTAACAAACATCATTCATGGTACATCCTGCATTATCCTCTCCCTCTGTATATCACATATAATAAATATCACCACAATAAAATTCATAGCTTGTGACACTCCTTATTAATGCCATCTTCTCATAGCAAAGAGAGATTACAGTGGCCATTATGAATTTACGTAGATCTCACTTCAGAGACAAAGACATACAACACTTTCAGAATAAAGCACTTCATGTCTGCTGCTGGAATGTCTGTCGGATGATGGAAACACACACACAGTTTCCATGCACGCCCATTGCCTTCACCTTAGCAAAAATGGCAATCAATATTTTCAGCAAATCAATGCACTCTAAATGCAATGTTCTCAGGAAAGCAAAGAGAGCAAAAAGGTGTATGAGTGTGTGTGTAAGGCTTCATCTACACTTGGAGCTGGGGGTGTGATTCCCAGCTCACGCAGACATACTCACACTTGCTGACATTGAGGTAGTGTAGAGTTAGGTTTAGGGCAGTTTCTCAAACTGGGGTCGCTGCTTGTGTAGGGAAAGCCCCTGGCGGGCCGGGCTGGTTTGTTTACCTGCCGCGTCCGCAGGTTCGGCCGATTGCGGCTCCCACTGGCCGCAGTTCGCCGCTGCAGGCCAATGGGAGCGGCTGGAAGCGGCGGCCAGTACGTCCCTCAGTCCACGCCGCTTCCAGCCGCTCTCATTGGCCCGGAGCAGCGAACCGCGGCCAGTGGGAGCCGCGATCGGCCAGACCTGCGGACGGGGCAGGTAAACAAACCGGCCGGGCCCGCCAGGGGCTTTCCCTACACAAACGGCAACCCCAGTTTGAGAACCACTGGTTTAGGGTTACCCCCGGGGTCCAGTGGGGTTTGTACTTGGGCAGCTAGCCTGTGCACCCACTGGCCACTCACTGCTGCCCATACTACCCTGGGTACATTACTAATTGTAGTGCGCTACCTTGATGAGAGCTGGTTGGAGTATGTCTGCATGAGCTGGGAATCAGATTCCGGCTCCAAGTGTAGATGTAGCCTGAGTACCAAGCAGCTCCCTGGCTCCTAAGCTGCTCCACCAGCCCGTCAGTGTGACTAGCGTACACACCAGCTGTTTGTTATTTTTCAAATTAGCCAGCCTCCACTAGCTAGCAGGGCCTTTATCTCCTGGACGAGTGATTTATGAGTGCAGATCAGCTGTAGGAAATGCTAAACAGAAACCATGCAGATACTTGGCGAGTCTTGAAAGGGGATCTTTCATTTGGAAAAGTTCAGTAACATTATAGCTGTTTGGAAAACACTCCTAGTTTTGCTTCCAATTTGAGATGTTTGCTCTGACTCTGCAAATTGCTTTTGTTTCCTTCTTCTTCCCACCATGCATTACTGTTTAGGTTATAAAGATGGAAGCCTGGTTTCTAATCTAATTTTGCTCTAAATCTGCTAAAAGGAGCATAAGTTTTCTGGGGCTTCACTCACAGGCCAACTCTTAAACCTATTTTCTGTTTAGAAGGCCCAGGTCTCTCTCCTGGAACATCAGCATTACACAAAATTCGAATAGTCTTTCATGTCCTACTGTAAGAGCTCAGCACAGTTCTTGCCTCATGGTCTGGCTTGCTGGGAGAGCATGAATAATTAAAATCTGTAGCACAGTGGCTTGTTCATATTTAAATAGTATTAGTGTTGCAAACTGTCTTGAGCAGTTTAATATTCATACCTTACATGGTCCTCTTAGAGCTGATATAACACAGTACCTGATTTAAATTGCTGCTGTCAGTTTTGATTAAAATTTAAGTTGAACACAGTTGCAGGAAAATTAAATTAACATTCTTTCTGAGCAATACTATGTAATTTAATGTAACAATTAATACAACTGAATCATGTAACTGCTAAGAGAGGTTTAAATGTAACCCAGGATTGGAGGAAGGCAGGAAAACATTGCATTTTCCAACTCTAAAGGATTCCAGGACTGGGAAAAGAGAAACCCAACATGTTGTCAGTGCCATTAAGAAAAGAAAATAAACAAAACCCAACATATCTAAGAGGAAACTCATTTTGTTTTCCAGAGGAAGGAATCAAGCTATCAATAAAAAGCTCGCAAGGTCTTTTCTAATTGCGTTAATTTGACATCTTATGGAAGGAAAAAATAATGATTAAAACTATTCTAGATTTCTAGCCCTATTTGACTGGCTGGGGCTTCCTGCGCTGGCTTCTTCAGGGATGTTCTGGGTCTCTTTTGTTCTTTGCTCCAAAGTGTCCAGACTAGAATTGGTTGGAAAATGGGCTTTTTTTCTACAGACAATGTTGACTTTTTGTCAAAAACCGAAAACCAAAAAAAATTTGAACTTTTTTTTCATCTACAAATTCAATATTTTGGGTCAAAAATCACCAAAAAATGCTCAACTGAAAACTGCCAAAAAGGTTTTTTTCTTTTAGCTGAGACTTTCCATTTTTCAGCTTTTCAGATTTCCAGTGGGGAAAAACAACAATAACCTGTAAACATGTCAAAACCTGAAGACACATCTCCACTGCCAATGATCAATAGCCCCCACAGCACACCTTTCCAGATTCAAGGGTCCTACATATGCCTATCACGGCATGTGGTGAACCTCATCCAGTGCATCAAATACCCAATAACAGCTATGTGGGTGAAACCAGACAATCACTACGCTCGTAAATGAATTCACACAGAACAATTATAAAAGACATAAAACACCATCTCACCCATAGGCAAACACTTTTCACAAAGCAATCACTCCATATCTGATCTTTCAATACTTGTCCTCAAAGAAAACCTGAACAACACCTTAAAAACTTACATTCATAACTCTGCTAGACATAAAAAGCCACGGACTTAACAGGGACCTGGGTTTATGGCTCATTACAACAATTTGTAGCATGTCACATTGCCTGCTACCTTTAATTGCCCATTTTAAACCCTTTATGCATAACAATCTAACCCCTAAAAAAACAACAAGGAGTCTGGTGGCACCTTAAAGACTAACAGATTTATTTGGGCATAAGCTTTCGTGGGTAAAAACCTCACTTCTTCAGATGCATAGAGTGAAAGTTACAGATGCAGGCATTCTATACTGACACATGGAGAGCAGGGAGTTAGCAGGAATCTAACCCCTAATTTCCCACTTCAGGTGACTGGCTCCAGCATGCTACCCCGTCTGCTTAATAATCTATCAGTCTGTATTTAGCTCAGACCGGAAGAAAAACTCTGTGTAGTCAAAAACTTGGACCTTCCACCAACAAAAGTTGGTCCAGTAAAAGGTATTACCTCCTTTACCTTGTCTTTAACAACAACATCATCAACATTTTTGACATAGAGACTTTCCACAAACAGTTTTGTTCAGTTGATAACCCAGTTTTCTGTTGGAAAAAAAGTTAACAGAAAATTTTTCACCCCCTAACACAATTTTTTTTTCTGCCATGCCTGCCTGCCTTTCTCTCCCTCCAGGAACCTTTCACTTT
The DNA here is from genome assembly GCF_028017835.1 of Emys orbicularis. Classification (NCBI taxonomy): domain Eukaryota; kingdom Metazoa; phylum Chordata; order Testudines; family Emydidae; genus Emys; species Emys orbicularis. The sequence continues at coordinate 2,234,275 of NC_088705.1, read as the reverse complement.
CACCAGTCAAACTAGCTTGGAAATAGCCCTAGGACAGCTACAGGTCTCCCTAAACAAACACACACAACGTGGCTAATGACTAGATTCTAAATGTTCATAACCAAAATTGTGAGCGTAGGTTTTTACACATTCCAACACTCAGCTGTGTCCTGGCATTCCGGCGACTGGAGCTTGACATTTTTGTTCATGGATATTTGCCATAGGCAAAAAATTGTGCATCCCAAATCCTGTACTCCCAAACTTCTTTTTACCATTTGCAATGGGTATGCTGAGACCAGTTTTAAAATTTGGTCCTAATGATGACTGACTCCCATATAACTGGCACTCTGGTTTAGGAGACAGAGAGAGAGCTCCTCTATTTCCCTGGCAACAGGTGATAAAATTGAATCACTTGGTCAGCACAGTCTCCATGGGATTCAGGAGTCCCAGCACAAAATGTGTGCTCAGCAAAATAAACTATGACTGGATAATCAGATTTTATATATATATAAAATTTCACATGAAAAAGATCAACACACATCAAGCATAGAGACCTTCTGCATAATTACCAGCAATTACAAACAATGAAAAAAGTAGGTACATCAAATTATTCATGTTCAAAAAATTAACATAGCTGAATTAACACTTATGAAAAAGAAATTAAACATTTTTGCTGCCTCAATTAAATGTTCGAGGGATGAACTAGAATCAGTGTTTCTCAATCTTTTTGATACCAGGAACAAGCTTGCTGTCTTCTTAAACTGTGTCAGGGAGAGCTTGGGGACTGGCACTGGTCCATGGACCGGTCATTGAGAAACACTGCACTAGATGACCTGTGAGCAGTTTCTTCAAACCCAAATTGTTCTGTGATTCAGCTCATCTTCTCTCTACTGGTGAAATTAATTTCAGTGTCTCTAAATCCCCTAGGTTGCTTTGAAAATCACAGTCCACTGGTGTATGTTCTCAGAGAGTGAAATTCTTACCTCTGAAGATGGTCAGCACAAGCCCAGAGCACCACATAAGATCCAGTGATGGCTGAAGTGGTCCTAGCGCTGACTCTCAGCATGTTTATCTTACAGGCATGTTTCATGCTATTGGCAGTCACGTATGCAGATTCAGGGCTGAAAACATGATCATATTAAGCACTGTTCTCTAAACCAGGTTGTTAAAGAAGTTCCTAAATTTTCACATCAAAAGTTCTTTCCTTTCCATCTTCAGAACAAAGGATTTCCCCCCCTCAAAGTCACAAAAGTCTCCACAAAGGATTGTTGCAAGGATACTAAAAGGTTCAACAGACAGAGGAATAAAAAGGATCTTTTAGGCAAGACTATATCTTTTACATCACGTAGAGCATGGACCATTCACTTGTTTCAAATATGTCATAAAACTTTTATTTTAATTTATCCCCTTTCCAGATTTTTATCACTTGAGCAAAACAAAAATCAAATCTAAGCCTTGTGAATAGGTTTGGTTTATTTAACATACAGCACATTCCTGGGTGTAACAGCTGTTTTAAACATTTAAAGTGACCTCCAACTAGAAACTTGCACTGCAGAATGTATATTTGTTACCTTTCATTGTCTCTCACCCTTGACTAAATGACCTTTAAGGTCCAGAAACTTTATAGGACCATTATTTTATTAGCCTAATAAAAGGTAGCTCTAGTACCAAAATTAATGTTTCTGTGGAAAGGACAGCTAACTACGCTGCCACCCCTGGGAAGAAAATATATGGTCAGAGTTGGACTCTTCTGTCAGACATCTTGCTGGCTGGGTAGACTACGATCCATGTGGTTTATCCTCTGTCACCTCAGAGGAGGAGGGATTACAATTCCTGGCTTTATTACTTCTTTTAACAGCTAACACAGAGCCTGAATAGAAAGTTTTAGAAAATTCTTGTTTAACAGATCTATCAGTAGTGTCTGAGCATCTGCATGCTTAGAGCATCTATTACCTTGCAAAGTCTCTCTCTCTCCCCTTGGCCCTTGCTATGTGCAGTATCTGGGCCTGAGGCATGGTAATCAATCCAAAATTCACCCTATTAACTAGCGCACGCGCGCACACACGAAAGAGCGAGAAAGTTTAACAACTAAGCCCCGCCTAGCACAGGTTCTTCATAACCTTGCATAAGTAGATTTTTAATGGTAACATTAAAACCTGCAAGAGGAAAGCTCTCACGCAGGTGGGATACATTTCACAGTGAAACAGTAAACGGATCTCTTTGCTAGCCATTTCCAGGTTAGCTACAATAATAGAGTCAAGTATCAGGGGGTAGCCGTGTTAGTTTGTATCCACAAAAACAACAAGGAGTCCGCTGGCCCTGTCAACATTGGTTCTCCACTTGTGAGGTACTCCCTTCTCTTCATGTGTCATTATAAAATGCCTGCATCTGTAACTTTCACTCCATGCATCTGAAGAAGTGAGGTTTTTTACCCACTAAAGCTTATGCCCAAATAAATCTGTTAGTCTTTAAGGTGCCACCGGACTCCTTGTTGTTTTAATAATAGAGTCAGGTATATGTTACCCACCATCTCCTGTAGCTGACATTCCAGATCAGCATGAGCCAGAATGGCATGAAAACACCTTCTGGAGGGGAAGGAACTGTCCTGAAGTAACTTACGGCCAAACTGAACATCCATCTTTGCTCTGCGTACTCCAGGAGTGGAGTAAATCATCCCTGTAGTCGGGGACAGCTCAAAAAAGGACACTGTGATGGAGAACCATGTACACACATAATGGCAAGTACCCAAACATTGCTCAGCTGCAAAGAGCCACAGTAAAATGCACACAATGGAGCAGGCTGCAGCTGCTGTCATCTTTAATATGAAGGCGTGGCCTGCAAAGACTACACATCCCAGCATGCCATGCTTCATATTGAGCTGAGGAGGTCAAGCCACTTGTTGGGTCTGAGCATCTTTATGCTAATGTATTAAAAAAATGGGAGCCATCAAGAGCCTTCACTCTGTGTATATTTCATTTACCATAGGGATGGTAAATCTAACTACACTTGTCCTATGCCTCACGTGACCTGAGAGTAAGGGTTCCCACCGGGAATGTGGGAGGGAAGGGGAGTTATGAAAGGCAATCAGTGGAGGGGGGATCTGCAAGTCATCAAAGATTTTATGACCATCTACATCAAAGAAAATCTTGCTTCCCCACTGACCATGCACCCTGACCCCTCAAAGTCGATTATTCTCAGTTAATCTCTCAAAATACACTCACAAATAAATGATACAGGCTTAGCACTGGCATCGCTCAGAGGTTTTGAACTTTTAATTTATAGTATGTATAACAGAGTCGCAAGAAGCTTTGACTTCGAATAAGGGGCTGCCAATCAGCAAAGGTCTGAGACATACAGGCTGAGAGCCTCCATCAACCTCTTGAGTCTTCTAAGGAGGGATGCCATGTCTGTGACAACATCTCGTCAGCAGGAAAACTTGGCATGTCCAGGAAAGAGAAGAGACGATGCGACTGAAGGAGAAAGCCTTTTTAAACAAAGGAGCAGATAAAATGCAGTCCAGCCTGCGTGGACCCTGTTTGACATGGACATATTTGCATGGGCTTGTGTGCAGCCTGGACCTTCAGGCTGGAGAGAAAATCAAACACTTATACTGGTAAGGGCCACTTTCATTTTTTCCCCCAGGGAGCAAGTAATCAGGACAAAAGGCTTAATAGTAAATCATTCAGTGAGGGCTTCTGATGTTTTAGCATTTTTGCATTGATTGCTGGCGTTTGTTGGGGTTTGTCTGCTTCCTCGCAGAACTTCCCCACACCTGAAGCTACCGTAGGGGGGCCGCTTGATGGGCCCAGGTGCTGGGGCACTTTGCCATTCAGCATAATTAGGGGCAACGTGAATTGCCAAATTCGCACGGGGAGGTCAGACCCCCCCAAGACGTAGCAGAGACGTGGAACAAATAAATCTGCGATTCCGGCAGCACAACCCAATAGCTGTTTATTTATGAAGGCCAAAAAACAAAAAGTGTGTGTGTGTGTGTGTGTGTGTGTGTGTGTGTGTGTGTGTGTGTGTGTGTGTGTGTGTGTGTGTGTGTGTGTGTGTGTGTGTGTGTGTGTGTGTGTGTGTGTGTGTGTGTGTGGAGGGCCACACAGCCTGATGCCAGGCCCCAGCCAAAAATCCTGAAAGGCATTTCATTGGCTGGAGTAATCATTAAAAACTATTACTTGAAATGGCAGGCCCCAGTGCTTTTCCCAAGGCAATGACAGTTCCAGCCTAGATACATCTGCTGTGATGTTTTATTGATTATTTAAGAGCCTTAAGGCAATTTAGCTGGAGCCTGTAGAAAAGTATTTTGGTTTTGTTCCACTGGATGCCATTGTTTCTGGGCTACCTCACTGCCTAGGAAACTTGCTTCTGATGTAGTTACTTTAGCTGTACAGCTACACGTGCAGCTGTACAGCGCTGTGAGGTAAACCTGTCTTCGTGCAGCTGAGTAGGGAAAAGCGCTGCAGTCTGTCCACACTGACACTGCCAGCGCAGTGGTGTGGCCACACTTGTAACATTTGCAGCTGTGTTGGGAGCGGTGCATTATGGGCAGCTATCCCAGCATTCATGTGGCTGCAACGTGCTTTTCAAAACGGGGGGCGTGGTGTGGATTGTGACAGGGAGTGTGGGGGGAGAGAGAGTGCTTTTTGGAGCATGTCAGCTCTCTATTTTGCAAGTTCCGAACTCCCGGCCCCCTGCTCATTCATTCACTCACTCAAAGCAAGCTGCAAACTGTTTGCTTTTCTCTGTGGTAGGAGCTTTGAAACCGGCACTTCCGCATTCCTGCAGCCGGTCACAACAATGGAGAGGATTGGCCACTTGACAAGGTGATTAGTGCAGCGCTGCAAGCCGTTTACACTCACACCCGTGAGTCTTAGGCCTTGGCTACACTGGCAATTCACAGCACTGCACTTGCTGCGCTCAGGGGTGTGAAAAAACACCCCCCCTGAGCGCAGCGAGTGCAGCGCTGTAAAGCGCCAGTGTAATCAGCGCCTGCAGCGCTGCACGCTCCCTCGCAGCGCTGCAAGCTATTCCTCTCGGCGCGATGCGGCAGCGCTGTGAATCCGCGAGTGTAGCCAAGGCCTTAGCCACTCCGCTGCAGCTGTGATTCCTCTCGGGGAGGTGGAGTACCTGCAGCGGTGTACCCAGGGAGATACAGCGCTGTAAGTGCCCTGCCAGTGTGGACGGGGAGTGAGTTACAGCGCTGGGGGAGGCTTTACAGCGCTGTAACTTGCAAGTGTAGCCAAGGCCTTAGTCTAAAGTTTCTGGGAGAGGCTCTACTGGGACAAAACAAGCTGGCTAGAGAACTGTGCCCCTTGCATCAACACTGTATCTACGTAGGAAGTTGGTTGGGGTTTTGCAGTGACTTGCACGAACAGCCCGAATCCATAGGAATGTAGGATTTGTCATTAGCACATTGCCTTAATAGCTGACTCTGAGTGATGCTTCAGAGGAAGGTAAAAAACAAACAAACAACCTGGTCTTGTACAAAGCTTTACCATGGAGCAGCTCTTCCTGGTTTGGAGCAAGGACTAGAACCTGGCTCTGCCACAATCCCAGGTGAGTGAAAGAATAGTTAATTATTTGCACCAAGTGGAACCGCTCCAATAGGAGAGATTGAGAGCGAGAGAGAGAATGGCTTTATAGCCTGGTGGCTGGCTCTTCTGGGGTGGGGCTCTTGCATTGGTGTTTTTTCATGAAAGAATTCGAAAGGTCTCATTTTCCTTCCTCGTCAGAACAACTACAACATTTGAAATCTCAAAATTTTTCCTGGAATGGAATTGTTGTTTTCTGGCCAGGCCTATTCTCAACTGCTACAGGGGAATGCTTAATGACCTGGAGCATGGAGACTCTAGTGTATAATCAAGTGACAGATTACAGGGAACATGTAGCTCAGCCTGAAATTCAAACAGGGAATGTACAAAAAAGACTGACCTGATTCATTCAGCCCTAAACTGTGACAATCCCCGTGTGGGTGTGCAGGGAGGGGGAGGTGCTGGAGTAGCGATAGATGCATTTTGGTGCTGGATGAACATTTATGTTAACAGGCCTCACACACCGAGGAAAGAAATTAGGGTTTTAGTTAACAAGCCATGTTGGCACAATTCGCCTCCTGATGCTGGAGAGCGAACCCTGAAAGGAGTATGCAGTGGTTAGAGGGGCAGTTGCTATTGAAGTCCAAAGTAGGACCCCAGCAGCACTTGGCAGACATGTTCCTTACTTCTTCGAGGTTACTGCCATAAGGAGGGAGCTATCAAAGGCCAATAACAAATGCCAGGTTCCAGCATTATATCCCTGTCCTAGGATACTGCAAAGAAAGGCTCAGGGATTTCCAGTTCAAGGGGCGGGATCCTCAGTGGATATTAGAAAAATCCGAAACTGCATTCACAGGAGTGGCTGCTTAGGACATTTCACCTTTATAGGATGTCTGTCTCTTTCTGGGGTCTGAGTCACGATGTTCTTCAGCTGCTAGAGAGGAGATGTTATTGGTATCTCTCTGCAATTGCCTGTCAACTTGGAAGATGTTTTGCCTTAATTCCAATGGCCTTTCATGAAAAGAAAACCACCAACAGAGCCACTACCTTTGAATAATATTTGTCCTTTGCTGCGTGGTATGTTTTGTTGAAATCTTATGTAAAAGGAGATAATGATGATAAGAAAATGAGGACAAGAGTTGTAATAGATAGTAAAGTTTTCCCCCCTGGATACAGGCATAATGTGAGTTCTCAAGTGCAGCCCAAAGGAGAAGTTAATTTTATAACCTTGTTCATTCTCAGTGGCTTCTTCGACTTTTCTTCAATATGATTTCTGCCTTCCGGCCTGATTGCAGGCTCAGCACATACAGTGTGGTATTTGGTTATGTGGCCTAGTGGCTGGAGAACTGGACTGGGACTCCCAGCTCTGCCACTGGGCTCCTGAGTGACCTTGAGCAAGTTACTTCACCACCACAACATGGGGAGGATGACAGGGACTCCTTTGTCAAGCTGTTGGAGATCTGTGGATGAAAAGTGCTGCATAAGAGCTCAGTGGTGGTGTTCATTACACCCCCATTCAGCCTTGAGCTTCTGAAGTGTGTCAAAAATTTCCCCACGCTCTGGGAGACGCTAACAGCGGTTAGACTCCAGAAAACATCAAACTGCAGGAAGGGAAAGACCCACATGTCCCTGGCTGCTGGGACAATTTCTTCTTAGGGTCAGTTAACTAAGGGCCCAATCCTGCAAGCATTGACATCAATGGTAATACTCATGTCTATAAAGTTGAACATATGTGGGATCAGGGCCTATGACTTTTTTCCAGCTCAGGAAGAGATTGTTCATGCCCCAGAAGTGGGTCCGGCAGGTGAGAACAGCCACACTGGGTCAGACCAATGATCCATCCAGCCCAAGATCCTGTCTTCTGATGGAGGCCAGTGCCAGATCCTTCTGAAGGAGTGAACAGGGCAATTATTGATTGATCCATTCCGGTCATCCTGTCCCAGCGTCTGGCAGGCAGAGGCTTAGGGACACCCTGAGCATGGGGTTGCATTTCTGGCCATCTTGGCTAATAGCCATTGATGGATCGATCCTCCATGAAAAGCCTTCACTGACACTGTCCCATGGCAGACCCATTTGGTCAATGAGGTCTTTATGCTCTAGACCTATTAATCCACTTTCACCAGCATCAAATTCACTGTAAAATTTACAGTGAATTTGATGCTGGTGAATGTGGATTAACAGGTCTAGAGCATAAAGACCTCATTGACCAAATGGGTCTGCCATGGGGCTGTTTTTATATATATATATAATGTGACCATTCCCGGGCCTTGAATATTTGCCCCTCTCAACTGGGTACCACGCTGCATTTTTGAAAAAGCACTATTTTCCCTGAGATATTAGATATGCTTTTTATAACCATGCTGCTGCCATCATGCACTCCATTTGCTGTCTCTTCACATTGGGGAATGGCAAAGAATGAATCATTCTAGGAAGGATAAGAGGGCATCTGATGTCAGCTATGAAAACAATGGTGTGGCGTGTAGGAACCTGCCTCCTTTCTGTGCAGAAGAATATTTAGCAGTGCAATAAACTTGACTTAATAATTCTTGACTTAACAATCAACTACTGAAGTGGCAACATCCAATAAGTAGTTCAACTGGAACATCTGAAAAAAAATCAATGCTCTTTGCCAGCATCTGATACTTGTACAGTGTCCGAAGATAACGGGCAGTAGGCGTGTTCCCACTTCAGGGAAAACCTCATTCATTCATGGGAATCATAGCAGTTAACCATGGACCTACCAGAGTTAGATCAGCTTGTACAGTCTCTTCCCAATGCAGGATTGTTCCCAACAGATGCTCAGAGACCACAGTGATGGGCAACCTTATGAAAACCTAGACACACCAAGATGTGTTCTGTTGCTTTTGTATTTTTTAAAAGTCCAAATGAATGGGACTTCTGCCAGCTCTGCTGGGAGAGGACATTTTCCAGAACTGCTCTCTCCACCCTCCTGACACATATACAGATATATTTCACACCTTTGTTGTCTGAATAAGCCCAGTGCAGATTGGGAGGCACAGATTGGGAGGTGGTGTCTTGTGTGGAATGATGTGGTTGGTCCCAGTCCGGTTCCCAGAGGACAGAACAGCTTGGCAGTGTTACCTTGGGTGATAAACAGAATGGTCAATATGAGAAAGTGGCATAACACAAGGGCAGGGTGCACAGGCTGGACAACACCTAAATTTGACAGCTGGTGAATTATGGGTGCTTACACAGATAGTGTCCCCATCATAAACCCCCCCTCCGCTGGCACTAATTACTCCTCTGATGGCAATCTCAGCAGAGAGGTTGAGGATTGAATGGTCTATGAATTCTGAACTCCCCTTCCCAGCCCAGATTGAGAGAGATTGGCAGAACTGTTTGGGGCAAGGGTGAGGGGCAGATTTTTCATTGCTGCTGCTCATGCTGCACCTCTCCTGAGGATAAACAGAGGTCTCCAGGGCTGTCCGTCTGGTGTCAAATTCACCCCTGCAAATGCACAGAAAAGTGGACCCAATGTGTGGAGTTGCGATGAGGGGAGTACAAACCAGTCAGAGTGTCCGTCAGTTAATGTTCTCTATAAAAACAAGGGTTAAAATGCGTAGTGTGTTTATTGACCCTCTTTCCCATGCCCAGAGCTGTTCCAGAAGGTATTTTATATATGGAATAAAAATAAAACTGATGGACCATTTGATATCTTTCTGTACTTTTCAAGTCCCTGGAGCATGTATGGTTGAGAAACTACTTTCTCCCTGACAGACACTTAAGACTGAATCTGATGTCACTGGACCTTAAGAGCATAGTGGGTCCAAGTCGCTCAGAAACTTCGGCTGGACTCCATCTGTGGTTTTTATGAAACCCACTAAAAGTGGACTAATGGAGGTCTATTTTCTGGCTAATGAAAACTCTCATTAGTCCTCTGATCTATCATTATCTTCGGGACGGAATTAGAACCCAGTATACTTTTTCAAGGTGATACCTTTTATTAGACTGACTAGGAAGTTTTCAGGCTTGCAAGGTCGCAGATAGGCAAGGTCACTTCAGGTGCAATGTACATTCACAGCAATATTCTCCTTAGGTTACCTAAACAGAAAGGAGGAAACAGTTCTCATTGTTATTCTGGGCGGAGTGGGTGGTGACTTCACCTCTGGGTACAGTATCTGTGAAATCTCACCACTGCTCATGAAAGATCTTTTAGGACAATTAAATACCATGGATCAAGGTTTTAGTTACTCTATGCACTAGATGTTGATGAACATTGGAGTGCCACAGATCTAGTAGCTAGCTCCTACTCACCTGGAAGTGTTCTCACCCTTCATGAATCTGGTGCAGTTGGAGATGGACAGCCCTGGAAACAGGACTCTGTATCAACAAAAGAGCTATGGCAGAAGGGGTAGCAGTACCTAGAACAGTCTGTGTAAATGAGTATCTGGTCTGGTCTGCAGGCCCCACATGGAGTTATCAAGGGAATCAGTCATAGGATTGTGGCTTCTCTGCAAAGATTTTCAACCAGGGTAACAATTAATGACAGCTGTGAGAGAGAAACTATCCACTAGGAACTGGTCTGAGACCATCTAACCTACGGTCAGACAGTAATGGCCATCTGCCTAGAGTTGGTCAGAAAACTAAAATGTTACCAGCAAATCATTTCAAGAGAAAAGTCTCCCTTAGGTGTTTTTTGGTTGAAAAATGTCAGTTTTCTGCCGGAAAGTAGCATTTTCTCTCACTTTTTAAAAAAACTTTCACATGTTTCAGTTAAAAAAACTTCTTTAGAAGTGTGGGAAATGTTCTCTCCCCATCCTCCCCACCCCCACTTTCTCTCACTTTATAAATATTTTTCCCTTTTCCACTGGAAGAAACTAAAGAGGGGAGAGGGAGGAAGTAGAAAAGATTGAACTCAGTAGCTTAGGAGCTGTGCAGGCTCTGGGAAATATTGCAAAGCGTATAGTAAAAAGCAAGGTAGCACAGGGAGTGAAACTGAGTTTTGACTCTAATAGGAGACTGTGAATGAAGATGAATCTTTGTTTTCACAAACCTTGTCTGGCTGACAGGAAACACAGGAGTAACAGCTCCAGATAAACCTTTACAAATGCACAGATGTGTTGCAAATATTAGAATAGGAAGCGGAGGGTTTGGATATTTTCCCTCTCCCTTTACCTCCAGCATCTTGAGTTTGGGGGACTGAACAGCACCAGCCAGAATTGGGGGCGGGTAGGAGGCCTGGTAAGTGTGAAATACAGAGCACACCGAAGAAAAAACTCTCTTCAGGAAGAAATTAATTATGCAAATGATCTTTCCGGAAGGTTTAAAAATAAGTTATTTTTTAAAGGAGAACAGATGGGCTCAGGGTACCCAACAGACACATTTTCTGTCTTGGAATCAGTATTACGTAACAACTGCAAGAGCAAAGCTTAGGTGTTTGTGTGAGTCATGCAGGCAACAGGATGGAAGATGCTTCTAATCTAAACTTGCCTTCAAAATGCAATGTGCTTCCACTGTCCCCGAGCTGCAGGCCTATGGGAAAAGCTGTCTCTTGCAATGTGTCCTAAAGGTGATGAGAATGGGGTTCAGCTCCATCTCAGCAAATTCCTCATTGTTGAAAAGCTCTGACTCACCCCTCTCAGTTATTTCCACGTTGAGGACTCTGAGCCGAACATTGTGGTTTCTCAAATGAAAGGATATTGTCAGGCGGAACTGCCCCCACACTGGTTGTGAGCAGCGTACGAGTCCTGTAATGATAGGTTCTGGAATGCACTTTTAGAATGATCGCTCATAAAGGATAGTACTGGAACGCCCCCAAGAGATGGCTGGAGAACGGCATTCTGACACGACTAAAGCCCTGGCTGAGACTCTGAACTGCTTCCCACCCCCAGCCCGTTTGGGACTCTGGAAACATTAAAAAAGGGAATATTTTCTTAATGAACTAGATAGTATTCTTGATCCGGGGCTGGGTATTCTGAGTGCATGGCTCGATTCTCTACAGCTGGCATGCAGTCTTGGTGCTGGAGATTTATCAGTGGATGCATTCAATTATTTGCATTTGTGAGGGATGACTGGGTTACAAAATATTGGCAGAACTTCCCCTATTTTCTGGAGCTTCTCTATTATCAGCTCCCATCTTCTCACCCCACCTGTTCTGAAACATAGGCTCAACTTGTTGCATTTTAGCCTCTAGTGCGTTGGACACCTCTACTTCATGCCCCCCATCTTTGACTGAGAGAAGGGATGAGAGATTGATGGGTGCCCCCTGGCAATTAGTGCGTTGAGAAGAGGAGAACAGTGAATTGCCAAGAAACCCAATATCTGGATTTGTACATTCAGCCCCTAAAAGTAGGCTTGGCAGAATTCGATTTTTATTTCATTATAATTTTGACAGATAATATTGATATTTATTTTTAAGCATTTTTTTAGATTTTTATAAAAAAAAATCACAATTGTGCAAAATTATGGATTTTAAACTTTTTTTTCTATGTTTATTTAAGTTTTCAAAGTTGCAGAAAATTATGGGGGAGGTCGAACAATAATAACTATTTAATGACAGATGCTGAGATTCAAAAAGTTAAAGCGTTATAATGGTTAAAACACAAATTGTCAAACATGTCGAAATATACAAAGTAAATATCCTCAAATCAAAGTCTAATCAATTCTCAAGCAGCATTTGCCGTACTTCGCCTATCTGTAATTTTCTGTGATCAGCAATGGAAATATTTTTTGTCAGTTTGGGTGTGTACAGTGAAATCGACATTTACCAACAAAAATACAATTCTTCCCAAACCTACTTAGTAATGCAAGAAGTCCATAGAAATTGCACAGGTATGTCCCATTCCATTTCCCGACCCATACAGTATGTCCTTGTGGGTCACTGTCACTGTAATTACTTATCTACACAGACTGTATTCAATCCAGTGAGCTAATCCCAACACTATTGAGCCAGGAGAACTTTGGAGGGAAAAAGTTACTGACCAACCCTTTCTTTCTCCGTCAGAACTAATCAGCATCAGAAAAGTTAATGGGGAACACAAAACCTATTTAAACGATGCATTTACCACTTGGCTGATCCCATTACATTGTGTAATATCCAGGTGTCACATTTTCTCTCCAAATGTCTGTCTTAATGCTTTCCCGGGCTGCTTGGATTAGCTGGGCACTGCTGAATGCCACGTGGGAGCGTGTGTAACCCTCCCACCCTCACTCCCCAAGAACCTGAGGTTTCCAGGAAAAGACAATCTCCATGGGAGGATAATCAGGTTTCCGATGAAATAGAAAGTGAAACCAGGCAGGTTGGCAGGATGCAATTAAAGAGACCTCCCTGACCAAACGTGTGCAGAACTATCCAGTGTCCCTCCAGGGCCCGATTCAGGGAAGCACTCTGGTATATACCTAATTTTTTGCCTACTGCCTTGACTTTAATGGAAATTAAACACATGCGGAAAATGAAGCACAGGTTTGAGTGCTTTCCTGACCAGGGGTCTCTGGAGGAGGTCACTCACCCCGAGAGCACCACCTTGGTGGCCAGGTTTGGTGTGGTGACTCTCCCACTTTGCACCCCTGGCTGAAGGTCGCTCCAGCAATGCCGTGGTCTCTCTTCCCATGACTTGGCTCTCCAGACAGGTCATGGTTTAGTCCTCCCTTCTGAGTCACAGAAACTCCAGCCTAAAACAGTCTCGTGCCTTCGCAAACGGGTCTTCAGCTCAACCTCTGGGCCCCGTGTCCTCACACCCTTCTCTCAGGGCTTCCCACCGTCTTTATCCCTTTCTCAGGGATCAAGGCTCTCACAGCTCTTCCCTGAATCCCATAACAAAAATCCCAAACTAAAAGTATACAAACTCAAACCAATGTCTGCCCTCCGCAGCTGAGCTCTCATCCCACTCTGCTGCTCTGTTCCTCCACTGGACACCTCCCAGGGCTATTTCCCTAGTAGTCCAAATCCTGCCTTTTTAAAATCAGGGTTTACCACTAGGCCTGCTCCACTCCCAGCGGCTGCTTTATTGCTCTCCTGGCCCCTTGACATACTCTCCCCCTCAGGAGAGGTTCCCAGGGCCAACTTTCTCCCTGGGTTTTTTCCTCACAATCTTTCCAGTCCCATGGAGTGACGGCAGCATTCCTCACACTGCAGCCCCTCTTTCCTTTTTCTTCTCTTTTTGCTTTTTTTATGAGACAAGGTGGGGGAGGAAATATCTTTTCTTGGACCAATTTCTGTAGGTGAGGGAGATGAGCTCTTCTTTGGGTCTGGGAAAGGTACTTTGCGTATCATGGCTAAATGCAAGGGGGAACAGACTGTTCAGCGTAAGTAGTTATATTCTAAGGGGCCATTCGAGGTAGAAACAACGAGGAGTCCTTGTGGCACAATCTAATGAAGTGAGTTTTAGCTCACGAAAGCTTCATGCCCAAATAAATGTGTTAGTCTCTAAGGTGCCACAAGGACTCCTCGTTGTTTTTGCGGATACAGACTAACACGGCTACCCCTCTGAAACCTGATTCGAGGTAGGGTGGCCCGTTAACACCTCTGCAGTCATAGGACAAAAGGGGGGGCTAGTGGGTTCCAGCTTGTTGTAATAAGCTATAAATCCAGTGTCTCTGTTCAGTCCATGATTTTTATTGTCTAGAAGAGTTATGAACTTAAGCTCCCAGGCTTGTCTTTTGAAGGCTTTGTGCAAGTTTCCTTTGGAGATGAGGACTGATCAGTCAGCTATCGAGTGATCGCTCTGTGATGAGTGATCGCTCACCCACACATGCCGGGGTGGTTTTGTCATTTATCATCTTCCTGTGTGAGTGCAGTCGAGAGCGCAGCGATTGTCTCGTTTCACCCCATAGTTGTTATCGGGGCAGTCAGTGCAGTGGATGAGGTGCCCATGTGTTGTGATAGGCATGTGTGGGGCCTTGACAGGTGTGCTGGGGGGCGTTGAGCATCGTAGCAGTGGAGATATCACCTCACCCACCCTGTCTCTCTGATATCTGGGACCGACATGGCTACAATGACACGGCTTTTTCATGGTGAACCAGACTTGACTGGATAGTCGATAGCCACCACCAACAATAATTCCTAAATACCTAGAGGCTTGTATTTCTTCATTCTGCTCTGTCTCTCTCAGGGAAACAACGCCTTGCCAACCTGGCCCCATTTCCCTAGTAGTTTTACTAAATAACATCATGTGACTTAAGCAATTCAGATTCCTCTGACAGCTTTCCCCTTTCTTTATCAGTGGTTTGAGCATTGGCCTGCTAAACCCAGGGTTGTGAGTTCAATCCTTGAGGGGGCCACTTAGGAATCTGAGGCAAAATCAGTACTTGGTCCTGCTAGTGAAGGCAGGGGGCTGGACTCGATGACCTTTCAAGGTCCCTTCCAGTTCTAGGAGATAGGATATCTCCATTTATTTATTTATTTATACCCATCGAAGGGGATCAATTGTTTCTTCTGCTTTCCAGAGCGCACATACTGCATCTTTGTGTTTATTTCTTTGAACAAGATTTCTGTTTAAACCACAATAGCCAGCTAGCACTCTAAACAAAATCGCTGCATGTTTCCTATCCGGGTCCTGAAGTAAGTCATTATTATCCTCAGCTCTAAGGGACAATACAACAAACCTTCTTCCTCTTTTTGTGTTGATCCAAATTTTCTGATCCCCCTTTTTTCTCTCACTTTCCTGCCTTTATAATCGCTCCCCAGCCCCTCCCAGCTGGACTTAATCTCTAATTAAACCTGGTGCAGTCAGATAACGTGACTGGCCTCTCAGGCCCTCGTTAACAACTCAGATTGGGCAAGCAACTCCAGTGCCCCCTGCTGAAAGGAGAGTCACCTGTTTCTAGGTGAACCAAACTTGAACCAAAACTTCCCAGGGTTCTGAACTGTTCAGATATGAGGGTTTTCACTTCCAGTTTCCAACCATGACCAGAAATGCAAAATTCTGCATGAAAAGGCTGTTTTTGTGCTGTTTGGAGCTAAGGTCACCAAAGGACGTGCTAGGAATTTTCTGTGGAAGGCTGTTCACAGGCACTTTCCAACCCAGTTTTGCAGACTCAAAGGCACAGACAGGCTTTGCATGAACACTGCATCTGGGATTTTCAAAGGAGTTTAAGGGAGATAGGTGCTCAACTTCCCCTTTGAAAAATCCAACCCTGGGTGAGTATTTGAACCAATTCCACACTTGGAATTGGTACAGCTTGGCTCAGTGTTAGTGATGATGGGCTGAACCTGTGAGATGCTGAGTGTCCTCTGAGTCCTGGGATAGTGGGTGCTGAACACTGCAAGGTCGTTGTCAAGTCAGATGCTCTTCACTTGGTACTCTACACCATGGGCTGCTCTGTTATGGCTACATCCGGGGGCGCCTAACCCCAAATTCAGCTAATGAGTCATCTTTTCTTCTCTATTACAGTGGTTTAAATCTGGAGCAACTACATCAGCTGAACAGGATTACTCCTGGTTTACATCAGTGTAACAGATCTGAATTTGGCCCAAAATTACCAGTGACCACTCCTGATTCCTGAACTGGGAATAGACTCCTACAACTAGATGACCTCCTGAGGTCTCTTCCAACCCTAATCTTCTATGATTCTATGAACTACATCCTTAACTCTTCCGCTCCAGTGCTGCTGCATAGAAGGAGTGCATCATTCCAAACTCACATGATCAGTTTAATATTGGGAACCAGATTAAAACTATTTATATATTTTTTTAAAAGGAGCAAGACTGTGCCTTTGGTCTGTGTCCCATGAATAGACACTCTTCTTGTTATCTACTGTCGTTTCTCTGCTAAAACAGGCACAAACAATAGAAATAGCAGCCAAGGAGACTCAGAATAGGGCTTTGTTTTACTTATCTATCCCCTGGTTATGGATTTAATATTTGGAATGTTTCTCTTTGTGTCTGAAGAAAGTCTGAGCAAATTGGATCCTCACCAACTCTCTTGCTCCTGCACTAATTTATTTCCCCCTGAGTCAGCCTGACATGGTCTGAGATCCCCACAGCTATATTTGATGGTCTCTTCACTTAAACTTGGCAGTTCGTTTTTCAGACACATCATGTGGCTGGAACCATCTGGAATAGCTCATTTCCACTTCGCAAATATTCATGTTTAAAAATGGATATTTTTACGAGGATCCACACATTCACTGAGCAGTGAAATGTCATTTCCATTGCCAAATGCTGCTTTCTGCACTGGAAATTCACTACAGGCTGAAATTCTTCCCTGTACAGAGGGGCGCTCTGGCCAGCACAAGGCCTATATTCCATTTGGATCCTACCACTGGCTTTTGAGTGGTGCATAGACCTTGTGGGGCTGAAGTGGGACATAAGGGTGCCTGGACCTTTTGCTGGCTGCCTTCAAAACACAGATAGTTTTTGCTGCAAAACTGCTGTTGCTCAAGTGAGGTAATAATCAGGGGCGGCTCCAGGCACCAGCGCATCAAGCGCCTGCCTGGGGCGGCAAGCCGCGGGGGCGGCCTGCCAGTCGCCGTGAGGGCGGCAGTCAGGCTGCCTTCGGCGGCATGCCTGCGGGAGGTCTGCCGGTCCCGCGGTTTCAGCGGCAATTTGGCGGCGGGTACGCCGAAGGCACGGGACCGGCGGACCTCCCGCAGGTGTGCCGCCGACGGCTGCCTGACTGCCGTGCTTGGGGCGGCAAAATACATAGAGCCGCCCCTGGTAATAATCACCCCCTGCAAAGTATTTTGACCTGAGGATGTTGTTTCTTCCCTATCTCATTTGAATCTGGGACTTACCTCCCCAGTTTTCCCCTTGGGCTATGAAATCTCATAGAGCTACAATCACATTTTTTAAAACATAAAGTTTGCTTCCAATTTTAGTGATCTTTCAGTCCTGGCTAATGTCCTTTCAGCTAGGGTTTCCAAAACTGACTAGCAACCTGAGATGCCTTCAAGGGGTCTGATTTTTCAGAAAGTGCTGAGCATCCACTCTCCAGAAGAAAGGCTTCTCAAGTTGGGTATCCAAAATCACTAGTCACTTTTGGCTATCTTGATCCCTGATCATGCTCTGGTATATCCTGCCTGGGGTGAGCAGCTCTCCTTAGGTACAGTTCAATCTGTAGTTCCAATTTTATAGATCAAGATTAAAGGTGTAATTGCCCGCTTAGATTCTTAACAAGGTCAAACAAGAACATGAGAGGGATCCTTGTAAAAGATGTAATAAAATGTTCAGTTATGGTCGGATGAAATATCTATACTCTATCCATAGCACTTTCAAAGAAACACCATCATAAGGTTGTATTTTATTAAAATGGAGATAAGAAGGATCTTGAGCACTTGTTTTCAATGTACATACTTGATCCAAACACCCTCTTCTCTGGAGTGTTGCTTTGTGGGTCAGAATGAAATTGTTGTGCTTTCCCATGCTCGGAAGGAGCAGCTGTGCACACCGAGAAACGGTCACATTGCTAGTGACTCAGCATGTTGCATGGAGCCGACCCACTTATAGAAACAGGGTCAGTCTTTCCAGTTTTTAACTCAGATCAGAAATTCCAGTGATTGGGCCACTCTTGGCATAGAGCTGTCACAGAGACTCCGACACCCACTCCCTGCTGCCAGCCCAGGCGTCTGACCAGAAGAGAGGGGGTGAGCTGTGAAGCCCTATCCTGCACCAAGTCCCAGGTGCAGTTTCAGCCTTGGTGCTGCAAGCAGCTAGCGAAAATCACAGGAACCCCCAGGGCAAGGGGCGGGCAAAGGTGAGATCTCCCCCGCCTTGACCTGCATCGGATGCAGCTCAACTGGACCCCGCCCTCTGGCTCTCTGGGTGTTATGGCTTCAGGCACCCTTAGACTTATGGGTGGCATGAAGATAAATCAGATGCATATAATGAAATGAGCCCTGGACATCATCTCACTCAACTGTGTTGCCTTAAAATAGATTTGATTTACATATATATAACATAAAAGAGGCCAAGTAAATGATAGAACATAGGGCTGCTCAAGCCAAATGCAAGGCCAACAATGTAAGGCTATTTATGCACAATACAACTCATTTATGGTGTTCCAGGGGCTGTAATCTAAAGCTTACTCTATACAATTATTCAAAATACTAGGTACACAGATAGGCTGGCTAACACATTGCTGTATAATTTAGCCATGTGTTATGTGCCATTCCCTGACGTTTAGGGTTTAGAAAAGAATCGTTTATGCGAAACTCATAAGCTGCCGTTGGTAGGTGGATTTCAGTTGTGTAGTGTCAATAGATGAACCATGAATTCAACAAGGAGTCACCAAAAGATCATGACCCTGACACATGTCCCCAGAGTGGAGCTGCCTGGGGCTGCATTCCCACACTGGAGACTGAGCGGCTTCCTAGCCCGCCTCGGCCCCACCCCAGAAAGAATCCCATTGCCTTCAGGGGGAGATTTTCCTGTGTGAGATCAGCAGGATTTGACCTTCAGGGATGCCACAATCAAGGGTCTGTGACTGTCCTCAAAGCTTCCTGAGGTGTCCCAAAGGCTCAGGTGTGAGATCCTGCGGCAATCCAGGTGGAGGGAAGAGGTTAGGCACAAGACACATTCATATTTACATGCACAGCTGTCAATCTCCAGCAGTCACACTGAGAAGAATGAGTGAGAGCCAGGGCACAAGGTAGAATATGGGATCAGGGCCATGCTGTCAACTCAGCTTCACTCCGCAAAGGGAGTGTGGGGTTGGTTTGTCTATGTGAGCGAACAGCGGATAAACGAAGACTGTAAGACCAGACTCAAATGGCACTCGGCAGTGTTGCTTTGCAGGGATCTGTGCAAATGTTGCCTTTGGTTTTCATTCAATCCTATGCCTCTGAGAGCGCAGGAACCGGGACCAGCCCAGGGTGACCCATAAACTGTGTGTTGTGTGCTTCCTCAGCCCTGTGCCAGATGGGGACTCACTCCTGCCTCTTTCGCCCTCTCTGCTGCCTCTGTGTGTCCCAAGCCTCTCCACTGCACCTAGGAGTGTGTAACTCAGCACAGCTTCACTGACTTCAATTGGGCTGCACTGATTTTCACAAGCTGAGGATCCGGCCCCAGGCATTGCAAGGGTTAACTGTCCCTGTGCAGTAGGGCGTGAAGGCTTCTGGCACTTTTCCTCTTCCATTGGTTACAGGAATGGCCACATTTCTACCAGGAAATATCCATTTCAATGACGTTTTTTGATTTTCCAATTGGGAGAATTGAAACAAAAAAATTGTTTCCTGTCAACATTAACAACATGTTTTATTGTGAAAAGTTAATTCAAGTGAAAAATGCCATTTGATAACATCTAATTTGTTTAAAAAAATCATTTTGACATTTGCAAAACTTTTCTGAATTTTTTGCTCCACACATTTTCCAATATTTTGACTTTGTTAGCCAATAAATATGCTAGGTGTAGTACACACCACATTAGTGGGTATTATGTGCACAGTATTAATATAATATACATTTTATATCTGTGTGTTTGGAAGTTCATAGAATATCAGGGTTAGAAGGGACCTCAGGAGGTCATCTAGTCCAACCCCCTGCTCAAAGCAGGACTAATCCCCAGACAGATTTTTACCCCTATTCCCTAAATAGCCCCCTCAAGGATTGAACTCATAATCCTGGGTTTAGCAGGCCAATGCTCAAACCACTGAGCTATCCCTACCCCCCAGTTATGTTAACTGAATGTATAATGCTCTCCCCACACATCTCTTCCCCCATATCAAGTACTCCACAACACTTTGCAAAGCTGATGTCAGCTATGGCATTACAAAATAAGAAACTTTTCAAAGCAAAGCTGCATGAATACTTTGTACCAGGTACAGTTAGTGAGTGCTCTCACCGTTCATCAACACCTGGACTGTAGTATTCAGAATGAGATACGTGGAAGTACCAAGGACACAGTTGGCACAAACAAGTGGGTTAAACTTAAACTTCAAGTAATGAATAGGAGGCTTTTGGTTTGAACACAACCACAGCATAAATAGAAGTGGGTTTGGGGACATGTCTTTGAAGCACACTTTCTGTGTAAGGTGAGCATGCTGCGAGATAAGAATTGCTTCCCGGAAGGAGCGTATGATTGTCTCCTTTTCATATTGTACTGCTTAGTCATTAGAAAACAAATTTGGCTAAATTCAATTATTTGGTCTCTTGAACATTAGGAACAAACCATGAGTGCGGTCAAACAATTGGCTACACCTTTCAGTCAATAACTTTCTGTTCTGATTTGGACCAGAAACTGATTTCAAAATGTTGAAATTTCCCTCAGGATGAAAATTCCATTTCTCAATCAGCTCGATTTTTGTATTTTTCACTGCAGGGGAGATGAGGTGAGGAGCTTATTAAGAAAGAGGGAGTTCTGATGAGAATAGGCAGGAGAGATTCCGTCAGGCTATAGAATAACTTAGCTTCAAAATAATGTAGCTAAAAGTCTTGTACCCGGGAATAGTTAATAAGTTGAAGGGCAAGTGCAAGAGCATCCCAGTAGATATAGTTTAAGCAAAAATAGACAAATTTTTGGAGGGAAAAGTAGGGTATAACTGATAAACTGTGGGGTAAGAACAGCAGGATTTAACTGCAGCGACGAACACAAGGGAAGACATATGATTTCTGGTCTTCTCTCCTCTGAAATCTCCTCTGTTCCTCTGAGAGATAGAAAGGATAAGTCTCTGAGAAAGAAAAATGTTCTTTTTGGTGACCTTATGGATTAAAGATCTATTTCTAAACCAAATTTTCATATAAAACTTGCCATCCAGAATCCTGAGCTTAAACCTCACTTCGTCTGTCGACAGAAATGACCTTTCCTAGCTTTGTATATTAAATATCACAAAACCTGCTGCAATTTAAGCTAAAGCTTTTACGTTTAAATAAAGGCAACTTAAAAGCAAACTTGGCTTCTGTGCAAAGCCCATGGCACAGGGGAATATGGTACTGGTTGGGACACAACATTTTCTTCTCTTCCTGTGGAATTAGCCATACAGCCCATAACCCTCGCAGTTGGACTCTGAGTCCCTTTATTAGGGACAAAGGGATGCTAATGTTTCTTTGACCTGGCAGCTTTGCAAAGAGGCCTGTGTAGTGGCATTATCATGCTCCTCAATATTTTACCTGAAAAGAAGCCGTTTTGGTTCCATATGCTTTTGATCATTGAACAATAGACTGATGTTTGAAACAGGACTTTAGGTGCACTAATAAATCATGTCACATCAGTGTCCTTCCTTATCAAAGGTCATAAAGCAACTCCCTGGCTAGCTCATTATCCAGTCACCAAAAAGACAACTAGGGAAGGGCAGACACCATAAAATTGTGTTCACGTAGGTCCTTTCCATGCAACTGGGCACTCCCAAGATGATTTGCCTGAAACTAGTCACCTAAAGTGGAAGGTTCCATGTCTATGATTGAACCCCAGGGCTGCTGATATCATCTTACAGCATGTTTCCACACAGCTGTGATCATTCATCATCTGGATTGCTCATTGGGTGCCTGGAGGCAATTTCCAATCTCGGCCAAGCCAGGGCAAATTACTCCACTCCAAAAGTGTTTGACTTTACCGGTTAGGGAGGGGTAAAAAGATCAACTGAACAGGCCTAGGAAAGATGTGTCAGCCTGTGGCCTTGCTGTGCTCTGCCTGAGAGAATCATCAGCCCCCGGCTGCCTGCTGTGCTGTTGTCAGTGACTGCCCCACCGTTTACAGGGAAATCTGGGAAGTGGCACAGTTACATTTTGCACATAAAACCCATGTGAGAGGAAACCGTGTTTCACTGCCGGTGTATTCCTGGGTGCAATTTGTGTGGCTCTTACACCAGCAGCCTTAGGGATTTCATGTGAGTGAGTGATCCCCAACGAGTGTGAAGGCCACACAATCTCGCCCAGACTGATTCTCAGTTGGTTCCAAAATTAAACAGAAACACCCTTACTTTCCTGCGCCCCGTTGTCAGCCACTGGGGCCAGCAGTGCACGGGAACAATAAGAAATCATAGATGTTATGTAGCTGCAAATTCAGCTTTGCGTGGGTTCCTTCCTGTGGACAGAGGTGGGGCTGAGTGTTTCCTATGGCCCATTCACAATGTCTGTGACAGGTGCAGCAGCTCCCGTAGGAGGGAGAAAGTTTCAAATCCTTTCTCACAC
This sequence comes from Emys orbicularis, assembly GCF_028017835.1. Classification (NCBI taxonomy): domain Eukaryota; kingdom Metazoa; phylum Chordata; order Testudines; family Emydidae; genus Emys; species Emys orbicularis. The sequence goes on along the minus strand of NC_088705.1, from coordinate 2,211,739 downwards.
GCTCAGGGGCATCGTCGGGCTATGGAGAGGATGGGAGATTGGCAGCGTCTTCTGCGCAGGTGCAGCCAGAAGCAGGAAATTGGTGAATGGCATCACACCTGGTGATGTGAATTGTTTAATGCCAACCTCATACTAGCCTCAGAACTCAATGAATTCTCATCACTCTGGCTTAGCTTTCCCAACAAAGCAAGCTGGTCAATCTATCCAGGCAATGCGCATAGGAAGAGAAGCCTATGTCCCATTTTATGTCATACTGGTGAGTACAGAGCGGTGAAAATTCTTCAAAAAGAATTCTTCATGATAAAATATCATCAAGATTTTGAAAATTAGAAAAAAATTCATACCAGCCATATAGCCATCTGTAGGGTACCCAGATACTGTGATGATGGGCCAGTATGAAGCCTACGCAGCTAAATAGACACAGGTGGTGTTTTTCTCAGAGACATTGGAGAAGACAATACATCTAACCCAGCAGGATCAGGAATGAGGAGTTATGATGGGTTGCTGTTAGATGCTTCCATGTTTCAATTTTGGTCCATCATTAGCAATACTAGCATCAACAAGATCACGTGCAGTTAGAACCACAACTCATTTAATGGGAGGAAAAATAATCTGAGGTCAACAACTGTACAGGCTGTGGCCTTCACTGTTTCTGGAGCATGGACACGCAAAGCCGTGATGTTTGTCCAATCTGCATGGACTTTACACTTCGGCAGCATTTCTCTCCCCTTCCCCCATCTTCTTTTTTCAGCGTGGAGATGCCTTTTTAGCTAACAGTTGCTTTGTGACAACAAATCAATGTGTTTCTGTGTAACAGAATTAACTGAACTTACCCAGCTAAAGATCTGCTCTTTGATTATTGTCAATAACTAATCTCTTCATGGATGAAATGAAGAATGCTGTCTCATTAGCACATGGTTTACTGAGCAGAAAGTATCAATAGAGAGAATTTAAGGCCTCCAAAGGAGGGTTAAGGCAGTTTAGCCAAAAGGGGAGTGTTAAACAAAGGATAATAGTGCTGGAAAAATCCCAAATGGTGTGGATTGTCATTTGGAGGAAAACTGCTGGATGCTTCACCCAAACATTTTATCTCATGCTTTTTCATCTAGGAAGTACACTTGGAATCTGATGAGGAAAGATTGTTTCTTCTCAGGAGTATTATTGTTGCCATAGAGCCGTAGATGAATTGCTACAAGCAATTTCAGGAAGGCCTGGTCCCAAGAGCAGATCTTCATCTCCAGTGGAACAGGAGAGGAGCAGTGATTGTTGCAGAGATTTTGCATTGTAGGGCTATGATGTGTTTGTAGTGCAAGAATTTTTTCCCAATATTATTCAAAGGCCAGAGGAGTGGGAGAGGATGGTTAATGGCGAAAGGCCGATTGAAATAAGCATTTAGGGGGGATGGACTGGAGAAGAGTGAGGTGCTTAGACACACTGTGCATCTGTGAGATTGTTCCAGATACAGGGAACAGTAGGAGAAAAGTTGCAGGACTGTGAGTGAGGAAAGGAGATGAAAGGAAGTAGGGATGAGTAGGGAACATGGAGTCTTTTCCACCAAAACCCAAGCAACCATGAGCTGCATGCAAATGGCAAATAAAAACCAACCAGATATTTGTGTTGCTCTGTGATTTCTGGATGGAGGCAAAGGTTCCATTCCCTGCCTACGTTATTCTAACCAGTGCATCCAACCTCAACCCTGAGTCTGAGCCTCCAATTGTGGAGAGAGGCTGCTGATCCCTTAGTCCCAGATGTAACCATGAACCAGTTCTCTTCTCACTGAACTTTCACTGATTCAAATCTTCAACCCAGGTTTATTTGGGGAGTTTAAGAAAAATCGAGGGGGTCTGTTTTCTTCAGCTGGTGAAAATCAGCAAAGCTCTACACCAGCCAAGAAAAAATGGGCACTTTGTATTTAAAGCATCCAGCTTTATTCTGAATGAATCTGCCGAGTGCTTCTCATTTGCAGTCAAAGCTGTTTGACAGAGTTCTCAGGAACACACAACCCCCCACCCCTCATTCTCTTAGACAGTTGAGCCTATTAGTGCAGCCACATTTTGATTTTCATTTCATCGGTGCCTGATTTAAGTCAGACTTGAAATCCCCCAAAGATACCCAGGTAGTTCAGGAGTAACCCTAATTTCCTATCTCATCTATTCAGGCCACATAACAAGTTGCCATGGAGATCTGCTGAGCGCAGGCACGACTCACTGGTGATGGAGTCTCGCAGCCAGCGGCATCTGTTAATCTTATTTTTATCAATTTTTAAAGAGGGGATGAGGGTGAAAACTTTTTCTCTCCCCACCCCAACATCACTTGCAAAAGCTCGGCATTTGTACTTTATTGAGATCCCAGGCTCCAGTGACTTTGAAAATGAACCTTAGCAAACATGAAGCAGTAGCTTGGGAAATATGAGGGATGGAATTTAGTAGCAGGGAGCTGCTAATATGCTGCTACCTTTGACATATTGCTCTGGCTTTAATGAGTGAATGATTGACAGCACAAGATAGAGGGAAAAGGAAAACGTATCGTAGCTTTCTCCTCAGGTGGTCACAGCCAAGTCAGGGCCTGTAGCCAGGTCAGGCAGAGAAAATGGGGCTTTCAATTATGAAACTTAGACATATGCCATCTTCAAATTGATCTTTTAATTGTTTTTTCCCTTTTATAATGTGTGTGTGTGTGTGTGTGTGTGTTGAGCCTCTCTTCAGTTATAGGTTTACATTTCAGTAACATGTTTATGAAGTGGAAAATATGTGCTTAACTTTAGGCAATATATAGATAGATATGTTTTAAGGAATAGGGATGCACAAATGCTTTGCTGAATCTAGGCCTTAGACCTGACTAGAAATACCCATTGCCTGCCCATCCATATGGAATCCAGTTGCCTCTTACACCAGCTACTCAGTAATTGTGGCTCAGATGTCTGGTTCAAGGCCTATAGAATGGACCAGAAAATCAGCACCATGGACAGAGAGTGAAGGCAAAAAGGAGCCTCAGAAAAGGGCATTTGAAAGTTGAAGAAAAAAGTAAACTCTGGGTTAGACTTCCCACTCGGATTCCCACCCCCACTCCCTGCACACACTGGGTACATGTTTTTCCCCATCATACTTTGGGCATTTTATCAAGCAACCCAATTCTAACATAAATAAAACAACAGCTCCTGTGGCTGGTCATGCCACTGATTCAGCCACAGGCCACAAATCCCACCACAGCTAGCCCCAGACGGTTCCATTTTGTGTTAGCAAACTGGTTGTTCCTTCCCCTAGATGCGGAGTGCACCCAGCGATCCTTATGTCACAGAGATCCCATGGTTGTCAAGTTGGTGAACCCAATTATTAATGACAATGCACAGTAGTCATTGTCTTCATTATTTGCATGCCGACACACGCCCTGTCCCAAGAATTTACAATCTTACACTTTCTCTGGTTTGTTTCAGGGAGGGTGGAGCTCTGTGCTGCCCCCGCGGTAACACGCTGCCCAAATGGCCCCTTATACGCACTATTTACTGGCTGTAGAAGTGCTGCGACTCAATCTTTAGTGTTGTTATTGTGGGGAAGCTGTTACAAAGAGATGGCTCCGACAGTCTGTTCCCAGCCTCGTGGGGCTGGTGACCATTCCAATTCCTCAGGAAAGACTATTCCACAGCCAAGGGCCAGCCACCAGCTGGATCATGCAGCGACAAGTAGATCCTCCATTTAATGGGACGAATCCCAGCAGAACTTATGGGACTTATTTCATTAACATGTGTAAGTGCATTTAAATGGCAGCTTTTGTCCAAGCATTTCAAAGCAGAGTATTACTATTGCACTGATAGAGGCAATTTTTACATAAAGCAATCAAGTAACGATTTCGGTTTTAGTCATCTTTTAACCAAACACCATAGAAATCTAAACAAGTGGCAATTTTTGCTTGTATTTCAAATAAAAAATGCATCTTTCCTAGAAGTAAATCATCACTAACTCCACCGAGATTGTTATAAGCGACTATAAAAATGATACAGAACCCCACACCGAGTGCAAGGCTAAGCTGGTATAAAGGTAAAATAAAGCAAAACTAGAGCCCTTACGACTCATCACCTGCACTTTCAGCATAGCCTCCTCAGAAGGAATAGCCACAAGCAGCCCTGGTGATCAAGCTCCACCAAAGAGGGTGTGGTGTTATTACTCACGTATATTTGCATTATGGTACTGCCTACGCCCAACAGGAGTTTTTTCAGCTTTTGGAGTCACTGAACGTTTCTTAAAACATTGTTTTCAATTGGACTCAAAACTGGTGTGGGGTTTTTTGTTTGTTTGTTTGTTTTTTTGAGGTTGTTGGAATTGTCAGTGAACCAAAAAGTCTGTTTTCCACCCAGCTCTGCTCCTTAGGAACAGACCTTTAGACAATGCAAATTGTGGATTTTTAAGGCGATAAAAAAAACTGCAGCCAAGATCTAAAAAAGTTTGTCTCGGACACCCTGAGCAAATTCTTGCATTAGTCTCCTCTTGTGTCACACCTAGGAAGTAAAGCCAGTGGTGGCAGCACTGGACAGGTTGGAACTGGATGCCTTCTGAGACGGAGTACCAGCACGGGGGGCCTGGTCTCTGCTAGGGTATCTTCCTAGCACAATAATACGCTTTCCCATAAACCTGTTCTGACTTGTGGCGGAGCCAAGGACGTCTGAGTTCCTGGTACAGCTGTGATTTCCTCCCAGAACTTTTCATTCACACAAAAACAAGCACTGAAAGAGCCCAAGTTTCCCCTTTGAATAGGTCTGGGGATGCTGCTCCCGCCAGGGACAGAGCATAATCACAAGAACCAGTGTGGTCCTTTGTCACCCTCTACTGGCTGCACCATGTAAAGTACATTATGAATCCATTGCTGTCTCCAGTTAATGGGCATCGGGTGCAAATGTGCCCCATTGAAATCAATGGGAGCTTTGCCATTGACTTAAATGGGACCAGGATTTAAGCACTGATGTTTTAATGAAGCAGTAGAGGCTTGTACTGTTAGATCCAGAAGTTCAAACCTTGTAGAGGACACAACTAGGGGTGACATTACATGAACACAGAGGCATATTTAAATCATTAATAAATTCTGAACCATAATGAGCTCCTATTTAGCCCAGGTACAATGAGTAAAGTAACATAATGGACTATGACTAAAAATATTTTTCTCAGGACTGTGTAGCAAAATGTGCCTGAAGCCAAAAGGTGGATCTATTCTGTAATGCATAATGATGAGATATACAGTAATTCACCTGAATTTAATCTAACAGCGTGTTGAAGGGGTATGGATGTATTTTTTTACATAATCTGCAAAGAAGACGCTCCATGCAGATGTTTTCTGACTTTGTTCTGATTTAATCCTCTTTATGTATTGCACCATTGTACAAGTGTATTATTTTCTATTTTTCTTCCTGCCATTCTATCAAAATGCACCTGATACTTCTGATCTTATCAGAACTTTTAAGAGAGGACAGTGAAGTACATTTGTGTCATTTCCCACTTTGATCTGAAAGGAAAAGAGAGAAAGAAAATAGCTGCTGAAGAACAAAATACTCAAATGATCTGTTTTAAAAATAACAAAGATCTTTACGATGCCTCCTGCAAAACATTCTGTGTAGAGACAATTCTATTTTGTGCCACTTTCTTGGCCTTTCTCATCCTTTGGCGTGCAGTGTGGAGGATGTTTGCAAGGAAATCGGGACTCTTGTTTCTTTGAGTAGAGCTGCCATTTTTATTTATTTATTTAATATTTAGGAATAGTTTAGTTGCCAAAAATGCTTTTTTGGGTCAAATTCAGTGAATAGTTTCAGCTGAAAAAAAAATGGTGACAAAATTCCAGTAAACTCAAAACATTTTGCCTTTTTGTTTTGAAGAGTTTCATTTAGAAATTTAGCTAGATTAATTTTTAAACAAACAAACAAAAGGGTTAAGCAATGTCCCAAAATGATACCAAATATTTAGTTCAACTCAAAACAGTGTTTTGTTTGTTTTTTATTTCCACAAGAAACAAACAAAAAAAAGAGGTCATTCGGGGTCAGTCTGGAAGTAAATTTTCTGCAGATTTTTCCACAGACCCAGAAAAATCACTTGTTCACCCAGCTTGATCTTGGAGTCCACATGAGCCTGCTGCTGATCCCACCCTCATCCTAATGTCAGACCCTCTGTCTCAGCACAAGTGCATCCCAGAGAGGTGGCAGAGGACTGGGGGTCTCAGTAGCTGGAGCATGACAACTCTAAAGAGGTGAAGATCCGGTGATTCTCCTTTCAGTTGCTCAGGTGTACTCATTTGTCTCCTACCTACTTAGTTCCTCTCCTCACGTTTTATGCAGGTGGTGAGGGGAGAGGCTTGTTTCTTTCTCCACTGGCAAGCTGCTGCCAGATGCCAATGTCACAACGTCCAGCCAGCCAGTCATGATGGAACCGAGGGAATATTATCTGGCTAATGAACGTGCACTTTGTCAGGTAGCTGGTGGGATGGTTCACCTTGTTGCTCCTGGGGGTTTCCAATGGGATGAGCCATGTAAGGTCATTGCTGCCTACCAGCCCCTGAATCATTTTTCCATTAGATGTTTGAGAACTGACAATAATACTAACCAGGGGAGACGTCTGCGCGATGCAGGGCTACCCGGGGCTCACTCTCCTCAGGACGTTCAAAGCCTGATTTCACAGAGAAAATTGAGCAACTGCAGCTCCAGGGGCTGCTACATCAGGAGCAGTGGGTGCCCCCAGCAAGGGGCACCCATTTCTCCAGTCCAATGGCAGAGGCAGGGGGACAGCATGGAACTGGAGCACAGTCAGGAACGAGGGCTCAGAGAATGTCATGTCAGTTTGGGAGGAGCTTTACATTCCTGCTCCAGTGTCTCCTACTTCCTAGTGCAGGCATTTGTCCATTCCCCAGAGAAAGTCCAGTCAGGGCCAACAGCCTCTGTGGATGTTTTGTGATAATTCCTCTCACACACGAGCCAAATCAGGCAGCGGCTGGAGTCTCCGAATAGTTTCTTGCTCCAGCTGCACCTTTTCCTGTCATGATAGTGAGGCAATTCCACTGAGACACTTAGCACTGTATGTTCCATTCTATGCAGCCGATGAAGTGGGCTGTAGCCCACAAAAGCTTATGCTCAAATAAATTTGTTAGTCTCTAAGGTGCCACAAGTACTCCTGTTCTTTTTGCAGATACAGACTAACACGGCTGCTACTCTGAAACCACACAGCACTAAGTCTCCCATTCATGGAATTCAGGGTGTGATGTCACCTATCTATCTAATCTAATCTAATCTAATCTAACCTAATCTATCTATCCCCATGCACCCCCTCTATCTAGCTATCTGTCTACCTAGCTATCTATCCCCATGCACCCCCTCTATCTAGCTATCTATCCCCATATGCCCCCTCTATCTATCTGTCTACCTAGCTATCTATCCCCATGCACCCCCTCTATCTAGCTATCTATCCCCATATGCCCCCTCTATCTATCTATCTATGGTTTTGCTAAAGCACCCCTCTCCCAAATATCTAAACCTTGTGTCTGCTTTAACCTGTGGGAATGGCTTCACAATGTCAGAGGTTTCTATGCTGGAGATGATTGGTGGCCCAGCTGCAGGATCTCTCTTTAAGGAACTGAACTTCAGTAGTGATTCTTCTGCCTTCAAGGGCATTTTGAAAATTGCAAAGCTTTTTTCATCCATGGTCACTGTAGTTCCAACCCCAAAGGCCCTCTGTCCAGATACAAGGATGCTCCTCTCAACCACATAGGGAGTTCTGTTCTAAGCAATGCCTGCTGTTCTGTAATCTATCTGATTTAATTATCCCAATTATCCTACACATGCAACTCCAAGCCCAGATAGACTTTATGGCCTAACGATCTATCTTTACTGGGAAGACAAGTATAAACCTTTTCTTCTGGTTAGTGCTAAACTAATCAGCCTCGCAGGTAAGTTTACAATTTTGCATGCAGCCCGGCACTTTGGTTATAAATGTTTCATTTTGCTGCTGTTTCGGTCACTCTGCTTTGCAGGATTGATATCAATCCTCATTCAAATCAAAGTTCTTCTCAAACATGCTCCAGTGAAGTGGAATTTGCTGCTAAATAAGGTGTTATTAACCTAGCTCTCCAGTTCCAGGCAAGGAATAAGCTTTGCCACTGAAACTATTCTTCACTGATGAACTCTGCTTAAATAGCGATTAGCAGACATTCCAGTAGCAAGACAAATGCAAAGTCTGTGACCTTTCAAGCTCTCAGCTGCAGAGACACACATTTAAGATCTAAATGCGTTTTCTATTGCTTGTTCCAGGCGTTCACCAAACAGTGATTTTTATGGCTCTTCTCTTCAACATGTAGTTTTTAATCATTTCCATTTCTGTTTCCTTTGGTTTTACTCCCTCATCTGCATGACGCTGTCTCAGACCATTTTTGAAAATAGACGTACTCAGCCCCGGACAGTCCTATTCTTTAGACTTAGTGTTGGTCGTTGTCCATGACATGAGAATATCAACTATTTTGTACAAGTCTGGATACTTCAATGGTATATGATACACCAGCCGGATTTGTGTGAACTGTGCAAAATAGACCCACAGTTATTTTTATGCCAAACCCTTTCTAATGGGTTTGCAAGCCCAGAATTTCAGACAGAGATGGTTTTGAATGAACCTGGGTTTCCACAGGCAGAGCTTGAATATGAGGCATTTGCTCAAGCTCATTTAGGCACACATGGGTTGGGTGCAAACGGAAGTGGCACTAGTGGCCATAATGGAATATGTCATACATCCGACGTGCCCTGTGTGACGTTACCTATTGGATGCTGTTTGAGGGGGGGAAACGTCAACATCATTCATTTTAGTGCACTTTGGTAACCAAAAAGAAACATTGGGGGGGAGGGGAGAGATCCAAAATTTCAGATTTTTGAAAATTTTTCAGTTTTTCAAAAATCAAAACTGGGAGAAAATTGTATTTTTTGACAAAAAACTAAAACTTTAATCAAAACTAAAATTTCACCATGAAAAATGTTTTTTTTAACTGAGCCCAACTTTTTTAACCGAGTGGGAAAATTTTGACTAGTTTTACAATATGACAAGCAAAGAGAAAATACGAGCACGATGCTGCATTGTGCCCACATGTGGCAATATAAGAGAGGAACAGAAGTATACCACAAGCCAGCTTATCTGGCCGGCTGCCTGCAGCATGTGCTACAGTCATGTCTTCCTTACCTGCCTCTTGTTCAGCCATGAAAGCTCAGTGCAGAGGAGCAAACCTTACCAAGAATATTACTTTACAGACCATCTTGCAGAGGCAAACTGTGCTTTTGTACTGTGATCACTAAAGTGAGATAATGCAAAGAGAACATATGCTGTCTTCAAAGGCTCCTGGGGAGACAATGGGGTGGGGGTGGTGCTGGGCCTGTGTTTAGTCAGACACAGACAGCACAATCTTTACCTACTGCTGTAAATTTCCTCTGACAACATTTGTATGTCAGTTTTGTCTTACCTCTCTCAGACAGCACCAGCCTCTAATGCAAACCCTATGTATATACAGTATGTACAGCAAAATAATAGAATTTCTCATGTAGAGGGGTGGGTGAGGCAAGTTAAAGGAGCAGCCTGTCAGTAATGCATAGGACAGGGGAGCAGAAGACATGGGTCGAATCCCAGCTCTGCATGTAGATGTATTAATGCTTAAATACCACAGCAGTGATGAAAGCTGCAGAAATGTCTTTGTGAACAATTATTTATTTGCACCATAAATTCTCTTGAATGATAACAATAACACTTCCAGTTACACAGGACTTGTTACTGCAATAGTATATTAACTGTTAGCTGCAGCTGGGCAGAGAACAGAAATTCCATTTCACAGAGCACTTTGAGATTTCAACATTTGTTTTCATCCCAATTCAGAACAAAACCTGAAAATTGTGAAATTTTCCATGACAGGAAATTTTTAAAAAAATCAGGTCAATCAAAACATTTCATTTCTACAAAATCAAAATGTTTCCTTTCTTTTTAAATGCTTTGCATTTATTATAATCTAAAATAATTTCAAAACAAAAAGTCATTTTGAAAGGAAAAAAAATCAAAACATTCCATTCCAAAAATGTCAAAATCTGATGTTTCGACATTTGTCTAAACATTTTTCCATTTTTTCCTCTTTTGAAATGAAATTTCAGCAATATTGACGCGGTTTCATGAAGCATTTTGATTTTGATGGAACTGCACTTTCTGACAGAAAGCTCTTCCGTTGACATTTTTCTGAGCAGCTCTACTTTTGTCCATGTAAACGTAGAATAACCGAAGAAGATTTCTGTAACTTAAGGTTATAAGGTAATAACATGACAAAAACCAACTCACTGAGGAGCCCGGGTAATATTAAGCCGAGTGCCCTACGTGCATACCATGGGCCACAGAACTTTAAAGGTGTCCTGAGCTTGGGTTCCTTTCTCAGGAAAACTTACCAATGAGGTGGGAAACTTGTCTGATTGAGCAAAGCCAGATCAGTCCATGAATCTCAAGGTGATAAACATCTGTTTAATTCTATCATGGTCAAGTAGTTTGAGCACCAGACAGTCAATCAGGCCTGAGTTGCTCCTGGCTCTGCCACTGACTGGTGTAACTTTGGATGAGTTCCTTCCCCTCACTCTCTCTCAATTCCTCATCTGTAAAATAGGGATAATGATCCATAGTGGTGAAGTATTTTCAGATCAGCTGACAAGAAGTATAGCAGCCCTGCTTCCCCCACATATTGAGCTTAACTTTAAAATTAGGCTTTTGAATAAGTGTCACAAGTTACTGGGCTTGTTATAGGCATAACTGGATGAAATTCTGAGGCCTGTGTTATTCAAGTCGGACTAAATGATCTAAACGTACGGCCTGAAAATCAACGACTCTATGAATATATCTTGCTGAAGAGTGGCATATCTGAGAGCTAAGAGCTATGATTATTAATTTTTAAATTTATAAAACCTTAGAATGGCCAAACTGAACTGCAAGTTTCAGCAGCAAATAGGAGCCTTTAATGTAGATGTGCATCTCCCCACTCTACCTTGTCACAAACAAGGACATGATAATTAGATATATTTTTAAAGGACAAAATTATTTTATTTGTTTCCCTGCCAGTTTTCATGAGGCCATCAGTCATTCCTCACGGAGATAACATTTTTTATGTACATTGACAGGATAAATTATATGGTTCTCATTCCAGCAAATCAACATTACTATGACATTATCTCTTGCAAAATGATGCCTGAGCACATCATAAATTCCAGTCAGGTTTATTAGATCTGTCTTTTCTTCACATGTTTATTTTCTCCAAAGTTGTGGTGTTTTTTTCTCTAATAAGGAATTGGGGGGGTTGATTTTCTATAAAACAAAACCACTGAATTAATGCCTTGGATGTTCACAGACTTTTCATTAGGGGGAGTTACTCGGTCTGACCATAATACACAGTGATAAATGCTAGATGAATGCTCACTCAGAGATATTATGACACTGGTGATGAATGGAAGCCGCTGAGGTGCTTTGTAAGACTGAGAAAAGAGGCAATTTAACCTGAGCTTTTATAGCTGTTCAGGAACCTGTGAAAATTTTTGATGAAAATGATTTTCATCATTTTCCTGCATTGTTTGCAGGTTTTCATCAAAAAATGAAAATTGAAAAATGTCAGTTTTAAACAACTGAAAGTTAAAATTTTCCTATTTGGGGGGGGGGGAGGGTTTGCAAGTGAAAACTGAAAAAAATCAGTGAATCAGACAAACATTTTGGTTTTTGACAAACAACCTAAATTATTTAGTCAAAAACAGACAATTCCCATGGAAATTTCAGGTTTGATGAAAAGGCCAATTTTTGGTTAAAAAAGAAAAAGAAAAAATCAAATGTTGACCTTCTCTACTAGTTTTAACTCAGCAAACTAGACTAACCACCTCTATTGATGTCAACAGCACGGCTTGAACCTGGAAGTCGTATGTTAAGTACATCAGATTCTATCATTCAGGCTAAAAGACTAATTCTATTAACTGCAATCAACAGGAGCCTCATTAAACTCATCTTTAATCTACCCACTATGAGGGAACAAAGACCCAAACCCATAGATTACATTGGGAGGCAGTGTGGCCTAGTGGATGCTGTCATACCAGAGAACTGTTCTATTCCTAATTCTGCCACTGGGTGGTCTTGGGTCCTTCACCTCTCCGTGCCTGAGTTTTTCGAACTGTAAAATGGGGATAATGATATTCACCTCCTTTGTAAAGTGCTTTGAGAACTATGGAAGAAAAGCATTGTATAAAAGCAGGGTATTATATTCTATTATTTTTACTGTGTCAGCTTTCAGGGTTAAGTGGTAAGTGAGTAGAGACATCAGAAAACCAGGCTCAGTCATTTTATTGATTGAAAGTAAAGTCAGCCTTATACAAAGGTTAATACATTATCAAGCTGAGAACAATCTTGCAGCCATTACATTTTCACTCCATTCCAAATTATGTATATTTGTCTTCCTGTTGTTTACGACACATAGAAAATTCCATACATTCCACACCTTTTCATATCTAGGTTTTGTACATAACATTCCAGACGTTAGTGGACTGTAGAGATATCTGCACTAACTGTACCTAGCATGCTATTCGTATTGGGGAAACCTCAATAACACGCATCTTGCTTCTGACAGAGTTTGTCTATCTCCCGTGTAGTCCGTCAATTCGACGATGACATTTTCATGCTCTCTCTTTTTGTGGATTCTGAAGTGACTCTGAAGTCCAAAGCATGACACTCATGTCATGAGCAGATCGGGCAGACAGAGTCATTGGTGAGCGTCTTGGTAGCTTTAGCAGTGGTATGATGCTTTTCCCTGGCAGCTAACAATCAATTATTTCTGTCCTCTTCAAAGGCGTGGAAAGCTCTGAGTGTTGTGTGTCGCCAGGCTGATCTATTTGAGACAGACTTCTCGAGATCATCCGGTTTAACTGCACCAAAGTGTGTGCTGCTCTCAGTGCTGTCCTTGTCGCACTTTCTGAAGTGGCCTTGATTCTGATGTCCTTGTGACAAAGAGCAAAAGTTACAACAAATTCACTACTAGTCAATTTCCACAATAAAGCTTAGCATGGGTACAAAGTATGCTGGGAGATTTTAAGTAGCTTAATGCACTAACTACCGGAAGCCAGGGGGCTACCTGGTCAATTCCTCTCTCCGTCATTTCTTTTGCGGGCGGGATTGCAGGATGCCCTGCTTCACCACTTTTCCTCCTCTTCCTCCCCTTTAGCCAAGGATAGCTGGACATGGCTCCCCCAGCTCCTCAGCACCACTCCAAAGGTTGGGTCATTCACAATGCTCAGGATAGCACTCCTCTTCCAGCCCATGATCTCCGATCCGCTCCGATCCTCCAAGCTGCTTTGTATCTGATGGCTCATCGGGCGATACTTCATCGTCTCTTCCCTTCTAAAAACTGCCTAGTGCTGCTCCATGGAGATGGGCAGTTGCTGCGTTTCACGCCTGAGGCCGTGGTTCTGAATCCTGTGTGTAGCTCATATCAGTTTACTATGATTTTAAAACACTTTGGGAAGCGAGGCAATAAATCAAGGTAGTTACATTTCACAGCTCACGTGCTGGCCATGTCCGTGCAGCCAACACTAGCCGCAGCAGTAGAAAGTATGTAGCATTGATAAAGCAGCTGCTTTCTCCCCTTCTGCCTTGTCCTAAGAGGCGTTGGGCACCTGCATGTCCTCTTGATGTCAGTGGAAGATGCAGGTGCTCAGCACGTCTCAGGTGCAGTTATTAGCAAAAGGGCACCGATCATTATGAATGATCATTATTTTATGTATTGATTTTCACAATCTGCTCGGCATTTTCTCAGCCATTTTGTCAGCAAATATTTGAAGAAAACCTTTACAGTAGAGAAACTGTCCATCTTTGCACCGCGCCTGGGCTCCCTGTTCTGTTGGAAAAATACAAATCCCCGAGACGATTAGCTGAAACCAACAAAATAAACTCATGTATAATGAAGACATGAAACCTCGGAGGGTTGTAAATGTCACTGCCAGTTAAGAGGCTGCCACAAGGCAAAAGGCCTGAAAATGAGATTTCGAAATGAACTGGGAGGATCACTGGCATTCAGCAGAGATGAGCCCAGTCTCGGTTCTCAGCCAGCAGGGGCCAGTTTTAGAAGCCAAATGATAGTGTCAGCAGTCCTGGTAGCTCTTGGCCGGGGTTCTCCACAGACTCTCTTCAAGCAGAAGCCAGGGGGCCTCAATATATTTGTAAATTAACCAGCCTGAAATATTTCCATCACACAATATACATAGGTGCTACCCACAATATCCCTACATTTCTCGTCATAACAAGGGGAGTCGTTATCTCTTATTATGACATCTATTATAGCGAAAGGGAAAAAAGAACGTGCTAAGTGCAATGTGGCAGTAATATACAGTGGTTATTGGACTGAATGAGCAGCCTGATGCTATTGTAACTGATTGGGGTGAATGGGGATTCCAAAGCATTTTTACATCACAGGTGTAGAATATAGCCATGATAACATAATTATACTATCATTATAATATAAGATCATTCAATATATATTTTCATCAAAGGTTTTCAGATTTGAGGCTGGACAGGTGGGGGGATTGAATTGTTTTTAAAATTTATTTTTTCAGGAGAAAGAAGCAGAAAAAATAGCATTTAGAGCTGGATTTCCTTGTACAGTGCTAGAGTTGAAAGAAGACAGAGTTTTCTCAACTCCCAATTGCAGAGGGAAGGCCGGGCCAGCCAGCCTGGTGCTCTCAGTGTTGTTTACAGTTCCTGAGTCTCATCTATAAGTGACGACATGCTCTCCTGCTCTGAGGGTGCACCTATTCCAGTGGGCTGGAGACCCTCCCAATTGGTGGAGAATCTCTCTGCCATGTCTTACCAGCCTATTTAGAATATTTCATTTTCCCCAAAGTTTATTCGCAGGCTTGAAGAGTCACCAAATTAGTTTAGCATTTCTTCAGTGACAGCTATTATTTTATGGGGATTAGAGGCTGAACAGTTTGGACAGGAGATTTCTAATGAGAATGATTTCACCAGCCTTCCTCTACACTGAAGGTTTTTGTTTTCCTTTCCCATTGCTCTCATATGCATTTAGCAGCTGTGGGTGACACCCAGCTAGAGAGCCCTGATACATGGTCACAAGGGAGGTGATAAGTGGGTGCTGGAGTGATGCTCTGAGGAATAGAACCCAGCCTCAGTGGAGGCTGAAGAAAGAACAGAATCATCAGTGTGACATAACCCGAAGAACCTGAATCACCGAGGCCAAATGTGAATGAGCAAATACTCAAGTATGAATCGAAAATGAAGAAATGTGGGGAGTTCTGGAAAGCTGTCAGTGGGAGGATGTCTCTGGAGCCATAGCTTGAATTATGACACTCTCCTAATGCTCCTGGGTCCCAAACAGATAAATATTTTCAGGTAGATGGAGTTTTCACTCTCTGGAGGGCCTAGATCCTGTTATTCATATTCTCAGGGGGGCCTATATGGACTTGGGGAGCCTGGAGGTCTCTACAGAGAAGATGATCTCTCTTTAAATGGGTGAAGAATATAGAAAGGATGAGAACTCTATAAAATGGGCAAGCAAACGTTAGATACCATGGCCAAGATTTGTGAAAGTGACTAGTGATTTTAGGTTTCTAACCCGAGATGCCTTTAAAGGGCCTGTTTTTCATAGAGTCTAAAGCCAGAAAGAACAATTATGATCATCTAATCTGACCTCCTGCATAACAAAGGCCACAGAACTTCTCTGAAAAAATTCCTGTGCTAATTTCACCCTCTGAAATGCAGGCCCCTTTAAACTTTCTCAAGTCTAGCATGCAAATACTGAAGCACTCAGTTGCACCTGTCACTTTTGAAAATCTTGACCTAGATAGAAGTGTGGTGTGGGTAACCATATGAATTAATGATCCCCTCAAGGAAGAAAACTCACTAAGAATCCTGCTGTTCAGAATAGTTTTGAGAACAAAAGGGACCAGTAAGAATTGTCTATTTTGCCTTCCCTCCCACCCCACCAGCCTGCCCTCTAGCTCCCATACTTTTGAAATGACATTTCAATAAAGAAAATCGGTGATTAATTCTAATAATATGATGCTTTCATCCCATCCCATAAATTGTAGCCGACTAAGAATGAAATCAATAGCGTATATGAGATAAATGGAACTGAGCAGAAAATTTGCAATGTACAGTTCATTTGGCAAATTTAGTAAATTTCCTCTATGCAAATTCTCCATGGCTTTTTACTCATTTGTCCAGTCACATTAAACTGATGAATATTTTATGGAAACACATTTCAGACAGTGGGATACCCACAGATCTTTCCCTCTACTGGATATTTGCAATCCCATATTTGGATTCTGGGATTGGTCACCCGAGTCAAATGGTATCGTTTCTTTTTTCTGGTTGGCTGTCCTGACCTTTATAAATGACTGCCACTTCTTTCAGTGGAAATGAATTTCATTTTGCAATTAAATTAAACCTGGGCTTCGGGCCCCACATTGGCTTCCTGAGAACTTGGGTGACAAAAGAATTTCTCCCACCTGAATGTGCACAAAAAGTGAATTGCTGGGCTGGTTGCTGGAATTCATTTAATCACAAAACAAACTTCGCTTCTAATGTGGTACCATCAACATGTTCACTGATTTTTTTCCCCTAAGGATCAGTGTTTTCTCATCCTCCTGACTGAAATTATGGGGTGCCAGGCTCCTGGCAGGGAATTCTCTCTCATTAAATGAGAGAGAAGTATTTTAAGGATACCAAAGTTATAGCAGATCAGGAAATTTTAAACAGAGCAAGGCAGGTAGAACCTTGCTAGATCAATAGTGCTGCAAACTACAAACCATCTTCAGTCTGACAGTGCTGCCACCTGCTGGTCTTTTCATTCTTGTCTGGTTGTGACACTGTAGCAGTGTACAAAGCTGGATTAGCACTGCTGATTCCGGAATGTAAAGTTAGTATCTAAAAGTTGTTTTATTTTTATTTTCTTCTGTGATTATATCCTATAGGTTCTAGTTTGTTACAATCTCCCCTTTGCTATGTTATTGGATTCTATTATCCGACAGAGTAGGAATCTGGGAACCTAGCAAACTCAGATATCCTGGAGCTAACTACCTGGAAAGGGCTGGTGACATCGCTTTTCTGGGCCATATCCTGAGTTGGTGTATATCCGCTTAGCTCCACTGAAGTCAACAGACTCACTCCAGCTTGCACCAGCTGCAGATCTGGCCTTATCTTCCAGATTTGTTAGTATATCACAGCCCTCTGGCCAAACTGTATTCTTGCAGTCCTAGTCAAATAGCTTAAGTGCTGCTAATATGCTCCACTGAAAGAGCTGTAATATGTAATCTTGTTTTGAAAGAATAACATTCTCAAAGGTTTCCCAGCTACGGTGTAATCAAAGACAAAACTGGTTTTCAGAAAGCTGAATCTACAACTTGGGCTGAATTGTGCCCGTAAGAGTAAATGGATGGTGGTAACAAAGAGAAGCTTTTGGTTCTTATTAAGTTCCAGCCGGAATTTCTTTACTGCATTAACATCATGTACTGGTTAGAGAAATGCAATGTGACTGATACCTAGATACCACTATGAGGGGAGCTCTAGGAATGTCTTCTTACGTATATTCCAAAGAGATTGCTAATAACATTTTGCTTTTTGCTTAGATCATCAAACTTCTAGTACATTTACTGAAAAGGACTAATACGGAATTTTTAAAACGGAACAACAAATCTTGTGCACTCAGAGGATGGCCTGGGCCTGACACTCTTCTCCTTTTATTCTGTTGTAACTCCATTGGGCCAGATCCTCCGCTGATGTAACAGATGTAGCTCCACTGAAGTCAACAGTGACTTCTGCCAGCTAGGGATCAGATCTATACATTTTAGCTAAATTTCTCCTGCTTAGCATGAGGAGAATTAGGCCCATTGTTTAGTGTACTTGTACCAGTTCCCTGTATTAGAAATGAGGCCCATGACACAGCGTGTTTCTCTTTCAAAGCTGCATAGTTCTGACACCAGTAACCTTTAGCTCTCAAATTGAAGGCTGCACAACAGACGATTCCACCAGTAGGGCTGGAGATGCGTTCATTTCACATGCATTTTTTTAAGGTACAAAAATATGTCATTCCACCTCTCATTATCCACTTCATCAGTCTCAAACTGTCGGGCTAATTACCCTCACCCACTCTTCCTCCTCCTCTGACAAAGTTAAATAACAAACAGCTGCTGTCACCCTTTAGGGTACCTGTTCTGCTGAGCTGTATAACTTATGGAAATGAACTCAATTAGAGGCTTTTAGAGCAGAACTTCTGATTACTCCAAACCATAACTTTTATTTTTCAACAATTTGGTCCTGTCATTGAGTCTGAGAAGTTTGATGCAATGTAAGTGTTGAGTGGCTTCCCCTCCATAGGTCTAGCTTGGAATATCAGGGAGGCCTTGGAAAAAGGGAATTGCCTTTCTATAGTGTCGTGACTGGACGCGGTTGTGTTTTGCGGTGGCACTGGTAACCAAAGAGGATTTTGGTGTTTGCAAGGGAGCCAATCACTCCTGTATTCACACAATGGGTGAAATTCACCCTCATGTGGAGAACAAGTAAATGGGCTGTGCATGGGATCCACTTACAGCCTTTTCTGAGGACCAAAGTGATACCTAAACCTTGTTCTGGCCTTTTGCACGGGGATGAATTTCGGCAATGTGAATGTAGGGCCATATTGTTTTCAGGCCCAAGTGTGAATCAAACCTCGGTAAAGACCTAAAGACAAAACTGAAAGGAGGATTTGCACCCTCGTGCCTTTTCTGCCTGGCCTAAATAATCCACTCTGGTGGCTACACTTTTCCAGGACAGGAAACAGTCAGGTCCAGAATACCTGTCCAGAGTCTACAGCAGGGGTTGGCAACCTTTCAGAAGTGCTGGGCCGAGTCTTCATTTATTCACTCTGATTTAAGGTTTCGCGTGCCAGTAATACATTTTAACGTTTTTAGAAGGTCTCTTTCTATAAGTCTATAATATATAACTAAACTATTGTTGTATGTAAAGTAAATAAGGTTTTAAAAATGTTTAAGAAGCTTCATTTAAAATTAAATTAAAATGCAGAGCCCCCCGGACCGATGGCCAGGACCCGGGCAGTGTGAGTGCCACTGAAAATCAGCTCGCGTGCGATAGGTTGCCTACCCCTGGTCTACAGCCTAGTGGACCTTTCACCAATAGTCATTTCACATGCCTAAATTCCAGTTTGCACATCCAAACACAGGATTAGCGGGCCTGCTTTGGAAAACTGGGACCTGTGTGTGTATGTACACACTTAGGGCACGTCTTCACTACCCACCGGATCGGCGGGTAGCAATCGATTTATTGGGGATGGACTTCTCGTGTCTAGTGAAGACGTGATAAAATCGATCCCCGATGGCTCTGCCGTCGACTCCGGAAATCCACCGCGGCAAGAGGCGGAAGCGGAGTCGACGGCGGCGCAGCCGCGGTCGACTCGCCGCCGTCTTCACAGCCAGGTAAGTCGACCTACAATACGCAACTTCAGCTACGCTATTCATGTAGCTGAAGTTGCGTATCTTAGGTCGACCCCCCCACGTAGTGTAGACCTAGCCTTAGAGACCTCTTTGTGTGTGTGTGCGTACACATGCAGAGACCTAGGCAAATATTTGTAACATCCACAATTATATAAGAAGGATTTGTACAAATGTAGAAGTAATAAAACACACCTGCTCCAAGGCATAGGCCAACCACCATCTGCCAGGCAAAGAACAACATGAAATAGGCACTAGTCCAGGAATCAGGAGACAGTGACAGTGTCTGACTACATGCATGTGCAACTTCCAGCACAATGGGGTCCTAATCTTGGTGGGTGCCTATAGGCACTGCTGTCCTACAAATAATAGTCTTGGAGACGCACGCTACTCTGTAATTGTGCACTCCAGGGTTTCTCGCACCTTCCTATGTGATATCTGGAAGTCACCAGTGTCAGAAACACAACAATGGATTAAACAGCCCCACTGGTCTGATTCAGTAAGTCATTTCCAACATATAACACACACACACACACACACACACACACACACACACACACACACACACACTAAGCATAGACACAGATCATTCATGCTATCCTTGACTGGGTAGACCAACTCTACACAAAAGGAGTTTTTAGGAAGGGAAGGATATCTCCTCTGAGTCTACAGTGGAGAATTGCTAGGAAGGCAGATGGTAATCACCCAAGTGAGAATTTGTCCATGACCACAGCTGGAAAGGGTCGTAGGGTATTTACTGACCAGGAGGTATCAGGAAGGGCCTCACTTTTATGCTTCATCTACCACAAGTTTAAATCTAGCCTGTGCTCTAGCATAACATGAGAACAAGAGCAAAGGCAGAATGGTAGTGAGTCACCCAATACAATTTATTTACTCCTTTGAAGGGATGGGCCCATTCCATAGCTCAGGAGTGAGTCATGAAGGTCATTGTCTTAAGTACAGAAATAAATTGTTACATATGATATCACTTCCCACACTTTGTTTATATTGTTATTACCAATGTGTGGTGTTGTATTATTAATACCAAGTATCCCATTACTTGATGCTTCATTATTTTGCTAGTTTTATATGAATGACAATAAAAATAAATATTTTAAAATAAGTAACCAATCATGAAATCTCTCAGTACTAACAGTGAAGAATTAATTCAGCATTAATGCAAATGTGATGTGACATTTATGCAGGATCGGAAGCACACTGTAACTTACTAACTAATGAGTGGGCTGTTAGTAGAGAGGATATAGATTGAACACCTTTACGTTAGTGGGACTATCTGGAAACAGAAATATGACAGGCACAACTGAGAGCTCTTCCGTCTGAAGGGTAGAAGAGAGCATTTCCAAGAGCCTTAAGAGTCAGCCGATGTTCGATTTATACTGAACGAGCCAGATCTCCAGCGGGTGCAAATTTGCAGAGCTCCAATTCTAGGTCAGCTCCTCAGCTGGTGTAAACCAATGTAGCTCCACGGAAGTCAACAGCACGATGCCGATTTGCACCAGCTGAGGCTGTGGCCACGAATCTGCTCTCACTTACTCCAGTGTAAAGCAGGAGTAACTCCATTGGAATCACTTGTTATACCAGTGTCAATGAGATGAAAAGCAGGCCCTTGGTTCCTAATTTGGCACTGCAGCCTATGCTTTGATTCTGATCATTTTAGGTTTTCACCTAATATCCACAAACCCCAATCTGTCTGGATTTCTGACACATCTTTCTCTAAGTCGCACCCTCCTTTCTGCCTCTTTTCCACAGGCAATGTTGTAATTGCTGCAGAAGGGCATCATCCAATTCCCACTGAACTCAATGGGGAGATTTCAGCCGGAGCTGGATCACAGCCACAGCATTTAGTAGGCGTCGCAGGCAATTTAGAAAAATTGGTTTGCTGAAATATTAACACAGCTACAAGATAGACAAGGAAAGTGCTGGCTTATTCCAGATTTCCACCCACACCACTCCGAGCAGGTTAGAGACAACAGCTCACAGCCAGACCTGAACTTTGCAGCATGAGTCTCTCTAGGAATAAATTTTGCTGAACATTTTCAATCCTCAAAAATGATTCCATCTGAATTATGGATGAAGGTCCAAGTCAGACGGTTCTTATTTTATCTGCCCAACTTCAGCCAGCCCATTGCCTTTAACTCATGGAGGATGCAGATATGCTGTATAAAAGCACAAGTTATGGCATGATTCAGGGGAGGTGACTTGGTCTAACTAGGCATTATCTAACTAGCCAAGCGCCCGTCACTCTAGGATCTGAGCAACTCACAGGCAGTAAAGAATTTAGCTTCACGGCCCCTTGGTGAGACAGGAAAGTGCTGCTCTCCCCACTTTACAGATGCGGGAGTGTGGCACTGACAGACTGTGTGATTTGCCCAAGGTCACGCACAGCAGGGCAGAGAATCCAGGTCTCCTGAACCCCATTCAGTGGCTTCACCACGAGATCCTCCTTCCTCCCTAAAAAACACGAGTAGCCCTAAGCTGTTTTCACTTAACCAAGGGAAAGATTTGCTTGTAGGAATTGTCTGGCCCTGGCCAGAGCACGGATCAATGTTTGTGACCTAGAGGTTGTCAATGGGCAGAGAATAGCTCTCTGCTATTTACAGGTAAAATCGTGTATTTTCTTCCTAATGAAACGTTCAGCTCTTGATTCAGTCCCTCATTCTGTCCCCCATTATCATGCACTCCTCACTGCACAAGAGCGCAATCACACATTTCAAAGGGCTCCAATGAAGTTGATCGAAGATGCATGGGGAATGTTTTTTTTCCCCCTGACAATAGCTGTTGTTAAGGCTTTTGTGCACGGCTCTTCAGCTTCTGAGAAATGAGTGTGTAATCTCCATTCCGACTTGCAAAGGAAATAGAAAATCCATACAGGCCTTTTTAAACCTATGGATTTCCAAAGCTAATATATTGCTTTATTCACAAGGGGGATGCTGAACAAAATGATAGGCCCCTATTGAAAGCCGAGCATGCTGCTTCCCCCTTTCACCTGGGGTAGGCACTACAGAGTGCGTTTAATTGGCATTTGCAATGAAGGCGCTCGGTGAATGGGAACATTAGTACTGAGTGCTGGTGGTGCACAAGAGGTGTGTGTTAGTTGCGATTTCTTTTGCCGGGATAACCAGGAGGTCGGACTAGATAATCTAATGGCCTGTCTGGCTTTAAAATCTATGACTCTTTTTGCATCCTGCAGGTTATTAGAGCCCGATCTTTGAAGCCCGTGGAAAGACGCTCTTTGATTTGTGAAGCTATATCAGGCCCAAAGATGAGCTCCAGGAGGTGAAAGTCCTGCAGATAAAGCACTTATCCTTGGATGGGTCAGAAGCTCAGTTCCTGCGCACCTTCTTTAGTGGCGCAGAATCTCCTTTGATGAGGATCATTTTGGTTATTTACTTTACGTGTCCTTTAAAGTTCTCTTTAGGGAAAACCCTAAAAATAAAAATTGCTAATAGAGTTAAAGGTGTGAAATGAAGGATCCTCCCCAATGTTGCAGAGGACGTGTGCTTTAGAAATGGGAGGGCTTTGAGATTAAATCTGAGTCACAAGAGTGAAAGGTGAAATCCACCCCATGTATTAATGAAGCCCTAGTTTCAGAGCTTTAGGAAGATTTAAATGATGCATGGTCCCTATATTGAACTGACTGTAAAGTGGGTCCCAGTTTAGATTGGATTAGTTACTGGAGCATTTAGATCAAGTAATAACATTGACACAGAAATCTCAGCCATAGAGTTACAGACAGTACAATACGATCAATCTTCTTTTGTAGCTGAGAATTAATCTTTTAACAAGTAATTAAAATATGGTTGGCTAAAGCAATATGTCTGAATAGGAAACCACAAAGGAGGGAATGGGGGCGGGGGGTGTTGGGATGGCAGCTGTAACATATGAATCCTGTTTTGGGTTTGAGATTTGCGATGTGTAGCAGGGAGTGGAGTGGATAATGAATGGCTAGAGGTCATGGTCTGAGACCTGCCTCATCCCTTAATGGGAAGTTGCAGTCCCTAGCCAAAGAAGTTACCAACAAGCGATAGCTTTTTTTAGAGCCTCATGGTTCAAGGCAATGGTTTGTGCTCAATGGCAAACTGCCATTGGCTTCATCGGGAACCTCTACCCAGGCTGGGACTAGGGCTCCAATCCGGCAAAGCATTTAAGTATGTGCTTAATTTTCACCACATGGGCAGTCCCACTGGAGTTAATTGGACTTAAAGTTAAGCACATGTTTAAAAACTTCACTGAATTGAGGCATTGGTACCTAGCCTGCAAACTTACCTGTATCCTGAGAAATGCATTTCTGCCCAGATTGCAAGACTTCTTTCAAGGTTACCCAGATGCTTTTATTTCTCTCACTTTTTCTCCTATTCAGTTTTATATTTCGTGGCCTGTATTCATTTATTTGAAGAAGTTCATTAGGACTTTTCCTCATTTAGAATTCTGGGCACAATATACAATAGTTAGCTTAATCAATGAGATACTACTTCTGAAAAACCTCCCTTTGCCCTGGTGACACACCTGCAGAATACGAACATTTCAGGGCTTTCTCTGCTCATCAAATATCTTGCTGCTGAATGCAAGCAGCTGGCTATGGGCAGAAGCCTCGCCCTCTGTGCCAAAATCAGTGAAGTACCAGAGGGGTGGACTGTGGGAGGGTTTGATTTCTATCAACACCATCAGAAGCCATTTGTGGTTTTGGAGACATGTTTAAAAGATGAATTGGTTGTTTGCAGAAAGCTGGAAAATGGTGCAGTTACATCTCACTGATTAGGAACCGTAGTAATTGTGCTGTATAAAAATTCAGGTCACCATTTAAAATACATTATTTTTAGCAAAACAAAAACTAGAGTGAAAAAAACTATTCTGAAATCCTAGTTGTTACAATAGAAGAGAATTATTTAATAACAATATTACACAATAAAGTCCAAAGATTGTTTTTAAGATTTCTTATTCTTTAGGTAATTAATGTAGGAGATTTTCCTTTCTTCTCTGTTTATATTTAGCTCAGCCCTTTGCAACAGATGTAAAATCATTTGAGCTAAATTTAAAGTCCCCCTAATTTCCTTATTACTCTACTAGCATTTCTAACTAACTTTACAGGCTTTAACAGGACAAATTAGAATCAGTGCTTCCTTTGTCTGCTTTAATAAGTAGTTGCCATTACTCCTGAGGTATTCTCAGGGCTGTGATCTTCTAAGTGCCTGTTTTCAATAGGGAAGATATAATTGTGGTTTTTAATGTTTAAAGATTAATTACATAGCAGCCCCTGTGCAAATCTGCAGCTTCCTTTCCCCCCTTGTTTGCAATTTAATGTTTTAAAATAGTTATGGGCGGCATCTAGAACTCTCCCACACCAAGGGATCCAGGCCAGTTACTCACACTGCAGTGTTTTGGTTCTGTTGCTCTTTGGAGAGCCAGGTATGTGGCTGGGTGAATAATCCATCTGTATTTCTTACCTGCTCTGTGGGACATTTCTGACATCCGTGTTAAACTTCCTGAGGGTGAAGCAAACCGTGCACAGAGAGGCAGCGGCTCCAGCTAGGTCTCATTTATGCCTGCAGGTGTTGCATAGACCTGCTGATGGCCCCTCTCTACACAGAGGTGGATTCCACCCTGTCAGAACAATTATAGCTGCATGAATTCCCACCCTCCCCTTCCCCTTGCTGTTCAGTTATTGAGAAGAGATGTCCTGCCACTGTCTGAACAAACCTACAACACAGCAAAACTGTCTCTCGTAGACATCGGTATGTTTATTGGAGGGTTCCCATCAAATGATCCATGACTGAGAACAGAGTCCTGCTATACCCGCCGTCCTGGTCCCTGAGCAGGCTGCCCCACTGGAATCCGCTTCCAGGCCTCCAAGTGTGCCCTTTTCAAATGGCAGCTCTGTACCTCCACTTCTCTGTAGCCACTCTTCAACTGGGTCTCTGGCTTCCATCCTGTTTGCCAGACACGTTATTTGCAGGCCAGTGAGGTTGGCATCTTCAAGTTCGCCCCAGGAGCCTGTGACAGCGGATTTTTGCAGGGAGGCAGAAGCAGTTTCTTCCAAACACAACATGATTTATTTTGCCCAACAGGTGCACAGAATTCAGAACAGCCAAAGAGACCTACACACATGGGCCCTTACTTAGCTTCAACCTCTCTATCTACACCTCAGTTGGGTCTGGCTTATTCCCCATCTCTGGGAGGGGAGAACCAGCCTATGCTGCTTGCAGCCTGCTCCTGCTGTCGCTGAGCATGTCCTCCCGCCTGTCAGCTTTTTCACTGATGCATCCTGGCCATCTCTCTGAGCACACCCCAACACCCCCACACACCCTTTTTGCCCAGGGCACCTTGTTAGCCCATTGAGATCTTTTGATCCTTGGGAAGAGTAAACCATCCTAGCCTGCTTAGAGTCAGCTGGGTAAAGCATCCCCCCAGCTGATGACCCAGCCACTGAGATCTTAACTCCTTTGAAGCTTGTGAGGCTGTCTCATCTGTGCCATTGTTTTACTTTTCCTGCTCAGCTCTGTAGCAACCCCTTTTACATCCTCCTTTGAGTTAGCTGCATGCATTGGGTCAGGCAGCAATATGCCACTGAACAGGGAAACTGAGTCATGCACAATATTCATAAAATAATCCTATATTTTCCTCACTACATCACACCCTCCATGTGAGGGAATTCAGGAACATGCCTGCCCGGCTGTCACTAGGAAAAGCACACAAGATGCACACGGTGCAAACCAGGCACCTGTCCTCCAGAGGAGGTTAGAACATGCTTTGATTTGCTTGATAAACAGACAGCTTCATGTGGGTTGGTGGAGGAATACCAGTACAGATGGGAGTGCTAAATGCACACGGTATTTAAGCAGCTCTGGCTGAGACACCCCCCCCCCCCCGCCTTCTTGAACAGCCCCATGGAAATGAATAGGGAATAATAATTTTTTATATATCTACAGCCATCCTAAAGACCTGAATCAAGAATTCTATCCCTCCTTTAGAAATCTAGAGGATAAAATAAAAGGACAGAAAGGTTCTCACCCTATCAAATTCGGTAGGCTTTTGGAGTAATTGCTATTACGTTTCTATAGAGCCCTATTAGTTTAATCTCTCTCAAAGCCCCTTTTCCATACATAGCACAGACAAGAAGGTGGCATTTTTGTTCCCCAGCTCTCAGGTTTGAATAGATTTGTTGGCATTCTTCTTCTTCAAAACATCCCCTTGTTCTCGCTGTATGAACGGAGTCTAGCGAAGCCTATGTAACATGGAAAATGCATGTAAGAAAGTTTATTTCCAGACAGATCTTTGTGCAGTGGGCTATGAGGATAGCAGTGTGTATTCACACACCAATCCCCACAGGCTGGGAGCTCTCAGGGGCTTATTTTTTATCTTGTGATTTTCAAGGCATCAGAGCACACAATTCCCCCTCCTCTCCCCCCCCCCCCCCCCCCAGCTGCCTCTGCTCTCATCCTAGCTGTACATTTCCTCAATGATACAGTCGCCAGCAGTTTAGGCTCCAGGCTTCTATGGACAGGAGGCAAAAACCCCTCAGTATTAACAAATGCCAACATGATGTGTGTTAATAGAGAGAGTTTTCACGTGTAAGATGCAAGGCTTTTTTTCGTTTTTTGCAATAATTTTTTTTTTAAATAATACTGCTTTGCATTTGCCTGCCTTCAAAGCACTCCTTGATACACACATTTGCCACTGGTTGATTGAGTCTCTCAATTTTGCTATTACAGCTAAACTAGGACATTTGCAATCATTTATTCATTGCATGTTTAAAGCATGAAAAAAAGGCATCCCAGGTTTTTAAAATAATGTTAAGTGTTCGTTTGTGACCAGCTGCAGAGAAATATTTGAAATCAAAATAAGGAGGGAGATAAAGAGTGGATTTGCTTTCTTACACCGCTGGTAAGAAACAATCTTTTTCCTCTCACTGTATAGTGTAGAATCACTTCACTCCTTGTAGTTACCTCCAGTGTTTTGAACGAACACAAAATGTAAAGGAAGTTACCGGAAATTCTCTGCTACATTGGAAAGTGAGTTAGGAGGAGCAGAATTTTCGCTCTCCATTTGCAGAAAGCCCAGCCCTTCTTTCTCCAGCTGACTGAGATCTCTGCAGGTGGTGTCCCCTCCTGGCCATTCTGGGGATTAACTCTGCATGGCTGATGCCCCCTCCTGGGGGGACACTCCATCTCTGTCTCCCTCTTCAGCCCCTCTCTCACTAGAAACCAGAGCATCCTCTTCGCGACTCGGCCCTTCCGGCCAGCTCACTCTGTGGTTTCCCCTTCCAGGGATGTGCATCAAAGTCCCTGCTCACCAGCAGTCTCCATCAGTCCTCCCAGAGGCTGCCCCCTCAGTGGCTAGCAGGGGAACCTGGACCCACCCTCTACTCCGGGTTCCAGCTCAGTGACCCTCTAAACAGCAGCCAAGTGTGGTTCCCTCCTGCACCCTGATGCCTTTCCCTGAGCCTCTTCCTCACCGCCTGGCCCGCCAGCCTCTCGACTCCCTCCTCCCAGAGAGTGACTGCAGACCACCTCCCTGCCGCCTCTGCTTCCCATTTCCTGTCTTCATAGACGTCCCACACCTGTCCCCACAGAGCTGAGTTTCCCCTAATCAGGGCTTTCCTCCCAGGCTTAATTCTCCCGGATTGCAGCCTAACTGGCTGACTGGGCCCACTTGGCCCAGTTCAGCTCTTGCAGGGCCAGTGTGGGGCGGATGCTCCTTCACATGGCTGCCTCATGAATCGATAGCATCGTTCACATTTTGACTGTGATGTCGTGTCATACCGCTTGTGTCACATCACATCATCTTGGGCTAGAGTTGCCAACCCTCCCGGTTTCGCCGGGAGTCTCCCGGAATTGCGCTCTACCTCCCAGAGGCTACTGAAGCCAAACTGGGAGATTTTAGTCCATTAAAAGTCCGGCGGCGCAGCGGGGCTCAGGCAGGCTCCCTACCTGCCCTGGCTCAGTGCTGCTCCTGGAAGCGGCCGGCACGTTCCTGCGGGGGCAGAGGGCTCCAGGCGCTGCCCCCGCCCCGAGCACTGACTCCGCAGCTCCCATTGGCCAGGAACTGCGGCCAATGGGAGCTGCAGGGGCGGTGCCTGCAGGCAGGGGCAGCACTCGGAGCCCCCGGGCTCCTCTAGGGACCATAGGGACATGCTGGCCACTTCCGAGAGCGGCGCAGGAGCAGAGCAGGTAGGACTTAGCCCCGCTCCGCCGCCAACCGGGAGCCACCCGAGGTAAGTGCCACCCAGCCCGAGCCCGCACCCCTCAGCCTCTCCTGCACCCCACTGCAGCACACTTGGGACTTAAGAGGAGACAAGAAGATTCTGGCTCCATAGACATCCCAAATTGCTCTTGCCCAATATATATATTCCTATATATATATCGGTATAGATAATCAATAATCCAGCAAGAAGCTCGATACATAACTGCAAAGATGTATACACAGAGTGGGAAGGTGAAGGGACTTAGTGGGGTCACAGCGCTCACTTGTTTCTCACAGGGACAAAGGCGTCACCCTGCAGAAGGCAAGCAGAGAAGAGGGCAGTGCTTTCCAAAACTCACTCTCTGCTAGTGAAAACAGATTTTCTTTAATTCAGTTCAGGACAAAATTGTTACTTTTTCCTCTGGCAAAGAAAGAGGGTTCATTTTTTCCTCCATCTGGAATGAGGTGGCAGTTTTCCCACACATGCACAAAGTGGAAGCATTCCCCTTTTGCCAGTTTCCCCAGTGGAAATAGCTTTTCCTCCAGCAGAAAACATCCAGGAACCGGAGGTGGCACAACCGAAAATTCTGCTGCTTTTAAAATGGGGGGCGGGGATGGGGGGGAGTGTGCCACTTTGCTGGCAGAACCTCTTAAAGTTCAACGAAACTGTCTTCACTCCTGCCGCAAGTGGTGGCAGGTCTGGGACATTCCTAGGGGAACGTGAGGGCCCCATGTGATCCCCGGAATACAGTGTCCCAGGTGGTATGGTGAAGAGTGGGTGTCGTGACACATTTATTCAAAGGAAACCACTACATACAGCACAATGTGCTAAAAATAGGTAACATTTCTCCATCTGTTCTGCTTGCGTTATAGCACAGAAAGCAAACTAGGCATCAAACCAGTTCTGTCTGCTGCTGCTGCAGGTGAGAAGACTGGAGGAAAGGAGGAAGGGTAGAGATGCAAGGAAAAGCACAAGATGGGGAAGGGCAAGAAATACACCAAAGGAAGTTAACCTCTTCTGAGCAGGGTCCAGGCCTTCTGGGTTGGTGCAGTGCCCAGCACGTTGTGAGAGCTATGGGAAAAGTAGTCAAGGACATTGAGGTCAATAGTAATTGGGACAAAATACAACATGGAGGGGATGGTACGATGGGCTAGCCTAATTTTGGCAATTAATTGATCTTTGTCTATTAGCGGTAAAAATGCCCAATGGCCTGTGATGGGATGTTAGATGGGGTGGGATCTGAGTTACTACAGAGAATTCTTTCCTGGGTGTTTGGCTGGTGAATCTTGCCCACATGCTCAGGGTTTAGCCAATCGCCATATTTGGGGTAGGGAAGGAATTTTCCTCCAGGGCAGATTGGCAGAGGCCCTGGGGGGTTTTCGCCTTCCTCTGCAGCGTGGGGCACGGGTCACTTGCTGGAAGATTCTCTGCACCTTGAAGTCTTTAAACCACGATTTGAGGACTTCAATGGCTCAGACACAGGTTTGATACAGGAGTGGGTGGGTGAGATTCTGTGGCCTGCGTTGTGCAGGAGTTCAGACTAGATGATCATAATGGTCCCTTCTGACCTTAAAGTCTATGAAGATCTATGAAGAAACTGGGTAATAATCATCTTCCCCCATCTTTCTTCCTGCCTGACAAGCCAGCCTATTCCAAGCCGGGGTGGAGAGAATGGGGAGCCGTGACTGTATCACCTCTTCTCTGCAATTGGGGGTGGGGGGGATAGCCCCAGTGCACGGAAGTGCCGCTAGGGAGAGAGGCAGCAGGCAGATTTTCCACAACGCTAAGCAGCCAGTGGCTCCATCATGGAAACTCTCACTCCCAGCACTGAGAACAATGGGGGTGCTGAGTGCTTGTAGAAATCTGGCCCTGCTGTCATAATGCACCATGGGGATTGAATGGCAACATTAGGGTTTGGGAGCACAGGGCCTGTGTGCCGCGTCCCCAAGGGAGAAGGCCACGCATGTACACGGTGAGAATTCTTGTCTGGATTCCCCGGTCCTCGGAGGAGAGCAGGAACTGCAGCAGCTGGGCTGAGAAGGAGAGAATCTTCCAGTGACGAAAGAGAGCCACTAAGCAAATTGTCTGGGGGAGATGGCATTGGGGATAGGGCGCAGATCAAAGAACCTGTGTGAGTAAGATGGCCCCGGTGAGTAAGGAGAAACCCTCCCTGCTGGATTGATGGAAGGACCCTTTCTCCCCCATCAGAAACATGCCTCATGCCAAGAAAGCCAGCCTCCCACCGGTGGCACGTCCCTTTCTCCCTGGGAGAGGAAAGATCAGGAGCAGCTGGGTCTGAGGCCTGTGCAGAGGAGAAAAGGGGGGAGGAACCTGCAAGTAACTCTGAAAACGCCTCAGGGGGATGGGGGGAGTCAAACTTGTTTGAAGGACAGTTCAGGATACCCCAACCTGCATAAAATATCCCGAATAAGCATTTCCAGACCAGACAATACCAGCACCCTGAACTCAAGGTCTTGTGAACTTCAGCAGGGATCTGTTCAGCTGATGGGACAGCTCAAACAGGAGCTTCCTGGTGTGCCCCAGCTTTGCTGTTTGCAGTCAGATTTGAACATACAGCTGCGGGGCTGGTGAGGGGAGTTAGTTTTACAAATACCTGGGGTAGAGGGGGGAAGGGTTATAGATAGGATTATTTTCATGAATAATAGGCAGGCAGCTTGATTTCCGTGGGAGACACTTGATAATTTTCCAATCTCCCCCGAAGCCCACCAGATAAATCTAAATTCTGTATAAAACTTAATTTCAACTTCATAGCTCAAACGTATGTGTTTACTTCAGGGAGTAAACGCTATTTGTGGTTTCCAGTACAATGCAGCTCATAATTTTTTCACACCTCTCAGAGCAGGTGACAGCTTGCTTGCAAAGTCTAATTCATTCTCGCTCGGTGCACAAAGCTGTGTTTTTAATGTATGCGCAAATAACACATCAGAATAAGGTTATAGACAGAAGAATCCCTCCCTATGCCCAGAATATGCATTTTCTGGAAGCAACCATCCAAAAAGGAAAGCCATACAAAAGTAGACACCTCAAATTGGCGCAATATTGAAAGATAACAATGAGTGGGCCTCACTCTATAATTTCCTCTTGGACAGAGCCACTTTTTACTTAATTGCAGGAAGGATTGTTATGCTAATTGTCATTGTGCACTGAGTTAATTCAGCAGCACTGAACGTCTAAATTTAGCTTCCCATTTCCAAGAGGCTGATCCCTTCTGAGCCACCCGAATGGGAGAACGGGATAAAAGGGTATTTCTGCATGAAGCTGGAGGGAGCTTTGCCCTCTCCTTTGCTGCCGTGCAGTGAGAGACCAGCCGTAGGCAGCAGGACCCCCCACTTTGTGCAGCAGCTAAATTGTAAATTCCACCAAACAGATTAGATTTGGTTTTAATTGTGGCAATTCTGTCAATCTTAGGGCTTCCAGGGACCTGCCACCAGAGTGTCTCTTCTGTTCAGGTTCTTACATCATGCGTCATCGCCCTGGTAGCACAATGTTCTTCGGATTCTTTGCGTCTTCTGCGCGGACACATGGTAAGAGACAGTCCCTGCCACAAACTGCTCACAGGACAATGGGAAACTTTTCCCAGTGCTGCAGTATGGTGAGGCTGCAGCTGGCTGAGCAGGCTTAGGCAACTCTCCAGCCACGGCGTGCAAGCTCAAGTTGGATGGAGATCAAGCCCGGAAGGAAGTGCGGAGCAAAGCAACGACCACCCCTAGACATTCAGGTCTGTCGCATGCCGCTGCAGAATGATCACTCCCAGCTCAACCTCCTGCATGACTCCCAGCTGCTGCCAAGAGCTGAGCCCAGGTCTCCTCTGGGGCCCTGCTCTGGGTCACCACTTCAGCCCCTGTTGGAAGCAAAGAGCAAGAGTCTGGGATTTGAGACTGTCACCAAGCAGCCATGGAAACGCCTTGAGCAACAATATTCTTTGAAAAAAGAACGAGGAGTCCTTGTGGCACCTTAGAGACTAACACATTGATTTGGGCATGAAGCTTTCGTGGGCTAAAACCCACTTCATCAGATGCATGCAGTAGAAAATATTCTTTGATGTGCTGTAATTGCATTTAGCCAAGTTCTAGGTGTATTTTAACAGTATTGATTGCTAATAATAAAGCTGCGGCTGTTTAATGCCAATGGATGATTCACTGTCAGTGGGAGCAGAAAGTCTGGGGGCAAAGTTTCATTTCTGACATTCAGTAATTTCTTCTCTCAAGATTTTTTTTGTACTGAAATCTGTGTCTCAGGGACTGATTAACCTGGGGGATTTATTAGAATGTCGGGTTGCAATTTTCACCTGTAATGTGAGGAGCAGAAAGGGAGGTTTGCAGTGAAGCCGCATTGTCAGGCACAAGCTGCTTGTTTCCAAACAGAAGCTGAACTTTGGAATCAAATGGTCTGAAGCTGGAGGAAGTTTAAAGACAAAATCCTCTCCGAGAGGTGGCTCATCTTGGTGGAACTATGTGGGACAGCAGGGCTGGGGGACATACTGCGCGGAGGCCACTAAGTGACATAAGCCATATTTCTTCTCTAGCTAGAGACTCTTCCAGGCGTAAACCAGGCTGGAGCCTCCTCTGCCTTCCCCTGACCACACCTCACCATCCTGTGTCAGCTCCTCTGAGGCCGTGCCGCCGCTAGAAAGTCACAGCTACGCTGGCACAGTCGGCGGTACAGACCCCATGCCATGGGCACTCACACTGGTCGAAGATGTCTTTATACAGGTCTGGCTGTTCCCACACAGGATGGGGGGAAGCTATACCATTGTAACTGCATCCACACTAGGGCTTGGACTGGTAAAAATTCACACCCCTAACTGGCATAGTTAGATCAGGATGACTTTCAAATGTACCCGGAGCCTGAGTCTTATTCCTGCTTATAGACTCATGCAACACAAGTGGTCACACTTCCCCTCCTTGTCTTGTTAAAGGGCTTGATTCAGCTAAGCGTTTAAATTCCATTGGCCTTTCTTGGACTCCTCACCCAGCAAGTACTACTCCACTGAGTAAAGGTGACAGAATCAGACCCAAGTTGGGTTTGCTGGAAAGTTTCACCTCCCCATCCCCACAACGTCCTGAGAAAAACTGTAGTTCTGGCACAGAGCTCTGGGTCATATCCCAGAGCACTCCGTTGGCTAGAGCTATGCAAAATATTCTCTCCACCAGCCATGCCAGTGGAAAAATCTCTGGTCCAGCTCTTCAGCTGATGCAGTCTCTATGGAATTTGCCCTCCCGAGAAACCAGCCTTCTATTGCTTGGATCTGCAAAGTAGCCTATGTTTTTTTAATTCCACTTCACATTTTTTACATACACAAAAAGTGGCCGTTACAAGCAGACGTCGTTACTTTGCAACATTTTCACCTGGTGCAAATTTAGGACAATTCCCAGTTTGACTCTCAGCTTCCCAGTTTCACTCACCTCCTGCCCCACCAAGATTAGACATGTTTAATTATGGAAATGAAGTTTAATTTTTTTCACCCTGGGTCACATTCATAAATATGCAGGCTAGTGGGGGGCACTGGGAGTTGGTGCTGGGATACTGTACCCTTTCACAAAGTGGGCATAACCCAGACAGGCCTGAACGCACTTTACGTTTGTTCCCGTCCCATCCGTGGGCATCACAGAGCTACACTGACTTTCAGCAGTAGCAGATCTGGTCCCTCGTCTTTTTTTTTAGGCTCCTGAATAAAAATGTTTGTTTTTCAGTGGAGCTGAGAACTTCCCACTGCTGAGGAGTCAACAGGAGGGGAGAGTGTGTAGCACCTCTGAAAACCATGCACCCAGATTTCCATCCTGTGATTTATGTATTCAGCTTTGAGGAGATGTGGGTAGCTGATGTGGAGGGGCAGCATGGTCTACAGGGTAGGACAGTGATCCTGAATCAGGAAATCTGGGTTCAGCTCCCACTGACTTGATGTATGACCCTGAGCAAGTCACTTCCCCTCTCTGGACAGCTGCTTTCCCGCTGCTCTTTTTGTCTTGTCTGTTAGAGGGTGAGCTGACTCGGATTGTCCTTTTCTATGTGTTTATTCACTGGCTAGCACAATGGGGTCCTGCTCTTGGCCGGGGTTGCTGGGGGCCATTGTCATACAAACGATAAGAAGAAGAAATTATTTCTCTGATTCTACATTTCCCAGTCTCATTCCTAGTTAATCCTCACAGTTAACAAAATCGATGTTTCTGGTCAGGTTTTAACTTGCAGATTATTTTCGTGCAATAGAAAGTGTATTAAAACATAGTGTACTTTTTAAAATTAGATTTTTTTTCTTCTTTTTTTATGATAAGCTATTCGGCAGCAAATGCATTTCAGTCACACTGAGAAGATGAAAGAGCCTGAGCCACTGTATTACTTTAAGTAATCAGGCTGGAGGCTAAAGGTAGCTTTCTTTTTAGCTGACAAATAGAAGGAATAAATAACCCGGACACTAAAAGTTGCATTAGGCAAATAAACATTTCCACAAGAATTATATGTGACATTCAAGAGAAAGCAAATAAACCCTGACTTATGGAAAGCTATCAAACCTCTCGGAGAATTAAATAACTGAAAATCATTATGTAGCATTTGAGGGAAGCTATTAAAAACTGTCCTTCCTTTCAGGCACTATTTTAAAGAAAGTGTGTTTGTAATAGAGTCTGTAGCATTTTAATCTGATTTCTGATACAGAGCAGAATGAACAATCCTATTTTATTTAAAATTCCTTTTAATTATGAGAGAAAGGAAGGGAGAGTTGCGCGTTCCTTTACTCTCCTTGCAAATCTATATGCGTCTTGGAGTTCTTCCTCGGAGTAACTGCTCATTAGAGTCAGAGAGTGGTACAGGGCTCTGGTGGTTTCACCCACACAGCTTTGCTAACATACTTCAGTCTTGCTGGGTAGCACTTCCTGCTATTCTAGTCCAGGCGCACAAACATCACCGCCAATTCACCTCAGCCCTGGCCAGCACCACACCTGCTGGTCAATGCCCTGGGCTTCTCCTGCAGGGAGGCTTTCACTTCCACTGAATTGTGCTATGCCCTTTCAGGATGTAAAGTTCGGTTTGTAGCAGAGTCAAAACTTCAGGAGGAGAGGGGTCCAATAAGCTCATTTTCACAAACACAAGCAAAATTTAACCCCTGCCCTAGGTGAAAGAAATGCTTCCTTAACCTCACTGCACCGTGAGGTCCCTGTCTAATCTTTACCAAACTTATGGAAGTTGTGCTTCACACGCAAAGTTCTGGGCCCATGGTGTTAGTGTCCAGTTTTATTAACTACAGATCCAGATTCATAATTCCTCCCATGAAAGATAGGATAACACTTCATTTATAGTTCTGAGGGAGGCGTGAAGGCATTTGATACCAAGGAGATTTTATTCAAGAACTTGGCATACAAACATATCAGATAACACCAATGATACAACAATGCTTTTGAGAAGAAATAGCTGTGTTCAGAGTTCATCTCTCTCTCTGTTGGTGCAGCTGAGTACACAGTCAAAGTGTGATGCATGGAGAAAAACAATTCCAGTTGGAAAGTAAAAGACCATTTTGGACATTGGCTTGCATGATGCTAAAAAGTAGAGCTGAGTAGAGATTTTGGTTGAATAGTAAATTCTCCAAAATTGCAGTTTTGGGGCAACCAAACCTCTTTGTGAATTTGGGAATCTGAGTTGAATTAAGAATGAGAGGGAAATTTTGAAAATGTCCAAACAGTTTCATTTCATTTTGAAAAGGTCATTTTGAATCAACATTTCATGATGAAAATTTCATTCTGGAAAGGACATTAAATGGTTTTATCCAATCCAACAACAAAAAATGGTTTTTGTTTTGGTTAAAAAAAAAAATTGGTTCAAAACACTGGGGGGGGGGGGTCAGATTTTTTCAGTTCAGCTACAATTATTCACCCAGCTCTACTGAAAACCCCAACAAACAATATGGTGTGTCACATAAATAACATCCAGAGGTGACATTAAGCAGCCAATATGGGCCTTGCAGGAATGAGGCACTTTCTCAAGTACACACAAACGTTTCTTCTAGTGAAAAGTGCTAGAACGAAGCTCTCTGCAGATGTAACACAGGCAGCAGCAGCAGCATCTTTCCCCATGGATTGCCATGACATTAGGCCTCAAACATGTTTTGGGGGGAACCTCATTAGGAGTTGAGAAGGGAGTTCGGTCTCCGTGTTCGGTTAATGCTTGGCCTCTTTTCTGACACTCGGCAAGGAGGCAATGTTCATAGTTACTGTGGTACTGCCATCTTCCTGTTGGAAACCTGTCAACAGCTGGCCATTTCATTTAGGCAGCTGAGAATCTTGTCTAACTCTAGATACCTGTTTCAAGATGTTGGCTCCAGATTTTAGAATTTACAAAAAGTTTCTAAAACCTCCTGGTTCATGGCATAAACTCATCACCTGCTGGGCCCAGGAAGGATGGAGTTTTTCTCTGCTAGACAAGTCAGCTGTGACATCTGGGCTTCGTTTGAAGCTTCTGAAGTCAGACTCCTGGACGAGGTGGACCCTGGAATGGTACCGATGTGTCAGGAGGGAAGACCTCCCGCAAGAACAGCTGTTTTGCTGGCCCTGTTTCAGAGCTATGTGTTTATTTGGTGCCTGTGGACAGAAAGACCATATCAGAGTCCTTGGAAATGAATCACTTTTTGAGGACTAGTTCCACATCTACAATCAGGAGGCTGCTCAGACAATGGAATAAAACACCAGAAGGGTCAGGCTATCGATCTGGGGCCAAAGTCAGCCTCTGGGCACACTGAGTCCCCTGCCCTTGAGGCCAAAGGGAATGGCATGTCCATGTCTGAGGAAAGGATTCGGCCCCGAGTTGAGAATATGGGGCTGTGATGGGGGAAGACGAACAGTCTGACCCCGACAGGGGAAAATGCAAGGAAGGTAATTGTGAGAAAGGCCATCAGGCATTGGGATAGAATGACTGAAGGGGATGTTTTCAAAGCATTAACGTCAATGGTAGTTAAGCTGCTAAAGCCCTGTGAAATGCTTTGAAAATTTAAGGGAGTTGTTTCAGCTCTATTAGAAGGGCTCAGAAGAATCAGCTCCCAGGGGGGTTACTAACGTGTCTGCTCCATGCAGGGGTGGAGGGGACAAGTGGGACTGTGTAGCCCACTCAGCGGTCCCAGAGAGCGCAACGTCTGAGGTAATGTGGGGAAGATTTTAGAGCTTTGCTCCCCTAGGTCTGGGGACAGAGAATGGTGCCACCTTACCCAGCTCTCTCCCTAGGGATCCGTAATGCCTGGGAGCGTTGACTCATTTTGGCTCCACTCAAACTTGCCCTGGCTTATGAAAGTTGTCAGCATCCAGTCTGCAGTAAGAGGTGTGAAAAAGACGAGAAATATGACAGCGGGAAAACTGCAAAGCCCAAAAATCAAAAACCAGATGCAGGCTCTCTGGCAAACCAGAGCGGGAAGGCCACCTTTGTGTGTTAGGTATAACAGCTCGCCAGCATCAAAAGCTGCACATCTGAAAGGGAGAGCAGCATTAGGTAGATTAAAGCAAAATTCAATTGAAAATCAGACCCTGCATAGGCTGCTGTGTGAAGGAGCCAAACAGCAGATCTTTTAACTTTCAACAGTGTGTCAGCTTAGAGCATCAGACCAGGGTATGGGTCCGAGTTCTATCACAGAACCATCGAAATGTAGAACTGGAAAGGACCTGGAGGTGTCACTAGTCCAGTCCCCTGCACTCAAGGCAGGACGACGAAGTTCTATCTCAACTGTCCCTGCTGACAGGTATTTGTCTAACCTGATCATCCTTCCGTTTTTATGGTCTGCTTTTAACTTGGCTGCCCCCCGCTTACCAAAGAGCCTAATCTTTCTGGGGACTGAGATGGATCCATCTGAAATAAGTAACCAGGGATCTAGTGAGCAACAAGGAATTGGTTGGAGGCACTGACTCTATAGCTTTTCTTTCCCCTGTGGCATTACTTTTTGAAAAACGATTCATTTCTTAATTCCCATTGTAAAAATTTAATCAAGTTACTTTAATATGATGGCAGCATCCCGCTAAGTAAGCATCCCCAAGAGTGTTATTGCAACTAAATACCCTGTTAATATTTAGTTTTAACAGCAAACATTATGGCTTTCAATTGAGCAGATGATCCTTCTGGTTAGTTATGTATCATATGTGCCATACCTTACTCTCTGGGTGGTTTCTCTCATCAGCAGCAACAGCATTTTGCCAGAGTTATATATTTAAAAAAAAAAAAAAAAAAAAAACATTTTCTCTGAGAGCACTTTCTATTTACTGATCCAGTGAAGCAGCATTGGGATCAAAAACATGTTCCGAAAAGTAATTGATGTAATCAGCTGTGTGGTCCTGATAAACGTTTTCTCCAGCAAGCCTTGGAAACGTGCATCAGGATGACATTAGGAATTAACCAGAACTTCGCCCAGTAGCAGGAAGGCCAGCCCTGCGAGATCCACAGCAGCTTATCAGTGCAGGATTCCAACAGCAGCTGATGTGACTTGTGAATTCACCATTATTCTAGAACCATAGAAATGTAGGGCTGGTTCTAGAGCTAAATCAAACAGAGGAGGAGAGAGGGGGCAGCCCTGCGTCGGTCCTGTCTGCAATGGAAATGTGGCAGAATTAACACTATTGGTAGCTACCCGGGAAGCTGGGTTAGTGTATCAAAGCTTAACCCAAGCAACAAATGGCTTTCCTAATCCACATTTTGCTAACACAGGCTACGGAGTCGACGGCCCTTTTGGCATCTAAAAAATGACAGCTAAGGGTTCTTTGCAATGTCTTGAAGTGGCCATAATATCAGTCAGCTGACACGAATAATCTGAGCCATGTCTATTAGGAAGGAAGCCGATCTGAGTGATGTGTATAATGTGTGAAAGAACTTTGGCCAATCGCAGAGCAAGAGCGTTAGCTAAAATCTTAGTGTCACAACTGATTAAAGAAATTGGCCTGTAATTACTACATAGTCCAAGGTCTTTCCCAGGTTTAGGAATAACTGAAATTACAGCTTCTCTTAGAGTAGGCGAAAGAGTTTGCTCATTCTCGGCCTCATTGAACATATTCAATAATCTAGGTGTCAAAGTTTCAGAGAACATTTTTTTGTAAAATTCAGTTAGGAACCATTGTGCACCAGGAGACTTTCCAACCATCCTTTCTTTTATAGCCTGAGTCAGTTCTGTGATTTCTAGAGGGGCATCTAACAGTTCCTTCTGAGAGCCAGAGATTTGTGGCAGAGACAGTCCTCGAGAAAAGTTACCGAGGGCATCGTTACTGATTCCCTCTTCAGCTAAATATAGTTTTGAATAAAATTGTTGAAATTGATTATTAATCTCTGTGTTCTATATAATGTATTGCTACTATCGTGAATAGCAGCAATCCTACTTCGGTTAGCCTTGTGCTTACGTCGGTATTCCAACAGACTCTCACCAGTTTCCCAGTAGTTTTGCTTGAAACAGAATAAAGCAAACTCAACCTTTTGGGACAGACATTTCTTGATTTCATATCTTAGATTGATGTGAGTTCTGAGTTTCTCTGGGGAGGGGGCAGAAGCCTAGTCTACCATCCAAGGCCTTAATTTCCTTTGCAAGGGTATCGGTTCTATGTTATCTCCATTTCTTTTTAAAGGTGGCATAACAGATGATACAGCCTCTGATGAAGACTTTAAAGGCTTCCCAAAGTGTGGCAGCTGAGGAAGCAGTGGGAATATTTGCTCTGAGATGGGTAACATAGAACATACCGGAGCAAAATGAAAACAAAACACTCTGCTCAAGTACATCTATATCTAGTGATGGGTCATTATTGCCTAGTAACCTGATTATACTGCTACCCACGCCGCCCCCAGCTGCCTCTGGATTCAGTGCCAAGACTTGTGCCGGGCTGAATTGTCACATTTATACCTACCAGGCCCAATTCATCATTCACGGAGTTGTACCTGGGATGGATCCCTCCCTCTCAGTTACTCTGGTAAGATCAGCATCCCCTCTCCCCTGCTCCCTGCTGTCATTCCAGCTGAACCCTGGGCAGTAAGAGGATCTGGTAGGTTGTCGTTATTAAACCCTCCCAGCAGGATTTTCACTTGGAACCTGAGCTCTGCAGAGCCCAAAGCAGCAGTCAGTGCTGCTTAACCTGTCTGCTATCAGCCAGGCCGGCCCCTCCAGTTTCCCTTTCCTTTCCAAACTCTTCGCCTTTCTTCTCCCTCTTTTTCCATCAGCACCGGGGACACACAAACTTTGCCAGTCAAGGGCCCTCATTGGCCCGCTGCCAGGAGGCCGAGGGCCACACCTAGTTGTATAATTAATGATCAAGATAGTTATTTATTTATTGGCATAGCATGGTTGGTGTTCCTGCTGCTTTGCAGACATGCTCCTACTGGTGCAATAGAGCTAACTGCAGTCACCCTCTCTTTAACCAGACAGAGATGGCCTGCAAATAAAGAGGCTACATAAGACAGAATTTTCCATTAGCATCCCCTGATGCTGCAGACAGGCAGAGCTACAGGAAAGAGATCTGTGTTGAGCACACCGAGAGGCCTGCATTTGTCTGGTAACACCAGGCCCCGCTCTGGAAGGTCTGAACCCTCTGGTGTCACACCCTACTAGGTCCCTCCTGGAATCAGACTCTCTGTCTCTGGTGCCACAAGCACAGGTTCTGATGAAAACGGTGGAGTTCTTGCTGAGGCCTGTGGCCCGTGTCGGCTGCAACACTGGACCCACAGAGAAGGCAGCTATGGGCCAGGCTGCCAAATTCCACAGGACACGTATAGTCCCCAGCAGCCAACGACGGGAACTGCCCGAGGGAAAACTGTCTCCTGAAGAAGTTCCCATGTTAAGCGCCAACAGGCTACTTATGCCTCTCTGCTTTGGGGGGCCACAGCGTCTCCTGGCTTAGTATGGCAGGAAAGGAAATTTAAGCGAGCAAATTGCCTGAGAAAGTAGTACAGCGAGAATGACTCAAGCTGCAATTATCACAGCACCCTGTCCTCACCGCAGCACAAAGCCCAGCTCCCATCCCTGCAGTGTCTGCCAGTAAATAACCATTACCCCAGGAGGCCAGGGCTAATACGGCTTGTATTTCAGAAGCGCACTCTTCTTTGAAATGCTATGTAAGTGCAAGGGAAAGGAGAAGAGCTGCAGGACAGAATGGGGTGGCTAATGAGATGAAATTGCCCTGTGGATAATCTGGATACACAGAGTACTCCAGCACTGCTAAAAGTCACTCAAACATTTTCTGACTCTATGTACATCATGCTGCCAGTTTCACTCTCCTGGGGCTCGGTAACATGGTTTAGTTGGTACTTCGGCCAGCTGTTTGTTTTCCCCATGGGCAGGGCAGAAAGGTGCTGCACTCCAAAACCCTACTCTAGAGATTATTTTAAATTAACCAATTAGGATAAATTAGCTTTGTGATGTAAAATGTCCTTGCTCCATGCAAGTCTTTTGAACTGTTAGTTCTTTTGAGAAGATTAATTACCAGAGTACAGGGCTAATGCTGTTTTAATGGAATCTGTTATTTAAGTTTAAGGAGTTCCAGATACTGAGTGCATTGGAGTTAGATATTCATTATGTAGATTCCAAATCAAACAAGAGAGGATGAAACTACTCAGAAAGGGCTCCTTAGACAGGAAGAGAAGCTGTGATTCATGCGCTGATCCCGTGTAAGGCACAAGCTAAGAATCACTTTAATTGTCTCCACTGTGCCTATGATTCCAGGAATTAGTTTTAACCTGGAGTTAAAGGGGTTGTTTACTATGCGCATGTATTTGCACCTCAAACAACTGTTTCCTGCCCTAATGAAACAGAGCCAGGGCTTGATTGCCAGAGTTTGGGATGGCACCTCGTTGTTATTGTGTTGCAGGTGGATTTCTCCCAGCACTTAGCCTAGTTTCGTGTGTCTCTTTAGGATGATTTTGGAGAGCAGTTATT
Organism: Emys orbicularis; assembly: GCF_028017835.1. NCBI lineage: Eukaryota > Metazoa > Chordata > Testudines > Emydidae > Emys > Emys orbicularis. The sequence goes on along the minus strand of NC_088705.1, from coordinate 2,169,151 downwards.
TAGGGGTAGTTTCTCCCTTCAGTGTTCGCCTGCAGCTTCCATTAATGCTAAAAGAATTAGGTGCATGTGTAAACTACTGGTGAGTGTGTGACAGACCCCTCTCTCCCTGCCCATCCACAGACAATAAGAGCTATTACAGCCCCTAGCTACTCAGTCCTGGCTCTTTAGCTCAAGATGGGGCAGCTCCTGCTCTTAGCTCTGGAGGTCCCTGGTTCACGTGCATAAAGCAAAGAAGATGGAGACACCTTCGTGCTGGAGGTTGTGGGTATTTTTACGTTTCCCCAGCTCATGCACAGGTAGGAAGGGTGACTTGCTCCGGTGCAGTAGATCGAGTCAGCTCAATGTAACATTTGGGCCCTAATGTTCAAACCCAGCCACAAGTTTGCAGTACTTCCGCTTTTGGGTGCTGAGTTTGTGCAGCTCCCACGAACTTCAGCTGGGGTTGTGGATATTCATCATCTCTGAAAACCAGGCACAAGACGTGCAGGCACTGCAAGGCAGACAACCCAGAAGTGCAACACCCCCAAATGAATGGCTGCTTTTGACCTTAATGGCTGCTAGTTCTGAGTGATCCACTTGAATGAAAAAGAACACAATTATTACTGATAAAAAAATCACAGTGGAGCAAATGAGTGTTGAGTGTTGGGTCTATGAAATCATCTGTGACATGTCGCTTTGGATCAGATCCTGAGAGCTGCAGAAGTATCTTAGTCACAACTGTGCACCATCTGAATGCTTGCAGGTAATTAGTAGGCAAAGGTACCTTAGAGCCAGGAACTGTTCCCTCCATGGGGAGAAGGAGGCATCATAGTGGCGGATACGGGTCCAGCACACTGTAATAACTGTGGAATATGAGGTTGGGGGTTTAGGTTGGATTTGGATTTCCTTTCCATTTATAAGTACGGGCTGAGCAAATTGCAAAGAGTTTAATGTAATATATCTCTATAATAACTCATATTGCAGATAATTTCCTGCCTTAATGACAGTTTATATCAACAATGCTATTTTCCCCTGTTGCAAACATGGCACATTCAAGAGGGCTTAAGATCCAGATATTTGTCACCTCCAAACCAAACATAAGCCAGATCCGAGTCATGTCACATCCTCAGCCAAGCAGCAGGGATGGATTGCAGGGAGGTGGCCCAGGACAGCAGCAAGGAGAGGAAACACGAGTGAAGTACCATGCCCTGTCACTCTGAAGCAGAAACTTGTCTGCTCGGCCTTTCTTTTCTCTGACCAGTGGACAGAGAGTCTGGGTTGAGGCCTTTTTGGCTGACAAGTTCTCAGGAGAAGGCAACTTCCAAACATAGACTGGGGGAAGGGATAAAGAGAAACAGACTCAGTCGAAAAGTCTGTGGGGAGTGGTCCAGTTTTCCTGGGCAAACAAACTCATTCGTTTCCCAGATTCTCCACACCTTCTAACCTAGACTTGACCAGGGAGTCTTCTGGCCTTGTTTCCTCTGAGACTGGAAGGAGAGAGAGGGCGAGATGCGGGCCAGAGCCGACCCCACAAGCAGGGCCGGCTCCAGGGTTTTTGCCGCCCCAAGCAGCCCCTCCCCCCCCAAAAGCCGCGATCGCGATCTGCGGCGGCAATTCGGCGGAGGTCCTTCACTCCAAGCCGGAGTGAGGGACCCTCCACCGAATTCCCGCCGAACAGCTGGACGTGCCGCCCCTCTCCGGAGTGGCCGCCCCAAGCACCTGCTTGGTAAACTGGTGCCTGGAGCCAGCCCTGCCCACAAGCTAGAATGATGTTTCTTTCCCACTTCGGTTCTCCATTGCCCAGCACTTCTGAGCAGACACCGACACCAGGGTGAGGTGAGTGCAAGATGATGCCAAATCAAGTGTTTCCATAAAGTGCAGGGCAACACAGAACCAGGCTCCTTGTATTTTAGCAAATGGCCAAGATTATGAGATTTGACTATTAAGAAATCTCTGCACATTTCACGGTGACAGGATGACAGTTCCCAGAATACACCATGCAGCTTCTCTAACCATGACTGAACTCCCCAGTGAAAACCCAAAACCTGGAACGGACTTGTGTGACCCGGCTGCTGTACTGGGGGTGCTAACAGAAAAACCAAGCACCGCTAATGAGTTCTCTATAAACAGTACAGTACAGTACAATCTCCTAGTTGATATAAAACACCAGGCCATAAATGGTGATGCCATAGTGGGGTTAACAGGTTTATTGAGATGTTAGTTTCTCCCCCATGCTCAAAGATGTTTCCTTTGGTAGGGTTTTGGGAAGGAGGTAGGGTTGTCCACACAGCTCTGCAGCAAGTTCATTTCCTTTTGCAAGTCATTAATTTGCCTCTGTACTGAGAAATCTGCCCGTCAAGAATCTTTTCCTGACCTCTCACCTCATTTCCTGGGGTCTTTCCTGTAGTTTTGTCTATTTAGCTCAGTTGACTAATTTATGCATTATTAATCATGTGTATTATGGTCGTGGCTAGGAACCAACCAAGCCTGGGGCTCCAGTAGACTGAGCACTGTATAAACACAGAGTAACAAAGAGTCCCTGCCCCCAAAGAACTGGCACGCTAAAGATCTAAACAGACGAGACATACGAAGGGATGGGGAATTCATACAGGCCTTTCCCTTAGCCTCTTGGTAATTAGTGTATGACCAAAAGTACCAGAACCAAGCCCATTTGCCCTGAAGCAGTATGGAAATGGGAAGTTATAGTTGTCTTGTTGCTCTATTGCAATATCACAGGAGAGGATCTCTGGGTTGGAACAATTCCAGCCATTCACCATATAAAGTAATTCTATGATGATTCTAGATCAGAGGTAGGCAACCTATGACACGCGTGTCAAAGGCGGCACGCAAGCTGATTGTCAGCGGCACTCACACTGCCCAGGTCCTGGCCACCGGTCCGGGGGGCTCTGCATTTTAATTTAATTTTAAATGAAGCTTCTTAAACATTTAAAAAACCTTATTTACTTTACATACAACAATAGTTTAGTTATATATTACAGACTTATAGAAAGAGACCTTCTAAAAACATTAAAATGTATTACTGGCACGCAAAACCTTAAATTAGACTGAATAAATGAAGCCTCGGCACACCACTTCTGAAAGGTTGCCAACCCCAAAGGTTGTTCTAGATCTTCCAAGTCTCTCTAGGTCACTCTAGAAAGGGACCCTTTTGGCAGGGAGACCGTGTCACTTGGAGCAAGGTTTAGGGGAAAGAGTAGCTGTTGCCTGGGACTCAGATAGAAGGAGAAACATTATTTGAGCTGAGCCAGCCCCTAGAGCAGCTTTGGAGTCTGGCCCAGAGACAGGGTTTGTTTCAAGTCAGTCTATACTTTTCCAAGGCCAGTTCATCCAGTCCTGTAAATCACAGATCCAACTGCTAGTGTGGCTTTGCCTGCATAAGCCAAATCTAGCTTCAGTGTTACTCTTTTTCCACTACAGAAATAAAATGTTTTCTAAGCTGAAGCATGTTCATTAGCACAATATGGAAATGACCCAGTATTTTGGTTTTCCATTTGCCTAATTAGTTTTTTGCAGATTAGCAAGTGGAACAGCTGAACAATCAATTGGATGTATTAATCAGGCCTATTTTGGAAGCCTTAAATAGAGAATATGTTTGAGCTCCTTTTCCATTAAGGAAATAATGGTTGATAAATGGGCACACATAACATAAATTACCCCCTTTAACAAGATGAGAAAAGAAAACATTGATGTATAAATAAGGAAAGCTTATTGACGATTCATTGGGCTCCAACCTCTCAAACGGATGAGCAATCTAATTCCAACCTAGAAAAAAACCCAGCAAGCAGTATGTTGAAATATGGCCAGGTGGCTGTTTTTAAGCATAATCCAGGAGAAATTATTGTTTAAATTCTGGGATCATCTATCAAGTAGCATTTATGTTACTCTCATCATAACAAAGTTCGAAAGGGAATAAATATATATCTCTAAAACAAATACTAATAATACTCGTAATACAATACTAGTTATACAAATATTAATAATAGCACATTGAATGACAAAAACACTCTAGCAATCTCAGACACTCATCTCAAATCCTTTGTGGAAACAAATAAAAAATTTCACAGATGGAAAACAAATTCTTCTATGAAAATGGCAAACCTTGAATAATTCTGTGCAGCTCAGGTTCTTATATCACACCTATCAGCATGGTATCTGAGTCCTTTCCTACCTTAGCATATTAGCATATCAGAATTTTGCCAAGAAAGCCAAATTCTATGCTTTGTACCATGTAAAAAAGCTATAATTCCAATATTCTCTCTCTCTCTCTCTCTCTCTCTTTTATTTTTACAGCAGAAACAGAGATAGTTCCAGCTGCAGAAATGTAACTCCTGCAGAAGGGGTGAAATTCACTTAATAATAAATAATAATATTGTTATCCTGGCCTAAGATCTCCAGTCAGGGACCAGGGCCCCATTGTAACCAAGAAGACTGTCCCTGCCTCAGAGTGTTGCCAGTCTAGGTGTTAGGCAGGGTGCAGCAGGAGGACAAAAGAGGATTGGGGTGGGTTGGAAAGCTGAGAGAATAATGTAACAAAAGAGTTTAGCAGAAAAGCAGAAGTCTTAGCATGCCTTGTGCCTAACCAAGTTTCTTAAGTCAATCAAGGTGTCTGTACGGGGCTGAATTTCACCCAGAAAGCATTCACATCTAGATCTGTTCCCACCTCCTTGGCCAAATCTGGGGAATGAGCATACACGGCTTGTATTTTTAAACACACAATTCTTAGAGAAACAATTGTTCTTGCAGAATGTGATCCTTTTTGGTAGTGTGACCCTTCTGCTAGGTGGAGTGAGCAGCAGCAAGGGCCAGCTTCAATATCTCAGGGGTCCTTTTAACAATACAACACCCAGTAATCTGGGAAATTTACACACGACCCCTGGGCACCTCTAAGAGGCAATACTTCCCCTCTCACAAGCACTGAGTCTGTGTACAGAAACGAAAATGTTTAATAAGAAGGGGAAAGGACCCCGGCATTCATTTGGGGAAACGCCACAAGCATATGACCATGAGCAAAACATCCACCCCAGAACACACTGGGCAGTGTCCTTTGCCTCAGTTTCTCACCTTGTGGTGTGAAACTCTGACAAACAAACGATCCTTTAACACGCCACTGCCCTCTCGCTGCACCGCACCCCACTCACAGTTGTTGTCCTTGATCAGCGAAGACCCAGAATTCAGAAGTGCATTCACGTGAGTTCACCTCCCACCCGGGCGGGGGAGGGGAGTCGAGCAATGCTTCAGCTGCAGCTACCACACCATTCACTCCGCGTCACTGCCCGCTGCTTCCACTGCACCGCCGTTCACTCCGCTGCAGCCCTTGGCCACTACACCGTGGGCTGCCGCATCATCATTCCCTCTGCCACTGCGCCATCTTTCACTGCACTGCAGCCATTGGCCACTGCACATCATTCCCTCTGCCACTGCGCCGTCGTTCACGCTGCCGCTCGCTCGCTCTGCTGTCATTGGCTGCTGCACTGTCACTTTCTGGGCAGCCACTGGCCTCTCTACTGCAACCTCTGGGACGTCTTGAGGTCCCACCACTTAACCCAGCTCTCTGTGATTTCAGCAATTCATGGGGGAACCCACTGGTAGTGCTGGCTGGTCAGTCTCTTTCACTGGACACGCTGCCCCACAGCAAGTCAAAGGGTTAGCACTTAGAGCCAGTGATCTGTGATTTCAGCTCTAGTGATCCATAACCAAACAAAAAACTCTCAATGGAGTCTAAGCAGCAATGTCTTTAAACCGTAGAGAGGAGGAGGAGGGTCAAATGGTGTTTAGGACTCGTTGGGCAGAGCCCACCCCCCAGATACAAACACTTGTCCCTACTTTATTTTTCCTCTTTCACAGAGATTTGGCATCCTTACACCCTGCATAGTGAGTTCAGTTCAGCATCACCCCCAAAACAGGGCAGGCCAGCCACAGCCCTGCCCCCCTACACACAGTAAGGACAATCACCTTTCACCACCCCTATACCCAACAACAAAGTGACTTGCAATCCAACACCAGACAAAAGTGTGGGGAAAGCAGGACCATCATGCTGCATGCGTAGGCCGAGTAGGCATGTCTATGCACTCAAGGTCTGCTCCTGAAGTCTTTTCCCTGCAGCTCATCACTGGATGTCAGGGGAGAGTTCATTCAGACTCTGCTTACATCAGGCACCAGCGAGGAGAATGCTCAGGATATTGTATTCTGCATGCTGACCAGGGCGCCGTATGGGGAATTATAACTGGTGGTGTTTGCAAAGATACATGATGGAAGCGTCAACTTTAAAAGACAGAAGCGAAGCTAACGGACGTCAAGGCGCTCACTGGCACCCACAAGTCTATGTGTAATAATAAGATATTGAAATAGATGAGCAGATATGACCAGATGCATCTGTAAACATCTTGAGCCAGCTTTCAGGCCCGAGTTACCAAGCAAGGTCAGACAGGTTCTCGATCTTCTGTAACTGAAATGCTGCTTTACGTAAGACTGACCCTGAATGGTGAAGCCTGAGAATCTCCAGACCTCTGGCAGATGGTATTCGATGTAGGTCTAAGGCAGATGGATAGGTGCAGTTGATCTAATATTCTTATTTGCAAAGGTTCAATAAACAAATATGAGGTTGTTGCAAATTATTTCTACCATCCCTTCTTGCAATGAAGTTAACAGTTGAATGAGTCCAAATACATCAGTTGTATAAATTCATAGGGCATTTTCATGTTTCAATCTCGTTATGTATTTCTAGTTGGCCAAACATGTTCAAATTACCATTAACTGCAATCCTATCACTTGGTTCACTGAGCAGAAAGGCAATATCTGGATTTTAACTGTTGAAGAACTGTGGGAGCAAGAGAGTGTGTGTGCAGGAGGAGGAGGAGGAGACAGACGGAGAAGTGACAGAGACAGAGAAGGCACACTGCCGCTCTTCTCTTTGACAAGTAATGAATGACTGAGTATTCATATCTCAGCCCAGGTGAATGATTCCCCCTTTCATTCGGCTTGTTCCAAGGTCTTGCCTTTGATCCCAGTCTGAAATGTCCCCTTAACATTTGTGTTGGATCTTCTGAAGCAAGGGCAGTGCAACCTGTTCTCGTGGTTTATGGCCCCGACCCCACCTCACCCGCCCGCTGCAACATTTCACTTCCGTCCCGGGATTGTGTTCCAGTAGGATGTGCACATTATTAGGGCCCCGATCCAGCTCCCTTTGGAGTCAGTGGGAGCTTTGCCATTGACTTCAGTGGGAGCTGGATTGTGCCCTTAGTGAGTACAGTTCATAGGGCCAAATGGAGGCCCCTAGATCTCTGGGCAGGGAGCCTTCCATGCAAAAATCTCCCTGCAGCCACCCAGTTGGAGGGGAGAGGGTCACCTCGGCCGTGCTTTCCCCCTGCCACCTTGGACTCTGCGGAGGGGTCACCCCAGGCTCAGAAACCCATATGCATGAGGGAGACAGGAGGGCTGCAGGCCGGGGCTAAGGCAGCCCTTCAGGCCCCATTCTGTGCTGTGGAACACCCCCGGGACAGCCAGGGCAAATGACACGATGGCCCTGGAGCTGTGCTGCTCAGGCACTGGAAGAGGACAGGGGCAAATGCAAAGGCACAGGGTCTCTGGCCCCTCCCCAGAATCCTCAGGTTCTGGGCATGGAGCCCCCTCTATGCCTCAGTTTCCCCACATGTAAATTGGGGATAATAATAATAATCACATACCATGCTGAGGCTTAGTTTACATTTGTAAAGGGCTTTGAATTTCATGGTGGAGACACTAGAAAAAGGCAACGTTATTAATTAATTATTATTATTGCCACCTTTGCCCGCCTGCTGTCACCAGCATGGAGGTGGAGGCTGGAACTCTTCGTGCAAACCATAAATCCAAACCAATGCCTCTCTGCGGGCCCTCGACACCTGCCAACAGGGCCCCAATACCCAGTGCTCCTTATGTCCAGAACACACGTCGCCATAGAGAGACCTGGCAGAGAGTTAAACCTGGTGGAAAGTCGTCCCTGCACAAGCACAAGGTGGGCATTGTGCCTCCCGGATCAGGTGTCATGCCTAGCGGAGCTGCTAATGTTCCATGTTTTGGGCCGTAAATATCGGACTGGGGGAGAAGGATCATTTAATGTTTTGTCTAACACAGTGGTTCTCAACCAGCGGTACATGTACCCGTCGGGGTCTTCGAGGGGGTACATCGACTCATCGAGATAGTTGCCTAGTTTTACAACAAGCCACATAAAAAGCACTAACGAAGTCAGTACAAACTAAAATTTCATAAAGACAATAACTTGTCTATAATACTATACACTGAAATGTAAGTACAGTATTTATATTCCAGTTGATTTATTTTATAATTATATGGTAAAAATGAGAAAGTCAGCAATTGTTCACTAATAGAGTGCTGTGACACTTTTGTATTTTTATGTCTGATTTATTTTTATTGTGATTTATGTCACAAGTAGTTTGTGAGGTGAAACGTGGGGGTTCGCAAGACAAATCAGACTCCTGAAAGAGGTACGGTTGTCTGGAAAGGTTGAGAGCTGCTAGTCTAACATGCCCCTGGCTCACTGGCGTCTGTAACACTGGGTTTCTTGGTTATGGAGAGTAGCTTCTCGACTGTGCTCAGCCAATGGCTTATCACAAGTGACCCTGCAGCTCAGCCACTTGTTCTTGCACGGATTGGATTGGACTGGATTTCCAAGCCTCGCTTACTTAACCAATGAGTCTGAGCTAAGGAAGGGGCTTTGGTTTTTATAACACTCTGGCCACTCTCAGGGGTTTGTGGCTCTGTCTCTTGAAGTACTGACGTATTCACAGTCCCTTTGCCGGCACGCCCAGAAGGCCTGGAGCTCAGAAAGCTGTAGCGGGAACAAAGCTCATCTATGTTTCCAAGCTCATTTAAGCATGTTTCACACTTTGATGCTGATAATAACTACCTTCCTTCAAAGATGGTCTTTGTATGTGTGTACAGTGCCCTGCACAGTCTGCCTTGAGCTGATATGTAATGCAAATAAATGACGTATGGTGCAAACAAGCTGTGATTATCAAACAGACTCTGATGAGTAACTTTTTCCCACTCTTTCCCACCAGAAAACGCCTGGCAAATTGTATCGAGCTACCCACCGAATTTTCCCAAGCTTTTATGACAATTCCTAACTATTGAAGCTCTGCCAAAGCGCTCCATGGGTTTGGATGTACAGATGGGTTAGAAAACAACCTTTCTAGTAAAGATTAACATAGTCAGGAAATATGCCCAGACAAGTCAATTTACAGGACAACGTGGAAACACAAGCAAAGATCTATTAAATACAAAAATGAAATAACAGACATTGCGAATGAAACTCCCTTAAAATGGTTTTGGGTTTGGATTTAGATAACGAATAGCTGAACTGTCTCCAATGTACAGCTGGCTAACCCCAGGCAGTACAGACTCTCAGAAGGTTCAATTACATGGCCAACCAAAAATATGGAGACACGTCTCAGTGTATTTATTTTGCTGTTGCTGGGACTGTGCTGACTGCTGGCTGACTCTTCGAAGGGACTCGAACGGCTGTTATGAAGTGTAGCCTTCTCTAGCTGAAAGACGTTCTGAGGGGTGCCAGTCAGTGCTCATGCATGCTGTGAATTATTTAATATGCCAGTTAGATTTTTAGAGCTGCAGTATCTCATGCCAGTGGAATTTTAAGCCAGCCTCTCCTGTGGATAAATATATCTGCAGAGCTGGTATCTCAAGTGAAATCTCTGCCTGTGAGTTCTGAAAAATTGCTTTTTTTCTATACAAATGTGGAAACTTGTGTAACCCTAAACCACTGACCCCCGTCCAACTTCCTATTTTACAAACCTATGACTGTTTCATTAACTCCAAATGTTTTATTTATACTTACACTTGTATCCGCACATCAGCCGTCAAAATAAGGCTCTCCTCTGATAATACCCCTTGTAGATATCTATGTTCATGGCTAACCCCAACCCCATGGCACGTATCCAGAGCCCTGGACTGCTTGAATTAAAGGATGCATTATATGCAAGATTACAGTTCATTATCTCCTCTTCCCCAGTGGCAGCAACAAAACTAAATCCAGCTGCAAAACTACTGGTTTATACTTTGCAAATTTCCAAGTGTGAAAATCAGTGTTTTCAGAGATAGACTAGATGATCTCAATGGTCCATTTTGGCCTTGGAATCTAGTAGACATACTGTTTAGCACAGGCCAGAGACCTTCCCAAGAATAATTCCTAGAGCAGATCTCTTAGAAAAACATCCAATCTTGATTTTAAAACTGTCAGTGATGGAGAATCCACCACGACCCTGGGTAAATTGTTCCATTGGTTAATCACTCACTATTCAAAATTTATGCCTTATTTCCAGTCTGAATTTATTTAGCTTCAACTTCCAGTCAATTAATCATGCTATACCTTTGTCTGCCAGACTGAAAAGCTCATTATTAAATATTTGTTCCCCATCTGGATATTTATAGACTGTAATCAAGTCACCCCTTGACCTTCTCTTTGTTAAGCTAAATAGATTGCGCTCCTGGAGTCTATCACTCTAAGGCAGGTTTTCTAATCCTTTAATCAAGTGCTGTGGGGTCGTGGCAAAGTACAACATTCCCAATAGCAAGAGCAGTTTTTCACAACAAAATCCTACTTTCTTGCTCATTACCCATATTCCCGAGAGGAAAAAGGCAAAGAAGAGAAAAGGGGAGAAATGAACATTTAAAATTTTCCCCAAAAAATGTCAAGAAAATTTGTGAAGAAATGAGAAATTGTTCCAATTCAAATCCTGCAAAATGAAAACAATTTTGAAATTGTTTGTGAAATTATGGGAGGTTGTTCCCTCCCCCGCCCCCATTTTACATCATGGCCTGTCCAGCAGATCCCCAGCTATGCAGTGAGATCTCACCACTTCTGGTGCACAACGAGGATTCTGTAGTGGACGCACTCTAGAGAGGGCAAATTGTGGGGAAATTGTTCACTGTAGTAAATGGGGTTTTTTAATCATCAGCATTATCAGGAGCCAGGGTGAGGAAGGAATATAAAAAAAACCAGAGCAAGAGAGAGATATACACACACATAAATCCTACAACTGAAGAACAAAGTGATGGGAGGGGGAGAGAGACAAGTTACTAATGCTGAAGACAGTAGCTAGTGAGCTGAGCACATGTTGGTCAGACTGTCCCTGAAGCTGTGTGGCTGACTCCACCACATAAAGAAAAAGGATCTGGAAAACATATATTTTGCTGGGAAATAAGCAGCAGCATCCAAACCAGATAAAAGCTCCCAAACTATTGCATGTATTAGTTAAGACCCTCAGAAAGCTGGAGTACTAAATAATAAATAACAGAAACATCCCAAAGTGCTTAAAACTCTTCAAAATGATCTCCTGACTTTGAACACCCCCATCAGCTGGCTGGTGCTAAAAAATTAATTTGGTACAGATGATAAGAAAACCCATTTCTGAGAGCGCATTATCCTGAGACTTCAGCTCCGAACACACGCACACATTAAATGATACCCTGGCAAACATCAGAGGAAATCGTTGTGGCTCTTTGTTATTCAGTGGCTGGGGAAGCCCTGTATAGAGTATTTAATACCCTTTGGGCACCCTGCTGCTCAGAATTTCTTTCTGCTTGTGCTCATTCTGTAGTCAGAATCAAGTAGCTACGGTTACAGAACAAGTTCAGTGCTGAGCACAGCGCACGTCCTGCATAGCCACAAGTGCCAGGAAGCCCAGGTAGGAATGATGAGTTTGTCTGGCACCAGTGGGAGAAGGTGCAGGAAGAGGAAGGAACTCCAGTGACTGGAGTTCTCCAAATGTATTGCTTCCGGAGATCCAAGAAAGGATGGCGTTGTGTGTATTGCTTGTGAGCTCTGTGGCATGCTCTGTGTCTGTCTCCCTTAGTATCTAAGCACATGCCACTCCACCCAGTGAAGTCCTGAAGAGGCAATTTGATGAGGGACAATTTCTCTCCTTTCTCCACTGGTTTCTTTACTCACGTGTTCTAACAAAGTGAACACGTAATACACTCGTTCCATTGGCCTGAATGTCTTTGCCAAAGGGAGAGAGACCTTTGTTGCCACCGCCATCTGGCAGCAGAGCTAGGGCCCGGGACACGCAGGTCTGGAGAGAAAGGAGTAGCTCTGTGTAATGCTATTTTGGAAGTGCCCTGTCTGTTAAGACAAGCCCCTGTGAGGAGGGAAACCTTTTGATGAATGTGCAGTTTGTTTGGAGTTGGCCGAGAGAAGGGGATCATGGGAAATCTGCATCCCAGGGCACGTGGCACTTCTCAAAATCGGCTGGACCCATCAGGACACAGGAGGTGTTACGGGGTTCTCGCTGTTTTATCGCAATACTGACCTTGATGGGATGTGGCAGCAGCAAGAAGGGGAACACACAGTTCCCGAGAGTGAAATAGACAAATCTGTTTCCTGGGGAAAGGAGTCCAGGTGGCACCACAGTCATTACTGACTCCTTGTCCTGCTCATGTTGCCTTTTTGAGCAGTGTCTGTGGAAGAAATTGTATGGTCAGTCAGGAATCATAGAAATGTAAGACTGGAAGCGACCTCGAGAGGTTATCTAGTCCAGTCCCCTGCATTCATGGCTGGACTAAGTATTATCTAGACCATCCTTGACAGGTGTTTGTCCAACCTGCTCTTAAAAATCCCCAATGATGGAGATTCCACAACCTCCCTAGGCAATTTATTCCAGTGCTTAACCACCCTGCAGTTAGGAACTTTTTCCTAATGTCCAGCCTAAACTGGACAGGAAGGAGCCAGCCCGTATGGATGGGGGTGGGAAGGAAGGCGGACAAGCTGGTTACTGCCTTGCTTGTGGTGTCACGGCTTGGTAATCCCTGATCACACCCTGCCCTGCCCACATGGCCCTCAGGTACCTCAGAGCAGCTCAAAAACCCAGGATACAGAAATAATAGGCAGCCTTGATTATCAGCTGCCATTTATGGCTGGGGGGAGCTCTGTTAAGTCCATGGATTCTTGCTCACGTTAAGGTATTTTTCTGGTGTCTGGCGAGAAGTAGAAATGAGCATGTGAACTCTGAACCTAAGGGGAATAAGAGGTAAGAGATTGCATGAGACAGCCAGCTAACATTTTCCTCAAAGTACCTGCAGGTTTTCTGAGACATGCTTCAGGGTGCTAAGAAAATGAAAAATGATTCATCAAGAAACATTTCCACTTGTATAATATTCTCTCGTCTCCTTGCTGATAACTGACTAGGAAGCATTAGAGTTACTGCGGTAAGTGGTTTTAATATGGGCTTTTCTCTCCTTTAAAGACAAGTGCGTGCTCTCTCCTGAGGGCCACAGCCTTCTACTTCAGGGACTTTTATCAGCTACTTCATGTAGTAATAATGACCTGGGAAGAAGCTGTAAACGCAGAGAAAAGTCACATCTTTCCTAAAGGTACCAGGAATTGTTTTCAGAGAAATTCATTACATATTAAAATAAATAAATATGAATAATAACAACAACAACAACAATGCTTTCCACTGGTATATTTCCCTCTAATCCTCCTTTGTTTTCATGACTGTTGCTTTGCCATAGCACAAGGCAGAGCTACTGAGCTACAGATCTGTAGGTGTCCAGCAAACTAGAGCTGGTAAAGGCTTAAATGTTGGTGCTGTGGGATGCTCCAACCTTTTGAAATGTCCGTTGGTCCTGATTCAAAAGGAAAAGTCAAAATTTCCCACAAAATGAAATTTCCCCCCAAAATTTGTTTTGGAAATATCAAAATGACCTTATTGAAACACTTTGTATTGACTAAAAAGCAACAGAGGGTCCTGTGGCACCTTTAAGACTAACAGAAGTATTGGGAGCATAAGCTTTCGTGGGTAAGAACCTCACTTCTTCAGATGCAAGTAATGGAAATCTCCAGAGGCAGGTATAAATCAGTGTGGAGATAACGAGGTTAGTTCAATCAGGGAGGGTGAGGTGCTCTGCTAGCAGTAGAGGTGTGAACACCAAGGGAGGAGAAACTGCTTCTGTAGTTGGATAGCCATTCACAGTCTTTGTTTAATCCTGATCTGATGGTGTCAAATGGTGTATTGACTGTATCATTTCAACGTGTGTATTATATTAGGGTATGTAGGTTATATTATAGTAGGGTAAATAGGTTTAAAAAAATTCTATTTTTATATTATATAAAAGGGGAAATGAAGCGCTTTGACTTTACAGAAATAAAGTACTTTCATAATTTTTCATCAAAAATTTAGACAAAATTGATATATTCCCAAGGAACATTTCAATTTTGTCAAACCAGAAGACTGGTTGGTTGGAATATTTTCAACCAGCTCTACTTCAAACCCAACCTGAGTTTGTTTGCTGATCACTATTGGCTGGATTGTGTTTGCTTCCTGCAGCTCTTGTCAATGACACTCACCTTCCAAAGCGGCGGGGGAGCCTGGTTGCTTCTATTTTAATTAGTGTCTAGTCACTGTTACGACTTGACATCTATATTTAATTTTGTTTGCAATATTTCTGTAGTGGGGAATGATAATTTAGCAAAGCAATGATCATTCTTGAAACAGTCGCTTACTCAAAATATTACTCCTGCTTAATCAATGTAGTTGAGTGATTTATTGACCTGCATAACCAATCTTGTCTAGCATGTTACTGTTATTAAAACAAATACATTTCTGGAGTCCATCTGCATGTAATAAATTGTAAAAAAATTATGGCAGTGTAGCATTAATGCTGATGTTTTGCATTCACAACAATCAAGTCATCCTGCCCCCAGAGGAGAGGAAGGATGGTCTTGTGGCAAAGGCACAGGACAGGGACACAAGAGACCTACATTCAGCTCCCTATGTAAGGTCACTCTAGTTGTGCACCAGTTCATGGGGACCATAATCCTTCCTCCTCCATCCCTTTGTCTGTGTTGTCTAGTTAGAGGAAGATCTTTACTCCAAAGACAGTCTCTTGCTTTGGGTACTTACAGCGCCTCACACAACGGGGTCCCAATCTCAGTCTGGGCCTCTAGGCTGTACCATGATACTAGCGATATCATTATTGAGAATAAAAACTTTTTTCCAACTTTTTTGACTCCTCCCAAAAAAGTACTTTTAGGGCTTAGCCTGACGTTTGAGAGGAGAGTCAGGGGAGATTTAGTTTATCCAAACTGGTTTCACCAACTTCCCGCAGAAAGGCAGATGGAGAGGGGGCAGCATTCAGTACTGCTGACCCCACACACTCAAAATCATAAGTCAGGCCCCAAAATTAATGAGACTGGCTGAAAAATCATGGGATTTTTAAAAAATACTCACGGTTAGGATCTTTTTCTTGCCTTCTAGTTTCTGAGCATTTAGGGGTTGTTGTTTTTTTAATGAAAGATGAGATGTTCACATAGTCCAGGAGCCATGGATTTAAGAAAAATACCAGCTATCATGAGACTTGGGATAACATCATGGGCGTTGGCAACTCTGCCATGTGGAGCGGAGCAGTGACTGCTTGCAGTGCCCGGCGATTTTCATTCCCTGCCTCCTGAATCCACTCCTCCTCAGTTTTCTCATTTTCATGTTGGCACGCCCAGCTGCTGTGGGAGGTGCTGGAGTTCCACAGATACAGAAGAATCAGGGTCCCTGACACAAGACACAAGAACTCCAGGGAGCTATTCGCCATCCATGAGGGCATGGTGGGATGATTGCAAATCGGCATGAGGAACTTTGAGCATTTTTTAAGAAGGGTCTAGAAGAGCCGACCATGGGAATTGTGGGCACTTGGCCCCAAGCTCCCACAGGTCCCTGAGAAGAGTGCTGGATCCCAAAGGCACTTCCAAACTGTCCCAGAGAAAAAGCTTCAGCCCCTCTTCTGGTACCTGTGATTTTCTGCCCTGAACAACAGGACGATGCAATAAAACAAAGGCTTTGAACTATTATTAGTATCCCTGACTTTCCAAGTTAGGCTGTAAAAGATCTGAAATAAAAGTTAATCCTCTGTCCCCTTCCTTCCCTTCCCCGTCAGTGAACATTATGGCAGTGCTTACCACAGCCTGGCTGAGCTGCTGCCGCTCCCTGCGGCTCTACAGCCCTGCTATTGTCCTTGTTTGTGTCATCTCTTCCGGGCCTCCCTCTGGGTACCGCAGGGCCGGGGTGTCTGAGTTCCAGCATTTCAATCCTCCCAGTGCTGCCAGGAATCGGAATGCAGAAGGGGCTGGTGCTCAGAAGTGCTGAGCACTCCCAGCTTCCACTGAAGTCAGTCGACGTTTTGGGTGCTCAGCATATCTGGACACCAGGCCCTTAGATGCTTGAGAGCCGATAGCCTCTCTCATGCACCGATATCCCTCCTCAGAGCTCACCCGCTTCTTGTTCTTGTGGGGCGAGCGCTCTGAGGTCGTAGAGGGAGCCAGAAATCACCCTTTTTAAACCACACACTTTGTTTTACTATTCTGCAGTCTTTGAGCAGATGCAGTGAACGGTCTTGGCAACTCTCCCAAGTGCAGTAAATGCTGACTGAAGAGCAGAGGTGTAACAATCCGCAGTTCTATTAGTCACCGGTGGCCCAAGGGCACGGACTACAGCCTGCAAAGGATCAACAGTAACACAGAATGTCGACATTTCCCAGCTCTCTCTCGTAGTTTCTTTTGTCCCTTCTGCGTTTCAGAAGCACGTCTCCCCCTGTGCCAAGTGGGCCAGGAGCTTTTCCATCCCATCCTAGCTTCTCCTCCTGCTTAACTGGGTTGTATCTTCCAGACCTCTGCCCGAGGGCAGCAGAGTGCTGTTGGGAGGTATGAACGCAAATTAGGATTCCCAAGGGGATGTATCTAGAGACTCAAAAGCATTCACAACTCATGTCACCCCTCACCCCACCCGAATTATGAGATTGGTTTAAAAGTCATGCGATTTAAAAAATATATTAATTTGGGGTTCTTTCATTTAGCTTCTGGGTTTTCAGCTTTTAGGGTATGTTTTCAAGTTGTTCTCCACAACCAGGAGCGTTAGAAACCTCCTTTAAAAAAAAGTTCAGGCTGAGATTCTGATATATACACATGGCCACAGGAACTCTGGCTTTCAGGAAATCACCAGGTATCATGAGACTTGGGATAAAATCACAAGAGTTGGGAACACAGCAAAAGCATGGCCTATTGTTCCATTGGTAACATCACTGCTGTTATTAGGACTGTTTGCAAAAAGGGTTGATTCCCAAGGAAAATTTTGAAAAAAAAAACAAAAAATTGTTCACTCTCAGCCAAATTTTCAGAGCTGAAAATGTTCATCTACTGAAAACTAAAAATTGGTTGCTTGAAAACCACCAATAAAACAAAAAGAAATTGCCAAAAAAAATTCAGTTTTGGCACTTTGGGTTTTCTGTCAATTTTTTTAACAAGAGTAGACAGTTTCCACATTTCTTTTTTGTCAAAAACCCAATTTTCCATCAAAAATAAGTTCTGACAGAAAACATTCGACCAGTCCTATTTGTTAAATCTATTCTGAAGATTTAAATATTTAATCCCTATTCCTGGCTTTGGGACATTCCCACCAACTATGGATAAAGGTCCCCACATGGTTACCTGTCAGACAACACTGGTGATACCGTTACGTTGGCTGCCAGCTGCCCTCAGCGCTGATTGTAGCAGCCAAACATCCACAATAAAGAGACAAGTAAGAGAAGCCCATTTTATGGACAGGCTGAGATTTCACTAGCTGCTCAGGAATCTGTGCCCACTCCTTGTTCCCTTCTTTTGTGGGTGAAGGAGTCCCCCTAATCCAGGTACTGAGATGGATTTTGGTGTAATGAAGATATATTGAGTCCGGTGCCTGCTCAGCATCTTCGGGGATTTGAGCATAACACTCAACACAAACTACATGCTCAGATACACTCCTAGATCCCCCACTCACAAATACAGACCCTTCCCCACCGACACGCTGCAAAGAGTCAGTTCTTCCATTGGCGTAGCACCATTGACATGAATGGAGTGATGCTGATCTCACTCACAGTGCCCCCCTGAAGCAGCACACTAGCTGCATAATAAGAAAGGGTATTATATAATTATTGCACTTTGTTACCAGGTTCTGGGTTCTGGTTTTTCTTTTTTATTAATATTATGTTTTTTCTCCTAATGCTATTTACCTAGCAGTTGCTGAATTCAAATGCCGTGGAAAAATAAATAGTTGGGTATTTTTCAATCAGAATCTCTGAGTTTAACAAAATTAATGCAAAGTAGCTGTATAGAACCCGCATGAATAGATTAGCATAAAATTAGATACAAAATAACAAATATCAACAAGTGAACATAATATAAAGCCATGAGCTTTATTCAACTATTCTGCTACGCACGCAGCTTTGCTCTTGATGCCATTGCGGGTGAAATACCTTTCCATGACTGTGTGGTTGTCACAGTTTCTATCTAGATAGCACCTTGCCTCTGCTTAATGCTCACATCAAGAGTCACATTCTGCGGCCTTACCACAGTAAAAAGCCTGCCCCAGTTGATGGCTGAGGATGCCAGCTCGCTGCCTGTGACCAGGCGATCTGAGCATCTGCCATGTTCATTAGATTGGCAAAGTAAGATTCTCAGACAGACAGAGCTTTCGCCACAGATCAAAATTGGCGATCCCGTTCCAAATGGAAGTAGCCAATTCCACAGACAGTATTGAAGCATTCGGACTCTCTCCTCCCATCCCATCCACATCCCCGGCTCTGCTCTGCTTTGTACAGCTGCTCCAGGGAAGGGAGGTATATTTTAAACAAACAAGTTACTGGGGGGAAATCCCCAGGTGCTTGGCATGAGTCTGAGCAGCCCAGAGGAGCCAGCGCTGAGAGGGCTCAGGGCAGAGCTGGGCAGAGGCCGCAGTGCACAAGCTGGTTACCCAGACCAGGGCAGCGCCAGGGCTGCAGGAGAGGGGGGTGCAGCTGAACAGAGTGGGGTCCCCTTGGCAGAGCTGCTTCGGGGCAGAGTGAATCAGAGGTTGGAGGACACTCCACTCTTGCCTGAGGGCCCTTGTCTGCACATCGGAGTGTCGTGGTGCTATTAAAACGCTGGGAAAGGGCTTAACCCTCTCCAGCACCATTCCCATTCCACACCGGGCCTGTCGATTTGTAGCAGGTTGTGACAATCTGCTGTATGATAAGGGCCTCACATCCCTCCTACACCAAACCCAACGTGCTCTGCGCAATGGGCTGCTTGTAATGCACAGGGCGACTCCAATGAGCAGAAGGGTCAGCGCAGGAGTCAGAAACAACGGTGCCCCGTTTTCAGTATGGGCAGTGACATCTGTGCTGTGAATTAGGGGTAGGCAAGTCAAAGGGTCTGTGTCCTAGAAGGAAGTGATCCCTCTCACAGAACTCCTTGCCCAAGAAAGTGTGCAGAATACGAGAGTGCGAGAGAGGGGGAAACAGCTCCCTGCCCAGGAGTTTGCAGGCTGCAGTGTGGCCCAGGGCGAGCATGCAGAACTCTCTGTCATGGGAGAATGCACGCATCACCGGGAGGCTCTCCAGCGTGAGCCTCCACTCTACAATCACCTAGCGCTGCACAGAATGAAGCAGCAGAAATGCCATGAAATCTGTAGCTCCGCAGGGTTATTCTCAGCCAGACAACTCCTGCTGTGCACTGAGAGCACTGACTCCCCAGGAGTCGGCGCTGAGGTGTAGCGAGCCAGCTGTCCTCTGCCACCACAGCCCAGCGACTGACCAGGCCAGCCGGGACCTACCTTCCACAACCCTGCTTTGCTGAGCTGCATTAGGCCCAAATGGGGGCTGCTAGTGAGGGGAGGGGGGACCTTTGTCACAGAGGGCAGGCAGCAGTTAGACCTGATCTCTGCCCTCAGGCTGGAATCGGTTTGCTGAGAGACTCCCGGATGAAAGCAGAATAAGACAGAGGTAGGGTGACCAGATGTCCCGATTTTATAGGGACAGTCCCGATTTTTGGGTCTTTTTCTTATATAGGCTCCTATTACCCCCAACCCCCTGTCCTGATTTTTCACACTTGCTGTCTGGTCACCCTAGACAGAGGGAAGGAAGAAATATCTCAATCTATAGCCAGGGGAATGGGTTGTATCTGAGGAGCTGAGTGCCATAGGCATGGAGGGGCTTTCAGCTGATAAAACTACTATTGTATCCTTAGCACAAAAGGCCCCTTAGCAGTTGGTGAGGGTCGCCAGCAAGCTGGCTTCATCTGCTGTCTGCCTGTTTGCCAATAAATTAAAAGGTCAGCCCTGTGCATGGATTCGTTATGCCAGAATCTTCCAAAAATTACAGGGAAGTTCTGGTTTTCTCTTGCTAATATTGGTTCTCTGTCTGCAGATGTCAACACCCTCTGGTTAGCCTCGCTTTCTCTCTATTTCTTTTTATTACAGTTGATCATTTTGCTGCTGTTTCTCACTCTGGTGCTGGAGGTTTTCCCCAGGTGCTTTTTCAATCCAATATTTTCTTTAGCAGCTGGCTCCAGCTCTGGCAGATGCTAGGATTTCTTTTTCCTTTAGGTTCAATTTTAGTTGTCCCCCTGCAAGAAAAAACGTTGGGAGAAAAAGTCCTGGGGTTTCTGTGATGTGATTGACAAGGCTGGAATCTCTGTCTGGAGCTCATGCTCATAGAATGACTTTTCATGCATTTCCACAGACTGAGCTAAAGAACTAGGGGTCAGGTTTTTGAAGGTATTTGGATGCCTCATTCCCACTGCTTTCAGTGAGACTTAGGTGACTAAATACCTTTAAAAACCTGGCCCTAAGCCCCTTAGCTAAAAGCTGTAACAAATTCACATCATTTAGCAAAGTTGTTGATAAACTGGAGAGGGTTTTCAGAGAAGAGCCACAAGAATGATTAAAGGATTAGAAAACCTGCCTTCTAGTGATAGACTCCAGGAGCTCCATCTATTTAGCTGAGCAAAGAGAAGATTAAGGGGTGACTTGATTAGTCTGTAAGTACCTACATGGAGAACAAATATTTGACAATGGGCTCTTCAGTCTAGCAGAGAAAGATGTAACAGGATCCAATGGCTGGAAGTTGAAGCTAGATAAATCCAGACTGGAAATAAGGCGTACATTTTTAACAGTGAGGGTAATTAACCACTGGACTAGTTTGCTCAGGGTCATGGTGGATTCTCCATCACTAAAATCAAGATTGGAAGTTTGTCTAGAAGATCTGCTCTAGAAATAACATTGGGGGCAGTTCTCTGGCCTGTTACACGACAAGTCAGACTAGATGATCGCAGTGGTCCCTTCTGACCTCGGAATCTATGAGTGAAAACTCCTGTGAAATCCAGAGGTCTGGAGTACGTTGGTTTATTCCACAGCTGCACATGGCCTTAGTTCAAACCCTGTTTGAAGTATGCCTACATATGAGCTGGAGGGTCTCTCAGCTTCCTCCCAGAGGGGGTTTCACAGCTGTAACTGAGGGCAGAATTTGGCGCTGCACGTTTGTTACCCCCATTAGTGACACCACTGAGCTTTGTGTGCACGGACATTCATTCCAGAACCCAGACTGTGGTATTGCTCTGAGCTTCCGGAGACCCCACGGCCCACACCCAGCATCAGCCGTCTCTCAGAGTGCCCAGCAGATGCTGGTAAAGACCAGCTGGCACCTTCACTTAGCCCCAGAATGGCCACAGGCCTGGGACTCAAGGACAAATCCAGGCCTGACGTCAGTGGAGATGCACTTTGCCTGCAGCCGGCCTGAATTTGGCCCTTATCACTAAGGATGAAATTCTCCTGTGTACACAGGGTCAGCACAAGGCCCAGGAACCCACTTACTTCATAGGCGTCAATCTCACCTTAAAGGTTCACCCAACACAACCTGGACAACAGGGTCTTCTGGTTCTTGCTTAGAAACACGTGCAAGGCATGCTACTGTAGCTGTGGCCTCTCGCATTGGTGCTGTTCACACTGGTCTAGTATTGTCGTTCCCTTCAAATGGCCTTTGCGAGGAATTTAGAATGAGGGATGGGGGACTCCGTTCAGATAAATAAGGCTCAGTCTGGATCTCCACCTCAAAAACCAGCCGACCCCACCAAACTCACTTTTGCTGAGGTTTGAAAACATTGCTGTCAACTTTAAATAGAAAATTGTTTTCAGTTTCTCTGCCAGCAACACCGCCCTTCCGGTCTTGGCAGGAAGCTGAATCATTGCAGAGGAAAGGATGCGTCTGTGGCTGTAGTGCACTGGACTGGGAGCTAAGAGACCTCTGTTTAATTCCCAGCTCTGCCACAGACTCTCTGTGTGACCTTGGGCAAGCAGCTTAATCATTCTGGGCCTCACGTCCCTATCTGTAAAATGGGGATATCACACCTCCCTTTGTATGTAGATTGTAAGCTCTTTGAGGCAGGGAGAGTCTCTCACTGTGTGTTTATATGGCACGCAGCGCACCGGGCCTGACATCAGTTGGGGCCTCTAAGCACAGCTCTGATATGAATAATAATAAATACTGAAACACTACAAGGAAGGCTGTTGTCATGGTATTCCCATCAACCGGGAGCAAGCAATACTGGAAACTTCCCAGAGTCTGTCCTCGTGAGCCTCCACTAGCCCAGTCTCGAGCTGAGGCTTGCAGAGAAGTTCTGAAGAAGCGTAAGAACTTTGAATCTGGGATCTGTCAGCACAACTGGATGTAAACAAACCTTCTCTGCGGCCCTGGGGGCTCTTTAATGCAACTCAGTTTGGCAGGCCACACTCCCTGGTGATTCGGTGACAGCAATACGCCAGTGCGGAGATGTCATTTGTAGTGACATCCGTTTCAAGAGCCAAGATCAAAGGAATCTATCAGTGAACATGAGTGACATGCTTAGGGAGGCTGACACAACTTGACTAGGCTGAGTCTTGTGTTTACTCAGTGTTTACTCAGTGTGTAGCTCTCTCTTGTCCCAGTCAATGAGATCTGTGCCTGGAGAAGTTCCACAGTATTTCCCTCACCAGAATAATCCCCCTGTTCCACACTCCTCAGTGTCTGTCCTGGCTTCCCTCAGCTTCTCTCAGACCTCACGCACCACCCAGGCCTTCCTTGTTCCTGGGTCTTCCTGGGTGAGGGAACCTGGCCCGCCCATCATATCTGCATGCTACCTCACAATGTGTTTTTGTACCTCACTGATAGGAAATGTAACAGTCATAGATGCCAAAATACTTTGCCAGGCAGGGGCACTAGCTCAGTCGTGTAGGTTTTCATCACTCACATAGTCTGCACTGATGGACAGAACGGACGGAGAGATGCTGGATTCAGAAGAATGAAACCTTAGCTGAGTTGCCCAAGCAGTGAGCGGGTTCCAAGAGGCATTCTCGAGGGGAAACAGGATGGCAGGAATGTAAATGGCTGCAGCTGCATCAAACACACTCACTCAACAGGCCCCCTGGACTCAGGACTGAAAGCCACGGGGAAAAGTTGACACCATGGGAAGAAAATCGTGTGTCTGTGGGTTTAGCTTAAAACCCCCATGTGTCAGTTCCGGCAAAAATAAATTTAATTTCTCTAGATGGGAAATTGTTATTTTGTTGCCAAAAAAAGGTGATATCCTGTCTGTAACCTCACTCCTAGGACAAAGTCCAAAACCAGATTTTCTATTTTAAGTGGCTCATTAACACCTCTTCAGTCATAGTGGGCGAGGGGGTAGAAACTGGGTGGGGGAGAGTTAGTGGGTTACAGTTTGTTGCAATAAGCCATAAATCCAGTGTCTTTAATCAGTCCATGATGTTTAGTGTGTAGCAAAGTTATGAATTTAAGTTCCCAGGCTCATCTTTTGAAGGTGTTGTGCGGGTTTCCTTTGAGGATGAGGACTGAGAGGTCAGATATAGAGTGATTGCTTTGTGAAAAGTATCAGAGGGGTAGCCGTGTTAGTCTGAATCTGTAAAAAGCAACAGAGGGTCCTGTGGCACCTTTAAGACTAACAGAAGTATTGGGAGCATAAGGCTTGCATCTGAAGAAGTGAGGTTCTTACCCACGAAAGCTTATGCTCCCAATACTTCTGTTAGTCTTAAAGGTGCCACAGGACCCTCTGTTGCTTTGTGAAAAGTGTGCACCCAGAGGGGATATGGTATTTTTATCTTTTATAATTTTTCTGTGTGCTTTCATTTGAGAGTATAGTGAGTGGCTGATTTCACCTACATAATAGTGATTGGGGCATTTAGTGCACAGATCTTGTGATAGGCATGTGTAGGACCTGTGGATCTTGAAAGATTTCTTGGTGTGTTTGGGGTGGTTATTGGATCTGAGAAGGTAGGGGTGGTGATCTCTGGGTTTCTTGTGTATAGTTATCTGTAGGATTCCATTGTTGAAGCTGATCGTGATGACCAGGAAGTTAATGCCAGTGCCGGAGTATGCTGGAAAGAAGGAAGATATTCTCACATAATCACATGAATGCAGTAGCTGGGGCTTTAAAAAGTCACCCCAAATACCATCCCTTCCCCCCAGATATTGGGAGTATTTCAATAAAATTGCAAAATTTGGCTAAATTGATAGATGCATCTGACCACTATACCGTACTTCATGTCTTTCACAGGAAGAACACCAAATTAGGGAGACACCTCTATAATAAAGTGCAATTTTTACTCTAAATTACCAAATACAGTCAACTTTTTAAAAAAGTTTGTTTTGTAAACTAACTATATTTAAACCTTGTCGGAATTTATTTAATCTTTTCATGCAAATGTAGTGACATCTGGGATTTATTAATCCTAGTTTGGAAAACAGTAAAATATAGGTAGTACTTTTTGGTATTTGGTAGTTTTTTTCCTTCAAATTGTAAATAAATAGCAGAGAATGATCAATCTGAATAGCAATCCTTGAATATGCAAAAGCAACTTTTAAAATATTTAACAGCTGCATAATACTCTCGAAATCCTATTAAAGGATTGTGACATTTCAGAAGCTTTCAGACATGTCTTCCAGGGAAGATTATTCAGCAGTATTTAGTAAATTGAAAGTGAAGGTGAGATTCAGATATGGAGATTTAGACTGTTGTTCTGTAGACCTAGCCTGAATATGGAGAAGCAGTTTTCCTTAGGCACTAACAGCTGCTTGAATATTTATCTATCTTATCAAGTTAAAACAGACTAGTGGTCAGATAAGATTACAGTATTCGGTGTAGTACAGAATTGTGTTCCTATAGTATTGTTGTCATTGTTGAGATTTGTGTTTTTTCTTCTGAAAATTACAGTTTTAAAGTTTTGATTTCAAGGGGGAAAATCTAGTTTACAGTTTAATGATTTCCTTGCTTTTCAATGGGTTATTGTTGCAGTTTGTAATCAGTTTATTATTTTTTCCTGTTACCAATGTTCTAATATCAGAGTTCAGTCAGGATATTGACTCCCCTGTATTTTAAAAGAAGTGCTTTTGCTTGTCAAGTATTGTTTACCCAAACTACTCCCTTCTGAAACAGCTGTTAGTGGATCTGGATATCCTAGGAAAGGGAGTCGCTTTGTGTACACTTTGATCCTACATTTTTAATAATTTATCTTTGCTTAATGTGTTCACAAATGTCAACTCTATACAGAATTATACTTATCTTAACACATCATGTATTTATATAAAGCAAGACCTAATAGCTTATCAAGCAAAATTCTTGAATATCCTACAGGTGGGTAAATATTAGAATGAAGGAGCTAATACTTAAGTTTGTATATTTATTGTTCTGTCTGTGTGCAGTTTTAACCAACGTTGGTATAGGAGTAACACCTTGCATTTCTGTAGCATCTTCCATCCTGGAGGGTATCAAAGCACTTCAAAACTTAGCTCCAGATTCTGTTCTTGGATCTGCTGCACACGTGGACCCTTGCGTTGAGCCCCGTTATCTCATGCATGAGTGCTCTGTGCAGATGCAGGTGTCTGTCTGAGTGGATCCAGTTGCCCGCTGGGACCATACACTGGTTCACAGACTATACGTAGGGCACTACATGAGTGACTAGAAGTCAGCATTTGGTACTGCAGACACAGCATGCCAAAGAATCAGAGAGGGCAGTGCAGAATGGGGAAGAAAATCGGCAGCATGTGATCTCCAGAAGAAGAAAGAGGAGAACTCATGTATCCTCAGTGCAGATAGAGGTAAGAAACCGTTTTCAGGCTCTCTGCACAGATATTACGCCAGAGAATGGTTTGGAAGAATCATTTGAGGGAAGGGATCAGAAGGGGACCCCATCAACCAGAAGGCCTAGGATGCATTATCCTAGGGACGGGGGTTCCATGACCACCACTCCCAAGAGGAGGAGACGGGTAGTGGTGGTCAGGGACTCCCTCCTAAGGGGGATGGAGTCATCCATCTGCTGTGGAGACTCGAGAAGTGTGCTGCTTGCCTTGGCGGTAGAATTCAGGATGTGATGGAGTGTCTGCCGAGACTGATCAAGTCCTCAGAGGACTACCCCCTTCCTACTTCTCCTCGTGGGCACCAATGATACTGCCAAGAACGACCTTGAGCAGGTCACTGTGGACTACTTGGCTCTGGGAAGAAGGATAAAGGAGTTTGAGGCACAAGGCGTGTTCTCGTCCATCCTCCAGTTGAAGGAAAAGGCCCAGGTAGGGACCATCGAATTGTGGAGGTAAATGTGTGGTTACGCAGGTGGTGTCGGAGAGAAGACTTTGGATTCTTCGACCATGGGGTGTTGTTCTAGAAAGAAGGATTCCTAGGCAGAGACGGGCTCCACCTAACGAAGAGAGGGAAGATCATCTTCACAGGCAGGCTTGCTAACCTAGTGAGGAGGGGTTTAAACTAGGTTCACCAGGGAATGGTGACCTAAGCCCTGAGGTAAGTGGGGAACTGGGATACTGGGAGGAAACACAAGGAGGAGGGTGCGACAGGGGAGGCTTCTTGATTCATACTGAGAAAGCAGGGCAATCGGCTAGTTATCTTAGGTGCCTGTACACGAACGCAAGAAGCCTGGGAAACAAGCAGGAAGAATTGAAGTCCTGGCACAGTCAAGGAACTATAATGTGATTGGAATAACAGAGACTTGGTGGGGTAACTCACATGACTGAAGCACTGTCATGGATGGATATAAACTGTTCAAGAAGGACAGGCAGGGGAGAAAAGGTGGAGGAGTTGCATTGTCTGTAAGAGAGCAGTATGATTGCTCAGAGCTCCAATATGAAACTGGAGAAAAACCTGTTGACAGTCTTTGGGTTAAGTTTAGAGGTGAGAGCAACAAGGGTGATGTCATGGTGAGCGTCTGCTATAGACCACCAGACCAGGAAGATGAGGCAGACAAGGCTTTCTTTGGACAACTAACAGAAATTTCCAGCTCACTGGCCCCAGTTCTCATGGGGGACTTCAATCACCCTGACATCTGCTGGGAGAGCAATACAGCGGTGCACAGACAACCCAGGAAGTTTTTGGAGAGTGTTGGGGAAAACTTCCTGGTGCAAGTGCTGGAGGAACCAACTAGGGGCCGTGCTCCTCTTGACCTGCTGCTCACAAACAGGGAAGAATTGGTAGGGGAAGTAGAAGTGGATGGGAACCTGGGCAGCAGTGACCATGAGATGGTCGAGTTCAGGATCCTGACAAAAGGAAGAAAGGAGAGCAGCAGAATACGGACGCTGGACTTCAGAAAAGCAGACTTAGACTCCCTCAGGGAACTGATGGGCAGGATCCCCCGGGAGGCTAATATGTGGGGGAAAGAAGTCCGGGAGAGCAGGCTGTATTTTAAAGAAGCCTTATTGAGGGCTCAGGAACAAACCATCCCAATATGCAGAAAGAATAGCAAATATGGCAGGCAACCAGCTTGGCTTAACAGTGAAATCTTTGGTGAGCTTAAACACAAAAAGGAAGCTTTCACGAAGTGGAAAATTGGACAGATGACTAGGGAGGAGTATAAAAATATTGCTTGAGCATGCGGGGTGTAATCAGGAAGGCCAAAAGACAACTGGAGTTGCAACTAGCAAGGGATGTGAAGGGTAACAAGAAGGGTTGCTACAGGTATGTTAGCAACAAGAAGGTGGTCAGGGAAAGTGTGGGCCCCTTACTGAATGGGGGAGGCAACCTAGTGACAGATGATGTGGAAAAAGCTGAAGTACTCAATGCTTTTTTTGCCTCAGTCTTCACAGACAAGGTCAGCTCCCAGATTGCTGCACTGGTCAGCACAGTATGGGGAGGAGGTGAGCAGCCCTCAGTGGTGAAAGAACAGGTTAAGGACTATTTAGAAAAGCTGGACATGCACAAGTCCATGGGGCCGGATCTAATGCATCTGAGCATACTGAGGGAGTTGGCTGATGTGATTGCAGAGCCATTGGCCATTATCTTTGGAAACTCGTGGCGATCGGGGGAGGTCCCGGACGATTGGAAAAAGGCAAATGTAGTGCCCATCTTTAAAAAAGGGAAGAAGGAGAATCCGGGGAACTACAGACCAGTCAGCCTCACCTCAGTCCCTGGAAAAATCATGGAGCAGGTCCTCAAGGAATCCATTTTGAAGCACTTGGAGGAGAGGAAGGATTCACCAAGGGCAAGTCATTCCTGACCAACCTGATTGCCTTCTATGATGAGATAACTGGCTCTGTGGATATGGAGAACGCGGTGGACCTGATATACCTTGACTTTAGCAAAGCTTTTGATACGGTCTCCCACAGTATTCTTGCCAGCAAGTTAAAGAAGTATGGATTGGATGAATGGACTATATGGTGGATAGAAAGCTGGCTAGATCGTCGGGCTCAATGGGTAGTGAACAATGGCTCAATGTCTAGTTGGCAGCTGGTATCAAGTGAAGTGCCCCAGGTGGCAGTTGTTTTTGTTCAACATCTTCATTAATGATCTGGCGGATGGCGTGGACTGCACCCTCAGCAAGTTCACAGATGACACTAAGCTGGGGGGAGAGGTAGATATGCTGTAGGGTAGGGATAGGGTCCAGAGCGACCTAGACAAATTAGAGGATTGGGCCAAAAGAAATCTAATGAGGTTCAACAAGGACAAGTGCAGAGTCCTGCACTTAGGACGGAAGAATCCCATGCACCGCTACAGGCTGGGGATCGACTGGCTAAGCGGCAGTTCTGCAGAAAAGGACCCGGGGATTACAGTGGATGAGAAGCTGGATATGATTCAACAGTATGCCCATGTTGCCAAGAAGGCTAACAGCATATTGGGCTGCATTAGTAGGAGCATTGCCAGCAGATCGAGGGAAATGATTATTCCCCTCTATTTGGCACTGATGAGACAACATCGGGAGTATTGTGTCCAGTTTTGGGGCCCCCACTACAGAAGGGATGTGGACAAATTGGAGAGAGTTCAGCGGAGGGCAACAAAAATTATTAGGGGGCTGTAGCATATGACTTACGAGGAGAGGCTGAGGGAACTGGGGTTATTTAGTCTGCAGAAGAGAAGAGTGAGGGGGGATTTGATAGCAGCCTTCAACTACCTAAAGGGGGTTCCAAAAAGGATGGAGTTCGGCTGTTCTCAGTGTGGCAGATGACAGAACAAGGAGCAATGCTCTCAAGTTGCAGTGGGGGGAGGTCTAGGGGGAGGTCTAGGTTGGATATTAGGAAAAACTATTTCCCTAGGAGGGTGGTGAAGCATTGGAATGGGTTACCTAGGGAGGTGGTGGAATCTCCATCCATAGAGGTTTTTAAGGCCCAGCTTGACAAAGCCCTGGCTGGGATGATTTAGTTGGTGTTGGTCCTTCTTTGAGCAGGGGGTTGGACTAGATGACCTCCTGAGGTCTCTTCCAACCCTAATCTTCTATGATTCTATGAAATTCAGTCACCTCTCCAAAGTGAACAGCACATGGGAACACTTTGTGACAGGTTAAGTTGGGAAACTGAATATTGTAATTTAGTTGGGACACTTTGATTAGCACCTTGGTACATAATGGAGTGCTTAAATTCCTTTAACTTGGCACTTATGAAATAAATTGTGAAATTGCTATGGTATTAGCAAACTAGCATAGTCTTGCTGATGGCTGTAGTGTGTTTGTTCTTGTCTGGTTGCCTAGACCATGACAAGATATTTAAGATGATCTTAGAATATCAGGGTTGGAAGGGATGTCATCTAGTCCAACCCCCAGCTCAAAGGGGGGCCAATCCCCAGACAGATTTTTGCCCTAGATCCCTAAATGGCCCCCTCAAGGATTGAACTCGCAACCCTGGGTTTAAGCAGGCCAATGCTCAAACCACTGAGCTATCCCTCCCCCTGCTGTGTACAGGGGTGGCTGGAGACACTGTGCAATTTATAGAGTACATCCAGAAAAACGTTCAGCTCTACAACATGAGAAATGGTGAATACAAAACCAGAACTCAAAACAGCTCCTTACTGGGTTTGCTTGAAAGTGTAATAATAAGAACAAGATGTCATGTTTTATAATTGTATGAAAGAGAGGAAATATGCCTGCATGTTGTTAGAGGCTCAGAATCCTTGGTACTGAAAGTTTAAAGGACAGTCACTTTGACATGTTTTGTGTGTGTGTGTGTGTGTGTGTGTGTGTGTGTTTTTAAGTGAAATATATATTTGGGGTATTACACTTGTCCCTTAGTCGCCAGACCAGTTTTTGTGAGTTTACATTCACAATTATCTGTTAACTTTTTGCTGTTGCTGTGTGAAGAACTGGCACAAACAGGAAAAACTAAAACAGAGACTCTTCAAGGGAAAATAAATCATTCCAGCCAGGGCTTTGAATAGTGTGTGCAGATGTGGTCGCCCCATCTCAAAAAAGATATATTGACATTGGAAAAGGTCCAGAAAGGGCAACAAAAATGATTAGGGGTATGGAACGGCTTCCGTATGAGGAGAGATTAATAAGACTGGGACTTTTCAGCTTGGAAAAGAGATGGCTAAGGGGAGTTATGATTGAGGTCTATAAAATCATGTCTGGTATAGAGAAAGTAGATAAGGAAGTGTTGTTTACTACTTCTCATAACACAAGAACTAGGGGTCACCAAATGAAATTAATAGGCAGCAGGTTTAAAACAAACAGAAGGAAGTATTTCTTCACACAACACACAGTCAACCTGTGGAACTCCTTGCCAGAGGATGTTGTGAAGACCAAGACTATAACAGGGTTCAAAAAAGAACTAGGTAAATTCATGGAGGATAAATCCACTAATGGCTATTAGCCAGGATAGGCAGGGATGGTGTCCCTGGCCTCTGTTTGCCAGAAGCTGGGAATGGGCGACAGGGGATGGATCACTTGATGATAACCTGTCTGTTCATTCCCTCTGGGGCACCTGGCACTGGCCACTGTCGGAAGACAGGATACTGGGCTAGATGGACCTTTGGTCTGACCCAGTATGGCCATTCTTATGTTAAACTGTAAAACGCACTATGCAAAAAATGCTGTGAAATGTAGTTTTAGTAATTTTAGGAGTTACTTCTAACAAGAGTAGTTCAAAAATATTCACACTCAAGGGGTGATTTTTTTCAGTTGATGCCCCTTTAAAGATAAATATTAGATTGTTTCAAACTGGTGTTAGAGTGAGGTGCTCATGTGACATTGACAGATTTTAAAAGAATTTGACTTGTCAACTGAACAAATTTCCATTGAAAATGAGAGAGAATAAATATTGAACCCCATAGTGTCCTTTGTTTAAAGAGCAACTGTTCTGATTTTAACCACACTATGATCGTGAGGGCCAGCTGACTGGAGCACCCACTGCGTGAACTTTAGACTGAAATCCACAGATTATGACTGTGCTGATATAAACCCTCATCCTGGATCAGGACTGCTGGCTTCTGATGAGAATAAAATAAAAGAGGTTTAGAGGCAATTTGTTTAATGTGTCCTGTACCCCAGTTGATCCAGAAGCATTCCAGAGTATATGAGGCACAGATCAGTGGGAAATATCTGATTCAGGTCATAAAAAAAAAAAAAAAAAAAATGACGGCTTTGCTAAACTGGAAATTACTTTCTTCATGGGGGGGTGGGGGGAAAAGTTAGGTGGCTCTCTCTCTAGCACTCCAAAGTAGTGACATTACCTGCAGGACACTCTATGCATTGAACAGTTGGGGGGGAAGGGATAGCTCAGTGGTTTGAGCATTGGCCTGCTAAACCCAGGGTTGTGAGTTCAATTCTTGAGGGGGCCATCTGGGGCAAAATCAGTACTTGGTCCTGCTAGTGAAGGCAGGGGGCTGGACTTGATAACCTTTCAAGGTCCCTTCCAGTTCTAGGAGATAGGATATCTCCATTAATTTATATTTATTTATAATTAGTGTTTAATCTTTCATTATACAGTGTAATAAAAACTAAAATATATATGCCAGGTTAACTTTTTGCAAAATATTGTGCTGAGGTTAGGGCAGCTGCAGGGAGATATGATCATTGAGGCTCCATTCCTGCCATGAGCTCCCTGTGGACGCATCCCTGCTCCTTTGCAGAACTCTGCGGAAGTCAGCAGAGCTCTGTGTGGACTCAGGGGCAGCCCCACATATTCCTCATTTCAGGACCAGGGCCTTTGCACAGAGAAATTGTACATTTCTATGCAAATAGTTTCCTTTCCCCCTGGTACATTCCTCTCCTCCTGCTGCCATTATCTGCCCTTCTGCATGCCGTGTGTCCGGTGCACGGTACTCTGTCTGTCTGGAGTCTCGGTAGACAGCCTTGGACGAGGTACCCTGAGCAGCCCTATTCCCAGCTGTGACAGTGAGTCAGCGCTGCAGCCTCCTGTCAAATATTTTCTTTGCCTTCAGATACCTCAGTCTTATTTTTTTAATCTGCTTTTTGCTAGCTGCTCCTGCTGCTGCCCTTTGCAGCTTATTTCACATATGACTTAGCTCTGCGAAAAGGAAATCTGCCTAATTTCGTCCAGCCTCTGACCTTTTCCTAGCCGGAGTTCATGCCTCCGTGTCCTGAAACATGACAGTGGCTCTCGCAGCCTCGGAGCTGCTCCTTTCCCCCAGGATTTATATTCTACAACCAGGTCCCATCCTAATCTTCTCTTCTCAAGCCCAGTTTCTTTTGCTAAGAATAACTAAGCTCCTTGAGTCTCCTGTTCCATCTCCATTATGGACCCTGTGCAATCCCAGCGAAGTTTGCAGGATTGCAGCATGGGGAAAAAATTCCTGAATAGCCTGTTTCCTGCACTGGCTGCATAGAAGCCTGAGCCTCTAGGGTGACCAGATGTCCCCATTTTATAGGGACAGTCCCGATATTTGGGGCTTTGTCTTATATAGGTGCCTAATACCCCCCACCTCCGTCCTGATTTTTCACACTTGCCATCTGGTCACCCTACCTGAGCCTCTTAGAAAGACTGAAAGCCCCAAAACAGGAATTCTAGCTCTGCCAAATACATCTTATAAACTGTAAATCAAGATGGTTGACCCATTCATTCCCAGTAATGTATGTGCTGAAATGGGTTCCTTTTATGTTCACGAATTGTCCATGAACTAACTGCGATTGTTATGATTATACTTGATATTTGTAATTGTTTGCTGGATTGTTTTTACAGTCATGTGTAGGCCTCTAGGTTTTCATATACTGGCCATAGTGACTAGTGCGTAGAGTGTTTGATAGTCAGCATTCAGACTGTGATTGGTCACCTAAGTCACCCCATGTGGTTTCTCGTCTCTGATTGGGTGCCCTGCCCTTCATAAACAGGAATGGTGCCCAAAGAAAACATTTGGGTGTTGAATCTCTCAGGGAGAGGGTGGGGAGTGTGTTATGGAAAGACACAGGAGGTTAACAGGCCTAGATTATAGTGAATCCTTTCCTGTCCCCCTTGTGCAGGGAAAGACTACTCTGTTTGGTTGCATACCTGAACCACAGATTTAAAAATAACTGTGATCTGTCCTGACTCAGGGAGAGAGAGAAAAAAATAGGCCTGTTTACTGGGCATGTAGCAAAAAGTCTTTTTTGCTCTGCATTCTAAACCCACCAACCCCAAACACACAGCCATTATGTGTAGTGTTGGGGAGCTCAAAGGGGGACCCTTTATGTGGTAATATGCTTATTTGCTCATCCACAGCAATACTGGCACAAATAAAAGCTCTATCATGACGGCTGCTGTGAGCAAACCCCAACCTCCCTAATGTTTGCAAAAAAGCACCCCCAACCTGGGTGCTAGATTGAACGTCAAGTCAGAGTTAGCTGGCACATTTGAAAACTGGTTTCACTGTTCACCCAGCTCCAGCAATGAAACCCTTTAGGACACTGAGCAGGAAAGTCAAAGCATGAAATCACATCAGTTTTGTTAAAATGAGGATCCTCAGAACTCCTGGAGAACAGCTGGGAGAAGCTCCCACAAGTCCAGCTGCTGACAGGAATCTTATAGGATTCCTCAGGCTCCTCAAGTCCCCTAGGAGTCTCACAGAAAGTGGTTTTTCTGTTTAATGCTTCCTGCTGCCAGGGGGGCAGGCACACCAAGAGGGGAGCCTTTCTGGTACCTTTTGGACATTTCCTCCTCTCGTCCTGGCTGGAGCTTGTCAAAGTGCTGGAAAAATGAAAATGTATTGAGGATTAAAAAAATTCAGATCTTAGGAAAGTTTTGAGCAAGGACTGGGGTCTGTTCTGTTTGTCTCTGGGCCAGCTTCCCCACTCCTAATTTAAATTGCAACAAGAAGAAACAACTCAGACCTGCTCCCCATTGTGCTTAATTACTGTCACCAATGACCTTTCTTTAGTCCAGCTGTAGCTTATTTTACCCTCTTCCCTCCTCCTCTGTTCCTCTTCCTTCTGTATAAATTGGAGCCAGCTATTAGCAATGTCCCTTGAAGGTGGTTTGAGACTATGGGAAGAGAAATGCTCTCCTTTAACTACCGTCTTTACCCTTCTAGTTAATGAAACCCATGTGGTTTTAAATTGCTTGCTTTTAAAAAAAAATTAATCTTTTTGCAGACCTCCCAAGGCAACTGAGTACTTAGTTGCCTCTCTGTTGGTGCACACTGAGGGCAGCATCACTACCTCTCTCCCTGTGATGTGCCATGTCATTCCACTGGTCGGTTGGCTGGAGAGCGCTGGAGAGATTCCAGATGTTTGGTTTGTGAAGCTCTTATGAAAGTGATGAGAGCTATGTGTGCGCACTCACCCTTTGCATGCAGAACGCGCCCCTGACGCTGGTGAGCCCGAGAGCACTCCTCAGGCTCTCCCACGAACAGGAAGAATAAGGTAATCAGAAATGAACACTGTGCCACAGGTAGCCTCTGGAGCACCTTGGTCAGGGCCAGAGTGAAGCCTTGCAATTGCTGTAGCATCAGTCTCCATTGAATTGTTAACAGCTCACTCTTCCCTGATTGCTAATTGAGATTTTCCTGACATCCCCCACAGTGGAAGCAGGGGAAATAAAATTACAGAGTTATTCACTCTTTTTGTACAACTGATGTGCTGATTACCTGTCAATCAAGGAATCGCATTAACATCTGACAGTGTGTGCATAACAATTACCCCCATCAAATTAAAGAAACCTTTCACACTCCCAGAGAGAGAGAGAGAGGAAATTCAATCAGCATAATTAGCTCAATCAGAAAAGAACTTCTTTTCATCAGGAAGGGGGGGGGGAGAGACACAGCGGAGGGGGAGGGGGAGAGGGAGCGAGAGTCTATCTAGTTGTCTAAATGTCACATCATACAGAAATATCACAGCAGCGCCTGGCCATGCAGTGCCAGCTGCTTGCTGAGCAGTCACCAGAAATGACAATTAATCCAGCCAAAGCATTTTTTTCCTCTAGCTCCTGGAAATCTTTCCCTCTGTTCCGGGGAAGCTTTCCCTAGAAGCAATACCACCTCAGCTTTCCTTTCACATTGGCTCAAATGGCTTCTTTCCTACAGAGTCCCTGGTATCTTGATTTGCAGAGAGTGCTCTCCACCCTCTTTCTCACCGCCCCTCCCAGCTCCCCCCTGCCCCGCCTCACCATTCTTTTTCCATTGGGGAAAAAAGGAACAGCAATAAAACAATTGAAGGGGCCTTTTCAAAAGAGACGCACATTCTGCAGAGATCAGACACGTATGGTGCCCATGGTATTCCCCACAGGGTGAATTAACCCTGGGTACAGGAGTCAATAGAATCAGAGAAGTGTAGAACTGGAAGGGACCTCGAGAGGTCATCTAGCCCAGTCCCCTGCACTCAAGGCAGGACTAAGTATTATCTAGACCATCCCTGACAGGTGTTTGTCTAACCTGCTCTTTAAAATCTCCAATGATGGAGATTCCACAACCTCCCTAGGCAATTTATTCCAGTGCTTAACCACCCTGACAGTTAGGAAGTTTTTCCTAATGTCCAACCTAAACCTCCCTTGCTGCAATTTAAGCCCATTGGTTCTGGTCCTATCCTTAGAGGATAAGAACAGTTTCTCACCCTCCTCCTTTTAACAATCTTTTATGTACTTGAAAACTATTATCATGTCCCCTCTCAGTCTTCTCTTCTCCAAACTAAACAAACCCAATTTTTTCAATCTTCCCTCACAGGTCATATTTTCTAGACCTTTAATAATTTTTGTTGCTCTTCTCTGGACTTTCTCCAATTTGTCCACATCTTTCCCAAAGTGTGATGCCAAAATCGGACACAATACTCCAGTTGAGGCTTTATCAGCATGGAGTAGAGCAGAAGAATTATTTCTTGTCTTGTTTTCAACACTCCTGCTGATAAATCCCAGAATGATGTTCCCTTTTTTCACAACATTGTTACGCTGTTGACCCATATTTAGTTTGTGATCCAAAGTCTGTTTGGGTCAAATTCACTTTTGGGAGGAAAACTACCAAAATTTACCTTGGGATAGTGCTTGGGGGATGCTACAGACCCCCCAGGATCTGATTTGGATATGGCTAGAGACCTCTGTTTTTAATGAAATAAATTCCACTGGGAATTGTGTTATTATGGGAGACAGTCGCTGAACCAACAAGAGGTGATGCCATTTTAGATTTGGTATCAGTGAGTAGTGAGGATGTCATAGAAGAACTGGTTGTAGGGGACAACCTTGGTTCAAGTGATCATGAGCTAACTCAGTTTAATCCGAAAGAAAGGATAAATAAAAATAGGTCTGCAACTTGGGTCCTTGATTTGAAAGGAGCAAACTTTGAATTCTTCAGTCCAGTCCACTTCCCTAACTAATTCCCTTAATTTTTTTAAAGATCTGAGTGTGGAGGAGGCTGTGACGTTGTGCAGTCTACATGGTTTTATAAAAACATGATAATAAGTGAATATAATGTAACTGGGATAGTTTTATAAAAAATTTGATAATAAGTGACTATAATGCAAATGGGATATGCTTTGTGCAAAAGGTCTCTTGTAAGGTATCATTACAAAGCTCATAAGCTACTGAGTGTGATCATCCTATTTGTAGAAATGTACCACTCTTGTATCTAAAACTAGAAATATAAAATGTAACTCTGAGGGCCTATTGTAATTATGTAAAGTGTGGGCCATTAATGATGGTTTGGAATCTTGATGACTCCCATTGTCTGCAGATGGCTGTTTACCTGTGAGTCTCCCTGTATGTGTGTGTGCTGGCAAGTGAGTAATGAAGTCTTGCAGTGACATGTGATCATGTCACCTGAACTGGAATCCATCTTTAACCTGGTGCTTTTTCAGTGAGGGGAGGGGGTGGAAACCCAGAGGGACAAAGGGTTCCCGCCTTATGCAAAAGATATATAAAGGGGTGGAAGAGAACAGAGAGGAAGAGGAGCCATCATGGAGAATCCCCTAGATAACACCTAAGCTGGAACAAGAGCTGTACCAGGGGAAAGAATTGTGCCCAGGCCTGGAAGGTGTCCAATCTGAAAAAAACTTACTGAAGCATCTCTGAGGGTGAGATTATCTGTATTTAGTTTGATTAGACATAGATTTGCGCATTTTATTTTATTTTGCTTGGTGACTTACTTTGTTCTGTCTGTTACTACTTGGAACCACTTAAATCCTACTGTCTGTATTTAATAAAATCACTTTTTATTTAGTAATTTACTCAGAGTGTGTATTAATACCTGAGGGAGCAAACAACTGTGCATATCTCTCTATCAGTGTTATAGAGGGCGAACAATTTATGAGTTTGCCCTGCATAAACTTTATGCAGGGTAAAACGGATTTATCTGGGTTTAGACCCCATTGGGAGTTGGGCATCTGAGTGCTAGAGACAAGCACACTCCTGTGAGCTGTTTTTGGGTAAACTTGCAGCTTTAGGACAAGTGATTCAGACCCTTGGTCTGTGTTGGAGCCAGACAGGAGTGTCTGACTCAGCAAAACAGGGTGCTGGAGTCCTGAGCTGGCAGGGAAAACAGGAGCAGGGGTAGTCTTTGCACATTAGGTGGCAGCTCCCAAGGGGGATTATGTGATCCAACCCGTCACAGAGGCTTTGAATTATTTTAAGTCAAAGTTGCAGAACCTATCTGGAGCTGCATCCCAAGCAAAGGGAAAACATTCATAGAGAAGGGTTGAAGACCAAGCTGGATGAGCAAGCATTTCAGAGAGGTTATTAAGAGAAAACCTGCAAGGAATGGAAGATGGGATGGATCAGCAAGGAACACTACCTCTTGGAGATCAGCAAGGGGGGGAAAGTCAGAACTGCTAAAAGCCAAGTGGTGTTGGATCTTGCAAAGGAAATTAAAACCAATAGTAAAATATTCTATACCCATATAAATAAAAAGAAAAGAAGGAAAGAAGTGAGACTGCTAAGCACTGAAGATGGGGTGGACATTAAAGATAATCTAGGTGTGGCCCAACACCTAAACAAATACTTTGCCTCAGTTTGTAATAAGGGTATTGAGGTGCTTAGTGGTAGGGTAGCTAATGGAAATGAGGATATGGAAGTAGAAATTACCACATCCGAGGCGGAAGTCAAACTCAATGGGACTAAATCAGGGGGCCCAGATAATCTCTATCCAAGAGTATTAAAGGAACTGGCACATGAAATTGCAAGCCCAATAGCATAGATTTTTAATGAATCTGTAAACTCGGGGGTCAAACCCTATGACTGGAGAATTGCTAATATAGTACCTATTTTTAAGAAAGGGGGGGGAAAGTGATCCAGGAAACCACAGGCCCATTAATTTGACCTCGATTGTATGCAAGGTCTTGGAACAAATTTTGAAAGAGAAAGTAGATAAGGACATAGCGGTAAACAGTAATTGGGATAAAATACAACATGTTTTTTCAAAAGGTAGATCATGCCAGACCAACCTGATCTTCTTTGAGAAGATAACTGATTTTTCAGACAAAGGAAATACAGTAGATCTACTCTACCTGGATTTCAGTAAGGCATTTGATACAGTTCCATATGGGAAATTATTAGTTAAATGGGAGAAGATGGGGATTAATATGAGAATTGAAAGGTGGATAAGGAATTGGTTAAAAGGGAGACTACAACAAGTCATGCTGCAAGGTGAACCATCAGGTGGAAGGGAGGTTATTAGTGGAGTTCTGTAGAGATCAGACTTGGGACCAGTCTTATTTAACATTTTTATTAAAGACCTTGGCACAAAAAGTGGAAGTATGTTAATAAAATTTGCCAATGACACAAAGTTGGGAGGTATTGCCAATACAGAGGAGG
The DNA here is from genome assembly GCF_028017835.1 of Emys orbicularis. Lineage (NCBI taxonomy): Eukaryota > Metazoa > Chordata > Testudines > Emydidae > Emys > Emys orbicularis. The sequence continues at coordinate 2,129,881 of NC_088705.1, read as the reverse complement.
ACCAGAATATCACACAAGAAGATTTGGATGACCCTGGAAACTGGAGTAATAGAAATAGGATGAAATTTAATAGTGCAAAGTGCAAGGTCATGCATTTAGAGCCTAACAAGAATTTTTGCTGTAAGTTGGGGACTTTTCAGTTGGAAGTGACACAGGAGGGAAAAGACCTGGGTGTATTGGTTGATCACAGGATGACTATGAGCCGCCAGTGTGATGCAGCCATGAAAAAGGCTAATGCAATCATAGGATGCATCAGGTGTGGTATTTCCAGTAGACAGGGAAGAGTTAGTACCATTATTCAATGCCAGGGCCATGGTGTCACTTGCCAAAAGTAGCATCAATAGCCTTGTCAAAACGAATAAACTTTGCACCCATCGTCCGGTGCTGGTTTGGAGGGGGATCAGGCATTCACAAACACTTCTTTGCTGGTACCAAACTGGCTAGTGTCCCCGGTTCTGTTACAGGGGAGTAAAAGATGCCCTGTTTCCCCATCCCCACAAATGAATGTGAGAGTGAAAATCTGTGAAAGTGCGACCGTGTGTTTGGGAAACAGGCTTATTTCCTAGTTTTTGAATCAATATATTTCCACTCTGGCAATTTTCCAGGTAGACAGTTCCTCCCAAGAGAGAAAATGCTGCTCCATACATTCCTAAACACGATTACTAAACAGTGTGACTGTTTGCACACCCTGGGGCTGTGGATCTCAGCCCATGGCCTCTTCTGGAGGTATTAGTGCAACCTCTTCCCTGGGTTAATGCCAGCGACTACAGATTTCCAAATAGATTGCCACTGAGAACGAAGCCTAGTGAATCAGATTTGACCCCCTTAAAGGAGAGGCAGTTTCATCAAATGATCTATCTGAGAAACTTAGACAGTTCAAATGAGTGGGGGAGGGAGCATAGCTTTCTTTCTTGGTGATTTCTTATAATGATTAAAGGTAGCAAAAGCTAGATGTACTCTGGGACATTGGGCTTCCTGAATTTTTGCTGAGCCAATTATTTTATGATCTGTGAAAGGTGAACTTGTTAAGAGACTTGAAGAGTCTCTTGATCCTTTCTATCCTTGCAGCTTCTTTGACTGTTACTCTCTGTCTTGCCCTTCGCTGCGGCTTATAGGGGGGTTTAATTTTTGTAGCATTCATTTTAATTTAGAAAATTCAAAGCGAATGAATGGCAGGCCAGAGGGCACTGAGAACTGGGCTGTTTTCCTTGTGAAAGAGAGAGACAGCTCTTCTGATGAACAGCTCCAGAAACCTTAGAGGTCCCTCTGAATTTAAGACAAAAGCCGCTGCTGAGGGAGCAAATTACGTTGCAGGTTTGTCTATCTCCTGCTAATGCATTTGGAGCCTTCCCTAGGTGCTTGCAGAAATGATCCAAGATCTGGCTGCAGTGTCAGAGACAAGACTGTTTCTCCACTCTGGCTTGATAAATCCTACAGCAGATTATCCATGTGAGCTCACCCCACAGGGCCACTAGTGAAACGACAGGGATGCTCTTGGTCCTCCTTGCTTGCTCAAAGCCCAATTACATAGTTTGCCATTGAGAAATGATTTGGACTCTATTATTAGGAGTGAAAAAAAAAACCTAAAGTTATAGTTGTCAGCTTATCACATCGTTAACAACACTTTGCATATTTATATATAGCCCCTTTTATCCAAGCCTCTCAACATGCTTTGGGTGAAATTCACTGCGAGAAATAACAGCACTTCCATCAAACGGGGTCCAAGAGCGTCCTAATGCTGCTAAACTGCATGCGCATGAGGTCAGGGTGAGCCGCTCTCCTCAGCCCAGCAGCCGCGGCAAGACAAGGAGGGGCGTGCTGAGAAGTTGACCAACAAGAAACAAATTGTGAACAGATGTCAGGCAGAAAAACAAGAAGTGCAGGGAAGGCTCACGAGGATAAGTGGATGAAGCAAAAACCACGGGGCTCACTCAAGAAACAGCTGCCATGCTGGAGAGGAAGGAGCGCAAAGGAGGAACAAGGCTGCCTGGGCTCCTGGGAGTCAATAGAGAGACTTCTCCTCCCCCAGGTATGCCGGCTGCAAGGCAGGCCAGGTGCTCTGCCTTGGTTGCACAGCAACATCGCATTAGGATGCATGAGTCGAAAGTCTTTCCTCAGATTCTGAGTTCTGGACTAGTGGTGACTGTTCGGGGGAGGAGGGTGCTGCAGAAAGCAGTTTGCTTCCCTTTCGGCATGTGCACCCGCCCTGTAGGAGAGACTGTACCGGGCAGAGGGTATAAAAATGATGTTAAAATTCCCTCTATACTGGTGAAATCAGCAGCTTGGATCTTCCTCTCTGTCTCTCTCCCCTAACCCTGATGCCAGTGATGCCCTGTCTTTTGTGACTAGCCACACTGACGTTCTCTGGCTGTTGACTCTCCACAGAGTGAGAGCAGGTCTGGTCTCATTCGGTTCTGGACTGCTCGGATAGAGCCGCAAGCGACTGGTCCCTCTCTCACCATCTGGCAGGTGATACTGCAAAGCGGCAGTCAGCAGGGACGCCTGGCTGTAAGGGACACATCACATGAGGTAGCCATGGCTCCTTTCAGTGGGATTACACACACTGCCACCTGCACCCACTGCTCCTTCTGGCAGGGAGAGCACTTCCCAAATTCTCTGAGCGACCAGAGGGAGAGTACCCCTCCTGTTCAGCCTTAGCCTTCTCCTTCCTCCTTGTCCAGCCACATACACCGCCTAGCTCTTCTCCTCGGCACTGGGAGCCCCCCAAGAGCCTTCAGCACTGGGAGGGGGCCTCCTCCAGCTGCATTCTTTACAGCAGCCTTTAACAACAAGCCGCAGAAGCAGCTGCTTGGTGCCCTACACCATGGCCATGCCCGGCTTGCTCCTTGGGACCCAGGCCAGGAGGGGGAGGAAACTCTTCCCCAGGAGGAATACAGGAGCCTGATTCCCCTCTCCAGCAATGTGCCCCCTGCAAATCATCCGGCCTCTGAACAGGCATGTTCCAGGTCCCACAACTGTGCTCTCCATGCTGGCAGCAAGTCTGATGCTGCCCCGCCCCACAGAGCTTGCACTCTGAGAGATGGACCAGGTGGAGGCAGGAGACACTGGGAAGGAAAAACTTGGTGTTTGAGTTTTTCAATGTTCTTTGCATTGTGATGGAGCTGAGTCAGTAGCAGGGATGCGAATGAGCCTGGCGCCGAAGGGAATGGAATTGCAGAGCTAGCACAGGTTGGCAATGCTGTCTGCAACACCCCGTCAGCAGGTGTCATTCCTGCTGGAAACAGGTTACATGGCTTTGGCTGACTCATTGAGGCAGGCAGCTTGTTTTCCTACCTGATTTATAAGGGAAGTCAAAGGGCCTCTCTGAGAAAGAGAGGATCTAGGGTGCAGGCTGACCATTTCTGAGTGAGGAACCCTAGCAGCAGCTGCCCAGCCTGGGGAATAGACCTGAGTTCTGTGTTTGTATTATTGTTAATAAAATCAACCGCCAGGCAGGGGTGAGCGTGGAGTCTACAGAGCAGGTGTTCTGTGTTTGGAAACGGATTGGGAATAACACATGCTCATATTCCATGCAGCAGGGTTGGCACGGGAGAGGTCATGAAGAAAAGGATGGGAGGAAGGGGCCCACATGCTCTGTCACATCCCAGCCCTCCACATTGTCGAGAACCCATAGATTCTCCTTGTGTCACTTTGAAATGTAGCAGCTAAAATGAAATCACTAGGAGAAACTTGCCCCAAGTTTAAGGCTATCACTGTATTCGTATCAAATAAACATTCTCTGTGCTGAAAGTCCCAGGGTCCTTCCTAGCCTGCTGCCATCACCAAGGTGGCATTATTACATCCTTGCATCTCTGGTGGACCATGCTAACCCCAGAGCAGTCGCAGTTTGCAGCAGGGTGCTCACCAATATGTGGCAGAGGAGAAAAGAGAGAGAAAAGGCTTTCAAAATACCCCAAAGGGAAGTTTCTTTATTTACTCGTAAAAGTAAAGATCAAAACACATATTTTGTCATTAGCACATTTTCAAATAGCTTCTAATGAGTGAGTCAGAGAGGAGATGCCAGAGGGAGGGAGCTGAGCATGTCATTTAGCACATAGAAGGATGAAAAAGCTTTTTGTCTCACTTACAAATTAAAGTATAAAGATTAAAGATTACTACAGGGCCGCAGATAACAATGGAGCAGATAAAAACCTGGCTCCGCAGTAGGATGGGCTCTTATCTGTTTTCCTCAGGGCCTGAAACAATAAAGATTTTGCTTTTCAAGTATCTTAATTAAGGTGCATGGAACAGAATTGCATTAAGTGCATTTCCAGTGGATTTCATGTCACACTGTAGCAGGGGCAGCATGCGTGCTCTAGAGAATGGATGAGCATTCGTTGGGCAGTATGGGTTGGAAGGCAGCCCAATGAGGATAGCATTTCATCCACAATACAGGACCAAGCTGTGCCTGTAACAAGAAGGTTACTCAAAAAGAACAGGAGTACTTGCGGCACCTTAGAGACTAACAAAGAAGGTTACTGTCTCTCCACTAGTCTCCTGCCGGCTTATTCATGAGATGGGCTTGGTGGGCCCATTCCAGTTCTTCTTAGGCTAGGATCCACGCTGCAAAAGCACCACCGCACTTCACTCTGTAGATCCCACACTGACAGAGCCCAAGCCACGGTTGGAGTGTGCATGAAAGATGCCCTGCTCCCCCCCTGCAGGGGGCCTCTCCAGCGCCAGGCAGTGCGGGAAAGCTTAGCCTTGATTCCACCCCTGCTGCCCTTGTTCTGGGGACCCAACCCCATTTTACCGGCCCTAGGTTTGTTTATGACAGAAAAATACAAAATAAAATCACCGCGATTCAACATTTTAAAAAGAAACAGACTTCACATAAATAGACAAAAAAGTCCAACCCCTGATCCTCTCTCTGAAAATTATTAATTACTTCCTGAATACACACACACACTCCCAATCACCGCCACCAAAAATAACCACACGGTGCTCTTCAGGGCGATTTTTTGAAAAAGGTATAAAAGGGCAAAATTTTCATAAATGGCTCCCTAAACTGGCCCCATAAAATCTGTTCATTCATTAACATGGACTTTTGGATGCACAAATTGCTCATGCATGAACTCTAACACATGCACACACAAAGTTACAGGGGCAACTTAAGTGCCCGGTTTTGAAAACTTGACACTCAGAGGAAAAGAAACATTCCCAAGAAGATTGGTGCCAACAAAGTCAAGTGATCCCAGCCTGAGCAGGCCTCCGAAAGCTGTCACGGGAGGGTAAATATCCTCAAACCTTAGTCATCCCCTCCTGACTTCAGCTGGTTATTTTGCAGATTTGTAAGTGAACATGATGATATTTTTGTCAGTAATTTTAGAACACTTAGAGCTCTATAAATATAACAGAGAGTTGCTCTGATGCTAGGTCGATTTCTTTTGTAGAGTAAAAAAAAAGAAAGAAAAAGTCTCACCTCATTGTTGAAAGTGTCAGCATCACAGAACGCAGGATGAACGGATGCACGAACGGAAGTGACTAGCAGTGCTAAACTCTCACTGGAGAGCCAAAATTGAGTTGGACTGACTTTTAGAGCGAGCCAGTTAAAAGGCTAATCTGCCTAAGAAGAGCCGCTGTCCCTTCTGATCAGGACAAGCACTTCTTTTCTAGTGTGTTCTGCTCTGATTTTTGCTTCACAGCCTGGATTGTTGTAAATCTTTCTCCAGTGTCTCTCCCCCCCCCCCTCCCCCACCACTTTCTTTTAAACTGAATGTGGAGCTGATGAAAGCGCCTGGTTGGCAGCCCTGGAGACGGGAGTGCTGTAGTTCTCCTCAGAGCGAGAAGCCTAGGCAGTGGGAGAGCAGCATCACTATACGTGACCTGTTGCTTCTACTAATGTGCTTCAACCCTGGCCAGCAGGAGTTCTCCGGACACCCCCTCACCCCCAAGTCTGGCTCCTGACTGCTGGATTCCAGCACTGGGTTATATCCTCTCCTTAGTCTCGCCGAGGACTGGCTGAGACAAGACACGGTGCTTTGATATGGGTAGCACTGCTACACTTGATGCTTTTACAGAAAAGAGACACATTCCCTTGTACTTCCCCATATACCCACTCTAGGAGATGCATTCTGTGGGAGGGATACAGGGGGTATCTGCTGTCAGAAACACCTCCTCTCGAGCTGCTCTGTATCTCTGGCAGGAGGCACCCCCTGCAGGAAATGCCTGTGATAGGAAATACCTTGAATGCTGCCAATCCCGAGGTTAAGGGCTGTCCTGTCCATTTCCCTGAGCCATCCCCACTAGCTCAGGGCTCAGTTCTGCTGCTCCGGCTCAGCCGGGGGTGAGGGCTGGCACAGAGCCAGGCTGCCCTGGGAAGCTTAGAGGGTCAGAATGGCTCTCGGAGCTCATTGGAGCAGAAGTAGAAGCATCCCCAGTGCTATGCCCCTCCACTGAGCGTAATTTTCTCCCCCTCATATTTTTCTTCACCTGTACGACAAACCCAGAGACGGTAGAACTGCAGAGGGTGGGGAGAACCAAGGCCCCCCTGCATTCACCTAAAATTGATCCTGAGGATAATCACATCTCTCCCTGACTGACGAGAGCCTCTCCGCATCCCAGAGGATGATGAATGGCTCTTAAAGTCTCACCAAACCATTATTTCCCTCACCTTTCTCCTGGGCACTGCCCCTCTTCTATCCAAATGGGTATTCCCAGCTCCAGCCATTAACCCAGCAGCTACTTTACTTTCTTATCACTTATTGGGTGGCTCTCAAGATTTACCATGTCATGATATTTGTTTCTTTTAGTTGGGTGTAGGAGGGAAAGAACCCTAACAGATGTAAAAAAAATCGTAGTGTTGAAAATTGCCTGCCCTGGCATTTAAATTACCCATGACACACAAAACAGGGAAGGCACTGAGTGTATTTGTTTCAAAACTTATCAAAAGAGAAGCCCACCTAGCATCTGCAATTGGGGTGCCATTTAGTTAGGTTGCGTATTGCTAAATGTTCAGTCCATGTTCGTTAAAGGCTAGGGTGAAATTCACCTTGATGCAAAGGGGCAGCATAAGATTGGAGGGGAGAGGAATTTTCAAAAGCACCTAAATGGCCCTTATGCCCCTAAATCCTTTACAAACTCAGCTAGCACCCGGCATTTGTGTAATGCCCCGAAGTAGCCAGACCTGCCTGGGGATCTGAGTTCTGCGCTGGGAGGCTTGCACATGCCAAATCCCAGGGTATGTACCGACTGTGATTGTGTTCTTCATTGCAGGGGTGCGGGGAGGACACAGGTTGTGAGCATGTAGATTTTATCTCTGTCTTGTTCTTTGTATGTTGCCATATTGAAAAGGCAATAAAATATGGCACACCAGCAAGAAAACCATCACGTAGGAATCTTCACAGCAATTAGCGATGTCCTCCAAGCACAGTGATATTTCAGAATAATGGCCTGGTACCAAGTGCTAAAACCTGACTCCAACAAGGATTAAGCGCCATCAGTCTCATTAATTTGGCTGTTTAAAGGCAAAATGGAGAAAAAAGATCAGAGTTGCAGTTACAATACTTAATAATCATGTGAATTCCGAGCCAGGCTCGGGAGTCACGTATGCCAGTGTGGATCCAGTGAAGTTAGCGGAGTTACTCCAGATTTGTATCAGTGTCAATGAGGGTCATTTCCTGGGTTTTTAATGAGAAGACAAATTGTGCTGCAACAGCCATATGCTCAAAGCAAAGAACAGAGTTTGCAGGTATTTTCCATCAAGAAATAGACAGAGTGTATTTTTCCTTATTACCCGTGTAACGGGGCTATTCAAATGGCCCATAATGATAACAAAGGCTAAAAGTAACCCTAACCCTAACCCTAACCCTGCTTCCACAAATACCCTACAGTCTATAACTTATGATTCACCCCAGATGAATCGCAGAAGGCCTAGATTTGATAGCTTCCCTATGCCTACCACTGAAATGCATCCACTCTGGGGATGGGACAGTGCACAGCAGTATCCCAGAACAAGGGGGACAGGGGAAATGAGAACTTCCCTGAACTTTGGTGCATCCACTCAGAACCAAACCAGCAACTTCTCCAGCTCTCCACCAAGTGCCTGAATGATGAGGCCAAGAAAGGACCCTCCCCACAGAACCGCTCCCCCAGATTTTTGAATTGTTAACTGAGAGGTAATGTAAATTGGTCGACAGAATAAGCCAATCCTGTGCTGCTAGTGTAAGAGACCAGATCAGCTAAGCACGTAGCGCAGATAACAATCATGACTTTAACACATCAAACAACGGTTTTATTTGTGCTATTGTAACTTATCAGGAAAATGTGACTCAAAAATGCTCCCTGACAGCGACTACTCCATTTTAAGTAAATTGCCTACAGGAGTCTAGAAAGAGCGAAGCACCTTGTCAGAAAGGTTAGGGTCTTGATATTCTTCTCCTGTTTGTTCACTCAAGCAAAGCAGCAGCTGCTAATAAAGGTCTCAGGGACATCCTGCCAGGCCTGTGCGCTGGGCTAATCTAGATTCGTTGGCTTCAGGAATATCCATGCCTCTAATCTGAAGGTTCGAATTGAAATAAACATCCCAGCAGCAAAGTGGTTGGGGCTAACTAGATCCAAGCGCACGTGGCTGTGTGCAAAGCCAGCGTCTCAATGTTTGCGTCGTAAAAGAGCAAAACTTTATCAGCATGTAACAAAACTCCAGCTCTGCAGATGGGGTGTGTGAAGCTATGGGAAAGATCCTCAGCTCTGTCATGTCTTCTCCCAAGCCGAGCGATTAGAAAATCGGACAGAGCAGACTCTGCAGTTTTGTGAAGGTGTTGGTAAATCCCTCTGGCTCCTGCCTCATTTTGCTGCTCTTCTCTGAACTCTCTCCAGTTTGTCAATGCAGGAACTGCACGTAGCCTCCCGCTAGTGCCTGCACCAGAGATGTACAGAGAAAAGGGCCTTTGTGCCCTTGCTCTGGATGTGACGCGACTGCATTGCTCTTTGTGGCTGAAATTGTGCATTTAAACAAAACCCTTCTGCTCACATGGAGGTCAATGGCAAAACTCCCATTGACTTCAGTGAAAGGAAGGTGGAGCACTATAGCTCTGGGCTTTGCTGCTGATCAGGATCAGGCCCTGTATCAGTTCTATGAAGTTCTGACACTGGGGGCAGGGGGCAGTCATTTATAATAAAGCCCCAAATTTCCTTCCTTGGAATGATACAGACCTTTGCATCCACACAGAGCTCCATGGATTTCAATGGGGCTCTGCATGTGTCCTCTGGCATGGAACTCGCATCACAGTCACACTCAGAAATTGCAAGATTCAAAGTGACATCACTGGAATGCTTTTTAAATTTTTTGCTATAAATATTTTCTGAACTGCTAGTAATCACCCAGGAGTATTCTGCTGCAGAGATCCCAGGCCTTATCCACAGGACATATCCTAGGCCTTGTTACTTTTATAAGGGTGATTTAGCCTCAAACCAAATACCCAGGGATTAGACAATGGCAGCAGCCTGTCTTTCCTTTCACACAATCATTCTTTTATTTTTAAGTAAAATATTTTGTTTTCCTAGAAGAATGAGATCCACTTTGATGTCTGAAAAAGCATGTTTCTTTTTAAAGTTATTTGAAGCAAAAATCAAGCTTCAGTTGTGATTCATTCCTACTTGACAATCAAGTGATTATTAATCTATACATATATATGTCAACATACATCTCTAGCCCAAATTGGAAAGCAATCAATTTTGGAGATTTATGTAACGCTGCACGGCACAACTCTGATGAGTGTGTTGGTTAATTGCAAAGCTGGCAGCACCCTGAGTGAAAAAGACTTACAGGCAAAAATAAAAATATCTTTTAAAAAAATTAAATGATAGCAACAAATTCAAACTCCTGCTGTACATTTCCTAACATTTTTTTAAATCAGCCTTAGATCTAATAAACAGAAAATCAGCTGAAATTGAGATGAACCGTATTTTCCCCACATTTATAAACAAACGTAACAAATATTTCTCTGAATTTTGTATCCAGTATTTCTCCAGTCAGACAAAGCCCCGGCCTCATCAGTATTCACACACACACACTGAAGTCAATGGGAGCATTCACATGAGCAAAGTTAGGAACGGACATGAGATTTGCAGTAGTAGACAGAAAGAATCTGTCTGGAGAGGTCAAGTGTAGAGTGGAAGAAGCGTCGCTATTCTGCACAATCAGAAACTTTTGAACTCTGATCTTCATTTTCAGATCTAATTTGTTCCATGGGGAAAGTCATGGCAAGTATCCTGACACATTAACCAGAAGCATTTGGGCCATTCAAAGTTCACAGCAATTCCTGGGCCAAAGGGGCTGAAAGTGTCGTTACCAGTAAGTGAACCCGAGATGCATGCCCAGGTCACTGCTTGTGCTCCAAACACATGGAAACGTGACAGGAAGTAGTCCAGGCTCTATTGCATGCGTGTGCCAAGTCTGAGCGGCCAAAGTTCATGACTCTGTTGAATCAAAAAACAGTTTTCAACACAATACACAAAGGCACTTCTCAGTCCTGGCTATTTCCAAGCCAAATTTTCAACGGTCTCCTCTAACCTGTTCTGGACGTAGAGCCATTTGAAAAAAGGTACTTTTCGTTAAAAAAAAACAAAACAAAACAAAAAGAATTGGGAAGGTGCATTGCTTTTCATTCTCAACAAAATAAGCCCTTTTACGCCCCTCGCCACCCCCACATGTAACCGTTGCTCAGAAACCGAGCTTGGAAAATGTCAGCCCAAACAGTAAACGATTAAAAAAACTATAAGTACCTGAAAGCAGGGGATTACAGTAGAAATGTGTGTTATGCCTTAAAACTATACTGCTCATATAGGAGCTACCAAATTACTTGTAATGTACAGGGACAGGATAGTATCCTTTTAAATACTCTGCGAGCCTTCTAGTGGTGCTCACTGGGTTCTGTGTTTTAGAAGCCACTACTTATAAAGTGGGATGTATGCAGTGCACTGCACAGGCCTTGTGCGGGGTCTCTGCACAGAGGTGAATTGAGTTCAGTGCTACAATGCTGTAGCATGACTAGGTTCCGATACTACAAATGGAGATAAGAACCAGTAATAAATGGCTTGTGTCCAAGAGGACAAGGAGACTCTGGCAAAGAAAATTCTACTGCACCTACTGTTTTTGAGATGTAAGTTGCAAAAAAGCATTAAACTGGCCATTTTGCATTGTGAATTTCAGGCAGTACACGAACATCCCAACAAAATTAGGGCACAATCAGGCCTGCTTATAGCTTAACCATACCAAGTGTGAGAGAGAAATGTTCTTTACAGAAAGCTAAAATGACTCCATGGGAGACAGTAGGTTTAATAGAGGCCAATCATCTGTCTCTCGCTGGGGACCCACAGGTATTTATTACACTTCCTGGAATATTTAAAAAAAAAAAAGAAAGAAAGACTTTACTGTAATGATGAGGTATGGGCCACATTAGCTTCTCTAGGTAAGTTTATTGCAAAATAGTCCACTGGATCGTACTTCAGATAAAGCATAGACCCAATGTATAAAGATGAATTTTCAATATCTATTTCTATTGCTTATTTTTAAGCATAGCAAATATTCTCCTTTATCATTTCCACTGTTCAACCAAATAGTTCATGAATTTACATGAGTTCCTTAAAAGTAAACAAAAACCTTGTAACTCTCATTAAGGTTTGCAGCTGCTGCACTTTTCATTGATTGATTCATTTCTTAATTTTTTATTTTAATTTCTTGAAATCCACCAAGAGTTGAGACCCTGCAGCTTTGCGGTTACTCTGCTTTTCGGCATCTTATTTCTCCATTAGTTTTAGCTCTTTTTTAGTCATGTTTTCAGCAAATCTAGGTCACCATCCCTGCCGGCTCTGAGCTACTCACAACTATCAATGAATTTATCTTCACAACCCCATTGTGAGGCAGAGAAGGGTTATTCAGATTTTTTAGCTGGGAAACTGAGGCACAGAGAGATCATGCGACTTGCCCATGGTCACACAGAGAGCTTCTGGCAGAGACAAAAATTGAACGCCGGTCTCCGGAGCGCTAGTCCTTGCCCCAACCACAAGACCATTCTTCCCATACTACAGTGACCATTTCCAGGGTAACAATTTCAGGGCACATTTGGGTAACAACACTGATTTAAATGGAGTTGCTCCCAGTTGATGCCAGTGGGAACATAAGCAGTATCAGCCCTTTCATTATGCGTTGCATTTTTCACTTCCGACTGTGACTTTTGTCAAGGTCAAAACTTGCCTTCAGCTTTGAAATGCATGAAAGGAAAACGTATTTCAAATATGCACAGGTAGAATACGGCCTCCTTTAGTGGACTCTGTCCCTGGCCACCGAAGTTCATGTCTCAGTTATGACAATGCGCAGAACGCACACAGCAAGTGTAGGCAAATGAGTTGTATATATTGACTCTACCCTCTGGCCCCCAGCTGGCCAGCAAAACAATGAATGAATATTACACATCCCCAACCCACGCCACCCTCCCACATCCACTGTCCCTTTCTCTGCCTGCAAGGCACAAAGCACCTTTTCAAGGTAAACACTCACTGAAAGCTGGTTAATAACTTGGGTGGTTTTCCCATGAGCATCTTAGCCAGGCAGTCTTATGTGATATTGTTTGACATGAATGATGTATCCTGACATGAAGCATCAAAGTAAGATGCAGCCACTGGTGAAAGCAAAATGCTTCCTCAAACCATAGCTGAATGCAATCAAGGGTTAGAGAAAAACACATCTCTCAGAAGAAGGGTGTTAATGAACAAGCAGCATTAACTGCGAGGTTGCTAGATACATTTGCAGTGGCTGGCACAGGGATACCTGTTTCCACCTATGGGATATGGCTGCGTCCATCTGGACGTGGGTACCGCACCCCCTTTGTACTCTCCCTCCCTTCTCTCTGGGGTTGTGCAGCCCAGCTTGCCTGTACGGCCCTTTCCCACGTGACGTACAAATGCAGCCTGGTTCCAATGTGTCGTCTTGATGCCAGGGCTCCCCAGTTCTGCACTCTGACACCTGCAGTGAAAGATCTGCGAGACTCCGTGTCCTGGGGCCTCTGAGCAGAATCCTAAACCCTGATGATGATAAGCACAGCTCAGGCTGGGCATCTTTATTTAGCACCTATGAAAAATATCTGCAGTTGCTAAAAACACAGAGGAGTGGGTGAAAAATAGACTGGCCAAAACAATTCTGTAGCATGGCTAGGTTCAGATACTACAAATGGAGATAAGAACCAGATAACAACCATAAACAGCTTCTGTCCAAGATGAGCAAAAGCAGCGATGATCCAATAAGCAGAATTGAATGAGCAGGTACATTTTACAGCAAAGTCCTTGGCCGCATTTTTTAGGGATTGAAGATACTTACAGCAGAGGGGGAGGGACTTGGGCCTGTGTCAAAAGGAGTGTGTCTTCCTACTCAGCTGCTCGGATCATAGCTCTCCAGTGCACTGCACATTGTTCCACTAAGTGTTATGACTGGTAATAGATTAATTAAAGTTACCTCTCCAAGCAGAGTCACTTCCATCTGCCAATTGCAAGGTCGTAATTCTGTGAACTTGTGATTGGAATCCTCAACCATTTTAGAAAGTGCAGGCGGAGACCTATCAGATCATAGGTAATTTGATTAGAAAATAATTGGCCTACAGCAGAGCCTTTAAAAATCTAACAGATTTGCTGCTGATAAAATTAAAATTAGAAACTAAATTGATTAGCTTGTGCCAGCAAAGGAACCAAAATGTCAGACGCCAGCTGCACATTTGCATTTGGTACTTAACAGAGTTCTTACCCGAAGAGAGAAATATATGTTTGACATTTCCGTGATTTCTACCATTCGAATGTATATTTTATTGATATTAATTAAAAATGCAAAGAAATAATGGAGTGGAAACTGACAGAAGGAAGTTAGCTATTCTAATGCAGACCTCCGCTGGCTATACTGGGGTATGGGGAGAGAAGATTTCAGGTTCTCCTGGCTGCACAAGGAGTAATCAGAAACAGTTAGCACGGCACGTTTTCTTTTCTAGAATTCCTTTGAATGCTTTAGCAGGGGAAGAAATTATGTGGATTTTGGTGCAGTTATCATGCTAGGCATAGTAGAGAGAGGTTCTGTGCAAGCGTCCCTCAAGCAGTTCTGCCAATGCACCTAAATTCTGAGCCACAGCTCCACTGCTCTTCCAGTCCTGGATTCACCCGCACCTGCCAATGTACTTCTGCGGGGTTGTCCAGCATCCCCTGCTAGACCAGTCCTGTGTCCCAGCACAGCTCCACCAAATGCACCTGAGTCCCGCCACCTCCGCTGAAATATGCCGCACTGCAGTGATCAGCCAGTGCTTTCTGCCCCTCCTGTGTTTAATGCCATACACTGGGTTATTCTGTGAAGAAGGGACTACATTCCATGCTTTAGCCAGGGCAGCCACAATTCCATATTATACCATAGCTCAAAGAGAAGCTATCGGCTTGACACAGAACTTTTCCAGCCTGTTATACAGGAGGTCAGAAGACATGACCATAAATGGTCCTTTCTGGCCTTAAAAATCTGTGAATCCCATGAGCTGAAATATGTAATTCTTGGCTCCATCTGAAATAAAGCCCTTGGAGTCTGGGCCTTCTGAACAGTTTGAAGGTGAGAAGTCGCATTGTTACTACTGAGTCCTCAAAGCATTAAAAATGTGATTACCCTCCTCTGTTTCCACCTCCCTTCTTCTCTCTTTGTCTCCCAGGCTGCCTACCCCCTATGCTGAAAACATCCTCCTTGACTGCAGCTGGCAGAAAGGCGAATAATTCACTCTGGATTCAGCCTCTTTTTCTGTTTGCAAATTGCCGGCCGACAGATCGTGACTTTTCTCAAAGTTCTGCGCGTTCCAGAGACATTCACCAAACCTCCCTGCCCGCCTGGCTGGGGCTGCATTTCATCCCCCAGCTGTTCTTTGTGACTCGCACATTTGCCACACAAGAGCGGTCTGACAGGTCACGTGGTAGGTGGCTGAGCCTTGACTGCCTAAGAGTAATTCTTAGGATCCGGTTTCTGAGGTGACTACTCCAGGTACAAATACAAAGTTGGCTGTTTCTATGAAGTTTCTCGAATATTAGTTTAAAATTAATCTTCCTGAGAACAATCCTGCCAAAAAACCTGTCTAATAGGATATTGGCAGCAGGCAGATGCAGAAATGGGATGTTTGCACTGGTAAAGTTAATTCATTTACAAATTCATATGAGTATTTGTATCATTTTCGGTCCCTTCCGATGCAACCTCCCTCTCAACCTTCAGATCCCAGCTCAGCCCCCACCTTTCCCCCAAACCATGTGACGTTGGCTCACTCCCTTGTGCCAACCTTCTAGATATGTATTTATTGCACAGACCATGAGCTGGAAGGGATTAAGGACGCACTTGGGTCCATGTAGCCCCGCCCCTCCAGCCCTGCAGAGCAAGCTCCAGCTGTAGGAAGGGTTGGAAAGGGAGCAACCCAGCTCAGAAGAGGGCGGCTGGTGAGGAGGACAGACCTACCCTGGAGGCTCCTGGCAAGGAGGCCGGAGAAGCCTCCCCGAGAGGCTAAGACTGTGCACAGCGCCGGGTTGGGGCTGACCATTTGATTGCCGTTTCTTTTGCTTCTCACCTGATATTTGGACTGGAAGCGGGGGGAGAACAGCAGATGGTAGGAAGTGACCCAGGGAGGGTAACTCGAAGGGCATCTTTGGGGGCCAGACACTGTTGAACCTCCTGGGGCTCTGGGCTGGAGCCTAGTAGAAGGCCACTGTCCATCTCACACACCTCTGATTAAAAGAGCATCTGGACTGCAAGACCTGCCCACTGCGAGGTGGCACTAGGTGCGCTAACCACCAACCCACCAAGACGCTATCACATGTTTTTAAAGGGACTAACATGCTGAGCATCTAGCAAAAGAAGCAGCCCCATGGAATTGTACATAGTCTTTCCTGCCATCCTCTCGCCTATGCCTGATGTCATCTCTCTGCCATGGACTGTTACATATAACTAGAGCCAATGGAAGAATGCTACGTATTTTCCTATGAAAACAATTTGAACAAAATGAAAAAATACTGTTTGGGTCAAAAAATTTGGCAGAGTTTTTCAGAATTCTTTTCCCCCCCCCTCTTTTCTCGTGTTCTGCATCCCCTCCACCCGGGCATCCTTTTTTCCATTGGAACTGTGGGAAGGAAAAAAGACAAAGAAAGAACAAAAAAGGGGGGAAAAATGAACCGCCATAATTTTTCAATTTCTTTTTTTATCAAAAAAGTAGAAAATTTTCTGCACGGATGTTTGCTTCACTCAAAAAAGGTACATTTCCTTTAAAAAAAAAAAAAGTATCTGTGAAAAAAACTTTTTGACCAGCTTGAAATATAGCCTAGATTGTTTGTTCCTTGGGCCTGGAGCTGTCTTGATTCCCTATGTTGGGGTGTGCTCCTGCTCCCATTGAAACGGCCATGCACTCCTGGGGTGCTACGGGCAGGTGCTTAGGAATTTTTCTCCACTGAAGGTCAGAAACCTTCACCTAATTTCAAGCCTAAATTTGTTGATGGCCAGTTTATATCCATTTGTTCTTGTGTTCCCATTGGCGCTGGACTTAAATAACTCCTCTCCCTCCATGATATTTATTTCTCTGGTGTACTTAGAGAGAGCAATCATAACTCCCCTCAGCCTTCGTTTGTTAGGCTAAACAAGCCAAGTTCCTCTAATTCTCCTCTCATAAGGTCAGTTTTCCATTCCTCTGATCATCTTAGTAGCCTAGCACCTGTTCCAGTTTGAATTCATCTTTCTTAAACATGGGAGTCCAGAACTGCACACAGTATTCCAGATGAGGTGTCACCAGTGCCTGGTACAATGATACTAACACTTCTCTATCTCTACTGGAAATACCTCGCCTGATGCATCCTAGGATTGCATTAGCCTTTCTCCTGGCTGCATGAGCCTGCCACAAAGCCTGCCACAAAAAGTGTATAATTAATAATGGCACCAGGTTAATTCATGCTCTGAGCTAATCAGCTAATCACAGTGACACAAGCAAGATGACATGAAGCATTGACATTTCGGTGCCTCGCTGTTGAACTGAAGAAAGTGGTCAGGTAATGGTTTTTCTCCTGTTTGAGGAGTGAGGGACAGGTTGATGCCGGGTGAATGTGTGTGAGTGTGAGTGCATACGTGAATGTATAACGATGTGTGCGTGTATATGTGAGCACACGTGTACATGTATGTAAGTGCATGTGTATGTCTGCATGTGTTTGTGTGTGGATATGTGAGTTTGCACATATATGGATGTGTGCACATGTGTGTGGAGGTGTCTGCATGTGTCTCTCTCGGGAGTACGTGTGCGTAAATACAACACAGCAAATCATGCATATGAGCAGCAGAGCGTGGTTCCTACCTTGAGCCTGCATCCCTAATGAGCTTAGTAAATAGATCACTTCGTTTATGGGATCACTTTCATCTGGTGACCTGTGTGTCATTTTTATGCCTATCATGTTGAAGAAAAAGTCCACTTGTGGACTGTGAACCCTGGGTGCAGTTTTAATTGGGAACAGGTTGTTTTGAAGCATTTTCTCCTCTAATTTATTTTGCCTTGGGGACGTGTTACTGTGTGTAAATCCTTTCAGGTTTAAGCAAAGGTTTCTCAGGCAGCCTGTGGGATATTTTAATCTTATTTTTATGATGAAACATTTAGAAATATTGTGACAAAATAATTATAAAAATTCCACATAAAGCAACAGGAAATTCTTCATCAAAGGGCTCAGAATTATACTGAGGAGCAAAGGACCAGCATCCTAAATGCAGGTAGGGCCCATATGGACTGTCTATTGCAACCCTACAACCCTGAGCGATGCTACGGGAAGTCGTCACATGCTGGGCCAGTTACTCAGCTGGTGTAAATGATCACAGCCCTATTGACTATGGGTAAGCTACACCGATTTACCCGAGCTGAGGATCTAGCCCATTGTCACCAATGGAGTTACCCTGGATTTACACCTAAGTGACATCAGAATTTGGCCCAGTGGGAGTTTTGCTGTTAATTTTACTCGGGGTAGGACTGGGCCTTTGATGGACAGACAGGTAGTGTGTTTACTTCTCAGCTACCAACCATCTTTCACAGCATACTTTCACTCAGCAGCTGCACCTTTTTGGAGGGTCCTATTCCCTCCTCAGCTCTGGCACATAGCTGCTAGGATATTCACAAGTTATTTCCAATGCTCTCCATCACACCAAGCCCTGCAATCATGCAGTGATGCTAGATTACAGCAGCGACGATTTAATGAGACCCCCTGCTAGCGCCTACCAATGCCAGCAGAGGTCTGGCGTGTACAGCTCGCAGCTACACGAGTAAATCATGGATTAGCAATGTAGTGATTCAGTTACTTCAAAGTCCATCTGTGGGAATAATGTCATATTGCCATCGTTTTCCAGAGCTCCTCTGCATTCGAGCCTGTTTGATTATAGTACTTATTACTCCAGAGATGATGAAGAAATACAGTTACCCAGGCTACTATTGAAAAAGACGACCCAAAAATGATTTCACTTTCCTGCTTCTCTGCAGCGTGTGGTGATGAGGGGAATCGAGCCAGCTCAGAACATCCACAGCTATTTGCAGGAGGCAACCACAAGCCAGAAGCTGTTTTTCCTCTTTGTAGCTCTGTCATAATTTAACAGCACAAACACCCTCCCAGCTGGCTTGTGCGCCTAGCTCAGGAAATTCAGAGCAGTGCTATCGTTGGGCGTTGTGTTGTGTTAATGGTGGGCCTGCCACCGGGGATTTTCCCACTCCCTTATCAACCCCTGCACCCTCCTCTCTGGCAAGAAGGGCCTTTCCTTGCGCAACCAGCATCCCTCTCCCTGGAAAATCATTTCTTACATACAGGCTGTGGCTCCACCACTGAGCATGGGGCACGTGTCTCTGGATTTGCCACCGGCATGCAGCGGGGCTGTGTCAGCAGTGCAGTCTGACTGTGGTTCTCCTCCTCGCCCTCCTGGGCTTCCCCTGGAAAGAGGAGTCGGAGGGTTCCCAAGGATATGGAGAAAGGAAGGCTCAGGGGACTGGAAACAGGAACCCTGTCGCCTCTGGAACCTCCGTTGCAATCTTGAACTCAGTGAGTCGAAAAGACCATTCCCTCCGACGCCGTGTCCACGTTCTCCGTCCCGCCAGCACACACCTGTCCCTGTGTTTCCGGAGGTGAAGGATGGAATGAGCCTGGCTGATCGCACTCACACACCCGGAGCGATCACCTCCCCAGTCAGGAATGAGGCTTGTTGGCGGAGGAGGGGGCCAAGCTTGTGTGGTGACTCTCTAGGCATTGCTTCCAGGGCTGCTAGAGGGAAAGATGCCCAGTGCCCATCAGCACTGTCTCTGCCACGAGGCATCTCTTCAAATAGACCCAGGAATGCTCTGGCTCTGGCTCAGCTCAAGCGCCCCCGGGGAACCCCCCCGTAGCAGTCCCGGGGGCCCATTTACAGGCCTTTCTGCAAGCTCAGCCCCATGTTTCCACTCTTCTGCAGCTGTCCCCAGCTCCTCTCACTCAAGTCACAGTGATCACGGCCTGTTCTACGAGGTGCAGTGCGACCCCCCCTCCCCCCAGTAAGGACATCTGCCATTCCCTAGCAGTGCCTAGATTGTCTCTGAGCGGTTGACAGATGGTGCCTTGGATGCCAGCACCAGGTCTGCAGCAAGACGTAACATGATTGACCGTGTGTGTGTGTGGTGAGTGGCAGCATCCATCTGGATGACATTCAATTAAGTACATCCAGGAGATTCAAAATCAAACTATCCTGCGCAAGGGAAGCGCTCTGCCAGTGCACGGCCAAGCTGAAGTGCCATAAGCATCGCAGCGTGGAAGAGTGTGCATCGTGCATGTGCAAAAGCAGCATGTCAGTTGCCCTTATAAAATGTTTCAAACCAGCCCAGCTTGCCGTAGCAGTACTCACACGGAGAGCAATGATGAGACACAGCTGAAAGGCAAACATAAAAGGGAAAGGAGATGCAGTTGGAGCTGACCAACTGAGCCAATGTCTTGCAAGCGTGACTCCTCCTGACCACTGCACCAGTGTCTCTTTCAAAGCCACACTGCAATAAAGGACCCCCGTCACGCTCTGTGGAATGCCATGAAGGAACAAAACAGCCTGGCGGTGATGTGAATTCTCCTGCACCCACTGAACACTGCACCAATTCCCATCTAGCTACACATCTAGCTCCTCATAGGGCAGGCTGGGACATCAGGGCTAGGCCCCCACCCATATATTTCTGCTTGAAAATTCGGAACTTGTAAGTGAAACACATGTGTTCAACAGGGGAAATGTTCTGAACCTCCTCTGACTGGCCAGAGCATAGTGAGACTGCTGACATACATCAGAGACGTGAGACTACTTTCCACAGACTCCTACCCAGAGAAGCTCTAGCAAGGACCCTCAGGGTACGTCTACACAGCAACTAGACACCCGCAGCTGGCCCCTGCCAGTCGACTTGGACTCATGGGGCTCAGGCTGTGGGGCTGTTTTGCTGCTGTGTAGACATCTGTGTAGAGGCCGCAGGACCGTTAGGGGAGGAGATGAAGGAGCGCACCAAGTGACTAAGTTTGAAGCTTTATTAACCAAATAACAGCGGTGAGTGCTGGGCGCGCCCCATGTCACTCAGAGGGAAGAAGAAAGCTTTAGTTCCCGAGCCCTAACCCACTTTCATACTCACACACGCACAGCCCAGGGCCAGCCAAGCCTGGGTGTAACGTAAGAAGAGGAGGGGGAAGGGTAGACGGAGTTCTGCCCTGTGCACAGGTCGTCTAGGGCCCGCTGTAAATCTCCGACTTGCTTCAGCTCTCGGGAGGGTTTTAAGCCCTGGGTTCTTCCAGGGGCATTTTCGTCCAGGGACCCTCGTCCCCTGTGCTCTCGGTACCAGTCCGAACCGGCCTTAGAATCATAGAATCATAGACTATCAGGGTTGGAAGGGACCTCAGGAGGTATCTAGTCCAACCCCCTGCTCAAAGCAGGACCAATCCCCAACTAAATCATCCCAGCCAGGGCTTTGTCAAGCCGGGCCTTAAAAACCTCCAAGGAAGGAGACTCCACCACCTCCCTAGGTAACGCATTCCAGTGCTTCACCATCCTCCTAGTGAAATAGTGTTTCCTAATATCCAACCTAGACCTCCCCCACTGCAACTTGAGACCATTGCTCCTTCCACGGCTCCCTTCGTTTCCCCAAAACACACCGGTCTCAGGGTCGCGAGACTGTTGTTTTTCAACTCACTGACCTTTGCAGTTTTACAAGTTTTGCACCCCTTCAGTTCTGTCTGGCTCAGTTCTCCTTTCTCACGTCTGGCCTTGGGCTGCAGTTTCGTTCCTTATCTTCGGACCTAGCTGGATCCTCTTAGCGCCTCTCTTGTGGGGGCCCACGCCTCTCTTGTGGGGGCCCCAGCTCTTGGGCGGGAGGGATAGCTCAGTGGTTTGAGCATTGGCCTGCTAAACCCAGGGTTGTGAGTTCAATCCTTGAGGGGGGCCACTTAGGGATCTGGGGCAAAATCAGTACTTGGTCCTGCTAGTGAAGGCAGGGGGCTGGACTCAATGAACTTTCAAGGTCCCTTCCAGCAATATGAGATAGCATATCTCCATTAATTTATTTATTTTATTAATCCTTGAGTTAACCCGTTTCTTTCTTCCTTCCTCCCCCTTCGGCCTCTCATAACCTGCAACAGAATCTTCCACTCCACACTCACACCTTCAACCCTTCCCAAGATACTTTCCAATGCATATAAAGGCGTTAGCAATATACAACGCTGGTGCTTACCCAGGGGACCGCATGCGGGGAGGGCCATTTTATTGTGACACTAGGACCCTGCAGGGTGAGAGGGTCCCAGAGGTCAGGCTGGACCCTGAGCCCAGAAGTCTACATAGTAATGAAACAGCCTCGCAGCCCGAGCCCTGTGAGCTCAAGTCAGCTGGTGCAGGCCAGCTGCGGGTTTTTCTTTGCCGTTCTCGTAAGGGTCTGTCTACACAGCAATATGTCATGGGCTAATGGGTGATGCTGAGGGCAGGTCCCCAATACTTTTCAGATTCTGAGCCATTAGCTGCTGTCTTTTACTAATTCGCCCTTTTTGTGGGTGTCCCGTTCACCAACCCACCCATCTGCACAGAATATTCCCCATTTCTACCAGGCAGCACTGCCTCTCACTCCTGCCCTGTCCCTGCCCTCTGCATAATCTGTCCCCACCCTTGCCAGAAATCACATGCTTAAAAAGGGTCTCCCGCCACAAGAACTACACAGCTAATTGTTTTTGATTTCTAAACCGATGGTCGATTAACAATTTACACAGGAGCCAGTACTTAGTTCTCATGCAGCAGGAGCAAGAAAACCCACTTTTAAAGCTCCAAAATCAATAGTCATTTTTATGAGTGAGACTGAGCTGGATTTCATCCTACAGTACATTAATTGGCTATTGCTTTTACACAGTTGTATTACATGCTTTGGGAAATATGAGGCATTATTTCTTTTTAATGTTAATAAGTGTCTCAGCTCTTCGTTGCAAGGCAGGTTTGGATGACATGTGAGTGGGCATTTCCCTGCCGGGACTGTATGATTAGAGCTGGTCAGGAATTTTTTGATAACTTTTCTTTGCCAAAAAATGCTGATTTGTCAAAACCAAAACGGTTTATGGGGAAAGGGCCCGTTTCAATTAATTTCCCATGCTGAAAAAAAAGGCTGGAAAGTCAAAGTTGCCAAAAGAGTCTCCATAATCTGGTGCCAAGAGGTGGGGCATTAACAGGACTTTTACCATTGATGAATAGACTAACCTGGGAAAAATTGAATTAAAAAATAACCAGCTGAGATTCAAGAAATGAAACATTACGTACTATACGTACTGTGTATTAGACACAGGGTGAATCCATGTCTGGAAAATTCCTGGAGTCTCTCAAGTCAAACCAAAGCAGACACATAAGAACATAAGAATGGCAACACTGCATTGTGGTCCATCTAGCCCAATGTCTTGTCTTCTGACATTGGCCAATGCCAAGTGCTTCAGAGTGAATTAACAGAACAGGGCAGTTTTGAGTGATCCATGCCCTGTCGTCCAGTCCCAGCTTCTGGCAGTCAGAGGTTTAGGGACACCCAGAGCATGGAGAGCATCCCTGACCATCTTGGTGAGGGACCTTGTCAAAGGCTTTCTGAAAGTCCAAGTACACTATATCCACTGGATCACCCTTGTCCACATGCTTGTTGATATCCTGAAAGAATTCTAATAGATTGGTGAGGCATGATTTCCCTTTACAAAAGCTGTGTTGACTCTTCACCAATATATCATATTCATCTCTGTGTCTGATAATTTTGTTTTTTAGTATAGTATATAGTATTGCCTGGCACTGTACACAAGTCTATCTAAATGTCTCAAGAGGTCTGCAACCTTCGCACCTGGCAGACAATTCACCATGAGGTTCTCCCAGTCATCACAAACCCAACTATCAATATTTCTAATAATCGAATCCCCCAATTACTATTACCTGTCTCTTCCTAATAACTGGGGTTCCCTCCCCGGGAGGGGTATCTTCAGTGCGAAAGGATACCATGACATCATCTGGAAGGAGGATCTCAACTCTGGGATTGTTTCCCTCCACTCTAGCTTGATATTCTCTTTCCTTGAGACTTTCATCTTCCTCAACAGCGCAGAGGCTGACAGACTGTGGGTGGGACCGCTGCTGGGCCCCAGAAAGTCTCATCTATGTACCTCTCTGTCTCCCTCAGCTCTTCCAATTCAGCCCTTCTGGTCTCAAGAGCCCATACTCCGTCTCTGAAGACCCTGAGTTGTTTGCACTGATTGCACACATATGCTATCTGCCCACAAAGCAGGTAATAATACATGCTGCATTCAGTGCGATAAACTGGATAGCTCCCACTCTGCTGCTGGACTTCTGCCTGCATTATTTTACTCCTGCAGGGAGGTTGGTTTGTTTTTGGAGGAGGTGGTTACTGGCCTAAGTTTAGAGTGTGTTTGTTAGGTGTTTGCTCCTCTCACACTCCCTCACAAAACCCCCCTGTTCGCTAGCTCCTCTGGTCACTTAGGAGCTGGTTTTTTAAACCCCTGTTCTCCCTGAGTGAGCCCCACCCCCTTGTCAGTGGGTCCTAAAGGCATCAGGGACCACAGCATGGCAGGCTAGAGCCTTGTTAGGAAGCTCTCAGCCAAGCCTATCAGGCTGCTTGGCTCAGCATACAGCCCCCACAACAGACCACACTCAAATCGGTCATCAAGCAAGCACACAACAAACAGATGGACAGCCAACAAAGTGCCAGGTGTGGCAGAAATCCCCGTGGAGGATGGGAACGGTCTGAAACGGATACAGATGAGAGGGCGTGAGACTGTTGAATTTTCTGTCTTGAGGGCAAAGTTTAGCATCTTCCCACAGGTAACTGTGAATGTAGGAGAAGAGAGAGGGCTGGGCAGAGCGGCTGAGCCAGCAGGGCCTGCACTGGGCAGGTGCTGAGCAACCACAACGTGGGAGGAGATCTCAGAAGCACTCAGGACTGCCCTGACTCTGCCCCCATTGAAGTTACTGCAAGAACTCCCCTAGCCTGCACCAAGAGCGGGGTCGGGCCCCAGAATTCCCTCCCGCCCCCTGGGAGCTGTGAGTGCGCAGCAGGGACATGCTCCAGGTGGGTCTAGCTCGGCTCCCGCTGAAGTGGAAGTTTTACCTTTGACATCAGTGGGGACAGAGCCGAGTGCTCTGGAAAATCCCGCCCAGCCCCTCTCGGGATCAGGCCGATAGGCAGCACTGATTTCTTTTACACTGGGCAAATGAAAGTGAAAGCGTTTGGTTCAGTGTTTGCGAAACGGGCTGGAGCAAAGATGCAGGAGAAGCGGCTGAGGAGCTGGGCAGAGGGACTGGGAAGATGGGTTAGTCCTGGGTATGCAGCATTGGTCTCAGCAGCATGTCCTCTGTTAGGGAAGATTTTTAGGGTGAAATTTCCTCAGGGTATCAGTATCGGGCCTATGCACCACTTGGGTCCTCAGGATTGATATGGGAATTGAGTGGTCTTGTGCTGTTCCTCTGTACCGGGGAAATGCCACTCACCTGTACATTCTATAAAAAGCAACAGAGAGTCCTGTGGCACCTTTAAGACTAACAGACCGACATGCATCCGACGAAGTGGGCATTCATCCACGAAAGCTTATGCTCCAATACATCTGTTAGTCTTAAAGGTGCCACAGGACTCTCTGTTGCTTTCTACAGATCCAGACTAACACGGCTACCCCTCTGATACTGTACATTCTAGTCATTCTTTCCCTTCTTTCTCCTGTATCTGTCATTTACAGACAATATAAAACCTTCCAAACTGCAGCCTCCTCTCCCTGCTCTGGTGCTCAGACTCGTGGTCCCAGCATGGCTGTGAAGAGGGTTTTTTGTATGTGTCGTGCATTTTCACCCCCAACTCTTACCTAACCTCAGACAGGTCTTGGGGTTTGCAAGGCGGAGGGGGGATTTCATCCAGCCTCAGAAGCTGCTTGCCTCCAATGAAAGGCTGAGCAGACGGTGGCTAGTCTGCAGCCTTGCAGCATATGGAGAGCAAGCAGAATCCTTTGGAATAAAGTTAAACAACAACAATAATACCAACAAAAATATACCCCTTGAAATGCCTCATTGGCAAGTACAGCCGGGGCCACTTGTAATTGTCAGAAAACAGGCAGCCGTTCCTGACGCTTGGAATTGACATGAGGACAGAGAAAAATCATAGAATCATAGAATATCAGGGTTGGAAGGGACCTCAAGAGGTCATCTAGTCCAACCCCCTGCTCAAAGCAGGACAATTCCCAACTAAATCATCCCAGCCAGGGCTTTGTCAAGCCGGGCCTTAAAAACCTCCAAGGAAGGAGACTCCACCACCTCCCTAGGTAACCCATTCCAGTGCTTCACCACCCTCCTAGTGAAATAGTGTTTCCTAATATCCAACCTAGACCTCCCCCACTGCAACTTGAGACCACTGCTCCTTGTTCTGTCATCTGCCACCACTGAGAACAGCCGAGCTCCATCCTCTTTGGAACCCCCTTCAGGTAGTTGAAGGCTGCTGTCAAATCCCCCCTCATTCTTCTCTTCTGGAGACTAAACAATCCCAGTTCCCTCAGCCTCTCCTCATAAGTCATGCGCTCCAGACCCCTAATCATTTTTGTTGCCCTCCGCTGGACTCTTTCCAATTTTTCCACATCCTTCTTGTAGTGTGGGGCCCAAAACTGGACACAGTACTCCAGATGAGGCCTCACCAATGTCGAATAAAGGGGAACGATCACGTCCCTCGATCTGCTGGCAATGCCCCTACTTATACAGCCCAAAATGCCGTTAGCCTTCTTGGCAACAAGAGCACACTGTTGACTCATATCCAGCTTCTCGTCCACTGTGACCCCTAGGTCCTTTTCTGCAGAACTGCTACCTAGCCATTCGGTCCCTAGTCTGTAGCTGTGCATGGGATTCTTCCGTCCTAAGTGCAGGACTCTGCACTTGTCCTTGTTGAACCTCATCAGGTTTCTTTTGGCCCAATCCTCTAATTTGTCTAGGTCCCTCTGTATCCGATCCCTACCCTCTAGTGTATCTACCACACCTCCTAGTTTAGTGTCATCGGCAAACTTGCTGAGAGTGCAGTCCACATCATCCTCCAGATCATTAATAAAGATATTAAACAAAACCGGCCCCAGGACCGACCCTTGGGGCACTCCGCTTGAAACTGGCTGCCAACTAGACATGGAGCCATTGATCACTAGCCGTTGAGCCCGACGATCTAGCCAGCTTTCTATCCACCTTACAGTCCATTCATCCAGCCCATACTTTTTTAACTTGGCAGCAAGAATACTGTGGGAGACCGTATCAAAAGCTTTGCTAAAGTCAAGGAATAACACATCCACTGCTTTCCCCTCATCCACAGAGCCAGTTATCTCATCATAGAAGGCAATTAGGTTAGTCAGGCACGACTTCCCCTTGGTGAATCCATGCTGACTGTTCCTGATCACTTTCCTCTCCTCTAAGTGTTTCATAATTGATTCCTTGAGGACCTGCTCCATGATTTTTCCAGGGACTGAGGTGAGGCTGACTGGCCTGTAGTTCCCCGGATCCTCCTTCTTCCCTTTTTTAAAGATGGGCACTACATTAGCCTTTTTCCAGTCATCCGGGACCTCCCCCGATCGCCATGAGTTTTCAAAAATAATGGCTAATGGCTCTGCAATGTCATCTGCCAACTCCTTTAGCACCCTCGGATGCAGCGCATCCGGCCCCATGGACTTGTGCACGTCCAGTTTTTCTAAATAGTCCCGAACCACTTCTTTCTCCACAGAGGGCTGGTCACCTTCTCCCCATATTGTGCTGCCCAGTGCAGCAGTCTGGGAGCTGACCTTGTTTGTGAAGACAGAGGCAAAAAAATCATTGAGTACATTAGCTTTTTCCACATCCTCAGTCACTAGGTTGCCTCCCTCATTCAGTAAGGGGCCCACACTTTCCTTGACTTTCTTCTTGTTGCTAACATACCTGAAGAAACCCTTCTTGTTACTCTTAACATCTCTTGCTAGCTGCAACTCCAAGTGTGATTTGGCCTTCCTGATTTCACTCCTGCATGCCTGAGCAATATTTTTATACTCCTCCCTGGTCATTTGTCCAATCTTCCACTTCTTGTAAGCTTCTTCTTTGCGTTTAAGATCAGCAAGGATTTCACAGTTTAGCCAAGCTGGTCGCCTGCCATATTTTCTATTCTTTCTACACATCGGGATGGTTTGTTCCTGCAACCTCAATAAGGATTCTTTAACATACAGCCAGCTCTCCTGGACCCCTTTGCCCTTCATGTTATTCTCCCAGGGGATCCTGCCCATCTGTTCCCTGAGGGAGTCAAAGTCTGCTTTTCTGAAGTCCAGGGTCCGTATTCTGCTGCTCTCCTTTCTTCCTTGTGTCAGGATCCTGAACTCAACCATCTCATGGTCACTGCCTCCCAGGTTCCCATCCACTTCTACTTCCCCTACCAATTCTTCCCTGTTTGTGAGCAGCAGGTCAAGAAAAGCTCTGCCCTTAGTTGGTTCCTCCAGCACTTGCACCAGGAAATTGTCCCCTACACTTTCCAAAAACTTCCTGGATTGTCTGTGCACCGCTGTATTGCTCTCCCAGCAGATATCAGGGTGATTAAAGTCTCCCATGAGAACCAGGGCCTGCGATCTAGTAACTTCTGCTAGTTGCCGGAAGAAAGCCTCGTCCACCTCATCCCCCTGGTCTGCTGGTCTATAGCAGACTCCGACCATGACATCACCCTTGTTGCTCACACTTCTCAACTTTATCCAGAGACACTCAGGTTTTTCTGCAGTTTCATACCGGAGCTCTGAGCAGTCATACTCCTCTCTTACATACAACGCAACTCCCCCACCTTTTCTGCCCTGCCTGTCCTTCCTGAACAGTTTATATCCATCCATGACAGTACTCCAGTCATGTGAGTTATCCCACCAAGTCTCTGTTATTCCAGTCGCATCATAGTTCCCTGACTGTGCCAGGACTTCCAGTTCTCCCTGCTTGTTTCCCAGGCTTCTTGGGAAATCCTTTCCTTTCCACTCTTTTCTTTTCTTCTTTGCTTGCTTCAATTGTGTCCTTAAGAGGTTCTGACATAATAAATTCTTAATCATGCTGGGGAAGAGTGGCCGGAAAGATTCTTAGATGGATCAGAACTCCTGAAAGCCGCTGAGAAAGAAGTAGTGGAATTTAAAAAAGAGGAAACTAAACTTGTTATTGAGACTAGACTCATTGACCTGGAATGTTACCCTCCTTAACCCGAGAAGAGAAGATACGATTTATTCATAGCTTAACCTGCATCAGCCCAGTGTTAAGAGCCAAGCACAAAAGGGTTTTGCCTTTGTTTCTGTCCAGCTTGCAATTAAAACCACAAACCACAATGAGCCTGAGTTGAAGTGTAAGTGGCATATAGTACAGCATTTCTAAACTTACCAAACCTCACCATACGAAGAGAATGGCCTTTATCAGAAGCTACTTTTATTACCATGGAAACGGAAAGATAGCACAGAATAGTCCAGTCATTTCCATGCTCTGAAGAAGAAGAAAGGATACATCTTTATCTATATGGTTGTGATTATCATTGAGGGTGACAGGCAAAACTGCGAGAGGTTGGAGGGTGTGGCTGGGATGCTTCTAAAGGATTTTTTAAAATTCTTTGATCTGGAAACCTCACACAAACAAGATTTCCTGTAAAAACTCCGGCACTTTCTAGTGTTGGCCAAATACTAAATTTTCATATCCTTGCCAAGCCTCTAGGTGCATGACTGAACTATTCAAATAACAGAGAAGAAAAGTCAACACAGAAAAAAAAAACCACGCGACTAAACTAAAAATAACTAGAGTAAAGAAACATTTTGAGTTGAACTGGGAAGAGATTGGGAGAATCCAGGATCTGACTCCCTAGCGGGAGAGGGTTCCATTGAAATGAAGTAACCAAGATGCCGTAAAGATTGGCCAGTACCACTTTATATGGAGCAGCCGCCAGCAGATACGGAGTGAGAGGCTCCTGAACGGCCATACCTGCAAAGCTGACAGTCACTTCCCTGATCCAGGCTGCATTCAGGTCAAGGAGACAGAGCAGGGGGGAGAATAAATCTGCCGGGGGTGGGAGGAGAAGAGGCCCATTAATGCCTCAAGTAACATTGTTGCCCATCAGCTCCACAGAGTATGGGGACACGAGGGGTTTGCATGCCTAGTCCGGGCAGATGCAAGCAATGGGCATTTGAATATCCTGTGTGACTCATTTTCTTGTGCATGTTCCCTGTAAATCTTGCACTCTGACTAATGCTTTTATTCCAGCCTGTTGTACTTTTCTGCTCGGTATTAAATCTTCATCTCATCAGCACTTGACTGAATTTGTAGAAGCAAAATGGAAGGGGGGAACTCAGGCATGAATTAGCAGTTTAAGATCAGAATAAGGTTCATATAAATCTCTGATCTGCCCATCCATCATAATGTAATAATGTGACAATATCAACATGACCCATTGCTTAGTGACTGTCACAGCCATTCGTACTGCGATGGCCTTTTCTGCTTCCAGCACTCATCTCATTTCACTTGGAGACTTGCAGATTCCACTGCGTCCAGCTGTGGGATCCCTGCACTCAGAGCCCTATCCGGAAATGGCGGGCAAAGAAAATGATACTTTCATATTGGCTTCTGGAGTGGGTGGTTTGGGAATTGTTTCACTGTGCGAGTGAATTTACTACTCGTGAATTAATGGCCCTGGGACCCAAGGAGGAGCAGTGGGCAAGTGCTGTGTAGTCATCCCCCACCAAGCGTGGCCAGTGCAGTCACTGCATATCTGCAGCGTCCCTGCTGCACTTCTGCACCCCGAATTGTACAAAGGAATTTATCCGATGAATTTCCCCTCGTTCTTTGCTCGTGAGCAGGTTGTAATTTCCTTGGATTTAGCCAGTATTTGAAATAATCCAGCCAACATGGCGCAAACATTTTAACCCTGGAAATCGATGGTGAATTGTTCTTTGGGGGTATCTGGGTTTCGATATTCGATATTTAAGCTGTGTTGGTTAGCTGTGATTGGCCAGACTTGTCACATGATATTGCTTCTGTTCCCTGACTGCATAAGCCAGGCAGACACTTCTGGAATGAGTGTGTGGGCTTGTGTGCATCTCTGGAACCCACCTTCTGCGTTTGAGAGTGAAACCTGATCACAGGGATGTTCATGGAAAGTGGACATGTAATGACAACGCTTAGCCCTTCACTAGCCCTCCTTACCCACAGGTCCCAAAGTGCTTTACAAAGGAGGGCAGCAGCATTATCCCCATTTTACAGAGGGGGAAACAGAGGCACAGAGCGGAGAAGGGACTTGCCCAATGAGGCATGAACTTGGCAGAAATGCAAAACTGTGCTGTATTTCCTCCATTATTTCCCCAGCTCTTCCTTTAACCCCAGCTCCATCTCAGTCAATGTCCCACTGGGGGGGAGAATGGTTTTCTGGCTAACACTCCTCGTTTCCTTCCCTCCCCTCCCCGACCACACCCCTCAGTCCAGACCAGTAGCAGCCCCTGCTCCTGTGTGAGACCTGGAACCCAGCCTCAAGAGGCTGCCCGTGCTCCATGGACCTCTTCAGCACCCAGGCTCTGTGAGGAGACGGTGAAAGGCCCTCCCTGCCATCTCTGTGTGAGGATCTGAACTCTGCACTTCATGGTGGGGCCTTTGGCGGGATTTGGCTTGGGCTGGCTGCGGGGGACAGGGGATTGGAAAAGGGAAGCTGCTCAGACAAACAAGAGAGAAGCACAGGTTTAAACACACCCCTTTTAAAGGGTTTCTTTCCCCTCTCGCTGGGGTGAGCTCAGGACTGCAGCCCTGCAGGGACTGCACGATGCCTATATCCGCTCCATGCACTGGATGGGCAGAGACTCCTCATTTCATACCTCATTGACACGTTTGCTGCAGTGCCTCCACGCAGGCAGCCGCTGGCAGGAGCACACAGCTAAAGATTTCTCTTTCATACGATGCTTAATGTCATTGCCTAGGTGCAGTGGGCAGGGATTTTAGTTCATTCAATTAAAACCAAGCTACCTGAACTCTTGTGACTCAGCGTACACAACCCAGGCAAAGACATCTTCATCACGGGCTGCAGCCCCCCCCCCCCCCCAACACACACACACACTGGGGTTCTCTGCTGTATCTCACAGACGTCTCAGCTACCTGCCCGAGGCTGCTGGTCTGCCACTAAAACCCATTTCAAAGACGTCAGAGAGAGTTGCTGGCTCTAACTCAGCCCCAGTCTTACAGGTTCTATGGACCAAACTCTCCCCTTCTGTAAACTGAGGCAGCTCCATTGACTTCAGTGCAGAGAATCTGGGGCCTGCATGTTCTTCTGCTTCCTTATCCAATTCCAGCGGTGAGGGTCACCACCATCTCTCCTGCTGCCACTGTCGAGTTCAGTGCCACGGGGTTAGTGCTCAGAAACAGAAGGGGACAATGGTACTTGGGGCTGGCTCTCAACCTTCCACAGAAATCCCCCCCCCCAACACTGAATAGCACCGAACGTCCCTTCCTCCCCTGAGTGAAATACAGTCCTGCTATAGGCCGTGCTCTCACTGGGTCCAGAGTGCTTGGAGCCACCATCCTTCACTGCTTGCGTGGTCTATTTTGGTGCACAAGGTGGCTACATAAGCAATTTAATATAAAAACCATTTTTATCAAGCTGTATGTGAAAAACACAGGGCTTGGACAGACAAAATGTGAGAAGCAACAAATCAACCTGGCCCCAATGTGCGGAGAACCTCCTGTAAGGTGCTGCACAGCCTCCCCCCGCTGATCAGCTCCTCACAGAATCCGCCCCGTTCTCTTAAGAATGCATCTTCAAAAGCCCTAGAACCACGAATCAGTGCAGTCATGCATCTCGCTAGGTGGTTTGCAGGTGCGACTCACTGGTGCCACTTGCACCTGCAACAGGGAGGGACCCCACTCTTCAACACTGGGCTTTGAGGCACATTAGGAAATTGCTCTTTAGCTCTGGGGTTCCACATTTTCAGCGGGAGAAAGAAGAGACTGTAGCTGTCCTGCCTGCACCATTCCTAGAGCTAGAGTCTGTTTTCTGAGTCACACAGCTAAGCGAGCATTTCAAAGACCAGTTCTGAATCTCTGTAACAAGCAGAAAAGGGGATTTGGAGAGGATTATGCAGAGAAACTAGCGATTTCAACTATTTGTGTTAATAAAAGTGGGTGAGTTTTGGTATGAACCTCTTTAACATTAACATTTCATAAGGACAGCTTCACCAGTGCGCAAGGTGTGGACAAGGCCCTTTGTTTACAGTTTCTGTTTTGCATAAACTTTCCTGAGACTTTCTCAGTGTTTATTACAAAAATGTAAAAACGGGTGGAAATTGGTGCAAAACATGAACTTTACAGCTTTCTGGGTAAGTGCTGGGGGATGGGCGGACAGAAAAAAGCAACAAACAGATTAAAATAAACACCTGTCAGGGATGGTCTAGGCTTATATTGTCCTGCATCAGTGCAAGAGGCTGGAGTTGACTTCTCCAGGTCTCGTCCTGCCCTGCATTTCTGTGATTCTATAAAAGCAGTTTAGTGCTGTGGTTATTTCCATGAACTGTACATTAACAGTACGTGTGTGTTTGTGTGTGTCTTCCACTACATTGCCTTATTTTAACAGCCAGCCTCACATTTACCTATTATTAACATAAAGACATCTACCTAATGTCATATAGTCAATTTTCTTGACATAATCAGTATTTTCATGTACAGGAGTGATCCAAAATTGCAGTGAAAATTAGTTTTAAAAAGAAAAATAGCTTTTTTGGGGGTGGGGGAGGATTTTTTGGCAAAAACTGAGAATGAAGGGTCTTAGGTATGGAGTACAGCCCAGG
This sequence comes from Emys orbicularis, assembly GCF_028017835.1. NCBI lineage: Eukaryota > Metazoa > Chordata > Testudines > Emydidae > Emys > Emys orbicularis. The sequence goes on along the minus strand of NC_088705.1, from coordinate 2,096,569 downwards.
GTGCCTCTCCCAGGTGAGGAGCTGCACACGTGGCCAGCAGTGGGCCATACACAATGAATTGGGTTTCAGAAAACTCAAATCTCCCCCCCCCCCCTTAGTATGCGGGTCAGGTACGACGGGAGGCACAGAATCTCTGTTGTAGTCACCTGGATCATGGATCATAATATGATTCATTTATAATGTGTCACAAATGGAGACACTTGAGCACTGGAAAGCTGATTTTAGGCTTGCCCATATACTCGCCGCATTGCTGCCTGGTGAATGCATCAGCCGTTAAAAGTTTTTGTTCTTTAAAAGTTCTGGAATGAAGTCCCTGCTACCAGCCTCACTTGATGATTTTCTTTCAGGCGGCTGGCCGGATTTGTGCCCACAAACTGGGTTTGAGCCCAAGTACTGGGAGAATCCGGGCTAATGAGAGCAGGAAAGAAGCACAGCTGCATGTGGACAATGGCATATACAAAGGATCGTTTCCATCATGCTTTGCTTTCCTGTTCTGGAAAGAGCAGAAGTCAGGGTGCAGTTATTGTCACCTATACAGCTGGGTACTTTGGTGCCATAATTTTAAGCAAAAAGAAATACAGCTGTGTTCTTTCTGATCTCAGGCCAGCTCCATGTGGCTTGGTAGCATGGTGATGGGGAGCTGTGAGGGAAGATATGGGCTCCCTTTAGAGACAGTTTTAGAATCACAGAGGTATAGGAAAGGTTCCCAGCTTCTCCATCACATATGCCCAAAACATATTGTTTCTCGTTAGTATTCTAATTTAGGGAACGTGTGATCCTAGTGAATTTATAGAGTAACCGGAGGTGTCTTGTGTGAACTTAAATCTGAAAAAATACAACTTGGCTTCTCCGCTGCTGTTTCATTAATACTGCTGCTCTATATACATACAAATGGTGTTTGCAAAAGCTAGTTGTGTGGGGGAAGCAGCAGTCCACACACTAGATTCCCATATTAAAAGAGAGGTAGGGTCTATTTCGACTGCAAACGCTTCAGGGCACAGACTGTCTCTCCCTATGCATCTGTGCAGTGCCCCACACAATGGAGCCGTGGTCTCAGATGACCTCTCCCGGAGCCATTGTGACACAAGTAGTGACACCAGGGGTTTGCTCCTATCCACCTGCCTATTTCTCAAGCATGGTGGCTTTTCCCTTAAATTCAAAAGGATTTTTTTTTAAATATATTTTGTGCCAATCAATATTTAAGTCTACTCTGGAAGAAGCGCACCCAGCTGCAGGTTTGTGTTACTGTGTCTGAGTGAGCGTGGCCTTAAAATATCTGTCAAGCTTGCTGAGTGCTGAAATAGGCACTATAAATATGAGACAGCCTAAAAAAGAAAGGGAAAAAAAACCCAAGGAAGGAAGCAGAAGTGAAGTAATATGCCTGTGATTGATTTGTACCCCTCAGAATTTACAAGCTTTTATAGCTTAGAATTATACCTACGCCGTTTGGAGCACACTGGTAATACTAAGTGTTATATGGCTGAGAAATCATTGGAGGCACTCGTTACTCATGTTGGAGGTATTTTATCTGTGAATTTATGTCTGCAAATACATTAACTATTTAAATCAATACCATTACTTTATTACTAGTGGGGAACTTAAATTCAGTTCTCTTTAATGACCTTTATAAATTACTGCTTACATTTTGTTTTCTAGCGGGACTGGGAGACTAACAGCTGCATGGCTTGCCGCCTCCTGAGACAGAGCTAGGCCAAATAACTTCCCCCACTCACTTATGTTCGTTGCTGAGCTGAGACATAAGAGCGGCCACACTGGGTCAGACCAATAGTCCACCTAGTCCAGTATCCCGTCTTCCAACAGTGGCCAGTACCAGGTGCCCCAGAGGGAATGAACAGAACAAAGCAATTATCGAGTGATCCATCCTCTGTTGTTCAGTCCCAGCATCTGGCAGTCAGAGATTTAGGGATACCCAGAGCCTGGGGTGGCATCCTTGACCATCTTGGTTAATAGCCATTGATGGACCTGTCCTCAGTGAACTTATCTAGTTCTTTTTTGACCCCAGTTATACTTTACAAAACCCGTGTTGACTCTTCCTCAACATATCATATTTATCTATGTGTCTGATCGTGCTGTTCTTTACTATAGTTTGTAATTACCTGGTGCCTCTGGGGCCTTTTTTAAAAATAGGTTTAACATTAGCTATCCTCCAGTCATCTGGTACAGAAGCTGATTTAAGCGATGGGTTACATACCACGGTTATCAGAGTGGTAGCCGTGTTAGTCAGTCTCTAAGGTGCCACAAGGACTCCTCGTTGTTTTTGCTGATACAAACAAATTTATTTGGGCATAAGCTTTCGAGGGCTAAAACCCACTTCAGAAGTGGGTTTTAGCTTGCCAAATAAATTTGTTAGTCTCTAAGGTGCCACAAGGACTCGTTGTTTATACCACAGTTAGTTCTGCAATTTCATAGTTGAGTTCCTTCAGAACTGGTGGGTGAATGCCATCTGGTCCTGGTTCATCATTACTATTTAATTAATCAATTTATTCCAATACCTTTTCTATTGACGCCTCAATCTGGGAGAGTTACTCAGATTTGTCACCTAAAAAGAATGGCTTTGGGGTGTAGGGATCTCCCCCATATCCTTTGCAGTGAAGACTGTTGCAAAGAATTAATTTAGCTTCTCTGCAACGGCCTTGTCTTCCCTGAGTGCTCCTTTAGCACCTTGATCATTCAGTGACACCACTGATTGTTTGGCTTCCTGCTTCTGATGTACTTTTTTTTTTAATTGCGACTAGTTTTTGTGTCTTTAGGTAGTTGCTCTTGAAATTCTTTCTTGGCCTGGCTCCTATCACTTGACTTGCACGTTAGACTCCTGTCTGTTTTCCTCGCTGAAGTTGATGGGACTTAGAACAGGCTGAAAGTTAAACACTTCCTTAAGAGCTTTGCTGAAAATGGATGGAGTGCAGAACTGGGACCATGGAGAGTCAGTGGCAGAGCTAGAAATGGGACCTACGAGTCCTGGCGTTAGATGTTCTGAATTAACCACTAGAAAAAAATTCCTCTTCCCAGAAGAGGAGAAGTAGAATGAGAACTGGGTCTCCTGCTCCCATGGTTAATGGTGTCACTTTGCACCAGGAGAATGGAATGCTCCAGAGGTGGCTGCTCTTTCTGAAGTTTATTTGTTATAGTTAGTAGAGTTATAGGGCAACTCTGAGGAGTTAATCAGGATTTATACTTGTCTAACAGTGCAAAATGGGGCTCATAATTTCATGGCTATTGCCTTATGAAAACAAACTGGTTGTTTGTGTCAAACTGACCATTTGCTCAGAGGCTGTCAGAAGACAATATCATTGAAATATTGGGGAAAAGGAAGCAACACTGCTCAGAGCATTATAATGGCCTTATTCTGACTGATCGAGTCAGCTAGTCTGACCCCAGCCCCAGGCAGGGCACTTCTCTAGATGAGTAGGCTCTGACCTGGCACCCCTTAGGTCAGCGGTGCAGGATTGGGCCCTCGGAGGGTTATCCAGCCTCTTCTTTTACGACAGCGCCCTTGAGCGTCCGTTCCAATGTCGGCATCAGTCTGGATCAGCCCCTTTCAGGCAGGTGCCACTAAGGGAGCAGAACTCCATGAGGATTGTCCCTGCCTCGACTCTGTAGTTGGGGGTTGGGTGGGGAGTCCACTGTCTCGATCAGGATAGTTCCAGAGAGGCTGTTGTACCAGGGCTTTCAATCAGAACCTTTTGGTGAGGCGTGAAGAGCTGTGAGTAAGATCCTTGATATTCCACTCCACCTCCGTGTTTCTCCTTTTCTCATCTCAGGAGCTCCAGCGTGCCAGCCCCAGACTAGTGCACAACCTTTTGTGTTCTGAGTTTCCCTAGGATTTCAAGGCTGCCCAATTGACTCTCTTGTTAAGCAGGAGATCTGCTCAGTCACTGATTTATGTTTTTTAATCAGGGCACAAAAGTGTGAGGGAGCTGAGGGGAAACATGGCTCCCTTGTTAAAACATATTAATTGCTTTAATAAACATAGGATGAGGGCAGGAAAGGGCAAGGGAGTTCCCCCTGGTTAAATATTTACCAATCAAGCCCTGCTCTTAATGAAATTGAAGACTAGTTTAATGCAACAGTAGCTTGTGTCTTGGCAAAGCAGTGGAGGCGGGTGACATGAATGCTGGGAGATGAAAATGACACAGAAAAGCATCCCTGGATGCAACTGACAGCGGTGGGTCAAGATCATAAAACACCTGCCTACCCTGAGTGGAGAAAATCCTCCAGCATTCCCCTAACCTCGAGCCATTTCTGCTGCCAGCACTTTGGAACCGTGAGGTTTGTTCTATGCTTACAACTGACTTTAAACGGTCCAGGTGTGAGTCTCCCTCAAAAAGCTAGGCCAAGATCTCTCGGAAACTACAGTGATAAAGAAAACGGCCCCAGGAGAGGGCATTCTATATGCCCTCAGAAATAAGGCCAGAGACTTTGTGATCTATTTCCAGGGGAAATATTTCAGAGATAATAAAGAACTATATGGAAGGCGGCAGGCGCCTGCTTGCACCTTATGCCTTGTCAGAGGACATACGTTGCAGTCAGAGTGTCTGTCAATATGCCCCCTTGATTTGCTGCCATTAATGCATTCCTATCAATACCAAACGAATGCACATTGATCGGCCAATCGTTCTGTTATCAGCACACTCCTTAGTCGCTGGTGAGCTAACAGGGTCTCAGAGATGTTATAGGGTGTTTTAACTCATGCTGAGCAGTGAGTGTTGGATCCCACTCCAGCTTGGGTGTGGCTATTTATTCTGATTGCTCTGAACAGAGCTGTGCCCAGGGACCCTAAACTCAGAGGCGTAGCGAGCGCCCTCCATACCCTCCGACCGGAGGGGGCCCCGCAAGGAAGGGGGCCCCTAAAAGTGGCAAAATAAATACCGCATTCCAGTTTCTGCATTGTAAGGGGCCCCGCCCGGACATATGTTCGGAGGGGGCCACCGTTCGGAGGGGGCCACGTTCTTTGTTGCTACGGCCCTGCCTAAACTCTTGTGGCTAAAAGCAGGATCTGAGATTTCTTGCTCATGAGGAGTTGGTATAGGGCTGCTGAGACTGGCCAAAAATCACAGGATCTTCGAAAGCTGGGTCTTGCCCTGTGCTTGGCCCGGAGGATGGCAACCCCAAGGGAGCTGGGGGAGCCTAGCTTTCCAGGTAGTAGGCAGAACTGCCACTTCCCAAAACACTTTAAAGCCATGTTCCTAATTGTCTCTGATCAAGGTGATTGATTAGTAATAATGGCATAGCACTTAGCTGTTCAGAGCACTTCAGTGACTAACTAATTAATTAACTCTAACCCAAAGTGTAACTTCACACTCCATAATTAGGCCAGCAACTCTAACCTACTACACAGCTCAGCAAAAGTCCTTAGAGAGGCAGCGAGCTCGCTGCTCTCTGCCTGTCTGTCTAGTCTGATGCTGTAGCTGAGACACGGTCGCGCTGGAAATGTTTGCACTGGTCCAGCAGAGAAGTTCTAACATTTCCTTTTGGCGAATTAATCTGAAATCAGCGGAACTAGAGCCTCAGCAGAGGAACCGGAGGAGCAAGACCTGGTCTGCCTTCTGCAGCAGTGCAGGGTTTTTAACCCCAGATCTTGAGCGCAATATGGTAATGGGGCTCATGCAAGCCTGGAGTGTTTTGTGCCCCGGGCTGCACTCGGGGACCGACCCAGCAGACACAGACATGTGCAGGTAACTTTGTTCATGATATTAGTGCCATTGACTTCAAACTGGTCAACTCGCAGGAGTAAGGTTCCTCTCGGGCGTGTGTTTATAGGATTGTGGCATTCGTGGGGCACGTTTGGGCAGGCCCTTTTGGAAATATGGTCCTGAGAAAGTTCCCAGCCCCCTTGATGAGCTCAGAGTGTCCCTCCCTAAATTGAGTCAGGCCTCTGTGTGCTGAATCCAGGCCGCTCTCGTCACCACAGGGATCTGCTTTACATCTTTTCTTTTCTACAGCAGTGAATTCATTAGTGGGGAAAGAGGAAGACAACCACAGTGAACAAGAAGAGCACAAGCTAGCAGGTGTGACACAGATTGAGCAGGGTTGGCCATGTGTCTATCTTACATGCATGTAAAACCTTCCTGGGTGAGCAATTTAACATATTGTCCCCGATTCCTCTCATTATGTATGTAAGGCAATATGGCTCATCATCTGTCCCTCGCCCAATATACCTGTTGGCTGCCTAGCCTTCCTTCCCCAGCCAGTGGGGGTTTGTTGAAAGTCTCTGCTTGTATCGTATGCTGTACGGTGATCTCTGGGCCAATGACCCTTGTCAGGACTTGAGCTAATAGAACGACTGTAGATTTCTCTCTGACTCTCGCCTGTGATCTACTGACCAGCGTAATAAATGATCGCGGCTGCAGTGAATAACAATGCACCCCGGTCCCAACTTCCTAGCACTTGTGTGTCTTAAGGAAGAAGATGGGACCTTGGCGATAAAATGCTCCAGGAAGGAGACACAGAACACTTTTACCTGGAGGTCATGTTGCACAGATGTACACAAGCAATCAAAGGGAAGGCCTTGGAAGTGAAACAAACAGAAGTGTCTGAGCAATGCGGTGAGATCTGGGCAGTTGGGAAGCTGGGGTTTCTCCCAGTGCACAGGGTGCTGTGAGATCAGAAGTGAGATCAGAGGTGGGGGAAGGGTGCTGTGCGATATGGTGCATCAGGCAGAGGAGTCCAGGAAACTGGGGTGCCAGGGCAAGGACGGCTGTGAGATCGGGGCTGTGTGTGTGCGGCTCTGCAGAGCAGTGCTGTGGAACTTGGGTTCCAGGATTTAATCCAGATGGTGCTGTTGGACCTTTCTTTAGAGCCTTCTTGGGATTCCTCACACCTGACTTCACATCCCTTCCGCCAGTGCGCAGGGCTGTCTAGGTTCACCACCACAAAGCAAAGGATACCAGCAGGAGGGGCAGGAAATTGGCCGTCCATATTCCAAAAAGTCTACTTGGCCAGCTGTCATTTAAAGTTAATGGTCCAGTCGCTGGTCTCCACCGTATCTCCAAGGTGGCTCCAGTCACCTGCTGACAGTTCTTGATAGTTCATTCATACCAACCTAGCCACCTCTATGTGACCCATAACCAGTCCATTCAATAATTATTCCCCAGCTCTCAGCGAGCGTCTCTGGAAAGAAGTTAACCCCTTGATACCAAGCAGCTGGCAATACAGGAGTGAGTGGGTAAACAAAGTCACACACAATTTTAATAAATTTACGACGTTCTCCAAGACCCCCCAAACTTTGCACTGACCCTGCTCTCCCTTGTGTCCTGCTAGTACTGTAAAAACAAACACAATCACAGGATGTGCAGGGAGGGGTCGGACAATCCCGGCAGTATTCTAACGCTGCTGTTCTGTGAATCGGCAGGAAGGCCTGGTGTGGGATACTGGACTCACTTCTGCTCATCCCAATAAAAAGGGGATTCCGAGAAGAGCAATGTAAATATTTGGAGGGGCTGCCTCTGAAGAGGGGTTAAAAAGATGGAAGCTGTTTAATTTAGAGGTGAGGGGCTTTGGACAGAGGTTTACAAAATATTGAATGGTCACCTATTAACCCTTTCTCGTAACACAAGAACAAGGTTACACTGAGTGATACTGAAAGGCAACGCATTTAAAACTGCTTTAAAGAAACACTGTATTACACAACTGCACTGTTCGCCAGTGGAACTCCTTGCCACAAGAGCTTGTAGCAGGATTCAAAAGAGGATTAGATCTTTATGCAGATAATGAGAATGTATACAGTTTCATTAGGTAGCAGAAACAATACATTTAGTAGGGATCTAAACCCTCCAGAGAGAGAGAGGGGAATTTTCCCCTATGGCCAAGCTCTTCCAGAATTGCTCATTATAAGGTTTCTGGCACCTTCCTCTGAAGAAGCTGGTGCTGGCCACTGTTGGAGAGAGGGTGCTGGACCAGACAAATCCTGTGTCTGAGCCAGTCTGGCAGTTCCGCTATATGGAGGTACCCAGTACAAACAACAGATTCTCCTGAGTATGAACGTACCCCCAGAATCAGAAGATATCTGGAGAAAATGTTTCATGCTCTGTTGCTAAACTGTTTTGGAGTCATTTGAAATTGCGCTGGTATTTGGAAGCCAGTGGTGCATGAACAGCTAAGAGAGAGATTCTAATAAAGCTACATTTAGATTTCTCTCTGATATTTAGATTGGGCCTAAACTCTGCTTCCTAGCAGCTCCCCATGGTGAGAGTGAATAGCTTTCTGCTTTGCAGCGTTTTGAGGTGGGACTGGCCATTAAATTATTCATTACATGCTTTCTCCAGTGCTTTAACTTTGTAGCAATGTGACAATGCAGGTCCTGATTCAGAAAAGGAGATTTTTATACAGATAATGGATAACCTGTACGGGGGAGGGGAGATAATTCTGAAGCTGGTAGGGCTGCCTAGAATTGTTTCAGCCACACGGAGCATTAATTTAGGAGCTAGAATTGATAAAGCATTCCCCACAATTGATCACCTGGCCATCAGCGTCACATAAAGGAAAATGTTTCAGAAACTGCTTTATAAAAATAATAATAATGTGAAGAGAAGCCTATGAAGGATGGAAGAATCTTTGTTTGCTGGGACTTTTAATTATTCTCTTGTTACTCCCAAAAATAATTAGGTTGTTTGTGACTTGGCTGGAGGACCAAGCTATATGTACATTACTAATTTGTACATGGAAAGCCAAGATGATCCACCTCAGGGAAGGAAACTGAAGCAAGGAGCATCAGTGGGGCCACTCTTGAACAGAAAGGGGCACTAAGAGACAGGCACATCCTATGACAAACATGTTCAAATTGAGGGACTGTGCTCCCCTCAGGAAGCTTGTCTCCATATAAAGGTTCAAGAGCTCAGAGCCATCTGTCTGGCATACAGAGTGAGTCTGCCTCTTCTTCAGGGATCCACAATACAAGTGCTGACAGATGACAATACTCCTGTGCATTATGTCAATGTGCAAGGAGAAGGAAGGCCATCCCCACTTAGTCAAGAAGCCATACCACTGTGGAATTGGTACATTCTGAACTAAATGGTACTGGTGGCTCTGTACCTTCCTTGCCTTTAGAACACCTTGGCAGATCAATTCAGTAGGCAATTCTCCAACAACCACAAGTGGTCTGTCAAAGACTCAATCCTACAGACATCTTTTGCAAGTGGGGAGGTCTTGGAATAGATATGCTTGTGAAAGACCAGAACAAGCATCAGACTTTATGTTCCAGAGAGGATTCAAGCCCAGGTTCCCTATCAGATGCCAGGGTGGATTGATTTAAATCAGTCCGATTTTAATCTTGTTTTAGAGCAGCAAGCCAGGAACCTTTGTTTTAAATATTAATTTCAGTCATGTTGTGCATTTGTACTTTTTCATTATTTTCCCAAAGAAAGGTTGATTCTCATTGGTTGGTAACTGTGCGAATCAACATATGTTAAACTAAATCTAGCCTTTACATTAAATTTGGTGATTCCTTTTGCTAACCAGGAGGATACACTATATCTTTATATATTTATTTAAGCAATTATATAGCGTAACTTTTTGGTAGATGTTTAATTTTTTGCTTGTAGTTGGTGTCAAGCTGTATTTGAGTGAAATTTGATTAAAAATGCACAAAAACATTATTTTAAACTTTGTTAGTAAATAAAACTACCTTATGTGCTGGTTACATAGGAAAAAAGTTCATCAATACATGTTTTGCATTTAAAACTAATTTATTAAACAAAGAAGTATTATCTATAGCAGTGGTCTCCAACCTTTTTAAGCACAAGATCACTTTTTGAATGAGGAGGTTACTCACCCTGTGCAGTAACTGACGTCCTTCTTCGAGAGATGTCCCTGTGTTTGAATCTACCCCGCCCCATTCACTCCATTCCCCCTCCCTTCGTCGCTCACTCTCCCTTCCCCCACACACTTTCACCGGGCTGGGGCAGGGAGTTGGGGTGCGGGCTCTGGGCTGGGACTGAGGGGTTCGGAGTGTGGAAGGGGTAGGGCCTTGGGGGCAGGGGTTTGGGATGCAGGAGTGTGTGCAAGCTCTGGGAGGGAGTTGGGGTGCAGGAGGGGGCTCAGGGCGGGGGTTGGGGTGCTGGTGGGGGTATGGGGTGCTGGCTCCGGGAGGGAGCTAAGGGCTGGGGCAGGGGGTTGGGGTGCGGCAGGGGTGTGGGCTCCCACTGGGCGGTGTTTACCTTGGGTGGAGGTGTAGCGGGGCTGCGGCGGGTTCCCTGCCTGCCCTGGCCCCGCGCCGCTCCCGGAGGCTGTGGGCATGTCCCTGTGGCACCTTGGGGAGTGGGGACACATGGCTTTGTGTGCTCCCCCCGCAGTTTCCATTGGCTGCAGTTCCCCATTCCTGGCCAATGGGAGCTGCGGGGGCGGTGTCTACAGGCAGGAGCAGCGCATGGAGACCTTTGGTCCCCCCTCCCCCCATTCAGGTGGGTGCCGGCCGCTTCCGGGAGCGAGGCCAGGGCGGGCAGGGAGCCTGCCTTAGCCCCGCTGTGCCGTCGGACTTTTAGCGGCCGGAAACTGTGATCAACTGGCAGAGGCTCTGCGATTGACCGGGAGATCGCGATCTACTGGTTGGTGACCACTGATCTATAGTCAGTGAACTGAACTCATTGTGTTTGATCACCGTGTCCTTCAAGATTTTAGAACTAGAAGATCTTGCACCTAGTTTTTGTTTAGAGATTTGGTAGACGAAAATAAGCTTCACTGCTTTTTCAATTCCTGGTTTCTTAACGTTTGAAGGAACTAGTCATTGAGCAGATCTCGTTGAATAAACTGTAATGATGAAAATATCATCTCTGCAGCTACAAAAGAGGCTCCTGTTGTCAAAAGCGGGATTAGCACTTCAGTAATCTCAGGTTCCAGTTACTTAGCCAGTAACTTCCACCAGTTCAGTGACTTTGACTTTTTTTTAAATTTGGCAGCAAACGTACTGCTTAATATTTTTTGTATTTAATTTAAATTATTTTAATAGATTATTATAAATGTAGACCTCAATGTCAAATGTAATTTAATAGATTTATTTTAAAAATAAAAACTGTAATACATTTAAATTTAAAAAGTCAATAAATCTAACTTTTTAAAATCACCATTTGTTGACAGATGAGCCAACTCTATGGAGGTTATGAGGGAGGCTTAATTTATTTGCTGCTGGCTAAATTGCTTTATTAATTATAAGTGAGATTTAATATAGCTGAAATGCAAGTAGGGAAGTGCATAAAATGAGGAATATTATTCAGGTAGGCTTAGCAAGAGGCTAAGACCTAAGTGAGGCCTAGCAGCATAAAATTTAGGATGAGGACTTGACCCAAGGTCAGGAGATTTAGAAAGATGCAGCTTGTGACAAACAACTAAATCTCAAAAGAAGTAAAAAGTTAAAGTAGCAGTTTTGGGGGGAACTTGGGGGTACATGTATCCATGGAGCCAAGTGCATTGATGTATCTAAAGTATTGGGAAAGGGGTGAACGTTAATGACTTATGCCAGCCTTGGAAGTTTAATAATGGTTAGCTGGAGTACCAAACAAGGTTCGCTGGAATACCACACACAGACAGGAGAGCTGAAATCTCATTAAATATGGTCCTGGAAATGTGTGGGTACAATGGGAAATGGGTATATAAAGAAGTTGTTTACCCAACCCTAGTGGGCATGTTGGGCTTGACAGGACATGTAAGCTGGAGTATCACATCCCACTTTTTGTGTACCCCACTGGCTACCTTTATCTGTGTTTTCAATAGTCTCTGGAAGTTTGAGAGTATAACAACTTTAGGGACTTTTATGTTGTATATATGTATCTTTTGTGGAACTGCATTAATTTTTTCAATAATTTGGGTTTTTAATAGTCTTTTTGTCCGTATGGAGTGGAAGATGGGAGGGATTAGCAAGGAAAGCTACCTTATTGAGGTTAGAGCATGTTGGGATAAAGTGAGAAAGGCCAAAAGCCATGTAGAGTTGGTCCTTGCAAAGGGAATTAAAACCAATAGTAAAAGGTTCTATAGCCATATAAATAAGAAGAAAACAAAGAAAGAAGAAGTGGGACCGCTAAACACTGAGGATGGAATGGAGGTTAAGGATAATCTAGGCATGTCCCAATATCTAAACAAATACTTTGCCTCAGTCTTTAATGAGGCTAATGAGGAGCTTAGGGATAATGGTAGGATGACAAATGAGGATATGGAGGTGGATATTACTGCATCCGAGGTAGAAGCCAAACTCAAACAGCTTAATGGGACTAAATCGGGGGGCCCAGATAATCTCCATCCAAGAATATTAAAGGAACTGGCACATGAAATTACAAGCCCATTAGCAAGAATTTTTAATGAATCAGTAAACTCAGGGGTTGTACCATACGACTGGAGAATTGCTAACATAGTTCCTATTTTTAAGAAAGGGGAAAAAAGTGATCCGAGTAACTATAGGCCTGTTAGTTTGACATCTGTAGTATGCAAGGTCTTGGAAAAAATTTTGAAGGAGAAAGTAGTTAAGGACATTGAGGTCAATGGTAATTGGGACAAAATACAACATGGTTTTACAAAAGGTAGATCGTGCCAAACCAACCTGATCTCCTTCTTTGAGAAGGTAACAGATTTTTTAGACAAAGGAAATGCAGTGGATCTAATTTACCTCGATTTCAGTAAGGCATTTGATACGGTTCCACATGGGGAATTATTAGCTAAATTGGAAAAGATGGGGATCAATATAAAAATTGAAAGGTGGATAAGGAACTGGTTAAAGGGGAGACTACAACGGGTCATACTGAAAGGTGAACTGTCAGGCTGGAAGGAGGTTACTAGTGGAGTTCCTCAGGGATCGGTTTTGGGACCAATCTTATTTAATCTTTTTATTACTGATCTTGGCACAAAAAGTGGTAATGTGCTAATAAAGTTTGCGGATGACACAAAGCTGGGAGGTATTGCTAATACAGAGAAGGACCGGGATATCATACAGGAAGATCTGGATGACCTTGTAAACTGGAGTAATAGTAATAGGATGAAATTTAATAGTGAAAAGTGCAAGGTCATGCATTTAGGGATTAATAACAAGAATTTTGGTTATAAATTGGGGACAGATCAGTTGGAAGTAACAGAGGAGGAGAAGGACCTCGGAGTATTGGTTGATCACAGGATGACTATGAGCCGCCATTGTGATATGGCCGTTAAAAAAGCTAATGCGGTCTTGGGATGCATCAGACGAGGTATTTCCAGTAAAGATAAGGAGGTGTTAGTACCGTTATACAAGGCACTGGTGAGACCTCATCTGGAATATTGTGTGCAGTTCTGGTCTCCCATGTTGAAGAAGGATGAATTCAAACTGGAACAGGTACAGAGAAGGGCTACTAGGATGATCCGAGGAATGGAAAACCTGTCTTATGAAAGGAGACTCAAAGAGCTTGGCTTGTTCAGCCTAACCAAAAGAAGGCTGAGCGGAGATATGATCGCTCTCTATAAATATATCAGAGGGATAAATACCAGGGAGGGAGAGGAATTATTTAAGCTTAGTACCAATGTGGACACAAGAACAAATGGATATAAACTGGACATTAGGAGGTTTAGACTTGAAATTAGACGAAGGTTTCTAACCATTAGAGGCGTGAAGTTCTGGAACAGACTTCCAAGGGGAGCAGTGGAGGCAAAAGACATATCTGGCTTCAAGACTAAGCTTGATAAGTTTATGGAGGGGATGGTATGATGGGATATCAATTAATTACCAAAATTAGGCTCTTTGATTATTAGCAGGTAAATATGCCCAATGGTCTGTAATGGGATGTTAGATGGGGTGGGATCTGAGTTACTACAGAGAATTTTTTCCTGGGTGCTGGCTGGTGAGTCTTGCCCACATGCTCAGGGTTTAACTGATCGCCATATTTGGGGTCGGGAAGGAATTTTCCTCCAGGGCAGATTGGCAGAGGCCCTGGAGGTTTTTCACCTTCCTCTGCAGCGAGGGGCACGGGTCACTTGCTGGAGGATTCTCTGCACCTTGGGGTCTTTAAACCACGATTTGAGGACTTCAATAACTCAGGCATAGGTTAGGGGTTTGTTACGGGAGTGGGTGGGTGAGATTCTGTGCCCTGCGTTGTGCAGGAGGTCAGACTAGATGATCATAATGGTCCCTTCTGACCTTAAAGTCTATGAGTCTATGATGATAAATTGTAATCCAAAACTTGAAAGTAATACATGCATTTCCCTAATCCTGTAATTTAATTTGAAAATAACTTTAAAGCTGCATTTACTTAGTATTTTCCATTATTTGGCTGAAACAAGCTTCCCCCTTTGTACACGCACACATTTGTTTTCTCCTAATGCCGTGATACATCAAAATATCCAGAATGTGATACCAGCCTAAGCTCCCCGGCTCCTTCTTTTTTGTTTCTTTCCTGCTGTAGTTTGTTCTCCATTATGCAACTCACCAATTACAGCTTGTCCTCAGAGGAGTTACTTTTCATTGTAGTCTTTTTATTATGCTGCAATCGGAGAGGAAAGAAAAAACACCACCTCCTTTCTCTGTGATAACTGTTACGCCTGTCTCATTCTAAAAGCACGCGGTGTTTTGCAAAGTAGCATATCATCCCCATGTCCAGGAGAAACAAGCTGAGGGGAAGCTGCTTCCCACACGCAGTAACAACGAGGATGCCCCCTAGGGGAAATCCAGTTCCCATAGCCAAGTCCCATTCACCCCACAGCATCAATTCATTTAATAGCTTGATGAATAGATTCTAAGGCCAGAAGGCGCCCCTGTGATCACGTAGCCTGACGGCCTCTCTAATGCAGGCCAGAGAACATCCCCAAAATTGTACTTTTCCATAGTGCCATATCCCTGGCCCAGCACAAAGCCCAAGTGAAGGATCTGTGTCCAGAGAGATTGTGCTGAGATGCGGGGAAGGAACCTGCCCCCAGCCCAGGAACAGGTCAGGGGGGCCATGCTGCCATTCTGCAGCCAAGAGCCTCAAGGCTGATGTCCTGCCGTGCACTTTCCTTGCTGATGTCAGAGCCAGTACACCTGGGTGGTTCAGTGACCCACCAGCCACACACTTCTCTGTGTCCTGGTCTCCTGGCTCTATGGTTGCTGGTTCACTCACCATCCCTGCACTGCAGTGGAGATCAATGCTCTCTGAGACCTACTTATGTTTCTCTCTATATTCTTATACGGCCCCCATTTCTGTAGGATCTGAGCATGTGCTTCCCGGCACCACATTTCAGTTCAGTGCCCGCACCAGTGCCAGCAGATTTGCCCTTATATGCATTAAATAAATATCATCTCCTCCTTTTTTTACAGGTGTGGACACTGGGGCACAGGGAGGGGAAGTTACTTGGCCAAGCTTACACAGTGTGTCAGTGTTTTGAACAGAGGGTCTTGACTCTAAGCCCCATATCTAATCCTTAATTATTTGTCTCCATAATATCCTGCATCAGTGAGTTCCATGGGTTAACGTTATGCTTGTGTTTGCCAGCATTAGCGATGTTATTCTGAAGAGATATGGTAGAGTACTTCCTGGCATGAACAAAAAACGTGGCAGCACCTGAGCCAGCACTGTAGGCAGCAGGTCTCTGAATCTTCTTTCCCCTGCTTTGGATCTTATGCCAAGAGAACCTGACTGGTGAATGGACCAGAAAGGATTTATATAAACCATTAGATGCTGGCGGGGGGGAGAAGCTGATTTATTTGATTGTTTACTGAGATCAGGAAGTTAGTGATGGGAGCATCTCATGTAAAATTCTCCCCTTCTCCTTGGGAGCAGGAGTTAAGGTGATGGATTTGAGACTGGGAGCTGGCTCATGTGACTGTAAAGGGTTGAACTGGTGTAAATCAGCGTAGTGCCATGGAGTTGGAGGAAGCTGGGCCAGTTTTCACCAGCTGGGGATGTGACCTACTGCTGGTTAATACATGGAAGAGGAAGTTTAGATGGCTATAGATCTCACACCTGCCATCATGGATTCTCTCATGCACACAGAGGTAACCCTGCGCTTAGCTGTTCTTCTGTCACCATTTCAGTTGTAAGCATTTTACTAGGCTGGTTTATTGTGTTGCAGGCCCATGCTGCTCACGAGGCTGTCCCAGATGTGTCCGTCCCCCCGTCTCCCCCCACACACACACACACACACTATTGGAACAACTGCCAGTGGATTTACCTGTGACGGGTTCGGTCACAGAGACTCCCCTCGAGACTGTCACTCGATGAGCTGGGATACCACTGAGAACAACCCTCCTGCCAGAATAGGCGCCTTCCACTCCTGTCTTGCTGAGTTAGACACTCCAGTCAGCTCCAGCACAGACCCAGAGGTTGGGCCATGCCCCCCTGCAGTTCATTGAAACTGAGATTCACTCAGCCCAGGGGCTTCTCAGTTAACAGGGACTTTCCCAGCGCCCAGTGTTAGCCTTTCTGGGACCCCCAAATAAATCCATTTTACTCTGTATAAAGCTCATACAGGGTAAACTCATAAATTGTCCGCCCTCTATAACACTGCTAGAGAGAGATGCACAGCTGTTTGCTCCCCCAGGTATTAATCACGTACTCTGGGTTTATTAATAAACAAAAGCGATTTTATTAAGTATAATAAGTAGTATTTAAGTGGTTTCAAGTAATAACAGACAGAACAAAGTAAGTCACCAAGCAAAATAAAGCAAAAACCCGCAAATCTAAGTCTAATACATTAAGAAACTGATTACAAGTAATATCTCGTCCTCAGGATGTTCCAATAAGCTTCTTTCACAGACTAGACTCCTTCCTAGTCTGGGCCCAATCCGTTCCCCTGGTTCAGTCCTTGTTAGTTCCAGCAAACATCTCAGGTGGTAAGCAGGGATTTTCTCATGATTGGCAGCCCCCTTTGTCCTGATCCACCCCCCTTTTATAGATTTGGCACAAGGCGGGAATCTTTTGTCTGTGCTTGTCCCCATCCCCACCTCATCAATAGAAAAGTACAAGGATTAAGATGGTTTCCAGCTTCATGTGACATGGTCACATGTCACTGTAAAACCCCTACTCTCCATTCTTCCTGGGTTGGCCCACACATACACAGGAAGGTTTTCAGGTAAATAAACCATTTACAACCAATTGTCTGTGTCAATGGGAGCCATCAAGATTCTAAACCACCATAAATGGCCCACACTTTGCATAATTACAATAGGACCTCAGAGTTATACTTCATATTTCTAGCTTCAGATACAAGAATGATACATGCATACAAATAGGAGGAATATATTCAGTAGGTTATAACCTTTGTAATGATACCTTACAAGAGACCTTTTGCATAAAGCATATTCCAGTTACATCATATTTACACTCATAAGCATATTTCCATAAAACGTATGGAGTGCAACGTCACACTCCCCTCCTCCATTCCACTGCTCTGTCTGTGACTTTCACTTGCAGGCCAGGTATTCTTTTACTCAGTGCAGGAGGAAGCAAATGATTGGATGGCTTCCCAGTCAGGCCTGAAATCAGGGAGCACCTTCTGAGAGCACTTTATTTGCTTCCAGTTTCCTTTCTCCTGTGATTTATCATTCCCCGTGTTTCCCCAGTTGGAGTAGGAGCTGGAACGTGACTATAACCTTGGGGAATTAAAACTACATTTTATTTTCTTTTGTGTTTTTAATGGAAGGAACTCTAAAGTAAAATATAAAATATGATGGGGAGCCATGCACAGTACATGTAGTGTGATTGACACTGTGTGATTTTCAGAAGCAATAAGGATTGGCAGCAGAATACACTGATTTCCTTTCTGAATTTCAGGTATAAATTAATGGGCTCAGTGCACAAAGACTTTGGTTCCTGAGGCTTGAACTTGACTTAAATTTTATTCAGAGCAAAATTCCCCTCCCCCATTCCCTCTCTCCCATTCCCTCTCCCTCACACACACGCATACACATTACATAGAGTTTTAGAGTAGTTTCTTGAATCTTTAATTGAAGTGAAATTTACGTTCTGAGCCTGCAAATTGCACTTGCTAATTCCTGCAACCCTGGAATTCCTAAGCTTAGCTGCGCACAATAGCCTTTCCATCTCCCATTGTGTCATGCTGCATTTGCAATGAGGGTCTTGCAGCACACTGTTATTTCAGTTTAAATATTAAAGTTCGTTTTAACAAGTAAATAATACAAGGGACTGGGTCAGAAATCAGCACAATGAGCCTCATGCTTTGTACTAGCTGCTGACTTGAATAGCTCTAAGGTTGGCAGAGCAGGAGAGAGGAGCTAAATTATTTGTGTGTGTGTGTGTGTGAGAGAGAGAGAGAGTTGCACATGCACAACAGTGGGTTGGGGGAAAGTGGGTTTCCTGGCCCCTGGGAGCCAACCACATCGGCTCTCAGGACTGCATGATGAGTCCGGTGAGAAATGTACTGTCTGCTGGACACAAGAATTGTTTGAGGATTGAATACAGCAGGCAGCCCTGTGGAATGCAGTGGCCTCCTCATGCATGGGACCACCCCAGACAGATTACAACCCTGGCCCCTATCTTCACAACCAGCCAGCCCCCCATCTGAGAGCCAGTTGCACCCCGGAACATGGCTCCCCTCTCCTGCTAGCACCAGTAGGGGGCAGGGAGCTTTGTACAGAAAAACTCTCACAGCAGCTTAGGTCTGCAGCTATTAGAGAGGGGAGGGTTTTTTCCACAGAGCACTGAAAGGATCAAAGAGGGTTTGCCGTGTTTCCCAGCCTGGCTCGTAGAAGTATTCGGAAGGTCTGCGGTGCTGCTGCTGTGAGGAAAATGTAGCAGCCGACCATACTGAAGGCTCGGAGAAGGGAGGAGCGGCCAGATGGAGCACAAAGGTTACGTCTTGCTCCTCTCGGCGCGTGTGCTGTGATGCCATGGTGAGGGAGAGGTCAGAGCCAATTAGCTGTTCACTCCCTTCTGTGTCAAACATGGACCACGTGAGTCTGTCCAGGCAAAACCCCAACCAGTAGCATGTTCCATCCCTTCCTAAATCACGTGCCCAGCAATGTCCCATCATGCAGGGAAGCTAGTGAGGAGGAATCAGGCCACTGGAATTTAAAACACAATCCGTGCCACAGCACGCGGGGTGGCGCAGACTCCAGGCCCTCTGCAAGTGCACAGACCTTGGCTCTAGCCGGCCTTTTCTGTTCTTGTTTGAAGTCTGCCAGCAGCTCAAGCACTAAAGGAACGATGCTTTACCTGTTAGCGTTACATTTGCCCTGCAGGCCCTGGCCCTGGCTCTAGCCGTCTCTGCTGGATTATTAATTCAGACCGCTTGAATTTTTATAGGCAATTAGCCGGTCAAGTAACCCACCAGATTGAGCTGTCTGCCTTTGGCACCTACAAAAATGAGGCAAAGGAGGCCAAGTGCCGGTGGAATAATAGAACCATAAACATTAGAGCTGGTGCAGACCTATTGGGGTGACCCAGCCCATTCCCCTTCCCAGTGCATGAGTCGGACTTCACACACTCTGCTTGGCCCCTTCCTTTTTTTTTTTTTTTAATGGAGATATCCCATCTCCTAGAACTGGAAGGGACCTTGAAAGGTCATCGAGTCCAGCCCCCTGCCTTCACTAGCAGGACCAAGTACTGATTTTGCCCCAGATCCCCAAGTGGCCCCCTCAAGGATTGAACTCACAACCCTGGGTTTAGTAGGCCAATGCTCAAACCACTGAGCTATCCCTTCCTCCAGTGACAGCAGCAAGTAAAAGCTTCCTGCCCCCCTCTCCTCTGGGCTGGCCATCCGGGAAGGAGACTGTTCACAGCAGCCTGTCCTCTTGCCAGTCAGGCCACGCTGGGCACGTTGCTCAGGGATTCCACCTTCTGGCTTCTCTAACCCCTAGGGCCCTGCTCTCTCCCTTCCGCATGCTCTCTTCATGGACACTGCGACCTAGAGTCCCCAGGTGCAGAGCATTCTGTGGCGGAATGTCCTTTGGTGCTGAACCCCTTAACAGAGAAATCAAGAGGAGCCTGAGTTGTACCAAATTTAAGGTGCAAGATCCAGACCTGGCAGCTGCAGGATAGTCCAGGCATGCTGCAGGAGGCAGGGCGACAGTTGGGGCAAGCCACCACCGTGAGATTAATAGAGGGTACAGCCCTTTTCAGCAGCAATCGCTCTTTCTTTGTAGTGCTCCTAGACACTGCCGGGTGGGTAATAGGAACAGCTAGACATACCGAGCGGCATTGAGGTGAATAGGATTTCAAACGCTAGCAGCCCAACCAATAGTGATATATAAGCAGAGCTGGTCGGAAAATTTTCGACAGAACAGTTTCATTGAAATCAAACCGTTTTGTAGCAATGTCAATTCTGATTAAATTTTTGATGGGAAAAGGTGGAAACAAATCATTTTGACTTTCTCATTTCATTTCAATAATATCAAAGCATTTAATATTAATATTAATTAATTAATATTAATAGTAACTGTATCATTTTGATTCGTTTCATTTTTACTTTTATAGTATATTAAAATAACTTTAATATCTTATTAGGGTTTGTAATATTATATATATTAAATGTCATGTTGTAGTACAATGTTTCAACATTATCAAAATCCCAAATCAATTTTTTTCACAATCTCTGTCCCATGGAGCAGTTTCAAAATTTGGACTTCTCATTCTGAGTCCGAACAAATCCCAAAGCTGCAGTACCAGCTGTTCCCATGGATTGGAAGCTCTCTGGGGCAGGGACTGTCATGTACCATATGTTGTCTAACACTTAGCACAGTCTGCCACGCCCGAAATTCTATTGTGTTATAAATTAATAATCATCAGAGCAAAATGAGCAGGCCCCCTGGGGCCATTTTATCCCATGCTAGTGTTAATTGTATCTTCCCCTTTGTGACCTGGGATGGTTTTCTCCATGTCACATCTATTTGAGGTTATTGGGTGTGTGCCATGTTATTTTCTTAAACTTAACTTTCCTGCAATGGATTCTTTATCCACCCCAAGTCCTCGACAGCAACAGAAACCGTGAGGATGAAGACCTTACTGATTGCGAGGGGCGCTCAGACCCTGTGGCGATGGGGAACATGTACCTACCTAAGATAGATATCAGTGGGTAGTGTGTGGCTCAGGAAGTACCCAGCACACACTGCCATGGTTAAGAGATGCCCCAAGGTTATAGAACGCCCTCGGCTTTTCTCATAGTTGATATGGCGTGGTTTTCTATATGGGAGAGGGCGACCAAAACCCAGCCATGTCTCCCTCAGAGCAGACCTCAGAGCCCTGAAAGACAATCCTTGCTTATCATCAGCATTCACTCCCCTGCATGCTGCTACTCTGGAGGGAATTATCTTGGCGTTATGATGTTTTGCACTGGGGAGGGATCTTTTGTATTGGTGCCTAATGGTTTCTTTCTCCACCGTTCCTTTACTTGTCATGCCTAAAGGAGAGGACTTAGAGGGGGAAGAGGGATGTTTTCTCACTCTCTGCCCTTGCTGCTGCTTTCTAAAGGTGTCTGTTTCTCCTCTACCTTTGATCTAGGTAATGACTCTGAACTCCCATTAGAACTCATTTCATGTTTGTGTCTTTCATGCTGTCTTGTCATCTTGTGTATTTTGTTTTGCACACTTTGAAGTAGCCAAACTGTGCGTGCTGCACATTATACTCCATTCGCCGACACAAAGGACTCCCAGGCTCTGATTTTACCATTATGATTTTCAAAGGCACCCATGGGCCCATATCTCCCTGTGTGCAGTAGAACAGTAAGCCTAGCTCTAGTGCAAAGTGGTCCTGGGATGGGGAGACGGCCCTGGGAATGTTTATTTTATGTTGCTAAGGAAAGAGCCCTCTGAATAGTGAGAGAGACAAATGAAATTAACTGTGCTGATAATTGATTAGCTAGTTCAATTCACACGACGTAACAGCAGATTCACACTCGGAAAAGCCCCATGGAAAAGCCGCTATTTGCCCTCTTGACTTTTTAAGAATAATAAAAATAAACAAAAAAACACCCTAGAAAAACATGTTTAAAAATGTGCCAGATAATGAAGCAGAATCAGTGAATTAACCCCCACCCATAATTCCTACAGCTCTTTTCATCAGCATTCACAGCCCTTATCCCACCAGGATGCAGAAAGATGGAGAAAAGCCCCTTCCAATCCTAATAGCTCCGGCTCCAATGAACTGTTTCACAGCATAACCAAGACAAGCAGAGCCACAGGCAAGTTCTCCTGCTTCGGTTATGTGCCATGTTGGGGAAGAAGATGTGCTGCACCAGAGTGACGTCTGAGCCATTCGTTGTGGGACAGAGCATAACACACGTTCAAGTTGTGGAGAGAGGCTTCTGCTCTCGGTGCCTGGGGTGGGCCACATGGAAGCACTGTCACAATCCCCCTCCACGCTCATACCTTGGGCACATCGCAGGAGTTCGTGCCCATGATATATCTAAGGGGCTGCTGCACACCGGAGTCAAAGCAGCTGTCCTGGGAGCGCCAATACTTCTAGGTAGAACCGACTGGCTGTGCTCGCTGAACATTCGAGCTTCTTCCTTGCAAAATGCACCTGCCATGGCACTGAACGCCCCAGGTGCATCATGATGTCTCACTGCGTGCAATGCAATGGGGGGGCACAGGAGAGTCAGGAGGCAGAGGGCGTAATGGCAGATGTATGCGGAAACAGTCCCCTGAGCCTTGAGCACAGCTAACCTGCTGCTCCAGACTCGGACAAGGGACTAGGCCAGACGTCACCCCTCCATCAAGCCTTCACTTCTTCTCCGCCTATCGATTGCCTTGTAACCGTGAGGCTGTTTGTGCGGAAAGTGTCTGTGGTGCAGAAATGCAGCGTGATCACCCAGGAAAGGAAGCTTCAGGAAATTGCCAAGCAAAACTGATGGGTGCCTGAGCACACAACCCTCCTGGCATTACACCCGTGCCACCTGACTGGAGTGCAGACAATGTTTTAATGGGATGCCGCAGGCTAACTCTCTGCCTGCCTGAAGGATTCAGAGATGGGGGAGATGCAAGTATTAGGATCTCCCCCAACATCGCCTCATTACATGCATGGCAACCCCACAGACTGTTGTAGTGGTTCACATATTCCCGGACATTTCCCTAATCTTTACTGTTATTAAAGAGTATTTCAAGAGATCAGGTTTGCAGACATAGGTCAAAAAGAACAGGAGTACTTGTGGCACCTTAGAGACTAACAAATTTATTTGAGCGTGGGCTACAGCCCACTTCACCAGATGCATATAATTCTATGCATCTGATGAAGTGGGCTGTAGCCCACAAAAGCTTATGCTCAAATAAATTTGTTAGTCTCTAAGGTGCCACAAGTACTCCTGTTCTTTTTGCAGATACAGACTAACACAGCTGCTACTCTGAAACCTGTCATTAGACAGAGGTCAGAGAACAAGTCAGGTTTTATTTAGAAAAAGTTCTTTTGCCAGTAGGTTCATAACAAGCTCCTGGGTTTGATTAGTGATTCTCTTTAGAAGTGTTTTTCTCCTGGTCCCCAGGATGACAGTCACCCAGTACGGGGTTTGGCTCTGCTCTCGTGTAACTGACATGAGTGTCTGGCCCTTCGTCAGCCCCAACCCCACTATGGTGCAGACAAGCACTCGTGGCTTTTGCAAAAGGAAACAAAAACTGCCTTTTCCCCCAGACAATTGTGAAATCTGCTTCTGTTTTTTTTAAAAATTGTTCCCATGAATTAAACTGTTTTTTGTCTTATAAAAATGATGTTCTCCATTATTTGTAGGACAGCAGTGGCTAGTGACTCAGATTGTGCTAGGCACTGTCCACACAGCAAGAGACCAGCTTGCCCTAAAGTGCGTACGGTCTAAATAAAAGAGAGGCACAGAGAGAAGAGGTCACCCGGCAGATCTGTGGCAGAGCCAGGAATGGAAGCCAGCTCTCCTGACACCCAGTCTGGTATCTTACTCAGTAAGTGGCACTTTCAGTACCTCCATTATCTTGCTCTGGAATCCCCTGCATTTGAAGCAGAGCATACATCCAAACTGCTCCCAAAGCACTTCACAAAATGAGCAGGAATGCTGTATAAGAGGTCACCTTATCCCCAGTGAAATGCAACCACCTCTAGGGTGAGGCACCACAACGGTTTAACACAGCACAGCAGTTTAAAAGAGGGACTGTATCTAGCTGATCCTGCAAGGGGCATATACAGAGAATGCCATTGCCTCTGTTGGATTTTGGCCAGAGCACCGGGTTAATGCTCTCAATACCTGTGAAAAGTGCTACTGGACCTAGAAGGACCCTAAGCACCTAAGATCTTGGTTTTCCATGTACTCTGAAGCACAGTACAGGTTGGTGCCACCTGGGGCTCTGATTCCGTATTGACTTAGAGGCAAGACGGACACCTACTGAATCAACACCACCGCATCTTGCAGCGCCCTGTTGTCCTACTGCCAAGTCTCTCATTCAAGCACTGAGCCAGCCTAGCTTGAGACATCTGACAAGGTCACAGCTTGGGGTTCCTGGCTATTCCCTGCGTGCTGCCGTTAACCTTCTACTCCTCTGGTCAAGCTTAAAGGAGAAATTCTCAGGAATGTTTTTCCATTCATGAAATAGAAGCAGCTGTGTAGCAGAGAGCCAAGAACCCATCTCTTGTCATGGTGAGTGAGAATGCAACTAGGCCAAACTTTCACTCATGCTAAAATTCCCCCATGATTCACCAGATCGTGTTGGTTATCCCTGGGAAATCCTTGCAGTGCAAAACTCTGCCACTCCCCATTCCTCCTACTGCCATCTCAGCAGAATGTTTCAGACCACTGAGGTCAAATCCATCCCACTGGTTGGGTGGATTATTCTCTGAGTGACCATAATCCTTGTGCTAAAATGGCAGGTAGAAACGTGGAGCCCCGTTCCTTCTGAGTACATCAACAATGAAGCAAATGATTTTAGAAAGAATTCTTTTGCAAAGCAAGTTTAGTATAAAAGGCATTTATTCATCTTTTATACTTCATTACAGGTCAAGTTGGGCATCCCCATTCAAACTTCACATGCTCAGGATCTTTTTTTAAAATTGCTGTAAGCTCTTCTGTCTAATTTTGCAAAAGAGACATATTAATAACGTCCCTGCTGCGCTTTGTTGTGTCCTGACAATCTGCTTTCAGAAATTACAGAGAAAATGTTGGGAAACCCAAATGAACGGGTACAGGTAGCAGTCATCACAGACAATGTGATCTGTAAGCAGCAGCTGAGCTGTTCAGCCAGCCACAGAACAATAACCGCACGCAATAAAAACCAACCAGGGGACAATATCAGAACCATTCCCTCACCTAACAGTGAATTTAAATTACGCTGGAAATCCATAAAGGATGCCAAGTGTGAATGCAACAAATCTGATTCAATCAGCATTTGGGCTGGAAGATGATATATTATTAGAGATGAGACAAATAATTCTAATAAGATTGGAATATCCTCTTGCAGAATCTTCTGGCGAAACAGAAATCTCAGAATAATTCAAACACCAAGCAATTTCCCCGGGGCCATAGCCTGCGTGGGCAGAATGTGTAGAATAGAGCACAGGAGGTGCCCTGAAGCTGTGGTGACCTTGGCAGCATTATGGGATGCTGTGACCTGATTCAAAGCCCACTGAGTAGCTGGATTGGCATCAGTGGTTTAGGATCAGGCCCTATATGCACAGGGATGAGGAGTTCTCAATGCACAACACATGTTGTGAGGTCTTCCCTCAGCAAGAGGCATGATGCTGGTTTTGTTTCCCTCTCTTTGTCTCTTTTTTTCAGTGTTTCTGTCTCATTTCAGAGGCCAGGAAATGTTCCTTTGCATGTAGTTTATCTTCCCCTATTGCCCCATGGCACTGAGAGGCTGGCTTGCCTGGTGGTTATGATGTAATACCTACCAACCCTGGTCGTCGGGATTGAACCTGGGACCTCTGGAGCTAAATGCATGAGCCTCTACTGCATGAGCTAAAAGTCACATGGCCGTTAGCTACGGCTGTAGCGTAGACTCATTAATCTCTGTGTGGTCTCGGTGCCACTGGAGGGAACAGCGCACCACACCCAGGAGGTGTGTGGGTTACAATGGCACGGGCTTAAGATGCAGCAGATCTGGGCTCAGTTCCTTGCTCTGCCGCAGACTATTTGTGTGACTGTTGGCAAGTCACGTGATCGTTCTGTGCCTCAGTTCCCCATTTGGAAAATAGTGATAAGAATGCTCCCTTTCCTCCACCCTGTGTCTGTAAGCTGGTTGGGGCAGATGGTCTCTGTTATTGTCTGTACGTGCAGCACCTGGCACAATGAGGCCTGAATTTCAGCTCCTGTCATACAAATAAATCATAACTCCTGGGCTTGGGTGGGCAGGTGCAGGTTGCCAACAGATAAACAGAAGCATCTTTTGCCAGCGCCAATTTCCTACCTGGCTGCTGGTGACCAGGACCGGCTCTAGGCACCAGCAAAGCAAGCACATGCTTGGGGCGGCACAATTTCAGGGGCGGCATTCCGGCCATCCTTTTTTTTGCTTGGGCAGTTGCGCTCTCGGAGCTTGGGGCAGCAAATTTTTTGCTTGGGGCGGCAAAAAACCTAGAGCCGGCCCTGATCCTAGTGCCCAGCCCAGGATAAAATGGACTTTTAGTTTTACCCCCAGCATTCAGGGAGATTTTTAATTCTTCTACAAAGCTTCAGAACTTACTATCCTTCGTTCCAGTCACAGCTCTGGTCCCTGTGATCCCCACTCTACTCTAGAACACCATCATCGCCAGCGTCACTGTATTGCGGGTAGCACTTGGCAAGTTCCCGGGCACTGCTGCAATAGAGCTAATAAATAATACTAGTTACAGATGGTCACGGAGCATTTAGACCTGCGCCCGACGTGCTGCGAAGTCCGTGGATGCACACTGGCCACCTGATACAACTCCAGCCAGTCTTTGAATCCCGTTTCTTCTCCTCTTCCATCTATTTCTGCTAAAGCCCTTTCAGTATTGGAGTTGTCTGTGAAAATAATTAGAAGTTAAGTGCAAATCTACAGTGTGTATTTCATGGCATTAAAATGAATGACATTACTTCTCCCCTCACTTGCCTTTTAATACAGCAGTTTTATTAAATTATCACAGCTTTTCATTATGGTAATGGGCATTATTTCTGATTGACTACTGAGGTGCTGCAGTCACTCATCTGAGATTATCCTCAAAGATGGATAATTTTACACCTATTGAAAAGACAGTATTTTTGTTGCTTTGCTGCTGTCAGAGGAGGCTAAATTATCTATTTGTATTGTAATCTAATGCGAATGGATGGATGGAATTATTACTGGACTGATGTACAGAGAAGGCAGCTAACGGTGAGTTTCATATTCTATCACCATTGTTAACTGGGAAACGCATAGATCAGATGCTTGCATTGGGGACTACAATATGTACTGGGGATCAGTCACTGGATATCCACCGAGAAGTGGACAGGAGAGCGTTCAATAATTCTGACCCCCACTGACTTCCGTGTGCTTTGAGTCAGGCCCTTGCTCCCAATCTCAGCATATTTACATCAGTACTGGTGCAACAGGTGTCCCACCAGAGCAGGACTAGAGGGTCATAATGGTGCCTTCTAGCCTTAAAATATATGAGTCGATGAACAAAGGATTGCTATGCATTCCTGGAACGTCGTCCCATCTAATCCAGTATCCTTCCTCCAACAGTCGCCCTCACCAGGAAGGTACAAGACCTCTTGCAGGAGTGGTCATGGGATAACCTGTCCCCAGGGAAAGCTTCTTCCTTAACACACAACAGTTAGAGGTTGATTTATGCCCATTAACATGAGTTTTTATATCCCGTCTAACACTTGTTTATTGTTTTTTAATCCTCATTGTTATCATTATCCATGGAACTGTTTAAACCTTTTTTGAATCATTCTAAGTTCTTGGCCTCAAAGATATCATGTGTCAAAGAGTTCCACAGGCCAATTCTTAATGATAAATATCTGTGCAGGACCCTAGTGTGTTATTGCTGCCAGCCTCCCATGGTCAGGGAGCCCTACCGTCTCCAGAAGTTACGGGGTCCTTGTATTCATGAAGGTGCAGTTTGGAGAAACCTAGTTAGCAAGGGAGTCAGAAGAGGCCTGGTTGATTCTGGTTTATAGAACTGAGTCTTAGGACTGGGAAGAGAAAAAAACGTGTGGAAAAAAGTGTCACTTGCATGAAAAAGGACACATACCATAGACATTCTCCCCCCGGCCTCAGAATCTAATCCAGCTTCAGTGTATTTCCAGGGTTATACAGAGAGCCTTTCCTTTTTTCCTCTCATATAGATATATATTTAACTTAGGGTTACCATATTTTAATACAACAAAAAGAGGACACTCCACGGGGCCCCGGCCCCGCCCCAACTCTGCCCCTTCCCCGGCCCGGCCCTGCCCCAACTCCGCCCCTTCCCCAAAGTCCCCGCCCCAACTCCACCCCCTCCCCTGAACGCTCCGCCCCCCTGCTCCTCCCCCTCCCCTGCTTCCCGCTAATCAAACGTTCGCGGGAAGCCTGAAACAGGCAGGCAGCAGGTAAGCTGTGGCAGTGGCGGGCGGGGGGGGCGCGAGGAGGCGCGGCCCAGTCCGGCCCCCCCGGCCGAGCGGCTCCCTCCAGCGGCCGGACCCGGCCAAGAGGCTCTGGCCCCGGCGGCTCCGGCCCCGGCCCTAGCAACTCCAGCTCGGCTAGGGCCCCGGGGCACCGGCGCCAGCCGAGCACCCTCAGCCCCAGTCCCAGTGGCTCTGACTCGGCTTGGCTCGGGCCCCGGTTCCGGCCGAGCGGCTCCGGCCCGGCCCCGGCCCTGGGCGAGCAGCGCCGGCCGGCGGCCGAGCACCCCCAGCCCCGGTCCCAGCGGCTCCGGCCTGGCTCGGCTTGGGCCTTGGTTCCGGCCGAGCGGCTCCGGCCCGGCCCCGGCCCTGGCCCTGGGCGAGCGGCGCCAGCCGGCGGCCGAGCACCCCCAGCCCCGGTCCCAGCGGCTCTGGCCAAGCGGCTCCGGCCCGGCCCTGGCCCGGCCCTGGCCGAGCACCGCCAGCCCCAGCGGCTCCGGCTCCGGCCCCAGCGGCTCCAGCCCGGACCCAAGCTCCACGACCCCTCCGTATTTTCCCGGACATGTCCGGCTTTTTGGAATTTCCTCCCGGACGGAGATTTGAGGAACAAAAAGCCGGACATGTCCAGGAAAATCCGGACGTATGATAACCCTAATTTAACTACAGTGAGGGTTACACCAGGCTGAGTGGCATAACCACGACTCTTCTAGTAAACCTTAGTTGCATGCAAAGATTAATCATTTGGTATTGACACAGCTGGACAACTGCTCATTCATTTCTGCAATGTGTTGTGTGTGGTGTTACAACCCTTTTCCCTTTGCATATACATTTTTTTGTGCTGCTTTAGGCAGTTTAATGAATTCAGGCCATTGGGGAGAAATAAAAATGTATTAACACTGCATCTAAAAAATTAGAAGAATAATCAAGCAAATTTCTTTTTATTGACTTTTAGTGAGCCATTTAATCCAAACATCTCATTATCCGCCATATAAATACGCTATATAGTGGGTATTGCAATAAGAACAATTAGCTTTGCAATTAGCATGAGAATGAGCTCTCTGTGACTGCATCCAAGAGGCAATAGGCGTATTAGAAATGTGTCCTGTAGTGGGGAAAAAATAGCGTTTCAGTTGGGTAGATTGATACAGTTTGACTTTAAGCACCAATAATATTTCTTCTATCAATCAAGCTTCCCACACCAGCTAAGGAAGGGGCTTAGCTTTTCCTGAAGAACTGATTTTTCTTCTCATTGGCATGGCATTGATTAACTAGATTTGTTATGTACGTCATGGAGTCCTGCAGCAATTAGCCCGTTCCATTAGGACTCTACCTGATTGATTTCCCACAGTTATTATAAAGGTTGGAGCTCCATATGGACTCTGCAGCGCTCAAAAGGGGCCAGCTGGGAGCCCGCTGGAGAGGCCTCGTTTCATGCTGACTGCTGCCCACCAAGCCTGGCCATCTGGAAGCAAACAGTGCCCTGGGGAGCTTCGCGTATGAGGCCAAGGTAGTGGTGAACAAACGGCAACGCTTCCCTGCCCTGGCCCCAGGAGAAGCTGGTGTCACCCACACCCACTCCAGTGGTGCCTGGCCCACAGAGAGAGGTCAATGAGCCTGCTGGGTCTTTTAGCTCAGGCATAGAGGCTTGTGCTGCTAGATCTGTCCTTAAATTTCCAGCACCCCAGCTCCCACTAGGCAGAGGAATTGTTAATACAATCAAAAGTGCAGCATCTCACTTCACCGCCAGGCCTGGCTCTTGGGCTAGAGAGGGGCTTGCTGTGCTGCCACCTAATGCTCCATCTTCAGCCACCTTCTGCTATACCCAGCAGAGCCAACTGCCACAGAAACCTGCTTCTGGTGCAGATCCCTTCCTCCAGGGACACTCTGTGGTCAGTCTGAGACTCTGGGCCAGATTCACAAAGGGATTTAGGTGCCTAACGACACAGATAGATGCCCAGAGCAATTTACAAAAACATGTCAGTGAGCCAGGCGCCGAACGCCCATTGACTGTCCATTGAGTTAAGTCCCACTTTTATAAACGCATCTGAACAGGTCAGGTGCCTAAGTGGTGCCTTCGTCTTATGCTGGCCTGTCTGGGCAGGGTGAATTTGGGAAGAAAAGTATCACAGTAGAACCAGAAAATATCCAATTTGTATGGAAAATGCAAATCATTCCACCACTAATAAAAAATGGAACGTATAAATTAAACATGTTCAACAATAGACTTGACTTTGTTCCTTGCATATTTTAGAGCAGTGATATTCCGACCTCAGTGGTTCAGAAACCAAATTAGTGATCAACAGTGCCCAAAAGAACCACAATAGTGTGAATTCATTGTTTCATTTACTATATATATATAATTTTTCTCACAGCAAAATGACTGACCAAGTATTCTACAATTGGTTAATAACATAGTAAAAGCATCCTGATTGATTAATAACTTAGACTGGTTAATCATTAAATCACACAATATCATGTGCTGCAAAGAGCCACAGGAGACATGTTTAAGAGCCACTTGCAGCCTGCGAGCCTCAATCTGAGTATTAGAGGGTTTACTAGAGCTAACGGCTGAGTATTTTTGATCATTTTCCTACTTCAAGCTCCAGAATGATGTCAGGGTCCCAACGTCCAACAACTGAGCTAGGGAAGGGCTGTCACGGCAATGAGATTACTAAAGGCAAAGGGCTGGCACAGATGTTCTGCAACTGGAAACCTCTGTGTCAAAACTAAAAGCATCTCTCTGAAAATTCTTGGGCTTGTTTCTCAGTGACTATTAATCGCGGGATTCTGCTGAGGCACACAACGAAATTATTTTCCATCACCTGCTTACTGATCATCTGCCTCCACTTGGACTTTTAGTAGCTTAGGAATCTGAAGACAGCCAGGGTTGCCATCTCAGGCTATTGAATAAATAATAACCATCCCAAAATTTCAGCATTTAGGTCTTATTTAAATCTCCTAGCCCACAAGACTAACGTCAGTTTTATGATGCGCCATTATAGCCTCCCAGTGCATTCTGCCTGCCAAACAATATGTTCCATGAAAACTGATATAATCTGCTTGTTATCTACAACACAGCCTAGTAGCAACTCTTCATTGATTTTCTGCAAAACCACAATAAAAATCTTCCTCTATACCCCCTTTTACCTTTTTATGATTCTGAAGGGTTGCTTTCTGCTCATCTGTCATTTCTTGCCCACGTGCATCATTCTTGGTTATTTTATAATATTAAAAAACAACTATTGATTTGCACCACCACATGAACGAGTGAAAAGCTGGGGAGGGCGGGGGGGACACCATCGTCAGTTATTTGAACGGAGGATTTAGTAGCTGCATTCCACAGAGCAGAGGAGCCAACGTTAAAAGAACTCCACTTAGAAATACAGAGGAAACTCTTCAGGTCTGAAAGTGCAGGATCCTAATTTTGGGTTTCACTTTCACTGAACATTTTCACCCAACTGGCCAATATTTTTCAATTTACAGCACCTGAAAAGTGAAACGATTTCCTGCAGAAATTTCCGTTTTTATTAAAAAGCCATTTTTAATCCTAAAAAAAACATCAACTGAAATATTTTGAACAGCTCTAATCTGGCCCCTAATATCATGGTATTTGAGCACTCCCAGGAATTAATTATTTCAGCCTCACAACACTTCCGTGGGGAAGGATACATTTTACAGAGGGGGAGCTGAAGCACAGACCGATAAGTGCAGATCAACATTCCAGACCCCATCCATCAAAGCATATGCTTAACTTTAAGCATACACATAGTCCCGTTAGCCAGCGGGTAGGGTCCTGTGCCGATCACAGGAAAGTTATGATCCCTGAGGTACACACTATTTCTTTGGGTTAACAAGGCAGTTGGTGGAATTTTATATACTGAAAAGAAGGAGTAAAGGGTTGTAACTCTCCTCTTTAAAGGCAATTAATAGCATCACATTTCTCACGAGTTAAAATACAGGAGCAAACATGTGTTTCAGTGTTTTTAGTGCTCGTGTAATTAAAAACTAAGCTTTCCAGGTGGCAACATAAATAATCCCTGCCGGATGATCAAATGATATTTAAGTAACGGAACAGGAATTAAGGGCCAGATCCGAAAGCCGTTGGAAGTAAATTGTACAACTTCCCTTGACTGCAATGAAGTTTGGGACAGACCCTGACTGTCCCAGAAGTGTGAAGTCTGCACCTGCTGGAGCAAAGTGGCTGAGATGGCAGAGGGGGTGTCTACACTGTGGTTAAACACCAGCAGCTGGCCCGTGTCCGCTGACTCGGGCTCGTGGGGCTCAGACTGCCGGGCTGCAAACGTTGGGGCTTGGGCTGGAGCCCAGGCTCTGAGACCTAGTGAGTGGGGAGAGTCCCAGGGCCCGGGCTCGGAACATCTACACCACAATTTTACAACAGCCCAAGCCCTGTGAGCCTGAATCAGCTGACAAGGGCCAGCTGCAGGTATTTAATTGCAATGTAGACATACCCAAAGACAGCGGGCATCAGTTCTGTCTTGCCCTCTGCACACATGGGAGCTTTGTGCTTGAGATGATTTGGCTGCTGCTGTTGCCTGCCAAAGACTCTGCCCATGAATGTGAGCCTGTCACTTTAGTAGGTTTCCCACATGTTGTTACACCCTCTGACCTCTTTTCCTCAGAGCCACTGGTCAAGTATTCGACTGCCAGCACAGATGGGTGCCACTGGGACCGGGGAAACATGGAGCATTGCCATTATGGAGAACCAGAGCAGGTATTTGCAACAGGACACTCCTCTGACGCAGTCTGTGATGGGGCCCTGATAAAGCTGGGATCTTGTGAGAGACACCTGTGCCGTGTTGCTGCACGTGCTGGCATAGGAGCACATGGATCGAGGGGAACATTACAACACATGGCAGATGCACCGGGGCTTTGTGAAGGGAGGAGTTCTCGGTCTACACTGTCATTCCAAGAGGCCACCTCCGTGTTGCACATCTTTGGGTAAGGCCATGTGGCTGCACCACCCCTCTTTAGAGACAGTGACATGAGCCAGTCATTTGTGTCACCGCTAGCGAGGATCCAGGGTCCAGAGAATTCCACGTCAGTTTCCGTTACTGAATGCACACCTGGCAGGCACTCGGGTACATCAGGGCAATGAGGGCAGTATAGGAACCGGGATAGAAGAGAGGCAGTAAAAAAAAACTCCTTTCTCCTTGCAAGGCCCTCGCCTAACTGTCTGCGGCAGGTGGGCTAAGGCCACAGACCCGTCCTGCTACTACACAGAACGTTCCACAGAGCTTCAGAGACGCAATAGCCACAACGTGTGAGAATAAAAACGCTGAGTCAGAGGAGAAGCCAAACAAAGGGGCGCATCCAAAGGCGCCAGCAGCGTCACCTCTTTTCTTTACATGCCAACAGTTTGGTTTTCCTTTGCCAGTGTCTCCATAGCAATCAGTCAGTACCTGCTCCCTGCTGCTCGCTGCAGACAGAGGGCTTTCTGTAATGGGTGAGGAGAGGATTTTGTTTGTACTTTTTCCCAACTTGCTGAGTTTCTCTGATTTATTAGCGATTTCTAATTCCCATTCAGGCTAAGGGTTTTTTTTTTCACCACTGGAAATGCCCATTGAATATTTAATTTTGCTTATTAACTTGCCAGAAGGAGTCATTGTTCAACTGAATATGTCAGTCCAAGGAGGGACTGGCTCACAGAGGAGCTCCTTATTAAGGTTGGTTTGCTTGCCCTTCTCTCCAGCCCCTAGCCATAAATCTGGTGTCTCTGCGTAGAGCCTTATCGTTAGTCTTTGCATCTGCAGCTCTCATGGCAAATGCTCCCTGCCAATTAGCAGCACGAATTCCTCAGCTGTTGTAACCCGGGTGACACTCCCAATCCCTGAACAGTGAAGGAGTGTGCAAACAGAACGGGGCTGTTTGCTTTGTTCCACTGCTGCTGAACCTGGAGATAATTAGCTAACAAATAGACTATCAGAAGTTATCAGTTCTAATCTGCAGAGGCAATTTTTGTGTGTATTTTTTTTTACAATAATTGGTGGTTTTATTTTAATTAAGCAGCTTGTCTAATATTGTGGCAACACAAATGTGCACGGTGTAAACCAAACTGTCAGGCACAATGCAATTAGCTGCTTCTCCTCTGTTTCTTGTCTCTTAGGGGCATTGGCAGCATTCATTTCATTGCAGGGTATTAAATATGATAGAACTAAGAGCAATGGGGAGTTAACAGAACATGAAGGAGGAATTAGCTTTTCGCTGAGGCAGGCCTATAAATCGACGGCTGGGTTTCTGTTGTCTCTGAAATGTCACGTCATGGTGAGACAGTCTGAGCACGGTTTTCTCTGGGCTGTCGCTCTGGAAGGCAAGGAAAGAACTGCATCTTTTTTTAATTCTTCTTTAAAGTGAATTTCAGTGCTGTCGTCTACCCCAGAACCAGGTGTTGCACTGGAAGATTGGGGTGGCCTCTTGGAATGACAGTGCAGGCCGGGAACTCTGCCTTTCCTGTACCAGAGTGCACCTACCATATGTTATGCCACAGTCGATCCATGTGCTCCTTTGCCAGCACGTGCAGCAACATGGCACTGGGGTCTCTCACACGATTTATCAGGGCCCCATCACAGACTGAGCCAGAGGAATGTCCTGTGGCAAATATCCGCTCTGTTTCTCCATAATGTTTCTACCCCACTGACCCAGTGGGAAAGGACCCCGTCCTTTTATTGCTAATCCCCCTGAGCCAGGCAGGCAGCTTAGCAATTGCATTTCATATGTGAGCAAGGGAATGTTTTATTTAGCCACAGATTCAGGTGAAACGTGGTGAGTGTTTTGTATCCCAGGGTCAGATTCCCAGCTGATGCAAATACACACAGCTCCACTGAAGCCTGAATGAATGCCGGTTTACATTGGCTGAAGCTCTGGTCCTCAGTGGAGGCTATATTGGGAGGCAGAGAAAGTGATAACAAGTGACGCTGGAGTGGGATGTCATATATATTACAAACTGTCTGTGATTAAACCAGTATTTATATTAATGAATTCCTCTAGACTGGGTAAGTGCCATCCCAGATAACACATGCATTTTGCTATGTGAGCCAGAGTGAAAGGCTGACTCGATGCCAGCTCTCTTCCTTTTATGACAAGTTAAATCTCGGACAATATTCTAAAGGTAATTTGGTATAACAATTGAGCACATTTCCCTTTGATAAATGCCTGTTTGCCTTTAATCTGTAACAAGATGATGAAACTTAAAGGAAATGTTCAGCTGTTGGGGAAGTGCTCTCTTAAGACATTTCTCGATTTTTGAATTCTTGTAGCACTTGCTGAATTATTTTCCAGGGATTCCGCTCCAGTTCCCAGTGCTTTCAGTTTTTTCTCTCTTTCCCATTTTGTAACATAGGAGGATGAATATTTTACATTCAGGAATTATGTGTGTGCCTTGGATTTAGATGCTCTCAGATGTCACATGCCACTTCTCTTGTTATGTATAACCACATTCAGTGCATAAGCTGAGGCGTTCACTCCGAGATCCATGGAGCCAGATCTCTGCACATCACAAAGTAAAGTGTTAAAAAGTCCCTGCCTGCCCACCTCTGCAGAAAGGCCATGATCCCAGGGGGCAGATTAAGCACCAGAGTAATTTCACCCCAATTCAGCAAAGGACATGCTTTCAGTCCCATTGAAACCAAGTAGATTTAAGCATGTGGTGGTGGTGTCCCAGCAGTGTCTCTGCCACCCATTCCGCATCATCTGCTTTGGAGATCTAACACTGCTGGCGTTATGCCATACGAGTGACGAAGTCTCCTCCCACATAGCAGAGGAGCTTTCATGTGGCTACTGCACTCCGGCAGCCCCCAGCTGTTGGA
Organism: Emys orbicularis; assembly: GCF_028017835.1. Classification (NCBI taxonomy): domain Eukaryota; kingdom Metazoa; phylum Chordata; order Testudines; family Emydidae; genus Emys; species Emys orbicularis. The sequence continues at coordinate 2,060,357 of NC_088705.1, read as the reverse complement.
ATTGCCCCTTCAGGCTTCTGCCGCTGTGCACCATTATAGCAGCCCCAAGACTGCTCTGTGTTGCAACAGGGGAATCAGGATTGGGGAGTGAATAGTAACTTTTTCCTCCCCCAGCCCAATCTTCAGGTCCTGTGCTGAGTAGAACTTGGCCCGACCTGAGGACAGGGCCTATGATAGTCGCCCTAAATGTCTGCTCTTGTCATTAGCAGGGATTGAGAGACAGCAAACGCTCCTGCACTTTTAAAAGATTAATCAGTTCCCCACCCCCCAAAGGTCCACAAAAGCACAGTGCCTGATTGGCTGAGACCCCTCTCCAATATCCAGTCGGACTGTGTCATGAGTGAGCTGGGTTAGCACCCAAACCTTGCCTCATCCCACCCCTCCCCTCCCCCCACATCTCCCATTACATCTCGCGCCCATGGCCTCGGGCGGGAGGGCAGCCAGTTCTCACAGCAGCCTCCGGAGGTTGGGGACGGGGAGGACGAAAAGCTGCTCAGCTCAGCTGTGCTACAGCCACCCGGACGTTGAGATTCAGCGACTTGCTTATTTCTGTAACACCGCTCCAGAGAAAGGGCTCCGCAGGGGCCAGGCCCCAGATGTGCCCGGCATGCCAGTCTCTGGCCGTACCCAGGGCAGGGGCTGAGTGGTAGCAGCTCAGAGACATTAATGCAAGTTTAAGGCCCCCCTGATACTGTGCTTTGACAAACCCATTCAGCTCCCATATTGCTCCTTCATGGCTGATGGGCTCCATCAAAGAGAATTCAATCTTCATAACCCGAAAGAGAGTGTTTTCCTTTGAAGTATCGTTTATTTGTAGATCTGATTTATTGTTTTCCCTGCCACGGCCCCTAAGGAATCTCACTGCATTTGTTCTAAGGCAGCGAAAATAGAATCATGCTGATGGATTCTGGAGATACAGCCACTTTGAAACCATGGGCTGGGCTGGGCTGGGATCTTCCTTGTCGTTTGTATCTTTCTATATCAGAATCACTTCCCCACCTTCTGAGTGGAAAGATGGCGGGGTGGAGGAAGGGGGCTGATATTGACCGCAGCCATATCCTGTGTAACAAACAGACGTGAGGGAGGGGGAGGAGAAGGGGCCAGAAGAAGCTCATGAGGAAGTTAAAAAGAGCTGGAGGATTCCCTTGGCTCCGCTGTAGCTGAGGAGAAGAAACCCCTCTCCACTGGCTGCAAACCCCGGAGCACATCTGTAAGCCACCACCTTGCGGGGGGTGGAAATTCACAGAGCAGCTTCTTGGGGCCCCAACCCCATGGGGAGCAACTGTTCTCCGAGGCAGCATTTTTATTCACATCACTGCAGTACTTCGGGACGCCAGCTGATGAGCTCGGTTGTGCCAGGAGCTGCACAGACTCTGCCTGTGAGTTTTTCATGGCAGGGACTGTCTCTCACTCTAACAGACCAGCCAGACCAAGGGAGGGAGAAAGGAGGGCTTATGATTCCCATTTTACAGAGGGGAAACTGAGGCAAGCAGAGATGATGGGATTTGCCCCAGGTCACGCAGGGAGTCTGCAGCAGAGCTGGGAACTGGATTCTGAGCTCTGCAAACCTTCTTGTTCTGAAAGCCCGGGCCTCCTGGAGCAGAGGGAGGATTCTGGGTGGCCTCTCCCCAGTCACACAATGGAGGGTGGCTCTCTGTGGCTATGATTTTCAGTGGCAAATGGGCTTGTCTGGCCCCCATCCCAGGCAGGAAACTGAGTCTATGAGACTAGGCCCCAGGAAGGCAGGATCTCTGGGCCCTGAAGGATCCTTTGGAAGAAGGCAAATTCTGTGGGACAAAAGCCAGGCAGGAAGCAGGCCCTGTGAGCTCCCCAACTAAGGTCAGGGCTCTGTGTTTCCCCAGGAAGAGCTGATAGCATCTTTAGGCACCTACACCAGTGCATAGTCTGGAGAAGCAGGTATTCGAGGGACTCCCCACTTACAGCACCCCTTTGCTGCGTGATCTGGGGCTCGGCAAGTCCCCGCTCTGTGCCGCACTTTCCCTGGGTGTAGGAGGGGGATAATCACACCCTAAAGTACAAGGAGAGCCTCAGATGGAAGGTGCTGCTGCAGAAGCAGCGACTTAGTCAGTAATTGCCGGGCCATGTGCTGCTGCGAAGGGCCCACAGGGACATGCTGTCAGGTCCCAGGAGCAGGGATTTTTTCCCCTAGTTTCCCCTCCCGGTTGTGCTGGGGCTTTCGTCCACCAGGAGGCAAAGATGCAGCGAGGAGAAAAGTCCCTTTGCATTTCTGAGTGTAATTAAATAATCAGGCTGTGTTTGCTGTCATCACTACTGATCATAAAGCATTCGTTTGCACTGACCCTTTAATAAGTGGCTGATGCCAAAGACAAGGGAGTTGTAGGCTTGGAGATTACCAGTTTAAAGTCAACTCATTACCTTAAATTAGCATCAAACTATGCGGGCTTGTAAGCTGAGCTTGCACGTATGGAAAAACCATGATCTGAGGGGGCACTTATTCAGGTCTAAATGTAGCTCATATCGTGTGTCTCCAGCGAGGCCTAAACTGGGGGGTCAGAGCACGTTCAGGAGGGTTTCTTCTCTGCAGCTAACAATGATCATTCTATTAAGTAAAGCGGAAAAATCTCTGTAGTGACTCAGTCCTGATGGGAAGATATTCTGCACTCTGCACCCCCAGGCATGGTGGATCCTAATGTCCTTGTGTTCAGCTCGCGAGGGTCACGCAGGCTTCGTGGGCTGGACTCTCCTCTCCCTTGTGCCATCACTTTACACTCCTGCAAAGCAGTGTGACGCTATGCCCATTTTGTACAGATGGAACTGACGAGGTGAGGTGCCAGGCAGTGCAGAATCGGGCCTGTGCCAACACCTAAGCACTGTTGAACAGTGTGGCTTTTCACTGCTTTTCGAGCGATCTGCCAATCCCCATGCTGTCCCACACATGTTTCTGTGAATTCTGAGCACGACAGGGGCTCTCATGTGTTGTAACTGGCACATTACACACACCTCTAGCCATAACACAAGCCCATCTATCTGCTGAGGAGCCCAGAACAGTGAACATTCCCCTCCAGCACCTTTTCAGCTAAGCAAGAATTCTCAAGGAGCTTGTCAAAGGCCAGTGAGGTACCACCTCTTCTTGCCTTTGAAAATCTCCCCCCATGCCTCTAACAGACGTGAAGGAGAGCCAGACTCATTATAAAATGCCTGAGTTCCCTGGGAAGAATTGTGAGCTCTGTCAGTCCAGCGAGCTGCCGTGTGTCACAAGCCAGGTGATGAGGGAGGCGGGCGCCCTGCTTTTAAAAGCTTTAATAATGCATTTATTAGATGTCACCAACAGGGAGTAGAGCAGGGGATGGGCAGGTTCTTGGTGGGCCTAAACAAACCAACAAAATCTGTTGCAAACTTAAAACATTAGGGGACAGAGTTGTTGACGAGGGCGGTGGCTCGTTCGCCCCTTGCTCCGGGGGGAACATGTATGAATAAATTATCCTAACCACAGAGTACAGTGGAAATGTCAGAAACAATTTCTGAAGCTGATGGCTGTGAAATTTCAATTATGTCACTGAAGGGTGTTAGAAGAAATCAGGCCACTGCGATACACACAGCTGCGCTGCCACATTTAATGCAGGAGGGGCTGGAAAGGGACCAGCGTATGAGCGCGGGGGGAAAGAGCGAGCTCTACATTCCGGGGGTGGCATGTAGGAGTACGTGGCACTGAATCGACACCAGGTATCCAGATAGCTAAGGGGCACCATGGTCTCCAAATGCCCACCTCCTGACCTGCTTCGCCCCTTCAGTGGGCAGCCTTCTGTGCTGGGCAGAGAAGCCCATGCTCCTGGTGGCCTCAATTATCCGTGGGCCCTCCCACAGCCTTGGGTATCAGGTACAGATGGATGCGAGTGGGGATGTACTGGCCAGCCACACACAGTGCCCGGGAAGCAGCTGGCACTTAGAGACACCTGCTCAGTGCCCAGGCTCTCCCTGGGCAGATTGGGCCGGGGTTAGTGGTGGATCCAGGCTGTCTCCCTGCCGGGGAGAAACCCTGCCCTGGGGCAGGGGCTGAACATTTAACCAATTCAGCTCAGCTCTTTAGCAGAGCTGGGTAGAATTTTTTGACTAAAACCTTTTTAGGTGAAAAATGCAGATTTAGTGACACCAAAACATTTCACAAATTTGTGCCAATTGGTTCGGTTGGAAAACTGAAAACATCAAAATGTTTTGGTTTGATATTTTGAAATGAAATGTTTCAATTTTTTCCATTCAAAATGACTTTTCATTTAGAAATTTCATTTACTTTTGTTTAAAAATAATTTTAAAATATGCTTGAAATTGAAAGAAAATGTTTCATTCAGCCTGAAATGATTTTTTTAAATTTTTCAATCACCAAAAGATTTGAAAAATGTTTTTTTCATTAGGACTTTAAATGAACTTTTTTTCCAATGAACCAAAATATCCATTGTTCGCCCTGCTCTGCTCTTTAGGCTGTTTTGAGAAAAATATTCATTGCGGGAATAAATGGTTTCCCTGCGTATACAGCATCTGGCACAGTGGGGCCCTGGCCTAGGATAATATAATAATAAATAAGAATGATCCTAACTTCACCACTGGGAAAGCTCATCCCAGCTGGACAAAAAAGAACAGGGGAAGCAAGAATTTCATTCACACAGATCCAGTTCCAGCAGCACTTTTCCAGTTGGAAAGATGGGGGGTAGGGGGAGGACAAAAGGGAGAGAAAGGAAGGGAAAAGAGACATACACCCCCAAAAAATCACAATGTACGTTTTTTTCAATGTAAAAAAAGCCCCAAACCTGAGGACAGATTTGTTTTGCTGTCCCCACCCCACCAAAAAAGAAGTGCAAATATTTTTGTGAAAATGTTTTGCATCTGAATAATCTATTTTTAATTATCACAAATATTTTCATGTGGCCCCGGTTGGGGCATCTCAAGGGCAGATGTGCAGCAGGGCGTGTGCGGTGAGGCAGCTTGTGGAATCCCCAGAGCCCCGCAGCCGTTCCAAGGGGGCACTACGCTCCTGCAGTGGGGAGAGAGGCTAGGTAGCTAACAGGCCAACACAGGGAATTCCTTCATCCTCTTTGCTCGGGTACAGTCCAGCCCGTCGCTCAGCATCAGCATTCAGCTGTATTTATATTTGCACAAAAGAGGGAAATGACTTTGCTGCAGGGATCAGTTCTTCAACCTGACGTTCGTAACGCCATTGTAAATATATGTCCTGGCCCTCTCCGGTTGTTTTAGGTTTCACACTTGAAGGAACATGATATTAAAGAAAGCAACTGTCCAGACTGCATTCAAATCAGACGCTACCCAGATAGCTCTGAGTTAACTCAAGTGTTTTTCTTTTCTCCCAGAGAGACAACATACGCACAGCACTGCTTGGCTCTTCTCTGCCCAAAGGGTAGGTTTTTGCACTGAGATCGCTTTCTCCATGATACTTACCCCAGTGTAACACCCTGGAGGAAATAAGGCACCGTAGTTCTTGCTGTGCTATCGCTCAGGGAAGTCAGCCCTAGGGAGAGGACAGTTCTCGCCAGGTGAGGGACACCTGTGCCTCGTCTGTGCTAGGTTTTTACATTGAGTGCACTCTCGCAAGGTTAGAGCACCCTTTTTTCTGCAGTGAAGACGAGCTCTCAGATGACTAGCTGCCTGTAGGAACAGACCAGTCCAATTAGCTCATGGAAAATTGCTTGGCCTAAATGAGCCCATCAATATTAGGGGCACAACCCTCTATTCCCAGGCATTATTTGGACCTAATCCAAAGCCCAGTGGAGTTGATGAAAAGGTGGTCAGTGATTTCACTGGGCTCTGCGTCAGACCAAGGCCCTTTCTAAACACGAGGCTTTATTGTTCGTAATTGTAAATGTTTTTAAAGTCTGTTAGAAATAGAAAAAATGGGTGAAATTCAGGGTTAATATCAGCAAAAAATAAGAGTCAAATCAGCTTTGAGACCGTTGTGATTGTGTTGGGCGCCCCCAACCCCCACCCCGAGGCAGGCCTGCGGCTGGGGTGAGCTTTGCACTGCAGCTGCACCCCTGGATCTGGCCCTGCGTGGTTCGTTCTGTTATCTCCCACCTTGTGAGTGCCTAGGCCAGGATTAATGATGCTGCCGGGTCAGACTCAGCACTCAAGGGCAGGGACCTGTCTGCCCAACCCGCCGCTTTCCTTGGCCTGCTGATGTGACCTCGGGGGGCTTTGTCAACCTCTGCCACTACCTGTCACCAAACGGTACTTACAGTTCTGATGGCAGCACCGCTCCATAACTAACTATGTCTCCCTTCAAATAATGCCCAGTTCCATGGGATTCCCTGGCTAATCCCATAGCACTAGGAGAATCTGCAGCTCTGGGGCACGGGTGGGAATACTGCCTCTCCCAGTTAGTGGCACTGCGGCTTCACAACAGAACCCTTCGTAGTTTTCTCCTCCTGTGTCTCAGCAAATGTCTCTCTCCCCTCCTGTACCACCCCGGATTCTGGTGTATTCGGGTAAGGCCCAGCCCATTGATCCCAGCTGCTCTCACATTGGGAGGAGGCTGTCAGCTCCAACACAGATCACAGGGAGACCCTGGGCGCTAACCAGGCTAAGCCAGTGCCCAGACTAGCTGAGAGGTGGCGAAGTCTCCATATCATTGCTTCCAGGGTAGCTCTGCTTACCAATAGCCTGTGTCAGCTCATCAGCCTGGCACTGCAAGGCACCCTCTCCAGGCACTGAGCACTCAATGTCCAAGCGCTTCATGGATTAAACTGAAATGACATCTGTGAAGTGGCAGACGGTGATGGTGGAGTGTGCGGCACATGTCCCTGAGCAACGCTCCCCGGCCCGCCAGCTGCATGGCTGGCGTTCTGCACAGCAGAGATGGTCACACCCAGGCTGGGAGCGGAGCCACAGCAGCTGTTGCACAAGCATTGCTGTAACCACCAGCGTGAGCTCCCGGTGCACAGGTAAAAAGAGTCTGCTGCTCACAGCTGCCTGCTGCCCCACTGTCTCCTCGGCCCTGGCCGCTGACCTGGGCCATGAGAGAGTTTGCTTTAACCCCCACTAGTCGTTGGACAAGCACTGGGGCCCTTTCCTTTCAACCTCCCCTGTGGACAGGTAATTTCATAACTGCCCACTGCTGCGTTTCTTGCACCCTTCCCTGAAGCAGCTGGTTCAGGCAACTTTTGGAGACAGGAGCCCAGGCTTGATGGACCCCCTGCTCTGACAGCTTCATCTTCTCTCTTCTACCGCGATGTGTTTCTGCCTGGGGAGGAGGGAGCTCCATGCCAGCCGCCGGTGCTGGGCCTGCACTCTGCAGAAACAAAGGACCTCGGTCTCCTGGACCGCGACTCCAGCACAGAGACGTTTGCACCAGCCAGTCCCAACAGGTAACAAGAGCAGCGTGGCAAAGTGCAGTGCTCCCGGGAGCCAACTTCCCCTCCCGTCCCCGGTGCACCCCTCCCCCACAGCAATGTTACGAGCATGTCCCATTAATTATGGCATTTAATTAGATAAAGAATATTCATATTTCATTAATGACTCCGCCGTTCGTTCCGCATTTAGCGCCTCGTGCTTTAATTACGCAGCTTTCTAAAATGGCACACAGCTCGCTCGTTTGCTTCCACCTAATGAACAGCCACTTAGAATTTTAAAAAGTGGAGGATATCTTTCCGAGTTAATTACCTTGAAATTAGCTTAATCACAGCTAATTTAAACTTATCTAAACAACAGCATGATGAACTCCAGGAAAATTTGGGTTCGACCTTATTCTGCTCTTTGCATTCGCTGGCAGAGCAACCGCGGAGCTGTGGGGATTTTGTTTGGGTGAGGGGACCCCAGGAGCACTGTGTGACAGACAGACAGACAGCCATCTGTCCCCTGTCCTGAGCCATACTGGGGACTGGCAAATGTTTAAAACCAAAGTGCTCTTGCCTTTGACTGACTGGGTCGTTCAAACCTGAGTTCGTTTCCTTTCAAGCAAAGGGAGGCAGCGTTCCCTAGCGGACAGAGCACAGGGCTGGGTTCTGTTCCCAGCTCCACCACTGGCCTGCTGAGTAACATTTGCCAAGCTAATTCACCTCCCTGTGCCTCCATTTCCCCAGCTCTGAAATGGGGATCATGATGTTTGCCTGCTTTGTCAAGTGCTTTCAGATCCATGGATAAGAGTGAGCGTTTGGGCTGGGTTCTGACAGAGACCTGACTGCAGCACTTTCTGGCCTCCTCCAGTAGGTTCTTCCACAGCCTAGACCCCTCCGGGTCATCGCCTCTGCCCCAGCTCCCAAGGATCTCACTCTAGATGTTCCCAGTCCTCATGGCTCTGCGGGGTGTGACTGTCCCAGATGACAGGGGAGCCTGCAAGGAGCAGGACCAGGACTCCGAGTTCAACCAGGAAGGCGGGGATGTGCTGCCTTATGGACAGGCTGAAGTGTCCAGCAGGCCCTGGCAGATGCCCAAGGCAGAGGGGGAGATGGCTCTGTGCTAGGAAGGGGGCTGATCTGGGGTATTCTGAAATCTCCCTGGAGAGGCTCTTCCCACGAGAGCTGGAGACCACAGCAGCTTGTGCATCCCAATGCAGTGCATGTAACCCTTCTGCTCCAGCCCAGGGCTTGTTCTCTGGTGTGGCCGATGCGTGTAGCCGTCCCTCAGGGCCGGAGCCAGCCCAGAAGGAAGGCAGTGCGCAGGGCCCAGCTGGTGCAGAGTGCTGAAAAGGTCCGGATGGGACAGGGTCGACTTTTCTGTCTGAAAACCTGCTAATGCCCCATGTTCTCATCTGCCTCTGAGCACAACCAGCCCCCACCTGCCTCCGGCACCTGCTACCGAGCGCAGGGAGTGCATGTCCCTCCACTGAGGGCATGCACTATCCTCCTAAGAAATGGCAAATGGAGTGACTTCGGCACGTCCGCGCATCTTTATTATTAATCCATCTACAGGACCCTTGGAGGTCGCTCCTGACTTCTGTCTCTCTTGGCCCCTTTCCAGGGCACTGTGGTAATTACAAACGTTGGCATAACCAGTCAGACATCATACAATTTAGACTGTCCCCGCAGCTGTAATTAAGCCTGCCATTCCTCACTGTGCTACCCCCAAGAGCAGACAAGGAGCTGGAATATCCCTGTAAGGCCACGCTCCCTTGGACTGCCGTTAGCTGTCCAGCAGAGGCACTGGGAGTCAGTATTTTAACTTCATAATCGCCCGAGCTGTCAGAATGATGCGGGGGTTCGGCAGCACCTGGCGCATCGTGTGGTCTGTGAAGTGACCTCAGAAAAGCCCCAAATCCCAAAGCTGAAGCCAAATGCAGCCTGGCCTGATGAGTGCTGCTCTTTGCAAGAGGCCCAAGCAATAGAAAAAGGGAGGCTCCGTGTGCGAAAATGCCCCATCCATTTGTCACGTGATCACTTCCATTTTTAGGTGACAGTGGCACATGTCACCTTGGAAAAGTTTCCTTCCATTCCACGCCTCCGTAAGGCTGCATAATTCATCACAGGGCATCCAGGCTCAGTCATTTCCATGCAGGGATGATAGCAGCATCCCATCTCAGTGGTAAACTCTCAGCTCATTACACTGGAACTGCTGCATGATTTTATTCCTGGTCTGCTGTATATTTTTCCCCCTGTAGCGCTTAGTGCAGGACAAGATGTGTGAACTCAAAGTGATTTGTATTATTGTGCTATTGCTAAAGCACAGAGAGATCTGATCTATCAAACTCACGCAATGAAACTGCCAGAGCTGTCTGGGTAGTTTCAGTCCAGGACACAGGAGGGGCCCGATCCCATCCCAACCCTAAGCAGGGATCTCTGGGAATGTCACGAGAGAGCCTGTGTGTGTGTGTGAATGTCCAGCACTGCTTGGCAAACGCCATAGGCTCAGGTTATTTAGAGCAGTTTTGAACAGACATCGAGCCCTTTGGATTCTTGTCCAAACTGACCCCTTCGAGGTGTGGTCACTGCTAGCTGCCGCCCACGCCGTGCAAACTGCACTGCTGCTTGTGAATGTATTTCTCAGATAACCCCTCTCGCTGCTCTGCCACCCTGTCCCAGCCAGAGCCTAAAGGACACGACAATTTGCAAATGCATCTAGGATGCTGTGGACCAACTATCCATGGCTAACACATTCTGAGCACAATGGTGACACGTGGCCAGGTCCCATGTGTTGTGGACACATTGACGTGGAGTGAGACTTTCCAGAGTACTAAGCATCCGAAAAGTCCCGTTGAGATGATGGGAGGGTAGGGAGGGAACTGGGATCCTCCACTGGCTCCAGGTAGGAGGGGAAGGGGGGAATTCGCCAATGGAAGCTGCTGGCAGCTGGCCATTTTGGATGCTTCATTTGGGAGCTGAGCCCTTCTGAGAATCAGGCCAATGACCTTCCTGCTGAACAATCCAAACACCTTCTTTCTCCTCTAAACAATCAGCCTCTCCAGTGGATGTGGCCGTCCCACGCAATTAGGAAGCATCTTCCCCTCTGGGGAAATTATTCCATAACTATCCCTTGCTGAATTTCTTGTAACCTTCCTCTGAAGCAGCTAGTTCCGAGCTCTGCCAGGAAGAGGACAGTGGGCTGATCCAGTCTGGCCGCTCCGACGTTCTCGTTTCAGATGTGTCTCCTTGAAGCGTAAATGACGTCACATGTCTCGAGATGCGGAGGTGGTCTCACCGCAGGATGCTCTGTTCCCTGGAACAATTGCCAGTGAGATGGACCTTGAAGAGGTCTGGGCACTTCTGGGGTTGGGACTTGCTGTGCAGAACATCAGTCACTCTCATATATTACATTTACAACGCTCTAGGTATAAAGGCAGCTATGCCTGAAGGTTGTGTTAAGTAGCTTGTTTTCCTCCATGCTGCCCAGTAACAAGGCTGCCTATCAAACTGTCCAGGCGAGACTCCAGATTGCCGTTCTAGCTGAAAGGTCGTTTGCAATGACCTCAGAATCCATTTTCTTTCTTTCGTGTTTCTCACTCCAGCCTGGATTCTTCTGTTCTGAGTTTCTCCACCTCATTGCTTCTTGGCTGGACTCTCAAATCACTGGCAGCGCCAGATGGTGTCTCATCCTGAATTCCACAGTCCAGGTCCTCCCCTGCATTCAGAGGGTCAGCACGGCCCAGCATTACTCCTGTTGTACTGAGTGGGCATTTGGCTGCCTCCCTAAGGCCGAGGTATAGAAAGCTGGATTGCTTACTTCCGTTGCTCCATGCCATGAACTCTATCCACAGAGGCAGGCTGCTTGGCAATTTGTCTATGCATTCCCCAAGCAATCTTTTTTGCACACTGACTATGTGTTTTCCTGACTGGCTCCAACACTGTGCTGTGTCTGGCCCAGGGAGATCAGCAATATTTCTCCTCAGACCCAGTTAAAAGCTGGAATAAAATCTGTGCTTTGCCAATGTGCCTTCCTGTATTGGCCCTTGACTTTAGCAACCACGCTGCTTCTGTATTCTATTGTTCTGCACCAGAGGGCTTCATGAGATTCATGGGAGGCAGCAGACATAACACATGCGCATTGGTTGTATTGTGCTATACGGGTTGTTGGGGGCGGGTTGGTGCACAAAATACTAGCTCATTCGAAGAGACCACAAAAGGCCTTTGTTAGAATGAAGTTTCCTGCTATTAGCATCGGCGTGAGCTTGGGAAAGAAAATACAGCTGGGAACGAATGAGTCAGAGCCTTACAGGTGCTGGGACTGTGATCCACTCCCCTGATCACGCCCACACCAGGGTGGGGAGCGACCAGGGGTAGGAACGTACGACTGGTATAGGCCAGCACTACAATCAATCACTCGCCCCCAGGAAGGAGGAGGAGGAAGGGGCAGGACTGAGACTCAGAGAGGTGTCACTGAGCAACATCCCCTCCTTGGTCGGTGCCGCTCATGCCCTGCCTGTTACTCAGAGCTGTTCCGAAAGCCAGAATCCGGCCTCTACCCGCCGGCAAATATAAACCTGACCCAGTGCTGGGGTCTCTTCCTGCGGCATGTGGTGGGGAGAATTTCCCCTGCACACGGAGTCGCACAAGGCCCAGATGCTGCTTCAGTCCCACTCAGGCTCTTTTGACCCGGTTATTTATATTCACGCTTTGTTCATTCTGCAGAAGCGCCTTGAAAGTCCCCCAAGCTCGTTTCCAGTCCCGGACCATCTCGTTCCTGCTTTTTTGTGCTGCCAGGAAGATCAAAGTTGTTCTTAAATAAATGGCTTAAATCATTTTCACCCAGGAATGATATGGGGGTGGGGTTGTTTAAAAACCTCTGCTGGGTCTGCAGAATGGGGTGTGAATGATTCGGGAGGGGCCCTGGCGCCTAATCAAACAAAGTGAGGAGTTCGGCTGAATGCATTTCCTGCAGGTGAAATCAACACTTGGTCTCCTTTCAGCTGGAAAAATGAACATTTCCTCTCTGGGTAAAATTATTCTATGAACTTTGATGGCTTCTGAACATTTGGGATTTAGCCAGATACAAATAACTGTGTCACTGCTGGACATCCCAGGTAGCAGGAGCTTGCCAGACCATGGCGCGTCCCAGGTCTGACCGGGCTGACACGACCTGCCTTGCTACAGAACTTTGAATGTATAGCCAGGTAGAATTGATCTCTCGGGCGTCAGAACACACCCTCACTTGCTATTGACTTTAATGGGATGAAAGCAATCCACCAAGGACCATTCTAGACTGGTTTCAGTGCATATGAGGAGGCACTTCACGTACCTGGCAGCATTTGGGACCTCATCCTGAACCCCATAAAGTCAGTAGGAAAAGTCCTATTCACTTCAAGTGCAGAGTCAAGCTGGTAACTTAAAGACCCACAGCTTCAAAACAGATTCCTAACCTACCCTTACAGAATTTGCCCAGGCATGTACAAAAGGGCTAATTGTGCAGACAAGCATCCCTTGCCGACCCAGTGGAATGGGTGGGATTTGGGAGGCTTTTTTGGAAACTTGGCTTATGCAGAACATGGCTCAGTTTGGAGACATGTGGGGAGGTTTTCAGTTTGAGGGGTTTGTGCTGGTTCTTTCAAACCCTTTCTGAAGATGCCGCTGAGACTCACATGACTGCTCAGCAATGGGGAGTAATAGCAAAGAAAGTCAATCCAACCTTTAAAGGTGAATCTGTAACCTGTACTGGCAACCTTCTTCACACCTAAGGGAATACAGCATCTGACCCTCACACTGCCTGTGTTGCCATATTTTCAGTGGCAGTGGAACGCCGCAGAGGGCACAGCCTGCAGGAGTGGCAAGCAAAAGGTTAATTCTGGAAGGGGAAGGACTTTTCCCCACACTTTGTGTGGGGTTGGGACTAAGAACACGTTGACTGGCAAGCCTGATGCCCAAGGGATTTGCAAGTGGACCAGGTGAACATGTTGCTGGTGATGGTTGAGGGATAATTATGGTCAACTGGCAATTAGCCACCAGGTGCCCCGAGTCACATAAAGCAGAGGCTGGGGAAAAGCAGTTGCTCTTTTCTTTAAAAACAAAAACAAAACAAAGCCCTAACGACCACTGCCGCTCCCAGTCTTGACTTTAAAAGCCAGGAGGCTGCAGTTTGTCCCTGCCGCTCTCTCCTCGCGACCTGGGGAAGGAGGCAGCGAGGAGAAGCAAGGCACCTGGGTAACCTACTTACAGAGCTCTGTGCCCCCTCCTCCCCTAGCCCCAGATGGTCTATGTATCCCTTAAGTCCTGCTTCAGCCCTATGAGCTGGAGTGGGGTTTAAGTGGTGCCTAGCCTTTGTGTACAGGGGTGAATGAACTGGGCTGGCTCACTGCTTTGGGGCTAGTCTCTGCTCTCTGTAACCCTCCAGGGCCTTGGCTTTCCTGCCCCCCTAGCTCAGTGGGAGACATCCAACGTGCATCTTCCCTGGCTCACTCCTATGGCTTAGTGCTTATCCTCAGACACTGACTAACATGGGCCCTTTGGAGCCTGATCCCAAGCCAGTGGGAGCCGTTCCACTGACTCCAGTGGGCTTTGCATCAGCCCACCCCCCTCCCTAGGCGTCAGAGCCTGAGCTCCAGCCCAAGCTGCAACTTCAAAGCAGAGGTGCTGGAACTGAGGGGGGCTGCCACACCCACACCCCCCCGGTGTGAAGTGGTTTCCATGATACAAAGGCTTCACAGTTTGGTTCAGCGGCTCTCAGCACCCCCACTACCCAAATTGTTCCCGCACCTCTGCTTCAAAGCGCTGTCCATGCCGCTATTTTTAAAGCAGGCATGTGAGCTCCGCTAGCCCAAGTCTGTCAGCCCAGACTGGCTCCCACTGGGTCCAGAACGCTGTGTAGACATACCCTACGTGACAAGAAGGGACCTGGCAAATTCCTGAGCTCTTTCAGATCTGGTCAGTGTGTTAATGGAAAATGGGGGGGGGGGGTTCAGCCGCTTATGGGAGCAAACACAGTACTAACTGCTGGTTTTATTAGGGCCACAAGCTGGGGAACCAGGTAAAAGTGCAACAAACACCTTCCCGCTCGTGTATAAAGACAATCAAAAGTGCTTAGACAGAGCAAACGTGGACTGAGTGGCTAATGCCTCTGGGCCAGCAGGAGACAGCAAGGGCAGGCCAGTGTGTTTCTGCTTCTTCTGAGCCCCAGGCAGAGGCATCAGTGGCTGGAACCCCAAAAACTTACAACAGGCTGCAATGAAACTGGCAATAAAGCAGGCACCCATGACTACTGCAGGAGTAAATTTGCTTGTAATCAGTCTTTAAGGCCATCAGGAAAGAGGGGAAATCCTCTAGCTGGCAAACTGAAAAATAACCCCCCCAGATCTTAACTGAAGTGACTGTTACACCTGGACCCTTCTCTGGAGCAAAGACCGCTCCCCTGCAGGCTCGGTTATTATTTATGATCATTCCGATTGAATTGGTGCCTCGGGTCCCTGACAGAGGGCTCAGGACCCCACCATTTCAGCTCTCCCTGCTGCTAGGGCTTTGTGACTCTTCAAGTTAACCGTTCAAGTGACTGTTCAGCACATGTCGAAACTCTCTGCTGCCACGCAGAGGATCAGGTGAGACCCGGAATGTTTCACACATGACAGCCCTGCTTCCTGGGCTCACCGAGAGAGGCCCCTCACTCTGTAGCAATCACTAATAAAAGAAATGGGAGGAGTTCATTTGGAACTGCACACGGCTGCCAGTGACTCTCATAAAGAATATGGTTGTCGCCAGTCTCAGACAAGCTCTTCAGAAGGATGCCATCCTGGGTTTCAAAGCGTCGCTCTCCCTTTTTCATTCTCCCCCGAGTCAGAAAAACCATGCAGTAATCTGGAAATGGGGGAACTTCTACATGGGCAGGTTTTGTTTCCTAGTAAATTCATTGTATACAGTTACCAGCGATACGTTTCTTTTCAATGAGTATTTTACACAGATTTACAATAACAAAGAAGTTGGATGACAAGAATGTCCAGAGTTTTCTCTCAGTGAATTAGCCAACCTCTGAGTGGTGAGGAATAAACTTTCCCTTGGAGCAGATTGTTCCATAATTGCCTGCTGCAGGGTTCTCATGCTTTCCTCTGCAGCAGCTGCTACGGGCTGGCCATGGGATGCTAAACTAGATGGACCCTGGTCTAATCCAGCTTGGCAGTTCCTGTTTTCCCGTGTTCATTTGCTATCTTCTTGTCTTGGCGGGTTCTCTCATTCTTTGGGTTAATATTCAGCATTGGACAACGACCAAAGCTGGGAAGTATTCAGCCAACTCATTAAAAAAAAATGGATTTGTGGTACCTCACGCAGATATGGCTACACACCTGCTTCCCTAAGTAAGGGGGACGCCAGTCACGTTTCTCCATATCTATGCATTGTGCATTCCGCAGCATTCTGAAATTCACACAGTCACAGACTAATTCAGCCTTTAGTCCATTTAGAGTATCTCCTGCCTTTTCGGATAAGTCGTTTCAGTGCTTGTCTGATCCTGACGAGCATAAGTGGGTTCTTTCCTGGTTAGGCGCTATTAAAATTAAACTGTAACCGTTGCCAGCTGATTATTCCAATGTGAACATGACTGGAGCATCCTCTGGATTCTCTTCTGTGAAGAGTTAAATATATTACACTTCAAGCCACAAGTCACATTTTAATAAGAATGCCATCTTCTCTCGACGTTAAAATGACTAATTCCCTCTTCCAGCTAGAGAAACAGAGTGGGCTTCCCAGCCTTTGGAGGGGGCAATGGGGCTTCTCTGTAGCAGTACTTCAGTATATCTACGTCAGGGATTTGCAGCCGGAGAGAACTCGGCGGACAGGGCTAGAGAGCAGGGCTCTCTCCTTGTCTTGGGGCCGGGGGGATGTGCCTCTCACTGTCACTAGCGGGGAAGCTCTTGTGCAGACTGAAGGGAGAGCCGCAGCTACCGCTAGAACAGGCCCCACTTCCCAAAGAACCAGAGGTCTGAGAAACACCGGTGAATTTCTCTTTCACAGAACGATTAATCTCCCTGGAATTAAATCCAGGCAACGCTTCTGGCTGGAGTTGCTGATGCTGTACTCGGAGTTATTCCCATAAGCCACTGGCATATAACTATAGCTTTAGGCCTAGGCGCTGGTTGATTATTTCTATGCTGTTACTTAGGGCGTTGTTAAAGTGATGAGTCTGCTGGGGTTGTATTAATGCTCGTGGAAAGAGGGGTGCCCCTCCGTTCAGTGATTATTATCCCAGGCCCACGGGTAAATGGCAGCAACCCTTCCTACCGGCATAGGAATCTGTAACATCCATTCTGCCTGTCTCCCACCCTTTGGCGGTCTTGCCCATTTAGATTGTAAACTCCTTGGGGCAGGGACTGTCTGTCGCTGTGGGGTATGGGCAGCAGCTAGCACAACAAAGCCCCGTTTTGGTTGGCCGCTCTAGGAGACACCCATAATACATATAAATAAGAATGAGTCCAATTCGCCAACATGTCCTGGCTCCTTTGTGTCACTCGTGCCAGTCATGCTAGCTTTGGGGCTCCTCTGCACCCCCAAAAGCAGCACAAAGCAAGCTGTGGCTACCAGAGAATGGGGGTTACTTAACTAATTACCCATCCCAAGGCGAGGGTCCACACTGGCTTTAATCTGTGAGCGCTCAGTCCCCACGCGGGCTACAGTAGAGAGGCTGTGAATAGCGGGGAGACCCCTCGGGGTAGAACAGAGACTGCACGGTGCGCTTTCTGTAATACGTCATTGCTCAATTAGCCGACCCAACAACCCCACACATGCTGCCGCCTGGCCAGGAGCGAGAGAACAACGCGGCATGTCTGGCACCCCCTCCCCTGTGGAAAACCCCAGGTGGGAGTTGTCCTCCTCACTGCCACCCCCATGGGCCGTGGTTGGCATCCCGCCACCCCCACGGCACACAGGCCTGGAGGCAGCTTTCGCAAAGCGTTCTGCTGCTGCCCACTGGGGGTCGTACATATTTATAAAGGTTTTTTAACCCTTTTCCTTATTTGAACATCCCCACCCCCCTACTTTTGGGATGCCCCTTTTTCGATAGGCTGACTCGTTAGTTCCCCTTATACTCATTAATATTTACATCACCTTATCACCATAGCAACAGGCAGGTACCTTAAGAAAGTTTCCAACGTTTCACCCTGACTACCAACAGTCATCTTGTGGTGTCTGCTGATCTCTCCTAGACATTATTATCCACACTCAGCAGTTCTTTTCACGTCCGCATATCAGAAATATAGACACAAGCTTAGCCAGTTGATTAGTAATGCACTTATGCTAACTTACCTTGATCACATTGCTAATTGGTCCAAAGGCCAAATTTGGCTAAGCTAAATAGTTTACAGGCCTAAGCCTGTAGATTTCTAGCATTTCAGTTTTAAACCTTAAGCTCTCCGTTACCTGTTACCTATCAGGTATTATTAGTCTTTTATATCCAGCTCTTATAATCAATTAATTTATTAGTTACAAGCGACAATTCGCTAAGAAGTAAAAAACTACTGCTTGGGAACTTATGCTGTTTCCACTGAAGACAATGGCAAAGCACCCATTGACTTCATGGGAGAAGAGCGAGTCCTAAATTTTCAGGATGTCTCTTTGCTTGACAGCTATTGTGAAAGAGAATGTATTATACCTGAGTTGAGAAACTTTGCATTAAAATCAGTTTGTTTTTCTGAGATCCTTGAACTTCTGGTTAAGATCCAATCAACTGCTTCTCTCTTCTTCTCTGTCTGAAGCCATGTCTTGCGATATTTACACCAATTTGCTGAGATCAAAGATAGCTGTGAGACTTGGAAAGTCGCTCCATGCAAGAGGTTAAAAGGAAGAGAAGAGAAGTCTGAACTCAAGTGGGAGCTTTGTCAGTCTCTGTTAGCTTTCAATAATGCTGCAGAAGAGAACATAAAGAGCTCCTCACCACCGAGTCCCAGCGCAGCCTGAGCAGATTCTCCTCTCTTCACTCTTAAAGAACCTCTGGGACAAAAAATACTGTTCAGGGATGATACAAAAATGGGGAGTTTGATCAAAGACAAGAGCTACGCTCACGAGACGGAGCAATGTGACCATGCTGTGGCTAATCCTGCTGCTGCTCAGGGAGGAAAGGGGAAGATTGTGGCTAGTGGGGGGACTGAGTCCCTCCCAGACCAGTGAACAGTAGCCCCTTACGGAAAGGCCAGGCTGACGGGCAGCCTTAGCAATCCCTGGAGAGAGGGAATTTATGGGGACGAGAGAGGAGGGAGGGTCATAAAAATAAAATTTCTGGCTGTGTTTTACTGTGACATTGGGTTCCAACCTGCCCATCGACATGTGGCTTGTTTTATCTGAAAGCAGACATTCTCGTCCCCGTGGTTACGAAAGAGGTTTGGGGGGCAGTGTCTGGGACCCGGTTATTTCTGATCATGTAAATAACAGCATGACATAATTGGCAGGGCACCTGCTGAAGGTGTCACGGGGGAGCTGGCCCTTTAAGAGGGTGGGGCTAAGCTTCACGGGCCAGGTAGAGCTGCCTCCCCAGGCGCAGAGAATCAGAGTACGAGGTCACGTGATGAGAGCATGTGACTAGGAGCCAAGTCTGCTGGGGAATAATAGGGCAGCCTGAGCTCCGGGAGGCTGCTGAGAAGGGGGCAGGTGGATGGTGACTCTCCAGAGTGACCAGGAAGAAGGGAGTTGCTGAGGGACAGGCCTCAGCGGAGGAGGTCTGCAAGGGGCAAGTGCCTGCAGGGGGAGAAGCCCCACCTAGAAGGGCTGCAAAGGACTGTGAGCCTGGAGGGAGGTTCTCTTAGGAATCAGAAGCCCTGGGAAAGGCTTTTGAGCCTGCAGGGAGGGTGAGATGGCTGCTGGAGCCTGTCATAGCTGGAAGGACTAAGGACCCAGCACCAGTGGCTGGGAGCCAGCTACGAAGGTTTTGGGGGTGGGGCGAGATTGTTCCTTTGAACTTATTAATAAACCAGACTCCCAAAAGGGGAGGGTCATTGAGAAAACACCCACAGTGAAGAGTCTGACCTGAGAAGGAGAAACTGAGGCAGTCACAAGGCTCAAAGCTGGACTGGATGAGGACCTCCTACAGCTGGGGGTCTTCCTGTGGAGCATCAGAAACCAAAGGCAGGAAACCATGTGAGATGAGCACAGGCTGACTAAGAGCCTCTCCGTTTGCATTAATTAAGAAGAAGCTATTTCAGTCCCACCAGGGAATGTTTGTCTCTGGTGGAGAGAGAGGCTGGAGAGCTCCCAGGGGCTGAGGCTGGGGTGTAGAGCTCTCGGCCACAAAAGTCATTTGTTTGGGCGCTAGGTGAAATGAGCTGGTGGACAAATCGCCACGTGCTCACAACGGGCCTGGAGACCCTAGTTGGCAGGCTGAGCAGAGAGGGCAAGGGTTAGATGGGCCACTGAATGGGGCGCCCCTCTGATGTGCTGGGGGTTCTGACTTCAGTGCAGGCTCCAGCACCTGGAGATGCTCGGCTGGGAGGGAAAGGAGATATTATCACAGAACTCTTCAGTGGCAGCAAAGTGAGAGTGAGAATAACTGGCCAGGTAAAGCTCAGGCTGTACGAAGATCCCAGCTTGCGAGTGTGAAATCCCCACTTCCTTGCAAATGTCCAGGCTGCTCTCTGGACTGGTAAATGTGACTAAATCGCCAATGGCACAGCAGCGTGTAGGTCCACTGCCTGGGCCCCTTTCAGACGCACCTCAAGATGCCTTCAGTGCCATGAAACTGGTCATTCGCAAACGCCCCTCCTTTTGATCTACCCCACTGGGGGAAAATGCCAAGTGGTGGGGGGAACCCCCTCCCCATGGCTCTGGATGCAATTAGGAGCAATTTCTTTTTGTTTGCTATCAAAAGAATGGGGGAGGAAGGAGATCTATGTTCTCTTTGAGTGAAGAGAAGAATGAATAAAGGTGCCGCAGCAGTTCATGAATAAAATAGCTTCCATTGCTGTATGCGTTCATTATTGGCAGCTGTACCACCAAAGATTTGTGTTACAAACAACCATGCAAATGTAGTTACCCAGGAGAATTTCAATCAGATAATTCTTCCCTTTTCTGAGAGGGAGAGCGAGAGAGAGATTGTTTAAATGTCTCTGCACTGTTCTAGTCTCAAAGAAAATTGTTGTTATGACAGAACATAATGCTGCTTTTGTGTAGCACTTCTGCCTTTCTCATTTGTTTCCCTCTTGGCTCCTTTGATGCTTTCTGCTTCCTGCAGTACCAGGAGAGGTTTGTCGGGGACAGGTTTATTCTCATTGGGGAAGGGCAGGTTTCAAGGTGACCCTGGTGGTTTAGATTTAGGAAGAAGGGTTCAATACAGTGAGATGTTGCCACATGTGGGCCATGGGCATATAATCTGGAAGTGAGGAGCTGGGGGATAAGGGGAGGGGAATTGGTTACTGGAAAAGGTGAATGAAGTGAAGACCAGAGACAGATCTGTATCTTCAGGAGGGGAGCGAGGGCTCAGGAGTTGAGATCTGCACGTTAGGTGAGGCTTTCCTGTCTCTGACTCTCGGTAGGCTACCATACAGTGGCTTAGAAACAGCCACACGGGTTTTACTGTCTCACTTGAATAATAAAATCAAACTAAGGGTGTGGGGGGAGGGCTTTTATGCCAAATTTCAGCTCTGAAAGCAGGGTTTGTGGCTAATTTCCCCTTGTAAGTGGCTGAACATGCAGCCTGGTAGCAGGAAATGCTGATAGACCCTTAGCTGTGGAGGTACCACGGAAACTGCCATTATAAATAAGAGAAGAGAAGGGAGAAAGGTGAAGGTAGAAACCCTCCGAGATCTCATTAGCAGGAAGCATCTCCAACTGATGCCTTCTGGTCTTCAAACCCCGCTCTGCTCAAGCATTCAACCAGGAGGAAAGAGAAACACATATTCTACACACAAAGGAGGTGAATGAAGCCAAAGCATCTTGGACAGCCTGGGCCAGAGAGATGCAATTACCTCACACAACAGAGACTTGGGTTTTATTCTTTTTACATGAGCATATGCTGAGCTCTGTTTGTCAACAACCAGCTGTCTGCGTCCTTGCTGTTGAGATAGAAAACCAGCTATTGGTAGCCACTGAATTAAATGAAAAAGAACAGGATGGTTTGGATGCAAAAACATTTTCTTCCTTTGTTCCCTTCTCTCTTTCCCCCTTTTGTCCCCCTGACCAGTGCCCAATGAATGTTGACAGATGAGTCTATGACTATTAGGGTTCGGGGTGTCCTCTGTGTAGTCACAAAGCCCAAAGTATGCATGGATCACTTGTCTCTATCGGTGGGGATGTCAGTTATTTAGCCCTTGGCCCCTTGCATGTGTCTGGCATTAAAGTGTGGTGATGGGTGAGCTTTTGGAGGGTGGGTTGCATACCTACATTTAGCCCAAAACCTCATGGTTCCAGAGATCTCACAGCAAGAAGAGGTGAAATTCCTTGGTTTGGCCATGTCTGAGATACCAAAGAGCTTTTAGAATCAGAGATTTGCTTATAGATATTCTGGTCTTTCCACTTGCAAAGTTGGCTGCAGCCCAAGGGCTCACACCACCAAAGAGCCAGAGGTCTGCACATCATGGAGCCCTGCGTCATGGTGATTTGTCTCCGGGCACTAGCAATACAGAGATTCTCATAGCACAGTTATGGAGACCCATACTCCACCGAGATCTGTGCCCTGCACCTGAGGGCTGCCATGACAGAGCCCTGCCTCCGGAGAACTCACATAAACAGACAGCTAGAGACTCGCGACAGAGATCCAAAGAGCCAACTACCTCCAGCACAGGGAATCCTAAGTTTTGCTGTGCAAAAAGATGTGCCAGGCCATGGAGAAAGCACAGAAGCTGGACATCTGTTTTTATTCTTATTAATTATTATTTTTCACTGGCTGGAAAACCACACTCAGCGAGTGCTCAATGGTTCACATGGAAGGGCATATTGAGTGCAGGGATCTGTCCTGGTCTGGTTCTATTCAATATGTTCATACATGCTTTGGATAATGGCACAGAGAGCACACTTATAATGTTTGCGGACGATACCGAGCTGGGAGGGGTGGCAAGTGCTTTGGAGGACAAGATTAAAATTCAAAATGATCTGGACAAACTGGAGAAATGGTCTGAAATAAATAGGATGAAATTCAATAAGGACAAATGCAAAGTACTACACCTAGGAAAGAAAAATCAGTTCACACATACAAAATGGAAAATGATTACCTAGGAAGGAGTACTGCGGAAAAGGATCTGGGGGGTCATAGTGGATCACAAGCTAAAAATGAGTCAACAGTGTAACACTGCTGCAAAAAAACCAAACATTATTCTAGGATGTATTAGCAAGAGTGTTGTAGGCAAGACACGAGACGTAATTGCTCCACTCTACTCAGCACTGATAAGGCCTCAACTGAAGTGTTGTGGCCAGTTCTGGGCATCACACTTTGGGAAAGATGCAGACAAATTGGAGAAAGTCTAGAGGAGAGAAACAAAAATGATTAAAGGGCTAGAAAACATGACCTACAAGCAAAGACTGACACAAAAAAGGGTTGTTTGGTCTGGAGAAGAAAAGACTGAGGGGGAACATGATAACAGTCTTCAAGTATGTAAAAGGTTGTCAGAAAGAGAAAGGTGATAAATTGTTCTCCTTAATCGCTGAGGATAGGACAAGAAGTAATGGGCTTAAATTGCAGCAAGGGTGGTTTACGTTGGACATTAGGAAAAACTTCCTAACTGTCAGGGCAGTTAAGCACTGGAACAAATTACCTAGGGAAGTTGTGGAATCTGCATCATTGGAAGTTTTTAAGAGCAGGTTAGACAAACACCTGTCAGGGATGGTCTAGAAATACTTAGTCCTGCCTTGAGTGCAGGGGACTGGACTAGATGACCTATCAAAGTCCCTTCCAGTCCTATGATTCTATGATGATGACGATGATGATTCATTTGTATTACCACAGCATCTAGGAGCCGCAGTCA
This sequence comes from Emys orbicularis, assembly GCF_028017835.1. Classification (NCBI taxonomy): domain Eukaryota; kingdom Metazoa; phylum Chordata; order Testudines; family Emydidae; genus Emys; species Emys orbicularis. The sequence continues at coordinate 2,037,088 of NC_088705.1, read as the reverse complement.
TGGATCAGGACCCTATGGTGTTAGGTGCTGTACAAACATAGATTGTAGGCTCCTTGGGGCAGGGGCCCTCTTTTTGTTCTAAGTATAAGTATAAATTATTTCCACCATGCCAGCACTTAGCAGAAACAGCTCCCACCGGGTCACTATTTTCTATATTATTATAGGGCCTATTTTACCATCTTCATGTATGTGCATCTCCCATTAGCAACAATAGAACTTACTGTGCACAATACATTAGGGGTAGAAGTGAGCCCCATGTTTTTAAATCAGACGCAAGCTTAGAAACATTTCAGTGCTCTTTCAAAAAGAGGAATAAATACCTCCCTAACCAAAGCAGTGATATCTCCATTCCCACTGGTTTAGTCATTCAATCTGCAGTTAGCAGCAATATGAGTATTTAATTATGGACCAAGTTTTTCAAAAGTCCTGCTGCTCTTTATTTGTGCATGTGCTTTTTCCTAATAACAATGCAAGCCATATGGCGCTTCTAGCACTGGGATTCCAGGCATTGGGGCAACAGATGCAAAACAGCCCAAGACAATAGACTGAAAAGTTTGTTTCTTCTCTCTTTTGAACAGTTGAAAACAAACAAACATAACACACAATATGCAGTGTGCATGACAAATTAACTTCGGGATGAAGTGCACAAGGCCAAGTCTGCCAGGAAACTGTTTCTTTTGGGTTCCCCTTAGAAGAGGCTTAGAATATGTGGCTCTAGAGAGCTGGAGGCCATTAGTCCAGTTAGGGGGATGAAGGATGGGAAATGATACAATCTCTTTCTTTGGAGTAAACAGTCCAAACAAGATATAAAAATTGTTTATTTGTGTTTTCCATCCAAACGACTGTCACAAACTCAGAGCTGCATCATGTTAATGATGACAGTAATGGATACAGTTGTCATGTAATGCTCTAATTCAATCAGTGTGTGCTATTATTTTTCCTTCGGGCTCACTTGCAGACCTGACATAGTCTAACCTTGGTGCTGCTGGAGTGGAGTTCGTGTGCATCCTCCATTCATAATACAGCTTGGGTTTTCATTTCTTCATGTACTTATAGCTCTCCCTGCTGAATAATAATAGCCTTCATTGATATAGTCATTTGCACCCTAGAGCACTTGACAAACTATATCTATCTATATCCCATCACCTTCACCCTTGTGCAGCCGCCTCTGGAACTGAATATGGCAGCTGTTTGACAGCACAGTAACAAAGTGAAGAATGCTGTGCTCAGTTGAGACTGGCGGGAGAATTTAGAGAGGCAGAGAATAATTTAGCCAGAACACCAGTCTAGCGCCCCTAGCCTTGAGAAAAGTGCCAAGGAACCTTCTATGGACACAATTGGTCAAGACCTGTTTTGCATCTCCTCCAAAAGACAATTACATCCCAAAGCACAGTGCTACCTGTCGGTAGGCTGCAACGTCTGTTCAATATGACGCACAGCGAAGAGTCCTCTTTACTGAATCACCAACAATGCTTCTTGCAGCTCAGAAGATGTGTCCTTCTGGACCTACACAGCAATTTGATGGATACAGGACCCTTATCCTGGGCACAAGTTATCCCATAACTGCCTTCTGCGGGGTTTCTCGCACCTTCCTCTGAAGCAGTTGATACTGGCCATTCCTGCAGACAGGACTACATGGACCTCTGGGTGACACAGTTTGGCAGTCCCTAGGGTTCTTCCTTTTTTAAACCCACCAGTTTAAAAAAAATAAACTAAAAGCAAGAAAGACATTAGAATAATTCTTTTTGTAGCCTATGCAAGGATTCCCAGCTGAAACTGCCCGCTGGGCTTAGCATGTAGAACTGAGCAAGTTGCAACCCACCCTGGATCTAGCAAAGAGACCAAGGAATGGGAGTAAAAACATTGCCCAAATGTTTTAAAAACTCTAAGACCCAGTTGGGGTTCAGCTGACACTTCCCTTCAAGGTCTGGGTTTGTGTGTCCCTTTTCCTTATTGGTCTGTTTGCCACACAGGAGTTCCTCTTTTGCTTTCAAATTCCCCACTTCCATTTGGGGGCCAAGACCAGTCCTGCGGGTTTAGGCAACATTCTCGCTAGTCTGATTGCTTTCATTACTCTGCAGGATTTGTACACGGCTGATATTGCTAATTAGGAAAGACATAAAAAATGTGATTTACAAATGATTGTGCAAGTTTACGAATGTCATTTGCATTGAACAGTTATTAGTTTATTGATTGTATTAAGCAAGTAGATAATCACTCTGTCTGAAAAGAAACAATACTCTCATCATAAAGTAAATGAATGTTAAATGTCTTTGGCTCATTAGCACATGTATTGCGCTTTGTTACCATTTGCAGGACTTCCAGACAAACCTTTTAATGATATGCACTCTCAGCCAAACTAATCAGCTACACTCAGCCCCAGAGATTAAGTAACTGCTCAGACCTGCAGTAGGGTTTCAACGGAGCCTCTCTTGAATGTGCATCTCATGGAATCTGCATCTGCAAACCCAGTGCTAGGAACTGGGCTGTCTGGAGAGCTCTGCCCTCTCTAGCCTGTATGTTATTAAACTCTTCACCTCAGCGACGAGCAAAGCCCTGTCTATGGAAACAAACCAAGACAAAGGTACGATCTGGTTGGGGGTGAGGGAGCTGATCAACAGAAATCTGCTGATTTTGAAATTTTGCAAATTAGCTCAGATCTGAAAACTTTTCTCTGAAAAGCAACTTCCTGCTGATCTCTGGAAAGGAAGCAGCATGGCGCAGTGAGGGTAGCAAGAATTGGCTTCTAATCCCTGCTCTACCTCTGGCCTTCTGTGTGACCAGGGCATGGCCTTTCCCCACCACATGCCCCTGCCTCCAGAGTTACCGTCCTACCTACAACGCTCTGCGGCTTATGGACAGAAAGTCTCTAGTCCCCTGAAATGTGCAGCCTAATCCTCAGCATGATGATTTTTGCAAATGAAGGGGAATCCTTCCTCCAGCAAAGATTACATGGTGAAGTGATGAATTTCAGGAACATAGCCACAACCTCCAGGCAAGTGGTGAACAGCCGATGAACCCAGCAAATCCATCCTTCAATTGCCAGAGGACAACGAGGAGCAGGTTCTTCAAGTCTCCTGATTTATTTTACCATTTTCTCTGTGAGGTGTGTACCTAGTCAGCAGTCCTGCTCTCAGCTTCTCCTCCCAGTGCCCCCAGGCTCGGAGCTCCAGCCCCATGGAGCTACAATGCTGCACTTGTTCTGAAGAAAACAGAGACAATGGTCTGTTTACAAATAATTTCCACTCGCTTAGTGAAGAAAAATGCCTAGCCCTCTTCTCTCGTCCTTCTTTTTGATGCTGCAGCTCCAGTTCCTCCCAGAAAGCCCAGAAAGGTCACAGCTGAACCCTTTAACTCATGGTAATGTTTTCAGAATGGTTCCCCTTGTAACCAGCTTGCCCTGCAAGGTGCCGCGTGTGAGGCGATGTGTTTTAGTCCACAAGTCTCCACTCCCCTAAACGCCAGCCACTCCCTGAAGAACCCAAAGAGCAGAGCTCTCCCCATTGCCAACGTGTTCGGATTTCAGTCATTTCCTGACAAACGCTTTAGCCCTGGGACCCTCTAGTTTCCCAATACTTCTCTCTCCGAGGTTAGTGCGACAGCTTCCAGAACAGCTGTATTTGTTCCTACTCCTCAGCTGGAATTCAGTACTTTCAAAGCACTTTACAAACTCTGACTAATTAATCCTCCTAACACCCCTGCCAGACAGGTTGGCATTCCTGTCTCTATTTACAAGGTAGAGATTGCGGAGTTCACACACCACAAGCCAGGTATAGCAGCACTGATGGGACAAAGGATCTAGCCAGAGTCCTCGGCGGCTTCAGTGGAGTTTTTATAACCTGCAAATGCTTGTAACTTCTGCAAAATCCAGGGACTCCCCTCTACAGCTGGCTCCATTGGGCTCAGTTACTGCTGTGTGCATGCTGCTATGGGCCAGACAGGGTGTGCAGCACAGCCAGGCGAGTTCAGGATGGAACAACGGACTTTAACTCTGAACTTCCTGCCCTTTGCTGGGGTGTGGGTGTGTGGGTGTGAGATTTACTATCGTGTGCATCCCCTTCAGACAGAGAAATAACTGCTCCTTGGCCCTGCAGCATCCTCTTGCTACTGAACTCTGCCCTGCCAAGGCTGTGCAATGCCCTTGCATGTTTCTGGAAGTGCAGTTTCCTGTGTTTGCAATAGATAAAATTGTAGGCTTTGCACCCAGTGAGTAAGGCACTGATCTCACCAGCCCTTTGAGATATTCCCAGAGGTGCAGCAGATCAACCGGAGAAGCCCCCGGGCTGCCTCTTGAATGTTCTCTGCTGTTGCATTTTTTCCGGGGAGCAGGATTCTGAAGAGGCAGCCGTGCAGAAGATGAGACACTCTATTACTTTTAGCAAACAACTTGGGCAGATTTTACTGACCACTGAAAAAGGCAGGCTCCACAGCATAGTCACACCTCCGCTTTGCAAACTGAGCTCACAGGACACACCCAGCTGCTGCTGCACGTGTATAAAGGGATTCTTCTGGAGGGGTCAGGCAGACTCGCACATAAATAACATTGCATGAGGCAGGGGTTAAAATAACACCACACCACAGAGGAAACCATGGGATAAATATTTCTGTTGCTGTTTGTTCCCCCTTGTAGCGGCGCCTGCCCCCGGCCCCTCCACAAACGCAGCCAGAGACCAACTGAAGTGCAGCACCCGTGTCCTTTTATTGTTTGTGTCCGTTCCCACCACCTATTATTTACAGAGACCAACCCTCTTGGAGACTACTAGCTTCCCAGCCAGCAAGGCTCTCGAGCCCACGCTCCTCCCTTTCCTGGCTCTTAGCCAGCTTTATAGGGCAGGCTGGCTACCCAGGCCTGCAGGCGGATTCACTCTGGTAATTAGGGCGTGGCCCTTCAGCCTCTGGAACAGGGCTAACAGGGGCCTGGCTTGTTTCTCCTAGCCAGCACCCTGTTACACCCCTGGATTGTACAAGCCCCTGTGGCTGAGAAGAGGTTTTGAAAATAGTGCCACACTTTGCAGCACCAATATCTCAACGCACCAGCCTGCTCTTTGCAAGGCCAGTGAATAGGGGGGAATACATGGTTAGGGTTTTGTTCACAATCAGGATTTATACCACCCCCTTCCCTTTGAATTTCAAAGCTCTGGCTGCAACCAGCAACAGCAGAACTGCCTCTTCATCCTGGCAGACTACAATTGAATGTGTTGATTTACCAGCTTGCAGATGTGCGAAGACTGAAGCAATGCACCTGCTGCCTGTCAACTCACAAGCATTATCCAGTCAATACCCAATAGGCACCGCGCTGTGTCATGCAGAGTCTCGCTCATACACGCTGTGTCCCTAAACACGGCAGAGTTAGCTGGCAGACTCTCCCTGCTATTATGGAAGATATACAGGCCAGGGAAGAAGGCCTGGCCTCTGAAGATGCAGAGAGTCGCAGAAAGGCTGCTCCTGAGAGCAGGAGGTGCAGCTGCAGAGCAGAAAGCTCTTGCACCAACAGCCGGGAATTTCTGTCAAGGGACAGAGAATATGAAAGAGGATAGAGAGATTCTCTGGGCTGCACTCTAAGGGCCTGATCCAAAGCCCATGGAAGTGAGTGGAAATGATTCCCTTTGACTTCAGTGGGCTTTGAATTGGGTCCACATCATCTTTACATTTCCCTGATCCTGGCTTCCCATGGCCTAAAGGGGCTGTTCCAGCATGAAGATATCCCTGGGGCGTATGGGGTGCCCTGGACCAGCTGAGGGGATGGCAAAGCAGTCCCAGTGTGGCTGAGAAGCTGGCCTGAGGCCATGAGATCAGCTGGTTGCGGTCGGTAGAGGGTTGTGTGCGGTGCACTGTGGGTCTGGGGCGGAAGGTGAGGTGTGCGCCCCGCCGGACCCTGGAGTTTACAGAACTGGTGATGATACAAGAAGGTTCTGAAAAGTCTCACTGGAAAAGGCCGGTCAGAAAGGCAATTCCCGCTTTTATTCCAAGCAGCCTGTCCCAGGGGGCCCTGCGAAAACCATCAGAGCAAGGCCAGAGTTCAGCTCCCGCCAGGCCTCGCTCGTGACTCTCCACCTTCTTGAGGGGAGTGAATCATTCCAGCTGCTGCAGAGTTTGGTTCTAAACTGCACTCTGGCTCCGGGCGCCCCAATGTGAAGGATAATGGCTGATTGCCATTGATGGCAGAGAGTGAAAAGCAGTGACTGTTCCTGATGCCCCATAATGAGATCTGACTCCAGCCCTAATCTCCCTCCAGGTGCTGGGTTCATTTCCCCGGTGGGGGCTCGATCTTAATGCACACTGATGTCCTTTCACACTGTTCTACATGGCCCCAGAGCCAGGAGCTGCCTTCCTGCATCACCTGATAGTGCTCCCTAACAGCCTCCAGTGAGCACATGCCCACCCAAATGCAATGTCTTCCATTGGTCCCCTGCCGCAAGAGACTAACCAGAGCCAGCAGAAGCGAGTGATGGGCACACAATGCCTGGGGTGACCAAGTCAGGTGAAATAAACACACCCCTCACCCGAGCCTTTGTCCCAGGCTCAGACGTGTTCACGGCACTTTGGGGAAGCCCCGAAAAAGTTCACTTAATTTTATTGCATTTATTTGTAGTCTGACTTGCCTCTGGGAGTCCTGGCTCTTGCCAGGGCAGAAGTGCCAAAATCCTGCCTGGAAAGCTGCTCTCCCGGCTTCCCTGCTCCAGCGGAGACCAGCATGTGCTGAGAGAGAGCACTGCTTGTTGGGAGGTGTTCAGCCCGCTTTCCAAATGCGGGGCTCTGCGACTGGCAGGCTGGAAGGGATCACTGTGAGCATCTAGTCGGAGCTCCTCTGGCGTGCAGGTCACAGAACATCCCCCAGCAGTTCCTGCATCCAGCTACAGTCTCTGAGACGTTATCCCCATTTGACACACAGGGAATAAGTGAGTGGCCCGTGGTCGCACAGGGAGTCTGTAGCGGAGCTGGGAACTGAACGGAGATCCCTTGAATTCCAGCCTGTTGCCTTAAGCACAACCCTGTGTTGGCTTTAGCGTCCTCCTAGTGACAGTGGAGCAGCTTATACCCTTCCTGAGGAAGTGCACAGTAAGTACTGAGTAAAGCCTTCAGTGCCGGAGGCAGGGAGATAGGCCAATACTAATGCTCAGAACCACTCTAGTGCCCTCACTCTGAGCAGCTCCCAATCCTCAGGGACGTCCATGGCCCCTGCGAGGGAGGAGACTCTTGTTATCACAGCCAAGGGGGCAATGAGATGCTTGTTGGAACTGTCTGGAGGCCAGCAATGGAAGGCCAGTGTAAGAGCAGAACAGAGGGTCTCTCTTCTCCTCTGGGGTAGGGTGGCTTGAACTAGGAAAGGGAGCTCTCAGGGCACTGGCCGTGGAGGGGGAGCTGCGGAGGAGCATGGCTTACCAGCACACTCCCCGTGGCTGGGGAAGGAAATGAGCACCCAGGCCAGGGCAGGCTCCCATTACCACAAGGGGTCTCTGTAATGGCTGACGGCTCTCCCCAGACCCTACAGAGGTAGGCCTGGCGTGAAACCTGGTATCACAGCACTTCACAGGGGTCGCAGAAACCCAGCATTTCGAAGGAGGCATCTGGGCTGGGAGACTATTCCTTTTGTGAGCTGTTCTTCCCCAGCTAAACTAAACACACACACAGCTTTCTGAGCACTTCTTTGGTGGGCCGCTTGGTAAATTCCAGCATTTCAAGGGTTAATGCTCTCCCCACCTGTGGGAGAAAGTCCCTGGAACAATTACAAGCCCTGTCCCTTCCCATCAGAGCAGAGTGGTTCTGGTAGCTACTTCCTTCCTATGGGGAGTGAAGGCTGGGTGATTTCCCACCACACAGCAGAACAGAACAATAAAATGTACACAGTAGACTATTGATTGCTTAAAATTATCATTTTAGTCCCATCTCGTCTTCCTTGTATTAAAGTGCCTTCCCCTCCCCTGGCGTCTGGCTGCAGCTTCTGTATTCTGCGCACAGGGGCCTTCTAAAACAGAGTCTATGTCAGGGGAAAGGGAAGAAAGGTACTTAAAAGATACACACAAATAAAGTGGGCTTTAGATATGCAAATGAAATGGATTTATATTAGAAAAGTGATATGGTTTCATTTCTCCCCCTCACCCCCATGCAAAATATCCTCCTGACCTTCAGATATGCAGATCAATGTCCTGGGAATTCTCTAACTAATGTTCTCCAGAAGGGATTTAACTAGAAAGGAAGCAGAGGCAGAAGCCTGTAATTTCCTCCAATGCTGAAGCTATCCCCTGTTTAATACTGAGTGTTGTCCGTCCTGCGGATGCTCATTAGGAGAACTGATATAGGTTCATATTAAACAAGATGGACACAGGATGAAAATCCCATGTTAACATGTTTGAATAATATGTTCTTCTAAAGAGAAGTGACGGATAGACAAGCACTGGGGTTTGCAAGCAGAAACATCCTTTAAAATGGACACAAAGCCATTCCCACTGGACCCTGTGCCCTAGTGCTGATGTCATGGGTACATTTACTCTACAACATCAGGGTTAACTATCACTGCAACCAACAATAATGTAACAGCAGAGCTTCTTTCTGCTCATGGGCAGATGTGGACCATAGATGGGATGGAAGTTAGGAGACTGTGGGGCCAGAGATTCTACGCATTGGATACCCATCAGTAAGACATCTGCTCTCCTGCTAGGGTGACTGCAGCTCCTCCCCGTGCCTCTGTCTGCCTGGCCAACTCTCGCTGTCCTCATTTTTATAGAGATGGCTGAAAAACAAGAGGGGGGAGAATCATATTAAAATTTACTGTTTTCCTACTCATTTCCTACTCAGATGATACTAAACTACTCAAGATAGTTAAGACCAAAGCAGATTGTGAAGAACTTCAAAAAGATCTCACAAAACTAAGTGATTGGGCAACAAAATGGCAAATGAAATTTAATGTGGATAAATGTAAAGTAATGCACATTGGAAAAAATAACCCCAACTATACATACAACATGATGGGGGCTAATTTAGCTACAACGAGTCAGGAAAAAGATCCTTGGCGTCATCGTGGATAGTTCTCTAAAGATGTCCACGCAGTGTGCAGAGGCGGTCAAAAAAGCAAACAGGATGTTAGGAATCATTAAAAAGGGGATAGAGAATAAGACTGAGAATATATTATTGCCCTTATATAAATCCATGGTTCGCCCACATCTCGAATACTGTGTACAGATGTGGTCTCCTCACCTCAAAAAAGATATTCTAGCACTAGAAAAGGTTCAGAAAAGAGCAACTAAAATGATTAAGGGTTTAGAGAGGGTCCCATATGAGGAAAGATTAAAGAGGCTAGGACTCTTCAGTTTGGAAAAGAGAAGACTAAGGGGGGACATGATAGAGGTATATAAAATCATGAGTGATGTTGAGAAAGTGGATAAGGAAAAGTTATTTACTTATTCCCATAATACAAGAACTAGGGGTCACCAAAAGAAATTAATAGGCAGCAGGTTTAAAACAAATAAAAGGAAGTTCTTCTTCACGCAGCGCACAGTCAACTTGTGGAACTCCTTACCTGAGGAGGTTGTGAAGGCTAGGACTATAACAATGTTTAAAAGGGGACTGGATACATTCATGGTGGCTAAGTCCATAAATGGCTATTAGCCAGGATGGGTAAGAATGGTGTCCCTAGCCTCTGTTCGTCAGAGGATGGAGATGGATGGCAGGAGAGGGATCACTTGATCATTGCCTGTTAGGTTCACTCCCTCTGGGGCACCTGGCATTGGCCACTGTCGGTAGACAGATACTGGGCTAGATGGACCTTTGGTCTGACCCAGTACGGCCTTTCTTATGTTCTTATGTTCTTATGTTCTTATTCATCCCAATTCAAAATGGTGATGAAAATTCACATCAAAATTTTGAAGTTTGACAAATTTTGACGAGCCCTAGACCTGGTTAAACACCAGGATTAAAACAGAGTGAAAACATCAGGTAAAATGGCTTGTTGGTTGGTTGGGTTTTTTGCTGGGTAGACTGGTTTGGAATTTTTTGTTGGGGGTGTGTCAAAATTTGGAATGTTGACAAAAAAAAACCATTGACATTTCAAAATTTTAAAAAATGTTGGCCCAGCCTGGTTCCTAGACCACTCTCATCAGCGTGTTTGCCCTTCACGCCCAGCACTGGGTAAGCCATGTCACTTCATCTCCGTGTTGGGAGACAGGCACTGCTGCCTCTGTGACACTGGGTGTCTGGGTGTGGGTTGTGGAGACAAACATTTATAGCTCATTATTATTATTTAAAGTAATGCAAATATTTTGTGGCCGGGGTGGAAGCTGGCTATGGGCATGGTCCAAAACCCATTGAAATCAACAGAAGAACTCCCATTAGCTACTAGAGACACTGGATTGGGCCCTGGGGAGGGTGAGTCTTGAGAACAGGCCTAGAGAACAGGCTTTGCACGGATGGGGAGACACCTGAGGGCTGTTGCAGGTGTCATTTTTTTTCACCCTTGTGCATTATTCACCATTTGCTGCAGCAATGCTGGAATGTATCCTGAACAACCTCTCCCTTGCCACCTGGCTCTCTCCAAAGGACCCTGCCACTGAGAGCAGCCTAGAGCTGGGGATGGCAAGGGTGGGATCCGGTGCAGGCAGAGGGGGGAGGGACTGTTACAGAGGCGGGTGTGTTAACGTTTGTTGCTATGAATACCACAGCGAAGCTTACATTATAATTGGTGCTGTGGATATGGGCAGTTGTCTGTCTGCCAGTCCGTCTGGCTCTCCCTCACCACACCTCACTCCAAAACACCTGGATGCTACTGGGTATTTTGCTGATAGGTAACTGAACCCCTTGTGTGCCAGGACAGGACAGAGAATGTGCCACCGGTCCTGAGGTCCCTGCTGTCTGGCCTGCAGGCCATGCTCCGAATCCAGGATGGCTTTGGGGAGGATTGAGCAGAAGAGCAAATCCTCCAGTGAAAGGCAGTGTTACTGGCTCCGGGCTTCAGACGGGGCGTTCTGCAGGATAACTCCACCTCCCATCCCTGACTGCTTCAAGGAAGCTCCTGCAATCATCTGTCCAGCTTGAAATTGCTTTTCCTTCCCACCCATTTCAATCACGCCAGTCTCCTCCCCTTATGTCTCAAGGACCTTGTTTGTGCCTTGTCCATGGTGCTGAATGTTGATTGGCCTGTCCGGAGACCTGGGAATAACAACTCCGTGAGCCACAAACACGAGTCTGCCCTTACTGGGCTCCCAGTGAGACTGCCTGCTCTGCCAAGCCCCAGCATTTCTGTTTGAGCTGTGAGGATCGCAGCAAGGTTGTATCATCTAGCGATTAGAGCATGGGGGTGGGAATCAGGAGACATTGGATTATGGACTCAAGCTTTTAGCAATGTAGCCAATGGGAGTTTGCCCGTGACTTCAGTGGGAGCTGGATCATGCCCTATATTCCCATCTCTGCCCCGGACTCCCTGAGGCTCAGCTGTTACAGGGATGGACGGACGGATGGATGGATAGGTAGATGGGTAGATAGATTTGGCAAGCCCCTAACCTCATCTTCCCCACCTGTAAAGTGGAGTAATGCTACCACTTTTGTAATTTGTGATCTTTAACTGAAAAGGTGCTGGAAAGTGATGAGTGATTTTTGGCGAGACACCTTAAAGGAGCCTGCCCTTCAGAAAGACCTGAGCACTGACTCATTAAAAATCAGACCCTTTTAAGGTGCCTCAAACTGGACATCAAAAAACTGAGATACCCCAGTCACTAGTTACCCTTGAAAATCCTGGTCCCTAGACCTAATCTAAAGGTCGTTGATACCAATTGAGTCATTCCACTGGCTTCAAATTTCCTTTGACTTCCCGAACTAATACCCTCCTGTGTTTTAAAGAGTTAAGGAGAGTCCCTCCCCTTTATTTTACACACCAGATACATTTTCCTGCCAGGAATGTTCAGTGTGACAGGACTTGACCTTCTAGCAACACCGGCATGATGCAGCCGTCCCTGATTTTGAGTCAAAATACGATGATAGGGCTTGGGACGAAGAATCTGAGGGCCCAATGCCCCTTACCTATTGCTCGCCCAGCTTTGGGGTTGGAATTTGAGGTAATCAAGCATGCAGTGGCATGTGTTAAGTTACGTGCTGGCCCTGCACAATCCCATGCTAAATATAGGCAAAAGGTCCTGAAGCATTATTACCAAGTCTTCTAGACCTGGGGCATCCAGCTTCTTTACAAAAGGAGAGAAATTGCATTATGACCACAATCAGCTGACCTGGCTGGAATCCCAGCAGACACAAGCCATGTCTTTCCCTATGCTTACTCCCTCTGCTTTCTTATTTCCCACTAGGTCCTCCTGTTGCATTCTCCACCCTCTCTTCTCAACGGATGAGAACTACTTATTAATTTCACCCTGCAGGAACTCACCCCAAATGTCCCCAAGGCGGCTCTGCATCCCAGAAAGTTGCTGAAACTTTTACCAAATTTCACCTGGTATAATACATGCACCGTGCCCTGCACAGAGAGCTGAGCCTGGGATTGTACCTCCCAGAGATCAGAGAGATCTGAGCTCCACAGAGATGGAGGCCACCCTGGTCTGTGCTTCTGGGACATCCTAAGGGATGGTACCTGTTGATTGGGGTTTGAAAGAGGGGGGAATTGTCAGCAAATGATTGCAAATAACATAACTCCAAGCCAATCAGTCACACAGACACACACATCCTCTGGAACCACTTGTCTTATAGAACGTAGTGCATGTGGTGAGCCTACTGGTGCTTCAAAGCCAGGAGTCATCTACATCCATTCAGCTGTGAAGAGTTTATCAGAATCATCCTCTTAGTTCTAGGGTCAGGGGTGATGCCAGCGACTCCTATAGCATCTCCCCGGGGAAGGGTTTTTCTGTAATAGTTTGAAGGAGCTGAAGTGTCTTGGGGTTTTTTCCCCAAGAAGAAGAAGAAGCTGGTTTCAATTGAAAGTGATTTCCTTTGAGCCTTGACATAAAGTCAACATTTGTACTTGATATAAAAGTTTGCACAATGCAGCAAACCTGGAAAGTACTTGTGCTGCTACATTACAACTGATCTTCATGAAACCAAAAGATAGGAGGGGAAATGAATGCCAGTTGTGTAATAATAACAACAGCAGCTTCTATTGTATAGCCGCCTATATCCCCCAAAGCCTGCACAGCTCTACAAACGGAGAGAGGAAAAAAACCATGCCCAGGAGACAGATCACAAGCCACTAAATGCAGCCACCTCTTGTGGCAGTCATTTAACAGCACACAGCAACATTATGCCTGTCATGAGGTGTATGTACCCCACACTGGCCCCACAACCAAAGGGTTAAAACAGGCCCTGCCGGCCATGGGAAGATGCTCAGAAGCAGAAGCACAGGGTGCTGTCAGAGGCGAGAGCAGGCTGGAGGAGGGAACTCCTGTCAGCAAACTGCTAGAGAGGCACCCAGGGAGGGGCAAACAGCCCGACGGGCCAGAGAGCCTGTGGAGGCCGAGGGGAAGGCAGAAAGGCGCTCAGGGCACTGGCTGAGTCTGCGAATCCTGGTCATACTTGTCTAGCGTGAGGGGCCTGAGCTGGACCCCAGTGGAGTGGGTGGGACTGGGTTTCCAGCCCCTGCCGGAGCTCAGAATAGGGTTGCCAGGTGTCTGGTTCTCAACCAGAATGCCTGGTCAAAAAAGGACCCTGGCGGCTCCAGTCTAGCTCTGAACAGCTCCTGGAAGTGTCTGCCAGGCCCCTGCAGCCCCTAGGCGCATGGGCGGTCAGGGAGCCTCCACACGCTGCTTCCGGCCTCAGCGCCAGCTCCGCAGTTCCCACTGGCCAGGAACTGTGACCAATGGGAGCTGCGGGGGCGGCACCTGCGGGCACGAGGGCACCACGCAGAGCCTCCCTGGCCGCCCATGTGTCTAGGGACTGCAGGGACCTGCGGCCACTTCCTGGTAGCCACGGTAAGCACCAGCGGGACCCCAGACCCCCTTCCACATCTCAACCCCCTGCCCCAGTCCGGAGTCCCCTCCTGCACCCAAACTCCCTCCTGGAGCCTGCACCCCCCAACCCCCTGCCCCAGCCCGGAGCCCCCTCCTGCACCCCAAAACCCTCATCCTCGGCCCCACCCCAGAGCCCTCACCCCCAGCTGGAGACCTCACCCTGCCCTGCACCCCAACCCCCTACCCCAGTCTGGTGAAAGTGAGTGAGGGTCGGGGAGAGCAAGTGACAGAGGGAGGGGGGATGGAGCGTGCAGGGGCGGGGCCTCAGAGAAGGGGCGGGGCAGGGGTGTTCAGTTTTGTGCCATTAGAAAGTTGGCAACCCTACTGAGAACAGGGAGTGTGTTCAGATTGCTGGGCACCAGGAATAGCCTGACCACCCCGCAGAGCTGAGTGAGCCGGGGCCATGCCCTGCTTGGCCAGGAGGGGGCCCCGTCGCACTGACGCCCCGACTCACAACGCCCCCGTAAAGGAGAATCCCGCAGCCAGCTGAGAGCCGAGCGGGAATTTAGGGAGGACAGTGCAATTGCACGCACTGGAGTCATGTCACATAACTCGGTCACGACACAGGCAGCAGCAGCAGCTCAGCCTCGGGCCTGTCCCAGGCCAGGTGCCTGCCGTAAGGAATGGGAGCCAGCAGCACCCGGTGGGCAGGACGGCAGGGTGCGGGGGCACTTTCGGCGTGAGGCGCAGCTGGTGAACCCGCCTGCCCTGGCTCTCTGTGCTCGGTGCAATGGCTACACCACGCAAGGTGCCAGGCGGGTCCCGGCAGTGAGGGGAGCCACACGGAAATCCGACAGGCCGGAGCTCATCCCTACCCCTGCTCTCCTCAGGGAGGGGACAGGCAGAGCTGGCAGGTGGCCTGAGGCACGTGGTGCTCGCTGGGTCAGATTCTCCCCCACCTCTCCTCTCCATAGCAACCAGGCAGGGTTTCCACAGCGGGGCCCCTGGCTGCCCCCTCAGTCCCTCTCTCCTGCGTTTGTTCCAGACAGGACTGGCCGTTGAGGGGCCGGGCATCCCATGGCCTCAGAGTGGGGGAGAAAAGCCCCATCGGTCCCACAAAGAACCGATTCCAAAGGGAGGGAGAAAGTCACCCCGATGGGCTCTCCCTGCTCTCGCAGATGGGGGAGAGGGGACCGGTGAGACAGTCTGGAAACATCGCGCTGTGAGGCAGGAAATTGCTACCTGTCAGCCACAGGGCAGGTCTCTGGGGGAGCCGAGAGCAGGGCCCTGCCCCGATCTGTCCTGTCCTGTCCTGCTGCTAAACCCCTGAGCCCCGCGGCTGGCTCTGTGGCCTTTGTCTGATGAGCGCATGTTACTTTAGGGTGATCCTTGGAATCTTTATTCTACGCTTTTTACATGATCAACAGCGAGTGCCCCAGCAACAATGTAGCGTAACGCACCAGCACCGGGCCGCGAACCTAAGGCCCGCAGCTCTAAACGCATGAGCCGCCAGCACCTGGGCTAACGGGGCGGCCCCCACCTCTGGCAGGTATAGGCGACTCTAATCCACTGTGCACATGGATAAATCTGCCCATCAATCATGTGAACTACAAAGCAGCAGGTGTGCAGCATTGTGTCTACACACTAAGAGTTCAGTCACACCAGTGTCAAGCAGGTGTAACTCCACTGACACCACTGGTGTCAAACTGGAGTAACTGACAGCAGAATGAAGCCCCAGTATGTACATATTATCCTCCTGAAGCTGCCCTCTACAGATTATCACCTAGCTAAGCTATGTATCTATCTATCAACATACTTATTTAGCCCAGAGTTTGGTTAGCAGAATGAGGCAATGTGGACTAGGCTCTGGATCATATGAAATGTCCTGCCAAATCAGTGCTCTGCTCCCTGGAATCAGTTCCCCTTGACAGGACCAACTCTCTGAAATTGCTTGCTGTTGAGAAGGCTGAACAATTTGCAGTCAACAAATTCAAGGTAATTTTTCAAAGCTAGTTCCTCATTTTCTTCATCTCTTTTTTTTTTTTAAACTACTATTCGATTTTTGCTTATGGAGAATTTAAACCTAGCAACCTGAAAAGCAGCAGTAGGAGTGACACGCAGACCTGTGGGGCTGCCCCATGCTAAATCAAGCTGGGACCATTTGGGATGTGTGGAATAGTTGATCTCTTGCAAGCAGCGCTGGGTCCCTTAGGCAAACGCTCTGAAATACATTGTGCTGCTGAAACCCCTTCACGGGATCCTGGAGTTCGGCCGTGAGCCTTCCCCAGTCATTGCGGCTCTGCCCAAGGATTTGGGCAGAAATCGGTTGTTTTCTGTTGTATTCAGCCTGCTCCAAAATTAACTCACTGACAACATGAGCTGGTCATGTGTGACATCATATTTCAGCACATCCCCAAACCTGTGATAGCTGGGGGTGACAGAGGAAAGTTAGATGGGAGGGAAAGTGTCTACTGGCCTAAGGAAGGGGCTGGGAACCAGGACTCCAAGTTGTTGTCTCTGCCACTGATCTGGGCAAGCCCTGTAGGGTTTCTGTGTCTCACCCTGACAGGGGGACACGGGCGTTCCCCCGCCTTACGGGGCTGCGTGGACTCATGGCCAGGGAGGGCTGTGCAGGCTCAGAAACAAGGCACAGCGCCGTTCCCACCGTGTTACAGGAAGCTCAGGCACCCATAGTGCTCCCCGTGCAAACTCCTCTGCCTTGTGAAGGGGCAAATGGAGCAGGAGTCGCCTTCTAATTGCCAGCAGCGAGGCTGGGCATGGAGGAACGAGTGATGAGCTGTAAGCGGCAGGACCCCCTGAGGCCAGGGAAGCCAGATAGTAATCCCAGGGGCAGCCCTGCTCTAAACATCTGGAAGGACACAGATGTTTTATTGCTGTCTGCTGGCACCGGGCCTCACGCACAAGGGTGTAGAGCTGCTGTGCTACATCCAGCCACAAGGCAGCACCACGTCTATCGACCGTTGGTTTCCAGTTATCCCTGTGAAGAGAGCAGAGCATTCCAGGCTGCAGGGGGAGAGGAAAGGAAGTGGAGGACAGATTCCCAGAGGAAAGGGGCTTCCCACCCATCCACCTCGGCAGTTACGCCCCTACAAGCATGCTAGTGCAAGGCCTGCATATCTGCCTGTTTGTCCGCTCAGAAGAAATGGGGACATGTTGCAAAAAGTTTCCCATTAGTATTTCAGCGACCTCAAAAGCTTGCGGCTTTGGTGACTAATCACCCAGAGTGAGGGAGTGATACGGGTGCAAAGCTGGTGTAAAGAAGATCAGCCTCAAACCCTCAGGAGCTCCCAGCAGGAAGTGTGATTTCAGCACCAGGAGAGGCAGCTCTGTGGAAGGGATCACTGCCAGTGCCTCTTGCTATTCTACTAGAGCTAATTTCCTCCTGTTGCATCTTATCTTAGGCTTTCGCACCCAGGTCGATCAGCCACTTCATGTCCAGAGTGTATTAAAAACGCTGAACTGCGGCTGGATTGCCTGGGCTGCAGAACTTCAGTGGGCTGCTAACAATTTACTGGGGAGATTGCAAGTGAGTTAAGTTTTAATGTTAAAGAAAAGAGCTGCAATCCGGTGATAAGGACCCAGAATGAGTTTCGCTGGAACCGCTCCCAGTGGAAAGCTGCAGCAGCGCTTGAGTGGCCACCAGGGCGACGTATTCCCAGGCATTGCGCATACAGGATAATGGCATGTGGGGTCAGTCACAGTGACATGGTAACTTTGGGTGATGTCCCACTAGCCCCCAGCTCACTCCAACCCTTGTCACAGGCTGATCATGCACCTCCGTGCTCAGTGCTTGTGACTGATACCTGGCTCCAGCACAAGATGTCAAAAAGCAGGGATGGAAAGAACCTCAGCCCCAATCTCCTACTAAACTACCCCAGCTTTGGGGTTTGGGGCCACTAATTGCTCTGATTAACTACCAAATGACCATGTAATGAATAGGCCTCGGGGCTAGTGGCTTATTTTTCCCCTCCCTGAAAGCTCTTAGCTGGATTTATGGCCACTGAATAACAGCAGAGCGGCTCCATCTAGCGTGTGTGCCATGCAGAGATTAGGGGCCATGAGGGCACTCAGAACCAATTGGCTTCCCCCAAACTGTGCTGTCTCCTGATAACACCTCCCAGCACGGCATGTCAACAGGCTCAATGAATCACCTAGGGCAGCCTCAGACACATGCCCAGCCTTTCCAATCCCCACAGGTGTTCCTTATCAGCCCAGGAAGGAAAAGGAAACGGATCCTGTTTGTCTGGGCCCTTTTTGTTTTGCATCAGGGTTTTCTCTGTGTCCTGGGCATTTTCTACGTTGTTCTAAAGATGGAATCATAAAATGCAAAGAGCAGAAAATCGCTTCACACAATCACCAGCACAAGCATGGACACACGCACGCACGCACACAGACACACACACACACACACGTTCCTGTGATTGCAGATCCTGCTGTGATGTTGCTCTGGAGAAAAACCCATTGCAGACCCTGGCTCAGGCTATGAGGGACCATGAGAACTATAAATAAACAAGCTAAAAACAACTTGTGACTGATGCCCCTTCAGCTGGGCCATTCCCAGCTAGAGCCGATAAAGCAGGAATACGTGCACAACAAGGAACAGTCCTGCATTGGCTCCCAAGGACTGGGCCCTGTTACGGCTCTTCCATCTGCCTTGATTAATAGCCTGCAAGTCCCACCATGAAGGTAGCTGTGCATGAACCTAGGAATACAGTCACTGCACGGGACTCAGTGGAGGAGTGGCTTCCTCAGTGGGCGGGTGGGTGATTCTCCTGGAGCTCCAGCTTTTAAGGATAACTTCCCCCCAAGAAGGAGGATCCCAGAAGCTGTGTTTGTATCCCCAAGGGTTAGCTCATAACCCTGGACCTGACTCAGCAAAGTACTTCAGCACATGCCTAAGTTTAAGCATGACTAGTTCCATTGACTGGGGCAATGCTCAAGTGCATGGGCCAGTGGCATTTTAACAGAGCAGGAACATCTGGTGCAGATGGCCCCAGTGTAGTGGAGTGCGCAGTTAACCAGACAGGCCAATATAGGTGTGAACTGATGCACTGTGGGATATCAGTGGGAGGACTAATTGCTATAGTTATCTTGGTGATAGAATTTTTTACCTCTAGAATTCCTATTGAAACAGCACTACGTCAGTTCCAAAGCAGCTGAATGAACCGGATCTCAGGCATGAGATAAACCAAAAACAGACAATGGGTGTGTGGATATCAGGCAGTTTCTGCTGGATAAACCAAAGTTATAGCGGTACAACATTCTTGGGTGCAAGACAAGACCTAAACTAAAACAAGACACTCAGCCTGAAATGGGCATCCCCACTGGCTTAACTTCACACCTCCCCTTCTACCAGTGCAATGGTCTCATGTAGACACGCCCCTAGTTCTTCCTGGGCTTTATTCCTCCATCATAAAAAGCTTCATTTCTTCAGCAGACCTGAAAAGCACAGCAGAGGCTTAGTCAGGGCTCTCCTACTGCACAGTCCCACACTCCACGGCCTTCCCCTGCCACTGACAGCAACAGACAATCTCTCACCTGAGCTCTGGGCTGCTGCCTGGGCGTTGCATTTCTCCCTCCCCTCCCAAAGCCTTGAGACTTTCGCTTCCCACAGTCCGACTGGCTCCCAAAGAGTCCATGGATTTCAACGTAGATTAAGGACGTGGTTTCTACAGAAACGAGGGAGTGCAGGAAAGAAGCCCCCAGACAGTCCCTTCGCAGCAGAGCTTCCTTCGAAATGGTGCGGAGGCCCCTGGGAAGTGATGGGAGCAGCGGGGACCAGGGTCCAACCCCAAGGCCTTTTCTCCTGCAGGCCTGACTTATTGCAGGGAGTGAGCTCTCAGGGCCCGGCTCAGCACTGCCTGGCCCACTGTGGGCACAAAGCCTGACCTTTCTGACTCGGCAGCATTTGCCACACATGTTGCATGAATGTAAATGGCGGCAAAAGGTGGAGCCCGGCCCTGTGCAGGAGAACGCCATCTCCGGAACACTGTGCTGGTTGCTGCGAGCGGGTGCCTTCCGATGGGGCGACCCTTACATCTCAGAGGCAGCTTTACAAGCCAGGGAGAGATGCCCCAGCCATACAGGGTGAAGGGCTGGGGGACGATGATGAACCCACCAGACCCAGAGAAATCCCCTCTTGTCCCCCTTTCATTTCCACGCTGCTCAAATCCTTCTCTGTAGCAAGCATTTTACTTTCATCTGTAACCAACCATCTGCTCTTGCCGGGCTGCTGTCAGCTGTGTTTTGGCAGAGTTGAGGGGGATGGAAAGGCCACCGGGGGGGGGAGAGGGGGGAAGCAGCTTTAAAAATCATTACAACTTTAGAGAACTTTTTTATTACAGGTGGGAACTTATATTGATAGTTCTCGCTGGGCGATTCCCACGTGGAAGGAACTGACTCAGCAGCCTCCAGGAAAGCGAGGGAAAGGAATATTGAAAAAATCCCCATTCTTCATGCCTCCTTTCATAATCCCACCTGCCCCTTCCCCAGAGCACTTTGTTCTCCCTCCCCTTCCGCCCCCCTCAAAAACTAGCTGGCTGGTTGTGAGCTATACAGGACAAGTGTCAAACCAGGAGGTGAGAGACCAACAAGATGAATGGGGTGGGTATGCTAATCCACACCTCCGCTTTGCCTCCCATCACACAAAGGGCAGCTTAGTCGTAGCTGATTTACTTTAGATTTGAACAGAAGGTAAATTGGAAGCCATGAATTATCCTGAGACAGGCACGCCTGAGACTGATTCCCAGGTTTGGCGGCTTTGCTTCTTTCTTTCTGGTGGGATGCACGGTGAGACGATTCGTCTTCAGCAGGACATCCGAGCATTCATAGTCATGCCACTGCCATGTGTGTTTAGCACAGCAAAGCATGTTTGTCAGCCTGGCAGGGGCAGCCTACGATGCCCTGGCCGCCTCGAGTAAATGCAAAGGGCATTATGCAGATCCATCAGCTACCACCCATCCCGGGAAATTCCCTAGCAACCAGCAGCCACTACTGCTGGGAAATGAGGGAATGAACAGAACAGGCCAATTTATCAAGTGATCCATCCCCTGTCGCCCATTCCCAGCATGTGGCAGGCAGAGGCTTAGAGATACCCAAAGCATGGGATTGAGTTCCTGACCATCTTGGTTAATAGCCATTGATGGATCTATACCCCATGAACTTATCTAGTTCTTTTGAACTCAGTTACACTTTTGGCCTTCATAACATCCCCTGGCAAGGAGTTCCACAGGTTGACTGTGTGTTGTGTGAAGAAGTACCTCATGTTTGTTTTAAAACTGATGCCTATTAATTTCATTGGGTGACTCCTGGTTCTTATGTTATGAAGGGGTAAATAACACTTCTCTATTCCCTTTCTCCACACCATACATAGTTTTATAGACCTCTATCACATCCCTTCTGAATCGTCTCTTTTCTAAAATGAACAGACCTTATCTTTTAAATCTTCCCTCATATGGAAGCTGTTCCATACCCCTAATCATTTTTGTTGCCATTCTCTGTACTTTTTCCAATTGTAATATAGCTTTTTTAGATGAATTAACCAGATTGATTTAAAAAGCAACAGAGGGTCCTGTGGCACCTTTAAGACTAACAGAAGTATTGGGAGCATAAGCTTTCGTGGGTAAGAACCTCACTTCTTCAGATGCAAGTGATTGATTTAGTTGGTGTTGGTCCTGCTTTGAGCAGGGGGTTGGACTAGATGACCTCCTGAGGTCTCTTCCAACCCTAATCTTCTATGATCCTATGAACTTCATGAAGTATTCAAAGTGTGGGTATACCATGGTTTTACATAGAGACATTATGATATTTTGTGTTTTATTATCTATCCCTAACATTTCCTAACATTCTGTTAGCTTTTTGACTGCCATTGCACATTGAGAAGATGTTTTAAGAAACTATCCATGATGACTCCAAGATCTCTTTCTTGAGTGGTAACAGCTAATTTAGACCCCATCATTTGGTATGTATAGTTGGGATTATGCTTTCCAATGTGCATTACTTTGCATTTATCAACATTGAATTTCATCTGCCATTTTGTTGCCTGGTCACCCAGTTTTGTGAGACCCCTTTGTAACTCTTCACAGTTGGCTTTGAACTTAACTATCTTGAGTAATTTTGTATCATCTGCAAACTTTGCCACCTCACTGTTTATGCCTTTTTCCAGATCATTGATGAATATGTTGAACCGCACAGGTCCCAGTACAGATCTGCGGGGGGACCTCGCTGTTTACCTCTGTCCACTGTGAAAACTCACCATTTATTTCTACCCTTTGTTTCCTATCTTTAACCAGTTACTGATCCATCAGAGCACCATCCTTCTTATCCCATGACTGCCTACTTTGCTTAAGAGCCTTTGGTGATGGACTTTGTCAAAGGCTTTCTGAAAATCTAAGTACACTATATCCACTGGATCACTCTTGTCCCCGCTCTAAGAATGCAATAGATTGGTGAGGCCTGATTTCCCTTTACAAAAGCCATATTGACTCTTCCCCAACATATCATGTTCATCTGTGTAACTGATAATTCTGTTCTTTACTCAAGTTTCAACCAATTTGTCTGGTACTGAAATCAGGCTTTCTGGCCTGTAATTGCCAGGATCGCTTCTATAGTCTTTTTTAAAAATTGGCATTACATTAGCTACCCTCCAGTCATCTGGTCCAGAGGCTGATTGAAGCGATAGGTTACATACCACAGTTAGTAGTTCTGCAATTTCACATTTGAGTTCCCTCAGAACTGTTAGGTAAGTACCACCTCGTGCTGGTGCCTTATTGCTGTTTAATTTATCAAGTTGTTCCAAAACCTCCTCTATTGTCACCTCAGTCTGGGAGAGTTCCTCAGATTTGTCACCTGATAAGAATGGCTCAAAAAGAAAGGTACTTCCCAAACTCTCATTAGCGAAGGCTCAAAGCACCTCTGAGATCCACTTTCTCCATCACAGGATGCTAATCTCACTCAGGGGTCTGACAGCACCGGGGGACCAATTCTCCACTGCCTTGCCCCTTGTTTATACCCGTGGAAAGGGGGTCTGAAACATTCTGGCCCCGCCATTTGTCCCAACGCTGCATTCACATATGCTTGCCCCTCAAACATTTCAAGCCACCTGTCAAGGCTGTATCCCCACTTTGAACTTTAGGGTACAACTGTGGGGGCCTGCATGAAGACTTCTAAGCTTAACTACCAGTTTAGATCTGGTCCTCTGCCACCATTCCCAAAGCTAATTTCCCTTCCCTGGGAAGCCTTGAGAAACCTTTCACCAATTCCCTGGTGAATACAGATCCGAACCCCTTGGATTTTAAGACAAGGAGAAATTAACCATCCCCCTCCTTTCCCCCCACCAACTCCTGGTGAATACAGATCCAAACCCCTTGGACCTTAAAACAAGGAGAAATTAACCATCCCCCTCCTTTCTCCCACCAACTCCTGGTGAATACAGATCCAACCCCCTTGGATCTAAAAACAAGGAAAAATCAATCAGGTTCTTAAAAAGAAGGTTTTTAATTAAAGAAAAAGGTAAAAATCATCTCTGTAAAATCAGTATGGAAAATAACTTTACAGGGTAATCAAACTTAAAGAGCTCAGAGGACCCCCCTCTAGTCTTAGGTTCAAAGTACAGCAAACAAAGATAAACACTCTAGTAAAAGGTACATTTACAAGTTGAGAAAACAAAGTAAAACTAAGACGCCTTGCCTGGCTTTTTACTTACAAGTTTGAAATATGAGAGACTTGTTTAGAAAGATGGGGAGAACCTGGATTGATGTCTGGTCCCTCTCAGTCCCAAGAGCGAACAACCCCCTAAACAAAGAGCACAAACAAAAGCCTTTCCCCCCCCAAGATTTGAAAGTATCTTGTCCCCTTATTGGTCCTTTGGGTCAGGTGTCAGCCAGGTTACCTGAGCTTCTTAACCCTTTACAGGTAAAAGGATTTTGGAGTCTCTGGCCAGGAGGAATTTTATAGTACTGTACACAGGAGAGCTGTTACCCTTCCCTTTATAGTTATGACACCACCACCTTTAGAAACTCTTTCCCTTAGGAACCTAGTTCTGGCCCTTTAAATAGCGGAGCTGTGTGAGCCACACAAATAATTTCTGCCTGGGGCTGAACTGCAGGTGACGCTTATGAGGAACTGGCTGTTTCAGTGTTAGACCCCGAAAATCCAGGGAAATTAGAGCTGGAGGCTTGGTACATTATTCACTTCCAGATTTTTCTGACAATGAATAGCATCCCCTTCCCACCGGTGCTCTGCTCCTGGGACTCAGGAGCAGATGGTGGGATGGATACTGGAGCTAATTACACAACCTGCTCCTGTGTAATACACAGCAATGCAGGACCTGCAGCCCCTGCACCACTCAGCTCCTGCCCAGCCGAGGCCAAATCGTTAGTCACAAAATCATGTTGTATCTAACGCATTTATCCAGTGCTTGGGTGGCTTTGTCCAGCAACTAGCCACCCTAGGGGATTGCAGCACTGACTACACAGAGCATCCTGCTGAACATCTGATCCACATTCAATCGGTCCCACATTCACTCCTCTGCACCATCCACTCCCAGATCTGATCTCTGCGCAGAGCAAAGCCCAGCAGAGAACAGCTCAGTGCATCTCCTGGCAGCTCATCCCCAGGGAGGTGACTCCCAACAGAGACCACCTAGGCATGGTCCCTACCAGCTCCATCGGGGAAATCAACTCCACACCAGACACTGTCTCAGCTCAGCCAGGCAACACACAGCAAAGACCCACGTCAATGTAACTCTGACCAAGGAGAAGTGACCTCCATCAAGACCAACTCAGGATGACTGCCGTGGTCTTAGTCAGGGGGATGACACTTTATGGCACCAACTTCAGATCCGGCAAGTCCTTGTCCACACCTTGCCTTCAGTAACAGGAGGACACACACACTCCAAATTGTGGGGCACTCAGCTATTAAGTGATGTCTACTGTAGCGTGGCAGATATAACTCAAACTACCTTGGGAGTCTGTCTGGGGTGAGAGTGAAATGACAGGGTCGCTCGCTTTGCCTCCTTAATAGATTCAGTAGTTTGCTCCACATGTGCAAAACAACCAAATAAATTCTCGCCCCATTTTACAGTGATTGCTGTAATCAGAGCCCAGCTCCGACTTGCTCTCGGGGGCTATAAATCTTGAGCTCAGCAGGCACAACCTCCAGGCGGATAACAAGAATGATTGGACTTGATTCCACCTCTTATTCTAATTTCGGATGGCTCAGACAGAATCCCCCACAGGGATGCTAAATACACCATCTAATCACAGCTCCTCAATTGCTCCCCAAGTTGCTAGGGCACCACGGTTCCATGGCAATGAACAGGGCACCCTGACACCGTCACCAGCCTTCCGCTTTCCAGCAGCCCTGTTACCCAGCCTCGCTTTCCACTCTCTCTCTCTGTCCCTTTACTGTTTCCAAGTTAGTGTCCTTTGGACCATCGTCTTTATTTTTTAATCAGAAAAAACGGGACTCGAATCAGAAGCCAGCATAGCAAATGTTAAGGAGAGGAACAAATGTTTAACGTAGAAAGAGGGTGAAGCAGAAAAAGTATCAAAAAGAGGCAATGCCAGCCTGACGCCCTCTCCTGCGGGAACCTCTCTCTGGAATTGAAAGGGGCTTGGAAGGGTTTTTAGTGACTGTGTTTTCCCATCTCCAGTCCTGTGCAGCCAGCCAGGCAGTCAACTAGGGCTTGGTCCAAAGTCCATTGAAATCTGGCCCTCCCTACTCATTAGGGCATTTCTTCAGAGAGAGGTGGGTAGAAGTGTGCACTATTTCCCAGCTGAGAACACTGCAAGCAGGATTTAAAGGGGAGAGGAGGTAAAGCCCCCAAACTGCAGCAGCTGCCCCCCGTGTTGTGACTCCTCTCTCACTGGCTGCATTTGCAGGCTTGTTCTGGATGATAATAATTCGTATACAGCAATTCCCATCCATAGGTCTCAAAGGAAGGTCAGTAGCATTGTCCCCATTGCACCAATGGGGAAACTGAGGCATGGAGCAGTGAGACAAAATTGCCCAAGTTCACCCATCAAGTTAAGGGCAGAGCAGGAGTAGAACCCAGGTGCCCCAGGCCAGCCCTCTAGCCACTGAGCCATGCTGCCGCTGCGTTTCTCAGCAGCATTTGCTCGTCCTTTTCAGCCCATCCTGCTGTGGGTGTGTGAGCTGCTGCACTTGTCAGGGGTCAATAGAAGAAAGCTGCTCCCATCTGGGAGCGATAATCACAACCTGCCCTTCACGGAGGATCTCAAAGCACCTCACAACCCCTCTGAGAGGCAAGTCAGAAGCACTAGCTCTGTTTTGCAGATGGAGAACCTGAGACTTGCCCGTGATCAATGGAAGAGCAGAGACTAGCACCTGGAGTCCCGACTCCCAGTCCCCTGCCCTGCCCAGTAGATTTTAGCGATATAGTTTCTGACAATATCCCTTGCCATGCAGCCCCTTGTGCAATCTTCTGTTTGTCAGAAAACCCTCTCGTGACCCTGGTATTCCTGAGCAGTTCATCCTGGTGGGCTATGACACAGGGGAGACGTGGGGAGCAGGTTTTCTCTTACATTATGGCTTTGTCTGCACAAACCTTTTATCCCTGTGGTAGCAGAGGTGGCAGCACAAGGCAGTTGTAGCTGCAAGTGCTTCTACCTCCATGTCAGATTGACCTGCCCGGGTTAGGGAAAACACCGGCACCCGGGCTAGGCCGGCATCTCCACGGTTGCTAAGAATGGTGGTGCTGCTCCAGGGAGAGCCAGGGGGGAATATTTTAGGGTTGAACCGCTAATCTGTTTGTTGAGGGCTCCTGGCTCTAGCTAACTGCAATCCTTTGCTATGGCCATTCCAGCAGCTCCGTTGCAGCGCAGTTCCGTGGGAAAACACTTCTATTTTTCAGGAAGCCTCTTTCTCTCTCTTCCTCGTAGGGTCTAATGACCTCATTTAAGATCTTTTCCTGCCCCCTCCCATCCCTCCCGACAGTTAATCTGCCTCATTCAAAAGCACTTCTAAGATCTGCAAGGTGGTGTGTGGGTTTGTTTGTTTCAGGACTGGCACCTCAGTCGCTCTGCTCCTCTCTTGCTCCTGCTCTCTTTGAACAAATCGCTCCTCTTGCAGAGGCCTGTTGTTTAATTTTGCCAAACACTGAGTCGCACCCTCCTGTTAATTGGTTTTGCCTGTCTTTGTGCATTCCGTTAAATGAGAAAACGCCACACATAAAATTTTAATTTTGAAAGCCGCCTTGTTTGTTTTATATTGAAATTACCCGTGCCGATCCGGCCCGTGGAAACAGACGCAGTCTCGTTTCATTAAAATCCTCTTTGTGCTGTTAAAAAGCAGCAGAAATGAGATAAAAAGTGGTGGGATTTTAAAGGCACATGAAAGCGGCCGTGATAAATCCATGTACTGTGGAGGATCAAACCCAGCGCTGGGCTTCTGGAGAGTGATGATATTGGAGGGAAAACTGGGCTGCCAATTGGGCACCAACACAGAGGCTTTTTGAACATCTGTCTACAACTGCCTTCCCACGACTGAGGCAGCTTTTACACTAAGAGACGGATTAAATAATGACTCTGCCTAGCTCTGGGCCACGGCATCCGTAGCTCAGAGAACCCAAGCCAAAGTCTGGGGAGCCCAGCTGTGGGGCCCAGGGAGTGAGGAGCAAGGCCCATAGGGCCCGAAGTGTGGGGCCCAAGGGGCCTAAGCGGCCCAGGAAGGGAGGCCCAAGAGGCCCAGGGAGTCAGGCACGAGGCCTGAATCTGGTCCCCGCACATCCTGCTGATCCACTCCCCTTACTCAATAGCACCTTCTGCAGCCAGACACCAGAACTGCACCAATACACTTCGATCTATAAACACATCTGGTGAACAACCACACTCCCATTGACAAAAACAGTTCTAAACCCTCCTGCTTCAGGGCATGACCAACTTCTAATGAACAGTGGTCCGAAAGGAACTCCTGTACTACTCCCAACGGTAATTTCCTTTCTCTGAAGCAGCGGGTTCTGGCCACTATCTGAGACAGGATACTGATCTAAATGGACCCCTGATCGGAGCCAGTCTAGTGATTCCGATGTTATTAAATATTCCACGGTTAGACAACTTTAATGTTTAGGCTGAAAAATAGAGCCCCAAAACATAGTGACTCATCATCCTGTGAAAATGTAAAACAAACTTCCAGCCCAACACTTAACAGCTTAATTTCTTTCTCTCTTTTTCCTTCGTATTAATATCGGAATGCCTCTCTTTTTCTGTTGATTTTCAATATTCTAATGTAACCCCTGAATCGCTATTCAGCTTTCCTGAATTTTTCCACCCACTGCCATTTAAAAGGTCATTTAATTATTATTACAAAGAATTACAGAAAGATTGAAAATTGTCTAAATGCCTTAAGCTGCAACAGGTTATTAGGCAGGGATTTTTTTTATATAGCCAAGTTAAATGGATTAATATTCTCTGCTTTGCACTAAGCTAGGCTCAAAGGGGTTTTAGCGACACTCATGTCATCCCATTGATAAAGCTTCACGGTGGTATCAGTGCTTATTTGAAAAGGTGAATGCTTGTCAATGAGACAAGGAGGCTGAGAGAATATCTTTTATTGGACCAGCTTCTGTTGGTGACAGAGACAAGCTTTCTAGCTACACCGAGGTGGGAAAGGTACCCAGAGCGTCACAGCTAACTATAAGGTGGACCAGCTTCGTTAGTCAAAGTAGTTAACACACATTCTAAGAGACCATTCAAGGTGAAGTGGCCAATTAACATATGTGCAGTCGTAGGACAAAGAAGAGCAGGGTTAATGGATTACAGATTGTTGTAATAAATGAGCCATAAATCTAGTGTCTTTATTAAGACCATGATTTTTAGTGTCTAACAAACTTATCTTCCCAGCTCGTCTGAAGGTGTTGTGCAGGTTTCCTTTGAGGATAAGGACTGAGAGGTCAGCTATGGAGAGATCACTTTGTGAAAAGTGTTCACCCACAGGAGATAGGATGTTTTCGTCTTTTATCACTTTTCCGTGTGAGTTCACGTGAGACTGTAGTGATTGTCTGGTTCCACTCCCATAGTTGCTATTGGGGCACTTAGTTACTGGCTGAAGTATACCATGTGTTGTGCTAGGCACGGGTAGGTGCGTTATGGGGGGTACTAATCATTGTAACATTGGAGAGATGTCTGCAGGTTTTGCATCTGTTGTTCTGACAGGGTCTGATGCCACTTTGAGTTGGTGTGTGCTGGTCTGTAGGGAGCTTGCTTCTGACAGTGAGCCTGGAGAGGTTGGGGGGTTGTTTGAAGGCTGGAAGAGGGGGTTCGGGAAAGATTTCTTTCAGGATGGGGTGCCATCGAGTTCAGGTTGTAGTTGTTTAATTATGCCCTGTATGGGTTCCAGCATGTGGTGGGAGGTGACAATTAGGGGTGTGCGGTCAGAGAGGGTTTTATTTCTGTATTGAAGCAGATTCTCTTGGGATATTTGGGTGGCCTGTTCCATGATGTGATCTACTTCTCTGGTGGAGTGTCTTTGTTTGGCAAAGGCGGTTTTGAGTGTGTTAAGGTGTATATCCTGGACTTTCTCCTTGAAGCATATTCTGTGGTATCTGAGTGCCTGGCAGTAGATAAGGGATTTCTTGGTGTCTTTGGGGTGGCTACTGGATCTGTGAAGGTAGGTGTGGTGATCAGTGGGTCTCTTGTATAGAGTTGTCTGTAAGGTTCCATTGCTGAAGCTTAGTGTGGTGTCCAGGAAGTTGATGTTGGTGCAGGAGTGTTTGAGAGAGAGTTTGATGGATGGGTGGCAGTTGTTAAAGTTGGGGTGGAAATCCATGACGGAGTTTAGGTCGTCTGTCCAGAGGATGAAAATGTGTCAGGTATATCATTGGTTTCGATGTGTATTTGTCAGAAATTCTTCCTCAAGGTGGCCCATGAAGAGGTTGGCATACTGGGGTGCTTGTCAGTGTCAAGCTAATGTTACAGACCAGTCAGAGCGGGTACGTTTCCAGTGGGGTCCTGCAGGGATCGGTTCTTGGCCCTACGCTATTGAACATTTTTATTAATGACCTGGAAGAAAACATCAAATCATCCCTGATAAAGTTTGCAGATGACACAGAAATCAGGGGAGTGGTAAATAATGAGGAGGACGGATACAGAGCGATCTGAATCACTTGGTAAGCTGGGCACAAGCAAACAATCTGGGTTTTAATATGGTTAAATGTAAATGTGTACATCTGGGAACAAAGGATGGGTCCTGGGAAGAAGTGACTCTAAAAAAGATTTGGGATTCATGGTGAATCTGAGCTCCCAGTGTGATGCTGTGGCCAAAAGGGCTAATGCGCTCCTTGGATGCATAAACAGAGGAAACAAGGAGGTTATTTTACCTCTGTATTTGGCATTGGTGCAACCACTGCTGGAATCCCGTGTCCATTTCTGGCATCCACAATTCAAGAAGGATGTTGATCAATGGGAGAGGGTTCAGAGAAGAGCCACGAGAATGATTAAAGGATCCAAAAACCTGCCTTATTGAGATAAACTCAAGGAGCTCTATTTAGCTTAAGAAAGAGAAGGTGAAGGGGTGACTTGATGACAGTCTATAAGTATCTACATGGGGAACAAATATTTGATAGTGGGCTCTTCCATCTAGCAGCGGAAGGTCTAACACCATCCAATGGCTGGAAGGTGAAGTTAGACAAATCCAGACTGGAAATAAAGTGTACATTTTTAATAATTAGCATAATTAACCACTGGAACAATTTATCCAGGGTCGTGGTAGATTCTCCATCACTGGCAATTTTTAAATCAAGATGGGATGTTTTTCTAAAAGATCTGCTCCGGGGATTATTGTGGGGCAGGTCTCTGGCCTGTATTAGCCAGGGGGCCAGTCTAGATGATCACAATGGTCCCTTCTGGCCTTGGAATCTATGGAGCTCATCACGGCAGTCACCAGAAAATAGCACTGGCTCCACCGTTCCACCACGAGCCAGCCCGATCCAACCCCCCCTGCGCCGGCCCCTGCAGGGCAGGGCTCCCTCTCCATAGGAAGATTCCAGGCCTGCTGAGTGCCTGATTATTTTTCTCTCTGTGCAGGTGGGTGTCACACTGCTATCTGGACCTCCAAGGCCACAGCTGCTACCACATTATTTTCACAGCATTGCCCTGCCCAATCTGATGCAAGAGGCCGACAATGTGAATAATGTCAGCTGTGCACCTGGTGAGACACGAGATAACAGTGGCTGCCCCCTCTGATGCGGCAGGGGAAAGCAGTTCATGAAACAGAGCGGCATGCAGACGCAGGACTAGATGGCCTGGAAGGTGGAGGCAGGATACATCACTGCCTGACACTTTGCGTCACCCGTTCCACCTGTGCAAAGTAGGCATGAAACACTCCTGTTGGGGGAGAGGGAATCCTGATCAGGAGGTGTTTTATCCCCACCATGTACAGGTGGAAATGACAACACAAGGCGCCTGGCAGCAGAAAATCAGGCCCCTTGTTTCTCAGCAGTGGGGCTCACCCAACAGATTTAGGCAAATTCCACTGATTTCATTTCTGTGCCGGTGAGGAGAAGATCTGCTACAAGCTCTGGGCTGCTTTCCCCTGAGAGTCAGGGAGCATGCTAGATGAATTGAGTTTGGCCTTTGATTTCCAGCCTGGCTTTTGCTGTTCTTTCCAGGTAGATTAGAGATTTTTCAGAACAGCTTGGGGGCTGGAGCTGTATGGCAGGCAGGTTTTGAACACCTCTGCGGGGGAATGGTGGCACTCCAGGCTCATTGGGGGACTTAGAAGCCAAAAATCAGACCTGTCTACCCTTCTACTTGCAATAGGCTCTCCCTTCACTCTCTCCCCAGCTCCAGTTGGCTCCCAGATTGGAGGCAGATGTTTAAAAGTATGTTTCCCAAACAAAGCAAGCAGCTGCAGAAATAGCCTGACGTGGATTGAGTGTGTGACACTTCACTTCTAGCACGGGGGATGTTTGGGACCTCATGGGGGGGGTGCTAGTGTCTCCCAGAGGGGAGGGCTGGGTGCTCAGACTTCGTTGAATCGAGGCGTTTCCCTTAAACTCTGCCTCAATATTCATTTGGAGCAGCTGCTTCAGGTCTTAAAGGTTCCCTCTCTTCTCAAGCTCTAAGCTATTCCCACCTTCACCTCACTAGGACCTTGCCCGGTCCTCCCATTAAACCCTTATCAGCTATTCAAATGGATAGTAATTTTCAGTAATGCCCTTGGGTTAAGGGCTTTAGTCTAATTTTCTGTGCCTCTAAACAGCGTGACACACAACCACACACAGCAGAACACGGAAAAGTCTGGTTCTGCTGTCAGCAGGGAGCCTCTCCTGGGTGAGACAGCTGGGCTGCCCAGGCTGGAAAGCATCTGAAGCAAATGCAGATCCCTGCCTCAGATTTTTGTTCCCTGGGACCTTGTTTGCACTAGGCAATGTTTGCTAGTACAATATGCCCCACTCCTACCCACCAGAGGCTGCAGTGCTGGGAGCCATGGTGCAGAGGAATGGGGCCTGAAGGGCTGATGGCGACAGTCAGAAGTGTTATAAACAATGTCCTAGGACAGGTGTTGCAATGATAAACTAGATACAACCTTCTGCCTGACATTAATTGCACAGACTGGACTATCTGTTGCTGCAGGGGGATCCCAATGCAGGACACAACAGCACAGCCTAGGCACAAATGATACCTGAGGTTTTCAAGCCAATTTTGGCGCACTGGGAAGGAGGGGATGTGTGCAGTGGAAGTAGGTGAGTACACGAGTCCGGCGGCTGCTGCACATGCCGCCCCCATGCCTGGACCAGGGGAGGGAGCGAAGAAATACTCAGGCAGGCAGCAGGGTGACATCGCACTCAGCCAGCCTGAGGTGTGTGAGGGTGGCGTTGTGGTAAGTCACCCTGGGGCAGTTCACGAGGGCTCAACGTGGGTCGGGGTGGCTTAGGAGAGCTTGTTTTATGTGTCAGAGAACCTCTGAGGAAAGGGGATTGGAGGCTAAATCCCACAAAGGGACTGGGAGCATTCTAGTAGTGGGGCTGCATAATAAACAGGATATAAATTGCATGTGACCATCCCAAATTCTGTTGTTTAAACACCAAGTGAGCTCATTTGCCAGGCTGCTTCCACCCCAACCTCTCTCCTGCTCTGGTTACACTGGCAGAGGGAGGCTGAACCAACTGCAGGTCTGTGGAGCAGCAGAGACACCCAGTGCCTGGCTAGGGGCATCACTGGTTCCTAGAGCCTGGCTTCCTCCCATGCACCGATTTTAGCCTGCACCGTGTGAGGTGAAATTTGGGCACCAGATCCTGGCTCTCCCCTGCCTGATCCCTTGTGAGTCATTACAGACTGAGTGCCAGCTGGGTACACCAGGCTGAGTGAGGAGTGGAGAATTCTGATCCAGGGGTATTTTAACTCCACTTTGCACCGGGGCAGATGGCTAACCAGGGGTGGAGAGTCACAAACAGCGAGGCGTCCTTGTGGCACCTTAGAGACTAACACATTCATTTGGGCATAAGCTTTTGTGGGCTAGAACCACTTCATCCGATGCATGGAGTGGAAAATACAGGAGCAGGTATAAATACATGAAAGGATGGGGGTTGCTTTACCAGGTTTGAGGTCAGTCTAACGAGATAAATCAATTAACAGCAGGATACCAAAGGAGGAAAAATAACTTTTGAAGTGGTAAGAGAGTGGCCCATTACAGACAGTTGACAAGAAGGTGGGAGTAACAGTAGGGAGAAATTAGTGATGGGGAAATTAAGTTTAGGTTTTGTAATGACCCAACCACCCCCAGTCTTTATTCAGGCCTAATCTGATGGTATCCAGGTTGCAAATTAATTCCAGTTCTGCAGCTTCACGTTGGAGTCTGTTTTTGAAGGGTTTTTTTGAAGAATTGCCACGAAAGCTTACGCCCAAATAAATGTGTTAGTCTGTAAGGTGCCACAAAAACTCCTCGTGGTTTTTGCTGATACAGACTAACACGGCGACCCCTCTGACACTGGTCTCTATAGAGAGGCTGCAGATGAGACTTTCTAAGTCCGTTTCATTTATTTGTTTACCTTGTTTAAATCATCATAAAAAGCAGCTTCCTGAACAAAGCGTGTGAGCCTCACAAAAAGGCTGCGACAGCCTGAGGCTCTTAGCCCCAAGGCGAGCATGAGGCTTGGTGGTGACAGGGCGGGTGGGAGAACAGACCATAGGAGCTGTTGTCCTTAGGGGCTGGCAGTTTGGAGGTGGGGGCTCTGTCTGTGTTTTGGGTCCTATCAGGAGCGGATGGCTGGGGCTCTGGAGCAGCAATGCGTAGGACTGTGAGAACAAGTGACCTCGCTTTCTCTATGGCCTTAGTCTCGGCTTATCAGAGCAGTCTGTATTCTTCAGCTTTCCTGGTCCATTGTCTTCAGTTCAGGACTGTCCGGCTGAGTGTTGGTCCAATCAAAGCTACTGTCTCATCCACCTTGTCTCTCTAATATCCTGGGATCAACACGGCTACAACGGCACTGCATGTGGCTGAGTGTTTTACATTTTCCCTTTGAAGTCCTTAGCTCCCCCGAAGCCTGTGCCCTTTGTTTCCTGCTTGAACTTTATCATGACACCCTGCCTTGCAGGATAAATAAATTCTCCAAAATGCTGGAGGCCAGCTTTGCAGGTTCCACCACATAAAAAGTCACTCTTAAAACTAAGTATCAACCTCACTTGCATCTGAAGAAGTGAGGTTCTTACCCACGAAAGCTTATGCTCCCAATACTTCTGTTAGTCTTAAAGGTGCCACAGGACCCTCTGTTGCTTCTTAAAACTAAGTTACTTTGGTGTCCCGGAGTCTGTCACTCTGGGACGGGGTGGGTAAACTGCAGGCTGTGTCTGGCCTATCAGGCCTTTTAATCCAGCCCTTGAGCTCCCACCAGTGAGCGGGGTAAGGGGCTTGCCCTGCTCCGGCGCTCCAGCTGGGGAGCGGGGTCAGGGGCTTGCTGCGTGCCTCCTACACGTAGGGGCAGCCAGTGGTCTCTCTGCATGCTGCCCCCACCCCAAGCGCCGCCCCCCGCAGTTCCCATTGGCTGGGAACCATGGCCAATGGGAGTTGAAGGGGCTGTGCCTGCAGACAGAGCAGCGCACAGAACCACCTGGCCGCGCCGCCGCATAGGAGCTGGAGGAGGGACATGCCACTGCTTCCAGAAGCTGCTTGAGGTAAGCGCCACCCGGAGCCTGCACCCCCTGAGCTCCCCCACCCCCGTGCCCCAGCCCTGATCCCCCTCCAGCCCTCCAAACCCCTCGGTCCCAGCCCGGAGCACCCTCCTGCACCCCAATCCCCAATTTCGTGAGCATTCATAGCCCGCCATACAATTGTTATACCCAGATGTAGCCCTCAGGCCAAAAAGTTTGCCCACCCCTGCTCTGAGAGCTTCCCCCAAAGGGTGCCCATGCCAGTGACAGCCAGCCAGCAGGAAGAATAAAGAGGAACTGGGGAGCACTGAGCAGAAGATTCGGGGCAGCTGCACATCCTGAGCAGGACCCAGTCAGCAAAGGCAGATTGAGTTTTGCTGGAGTGAGATCAGGCCTCTGGATTGTAGCACGGACCCCACCTGGCTCCGGAGCTGGGGCTAAGCCAGCCCTGACTACCAGATGATCTCACCTGAGAGGAATCCCTCGATTCCAGCCCAAGAGGCAGCAGAAAGCTGCAAAGGGGGGTTGTGGCTGAGAGGGGAGCTGCGCCTGCCACAAGCAGGAGGCCTGGCAGTCAGACGATCAGGAGCAAAACAGAGGCTGAGCCAGAACCTCAGGGAGGAGGGGCTGAGTGGAAGATTTGTTTTTGTCTTTGCTGTTGGAGTTTTGTGAATAAAGGAGCCAGTCCCAAGAAGGGCAGTGATTGGATGAGAGATGGTGGGGTTGGTTAACGGAGCCCTGAAGAAGGGGGAAACAGAGGCAGGGCTCTGCAGAGCCAATCTCTGGCTATGAGGGGGCACGTGGGTGACAGTCAACTCTGTTGCAAGCAATCATAACCATGCTGATTTATATTGCTATAGAATCTTTCTTCCTAAAGGATCAGCCGGCACTTTAACACACTCAGGCAATGATTCTGCAGCTGCTCCACACATGGGATTTCCACTCACTTCCAGGGCAGATCAATGTGCAGCATAGCTGCAGAATCAGGCCCATTTACAAACTAATATACTAATTCCCACTATTAAAATGCAGCCCTCAGTGGAATGGAAAGTAGCTGCTCTTTCACAGCTCACAGAAATGTCGCACATCTGTTTAGGAAAAAAGGTTAAGACAACTCCTCTATCCACTGAGCACTGAGCCAGACGATGTATTTACCTGAACAGGAACATGGACAGGCCTTAAGAAGGTTGTGGAACAAGTGGAAGCTATTGGGTTTTTCATATGAAGGGTGCACAAGTGACAATTCAAAGGGAAGGTTTCCTTTCTGCACACCTCTGATATAGAAAGATAATGTGGTAAAATGTATCTTACCTTAACAGCTGCTGGGAGATGGCATTAACGGGGCATCAGGTTGGCAGTAATGGATTGTCGATTATACCATTTTCCACCCCAAGGTACAAGTCACGGCCGTGTGTGTCGAATGATCAGAAAGTTTTGTGCAAATTGCATCACCTTGTATAGTCCACTAGGTGGAAGGCTGCGCACACGCGGATTGGAAACCTGGTAGCACACCACAGGAACTTCCACATTCCATTTGTGCTTTTACAATTAATTTCAGTCACGTTGCCAAACAAACGCTTCTCAAAGGGCGCAATGCAGTCGGGTTTCCCCACACACACACTGCTTGGCTGCAGAGCTAAATCACTGAGTCCTGTGCGTAGGAGGGGGCTGTCGAAGGTTTGCCAGGTCTGACCCTGAAGTCAGTTCTGATAGACGGCAGAGCTCACGTAGCTGCTCTTGGTGTTTTGGTCGTAGGGTGACCGGACGTCCCGATAAAATTGGGACCATCCCGATATTCAGTCGTTTGTCCCGCATCCCGACGGATGTATGGTCGGGACGCCATTTGTCCCGATATTCTGGCTCGGGGCTTTTTTTTTTTTTGCTTCAGCGGCGCTCTGGACCTGCCCCCCCCCCCCCTCCATGTGTCCTGATATTTTGTTCACGTCATCTGGTCACCCTATTTGGTCATGACCTAGTTTATCTTCTCCTACCTGCTGGTAACGGCCTCTCTTGATTTTCCTGTCCTACCCCAGGCGTTGTGTTTTGAAATGAATGCATAGCTCGTTTGGTGCATCTATCTAACAAGATTTCAGGACTGTCATTCTGTGGGTCACTCTGAAGCCTCGAACGCCTGTTGAGTTAGTG
The DNA here is from genome assembly GCF_028017835.1 of Emys orbicularis. Classification (NCBI taxonomy): domain Eukaryota; kingdom Metazoa; phylum Chordata; order Testudines; family Emydidae; genus Emys; species Emys orbicularis. The sequence continues at coordinate 1,999,941 of NC_088705.1, read as the reverse complement.
TGAAGCAATGGAAACAGCTCCAAGCATGGCTGAGAGCTCTCAGATTATCGCCATTCAACCATTGCTGGGATTCGGTTGTTACCACCCCGCCGTGTTTAAGTTCTCAAGCATCGGGGGCTTTTCAACACTTTGAGAATGACCCCCGACAACAGCCGGGCTTTTGCCTCGTTATCCTAGACCAGGGAAAGGCTCTTTGGGGCCTGTTGTCCTCTCACACTGCCGTAACCCAGGAGTCAGTTCACAGCACTGATCAGGCCAGAATTGCTGCTCTGCTCAGTAGCTGCTGGGTGCAGTCGTGTTGGGGAGGTGGCACAAAGAAGCCAGCTACAGCTCCCTGGTTACATGGCTGGTTCTAGCCTAGGGGCTGCTGAATGTGCCAGATACTAAAGGCCCCCTGGCCATCTACCAGCTAAGAACAGGAGCATTCCAGCCTCACCCCGTACACTGAATGTGCTGCATAAGAACTGGCTACTGCAGCTCTATGCCAGTTAGGGACTCCCCCGCCCTGTGGGAACCCCCCGATGGGAAAAGGAAGAGAAAATCTGGCCTGGCAGAGGTAGAGCCATGTGAAACCAGCCGAAGCGAGAGACCCGCTTTGTGGAAGGGAAGCTGTGTGTTATCACCCTCTCTGTGCCTCTGCGCCCTACCGCCAGAGCCAGGGGTGACGATAAGCATCTTGCTGCCTGCCTGCCAAACTCTAGAAATGAGCAAAGCCACAAAGAACTGGGTCTGCTTAGCAACCGTTCCGCCTTCAGTGTGAGGAGCCAGGCAATCAGCTCCTGGTCCCCGCATGCCAGCTCAATGCACTGTTGTGCTGACACAGACTGAGTCATGTCAGATATTGCCGCCCGCCCGCCTAGCTCTGCCTCTCCGCTGCCTCTGACATCAGGACCCAGAGAGGGGGGAGATCTGCTTACCGTATTTACATTTCTGCCCCCGGAGACACACATCCGGTTTGTGGGAGGGCCCTGAGGTGGGCAGCAGTGAAGCAACATTACTCAAGCAGACATCCGCTTGGCCCAATCGCAGCAGACACTGAGCTGGACTCACAGGTCCTCTTCGTCTGACAGCGCAGCTCTGGGCAAGAGGGACGGGTTTGGGGCTGGCAGGGAGGGTGTTCTTTCCATAAGAATGAGTTTCAATAGGAGAGTTCGGCTCTGCTGGGGTGTTCTGTGGGATTCAGGTCCTCTGGCTGGCTGTCCCCTGCAATTCAGGTTTGGCCGGGAGCTGGGAGCATCTTGGCCTCTGCAGGGAATTTGGAAGGAGGTGATGTTTTCCCTTACACCATGTGGGACAGCAAGCACCCTGCCTTTTTCCAAATGCCATCTCAGGACTCAGCTCTCCTCCCTGGTTGTTGATGCCGCACATGTCCTGTCTCTAGTAAATCCAGCCCACTGAGCATCTGCTACTCCTCAGCTTCTCTCTTTGCCTCCCCACATGCCCTTTGGCAGTGACAGATCCTCCCTGCTATCCACATAGTCTACTGATATTGCCCCGTATGAAGTGTCAGACTATTTCCCAACTCGAGCACTTCTGTCCAAGTGACTCTGTGCCTGGCGTTGCCTTCCCCATGTTTGTTTTTAACAGCATGCAGCAGGGACCAGTCTGAGGTCCTGCACAGCACAGACCAGCCATTCCACTCAGTGATTCCTGCGTTGGCAGAAGTTATTTGTCTCTTCTGTGTAAGTAATGCTCTCCAGCCCATGACGAGAGGACAGGCCTGCAGCCTAGCCGTAAACAAAAGCTGCTAAATACTGGACATTCTCAGATGTAGGCGTTTTGTATTTCCCAACTTGGTTCCACTGCTACTGCTCCCCTCCATGTGCTGGCATGGATGAGTCAAGGATTAGGTGACAGGGCCCAGGCAGTGAGGAAGGAATGCGTCACAAGCTGCTGGGTGAAAGCATGTCTCAGTGACTCACACACTGAGGAGTTCCTGTTCTCAGGGCTGGAGATGAAACATAACAAACCGCAAGCAAACAGTGTAGGGTTGCGCGCCCGTCTGCTTAGGCAAAATTCTACACTTCAGGTATTTGGCACGTGTCCAGGCACCCCAGAAACACTCCTGCAGGTGACTAACTCTGGTGCGACACAATGCACTCCTTCTTTCCCTCCTATCAGTGAGCCAATCTTTGCTCCCTCCGCACTCCATGCACACACCTGGAGCCTGACGCAGCATCCCTTCCTCAGCTGAGCAGCACTTACTCATGCGAACAGTCCCATTCAAGTCAGGGTGTAAGTGGGGCAGGATCAGCCCCTTCTCAGGAGTTCTACAGAATGCTTTGCCCACTACTCAGAACTTGGAGCAGAGCAAGCTTCCACCTCATCAGTGAGTGACAGAGCAGGAACTGGGGACACCGCTAGCTGTCCTTGTTTAGGTTACAATCCCACTTCCCTATGCTCAGATCACAGACACTAACAAACTTTTCCCCACCAAGTTGCCTGAGAGTCTCCACACCTGAGATCTTTCTCCAATGTCCCTCTGGTTGGATTTTCTTTACAGACCCATTGGTCATTTTTTAACACAACTCCTCTGAGTTCCTGCGTTGACGGAGAGGAATCAGAACTCATCCATCATTATCCCCTTTGTTCAGTTATTTCAGGGATGCTGCATTTTCATTTTCGCAGAACAAAAAGTTTCCATTTCCTAGAAGGATTTGTTTTTTCTAAAGGCCAGTGTTCAGGGACCAGCACAAATCCTCATCTCTTCTGGTTACGCTGATTGGGCCGAAATATCCTGTGATCTAGTGAAAGATCTCATTTAAACAATCAAATATTTGTTCAACAAAAACTGTGTTCTCTGATGCCTTTAGCTCTGCACTACTAACATCTCCTAGGCGTTTCAGGGCATACGGTATATCCATGATTAGAAACTGCAGCCAACCAACACGTGGACTTAGCAAACGACAGGGACATTTCTGTGATAGGAGGCTATCGCTGATATTTTGCAGCAGATGTGCAGCATGTAGGAAGGAGGTAGCACAACAATATAGTGGCTGGTGTTAGAGGGACACTTGTGCAACCAGTTTGTTTTCCCCCACCAATTATTAGCAGAGAGTGTTGCTTGCGTGGGCTTTCTGCTCTTTAACTTTGCGGCAGTGTATTGCCGATTACCCAGTGAGTCCGGGAGATTTCTCTGCTTCAGGAAGAAAAAGTCATTGCTTGGAGAGCAAAAGATCCCAATACTTGATAAACAAGTTCACAGGACAAAATAAATGCTAACTTGGCAGCTCTGAATGCTGAAGTCCTCTGATTAACCACAGAGCAGGTACAGCCTGGCAAGGGCAGGGGTAGCTTTCCCCACACGCTGTCTCCTGCCAAGGTGCTAGCTCGGAACGTAAAGAGGACCCCTGCTAGAAGGGGGAGGGGGTTCAGTCTCCGTGGCCCATTCAGTCCGTGGACTCTCAGCCAAGATGGCCAATAAAGGGGCTAGTAAACATGATTTGTATGGTGGAGTTGAGGACTTAGGAACTGGACTGACAGCCCTAATGTTGCTATTATGTCCTTTGACCTTTGTGCTGCACCCTGAGCCCCTTGCTGCACTGGGGGAGGTCTAACACATTAAACCAATAGTTACGATACTCGTTGCTTTACATCTCCACAACACTTCGAGTTATTAACCTCAGAACCCGGGTGTGGTAGCTCAGTCTCCTCATCCCTAGTAGATTGGCTTGGAATTCACAGGCTCAAACTGCTGCTCCAAAATACAAATGCAACAGGGTCCGACTGTTCCTAAGGGTTTACATTCTGTGTCCTGTTAACCTCCAACAACAACATGAATTTCTAAGGGTGAAAAAGACCTGTGAGGTGATAGCTTGATTCCTCGAGTAAGCGCACTTGACATAACATAGGGTGTTACTAAAAGGGCTGTTGCTCCGCGGAAGTAAGTCAGCACTTTTGCAATTTAACAGTTGTCATTCACAGGCCCAGAGTCTGCTATTCTGCAGGGATCGGCAACCTTTGGCACGTGGCCTGTCAGGGAAATCCGCTGGTGGGCCGAGACGGTTTGTTTACCTGCAGCGTCCACTGGGCGCGGTTCGCTGTTCCAGGCCAATGGGGGCTGCGGGAAGCGGCGCGGGCCGAGGGATGTGCTGGCCGCCGCTTCCTGCAGCCCCCATTGGCCTGGAACGGCCAACTGCAGTCAATGGCAGCTGCGATCGGCCGTACCCGCGGACACGGCAGGTAAACAAACCGGCCCAGCCCGCCAGCGGATTTCCCTGACAGGCTGCCGATCCCTGCTATACTGAGTAGTACCTAAGGTTTTGCCTAGCCTAACTAAACTAACTGGTGTAGACACAGTGGAATAAGCTATTCCATTATAGCTATTCTGACCTAGCTCTCTGTGTGGACAATCTATTCTGAATAAAAGTGACTTTATTCTGGAATAATAACTCCACTTTGTGAAAGTACTAGACAAGGCCCTACTCTGGAAGGAGCTCTCAGGCTACTCAGGGAGTAAGGTGGTACTCAGAGTGCTTGTGGAAAGCAGAATCTACTCCTTTATTGCCAGAGGTTAAAAAGAGAGTGAAATGTGCTGCTAGCTACAGCTGCCATCCAAAGTCGAGTCATCTTAATAAACTGCGTGGCTTGGTGTCTAGCTTTGCCTACCCTGCCCCCGTCACTCACAGGAAGCTCCTTATCAGGAAAGGCCCGTACATGTGCATTCTGCAGAGGGGATTTCCATACATCCTTTCTTGTGAATGCAAATATGCAAAGACAGGAACTAGAAACTAGCCCTAATTAACCTGCAACTGCCTCGGATGCAATTTATTCAGTGACAGCTGGAGGTGCACACACACCCTGGAAGAGGGGAGAGCGCCTCTGCTCAGCTGCAGAGCAATGTGCATTCTGCCTCCCCGGGATACAAGGCCCTACTGCAAAAGGTCCAGGATATGGATAGGAAAATGAGAACTCTTCTTGTTTGTTCCTGAACCAACAAACAGGTGCATGCATGCTGCCATCACTGTTCTGCCTACATCAAGAGCTCCGGCTCTGAACTGAAACCTCTTACACCGGCTGTTTTCTAGGAAACTCGCTTCCAGAGATCAGAAACTTCAGTATGGAAGCAAAAATACATAAACCTAAATTCTGCATTGGGTAAAAGTAACATTATAAATCCAGACTGAGCCCATTGGTTTACAATCTGACCTTAGTTACAGCTTTGCCTCCTACGTGACCTCAGAGGCTGTTGCTTTTTTCAGGCTCACAACGTTTTCGATTAAAGGTGCTGAGCGCTGCGGTGTGCAGTCCACTCTCTCTACGCTTCTGAGGCTTCAGGTCAGCTCATTCCGATCCCCACTGTGTCTCCAGTTCGCCGAGTACACAAAGCTGAGTGAAGCGCCGCGAGTTCAGATGGTCCACTGAAATATTGGTATTTTTTCAATGGCTTCCTAGTCATTTCAGGATTGGCTTCATTCTTGAAACCATCCATGACCGACCAGCCAAGCTCATGGACTCTCATCCTCCTCCCATACTAGCTTCCTCCACACAACCTCAGCATTGCAGGTTCAAGAGCTTTCTCCCTTGCAGCTCTTGCCTTCTGGAGCAGTCTTGCTGCCTCATCACCTCTCTATTGTATCAGGGTGGATTTGATTTAAATCACTATTCAGGAAGACTCGATTTAATCATGGTTTTCTACATAAAAGTGCATTCTTGTTGGTTGCTATAACCTTAATACATATTCTTCACAACTCAGAGATGGAAGTAGGTTTCATTTTTAGAAGGTACACACTAGACATTTTTAAGTGATTTATTTTGAAAACTTTTCAGATTAGTTTTACAGCTATATCAGAAAATGAGTTATTGTTTGGTTATTTCATTTACCAAAGGTAACTGAAGCAGATATTTATGAAGTCATTGGGAGTTGAACTATCTCCAATTCAACAGGTTAATCATTAATATTTGGAGGATTTTCTTGCCATGCTGTATTAGGAGGAGAACATCACCAGACAGACATTTAAATTGTTTTATTTAACTAAAACAACAACGTTAAATATTCTGGATTTTTTTCTTCAACAGCAAACATAATATTTTAACAAAACAAGCGTATGTCCCTCACTTCTCACATTTATCTCCAGACTTCTTCTCCTTGTCCAGATCTATTCCGCCCCAACAATCTTCTGTTCATTGAACTTTTAGAGAGAGGTAAGGGATTGACTCTGTGTACACAAATTTGCAGAGGGACAATAGAGTTGAGGTCTGTTATTTCTCACCTCTACATATTATTTATTTATTTAAAAACATTTTTGCTGTTAAGCTGTGATGTTATTGACACAAACTGGGACCATATAGATCATTGTTGCAACCAAGGTCCTGCAGTGGCACCAAATCTTGTATAAAGGGGGTCAAATAAGGTGTCTAAGACAATGTTATGGTTTGCTGGTTATGATTATGCTCTCTGGGTGCATGTATCATTTTTGTATTTAAAGGTATAAGTATTGGCTCTATATTGTCTGTATTTCAAACTTGTGCTATGCTTCTGGGTGACACCCCAGACAGCTTGGCATCAGCACTGCCTAGCCTGCTTGATGGCCCACTAAGGACCATCAGCTATACAACTGACCCATTGAAAGAAGGCAGATACACTTTGTGAACTGCTGCAGCTCCTCCATCTTGTCTTCAATCCTGCTTCATACCTCTGGAGGGACTTTGCTACAAACTGAAGTTCTAAACAAAGGACTGAATGACCCATCCCAGCTGTGGATGTACTCCAGAGACTCGATTTGAACCTGCAGTTTATTCCATCACTGATACAAGCCTGAACCAAGAACTTTGCCATTACTGGATGTAATTGATTCCATTTAACCAATTCTAGCTCTCATCTATATCTTTTTCCTTTTATGAATAAACCTTTAGATTTTAGATACTAAAGGATTGGCAACAGCATGATTTGTGGGTAAGATCTGATTTGTATATTGACCTGGGTCCTTTCAGCTCGGGAGAACCTTTTTTTTCTTTTACTGGGGTATTGGTTTTCATAACCATTCGTCCCCATAACGAGTGGCACTGGTGGTGATACTGGGAAACTGGAGTGTCTAAGGGAATTGCTTGTGTGACTTATGGTTAGCCAGTGGGGTGAGACCAAAGTCCTCTCTGTTTGGCTGGTTTGGTGCCTTAATAGTAAAGGAACTCCAGCCTTGGGCTGTAACTGCCCTGCTCTAAGCAATTTGTCCTGAATTGGCACTCTCGGAAGTGTCCCACCAAAGCCAGCATCCGTTACACCAGCATGTTACATCTGGAGACACAAAGCCACAGTTTGAGAACTGCAAAACTAAGCATGTCTGATGGTATCTTCTAGACTGAGCAGTGAGTCACATTGGGTAGATAGAAAGATTAACCTAAATAATCTATTCAAAAGCCCCTGGAACCCCATGAACTATTGGAACTCATTTACAAAACTTTTCTTAAAGATTACATGAATATATTGTCTCATACTATAGAATTAGAATTTATAATCCCTATTCCATGATGAGATATCTTTGAGATATAATGTATCTTAATTAAAACTATCTTTAGATAGGTTTTTTCCTCAAAAAGAATATCAAAAAAATCCAATTTTTTTGATTTTTTTAAAAAAATCATTGATTTTTATCTACCCTGTCTTGTATCAAATCTCACAAAAGAAACAGCTTTGCCCTCTTTTAATTTCTCTCTCCCTCTGTTTATTTATCATCTAACTCTGGGAAGTGTGTGAAATCCATATAGTTGAAAAAAACAAAAACAGAAAAGCAAACCATGCACAGCACTCTCAGCCTGTTCTTCCCTCTGCTTGCCAGCAGGGGGTGCTGTTTGGCCAGTTTCCTTAGGGTACAGTCTGAACCAGCTGCTGCACGGCCCAGTTCTATGCAATAAGCGCTAACGTTTACCTACACAGAGGGGAAAAAATTGACTTTAATGTTTTTTCATCTTTATTATACATAAAGAAGGCCAGAAAAAAGGCATGTCCTCTTTATTTTGGGAGGTGCCTAGCAAACTTTTGGGTACTTTGATAAACAGTAATAATACGTGCTCTAATTTGCAACTTGCACCAGGGAGGGGAAATGGCCAGGCCTGCAGCTCTTCTTAAAATTTATCTCTAAATTATTAAACTCAGAATGTTACCAACTGGCCACATGTCTGAGAATTACCAGACAAAAGGGTTTTCTCAGCTGTGGCCTTTTATTTTATTTAAAGGGAATTTTGTAATGTGGTTTTATACCACCGTAGGTACTAAAATCATTGGCTACACATCCCTACCGAATTTCCCTTCTAAATTGTCAGCAGTGGCTTTTGCTGTTTCTAGCCCCACCTAACAATACAGAAGCATCCAGTTAAACAGTAACGGAATCCAGACAACAAAATCTAGAGCAGGGGTAGGCAACCTATGGCAATCAAGCTGATTTTCAGTATCAGAGGGGTAGCCGTGTTAGTCTGAATCTGTAAAAAGCAACAGAGGGTCCTGTGGCACTTTTAAGACTAACAGAAGTATTGGGAGCATAAGCTTTCGTGGGTAAGAACCTCACTTCTTGACATGCATCTGAAGAACTGATTTTCAGTGGCACTCACACTGCCCAGGTCCTGGCCACCAGTCCGGGGGGCTCCGCATTTTAATTTAATTTTAAATGAAGCTTCTTAAACATTTTAAAAACCTTATTTACTTTACATACAACAATAGTTTTGTTATATATTATAGACTTATAGAAAGAGACTTTCTAAAAACGTTAAAATGTATTACTGGCACGCGAAACCTTAAATTAGAGTGAATAAATGAAGACTCGGCACACCACTTCTGAAAGGTTGCCAACTCCTGATCTAGAGCAAAGGCTGTCCTTAAAGGACACCAGGAAGAAGAGTTACTCTGGCTAATGAGTACACTTGTTGTTGAGTCAAATCTTCCTTATTGTAAAATGATTTGCATAAAAACCAGGTGCTTTAAGAAAAAGACCGGTTTCTTCATCAACTGTGATTATTCTACAAATAAGTACCTTTGCCAGGTACTGGAAAGAGACCAAGGCACTGAAAGGGGAAAATATCAAGCAAATATGATACTGACTCTCTTTCTTAAACAATAGTTCATACTCCCTTCTTTCCACCCTCCAAAAATCACATACTTGTATAGCACACATCAAAAATCTAAAAATAAATTAATTACTAATGCAAGTTTTAAAATGCAACAAACAAATCTAAAGAACATTGTGCACTTATTTTGCAAAGCATTGGCTTTTTATTATCACTAAAATGGAATTTCATGATCAAGGATGGATATAGGACATGGAATTGCCTCCTTTCTCACATTTGCTGTGATTTCTAAATGAACTTCTTGTGGAACTGAACCATTTGGTCTTGGACATGTCTAAAATGCTTCTGTCATAACTGTAGTTTTCCTTAGCTGGCTGCATCATACTCTATAGAAGTAATAGCACCAGCTCAGCAGGGTAAATTGTAGTCAGTGGCTTCCAGAACCTGTGCCATATTATGTAAACGTGAAAACTTTGAAGAGACTCAAGTGTCTGAGAGTAAAAACACAGCAACCACACAAAAATGTAGAAAAATGGGCTGGAAAGGAGAGGCAGCAGAGAAATGTAAAGCACTTGAGCTATCTCAGATGTGGACACACCACCACCTAAAAAATGGGCTGAAAAACTCAAATACCCTGAAGTAATGATCACTAAACTATTGAGGAAGAACAAGGAATTTGTGATGGAGCAAAAGGAAGTCTAATGTAGGAGTGGCAGAAGAAAACATGCCAAAGCAACAGATGGGTCCATGTAGCTTTAGGATTTCAATCTGCACAGGTTGCTGGAAAAATACCTGTGGAAGATCACATAGCACCAGGAAGATCCAGCTGTCTGATTTGAAAATGCTGCTCCCTGCCCCTCTCCCGCAAATGTGGCAACCTAAAGTGAGGCACCGGATGTCGTCGGCTGCCTTCGCAAGGCCTGGAGCCCCACAGCTCTCACTCACTTTAGTTCCTGAGATTTTCTGTGTTACCAACTCCAAGTATTCAAAAATTATGAGACTCACCTAAACTCCTGAGACTTTCAAAAGTACTAATGCTGGGGGGTTCTCCTGTTACTTGGCCTGCTGGTGTCAGAGCCTTTGAGGTGCATGTAGGTCACATTTCCATGCTCTTCTCTGCAATCGAGAGAGCTAGAAACATCCCTTGCCCATGTAAATGGGGCTCTCAGGTGCACATCTCCCTGGGGCAGGGGTTTTAAGATACACCCCAAATAGGGAAGAGAAATAAATCAAACCACAGCAGCCGTCAGTACAAGGAGCCATGATCCATTCTGGGGAGAACGGAGCCAGCCAGTGAGTGACTGGGCCAAGGCTGTGGGGTTAGCAGGGTTCCCCCCACGCCAGGGGGGCTGGGACAATTTGTATAGTGGGGGGCTGAGTGCCACTGAACCAAACTGTGAACCCTGTGTATCCTGGAAACCACTTCACACCGGGAGGTGCAGGAGCCCCCCTAGTTCCAGCACCTCTGCCCCTCCCGGCCCATGGAGGGGCACTTTGGGGACACCCAGCACCTGGCTGCCGGTCACAGCTCAGCCCTAAAACACAAGGGGAGGAGCGGAGAGGAACCCCTTAGCCTGCCCCAGTGTGTGGGGTAAGCGGGTCCCTGCACCCCCACCCCATTTCAATGTGTCTGGGGAAGGGGTGTTATGTACCCCGCCCCCCCTGTGTGTGGGGGAAGGGGGCTCCTGCACCCCACCCCAAGGTGTCCCCCCTGTGTGTGGGGGAAGGGGGCTCCTGCACCCCGCCCCAAGGTGTCCCCCCTGTGTGTGGGGGAAGGGGGGGCTCCTGCACCCCGCCCCCGAGTGAGGACCGGGGGCTCCTCGCCCCGGGGCCTGCCCCGAACCCGCCGGCGCTGGCGGCTCCCGGCCTAGGGGGAGGGCGGACGGGCGCAGGGCGGGCCCTGCGAGGCCGGGCGCGGCGGATGAGGAAATGGCCGCGGCTCCTCCCCGCCCCGCTTCCGCGTTGCCACCTGCCGGGCTCGGCCCAGGTATAAAGCGGCGGCCCCGGCCCAGCGCGCCCGGCCCCGCCGCCCATGGACCCTCCGCGGCGCGCCGCGCACAGGCCGGTGAGTCGGGCCGGCCCAGGGGCTGGGCCCCGTGCCCCTAAGCGGCGGGTGGCCCCGGGGGGTACAGCCGGGGGGCCGGGGCTTTAACCCCCCCATATTCGCGGCTGGCCGGGGGGGCAGGGGCTGGCCCCCATTCGCGGCTGGCCGGGGGGGCAGGTAAGGGGGCCAGACCAGGGGCTATCTCCCCCCTTCTCCCCCCGTTCGCTGCCGGGCTTGGGGGCGTCTCTGTTTTAGGACTTGTTCCCCTAGCCCCACACGTGATCAGGGCCCCCCTTGTGCGAGCCCCTCTACACACCCCGTCCCTGCCTCTGCAGAGTTCGCTGCCGAAATCCAGACCCAGGGTGCGAGGAGCAGCAGAGGCTGGAGGGGAAGTGACTTGCTGAAGGTCACACCAGGTCCTTGGCAGAGGGGGAATAAAACCCAGGTTTCCTGCGTCCTGGGCCAGTGCCCTGTTCGCTGGACTGGGCTGGCAGGGCGAAGGGCAGCACCATGGGGTTTCTGTTAGACGCCCGGAAAGCGATCGGTGTGTACCCTGTGTTTGTTTCCTGCATTTCTGTCTGTGAAGTAGGAATGCACAGACCTGAAACAAGAATCTGAGAGGAGGTGGAAATGAAATCTTTTTACAAAAGCTTGAGGCCACAGTTGCGCACAGGTGCTCTATCCTGCTACTCTGTTACTCATAGGCTACGTTTTAGCTCACGTCATGGTAGCCAAGGGGCTGTCGGTGTGCCCCCCATTTGAAGGGTGGAACACAGACAAGGCGATTCATGGTCTGAGCACAGGACCAGGAATCTGCGTCCCAATTCCATATCTGTCATTGACCCTCTCACTCCATGACTCTGCACAAGCGGCTTAGCCTTAGTCTCAGTTTTCCCATCTGTACAAGGATTAATAACTGACCCTGCCTCACAGGGAGGTTTGTGGGGCTTAATCAGTTAACAGTTGTAGGGCACTTTGAAGGTGAAAAGTGCTATTTATGTCCTAAGAGTGAGGTTGCACATCCCAGGATCCTTATTACAAAAGCCGTGAGAAACGTGACCATTTTAACAAGTGCATCTGATGTGCTATAGGAAGGTGATACCCTATTTTGACAAACACTGAATTAAATTGAGTGCAAACAATCTGCACGTTAACAAGGTGTAGGGGATGGGATTTCTAAAGATTTCTCAATTCTTGTGATGTGCCTTGGAAACATAAACATGAAGTATCAATAAAAGGATTTTCAGAGTTCTTGAATATCTGAGCCACAGAGAAGAATTTGAAGACTGTTAATGTGAAAACATTTCCTGCGTTTCCTTTTTTTTAGATCAAGTCTTTAGGAGTTAACGATCACTATATTGATTCACAGATACTGGGTGTGAATGAAAAACAGAACTTGCCCGAGGAAAATTATGAACTTGGACAGTATTCCTTCTGCTCTGGGTTTTCCCAGCTGGAGTGAGATGCTTCCAGTTGACAAACATTAAGTTACTCAGATTGACAAAAGGATGAGCTCCAGAGATACATCTGAAAACGGTCACCTCAACTTGAACTGTGTGCTTCCTGGCAAGGGCCAGAACCCAACAGAGTGTGAGCCGCTCAGCATGGTGGATGTGGTACCCCGGGCAGCACAGGAAAGGCTTAGGATTTCGGAGCAGGACCTCATGGACAGTGCTGAGATGCAAATGAAAGTGGACTTCTTCCGCAAACTGGGCTACTCATCAGAAGAGATCTATATCGTCCTCCAAAAACTGGGCTTAAATGCTGACACCAATACGGTCCTTGGGGAGCTTGTGAAGCATGGTGCTGCAGCTGCTGACAGAGAGACTACCGACCCCCCACAGGAGGCCGTAGAAGCCCCATTGGTACCTCGTGGGGGACTTACCAACAAAACCCCTGCACCTGTGCCACCGTTGGAGGAGAAGGAAGGCAATAACTTAAAACCCATTGTTATTGATGGAAGCAATGTGGCAATGAGGTATGTTGGTCCCCTTAAGTGGGAGAAGTGTCTTTACTTTATAATTTAATCTGATGCCAGCTTGCTAAAATTAATTTCTTTACGTTTCTTAAGGTTTTTTGGTTTGGGGGAATTTAGTGCTTGTGAAAGATACCAGGTTAAAAACTCTGGAGGCCTCCAAGTTCTCCACAAATGTGAGGCCAGGCTGGGCTTTGATAGAACAGTCTCACCAACATGTCTCATTCCCCCACCTGGAAGGGCAACATCTACAAATGTGAGGTTCAATCTGTCTTAATGGCCCATCCAGTCCTTGGTTTCTCTGCCATGACTTCCCACCAGGGTGTGAATGATGGGGACTTTTATGCCCACTGGGAATTTCGGACTTGGTTCATATGAAACGCTAAAGTTCTTGTCTAAACTAGCAAGCAGAAGTGAAATCCCCGATGTGTAGTCCTGTTACCTAATTACTGTGCGTAAGCTCCAAAATCAGGAAGTTGCTCAACAAATAATTTTTTCAGGGTTAATTAGAAGAGGCTGTAGCTTTGAGTAAAGCGGCATCTCAGGTCTAGTTTCCACAACATTTTGGTTAAATCTCATGGCAGATCTGCAGGTTGGGTGGAGGAAAAGAGGGACAGATTTCCAGTTTAAAATGATAGGGGTGCCCCAGTTCTGCAGCATCATTGACAGCTGTGAATATGGAGGCAAGATGACTCATCTGCAAATCTCTCATACCGTCTGTTGCGAGAGCCTGCCCTCTTTATATCGGCAATCTGATCAAGAGATCTGGGGTACCATGTGTATTGGACAGATTCAGCTCTGGCCCAGGCTGGATTAAAAGTTTTCAGCCTAGTTTTGCCCCCTAAGAATGGTTAAAGTGGATTTTTGGGGGGAGAAGTGGAGGGATATGAGGAAGGCTCCCCTTTAGTGAACTCTTTTTGACCATACAGTATACTTACCTCTAGATTTAAAAAAAAAAAATCAAGTCCTGTGGAACCAGTTGGCCAGAGGATAATCCACTCGGACTTCAAATCTGATTCTGCCACTTCAATTCAAATACAAGTTTCCTTCAGTTTATATTTGATTGTCTTAATCTCTCTGGTAATGAGAAGCTACATGCCAGTGCACACAGAGCTACTCTAGAAGATTTACCCAGGGCAGAAGAAAGTCCTTTATGGAGACAGCCTTACAGGTGTGGTTTTTCCCCCCCCAAGTCATGATTGGTGGTATGGCTGAGTAAGACTGTATGAGGAAGGAAGGGGAACACCCTATCTCCTGACCGTATAACAGATCTGAGAGCCAAGGCCCAACTTGGCCAGTATGATCAGGAAATATTGTGTTTGCGCTCTGATGTGCACACTGACCTACCAGACTTATAGCCAGTGGACTTAACCTGGAAGTGTGTGTAGGAGAGAGATTGGCCCCTTTCCATTAATAATTGTTTCTCCAACAAAGCTGCATTTCCCAGCATAGTGTGTTAATATGAGAAAAGACCTTATTTTAAGAGATGTGCTAGTGGGTAGTGTTAATTTTATTGGGGAAACCTTTAATTCTGAATTTATTAGTTCATGCAGGCAAAGTATTAGGCTCTTACCCCTGGATGCTCTTCCATCAAGCCACCTCAAGCAAAGGCGAGTGCATGGCAGACATGGTCACGGGCAGACCAGGTGTGCGGTGACTAGTCTCCTTGATTTGGGACTGTGGCGAAATAGATCTGTTCAGCACTTGTATTGTATTACACGAAATAACTGCAGAAAAGAATTGGCCTGCTTGTCCATTTCAGAGTTAGTGGGATTTCTTGACCTCCCTAATGCAGAAGGCCCAACCGCTCTGGTGCTGTGTTGAGGAAGGAGGAGTTGAAACATTGCAGGGGGTGAGGCATCCAGCATAAGTATAATTTGGTGGTTTGTTTTTTTTCAGTATCATGCCTGTAGTTGCCTCCTCTTCAGGGGAGTAGTTGATTTACATATCCAGGTTTATGCCTGCATTGCTGCATTAACCAATGCTTCCCCCCCCCCCCCCCCCATTAGAAACATGCCACTTGTTATGACTAAACTTTAGGGTGAAAGGTTCCAAAGCAAATACTGTTTGATTCTGTTCTTCTAAATATTTGTTATGATATAGTTGAGAGAACTTGTCAGGACAGAATCTGTCCCTCTGGAAATGTCTGTCTTGGTTTCTCTCTTTCTGTACTTATAACACTTGATCTTTAGGTGCCATTTAAAGGAAGAACCTTTCTCCTCTGATTCCTATAAAGATGTAGTAATACTGTAGCTGGAACAAAGTTTAATGTTTGCAAAGCAATCAGTTGACTGGTGTGGGTTTTTTTAAAGCTGTTTACCAGGAGGGGAATTCCATTCTGAAACTTCCTGTATTAATAGTGTATGATGTTCCCTGCTGATTTACTTGCACAATGAGCAGCAGGCCTCCGTGTACAGCTCTCAACCCCATATGCAAATCTCAGTGGAAATTAGCTTCTACTTCCTTCTAAGGGAATTTCTCTGTAGTTGGCAAATCAGATCAGCCCATTTGGTCACTTTCATTACGGACTCTGACTTGTTAGCTGGGACTCCAGAAACCTGAATGCATGTTTTTCATTTAATCTTTCAGGAACTGTGGTGGTAAATGTCTGGGTATCTTTCAACTCCTATTGGTTTTGTAAAAACTCCTTTTTGGGTATGTTTCTTCTGGCCATTGATGTAAGGTAATAGAACTTTGGAAGCTTACTATTTTAAAACCTTCTCAATGAAGTTTTAAAGATAGCTTCCAGGCAGCAGTGCTGTCCCTGGGGTACAGTAAATGTCTGCATTTGTTTTGAATAATGGGGGGGGAGAAACAAAACAAACCTAGGTAGATGTTCAATTCCCCCTGTTTATCTTCATATCCAAATAAACCTTGCAACAGTCTCAAATTGGTCTGTGGCTTAAATCTTACACATGCAGTAAAACTAATTTTTTTTTTTTTAATTTCCTGTTTGCAGTGTAGTTGTAGCCATGTTGGTCCAAGGATATTAGAGAGACAACGTGGGTGAGGTAATATCTTTTATTGGATCAGCTTCTGTTGGTGAACAAGACAAGCTTTGAGCTTACATAGAGCTCTTCTTCAGTGGGAAAGGTACTCAAAGGGTAGGTCTACACTGCAATGTAAGCCTAGGGTTAATAGAACTCGAGTTAGCAGACCCTGGGTTTGTTAATCTACACTTTGAGAATCTACACTCATTTGTAACTCCAGGTTAGGAATTACTGAACCCTGGGTCCTAACCTGGGGCTCCGGCATCTACGCTGCGTTACATGGGTCTGAGTCCATATCCTGCACGCTCCCAAAATGTGGACACTCTAACCCTTTGTTCGTGGTGCAATGTGGGAAAACTTGACTCTGAAGAGGGCAAATAAAGTTGGCCTGTGGGATTGAGGGATACATGTAGCATACTCCCAGAACATGAGCCCAGTGGAGCTGCATCTGTAATAGGGCTTGAACCCTGGGTCCTGGCTTAACTCAGACTCACACCCTCCAACCCCTTCGGATCCTCGATCTGAGCCCTGGATTAACACGATTTGTATGTAGACAGAAAGGGGGTTAGGCTCAAGCCTGTGCTTGCTTTGCAGTGTAGACATACCCAGAGTGTTGCAGCTAAATACAAGGGGGAACAGATTGTTTAGAATAAGGAGTTAACTGCCCATTTGAATGGTCTCTTACAATGTTAACACTTCTGCAGTCATAGGACCCTCCCCCAACACACCTTTCAAGATCTGTGGGTCCCACAGGTGCCTATCACAACATGTGGTGTACCTCATCCAGTGCACCATGTGGCCCAATAACTATGTGGGTGAAACCACACAATCACTATGCTCTCGAATGAACTCTCTCAGAAAAATAAGATAAAAACACCCAATCACCCATGGATGGAGCATTCTTCACAAAACAATGACTCCATATCTGACCTCTCAGCCCTCGTCCTTGAAGGAAACCTGCACAACACCTTCAAAAGACAAGCCTGGGAGTTTAAAGTCATAACGCTGCTAGACACTAAAAATCATGGACTCAGTAAAGATTCTGGATTTATGGCTCATTATAACAATCGATAACCCGCTGACCCTTCCTTGTCCTACTACTGTTAATTGCTCACTTCACCTTGAATGGTCTCTTAAATATGTTAGCCCCTTATGCTAAACAATTTGTACCATCTTGTATTTAGCTGGGATGCTCTGGGTATCTTTCCCAGACCTGAAGGAGAGCTCTGTGTAGCTCGAAAGCTTGTGTCTCTCACTAACAGAAGTTGCTCCCCTAGCTTGGCTCTCTTTTTATTTCCTACAGAACAAAGGACCCATTTTGATTAAACTAGAGAATTCCATATAACAATAATATAGAAATAACATTTCAAATCTGTGTCCATGTAGAACCAATTCAAATTATGATGGTTCTATAATCTGTAAAATACCCTGGAGCTGGGAGCTGAAGGAGAAAGTAGTAATTCTTGGTCCCGCAGCAGTGAAAGTTCTGCCCGGTCAGGTATTCATTTGACTCCCATCACTGGAGTATCTGAGCATGTCTTCAGTTGTATTATAATATATTCTCTGTTTCATGAGCTTTAAAAAATTATTTCTAGGCTGGAGTTTGGCTCAGTGAGGAAGTGAACTTTGGATGGTGTTGGGTTTCTTTAAACCCTTCTACAATAGAACCTCAGAGTTACGAACACCTCAGAAATAGAGGTTGTTCATAACGCTGAACAAAACGTTAGGGTTGTTCTTTCAAAAGTTTACAACTGAACATTGACTTAATACAGCTTTGAAACTTTACTATGCAGAAGAAAAATGCTTCTTTCCCATTATTTTTTTGAGTTTATATTTAACACAGTACTGTGCTGTATTTGCTTTTTTTGTCTCTGCTGCTGCCTGATTGTGTAATTCCGGTTCCAAATGAGGTGTGTGGTTAACTGGTCAGTTTGTAACTCTGGTGTTCTACTGTATTCTAAAAGGTAAAGTAGAAGTTGTGTTTTGTTGCTGTAGAGGAGGGTGGGAAGAAAACATGCCGAAGTTATTTCATTTAGAAAGTGGCTGCTCCATGTGTTGGGGTTTTTCATGCAAATTCATAGGGACTTAAAAAAAAAAAAATCACTCTTACTGCATCAGAGCGACTAAACTGGCAAAAAACACAAAATACCATGTTTAGGCTTGTAATAGGAGCCCTATTGAGCAACATGCCATTTTAAAAAATCTATTATCGGGGAAAGAACATAGGCGCCTTTTTCCACTTTACTCACAAAAAAGCTAAGAATTTAGATAACAAGCCCTCTGCTTTCACTTCATAAGACCCTAACAAGAGGATCCAGAGGCCAAAACCCTAGTGCCTTTGGTATTTGTCACCCTACATATTGCTCACGTTGATGTAAAGGTTTCTGGCATTTAACTGTTTTGCAGAGAAACAAATAGTCTCTTTGAATGTAGGCACTTCTGACGTTGTTCCCCAAAGAACTCAAGAGCAGGGTTCAGGAATATAGCATGCAATGGCTAATACAGGGACAGTTGTGTTCAGAGCTTTTTCCACAGAGCATTTACTTCTGTATGTTTTATGGGGGATGTTTTTACACCCACATGCACCAAAAAAGATGCCCCCTCTCATGTCTGTGCTTCAGCTTTTTCCAGTTATCTCTGACTTAATTTAATTATACTGTACCTGCTTTATGCCTCAACACTGCAAACGCTGACTGACTATGTAGAGCTGCCTACTGTGAGGAGACAATGAGATTACTCATTACTCTGGTTGGCCAAGAGTTTGCCAGATCAGTCTCTAAGACTGCAGAATGACTTAATATGGTATGGGCCTTGGCTCACTACAAAAGCAGTTTTCCCCCTCTTGGTATTGACAGCTCCTCATCAATTATTGGGAGTGGACCACATACACCCTGATTGAATTGGCCCTGTCAAAACTGGTTCTCCACTTGTAAGCTAACGCCCTTCTCTTCATGTGTCAGTATATTTATGCCTGCATCTCTAATTTTCACTCCATGCATCTGAAGAAGTGGGTTTTTTTACCCACAAAAGCTTATGC
This sequence comes from Emys orbicularis, assembly GCF_028017835.1. NCBI lineage: Eukaryota > Metazoa > Chordata > Testudines > Emydidae > Emys > Emys orbicularis. Next base: position 1,980,898 of record NC_088705.1, on the reverse strand, counting down.
CCAAATAAATCTGTTAGTCTTTAAGGTGCCACCGGACTCCTTGTTGTTCTTGTTATCTGTGTACCTTTGTATTGTCATAAGCCATTCTGAACCTCTGGTGGTGGTATAAATAAGCAGATTTTTCCTGACTAGGCGCCCATTGCTTTTCCCACATAAGAACTTTCACCTTTAAAAATTGTGATAAGACTTGTAGGCAATACTCACAGCTAATACTAATCCTGTTTGTGTTATCTTACATTTATATAGCATCTTTTGTTAGGAAGGCTCCCCAAGCAGTTTTGAACCAGGAATATCTTCAGCAGTGAAATGCAGCTGCCTCTGACGTGAACCGTGACATTTTTTTATTGGCACATGTTAACATTACACTACGGTTTAGGACAGGAAACAAATCTTGTTCTCTGAAACTGCAAAGGAACTTAAGTAGGCACCATGTAATTACCTAAATTAGAATTTGGCAAGGATACAAGAGTTACAACCCTGGTTCTTGTGAAAAGTGATATGACATGAATGCTCTTCAGAGAACACCAACATGAGCAGTTGCCTTTCATGTGTTTTCTTTGGGTATCTGAGCCCCAGATCACGGACTGTATTTATGATAATGGATCACAAGATGACCTGATTGAAGCTGGCCAGTTAGAATACAGGAGTGTGTGTAACAAAATGAACTAGGTTCAAGAGTAGTCAGTTGTCCATCATCCAAGAGATAGGAGACAAGGCTCTTTGTATGCGAATATGCTGCTGCATTTCTTTGTTACCTTGGTAATGCACTTTAATGTAGTTCTTATTTGTTTCAAAAATACTTGACTCGGAACATAGCCTTCAAGAGAAACTTTTACCTACTGAAGGGAGGGTTGCTTAAACATAAAGCAAGTTCCTTGAAGTCTGAAGGATTCTTGAGTTTGCATGGACCATAATCTAATTATTTTGCATTGTGGATATTAATATTTTTAGAAATGTAATATGAATTTTTGTTTAAGTGGGTAGTGAGCGGAAATGGATTCTCTTGAAGAGTGACTCCCCCTTCATACTCTTCAGTGCAACACGCATGGTCTCTGAAAGTCACCCTAAAGTAAATACCACCTACAGCCCTGATCTGTCACTACTGTGAAACTAGTAACTTGGAAACAGTTGATAATATTTCTAGTTAATGTGCAACATAAGCACTGATAACATTGTGAATACTGGAACCTGCAAAGAAATGATTACCAGCCATTTGTTATATATAAACTCTTCAGAGACTTATTGATCTGACTTAATTGACCATTCAGTAGGAAGGATTGTGTTGTACTAGCAACTAACCTCTGATACTTGTGATTGCCCTTTTCTTCTGGTAGAATTTTTCCTTCTCTTGATTGTCTCTAACAGGCCAGCTGGATATACAGAATTTGTTAGGGGCTTTCAGGTTTGAAGCTGCCATTCCACAAACACAGTGCAGTCCCAGGTAGTCTCTCCACGTACTGGGCTCTGTATAATGAGGAGAGGCTCTGTCCTTCAACAAAGTTCATCTGTAAAGATGGGTAACACATTTTTGGTATGAAGTAAGGCAAAGGGAAAAAGAAGACTCGTCTATACTACAACTGTTTGCCCAATATAGCTATATTGACGACCCCTCCTAGTCTGAACAAAGTTGTAGTGGCAAGAGTCCTTTTGTTGGTATCGCTTGCTTGCCCCAGCTCTCCAAACAAAATGAAGCTATACTGCAAACGGACTTTTTTCTGCCAGCAGAACTGCACTTACACTAGGAAGTTTTGCCAGTAGCGCTCTGTTGGCTATGGGTGTGATTTCCCTCTTCTTTCCTCTCTCCCCTCCCACCCCCGACATAGCTATGCCAGCAAAACTGAAATGTAACTTGGGAGTCTAAATATAGATTTGAGTGCCTAATTGTAAACAAGTGGGCCCCGATTTCAGAGGTGCTAAAAATTGATGAAAGTTGTGGGTGCTCCATGGGCCTGAGGATTTGTGGGTATTGCAGCTTTAGAATAGCTTAAGACAGAACTACTAGTGCCCTCAACCTCTTTAATGTATTGCAATAAATGTACAAATTCAGCAGCTGTAGAGTAACAGGATACCGGGTCTACAAAAGTACCACCTTGAAAAGATGTCAAAACACTGGCTCTACTTGCTTAGTATTGGACTGTCTGACTCGTGTGCTGTCTGTGAATATGCAAAAGTACATTGTATCTGAATACTGAAAACAAGGTCCTCTTCAATCCTCTTTAATGCAGCCATGGAAATAAAGAAGTGTTCTCCTGCCGAGGTATCTTGCTGGCCGTTCACTGGTTTTGGGACAGAGGACACCTAGATATCACAGTCTTTGTGCCATCCTGGAGAAAAGAACAGCCAAGACCAGATGTGCCCATCACAGGTGTGGAACTCTAAAGCCAAAACTAAATCTCTAAAGCTTCCAATTGTAGCATTTTAATAAGCCTGCCAAGGTCCTTTTGGCCAGTAAGCTCCAAGGTAGTGAATGGAAAATAAGAGCACTAGAAACTTCACCAAGCTTCTGACCAGTGAGATTTCAAGTCCCTAACCTCTCCTCTAAGCAAGTTCTTGCTCAGATAAGGTAGCTGAGTTCAAAGAACATAACTAACTTTATTCCAAAATGTTTCCTTATTCCTGAGGTTTACTCACTTGGTGTGTTACCTTTTCTTATCTCCAGAATTCATTTTTTCCTCTTGTAAATGGCCATACAGCACACCTGTATGAAATGTTAACCGACAAGCAGCTTGGAAGAATATAGCAGGATGGGGATCTATTCAGATGGGTCTAGGTGGTGATAATTGCTGTTCTGAGTTTCCAAGCAACTGAGGTTTGAGGTGTCCCAGTCCAGTCCCTTAGCTAGAAGACAGTCTTGGTCTGTGTTAAATTTAGTTTGGTTCAGTGCCCGTGAGAGGGATGCTGGGTGGGGAAATTGAAAAACTTCCTAAAAATTGGAAACATTTTAACAGTAGCAGTCTGCGCAGGACACAGAGTAACTGAAATGTCAAAGCCTGACGCTGTGCCCCTTTGGAACCGGCTGGACTCCGCATGTTCCTAGCTAGTTATTTTTTTCCTGTAAACATTACACTTTACTTTCTTGGCATCTGTTGCCTGGAAATGATACCAGGCTGTATGGGCTTGTGTGTGTTTATGCCACATTTTCATGGTTGTTTGTTCCAGACCAGCACATTCTCCGTGACCTTGAAAAGAAGAAAATTCTGGTCTTCACTCCTTCCAGGCGGGTTGGAGGCAAACGCGTTGTCTGTTATGATGACCGCTTCATTGTGAAACTGGCATACGAGTCTGATGGCATCGTGGTTTCCAACGACACTTACCGTGACCTGCAGAATGAGCGTCCGGAATGGAAGAAGTTCATTGAGGAGCGCTTGCTGATGTATTCCTTTGTTAACGACAAGTACGTTCCCGTTCCCCAGGCGCTTAAAAACAATACAGCAGTTTTAAGTGACCATTGATTAATAGAAGGTCAGTGGCATCTCAGTGTTAGGAGGAGATGACCTGTAAGGGCTGGAAAGGTGAGTGTCAAACACAGAGTAAAGCAAATGACTTTAGGTATTTGAGAGGAAGTGACTCAGTGCTTCGTAGGTGGAACAGCTCCTCCCAATCTGCAGCAAGTCACAGGGAGGGCACAAAGAAAAGGCCAAGAGTGGCTCTGACTGCACTTGGCTTGCTTGGAGCCAGGAGCTCCTCCCTGCTGACATTCCTGAGCGGGCCTGGCACTGGTACAGAGCATTCGCTTCCTCTGCATTATGAACGGGGAAACGATCAGCTGGCCCAGCGTGCCGACAGCAGAGCACAGGATTGGCGTGACCAGCAATGCGTGGGAGGCAGCCTGCTCTGCTCCTGGGGCAAGAGGCCTCTTGCAACAATCTCAATCAAATCCTTCTCTAGTTTACTTGCAAAGTACTGATGGGCAGCAGCCCTTCTCTGTATGGCCAATGAACAGGTCAGCCTGCCATGGGTCACTAAGAGAGGATTAAAAGGGAAACTTTTCTTCCAAAGGACGACCCCCTGTTGGATCTGGAGGAATTGTCTGAATCACTGACTCCTGTGGCCATGCCAGGGCTTGTGTCTTGGCTGGCACGGGGAGGGGTTCGCAGGTGTGGGTAATTTTTAATCCTCGTGCAGCTGAGAGACTGAAACCTTGGCCCAGGAAAGTGGTTGCTCCTGACTGATGCTTATTATCTTCCTTTAGGTTTATGCCTCCAGATGACCCCTTAGGGCGGCATGGCCCCAGCCTGGAGAACTTCCTGAGAAAGAAACCTTTGGTGCCAGAACACAAGAAACAGCAGTGCCCTTACGGTAAGACTAGCCTCGTAGGCTTGAGGGCAGCGGTGTCTGTACAGAGTAAACTGTACACACTTGGTGAATTGCAGCAGGTCACCCTATGTTCTGCCTTTTCCTTGCAGGGAAGAAATGCACTTATGGGATTAAGTGTAAATTCTATCACCCTGAAAGGATCAACCAGCCACAGCGCTCTGTAGCTGATGAACTACGGGCCAATGCAAGGCTGTCCCCAACCAGAAGCCCCACCAGCACTGCCAAAGAGGAGAAAAAGAGCAGGAGACCTTCCCAGGCAGAGCTCCTCTGCTCTGTGTCCACAGACAGCGACAAAGGCTCTGGGCAGAAGGTCTCCATGGAGAGGAAAAGCTCAGCCCAAAAAGCAAAACCTAGCGACAGTCCCCTCCTAATCCAGGGGGGTTGTGCCTTGGGCAGTGTCCCCTCTAACAATGGCAGCTATCGATCGTCTGACTGGTACCAGCACCCTCCTCCTTCTCCCCATATGGACTCTCTCCCTTACATCTCTCAGGAGCATCTTGACTCAGGCATTGGATCCCTTGAGAACCAAATGTCTGAGATGTGGCCTTGCAGATCTACCAGTCACTGTGAGCATTCCCACCCCGAACAGATGGCAGTCTGTAGCTGCAGCAGACAGAGACCTGTCTACCAGCACTCTCCTAGTGTAGAGCAGGACACCCTTGGCCACTATAAGCACGGCTCTCGCAAATCGGTCTCCTCTGTTACTAGCTACTTGCCATATAGTGCTGAGAACTCTCACACGAGGTCCTCTCAGTCTTTCCCAGGCTATGGAGTGCCCGTACATCCAGCGGGTACTGGGCATTATAGCATTCCCAATGAGTACAACACCCCAGCACATCATCTTCGTGAATACTGGTCTGAGCCGTACCAAATGCCTCCCACATCAACACGACCTAGCAACATTAGAGACCCTCACCCGTTGCCGAGAGCCCCAGGGCCAGCGTACAGTGACCACTGCCAGTGGGCCCTGCCAGACCGCTTTGCAGAAGAGCGAGCGAATGTGCACGTGAAACTCTGTGGCATATTCCACCCCCATTTAGTAGATGCTGTGATGAGCCGTTTCCCTCAGCTGTTGGATCCCCAAAGACTAGCTGCTGAAATACTGACGTACAAGTCTCAGAACCCAGGGATGTGAGGCAGACAATGTGCTGGGAGTCCTGGGAGCAATGTCTCTCCTGTGGACCGCACAGCACAACTGGCATGGCTGCCTCCGTGAGGGTTTTCACCTTCCTCTGAAGCACCAGGTCCAAGATGAAGGCCAGATACCAGACTCAGTGGGCCAATGGCGTACTCTGGTGTGGCCAATCCTAATGCACCTCACAAAATGGCTTGTGAGGAAACTGTCCCATCCTCCCCTAGGGCATATTAGCAGGAATCTGGGGAAAGGAGGTGGATTTTGCCTTTCTCAGGAGCACAGAGCAGGGATTCCCCTGTAGGAGTAGGTGGGTCTGTCTTGCCCATTGAGCTCCTGCAATTGTCAGTTGGGCACTTTGGACCCTGGTTCTTCCCATTATCCTGCAACATTCAAAGGCAGCGTAGCACACGGTCAAATGTACGGCATTTCATGAGAAAGATCTGATGGTTACACTTGAGTGAGTGGGGTCTGTGGGGTTACTCTGAGATGGTGCCTTTTGCAATAAGTGTCTGTGTAACGCATGTCGGGAAAGGCTGGAGCCTGTGCTCCTTGTCCAGTCTGCTCCCTAGTTCCTAACTGAGCTGCTTGCCTTGAACTCCCATCGGGTAACTTCATTTGGTCCTTGTGAGGAAGCGGCAGATTCCATTTCTGTATGTGAAAAGCCAGACTCCAGTAGCTGACTCGAGTCGATTTTTATGGCCTTTCCCTTCCCTACCCACCCCTAATAAGTTGGCCTTATGTGGGGCCACTCTTCTGTGAATAGGGCAGCTGTTTCGCCTGCTGCAGGGCTCCCACTAATCAGAAGAGTGAGGCGTTTCATCTTTTCTCCGCTTGCCTGGAAGGGCCTGGCACTGCACCAAACCTGCATTCTGGACTCGAGCCTTGTCTCCTGCACTTTCTCCACCAAAACTACATTCTGTACCAAAATTCAGAGAAGAGCAGGCTTGTGCCACTCTTCTAAAACCCTGGTCTTCTCTTATGCCTCGCCGTGGAATCTGTATAGTGCTGAGAGGCCTGGAATGCCTGTGGTGTTACCTCCCCCTTTGTCATCACCCCACCATAGCTGTGGGGATCAGTAAAACAAAGTGACTAAGGTCCCACTTGGACTTGCACGTTGTGTGTCTGCCCTTTTGTCGCTACAATTTTGATGGGTCCTCCAAATTCTTGGCAATGTTCAGTATTTTCTCTTTGAATTTGCCACACCTTTGCCCTTTCACTCCTATATATTGTTCTCTCCCCACCCCCACAAGCACCCTTCAGATTCCCAAGATATCCAAGCTGTGTCGTTTTGTTTGACGAATGGACCCTCTTCAGTCTGTTTCGGTTAAGGATATCTTTGGTGACTTGTAGATACTGTAACTAAAATTTTAAGATATACAAAAACAAATACGGTAGCAATTGATTCTGGTCCCAGCATTTTATTTAGGGTACAAAGGAACCTTTCACTTGCAGGCCAGAAGCAGTTGACTTGTTGATGCACATTGTATCTGTGTGGTGATGTTTTTTTAATTATGTCCATCTTGTGGTTAAATCAAGGTCCTTCTAAGTGGCAAACCGTGAGTGGGAGAACTGAGCACAGAGCTGGCTGAGCACGTCTCTGTGGTGTGCTGGAGGCTGTTCTGTTCGCTGGTTCTTACCGCTCAGATTTCCAGTGGATGGCCTAGCCAAATTGGCACCATGTGCCATGGAGACCACAAGGACACAGAAACCCTGTATACCTGGTTAATTATGATACATTACGGAACTGTAATGTTTCATGTTAGTAAGCAAAATGCTTCTTAATCTTATGTAACCTGATAACTTTGCATATTTGTAAATTACAGGAAAGATGGTTTTTAATGGTATTGTCCAGAAACTTGCTTGATGATACTATTTTACTTAGTACTGTACTTAATGCAGCCATTATGTGTTAGTGGTGTTTTCTGGAAAAGTTAGTAGCAATATATACTTAGATACTTTTATACTTAAAGTTGACATTTATTGAAACTTGCTGTATCACTTAGATTCCACACAGTCAGCTAGCCCTATGGAAGAGGCTGCCCTGTGTATGTCATGGCAAAGTAAGAACTTGCATTACCCAAATAAAAATGGCTAAGTTGAATGGCTAGGTTGTTGAGTCTCTTTTTGATGGCTTTTGGGAAGACTGTTTTACAGCTTGGCTGGGATTTTTAAGGAGCGTACCACAATATACTTCTAGAAAGGTGGTTGGGCTGTTAAGACACTGGACTGAGACTTGGGATCTCTGGATTCAATTCCCCGCTCTGACAGACTCCCTGGATGACCTTGAGGAAAATCACTTAATCTCTCTGCTTCGTCTGCGAAATGGGCATGAGACTTCCCTGCCTCAGACTTTGGCGCTAGGCATACGTACTTGTTCGTGGTTGTGAGGCTGGGGACCATGGAAGTGTTGGGATACACCATGGTAACAGATGTGGTGTTGGTCCAGGGAAGTGACACTCTGCTGGCATGTGGGGTTTTTAACCAGGCTGGGGGGGGGGGGGAAGTCGGCTGTAGTGTTTGGCAGCTCTCATAAGTGACAAAAGATGCTACACAGTGTTTTTATTATTATTTTGGTAGAACTCATGAGGCCTGCTTCTCCTCACCCCTCCTATCAATTGTTGGACAGAATTTAAAAACAAAAAACTGTTTTCTGTTCTGCTTGCTAATTAAAACAGAACACTCAAAGCAAAGATACCGGCGTTGGCTCTCGGCAGCTTTGTGATCTACATAAAGAGATTAATGTAAACAGCTCATCAGAGAGCTGATATAATCTGTTACAGACAAGTACCAGTGCTTAATTTGTATTGAAAGTGGTGTCGTGTCTCAAGCAATTTTTTTTAACTTTCATAATTGAAGCAGCAAGCCCAGAGGTGCCAGGGCTATGAACTGCCAAGCCTAGAGGAGCCCGGGCTTAGCCCTGGCAAGCCCTAGCATACATTAAGCAGTGCCTAGCACCCTATCATTTATGCAAGCTGTTGAGTAAATGACTATAAATCATGACACCATTCTGTTCGCAAGACTCTCTTGGCACCTTTGTGCTCTCATGGACCTTTGTTTAGGAGCTTATGAGGAAGTCTAGTAAAAATTTAACATTCAAATTTCTCCAGGGGAATCCTTCCTCTCCCAACCCCACCCTCTAGACTTCAGTACAACATCTTCTTATCTGACTTTGTAAATTACTTTATGGGCTTTTATTCAAATGTGCTTACTGGAGCTAGTACTGTCAGATCGCTCTTTCCAGCTAATATGAAATAAATAAATAAATCCCTTCCCTAAACTGAAGGAAAAGAGGGGCCTCCTCTGAAGGTGGTAGGTGTATCTGTGGTCTAATGGGAATCTGAGAGCGGCAGCAGGCGAAGGGTAGGACTGGGACTCGGAAGGCCTGGGTTCTGTTCCTGGCTTTGTCTCTGAGCTGCTGCGTGACCTTGAGCAAGTCACTTCCATCTGCCAGGCAGGTGAGCTGCTCAGCAGTGGCAGGCAGTGCACCTAGGAGAAGGAAAACTCTGATTTCAAACCAAAAACATCAGCCCTGGTCAGCCGGGTTGGAAAAATTGCACCAATCTCACGTGCTCTGTGTCTCAGCCGCTGACCCCAATGAACAGGCCGAGGTGAAGGTGAAGCTTTCTAGTAAGAATCTGCAATTTTCATCTGAGCCCTACGGGGTGAAAGGGCTTTTATTGGTTGGGTAAGGGAAGCCCTTTCCAGGGCACATTTCTTCTGGAAAGTAAGTCCTCCAGCTCCCAATGGGTCCAGTGAGTCTATCACCATGACTTGTAAAGGTGAGGCGGAGCAGTCCAAAAGCTGTGCAAGTGCATTTGAGAGCAGGGACTGCATTAAATGTCCCTCTACCTTGTTGCACTATGGTCTCAGGGTGAGAAAAAGAATCTCGAGTGGTAATGCTGAAATTCACATGCAGTCGATGCTTGAACGTTGTGCCAGAACTGCTCGCACAAGAGAACTTTTAAAAAGCTTAGTGTAGGAACTCAAGGCTGCACCTCTCCATGAAATGCTCCTTTAAATAGATAAAAGCTCTCGCTCTCTAGGCCATTCCCATTCGTGTACTGGAATCCAATCAAAACCAGAGCTATGTTACAAACCTGGTGGTAGACAAATCCAGAGTCAATTAGTGCTGAAGTTCCCAGGTTAGTTAACTTAACTTGACAGGGAAGGGAGCTGGGGGCGTTCTGTTCAGATGGTGATGGAGCTTGGTCTTGCCTCTGTTTCTGCAGCAGATTTTGTAACCGTACCTGTCTCCAAAGGGAGAGACTTTAGATGGGTCTGAACTATAGAACCCTCCCTCCTAAACAGCTTTCAACAGCCCAAAGGCGGCAGGGGAGAATGGGGCAGTGATTTGCCTAGTGTCCCACAGTGCCTGAGCTGGGCATGGCATGCTAATCTGACTCCCTGGCCCCGGGAGCAGGCTACCAGTCGAGCAGCGTTCGGTGCTCCTTAGACATGGCATGGCTGCTGTTCTCCAGCATCTCTCTGGAGCCTCTCAAGACACACCCTGGTAGCTGTCGCTCAGCCGGGGCCTGCTGATGAAATGATGCCCAGCTGTTTCCTATTGGATTCAGTTGTCATTCCGCCAGTTGTTTAGAAGGAATTGGCAGCATTTATTTGAATGCTACCTGTATTAGTTCATGTTATCTGCAGACACACTCATGTCCATCAAATCAAAGAAACCTGCCCTACTGTCTCTTCGTCCTCTGCCCCACACCCCTCCACACTGGTTCTAGTGTATTCTGCTGTTGTGGAGTTTTCGAGAAACATCCTGTGGCTCACCACTTCCTCTTGGGTACCTCAGTGAAGCTGGAACCCAGCGTGAGATTGGTGATCACTGCATCTGCATCATATTTATCTCTCTAAATAGGTTATATCCTCTTTTGCAATGTGCAGATCTACTTTAAAACAAAGAGGTCACATGCACCCGTGCCCTGAAAACTGTGTGGCGCCTCAGCTCGGTACGCTGCTGGCTCAGTCTGGGGCATGTCTCGGGAGGTAAGCGGATATGTTCAGCCCCTAAAGCCTATGTTTGAGCGCCAGTCCCAGCCATTACTCTAGTGCAAGGGGAAATGTGGGGAACTCCTGCCTTGCTGCGGGGAAGCAGGGGCCATGGGGTAAGCAACCCATGCCAGGGAAGTCTTGTAATGTTGCAGGGCAAGTCTGGGTATGGTGCATGGGGCAGTAGCCTCCGGCAGAGCACGATGAAGTGGAAGAGCAGGGGGCACTCCTGTAACACCTCAGGGAGCAGGGGCCAGAGACAGCTGATCAAGCAGCTCTGAGCCCTGCAGAACAAGTCTGACCTGACCTTCATTATCTGTTCCAAACAACTGTTCTTAGGATTTCTGTGTGTCCTGCTTGAGTGTCTCCTGAGCCATACAGACCCCTCAAATCACTAAGATGGCTGGGCTCAGTTCTGCACATTCCCATCTTGGAAAAGGTATGGCAGAAAGGGAGGGGGCTAGAGATGGCTGATAAAAATTAAAGATCTGGGCAAACTCTCATATCTAGTGAGACTAAAAGCACTGAGACTGTTCATCATCGATGAGAAATGTACACAGCATAATGGAGGGTCATTCCCCATAATCTAACATACAGGGGCAAGGGAACATTTGATTAAGTGGAAGACGGTTACTTTAAAATGGATAAAGGCAATACTTGGTCACATGGTGCACAGTTAAGCTGCGGAACTTACTGTCACAAGGGATCACTGAGGCCAAGAGCGCAGCAAGATTCAAGAAAGGAGTGGAGTTCTTTATGGATAACAAGAACCAGTAGAGTTTAAAAAATAAGAGCACTGGAAGCCTTCCTGGTTTAGGGCAGCAGCCAATTTCTGTGTGGGTTAGGAAGGAAGCTGCTTGTAGGTAAGTGCAATGCTTTCTGCAGGGTTTCTTCCACCTTCCTTGGAGACTGGCTAGTAGACCCCTGTCTGCTCCAGTCTGGCAATCGCTGTGTGTTCTGAGCTGCGGGGCTCCTGATGATGATACCTAGCTCAGATACTATAAATCCTAAAGCGCTTCACCAACAGAAGCAAGTGCCTTTATCCCCATTTCCCAGCTGCAGAGACTGAGGCACTGCACTGGTCCTACCCCTGGTGCCCCGCAGCACTGACTGCTCCTTAGGGGCCTGCCTGCCTTCCCTCTGCAGAGATGCAAAGATTCCAAGACCTGAAGGATCACTGAGGTCATCCAGTCTGACCCCCGGCATAGCCCAGCTGGAGAATGCCCCCCCCCGCCCCCCAGTAATTCTTATCTGTTAGAAAAATGGCCAGTGATGGAGACTCAACCACGACCCTTGGTAAATTGTTCCAGTGGTTAATTACTCTCACGGTTACAAAGTTATGCCTTATTTCCAAAACTGGACCCAGGATTCCAGCAGCAGGGCTGGATTAACGCAGGGGATTTAGGGGCTGCAGCCGAGGGCCTCAGGCTAAGGAGACCCCTGCAAAAATAAATCCATAATTATATACAATTCAGTGGTCACCAACCCATCGATTGCAATCAACTGGTCGATCCCGGAGCCTCTGCTCTGCCAATGGGAGCTGTGAGGGTGGCGCTCCTGGGCACGGGCAGCGACTGGAGACACACTGTCCTCCTCCCCCAAGGGGCGCGCAGAGATGTGCCAGCAGCCGGCCACTTCCAGGAGGGGCGTGGGGCTATGGTAGCAGGCAACCTACCTGAGCCCTGCTGTGCCGCCAGCCAGGAGCCACCTGTGGTAAGCGCCTCCTGGCCAGAGCCTGCACCTCGCACCCCCTCCTGCACCCTGACCCCCTGCCCCAGATCCAAACTCCCTCCAGACCCTGCACCCCTGCCCCAGATCAGAATTCCCTCCTGCACCAAACTCCCTCCCAGATCCTGCAGCCCTCATCCTCTCCTGCACCCCACCACTCTGCCCCACCCAAACTCCCTCCCAGATCCTGTACCCCCTCCTGCAGCCCTCATCCTCTCCTGCACCCAACACTCTGCCCCACCCAATCTCCCTCCCAGAAAGAAACTAATATAACAGCTGTTCTAAGGGAAGAAGCAGGCTATTTTGAATTAACTATATTCTACATATTTTAAGACTGAAATGTAACCACAGAACGGCTTTATGTTAATTAGAAGGCAAGTTTAGTATAGCGTTAGTAGCCTTGGTGCCATAATTGTGATCATTTTGTTTTAAATTAGGAAAAAGACTTGTAGACAGGGGCCCCACGCAATCTAGTAGCCCCGGGCCCACAGCAGAGTTAATCTGGCCCTGTGCACCAGTGCGAAATATAGAGTGAAAATAAGGAGATTCCCCAGTTTATGCATCCTAGGATTGATTAGCCCTTTTGGCCACAGCATCATAGTGGGAGCTCATGTTCACCTGATTATCCACCATGACCCCCCGCCCCCATCTTTTCCAGCATCACTGCTTCCCCGGACAGAGTCCCCCAGCCTTAGGTATGGCCGACAGTCTGTGGTCCTAGATGTGTACGTTTACATTTAGCCATATTAAAACAGTGTTTGCTTGTGCCCTGCTTACCAAGTGATCCACATTAGTCTGAATCTGTGACCTGCCCTCTTCATTAATTACCACTCCCCCAAGGTTTGTGTCATCTGCAGACTTTACCAGTGATGATTTCATGTTTTCTGCAAGGACCTTGATAAAAATGTGAACTAGTGTAGAGCCAAGAACCTCACCTTGCAGGAGCCCCCTGGAAACACACCTGCTCAATGTTTACAGTGACAACTTGAGACCTGTCAGCCAGCTTTCAGTCTGTTCAATGTGTGCCAAGCTCATTTCAAATTTTTCTAGTTTAATCAAAATGTTGGGCGGTACCAAGTCAAATGCCTTACAGAAGTCTAAGTACATTACAGCAGTGCTAATACCTTATCAACCAAACTTGTAATCTCATCAAAAAAAGATAGCAAGATAGCTTGGCAGGATCTATTTTCCATAAACCTCTGTTGAGTGGGATTAATTACACTGTCCTCCTTTAGTTCTTTATTAGTTGCGGTTTCCCAGGCCTTTCTTTGGTGCAGGATGTTCCTGTGAATTCAGCGGGTTCCTGAAGGGGATTTCCCAGCACCCAGGAAGTGGCTGGCTTAGAACTAGCTTTCCTGACTCTAGTACGTGGGTGGAAGATGCGGCTGCACCTGCTAGAAATGAGCAACAATTCACAGTGGTGCTGGACAGAGATTCCTGCCTGACTCCTGGGGCCTAGGGAAAGAAGATGGGGCTTGAGAGCCATGTTGTTTGAGCTGTCGTCCCCCCTGCTTCGTAGGAGCCTTTCTGCCTGGAACCTGAGGGCTTAAGGCACCTTAAACAATATTATGCAACAAGGGAGAAATTCTCTGTCTTTAGCGAGGGGTGAGTGAGGGCCCCTGCTTTGACCCCAAAGGCTTGATGGGGGTCTGGGAGAGCCAGCCAGGCGCCACCCTCTGAACCTCCCCATTTCTGTAATCTGATAGAAGCGTGAGGGCATCCAGTGAATAAAGGAGGAAGGAAGTGCAAAAGCAAATATATCAAAAAAGTAAATATGATACTAGGACACAGACAAAGGAACAGCCAGAAGCCAGGCTGGGTCCAGCAAAAGGGAAGGAAACCACCCAAAGAAGGAGGAAATGGGGAGTGTGTGTAAGGGTCAGAACAAAGATCTAGCACTGAATAGGAAATCTGGCTGGCTGGCTGTCCCCATGCACACCCCTCCATCCATCTATGGGGTTTGTATAATCATAGAAATATAGGGCTGGAAGGGACCTCGAGAGGTCATCAAGTCCTGCTCTGTGGCAGGACCAAGTAAACCGAGACCATCCCTGACAGGTGTTTGTCCAACCTGGTCTTAAAAACCTCCAATGACGGGGATTCCACAGTCCCCATTGGACGCCTGTTCCAGAGCTGAACTGCCTTTTAGAGCTAGATATCAGGACAAATTTCTAACGAGAGCTCCCTTGCTGCAGATTAAGCCCATTACTTCTTGTCCTACCTTCAGTGGCCACGGAGAACAATTGATCACCGGCCTCTTTGTAACAGCCCTCAGTGTATTTGAAGACTGTGATCAGGTCGCCCCTCAGTGTTCTTTTCTCAAGACTAAACGTGCCCAGTTTTTTTTAACCTTTCCTCACACATCAGGTTTTCTAAACCTTTCATCATTTTTGTTGCTCCCCTCTGGCCTCTCTCCAATTTGTCTGTATCTTTCCTAAGCATGACACTCAGTACTCCAGCGGAGACCTCACCAGGGCCGAGTACAGCTGGACAATGACCTCCCGTGTCTTATATACGACACTCCTGTTAATACACCCCAGAATGATATTAGCCTTTTTCACAGCTGCAGCACACTGGTGGCTCGTATCCACTATAACTAAGGCTACGTTTTAGTCACAGGTATTTTTAGTAAAAGTCATGGACAGGTCACGGGCAGTAAACAAAAATTCACAGCCCGTGACCTGTCCATGACTTGTACTGTATACCCCTAATTAAAACTTGGGCTGGGGGGCTGCAGGTGCTCTGGGGGGGCAGTCCAGGGGCGCCGTGGGTGCTGGGGGTGGTGGCCCGGGACCCCCGCTGGTCGTGGAGGGTAGGCCGACAGTGGCGTGCAGCCCAGGACCCCTGCTGGTCTGGGGGGAGGCAGGTTGGTGGGCAGCCCCTGAGCCAGCACCGGCCGCTACGGAAGTCACGGAATCCGTGACCTCCGTGACAGACATGCAGCCTTAACTATAACCCATATACATGATACACCATAATACCCCTCACCATAGTAGCCAAGTTTTTTTCATGTAAATGGCACTGGTGTAGCAAGTTCCCTACTGGGTCTCATGGCAGTGGGGACTGCCCTAAACACACCTGCACTGAGCAGAAAGCTGTTGGGGGCTCTGTCTCACTCTCATGAGCTCAGACTGTGCTAGCCAACGCTTTCCACCTCGGAGATGCAACCACAGCAAGGTGACAAAGGCACTTTCTTGCCATCTCAGACATTCTCTGGGTAGAATTCCCCCGTGTCCTCTACCCTAAACCTTCCCCCACCGCAGCCTTGGGGGGTAGACAGTGATCAAAGGGGCAGAGGGAAGGTCAGTATCAAATGCTATAACAAGCCATCAGCTGATAAGGAACAATCAGCGGCAGGTTCCCCAGCTGTGCGGAGCCCCCCCAAGGCCTGCATTGCACAAACACGGAGATACAGCGTCTTGTTGAGCAACATGTCAGGAGAATTTGCATGTTGTTTACACCCTGGCACTTGGCCTAGGGGGAGGCTTACAGGATCAGCCAAGCAACTATTGCCCAATTTGGAGATAACTGGTGAGTATGCTGCAGCTGGGAGCGGGCCAGCCTGCCATGATTCAGTGGGGAAGAGACGCAGTTTGCATGCAGTTCAATGCTGTTTGCCTCCATCCTGCAGTTTAAAAGTGGTCTCCAGTCGAGCCAGTGAACCATGTGCCGCCCCGCGCTGGGAGGCTGTTTCTAACGTGACTCTGGTTGAGTGTGATCCAGCTGAATTGTAGCCTGGGCAGGATTGTATGTGCTGTGTTGGTCTGACATCCCAAGCACTCCCACCGCACACCGCACTCTCCCAGCTGCCTGGCTGCTGGAGCTGTTCATGATTTACTCTGCAGTAGTGTCTAGAGGCCGCAGGGAGGACTCAGGGCCCCGTTGTGCTGGGGGCTGTCTATGCACATGAAAACACAGTCCCTACCCCCAAGACCTTTCCGTCCCTCTTAGTGCCTAACACAGCAGAATCTAAGCACTGACCCAGCTCCAGGCTAGTGAGTGTCTAGGGTAGGGTTGCCAGGTGTCTGGTTTTTGTCAGCGGTGCTGACCGGGCTGTTAAAAGTCCAGTCGGGGCGCAGTGTTGCTAAGGCAGGCTCCCTACCTGCCATGGTGCCGCACGGTTCCCGGAAGCAGCGGCATGTCCCCCCTCCAGCTCCTATGCATAGGGGCAGCCAGGGCGCTCCGCATGCTGCCCCCGCTGCAAGCGCCACCCCCGCAGCTCCCATTGGCTGGAAACTGCGGCCAATGGGAGCTGCGGGGGTGGTGCCTGCGGACGGGGCAGCGCGCAGAGCCTCCTGGTTGTGCCTCCGTGTAGGAGCCGGAGGGGGGACATGCTGCTGCTTCCGGGAGCTGCCTGAGGTAAGCACTGCCCAGAACCTGCACCCCTAACTCCCTCCTGTGCCCCAACCCCATGCCCGAGCCCTGATACCCCTCCTGCCCTCTGAACCCCTCGATCCCAGCCCAGAGCACTCTCCTGCACCCCAAACCCCTCATCCCCAGCCCCACCCCAGAGCCCACACCCCCAGCCAGAGCCCTCACCCCCACCTGTATCCCAACCCACTGCCTCAGCCCAGAGCCCCCTCCTGCACCCCGGACTCCTCATTTCTGGCCCCATCCCAGAGTCTGCACCCCCAGCTGGGGCCCTCACCCCCTCCCTCACCCTAACCCCCTGAGCCAGCCTAGTGAAAATGAGCGAGTGAGTGAGGGTGGGGAGAGCAAGCGACAGAGGAGGGAGGGAGTGGGGGTGGGTCCTTGGAGAAAGGTGGGGCCTCAGAGGAGGGGCAGGGCAGGGGACGGGGCAAGGGTGTTCAGTTTTGTGCGAGTAGAAAGTTGACAACCCTAGTCTAGGACCAAGAGTCAGGACCTCTGGCTCCGTTCCCGGATCTGCCACTTATTCACTCTGTGTCCTTGGACAAGTCATTTCATCTGTTGATGCCTCAGTTTCGCCACCTGTAAAATGGGGAGATCTTGACTGAGTATTGCTGAGCATTGGGGGCTGGCCCCTGCATGGGCTGACTGTGGTGTATATTTTGGATTGTTGTTCTTGTCTTTTTTTAAAAAGAAATGCTTCTAGAAGTGTCTAGCGGCTCTGGGGCTACATGCTCAGAAGGAACGCAGTTACATAAATAGCTGGGTGACTGGGGGGAAGGTAGGGGACCTTGTGGGAGTTAATTCATTAATGATTGTAAAGGGCTTTGAGTGCCTGACATGGCAAGGGGACAGTATTGTTAATTAGGTATATTAGGGGGATTATTATTCTTTTCCTGCTATGCTGGTACTAATTCCAGAACAGGAAGGGGAGCACCGGGTTTGGGGAGTTTGCCACATGCTCATCTACAGCTACTATGTTCCCCTGCAGGTACAGTAGTGCAGACGGACGCCCCAGGGGCTGTCTGAGCTGACCCTCCAAGGGCACAGATGTGCTGGGGTGGGGTTGTGTGTCTGGATGCCATCTAGACTCATGCCAATGTGGACATGATTGGGGTTTTGCAAGACCTTGTGGGCTGGGATTTTGATGTGACCCAAGACCAGCAGGGGCTCAGGTCCAGGTCTCACACTACTGAACACCGAGTTCTGGTAGTTCAGACACGTAGCATTTTGTCCCATCTCTAGCTCCTAGTGCAGACAGGTCAGTGTGAGTCATGACTCTATTATCTGTGTTGCAGCAGTGCCCAGAATGTGCTGGGCGCTGCACAGACCTGTTGGGAGAGACAGTCCCTGCACACTCTCCTAGCCTGTTCCCTGATTCCAGGGACATGAGCTGGCTCTCGGAAGGGTGGTGCGAAGGATTGTGCTAGCACTTGAACTGCGTGCTTGCAAGGGGATAGTGAGAGGGACAGGCCCAGCTTTGCCATAGCCAGTTATAAGTGCTGCTGGTCAGTTTCACCACCAGACCTTGGCACATACAAACCTGCGCCTCCCGGAGAGTAAAAGCCAGTGCAAAGGAATTCCCATCAACGGCTCCATGCCAGAGGCCTGGGGTATGGAACCAAGAAGCGTCACATCTCACTAGCTGACCTTAAACATTAGCCAAGCCAGGTAAAAAGCACCAGACCAAAGTAAGCACTGGTGAGGGCGGGACTGGAGCTTTGGGATCCTTGCCTGCATGCCAGCAGAGAAAAGCCACTTGCCTGTGTCAGGTGAGGCGGTTACGGTGCTGAGCTGGGACCCTTTGTCCATGAAGAGCTCAGAGACACTCTTTTGGGGCCTCAAGGCCTAGTAATTACAGTCTAATGGCTTCCAGGCTCTGCCGTTTGTCAGTGCTGGCCAGGGCGGCCCAGCCAGGCAGGAAGCTCAGTGCTCAGAGAACAGGCGTCTTGGACAGGTCCCAGCTCTGGGGCAGTTTGGGGCTGGCCTTTTGTCCTCACCGCAGAGCTTGGTGCAGTTGGCAGTGTCTGCACAAGAGACGCCTAGAGCAGGAGTCTGTGTGGGAGCCCAGCAATGGAGACAGCTGTGCTGCAGGTCAGGCATGAGAGCTCAGCAGGGCTAAGGGACAGGGAGCAGCACTGGCATGGCCGGGGGCTGCCGGTCCCGACTGAGCTGGAACAGCAGAGTGCTGCAGTCGGGGGGTGAGTTGCATCGCAGCTTTGGGAGTCAGAGTAGTTCCTAAGGCGCAATTGTCCATGGCACAAGGGCACCGAGGGGTGCTCTCTGCAGCGAGGGCATGGGCCAGACAAGCCTCAAGACCCAGAGGAGGGCCCTGCGGGCCAGGCTGGAGGCTCACAGATGGAGCAGAGAAGGGCTGGCTTGTGCTGCTGCTGATACTGCCCGTGCTGTGAGCGGAGAGAGGTCGCGGCTGCTGCTGCCCAGGGCCCCGTCACCAGCCTGAATGTCAGGCTCAGCAACAGCCTGTTTCCCAGAGAGTCATTTTGTATCGGGCACAAAAAGGAAATGGCTAAATCCAGGGGTTTCCCATCAGTCTCCCCTGCCCTGGGAAGCCGTTATTGCCAAGGGCGTCGCCGGCAGATGAGTGGCAGGACAGAGCTGCGCAGAAGCCCGCAGGGAAGGGCTGTGCGGGCAGGGCCTGAGATCGGGATTCTGAGCAGCGAGTAGGGGCGATGCTGCTGAAAGGGGGTTGAGCTACGTCCGGCATGCGAAGGCTGGTTTGCCCAGACTCCTCATAATGGGGATTATCTCCAAGACACAAGGTGCTGTTGCCACGTCATCTCTTTGAACAACACAACCCTGTCTGCAGCGTTGCAATGAACATTTCCGTGATTAGCACATGCTGATCTGCCCGGGCAACTGGCCAGGGGCACGGGCTTTCCTGCCTTGACAGAAAGGTGGAATCGATCCACTGTTTGCTTAACAGACACCTAGGAGCCCACCTGCGAATGTGCATTGGTATAAAATCACAGAGCAAACGGCCGGCCTGTCGCATCAGCCCCAGGGCTTGGGGAAAAGGACACTTATGATTAGCTCCCACGTATCCACAGCTTCACAGACTTGCACAATCTCAGCGAACTCCTCAGCAGTCCATATTCCCAGCCCGCTCCCAGCACCGCCGGTACAGCCTGCGTTGACATGCCTGCCCGTTACTACACGGCCCTCGTCAGCACCAGAAATGCCCCATTTCCCTTTGCACTGAGATGGTTAGTTTGTGCTGCTGCCTGTATTCCAAACAGCCCAGAAGCAAATTGCCCCATAGGCTGGGGACAGCTCATCCAGACCCTAGGCCCAGTGGTGCCAGGGAAGAGCTCCATCCCACCTGAGCTTCTTACTAGGATCAGGGTAATTTACTCCAGTAGGAGAGACAATGGCCGTCATTCCCCTTTTGCTTTGTCCTCAATTTAAATATCATTATTGCTCTAACAGTGTCCAGCGGCTGCAGCTGAGATCAGGCCCCACTGCGCCAGGTGCGGCACTGGCACAGGGCGAGACAGGCCCTGCCCAGAAGTGTTCACAGTGAAAATAAACAATGGGTGGGAGACAGCAAGGATCATCGTCTCCCTGGCTTGGTTAATAGGATGATGTGAGTCTGTTCCTGCTACCCTGTGTCTAGGTCCTTACAAGCCTCCAGGCAGGGAGGCAGCACCTTGGGCATTTTGGAGAGGGGTGAGTCACATCCATGACCCTTAGTTTTATACCAGTCAGTGTGTGGGAGGGACAGACCCCCATGTCTCACTGTCACATGCCTGTGTGTGCATCTACAGGCCACTTTTCATACCCTGCATGAGCCATCCGGTGACTCTGTTTCCTGCTGCAGAGGGATAGTGGCTTGTTTGCTGCCGGGTCCCAGATGCAGTTAGCGCCATGTGATTAAGGAGGAATGATGTGACTGGGGATTAGCCAGGTCACGTTGGTGCAGCGTATTGCACATGGACACTGCTGGAACAGGGCTCAGTCCAGCTGCTCCAGTCTTCCAGAGCAGAGGGCTGGCTTTGGCCACTTTTCTTTGTCTCATTCTTACACCAAATGAAAGCAAAGCTCAGTCTGCAAATAGATGTGCACTTCAAGGGCAGCAGCGCCGGGGGCTTGTTCCTCTGCGCGCAAACAGCGTGTCTCCTAGGGGCCAGCGAGAGTTACAACACGTGTTTGAGATGCTAACAAAGGAGATTTATCTGTCCAAGCCAGGCAGTAACTAGGGCAGCTCCTGCATTTTGCAACCCTTCCATTGCTACAGCTTCTCCGGCTTGTGAAAGAGACTCACCCAGGCAGACAACAGTGGAGCCATTGAGTGGCTGCTCTGGCCTTATCCCTCACAGGAGAATTCCTGGAGGCTTCCAAGAAATTGCTCAACATTAAGGAAGCTGCCTCTAGCTGTGCCCCATACAGCCATGTCCTGACTAAATCTTCGGCCTGGAGGAGATGGGCCTGAGAAGAGCACAGGAGGTGGGAGTGTGGGACTGAGCTGTGGATGGTGCAGGAGCTGGGTGCGGGGGGAGGCTGGGATGGGATTAGAAGGTGGTGCTGGGTCCAGGCACTGACCCAGAGAGGCGCACGAACGCTGACAGCATTTCCAAGCCTTTAAACCACGGTGCAGTGACCACCTCGCCGCCAGAGCTGCGCTTGCTGCCGCCAGCTTCAGGCACAGCTCTATTTTAGCCCCTCCTGTAAGTGGGGTTTGGAAACCTGCATTGGCCTGACACTGGGCAGGTGCTCCAGGAGCATGTGCGCGCAGCACCTGAGCCAGCCCTGGCGGCCGGCTCTTGTGGGAGAGATCAGGACATGTGCCCTGGTTTCAAAGGGTGATGTGTGTCCAAAGGTTCATTGGCTCCCTGTAGCTCAAAGCCCCCTTGTTCCTACCCCGGCAACCTGGCCATGTTGCTCAGTCTCCTCGGAAGCTCACGTGCTGGTTGCGTTTGTTTAATGAAACCAGTTTCCTTCAAAGTTATTCACGGGTTTGGCTGTGGTGAGTTCTGGGCTGGGTCCTGGTTTATCTGGGAGTTCTGGGCCCAGCCCTGCTGTCCGTGACGTGGGTGGCCTTGGATTACAGTGGGAGCAGGGCTGGTGCCCCAGGGGCTGATCCGACTTTGCGTTGTACCCAGGCTCCTCGCTTACACCCGTGCAAGTGGCTGTGAAGTGCAGCCCGAGCGGAGTTCTACACGTGCTGGGCGCGCTCAGCACAGCTAACAGAGGATTTGCCCTCACCGACAGCTAATTAGAGGCTGCCCTGGAGAATCGGACTGGGAGTGAAAGACTGCAGCAGGCCCTGCTGAGTGGGGTGTGCCCTCGGCCAGCCCTGTGCGACCGCACACCCCGCGGGTACGCACTGTCTCCGAGTAGCCTCCCTGTCCCTTCTAAAGCCACGGTGGGCGACTCGCGCATCAGAAATACCAGCAGGTCAGAGCGATAGACAGTGACTGGCCTCGTTCAGCAGGCAGCTTTCAAGGGCAGAGATCTTACAATGCTTAAGAAATCGCAACTAAAAAACCAAACAACTTGATGTGATTCCTGACAGAGGAAAGAGTGCACTGGCCGTGCGCACATCCTAGGGCAGCGCCATCACCCAGGAACAGGGCCGTAGCAACAAAGAACGTGGCCCCCTCCGAACGGTGGCCCCCTCCGAACATATGTCCGGGCGGGGCCCCTTACAATGCAGAAACTGGAATGCGGTATTTATTTTGCCACTTTTAGGGGCCCCCTTCCTTGCGGGGCCCCCTCCGGTCGGAGGGTACGGAGGGCACTCGCTACGCCTCTGCCCAGGAAATTCGTTCAGTGACCACAGGACCGAGCTGAGCCTGATGTATCACTTAGAGATGGTGCCTTGCCACAGGCAGACACTTTCTACAGCAACGTCGCGGCTACGGGTGGAATATGGATGCGTTTGGTCATTGGCCCTGATCCTGCAAATGCTTAGCTGTGTGCTTACCTCTGCATGCTGTAAAAGTCCCACTGATTTTCAACAGGGTGGTTGTTCAGTGCATGAAGTAAAGCACGTGCATAAGTCTCTGTTGGAAAGGGTCTTCTTGCTCCTTTAATTCAGCTGTCCAGGAACCCCACCGCCCCGCTTTGTTCTTCTTAAGCCATATCTCCCTTCACCTGCTCAGAATGAAAAAATGAAAGATCTTAAAGAACAAAAAACCTGGGAAGTTCCAAATGTAAAAAATGTTTGGTTCAAAATCCAGGCAGACGACAGCAGCACATTCACCTCTCAGGCCAGCTACAAATCCCAAGTGTTTAAAAGCAAAGCGGTGAGCAGGTCAGAGAATAACGCTCCCAGGCGCCGTTCGCACAGCCAGCGGTGTCTGTCTGGCACAGTTCTCCTAGCCAACGGCTAGTGGCACTGGCTGCAGGTTGTGTGCCATCTTCTCGCTGGATAACCACAGGCTGCCAGCCTCTGACTCAGTCCCTGAGCTCGTGCGCAAACAGTAACACAGCGCATCCAGAGCTAGGCTGTGCACCACGAGCGCAGGGCGCTGAGCTCTGACTCACAGAGCAAGTCCCACCGGAGTCAGTGGAGGGGCTCGTGGGCGCAAGCCCTCGCTAGTGTGACTCAGGGCTGCACTCTGGGACTCTGCAAATCAACCCACTGACTCCTGCCCCGCCTGCTGGTCCCTTCCTGTCGCTGGGAGGCCCAGCAGGAGCCCTGTGCCCCGAGACTTGCAGCCCGGGAGCTTTGCTCCAAGCACTTGCCTTCGAGCGTCCTGCGGATCAGCGACAAGAGGAAGGGTTTTAACCAGCCCGCCCTGGTTTACAACTTTGCCTGGGTTCGAGCAGATTCGCTCTGGACTTCCCCTGGCTTTGCACTCTAATAACCTTCCCAGGACGCCACTCCCACGTCACTAGCCTCTGGTGGACATAGGATCACAGTGCCTCTCTTTTGCTTTCTAAGTTCCTCTGACTCTTAATGAGTTGGAGTCACCACGCATGAGAGGAGAACTCATCTGTTGTGACCTGCCCTGCAGCTGGCACCGAGGGAAACCATGAAGAGCAGGTGTCCACGTGCCTACTGTGTGAGGCCCTGGTGGCTAGTGGTTAGAGCAGGGGACTGGGTTAGATTCCAAGCTTTGTTTCGTGATGAGCTGCGCAGCCCAACACAAGTCCCTCCCTGTGGCTGTAAAATGAGGCTTATAACCATCATCCACCTGAGACCTGCAGACAAAGCAGCTGTAAATGCTGTCGTCAGTTCAGAAGAGCCAGGCCTGCAGCAGACGCTGGTGCTGGGAGGGCACCTCTAGGACAAAACAGGGCCCATGGGAGAAGCCAGCCAAGACCCACTCGGCACTGTTCTGAGACATGCACAAATAGCCAAGGCGGTAAGAACATAGCTTGTAAGCGCCTTAGGGGACAGGCCGTGTGTTTCTAGCACAGGGGTCTGGTCTACAAGGGCTTCTAGGAGCTACGCTAGTGCTAATGGCAGTGATCTCAGCTAGGCCCTGAGCAGCACTGAATGCCCCTAACCTCAGGTCTGACTTACGAGAACCTGCGGGCCGTGACACTGCTCATGTCCAGGCACGGCAGGGCGTCTCACAGCAGAGAGGCCAGCACAAGCCCTCGGCACCTCTTAAATCCCACTTTGGCCATCAGAATAGACTGATCACTGACCCTGCCTGCCCAGGTAGCCCAGGGCTCGGTGTCACACACATTCCCCCTAGAATGCGTTAACATAACACCCTGTGCCTGAAAGCAGCATGAAGACACCACTTCGTATGGACCTCATCCCCTTCAGCTGCTGGCGCCCAGTTTGCCTCCCACGCTGATTCAGAGCCCACCTCTGCATGACCTGCCCAGAGAAGTGAGCCAACCGAGCAGCCAGAACCAAGGATGGAGCTGGCAGGAGCTGCAGAGGAAGTGTCCTCAGCCGGTGGGCTGGGCTGGGCTTTGTGACCTGCATTGTCAGAGAGGTTTGTCCATCTCAGTGGTGGGAATGAGCTGAAAGCTGGGCCAGACCCTCCCGACCACCCAGTGCATCCCAAACTCCAATATCAGGGCCACTTGCAAGCCACCAGCTTCTCAGCTATTGCACAGCCTATCTGGGAAATCCACAGACTAGCTGGTCAGCCCATCCCCCCACAGAGCCTTGTGCTCACGGCTTTCGCTGAATGTTTGTGTGCATGCACTGGCTGCTGAGCGACGGAGCAGGAGAGGAAAATCTGGCTTCCTTCGTCATTGCCTGGCCGTGGCCACAGCAGCTGCCGGAGAGCAAAGCACTCAGAGAGCAGCTTTCACCACGCTTGCCCTGGCAGAGGGTGCAGGCAGGGCAGCCACCTCGCGGCTCTTAGCTAGCAGAGCTCACATTAGGTCTAGGTGCCCGGCCCTTTCCTTCACAGCCCAGACCTGCAAGGCTTTATTCCCTGTTTCCTGGACACAGCTGCAGTTCTGCTGGCTGGGCTGGAGGAGGGGGGCCCGAGCTTTGCAGGATGGCGACTGAGAACACCTGCAGCAAACCAGAACTGAGAGCTAGCCAGAGACTTGCCTGCAGCCTAGATTAATTCCAGCCAGTGCCAGCCCATAACTACAATGGCTGGGCCACGCCGAGGGGCTGGTGAAACACACAGGGGTATAACTCTGCGTTAAAGGGGGCGTTTGGTTTCTCAGGCCGTCTTACATTACAGTCAGAGACCCAACCCTGGGGGTCACTTCATTCGGAGGCAGTGGTGCTCCTCCAGCTTGTCACTGCTGTAGCTGAGAGCAGGACGGGGCCAGGCAGGGACGATAGAGCGTGTGAGCGAGTCACTGGCTGCTGGTAAGTAGCTAGGACGTTCAATGGGAATAAGAGCTGACCAGGAGGGAATCGTGTCTAAGCAAAGCGAACCAAAGGGGAGAGCCAGTGGCCCTCAGTGGCCCTGTGGTTATTCTGGCCAAGAAACCCTTCTCCAAACACCGAGGTATCGAACCCAGGCCGAGGCTGAATGGGCCCTCGTGACCTCAGTCGCTGTCATTCACCTTGGCTGGGTCCAGTGGTGGAAGCTGGAGACTAGCCAGGTCCGGGCGTGTTTAGGGCTCTGCGCTAGCATATACCCCACGGCTACCGCGGGGCAGCTGTAGCCTGCTTGAAGCCTGGGTACCATGTCTCCTAGTGCAGGAAGTCCAGGCGTGTAGTCCAGGTGTGACCGCCTGTCCTTGAGCTCAGCAGCAGCCGGGATGCAGCCTCAGAGTGCCCGGGCAGGGACCCTGGGTGTCCAGCTTGCGTCCTCCTTTGGCCGATCACCCCCGTTTTGTGCCAGCGTCTCTGTGTGCAGCGAGTGTGCCCAGTCACTGCCCGGGTGGGTGTTTGGCAGGCTGGCTGCTGGCAGCCGGCTGAGCACGGAGCAGGAACAGCTGTTTGGCTGTGACCTTTACAACAGCACCCAGTGTCCTGGAGCAAACACAGCCTTTTTATGCCATTGTCGCATTGTCTTTTATTCCTCTTTTCTAGGTCATTGGTCAAGCATTAGCCCCGGGAACAGCTGCTGTGCTGGTAACCGCCTGCGAGAGAGCTGTTCTGGGGTGGGTCTGCCTTTGGCAAGCAACAGCGAAGGGAATGCATGCTGTGTCCGGGGCCGGGGCAGACGCGGGAGTAGAGGCAGGGATGAAGGGCACTTACAGATGGGGCTGGAGCAGTTAGTCTCCTAGAAGGTTTTCTGCCCTGTGCGGTCGTTGCCAGCGTCGGGGTGTGGCCGGGACGGGCAAGCAGGACGAGGGTTTGGAGGGTCTATTGAGGTTCTGGCCAGAAGCCTGGATGTTTCTCCATTGTGTTCATGGCTCCCCACAGGCCTGTCTCTCAGGGGCGGTTGGGGGAGGGGGGTTGCACGAGCCCATAAGCAGGAGGGGAGCTCACCTCCGCTGCCTCCCCATCCCAAGCAGCATTTTCTGTGCCCCTGTCCAGACGTGGGTCTGTCCAGGGGCCCCGGAGCAACAGAGCTGGCGTCTGGCCGCAGCCCCCCGCCCGAGCTAACTGCGAGCCCTGCACTGTGCAGGCAGGAAAGGACGCGGAGGTGCCCTGCCGCTGGGAGGTGCTGCTCTCTCCCCGCCGCGTCGGCAGCATGACGGCAGCAGTCGTGACGTGGGCCTGGTGCCATTGCCCAGGGCCGCAGGGCTTGCAGCCTGGCGCGCCAGCACCGTGACGGGGGTTCTGTAACTCCTGCTGAGCCAGCGGGCCAGGGCCACCCCCGCCCTGGGCGAGGCCCCGGTTTATGACTTCTCACTACAGGGAAAGGGCTGGGTAGCAGGAAGAAGCCTGGGCTGGGGAGAAACCACCCAGTTATAAAACGGACCTGCTCAGAGAGCGCCGCAGGGCCCTGGCTGGGGACGGGAGCTCTCTCCACTCGCAGCAGGGGCCCAGGTTCAAGGTTCAGCGAGCCGGGAGGGGAGTGATGTGGGCAGGGTTCAGGGGGGGACTTCGGGCATCAGAGCCGTTTTAAACCAATAAAGCACAGTCCCGCCTGCCGCCGAAGCCCCCGAATCTCTTGCAGGGCTCTCAAGGCCCCCGGGGCAGGTGTCTGCTCCCTGCTGCCACAGCCTGGCCACGGGGCCTGCATATGGGGCTGAGCCGACTCCCAGTGCTGGCTGGGCCGGTCCCCGCCCTGGGCTCTCTGGGCGAGAGGCCAGGCCTGCCCCGGCTCCTGGCAGGGAGGGGGAGCCTGGGCCTGCTTGCCTCGCTCCCTGCCAGTGGCTCCAGCTGACACCGTTCTGTACCCAGCCGGCCGGGAGCTGGGGACGGTGCTGAGGCGCCATCCCTGGAGCGGGACTGCCCTTGGCTCAGCCTGGCACGTCGCTGGTTCCCCTCCCGCCTGTGATTTCGGTTCACCCTAGGCCAGGCGCTCCCAGACGCTGCTTCCCGGCTCCCCTGGTTTGTGGCTGGTTTGGGTTCCCAGCAGCTGGCTGGTGGGCAAGACACTTCATGCCCTCCCGTGAATCAGCCCAGCCTGCTCGAGCCAGCCGCCCGCAAGCCACAGCTTGTCCTCCCTTCTCACCAAAACCTGGGGCACCAAAGGCATCGCCCCCCAGGCCCAGCCGGCTGCAGCCCTTGAGGGTTGGGGCAGCGGCCACGCCCAGCCCCCTTTCCCAGCCGCGCGGACAGCATTCACAGGCTGGTGCCGTTCCCCTTTTCCTTACGCAGGGCTGGGCAAAGCCCTTGCAAGGAAACAGCTCAGCTGGATCCAGACCCAGTAACTCCGTCCTACCCCCACTGCCAGGAAGTAGCTGAACACAGGCAGCGTGCCCAGGGGCCCAGTGACGGTCCCCTGAGCGGTAACCTGGCTAGCAGGGAGACTGAGCCTTCCCCTCAGCTCTAGCGGGAGGGCAGCGGGCTCTGCGCAGTGCAATGGCCCCCGCCCAGGCTCCTCTGCCCTGCAGACGGTGCTTGGCCGGGCACTCACAAGCCGAACCGGCCCCAGCCTGCTGTTGCCCATTCGACAGTGACAGCCCCCGCGGTCCCAAGACGACTTGCTGCTGGTGGAACGGGTCCTGCCGCGCGTCTGGCTTTCCAGTCATGCTGGGCTCTTCCTCCTGGCCCCTCTTGTGCCCCATGGTTCCAGCCCTGGGCAAAGGCCATTTCCTCTCACCCCGTGACTGTATGCTGCTCAGCGCCATGCCGCGGGTGGGGGCCTAGTCCCAGACCATCAGCACTTTGCGGAAGGGCACGAGCACGCCATGGCCGGGTTGGCTGCAGCAATAAAACCACAGAGACACGGCGCGTGAAGCTGCTGCTAGGGCTGAGGGGAGCACGACTCCCGTTCATACAGCTCAGAGCGTGGCCCCCGCAGGGCTGGGCAATTCCAGGCCATTTAGGGCTGCAGAGACCTCTGTGTGCACCCAGGACCGGGCACAGTGCCTCAGCACTGATCTCCAGCGCCCCCCCACTGGCTGCTGCTCACACCAGCACCCACTCAGCAACCTTGGTGCACGGAGCTGCACACTGCTCCTGTCGTCCCAGGGGCGTCCCGCCAAGTAACCCCTCCTCCCCTGATCTGTGGCTCCCCTCCCTTTGGCTGAGCCTAAGCTATGAGCGTCTTCTCTGTGTGCTGCCAACGAGCATCCCGGTGTGAAAGGGAAGGGCCCCCACCCCTGGGACCAGCCCCTTGAGCGCCCAGCGCCCGTGCCCCGCCCGGCCCAGGAGGGGAAGGACCCACCAGGGGAAGCAGCAGTGCCCCATCAGGATGCTGTCGTGTGCCCCATGACCCGGGGCCTCTAGCTCCACTCCCACGGAGAACTCGGCCTGGTCGGGGAAGACCCCCAGGTACCGGATGGTGCCCACACCGATCCCGCCTGAGTGCAGCAGGACCTTGGCTCTGTGCCCGAGGCGCAGGTCCCATGGTGAACGTGGCACGGACGCCCGGGAACCAGGGTGCTGCTGGGCCCTGCGCAGCCAGGTGCTGCAAGAGACAGCAAAGGACACACAGTTGGTGGGGCAGCCCCCTGGAGCGAGTCCCCACTGGGCTCAGCCCTGGGGTGGGCTCAGACGCACAGTCACTGAAGTGGGGGGGATCCACTCGCCCATCACACCCAGCCCAGCTCTGGCAGGGCCCTTCCCCGGAGGCTGCAGGAGCGGTAGCCTTAGAGGTGGGGGCCACACCAGTCACTAGCCCGGGGGGCTAGTGGCCTGGGAGCCCGGCGCAGCCCCAGCTGGGAGCCGGGCTGAGGCGCCAATGTGCTGCGCCTGCCCCCTGCTGGCAGCTCCCCATAGCACACGGCTCCCATCAGCACCTGCCTCAGCTCGTTGCCAGCCCATCCGCTCCCAGTCCCCGGTTCCAGCCCGGCGCTGGGCCCGAGCCCCTGTCCTGCCTCCGCCCCCCACACACCAGGGCCTGCCACACCCACTGACACTGGGGCCACGGCCTGTCCCTTCCCCCCGCACCCACCCTAGAGCCTGTCTCCTCCTCCCAGCCGGGGCACGGACCTGCAGCCCCACTGGGGCCGAGGGCCTGTCTCCGCCACAGTCCCCACACCAGGGCCAAGGGCCTGCCCCCCTACTGGCCAAGGGCCTGGATCCCCCCCCCCCCCATTACGTGCCCAGGCTCTGTAGTAGGGATAATACGCTGCCCTTGCCCGCGGCACCGGTGTGCTCTGGCTGGGGCATGGCGTTCCCGGTGACCATGTGAGGGGGTAGGAGCCCCAGCCCATGGAACAGGGACCAGGGGGCATGTAAGGCAGAGAGAATGGGGGGCTGGCTTCATTGCTTCGCCCCTTTGGCTGTGAACTGGCCACTGCTGTGGGGCGCAGACT
Organism: Emys orbicularis; assembly: GCF_028017835.1. Taxonomy (NCBI): domain Eukaryota; kingdom Metazoa; phylum Chordata; order Testudines; family Emydidae; genus Emys; species Emys orbicularis. The sequence continues at coordinate 1,951,128 of NC_088705.1, read as the reverse complement.
ACGGGGAACAATCCTGGGGGCTGGGCCCTGCAAGGCCCGGTTCCACCTACTGCCCACGCTGGGGGAGCTGGGCCCAGCTCAGCGGGTGAGGCCGGGGGAGCAAGGCTGGCAGCGGGAGTCCCCCCCACACACACACACACACAGGCCCCAGCCACAGCAGCTTGCGCTCAGAGTGCAGGCGAGACGGAGCCAGGGATGCACCTGCCCATGTCCACGGGCGCTGAGCTGGGCCTGGGGATGAAGCTTGTGAAAGCCGAAGAGGCGGACGCCCGTCCTGAGCAGCTGGCAGCAGGAGAGCTCTGGAGCGTGCAGCATGGGCTCGTGTCTGGCTGGCCGGGGTGGGCCCGCTCCCCTGCGAGGCAGCAGATGGGGGGGTGACTGGGTATGGGAGACAGCAATGGGCCCCATGGGGCATACAGCGACAAATTCCCCCTGCCCAACCCCTTCCCCCCCAAGCCACGTGCCAGCAGGCCACGCCGATGCCACAGCACACTGGCCACCTCCCCCTCTGCACAGGCTGGGACGAGCACAGAGTCCTGCTCAGCCACTGGCCCAGCAGATCCCCCTGCCCCTGCCCCTGCTGTCGCCCCGTGACCAACCTGCCCCAGAGAGCCAGGCAGTGCTCAGCACCCTGGGTGAGTCTGTGGGGGTCCTGCCCCCCACCCCCGGGGCACACTCACTGGGGCGCACCGTTCCCTGCACCTCCCGCCACCCCAGTCCCCAGGCGGTTTCCTCACCTGACGGCATCTGGAGGCCGCTGTCTCCCATGTACCACCCATCAGTTCCATCCAGACTGGGAGCCTCGGCTTTGCTCGGCATGTCCTTGGCCTCGGGCCCCTGGCTCCGTCCCCACTCCTGGAACTGGGAAGGGGAGAGCAGGTGAGGAAAGCCCCCCGCCCCCCGGCATGCTAGGGAGGCAGCAGTGTCGCTGTGGCGTTTGCCTGAGGCCTACCTGTTCGCGGAGCTCCTGCTGCTCCCTCAGCAGCTCCAGGTACCTGCTGCTCCACAGTAATTTCTCTGCACGCAGCTCAGTACTGACGTACTTGACCTCAGCCTCCAGCTCCATGAGCCTTTCCAAGACGGCAGTGCTGGCATCCTGCAGCCTCTGCAGCTCCCCAGGGCCTAGGCGACAGCAAGACCCCCCTGCTTGTGCAATTTCCCACCGCCCCTGAGTGATGCCCCCCACGGGACCCGGCCTCAGGCACAGAGCTCTCGCTCTTCTCCCAGCTGCGGGGCCTGACCCAGCTGATGGCTGCAGCTGGAGGATGAGCAGACCACGTCCCCTCTGGATATGTGCAGGGTGAGCCTGGGCCCCAGGGATGTCTGCACTGCCCCGGGAGAGCAAAGCGACTAGAGAACCAGAAAGCACCCAGGGCCTGTCTCATTGTGGCCTGGCTGCTCGGCACAGCTCAGCGCCTGCATGACAGCCCAGCACACCCAGCCGGGGAAAGCCCAGCACGCCCCGGACGCTGCAGGACACCGCTGAGCCGGGGCGGAGCTTTGTGACTTCCCAGTACTCACCTGCCCCAGGCTGCTCCAGGTCAGGAACAGGCGAGCACGCGCCATCCCCCTCGCAAGCTTCGCTGCCGCTCTCCAGCCATGAGCCCAGTGCTGCACTGACCTGCAAGCCGAACAGACCCAGCCATAGTGCCGGCACTGTCACTGGGGCAGCACGCGCAGCCCCATCCACGGAGATGGCCAAGACTGGCTCGGCCCAGCCCAACTCACTCCCCTCGGCCTGGGGACTTGGCCACCAGGTAGCACAGGGGGACACAGCCCAGGTCATCGCTGCATCAGGTAGTGGGGGAGGGGGCCCACAGGCTGCTCTCACTGCTTTGACATCAGACCCTCCCGGAAGGTTCATACCCACTGACAGACACACCCCTATAGCCCTTCCCAGCGGCACAGAGACGGGGGAGTCAGAGCAGGGCTGAGATGTTCCTGCTTCCAGAGCCAGGGAAGGAAGGAGGCTACAGCTCAGCCGCAGCAGGGCCAGGAGCAGGAGCCACCGGGAAAATTAACCCAGAAATGCCCTTAACTCCATCAGCTCAGCAATGACACAACCACACACGCACATTTGGTGCCATGACCCACCAGCACCAGCACAGGGCTGTAGTGGGCGCACACGCTCACACTGGGTGCAGGAGTGACACTGGGTCTGCGATACACGGGATGCAAGCGAAACGTTCTGGGCACCATGGAGGGCCCTCACCAGGTGGCAGGTGTCTGTCCCCCTCCCCAGTAAGTGCCGGGATCTGGTACAATGTGTATGAATGGGTCTGGGATCTGCTTAATGCCCCCAGACCCCTGTCCGGGTGGGGGAAGCCAACCTGCCCCTGTTTTATAAGCACATTTCCTCCACTCGGGATGTGCTGGCTCCACGCGTCTTGATCTCCAGCTCTATTGGCTCCGAGTGCATGGGAGGGCAGAAACGAAGTGGAGACGTTCGGCTTTGCTGAGTGCCCCTGGGCCCTGGAGACTCGTGTGCATGGTCACGGTTCGGAACAAGGACCACCCTGAGAGCTGAGAGTACCACAGCAGAGGGTCTGACAGTGGAGGTAAGGGACAGAGCCAGCATTTGCAAGGGCCATTTACCTCACACATGAAATGGAACATGAGCTCCCAGAAAACCTTGTAGCAGAACAGCGCATGCTGGGGAGGAAGAGGAGAGATGGGTGAGAACAGCGTCAGCATGAGACTCAGAGCGCTCTGGCCAGGACAGAGGGCAGGCAGCCCTGCACCTCTCTGTCTGCCGGAGCCTTTCCCGGAGCACCTCTGGCTGTGGTGTCTGGCCTGTGCTGGGTCTGCCGGAGTTACGCCAGCCTGGGCACACGGCTTTCAGAGCCTGTGGGGACCAATGAAGCTGGGCTGTTATTGGGGTGGGGAATAAACTCTATTGTGAAACGCAGAAAGCCTAGAGGCAGGACACCACGAGGAGAATGACACCTAGCCAAGCCCTTCCATGGCACCCACAGCGCTGCCCTGCCACCTTTCCCAGCACAAATCCAGCATGAGCTGCACTTAGATGGGGTGGGAGACACATAGTGTTCCAGGCCTCCGAGCTGAGAGCACCCACTCCCGGCCCCAGGAACCCCCAGCTTCTGAGCAGTGCCAGGGACCCTCCCCAGCCGGAGTCTGTTAACCCGGCCCCTGCCCCACTTCCGGGGATGGCAGGGGGGAGGGGGTTGTTGCAGAAGGCGCATTCCCCGCCCCGGGGAGGAAGACAGGCCCACATTAGATCTGGGTGACGTACGGTTTTACATTGAGTTGGGACGTTAGCATGAGCAATAGGCATGGAACCAAAAAGAATGAGAGCATGAGAAAGACGACTCGTGTCAAACTTGTGGGGACCCTTCGAAATACCTGTTACCTTCGTTAAGGTTTGGGCAAAGTAACAGAAATCGGACACGGTTAATAGGATACCAGATGCAGTAAATAACTGGCTATTTAAGAAACTCCTTCATCTGGCAGTGGCTAAGGTCAGATCATTGGTAATGACATCACATCATTGTTAAAGGGGATGAAAAAAGTCACCTTTGACGGGGTTCATTGCTGATACCTGCCTGACCACGGTGGGTCTCAGCACCCCTGGGGTTAGTCCGTGTGCTGTGAAGATGTAGTCAATTGCTTGGACTTTAGGCATGTTTAGAGTAATTGTATAAATACCATTCGGCTTTGGATTTAATGAAGGAATTTATGGTAAAATTAGTGTTAGTGTGATACCGTGCATAAAGAATACCCATTCCAGCAGCCTGCCTGGCCTGGGGTGCTCCCAGCCTTACCCGCCCAGGGAGAAGCGCTCACACCCAGAAGTCAACACTCAATTTGTGTCTGTGAAACTCTCATTTCTAGGAAGGGCGGGAAGCCCCCACTCGTGTCCGGGTGTGGCCCAGTTCCTCCCCCCACCCCTCGGATGACACTAACCCACATCAGCCTCCAGAGCATCAGCAGCCCAGACAGGGACGTCCTTATGGGAGACAGGAGGCACCTGCACCCCGCTCGCAAGCAAAGCAGCCACCGCTGGGGCCGTGATGGGGAGCTAGGGTTCCTCATCGAGTCCCTAAACAGGAGAAGCCAGGAAGAAGAGTCAAGGCCAGGCCCCTGCACTGCCATCACATACCCCACGTGGCCACTCACGGCCACCAGCTGCGTCCTGATCATTCTCATTCGCTTGATTGGTCCCTCAACTATGTGCTGCCGGCAGCTTCCAGAAAGGCGAATGGCGTTCTGGGGGGGGGGGGGGTGTGTGAACTGCAGCGCTGCATGTAAGACACGGGAGGGTTTGTCCCACTCTGCTTGGCACTCCTGGGGCCTCAGCTGGAGTCCCGGGTCTGGCCTGGGAAACACACGGACAACGAGTCCAGAGGGGAGCAACCAAAATGATCAAAGGTTTAGAAAACCTGACTTGTGAGGAAAGGTTAAAAAAAAATGGGCACATTTAGTCTTGAGAAAAGAAGACTGAGGGGCGACCTGAGACCAGTCTTCCACTATCTTAAGGGCTGTTACAAAGAGGCCGGTGATCAATTGTTCTCCGTGGCCACTGAAGATAGGACAAGAAGTAATGGGCTTAATCTGCAGCAAGGGAGCTCTCGTTAGAAACTTTTCCTAATAGCTAAGGACAGTTCAGCTCTGGAACAGGCGTCCAAGGGAGGTGGTGGAATCCCCCTCATTGGAGGTTTTAAAGACCAGGTTGGACAAACACCTGTCAGGGATGGTCTGGGTTTACTTGGTCCTGCCTCAGTGAGCGCAGGGAACGAGACCTGATGACCTCTCGAGGTCACTTCCAGCCCCACATTTCTCTGATCCTTTAATTACAGCCAAACAGGAACTATTCCCTGCAGGGGCTGCGACGCCCTTTAATCCAGTCAACGAGGCTCCTGCCTAGAATGGTGTGTACAGAAGAGGGCAGGTGCCAGCACCACCCCATCCCCTACCTGCCTTCAGGACGCCAGAGCTGCAGGAGTTGGGACGTGCCGGGCCTGGAGCGAAACACTCGACGGAAGAGTCTTGCTCTTTGCGAGGTGCTGAATGGGCTGGGGAAGGCGGCGACTGGACCTGCTGCTTTCTCTCCGCTGTTTACAAGCTCCTGGCTGCTGCTAGGCCACCTGCTCGGGACTGATAAACTCCTGGCTAATCCTCTCGGTGACCAAGGCAGTGAAGGGAATTAGTGGATTTTCCCTGCTCCCCCTGTTGTGTCTCTGAGGAGTTTCTCCTCTACCAGCCCGTGCCCTGTGCAATGGGGAGAAGTGGGTCTGCTGCCAGGAAAGGATGTGTCCTTCTCTTCAATGCCTTCTTCATTAGCATGTATACAACACTCTGCCTCTGTACACAGCCCTGTGGGCATATGCCATCAACGCACAGGGCTAGGGACAGCACACCTGGGTTCTATTCTTCCACAGCTTTGAAATGTTTACAATTTAATAATTTCTGTTCATTAGAAAAAAAGCACACACAGGGAAGAGCAGAAGTTCCAGGTTCAGGAGGACATGGTCAGTTTCTGAACGCTCCTTTCCTAACCCTAGAAATTAACGGGTGTTTGGTTAATTGACATTAAATAGCATCTCGTCTGCTTTCCATGCTGAATACACAGCTGGGAGGCTGCTATTGAAGTGAAGGTCACAGTGTTGGCTCTTACTCTGACAATCAGATGTGGGAACGAGTCCCTCTGCCAGAGCAAGCCCTTGGGAATGAGAGCGGGGCTGGTCGTTTCATTTCTCCTGTGTCTAAATGGCTACAGTGCTGCTATAATTCAATATGGCCTGAAAGGGAGCTGCTGGATATTAATATAACCAGATTTGCTTTGACTGTGAGCAAAGTATTTGCCATTTCATTTGCACACTCCAGTCACTGAGGTGACTCCTGAAATGTCAGAGGCTGGGGAAAAAACCGTCGCTCGTCGAGGAGGGAGCTTTGCCTTTTTTTCTTTATAGGGACAGATACGGCTACAGCTCAGATTGTCGAACCTGCTCCCCAGCACCCCACGCACACGGGGATAAAAAGTGAGTCAAAACGCCAGCAACTGCACAGAAACCCGGGGAGGAGCGAGCAGCTCCAGGAGGTAATTTCAGTCTATACATTACATCTCAGAAAGGGCACCAGGGCTTCAGCTCTAGAACCAAAACGTCTCTGCAACCAGGCGGGGTTGGGCCCAGGACTGATGGGTGGTCACATCTCTGTTGGGCACACTATTGTTAAAGAGAATGAAAACCACATTGCATGGGGTTGCAGTTGTGTCGGCACAGGTACAAAGCTATCCTCCCATGCCCTGCCCTGCTCCTGCTATCACAGGGCTCCTGGCTCAGTCTGATTTCTCTGTCCCTGTTGCTGAGCTGAGTGGGGCACCAGTTTGCATTGGAACAAAGAGATTCAGGAGCTGGGGTGGCGGGGAGCACAGGGAAAGGGGAGAGTTGACTATTTGCTGAAAGTCATCACCTCCCCGCAGATTCAAAGCCCAGGCCCCAGCCCCAAAATACCAACCTCTACCTCTTTGCTGATGGCTCTGCATTAACCTTGCCCCCCTTTATGATCATTTCAGTACAAATCTCCTTCTGCATAAGTGTCTACGGAACTATAAGTGATATAAGACATATCCCCCAGCCAGAGCACAGAGTGGACAGATGAGTACACACTGCTGTCACTACCAGCGCAGCTTCCATTCCAGCACACGATGCCCTGCAGTGTCTCTCTCCTTCTTTGTATGTCCATCGCATCCTTCCCACAGACGCTGGCTGGGAGAGGCAGCAGTTTTTCAGAGGTCAGAAAAAGTTCACCAAAGATTCTCTACCAAGTTCACGCCTTTCTGCAATCCCTGCTTTGGGCCAGGATAAGGGGAATTCGCTGTTGTGGGTCTTCCATGCCACCCAGGCTGAGTAGCCAAAAACTCAAGGCCAGGGCTTTGGAGAGGTTTAAGCAAGTGGACACAACTTCCTTCCAGAGACTGTAACATGAGAACAAAGGTGCTAAAACCCCACTCGGCCCCAGGTAACACCGGCAAGCGGCACTCAAAGCTCTGCCCACAGGAAAGGGCAGTACCACGTTCCTGCCCTGGTTAGGACACTCATCCCTGTGCGTGGGTGCACTGGTTCTGAGAACAGTCAGGGCTGCTCACCCATTACCAAGAGGTATTCCGGCAACATCAGCAAGTGGTCACTTCTGCCCAAGATCTCTCTAGTTGTGAGTCGTGAATAGTTAGCACATACGGAGGCTAGTTCCTGGCTCCCTTGACAGTCACCACTGTTGTGTGTATACAAGGAGGAGTAAAGGAGACAATTCTTAAGAGGCTCATGGAGCTGCATAAACACACACACTATCTGAAAGCAGAGGAATTCAGGAAAACCTCACAGAATAAATGGAGAAGAATGATGGAAATTCTTGAGTGGCTTAGAACAAACAAAACATAGAAACATCTCCAACTGCAAAGCAAGACACGAGAAGAGAGACAAACGTGACTTTTATTGTTTTATATACAAATGACAGACGTTTGTATTAAAAAGAGAATCCACCCAACCTTTAAGAGCAAGACGGCTTTGAGTTCTAACCGCTCCCTGTAGCTCAGTGCCCCGAACAAACCGGAGGGGAAATGTTAAAATCAAAGATAAAGGAAAGGGGTGAGCCACTTTCTTCTCTACTAAGGTAAGAATTCAAGTGGATCGTTCTGCAAAATGAACAGCCTAATCAGATTTAAGAAAGAAAAATCAAAAGCCAATTTGTCAACTGTACAGTTTGGTTTAAAAAAACAAACAAACTAAATATCAGTATTAAAAAAATAACCTAACAGATTTACAACCTGCATGGGACACACGGAGCCACGCCCCCATTCCAGTATAAAATGAAACAACGACATCTCTCAATGGTTATTACAGACAATGGTGATGGCAGCAGCAAAACCAGCTGATTGCAGGGTGAGTGTTGCCAGCTGTGGGGGAAGAATGTCGCACTCGGGAACCAGAGATTGGTGACACCACAGCTTAGTCCTCCTGCATTTCAGGTGATTTTAAAATGACACAGAGTACATGGTCCAATGTAGCCAAACAAGACTATTTCCCCCCCACACTTTAGTAAGAACTACTCCCGTGTGCAGACACTCAGTGGGAGAGCTGCCCATTGTGCTCATTCAGTCGATTGATGTTTTTCTTAGTGTGGACTCAATGTGGGGGCCTAGATCCGGGAAGCTTCGGCACCGATGAGTCTAGTAGTCCTGCAGATAGGGGAAAGGGCAGGACATTAATATCCTCCAAAGTACAACTCTGCTCTCAGAGTTGGGAAACTCAGCTTTCACATGCAGCCGCGTGACGCGCACACACATCGTTCTTTGCAGGCAAACAGAGAGAAGAGAAATTTACTGTAGCTGACACCCTCATTTGCACTTCAAAATCTTCAACTCAGAGATATGTCGACCAATCACCAATAGTTTTCAATTTACTAGATTAATAATCACAGCTAGAAAGGGTGTGAAACAATTTTTCTTGAGTAAAATCTATGGGGCTCTCAATTGTCACCAACATCTGGTAACAAGCAACAGAGAAATCTAGCTACGATAAATCCAGAAGGAAATTGCTCATTTCACACCACCTATTCCCCCACCATGAAAATATGAGAGCATAAACCATGGCAGACACAGACTCTAGAGTGCTGGGGATTAGCCTGCAACCTCAGAGTACAGACTAACAATAAAAACAATGACACAGGAGGACTGATACTTACGGCTCGGGGCTTTTTGTTTAACTTGAGATCAATCCTGTGATGGGAAAGATAAGAGAAATGTCCATTTCAATACATTACACTTCAATAGGAGTTCAAGAACCAGCTACAGCATATGGCACAGGCTACAACAAAGGCTATTTGGTTAATTCAATCCACGTTCTCTGAATCGGCCGAGCCGAATCATTGTCCCAATATTACTGGGCAAGGACCAACAACATCAATGAGAGCGGACTCTTTACACCTTGCCAAAATGCATATTCCACCCACTCAACCAGAGAAACAGTTATCAAAGGTTCATAAAATCACAGGGAAGTTGTGCAGCGTGCAAAAATGGGATTAAAATGCATGCTCTATGTTAATTTGTTAGAGATAGGTGTAACTATGCCACATACAATTATTCAGACATAGTAGTAATAGTTACTTACTTGAAATATACAGAGAGAGAGAGGATTTTGAGACAACAGGTATTATAAAATCAAGGGGATTGGCTTTATTACATTTCTCCAGAGGGAAATATCCAAATTTACGCCACTAATCTCTTTAGGAAGCAAAGCCAGAAATCAGTTTTTAACTATTTATTAAGATAAAGTTTATCTACTTAAAAACGAAATAAAGAGGCAGAAGAGTAAAGTTGATTTAATTTTGCTGAAGTTATTAAATAAAATGTTACCTCCGTCATGTTTTTCTGTTTTTTAAAAAAACTTCCCAGCCTAACCTAATATACATACCTACAATTAAACAGATAAACTATGAGTTAGAAAGGTCTCAGAAAGGCACATCGGTGTCTACACACTAACAAGACAGCACAAGTACTAATTCAAGTCAAACTTACTCAAAGTCATAATCAAACATGCCAGGCGGGCTGAGGGGCAGCATTTGAAAGGAAGAAAGCAATAGCCATTAATATACTAATGAATTCAATAAATAGGTTGATTAGCCACCCTAGCGAGATTATTGAAAAAAATAAAGCCAATGTCCAAATGCCATAAAGTTCTTATTTTATATAGAATATGTTACTTATTTATTTACCAAAATTTGGCACAAAAAAGCACTCCGGACTCGGCAGTGCAGAGCCCCCCTCCCCAAGTGGATTGCTGGGAAATGAGATGTTAAACAGAGGAAGAGTGGTTTATGGAAGGTATTTTTATATGCAGAGAAGGAAGCCATCAGCTATTTGGAGTTGCACGTTAGCTCCCAGACAGAGTCAGAACTTTCTAAGCACGCAAAGACAACCAAGTGGGCACTCAGAAAGCAGAGGCTCTCTCTAGAATAGATTATTAGGGCAGAAGCAAAGAAGTTGGTTCAGGCAGCTAGATAGAGGCTGTCATAGAAATATCTAGCAATTTTGCATTCAAATATGGTTGTATGCACACGAGCGCACACAGGCACACACACACACTCATGCTTACTTTTCACTTATAAACCTAAAAAGAAAACATTGTGAATTGCTTGAATCTAGTTACCAGTTACACTCCCATCAGCGGACTCTAGCATCCATACACACACGCACGCACACAAACCCACCATAGCGCTCTGTTTCCAGAGACCTCCTCCTGGAAGCCAACAATTGTATTGGTTAGAAAGAGGGAAGTTAATACCATTGAAATGTCATGTTAAGTCCTAACTTAGTAGGCTCGTTACAACTGAACTCTGAGGAAGCAGCATTCCTGGTGAATGTGAGATATTCCTCAGCTGATGCAAGTAGCTGAATATGGGGCATTTGGGTAGGTAACGGTATCCCTGGCACTTGCACAGCAGAGTGGAACTAAGGGCCCTCACAAGCAATGGCCAACATCTTTCACCTGGTTCACAGTGTACAGATGCTAGACATGAGAGCTGGATATTCAGCCACGCCGGAACAGCACTGCTAGCAGAGCTGGTGAGGTAGAACGTAGGAAAGCTTGAACTACTTTGCAAGCAGTGTCAACCGTGCCTGAAGACAGCCCATTCCCGTGGCCCCCAATGCTTCAGTCAGCACTCAGCTTATGCACACAACTGGGAGAGCCTTGAATCAGGATTTGCAGTCAGAGGGCAGCCCCAGTGACAGACTTTCAAGGTTTCTTATACAATACTTTCATCTCAGGACAGTCAGGAGAAATGGGCAAACAAGCAGGTGTCTGTTTCCGAAGAGCATTTCCCACTATATTTCATTTCAAAGCACCTAGAGTTACATCATTAATTTCTGGCGACTAGCTTCATGTTCCTGGATGGTGCCTGGAAATTTTCCTTTGCTGGAAGGATTTGAGGAAGTAGTTAGTAAGAACAGTCAGTTTTAACGTCACAGAGCTGTATCAAATACAGTTAGACTTGTCAGATTCAGTAACTGGCCACACTAAGGCATTTTAGAACAACAGTCAATTAATTGTAAGTGACTTTGTATTATTTAGATTTCTCTCTCTGCTTTACGTTCTAGGATCATAGGAACTGCCATACCAGATCAGATCAGGCTTCCATCTTGTTCAATGTCCTGCTTCCAACAGTAGTCAGAATCAGCTGCTTCAGAGGAAGGTACAAGAAACCCCGTAACAGAATAACGGGCCCAGAGGGGGAGTTTCTTCCTAACGCCTGTCGCTAGTGGTTGGCTTATGCTCTGAAGCATGAAGGTTTATAAAGTTTTTATCAGTGTATCAATGTAACTGTGAACTTTCTCATAGCATTTACGTGGGCAATTTGAATCCTACTAAGCCTTGGTCTCAAAGATATCTCATAGATGTCAGTTCCACAGGTTAAGTATGCTTTGTTTCAAAACTAGTTCCTTCGGTCAGTTTTAAATGTGCTGTCTATTAGTTTTACAGGATGTCCCTTTCCTCTTATATTGCGAGAAACTTATAATGTTATTTACCCCTTCATATAACACAAGAACCAGTGGTCACCCAATGAAATTAATAGGCAGCAGGTTTAAAACAAACATGTGGAACTCATTGCCAGAGGATTCTGTGAAGCCAAAAGTATAGATAAGTTCATGGAGGATGGGTCCATCCATTGCTATTAGCCAAGATGATCAGGAATGCAACCCTACGCTCTGGGTGTCCCTAAATCTCTGACTGCCAGAAGCAGAGACTGGACAACAGGGATGGATTACTCGATAATTGCCCTGTTCTGTCCATTCCTTCTGAAGCATCAGGCACCAGGTCACTGTCAGAAGACAATACACTGGGCTAGATGGGATCATTGGGTCTGATCCAGTATGGCCATTCTTATGTTCTTAAATTATTGTTACTTCTGAAATTGTTTCTAGCTACCTACAGGAAAATCCAAAAAAGTCTTTCTAAACTACTTCATGATTCCTAGCTCATGAGGAACTAAAAGGAGATATAACTGAGCAAACATTTTTAAATTTTAAGATTATAGCAGAAAGGAAATCCTGGATCTAAGAATTAAAGAGACACTGACACCACAAAATCCAGTCAACTTCAAAAAGTGAGTTAAAAGTATTCAGTGTAGTACTCAGGCAAAATACCTGCCCATAACCCAGCAGTTCCCAAACTGTGGGTTGTGACCCCAAATGGGGTTGCGCCACCAACAGATGGGGCAGCAGTGATCCCTAGTGTGCGGAAGATGCCATTTTGCTCTGCAGTGTGTCCTCACATGTATGGTGCATGCGAGGTCACGAAGCCTGGAGGACACCATTTTGCTCTACAAAATGGCATTCTCCGCACAGAGTGACTTTGCATGCACCATACGTACGAGATCACATTGTGCGGAGGACACCATTTTGTAGAGAAAAATGGCATTATCCATGTGGTGTGACCTCACACGTACGATCTCTAATAGGCTCTCTCTAAAGCCACCTATTTCAGAATTGGCCACCCAAGGGCAACCAAGTGAAGGCTGAGAGATCTTTACTACTTCTTACATGGCTGTGAGGCCAGCTTCCTTTCAACTGCGTTCAAATGAACGTGAAAAGCAAGGCAGCTCCAGAACACCGCATGGAACAAAGGCTCAGTCTGGAGCCAAATTACAACAAAAATGGCTTGGAATCAAAGTTTGGATGAAAATATCCAGGATTTCCAGGACTTTTATAATCACTGGATTCCCAAAGCATTTTTGTTTATTTCCTGATCCTCTTCCCCAAACAGATCTGCCAACATCCCTACCTCACTCAGTTCCAGAGAACAAGATGCAGGCACCAAGGGGACTGGATTGTAACCTCTCCCCCTGGGAGGGAGGCCAGTATTATTCTGCTTTACAGATTGAGAAATTGAAATGGCACAGAAAAGGGGGCCAGATAGGTTGTCTGATGTCACCTAATGAATGTAATAAATTTGATTCAGTGACTTGAAGGTTAACATGAAGAGAGAAATCAGATTGTCATTTGAGCTTAATGACCCCAACTAACCAGTGGTCTGAACTGCTCATTGCTCTAATACATTTGGCTACTTTCAGGCAATAAAGCCATTTTGGCAACAACCAGCTGTTCAGAGGTCGTGGTGAGTGCAGCTGGCCCCACTAACCTGTGTCGATTTTTGTTCTTCCGTTTTTTGTGGCTGCTGTGGTGACTCCCCGAGGAGGTGGAAGAAGCGGCTTTCTGGGGTTTCACTCCCTGCACAGACCCATCCAGCTCTTCAGTATCCTCCTGGTTGGGCTCATTCTCCTGATTGTGAAAGTCTGGAGAAGTATCACTCTCTGTCCCACTACCTGGCTCGCCTAGAACACAACAAACCCAGAAGAGCACAACTGTTACTTCCCAGCAGTTCAGCTCCAGGACAGACCCTGGTGAATCCCTTCGCACTAACAATAAGAAAGCGCTGAAGCCAAATCCTGAGTAGAGCAGCAAACCGCATATGGAAGCCACATGGAGGGCAGCTTAAAGTCTCCAGTCTATAGCACAGAAAAAGGTCACTAAGCGTGACTAAGCAGCATTTCCTCAGTGTGGCAAGTTACCCCCTTAGAAACTGATGCATGCTAGAATCAAATCCAATTAAATCAACACCTGATTCAGGAATAACCCTGGTAAAAATGTATTTACTACATACTAATTTCTATAGTATATGCCACACAATGCCCTTAAGCACCCAAGAAAGGAAGCCAAAAGAGCAAAAATTCTCAGTCCCAAAGGCAGAAAGCCGGCACTGCACCTAGTTGTGGCAACAATCCCTTTTATTGTGGATTAAAAGTTAGTGCATGTAAAACTCAACCTCTGCATCAAAGCCAAACAGTTAGAGGCTGTGCTAACTCAGGAGGGAAGATGTAAACTTGTGTGAACCTCGTGACAGATGCCAGGGGTTCTGTGCAGCAAGCACTCAGATCCACTGATAATTACTTACCATTTAATGGCAGGAAAGAAAAAGTACCAGAGCTCCAACCCCCAGAGCCTCATCTCCCAAAAATACCAAACCCACTTCACTTGCAGACAGCAGCTCAAGCAGACACAAAAGATAATGCCATTGCTAAAAGAGAGGTCTACATTTTAATTTTAATGTATACATTTGTAAGAATACAATGTGACCTTATTTAGAGCAACACAATTGCTGGGGTGTGAAAAGCAGCACACCTAACCGACAGGGAATCACAAGGACCAGTAAAACAGTGCTGGAAGGGGAACTCTCTAACAGGACCATAATTACCCTCGGTCACGCACGTGGTAAGGGGAGAAGCATAGGCGCTGACTCCATGGGTGCTTCAGGGCTGGAGCACCCACGGAAAAAAATTAGCAGGTGCTTAGCAACCACCAGCAGCCAAACTCCCCCCACTCCCTGCAGGCGGTCCGCACTGATCAACTCCTCCCTCTCCCTCCCAGCGCCTCCTGGAGGCAGGAGGTGCTGGGAGGCAGAGGGAAGAGCAGGGATGGGGTGTGCTCAGGGGAGGGGGCGGAAAGAGGCGGGGAAGGGGCAGGGGTGGGGTTTTGAGGGAAGGGGTGGAGTTTGGATGGGGCCTGGGGCTGCACGGAGGTTGAGCACCCCCAGGGAAAATTAGAATCAGGTGCCTGTGGGGTGAAGAGAACTGACACGTGACCTAATTCCTCAGGAAGCAGTTTGCTTCATTCCAAGTTAGTCAGATGGTGAGAGGAAAGAAGAAGTAGCTTACGCTTTTCAATGAGCTGGTCCTGAACACCGGCCAATGCACTGACTGCCTAGAAAATCAGAAGGCGCATTAATAAAGACAGATTCCCATTTTTTATTTTTTTCAAGCTCTCAAAAACATGCAAGGCCCCTCACAGAACAAGAGGTGGTTCTTTGGTCTCTGCTCCAAAGAACTTGCAGAATAAACTCAACATGTCATGACAGGAGAGGGCATTAAAGCCAAAAAGGAAGAGGAGGGAGAATGACAATGAGGGCAGGAATAGGATTGTGAGGCACAGAAGTTTCTTGATTGGTCTGTCACCCACTCCCTCCTCTCAGAGGCATTTGGGCATTGCGGCAGATGTGAATTTTACGGGAGGATGGGAATGTGGAAGAAAGCTTGGAGATGCTTGTGAGTGGACAGATCAACACAGCCACTGAAAGGGCACAAACTATGCCCAGGTGACTAGTCCTAAGAACAGGGAGAGATCAGCCACCCCAGGGTTTCCTCTCAATGAGGCCAAAGACAGCAGAATAAACAGGCTATTATCCCCTTGTTAGGTACAAAGTGAACAACTGACGGAAACTCCATGAAGAATAATTCAGCACAACCTGGAAGAAAGGAGAAGAGTGAGAAATGACAGAGGGGACAGCACACAATATATGATCTGTTCAGCTCAGATTTGTCCACCCTGATGTTCATGGGCAAAGGCCAGGCAGTTCAGCCCAGGAAGCTCAGGACTTCAGTTGGCATTGTACGCTGCCAGGTCACAAGCACTGTACTCACTGCTGCTGAGGTGACCGAAGATTTGCTGAAGAGTCGTTCAGCTTCTTTAAATTTCCGGTTCCTTCGGTCGTTTTTGCTGTTTGAGTTTCTGAAATACACAGCACGGTCTCATTGCAAATACTCAGTCACCATGTCAGATGGCGTTCTGTTCCCTTATCTACCTATGCAAGGCATAGCCTGCAGGTTAGGACAAGGCAGGAAGACACTGC
This sequence comes from Emys orbicularis, assembly GCF_028017835.1. Taxonomy (NCBI): domain Eukaryota; kingdom Metazoa; phylum Chordata; order Testudines; family Emydidae; genus Emys; species Emys orbicularis. The sequence continues at coordinate 1,935,427 of NC_088705.1, read as the reverse complement.
AGCCCAAGACACTGCACAAAAGTCCCTAATGGACCAGCCACTAATCCCTGGGAATTGCCCTGCACCCATGTCTTTACTGTTATCTGAAGAGAAATCATGCCGGCTACATGCTGTGTCCCCATAAAACATATGGAGACTTGGGGAGTTCCACAAGTCCCCAGTACCCATACGGTCCCCTTTAGTGCTGGGAAGAGGGAGACAAGATACAAGTGCACAGAGAAGTTTCACTGGCTGATGTAGTTTCAGCTGGTCCACAAACAAGGTATCTTAAGAGAAACAATGTCCTGTGTATTAGCTAACCTCAGGGACCATCCCAATCTGGTTTTATTTTTTAAAGTTCTGCTTATCAAAGCTGTTTAGAAGCCAGAACCTCGGGACTGGGATGGACTCATATTACAAAAAGAAAAGCCCAAATGTTACATGCCAGAGTGGAACTACTAACCCCTGAACCAGGGCACCCAGAAAAGTCACCTCTCTCCACTCACTTCTGGTTTGTCAGGTAGCGGTCCCAGCCACGGATGATGTTGCCGTACATCTGGGTGTCCTCTAAGTAGCTGCCCTCAAAAGCATAGATCTGCCTCTCCAAGTTCGCTAGGGTCTCCTGGTATAAGAAGCACAGAACAAAACAAGAAGAGGCTAATGCCAGCACATCCCCAGAGCCGGTCAATGATCCAGGGGTACCATAGCTGGCCATAGCCAAGGGACCCCCAGGAGTCTGCAGAGGCTGGGTGAGCTCTGGACGTGGGTCAACTCCCCCAGATCTCACCGTTTACACCTGCTGCAAGGAGCAGGCAGGGAGGGATGGGAACAGTTGGAAAAGGGGGAAGGGAGAGGATGCAGGAGATGCCTGCGGATTTGTGCCTGTTGCCACGGAAGCGGTATACCCCCCCCATACCGCTACTCTCCAATGTGCCCTCAATATCCCTCCCCCATTTCCCAATCCCCCCAGATTCCCCCATCCTCACTGCCCCCCAGAGCCAGTGCACCCCATCCCCCCACCCCAAACCTCACTGCCCCCCACAGCCAGTGCACTCCATCCCCCCACCCCAATCCTCACTGCCCCCCAGAGCCGGTGCACCCCAATGCTCTCTAGCCCCCCAGAGCCTGTGCACCCCATTCCCCCATCCCCCAACCCAATTCTCACTGCCCCCCCGAGCCAGTGCACCCCATCTCCCACGACAATTCTCACTGCCCCCCCGAGCCAGTGCACCCCATCTCCCACGACAATTCTCACTGCCCCCCCGAGCCAGTGCACCCCATTCCCCCACCCAATCCTCACTGCCCCCCAGAGCCTGTGCACCCCATTCCCCACCCCGAACCTCACTGCCCCCCAGAGCCATGAACTCCATCCCCCACCCCAATTCTCACAGCCCCCCCGAGCCGGTGCACCCCATCCCCCAGACGTCCCCTCGCCCCACGGCGGGGCTGCGGACCCAGCTGGACCCGGGGCGCTGCCGGGAGGGCGGGGGGGGAGCGCGGCCTAGCTGCTCCCCGGCCCGCGGCCTCTCGTAGCGCGGGCGGCCGGGAGGCAGCGGGGCGGGAGGGGGCCGCCGCGCTCCCTGCCCCTCACCGCCAGCTCCTGCTTGCGCTTCACCAGCTCGGCCAGCTCCCGGCGGGTGTCGGGGATCTGGGGGGGGCCCCCGGCCTTGGTGTGCAGCGCCGCCATGATGGGCTGCGGCCTGCGGCGGGCGGGAGCCGCGCCGGGAGGAGGGGGCCGCAGCCGGGCTGCGCTGCCGGCCTGGGCCGCCGGGGGCAGCGCTGAGACCCGCCCGCGCCGGCCGAATGGGCCCTGACCCGCGGAGCCCCACTTCCACCCCCCCGGGACCCCCTCCACCCTGCACCGACCCCCCCCCGATCCCCCCTCCACCGACCCCACCGCACCGAGCCCCCCCGGGATCCCCCTTGCACCGACCCCCCCCGGGACCCTCCTTGCACCGACCCCCCCCGATCCCCCCTCCACCGACCCCACCGCACCGAGCCCCCCCGGGACCCCCTCCACCCTGCCCCCCCGGGATCCCCCTTGCACCGACCCCCCCCGGGACACCCCTCCACCGAGCCCCGCCCCGGGACCCCCTCCATCCAGCACCGACCCTCCCCTGGGACCCTCCTTGCACCGACCCCCCCACCCCAGGACCCTCCTTGCACCGAGCCCCCCCGGGACCCCCTCCACCCTGCACCGACCCTCCCCCGGGACCCTCCTTGCACCGACCCCCCCCCGATCCCCCCTCCACCGACCCCACCGCACCGAGCCCCCCCAGGATCCCCCTTGCACCGACCCCCCCCGGGACCCTCCTTGCACCGACCCCCCCCGATCCCCCCTCCACCGACCCCACCGCACCGAGCCCCCCCGGGACCCCCTCCACCCTGCCCCCCCGGGACCCTCCTTGCACCGACCCCCCCCGATCCCCCCTCCACCGACCCCACCGCACCGAGCCCCCCCGGGATCCCCCTTGCACCGACCCCCCCCCCGGGACACCCCTCCACCGAGCCCCGCCCCGGGACCCCCTCCATCCAGCACCGACCCTCCCACCCCAGGACCCTCCTTGCACCGACCCCCCCGGACCCCCATCCACCCAGCACCGACCCTCCCCTGGGACCCTCCTTGCACCGAGCCCCCCCCCCTGGGACCCCCTCCCATGATCCCCCTTGCACCGAGCCCCCCACCCCGGGACACCCCTCCACCCTGCACCGACCCTCCCCCGGGACCCTCCTTGCACCAAGCCCCCCCCGGGACCCCCTCCACCCTGCACCGAGCCCCCCCCCAGGACCCTCCTTGCACCAAGCCCCCCCCCGAGGCCCCCCCCCAGGATCCCCTCCACCCTGCACCGACCCTCCCCTGGGACCCTCCTTGCACCAAGCCCCCCCCCCCGAGGCCCCCCCCGGGATCCCCCTTGCACCGACCCCCCCCGGGACACCCCTCCACCGAGCCCCGCCCCGGGACCCCCTCCATCCAGCACCGACCCTCCCCTGGGACCCTCCTTGCACCGACCCCCCCACCCCAGGACCCTCCTTGCACCGAGCCCCCCCGGGACCCCCTCCACCCTGCACCGACCCTCCCCCGGGACCCTCCTTGCACCGACCCCCCCCCGATCCCCCCTCCACCGACCCCACCGCACCGAGCCCCCCCAGGATCCCCCTTGCACCGACCCCCCCCGGGACCCTCCTTGCACCGACCCCCCCCGATCCCCCCTCCACCGACCCCACCGCACCGAGCCCCCCCGGGACCCCCTCCACCCTGCCCCCCCGGGACCCTCCTTGCACCGACCCCCCCCGATCCCCCCTCCACCGACCCCACCGCACCGAGCCCCCCCGGGATCCCCCTTGCACCGACCCCCCCCCGGGACACCCCTCCACCGAGCCCCGCCCCGGGACCCCCTCCATCCAGCACCGACCCTCCCACCCCAGGACCCTCCTTGCACCGACCCCCCCGGACCCCCATCCACCCAGCACCGACCCTCCCCTGGGACCCTCCTTGCACCGAGCCCCCCCCCCCGGGACCCCCTCCCATGATCCCCCTTGCACCGAGCCCCCCACCCCGGGACACCCCTCCACCCTGCACCGACCCTCCCCCGGGACCCTCCTTGCACCGAGCCCCCCCCGGGACCCCCTCCACCCTGCACCGAGCCCCCCCCCCGGGATCCCCTGCACCGAGCCCCCCCCCGGGACCCTCTCCACCCAGCACCGACCCCCCCGGGACCCCCTCCACCCAGCACCGACCCTCCCCTGGGACCCTCCTTGCACCAAGCCCCCCCCCGAGGCCCCCCCCCAGGATCCCCTCCACCCTGCACCGAGCCCCCCCCCCGGGATCCCCTGCACCCAGCACCGACCCTCCCCTGGGACCCTCCTTGCACCAAGCCCCCCCCCCCGAGGCCCCCCCCAGGATCCCCCTTGCACCGAGCCCCCCACCCCAGGACCCCCCGGGATCCCACCACACTGACCCCCCCGGGACACCCCTCCACCGACCCCCCTCAGGACCCCCTCTACCCTGCCCCCCGGGATCCCCCTTGCACCGAGCCCCCCCCCAGACCCCCTCCACCAACCTCCCCCCCCCCCCCCCCGGGATCCCCTTTGCACCCACCCGTTTTCATTAGCCTAGTCACTACTTGCTCTTCTCTGGAGTCAGGTTAATCTCTTACAGTGACCTTACTGTAATCTTATCAGTTGTTCTCCAAATAAGCTGGTCTTTAATTAGCCCTGGTTACTAACTATGCAAACCTCACATGATTTTGTTTTGCTTCTCTAGCAAAATGATCAGTTAGTTTCTTGTAAAGAAAACGTACTTCCCAAGGGGCATTATTGGATAGGTCAGACTTTATTGAGATTTTTGAAACAAGTTTGTCTGGATGTTTGTAATGTCCTTCATTGTCCCCTTGGAACATACTGTAGCTTGTCAAGGGCTCTGCTCCTGCTACACACAGCAATGTGGTCTTCCCTCTCTGATTTCTATGCATTATCACTTACTTTCCAGAAGATTTAGAAATACTAAAGCTACATCCACAAGTGGCTTCATTTCCTCCATTTTTGCTGAAGATTCAAGTTACTGACACCAACTAATAAGCATGCGACACACAGGAGTGCCTGTAAGGCCGTCTGCACTGGAAAGTTGTACTGCTCTAGCTATATTGGTATAATTAAAGCAGTACACACCTCTAGTGTGGATGCAGTTAGGTGACTATAAAGCTGTGCTAACCCCATATAGCTATTCCTGTATAGGACAGGGAATAAGCTATACTGGTGTAACTGCATCCACAGTTTGTACCAAGTATCAGAGGGGTAGCTGTGTTAGTCTGGATCTGTAAAAAGCAACAGAGTCCTGGGGCACCTTATAGACTAACAGACATATTGGAGCATAAGCTTTTCTGGGTGAATACCCACTTCGTCAGTATATCTGTATCAGTTAAAATAAATTTAAAAAAATCAACCCCTCACCCAACATAGTTACATCAGTACAATTGTCAGTGTAGACAGGCCTATGGCACGGACTTATTTCATAGCTCTAGTCATGTAACATGGATCAGGGTTATTAAGGTTTCTCTCTCAGCACTAGTCAGATATCCAATGGGTCCAGTAATCAACAGCATGTTTCTCATTTGTTCTCTTTGTAACCTTTACAGCTGCCCAGCTGATCCCAGCTTCCTCAAACCCCCCTCCCCCCCAATTGATCTGGGAAGCAACTACTCTCTTCCTGCTCCACATCCTTCTCCAGACTCACCTCTCCCAGAACACAAAGAAGTCAGCCAATTAATGATGGCTAGATTAAAGGGTATATGAAGAAAGGCTTTAATATAAGAAATGGAAAAACTGTATATTGATATGTGTTCTCTTCCCCTGCGCTACTGCAGTATTAATAAGAACAGTAATATCCTTGCACTGGCACCTTTGTTAAAAAACACATTCACCATACCATTTAAAACAGGGTCTGATGAAATTCTAGAATTTTAATTTAAAATGGATTTTATACATTTGACTTGATACAAACTTAACATACTTTTGAACATACTGTATGCTAAATACTGTGCCATTTATAACAAAGTGTAGACACAACCATTCAAAAAAGATACAACTGGTATATTTCCACATACTGTAGTAAAACAAAGTTTTCCCATAGGTAAAACTCTGTTCCAAATGGAAAGATGTCACAAAATGTAAACCTCTGTGATACTTAGCAAATGGCAGCTAGGTTGAACTGCCTTAAGATATTTTTAAAAGATGCAGGCTTTTAAATAATTTAAGGAAAATTAAAAACATCATATTTGAACCAATACTTCAATCACCAACAGTAAAACATTACATTGCATTGGTAGTCACTGGGCTGGCACATGCCCACATTGGGGCAAGCTAGTTCCCAGGAAAAGCAGGACAGAGTGACGGAAAGAAATACTGAGTAAAATTCTTATATTGTCCAAGCAGGTCAATTTATGGGCCCAATCCTGCAAACACTTAAGCACATCAGTTGCATAATATTAATAGTCCTAACTTTACATACATGCATATCTGTAGGCATCTTAAGTGTTTTCATGGCCTGATACAAGGAGTCATCAGATTTTACACTAAAAAAAGGCAAGAAATCATTTGCACATAAATTTGGATGTTGCATTTAGAAAGAGGGTTGCTTTGGTTTTCACACCACTACTCAGTGTTGGTGTACTACAGTTGTTGGATTCCACCACAAGAAACCTGTTTGGTCTAGCATAAAAAACGACCCCAACTGATGCAGTACAACAAAATCAAAATAATAGTTTTGTGCTATTGTACACAGTGTAATCAAGTCTGAAAAGGGTAATTCACAAATTATCACATCGTACACTATTTAGGAATGTCACTAGACATTTCATCATACTTCCATACCCATGATTGGACATGGCTTCAGCCTGAAGCAAATCAATGCCGCTCCTTAGATGGAGCTGATAGGGTCACAAATCAGCAACATTCAGGAAGTGTATAAATAGTGAACAAATCTGAAAAAAGTGTTCTACTCATATTTTTCATCCCACCTTTACATCACAGCTATGAGTATTTGAGCTCTGTGTCTTCTCTTTGTGGAAGGAAGATCCATTCTAATGGGCCAGTGTCGCATTTATTAAAAAGAAATAAGTACTGCACTTTATTAGGCTTTATATATTCTGTTTTGTCTAACTAGGTTAAACTTGTTGAGCTAGTTTCAGCCAACATTTTAATTTTAAAAATAATCCAAATGTGCTGGTGACACTTTCTGAAAAAAGTAAAGATTTAGGGCAAACTAGCCCATCTTTCATAGTACTGGTCGAACCTGTCAGGTCATATATCTAATACGTTTGGTGATCTCAGCACTCCTTAATGGATATATGTCCACATTCCAGAAGTTACAACACAACAGGAAATCACAGACACTAAACTTGGTTAGATATCATGCAGCCACGCAAGGGTTTCAGGCATTGCCCAGCAATAGCAGATGTGCACACAGCTCTGGTTTGAGCCATATGCACCCCCTCTCTCACTTTCAAAACACACTTTCAAAACAAACTTACTGCATTTTTAAGAGTGTACAGATAGGATCTGCCAGAGTAGAACATAAAATCACCTAGCTGGAGTCTTTGGTGACCTCAGTACCTGATGGGTGTACATGCAGATTACAAAATAAACATGCAACAGCACAGGTGGCACACAGACACCAAAAACTAGGATGGCTTGGGTGCTGCTGGTAGAAGTGAGAGATTGCTCAGCTCTGCGAGAAGTATACTCAGCGCGGGTTTGAATTACATGTGATCACTCCGATTGTAAAGCAAACACACAACATAATCTTCAAGTGTACACACGCAGATCTGCCACTGAGCCATGAAACCACATTAATGCCATTTGTAAAGATGAGAGATTTCATCCTATGAGTGGTACTCCTGCTTTTTATGACGAAATAAAGTAGTACTATAGTATTAACAAAAAATAAAAGTAATGAATTACCAAACTGTAATACAATTCTAGAATTATCTACATTTCACCTATCTAGCCTTTCCTTGCTGTATGTATTACAGCATTCTAAGCAATTTATACCCTCAATCTTAGAATTTCCCCCACCCTATCTTTTTGTATTTGTGGGTTTTTATTAAAAATATATATAGTATCTATTTCAGAGAATATAAAGCAAAACCAAGTTGGACACTAGAAAAACATTACAACTAAAGGCAGCTAGGGCTAAATTTATAAATTCTTTATTTAAAAACCCCAGAGTACATATAAAGGACAGTCTGCTATCCAAAGCACATTCTTCTTATGCCTACCGTTTGAAAACCTGCATTTACACCCCATATTTACACAATAAACTTTAGTTGCGTGTGTGTGTGTGTGTGTGTGTGTGTGTGTGTGTGTGTATATAATATACAACTTATGTATATACACACAAGAAGTATATACATAACACATGAAGGCAGTATGTGCCCATAAATCACAAATGCGAGGGAAAATTAGTAATCAAAGTGAAATAAGTTACATTTCTTGTATCAAGGTAAAACTCAGGAGGAAGATGTCTGAATATATGCAAAGCTAAATAGTTCCAAGTTTTGAAAATGTTTCTCGGAAACAAACTTTTCACAATGATAAAGTATTGACTGTTTTCTGTTACATGCAGGTGAAAAGGAGTATTTCAGACATGACAGTATAATATTTTCCACAAACTAAAATTAAAAAATAATAATAGTGCAAATGATGGTTAAAACATTGGATATTTTTCTTTTTGATGGTAACATATAATTAAATGCAGAAATTATGTGAAAAGATTCATGGGGCAGAGTGGTGTCAAAGTAACAAAAAATCTAGCTTCAAATATGGACCAAAATCAGTATCCAGAGGCAACGTCAGCAAACATTTACAACATACTGAGTGCACACAGCCTTCGACAGCAAGCCACACTATCATAACTTAAGGTCCCATGAAGCATTTTCTTTCATTTCAAACTACACTGCCTATAAATTACAAGGTATTCCGGTGAAATGTCCTTCCCTGAAAAATCATTTCAATGCAAACTGGCTACCCAAATTATATTACTATAAAGAAGATTTGCAGCATATCTTCCTTTTCAATGAAAACAAACCTGGTCAATTCCTCCCCTTAGTGAGTGGTTTGCTCTGGGTGTACAATTCAGCAAATCACATCAAATAATTGGACACTACAAAACATCAGATCATGTTCACTGTAACTAAGCTTCTAGTTAAGAATAAAGGAGCAATTTCAAAGGATTGTCGAAAAACAGTTTGCAAAACCATGTTCTTTTTAAAAATGCCTATTTTGTTCCATATCCTTTAAGTACAACCTTACATATTTATTTTTACGTCTGATGAAGAGCTCCATCACTGGAACTCTCTCTTTCAGGTGCCTTCTATTCTTTTTCTTATTAGGGAGAATCCTCTTAAAGCAAAGGCTGTATTTCCTGATGAGTTTCAAAACTACAAAGGAGATGAATAAGTCAGGAGTTTCCCAAAATAAACTACAGCGAGAGCTGATCAGCAACAGAGGAAAGACTTTAAGGCAATAAGAGGCATCAGTGCTGTGATGCTCCAACGTTCATATCCAGATTCAAGTTCTATTGAAAGAAGATCTTTGAAGTCTCTTTCTGATCTGTTAACTGTCTGACTCCTCCTCCTCCTCCTCCTCTTCCTCCTCCCCCTCTGGTTTCCTGTCCACCTCAGATGTATCTGAAGATTCGTGGAGAAGGACGTACTCCCTGCTGCTGAACCCAAACTTCAGCACATCCTTTTCTTTCAATTCATAGTAACGTTGAGGTTCAATCCGTTGGTTATTTAGGAAAGTACCATTGCCAGAGCCAAGGTCAATGATGTAAGGCTTGACTCTGCGGCCAACTGTACCATCGGCACGGGTGTACTCCACAAGCCTGGCAAAAACAGAAACAACCTTTAAACCATAATGAAAGAAGTATAAACAGCCACTTCACGCTGTTAATAAAAACGGAGATGGATCTTTCAGAATAACCTCAAGATAGCTAATACCTCAATTTCCAAAAGATCTCATTAAATACAGAAAGTTAAGTCTCTGAAAAGATGCGAGGCACTCAGCCTGCCTAAAAATTTCTCACCATGAGCTGAAGTTAAATGAAAGCCTGTGCCATGTTTTAAACATTAAAAAGTTCAAGATTAGTAATATACAAGAGATAATTAATTCCGTCAATAAACAACTCCTCTGCCTCCAGCGGTGGGCAATCCCTGCTGCTCCCAAGGAAAGCCAGCACTCCATATTGTGTTGGGCCAATCTGGCAATGCTCCTTTTAACCTTTAACCTATCAAGCATGACTGCAAGTGTTACTCCGGTTCCAATGTACGTCAGATTCTATTTCGAATACTGCTGTACTCTTTGCCTTACTTAAAGGCTGCTTATAGTTAGATGTGAGGAATCAAAGTTAATTTTGATTACTGCTAAAAGGATACGCAGCTGTTGTACATAAAAACTGGCTAATTCTGAAATAGAAGATAAATTTATAGATCTACTAGTTTGCAGAGGGTTTTGAGTACCCAACATACTATTCACTTCTAGCCTCCACTACAATCTGGTTTCCTAGGCAGGCACAGTGAGTAACACTTACCGATACTGAAACACAGCATGCTGTTTGGAGCAAGAGGGGTGGTCAATAGGAATATCTGCGATTCTTCGGTGCCTGCCCAGCAGGTAAGCACTCTGTCTGTGAATGTACATGACTGGGAGAACCTCATCATTCTTAAAAGGGTAGAGACGCCATCGTTTCTTTGGAATCCGAGCTTCCGGGGGCTCGCTATATTTAATCACAACACCTCGGAAGGTGTTTGAATCCTCTAGGAGTGCACCAGACAGTTCAAAACTTGGTTTCTCCTTATTTGTTGGATCTTTGTCTTTATTTTCACCATCAGGTTTACCAAGGTCCAGAGTCTCATCACCACTGCTTGCTTCATTCTTCTGGCGATGCTCACGTCTTCTCTCGTTATAAAATTCCCTCTCCACTTGCTGCTCACGGAGATTTTGGGCATTCCTCTCTCTTTCATGCCCTCGACCTCCTGGCCTTTCATTGGGATTTTTCCTTCTCTTTGAATGATCTCTGTGTCTGTCTCTGTCACCACTTCTATCTCGTCTGTGTTCTTGCTCTGACTGATCTCTGTGCTGTCGTTCCTCATGTCCTCTCCGGGAATGGTCATCTCGCTCCTGTAACAAAAAAAACCTTACAGTGATCTATTTAGAATTAAAGATGAAAACACACAGGGAATTTTGTTTGGTCTTTAAAATTTGAATTTAATATGAGACTATAGAACAAAACTCAATCATCAAGTATACAGGTTTTTAAAATGTGGATGAAAATGACTTCCTCATTCACCTGCTAAGACCCATGTTCAGGTCTCTGAGTTACAGTAAATAAAATTAGCTCCAGAAGAGAACACAGACCTGCATTCCCTGCACTGAATTAGGGGTTGATGAGATGACTGACTGTTCAGGGAATATGTGACCATGAACTCATGTTTTGTAAGATAAATATAAGCAGAATCAGTTTTCAGTTACTTTATTCTAAAAAGTAGAGGTTCTTGAGTTACATACAATTTACTAGTATTTGGCTTCTTAGCTTAAATGATATATTATTATAAACATTTATATTAGGGTAGCACCCCAAAAGCCCCACTGAGGATTATGCTGGGTCCTGTACAGACAGAAGATAATCCTTGGCCTGGAAGGTTTACAATCTAAAAATTAAATTCAAATATTTGATATTTTCTATGCTCTAACAGTTTGGTCACTTCCACACATGGAAAAATACCACTTAAACCAAGTTTCTAAACTACTGCTGACATTTCACAGACCAATGTTTAGAATAAATTTTCCCAATATTTTGCCTATTCCGTTTTCTGCATGTTTCAGTACTATCGACACTTGCATAAACCCTAAATCTTTCTTCCCTCAGAATTCTTCTGCTTTGCCTGCTTATTCCCTGCCTGAACTCAACAGCCACAGTTTTCTAGTCATTCCATTATGCAACCCTCTTTGTAAGAGATTCCTCTCATAGTTTATCTCACTTACCAACATCCCATATCTTGGTTCTCAGTTTCCCCAAGAAGGGTACCATGGACCACATGTGTGAGTAACACTCTTGTCTAGTGCTCTTCAATATTAAAGTTGGAAAAATAATCCCCGACTATAACTCAGTAATTTTTATGTTATTGATTTAGGCCCTGTCTACACTACAACTTATGTCAGCAAAACTTATGTTGCTCAGGGGTGTGAAAAAAAACCATCCCCTTGAGCAACGTAAGTTTCGCCGAGAGCTTCTCCTGCTGACAAAGCTACCATCGCCCATTAGGGGTGCTTTAACTATGTTGACGGGAGAGCTCTCTTCTGTCGGCATAAAGCTGCTGACTACATAGAATCATAGAACGAGAGGTCATCTAGTCCAGTCCCCTGCACTCATGGCAGGACTAGGTATTATCTAGACCATCCCTGACAGGTATTTGCCTAACCTACTCTTAAAAATCCCCAATTCCACAACCTCCCTAGGCAATTTATTCCAGTGCTTAACCACCCTTATGGCAGGAGACTCAAGGAGCTTGGCTTGTTTAGCCTGACAAAACAAAGACTGAGGGGAGATCTGATTGCTCTCTATAAATACATCAAAGGGATAGATACCAAAGAGGGAAAGGAGTTAAGTGAAGCACAGCATTCCACATTTTCAGTTTTTGCAGTAATTCAGCCAGAGGTTATGGGTCTAGTATAGGAGTGGATGGGTGAGGTTCTGGAGCCTATAATGTCAGGAGATCAGACTAGATAATCATGATGGTCCCTTTTGGCCTTAAAGTCTATGAATCTTGCTGCTGTCACCAAGGGGCCAAGCCAGCATACTACTCCACGTGATCAGAATCCTGTGCCTAGGTGTGACAACACTGAAATCAACAGCACTCTGTGCAAATGGAAAGCTTGCAGGGTAAGGTGTACCATGACAAAGTCCTGACACGCTTACTGAATCATTAACAGCTAATTCCTGTGGATACTCAACCATTTACTGCAAAATCAGAGGTAGTTATAATTTGTTTGTTTTTAAGAGTTAAATATGTTCCCGAATGTACAAATTACAATAACTGATAAAAGAAAATATTGGGGTAATCAAGTGATAAATTAGTCACATCACCCCATTTAGACCCAGTTCCCACATTTACTCTATGCAGACAGACAATTGTGGTTTCACAGACCCCCACTGATTTCAAGGAGGAGGTTAGTCCCGTGGAGTAATTTTCAAGACTGGGGCTTTAATGTTTAATATCCAGTAAATTACCTGCTTTACTTTGACTACAATATGATGAGGGCTTCTACTTCTTTTACTTCGAGACTTGCTTCTTTTAGCAGAGGACTTGTTCTTTCTTTTTGCTGGTGACCTTTAAATATTAAAAAAATGATTTGTTGGGTCCACAGTCCCCAAGAAAAAAAGGAAAGGAAGAGAGTCTGTGCAAAATGCACAGGGTAATTTAACCTTAACCTACAGCTACCACTGCACTGTATTGTGTCGTGGGAGGATGGGATGGTGGTGAAGGGTGGGAGGGTCTCCCCACTGTGTGTATTTGGGGGTGGGGGAGATGAATTGGCCTTACAGGAGAAAGTGGGGGGATGAGGAGGGCATTGAGGGAGGGGCCGGGGAGGGATTGGTGGGCTCTCCCCAGGGGGCACGGGGTCCCCCCAGCTCAAGGCGTCCAGCGGAGCCCCAGGGACCGCCCGAGAGGATGAGCGGGGTCTCCCCACTAGGAGCCCCCGCCCCAGTTGTAGCGGGGTAAGCGCTGGCGGCCGGTACCTGCTGCGGCCCGGCCGGGCCAGGCCCTGCTCCCGCTCGGCAGGGGGGGACTGGCTGCCCCGGGCGGAGCGGGAGCGCCGGGGGCTCCGCTTCTCTGCCACTTCCTGTTGTTCCTGCCGCCGCCGCTTCCGCCGCCGCCGCTCGGTCTCGGCCTCCTCCATGGCTGCGGCCGGGGCCTAGGAGCCGAGTTTCGGCCGCAAGTCCCCGGCAGGCGGAGAAGCAGCGGCTGCGCAAGGCCTCCGGTCACCCGCAAACGGGAAGAGCGACTCCGTCTACGTCCACTTCCGCTTCCGGGGCAAGCGCGCAGAGTCAGCCGGAAGCACTCCTGCCAGGCGGCGGGGCTTGCTAGGGCGGCTGCTCCGCTCATGGCGTTCCTGCCGCGTCCGGGCCCGGCGGGATCACAGTGCGCTGCGCTCGCGGAGTGCGGGGCGGCGGCCCGGGAACGGGCTAACAGGCGGGCTGGGATCGAGGGGCTGGAGGCTGACGGTGGGTGGCCGCGGGCGGGAAAAGCAGGGGACGGGCGGGGAGTCCGCCCCTGTCACCGCGTGATTTGCACGAGGACCGGACCCGCCGCCCAGTACATTTCCACCCCCGGCTCCGATTCGCCCCCTTTGCCCCTCTTTAACCCCTGTCAACAGCGGTCCGCAGACTCCCAGGGGTATAAGGGCAGGGTGGAGGGCAGTGGCTTCAGCAGATGTACTGAGCATGCTCAGTACCGCCAGGAGCACAGTACTACGGAGAGCACTTTAGTACACTACACCGGCCGCGGGCAGCGCGTTCCTGAGCCGGGCTCTCTGCGAGCGCCCCTGGAGGCGGCTGCTGGGCGGCCTGCTCAGGGATCGGCTGGGCTGGCTTGGCAGCGTGAGCTTCGAGGTGCGGTTCCCCGCCTTGTTCTCGCTCACTTCTGATGGGCCGGCCGAGACGCTTTACACTCTGCGCATGCGCCATCGTCTACCTGGCGCATGCGCGTCCAGCCATCGTCTGATCTCTTGCATACGAGCGCCGGGGGGGACGTCATGACGAAATGACGCTGCGGCGCGGCTCGTTGTTGCCATGGTGATGGTACACAGCTCACGGGGAGAGTGCGGGCCTCGGAGCCGCCATGATCCCCCCGGCGGACTCGCTGCTCCGCTACGAGACCCCGGTGCTGGTGAGCCGCAACCCGGAGAAGCGCTCCCCGAAGGTGAAGGCGCTGCGGGGGACGGGCCCGGGATGCGGGGCCGCTGTATGAGGGCGAACCGGGATATTGGGGCAGCTGCGGGGGGGCAGGGAGGACTGACCAGTGGGGAGGGGATGCGTGGGGGGGGGGTCAGGGTTGAGCTGGGGGTACATGGGGAGGGCTGACCAGTGGGGGGGGTCAGGGCTGAGCTGTGGGTACATGGGGAGGGGGTGCAGGGAGGGCTGAGCTGTGGGGAGGGGGGGTCAGGGTTGAGCTGGGAGTACATGGGGAGGAAGTGCGGGGAGGGCTGAGCTGTGGGGAGGGGGGGTCAGGGTTGAGCTGGGGGTACATGGGGAGGGGGTGCGGGGAGGGGGGTCGGTTGAGCTGTGGGTACATGGGGAGGGGGTGCGGGGAGGGCTGACCAGTGGGGGGGGGGTCAGGGTTGAGCTGGGGGTACATGGGGAGGGGGTGCGGGGAGGGCTGACCAGTGGGGGGGGGGTCAGGGTTGAGCTGGGGGTACATGGGGAGGGGGTGCGGGGAGGGCTGGGGTGCAGGGAGGGGGGTCGGTTGAGCTGGGGGTACATGGGGAGAGGGTGCGGGGAGGGCTGACCAGTGGGGGGGTCAGGGTTGAGCTGGGGGTACATGGGGAGGGGGTGCGGGGAGGGCTGAGCTGTGGGGAGGGGGGGTCAAGGTTGAGCTGGGGGTACATGGGGAGGGGGTGCGGGGAGGGCTGAGCTGTGGGGAGGGGGGTCGGTTGAGCTGGGGGTACATGGGAAGGAGGTGTGGGGGGGGGGGGCAGAGGGATGTAAAGGATGGAGCATGTGGAAGGCCTAAGATGGGGACTCTAGGGGTGACCCTGTTGGAGGTGTGTGTATGAAATGGGGACATAGGGGGCCTGTGTGTGTTTGTGAGAGAAGTCCTTAAAGGGTCATAAAGAGCCTGTTTTTCCTTCCCCACGTGTGCTGAGTCTTTGTGGGGAAGGGCTTTCTCTTTTCTCCTGACTTGCATAGATCCTCTGAACATGTGGGAGAGGGGTGTGTGAATGGGGGAATGGGCAGGAAGGAGTGGGGGTAGAGGAGGATGAGGGGGAGGTTGGCTTCCCTTGTGGGATCAGCGGCCTCCTCTGCCCCAGTGTCTCTCTGGGTCTGCTTCCCCACACGCTATTGCTGGAATGTGTGCCCTGCCTGTATAGTCCCAGGATGTTTCTCATTTGCAGGCGCGTTCTTTGAAAGTGAGTCCTCAGCAGCCTGTGTCAACAGGACCTGTGCCACCTCCTCCAAAACCCAAGACGACTCCTACAGCTGTAGATCCAACAAAACAGGCAGAGGAAATCTTAAACGCAATCCTGCCACCAAGGTAAGAAACTGCTCTTTCCCCCTTTCACCATGGTCCTAGGATGCCAGGAAGAGTCAGCAATGTAAAATTCTAACGTGGAGAGCAAGGGAAGTTGGGATTCAGTGAATGTCACAAAATGGTGTTGGGGAGAGAGTGGGGGATGGATTTCTAGCTAAATGAAATGTTTGTGCCTGTCAATGAATGTGGCCCATCTAATAGCTGGTTATTCGTGCTGGGTGATGAGTGGTAGTTAAATAAGTATGTTGTCTAATTTGTATCAATATTGGCTCTTTCTGAATCTGACAAAGATGCTTTCCTCAATGATGTGTTGAGGTAGCAAATGCCCCTGATGAATTATACATCAGTTTTAAAAGTAATATAATAAAAAAAAAAAAATCCTGACATTGCTGTATTAGACACAAAGCAGCAGTCCCCAAGCCTTTTTAAGTCTTCTGTCTTGCTTGATGGCCGTGTAGTGTGCAGTTAGCCATGTTTGCTGTCATCCAAGTGTTGTGTAACTAAAAGTTCCTGCCTTGCTACGTACATGTGTAAAACGCAGGCGCTCCCTCTGTTGTTGAAATGCCAGTTCAGTGGGGATAATGAAAGATGCAAAGGCAGCATTTGTTTAGGGATCAGGACAATTATCAGAAGCTGTGCTGACATTGTCTCTCAATTGTACTGACTATGGAGGGTGGAGAGAATGCTTGTATTGCACACTTCTGTGGGGGAAAAAAAAAAGGGATTCTTTCAGTTGGTGGTGGAAATCAGTGCTCAAGCATATGCTTGATTAAACCTTATCCAGAGGCAGCTCCTAGGTTGTTGCTGATAGCAGTCAGTGCTTTTATCGGCAGTGAAGCTATGATGAAGGCAATGAATATGGCTAACAAACTAATCTGTGCTGCTTTTGTGATGCAGAGAATGGGTGGAAGACAATCAGCTATGGATTCAGCAGGTGTCCACCACTCCCAGTACCCGAATGGATGTAGTTCATCTGCAGGAAGAGCTGGATCTCAAACTACAGCAAAGACAGGCTCGAGAAACTGGGATTTGTCCTGTCCGCAGGGAACTCTACTCACAATGCTTTGGTTAGTGAATACATCCAGGTCTCAGAAACCATAGCAAAAAGCTTATTTGAATGATACTAAAACGCCTGAAGTTTCTGAATAGCTCAGGACATAGGGAATGGGAAATAGAGACTTTCATCTAAGGTGTATGGGTTCCAATCCACCCTGGTCAATAGGGAATGAGAGTCATTACCATCCCATGCCTGTTTAAGGACCTGTTGATCTCAGTTCAGTTCCTGGTGGAGAGGTCCACATCAGAATTAACACAAGTAGGTCCCTGTGTGAAGTCTCAGCAAAGAACCCAAAGTCAGAATGGACACACACTTTCCTTTTTCAGCCTTAATGGGTCCCTACAGGGCAGGGTTGAGGCACAGTGCATGTGGGAAGCTTGCACTGTTATTAAACAGACTGTACTTGCCCTCTTGAGGCTGCCCAGTCTGTCACTCTAGCATCTCTCACTACTATGTAGAGATGAAGCCCTGTTGCCGCAGGAGTGCTTCCTCTTAGTGTCAGCTTGTATACAGAACAGTATTTTTAAAAAAATGTCTATATACAAGCTGACACTGAGGAGGTGTTACTGTGGCAACAGGGCATTGAACAGTAAGCTGGGATTTGTTGCATATTTGCATGGGAGGGAAAGATTCATCCAACCACACTTAGATCATACTCCAATAACTAGATTAATTCATCTTAAATTATTAAACGTCTTGGTGACACTATGCTAGTCCTCCAGCTGCTACAGACCAACCCCGGAGGCTGGAGGAAGACACCAGCCACTGATTTAGAGAGAATTCTTATTAATATAATTAATTAGTTAATTCCTTAGCAATAGGAAGCTTCAGGTCTACACTGCCTGGCCTTGAACACCTCAAATGTCATGGCCATAATTACCTTTCTAGGCACACTGGCCCATGTCAAAATGTTTGTCTTGATACCTATGTAAAACATTTTCCCTCTATCTTTATTGTTATGCCCTTTTTATTTAAAGATGAACTTATCCGTGAGGTTACGATTAACTGTGCAGAGCGGGGACTGTTGCTGCTTCGAGTCAGAGATGAAATCCGAATGACCATCGCTGCCTATCAGACACTGTATGAGAGCAGTGTTGCCTTTGGTATGAGGAAGGCATTACAGGCTGAGCAGGGCAAATCTGACATGGAAAAGAGAGTAAGTGAGGCTGTTAACTTCATAATGTACCTGTGATCTGGTACACAAATGTCTCTCTTTTATCTTCCTCATGCTGGCTCAGTAGATCATATTTTCTCACATATCTATTAGAGCATTGACAATTTTTTGCAAACAAAATCAACAAACAAAACCTTAACCATTTTTCACTCAGCTCCAGTACTTACATTTGAGTCATTTTCTGATTTCATCAATAAACTCGTTCAAAATACGCTGCTTAGATTTTTTTTTTTAATTTTCTAGTTCCACTGGGTGGCAGTAAAGATAATCAAAACACACATCTTACTGATTCCCTAAGGCTGCTTTTTAATGGATAAATTGGCTGCTATTATCATTTTTATTCTTCAAAAACTGTAAAATGCATAACTTATATCTTCATTAAAAATAACAGGAGTACTTGTGGCACCTTAGAGACTAACAAATTTATTAGAGCATAAGCTTTCGTGGGCTACAACCCACTTCTTCGGGTTGTAGCCCACGAAAGCTTATGCTCTAATAAATTTGTTAGTCTCTAAGGTGCCACAAGTACTCCTGTTATTTTTGCGGATACAGACTAACACGGCTGCTACTCTGAAACCTTATATCTTCATTGTATTTCAAAAACATAGCAATGAATGTCAGGCATATCTATGTTCTTTAAAAGATTGCAGAATTAGAAGATGAAAAGCGAGATTTGGAAAGACAAGTGAATGAGCAGAAAGCTAAATGCGAAGCTATTGAAAAACGTGAAAGTGAAAGACGGCAGGTAGAGGAGAAGAAACATGGTGAAGAGGTGCAGTTCTTGAAACGAACTAATCAGCAGTTGAAGGTTAGTAAAGAACCTGACTGCAATGTCTTGGTAGGAAAACAACTGAAGTATTTGCTTTGTAAATAGTGAGACCTGAAAATGAATTTCCCTTTAGTCTTTTGTTCTCTTAATGAAAAGGCCATATGTGCATGTATTAGTTCCTCTCTAACTTGCATTAATGTTGCACGTTCTCCAAATTCTCAAAGCTCCCTGCAGCTCTGTAGGGTGAGGAATAATGCCGTTAGTTCAAATGACTCCAAACCTTTTATGGCTAGTTAATTGATCAGTTATTGAATGCATGAGTGCAGTTGTTTCCTAGACACGGGCATTTTAGATTTCAGAATTTAAGGGACTTTTTAAAAATACGTTTGTGCTTTAAACCTGACTGATGCTCAAGGACCAAATTTTTGTGTAGACCTGACTCTAGAACAGTTGGCTGTCAGCAGAAGACACCAAGAATCTGAGAATGTTTCATCTTTAAAGCCTCATAAGTACAAAACAGAAAGCCCAAAGTAAGGCAGACAAGGAAGACAAAATTATTCCTTTGTTGCTGTGGGCCTGAAAACATTAGAATCCTCTCCCTTATGACAAGGGACAGCTTAAAATGAACTATTGCAGTAAGGGACAAAACTCCTTTGGGTTTCAGTGCAATGGGGGCTTTTCTCCCATCCATGTCTGGAGTTTTCTGTGAGTAACAGGTAACGGTAATTGGATCTCATCTATCACTGACAGAGTAGGCTGTAAAATATTCATATACTCCTGGAGTGGAATGAGGGGTGAGCAGTGTACCTGCAATTAGAAACTACCCCAGAAAGTAGACTTTTAATAGCTAAAAATTTAAAACAACATTCCACCTTATTTCTTTGGTTTATAAACAATGCAGATTATCAGGAACAAACCCTTCTATAATGATACACATAGTAAACTTTCCTAGCTTTAGGGAGCTAACTTATAAAAGAGCACAGAAATCCATTCATATTAGTCTGTGGCTTACATCTTCAAAATGGATCCTACTAACTTCTAGTTTGGTCTCACCTCTGTAGCGGGGGGAGGAAGTGAGTGGTTTCCTCCTCCTTTCCTAATGGGCTCTAGCGCTTGTCACAGGAGTGCTAGCTATTTGACCTAATGTAAACAGCTGGTAAAAAATTACTCTAGCTGTGCTGTCTGACCTAGATCACCGCAATAACTACTTACTACCTATCCACCTGCTGACCTTCACACCTTGCTTGTGGGTCAGAGGCAACTGTGCGACTTGGTTGAAGAACTTTTGGATAGGTGCTTTTGTTACAAATTTAAATGTGTGGGTTTCCACTAGAGGGCAAAGTAATGTTTGGAAGAAACTTGAATCTGAACCTGTCACATGGGCTGTGTCTGTGAACCTTTAGTCTTTTCTAATCACATGTCTTCAGCTGCATTGGAATCATAATCCTCAAGGGAACTCGATGGCAATATCACTACATTTTCTGGGAGCTTCCAGTCTGTCTCCTCTGTTTGCACCAGAATTACAGATAGTAAATGGCAGGGATGCATTACTAACTGGGTTCCTAAGGCAGGAAGCATTTACTTGGATCAGATTAAAGCATAACTACTGTATTGTAACTAGTAGTACTTCTCCAGTTGTCTGCTAGTGCTCTCTCCTGGAGCCAGAATATGTCAAAATAACTCTTCCCGTGGCTGGTTGATACATGTGGATCATGGCAGTCTAGTTCTCTTTGAGACAGAAGGAATAACTCTCACTCTAAAACAAAGCACCCTGGCTTTGGCAATTAAGATGGCTCTCCAGGCCAAAAATATTTAATTTGATGAAAGCAGGGTTTGTGTTAGCTGATCCCAGGATAACATGTCTTTGCTGTTGAAAAGTTACCTCATGCTTGTGGTAAAAATGTCTATTTAAAAGAACCTTCCTGGCCAGATCTAAATCTCTTTACTTAGCACTCAGAGCTACTTTCCTTATCTTTGACTTCATCACATTTACACTCTAGACTTCCTCAGATAATCTGTTAGCTTCAGACCACCTTGCAGAGTCTTAGGCCACAGAACGAGGTAGCCATTAGGCCAAGAATATGTTGCCACCAAGTCCATATTCCTTTCCTGAGCCAGAAGTATTTATAAAGAGCTGTACACTTACACTTGCTACCACTTATTTTGTTGATGTAAGTGCTGGAAGTTTCATACAGTACAAGCTCCCTGTGCATTAGTAGCAAGTTCTTTTATCCAGGACTTGGGCGTCAAGTTGTCTCTGTGACTGAAAAATTTGCAGTTCCCAGATACTTTTGTCTCTGAGTCAGAGCTTGCATTCCAAACCCCGAGAGCCAAATGTTTAATTTAGCAAGCTTAATACAGCCTGAAATCAGAGAACAAACCACTTTTTCAGCAACTTTTATTTAATTTCCTTTTCAATACTTTACATTATAAAATGGGTCTTTCACTGAATGGAACCACGGCCAGCTTTTAGATTTCTTCTCATAATACAACACGTCTGTACCAAGAATGAAACAAACTAATTTATAAAACATGGAGTAAGGAATGAAATAACCAGGAGGAAAATCCTGGCCTGGTTCCCCTGGAGTATTCCAGTAACTTCTTAGCATCCTCGCTCTGGAAACAATGAACAACTGTCACCTTACAGCAATGGGTGGGGTGGGGTGTAGATTGAGTCTAGTTGGACTTAATGAGTTGTTTGTCTTTCAGGCCCAACTTGAAGGCATCATTGCACCAAAGAAGTAGATTTCCTTGTGGGGCCCTGCAGGAAGAACTCATGAAACCTTTCTCTGAGCAAGGAGGTTGTGGTTAGTGACCCAGGTCTGTCTCATTCATAGTGATCCTGATTTCCACACTTAAAGTAACTAGAAACACTGGAATTGTATTCCTTCTCCCCTTCCCTATTCTAATAGATTAAAGTGTTTTGCTAATTACTGTGACCTCATTTTCAGCGACTTTTCAGCATCCAGCTCTTTGTATGCTGAACATGTCTGGGATTTGCCTCTGTGATTCTCTAACCTATCACTGTTAAGGTCATACTCTTTTTAATAAACTTTTTTGACAGTAGCACCTCTGCCTCTATTGATCTGTTAGATGCTGTACAGATTTCAGAAGTACCATACACAAAGCATTGGACTAATATCAAATGGAGGTTACTGTTCAAATACTCAGTCTGCTAAAATGAGTGTATTTTGTTTCTGGGGTGGGAGCAGGTCCAGACTCATAGCTGTACAGCTGCCAGTAATGCTGGATGTGAATGGTAAGTTGCCAGCCTGCTTTCTGCTCTTCTGAGCTGTATGTGTGGGAAAGAATAGCTCTTTCAAGCATGCTGTAACATTGCTATCCTTTCTGCTTGGTTCCCTGCTTTTCCTCATCCCAATCACTTGTCTGGGCCAGCACCTTCATTGCTATTGTGTAATGAATCCCACATCTGACTATTTTCAGTGCACTTCTGTGACATGCTTTACTGCCTGCTGAGCCCTAGCATACATCACATGTACCTCCCTAGTGTAAGAATTTGTAAAACAGGACAAAATGCAACTGGATACCTTTGGCTCAAGTGATCAACAGGCAGTTGGTGGGGCATGGTGACAATTTAAAAGTGCCAATCTTAGTTAAGGAAGGCCAAGATTTGCCCTTCATTGTGGGCAGGTTTTGGTGCATTTTCTGCCTTTCCTAGCAAGGGCCACATCTACCCCGATGGAAGGTTTAACTCTTGTAACCTTATGGCCTAGAGCCCAGCTTGGTTCTAGCCCTGAGTTCTCTTTACTGTTCATCACTACTGTTCACTATGCACAATTACCACATTGCCCAACCAAAAGTGTGATCACTTGGTGTCCTCAGTTCCTTTCAGCAAATAGAACACCTACAATTGTTTATTTTTGGTATTGTAATCCCCAACTGTGCAGCCAAGGGGGTGCTCTCTTCTCAGTAGCTGCTGTAATAGCATTTCTTTCCTAGAAACTGTGTTAGTGACAGCTTCTGGACATGCAGCTCTGTATAGGAGAGGAGAAACAGCCAGCAAGGAGCTGTGTGCACTAAGCAGCAATTGTACAAATACCAATCAGCCACAGCAGCAGTCACCCTACTTCATATCAGCCTGCCAGGGCAGTACCCTGCACAATAGCGCCCTGGCTTCTAGGCTCTATCATCACGCAAATAACAGCTACAGATCTTTAATGCACGTGTGCTCGCTGGCATACCCAATTTCAGTGCCTCAGTTCACCTTTTGAAATCTGATGTAGTAGGATGGAGGATATCAGATACAAACCCCAGAGCTTATGCCCCAGTAGTACCTGATCGTAAATATTGCAGGTTGCCAATAGCTTATTTATCTGCATTGCCTATATCCCATATTGGTTAAAACAAGTTTTATTTTAACTTCAGTATGTTTGCTGAAACCTGCTTTTGTACTACCTGATAAGGACAGCCCTGCTCTCAAACCCAAGATAGCCAATTAACTTTATGTAATATTTAGGGTCATCTTGAGCAGGGGTTCTGAACCTTTTTCTTTCTGACTCCCCCCCCAAATGCTATCCAAACTCCATGGTCCACCTGAGCTACAACACCGGTTTTTCTGCCTAGAAAAGCCAGGGCCGGCATTAGGGGGTAACAGGGCAATTGTCCAGGGCCATGTGAAGCTAAGTTGCTCAGGCTTCAGCTTCAGCCCCGGGTGACGGGCCTTGGGGTCCCAGACTTCAGCCCCATGCGGTGGGGCTTTGGCTTTCTGCCCTGGGCCTCAGCAAGTCTAATGGCAGCCTTGCTTGGCAGACCCCCTGAAACCTGCTCTTGGCCCCCCAGGGGGCCCTGGATCCCTGGTTGAGAACCACTGATCTTGAGGACATACATCTTTGCTATGTACCATTCAGAACCAGATACTAGACACTAACTTTTCACTAAAGAAAACTTAAAAAGGCATTTCCTATGCAGCTGTGTAGGGTTTTGTTCTACCGTTAACTAAAGAGGGAAGTAATTAGGAAATTAGAGTTCAGAGGAGAAAACTACTGTTAGCCATCCCCCAATCCTCTAAAAATAGCTCATTTTCAGAATCTGCAGAAAGACTTTCTAACGAGCCTTGTGACAGTGGCTGCTGAAACAAGTTTCAGCCTACGTTTTGGACCTACCAGCTGTACTCTGCTCAGCTGAGGAGGAATGAAAAGGATCATAGGGTAACAGTCATTTAAGTCATAATTCCCAGCTTCTGTTTTCACAGCGTAGGGAAAGTTATTGCAAATGAGGGCTGCATCCTTTTTCCCCATTATCTTGGACTCTAATATCCAGAAAAGAAGAAATTTTGAGGGACTTAAGATTTTATAGGGTTTTCTAAAGAAAAAAATCATGCAAGCCATCCTTCAAGCAAAGGTGCAGGAAGATCAGTTAAGGGCAGGTTACCCTGCTCGTGGGATGGTGGGTTTGGTGTTTATGGTCCCACAGACTAGGGGCCTTTGTTCCAGCAATGAAATCTTCCCTCTTTCAACATTTTCACAATAGGCCTTGGTATAGTCACTACATCAACTTAAATTTTCTTCTTTGCTAAGGAGCTATTGCAAGCTGTGTTCAGTCAGTTTGAGTCTCCTGCAGCCTTCAGTATAGTTCTGCAAGAAGAGCCTCAGTTGAAGTATCCATCTCCTATTTCACTGCAACCACACACTTTTCCACAGCCAATGGACAGAGATTTGTTCAAATTCTCTCAAGGGAGGTGGTTTTATCCTGCCGTGTCCATTGCTGCCATGGTGATACAAGTTTTTGAAAAGGATGTTAAAAAACCTACCCTGAAGTTGCCACGTGACATTAAGCATTTCTCAGTCACTCTCCAAATTCTAAGAAAGGTCAATTTGATCACTCTAGTCCCTGCTACCGAACTGCTTCCTACTGAATAGTGGCAGAAGTCCAACACTGGAGACGTTAGTCTCCTGCAGAGACTTCCATTTTGTGAATGACCTAATTAACCAGTATTTCCTGTTACTGCTTCAGTTTCTCCTTGCTCATTTTCAGCCTGAAACTTAATTTATCCCAGGCTCATTCCTTTGCCAGAATCACTCTTGGGGGCTGTGGTCCTGAAAAGCTGCAAAGTGGTTACTCACTCAAGCAAGGAATTAAGACAAGGGATTCATTTTAAGTAAGAGCAGGGCCCAGTGATGCTATAGCTCCAAAGACACAAGAACGCTTCCAAGGCATGTGTCATTCGGATGCTCAAGAACTGTGGATGGCTGAATGTCCCATGAAGTGGACAAGTGTTTGGTTTTAGCAGTGATTAGAACTCCCAGCAAGATAACCTCGCACATGCAGAGGTGAGAATTTCCAGGTTCACTCCTTAACTTTATGCCATGCCTTTGATTTCCAATAAAGATTCCCATTACTGCCATTTCCAGGGCCATGATAATTTGTTACTCTGGAAAACAGGACCTTATTCTGACAAAGGCACTAGAACATAAGTGCTGCTCCTACTTCAAATCCCACAACAACCATGGCTCTTAATAAAATTTCATCTGATTAAAAACAGCTAGTAGGCTGGAAGCCCTGTGAATGCACCCCTGCCTCAGACACATTTCCAGCATCTCTTCATCTGCCATAGCCCTTCCTTTCCCATTCCCCTGGTCTCTTAGCAAGCAGTTGTGCTGAAGAGTGCCTAATTGTGTGGTTGTTTCATGATACAGAGACATGGCTAGCAGAGTAAGTGGCAGTTAATGACGTTAGAGGCACTATTTATCTTGAATACACGGCTACCCTCAAATGAGGTAGAAAGCTTAACCTATGGCATGAATTCAAGCAATCACTTCCACTATTCCAACGCTATGATGTTTAGAGACTCCTGCATAAACAGCAAACTGCAGCTCTTAACTCAGTTCACCCCTTCTCCAAAACAATTTTGTAAATATGTTTCTATGTTTTAATTTGGTGCTAGATCACAGCATGGATTAATGTTAGCCAGGGCACTTTTACACAGAGCTGTTGTGGAAATACCATGTACTCATTAGCCGAGAGAGACCATGAAGCAAATGTGATGACATGGGGAGGGGGATAGCTCAGTGGTTTGAGCATTGGCCTGCTAAACCCAGGGTTGAGAGTTCAATCCTTGAGGGGATCACTTAAGGATCTGGGGCAAAATCAGTACTTGGTCCCGCTAGTGAAGGCAGGGGGCTGGACTCAATGACCTTTCGGGGTCCCTTCCAGCTCTATGAGATAAGTATATTTCCATATATTACCTCTATGTAAATCCATGGTACAACCACATCTTGAATACTGCATGCAGATGTGGTCACCCCATCTCAAAAAAGATCTATTGGAATTGGAAAAGGTTCAGAAAAGGGCAACAAAAATAATTAGGGGTATGGAATGGCTTCTGTATGAGGAGAGATTAATAAGACTGGGACTTTCCAGCATGGAAAAGAGACGACTAAGGGGATATATGATAGAGGGCTATAAAATCATGATTGGTGTGAAGAAAGTAAATAAGGAAGTGTTGTTTACTCTCTCATAACACAAAAACTAGGGGTCACTAAATGAAATTAATAGGCAGCAGATTTCAAACAAACAAAAGGAAGTATTTCTTCACACAGTCAGTCTGTGGAACTCTTTGCCAGAGGATGTTGTGAAGGCCAAGACTGTAACAGGGTTCAAAAAAGTACTAGATAAGTTCATGGAGGATTGGCCCATCAATTGCTATTAGCCAGGATGGGCAGGGATGGTGTCCCTAGCCTCTGTTTGCCAGAAGCTGGGAATGGGCAACAGGGGATGGATCACTTGATGATTACCTGTTCTGTTCATTCCCTCTGGGGCACCTGGCATTGGCCACTGTCAGAAGACAGGACCCTGGGCTAGCTGGACCTTTGGTCTGACCCAGTATGGCCGTTCTTATGTTCATCTATCACTGTATCAAGACACATGGCTGGGCTTTGAATTTAGAAATGCAAGTTGTACATGAAGAAAAAACTGCTAGTGAGAGGCACTGGTTTATGTTAAATTTAATAAAAGCCCCAGTTATTGCTTATGTTTAAATTTCTTGTGTTTTGATCTCTGTCCCTCCGAGTCACTTTTTTTCTTGTTCCGGTTCTTATTTTTCACATTGTGAGTTTCATAGTATCGGACCCCAACTTTCTTGGTGTGCTGCTGCCTCTCAGCTCTTCTCCTCTGCAAAGAGATGCAGTCACACATAGTAAAACCAACACATTCGGCAGAGCTTATTTTGTTTGGCTTTTATCACATTCTTCACTTTGAAATTAAATGATCAGAAATAAATTCTTCACTATGAGCTTTAAATGGCACGAATAAGATTTCGCATATAGATTTTTTTCTTGTACAGATCTCAAAGTGCATGACAGAGATAGGTAAATGAGCCTGCACCAGAACACCTGGCTCCCAGTTTCATGCCCTATCAACTGAAGCAGGTTGCCTCTCATGGCAAGGCCCTGAAGGGAGATTTGCTATATTAGTCATGTCATATTGAAGTGACTGTGTTTGAGGCCTAGAATTGCATTCATGAGGTTGATTCACGTATTACACCCGGATGATCCTTTCAGACTTTACTGCAGCACCCAGGAATCAACAGCACTAGACGTTTTAGTTGTGAAGGTGGGGGCTGACCACACAATGGAGCATTCATTGACTCTTGCTTCCTTGAGGCCTAATTCTGCCCTCAACTCCCAGCGCACCGACCCCTGTTCTGTCATCAGTGTGTTTCACACACAAAGCAGACAGAACATCCAGAGGAGAATTCTCCCTTTCAACTCCCTCCCTCTCACCGATGTATGCAGACTCCTCATCCACGCCCAGGAGGCCTGGTCACCTGTGAGCACATCACGACTGTTACTGTTGGCCAGAGGGAAGGCCATGTAGATCGACTGCTCTGCCAGTGCCAAGCAGAGGCACTGTGCATCACCCACCACCTCCCAAGACCATCCCCAAAGCTTTGACATGCAAGAAGCTGAGGTATCTGAAAGGAGGCAAAGCTTCCATTCCCTGCCCTCTGCAGCTGGGATTATAGGTGGTAACACTTACTTCTTTGGATGTAAGCTTCTTGCACGGCTTTTTACCCTGAAGGGCATCCTCCTCCTCATCCTCTTGTGCTTTCCTTTTCTTTCCCTTTTTGGTGCACCCTAAGAGCAGTATTTTAAACAGTCAGAGACACCTTCCAGCACCGATCTCTGTTTGCATAGGTTGAGGCAGCTGGCTCCATGCCAATCCTGCGTTTCAGCACATGGAACAATGCCAGAGTTGCACCAGCCACATTTGTAATACATGTGGCCTGTTTTGTCAGAGAACTATTTGACATTTGATATAAAAGCTGCTATTAAGGGCAGATTTTCAAAGCGCTGTGCAAGATTCTATCTAATGGGACAACTCCACTGCACACCCATTGGGTCAGAGTCAAATCCCCATCTGCTGATTTCAAACCTTGACTCCCAAATCAAGCCCTCTCAGTGGTACCTGCAAGGGAAACAGGATCTTGGAAGCCATCAGATCAAGCCTCACCATGTTTCCCTGGGAAGGGAAACTGCTGGGCCAGGACTATTGCCAAGTACAGGGAGTGCTACGCGAGCTGTCCATCAACCCCATCCACGCCTGAAACATACCAGGACTCTTACACCACCCCTTGGCCCTCATTCGCACACCCAGAGGGAGCAGAACACATCACAATCTGGACAAACAGGCGAGAGCTCTGAAACAAGAACAACCTGCAGCTTTGCAGGGAGCCCTCAAGTCGGATTAGCTCATCAGCAAGTTTTAAATAGTTTTAGGGAAAGAAGAAACTGGCCCCAGAGACTAGCAGTAAATGGCCCCATTTCTCAGGGTTTCTGCGCTAAGACCTGGGGTATACCTAGACCGTTTCATGTTACCTCTGGCCTCTGGTTCTTTGGTTTCTTCAGACTTCTGCTCCGATGTTGTGAATACCTTTTCACTGAGCCCTCTGGGGATTCTACAACAGATAAAGCAGAGACACATTCTCATGGGATTGTGCTAGCCCTAAATAGCACCATGGTACCACCTTTTCTATAGGTGCATCTAAACAAACAGTGCCCATGGTGCTCAGCAAAAAGCCACTTCTAAAACCAGAGTCGTCTTAACAATTCAAATAAGTCTGCAAGATACCCGAAACGTGCACACGGTCATATGGCTTTGCTGGGGGCTCTCCTCTGCCCTCTGGCTAAGACCTAGAAAGTCCATTATTGC
Source organism: Emys orbicularis (assembly GCF_028017835.1). Lineage (NCBI taxonomy): Eukaryota > Metazoa > Chordata > Testudines > Emydidae > Emys > Emys orbicularis. The sequence goes on along the minus strand of NC_088705.1, from coordinate 1,906,469 downwards.
CAGGTAGTCTATCTTATCCAAACTCCTCTGCATGCATGAAAATCGCGAAGACGGCAGCATGAGAGAGCAACAAAAATGATTAAAGGTCTAGAAAACATGACCTACGAGGAAATATTGAAAATATATCAGGTTTGTTCAGTCTGGAGAAGACTAAGGGGGACATAACAGTTTTCAAGTATATAAAATGTTGTTATAAAGAGGAGGGTGATAAATTGTTCTCCTTAACCACTGAGGCCAGGACAACAAATAACAGGCTTAAATAGCAGCAAGGGAAATTTAGGTTAGACTTTAGGAAAACCTTACTGTTGGGTAGTTAAGCACAGGAACAAATTACCTAGGGAGGTTGTGGAATCCCGGTCAGGTTTTTAAGAGCAGGTTAGACAAACACCTGTAAAGGATGGTCTAGGTAAGACTTCATCCTGCCTCAGTGCAGGGGACTGGACTAGACCTACTGAGGTCCCTTCCAGTCCTACATTTCTATGATACTATGAAGGGTATTAGCAGCTCTGGGAACTGTGTTAACTCCCCCATAGATCCTAGTAGCCGAAACACCAGCAAAGCCATAAACTTCAGCCACGTTCAGGAAATAGATGCTCAAATAATCTTGTCTCCATGGCCGGTCTCCTTGCAAGGAGAGTGAAAAAGTCATCCATAATACCAGGGAGGGCGTGGCATGGACCAGAGGTGGTTTCTACTGCCCCAGGAAAAACAAGTTAATCCCAGTTCAAGGCATTTTCTGGTTTAAAAACTGTTTTGTTAGTGCACACTGGATTACACTTAGTTTTAGTTACACACTGAAATGGTGATTACATAAGGCAGCAGATTCAGAGATTTACTTAGGGTTTACAAATAAAGAGTAAAACTGCAGTGGGTGTAACGCTTATAGATGTAATATAATACTAAACATCAGAATGGCTGTGCCGTTTGGGTCAGTATTTTCCTCAAGGAAAATGTCACAACTTATTTCAGTTTTCAATATTATATGCATTGCAAAACTATTATCAAGTTGCTAAATATTTTTCAGTAATTTTCATGAGAATATTTTATTTTTACCAGTTTCCCGGTTTTAACTGGGTTGAAACCAGAGCAGAGCTGTCCGTCCTAAACCAGTTTTTCTGGAAAATTGCCAACCCTGCCTGGTCCCCATCCCCTTTATCCTGCACAAAGTTGGTGGGAGATCTCCAACTATCCAGGCAAACCCAGTTATGCCCAAACTGGGCCAGCAGTATCCACCAGACAGGTCTCAGGGATGCATGCATGTCCACAACCGCTGGCCTCTCTATGTCAAAGATCAAGCATGATCTCAGCGTAACTGGTTCTAGCTTAGCTATGTGGTACAGTTCAGTGATTCTAAGGACCTTTGACTAAGGACACCAAAATGAGGCAAACTATGGCTTTTCCACCGGCTCATTTCCCTCCCGAGAGCTGAAGACGTGAGCATGGAGCAAAGTAAATCAGCCCAGGCTGGCAAAAACAGAATACTAGCTCACTCATGACAGCAAAAGGAGCTGTTTTCCCACAAAGGTCAGAGCATTAGATGTTTTTAAGATGATAAATAAGCCTCATTTGAAGTTCAGCTAAGTAAATGTTTGGTTTTGAGAGAAGATTATTCAATTAAGGTGGATATATTGGCCCAGAATAGAAATCCTAACACACACGGAAGCAGTTGAATGAAATGTGACTCAGTGAACCCAATAACAGGACTGAATTCAGCCCGGTCTTTTCTCCTGTGCAATTCTTTACTCTCAAAACTGAACAGAATCCAATACCTTATTGCTGAGAATCTCTTGGCTTTGGCTTTGTCCAGGAATTTTTTGTATTTTGCAATCTTTTCCTCCAAAACCTTAATAACTGCCTTGGAGCCCTCCCTGGCAGCTTCTCTATGGGAGTTGGAGTCATCCTCAGCTAAGTTTTGCTGCTGTTCTTCCTCTTCCTCTTCCTCCTCCTCTCCTCCAGAAGGATCGCTGTCCATCTTGTCAATATCTGACATATCTACAGGAACCAGGTCTTCTTCCAAGAAATGAGTTGCCACATTAATCTTCCCAAAGTTCTGCCGGACGTGAGACATGAGTTGCTTCATTTCTGCGTTCGCTTTGTTCTCCCCTTCCTCTACCAACTCCGTGTTCGAAGCTACAGCCTCTGAGCTCTGCTCATCACTGTCAGCTTGGCTTGGCACTGCAGCTACTTCTAAAGAAGATGAGGGCTATAGACAAGAGAAAGAAAGGCGAGACTTGCACCCCAGGCATTTCACCTACAGGCAAGATCTTAAACAGCCATTACCCCATTACATTCAAATGCACTTTGACCACCAACAATCTGTACCAAATCAGCCATGTGACCTTTTGTACAGCCATAGTCTCAGGTAGGGTAGGAAGAAGTTGAGACAGTAAATTGACTCAGAAACAATTAGTATCTTCAAATAATTTGCCTTTAGTTACTGCATCCTACAGAATGGACCCTCTATCCCTTACGTATCACAGCAATTCACATTCACTTACATTTCTCAAAAAACAAGTAATCCTGAAACAGTGCACATAATTCCAGAAACTCCATCAAGGGTCACAGGGCTATCAACTGGGACTGGCCATAATGCAATCCCTTAAAAAACAAATTAGTGGTAAAAATATCCACAGTTGCTACTGAGTGGCAAAAGCTGGGAACAATCCAAGAGTCACTGCAATTCAGGAACTACCGAATAAGTAATTCATGTGCTACACATCAGATAAGAGTTCAAAGCACCATTTGAAACAAAGTGAACTTTCAAAGTTAAGTGGGTTTCCCAGGAAACCTCTAAGGGGAGGCGTATGCACACGTAACCCCTTTGGTTAGGCAAGAAATCAGCCATTTGAAGCTTTGCCCCAAAAAGGAGCCCATTGTCTGTGAATTACTTATTCACAGATCTAAGTCTCAAACTGTATAGAGGTGTGTCTCACAGACCCATTGGGATGCCTGTTCTAAGCTAACACCTGTTATGAACGTGTGACCCCAGAAAAACCCGTGTGGGGTTTGAAGGACTGATCACCTGCCAGAGCCCTTGCTGGAGTTGGCATGATCTCTGGTAAGCGTATTAGCATGCATGTAGGTTCTTTTATTGTTTTTTATGTGTTTTCTCTTTCATCTTAAGAATAAGTGTGCTTGCTTAGAAAGAGCTGTGTGGTAACTTAACTATGGGCAATTATGCTGTTTATAGCCTCTGAGGAGAAAAGCAGAGCAGGCCTGCTTAGACACGGGGAATTGACAGTGTAGGTAGGGAACAGTACAGCCTGGAAATACCCTGGTCAGAAGGGAGAGATACAGGTCTCCAGCTAAGAGAGGTGATGGCCAGGGCCTAAGGGTGGATGCTCTTGGTGGACCACAGAGAGGGGCCACTGTCCTGAATGGTTACACTTACTGCAAAACAAACTCTAATCCTGTGCACAACTTTCCAATCATCTCTTTGGAAAAGAGAATTTATTTGCCACCCAAATTAACCACCAGTTAATATTGTGAAAGTTGCTGAAATGTCTGCACGTTAGCCAATACAAACCAACTAAAATAACCAGTCAGGACATTGCTACATTCCTGCTGCGTGTTCCTTCTGTTTAATGAATTCAAATGAGCATTACCTGAAACACTGAGGGAAAGCCACCCTCAGCTGTGCTAGTGAAGCTGCTAAGAAATGGGTTACCACGTCTGCAGGAATGGAAGTAAGTGTTCTCACCTGAGGGCCTGGCTCTGCATTCGGTGGTTTAACGAAGAATGGTATACGGCCCCTCTGCCAGTCATTGAGGACCATTTTGCTCACAGTCTGCATGTCAGGTTCTCCACCCTGGAATAGACAGTAATGATTTGTGTCTGAACTCACAAGGGCAAATGTACCCATCACCTCACCCCAAAGGAGCTTGGAGAGTTGAATTCCCTATGTATAATGTGGGACTTTACTCAAACACTCCCCACTCACCCAAGGTTACACAGAGCTGTGAAAATGCAGACTGTGTTTTAATCTGGCTCACCTTTAACAGTTTTCCAGTCCGGAAGGCTAGCTTCTCAAGGAAATCCTCTGCATTTTTCCAGGTATCAATTTTGTACGTCTTGCTGATGTACTCTGGCTTCGCTCTTTCGAGCACTGCACTGATATGGTCTTCAGGGCTCTTTATTTTTTCAACTTGAACCTAAAAACGAGGGGGAAGAGAGCCAGCACCTGTGAGCATCACTGTGGGTCAGACAAAATTCAAAGGCTCAGATGCTCTGGGCAAGCACAGCTGCAACTGATTTCAGCCTCAACAATTCCTCTCTAACTTCCTCCTCCCAACCACAATGGAAACTCTTCTAGCTTGATTGTAAAGGGAAAGGCAGCACTTTGTTATGCTCTAATACTGCAGAAATTCTACAGAGTCCCAAGCAATGCGGAGATTTTAATGAAGGGTCAAACATCACCCTCCTCACCCCAACCCGCCCGCCCCAAGACACCCTGGTTCACTTTAAATGTGTAAAACTTCCCTTTACTCTGTACGTTAACTAAGATATCATATGTGTGCACACTGCTTCGGCTCCTGGAACTCTACCCCATCCTATGGTCAGACCAAACAGCATGATTACTGCCCTCAGCCTCATCCCCATTCTGAAGTTTGTCATATGTACAGATCACAAGTTGTCCCCGGGGTGAGGGAAGTCAGTATTAAAATCTCTTCAAACCAAGTGCATCAACTGTAGAAAAATGGGCCTTTCCAGCATTCTCAGCAGATACTCACCACTCCCTTCAGCACAATGTCAGTTTCTGTGTCCTCCGATGGATAAACTACACCTGGGCAGTCAATGAGAAAGATCCGCCGCATCAAGGTGATGTACTGCCAGACCTGCAAGAGACCAACAGTCCTCCTGCTTTACCCTTCTTCACAAGCTGCCTTGGATTCTGCATTTTAAAGGTATGAAGCTACCCTTAAAACGGGCATTGCAATTTATGAACCTGAGGGACTAAGAGACCCAGAGCTAAGGACAGTGACCAGCCACTGCCCAGCCCCAGGAAGCTGAGCGCTATGTGGGATTCAGAGGCTAGATCCCATCACAAGACTGGTGTCCATCCAGACAGCAGGACTGGACCAGGTGGTGACACTATGTCCATGTATTTTTGCATAAATTCAAGCCCATGGTTTGCCCCAGGGATTACATTTATATTCTGTGTCTAGGAACTCTTACCTGCCCAAAGGCCAAGGTTCTTTCATGGCCTACCTACCTTTGTTTCACCGGCAATGGGGGCCACGTTGCAGACCTTCTTGGATCGTAACGTATTAATCACTGAGCTCTTGCCAACGTTTGGATAGCCAATGAAGCCCACGCTGATCTGTTTCTTGTCTGTGTGCAACTGTTAAGAAATTACACACATTTATGAATGCCTTGTAGAGAAATGCACGGTTGCTATTCAAATTCCAAAATGTGAATTCTCAGCAATTCCTCTCCTCTTAGAGAAATGGAGCGCAAATACAGTCCCAACGCAAACCTGATCACAAGGAACAGGGTCCCACTAATACAGGGATCTCAAACTCAAATCACCACAAGGGCCACATGAGTACATTGGCCCAAGGGCCGCATCACAAACCTTTTCATACGATACAAAAGTATTGTCAAAAATGAAAAAAATGAAGAGTAATACAGTATGCTATTAAAAGTCAATGTATTAACTTTTTTAAAACTGTAATGCGAAAAGTCAGTGCTAATTTTGACATCATTTCATTTTTGGCCACTTAGCTGGCAGCGTTTTGCATCAACCAGAGCATCAATATTTGGTTTCCTCTCAGGGTATCAAACCTATCTCAGTGTTGCTTACAAATCGTACCACATTCCATACAAAAAACGACACTAAGGCCTGGTCTACACTAACCCCCAAATTCGAACTAAGGTACGCAACTTCAGCTACGTGAATAACGTAGCTGAAGTCGACATACCTTAGTTCGAACTTACCGCGGTTCAGACGCGGTCCACACGCGGCAGGCAGGCTCCCCGTCGAGTCCGCGGTACTCCTCTCGCTGAGCTGGAGTACCGCAGTCGACGGCGAGCGCTTCCGGGATCGATTTAGCGCGTCCAGACCAGACGCGATAAATCGAACACGGAAGTTCGATTGCCAGCTGTCGAACTACCGTGGTAGTGTAGACCTGGCCTAAGAGAATGTTAAGACTGCACAGTTAAGCACACGTGCCAAAATCAGGGTTGCACACACAACTTTTTCTCCGCCCCTTTGAGACTATATGTTATCACGTAATCTTTTAATTACAGGGTCACATACTGTTTCTCATATAATATATACACCTCTACTCCGATATAACGCGACCCGATATAACATGAATTCGGATATAACATGAATTCGGATATAACATGAATTCGGATATAACACAGCAGCGCTCCGGGGGGGGGCGGGGCTGCGCACTCCGGCGGATCAAAGCAAGTTCAATATAACGCAGTTTCACCTATAATGCGGTAAGATTTTTTGGCTCCCGAGGACAGCGTTATATCGGGGTAGAGGTGTACCTTTTTTCTACACCCTTAAATTGTATAACATCTTACAGTGATTTTTCTACTGACTTTTATTGCGTTGTGGCCCAATATATGCTTACTAGCAAAGGACTTGCCACTTAGCCACTCAAGTTTATGGTAAGTATGAGTGAGGGTGGGCAAATGTGTGTTGTGATGGGAAGCTGTGTTGATTTGTGCCTGCAAAGCCCCCATTCCACCCCTTCCATGAGGCTCCGCCCCTGCCCCACCTCTTCCCACCCCTTCCCCGCCCCCATTCCAACTCCTTCCCCAAAGCCCCCGCCCCAACTCCGCGCCCTCCCTGCCCCTATTCCAACCCCTTAACCAAATCCCTGCCCTGGCCCCGCCTCTTCCCCTGAGCGCACCGCATCCCCGCTCCTCACCCCTACCTCCTGGAAAGTCCTAAGTGCCGCCAAACAGCTGTTTGGCAGCTGGAAGTGCTGGGAGGAGCGGGCACGCGGCGTGCTCGGGGGCGGGGGGAGCTTGGCAGGCTGCAGGAAATAACTCCGCGGGCCGCATCGCGTGTTTGAGACCCCTGCTCTAATAAGAGAAATTTATTACAGCTAACAGGCCTTCAAAAGAGCTGATTTCAAGTGCTGAAGGAAATATTCCATAACCTTTGTTTGAAGAGTCAGAAATGAGTCACTTGTGTTTTCAACTGCTATGAAATTACTCATCGATGTCTTAAGTTAAAAAGCACTTGGGTTGAGAAACAAATATAAATAGGAATCTGTCGACAAGATAAAGACACAGATGTGGGACTCGAGAGGAAAGCAGTCCTCTACAAAGGAAACTATTCTGTTGACTTGTCTCTCTCAAGAAGATGAATACTTCAAAGAGGCATCATCTTCATGGGCTAGTACCAATTTGCAGGGCATAAATGAGCCGCACAAGTACATTCTTCCCCTCTACATGCTCATGTGTTCCTAGGTAGTATTAATGGAAGTTTCCTGGGTGCCTAGAGATGACACCCCCTGGCCAGTATGTATCTGGGTCAGACTGTGCTGGTCAGACTGGGTTTTGAGCCTGTCTGAGTTGTGTTGCACATTTCTCAATAACTCCCAATAAACAGGGAACACGTTCCAATCACTCCCCAAAGAAGGGCTCTTCACAGGTGGAGTCAGCCACTGATATGGATAGCCCAGCGTCTAGGCTGCTGCAGAAATACATTTTCCACCTTGAAGCCCAGCAACTAAGAGAAAAAAAAAACTAAAAACCTGTTATGTACCTTTCCGAACTGCCGTAACAGCTGTATGAAGGCTCCTTTGCCAAAGGGATTTGTGAGACTGGCGTGGAAAGCAAGTGTCGGATAATCCTGGGAGAGGACTGCAACCCAGCGTTTCTAGAGAGAAAGCACACTGCTGAGCGAGGCGGTTCATGCTACAGACCCAGAAAAACAAGTGCAGCGACTTAGCCTGATCACAGGACTGGGTTTCAAACAATTGATTTGCTAAGGAAACTGCAAATTCAAAGATCTTTGAATTGTTTCTCAAACCCTACAGTAAATGCTTTGTCTTCCATTTTATACATGCAAGACAATTCCCCAAAAATGTTTCATTGCTAGCTAAACCCAATTAGCTGAACAATATAAAACAGGCTAGCTCTTAAGAGGACTAACACTTAGCATACTCGCAAGAAAAAAGCTGAACTGTTACAACCAGCCAGAGGAAGTAGAGAGTTTGTGGCTGGTGACTGTTGATCAGCTAAGCAAAACTTGGAGGCATTTGCAGTGTAACTGCTACTCTGATGGCAGGAAATCCTAGAGGAGCTCCCACTGATCAGTTACATTGTGCCCTGTAGCATGAGGACTGACACTTGCACCAGAGCATAGGCTACAATACCCCCAAAGAAAACCCAAAGCACTGCAGGAAGGACAGTACTTACGGTGGCCCAAGTAGGGACAAGGTCACATTTGTTCAGGACGAAAATGAGATGTTTCCACGGTTTCTCCTTTTTGAGGTAAGATTCGACATGTGGGGAACGAGTCCCGACAGGATCTCTAGCATCAAGAACTTGCACAATAACATCAGACGAATCAATCACCTGAAAATCCATGGAGAGAGAGGAGTTTGGACCCTCAGGCTGAAAGCTAATGCAGCACTTTTAAGGGGAAATGGGCAAGCTAAAAACACTTATATTTTCCCACGCTCCGTGTGCAACTCGCACTATCCCTTCGGTTAGTCAAACCAACTAACATCCAAGGGGTTTACTTTTCCCACTGAAGCCGTGGCGGACAGTGAAGTTACTCTGTGTATATAGACGGTCACTGGCTTCCTGTGTGCAAGGATGATGCTGTGACAGTTTGGTTGCAAACACTCCAGGGAAAGGCTCTAATTAATCACCTTAATAGACAGAATTAAAATGACTCTGCATAAACTAGTAGAGAGTCACTTTGATTTTGTAAAACTCTACACCTAAATGTGGAGCCTACGCCACCTGATCGTGTTCCTTTACTGGCACTGTTTCCAGCAATCAAGTTGAAGAGCAATCGTTTCACAGCAAAAACAACGAGGAGTCCTTGTGGCACCTTCGAGACTAACAAATTTATTTGGGCATAAGCTTTTATGGGCTAGAACTCACTTCATCAGATGCATGAAGCGAAAAATACAGGAGCAGGTATAAATACATGAAAGGATGGGGGTTACTTTACCAAGTGTGAGGTCAGTCTAATGAGATAAATCAATTAACAGCAGGATACCAAGGGAGGAAAAATAACTTTTGAAGTGGTAAGAGAGTGACCCATTACAGACAGTTGACAAGAAGGTGAGAGTAACAGTAGGGAGGCACTAGTAAAACCTTGAATGGAGTACAAACGCACTTCTAGCAGGCAAATTCCAAAATCACTACCACCATTTTATAGGTGATCATGATGCAAAAAATGTTTCTTGAATCAATATTAACACGCAAGAAACAAGGGGGAACGTGCAGTCAGTCAGCTAACCACCTGCAACAGGGAGCAGTCATTATATGGCTTGATTCAGGGCCAAGTGAATTTGTTTCATATCTATTTCTTGCATTTTTGGCACCCATTTAATTGAAATCTGTTCAGGTTGCCTTATCGTTCTCAGCACTTTTACAAGGTCTCTAAGTGGAGAGGTGGCTGTACAGGTTATAAGCTACATTCAGAAACTCAGAGCAAGAAGCAGAAGAGCAACATCACGTTAGTCTAGCAGTAACTAAGAGGATGCACATCTGGTCCTGTTACCGCTATAACCTTGGCTCTTTCCCATTCCTCTAGCAGTCGATGTGACTCAGAGGGAGCTGAAGGTCAGAGCCTTCCAGAGGAAACCCTGCCAAAATACCGGAATTTGATGTTTTAGCCTAAACAACCTTGACATCACTACAGATAAACCATTCAGATGAAGACCCGGGGAAGGTTTGTGCCTTAACCCTGACAGTCACCCACTAGGTTGTATGCTTATGAGATCTCTGTCCCCTTAAGGTAGGGGTTCAAGGTCAGTCTGAGTGAAGACTGTGGGAATCTCTATCCTTTTACACCTTTCTTCTCCCATGTTCCAATTGCTGTTGCACGGTGGTACCCAGACCTCGTGGTTAAGAGAGGTCAAGTTTCAAATTAGACTCTTGAACAGGCTGACGAGAGAACAGGCAGGCAAGCAAAATACCTGCCACCCTTCCTTATAAGGGAAACCATCACCTACTGTATGGTTCCAGTGAGCTTTAACCATAGGAATGCTGGGGGATATGGATCAACGTTCATGTCACGCTCCCCATCAGTGCCCGGGCCGGGGAAGTTAATGATCCAACCTGCGGACCAAGTTTGGTGATAAATTCTAGTCACGTGCCACCTGAGGCATGTTGTACATATGCTAAGAAGAAGAAGGGAATGCTGCTACACCCACACTTGGTTTTTACAGTCCAGCTCCATCAACAAAGGGTCTTCACAGAGCCATCCCAATCACTGTTCTATGGAGTGACTAGTTTGTGCAGGCTGGTGTGCTGCTGCATTTGGCTGAGTGATCACCAATTTCAAATCACCTCCCATGAGCAAGTCGTGGGAATTCAAATGTATGAATCTCTCTCAACCTCTGCATGATTACACTTACTTTGTAAAGCTCACCCCAGATTCGTTTGGACTGTCCCTTCTTGTAGATCTCCTCTCGTGCTTCATCCCTAAGAAGTGGATTATCAAACACATGTCAGCAGCTGAAAGACCTGGAGGATGCATTCTCTGACGCCATCTGCACACACAGGAGATGAGGCCAAAGTGACAAATACTTGGGTTTTACAGTCCTTATCAGCCTAGGAATATGCAGAAGGAATACCCATAAAGCGGTTCCAACAAGATATACCTTTTCATGTGCCTGTATTTGTGCACCTACTGGGCTCCTGTTACTCTCAAGACACCCTTGGTACATATTCAGAGATGTCATGCATCATGAATTACACTTGAAGGTACATGCACATGGAAGCAGCCACTAGGTTAACTATCAGGCACACAGACGGCAAGAGAAAAAATCCAAGTCAAATATTGACCACGTTGGACACCTTAAATAGTCTAGCTCCCCTCAGCCTCTTATTTTCTCTAGGCCCCCCCAAAAGGTGTACAGTACGAGTAGCACAGTGGACATTTTCAAGGGTAAAACTAAAACATGCGTTGCTCTTAGGGAGTTTAAACACTGACTGTAACTAACTCCGCCCAGCTTTTTACCTCACTCCAGTATCTTCCATCACCAGGTCTCGGTCCTTGCCCTGGTCATAGGTCCCTGCGGAGGCCTCAGCGTTCTCCAGAAGAGACTGCACATCACTCGCAGAAAGATTTGGTCTTTTCCTTTGCGATTTGGGGCCAAAGGTCGTTTCAAAAGTTTCTGTGTCAAGAATGTGGACTTTGGAATTCTGAGGGAAGATAGGTTGGTAAAAAGTAATAAAAACATGCTTTAACTTTACCATGGCTCAAAACATACAAAGAGCTGTCACAAGAAGAGTTGTATGCACTATCTGGATGAGTCAAGTTTTTTTTTAACTCCCTTTGAGAAATACAAGAATAGTTGTTTAATAAAAAGGAAAGCAAACACAATTATGTTACACTTGCCAAAGAACTGTGTTTCATTTCTTTTATTATAAACTTAGTCAAATATAATTGAGACTACAATGATGAAAATTAAACTGTTATCTTTGATCAGTCCTTTGTTTTTCTAACAAGTGCACAAATCTCGCCAAATTCACAGATTTTGTCAAGAATAATCATGCTCAAATTCGTAGTTTTTATTTTAGACCAGCTACAAATGCCAACATTTTCTTGGAAATGAATCTACTTCATGGATAAAAACAATCACTTATTTTTTACTGTGCATTTTAGTTTCAGATAACATTTCACTTAATTTAGGTAAAAATTTTATTAGTTGCACATGGAAAGTCTTCATATGAAAACATCTAGCAAGAGTCCAAAATAATAGCTTAGATAAGAGAAACTTGATCCTAACTAAAACTTGATGTGCCTGAAAGAAGGTTATATGCACAGGAATTTTTTACTCTAATTTGAGTTAGGATCTATCACGCAACAGGAGGCAAGCAGAGTGAGACCAGCATCCTCAAGAACTCATTGTCAGGCTGTCACTTGTGCCATCACAAGCACCGGAACCAGAGATTGCATGGGAACAAACTGCCACAGCCATCCTATCCTGGCACTTTAACACAAACTGCTTTAAGGCAAATTTCCTGCCAAAAGAGATTAAGTCCCAATGGATAATACAGACCTTCTTATTGGTTACACGCAGCAAATACACTTGCTTTATTTCATTCATATTAATTTTATACATCTTCCCAATCCCTGGGAAATATTCCAGTGCAGTAACCCACTCAAAGTACTGCTAGCTCCAGTCTGAGTTCACAGTACATCAACTACGAACCACAGAGAATATTCAAGGGCAAACAAGCAGCCTGATGAAAACCCAGAGTCAGGCCTTCTCACTCAGAACACTGAACCATACTCTCACCAATCACCAGACCAAGAAGCCAAACGTTACAACCACCTTTGCCTGCTCATAAGCAGGATTCCAGAGCTACATTTAAACAGGATCATTTTAGAGGTACTGAAAAACAGAATACGGGGTATTGATTTACTCTCTATAGCTGACTGAACATGAGGCAATAACTATGCCTTAATTTCTATTTTGTACTAAGTGGAAAGTTCTTTGAACTTGTTTGATTTGTGTGTCTGGTTAAAAGTCTTCTACTAATAGGAATGTTGCTAGTAACTACTCTGCAAGGCATGGGAAATGTGTCCTACCAAATATCAGGCTATTTCGCTGTTTCGTGAATAGTAGAAATGTCACAGCACAGACAGCTCTGACAAACAGATTTGTTAAAGGAATAAGATTTTGGAGCCACAATGCACAGGAGGGAGTGCTCACCCGGGATGTGTTACTTACAGGTCCATGGCAAGTTAAACAATTAACTCTGTACAACCTCAATAAAATCCAAGCCTTTAGAGACCAAGACCAATTAAGACAAAGATTATCCTAAAGTAGGTGGCTAAGGACTTGTTCCCATCCAAGGGCCCTGTTTACAGGTGAAGAACAAAGGAGTGGTCTAATATATCTAGGGGTGCAGAAAGATGCCCTGGCATCGTTCATCTGGGGAGACAAGCTTATGAAAGGAGGGTCTCAACCATCCTGGCTGAAAAGAGTTGTGATAAGGACTTGTGGTAACCAATACCTTATTAGACAAGAGTACATCTTGTTAGTGAAGTTTAGGCTCTAGAACATGTGTGATTATTTCATTTTATAATTAATCCTTTGTTTCCAATATTTCTGCTTGCTGTCCCTTGAATCTCTGTTCTGTTAAATAAACTTATATTTTGCTTTCTCTATAAAAAAAACTAAGAGCTGTGTGTTAAGCAGAGCTGTGATCCAGAGTGTAACTGGTAAGCTAGGGAATACTGTTCCTTTGGGAAAAGAGGATCTGGGAATTCTGTGAGTGTTCAGTAGATCCGGGGCTGGGAACTCCAGGGGGATGCCCAAAGGACTCATGAGGGGGAGTGTATCTATTGCTAACCTGCAAAGAGACGGCAAACCGTGCATAGGCTGAGAGAAAAGTGCTTGTGTTACCTGTGGCTGGTAGAGTCAGGGAGCTGACCCTGGCAAGCACAGACAAGGCTCCCTCACGCTAAGAGCAGGTGGTAGTGAGGTGCCTCACAGGCCTGGGTATCCCTGGGAAGCGTCACACTCCCAGTTCAAAGTGTAGACATATCGGGAGTCAGCACCAACACTGTCTGCAGCACCCTGTACTCTCCCACCCAAGTCCTGACAGGATGATACACTGCTTAGCTTATAAGACCGGGATAGCAAGCTGCTAGGAAACTTCAGATCACTCAGTGATTCCTTCAGGCTGACACAGTGCCACTAGCAGGCACCCAAGAGAGCTGCATCCATCCTTCCTCTGCCAGAGAAGAGACGGTGACATCGAATGAGGGAATTAAGTCTGCCCCTAGAGGACACCATACAGCTCTTCACCAAACTGAACAGATATAACATGACCATTCATAAATGACTCCAGAAAAGAAACCTAGGAACTAAGGCTCCTGCCCAGAACTATCCTAACAGGTCTTTCCTGTGAGGAAATGAGCGATACTCACATGAGGTCTAATTCGATCATGGAGAAGGGACATCGGCAGCTTGCTTTGCTTCATGACCACTTTGTACGGATCCTTCATAACAGTCTCCATTTCCTCTTGGAATTTCTGCAGAGACGACTGCTTGATCACACGAGTATTTCCTGGTATAGAAAAATAAACATTGCACCTTCACACGTCCCCGCATAGGGCACACACAAACCAAGTGATGCGCTAGAGCTCTGTCTGGAGCTGAAAATACCAGGGAGAAAAATAGATGGTTTCACTGGATAGAGGCACAGTCAAACTTAAACCTTGACTTGCCCACTCCATTCTTTCCTTCCCACCACTTAGAGAGACTTTTAAAAAAGCATCCCCTAGCAACAACACACCCAGTTGTTTATTGGGCAAATGAATGGTACAAAGAGACGGATTATCATTCATATGCCTACAGCACACATCTTCCTCTGCAGCATCTGGTGCTGGCCACTATTGGAGACAGGACACTTGGCTAAATGGACCTCAAGTCTGATCCAGTCTGGCAATTACTACAACCCTTACAATCCTGCCCTGGTCACAAGCCCACTATTACAGATTGGTTTCAACCATCGATTTAGAGCTGTTGCAGCCCTCCTGCTTAAAAGGGTGCTGCTGTGCAGTTGTGTTTCTGTATTAGTATTAGGGAGGCTTTAAATTAATGTGCGGAGAAGAGCGAAAGGGGCAAACTTTGCATCATGCCAATTGTAACGGTGTCTATTTGGGCAATCTTCTTAAACAATAAGACTCAATTGAAAACTCCCTGCTTCAGGGGGCTTCCCTGATCAGAGTCTAAAATGTAAGGGAGATGGTATTCACGAGTTTCAAATATGTTTTGATATTCTATATTCCAATTGAGTGTATGTGTCCCTTCAGCAATATATGGAGCCAGGACCACACAAGCATTCCCAGGGCTCTAAAGGCATCATTGCGTTATGTTGCCTCAGGACAGCAGGGAATCCCAATAGGCAGATGGAATGCTGCACTCTTACAGTGTATGCACAGTGGCCACACACACAAGAGGAGAGAAGCTATGGGAAAATGGGACATCAAAACAAATCCAGTGCCACTGGGGTTGCTCTTGGCATGACAGTTCAGTGCAAGGACCAAGGCACAGATTTATAAAGGAATTTAGGTACCTCTGAAATCCCACCAGGCAGCTATCTGCATCTTCAGGCACCTAAATACCTTTAAAAATCCTGCCCTAAGTATATAAATACTTACTACTGGCTTTTACTGTAGCTTTTCCATAAATATACATTAGAAGTCATAAAACATTAAAGGGACCAAAACCAAGATAGTGGCATGATGTGAACTTTCCTGCATCCCATTCCATCAGTATAGACAACTCAGGTTCTTAACCTTGGCAGGCAAATGTTGCCATGGACAACAGTCAAGGCTTTCCCTATGAGAAGCAAGAGCCTCTGTTCTTTCAGCGGTAAGGAATGTGCTTCCCGCATCAATGGGAAAAGCTAGTTTCTCTTTACACCATAACAGTGGCCAAGATGTGGAAAAGCAATCAGTGATTTTGGAGTCCCAATGTTATGCACCTTCAAGGGGCCAGGTTTTCAGAAAAAGCTGCGAACCCACCCTCTGAAAACTAGGCATCTTTAAGGCATTTCAAGTTGCTCCCCCCAAAATCAATAATCACATTGGAAACGTTTGGCCAACGGATCTTGTGTTCCAGGGAACAGGGACATACTATGCACATCATCCCCTTAGAACATCTGAGTGACCATTATTTTAACCTTGCTGAGTCACGAGATAGAAACACTCACCAAACCATTTAATATTTGGTTCCACTCTTGCCACTGTGCCTGGTGCCACGGTGGACTGGTACTGCAGAGGCCTAATCACTTTACCACGATTGTTTCTACGAGAGAAAAATGAGAGCTTGTGTAAGTACATGAGCAGCAGAGACACACAGCAAGGGTCACAGTTCACTCTTTCCAAGACAATACAAAAACCATGTGGTTTGTCTGAATGAAAGGCCCTAAGCAAACAAACACTGTATACACAAGGGCACTTTTACCAGCAACAGTACTGTTTGGAAGGGCAGAATAACTTGTATAGCTGAGACAACAGGAGGATTTAGGTCAGCCAGCATATCCTCACCCACACTGGAATTTGGCCAAGATGCCAGGGTTATTCTTGCAAACATATCACAGGGCCCTGTGTGACCAGGATCTCAGTCTGCCATCCAAGTACTGACCAGGCCTAAACCGACTCAGTTTACTGAAGAAGGGATATGACCTCAGGCTTTAGGCAATCAGTTTTATTGCACGAGGCATATTTGGATGGAGCCGTTATGTTTGGCAGTATGTGCCAGTGCCAATAGAACGAGCGCACACACATTTGCTCCCTCAGTGAACCTTTCCTCCCACGTAAAGTCTATCACTATAGGTGAACAACTGGAAACAATAACTGCCCATTGGCTCATAATCAGATTAGGAGACATCTGGGTCACCCAGGTGGGGGACAAGAATATAAATCATCAACAAGTCTTTATTGGCATGGCAAGCTATACAAGTGCTGCCAACCCCCATAACACTGAGCAGAGGTTGGTGGTTTGGGAACCACCTAAAAGACCTGGAGGAGACTTAAACTTGCTTCACTGGTGCAGGAGAGTGGTGGCCCTTCACGGCACAGGTCTGCACCCAAAGGTCGACGTAAGGCTGCCACCGGGAAAGCTTTTCTTCTGGACCCAAGTGCATGGGACTGCTGGGATTCCCATTGCCCTGGGTCCCCCACAGCTACAAGCCAGGGGAGGTGCTCAGCTAGCCCCCAGGAGCCAAGAGGCAGCCCACTGTGGAGGGGCCACTCCAGCCCGTGCTCAGGCCCTCGACAGCTGCCAGCCTCACCTGCGCTCCTTCTGCCGGTACATGTTCAGCCGCCGGATGGTCGCCCGGTCCCGCACATTGTGCCCCCCGGCGCCCAGCACCCGATCTAGGGAAACAAGGCAGAGTTAAGGGGGAGGGGAGAAGGGACGGGGCGGCGGACGGAATAGGCGAGGGAAGGTGGTGGGGGAAAGTTGAGGCACAGTGGGTGGGGGGCATGGTCGTGGCCCGGGGGAAGGGTTTTGCGGGGGGGAGGGGGAGGTAGGGAAGGTGGCAGGGGAGGGTCGCAGCACAGCACGGGGGGCGGAGGGTCGGGGTCCAGGGGGAGGGTTTTGTGGGGGAAGGTGGCGGGGGAGAGTTGCAGCGGGGGGGGGGGGCGGAGGGTCGCGGCGCAGCACGGGGGGGGCGGAGGGTCGGGGCCCAGGGGGAGGGTTTGGCGGGGGAGGGTCGCAGCATAGGGGGGACGGGGCCCGGGAAGAGGGTTTGGCGGCGGATGGTCGCAGCACGGGGTGGGGCGGAGTGTCGCAGCCCGGGGGGAGGGTTTTGCGGGGGGGGGGGGGCGCAGAGGGTTAGGGCCCAGGGGGAGGGTACGGAAGGTGGCGGCGGAGGATCGCAGCACGGGGGGAGGGGGGGCGGAGGGTCGGGGTCCAGGGGGAGGGTTTCGTGGGGGAAGGTGGCGGCGGATGGTCGCGGCACGGGGGGTGTGGGTGGGGCGGAGTGTCGCAGCCCGGGGGGAGGGTTTTGCGGGGGGGGGGCGGAGGGTCGGGGCCCAGGGGGAGGGTTTGGCGGGGGAGGGTCGCAGCATAGGGGGGACGGGACCCGGGAGGAGGGTTTGGCGGCGGATGGTCGCAGCACGGGGTGGGGCGGAGGGTCGCAGCCCGGGGGGAGGGTTTTGCGGGGGGGGGGGGCGCAGAGGGTTAGGGCCCAGGGGAGGGTACGGAAGGTGGCGGCGGAGGATCGCAGCACGGGGGGGGGGGGCGGAGGGTCGGGGCCCAGGGGCAGGGTTCGGGGGGGAGGGGACGGGGAAGGTGGCGGGGGAGGGTCGCGGCGCGGCCCGGGGGGGTCGGTACCGGGGTTGGTGCTGGCGCGGGACGGGTTGATGCTGCTCCGGCCCTTGTAGCGGGGCTTCACCATCCTGAGGCCGGGCTCGGCGGGTCGCGGCCGGAGGAGGAGGAGGCGGCGGGGGCAGCGCGGGGTCTCGGGCCGGGGGGTCTCGCGTGTCTCGCAGGGGCCCCACGCGCGGTGGCAAACCCGGAAGCAGCTACACGAGCACTTCCGGCGACGAACGGGACGTGTTTCCGCCGGCTCGCGAGACCAGCCCCGGCTCCCGGTTACCTTGGCAACCCCCCCCCCCGAACCCTGCGGCGTCCGTAGCTGGGCCCCGGGTTGGATCTGACATCGTGACATCACCACGGGCCCTAGTGACACGGGGTGATGACATCACCACCTGGCCTGGCCACACTTGCCATGACATCACCACGGGCCATGGTGACACGGGGTCATGACATCATGACTGTCCCAGGGCAGGTCTACACTACGGACGCTGCGTGCACCTGTGCGGCTTTGCTGAGGCTCTAAGATGGGAGCCCAGCGGCTAGTGCTGTCCACACGGCGGGTTAAGGTCGGTGTCACTACGACACGTGGGGGTGTCGACGTTTCACACTCCTGCGCGACAGAGTTATACCAAAGGAAGCGTGTAGTGTAGACCTGGCCCCAGTCTCTTCTCAGATGGAAGCTGTTCCATACACTCGTTTGTATTGCCCTTCCCTGTACCTTTTCCCATCCTAATAAAGCTTTTGTGAGAGTGGGCAGCCAGAACTGCACACGGTTTTCACAGTGTGGGCGTACAATGCATTTCTATAGTAGCATTGTGGTATTTTCTGTTTTATTATCTATCCCTTTCCTAATCGTTCCGGACATTCTCTTAGCTTTTTTGACTAACTGCACACTGAGCGGATGTTTTCAGTGAATTCTCCACGATGACTCCAAGATCTCTTTCGTGAGTGCTAACAGCTAATTTATACCCTCATAATTTTGTATATAGAGTTGGGATTACCTTTTCCAACGTGCATTACTTTGCATTTATCAACATTGAATTTCATCTGCCATTTTCTTGCCCGGTCACTCAGTCAGACTCTTAAAATCCACAGCAGGCTTCTGTCCAGCCTAAATATGGCTTTGCTCTCAACATCTCTAAGTGCCTTTTACTCTGTTGTTTAGGCATGGTGGCATTTTATGGTCCTCTCACTGTTTTTTGTATTACAGGTCTGTCGCATCTTACGCGCATTTAACATGCTCGAATCCAGCTTTACGCGGTTGGCAAAAACAAACAAAAAACAACAACAAAAGAGAAAAATAACAATTTAAATACTGTTCCTGTAGTGCGGGCGATTCCGCCCGCCATTACACTCAATGTAACTTTGACTCTACGCGGTTTTTGCTTTACGCGCTGACCGCGGAGCGTAACCCCAGCGTAAGATGAGACAGACCTGTAGTTGTATTCCCCTCTCAATATCTACCTATCATCTCTTGTCTTATTCCTGCATTGTAAGGTCTGTGAGGCAGGAGCCCGGAATTGACTTTGTTCTGTGTTTGTACAGTGCCTGGCACAGCGGATCCTGCTCCATGACTGGGTCTCCTAGGTGCTAAAATAATAATAATAATAAAATAATTAATTAATAATAACATTGAATTGCAAAAAGACAGAGGAGTTAAAAGAGTGTCCAGTGCTGGAGATTGGTAAAGACCAATCAAAAAAACAATTGCAAAAATCCATGGAGAGTTCATCCCTTCTTTGAACAGAGGCTAATTTCGTTATGAGTAGAGCTGATGTGAAATCCAGCCAAATCTTTTCATTTTTCCAAATGATATGGTGTATTGTTTCTCTTTCCTTTCAAACTCTCCTGAGCTTGCTGGGTTTATCACCTTCACTTTCTAACTATTTTTAGTTCCAAACAACTGAGCCATTTACTCTTGCTTATTCCAAAGTAGATGTCTACCAGAGCCATTAATCTTCTGATTATACTACATGGAATCAGACAGCCAATCAGATTACTAGATGGCTGATCCTTATTTACTGATCTCAAAACAAATCTTGCAGTCAGCATTTTCCTCCAAGTATTTTTATGAATAACCTGCTTTCTAAACAGACAAAGCAAAGGAACAAAACAATCCTCCAAGCCAATTGAAACACAGCATTTCCTGTAATGTAAAATGAGCACTGACTCCTAATTTGTTACCCTGATTTTGCGCTTTCTTCCTTGGGGTAGCCATGTGATGTCCCGGATGTGAAGTCACTTCAAAGGGAGATGGAGTCACTATATGATGGAATTTATTTGTGAAAATACTTGACTACACAAGATTCCTGTTGCAGAAAAGGATGGCTCCATTTTGGGACCATTACCATTCGACAGGGCCCTGGCCCCTATTCCACACTCAGTCCTTGCTTAGGCAAAACGCTCATTGAAGGTCATGGGAATGGTGCTTGAGTAGCGACTTCAGGATAGGACTGTATACTGGTTTATAGTTCTCTGTGCAAAAGGAAAGGAAAGCCCATGAATCTACTCCCCCACTAGGGTTGCCAGCTTTCTAATTGCAGAAACCCAAACACCCTTGCCCCCCACTCCCCGCCCCTTCCCTGAGGCCAAGCTCCTGTCCTGCCCCTTCTCCAAGGCCCCACCCCGTTCACTCCATCCCCCCTCCCTCTGTCATTCGGTCTCCCCCACTTCACTCACTTTCACCAGGCTGGGGCAGGGGGTTGGGGAGTGGGAAGGGGTGTGGGCTCTGAGCTGGGGGGTGGGACCGAGGGGTTCAGAGTATTGGAGGGGGCTCTGGGCTGGGTTGGGGTGCAGGAGGGCGTGTGGGCTCTGGGAGGGGGGTTGGGTGCGGGAGGGCGCTCAGGGCTGGGTGCGGGAGAGGGTGAGAGGCACTTACCTTGTGTGGCTCCTGGAAGCGACCGGCATGTCCAGCTCCTAGGCTCAGGGGCAGCCAGGCAGCTCTGCGTGCTGCCTCTGCCTGCAAGCACCGCCCCTGCAGCTCCCGTTGGTTCCCAGCCAATGGGAGCTGTGGAGCCGGCGCTCGGGTCGGGGGCAGTACACAGAGACCCCCTGGCCGCCCCTGTGCCTAGCCAAACATGCCAGTTGCTTTCAGGAGCCGCGCAGAGTCAGAGCAGGTAGGGAGCCTGCCTTAGCCCCACTGCGCCTCTGACTGGACTTTTAACCACCTATTAAAATCTCCTGGATTGATTGCAGTAGCCACCAGGAGATTGATGCCGATTCTGGTAGACTCCCGGCCAATCCGGGACATTTGGAAACCATATCCCTCACAGAAAGCCATTCAGGGAGTGACCTCCCCACAGCAGGGCTGGAGGCAATACTTTACCTACTGGATAGGCTAAGCAGGGCAGTCCTTCCCTGGCCTAAAAAGAGGGCGCCACAGTCATCCAAGAGGAATGGAGAGCTGTATTTTCAAGGACACTGGCAATGGAATTTTCATTGTTTTAAAAATTTTGTTTTACCCACAGAAAAATAATAAGAATCCTTAGTCTCAGAGTGAAATCTATCACATCCTGAAATGTCTCCATGCAGACTGTATGCTGGTTTATTATGGTAGCATTGGGCATAGAGGCACCAGTTTGTTGTTGTAGGGATGCCCATGGATGCACTGGTTTGGTATTGTAGTGTTGGTCATGGTGGCACCACCTTGTTATAGCAGTGATGCTCATGGGTTCACTGGCTTGTTAGTGTGGGGTTGTTGGCGATGATTTTTAGAAACAGAATTGATAAGATTGAAGCATGTTTTAAGCAGTCATGTTAAGAATTGCATGAACATTGCAAACAAATGCAAGAAAACAAGTTGGGGTGAATTGTGTATCTAACATCCCTGTATATGTATATAGTCATGTCACTGCCAGATTTTAATAGACATTGGACAAGTTCCTCACCTACTGCCTCAGAGAATCTACCCTTTCCAGGATCAAGCCCTAGCTGAGGTTCTGGCTCCTCATTTCCAAATACTTCTTGTTAGCACTGGAGTGGGAAATGTACTTTATTGGTTTTAGAATTTCTGCTAAGGCACTCTAAAAATGAGACTGTTTGGGTTTTTTTATGACTTGCAGCATTTTGCTTTTTGATATTGTATAGTCCCTGTGGTCTGAGGTACTTTTAATTTTTGAAGTGCTCAGAAGTGATTTGTAAGATGATGTTAATAGCCTCTAATTTTCAGTCTGTTTTGGATAAGCCTAGAATTTCTGGTTTTCTTTTAGCGGAATTATCTGTGCCTTAAGCATTTACAAAACACACACTGATGTGGGAATTAAAAAAATTAATTCCAAATTGTGGATAATTGTTTAAGCTATCAGACTGAAGGCTTATGCAGAAGAGTTTTCCCAGGACTGGTGTGTTTTCTATTAGAGTTGATATCAATCTGTCAAATGATCCTTTTGATTTTCAAACTCTTAGACTAAATAGTTGAGTAATACTTGCCTTCCTTTTCCCCCCTCTTTCCCTCCCTTTTCCTTAGGAAAACACTCTTTTTATTGTTAACTAAAAATCTTGGACTGCTTCCAGAAAATTAATGTCCCTTTCTTTGAAAGAATAGAAAAAGTGAGTTTCATAAATGTAGTGTATGTGATGGAGAACCCCTGATATAAATGCCTGCTGGATCCTGAGGGCATCTGGATTGGTTTGTTGGGGGAATTTCTGCCTTTCAAAGGAGTTGGCACACAGGCCACAAGGCTCTCCCCAGGCTTGAGAATGGGAAGTCCTGTCACTCAAATCCAGATGTACTGAGTGGGCTGCCCACATTCATTCTTCCATTGAGCAGAAAGGGTGAAATACAGGGAGTTTATTGATATTAATGTGCGTTCCTTCTTTCATCTTCAAAGTGCAACATCTTTAAACATCTTTAGACATTTTTAATTTGCATCCAAGAATTTTAAAAATCTGGCTGAGGAGCACACTGGACCATTAACATTGATTTTTGATAAATCTTAGAGCATTGGGGAGGTTCCAGAAGATTGGAAGAAAGCTAATGTTGTGCCAATTTTTAAAAAGGGTAAACGGGAGACCTGGTTAATTATAGACCTCTCAACTTGATATTGATCCCGGGCAACATAATGGAGCGGTTGATATGGGACTCGATTAATAAAGGATTAAAAGAGTTAATGTCATTAATGCAAATCAGCATGGGTTTTGGAAAATAGATCCTGCCAAGCCAATGTAATTTTTTTTTTATGAGATTACACGTTTGGTTGATAAAGGCAAAATTGTTGATTTCATAAACGTAGACTTCTGTAAGGTGTTTGACTTGGTACTGCACAACATTTTGATTAAAAAATTAGAACAATGTAAAATTAACATGGCACGCATTAAATGGATTATAAACTGGCTAACTGATAGGTCTCAAAATATAACTATAAATGGAGAATTGTCATCAAGCTGTTCTATTTCCAGTGGGGTCGCCCGCAGGGATCGGTTCTTGGCCCTACACTATTTAATATTTTTATCAATGATCTGGAAGAAATAATAAAATAATCACTAATAAAATTTGCAGATGACACAAAAATTAGGGGAGTGGTAAATAATGAAGAGGACAGGTCACTGATTCAGAGTGATCTGGATTGCTTGGTAAGCTGGGTGCAAGCGAACAGTATGCATTTTAATACAGCTAAATATAAATGCATACATTTAGGAACAAGAATATCAGTGTGATTGGGTGCCTGCCCGACACTGGGCTCTAAGAGATTAATAGAACCCTACGTAGGCTGCGTAGGAGGCAAGCAGAGAAGGACTGAAGGGAGGAGCCAATCAGGGTCAAGCATTCCCATATAAAAAGGGAGCTGCAGAGCAGAGGAGGGGAGTTCTTTGCTGGGAGTCCAGGGACGAAGATCTGTGTCTCTGGAAGGCTGAGAGAATTGTCAGCACGCTGGATGGAGCAGCGCTGCTAGCAGGGACCGGGGGAGTGAGAGACAGCTCCTGGCTGGCTGCTGGGATTTGGAGGTTGAGGCCCTGAGGGAAGGATGCTGGGGCCACAAGGAAGTGGCCAGACAATTTTCTGCAGTAGCCACTAAGGGAAGTGGCTGAACAGTGGACTGCCGGTCCCCCGGAAGGGGGGAGCACAGTGGGTGGCACAACCGGAGATTAATGGTGACCAGATACTCAACACAATTAATATTAACAACATGGAGGAAGGAACACAAACCAAAATAGGGAAGGAACATGTTAAAGAATATTTAGATAAGTTGGATTCAAGTTGGCAGGGGTGGATGAAATTCATCCTAGGGTACATAAGGAAGTAGCTGAAGCAATTTTGGAACCATTAGCAATTATCTTTGAGAACTCATGGAGGACAGATGAGGTTTCAGAGGACTGGAGAAAGACAAATATAGTACTTGTTTTTAAAAAGGGGAACAAAGAGGACCTGGGGAGTTATAGACCAATTAGCCTAACTTTGGTACCTGGAAAGATACTGGAACAAATTATTAAACCATCAGTTTGTAAGCACCTAACGGACAATAGAACTGTAGGGAAGAGCCAGCATGGATATGTCAGGAACAAATCATGCCAAACCAACCTATTTTCCTTCTTTACTGGCCTAATGGATGGGGAGAAGAAATTGACATTATTTATCTTGATTTTAGTTAGGCTTTTTGACACAGTCCCACATGCCGTTCAAACTAGAGAAATGTGGTCTAGACTAAATTACTATAAGGTGGGTGCACAACTGGTTGAAAGACCGTACTCAAAAGAGTAGTTATCAATGGTTCACTGTCAAACTGGGTAGGCGTAGCTAGTGGGGTTCCACAGTGGTCAGTTCTGGGTCTGGTACTATTCAATATTTTCATGAATGACTTGGAAAATGGAATGGAGAGTATGCTTATAAAATTTGCAGATGACACCAAGCTGGGAGGGGTTGCAAACAGTTTGAAAGAAAAAGATCTGGGTGTTACGGTGGATCGAAAATTGAATATGAGTCAAAAATGTGATGCAGTTGGAAAAAAGGCTAATATCATTCTGGGGTGTATTAACAGGCGTGTCGTATATAAGACAGAGGAGGTAATTGTCCTGCTTTACTCAGCACTGATGAGGCCTGAGCTGCTCTATTGGGTCCAGTTCTGGGTGCCACACTTTAGGAAACGTGTAGACAAATTGGAGAGAGTCCAGAGGGAAACAACAAAAAAGATAAAAGATTTAGAAAAACTGGCCTATGAGGAAAGGTTAAAAAATGGGCATGTTTATTCTTGAGAAAAGAAGACTGAGGGGGAACCTGGTAACAGTCTTCAAATATGTTAGGGCTGTTATAAAGAGGACAGTGATCAATTTTTCTTCATGTCCACTGAAAGTAGGACAAGAAGTAATGGTTTAATCAGCTGCAAGGAGCTTTTGGTTAGCTATTAGAAATAACTTTCTAACTGTAAGGGTAGTAACGCACTGGAATAAGCTTCCAAGGGAGACTGTGGAATCACCGTCATTGGCGGTTTTTTAGGTACAGGTTGGACAGTTTATAAGGGATGGTCTAGGTTTACTTGGTCCTGCCTGAGCACAGGGGGCTGACTTGCTGACTTCTCAAGGTTCCTTCCAGCCCTACATTTCTATGATTCTAGGATGTTCTAAGGGGGTTGGTTAAGTTATTCTTACCATATTGTTAGGAACTGGAGTCGTCATTCTTTTTGGCAAGCATCGTCTGCAATCGATGACCTCCATCTTTCTTCAAGTTTTCAATGATCAAGGAGCAAATCAAGGAGAAAGTCTCTTTCTGAGACTTGACTCTATTCAGAGCACTTTTTCAGAGTGGTGTGGAGCTACTGTATTTGTTGTTAGTTTAATGCTGCTAGGATAAGGGCAACACCAGCCCGGAGACTCCATTCACTGCACTGATCCCCACAGAATACCAGGGCAGATTTACGTTTCAGTATTAGTCTTCAAGGTCCTCCAAGGTGGCACAAGAGATCTCAGATACTTCACCACAACCTCTCCTGATGACACTGTCCCGCTGATGAAGTTGTCATCCTCTAGGGTGAAGCTTGTGGAGGGAGACAGGGAGACAGGGCTTTCTTGGCACATGGCCCAGGGTTTGGTGATTCCTTAACAGAGGAATAAGAAAGACCCCAGATCTCACTGCCGTTGATTTATCCTTCCCACAGCTGCAACTCAAATCAACAAAGAAAAGAGAGCAGGAGGAAGAGGAGAGGGAAAAGGGAGGTGACGGTAAGAAAACAGGGAGAAGGAAGAGAATGAGCAGTGATTGACTTTAATGGCACCCATGGGTGCACAATACCTTGCAGGATTGAGTCCTCTGAGAGCAGGGTGCTTGTCAGACTCAACCCCCTGCAGTTCTCTTAGATTTATAGGGCCTGACTGACCACTGCGTCATTCCGTTGAAGGCCATGGAGTTATGGCAGCGTTGTGAATCAGGCCAATGATCTCTATCATATGTATAAAGTATTTATTAGGAATCTGGAATATAAAGCATTTACACATAAATATTCTCTCTGAAAATAAAGTAAGACAGGGAGATTTTGTGATCTGAATTTATTAGGCATAAAATGTGATTTATTCTCCAGAAAGCTGTGCATATCATGTGCTGCATTTTATCTTCTAGCAGTCCGTGTCCAGTGATTTTGCATACAATTTGTCCATGTGCAAGATGGATGACACACAAGAATCTAGCCAAGCTGCTTTGCACTGGTTGTAAATAATACTATATAATCTACCTACAACCCCCAGACTACTATTTGTTCTCAGCAGGGCTCTGCTGCTCTTCAGATACCAGTGGGGTGCTGGCAGGCTGTTCTGCCTGAACTGTAGAGTGGTATTCAGCTGGGTACAGTATATTATCCTGTATATAAATACCATCAGAATGATTTATTTGGGATGACTGGTTGTATAAAGTTGGGATTTCTGTCATTTAAATGGAGATTTAAAAAAAAAGAGTTCAGTTTTACCTTCCCTTTCTGTGAGGTCCATTGATTTAATAAAATCTGTCAATATCAGCCAAATCTCCTCTCAGCTCTCCTTCAACAACGTAACCCAAATAATAGCATCAAAGAGCACCTAGGCCACCATCCGAATATCCTTCCTTTAATCAAAGCCAGGACCTCTTCTGAGTGAAAAATCATTTTAATGTAAACATGAACTAAAACATGTATACATTCCCTCCATTTCTATGGGAGTAGAAGGTTAGTAAATTATTATTTGAGGATTCTGTGTGTGCACATTTTAAACCTAACTGTGGCAGGTGAAAATCTGGATTTATATTAAACATGGAGGGTGAAAGCATAATACTTACAACCAGTCTGTGTTTGGTGAGATGGGTCTGTCTCGGCGCCTAAATCTCAGCAAATGAGCTAGAAATTAAACAATTTCAAAACTGAGGGTTGTAGAGTGGTGATATTTTGTTCCTTCTCCGTTGCTCTAGTTCCATCAGAACTGGGAAAAAATTACCCAACTGCTAAGCAAAATATCTGGAAGCTATGCATGCAGATTTTGAAAAGAAAACTACCATTGACTTGACGTGAGTAAAAGTGTTTTTGTCTCACTAATTTAAACAAAGACATCTCTGTCCAAAGGAGCTTTCAACAATGTCCATGAATCAATCTAATCTAATCTATCTATCTATAGCACAGAACACTCCTCCAATTCCATAAAAGTTTGGGTGGAGGTGTGGGACATGAATTCACACAGCTTTAGAATCCAGAGGTAATAATAGTGTTGTTTTACAGGTAGCCATACAGATACCTGAAGCATTAATCTGCCTGGAATTGTGGAGAATGAACTGCTTCATAAGAGATGTTTTGTCCTTTCTGTAAATATTTTTGAACCACTTGTTTGAGACACACCCTGATTTTTGTGAACGATATGTGAACAAAAATTACCAGCCCCACAGCCTGCTAAGACGCATGTTTTATGGGGATGCCATGTAGAGAACACCACACAGATTTTGTATTGTAAAGGGAAAGAAAGCACATAGGTGGCGGAACTAGGGGAGCTGGGGGTGCTGCAGCACCCACTGACTTGAAGTGGTTTCCAGCATATACAGGGTTTACAGTTTGGTTCAATGGCTCTCAGCACCCCCACTGTACAAATGGTTCCAGCACCACTGAGAGAGCATTAACGTGCAACTGAACTGAGATGAATGAAGCCCTCCTAAAAAATTCCAAAATTGGGACCAGTCGCACCCCCAAGCATTCCCCAGGTGTTTGAGCCCAGGCGCCTCTTCTTGGAAACATGTTGGCTAAAGGCAAAATGCTTTTAAATCCCCAAACACAAACCAGCTCTCTGGGGGTGTCAATGAACATGCAAAACACATGGGGGAAAATCATGAACATTTTCAAAAATTTTAGAAAAAAATTTCCTGTCAAAGTTTTCTAAAAGAATGGATTTAAAAAAAAAATCACATTTTTTTTACTGAAAAATTTCAAAACTAAATGTTTTTGTTTTGTGTTTTTCCATTTTGCTGCTGAAACAGGGAGAGAGAGAGGAAAAAATCTAAAAAAACCCCAAAATGTCACAAAATGAACTTCTTTTGCAAAATTTTCAGGTTAAAAAAAAGGCCATTGAAGAATTTCGACTAGCTCTAAGTGGATCCAAACCAAACTTCAGGTGGCAACGCTGCCTAGATGCACCTGGCACTAATGGTGACCCCCCCCTCCCTGCACTAGCTATGGAGCAGACGGATCCGAGTGACATTTGTGTCGAAAGTTTTGAGGGTCAGACACCTCTATTGAAGTATTGCTTTGACAGGAAAAGCCGCCATTTCCAACCCAACCCAGCAGAGAGGACTGGAAACCTTTGCCAACAGCCCTCGCTAATGACTGAGGGTCCCACTGCAAGTTAACAAATTTGGAGTGAAAATCCTCCCTGGCACAGGTTTCGCACAAGGACCGTGCACACTTAAGATGTCAAAACAGGGCTGAAGTGGAACTGAAGTGTTGCCTAGACTTTGCACTCCTCCTCTGAAATAACACGCAACTGACAAACAAACATGACAACAACAGCAAATCAAAGATGCCGCAGCACCACATGTGC
The DNA here is from genome assembly GCF_028017835.1 of Emys orbicularis. Taxonomy (NCBI): domain Eukaryota; kingdom Metazoa; phylum Chordata; order Testudines; family Emydidae; genus Emys; species Emys orbicularis. The sequence continues at coordinate 1,877,496 of NC_088705.1, read as the reverse complement.
CTGGTTGATTTATCTTGATGTGCAGCTGAGTTTTTAAATATGGAGGCTAATATTGGATATTCTGTACTGTAGGGAATCCTGAATGGTAACAGTCAGGAATATAATGATCATTAATCGTTAATGCCCTCTCTCTCTGCTCTTCAGTCTTTGCTGAGGAGTGGATTGGGGCCCTGGGGATGGGGGTGGAAATTAGCAAAGTGAGACTCCCGAAAGGGTTACTGGATATTGCTGATGAGCAGCTGGAGGGAAAAAGGTCCATGTTAGGTGCAAAGCCGCAATACAAACAGGCTACTTATCTCACAGCTTGCTGACAACAGAAAATAAAGCGAGATCCAGTCTTTCAACTGGGGAGGTCTCCTCCAGGATTCATCTAAACATGATCTATAAACAGTTGAAAAGACGAGTTTTGAGAACCTCTCGCGCTCTCTGCCTGGTATGCTGCTCATTTATCATTGTGCTGAAATGGAATCCCCTCGAAAAGATCTAACGGCTGCTTGTTTACTTAAATACAAAGTGGATGATGGGCCCAAAGGCCCTGCTGTCAGCACGGCAGGCACAGAGAGCTTGGTGCAGTTCTGGAACTGGGACAACTATACGGCTCCCACATTCTGAACCCTGCCAAAACGGCACTAGAGCAGGTGGGCCAAAAAGAGAATTCCAGTAGCTTTTCCTAGAATTGCAACTGCATGGACTTGTGTTTCCGAAATACAACCAGCACTCTTCCCAGCTAGCCGGCAGGACGAGCATGTGAGGAGATGCAGCCAGTTGCATCAGGTGGCCATGTGGGACCTCAGAAGGCATCAGCACATTACGTGTCGGGGGCAGTTCTCCCCCAGTGCATGTACCCCTGAGAAGCACTGGTTGCTTTCGCACTCTGCCACAGCCAGGAAGCAGAGCAGGGACAAAAGAGGTGTAATATTAATGGTAATAACCAAAAACCTGCTGAGTGCTAGGGATCAGCGTGGGGAGGGGGGCTGGACAGCTCACCCTGATCCCCCTTGGGGGCAGGACAGCTTGCCCCTGACACCCCCGGGAGGGTGGGCAGTTTTGCCCAGGATACTGCCCTGTGGGGCAGGGCAGCTCGCCTGGGCCCATCCCTTGGGAGCAGTGATTTGGGCTGGATCTTAAATGGATGAAGAAGGGTCTGCAAATATCTACACCAAGGGATGCACACTTTGAAAGATAAGACCTGTGGGGCAAGTAGAATTCATTACTTACCGGTATGCTGCACCAGCTAAAGGGGGGCATGTGACCTCCCCATGTGACCCCCCACGTGACTCCTCACATGACCCCCAGCCTGGGGCCCCGTGCTCTCCCCTTCCCCTCCACATGCTTCATCCCACGTTACCTGGGGGAGTGCTCTGTCCTCCTCCCGCTGCGCCGGAGACTTCTGAACTGCAGGGCTCTCCGGAACCGCAGGGCTGAAAGGTGCAGAACGTGAGGCGGCCCCACACCGGCAGCTCCTCCGGCGTGGCTGTACCGCCCCCAGCCCTGTCCTCCGGCGGGGCTGCCTACAGACCCCAGACAGGAGACGCTAGACGCAGCTGCGTGGAAGGGCTAGGGGCAGCACAGCCGCGTTGGAGGAGCTGCCGGTGTAGGGCCGCCATTCTGCTCCTCCTGTGTCCTTCCAGTACGGCGGACCGGCTATAAATAGCTTACTGGTACAGCGTCCCGGACCGGACCTCCCTACTTGCACCGCTGGATAAGACTGAGTACTATGCAGCCTCATTACAGTGCTTTGGGTAAAATCCACCCTGGACACAGCGGCTGCACAGAGTGTGGCTGCTTCAGTCTCTGGGAAGCCCTGTGCTGCACAGTGGTGAATTTCACCCAGGGGATTAAATCTTTGCTAAGAAGTGGGGAGACCTAGAGAGTGCTGGTGCTAATCTGGATGTAAAGGTTCTGCACCCTTTCCCCCCTGCAGAGACTGAAGTGCACGGCTTTTCTCTATGAGGTTTGGGAAGAGTCTGGACAAAGGGACCAGCACCTTCCTCAGTTCAGCACAGAATCCTTTCAGCTGCGACTGTCGTCAGAATCGCAGCGTCAAACAACCTGTGGTTGGCTGTAACCTCTCATTTTCTCAACTTGCTGCATGATGGGAAATTCCCGACAGGGCTTACTGAGCACAGACAGGGATTGTGAAAGTGAAGGACAACTGATTTGTGGCTAGGATGCAGCTGGCAACATTTTCTGAGATTTTCTTAAAGCTCTTATGAGTTTTCCTTCTGCAAGCGAGGCCCTGCCCCACGGGCCAGCAGCCTCTGCGGGGGCTGAGCCATAAACCACACGCTTGGAAATTTGGTTGTCATTTTGTTGGATTTTTTTTTTAATTTGAAATAAATTTTTGAAGCCATTTCAGGGCAGACATCTCTGACCTCTCCTCACAAAGGTTTAACATATATTCTCTTACAGCTTAAAACACAAAATAAAGGAAGGGGGAATAGAAACAGGCCACTGCCTTTGCACGATTCCAGATCCTTTGATTTGGAATAGTAGCAAATCAGTTCTAGTCTCTGGCTGAAGCTGCGTTATGCTGGGGTTTACATGGCTGACTTCTATTTGAGACATTTAATCAGGAATATCTGCATCACTGCCCTCCACTCTGGTCACACTTTCTCCCCAGCTTCCCATTGTAAAGTCCTTGGCATTTAAGCTTCATCTCTTATATTTTCTTACTCCTCTTCTTAGAAGTTTGCGCTTTGCAGTCTGTGTTGCGTATGTGTGTGGTCTCTGTCAGTCTTTATGTGTATGTGTAGTTTCTGTGTCTGTCCGTCTATCTTTCTGATTGTGTATGTTGTGTAGCAGTGCTCCGGTTCGATAAAGCTTTCATATACATAGCAGCAATGAACTCTTGCCATCATGTGACTGTAAAGGGGCAGCTATTGAGCAGGGCTAGCAGGAGTCATGGGGACCACAGTCCCTCTCTGCTGGCCTTTCCTTTTCTTGGTGCCAGATTTGGCATCTTTGGTGTCTTTCTGGTTTCTGTTTCCATTCGTGTTATCTCGCTTTTCTTGCTCTTCCTTTCTCTTCCTTTTTCCTGAAACCAAGCAAAGGAGCAAAAATGAGACTATTGAATGGAATGCTGGCTGATCACAAAGCTGAGCACTGCCACTGCCTTGGGACCAGCGGGCACGCTGGCCCCAATGGCTAGTGAGTGCTGCCATTGACTAGTGATTAGCTGGCACGCTGGCCCCAATGGCTAGTGAGTGCTGCCATTGACTAGTGATTAGCTGGCACGCTGGCCCCAATGGCTAGTGAGTGCTGCCATTGACTAGTGATTAGCTGGCACGCTGGCCCCAATGGCTAGTGAGTGCTGCCATTGACTAGTGATTAGCTGGCATGCTGGCCCCAATGGCTAGTGAGTGCTGCCATTGACTAGTGATTGGCTGGCACGCTGGCCCCAATGGCTAGTGAGTGCTGCCATTGACTAGTGATTGGCTGGCACGCTGGCCCCAATGGCTAGTGAGTGCTGCCATTGACTAGTCATTGGCTGGCATGCTGGCCCCAATGGCTAGTGAGTGCTGACATTGCCTCGTGACCAGCTGGCATGCTGCAGGCCTGTGTTTCTCCTGCTCTCTGAGGAATTAGGGTGGTTGAAGTGCCCTCCCATGAGCTCGGTATTATTTGTGTTCACAGAAGGGGTGAGATGACTGAAATTTGAATTTGGTTTTGTAATTTTCCATCCCTGACAGGGCATTCAGAGCCGGCATTTCCTGGTGTTACAGGCCAGACTCCTTAGCATGATTGGAAAATTCACTTTGTGCATTTGAGAGCCACTAAACTCAACGCCTGCCTTTTCCCCTCTGCTCCTTATTGTCTTCTGCCTGCACGGTTAGGCACTATCCAGAACTGGGCTCCCCAAAGCAGCCAGCACAAGTGCAGTCCTAATGCAATCAGGAGGGGAATGAACAAGCCACCAGCCTCCATGAGTTCACAAGTCCAGTGACTGTGAACACTATTTTTCATTGATGGGAAGGAAATAGCCTCGTGTTCAGAGAAAGGGAATCCACTGGGAACAGCAAAGAAAACACAGCAATCTGCAAAGGGGACTAGAGAGGAAGAATACCCCAACCATCGCATTGTAAGTTGGCTACGAGCTCCAGCCCTTTGCTGGTCTGTCTTGGTGTGTTCTCTATTTCCAGTGAAGAAGCTAATGGAATAAGAATGCCAACATACAGCAGACACGGCAAGCTGTGTCCAGGGACGACTTTTTAAGCTTGATCCTATTAGAAGTAACCGCTCAGTGGCTCATTCTGTTTTTACAGCCAGGTGTTCTTTCTAGTTGTCGTGTTGCACACCAGCCCCGAAAGGCTTTTGGCAGGGCTGCGTTCCTATGAAAGGCAAACTGGACACACGCTGTAAAGAGCAAGGCTAGACGCTCAGTGCCTCATGACATTGCATGAAACACATCACAGCTGCTCACACCTGTCGGTTCGGGCTGTGGCAAGGAGGATCAGGCAGCACAGACGTGTCTGTCCTGTGGAGGTGCAGCACAAAGCAGGGCCTATTTGGGGGCTGGAAGGCCCAGCCGGTCTCAACCCCGGACCTACAGAGCTGCCAGGCAGTGGAGCATCTCCAGGATGCCACCCAGTCTGCGCTCCACTGCCCATGACCCGCTGAGGACACAGACCGGGGGAAGTCCCTCCTCAAGGGGTCTGACATGGGGCAGCCTGATGGTTCCTGATTGGCTCCCCGCCCTATATAAACCCAAGGAGCATTCCAGGAAGTCCAGGCAACAGCACCATTCCTGCCAGCACCATTCCTGCCCCTGGCTCCTGAGTGCCTGGCCTTGCCCTCAGCTTGATTTGGACTTCGCCTTCGGACTCGGAGCCTGAAACAGGATTCTGACTCTCGGTATCAACCCCAGCCTGGAACCTGACTACGAACTCTTCTGCTACTCCCAGCCCCAGGTTTTCCCCTGCTCTGACCCTGGGTCTCGACTGCCCTTGTCAGGTTCCTGACAGGGCCTTGTTTGTTACACCCTGCAGTGAAACGAAATGTGAATGCCAAGCAAACAGAACGTGTCCCCAAAGGGAGAGGGTGAAATGCCCTGGCATCAGCTCACCTTCAGGGCACTGGTTCTTCTGCACGGTGCATCTCCGGAGCTCTGTCGTGGCAGGACACATGGACACATCTCCAGAGGGAGCCTGCAGAACCTTCCGCGATCGCTCTTCGTTGCCTTTCTTGAAGCCACACAGCTTCCTTTTCTTGGCGCACGGGCCCCAGGGGCCCCACTCGCTCAGTTCACATTGTGCTGCCAACAGCAAGAGAGTCAGGAGGAAACTACTTTCCCCAGTGCCCCCAACACGTCCCTGGAGTCCTTCCCCTCCCCCGTGCCACCCAGCATCCCAGAGAGATGTCTGTCTCCCCCAGAGCTGCCTCCGGCGAGGTGCAATACTCCCACACACCCCAGCCCAGCCAGAGCTCTAGGGCGGAGCCTCCGGCATTATTCAGACACTTAAACAATGGGGGAAAATCTATTGTGAAGGGAATTTTCCGGGCTTGTTGCGAGACGCTTGGGGTTCAAACGCCAGTTCCGGGCTGCACCACAATGGGCTGTGGCAATCAAGGGCAGGGACTGCGTAACAAGTCAGTGCCTGAGGAGAAGGCTCTGACTGCACCTCGTCTCAGCCAGACGGCTCAGTGCATCACTCCCTAGGGGACAGCTCCCCCAGGCCAGTTCTCTGCTCCACCAGCCCAGCAGGGTCCCGGGGGCCCAGCAGGGGAATGGGAAGCCTCGCTTCGAACATGCTGAGCCTGGACCCTCGGAGCGCATCACATCTGCCTCTCCTAGAACAAGTCACCACGGTCCCTTCCTGTTTTTATACTCGCTCGTCTCCTAGACTCACGTGGCCTTTCCCTTTTGGCAACCCCGGACGTGGGTCACTACGGACCTCGCCCACATGAAGCTGGGTGCCAACAACGGGCGCATCTGCACGTTTTGATGTTTGCCTAACCCAAATAACCCCATGGCTCTGGCCTGCATTCTGCCGCACCCCGCACACCTCCCGAACGTCCCTCGTTTTGAGGGACCCCACCCCGCCTGGCCCCCAACGTCCCCGCATTGCACACAAACACGGTGCTCCCTCATTTTCACTGCCGAAAATTATTTACTTTACAAACAAAGACTGGTGAGACTGAGGAGCCATTTGCACGAAGGGAGGGGAGCCTGCCGCAGTTTAAGTTTCCTGCACAGATAATTTTTGTGTGTGCTCATTTGGGGACTTTGTCACCCACTGCACCCCACATCTGGGCCTTTAGCAGGGCAGAGGTGTGCTCCCCCTGCCCCTTCCTGAGGCTGTTATATCCTTGAGTCCATCATTTAGCTCGTGAGTCTCAGCAGCAGGTGTTTTCGGAGAAACAATGAACAAACAATGAAGCGGGACAGTGTGCTGTAGGATCCCAGAAGGTTGAGTATCTGGCTGTACTTTCACTCATTAGAATGCTGCTGCAGCTAGCCTTGTCCCCTGCAGGGTTTATTGACATCTTCCAAACCACAACTATGCTTTAAAGCAACCGACACAGAAAACCGATCACGCATTTTGCAACTAAATATTAAATTACCAAGGGCGGAGAGCTTCCTGCAGAGTTAAGCCCCTGACTGTTTGTTGTTGTTTTTTGTTTTTTTGCAGATGCAAATATGCAACCACTGAAGAACAAATGAAGAGGCAGATTCTTGTTTGCCTGGCTTTGCACAGCACAGCAGGGATGCGGGCAGGGGGGTTCAGGTGCATGTCTTACAGGGAAAATCTGTCTCCAGGCAGGAAAGGTCACATGTACACTCTGGGTTTCCTGGGAGGAAAGACTATAGTGCCCCCAGATTTACTGGGATGTTCTCATAGGAAAGAGAAAAGCTTTTCAACAACATCAGCTGGAATTTCTTGGCTCTTGCCGAACCTTTCAGGTACCTCCAGGTCATCTAGACAGCACCTGCTGAGCTGCTGCTTGCTACATTCACATACAGGTAGAGTCTATACTCGCTGGGCTGCCCACTCTGGCACCCTAGCACGTCACTGCTGTTCCTGGGACGTCACTGAAATACAGCAGGTGGGATGGAGGAGCAGCAGCGAGAGCAGGCAGGTGTTAATATGCTGTTGCATACAGACAGGCAGCTAGGGTGACCAGACAGCAAATGTGAAAAATTGGGACGGGGGGGTGGGGGGGGTAATAGGAGCCTATATAAGAAAAAGACCCAAAAATCGGGACTGTCCCTATAAAATCAGGACATCTGGTCACCCTACAGGCAGCACAAATCTGAGCCTGCAGAATGCTGCAAGACCTGGCAGACAAATCAATCGCTATAACAGCTTTAATGCCACTTACCAGGACTGCTGCACTCCATAGTGCCATTGGCAGCAGAGTAGCCTTCTGGGCAGGTGGAATAACATCTCCCTTTGTGCAAGTACAAACCTTCCTTACATTTTGTGCAAAAGTTTCGGCTGAAACAGGCCTCACAGTTCTCAATTTTGCATTCTGGGGAGGAAAAAGGAAAAAAACAGCCACATAGTTTGAATTCTACCCCCAGGGCCAAAATCAGCAGATCCATGGATATGATTGAAAAGCAACTCCCGGCAGGCTTCTGTGGCCTTTATGTACAGAAAGTGGAAAGTGTGTATTGCGGTCAAGTTACTTTTCAAGGCAGAGACTGGGCACCATCTGCTGGAGAGGGAAAAGGAAGAGTGGAGCTGTGCAAAGGGGAGGTCTAGATACCCCACTAGAAAGCCCTCCTGGCCCCCTGGAATCTGCAGACAGCCAGTGTATGTCTCTGAGCACTCTGCCAGGCCTGGCTGTGCTACCAAGAAGGAAACTGGTTTCCTTCTGCCATTGCCCCTTCTTGGAAGATAGAGCTGCTCTGCTGAAGTTATCACATAATCAGGTTGGACTCATGTTCAGTTTGACAATCAGCCAAAATGGAAGAACACAAGGAGCTGAGTCCGGTTTCGGTCACTCCTTACGCAGCTGCGGTGTGGGCTACAGAAGCTGGCTGTGGTGCCAGGTTCTACAAAGCTGCTAATGAAATGACCCCAGGATTGTCCGTAGGTCCAATTCACTCACTGGCGTTTCAGTTGGCCCAGCCCCTTGCAATAGAAGACAGACAGACCCAGGCCAAAGACCCAATTCATTATGGACGGGCAGACGAAGGAAAAGGTGGCATCTGTGGCACTGGTTCCCCAGATACCGCACAAGATCCTGGAAGTAAGAGCATGCCCACCTCAAGACCCAAATCCAGGTGGGTACCCACGCCTGCAGCTATACCTGGGTTACCTTGCGAGGACAGCTATGACACCAGTATGTTAGCATCACTTTGACCCGGTGGATAAGCCAGACCATTCACACAACAAAACAAGAAGTCTCTAATTCTTTCTGTTTGACAGTTCACCTCCCCCCCCCAGCCTGCCCCATGCCCATCTTATAAAGACCCATTATAGCAACCTGACCCTGGCTGATGGGCCCGTGAGGACATTTTGTCTGTCACTGGCTGAGGCTCTCAGTGGTTTAAGCACATTTTGTTCCCAACCTACGTTGGGCCAGATGCTCAGTTGGTGTAACTGGGTGTAGCTCCATTGACTTGAGCAGAGTTGCACCAATTTACACTCTCTTGCAGTGGCTCTGAGCCACATTTCTGCACTTCCCACCTAATTTCTACCATTTCCTGTTCCTAACAAGAATGACTGCAGTCAGCTCCTAGCCTAGGTCCCTGGGGACCCTGACTAAAGACAAAGAAGCCAAAACGCAAGTCAAAAGTTGAGAGGAGGGGCTGATGTCCAAGCTAACAGATGCCAGACAGGCTTTTCAGGCCATCGTTAGGTCAATGTCCACTGATTTCTCTCTCTCTGCAGGACAATCTGTGTGTGCTCTTTCCAACCTTAGGTAAACTCACTTCACTACTTCCAGTGACCCTGGCGTGGCAGGAGTCATTAGGTGGCACTGGGAAAGCTTATGGCGCATGCTGCTGCTTCTTAATCTGTTTCAAATCAACCCCGATGGGACATTGCATTTGTGGGTGGAAACGCAGCCACCTCTGCAGGGGAGATAATTACATTCCCATCTCAGGTGCAAAACAGGATACATCTCTCTTCTGCTCTCATGCCTTACTCAGGGCTGCAAGCAGCAAGTCACAAAGGGATCCCTTTCTGTGGGTATTCTCTGGGCAAGTCACTTTCCCTCTCTGTGCCTTAGTTCCCCCATCCATATAATGGGGATATTACCACCTATCCACCTCCTGGGGGCAGGCAAGGGTTAACTCACTGCAAGCCTTGGATGAGAGGACCTATAAGTGCAGAGCATTGTTTTGTATCTTTCTCTCTCCCAGGCCCTGGCACTTACTGATGCACTTGTTCATGTCTGGATTGCGAACACCGAAGTACCCCAGCGGACAGGATGGCAGGCAGATCCCGATCTGTCGGATGTCATTCCTCTCCAGCAGTATGAAGAGTTTGGGGGAACATTTCAGGCACCCGTTGAACTCAGAGCACAGGTCACAGCCTTTCGCACAGCCATGACTCACCTCGGTACTGACTGAAAAGGCAAGAGAGATACCCGCAGATTAACACACACATCGCAGAGCAGCAAGATTGTCCAGGGGAACTGGTTGCAACAACAGCAGCTTGTTACACGGCCCACTCTCGCGCTGGCTGCGATCTGCTATTCAGGTTTATAAAACATGTTCACGGGGTTAGTGGAATCAGCCCTTGTGGCCAAGTGTCTGCAAGACACAATCTACCCCTGCCCGAATCTGGGCCCTTTGTCGGACTCAGCAGAGAGTCCCTGGGCTGGATCGGCAAGAAGACTGAGCCCTCCTCCAGGTCAGCACTCCTCTCTCCAGCTGGCAAGGGGCAGCACATGTGGGAAACTGCCCCTTCCCAAGACAAGTAGGGCAGCCCAGCTGGCATGGAATTCCTGCAGGGTGGGTCTGGCACAGGGTTCGATAATGAACCGATTATCGAACAAGCGATTCGGAATTCTTTGCAAGAAAAATGATCAGGCTTCAAAATGGACAAAATGGCTCAGGCCTGAGCTAAGCTGGTCGCTCAAAGCCTAACCTCCCAGCCCCCATTTCCGGGCCCCCCTTTGTCTCTGTCTCCTATTTCTCCCTCACTTCAACCTTTTCTTTGCAGTTCAGCAGGCCGGGTGTGCACCTCCCTGGCCAAACGGGAGTGTTCCCTAGCTCCAGCTTGAGATCTGCCCAGTCTCTGTGGTGAAGCGAGTGTAGTCGCGCCGCCAGCTCTGCGAGAGCTCTCTCGCAGCGCTGTATGTACTCCACCTCTCCGAGGGGAATAGCTTGCAGCGCTGCGAGCGAGCGTGCAGCGCTACAGGCTCTGATTACACTGGCGCTTTACAGCGCTGTACTCGCTGCGCTCGGGGGAGGGCGTTTTCACACCCCTGAGCGCAGCAAGTTGCAGCGCTGTACAGTGCCAGTGTAGCCAAGGCCTAAGTGTGACATCGCACTATGGATGGAGCCTTGGCCGCACCAACATGTGGACAACAGGGGAAATGTAGCAGAATTATGATTAAATGATGGGAGAGGAGGATGTTCCAGTGGGTGTCAGCAGGCACAAATCTGCCCAACACAGGAGTTATCAGAAAGGAGAGATTACAGGAAAACCCTTCGCTATCCGTGTCACTGAGCTAACCCAATCTGTCTTCTGTTTGGTGAAACCCGCCTTGTATCAGCCTGTCAAACCACAACCTTTCAACACCCCAAGCCAACCTTCACCAGAGCTGCACCTCCTTGGCCAAATGCAACCCCATACCAGTGAGAATGTAACCTGCAAAGTGCAAGCCCATCAGTAATTTGGTCAGGATTCAATGCTAAACTTCCAATGGATAATAGAGGATGGGACACTCTGGAAGGCAAGAGAAGCCCCCTGAGATGAGGGAATCAGGCAGAGTCCTATTGTCCCATCTATCCTGATGTTCCTTCTAAGCAGACGTTACTGTTGCTGAGTCAGGGATGGGGTGGAGAGGATGGAGTGTGAGCACTGACACATGCCCGGAGATATACTGGTTTAGGTACATGCCTCTGGAGAACCCAGATTCAAATCCCAGCAGGAGATAAACTGGGTCCACCTCGCTGCAACGTTCATGTGTCTGTAGGACAAAACTACTGGCTACTTTGGCCATTTCCACTGAGGAGGAGAACCAGGACTCGGCCTAGCAGGAGCTGCTGCAGTCAGGCTGCTGGTGCATGAGCAGAACTGGGGCGGAGGGGTGGGGGACATGGGTTTGAACGCAGAGCATGCTGCAGCTCAGGGTGGAGGTACATCAGCAGAGCCGGACAGGGAACGCTTGGACAGGCTCTCCTCCCTGTTGTAGCTTCTCATTTGAAATTCGCCCCAAAGGCTCCCATTTTAACTGGGACTGACTCTGCCCAGGTTTTGTGCTGGACCGTTCTCAGAGTCACGAGACATCCTTTCTGCCAGAAAGGTGGCCCAGCTCACGCTGGCTCCAGAAGAACATTTGAAATCTCCAATTCCAAAAGCCCCTGTGATGAGAGCTGAGTGTTTCTTGCCAGCAAGCAGCCCTGTGTCTTTGGGCCTAATAGCTCACGCATCACCCCATGGGAGATGGCACTAATGTTCCTGCAGCTTTGAGACGGTTTATTGCGGTGGTGAAATGCTCCCTAGCCCTGGCTCTTAGGTAAGAACGGACCCTTTGCTGGCCAATCAGCACCATCATAGAAAAAAATCCCTCTCTCAGGAGACCTGCCATGAATATTTGATGCAATGAGTGAGCTCATGGCCCAGCTTCAACGCTGCCCAGAGAAAGTGAGTCAAACCCAGATAAATAATTGATTGCTCCTGTGGCCATTACAAGCACTGTTGTGCTTTGTGGCCAAGGCACATCTGTTCCTGAGGCCCCTTCCAAGCCTGGCCTGCATCTTCCTCAATGGGACCCAAGCATCTGTCCATGCAGCAAGATGGAGCAAACTCCTTGAGCTAATGCTGCGCAGCATTCTCGGGAGCCCCGCTGCCCTGCTCAGCACTGGCCTTCATATGTGCTACTGTGAGAAAAACATATTTGGCCTTGAGAAGGTAACGGTTGCAAAACTCCTCTGTGTCCAACTTGCAGCACAAGGGAAAGAGACCTCAAGGATTCCCCGTTCTTGCCCATCCTTCCAACCCAGGAGGGCTGCATGCACAGCTCACACCAGAGCCTATCCCATGATGCTCCAGTACAGGCACCCAGACACCACATTACTGAGTGCTCGATAAATACCCGGATTAGATATTTAGAGAGATGGGCTCTCTCCTTCCCTGCCCCCTTCCCCCAGGCTGAGCAGGCTAGAAGAGATGACCAAGGAGCAAGTGATTTGAACTTGCAGCCCGGCATTGCACAGCCACTATTCTCAGCCTTATTTCAGATGCAACTGCAGCAATATCTGGGACCAGTGCGATTGCTTAATACCCAGAAGAGATGGTATCTCGCACTCTGTCTTGGACCATACTGATGCATAGCTGGATGGAATCACGTGCCCAAATCTACTTGGGTGGGGAGGGAGCGGGGCTGTCGCACACCTGGTCTGGTTGGTTTGGTTGCTCTGAGCATGGAGATAAATATCATGAAAACAACAACAGCAATTTGGCCCAGCATCCAAAACCTGTAATAAACCCTGAATAAAAAACTCACTGGCTCCCCCACCAAAGCGCTTCCACCAGCCCCGCCCAGCGACTCCATCTCCCGCTCAGAAATAACACCAGGGCTGGCTTTGGCTACCACTCCTAGAGCAGCCGCAGGGGAATGCATCTCTGCAGATCCCTGGTCACGCTCCTGAACTGGTCTGGGAGTATGTGCCTGCAGCGGGCTGAAGTGGGGAGGGTCACATGACTGGCTCGGCTTACTGCCTGGCTCCTGGAGCAACTCACTCAGCCCAGAGTCACATGCCCTCATCCACCTGCAGCCATATACCGTACAGGGAGGTAGCCAGGTCAGCCGAGGACCATCCTCCCTGGTCAGCAGGGTCCTGCCCTAGATAAGCTGGGCTCACATGTCTGCAGACTCCAAAAGGGGAAACCCTGATGTGTCCAGAAAAAGGGAAATCTTCCAAATACCTCTCCACTCTGCTTGGAGCTGGTTCAGGTCCCAAACCTCCTATATATGTCAGTTACATCAGGCGACAGGGAGATTTTACTACCCCCCAAACTGAGACCAGTTCTGAGGCCCTAACCTCAGGCCAAGAAAAATGTCCACTTTCATGTTTGAACATCTGCTGCTTCTAATTATCATACAAAACTCTGCTTTGTTTTGAAACTAATAACATTTTTTGCAGGCTAGAATGCAGGTTATTTTTATCAGTTAATTATGTAAGCATTGTCTGTGTTTATAGAACGTCTACATCTTTTTGTATTTTAAATACTGCATTTATTATACCTCAAAAGCAAGCACTGGAACGACAGAATCTTTAAATTCCAGGCTAGTAACTGAGCGGCAAGGACTTGGATTCGCAAAGGAAAAGAAAAACCTCACTCTTGCTTCCAGAGCAATTTGCCAACCCCGTAAATCGCTTCAGTAACTTATCAGAACCACGCAGCTGCTGATGGCATTTGTTCTGTTTGGGCTACGGAGGCTGTTCTAAGCACATAAAATGAAACAGAAATCGGAGCAGATTCCTGATTCAACAGAACAAATTCTAATTACTGGTCAGGACTGAATTCTTGCTAACTCTGGGACTTGGCCCCTCCCCGTTTTAGGGACAAGTTCCCCCTTGGATTGGTGCAGGGGCTCCCACTGAGCTGCATGAGAGGGAGCCATGGGGGAGCGCATGGAGCAGAATCTGGCCCCTACCTGCAGAGAGGGGATGCAGCAGATTTCATTCTGTCATTGTGCCTGCTCAGGCAGGACAGGAATTTTGCACTGTTTTGTGAAACTTTTTCCCTGTGGTTAGAGCAGCCCCGCTGATCTGTACAGGGGTGGCTGTGCTGACGCACAGGGGCTCCCTTTAAGCAGGGTGACACCTCCCCTCTTGCTTCCCTGCCTCTCAGCAGAGCAGTGGAGCTGCATTGCCCACTCGGGCAGAGAACCACCTTCATTTTGACCCTTTTAGCAACGAGCCCACCCTGTAACCAGGTATCAGGCTGAAGGAGCCTGTATGTAACCAGGTATCAGGCTGTAGGAGCCTGTATGTAACCAGGTATCCGACTGTAGGAGCCTGTATGTAACCAGGTATCCGACTGTAGGAGCCTGTATGTAACCAGGTATCAGGCTGAAGGAGCCTGTATGTAACCAGGTATCCGACTGTAGGAGCCTGTATGTAACCAGGTATCAGGCTGAAGGAGCCTGTATGTAACCAGGTGTCAGACTGTCAGGTAACCAGGTATCATTCTTGCCTTACGGAACTGTTTCTTAAAGACCCAGGTAAGCTTCTGGAGGGAGGAGGTGGATGAGTCGGGATAGCCCATCCCCTCTGTCTGTGCTGGATTAGGAACGGAATGGGGACACACCACTGACAGCAAAATCTCTCGTTTGCTGCTTGTCCTTCATGGCTACAGAGCGGTGCTGCTGCTGCACCAGGTTCCTCAGAGGAGCTCCCAAGGAGGCAGGAGCGTGGGACAAGCCCGAGGAAGCAGGTGGAATCCCTGGGTGCAGGCGCTGGAGGCTCAGTCTCTAGGACAGGACCCAGAAGGCTGAATGGCAGCACCCGTTCTCTGGCCGCATCGCCCTCTGCGCTGCCCAACTGGGGGTGCTTCAGGAAGCTCAACCTGTCTGTTCCCCCAGCTGAGCCGCCTGGCTTAGCGGCTGAAAGGGGAGCTAATTCCCAGCTCGGCTGGCAGCATGGCGACCCTGCCGAGCCCTTCCTGAGAGATTACAGCTTGCATTCAGCCAGATCTCACTCATGCAAGAGAGGCACTGGCACACGGAGCTCCAGGGGCAGTGCCCTGGGCCGGCTCTGCTCCCATGGGACACCAAGTCCCAGGCTCTCTGTAACAGGGAGATCACTGTCCTGCCCCTTCCCTTCTCGGAGGGGGAAATGCTACTTCTGTCAGAACATGACCGATGCGGAGGAGCACACGGTTCGGACAGACACATCCCTTGGGGAGAGTTTATTAAAGGGGATGCTCTATATTCTAGTAAAGAGGAGAAGATAGAAGTTGATAAAGTACAGGTAGGAACTGAAGAGAAAGAGTCAAAGAAAAAGAGTCCTGTTCAGTCACATCACATGAAGGCAGACAACTAAATATTGACATGTTTTATAACTGCTTGGATACAAATGCAAGAAGTCTAAATACTAAGATGGGTGAATTTGAGTGTCTGGTATTAAATGAGGATATTGATATAACAGGCATCACAGAATCTTGGTGGAACGATGCTAATCAATGGCACATGGTAATACCCGAGTACAAAAGACACAGGAATGACAGAGTAGGTCGTGCTGGAGGGGCCTGGCATTATATGTGAAGGAAGCATAGAGTCAACTATAGTAAAAAAAAAAAAAAAGAATCAAACTCTACCATAGAATCTTTATGTATAGTAATTCCAAGCTTGAATAATAAGAGTCTAGCAACAGAAATGTACTATCAACCACCTGACCAGGATGGTGACGTTGATTGTGAAACACTCAGGGAGATTAGAGAGGCTACAAAAACCCATTAATAATGGGGGATTTCAACTATCCCCATATCGTCTGGATACATGTCACCTCAGGACGGAATGCAGAGATAAAATTTCTGGACTCCTTTAACATCTGCTTCTTGGAGCAGCTAGTCCTGGAACCCACAAGGGGAGAGGCAATTCTTGATTTAGTCCTAAGTGGTGCACAGGATCTGGTTCAAGAGGTGAATATAGTCGAACCGCTCAGTAATAGTGACCATAATTTAGTTAAATTTAATACCCTTGTGGGGGGAAAATAACTCAGAAACCCACCAGGTAGCATTTAACTTCAAAAAGGGGAACTAGACAAAAATGAGGAGGCTAATTACACGGAAATTGAAAGGAACAATCACAAGAGTAAAATGCCTGCAAGCTGCATGGAAATTATTTAAAAAACACCATCATAGAGGCTCAAACTATATGTATACCCCAAATAAAAAAAAAAACAGTAAGAGGGCCCAAAAATGCCCCCATGACTAAACAACAGAGTGAGGGCACGTCTAAACTGGCAAAGTTACAGCGCTGGCAGTTACAGCACTGCTCAGATAGCGCCGAAGGAAAACCGCTGTTGTGAGTTCACACTGACAGCTGCCTGCACAATAGCATGTTCACACTTGCGGCCCTTGCGGCGCTATTTGGAGTGGTGCATTCTGGCCAGCTATCCCACAGAGCACCTCTTTCTCTTTTGCCACTAAGACTTGTGGGAAGGCGGAAGGGGTCACGGGTGTGGAAGCAGAGAATGACCTGTGGATGGCTTTGCACAAATTGTGGATGGCTTTGCACAAATGAATCACCAATGCCCTGTGATTCATTGCTTCGCATCCCAGCAATCCCTGTGCTTCCGTCCGCATTTGGCACCATCTTTCAACGGTTTGTGTACTGCGTGCCCTGCCCTGCCTCTTCTGGCTGCAGGAATGGATCCCGAGCTGTTGACAAGAATGCTGTTCGCACTGACCAACATGTCACGAGAGGCAGTGGAGTTATTCCTTAAAGGCAAGAGGAGTGTGACATTGATCTCTCCACACGTAGTAGCTATGACACGAGAATGCTTGTGGCATTCACGGAGGTGCTGACCACAGTGGAACGCTGCTTTTGGGCTCGGGAAACAAGCACTGAGTGGTGGGATCACATCATGATGCATGTCTGGGATGACGAGAAGTGGCTGCAGAACTTTCTCATGAGGAAAGCCACATTCATGGGACTGTGTGATGAGCTCGCCCCAGCCCTGCGGCACAAGGACACAAGAATGAGAGCTGCCCTGCCATTGGAGAAGCGCGTGGTGATTGCACTGTGGAAGCTGGCTACTCCAGACTGCTACCGATCAGTCGCTAACCAGGTCGGAGTGGGAAAGTCGACCATTGGACTCATGTTGATGCAAGTGTGTAGGGCCATTAATCGCATCCTGCTCCAAAAGACCGTGACTCTGGGCAACGTGCGTGAGATTGTGGATGGCTTTGCACAAATGGGTTTCCCTAACTGCGGAGGGGCAAAAGATGGGACACACATTCCAATTCTGGCACCAGACCACCTAGCCACCGAGTACATTAATCGCAAGAGCTATTTCTCAATGGTTCTCCAGGCGCTTGTGGATCACCGTGGGCATTTCACAGACGTTAACGCAGGCTGGTCCGGAAAGGTGCATGACGCAGGCAGCTTTCGGAACAGTGGCCTGTTCAAGAAGCTGCAAGCAGGGACTTTCTTCCCGGACTAGAAGATCACCGTAGGGGAAGTCGAAATGCCTATTGTGATCCTCGGAGACCCCGCCTACCCCTTAATGTCGTGGCTCATGAAGCCATACATGGGGCAACCTGACAGCAGCAAGGAGCGGTTCAACAACAGGCGGAGCAAGTGCAGAATGGCTGTGGAGTGTGCATTTGGCCATTTAAAAGTCCGCTGGCGATGCCTGTATGGGAAGCTGGACCTGGCCGATGACAATATTCCTATGCTTATAGCCGCGTGCTGTACGCTCCATAATATTTGTGAAGGGAAGGGTGAAAGCTTCACTCAGGGCTGGACCGCAGAGGCTCAGCACCTGGAGGCTGAGTTTGAACAGCCAGAGACCAGGGCTATTAGAGGGGCACAGCATGGGGCCATAAGGATCAGGGATTCCTTGAGGCAGCAATTTGAAGCTGAAGGCCACTAATATTTGTTGCTATGCTCGGGATTGCAGTGCTTGTAATGCTAGGAGGTGATTGGTGCACATGATGCAAGAAGGGGCCTTAACATAATTGTATGTTGCTTTGCAGTGCTCTTTTTGCTTTCACTTAATAGAATAAAGATTGCTTTCAAGCAAACACAATTATTTTATTGAAAGACAACAATCAGAGGAGAAAGTCAAATGAAAAAATTCATCAGCAGGGAGAGGGATGGGGGAATGGAAGGTCTCAAGAGGAGGAGGGGTCCCGGGACGGCTACAGATTTGTGTATGTCCGGGGATCATACCCAACCTTCTCCTTTGGAGTACGATGCAGCGGGTGCTGTACTTCAGCAGGGCCAAACTGCAGAGGGCTGGGTGTTGAGTGCAGTGGGTAGTGGGAGGCCACACTGCTGGACTGTGAGGAGGGAGGAGTGGAATGCTGCAGGTAGAGACTGGAGCCAGGAGGTTGATAAGAGTGTGTTGGTAGGGGGGAGGATGGCACCTGGGAATGAGTTTTGTGACAGTGGCTGCAGGGGAGGGCGGGCGCGGAGCTGCTCGGTTTGAAGAGCTAGTATCTCCTGGAGCGTATCCGCTTGTCGCTCCATAACTGTTAAGAGCTGCTCCGTGGCTTCTTTCTGGTGTGCCGCGTTCTCCTTTCGTTCCCTCTTCTCGCTGTCCCGCCTTCAATTCCTTTTTCTCGGCAGCGGATTGCATCATAACCTCACGCAAAAAGTCCTCCTTAGTTCTTCTTGGACGCTTTCTAATTCTTCACAACCATTCTGCTGCCAGTAAGGGAGGCTGGCCTCCCAAGGTCATCTCTGTGAAGTTTAAATGCAACATTTTACAGAAGCAGTATTGTTTGCAACACAGACAACACTGTTTCAGTCCTTTAAAACCCAGCGAGTACTCACACACCTGACACTAACTGGCTGACCCCAGGCAAGCACACATGAGCCACAAGACCCCCAAAATGGTGAGTAGCTGCAGGGGCAGGGGAAATCACTATATACCGGGCACGTGGCTCTTGGGCACTTGGGGAGAGCCAGCACTGTAGGGTGGGTCTGATAATCATTCCTATCCCCACACTTTCCACAGGAGGTGATCATTATGGAAGATATCTTGCTGCTGAGGGTGAGCAGGGAATCAAGAGAGGGTCTTCTCCAAGCCTGCAGCTTCCGCCCTGGCCCCTATGCAGCTCGCCTGTGTGCAGCTATGGTGTCCCCCCCGCCCCTCCTGTGACGGCACAGTGGCACAGGAAAGTTACCGTTAATGGGGCAAGAAACAAAGCAGCTTTGCCAAGGAACCCGCAGGAGCGGATTGCCCAGTATCTCTACGAGAGTTTCCCGGAGATCTCTGAGGGAGATTCCCGTGAAGTGAGGGAGTCAATCAACAGCCTGTTCCGCCGCTCAGACTAGGCATGTGGTGGGAGACCAGCCTGCTTTCTGCAACCCTCCTGCCCCAGCAACTCGCTTCAGCGATTCCCAAAATCAGATCCACTTACCAGGGGCCTCCTCTCCTGTTTGCACTTTGCCAAGATCCGACTGCTGTGACTGGCTAGCCTCCTCCGGGGTAGAAAAGAGCTCCTGGCTGCATGCATCTCTGACCTCCGAGAGATCCTCTGCGTCTGGTTCCCGCTTCACATCCTCATCCAAGATTGCCTCCTCCTGGCTCGGTCCACTCTCGACTGACAACGAAGCCACCGAAGTATCCACAGGGACCTTCGCAGTGGAGGTGGGGTCACCATCGAGTATCACGTCCAGCTCTTTGTAGAACCGGCAGCTCATGGGCGCAGCACCGGAGCGGTGGTTTGCCTCCCGCGCCTTGTGGTAGGCGTTCCGCAGCTCCTTCACTTTGACCCTGCACTGCAATGTGTCCCAGTCACGGCCCCTTTCTATCCTGCATCGTAACATCTGTCCATAGGTATCATAATTCCTACGGCTGGAGCGCAGCTGGGACTGCAGAGCCTCCTCTCCCCAAATGCTGATGAGGTCCAGCAGCTCGGCATTGCTCCCAGCGGGAGATCGCCTGGTGCGTGGAGCAGGCATGGCCACCTGGAAAGATGTGCTGAGACCACTGCATGTGTCACCGAGCAAACAGGAAGGGGATTCCAAATCTGCAAAGGAATGTACGGGGTGGGGCTGCCGTTTGGTCACCTGAGGGCAGGGCAGTAGAGTTCAAACCGATGGCCAGAGAGGTGAGAACAGGCATTGTAGGACACCTCCCAGAGGCCAGTCGCAGCTCTGTAATCACCATGGTGTCTGCACTGGTACTGCAGGGCTGTAGCCCCGGCGCAGAAAGCTGTACGCCTCTCGTCGGGGTGGTTTTTTAGAGTGCTGCATCTGCGCAGTTTCTGCGCACTAAGTGGCTTGGCAGTGTGTAACCGCGGGAGTTACAGCACTCAAAGCTGCTTTACTGAGCACAAAGTGTAGACGGGGCCTAAAAGGGGTGGTCAGAGACAAAAAGACATCTTTGAAAAACTGGAAGTCAGATCCTACTGAGAAAAACCAAAAGGAATTTAAACTCTGGCAAATCAAGTGTAGAAGTATAATTAGCCAGGCCAAGAAAGAATTTGAAGAGCAACTAGCAAAAGACACAAAAACTAGTTGCAAAATATTTTTAAGTAGGGTGACCAGATGTCCCGATTTTATAGGAACTGTCCCGATTTTGGGGTCTTTTTCTTATATAGGTTCCTATTACCCCCCACCCCCGTCCTGATTTTTCACCCTTGCTGTCTGGTCACCCTATTTTTAAGTACATCAGAATCAGGAAGCCTGCCAGACAATCAGTGGGGCCACTGAACAATCGAGGTGCTAAAGGAGCAATCAAGGAAAACAAGGCAGTTGCAGAGAAGCTAAATGAATTCTTAGCATCGGTTTTCACTGGAGAGAATGAGTGGGAGAATTCCATATCTGATCCATTCTTTTTAGGTGACAGATCTGAGGAACTGTCCCAGGCTGAAGTGTCAATAGAGGAGGCTTTGGAACACATTGATAAATTCGGCCCTACTGGGTCAGACCAAAGTCTGTCTATCTCAGTATCCTGTCTACCGACAGTGGCCAATGCCAGGTGCCCCAGAGGGAATGAACAGAACAGATAATCATCAAGTGATCCAGTAGTAAGTCACTAGGACTACATGGTATTCACCCAAGAGTTCTGAAGGAACTCACATATGAAATTGCAGAACTACTAACTGTGGTATGTAACCTGTCACTTAAATCAGTCTCTGGACCAGATGACTGGCGGACAGCTAATGTAACGCCAATTTTTAAAAAAGGCTCCAGAAGCAATTCTGGCAATTACAGGCCAGTAAGCCTGACTTCAGTACCAGACAAATTGGTTGAAACTATAATAAAGAACAAAATTATCAGACATGTAGATGAACATGATATGTTGTGGAAGAGTCAACACAGCTTATACAAATGGAAATTATGCCTCATCGATCTGTTAGAAATCTTTGAGGGTGTCAGACAAACGTGGGCCAGGGTGAACCAGAGGATATAGTCTACTTGGACTTTCAGAAAGCGTTTGACAAGGTCCCTCACCAAAGGTGCTTAAACAAGGTAGGCAGTCATGGGATAAGAGGGAAGGTTCTCTCATGGATAAATAGCTGGTTAAAGATAGGAAACAAAGGGGTAGGAACAAATGGTCAGTTTTCACAGTGGAGAAAGGTAAATAGCGGTGTCCCCAAGGCTCTGTACTGAGACCAGTGCTATTTAACATATTTGTAAATGATCTGGAAGAAGGGTGGCAAAGATTGCAGATGATACAAAATTACTCAAGGTAGTTAAGTAAAAAGCTGATTGCAAAGAATTACAAAGGGATCTCACAAAACTGGGTGACTGGGCAACAAAATGATAGATAAAATTCAATGCTGATAAATGCAACACTGGAAAACATAATTCCAACTATACATATAAAATGCTGGGGTCTAAATTAGCTGTTACCACTCAGGAAAGAGATCTTTGAGTCATCATGGATAATTCACTGCAAACATCTGCTCGATATGTAGCAGCAGTGAAAATGCCAAAAGAATGTTAGGAACCATTAGGAAAGGGATAGATAATAAGACAGAAAATATCATATTGCCTCTATATAAATCCATGGTACGTCCACACCTTGAACACTGCTTGCAGTTCTGGTTGCCCTATCGCCGAAAGGATATATTGGGATTGGGAAAAGGGCAACAAAAATGATTAAGGATGTGGAGCAGCTTTCTTATGGGGGGAGATTAAAAAGACTGGCACAGTTCAGCTTAGAAAAGAGACGGCTACGGAGGAGAGGGGATATGATAGATCAGGAATGGTGTGGAGAAAGTCAATAAGGAAGTGCTGTTTACCCCTTCCAGTAATACAAGAACCTGGGGTCACCCATGGAAATTAATAGGCAGCTGGTTCAAAACTTCTTCACGCAATACACAGTCAACCTGTGGAACTCCTTGCCAAGGTTATGTTGTGAAGCCAAAAGTATAACTGGGTTCAAAAAAGAACTACATAAGTTCATGGAGGATAGGACTAGACGACAGGGGATGGATCACTCGATAAGATGGCTTGTTCTGCTCATTCCCTCTGAAGCATCTGCCATCAGCCACTGTCAGAAGACCGGCACTGGGTTAGATGGGCCATTGGTCTGACTCAGCCTGGCTGTTTGTATGTAACAAGGCAGAATGGGAAGGGCTGTGGTGAGCTCTCGGAGAAGGGGAGCGCACGGCTCCCTGGCTTTCCCACTCCTGGCAGCTTTAACGTCTCAGGAGTGCTCCAGCGTGTCCCACAGTTTCCTCAGTGCTGCCCCGTCAGGGCAGCAACCTCTCTAAGCACCGCCTCTTGCCATATCGCGTCCACACGCAGCAGGAACAGGATCCGCACACTGCCCCGACGCAGGGTGGGCTGGCAGCGACCATCAGACGGGAAGGGGCCAGGAGGGCAAGGCTTGATGTACAGCTTCCCAGGTGCTTTATGGATTGGCAGGAGGGGCCAGCGAGTGCTAGTCAGGGAGAAAGGAGGTGGGGAGGAGAGAGGAAGACAAGAGGGGGCATTGGGCCAAATTCCTCCTTGCTGTAACTCTACTGATGCCCCTGAAGTTGCACCAGAGATTAATATATTCTGGGGTAAAGTCCTCCAGGCCAGATGGCTTCCCGCCTCAGCTATACACGCACTGCCCATCACCACGCTTCGTGCATTATGTACAGGCACCGGGGGGGGTGGGGGGGGAGAACAATTTTTACAGTGGGAGTACTGCTGATGGAAACCATGTATTTGGTGTTTGGCGGGGGTGGGGTGCGTCAGTCCCCCCCCCCCCCCAGCCCCCTAGTTCCAGCACTACTGGCAGACACTGCGTGGCTCATTCCAGCGGCACAGGAAGGGTGTCACTGCAATGCCAGGGACGATAGGTTTACTCTGCCCCAGGGCCCACGGGAGTCGCGAGCTCGACACCGTGGCAGATATTGCCTTGCTGTGGTGCTGATGGATGGCCCCCTAGCTAAGATTGTAATTGAGACCCATTTGGGACTCGTAATTTAGAACATTAACCATGAGAGCACATCTTCCCTGGAGCAAGCGACTGCTGCAGGCCTCCCTTAGGACTCACAGACACACACTAGTTGGACCAGTTTAACGTAAATCAGTTAAAAAGCCAGTGTAGTAAAACTGGTGCAAACCCCTGTGTGGATGCTCTTACATCAGTTTAAAACTGGAGATATCAGTTGACTTGCACCTGCACACTTCCTGATGCTGCTGAAGTGATCTGAGAGTGTCCACACACATCAGTTTAAAATGCACTGTTAGTTAAACCGGAGCAATTCTGTGCAGAGAGATGGCTGTAAAGCAATAACCAACTCCAGCTAAATCAAACAGCAGCCCCTTTCATGCCACGCTGACTTGCACCAAAATAACGAACTGGGGTTTAAGTCACCCCCCTTTGTTATTTCCATGCAAGTTTGTGTACAGACCAGGCCTCAGCCCCTGTGAGATGCAGGCTCAGCTGTTAACCCCCCCTTGAGAGGCAGGATAAGTACTGCTGAGTCACGCTGGCAGGTGGGCCCAATTGACTTTCACCAGGCTCTAAAGAGGGTGCGGCCTGGCTCACTGGGCTTGAGACAAGCAGAGGGTTTTTGCAGGAAGGGCTGAGGGTGACCTACAGTCTCCGGGATCTGCCAATCTCAGGCAGGAAGTTTAGGCTGAAATGCTCTTATTGCTTTGAGTTACCAGCACAGCCCGTCCTTGGAAAGCTTGGTCACTAGCTCCGAGTCTGTGTGCTTTGTTAAAGAGGGGGCAGGGGCTTGGCCCATTCATAATTCCTGGAGCGGAAACTTCCTTTTTCAGTTTCCTGGGTGCACTCGCCAGCCCTCAGCGCAGTGAATTTTCCTGATTCACCTGCAGCCCCTGTGGCTATTCTACTCCATGCACCTGCCTCTGTTCTCTTCCACACACTCTGTAGCCACCGCAGGCTCTCACGGGCCACACCTGCCTCTCCTGCTCCCGGGCCTAGACGCTGCAGGTTCCTTAATGGAAATCTGGAACAGGGCTGCAGGTTGTTACAAACCCAGAGCCCATTAGGTCTCCCTTGAGCTACGAGCTGGGGGCCAGCTTTGGGGAACATAAGATCACCGTGTTCCTGGAGAGTCGGAGGAACCAGTTCCTGCTCCGTGCTCAGTAAGGGACGGGGGAACCGTCAGTCCAGCCAGTAGAAAAGCTGGGTGCAGAGGAAGCAAACTTAGGAAATGTTCCCTATCTGACAGCAAGAGAAAGGGGCGTATCTTTCCAGCCAGGCTCCTTGTGGGATTTGTTAGGCACTGACCTGGAAAGACACAACAGCCCCAGCCCCTGCCCTGAGGAGCTTACACAGTCAGGGACTGAGCCACATGTCAAACCGTTACCTTATGCCTTGGGCGTGGTAACAATCCCACGCTACCCCCCCCTTCTGCACTGCTTACCCTGCGCCAGCTTCTCCCTAAACAGCTGCTCCTCCCCTGCCCTTTGGGTGCCTGCGAACAACAGGGGCATGTTACGCACAGACAGTGACATTCTGCATCGCGAGAGGGAGTCAGAGAAGAAAAGCATTTCATACATACTTCGTCTTTGCCTCTTGCCCTTCACCACCTTGCTGCTGCCTGTCAGATCCATCAAGCTTAGAAAAACCACCACCAGAAACAGTCCAAGCTGCATAGTAACTTCCCAGTGCCTAGACTGCAGGGTGATCGAGAGTCCGTTCCACAGCGTGGTGTCTGGGTTTGCTCCTGCTAGTGTGTCTTGGGCTGGATCAGGACTGAAAGTCTGTACACGATGCCTGGTACGGGACCATATCCGCACACCATAATATCAGCCACAGAAAACTTAGGTAGTAGGTAACATGAGTCTACCTTCAACCCCATAAGGAGCACCGGAGCGTGGATCTAGTCCCATCTGGGGGCTCCCACGCCGTGAGCGTTAGCTGCTTGTAGCTTCCAAACGCCCCCACACAAACTGGAAGGGAAAAGGAACAGATTAACCTTATGGAATAATCAATGTTATTTTACGTCTCGTGCATAAACTGCTCAGCGGGACGCTGCGAGAATTGATATACAAGTGCAGGATGAAATAGCAGGCCGGGAGGAATAACAACATCACAGAGCCCTGGAAGGGCAGAAAGGGGCGGGGTCAGGCAGCAGATCTGCAGGGAGGAGATTGACAGGTAAAATTACTTCACAGACATATCTGGAAGTTCCTGTTTGCTTAAAAACTAATAGCAACCTATTTCCTTTGAGAACGTTAACATGACTGAGTGTAGTTTTTACATTGAATAAGGGCTGGCCTATTTCTAGCTAGAATGTACTTAAAGTGCTGCCAGTCCCGATCACTGCTCGTCTGACGGCGACCAACTTGTAGGCTGCCAGCTTCAGAGATGTCTCCAGTCAAGTGGGCCTCATTGAATGTCTAGTGACTTAAGCAGCTATTGATGTGATTGTAGCTACTGAGATTTCATGCTGTGCGTAGGGACAGTGCTGCTCATCCTCCCTCGCACAGACTAGATACGATTGTCCCAGGTCAGAACCACAAGCCAAAATTTCCTGCACAACAAAATTTAAAAAAGCCCCTGGAAATAGCAAAATGACTCTTCTGGCACGTGTCAGTCAGCTTTGCCCAGGACAAGGCACAGGCCCCACGTTTTCCCAGCCTTAAAACATTGTCATTACCTGGAAAGTGTCCTAGATCATCCATTTTTTATAAATCGGAAATAATTGATAAATTCACCAAACCATGCGCAGGAGTTGTCATTTTAGGGCTGTCTCCTGCCTTCGCTCTGCTGCTACTGTAGATCCAGCCAGCAGAGGAAGCCCAAGTTAATTAACAAAGACTATTCTCACAGCTGTGCTGACGTCACTGCAATGAACAGTGATGTACCAGTCAGGAAGCAATGGTGGCATGTGCGGATGGACAAATCAGGGCAAGAGCAACTCCGACAAAAAGCAAATTGTTCTGTGCCATTGTTCTAGGGGGGTAAAGAGAAATGAGAGAAAATGTCTGTGTATAGGGTGACCAGATGTCCCCATTTTATAGGGACAGTCCCGATTTTTGGGTCTTTTTCTTATATAGGTACCTATTACCCCCACCCGCATCCCGATTTTTCACATTTGCTGTCTGGTCACCCTATCTGTGTGTGTGACAATGTCCCTATAGGAGAAAAGGGTGCCAGCAATGTCTGTAATAGGGGATTGGAAGTCAGGGCCCCTGGGTTCTCATCTGCCTCCGCCACTCATTTGCTGTGTAACCTCTGAACAAATCTCTTACTTCTTTGTGCCCCATTTCTTCTATCTGTAAAATGGACTTAATATATTACTACTTGTATTACAGTGATGCTCAACCAAGTACAGGCCCCCCTTGAGCTACTGGTGCACACACATATTGTAAGAGACAGCCCCTACCCCAAAGACCTTACAACCTAAATAGACAAGGCAGAATTATTATTCCTGTTTTGCAGCTGGGTAATTGAGGCACGGAGCGATTAAGTGACTTGCCCAAGGTCACACAGGGGTCTGTGACAATGACGCCTGATGTCCTTGGTCCTGGACCAGTGCCTTAACCACAAGACACTTTTCCACTCCAGTAATACTGATGTGCCCTAGAGCAGATTAATTCATTCATATTTGTAACACTCTCAGGAACATGGGAATTGCCAGACTGGATCAGACTCTGGGTCCATCTAGGCCTTGTGTCCTGCCTCTGACAGGGGCCACACCAGCTGCTTCAGAGGAAGGGGTAAGAAACCTGCAGTAGCAGGTGTGGGATAATTTGCCCTCATGAAGGTCCCTAACTCCTAATAGTTAGAGATTGGTTTAAGCCCTGAAGCCTGGAGTTTTATCTCCCTTCCAATACCCTTCTTTCAGCACTAACCATAATGATTCTGGACATTCCTGCCGTCCAGGTAAATGCCTAATTGCGCATTGAAGCTTGTTAAGTTTCTAGTCTCAGCGGCATCCTGTGGCAGCGAGTTCCATGGTCTAACTGAAGATCTGGATGACCCTTGAACAAAAGATGTTGAAAAAGAACAACATGTTTTCATGATAAAAGCCGTTTCCTTCCAGCTTTAGCACGACACTTCCCAGAATGAGCAATGACGGATAAAAGGGGGAAGCTTCAGGATTTGAGGTGTGATCAACAGCTACAGAGTTTGCAAACAAACCTAGCAACCGTGCAGAACTGGCAGCGTTGGCCTGGACTCCAGACATATGCGCACTGCCACGACAGTGCAGCCAAGGGAACAATGTGCTGCTTCGCTTTGGGAATGATCGAGGAGGTGATTTTTCTGTGTATTGTGTGTCTGGGAGGAAGCGAGACATCCCGGCTAAATAGAAAACTCTGACACAGCTCTTCTGGCAATGCAAAACCCCACCAACTGCAGCCATTGTGTGGGAATAAAGGGGACAACATTCATGCTGTGAGGTCAAATGAAACAGAAAATGATTTTAATCCCTTTAAAATAACTCTGCATCGCCGATGCTCCCAGGGCCAGTCTAGATGGGTCTGGAACTCAGTGGGGGCTGCAGTAAGACCCCCACATAGCTGGAAATGGGCTTGTGCTGATTCTAAACCGCTAGGAGCTTGGCACGGAGAGCGTCCCCACCTCCCATGGTACCAGGATCTCTCACACGCTGAGGGGAAGGGGCTTTCTGCAGAGTTTGTACACTGAGAACCCAGGTGCTTGGCTGGCGTAAATTGGTGCAGCTCCATCTGCACCAGCTGAGGATCTGGCCGTAGGCCTCCAAAATGAGTCTGCAAACAGTTCAAGCCACGTGCCATGCTGCTAATCTCAGCTATGCAGCAATCTGCCGGTGCCTCCTACAGTTCAGCGTGGCAGCCTCTCTCTCCCTCCGCGGGTCAGCCGGGAGCAGCCAGCGGGCTGTTTACAGCGCTCAGACTTTGGCTTCAGACCAGCACTTGCAAACCCAGCATCGAATCCCACTAGCATGCAGGTACCAACCAGCGACAGTCGGCCAGGGGAAGAGGGCTGGACAGATCTTGCAAACCTGTGCTGGCATTATCTATAGGAGGGGGTCATCGCTCTGGTTCCCCACCCCAGGGACTTCTCCTGGGAACTTGGCTTGGCTTGGAGACACACTGGCTGACGAAGAGGATTCTGATGGTCATTCCTGTCACTGCCTCCCGGCCCATCACCACAGTAGCCAAGAGCTTAGAGAAACTGTATCTCCACTGCACTCCTCTGGGCATTAAACCCACTACTTTAAAGTATCACTTCTTGTGCAATCCCGCTCCCGTTACCCCAGGCCGGCTTTGGCGTGCAGAGAATCCACAGCCCTGCTAGTTCCTCTAGGCCAGCCCAGTGCATTTCCTAGTCTTTTGTCCCAGCCCAGGCAATGAGGTTTTCGTCCACGATCTTGAGACCTGAGCCAAAGCCCAGTGCAGTCGGTGGAAGTGCCTCAGGGCCTTTGAGAACAGTTCTGGGCCCGCTGAAGTCCTTTACCCGCCTCTTACTCCCTGTGGCTTAGCCTGCCTCTAGCTGGAAGGAACAGATACACTCTTACGCAGCAGCTGAGGGTGAGAATGCGCCTCAGGGCCAGTGCTGGGGAATATTCAACTCCACTGCTGAATACAGGCCCCATGGCCAAGAAGAATTCTGGGCTAGCTGCTCTGGGTACTCAGCATGAGAGGAAGGAAAGAGGTCTCTGGCGATGCCCAGGATGGGGGAGATCCCCCTTGGCAGAGGGCCAGGGCAGGGCCAGCACTGAACAGAGGAGCTGGATTCAGGAAAGTGTGCCCCTCCCCTGCTCTAAGAGTGTAACAACCCTGAGCACTCGCTGGCAGTAGGATTTGAACCCAGCACCAAACTACAGGCCTCTACCACTTGAGCTGAAGGAGTAAGTCCTGTTAGCTGGCGGCGGTAATAGACCATCATCCTCTAATGGACCAGCCGCTAGAGGGGGACATGACCCCTATCTTGCCCATGTGTTGCGACAGCACATCTCCGATTGAGGTGTTCATGCTAAAATGGAAAGCTAAGGGCTGCTTTGGTTGCAGCACAATGCTGAGGCCTGTGAACTATTTCTCACACGCCGGGCAAAGGGTCATTCCATCCTCCTAGCCTCGTGACTTTGAGCTTCACCACGGCCCTGCTGTGGCCCCCCGAAAGCTGCAGCAGCACCCAGAGGGGGTTCAAAGAAATAGTCACTCGGGTAAACACCAACTTGTGCTGTGCTTTCAAGGCTGTTTGCTGCAGGCTGCTTTATAAACATTGTCAAGTGCTTCAGTGAGGCCGAGGAGTGTTTCCCAACGTGGGGATGTGTGCTGGGGAGGCGCGATCCCCTTCCCCCTGGCCCGGACTGACACACACACGAAGAGAGGGCGTGCACGGTCACGTGGCGCAGCGTGGACATCCAGCTCTGGAGCAGAGGAGGATTGTGGCTGAGTTTGGGCCCTTCTGCAGCAAAGTGCACGTCCTATACACTTGTCCTAATCTGCAATCACCTTCCCAGCTGCTTGGGGGTGAGCAGCAGCCAGCAGCTCCCAACACCTGCAGCCAGGCGCTTCCCAGGCCCAAAGCTTTGGACTGGTCCGAGTGTTCTCATTTTACTCCATAGGGCCCAGGCAAGGTTCACAGAGCTCATCGGAGAGGCAGAGTTTAGCCTGGATTTGGACCCACCTAGTACCCCACCTCCCCGGGCTCTGCTCTCGCCAGAGGGAGTCACTGAGGCACCATAGGAGGGAGGCAGAGCTAGCAAAGGCAGCAAAAATATTCTCCTCTAAACAAGTGTCTGCAGCTCCAGGACAGGATCCCATCGGCCACAGGCGGCTCTTGGGGAGCCTCCACCGGCGACACAGTGAGGCCAGGAGCATGGCTACGGGGGGTGTCGGGGACGTAGTCTTCTCTGGACACACACGGCAGGGTTTGCACTGGAGCAACAGGCAGCCAGGCTCTTATTACAGACTAGACAACACTGACTTGTGAATAGGGCAAGAGCAGCACAATATTGCCTGACGGTTACAACCGCCCCGTGTTTGTGACTAAAGCTAGATGGCATTCACTGCAAGGAGCATTTTTGCTCCAATTCCTCGACATCTGCACTGGCTTCCAGCTGCAATTCTGCGCGTTGCCTTTGATCTAGAAAGCCTTGTGTGGCTTGGGACCTGAATGTGAAGCCCACCAATCTCCCCACGTGCACCCCGCTGCTGAGGAGTTCATGGTAACATCTGCAGGCCAGAGACAGGGAATTCGCGGAGAGGGGAGAGGGCTGGACCCTGGGATGCATTTCCCTTGCTGCTCCAACAGACTCTGAGATTCAGGAGAAACATGAAATGTAGTTTCCAAAACTCACCCTCAGACTACAGCAGGGTGGAGGAGTTGCAACAAGCAATGAATCTGGCATGTCCTGCCTTCTTCTCCCCCTGCAGATGGGGTCTGATTCTCCCAAAGGAACTCCTGGTGCAAAATCAGTCGCCGAACAATTTCTGCAGACCATTCTCAGCCCACAAGCCGTTCATTGCAGTGGTTAGTTAATTTGTGCCAGGTCAGAGCCCAGCACCTCTGGGCCTGGCAGGTCAGAGCCCGGCACCTCTGGGCCTGGCAGGTCAGAGCCCGGCACCTCTGGGCCTGGCAGTTCACAGCCCCGGCACCTCTGGGGCTGGCAGTTCAGAGCCTCTGGGCTTGCCATGTCAGTTATGACAGTAAAAAAATTGCTTGAGCCCTGGCACCTCTTTCATTACAAATAAAGCACTGGTTCATTGCATGTGTTCAGTATTTGAAATTCCAGCACCATTCTTTTTGATTGGACACACTGGTCATATGGTAGCTTTCCTTTTGCTGATTATAGCAGGTTTCTGGTTCAAATAGTCATGATTATGAATTCAAAATTGGCTTCTGATAACCGTCTCCAGTCCTTCTGCAGAATTCACTGTCTAGGCAAACATTCCCAGCTGTAAACACAGCTGCTAGAACTTTCACAGGGAAAACTCCCTGCACGCAGAGGGCTGGGCCAGCATCATGTCTGTGCACCACTTACATCCCACTTAAACCCTCCAGTTGGGGCTTCTGCCGTGCAAAGGCCTTGGAGTTTCACATGGAAAGCAACCTCGGAGGGTGCCAACACACTCGAAGCAAATTCCTTTCATGTTCCATGTTCTACCCCAGACAAAACCTCAGAAGCCAGGGGTGGCTGCTGGCCCAGCAGAGCAAGTGAGTTTGTGTCCTGGCTGGAGGTGGGGCATGCCGAGATATTTAGGTAAAATTTGCCTTCTCTGCAGACACTCCCGAGATTTTAAAGCTAGAAGGGGGCTAGCCTGACCTCCTGTGTAACTACATCTCAAATGCACAGGAGAAATCAGAAACAGATTCCAGTGTTCCCCGAAGGCTCCAGCCTAGACTCTTGAGGTGCTTTCATCTTTCACACAGAGAAAGGGGAAAGTGAATGGATGGGGCAGGAGGACCTGTTCCCAGCTCTTCCTCCCAATCTCGGGCCATGAAATACGATTCTTCAAGCTATTGAAGACATCAGTCAAGCTCAGGTTGCTGCAAACTATTCCCAGTCTAAATATTAGCAGGGTGGTAAGAGATTTATTCCGTTTTCCCTTCGGCGGGGAGAATTTAGGGTAACCTGAATTGCTCTGTGTTCATTTGTGGAGAGACTTGTCCTAGCATCCAAGATGACAGCAAGCCTTCTTGTTTGCAATTCTGTCAGGATAAATTGGTACTTGGGAGCCCCATTCAAACCAAAAAATGTAAACCATCTGGATAATTCACCATTAGCCTCCTCCACATGAGGTGAGATAGACCAACATGATCTGCCTGGAAGATTGCAGAAATAACCCATAATAACCAAATTGCTGATATATTGCTCCTTGCTAAACATATCCAGCTATCCGTAATGTAAACGGGATCTCCTGAAGGTTTACTGAGTCGGGGAGAGAAGGACCAGATGCTTGTGTGAGGACTGGAGACAGGACAAAGGAGATAATATTCCAATGGCAGCGGCGTACGACCCCCTGTGAAGTCCTGCCCGCTCGCAAGCACAAACCCTGCCTGCTGGCTACATGATAAGAATGTTTGGGGGAGGGGAAGCTGGCATCAGGGCTTGGAGCTGGGTGAATAATCTGTCATTTGTAATGCACAATTTATCTGATGAATTTCACTGCGTTAGCTCTTTGCACAAAGGGCAGATTTCTGGAATTTATTCATTCTTCCGAGTTATTTCCCAAATGGTTTCACTGCCGCTTTGCTGCAGGAATTCAAAAGCTGAGCTGTTTTGATTGGGTGTGTAGGTGACACAGTATGGCTCTTTCCCGGCTGCACTGCTGTAATGCTTACGGTCAGGTTTGCAGCGTAAATACTCACCATTACACATTCAGAATTTGTTTTCCACTAATATTTTGCAACACTGATTTAAAATTCACTGTTCCGGTGAAAATTCTTGCCTGTACAGCTCACCGGCTGGCTGTGACATTTATAGAAAGGGAACACAGTCCAGGAAAATCAAATGACTATTTGCTAGAAACAATGTGTGAAATTCATCTCATGCAGAGAGGGGCCAGCACGATGCATGTCGGACACATGACAGAGCCGACGCCAACCTAGAGCACCAGCCTGCTGAGTGCCCCTTTGCTCACTCTCTACAGCACCCCAGGCTTTGGGGTTTGAAGTGGGGCGTGGGCCCAGGGTCGGTGCCTCTCCAAGTATTCATTTGATTTTTGTTTTTAAACAAATGTGCTTTGGCCATCGCTACTCCCCTCCCTCCCCCCCCAGCACTGCACAGCTTGCCAGGTGCATGATGGGCTTTTCTGCTCTTCCTCTGAAGCAATAGGCACTGCACTGGCGAAGGCTAGAGGCAGGCACCAGACTAGAGAGGCCTGCATGGTGAATTCAATGTTCCTAAGACCTCCTCTACACGTAAACTTGCACCAAAGTAACCAGCTCAGACCTTTGCTGTTTGGGGCCAGGCTGTAGCAGGCTAATGCCTTGGGAGGTGTTTGCTTTGCCATGTGTCTGACAGGACTCTCCACTTTGCGGTCTCGGTCCTGTTTACTTTGCACCCTTCTCATGCCTGCTTGCATTGCTGCCCCCTGGTCCTGACAGCTGGTCAGCCTATTGGAGTAGACCGAACCCACTTCAGCATGTTCAGACGAGCTGTCGCCCGTTGCCTGACACACCCCGATCAGGGTTGCAGGGGAGAATGAGTTCCGATGGGCAGCCAGACAGGTAGGTCGAAGACGGACACTGATGGAGCTTTCTGCATCATACTGGGTTAAATCCCCGGTTCAGAGCCTTGGCAAAAGACTGCAGCATGTCTCACAAGTGTCCCAGAGGACAAACCACCAGGGCCCTGTGCTCCAGCCTTGTGCACAGGCACAGGCAGGATTTGTGCTGTCGTCCTGGTTTGGCAGTGGGGTGCCTCACTCACTGTGCACAGCTGTGAATGACACACAAGCCGCTAGGCAGGGGACAGTCTGGCCCATCATTTTCACCCTAAATTTGCCTCCATGCTCTATAGCACAAGTGTCTGTGTCTCCACTTGTGAAGTATTTAGATTGGATGCCTCAGACCATGCTATTAGCCCGTCAGGCTGCAGACTGTGAGCCCCCTGGATTTTCTGTTTCTTTTTACAGCCACTTTTACAATGGGGTCCTGAACTGTGAATAGGGCCTGGACGTGCTACTGTCAGATACTCATAATAATAATTAATGAGGCAGGTGGTCCTACGCTATTGCAACACAAGGACAGTCCCTCACACCTGTAATGCAAAGAACAACACACTTTCCCATGAGACAGACCTGGGTATTATGGGACATGTGGCCCCCATCCCATGCTCCAGACCCGCGCTGCAAACCCTGCACAGAAAGCGAGAAGTAGCATGGGATTTGCTGATGAAGCCTCGCCATCTTTTGACAGGCTGGCAGCTCTCCCTGGTACAGAACAGCCACTGGTCCCTGCCCACAGCCAGCCAGCGTCTTGCACAAGCTTTTGGCACATAATAGAATCAAGAATCTAAACACTTGGGAAGCGGATGGGTCTGCAGCTCAGGGCTAGATTAGAGCAACACTGTGCCTGCGTGGAGTCCTGCACGCCTAGCAGCTGTGCGGTTGGATACCGGGAGAGCGGCGTTGCCTACGCAGCCATTCCTGCTCAAGAAAGCAGAGCTTGTCGCTCTTATTTTTATGATGCTTGTCGTCTAATGTTGGCTCCACCTGTCCCCTGCTACAAACCTAGAGCAGCAGCCCTATTCTATCCGACATGATTTTCCAGCCACCTAGAGGCCAAGCAATAGAGTGAACTCGAGCCAGTTAGCCCAGCCCCGTGGTCAGGGAACTATTTACATTACTGCAGGAGTAATGCTGCTGTGAAGCCGGGGTAAAAGAGAGGAGAACGGGGCCCTCGGAGCCAGCGCCTCGTGGCCCAGGCACTGGCAGTTCTGCTCAGAGACTAGAGCTTGCCCCTCTTTGCATGTCGCATGCCAAACCCTCTGTGATGCAGCCACTGTCAGTCACCTTCTGCAGGCATTAGAAGTGACATCTCAGTAACCCAGAAATGATACAAGAACACTGCATCTCTGGGAACTTCACAGCTCTGTTAGCGTCTGTTCTGGGGCCAGACTTTTTATGACCTCCACTCCAGATGGTATGAATCCATTTGGAAACAAAAGTAGTTGCAGTAGGTTACAGAGAACTAACTGCTGGATGTGCAGCATCTGCCACTCAGGGCCTGTCTGTCTCAGAGGCCCCGTGCCTTCTGCCATCCCTGGCACCCACCCCTTGCTACAGAACCGTGCACCTGGTTGTGAAGAACACTTTCCAAACATGGACCAAGTGTCAAAGGAGGTGGTGGTGTCTGCCTGAGTCTGCAGACTGCCTGAAACACTGGGCCAAATTCTCCATTAGTGTAAACTGGCCCATCTTCAAAAGTGTCTCCTCCTACTTTCAGCTTGCTAGGAAATTCTCCTCTGCTCCCACCCACGTGTTTGTCAGGTTCCAGTAACTGACGGCACGTGAGCCTGACACGGGGCCACTTGACCCTGCACAGACTCTGCTTTAGTAGCTCAGAGGAGTGGGACCTGTCCCACTCGGTTCAGAAACCTAAAGACAACGGTGTAAATGTTAACGTCGCTGGCTGCTTCGCTGCTCATCCAAGCAGGAAGATCCAGATAACGTTATGCAGACAGCCCTCAGTACACGAGATCCACAGATTAGTACAGGCTGCTCCAGCTCTGTCACATGGGCCTTTCCCAACTCATCCTAAAGGGCTGCTCCAACTACACAGGAGAGGAGAGAAGGAGCGAGATGCAATTCAAATGTTGACATGTACGTATGTTGTACGGGGATTACGCCATCAAATGTCCATTCTGCATCTATCTGCAGCAGCTCCGCTGAGGAGACCCACTCTGATGAGATGTGCAGTCCATGGGGCCACGAGGAAAGGGTCTGAACTGTGATGTTACTGGTGCTTGTTCGAATGTTTCAATCATGGGATGACATTCAAAGGGCGAGGTCATGCACTTAGGGTCTCACAGTAAGAATTTCTGCTACGAGCTGGGAGCTCATCAGTTGGAAGCGACAGAGGAGGAGGGAGAACTGGGGGTGTGGGTGAAGCACAGGATGAGTGTGAGCCACCAAAATGATGTGGCTGTGGCAAAGGCAAAGGTGACCCTAGAATGTATCAGGCAAGGCATTTCCAGCAGAGATAGAGACGAATTAGTACCATTGGACAAGGCCCTGGTGAGACCTCAGCTGGAGTCCTGTGTGCAGGTTCAAGAAAGATGAATTCAGACTGGAACTGGTGCAGAGACGGGCTACGAAGCTGATCAGGAGAATGAAGAGCCTGTCTTTGAGAGGAGACTGGAAGAGCTCGGCTTGTTTAGTCTAACATAAAGAAGGCTGAGAGGGGATCTGACTGCTATAAATACATCGGGGATAAATACCAGGGAGGGCGAAGAGCTATTGAAGCTACAGGACAATGCTGGCACAGAACAAATGGGAATAAACTGGCCATGAACAAATTCAGGCTGGAAATTAGAAGGTTTCTAACCACCAGAGTAGTGGAGGTTCTGGAACAGCCTCCAAGCAGGAGTTATGGGGGCAAACAACAATTAGTTTTAGGAGAGAGCTGGACAAATGTATGCGTGTGATTGTATGACAGGTTGCTTGTGACGGTGGGGACCAGGACTCAACAGTCCTGGGGCTCACAGTTTACATCTTATGTTCCTAAAAGCTCATGCTTCAGGGTTTCAGGTAGCCAGCTGCAGGGGTCAGGAAGAGATATCCCCCCCCCCCAGTGTATTCTGGGTTTTTCTTTTAACTCCTTTTTCTGATGCATTGGGGTGGCCATGGCTAGAGATGGCACTGAGCATTCTCCCTCTCAGGTGCTTGCCTGGCTGGTTCTTGCTCACATGCTCAGGGTCTCACTGACTGCCACATGTGGGGCTGGGAAGGAATTTCCCCCCAGGTCACGTAGGCAGTGACCTGGGGTGGTATTGTGGGTTTTGTTGTTGTTGTTGCCTTCCTCTGCAGCTGGGGTGCGGGTCACTTGCCAGGATTATCTGGGTGTCTCTCACTTAATTGTCTCCCTGCCATTGAGGGGGCCTCGCGCCCTGGTGCACTTCGGTCCCTCCTCATCTCTCCTCATGGCACAGAACAGTCCAGTCTCCTGAGGGCTGTGATACTTTGGGCTCATTTCAGTAGTTGGCTTTAGTGTGCAGGTGCAGGCCTGACACATACAGGAGGTCCAAGTAGCTGAGCTGGTCCCGTCTGGCCTTAAACTCTATGCCTAGCACAAATGTAGCCCGTTGCATTCCTAGGCCCTGATGTGCTTTACAAAGCTGGGTAGCTTCCATTATCCCCATTTTATGGATGGAGAAACAGAGACATACCGACGGCCACCCAGCAAGTTGGTGGCAGAGCTGGAGCTAGAAGTCAGGCCTCCTGCATCTCCCGCTTCTGCTCCATCTCGCAGCCAGGGCGGCCTTCCCACCCATACTTGGAGCTGCTTGTGTGATGCTCCCAGCCAGTTACCAGGAGCAGCAAAGCCCAGCTATTACACACTTACAAATCTCGTCGGGAAGGTCAACTAATCATCGGAGAGATTTGGTGTGGACAGGAGAATCTTTTTCTGCCAACGGTGCCTAGTCCTCAGCATCGTGAAATAAACCTACTTCATAAATACAGATTAAAATAAATCTTCACAAGTTAAACAAAGTAAAACGCCAGCCTTGCAGGCAGTGATTCAGCCTGTGTTTATATTACACCAGCTCCGTTTTGCTTTGCCTTTCCCTCCCATTAAAAATGTGCAATGAGGTTACTTGGAGACAGTGAGGGGTAGCTGTTAGAAGGTTTGCTTGGAGGGGTGGGGTGAGGCAGGTGATCTGGCTTCTAGCTCTGAAGCTGCCACTGAATTGCTAGTTCCCCCCGGGACAAGTCACTTTTCCTCTCTGAGCCTCAGTTTCCCCATCTGGAGAACCAGGTGAGCGCTAACACTCGCACAAGGGAAGTGCTCTGTGATGCTCCAGTGAAGAGTGCCACGTATGTTCATCGTTGGATCACTTAACCACCAGAGCGTGCCTGGCATGCCTCTGGCCAGCGAGCATCCGTCCACATACACACTCAAAGCCACTTTGTTCTGCTTAATCCCTCAGGCAATAAAAATCAGAGGCGTTAAGTCAAATGTCCTAACCAGAAGGCCTTTATTTGATATTATATTTCAGAGCCAAAGTTCTGCCAAAACCATAAACCATCAAGCTAAGCACTGAAAAAAATAAAAAACCTGGCAGCAGAATTCTCCGCAGCATTGTTGAGGTTTGAGTTTGAGTCCTTCCGCCGGCTTCTGCAAAGCACTCACATCAGCTCTGCTGGGAGCCTAGCAACAGGGACTGTGTCTAGAACAGACTCCTGCCTGCCAGAGGTCCCACCTGCCCCTTGCCACCGCCTTGCTTGGCTACATTACCACGTCACTTTCACATCCACCCATCATTCTGAGCTGGGCCCCAGATTCTCTCTCCAGGCTGTATCCTGCAGCTCATGTTGTCACCACCTATCCGCACTGGGTGGAGATACCATTGCGCTGGT
Organism: Emys orbicularis; assembly: GCF_028017835.1. Taxonomy (NCBI): domain Eukaryota; kingdom Metazoa; phylum Chordata; order Testudines; family Emydidae; genus Emys; species Emys orbicularis. The sequence continues at coordinate 1,839,243 of NC_088705.1, read as the reverse complement.
TAGACTGACGAGGAAGAATGCTCTTGCGGTAAAGGTGCTAGACTGGGCCTCAGTACACCTGGATTCAGTCCTTGGTTCTGCCACAGAGTCACCATGTGACCTAGGGCAAGTCACTTATTCTTATCTGTGAAAAGGGGGTGATCATAGAATCATAGACTATCAGGGTTGGAAGGGACCTCAGGAGGTCATCTAGTCCAACCCCCTACTCAAAGCAGGACCAATCCCCAGACAGATTTTTGCCCCAGATCCCTAAATGGCCCCCTCAAGGATTGAGCTCACAACCCTGGGTTTAACAGGCCAATGCTCAAACCACTGAGCTATCCATCCCCCCCTTGATAATACTCTATTTCTTTCACCCTCAGTCTGCCTGGTCTATTTAGACTATAAGCTCTTGAGAGCAGAGACTGTCTCTCACTAGGTGTCTATACAGCCCCTAGTACACAGTATGCCTCTAGGTACTACTAAAATATTAATCAGAGTCATTACTACACGTACCAGTGCTCCAGGATCGCCTGTGGTGCAACACATTATAAACCAACACCTAAGGTAGGAAACTTCCCACCCATAGAAGACTCTCATCATCTTCTCAGTTTGCTTCTGTGAAAGACACTCTATAGTGAAAGAGGCCACCTCCAAGAGCAAACCCACCAAGTACAACAGGTGTTAACCCTCATGGGAATCCAAAAGGGAGCCTGAAGTTCTGGGCGTGATGACGAGGTCAGGTGCGTGTGTGAGTGAGGGAGAGACACAACACCTGCGTTACTTCTGCACCTTAGTGTGCCTTCTGGCGTCATTATAAATGCACAGGAGGCATCACATCAGGCACTGCTACATTAAATGGGATTGGGAGCAGATTAGGAGTGTATCTGGGGATTTTGTTTGGGACAGGTCCAATGCAAACATTCCTTAATTTCCCCCAGGGGTTTTTTGCACAGTAGAACTTTACATTGCATTGTCCCTGGGTTCAGTAATGCACTTACAAAATGCAAACTAAAGATGAAAAGCAGAGGTCCAGATGAGGGAGCGAAGACTCAGAAGAGGTGTTTCCAGCTGCGTTTTCAGAGCAGACCAAGGTGGGGCTAAATGTGCGGCTGTTCCCTTAGAAGCACCCTCTGAATATTTCTGCTAACCTCAGTCACTGAAAGCCAGGATTGCCTCCCTCACAAATACTTAGCAGAGTTAAAGACAGAGAGACAAGAGGAGAGGCACCTGCCCACACTGCATGAGGACAGAACCCCTCACTCTTCCTCTGTGACCCTCAGAGAACTAGTGCAAAGCCCTAAACAATTCTGAGCAAACTGCCGAAGGCTGCAGGCTGGTCGACACATGAACGAGCGCCTCTTTGGTTAAGCCGCAGCAAGCCCCTGTTCTTTCGGTTTAAGAGCATCCACACAGCAGTTTGCATCCATTTAATTAAATTGCTTTACATTCACACCAAGCCTCCATGGCTTAGGCCAGGCGTCCATTCGGAGCATTTTGCCAGTAGAGCAACATCTGTAGGCTACGCTGGCAGAGCGCTCCTAGTGTGAACACCGCTTATACCACAGAACTGCCCCTTTGCTGGTATAGCTTATTCCACCCCCCTGTGCAAAATAAATGAAAAGCGCATCTTTGCTGCTAGAGCTGTGTCTGCGTTATGGCCTTTTGGTAGCACAGCTGTGCTGGTTAAAACTCACATCTCCTCATGCCTCTGACCAACAGAGCTGCCAGGGCTGGCAAAAGTTTGCAGTATAGACCTGCCCTGAGAGAAGCCAGCGTGAGTGAAAAGCTGATGTGCGAATCGCTCTGTGCAGAACAGGGGTGAAACACGGGCTCAGAGTCCCAGGGCAGCATGCAGCGCTGTCTGTGCAGAGGATGGAAGCCCCATGCAAAGGAAGCATCTGCTAAACACAAGATTCCTAAAAGGATTCCCAGCACTCTTGCCGCCCTGTCTAAATGTCACACTGGCTTCAAAATCTGAACCCTGCAGAGCCCCAGAGTCCTGCACTGCCCCTCAGAAGCAGATGGAAAAACAAGACTGGGAAAAATCAAGAGATACCCCAGCTTTGTTTGGGACAGGACAAGGAGGTTGGGGGGTGGAGGTCTTGTGCTCTCCCTGATCAAGGTGTTCCAGCAAGTTTAGCTGTGAACTAATTTGCAGTCTGTCTTCTTGGGGGAATTCTACTGCTGCCACTTGAACAGAGGGACCCGGGGGACTGGGCTGTGGCTGGGTCAGGGACAGGAGAGATGCAGGGAGGACTCCAGCAGCACAAGCCTGGGGTGTGCCGCCGGGCTGCCCCCAAAACCTGGCACTGCTCAGCTGCTCACACAACCTGCCCGGGTTGGTCTGTAATGCGAGGCTTTCTCCAGCAGACACAGGCCAAGTCCGGCATGTAAAAGCAACTTGGGGAAGCTAAAATCAGAAGGTGTCATCCCCAGGAGCTGTCAGCTGGGGCTGTCTGAACCAGGGATACTTGGCAACACCTGATTATTCTGTCTGTTTCTACTACAGGATTCGCCTTAACCGTACCCCAAAGAAGGGCATCTCTCCGGGCCAGGGCTATCTCCAGATCCCTGGCTGAGGGCAGGGAGTCGAGCTGGGAGCAGACTTGGCAGGGGAGAACCTTGCCCTTCTCGAGAGCATATTTTGCTCCCTGTTTGGTTTTTCTCTCTCCCTGCCCCATCCCTGCTTTCTCCCTGTCTGGTGTTCCTTTTACATCCCCGTACGGGGAGGGGGTGTCGGGGGGGGGGGGAGCTGAGGTCTGTCTGAGTGCAAATCTGTGCAGCCTTTTACATGCACTGGTATTTGACACGGAGGCAGGATGGTCCTGTGCTCAGGTGTTAGCCTAGGCTGGAGAAGAGGCAGGTTCAGTTCCCTGCTCTGCTGCAGACGTCCGATGTGACTTTGGGCAAATCCCTGTCTCTCTGTGGCTCCGTTTCCCCTGCGCTGCCTCACCGGGGTGCTGAGGATAGACCCGGTAAATATTCCGACGTGCTCAGATGCTATGGTGCCAGGTCCCAGATAAATACCTGAGACTGACCGAAATAACGGGAACCCCCCAGGAACCTTCATCTCTCAGTGCAAGCTGGCTGTCTCCCAGGGGTCTCAGCTGTGAACAGTCCCACCCTAGGCACCTGTTGTTGCACCCCTGAGCAGTACGTACTCCTGGGAGTTGTCCCGCTGAGTGCATGGATCCCTAGGCAGGAGACAAAGCGTTGCTCAGCTCTGTGCCCAACAGTGCTGGGCAGAGAGAGAACGCTCAGTGCCCGCAGAGCCTGCCTCTGCTGGCAGGACAGTACTTTACATGCCTACCTCTCCCAAGTGATGCGTCTCCCTAGGGCACTGCTCTCCATCATGAGGGAGGTGCAAAGGACCCCATAGCCCTGACTTTGCAGGAGACAACAGGAATCTGCGGGACAGAAAGTCCCCAAACTCCCAGCGTTCTGCCCTCTCCCAGCTATAGGCAGATGGCACCGAGAGCCCTCTGTGCCCTGAGGTGCTCCCCACAGAGCGGGCTTTTTTCTCCACACTCCGACCTTTCATTAAACAAAGCAAACCCAAACATCAGCGGCCAGCCCCTCTGGTTGTGGGAACACCCCCGAGTGCAGAGCCCAGTGCCTCGTTATCCCACCGGTTTGACAGCCAAACAGGGAGACAGCAGCTCTTCCCAACGGGTGAACTCCCCCTGCACATCAGCAAGGGGTGTTAACTCGGATGTCTAATTACTACCAGCATCACTTGTAATCGTTTCCACGCTGCTACCCCTGTGAGAAACAGCCAGTCAACACACTTACCGGGTGCTGTGGAGGTACCTGCTATGCACAGATGGCCCCTTCGTTTGCAAGGAGGCTGAATTATCGTTGGCAATTTAAATATGCAAATAGTTTCCTACTCAGTTAGCTATCCTCCTGATTGTTCAGGTAACCACAGTGCTTGCTCCTGTCTTTGACAGTCAGGGTGGAACTGGTAGTGGTGGTACGGCCAGTTACGAAGTACTAGACTCCTGCGCTGCAGCTGGTGGGGTTTTGTGGCTGGTCCAGTAGCAGCAGCTCACTTTAATATCCTAATCCAGGGGTTCTCAAACTGGGGGTCGGGACCCCTCAGGGGGTCGCGAGGTTATTACATGGGGGGGTTGCGAGCTGTCACCCTCCATCCCAAACCCCGCTTTGCCTCCAGCATTTATAATGGTGTTAAATATATTAAAAAGTGGTTTTAGTGTATAAGGGGGGGTGGCACTCAGAGGCTTGCTGTGTGAAAGGGGTCACCCGTACAAAAATCTGAGAACCCCTGTCCTAATACATATTTCTGAATAACTCTCCTTGTGTCCTACACTAAGATCTGGCATGTAACATACAAGCAGAGAACAGAAATAACCCACCTTCCCCGTAACACTTCTCCCGGTTTGGTGGTTGGAGCACTGAGGAAATCCCCACAGAGTTTGCTGTAATTCTTCACAGCTTTCCATTGTCCTAATTCATTAGCCATATTGCAGGAGGCAAACCCACAAGTCAGAAGCCGACAAGGCTCACACTCCTAGCTAACAGCCTGCATTGCGAAAGCTTAATCTAAACAAACATGCATTGTGAAATCCTTACCTCCGAGTTGTCAGTCACTCATGACGGCTGAAGAGACTCTACTAGTTTCTCAGTTTTAAAATACCGCAAGAACAATCACAAAAATCCTCTGTTCCTCCAGGGAAAGTTACACGCGAGTTTCTGTCAAAAAAACAAACAAACAAAAAACCATCCCTGCGAGCTCACGGGGAAGTCTGGTGCAACAGGGCTTCTGGGGGTTCTTTGGCTGGTTGGTTTTGAGGCAGATTTCGAATAGCCTCACAAACTCTGCGGAGAGAAACAAACCCTTCTGGGATGTGCAGGATTTCAGCTCGTAAAGATTGCCCAGGCTAGTTTTTACTCCATCAGCCCACACTGCTCCCTGTGTATGTGATCATATCAGAGCAATTGGCACATTAATAACGCCTGCTCGCAAGGCCGCAGACTCCATCCCCATTCAAGGAATATGGTTGTGGGTTGTTGTTGTTTTTTAAATTATTATCATTACCAGAGTATCCAGCTTTGTAAAAGCATCCAGTGCAAACTCCAGCATGAGGGAATTCCACCCTACTAGTACCACCTCCTAAGACAATATCCAGCCAAAATATTGTGACTGTTGCAAAACCCGGACTGGAGCTCACCAAAGGACCATCCAATGTAACATCCAGAGCCAACAGGGTCTTAGTAAGTCCCTGCAGGGTGACATAACATAGGGTTCTTTGTAGTCTGTTTGATTTATGACCGTTAATTCTGATTCATTACTTACATTTCAGTGGTAACTGGCATATGAAGTCTTTAGCAGTCACTACTGCATCTGTTAATAAACACAACAAATATTAAAAGCAGCTTGTTACCCTCTCGAGAGGAGACGAGACTAAGCAGACGAGCGTTAAAGCCTCGTTATTTTTCAGTCTGTAACTGTGCTGCAGGAGGAAATATTCATGCTTAGGAAGTTAAATAATGATTTTCCTAGGAAAACAACCTGCTATGGCTGGGAGCTGTGCTCTGAGACCTGCTGTCCCTGATTCCTAATCTGCACCAGTCGCTGCCTTTCCTCCAGTCCTGCCCAGCTGCTTGATCCCCTTGCTTTCCTCTCATGAACTTGGACATGTGGAGAAGGTCAATGGCTAACCTCTACTTTGCATCATGAATTAATTCAAACCTGTTAGGAAAACGCAGGAAGCACAAGTGATAGAGGAACCCCCGAGATCACAGACAATCAGCTTTCCCACCCTCTGTTTCTGCATTGCGCATGGGTCTGCTCCCAGCGTAGCCCATGGTAAATGTCCCCTTGGCTTTGATGGCAGCAGGTCATGCCTAAGGTTGTGCCATGGAGTAATGATGTGTCACAGCATGACTGGCAGTCACACCATGCTAGGCTGCGTGAGCCCATCAGATCCACAGGGCTGGGCCTGTCTGGCCCAGGAATGGGAGCTCTCCAAGAACACACAAACTGGAAGCCCTGGTAATTTGTGCTCATTAAAATTCTCATGTTAGATGTTATCTCCTGGGCCCAGGCCAACTTTCAAATCGGGCAACTGCATTCTGCATCCCTAACGTCTCCGTACCCTTTCCCTTCGATACAGAATTCTTCTCCGGTCCCTCTGCGACACTGCGGTGCTGCGCTGCGACAGACGCTGGGTTCCCACCCAACAAGTGGCTGCGTTTCAGCAGTGGGGAAGTGATCCATCTATCTAGAAAATGTCTGTCGAACACTTTAGGACCCTTTGGGATCAGAGATATTCTTACTGCCATCACTGCTGTCCTGACGCCACACTGTCACGGTGACATGTCAACGTCACAGCCCAGCGCAATGTCCCGTGTTTGGGGATGCTCTCTGTGTTATACAAAATGACTTAAATGACCCGCCCAGTCTTTAAAAGAAACCTAGCAGCCATAAAGCACCAGCCCTCCCCTCCCACCCCCTCAGCCAGCAGATTAACATGAGCTGACGAGCCGGACAGGTTCTTTGTTTCATGCTGACGGAGTGCAGCCCTGGCAGCAGCTCCCCGATCCTCTGGCCCTGGTGGCAGTTGGTTCAAACCCCCAGCCTGACCCAGTGCTGCTATTTCTAAACCACACAACGTTCTACACGAGAACCAGTGCTCGTTTGTTTCCCTGGCACCAGCGAGGTGATATGGCCGGCGGAGCTGGGACTCCCCCTGCATGTCCATTCTTCCTTCCCTGCCCCGCACACACAGAGCCCGCCAGCAGCATGAGGCTGGGAGAGTGATTCGGAGTGGAGTCCGATACCTCCGGGAGCTGTAGTGCTGCAAGAAGTGCTGCTCTCGGAGAACAGAGTCCCCCACATGGCAGCCACAAACGTCCTTGCCTGCGTTGTGTGCTGCTGGGGACCCCCCCCGGCAGGACAGTCCCCCTGGCTTTGCAGAGCTGGGGCGCTCCGCCTGCGTTGCACCATTGCAGTCAATGGCCTGAAAAGGGAGCAAGGCCCAGGGGAAGCAGGCCCTAAGTCTGCTCCAGCAGAGGGCAGCGTCCAGTGAATCAGCTCAAGCTCCAGCGGTGACCCACACCTGCTGTATGACGCTCCAGGGACTCACAATACAGCAAAGCTCTTGTGGGGGAATCGTCCCGTTGCAGAGGGCCTAGGGCCTGGGCACCACTTTAGTTCCACTTCAGCCTCAGAGCGTGTCCTGCAGCCGCTGCTTACGGCACTGAGCGAAACTGTCCGACTGCCACCTTGTGCCCCACCCACCCCGTCGGTTGCTTGTATCCACCTGCTATTTCTCACCTTACATTAAACTGTCCACTCTTCGGGGCAGGGAGGGTCTCCTGTTCGATGTGTTTGTGCAGCGCCAAGCACAGCAGGGCCCCAATCCCTGACCGCAATACAAATAGCAATAAATAATAGCTACCATGGTCTGCGTGGACAAGACACTGGCGATGGGAGCCATACGAGACAGAGATTCTGAGGCAAGGGATGAGTCACCAGAGGGTGCTGTTACACATGCTCTTCCAAGTTCTTTTCCTTTGCATGTGAGCAAATGTTCAGACTTGGGAAGACACGTCGTGTTGCTGTTAATTTTTGCTATGCAAGGTTCAGTGTAGAGGGGGTGAGTTCAGAGGCCGGAGCAGTGCAAGGAGCTAGAGAATTTGTTCTACCTTGATCTCTAACTGGAGCCAATTCCTGAGGTGGAGCAACCATCTGGGAACCAGGCACTGGTGTTGAGCTGAGTTTCCAGGCAGAAGGGATTCCCTGCATGCTGTTTGTGATCATCGCTGTTCCAGGACAGGTGCTTGCAAGGCGCAATGGTCCAGAAACTGTTGTAAACGTGAGTGGCACTTAATGCTGTGTCTGTACCATCCTCCTTTTATCTGCTGCTCCCTTTTCAGTTCTCTCCAATGGGACTGCAAGGAGGCCTTGAGTGCGGGGTATCCATGGAGGAGCCGCCTCCCAGAGGCCTTTGTCCATGTGACTGACTTCCTCTCTAGAACTGCCTGGAGGTAGCACCTCAGCCCTGGGTATCAGCAGCATCAGAGTCACAGATTCATATTCATAGAGTTTAAAGCCAGAAGGGACCTTTAGTTCCTTCAGTCTGAGTCCTATACAGCCCAGGCCAGAACATTTCGCCTATGCTCCCGGGACTGAGCCCAATAACTTGTGTCTGACTAAAGCAAGGGAGGGGAACCTATGGCCCGTGGGCCGGATCCGGCCTGCTACTTCATTTCAACCATCCTGCAGCAAGTCTCCACGCCGCGGGCTGATAGCCCCGAGCCTCGGTGCCCCCCCCCATGGGGCTGGAGCCACGAGTGCCAGCTCGCCAGGTTGTCAGAAGTCCGGTCGGCTCCAGGCAGCTCCTGGCAGTGACCGGCATGTCCGGCCCCTAGGTGCAGGGGCGATGTGGGAAACTCCATGCGCTGCCCCCGCCCGCAGCGCCAGCTCCGCAGCTCTCATTGGCCAGGAACCGCAGCCAATGGGAGCTGTGGGGGCGGCGCCTGTGGACACAGGCAGCACGCCCCGCACAGAGCTCCCGGGCCCCTCCACCTAGGGCGGCCACTTCTGAGAGCAGCGCGGAGCCCTGGCAGGCAGACAGCCTGCCTTAGCCCTGCTGTGCCACTGACCGGGCCCCGCCTGAGGTAAGTGCTGCCCTGCCGGAGCCGCACCCCGAACTCCATGTGCCAGGTCGGAACCCCCTCCCGCACCCTAACTCTCTCCCAGACCCCACACCCAGCCCACATCCCCTGCCCCATGTCGAATCCCCCCCGCACCCTAACTCCCTCCCAGACCCCGCACCCCCACCCCAATGCCCTGCTCCAGGTCGGAACCCCCCACACACCCTAACTCCCTCCCAGACGTCCCACCCCCACCCCAACCCCCAGCCTTCACCTCCTCCCACACCCAGAACCCCCTGCCCCAGGTCGGAACCTCCTCCCGCACCCTAACTCCCTCCCAGACCCCGCACCAGAGCCCACACCCCCAGCCCCAGGCTTCACCTCCTCCCACACCCGGAACCCCTCATTTCTGGCCCCACCCCAGACCGTAGGGGAAGCCCCGAGCCTCTGTGCCCCACCCCACGGGGCTGTGTGTGGCCCTTGACTGATTTTTTCTGTGGGTCAGTGGCCCCTGATAGAAAAAAGGTTCCCCACCCCTGGACTAAAGCATCATCCAAGAAGGCAGCCAGCCTGGATCTGAGGGCACCAATAGATGGGGGATCCACCCCCTTCCTCAGGAGTTTGTTTCTCCATGGCTTAGATTCATTCAGTCACATTTGTCATTGAAGGGGAAGCCCCCTGCAGGGCTGGCCTTACCCTGAGGCGAACGGAGGGGCCGCCTCAGGGACCAGACTGTGTGGGGGGGTGGGCGCCACTAGGACCCAGAGTGTTGAAAATGGTGTCTGCTGCGGGTGCATATATATTCTCTCTGCTCGAGATGCACAGAGATGGTGGAGTGCTGTGCTGGAGGAAGGAGGGCACAAGAGACATAACAGGCAGGCAGGAGAAAAGGTGAGAGGGAATAACAGAAAGCAGCAGGAGCTGCGGGGAGAGAGAGGAGGAGGAGCCTCTTATGTACCTCTCTAGCACCCCCAGGAGCCTGGACTGATTCACACCAGCTTCTCAGGGACCTTCCTGTTTCCTGCTGCTTCCTTGAACCCACTTGAGGAGAACAGGCAGTCAACTGAAGTAGTAAGAGCCAGCTAGGCCCTTAAGACGCTGGTATCTTCCCTCACTCAGGCCCTGCTACCAGCCTGCTTATTTGTCCCCTTCAATTGAGTGTTGAGAGCCACTATAGCTAGCACAGAACAGCAGTCCTGAGTGAAAGAAGAAAATGCCCTTTTGGGGTGGCATTCAGAAAAAGAAAGCAAGCAAAGGAAGCTTTTCTATCTAAGCAGGAAGGAGCTCTCCTGAGATACATAGACACAAATGTTCACGGTGAGCCTTCCGGCCCCAGTGAGGATGTGAGTGGTGAGGAGATGCCTGATCTTCCAGTTAGTCAGAGTGCAGGTGACCTGGCAGCTACTGCAGCATCCATAGCTCCATCTCAAATGGATGTAACCATGCACATTCCTGAAGAAAAGTGTAGATCAGAGAAGAGTGTGGTGGAGGCACAAGAAACAGCTGCTGCTGAGTTTAGTTCCTTAAGTCTAGATGATCCAGGACTGTGGACCCACTTGAGCAGTAGCCTGAGGGACTTCCTTGTACTGCATGGGCCACAGCAAGTGAAAAACTTCATGTTCCCCAAAGACAATGAAAATAGAAGTTTCCATCCAACACATTACTGGCGTGAAATCCCCAATGGTGACAAAGTGGAGAGGCCATGGCTTATGAACTCAAAAACCCAGAATGCTGTTTTTGTTGCAAACTCTTCCACTCTAATGTTCCAGCCACATTGGGTTCTACAGGAACAAAGGACTGGAAAAATCTGGCTAGAAATCTGGCATGCCATGAGAAGGCAGCAAATCACCAGAGAGCATTCCATAGGTGGAAAGAGCTTGAGATGAGACAAAGGTTAAAGGCCACCATAGATGATCAGCATCAAGAGAAGATTGCATCAGAGTCTCTTTACTGGCAAAATGTTCTGAAAAGGCTCATTGGCATTGTGAGAATGCTTGCTACCCAAAACCTAGCACTGCGTGGCACTTCAGATCAGCTGTATGTGCCAAACAATGGAAACTTCCTTAAAATTGTGGAGCTGATGGCTGAGTTTGATGCTGTACTCCAGGAGCATCTAAGAAGAATTGCCACCCAAGAAATGTCCACACACCATTACCTTGGAAAAACAATTAAAAATGAGATCATACAGTTACTGGAAACAAAAGTCAAACAGAAGATTGTGGCAGATCTGAAGTCAGCAAGATATTACTCTGTTATTCTGGACTGCACACCTGACATCAGCCATACGGAACAAATGACTTTAATGGTGCATTTTGTAACAACAACAGAACCTAGTGAATATGTCCCTGCAATGGTGACTGTCCGAGAGCATTTTCTAGAATTTATTGACATTGATGATACTACAGGAGCTGGTATGACAAATGTGCTTCTTAAAAAGCTGGAAGATACGGGACTTGCGATAGCTGACATGAGGGGTCAGGGCTACGATAATGGTGCCAACATGTGAGGAAAGAACAGAGGAGTGCAGACACGCAGTTAAACCTTCGAGCTTTTTTTGTCCCATGCAGTTCTCATTCATTGAACTTGGTCAGTGATGCAGCATCAGCTTCTAGTGAGGCTGCTGAATTTTTTAATGTAATTCAAAGCATCTCTGTATTTTTTTCTGCATCAACTCATCGATGGCAAATTTTGAAGCAACATCTGGGAACATCCTCTCTGACACTGAAACCACTGAGTGCCACACGATGGGAAAGTCGAGTGGAGGCAATAAAGCCTATCACACACCAAATTGGGAAGATAGATGTTGCCATTATGGAGGATAATGCTATGACAGGAACTGTTCATGGGAGAACAGTGGCAGAGGGAAATGGAATCACCAGAAACATACATAACTTCACATTTCTGTGTGGCTTAGTGTTGTGGCATGTCATACTGTCTGAAATAAATGTTGTAAGCAAGAGACTCCAAGGTGTTGACCTTGATATATCTGGAGCAATGGAACAACTGGACAAAGCAAAGTTATATCTACAGTCTTACCGGTCAGATGAGGGATTTCAAAACATTCTGAAGAGTGCACAAAAGTTGGCAGAGGAACTTCACACTGAAGCTATTTTCCCACCCATTCAAGAATACAAGAGTCATAGAAGAAGAAGACATTTTGATTACAAGGCACGGGATAATCCCATAAAAGACCCCAAACAACAATTCAAAGTTGAATTATTTAACCAGGTGCTGGATTGTGCAATACAGTCAGTTGAAGAACGTTTCATGCAGCTCAAGGAACACAGCAGTATATTTGGGATATTATATGATATTCCAAAACTCCTCACTATACCTGAAGAAGACCTACACCAGCAATGCAGGGCACTAGAGACAGTGTTGACACATGATGACATGCGCGATATTGATGCGAGTGATTTAGGTGATGAACTGAAAGCCCTTTCAAGATACATTTCAGCAGGATCAACTCCAAAGGCTGTCCTGGAATATATGTGCACAAATAAGATGACCACCCTCTTTCCAAATGCTTTTGTTGCTCTGCGCATACTTTTAACACCTCCTGTAACAGTTGCCAGTGGAGAATGCAGCTTCTCTAAGCTGAAGGTAATAAAAGCACATCTACGCTCCACAATGACACAGGAGAGGCTGGTCGGCCTTGCAACCATCTCAATAGAGCATGAGCTGGCCCAGACTGTGGACCTTCAGGAAGCAGTTCAAATCTTTGCAACCAAAAACGCACGGAAAGCACCACTTTGATTATTCAAAGAGATAAAAATGCCAGTGTTTTTACTATGCAGACAAGAAAAGTTACATTTGCTGTTCAGGCGTTTGAAAGTTAAGTGTTACTTAAAATTTTTGAACAAGGCATTTTAAGTTGTTAGTTCTCCTTTAGTGGGGTAGGTAGCAGAGCAGTACCATGAGAGGAGTAGAACAGGAAGAAGGCAGAATTGAAACCTTTCAAAGTTTTAGCCCAAGCGAGGGGGCATGGGGGTGTCATTTGAGCTCCCCGCCTCAGGTGCCAAAATGTTGTGGGCCGTCCCTGGCCCCCTGCCATGGGTGTTCACGCCTCAGCAGCAGGAAAAGGGCTTCCCTGCTCCATGCAGTCCCCTTCGCTACCCAGTAGATGTTGGAGAAGCACAGAGCAGCAGCTGTGCAGCACCCTGGCTCCAGGCTTTGACCATTTGCAGGATGCAGCAGGGACAGGGTGAAATGTCATGGTCCCAAAGCATGTACCGGGGGCAAGGAATCTCTCAGGACTGGCCCAGCTTGTTCTCAGGAAAATGGTCCCCAGTGACAGCGGCAGGGAGATGAGATTGCTTTTGTGGGACAGGGTTAATTGAAGCAGAAGAGTCGCCTTTGTCGAGAGGTCAGTCAGACAGTCCGTGGTAGGCTTCCCAGCCCATCCCCTCCAGCCTGGCCAGGGTTTTCTCCTGTGCTACTCACGTGGGGTGGAGGCGTTTTCACATGCACTGTTAGCATCCTTTGCCTTTTGGTGCTGGGCGGTGATTAGACCCCGTTCTCCATTCCATTCGCTGCAATAACGGTTGACTCCAGATGGCCCTGCTCTTCCCAGGGAAGCGAGTTGACATTTTAAGCTGTCTGGACACATCTGAGTATTTATTTTAGGTATAAGATCCACTTACGCAGAGGCCATAATTCTTCTTTAATGAGCAATGCTCCATCTCCTAGGGACGGTGCAGGCGTCGGCGACGTATTATCCGAGCCAAACAGGGTGACTCACCACAGAGCACTCAGAGAAAGAGGCTGGAAAATCAAAAACAACATTACCCCCATGTGTGTCTATGGGCAGGGCAGCCCTCAGGCCTGCTCACAGCTTCCAGGGTGAGAGCCTGCGGGTGCATCATCTGCTGGAGGTGGGGGAGAAGTGGGGATGGCTCTCTGATGTGGCCCAGAGGAGAACTGACCCATGCACAGGCACCAACGGGCTAAGTGTCTGGGAGTGAAATGGGAATGTCTTTCCAACACGACCATCCTGATAAAACTCGGACAAGCTGGGAAATTCTGAACCGGGGTGCAAGGTCCCCTAGCCGCTCTGCTCATTGCATTGCTCCCCGGTGAGCACCAGGGATTTGCAGGACATGGTTTATAAGAGCGAGGCTCCATGGGATGGGCTAGGCCTAGATGTCTAGCCAGACCTTCATGAAGCTCAGTAACTTAGGAACCTGTGGACTCCCGTGAATCCCCCCCACCCCTCTGCCACCCCAATCCAGAGCAAACCTCCGCTCAAGGTGGCCAACTTTTATATACAACTGACACCCTGAACTGGCCTCAGGCTCACCTCAAATGCTGCCCAAACTCACCCCAAACTCAGTTTTGTGCTGAGGGACTTGGTTCCAAGGTCGCCCAAAGCCCGGCCAACAAAACACGGCCTTTGTTTGCCAAAAATGTGTGAGCTGCGGCAAAGCTGGCCCAAGGACCCAAGCCCAGAGCCTTCGGGTTTCATTAGAGGAGTTTCTGCCTGCCCAGTTCTTCCCCTAGTTGCTGAACTGCGTGCCATTGGCTGGCTGAAGCCAAGCCACTAGAAATAACCAGAGCGGGGTTCTTATTGATTCCAAAGTTGTTTTCTACTGTCTAAAAATCTTTTCTTTAAAATACCGGCTCCTGGAAGGGCTGGAGAAGAAACCTCCAAAGCCCCTTTGCAGACACTGCCTATCAAAGTGTCAATCCAGACCCACAAAAGTCTTGAAATATCTCTCTCCACCGTGCTCATGTGGGTTTAGACATGAAGACAAGGAGACTGATCAAGAGGAATTTGGGGAGAAGGGTCAACCTCTGTGTGGCTTTTCCTTTGCATTATAGTCACTTGGATATACATCAAAACCACTTTTCCAGAGGCAGCCTCATCCAAGGAGTGGCTGAGCAGTAGACAGGCTGTAGGTGAAAATCACCCCTGCGCAAAGGTACCGACCCAAGTCCTTTTGCTGGCCCTCTGCAGAGGGGTGAAATTCATCCTGAGTTTGAGTCCATCACCTACCCTCTCTAGGCCTCACTTTCCTTAGCTGTAAAAGAGGGTAATAACAGCTACCCCACAAGCGGGTTTGGTAACATGAAGACAACTGCAAAGATGCCACTTGCTCATTGTTATTGTTTTCTGTGTTAGACCGTTTGTCTATTTCTTCACCTATTTAACATTTTATTATATGAAATTCTTAAATGTCCATAAATCCCCCTCTGGGACCAAAGCACTTAGTCCATGGGATGGGAAATGTTTAAAAGACTTACTCACTACGTTGCATGAAAATGTCTCAGGTGTTGTTTTTTTTAAAGGTTTAATCTTTTTACACTTGCACAGAACAGCCAAATCTTTCTTTTCTTTTATTTTTTTCTGAAAACACTGCAGTTCCCAGCCGACAACTATAGATCAAGTTTCAGCCTGGAGCAAATGTTTACGGCTGAGCAATAAACCCCTGAAGATAGAGCTTGATAATGGAAACTCCGAAAATCCAGCCCTAGGAACAGGGCTACTGGACACACCAGGAATTAGTGAGCAGTGGAACAGATCCAGCCAAGTCAGAGAGGTGCTCCCTAGACCCCTTGCTATGGGACATATCCTTGCACACGACAGTACATCGCACTAAATGCTGTCTTAGCTCTGGCCGCTATAAATCTAGAATTAAATCCCACATTTCTCCTCTCTCTGATAGGCGGCTAATTTGCTGCTTTGTTTTCCTTCAACTGTGTGAGTGGAGAAGACACAGAGCCAGTTTTGGAGCTGGGCACCAGGTTACAAAATTCGATATTGTGACAAAGTTTTTAATTTTGACAAGACAAACAAAAAACTGACAAAACCCCCAGACTAATAGCAACTCCTGCCAGCAAAACCCACCAGACTAACAACAGCTGCCCCTGCAGGCTAAATGCTCATTAAAAGACTTTTGGGTTCTGACCATTGATGGAGCTGCTCCCAATTCTTTGAATTTTGAAATTTTGACAAAATGTTGACAACAGAAAATAGCATAAAAATGTCCAGATGTTTTTTCTGTACTTCCCGTCAGCTCGCCCCTTTTTTGTGCTGAACTGAAGGGTTTAGGGCCCATCCTGATCTCCCTTACATCAGCTCTGTCCTGGAGTAATTCTGTTGGCTTCAGCAGAGTTCCTCACGATGATACACTCCAGTGACACCAAAAGGAGACTTACCCTAGGAATGCCAGAGCTAAGTATCGCCTCGGTCACAAACCTGGACTTGCTGTTAATGAGTCGCTCAGGTAGTTTATCTGTTTGGTCGTATATTTATAGATTCTAAGGCCATTATGATCATCACAGGCCAGAGAATCTCACCTCCTGATTTCTGCATCAAACTTGTAGCTTCTGGTTGAGCCTGGGGCATGTTGTTTAGAAAGAGGCGCCCGATCGTGATTTAAAGGCTCCAAATAGCGAATACGCCACGTCACCAAGTCAGCTGCCCCAGGGATTAATTCCCCGCCCTGTTAAAAAATTGCACCTTATTTCTAGCTTGCATTTATCTAGCTTCAGCTCCCAGCCACTGGTTCTCGTTCTGAATAGCCCTGTGCTATCAGAAAGCTTCTCCCATGAAGGTGCTTATAGGCTGTCATCAAGTCACCGCCTCATCTTCTCTTCGATTGAGCTTCCTAAGTCTTTCACTGTAATTCAAGGCCAGAAGGGACTGTTCTGACTGTCTCGTCTGACGTCCTGCACAGCACAGGCTGTAGAATTCCACCCACAGTTTCCTACTTTGAACCTAATAAACTTCTGATTGCACTAGAGTCATAGAGCTAGGGCTGGCAAAGGCCCACCAGATCATCTGGTCTGTCACAGGTCCACCAGCATCTGCACACTACACCCAATAAAGCATATCGTAGTTTGATTTCAACCCGTTGCATACAGGCATGCAGTAGTGCTTACAGGTCTCTGACTGGCACTCCGTTACTGGCAGAAAAGGTGTATTACCCATCCCCGGCTCCACATCCGCCTTTGATAATATCGCTCAAAATATAAGCCAAAATAACCGTAGAAAAGGAGACCAGAAGGGAAGGAAGAATATGGTCTGAAAGGATGCGCTTGAAAACGGCTGACTCAGTTGGAAACCTAGACTCTTGGATCTGGCATTTCTTGCACGCCTTATAACACAAAGGTTTCCTTTTCAAAATGATTATCTCATGTCGAATGATTGACAGGCTGGGCATTTGTTTTTAATATATCTGAACACCTGCGGTCCACGGTCCCCAGTAATATAGTTATCCTGAATGCCTGACTTATTACATAAACAACGGCTCCAGTTGCAGAAATAACTATCACATTCTTAACACAACCTGCGCAAGCTGCGGTGGAGGCTCATGCACGGGGGGCAAACAGGCTGATGTTTTAGACATGAATATCTGTGAAAAAGAAGACAGGAGATTCGTATCTCTGCCACAGAACCACAGAGGCAGTTTTCTATTTTTCCAGCTCCTTAAGCATCTGAAACAGGTTACTACAAATATGTTTTTTTGCAGCAGAATGTTGCCCATTGGGTTTTGCTGTGAAATGTATCTTGCCTGCAATTTCAAAGTGGATTTTGCCTTGGAGCATTGCACTACTATGTCAATGGGGAATATGCTGTTTTCTTTGCGGAGACTATTGGGCTAAGCTGTTAGTAACAGTGGGATTTTGGACTAGTAAAAACTGCCCCCTAGACAAAAGTCTTTTTTGCAAAACAAAGGGCCAGATCCTCAGCTGGTGCAAATTGGTGTAGCTCCATCGACGTTACACGTTGATTTTAAAATGCCCCACTCTTCAGAAAGCCGTCGGTGTCTGTGTGTCCCCTGCTCCCTGAGGACGCTCTGACCTGGATTTGGGGAGGCGATACCTCTTTCCTTGTGTAGAACATCATGGCTTGTTTCCGCTGAGAAAGGTTCTATGCCCATGTATTGATGTAGAGCTGCAAATCAGTGCTCAGGGGAGCAGCTCAAGTCTGTGGGCACTGGGAAAGCTGATGTTGCTCTTTACACCTCAGATGCAATGTAGTGGGTAGGACATGCAGTGTCTTTTGTGGGGGCACTTACACTGGGGTACATCCAGCTCTGTGAGGCATTTGGCTACTTGGCTCAGTGCTCCATGTGGCCCTGGGCCTTGCTGACTCTTGTATGGCTGAGGTTGCATTTGGAAACTCTGGTTTCTCATTTGCTCGGAAGGCCTGTCTCCCAGTGTTTGAGGAATACTGTTTGAATTAGCCCTGCGTATTGCAAACAGACCCTTTGTTTTCCTTTCCCAATGCAAAGAGGCTTCTGTTCTCTTTGGCCTGCTGGATTAACTGCGGCCTTGCGCACTGACCTCTCTGCAGCTCAGGGAAGCTAATTTAATCCCAATATTGTTACCAATTGCGGCAGGATGCATATTGCAGATTCCTTGAAGCAAACCAGTACTTTGGCTCTGGGGACCCCCCCAGCTCCACTCCCCAGGGAGCATGCTCTCTCAGGGAGGGCCAGATAGTGACAGCTTGGGGGACCGCCAAGCCAGTTGATTTGGGACCAAAACCCTTCTCTGTCCTGACACCAGAGAGGAGTAACAATACAGCTGACAGTGATGCTCCCTGTTCACTCTTCCTTCCTCTGATGCACCAGCTCCTGGGGCTGGAGATTTTAAGTCTGTTCATTGCCTGTGGTTTTTCCTGGGCAAAGGAAACCCAATATCCTCTTAGGTATGAAGGGGTGTGTGTGGTGTTGTCGTTGTTATTAATTACTGTGCAATGCGCCGTTCAGTCACAGACACACGTGCCACTGACACAGAGTGACCCTGGGCAAGACACTTAACATTCCTTTGCCATCTGTGAAGGGTGGGGTCATAGATTCCCCTGGCCGCAGAGGAGTGGGAAGTGGGTTGTTTATAAAGTGCTATTGGAGGGTTAAGTCTTGTTACCATTGCCGCTCCATTTGCAGGAGAGGCAGCGAGTTAATGGGGGTTATTGGCACATAACGCTGGACTGATGCCATGTTTCCATCCCGGCTAAGGGCCAGGCAAGGGAAGCTGGCGCAAGAATCAGGGTGTTAGCAGTCCTCGTAATCAGGCCAATGGAGTGACAAAGCATTTGCCAGTGAGGAGCCAGGCACCAGCTCCATGCACAGGGGAAGCAGAAGGAGCAGCATTGCTAGTGCCATGAGTTTTGGTGCAGCCTAAAGGATCTTCCAGCACAAATGCAAGTTTCATACGCCCCTGCCTGCTCCGTTGCTGGGAAATAAGCACACACTTGGCATCTCTCTGCTTGCCCCCCAGCGGGCTGTAAAGCTGCCAGTGACCCTCCGTGTCCACCTTCCCAGCTCTTCCCCTGAAAATGAAAGTACTTCCCCCCTTGTCCCACGTCTCCTCGGTGTCAGCACAAAGCAGAGACCAGCCCTGGGGACATCCTGTGAAACCAGTGCCAGCTCCTTGCAGGCTGCCTTTGCTCACCTGTGCAGCGCCCTCTTGCAGCTAATTCCATTCCTAGGATATCCCTGAAACGGCCTATTTATAAATAGCAACCCGAAGGGGAGGGTCTGGCGGCGGGGACCATGAGGTGTCTCCCTCCGTCTCTCTGCTTCTCCTGTACCCCTGCGCTCAGGTCCCAGCACTAATTTACAGTGTTTTTAACAATGGCTTGCGGTTCCTGTTCTTTCTGCCTCTGAGAGAAGCGTTTTTCTCCCACCCCCTTCCGTTGTTAGGACCGTGATCAATAAACATAACGAGTCCATTGTCCTTGGCGGGTCCCCACCGTGAAAGAACTGGTTGGAAGGGAGAGCTGAAACGTCCCTCGACGAGCCTCGATGGGGCTCTGGTTTCTTGACGTCTCAGCACATTCGAGTGGGGGTTTTCCCCCTTTGTTGTTTATTTTCATCGCAGTTCGGGGAGGGGTTTTGACTCATGAATGTGATCCTCCAATAAAGCTTCCTGCAGACAGTGCCGCTGGGAGAGTGCTCTCACTGCAGCTTCTCGGTGCTGACCTGCACCATCCGCAGCAGCCTCACCGGCTGCCACGCGCACAACTCTGCTCACACGCCTCCCTCCTGACCTTCAGCCTTGCTGCCCCCCAGCTCGTCCACTGCTGGCCTATGTGGAGTTCTACCAAGCATGCCAAATGGCCTGGAGATTTTAGGCTGGGGAGACCATGAAGCCTGTACTTTAGACCACATTTAACCCCCGAGACAAGGACTCTGCAAATTAACCCTCTGGAGCACCTTCCTCCTCGTTTTGTCTCCTCTTTTCTGCCTTTTAACAGAACTGTTTTGCCTTCTTTCTCCTCTCTGTAATGTCCCAGCTGGTACCTTCAAAGCGTTTCTTTTCATTGGTTCCTCACCGATTCTCTGAGACGTGTTGGCTTCTCTGAAGGCACAGAATAAATTACTGTCAGGAAAAAATGCCCCCAAATCCCTTGTAGAGTATTGAACCATTTCCAAAACCTCTCGGAGGTTGGACCAGAGTCAAGGCCTGATCCTCCCGACAGAAACAAACGGGTTTGTCTGCAGGGTGAGGGTGTGGCATGAAGGGAGGGCAGAGAGCTCAATCCAAGGGCCAAGGAAACTCTGACCCCATGTTAATATAAACCTGACTCTGTGTTCATCCATTGCAGAGTGTGGAGAACGCGGATGAGTCTGAATTGCTGTGGAAGTTAGCTTGCTCATGGCTTTGTCCGGAGCTTGAAGCAGAAGGTGCCAATGGCATTGCGGTAAAGGGGGCACAAACTCCTTTCTCCCTCCCAGCCTGCCCTGCTCCAGACACATGAAACATCAGAAGGGGAAAGAGAAGCCAACGTCAGAGCTGCTCTCATGGTCCCTCAAAGGCTTATCCTGCTCCTGCTTATTCCTCCGCAACCCCACTGAAGCCAGGGGGCATGCAGCAGCCTGAGCAGTTTGTCCCATGGAAAGCGAAGTAATGCAGCCCATTCGGCTACGATCCCAGAGAGATCCTGGTGAGCGCACTGGTATTGTCCCATAGCAGGACTGGTAACCATTACTGGAGTAGCATGACGGCCTCCATTCTTACCCATTCTCTTCTCAGTCACTCTCTGCAACGTTACTATTTCTCACTGTCATTTCCCAGGGCAGTGAGAGCAACCACCACAGTAATAATAATTAAAGAAAGAAACTTCTTTCAACATTAAAAAAAACCACTAGCTCTAGCCCCTGAAGCGGCTGGGGGTAGTGGAATGGAATTAGTGCTCCCAACCCAACACGTCCCAGATGTGGGAAACCATGTATAACGAAGACCCCAAATGACGGTTCCGCAGGAAGTGTAAACAGCTGCGGGATCCCATCCTTTGGTGCGAACGACCCTGTCTGTGACCTCAGTCTCAGGAGGCTTCACTCGGGCGGTAAAGAGAGAGGGGGCTGCACTCTGGTGTGGACGGGGGTCCGCAGCCCCTGCCCTGCAGCCGGTTAGCTCGGGGCATGCTGGGCTCTGCTGTCTGGGCAGAGGCAGCGCTAACCCAGGCAGCACCACTGTGGGGGGACCTCCACCTCACGTCTCACGAGGTGACATTTATCACCCGCGGTCTACTTAAAATATATGGGTCACTATGTGAAGTATTTATACCCGGGTAAAATGCCTGCAGGAGAACAGTGTGAGCACGGAATGGGGTTATTCCCGGCCTTAGGCGCAATGGCCAGAAGCTACGAAAGGAACTGCTTTGACTAAATCTCAGCCAGTAAGAGCAACTGGGCAGTGGCACAGGGGCCAGAAGGAGCCGGCTGAGACACAGTCTCTGCAGCGAGTCAGTGCTAGGTCAGGCCAGGCCCCAGCGGGGAAGATGCACTGTTGAGGCCTGTGGAGCACAGGGGTGGTGGCTGGAAGAACGAAGGCATTCGTTTTGCATCCTGCTCTCTGAGAAATACATCACAGAACCAGATCTCCTTCCCCCCTCCCGCCTCACCAGGGTCTACCCGTGATGCCAGCCCCGCGCAGCTCCTCTTCCCAGCATGCCGTGCGCTCATTTGTGCTGTTATGAATTGGCTACATCACAAGATGTCGGGGCACCCCCTACATGAATTCCAGGGCGGGATTTCCAAGCAATGGAAGGGAATAAGGAGCCCAAATCCTGCTGACTTTCAATGGGGTCTGTGTTTCTAGTGCCATTAGATGCTCTGGAAAATCCCACGCGGAATGCCCGACATTAGGACTGGCAGGATGGAGTGGGGGGACATAATATCTTTTATATAAAATACAGTGCACAGTGCTCAGACTTAAAATGGTGTCCACACACCACAGGCTTGCTTATATGGCATTTATAATATCTCAGCCATCTTGAAGGCTTTTACCACCTTGAGAGAAATGACCGACCCATTTGGGTCCCGTTCCTCGGTTGGTGTAATTCGGCACAGAGCAGCCCCAGCTTATGTCAGCTAAGGATCTGGGCTGTAATGGGTAAACTGGTAAAAACTTCCAACCCGGAAGGCAGAGCTTGAGTGTGAGCACTGTGTGCCAAGCATTGTCTATACTGCACGTTGCTACACAACGCGTGTGACAAACAGGGATAATATTCCCGAGGAGGGGAGTGGAATTTGAAGGAACAAAACACAGTTAGGAGCTGTGTATCTAACTCCCCTTTGTGCCACTGAACCCACACCCACCGCCGGTAATTTAAAAAAACTCGTTGCATGTCGTTTCCATGCATGTGCCGTTGGAGTTCGGAAACGTGTGAGGAGTGCGTGGACAGGGCAGATTGTGTTTTCAGTGTAGCAGATTGTTGCTTTGTAGCTTTTCTCCCTGTGGAAGAGCCTGATTATGCTGCAAACTTCATTTATTGCGTTGCAAGCTATGTCCAAATTTTATTCCCAGGGAATACACAGATATTTGATTCCTCGGGGTTGCCTTTTGGTTTATGATGTGGAGGGAGAATATTCCAGTGACTATAATAGCAGCTAGAAAGCTCCCACAAGCATGAAAGCATTTTTCAGTGCCTCTGTCCTCCGAGCGGCAGAATTGTTTAGTTTTAATTTACCTTCTGCATTGCAGCGCTGAGAACTTGGGTTGGAAACGGGGCTGCTTTTGTCTAACAGAAAACATGCTTTCACCGTTGCACTAGGGTGGGGACCGAGTGCTCCACTATTAAAGGGTAATCTAATTTAGCTTGTGTATTCTGTGATGACCAGGGCTTTCTCTAAGGAGCCCTTTAAAGGAGAAATTTTCCATTATTAAGTGTATGTGTAGGAAGTTGAGTCCTGGCATCCTTTGATAACCAAATTTCTTTTCCATCCTCCACTGTATCCATCATGATAAAAGCCGCTGCCAAAGCCCTAACTCAAGCCATGCTGTCTGGCATATTGTGAAATGAATCAGGGAGAAAACACAAGATGCTCTAGTCCCATATTGTTTTTTAATCAAAATTTCCAGGAGGTTGATGTTTTACCTCAAAGGATAAACATCGTGAGCCCCGTTGCTTTCCCAAGATTAAAACAGAGACAAGTGTCTATCTGAAACTGCAGCAAATTCTCCAGGACAGGCCCCAGGCAGCTCCCAAATGAGGTTTAAAAAAGCCTCCGGAACTCTTTGGACATATAAGAACATAAGAATGACCATACTGGGTCCGACCAAAGGTCCAGCTAGCCCAGTGTCCTGTCTTCCGACAGTGGCCAGTGCCAGGTGCCCCAGAGGGAATGAACAGAACAGGTAATTGTCAAGTGATCCATCCCCTGTCGCCCATGCAATAGGGTTAGCATCTTCCCACAGATGCTTGTGGATAGTTCTAGCCCCAGGCCTCAGCATCAGATAGTCCAAAGATGTTCTGACCCTCCATGTCCTTTGCCCAAGATGGGCTCCCTTTTACTGATGCACAGCATGTCCTTCTGCGGGGGTGGTGGCCTTAGATCAGCACTAGGCAGGCTTATGGGTGCGGCTTTCTGGCCTATGTAATGCAGGGGCCAGACCAGATCACAATGGTCCCTTCAGACCTCTGTGAATTTACTACGCTGGGAACATTTGTAGATGTGGATGTGACGCTTTCCACCAACTCTGCAGGCGCGAAATGTTCCCACAGCCAGAGAAGGCAACAGCTTTTCCTCTCTTGTGGCTGGACCCAACCCAGCTCCTTTGGATGTGGGCATGAAAAGACATGGCTCTGCTACTGCCCTGCTGGGTGACCTTGGGCAAGTTCCTTCCCCGCTTGGTGCCACAGCTTCACTGTTTGCACAGCGGGGAGGATGGTGTAAAGCACTTGGAGATCTGTGGGTGGGAACCAAATTGAAAGCCTGACCCTGGACCAAATTCTGCTCCCACTTCCTCCGGGGGTTCCTGGGTGCAGTAGAAGGGTGGAATTTGACCCGATCACTTTTTAGGTTCTCTCTGAAAAACCTTCTGATTGGGACCAAAAGAGCAGCCACTGAACTCCAGTGAGAGGGACCCATCCTGAAGGATTCCCAGCACATACACCAGCCTCATTCCCTTCTTGGGACCCGTGTCCTCCAGAGGGTCTGAGAATGGGAATTACAGTGCTCATGAGTCATGGGGTGTTCTGAGCTCACCACTGCTCTTCCACCACTCCAGCAAATATCCTGTGGTGCTAACAGAGCAACAGGACAGCTGCAGTACTGCTGTAGCCATGGTGGTTCCACCTCCCAGGCCATCCTTTTAGGAACCACTCTCCACACACAGCATCTCCTGTGTCTGTCCTTTTCTAATTATTTACCCCCAAGTCCATCTGCAGGAGCCTTTTCCTCTCTCTCCGGTTGCTGATTCCACCCCAGATGTCAGCCCCCAGGATGGGACATGTGGTCCTGGGCGTGATCTCCCGGACAAGGAGCAGTGGTTCCATGAGAAGGGAAGCAGTTCCACTCCAGAGTGCTGATGCCCTCCAGCACATCTCTTTAGTGACGAGACGGGCTGGCAATGTTTTCTATTTCCTAACGTGGATTTGGGGAACCCAAACCTTCACTTACCTCAAAACACAGGAACCCCCTGGGCAGTGGCAGAGAAGCCACCCACCCACAATCCCACCAATGGTCTCTCAGCCCAGTGCGGAGGGACCAGCCCTCAGAGACCAGTATGTGTGTAACGCAGGTGCCTGGGCTTCTGCTGGCATTGCCGGCGGTGTGATGGAGGGTCTTGTGATGTGGCAGGGCTGGATTAACCTTTTGTGGGGCCTGGTGCCTGGACTGTGGCCTTGCATCCTGCTCCACCCCGAGGTCCTGCCTCCACTGGGCCTCCTCCCCCCGAGGCCCTGCCTGCCTGCCGCTCACATGGAGGGAAGGGGGCAGAGAGGAGCGAGTGGCGAGCGGGGCCTCAGGGGGGAGCACAGGCGAAGCAGGAGGGGCAGGGGAGCTGGGGCCCCTTCTGAGTGTGGGCCCAGCGCCATGGCACCATAGTAAACCTGGTACTGGAGGTGAACATGTGTCCACTAGGAGATCAGTGGAAACCACCGACTTATTTCACGCAGGTCCCTGCTGAGCTGGCAGATACAGGTCGCTACTGAGCGGAGCCGCGTCCAGACTTGTGGCCTAAAGCTGACCATCTCCCTAGCCCGCCTCTCAAGCCTCGCTATCTCCTCTGGGCTTTCCCAACTCCTTCCCCGTTCGCGTGTTTCGGAGCTGCTTTCATCACTGCCCCTCTGAGGCGGTAACATTGCACTTTCAGTCTATTTCTCACAAGCATTGTACCGTATTCGGGCTTGCAGCCCATGCGCTGGACGCACGAGGCTACCCTGGAAAACACTTCCATTCCGTTTATTCTATTCATCTATTAATAAGGCAGCAGTAAAAAGAAACATTCACAATCTTGCTGCTGAAAAATAACCCTGATTTAGAATCTGCGAACTGCTCTGTACATTCAGAAATAAGCCTTTTCTGCAGCCTGACACCTCTGGAGACCTACAGCTCTTGGATCCCTCCTCTGACAGAGGGGCCTGCCCGCTCTGGGAGCTTGCCCAGCGATGCTGCCAGCTTTACCCAGCTAGGTTCAGATATCCCTCCCCAGCTGGCTGGCCTGCGCTCCAGCTCGTTATCTTGTTTATGAAAGGCGAAATGAAAGAACATTCTTGGAGGTCAGAACCTTGCAGAAAGCCCCTAAATATTTGCTGTCTGCAAGTTGAGATAAAACCAAGATGGATAAGGCAGGTTCCCGGGGTTAACTGGAGAGAACGGCAGCTTAAAATATAGAGTGAGAGAAGAAAATGTGTGGTCTCCATTTCCCCCATCAGGATCCCACTCGCCTAGGGAGTGATGGGGGGAGGGGAGATAGTTGCATTCTGGGCTGCTGAAAGGTGGGGCGCATGCTTCTCATTCTTACCTTAAAAGCCCACTTCATCAATCCTTGATTTGCTCCTACTGACTCTCTTAGGATCTCTTATGTCTATACTGCGAAGTTGTCAGCAAAACTTTTGTCTTTCATGGGTACTTAAACACCCCCCCCCCCCCCCCGCAAATGACAAAAGTTTTGCCAACACAAGTGGCAGTGTGAACGCGGCTTTGTCCTGCCGACAAAACTAACGCCGCTCACGGGGCTGGAAGTATTTTGTCAGCAAAAGTGCTGACAAAGAGCGTTTAGCGACAAGGCTGTGTCGCATGGTAGACAAGCCCAATGTCTCTTTAGGGCACATTTCCTGCTGGCTGGACTCATGCTCAGAACCTGACCCAAGCCACGGCTCCGTGCTGAGTGAGGGGCCCAGAATCTCTGGGCATGGTGCCTAGGGCCCATTCCCCTGCCTGCCCTGGGCTTCTCCAAAATCACTGTACCTTGTGTCTGAAGAGCTGTGTCCACTTGTCCCCGAGTTCCAGTTCCGCCGGGGGGCTGTCCTCACCTCCTTCAATCCCTTTTATTGCTCCCCTTCTTGCCACTCTGTCACCACAGATCGGTCTGTACTAGAGCCAGGCTTATGCAAGGCTTGTGGGAAGTGTACTTGGAAACAAGAGGTCTTGTAATTTGTGAAACAAATAAAAGTGTCCAGTCATTTTTACGAGGGAAAAATGAGTCATGGGATGGCACAGTTCATATTACTAGCATTTTTTGATTGGCATAAATAGCTGTTGAATTAATCCGGTCCACTTATTGTTAGCAGACACTAGACAGTTCCTGAGGCTTTGAGATCTTTTTCTTGGAAAGAAACACAACACCTAGCCAGTGTGTCTCATGTGCAGGGTGATTTCCAGATCTGCTTAGCTCCTGCTGACTTTGTTTCAAATAAATCCTGATGGGACTGGTGGCTGTACCATGCATGATACTCAGTCAACACACCCAGCAACTGGATGCAGTCTCTATTATTTAGTCTGAACTGCTGCCATGGAAAGTGGGGCCAGAGAAACACACTGGACCATTTTGTCGAACGCCCCTGTGCATCTACAGCCTACCCGCTACACAATCCCCATTAAAGTCTTGTTGAGACTGCAGAATGTATATTTCTGGCCTAGAAGTTTTCCAAGCTAAACTGTTGCTCCTTGCAGCAATTAGCAAAGACACCTGGTGTCCCTACCTCCTGCATCTGGAAGGGAATAGTGCCACCATCACTTACATTTCCAAAAGCAACTGGCAATTTTGGGACACTTTAAAAAGGGCCAAAATTTCAGGAAATGCTGAGCCCCCCTGCTCGGGTGTCTCAAGACGGTCTCCTAAAAACAGAGGCACTCAAAATTGCCAGAGAACAGATTTAATTAAACATTTTGTGCCTTTGGATGCCAAACAAAGCTCACGTTTCTTTGGGCCAAATGGCGCTTGGGCTTTGGGTGAATTGCCCCATCTCCTTAATTTCATCAGGGGGGTTGGATTGGAATGCCTGGGCTCTGTTGCAGTGAGATGAGCCTTACGTGTCGATAAACTGACAGCGATTGTTCCTACTGGCTCCTTCATGTTTGTCCTTCTGGACTTTAGGGTCTCAGGAAACCCTCTTTTAGAAGTGAGCCTCCCTCCCACCTGCCACCTGGTCACCTGCACCAAAACTCTTTTATTTTCTATCCCAGCTATAGCCCCCGGTGAAAAAAACTGAACATTTTCCTCTGGTGCAAGAGGAGAGCAGCCAAATACCCCATTGCCAGTGACTTACATCACGCAGCTCGCTGTATCAGCACCCTTGGCTGCTCTGTCACTCCCTGGGAAGCCGAAGTCTTTTTATGTTGCCCTATTCAGGAGATTGAGTATGTGCTGAGCTGAGCTGATGAAAAAAATTACCGTGAAATCCTAATCCTAATCCTAATCCTATAGGGGCAACGAAACAAAAATACCGTCTTCCCAATGCGGCAAATGCCCTGCCAGCAAGCAGCCATGTAGCATGCTGGGCCCGGGCTTTGCCTCTGCCCTCTCGCGCTGCACTTTTGTAAGATAAAGATCCTGACTCAGCAATCGATCCCTATTCAGCAAAGCGTGTATGTGCTTGAAAGCTTTGCTGAATAGAGACAGACATAACCATGTGTTTAAATGCTTTGCCGAAAGGCTTTCATCCCCTCTTAGGCCATGTGGATTGGTGACCTTCTCTGTACCAGCAGGCCAGGTACTGACATGTATCGGGACCTGCCCTAATGATCAATTACCTCCCACCAAATCATTTCATTCCAGCATTCAGCACTTGGCCCCTCAAGACATATTGCAATGACTCAGAACTTTCCTTCTACTGCACCATTAGCTGGAAATCCCAGTGCACCCCAGGTGGGTTCTGCTGTCATTTCTGGTTTCTCAGCCATTTCCAAAATCAGTTCCCATTTGTCCTCTTGGTTTTCAAAACTTCCCATGTACCCTGCCTCCCTTCCCAGGACCCACTGGTGCTGCTGCTCTGATCCTGGTCCCTCCTTTGTCTCTCCAACTCTGGGGCAATGTGCTCTCTCCTCCTCCAGAAATCCTTCCTCCTTCCCCTTCTCAGCTTCTTCCCTGGACCCGCCGCACAGGCTGGGACCTGGCCGCCTCGTTAGCATGATGTCACCATCTTTCAGATAACGGAGAGAAGGGCGGTTTACACGTCTGCAGCACATTGCACAGGTGGAGTCCAACCGACTGGGGAAAGCTGGAGTCCCACCTGTGCTCTGGTATCTCTGCCATCTTCCTTCCAAGCTCCTCCACTCCCAGACACAGTTCACAAATCTCATCTTTTATTATTTGCTCAGGGAGGGGAGTGGGCTGTATGGGCTTAGAGCAGGGGACTTGAATCCAGGCTCCAGAGTTCTATTCCCAGCTCTTCCAAAAACTCTGTGTGCGACCTGGAGAAAGTCACTTCTCTGTGCCTCAGTTTGCCCACCTGTAAAATAGGGATAGCAATACTTTACTGGGAGTGTTGTGAGGCTTAGCTAATGCTTACGAAGTGCGTTGAGATCCTCAGATGAAAAGAGTTGCAGAAAGGCAAACCAGGACTACTGTTGCATCAATGTCATCACCTTGAATTAGCCATCGATGGGGAAGCAGATAACTCTGCTCAAGGCACCTGCAGACCCAGAAGAATATCCAGTTTGCCTGCAGCAGGGCTAGTGTGTGCAAAGAGGAAGGGAAGGTGGTGGGAAAACGATGGACTAACCTATCCTTTTGCTGTTCATCTCCCAGCCACATGTGCCCAGAGCTGGAGTTCACCCAAGGGCTCACCATTTCCATGCAGGGCCGGCCTTAGGGGTGGGCCACCCAGGCGACCACCCAGGGGTGCCATAGTCAAGGGAGCGCCCTGAAGCAGCGCAGAGGTGCACCCTGCCAGTGTAGAGTCAGAAACTGCTCTCGGCTTGCAGGGGAGCGCTGCGTTGTGGGGGGGGGCACCCAGATTTCTCCTTAGGGGGCAACAATGACACACAGATCCTGCTCCTGCCCCCAACATTCCTCCACGCACCCATAGAGGGCTATGGGGGGGGAGCGAGGATTTGAGTATTGTTAATAGCACAAAACCACATTCTGGATTGTTCTCCAGTCCTCATCCCTACGGTCTAGGTGTGGGCAGAGCCTTCATCCTCTGTGTACAGGTCCAGGAATGGCTCCCCGAAGCAGTTAGAGATGCCCAACTTCACTCTCTCCCACAGCCGCATTACAGAACTTCCGACTGTCTGCCTCCAGCTTCCCAGTAGCGGGAGACTTATCAGCTGATTCCGCAGGATTCTGCACGTCATCGGGGTAATATAATAGGGAAAACAGGCTGCTGCACAGACATGCTAATCCCTTGGCAATTGTGTGGCGTTTCTGATGGCGTTAATAGCTCAATAAGGGCTCTGCAACCTTAGCAAAAATGTTAATCTTTACAGAAGAAAAATGTGACAATTATTTAATGTCACAGTCCTGGAACATTTGTGATAGATGGATTTGTGCTGAGTAACGTTTCATGGAAAATATGACCCAGGATAAACACTCTGTGGGTTAACTGTGTGCTGCTTATCTGGTTAACTATGTGCAAGGGGCTTTGAAACTAGGTTAATGATGCCAACTGAGGAACGATGTCGGGATTCTGTAGGCTGTGACCTTGTGCTGCCAGTTGTTTGCATTCTTGGGCCCCTGCTCTGGCTCCGTCCAGCTTGAATCTGACGAGGATAAAGGTGTTAGCCGAGGTCTCTGCCATCATTCAATGGCAGGAGTATACCTTTGTAATGGCTGTTCTGTATAGGACTGACTGAATGCCCTTTCTAGTGGATGAGTATTGTTGGCTATGATCCCGATAAACCTCAGCTAAAGAGCAGTTGACCGACCTCTCTGTTCTGTCTGGGTTATGGTGAGGCCAGAATGGACGGACACACAGAGCTTTGTGGGTTAGCCTGCAGCAGGGAGCATGCCGGGAACTGCCCAGCAGGAGAACAGCCAGCGGGGCTCAGGGCAGGAGAACACGTGGTGTATAGTGCACAAGGACTGTGCAGTGGGCTAACACACGCTGCCATGATGCAGTGAAAGGATGACTAAGTGCAGCGAGGCAGAAGCTTCCGAGATGCGTTGGCTTCTCAGGCTGTTGCCTGCCCTGCAGTCCCTTGCTTAGCAAACCAGGAAAAGGGGCACCGTGTGGTGGACCAAAAAAGGCAGGATGGTAGCCAATCAGATTTCTGCCTCTGCTCTGAGAATAAAGCCATGGCGCGCTGGCTGCTCCCTGAGTGCTGGGGTCCCTCGTGCCCCCCTCACTCACCCTGGACTGATTCTCTGGGGGTGGTTCTCAGGAGATGCTCTTGCTGTTGGTGCCATCTGACTGGCCATGCCAATGCAAAAGCCTTCACCACGTCACACGCAGCGGCTCTTCCTGCCTTCGTGAATTGTTTGGAGGTGGAAAAATTCAAACAAAAGCTGGGACCTGCCAACCCATTCTGGGCTGGAGGTGTCTAGCTCTGTCCATCCCAGGGCTCTCCGGCTACCCGGATTCAGGGGAGAGCACTTGTAAAGCACAGGCGTCTCTGGGAGGCATAAAGGAGGAGATGACAGAAAAGTCTAGGAATGAAGTGCAGCCGCACAGCCGTTGGAGACAGGCTCACTCCTGGGCAGAATGACCTGGGCAGACACGCAGCATGGCCAGGAGCTCAGCTGAGTCACTCACCGAGCCAATGATAATCTCTCACCTCAGAAAAGATTGAGATTTTCTAAATGAAACGTTTCAATGTTTTGCTTTTAAGAGACTTTTCGTTTAGAAATTTCCTGTAATTTAATTTTAAAAATGTTTAAATGTTTAAAAGTGCTTGAAATCTAAACAAATCTTTTCGTTCAACTCAAAACTAATTTTTTCCCCAGAATTACCCGTGAACTGAAAAGAATCTTTTCCCCCGCTCTGCTCCTGACCCGATTACATTTATGGAAAAGCTCATTCCTGAGAGACGTGACTTGGATATGACTGAAGATCCTCCTTGCAGAGACAGGAGCTACTGAGTCCCCACTTGAGCACCTCAGCAGAGCCAGGACTGGGCCTGCAGCCTCCTCCTCGTGTCCTGACCTTCACCTCCCAATCGCACAATGGCTCCTTCCTGAGAATGGCAGGGCCCTGCTGGCAAACCGCCACAGGGAGGACCTGGTGCATGTTGAGCTGACTGATTCCTTGGGCCAAGGAGGAGGCAGTAGAAAGGAAATAATATCCCATCCCCTTCCTAGGGTCCTGCCCCCCTGGAAGGGAAAGGCATTGACTAGCTCCTAAAAAGGCTTTCCTGGACAGAAGGTGTTTGGGTGCAGTTGTGTTCCTGCCAAGTGCTGGGCCATGTATTATCACACAACATGCATATGCAGTTTGCCATGCAATGGGTGTGCTGCTGTGTGAGAGAGAGTGCCCACAGTGTGTGTACACGTAAGGGTCTACAGTGTGTGTGTGGATCACAGAATATCAGGGTTGGATTTAGCAGGCCAATGCTCAAACCACTGAGCTAGGATGTTCCCACAGGCTGTGTGTGCATGCCTAGTTTCTGTGCATGTATCTGTACAGCGTGTCCATACATTTGTGTGTGCCCACAATCCTTGTGTGTGTGTTTGAGAGTGAGCACACACGTATGTGTGCACTCCAGTGTGCATGTCTGTGTACATGCATGTCTCGGTTCTTCATGGGCGTGGATTTTAGGGACTGCAGGCAGAAAGTGCAATGTGCATTCAATTAACACAGCCTTTAGCAATATAGGGCACACACTGCTTAACCCACCTCATTCAGGGAAGTACAGGCACGATTCCAGACCTTTGGGCTGAGTGCCCTGGAGGCACAAGTCCCAGGGGCGCAGGAGCCCACTGGGGCAGGAACTGGAGCTGAGATTGTCGGCTGATTCTTCTCCCCTTGAAAGAGGCGCACCGGGGATTAGCATGAATGATACAAACATGCCAGTTGTACTTAGGGTTGACAAATAATGTAAACCACACAATCTGGTTTGAGGGAAACGACTTCACCACAATTTATTTTAGTGCTTTAAACATCACGCCAAACTCTGTAGTGAATTGCTAAATTAATGCCGGGCTGCCATCTAAACAGACATCTTCAGATCACAAGCATGTTATGGGGTGAATTGTTTCCTTTGAAATGGTTCCCACAGCTTAAAGGCTGTGCAGAGAAAAAATGTGCCCAGAACTCAATTGCTGCCAACATGTGGTGGCCACATTTCTCTGCTGCTATTGGCCTAGCTGCTCAGTAAGGCTGGAGAAGCACCATTTGAGGTAAATAGATAACCCAGCTAATTGCAGAGAGCTGGGGAATGTGCATGCCACAAGCTCCTCCTTTGAAGGAAGGGGGCTGAAGCAAAAGGGAATTGAATTCCAAGCTATTAGCCTTGCATGAGACGTACACTTCCGAGGTAGGCAGCCGTTTGTCCGTGCCACACGTTTGCCAAGCTGCTTGTGACACAACAGAGCGGTGCAGCGGCGCGGTTGTGCTGGGGCCGAGGGTTTTGCTAAACTGGATAATCCTGCCTTTCTTAGACCCCATCAGATCCTCAGCTGGTGGAAATCAGAACTGCTGCCTTGGCTCTATTCCCCGGCTGCCATGGAGTGACCCCAGGGTAGGATCTAACCTCATACGCAAATGTCAAACTCAGCAGATTCACCTGGCCAAGGCGACGGGGCTCCCACTCGCTGTAGTTTGGGACGCTGCACCACATAACTGCAGGCTGGTTGAGCACATTCTCCACGGAGCATCTCTTTGGACAGCCACGAAACGACTTCTGTGTTGAGGTGGGGGAGTCAGAGCAGTGTGAGGTCATTGAACCCACCAGGAAAGCCCAGAGCAGAGCTTCCCCTCATGACACTGGGTGTGCAGGAGCGGTGGGTGTCCAGCAGCTGCATGGGGAGGGGAGGTGGAGGAGGAGGAGGAAGGGTGTATGTGGCAGTGAAGGTGCAGGCTCTTCTCCAGAGAGCTGTGCTGCTGCTCAGCCCTCTGGGGACAGGAACCCAATTCCCAAAGAACTGCCAGGGACGGGCTGCTCCCAACAGGGGCTGGCCTGACAGCCCTGGACCTGCACCCCGCCCTGTAGGGCTGAGAGACGAGCCCATTGTCTGCCGCCCGTTCAGATCCAGGGGCTGCTGTGCTGACCCTGCCATCCCGGGGCTGCTTAATGCGAATGGAGGGGAGCCGAGAACCCCCTGCTGTGACCCCACCCTCGTTTCCCACGGGCTCCTTCACACCGGGGGAGCTGGGCGTCGTTAGGTCTCCTCCTCGCATGCACACCGCTAGCCCGCCAAGGACCCAAGAGGGCGGGCACCAGGCCACAGCACCCCACAGGCGAGGTCTCGTTGGCTCCTCCGTCACCAGCCCGAACTCCAGCTTTCATGGCTCAGCCTCTCCCCTTATGGTTCCCTTCAGCTCAGCTGGAGGAAGAATAAAGAAATGTCAGGGCCCAGCCTCTTACCAGGATCATAAATATGTCTCTGCTTAGAAACGCAAAGATTAATTAACTCATAAGTATTTCCTGTCCGAAGCGCTGGGAAAGAACACCCCCCGTTGGGCCAAGAGCCCTTCAGAGCGCGGCTCAGCAGGAGGTACTTTCCCCGGGGCCTCTCCGCCAGCCTCAGTTGGCCTGACCTGAAATGGACTCAGCAAGCTGGGGTTGGCCAATGCTAACGAGCCTCTTTGTGCTTCCACCAGCAGCTTGGGCCTGACGGCGCCTGGAGCGGCTGCTGCATGTGGTTCCTTAGAGCTGCTTGTTCCACAGGCCCTAACGGAGAGAGGGCCCAGGGCTGTCCCAAGGGGCTGGCGATTTGGGGCGCACTGAAAGGGGG
Source organism: Emys orbicularis (assembly GCF_028017835.1). Lineage (NCBI taxonomy): Eukaryota > Metazoa > Chordata > Testudines > Emydidae > Emys > Emys orbicularis. The sequence goes on along the minus strand of NC_088705.1, from coordinate 1,805,121 downwards.
CCGGGGTGTCGGAAAGCACCGAGCACCCACCCTCTGAGGTCTCTCAAGCTGGGCACCCACAGTCATCTGGTGCTTTTACACTCTTGGTCGCTGCAGCCCCCCCACAAGCTTGAGGGACCACTTCATATTACAGGGCAAGTGCACGTCCTCCTGAACTGTCTGCCTCCCCTCCGGCCTTAGCAGGGCTGCTTAGACAGACCCTGTGTCCTGTCCCCTTTCTCTCCTGCTGCACTACAGCTCTGGAGTTGGGTGGGCCTGCATGTCCAGTGTGACCCTTGTCCTGATAAACGCAGGCACAGAGAGGGAGGGTGCTCTCCCCACATTCCCCACCCCCTCCTTTTAAAAAGCCTGGGCTACTCTTTTGCCAAGGGGCACAGGGCAGTGGGGCAGGTGAATGGACAGGCGAGCCCTGGCCAAAGACCACGAAGCAGGGTGCACAAAATGCAGCTCCCAGACCAAATGCTAAAATGCCTTTTGCAGGCAGCTGCCCGCTCTTGAACCCCGAAGTGCTGCCCTGGTCCCAGCATGCAATGTCAGGCTGCTCAGATCCAGGTGGCGCATGGCATGCTGGGACTTCCCCATGTGCCCCACTGTCCTGCTAAAGATTGTGGCACATGCAGCACTTTGCTCTGCCCTTGGAGCTGGCTGATGCACCCCCCAGCAGGAGAAGGCTGAGTGCCCTGGCTCTGGAGAGTGTGAGACTTAGACTTCGCAGAGGGTAGGTTTCTCCGCGCTCATCCGGCACAGACTTGTTCTGCTCTGTAATTGCCAGTCTCTGAAGAGCAGGAGCTGCCAGGAGCCTCTCTTTCCTCTGCAGGCTCAGGGCAGCATTTGTGCGCAACAAACAACTTTTGCAACACGTTGTGTTTCCTATGATTAATTTTTAAAAATAACTAAAATGGATTTTGGTGCCACCATGCGCCCTGCAAGACGCTCGCCTTTCCTAACCCATCACGCGCCTTGTTTTGTGGTCACCCTGCAGCATTGGCGTTCCAGAGCAAAAGAGGTGGGAAGGCCCATGCCTCCAGTGCAAATTGCCTGCTTTCCCCAGCAGCTTCCTGTGGGGTTGGGGGTGTCCCCACCCCTGTTAGAGATCAGTGAGAGAACAGGCCTAGGATCCTCCAGCCTCGTGATATTGACATCGCTAACCTGTGCTTGTAACTGGAGGGTCTGAGGGACAAGAGACGGGTCAATACAGCTCAGAATGACAGAGACAAGGAAGCTGAAATAGACACTGTTCAGAGAGCCGGTCTCATCGGCACAACCCCCGGGAATCAAATCCAGGGCTGGGATAAATCCCCTTTCCCTGAAATAATGTCCGAAGGACCCAGTTTGGGCCTGGCTCTCCCGACTTGTGCAAACTGAGAGACACTTCCCTGAAGCCAGTGAGGGGAATCGGCCCCTTCTTTCCACACACAGTGCCACGGCTCCTGTTTCTGATGGTATCCAATACAGTAACCCGGCCCCAAGCATGCCATGCCAAGCCTCCCCCACACAGTCTGAGGTGTGACTTCTTCAGATGCAAGAACCTTCTGCTCTCAACCAACTACCAAGATAGATAAAACTAGTCACATCTACATGCAGCATCAGCAGGTCATTGGTTTCCATTTTATAGGAAGCATGCATAGCTTTGGTTTTATCACCACTGATCTTAAGGCCCGTATATTCAGCAGTTTTTTGCAGCTCTTCCAGCATTACCTACAGTTGATTAGTAGTCTCTCCAAGTAAGGCAATATCATCCGCATACTCGAGATCCTCGAAAGACGAATCTTTACATTTTATAGCTCCTACTTTAGTGCCAATCAGCTTTGTCGTCAGATAGTCTATTAGAACCTCAAATAACGTACGTGAGAGAACACATCTCTGGTGTACTCCTGATTCTACCAGAAACCAGTCTGGAATACAACCGTTGACCCTCACACAGCTATAAACGTACCGTGGTGCAGTTCCTCCACTAGGCTCACTAAGTGCTCGGGCACCCCCGACTGGTATAGCAGGATCCGCAGTGCAGATCGATGCACTGAGTCAAAAGCGTTGCCAAATCTATAAATGCAACATTAACTTCCTTTTGTTCCTCTAGTTATTTTTCAACAACATTCTGGAGAGCATAGGTAGCATGGACTGTAGATCGACCTGTACAGAAACCACACTGGTTGTCGTTCATTTTGGGGCTGAGACAGTATTTCAGCTGGTTCAGTAGTACGATCATAAACACCCTCCCAGGGACTAACAGCAATGTTATTCCCTTATAATTTGAGCACGCGGGATCACTCTTCTCTTTTGAAAAGGGGATGATGCAGTCCTTTTCCAGTCTTCTGGAATGTGACCAATCTCCCAAATTTTGAAGCCAACTCCATGAAGTCAGTGAATAAATCCAGGCCTCTGCTCGTTAGCAGTTCTGATGCAATATTTTCAAGACCAGGTGCTTTATCATTTCATAACTGTTTGACCAAAAGCATTACTTCCTCTAAGGTCACCAGCCTGTTTTCTGCTGGGTTTATTATCAGATTAGGTTGAAGTTTACGTCTTGGTGGGGATCTGTTCATTAATTCACAAAAATGCTCAAGCCAACACTTAAGTTGTGCAACAGTCTCCTGACAGCATTCTTCATTTTTGTCCTTAACTGAGAATGGGTGTCCAGTTAGGACTTTCAAAGTCTCAAATACATAGTTCTGATCAGAGGCGTCCTCAATGCATGGCACCTTACTGTTCCACCATTGATTATGATCATTCCAACAGGCCCTCTTGACTGTTCATCAAAGACATTTCTTTTCCTCTATTGACCACTTCTTCCTCGCTTTACTGACTCGACTCTGGCCTTCCAGTGCATCCATTCTGCACCACACCTCTTTTCTTCTCTCCCATAATTTGATGGTATCATCTGTAATCTTATTCTCTTTTGTCCCAGCTGTTTGCCAGCAATCTCTGTGCTGGAATCCTGACATACGGTCCACTCTTCTCTGCAGTAGACAGCTGGCCTCCAGTAGAGAATATGTGTTGGAAGTTGCTGCTACATAATTATTAGCAATCACTTGATAGTGAAGCTATACACAATGCACGCTCTCCAAGTCCATATTTGCAAATGTCGGTCACCTAGATGAAAGGCAGAATCACTGTCCACCCCGGAGCAGATTTAGAAAATGGAGCCAGTCACAAGTCCAGATAAAATGGGAGGGGTGGGCGGTGACCTGGCAATACATCTCTAGCTTCGACAAGCGGAAGAAAAGGACATAAAACTTTGGCAGTTTCATTGGCTTCATCTGCTCTGGCAGTTTCAAGATTCATCTAAATCTTCTCCTATATGCAGAGGTGTCAAACCATGTGATGATGTGACCTCCATCAATCAGAGATGGGGGAAGTGCCTGATATAAAGACAGAGGTGTTCGGTCGTTAAGAGCCGTCAGAAGAACAACTCTCCTGGCTGGAAAATGGGAAAGGTTGAATGTTTATATATGCGCTGTGCAGAAGACATGGTGGAATATGAACCCCCAGAGCACAGCTCCTACTCGTAGCGGTCAGATCTTTGGATTGTTGCCCACCTGTGATACACCTGACAAGTACACTGGTGTTGCTCTGGTTTGTCCCCAAGGGAACAATCTGCATTACTGACTAGGCAGGCTCATTCTCCATGCCTAACAGCCATCACTTTCAGTTTGAAGGTAGGACGTGTGGTAGTTCTTAGGGCACATGCTGCATCTGATGCCAGGCCAAATGCTGAAAAAGATCCTTTTTATGCCATGTTAGATGACATTGTATCTAGTATGTCATCCCAACTTCGTACTGCAATTTTAGGAGATATGACTGCGAGAACTGGCCATGATAGAACTGAATTTGCTCTGGGGCTGGGACCACACAGCTTACTGGAAAAGAGATCAGATAATGGTGTACAGCTACTAGAATTTTCATCCATACATGGAGTATTTTTAATGGCTACCTGGTTTCAGTACAAGAATTTATATAACTATACATTTTGATATCCATTGGGCAACAATGCAGCCTTGGGTCACATTCTAGTTTGGAAAGCCTTGACTAAACTCGTCTGGGATGTACGTGTATTTAGGAATTCTGATCTTGCTCCAGAAACTGATCATCAACGCCTAATAGCAACACGCAATGAAGTTCTGTTTAACAAAGTTCCAGAGCTAGGTATCTGTTACAGAACCAGCGGCAGGTGGTGAACTAGAAGGGGAGTGCCATCCCTGTAGCAAAGGGCTGGGGGGGAAGGCATGTCTGGTGTATGTGTCAGCAGCTCCTTAGGCTCCTGCACCAGTCTTATTGATGATACCTAGCGTGACTTGACTTCACCTAATTAACCGTGGCATGTTCGCATCTGACACTTCCACGCCCAAGCAGCTCAGGGCCTGGCTTGGAACAGCTACTCACAGCTGCTGCAGACTCACCCCTGGAGAAGGTCAGAGCTACTCGCTGGAGATGGGGAAAGCAGGTTTGCAGCAAGGTCCGGGGAAAGCAGTTTTAACTTGTGTTTATCCACACACTCCTGCACCGGCTTCATTTTCTAAATCTGCTCCGGGGTGGACAGTGATTCTGCCTTTCATCTAGGTGACCGACATTTGCAAATATGGACTTGGAGAGCGTGCATTGTGTATAGCCTTTAAAAACCAAGGCAGCCCATTCTGAAGCAACAAGGTGCTAGCACACCCTGGTCCCTGCTCCCTTCAGGGTACGTCAACACTGCGACGAAAGACTCGTGGCACGGCCTGGCTGGGCTGGGTCAGCTGACTTGGGCTCACGGGGCTTGGTTGCAGGGCTATCAAATTGCAGTGAAGACATTCAGGCTCGGGCTGGAGCCTGGGCTCTAGGACCCTGCCGGGTGAGAAGTCTACACAGCAATGAAACAGCCCTAGGAGCCCGAGGCGGCTGGCACGAGCCAGCTGCGGGTTTTTCTTTGCTGTGTAGACATAGTCTGTGAGACCTCAACCCTGTGTTATGTCATCCTGGAGGTGCCCCAGGGCTCTGGTGTAGGGAGAAGCTCCCCTTTCAGTCGTAGATGGTAAGCGGGATCTCAGGTGCTAATGTGGGCAGAGTTTGATCCAATACCTAATGGGCAACCCATGGATTCCAGCCATTCCTGCCCTGCCCCAGGCAGCCCTGCACCCGGCAAGCAGCTGGCTATTTTCTGGGATTACCAGAAATTGCATTTTTTTTAAGACAAGTCAGTTTACTGCCGGGTCGCAGACAGAGCTGGGCAAAAAATGTTTGGCAAAGAGAAAATTCACCAAAAAATGCAGTGTCACGGTGAGGAAAGCTATTCATGAATTGGGGTCGAATTTGGCAAATAGTTTCAGGAGGACTTTTTTTTTAAAGTTCAAATGGTTCATTGTGATATTTTCTAAAAGAACTGGTTCAGCATTTCATTTCAAACTGTCCTTTTGTTTGACCTAAGCAAAAGTTTTTCGTTTTGACAAGAAAAAATGGGGGGGAAAATCTGTTTCGGTTTGAAACTAACTGAATTTTTCTCCTCCAGAGTTTTTGGTTCAGCACCAAGACAAAAACCCAGTTATTTGCTCAGCTCTAGCCACGGACGCTCAGTGCCATCCAGCCGCTCCTGGCATCACATTACCCCCATTAAATATCCTCACTGGAAGATCATGTCTTTGAAGCAAACGACTCTTGTTTCCTTTTCCAAAGAACAAATCTCTCCCTCCAAAACGGGTGGCCAACCGGTGGCTCCGGAGCCACATGAGGCTCTTCAGAAGTTAATATGCGGCTCCTTGTACAGGCGCCGACTCCAGGGCTGGAGCTACAGGCGCCAACTTTCCAATGTGCCGGGGGGTGCTCACTGCTCAACCCCTGGCTCTGCCACAGGCCCTGCCCCCCCTCGACCCCTTCCCGCCCCCTCCCCTGAGCCTGCTGTGCCCTCGCTCCTCCCCCATTACATAAGAACATAAGAAACATAAGAACATAAGCAAGGCCGTACCGGGTCAGACCAAAGGTCCATCTAGCCCAGTATCCTGTCTACCGACAGTGGCCAATGCCAGGTGCCCCAGAGGGAGTGAACCTAACAGGCAATGATCAAGTGATCTCTCTCCTGCCATCCAACTCCACCCTCTGACAAACAGAGGCTAGGGACACCATTCCTTACCCGTCCTGACTAATAGCCATTAATGGACTTAATCACCATGAATTTATCCAGTTCTCTTTTAAACTCTGTTATAGTCCTAGCCTTCACAACCTCCTCAGGCAAGGAGTTCCACAAGTTGACTGTGCGCTGCATGAAGAAGAACTTCCTTTTATTTGTTTTAAACCTGCTGCCTATTAATTTCATTTGATGACCCCTAGTTCTTGTATTATGGGAATAAGTAAATAACTTTTCCTTATCCACTTTCTCCACATCATTCAAGATTTTATATACCTCTATCAGACCCCCCCTTAGTCTCCTCTTTTCCAAGCTGAAGAGTCCTAGCCTCTTTAATCTCTCCTCATATGGGACCCGTTCCAAACCCTTAATCATTTTAGTTGCCCTTTTCTGAACCTTTTCTAGTGCCAGTATATCTTTTTTGAGATGAGGAGACCACATCTGTACACAGTATTCGAGATGAGGGCGTACCATCAATTTATATAAGGGCAATAATATATTCTCAGTCTTATTCTCTATCCCCTTTTTAATGATTCCTAACATCCTGTTTGCTTTTTTGACCGCCTCTGCACACTGCGTGGACGTCTTCAGAGAACTATCCACGATGACTCCAAGATCTTTTTCCTGACTTGTTGTAGCTAAATTAGCCCCCATCATATTGTATGTATAGTTGAGGTTATTTTTTCCAATGTGCATTACTTTACATTTATCCATATTAAATTTCATTTGCCATTTTGTTGCCCAATCACTTAGTTTTGTGAGATCTTTTTGAAGTTCTTCACAGTCTGCTTTGGTCTTAACTATCTTTAGCAGTTTAGTATCATCTGCAAACTTTGCCACCTCACTGTTTACCCCTTTCTCCAGATCATTTATGGATAAGTTGAATAGGATTGGTCTGAGGACTGACCCTTGGGAACACCACTAGTTACCCCTCTCCATTCTGATAATTTACCATTAATTCCTACCCTTTGTTCCCTGTCTTTTAACCAGTTCTCAATCCATGAAAGGACCTTCCCTTTTATCCCATGGCAGCTTAATTTACATAAGAGCCTTTGGTGAGGGACCTTGTCAAAGGCTTTCTGGAAATCTAAGTACACTATGTCCACTGGATCCCCCTTGTCCACATGTTTGTTGACCCCTTCAAAGAATTCTAATAGATTAGTAAGACACGATTTCCCTTTACAGAAACCATGTTGACTATTGCTCAACAGTTTATGTTTTTCTATGTGTCAGACAATTTTATTCTTAACTATTGTTTCGACTAATTTGCCCGGTACCGACGTTAGACTTACCGGTCTGTAACTGCCGGGATCACCTCTAGAGCCCTTTTTGAATATTGGTGTTACATTAGCTAACTTCCAGTCATTGGGTACAAAAGCTGATTTAAAGGACAGGTTACAAACCTTAGTTAACAGTTCCGCAACTTCACATTTGAGTTCTTTCAGAACTCTTGGGTGAATGCCATCTGGTCCCGGTGACTTGTTAATATTAAGTTTATCAATTAATTCCAAAACCTCCTCTAGTGATACTTCAATCTGTGACAGTTCCTCAGATTTGTCACCTACAAAAGCCAGCTCAGGTTTGGGAATCTCCCCAACATCCTCAGCAGTGAAGACTGAAGCAAAGAATCCATTTAGTTTCTCCGCAATGACTTTATCGTCTTTAAGCGCTCCTTTTGTATCTCGATCATCAAGGGGCCCCACTGGTTGTTTAGCAGGCTTCCTGCTTCTGATGTACTTAAAAAACATTTTGTTATTACCTTTGGAGTTTTTGGCTAGCTGTTCTTCAAACTCCTCTTTGGCTTTTCTTATTACATTCTTGCACTTAATTTGGCAGTGTTTATGCTCCTTTCTATTTGCCTCACTAGGATTTGACTTCCACTTTTTAAAGGAAGTCTTTTTATCTCTCACTGCTTCTTTTACATGGTTGTTAAGCCACGGTGGCTCTTTTTTAGTTCTTTTACTGTGTTTCTTAATTTGGGGTATACATTGAAGTTGGGCCTCTATTATGGTGTCTTTAAAAAGCGCCCATGCAGCTTGCAGGGATTTCACTTTAGTCACTGTACTTTTTAACTTCTGTTTAACTAACCCCCTCATTTTTGCATAGTTCCCCTTTTTGAAATTAAATGCCACAGTGTTGGGCTGTTGAGATGTTCTTCCCACCACAGGGATGTTGAATGCTATTGTATTATGGTCACTATTTCCAAGCAGTCCTGCTATAGTTACCTCTTGGACCAGCTCCTGCGCTCCACTCAGGACTAAATCTAGAGTTGCCTCTCCCCTTGTGGGTTCCCGTACCAGCTGCTCCATGAAGCAGTCATTTAAAGTATAGAGAAATTTTATCTCTGCATTTCGTCCTGAAGTGAAATGTTCCCAGTCAATATGGGGATAATTGAAATCCCCCACTATTACTGAGTTCTTAATTTTGATAGCCTCTCTAATTTCCCTTAGCATTTCATCATCACTATCACTGTCCTGGTCAGGTGGTCGATAATAGATCCCTACTGTTATATTCTTATTAGAGCATGAAATTTCTATCCATAGAGATTCTATGGAACATGAGGATTTGCTTAAGATTTTTACTTCATTTGATTGTACATTTTCTTTCACATATAATGCCACTCCCCTCCCGCACGACCTGTTCTGTCCTTCCGATATATTATGTACCCCGGAATGATTGTGTCCCATTGATTGCTCTCAGTCCACCAGGTTTCTGTGATGCCTATTATATCAATATCCTCCTTTAACACGAGGCACTCTAGTTCACCCATCTTGTTATTTAGATTTCTAGCATTTGTGTACAAGCACTTTAAAAACTTGTCACTGTTTATTTGTCTGCCCTTTTCTGATGTGTCCGATTCTTTTTTATGTGAATGTTTCTCATCTGATCTGGCCCTTACATTATCCTCTTCCATCCTCTGCTCCTGACTAGAACCTGGAGATTCTCTATCATTAGACTCTCCCCTAAGAGAAGTCTCTGTCCGATCCACGTGCTCCTCTGCAGCAGTCGGCTTTCCCCCATCTCCTAGTTTAAAAACTGCTCTGCAACCTTTTTAATGTTTAGTGCCAGCAGTCTGGTTCCACTTTGGTTTAGGTGGAGCCCATCCTTCCTGTATAGGCTCCCCCCATCCCAGAAGTTTCCCCAGTTCCTAATGAATGTAAACCCCTCCTCTCTACACCATCGTCTCATCCACGCATTGAGACTCTGAAGCTCTGCCCCCCGAAACCTCCTGCACATCACAAAACAGCTGATTGGGAGATGTGGGGAGGGAGGGGGAAGCGCTGATCAGCAGGGCTGCTGGTGGGCAGGAGGCACTCGGAGCTGGGGGGTGGAGCTGATGAGGGGCTGCTGACTTATTACTGTGGCTCTGTAGCAACGTACATTGGTAAATTCTGGCTCCTTCTCAGGCTCAGGTTGGCCGCCCCTGCTCCAAAAGGATCACAAGGTCTCCTGCCAAAGAGAGGTCAGAGGGCATCCTGTACGCCAGCAGCCTGCCTCTGCTTCCCCAAGCCGTGGGGCTGAGGGCATCTCACTGGCACTGCCCTGCCCCTGCTTCCTATAGCTAAGGGGTATGGGTGGGCTGGCCCCCTGCTTCCAAGTTAGCTCCCTTCTTTGCCTGTCCAGTGATTAATCTGCCAGTCCAAGAAGCAGAGAGTCAGGACAGCCCTTTCCGTGGTTTTCCCATCTGCGCTCAGGCTCCTGTGAGAATTCCCCAAGCAGCTGGGATGCAGAGGCAACAACGTTAATGCTGGAAATAAAAAGTAACTGTGATACCGTTGGAACTAAATGGCATTCCTAAGAAAGGTGCTTGGGCAGAGCGCCAGCTTCAGCTTCAGGACTTTGCGCTTTGAATTTTCCCTAAGGCGTGGAGCAGGGAGCAGGGAATGTGAGCTTGGATCGCATGGAGTATGTCCTCTCCACCAGACATATGGACAGTGGCAAAGTGCCCATTGATTGCACAGGGGCTGCGATTTGGCCCTGGCTGAGAGAGGAGACTGAGCATTATATCCAGCTGGTACCTCCTCTGCCTCTCTCACTGTCTCCCTGTGCCTTGGGTCAGCCGTCCTGCGGGAGGAGGTTGGTTCTAGTCAAGGAGGAGGGGTCTGGTGGGCTCACAAGGTGGAGACCTCACGCTGTTCTTCGTAAATCCCACGGCACTGCCGCCGTACTGGCAATGGCGTTAACATGGGTTCCCAGTCCACTGAGCCATTGCTGTTCTGTTGTGACTAGCCCACCACCTCGGTAAGGGATGGCCAAAGCTGAGCATTAATCCTCCCAGCTGCAGAGGACATGGGCATGCTCTTTTTAAATTTAGGACTATTATATATCTACAGGATTGTCCAATTGCTGCTGCCAGGGATGGGTCCTGAATAGATGGAGTTAAATCAAATGGGGTTGCTAGGAAAAACAAGCACAGCAGGAAACAGTGACTAGAGATAAGATGCGGGAGGGGGTGTCAATGTCTAGGCTAAGAGCTCACCTGTCCTGGCCCCTGCCAGGGCTGGGGCGGGGCCTAAGATCACTAAACAGATAAAAAGTTGGGTGGGGGGGGGGTCAGTTGTCAGGGGCTGTCCAGAGGACAGACAGGCGAGAGAGGCGCTCTGTGGAGAGGGCCCACCAGACCAACACCAGGGGGATGGTAAACGCTCGGTCAATAGGCCTGCGTATAGACTGATTGTTTTAAAGGCCTGGTTCTCTCCTGCTCTGTGGTGTTCCTGCTGCTAAGAGTACCCAATACCGTGCTGTGAAAACCCCGATCACAGCCCCTGGAGCACAGAGCCTGGGGAGGTGATCCGTACACAGCACTGTGGCACCTTCCCCTTCCACGGATAATACCAGTGATCAGCACGTTCCCAGTGGCCCCCGGGCTGGTACTACAGGGTCTCAGGGGTTGACCACTGCATGGGTCAGTGCCATGTGGGAGCACAGGCCACTTGGCTGATGAAATGTCTGGACACCAGAAGCAGAAAGGACCTGGTAAGGGTTCCTGTTCGCCGTGCCACCAGCACTAGGCCTTCTGAGCAGCCTGGGAGTAACTCCATACCAGTGGGGCAGCTTGAGTCCTTCCCGTGCGTGTGATCCCCTCATCTTCTGACAGACATTACAAAGAACAGAGTGGCAGTATAATTAACTTCAGGTGCTTTGCAGAGCGCCAGAGCCCAGAGAATGAACCCGTTCCCCGCCCAGGCCGTGCCAAGTTCTGCGGCTGTGAAGCGCTGGATTCTGGAGCTCTGGCCTGCTCCCTTCTGCTTCTAAACAAAGAAAAAGCAATTATGGTCTCTCGCTCTCTGGTTTTACCTTCTCCCTCTTGAACTGTAGTTACAATGACTCTGACAGCCACCTTCCCGTTCTCTGCTGTGGAACGTCTCTGCCTGGCTGAGCTGGCCTGTGGGCGAGGGGACAGTGGCGTTAACACGTCTATTGCCACAATCAAAAGCAACATCAGAGTCCTGGCTAAGGGAGAACAAACAGACCCAGGGCTAATGGAACCGATTCAGCTCAAACACAAACCAACCCAAACCTTTGTGTAAAACTTGGCTTCTATCTGAGCCGTCTGTTGGGTATAAACCATGTAGGTGGGGGGAGATTTTCAAAGGCACAGCTGACAGTTAACCACTTCCCCCTCAATTCCCTGCTCCTCCACTTGGTTGCCTTCGCACTTCCTGGCTTCAACCTGGGGCAGGAGGTGCAGCTGTGAGTTGTCCCCACCTACTAGCGGTTTTAGTTTGGCCTGCAGAAGAGCTGGCCTGTTGTTTTTCCAGGGGAAACGGTTGCTGCTCCTGCTACTATCCCCTGATCCATGATCCACTTTAGGAACCAACAAATCTTGTTTTCAGGAAACCCAGCTGCTTTGCTGAAGTTCACTTCAAGCATCAGCGCTTTGAGATGTTCTGTCAAACCCAGCCAGCCCCGAGAGCGTGGGATGCTCACCCGTTGCTAAGCTGAAAGCGCCGTGGTTGGAGCGGCTGGGCAGGGACTGTATCTTCCCATCATTCAAACAGCACAACGGGGCCTTGTCCTGACAGGGGCCTTCGGGCTCGACTGCCAAAGGTGCCTGTAGCAACTGTCCTTCATAGCGTTCGGCCTCAGTCTATGTTCCCCACAAGCAGCAAGAGGCCGGGGGTGGGGAGGGGGGGTTGTAAGCGATCAGTGCCTTGGGGAGTGGGAGAGGCACTTCCCAGCCCCATGCCACTGTGCTGCTGTTACCAACCTGCTGCCTGCTGGTTTGCATTGGAGCCTGCCTCCCCTCGCCAGCACCAGCTGAGCCCCTTCTGTATGGAAGGAGAGGGCATCTTTCATGCTCATCGCAGCAAGCACTCTTCCAAATGCTGGCCCGTCCTGTGGGTGATAATCTGCGTGTGCAGAACGTTTCCTCCATAAGTGCAGCAGTGCAGTTACGGGGCCAGCGGGTTTGGGATGAAGGGCCAGGGAAAGCAGCTGATGATGCCACTGGGCTGGGAGTTGTGCAAAGATCCCTTTGAGGGCACGTCTGAAAGGTGAACGGGGATAAAGAAACATTCCATTCAATGCCTGTTCCCCTGGTGGAAAATTCAGCTGACTTCGGTGCTACTTAAGAGTTGATGTGTCCTTGGGCAGGAAATGAGTGACAAATACCACGCACCCCTTGGGGCACTGCCTTTCTCTCTCTAGGGCAGTGGCTCTCAAACTTTTGTACTGGCGACCCCTTTCACATAGCAAGCCTCTGTGTGCAACTCCCCTTATACATTAAACACACTTTTTAATATATTTAACACCATGATAAATGCTGGAGGCAAAGCGGGGTTGAGGGTGGAGGCTGACAGCTCACGACCCCCCATGTAATAACCTCAAGACGCCCTGAGGCGTCCCGACCCCCAGTTTGAGAATCCCTGCTCTAGGGGGTGAGTGCAGGTGAAGCTTATCTAGAACAGCTGTGTTCCTCCCTTTCTCCTCCCCCAGGCCAATGGAACTGCCCTTGCAAAAACACTTGGGATTGGCCTGGATTGAACGTGTGCTGCCAGTCACGTTAGCATGGACCTGTCTCGATTTGTCTCTCCTCCCGGCCCAGACATCTACAAGCATGCTCCAAAGCACTTGCAGGTCTTGCTGCCCATTCCAGCACACCAAGGAGGGTGTAGGGCACCTGCCTGTCATGAGCTGCTGTTTGAGAACTGGCATTCCCGCAATGGAATAGAACAGCCCTGACTTCCTCTTCCATTTGCCTCTGCTTTTCGGGCCCCTCCGGAGTCTTGCCTGAGCCTGCCTGTGCCTCCAGTTCCTAGGCTCAGCACTCGTGTTGTTGCTGGTTACACCCTGCTGCTTTCCACAGGGGTGAAGTTTTTGGGTCTTTTCCAGGACCAAAATATGAAAGCATGACTGGAAATTCAGCCACCAGGTGGGATTAGACCTAAAGGGAGTTGTTTATCAGTAACACACAGCCAAGGCTTTCATTTAGTCTATTTTCTCTGCCAAAAAACATGACCATCTGACCACAAACCTAAATATCCACTGAGTTTATAGCTGTAGTTAAATTCCAGGGATGCTGGTAGCAAGTAGCCTATGGCTAGGGGTCCCCCAAGATTTTCATAGTATGGCCCACATTTTAATAGAGTGAACTTGTTTGTGACCACAGAAGCCTCCACCTCTACTCCCACGTGCAATCCCATAACATCCCTGTGGCTACCCCAGCAATGGGTAGCATGGAAAAGTGATACAAGGAAAGCAATTAATATTTTTCAACTGTCCTTTAATGCAGTTTAGCAACTGGAAATGAAGAGGAGCCAGCACTCTGTGACCAGGCAGGCTCACAGGCTGGGAACTTGTAGAAGCCACAATTATTATTTATTTATTTGCAGAGCCATTCCTAGGCATAAGCAGACTAAGCAATTGCTTAGGGCCCCGAGCCGCTCAAGGGGGCCCCCTATTAATTATTACTATGTGTTGTGAGGGCAAAATATTCCTGCTTCGGGCCCCCAGTGGGCTTGCACCGGCACTCATTGTTTGTAGGAGCCCCAGTCACAGACCACTGATTACTTATATTGCGCTAGGTGCTGTACAAAAACAGAACAAAAATGGTTCCTACCCCAAGTAGCTTCCAAGATAAGCATGTCGAGAGAGAACAGGAGGGTATAGACAGACAGGGGAGCACAAAGAAGCAATGAGTCAATACTAAAACAATACACAAACCATAGTATCTCCTTTATTTGACAGAACAAGCTACCTGTCTTATAAAGACCTGCTTGTTCTGCCACCTGTCTGCATGGTATGCATCCCATTAAACCTCACTCTAGCTGGGCTGCAGATGTTGCTGTCCCAGATGTGCAGAAAATGTGAACAAATAGAAGCTTAAGACTTAGTCTGACTTCGCAGCCCCACAGCACGGCACCAGATCAGTGCAGTTAGCAGCTTCCTTGTTCTGCACTGCCACAAAACGGGCTGATAAGCCAGCCAGGACCTACTCTCTCCCCCTTCCCCAGACAACCTGTGCACCTTCCTGCCGCTTTCAGTACACAGCGATTCGCTGGACCCTGGTGAATGTGCTGCTCAGGGCAAGCTCTCCTGGGAGTTTGCCTTTTAATCCAATAACCCCTGGGAACAGATGGGTTTTTTGGTCTTCAAAGGGCTGTAAATATCAACTAGAGAGGAGCCAGACTGAGCTTCCAGGGGGCAGGAAGATGCCCGTGATAGAGTGGCAGTAAAAGGGAATCTAACCAGCGTTTGGTTGCTCAGGCTGGCAGCACAGAAGGCCACCTGGATCTGCTGTTAGATACACAGTGAGGTCTGGTGTTGAGGCAGCTCTCGGTTACGGGAACATTCCCTAGGTGAGGCAGCTACTTATGTAGGGAGCAAATTGCTAGTTTAGCTCCCATGGGAGTTTGTTCCCTCCTCCTCACTAGTTCTCTGCACCCTAGAATACGGGCCACACCCACGACTAACAAGGCAAATACGTCTGTGCTCCAGGGCACTGCCATGTGCATCCTTCAGTTTGGTTCAGTTCTGTGGGAGGCTTTATTGGCAGGACAAGCTGTACAAGTGCTGCCGGAAAACCAACAGAGGCGGGTATGACTTTTCCTGCTCCCAGAGGGGGTTGCACGCTGCATGTGGGGCTGTATCCCATGTGTACAGCTGTCCTTCTTGCACCCCACACACAGGAGCAGGGAACTGCAGCCCTCCTGCTGGGGAAGGAGTCAGAGCACATGCAAAGCTAAGCCTGTTCCGGTCCCTGGACCCCAACCTCCTAGGAAGGGAAGGTGTTGGAATACAGAGAGCTGGTCTATCCTGCACACACAGTCGTTCATCCTGCATCATTTCTGCAAGGTCGTCAAGTTAACCCTCTTGCAGGAAGCTGCCAGGAACCATTAATGATGGTGATTATCATCAGTGGAAGGTTTTATTTCATCCTAATGTATATTGCAGAGCTATATGGAGCTGTTCGTTTTCTCCCATCGTATGTTGTCACTGTTATAATCCCTCCCAGCTGCTCCAACCTAAAGTCTCTTTATAACACTTGGCCCAATAACACTCCCAAAAACCGTGTGTCATGAGCTCCTTCTCCCTGCGGTTGCTAAAGCCTCTCTGCTCAGCTGGGCCTGCAGAGGACTAGAGTCAGAAATATTTGTTGCAGAAACTCACCACTTTGATTAAATCCTGCTTTGTTTTTTCTTAAGCAATTAGGAGTCTAACCAGAAAAGGAATCCCTGGCCCATCTCTGCTCTTACCACTCTCTGTGCCACAGTCAGCTTTGCTCCTCCCCCCATCACTGGAAGGGCTGAAGTGGCAGATGGCTTGCTCTGGGCACAGCAGCCCAGGTGTAGGGCTGAGTGCAAATGAAAGCATTCACAGCCCTCTGGCCCTGAGAGCAGGCGCAGCCTCTGCGGCCGAGCGAGGGATGGCATGGCTTGGCTGAGCTCTGGAAGGATTCTCATGCAGCCCTCCTTGGCCAAGAAACAATCCTAGATAAAGAGCCCTGGAGATTGGTGTTCTCTGCTTGTCCACAGAACTAGTCCAACGCAGGCAGCGGTGGGACAAGCCTGCAAGCCCACCCTGAGCTCTCCCTAGTGCTGGAGATGGCAGGTCGGGCACCATGGCCCACGCAGCGGCTGGTGTCCCTACCGAGCTTAACGAAAAGGGAAGCAGGTGCAAGGGCAGGTCCTGTGCTGCAGTCACTGGTCCTCTGCAGGGCTGGATCCGTCCTTCTCCGGCTCATTGCACATGAGGCAGGCCAGAGTCTCAGGAGAGCCGCCCATTCAGGCACCAGAACCAGTGGTTTGGTTTTCGCAAGCACTCAGCAGGGGCGCACGGTGGGGGCAGGGTAGATGCTAAGTTTTGTGGATCATGGGGCCCTAAGTGCCACAAATGGAGCTGCAGGGTGTGGAGCACTCAGTGTCTATTTCGGTGCTCGCTGGGAACTGGGCTCTCTTCAATATCTGGGTGCTGAGCCCTTGAAAATCAGGCTCCCTGTGAGCAGCCTGGGCTGGTGATTGGGACCATGTCCCGGGGGCGAGGAGGGGAGTAATTCCAGCCACCTCTCACCTTGACACTGACATTTGCACACTGAGCGTCAGCACAGCGTGATCTGTGCCCCTCTATTGACTGTTTGCTCCACGTCACTCAGGCGACAGCTCCCGCCCATGACCCACGTCACAGAGCAGGAGAGTGCGTCCCACCTCCCAGAGGTTTGCATGCAGCTGGGCTGACCAATTTCCTGCTGAACTGTTTTGTGGACTATAACGGGGTGCACGGCCCACCCCTGCATACCCAGCCCCTTGGCCCTGCTCCTCACAGACTCAGGGACACGCCCAGCTGGTGCAACACCTGTGCTCATTATTTGTCCATTTCCCACCACCAGTTTCCTACTAAATACAGGCAATTTACACTGGCTTAGACTAACACAGGCTTGGTCAGCAACAGAGTAGCAAACTCCTACCTCTTCCTGCCCCCCCACCGTATAGCTCCTACCTAATGAGGCTGGCAGGTGCAGCGAGTGATTAGGCAAACCTAGGCTATTTACCCAGCCCCAACCCATTCCCCCTGACTGGGGGGTTGGAGTGGCAGGAGCTGATTGAGGTTTCTGCAGCAGCACCCTGCCACATGGACATTTTCTCTGGCTCCTCCTTTCGAGGTGTTTGCTCATGGGGATTTTCTGTTTCAAGCTCAGGGAGAGAACAAAACATTTTAGCAAAATATTTCACTAGGAAACACGCAAGTGCCTATTTTTCAATAGTAGCATCTGAATGAAAACAATCTGAGCTTCAAAGGCCATCCCGGGGATGCACTGGCTGGTTTCTGGGCTTGTTGAAAGGAATATTCCTTTGGGGCCCAGGGAATGCACCAAAAAATGCCAGTTTATTCCTCTCTTGTATCCATGGTGACTCCTCCTCCAGCTGCTTGCTCAGCCCCAGCATATGGAAACCAAACCACCAGAGACTGCCGGCTGGCTGCAAATATTTTGAGCTGTTTAGAAATTTTGTCACTTGTGCAAATTAGCCATTTAGTGGCTTCCTCTCTTCTGTTATTTGCCAGCAATGGATGCAAGAGTCTTGACAAGCGGCACAGCAAATGCTGTGGTTGCTCCGAAAACAGTTTAATGTTCCCAAAATGTAAATGTTGATGTTTTAGACAAAGATAAACAGAAGGGAAGACGCTGATGAAAAGGGAGCTAGCCCTGCTTGTTTGTTAAAGCAGCTATTTTAAACAAGTCCTGCTTGATACAGCTTGGGACTTTGAGGGAAGCTGCTCCAGCCCTACTATCTCAGCTCAGTGCTGGGAATGCCAGTGGCTCAGTACAGGTCTGTCTCATCTTACGCTGGGGTTACGTTCCGCGGTCAGCGCGTAAAGCGAAAACCGCATATAGTCAAAGTTACATTGAGTGGAATGGCGGGCGGAATCGCCCGCACTATAGGAACAGTATTTAAATTGTTATTTTTCTCTTTTTTGTTGTTTTTGTTTTTGCCGACCGCGTAAAGCTGAATTGGCGCATGTTAAATGCGCGTAAGATGCGACAGACCTGTAGTTGCTTTGGGTTCCTGGGTTGTTTGGGAAATCACTCTTTGGAGCCCATGAAAGGGCTGCTTGGAAATCTCATTGGTTTTAGCTTTCTAAGAAAAGGGAAGCAGGACTGGAAGGGAAATTTCTTTCCCAGCAAAAAGAGCGTGGAGGAACCCGGGGGCCTGCCTCTCGTTTACAAAAAGCCTCTTTGCTCACCTCTGGCAACGTACACTTCATTGACGCTCACTTTAAGGCTTGTTAACATGGCCAGTGCAATGCAAAGTGGCCTTTGTGTAAATGTGAATCAGACCCTGAGGATCTAGGGAGACCTTTCAGAGTAGCAGCCGTGTTAGTCAGGAGCAGTCTCTAAGGCAGGGGTAGGCAACCTATGGCACGTGTGCCAAAGACGGCCCGCGAGCTGATTGTCAGCGGCACTCACACTGCCCGGGTCCTGGCCACCGGTCCGGGGGCCTCTGCATTTTAATTTAATTTTAAATGAAGCTTCTTAAACATTTTTAAAACCTTATTTACTTTACATACAACAACAGTTTAGTTATATATTAACTTATAGAAAGAGACCTTCTAAAAATGTTAAAATGTATGACTGGCACGCGAAACCTTAAATGAGAGTGACTAAATGAAGACGCGGCACACCACTTCTGAAAGGTTGCCGACCCCTGCTCTAAGGTGTCACGAGTACTCCTGTGTTTTTAGGGAGACTTTGTGTCTGGAGCTGGTTGAAATTTGCTGAACTTTGAGTTTTCAGTTAAATTTTTCACTGATTATTCAATTTTTGATGGAAAACAAAAAACAAAACAAACCCCACAAATTTACACAGATGACAACATTCATTGAAAATGCTGCGTTTTCTCGACTCTAGCCTCTGGGAGTGAGCGACTCGCCTTTGGACTTGCTCTTCAGCCAGAGGACACACCTCCCGAGCGGGGACAGGGCAAAGGGCTCTCTCTGTAGCTGGGGGCTGAGGAGCCGGTGTAAATCCGGAATAACTCTGCTGAAGTGTACTGGAAAGCCTGGGGAGAATCGGCGCCCAGCCCTCTGCCGTTCTGCAAGCACCTCTCCTGGCTCTCCTCTGGGAAGTCTCCCCTGTGGAGCTGGGGTGGGGGGCGATTCCTGGCGTAGGGAACATCTCTGCACTGAGTCTGCACCCACCCCAGACCTAGACCTGTAGTCGGTGCGGCTCGCCCTGGTGCTGCCCAGCTAATGGCATTGTTAGCAATGCCAGCTCCATGACTATTAGCGGTAATTATGCCCAATGGCCTGTGATGGGATGTTAGATGGGGTGGGATCTGAGTTACTACAGAGAATTCTTTCCTGGGTGTCTGGCTGGTGAGTCTTGCCCATATGCTCAGGGTTTAGCCCAGGGGTAGGCAACCTATGGCACGAAGGGGTAGGCAACCGAAGACGGCACGCGAGCTGATTTTCAGTGGCACTCACACTGCCCGGGTTCTGGCCACTGGTCCAGGGGGCTCTGCATTTTAATTTAATTTTAAATGAAGCTTCTTAAACATTTTAAAAACCTTATTTACTTTACATACAACAATAGTTTAGTTATATATTATGGACTTACAGAAAGAGACCTTCCAAAAACATTAAAATGTATTACTGGCACGCAAAACCTTAAAATAGAGTGAATAAATGAAGACTCGGCACACCACTTCTGAAAGGTTGCTGACCCCTGGTTTAGCCAATCGCCATATTTGGGGTCGGGAAGGAATTTTCCTCCAGGGCAGATTGGCAGAGGCCCTGGGGTTTTTCCACCTTCCTCTGCAGCGTGGGGCACGGGTCACTTGCTGGAAGATTCTCTGTACCTTGAAGTCTTTAAACCATGATTTGAGGACTTCAATAGCTCAGACACAGGTTTGATACAGGAGTGGGTGAGTGAGATTCTGTGGCCTGCGTTGTGCAGGAGGTCAGACTAGATGATCATAATGGTCCTTTCTGACCTTAAAGTCTATGATTCTATGAGAGCTAGCGCAAGTATGTCTCCTCGGGCAGAGACTCAATCCCCCCCCTGCCCCCGCTTCAGGTGTAGACACCCCCGAAGGCAGCCAGAGCGCTACCGCTCTCCCTGGAAGCTCCAGGAGTGGCTTTTCTGTTCCTGCCGCTGACAAGCGGCTGTCTGCGCCATCACAGTCTGGTACAGTGGAGTGTGGTAGGAAATCACAGGCACAGGATGAAATCAGGCAAGGAGAGATTAAGGAGCAGAGGCAGCTGAATTCCTAGGTCACAAAGGTCTCTTACTCCATATAGTGGTGTAAAGAAGAGGCGAATCCGGCCCAGAGATTGCAAACATCATTTGTTATTTTACTGATGAACAAGCAGGGAAGGAATCCTGGAGGATGCCAGCTCCGGCGGAGTGCAATGGTGTGTGCTCAGCCTCAAACGCTGCCCCCCGTTGTACCCAGGCAGCCGCACAGGTGGAGGGGGGCAGACGTTGACCCTGAGTCCATAAGGCCTCAGTCGGCCTTTCAATGGCCTTTGGCTCCCAGGCTCTCTGCCTCCTCATCTTCGCTGTGCCCGTCCCCCAGGCACTGTCTGGCTCTCCCGGCACGGCAGGGCTGTTTGCTGACGTGGGCTCGGGAGCCTGGCCTTGCTGCTACACTGCTTATTGTGGGAGAGCGGCAATGCCAATTTCTTTATATCTTCCAGCCTCCCGTACAGAAATTTTTGCTCTTTGAACGTTGAACCTCCACCTTGGACAGCCTTGCAAACACATTCCTATCTCAAAACGTTCTGGGGAAGGAGGTGGTGGTTCTTCCTCAGCTAAGAAGAGATTGTAAATTTGTGGGGCATTTTCCATTCAGGTGCATCCAATGCAGATACATTGTTTCTCTTTGAATTCCTAAACCGACAGTATTTTATGCTGTTTCGATTTAATATTCTCCTCATTACTGATATCTAATGCAGACGAGCCTTGAGGTTTACTTAAAACATATGTGATCTTAATTTGTTTTTACTGAGCCACATGTTTTCACTCCCTGCATCATTCAATTAGCTTTTTTTTTAATCATGTGATCAACAAAAACTTAATGCTATTTTTAAGCATGGTAGAAAAGTGAAAAACATATTTACTGTAACTACAAAGTAAGATTAGTGCATAACCCCTTGCAAAAATAACCCTTATACGTGAGAACCGACATGAAAATGACATTTCTCTGCAATAGGGCTATTTAAAAGGCTGCAGTGTTGATCAAACATCATCCTGGGATTTCAGTGTTTAGAGTCACTTACCTTCATTTATATAAGGCTCTAGATGAGAATGAGGCTCTGCAAACATATCAGAAGAAATGGGTCCTGATTCCCTATCAGATTCCATTGACTTATGTCTGATTGACACCAGGGTAAGTCAGAGCAGTGTCTGACCCAGTCCATTGGAGAATGTGGGCTCTGTGCAGTCACATTCAGAACCAGGGCCCAGTTCCTGGGTCTCTGCGGTCCCAAGGGAATCTGATCTTTGAAACACTTTTTTTTTTTTAAATTTGCTTTTGCCATCAGGAAACTCTTCCCTTAGTTACACTCAGAACTCTTCGTCCTTCTGCTCTTGCAGGCCTGTGGAACACGGGAAGGGACTTGCTTGACCATTGATGGAGCAGAGATAGACTAAACCGAGGTTATGCCACCTAAAGGTCTGTGTCTCCTTTATGCCAAACACTGTGTTTGTTGGCCTGGCAAGTTGCAGGTGGCAGCAGGGGCCAGCCAGTCTGTTTGGTTGGAATGACAGGCCTCCAACCACCAGCCAGTGGCAGAGAGACTGTGCCAGGCTCCGGACTGGACGTGTCAAGGAAACCTGACCTCTGGCGGCTGCTCGCTCCAAAGAGAGTCTCAAGCAACACGGAATGTGACAGAGCACGAAGGAAATCCTGCTGCTGCCACATGCTGCATTCTTTAATCTCACACATGTGGTTTATTTGCAGTGTGCGAAGCCTCTAGCGTGTGGGTGACTGTTAACCACAAGTACCAGCATTAATCTCCTGCTTCGGGGCCATTTACTACAGCCTACAAAAACGCTTCAGAATTGGACCATGTTGAAAGAAGCTGACAGTTTGGTTGTTTTTTTGTTTGGGGCGCCTCTGAGAAATCTGTGCGAAGGTAATAAAATCCCAGGGGACGTCCGTCCTCCAGCCCAGAGGTCCCAGCCCTGCGACTCAGGCCAGAGGGCTTAGTCCATGCCGCAGACTCCTGATGCTGGGCTTTGGCCTCCCCATACCATGCGGTGCCACTCCATACCTGGCTCCCAGGGACGCCCTGTTACGTAACTCTTTATCCCAGAACAGTTTGGCTCTCAAGGGCCAGTCTGAGGGGAGAGATTACACCCTTCGAGTCCTGCCCCCCCACCCCTGAGTATAGAAATTACAAACACAAAACAAGTGAAAAGAACATTCGGGTTGCAAAGTCAAACATTCAAAAGAGAGGAAATGCATCCCCACCCTTTCCCCACCCCCATTTTTCATCCCAGTCTTAGTCTTCCCCTTGTTCCTTATCCCACCCCCATCTCCTTCTCTCAGTGCACCCCCCCACAAAAGGCTTTCCATCCCAATCCTTGCCCCCCCCCAGGCCCAGCTCCTCACCCCTCTGCAGCCCCCTCCCCCCCCCAATCCCAGTAGGGAGCAGTCGTTGCAGGGAAAGTCCTGCTCAGCCCCTGCATCCCTGGAAGGGAGCATGCTCAGTTGCTCTGGGAATGGCCCATGCGCAGTCTGGTTGGTACTCAGGAGCTGTGAGAGGATGGCGCTTGCTCAGTCTAGTGGGGTCAGCAGGCAGGAGCTGTGGGGGTGGCCATGCTCGGGGAGTGGTGATTCTGGCATCCCTTGACGCTCCTGGGGGCCATCAGGAGCGGTTGGAGTGCACAATGCCCATCAAAGTGCCTGGGGTCTAACAGGGCATTGTGGACGGTCACACAGCTTCTCGCAAAGCCACATGCACTGAGGGTTCGTGGAGGTGACCATCTCCTACACAGGTGCTCTAATATGCAGGGGGCGGTGTGAGCTATCCAGGCTGGGAGGAGGGAAGCAGAGTGGCTGGAAGGGGTGGTCCCTTGATCTATGAAGGTCCAGGCAGGGCGGAATTACCAGGAGGAGCTGGTGGTTGCTCACGTGTCTGAGCTGTTTCTGTGACACTCCACAGTGAAAATTGCAGCCCTGAGCACGTGCCTGGTGCCCTGCAGGGGCTGGGTGACTATGGCATGACCAGCAGCCCCTGCAGCAAAGTGCTGTGCATCATATGGCAATGAGCGAGAACAACAGTGTGGCCCAGCAGTATCTCTGTGCAGTGCAGGGCCGGCTCCAGGCACCAGCTTGGCAAGCAGGTGCTTGGGGCGGCCACTCCAGAGAGGGGCGGCAGGTCCAGCTGTTCGGCGGCAATTCGGCGGACGGTCTCTCACTCCCGCTCGGAGCGAAGGACCTTCTGCCGAATTGCCGCCGCAGATCGCGATTGTGGCTTTTTTTTTTTTTTTTTTGGCTGCTTGGGGCGGCCAAAACCCTGGAGCTGGCTCTGGTGCAGGGCCAGCTCCTAGCCCTCTGAGCACCACTCACTTTGCACCAGTGTTTCATGCTTCACTTTGGGGGTGATCGGGGACACTGGGTTTGTGCATTGTGTCTAGCTGTCCGGGGCAGAGGAGCCGACCTATGGAAGCAGCTCCATGTACAATATCTAGGGCATTGCTCACCTGTCTGGCGGTGCAGCAGGAACAGTGCCCGACCCAGCCATAGGGATTCAGGGGAGAAGATTCCCAACATGAAACCTGAGTGATGGGAGGGCAAACCTCCCCCATCCTGGGTTAGAAAATAGCTTTGTTCCCCCAGCAGAAAATCTCTGCAGGAAATGCCATCAGATCCCACTGTGGGAGTGCTTGTCTCTGCAGCAGAGCAGAGGTCAGGCTAAGCATGCCTAGCTGGGAGAAGCTGGATCTGATTCTAATTGTGGGGCACTGCACTGTACATCTGGGTCAGATACGTAAGCATAAATCATCCATTGTGTTGCAGAACCTAACTCAGCCGGTGCAGCTGGGCTCTTCTGCAGCTCCCGGCGGGGACACTTGGCAATCACCTGGTGTCCTGGAGACTGTCTAACCTGCACATCCGTTGTTCTGGGCAGGGTCCAGCCTGCCAAAGGTTAAGGCTCATTCGAATCAGTCTTTTTGGTTTAGCTTCATTTCAGGTTTCGTGATTTCAATTATTGCTGCGTGAAATGACTTGCAGGCACTGGAGGTGGGGGCTGGAGAGCCGGGGGTGAAGTGTGGTTGTCCCAGATGGGAGCTAATTGGAAGCCCAGCTGCAGCAAGTGCCGAATGGCTCTTTAAAGGCTGTAGGATTCTGTCGCTCCCGAGTTGTAAACATTCTGCATGAGGCTGGTGAGCTGGAGAGTGTTACCAGTAGGTGGGGGAGGAGGCTGATAGCAGGTCTCCCATGTCTCTTGTCTGTCCTGGGTTATCATCAGCTGAGCTCAGGGTACAGGCCCCACTCCTGCTGTCCCCTCCCCAACTGACAATTCAGCTTTGATTGGAAATCAGAATGCTCTTACTTCAGTTTGCTGACAAAGCCGATTAACTGCAGGGAAATGTGAGAATTAATTAATGGGGAAAGGAGGAGGATCGGATTGCATTTACCACCTGGAATGTGGGTAGTCAACTGGACTGGAACCTTCGCTTCCAAAGCAGCAATGGTGAAATTGCCAAATGCTGCTAAATGGAGACGTGCGAGTGTGCCAGGCATGTCCTCCGGTGCCACTGGCTCCAGGGTCATTCATCTCCAGGCACTGTCTCTGATATGTGAAGTCACCAAAGGATTTTACAGAGAGAGACCAGCATAGGTGGAAAGACTGTTTTCCCCTTCCTCTGAGCTAGCTTCAGTCCGTGGGGACATCGCTCTGAAGGGGTGCTGCGACCTGTGTGCTGAATTGCAGAGACATCGGATATACTGCATTTATCAGGCACCTTTCACCACTTCACCTGAGATCTCGGCAAGGTCCTGAGATATTGACTTTAAAACTGGGACATGTGTCTGAGTAGTTTTCTGTGAGGCCCTTTGTCTCGGTTGGTTATGCACAGACACCAGTGCCGAGGGGGTGCTGATTCTATAGCATTGTACACCTGCTTTGCACTGGCAAAAGGACTGGGCAGGCTGACAAAGATCGAGGCCCATGGAGGTTATGGAAGGGCTTGATCCTGCACAAGGCAGGTGCACATCACAGGCGTACATACAAGGGCGCCTGAGGCTTCCTTCAGCCTAGTGCTTCACCTTACATACACTCACACGTAGCCTCCATCTGCACTGAAACGTACCATCCTTGGGCCCCCTGCTCTACACATAAGAACATAAGAGCGGTCATACTGGGTCAGACCAAAGGTCCAGCTAGCCCAGTGTCCTGGCTTCCGACAGTGGCCAATGCCAGGTGCCCCAGAGGGAATGAACAGAGCAGGTAATTGTCAAGTGATCCATCCCCTGTTGCCCATTCCCAGCTTCTGGCAAGCAGAGGCTAGAGACACCATCCCTGCCCAGCCTGGCTAATAGCCATTGATGGACCTATCCTCCAGGAACTTATTTCGTTCTTTTTTGAACCTTGTTATGGTCTTGGCCTTCACAACATCCTCCACACAACAAAGGACAGGACCGAGGCCTGAAGTGTGGCAGTTAAATTCAGTGATACTTTCCAGAACACTGTAGAGCTTGGGAAGGGATTGAAACCCACCTGCTTCAGGGCACAAACCAACCTCTCATTATTGGGGGTCAGGAAGTAACTTTGCTTGGGGGCAGATTACCCCACATCTGTCTACTGCAGGGCGCTTGCACCTTCCTCTGAAGCAGATGGTCCTGGCCACTGGACAAGATGGATCCCTCTGCTGATCTAATCCGGCTAGTCCAGTGTTCCTCTATTTGAAAGATGTGCAACATTTAATATGCTCAGTTATGAAATTAGGGTGATTTTTAAGTAGACATTAATTATTCATAAATAATAAACAATTTGAGCTCTCTGAGTCTATCACCGGCAGGCAGGTTTTCTAATCCTTTAATCATTCTCGTGGCTCTTCTCTGAACCCTCTCCAGTTTGTCGACCTTCTTCTTGAACTGGGGGCCCCAGAACTGGACACAGGATTCCAGCAGTGCCAAATACAGAGGTAAAATAACCGCTCTGCTCCTACTCGAGAGTCCCGTTCATGCATCCCAGGATCACTTTAGCTCTTTTGGCCACAGCATCACATTGGGAGCTCAGGTTCTGCCATTATCCACAATGACCCCCACATCTTTTTCAGAGGCAATAAATAGCACTTTGAGATCAGTCTAAATGAACTCAAATCCACTCAGAATGGCAGCTGTGGCTGTCATGGTACTGTGCAGCCTTTCCCTGCACTCACATGCAAAGGTGAATGCGAAGGACAATTCTCATCCATGGATTAAGTTTTTAAAACCCATCTACATGAAAGAGTTAGAGCAGCACAGCCTGCAGTTCCCAGCTAACAAGGAGACCTGACAAATGCTAGCTCCCTATTTCTTTATCAATGACTTCATTAAATAGAGGCACAAAAACCTCATCTGAGAGGTCTCCCCTTCCCGTACAATAAGGAAGGATAAATAGAAATTAAGGGAAGTTCAATAAGCAGTTGATCTGGATGCTTCTAAGGTGAATGGCATGTGAATTACTGAACGCTGGTAAAACACTCCATCCATTACAGGTCATGAGAGCAGAAGCCAGTCTCTGTGCAGCACTGACATGTTTTAAAAATAAGAAAGCTCTGCGCTGCAATGTTTCCTATTCAGTCCTGCATTCCTCTAGGCAAGGCTATGCCTTTGGTGACCCCAGTGGTTCATGGATCTGCCCCTTCCTGCTTTCAGCCCTTTGTCCCCAGGCTGAGCCAAAAGGAGTCTCCCATCCTCGTGCAAAAGACACAAGAAAGGTCTCGTGATGCGTGTGCAATATCAGCACTCCGCTGTCTCCAAAGGAGTCAGACCCACCTGGCTGACTTGTCTTTGTGGGTGGATGCCAGGAGGCCAGGGTCCATGGAACCTCATGGTACAAGTAGGTGAGATGCTCCATTGGCAGCACAGCCCTAGGCCAAAGGCCTTGGCTGGGGTCAGGAATCGCAGCCCTTCCGAAGAGGCAGCTATTTGCAGCAGGATGAGGAAATAACTCTGCAGAGTGTGAAATTGAATCATCGGCACCCTGAGCAGTGTCAAGACCTTAGGAGCACTTTGTGAGTGAGAGTTTCCTCTGCCAGGAACACAGTGCTCACTCGCAGCAGGATCCCAGCCTCTCGCTGCCACGGCCTGGCCTGACGCCTGCTTTCAGCTCGCTGGAATGAGCACAAATGGGCTCCCCCAGCACTCAGCTCTGCGCTCCCCTAATTCCCCACCCTGGGATTGGTAATGAGGTGAAACTCCCCTGTGCAGAGGGCCAGCAGGAGGCCTAGCTACCCCTGGAGTGCCACATTAGTCATTTCTGCCATTGCATCTCACCGAAGCCATCACACCACTTGTGGCCCACTCACACGGTGTGTGCACCACATACGTCTCACAAAACCCGTGATTAGCATCCAAGAGGCTGATCAGGACTCAGGGAATCCACAGGGCTAACACGACGATCCTCATCTGCAAGGAGAGCAGGATTTAATGGGCTCTGTTTGCTGGGAGGGCTGCTGGCCATGGGGGGAGGCTGGGGAGTGGGCATGCTCTGGACAATCACACAGGTGTGACCCCATTCAAAACAAGCCAGTCACAGGACGGAGCTGCAGATGCTGGTGAGGTTGGGTGTTGTCTATTGTCACCCAGCTCACATCTGTCGAGAGCTGGCCACAGCCCCCCATGGAAACCTTTGCTTTAACTCAAGAATCTCGCTGTTGCCCCAAAGGGCTGGTTCACCACAGCCAGGATTTGGTGTCATTCATCAAGTCGCTAGACAATCTGTCTCTCTCTGGGGATTAGACTCCAGGAAAGTCTGAGCCTGTTTGGTTTCGAAAGGCAGGAGTTTCTCGGTGACTTTGAAGAACATCGATCAATTAACTTTTCCCACTCTCCCATAGGGCTAGGCTCCGGTTCTGCTGGGCGGATCACACCACAGGCAGGTTGCGGGGTTCTGGATTAGTTAATAAACCATGACATTCCAGCAGCTCAGCTCTCCTAGGCAGCAACCTAGTTTTGAAGCCTCTGCAATTCCCAGAGTGCCCAGCCCTTCCTCAGACAATGCCCAGCCCATTCTGCATCTCTTGGAAGGAGCAGGCAGGAGGCAGGATGCTCCTCTCGCTTCAGATCGTCTTTGACCTGCAGGTTGTAAATTGCCCATTGTGGCATTGCTGAGAAACTGCTTCCTCTGCAGGCAGTGCAGGGATCCAGGCCAGCTGTCCCTGCTGCATATAGCGGGATCCACTGGCTTCTACAAAGTAGTGATCTTTATAGATGTCTGCCAGAATGCCGCCAGAACCCCAAACCTGAAGTCAAAATACAGATGACCCAGGGACTTGCTGTTGGGGATCAGAAATATTCTTCTCTCTCCTTTATTTTGCTCTGACTGGAGTTTCGTCCATTCCCACTCCCCTACACTCTGCTCTAGCTTCCATTCTTCTCTGAGATCTCGGCTTTGCAGTGTTCAGCCCTGGAGAGCCGGACTGGACTCCCCAAGACCTGTCCTGGGCTGGCCATGTGGGGCCTTTCATAAAAACACTGATGCCTAAGGCAAGAGCAAAAGCAAAGTAGGGACTTCTCCTGGTGTTATTTGGGATCCAAGCAACAAGCAATGTGCTCAGCCCAGTTACTGCACTCCCCATGCCACTAGCTTAGGGTGCCTGTATCACAGAGCTATGGAAAGAAGGGTGGGGAGGTAGTTTGGACAAGAGATCCAATAAACGACGCCGGAAGCGCGAAGGAGCTAATGTGAACTTCACTTTTTTACCATGTACTCCCACAAGCCCGCTTTGTGACTCAGGCTTTGGGGTGTGAAGTAACATACCCTATAATAATACCCTGCAATGACCCTTATAATCATTAATGCTGACCAGGAAAGTACAGGGAATAGAGCTGGACGGAGAAACTTGGACAGGATCATGCTCTGTCACAATGTGCGGCTCCATCCAAATCACAATACTTTGCAAAATCAGGTTAATTTCACTGGGATTTGGGTTTGGAAGAAGACTTGGGGCAGGGGGGACCGTGCTGAAATCTGATGGTTTGACATTTTTGGAATGAGAGGTTTTGATTTTTTATTTTGAATTTTTATTATGTCTAATATCATATGATACAAACTTTTTAAAAAAGTTGAACTTGAAACTAAATATTTTGATTTAGATCGACTTGACACTGGTTTTTTCCTGAATTTTCCTTTGCAGGGAATTTTGAAATCATTGGGTTTGGTTCCAATTGGGAATGAAGCCAAATTTAAACAACTCTAAATCCTTTGGGAAATGGAACGTCCGTCCCCTGCACAGCCCTGGGAGATAAAACCTCCTGCTTCCGGGTAGAAACCTACCCCAACTTTTAGAGGTTAGAATAAGAACTTCATGGGGCAAATTATCCCACCTCTGCCTGCTGTGAGTCTGATCCTGTCTGGCAATTGAAAAAGAAAGATAATACTAGCTCCATGTGAGAGGCTTAAGATGTGGGGCAGCTGGGACATGACCTTCCGTTTGCAAGTCTTCAGTTTAGATGAGGGGAAAATTCATGGCTTCCCAATCCTGCCTTCAAGGGACTCCCATCCTAGAACTTCACACTCATGGCCTGACCATGCCAGCGTCTTTTAGAAATATAGGCTTTAATCCTAGCCTCCATTGCATGTATCTCAGGCCAGGACTAAGCCCCACGTTCTCCTGCCTTCGAGATCTACTGGGCTTGGGTCTGACTCTCTGGGACCAGCATGTTTTCTCTTCAAATAAAATTAATATTGAACACTTGGTTAGGGCATAGCACAGATACTGCACTCACGGGGGCCCAGTGTACCTATCCATTGGGGAAACGAGTCACCTATACCTGGCTGCTAGGAGTTGGAGCTGGAAGCCCTGGTTGCAAGTGACTTGGTTATGAGGAGTTGGCCCTGGCTGCACGTTACCTGGGCATTAGTGATATTTATCAGCTTGTTAGGAGCAGACAGCGCATCATAAAAGTATCCAAAATAAACACTTTTTTTATTTTTATTTTTATTTTATTTTAGTTTTTTGCAAGTTAAGCTTTTCTGCTCCAACCAGGAACAGATGTCTGAACCGGCTGATGAATTGGAAACATCTGAAACAACTTTCCAAGCTGAAGTATAATAAATATACCTTTCATCACAACCTCTGCACGGGGGTTTTAAAGGCACTGTGTTCAGTGGGCCCAGGCTGGAGAAGCATTATGACAAATGAACCCAATTACAGTCCCTGGGTCGAACAGCTCACTGTTCGAGTGACTTTCCCAGCACCCCAGGTATCTCCTTTAGAACCTGGACTGGGGCCTTGGCCTCCTGCCAGCCTTCCCCAGATCTCTGCTCTTTGGCCTGATGATGCCAGCCTCTGCTCTGGGGGAAGTGAGGTGGGAAAAGCGAAGCTCCTCCTTCGGGGGGCCGTGTGTTAGGAGACGCACCTGAGCGCCCAGTGCAGCCGGATTCTCCTCTCGCTGCGCTCGCTGCTGCACTGGAGTCTGGGGTGTCAGTCTCATGTGAGAGCAGCATGGAAATCAAGCCCGAGATGCCTTCCAGGTTGTGGGGGCTGAATAGAAAGGAGGAACCACTGGGCTGATAAGGATGGATGAGGCACAGTCTCTCCCCATGATGCCTGTGCGAGACTCTAATATCCCCATACCACCTGCTGTAGAGACTTGTGATGCTGGGGCCAGTCATACGCTAAAGAATGACACTTTGTAATGTATGTGTCATGTCTGTATCCTCTGGTTTTCACAGCTGTATACGCAGGAGAACTGACAGGGAAGCTCAGAGTTTGAAGAATCTGCTCACCGACCCTTCAGTCCCAAGCACAGGGCCAGGTCCTGATGTCTCAGTGGAAACTGATGATGCTAATTCCCTTCCGAGAGGCACTCAGCCCTTCCCAGGACTGGATCCCTCCCCAGGACACAGCGGGAGCACTGCAGGGCAGCACATCCTTTGCTGGTTGTGGATGTTCTGTTTCTGGTTTTGGCAGCTTTCACTTCTGGACGGGAGAGAAACAATCAACAAAGCATCGTAGTGGGCTAGTGCGAGAAACATCTCAAAGCCAGGGCGGACTTTCTGGCAAAGTTAAAATGGCCATTATTCTTGCTGTTGATCTCACAACCTGTGTAGCTGAGACTCTTTCAGCAGGAATCACCAGAGGGAGTTTATTTTTCCATGTCCTCGCTCGGTTTATTCCACTTAGCAAAGTCAGATTCTGTTCGTTTCTTTTAAATCACATTTATTTTGCTTTGGGAAAATAAAAACCAACTTTCCCCCTCAAAGTTAATGTGGCTTGTACAGGATTTGAGGGTCAAATTTTCAAGCAGGAATGCAGTTGTGCATCCGTAATGTGTACAAGTACTGGCAGGTAGCAGCTGGGTATTAGGACATGCACCTGTGCTCAGTAGGCAGAACTAGTACAGGTGCTCGCGATGGGAGCCTAGTCGGTGTGCACTAAGGGTGAAATTCACCCCAGGCAGAATTTATGGACGACTTCAGTGCCACTAAAATCCTCCCAATAGAGTTCTGTTGGACTCGGCATTCACTGGCAACTTGAGTGAAGCTTTGGCCCTTAAAGTGACCACACAGAATCACCCAATCATAGAACTGAATGGACTGGAAGGGACTTCAGTAGGTATCTGTGCCCCTGCCTGAGTTGGGCTGTGAACCCCCCTTGTTCTGTCACTTCCATACACCCTCCCCCCACGCCCCTTCATTTCCCTTCTTTCACAGTTTTCTGTAAAGACCTTCCTCTCCCCACCCCCCCAGCATGGAAGCCCAGGGACACGGGTGAGTGCTGGGAGGTGGGTGGGCTAGGCTTAGCATTAGTTTGCTGCCCCCCACTTGTCAGCGCCTATGTTGTGCAAAGCCAGTTAGCACCCGGAGTGATCCCTGCCTGCAGCAATCAGCATTTAAAATGCCACGTTTCCCTGGTCTCACTGCGATAATCCAGCCCCTACTGGCCCCTGGGTTGCTGCCAGGTGGGGGCACTGCCCGGGCCGGCCATGCCTTGGATGGTAGAGTGTGTTCTTTGCAGCCAAATGGCAGGAGACTCAATTCCTCTGGCTGCTTCCAGGGCTGAGGACAGGGATTCCCCTCCCCTACCCCGTGAACAAAGCCGTTCCTCATCAGGGCAGCCTTCGGAAGCCCAGGACTGCTGTAAGGAGCCTGGGAGTTGGTCGGCTCAGCCCCTTCCCCAGCTCCCTGTGGGTGTAGATAAGATAAATAAGAGCAAGCACAGCCCATTATGTAAGGTTCCTTTTCCATTAATGCTTCCCAGCTCTAGGAGTGTCCGGTGACTTACATTTTCCAAGAGCAACATGCATTGCTGTCACGGATGGTGCAGTTCTGTGCACTGCTGGGGATAAGGTTTGCTAGGGGAACTGCTAAACAGGCACCCGGGGAAAAGAAAAGGCAAGGCTCTGTATTGCAACGGCCTTTATTTTCCTGCCTGGGGCCATTAGGTAGTGCCCGTAAGCAGGTAGCGGAAGGGTGGAGATGCATCGCTTTCGGTGAAGTGGTGAGTATTGTCACTATTCCCAGCTCCCATCCCAAAGAAACCCTCAGCATATCACTCTCCTAAACACCTTTGGGGAGGGAGAGCCTGTCATTCTGGAGGAGTAGAAGGGATGGGGA
Organism: Emys orbicularis; assembly: GCF_028017835.1. NCBI lineage: Eukaryota > Metazoa > Chordata > Testudines > Emydidae > Emys > Emys orbicularis. The sequence goes on along the minus strand of NC_088705.1, from coordinate 1,772,303 downwards.
AGTAGTTTGGAGTTCTGACCATTCCCCATTGGCTCAGAACCGACTTCTGAGCCTAGCCTTGCAAAGACAGAGACATGTGAAACCCTGCTGCTGTGTGGTATCTGTACAGGCCCCCTCCTCCCCCCCCAAGGCATCCTCTGACAGCCAGCAGGACAATCTGAATCACTGTCCCCAGCGGCTCAGTGGGTAACTCTTGATTAATCTATGTAGCAATTCCATTTGGCTCTAGCCACAAGTGCAGGAATTAAACAAGGGAGCCTACAAAGGACTCTGCCACCATCCAAGACAAGTCACTCTTGCTGCTCTCTCAGAAGAACCTGGGGATAATAAATGGAAGCTGTTGTTGTCTGCTCTGTCTCTAAGGTGCCACAAGTACTCCTGTTATTTTTGCTGTCTGGTTAGAGCTTTAAAGAAATCAGAAACAGCCACCCAGGTGGGTGCCTGGGATCTGAATTTCTCGCTGAGTGTCAGACCACCATGGGCAGAATGCAAATAACCCTGTGGACTAATTTCTCCTAAACCCGCTCCAGACGAAATCTCCCCACCCTCCAGACAGTACCACGGGGCCTTGTGCCACTAGGAGTGGCAGGCACATGGTGCAAACATGCTGCTGTGTTTGGCCAGTGAGTGAAACCTGATAACCAGCAGCCTCCACTCACTCCTGCTGGCTGTTAAACACAATTTGCAGCATTAGAAACAGCAGCACCTACGCTGCAAAAGGCTCATAAAATTAACCACCAGCCCTGATATGTTACTAAGTGAAAATACGCTTCCTCGCAGCCCGGGGTGAGTCCTGGGTGGGAAGGAGGTCAGCTCGTCCCTTTGCCAGCTCCTCTCCCTACCCAGCTGGAGTCCCCTTAGGGCTTGTCACACGGAACAAACAGTCTCAAGACACTGATGCTGAACGTTCTAGTCCTGCCCATCCGCCCCGGGCAGAGGTGATGGACACACAGTAAGGGACTGTGAGACAAAGGACGAGAGCCAGGAGGGGGGTTTATCCCCCATGCTACGGATTGGAAAGGGAGGCACCAAGTGACCTGCCCAAGGAATTGACCTTGTTCTCTAGGGCCTTACCCGCCAGAGCATCCTTCCTCTTTACATCCCAGGCTGCCAGGCTTCTGGGTGTCGCGGTGCGTGGGAGGCTGTGCTGTGCACTTGGTGCTGGCGCAGGGTCACAGCCACTGCCCCACCGCTCCAGGAACAGTCATTGCCTCCTGCAAACCCAGAAATCAATCAATGCTCCAAGGAGCTCAGATGCCTCATCGCATTCTCTGAGCAGGACAAGCCATTAAAACATGACTCACAAACAAACCAAACACCTTTGGTGCCTCCACTTTCCAAAGCTCAAGGAGTCGGCCAACGTGTAGGAGCCGTGGGCAGCGCTCGGCTGGCTCACAGACGTCTGTCCCTGGATAGTGATGCTCTTGCACATCCATAAAACAATGGTGAATTTCTGAAAAGGAAGCAGGAGCAGGGATTAGTTTCCCCCCTGCCCCCCCAGCTGCTTGGCTGAAGTTCCTTGGGGTCTGTTCTCTAATCTGCATCAGCACTGATGGGAGTCTCTCGTGTGAAGGCTCTAGACTGGAGAATAAGGCCCTTTTGGTGATCACTGATGTGAAACAGGCCCACAGCGTATCCTGAGGCATCCAGGTGTAGTGGGGAGACATGGTAGCCGAGCTGTCACTTCCCAGAGAACAGGGGACTCTGCACCCCCCACTAGTTAGACCAGGAGCATCTGGATCCGGTCTGCCTTGCATTTTAAGGACTGAATTCCACTTCTGCTTCCTTGCTAGGGAAAACAGTGCTCTACTGCATTCCAGTGCGGGACGGGGACCCTGGCAAAGGCCCTCAAATCCAACCCCCTTGAGCAGCAGGTTTGGAGAGTGGCTGCCCTTTCTGAATGAAATCCAGCAGAGTTAGGCAGGAGAGACCAGAAGCTCAGGGGATTCTGTATGACACAGGGGGATATTGCTTTTGGAACTGTCTGCCTGTAGTATATAATCCTTCCTGTGAGTCACTAATCTGGTGAAAGCCTCCATGGGAGGGGAAGCTGCTCTGATCTTTCATGTGGTTTGTGTGCTTTGAGATTTCCTGGTCTGTATTCCTTCAGAATGGCTTTTGGAGCTGCTGTGGACTGGGCTACAGCACCAGTTAAGAGAGGGGGAAACAGTACGTCCCACCCAACTGCCAAAGGGGAAAATGGGACAAGAAAAGAAAACCCCAAAGCATTAGGCAGTATCTAGGCTGGCTGGTTTGCTGTCTTTGCAGCCACGGGAAATGCCAGCACATAATGGACAAAACCAGTGCAAGTTAAGGGAACAACCAACCAGGCTTCCAAGCAAAGGCTAGAACAAGCAACACGAGTTCTGAAACTCACCCCACTTTGTTAAGCCAGGCTCCAGGCATTCATTTGGCCTGATTCTCATTCACACTAACTCCCTCTTGGGGAGTGTAAAGGGATCTGAAAGTGGCATTAATGTAAAAGTGCCTTTACATAAATGAGAATGAGGCCCAGGATCCTGATGGGAAAATCCTACAGAACCAAATGAAAAGAAATGACCTTTCTGTGGTTAAAAAAAAAAAAAAAAAAAGGCACCAGGCAGACACAGTGAGATCCTTTCCAAATTCGAGTGAATACTTGTGGAAAGTTCTCTGTAGGATTCATCCTGGTCTGGGTCACCAGCCGGCACCCCGATGTACTGGTGACGGGTGAAGAACAGAAGGGGTGGAGCACTGGTTCGGATAATCACCCCAAAGTGCTGCCTCTTGCACCTTTGAAAGGAGACTGAGATTCTACGGCGTGCCTGAAGTCGTGCTACTTAAAGGCTATGTTCTCGTCCAGTGTCCCATGCTAAGGGAGATGGGGCCTGGTAGCAGATTATGGAGAATTTATAAGGCCAACTCAGGATGCTGGGTGGGGGCGGGTGAGTCAGTAGGCCATGCTCTTTGCATTGAATCAGCAATGAACTTATGTTCCAGGATGGTGCCAAGAAGCCATGTGCAGATGAGCCAGCACCTTGAGTGCTTAGGTCTTTTGCTCAATGACCATATATCAGCTCTGCTAATTACCTTCTGCCTACCTACATTCCAGTTCCTTCCTTCCAGTTTCATTTGGGCAAGTCAGACTTCGCTCCCACCCCAAAGCATGGCACAGTGTTGCCGGTGAAAAATAGCTGTCTTGTTTCTTAAACCATAGCTGTATGTTGTTGGTGAGTGAAGTGAAGTGAAGTGAAGTGAAGTGAAGTGCTTTGTGCTCCATTGTGATGGTGGCTGAAAAACAGAATAAAAAAAATACAAAATTGGTAGAACATTATTTTAATTTTTCTTCTCTCCTGCCCCCCAGGTGTTGAAAAATATCAAAATTCTTCACTGAGCTCTAGTCCTTCAGGAAGGAAGGCCCTGTGTGTGTAAGTTACACAGCACACACGCACGCACAGACACACACACACACACAGAAATATTGTTGTCTCCTTGGCTGAGTGGTAGCTGAATTTCAGGGCCTTGCAGGTCAGGTTTCCGTTTGGCGCAGAAAGCCATGGCACAGAGTCAGAGAGTTTCTCAGTGTAATTTGTTTATTTACTCATTGTACCCAAGGCCTGTTTCCTTAACCGGCAGCAAGGACACATTCTATGCAGGCAGCTCCGCTTTGCAGGAATCCCAGGTAAAGAACCACCCCCCGTCCCAAAAAGCAGCTGTTCTTGGTCCCTACTTGTCTGCAGGGTTTCACTCGAACTCACAGCTGAGCACAGACTGCTTTCTTCCAAGGACGCAGCACCCCCAGCTGTCTGGATGCCGCAGGGCAAGCTGTTCCAGCCCTCAGCCCCTGAATTTGAAACCGAGAGGGCCTCACTAACTCCACACCCTGTCTCTGTCTGTGTGATCTCACCCTCTGGCCCCAAGTGCCAGCACCCTCCCATGTGTGCGGCCATTAATGCCAGGACATTAACACCTCCTGGAAGAGTGCAATGTCTTAGGGGGAGTCTTTCCGGTGAGGGCAGTGAGTTCTGGATAAACTCTTTTGTGGCAGGGCCTGGCTTTTCTGTTGTGTACGTACAGCATCTAGCACAATAGGGGCCCAATCTTGGGCCCCTCTGCATGCTGCTGTTATAATACAAATGTTAAATAATCCAGCTAATTATCAAATTATGATAATTTAGTTATCATAGACATCAGATCGATCATAGACTGATATTGTCCAAAAGGAAGGTCAATGATTCTACCATCGTACATACGCTGCATTCTCCTGTCTGCTTGTCGCCGTCAGCATTGGACAAGGCTGTGCTAGTGCAGCAGAAATATGTTGTTGGAATGCTGCATGGGATAACGAGACAGCCAGTCCTGGGAGGTGCATGGCGAATTCTCTGCACACAGTGCTGAAAACCTCCCTTGCATGGCTGATTTCCTCCCAACGCACCCCAAGCCTCATGAGGCTGAATTCTTTCTCATTCTTGACCCTGTGATTGGCCTGTGAGAGTGGGTAATTCATTCTGAAAAGCCCTTTCTCTGGCGTGACTGCCTGCCGCTGGGCCAAACGCAGGGGAAAGGAGAGATTCCTTTAAACCAAATCAAAACTCAGTTATCTGATGTGCTCTATCAAAGGTTGCCAGCTCCCCAGCACCACAAGCGGCCTGACATTTTCAAAAATGTAAAATGGTTTCATCGGGACCCTGGCAGAGGGAAGCAGGCCTCTGCTGCAAGAGTAATTAGATCAATGTGGAGCGCAGCGTTTGTTTTCGTTAGACCATTTCAGTTCCAATGAAGGAGCGAGGCCCCGTCCAAAAGCGGCTGATGAAAACTGACTTGATCTGAAGTAACTTTCTCATTTAAAAGAAAATATTTTTCCTTTAACTTTCCTCCTCCCCCTGCCAGCGAGTTTAGGGTTTCATAAAGCCCGAGTGGTAATATATTACAAATGTACCTATAATTTGTACATTTGTTTTCATTCAGGCTTTGTGAATTCTCAACAAATTCTTCACTGTGGCCGAGGGAAGGTCCCAAATATGTGTAGGGTTCTGCCCCTCCCACCTCTTATTCTCTCTTTGGCCATTCTAAGAGCAATGCGGTGAGTGAATTGTTCTCCCATAATCGAAATCAACACTCGTCTAGGGCAAACTGGACTTCAGTGAAACCCTGTGATTTATATGCAAATCCTGCCCCTGGGCTGCTTTGGGGACCCGGATCCTCAGCTGGAGTAACTCAGCACAGCTCCATGGACCTCACTGGAGCTATGCTGCCCTATGCCAGGGGAGGCCTTGACTACGAGCTGGGGACACTGCTAGAAATCACACACTCATATTCCATAATTGCAAAGGTCTCCAGAACAATTGTCACTCCTGCCAAGACCATGCTCCCGATTTGACAGGCAGCCCCGCAATGTGATGATTGCGGTCTGACCCTTTGGTCTGACCCTGTACGGCCTTTCTTATGTTCTTATGATGCTGGGGAGCTGAATTAAACTTTTCCTGGGTGCCCTCCCTCGCACAGTAAGAACTATGTGAAATGAACTGGGGATCCCAGGACTGAATGGGCCCAGGAGAGTCAGGACTGGGGCAGGTTGGCAGTGGGCAGCGCAAGCCTGGAGCCACTCTGGCAGGAGAACTGATCAAAAGCAGAGCTGGTCAAAACTCAGCATTTTTGTTCTGTAGGAAAATCCAACATTTAAAAATGTCCTTTCATCCTGAACTGGAATGAAAAGTCCAAATTTCCCACAGAATGAAATTTCCCCCCAAAAAATGCGACTAGGAAATATCAGAATAACCTTGTTGAAATGTTTGGGTTAGATACAGTCAAAGAGCTTAATTCTGACTTCATCATTTTGACTAATATGATATAACTAATGAGAAAGTCAACATGAAGCAAACACCAAATACGTTCCTGCAAAGGATTTCAATGTTGTCAAATCAACACTGAACATTTCAATCAGCTCGAACAAAAAAGGCAACATGTGGAATGTCCGTGAAAAGGCTGGAATGAGATGGTCCATTGGAACCAGCTTTATCCTGGAAGTCACCACCAGCAATTAGGAATCAGAAAAATACAAGCCCAGAAAAGAGTTAAATTTTTCAGCCTGAGTTTGGAGGGTCTCAGGAAGTCTAAATATAAAACTCATCAAGCTAAAACCCCAGTTTCAGCATAGCAGGGACCAGCCAAATAGCATGAAACGTATCTTTTCTCCGAGCATTCCAGAGCCTTTGAAGATGTAATAGAGTGCAGTTCCCGGGCCAGTCCGGTCTTGTTTAGATGATGTGAAACTGAAACTAAGCAAAATCATCCATCTCTGATTTAGTTACATGGTGATTACATGGGTTCTCAGCTGAAAAGGAAACATCGCGGGGGGGGGGTTCTCCGACGTTTGAGCAGTCGCAGCTGTCGCACAAGCTGAAGGCAACTTCATGGGGAAAGAGACAGTTGCTTTTAGTTCAGGTACTTTTGAGATGAAGCTGTGGGGTGCAATTTTCCAAAATGCCTCAGTGACTTAGGAGCCAGGACTTAGGCTCCTAACACCAGATTTTCAAGGGTATTTAGGTGTCTAAAGATGCAGAGGGGCATAATGGGATTTTCCCCAGCTTAGGCACATTTGAAGATTTCAGGAGGCTCCTATCTGCATCTTTAAGCCCCTCAGTACTTTTAAAAATGGGGCTGTTCCAAGCCTTTCTCCCCATCAGGCAAAGGGGGAAATTGAACCTACATCTCCCACATCCCAGCTGAATGCACAAACCTCTGTATACCAGCTGGGCACCTTGTCCTCCTGCTGTTTTGTGTGGAGTAAGGCAGGCACTTAATGCATTTCCCCAAGAAACAGTGTAGGCACCGAAACCACCTGGCTCCAGGTGGCAGGTTCCTGGTTGTGGATCACTAGGTGCCTCTCTGCAGCCTGGATTGAGGCACCTATCTTTGAGAGAGGGGTTGATCTTACCAAACACCCTTCTCATTAGCGTCGCCCATTGGCTGTCTTGGGGGATCTCTGCTTAGCATGCTGGGTTTTGTAGATGGCATTCTAAGGCGCTTGTCTCCGTTTGTTACACAGGGAACCTCGGTGCCGAACACAGCCTTTGTCGATTGCAGTGTTGTTCCTCTGATCTTCTAGGCACCTACAAGCTGGGTTCTGTGATGCTTAGTGTTGCAACACCTTAGGGCAGGGGTGGGCAAACTTTTTGGCCCGAGGGCCACATCAGGGTTCCGAAATGGTATGGAGGGCCGGGTAGGGAAGGCTGTGCCTCCCCAAACAGCCTGGCCCCCACCCCCTATCCACCCCCTCCCACTTCCTGCCTCCTGACTGCCCCCCTCAGAACCCCTGACTCATCCAACCCCCCCTGCTCCTTGTCCCCTGACCACCCCCTCCCGGGACCCCCTGCCCCCTGACCACCCCCCGGGACCCCACCCCCTATCCAGCCCCCCTTGCTCCCTGTCCCCTGACTGCCCCGACCCCTATCCACACACCCACCCCCTGACAGGCCCCCCGGGACTCCCATGCCTATCAACCCCCCCGTCCCCCCCCCAACCGCCCACCCCGAACCTCTGCCCCATCGAGCCACGCCCTGCTCCCTGTCCCCTGACTGCCCCCCGGGACCCTCTGCCCCTTATCCAACCCCCCCACTCCCCGCCCCCTTACCATGTCACTCAGAGCAGCAGGACTGGCAGCCGCACCGCCTGGCTCCGGAGCCAGCCATGCCGCCACGCAGTCTAGAGCACTGGGGCAGGCCGGCGGCTCTCGCAGCTGCGCTGTCCGGCAGGAGCTCACAGCCCTGCCGCCCAGAGCGCTGGCGGCACGGCGAAATGAGGCTGCTGGGGAGGGGGGACAGGAGGGGAGGAGCCAGGGGCTAGCCTCCCTGGCCGGGAACTCAAGGGCCGGGCTGGCCCGCAGGCCATAGTTTGCCCACCTCTGCCTTAGGGCCTCTGTGGATCTGGGCCTGTGTGGCAAAGATGTATCTGGGCTGACATTTTCAAATTGCTCACAGGAGACCTGGCATGAACACAGCCCTTGTTAGTTGCAAACTCCATGGGAGCTCTGCGTACTTAGCTCCTTTGGAAAGCAGCACCCTGCCCCCATGCCTACCTCTCAAGCTCTGGTTCAAAAATGTAACCTTCAAACTTCAAGACCACAAACTAATGACTAGGAGATGGCTGGCGACTGTCCAAGAAACAGGCTTCTGAAAGCCCAAGGAGTTACATATCTTTATTTTTTTTAAAAAAATTCAACATAGCCTCACAATGTCTGAGCAAAAGCTGTGGCAGCTGCTAAAATCTACTGCACATGCAACTGTTCAGAGATATCATCAGTTCCTTCATGATCCAGTGGGGAGGGTTCTCAGATGGAAGACTGATGTTTAATTTTGTGGTCTAGTCAGCAATTTAAATGGAAGAAGTAGAGTATAATCCTATTATTTTCAGACTGAGATGATTGTGAGAAAGGTTTCTTTGATTCAGGAAGCTGCAATATATGCACAAGACTGCTACAGACACACTGTACAGTGACAGTACAGGTTTAAAAGGGCAGATAATTTGTCACAACTTGATCAATAGCCAAGTACCAATGCTTCTGTTTATTTAAAGGGATGCCATCAACTTAAAAGACCACACTTCTCTTTGAAATTTTTGTATGTACTGGTGTTACAAGTACCACCTACAATGATTTAACTGAGATTAGAAAGAATATTTCTCTCTGTTTCTCCCCTCAGCCCATTTGTTTACTTTGTGCTGTTCATTCCACTTTGGCCCTGATCCTGCAAACACCCAACACATGTGCTTACATGGAGTAAGGTCAGTGGAATTACTCACAGGTTTAAAGCTACATAGAGTCAATATTTACTGCTCCCGCTGCTCACATTGTTTCTTTGGGTCTTTCATACAGCGAGAGGGGAAAGAGAAGTATTTATAACAAAAAGAAAATGTTGCTGTAAAACTCCCTGGATTGGCAGGGGACAGGTGTGGTACCAGAAACCAACTCATGTTTTAAAAATGACTAGATTTCAAGCCAATGGTGCTTCTTTAATAGGAACGTTTAGAGTATGATCAACATTTAATAGGATTGTTTCATTGAAGTTGCAGGTCTGAGATGCCAGACGATAGTTGCTGGCCTGGTTCTAAACTGGTGATCCTGCTGGTTTGGTTTCTAGCAGACCTTGGAAAACTTTTCTTTGTTTCATTAAAGTGAAGCATTTTGTTGAGGGACTCTATGTGGGAGCTCTCTGCTTCTCCAGCATGGAACAGGGCATGCAGAATAAACAGGGGCAAAAGGCAAGTGGCATGGACATTTGGATCATGCCAGCAAGTCTAGCCAAGGATCCACAGAACAGTGTGTAAGTCTCCATGGAAATAGGTGTGCAGGGCTGGCCCATTTATTATACCAGCTCATGGCTGCTAAAGGGAAATGAATTTCTGCTGGCAGATGTTTGAATGATGACTTGACATTTCTTCTTGCGAAACGCTGTCAGCGACGGGGCAGCCAGGAATGAGAGCGGCTGACAGAGGGCCTGCTGAAGGTGGCCAAAGAGAAAGCGGATTGGAAAACTCAAGCTGCAGCAAAGCATTAATTTCATTTGCCTCGTCACACCCACAGAGGAGCCTTGTTCCCTGGGCTGTAATCCCATCCAAACCTACCCTGGGCCAAATCCTCAACTGGTGTAAATCAGGGTTGCTCCTATGACTGTCATGGAGCTTTGTCAATGTACACCAGCTGAGGATCTGGCCTGCTCTGTTTGCAGACTGAGGGATCTAAAGCTTTCATTTATTAGGCACTGACCCAGCAACACACTTAAGCAAATGGGCTTCGCTCTGAGCTCCAGGGGACTTTTCGCACACTTAAAGTTAAGCATATGCTTAACTGTGTGTGTGTGTGTGTGTGTGTGTGTGTGTGTGTGTGTGTGTAAGGGAATGTGCAGAACAGGAAGGAGTGGGAAACTAGGATGTACACGCTAGCTACTTTGTACTGCAGAGCTGGTGATGCCAAGCAGCTGTAAGCCGAGCTTAACTGTCCAGTACACGCTGGCTGTTTGGTGCTGCTACAGACAGGGCCGTAGCAACAAAGAACGTGGCCCCCTCCGAACGGTGGCCCCCTCCGAACATATGTCCGGGCGGGGCCCCTTACAATGCAGAAACTGGAATGCGGTATTTATTTTGCCACTTTTAGGGGCCCCCTTCCTTGCGGGGCCCCCTCCGGTCGGAGGGTACGGAGGGCGCTCGCTACGCCTCTGGCTACAGAGCTACATGAAGCAGCCACAGTGTACTGGTGAGTCTGGTCCTTCAATTGAAAATTAAAAACCAAAAAAGATTTACACTCCACCACACTGACCCTGCCCATATCAGATGGCAGCATTTGTGCTCCTGCAAATGGTCTCAAGTAGCCGGACAGTTTTAGCTGGGAAAGGAAAGGAAGTGGAGGGAGAGAGAATTTGCTCTTCCACGCCAGACCATTGTTTTCCCAAATCACCTGTGACAGACCCAGACCAGTGGGGTACAGGAGTCTGGTAGAGGGCAAATATACTGGTCACTGGATGAGTAGTTTTCTGTTCCCTGAGTGACCAGAGCAGGGGCTGCACTAGAGTAATCAGGAACCTGCTAGAACCAGTTAAGGCAGGCAGGCTAATTAGGACACCTGGAGCCAATTAAGAAGAAGCTGATAGAATCAATTAAGGCAGGCTAATCAGGGCACCTGGGCTTTAAAAAGGAGCTCACTTCAGTTTGTGGTGTGAGTTGGAGGAGCTGGGAGCAAGAGGCGCAAGGAGCTGAGAGGGTGAGGGTGTGCTGCTGCTGGAGGACTGAGGAGCACAAACGTTATCAGACACCAGGAGGAAGGTCCTGTGATGAGAATAAGGAAGGTGTTTGGAGGAGGCCATGGGGAAGTAGCCCAGGGAGTTGTAGCTGTCATGCAGCTGTTACAGGAGGCACTATAGACAGCTGCAGTCCACAGGGCCCTGGGCTGGAACCCGGAGTAGAGGGCGGGCCCGGGTTCCCCCCAAACCCCCCAATTGACCTGGACTGTGGGTTCTTCCAGAGGGGAAGGTCTCTGGGCTGTTCCCCAACCCACATGGTGAATCTCTGAGGCAAGAAAATCCACCAATAAGCGCAGGACCCACCAAGATAGAGGAGGAACTTTGTCACACTCCACTTTCATGGCCAAATCCTGCTCTCCCTGGCTGTGGTGTAAATCCAGAGAAACTCCATGGAGTTCAGTGGAGATAATCCAGATTTTCACTGGTGTAACTAAGAGCAAACTGTGGCCCCCAGTGATCAGTCACAGGAAGAGAGCAGTCTTGGGAAAGTGTGGTGTTTGCTGTCCCACACGTACCTGTTTTCAGATGCTGCATGTTGTCTCTGCAGGCAGCAATAGCTCAGGTATGCTAGTCCCAGTTGGATGGCTAGTGTGGGGGTGTGAGAGAGGTGGGAAGATCTTTAAAACAGGACCTGCAGGGATTGGTTTGTATAATTTCTTGTGCCTTCCCTGGTAGTGGAATGGTTCTGCTGATGTAATAGCGAGGTATTCCGTGTGCAGGGTCTGTTTCTAACCCCATAATGACAGCCGCATGCTCAGCGCCTTTGCACAGAACTCAGCCCTCCCGTCAGTCCTTCCATCAGTTCCTTTTCCATTCAGACCTTTGGGGAGTGGTGCAGCCACTCCTGGAATCTTGACGCAAGGCAGCTCCCTGCCCCCTCTCTGTCAGGGAGAGTGTAACTGAGATGAAAATAATGCTGCCAACCAGTCAGACAATGGGGATGAATACAGAGAAACCTCATAGTATTGGACAGAACTGGCTCACAGGATGTGGTTCTCCACAGATGGAACAGAGCAGGGAAGACTGATGAGAGCCGGAGGAAAGCCAGGCAGAGTGGAATCCTCTCTGGTCACCCTGCCATAAATTTGAATAACTCTTTCCATCGGCTCTTGAAGGGCTTCCGCCTTTGGCACAATGCATGCTTGGGGCTCTGTGTCCTCCTGCTGCTGCTCACATGCTAGCAGGGCGGCCTTGCCTCCCCATGGCAGGCTCATTATCTCATTGGGTGAAGTGTCCAATCCAAGAGGGGATCGCCCCCTAGCAGCCATTCTCCTGTGTGCCAGGCACCTCCAAGAACAAAGAACCCCATGGAGGAGAGAAAACCACACCCTAGGAGAGCACGGGTCGATCGAGCCCAGAAACTTGTCTCTGATGGTGGACAACACCAGCTGCATCAGAGGCGGGGGTAAGGAACCCTTCAGTAGGCAGTCCAGGATAACCTGCTCCTCGGGAACTTTCCTCCAAACCCCAAAGGTCAGAAGTTTATATACTCTTGCTCCTTTTTGGCCTTACTGATTAGCCAGTATTCGGGGCCTTGCCAGGTTGTTTCCAATAGGAGGGGAAACTGATTATGTGAGTGCCACAGGGTTTGGGATGCAATCCAGATCAGTGAGGGGCTGTGTCCCCACTTGCCCTGCAATGCTGGGTGCCTTCAGTGCTTTGCTGCTGTAGCTCCCAGCCAGGGATGCTCACACCCAGCCTACCAGCATGCAGGTCACATCCTGAGTCTCTATGTGGTAGGCAGCTCTGACCCTGGCAGCCTGTCTACAGTCTGACTTCCACCAGCCTTGACTACAACCAGCAAGGTGACCCCACCACACCCCAGTCCCAAATCTTCACAAAATCATGTGCTCTGCAATCTCCAACCCTCACCTCGACAGTTCGGAGAAATGAGGTTTGTTTGCCCCTCTAAAAACACAACAGCACATCACAGCTCATTAACTTAACTGGGGTGAATACACCCTTCCCTTGAAACACAGCACTGAGATGGTTACTAATAAAAATAAAACTAGTTTATTGACAATAGGACATAGATTAAGTGATGCCAAGTAAAAGGAATAAAGTCAGAAAGGGTTATAAGGAAATAAAAGTAAAACAATCTAAAAGTCTCAAACTTAATCTAGCAAAGTACAGGCTTTGCTCAAGATGGTTTCTCACATATATTCGGTTTCTGAGACTTCAGCCCCCCCTTGGTGGAAGGACTGATCTTTCTCAGCCTGCAAGAGCTCTGGCCTCTTGTCTGTCCAGGGATAGATGCCAAAGATGGCTTCTGTCTTTGCTTATATCTTCCAAAGTTCAATGACTTTGTTTCAAGAAGCAGGATGACATCATGCTCTTTTCCTCTGCCTGTGGGCATCCCATCCCCTATATGATTTCTGTGTACATGGGGCTTCCATTGTTTTGACTCTACCTGCTTTCTCTCCTATCTGGGACAGAACCCTTTTTATCCCTGTTGGCTAGGAACTTTAAAGCATAATATCATAAAGTATCCATATTCGCTCCTATAGCGTTAATACAGACATCTCACAGTGATATTAATCACCAGCATGTTATTAGCTTCCAGAAAAGAACTCACTCTGTACACTTTTATAATACAGTGATATGATATTCAATCAGTTGATTCAACTGCTTATCACTTGACGTTCAGCCCTCTGTCTTTATAGAGCATTAAACCTTTGAAATGGATTCTTTGGAGGGTTACCCCTCAAAGTAAAGTTTATTCAAGCTGAAGGAAGCTCCATGCTCTTTCTTCCCCCACTTGTTAGCTTAATAGCTTTGATTACTTAATATGTAAAAATGGACCTTCATTGTCTTTGCCTAAAGAATGGGCTGGTCAGACAATCAAATACCCATTCCATTGTCTAAGGCAGATCTGTGTACCAACTCCCCCAACAGGCCTGGGTTAAACATATGCTAGTCAGAATTCCAGCCTATATTCATAACTTTTTGTACACACCCTGTATATACAACATGCAAGAATATTACTGACCAGTGAATTATTAGCTTTCAAATGATGCCTCACAAGGCACATTTTGTACGAAGCTAATTTCAATAGTGTGTAGGATGTGAACGCTTAGACTCACAGTGAATCAGGTTTTTTTTTGGTGCAATCCTGTTTACTTACAAAGAATGGTCACAGAATCCTGTTTTCCTGAATTCTGCGGGAACAGAACAATACCAGGCAGTTTCCTTGCACAGAAATCCAAATCTGCCTTTCCAGCGAGTCTTGTGCCCTCAAGAAACTCTGTCCCTTGCTTTCTCCAGAGATGGCAGATGAGAATGGGTGGAGGCCTGGAGAGACTTCCATATGAGAAGAGACTGAGAAGACTGAAACTGTTTATTTTGGAGAGGAGCTTGGCAATAATAATAATCACATCTAAGAATTCAACCAGTCCCACGGCGTCTTTCAAAGAAGCTGTTCAGCAACTGATTTTTGACACAGTTTGCCCAGCTCTAGTTATGAGTCTCCTCGACCTCCCAACCCTGGGCCAGATCCTCAGCTGGTGTATGGCTGAAGCTCCATTGAAGTCAAGGTGGGCTATGATGAGTTACACCAGCTGAGGATCTGGCCCAGGTCTGTTAACTGCACTGAAAAGATGCCTTAGGAATCCTGAGTTCCCAGCACTGGGGGGGGAGCAATGCACTTTGGAAGAGCTGAGACCAGAGACTGAGCACTCTGTAAAATGACAGATCTGTGTGTCTTGAAATGATTTATTTATGTTGAGAGCGAAAGTGCAGCCCGTGAATGTTACAGCCTGTGTGACAGAGAAATCCACATGCCTCGTGGGGAAAAAGTGTCCCACAGACTAAGGACTGTGTGATTTTGGCTGATTGAATGTGACATGATTAATAGCCTCATTACTCCAGTCTTCAGTTTGCTGCCTGACATACACTCTTTCGCTTGTATACAACTGTTGAGTCCTTGCTCTCCGCGCCAGCGCTGATTCATATGTCAATAAACATGGTGAAAGAAAAGTGAATTTCCCTGCCAAACGAAACAAATGGTATCTTTTTGGTTAACCCCAGAGAATCCCTGTTAAATAGGCTCCGAAGGGCATCCCACGGCTTCCTCATCTCTCTGATTAGAGCAGCTATCAGCCTGCGTCCAGCACTCTGGGCGGCTGACAAAAGGTTAAGGAGCACTTGGTAAACATTATGAATCCATAAGTACCTCTGGATTTCAGGCACAAACCCCTGGTGCTGTGGACTGGAATGGCCTGCTCTGCTGGGCTGGAGGAAGGGAGCTTTGTGCTTTCAAAGCTGTGAGCACAGAAAGAGAAATTCCGCTCTGTTTGCTTGATGCTATAAGCAAGGTCTCCTCTGGAGTTACCACACATGTTTCGGCCTCCCCAGCGCCCTTCCGGTGGAGAATGAGCCCCGATCTCCCACCAGTGCCCATCGCTGGGCTTCCATGTGCGCCTGGACGTTCCTAAGCCAAAGCTGGAGACGTGTGGTGGGCACGTTGTGTTTGGGTTAACGTAGCGCAGCGATAATGAAAAACGAGAAAGGGGTGGGGTGGGACGGAGCAGCAGCATTTTAGAATTCTCATTGAATTCTTCTCATTCTCATATATTGTTATTAAATAAAAAAAAGAGTTTATATTGGCCTGGATTCCTCCTGAAACTTTAATAAAAGGCAAATGACTGGTTTCCCTTCTCCCCTTTTTTCATTTATTTCTAATACAGATCTGCACTGGGGCCAGATCACAGATACTTTTAACCTTTTAAATGGCCTCTGTGGAGAACCATGCCTGGGAATGTTTTGATCACTTTATAGTAACAAACTCTGCTGCCGTTGGAGAAGAAATCCAGGGTGCAAACACCTGAGCCCTTTGATTCAATCCTGGTTACCTAGATAGTAAACATGGCACACAGACCCGGGCAATAATCCTGGCACCAGGGAGCTGCTGTTACATGCACTCCTGACCCAGGAGCAGCCCTTCCCCCTCCCCCCCCATCACACAGAGGAACCATCTCCCGAGATAGCGGTGCAGGGACTGTCCTGAACGAACATGCAGCGGTAGTGGTGCAGAGGCAGCCAGCTCTCGCTCTGGAGGCACTGGCCAGCGTGGCACCAGGAGCAGGATGAGATGTGGTACCTGCAGATGTCTGGAGCATTGGCAGTGCTGACGGCTGGCTGGGGGGAGCATTCTTCAGCCATGCCCAGAATGGCACAGCATGTTGGCAAGGCCCCACATTCCCCACACGAATCTGAATGGGTTTCTTCCTGCGTCAGCTGCACTGTCACTCCTTTGCTTCTGGGCGCGGGCAGAGCCAGGCACTTTTCTCTGCCTTCATTCCTGGGTCTGGCACAGAGGCTGAGGCCTCCCACCTGCTCTCAGATTTACACATACTACCAATCTCAGCCTATAGGTGAGCAGGGCAGGGTGCCGGGGTGCCACTCTGTGCCCATTCACCGACTTACTGCTGTGTTCCTTGCACAATATCCTTCAGCTGCCGCCCAGAGGCATTGCTGTGAATAGAGCTATGCTGATTTACACCAGCTAAGGATCTGGCCCCAGCCTCATTAGCCTTTTGGAGCCTCCCGTGATCGCCCAGTAGAACGGAGCTGGTGATACTCCGGGCCGCGCAGAGGTGTGGGGAGGGTTTTTCCCCAGGAAGGAGGGGTAGCTCTCCAAAGGCACAGAGGGGAGTTGAGTGCCCAACCCCCATTGACTGTCACAGCCCTTTGTGCCTCTGAACATCCCCCCTGAGGTGTGTAAACCCCGCCAGAGCCTAAGGCACTGCAGAAGCAAATGCACGATATTAATCAGCCTCCCCACAGGGGCAAGACACCTGCTTTCTACACCTAGCCCGGGCACCTCTGCCTTGTGCTCATGCCAGCGACGCAATGCTGGTGTTTTACTAGGTTATTTTCAAATGGGAAACCTGATTTTCAAAGGTCCCGGGCTGGGCATCATTGGCCAGTTATAAATGGGATTCTGGCCATGAGCGAAGGGCCCCCCACATGCTCAGTGTGTTCTCACACTAGCTGGCGAAGTGGCAGAAAGATTCAGGGAGACTGGGTCAGGAGCCTCCGGCCACTGCGCCAGGAGCTGCCTCCCTCCAGCAGGAGCTGTGCTCCCTTTGGCTGGAAGCATCGGGTGCTTGGTAACGGCTGCAGAGGGGACCCAGACGGGCGATGAAGCTCCCTGGTGAGTTATCTGCGGCCCTGATGTCTGTGCACCCAGGTGGGGGCCCTGGAAGAGCTGCACAGGTGACCTCTGTGGAGGGAGCGATGTGGGGAGATCTTGCTGCAGGCGGCAGCTGAGCTCGGGCTGGGTCACTCTCCTCCTCTGCTTCGAATCTAGACCAGCCGTGTGGCCAGCCTGCTTCTCCTTGGGGCACACGGTGTGGCTCATTCCATCCTTCCTTCTGCTGGTCAAATGTCTCCCAGCATTCCTGAAATGGCCTGCCGGGAATGAAATTCAGTGGCTCTGAACCAGCAGGGAGAGGGAGGGAGACACATGGTCACACATACACAAACACATGTGTGCACATGCACACGGACACAAAGAAACATCTCCTGCATAGTCAAACCAGCACCCTAAAATTTACAGCTAATTCTTCCCTGCTTCCATCAAACTCTGAGGAGACACCAAAATATTTTCCCAGTCTCATTCAGGAGAGACCAACACTAGGGCAGAAGCATCTCCAGAGAAGGTTCCCCTTCTGTAAAGCTCATTGGATGTGTCTTTATTTATTCATTTTTCTTTCCACTAGACTCTCAAACCCAGCACCCATCCCAGGCCCCGAGTGCCCTTGATGCTCGTTTAAAATATATAGTTATGCAAAATAAGCTAGTGCTAGTTCTTGGATCCCACAGAGCCTTTATAGCCCCAGGGGACTGACCACCGCCAGGAAATGATCTCACTGAAACCACAGATGGGATTAATCTGAATCTGCTCACACTGACCTTATCTTCTCTTGAAATGCCGTAGCCTTAAACACAAAATAGCTTAGGACGCTATAGCATGTACCTGGTTAGAATTGCTTCCTTCTGCAAGGGCTTATAGGAGAGCCCAGCGAAAGCTGGGAGAGTGGCTGGCCCTGGAGCCTTCGGGTCTTATGGACACCACTTAACGTGTCCGGGGATGAGCTGGCACTGCTCAGCTGGGTTTCTGATGGTGCAGAAGCACCGGAGCAGTCAGGGTATCTGGGGGGAGAAGGAGTGAGGGCAGGCCCCCATGCTGACTCTGCACTGGAAAGGATCAGTAACTATTTTGGGCCACCTTCTTCTACCTTGAGGTTCCTTAGGGGACAATTGCTGGAGCTCCCAGATCTGGAGTGTGTCTCAGCGGGCTCCTTCCCCCCACCCCCACCCACTCACTCCTTGTGTTAGATTTATCTGACATGAAAAATGTAATGTAAGTGAGTCGATCCATTGAAAACCCCCATTCGCTGTAAATATTAGAACGGCTTTATCAGGAGAGATTTATTTTGTCCTCGGAAAAGACACCCCTGTGCAGGGTCTCTGTGTGTCTAGCTCCGTTTTTCTGTGGCTCTGTCAGTGTGGTGTCCTGGCATCTCTGTCGTATTCATGCTTCTGATTTGCAGCTCTGTCTCACGCAGCTCACCCAGTAGCTGCCCCGTTGCCTGGAAGCAAATAAAAACCAGTTCCTATTTGTCAGGCCGTTGTGAAAGCCGTGACCTTTATGGGCACCACAGCCTTGCTGGCTTGCTCATGAGAGCAGGGATTAGTGCTCAGCCTCTCACGTTAGCTGGCACCAGGAGAGTCCTTCTGGGAGCAACGTGGGATGCTACTGAGCCATAACATCGGCCATCTTTATCTGCTGACAATAGAGGGATGTAATCTATTGCTCTGAGAAAATGCTTTAAGCCTATAAAAACAAGGTCCTTCTGCCAATTTCTCCTGCAAAGTTTCAGCAGCTGCAGGTGCCTCCGCACCTGCTCCCCAGCCCCCATGGAGACAAAGCAGACAGCTCCAACACGCTGCAGAAGAGCCTGGTCTAGCCGCTTCTTGTCTCAGGTCAGCTCAGGCTCCCACAGACTGAATAGCTGGGAAAAGCATTGAGGGTCTCAGAGCGACTGAAGGCCTGCTCCTGGACTAATGAGAGAATTCATTACTCAGGCACACCCACCCAGCACGTTGAAGGTTACTTGGTAGGCCCCAGAAACAAGAGACTGGAGGAGATTGAGTGCGAGGCCAGGAGTTATGGTAAAAACTCCCTGCCACTGTGTAATGTGAGGACAGAAGGAACTAAGAACTGTGTCCTGTTAGTGACTGTAAAACAGGCAAAGGTGCTGTTGCCTCCCTGGAGGATTCGCTAGGACTCCAGAATGCAGTCCTTCGACTTCCATCCGCGGTGCATGCTGATTGCCACACTTCTGAGAAGAGGATGAGAGGGAGAGGAGCAGTGGGGGTGCAATTACTCTGGAGACCTCTGTGCAGATATGGGACCATTCCAGCTGCTTGCATAGAATTAGGCCCCCATTCAGCAAGCGGGCCTGCAACCTGGGCATGTTTAGTCTAGAGAAGAGAAGGCTGGGGGGGAGGGACATGATCAGGGCCGGCTCCAGACACCAGCGAAGGAAGCAGGTGCTTGGGGCGGCCAATACAGAGGGGCGGCAGTCTGTCTGTTAGTGGGGCGGCACGTCCGGGTCTTCGGCGGGAATTCAGCGGCGGGTCCCTCAGTCCCTGTCTTCCTCTTTGAGCTGCTGCCGAAGTGCCGCCGAAGAGGAAAAGAGGGAGCGAAGGACCCGCCGCCGAAGTGCCGCCAAAGAATGGAGCGGCGCGATTGAGCTGCCGCCAAAGTGCTGCCAATCGGCTTTTTTTTTTTTTCGCCACTTGGAGTGGCAGAAAACTTGGAGCTAGCCCTGGACATGATAGCAGTCTTCAAATATCTAAAAGGTTGTTCTAAAGAGGACAGTGCTCAGTTGTTCTCCGTGTCCACAGAGGATAGAACAAGAAGTAATCAGTTTAGTTTGCAGCAAGGGAGATTTAGGTTAGACATTATGAAAAACTTCCTAACTCTCAGGCTTGGTGAGCACTTCAACAGGTTACCGAGGGAGGTTGTGGAATCCCCCTCACTGGAGGCTTTTCAGACCAGATTAGACACACACCTGTCAGGGCTGGTCTAGGTTTACGTGGTCCTGCCTCAGTGCAGGGGGAGGGACTAAATGTCCTCATGAGCCCTCTTCCAGCCCTACGGTTCTACGATTCGAACGTTAATCACAGGAGAAATCCCATTGCTTTGGAAGGAATGATCCCTCCTTACTATGAACGTGAGACAGGATAAAGCCCAATAACACATGGTTGAACTAGAGCGTAGCTTTTCGAAAGTTAATATTTTAGTGCACACGTCATGAAAATGGGACCAATATGGAATATGCAGGAGAATGCAAAAATGCTCCAAATTTGTGCCTTTCACTTTTTCTTGCTCATTTTGCAGCCCTCTCTCTATAACACTCTTTTCTGAAATTGCCAGAGCAGAGTGTCATTTTTCAGCCACATGCTGAACGCTTCAGGGCTCCCCTAATAAAAACCTGGTCACACTGGGCTGATGTAAAGCAGTGTAACTCCACTGAGATCGGCAGAGCTCTGTCGTTTTACACCAGCGGAGGGTCTGGCTCGGAGTTCAGACTCTGCAGTTAGAAGTGACAAGGCTAAGAAATAAAGGAAGCAACTGGACTCTGAATGGGTGTGAGGACGAGTCTGCTCCTATAAGTGCCCTATTCTTTTTAAGGTCTAATGCCCTTAAACCCAGGCATGCAGCTGCATGCAGGCTCCTCAAGCGGGAATTCTGTTCTCCTTCGCTGGAAAGTTAACAGCTTGATTTGCAAAAGGATAATGAAAAATGTTTTTCATTAACACGTCTGACACCCCCATTAAGGCATTATCGGTTGTACTCAAGTGTTAATGAGATTTCATTCTTTCACCATGGGAGATGAGACAGTAATTGGGGCATGTTTCATATTCATGGCTGGAACAGCTAAATTAATTGACTGAGATTAACCCTTCTGAATGGGGAAAGCGAATATTTTATGCCTGCTCATGTGGTGGTTTGAAGGATAACTCAGTTCAGTTTTTGATGATTATCAGATGGCTTGAATGCAGGTGAAAATGAGCAGTTAATTTCATGAACAGCACACAGCTTTAATTAGACCCCACCAATGTCAACACATCCTTGGAACTCTCCAAAGAGGCAGGGAGGGCTGAGAAGAACAGAGCTGTAAAGATACATTACAACATTCCAGCTTGTTCATTAATACTTAAAACTGCCATAGGAAATGTTGCATAGTAATTTTTAGTATGCACTATGCCCACATTAACCAATGAATGCAGAGTGGGGCTGAAAATAGCTTTTATAATACTCTAGGTTCTCATGTAGGGTGAAATCCACCCCCAGCAGAAGTCTGTGCACCACTCAAGTCCTACTTAATCTCTGTAGAAAGGCCATGAGTCGTGTGTAGGTTCCTGCACACGTATGAATTTCACTCCTTTGGAACAAGAATTCTCATTTTTCTGTCCTTCCAGCTGGAATCCCAAGATGAGGGATGTGTGGATGCTATGAAGCGATCCCACTTGGAGGGAATGAGATTCATGGCCCTGTGCTTCAATTGCTGCTGAGAAATTACACCTTCCCATATGACAAACCCCATCTCAATGGCATTGTTAACTAGTGTCCAGGAATAAACTGGGGAGCTTCCAAGGTGGAATGCAATTATGGAAAGAACTATTTCCTAGTGTAACAAGTGAGGAAGGGAAAATAAGGTAAGCAAATGTGTTATTTTCATAAGACGATTTAATTGGTGACATCTGTGGTAAAAGCGCAGCTCTTTGCAAAGTGGAGTTTATTTTCTATCTCTGGATGAAGCAGTGATGTGGGTGTAGAGTCTTTGGAGAAATCCCTTTGAGTCCTTTCCAAAGACACTTGTGAATGAAATGTGGAGCAGATTAAATATGTTAATGAGGTACTGATTTATCTCTTTCTCGCATGAGATCTTCTTCGGATGCCCCGAAATTACTGTATTATTTATAAGCTTCAAATCTTTAAAATTAGATGTGTGTTTTTTCAAACTAAACATCAAAACCTTAATGCAAACCACATTGTTTCAATAAGAAATCATATTAAAAAAAATCAAATGCAAAATGTTTCTGCATTTGGCTCAAACCCACATCTCATGTGGTTCACATCAGCGCTGGATCCATTTTGCAAGATCAGGTCCTCTTTGCAATGACTTGCAACAGTGAACTCACAATAAACAGACCTGGTTTCATTAAAAAAATACTGCCTTGCTCTTGAAAAGTATCGTTTCCACATACACACCCCGGACATCTCTTGGGGAAATAGTGGAGACTCATCCCAGCAGAGCCCCCAGGGAATTTCTGATAAGAGGAAGGGAAGTAGTTGGCTTGTTAAAGTCCAAAAATGCAAAATATACTATGCCAGCATCTGCATGTAGAGTGCTGCTGGAGTCTGTGCTTTCCAGGTGCTATTTACCTGTCACAGTGCACAACAGTGTGTGTGCAGGTGCGCAGCGGGGGGAGGGATAGGGGATAAATTGTACAATAAACAATTTCTTCTTGTAAATTCCAAAGAGTCACTTAAAAATTGCTCTAGCTCCCTCTCCAACATCCTGAGCTCACTTCCGGATAAAGTACCAAACGGTACTGACAGCCAGATCCTAGGCCCTGGGCGTGGCCAGCTCCCTCGCTACATTTCACAGCCATGGCTGGTTTCCCAGAGCTGAGACACTCCTGGATGATTGACATTGCTGTGGGAATCTGCTGGATGGCAGAGTAATTCGTAGGGTGGCTGGCCCTGGCTGTCTGCACCATCTTACAAGGGATTGAGAGGAATCCGCAAACTGGAGCTTCATGTCATTTCCATTTCATTCAAACGAGGAGGAACTGGCCAGAACAACACAGCCAACTCCTTACCTCATCTCTTTAAAGGGACAACGTCAGAGGCCACAGGCTGCTCTCCCCTGCAGGGTGAGGAGAGGAGACAGAAGGGTCTAAGCTAACATGCAGGAAGGCGGAATCCAATGGATGAGGACACGGATGCTCCTGTCCTCGGTAGGCGTCCCCAGATCTGCGTGGATCTTGGGCCCTCTGTGGGAATAGGGGTCCACCAAATGCCCTACCCGTTGCATGCAGTGGGGGGCAATCCATCCTTATGGGATATCCCTAGGATCACACATGGGCCGTAGGGACATCAACGACCACTCTGGGGACTGACAAAACAAGCTGTGTAGCAGGGGTGGCAAAGGAGAAGCAGAATCTGCTGAGGCAGGGGGCTGGTATACCCAGCGAGCGCCAGTCCCTGCCCCTAACAGCAGACAGACGAAGGGGTTGCAGGGGAAAGCGAGATTCGGGGGCTGGGGGCGAAGTGACTTGACCAAGGTCACACAGCAGGTGCATGGCAGAGATGAAGTTAGAGCCCTGCTCTCCTGTTGGCCAAGCTGGTACTTTTCCAGCACACCACACTGCCCCTTCCCTGGGTCACTAAGGACCGCTGAAATTGTGAACATTCATTCAGATCTTAGCAACCAGGGGTTGTGTTTATTTTTCATTTCAATTGGCTCTGAGCAGTTGCTACCACTTAGCAAATAACGACTAATAATAATCTTGTTGATCTTTAACACAGTTTGGCTGACGTTGCATTGCTTTCACCTTGGACAATTAATACAGCCTGGTCCATTTCACATTCACTGCCAGTCTCTTTCCCCCTCCAGTTCTCAGGCACTTCATGACCTGGCAGTGTCTGGGATACAGGCACTGCCAGGAAAGGAGGAAATCCAAACCAAACCTGTTTTCACTGAATTAAAATCAATTCACTATAACATTTCTATTAATATTAAGTGTTTTAAAATGTTTCCTTTCCCCAAAACCTGAACTCTAAGCCAAACCTTCCAGACAGGACAAGTTCATTATTAACCTCAGACTCACGTTACGTGTCTCTTCTGCGTCTCCTGGAGGGGCTGGTAGAAAAGCAGCTGTCTAACCAGGTTTTTGACACATGCTGAACATCCCTCCATAATGGCCTCCACTGATCATTTTTCCACCTGTTTTCTCTGGTCCCTACGTCGTCCCTCTGGATGATGGTTAATCGGCTCCAACCGGGCAGAGGTTCTGTGCATTCAGGCTGCCTGTATTTAGATTTAGTGTCCCCAATCTCTCTCCCAGTCTCCCTATAACTTAGAAGAGAACATCAAACGAAACTTTGGAATTCCAATCAAAACTCAGGATGGGGACAAAGGCCAGTCCGAGCAGGCAGGGGGACAGCGCCTGACTGCCAGGTGCTGGAAAGCTCAGTGGCTGAGGGCGTTGTTCTCTGGGAAGATCATATCTATTTGCAGGTCTCTTGCCTGCAGGTTGTCTGTAGGATCAGAACCCTAGCTGACCTGATTCCCCTGGGACTGAGTCAGGGTGACCCTAGCCACTACTGCAAATCCCTTCAGCTGCCAGCCTCGGAGAATCGCCAAATGTTGCCAAAGCTTTGCACATTGCGTGCGGTGAAAGCCTCTCGGGAACAGGAGTGAGCTGTGCCCAGCACCCTGTGTCCCCACGTGCCTCAGCGCCTCAGGACTGGACTCATTTCCAGGCCCACTGGGGTCTGTGACAAGGAAGAGGACCCTAACTGTGGAGCTGGGCCCCCTGGATCCGTACACAGAGGGGCTCTCGTCACCCGGAGGCACAGGGCCAAGGGGGCGTCGTGCTTCTGTAGCACCCTCCCCTTCTCTCTAAACCCCAGGGAGCTCCCTCTGTGGGCCCAGCACTCAGCAGGTCTGGGACCAGCCAAGTGGGGGAGGGACATGAACCATCCTCCGGCATCTGCTGCCTCAAGCTGATTTCCTTTTTCACAGCCCAGCTTCCATCTTTCTGGAAGGCCCCTGGGCAGCTGCTGACTGGAGAAGCCCTGGAAGGCTACTAGGGACCTTGAGCAAGATGGTGGGGAGCTGAACCTTGTATGGAGCCCAGGCCCTGGCCTGCGGTAGATCGCCATGGTCCAGGTTGGAGGGCCAGGACCCAGCTGAACTGGGGAGGAGCTGTGGGAGGGAAGCCTGCAGGGCCCGCCTACCCGTGGGCACGCCTGCTGTGGATCAGCTTAGTGGAAAACAGAGTAAGACAGCAGGCTTGCCCAGCTGCAGTGCCGAGCTGGGCCCGGGCAGCCCTCAGACATAGCCAGGCCTCCAAAGCAGATGTTGCCACCCCTGAAGCTGGGTCTCCAGTGCAACAGGGTGTCACTGCCCGGCACGGCCCCACTTTACCAACAGCACTTGGCAGGAGCTCCAAAGTCCCCCTGTCCCTGGGCCATTCTGAGAGGGTGCAGTGGCCCCTATAGAATGGGGCCTTTCAGGCTGAATTCAGCCCATGGGGAAGTAGCCCAATAACTCCAGGGCAGTTCTCATATCAGGGGTGTAGCTGTGTCTACACTGTTGCTGAGACAGCTGGGGAAACAGAAGGGCCCAGGTAGGAGCAGCAGCAGCCAACCCTGATTAGCCACGTCTCCCCTCCTGTTCCGCGCCAACCCGCCTGCCTTTCTCTGCAGCCACGCCCAGTGATGCTCACGGGTTGGCTGTGGTGTGCAGGCAGCAGCATCACCTCTCTTGGTTTCCTGCTCTTTAACCTGCCGGGTTGAAATTGCGACCATAAAACAAACTAAATCTGCCCGGAAAAGACAAACAACCGACCTACCCGCTGAAACTTTAATGGGAGACGCCTCAGGGCTTCTTCCTCCAACCACCAGCTGTGAGAGGGCTAATGGACTCCTGCAAATCTCTACCCTTAATTCTCCTCTCAGGTCCCGTCAAGTCACCTCCCTCTCCTAAAGCAAAAAGGAAACGTAAAAATGGCTCGAAGGGAACTCTCTTTGGCTGGGGGTAAGGAGAGAACCAGGCTGCCGGTGGCTGTGCGCAGTACATCCTCTGCTCTATTTGCTTAATGTCCAGGAGTTAGCAATTCCTGCCAGCTTTCCCCAAAGCCAGACTGAAGCTGTGCCCCTGGGATGTGGAAACAAGTCCATTCTCCTGAGGGCCTTTGCGCCTTGTGTGCTGCATTTTCTGAGTCTGCGAAGCCCCAAACAGCATGTGAAAGAGCAACAGGAATCTCTGATCCAGCTGTACCAGGATATTCAGCTTCTGGGCTCTTTGTGCGACTTTCCTCGAGCCAGGAAAGTAGCTGCTTTCTTGTTCACCTGCATGGCCCGTGTCCCAGCAGCCTTGTGCCATATACATGTTGTCAGTGAAATGCAAACCAAATTTCAGAAGGAAAATGCTGCCAGTGGCCCTTGGCAGAGTCACATTAGCCGAAGCTGCTCGGTTACTGTGCTTCCAACCGTGAGAGAATTAAGAAAGAGAAGGGAAACAAGAGAGAGACGCTTCTAAGGCAGAGAGCAAGAACAAAATGTATCTTTCTTCTGGACTCTCCAAAGACTTGTGTGTTCTGAGCACAGCTGACATCTGCTCCTAGACCTGGGTCCTCTCTAGCCAGCTGTATGGCCCCCAGCACTGCAGTGCGTGAAACTCCCACAACACGGATAGGTTTATTCCCACACACCTCCTGAGAGGCAGGGCAGTGCTATGATCCCCATTTTACCAAGGGGGAAACTGAGGCACGGCTAGTCAGTGGTTTGTCCAAGGACCTGCAGGGAGCCAGACTCCCCCTTGCCCTGGCCCTTGTGGAGCCATTTACACAGTGCAAGGTGAGTGCAGAATGCGACCCAGTCAGAATGGTAACGGTTTGCTCTGCCTTTGAGCGGGACAGGCCAGTGGGGAGTCAGGCCCATGGAAGAGCTAGGAACTGGGCCCTGATCACCCAAGTCCCAGGCCCCAGCCCCACGGCCTGGCAGTCTGTTACCCCACTGCACGCCGGATGTGGAATGCTGCCATTCAGACAGGGAGTGATGGGTACCCCAGTGTGCTCCCTGGGCTCTCCTGCTGCCCTCCATCACCCCCTCTGGCCCTGACAAGTCCCCTCGGTGTGGATTGGAGTTATTCTCAGTGCTGCTTCTCCCCTCCCCTGCTCAATGCCCACTTAGCCTTTGCAAAGCCAGACATCTTGCTGGGGGGGCAGAGCGGACTTTGTAGAGTCCTGACTAGTCTAAAGCAGATGTCCCCAGGGGGGGCAGCCAGCGGGAGGAGCAGGAATCACTAATTCTATTTCCCGTGGTTTGCTGTGGTCCAGTTTTGAATTTCATGACGCTTGTGGTTTCCCAGCAGCCTTGCAGGGAAGATGCATTTCAGTAGCTTAGTGAGCCAGCCTGAGACTCCAAGAAGAAATAAGGGGACCGCAAATGGCATTCTAAACTATGTGAGAGGGAACCACTAATGTTCCATGGGCAGAGTTAGGTGCCCAGGCAAAGAAGCAAAGGAAATAACCCTCATCCTTAACTTCCCCTCCACCCGATGAGTCAAGCTGAGAACAGCCTTTGAAATCCAAGGCCTTTCCCCCTTCCAGAGCGTACACATCGTGGCCAGGTTCTGCCCCATGAATGTACCAACGTTGCCATCTCTGCTGTTGAACACTGGTGTTTGCAAAGGAAAATGTCACCCTCCCATCCTGGGCAGCAGTCACGACCTTTTACACATCAGGTTCAGTAAGAGCAGTGTGTGGTGTGAGGGATGTTTTTCACCTGCAGAAATTACCACCTGTTTTTGGGAGTGTTACCGTCCCCAGGTTCACTGCACCCTGATCTCTTGGAGGGTGTGGCTTATTGAGGACTGCGTTAGAATTGCAAACTATCACTTTAGCAGTAGGGGAGGAGGGTGTTCTCTGTTTCCCCCAGTGCCCCTTGTAGCCTAGGAGGCTTTGTAGCAAAGCAAGTGAGCAGAGTCAGTTTGCAGACAGACAGCTAGAGTAAGATGGGGGTGAGCATTAGGAAGCAGCCTGTTTTGTCTCTGTTTTTGTGTGTTCTGAAATCTAAGCAATAAAGTAGTATTACATGGCAACCTTCCAGCAAGATTATTTAGGTTTTTATCTCATTTCTTTGTGTGTATGCTGTGAAGATAAGCGTGCACCACACACCCCATGCAGGTCTTGGGCCAGCACATGGAATTATACGATTCTCCCACTTTCAGAGTGGGCCTTGGTTGCTGTTCGCTGCCGATAAACCATGATTACACCAGCAGGCCTGACTTACTTCAACACCTGCAGTTCTCTTCCCTCTGGGAGCAATGACTGTGGTAGCAAGTGACCAGACAGTCTCCCTTAATCAAAGTATTATTTATTTCGGTCAACAGCATTCAAGAGAAAACAGATCTTAAAGCAATAAATGGACTGTATATGTCTCTAGTGTACTAGGGGCCTACATGGAGACCTCCACATAGAGACTTGGGTAGGTCTAACTCCCTATAGACTCCTCCACGGAGCCTCTGCCAGTGTCAGCCTATAAACAGGTTCCCCTTCAGCTTCTGGAAACCCTAGCTGGTAAGCCCTGGGGGTGAATTAGCAGCATATTCAGTCCACCTGAGGGCCTTCCCCAAGTGTCCTTATGGTTGTTTCTCAGTCCCTTTTACGCCAGGTACCACACAAATATAAGAGCAGCTAGGAAGAGCTTGGCTCAGCCTTTCATGCTCCGTGTTGCCTCCTTCTTCCTGTCTCGTTAGCACATCAGGTTCTCTACAGGAGCAAACAACCCCTTTCAATCTCCCAAACCCGCTCAGACTGCCTAACCCCCTCCTATTCTACCTACCTGCAGGACCCTGGGTGCTCTATGTGACCAGAGGCTGGTTTCCAAAAGCCTACTAGCACCCTGGCACACAGCACTTGGCAACGGCCAACACCGTCTTCTCTCCTGAGGGGGCTTTTTGATCTCCAGGCTCCCAGCAAAGCCAACCAGGGCTTGCCTCTTTGTTGGATCCTTGAAGCGAATCACCTCTCTCGTTGCCTTTCACGTGTGTGCCTGGGGGTTCTTGTCTGGGCCTTTCTGCTTCTTCTTCCACCAGCCCCCCGCTGAACTCCAGCCCTGCCCCAATGCAAGTTCTACCGTCTATCGCAACACCCAGTTCCTCAAACGGTTACATCTCAATAGTCCTAGATTATCGCACAATGGCTCAGGATACGTCATGGGAATAAAAAACAAAAAAGTTGGGGCGAGGGAGAGAAAAACATTTAGCTTTTCACCAGTTTGTCACACTCCGGGTTACTCCCCCGATTTGCCAGTGCTTTTCAAATGGCTTTTGTATGAGCAGAGGCTGGGGTCCTGTGATGGGGCAAAGATTCTAGCAGGGAGGGAGGTAAAAATTCCCAGACAGCCTGTCTGCTGTCAGGGTCAGCAGTGGGATAAGCAGGTGCCTCCCCCCGGGTGCTGAGGTCCTGCAGCCCTGTTAGCAGCAGCTGCCTGAGTCCCTGAGTCCCAGGCCATATGTCCAAAAGTTTGCAGGATGGGAGACAAGACTAGCCTGGGAGAGGAGGGCAGGGCTGGGCTGTGACTGTGGAGAGAGCAGGGCTGAAGCAAGTCTTCCATCCTTTCTGAGGGCACCAGAGAAAATGATTATGAAGCTTTTGCCACCTGCCCCATAGAACGGACAATAAGTCTGGTGACTGGTGCAACGCGCAGGCGGCAGCGCTAGAGTGTGTATCTGGAGAGATGAGTGTTCAGTGCAGTGTGAAGGCCTCTCTCTCAGCAGCTCCCGGGCTGATGGGTGGCTGAATCCCACGTGCTGCAGACTTGATGTCTGTTGCAGAAGTTAGATGGGTGCACCAGGTAGATACTTGTTCTATTGGGGCTTCATTGAAAGCCCATTGATGTCAATGGAAAGATGCCATTTGACTTCAGTAGTCTTCGGAGCAGACTTCTATTGAGTGAGACCCTTAGAAATGCTACTCTCTGGTCTCCTACAGCTGTGAGAGAAAACTTAAGCAGTATTGTAGCATAGGGACTGCATTAAAATATAGTTCTAGACAGCTTGTTCCACTGAGACACTAATTGTAGTTGATTAGATGCAATAATAGCTGCTAACATCTATCTCTGGAAATTGCTTGAGGTCTAGCTGGCATTTGTTAAAAACAAACTGTAGGAAAAAAGAGAAACCTATTGGTGACATGAATGTGCAGTGAAGAAAATACATTTGTGAGTTCAGAATTTATAGCCTGTCACCATAAAGCTGTCTGGGATCCGTGGATTGCTGCTTTAGATACGGATGGTAAAACAATTTTCATTCTGTTAGATGAAAATTGCTTTCAATTTGGCAGTGCTGTGCTGCTCATGATCTCACCACTTCATAAATAACACTTCATAACAGCTCAGAATAAAACAAACCAAACCCTTCTCCAGACCTTCCTCCTGGGCTGTAAATACCTCTCGCCATGATGTCAGAGTCCTTCTCTCAGAACATCCTGCCCAAATCACTAACATGTGTGTAGCCAGGGGATTTGTTTTACCTGGACTTTCCACTTATCCAATAATGCAGCTTGGAGACTTGGCAAAGCCCTTCCATGGCTCATAGAGTTGGGCTCTTAGATAGTTTCTTTTTAATTAGTTACTGGTTTGGACAATACCCCCGGTCTAATCAAATCATATCATTATATTCCTGGGACCCTTATGTATCCACTAAATAAACATCACTTCACACTTCTCTGAATCTCTCAGATAGTTTGTTGAAAATCCAAACCATCCAGCCATGGAATTGGGAAGAGGTGCACTTGGTTCACCCTGGATAAAAACCAGAGACCATTTAAGGACAGAGAGTAAAACAGTCTCATAACTCAGAGGTAACTTTGAAGTGACTGTCAGGAACCGAATTCATTTGCACTGCAGAAGAACCCTTCCACCTACTGTGAATTTACGAGGAAGCTGCTAAACAACCAGTGGTGCCACTGGACGATCGAGATGCTAGAGGAGCACTCAATGATGATAAGGCCATTGCAGAGAAACCAAATGAATTCTTTGCATCAGTCTTTACGGCTGAGGGATGTGAGGGAGATTCCCAAACCTGAGGCATGCTTTTTAGGTGACAAATCTGAGGAACTGGCCCAGATTGAGGTGTCATTAGAGGAGGTTTTGGAACAAATTGATAAATTAAACAGTTATAAGTCACCAGGACCAGATGGTATTCCCTAAGAGTTCTGAAGGAGCTCAAATGGGCAATTGCTGAACTACTAACTGTGGTATGTAACCTATCATTCAAATCAGTTTCTGTACCAGATGACTGGAGGATAGCTAATGTGATGCCAATTTTTTTAAAAGGGCTCCAGAAGTGACCCCAGCAATTACAGGCCAGTAAGCCTGACTTCAGTACCAGGCAAACTGGTTGAAACTATAGTAAAGAACAGAATTATCAGACACATAGAAGAACAGAATTTGTTGGGGAAGAGTCAATATGGTTTTTGTAAAGGAAAATCATGCCTCACCAATCTACTAGAATTCTTTGAGGGGGTCAACAAGCATGTGGAGCAGGGTGATCCAGTGGATACAGTGTACTTAGATTTTCAGAAAGCTTTCGACAAGGTCCCTCACCAAAGGCTCTTAAGCAAAGTAATCTGTCATGGGATAAGCGGGAAAGTCTTCTCATGGATCGGTAACTGGTTAAAAGATAGGAAACAAAATGGTCAGTTCTCAGAATGGAGAGAGGTAAATAGTGATGTCCCCCAGAGGTCTGTACTGGGATCAGTCCTATTCAACATATTCATAAATGATCTGGAAAAAGGGGTAAACAGTGAGGTGACAAAATTTGCAGATAATACAAAACTACTCAAGATAGTTAAGTCCAAAGCAGACTACGAAGAGTTACAAAGGGATCTCACAAAACTGGGTGACTGGGGAACAAAATGGCAGATGAGATTCAATGTTGATAAATGCAAAGTAATGCACATTGGAAAACATAATCCCAACTATACATATAAAATGATGGGGTCTAAATTAGCTGTTACCACTCAAGAAAGAGATCTTGGCGTCATTGTGGATAGTTCTCTGAAAACATCCACTCAATGTGCAGTGGCAGTCAAAAAAGCCAACAGAATGTTGGGAATCGTTAAGAAAGGGATAGATCAGGGGTTCTCAAACTGGGGGTCGGGACCCCTCAGGGGGTCATGAGGTCATTACATGGGGGGTCGCGAGCTGTCAACCTCCACCCCAAACTCTCCTTGCCTCCAGCATTTATAATGGTGTTAAATATATTAAAAAGTGTGTTTAATTTATTGTGGGGGTCGTACTCAGAGGCTTGCAATGTGAAAGGGATGGCCAGTACAAAAGTTTGAGACCCACTGGGATAGATAAGAAGACAAAAAATATCACATGGCCTCTATATAAATTCATGGTACACCCACATCTTGAATACTGTGTACATATGTGGTTGCCCCATCTCAAAAAAGATCTATTGGAATTGGAAAAGGTTCAGAAAAGGGCAACAAAAATGATTAGGGGTATGGAACGGCTTCCATATGAGGAGAGATTAATAAGACTGGGACTTTTCAGCTTGGAAAAGAGACAACTAGGGGGGATATGATAGAAGTCTATAAAATCATGACTGGTGTGGAGAAAGTAAATAAGGAAGTGTTACTTCTTCTTATAACACAAGAACTATGGGTCACCAAATGAAATTAATAGGCAGCAGGTTTAAAACAAACAAAAGGAAGTATTTCTTCATACAAACTCAGTCAATCTGTGAAACTCTTGCCAGAGGATGTTGTGAAGCCAAGACTACAACAGGGTTCAAAAAAGAACTAGATAAATTCATGGAGGACAGGTCCATCAATGGCTATTAGCCAGGATGGGCAGGAATGGGGTCCCTACCTCTGTTTGCCAGAAGCTGGGAATGAGCGACAGGGGCTGGATCACTTGATGATTCCCTGTTCTGCTCATTCCCTCTGGGGCACCTGGCATTGGTCACTGTCAGAAGACAGGATACTGGGCTGGATGGACCTCTGGTCTGACCCAGTGTGGCTGTTCTAGAGTGTTAAAAAACTTCCCCAGATTCTAATTGCTCTGCTCAGAATGGTGAGGATCTTTATCAGTTTTTGCTGGGTAAAGAACCTTGTGCAATAGTGTATTTTCTAAATAAACAAACACAACTAGCTCATTACATTCTTTAAGATCCCTCTTTTCCCAGATCGTCCCAAAGCGATCTTCACTACAAGGACTTGCACAATCTGCATGTGCACAGTCATTTTGGAGACACAGTCCAATGAGAAAGCATCAGGAATATACAAAAATATCAATAGTCATAATTTCCCTTTGATTGCAGATATGTATTTTATACCTAGGACCTGATCATCAGTGTAAATTGGCATCACTCCATTGGCACCAACACCCCCTGGAGTCATTGGAGCAATGCTATTCACATTGGCCAAGGAGCTGGCCCCGGTGCTGTGTTCCCACATTCCTTGTGAATAAACGTCTCATTCATGAAAAGAGCTAGACTGACAGCCCTGGGCCCTAGAGTCCTGAACCATATCACAGCTCTGTGGGGCGGGGAGGAGACACGCGTCTCCTGCCACCACCCCTACTCTGTCCTGCCTCAACCCTCCCAGGGGAAGGGGGGGCTCCAGGCTAGATCTGCAGCGCAGTCACTACTTGCGCCCTCTGATGAGGCTGTGCACAAGAAGAGGCAGTTACTGTCGGTCGTGATGGGAGCCCCAGTCCAATGAGAAGAGGCCTCGGACAACCAAATCATTCCACACGGCTGGAAGAAGACAGCAGCCTGGGTTTGTCAGGGTTACCCACCCTCTGTCCTTTCCATCCAGAGACCTCCGAGCACAGACCTGTCATTATCCCCGTGTTAACAGCTAGAACACAGAGAACTTAAATGACATACTCAAGGGCACACAGTGAATCAGGCACTGAGGTGTGGACAGAGCCTTGGCCCCCCCATTCAATCCAAGAGACACCTGCCCTACCCAAAGCACCACACTGCCTCCTGCCCGCTCACTTGTATCTGCAGTGCTCCAACAGCCCTTCCTACTGTCTCTTGAGGACTCTGTTTGACAGCCCTAGAGGGAAACAGCAAAGTGAATGAGATCTGCTTAGATTCCAGAGCCATTCAGGATTGAACATGGATGTGCCTATAAAACCATGATGGACCCCATCACACCCCCTGCAGAGAAGCCTGTTTACATACCAAGATACTCTGACTCTTTGAATTTTTAAAGGGAGTTTCTTTCTCGCTCCCCGCCCCGCTGTTATTTATAGTCATGATTGTAATTATACTGCTCTGTGAAGTGGTTTGGGGATGCAGTGTATATGAAAGATGCTGTAAAAAGTAAAGTTGTCTGGTACTAAATAACAAAGGGACTCGGCCACATGTGACAGATGCTAGTCATGTTTCTTGGTGCCGTGTTTGAAGGCAATCGTGTACCCCAGGGACATGTGTGCAGCATGAAAACCTGAATAGCAGATAATATTGTGCAGGGCTCAGGAACAAAAACAGCTTTAAAATTAAGCAGCTTTTTTAGTTATAAAATCACAGAACAGTCCAGAGTATTCAGAACTACATGTGCACACACATGTATGTATTTGCTCACCAAGGCCCTGATCCAGCAAAGCGCTTAAGCGCGTATTTAACTTGAAGCATGTGCCTACATCCATCCATGTTCATCAAAGCACTGAGCCCTAAACATGAGATGCCTTTACTGGGCCAGGGTCCAAGCCCATAAGCCCTTGGGAAGGTGAAGAGTTCTCATTTTTCAGAGGGGTTTGTCTGTTTTCATCACCTAGCCACAAAGATCCGATCGGAGTCGGAAAGTGTCTTTGCACTGGTAAGAGACACTGGCGGGCGAGTTCTCCTGGGACCTGGCATCGCAGTGCAGAAGGTGACACGGGGAGTGCTGCAGTGTGTCTACATGCTCCTGAGCCTGTTTGCTGCTCTCCCTCTCACAGGGGCTTCAGAGGAGACAACAGTTTCTTTTGGATCCTTTAAAGTTGTGTTTTGTTGTTGTCCTTGTGAATGAAAGGTCGGCAGTGTGGCAGCTTGGCTCCCACAGGAACAAGGGCCCCCCAGTCACCCCTCAGTCTGAGGAGGACCAGGCAGGAGGCACTGCTTCTCCGCTTTCCGGAGGGTTTGCATAGTGTCTGATCCATCCCAGAGTCTGGTCTAAAGTTAGGCAACTGACAGTCACACTGCAGCTCCAGTTTTGGCTTTCTCCACCTTGGGAGCATCCTGCTGCTTCCACAACAGAACTTAGAGCTGAGAGAGGACTTCAGAACGTGACCGGCTCTTTCCTGGATAATGGAGTAGAATTCTAGCAGCATAGTCACTTCTGCTCTCTGCCCTCAACCCTGGGGTCTCTCTCTTTCTCCGTGTCCGTATTTCAATCAGCAGTGTTGGGAAGTCAGCACACCGTGCCCTCACAGACACTATATGTGTCACTTTTCTGCTAGCCAGGCTGCAATTACTCTGCTCTTTCCTGGAGGATCTCCGAGTCCCACATAAACAGTAATGCCAAGTGCAAGTGCTCAAACTTAATGAGATTTTAAAGAATAATAAATGTTGGCATCATTTTATCTCTGTCTGGATTTTTTGAGCCTTTAGGGTCATGTTTTCAGGCATTTTTCAACAATGAGGAAGGGCTAGAAACATCCTCTTTTTTTTCTTAATGAAAGCTGAGATTTTCACCTGACTCCAGGAGCTGGTACTTTAAGAAAAGAGTTTGCAACACTGTAATATCGAAGGCTCTCTATCTCCACCTTAAAAAGACAGCATGAAATCATAATTTTTCCTAATAGCAAAGCACATTCAGACACCCTTACTTACGTTAAGTAGGACCTTACCATGCAAGTCGGCCCATTGAAGTCAATAGAGGTTTTTACGGGGTAAGGCATTCTCAGCAAGAGTAAGGGCACTAGACTCTGACCTAAGCATTTTAACCTGTTTGTAGTAAAGCATGTGACACTAATTCCAGATGTTAATTTTTGTGCGTGTCATTTCCCTGCATTATTTGGCTCAGCAAATGGAGACCAAACTTAGTTCCTAAATTCGGATAGTGCTCTTGGGAGAATTTCGATCTCTTCTTTTATTTTGGTTTGGGTTTTTTGCAGGTCTGCAAATGTGTTTGTTTTAATAATATAGCTGCAGGACAGATTTTGAAAAGCCAAGCATCACTAGAGTTTAATATCTCTACTCCAGCCGTAACACAAGCCTGCCGAGCGTTTGCTTAATGCTTCACATCCTTTTCTTATTAAGCAAAAGGTTTGAAGTGATTATAGTTTATTTACAATTAAATTGGGCT
The DNA here is from genome assembly GCF_028017835.1 of Emys orbicularis. Taxonomy (NCBI): domain Eukaryota; kingdom Metazoa; phylum Chordata; order Testudines; family Emydidae; genus Emys; species Emys orbicularis. The sequence continues at coordinate 1,736,400 of NC_088705.1, read as the reverse complement.
TAAATGCGAGTTAATTCCTACCCCCCTACTCCATCGGGCCATCTGCCAATTACCATGTGTCTGCTAAGCTCACACTTCAAGAGCACCATTAGGAGCCGCAGGGCAGATGTTTTAACAGTTCAGAAATAGCTTCTCTGGGTGGAATGCCGGAGCTGTTGATGCTTGGGTGCCCATGTCTCCCTCTAATGGCGGGAGGTCAGCCAGGACTGTGAGGCCCTAATACTAGCACTGCGCATGGAGATTTTCCTCTTGATCGTAAGCTCTTTGGGGCACTGTCTCTAATCACATGTTTGTACAGCACCAAGCACCACGGGCCTCCAGCCCTGACTGGGGCCTCTAGGGGCCACCGCAACAGAAACAGACTCAGAAGGGCCCGAGTTCATCCCCCTGGTTTGCTGGACTGTCCAGGTGTCCATGGCGGGCAGAGTCTGACCTTGCTGCCCAGTGGTTCCAGGATGCGAATATTTGCAAACTAAAAAGTTATGCCTGGCAGCAAGAATACCCATTTCCCTCGGCTCTGAGAGGCCTTATGCTCAGAATCCCATACGGGGTTCCTGATAAGTGGCAGTTGTCAGTTTTCTGTCATATTGCTTCTACTAACGCTCTCTCGCTCTGCAGCACTGTCACGTCAACAGGCCAACGTCTGAGTGTCTCCACGTTCTGTTACCCGGAGCCCACTCCTGTGCTTCTTTGTTATCTGGAGACACCACCAAGTCCTGCTGCCTTTGCGGAATGATGCTCTGCGGTCCTGTCCATTCTCCAGAGTAGGATAGCCCTTCCTGTTCTCCCAGAGCCTGCTGCCCTGCGCAGGGCTGGCTGGGAACACTTCTCACACTCTCCACAGAGTTTCTGAATTAAGCATCTTTATTAAACAGCTGAGCAATGAAAAGCCAGCGTGAGTTCAGGCCCCTCAGCAGGCAGAGAGAGCTCCTCTGATCCCAGGGCTTTTATCTTTGCCACAGCCTAGTGTTCAGTCAAGCCCCGAAGGAACAAAGAGCCAGTTCTTTGGAAGGAATCAGGTGCCGAAGGAAATTCTTCCTCCCGCCTGTTGGAAGCTTGTCCGAAGCTGCAGTTACAATTCCCCCGAACTGAGCTCAGCCTTTCTGTGGTTAATGAACACGAGGGAGAGAAACGTTTGGGGTTTTAATACATTTTTATTTTTGTTGTTTGTGAAACGTAATTAAAAAATCAGCGAGGAGGCGCGTGTGGGCACTAGCAGCAGATCCCCATCCCCAGGGCTGCCAGCTCCCAGGCCTCTGGAATGGCCCCCACGGATGTAGGTACCCAAGCAGAAAAGCCACTCAGGGAAGGGTCTGTCATTTGCAGCCACTAACCTAGTAATGCAAGGGGAGAACAAGGAAGTAGGGAAGAGAAAGAGGGGGGAGGGGGACAAAAGGAGAGGGAGCCAGTCCCATGGAGAACATGTTCCTCAGAGTGCACAGGAGCAGCACGTCCTACCTACGGTCATTGCGAGCCAATGGACAAGGCTGATCATGGCAACAATTGGACCTCACCCCTCTAAACACTCCCCCTCCCCAGCGTGTGAGCCCCACACTCCTGCCACTGGCTCATCCCCTCATCCAGCCTTGTGGTGAGTCTGGCCCTCCCTGCTCCTGGCACCAGAGTACCTGTGGTTTGTGATTTGTTATGCCACTTGGATTGGCAAATTGGCAATTGTAACTTCCTCCATCCTTTATCCCACTGGCCCTGGGAAGCCCATGCTTCACCCTTTGGCAGAGAAATGGCATTCCCAGCTCGACAGCCACGTGGAGTATGGACAGATGGACAGTACCTGCCGCCTCCAAAGGAGAAAGTCTCTCTTACTTGTAGGTACTTTTCAGTTGATAACAAAAAATTAAAGGAAACCCAAACACTACGGCGATAAACCTCCCGTTAGTGTAAACAACGAGGCGTCCTTGTGGCACCTTAGAGACTAACAAATTTGTTTGGGCATAAGTGTGTTAGTCTCTAAGGTGCCACAAGGATGCCTCGCTGTTTTTACTGATACAGACTAACACAGCGACCCCTCTGAAACCTCCCGTCAGTATGAGTTTGTGTCTGAGCCAGCTGAAGGACCGTGAGTCCCGCTGGGCTCAGGCTTTGACTCTGCCGAGTTTTGTAATTCCCAGCAGCAAAGGCAGCCCAATGGACACAATAAATCCATGCCGGGACCCCAGGGGGGCCGCAGTCTGACACTGCCTGTATTACTACCTTACCGATCAATGGGAGCCCTGGCTCTCACCGGCAGGGAGTGAGAGGAAGAAAGACACAAAAGCCGTGGGAAGTGAATAAACTCAATTAGATCGCTGTAATTGCAACAAGCATGAGTGTGGGGGTCGGGCACATGTGCTGTCTTGGAGCAGTAATTAAAAGTGCCGTGTTTGCTGTGCTGGAGAGGCGGCCTGCTGTGTCTCAGCAGTGCCCTTTGAAAAGCTCCACAACGGAGTTTCAGCGCTTCAGAGCCGGGGGACTCACAATTCCCAGCCCAGTGGGAGAATTCCCTGGTTTTCATTCCCAACAGTTTGGCTAATTTTGGAGTCAGGCTTTGATGTGCGCTGGGAGCCCTGTGCGCCGCACACTTTCCCAGCCATGCTGCCCCCACTTCTCATAATGCTTTATTAATTTCCTCCTGTGGTTGTGTTTTATCCTCCCTTTCCCTCGGGCCCAGCCACCACTTCCCTCTTGTGCTGGCCTGGCAGGGATCCTGGAAGAGAGTCTATCATTCTGAAATAGATTTAAAGAGGGGTTAAGAGGGAAGAGGTAGGAACCTGTGGTGATTAGAGGGACACATGATTAGCTGCCTCTGCAATAACCGGCCCCTTGGAGTGAGGAGCCTCCCCTCCTTCCCCAGGGTCTGTCAACCACCATGTGCCCAGAGCTCGGATAGTAGCAGGCCACTGTGCTTCCCAGGTGCCCAGCTGCAACCAGTCCCAGCCCCTCTCTGCCTCAGCTGCCAGTGGGAGGTGTGGGGGGGGGTCATTCGTCACCCTAGAGACAGTGAAGGTGAGGCTGGATCTCGACTTGTCAGGGAAGTGACGGCCTGAAAAACGCCCTGCAGTGGGATGGGCACACGGCAGGACCAGCCGTGGGACTGCAAACCAGGAATCTGCAGGAACGAACTGTCTACGAGGGCCTACAGCGGTGGTAACTGAGCTCAGGCGCTGCGTGCCCGTGCTGGGGTGAGGGGAATCAGCCCTGGATCCTGATGAGGACGAGAGGAAGAAAGCGGGAGTTAGGGTAGCCGGCCAGATGCAGAATATACAGTTGAAATCAAAGCTGCAGCGTGGATCAGAGAGGAGAGTTTGAACCTCACCTCCGGCTAGTAATTGTCTCACACACACAGTGCACGAAGCAGAAGCCTGGAAGTGCACATGCTGCTGCCACTGTGTGTCACTTTTCGGCTGATTTAGGAGCAAAGGTGCCACTGGGTCTGTGTGTGGAACAGGGACACCTACTGGCAGGTGAGTGGAGTTAATCCTCCTACTTGCTTGGTGTCTCTCAGGCTGGCAGACCTGCTTCCAGCCCTGCACTGAGCTCAGAGGACTACAGAACTGTCCCTGTTTCTGGGAAAGTCTCTGGGCAGACTGGGGCTTGAGACTTGTGAAGGAGGAGCTCAGCTTTCATGAATCCAACGCCTAGTCCTTTGCTTCGCCAAGAGCCCAGGAAGTATGAGTGGGGCAGGCCCTGCTCACAGAGCATCTGCCAAGGGAATGGGAGCACAGGGTGCATTCGCACCTTTCCTCCCCAGCTGGTTGTTGAGGGATTGTGGGCAGGGTGCACACGGGATCCCATCCCCCCGAAGCAGGAGCAGCTGTGAGAAAAGGAAATGTTTGAGGACTCCGTGCTGCAAGTCTGTTCCTTCACCACCATGGCTCTGAAGAGGGATTGAAATATCACAGCAGTCCCCTGCAGTGCGGCTGGCAGCACGGAACAGCCTTTGCCCAGGCTCCGCTACAGGTGCCCACCCAGGGCATGGCGCAGGGGCTGTCACCGAATGGTGGAATGAGGGACTGGAGGGAGGGAGCCGGTAGGTCATTGACTCTGGCCGCACAAGCTCGCGCCCTACAGTCTATTCAGTCTTAGAGCGGAAGCATGGCCAGTAGCCTGGGACTCAGGGTTCAAGTCCCCGCTCTGCCACAGGCTTCCTGTGCGCCTGTACATGAGTGTGTGTGTGTGTGCACGCATCGGCGTGTGTGTAATTGGCAAGTGGTCTGGATCCGTAGGCATGAAGCCTGCTGCATTCATGGGAAGTATTATTAACAGCAATTTCTCGGTGCTAGCGCTTAGAGTCGATGTCCGAGAGCCCTGCAGTCTGCTGATGAAATGCCAACCTCTTCCCTCACGCCCAGTGAGGGTGACCAGACAGCAAATGTGAAAAATTGGGACAGGGGGTGGGGATGGGGGTAATAGGTGCCTATATAAGACAAAGCCCCAAATATCGGGACTGTCCCTATAAAATTGGGACATCTGGTCACCCTACGCCCAGTCTCATCTCCTTCTCCCTCCCTTCCCCTTCCACCGGTCCCTGCTGCTAGGTGACTGTTACCAAAACGGCACGGCTTGCTGCCAACCCGTTCTTCACAAGCTGGCACCGAGCCCCGTCCCTGTTTTCTATTATCCTCGGTGTTTGGCACAAAGGGGATTTTCTCCCACATCCTTTTGGCACAGACTGGCCCTAAAACCAACAAAACCCTGGTTTGTACTTGCTGTCCTTCCCACCAGGATCCCTGCCCTGCATGTTTTCGAACCCAGGAGTCAGGCACCATCGGGACTGGCTGGCAGGGGGTAGGGGCTGTTATATGCAAATAAAAAGGGCTCACTACAGAACTGTCCCTCATGTCTGCCCTGACACACACGAGGGAGGCCATGAATACATGACCCTGAGCTCAGTCAGGGGCTCTCGGCAGGCCCCAGAAGAACTGGAGCGCTCCACGGGGTGGTTTGTGACGTTCAGGGATGATATGCACCCATCAGAGCTTGGCAGCCTTTACAGACCCGAGTGCCCTGTGCAGCCAGAGGAGGAGAATGTAGTCCTATAAAAGATCCATCATTGCCCTAGATGAGCAGACAGCCCGGAGGGCTGTCCCGGTCTGTGTAGCTCGCTGGTTCCTGACACTGCCGTGCCTGTGTTGTTTGAAGCCCTTTGTGCCTGGGCCATCTCGATGGCAAACACCAGGGCACAGTGTGACCTAACCCTGCCCACTCTTGCTTTTCCACACGGCACACTGCCCGTGGCTGGGCAGGCTGACTCGAGCGCTGCTGAGCTCTCCTTTGGGGGAAGCACTGGGTGCTCAGCTCACTCCTGAATAAGCCCTTGGCCTTGAATGCTCATGTGTGATTTGTTCCCGGGAGAGAGGGTCAGATGAGCTTTCTCTTGCCACGTCTCCCTCAGGAAAGACCTGCTGCCCTTTCCTTCGATTCAGCCAGAAACGGCCGGACTGCACAGCTCAGCTCCTCCAAGAATACCTAAGCCGTGCAGGACGGGACCCTGCTGTTCAGAGGCATTGTGGGTTTGGCCCCTACAACGGGCTGTGTTAGTTAATGCAATAACGTGTGGTTCTGAACAGAGAGGCTTAGGGTGGAGGCCCTGATTTCGGCCTGATGAACAAGATACAGAAATGAACCAAAGGCTGTTCCCATGGCAGGGCAGCGGCGGCGGGGTGTGTGTGTGCAATCCAAATGCAAACCTCGGCTCGCAGAAGGAGGGTGCATTGGTGGGGGAGGCACGCTGGCACTGGATAGCAATAGCCTCGGGAAACTCATTACTTACCTGGTTTGTAAACAGAAAACAAGAAAAATATATGTGGGCAGATGGGAGGAAACCGAGAGCCAGGCTGTGGATTTCTGCGAGAGAGGAAAATATGGCTCCCTGCCCCAGACAGCGGGGCCTGGGCTGGACCGGCCACTGGGTGGCTGTTCTCCTTCCTGGCTGCACAGGGCTGTGCATGACGCGATGACAAATCACCCAACGCCAGCATGTCGCCATGGCAGAATTTACAAAGCACCAGGGAGAAATGGGAGCAGGAGGGAAGCCTGTCAGGGACGCCGAGGGCAGAGTGCCCAGGACACAGTGGACGAGAAGCTGGATATGAGTCAACAGTGTGCCCTTGTTGCCAAGAAGGCTAATGGCATTTTGGGATGTATAAGTAGGGGCATTGCCAGCAGATCGAGGGACGTGATCATTCCTCTCTCTCCGGCATTGGTGAGGCCTCATCTGGAGTACTGTGTCCAGTTTTGGGCCCCACACTACAAGAAGGATGTGGAAAAATTGGAAAGAGTCCAGCGGAGGGCAACAAAAATGATTAGGGGGCTGGAGCACATGACTTATTAGGAGAGGCTGAGGGAACTGGGATTGTTTAGTCTGCAGAAGAGAAGAGTGAGGGGGGATTTGATAGCTGCTTTCAACTACCTGAAAGGGGGTTCCAAAGAGGATGGATCTAGACTGTTCTCAGTGGTAGCAGACGACAGAACAAGGAGTAATGGTCTCAAGTTGCAGTGGGGGAGGTTTAGGTTGGATATTAGGAAAACCTTTTTCACTAGGAGGGTGGTAAAGCACTGGAATGGGTGACCTAAGGAGGTGGTGGAATCTCCTTCTTTAGAGGTTTTTAAGGTCAGGCTTGACAAAGCCCTGGCTGGGATGATTTAGTTGGGAATTGGTCCTGCTCTGAGCAGGGGGTTGGACTAGATGACCTCCTGGGGTCCCTTCCAACCCTGATCTTCTATGATTCTATGATTCTATGATTCTATGACACTGCTCGTGCCACCAGAATAACCCACGGGGCTCTCACTGGGCCCCAAAGGAGTCACTCTCTGAGTTAACAAAACAGCCATTTCTGGCACGGGCAGGAGCCTGCCCTGAATCGCACAGAGGGGCTGTCAATTAACCTCTGATTGGAACGGACTCCCAGCCTCTCTTTGCGGCTGTCCAGAGCTCACCGTATCCTGCCTGCGAGGCCAGCCCGAGCTGCGGAATCGCCTCTCACCAGCACACCATGGGCTTCTGTAAGAGGAATGAAACCCTGGTCCACACCCCAGCCTGTTCCACCCAATGGTCAGGGCGTGCACAGCACCTGCAGGCTGGGGCAGCCTGTGGGGGGAGAATACGCAGCAGGGAAGGGGAGCCCCTGCTCACCATCCCTCAGATGTGACACGTCTCCCAACAGAAGCCTTCCAAGGCTGAACTCATGCTGGGTGGCGGATTTAGTCTGAACAGCAGCTAGCATGTTTGTAATTTGATTATGGGACTTAATATGTTTACAAGCAAGAAATCGTACTCCGGCCTCTCCCACTTGATTTCATTCACAAGTCTTCCTGGCCAGTCCAGGCTGTCGATGGTGTTCCGATTGCTTTGGGATGACCATTCCTGATCACACGAGGATATACTGACGGCACCACTGAGTTACAGAAAGAGGCTTTCATTCATATCCACACTGTATTTAGGAAAGAACTAAAAGCATAGGGAACTTCTACATAGAAGAATGTTAATAATATTTGAGCAAACAGTTCAGTCTGAAGGGAAACACAGTGCTACCATAGCCTGAGGCATAGATTCTGGCAGCCCACCATGTTCATAGCATATAGAGTGAAGCTAAAATAAATAATCTACAGATGCACAAATGAATAGCTGGGTCCTTTCTTTTAAAATAATCTGTAACCGGGAGAAATACAAGTGTAAGCCTGCTTCGTGTAGAATAGGGCCCTTATGTATCAATCCTCCCCCCTCCACACACCCCCCCCCCGCCCAACATACCAGAACAAAACTCTACAGACACCGTTCTCCCCCAGGGAGAGGATAAGCGAGAATGAACCACACCTGGCAGCTGTTAGTTATGTACTAAATGCACAGCTAGATGGCACCCATATACTAGGTGATGAGGCAGTGTAACGTATGTGGAATCAAATTGAATCCCTCTGCCAGTCTCCTCTATATTTATTCTGCTCCATGGTTGGTAGAAATGAGTTTAGATTTCCTGTGTAATCTCTTGTGATAGGCATCTGCGTGTTCTCTCGGCGCTTTTCTATGAAATAGTCCCTTTGGGCTGCACAGATTAATTAATATGTGAGCCCATCTGTTTTATTTGTGCAGTTCCAGCTCACATTCACTCTTACGTGTGCAAGAGTCAGTCCCGCTCACGTAGTATTATTTATTCTGTTATGGGTTGTGAGCCAGCAGATAAGTTCCCGACAGTCTCTATTAGACAGAGATGCTACAGCTCAATATCAGGCACACGAATAGGAGGAGACAGAACTGGCACAGAGGTGGGTGGTGGAAGGTTAAGAGAAAGAAGTGAGTTTTGAAGTAGGATTTTAAGAAGGAACAGAATGACATGACCCCACAAACTTCCACTGCCAACAGATGCAGTCTCATTCAAAACCATACGCTAACTCACTGTTCCTTGTCAGCCGCAGACAAGAGGAGTTGGAAATAGACTGTTTATGAGCCATAGTGGGGCGACTGAAACTATGAAATGGATGCAATGAATTTTCTGGTTACCACAAGCCTGCATTTGCAGTTACAGATGCATGAAACGCAGCATCCTGTCTGTGCTTCAGCATCGCCTGTAAATACGTTGCACATGTCATCGATCCTCCCCTAAACTGCAGCGCTGGGTCTGCAGCCAGGAAGCGGACTCTGGACACCCTCGCTGTGACAACAGGGACAAAAGAAGTTAACAGAACTCTTCCCTGGGGAAGTCAGCATCTTGTAAACGTGTAACACGTGCGTGGCCCTCAGCAAGTCTGTGGTATTTATGTTGCGACAATTTTTCATTCCTTAGGCACATAAAGAGCAACGACCTCCTCCCTTCGGATTAGGCAATTACTGTCGTTTGTTTCAAGTGAAAACTACTGGCTCATAAAAGAAAAGCGTCTGAGACTCGAAAAACACTTCTGAACGGGCCTCAGGGGAATGTGGCTTGACTTACCCTCTCCCGGCAGCGCTGGGGTTGGGCACGGAGCCAGTGCTTTTGGGCTTCGTCTCCATGAAATTTACACAGTGAAACTGGATGTTTGCACAGTGTTGTTACTGAAAAAGGCAGCTGGTGAGCAGTGACAGGCACAGAGGCAGAGGCTTTGACACGCGACCCATGTGCCAGGCATCTCATGGACAGAGCCCTTGCTGTTGGCCGGGATTTCAAAGCAGCCTAAAGGAGCAAAGGGCCAAATCCCACTGCAGTCTTTGGCCACCTACTTGCCTGACATGCCTGCAGAAATGCCAGGCTCAAAACCCATTGGTGCCCATCTCTGGAGATCTGATGCTTTAAGGCACTTGCCAAATCCGTCCAGACAGTCATTGCCAGGTGAGAGTAACAAAGTCTGTGTGTTGGAACTTCCCCGTCCTGGATCCAGAATAATCCATAACCTCTTCTGTAAATCAGACCAGTGTGACAATGCACCCACCCCACCACTATCTCACTCATCATCTGTTCCGCTCCCCTGTATCTCACAATAATTTGTTCTGAGCTACTGATGCCACTTGTTGGTTTTTTACTCTTCATTCACACTCGGTTTCCTTTGGTGCCTCAGTTTCATGGATTTTAAAATTGGAAGGGACCATTCTGATCCCCTAGTCTGACCACTCCATGGTACAGGCCAGAGAGCCTCACCCTGTGACTCCTGCGTTGCAGGAAAATATTCGTCCCTCCTTTGTATGTGACACTATTGAGCCCAATGACTCAAGACCAAACGAGGACTGGTCTTGCAGAAAGACATCCAGCCTTCATCTGAAGACTCCAAGTGGCGATGGATTTACCAAGCAGTTCCAATGGTTAATTGTGTCCTATGTCCCGTTGGAATTTTTCTAATTTCTGCCTCATGGCTTCATAGAGTTTAAGGCCAGAAGGCTCATTAGATCATTGAGTCTGACTCCCGTATAACAGCCCAATACATCTCACCCAGTTACAGCCGTACTGAGCCCACCAGCTGGCGTTTGGCTAATGTGTCACTTGTGTTTGGCAAAGCAGATCTCCCAGAAGGGCATCAAGAAATGGAGAAACTGCCATTTCTCATGGTAGTTTGTCCAGTGCTTAATCACTCTCACTGTTAAACATGTGTGCTACAGTTCTCATTTGAATTTGTCTGGCTTCCGGTTCCAGCCATTGGCTCTTGTTTTGCCTTTCGCCACTACATTAGGGAGCCCTTTCATAGCTGGTATTTCTCCCTGTGAAGGTCCTTATACACTGTGACCAAGTCAGCCCTCACTTTTCTTTTTCACAAGCTAAACAGACTGAGCTCTTGTAAACCCTTAAATCTTTCTTTCTTTCTTTCTTTCTTTCTTTCTTTCTTTCTTTCTTTCTTTCTTTCTTTCTTTCTTTCTTTCTTTCTTTCTTTCTTCACCCTCTCAATTTTTCAACATCTTTTCTAAAATGTGGACACCAGGGCTGGAGACACGATTCCAGTATTGGTCTCACCAACGCCACACGCAGATGTTAAATCACCCCCCTATTGCTAGTCCCCTCTGTTCATATATCCGAGGGTGGCATTAGCTCTTTTAGCCCCAGCATCACACTGGGAGCTCATGCTGAGTTGCTCATCCACTGTGACCCCTAAATCCTTTTCGGTGTCACTGCTGTCCAGGATACTGAACCCATTCTGTAGGCGTGGCCTGCAGGCCTGGTTCCTAGATGTGTAACTGTCCATTGCGCTGTATTAAAACACACTTTGTTTGAATGAGTCCAGATTACCAAACTTTGTATGACTGCCGTGTCATCGTTTACCACCACGCCCAATCTTTGTGTGTGTCATCTGCCAATTTTATCAGCAGTGATTTTATATTTACTCCCAGATCATTGATGAAAATGTTAATTAGCATCAGGCCTAGTACCGATCCCTGTGGAACCCCACTGGATGCGTCCCCGTTACATGATGACTCCCCACTGATGATTACTTTCTGAGATCTGTCAGTTAGCCAGTTCTTAATCCATTTAGCGTGTGCTTTATTGCTTTACTGATATTGTAGCATGTTAATTTTTTAATCAGACTGTAATGTGGTACTAAGTCAAATGCCTCACAAAAGTCAGAGAGACAAAGGGGGGTGAGGTAATATCTTTCATTGGACCAACTTTTGTTGGTGAGAGTGGCAAGATTTCAAGCTACGCAAGGACTTCTTCTTCTTTGATGTGAAGAAGAGTTTGTCTCTTGAAGGTGGTCCAACATTGTCTCTCTATATTACATCTACATAGTTATCTTTATCAACCAAATTTGTAATCTCAACAAAGAATGAAATCAGTCTGTTTGACAAGACCTATTTTCCATAAAGCCATTCTGACTGGCTTTTAATTATATTCCTGTCCTTTAACTCTTTATCAACTGAATCCTGTATCAGATTTTCCATTATTTTGCCCAGGATTCATGTCAGGCTAATTGGCTTATAGTTATCCAAGTCATCTCACTTACCCTTCCTGAATATTGGCACAATGTTAGCACTCTTCCAGTCTTCTGGAATTTTCTCACTATTCCAAGAGATATTAAAAAGTAACATCAGTGGGCCAGAAATTTCCTTTTAGGTCTTTTGGGTGCAAGTTATCCAGGCCTGCTAATTTAAAAATGTTTATTCCTATTAGATGTTGTTTAATGTCCTCCTTGGTTACTAATGGATTGAAGGTATTTCATCATTCTTGTGTGAGATAAGTACATCATTCTGCCTCTTTCCAAATATAGAACTGAAATATTTATTAAATATTTCTGCCTTTTCTACATCATTATTAACAATTTTACCATCTCCATCTGGTAATGGGCCTGTACTGTTGCTTGGATTTCCTTTGTTCCTAATATACTTTATAAATTCCTTCTTATTGTCCTTAGCACTGCCAGCCATGAATTTTTCCCTGATGTCTTTAGCTTCCCTTATCAGTTTTCTACACATCATATTGTCTAATTTATATTGATTGCTGTCTATTTTACTTTTATTCCATGAGTTATATATTGTCTTTTTTTTTTTTTTTTTTTTGTAACTGCTGCCTTCTCTTCACCACTTAACCAGGAAAGTCAAAGTTGCCCTGTTTCTTGATTTTGAGATTGTGGGTTTTTGGCCATTGAAGAAACACTTCTTAAAGAACTTTCAATTTTAATGCACATTTTTTTATCTACGTTTTTCCTCTCAGTCAATTTTATTCATAATTTTCCTCAGCTTTGAGAAATTAGATCTCTTGATGCACCAAGTATACATACTGCATTTCCTCTGTTTGGTCATATTGAATGTAATCAAATCATGATCATTGGTCCCTAGACAACCACCAACTTCCAGTCCAATGAGTAATTAATGTCTATCTGTCATAATAAGGTTCTAAATCGAGTTACCTTTTGTTGGGTGCAATAATTTCTGTATTAGAAACTTATCATCTATAATTTTGAGCAACTCCAGTGATGTTTTACTACAGGCTGCTTGAGAAAACCCCAAGCCAATCACTTAATGCTCCATCATGCAGCTCTGTCCTTGCTCTGATTTTCATGGCTGAAGAAGAATACATGGAAGAGAGAGCTGAAGGTAAAATATAGTAGGGACATTACTAGAGAAAAATCATAAATCAGGATGAGATGCAAACTTGCAAGGACATTTTAGAAGAGTCTATCAGATACCTGTTAAACTTCACAGCTTTAGTTTAAGAACTTCAGGAGGTTATTGGCATAGCCTGAAAGAAAGAGGAAGATTACAAACACATGTCATGGGCTTGAACTGAGCTGCAGCGACTCTGGAAGGTAATCCTTATTGCTATGTGAGATAGAATAGAATAGCCCTGACCAAGAATCCCTTTCACTTGCCTATTGAATGGCTGCAGTGTTTTTTGATACCAGTGAAATTAAAACCATGTTTGATAGGAGGCTTGAGGGTTCAGAAATGATCCTGTGAAGGCACTGGGCTTGTCCAAACATCTCTGCTTATTGGCCTTGGGTATAGTTGGGATCTCCTGGCCTTCTGTGCTCCAGATTGCACCCACCAATTGTTTTCCCTTTACTCTACCATCCCACAAGGATGCATGGCTGAACCTGGGTTTGAGAAGGAAAGGCCGAGGCTGGCAGAGCTAGCAAAGTTACATGAGATAATTGATATCTGCAGTGTTGTTGTTGCCCCTTGGCTCTCTTGAAACAGGGAGCTGTGTGGTGTGGGATGGAGCATCCCATAAGCATTTCCACTTGCCTTGTTTCAGCTCTCCCTGGCCTCCCACGCTGCAGTGGTTTCACTTCCTGCTGGGCCAGATTCTTGCTTCTGCAAGCTCCATTTGTCCTGCTCTTCCACACGTCTCAGATTGAATTCACCTCCCTACAGCAACAGGGCAATTGGAGAAAGTATTCGGGTGGATTTCATTTGAAACATTATTGCCTTGTTGGGTTTTTACTTTCCATTGTTTCTTTCTAGGCCTTTGTCTGGAGTCAAGGGGTACAATATGATACTGGACACATTTATACCTTAACCCATGTAAGCAGTGGGAGCCTCTGCTGCTCAGCACCTTTGAAAATCAGGCGATTTTTATTTGGGTATCCAAATTTGGGTTTAGCAACCTAAATATCAGGCCTCCAAGCTTGAAAGTATTGGCCTTTGCCTGTATAAGATGTTGAAACAATAGGACTGACCAAATTCTGAATAATTTGCACTTGCTAAATACTGTAATTTGGTTACTTGCATGAAGTATAAACATCCCTGAGAAACCAGTAATAATCCAACAGGACTGTTGGGTGGGGAAACACCTGGGGGCTGATGCTACTTTCTTTGCTTGGGCAAAACGACCACTGGCTTCAAGTCAGGTGTGCAAGGGCTTGGCGTCGACAGGCTATTCCGTTACTTCTGCCCTGTGCTTAGGGCCAGAGCAAGGCCCATGCACAAAGTCCAGCCCAAGCCCTCCAAATGAGGGTATTGCACAAAACATGTGCTCGTCCTTTGCACCAGGGGAAATGTCACCCCCTCGGAATCGATTTCGCATTTAATTTTTTTATTATTTATTTTTCTGTAACACAAGAAAAGCTGAGAAGCAAAATCTGAAGCGGCTCCAATACAGGGAGCTGCTGGATCCAAACAAATGGGTCCTATCCTTTGGAGTATATAAATAATTCACTGAAAACTAACACACATGACTGTGTTCTGTTCCTCACCCTTCCATGCTTTGCTGACAACACAGAGGCTTTTGCAACACTTGTTTACTAGGGAAACTGCATATAGAGTGAAAATAATTTGCTGGGCCTTATGTTTCCACTTTAATTCCTGGTGTATAAAAAAACCGGTGAATTTGCTAATGGGTTATGAAAATGGATTTTTAAAGCTAGGGCAGCATGGGTTGGTGAGTTACAAAGGATTAGAGAAGGAATGAGGTTTGCTGGAAAAATTATTCTGCTGAGAAAAATCCAGAACAGCTGAAAGGTTGGGGCTTGTTTCCGTCCAAGGAAATAAACAAACTGCTGCATCCGAAATCAAATCTATTTCAGGTCTGAAGCGAGCTTATTTATTCCTTGCTTTTTATATACTTGCCGTGGGTTTTAGTGTCTTATTTAATGTGTTCAAGGTCCAGATATACAGGCAGCATTTCCCACCACGAAGTAAAGCTTACAACACATCGTTACAACACACTTTTGGATAGTGCAATCGGCTATGCTGAGGTTAGAACCAGCTGGCCACTGCAGAGCGCCTTGTGGGTTTATGTAGTGTACTACAGAGTTGAGCTTGCATGAAAATTACACTTTTAGCACTTACAATAAACTGTCGGCCTGGGCAGGCCTTCTGGAGCTGGTGGGTTTGCAAATGTTCCTGTTTTGGGAATCACAAATTGTTTTATTCCCTTCATTTAAATCCAAGGTTCTTTTTTTCCTCCCAAAGATAATTCAGTTTTTTAAACAATGTTCATTTCTAGCTGAGAGCAGCCTGTGCAGTGGGGATAGAGGAACTCACTGTAAGTGAATTAATAATTGGGATGTAAGTGAACTAATTGTAAGTGAACAATAATAATAATACTTAATAATTAAGTGGTACCTAGGCCATGTGCTGGCCCACTGCACAGGAGTGTTTTACCCCAACTTTGTTTGCTTTGCAAACAGTCCCTAATTCTTCCTCTCTGGGCAAGCCAGTGTGTGTGGCAGGAAGTTATCCCATAGTGCTCAGCCCTGTGTCAGAGTCACTTTCACAGGGTCTCCTGGCAGAGGCAGCACTCATATATTCCACCCGGTGGGAAAAGTTTGAATAATCTTTAAGGGGGTTCAACCACTGGTTTCCATTCCCCTTTATTTCTGCCTTTTTGTTAGTAAATGCCCCCACCCCCCTGATATAGGAGCTACCAATGGTGAGCCAGCAGCTTCTTCCAGCTACAAATTCTAGAAGAAGGTGGCATGAGATAAAAAATGATGGCTCAGCTGGCCTTGCTCCCTTGGTTTCAAAGGAGTTGCACCATAAGAACACAAGAACATAAGAGTGGCCACACTGGGTCAGCCCAAAGGTCCATCTAGCCCAGTATCCTTCCAACAGTGGCCAATGCCAGGTGCCTCAGAGGGAATGAACAGAACAGGGAATCGCCAAGTGATCCATCCTGTCGCTCATTCCCAGGTTCCAGCAAGCAGAGGCTAGGGACACCATCCCTGCCCCTCCTGGCTAATAGCCATTGATGGACCGATCCTCCATGAACTTCTCTAGTTCTTTACACCTATTTATGCCAGCTGAGGGGCTGGCCCTATATCTTTGTGTTAGTCAAAGTACATCCCCCTAGGAGCCATGAGAATGCCCAGCCAATAACCAAGGGGTCATTCCAGTTGATTATTGTGAGTATGCACCATCCGCAGCACTAAAAGCTCCCCTCCCCATGGACAAAGAGCAGAAGGAGGGCATGCTCCTCCAGAGCAAGGCAGAACTGGCAACTGGCAGGGGCTGGAATCAGAAGGGAGACTGCCTCCCGTCCTCCCCCGTTGCCCCAGCACTGACTGCACAACTGGCTGCACTCCCAGGCTGGCATCGGCTCACTCTTTGCGGCTGTGAGCAGGTGACCCCTCAAACAGGGGTGCACAGGCCAAGCCAGTGCTGCCTTGAGCTGTTCCCGTGTGCTTTGCCCTGAACGTCGGGGGACTGTGTGCTGTTAACGTGGCTGCATCTTGTCTTCCCCTGCTTCTGAAGGACCTGGCAACAAGGGAGACTAAGCACAGACCCTGGAGGGATTGTCAGCCACTGTGCTAAATCCTGGGAATATGTTTGTTCCCCTTGTAACCTTCTAGCCAGGGCTTTTGTAGCTTTTTAATCCCCACCGTGTCGTGCGACGGAGAAGAATATAGGAACCTTCCTGCCCAGGCTTCCTAAGCTCTGGCAGGCTTTTAAAGAGCCCAGCAGCAAGAGACCCAGGCTGAAGAGGTTGGAAATAATCTTGCAGATGATTCCATTGAATGTAGACAATGTTGCTCACATGAAGGGGTGACAGCTAAGCAACAACATCTGGTTCAGTGAATTCTTATATTGCTATAAAATAATGCTTCCTGCAGATTTCACGTCATCTCTGTCTGGGCACCGCTGAACTGTGAAGGGAGAAACTTTTTTGTGGTTTCCAAAGGAGCCAGCGTAAATCTGGAGAGGTGTCATGGCAAACCTCTGCATTTCAAGCCTGGATCTGTCACTGGCTGCTTGGCTGGTGTGTCATGGGATAGGAATTGGGCAACTCAGAGAGCAGCATAAACAATGGCCTGGAAGGAGTCAATGCACGCTCTTCCCTCCTGCACAGCTGCAACCAACAGGCAGGGCTCCGAGATCTAGAGCACCAGCAGCCATGCAATAAAATAAAGACACGGAGAGGAAATGCCTGCAACCCCTGCCCCACCTCTCCACTGACTGAATGAAAACAAAGACTCTGCAATAAACCAGTTACAACACTGAGAGATTTCCTAGAGTCCAGAAGGACACATTCCGAAAGCTCCTCTGACCTCCTGCACCGCACAAGCCAGAGAACCCCACCCAATGATTCCTGCATTGCTGCCCAGAGAGATGTGAATCTGCGTATTCAAAACCAAGGTGCTTTTGGTGGGTTATTTTCTGAAGTTATACAGAACGCTGCACCCGCAAGGTAAACACAACAGTTGCTATGGTGCCATTAGCAGCTTCTCCCCCAAGCTTGCCAGAAGCATGTGGGACTCTAAATGTGCCTTCCCCGATTCTCCCAGCAGAGCCCCCAGGGTCCTGAGGCTGGCGCTGAGTGGGGGGTGGATTGAATGGGTTTAGGGAGCTCGGCATCCTCATCGCTAATACTCACTGTCTGTCCCAGTGCCTGCACACCTAACACAACTTCCATCACAACCACACCGTTCTGAGAGGGGGCCTTAGTCTCATCTAGTGTCTTCCCTGTTTCCCCACCACCATCCCAGGAAGATGAGAACTTGTTTTTTAATAGGAGGATGTTATTTCAATGGGCTCCTTTCTCCAGCCACACAGAGTAGATACAAAAATAATGAATGGTCCATTTTACAGGCCTTTAGTGGCGGGATACCATGAGCCTGGATGAAGCCGCCAGAATGCTGTCCATGGTGTCCGCACTGGGCCAATGTGTAATGGCAAGTCTGCTACATGTGGAATGGCCATTTTCTGAGAACAATGGACACAATAAAAGATTCGTCTTATTTCTGGAAGAGCACTTTGCTTTCTGGGACGCTACGTTGCAGAACTGCTGTCCCGCTCTTAGCCAGCATGCCCAAGGGCTCTGTTACTATGGAAAGCAGAGTCCCTCGCCTCCGAGTTCTCCCATGAACATCCCATAGAACCATCAAAGTGGCTCGAGCACTGGACTGGGGCTCAGGTGCTGTGTGTTCTAGTCCTGCCTCCACCCACTTTGCCTTTGTTTCCCCTTGCAGCCATTGCCTCTCCGCACTGTAAGCTCTTTGGAGCGGGAACTGTGTCTGAGCAGCACCGAGCCCAATGGGACCCCCAGCACAAGCCATGGTGGGAGTCAGAAATTAATCAACAACACAACTGTTCTCCCCACCCCCCAGCGTCGAATGCCTTTAATCGAAGCTGTCCAAGAAATTCACCCTTGGGGCTGAGGCCGAGTATGGAAAGTTACAGCCAAAAAGACAAATATTTGAGGGCGTTTAGAGCAAGTCACGTCTCAGCTCTCCCCACCGTAACAATTCAGCGCACACAAGCCAAGCTCCTGGTAACAAGTCACCTGTAACCCACTGGCTCTGCAGGCAATTCGGCAGGACAGAAATCAATCTCTTCTTACTGATGCTGAGCACCAGCTATGCATCCTGCCAAAAGCTCGCCTCGCACTGCTCCTTCATGGCAGCTCTGCGGATGCTGAGATTTGTGCTCCTTACAGATAAGACACATCTGCACACAATTTATTTAAATGGTCTTTCCTGGGCTGGTTAGGGCTACGGACATTCCAGGTAATTAGAGAGGGTGCTTTTAAAATGAAAGATTGGCAGCTAGTATGTCATAAAGAGAGAGAGAGAATACTGGGATCTTCAGGTCCCCTAAGTACAACTGACGAGTGAATAAATCCTGCGGTATCCTTGGCATTACTGAGAAAAGAAGGCTGAGTGGGGGGGAACTCACAATAGTCTTAAAACATATTAAGGGCTGTTATACAGAGGATGGTGATCACATGTTCTCCATGTCCACTGAAGGCAGGCCAAGAAGTAAGGGGCTTAATCTGCAGCAAAGGAAATGAGGTTTAGGTTAGATATTAGGAAAAACTTTCTAATTCTCAGGCAAGTTCAGCTCTGGAACAGACTTCCAAGGGAGGTTGTGGAGTTGGCAGTTTTTAAGAACAGGTTGGACAAACACCTGGCCGGGAAGGTCTAGGTTTACTTGGTCCTGCCTCAGAGCAGAGGGCTGGACTGGGTGACCTCTCAGGGTACCCTTCAGCCCAACAGTTCTAGGATTCCATAATTACCAGCATGCACTGCCCCAGTCTCTCCTGGGAGTCAAACACTAGACAGCTACATCTGTTCTTAGATCTCTGAAAACCACGCCCCTCCTGAGGGGCTCCGTCATGGACTTGGGTGTCCAACTTTAGGTACCTGCCTTCGAAAACATTGCTCTTGGTGTTCAAGGCCTTTGCTGCCTGCCTGGGTCTGAGCATGGAGCTGGACATACATAATCTCCCTGAAACCACAAATCTGAATCCCCGTCCGGGCAAACCAGCCCTTCACCTGGTCCAGGCAGAGAAACTGAGGGTGGGTCAGTGAACTGTGTGCGCCTCTTCCTGGTGACCCTTTAACAACCGGGGTCCTTTCTGCTCTGCCTGGGCATCAGAGTTGGCCGGGCACTTTTCATAAGAGTCAGGGCTTGGATCCTTAGCCATCAAATGTCCCCAGCCCGGGGCGTGCTGTTTGTCTGCATGGCAGCCAAAGGCGGCTTCCTGACCTTCTGTATGGTTTGCAAAGGCCTTTGGGCTGAAAGACACAATGGAATGAGAAATAATATTATTCAAATAATCTCCCTCCCCCCGACAGCAAAGTGTTGCCCCCAGCCAGTAATGGCACAGTGTGAACACGGCGTCCGCCCAGCCCAGTGACAAGTCAGTGTCAGTCAGTGACCCTCTGTGTGGTGTCATAGCTTTGCTGGGGAGGACAGAAAGGCAACAGGGGAGCAGGACCAGGCGGCTGACAGGACGGGTCTCATGAATGCTGATGAAAATCAAGTCCTTGTGTGAGCCATTCCCCAAGAGGACTCTCTTTGTGTCCCCCAAGGCATCTGTGAGGAGTTCTGCAATCCAGACAGTCCCCAGCTCATTCAGGACTCTGCACCCTACTTCCCTGCCGATCACAGCCTTCCATCTCTGCTAGGAGCAGCACCACCGCCAGCTGCATAGGACATCCCCTCAGACTCCTCCTGACTGTCATGGACTCTCCTCTTTGCTTGTAGCTGGGGTGAAAGAATCGATCCATCTGTCTATGTGCTAGTGTGCAGGTCTGTGAGGGGGCGCCTGCCCCACACTGGGCTCTAAGGGGTTAATAGAGCCGTAGGGAGGCTGTGTGGGAGGCAGCCAATCAGGGCCAGGCTGGCCCATATAAGAAGGGCCGCAGAGCAGAGCAGTTTCAGTCACTCCCTGGAGCCTGAGGAGGGAGGAGGACTGGCTGCCTTGCAGGCTGAAGGCAGCAAGCTCCCTGGGCAGGGCAGTGCTGCAGGCAGAGACCCAGGGAGCTAAAGGCAGCTCCTGATGGGCTGCAGGGATCTGCAGGCCGAGACCCTGAGGCAAGGGCCAAGAGGGTGCTGGGGCCGCAGGGAAGTGGCACAAGGAGATCTATAGAGTAGTCAGAGGGGATGCGGCAAGTGGCAGCCATCTACCTGGTCCCTGGGCCGGGACCCGGAGTAGTGGGTGGGCCCGGGTCCCTCCCCCTCACCACTGAGGAAGTGGCCAGACATTGGGCTGCACTTGGCACTGAGGGACGTGGCTGGATCGTCGGACTGCAGGACATTCCCCCGGAAGGGCGGAGCACAGCGTGTGGCACAGCTGGAGGGCTGTGTCATGAAGAGGACGCTGCGGTCCTGGGAGGGATGTGGGTCCCTGGCACAGAAGTGACGCCGGCAAGACGCCACCAGAAGAGGGCGCACCGGCTAGCAGAGCTGATCCCTGGGACATCCAGCAGGGGGTGCCGCAGGGGTGAGTTGCACCCGGTCACAGGGTCATAAAGTCATGTCTCATGGGCATGGTCATTTTAAACCTTGCAGAGTAAATGTGTCCCTGCACTGGGATGTTCCCATCACATTATGGATTTCAGGCTCTATAATCAATATTTAACCATGCTCTTATCCTAGCCTTCTGGGATGCTGGGAGGCCCCAAGTTGTTCCTCATTCCCAGCGCAGGCTCAGATGGGATGGCCTTACTCATGCTGAATGTATTTACTCCATGAGTAGTCCCATGGACGCCAATGGGCCACTGATGGAGGAAGGTGCCATTCAGCATGAATAAGGGCATGACAATCTGCCTTTCACACGTCTAATTTCTCTTCCTTCCAGTGCTCCCTAGCTTTGTTTGCATCATCTGGCATTGTCTGACTTCCCAAGGCATTTAGGCATCATTCTGCCTCCACGGCTGTGACGCTCTTTGTCCGAGAACATTTCAAATGCAGAACAAGACAGCGACACTCTTTGTGTCTCCACTTGTAGAGCTCAGGGGGCTATTGTTCCCATTTAGAGCAGGGAGACGGCAGCCTCAAAGTGCCACAGAGGCTAATTGATTGGAGACACGAGACTTATGAATCAGTCTCTACAGGACGTTGTCCAAGACATGGTGGTATGAATCCTCACTCCAGTTAAGATCATGGACTAGTCTTTGGCTTAGAGTTTCCAGTGCCACAGAGAGATGGTGATCTGCAGCGGAGCCCAGCCAGAGCCATGGTGATGCAGGTAGAACCCTCCCTTTACCGAAGTCTCTGGAGCAATATGTAATATGAAGGGAAGGGCATTTTCAAGGGATAGAACTTTTCTTCTCTTGCCTTCAAATCTCCTACTGTTGACTTAATTGTCTGTATCCTGACACTGATGCTCACAGCTCTCAGATGAGGCCAAAGTCAGGAACTGCCCACTTCTTGTCCTTTGACTGCGATATGAGCACTGCTAGATGTCTGGCACTCCCCCATAGAAAAGTTCTCCTTTAGGCGTGCCGCCTTTCATGACACCACAGTCACCTTAGCTAGGTGACCCTTGTCTCTGTGACGCTGTACAATTCAGAGCAGCATTTCCCAGGGATTTGGCTCCTGTACCAATGACCTAAGTGATCTTCCTAAAGGCAGGATGAGGGCATGCCTCCCTCATCTGCTGCACAACAGCTCCAGACACTTGGGCAAGATGCAGTAAGTGGCGGTCTGTCAGCATCCCCTGCAGTACAAATACCTTTTTCAAAGTCCCATCTACTTTGTTCTCCTCTGTAGCCCCGGGCATGGCTCGCATAGAGGAGCGCGTTTCCCGCTAAGGTGTTGATTTGCCGTACAGCCCAGCAGGTTCAGTGGTGACAAAGAGCACCAGGCCTTTCATGTTTGAGACACTTTGCACTCATCAGGAAACTCCAACTTTCTCCAGATCTTTTTCAGCATCTGAACTGCTGACCTGGGTGAGGCTTGGAAAGGGAAGGGAACAAGCAGTTTTGCAAATAACAGATACTGGTGATAGCACAGCAGAAAAAACAGTGGCAGGATTTATGTTCTGTCCCCTACAAATGATCTGGCTGATTTATTAAAAGCTGGATGGAGCACAAAAGGATATTTATTCAAATTAAATGGTGTAAATTTCAAACTAAATTTAGCCAGCAAGTTCTCCTACATGCAACCAACTAAATTTATACCTCCACTGACCATGCAAACTTACCTACTATTTATTACAAATAACATTATTGTCCGAGACATATAATTTCATATGTAAAGTACAATAAACACAGCCTTATGGGTATGACATGACCTCTTCAGCTAGATTTTTAGAAAGGCAGCATGTATTTTTCTAATTAATTGAATGAACGCTGTTCCATTCCAGATGAACAGAGAAATTACCTGCAGATGTGACTTTAACAGCAGTTGTTAACCAATTGCCCTGCAGCTCAGAATCAATAAATCAGAAAATGAAAAGACAATGACTCAAATTTTCAGCAGTGGCTAGTGATTTTGGATGTCCAAGCTAAGTTGCTTCAAAGGGACCTAATTTTCAAAAAGTACTGAACATCCACCCTCTGAAATCATCTACCCTTAAAGATATCTTAAATTGAGTTCACAAAAGCAGAGGCACTCAAAATCACCAGTGACTTTTGAACATGTAGGCCTGAATTAAGGCACCAAATTCTGCTTTCTGGTGCACCATGCAACACTGCAGAAATCAGCGCGGTTGCCTGGAGGTAAATAAAGGCAGAATTTGGTCCAATATGGTTAAATTCTGGCCTGGTCTACACTAGGCGGGAGGCAATATCTAGACCAGGGGTAGGCAACCTATGGCACACGTGCCAAAGGCGGCACGCGAGCTGATTGTCAGTGGCACTCACACTGCCCAGGTCCTGGCCACCGGTCCGGGGGACTCTGCATTTTAATGTAATTTTAAATGAAGCTTCTTAAACATTTTAAAAACCTTATTTACTTTACATACAACAATAGTTTAGTTATATATTATAGACTTATAGAAAGAGACCTTCTAAAAACGTTAACATGCAATACTGGCACGCGAAACCTTAAATTAGAGTGAATAAATGAAGACTTGGCACACCACTTCTGAAAAGTTGCCGAACCCTGATCTACACTGAAGTGCTACAGCAGCGTAGCCGCACCAGTATAGCTGTGCCGCTGTCACGTTTGAAGAGCAAGCCATGATATGTAAATACGGCCATGCGTCTTTATCATGCTAATTACCCTTTAGCAGGGAACACTCTGGGCCTTACTCCTTGGGGGCTGTGAAATGTCTCCAGTATGGTAGGGACTCCTAGGGGTGTCTAATTGCGTCTCCTGCTTTTATACTTCATTGATTTGTCCCTGTGACAGGGCGGCTGGCCCTTGGGCTGGAGAGCCTGGGGCTAGCGCTAGCCCTAAGGGCAAGAGGAGCCCCACCTGAGGGGAATCAGAGCACTCAAGCAGAAGCGCTGCAGGAGGGTGTGGTTGAGAGACGCTCAGGAGATACTAACAGGAGGCATCATGAGGGCCAGAGGGCTGAACTCCAGCCAGAAAGGGTCTGGAACTGGTGGCTTCAGATGGAGCCGGCAGACGGAGAAAGAGTCTGGATGTGGCTGAAGACCCAGAGGCAAGTCTGAACTGCTGGCGTGTGACCCATTGAGGAGTGTTTGGGTCCGTTTGCGACTAAGGACTCTGCGGTCTGCGTGAAGGGTCTTTGATACTAATCCAGCCCCCGAAAGGGGTGCTGGGAGCCACAGCAATGTCTGGAGTGCTAAGGAGCCTCCAAGAGGGGGCTAATCAGGGCAAGGTGCCTGTCAAGCAACCTCGGTCAGGAGGGGGCGCTCACTAAGTGGCCACCCTGCTACAGTGTCTTTTAAATACCCCCTGTTGCACCTGCCCCTAGGTATGTACAACTCGTAGCAAGGCAAACGAGTTAAGCAACAAGAGGGACAAGGCGGGTGTGGTAACGTCTTTTCTTGGACCATTTCCTCCCCCACCGGGTCTCTCTAATATCCGCACTGCACATTAACCCAGAAACAACCTCCAAACGCCGTCCAGAAGGAGCAGGAGAGCTCAGAGGAATGTCAGGCTGTCACACACCTGCCACTCTGGGTCTCTCTCCACCGACTGCCCTGCCACTGGCCCTAGACACCTAGTCCAGGGCTGGTAGCCAGAGCCAGGTGGCTGGGGCTGGGATCCAAAGCAAGTAAAGAGCAACTTTGGATTGTGCAGCCTCTAGAGCCCAGCTGTTCTGGGCTCCCTCTGCAGTCAGCCCCACTGAGCCAGCGACTGTCATCAGCTATCAGAGGGGTAGCCGTGTTAGTCTGAATCTGTAAAAAGCAACAGAGGGTCCTGTGGCACCTTTAAGACTAACAGAAGTATTGGGAGCATAAGCTTTCGTGGGTAAGAACCTCACTTCTGGTTACCAGGGCAGCTCCACAGACAGCACACTTCAGAGATCCCGTGTAGGGACGGGAGTTCACTGTCCACGACCCCATTCCATCCTTGGACACTCTGCTGCGCCTGCAAGGGGCAGACGATCACTGTGGCCCCAGTCCAGCAAAGTGCGTAAGCACGTATTGAGCTTTAAGCATGGGAGTGGTCCCATTACAGTCAATGGGATTCTGCGTGTGCCTGCAGTTAAGCATGTATTTAAATGCTTTGCTGGTTTGGGGCCTCGTGCTCAGCATCCTGCAGGATCGAGCCTTGTGCATGGCGGGCGGGCAGGGTTTTGACATGGATACTGGTCCTACCACAGCAAAGCTTCTTACCATCCCTAGCACTCTGGAAGTGGTCTGGATTAGTGACCTGTAGGGGCCAAGATGCAATCTCTAGTTACCAACCCTCTGAGGCATGCAGACCTCTGCCCTAAATGAGACATATTTTAAAAGATACCATTTGTCTTTAATAAATTGCCCTTCAATAAGTCTCCTCCCCTGGGATAATTCTATTAAATATTTTTTACATGACAGGGTTATGAGCAAAACCTGATGTTTCCATTTCATTACCATGCATTTCCCTCTAAGACAAATACCAACTCATCTTCTGCTTCATATCAGCCTAATGTGTACATTGGTTTTGTATTACTGCTTATAAAATTCATATAGCTCAGCGTAATCCGCTTCAGATTGCAGCTGGGTCAGACTCAACCCGGAACCTGAGCTGGGGAAACTCTTTCTTTGGCAGGAGCTGATGAGATCACTCACACCTCAGCAGGGATAAGGAATTCAGTCAGTCAGTCACACTCACAGTCCCCAGAGAAAGTTGCACAAAAATGTCTGAATGCCAGTTTTAGGCTCTAAACTGCAATCCAGGGTTTGACGCAGAATATTCTAAGGTGTATTTTATTTGTAAGGCCAAAGCTATCTTTTGTTCTTTTGGCACACATCCTAAAAATGAATCTGAGAGGCACAAACAGCTTCCGTCTGATTTGTAAAAAACCTCTGCATTCCACACCCTTCACTGCCCTGTAAAAACTGCAAACAGCTGCTCAGGTTGCAAGCAGCAATATTCAGAACCTCCATGCTATCCTCTTAGTCACTGTCCTACCCTTAGTGTTACACACATTGCTCTGTGTGATTTCTTTAGCTCAGTTGATAAAAGGAAATACTTCACAGGTAGCTAATGCAATTCCTACCTGACTGACCGGAATTTACTGCATCTCTCCAATGGATTCCTCACCACCTACACAACTCCTCCAATGGTAAAAAAGCACCTCTGATGGCGTGTGTTTATTCCCATCATCCCTTCCCATTAGAGATGTAAATCATGCACTAAACCACCGTAGGGCCCAAGGTTTTTGTCTAACAATTGTCATTCAAGCGGCATCATTGCATTTCTCAGCTATTTATAACAATCTCTGCACCATGAGAAGTCACCCTGAACGGCACCTCCTTGCAAGTTGTTTC
Organism: Emys orbicularis; assembly: GCF_028017835.1. Classification (NCBI taxonomy): domain Eukaryota; kingdom Metazoa; phylum Chordata; order Testudines; family Emydidae; genus Emys; species Emys orbicularis. Next base: position 1,710,450 of record NC_088705.1, on the reverse strand, counting down.
TTTGCAGTTTGAAGCAATGTTCTACTTCACCTCCTCACTGGTTGTCACACAGCGCTTTGTTCAGGGCCAGAGCCTCACACGGCGCTAGCAACACTCGGAAAAACTAAACCAACATCAAAAGGTCTTACAGCTGGCTTCAGAGACGCACCGAAAGATTCAGCTCTTGGGGATGCTGGCCAGAGCTGATACAAGTGAGAGCAGATTCTTCCATAGCGTTTCCCCTTCCGGCAGAAATGAGGAAGACCAGAAGCTCCACCATGAAGGAGGGTTGTAAATTAACCCACACAGAAATTAGCTGAATTTTTCCAGCCTGAAAGAGGCCTGGCTCGGGTTTGGGCCAGGACTAGTAGGAGCTCAGATCTCATGGTGAGGAGTCAGGTATAAATACCTAGACAGATTAGACAGAAAAGTCAAGACAGATTTTTATCAGAGCCAGTTCAGCAAATTGCTACAGCCAAGCTCCAAACCGTGCCCAGCTTGCGACGGGACAGTTGAGGCACTGACGAGTGTCTTTCAATGTTCATTTCTGTGGGAGTGTTTTACGCTTTCACTAGTGGCCTGACTGCAGCAGGCTGGAAATCCCACCTGTTCACCCGTTCCCTTCTGTAGACCCACAGGTGGGAAAGGTGCCACCTCCTACAGACTCCAGCTGGAGTCCCGAATGCCCCACACCCCTGGAATCAGGCCCTGCATCTGCTTGGAGTTTTTATTTCCCCATTGCAGTGTCCAAAGTGGGCCTGGCCTCTATAGTGACATGTTTTGTCACCAGTAGCCTCAGTAACGTCAGTGCAGGCTCGGGGGTCAGGGCTGGTTAGAGGACGTGAGCTCTCTGAGCAGCAGCAGCAGCAGCACAAAGATGTCACAGGAGATGGCGCAATCAGTGGTTGCTGTTTGAATTTATTCCGGAGCTGCAGAGAGAAGGGGGGGTTTGGAACCCACAGGCCTTTGTCACCCTAGCACATGGTTACAGCCTTGCTGTTCTCTCTTGGCTCTGAATCTCCATTGGCCCAAAGAAGGGGGAAGGCAGGGAACTCTCCTCCCATGATGTTGAATGTTTTAGACCCCCTCCCCAGACTCTTCTCTCTTCAGCTTGTTACTGCTGAGCAGAAGGGGCTAATGGGGAAGCAAAGCAACAGTCTGATTTAGTGAAATCAAAGCAAGCCAATGAAATGAGCAATTGCATTCCCTGGCAATGCAGAAACTACTGAATGCAAACCTGCCAGCAAACTGACATCTCAAAGGCTTATAGACTAATCTTGTTAAACTCAACCAAAAAGCCTTTTAGACTTGGTGGAACAGCGTCCAGCTCAAGGGGCTCTGGGTGATTCCACTAGCATGTTTGGGTTTTCTCCAAACCATTGACCAATACTCAGGAGCACCGCCAGCTTTTCTGCCGCCCTAGGCGGCGGAAGGTCCCGCCCCGAAATGCCGCCCCGCCTAGGTCGCCTAATGGGTTGTGCCGGCCCTGCCAATAGCAGTGTCCTGTGCCAGCACCTCCAGGCAGGTCTATCCACCACTGCGGCTCTTAGCCAGTGCACTACTACTAGAAAGAAGGATTGTCCTGACAAACTCAGGCTCTCTGGTCCCTCTTTGCCTTAACTGAGGACTCCGCATGCCCGAAGATTTGCCTTTTCCTGACATGACTGCAGCAGAGATGTGACTAATGCAAATGGGAACGTTGGATTATTCACTAATCCCTTGTTAGCAGGACATTTTGTCTGTGTCTGGGATATCATGCCAGCTCTGGCTGCCACAGACAGTTGGGCTTTGAGCTCCTGCCAGGGATTCAGAATCACTTCAAATCCATTTTTCTTTTCCAGACTCTCTCTCTCGCCTCTCCTCGCACCCAGACCCATTTTTGACGTCCGACTCATGGACAAATTCATAAAGCACAAACCCCTCTTTGGGGCAAACAGCCACAAGATGTTCACCTCTCAGGAGCAGAACTGCTTCTTTTCCCCTTGCACAGGTAACTCAGGGCAAATACTCCAGCCCAGCCTGTCTCGGAGGGCTCCATAAAGAAGCATTTAAAGGTAAACCACTGTGAGTTACCCTAGGCCAGGGGTCTCAAACTTCATTGCACCGCGACCCCCTTCTGACAACAAAACTTACTACACGACCCCAGGAGGGGAGACCGAAGCCTGAGTCCGCCTGATTCCCACTGCCCTGGATGGGGAAGCCAAAGCCCAGGCCCCACTGCCCTGGGTGGGGAAGGGGTCCAAGCCGAAGCCCAAGGGCTTCAGCCCCAGCCAGGGGGCCTGTAACTTGAGCCCCGCTGCCCAGGGCTGAAGCCCTCAGACTTCGGCTTTGGCCCTGGGCGGTGGGACTCAGGCTTCTGCCCAGAGCCCCAGCACATCTAAGCCAGCTCTGGCGACCCCATTAAAATGGGGTTGTGACCCACTTTGGGGTCCCTACCCACAGTTTGAGAACTGCTGCCCTAGTCCATGGCATCACGTGAGCAGCATCCAAGGTGAACTTTCTCATGTTGGACATTTCCTAGCCAGCTGAAGACGAAGGATTGTTCAGTGGTTAGGAACACCAGCTTGGGACCCAGGTTCAATTTCTGGCTCTGCCACAGACTCCCTGGACGACCCTGCACAAATCACTTCGCTTCTGTGTGCTGCACTTCCCCATCTGGACAAGGGGAATGATTGCATTGCCCCGCCGCACAGGGATGCTGCCAGAATAATACATTAAACATTGTGAAGTGCTCAAATGCTGCCGTAATGGGGTCTCTTTAAGCAGCTTAGATAAACGAATGGGAATCTTTCCCTGTTTAACAAGGCTTGGATGGTGAGGTCACTTTGTTCTGAGCCAATAAACAATATTTATTCTTGTGGCATAACTAGGAGTTATGGGGTAATTGTTGCAGACACTCAAATGGAAAACGCCCAGTAGAATATCCATCCTGTTCCCAGCCAGGCCAGGCCAGTTCCTACTGACAATTCCTGAGAGCCTGTGTGACCCACGCTCCAATAACGCCACAGTACAGCTCTTTCCGCTTCTTTTGAGAGCCTCTTCCAAAATCTAAGCAACATAATTGCTAGGAATTTTTTCCCCCAATAGCCTAAATTGTCCTCTGCTCATTTTGATCCTGTCACTGCCAGTTATTCCTTCCTGAGCATTTCTTCCCATCCCTAACGCTTGACACTGGTCACATATTTCTAGGCTTGGCTCCGATCTCAGTCTCTTCAACCCTCCCCATCTCCCCTCCACCACCACACTTTGCATTTGTTAGGCACAAGGAAGGGGACATGAGCGAAGGTTGTAAAATTGCAGGAAATATGAAAGTGGTGGATGCAATAAAATTATCTGAGGAAGGGTTAAAACCGGAAGGGCACTAAGCAAAACTGGGAAAGGTGCAAGCACCAACGGAGTGCATTGGTCACCTAAACCTCAGCTGAGAACAGGCAGACATGAATGAGTCATGGAGTCAGAGGTAAGAAACGGCAGTGCAGAGAGAGGCAGCTGCCTCATCTCATGGCTGTTACTGTCAGAGGTGGGAGGTCATTGCTCTGATCAGAGGGGTCAGGGAGACCTGATGAATTCCCTCAGCCAGCCTCCTTTGGTGCGCTGCAGGTTTGTCATGGTGCCAGAGGAGGGTGGCGTGAAGACATGCTCTGGGGAGCTGAGGAGAATATAAGCAGAGCTCTCCACTAAAGTGCTGTCAGAGTCTTGAATGTAATGGCCTAGAACAGGCAAACTATTATGCTATTTATGAATGATGATTATTGTAAATGCCATCTCCAATTTGGGTGCAGTGGAAGACTATGCTCTTTCTAAAATGTTGATTGTTTGGTAGTTTTCAAAGCCTTGTACAAGGCAGATGTCAGACTTCTCATCTGAATTCGGTTTGGAAATATAATTGGTTTTGCTCAAACTGGTGAGAAGGCTTGAAAACAAAGGGAGCTAAATTTAAGAGTTAGGAAACCAAGAATAAATCGGGAACGAAGGCAGAACTGCTAAACATAAAGGGTCCTAGACATCTGGAATGGATTAGAGGGAAGGCAACCGGGACAAGGAGTTCTAATGAGTTCAAGAGACACCTACTGTCGACTTGTTTCTACAGAAAGAGAGAGGGGAGTGGAAGGGCATAGGGGAAAAGCGGGAAGGTGGATTATGATTAAAAAAAAACAACAGCTGGCAGAGGAGGTGAGTTAGGCTGGAGTACATATGCCAAGTCTGGCTGGACTGGCTGTGCGACGCTGCAGAACAGCCTGTCCCAGCTGTGCTGGTACCGTAGCAGGGACAGGATGGACTGGATGTGGTTGCCTGGGTTGAGCCAGATTGGGCTGGATGGAGCATACCAGCCCAGAAAACCTTTTGTTCCATGGATTGCCCTGTTGGCATGACCTAATTCTCTACTCCGCTGGAGCCTCCCGTCAGCTCAGAAGAACAAAAACTTGCTTCCCATTTACATGTGTTCCCATTCAACCCCCATCTATAGGATTAAGAGCCTTCCCTCTCCTTGGGACTCAGCAATGAATCAACAGGACAAATGCTGTAATAAAGTCAAAAACACTAAAGAAACATTAGAGTGAAGCCAGGCAAAGGGTAGGAATGAGAGAGACTGAACTTGTTCATGTACAAGGGGCGGGGGGGGGGGGTTGTTTTATTTCTGAGTGGATAAAACTTAAGAAGCCCCTGAAGCTGCCTGCAATCACAAAGGAATTCTGTTTGAGGCCAAGATGAAAGTCTGAGAGAGGAAGTGTGAAAGCCACGGGGGCTTATGGAACTAAATGGCTCCTGGAGCTTTTTATCACACATTTCTGTCCCTAATTAAATCTTAAACTGAAATTCAAATTCCAAATCCCTTTGCCATTTCCTATATGGCTAAATGCCATTGTGGTAAATTCAGATTTCAAATCTACTTGAAACTCAGGGTATTCTGCTCATCACTGGTAAGGAGCCCAGAAAGTACTGCTTTCCATCAAATCGGTAAAGTCTGGAGTTCTGAGTCTGGGGCTAGACACCTGTGTGTTTTAGTCCCATTATAAGAACATAAGAACGGCCATACTGGGTCAGACCAAAGGTCCATCTAGCCCAGTATCCTGTCTTCCGACACGGGCCATTGCCGGGGCCAATGCTTAAAGGTAGAGGGAGTCACAAGGGGTCGCAAACCCAGGGAAAAAAATAAAAACTGAGCAGGACACTGATGGGCGCACCATAAGGACTTGGCTTACCAAAACTGCTGCTCCCAGATTATGATAGACCCCCCCACACACACTTTTTTCAGACCACTGGTCCCAGCATGCCATGGGGGCAAAGTTCTTGGGAACTTGGTTATATGAATTAGTCCGCAGAGCAGAGCAAACTCATGTGCATCCCCCTTGTCAGAAAACGTTCATCTTTTAAAAAGTCAAACACTAAATGTCAAATTGTTCTCACGTGCATCCTCCCTGCTTCTCCAGCTGCCGGCTTCATGCCAACTTGCCAAGGTATTGGTGGGTCAATAAGGCACAGCGATATATGCAAAGACAAGGCTCAAGGGAACAGAAATCTGCACTGGACTGAGCCTGAGTGCTCTAGTGCCTGCGCTTTGTCGAGGGATATTAGTGAGACGCAATCCCAGGGCTGAAGTCCTGCTCCTGCAGAGGCCAGCAAAGCCCCAGGCCTGATACCAAAGGGATGTGATGATTTCATCCACAAAATCCTTTAGCAAGGAGACAAGACAGTCATCAGAGTTACAAGGTCAGGGGCCTGGTATTTCAAATGTGGGTGTGGGCATGGGCCAGAATGAAGTGGAATCCTGCAGGCCAGAGCAAGGCAAGGCACTGGGAGAGGCTGTTCAATACCGACAGTTCACCAACGAAAGCCTTCTCTAAACAAATGACAAGCACCTTTATCCACCTCATCTACGGGCTGGGAGTCTGGGCCTGTTCCTCTCAGATGAGGACCTAGCAGCCCTGCTACACAACCCTGGAGGTGGACCAGCCACCAGTGTCCTGGGCCCTCCTCTGCCTCCCAGTTTGCTTCTGGATCTAAGATTCTGGTCCTAAGTGTCAAAGCCCTCTGTGGTCTATCTATCTATTAAAGATCTTATACTGTGCCCATCTCCATGGTGGATGAGTCTGGACTACTTCAGACAGCACCTCTCCATCGGGGATCCACCCAGACAGGTTCACTCACCAAGGAAGCAGAAACTAAAAATGCTAAGGGACATTTTGGGGCATTCTCAGTTCTAGATGCTAGACTAGGGGACAGCTTCCCAGAGGAGGAGGTCAGAACGAGCCCTACTTTGTCCATTTTCAGAGCTCAGTGCAAAACTCCCCTCTTTGCAGACGCCTCTACCCACAAGGAGAAGGATTTAGAAAGAGAAAAAAATCTAAACAAATGTAACTTTCTGAACCTTAGGCAAGAGAAGCATCTCTTTCAATGGGCTTTTGTAGTGCTTAGCTTAAAATTGCATTTAATGCTTGCAAACTGCAGTGATTTATACCTAAGATAGACAGACAGACAGACAGGCATAAATTTGGTGCAAAGGTTCTCGTGTGGTTCCTATTTCTTTCAATCTGGTTCATCCAGCACATTCATTTAGCTGCCAGGCCTGGGGTCACTGTCACATCAGTTGGAGTTCAGTGCAGCTTTTAGACACACGTACGCTCAAGGGCACTTCTCAGACACAATGTTGTTACCATCTGGCAGGTTTCCGAGGCATACTGCTCAGTAGTCCCTACATTTGCTCTGATGGTGGCAAGACCAAACGAAAAAACAACGAGGAGTCCTTGTGGCACCTTAGAGACTAACACATTTAAAGTGGGTTCTAGCCAGGGCCGGCGCAACCCATTAGGCGACCTAGGTGGTCGCCTAGGGCGCTACCATTTGGGGGGCGGTGACCGCGGTGGTATTTTGGCGGCGGGACCTTCCGATGCCTCTGTGGGGAGCGGCATTTCAGGGCAGGACCTTCCGCCGCCTAGGGCGGCAGAAAAGCTGGTGGCGCTCCTGGTTCTAGCCCCCGAAAGCTTATGTCCAACTAAATGTGTTAGTCTCTGAGGTGCCACAAGGACTCCTCGTTGTTTTTGCTGATACAGACTAACACGGCTACCACTCTAAGACTAAAAGAAAGAGCCATGATTAGTGCTCAGTGAAGCAGCAATGGGGAAAGCAAGAGGCAGAGGAGAGGAAAATGCACTGAAAGTCAAATTACCCTTAGCAAAGCCCCCATGTGCAGAGATTGCATCACATTTTAAGCTCACTGCAAAGTCCGTACTAAAATGTTACTTATATGAAATACAAACTAGCTGATAAAAATCAGCTGCTTCTATAAAGGCTTTGTGGCTATTTAATTTTAGTAACTGATTTATTACTTTGTGCTTTTCCTGCAAATGAAAAGTAACTATTTTCACATTAAATCAGAGGGGGGCAGAGCTGAAAATCAAAGCATGGATTTTGTACTCTATTTTAACAGGGTAGCTTCAGCTGCTAATCTTGCTTTATTGCATTCCTGAAAGACAGAGCTCTGCCCAGCATAATTTTTAAAGGAACTTTCTCCATGAGTAACAGAGCTCAGATTCACTTTCATTTATGTCTAGATGTATTTACTCAGGGTGAATTAGTCACATGGACTGTGATGCTCCTATGGAGATTAGAACGCTGAACCTTCAGCCCCCAGTATAAGTGTCCGCAGAGAGCAGTACAAAGAGGTCATGGTCCAGGGGAGGGGAAGGCTCTCTGTGGAGAAGCCCTGCAGCTCTTGCAGGCTGGAGGAACCTGTAGCAGGTGGAATAAGTGGGGGACAAGCCCTGAATGAGGGCTAAGTGCTGGCAGGAAAAGCCTCAAGAGAACTGTCTGGAGATGGGAGCGAGTAGGGAGCTCCTGTCAATAAGCTCTAGGAAGAGTGCAGGCACCAGAGAGGCCTGCAGTGTGAGCCTGTGAACCCCAGCATGGACAGGCCAGAGCAGCTGAGCCTGGGAGGGCAAGAGGTGCTGCGGGTGATTTTCTGAGATGAGGAGAAGAATAAGACTCTGGTGAGGAGAAGCTGAAGCCTGGGGCCATTTCTTTATGTTAGTTTATTGGTTATTAATGAAGAAAGTTCCTCCTTCTCCCTCCTAACAAAAAGTTATTGAATTAAAGTTTGCCTCAGGACTGATTTATATAGCCAGAGGGGAAACTGAGGCACAGCCTGGCGACAGGGCGTGTGACAGCATGTAATGGGACATTCAAGAGGAAGAGTTGTAAAAAAACAAGACTTTGGCCTGATCTACACTTAAGAGTTAGATCAACCTAGCTCAGGGCTGTGAACAATTTTGCGATATAGTTAGGTTGACCTAACCCACACTGCAGACACTGCTAGGTCAAAGGAGTTCTTCTGCCGCCCTCGCTACCGCCTCTCCAGAGTGTGGATTTACTACAACGACAGAGGAACCCCATCCATCACAGCAGCAAGTGTCGACACAACAGTGGCCTAGCTGCAGCAGTGCTTGTAGCATAGATATACCCACTGCAATGGGACGCTCATTGTTCCATAGCACGCTCCGGGTCATGGGACCTGCCTGGCTGGCACTACAAGGGACACTGACTGATTAACTATTTTCATATAACTATATGCTGCTAAGACTCTGTCCAAAGGACCATTCCCAATTCTCCTCCCACACTTTTCCAAAGCAAAACTGAGTGTTGAGAAATCTGTATCATTTGTGTAGAAACTACCTCCTCCTCCACAATGCAAACTAGTGATGTCCTGAATTCACAGCTTCAGTGTGGGAAGCCTCCTGCCCTGCAGACATCCTCTGATGGATTCTGGCTTAAAAGGAATTAACACATGTGAGGAAAGACATTCTTGTTAACAGCTGGGGATCTTGGCAGGCTGTCTGAGCTGTAAGGTACAGTTCCCGAAATCCATCTCAACCCACAGTTGTGTTCAATTAGAGTACTCTGATGTGAAGATGTGTCTGGGCCTTGGCCTTCCCAGAGAACTGCAGACAAATGCTCTCAAAGGAATGTCCTGTCAGCTGTGAGTGTTACAGCACAATGAAATAATCACCTCCAAAATGCAGGGGCACCCAGCATCACCTCATTTGGAGTCAGAACGGGGTCACAGCCACTTGTGACCCATCAAGTAGAGCAGCGTGGCCAGCCCTGGTCCACTGGTTATTAGTTAACTCAATCCAGAAGAACGGCTCCCCAAAAATCCTGACGATAACTAAAAAATCATTCGACTAAAAATAAAATTGGTTGTTTTTTATTTGTTTGGCTTCTGAGCCACTAGGTTACATTTGGGTCATGTTTTCAGGCATTTCTCCATAACCATGAGAGCTAGAAATACGTGTTTGAAACGAAGGCTCTCTGTGGAAAGTCTGCATAACAGACAGACACATCTCTGTGTGTGGATAGTTCAGAACGCTGTCTGATGACTATGGAACATTGTCCATAACTTCAGAGTGTCAATAAAGTTGCTGTTGTTATGCATTGAAAACGGCTCCCTGATTAATGAACTCTCAACAATCCTGGTCAAATTCCAACTCCATTATATTCTGCCTCCCTACAGTTTCAATTAGACAAGACAGCCTTCACTTCCTGTCCTAAACTACGATGTGCAGGTTACGTTCCAGGGGTGAGAGAAGTAAACCCTCTATAGCCCGTAACTATCTCCCAGAGCCGCTGTGAGGCTCAGTTAATTTAATTTGAGTCGAATTTTCAAAAGTTTGCATTGGCCTAATTCTGCTCCCACTGGGGTGTCTGGTGAAACTCCCATGGGCTGCAGTGAGGCCAAGGCCAAGCACTTCTGAAGATCCCATGTCAGTGCAGATTCAGCTCATCCCCACGATACGCAGGTATAGCCGGGCTCTAGGCAGTCTCTGGGATCTCAAGGTGTGACACCACATTGGACAGAGGCAAATATCACTAATAGCCGGGTCACATTCCAGAGTCCCTGTGTACCGTCAGGGGGAGCTGATTCACAAAACTCCTTACAGGAAGCGGACACCCATTCCCATTCATTTGAAAATCTCAGCCTAACTGTCCATCCACAGCAATTCAGCAGCCTCAGCTGAAAAGGACAAAGGATTATACCAGCCTGCACCACACACAGCACAAACCCCTGCTCGTGACTGGCTGAGAGCATATGGCAAGTTCACACTGGCTTGTGCCAGGTCTCCAGCTCCATTCCTCCTTTACGAAGCTGCGCTTCAGAAACTCGTGGTCCGAGTGGAGGTTTCCGGACTCAGAGCTACATGTAGTGATGCATGCAGTACACAGGCTGCCTGGCTCTGGGAACATCCTGATCTATTGTCGCCTGAGATTTCTGGTGACCAAGGCAGATACCTCAACCTCCATCTCAACGGAAGTCAATTTCTGAGCATTGTCTTTGCCAGCGTCATGGCATGTGTGCTGAGAATGAGCCCACAAAGCTGTTCTTCATTAGGTGGGGCTGCCAGCCCTCTCAGATTCCATCCCTCAAAAACCATGTTGCTAAATGACATTTCAAGAACTGATCATCAGCATTTGCAGTGGGACTGGCATGTTTTCCATTAGCCTCTTCCCTCTTCCTGCAAGATCTGGCTCCTAAACTCCCGGGATTTCATGTTTTGCTTTGTCTTCACTGATGCTGCTTCAGAACTGGGGAATGAAGGTCACTGATGGATGCAGCACTGATGGAATGGGTCTAGATGAGCCCGTCCTACCCACATATGACACACGCGGGGAGCGGGGTGCATTTCCTGGACAAGCAGCTCAGAGGAGAGTGGCTTCTAAACCTTAGAAACCCTGGTCTTTATTTGTGGACAGTCACCCAGAATAGCCTGACTTCCTAGCTGCTATCCTTACTCAGGTGGGATAGTACGTTACTCTGCAAATACTCCCATTGATCTGGGGCTGCCCCACTGCATCATGTAAGGGCAGCAGCATTTGGCCCACAGCCTTTGCTTTAGCAATCAAATTGTCCTGCCCCTTAGAAAAACCATCGACAAACTCAAGTACCTCACCTCTGACTGGCATTTGTTTTGCTCCAGTGTTGTGGCATGACTGGTGCAGGGCTGGGGGCTGGGGAAAGATGAGGCTCCCCGGCTGTAGATATCACGCTGCACATTATCTGCATATAGCAACTCTTTGGCCAAGAAAGTTTTATTAAAGCTGGCTGGGTGCATGTTATTAACACTAAGTTGTTTATGGGTGGCAGTCATGGGATGTGAAAGCCATCAGACAGCAGGCTGAAGAAAGCTCATAAAACATGTAAGCTTGATGCCAATATGCTGATGGGATGTGTCAGCATCAGCTGCTTGTATTACCAGCCGTTCGCGTCCTTCTGCACACACTCCAACTGTGTATGAAGATGGAGCTTAGAAGCAGCGTCTCTTCTCCTGGCTGGTTCGGTCAGGTGTACAAAATGGAGGGACGAGGGACTAAGTTGCCGCATATACTCTGAAGCAAGGTGTGATCATCCGGACACACCTGAGAACTGACTTGGGTTTCCCCACCACCTCCCAAATGCTACTTGTTCCCAAAGCATTTTACAGAACAACGTGCTATGTCCTGGCAGCACAAGCCCTGTGCAGGTGTACGGACCTACAGTTCTGCTATAGCTTGTCCACTGCTTCAAACCCACAGCAACTGGGGGGAGGAGGCGGTGATATGACCACGGACACCTGGATTATCTCTTGGGATCATTAATTTCTACGTGGGCAAGGGGACTTCAGTTTGAGATCCCCTCCAAAGGCCAGCACTTTGGAGGATGCATCGACCCATCACAGGGAACACCGCCAGCACTTGCTACTGAAGCTCTAACGCTAGAGAGAGCCACAGGGTGCAGCTGTAACACTCGGACACCAGAACCCCACAAGCCCACAGAACAGCCGCAGTCCTCCCCTTTCACCTTCCACAGCTCCCTCCTCAAGCCCAGGAGAAGCAGGCATGATTTCAGGGGAACCTGGATGAGGTGAATCCCAGGTAGCAGCCAATGGCTCATAATTCTTAACCAGTGACTCCGTCATTGGGTGGGACACAAATGGTCGCAAACCAACCAGAGATAAAGCCAGGTGCTGGGAGTGGAGTGGGGGGGGATAAACTCGGGGGGGGGGGAGAGAAGGTGAGATGAAAAGAAACACAAGATGCTGCTCCGCAGCGAGGTACTCAGGGAAACGTTCATCAGCCTCATTAATGGGCTGCCACTGGGTTGCAGTCTGTAGAGAAGCACTAAATAGCGAGGAGCCATTGATTCAGGCCACGGAAGTGAGTGAGTGGTGGGTTTTGGTTAGTGGTGGGCATGCTGTTAGAAAAGAGCCTGGCTCTAGGGAAAAGAGTGCTTCACCTGCAGGGTGGAGCATTCCTCCGACAGACAGTTCTGTGACCCTCCCGAAGCCACGCTCTCCAAGGCTAAGCTCCCAAACTAACATCTTCACCACATCATCTGCTTTATCTTAAAACCCTGCCGGAGGAGGAAGAGGTCTTATTGCACTTCCCTTAGAGGGAGATGACCCAGTGCAAAGCTCTGAGATATTTGCACCTTGACTCATTGCACGGTCACATTCCTGTGTGAAGTTTTTGCAGGGAATCCACAGAATCCACACGCACATGGAATTCAAGCAGGGTTGAGCCCACCCTTTAGCCAATCTGCCATTAATGCACACAGAGGGGAGCATTACTGTAATAAATGCCCCTTGACAGGAACAGAGGCCACCAACCCTGGAAGTCAGAGTCCATCTCTTGAAGGAAGACAGGGCCTCTGGGGTGAAATCTCTAAACCAAGCATGTGAGAAGGCAGAGTCAGGAGTCTTATCTCCCTCCAAGCTGCTTCCCCTGGCACAGAGGGGGAAAGCGGCATGGTCTTCACCAGAAAGCCAGCCAGGCATCTCTCACCAATTGCAATAGGCCAAAAACAACAAGCATTGTAACTCACAAGGCTGCTACTGCACAAGCAGGACTGCTGGCCTCTCCTGTGCCAGTGCAGAAGTTGCCATGTGACCTCCCTTAGTCCAGCTCAGCGGGATGCAGGGTGCTGCATGCCCAATCGATACCCCTGCTGTTGCTGGGCACAAATGCCTTCTTGTTATGTGAGAGATGCATTGACCACCTTTGCCTTAACTCTTAATCACACATGCTGCAGGGATGGGGACCAGTTAGATGGAACCTGTATGGGAGCACTGCCCCCTAGCTAGACACCCCCTTTGACTGCTGAGAGAACATGTACACTGCATCTGTACCCAAGGGGGCCCCTTGCATCTAACGTGGGCTCTATATTAGCAGAGGAGGGACCAGGCTGGGCAGACCTGAGACACAGCAAAGGCAGGGAGGCCGCTCTTTTTATCTTCCATTCCAATTAAAAGTGCAGATAAAATAAAAATTCATAAGGCCAACGCTGTCAGCAGATGGGAGGCATTTGTGCTCCCAGAAGCACACAGCTGATAATATGCTCCCCTCCGTAGGTAGGTCTAGCAGTGCCCTCACATGGCCAAATGGCTCCTTGGGCTTGTGAGTCATTTTGTTCTAAAAGCAAAGCACAAAGAGGCGTTTCTCTCCCTTTAGCAGGTATAATTCCTATTAACTTCACAGTGTCTGGGCCCAGGAAACAAGGAGCTACATCTCTCACTGAATAAGTCTTTATAAGCGAAATCCATCTGGTGTCAGTGACTGTGCTAGTTTGGGTCATTGCTGATCTCCCCAGGCAACGTGGCCAGAGGACAGGTGCGTATCCGACGTGGTACGTTTACAGCTGTCAGCAGCCTTCGATACCATTGAGCTTGATGTTTGGTTAGTGACTGACAGGCTCATGGTAGGGGAGGTGGTTTGTCAGGCAGCAAGTGGAGGTGGGTTGGGACGAGCTACAGATTAAGGCTTAAGAGTTCGGAGTCTATTCTGGCCTCTGAGTGTCTTGCCACCAGTAAGTGGTGAGGACCAAGCATTCACATTTTGGGGAGAACGCCGCCTTCTTCATACATCTCTCAGCAATGCTTTCAGTGGTGCTTAAGGCACCCACCCTTGTTCTCTAGGCTGCAGAGAAACATAGGGAACAAGTCTCTCAGTATCCTGTGCCATGTGCTTTTAGAAAGGTGTAGAATTAAGTCTTCCATTCCCTATTCAGCACATGCCTGCCCCAAGCAACAGGGTGGGGTACTTTTAGCCTGGAGAACATTGGTCTACATACTGCTTTCAAAATCTCCATCAAATCAACCCCCCCAGAAGGAAAAGGGAGAGCTATATAGCAAAGGGCAGCACTTTGTTACCAGCACCTTCCTGGTGGGGACTGGAGAGGTTGTAAGCAATGCCACAATAATCAACTTTCTCCCTTTTACGTAGTGCAAAGCCATTCCTTCCTTTTCCTGGCACCATCCCCTGCAAAACTACTTAATTAGCAAAAGAATGGCAATACCACCCCCTTGTGGAGGAAGATGAAAATGTTAAACTTTTACAATAGGATGCTTGGCCATTTTATTTTCGCCACTGGTGCGCATAGCATAGACAAGCCCTCACCTTCCACCTCTAGGACAGAGGTCAAATCCATCTTAAGTGAAATGACTTTGGTGTTCTCAGTAAAGACTACATTCCAAAACCATCAGATTACAGCTAAATGGATTTACACTGCCCACGGCTCCTGCTAACATTGGTGGGAGACCCAGAAGCACAGCAAACTGGACCATCTCTACCCTGCAGAAGCCCAAGGTTCTACACGTAAGGAGCCTGCACCCCACCAAAGGCAAATGTTAACATCAGGGGGAGCTCGCTCAGAGAAGCACTGACAGGAAGCTTGTCTTACAGCTGCCTGGCTGGGGTATCAAGCCCATTTGAATTGCTTATCACTGTCTGCCCTGTAATAGAGAAGTCTCTTACTTTTCAATATTAATCACTTTACCTCATGGGACACAGAGCAGCAGTAAAATGCCAGCCCTTGCTAGAGAAGTGAGCTAGAATTCTTTACTTAAGGACTTGTATCTATTATCTGTTCTACTTGCGGCCAGCAGTTTGAAATCTAGTAAATTCAGAAATTATTAAATGTAGTTTCCGCAACTACAGTGGCACCTGCCAGTATTTCAGCTTCATAATCACCTTTTGAAAACAGGTTTTTCTTTGGCCTTGCTGGGTGAAGGCCCCACACAAGTAGAAAAGGAAACAATGAAACTGAACAGACGGATTGCTTCTTTTTTGCATTTGTCAGCAATCAGAAGTTTCTCTTTAGACTTCATGCTGTAGCAATCTTTAGTGTTACATTAATGACAGTAGGTAAGTATCACACAAGGAATATTTTTAAGTGGAAGTTTTTGCTCCAACATTTATTTAGCTACCTGGGGAATAACTGCAGTGTGCAATTAACCACAAATACTCAGACACATTTTTTATTAAAAAAATATATTTCCTTTAGCATACAAAAAGTCCACAAGTGCTGCTGCTGGCAGCTCTCCCCGAGCTAAGGAAGAAAGTCCACATCTGTCATTTTCCACTTATCTTCAGTTTATGAGCCCAGCCACTGTTTCAGCTGCTCCATCAAGTCCACTTTCATAAGCCAAGGAAGCAGCAGGGCCACTCACATTGGGTGCCAGGCTTGTTTGACTTTTAATAGACAACTTAGCTCATAGCAGAGAGCCAGGGAAACCCCTGCACTGGGCTAGCTCATTCAGCAAATCCAGCTTCTTCATGGGTATCCTGAACAGGTATTATCCTGGGCACCCAAAACTAATCATTCCATACAAATCCTCTGGTGTTTTCTCTGCAAGCTGGTTAGCAATAGAGCCCCTCACAGAGTCTCCAGAAAGGAGACCTTCAGAAGAGTGTCTAAGTTGGGAGGAAAGAAAAGAAGCCATTAATGTTGCACTAAGTGTTATTTTTATCACACACACACACACACACACAGAGAACTTCCCCGCTTATTACCAAGGACCAACGGTGAGTAACCCACCACCAACACAATATCTTAGGAGGACTGGTCAATGGGATACTGAACCTTTTGCCTCTATTCAAAGGCCCCAGTTCCAGTCAGCTCCAGGTTTGCAGTGACCAAGTTGTTACCATACAGTGATTGTTCGGTGGGTCTCAGTCCAGCTCCCAGAGGACAGATGTCCATAGAACAAATGGTATCCCGAAATGCCAGTACTAGGTGATAGACATTGTTGTGGCTGCATGGACTCACAGGGCTGGGAGGGACCTCGAGCGGTCTCTAGTCCAGGCCCCTGCACTCATGGCAGGACTAAGTATTATCTAGACCATCCCGACAGGTGTTTGTCCAACCTGCTCTTAAAAATCCCCGATGGAGATTCCACAACCTCCCTAGGCAATTTATTCCAGCGCTTAACCACCCTGACAGTTGGGAAGTTTTTCCTAATGTACAAACTAAACCTCCCTTGCTGCAGTTTAAGCCCATTGCTTCTTGTCCTATCCTCAGAGGTTAAGAAAAACAATTTTTTTCCCTCCTCCTTGTAAAAACCTTTTACGTACTTGAAAACTGTCTTCTCTTTTCCAGACTAAACAAACCCAGTACAGTATAGGTTCAGGTGATAAACAGTTGCCTTCAGTCTCCAGGGCCACCACACCAGCCCCTTTCAATAGCACTAAGCTCACATTAAGATGTTTAAGAGTTGTTATGAAAATACCTTGAACCATGTTTCGGCTATTGTGCTCCAAAATCCTCTCCCAGGACTGCGGCAGGGTTTGCATGTCTGGCAAGTTCTCATATCTGATTTGGAGGAGGAGGAGTTTACTCTCCAGGTATCTTTCTGGAAGGTAAGGATTGAAATGTGGGGCCAGTGGGAGGTTGGGGAGAGAAGGAAACACAAGCAAGCTGACTTCTTAGGAAATTATGAGCTCAAAAGAGAGAGTAGTGCCCCATTGTAGCCCTGCAGTCCAACACCCCCTCCCACCAGGACATGCTGAGAGAGCGTGAATTGTTGTTCCTTGTCAAAACACACTAACGATAGTCACCCCAAGTCTCTAAGCTCCTTTGCCCTCTATGGACTGTATTTTCTAAATTCTTTGGGAAATTCACTTATTAAAAATTTCCCCTATTCGTCTCATTTCCCTTGGCCAAACAGCAGGGCCAGGAGACTGACTCCTGAAGGTGGGGGCAGGAGCAATCTGACAGAGCTGTCCATCAAGATCCTTGGTGAGGTTTTATTGTGACCTTATTGGTCACCAGCTGATGACAACTCACAAATAAAGAAAGGTAAATCCAGTTCTGTTGACATGAATCAAGACAACAACCTCCTTGACCCTGTTTGAGCAACAAACTTTTAGGTCTTCTAGTGAAGGATACACATGTCGGTAATATCTCTCAATATCATGCAGCCATTCCAACATGTCAGCCAGCGAAGGGATAAGAGCAGTACGCTGCACCAAAGCCTCAAAACCTAGCACATCCGCATGCTGCTCATAGAGTTGGGAAACAGTGCCCACGTAGCCACTAACTACATCCCGCACTTTCTGCAAGTCAGCTCTGCGAAAACAGAGAGTAATACTCAGGGCTGTGTTTTCCAAAGGGTGGCCTCATTTACTTTGTACCCCAAAATGAATTACATAGACAAGTCTAAATACTTGCTTAAAAAAAAAAAAAAGTGCTTCACTCTGCAGTGACAGTTTGGTAAATTGAACAATATGCAGTACATGTAACCTGAACTGGAACTAGGGAACTCATGCGAGGAAAAGGCAAACCTATGTGGCTACGTAACTGATCATATAGAGCATGTTGCTGAAAGCGTGAACAAATTACATAATTTAAAGAGACGTAACTTGAAATCTAATGAGTACTATTAACTTCTCTAAATTATTAAGTATTACAAATGGCTGAGACCCCTGGTAATTCTTGTGGTTTTACAATTATATATTTCTCCTTTTTTAAAATGCTCATCCCACACAAACTTCCAAGATTCTGTGAGAAAGACTGACACAAAACGAGGACAAAGGGTGAAAATGAATATTGAACAATACTCGGCCAGATTCTTAGCTATTGTAAATCAACAAAGGTCCAACAGAACTCAATGGGGCGACACTGATTGACACCAGCTGAGAGTCTGGCCCACCATGTAAAGTCAAAGTCAACAAACTGAAAGGCAGGGGGAATTTTTTTTTGCTCATCACTTTCAGTTGTTATGATTTTACTTATTGTTAGAACAAGAGGTACAACATTTCCAGACAGAAATGTGATGCTTAGGTTGACATCATCACCTCTCCTTCAGATGTGAATTCTGCAAACAGGCCAGAAGGGGAATCCCACCTCTCTCAGCACGTTTGCCCAAGCTTTCATAATGCTCACAACTTTCAGGGTCTTGACACAACAGCCTCTTACACTTTGCCCCCCAGTTCTTCCAGCAGGGTCTCTGCTGCACAGCGCTGCTTGTACTTTAACTGCTCTTCCAGATCCGGGAAGCCTCGCAGTGGTGTATGTGCAAATGTGACCTTCTGGCAGGCCTGCATCTGCTCCGCCAGATTGCTAAGGGAGCTCAGAAGAGGCTTACAGTCGGTCAGCGCCGTCTGCCAAGCCTCTTGCTGCTGCTGTATGGCCTGGAAGCACTTTTGCAGGGACTGATGAAGGACCAGGATGGCTGAGCTCTCTGACATCCTCTTATAGGCAGACCTGGAGCTGCAGGAAGAGAGAGGCTCTGGTGATGGGAACCACACAGAAACCTGCAATAAGCACACACAGGTACAGAGACCCTAGGGCTGAGGTCCCCCCCTCCCAGTAAGCAGCCACTGTCCACGCTCACCATCCCCCTCCACAGACCAGCGCCACTGGCTGAGGAGCGCAGGCCTCCAGGGGATCAGGCAGCTCCTAGACAAGAGTTTGCTTTAGAAATGGAAAGGCGGGGGGGGGAGGGGGAGATTCGGGGTGGACTGCTGCTTATGGGGGTGAGCCCTGCCAGAGGTGGGGGAAAGGGAGGGAAGGTCTCCATGCAGGGCCCAGGGGAGGAGGAGAGCAGGGCCCCGGGGGGGAGGTCTCCATGTAGGGCCCTGGGGGGGTGTCTCCATGGGGGGCCCCTGGGGGGGAGGGGAGCAGTGCCCCGGGGGGGTGTCTCCATGGGGGGCCCCTGGGGGGGAGGGGAGCAGTGCCCCTGGGGGGGGTGTCTCCATGCGGGGCCCCTGGGGGGGAGGGGAGCAGGGCCCCGGGGGGGTGTCTCCATGGGGGGGGGCCCTGGGGGGGGAGGGGAGCAGGGCCCCTGGGGGGGGTGTCTCCATGGGGGGGTCCTGGGGGGGAGGGGAGCAGGGCCCCGGGGGGATCTTCATGCGGGGGTCGGGGGAGAGGTTGAGGGCGTCAGGCTAACCCCAGGGTCCTCCCTTACCTGAGCCCTAGACAACGGGAGCCCTGGGCAGCGTAGCCCCTCAGACCGGAAGCGAGACCGGCTACGCCCGCGACGGGCTCTCGCGCGAGGCGGAAGTCACCTGGCTCCCCAGGGCATGCTGGGAATTGTAGTTCTCTCTCGTGCTCCGTTTTCTATTGGCGGAGGGAGCGCGTGCGCGTTTGTGCGCCGTCCCGCCGCGTCGCTGATTGGGCGTTCGGGTTTGAATGTAGTTGTCGGGGCTCGCGCGCGCGCTGGGGACGCCAGGAGCGAGCTGGTGAGTGGCGAGGGGCCCCGGGGCGCCGGCTGTCGCGGCCGGGAGGGGATGTGGGCCCGGGCTGGGCCTGGAGGGGTCCCGGGAGGGGGGGCGCTCGGAGGAGATGGGGGCTGGGGGGAGGGATCGCAGAGCTGGGGCCCCCTCGGGGCGGAGGGGGGGGCTGTTTGGGGGAGGGGCCCGCTGGGGGGGAAGATGGGGACTGTTTGGGCGGGGGGAGGGGGCGCAGAGTTGGGCCCCCCTCGGGGCGGAGGGGGGGGCTGCTTGGGGGGAGGGGGCGCGGAGGGGCCCGTTGGGGGGAGGGGGGAAGATGGGGGCTGTTTGGGCGGGGGGAGGGGGCGCAGAGCTGGGGCCCCCTCGGGGCGGAGGGGGGGCTGTTTGGGGGGAGGGGCCCGCTGGGGGGGGAAGATGGGGGCTGTTTGGGCTGGAGGGGAGGGGGCGCAGAGCTGGGGCTCCCTCGGGGCGGAGGGGGGCTGTTTGGATGGGACACGGAGGGACCCGCTGGGGGGGGGTCCCAGGTGGGGCCCGCTCGGGAGGGAAGGGGGGCTGTTTGTGGGGACACAGGGGCCCGCTTGGGGGGGACATGCAGACGCCCCCTTCTCCCTTCCATCACGTTTTCACCCCCTAGCCGTTGTCCCTCCGCCCCAGCTCTCCCCGAGCACAGGGGTCGTGAGCTGCCAGCTCCATGCCCTAATGACATGACCCCCCCCTCCCCCGTTTTAATTCGTAAGGGGTCACACTCAGAGGTGACTGTGTGAAAAGGGCTCACAGGTGCCCAGGCAGGGCGCTGGGCACGTGGTTCCCAGCCGGCTTTGTCTACTCCAGAGAGAGGTGATGCGGATTGGGGCGGGCCGGGGCTTGTCCTGACCCGTCCTCACTTCGCTGTGGACCTGTTTAGCTTCACCAGCCCAGAGCCCCCACCGCTGGAGCAGATCAGGATCAGCCCTATGTTCAGACAAGCCCCTGCCAGGCTTTCAGCCCCAGGCCACCAGTGGTGCATCTGCTGCCTGGCCATGGTGCTGGGGAACCACTCCCCTGTGAGGGGCACCAAAGCAGGCTCTCTGCTGTGACTTGCAATAGTCCCAGGAGCCCTGGTTTTCAATAGGGATAGAGCAGCAGTAGCTCCCAGCATCCCAGAAGACGAGGGGCCTCTTGTCTCTGACTGGCAAGTGTCCCCTTCTTGTATGAACCCAACCAACTGTTTCCGTTCTGCCGCAGAGCTCCATCCGACACCATGGCACCATCCAGGAAGAAAACAGCCAATGGAACCAGCAAAAACAATGTGAAGAAGAAAAAGCTCGCTGCGTTTTTAAAGGACTTTGACCGTGAAGGTAACCATTGCATTCATTCATAAAACTTGTTTTCTACAAAGGCTTCAGGATCCTGAGTTGTTTTCCAGGTTAATTTAATGCTGGTGAAAGTTATTGTCTTGACAACCCTGGAGACTGACACCTCAGGACACTGAAGTCCTGTACAGGCAGGACAGGTACAGCACAAAAGCCATAGCTTTGATCCAGAAGGATGACTTTGAGGGATTTGAGAAGGTGGTTTAATCCTTGATGCTCATGCCATCCTTGCCCTTTCCTGAGGGCTAGTTGTGATGAGTATGCTGCAATGTTGATGCGAGTCTACTAGGAACTAAACTAATATAGGACATAGGAACTCTTTTCAGAGGTCACTGGCAGCTCTCAAATGTTAATATTGGGTGCTTGTCAATCGGATATTTAGAGAGACATGGTACGTGAGGTAATATCTCTTATTGAACCAACTTCTGTTGGTGAGAAGCAGGCTTGCGTGCTTACGTAGAGCTCTTCTTCAGATCTGGGAAATGTACGCTCAGTGTCACAGCTAAATACAAGGTAGAACAGATTGTTCAGCATAAGTAGTTAATACATATTTCAAGGGACCATTCAATGTGAAGTGGCCCGTTAATACCTTTCCAGTTATTGTGGGGAGGTTTAGTGGGTTATAGATTGTTGTAATAAACCATAAATCCAGTGTGTATGTATTCAGGTCATGATTTTTAGTATCTAGCAAAGTTATGAATTTAAGTTCCCAGGCTCGTCTTTTGAAGGTGTTGCACAGGTTTCCTTTGAGGATGAGGACTCAGAGGTCAGACATAGTGATGTGGTATTTTTGTCTTTTATCATTTTTCTGTGTGAGTTCATTCAAAAGCATAGTGATTGCCTGGTTTTGCCCACATAGTTGTTACCAAGGTACATTTAGTGCACTGGCTGAGATACACCATGTGTTGTGATAGGCATGTGTAGAAGCCATGGATTTTGAGAGGTGTGTTGTAAGGGGTGTTCATCATCGCAGCAGCGGAGATATGTCTACAGGTTTTGCATCTGTTGTTCTGGCAGTGTCTGGTGCTGCTTTGAGTTAGTGTGTCTTGGTCTGCGCAGAACTTTTTTCTGATGATGGGATTGGGGGGTTGTTTGAAGGCCAGAAGAGAGGGTTCAGGAAAGATTTCTTTCAGGATGTGGTCCCATCAAGTATGTGTTGTAATTGTTTAATGATACCTTGTATGGGTTCCAATATGGGTGGTAGATGACAGTCTGTTCCACCTTGTGGAATTCTTCCACCAATCTAGCTACTGCCTCTTGGGGAACTGGATTGCCTACACCAATGGGCGAAACCCTCTTGTCGGTATAGGGAGTGTCTACGCAGAAGCACTGCAGACATACAAGCGAGTCTCATCTTACGCGCATTTAACATGCGCGAATTCAGCTTTGTGCGGTCGGCAAAAACAAAAAAAAGAGAGAAAAATTACAATTTAAATACTAACAGAGAGTCCTGTGGCACCTTTAAGACTAACAGATGTATTGGAGCATAAGCTTTCGTGGGTGAATACCCACTTCGTCAGACGCATGTAATGGAAATTTCCAGAGGCAGAGCAGGCAAGAATCAGTCCGGAGATAACAAGGTTAGTTCAATCAGGGAGGGTGAGGTCCTCTGCTAGCAGTTGAGGTGTGAACACCAAGGGAGGAGAAACTGCTTTTGTAGTTGGCTAGCCATTCACAGTCTTTGTTTAATCCTGATCTGATGGTGTCATATTTGCAAATGAACTGAAGCTCAGCAGTTTCTCTTTGGAGTCTGGTCCTGAAGTTTTTTTTGCTGTAAGATGGCTACCTTAACATCTGCTATTGTGTGGCCAGGGAGGTTGAAGTGTTCTCCTACAGGTTTTTGTATATTGCCATTCCTGATATCTGACTTGTGTCCATTTATCCTTTTACGTAGTGACTGTCCAGTTTGGCCAATATACATAGCAGAGGGGCATTGCTGGCACATGATGGCATATATAACATTGGTGGACGTGCAGGTGAATGAACCGGTGATGATGTAGCTGATCTGGTTAGGTCCTGTGATGGTGTTGCTGGTGTAGATATGTGGGCAGAGTTGGCATCGAGGTTTGTTGCATGGATTGGTTTCTGAGTTAGAGTTGTTATGGTGCGGTGTGTGGTTGCTGGTGAGAATATGCTTAAGGTTGGCGGTTTGTCTGTGGGCGAGGACTGGCCTGCCTCCCAAGGTCTGTGAAAGTGAGGGATCATTGTCCAGGATGGGTGGTAGATCACTGATGATGCGTTGGAGAGGTTTAAGCTGAGGACTGTAGGTGATGGCCAGTGGAGTTCTGTTGGTTTCTTTCTTGGGCTTGTCTTGTAGCAGGAGGCTTCTGGGCACACGTCTGGCTCTGTTGATTTGTTTCCTTATTTCCTTGTGCGGATATCGTAGTTTTGAGAATGCTTGGTGAAGATCTTGTAGGTATTGGCCTCTGTCTGAGGGGTTGGAGCAGATCCGGTTGTACCTCAGCGCTTGGCTGTAGACGATGGATTCTGTGGTGTGTCCGGGGTGGAAGCTGGAGGCATGAAGGTAGGCATAGCGGTCGGTGGGTTTTCGGTATAGGGTGGTGTTAACGTGACCATCACTTATTTGTACTGTGGTGTCTAGGAAGTCGACCTCCTGTGTAGATTGGTTTAGGCTGAGGTTGATGGTGGGGTGGAAGCTGTTGAAATTGTGGTGGAATTCTTCCAGAGTCTCCTTCCTATGGGTCCAGATGATGAAGATGTCATCAATGTAGCGTAGGTAGAGAAGGAGCGTGAGTGGACGAGAGCTGAGGAAGCGTTGTTCTAGGTCAGCCATAAAAATATTGGCATATTGTGGGGCCATGCGGGTGCCCATGGCGGTGCCACTGGTTTGGAGGCATATATTGTCACCAAATTTGAAATAATTGTGCGTGAGGATAAAGTCACAGAGCTCAGCAACAAGTTGTGCTGTGTCATCATCAGGGATACTGTTCCTGACAGCTTGTATTCCATCTGTGTGTGGGATGTTTGTGTAGAGAGCCTCCACATCCATGGTGGCTAAGCTGGTGTTTTCTGGGGGATCACCAATGCATTGTAGTTTTCTCACGAAATCAGTGGTGTCACGGAGATAGCTGGGAGTGCTGGTGGCATAGGGTCTGAGCAGAGTCTCCACATATCCGGATAGTCCTTCAGTGAGTGTGCCAATTCCAGAGATGATGGGGCGTCCAGGATTTCCAGGTTTGTGGATCTTGGGTAGTAGATAGAATAACCCCGGGGTTCTAAGGGTATGTTGATTTGTTCCTGTGTTAGTGTAGGGAGTGTTTAAATACTGTACCTGTAGTGCGGGCGATTCCGCCCGCCATTACACTCAATGTAATTTTGACTATACGCTATTTTTGCTTTACGCGCTGACAGCGGAACGTAACCCCAGCATAAGATGAGACTCGCCTGTACCTTTATACAGTTCAGTTAATTTTCTACCATTGGCTTACAGCAAATGAAAATATAAGTGCTCAAAAAGGCTCATTTGGGAAGAATTAAATAGATTTGATCAGAAAAGTGTGTTCACAAGGGAATAGATTTTTGCTGATATTCAGAGAAATATAAATTCTAGCCCTGATATGTAAATCCCTGAATAACATTTGTGTTCTATGTAGTAATCAATCAAAATCCTTCTTTTTTTCTTTTAGTCCAAACGAGAATTGATCAGCTACAAACAAATGGGCAAAATCTTCTCAAGGAATTGGATAATCTTTATAACATAGAAAACCTCAGACTTCCTCTAGCACTGAGAGAAATGAACTGGCTTGACTACTTTGGTATGGTCCATCCACTCCAATATGTATTGACAAAATAGTTCAAAAATTTACTAAATGTAGAGCTATAAGTGAGTTTATAAGTCATATTCATCCAGTTAGTGGACTCTGTTTAGTGACATATCCTAGTTGCATGATTTTCAGAAACGTAATTACTATTTACATTGCTATCTATAATGACATTAAATTATTTCTTTTGTAACACATCACATTTAAAGTCAGTATATTGGATAATTTTATTTGAATGAAAGTGCTAATTCAAAATAAGGCTTCAAATGTTTTTCCTTTGGATGTCTTAAACTCACTGGCACATGAGGCACGAGGTGTGGCACTGGGTTAACTGGGTGCAAAATAATGTGTTTAAAAAAAATCTTTGGGAACAAGAAGAGGCAAATTGAATATCCTATCCATTCATAGACAACCACAGATTTTCTGTTTACGATAAATCCTGCTTTCCCACTAGTTTCTTTATCTTAAGCTGGGCATTAACTGCCAAGAAATGCTGTTTGTTTGGATGTTTATTGTTTAATTCTACCCAAGTATTAAAACTTTAATATTGCATAAATTACTCTAGTTGTACATTGATAAAAAATGTTCTGTCTCCAGCTAAAGGAGGAAGTAAAAAGGCTCTAGAAGAAGCAGCAACGGTAGGTAACATGCATCTAGTGTAGCTCCTAAGTCAAATAGAAACTTCTTTTCGGTTACTACTGTATAATGTTTTTAGGAACCCAATCTTTATTTAAACCATTGCATCATTTTAAGAGTCTGAGCACAGCACTTGGTGAAAGGAATAAATAAGACATGTAATGTTTGTAGTCTCTCCTGTCTGTCCAAAGTGCTAGCCTTCTCCTTCAATTATTTGGTTTATGGTAAATCTTGACACTCCTTTCTCCAAGGTACATATCCAGTCTCCCTTGCAGTGCATTTTAATGACTATTGAAACTCACTTCATTGTTATGGCTGCCACCTAACACAGACTTCTCCAGAATCTTTACTGAGGCCAGGTCTACACTCAAAAGTTAAGTCAGCTCAGCTACATCACTATGGGATGTGAAAAATCCACACCTCTGAGCCACATAGTTAAGCTGACCTAAGCCCCAGTATAAACAACCCTTGGTTGATGGAAGAATTTTTCCACCACCTAGCTACTGCCTTAGAGACATGGATTAACTATGCTGATTGGAAAACCCCTCCCTTTGCTGTAGTGAGTGTCTACTCTGAAGCTCTACATGGCTCAGCTGCAGCGTTTCAAGTGTAGAGAAGCCCAGAGTCTGAAGCACTTGGTAACTGGAAGACTTGTTCCTGAATTCTGTAACTACCTCTTTGCTTGTCTTACTCAGAGGCTTCTCGAGTTTCAGAAATTGACCTTGTAATTCAAGCTGTGTCTCGGCAGTTGATGGTGGGTGTCTGCCTTTGATTTTTAAATAGCAAGTGTCCTGACATCCTTTCTGTCATGGCCCAGATAGCTGAACGTTTTCAATTTTAGCAGTCTTCTTATAGGAAGCCATTTTTCTGCAATGAAATCTTGGCTTGCCTACCAGTGATACTAATCAACTAAACAGACTATCAATTAAACAATATTTCCTTACTGTTATCTTGCCCTGCCTCACTCACCAGAGAATATGCATTTCTTTGTAAACCAGAAAACTGCTACGTTGGGATTGGACTGAAATGTTTGGGGGTTGGGAATAGCTGTAGTTGTTGAATAAAGCCCTTCAGTACTAAATGCTATGCAGGTCCTGCAAGCTGTTACCATTTCTAAAATACTGGGGAAGTGTGAACACAGCAAAGTGCAAAGCAGCATCGAAGCATTTTTATTGTAAAGTAATTATGGGTTTACACTGCTGTTTGCAGGCAGTTAGGAATGAGTTAGTTCTTTACTAATAATACACATGATATTCTGATTGCTTTTGGTTTTAGGCAGATTTGGAACTATCAGAAATAAACAAACTTACAGCAGAAGTTATCCAGACGCCTTTCAGAATTGTCAAGAAAGGTCAGTTTGTTTACAAGCATTGCTGAATGTTCTGGGTGCAATCAATAGCGGAATGTTTTTTCGTTCCTTATGGATCTTGTTAACTATCTTCCAACTCTCATTAAATGGCCTAAATAGGTTTCAAAGAAACAATTGTTGCTTCAGTCTATGTGATGTTACATCTGGAGTGTGTTAACTTAGATTTGCTAAATCTTACAGAAGTGTTATTCACATTTGTTTATGCCTTCCATAAAACCCCTTTCCTTATAAAATCCTACTTTATCTCTATATAAGTATATAACTACTAGTTCAATAACTTTTTTGCCAAACAAACTTCACAACTGTTTTCTTTTCACCCTACCTGTTCGTGGATAATTTAATATGCTTCTAATTTTTTTCAATTTGGACACTATTTTCTCCTTCTAGCTGAAAAATCCAAACAGGATATCGATGCCATTGAAGAAGAAACAGAACTTAGTTTGCTCCCTGTAGCTAAGAAGAGGAAACAGGATAACAAAGCCCTTGAAGAATCAGAGCCAGAACATGCAAATGTTAATCCCAAAACAGGAAAGGTAAATAACTGATCTATTGTGGTGATGGCCCAGGTAGGAAGTGAGTTGACTGTTGATCGGGGTGATGCTTACAGGCTTGCTTGCCATAGGCTAGCTACTCGTTTTAATCAGCATTATAGGTTTATATAATCTTTTTATTTTACATTTGTAAAATATAACTTTACAACTAGTTTTATTTTGCAGAAGAATATGTGTATTTCTTCTCTGATGCAACTTAAATCACATGACCATCTGAAAATCTTATCTATTCTATTTGTAATATCCAAGATGACTCTAATGGGAAGAGAGATATTTCTCATTTTGTTTTCTTGTGCATTTGAAAAAGTTCTCTGTGTAGTCTCTTTCACTGTTTTCCCTCTGTACTGTAAAGTCAATTTTCCTAGTTTGTTTCTGTGTGAAAGACCACACATTGGGGAGAGAATTTCTTTTAAAAGGGGAAAATGTGTAAAACCACAAACTGTCAGGGGACTTAATATATATTTTAATATATTTTGTGTCTCTCCAAACCTTCAATGAGAAATTGTAGTTTCCCCCTTTGCTTCATAGCCTGAATTCTGTTTGTCATGAGATCAGAGTCCACGTGATATGTGAGTGCCTTAGATAGATTCTGTTATAAGGTAGAATCCAACCACTGCTGAAAGTGTAAAGAAACATTTCATATCCCTTTTCTCTTAAATTGTATGTTAAACTTCCCTCATGTTCTAGGAGCAGTAGTCTCTTTACCCAAGACTGCTCTAACTAACTACTGGAACTTTGATATCTATGGAAAAGAATTCTGCACAAATCCCTGTGTCTTCCCCAGCTCAGCTCTAGGCTATGATAAAGCCAAGACTCAAAAGGGAAAGGTTTTCCACAATTTTGATCATCTGAGCAGGGGAACACTGAGTCTTGTTCCTCAGGTCCTGTTACCAGTGTTAGTTCAGTTATGGGAACACTTCTTCAGAACTGGAGGTGAGCTGTAGTTTGATCAAGAAACAGTAAATAATTCACTGAGTTCTGTGTGTTCCAGGTGAAGACATCAACCAAAAAAGTGCCAGTTTCGAAGAGCAGAAGAGCTCCATCAGCGAGAGTGAAACGCATTAGTAAAAGGTAAGAGTCTGAAGTGGTGTGAATCCCTCTTCTTCAGTGTGGGGATGGAAAGGGGAGACCAGAAATGATATTGCCAAAGTAGCCATGGTTGGGGTGGATGGATGGAGGAGGGAGTGATCTGGCTGACAAGGCATACTGTTCTGGAGGAGCTAACAAAGGTATGGTAGGGGTAAACGGAGGAGTTCTACAGAGGGCAGTCTCCAGTCTCATAGTAGGGTGAGGTGACTCACCAGCTATTCTCTTTGGGGGCGTGTGGGGTTTTACACTGAATCAAGCTGTCATAAAACTGCAGTCTTTGCTGCCATGTCAAGAGGCATTACCTGAAATCAAGAGAAACCTCTAGTTTCCAAATACCCTCACATTGTTCTCAGCTTTTCTAACTAATAAAACAGATGGTCAGAACTGAGAAGCAACTGCTAAGGTGATCTTTTAAAAGGGCATCATCTTATCACAGCCACTCTCTTTGAGCAGGTCAAGCAAAAATAACTTTGTCACTCCAGCCCTTGGCCGAGTCCCTGATGCCTGCACATGGGGAAGGACCTCCACTGTCACCCCTAAGTTTGATTCCAGGTGAGTGTGCATTAATTAGCAAAGCCACATAACTGTGTATTTATAGTATCCTGCAAAATGTCTCTATTAAATATCAGCATTTGCCAGGTGTCAAGGCATCTAGTGTGTCTTGCCATTAGTCTTGCATGAGATAAAAGAACAGTTGCAATATAGATCAGCTTGTTACCATTCTGCCCCATGGCAATGGCTGTTCATATCTGATGCATGTTCTAAGAGCCATAATATAACACTTCACGCATTCAAAGTGCTGTAGAAATATTGACTAACCTTCACAACCCTGAAATATTAAGGATGAGATAACTGAGGTAGAGAAGTGCGATTATTTGACTACTATTAGTAGAGTGTCACCAGCGGAGCCAGGATTAGAATTTGAGACTTCATGATTCCGTATTCATTTGTGCATGGCTTACTGTGCTCAGCCTTGTACTGTGCAATCAGCAAAAAAATTTGTTCGAACCGTCTCCACACTGTCCCTTCTCCCTCTCCTTTTCCCATTTTTCAAACATGTGCATCTGATGTGTGCAAAATTACTAACTGTGGTATGTAACCTATTGCTTAAATCAGCCTCTGTACTTGATGAGAGGAGGATAGCTAATATAACACCGAGTTTTTAAAAAGGCCCCGGGGCAATCCTGGCAATTACAGGCAGGTAAGCCAACTTCAGTAACAGGCAAATTGGTTGAAACGATAATAAAGAACAATGATCAGATATATTGGGAAAGAGTCAACATGGCCTTTGTAAAGAGAAATCATGCCTCACCAATCTATTAGAATTCTTTAAGGCGGGTGGTCACAAGCACGTGGACATGGGTGATCCAGTGGATTTAGTGTACTTGGACTTTGACAAGATCCCATACCAAAGGCTCTTAAGCAAAGTAAGCAGTCATGGGATAAGAAGGAAGATCCTCTCATGAGTCAGTAACTGGTTAAAAGATAGGAAACAAAGGGCAGGAATAAATGGTCAGTTTTCACAGTGGAGGGAGGTAAATAGCAGGATCCTTCAATGATGTATACTGGGACCAGTGCTGTTCAACGTATTCATAAATGATCTGCAAAAGGGGGTGAACAATGAGGTGGCAAAATTTGCAGATGCTACAGAATTATTTAATAGTTAAGTTCAAAGGGGACTGCGAACAATTGCAAAGGGATCTCACAAAACTGGGTGACCAGGCATCAAAATTGTAGATGAAATTTAGAGTTGATAAGTGCAAAGTAATGCACATTGGAAAACATAGTCTCAGCTGTGATGGGGTGTCCATGCCACACAAGGCAGAGCAGGTTAAATTAGGTCAATTAACCTGGTAGACTGCACCTGGGAGGAGACTTAGGCTTGATGGACAAGCACTAAGTGAAGATGGAGCCCAGCTGGGCAGGGGCAGGCTGAGTTCATATAAAGCCAGAAAGCTGAGAACACAAGGGAGCTGCAGAAGTAGTCTGCAGTCACTCCCTGGGAGGAGGAAGTTTGGGTTGGTAAACTCAGAGTGGGGGGAGCCAGAAGATAGAGCAAAGAAGTGGAAAGAAGTCCAGGGAAAGAGCAACAGGGAGCAAGCAGACCATAATTGCTGGACATAGGGTCCCTGGACTGGAACCCAGAATAGTGTGTGGGCTGGGGTTCCCCTTCCAGCCACTGGGAAAATGGCACAGGGCCTGGCCTTGGATGGGAAGACTGTCTGGAAAAGACAAGGACAGCTGATCCAGTGGGACTTTGATACCCTGGAAGGGGAGGACTACATAATGACCTGGCTAAGGGCTGAATCATGAAGAGGGAGCACTACATGTCCTGTAGAGTGAGGGGGGATGCAGTGTGAGCCACCAGTCGGGGGGAAGGGGAGGGCGGCATCAGACCTTAGTGGAGCTAATACCCAGATGGGGCCACAAGGAAGTACCCCAACGGCAAGTGTACCCGTGACACCAACTATATATACAAAATGGTAGGGTCTGATTAACTGTTCCACTCAGGAAAGATCTTGGAGTCATCACGGATAGTTCTCTGAAAACGTCTGCTTAATGTGCAGTGGCAGTCAAAAAAGGTATCAATGTTAAGAACCATTAGAAAAGGGAGACAGAAAATATAATGCTGCTATAGAAATCCATGGTACATCCACACCTTGAATACTGCGTGCAGTACCAGTCACCCCATCTCAAAAAAGATATATTAGAATCAGAAAAGGTACAGAGAAGGGCAACAAAAATGGTTAGGGCTAAGGAACAGCTTACATATGAGGACAGATTAAAAAACCTGGGACCGTTCAGATTAGAAAAGAGATGACTAAGGGAGAGATATGATAGGGATCTAAAATTTCAAAAGAAAGTGCTTTCGTTTTTAGGGTTGGGTGCTTTCGTTTTTTTAAACCCCTTGGGCCTGATTTTTAGAAGTGCTTATCGTTCTCAAGTAAAGCTGTAGTCAGTGGGAGCTGTGGGACCTCATCATTTCTGAAGATTGGGCTCAGGATATCTGGAGCTATGCACATAAAGCCAGAGTCTGCTTTTGAAATGTTGGCCTAAATATGTCAAATGTCTTCTCCGAATTAGCTCTTTCCGTGTAAAATATGGAATATTAAGATGACTACAACACATCACTTAATAGCCTTAGGTTTTGGCCTCAGAGTTTTGATTGACTAAGAGCCAGAAGCCTGTAGTCCCACAGAAGAGGGTAGATGGAGGTCATAACTAGAAAAAAGAAGATAAGATAAATCATGTCCTAGTTTAATCAGAGTTTTTTTGTCAGTACAGTTGGTTTCTGACAAGCTCTATTGGTTTTGCGCTTCAAGTTACACATTTTTCTCCAACCTTCTGTTTCCCTTGAAAATGAGATGTTTGAAATCTCTAGTTGGGGAGAATCTCAGGAAATGTACTTCTGATCATTTTAATTGGCTGGAATAAATTATTCATCAATAACTTGGGAATGTCTTTCAGGCTTTTCAAGACACCAGGTCTACGCACGCCTGCAGCACGTGAACATGTTTACATAGTCTCTGCAAACGGCAGCCCTCTTGCTAACAGCAACGATGTCATCATTACAGTCCCTGTCGGAGGAGGGGAGGTAAAGCAGAAAGTTATTAAAAATGTAGGGAAATATTTTAGTGGGTTTTGAAGTGCACCAAATGCAATTTAAAATAATGGTTGATAGCAATATGTGCCATGGTGCAATACAGCAAAGGTGTGAGATGAGTCTGTGGTCTCTATTTGTAACTAGTCCTGTTTTATCAGTAACCTTATGCTGTTCCCAGGAAGTGGGTCCATCACTTGCTATAAAAGCAGTACATGGTTCCCTGCTCATAAATATAGTGGTCTATCAATCTTTCTAATATATAATCCAGATGCTTCAATCTTGTTTGGCTCTTTCACTGATTTCACTTACAAACTCACATGTACCAGTCTGACACAGTTGAAAGAGTAACTGAGACTTGTGGTCTTTTCTGTACAGAGCATTCGTTTAGCAGCCAGTGAGCTGACCAAAAGGAATTTGAGTCATCTCAATCCAGAGACCCTGGGAATTATGAAGAAGCTATCAGTAAGTCAATATATACTTGGCTATGAATTGAAACTGGTCTGTTGTGGTGCCTAGCATTGTCATTGTTCCTGTAGCTAAGTTAATGGGCCGTCAGTATCCATTAGATTCTGTCTGTCACCTTTCTTCTTAAATTCTTTTCCTCTTGTGTCTGCCTGGATCTTGGCGCACCCAGAAAATATGGTTTTACACAATGTGGGTCTGTTCAGCTAATCAGTAAAATACACAGACTTGGGGCTTACACTCAACTGGGCTGTATACAAACAGTGCTTTCATTAGTGGGAGACAGCTACTGGTAGTGCTTAGGATTTAATTCAAGGGTGAACATGCCCTCCGTTTTTTCCAGTGTAGGTGGCTTTAAGATGGGGGTGGGCAAACTTTTTGGCCCGAGGGCCACATCTGGGTATGGAAATTGTATGGTGGGCTATGAATGCTCACAGAATTATGGGTTGGGGTGCAGGAGGGGGTGAGGGCTCCAGCTGGGGGTGTGGGCTATGGGGTGGGGATGAGGGGTTGGGGGTGCAGGAGGGTGCTCTGGGCTGGCACCCAGGGCTTCGAGGGCAGGCGAGGTTTCAGGGCTGGGGCAGGGGGTTGGGGCGCGGGAGGGGGTCAGGGGTGCAGACTCCTGGCAGGACTTACCTCAAGCAGATCCCCGAAGCAGCAGCATGTCCCCCATCCAGCTCCTATGTGGAGGCGTGGCCAGGCAGCTCTGCACGCTGCTCTGTCCGCAGGTGCCGCCCCTGCAGCTCTCATTGGCCGCAGTTCCCGGCCAATGGAAGCTGAAGGGACAGCGCTTGGGGCAGAGGCTGGCTGCCCCTACATGTAAGAGCCGGAGGAGGGACATGCCACTGCTTCCAGGAGCCACACGGAGCCGGGCAAGCCCCCGGCTGGAGTACCAGAGTAGGGCAAGCCCCGGACCCTGCTCCCCAGAGGTAGCTCGAGGACCGGATTAAAACGTCTGGAGGGCCGGATGCAGCCCCTGGGCCGTAGTTTGCCCACCCCTACTTTAGGATATGGCAGCATGTGTTCTTTACAAGTGCTATTTGTTAATCTTTCTCCTTTTTAGGTTCGTCTTGCACAAGCATGCAACAGCACGAACACCCAAAGATGAAATTTCAGGGATATTGACTTTCTTTGTAAATCTGGATCATCAATTTTAGGACTACAACCTGAATTCTTACTCTATTGTTTTACCTTTCTGTTACACGGTGGAAGTTAGGAACAGATTTTCAGCCTGTAATATATAATGTGATTAGAATAGGTTGACTTCTTTTTGTACAGAAAAAAGTACTTAGTTTCCTGTTTCAAGATAGCTAGCTACACCTTGGCCTTGGATCCTCCTGAGTGTATGAGAGGATACAGCTGCCCTGCAATCTGCAGAAGATCAAAGCAGTGGGACCTATTGGATTACAGGTGTGATTGACAAAAGTTGTATCTGGTTTTGGAGCAAAAGCGGTGGAGCTGCTCATTGCACTTATTACCAGGCAAGTCTTCTGTTTGTTGATGTCGTTGTTGAAAGGCGCTAGTTAGTTGTATTCTAAGAGCTGGAATATGAACCTCAATTACAAGTAATTAACAGGGGGGTGCTAAAAGAACATTTTGTTGCAGACCAGCTAATGAAGTTGCCACAGGTGATAGGGGTACAACGAATCCTTTGTTTTGTTCTTCTCACAGCAGCCACTGAACTTTCGATCCTGCTCTCCAGTTTACAGTGAACAATGTACTTGAAGTCTTTTATTGTACATCCTACCGTTGTTTTTAAAGAAATGAATACACTGGTGTGTTCTTAAACCCATAATTTTACTGAGTTTTAAAGCTTCTATCTACAAAAACAATCCTCTAGACCTCCAATCCTCTCAGGCACATACACTACTGGTGCAAGTCCCTTTAGAGTGGTTGGAGACAGCCAGTGGAGAACTCCCTCTGCACAGGGGAACTCTACTACTTCCTGCACTAGCTCCTAGGGAAGAGATGGGGATGTGGCAGAGCCAAGTTCCACTATGTCTGGGTCTCCACTGGGATGTTCCCTGCATTCTTTTCATGAACCAAAAAAGTTTTACATAATAAATACTGTTTATAGATGGAATAAAATTAGTTACATATTCATTGACTTTTACTGTTTTAGAAAATTCCTGCTTCGCTTAATAGTGCATGGACAGCACTGATGCATTAGAATGGTCAGTGTCTAGCACCTTTCTCTTCTCCAGCATCTCTGTGATGGAAAAAGCCAGAAGCACTTCATAACCTCTGTGTAGGAATCATTTGACTGAAACCTGGCCTGGAACAACAACAACATCTGTTCTGTGTCTTTACACATCGTTTGCAGAGTTCTGAAGAGTAACTTTAAGAAGCCAGAATAAAAGTTCAGAAAGCTGAACTTTGCCATAAGAGTTAACACCCAAAGTGGAACGTGAGCCCCAAATTGTCTGGGCTTCTGTTCTGGGCTTCATTCCAGAACTACAGGAATAATGGCTTGTCAACCCCTTTTCCTCTAATATCTGTTTTTCTATAGTGTACTTAACATTATATAAACTAAGGCAGTTCTTAACAGTAAACTACGTGCCCTCTTCCGATTCTGTCCCACCACATAATTCCAGTGACACTTAGAACAGAGCACTTGGCTGTAATTCTCAATGTGCATTACAAAAGGTAACTATCATCCTCTTGTCTAGAAAGGGAATGGGACTACCTGGGGGGGAAAATCATGGGAAGAAAGTTCATTTGAACTTTTTTGTAGGAAAATTTTCATTTAGATTTTATTTGAATTTAAATTTCAAACTTTTGTTTTTTCCCTTTCCAGACCACCCTTTGCTTTTTTTCCTCCACTGACTGCAATACAATGACTGTCTAGGGCTTGTCTTTTCACTTATTTCTTTTCAGTTTTCCTTTATCTGCTGTAACTTTTCAAATCCTTCTCCAACTGTGGAAAAGTTGAGTTGCAAAAGGAAAAATGAAATTGTAACTCTGCCACTCTGTAACTTTCCAAAATTCCTTCAACTTCAGAGAACCTAGAATGGCAAACATTTTCAAAGCTGAGGAAATTTTGAACTGTTAGAGTGGCAGAGTTACAGGCTATTTTAACACACAGGGAAAGACGCTAGAGGTCTGTTTGCGTTATCTGACAACCTGCAGGGTTTGGAAGAAAGGCTGGACTTTTTTGTAGCTCTTAATGGTGATCACCGTACTGCAAGGGTCTGGAGGGGAAATTATCAGAATTTAGGAGCCACATCCCTGTCTTGAATGGGACAGTTTACCCAGCGTCTTTGTTCATCCTGCGCATCATACTTTCTATGCAGCTTTGTGAGGCAGTTGGATTCAAGGGATGCCATCAACTTGAAATTCCGAACTTCTTTTCATTTTTCAGGAGACTGGAAAATCTGCACAAAAGGAAGGTGAAGATAGCTAACCCGCTGCATAACATCAGCAAGCTGGGAACAATCGGAAAAATGTTTTGCCTCCCCCATTAGAGTAATGTTGTTACTTGAGCCAATAGCGGTTGCAAAAATGTAGGCAGAAATGTGATTTTGTGTTTCAGGTGGACAATATTCCTTTTAAACATGTAAACATAATCACTTTCTAGCCCATATATTTATATGGAAGGATTGCTACTTCTGAAACAACCACACACACATACTCCCTGCTCCAGTAAGAATAACCTGGCCTCAAAGATTAGAAAATGATAGCACTTCATGGAAAGCACTGTTTCTCTCTGCTGGTAGCCAGCAATTCACAGCCTCTCTAGTTTCAGCCCACAGTGAAGAATATTTTAATACAAAGTATGATTATGGTTAGAAAGTAGCTAAGCATGTCAGCGCGTAGTGCAAGCACTGGCTGCATACAGTTGGGATACGTCTACCCTTCAGTTGAAGGTATGAGCATAGTGTAGGGTAGGCATACCTGTGCTAGCT
Organism: Emys orbicularis; assembly: GCF_028017835.1. NCBI lineage: Eukaryota > Metazoa > Chordata > Testudines > Emydidae > Emys > Emys orbicularis. Next base: position 1,674,242 of record NC_088705.1, on the reverse strand, counting down.
TTAATCTGCTATCAGGGCTAAAAATAGCCACGTGGATGCGGTGGTATCTGCTAGCAATGTGAGTCCACAGGCAGTGTCCAGGGCAGGTTTTGTACAGCCTGTGGAGAAGCCTGTGCCACTGTTTTCATTTCTAGCCACGCTAGCACATGTATACTTACCTCAGCTGCAGTCACACCTCAGATTGCAGTTTAGACATACTCTAAAGGAGCTCAGTTATTTAACACCTTGATGGTTTTGGCAGCCTTCTCTAAATCCTAACTGCAGGTGGCACTCTGCAAATTATTAAGCCTCAGGGCTTTGTCTCAGCTTTACTACCTTTGCTGAATTCCACTGACATGTAAATATGAAAATGATCATGTTGGCTTAGAATCTAATTGCTTTGTAAATACTGCAGTCTGGAAGACAGAAATCAAAGCCAAAAACTTGCATTACGTATGTTTTTCATCCTCTTTCAGTGCTTTTCCATGTAAAAGCAAATTTGTCCAGCACAGATCAAACCTTTCCCTTATTCCTCTGCCCTCTACACTGGCTCCCTATCAAATCCTGGACTTAATTCAACATCCTGGTTCTAGTCTTCAAGGCCCTACTTTTAGAGTCCTGCAAAGCTGCAGCTATCCGCAGACCACGTTTGCAGATCGTGGATTGGCGCGGATGAATCCGCGCAGGGTTCTACCTACTTTGGCTTGTCCCTAATTACTTTAGAATCATCAGTCTCTGTGGCCCACCAGGGAGCTGCAATACTGCTATTGCTGATCAAATATTCATGGCACTTTTGGTGGAAGGACAGAACTCAAAGTACAAGACAGCTCTGTGCAAGCCTTTTCCCGATCATGGCCCTTGCAGAATATACCCTGAAACCAGAACAAACTACAAGATGTGGATGGCATGGTGCTTTTGGACCTGGATTGTCATTTAACTAAGTACTTGCTTTGACCCAAGGTGCGATGGAGAGGAGCCCGTTAGAAATGACAAAGATCAGGAGCACAAATCAAACTTTAAATGAAGGCAGAGTTTGTTCCTGCTTTGCTCTGTACTGAATCATGCAGCCCCACTGGATACACTATTGTTAAGGCTGTGAGACAGTTTCCACTTCCAGCTTCCACTGACACTTACCTTTGAGCTTTCTAACGCTGGGTTCACTAGCTCCCAGTTCGTAGAAAGCATTGGTTTCTAGCGCTAGTAGCTCTTGAGATGGCCGATATTAAAATCAGGTGATGGGAAGAAACAAGATGCTAATTGGAATGACTTGAACTTATGGTCTGTCGTCTCATAACTTACCTTAGACAAAAACGAATGCCTTAGACCCCTAGCCTGCCTTCCCAGCTCTCCAGTGATGGAATACTGCATTCATTCCTAGCTCTAGTGGCTCCTGAGATATTGGACTTTCAAACTGGCACTGATCCCTAGGAGTAGCAATGCTGCTTTTTTCAGCTGAACGTAGCAAGTCCTAATCCTCGAAGCAGTGTCCCTGAAATCTTGCTATACGTTTCTGTGCAATGAAAGGCAGTTGCATCCACGCTGGCACAGGAATTAATACATAGCAAACTTTAACCCCTGGAAAATGGGAGAAAGCAGGACCTGCAGAACGTAAGCTAATGTTTTATGGATGCATTTTTAGGGTCCCTATCTAATTTGTTTCTGTTTGGGTTGTTTTGTGACTCGTACTGGCCTCTCGGCCCTAGCATGGGATAGACTTGGTCTGAGGGCGTGTTAGCTGCAGGCTCCCTTGGGGCTGGGTTGGTACCTTCTGAGAATGACTCTCTGTTTTTGTTGTCCTGTAGCAAAGAATACTGATAATATTCAACTACATTTGCAACTGGTGTCAGCCAGAGTTAATTAGACGAGACATGAATTAAAGCAACCTGGCAGCCAATAGCTAAACCCATTCATTACCTGAGTCCATTTCCCCATGCTGCCTGTGCTGTTTGCTCTCTGGAACAGGGATAAGTAGTAGTTCATTTTTCTGCTGTTCTATCACTCATGTAAATTACTAGCAACACTTCTGGCCCCTTTGCACATTACATGGCAGATGCATTTTGTTTAACAAAATAATTACAACTGCCCTTTTCTGCTCAGTGCAGGGATTACTGGAACATTACAAGGAAGGGGCTTAGGGTTTTTGTGCTTGTGTGCATTTTTTTGCATGCCAACCTAGCTAGTGCCAGCATTGCCCTTTTGAACTAAGTCGTGGGACATGAAAAGCAATGCAGCAAAACGACGACTGTCAAGTTGAAAAAGCATCTGCATGCATTACTGACGGGTGGTTGAGCGTTTGCCATGAGACTGAAATCAGCCGTGTGTTGCATGCAGTTGCTGCCACTGCAAGACCTGAGAGTTTTTCCTTTGGATAGGCATCAATGATTATATGGACTGGGCTATGTGAAGGGAATGCCTCCCAGAGGAGGAGAAGGAAAGGCCTGGTGCCTCTTTCCCACACAGAGAGCCCAGGAAGACATTCTCAGAACAGCTGCTCTGCAAATACTCATCTTGAAAATCAAAACAAAAACACTTCAAGGGCTTTGTTCGTTGGTTTGTGGTTATAGGCTTTTCTTTTAAAGTAGAAGGCACTGGGAGACCTCCACTTCTCATAGCTAGTTCCCTAAAACGGGGGTGGTGCCGGGTGTGCGCAGAGGTATCTCTGCCAAAGCTGGGAGCTGTGATCTTTCCTGGGAGGAGCGTGGCAATCCCCTGAAACAAGCAATCATGAAAAGTGATGGCATTATTTACCTGCAGATGAGGTGGCTGGGGCCCAGCACATCTTTTTAGGGTCCAAGCAGCTTTCCTGAGCCATTGGAATTTTAAAACAAGTTTCTCCTCTAATAGGTTGGGCAGAAATAGAGCCTGTGCTAGTCCCTAGTGCGTAGGTGACCCAACATGAAGCAAGGCAGCAGCAGTGTGTTGCCTTGTTCCCACAAGGTGCTTACACATTAGGAGAGCAAGAACATCACAGAAAAATTCACCCCCCATCCACCCACCTGAGGCAGCCAGTCCCAGAAAGTCAGGTGTAAAGCTCACCCAGCCCTCAGTACAGCAGTTCAGACTTGTGCCAGATGGGAGCAGCAGCAAGCCGTGCTTTGGGGTAGCTCTCTTGTATGCATGCTCCAACCTTTGCTTGCCATAGGTTTCATTCTGGGTATCAAACTCCAAAGTTCAGCCCAAATTTATAATGGAAATCTGAAATATTATTAATCTTCAGGAATATAATGAGTAAAAAAGATACCCAGCAAGGTCTCTTTCCCAAGATGCACTGACATTGAACTTCCCACAAAAGGATTCTGTTAGATAATGATCCTACTAGGTGGCTCTTCTAGGCAAATTGATAGATGTGTGCTATCCAGCATTGTCAAAAATAGCTCCACATATAAAGCAAGCGTTTATCATCATGGACACCTTGCGGGTGGTCACCAATTCGGTGACATTGTACAAAATAAATAGATGATAATTCCCTGCCTGCCGATAGAAGGGATGATGGCTTAGAACAAATTAGAGATGGCTCTAGGCAGTCACTTTCTGTGGGAGTTTTGGATTTAAAGGTGCAGGGTAGCACATGCTCCTTCTCTAGCTGACATGTCTGCTTCATACCCAAAGTCAAAATCATTTTTGTCATGTGCCCAGTGTCAGAAGGGGGTGTATCTTCCAGCCACAACTAACTTTTGCCACTAAAATGAAATGGTACTCAGCAGGGTGTGTAAAGCTTCACCATATAAATCTCCCTGTCTTTTCTTATAAGCTGGGATCAGCAGTGAAATAGTTAATGTTGGCATTAATTAGTCACCCCATTATTAATCCCCAGTTAACATCCCATCGAGATGAATAGGGAACGCCTTCCACTACTCTCTCAGAAAGTTTTTCAGGCTCTTTCCCAACTTAAGCAAACATCATTGCATCAGTTACACTTGGCTCATGTTTTCAAGCTTTACTTTGCCACCATAAGGGCTAGAGACTTCTTAGATATAAAAAATTATATGAAACTGATTCTGGAGACTAAAATGGCATCCTGACAGATGGTATTGGGTCACTGACCTGACTCAATTTGAGTCCATACATTCTCAGCAGCAGGGCTTGGGAAATAGAATAGGAATGCTTCAGAGCGGTGATATGGCAAAGGTGACCATGTGTCCTTATCCATCACCTTCAAGGCCATCCTTCCTGGCCATGTTCCAACTCCAGTTCAAATTTGCTTTCTTGGTTTCTCAAGATTTCCCTCTATGACTTCATATCTGCCCGCTGCCACTGATGAAACCAGTGCCAAGCCTCTCCAGAAATCAGCCCCATGAAAAGTGTAGCATTGTGTCACTGGAAGACAACCAAAACCATCTGTTGCCTGACCAAACCAGTGCTGCTGGTGGGTGCAGTCCATGCCTGAGCTGTGATGCAAGGTGAAGCTGGATGCTGCCTTTCTGTCAGCAGCATAGCTCTGTAATTTGTACAGGTGCCTAGATTTATTTTCACTGGACAGAACATCCTCTGAAAAATCTGTGCCTCTTTGTGGTCTTAACAACTCTTTGGCACTGGCCCTCCCAACAACAGTCTTTCACCCTGTGCTGCTCCATCTGGAGTAGCCAGGGGAAAATACCTCATTCCCAGTTAAAGTGAATAACTACAAAATGGCAGAATATTGGTTCCAGGGCTCAGGGCTGCCTTAGACCCTGAGCTAACCATGAATTTTAACCCTTCTGGTGTGTTCGGAAGTTGCATGTAGTACGGGCTCAGAGGAGTGGGGAGTGTCAGTACGGTTGGGCTGGAAGAAGGACAGACGTGAACAAGCAATTCCTGTGTATTAAGAAAGGGATCGCCTGCTCTGGATTGTGCTTAATGTAGCACTGTACTAGGGTGATGCATCAGAACTGATCAAATGAGGACCACACTTTATCCATGAATGCTCATTAGAAATGTGGCCTTTTTGTGTTAACTTTCTGCCAATACACATATACAGCTACAGTGAATACCTGGAAAGAGCAAATGTTCAAGTGGCAAAATGTGTATTAAATACACAATGCAATTTGCAGTTTCTGATGCAGCGGTTAGTTACATGGTGATGTGCATTGCTTCTGTTCCCTGATTGGGTGACTTATAGGAAGTGTGGATAGGGTCAAATGCACAGTTTGAAATTTGCGCTGAATTAATTAGTTTTGTGGCATAAATTGCAGCATGAAATAACAGTTTTATATTCTATTGTATTATAATATTGTAATATTTGCAAGTAGCAGTTAGACTATACTGCAGACCAAGTATTATCTACTGATGGAATTCATGAACAAATTCCAGGGTTCTTTGATGTGTCTATGGACAGTGAAAATAGGTGAAATTTGTTGCATAAATTATCTGTTGCTAATTATTTGCCCAACTCCACTCTGTAGTAACAAACTGTCCTAGCCAGAGTGTGTACATATATTACTCACTTTCTTAATTCATGTGGTATTCATGAGTCAGGCTGAATCATGGAGAGACATCCTCGCAACAGTGAACAGTTGGGGTCTCCAGGGGTAAAGGGTCCGATGTGACTGGATGCCGAGGGGCATTATTTAGAGTAAATTTGCAGCATCCACGTTGCTTAATGATATTCTAGCTGGACTCAGCCTTGCCAGCTGATTCATTCTGTGTGTCTGCAGCTTGGTTGTGACTGTGACTCCAGGGCAGCTGGATGCTTCCCACATTGGAAATTACGGCTGAATAATGAGCAGGGGTTTTATTTGTCCCTATTAGAAGATGTGTCTGTTTGGGAACGTGGTGTTCACGGACCCTGCTAGGCTGTTTGCTTCCTGCGCCCGGGGAAGCTGGGGCCCCGACTCTGCATTAGTTAGAGGCAGAGAATCCATCTGCTGTGAGGAGAGATGCTGAGGATCATCAGGACGATGAAGGGTGGTAGAATAATGAAATAACCTGCCCTAGATGGCAGCCCGGAGTGTCTGGCATGCCACAGGGCAGGTTTGGTCCTATTCCACCTCTCCTGACACTGCAGAGCAGTGTCACTTCTCCCGTAGATAGTCCGCTTCTCCAGCAACTCCAGAGGAGCTGAGATGGGGTTAGTGACGCTAGGTTTCAGAGTAGCAGCCGTGTTAGTCTGTATCCGCAAAAAGAACAGGAGTACTTGTGGCACCTTAGAGACTAACAAATTTATTAGAGCATAAGCTTTCGTGGGCTACAACCCACTTCTTCGGATGCATATAGAGTGAAACATATATTGAGGAGATATATATACACACATACAGAGAGCATGAACAGGTGGGAGTTGTCTTACCAACTCTGAGAGGCCAATTAAGTGTTGACAGGGCCAATTCAATTAGGGCGGATGTAGTCCACTCCCAATAATAGATGAGGAGGTGTCAATTCCAGGAGAGGAAAAGCTGCTTCTGTAATGAGCCAGCCACTCCCAGTCCCTATTCAAGCCCAGATTAATGGTGTTGAATTTGCAAATGAATTTTAGTTCTGCTGTTTCTCTTTGAAGTCTGTTTCTGAAGTTTTTTTGTTCAATGATAGTGACTTTTAAATAAGTTTGAAATATGAGAGACTTGTTCAGAAAGATTTGGAGAGCCTGGATTGATGTCTGGTCCCTCTCAGTCCCAAGAGGCCCTGTCAACACTGGTTCTCCACTTGCGAAGTAACTCCCTGCTCTCCATGTGTCAGTATATAATGCCTGCATCTGTAACTTTCACTCTATGCATCCGAAGAAGTGAGGTTTTTACTCACGAAAGCTTATGCCCAAATAAATCTGTTAGTCTTTAAGGTGCCACCAGACTCCTTGTTGTATTTGCATTGCAGTTATGCCAGAGGTCTTTATCAGGGCCCCATTGTACTGGGTACTGAACAGCCATATATATAGTAATGAAAAGCTTGTCCCTGCCCCCAGGAGCTGACAATCTAAACAAGGGATGAGAAATGACAGGTGGCTGCACCAAGAAATGCGGGAGCACAAGATAAAAATGGGGATTCAGCTCTGAAGAGCTCTTCTTGCCTCAGAAAGCCACTCGCCCACTCACTCAGAGAGGGAGGCCACTGAGTAGCTCAGAAATGAGCTGTGTTTCGGTTTTGCTCCAGCCCAGCACTGGTAGTTACTGGGGCGTCTCTGAACTGGTACAGCATCCTCTCTGGAAGTGAGTGGCGATGGCAGTAAGAAAAGGAGGGGAAAACCCCCAAGGAAGCAGCAATCTACAATCGGGAAATCTATACGTTTGTGTCTAAGGAGGCCCCCTGGGCAAGGATGTGTTACCTGGAATCTTATCTGACATCTGCAGCTTGTGTCAGGTGCCTGGAGATGAAAGGCTGGGCTCTGTCCCTCATTTTAAGTTCCTCTGCTGTAAAATGCCAGTGATACGAGACTCTTCTACCGTGGTTCTTAGCTGTGTATAATCCCATTGCTAGAGAAGAGAAACTGCTTCATTTCCCAACCCAGCCAGGTGAGAGGCTCGAACAGTCACCATGCTGCCTGTGCTCACTCATCCCGACACACACACTCTGAGCCTGTTTCCACACGAAGTCGTCGGCATAGAAGGCTCGATCCTGCGAGCTCACGAGTGCACTAACCCGATCCAACAAAGGGCTTGGCACCAGGCTTTACTTTAAGCCAGTGGTTTTCAACCTCTTTTCATTTGGGGACCCCTAAAACGTTTCAGATGGAGGTGTGGACCCCTTTGGAGCACAAGGTGAAAACCACTGCTTTAAGCAATCTCATTGGAGGCAGTGGGACTGCTGCCCTACTTAAGGCGAAGCCTGTGGATAAGTGCCTTGCTGAACTGCGTGCCAGTGCTCAACCCTCTAGTGCGGAGAAGGAAAGTGGCAGGACTGGGGAGAAGGGTTAGGGATAAAGAGCAAAGCCATCTCTGGGCTCCTCTGTGTCCCTGGTGCTGACTCTGAGTTTGGGGTGTGTTGGGGGGGGATGTCTAGGTAAGTGCATTACTCACATTAACAGGCTTGTAAGTGCTGTCTGACGAAGATTTAACATTTAATTAACCTGACTAACATCAGTTAACAATCGGGCCCTAATTAAGCAGACAGTAATTAACAGATGTGACTGGGGCTGACTTTTCAGAGGGCTGGAGCCTCGCTGGATTAAAGCTGCGCTACATGGTGACCAGCGGTGTCAGGACGGATCCTGCATCCAGGACTAGGCAGGCGGGGTCCTCACTACTGCCACCCGTCACTTCCTAACCTAAGGGACCTCGTGGCCTTTATACCTGACCCCGTATCGCGTGGCGCAGGTGACAGGGGTATCAGAAATACAAATCAAACAGCAATTCCTTGCTATGAATTCAGCTGCCGTTTGTTTTCCTCTGACTGATCGTACTGCAGGATTTTGAATGAATCACATACATGTTTAGTGAAAGCAGAGGCTTGTTGCTATACAGTTGCTCCACTTTCTGTGAGCGTGTATGTACAAGACAACAGAGAGTCCTGTGGCACCTTTAAGACTAACAGATGTATTGGAGCATAAGCTTTCGTGGGTGAATACCCACTTCGTCAGACGTATTCACCCACGAAAGCTTATGCTCCAATACATCTGTTAGTCTTAAAGGTGCCACAGGACTCTCTGTTGCTTTTTACAGATCCAGACTAACACGGCTACCCCTCTGATATGTACAAGAGTAGATCCAGGGTGATCTGTTTGGACATTTCTTTTAATGACTAGGCAGAGGAGGGATAAGTCATTCAGGAATGGTGAATTCTCCCATCTCTTTTTATAAAAGGGGGAGGGAACACATGTACATACTCTTATGGCAGGTGTCCCCAGTGGCTCTGCTACACTCAATCCTCAAGTTCTTTTTGTTAGCTTGTGAGCAAATGTTCAGTCTTGGGACGACATGCTGTCGTGTTGCTAGTTTTGTTCTGCAAGGCTCTGCACCCAGGGAGCTGTGTGAGCAGGCGGAGAGTTTGCTCTGCCTTGGTCTTTGATTGGAGTAAACTCATGAGGCAGGGTTGCTCTTCAGGAACCAGGCCTTGGTGCTGGACTGAGCTTCCTGGGAGAAGGAATTGCCCTGCATGCCGTTGTGATCACCCCTGTTCCAGGATTGGTGCATGTGTAAATGAGACTGTTATACTTGGAGTACACCCAGACACCACCTCACCAATGTGCTGGGAATTCTACCTGCGAGGCTCCAGACTCCTGCTCACCAAAGGAGCAACAGGTAAATAAGGCTAAAATTACTAAGCCAGGTTAGCTGAAAGTTTGACTCCTGAACCCATGGTTAGGCTCCCAAGCAAAGTGGACAAATTTTCAGCAGTTCTGAGCACCCACAGGAGAGCAAGAGAAAACAGGACTGGAAGGGGGCAGAATAGGGGAAAGGAGAACAGCAAACACAAATCTGGCAACAGAGAGAATAAGGAGATGGGGCAGCTCAGAGAATGCTGGAGGCATAACCTTAGTGCTGGGGCAGGAGAGGGTGGCAGGGCAGAACAGTGGCGTAGGAAGGATTACAGAGACACTCATTCATCTCTGAGGTGACCTCTGGATGGGGATTGAGGTATCTTCTAGGGAGCACTGTCCATTGGGTCGTCCCCTGCCCACCCCAGCATGTAAAGTTCCTGGGCCAATAAGCCCTTGTTTGTTCAGAGTCCTGCTGCCCTTCTCTGGCATGGCTGCACAGAGGGTTTTGGGGGGCCCGGGGAAAAATTTGAAACTGAAACCCTCTCCCCCCCTCAAAAAAAATGACCATGGAGACAAAAGAGGCCCAGGGTGGAGAAGAAACCCGCCCCACACTCATTCTGCAGCAGTGACTCCTGTCCTGCAGGACTGGTTCCTGCTCTCCATGCCAAGAGCTGCCACCCGGCACATGGCATGACAACGTCACTCAGGTTTGGCCTGGCCACCCCTCTGTCATCTAGAGGGATGGCCGGACCAAACCTGAGTGGCCCTGTGATGTGGTGCGCCAGGTCACACTGCCACTCACTCACGTCCCATAGGTTTGGGGCCCTCTCAAATGACAGTGCCCAGGGCAAACTGCCCTTCCTCCGCCCCCCATCCCCAGTGACCCTGCTCTCTGGGCCCCCTCCAGCCAGCGATCTAAAGATTTCATATCCTCTCCAGCAAAGCAATGGACATTTTCCTTAGCAATTCTTGTCTGGAACTCATCGAGCAGCTCTGAGGTTAGTTACTGGCCTTTTATTCGCCAGGTAAATGGAGGAGCTGGCTGTACAAATGGCCAAGCCGTCTGAAAAGGGAATAATTTGTGACTCAAACTCCCCATCTCCCCTCCCAGGATTGCGAGGCCTCTCAGGTCAGGCCTCAGGCTGGGCTCACTCAATGCAGCGAACCAATCGGGGCACTGAAAGCAGCTCTATCGACAGTGGGCTTTTCATTCTGTGCCCTCCAACAATCCACTCGCTTCTCAACTTCATATTCAAGGCCCTTTCTTGTCATGTAAACAAAGTATTGTCTTTAAAAAGCAGGACCCGCTTCTTCCTCCCTGTAGAGCTGGCCAGGTTTTTCTTTTCACACGCTCAGACAACAGAAAGTTTGATTCTGTCAAGAGTTCAAACTAAGTATATTCAATTTATTCATAGACGGTGGGTTTCTTAAAGGCAGGATTCCTGTCACAGCTGTGCTGCAAATCAGACCCAGATTGTCCAGTGAATCTCATTTACAGTAAGATAATATGAAAATGGATGTGGCTGGAGTCGGTTTCCGAGCAGTGGAATTGCAGAGCACCGTGACTCGGCTGTCATATCCGAGTGCTGAGCAAAATATAAATGTCCTCTTAAAATACTGGAATAGGAAGCAAAGCTTACAACGGCACGGACTTCAGAGCAATTTCAGCCCCAGCTCTGATGAGAGCAGGTAGAAAATCTCTATTTCATCTCAAGAAATTAGCAGCCATCAGGCACGGGACCTCGCACAGACCTAGCGGAGATGGGAGATCGCACTGAAAATGAGATTAGATGGAATTGTTAAATATTAAATCGCACACGGACAAGAGTCCCAAGCAGCCTTTCTGGCTCCCCATCAGAGTCGATATTGCCTGTTACAGTGTAATCAATTCAAGTAAAGGGGGAGAAACAATTAGCAGGAAAGGTGCGATTCAAAATTGGGTTAGAAATTCAAATCTCGGGCAGAGCTGAAAATGACAAGGGGCTGAGCAAGAGGAACTTCTCTTAGTGTGAGTAGCTGCCTGGGTCTGGATGGGAATAGACGGCACTTGGTGGTGACCCAAGAACTCGCTCCTCAGTCCCTGTGTGCCGTAGAAGGGTTTTAGAGACACGGTGGGAGAGGTACCAGCTTTTATCGGACCAGCTTCTCCGAGTTAACAGACGTTATCTTGTCTCTCTGATATATCCTGGGACCAGCACAGCTATAGCAACCCAACAAACATAAAAGGGTTTGGGACCCAGAGGCAGCAGCGGGGGACACTGCATGACACAAACCCTAGTGTCCTGGGCCCCCGAGCGGGACTGTCAAGGCGCTACGGGAGCAGTGACCGTGGGGCACCCTCTGCACGATGTTGAGCTGCAGCAGGCCCCTGGGCAGCAGGGGCAGAGCCCCAGTGGGTGCCAGCCAGCAGCTCCTTTCCCAAACAACAGGGTTTAGGTCTGTCTAGGGCAGAAATGAAAAACACATTGAAACTTCTAGATGGGCAGCACAAGGAGCTGGCAAAGGGCCGTTCATCCACCAGCACAAAACCCGATTAACAGGGCCTTTAGTCTTACCCATGGACAAATGGTAGCTGAATTCTTTTAAGGGGGTTGGGCAGCTAAGGCAGAACTGCTGCTCCTGAGGATGGAAGTAGAACCTTTTCCATCCACGTGAGAAAGCTGCTGTGGCCCTTCACAGCTGCTGTGGAAGGACACGGGGCTCCAGCATGGGCAGGAGAATACTCAGTAGTTGCTTTGCTAGATGAATCCATTTCTTGTGGGCCATGAGCATCCGCCTGGCACAGGATTCCCTGCAGCCTGGGTTGGCCATCACACCTGTGCAATCAGTGAGAGCCAATCAGAATGGTAGCGTGGCACACCCACTTTGCACAGGTGTCAGTGACTGCCTAGCATGCAAAGCAGCAGAGACTCAAGCCCCCCTCCCCCCCGCATCTCAGGGGATAGTGGTCATTCTTCAAGGAGCAGTGGGAGTTTCCAGGAGGCTGGGAGTTGGGCTAGAGGCTTCTGAGTGCTAAAAAGGGGCTAAGAGGAGTTGCTCTGCTAGTGCTTAAATTAGCATCGCTGCGATGAAATGTGTCTGGCAAGTGCCTGCCAGTGCAGGTGCTCACAGAACCCTGCTTCAAAGCACTGCATTATCTCAGTCACTCACTGGCCCTAATTCACATAAGTGGAGGGCAAATTTAGGAAGAAGGCAGCATGGAAAGAATGAGAGTGAAAGTGAGTTATTTTTGTCTTCTGGTTTCTTAGCCTTGAGAGGTCACATTTTCACGCTTTCCTCCCCAATCACAATGCCTGAGAGCTGATAATCTCTCATAATCACAGGACTCCAGGAGCTAAAGCTTTAAGAAACATACTAAATATCACAAGATTTGTGATCAAATCGTAAGAGTTGGCAAGGCTGGAAATCCAGCTTCTAATTCTTACTCCCCATTACAAGGTTGATCACAAAACCGATGTCTGTACACAGGTAGCTGGTCAGTTAATAGACAAGGCTCCCGTAGATGGCACTCGAGCATACACTGCATTGTTCATAGGTTTTCTAGGACCAATGGGTAATTGTTGTGCATTGCAAATGGCTTCCTGTGTGAAACTCTGTACATGGAGCTCTTAATGTTCCACTGTTAGCATTCCTCATGCACACGAATGACCTCTGAACTCAGGGCTGGTCACACTCCTTTGCTCGGAGAGTGATAACAGGTCAGACAAAGCCCCACACCTCAGAACAACACAGCTGAGGACCAGAATGCAAATATGTATTTGCTTTTACTTGTTTGGAAAGAGCATGAAATTCTTTCCAAAACAAATTTCTCCGTGCTATCTAATCCAACACAGATTCAGTTACATGCACACATTCTCTGGACGTGTAATCCCATATAATGGAGTCAAAATACACACAGTCAGCTTCCTTAGTGCAACCAACCATTTGAACTCCACCCTGAGAAAGTCCCTGTTTATTTTTTCAGAGAGAAAATCTGTGTTGCAGTCCAGTGTTGTTATACAGCTTGTTATCTTTTGTATTGCTGTGTCTGCATAATCCTATGGCAAGGAGCTGAGAGCAGCTTTCAAGGGAAAAATCAATATTTACTAGTTATGGGTCAACCTTCCTTATAAAGAACAAACCCTGACAATTTTGAACTGCTCAATACCATAGTGAGAGGGAAGCCGATACAGCTCAGACACAATTTGAAATTAACTCATTTTCTATAAGGTGGTAGCTGGAAACATTACAAAGATCTGAGCTGTATTTTTGACCCCTCTTTGTTCATGGGGTCAATAACCACCCATGCAAATCGCTGGAGCAGTGCTGTGGCCGGAGCTATGAGATGGAGGGAATGAGGAAAGCTTTCTACTGAAGATACTTGTATCTTAAAATGAGCACTCGTGTCTGCATCTTGCTCCTGATGCACAAAGCAGGTGGTTAAGTACAAGATAATTTATCCTTGTCCAGTAACAGTCCTACAAAAGTACCATGGGGTGACAGCTAATTACAGCCTATCTCCGGCCAACACCAGCCAGTGCTGGAGATTATTGGCAGCATCTGCTGGTGTGGCCGTGGGCATGTGGGGTGGAGGTGACAGGTGCAGCCGGACAGATTCGAGGAGGAGAGAGGCTTGGGGCATGGGATTGGATGGAGTCACCAGGCAGGCAGGGGAAATGGGATTTGGAAAAAACCTGCTAGTCAAACAGGCACCGTTGTCCCAAAGGGTGCGAAAGGAGAGACTGGGACGGGGGACTGGGATGAATCTGGTATTTAAGGAGCATGAGGAAAGGTCCAGGGAACAAGGAGAGCACATAGAGGATATTAAAGACTAGGGAGGGCAAAGAGACACCGCTGGGCAGGAATTGCTAGCTAGTTATGTGCAGTGGGAAAGGGCTGTGCACCTCCATGCTCACAGGAGACCCAGCCTGGCAGGACCCCAGCCTGGGACGCTGAAATGTAAGCCAGGCCTGGGCCCTGTATGGAGCTCTAGAGTCTGAGCACGGTGAGTGGCGATCTCTTACCGCTCAGCCTGCCTACTGCATCACTTGCTGCTAACGGGGCTTGTCCCTACTCCCACTTATTTACGTGGCTCTGGGGTGTGACTAACCCACACACCCACCCGCGAGCAATGTAAGTTACACCAACCTGAGCACCAGTGTGGCCAGTGCTCTGTTGGTGGGAGAGCTCGCTCCATCCGCATAGAGCATCTTCCCCGACGCGCTGCAGCAGTGCCGCTGCTTCTAGTGTAGACTAGACCCGGGTCACTCATTTGACAAAGTAATATCAGCTGAGCTTTGCTGTGAACAAAACATACAAGATCGTCCTTTCTGATTTGCAAAGGACAGTCATTCATTGTGAATGGCAGCTGTGGGGCATTTGGCCCTTTATTCTGCATGCAAATGAGTCATGAAAAAGCTTTGGCTTTTATTAATCTATTTGCAATTAGTCAATGAACAGCTGAAGTGAAAAATCTGAGCCTCTGGCTTTTTTGCCAACTGCTCCCTTCAACTATTCACTGTTCTGTATTCCTGGGGCGGGGTGACTGGTTACAGAGGTTGCATGATATTGCTTCTGCTTCCTGACTGGATGCCGGAAACATTTTAAGGAAAGTAGAGCAACTAGCAAATGGCAAATAAGGAACAGCCTTGCTGGTATGTGAGTACAGATGGGCATTCGCCTGAGGAATGGCCACTCTGCAAACCTTCATCCATTTGCTCAGATGTTCCTGGATGGAGAATACGGGGGAACTTGACCATGGTTTGATATTCCTGGTGAAGAGAAATGCCTTAATACAAGAGGCCAGGTCAGGACTCAGTACCAGCAACAGCTGTTATTTTTGGAATCACTTCTGAATCGCCCTGGACATGGCCCTAAACTCTGTGGCTCAAAGCGAGGAGGAGGAGATGTTGGGGGAAGGCAGCGAGTCCCTCCAGGGAGAGGAACGACCCTGCTGAAATGCCAGTGCCATTGGGTGGAGACAAGAGCCTCTCACAGAATCCCACCATGCCCCTACCCCTCTCAGAAGCAACTGGGATGTGTTTCATGGCGTGGGCAAGTGACTGGTCTGTCTTTGGGAGATAGCTGCTTTGTGTTTGCTGGAGCTGTGTGAGTAGACAGATGAGTTTCCCTTCTCTGCAGCCTGCACTGGAGCTGCCAAGGAGAGAGAGAGACAGAGCCGCTTCATCCACCTGGCAGCAGTGAACTGTTGGCATAGAACAAATGTCATCCCACGTCCAGTTCAGTCACTGCGTTCCCACAAACCTCCTCACAGAGACTGGGGCTGGCAACTTCCACAGGCCTCCAGCTCTGAGTCACGCTGTGTCCCTGTGACGCTGCACTCTATATGGTTTTATTAAAATATGCTAATGAGTGAATATGATGTCACTGGAATAGGCTTCATGCAAAAGATCTCTTGTAAGGTATCATTACAAAGCTTATAATCTACTGAGTGTGATCATCCTATTTGTATAAAGGTATCACTCTTGTATCTGAAACTAGAAATATGAAATATAACTCTGAGGGCCTATTGTAATTATGCAAAGTGTGGGCCATTAATGGTGGTTTGGAATCTTGATGAGTCCCATTAACCAGGACAATTGTCTGCAGATGGGTGTGTTTTACCTGTAAGACTTCCTGTATACGTGTGTGCTGGCAAGTGGGCAATGAAGTCTTGCAGTGACATGTGATCCTGTCACCTGAACTGGAATCCATCTTTAACCTGGTGTCTTTCCATTGAGAAGGGGGTGGGAACCCAGAGAGGGACAAAGGATTCCCGCCTTATGCAAAAGATATATAAAGGGGTGGAACAGAACAAAGGGGAGAGAGGAGCCATCATGAAGAATCCCCTAGCTACCACCTGAGCTGTACCAGGGGAAAGAATTGTGCCCAGGCCTGGAAGGTGTCCAGTCTGAGATAAAAACTTACTGAAGCATCTCTGAGGGTGAGATTATCTGTATTCAGTTTGATTAGACATAGATTTGCACATTTTATTTTATTTTGCTTGGTGACTTACTTTGTTCTGTCTGTCACTGCTTGGAACCACTTAAATCCTACTTTCTGTATTTAATCAAATCACGTTTTACTTATTAATTAACTCAGAGTATGTATTAATACCTGGGGGAGCAAACAACTGTGCATATCTCTCTATCAGTGTTATAGAGGGCGAACAATTTATGAGTTTACTCTGTATAAGCTTTATACAGGGTAAAACAGATTTATTTGGGTTTAGACCCCATTGGGAGTTGGGCAACTGAGTGTTAAAGACAGGAACACTTCTGTGAGCTGTTTTCAGTTAAGTCTGCAGCTTTTGGGCACTTGGTTCAGACCCTGGGTCTGTTTTTTATAGCAGACGGGTGTGTCTGGCTCAGCAAAACAGGGTGCTGGATTCCCAGGCTGGCGGAGGGAAAGCAGGGGCAGAAGTAGTCTTGGCACATCAGGTGGCAGCTCCCAAGGGGGGTTCTGTGATCCAACCCATCACAGTTCCCATCTCTGCAGCTCACCTGTCTCTCCTTATGTTCCTCAGCAGAGAGTAACTTATTGTGTAACATGCTAAAGTCCATACAAAGTTTGTACAGAACAATTACGGTTAATTGCTGCTTGCCCAGTGCAGTTGTCAGAGAAGCATGTCACCTGCCCTCCAGAGAACACTGTTTGCTTAGAATTCCACCCTGGGCAGTGGAGGTGGCTTCCCCAGAGCTCCTGCCATGCCCCAGAATGTGCATTATCCTGCTCTGATGCTTTGTGACACTGATAAATATTTTCACCTCTCTGTGGCTTTGTTTAGTCAATTTCCTGTCCCCACTGCAGAGGATAATTCAGTTCAGAGAATGCTGTGATATTACTGTCTATCGGTCAGGCTGCTGTACGTCTGCTTGTATCTGCTGTTTGGGTG
Source organism: Emys orbicularis (assembly GCF_028017835.1). Classification (NCBI taxonomy): domain Eukaryota; kingdom Metazoa; phylum Chordata; order Testudines; family Emydidae; genus Emys; species Emys orbicularis. The sequence goes on along the minus strand of NC_088705.1, from coordinate 1,657,287 downwards.
CTGCTTAAAATCATCTCAGTAGCTTGTTGTTCCTGTGGTGTCCCTTGGAACCTTAATGCTCAGCACTCCCTGGTTCAAAGTCTTCCTCTTTGCAAAGGACCTTGAGTTGTCTTCACAAAGAAAACTGATTGCAGGGCAGTGTGGGATGCTAAATGGTATTAAGTGTCAGCCCATGTGAACAGCAGGTTGATTCTTTCATATTGTTTCAGGAGCAAAGAGATCATTCCATCCAGCCCACCTGAAACTACTAATGATTAACAGAATGGCCGGGACAATTGGCTTGGGATGCTTGTTTCTCTTTGCACTGTCCCCATTTGAAGGCCTTCATTTCCACATTAATTTAGACAATGCCTGCAGAATCCTGGAGCTGGTCATTAAACCTTGGGTTGTATTTTCCAAACACACCAATCTGGGTCTTTCTGAAGAAACAGATGCTTTACTGCAAAGGGCTGTCATCAGAAAAGGTCGTTTTCCCTGCAAGATAATCAGGCTGAAATGAACAAAGTCAGGAGCAGTTGAACCCTCCAGAGTAACAGCCCCCTGGATTCGTGCTTCCAATCCTGAGAAATCTTTGAATCTCTCAAGGGAACCGACAAATGCACAGGCTCCCGTTTTACACGGGCGTCAAAAGAAGCTGGGCATGTCTGCTGATGCAAGATTTACCCCAGCTCCCTGAGGCAAAACCACGCAGCAGATGCAGTGGAAATCAGCAGCTAAAAGCAGGGCCGGCTCCAGGCACCAGCCGAGCAAGCTCGTGCTTGGGGCGGCAGATTCTACAGGGCGGCATTCTGCCCAATCCTAGGGCGGCACGGCCGCTTTTTTGTTTTGTTTGGTTCTCCGATCTGGCCACCCTGTAGGGAGCAGCGGCGCAGAGGAAGGGAGCGCCCTGCTGGGAGCGGGCTGCGCGCTCCGTCTGCCCCAGCCGGTGCCAGGTCTGCAGCAAGCCCGGCAGGCCAGCCCATGTCCTTCCCTGCCCGCCGACCGGAGCGGCGCGGAGCCCTCCCGGCAGGCGGCGCGGCAGGAGGGTCCGCGTGGCGAGCGCCCCGCTGAAACCCTGGCCACCCCCCTTCTCTCTCTCCCCCCCGCTTCCTCCCCCTCCCCCCGCTAGCCGGGGCACGTCTGCAGCGCAGGGAGTCCCCCTGCACCCTAGCTCCGGCCGCCCCACAGGTTTTTTGGTTTTTTTCCTGCTTTGCCACCCCTGCCGCGCTGCAGGTTGTTTTTTTTTTTTTTGGTTCGAGGTGGCAAAAAAGCCAGAGCTGGCCCTGGCTAAAAGGCTTTAAACACCAGTTACAGTAACTGATGGTGTGAATTCTTACTTCTGAGACAAGATAGGCAGTGGCTCCAGCCATGTCCTTGCTGTCCAGCTGTGGTCCATGGAAGCACTCCCCTGACACATAGAGTCTGCACAACAGAACAGCTTCATTCTTCAAAGTGCTGCAAATTTTTCCTTTATAAATAACTATTTAGAAATAAGGAACATCCACCCCTAAGGGGGAAATGTGCCTTTAGCCCAATCTGGTTCCAGACAACGACCTCCTTTGTCTCCAGTGCTCACATGTATGAACTCCCCATGCTCTGCATGCGGATTCCCCCCCATTTCAGTTACTGATACAGCCCCAAAGCAGCCCCTCACATGTGTGCAGCAGTGACTGCAAGGGACTATATCCTTCCCTACCAAGACGTCAGCCTGGCCTGAGCTGGAACTCAGGAAGGGTGATTGATATGTGGCAGATCTGCCATTAAGGGCTGTGCCAGCTGCTAAATTCTAAGTCTGGCATACACGAGTGAGGGTGAGGCAGAGAGAGAGGAATTCTTAACTGTGTGGAATTAATTGGTTGTCTGCAGCTAAATAAATCTTTCACGTGTTCAGGCTGAAAGAAATCGATATATTGACAGCCAATCTGGGAGGGTGCAGTATCTGATAAGAAGGTCAAAGAAACGAGAGGAGATTCTGTTTAGGTTTAGAAAACTGGCTGCAGTGAGTTGAGAATTTGAAAAACTTGAGACAGAGAAATAGGATGGGAACTTGACTCGATACTTTCAAACCAGGGTTCATCCATCACGAACACGGAGCTAACTTACCAAGCAGGCTGGGTTTGCAGCCCAAAGGAGTTGGCTGAGTTTAATGGGCATTAGGTGCCTAATTCACGGAGGCTCCTAGACAATCCCAGGTACATGCTTTCCCAAGAAAAGGTCCCCCGCTCTACCCCACTCTCCAGTCTGATGCTCCAGGGAAGCTGGGGGCAGTGAGTTCTCAAGTCAGCGCCTCCCAAAGGAGCACTGGAAACAATGGGCTCGTGATGGGATACTATGATTGTCCCGTCATCAACAGAGAGTCAAGGCTATTCCTGAGGCCACTAATGGCTGCACACTCTTATCCGGCCTCACGCTGCCAGGTTTCCTGAGCGTGAATCAGCTGTGGGAGCAGGTCTGAGCTCCCACACTCAGCTCCGGGCTCTCATGGCATCAGCCCCCGTTCTCCGTTACTTTGCTGAACCTCGGGGTTTGTAGGGGACTCTTTGGCACAGCTGCATTTCCAGTCCAGCTATGGAGCTTGGCTCTGCCAAGTCAGCCCCCAGGCTGTGCCTGTGCCACGGCCCCTCATCTCACCAACCCTCCCAGCTACACTATGCAGCCGAAGAGACAATGGGCGTAAATTTCAAAAGCACCAAAGTCTCATTGGGTCCTTAAGTGATTTAGTTACTTTTCAAACAGGGATTTGGGCTCCTCCGTTACTTAGACACTTTTGAAAATGTTACCTGGTACCGCGGATGGACAGACAGACAAAGGAAAGGTTATGGCTGCAGTGAGGCAACCGGACCGCAGGGCTCCCACCAGAAACACCCTCACTCAGTCCTGTCCACTTACAGGACACTGGCTTACCTGGCTTGGCGCCGGCTCCTGCTGCCTGGGTGGGCGGGAGACGCCTGCTAGCTGTGTGCGAGGGGCACGGTGTCAAGGTAGCCAAAAAAAGTGACTTTGAACTTATCTGTTTGAAACCTGTTTATTTTCTTACTTCTTTGCAGCCTGTGGGGTTTTGTGCTGAATTCTAATGGGTTGAAAGAACAGGAGTACTTGTGGCACCTTAGAGACTAACAAATTTATTTGAGCATAAGCTTTCATGGGCTAATGGGTTGCTTTCCCTCTGGGCTTTTCCTGTGTGCTTCAATCAAGCCCTGCTCCTTCTCCCCCGCCCCCCAATGAACACCACCCCCTTGGCCCCACGCTGCTCTCTAACCCCGCCCTCGTCTCGGCCGGACAGCCAATGGGCTGCAAGAATTGTTTTTAAAAAGTGAGCGGAGGCATGTGATTGGCCATCCCACTCACTTGTTTGAAAAAAGAAAGTGAATGTCAGTGATTGGTCAGGACTGGCTATTTAAAGAGCTGTGTGTTTCTGGCTCTTCAGACTCAGCAGCAAGGTTCTTTGGGAGCCAGGGACATGGGACGTCGCTGCTCTAAGCAAACAGCATCCCCTCCTCCCCCCCCCCCCCCCCGGGACTATTCGCCCTCGGGATATCCTGTGAGGGCAGGGGGGATATGTGGGGTGGGGCATGGAATACGTGCTCACGGCTGGTTGGCTAACCTGTGGCGTGTTGCATGTGGTTGTATTCAGAGTTTTGGGTGGCTTTTGAGACTGATTTCAGCAAGCGGGTTTTGAACAATCTGGTGTGGAAGACCTGGAGTGACAAGGAGGAAAAGGGTAGGTCTCTGCCCCCTCCCCTCAGTCTAGGGGGCACTTGCTTAGCTGCATTATCCAGGGGGCACTGTCCCAAGAGCAGCTTTTCCCATCCCCTTTGTGTGCTGGGAAGGGGATGAAAAGGGCAGCTGCAGCACCTGGAGTTACCCTCGACACTTGAGGCCTCTCTCTTGAATCTGCCCCAGCGCTGGAATCGGGGCTCCCTCAGGGCACCCGGGGTGCAGAGACAGTGGCTCTGTGTGGAGCAGGAGGCCGAGTCTCCCCCCTGCAGCTCTCCCTGCAGTAACGTCTCCCAGTCAATCTGGACAGAGCCAAAAATAACAGGAGTACTTGTGGCACCTTAGAGACTAACAAATTTATTAGAGCATAAGCTTTCGTGGGCTACAACCCACTTCTTCGGATGCATATAGAGTGAACCATATATTGAGGAGATATATATACACACACATACAGAGAGCATGAACAGGTGGCCTCTCAGAGTTGGTAAGACAACTCCCACCTGTTCATGCTCTCTGTATGTGTGTGTATATATATCTCCTCAATATATGGTTCACTCTATATGCATCCGAAGAAGTGGGTTGTAGCCCACGAAAGCTTATGCTCTAATAAATTTGTTAGTCTCTAAGGTGCCACAAGTACTCCTGTTATTTTTGCGGATACAGACTAACACGGCTGCTACTCTGAAACCTGGACAGAGCCAGAAATTCACTGTTCAACATCTTCTACGAAATGTGTCACGTTTTTCTTCCCAGCTGGTCCTGAAACGGGCTTTGTGGCCATCCAGCAGCACTGACGGGAGTGGAACATCTCACACAGCTAGCCTGTAAATCTGACCCGCCACACGCCGCGGGCACTGGGAAGGGATGGGGCAGGTGGGAAGTTCTGCTTCAAATGGAAAGCTTCATTCCCACTGATTGCGACTGGGTGGCCCCAGAGCCTGGGAAACTGAATTCTGATGGAGCCTGATTGATAAGATCTGATGAGTCGCTCTTCCTCAGTGTCAGTCAGCCTGCTTCTGCTGACTGCAAATGAAGGCACAAGAAATTGGACAGTAATCAATGCCAGATGGAAAAGGCAATTGAAAATGCCTTCTGTCTGGAGCAGGCTGCTTGGGAGGAAAGCTCGGCCTGCAAATCGGTGAATGCACACACACACGCACACACACACAGAATCTCTCTCTTTCTGGGGTTAACCTATTACAGACAATGCATCTCTCCACAGGAACTTAGCAAGCAAGGAAGCTATTTGCCATGTGTTGCGGTCTCAGTGACATGCCTGCGTTGGCCAGCCTCTGCAGAACTGAGGCATCGTTATCCCGGCAAGGAGAAGGTGGAGATCTAATTCGTACTCCCGCACCTTACATGGAAACTGATGGATCAAATCCAGCCCCAACAGCTGGCACAGCAATGCACATGCGTTACAGGCAGCTACAGGGGAGCAGAGCCGCGTAAAAACTCTTTATCTTAACTGTGAAGCGTCTTTCAGCAAATCTGGAAGGGCCCCCGGTCTATAGCGAAGTCTTTGCGCACGCACCCCCACAGCATTGCTACAAGTGAGTCCCAGCCCCAGCTGTGCAGGACGTCATCCCATGTCAGCCAGGCCAGGTGCAGGGGACTGCATCCACCTCCGTGATAAACAGCACGTCTCTCCCCTAATGGATCCAGCTGTCCAAAGGAGAAGTTTCTTCCCAACCCCCTCTGTCGTAGAGATTGGCTTATGCCCTGATTTGGGAGGGCTTATTGCCTTTCTGAAATTCTCATAGCTAGCTCTGACCATTGGTGTTTATCCCCAGAGCTGTCCAATCCCTTTCCCAATGTTGCTGAGCTCTTACCTTCAATGATATCTTGTGACAATGAGTTCCACAGGCTGAGCATGAGTTGTGGAAAAGAGCCTGTTTTCAGGCACCCCATCCAATGGGACTCCTGCACTTCCCTTGGGAGGCTATCCCGCATCCCCACAGATTTTGCTGTCAGGATGGGACGATCGTTTTGTCCTATTGGTTCCTGTTCCACATCCTGTCTCTGTCAGGAAGGTCAGGGTTAAAACACATTTACATGCTCTCACTGGATTATTTCACATGTCTACACTACGAAATTAGATCGAATTAATAGAAGCCGGTTTTATAGAAATCGGTTGTATACAGCCGATTTTGTGTGTCCCCATATAAAATGCTCTAAGTGCTCTAGTCGGCGGACCGCGTCCACAGTACCGAGGCTAGCGTCGACTTCCGGAGCATTGCACTATGGGTAGCTATCCCACAGTTCCCGCAGTCTCCGCCGCCCATTGGAATTCTGGGTTGAGATCCCAATGCCCGAATGATGCAAAACAGTGTCGTGGGGGGTTCTGGGTACATGTCGTCAGGCCCCTCCCCCTCCGTCAGAGCAACGGCAGACAATAGATTCGCGCCTTTTTACCTGGGTTACCTGTGCAGACAACATACCACGGCAAGCATGGAGCCCGCTCAGCTCAGCTCACCGTCACCATATGTCATCTGGGTGCCGGCAGACGTGGGACTGCATTGCTACACAGCAGCAGCAGCTAACTGCCTTTTGGCGGTAGACGGTGCAGCATGACTGGTAGCCTTCATTGGCGATCTGGGTGCCGGCAGCCGTGGGGCTGCATTGCACCAGCCCCTTGCCTTTTGCCTTTTGGCAGTAGATGGTTTATTACGACTGGTAACCGTCCTCGTCGTACAGCAGTGGCTGTCGATCATGGGCACCTGGGCAGACATGCTCAGTCCTATGGAACTGTCTTGATGATGATGGTTATCAGTCGTAGTATGCCATTTTCTGCCAAGCGCCCTGTTGGCTCATCGCACGTTAGCAGAGTCTTCCCTGAGCAGCAGATCGTGCAATAGGCCTGAAGGCTAACTGCCAAGCGCCCAGTATTTGCTGCCAAGCACCCAGAAAATGCCGAGGGCTATCAGTCATGCTGCACCGTCGTCTTAAGATGTAAAAAATAGATTTGTTCTGTATTCATTTCCTTCCCCCCTCCCTCCGTCAAATCAACGGCCTGCTAAACCCAGGCTTTTGAGTTAAATCTCTGGGGGGGGCCATTCTGTGTGACAGTTGTTTGTGTTTCTCCCTGATGCACAGCCACCTTTCTTGATTTTAATTCCCTGTACCTGTACGCCATGTCGTCACTCGCCCCTCCCTCCCTCCTTTCCCTGGTCCGTCAGATACTAGTTTCGTGCCTTTTTTCAGACCAGACGCCATAGCTAGCACTGGGATCATGGAGCCCGCTCAGATCACCGCGGCAATTATGAGCACTATGAACACCACGCGCATTGTCCTGGAGTATATGCAGAGCCAGGACATGCCAAAGCAAAACCAGGACCAGCAGAGGAGGAGGCGATTGCAGCGCGGCAACGAGAGTGATGAGGAAATGGACATGGACCTAGACCTCTCACAAGGCACAGGCCCCAGCAATGTGGAAATCATGGTGTTCCTGGGGCAGGTTGATGCCGTGGAACGCCGATTCTGGGCCCGGGAAACAAGCACAGACTGGTGGGACCGCATCGTGCTGCAGGTGTGGGACGATTCCCAGTGGCTGCGAAACTTTCGCATGCGTAAGGGCACTTTCATGGAACTTTGTGACTTGCTTTCCCCTGCCCTGAAGCGCCAGAATACCAGGATGAGAGCAGCCCTCACAGTTGAGAAGCGAGTGGCGATAGCCCTGTGGAAGCTTGCAACGCCAGACAGCTACCGGTCAGTCGGGAATCAATTTGGAGTGGGCAAATCTACTGTGGGGGCTGCTGTGATCCAAGTTGCCAGGGCAATGAGAGACCTGGTGATATCAAGGGTAGTGACTCTGGGAAACGTGCAGGCCATAGTGGATGGCTTTGCTGCAGTGGGATTCCCAAACTGTGGTGGGGCGATAGACGGAACCCATATCCCTATCTTGGCACCGGAGCACCAAGCCACCGAGTACATAAACCGCAAGGGGTACTTCTCAATGCTGCTGCAAGCCCTGGTGGATCACAAGGGACGTTTCACCAACATCAACGTGGGCTGGCCGGGAAGGGTACATGATGCTCGCGTCTTCAGGCACTCTGTTCTGTTTCGAAAGCTGGAGGAAGGGACTTTCTTCCCGGACCAGAAAATAACCGTTGGGGATGTTGAAATGCCTATCGTGATCCTTGGGGACCCAGCCTACCCCTTAATGCCATGGCTCATGAAGCCGTACACAGGCAGCCTGGACAGGAGTCAGGACCTGTTCAACTACAGGCTGAGCAAGTGCCGAATGGTGGTAGAATGTGCATTTGGACGTTTAAAAGCGCGCTGGCGCAGCTTACTGACTCGCTCAGACCTTAGCGAAAAGAATATCCCCATTGTTATTGCTGCTTGCTGTGCGCTCCACAATATCTGTGAGAGTAAGGGGGAGACATTTATGGCGGGGTGGGAGGTTGAGGCAAATCGCCTGGGCGCTGATTACGCGCAGCCAGACACCAGGGCGGTTAGAGGAGCACAGCATGGCGCGGTGCGCATCAGAGAAGCTTTGAAAACGAGTTTTGTGACTGGCCAGGCTACGGTGTGAAACTTCTGTTTGTTTCTCCTTGATGAAATCTCCGCCCCCCCCCCACCCACCCGGTTAACTCTACTTCCCTGTAAACCAACCACCCCACCCTCCCCTACCCTCCCCCCTTCAAGCACCACTTGCAGAGGCAATAAAGTCATTGTTACTTCACATTCATGCATTCTTTATTAATTCATCACACAACTAGGGGGATAATTGCAAAGGTAGCCCGGGATGGGTGGGGGAGGAGGGAAGGAAAAGGACACACTGCAGTTTAAAACTTTAAAACTTTAACATTTATTGCTCGGGAAATCATCTGGGGTGGAGTGACTGGGTGGCCGGAGGCCCCCCCACCGTGTTCTTGGGCGTGTGGGTGAGGAGGCAATGGGACTTGGGGAGGAGGGCTGTTGGTTACACAGGGGCTGTAGCGGCGGTCTCTGCTCCTGCTGCCTTTCCTGCAGCTCAACCATACGCTGGAGCATATCAGTTTGATGCTCCAGCAGCCGGAGCATCGACTCTTGCCTTCTGTGTGCAAGCTGACGCCACCTCTCATCTTCAGCCCGCGATTCAGCACGCCACCTCTCCTCTCGCTCATATTGGGCTTTTCTATAATCAGTCATTGACTGCCTCCACGCATTCTGCTGTGCTCTGTCAGCGTGGGAGGCAGTCTGTAGTTCTGTAAACATTTCATCACACGTCCTTCGCTTCCGCTTTCGAATATTCACTAGCCTCTGAGAAGGAGAAAGATTTGCAGCTGGTGGAGGAGAAGGGAGAGGTGGTTAAAAAAGACACATTTTAGAGAACAATGGGTACACTCTTTCATGTTAAATTTTGCTGTTCACATTACACAGCACATGTGCTTTCGTTACAAGGTCGCATTTTTCCTCTTATATTGAGGGCCTGCCGGTTTGGTGTGAGAGATAACTCACGCACTGCCAGGCCACAGATTTCAGCTTGCAGGCAGCCATGGTAAGACACAGTCTTTTGGCTTTTTTAACCTTCTTAACATGTGGGGATGGTTTCAAACAGTACTGCTCTCATTAACCATACCAAGCACCCGTTGGGTTGGCCATTTAAAATGGGTTTGCAATGTAAAAGGAGGGGCTGCGGTTTCAGGGTTAACATGCAGCACAAACCCAACTAATTCCCCTCCCCCACACACCCAATTCTCTGGGATGATCACTTCACCCCTCCCCCCCACCGCGTGGCTAACAGCGGGGAATATTTCTGTTCAGCAGAGCAGGAAGGGGCACCTCTGAATGTCCCCTTAATAAAATTGCCCCATTTCAACCAGGTGACCGTGAATGATATCACTCTCCTGAGGATAACAAAGAGCGATAAGGAATGGATGTTGTCTGCATGCCAGCAAACACCGGGACCATACGCTGCCATGCTTTGTTATGCAATGATTCCAGACTACGTGCTACTGGCCTGGCGTGGTAAAGTGTCCTACCATGGCGGACGGGATAAGGCAGCCCTCCCCAGAAACCTTTTGCAAAGGCTTTGGGAGTACATGAAGGAGAGCTTTCTGGAGATGTCCATGGAGGATTTCCGCTCCATCCCCATACACGTTAACAGACTTTTCCAGTAGCTGTACTGGCCACGATTGCCAGGGCAAATTAATCATTAATCATTAAACACGCTTGCTTTTAAACCATGTGTAATATTTACAAAGGTACACTCACCAGAGGTCCCCTGTGTGCCCCCAGGGTCTTGGGTGAGTTCGGGGGTTACTGGTTCCAGGTCCAGGGTGATAAACATATCCTGGCTGTTGGGGAAACCGGTTTCTCCGCTTCCTTGCTGCTGTGAGCTATTTACATTATCTTCATCCTCATCTTCCTCGTACCCCGAACCCGCTTCCCTGTGTGTTTCTCCAGTGAGGGACTCATAGCACACGGTTGGGGTAGTGGTGACTGCACCCCCTAGAATGGCATGCAGCTCCGCGTAGAAGCGGCATGTTTGCGGCTCAGCCCCGGACCTTCCGTTTGCTTCTCTGGCTTTGTGGTAGGCTTGCCTTAGCTCCTTAATTTTCACGCGGCACTGCTGTGCGTCCCTGTTATGGCCTCTGTCCTTCATGGCCTTGGAGACCTTTTCTAATATTTTGCCATTTCGTTTACTGCTTCGGAGTTCGGCCAGCACTGATTCATCTCCCCATATGGTGAGCAGATCCCGTACCTCCCGTTCTGTCCATGCTGGAGCTCTTTTGCGATCCTGGGACTCCATCACGGTTACCTGTGCTGATGAGCTCTGCGTGGTCACCTGTGCTCTCCACGCTGGGCAAACAGGAAATGAAATTCAAAAGTTTGCGGGGCTTTTCCTGTCTACCTGGCCAGTGCATCTGAGTTGAGAGTGCTGTCCAGAGCGGTCACAATGAAGCACTGTGGGATAGCTCCCGGAGGCCAATAACATTGAATTCCATCCACACTAACCCAATTCCGACCCACTAAGGCCGATTTTATCGCTAATCCCCTCGTCGGAGGTGGAGTAAAGAAACCGGTTTAAAGGGCCCTTTAAGTCGAAAGAAAGGGCTTCGTCATGTGAACATGTCCAGGCTTAATTCGATTTAACGCGGCTAAAGTCGACCTAAACTCGTAGTGTAGACCAGGCCTTACTGAGTGCACTGAAGGGCAGTTTGGAGAACCCCAAGGGCAGCACTAGCTAATAAGTAACTGCTCTGCAGTGTGTGGTTAAATGGAGAGTGACTTTCTTCTATGCTGTTGCTTTCTGGTCTCTTACAGTTCAGGGCCTAGCAGGCACCAATGCGGAAGTCACAGCATATGGTGCCCATGTAACTGTGTAGACACTAACACGGATGAGCTTGCGTGTGGGTGAACCACTGTTTGGCACGTGTCAGACCTGCTTGCATGGCTGAAGCTGTTGCTTCTCTTTGCTGGGCTAGTGAGGCTGCTGAACTTGGTGGTAGGTTCTTGGAGACAACTCTTGTGATTTTTATCGTGAGTCTCATGATATTTGGTGTTTTCCTCAACCCTCCAGTTGCTGGAGTCGTGATCATTTGAGACCCTCAACTTTCATTTAAATACAAAGTAAGTTTCTAGTCTCATGGCTGTGGAGAAAAGCCTGAGAACGTGACCCCCAAAGGCCCCAGCATCGGGATACAAATAAAAAGAACCTCACATTCATCATTTTTTAAAAATCTCATCATTTTACAGCCAATCTCATGATTTGGGGGGAAAGGGGACTCATGACCTGTGAATGCTTGGGTCTGACAATGGTGAAGCTTCTAATCACTTTAACATTCCACTTAACATCACCCATAACAAATGCCTCTGAAATTAAATAACAACCCCCCTCCTCCAGCTGGCGGGAGCCAGTCAGGTTGCCCCAGTGTATGTGAGAGGAGAATCGAGCTATTGGTGTGAGGCTCCATCGGAATCCCATGGGAATGGAGCAGGCAGAGTTACACGTGCTGCTGCTGTGGATAGATGAACATTATAATTATGTGCGTCGGTGTATTGTGCTTTCTCTTTGACAGAACCAGCACACGCACAATCTCTGTGTGGGTAGATGGTTGGTTAAATCAGGCAGAATTAGCTGATCTGCTCAGCCTGCCCAGACTATGGAACATTTGGCAGCTACAGATGGTTCTAAAATCTCCCCCGGAAGCTACAGTATAATCTAAAAAAAGCAAATCAAGACCATTGAAAAACCTGAGGCACTAACATGCTTCTTACCACCCATCAACCTGATAACGTTGTTTATACCAGGCCTCCTTCCCCCCCCCCCCCCCCCCCACTGTCTGTCTTGTCTCTCCAGGCTTTGAGCTCCTAGGGACAGGGAGTGCCTCTCTCTGTGTGTTTGAGCAAGGCCTGGTGCGATGGGGGTGCTCACTGTGACCTGTAGGCATGACCAAAATACAGAGCATAATTAATAATAATTCTTGGTTTAAAGGCTTCCCCAGACTTTCCAAGATACCCTGTGTCTGACTGGGATTCTGAACCAGTCCTGTCGCCCTGCTTTTAAATGCCAGGCTTTAGATAGGAGAAATCGGCTGGAACTGGGACATACATATAGAAACCAGATAGGGCTTGAATGATTCATAACACCTGGTTCCTTCTGGTCCTCAAAAAGAAATGAGAAAAGTTATCCACCTCTACTTATCCCAGAACAGGTAAAGACAATAAGAAAATGGTTCACATCATGAAAGACACTTTGTCTAAGGACCCACAGATCAGCCCAGGTCCAGAGCTCCTTTCTCTGGGAATAGAAAGTCAAATGGCTAAAGGAGAGTATTGTTACTCACCTAGGCAAGAATCCCTCACAACTTGCACATGACTAAAACCTCTTTCTCCCTCCCAACCTAACTAAAAAGAACTCCAAGTTACCAAGCAAGGGTGACTCCCTGTTTTCCTGTGCAAAGTGGCCACTGCACATTGTAGGGTGACCAGACAGCAAGTGTGAAAAATCGGGACGTGCGTGTCGGGGGTAATAGGAGCCTATATAAGAAAAAGACCCAAAAATCAGGACTGTCCCTATAAAATCGGGACATCTGGTCACCCTAGCACATTGTGAGTGATCAAGGGATGGGCGGGGAAACTGGAGGTTAAGCAAACTAGAAATGATTGGTTTAAGATTGGCAGTCAAATTGGACAAACTACCAGTTACCCCCAAGAAACCCAAGCCATAGGTTTTCACCCCAAATTATAAACTATACATTGTTTTTCCCTGTAAATCAAATAGACCATGGAGAATCTGTCTTTCATGCCAAATTAGAAGCTGCACATTTGTTTGTCTTGTGAGTCAGATCTACACCTTTTTATATGTGGATAATGTTTCTTGTTCTATTGTAAATCCTAAATAATGTGAAATGCTTACTCCTTACATTCTTTGACTGTACATATGTTCTCCAAATTTAGAAGATTATAGGAGATTCTGTTGGTTTTCATTGTAAATGATCGTTGCACTCTAGAAGTAATAGGAATTGTCTAGCACAAGGAAGAAGGAATGTTGAAAGATATAAACCAGGATGTAACTTTGGAATATTAAGGGAAATTGCTTAAAAGGGGGGATCCCAATTGATAGCTGGGGTTAATAGTGAAATACAAACCTTGAAATGAACTTAACCTAAAAAGCCTCCGATAAGAAAAGGATTGAAGAAATTTGTTATACACCGTCGACATCTACTGTATACCCACGGAAGCAGCAGAAAAACAGAGAGCTAAAATCTGAGCACTCATTTGGCATATGTCCAATAGGAATCAGAAGGAACCTGGAAAGTAACCCTGAAACTGGGGTATATAAAACTGAGGTCACCATGTGTGCAACTGAGAGTTGACTGAATCCAGCCAGAAGCTGCAGAATCCTAAAGGTAAGCGATGTACAGACCAGCTGTGTGGAAAGGCTCTTCCCCAATCCCAAGTTTCTGAGGATAAGGAGAAGTGGTGAGATTTCATCTCAAAGATTGTTTTCCCCCTTCTACTCTTTAATATAAATAACAGTGGGATATCTTGTTAAGTCTGCTCTCTCTAGTGAAACCTCAAGTAACCCTATTTTAGCTTTTCAACTCCTTTCTAAGTCCAAGCAAATTGGCCAGAGAGAGACTGAATATAATAGCTTTAAGCAACTGCTTAAATTCTAAACATGTCTGTTTGGGCCCAGTCCATTCTAACAGTAATAACCACACTTGTTAGTGCTTTAAAGATGTGTGATAAATGTGTTAGGTGCTTGAGAACTGATGATCGTAAGTAAATGTAATGAGAAATCTTGGTAATTTGCATTGCTGCTTGAGATAACTGCTGAGAATCAACTCCAGTCTGGGATAATTGCTTGCAAGATTGTACTGTGTGTTCAGTGCACACCTAGAACATTGGTTGTGTTGTGTCTACACTTGAGTGGGGAATTTTTGATTGCATACTAATGTGGCTCTGGGTGAATTAGTCAACTGTTGGTTCATTAAGAGTAAGCCAGTGTCCTGATTTGAGGAATATTGTTAAGTTAAAACTTGACCTGAAAAGAACACAGCTTTAAAATTCATAAGCTCCCATTCTCTGGACTCAGTAAAAAGGGGTTGTCATGTTGAGATTTCAGCTTTAAAATCTAACTAGCATCTCAGCAAATTCAGAAACATTGACACACACACACACACACACACACACACACACACCCCTTTCACGCTTACAGGGCACACTTTAAAGAGAAATTTCGTACACTCTTTAGTGTCTCAGGCAGAGAGAAAGCTTGGCATGTGTCATGTGTCAAGGGGGAAATAATGGCATCGGAGGCAGTATTCAAACACGGTGTTTGCAACATTTGTTAAAATTAAAGGTCTGCATTAGTTTGCTATAGGGAATGGCCCTGGGTGCATTTAGATGCATTATGTCCTGTACACCAGTGATGGAACAGGCCATCAGAGTGAGCATCGATACCATTAGCAGCATCACATGGAATGGGAGCCACACGCGAGGCTTCTCCAGCCATGCGGGCTCATTACCAGTGATGGATAGCCTTTCGCAGGACAGAATCACACCGCGCCTTAACACAACGAAACTCTCCCAGTCTAAGGGGGACATGGCTCCTCTCTGCAGAGCCGTTAACAGATAAGGATGGCGCAGGGCAGGGAACAGCTGCAGCTGAGCATCACGCTGAAGCGGACACTGGCATGGGAAGGGGCTGAGGACAGGACTTTCAATATATACACACAACTTCTTGCACTCATTTGGAAGCCTCTAGGTGATCATTGCAGGGCCATGGGAGCTCACAGGACAAGGGGCTGAATCTGATTTGAAAAAGGCCATGGCCCCTGCATATCAACGTGGAGGCTGCTGGACGCTCTGCCAGTGCCGAGGAGAGGGGGTGGATGGGCTGCATTCGATCTGACGGGACTTGGGCGGTGGGGCTGGCAGAGACAACAGCCAGACGGTACATGAATGCTCAGGTTTGTTTGCCCGGATGAGCTAAGTGCAGCTCTTGAGGCTGCAAGCCTCGTGGTAACGGGATTAATCGTAAGCAGCAGCAACGGGGATTAGGGGATGTGGTAATCACGGCTGTTAAATGTCATTAGAAACGATTATCCGGGAGTAGTTGGGATCCAGTTCCAAATGGTGCCGCGAGAAGATGCCCCACGTGCACTGCCCCACAGAGCAGCCTTGGGCTCTTCGCGTCCTGCGGGAGTCAGGATGGGGCAGCTGCTGTTCGGAGCTGGTCAGGCAAGGGCTCAGTTCTCCAGACAAGTGGCTGCCCAGCTGCTGCCCAGCACGGCCCTAGAGCCGCCCTGCCCGAGGGCAGGAGAGGGAGGAGAGGGCGGGGGCAATTGGCAGGCTAGCAGTGAATGACAGAGAGCAGGAAAATCAGGGAGAGCCTGGCCAGTGGGGAATGGATCTGAGGAGGGTGAGCTCAATGCTGCTGGGCATTTCCCCGATCACAGCTGCTGCAGGCAGGCTCCCACCAAGCCAATGAAGAGTCACTGCCCACAGCAGGCCGAGCAGACGTCCCTGGGGAGGGAGGGCTCAGCTTGGAGCGGGCTGGTCCGCTAATCCCTCGCCCTGGGAATGCCGCATCCGAACAGGGAAGGGACAATCATCACCCCCCAGCCCCGTGGGGTGGCTCGGTCCTACTGAGGCTAGGGCAGACAAGGGGGCAGTCAGGATACAACCCAGGAGTCCTGACTCCCAGCCCCCCTGCTGAGCCACTGGTAACGCTCCCACCAGGATCTTCCCTCCCTTCGGCCCCCACAGGCTGCGTAGCTCTGAGGGGGGTAGGGGCAGACTGGGCACTCCCTGGGCTCTGTGCCTCACCTGACATCCATGGAGTTTTCCCTGTCTCACCTCTGACTTGGGGGCTCCAGGGTTCCCTAGAGCTGGCTGCCCACATGGGGCAGTTTTCCCTCTGCTAGCAAGTGCGGCCCGCATCTGTCTCCCGGTGTCACCCGCCCTAGGGCAGTGTCGGGGTCCAGGTCTGGGGAAGCAGGAGGACCTGCGGGGTGGAGGGGGAACTGGCCAGTACCTGGCCACTCTGACTTAGGCTCCTCCCTATCCTGGGCACTAAACTCACCCAGGGGGTGTCAACAGCGACCCTTTAATGTGCAGAATAATGAGAAGAGGAGAGAGACTGGGCCGGGCCTGGCAAAGTCGCCAGCTGCTCCGCTGCTGCATTCCCGGCCCATCCTGGACTCCCTCTCGGCAGTGAGATGGGCCAGCGAGCCCTGCTCCAGGCAGGCCCTGAGGTTATCCAGAGCTCCCCGTAGAACATACCTGGCCAGTGGGGACAGGCCTGAGAGCCCAGCCAGCCAGTAAAAGCTGCCGGCCTGGGCTAGACTTGAACCCATGGCCTGCAAGGAGAACGCTCTGAGATCAAGGCAACACAGGCAGGAAAGGGAGGGCAACCCTGCGGCTGGGGGTGGGGGTTTGCCTAGTACGGTGTGTGCTGAAGAGACACCAGCTCACTTCTGCACACCCTAATGCTGGGGAATGTCACCTGTGCAGCCCCCTTCCCTTCCCTTCCCGTCCCCTAAGGGATGAGTCCCAAGCCAACGCCAGCACCAGAAGGCTCCCCCTGCTCACTAGAAATACAAGCCCTTGCAAGACAGAACCAGTTTCCCTCCTTCCCCAGGGCCTGTGCCGGACGATACCATCCGGTGGTTTTTCACTAGGTTGGAAGCCGGGCGTCTTGCTGCGAATGAATTACGGGATCGTTTTCTCATCGAATACCCAGCTCGCCCTAGAAATGATGTGGCCCGGTTGTGAAGGGAGGCAAAGTTTGGCACTAGTGGCCCGAGTTAATTCCTGATTGTTTGGAGTGGGGCTTGTTGGAACTGATGGCTCTCTCTGTATAATAGCACGTCACTCCTCAGACACTATCCATCTGGCATCTGCCATCTGTTCTGCACAGCGTTTCCCTTCCTTTATTTATGAGCTGCAATAAAAGCCTTCCCCGTGCAGATCTGCAGCATCAGCCCACTCTCCGGGCCAGGCTGGCCTCGCTGTGCCCAACCTGGGAGCTAGGGTGACTTCAGCACCAGGCCGTAGTGAATGCTCCAGCTTGGCAGGCGTCCCATGATTACAGGGGGCATGGTGCAGCTCCATGGCATTGATCCCACACCCTGCCGAACCCAGCTGGGCCCTGGACTGGGGCAGGGCCTGGTGCCAGCACAGCTCCTCCCGCCCACAGGTGCACTTGCACAGACCAGGGGTGTTCCAGGGCAGTCTGGAAGGGTCTCAAACCCTCTGCATGTCTGCTAAGAGCATGAGAATCGTCAGCTCAGAGGAGTGGCAAACTAGTGCAGTCATCTAGGGGCACTGACCCAGGAATATAGGGGCGCTGTGTCCAGCGGGTGATCTGGTAACCCACACTAGCCCAGTTCTAGTGGCTGGCTCACATGAGAGGATAAAAGCCTACTACAGCTGCCAGCTCAAGGGTTCTCTCAAACAACAGAGGGTAAAACATCCTGAGTTCTAGCCTGGCTGATATATAAACTGGGCTCCTCATATGCTTGCCCAAAAGGTTAGGTGCCCTCCTCCGGGAAGGGCGGGTGTCGGTGCTCAGACAGCAGATTCCACTCCTAGGGAACAATGAATGATCGGAACACACGCTATTGCTTTGATCTCTGCCCCGGCACCGAGACGGAGCTCAGACCATGAAATAACAGCGAAGTGTTTCCTCTGCAGAGAAGCGTTGCTCTCGGCGAGACCTGACACCCTCTCAGCCACAGTGTTAAAGCAACAAACCTGCAGAGCTGGACCCAGCTGTCCCAATACACTGCTGAAAAGCCCATGTTATAGCAGGGACGTCGGCTCCGCATGCAACCCGCTAGCAAACACAATCGACTGGTGAGGAGTGAGTGGCAGCGTCCAGAGGCCCCAACACAGATTGGAGCTCCACTGTGCTCGGGGCTGTACATATGTCTATTGAGAGACAGGTCCCGCCCCAAAGAGCCGGCAGGCTAAACAGCAAAGACAGAGCCAAGGAAGAAATAAAGCCCCTTAACGACCGTCCCAAACTCCAAAGATATTTCACAGGTCAAGGGACATTAAATCCGTGCCTGGCTCTGCAGAAGCCTCCTTGCTGCTCTTATAGCGTGGACAATACAGGAGACTTCGGAGAGCGCAAGGGGGATTTTGCATTGTGACCGGAAAAGGCTCCTGGCTAATGGGACATGCTCCAAACTCCTCCCTCGTTTGGCCTCCTATTGGCTCCCCTTGGACAGAAGCCCCTGAGTGGCCCAGCTGGTGAGGTGGGGCTAACCAGTGACTCCCCACATGCAGAGCTGATCCGCTGGGGCCTGGCAGCAGGGACGGGTTCCGCTGAGCGGAGGCTTCCCTGGACCAGCGATAAAACAGGGAAAACAAAGGAGAAGGAGAATGGGACCATTCGATACAGAATCACGGGACAGGAGCCCACGAGGAGCTGCCTGCTTGTCTGCGTGCCCAGCTCCCGCCCAGCTCTGCTCTGGGGGCAGCTACAAGCAGGAGTGGGGAGCTATTAGCTAGGGCTCAGGCACGGCCAGTCCTGGGTGCTCCTGGCTCGCCGCTCCCTGGCTCTGCTGCACCTGGAAGGGGCGAAGGGAGCTGTTGTGTAAAATCTGAACGCGGCCACAGCTGAGCACCTGGGATTAGATACAAGGCTGCAGCTCTGCAAAAGCTGCTTATCTGTGCTTGCCCCTCGTGTAGCCCATTCCTTGTGGCAGATGAAACGCCCCTGCGCACACAGCAGGCTTGGCTCTGCCAGCTCCCAGGTGGGGCCTGATTGAGTTAGCGGAGTCTGTTGATGCATCGACAAACTCTCTCCCCCATCTCCTGGGGTTTCCACTCCCTTCTCGGCTGCAGTTTGTATTGCTCAGTTTAACAGATGTTTTGATACAACTAAATATACATCAGCGGAAAATAAACAAGAGCAGACTGAGGTGAGCGCCGGGGAATGGCAGAGGCGCTCTGTTCAATCAGGGCCCTTTTGTCCAAAGCAATTGGGTGATTGATGGGGCTGGCAGCCGTTCTGCGCCGAAGCTGGAAGGAAAGAGATTTTTCTGCATGTAGCCAGGTGCCAGCCTGGACAGGGCCTCGGGCTGCAGCAGGAAATGCCCGGACACCAAGCCAAGGTGTCATTGGGTGGGACGACTTGACTGAATGCCACAGGTCCGCCAAACTAGACACTGACCCTCAGCCTTCTACCCAGCCCCAAAGCTTCCGATTCTTGGCTCAGACGGACATTTGTCTATCGTACCCGATGAGGTATGAAAAGACCCCAGCTTCAATGAGACCCTAGCTTTTCCTGGCCAGGGTTTTGGCCACATCAGCACATCTTTTCCTGTTTATTCAGAACCTCAGAGGCCGTTTTTCAGTGTGATTTTTAGGCTGGGACATTTGCGGTGATCTGATTTACCCTGGACGAAGGGAGGGGCCTGCGCATCAGTGGGGCTGCATCAGACAGTTGGCCAGAAAACAAATAACCGTATGTGTGTGTCATCTGCTCTACAATTAATGATAGAGAGACGCCCAGGTCCCTTCCCGTCCTGAAGAAGCTATTAATGTCTCCACTGGAGACGCAGCCTCCTGCCATGGGGTCTTCCTAGACTTCAAATGACCCAGATAACGGTAACCTTCACACACCATATGCGCTCATGGAGTCACTGGAGTCTGGGACTAGAACAAAGTGGGGCTGCAGCCAGTCGGGGTTTGTTTCTTTTCCTGTTTATTGTCAGCAAAGCCAATCCTTTCAGTAACCCCTTTTCCTGCGAGAGGAGAGAATGCGTCTTTCCCCCCGAGCAGAGAGCTGCACAAGCCAGGCAGGAGCATGTCACTGGCAGGAGTTGGTGCTGAGCTGGACAAGAGACTCCCAGCTGCCAGATGGAGGGAGTGCTTGGCCTTCAGCTGGGATCTGTTAGATACCCTGGTACAGCCTCCGCTTGCAACCCCTGGGCTGGAGCGCTAGGGATTGGCGCGCTCAGACGCGACAGGGACCCTGTGTCGTGCTCACACTGAGAGGCAGGGGAGGGTTACCAATTTTGGTTGGGACGTATTCCTGGAGATTTCATCACATGACATAATCTTTAATTAAAGATTAATCTTTAATTCCTGGAGACTCCAGGACAATCCTGGAGGGCTGGCAACCCTGGGGGGGCGGTGAATGAGTTTTGCATGTTTTACAATGACCCACCTGCCAGACGTGCCAGAGCCGAGGACTCCTGCAATGCGGGGCAAGATCCCGGCTCCACTCTGCCTGGAGAGTCCGTGTGACCTGTCGGTTGGTGCAGGAGGAGCCTAGGGGATGGAGCGCGTGACGGGCAGCAGGGTCCCAGCCCAAGGAAAATCAGTTCTCACCATGTGATTTTCTCCCCCGGGTTTCTAGGGTCTCACTGCACAGGGCTGGGACTCAGGAGGGGGGGGAGGGATAGCTCAGTGGTTTGAGCATTGGTCTACTAAACCCAGAGTTGTGAGTTCAATCCTTGAAGGGGCCATTTAGGGATTGGGGCAAAAATCTGTCTGGGGATTGGTCCTCCTTTGAGCAGCAGGTTGGACTAGATGACCTCCTGAGGTCCCTTCTAACCCTAATATTCTATGATGTGGTAAGGAGACCCTGGTTAGCTGCCTGGCTCCGCCAGAGTCCCAGTGTCTCGTTGGGCAGCTCACTTCATCCCTGTGTCTCCGCTCCTTATCCCTCCTCCCACGCTTCGGCTGCAAGCTCCCGGGGCAGGGACTCTCGCGACACAGGGACTGCGGGTGATTCCCAGCTCCAGGAGACAAACCGCACCAGGACTGATCGAGCTAATGCGCTGAAGATGGAGTGTTGCCATGGCGGTGGGAGGGGCTAGCCACCCCGAATACCGGCCTAGCATCTCGGACGGGGATGGACTCGGGGTGAGCTGCCCCTCCCAACGCCATGGGGCAGGGCCGGCTCTAGGATTTTTGCCACCCAAAGCAAAAACAATTTTGCCCCCCCTCCTGTTTTTTAATTACCCCACCCCCGGCCCCGCCTCAACTCCGCCCCGGGAGGGGGAGACCCCGAGCGGCCGCGGCGCACAAAACAGCTGATTCGCGCGCCGCTGCTCCCCCTCCCTCCCAGGCTTGAGAGCCTGGGAGGGAGGGCGAGTAGCGGCGCGCGAGCGGCTGCGGAGGTGAGCTAGGGTGGCCGGGGCACATTTTTAGGGGCGGCATACTGGCGCCGGCCATGCCGCCCCTAAAAATGTGCCGCCCCAAGCACCAGCTTGTTTTGCTGGTGCCTAGAGCCGGCCCTGCCATGGGGACACTATTTTCAGCGCACTAGCTCTGACCAAACTAGCGTGGGGGTTTCTCCTCGGCACCCCCTGCTCCGCGGGCAGACGTACCCAGTATGTGTGAGCAGCCACTAGCTCCACGACGAGGCAGCTCTGGGGCCTCTAGGCGCTCCCGTGGCACAGATGATACAGGGGCGTCACCATCAGCGGGTTTGAGCTCGTTGTGACGTGCAGAGAGGGCAGCCGCTGGGGTCCCTGTCCAGAGCACAGGGAACGAGTGCTCAGTCCAAAGGCCATGGCTTGAGAGAACTGGATCATCAGTCAGATACGTCAGGTATCTTCGTCCCCTCCCCAGACGAGGAGGAGAGCCGCAGACAGAGCCCAGCTCCCCTGGGGCCCAGGTCCCCACAGCACATGGCCTTGCAGCGGGCTGTGTTTTGTAACTGCACCGGGAGAGGCTGGTCGGGTTAATCAGCCTGTGCCAGCTACGTGCTATGCTCCTTTCGCCTACGCACGAGAGGCCTGTCCCTCTGGTGCACAGGTGCTGGGGTCCTCGCCTGGCTGGGTAGGGGGCAGGCTGTAGTTCATGGTCTGAAATACCCAGTTTTCCTCCTGGTTTCAATGGCGTGTCAATATCCATCATGCTTCTCTGTTGGAGCATGCGCTGGGGTTACAGCCTTTGAAATGCAGAACCCCGGCACTTCCCCCCCCACACACACACCGGGTAAGCCCACCACAACCCCAGCCCCCAACCACAAGGCAACTCCACAACCCCCCCGCCCTTCAACAGACACTTATGGTATCTAGAGAGAGAACACATATCGATAACACATATTTAAGGCCCGGCTTGACAAAGCCTTGGCTGGGATGATTTAGTTGGGGACTGGTCCTGCTTTGGGGGTTGGACTAGATACCTCCTGAGGCCCCTTCCAACCCTGATATTCTATGATTCTTTGGTTCTATAACATCACAGGTCTCCTCAGTCTCACGTGACCCAGAGCCTCTCACATGCCCAGTCGCTTGTATGGTGGTGGGCAGACAGCTGCTGTATTTTCACTGTCTGTTCTCTTTAGCTAGACAGAGAAACTGAAAGCTGAGCCATGAGCACCAGGCTGTAGGAGTGCAATTCACCCGTGCAAAGCAGACATGAAACTCGACCATGCGGATTCAGGAGGATTTCACGCCCGCTTTGCACTGGTGTCAGTGACTATGCACAGGGGGCAGGGCAGGGCTGAGTCAGGCCTAAGGGCTCTGTGAGAGGGATTCTGGGAAACTCCTTCCAGTATAAAGGGGTGTGGCTGCTGGGGCTGGCTCCCTTAGGCCAGCCTGGCTGCTGCAGGAGCAGGGGCTGTATGTTGTCCTCTTCTCTCATAGCTCGGGGGCTGGCTTTCCATGCCAGCTGCCTGCACATTCATGCACGCACAAGGAACCTCTCGCTCGCATCAGTCGGGGCACCAATGTGTGTGCAAGGGAGGGTCTGGCAGTCACAGGCAGGCAGAGTTGTAGTGTAACTGTTGATAGTGGGGGCACAATGTAAAGGATCTGGTGGGATGCAGCAGAGTTCAGGGCAGGGCATATAAACCCTGGGAGAAATGGGGGGGGGGCGTGTGCCCCTGTGTGCCCCCCACCCCGTGTTGCCCCTGCAGCCAGGCAGGGTCACTAATAACAGCAGTGAGAGCGGGAGCCCGGCTCAGAGACTATCCCAGGGAATGCAGGAGGGAAGAGGGGGCTGGGGCTGGCTTGTGTGTGCTAGTTAATAAGCTGAGTGCTCTGATTCCCGGGGGCTGTGGAGCTGCTCTCTCCTGACAGCTGGGGTGGTTTGCTCTGCACTCCTGTGCTGGGGGCCTGGCCCAGAGGAGGCCAGTGAAGGGTGTTTGTGTCCAAGCTGGCAGAGCCCCAAGATGCGTATTGGGGAGATGGTTACAGAGCTAGGGAAAGGGGTAAAGTCCAGCCACGCTCATCAGGCTGAGGTATTAGTAGGTGCCTCCCCCTGGGCTGCTGATGGGATCGTTAGCAGCAGACACCTGATTGCTCATGAGGGGAGGAGGGTGTCCTGCTCTCAGCAGATACTATGACTGCAGGGTTCATAGCACACACTTGCTCTGCATGAGGGGCCTGGCCAGTACTTCCTGGGTCTGAATGACCCTTGCCTGCAGGTGCTCAGACCCTGAAGCCTCTGCTGCCCCAGCACAAAACAAACCAAATCAGTCAACAGCACCTGTCCCCCGCAATGATCTAACATGCACTGAAATAGGCAGTGAAGATCCCGTGTGAATATTGCACGGACAGGGACTCTAGGCCAGATGCTAAGGCAGAAAGGGGGGGGGCGAGATGTCTCTACATAAACTCTTTGCAAACCCAACCATGGCCTTCGATCCTTGCAAACACCTCCCCCGAGAGCAGTGATGGGAGCTGCCAGGCTCATGGGTGGCTTACAGCAATGGCTCCCAAACTCTCCCTTCCCAGGACCCAGCTGACTGGGATCTAGGCAGGCTGGCACCATGGGAAGGGCAGGGACTAGACAACAGCTGGTGACTGAGTGGTGGAGATGGGAATGGTCACCTCATGGGGAAAGCCGCTGACTTGTCCTCAGATAAAGGCTGGAGCTGGGGTCCCATCCATTGCTCCCTTGGCCAGGGAGAGACCTGGTGGAGGTACCCTGGGTTTTCAGAATCCCCAACAGGGGTAACTTAACTATTTCACTCCAGGTGGTGTCAGGAATAAATCAATGAGAACACAGCAATTCTGTCTGATAAAAGATCAATGCAAGTAAGCGTGTCTATCTAACACTGCAGTTTATTAGATTTAAGCACACACAGACATAAGCAATAAGTTTAGAACAACCCAGATATTTACCTAACATCTGGAACAGTATTGAGTAATTAACAGCAGGTTCACAGTGGCCAGTTTCTCACTCGCCAGGGAGAAAAGGTGTCAGGAAAAACATCTCTCAAGATGGCTTCAGAAGACTGCTCCAAAGTACACTCTACTAGCTAGTCTTTTATAACTAACTTCTACAAAACACAGAGGTCATAATGACCCCTAACTTTCAATAAACTTCTAATATCAGAGGCATCTAGACTCAAGGATTCCATCCACTTATCTTCTTTCATTCTCAGTTATTTATTTTTCTCTCCCCTCCTCCCATTCTGATTAGCAGAAACTGCCAGCTAGTTTTGACCTTGCATCTAAAAGCCTGTCTCCAAATTAACCCTTAACTATGTGATGTTCCATTTTATTAATTCATGGTGGCTGAATGCACATAATATGGTTGCAGTTGGCTTGATCACATTCTAGGGTATGCACACACATTCTAGGGTAACTGGCTGGGGGGGGGGAAGCTGAAGGCAGCCTCCTTAAGGGGATCCCTTCCCCCAGGTTGTGTAGTGCCCCATCCTCCAGGTACTCAGCTCCCCCTCTGCTCCTGGCCCAGCTGCTGAAACTGGGGGGGGGGGGGTGTCACTCACAGTCAGCCCAGGGGGGAGCAGGGAAATTGTGCTGGGCATCTAGCATGAATACCCCGAGCAGCATGGTGTGTACATTGCGTCTGCCAGGCCAGCCAGCCCTCCCTCCCCCAGTCCTTCCCCTGCTCTGTGGCATTTCACTCCCATCCCCGGCAGGTTAAATCCTGCATCTTCTACAGCCTTGTTCTTAAGAGTGGGAGTTTGCCTCCAAATATCCCCTCCTGGTTCCTTGCTGTCCTGCTCCACCCCAGAGGTAGCTCTGTCATGGGGAATCCACCAGTGGCACTGTGCACTAGATTTGCTTAATGCCCAGTGCATTCCTGTGCTGGGTGGCTGCTGGCTTGGCAACAGGTACCAAATCCACTAAAGCATAGCCCAGCAATGGCCCTCTCCTTTCCTTACCCAGTTTCCAAGGGAGCTGTCTCCTCTATCCCTGTTCCAGCCCCGAACACCACATGTAAAACCACATACAGACCAGCCCATTTGGCCAGACTCCAGTTAACCAGAGCACTGGCGTGTCTCCAGGACCCTCTTACGCAGCAGACTGGAATGTGCCGGAGGCGCTGCAAGAGGCCGCTCCCTGCTGTGGTCTCCCCAGCACAGGTGCAGTGACCATCCGTTGTCGCTACCCCGCTCGCCGAGCAGGGCCAGCAATGTAGAGGGGTTGTGTCTGACCATGGAGGAGGGGCTCAGGGCTCCAAAAGGCTAGGGAAGAGTCTGCAGCCCCCGCCGGAATTTGCTCTGTGCCCATGAGAAGACAGGCTCCAGGGCACTGAGCAGGGGGGATTGCTGGGATCATGTAGCCTGACTTCCTGCATAACTGGCCAGAGAACCTCACCCCGCGGTTCCTGCACCGAGCCCAATAACCCACAACGCGGCTAGAGCATCTCAGAAAAAACGCCAGCCTCGCTTTTCAGACTCCACCACCACAACCCTGTTCCTCTCCCCTTTGATACAGGGGGCAATAGGAGCTGGGCTGTAGCTGCTTGGCTGGGGCTGGGCCTGGGCCTGGGCAGGCAGGCAGGGCTCAGGTTCAGACAGGCACCCGCTCGCGCTGCCTCTCGCTCCCCAGACTCTGAGCTGGCTTTGTCCTGACGCGGAGCTGTGTGCCTGCGTTTGCAGGCCCCGAAGCACCAGCTCTGAGGGGGGACTCGCCCCGGGCATCTCGGGGGGTGACAGACACCCAGAGATAAGTGCATTGACACGTGAGAAAGGAAGGGGAGGATGGTGGGGGATACCAGCACTCCCTCAGTCAAGAGGGAGCCAAACCCCAGGAGCCCCCCAGAGCCAGCCGGTATCTGAGCCCCCCCAAAGGGGATCCAAGCTCCAGAAGCCCTGAGGGGCCTCAGCCGGGGCAGCTCGCAGAGCCCGTGGGGAGCTGAGCCCAGAGAGCGGCACGATCATATTGTGAATGTGGAAGCGCCACCACCCTTGTTTCCCAACCTGCCCCCTGGAGGCAGGGGTGGTCATTGCGGCCTAAATGAACATTCCATGAACACTGATGTTTAATTGCACCTAAATCAACGAATCACCCAGGGCTAAGTAGGCTTTGGAGTCAGATAATTTTTGCTGGGCCTCAGACCAGCCCTCTCTTGCTAATCCCCTGAGGCATGTTCTCCAGTGCCTGGGTTTAGAGAGATTTTATTTCTGGTCCGTTCCAAGCTGATTCCTGGAGCTGCGATCCAGCTCCTTCCAATGTGTCAGTCCATTAATGTCTTTAAAATCAATAGTTCTGGTTTAATTAAAGCAAATCAATACGTTAAATGCAGAGATGAGTGCATAATCCCCAGTAAGATTTGCCTGTTTTCTTGCTTTCTGGACTCTTCTCATGCAGACTGCCGTCTCCTCCCAGCTAGTCAGTGTCAGAAATTATTTGAGACATTTTAAACTTTAAAAAAAATTCACTCATTTGCCTTTGAGAATTCAATATTTGTGTTCTTTTGGTCAGCTAAGTCACATGGTAGAACATTTCTTCCCTGATTGGATGTCAGCACAAGCACGTCTGGCACTAATTCTCATGCATCTGACTATGACACTTGCCATCTGCAAACACTGGTGCCCGTGGACAGGGTGTGAGTGAAGCCAATCAGAATCCAGGTGAATATTTGGGGACATTTTTGCACTGTTCACCCCGCCCTAGTGAAATATGCATTGAAATGAAATAACGAAATGCAGCATTGAACAAGTCTGCAACCAACCGAGTTTTGAACTGCCAGGAAGACCCGCTGGTTGTCCCACTGCCCCCAAACATACTTCCTCTCCGGAATGACTCGGTTCAGCGCTTGCACCATGTGGAATGAAATGACACCTCCATCCCACAGAAACAGAAGTGAACGGCAGAGCTCCCTGTGAGAGTTTTAATCAGCTGGTGCAGTAAAAGGAAATCAGTCATGTTAAAGCAGAATCGTAAAACAGTTTAAAAAAAGCCCACCGAGCCCTACAGAATTGTTTAGCTCTGTTTGTTTAGAATCCAGTCATTTTATGGGGCCATAAACCTCCCAGAATGTATTCTGTCGCGTATAAATCCCGGCTTTCACTCTTTTATGTGCAGGCTAACGATAGGGGCAATGTGTGGGATAAAAACAGCTGACACGGGAGTCTGGGCTCTGTCTCTCTTTGTCCTTGGTCTCTAAATGCTGCCCCTGCTAGATTTATTTGATTTTTTTGCCAAGCAGACAGCTCCATGCAATGACAACAGAGAGCTCCTGGGACCCGACAGATGTTGCAGACTTCACCGGGTCTGCAGTTCTCACACTCAGGCAACTTGCTGAGCTCCTTAGGCTTCAGCAATTTCATCACGAGCCTCCAGATTAAACCGCTTCTTCCTTCCGCTGCAAGCTTTGGCACAAAAACGGGTTTGGTGGCACGTCGTCTGCCTTAATGTACAGGCCCCAGTTTATGCAGAGACTTGTGTAAACTTGGCTTTGCCAAAATAAAATAGCTTTTGAAGCAGCAATACTAATGTAACGAGCTCTGCCAACAATTCCATCTCCTGAGGGATCCGAAAACGCTGGGCTGAGCTAAAAGAAACTGGGAGGTGCAATACATCTCCTAAAAATGGGCTTTTGATCTCATTTCCTATAGTCAAATGTAACCCACTCTTGGGGATATTGTAAGACCCTTCTCTGCATTCCTGACATACAGCCCAGGGCTTATTTTACTTGCTACTTGAAGTGCTAGGCGCTGGCCAACAGAACAAAGTGTGGACACCTGAAAACTGCCTGTGATCCGAGAGGAACCCTGATTCCTTCTAGGGAAGGGAAACTTGCACTGACGACATGTGAAAACAGGGATCTTCATCTGTGGTCTGGTGACCTGCAGAATGAAACCGAACAGTGGGAGACAAGGGGATTGGGAGGGACAGCTCTGCCTCTCCCAGACAAGGGAAAATTGGAATTGCTGTTGAGTGAATAATTCACTGACTCTTGACTACCTTTGATAGTGTGCCAGTAGGATTGCCTCTGCCCCCTGGTCTTCGTTTAGCTTATGCCTTTCAGCAGCATTTCTCAAACCGGGGGTCCCAACCCAAAGGGGGTCTCAAGGATATTGTAA
This sequence comes from Emys orbicularis, assembly GCF_028017835.1. Classification (NCBI taxonomy): domain Eukaryota; kingdom Metazoa; phylum Chordata; order Testudines; family Emydidae; genus Emys; species Emys orbicularis. Next base: position 1,628,897 of record NC_088705.1, on the reverse strand, counting down.
GCGGTTGTGAAAGCAGCGGCTGCTGGCCGGGCACCAAGCTCTGAAGGCAGAGCCACCACCAGCAGCAGTGCAGAAGTAAGGGTGACATGGTGTGGTATTAGGTTTCAGAGCGGGAGCTGTGTTAGTCTGTATCAGTAAAAACAATGAGGAGGCCTTGTGGCACCTTAGAGACTAACACATTTATTTAGGCATAAGCTTTCGTGGGCTAGAACCCACTTCATCAGATGCATGGAGTGGAAAATACAGTAAGCAGGTATAAATACACAGCACACGAAAAGATGGGAGTTGCCTCACCGAGGGAGGGGTCAGTGCTAATGAGGCCAATTCAATTAGGGTGGATGTGGCCTATTCCCAACAGTTGACAAGAAGGGGTGACTATCAACAGAGGGAAATTTACTTTTTGTAGTGCTAACGAGGCCAATTCAATCATAGTGTATGTGGCCCATTCCCAACAGTTGACAAGAAGGTAAATTAGGCCTGAATTAAGACTGGGAGTGGCTGGGTCACTACAAAATATTATTTTCCCTCTGTGGCTACTCACACCTTCTTGTCAACTGTTGGGAATGGGCCACGTTCACTTGTGTAGCTTTGCCGCTTGTCTGTACAGAGAACTTCGTCTGTCTGTCCTGTCTTGCAGCTGGTATGACTGAATAGAAAAGAAAGGCCCTGTCATCTTTGCAGCAAGAAAGCACAACTGTGGAGGATTTCAGTTTACTGAATTGCAAATGTCATTTGATTTCCATAGCAAAGTGAATGATGTAGCAGAGCAGGGCGCTGGCTGGGAAGAGCCCATTGTATCCGATTCTGAACAGTCTAATATTGCGCCATCCCCAGCCTGGAAATGTAGCCAGAGGAGACCTGCCCCTAGGGTGACCAGACAGCAAATGTGACAAATCGTGACGGGGGTGGGGGGTAATAGGAGCCTGTATAAGAAAAAGACCCAAAAATCAGGACTGTCCCTATAAAATCGGGACATCTGGTCACCCTACCTGCCCCTCAATGTTTGCAGGGTTCAGGCAGCCTGACAGGAGAACTAATAATCTTCATGGGGAAGCAGTGCTGGGAGCAAGAGCCCAAAGCCGACAACAGGCCGAGCACGGGCCAAAAGAGATGGTGAACCGGTCGTGCAGGGGCATTAGGTGGGCCAGTGAGACACGGGAGGGGAATAAAGGGTCTGGGATTCTGGTGTTGCCTCCGGCTGAGGAAGAGAAGAGGTGGCTTCAGGGAAGCGCTGCCTTGTCATTCTGTCAGGGCATGTGAGGAGGGTGGGGTGGATACTTGTGCACTGATGTGATGTCCCGTGGCTAATGTACTGAGCATAACGCTGCCAGTGAGGGCTACTCTTCTCTGACCGGTTTGCAGAGACTTTCCATTCACAGCTAGTTTAGTGCCTTCCAGGAACAAAACGTGCTCAGCTGGGTTATAGCCTCCAGTAGCACCACAGCAGGGGATGTGCGCCTTTCACTACAGAACGACTGCTGTGTCATGGGAGCCATTTCCTCTGCCCACCTTTCCTTTCCGGGGGGGACGGTGCAAGCTGAGCGGCTGGCGACAAGCACCGCTGTCTGCAAATAGGTGATATTTCTGATGTATTGACTTGTAAATTGGTGCCTGGTATAAACTCTGCCCAGGGGTTAAATGCTTCCTTGTTCCTGGATCAGTTAGATTCCAGCAAACATTTTGCTCTCCCTTGGCAAGCTGCTAACCTCATCAGACAGTTATAACAATGCTTCCTGGCCCGACTGAAATGCGGAGATACAGTGAGGTGGAGTTCAGGGGGTCAGTCGATAGAGCACTGAAGCATGGCGCTCATATGGCTGACTTCATAAAAGTGTGAATAAATGAAGTATCAGAGGGGTAGCCGTGTTAGTCTGGATCTGTAAAAAGCAACGGAGAGTCCTATAGCACCTTTAAGACTAACAGATGTATTGGAGCATAAGCTTTCATGGGTGAATACGTCTGACGAAGTGGGTATTCACCCACGAAAGCTTATGCTCCAATACATCTGTTAGTCTTAAAGGTGCCACAGGACTCTGTGTTGCTGAATAAATGAAGTCTTCTACTGTTCACCCAAGAACAGAAGCGTGTGTGTGTGTGTGTGTGTGTGTGTGTGTGTGTGTGTGTGTGTGTGTGTGTGTGTGTGTGTGTGTACAAGATTGCATACACAGACCTACAGCATTTCAAAAGCCTGTATGGCTGGCAGGGTGGCAGAACCCACCCACCTGCCTGGCTTAGAGTGGGTTCCCTTCCCTTGGAGGCACTCACAGCTTTGTGGAAAGGAGGGGTTTGGTGCAGAAGGCTGTGTGAGACCCTCCCATGGTCCGTGCAGTACTCAGCTAGCATTCAGACAGAGCTTTCCATGGTACACTTGGGTGCTGCAGTGGCCCCCAGACAAGAGCCTCACTGCATGTTTGAAGTCTTCTAGTAACAGCACCTCCCTGTTTGCCCTCCACCTCCTTCCCCACTCATCGGTTTTCCCACTGCCAGAGCCCTGCCATCCGCCTGCCTGCTGGGAAGGGCCCGTAGTGACTTTGTTAGTATTACAGTAGAATCTAAAGGCTCCAATGAGGATTGGGACCCGACTGCATGAGGGGTGGCACATACATATAATGTGCCTGACCTGAAGAGCTTACATAGGAACATAGCAACTGTCCGGCTGACTTGCTCCGGGGTCCCATCTCCAGCGGTGACTGGCACCATCTGCTTCAGAGGAAGGGGCAGGAAAAGCTGCCGTTGGCACTTGTGGGATAATCTGCCCCAACCCCTAATGTTTAGAGATTGGCTTATGCCCTGAAGCATGAGGTTTTCTCTCTGTTCCAAATCTCTCTATCCGCACTCGGTATTCTAACTGGATATTCTTATCTACAGAGATGTTCGGTCCCTCTTTGACTCTTACTAAGGTCTTGGTCTCAGCAGCTTCATGTGGCAATGAGTTCCACAGTCCAATTATGAGTTGGGTGAAAAACTATTGCCTTTCATCCGTTTTGAATTTGCCATTTTTCAGTCTCATGGACTGTCCCCTTGTTCTTGTGCTGTGGGACAAGGACAACAGAAGCTCCTGATCTCTCATCTCTAGACCAGCCACTATTTGATAAACTTTTATCAGGGCTCCTCTTGTCCATCTCCTTTCTCAGGTAACTATCCCAGTCTTTTCAGTCTCTCTTCATCTGAGAATTTTTCCAGGGCTTTAGTCATTCTAATCTAAATAGACAAAGGGTGGTTCTCCACATTTTACAGAAGGGGAATTGCGGGACAGAGAGTGAGTCCAGGGACACAGAGTGAGGCTTTTGCAGAGCTGGGAGAAGGACCCAGATCTTTTGAAGCACTGGGAAGTAGCTAAGCCAATGGCAGCATTCCTCTCCCAGAAGATATATTAGGACATTGTAAGTAATACAGGAGCCAGAGCTTAAATCCATCCATGCTTGAAATGAAGCGGTGGGTGTGGTAACTGTATCTGTTAGCTCTGATAGTGTATGGAAGTGAGGATGACTACTGAGGGGTGGTAATTGATGGGCTGAGCTTTGAAATGAGCACACACTGAGTGGTGAGCATGTGGATGCTGTACTCTGCATAGGGGCGTAGTATAACTTCTGTGCCCACCTTGTAATGAACTGGGTGATAAATAGCGTGCAAGGTTATTATGGGGACTGTGTGCACAAAGTAATAAATAGAGTTGGAATGAATTCAATGTTGGTATAATGAATGCAGGGATAGTGTAATGAGTGTGTGTGTGCTGTGGGGATTAGGACACTGGGGTGATGAGTATTGTCTACACACCATGATAAAAAGCCTATCTCCAATACATATGTCCAAAACTAATTTAAGACTGAGAGCAGCTTATTCAAAATGAGGAGAGGAAATTGTCAGGGATCTATTTAGAACCCCTCCCCCCCCCCCAGTTCATGCTTCCTGTCAGCATTGCCTAGCACTGAGCAGAGCAATGTGGGCAAAAGGGGCAAACAGGGAGGTGGCGACACTTTGCAGATGATACAAAACTACTCCGGATAGTCAAGACCCGGGCAGACTGCGAAGAGCTACAAAGGGATCTCACAGAACTGGGTGACTGGGCAACAAACTGGCAGATGACATTCAATGTGGATAAATGCAAAGTAATGCACACTGGAAAATATAATCCCAACTGTACATATAAAATGATGGGGTCTAAATTAGCTGTTACCACTCACGAAAGAGATCTTGGCGTCATTGTGGAGAGTTCTCTGAAAACATCCACTCAATGTGCAGCAGCAGTCAAAAAATCCAACAGAACGTTGGGAATCATAAAGAAAGGGATAAATAATAAGACAGAAAATATCATATTGCCTCTATATAAATCCATGGTTCGCCCACATCTTGAATACTGCGTGGAGATGTGGTCGCCCCGTCTCAAAAAAGATCTATTGGAATTGTAAAAGTTTCAGAAAAGGGCAACTAAAATGATAAGGGGTATGGAACGGCTTCCCTATGAGGAGAGATTAATAAAACTGGGACTTTTCAGCTTGGAAAAGAGACGATTAAGGGGGGATATGATAGAGATCTATAGCACCATGATTGGTGTGGAGAAAGTAAATAAGGAAGTGTTATTTACTCCTTCCAATAACACAAGAACTAGGGGTCACCAAATGAAATTAATAGGCAGCAGGTTTAAAACAAACAAAAGGAAGTATTTTTTCACACAATGCACAGTCAACCTGTGGAACTCCTTGCCAGAGGATGTTGTGAAGGCCAAGACTATAACAGAGTTCAAAAAAGAACTAGATACATTCATGGAGGATAGGTCCATCAATGGCTATTAGCCAGGATGGGCAGGGATGGTGTCCCTAGCCTCTGTTTGCCAGAAGCTGGGAATGGGCAACAGGGGATGGATCACTTGATGATTCCCTGTTCTGCTCATTCCCTCTGGGGCACCTGGCATTGGCCACTGTCGGAAGGCAGGATACTGGGCTAGATGGACCTTTGGTCTGACCGAGTATGGACGATCTTATGTTCTTATGTCTTAGCCCCTGGCAAAAAGCCCTTGTCACAGTCCCAGGGGCAGCTGCACCTCTACCCCGCTCAGGTTTCTCTGAGCTCTTCCCCTCAGGTGATAGGCTCCTGCCACGCGATTCCCCCACTCTGGGACCCGGCTGCTGCACCCTGGGTCTGCCAGCTGCTCAGCGCCCTGCAGATGCAGCTGGGTTCTGGGCCCTTGTGTCTTCTCCCCCCGGGAAGCTAGTGCCAGTGGCAGTGAGCAATGGGCCCTTAGAGAAAAGTGTGGTCCTTACCTACCGCCCCATAAAGGCAACCGCATTAGACCTCGCCTCTCCAGCCATCGCCATGGGTTCCTGTGTCTGAGTGTCTGCTCCCCGCTTGCACTCCCAAGAGAGCATCCTTAAACCCTCCAGCGTTCACTGGCTTTGTCCTTCCTCTCTAATGGCTGGCAGGAGACTAGAGCTAGGAGTTCTGGCATTGTCCCTCAGCACTCTGAAGGGGGCTGGTAGGGGACCATTGAACTCTCTTTCCTACCAGGACCACTCCAGATGCTTCACTTAAACACTTGTGTACGGAAAGGAGGCCAGAGCCAGGCCAACATACAGTATCAAACTAGCACAGCCAGCTCCACATTCCTCATGCCCTGCCCTTCAGAGACAAACGGTCTCCCCCAGAGAAGCAGTCCCTGCTTTGGAACATCCCAAGTGAATCGCTGGCTTCAGGAGCAGATCAATGGGAACCAAAGGAATCAATCTCACCCAGCTGGATTCTTTGCTCTTTTCCAAGCTCAGTTTTTGGCAGGAGTTTTTTGCAACTCTGGAGAGAGGGAGTTGGACGCTCCAGTTCCCTTCTTGAATAAAATGGGGCAGGTCACCCAGCATCAGCGGCTCCCCAGAATACAATTCAAAGCCCTAACTGCACCCGGGTTCCAATTCTGACCCAGACAAACGGCTTTGTGTTAAATGCCCTTACGCAGTAGCTGGAAGTGCCATCCAGCAAGCAGCTGCTTTGCTGGCGTCCCTGAAGCCGAACGCCCCTGTTGTCTCATTTTACCTCAGTTCATTTCCCGTATCTCTGAGCAATTTGTCTCTGTGTGATGAAGCCATTAGCTGTTGTAAGCACTAATAAATGCACTCTCGGATTTCTTTAGGGGGCAAATTGGCTTCCTCAGAACAGGGTCTAAGTTTTACTTTTATCCTGCGTTATCAAGGAAAGAATCCCCAAGCCCCATTGAAAATTGATGATCTTTGCTTCTGCCTCTTTATATTTTATTCTCTTTCATTAGATCAAACTAGTTTTTCTTTTAATGCTGGCCAATATGCCTTGTGGAATATACACTAAATTATGCTAACAGATTCCTGCCGTAGGTAAACAGAGGAAACTAATTATCTATTGTTATGTTGTGGAAAAAGAATACACACACACACACACCCCTGCCGTGTCGCACTTGGTCTCAGCTAGGGTTGTGCTGGGTGGATTGGCAGGAATAATGCCGGGGTCGGTTCCGTTCATGTTAGATCACTTGGTTTCTAACATGGCCCGATCTCCGGAAGGGAACAGGCGTAGCAGGAGGTTTGCCAGCTTTAATGGAGAGGTGCTGCCGGTGTAGGACAGCAGACGTTCCTGTGTCCAGGGCTGAGCCCAACAAAGCCACAGTCTGTCTCCCAGGCTGTGGAGTCCAGGCAAGGCTTGGCGAGCTGAGAATCCAGCCACAAAGGCTCAGCAGGGCTCTTCCCTCTTCAGCAGGCAGCTGAAACCAGCACACGGGTCAGGAGCGAGTTTCTTGTAAATGGTTAGTGTCCATACAAAGAGGGACCGACAGTGCCGGTTAGAGCTAGGCAGAGCGCAGGGAGGGGCTGCCTACACTTCCCACTCGCAGCTCTGCTGGTGCACCTCATTCCTGACCAGTTCTCCCAGTACAGCGCTCAACACAGACGCCCCAGCACTGGCTTGGCACCCGCTGCTACGCTGGGCCTAGGCTCTCTGAGAGGAACCGGTTGTGCTGACGAGTAATCGAAGTGCTGTCGAGCTTTGTGCTATGAGCAAGCCTCCAATTTGTGTTTCTTTTCCTGGTAACCAAAGTCTGTGGTTAAATCACGTGTTATTCAGAACAAATAAGGGCCACGTTCTGGGGGCTCTCTTTGGCCTTGGTCCCCTTTCTTACCCCTACATCTGAATGGCCATTTCCTTTATCATAACCTGACAGGGAACCTGGCTTGACTGCAATAGCCTTTCCCCTCACAGATCTTTCTAGCTGACATTTTTCTGGACTTTCATTCTTTGTCCCGCTCTGGAAGCAGCTGGTGGGGGCCAGGGATATGCGGATTATTATTTAATGTGCGTTACTGTGGTAGTAGCTAAGGACCAGCCAAGGATGGGGCCCCAATGCACCGGGCATTGTGCAAACAGAGTAGAAGACAGTCTTTGCCCTGAAGAATAAATAACAGCCCTCTGGGGTGTGGCTAAGATGTGCATTCCCCAGGTTCTAGCTAGTCCCCTCGGGAGTCTTGTAAATGCAATATATAATCTTTATCCTTCAAAAATTCACTGCATGGTAATGAGTCACATTTCAGAAACTTCGTCCCCTCCAGCTTTCTACTTGACCTGATCTAACTACTAGCTGGGGACCACTCATCCCTCTCTTTCCTCACTGCAAACGGTGGTTTCCCTCAATCTGTTCGCTGTAGGGAATGATTCTTACCAATGTAGCAGGCAGATGGACGCGCCATGCTGCCTTGGCTATTACATAGCCAGGTGGTGTGATTGGTCACCCAAGTCACGTGGTATGGCATCTGTTCCCTGATTGGGTGTTGTAACTCTGATTAAACAGGAGCCTTGGGCGGTGGCTTCCCTCCCGGGAAGGTGGGGAGCATGTTACGGAGCTGCAGGCCCAAGGCAGTGTAAACCCTTCCTTGTCCCTTCATGCATTGGGGAGAGTGCCCTGTTTGGCGTTTACAAGGGGCTACACACAGCTTTACAGAGCGCTGGGCTCTTTCCCAAGGGAGGGGGAGGGACAGGCATCAACTGGATTCACTGGCTGCCTCATGGAGTTTGCTTCGGGGACAGTCTCCCCGAGTTCCTGCTGTGGCCGCTGAGACCAGCTCCCTGGTGCTGCTGCTTTCTCCAGGCACTTGGAAACCAAAGCTTTGATCTGGACTATTTCCCTGGCCGGTCACTGAATCTTGCCGGGCGGTTTGCTCTGGCAGTATCACTGAAAACCCAGTTTCTGTGGCAAAGCTCTTCCTCCTGAGCAGTGTGTAACCACACCCGGCCGAGGCCTCCAAGACATGGGAGTTAATTGTGTTCTGTCAATATCCTGGGGCATGTCAGCTGTGTCAGATTTAAAGCCAGGATGGGTGGGGGTGGGAATGCTCCTCCATTACTCACCCCGGCTGAATGAGGTTTCAGTTTTATTATCTCCTGAACTAGCCAGTGTCTGGAATGTTCTGATTGAAGCCATTTGAAAACATGACAACATCCTCAGGACAAGGGGTGGCTAATCTCTTGAAGCCAGAATGCATTAGCTACGTGCTGCGTACAGCGAGGAAAATGCAATTAACGCATTCCCGAGGACAGATGTCGTCCTACATAGGGGACACTGCAATGAAGGCATCTGCAGAAGCCTAATGAAAATAAATGATCAGTTTGAAATATTCCTCCAATCAATAACGGCGCCTAAGCTGCCCCCATTTCTTCCCCGTCCTCAGACACCTACATCTAATGACAGTCACTTTGACCAGCTGCATTGTGTGATTTATACAACAGAGGGCTTGGGATGGCTCAGAATAGCTGAACAGCTGTTTGGAAATGAATATGGAAGGTAACAATAAAATATAAGAACAGGGAGGTTTGCACAGAGCTCTGTCCCTGCTACCACCTGCCCAGCAGTCTTCCATTCCTCTGTCCCCCCTCTTCCCCACTTCCTAGCTAAGATCGCCATCACAGCAATGTTTGCCTTGTAACTGTGCAGAGAGAGTCATTCTGGGTGTGCTAAAGTCCTGCCTGATGCGTCACTCACAACAGCCCAGGCCTCCACTAGCTGGAGCGAGACGGGGTCCCTCCCGTGCCCCCATGGCTGAGCAAAGTCCCTGACAGACTGGACTGAATGAGCTGGGCTGTGCTCCCAGCCTGGGACTACCCCAGGACTCCACCCCACCACCGAGCCTGCCTCCCTTGCTCACGCAGGATGGATGGGACCCGTGTGTTGGGGGTGGAATCAGGCCTGATACATGGAGAAACGGGGACGTGGCAGCAAGCCTGCTCCTGAACATCCCCTTACGCAGTTATCATGACTAACATACAAACGGTGACCATAGGGTGGGAGCAGCTGGGCTGAGACTCAGGAGATCTGGGTTCTGTCCCTGCCTCTGCTGCAGACCTCTCGGGGTGACAGGCTGAATGCTTCCTACCCCCAAGGGGCAGAGGGGAGGAGGATAAAACCTGGGGATGATTGTGAGGTGCTCAGACACGATGGTCAGGTGGGTGCCTCGCTAGTCCTCCTTGCTGGCGGCCAGCACGAGACCAGCTCTCCACGCTGTCCCGCTCCACCTGTGCTTTGGAGATTACATGGTGCATCTGTCCAGAGGGGATTCACCTGGCTGGTGAATGAGAGCTGGAGTGCTGGCAAGTGGGCCAAAGGTGCAGTCGGGAAGTTTGGCATGACCAAGCGCTGCTCAGAACTATTCCACCGCTTCTCGGCCGCAGGCCTTCCAGGACTCTGTTCTTTTTCATTAGAGCGGATGGAAAAATGGGGGCAGGAGCAGGGGTTGTCCATGTTTCCCTTTGTAAACCATGAGCAGCCTATTTCCGCACATCGGGGGGCGGGACGTGGGAACTGTCCCCAGAGGGGCTGAGAGGTTGCTTGGTTTGCATGAAGCCCGGTCATTCTGGGCCTCTGGCAATGGGAGGAATCAATGAAGAAGTGGAGCTGAAGTGTGATGTCTGTGCAGGCCGGCTTCCATTTCAGCACTTTATGTGCAGTGGTTCTCAAAGTCAGGCCGCTGCTTGTTCAGGGAAAGCCCCTGGTGGGCCGGGCCGGTTTGTTTACCTGCCGCGTCCGTAGGTCCAGACGATCGCGGCTCCCACTGGCTGCGGTTCGCTGCTCCAGGCCAATGGGGGCTGCAGGAAGCAGCGCGGGCTGAGGGATGTGCTGGCCGCCCTTCCCGCAGCCCCCATTGGCCTGGAGCGGCGAACTACGGCCAGTGGGAGCCGCGATCGGCCGAACCTGCGGACGCGGCAGGTAAACAAACCAGCCCGGCCCGCCAGGGGCTTTCCCTGAACAAGTGGTGGCCCTAGTTTGAGAACCACTGCTTTATGGGATAACGTGATGCTGGAGGCAGCGGAAGGTGCATTAGGGTGTAGTTCACATTGAGTGAGTCTGAATCAGGGGAGTTTCTCCCAGGGCCTATTTTGCTGAAGGAATAAGGGTGCTGAGTTTTGGTGCTGCCTCTAGGCTGTAGTCTCAGGTCTTACTGCCAACTGGCCCTGCAGATAGTCTGTTACCCTCATGAACAATGAGGAGACCTCACAGCTGCGAGATCTGTGCATGTGCAGCATGGAGGCATGAGGTGTATAAGTACCGTGTGTGCTGAAGATTCAGGTTCCTTGAAACAAGTGTTGCCTGTTTGGGGTGATGTCATGGAGGGTTATGGTAACCCACCCTCTGCAGTCTATATTTATAAACTACCCCCTTGGAATGAAATCTGCGGGTGGCATCTGTGTGGCTGCCGGTGGCTGTAGGACGGGAATGGGGGATGCTCCCTGGCTGTCTGATCAGTGCGGGGCCTGACGCTGACTCTCAGGTTGCTCAGGGTGAGAGTGTTGGGGTGAAATCCTCATGCTCCCTTGCAAAGCTTGAGTAACTGGACTTTGTGCAGCAGACTGGAGGCGGAACATAAACCAGCCCAGCCTCCCCATGGTGGCTGTTATGACAGCCCACAGAGACACTGTGAGCTGTCTGGGCCAGCGACTGTCATTTATTATACGGGTGTATCTGTATGAATCTAGCACTGTGGGGCTCTGCTTTGGCTGAGGTCTCTGGCTGCTGCCTTGCTATAAACAAGGAAGGCCCTAGTGAGCAAGGCCTGCTGCCTGCCCGTGCTTGTGGAGGAGACTGCTGAAGTTGTAATTGTGTCCCGACCTAACCTGACAGCAGTTGAGTTCCCGCAGGCCTTGGGGGGTCGGCTCCAAGCTCTCTGAGGTGGGCTCTGTGCCTTCCCCATACACTTGCGGCTGTAAGTGGAGCCTCTGCCATTGTATGGTGGCAAGACGTAGGATGCTAAGCAGAAGCTGCGCTGCAGGAGGAGAGAAATGTCTGACCTACATGTTCTCCGCAGGTATAAACCAGAAACTCTATCCCAGCCAAGACTGCTCTGCCAATGGACTCCAACTGCAAAGCCGGCCCCATGTTCTAACTCTCCTTCCCACACATGCCACAACCATGACTTCCCTTCGGTCAAATGTCCAGGCAGGATTGCAGCTCACTTCCAGCTGAGCTTTGAGACACCAGCCAGATACAGCCAGCTCAGCCCCGGCGAGCACTCAGCTGAAATGAAGTTTACCAAATATAGTTGATTGCATGAGCATCTCGGCGACAGCTGTGATCAGAGCAAAAGGCCATGCACCAAAATCCATCCTGGTGACATGTCACTTTAGGATATTTCCCCTGTGATTAAAGTGCCATCACCTCTTTATTTTCTGCATGTGCTGAGGGCTGAGCCAGTCTGATTACATCCCCCACTGATAGGGCTGAAAAATCAGCACCATGCACAGATCAGACACTTCCAATCAACCCTTCTATCTCTGTGCAAGGGGGGGAAATGTTCCTCACCACCAGTTTGACAAGAAACAGTAACTTCTCTCTCTCTGAAATTATATTTTATGGCTTTCTTCTCTAACTAAACTGCATCCTGCTTTAAAATAAAATCCCGTATGCTGCTGTCTTGTAACCAGTGCTCCTGTTTTTAAGATGAAATCAGAAAAGAACATAGTAATCCCTCTGTGCAGGTAGATATCAATGCATGGGAGTCGTCCGGCATGCCTGCTTACTGTGTGTAATATTCAAAGCTCTCAAACTTTCCCTGTGATTTTTTTTCCTTTTCATTCCCAGTTCCTCACTGACAAGAGAAGTCTGACAAAATTTTGATCTGAGCCTATACATCCTCTTTATCCTTTTTCATCCTTTGGCACTGCTTTAAAAGCCACCATGTACTAATCCACTGCAGACCCACATCAAAATACATTCTTTTCCACACTGACACCACTAATAAATGTCAAGCAGATAGACTGCACCTCATCCGATGTTTATTCCATGAATCTCTGTGCTGAAATTGCACGGAGTACAGTTGAGCCTGTATATATTTATCCAGTGATCAAGACTTCTTAGATGAGAAGTGAGATGTAGGAAAATTCCTCCTTTGCATTCTGAAGTGACTGATATAAACAGCTGAATGATTCATAATCAATAGACTGCTTACAAAACACAACCCCTATTACAAATTCACGCGTGCCCAAAGGGGCTGCTATCCTGGGTGGTGCAGTCTCTATTTGTTTTCATAGATTAAGCTCATGGAAACCTAAGCCGTTTAGTTCTAGGAAATTATTTTCCTGTGATGTCGCATTAGTAATCTTGGCCCAAATTAATTTATTTTGATTTTTGCTTCTCTGCAATAATACCGCACCCATCCAACACTGTGGACACCCTTTAAAATACACAAAGAAATAAACAGGCCATCGGTTACTCCAGCTCACATAAAGCAGTTACAACATGGATATAACAAAGTGACAAACTCCCACCTTGTCACAAACTCAGCCTATAACAGTCTGTGGGGAAAGCAAGCGAACCAGAAATCGATGCCTGTTTGCAGAGGGGCGTCGTGTGGATCTTACTATTTATCACTTTTATTGGTCTTCCGCCCCCAAGTGCCTGTAATCTAAGGATCTCCATTCCCGCTGCCCTTCAACGGGATGCTGGGGGTTATTCCAAGACACTGTTAGACGCCTGCTTCCCTCCCCCAACATACATACACCATCCCTCCCTCCCTCCCTTCACCCCCTGCGGCACAAGCGCCTCGCTCCTCTTTGTCCCAACATAGCAAGGGTTGAGTGTTAATAAAAACCTACTGTCCTGGCCACTCCCTCCTAAAGAGGGTTACAGAGAAATCACTTGTGCGCAGCTTCCTGGAGCCACGGCGCAAGAATCTACCCAGAAACAGCAAACAGCTGGGAAGTCCCTTGGTGCCTTCTGGGTATGAACGTCAAGAATGTCTAGCTCGATACAGCAGCCTGACAGCAGGGCAGGGCTGTGCTCTGCTTGGGTCCAGGCAGGATTCAGTGCTGCTGCTGGCTTGGCTCCAGGAGCCAGCATCCTTTCCAGGCCTAGCACAGAATCTGTGTGTAACTAAAGCCCTCGGCAGACATGGTGCCCACGGTGCAGCTATCAGGGGAGAAAGCTGTGTCTTTCCAAGTGTTTCTGCTCCATGTTATTCAACACGTCACACTCGCACACACACGCGCACACACACACACACACACACACGCACACACACTGTCCAAAGAGCTCTTGCATTCTCCCTGTTTTTCTTGGGCTCACAGAGCAACAGCCCAGGCCATCAGCTAAGCCTACTCCCCCCTCCCCAAGGAAAAAAACCTCCGCAGAGCATCTCCAAGGTCATTTCATACCTCATCCATTGAGTGAATGGGGTGTAACCGAGCTCCCTGCTCCTGTAGGTTCGCTGGGCAGCGCCGTTGTGTTAGAAGTAACAGAGTGGGATCATGCACACTGTCCTTTGCAGTTATCAGTGCCTGTTTCAAACCACCGTGCTCAGCTCAGGACATTTATTTCTCAAGAGCCACCCAGCTGAGACCCAGCGCAGCCTCCGAGAGCGGAGTCCCAGCTCCTCAGCCGCATCCTGCCTGATCCCAAGGGCTGGGCTGGGCAGTCGGTATCATGGCAAGAGGCTATGTCTGTGCCCCTGTCACGAGCAGGCCAAGCCTGGCCAGGCTGCAGTGGGGGAGGGCAGAATGCCCAGAACGTGCCTGGCAATCCAGTCCCCAGCAAACGCTGAGAGTGCGTCTGTCTGGGGAGGAGCACCAGAAGCTGCCTGCCAAGGAAGCAGCTCAGTTCCATCTGCCAGGCCTGGCAGAGGGTCCGGGGTGAGTGTGCAAAGCAGGGCCTGCTGCTCGGTGACCGGGGAGAGCGCCAGGGCTGGCCTGCCCCGCAGGGACATTGGGCAATGCCTGAGGCTGTTACCCAGCACCCGCCCTGGCAGGTCCTGCCTGTTCTCAGCAGGAAAAGACCTTGTGCCAAGAGCTGTCGCCCTGCCCATAAGAACAGGGAGAGGCCATCTGCAGTCTTGTCGTAATCCCTCCATCCTGCCCGCTCCAGCAGCGGCAAAGCCAGGTGCCTCCTCAGCTCCTTTGCTATGATTTACTCTTTGCAGTATGCTGGGGCGAGAGGCCCCGTTGCACGGGCCCTGTGCGGACACCTAATCAGGGCCAGTCCCTGACCCAAAGAGCTGACAGGCTAAGGGGCAGGGCAGACACAGGTGGGAGAAAGTATTTCGCCCCATTTCATGCAGGGGAAAGCGACAAGGCTGTGGTCACACAAGGAGTCCGTGGCAGAGCTGAGACTAGATGCCAGTTCTCCGGAGCCGCCAGCCAGTGCCGCCTCCAGAAGGCCAAGCTGCCTTTCACGGCCTGCTCTCCCATCCAGTCGCCCTCCCTGGCAAGGTGGCAGCGTCACTCCTTAGCAGGGTTACATCCAGCTGAATTCAGCTGCCACGCCCACTGGGCAGACCCAAGGCGTTCAGCGGTTGCAAAGATCCTCTCTCACAATGGGCCCTGAGCTCCAGCTCCAAGCCCCAGCCAAGCTCCTGCATGTTGGGTCAGGCCTGTGTTAACCCAGCCTTGCCCTGGCGGAGGGTGACGCCTGGGGAAGTGGGCCCGGGGGACGGGGGGGAGAGGCAGCAGCTGTCGCTTGGTGCACGTCTGGGTGAGCATGACTGGAGAACACGTTCCTCTCCCTTTGTTATTCCCAATGCCCTGCTGTAAGGCCTGCTCCCCTCCCTGCAGAGCGCATGGCCAGGATTTGGGTCTGAGCTGTGAGGGATTCGGTGAGTGGGGGAAGGGAGCTGCAGCTAGCCAAGGGCATCCAGCAGGAATGGCAGGGCTGAATATTCCTAGATACTCCAGCAAGCACCAAGGGAAACGTTTCCCCCGACACTGAGCAGCGTCACGCGCCCGGTGTAAATCATGGTTAATGCCAAGAAAACCCAGCCTGCCTAGTCTGGGCTGTTTGGTTCAGGTTCGTATCCCTCTGTCACCCCACAATATTGTACATGAAGCAATGTGACGAATATCTGTCACTGGTGGTTCCTTCTGTCTCCCCCAGGAACAGCTGTGTGCTGCGCTGTGGTTTGTTTGGGTAGGGATTTAAAACCCGGTGCTCAGCGTTCATTAAAGACAGCTGGTTGGAGAAACATGCCTGGCACTTGCAGTAGGAGGTTTGGGATCATCCTTCATTCCCGCAGGCATTTGTTCCAGAGCCCCCAAGAAAGTTCTGCCTCGGAGTCTGCTCAAGCTCCTGTCGGCGTCTACAAATATATTCCAGCCTCCCCATCCCCCACCTTGGCTGTATGAAAACCACCTCCAAGGGAGGCCCTGTGTTCCAAGCCCTTTGGCGCTGCTGGCCCAGCAGCCACGCTGAAAATGAAGATGCTGTTAAACTTTGCCCTCCTGTCCCTTTCTCCATAGCGATCTGGGAAATGCTGGCATTTGAGGCAAGTTCTGATCACGCTCTGTGCAAACATAGCCTGCAATTTGTTCCAGCTTGGAAATTACTAAGTAATTGTCTGGGTGGGGGGGTCCTTTCTGGGCTAGGTATGGCTACATTGCAATAAAAGACCCTTGGCTGGCCCAGGTCAGCTGACTCATGCTAGCAGGGCCCCCACGAGGTGGGAGGGTCCCAGAGCCCTGGCTCTGAACACCTCCACTGCCCCACGAGCCTGGGCCAGCCTCGGCCGTGTGGCGAGTCTGGTACTGCAGAGCAGCTGTACCCTTAGTGCAAAGATTATACAAGCAGGCGATTAATTTTTTTTTAGAGTGACTTCATGCTCGCTGATTCGGGTGGGGATTGTTTAAAAATAAATTGCCATTCAAAAATGTTCTGTTTTTACATGCTGACTGTTAAATTGTTCATCAAATCTCCCCTCGTTAATTATCCTGTTTTACAGGAGACCATAACAGCGGGATGCACTAAAGCCTAATTTAGTTCTTCGTTCATGGTTAAAATACCTTGAACAATTTACTCTCCCACTTACACATGTTGTATAGAATGCAGGGATTGTACCCGGTGGCTGTACTGTAATATTCATGTGCAAGTGCAGAGAATTATCTTTCCACGTCTGTCTCTAATTCACCACCTTCTCCTGGCATCGCCCTTTTTTGTGACTAAAATGAAATGTATAAAAACAAATGAAAGCTCCCGAGACATGAAATGCCAGAGCCCGTGTCACGACACAATGCTAATGCTGAGGAATCCAGCAGCTAAAGTGAAGGGGTCTTGAAGCCAGGAGCAAAGCACTCCTCAGGATTGAGCACACATGACCCCAGGTACTCACCTCCTGCTGACTTACAAAAAACAGGCCCATAATTTCTCTGGCAACCTTTATTCAGCCATATTGCTTATCTGTAGGGCCAGATTCTCAGCTGCTGTAAATTGGCATATCTCCATTGAAGTTAATGGAGCTGCACTGATTTTCACCAGCTAAGGACCTGGTAAATTGTCTAGTCCTCTTTTACTCATTGTACTTGAATGTACAATACTGACTCTGTTATTTTGAGCGATGCCGTATTCATGCAGAGTGCCCAGCGTGGCACAGCTCGTGTTGTGGCAGACACCCCAGCAAAGGCAGCGCTGTGTGTATGGATTGGATTGGGGTTTTTCCATTGTGTCTGTAACATGTACTTGGGTAGCGATGTCTTTCCCTCCCTTCTGCAGCCCCACCCATGTTATAAATAGTAATTAAAAACATCCACTTCTGCAAGTTGCTGGCAAAAGTAATATGTATTAAATGGCCATTGTGTGGCAGACTGTAAATTGACAGTGATGGGTCTGTTCAGAGAAGAAAGTTTATTTTCAGAAGTTTGATTCATTATGGCCACATCACATTTTGACAGCATGCGATGTGACGTTTGACACATCACATTTCCATGCAAGGCAATGTAACAATTTAATGTACAACTCTGCTTTATACAGCAACACAATGTGTCAACATCTGAAAACAAATTTGAAAACAGCTGAGATCCACCCCAATCTTACCAGGCAACACAATTAATACATCCTAAAGATGAAAATGTAACAGACCCTTGGAAAACCTTCTTTCTTCTTTGCAGACAAATGCAGCAGTTCTCATAGCGCTTTAGAAAACAAGATTCAGACATCACCAATTTAGACATAAACCCGAGGACCTGGCCCAAGTGCAGACATTAAACATACCATCACATATTTTAACAGAAAATGGAAAACTTTCAGGAAGCTGTAAAACTGCTATGTTTCAAATGGTCTGCCCCACTGAGACTGCTGTCCTCAGGGCACCCCTGGCTTGGCTAACAAATACAAAGGGCCAAATTCCGCCCTGCTGGAAAGTGGTTGAGTGGACCAGTGACCAGGCACTGGACTGTACTCAGGAGATCTGGAGTGCAGCTCTGCCACTGCTTGGCTTTGTGACTCTGGGTGAGTCTGTTCTCTCTTACTGGCTAGACAGGCAAATCTCACCTATGTGACGGTGGAAGGACCTTCAGTTGGTGGGTGAAATTATTAATTCTGTGTACCAAGGAGAGAGATTCAAAGCCTACCCTTGTGCACCCCCGGAGCCCCAGGATCTCTCTTGGGCAGTTGAGTGGGGTTGCTTTCTTATTGTTTTGCCAAAAGCTATTTTAATGCGAGCAACTGCATTTCCCTACCCTGACTAATAGACTGTGGAGATCAAAGGGATCTTCCCAAATGGCAGGTATTTGGTGAGTCCCTTCCTCTTAGGCATGACATTTTGCCACGTGTTTCTAATGTGATGAGTGAAGTGTATGGGCTACACCACTGCAATGGCCGTTCTGCATTCCGGTCAATTCCAGCACGAACGTCCCTCGCTGGTAATGTCAGGACTGAGACTTCCAAGGCTACAAATGAGAAGGGCTCAGGACGTGTCTTGTGTGGCTGAGGAAAGCTGGGGAGTTGCATAACATGCTTCAGCCTCCCGAAAAGGCCATGTCTGATCTGGCTCATGTGATTTCCTCTCCCAGCAGGGCACATGCTGAATCAGTCCTGCGATATTTTCATTCATGGAGAGTGCGAGGGGACGCCAAAACCACAGCTGCTGTTTGAAACGACTACAGCTTACTGTGCCGCGTTGGAGGGGCTTCCCGCAGTCTAGATGCTAGCGTTGCCCAGCCACAGGATATGGTGGGAAATTGAACATGGAATTATTCTGGCAGGACTAGGACTTCAGCAGATCTGATGTCTTCGTTACCAGTCCCTTGAGCCACAGCTGGAAGACCATCAGAGTTCTTGTAACTTGTCAAGTTAACGACCTTCTTAACATACATGTGTATTTGCAACCTGACGACTTTAGACTGCAGCTCATGGGCTTTTCCTACCTACATTCCTCTTTTTTTGCCAGTGTACTTGGGATGGTGCCATTGCGCAGTTACTGGAGAGGGAGTGAGCAAACGTGTGTGTGACCCTGCTGTACCTGTACTGCACAAACCCCAGAGACCTGAAAGGGGAGAGTGTTCCCGTCCTGGTTGCCAGCCTGAGCCTCACATCTGCAGGGCAAGGTTAGAGCAGCAATAAATTAACACAACTAAACCAATAGCAGGCACAACGTGATAGCTGTCCAGAGTCAGTTTCACACTCACAGTATTACACACACACACACACCACGCAGCCGGTACAATCGCATCCTCCCCTAGGGCTGGCGCTTCACCCCAACAGGAACTTTTAGGTGTGTGAACAAACTCCTGACCCACACTCCACGCAGTCAGGGTAGCTGGTAGGTCAGGGGCCCCACATACCTGCTGGGTGATGGACTATAGCCTGGAAGAGCCGACATTCGAGTTCAGACTGTACTATACAGGCATATCGACTTCTGAATGAGATAACAAAGGCAGCTGCATCATAGCCTGAGCATCACTAACATCAAGCGTGTACACACACCCACACAAAGAAATTGCTTCAGAGCTCCTGGTTATGAGTTCATGCAGAGGGAATAACTCTGTTGCTCTTGCTCACATGAGCCATTGTAATAAATTCTACTTCTCCCCGCAGAAACTGCATTATATCTTCACTTAATTTAACTCTGTCCAGAAACAGGCACAATGAATGCAATCTGGGTCCCAGAGTCTATTCTTCTCAGGAGATGTACAGTATTGCCAATTTACATACCACTTACCCTGGGACGTTGATATTTACAGCCTCCAATGGCTATTTATTCAGAGGTGCAATTGCCATCGGTCCAGAGCACCTACATCTCACAAAAAGCATTTTCATTGCCCCATCAATCTCGCCTCTTCCTGAGGTTTAATAGGATTCGCTTAAAAATATTTAACAGAATAAAACCGCCATGACTGAATATCATTCCCTGCACCGCCTTGAAATACGAACCGCGAGCGTATCTCAGCACTGGGCCTGCAGCTCCGGCTGCCCTTTGCTTCGCACGGTTAGCTCCTCTGGCCCTGTTGGCCCTGGGTCTTTGGAAGCCGTTACCTCGAGATAGGTGTGAGTCTCTCATTAATTCCTGCCCAGCTGTCCTGGTGAGATGCTGAGCACCTGCCCTGCTTCTCCTCCTCCAGCAGTGAATGCATCTATCAGGGGCTCACCCCTCCCCTCCCCTGCCATGCACAATAACCTCTACTCATGGGGGTTTGACTGAACATCTGGCTGCAAAGGGGAGGGCTCTCTGGATAACCAAGGCATGGTTGGCAGAGGCTGGGCCCAAAGCCTGAGTGAGGGGCTGGCATTCAAGGGCAGATGCTGGCTGCTGCAGAACTGCTCTGGAACTGAATAGCTGATCGATCAGGTACCAGCAGCTGGGTTTTGTAGGTCCCAGTAAAAGCAGCTGCTGATGCAAATGGCTGCCTCTGCGCCGCTCTTTACCGCCACGCTTGGCTTAGCTCTGGCTTTTACCATCTCAGAGACACTGCCAAAGTGCAGTGCCTGCTTCTTGTGCACTGGCCGTAGTGCGCTGCACCAGGGTTTGAATCCCAAAAGGGGATATGCCTGCACTGCGCTTGGGGGGCGGGGTGGAGGGTGATACTATGGGCACAGGCTGCAGGGCTGCCTCATACAGAGCCCGGCGTTCGGGGAACCCTTGGAGGCTCCTCACTCCTCCTGAGCAACTGCTGCTGGGGAAGGGGGAGGATCCGAGGTCACAGCCTGGCAGAACTTTGCTGTCTGAGGTTCTGCCAAGCTGTGGCGAGTGACGCAGCGTCAATGAGCCAGTTCCTACGCGTCACTCAGTCCTAGGGGTCTGTTTGGTCCCCACGCCGCAGGGGAGGCAGCCTGCTATCGAACGCCAGCTAGCCCAGGCACAGGCTCCAACGGGGGAAGCAGCAGCAAGAGTGGGCATCACTAAAGCAAAAGATTACTCCACGCAAAACCTGAATTGCCTGGTTGTAAATTCATCCTGGAAACGTGCAGGATTGCACAGCAGTGACTCCAGAACGTATGATCTGCGATTCTAACTCCGATACGAGACTGCTGCTTTAGTTCAAGTCCACTATGGAATTTAAATACTGTGCAACTTAATGGAGACATTTATGATTGTACATAAAGCAGTGAACTGCTCTCCTATTATGCCATACGGGGACTGTATTCACATTTGGCTGTGTGCTGTCTGGCCATAAAACCACTGGAAGATGAGGTTTATCTTCGGAGCATGCTGAGCAGGATGTCTACCCAGCCAGCCCCATGCTGCGTAAGGGCTGCACTCCGCTACGCACGGGCTACCGCTCCCCTCACGCCGCACTGAACGATCAGGCAAGCCCCAAAACACTGATACTTGTGTCTAAATTAGGCTGCACCGCTGAAAACTGCTCATCCCTTTAACTGCTCATCAGAGGACGCCAGCTTTGCAATCCTGAGTCGACATTTTTAATGCCATGTGGTGATTGTGATGTGTGTGTAGCAGCCTGGGAGGAAGGAAAAGTACAGGAAACTGCTACAAGCTTCCCCTCCCCCAGCTCTGATACTGCCCTTCAGCCCTGTTTTGTGAGCTGGGCTGCAGAGGGAAGGAGCTCGCTGATGTAATGTCTCCACTGCTCCTCCTCCATCGAGCAGTTGCTTTGGCTTGTGGTTCAATATGCAATATGACAACGGGTTTTATTCTAGAGCGCACGGGATGGCTAGAACTTGGACCCCCTCGTCTCCCAGTGGTGCTGCTGCCCTTGTGACCAGACAATGCATGAGAATGAGTTGCTGTGTCAAAGCCACAGTCTCCTGGGCAAGGGCCCCAGTCTTCAGGGTAGGGACCAAGTGTGCTACGGGGGGGAGAATGGAGAGGAGGTGGAGGACGCTGCTATGTAGCCCACTGGCACGAACACAGACTCCAAGCCTGCCGCAGCATTAACAACCTCTGCCTCTCTGCACGCCCAGCCGGCACGAAGCCGGGGGGCACAAAATGTCTGAGCCTGAAAACAAACCAGCCAAGTGGGGGTTGGACATGGTGAGCTGGGGAAAGGGCACAGCTCGGCCGGCGGAGAGAAGGGGCAGGACTAGGCCATAGAGAGAGCAGCAGACAGTAAAGCCTGCAAGGCCAGTGTCTTTGCCACGCTAAGGAAAGCTGCTGCTGCTCCCCCCAAAGGCTTTAGTCCAGGGGAGAGGCTGGGTCAGTTTCCTGGGGGCCTAGGGCTCAGCTCTCCCCAGGCGGCCATTCCCGTGCGATGCGCCCAGGCAGGCCAGGCCCCGGCTGTTGGCCCTGCTGTTTACAGCTCCGGTGCTGGTTCTGCAGTGTTGCATTGCGCTTCTGGCAGGGCTGAGCCCTAACATTCTGGGCCTGTTAATAAATCAGGGGCTCCTAAAGGTCATTTTTAATTATGGCCCGTAAATTAGATGCTGCTTTTTAAAAATGTGGACTGACGAGCTGTCTTATCTCTGCTTTTATTAAAGCCTATAAATAACCCACTGTGCCTCTCCTCTGCTCCCCTTGTCACCGGAGATATATTGCTGGCTTCCACACGCGTCTTTATTACAGCTCAGTGCACCCCAGGGAGCCTGTGCTCCTGGCGGCATCACTGGGCTCATTATGCAGCAGATTGTTGTAATTCAACAAAAAATAAGGCCTTGAACAAACAGAAACAAGGTCCTCGAGCTGGGTCGGTGTAACAGAGCCCATGCCACCACGCCCGCCAGCTGCACGACCCACCCTCCCTCCCCCGGTGCCGTCAACTGCAGCCTCATTCCCATTCTGCGGCTGGCTTTTGTTCCCAGCCATTCACAGCCGCTCCGCTGCCCTGCCCTGGCGGCTGTGTGTGGCAGTGATAACGGCCTCCCTTTGTTGGAGGTGGAAGATGCTTTTCAAGCTCATTGTGATAAAACCTCATTTCTAATTGTGCAGTTAAACAGCTCCTGTGCTCGAAGGGCATCTCCCGCTGCCCGGCTTATTGTCAACCATCAGTAGGAAATGGCAAGACACCCAAGGCTACCTCTGCCCTGGATAGCGCAGATGCTCTGTGCACTAGCTCCCCTGCAAAGGCCACCTGCCCCCCTGCAAAGGCCACCTGCCCTGGGATGGACATTGCAACACCAGATGAGCCCCAAAGAGTCACTTCAGACTTGGCCTCCACTGGCTGCTTCATCCAGCAAGGCCAAGGGCCCCCCCTCTCGCCCAGCCAGCAGAGATCCCGGCTGTGCACAGAGCCTGCAGGGCAGGGAGAAGCAGTCGCATGGCCCTGGTGCTAACACCATGGAGCTACGTGTTAATCGGGAACACGTCTGCAGTGGCTCCCAAATGACACTTCTTCAGGGACGTTGCTTTGTTCGCTCAGAGAGGACCCATCTGCAGGGAGAGCTGCAGGGGTAATTTTTTTTTAAACCTACTCTCTGCTTCCCATCATGCCATGGGTTTGATCATTGGTCTGGGAGCCAGCATGCTGCAGGCCTGGGCATTGACCAGGTGTGTGTTGTCAGTGCACAGCCTGGTCCCTCTTGGCAGTGTCACAATGGAAGCAGAGAGCACGAAGCTTCATTCACGAGCCAAATGTAGTTAGCAGCTTGAAAGCTGGCCGTAAAGAAAGCTCCGAAGTATTAGCTACTGCCCCCCACCCCAGAGCCACAGAGCAGGGGCGAAGGGGGGGGGGGGGCTGGAAAGCACTGGCTAGGATCCAGCGAGTGACGCGCTCGCTTCATTAGCATGGAGATGCTGGGAGATTAATACCAATAGGAAAGACGCAGCCATTTCCGTGACACTCGCATTGACAAATCGCTGATTAGGATGATGGATGGTGCCGGATCTTCATGATAATTAGCAATTGTTATGCTCCCTCCAGACCTGGGCGCTTGTTAATAGTCCCCAGAATCACGTCTCCTTCTATCCTGTCCCCTTACAGGGCTGCTTCCCAGGGGCCAACTCGAGTGACCTTTGTGTGGAACTCTTCCTTGTCCCCACAGGGACCGAGCGAGCCACAAACCGCGAGCGCAGCCAAGGAGCCGCGGCGACAGCTCTTCCAGAGCCTGCAAGCCCAGCCCTCCTCCAGTGCCTTGTAAAACGCAGCCTGCCCTCACTGCGTGCGCTCTCCTGCCGTGGCCCCAGGGAGACAGGCGGGGTAATCTGACCAGCCCCATCCCTGCCTTCTGGGAGCCAGGGGCCCGGCTGTCCACATTCATCACTGCTCATTTCCAAGGGGCTCTGCTACTCAAACAGGCCTAGGCGTGTGGTGTTGCAGCAAGATTAGGAGGAAGAAGCCCATTTCCTGTACTTCCGTGCGGGGTGGGGTGGGGGGGTGTTCCGTCAGGGAGACCAGCTGAGTTCCTTCTTTGGGAGCAGGTGTATCTCCCCCCCCCCCCCCCGCCGCCTCTTTTTGTCAGCTTTGTGGAAGAGCTTGGCCTGTGTTCTAAGGCCATTCCCACCTCCCCCAGAAACCCCCCCATGGTTCTGGGCAGCTGGCAGCAAGCTCTGTGCCCTGCTCGTGTTTAAAAGTGAATGTTCCCCAGAATGGTGACTCAGCCACACTGCCAGGTATAGAGCAACAATCGCAGCCAAGAGCCCGGGACAGTCCCGCCGACAGACCACGTCCAGCCCGGGCAGAGACGGTACCTGTGTGTGCCGCCCGAGAGCAACGGAGCTGGGCCTCCAGGGGCTACTGCAATGAACACGATACAGCAGAACGGTGCAATGGAAACCCCATGGTTTGCCCTTCCTCCGCTTTGCAGATCTTCGGCCTGGCTCTTGTTGTCTCATGCTCGAAGCATTTGCATTTGCCTGGGCATTTAATCTTGATTGATCAGGAATCTCAGCGGCTGCAACCACAGCATTTCTCTTCCTCATCGTTTATCATTTTTCTGAGGACGTTTCTACTGTATCTTTAACATTTTCAAGTAACTTGTTTTTTGTCCCGGTTTCCTGTGAATTCCAGGACTTGACAGGGAAACCGAGTTAGGAAATCAATGATGCATCTGGAATAAATAAAACTGTCACAGAGGGAAGAACCACAGAACACACTTTTACAATATTCTGGTCACATGCAGGGTGACCTGGGGCAAGGTCCTTCCCTTTCACCCTTTACCTGTCCATGGGACAGGGTCTGTCTGGGCCCCTCCCACCAGTATGGGGCCCTGAGCTCCGCTGGGGCCTCTAGGCTCCATTGTACTGCACATAAGACTCATTATTTAATAATAGCAACAATAATTCCGCCTTTGGGAAGTGAAATTCCAAACTCCCTTCTGTTGCCAGGTGTCCAACAGACTGTCCCTGCAACAATGGTCCAGTTCTGCAGCATGCTCTGCTGGTGTCAGGAGGTCCATACAGCGATGCTGGTTTCCCTAGCTGAAGAGCTGTGCCTCACCTGGAAACTGAAGACACCTTTTTCTGGATACGAGAACGTGATTTAGTCAAGCTGGTGTGTGTGGCAATGAAACAATTACAGTCTGGTTAACGCCTCCGCACAAACCATGGAGCTGGTGCATCAGATTCTGTACAGGGGGAGAACTGAGGCACAGGGAGGTTAAGGGACTTGCCCAATGTCACACAGGGACTCTGTGGCAGAACTGGGACTTGAACCCACTTCACCAGAACCCCAGTCCAGGGCACAAGACCAGCCTGCATCTCTCTGTTTGGACTGGAACTTGTCCTTCCACAGCCAAGCCACATGCCCACAAGGACAATTTTTCCAGCCTTTGCTCCAGGTGGAAGAGGTGACAGACATTTATTTCACCCCCCCACTCCCCTTACTGCAGGGAACCCCCATTTCTGCTCCTGCAGCACAGCCCACTCTGACTGAGAGGACTCCTCTTCCTGCCTTTCTCTGCGTGGCCGAGAGCACATGGACCATTCAGTAAAGCCCAGCACGTGAGCGTGTGCGGAGCCACCATCCCGGCAAATTACTCTGCTTGTTAGGATGATCAGGTTGTACGGTCCATTTGCGGAAGTGGCGGGGGAAGTACAACTTACCCATATAATTGCCCATGGCTCATTACAGGTTTTGTACTAAGGCAGCATGCCTTGGAACGGGTCAAATGCCGGTCATGGGACAGGCCCAGCAAGTCCAGAAACTTAGGCAAATGTCCCTGTTTGTTGCAATTGGCCAATTAACAAGCTGGAACTTCAAAGACAGGGCAGTTCACCTCCAGCTAACGGGTTAATAGATTCTCATTGTGAAAATATCACAGCGCCTTTCTGGACAATGATTATTAATGAGGCCATAAAGCCAGTGATAATGGCTCAGGTAATTGCTAGTAACTTACTGTGAGTGCTGATTAGGAACTGGAGCTGGGGGTTTCCCATTGTGAGGAAGTTATGACAAGGGAGAGGCTGGCCTGGCTCCTCTCTCTGCCTCCTTGGCCACTGAGTGAGAGGAGTTCACAGCGCTCCATGCAGAGCAAGGCCGAGGGTCAGTGGCAATAACGCTGGGCAATGCCCTTCGAGAGGAGACCTCCTGGCAGGTTCACCTGGGTACCCTGGTCAGCAGTCCTGGCTGAGCGTGTTGGGCCCTCATCCCCCTGTGAGCCGACTCCACGAAGGAGCGAGCAGAGGGCAACAGTTGCAGGGCCCTAGGGGCCACTTCATGGAGTTTAAGGCAGAAGGGACCATTCGTCCAACTACTCTGATCTCCTGCTTAGCGACCCAGTCACCCCGGCACTGAGCCCAGGGACTCGTCTCTGACTAACGCCTCTTCCAGAAAGGCCGCCGGACCCGGCTGCCTAGTGTCCGCTGAAGCAGGCAGGCGTCCCCCTCCGGGAGGCCCCCACCTGGCTGACCAGCTCTGCTCCCCAGCCAGTCTGCTGCAGCCACTTTTCCAGTTTGTTTGGGCCAATCGCTGACATTGCCCAGTTCTGCTGCAGTCCAAAGGGCTCCCTGTGTCCAGCAGCTTTGATCCTAGCGGCAGTTTAACACTCGGGGAAAGCTCACGTCAGCTTTGTTGTTTTATTTTTTTAAGCAAATCTCTGTTAAAGAGACGGGGAAGCTGGTTGCCCGACGACTTGCATTTTGGAGACCGTATAAGGCGAGAAATCTGAGTCTTTCCTTCGTTTTCCTTTATACACAGAAAACTGCAGAGTTGATTCCAGCTCGCAGCGAGAACAGCACATCGGGAAGGAGAATCCATTGCCTTCAGTGCTGGGCCTGGGCACGGCCAGATGCTGCAGGGCCAGACATTCGTTTTGATCAGTAACACTCAATACATATATCAAAAAATCCTCCCGGAGCAGGTGGCACCTGTAAACTGCCAAGTCCTCCCCTGACTAACCTGTGGTGCACCTTGTATTTTACTGTCATCTCTGCCATAACGGCTTATCGATCCCTCGGCTCATCACCAGAGAAATATATATTCCAATTACAGTTACAGCTGTCAGTATAGGGCTCAGAGAGGCTTTAGCAGCAAATTAGGGGTGATGGCCCTTCCACATTCCATTTATCTCCTTGCTAGGGCTGCTGGGACGCCGGGAATGCGAAAGAGAAGTTCAGCAGCGAGCAGAGGGAAAGATCTGAGTGTGACGTAGGGTGTGACACACTCAAGTGCCAGGAAGAGAACAGACTTTGGGTCCTGGCCCAGTCACAGGACAGAACGTTTAAGAACAGCTGTGCGGTGCACTGACAAGGTAGCTTTTCCCATGTCACTGCTCCATGCTTGGGCCACAGGCTGGCAGGAATCTCACCTGGTTTCTGTGCTTTCTATTTTCTGCATTTCATAAGCTACAATTAATTCAGGAAAGTTATGCAGAAGAGCTATAAATCCACCTGCTTCAGGACATGAGCCAACCTCTATCTATCAGGGTCAGGAAGGAACTTCCTCGGGGGCAGTTCCGTAACTGTGGGGCTCTCACATCCCTCCCGCTGAAGCTGCGGTGTCAAGCCATTGTGGCAGACAAGAGATCTGGTTGTATGGGCCCATGGAGGTGACCGTATGCAATGGGGGGAGGAGTGCCTGTGGCGAGCAGCCGCTCTCATATGTAACCTGACCTATGATCTGTGTCATTAGTCACATGCTGTTGCTGCTAAATCTGGCTTTGTTCCTGGTTCAGCCACTTTGCCTGGTGGGCACGAGGACAGGACTGAGGGAGGCCTTCCCCACTTCGAGCCTGCAAAGCGTCTGCTGGTAGTGGAGTGAATGGGAGATGCAGGGTGACATGCTGGGAACCCAGCTCTGCAGGATCAGCTGGTCAGTGTTCACAGCTCCCCTCCCGCACTGCGCGCCCCAGGGAGGAAAGGCTGGTCACCTTTATTATAATATTATTATTTTATTATTACCTGACTCAGTGCTTGCAGACACATGGAGCTTTGAAGCTGGTTTCCGCCGGGCTTAGCAGGACAGGAGAGCGCCATGACGTCACGGCCGTGCACAGCCCTCAGCTGCACAGGGACGTGGAGACAGGGCCAAGCTGCATGCCGCTTTGCTCCAGGGTGGATGGGGGTTTCTACATGAACGTGGCATTGTCTGTATGTGGATTGTCTCCTGCTGACCGGGGCTTGGCAGCGCTAAGCCCTAAGGACAGAAAAAGTGACTGGGAATGTGGCCATTTAAAACAAGTACCCAAAGCCATGCTGCTCCTTTGAGAGCTCAGCACCCACCCCACGGCCAGCAGCATGCGGCAGCTTGTCACTTCAGCCAGGCCCTCCGCTCTCCTTGTAACCCCATTTCATCGCTCTCGCCTCCCACTCCCCCGAGGGCTCTCTGACACACTTGGCTAGCCGATAACACAATACTCAGCTGGACAAATTAACACACACAGCAGCGGCTGGGCTGGCGTTGTGTACAGCTACAGGGGACGTGCCCACTGCAGGACAGCTGAAGGTTCATTGGCATCATACAAGGGCTGGTTCAATTATTGCCTGGCTTGACTTAGATTTAGCTAAGTTGTTCCCAGTCTGGGGTAATGGAGGGGGACAAAACGTATGTAGGGGGAATGAATAAAGGAAGTGAGACCAGAGAGAGAAGGACCATCGTCAGTAAGAGGCATAAATGCTGCTAAGGTGATTCGGTGACTCCTGCTGGGTCACTTCCATTGGCTTCATTGCAGCTATTCCTGATTTACACCTGTGAGTGAGAGTGAACCAGCCCCCTGCCTTGATATTTATCGATTCAGAAAACAACACTGACTTTCCCCCGCTAAGTGTTAATCCAATTGCCAGTGTAACTAGGTGACTGAGAGGGTTAGAATTATTTCTGTAGTGAACCAAATTATCTTCTGCTCCGGCTAAAAGGTTTGGGCAATGTGATATTCAGGGCACTTCCAGGGCTAGATTCTCCTCCCCCATAAACTGGTGTAAATCAGGACTACAGCAGGATTCCCCTGGGGTCAGCACTACCAGGTCTAGCCTTGGGTATCTCCCTTGAGTTAGCTGCACGGTTCTACCCAATTCTCTCTTTCCTTGTGCGTTTCCCTTTCTGCCTTTGCTCGAGTCTTTGCTTTGTTCTAAACCCTCTCGTTGCAGCCCTAGAGCCCCTTAGACGGAGAGCTGAACTGCTGCTGCCAGGCGGGGTAACTGCAGCAGAACCAAGAACGTTGTCCTGGGGGGAGGGAAGCATTCTCTTTTCTCCACTCTCCCAGCTGCCGGGGTCTGGGGCCAGCCAGCCATCAATAGGGAGATCAGCCTTGTGTGCCCGGTCATTATCCGCCGGGATGGCGAACGCCTCGGCTTGCCTGGATGCCTGAGTGGATATGGATAAAGCTGTGTCTTGGGGAGGAAAGGGATCCATCAATGTGCCAGCAAACACCAACACCCCACCATGCTGTGCGTCTGGGGGTGCGCACACACACACGTTTTCATACAAGTCCTGCTGCTTCGCTCTGTGACCGTGGCCTGCCCCGCCCTGTGCCGCTGTGAAAGGGGGATGATCCCTGCTGGGCCTGCCCGGAGCCCCGCCGTAGTCAGTCTTACACAGCACCACACGCTGTGTGCAAAGAGCTGTGCTAGGAATGCTTTGCACCATTGCTGCCATCCGCCTTTCCCATCCTGCTGCCACCGCGCTGCAGCATCTTCCCCCCAGACTCCCACCAGCCATACTACTACACGTGAGACTGGTTAGTGCCAGAGGGCTGGGTTCAGGAGAGAGCCCAGCTCCAGCCCACGCCGGTGCTTCTCTTCACTGGGGATGCAGGCAGCGTGGGATCGGGGGGAGGGGGACAGCTACTGGCTGCTACGTGGACAGGCCCAAACTTTTGACCTTCAGCATGGCTGCTCCCCAGGCCTGGTCTCATCCGGATCATTATCGCTCTTTGTGACAGCAGAACAGAGAGGTGCAAGAGGCTGCGGCTGCCCTTTGCACCACCTGGGGGGCTGCCAGAGGTCAGAACTTTGCCCAGGGAGCAAGTCCCTATTCCCTTCTGCCTGGCTATCCCCTGAGACGTAGCCTCCTCCGTACGGGGCCGGACTCATGCTAAGCAGCTGTTCTTACAGCCGCAGTTCTGTTCAGAACAGTGGTATTCAGCAGGCCTGTTCAGAGCATCCCATTCTCTCTTACTCAGGTCACCAGGCCAAGTGCTGGAGCAGCTAATAAGGTTTAAGCTCCATTTCCTGAAGCAGAGCAGTTGGTAAAACCAGCTAATCCCAGCGCCAAGGGAAAGGTTCCATCCTGGCCCCCGCCGAAGGTCAGTGAGGCTCAGCGCGCGCCGGCGGTGACTGCACTGGGAATGCCTCCACGAGAGAGTGCTGGGGGAGGAACCCCACTGCCAACCTTTGCCGCTGCAGCGTCCGGTGCAGGGCAGCCCCATGGCTCTTGCAGCGAATGCCGGGGAGCGGAGCTAGCCACTCCCTCTCGTGTCATGCTAACAGCGGCTGGGTCCCTAGCGGGACCCCCTTCCCAGGGCATCCAGCAGAGATGATGGATGTCATGGGCACTGCGTGACATGGTTTTCTGCCTGCCCCAGGCTTATCGACATGGTATCTAGGCACCTTGCTCTCCATGACTAATTTAGCTGAGCTATTTCTCAAGTTCTCATCACTGGAATACTGAAGCACCATGCCGGCTTCCCACGCGTTCTTGCTGTGTGTTTACTTCCGATAAAATCCATGCTCAATGGGGACCCCATCCTGAACAAATCTTTCCCGAACCCCCCTCTTCTGGCCTTCAAACAACCCCCCAGCCTTGCCAAGCTGTGCATCAGAAGCAAGCTCCCCACAGACACAGACCCACCAACTCAAAGCGGCACCAGACCCTGTCAGAACAACAGATGCAAAACCAGCAGCAAAACCACTGCTGTGACAGTCAACACAGCGTTCCAGTTCCAAGAGTCCTACACAACATGTGGGTACCTCGTCCGGTGCACTAAGAGCCCCAATAACAACAATGGGGGTGAAACCAGCCAGTTACTGCGCTCTTGAGCAAACTCACACAGGAAAATGGTAAAAGATAAAAACACCCTATCCCCTGTGGGCGAACGCTTTTCACTACGTGATCACGCCACATTGGCTCTCTCAGTCCTGCTCCTCAAAGGAAACCTGCACAGCCCCTTCCGCAGAGGAGCCTGGGAACTCATATTCCTAACTGTCCTAGACACCAAAAAGCCTGGCCTCAGCAGAGACACTAGTTTTATGACAGGTTTCAGAGTAGCAGCCGTGTTAGTCTGTATCCGCAAAAATAACAGGAGTACTTGTGGCACCTTAGAGACTAACAAATTTATTAGAGCATAAGCTTTCGTGGGCTACAACCCACTTCTTCGGATGCATATAGAGTGAACCATATATTGAGGAGATATATATACACACACATACAGAGAGCATGAACAGGTGGGAGTTGTCTTACCAACTCTGAGAGGCCACTAGTTTTATGGCTCATTACAACAATTTGTAACCTACTAACCCTCCTTTGTCCTGTGACTGCCGAGGTGTTAATGGCCCAGTTCACTTTAACTGGTCTCCTGCCACCGTAACCCTCTATGCATAACAATATGTTCCACCTCCTATAGGGCTGTGTCACTCTGATTACCTCTCCTAGACCTGAAGAAGAGCTCTGGAAAGCTTGTCTCTGCCACCAACAGAAGTTGGTCCAGTTAAAAATTGTATTAAAGTTAATGTTTAAAATTAAATATACACAAGTTAAGAGGGAAGGTACTGTACATCTGGGATCAGGCTTGAGTTATGAAGGATTACAGATATCGGTTACAAAGTTCACGAGGTACAGACATGTCACATAACCAGCATAGACCCAGATTGGGATGCGGGAGTTTTTAACGCGTCAGTGGATAAGTGGGCTCGGGTACGCCA
The DNA here is from genome assembly GCF_028017835.1 of Emys orbicularis. Classification (NCBI taxonomy): domain Eukaryota; kingdom Metazoa; phylum Chordata; order Testudines; family Emydidae; genus Emys; species Emys orbicularis. The sequence goes on along the minus strand of NC_088705.1, from coordinate 1,597,020 downwards.
CCCATGGAATGTATTTATTACATCTCCCCCACCTTGTCTCATTACTTCCCATGGCAGGTAATCACACTCTGGTGAAGGAATATGCCAAGGTCAACTCCCAACATGTCACATCCACCCAGTCTGGAGCACGGACCTACCCACACGGATGCTGGCACAGCTCCACGAATGCAATGGGATTTGGGGGGATATTTTGGCAATTTTTGTTGTCAGAAGGGGGTCGAGGTGCAATGAAGTTTGAGAACCCCTGGGATTGATCTTTCTGGGAGGCTCCAACCAGGCTATCAAAGGCAAACACGAATGTAGCAAGTATCAGAGGGGTAGCCGTGTTAGTCTGGATCTGTAAAAAGCAACAACGAGTCCTGTGGCACCTTATAGACTAACCGATGTATTGGAGCATAAGCTTTTGTGGGTGAATACCCACTTCATCAGAGCCATGTCACATGCGTCTGACGAAGTGGGTATTCACCCACGAAAGCTCATGCTCCAATACATCTGTTAGTCTATAAGGTGCCACAGGACTCTCTGTCGCTTTTTACTAATGTAGCAGTTGTAGCTCCGGCAGACAGTGGCTTTCTTTTGGTGGGCTGGACAGCTACAATTAACCAGGATGTTTGTTGCAGACATTTTTCAGAGGGTAATTTCCTCCTGGGAGAGGTTGGTACCATGCTAAGAATGTTGTTGAATATGCAAGACGTACACATGGTAATGGATGGGGCTGTGATGCTGTCCTCTGTTGCGCTGCAGGATCTGTTCTAGGAGAAGTGAGTTGATACAGGGGGGTTGGTGTGTTGTACAGAAAATATTTGCAGACCAGTCAGTTGCATCAGCCTAGGGGGTGAGAGGGAAGGACACCAAAGTCAATGTCAGCTTATGTAACCAGTCCCTGCAGTGGGGCCAGTTATAAAACTGTGACCAGCTATAAGGAGAAAGCGTCCAACATGAGTAGAGCGGAGAGACATTGACACTGTTCAATATGACAGCTTAATCCAATAAGCCAGAAAACCAGCCTCCACTTTAGCCAATTCAGGGAATTGCTCAAGTGTGGCTCAGTGAGATGGAGATCCAACAGCTGTGGAACTATTTCCTGAACTGCAGAGGTGAAGGAGCCCATTTCATACTATTAATTAATGCCGGCTAATGAGACAGGTGTTGGGCTGAAACAACTCAGTTTTTGGCAATTTCCCTTTCTTTTTTCCTTTCTCCACACAAAACACTAAGTTAGAGACAAGATTGGTCAGGCAACAGATGGGGGCTGATCTTGTGGGTTTACAGCTCCAGACTCTGCCTCAGGAGATCTGAGGTCAAGTCCCAGCTCTGCCACAGACTCTCTGGGTGACCGTGGGCAAGTCTCTTAATCTCTCTGTGCCTCAGCTCACCGTGTGTAATGAGAGCAATGGTACGTCCCACAGCGTGGCCGGGGGTGTTGGGAGGTCCAAACCAGTCATGTTTGTGATGCTGAAAGTGTCCCATGATCTTTTAGGAGAGATATATCTTGGGCACTTCTGGCTCAACCCCCACAAGGGGAGGCAAACCAGCAGAAGTTCAGGGTTTAGGCAGTTCCTCCTGCTGAGCCCCGGGGGACGGCGAAGGTCAGGCATTGGTTTGTATTTCTGGGCAGGGGTCGGTTGAGTCGTCACCTGAACAATTTTTTTAAACCTTGGTTTTGTCTCCAATTAGCCCCAGCGCCTCCCCTGCTAACCTTGCCTTTCAGGCTGACCTTTCCCTCCCGTGCAGGGAGGCAGCCGCTAATGATTTCAGTTATTTCTGTGCGCCGCTGCATGCAGCCAGTGGAGGGTTTGTCTCAATATGACAAGATTTCAATTATAAATGGCTTGATTTACAAAGGCAGCACCTTCAGCACGCGGCTGGCAAGCTCCCTCGGAGAGGCGGGGGTGTAGCAAAAGCGCTTCCTCACCCAGTGATTAATAAGCCCCACACCCACCTGTGCAGGACAGGCTCCTGCGTCCATGTTTAAAGGAGTCAGGCCCCACCTGTGCAGCCTGCCCCTTCCAGAGGAGGGCAGCCCCTGGGCCAGGGGTTCTCAATCTATTACCATTGTGGGCTGTGTATGCAGCTCTCTAAGTGTTACGTGGGCAGCATCCACACAATACATATACTACCCTGAGGATGTCACACGGGCCGCAGCTGAGCGCCAGTGGCCCGCAGGCTGAATACCACTGGCCTAGGCAAAGATCCTGGATCCGTGGTCTAGACTCGCTCACCCCTCCCGGCTGCACACGGACTCGCGTTTTCTGCAGGATCCTAGAGAGTAGAGCAGTGAGTCCCGTGGCACAGGGGAGAGGAGAACTGATGGAGCCGATGCGTCTCTGCTAGAGAGATGAGCGGTAGGCCCCCACTCCCGCAAACAAGCATGCACGTGACTTCAACAGGACCAAGGAGGTGCTTAAGTCAGGAGTAAAGTCCTGGTAGAACTGGGGCCTTATTTCCCAGCTGGAGAGGCGAGTGCACTATCCCCTTGACTTGCTAAAGCCTCTGATGATTTCCTTACAGTGCCCGTGTGATTTGCTGAGAGAGCTCCTGGTGGAGGCTGGCTAAATTAATTGGTAGACCGTGGGGAGCACAGAGGAGTTCACCCATTTTAGCTTCCGTTCAGCTTCCTTCTAGCAGCTGTCGCTACTGTCAGGATGCTGAAAAGGGGATTTTGTTTCTGTAGATTAGCATTAATATTCAAGCCCCTTGAGAGAGGAAATAGGGGCTGACGAAGAGTCGCACTGAATTGGTTATTTCTAAAGGCCTGTGTCTGCTGCGTTTGCATGTAACGTGCTGGCTATACGCTGCTTTCGTTTACTCAGTAAAACAACGATCGGCTTTATGCACAGTACTCTACAGTGGTTTTCCCTCTCCCCTCCCTGCAGCAACATGCAGAATAGAGAGTTTGCATCTGTACTGACAGCGAGATTGCACTGCTGATAGCGCTAAGGTCACCCGCTCTTTGGAAGAACATTGAGGGATCCTTCACTTCCTGAACAACTTCTGGAAACAGGCAGATGGAGACAGCTCTTCACCCAAGAAAGTACCCAGGATGGATTGTTGAGGTAGAACACCGGGCAAAAAATCTCTCTGGACGGGCTTCCGCCTTACCCACCACCCGCACCAGGAGGGGAGGGTCTCCTTTCAGCATGCACACTACTTAATAAACCATTGACACATGTCACACCTTGTCAGAGCTTAAACTACTAATTGGCTGATAATTGCCATCTGTGCTAATTGGTGCATTTCACTGGAACACCTGAAATAAACCCACACAGACGAGTCCTGGCACAGCTGGCATTGGGTTTCACTTATGCATATAGTCTCTCTTTATTGCAACCTTCAAACATGAGTCAATACATACAAAATTAACAAAAATGTCAATAGAGCTTTATTAATTATATTATTATTATTCCAAAACAATAGTGATTCCTGGAGACGCCGGACTAGAATTCAAATAGTGAAATGTACAGTGTCCCTTGTGTTCTTATATTACATTTGTTTGAAACTTATAAAAATATATATTGACTTTTCCAGTATGTATTTACAATATATAACATGTGGTTAATGAATATCAAAAAACCTAAACTGCTGAACCAACTTGATTCCAATTTTGGTTGGGGGGGGAGGGGGAGGAGGAGATTTAATACCTTGCTAGTTTGAACAAACACACTCTTGTTAAATTAAAGAATGGAGCTAATTTTTACTGAGTGCTTTTAAACTCAGCACTTTGGACCATCCTCATTTCAGGCTGTCCCCTCCCTCAGGTCTCGTGGGTACCGACGCTATTGACTATGATGCTAGTTTTCCTACTTTAAAACCTCCCCTCACTATCCCCCAGCAGAGAGACACCAGCTTGCCCAGCCCCATTTTGGTATGGGATCATGGAAACTGTGGTAGTGTCCAGAGACCCTGATCAGATTAGGGCCACATTGTGCAGGGCACGCCCCACACAGGTAAGTCCTTCAGGACAGGGCCTGCCTGCCTGAAGACAAGATGCAACAAGCGGGTTTAACAAACAATGGGAGAGGTGATGAGGAGACCAGCTCCGACTGGCACAGCCGGGAATGCCGGTACCAGATGGCAGCCTGTCCCCACACGGGCTCCCAACGCAGCTAATGCTGGCGGAGCTGAACAGCAGGGACACTTTACAATTATCCCCCCCACAGGGACAGCCAAGAGCTGCAGGCAAAGTGCCTGTACCCTGGCAGAGTCGCATTTCCAATGGAGAGGTATTAGTTAGGGATTATACGGAAAAGCCCTTCAACGTTGCTCCCTGCTAGTGGCTTGAGGTGGCAGTTATGCTACCAGGGGCAAGGAGTGGAAAAATGAGTCTGAGGAAGCCAATAATATGCCCAGACACCTAGCATGAGATGGGGATGACACGCTCAGGTCTGCTCCATACACTTCCTGAGAAATGCCCCCAGCCCTGGCAGCCAGGCGGGGTACAGAATCCTCGCCGGAAGGGAGCCAGAGACTAAGCAACAAAAGGAAAAGCCAAAGTGCAAGAATAATGGCCTCATGTTGAGCCTTCAGCCGAGACCTGAATCAAAGTTTATCCTTTGTAAGTTGACAGAATTAAGTCCTCCCGATAGCATCGCCCTGCGTTAGCAGCATGCCAAGAACAGCTTTGCCTGTCGAGTGCTTTTTGCACTGGTACTTTTGTTCCGATCGTCATCATCCAAAGAAAATCCTTTGTCACAGAGCTGTTAGCAGATTAATGCAGAGGCACCCGAAGGAGCGTTGCGTGAATCTGAACAGACAGCCTGGAAGGTGGGCAGATGGACACCCCTCCCCCCCAAAGAGAGATTGTTTCACTGGAGCGTGCAGGGACAGAGGAAGCAATTGCTGATAAGCCTCTTTGAAGAGGGAATTGAAGCTGCAGCTCAAGGCCAGTTGTTTGCACTAACAATATAATTGACCTGTGAGTCCGGAGTCATTTCTGGTTACTCAGGTACCAGTGTCTTTCCAAGGCACCTCTTGCATGAGAAAACGCAGGTTCTGCAGGCATGATGGGGGGTGCAGAAAATCCATCCCTGGGAGCATGGCCTATTGGCCATACGGGCATGGGCTGAACCGGGACACCCACTACCAGCCTGGCAAGTCCTCCTCACTTACCCAGACAAGGAACTCACCAAGGGGGTGATAACCTAGGGGTTTTCAGCACCCTCCTGCAGGGAAATGCCGGTTCTCACTGGCCACCATGTCACTTGCCAAAGCAGATGTTGACAAGGTCTTGGTGCCTGAGGAGGTCACAGAGCCTTTGCGTGTTAAGCTCTTTGGGTCGCTTTGCTCTGCAGAAGGACATCTGGGATCTAACGGCTGTTCTGTTTGTTTCATGCTTGCAGCCAGAGCCCTGGCTGAGGAAAAGCACCCAGCCTTTGGCCACTGGGAGCTCAGCTGTTTACATACAGGATAATGGCCCCGTACCTAGAGGTACAGAACTGTGGCCTGGCTTAGGGCAGGGAGGCCAATGGGACAAGCTAAAGAACTCCAATTTGGGTTCAGGGGCTTTTCCCTCTCCCAGAGCAGGGGAGGGGAAGGGAGACCAGAGCACAATCCTACTTGGGTGTGGATTCTCACACACACACACACACACACACACACACACACACACACACACACCCTTGGCCGCATTAACGTCTACAATCTAATCCTGTTGTAATTGCATTTATTAGCTCCAGTAAAGCCTGCTGATTACCAAAAAGGGATCTTTATTCTCCTCTAAATAGGTCAGATTACACTAATGCGCCCAGGGGGGAGAGGGAGTACTGTGGCAGGAGCATTAAACCTTCCTTACAGCCCAAGTGATCAGGGTATCCCTGTGACTAACAGGAGGGATGCTGGTTCTCACTGTGCCAAAGGTTGGATGGGAAAGAGAATAAATTCCCTTGGCTGAGCAGCTGACAAACTGCGTTGCTAATTCATTGAATTACAAGGCGTTGAATACAGCCCTATAGGTTAGCTACTGATGGGATAGACGTTAATATTAAAAATATAACAATAGTCTATAACTAGGGCGCTACCAAATTCACGGCCATGAAAACCGCATCACGGACCGTGAAATCTGGCCTTTTGTGCGCTTTTACCCTATACTTTACAGATTTCAAGGGGAAGACCAGCATTTCTCAAACTGGGGGTCCTGACCCAAAGGGAGTTGCGGGGGGGTCACACAGTTATTTTAGGGGGGTTGTGGTATTGCCACCCTTACTTCTGTGCTGCCTTCAGAGCTGGGCGGCTGTTGGCCGGGCACCCAGCTCTGAGGGCAGCGCCCTGCCAGCAGCAGGGCAGAAGTAAGGGTGGCAATACAATACCATACCAACCTTACTTCTGTACTGCTGCTGGCGGCAATTTTTAAATCAATTGGATGTTTGTTTAAAAGATTCACCGTTGGGATGATTTGGGGCAGTTTTCTGGCCTGGGCTATGCAGGTGGTCAGACTAGGTGAATCCACCACGACCCTTGATACCATGTTCCAATGGTTAATTACTCTCATGGGTCAATATTCACACTTTAGTTCCAGTCTGAATTTGTTTAGCTTCAACTTCCAGCCCTTGGGCTCGTGTTCGACCTTTTTCTGATAGCCTGGTAGATTTTAAGGCCAAAGGGAACATTATGCTCACCCAGGGCCGGCGCAATCCATTAGGCGACCTAGGCGGTCGCCTAGGGCGCTAACATTTGGGGGGCGGTGACCGCAGCGGCCGGATCTTCGGCTGCCCCAGTCATCGTCGGCATTTCGGGGGCGGGACCTTCCGCCGCCTCTGTTGGGGGCGGTATGTCGGGGGCGGCACCTTCCGCCGCCCCAGTCATCGTCGGCATTTCGGGGGCGGGACCTTCCGCCGCCTCTGTCGGGGGCGGCATTTCGGGGGCGGGACCTTCCACCGCCTAGGGCGGCAGAAAAGCTGGCGGCGCTCCTGTGCTCACCTAGTCTGGCCTCCTGCACAACACAGACCAGAGAACCTCACCCAGCGATTCCTGCATCTAACCCAACAATTTATGCTCCAGTTCAACCCCCTTGTTTGGAATGAGATCCAGTTTTGATTTAAAGACTCCAAGTGATGAAGAATTTACAACTCTTGGCAATCTGTTCCTATGGCTGATTAGAGTCACTGCTAAAAATCTGCAATTGATTTCCACTTTGAACTTTGCTGACTTCAATTTCTAGCCATTAGATCTTGTTATGCCTTTGTCTGCTAGATTCGAGTCCTCAGGTAGCTTTTCCCCGTGCAGGTACTTATAGCTCATGAACAAATCACCTGTTAACATTTTCTTCAATATGCTAAAGAGGTTGAGCTCCTTTAGACTCCCGTTGTACGGCATGTTTTCCAGACCTTAATTCATTTGTGTAGCTGTTCTCTGGGCCCTTTCCAATTTTTCAACACCTATTTAAAGAGTAGACCCCAGAGCTGGACACAGTTATTCCAGCAATGGTCTCCACAGCCTCTCTGCATGCCATCCAGAGTGCAGACGACCCTTAGAAAGGATCACAGCCAAGAGGTTACAGATACTGGGAACCCAAGGGAAGATTTCAAATGCAATGAAATGATCAGGAATCAAGTTGGTTCAATTTCTTAGCTAGAGGACTACAGTACACTTTCTCTATAGATAAAATGTAAACATAAAGAGCATACAAATTGCACTTGATCCTTAGGATCTGGCATTTCTACCAAATGAAGGTTTCAGTTCACAATTATTATTTGTCTGGGTAGGAAACAACAAGATGTTGACTAAGTGGGCTGGAATTAGATGAACCCTGAAGACAAATTCTTTCCATTAAAAGTTAACCAGGTGACATTGGGGCAGGTGTATTTTTTTTAACTGAAGAAGTGACAAAGAGAAGAGAGTTTATCTACCTCAGGGAGAGTTCCTGACCCCAGCAATTCCCCCAAGAAATGGTGTGTTGAAAGGCATGTTGATTTCTGCATGCTCTGTAGATTTGTAGCACAAATTACAGGTCCAGTTCTCCACGGGGCAATATTTCTTATCTCTTGCTTTGCACACAATTTGTGCTCTGGTTACTCCGTTGTTCCTCACCTTTACTACCAGGAATTGCTTAAATTTGTTTCAAAAGCCTGCAAAGAAAGGAGGCAACTTCCTTAAGGTCAGCTCACACAGTCTGAGCTGCCAGGATTCAGGATCCTTTGACAGGAGAGTTCGGCTGTGACGTTGCCTGAAAGCTTCTATATGGGCAGGAACATTACAAAGAGCTTTAGCTGGGACCTCTGTTGTATTTAAAATACACACCCTCTTGGTGCCACATCTGGAGGGTCTAACATAGTGACATGATGAACACTATCTGTACACCCATCCCCAGGACCGTACAACTGCCCCTCTGTGGAACTAAACAGATATAAATCCAGCCTGATGACACAAGGAGGCAGTACAAAAATAACCAAGAAAGCCAGCCAGCCAAGTCCCATGTAGCTGTCAGAGCGTCACAAAACGTGCACACATCCTTCCCCAGCTTATAGGCAGTGGTCGTGAAATGTTATCTGAGAAAATCCCCTCTCGAGAGGAACGTTCCCATTTGCTTTGAGAATGCAACAAAACCAACATAAAGCTAAATCCTGCCAACAAAACCGTTGGACTCCAGGACTCCAGAATCTGAACAGATCACAGCACCTGAGCCAAGACAGAATTGTACTCAAGTATGGACAATTAAAAAAGCCCACCACCAAGTAAACCTTTCTGAATAGAATAGTTAGATCCCCAACGTAACAGGCTCTGCAAGGGTCCCCACGCCAGTGAGAGAAGTTAAAACATGCTATTGCCTCTTTGTTTTATCACCTCTACGAGAGCAGATGAAGGATGCCCAGGCAGTGGGTAAATACTGTGCCAACACTACAGGGCATATGAGGAGTTAAGGTCCTGTATTTAGTTTCAATTTAGTTTTCTATCCCTATGGTGCAGGCTAGTAGGCACATCTGAATCCCAATGCAAACAGATTTCTAAATGTGCTTTGAATACTTTCCACTGCATTAAGCAACAGAGGGTCCTGTGGCACCTTTAAGACTAACAGAAGTATTGGGAGCATAAGCTTTCGTGGGTAAGAACCTCACTTCTTCAGATGCAAGAAGTGAGGTTCGTACCCACGAAAGCTTATGCTCCCAATACTTCTGTTAGTCTTAAAGGTGCCACAGGACCCTCTGTTGCTTTTTACAGATTCAGACTAACACGGCTACCCCTCTGATACTTTCCACTGCATTAATTCCCTTTGTAAATCTTTGTCTTTCATCATCAATAATTCACTTGTAATGCTTATAGATGATAATCAAGGGCCTACAAAACTCTGTACATCTAACTGAATCCAGGCTGCAAAAATCCATTTAATTAACTAACTTAAAGGAAACTTGTACTGCTAAGCAAATGCCATTTGTGATCCCTGACTGAAGACAATGGGTGCGTTTGATGTGCAAGGAATGCAGGACTGGGCCTGTTATTTACAACAAAACAAGGGGCAGATACAGCCTGCCTTGTCTGGATTTCAAGACAGTTTCAGAGATCCCATTGGTTCATTGATTCCGTTCTGATACCCAATTCCACCATTTGGCCAGAATTTCCTGTCTTGGGATCTAATCTGGCAACACCACCATTGAAATTACCTGAAACGGACACCCTGACTGTGGCTCATCAAACCAACCCCCAAGCAGTGTAGAGCGTTCTCATCACAGACAGCGCACATGGCCCAACCCTTCCTGGTGCTACAGCACCGTGCGTCTCACACCCAGCGACAAGCTTTGGGATGCACCTTCTGGCTCTGACATAGTGTGATACTGATCCGTGATGTGAAATGTCAATATTGTGCTACGATTGAACAGGGTGATTCTGACCAGCCATTTCTAGTCCTGCTCCAGAGAATGGTTTTAGGGAGTTCATTGGGACAGTCTCTGGGGGAGAAATGGAGGCTACTCACCTGTAACCAGAGTTGTTCTTTCAGTGGCTGTGGGCACATCCCAGGAGTGGGAATGGACAGACACATGCCATATTCTTCTCAATAACTGCAGACTAACTCCCTAATTTTCTCTGTCCCATTTCTGACGGAATTTGGGGACTTTTTCCTGCCACTTTGATTTGAATTAGTTATTTTTCATACACTTTTTGTGACGTAATGAGGTAACTCTTGGAATGGAATGGCTCACGCTGGGGAAAAGTGGGAACTCAGAATCTCCTCTGGAAGGACAGGAATGGATGGGCCAAGTCACCTTTCAAAGCTGGGCCATTAGAGTGCGCTGTGCTCTGGACTCTAGAAAACAGACGGTACTCGGGGGGGGGTCAGTGAAACACATCAGCTTGTATAAAAAATACCTATGGATTTATCAGTAGAACGCGAGATACTAAAACACTGTCAAATCCAGTTTAAAACCAGTACACAAGTGTCCAGTCCACCCTGTTAACCTAGGTACCATGTGAAACGGCATCATTGTAGCTTGACTCTCATCCTACAAAACATTGCTGGGGAAAAACACAACCAACCAAGCACACTGCACTAAAGCTGCTGATGGGAGAACCCCAGGACAGGAAACGCCAACTCCTGGACTCCCTCGCTACTCTGGAATGACTAGTTTGAGGCAGACCTGTACTTCCTACCTCCCACTCACACAGCTGCTCTTGGTAAAGTCTCAGAGATTTGGTCCAGTTTAGGGGCCAGCTCCTGGCCCTGCTGCACCACTGTCCCCGGGGAGTTTTACGTCAGTGCTCTGAAAGTGTCCATCCGTCCCTGCTGGGCTCACACCTGCACGCCTCGACCATGCATCTGTATCACCTGGGCTCGCAGGGTCTGGATCCCACTCAGGATGGTTTTCTGATGTTCCACTGAGGTGATTCCCAGACTCAGGACATCTCTGGAAAACAAGCCCCACAGCAGAGGTGAGTTCACAGCATCAGGCCCCCAAGGCCACCGGCCAATGGTGGAAATGAAGATTTTAGACTAAAAGGCAACTGTGGCTCAGGAGTACAGCTCGTGTGGACACGAAGCCTCATGCAGTTCTCTTTGGAGCAGCCCACACATGGAGTCCCAGCCAAAGGAGACAGCAACTCAGAGACAGAGACTGCAGCATGCTGGGCACGTCACAGGCAACAGATGCTCTCTCTGCCCTGCAGACTTTGGACGGGGTCCCACACTGTAATCGCCACTGGATGCAACAGAAAGACTGGAACAGTGTCAGGGGTCACGAGGAGAGAAGCCAAACCCAAAGGAAGCAGGCTGGAGGAGAAGGGTCACAGTGAGATCAGGAGCTCACTTGGGGCTGTGCTACCTGTATTATCTGCAAATAGGGCTATTTATTTGCAGCTTTATAAACTCCCGGTATGATCTGAGCTGTGCTGGGAGAGGTAGCCGGCCAGCCATTCACCCATAAATACTATAATTGGCCTCCAGTTTTCCAGCTTTAAAATTTAAACAGGTCAAACAAAGGACAGATACACACAAAAAACATGCAGCTCCAACCTCTCCTGGAGCGTGTTCTCCTAGGGGGTCCGATGCTCCATGCATATCTCTTGTTCACATGTAATAGCAGCTGCCTGGTATTTCAGAGCAGGCTATTTTAAGCTGCATCTATTCTCTAGAACACTCTTCACTTACTGGACCATCATCCTTGCCACAGATTCCAGGTAGCAGTACCCCGCAGCGGTGAAGTTATCTTTGTATCTGCCCATCTCTATGGCTTCCAGCCACTCACCCACGGAGCTGAAAGACGGGAAGGCTGAGAAAGTGCGTTCGGCCAGGGGGATGGATGGACTGTGAGGCCTGCCAACTCAAACAGCACACGAGCAGTTAGATCACACCAAAGCAAGGTTCAGCTCCCATCCGTAGGACTGAATCTGGCAGCTACCTCTCTAGCAGGCATGAAAGTGGGCTTGGCCCATGCAAGTTTTCAGGGAACAGTTTTCAGGGTGGTGAAGCACTGGAATGCGTTACCTAGGGAGGTGGTGGAGTCTCCTTCCTTGGAGGTTTTTAAGGCCCGGCTTGACAAAGCCCTGGCTGGGATGATTTAGTTGGGAATTGGTCCTGCTTTGAGCAGGGGGTTGGACTAGATGACCTCTTGAGGTCCCTTCCAACCCTGATATTCTATGATTCTATGATTGAACTAAGGAAAGGCACATGGAAATTTAATCTGAGCACTGGCCATGTAAGGAAGGGGAGAACTGAGGGATGGTGGCTATTTGGCTCCTTAATCCTACCCACTCTGTGAGGATCTGGAATCACAGAATGTTCTGCAGTTCCATCAGGAGCTGTGTCTGGCTGTGATCCTGGGTTACTGGGCACTTCACTTTCTTCCCAAGTGACTCAACAATAGAGAAGGCTTCAGTCTGCTGGAGCAGGTCTCACCCCTCCACCAGGAACCAGAGCAGAGCAGGTCACCCGAAAGTCCCAGACGGCCGGCAGCTCTGCCAGCGTAGCCACGCAGCACCGCTACCAATGGCTTATGAAGTAATTCAGTCACATAGCACCGCATGACAGACACACCCCAACGTGCAGAAGAGGAGCTTCTCTTAAACCCCTGCTTCCTCCTCTGAAGGGTTCTGCTTCTAATCAACTTCAGTTGCAGAATCCTCCTCCAGCCAGAGCTCCCAGACCCACCCGCGGGGGCTGAGGAGAGAGTGTGTCTGACCCGTCAGTGCTGCATTAGCTGGAGGCAGAGAGGTGGGGAGAGATTTGGCTCTGCAGCAGAGGCAGCGTGGGAGAAAACATCAAACAACGAGGGCATGGCCAGAGGATCCTCACAAGAGTGCATTTGCTGGATCCCATTTCCCGTGATACCTCTCTCTGCGCTGGCACGCAGGGCACCGCACAGATTGATGGAGGGCGGGGGGACAGACGCTTTGGGGGCCCTGCCACCCACCCTGTGCAGAGAGGTTGTACTGGTTCTGTGTTCCCACAGGAGCGGGAGGGTAGAACTGGGGCTGTCGCTCTCCAAGGGTCTGGCTACACGGCAGCTAAAAACCCTCAGCTGGCCGGTGCCAGCTGGCTCGGGCTAAGGGGCTGTTTAATTGCGCTGTAGATGTTCAGGCTGCAGCCCAGGCTCCAGGACCCTGCGAGGTGGGAGGGTCCCAGAGCCCAGACTGCAGCCCGAGCCACCAAATGTCTACACCACAATTAAACAGCCCGTTAGCCCGAGTCAGCTGGCACAGGCCAGGCCAGGCCTGGGGGTCCAATTGCAATGTAGACATACCCCTAGGCACCGTGCTGGACCCAAGCCTTGGCAGGTCCATATTGCTGGTGTCAGCCCCATGAGATCCACACAGCGGTCTGTGAACTCAGCTTCAACTGACCAGGAATCCCTCAATCCAGCCAGATCCCATGAGGCAGACTGCACTCAGAGGGCCAATCCTGATCTCAGTTACAGCAGTGCCCGTCTGGGAATTGCTGCAATGATTTAGATGGAGTGGCTCTGGATTTGCTTCAGCATCTGCTGTCACCCAGGAGTGAGCCGTGTGGTGTGGCCCATGGGATACATACAGAGGCGAACGCTCCGGCATTCTAGAATTAAAGAGAAAGATTGGTGATACAGGCAGATTTTCACCTGGTGCAAGTGGAGGTGGTACATTTCAGTGGCTCTGGGTTTTGAAGCATCTTGCTTAGGATATTGTGGATGTGTAAGAACTTGGGCCTCTCGTTTCGCTCCTTCTGCCAACAATCCAGCATGAGCTGGTGAAGCGGGGGCTGGCAATTCATCGGGGGAGGCAGCCGGAACCCATCCTCGATGGCCTTTATCACCTGAAATCCCACACGGGGCAGGAAGAGAAGAGAGCTATACAAAGGAGTCACTGAAGAGCAGCAGAGAAGTGCCTGTCTGTCAGCGCTGCTGGAGTGCGACATTCCCATTGCTTTGAGAGAGCCGAGCCAAATTATTCAGAGGAAACATTTTTCACCACAAATTGCCGATTTGGGTCAACTGAAACATTTAGTGAAATTGCCAAATTGTTTGTTTTTGGTTGGGAAAAAACCCTGAAAAAAATCAAAAGGTTTTGTTTTGAAAATTTTAAAACAAAATCTATCGATTCAAAATTATTTATTTTGTTTCAAAATTTCTTTCCATGTCATTAAATTTTTTTAAAGGGTAATCAAAGTCAAAAAGTAAATGAAAAGTTTTGTTTCAGGATGAAGAGAAACGTCTTGTTTAACCTAGGGTTACCATATTTCAACAATCAAAAAAGAGGACACGGGGTGCCGCCCTAGCCCTGCCCCCTCCCACTTTCCGCCCCCCTCAGAATTCCCCTACCCCCTACCTGTCCCCTGACTGCCCTCTCCTGAGACCCCCCCCACCCCCTATCTAAGTCTCCCTGCTCCCTGTCCCGACTGCCCCAACCGCTCTCTACACCCCCTTGTCTTGACAGCCCGCCCAAGAACCCCCGACCAATCTAACCCCCTGTTCCCTGTCCCTTGCCTGCCCCAACCGCTCTCTACACCCCTTTCTCCTGACAGCCCCGCCCAGAACCCCCGACCAATCTAACCCCCCCGTTCCCTGTCCCTTGCCTGCCCCAACCGCTCTCTACACCCCCTTCTCCTGACAGCCCCCCCAGAACCCCCGACCAATCTAACCCTCCCGTTCCCTGTCCCTTGCCTGCCCCAACCGCTCTCTACACCCCCTTCTCCTGACAGCCCGCCCAAGAATCCCCGACCAATCTAACCCCCCCGTTCCCTGTCCCTTGCCTGCCCCAACCGCTCTCTACACCCCTTTCTCCTGACAGCCCCGCCCAGAACCCCCGACCAATCTAACCCCCCCGTTCCCTGTCCCTTGCCTGCCCCAACCGCTCTCTACACCCCCTTCTCCTGACAGCCCCCCCAGAACCCCCGACCAATCTAACCCCCTCGTTCCCTGTCCCGCCCCAACCGCTCTCTACACCCCCTTCTCCTGACAGCCCCCCCCAGAACCCCCGACCAATCTAACCCTCCCGTTCCCTGTCCCTTGCCTGCCCCAACCGCTCTCTACACCCCCTTCTCCTGACAGCCCGCCCAAGAATCCCCGACCAATCTAACCCCCCCGTTCCCTGTCCCTTGCCTGCCCCAACCGCTCTCTACACCCCCTTCTCCTGACAGCCCCCCCCAGAACCCCCGACCAATCTAACCCTCCCGTTCCCTGTCCCTTGCCTGCCCCAACCGCTCTCTACACCCCCTTCTCCTGACAGCCCGCCCAAGAATCCCCGACCAATCTAACCCCCCCGTTCCCTGTCCCTTGCCTGCCCCAACCGCTCTCTACACCCCCTTCTCCTGACAGCCCCCCCGAACCTCCGACCAATCGGGGGGAGGAGGGAGTGGGAGGGACTCTGGCTGCTAGAGGCCCCAGTGGCTGCGAGCGGCTTTCAATCAGGCCCAGCGGTCCAATCAGCCGCGCCACACTCTGCATGAGGGGGAAGGGGGAAATCCCGGACATTTCTACTTTATTAGAAATCCCCCCCGGACGGCCATTTAAAGCTGAAAAAGCCGGACATGTCCGGGGAAACCCGGACGGATGGTAACCCTAGTTTAACCCGAAACAATTGTTTTAAACTTTTTGGGTTATTTGCGTAGCTCTGCTCTTATAGGCCAAAAATATGACAAATGTCCCCCTGCCCCACGTTAACCCAAGATGCAAATACAGAGCCACTCAAGCGACATGCATGTCTTGCAATTCCCGAATGCCCGTCATTGAAACATGATCTCTCCGTAGGGTCAGAGTAAGGTGGCTGCAAAGCAACTCACGTCCTGGTTGGACATGTCCCAGTAGGGTCTCTCCCCGTAAGACATCACCTCCCACATCACGATGCCAAAGCTCCACACATCACTGGCAGAACTGAAGCGACGGTACTGGATGGCTTCGGGGGCTGACCACAGCACCAGGCTCTTCCCACTCTGGCCAGGCAGAAGAAAGGAAGACATGAGGATCTCTGCAGCAGGACGAGGGACACGTTCACACAGGCTCACTAATGCCTCCGATCGGCATGCGTCCCACCTGTGTTGTGGAGCAGTTAGTGACACAGACCTTGGCACCATGTGCAGTTTTAATGGGAGGGGAAAACTCTGCACCGAATTCTTTAACAATGGACCAAGCCCCAGTGCTAGTCTGCAGGGCAGGGCGAGGCCTGAAACATTAACGTGGGAGGTACAGTCTCCCGAAGGAGCTGATGGCATTTTATCCATTAATATTGAACGAAAACACCCTCTGAACCCGGCAAACACACCGCCACTCCCCCCGACCTCACCTCCCTTGTAACTAGCAAATGCCTCTGCAGCGTCTGCAGAACCCTTCTGGCTGCACGTGGGACAGCAGGCACTGGGCTCCTCTCGGTGAATACTAATTACCTGCTAGGGACAGAGACGGACTTCGGCAATCACACACC
The DNA here is from genome assembly GCF_028017835.1 of Emys orbicularis. Taxonomy (NCBI): domain Eukaryota; kingdom Metazoa; phylum Chordata; order Testudines; family Emydidae; genus Emys; species Emys orbicularis. The sequence goes on along the minus strand of NC_088705.1, from coordinate 1,580,709 downwards.
CTGCTTGTTAGAGAGAGGGGACCCTGGCGCTTCCGCAGGTCTCTCCAGCCTTTCCTCAACTGGGGCATATCCGGCCCCCAGTCTCTGGTTAGCGCCAACGAGGTTTCCATCGATAACATTTGGGACTCAGAGTCTCAGCTATAGCTCCGAGTGACATGCTTTCCCCTCCAATTCCACAGAGACTCCAAGTCAGGCTCTGCCCTGGCCTGACCTTCGATCAGGCTGGGGGGACGCGCCGAACACTCCACCAGCATCAGACACTTAGACTAACTGAGGTCGTTAAGTGCCAGGCTCGCCAGAGCTGGTGAGCGTCAGCAGTTCCCCGCGCAGGCCAGCAAGGCAGGGAGAGTCACACCCCCGGTCTCAAGGGCTGGCTGAAGCCAGTGTGTCAGCAGCCGCTAGTTCTTTGTGCTACCAGAATACTGCCTGGGACAGTACGTGTTCTTTGGAGTGAAGAATCCATTGTCGTTTTTAAATACGAATGCCGTGGTTAATGGGATGATATAATGGTGTTGGCTCACGTATGCTGGCTGTGGGACATCAAAGTAAACATTTTTTTATTGCTTTTCAGTTAAAAATACTGTACATTGATTTCTTCACTGGCAAGTGAAATGCTCTAAATTGGACTGTGAGCGAATTAATGAGAGCAGCGCTATACTGCCATGCTGAAGATGTGCTCGTGGGGAAGTGTGCGTCATTCCCCCAAACCTGTAATTTGACTCCCTAACGGAGTCTGCAGGACAGTTCCCCCCTCCAAGTGCCATGTTTGGGGTGTGGGTGTGTTTCTGGGGGAATGTAATGGGATCTCAAGCCCCATCTCTTTATGACTCTGAGTGTTCAGGAAGCCTATTGGCTGGGAACGCTGAATAGGCACGTGTGTGAATCAGACAGGTCTTAAATTCTTAATTGAAAACCATGAATTTCATTACAAGTGATAAAACACACACAACTAACCCCCAGGCTGTGTGAGCTGCTTACAGCTCCCAGTGCATGAATGTGTACATGTATGTACACACACACACACACACACACACACACACAGGTGATGAGAGGGGAAGAATTTGTGTTGCACTGATTCAGATTCATAGGTAGTTTATGCAGAAAGCCTTAGCATTTCACTGCCATTTACTTTAATCTCCAGCTGAAAAGAAAACTCTTTTACATGCAAATACTGTATCAGGAAGAGACGAGGCAACCAGAAAACATCCTGCTTCTGCAGCAGGTTCTCTGTATCTGGTATTAACTAGAGCTGTGAAACTCAGCTACCTTCATATTTTGATCCCTATTCAACATTCAGATCAGGCCTGCAAACCTCTTCTGCAATGCTGAGCCTAGTTTTAGGTTATCCTGATTGTGGCTTTGCATCGAAACCAGAAAAGATCCGGTTTTGCAAAGATTCAGCATGAGAACGTGGCCATTCTGCCCAAGGTTTGCTTTGGGAAACATTGGTACCAGAAGCCAAAGCTAAAGGAAACGTTCTCACAAACCCTGTGAAGTGGAGCCCGTAACCCCAGCTGCTGGGAAGCTATTAGATCTCTCTCAGGGGCAGGGCAGTGCAAGAAGACACTCCCTCCCATGACAGAACTGTGCTCCTGTTCTGATGGGTGGCAGCAGAACCTGCACAAAGAGCCTCATAACCTTGGCTCCGTCATGGAAGGGGCTTTCAGCATCTCAGAGGGATCTGGACATGTTCTTTTCTCTATCAGGTTTTTGCAGGGAACGTGGTTCTGTCACCCGCCAGGTCCATAGAAGGGAGGTTTCTCCATTCTTACGTTTCCAGAACCTCCATGATTCGTACTTTGTACGAGGAAATTCCTCCTGCCTTCTGAACCTATGTCAGAAAGTTTTGTTTCTCAAACTCTACGCTGCACTAACATATCAGTCCATTTCCAAGCACAAGAGATGGTCTAATAACCACGTTACCCAGGGAGCTCATCTTTGTATTCCTCAGTGACTGTCCCTGACATTCCATCTCATGCACCTTCAAACCCAACCCTCCCCCCTCCAATGACCCCACAAAGTTAGTGAGTACCCAGCTCTGTCACAGCACAGCTACTGCACTGACAGTCCCCCACAGCTTACCATGGTGGTGAAGATGGTCTCCATTTTATCTTCCTGGGACTGTCTGAAGCCTGATATTTTGCAAACCAGGTTGCTATTCACAAGGACTTTGTGAGCAGCAAGGCTTTTATGTACGTAACCCATCTCGGTCAGGTACTTCATGCCGGAAGCAATCCCATGTAACATACCAGTCAGCTGGGCGGCTGTGAACTGGCCCTCGTGTTTCTGCAAGGCAGGAGTAGGGAAGGCTGCATTTCAGGGAGGTTCAGCATGTCGCACAAACAGCTCGTGCTGTGACTCTCCAGTTAGGAAAATGGCAGCACTGCTAGCCAAGGTCTGAGGGGGTAACCGACACCCAGGTACACTCACCCTGAGAAACGAATCCAGCACTCCGTTCCCCATGTATTCCATCACAGTCATCATGGTATTTCCTGGGCGCACAGACAGAAAAGGAGTATTTAGCTAACCTTGGTTTTTATCGAGCACAGTTCTGCACAGCTATAAATACATACACCCAGCAAAGCCTCCAGACCCGAAGATGCCCAGCCCAGCCCTTAACGCTTCGCTCCTCGAAAGATCGTTTTCTGCTTGCTTTTCACACGAGAGATTTGGGTCTCGTCTGCTCTGTCTGTCGTGGGAATCTCTGTGCATAACTAGAGAGTTAGTCAGGCAGCCACATTCAAAGGAAGGGACCCCTGAGCAAAGGAGGGGAGCTGGGGAAGGGATTTCTACTCACCCTTTAGAGCCAGCTTTTTAAAAACCTCAAACTCAAATGCTTGATAAACCATGGGGAGAAAATCTCTCTTGAAGATTCAGCAACCCCACCTCCTGCCGCCAAAGTGGAGAACTCCTGGAGCTGGGCTGCTGGCTGCTCACCGGGCATGAAGCTGAAGGTTTTGGTCTTGTGGAACATTGGGCCACAGTCCCATGGGAGAGGGGGCTGTCCAAGGGACGGTCTACATCCCTACAATCGTCTCAGCTGGAGACGAACTGGGGCAGTCAGAGCAACAGAGGGGAGGGTGCTCAGAAGACAAATGCAGAACAAACACAAACTTAGCTTGTCGCAAAAAATTTGAACCAATGTGATAAAGAAGGTGAAGAAAAGAAAATTTTCAATGGCTTAAAAACCGATGCTGGGAATCTGGGTAACAAGAAAGAGGAACTGGAAATTCTCTCTGATGAGAAGAAACTTGATAAAATTGGTATTCCCGAATGGTCGGACTGTCCATGAGGGGAATTTTAAAATCACTGGTTACACCTTACTCAGGAAGGATGGAGTGGGCCAGCACTCTATACGATAGACAGGACCTGTTTTAGAGTGACTGACGACTCAGTCTCAGGACCATGAATGCATATGACTCAATGTGTTAAGTAACAAAGTCCAGGAAAAAGAACAGGAGTACTTGTGGCACCTTAGAGACTAACAAATTTATTTGAGCATAAGCTTTCGTGGGCTACAGCCCACTTCATCAGATGCATAGAATGGAACATATAGTAAGAAATATGTATACATACAGAGAACATGAAAAGGTGGAAGTAGCCACACCAACTGTAAGAGGTTAATTAATTAAGATGCGGTATTATCAGCAGGAGAAAAAACCCTCTGTATATGGCGCTGGTGAGACCAGTACTGGAATAGTGTGTCCACTTCTGGTGTCCACATTTTAAAAAGGATGTTGAAAAAGTGGAGAGAATGCAAAAAAGAGCCACAAAATTATTTATGGGCTGGAGAAAATGCCTGACAGTTAGAGACTAAAAGAACTCCATCTCCTCAGCTTATCCAAATGATGATTGAGAAGAGACTTGGTTTCTGTTACAAGGACCTTCAGGGGAGAAAATAATAGGCACTGAAGGAATCTTTCATCTAGTGGAGGAAGGCAGAACAAGACCCAATGGCTGACTGATTCACATTAGAAATCAGACATGGTTTTAACAGCGAGGGTGATTAACCATAGGAACAAACTACCAAGAGAAGTGGTGGCTTCTCCCTCTTTTATCTCCAGCTCAAGACTAGATGCCTTTCTGGAAGTTATCCAGATCAGTACAGGGGCAACTGGGTGAAATTTACTGGCCTGTGATATATAGGATGTCAGACTAGATGATGGAATGGTCCCTTTTGGTTATAAACTCTACAAATTTATGAAAGGTCCTGCTTCAGGTCTCTAGATCCTCCAGTGCAGGGGTTCTCAACCTTTCCAGATGACTGTACCCTTTGCAGGGTCTGATTTGTCTTGTGAACCCCAAGTTTCACCTCACTTCAAAACTACTTGCAAAATCAGACATAGAAATACAAAGTGTCCCAGTACACTATTACTGGAAAATTGCTGGCTTTCTCATTTTACCATACAATTATAAAATAAGTCGACTGGAATATAAATATTGCACTTACATTTCAGTGTAGAGTATATGGAGTAGTATAAACAAGTCATTGTCTGTATGAAATTTTAGTGTGTACTGACTTTGCTAGTGCTTTTTATGTAGCCTGTTGTAAAACTAGGCAAATATCTAGATGAGCTGATGTTCCCCCTGGAAGACCTCTGTGTACCCCTGGTTGAGAACCACTGCTGCAGTGGGACCTCCAAAAAACAAGACAGACATGACCTCATACTCCTGATATTTCTCAGGTAAAAAAGCAGAAAAAGAAACCTTAAAATAAATAAATAGCAATAATCTCGGCCTCCTTCCAGTATCATCAGGCAGCTGAAAAAAGCACAAACACATTTCTTTTCCCCCTTTCAACAAGCTCCCAGCCACCCTTCAGATTTTACATCCACAGACTTCAACTTTCTGCTATGAGAACAGTGAATTAGGGCTTTCAAAAGTATGGCTTACTATACAATTCCTATATGGTGAAATGCTTCATGAATATCAAGTAGCTGTGGGAATGATGGGAACACAAAGCTCATGTGGGTTTTTGAGGCTTTCAGACCCTGAGATGTCTCCAGAGTCACAGCTAGATGATTCATTTATTTTGAAACAAGATCACATCTGCCAAACAGAAAAGGAGGGAACTACACAGAAAAAGGGCCATTAACAGTGAGGAGGGTGCGTTTGCTCAGGGCGAGAGACTTGCAATTCTCTATCACAAACATATAATGAAAGCAACTAATTAGTGTTTCTGATTACCTAACTACCAATGGTGGAGCTGTTCATCTAAATGGCATAATTCACACACCCACAAAGCAAGCATACACGTCGTATTTTGAAGAAGAAATTAGTAAAAGGTAGGAAATGGAATGGATATAATTAGGGATACTTAAGCACTTGACCGTCAGAGGATGGATTTCTGTGCATCTGTATTGCACACAAGTGGCTTAAACTCTAAGGGCCTGATTCTCTCGTTCCTTCGACCCCAATCCTGCAGTTTGCTCTGCCTGCATGGATCCAAGCGCAAGATTGGCGTCTCAGAGGGAGACATGGATCTCACCCTGAGGAATGCAGTCAGCATAAGGGGCCCTGCTCTTGATTTGGGGAGGAATATTAAATACTATCACTAGGAACACTTTGAGTAGCACCATTGAGGAGAAAAGTATGCGAGTGAGGGTAGCTGGATCGGGCCCTATGTTAAAACAGAAGCTGATCCCCTGTGTTATAAATAGCACAGTTAACAACATGCGTGTTCATGTTTCTCCATATTTAACCACACCTTCCTCAGATTCATAAAGAACACACACTCCCACCGGGACAGACAGCAACCACACACTCATCTGTTTGCTGACAAAACTCTCATTTTAATTTGCTTTTATGCCAAGAGTTGGGTTTTGCTGCTAACCCAGTTTGACTCCCTGGCTTTATTAATCTAGCTGTAAAAATTCGATTAAACAGCATCAGAACCATAAAATAATAAAAACCAACACAAGCAAACATTTGGCTTCCAGAGGGCGACTGTCCAGCATCTCCACCACCAGATAATCACATTGCTAAACAACTGCTCGAGCATATTACCAGATTAGTTCAAAGGCGAGACTCCTGCATTAATGACCCAAACTCCATGGTGGGTAATTAAGAAAACAATCAGCATTCTTCCTGCTTTTCCACAGAACAATCGCTTTCTATTGCTTTTAAATTACCGAGTAAATGAGGCCACATTGTTGCCACAAAAATCAGATCAGGGAGCGTATCGCTTCATTTTGCTGGGCAGTAATAAGCGTATAACAATGCTGGAATCACTTTGTATCTATCGATCAGAGTAAGTGCCATGCAATCGCAGAGCGGCTGTCTGTGCATATCCCCCTTATGCTGCCCAACTTGCATTGTTATCAGCCCATAAACGCTCTGAGTTACACGGGACTTGGAATTGTGTCCTAACCTAAAGCAAACATGTCATTACTGCTGTGTGTGGCTAGGGTGTTTTTACAGCTGTCCCGTATGTGTGTTGAGCATAAAGTCTCATCACGTAACGCACGTCTCTCTGGTCCGGAACATCTCCATGTAGTGATTCCGCAGCCGGCGAGCCGGAACCTGGGCATTGTAGCTCTGCCAGACTCCTGGTCTGTGGCTCTATTTTGTCCTCAACTTTTCCTGTTGTTATTACCATTAGCTGTAGCCACCGGCATTCTCACCACCACGTCATGCAGGCCTACTCTGAGCAGGGGATACAAGTCAGCAGCCAAGCGCTCCCAGCATTGCTACCACAGTGGTGATCAGCTGGTGCTAGCGTGTTTGGAAACAGCTGGCAGAAAAGTCTAGCGTAGGCACAGTCTGTGTTGTCTAGTCCTCGCCCCTCCCCATGCCTCAGTTTCCCCATGACAATACACACCTGCCTTTGTGGAGAGCTTCGGGTGCCCTGGATGAAGGGGGCTGTGTGACCATTCACTGTATGTTCTTGCCTTCACTCTGAGAATCGCACACTGTTAAAACTGCACGGCTAGTGAGTGAAGCCACCACAACGCAGCACAAAGCTGCCAGTATTCTGGGGTTCAGCCCTCTCTCAGAGAGGGAACAGGAATCCAAAACTTTCCAAGCTGAAAGTGAGGGGGTGGAGGCAGGGGTGAGTGAACCTAGTGCATGAGGCTTTCCGTGCAGGAGGACTGGATTCAGATCTAGCTCTAGAATCTAGTCACAATGGGTTTGGCGAGCGTCGTCCTAGATTAATTGGCCCTTTCGTTAAAAAAACCCCAAACCCAATGAGTTTGCATACCATGACATGCAGAGTTAATAAGCCCTACCTCTGGTGATGACGCCCTCCAGGCGGATGATGTTGGAGTGATCGAACTGGCCCATGGTGCTAGCCTCTGCCAGGAAGGTGCGCTTCTGCTTGTCTGAGCAGCCAGCTCGAAGGGTCTGGATGGCAACCGGGAGCTCTCTCTTGCTGGGAAGTTTCAAGCATCCCCGGCAGACTTCTCCAAACTCTCCTGTGCCGTAGGAGAGACGGGAATTAGAGCGTTTCCAGCTAAAGGAGCGCAGCCGTTTAGCGTCCCTGTGGTTGGACATTTGAGAGAGTGAACATCCCAAGAGAACGCCGCACGGGACTGTTTTCATACTGTCGTTCTAGGAGCTGTGCTAGCTGCTCTCGGTCACTCACAGGCCATGAAAACGGGAGCTATTGCTACGCTGATTTTATTTATGGCTTTCTCAAATCTTCAAATATCGCTGCACAGATCTGCTGCTGCGCAATGGGACAAGGGGCAGTGCTGCTCTTCTAGAAAATCAGCTCCCCTTCTGGTAGCGTTTCCTTGTGCCCCACATCCCCTAGCAGGACCTCTGCCTCTGGACCTGCAAACACTGATCTGAGTGCTGGGGTGTGGGCAGCCGGGGTCTGAGTACCTGGCTAATCAGGCAGATGGGCTCTGCTCTGACATAGCAGGGAACTGTACAGCCAGAAACGCTCAGGGGAAACATCCACCCACAACACCGGAAAGTGGATTAAGGTCCCTTTAAAAATTCTCACCCTAGCCTCAGTTTACCATCTTCCCCCACTTCTGGGGGGCATTGTGACTTGCTGTGAACACACAGACCTTGAAACTCTTTAGTGCCAACTAGCAGGTGCAACAACACATGATGCAATTTCCTCTCTTTGGCTGCTTAGGCCATTCCCCTAATACACCAGCCAAGTCCACACTGCACTTTTGAAGTGCTTTCCATGAATGGAAGATTATCTCCCAGAGATCAAGACAGTCCTCACTGGGCTCCGACTCTCTCCACTCCCAAACCACCCCAAATCTGCTGCCCACAGGAAGTATAGTCAGGGCCACGCATTGTTCATCAGCACTTGAGACAGAACTTTCTGCTCCTCGCAGTCACAAATGCGGCAGCACAAAGTGACAAATTCGAATGAGAAAAGGCCAACTTTGGTTTTACAGGGAAAAGCCAATGGATATGAAGAGCTTTATTGATCTGAGAGACAGGTATCCGCTAGGTCACCCGGGAGACTAATACAAACCATTCTACATTCCTCCTATTTAAAAGACCTACCCTACTTGGATTTCCTTTTCATTACTTATCTATTGCTAAAAGTTCAGAATCACCGGGCCAGTTTCTCTGCCCAGATTCCTCTGCTCTCCACTGTCTGACAATCACCTTTTATTTCCATGTTAATATTTAAGCTGCTAGTTAAGCTACTCCCCTGCATCTGTCGTTTTTGTTTTTAAAGAGCTTCTCTTTGGGAAAATGACACCCAGCATACCAGGGCCTCCACAGATCTGGCTTGCATTAGCAATTAAAGCTGCAGGGATTTTAATCTGCATTCACGTTGTAGGCCGTAAAGTCGATGAAAATCAATAAATCATTGAGAGTTAGCATATTCATAAATAGTTTTTATGCCGCTGTCAACCTGCTAAGAAGCAGATAATTGCCGACGTTCTCTATGAGATGCTGGTCACATCACTGTATGCTCTGCCTGAGGAAAATAAACAGGGACACTAAATCAAGCTCATGTACAAAATACTAACCAACCGCACTCTGCTTCTCCCTGCTACGAGCATACAAAACTGGCCAGGACCACAATGAGATTGAAAATCCCTAATGAAGCCGGTAGCAGGAAATATGTAAATGGCTTTAAGAACCCTGACGAGGCTCCCAGAATCCTATAAAGAGCCGAGCAGGTAACAATGGGCTGCTGAGATTCATTCCTACCCTGGTACCTGCTGCGGTCCCCTCAGTGCACATAGCAGCAATTCACAGGCACCGCGGCCCTTGTCCTCTTGGTTTCAAGGAAGCAGGTGAAAGTCACAATCCTTTTAGTCATTCCCAGGGATCTTGTGCCTCCGCCCCGGCTGTGCCTCCTTCCTTTACAATCACTGACGGGTTTGACGCTGCTGCAGACTGGGACTCAGTTCTCCTCCGAGGGCACCACTCTCCACCTTCCTCCCAGGCCTGTCTCAGGTGAGAGCCTCCTCTCTAGCAGGAGGAGCGGAGTGGAACAATCCAGAGCCCAAGTGGGATGCACTGTGAGTTCTGCATTTCTCCTCATTCCCCAGAACTCAGCGAGGGGTCACGCGAGACAAGGCAGCGAGGGCTAGGGGGGAAGTGAGGTGTTTACACTTGCTGCCCTTTGTTACAGCTGGCGAGGTCCTGCCATGACCACCATCCAAGTGCGTGGCACAGTTCAACTCTCCACCCCAGTCAGTACCAGGTATCTGTTTCCTAGCACATGGCAGCTCCCGCAGAAACCTCACCATGGAAAGAAAACCGAGGGTTGTATTTATACACCGGCAATAATGCAAGGAGTCATCACCTTACAGAGCCAGGAGCTGCGGTCGATTTCAGCTAAGTAGCGCTGTGAACAGGTTGATATGGCTCAGTCTCCTGGGTGGGGGAGGAGCACCTTGGAACACATTTACAGGGAAAAGGTCTGGGTTAAAAGCTTGTTTAAGCAGATCCCCGTGCCTCACTGCTGATTTCTGACAGGAGCCTATTCACAAGTGACTTGTCTAAATCTCATGAGCTGCATTAGATGGAGAAGTAGCACTTCTGGAACCAGCTCCTTACAGCTGCACGGAACAACGACCCGATGCAACTCTGAATGCAAAGTGTCAGACTTGTGACCCAGAACCCAGATCCACACCTCTGCCAGTGCCAGCCTTTTCTGCACACTCCAGTAACATCCACAGCCTCCCCGAGTCCCTGCAGGCAGTTGAGATACAAGGGTTTGGAGGATCAGTTTATCATCTAGAAAAGGCTCGAGTGACATTTGATCTCTCCATTCAGGTGCTTATACAGCCCCATGCCTGTAGCGTCTGAGCACCTCTAAAGTGTTTGCAAGTCAAAATATTAATAATTCTCTATCTCTTGTCCCTCGCAGTCAGCAGGAGAAACTCTAGTCCCAGGGGGGGAACAGGCAGGATCTCAGATATTGCTGAGTTTTTGTGTCTGTTTCATACTCTCCGCCCTGCTGGCTCCCTAGGAGGGGGCCAGACAGCGTCCTGACGGCTCAGCCAGTCGGACACACACGTCTGCTTTTTAAAACAGAAAACTCTTGGCTGCTGACGCAACGTACTGCTCACAAAATGGATTTACAGTTTTGCTTAAGTCCCCGCTAATGGCAAGAGCTGCACCAGGGCTCTGTGCCCGGCAAACCGCGAGGCCAGACAGAGGCTGGGGATTACACAGACTGGGCCACACTCCCTCACCTGGGAGTGCGGAAGGGTTTTTGGGAGGTGAGCGATGTCACTCGGAACGCAGGCCCGCAGCACCTGCCAGGGGGTAGTGAGCTCTCACTGCGCTCCCACTGGCTCCTAGCTGGGGGCAGCTTTCACTGCGCTCCCACTGGCTCCTAGCTGGGGGCAGCTTTCACTGCGCTCCCACTGGCTCCTAGCTGGGGTCCTGAGGACAGGCGCCAGCAGCACTTGCCGGGCTCCAGGGCAGAGGCTGGGGAAGAACTGAGCTGGGAGGTAGGCTGTGACCTGTTCCACCTGGAAATCCTGCCTCAGCCTTGGATTGCAGCCTGGAGCCCTGGGAACCCTGCTGGGAATTAACCCTTTGGGATGAAAGAGGAGGCTGTAAATCCAACCCAACGCCTGTCCAATGGGCTGAGGACACGGTCTCCTCTTCAGATTGATCGCTGTGTCCCTGTGGCACAGGCGTCCTCGGCCCGGCAGGAATGCCTCTTTGCAGAGCACACCGGGAGCTATGCTGCAGCGTCTCGAACAGATACTTGCCTGTTCCAATGATCCGCTCGATTTTGATACTCGAGTTGTCGAGCTCTTTGGCAAAGAGGTGCACGGCCTGCGTGGGGTCTTCACAGGTGTCAGGGTCAATGTACGTCCTCCTGGTTGGTATCTTAACTACAGCAAAGAGGGGGAATAAACAGAGTGTGTGAGAAGAAAACCCTGTGTCACCTCCGCGAAGCTCTGCCCAGCCGGGACCCCACTGAGCGAAAGGCAGCAGAGTGCGAACTGGCAGGAGCTCTGCCCCTCTCTTTACCTGCCAGCACTGGAAACCTCCTCCAGGCTGCATTCCCCTCGCTGTCTCCAGCCCATCCTACTCCTGCTGCTGCTCTTTGCTCCCCGGGCTTTTAGCTGCGCTTTGGGGCTCAGGACACGAATTGGGCCCACACTGAGGGGCCCTGCAGCAGCTAATCCATGCCCAGAGATTTCCTTTCGGACACCATGTCCCCTTTTAGGATCTGAGACAGCAGCTCGGAGAAAGCCGGTCACAGTCGCCCCAGAGCTAGCGTTCACATCTCAGCTGAGCACGAAGGCTCCACGTAAATAAGAAAAACCCAAGATTCTGTAGCACCCAGAGCGCCAGGATGCAGCAGCAGGAGCCGGACTCAGCACTGGAGCAACAGCATCCATCTGAATTTAATTTAACTAAAAAACATTGCTGTTAAACAGGTAATTAGCTCTTCAGCTTAACGAAGTCTGACAATAACTTCCCTAAAACCCTACAAACCTGTATCCTCTAGCTGTGCCGCCTGGGGCCTCTCGTGGAGCCGCTCTCCTGTCTGCGTAGCCAGGTGATTTGGAAAAGAACACGCGGCTCTGCAATCTACAATATGCTCCGCTGCTCCCAGCCCTCCCGCACTGGGGAGATCTTTGCAAGGCTCTGCTCTTTATCTCACAACCCCAAACTACATTTGGCAAATAGACTGTCCTCTCCTCTCTGTACACTGTTAATGAAACAAAATGAAGTGAGGCAGGCAGCTGTTCCTGTCGTCTATGGAAACAATCACTAAGGCCAGGGACCAGGCTTCCATTCCCCAGGACACGCTATCCACTCAGGCTACAGGCATATTGACACAGTACAATTCTGAACCACCAGCGGTATCACTGCTCCGATAGACAGAGCGCCTCTCCTCATTGCTTTAGCCCCAGACCACCTCTAGAGATACAGCCAACTCCGGCTGTAGGTCAGGTTTGCTCTAGGAGGGGGGGTGGGCTGGTCAGAACTGCCATTAGGACATGCCTGGGAGCGTTGCTGGGAGTGCTCTCTCCGGGCCTGGACGCAGAAGGAGCTTTGCTTCCAGCATCAGGACGGATGGAGCCAACGTGCTGCCTTTCCCCTGATCTGCCTCGGCAGGAACCTCCTGCCTCTTGGGACTGACCCGCTGCACTAGCTAAAACCGCTGAGAAACTTGGCTCTGTCTGTTTGCTACCAAGTTCCTACAGGGAGAAAAGGAACCGTTCCCCCTGCTCATTCTCACCCAGACCAGTTCCAACAGGGACACAGCCCCTCTGAGTCTGAGCAGATCCGCCTCCCAGGTTAACCCTCCCCTACCTGGCCAGCCTCGGTGTCCAAGCCCCCCAGCAGGGATAATTAGAACCACGTGCTGCTCCAGGCCCTGATGGTCAGCGCATGGATTGCAAAGCCTCCCCCACAGGCCGCTACCATCTGCTAAATGGCAACTGACGCTGCCTGGACCGAGCCCAGGAGAACGAAGTGCAGCGAGAGCGACCCAGTTACAAAGAGCATTGCACAGCGCGGGTGGGGACCGTAGCAGCCACTCGCGGGTTTCCTGTAAACCTTCATTTTAAATTCCCAGAACAAATAACAAAGACAGGAGCATGTTGGCTCGGCTGCTCCTGGGGCCTCTGCTCCCAACACAACAGCACTGGCTGCCCTGACCTGGGAGGTTTGCCTTGCTCAGCCCAAAGACTGGCTGAGTTTCTGCACATTCGGAACAGGCAGGGGGCTGTGCCTGCTGCATGTGGTGCTCCCACTGGGGAACCAAACCAGCAGCGAAGGCCAATCCCACGTCGACTGAGCACAAATTCCAAAGAGTAAATATAACGCATGCGGCTCCTCTGGTGTCCTGCCTGTGCGTGACGGCCCCTGAGGCTTGGATCAGGGCACCAGGAGCAACCCCCTCCCTACCCAGATCACTAACAGGTAGCCTAAGAAACCCCAGCTCCTGCCCTTCCTCTCCCCCTGCTTTGTATGGAAAACTCTCAGCAAGCTTCGGAGTGCGGCTCAGCAATAATCAAGGATCCTGAAAAGCGGATGACAGCAGCAAAGGCTTGTCTGAAAAGCGTACAGGCTCTGCTGCCTCTCAGATGCTGCAGGGAGCAGAAGAGTAGGTGTGTGCTTAACCGGCATATGCCAGGAATCAAATACACTCGTCAGTTCTGACATTTGCATTTCCTTTGACAACTGTTGTCTGTAAAATTATCACTGCTTGATAATCAAGAGATGCCCCAGAAAACAAACCCCCGCTCTCCCGTAGCTGTATGTGAAAAGCTGACAGAATAATTCATACGCCCTCGAGAAAGCTGAAAGCATCTCCATTTCCTGTGGCATGCCAGTGACCTCCCTGAGCAGCCAGTGCTCTGTGCGCAGGAAGGACGACCACTGGCTTATGAAGCTGTCAAGCCAGCTGTCTCCGGAGAGCCTTGCTGTGCTGAGCTGGCCTTCTCTGGGCTAACACGGGATGACAGCACTTCCAAAGGAAGGATTCCGGGCTGCTCTGCAGAGAGCAGGGTTGTTAATGACAGTAAATGCAGAGCTCCCCACGCAATCAGACACAGCACAGTGGCCAGACGTCACTTACAATGGAAGTACAGCTCCTCGTCTCCGTCCTGGCTGGCTTTGCTGTACCCACACTGTCTGCAATGAGAAGCAATTGTCACGTTAGGCTTTGAGCATGAATCTCCCACTGGATACAAAGCCCCAAATGCCAGTGCCCAAGAGTGCTGTCCAACCCCCCAAAATACACCAGCACCAGGACCCAGAGGCCAGGGTCAAGCAAACCTGTACGCTTAACCACTGTGGTCTCTGTGATCCCAACCCCAGCAAGAGAGAATTGCTGAGACAGGGACTGGATGTGGAGTTGCAGCTTCAGCGGTGGGCGTGGAAGAGCGTAGGGGTTACAGCACAGCAGACGAGCAAATGACGGGGGCAAACCATGCACAGTGGGCACCGGCTGATCCGGGGCTGGGGTGGAAGCCAACAAAGGGCAGGTCAAATCTGGAGCTGCAACATGAAGGCAAGTTCCGAACTCCCAGGAATAATGACAGAGCAGCGTCTCCAGGTCATTTCCAGCCCGCACTAAGAGCTCGCTGGTCTCCTTGAGCCGACGGGCACCGGACGCCTGACACATGAGAGCATTTGCTAGCTCAGTCATGTGGATAACTCAGATGTCCACATCCTGTGACAGGTGCAGATAAGCCCTGCTGCAGGCAGGATATTTGCTCGCGTGTCCACACCCCTGTAATCTCAGCCTGACAAAGATGCTAGTCAAACGCCATGGGATGGACGGACTCGCTCCAGTGCGGCAAGCAACCAACTCACCAGGATTTCAGACGTGGCACTAGCAGTGCGACAGTCAGATCCCTGCTCTGACCTTCAGGGACTCCTGTTAGCATAGACGCAAAGCCCGCTCTGCTGCGCCCCTATGGACCGCCAGTCATCAGCCTAACCCCTCCCGGCTGCCCAGGCCAGAGCTGTGCTCCCTGGGCTGAGCTGCCCTGGCTGCAGGCAGTGGTAAAGTCCTGCTGGTGTCCGAGGGAGCAGGGCCCAGTGAGGACCGAGCCAGAGCCTGAGGCTGCCCCAGATGCCATTTGGTTAATAAACTAAAAGCAAAGCCAACACCACGCCCTGCTGCTCCTCCGGCAACCTCCCAGCTCAGCCCCCCACTGACACCAGCTCCACGCCAGCCAGAGGGAGGAAGGAACTTCCCCAGCTCTAAAGCAGGGGCCCAGAGCCTTGCACCAGGGCTGCCTGCACGTGCAAACTGTGCAACTCTAAACAAAGGAGACCTCCCTTGGAGCTGCTCCTCTGCCACCCCAGGGCATTCAGGGGAAACGGCCGCTGGGGGGAGCTGAGTGAACTCTCGCTGCCTGCGTGAGCCTGGCTCTCGGAGCTCAGGCATTCTGTGCACGGGAGGTCGGCCTGCCACTCTGGAGTCGCCCCCTCCCGCCGCTCCGACAAGGGGCACAGGGACCTGGGATTCCCGCGGTGAAGCGAGTGACAGTGGCCTGCTCCCACCCCAGCCCTGTCGTTACACAACATTCGAGTCTTCACTTGTCATTTTTTATTATTCTATTTATTTAAATTACTCTCATTTGGGGCTCAATTTAATCTTTTAAGTTAAAAAGTACAGATCGTTCCACTGACCCATCCGTCAGATGAATACCGATGCCCCTCTGAACCATTTCCCTTGTCCCAGCAGCCCTGGCCGGAGGAATGGCGATCGGAGCGAGTGGCTCCAAAGACAGCACATTTATCTGCTTCATATACTTCCCCATGCAGTTTGGAACTCCAGCTGTCTGGGTTTCACCCATCCTTAAACTCCACAGCTAGACCCAGCCAAAGCAAAAACCTGAGCCTTAGAAAAGCCCCAGATTAGGAAGATTAACAGAAATACAGATTTTAAAAATGCTAAACTAACTTAAGGGAATTTCTATCCTTGATTTACCAGTTGGAAATGTGTAGAGTTTCACACTGTTTGGAGATGTCCCAGTGTGACCCACTGGTGACACGCCCCGAACCACAGAGGCTGCGAGTCTGGTACAGTTCCAAGACACAGCCGGAAGTGCAGAGACTCTTGTGCTCTCTCTGAATGTCTCCAGTTGGCCAGCGTGGTGGCCACATTGCAAACAGTGCAGAGAATCCTGGGGGTTTAGTTGTTATCAACTGGAGCCAACAAATTCTCCCAGATTCCCCCCACCCAGGCCCATTTTCACAGTCACATCACTAGTTCGCCGAGCACCACAATGGCTGCAGACACACAGCTCAGGTTAAGCTTTTCCCACTGTCCGTTCCACAAAACTCTCTGGCCTCGGGAAAGTGGCTCACTTGTGTGACAACAGCACAGCCTGGGCCATGTCAGACTCAGGACAGCTTGTCCCTGGGGGAGCTCTGAGTGCCACCAGCTGCTCCTGGCCATGGGCAGAGTCACACATGAGTTGCCAAAGCATTTTTCAGCTACCAAACCCTGTAACCCCACTTGATCCCCTGGCACAAACGCCAGCTATTCCAAGCCTGGAACAGGAAGGTGACATTCACAGCTTTAGGCTGCGTGCTGGCCCTCTCGATGAGTGGATTTGACCCTAAGGCAGCCAAACACACAGCCCACAGGGCAGAACTTGGCTGTTACAGAGACCTGTCTCTTTCCCAGTGTCCCCCGAACCCCGGCTGCAGCATTAGGAGCATTAGCTACACCAAGCCAGCAAGCCGCCCCCAGAAATCCTTGGTCTATTGCCATATGCACAATAGAAGAGGTGCGAAGTCTGCTCACCTCCTCCAGATCATCACACCAATCACCATGGAAACCAGCACGATCAGCCCAGCGATTGCAACCACCACGATGATGATGATAGGGTTCTGCTCGCTGGGAGCCAAAGTCACTGCCAAGGAGGGAAGCGAAACAGGGGTTAGGTCTGTATTCCCCTCTGCACGTACCCGGCACCATGGTTACAACTCCAGACCAGACTGCCTTGGCTTGTGCTGCATTCCTGCACCAACGGGACCAGGAATCTCCAGCACCAAGGTCGGGGCCCTGGCAATGTCATTGTGTGTGCCAGAGCAGCAAGCTCCAGGGCGCTCCTGCACCAGACAGCACTTTCTGCATCACTGGCAGTGTACGATAGGCCCCTCGTGTTTAAACACAACCGGAAAAGGGAACAAAACTCTGGGTATTTCTAGGGCAAAACACAAGAGAGAGACTGAGGTAGGGCAAAAAATCTTTCAGGCTTTTCTGCATCATAAAGCACCAAGAAAGGGGACAAAGCAGGTCACTTTTAACAGCCTAGCCTCCCCTTGCACATTCCCTGCAATGCAGGTGCGTCGCCCTAGACCAGTGGTTCTCAACCAGGGGGCTGCATAGCTCAGGGGGTATGCAAAGGTCTTCCTGGGGGTACAGCAACTCATCTAGATAGTTGCCTACTTTTACAACAGGCTACAGAAAAAGCACTAGCGGAGTCAGTACAAACTAACATTTCACACAGACAAAATGAGAAAGTCAGCCCTTCTTCAGTCACTGAGTGCTGTGATACTTCTGTATTTTTAGGTCTGATTTTGTAAGCAAGTAGGTTTTAAGTGAGATGAAACTTGGGAGTACACAAGAAAAATCAGACTCCTGAAAGGCGTACAGTCATATGAAAAGGTTGAGAGCCCACTGCACTAGACTAAGCTGGCAGTTTGCAGATGTTACATGGTCTGAAAACTTTGCCTAAGCCACAACCTTGCCCTGATGGCTGAAGCTGAGAAAAGATTTCCACCAGGATGCATTCGAAATGCCAGAAGTGACGTTCATGCTGACCCCGTGTTAGCAGCACACGACCTGTCAGATGTCAGGCCAGACCTGGGAGCAGGGTTCACAGTAGCTGCTCGTGGAAAGGCAACAAGGGGAGCTCAACATGCTATTTTCGTAGGGTCGGCAGCACTAGGACTGGTGTTTAACTCCGATTTCACAAGGCGAGTGGCAGCTTGTTTCCAAAGCAAACGCAGCTAGACAAAAGCTAGAGGATTTGCCACACCTTGGTAAGGCTGTAAACGCACTTGGGTCTCCAATCTTGCCATGCTCCCTCGGAGCATCTCCCTGTCCCAGAGCTCGGCCCCTCCTCCTGCTAAACCAGCTCAGGTTCCTCTAGCAAAGACTGTGAGAAACTTTCACCGCAGGCGCCAAGCAGCTGCTTATTGTTATTTCTCCAATTCACCTGCCGAGGCCCTTCTGGCAGCCAGAGCCAGCGCGAGCAGAGTGAAGGGCAGTGTTGACAGGGTGAGCAGAGGAACCTCTAGCTCTCAGCCTTAGTGGACTCCTCATTCTATTAGCTGGTGTTAAGGAAACAGTCCTGTTTATGGGGGAGACACATTAAAATTTATAGCTTACAAATGGTCTCCCTCACTAGTTCAATACTTTCCTCTCCTGCGCTGGCAAACCGAGGTCTGAGATAGCGACATTCGATAGACAACTTTTACTGGATTCAATTCATTCTGAAAACGTCTCCGTGTGGTAAATGGATGCAATTTAAGGCCCTGTTAAACACAATCTGTAGAACTTCATACTGAGCCAGCCATCCCTCTCCCAGCCCCTCCTTCAGACAGTGAAATCAGATGTTCTTGACAACAGGTTTGAATGGAAGCTGTAAAAAGTAAAAACCCAACAAGATCCAGTGAAGCCGAGTCAGCAAAGTGACCAACATCCTAAGTGCTCCACGGACACAGGCTCGAGACCAGCTCTGCTTCCATGTGAAATGATCTGAAGGACCCTGGTTTTGTTTCCACTGGACAATAGTGCAACTGACCCCCACCCCCTTCTGTGGCACTACTTGAAGACCACCTGGCTCAGAGGATTGAACGACTGTTCAGCAGGCAGTGACCGACAGCCGTTCCCATCTGACCGCTGTTTGGTGGCCCGTGTAATGGAACTGGGGGATCCATCCCGATGTCAATGTCACAAAAACCAAGTCACAATCGGCCCTACTGGGCATCCTCCTGGGCAGGCTCAGTAGAACCCCCAGAGATGTCCGGTAAATTTCTCCCCTTCTCCTGCCAAGGGGCTCCCTCTAGGGCAGGGCAGGCGGGTGCCCTTGTCGATGCTGCACTTGCTCTGTGGACAATCGGAGGACGTCAGCCTGCAAGGCTGTCAAGCCAGCAGCCCTCATTAGCACGACATCAGTCTCTGACAGCGGAAGGAAACGGGTACCTAGCAATGAAGGAATAGGCCCTCGCTCAACAGAAGGGCCTGCTCCCTCCTTAGGGGACAGGCCCACACCCAGAACAGACTCTGCTGCTTGAAGTCAGTGGAGTCTCAGGCACGAACCGTGAGCCGTAGAGCTGCTCCAGCTCAAAGTAACGCCCCTGACGTGTGCTCTGGGTTCAAGACCCACCCCACCGGCCTGCTAGCACTTACGTTCCCCCAAGGTTTCCACTTCGATGCCAGGACTGTAGTTTCCATAACCCTGGGCTGACGCTGTCCGGACCTGGAAGACGTAGAGTGTGCCAGGCCTGAGGTTACTGACTGTCACGGCCGTCGACGCGGTTTTCACGGTCGAGTAACTTTGATCTCTTTGATCCTATGAAATAATGAAACATGGGAGATTTAACAAGCTTGACAGCTGTCCTCTAGCTGATCTATGGAGCAGCTGTCTTATCGCTGTGCCTCTGGGTCCTAGCAGGGCTGACTAGCCAAACGTTAGACCATCAGTGAAAATGAAACGTTTTCTAGATGCCTCATTAATAGAAATTACATTGAAAAGTTACAAGAAGGATGAATAAACGCAGCTAGGACTAGCGGATATGACAGGTGAGAGGCTGGGGAACGGGTGTTATAAAAGGGACGATACACCAGCTTCCTTGGCTGTCCTCTCCCATTCACGTCTTTACATTTTCTTTCACACCACCTTGCACGCTAGGAGAGTGCACGCCAAGCCCCTCCCCCTCTACCTCCAAGGAGGTCCTGAGCGTGGCTCTACATATAGGATAAGATTAATATTCACCATATAACAGAAAGTAGTTCCACCAGGTAGGGCTGAGAATAAACAGCTAAACAGGCCTAGCATTCCAGCCAGCAAAGGGTGCTGGGTGCAGTCACATACTGTCATGCACTCAGACGCCAGCCAGCACACTCCTGTCCCCCTACCCCACCCCTCCCAGTCCAAGTTACCATCTCCAAAGAACCCGAGAGGATGGGCAGAGGGTGATTGTGGATGTACCTTGGGCAGCCCTGTCTGGCTATGGAAGGACATTCGGAGGGGTTGCATGGCATGTCCGGGGGAAGCGCTGAGTACACAATCAAGCCAGCGACAGGGCCCAGCTCCTCGAGGGGACTGGGGTACACAACGGCACTGCCTCAAAGCAGGCCTGGGAAGTCACTGGAACTGCTGGCCAAAGATGCCGGCGTCCCAAAGGGATATCGGAGGAGAAGAGTCCAAAGGGAGGGACAGGCTGGAAGGGGCTAACCAACCCCCAAACGCATCAGGGCAGGTTGGGGGGATGAGTCGCCTGAGGGGCCAAGGAGTCCCATGCTCGGTACCCTGGATGGGGAGGGGGGGCTGCTCGAACAGAGAGGCTCTTGGAGGAATCAGGGGAAGGGGAAGGGGCAGGCTGAGCGAGAGCAGAGGCAGGTTAGGACAGAGGCAAGTTGGTGCATCCTGGCAGCAGCATGGCCATCTCTTTAAGCTCCCTCTGTAACAAAGGGGCCTTTCACGCTGGGACCGGGGACAGTGGGTGAGAATGTGTAATTGGGTCCCCAGAGAGGGGTTCATTTAAACTAAACGGGGGCTGCTGTGTGTCCCGGGGGGTGGTGTTGCTACGAGCCATTTCCAAGGAGAGGAGAAGGGACCTTCAGCCTCAGCCCCTCCCCTCTGCCTCTCGCCAGAGCGATGAGCAGGTTCTCAGTGAAAGGCACCGAGATGGGGCCACACCCCCAAAGAGGGCTTTGCTACAGCTGGGCCAGAGCCCAGGAGGACCCTGAAAAGCAGTGAGCAGGGTGGAGGTGTGAGGGACAGAGGAGACAGCGCCTGTACTCACTGCACTACTCAGGGGGAGGAGGCGTCCGCCAGCTGGAATCTGATCACCTGCCACCACCAGGCCGTCTGGAGAGGGCCCTCTCCGCAACCTGGAGCCAGCTCTGAATGCTGGGCAGTCCTACAGGCAGGTGGGCTAGGGAGATCTGGGTTACCCAGACCAACAAGGCCTCTGTGCACCAGCTCACCAGCTCCGTGCCAGAATCCCATCACACTCCAGCTGGGCCATCAGCTGACAGCCAGTGGAAAGCCACTGGACAGCTAGATCTAAGCCCTTCCTCCCGACTGTACAGAGTGGCCTAGTGCCTGGCACACAAACCAGGTTTCCTGGCGAGAACACAGCATTTTAAACTGCTCCAGCAAACAGCATCAGGGGGAATCTCTCGGCCACGGCACCAACTACAGCAAAGACACGTCCACTTAGAAACATCTTAGCTGAGCTAGTCTGGAGCTGCCCCCGCCCTGCAATGCCTCACTCACGCAGCCTCTCCTGCCCAGGACGCAAGTCACACAGCGTTAGCATGAAGAGTACTGCATCCCCTCCACTGGGGGCTGCATGTTCTACTCTTTGGCCAGAAAGCCGTTTGGATAGTGAATTGTTCTCATGGCTAATGTGAAGGCAGCACATTGGATGTTTGCAAACAGTCTAACTTGATTTCTTTGTTACTAACCAGTGCCTGCCACGACGGGGGGATGGTATTAAACCCACCGGCGCTTCCCAGGCATGTTGGACTGGAGCAGCCTGGAATGCAGAGGGCAGAGCTCTTCCCGGATGCAGGCTGTTCTTGGCACCAGCAGTGGGCTGTTTCTCAAGACTAAATAAACATGTATTAGCACACTTGGAGTAATCAAAGCTGGCAGGCACATTCTCTAGTGATTCCAGTCCCAGGAATGTGATTCACCTACCCATCTAGCTCCGGATTTCTGCCTTGTTATGACTGAGATGGACAGAACCTTTCAAGCAGCAGCTGACACATGTCAGAGTGGGAAGCTGTGTCTCTGCATGGCAGCCCGGAACAGAAAAGCTCTGATGTAGCATTTCCTAAGGCAATAGGTCTCAGTGTGGCAGAATGGCCGTTCTGAGGGCTTTGCTGTATTCCTTGTCCCGAGGAATCACACAGAACTTAAAGACAAACTTTCCGTGGGCTCCAGAGATGCAGCCTCTACATGCCTACAGCAGGCACATGTTGTCACAGTCCAGATGACGTTCTCCATGTTCTCCATTGGGAATCTCAAAGTATAATTCATGCTTCTCCCAGGCAGAGCCTCCTGTTAGGAAAGCTCCTCCCAAAGCAAATTTGACAAGCCTCCACTCTCGTCAATCCAATCACTCGCACAGCACCACCAGAGAAGGAGCTTATGCTTAACAAACCACTCAAACCATCTAGACATACGTAGCATCCCATAGGTGCTGGGACTAGAGGTGCTGGGGGCTGCTGCACCCCCCTGGCTTGAAATGATTTCCATCATATATGGGGTTGCCAACTTTCTAATCAAACAAAACCAAACACCCTAGCTCCGCCCCTTCCCCAACACCCCGCCCCTGGCCCTGTCCCTTTCTTGAGGCCCCGCCCCCCCTCACTACATTCCCCCTCTGTCCATGGCTCGCTCTCCCCCACCCTCACTCACCTTCACTGGGCTGGGGTAGGGGGTTAGGATGTGGGAGGGAGTGAGGGCTCTGGGCTGGAGGTGCTGGCTCTGGGGATGAGGGGTTTGGGGTGCAGGAGGGGGGTATGGGGCCGAGGGATTCGGAGTGTGGGAGGGGGCTGCGGGTTGAGGCAGAGGGTTGGGGTGCGGGGGGGTAAGGACTCTGGGTTGGGGCCGGGGATGAGGGGTTTGGGGTGCAGGAGGAGACTCCGGGTTTGGGGGGGGCTCAGGGCTGGGGCAGGGGGTTGGGGCGTGGGTTTATCTCGGGTGGCTCCCGGTCAGGGGCGCAGAGGGTCTAAGGCAGGCTCCCTGCTTGTCCTGGCACCGCGCTGCACCCTAGAATCAGCCAGCAGGTCCGGTTCCTAGCGGGGGGGCCAGGAGGCTCCACACGCTGCTCTCGCCCGCAGGCACTGCCCCCCCCCAGCTCCCATTGGCCGGTTCCCACCCCGATTCATATACGGGGTTTAGTCTAGTTCAATGGCTCTCAGCGCCCCCACTACACAAACTGTTCCAAGGCCCCGTCCAGACCCTCTGTCTTGCCTTGCCCCGCCCTGTTGGGGGGTGCTACATTCCCATCTATTAGCCTGTCGCACCCTGGAGCAGGAACTAACCTTAGGGGGTTTCTGTGAGGTGCCTCATATGTTTTGGGTGTTGTAAAGTAAGTAATAGCAAGAGTAGGTAGCAAGGTGAGAACAGAAGGATTTTCACTGCCTTGTTTGCTATTCCAAGGCGGGAAGGAGGCATTCCCAGGCAACTGGGGCTGTGTGTGCAGGCGTGAGTGAGATGTGGGGAAACGCACTGTTAAAGCTGGGACATTCGATGATGAGGATGATGAATGGGTTACGCTCTTATGGGAGGTAACAATGACAGTTTGGAACAAATTGCTTGGCAAACAGATTAGTCTCTTTTCACCCAAAGCTCAGGTAGAAGTTATTTGAGGCCAGGTTTTACTGCGGTCTGTGGGTTCCAGAATTCATACAGCTGTACCTTGTGTCAAAGGCTTAGCAGAGCTCAAGCCTGCGTTTCTCACACACTGTTTATGCTGAATAACTAACCTGAACACATTTCTCAAACCCTAGTTTCTAGCATTAATGCCACAGCCTGGACAGAGTTCATTACATTTCTCCAGGGTCTGTAGATGTTGTTGTGCAACATGTTATCTAGTTGAGATTGTTTTTTCTCAGAGCCCTTTGTGTAGAGAATCAGGAAAAAACTGAGTCCTTAAATACAAGGACTAGGTACCAAGCCAGTTTTCTGGAGTCTGATCAAATATTGATTTGTTTACACGTGAGCAATTGCCAAACTGTAGAGTTAAACTTACTAACCAAGTTCAGAGGCAGTGGATTGTTATTTCACATATGCTCCAAATCTCGTGGCTATCGTATTTTTCCTAAGAAATCATCATATTATATTTGAGCACCTGACCTCACAACAAATTCCTCTCTTGGAATCTCTCAGATATTAAAGAGCAAGTTAATGTGAATCTATTTCAAACTCATCTGTTTCAAGGGAAAGAATTTCAGCATGTCACTGCACCTTTTGCTTGGCATGTAAGGAATTTCATAAGGAGCATCCCCATACACTGACAGGATAATTTACAGACCCATGTGATAAACTGCATTTATTTGGTCTTTGAACATATTCCCCTGCTCTCTGCCCACTAGTTTTACTTCTAACCTTCTCAAACTTCACAACAGCTATCAAAAGTGGCCATTTTTTAATTTAAAAGACAATCACAAAAATGTTTGCTTCATTCCCCTCCAGTGTGGAATTTCACTCACATATCATTGCTCTAATATCCAGGACTGGTAATAGTCAGTCCTGAACTCATTGAAGTTTTAAGGTTCAGTATTTTGTGATCCATCAGTGCCAAAAATATAAGCCTCATCCTCCTGCGGTTCTGGGAATGCCCTTCATCCAAAGGGACTAAGCACACTAACTTAGCTGGTTGCAAGCTCCCAAGTCTCAGAATTCTAATGCATTTAAGGAAAAGCTGTTAAAAACCTCTACAAATGCTTAAATTCTACTCTTTCTCCCTGGAGGTTTATAGATTAGGACTCGCAGTGTTGATGCAACCTGACTGGCTTCACAGGTGGAGACAGAAAAAACCCAATGAAAATAAACTCTAAAAATAGCTAAAATAATTTGAAGCGTGTACAACCAGATTGTGTAGTGGTGATTTGAGGAATGTGGAACTTGTAAGTAGCAGAAGCAACCCAAACTTATGCCAGTAAAGTCTTGACAATGCGCCACACACACACACACACACACACACACACACACACACACTCTCACTCTTTCCATTATTGAGGATTTACAAAGCAAGTGGGTCACAGCAAACGTTACAGGGGAGACATGCAGACAGCATCCGTAAGCACAGCTCTATGTATCACAAATCTGGCTGGGAAGCGGGGGAACCTCTCATTTGGAGTTTTTGGCATTTCACTGAAAAGATGGCAAACAAGTCTCCAAAGGATCTACCTTTTCATAGTACTTGATTTCGTACTCCGTGTTACTGGCACTTGGGAAGCCCGGCTCCTGCCATGACAAGGAAACGCTCTTCTGTTCAATTTTATCTGTGCGGATGTCAGTGACAGGAGCTGGTGCTGAAAAAGCAGAGAGAAGAAACAAGCAGATCACTAACACCATCGCCCAGAGGCTGGGCTCCCCCACCACTCACCCCAGAAAAACAGCACCCTGATTGTAGAGTCTGACCGTGCAGCCGTGCCATGCAGAGACATCTCACGGAGACTTCCATGCGCAGAGCTGCGGCAGAATTGGGCCCTTGAGGAACAGTATCATCAACCCATTTCTATGCCTGGTCACAAATGTGCCCCAGTGACAGATCACTTATGAATGCATTTCAGAAATACTCGCTCCTTCTGCAGCACAAAGGGCATTCAGCTTTGGGGCCGACACAGAGTTTCACAGACAAACCCTTTGACACAATAGGTTTCACTCCACATTAGCCTAAGTTGTGATGTAATAAACGGCTAGTCGGCATCTGCACGACACACACACCGTGCACGGAACCGCCTTGGTTTTCTCTCTCTGCTGAGACAAGAGGCTCGAAGGGCAGAGAGAAAATCTCACTCTTCCGCCATAAAACCAGGGTGTTGAATGCAGCAAGACTCTGCTGCCCAGCTCGCAAGCACCTGCTTTGTGGCCAAGAAGTGAGACAGCAGAGGAGGACTGGGTTTTATTTGGGCAATAAGACCCTGGAGTACAAGTCCTTCCCTAGGACTACTGATCAGCCATGAGGAGACAGAGGCCCAGGGTTAGTCACAAGACACCAGCCAGTCACTGCTGCCCAGGTAATTCCACTGCACTGTATTCCTATGCTGATAAGAGAGGCCCTCAGCTAGCTCCTTTAGAAGACAAGAAGTTTCCACAGGGCACTTAAATAAACCCAGCTGCATCTGCCTTCTTAGTGGCCTTCCAGCTGCACCCTGTCTGCAGTTTTACAAACCCCAGGGCTCTCAGGATTCAGAGTATAAACACGGAGCAGAGGAAATCAACTCTTCCTGATAGATTATTCAGTCGGCCGGTCACATCCCCTGGGGCTTGCTTAGATCCTGGCCTGGCTGCCTGCATTTACAGCCCTATAGGTCAAGAACTGATGAAACAGGCAGAAATACATGGGGGGTGAGGGAGCTGAATTTGTAACCTTAGTTGTTTTGTTAATGTCATTCGTCTGTTCAGTTTTGGTTAAAAGTACTGACCCTGTCAGGGGTGGCCTGGCAGAGCCCAGGAAAGGTAATCCGAAGACAAGTTCAAAGCGTAACATTTTTAAATGAAGCAGCTTTGTTACAGACAAAATCTTTTGCATTAAAACAGAAGGAAACTGCTTCAACTTTTAGGCAACTGGTTTTAAACATGAAGACAGCAAACACTACAGGGCTCTGGGACCCTCTTTGCTGCTGCATTTAATTGTTTTGGAGCTTAACGCACAGGGATCTGTCCGGTCAATTAGTCCAGGCAACACAAACAGGCTCTTTGCTTAAAAAGGACCTTGTTAAATGTGGAACTCAAGCACCCTGAGCCAGATCCCCCCAGTCACACTAAGGGGGTCTCCAGCCAGCCAGCTTAGCTCTGTGGACTTGCATTGAACGTCCATACTAGGAGCGGTTCTCCTCCCAGCTCTGTATCTTAGCTCCGGCATTCCCTTCTTGCTACACGCACATCCCCGCATTGACGGTCACCAGGAATTCTGCAAGTGTATGGAAAGCAGGGTACCGTAGTAGCATTCTGCAGTGCAGAGCTGGGAGGGGAATCTCGCCTGAGCCCATTGGGTTAGGTGAGCACCGTTTTTTGCCAGCAGATAAATCAGTGGCTAATCAGTCTGCGCTGGGCTGTTTAGTCATCTACAGGGGGGAGATTGAGTGGGGCTGGGGTTTATAGCACACAACTTCCTGGGACCTTCTGCCTGTCAGAGTTACAGTCAGACAGTGTTATAGGGCTGCATGGTCACAGGTGAGAATGAGTCTCCTGGGGTCTCTAGAGGACACTGGTCTATCAGAAAACCACTCCACAACTGGCAACTTCCAGCACTGGAATAACATGGGGTATAGTGCAGCACATCCAGCAGTGAGGTGCATCCCAGAGGCAGGAGCCCATGTTCGCACATTCAAAACAGATACCAGTGGACACAAAGGTCCATTTGCACAAACTCCTGAAAGTATTTTGTTTCCCTAGATACTTGTACCGCAGTTCAGCCCCACAGGGTCACAGCACCTGGTTTTCATCTCCGGTAGTGAGGTTTTTTTAGACCTTTTCACTTTCCCTTTGAAAATCTGGCCCACAAAATACAGACAGTATAAATTAACTCGTAGCTCAGTTTCCTTGAAGTGACTGTTATGGCCAGAGGAATTACAAAGCTCCACCAGAAGCTGGGTGTTAGCAGAGCTAAGATCTGAGAACAAACCAACAAGGCTGTCTCCACTGGGAGGTTCTTTTCCAAAAGCGTATGCCTTGCAATTGAAGGGAACATGGCTGCTACTGGATTTCCTGGACCCGTCTGTGCTTGCAGTATTTACTGGAGAGATGCACCCGTCAGTCAGGGCTGTATTACTGCCATGGGGACGCAGGCAAGAGCAAGTGTCTTGCCATTTACCATGATGAGCGACTAGCTGGATTTCAAAGCTTATGAAGAGAATGAAGAGAAAGCTCCAGTCATTTGGGAAAGTACAAAACTCACCAATGCACAGACCATCAGCTGCTACAGGTTGTTGCTAACCTTAGAGCAAACTCTGGCAAGCTACCAGAGCGGGAAGGTATTTTCAGCTACAGCCCATTGGCATCTCTTCACTGCAAGCCTTTCGCTTAGGCTCTGAGGGTTGCTTTGTGAATGTAGAGTAGATGAAGGAGACCAGAGTTCAGCTGCTTATTGCCCCATTAGCCTCCTGTTGTGCTGTTAATAGGCAGTAACGGGCCCCCTGGGCAGACAATTGGAATGCTTCAGACTCCATGGGAAGTGAGACTGTAAATAGCAACACTCCCATTAGTCAGCTTCACACTAGAAGAGGAAATCTGAGCAGAGCCCGGGGTCAGGCCCTTCCAACCCATCAGATAATACAGAGAAATCAAATCTCGGCCTGGACATAATGCAGCAGAGCATGGCCTGGCATTCACTGAACGTCAGACATGGGGCAGAGTTCGACACGCAGGCAGCTTCTCTCCACTCATCCCCCAGGAGCACAGAACTGCTGCTCAAGTGACACGAAAATCAGGCTCTTTATTTGGCCGGATAGTCCCGTGTGACAATCTGACTCTAAGTGAAAATAAAGATAATTTCGTGTAAATTGGTGCCTCTTGATTATTGCACAGGCTCAGAGGAGAGCCAAGCCCCAGTGCGCTGGCTGGGTGTCGCTCCAAAGTGCAGAGTACTTAATTCGCTTAAGAAAAGGAGCCAGCAACAGCAGTGAGTATCAGTCTGGCAAGCCCCTGTCAGGGTCTAGCAGAAGGCAAGTCACTCAAAAATCATTGGCAGGGCAAAAAAGAGGCTTTCCTGTCCCCAGGACCAGTACCTGATTCAACACCACTTCAGATGAGGAGAGAGCGGCAGCACCCAGCACTAGCTGGCACGGTCTCAGCCCACGGGAGCGCAGAGCCACTTGGAATTCACTCTACCCAGGCGGAGCACATTCAGTTTTAAAAAGGAACAAAATCCCGACAGGGATAAAAACTGTTGGTTTGTTTCAAACTCAGCTTCACAGTGTGAAATCTGAAGCGACGAGCAGGGTAACGGGTAACGAAACCCCCAGCCCAGGATTCCAGAACCAAGTGCCCAGCCTTCCTCCCCGCGTTGTTCGCGTTTAGTTCTCCCACTTTGTGTTAACCCGGCTGGGAGCCAAAGCAAACTGACCTATGTGGAGCCAGGACCAGTGGATGAGCATGAAAGCAGCCAACCTGTGCTAACCCTGGGCCCCTCCCCTGGGAGCTCAGCCTTTGCCCCTAGCACTCGAGGCAGGGAGAAGGGACCGACTTGTCCGCCTCCCTCTGCTGCATGGATTTCCCCTCCCCAGCGCCTGCCTCTTACACTGCTGCCAGCTGATATAACCAGCCCTTTGTGCCCGCCAGGCAGCATGTCACTTGTACTCACCGGGCTCTGCGGGCATGTTGTGGGTGGCACGCCAGAGCGCTAACTGTCCTGTACTCTTCTGCTGTACGGGAGAGACCAGCAGGGTTTGCAGGTGCCAGCGGGACCCGGACTGAGCTGTCAGAGTGTCACAAGGAGCTGGGTCAGGGACGGGACACCCGCTGTGGGATAGAGGCCTCAGACTCAAAGCCTCACCTCCCCACTGATGTGTTTTTTGCTGATTTATCAGGAACAGGGGAATGGGCTGATTGGGCTGGAGAACCCAGGGGATGCCAACCACTTAGCTAAATAGTTCAGCAGTGAAAATCTGTCTCTAGCACATTGGATACAAATGTCCACTGAAGCCCCTTTTTTGTCCCAGATTAATGAGAAACCCCGACTCTCTCCTGCAGTTGACCATGCCAATTAAGGCCTGTCACGTCTCTCCCTTGAGACAGCACGGATTGCTCTGACAGGAGAGGGGGAATGTTTTCTGTTCTTGGCGTGTTCCTCCTAATACAAAGTCTCTTTCGCAGTTCGCTGGAGCTTGTTGGGCTGCCAAGACCTCCCACCTTCCCCCAGCCATTAGGCTGTTCATTCTCAGATCTGGGTCCTGGAGATGCCCAAGGAGCAGAGCATCGCATTTCACCCCTTTAAGCTGCAAGGCAAGAGCAGAGAAGAGAGTTTACACTGGCTGATTTATCCTCTGAAATGAGCTTCTTTGAGGAACTTCTGATCTGCTGGTGGCTGTTCACAACAAATTCCCCACTGGGGACACTGCTTGCACCTGTCCCCTTTCTGCTGCTGGAGCAACGAAGAGGCCGAACCGTGGCCCCGAATCAGGGACACAAACTCTTTGATGTTCCTTTCCCCCGATCCTCAGTGGTCACCAGAGAACAGCAGCGATAATCAGTCTCAGCGGGCAGACCCCAAAGGAGGGAGTTTGCTGTTGCCCTAGTTCTGGTTTGCTCCCATTTTCCGTCACACCCACTGAGCTGGGCGTTTACATTCCCTCACTCACAGTCAGAGGGAGCATCTGTGTCTGGGAGGTTGGAGCAAGGGATTGGGAGTCAGGTCTCCTGGGTTCTATACCAACTCGACCACCAACACTGTGGGTGGCCTTTGGCAAGACACTTCATCTTTCTTCCCCAGCATCCTCCTCTGGAAAGCTGAGACCAGGATCTTCCTGTCTCACAGCAGGAGCGCTGTGAATTTTAATCACTGAACTGGCACCTTATGTTGCCCTTCTGTAGCATCCTTCCTCTGGGGAGTCCCAGCATTGTTATATACATCAGCACACCTAGGATTTCTCCTGCTCCAGAGGGCCCCCCCATGGCTAATTGACAGGAAATGGGAGCCTGGGGCAGGTCAGACAGAGATGCAAAAGGGTACCCTGTTTTCATGGATGCTGTCTGTCTTCCTAGGTCAGTTTGCAGAGATGCAGGGTCAGTTTTGGCTTCCTCGTTTATATCCTGCCAGGTCATTCAAACACAAATCCCCAATCGTTAAAGCCCAGGCAGATTTTATTTTTTGTCAATCAGAGCAAGAGTCTCTCACAACCCCTCCATTAGCTGGCCCAGGAGATGGCAGGGCTGAGCTGACAGCCTGAAAGGAACCTTGTTGAGGAAAAGCTGCCTGGGAAATTAGCTAGTTCTATGTTGTCTTCCTTCTCCCCCAGATTTTGGAAGCTTGCTAGAGCCTGACTATCCTACAGGGAATTCCGGTGAGAGGAACAAGTCCCTGGAAAGCAAACTTAAGTAGCTGTGAAATGTTGTATTTATTACATAGCTCATTAATCTCTGCTGAGGAAAGTCCTGCTGATGAATTATTCATGTTGACTGGCTCCTGGTCCTTTCAGCCTCTATTTAAACAACTGGTACAGGCCAGACCAGCCTCAACACGTGCCACCAGCAAAGCAAGCCAGGGAGCGGCTGTTTGCACGTGTGGGCACTCTCTTTGCACAGGTCACTTGTCATTTACTTCTAATCTGACTAGATGTTGTTATTTGACATTTTAAGAACTAATTCTCCAAGTAAATACACTAGCTCTGGGCACTGACCTTTAGGAGGATATTGAATTATCCATATGTGAAGAGGGTGGAGTAAATTCACTCTAGCAATGGAGAAAGAGGATAACAAAGGTTATTAATGTTTCAGTACATATTGACAGACCATGCAGAACAGGCCTGATTCCCTGGGTGGGAGCAGCAGGAATGAATGCAGAGGTTAGAATCCGTCTCAAGGCCCAGAATTAAAAGGCACAGTTTGGGACTTTCATAGACACCAGGGTCAGCTTCATCATTCCCACAGCTCAGCTGAGACCGGAGACAGAGGATGGCCTATTACTGACGCCAAACATCTGGGTCATCTTGAGCTCTCAACTTTTGGCAAGTCTTTTTCCTAGATGAAACCCCTGTGTAGTATTGGGGGAGGGAAGGGATTCTGCTGTATTTGAAATTAAAGACCCAATGAGAGCATGAAGTCAGAGAAGCACACCTGTGACAGCTCTGCAGGTGGGTGTCCAGGTGTGGTCTGAAGCAGCACTGGTGCCTGCATTACCACTGCAGCTAACTCTGCATCCTGCCTGGTCTGTCAGGTAATCGCAACAACAGGCAGAGGACAACTCTGAAGAAGTGGGGTTTTACCCACGAAAGCTTATGCCCAAATAAATCTGTTAGTCTTTAAGGTTTCAGAGTAGCAGCCGTGTTAGTCTGTATCCGCAAAAAGAACAGGAGTCCTTGTGGCACCTTAGAGACTAACACATTTATTTGAGCATGAGCTTTCGTGGGCTACAGCCCACTTCTTCGGATGCATACTAACCCTAACCCTATGCATCCGATGAAGTGGGCTGTAGCCCACGAAAGCTCATGCTCAAATAAATGTGTTAGTCTCTAAGGTGCCACAAGGACTCCTGTTCTTTTAGTCTTTAAGGTGCCACCGGACTTCTCGTTGTTTTTGAGGATGCAGACTAACACGGCTCCCCCCGATACTAGATTCCACCTGTAATTCCTGCAACATGCGCCTGGCTGGCATTTCCTTTACCCCAGAGTCTCGGGTGCGCAGCTGTATTTGAAAACGTCAGGTGCCAGCAGTAAAGGGTCCCGTCCCACCAAAGACACGAACAGCTCCGGTTTCAGGAATAACAGGAATGGCACAAAGCTTGCTGCCCCCTTGTGGTAGTTCAGAGAACAATAGTTAATATGACAGGATTAGTGCCGCGTCTGTACTTCCTTATACCGCATCTTGCCAATTACACCTGGCTGCCATTTTCCTCAGAGCCATTTTCTGTGATGGCAAAAATTCAAGTGCAATATTTGCTAAGGGATGAGGGGAGGGGAGAAACTATTTTTACCTGCAAAGAGTCTTTCAACAATAGAGA
Source organism: Emys orbicularis (assembly GCF_028017835.1). Lineage (NCBI taxonomy): Eukaryota > Metazoa > Chordata > Testudines > Emydidae > Emys > Emys orbicularis. Next base: position 1,548,198 of record NC_088705.1, on the reverse strand, counting down.
AAAAACAGAAATATTCTAGATGAAAACATGACAATTTTTTGCCAGCCTTGCAAAGGTAAAGACACACACACACACACAGAGTTTCAGCTGTAGTAACTGGAACAGCTGGAAAAATGCCCACCTCCACCATGCTTTAGTGGCTACTGCATACCTGTAGTATTTTTAGAGTAACAAGGAGGGTGAGGTAATCGCTTTTATTGGACCAACTTCTGTTGATGTGAGAGACAAGCTTTTGACCTACACAGAGCTCTCCTGCAGGTCTGGGGAAGGTACTCACAGTTAAATACAAGGTCAAACAGATAGTTTAGCATAAGAAGTTAGCACATATTCTAAGGGACCAGTCAATGTCAAACAGCCCGTTAACCTATAGTCACAGGACAAAATATCTTTGTGCTTTGTAAGAGGTCAAGTTTTGTTGGCTTCTGGAGAGCAGCCTGCTCTTTGAACTTCGGTGTTGCTCTCCTAACTTGTGCAGGGGGGCTAGGGCCTGAGCCTTTTTATAAATTAAATAAAGATAGACCCTCCACGTCTTGAACTTAGGACATATTCCTAGCAGTGACCAACAGCAGTTCTGTTCCCGGGCCTTCTCCTTCCAAACAAGCTGGGAAAAGTCATATTGTCTTTGTTAACAATCAGAGCCACCCACACAATTCTACCTCTGTATCGCCTCTAATCATTGCTGCTGTTAATAAACACTATTCATTGCTAATCATAGTTACGTTTTTTTCTGGTAACTCAGTGATCTGCTGCAGACCAGTGTGTGGGGCTTCTTCGTTCGTGCCGTATGGTAGATACCAGCTAAAAAGTAAAGCCCCAGATGCATTAAAAAGGAATTAAAAAATCATACAGCTATAGAGTAATTCATATTGTGAATAAAATGTTTCTTATTAATATTTTAAACTCCCTAACATTGCCTCTATTCTGAAAAGCAAACATTAAATTATTCACCATTCTGCCTGATTTTATAAACTCCATCTCATTGTGCGTGGCTTTGTTCCTCTTAATTAACAAACAAACCAGCAGAAAAGGCATAAAAATAGGTGTACTCACTGCAGCCATCTGCTGAGAAAACAACGGCATCTGAAATATGGATTCTAGAAGGAGATGTCTAAAGATGTCCTAAATATCTGGGGAGCGCTCCTGCCTCCTGTCCGCCCAGGAGACCTGGGGGAGGCTGGGATCCACGTTCATTGCAATGTTTCTCACCAATCCATTCCCCAGGGGGATTGGAGAGGGAGGCTTCGCAAAGACATTCAGACGTGATCCACCAAGGAATCAGAATAACTATCTCCTCTCCGTGCATATGGGCAACTCTTGTGGTGTTACTGGGAGTGGAAGCAGAGGCTCAGAAAGGAGAGAATAGGGAAACAGAGGAGATCTGTGGGGGTGCCAGATAAATCCCCCTCTCTCCATCATAATTAGAGAGGCAAACTAGTCTGCGTCCCGGGGAAGGTGCCACATGGGTGACTACATGGCAGAAGAGCGAGCTTTGGGATCTCTCTTCCAAGTTCACCAACTCACCTTTATTCTGAGAGAGAAGCTTTCAGTTTCCAGCTCAATTGCTTCCCATAGGCATCCTGTGTCCTTTAATGCAGCATTAATTTAGCATCTTTCCCTGTAAACTGTGGGCATCATGCAAGCCCCCCAGGAGTAGTGAAATATCAGGTTTTTTATTCTGCATGGAACAAAGGTCTAAGCCAAACAACTCCAAGATGAACACGCTTGCAAAGGTTTGGAATGTGACTTGAGGCAGATTCAGCCAGAGACTGCCCAGGGCAACCCCAAGGAAACAGAAAGTTGAAACTGCTGCTTTAAACGCTCCCACCCACCCACCAAGAGGGCATCATGTCAGCAGATTTAAAGAGCACGTCACTAACATAACATCGATACGAGAAAGCAGCTCTCTCTGGGGCTGCACAATTTATAATTCAAGAATTTCAAATGCGGGGGGGCAACACTGCTTTAATAGGGCAGTAAAAGATTCCCTCCTCCCCACTCTCCTTCCCCCCAAGGTATTTATCATTATAAATGCAACGAGCTGTTGGGAAGGGCTGAAATAGCCTAACTGGCTCATGTGCAAGGCATTAATTCCCTTGAAACGGAAACAATCCAGAGCCAGGAGGATTCTGTTTTTCTGGGTAATGCCGTTTCTGTGTCTACACTGCAATTAAACACCTGTGGCTGGGCTGGCCCCCGTCAGCTGACAGGGGCTCATGGGGCTCGGGATGCAGGGCTGTAAAATGGCAGTGTAGACGTTCGGGTTCAGGCTCAGGCTGGAGTCTGGCCTCTGGGACCCTCCCCCTTGGCGGGGTCCCGCACGTGGAAACCACAATTTTACAGCCCCACAGCCCAAGTCAGCTACCATGGTCCAGCCTTGGGTGTTTAACTGCAGTGTAGACACACCCTTCATTTTAAACCTAGCTACTTCCATGCAGCTATTCCTGGGGTTTAATGGCCAGAGACGGTTAATAGACCCCAGTGCCTAAACTCCTCTCTACCTAGGGACTGCTTCCTGGCACAGCACGCTATCAGTAGATATGAGACCAGGCATCCAAGTTTATTCGCAGAGTTGGCGAGGATTTGGGTTTAACATGGCATGAGCCATCGCGTTATTAGAAAACTTCAGCAAGTCTTCCCTGAAAATCCTGCCCAGTTTGTGCCCTGTCAGTATCAAAAATCCCAGAAAGCAAAGGTGGGATTTTCGCCTGGGAAAGCACATGAGGAGCTTCCCAGGAAAGCACAGAAGGGAAATTAATGGTGTGTAAGGTATCTGTGCAAAAGAACTTTGAACGTGTGATTTAATGGCTAAGGAACTGAGAGGGGCCCTTCAGGAAATCTTTAGAGGATAAGATTATTCTCCACAGACATTTTCTGTCTGTCGCTGTTGACATTTGGCATGCAGGGAGAACACGTGTAATAAGCACAAGTCAAGCTACACACTCCAAGTTAACACACTGGGGGGGGGGGGAAGTATGGGAGAGAGCTCAGGAGCCAGAGCTACGACGCAAACCACATCCCGCGTGCAACCGAAAAGTCACACTCCAAAATCATCCAAAGAAATTAGCAAGAGGGTCCCAAAGCGAAGGCAGGAAGGGAAGAGAACGAACGTTGGAGTGAACATTGTGGAAAGGCAGCTGATCTCTCTCAACCTGGACAGAGCCCAACAGCCACAGAGACATGCCAAAGAAAAGATGGCTCGAGGATGTGTGATGCTGGGAACTGTTCACTCCTAGCTCGTGAATTGCTTTACAAAAGCAGCATTCAGCTATTGCACACTCTATACCTGAGGTCCGATTGTGTTCAGCAGCCATAAGAGAGCCAAGACAAAGCCTAAATGACCACAGGGACACACAGCAGAAGTTTAAGCCACAAACATTAATTCGCACCTGTTAATTTGTGTGAATTGGCTGCAGAGAACTCCAGGCTGTGACATTAAATGGACTCTGTGAGCCATAAATCTAGTGCTTAGTGTCCCTGAAAGGCACTGCACTGACCCTCCGGCCCTGGTAGTTTGCCCAGTTATGCACGCAGACCAGGTATCAGGGCAGAAGAAGTGGATTCATCAGGAATAACCCCACTTCTCACTCCAGAGGGTATTTGAAAATCAGACACTTAGAGCCTGGGAGGAGGAGGACTGACTTCAGTGAGAACTTGAGTGCTCAGCAAACGAGTGCTTGACAGACGCAAGCACCTTGGGACATGGGGATAATCATGCTGGCCAATTTTACAGATGGGGATGTTGAGGCACAGACAGGGGAAGTGACTCACCCAAGGTCACACAGGAAACCTGTGGCAGAGCCAGGAATAGAACTCAGGAGTCCTGACTCCCTTTCCCCTCTGAACCATTCAGGAGACTGCACTCCCTCCCGAAGATCCAGAGAGTGAAGCCAGCGCTCAGGGGCATGGCTGGTGTTGGACTAGTAGAGGCAAAACTCTTGAATTTGTTTTAATTTATTTAGAAAAGCTGCCCATTAAACGCAGCAGCAACTGAACCCACGTATCTAGCAACAGTGACCAGTGCCGGTATGTGAGGAGCAACTGGGAGCCAGGACTGAAATGCAGCTTCGGGCAGGGCGTCTCAGCCGAGTCAGCTGGCTAGAAGCCAAGGCCTGTTGAGAATTCTGCAGGCAACAGCAGCTCCCTTTTATTTGCTGAGCTGGTGCTGTAATGTGGGCTGTGCCCAGCTCCTGTTTGTTACCTAATGTTTCTCTCCGTACTGGTAAGAATGAGGACATTTGAATTTCCTTGTTAATAAGTGTCACTCTGAGTAGTTATTGGCTGGTGAAGATAGAGCACTGTAATTATAGTTCAAAACCTCTGGTTTACTCAAATCCAGGAGGGAGTTTTCCTCATTAATACAGTCCAGCTGCCTCTCCTGCCGCGGTTGGCACATCCAGATGAACCATGGCAAAGGGGAGCATATGGCCAGCCCCCTGCCGGTTCAAAGGGAGTCTGAGATCAGTGAGGAAATGCCGAGGGAGCGTGCGCTAGAACTGGCACGAGCACTTGGAGATGCCAGCACTTTCCTGCTGGAGGCTGCAGATAAGTGGGGAGAACGTCAGGGAACTGAGCAAAATAATTCACACATTCCACAGAACAGCCTGCCTGGGGTAATGAACTCTTCCCTCGGCCAACTGAGCACTGCACAGGACAGTTCGTGCCACAAGGAACTTGCAATCTATGCTGTAAATGAAGCTCCAGGCATTTCATTGGGAGGCTCTTTCAGAATAGATGCTAAAAACCAGGATCCCCTCTCCTCTGAGCAGATAGGAAAGAGCCCCAGGGGTGTTTCTGCAGGAGACTGGCCGGTGTCTCCTAACCCTCACGCTTGTGCAATAGACCAGGAGAAGTCTGGTAGGGTGGTCAGGAGCATGCCAGCCACGTGTGGCCATATAAAGCTTCCCTACCAGGCCCTAATTGGGCACAAATCACACCCCCACAGACAGAAATTAGAGTGTATTTCAGCCATGGCCGCACTATTAATTTGCAACAAATTTAAAAGACAGAACCCAACACCTGCGGGGAATGTAAAGGACCTTGTCCTACAGTGTACATTGGCATGGTTAATGCACTCCTCCCCTGCAGGTAAGCAGCTCCATTCTCTCCTCAAACACTTTTACTTAGCCCCATGCTGGGCCAGATTAGAAAAAACACAGTATTAATTTTGCCTCCTGTGGACTAAATTGCATCTTTTCCCCGCTGCAGACACACTGGAGAAGTGTTAATGAAACCTCTTGTGAACACTGAAGGGGCGGGAAGTGGTTAGAGCTGAAAGCTTTAGTCAAAGCTATATTTACAGGTACAGGGACCTGGCAGCTAACTAAGACCTTGTTTCTTTTTTTTAAGTTTTCCTCTGAATCTGTATAGCTGCAGCCGGAGCTTTGCTGCTGCAGATCTCATCCCCTGAAGCTGCCACGTCCCAGCCACGAACAAGGTCTCCTCTGCTTCTGCATCTTCCAGTGCGTCCTGGCGTCTCTCTTTCCACACTTCTCCTCTCCCACAGAGACATCCACATTACACTGTCGTGGGGAATCAGAGCAGCTCGGGCAGGCCAGGACACAGCTGGAGATATGCCTGTTCTAACGAGTCCTGCTAAACCCTAACTTCCAGGCAGGGCCGGCGCAACCCATTAGACGACCTAGGCGGTCGCCTAGGGCGCTACCATTTGGGGGGTGGCAACCGCGGCGGCATTTCGGGGCGGGACCTTCCGCCACCTAGGGCGGCAGCAAAGCTGGTGGCGCTCCTGCTTCCAGGGCTTATGCCAGAAAGCAAACAGCCCCTTCCTTAGCTCCGTGAGCCTCCTACACATGCACCCGTGCTCGGATAGTAACTGAAGCAACGTAGGAAGCCTGGGCTCCTCGGCTTCTTTCCAGGCCGGTAGTCAGGATGCTCTTCCCCGGTGAAGCGGACTAGCTGAGGCCTGGAATGGTCTGAAAGCTCTGGGCTTGCTGAGGCACCCGCCAAGGGAACGAGAGCCGGGGATGCTCAGGCTCGACCTTCTCACAGGTGCTCCGGGAACCTATAAGGGTCTCACAACCCTGCAGCAACTGAGACGTGAAAGAGCTTCTCAGCGCTGCTTCCACCGACGGCTCTGTGACCCCAGCGCAGCCGCTGCCGCCACTGCTGGTTTTGTATCCGAGGGTCCCCAGCCATAATGGTGGATTCCTCACACGTGCTAAGCATGCTGCCTTGAAAAGCCTCCTGCATCTCACGGTCTCCAGACTCAGAGCCACAGTGCGCCGCACAGGCAGCCAGGCTCTAAGGCAGAAAGGGGCAGGTGGAAGGCCAGAGGGAAAGCTGGACTTCAAGGGCACCAGCTCGTTCCCTCCCCCACCTCCTTACAGCCTCCCTGTGCCTGGCTCAGTCCAACACCCGTCTCTGAAGTCTCTGAAATCAGCAGGAGTTCAGCGATTCTCATACCCAGGCTCTTAGGAACGGCTCAGAGCGATGAGCCATAGTCCCAAACCCCTGGTTACTGCTCTTTTCTATTGCACCTCGACCAAGACCAGTGCACGTTCAGGATCCGACCAGTAGCTTAAAAGCCCTTGAAAAAGAAACTCTTCCCCCCAGGCAGGCAGGAGCCCCGGCCATTCAGGAGCGAATATAAACTGCCCCAAGCTCTCCTCTGCTCACTGTCTTTCCCTGATGTAAGGAATGTTCCACTGGCAGTACAGGGAAGCACATCCCCCCCCCCCCACAATGGGAGTGCCTGGAAGATGCATGTTTGCGGAGAACCCCAGGTCTGAACTTCAGCCCTGCCCATCTCACCAGGACAGAGTTCGCAGAATGGGCTTATGCTCTGCAGTGCATTAACAGCCCACTTTAACTTGGGGCACAGAGCTTCTCTCGTGCAGGAACATCAAGGCTCACAGAAAATTGCAAGTGACAGCTTGTTAAACAAAGCGGAGGCCCCGGGAACTGCAACTGCAATGCCCAGAGTTTGGATTGCACATTCAAAATGAGTTTTGCTGCTCTTCCCGTCTGACCCCCCTGGAGCAGGGCACACACACAGGTGCAGGGATTTCACCAAGGAAGGTTGGTCTCTTATCTTGCAGGAATGTTGCAGGCAAGTCAGACTTATAAGCCACCTTGGTGTGGGAAGGTGCCCTCCTTTCCTTCTTGGCTGGTGGGCACAAGTTAATTATCACCGTCATTTTTTACACGACAGATCAAAACAGAGGAATTGGGTCTCCTGCAACTCAGCACAACCCCCAAAAGACCAAACACAAAAAGAACAAAATCGGCCATTCCAATCTAGTAATTCCACTGATTCTTGCCACCTAGATAAAAGTCAGTTTCAGCAGCAAAAATGAACATGCTTCAGGAAACTTCCTGAATGGTGCAGGAGTCTCAGCTGGTTAGCTAGTTTCTGTGTTGCCATCTGCATCCGGAATCTCAGCGGCTTGACAAGAGACCTTGATTTGGAATAGTTTACGAGATTACTTCTGCCAAATTCTTTGTCTGCATTTCAGTTTCTTTGGGAGTCATGTATTTGTTAAGCAGTTTGCGAGAACCACCCAGGATTCCCACTTACGAAGGAGAAGGGACACGTTAAATACACACATCTGGGGTGTATGATAATCTGACTTGTGTTGCCACTTGCTTTTCGCTCACTGGTGGAGGAGGGATCTTGCAGAATAGTTGCTGTCCTAGCTTTGCTTTAGTCTCATCCTATATGACATAATAGCTCTGGATGCAGATTCTGAGCGCACCTGTCTCCCCACTGCCCTCTGCTGGGAGACCTTGTGGGAGCTCCTCTAGAGCAGTTGTTCTCAACCAGGGGGACACAGACAGATCCAACGAAGTGGGTATTCACCCATGAAAGCTCATGCGCCAATACATCTGTTAATCTATAAGGTGCCACAGGACTCTATACAGGCAATGATGTTTATATTGCTCTATATACTGTGCACTGAAATGTAAGTATAATATTTATATTCCAATTGATTTATTTTATAATTATATGGTAAAAATGAGAGTCAGCCATTGTTCAGTACTAGTGTGCTTGGGACACTTTTGTATTTTTAGGTCTGATTTTGTAAGCAAGTTGTTTTTAAGTGAGGTGAAACTTGGGGTATGCAAGACAAATCAGACTCCTGAAAGGGCTACAGTCGCCTGGAAAGGTTGAGAGCCTCTGCTTTAGAGAAACCTCTCTCTGTTTCTCATCCCTGTCAGCTAACAGATTCACCCAGTTCCCGTGTCTAATACCCTCTGGTTCCGGAAACTTGCAAATCAGCCCTCTTGTCCTTCCCCACTTGCCAGCTGTGACCAGTGTTGGCTTCCCACCTGTGGAGAAGTCAAAGCAACATGGAAACACATTCTGCCTGTTTGCTGACAAGCCAGGAAAGTTTCTTTTTCCAACGGCAGCAAGAATCTGTCACTCAGTGACCTGTGAGTGGCTCAAACACACGTCCCTCCCCCCCTTGCCTCTCAGAGAGCTCCCCTAACAAGCTCTCCTGCAGCCACAGCATTTCCCTGGGGGCTAATCTGACTTTTTCTACAAGCCATCTGGCTGCCTGACTCCCTGGACCTACGGGGTTAACATGAGCTCAGGCACTAACAGCTTTTTACCACGCTAGGACTCTCCACTGACCAGAAGAGGTCTCCTGTGCGGAAGGATGGGTCCATGTTGGCCTTGCATCTAGACTGCACAGTCATAGAAATGACTGAGTAAGGAAAGAAAAAGCAGCAACGTGAGCAAAAACATTTGATCAAATGGTGGGGAAATTATTCATAACAAGATCAGAGTTTAATCTCTCAAGATTAAATTGTTGGCCAATTCCTATGGAGAGGGACATGGAGATGGCTCCTCTCCATTAACTGTGGCTGGGGAATGGATTTTCATGCAAATTAACACCAACAGAGGGAGAGACAAGGACACAACAAGCCCTCCCCGGCTTGCCTTGGGGAGGTTTAAATCATGGAGAGGGACCTGCAGAAACAGAACGGGATTGGAGCAGTGGGAACAAGCCCCTCTCCACCAGGGAAGGGCTCTGGCATGCAGACAGAAAGGCTCCTCCGTTCTGCTCAGGTCAGGCAATTAAAGGTGTGAGCCCCTAGGGGAAGGAAGACATTTACAATGGGAAATTGTGCCCTGAAACGTGGCCTGGAGAAAACAATGTAACCAACAATTCTAACGCTCTCCTATTCCCGTGGGACAGCGAGCCGCTGAATCACTCTCCGTTAAGGAGTTTCACGTGGCTGGGTTGCAAGAACTGATTCCCTGAAGACATTTTTGTGATCCATAAATTCAAACTGTAACTTAATCACGCAATGGACTCACAGCTCCATGGAGCTCAGAACCTCACTGTCAGAATAGTGACTGTCGTGTAGCTTTGAAATAGCACAGTACACGGAGAGCTAAGGGCTAAGGGCTCTCCCGTGGGCCCAGGGCTACTAGATTGCGTGGGGCCCCTGTCTACAAGTCTTTTTCCTAATTTAAAACAAAATGATCACAATTATGGCACCAAGGCTACTAATGCTATACTAAACTTGCCTTCTAATTAACATAAAGCCGTTCTGTGGTTACATTTCAGTCTCAAAACATGTAGAATATAGTTAAATTAATTCAAAATATCCTGCTTCTTCCCTTAGAACAGCTGTTATATTCGTTTCTTTCTGGGAGGGAGTTTGGTGCAGGAGGGGATTCTGATCTGGGGCAGGGGGTCGGGGTGCAGCAGGGGGTGCGAGGTGCAGGCTCTGTCCGGGAGGCGCTTACCACAGGCAGCTCCTGGTCGGCAGCACAGCGGGGCTCTTGGCCGGTTCCCTGGGAGCGGGGGGGCAGTGCGCGGAGCCGCTCCCCCCCCCCCCATCAGAGGCCACAGAGACGTGCCAGCAGCCAGCCGTTTCCGGGAGCAGCGTGGGGCCAGGGCATGCAGGCAGCCTGCCTGAGCCCTGCTGCACTGGGGCCCCCCTTAGCCCAGGGCCCTGGGCTGCAGCCCCTAAAGCCCCTGCGTTAATCCGGCCCTGTCTGCAGCAGAGGAATGACTGTCCATCTTCACTGCTGAGCAATGGGCTTTTCTAAACCCAGCAAGCTTCTGTTCTCTGTATTCTAGCAATGAAAACCCAGCCCGAGTGTCACAGAGCTGCTGTTGTCTCTTCCCATCTATCTGCCTAGGCACTGGTATGGTCCTCATCACTGCTGTAGTATCTGTGTGTCCCTGAGTATCCAGCAGACAGGGTGAAGGTGAGAGGCCTGGGAGGGGGGCATTGCCAAGTCCTCGTGTGGGGGAAATCCACTGGCCGAGCTGTATGTGAGCAATCACCTCCTCCCAGCAGGCAAAGCTACGGAAACACCAGCTGAGCAGTGTAAACCCCTCCGGCTCGCTCAGCCATCTTAGAAAAACTCCTAACAGCTCATGAGAGCAGGTAGACAAATGAGAGGATCTCTGGCTTCCTGATGAAGGTGCCAGGAACATGGCCAGCACATTTGGGAATGCAGGGAACTGTGATGTGACTACTCAGCCCTGTGCACTGTATCCCCCAGCCTCCCAGCCCAGCACTCTCAGGGAGTGCCTATGGGTCAGCAGTTCTTTCAGAGACTCTGGAAACTGCTGCTCCCTCAGCTAGCACCAGCCCAGACCCTGACGGCTTGGCATGGAGCACGGGCTGCAGCAGAAAGAGGTGCAGTGCTGGACAGGCCAGTTCCAGGGGCAGATGGTCTCATGTTACTGGGGAGACATCATCCAACCAGGCATTCCCAGGAGCTCTGCCGAGGAACGTCACGCCCCAGCACTGTGTCCTCAGAGCATGTCTGGGATTCCAGAAACAGCTGCTCTGGATCACACTCCTGCATATCAGGCCCAGTGGCTCCTGTATTCGTCACTTGCTTCAAGAGGAGCATATTGGCCCAGCAGTGAACATGACCCACGCCCCTTCTGTAAAGTGACAGCAGCTGCGGGTGCTAACCTGACTGTTCCTCCCCGGGGCCCTGGGGCTCAGTGCTGCAGAACTGCTCAGAAAACCTTGGGCTTTCCAGGAGAGCTCTAAGTTAACAAAATTGGTCAGAACTCTAAGCCAGTGAACTTCATTCTAGGCTGTGCCACTGCCATGCTGGACAATCACCACAGGCCGCAGAGTCAGCTGCAGGCCTCGCTGGCCAGAGCGGCGCTGCATGTAGCCAGGCAGCTCCCATTCGAGCCAGCAGAAAGCTGGGGGAGTCACTGGAGCTGAGGGGAGCCAGTGTGGCATCCTAGCGCGGTCTAGCAGGCTGAGCGGTCCCCTTCCTGTAACCCCACTAGGCGGCTCTGTTTTGCTTAGTTCTTGCAGGGGCAGGGCACTGCTGGTTTCACTAGTTACTTGGATTAAAGAACAGCTGCCTACAGAGCCGTGCCCAGCTCGGTGTGTGCAGTTCATAGAAACTGAGGGGAGTTAAAGCCAGTGGCTGTGGGCTTTGCAACCAAAGGCTAAGACTGGAACCTTATTCGTAGTGCAAGTGGGCGGGGGCAGGTTATATATGGAGATATACCTATCTCATAGAACTGGAAGGGACCCTGAAAGGTCATCGAGTCCAGCCCCCTGCCTTCACTAGCAGGACCAAGTACTGATTTGTGCCCCAGATCCCTAAGTGGCCCCCTCAGGGATTGAACTCACAACCCTGGGTTTAGCAGGCCAATGCTCAAACCAGAGGCTGCTCCCTGCAGGGGTCATTCACTGGACGTGGGCGGGGGGGGGGGGGGGGGCTCTCCACACCACTCCCCTTCTACCCCTTCGGGATTCTTGCATCACAAAGTGCAAGTCCCAGATGCTCACAGGAAGGAGCAGAGGGGGGGTAAAGCAGCAAGTGCAGCCAGGCGTGGCCCGTACCTGTGAGGCTGGTGGAGATGTTCACTTCCGCGTACTGCGGCTTTGACAAGGCACTGAAATCAGAGACGCCATTGACAGCTGCCACACGGATAGTGTAGTTAACATGTGGTAGCAAGTTCACCAGGGTAACAGTCCTGTCCACCAATCCCGTCTGCTGAGGCACAAAGCCAACGCTGCTGCCACACTGCTCGCACTGCCGCCGGAGAGCCGCCGAGCAGCGGTCACAAAGGAGGTTATAGGTGATGTCGGTCCGGCCGCCCAAGTCTGCTGGTGCGCTCCATTCCAGAACCAGCGTGGACTGCTTCAGGCTGTAGATGAGATTCCTTGGAGCAGATGGGGGACCTGCAAGCAGAAGAGGGAGCGTTTCACTGCGGGTGCAGTGGGTGCAACCACCAGCAGCACCAGTGCGGGGCCGTCACAGTTATAACCACACTGGCACTGCCACTGGAATTCAGGGGAAATTACAGAATGGCAGAGGAAAAGCTGGATCCAAGACAGCCTGTTTCTAGGGCACTCGTAATGCCATCCAGTAACACAAGGCGTCACTTGGGCAGCCTCAGCCCTGTGCAATATGTGCTGCAGGTGCAGCACGGAGAGTGTCCACACTGAAGCAACGTTTTAAAGAAAGCTCTGAGCAAGGCAGAACGGGATTAACGATCAGTCTCCCTGCAGTGTGAGTGTACGTCTGCACTGCAGAAAAAGGCGTGTTCTTAACTCAGGTTAGCTAATCCGCATTAGCTAACTCAAACTGCTGCATTTTCACTGCGACGTTAGCCTGTCTTTTAACTTGCATTAGCAGCTTAAATGAATGCCTGTAGGGGAACATGGGGTTGCACTCAAGCTGCTAACTGGAGTGAAAAGCCAAGATGCCGTAACTTCACTATTTTAACCCAGATTAAGGACACAGTGCAGTGTCCTTGCAGTGCAGACAGAGCCTTAGTGTCGGATACCTGCAGACACTTGACACATGCCGGCTACTCACACTGCTCCAAGCTGGAGATTTGGCTTTGCTTGCTTCACACGGTGAAATAGCTTAGAGCCAAGCCATCTGGCTCTGCAGTGAGGCCAAGAATAAGACACCTCTCACTCGGGCTAGCTGTCAGTCAAACCACGAAGGCTGCTGCTTATTATATAAGCAATTCTAAAGTGCCCATCACCGTAGTATCTATTAATCAAATGTAATTAACTTGATGCCATTTAATTAAAAACGTGAGCTGTGCTAGGCTGTGTCTATACAAGCATGCCCTCGTTTTATTGGGGTAATGCCGGCAATCCTTACTGGCATGTTCACAGCCCCAGATTTCAGGCCTTATAACCTCCGACTGTGAGCTCCCTGCGGTAGGGCCTGGCTTTTCCTATCTGTTTGGAGAGCACCGAGCTCCTTGCGGGTGCTACTGGAATAACTCCCGGTGATGCTAATGCCCCGGGACACAGCTATAGAGGCCAAGCGGCTCTGCCTGGGTGTTGGTGGCCTTGCCACCCGGGTTGGGGGCACCTCCTTGGCCTATCATAGGCTTGGCCAGCCCCAGGGCAGTGGCGGCTCTGGCTGGCTCCTCTCTCTCCCTTCCATTTACCGAACCACGGATGTTGCTGGAGAGAGACGTACGGGTGCAGGAGGCAGATGGCGGGTCTGACGGGGACCGGGAGTAGTTCTTCTGGCACGTGCAGAACGTGGAGGCTTCTCGATGTGTGAAGCTGCGTTCGGGGCAGGGAGAGCAGAGAGGGAGTCGGGGGGATAGCTTATAAAATCCAGTAGGGCAAGCTGTGAAGAGACAGACAGACTGTTATGGCAAGCCGAGTTCTGGCAGCACAAGCAAACGGAGCAGTTGTTAGTGACCAACCTTCCCCAAGTCCTGAGGCCCCCTTTGCTTTGGGTCTCAGTGTTCAGAAACCTTTCCGCGGAGTCAAGGTTGCCAGATTTTAGCTCCAGCAGGTTGGAGAGGCATGAGGAGAGCAATGGGGGGCTCTGAGCGAGGACAAGGAGGAGGTGGCTGCAGGATGAGGCAGGCGATGAATAATGCATGGCCATGGGCTTTAGGAGTCAGGAGGGACAGGGAAAGTTCCAGAGAGGACACAGACGCAGCAGCAGCAGCAGGATTTAGCCACAGTCTGAATGGGAGGGAAGAACCAACAATGACAGAGCATTTACACTAAGGCCAGAATGGTGTCCGTGTAAATGAGAATCAAGCCACAAGGCTGCAAGCCTGGGCAAACAGGAGGCTTGTGGCTTTACCGACACAGGAGATGGATTGTGGGCGGTGAGGTGGTGTAATATAGTCATCGATACTGAATGATACAAATTTACAAACTAATAAACTTTTGGTTCCCATGTAGTCTCTGTAAATTACCTTTGAGGTTCAACCAAACAAGTCATTAGTTTCAATGGTGACCCTAAAAGCATTTGGGAAGAGAGAAGCCTGAAAACAAAATGCGTAAGAGTCGTGGTGCGATCAGCCAGACAGACTTGGATAGACGCGCTTTCCTGCACGGCTTATGGAGCAGGAGTTCCAACCAGGACCCCTTTGCTCTATTGGGCAGCTCCTCTGTCTGTTGCGGGAGCCACCTCCAGCTGAGCCAATAGGGGCTGCAATGAGGTTGACTCAGCTGGAATTCAAGCCGAACGTATGAGCAGAACATAACTTTCAGCACCACACTTTGCTTGCTTCTCCTTCCTCTCATTTGTGAGGTGCTGCTGTCTGCTATGCCTGCATCAGCCCTTCATCAGCTTCTTGAATATTTAAACTTAATCACTTTTAAACTTCCCAGCTGCACCCATATCTTATCGTTGTTAAGGAGTTCACTGCTGAGATTGTTCCTTTTACAAGAAATTATTCCAGGGCACTCCGGTTCATTAATTTTTTACCGTGATATAATACTGGCAGCTACAATTGTGATCTTAGGACAAAGTACCAGAGATATAGGATCAGCTGTGGATGACATTTATTCATAGGACAATGGAATGGGGTTTATTCATCGGACAATGGAATGCTCAGGCAACACAAAGTGAAAGGCAGATTTTCATCTATTGCAAAGTCTTTTTGGAATTCACATCGCCCTGCAAGTCAAATCAAGGTGCGGCATGAAGCATTTTATTAATCCTTCCTCTTCCTTGAGAGCAAAGTTCAGCTAACCATTCTCTGGTATTCTCTACTCCCTGGAGTCTGGCACATGTATGGATTGCTGGCTGGCAGAGTTGAGGTCTACCATGCAAACGAGAGAATTTTTTTTTTAATGTTACATAAATACCTTTCAGGACTTGCCCCAAACCCACATTTGTTTTATGTCCTGATCCCTGCAATGTCCTGTCTCAGTTCTAGGTACATGTGCACCAAGGGAAGAGGAGAAGCATGCTCAGTAGCCATAGACTTTCAGTGTCGAATCAGAGCCCATGTCCATGAGACCTCCTCCAAGAGTGCTTTACCCGATACCAGCCGAGCAAACCAAGAGCATCAGGGGAAAGAATGGAGCAGGCTTTGCCAACAAGCTTCCCCAAATGTGTCCAGTAACAACAACAAAATGCTTTCACAGCTTAGACTGCCAGTCCCACTCAGCCTGGGAGAGAATTCCCGCTCAGCACTTTCCCAAGGCCCATGTGCCATGTTCCCAGAGGTCTGTAACTCAGGCAGAGCTGCCCACTCCTCTTGGTCACATGGTAAGAGACATCTTCTCTTAGACGGCCGGCACAAACGGAAACCTTGCATAATGTCGGCATTGCAGGCGCTGCACTGAGCTGCTGCCCGTTCTCAGCTCTGCACAGCAGAGGAGCTTTGCTGCAGTGGGGATCGATAGCAGCTTGTGCAGCTTTCAACCTTAAAACAAGGATTGTTTCCCTATTTGCAAAAGGACAGTGAATCTGCTCTTGTCTCTGAAAACCCAAATTAAATAGGATTCTTGCACAATGTTACAGCCATGCAAAAAACTAACAACTGCCTGGCCGTTGTCAACGCTACTTCTGTATGGGATGCAAGCTAAGCCTCCTAAGCCCAGTCAGGTCAGCTCAGAATTCTTGGAAGCAAAAATAGAGCGATCGGGAGAAATTGTGTCACTGAAGCAGCTGTTCTCTCCTTGTCATCCTTCCTGGCACTCACCAGAATGCTGGGGAAGCTGCAGGATGATGCACTGAAATAGGAAACCAGGGTCTGCAGGCTGCAGTTGCCAACAACTGCCTCCCAGATCTCCCAATTCATAACAAACCACAGGCCCTTAATCATGGTGAGGAAGCCAAACTAGGACTTGGATCCTGCTCTTTTTCTCTTAGCTGGGATCGATTTAAGAGAGCACAATACCATATATTTTTGGCAGTCTTTGGTTTAAGCAAACCTTGCAAAAAGCTCAAGCCCAGCGTTTTCCCCTCTACTGGATTTGTCCCTTCCTGTTTGTTCACTTGCTGCAAGAGAGTGGTGCTCGATTTGCAAGGAGGCCACATTCCTGTGGGATTTGCCATGATGCTGATGAAGAATTTCCTTGAATGTCCCCTTGTTGTGTTAGGGAGAACAAAATCCCCCAATCTCCTATCTTCTCCAGACCATTCAATATGTCATGGACTTTTATCAAATCCCCTCTTGTCTCCTTTCTAAGGACAATAACCCCAAACTTTTCAATGTCTCTTTCTAAAAGAATTTTTCCAGGCCTCCTAACCATTTCTGGAATCCTTCTCCAATCTTCTCCCACTCCCACGCCCCAAATTCTGCACTATCCTTCCTGAGAGGGGGTGACCAATGATGCACAAAGTATTTCACATGAGGACACACCATCAATTTACATAATGGCATCACCATTTTTATTGTCATCTGCACCCCACTCCTGGGCCCCCAGGTGCTTCCACAATATAAATGTTAAATAATGGTAATGACTCAATAATCTATGACCAAACTCGTGGTGCCAAGCATACCAAACTGCCTGCCTCCCTCCTAGTCCCATCACTGATGCCCATGCAAGCGACCACTCATTTACCGTGCATTCTTTATTCTTTGTATTGACAGCAAGCGCACTTGTTCCCATCTTGTTAAAACACGGTGCGCGCTCAAAATAGTAGCAAAACAAGCATCATTGATTTGTGCTGTAGGTTGGCAGATAGATGACCTGGCAGATGCACCCGTGGGACGCATCTGCATTTCTGTGGAGGTGGTTCTATGAAAGGAAGAAAGTGACATCAAACTTTCATGCCTGACCCTTTCTGGAAGGAGAGCAGATGCTAGCAGGGATGCAGCATTCAGACGCACATGGCAAAGCTGCTCAGATTACGGTCTTCCCCTGCCCAGCAGAACTGCCGCATCCCCTCCATTTCACAGCACACTAGTAACGGAGAGCCTCAAACAATTAATTTATCCTCCGTTTCCTTGTAAGGTAGGAAAGTATTAACCACGTTTTAAAGATAGGGAAATGGAGGTACGGATCATGTGACTGGCTGAAGGTCACACAGGAAGAGTGGCAGAACCAGGAATTGAATGCAGGTCTCTGGAGTCCCACTCCAGTGTCTGCACAACCAGGCCCCTAGAGCAGAGACTGCTCTAGACCCACAGATGGATTCCAGCTCTTCCATGCAAGTACTGTAGCATGAGATAGTGACGTAGACACAAGCAGCGTGAAGCCATGGCCAGTGCACACAAAGCGACACCGAATAATCCTTAGGCTGGGCAAGTGAAACCTGCTCTGCAGCAGCGCCTATGGTAATTGGGGCGCTGTGACCTGCACATGAGAACCGCCCTCCCCCCAGGTCTCCGGGGGACACAGACAGACTCGAAGGTCAAGGCTCTGCACCATGTCCCATCATGACCTGGCTGAGCGATGGAGTCCCGTTATTAATTAAGTGGTGGCAGAGGGATTTAATTTGATGCCAACATAGCATCTGAGATGGAAATTCTAAGAGTCCTGCAGCCTAATGGCTAACAGTGCAGTGCAGGACTCAGCTACTGCCAGCGTCTGCTCTCCTGTCCACATTCCCATCTACAGCTCACGATCCCATCGGGACAGACATCAGTGTAGAGCAGCTCCTCTCAGCATGGAATTGGCAGCAACGTGGCTCCTAGGGGAAAGACAATTCTCTAGGAGAACAGGAGGACGGGCTGGGATAATGCTAGTGGCATCTTATAACTCGGCAAAGAGATTCAATCTCGGCCACTCTCACTAAGGGGAAAATCTACAGCCAGTTTTCTGTTGCCATCTTGCTGCAAGAACCATGGAGACACGGCTAGATTTAAATAAGTAGAAACCCACCAGGGGTAAGTAATAGCAGGGGCTGTGATCCTGCTGCTGCAGTGGTTCTCAACCTGTTTACCATCGAGGGCTGCATATGCATAACATAACATAACATAACATAACATAACACGTTGTGGGCCACATCCAATACTACCTGTATGGCCCTGAGGATATCACATGGGCCACAGCTTTGTGCTGATTGGGCCGCAGGCTGCAGGTCGAGAACCACTGTGCTGTTGGGTTCACTGTACCCAAAGGTCCGTTGTGGAAGTAAATTTTATTTGCAGAGAGGGGTCCCGGTCAGAAATCCTCCCATACTGCCCGGATTCCACAGCCGTTTGCTTGTTACAGCTGTCACATTTAAATGTTTGCAGCTTTATTACACTGGTAAAGTCAGAACCCTTCCTTGATAGGGCTTGGCTAGCTGCAACGCAGCAGTACACCTCCCCTCCTCTCCCAGGTTCATGCTGAGTGTCTGTCTGGCTCTGCATAATGCAGAAGCAGCAGCTGCAGAGTGCTTTTTAAATTATGCAATGGTATTTAATCAGACAAATGTGAGCATGAGCATGTTAAAACCCACTAAAACTGACCCAGCAAATCAGTAGAGTCCAGTGAAAATCAATAATCCATTCTCTGTGGCCTTATTCACCTGACTAACTGAAACATGCTTATTGTTTTGCAAAGAGGAGTGGGGCAGAGACCTGAGTAAATATGGCAGCTTAGCATAAAATAAAGAGGATGAGCACAGAGGGGAGATTAAATACGAGGTGGAAGCCACTTCCTATTATGGATTTAGGAATGAAACCTAATGCTAATACTAAAACAAGGACACACTCCTCTATATGCTTCCTCTCCACCGGACAGCAGTGGTACAGGTCTGCTCCTCCACGCCTTCCTTCAAAAGGGGTAGGCTGATATTGTAGAGAAAAGGTGAGGGACCTGCGAATGGAAACCAGCAATTGCTCCAGCAGGACTGGGAGAGGACTTCCCTTCTGGGTGAATTTCAGGACAAGCACTTTGAAGATCACAACTGTCTGCTGCCGGGGGGGCTGGATTTCTTAGCCCACCTGCATGATGCCTCTGCTTATAAAAACCCAGAGCTGCTCCTGTGGCTCGTGCTAGTAGCTCTTTCCTTGAAACTGGGAGCAAAGCCTCTGGCCACTACCCCCCGCCCAGGATGCTGTGCTGCCTTGTGTGCTGTCCAGTCAAAATCTGGAACTCCCCGTATTGAATGTGAGCTTCATCTTTCCAAGCCGCAGGATAGAGGAGGATGTTCTGAACATTTCCTCCATGGAGCCGTTTTCAGATGTAATCACGCTGAGGTGGGCTTTGTGAGGGGAGCTCCGGCTCCTTGCAAGGCACTTTGAAGCATTTGTAAAAGGCTAAATGGTTGTGGATACTGGCAGGGCTCAGAACGTCACAAAACAGCATCATGTAGCCAATCCAGCACTCAGATGGGAGAGACATTCTCTGTGGAAATGGAAAGCACCGAATTCATGGCAAGGTCAATCCAGAATAATAAGAGAAGAACTGAGAAATGAAGTCAGTTATGTCAATCTCTCCCATCAGCAATAACGGCGAAACACGCTCTGACCATGCTGCGCAAACTCTCAGCACACACCCCAGCCTGGAGGGGCAGCTTGCAGTGCACGTGGCAGGAGCCACAAGATTCAGGTCACAGAGGAGCCCTCCGCAGGAGAGAGAGCGGCATGGTGAAGGCAGGAGGGATCTGATTGAAAGGAAGTTTAGCTACTTTAGCTCACAGGATGTCAAATTATTTGTGAAGTTCCAAATTTCAGTGCAGCTGCCAGCCTTCCGCACCCCCAGGAAGCTGTCAGAGCAGGAGTTGGGGTATTTACCCCCCACCGCCACTGCATTAGCAGGGCTCCAGCGTGGGACAGAAACCCCACAGATTTGGAAGGAGGCATTCTCAGAAGTTGCATTCATCTTCACCTAGCATTCAGAGAACAGCTTTGAAACGAACTGTGACCACTGCCAACTCACCTCCCTGCTAGATCGGCATCTAACACGACTGTGACATCACAAGCACTGGTGGTGGTGGGGGGCAGACAGGCAGGGACTCGCAGCTCTGATTTGCTGTAGTTACCGAGAACCCAGCTTGAGCTCCAGATTATTAAAGTGGCAAAGTTACATGGTTTAGAGACATGGGAGTGCAAGGCCCCAGTGTGACTGTAGGTGACTCAGACTGCAGGGACTGCTCGCATACACGCTTCCTAAGCATTCGTGTGGTGGGAAGTCTGGACATGCCACCATCTGGGTGGTGAACACAAGAGCAGGCCAGTGTTCCACCTAGTGCCTCTCTCCCGCAACCACCTCACCCCTTCTCAATCTCTCCACTGGCTCCCCTTTCTGATGCCACCAAAAATCCATGCTTACTGTCCTCACTTTTACACCTCTGCTCTTGCTCCTTCCGATTTACCTCCCCTTGTCGCTTATCAAGACATCTTCTTTGGGCCACCACCCCGAGCCCTTCAGCCACCTGTTTGTCAGTTTCTCAACAAGTGGCACTGGACCGTCTTCACCTTTGAGCGCCTCACATGGGATGCTAACCCTGAACCGACGCAGAAAGCCACGTTCCTCGTCTCAAGACCCCTCTCTGCAAAGGTACCGTCAAGAGATTCCCCGAACTCTGGGGGAGAAAGGATGTTATTCCCCCGGTTCTAGCTCCTCCACAAACAAGGCAGCGCAGCAGGAGACGCCCCAGGGCCACATACAAATGTTTTTCCACAAAGCCAAGCTGCAGCCCCCACAGAAGAGAGTGCATCATTAGGGGACAAATACACACATTTCTCTGCAAAATGCAACTCACTGGTCTCACACAAACACCATTTTTGTGGCTTTGGGGCCTGAGCTGCATGTGGGAATCCCACTGAGGTTTCTATTCGCAGGTCGCTCCCAGGACAGGACAGTACGCCGAGAGTGGCCAGAGCCTGCTTTCCGGCCGGGGCGAAGCGGGGGAAGCTATGCTAGAGCTAGGCCACCCAGTCCCTTAGAGTCTTGAACAGAAAAACCCTCAAATCCAACTCACTTTTCCTAACCAAAGCTAAGGATGCCGGTTGCTTCACACGGCAGTGGCACATTCATAGAAGGTAGAAAGCTGCCCACTGACGTGCAGCGGTTCAGAGCCAAGGGTAGAGCTTTACGGCTCAAACACCCGAACAGAAGCTGACTTTGTAATTAAACACGTTTTCTTCTATTCTTTCTTCTCTCCCCTTTTTGCTCTTGTGTGAGGCTCAGATGTATTAAATCTAGAGGGTTTGTTTAGCTGTAAGTGTAGGAGGAAACAGATTACTTTTTTCCTAATCATGTTTCCATAACAGCCTGAGGACACTGTCCCAATCCTCAGACCAGTAAACAATTTCTGGAGCAGTTGCCACACTGGCTTTTCACCTTCTACTTGAGCTCCTATGATAAATCTATCTCCCCCTTGGGATCTTCCCACATTCACTGTGGCTTTGCAGCCAAATTTTGGTCATGAGTTTGTTTCTTCTAGATAGCTGTCTTTGCGAAATCAGACTCCCCCTTTCTGGAATTCTTCATTTCCCTGAACAATGGCTCTTCTGCTGTTCAATATGGTCGCCTTTACCTTTGTTTTTTTATATACCTCTTAAGCATTTAATTTTTGAACTTTTTGACAGATCTGTATTTTTCTCATTGTCTCAACTTACTTTGTTCACCCACAAACCCTTTAGACATCTCTAAAGCAGAGAGGCAAAAAACCTGAAGGACACAGTATGCATTAGCACTATTGAACTTGTTCATGTTGTTTAATTCATAGCTATAGTGGAAGTGTTGTATGCTTGCCAGCACGAATCAATAACGCCTGCAGTTTCTCCCCCAAACGCCTATACGATCATTTATAATTAACACTACAGCTCAGTAGTCTTCTAAAATCAATTCCTTTCATTTTTTGGTGAGAAATTGTATTTGACAAAGTTCGTACACTTTTAATGTGTGTTAATTTTCTGTGCCGAGATGTTTAATAGCATGCATTCATGAAAAGGCCATAAAGGAGAGATGACAGGACAAACACGCCAAACCTAGTGATTCAGACCAGTATGTTTATGGACTGTTATTGGTCACGTGTACACGTCCTCACGAGTTAAACCTGGAACCTTCAATCCCCTCACATCCTCCCAGTCATAGAGCCACCAGCCCAGCCTCCTTCAAACAGGTCCCTGGCGTGGAGCCAGAGAAGCTAGTTAGCTGGAGAGGGAATGCAAGCCGATTTGGATTAACCTGGTCTATCCACTCCAAGTGCTACACACATCATCATACACCCCATTACTGCATTCGGCAGTAGGGGTGGGGGGGGGTTACAGGTTCATTCTGAGGCTTGTTGATAATCTGTTCTCAGCAGAACATGGATGACCACTTGGTGGTGGGTGTTTCTTGCAGGGAAAACACTGAAGGGCAGGGGCAAACGAGGAGCGGGTTGTTATACATTTTAGGTTCCCCTTAACCTCTGCTCAGAAACTAGCCCCTTCAACTCTCTGCTCGTTTAACAGGGCTCACCCAAAGCTCTAGGTATTATATACAAATTAACACACCATGGGGTAGGTCCCGAGAGACACTAGAAAGACCCCCTTTGAAGCACAGTGGCAACAAACACCAGCACACAGCATTGCAGGAGAAAGTTCTTTGTTGTCCATGGGTGAGGGACAGGGCAGAACTTAGCACTAAACAGATTTTCTCCTTAGAATCCATCAGTTGCATAGGATGGCGGTTTAGAAGGGAGGGAACTGGCTTTCACAGAGGATAATTGTGCTGCTGTGTCAAGGCCTCGTGATGAATCACACACGCCGAGCACCTTCAAAGTCCCTATTCCAAAGCCAGCTCCTGTCACACGGCGGTAAAACAGTGACATCATTTCCCCTAAGGCAAGAGCATTTGCTGCAAATTTCAACTCGGTCGTATAGATAAAACGATGTTTCAAGCTGACATCTATTCATACAAAGAGAAATGCCACTGTCCCAGCTGGAGTAGCGCTGCCGCCTATTAATCCAATAGCCACAAACAACGTGAGCTGGAATTAATTTGCTCTTCGCCAAAGAGTAGAAATAAAAATCAATATTTATCTGTGTGTGGCTCCTCACAATGACGTTTGAAAGTTCCGTAGTCAGCTCCTTTGTAGCGCTCCAGTCCGCTCTGTGCCAATGATCCAGGATGAACAGACATCAGGGCTCTGGCCCTTCTCCCCCACCCAGTTAACACTCCCCTCCCATCATTGTGCCCCCGTAACTGAGGGGTGGGCAGAAGTAGGGCAGCACGCACGTTCAAGCAGGAAGAACCCACATTCACACCACCCCTGGGACAAGTCCAGACGGCACATTCAGCACTGCACAATTCGCCAGGCACTTTCTACAGACAGCCTCCTCCCTCTGAATCACAAGTTGCTGGCCACTCCTGGGAGGCAGGCCACGGAACCAGATGGACTACATGTCTGATCTGGCGAGGCAAGACTAATGAGAGCGAAGGGACAATGGAAAAGCAGGGGAACTGCTCTGGAGACCACTAAGGAGAATGGGAGCCATCATCCCCGCCCTCAAATTCCCAGGGGCACTCACCCTGTCCGCTGTTCTAACTTGCTGTCTTGAACCAAGTGACCTTGTCTCTCTTCTGACAGGGTGCAAGTTGTATCCAGCAGATACATAAATGAAGATTAATGCAGTGCAGCGGCACCCAAAGCATGCTGGACTTTGGGCAGACGTAGGAGGTCAAAACCCCTGCCCTGCAGAGCTTCCAAAGGGAAAGAGAAAACAGGGGGAGAAGAGGGGGCAGGGTGGCGCCTGGTACATGTCTCAGTTCCCCACTTTAATTTTGCACATATACTAGAGCACCTGCTGCCCTGCTACGAGCCAAGAACGCCTGGCAGGTTGCTTGTGGGGGCTGAGGTAGACGTAGCTTTTAGGAAGGATTTGAATGCCAAGAAGGCTGGACAGACCAGCTCAGAAAGGGCATAGAAGAAAATACAGACACTGTTGTGAGAGAAGCAACGGAGTATGGACACTGGCACATTGGTGCTCTACCATAAAACCCCTCTTCCCACCCCTCACTTCTCCCCTCCCACCCCCCTGCAGTGGGATTGCTGAGCTCAGAGAGCGGGAATGCAGCTTTAGTGCATTTCCTTCCGCGAGTCTCTCTTTGTCAACTCTGCCTCTGCCTATAGGGCTTCTTTTCCATCACTGTCCATGACTGATTAGAATGCCCAAGCCTCGTCATTCAGGTTCCTGGGAGAGGGGAGAGACGGGCAGAACCAGCTGACACTGTATGATAGCTAAGATTTGTCTCTCCTCTCCAAAATCTTCAGACACCACCTTTCAAGATGGTAGTTACCTTTGTGTGCGAGTCCATGTCAGACTAAACTTGGTGTGTCACAACAGGGAAGCCTCAAAGCAAAGCCCCCGAGCTGGAGGCGACAGAGCATTCTCTAATGTGCTGCCAAGTTAACTCAGCACCACCCTCCCCGAGTGGGGTCACAGTCAGACAGGCTGCTGGCGCTGCCCAGGGGAAAAACAGAAGTTGAGCAGAAGGCTGCAGGACCCACATTCAGTCCCACTCCTTTGGGAAGAGGAGTTCCAACTCTGCCTATAGCTTCTGAGGTGCCAGGTGGGGGAAGACGAGACAGAGCAGAGAGGTGGATGTCCAGAACATGAACGCTTTTCTCTGTTAAAGAAACTCTGCAGTGGCTTTTGCTATGTTCGAGCTGTTCCACGCACAGCTTTTGCTTCACTGTAACTATATTGATTTAGACAAAGAGTTAAAGCGGCCTGGTCCCTGAGCCCCTTTATGCTGTTATAACTGCATCCACACTGGGAGGTCATACTGCTTTAACTGTAACTGTATCAGCCGAGAAACGGATAAGGCAACATAGACATCTGCGTGTAGACAAGCCCTCAGAGACAGGAGATACCAGAAGGGAAGAGCAGAAACTTCTGTCGGCCAGCTAGCAAATTGGATTTTACCCAGCATTTCACGGGATCCTCTTTGGAGCCTTGCCCCCTTCTCAGTTGTAACAG
This sequence comes from Emys orbicularis, assembly GCF_028017835.1. NCBI lineage: Eukaryota > Metazoa > Chordata > Testudines > Emydidae > Emys > Emys orbicularis. The sequence continues at coordinate 1,523,155 of NC_088705.1, read as the reverse complement.
CTATATCATGCAATATCTTTGGGGACCATATTGTATTACGTTTATGTATCACCGTGGGCCAGAGATTGTATGCAACCCACAGCTCCTCCAGGAACCAAACACTGGGGAGGGGTGTGAGTGTGATTAAGATTTATCACTCAGGTTGTAAACACCTCCCCCTGGGGAGACCTGCCTAGACTGGGTCATACTGGGTTTTCACAGGCCAACAGACAAAGATCTTTCTGGCAAGTGGGCCTTGTTCTCCCTAGCTGCAGAAAAATCATTCCTGTGCTACTGGACTTCCACCCTTCTGCTTCACTGAGGAGCAGAGGTGGAGAACTCACTCACTTCATCCACCTGGAAAAAAAAAAGGGGGGGGGGGAAGGAAAGAACAATCCTGGAGACAAGGGCAAATTCTCTGGTGTCCATTGTATATGATCACAGATTTTGCTGTCACTAAATGAAATGCCAGGGTGAAACCTTTTATAAGAGAAAAAGGTGGATGAACCATTGAACTGGATTTGGTCTAGTACATCAGCAGGTAGGAGAGGGAGGGGTGTGAGCAACAGGCCCCGAGAGGGAGCCAGGGATTAACTGCATAATCTATTCCCCTTCAAAGGGCAAGGATGAGAGATGAATCAGATAGAGGGGCAGCCGTTAAAACAGCCCCTTTTCCCTATAAAAGAATCAGTCTTCATTTTTCTTAGTGATGATCCTATTCTTGCTCACTTCTCCCAGTAGCATTCTTGGCCTTAAGGTCATCTGAGTCATCTGAAAACCCAGCACACTCTACCAGTGATTCCACAAATCCCCTTTCAGTCTGCGGCTGGCCGGTACCTTCTCCTCCAGTGCGAGGCAAATGGAGCGGTTACTCAGAACTATGGCACAAACACCGCACACAATGTTAGTGACTTTTCATTACAAAGGACCGAACAGCTGTTCACAGGTTGTCTTATGTATTTTACACATACCGGATCTGCAGGTCCCTAGGTGGAGCCCTGCGTGTGGACTACACAGATGCTACTTCCATGTGTCCTGTTGTGTGACTGAAGTAACGTGAAAGCACAGTTTCAGCTGCACGCCAGCCCCCTTCCTGATGTCAGTGAAGAAAAGGGTCCCAGCTACACGGGTCTACAGCAAACTGGACATTCGAAGTACTGTATAAACATCAATCTCACTTGTCTCTACACCTGCGATTTGTGAACTACGAAACTGCTCTCACTGCAATTTCTCTCCGGAGTTCTTCCCATGGATTTTAGCTACCACTGATGCCCCCTGTACCAGGCTGACTCCTGGCCTCTCATCCATCTGATTGCCATTATTAAGCTTAACTCAGTTATGTTTCAGACATTGTATCAGACTATCAGGAAGGACGTGTGCTTCTTAACACACGGGGATGGATGAAAAGAGAACCTTTGTCGAGGAACAGCTACAAGTGCTCCGTGTAGGCATGTCGTAGATTCCCAAGCCCCATGGCCGGTGGGGGGAAATGGATCAGAATATCAAAGTACTAAAAGGTGGGAGAAATTCACCCACAATCTCATGCCAGGTAGATCAGAGGACATTCCCACTGCTAATAAATGCACATTACCACTGGGTGATCATCTGGATCTGGGACAATTTCCCCATTTTCGGCACTCACTACACATTCAAGCCAAGACCCACGTGTTCCAAAGTGGTCTCTAACTTTGGGTTCCCACCTTGAGATATGAAAGGTCTGGTTTTTAGGAGGCTGAGCACTTGGGCTGTTAGTGCTCAGCACGTCTGGAAATCTGCCCCTTGCTGTCTCAAATTTACTTTAAGTAAATTCAAGCCCAAGATCTTCAAGGAACTAATCCCCGGACAAAGCACCAAGGCGCCTCCTCCGTCCTGTGAGCACAGCGGAGGTTTTATTACGTGCCTCCAGCACTGACAGGAGCTACGAGGTGCTGCAGATTTCATGTAATTAAGATTCACACTCTGAAGATTACATTTAAATATCATTAAGGAAGTCCGGGCGAGAAGCGCAGCGGCTCGGCCCTGGGCAGCAAACCAGACTCTGATGTAGAAACAGGCCAACTAATTTCCAGCCAAAGCTTCTCTGGAGTGCAAAGTGGTGGTGCTCACAACGGGCCAGAGTCAGTCTCCCAAAGAAGCATCATGCCCTGCCCCTCACCCCACAGAGGGCAGAATAGCCCTGATACCCCCAAAGAGACGCCTGGAGGATGGGGGGGGGGATGGGAGGCGGCCACGTACCCCTCTCCTCCCACTAGGAGCTGTTGGAGGGGTAGCAGTGTTCATTTCCCATCTATTTCCGACTGGGGGGAAGGGAGTGTCTCTCACACACACACCCCTTACCGGCGCCAGAGAGCCAAGGTGGCCCATGGAACACGCGACCTATGGGTCGAGTAAAGCTCAGCCAGTCTGGATAACTCTGCACGTTGAATGCTGAACCTGGAGTTTGCCTTTGCCGGCTCGCTGCCGGGATGGGAGTGTCTGAGTCCCAGCACTGAGGCCAATGCACCCCTGTGAGCATCAGATCATCGCACTGAAGCTGTCGATCATTCAGGTTTCCCTCCATTACCACCGAGACATATCAGTTACTGACAAAGGCAGTAAATGCCAGCGAGCTGCCACTTCCCTTCAGTCACCTGGCCCCGGGGGAGGCTTTGCCAGCTGACCTGTAAAATGCTATCGCCACCTGTGTGCTGGCCCTCCTCACAAGTTCCATTTGAACTGTCTTTCTCCAGCACATCTATCCTCCCCTCTACTGACTGTTTGAATCCTTCCACACCAGAGGTCTGGCAATTAGCTGCAGTGCCGAGGAGATCAAGGAAAGGAGTCATTTCAGGAGGGAAGGAGAAGCCCAGTCTAATGAACTGGAATAACCAGAGCAGAATTTCTTGCCAGCATTAAGCAGCGAACGTGCAGCCCAGTCTATGGTTCTGGGACTCAGATAGCGTCCAGCCCCCATTGAGCCTGCCTGGACCAATCCCCACCCTGCCAAGCTGATTGAAGTGGCCATCTGAAGCTAGCTGTACACCAGCCCCTTCACAGCTCCCAGCACTCGCAGAATGGTGGGGCGGGGGCACGCTGGGAGCCCTGGAGATACCCCTCAGCAGAGCCATCAAGGGAGAATGTATCTGTGCCCCTGGTTTGAAACGCCCGCGGGCAGGAGCACCAGTCAGCGCTCTGGAGAGAGAGCCCTGCTAGTGCTCACACTCTTGGGATGCAGCAGAAAGCAGAGGAGTCTAAAGACATTTATTTTATTGCCCACAAGGAAGCAAGTTCTGGTGGACCCCCCCCCCGAAGGTCCTGGACTTGTTTCTGAACAAGCCTGGCCTCGCACTGTGGGCAGTGAACGCCAGCAGGAGGATTAACCAACACACACGGACTCTGCAGAGCGTCAGCTTCATCCGGCGCTTTGGGTGGGTTTGAATGAACACGTTTGCAGTCAGACTGGAACGAGGTGTCGTCCCTACAGAGCCCTGACTGCTCCCTGCTCGGGCTCTCGGAGGCTCACCGTGACAGCTCCAAATTAGCAGCAGGTAGCACAGGCTCCACTCCACCCCCCTCCTACAGTGAATAAAGAGAGCGCCCGAAATACGGACACACTCATGGACAGACAGCTGCTCGGCTGCCGAGACGCCCGCAGGTTAATTTGGCAGCACCGTGACAGTCATGCGAAGAAACCCTGGGGTGGAGGGCAACAGCAGCAACCCCTGCCTCTCCCAAACAGCAAGTACAGACAGAGTCCTACGCAGCTCCGAGCCCTGCCAGGCAGTGCACAGAAGGGCCATTCCCTCCACCGCACACCCGGTGAGGTACAGATTTGGGTCGTAGCACTCAGACAGTAATTCACAACACCAGGCAGCAGAGGTAGCTGCCCCTGGGTACGCCCAGCTATGGGGCGGATTTCTGGGCAGCACACTGGTCTGCTCTTGCAAATTTTATTTTCTGATACTGCAAGAAAAAGCTTAAATACAGCAGAACACAATCCTGCTGCTTAGTGTACCATCTGGCTGCTCAAGACACAAACTGGCCCAGCCCCTGACTACACAAGAACAAACTGTTCCACTCTCTAGACCTACCTAGGAAGAGAAAAAAATTATTCTTCAGATAGAAGTAATTCCAAGTGAGATAGATTGCTCCAGTGCATTTTCATTAGGGCTGCGATCTCTTGTTTTACTCCTGGGCTACACACACCACTTACATCAAGATGAGAAATACCAGGAGAGTGTGCAGGACCCTGACCCTGATTGAGACACAGCTGATACCAATGAGTCACATCTGCCATCACTACTGGAAATGTACTTGGAGGAAAATGGGAAGAGAAGCCTTCATGTCATTGCTCTCTATGCAGACTCATTCAGAAGTCTGACAGATCCCACTAGCTTCCCAGCTCCTAATCCCCGGCCGGGTCTACGCTAGGGAATAGCTCTTGTTCAGCAATCAATGCCCAGCACCCGGTACGGCTAGCCCAGTGCTGACCCATAAGTGTAGCTTGCACTGATGGAGCTAAATGGAGTTTACGCCGCTTGAAATTGCCCCTCCCTGATATTTCGGGGGGGGGGGGGAACCCATCAGGTATTTGTTCCTTAAAACTGTTGCAATCGATCAATGACTTAATGCAGCAGGTCTTACTTTAAAATAAGGGTCAGCTCCTTTGAAGAGTGCCTTTTGAATCGAACAGCGGCCACGCTGCCGGTTCAAGAGGAAAACTCAGGTCGCTCAGGAAAAATAATCTTCCCGTTTCCTGTCCAGACTTTTGCCCCTGCACCTCAGCTTAAAGCTGAGCTGCTGTTCAGTACTAGGGGCACCTCTCCCACATCACCACCAGCCCTCTTGTAACTAAGCAAGCGACACCTGGCATCTGCAAGGAAGAGGCGGAGAGACAGGCAGCGGCAGGAGGGCTCAATTAGTTAAGGACACACCAATCTCTACAGAGCAATTCCTTTGCTCAGATAGGCACGTTATTGAATGTCTTATTTATAAGCTGCTCCAGTACCTACCATGAGAACCCCCTTGAGGAGGGTGGGCAGGGCATGGGTAGGGAAATTCTACGGGCTTCCCTTCCGCCCCCATACAGGAAGTCAGACTAGATGATCACAATGGTCCCTTCTGGCCTTGGAATCTATGATAAAGTGTAAGTGGTACAGCCCCTGAGCTGGGGAAAAAGCCTAGTCAACAATTGTCACTGTCTCACAGAGGAGCTCTCCTGTCTTCCCCCATACATGCTGGGTTTGCAATCTTGCCTTGTCTTATTGCAAAAACTGTCATCAATATTTTGCAGACGGTGAGCAATTCTGGTACAAGCCCCGCTGTGAGGAAGAAAAGAAAATCTTGTACAATCTCCGTGCCTGTGGAAGAGGGACAAAGTCTGTGGGAAAGAGAGATCAATACTAGCAGTGGATCAGTTCTTCAAGGGACAGTCATGCTCTTCCCTTTTAAACTCCTGTTATCTTGGTACCTTACTGTTAAAATGGATCTTTCAGACTGTGCCACTTTGGAACAGGAGGGAAATCAAAGGTAGTTTTTCTTCTGTTAGAGAACTGGTTTTCAACAATACTTTTCAAAGTCTACAGTCTAATGTGTTCTCAGTATTTTTGAAACTCTTAGGACAACACTACAGTATATTTTTTGCCCTTCTTAATTAATTTTAAGAACACAAGTGAAATAAACTATGTGCAGATGCCAGAATTGTGTGCATCTCTTGAAATATTAATAAGCTCTTACTAGGAGAAATTAAATTCAGTGATTTTATCTAAAGGAAAATTAAATACCCCAAGTGTTATCAGTATGGCAGCGCTGAAATATCCCTCAATTTAAAGTCTACAAAAATATTCACTTGAATTCAGTGTAGGGTGACCAGACAGCAAGTGTGAAAAATCAGGACGGGGATGGGGGGGTAATAGGAGCCTATATAAGAAATAGACTCAAAAATCAGGCCTGTCCCTATAAAATCGGAACATCTGGTCACCCTAATTCAGTGCAATCCCCAGTACTGAACAAAAACCTTATAAACATTTCTCTTTATGTAGAGCCTTCCTCAAGGCCACATAAAAGCAGAGACATCAACAGAAGCCTACTGTAGTTTACTGTTTGTCTGTTTCAATTTTGTAACGTAATTCACCAAGTTACAGGTCAGTGCATACATTGCACAGGAATATCCCCAGCCTACCCCCGATAACAACCTGGAACCTACCTGCCTTCCAGCGTTCCCCCGGCTAAGAGTGCAATACTTATCGTCTGCCTTGCCTTTCAGCAGAACAATCAGTATGTCCATCTAGGAGCCAAACATCTATAACCTTAAGCTTGACAGGAATTTTGCAAACAAGTTGTGATTCTTGTAATTTTCTGAGTATTTTACGCTAAAATAAAGAGTCATTGGGTAATTTGTGTCTAGCTCTGTCAGGATTTCCAGGGCCCTAATTATGTCAGACACACCGTAACATAGCGATAGACTATGCAGGACAATAAAATATCCCCAACCTTGATAAGCACTCCAAAAAGGAATTTACAGCAGAAACATCTCTCATAAGGAAGGCACAGGAGAAAGTGTGTGTGGGAGAGAGAGGCACCTGTTACGGGGTAGGATAGACTCAAACTGTAGGTTGTTAAACAGATGAGAGAGGGCTTCAGTAAGACAGACGTTCTCAATGCAGTGTAAAGAGTTGCTTTGCTTGGGTTGCAAAAGCACTGCTACCACAGTATGCTAATATGCAGAACCTGACTAGGGAAAGTGACCTGTCTGCTTTTACTGTCCAAGTTGCTAAAGATGCCAAAACAAAGTCATGGAGCAAAAAGGAAGTTAGAGTCAATATAAAAGCTCTCAGATTACATGGACTCAGGTGGTTTTATTTTTAAGCAAAAAAAAAAAAAAAATCCTTTACTAGTGTTACTAAATCAATGTATATATAAAGAATGTCCCTTTAAATGCACAGAATTCTATCTGCCAAGGAAATTATGCAAAGCTGTATATTGTGAAGGATACTGGATAAATCATGAAAGTAAAGCCTGGGTGTTTGGTGCAAGTCACCAGAATCCCAAGAGAAAAATAAATCCTTAAACTATATGCAGTTGATTATGCATAATACTCAGGCATCAGCCAAAAGACAAAATAAACTCAGGTTTCTAAGCTAATGTATAAAAAACTAAACACATTTAAAAAACAAAGTGCTGTACATATGGATCCCTTTCTTTAATTTAAATGAAAAAGCAGATTTGAGGCTTCAGAAGACTTTTTGCACTAAAGAGCTACAAGAATCCCATATTAAATTTAAAAATTCTCTAATTTTCAACTAAAACATTTTGTTTCCATTAAAAATTAGAGAATTTTCAAATTAAAGACGGGATACTAAAATATACAGCCTTTAAAAAGGCCCCCAACACTATCCTCCACCCCATGCTTTGACACAGCCAGGTAAGATCCCAGTTTCGGAAAGCACCTATGTGTTTAAAGTCAGACACATGTTTAAGAGCTTTGCTGGACCAGGTCCTAACCACGTGTGGTACCTGGAAGCCATGGACAGATGGGAGGAGGCTGTATCAGACACATACCTTGGATTACTTAAGGCTTGCACATACCCATGACACTCTCTGACCTCTCCCAGGCTGTGGCAATCACACATACTCTACTAGGAAGAAAGTCATGTGCGTAGGGTGACCAGATGTCCCGATTTTATAGGGACAGTCCCGATTTTTGGGTCCTTTTCTTATATAGGCTCCTATTACTCCCCACCCCCGTCCCGATTTTTCACATTTGCTGTCTGGTCACCCTATGTGCATGCAGTGCACGGCCACAGTGGACTAAGGAACCTGCTGCTGTCTGGTTTCCATTGGAGGATGACTACAACCAACACACCCTCCCTAGGCGTTCCCATTTCACCTCCCACTCAGTCACAGGAGGGCTTCTCCTGGCTTGCCAGCTTAGTTTCTGCATGGCTCTGGACATCTGCCGGTCTCTCTGTAAAGAGGCCCCATTGTTCCTGTTGCCCTTTTACAATAAGTGTGTCTTTTCCTGTTGCTTTAGGTTAGATTTGGGTTTCTGTTCATTCCAATGGCTATAACACCAGCTGGCATTTATTAGAAGAGTCCCCCAACTTCCAAGACTGTTTGGAGGGGAGGTGACCTGCACGGGGCCCCCATCAAATCTAAGGCTCAGATTGTCTTCAACCTTTTTGAATTCTGCTTTCTTACCTGGCTAATGCAAGTGCCTCTGTTCCCAGCACGGCATGGAGCACGCCAGGATTTAGGTATTATTATCCTGAGTTATTTGTATTATCACAGTGCCAAGGAACCCGAACACGGACCAGGACCCCACTCTGCTAGATGCTGTACAAACAAAACAAAAAGACAGATGTTGCACCAGACTTGCCATCTAAAGAAGTACTAGTCAGACACACCGTCCCAGCCACATGGAAAGATGCCACAGAAGCACTTTCCCTATTTAGCGAAGATGGAGTCTTTCTTTAAAGACCTGTGTTCAAAACCTAGACATTTTATATACATAAATATATTCTATTTCTGCAGCTCCTGAATCCCCACATCTGCCTGTCTCATCTTGGCTCTAGTGCAGTTTTATTTGTTCCACATTCCAGTAATTCTGACATTCAAGTACAGGATGAATACTGAGGACAGCGAGAGAATGGTTGATGTGCAATGCAAACAAATAACCCTTAGGATTTACAAGGACACAAGCGCAGTACGCATTTGAGTGCCAATACGGGAAAGACATTGCCAATAACTCACTCAGTGCCAGCAACTGCCTTTTATAAAGCTGATGTTTGCGTTTCCTCTGTATGAAGAAACTTAACTACCAGCTTCTGGCAGAAGACACTAAATCAAGTCCTGAGTTTAAGACCCTGGAGGGGAGGCATTCTGATTTACTTGCTGCTACGTCATCCTCATCTGACCTCTGGGAGTGAGCGATTATAGCACCCACTAACCTCTCAGTGAGGCGCTCAGTGTGTCAAGACTCTCACACGTCAAGCAAGCACTGACGCTCAACTCAGTTCCTGCAGCTGTGCCATCTCTTCCATTTTTGTTGAGTCCCCCATCTTAGGGTCTGTGGCAGGAAAACCGTGTCTTTATTTGCTTCTCTATGATGGGTAGCAGGGCCTGAAAGGTTTAATCTCCCCCTTTCAAATACAGTGGGGACATCGCTGCTTTTTAAAGAGTAACAGACATTCAGGTCTTGTTGAACCAGTCTTAAAAGTCTCCATGGATGACCAGAAAATGAGCAAGGTTAAGATACCGGACAACTCCTGCATGTAGCACTGGTTGAAAACCCGATTTCTCTCCCCGTCCCCCTGTGAAAGATTTCAACATGAAAAATTTCATTCAAAAATTTGACTTTTTTTGCAGGAAGACTTCATTTTGATTCAAATCAATTTTGCTGTTTCAAATCAGTATTCCAAAATAGAAAAAAAAAGTTTGGATTTGTCTCTTCTTTTTGGCATGGAGTGTAACAGAATGAATGAGGCTACGTCTACACTGGCAAGTGAAAGACAAAACTTTTGTTGTTCTGAGGTGTTAAAAAAAACACAAACAAAAACAAAAAAAAACCTTCCCCCACCCCACGAAAGACAAAAGTTTTGTCGATGACAAGCGCCGCTCGTTGGGGGTGGAACTTTCTTGTCAGCAGAAGAGCTCTCTTCTGCCGACAAACAGCGGCTACACTGTGCGCCTTTTAGCAGCACGGCTGTAACGGCCAGCTGTGTCGCTAAAAACTGCATAGTGTAGACATAGCCTGAGGAAGAGGTTGGGTTTTCTCTCACTCTTTCTTCCCCCATTAACATTCTGTAACTTCCCCAGCTTTGGACAAGTTAGAGAGAAGCAAAAGGAAAACTGAAACCCTAACTTTGCCACACTGCAATTCTTCCAAAGTTGGGAAAGTTTTGAAAAGTTACAAAATGATAAAATAAAACAAAACCCCACACATGCCCTGGGCATGATACATTATTTAATGATACATTTATTGCACCCAGTGTCAAAATGGGGCGGGGGAGGCAAAGAGGGAAGAAAGATGGGGACACACCAATTATTTGTTTTCAAAAACTAAAATGAAATAAAATTTTAATTTCATTTCAAAATTTTCCTTCAAAAAAAGTCTAACAATTTAATCCAAAATGAGATTATCTTGTTACAGTTCGACAAAGCCCCTTTTTGACAGGAAAAAAAATTTGGTCAAAAAATTTCAACCAGCTCTGTATGTAAATAAGGCCTGATTAAACATCGTGAAGAAGATTTTTTTCCCTATTTAGTTAAAGCTTTTTTGTTGTAGCTGCGGGATAACTCATTCTGCAGCTATACACATACGCTTCGACTGATAACACGTGTTAAAAAGCCAGATTTGCAACACACTGTGTGGACTTTTAACACAAAGATTCCAGTTGACCCACAACCAATTTGAATTGTAGAAAAGTTCTACAGAGGGAAGCTTTTCATTAAGGGCTCTGCACACCAACCCTTCAGCTAAAGGGTTCAAGAAGCCAAATACAGGAAAGAAAAGACTTCTTGCCTGAGATTTCTGCAGTAAAAACCAAAGCAGATACTTCAGGCTTCTTTATATATCAGTGCAAGAAAGGGCCCAATTTAATTGCCCTTTGCAGACCACCGTTCCAAGCGTGTGCTGCAGCAGGATCTTCGCTGGTTGAATCACGATGGGGAAAGGTGGGGAGGTATTTGCAAATCAAAGTCCTTGTTGCATTTGACAAAGGGATGGTCACTGGGCAAAGATGGTGGCTGCTCAGCAAGAGGCATTTCTCCAAAGGCTGAGGCAGAATGGCAGCATCTGAGAAATAGCTGGACCATTAACAACTGCCAGAGGAAGAGAAGGAAACACCCAGAGCACAGGCAGGCTGAAGGTTTCCTTGCTGTGTTTGCACTCTCGGGCAATAGTCTAGCTGTACAGTGCAGTGTTGCTGTAGCTGGGTTGGCGCCAGGCTAATAGAGAGACGGGGGGGGGGGGGGGGGGAAATAGCTTTTATTGGACCAACGTCTGTCGGTGAGAGAGACAAGCTTGCCAGCTACACAGAGCCTGCCTTCAGGATCTGAAGAAGAGCTCTGTGTAAAGCTCAAATCTTCTCTCTCACCAACAGAAGCTGGTCCAGTAAAAGCTATCCCCTCCCCTCCCCCCCTTGTGTCTCTGGATGTTCAGTGTTCGGAGCACGTAAAGAATGGGTGAGGAGCCCCGATAACAAGCCAGGCTTTGCCATCGTAAATCTTGTCTCGGCATTACCAACAACAATTACATGCTGCCAGAGAACATAATTATACTGTGCACACGGTTAGATTCAACAGCCAATTCAAGCTATTAATAACATGCCCTGGCCTAATCACCCAGCAGAGGTACAATGCCGCCCACTGCATAACCAGCACGAGGCTGGTTGTCCCCATTGCACAGCTCTGTGCCAGTGCCAGTGGCACCTACCATTCTCTGGGACAGTTTGCTTGTAACTGGAATGACATCGACCTGGGCCTTGTCTCATCGGGAAGTGCCTACGACGCTAGCTGAGTTAGGGGTTGTAAAGTCCTTGGAACCCTTCAGATGGAAGGTGCTAGAAAGGGCACAGAACTGTTACTAATTAAAAACACATTGCAAAATACAGGGCCCGTTTCAGCCAGTGAGGAAGCCTTCCAAAGGCGCACACCATATCTGCGGGTTGTTAATTATCCCATTTGCTAATCCCTTCCCCAGAGCACCCAGCAGCATGGCTGGGAGCCGCTCAGCAGGAAAAGCAGCCTGCTAGCTCCTGAACAGCTAATGACTTTACCTTCAGTCCCACAGACTCTGGCCAATGCAGCAACTCCCACATAAACAAACATGCCCAGCAGCGCCAAGCTGGTAGGAATGCAAGAGAGAGTGATGTGACTGGCCGGAATCCTCCCCCGACACGGGGCACAGCTTTCATTTCCCATCTACAGAATTTAGGAAAAACGTGTGTATACTACAAAAATCCACCCAACTGGTGAAAGTTCTGCATCAGCAACCCCACTAGCTCCCCCGCATTCCCTTCCCTCCGCCTCGGGCGCCTTTTAAACTAGTTGGAATGTTTCTCAGAAGGGACAGGTGGGAGAAGCGTCACATTTACAATACGAGCGGGGACTCAGAAGAGCGGCTGACCCATGTGTCTGGGGGGGAATGGGGGAGAGTTTGGGGCTAGGTGACCTTTCTATGGGGACTCGAACTGAGTGAGCAGTGCGACATTTGTAGCAGTTTGAGCACAGCAGTCCCAAGCCTGGCAGCAAATGTTCAGCTCTGCAGGAAGTTTTGCGTGGCTGTCCCATCAGACTCATTTTGTCCATTACTAAGCTCCCCCGACATCAGCTCTCTTTCTGTCACAGTTTCATGGCAGAAGCTGCTTGGGCAAGACTAGAGGGAATGTAAGAGTCAGGAGACACCTGGAGAAACAGCAGGGTCATTGGGAGCATCTTAACTTCCTGAAGAAGTACAGTTTGCTCACAGAGGGATGGCACGCAGGGCATGAGATGGAGCCTGGCACACAGACTCCCCTTTTCCAAACATTTAACGCAGCTAGGAGTTATTTACTTGTCCCCATACTAAGAACTAGGGGCCACCAAATGAAATTAATGGGCAGCGGGTTTAAAACAAATAAAAGGAAGTTCTTCTTCACACAGAGCACAGTCAACCTCTGGAACTCCTCGCCTGAGGAGGTTGTGAAGGCTAGGACTATAACAGCGTTTAAAAGAGAACTGGATAAATTCATGGTGGTTAAGTCCATTAATGGCTATTAGCCAGGATGGGTAAGGAATGGTGTCCCTAGCCTCTGTTTGTCAGAGGGTGGAGATGGATGGCAGGAGAGAGATCACTTGATCATTATCTGTTAGGTTCACTCCCTCTGGGGCACCTGGCATTGACGCAGAGAGTCAGAAGATAAATGTAAACGGATTGTTATTCAGAAGTAACTGCAACACAGGACAGAACTCCCACAGGGCACTTGCAGGTGGGTTTGGCGAGATGGCGGGTCAAGCGGTGCTGACTCTCCTTGTTTCCAGCTGTTTCTAAAGGTGCTGTTGCGTTAGACAGGAACAAGTTAGACGTTCCCGAATGGCACTTCTGCCTGTGCAGATGGTCTTGGAATTGCTATGTAACAATCTAAGAATGCTAAAGGGTAATAATTTCATGAACATTGACTGGGACATGGTCAGCAAGGGGAAATTACTGTTTACTGGGTTATTAGAATTTCCTGTAGGACTGTATTAATCTAACTTAACAGGGGCTGTGGGAAGAGCACACTAGATATAGGCAAGGACACCCCAGCACACACTTGAAAGACAATAGGGCAAACCGTTAGCTTCAGGGATCAACAGAACACTAGACAGTTACACAGCTCTTCTCCAGGGCAGGAAGGCGGTGTGTATTTGGAAAGCGAACCATCAGCAGGACGAGCCGTTCGCTCTTCTAAAGGAGATGAGGGGTCAAGCAGAGTCCTGCTGTTGCAGCCACTTTTCAGTGAGTGGCAATGGGGAACACAAGACCCTCTCACACTCTGTTGGACGGCTGATTTTACAGGATTACAGCCCAGCAGGTACTACAACGTGCCTATTGACAGTCGTGTACACAACCTGAGCAGAGTAACAAAGAAAACTAAAGCTCCCCCTACTCCTGCCCAGACTTGCATGGCCTCAATTATAAGGGCACCTTTCAAACTGGGATTAGGTTAGTTACCTGAATATCTGCCCTAAACAAGTGTGGTGACTTATGCTCCACCCCACATTCCACACTAGTGAAAGGGTGAGGCCCACTGTATCACTGAACATGCTTCTCTTACCACCCATTGATTCCTGTAGAGTGCAGAATCTCCATCACCAGTGGGGAGGGGGGTGTCAATGGCCAATAGAGAGTAGGGGGGAACCACGAGACTCCCCTGTGCCCCAAATAAAGTGAACATGTCTTACCAGAGAAGTGAAAAAAATCCATATTTAAGAGGTTTTTGTCCCAGCCCAAGTTCATGGGTAAGTAGAGATTTGGGCCATTATTTGCTGTAGATATATTAGTGAGTAATCAACATCTGCAATTACTCACACAGTGAATTAATGTCTCCAGTGGTCTGTGCTGTGTCAATTCTGACTTGCTGCTCAAAAATCCAATCAGCAACTTGGGAGGAGAATGTGCTTCACACCGGTTACCCAACAACAATTTAGATAATGAGCTGATGCGGCCAGTAAGTTGCCAATATGACTTGTGGGACACGCGTGTCCCTCAACAGCAAAACAGGCACACACAGCACTTAGTGTTACCATCACCCTGATCTGTTAGGAGAGCGTTTATGTACATTTTCCTCCTCTGTATTAACTATGATAAGCCCAGAACAGAACTCATGACCATCAAGTGTTTGACAGAACGTGTCTCCAGAGCCTGCTCCTTTGTAGTAAGCATGGCTGCAGTTACCACAGTAATTCATTCAATATGTTAAACAAATGAAGAAATCAGAGGAATCTCTCCCATGAACAGGTTAGCAGCTCACGAGCTGAGCCCCCCATCCCTAAAAGCCCTTTGCAGCACAAAGGGCTCCAAGCCTAGGACACTGGGGGAGGGATAGCTCAGTGGTTTGAGCCTTGGCCTGCTAAACCCAGGGTTGTGAGTTAAATCCTTGAGGGGGCCATTTAGGGATCTGGGGCAAAAATCTGTCTGGGGATTGGTCCTGCTTTGACCAGGGGGTTGGACTAGATGACCTTCTGAGGTCCCTTCCAACCCTGATAGTCTATGAGTCCATGTACAAGTGCATTTTTTAAGTGATACATAATACAGTGCGAATTCCCTTATGAAAATATAATACTAGCCCATCACCCCTCTGGGATGGTGCCCCGATGTTCTTCAGTGTGCATGTCCATTTCTAATCGCCATCTCCTTTGTGCTGGTCCTGAGCACTGGGCTAAACCCAGGCTATGTTCCACTAGTGGAAATCTGTTGGAAAGTTTGGTTAAAATTTACCACAGCTTCAGGTGTCCAGCAGCAAAATCCACATTTCCATCTCCGCGTGCAGAGTGCCAGACAGAGTCAATTAGTACACGCCTTGCTTCTTTGTTATGTTAATATTAAAGCCATTTCCATATTCATGTCCGAGTGTGTGCTCTTCCCATCATTAACACACACTGATGGTCTGTCATGGCCATGCTTTCTAAGGGTAGGCTGGGTCTTAGTGTCAAGAATCTCTCTCTAATTAATGTCACCTGAGGATTTGATTTAATTTGAGTTCTTGTCAGCACCTCTTAAGGAAAAGACCTAGTGACCTAGGACCAGGAATGACTAAATCCAACTCCCTGTCGTTCGGAGGAAGAGGAGAACTATAGGGGCAGCAAGGCACAGTGTAAATGGGGACTGCTTGCAATCTAAGCGTTGCTTTCAGCGTACTAAGGATAGAGAAGGGGAAAGAGGGTTAGTGAGGCAGGCACTTGGAGAAAGAAGCATTGCTGCATTTATAGATAATTTAACCCTTCAGCAATGGTTCACAACCCTGCACATTCTATTACACACACACACACACTTTCCAGACTGATCCCCACTGCTCACACGCAGCTTCTTTATGGTGGTGGCTTGTAATGTGGACTGTCCCTTCGCCATCTCGCTGGCTCCTATAACACAGCAAATACAAGACAAGGCTGAACTCTGCTGATCTCAGTCCTGACAGGTTAACCCTGAGGCAAATCAATGGGTTAGGAGCATGCAGTACCACTGCTGTGCCTATACCTGTTCTGCACACAAGAACCTAAGAGCGGCCATACTGGGTCAGACCAATGGTCCATCTAGCCCAGTATCCTGGCTTCCGACAGTGGCCAAAGCCAGGTACCTCAGAGGGAACGAACAGAACAGGCCAATGTAAGTGATCCATCCCGTTGCCCATTCCCAGCTTCTGGCAAACAGAGGACACTTCTGAGCATGGTTTTGCAACATCCCGAGCTGTCAAGCTGACCCTTTACACCAGCACTAAATTCACCTTTTTAACAGGATTTTTAAAATCCTGACAAAGCAGTAGAGATTCCACATCCCTCCCAAAATTGGTTTCAGTGCCATTATCCCCACAAGGAAGGTGTCCTAAAGCCTGTGGAATTGCCTGCTAATTAGATCATAGCCTCCTGGGGGAAAAGATGCTGACTGGCAGGTGATAGAGGTGAAGTAAGAACTACATACAAAGAGGCTATTTCTCCAGTGCCTGCTGCAAGCCCAGCAGAATACTAACGCGCAGCCAGCTCCCACCAGGGCTGTCAAAACTGGGCAGAAATAAATTGAAAAGAAAAAACTTAGCTACGGCGCGAATTTACGTTTCTGTCAAAGAAAAGTGGCTGACAGCTATTTTTGGAAACTGGTCATCATATTAATTCACCCTCTGGTGAAAGTTGTCTCATTTGCAACAAATCTGGCTGGTAAATATTAACCTTGGGCTTTGTTGAAATTCTCCTTGCAGATACAAAGAGGAGAAGGATGGAGAAGACGAAGCAGAGACAACTTTACAACAAATGTCAGGCACAGTCTCTACATTAGGGCTTCAGTTTCACAAAAGATATTGCATACACTGGAAAGTAAATTATACGTAGGGGACCAACGCATGTGTCTCATGATATTAAGGGTAAAAGGACACAGCTGCTGAGGACCCGGTCAGGAAAAAGGCAGGAGTGGACAGGTCTGATCAGCTACAGTGTAATAAGACTTAATTCACTCACTATGTGATCACTGGAGCTAGATTTCAAAACAAAGCTAAGCACAGAGCAGCATCTGGCTACAGCCATACGCTAAACAAGAAGAGTGTGTCAAATGTATTTAGTGACAGAACTTCATCTTCTTTGATAAGATAGTCAACAGCTACCTCATTCTACGCTAGAGGTGGCTGCATTTCAGTGACTGGTGAAGTGATTTATAATATATGAGAACACATACAAAGTTTGTCACCTGCCTTGGGAGCCTTCAGGATGAAAGGAGCTGTATAGAAAGATGAACAGCAAAAATATTTGGATTTATTGCAGCAGTGATCAGTGCATGCTAGAAATCCTATTAGTCCTTTTTTAAATCTCTGCTGATTAGTGTGCTAAAACATGAATATTCCCTCAGCACAACGATGACTTCAGTACTTTAATCACTAGAATACTAGAGAGTTATAATCTAATTAGAGCCCAGCCTTGCAAATTCAAGAAGACACAGAAATCCATTTCCTCCCCACTGAGAAAAGCATGTCTTAAAAGAGCTTCCTTCTCCACCACATCAAGTTTAAGCTCTGCAACCTCTCCACCCAAAGTCCATGACTCCGCCCTGCTTATTTTATCCAACTCCATTGTGTCGATCCCCATCCCTTCTGCTTTGCAGAGATGCCAGCTTTAACGCCCAATCTCATAGCGCCCAACTAAAGAGGTACTGATCAGCAAGGCAGGAAATAAAACTGACCAGAAGGCTTGATACACTCCCTACAGACCCCAGCGCTCATTTGGTTCACAGGACTCTGATCTGGATGTAGCGTGTCATGCTTGCAAACAGGGTCATTGTAGCTCAGGTTTAGAGGTTGCCAAGGAGAACCACAGAGGATGCTATTGTCGGGGAGGCTGGGGGGGTGTGAATGACTATTCGCATGATTCTCATTCCCTGCCACCATTTAATTTATTTTTTCTTCCTATTTAGAGTTAATCAAACACACCTGTCTGTGGGCTCTGTGCACCCAGCCAATTACAAATCTAAAACACTAGGATCCGCTCTTCACTTTTACTGTGAGCTGGAGAATGGGGCAGATTTTTCAAATGAAAAATTGATTTATTGGGAAAGGCTCCTGGCTTGGCAGCTACCTGGGTCTGGAGTTAACTCAGGAACCAGTTTGTGTCTTGTCTTCAAGGGCTCATGTTTAAAGGCCAGTCAGAGCAGGGCCAGTGCCACTGGTAAGGGAGAAAGACTCAGCCCTGGTGTTTTCATCTGCAAAGGGCAACCCACACGTTCAGACACATCCAGCTTTAGTTACTTTATCATTTCCTCATTGCAATCAATGCCTAATTCTGCACTCTCCCTGCAGGGCATAGTGTAGGCACACTCTCTGTTAGCAGCGTCAGAACCGGGGCAGGCAGGAAACATTTGGAAGAGGGAGTAATCAGAAGAAACATTAGGGCCTGGCTTGTGTCGGGGTAGAGGAGCAGAGGCTGGGGATCAGACAGACAGACACTGCTTTGCTCAGCACCCCTCTTTAAGGCTGAATACTGAGAAGATGTTAACTCCAGCAGTGCTGCTCCAACCATTTCATTGCTCTGTCTGAGCCCCAGCCCTGCTGCAGGGTCTCTCGTTTCCACAGGTTTTAAAAGACATGGGCCAGATCCAAGCTTGCATTAGTAGGTGCAATGCCAGGCCAGCAGGGCTGGATTTGGTCTGGCACACCATGGCTGTTTATCACCTGTAGCTCCATTCATAGTGACTGGCAGCCCTCGTGGGAAGAGCAGCTGGGAGGCCACAAGAAGCTGACTCCTGCTGACCTCTCCATGGGGCAGCACTGGCTCTGACCCAGCTCACTGCCACCTCTATAACCCACTGCCTGGGGCCAAGCAAGCACACAGAACTGTGCCCGCAGCAGCCATGTTTCAGGTGCATTTATGGCCTCCTGCCTGAAGTGCTCTCGTGGCATGGCATCCTCCTACTGCAGAGCCCCCAGGCAGGTCACAATTACAGCTGACCAGTCTGCTGGATCCTGCAGTATCTTACTGCAGGTGCAGTTCTCCCTCTCATGCTTGGCACCGCCCCCCCCCGCGTTCAGAGAGTTCCCAGCCCTGGGTAGCTCACTGCAGACCTGATGCCAGGTGACTGCTGGTCCTGCACATGCTGCTACTTCCCAGCAAATTCCAAACATGAGGTGCAGCCAGAAGGGTGTCAAAGAAGGTCTCGAAGGATAA
Source organism: Emys orbicularis (assembly GCF_028017835.1). NCBI lineage: Eukaryota > Metazoa > Chordata > Testudines > Emydidae > Emys > Emys orbicularis. The sequence continues at coordinate 1,504,318 of NC_088705.1, read as the reverse complement.
ACAGACAGAGGCCAGGGAGCTCTGAAGTGTAACATGAGGAAAAGCCTGGCAAAGAGCAGGGCCTCCTAACTGCCAGGCCCCCATTACACCAGACAAATGGTCTGCCCCGAGCTTATCCCAGTTTAACTGGGAGCTGTCCTTGAACAAAAGAACAGGTACTTCTGGCTGCCAACAAAGAATGAGCGAGAGAAGCCCATTAAGATTAGGATTCTATCCCTGTCACCTCATGGAGTAAGGGCCCTGCTCCCAGCCCCCGCACCAAATCAGGCAGTGACACCCGCAGACAAATGGAGCCTCAGAGCAATTCATCACAAATCAGTCAAGCCACATGTTTCAGACATGGCCCCAGAGGGAAAGGGAGGGGGTGTTCAACAGAGGAGCAGAATAGCCCAGCAAGGTTGCACGATGCCCTCTCCTTGGGGGAGAGAAAAGACCCTGGCAAATGCTCTGGCAGACCAGCTCAGTGTGTGAGAGACAGCATTGCACACACTCTCCCCTAGACGCCGGCCTTCACCCACAGCCCACACATCAGCACGGTGGCTTGCAACCATCATGATATACTGGGAAAGGACTTCTGCTGCAGGTCCAAGCAGCTCCCACTATCCCAAGTCAGAGCTGCTGCTCCCTTGAGCTGGCCCGCAATCACATGGGCTGGAATTGCTTCTCCCTCACTTATGTTTGCCATCCATGAAGTTCCCCAAGCCTCCACTGGATTCTCTCCCTCACTGGTAGGCAAAAGCACTGCTGTCAGAGGTCAGAGTCACAGTTTCACTGGGAAGGAGGCCCTGGAAAACTTTAACCTGGAGTAGGGCCCTTCTCAGAACAGATCTTGGGAGCAAAGCACTGGAGTCAGATTTGCTGCACAGCCAGTCAATTTTAACATCCACAAAAAGCCATTGTTGTTTGCCTTCAAGTGAAGCTAATTTTGTGTCCTTGTCGAAGAATTCCTGCGGCCTTGGATGCTTTCATCATAAATCTTTAACATTATTCACTTAGCACTATGCTAAAGCAAGGTTTAAAGAAATTTCCACTTTTCAAAATTATTTTGATATTTGACCAGACATCAGATGCAGCTCCACAGAGTGACTAATGACCTGCTTTCTGTGAATGGGGGGGGGGGGGGGGGGAAACAAAAAAAACAAAAAAAAAAACTTAATTATGTCCATTAAATTACTTCAAATATTTTTCCTAAGAGAATATGAATTATTTAAACTCAACACAGAGAAACCTGAAACATTAGCAAGAGCCTTCTGGGACTCGCTATGTAAATTCCCCACTCCAAACAGATGGGAAGAGCATGGCAAGCTGCCACGCAAGCACTGAAGCAATGAACAATACCAAGATTTCAATTCAATAGTTTTATTATGGTCTTCTTAAAGAGGGCATTAAGTGAATCACTACTACCAAGAGCACCATTAAAGGCTTTCCCGCCTTCCGGGGGAGGAGGGAGCAGAGACGGCCGGCACACTGCATCCTGTAAAGGGAATTTAAGGTTTGCATGGCGCCAAGTATTCATTTGACAACTGAACTGTTGTCCTTAGGCAGAGCTCACTCTAACACACGGGTGCATTTCTACCACAGAGAAATGTTAACACTTTAGGACATATTTACGTCCTTTCGCCTCTTGCCTCTTCACGGAGTGAGTTTTCTGCAGCCTTGCATGGCCTTCCAGAAGCAGAGGGTAGCAGGGGTTTCACCCAATCTGCATTTTGGCAATAGCTACAGAGCCACTGCAATCTTAAAAATAAAGTTACCCTGACAGTCACCGAGATAACCTCCGTTTTAGAATCATAGAATCACAGGGTTAGAAGGGACCACAAGGGTCATCTAGTCTAACCCCCCTGCCACGATACAGGATTTGTCGTGTCTAATCCATCCAAGACAGATGCTAGCCAGCCTCCTTTTGAAAAAACCTCCAGTGAAGGAGCTTCCACCAGCTCCCAAGGCGTCTGTTCCATTGTCCTACTGGTTTTACAGTTAGGAAGTTTTTCCTGAGATTTAATCTAAATCTGCCATGCTGTTGTTTGAGCCCATTGCCTCTTGTCCTGTTTTCTATGGCAAGAGAACAACTTTTCTCCATCTTTTCATGGCAGCCTTTCAAGTAGCTGAAGACCGCTATCATGTTCCCCCCCAATCTCCTCTTTTCCAAACTAAATATAACCAGTTCCTTCAAACTTTGCTCATATGGCTTGCTTGTCCCATCCATAGTTTAGCTGTGGGACCAACCAAAGTCAACACAAGCTGACCTGGACAGAAAGAGACAGAGAAAGAGAGAGAGGTGCCATGATTGGGAAGACAAACCAGCTGTAGAAGGACCCTGGAGGTCCACAGGGAAGACTGACCCCAACCCAAAGAATGCTCTGGAGTAGGGAGGAAACTAAGGCAAATGCATGAAAAGTTTATTATTTTTGTCTAGATCTGTGTATATCTTGTACGATTAAGAGCAATCATGTTAGATTCCTGTGCAAAGGCTGTATGTGCATTGTATTACACCAGTCTCAGGCCCTTGAAAGGTTAACCTGTGGGACCAGCATGCTCACACAGACGGAGCTCTGGAACAGGGTGTGTTTAAGCTATGGGGGAGTACAGTGGGAGGGGGAGTCGGCACTGATCACAGGGGCTGGACCGTTGGACATGGAGGCCTCAGCTCTCAAGAGGGGGTAGCTAGACAGAGGATCTGCGTGCTGGGACCCCAGACTAAGGGCAGTACATGAACTGGTTAGGCCTCAAGCACTCAGGATCCGGCAATTGGTTCCCCTCACAGCAATCTGGACAGTGCCCAAGAGGGGACACTTGACTAGTCTGTGACAAAAGGGTGCACAAGAACTTCCTAGTATTTGCACAGATAACGCCACTCTCAGCATCCTGCCCTTGAAATTGTTTGAACAGATGCATCTTAGTTATTTTGACATTTTTAACTTGATTTACAGAAGCATTTGCTACAATGCTGGGCTGAGATTAGGTATTGAACAAGAACTAAGAAAAAGACGTTAACAAAATAATCCTCTTCCATTCCAAAAGCATTTCCAAACACTGATTCTAAGGACAGCACCAGCCCCCTGGCTCACTCAGCCCCTTGGTAATGCTGAGTTTCTCTTACCATCATTTTAAAAGAGAGAAACTGACGTGAATTTCAGCATCAGACTCATTAAAGTGACACTAGTTAAGTAGGGGTTATATCCATTTTTACAGCTGTCATTAAATGTAACCTTGCAAGCTGTAAAGTCACTGAATTATTAAGTTGAGTGTAAAGCACGACAATGGGGATATTAATGTTCTAGAGTCATTTTATGGCACGTACAAAGTTATGGAAAATACCTGAAGCTATTCTGAGCCTTTGGCATGTCTGTTTAGTCAAAGATGCTGCTGAATCAGTCGGCACAGTACAACCACCATCACAAAAGACAACATACCTTATTCCCGGTCCCCAAATAAAGCTCTGGTTATTGGATTAGTAAATCAGAATGAACTAAAAAAAAAGCCACAACACAAGATTGACAAAATGCAATTCCATTTGTTTACATTGTGCTCTGATACCAGGGTGCTGGACACAGTATAACAATGAGATGGACTGATTGGGGCCTGAAATAGAAATAGAGCATGAATGGCCATTTTTACCTTCACACCCATCATCCTTCTCTTCAAAGCCAGCACTACATGTACATTTCCCAATGGGGACTAGCCACTCCCCCTCCGCACTGCAGTGCATCCTGGGAGGACTATCCAGGTCTACTTCAGAATGATTGACGCAGGTGCCCTTAACTTCCACCAGGGTTGCAAATGCTGCTTCTGCCACAGTGTCTGGAAACACTGCCAAGTTCTGCACCGTAGAGAGGCACTTTTTGTAATAAACCCGCACGGAAACCAGAGCCACGCAAGCACCCACGTCCTGGAAGCCCAGGTGGAAGCCTCTCTTGCTCAGGTGCCCAATCTCCCTCAGCTCTGTGTTCAGCTTCATTTTGCGCTCACCCAAGTCCCCCTGGGTGAAGCTCTCATCGGCAGCGATGGTGTCAATTTTTGTATGCTTGTTCTCACGGATGCTGCGGCCCAGATCAGAATCTGACTCAACATAGTAGAGGTTGAAGGTCTCCTTGCACGTGCCAACCACTCCAGGGATGCTGTTACAGTCCCTCAGGGTGAATTTCAGCTCAATGAAGATTCTTTGGCCACTGCGCCTGGCAATCCAGCCTGTCTGCAGCCAGTTGTTTTGATTCGACTCCATGACGTTGCAGACCTGGTAGGTACGAATCGGTTTGTAGTTTTCATCCACTCCACTGATTTCTTCCCACTATAAAAAGAACACACACGTCATGATAACTGCTATTTAGTGAGAACCAGTCTTCCAAGTAAAACCCCCTTCATACTGTAAAAAGCAACAGAGAGTCCTGTGGCACCTTTAAGACTAACAGATGTATTGGAGCATAAGCTTTCGTGGGTGAATACCCACTTCGTCAGACGCGTCTCTGTTGCTTTTTACAGATCCAGACTAACACGGCTACCCCTCTGATACTTGACCCCTTCATACTGAGATCATTATAAATACAGCCACTAAAAACCCCTTAACCTATGCATTATTATAGCAGACATTAAATAAAACCTGAAGCCCACAGAATACATAAATCCCAACACAGCCAGTAACAGAGAGAATGGACACAGGATTTAATGTCTAAAACAAGATCTAATTTCTAAAAGCCAGAAAAGTCTTGTCTGCAAAGCTAGAGGCAAGGTGCACAATCCCCTAGTTCACTCCCACAGGGCCAGGGATGGCTTTCCCTGTATTAGTGACTAATGTCATAGTTAAGTGTATTATCAGGGTCAGTTTCCAATCCCATTTGACTGACCTCTTCTCTCCAAGCACCTACTGAACTGTTCTAAAGGTGGTGACTGTCAGTCTCTCTGCAACTCCACTAGCTTTAGGTCATAAGCTGTATTTTAGTATAACACAGCAGCAACTACAGCTCCCCAGTGGGGAAACTACCCTCCTAATTAGAGCACCGGTGGGGGTGGGGGGGGGGAAGGAGAGTAAGAAGAGAGGAAGTGTCAGGCCAACTTCCTTCTCCTGCCCACCAAATGACAGGCGAGGAGAAGGACTCCACCCTCCCTGCCAAGAATGACTCCGGCAAGCTGAGCAACTCAGGTCAGAATGGGGGGCAAAGTCCCCAAGACCATCTGTCTCTCATGGCTTTACCTTCCCGGACAGGAAATATTTGTCACCCAGAAGCAGCTCACACTGCCAAATATCAAAAGAAGCTAGAGATGGCTGGGGATGAAGGAGCCAAGTGCCTCAAACCCAACAGGGACAATCTCCGGCCTGAAAGCAGGCCAAGGACATTGATGCTCTCAAGGAACAAACTCACCCCAAGTGTAAGTGAAGTGGCATTTCCCTGCAGCAGCCAGGGAAGTGTTGATTGATGAGATGGTGATTAGATCATCAGCCCTGAGAAGGAAGTGATCTGAGGGCTGCTCACAGCAAGTCCTTCCACAGGTGGCAGAGTTTGTAGTGAGATAACCAAAGAAACCCCCTAATGGAGTTCCTTCCCAGCCACCCACAGGCTCCAGTCCAGCTGACCCCTGAGCCAAGCTCCAAACATGCAGTGTCACTTCTGAAGAGAGAGTTAAGAGCAGCAGGAAACATCTGATTTCACTGATTTGCCCTTTCAGGTGAAAGTGGGCACAGCTATAGACAGAGGCGGCACCGCAGCCATTCACTTAGACAAACTACAAATCATGCAGGGGTATGGGGTCAAGTTCCCCAAGAATTCCAGAGATCCTGCCCTTTTTGCTCATCAGGGAACAGAGTGAATCCTTAAGGCAACCGGCCTGGAAAGTGAACTAGAGAGAAAAGCTTTAATTGACTTGAGTTCCTTTTCTTAGTACAAGAATGCAAAGCACATTGTCATGAGCTATGCTCAATTTGCAGTGTTCCTCTGACATAATCAATACATTCACTCAGCTCCTCTCCCCGGCTGTCTGGGATTGACAAACATCACCGTTCACGTCAAGGCAGCATTGTGTCAGCTTGTCAAGCCTGCTGTTCACATCACGGAGACGTGTCGCTGCTTCTCAGCTCACCTCTGGGATCTGGATTTTAAGCAGAATTTTGTCTACCCATCATTCTAATGCTATTTAGTGGCTGAAGGCAGATACCTATCTAGACAAGCAATAGCCGAAAGCAAAGGCCCTCCACAGTATAGAGCATTGGACACCCCTGAGGAGATCATCGGGATCAAGAGTTCTGTCTTCATCTCCTTGAAGGGAGTGCACCAACGAATGCACTTCCACAGGTGGTGTTACTCAGCTGCTGAAGCTAGGTCGCTCGAGCCACCAAGCCATTCCCATAAATCCAAACAGCCTGGAGTCACCATGCAGAATCAGGAGAGATTCGTGACACGTGTAGGCGGCGAGTACTGCTGGACGCACACCATTGCTCTAAATCAGAGTTAACCAGGCTGACCGGGGGTGGGACGGGTGAGATGCTGGAGCTGTATTATAGTGACAGAACATATCTGCGTATGTTTTCACTTACCCCATTTGATGGGTGCGACGTCCAGCCCAATTCGGCCTGCGACTCCTTAGAATCCAGCAAAACAACTGCATGGGAGACAGAGGTGTTAAAAAGTGAATTTATAGAACTCACACCCATCTCAGCCACCCTGACGAACTACACTGAACATCCAGCCTCTGAAATGACCAACTAGCTCGACCATTTGGAGACAGTATTCAGACCACTTCTCACTTTTAAAGAGGCACAATGTGCCTCAGATGTACACCCCATGGAGCAGTTTCACAGGAGTGAAACTGCCGTGCTCTAAAGGAAACCCTGAAACAGCTTAAAATCCCAGTTTGTCACCAGCTGACACTAGAAACGTAATGACGACAACTACCACATCTGCAAACTATTTCAAAGGCCATTTTGCCTTCCCTGACCAGCTGAGACCAGAGTTCCAGGTTCTGCATTTGCCCATTTCTACTGTGCCAACAGCAGCAAAACTGCCAGAGGACATGCTGTTTTGGGGGTCTGGAAGGTCAGCAACTATCTCAGGGTAACCACAGAGCCCTGAAATGGGGCAGGTGGGGTGAGAAAGAGGGGGGAACAGACCATCCAATATTTTGTTGCAAACGTGTAAGTTAGTTGAGAACTGTTAAGTTCAAGAACTTACTGCTGCTAATGTGGAGTCTTTAATCTCATTTCTAAAAAACTTTCCTGTGTACCTCTGACTAACCAGCTGTGGTAGAGCTACCTCACCAAGCTTCCGCAGACCTACCCAGCTACACTGTAATTGCATCTATGAGGGACGTCTATTTTACAGTGGCAAGAAGAATTCCAGGATACACATTATGGAGCACAATTACACCTGAGTGGTGAAATGCTGGTGTCACTGAGGGTCATGGCAAAACTCCAACTAACGGCACAGCTTTCATTCCAGAGGATTAAAACTCTCAGATACCCATGGTGATGGGTACTAGTAGAAAAATCTTTAGCTAGCTAAAGACAGCTAAGCATTGGGCTCTGAGTAGTGTCTTGCAACACAGCTCTTCATACTACAACCAAAAGATCAGCAAAGGGACATGACTCACGTGTGTAAGTCTGGTCTAGAAATACCATGACATTGGAACAAGTGATTTTCAGTACTAATCCCATGACAACAACTTGACATTAAATACCACATTGAAATTGACTTTAATGCTTGAGATTAGGTCAGGTTAGCCCACGCGGCTCCTTGGAGCAAAGCACAGTGTTCCACTTTACAAACATCAAAACCTTTACAACAGCAGAATTGCTGGAAATTCTCCCATTTTCTGATCCAAGTTACTCAAAAGGGATTGGGTGAGGTCAGTTTCCAACACATTGGAAAATGGTGCTGCCCTTTCCAAATGCACCATTGCCACCACCAGGCCTGAGATACTAGATATCATTTTACACTAAATATAAACGCCCACTTTGATTCCCATATGTAATGGCCAAACATCACAGGTCACCAGCAGGGACAGATCCTGGAACGGTCGAGATGACCCAACAGGTCTTTTCTACTCTCAGTAGCTGTAATTTCCATGCCGGGGCTATACCAAGTCATTCATTTATTCCAGTGTAGAAATGAACCAAGTATCTTGGCAGAGTACCCCAAGAGAGGCAGGATCAAACTCACTCACCCCTCTGAAAGTCATAAAGACACCATCCCTCTGTAGTGGGATTCTCTTTAAAACTAACAGGATATAAAGGCTAATCTCTACAGGCTCATGCCAAAAATAATAGGCTGGAACCATCTGCATTTTTATCACAGTGATAAACATTTCACTGGCGTAAGTGTTGCACATGGGCCTTTTATTGGAAGAGACGATCACCAATAATAATAAAAATGTTCATTTTTAATACCCACTTTGGAATATAAAGACTGTCAAACATTTAAACCGATACAATGAAGATATTAAGGATAACTGCTAGCTCTCAGGAACTTGTGCTATAACTTCAGTCACAGACAAACAGAGAGTAGCTTGTTTATTCAGTTAACGGACAATAATTAAAAAAAATTGTCATTACTGATTCCCTCATGAGTAAGGCTGCGTGTCTGTCACGGATTCCGTGACTTCTGCAGCAGCCGGTGCTGGTTCCAGCAGCAGCAGTTTGGGTGTGTGGGAGGGGGCTCAGGGCTGGGGCAGGTGGTTGGGTGTGTGGCGGTGCTTACCTGGGGGGCTCCCCGGCTCCCACCAGCATGTCCCTGAAGGTCCTAGGCAGAGCAGCCATGGGGGCTCCATGCACTGCCCACGCCCACAGGCACCACCCCCGTTCCCCGCGAATGGGAGCTGCAGAGCTGGCGCTTGTGGCGGAAGCAGCGCGCGGCGCCCCCCTGGTCGCCCCTCCCCCTAGGAGCTACAGGGACATGCTGGTTGGAGCCAGGTAGGTAGCCTGCCAGCCCTGCCAACCCTTCCCCCCTCCCAGCACCAGTGGGGATCGCAGGCCACCACCACCCCAGCACCCCCACGCCCCTCCTCCCCCCTGAGGTCCCCCAGCCCAAGTTTTAGTTAGGGGTATATAGTAAAAGTCATGGAGTGGTTTACTGCCTGTGAAATACCAGTGACTAAAAAGTAGCTTTACTCATGAGTTTGCAAACTGTGAGCTTGGTACAAAGTTTCCCCCAGAGAATAAGGGATTCCCAAGCCAACCTGAGGATGGGGGGGGGGGGGGGGGCAGAGATTCAGACAAAACACAGCCCATGACCTGCTTGCCTCTCAATAGCAGAGAATAAGTAGTCTCATCTCTACCTTCGCTTTCCATAGAATCAAAGAAGTTTTAATTCACATGCAGAATTCCCCCCCCACCATCAAGTTTAGTTATCTGTAAGCCTTAAATTGCCAGCCTGTGCTGTGTATTCCTAGCAGATGCTAGTTCTTCCATCAAATGATATTACTGCTGATTTGGCCATTTGCTATGCCCCCTGCCAGACCCACCATATTGTACCACTTCATAAATTCCGCTGATCATCACCAACGGTGCTTAGCGGCATTAGGCTTCTCAGTATCTGAGCAGCAAATTGAGAGAGGGCTGTTTCTGGACAGCACAATGAGCAATACTTAAAAGAAATATAATGTGTATGAAGTGAAGTTCAGAGTGAACTGAAAACAAACATTGGCTCTCTCCGTCCTCGAATCATTCATTTGCAGGGGGGTGTTGGTTACAATGCAGACCATACATTTTACTCCAAAGCCCAATCAAATTGGCCACAATCCACTGGGCATAGTTCAGCTAATGCTCTTTTCCTACATTATAGTAGAGCGGATTACAGCGATGCTGAAATTATTTACAGCAACAAATTCTGACAAAACCAGTACTTCTCGCAAATAACCTCCCTCCCTGCATTTCATGGTCTGCAGCTTTCATTTCGAGCTGTGAATGTTCAAATGAAGCACCTATATTTCCAGATCACAGCTGAGTTTAGAGGAATTATTATTATTATTCACCACACTTGTGCGACTATTTACATAATCACCAAATAGCCCAGTGATGGGGCATTCGTTATTTGAAAATCTAGAGCGATGAATAAAATCCCTCAACAAATGAATGACAATTTAAAAAACAGACCGCAAGAGCAAGTCACTGGCAGCTAGTTTCTTCCTCTAGGCTCAGGGGTTTCTGATTTGGGGAGGTGGGGGGAAGAAGAGGGACTCAGTTTTCACATCACTTTTTTAGACACTCTTCTGCCCTTTCCAGACAGAGCTCTTTGTGGTTAAAAATGTCAGCAGGACACACTCTAGCTATCTCATCGTACCCACAATTCCAGGGGGATTATTAGGCAAAAGATCTGCACATAACCCATGTTAACACCGTTTGGCTCTGCGTGTCCCTCTCGTGATTACATGGGCAGGTATGAGGCTGCTGTTACCTCCAGCTAATAGACACAGACCTGAAGCTCAGGCAGTATCTGCTCATGCTTTTAAATCCACAGATCTTGGGTTCACTCCCCACAAACGACACAGCCAGCAGCTTCCTTACATGCCCATAATGGAGTCTTATTGTATTAGAAGTAAAATGGGTGTGGGAGAGGTGGGTGGAGGATGAAGAGGAAGCCCTACCGGGTCTCCTTCCCTACCTCAGTGGTGTTACTCTGGGCTGCTTTGGATTTAATTGCAACAAAGTGTGACAGACACAGGGGCTAACAAGGAAAACAGTCAATAATGCAGAACCTTACACAATTTACACTAACAACTCATTGTCCTCTAGTGCCTTTCTACTAAAGACCCAAAAGCACTCTACAAGCAGTAATGAATGAAGCCACACATCATCCCTGGGAGGAGCACATTGTCCTCACCTTACAGATGAAGAAACAGAGGCAAAGGTGGTTGTGAGAAGTGCTATAAGTTGCGTCTGATGAGTATTTTTGGACTGACCGAGGTGATGTTTGTACTGACTGGCTGGCTTCAGCTTTGTTTGACCCGAGTGTATTCTTAGCGAGCCTCTTAGTCAGCAAACTTGCTTACAGCCGAGGCTGCATAGGACAAAGGAGAGGTTTTGACCACAGATATTACATAAACTGAAGGGAGTTAGTAGGAGAAACCCATTGTGACCCGCTGATGCCCCAGGGGAAAATAGCTGGCCACTGTCTTTTTCTCTTTTTTTTTGCTCTCTCTCTCTCTCTGTCATTCATTACTTTAATAGTAATTGCAATCCCAAGGCATGCTTCTGTTCAAACAAAGGTCTGAATTAATAAACTTGAGTGTGTCAGACCTCAGTGGGTGTCATGCTCAGTCGACAACAGGAATAGACTTCTCCTAGGCACATTGTGTTTGTTCTAGAGCCAGGAACAGACGCTAGATTCTCTCCTTCCTCCACCGCATGCTTCAACCAATAAGCAATGCTGCTGAGTTCCATATTTGCAACACACCATCGTACCTGCTAGGCAAATTTGTGTGCAGTCCATTTGGCTGTATTGTAACTGAAATTTAATGGAATATCCCCTCTCCAAGGGACCCGCTGATTGATCAGATCTGATATCAGGTAACAGAACCGCCATGATTGTATTAGGGAGCTCTCAAAGGAGCAATCAATATTTTACAAAATTAATTATTTGCCCTTTTAAATTATATTTATAAAATCCACTCGTGCTGCCATTTTGAAGAGAGATCCCCTGGGAGAGACCATCTCCAAAGACCAAAGAGACAGATGTTTCTGCTACTGAAGCTTAATAGAGAAATTAAGCAAATATATGCACATCTGGATAACAGAATAAAACCACATAAAAGAGAGGCCTTAAAAGCTAATGAGATGTTCAAATATTGTTTCCTGGTGGAGTGGCAATAAAGCATGTTTCTCAAAGCACAGCAAAGCGCTCGTTTGCTCCTTGCCAGCACCACAACCTGACAGGAAAGTATTGAGATTTCAGATCTCTCTTTAGCGCTACCACTGCACAGCAGCTAAGAAAGCAGGCACATGCAAATCAGCCTTCAGAGCTGCAGTGGAGTGACAAGTACAGTAAATTTAAGTCCCAGAAATCTCTGTGGGGCCTCTCTGGATACAGTCCTCTGTGCTCCTTGGCTCCATCTTCTCTTACACATCATAACTCCATGTCCCGAGCCCCAGGGCCCCTAACGACAGGAACAAGCGGGAGCTTTCTCAGACCCCAGCATCTCACACTGTTGCTTTAGTTGCTCTCTGACCCTCCTTCCCCTCTCAAACAATACGATCTAGTTTTCACCCAGATGCATGCCTGTTCTTAATACTGTCCCATAGGCATTGAGACACTAGTGCTAAAGTGTGCCAAGCAAAGAGACAGGGTGGGAGTCCCAGAAGCCAGCATCCCACATGCTCTAGCCTGCCCATCCTTCCCCTCGCATTAGGCTGCAGCTCCACTCTTCCCACTCATCCAGGGGCTACAGAATACCCCAAGGTGCTGAAAATCTCTGCTTTGTTTCAGAGAACATTTAGCTTGTCATAGAACATGAACCTAGTGAGACAGTGTTGTAATATTTGGAAAAACACAAAGGGATGTTTTGGAAAAATCACGTTATTTATAAATCGTTTGATGCTGAATTCTTGGATTTCTCATTTTCAGGAGAGTTTATTATCGCCTGTCAGCGTGCATGGATTCCAGTGAAGCACAGGTGCCTGCGCTGCCAAGATTACCTGCCTTAGTAACTGAGCCCCGTGGGGAGCACTGACTGCACGTGTTTGGCAGAGCAGAAGGTTAGAAGTATCCATATTCATTCCTTCTTCCTGGCCTCCCCACAGGGCAACAGGCACTCAGAACGGTCTGCTGAAGACTGAATGCTCTCTCTACCAGTTGATGGCAATGTCGTTCAGCATGCTCTGCTGCCTAATTCAAGTATCACAGGGTGCACCACAGCCACCAGGTAATTTTATGAAGGGGACTCTAATGGGATCTTCAAGCTGGTTGTTCGAGGGACTGTGCAGCTGGGTTCCCCAAGAGCTCCAGGTATTTCTGACCAACTTACTTTACCTAGTTTGCCAGGTTAAGCACGCAGCATGCAAGAACTCTAGACCTAAATTCCATCCCACACTTTGGCTGTGTTATGTACTTTGCAGAACCTACACACAAGCAGCATCTTCCCCAGCACTTAGAACCTGATATTTCACGTCTTAGCCGGAGGCCCTGGGCTGCAGGCCCTAAAGCCCCTGCATTAATCCGGCCCTGATGGCAGGGTTGCTTGTGATTGGGGGGAGAGCAGGGCTCAGCTGCCCTCGGGGTCTCTTCTGGTTCATGCCTTGTGTTCCTAAAATCTCATGCTTCAGGACTTAGCTGGTTACCTGCAAGGGTCAGGAAGGGATTCCCCCTCCCCCCCCACACACACACCCCAAAATGTATTCTGAGGCAAGCTTTTTGTTCTTCTTCTTCAGAGATGGCCCTGGCTGGAGGTAGAACACCGGACAGGTGGGCAGGCAAGCATTCTCTCTCAGATGCTTGCCTGGCTGGTTCTTGCTCACATGCTCAGGGTCTAACGGATTGCTCCAGAGGGAGTTTTCCCCAGGTCAGACTGGCTGTGATCTGGGGGGGGGGGGTTGCTTTCCTCTGCAGCATGGGGTGAGGGTCACTTGCCAGGATTATCCAGGTCTCTCTCACTTAATCAATTCCCTGCTAATTGCACGGGTCTCGGGCTCTGGTGCACCTCAGTTCCTCCTATTCTCTGCCTGCAGCACATAAGGGTCTAGTCTCCTGTGGGCTGTGATAATTTGGCCTAATTTTGGTTGTTGAGTTTAGCGTGTGGGCCCTGGGCCGTACTGGTGGCCTGAGCCATGCATGAGGTCAGACTAAATGATCTTGGGTCCCTTCTGGCCTCAAACTCTCTGACCAGCCCAGCACAGAGAAGGCTACGCCATAGTGTAACAGTTGCCATGACACCAACTCCCAAATTTAATTGAGCAGCAGAGTTGTTGAATACTTGCTAATTTATTGGATCGCCATTCCCTCTCCTAGAATCGCATTCCTTCGGAGGCCAGGAAGCAGACCCCTCATCTCCAGAGCAATAGAGCTTGAATGAACATTGTTAGCAAGGGACTAGTGGAATCCAATAGAATAAACTGACTCTTAGTCTCTCAATGATGATAATCAAGCCCCCTAACATGTTGGGCAGCCTCCTGAGGAGAGAGTTTATACACCAATGTCTTCAAGAAGTGTGCCTGAACAAGAGCTTCCTTATGACCCAGATATACAAGAAATCTACAGGCAGATGTCTGAGACATTGAAAGGTGGAAGAGAAAAATCCAGAGGGAAGAGTGACACTCAAGTGTCTAACTATGACATGCAAGAATTTTAAGGAACGCATGAAGCAAGACTTCAGTCATCAGACCCCTAAGGATTGCCAGGGATTCTCATCCCTCCACAACTCCTGTAACCATAGATTAGCATCAATTCGGTCAGCCAAGGCAGAGTTCAGGTGTGCTCTGTACACACAGAACCCTATTCACCTAATGCTCCCCTGGTCACTAGGAGGTAGGCTCTAGTGGGAGCTGCAGGTGTTCTGTTTGGGGAGAGCCGGGCCCAGGAGCTCAAACCATCTGAATGACAGCCCACTTTGAGAGAAATGCACTGGGATATTCCTACTAGAAGGCCGATAAAGTAGGTTTACACGGAAAAGCTGGTGTCCCAACTTCTTGAGTTTCCAGTCAGTCTCCTGGGAGCACAGTCGGTTGTGTGGGTGGCTCATTCGTGGGGCTAGCTGCAATAGAGGTTTTCATCTTTCTTGTGTTGCTGGGGGGTTAAGAGGACAGGGATTCTCCCCCACTACTGCTGTACAATACTAACTCTCTCCTGCCAAGCTTGAATTGACCTACAAGCTGTATTAGATTGAATAAAAATAACCCTGCTCTCTGAGGCAGCACATGGGATGGCGACTGTTTAATTTGTGAAATCAGTGGAGCTGAATAGCCAAAGCTCTTACTCTGCAAAAACCAGAGTGTGTGAAAACCTCCATATTGGTGCAATAAACTACGTTTATGATGCTCTATTATTTTAAATCGTAAGCCTTGCCGTAACCGTGTCTGCTCCCACTAACTTACTCTATGAAGGGTTTGCACATGCTGGAGGAGGGCACTTTATCACTGTGTAATAGCAATGGCTGTGAGACATCTGAACAGAATAATGAAACCTCCTTTATCAGACTGGCCCCTGGGTCTCTGGTGCCATGAAGCCGTCACAGCTCAGGATTCATACACAAAATCTCTGTGTCTTGGCTGAGATGGCGCTATTGGTCAAGACAGAGTACAACTATGCTTGAAGGTGTGGACTTGGGACAGAGCGTGTAAAGGGTTAACACTGACAATTTCGGGACTGCCAGGCAGTTTTATACTTAGGACATCATGTACATATCTGTTCCAATGCTTCTAAAAAAAAAATAGGCAAAATACGTAGTCAAGGTCAACTTAGCTCTGCCCATATTCGGGAGAGCTCTGTGCAGCATTATACAGAGCACACCTGAACTCTGGCCGAGTTCCTGGCAGTCCTTAGGAATCTGATGATTGAAGTGCTACAGAGGTTCCTTAAAATCCTTGCATGTTCTAGTTAGACACTTGAGTGTCACTCTTCTCTCTCTATTTTTCTCTTCTGCCTTTCAGTGTCTGTAGATTCCTTATAGATCCGGGTAATAAGGAGGCTCTTGTTGAAACACACATCTTGAAGACACAGGCATATAAACTCTCTTGATAATCATCATCCAGAGACTAAGAATCAGTTTATTCTGTTGGATTCCACTCATCCCTTGCTTACAACATTCATTTAAGCTCTTTTCCTCTCAAGGCAAGTGGTTCTGTCTCCGTGACTTCTAAGGAGTGTGGCAAAAAGATAGGGCAAGCCAAGAAGTGAAAACTGATTCCCACCAAGTACACATCACCCCAGGAAAGAGACCAAGAACACCCAGAAAGACAGGCAGGTGTCCAGAAAATTAAATTAGCACAGTGGGCAAAATCCTTTCATCTTCCAGTTCATTGTGACGCCACTGTGAAAGGTCAGTAGCTTTCCAACAGTGGGCAGGAGTGCAGGGATCCCACCATGTAACACACATGGCCCCACTAGGGTCGAAATCCTGCAGCAAGGCTCCCTCAGCTCCATGGCACTGTGGTGCCAAGTTCTGCAGAGGAGTTAAACATGGTAGTTATTGCATTAAATATGAAAGCAATCCCACAGCACAGTCAGCGTAGGACTCCTTCATTTATAGACTCTAAGGCAAGAAAGGAGCATTATGATCAATTCACCAGTGAGCTTCCCAGACCTGAAGAAGAGCTCTGCGTAAGCTCGCAAGCTTGTCTCTCTCACCAACAGAGGTTGGTCCAGTAAAAGCTATTACCTCACCCACTGGTCTCTCTAATATACTGGGACCGACAAAGCTACAACACCACTGCATTTCAGTCATTCTTTGGTCTTCCTACCCATAAGGCTGAGAAGCGTAAACAACGTTTCAAATTCCTCAGGCTCCTATAGGAAAAGCAAAAGGTTGGAGCCGACAGAGGCTAACAGGCAAGGTTAATGCAACCCACATCAGGCAATAAACAGGTGCAATTTGTGGGATTACTTGGAATGAAAAAACTGCAGCCACCAGAGGGCGTCACTAGAGTGAAGCAGAGCTAAAAACATGCCAGGCAGGCGGACAGTAAACTGCCTTCTTCCAAGGGACTGCACCTGCCCTCATTCCTGAGAGGGGAAGAGAGGCAGAGGAGCCAGATTGTTCAGTCAAATGATCTGGGCTGAAAACCAGTGCTGCAGCTTGATGTTGGGGGGTCATTTTAATTGCAGATCGAGGTTGAAATCAGGCTTTGTTAATATGAACATTGCAACCACTCAACCACCAGATCCAGCTGGGCTTTCAGCACGTTTCCATCCACGTACCGTAGCCTTTCTTGGTGGCCGGTGTTCAGACTCTGATGCTTCCACCGCACTCCCAGAAGGATATGGTGTCAGGGACCACTCTAAGATTTGGGGCACTAATATAGTATTTTGGGCATGGATGAATTGTGAAAGGGGCAAGAGGAAAGAGAGAGGGCTATAACAGAGACATTGTGATGCACTGAAACCACCAGGAACCTTTTAACTTCAAAGAGGGAGCTTCCCTCCCCCAGAATTCACCATGGGCAGATTCTACCATGCAGCCAGGATCAGGGTTTACTGCACAGAACAGAAAGGGGGTCAGACCAGGGCTCAACTTTGTTTTCATCCACTGAACGAGAGAAGTTGCGGCCAACTCTATCCTCTATGGTCCTAGAAGAAATAGAGCAACCCAATGCAGGAACATTCTCAATAACGTAGGGACTGCTTCTCAGTCTGAGAAACTTCTACATAGCCCAGGATTAGGATTCAACTCCTGCATGTGAAAGTCCCACTGCTTCTTAGTTACAAAAGGAGTGTATTTCACCTACAATGGCAGAGGAGCCCAGGTTGCTCTTACAGTGAGAACTTAATGTTTCCTTTCAAGCAAACCACACTATAGGCACAGATTGCACAAGATTTTTGAGCCAAATCTGAATGCCACAGAATAAATAGCAGTCTGAAGACTATTGCACAGCAGACTAGGTCGAGCCTTTAAAAGCAACAGCTCTCAGATCCAAATGGTTGCATATAACTTAGTCCTAGATGTTATCTTGCCTAGAGCATCAGATCTTAGATTCACTGTCCAGCCTCCCACGCTAAGGCCCTCTGCTGTGAAGGGAATGGCGCAGACACTCAGAGGAGTCCTGGCTCCTCTCCCCCACGGGAGTTTGTAAATGCAGCGAGCACATGCGGGATGGAATAGAGAGATCAATCAGTGATAAATCAAACCACTACCCATCACTAAATCCATGCAAGTGGAAAGCACAGAGCTCTATGTTAGGGGAAAAGCAGAGTCCAACGTAATCAGAAAGCAAGAGGCAGAATGGGGAAAGAAACCAAGCTTGCCATGCCATTTCTAGACAGAACATTGACTACAACACTCAGCATCCTCTAGGGCTTGGGCCACTTCACACCACAGTGCAACACTGAACACCATCTTCACGGTGTGAATGGGAATGTCAGCAACACTAGTGACCCTAGTGTATTTTAACTACAGCTCTTCAGAAATTCAAAGGCTGTTCAATTAAGCTTCACTGGGCTCATTTGGAAAAAAAGCATATGAACTCCTAGCCATTTATTTGCCTGCTTTATTTGAATGAAAAATATTGCAGAAAGCAGATCAATATGCTACAGCCAGATTGAATTCAATGGTTTTGAGTGTGAAAGTAAAGCAGGAAGATGGCAGAGGGGTGAGAGACATGAGACTAGAACAAAGTCAGCCTATCTGAGTTTTCCTCCTAGGACATTTTTAAGCACCTCCAAAGGGCAAGTTCAGAGAGTTGCTGTGAAACCAACTGTAAAGAAAGGGAACTTGCCAGCAAGAATTTCCAGGTGATCACAGCACCGGCAGAACCACACTTTTCAATATAGCTTCAACATGCATCCTGTTATTTGTATTGTTAACCATTAATGCAGCATCAGAGCTTTGCCCAGCATTTTCCAGTGATTGCCAGAGAGGGTCACTGCCCCAAGGAGCTCTCTTTCTAAAGAAGATAAGCATAGAACACAGCAGTGATAGATACAGGGAGAAGGTAAGAAGCTTAAAATATACGCCAGTTATTAGTATTACAATAGCGGTAAGAGGCCCTGCTGTGCGGGGCACTGCACAAGCGGAGAGTGGGACAGCCGCTGCCCTGAAGACGTTACCATCGAAGCAGACAAGAGAAAGGAAGGATTATCATCACTCTTTACAGAGGTGGAACTGAGGTAAGCAAATCTGATCTGCTCACAACTTTGAAGCAGAGACTGAGCTAGGAGGAGGAGAAGACAGTCCAGGAGGGGAGGTCAGTGATGAAGAGCATGGGGGGAGCGAGGGTCTTTCCAGGCATAGGGAGCATCATGACCTAAAAGTATGAAGAAGGGGCAGCAGCTGAGGTAGGCAGTGACAGGGAAGAGGTAAGGGCAGAGGGATTAGAGAGAAGGCTGAAGCCTCAGGATACATTTAGTACAACAAGCACAGTCCCAAGCTACAGGAGTTCACTTTCCTTCCCCCTTTCCAATCTCCGGGTTGTGTATTTAGATCAGATACTGTCCCATCCCAGAGGTGGGCACACTCAGTCTCTCAGCAGAGTTCCAGTGAGATCCACTGTCTGTAGGATTGCTCTTGGTAATCTAGTCAACTTCTGGAGGAGGTAGCCAGTGTTGGCAAGCTTGTGTGTTGGTCTACAGATAAATACAAACTTGGGTAAGTGACCAGATGGGGACCCGCACACAATATCCATGGGGCATTTTTTGTAAGCCAAAAGTCAGGTAGCTTCCAGGGAACCCATAATGAAGGATGCTCTGAAGTGTAGGACTCCAGAGTACCCACACTGCACTGGCAATGGAAACAGAAGCAACAGTTCACACTTTTCAACACAAAACAAAGCAGTGTCATGCAGTTAATGCAACAGCAGTCATGTGGCACCTAGACATACAGGAAGTTAGCAGCCACAAATAGTATTTCAAGCCGAAACAAACTACACTTGACCAGACTTTATTACCAGGATCTCCTCTGGATTAATTCAAGAAAGGAAAAGGAATTGAATCTAGAGTTTCCATTCCAGAGAATATTCTAGTCATGTAACCAGGAGAATTTTGGGACTCTAAATTAATTTCTGCATACCACAGAAAAGCAGAACTGTTTTCCAACTACACACGTGCATAGCATAGGGGAAAAAAACTCCAGTCAAGCAACAACATATTGGGAATTTGCATTAGCTACCTGAATTATTAACTTTTATCACATAGGGCCTAAATCATAATCATGTTCTCACTTAGTGCATTATTCACCAATAATACAGGGACGAACTGGTTACAGCACTAATTACAAGCTCTATACCAGCACCTCATGTTAGTTCACCTGGATGACAATTGTGCCTAAGGTATACAATCTACATGGTTTAGTTTACCAGATTATCCACAATGTCAGCCAGTCTGCCTTGGAATTTAGAGTTAGTAGTGACTCTACTGTTCACATCACCAGATGTCCATCTTCTACTCTCTCCTTAAATGATGGGATTACAACCCAGCAAACACAGTAAGAATTAATCAGACAAGGATGGAAGCTTTTGATTCTTTGGTCCTGGAAACCATAAAACTGCTGTCCAAATCTTTAAGCTACACACTTCTTTCAGCTAAATTAGACACTTATAGGTCCAGGGACAGAGGAAGTGAAAATCCACTGATTTGGCCAGACTACACTGTAACCTTTTCCGATCTCTGGCTGTAGGGAATATCTAAGCTGCCTTGATGTTATTCGGTTCTTCAGACCAGACCTGAGGAAGAGCTCTGTGTAAGCTCAAAACCTTCTCTCTCTCACCAATAAAAGTCGGTCCAATAAAAGGTATTACCTCACCCACCTTCTCTCTGTGTTATTCTGTCAATTAAGAAAGGAATGATAACTGCACAGCCTAATGAAACTCACCTACCTTCACATGTTCTATTGTCCCCACAATAGCACAAATACAATACTAAAAATTCACGTCTTTACAACCACAAATTGACAGCTCTACCATGATTTCGCATTATATATGTTCTCTCTAGATACTGATCTATTCTCCCATAAATTATGAACCAGGAGGAGTTCACACAGCCAGAGTAATAGTCTGCGGAGGTTTTGGATCTTGGAGGCAGACTGGGAAACATGTGCACCCTCCCAGCTGTTGACTTTTTGAGCAATCTGCTTGCTTTTCCCCATTCTGCCTTTTCTCTTCACATAGCAGACAAAACTAGCACGAAGAACCAGGGGCTCCTTGTAAAGCTGCAAGTGCCAAAGAGAATTATCTGTGCAAGGAATCTCCAGGCACAAGATAGAAAGGGACCAGGCACCGAGACTAGAGGGAAGGGGTGAGCAACCAGAGTCCAGGACAGACTCCCCACAGAAGGGAAGACTTTCTGCAGACTTCACTCCCCTGATCCCAGCCCCCAGCTACCCTCCTTTCTGCTGAGGGGAAGGGGAAGGGAAAGGAGGGTGAGGACTAGCTGCTGTTTATAGGGACACTCAGGAAATGCAATTTACAATGACAACAACTATTTATAAACATGCTGGAAACACTATTTATATGCAGATGGCAGAAACTCTTTATTCATCACATCCCCATCTCCTCACCCCCCAACTGTTTCCCTCTCTTCAAGGCACCTGTTTTGGCAAAGGACCCTCCTAGGGAGGCTAGGAGGAACCATGTGGGGCACAGGGAACTTGAAGATGTTCCTGTCAGTGCCCAGTTCATGGCTCAATGACAACCAGATGTCTCCCCCCCCCCCCCCCCATCCATCCAATCCTCCCGCCCACACAGATACTCGCTGTCACATGCCTACCTCCTCCCATGGCCCCTTCCCCACCCAGCCTGCACGCTGCCCCTACTCAGCCACCCCTCCACATTGCCACTGTCCAACCCCCCACTGCCCCATCCACCCTATCAGGCCCCCCCCCCACTGCCCCATCCACCCTGCCAGCCTCCCCCCGCTGCCTCATCCCACACTGCCCCCCCACTGCCCCATCCACCCTACCCGCCCCCCCCCACTGCCCCATCCACCCTGTCCGGCCCCCTCCCACACTGCCCCATCCACCCTGTCCGGCCCCCTCCCACACTGCCCCATCCACCCTGCCCCGCCCCCCACTGCCCCATCCACCCTGCCCCAGGACCCCCCCGCCCCATCCACCCTGCCCGGCCCCATCCACTCTACCCAGCCCCCACACACTGCCCCAGCCCCCTCGCCCAGCCCCCTCATCCACTCTACCCAGCCCCCGCCCACTGCCCCATCCCCAACACACCCCACACAGCTATTGTGCGCCCCTCTGCCCGTGTCTCTGACCCCCCTGCACCCCGGCCGGACTCACCCTCCTCGGCGGCGGCCCCGGGAAGCAGCAGCGGCAGCAGCAGCAGCGGCACGAGGAAGCCGCCTCCGCCCGTCTCCATGGTGCTGCCGACTCCGCGCGGCTCCGGCTGCCGCTGCCGCCTCCCTCATCCCGGCCGCTCCCCCGCCCTCCCTGGGCCCGGCCGCCGAGCCCGCTCCCGTCGGAACCCGCCCCGCCCACCCGGCAGCCGGGCCAATCGGGGCCGGGGGCGGGGGCAGGCGCGGCCACTCGCCGCGAGGGGAGAGCTGAGAGGGAGGGGGCGTGGCGAGGAGCGGCACCGGCCAATCACAGCGACAAGTGCGCTGGAAGGGCGGGGCGAGGATGGGGAGCAGCCACTCACGACGGGGGGCGCGGCAGGGGCAAAGCGTTTGGGGGCGCGGCCGCACACCAGGGAGGGGCGTGGCCAAGGGAGCACAGCAGCCATTCAGAGAAGGGGGCAGAAAGGGGGCGGGGAGAGGAGCGGCGGCTCAGCATGCGGGGGCGGGTGTCCCTGCCAGCCAATTACAAGTGAGGGGGCGGAGCCGAGGGTGGGGCACGCGCGGTCTCGGTTAAGCTTGAATTTGGGGCTTGTCTATGTGCGGGGCCCGCCTCGACGGGGCAGGGGAGCAGGGAGTGCTGGCGGGAGCGGGGCTGGTGTTGGGGGGTTCTGGGATGGGGGAGCTGGAAGTACTGGGGCTTTGGGGGCTCTGGGATTAACAGAGAGTTGAGTGCTGGTGGACTTGGATTGGTTGGGGGGAGCTGGGAGTGCTGGGGGAGGGGGACTGGCCTTGGGGGGAGCTTGGAGGGGTGGGAGAGCTCTGGGATTGGGGGAAGCGGGGAGTGCTGGCGTTGGGGGGTTCTGGAATGTGGGAGCTGGAAGTACTGGGGCTTTGGGGGCTCTGGGATTAACAGAGAGTTGAGTGCTGGTGGACTTGGATTGGTTGGGGGGAGCTGGGGAGGCTCTGGGATCGGGGGGAGCTGGGAGTGTTGGGGGGCTCTGGGATTGGGTTGGGGGAGCTGAGGGCTCAGGGATCTGTCGTGGAATTTGGAGCCTGGGGCTCGGAGTTGCTGGGGGATGTAGCCACTCCATAGGGCTGGGGATTTAGGGGGCTCTAGGCTGCCAGGTTCTGGGCAAGGGAAGCAGCTCACAGGAGCTCAGCGCCAAGTCCACAGCTCTTGCTGTGCCGTTCAGAGTGATACAACTGCAACATCTCTGAAAGATGTGAGCTCCTCCTATTCATGCTGATAAGTTTGTGGTTCTGAAGCCTAATGGCTACATCCCAGGGTCCTAGAAACATAGATGGACAATTGTGCATACAGAACGGGCTTGCAGCTGCCTGCCTAATTCATATGCACAGTTACTTCAGTCCCACACATAAGTGGACACTTAAACAAAGGGCAGAAATATCAGTGGTCCTAAAAATCTAATTACTATGTCAGGGTCATAGTTTGCCCCCAATATCATTGGAAATCTACTGTGGAGGGTACTATATGTCCTTGTAGTCAAAGTGCATCGACCCTAATTAAAAATGTAATTTGGCCCTCTCCACTGAATGAGCTCAGTTCCCTGGTGCAGTTAATGAAAAATTAGTAAATGGGTAATCTGCAAAAAGTGCTGAGTCAGGATTTTATTTTGCAAAATCAAACCCAGAAGCACGGGAGGAGAGTTGAATCTTTTCTCCATTCATCCATAACCCCAGAGTAGCTCCAGTTTTTGTCTATCTTTGGTTTTGAACAATAAACAGAAGCAGGTCTAGAAAATCAAATTAACCAAGAAAAGCTAGGCAATATTTGTTAATAAATAGTAAGTCTCTTAGGTTTCTAATAGTAAACCATAAAGTGAACACTACTCTTGTATCACCCTAGAGTGAGACTCACTAAAATCCCCAGATATCAGACAGAATGTTGATTGGCTTCTCAGCCTGTTACCAGTCAGACTCAGTTCTGCGTGTCATAATAAATTGGATTCATTTGATATGGTTATTGCAGTCATATTAAAATATGCCTTGAGCCCTAGTTACAGAACACTGTATTCCTAATATTATTAATAAATACGCCTAATGAAAGCTGTGTTGTTAGTGCTAGTGTATAAATGCGGAGCTGCTCTTTATGTAACCCTGCTAATAAGCAGTGCAAGTGTTTGAATATTTATTTTAAGTCAGTAGGGCTTCATGCAAGATCTGGGGTCTGACGGTGCACAGCCCATTGCAGGATCAGCACCTAAATGTGCAAAATCTTATGACAAATCCTCATGTTATACTTTCCTTGGTTGAAATCAGTCCTCTTTCAACCCAAACAGTGTTTTTTGAAAATGTATGTATAGCTAAGTTAAGAGGGCAAGATACAGAGACATGCATTTCAAACAGGTGTTTTGGGTTATGGTCAACTTACAATTCCACCAAGACTATGCAAGTAGAAAAGCTCTCTGTGCTGTCTGAATAGACTGGACCAGTGTGGTGCATGTCGGGGCGGTGGGGCACAAAGGAGTAGCCAGGGGGATGTAGTACAGTAGTAGAGCTAGTTTCCCCTATGCTGCCCCTCTAACATGGTGAGTTTAAAGGGGGCTGTGACTAGGATTTTCTTGAAGGGGGACTCGGCTTTCAAAAGTGGGAAACAATGGATTGGTTTCACTCATCCCCCACAAAGACAAAAACATTCAAGGCTATTTTTCCTAGTATTTTTCTATTATAATCACGTCAATCTTTTCACTGTCCCCTGATCCCAAAAGAAAATGCACAAATTTTCTATGAGCACGTTGCAAATTCTCATGGTGACTCTACAGGAAGCAGTAGAGTTTCTGATGATTTGAGTGAGTGCTGGGTCCCTCTCCTGGCTCACTAGCACTGAAGCACACAACCTCAGAGGCCCTGTAGAAACAGTGACCGCATTGCATTGTTTCCTATTAATTTCTTTGCAGTATAATTTGAGATTTGTTTTTCCCCTGGAGGACATTCTAGACTAAATTACAACATATTTCAGGTGAATTGAAATCATGATGTAAAAGCAGGAAAAGACATGTAGATTTGAGTGTAAAGTTTGCTCATGTACTGGGCTTCTCTACTGAAAGGTCACTTCTAACAGTGAGAGTGACCTTTCTAGTGGGTGCTGCTGAAGGAATTTTGAAATGCAACACAAGTATTGCATGGACCTACTGTAGGGCTGTATCGAGCCAGTCCTGGGGCCAGCAAGGAAAGAGTTAACACTCTCTGAGCCAGGGAAAGAGCAGGACTGCATGCACAGTGATTGGGAGGGTAGCAGGGCTCTCAGCTGTGGTGAATTAGAGCCTTCCTCCAGCACATTACAAAAGGGA
Source organism: Emys orbicularis (assembly GCF_028017835.1). Lineage (NCBI taxonomy): Eukaryota > Metazoa > Chordata > Testudines > Emydidae > Emys > Emys orbicularis. Next base: position 1,479,162 of record NC_088705.1, on the reverse strand, counting down.
AGTGCAGCGCTAGCTCTGGTTGTTCCTCGGTGTTCGCTTCTCTTGGGGGAAAGGGCTAGCTCAGAGCGTGTCTTTGGAAGGTCTGTTGCCTTGTTTGTTTATGATTTGAGAACGCTCAATGGAGCTAGAGTGACCAGATGTCCTGATTTTATAGGGACAGTCCTGATTTGTGAGTCTTTTTCTTGTATGGGCTCTTGTATATTACCCCCCACCCCCTGTCCCGATTTTTCACACTTGCTGTCTGGTCACCCTAAGTGGAGTTCACGCACACCAGGGTTACAAGCTGTTTGTTTGCTATTGCTGTGTTTTGTATGAGATTGATGTAACCCTCCCAAGCCCAGGAACCCTTTAATCTGAGACCTGCATAATATAAAGACTAAGGTGTTTATGTCCTTAATTACTCAGCAACATTTACTTACTTCCTTGTGGATTTGTACAGTCAAATGTAACCCCCCTGTCAGCTAGTTTGGGATGCAAATGTTGAGCCCCTGAGTGACGCAGTGTGGCTAGGAGATGCTGCTTCCCGAGCAGCCCTTCACAAAGCAGAGATGTGTAGCTAGATAGTGGGCTGAACTCTGCTGTTCTGACTCCCTGCTGCTTGTAGATAGGAAGCCCATCAACCTTCATCTTCTCTGATTAGATCAGTCCTTTCAAAGCGAGGATTTAAACAGCAAAGAGGCAGTGAGGGACCCAAGCCTGGCTTGGCAGGTGTGTGCGAGGGGAAGTAGTAGGGAGACACCCCACCAGCCACTGTCTCTGGATACAAGAGGCTGAAAGCCGGTGCTGATTCACTACATTGTTCCTCTGTGTCTGAGAGAGACTTGGCTCAGCTGAAGCCCAGATGTGAGGCAGGTGGTGAAGCAGCAGCAGAACTTTGCCTAAACTGGGTTCAGAAAAAAATAAAATGCCCCGTCAAAAGCCGCTGGGGAAAGAGGCAGGTGGGGGTGAGGGACAGCATTCTGTGCCAACAACAATTCACTCAGTGTAAATATTTCTAGAATGTTAGGCACCGAAGCCTAGATCCTGCAATGACTCACACATTGAAGCCTGTTGCCAGTCAGACTCAAAGGTACACATCCTATAGCAAGATGAATTGGATCTGGTAATTGCAGCTACGCGCATGCCTTGTGGTCCAGTTACTGGGCACCCTGTTCCTGAAATGAATGGGACTGCTCATGTGAATAGAGCGAACTCTGTGTGTGCATCTTTGCAGGATTGGGGCCTAAATCCTGAACAGAGTCTATCCAGAGGTTTAAAACAGCAAGTCCATTATTTCTGTAACATGATCAGTAAGACCCTCAGTCTCCAAAACAAATTAAAAACCAAAGCACATTTGCTCCTGAAGGGTGTCGGACGTGTTGCACCCAGTATAAATCCGCCAGCAGCCTGAGGCTCCTGGTCAGCTAACAAGAGTCCACTGCTGTCGTGACCATTCTACTGAAATGAAGGAAACATTTTTCAAGCACAAAGAGGATTAGCCATTAGATTCGAGGAGTATAAATCTCTCTAGTGTTTCCATTTGATTTCCTCACCTGTCAGCTCTAACCTCCATCTCCAAAGCACCAGAGTCCCCTACCAATCCCTCCACTCAGCCTTAAACATTTCTGTTCAGACATGGAGTTGAATGTTAGTTTGACAGATCTGAGGAGGGGGGGTGCTGTAATGTGATACTTCACACACCCGGCTGAGTAATAAATGGCCCTGTAGGATATTTCAGGCCCAAATAGGCAGTTATGGTATCTCCCATCATCCCTCAGCCTCTCTGCAACTATTGTTGCTACCTTTGTTCTATGCTGAGGTTAAGCCACAAGAAAATCATTGCTTGTTTGTTGTTTTTCTTTCCACAGTTTGGGCAGAGCTCTGATGGTGCTTGCAGTTTACCCACTTCAGGCATGCCTAGGTCCTGAACGACAAAGGGCAAAGCAAAAAGTCTTTAAAAAAATCCCAGGTGTGTCTGAAGGTGTGAGGCATTTATCAGGTGATGAAGGGCATGGAGTTCATATTACCAGAGTTCTCCCTCTATCACATTGCTGCTCAGGGAAGCAAAAGACAGCATTTATTTATAACCTTCCTCAAGTGGAAACCAGCAAAAGTGACCCATCACTACAGGAGATTTTTCAAGCCACCCAGGAACAAAGTGATATTTAGTTGTCGTTAAAGACTCATAACTGCATAACAATTTCATGCTATGTTAACTTCTAGGTTTTCTTTCGCATATAAATTTTTAAGGAGTAAAATAGAAAAACCCAGGCACTTGACCTTTAATCGTAGTTATTTGTGTGATCAGTCAAGTGTGGGAAAAAGCTAGTTTGTGCTTGAAAGATGCCCTTTAAAACTAGATTGCTCTAATATGACACATGACTCACATGCTGTAATATATAGGATCTCACTTAGCAGCCTCTGGGGCACAACAGCCTTCCATTTAATATTCATGCACGGGCTCATGCTTCTGGTACAATGAAAGGTATTAATGTCATGTACCAAATCAATACAGACCACTGGGATAGTTTCATTCACAACAAGAAGACCCAGGGGAGCCATATGCATTTATTTCATTTCACAGCCTAACCAGTGGAGTGTATTTCAAATGTGTGGGGAGGTTTTGATGTTCGGGGTATTGTTTTTTCCAGTGACACACACATCGTGCTAATCAAATACAAACTTTTCCATTTGGCTACAACATTATTCCAGGCATCTGTAAAGACTTAATGTTAGAACAGCCAGAGGTGTTTTAATTATGTTTCTGGAGCATCATGGTGTGCTGGGGAATTGAGCTCATGAGTTTTTCTTTGGCCAGATGGAGGAAATAAAGGTGCTGCTGGGCTGATGGGAGCACAGAGATGCTTTTATAAACAGAGACTGTTAGGGTGGGAAAAGCTCTTAGAAAAGAATTCCTGGGTTTTCTGCTCACTCCTGTCATACACACACAGCTCTGCCACCTTCCTGATTTCCACTGCCCAGCACTAGGATAGCCCCAGGTGACAACAATGGAAGAGTTTTGAGTTGTCATTGGTGATCCCTGCTTCAAACTCCAGAACAGCAAAGGACTACCCTGAAACTCAGCAGACATGGGGCTGCAGGACCCGCACCTCTATAATTCCCCGAGATGAGATATTAGCTGCTGTAATTGGAGACAGAAAGATAGTTTTGAAACCGCAGTGAAAATAACCCTCATGACAAAAAAATCGATAGAAACACCAAGGACAAAGGATCAGACTCCGTGCCCATCAATTCCTGAGATAAAGAGCTGGAAGTCTTGGTGGGAGAATGGGCACAGCTGGACCAAGAAACAAAACTTTTTTCTTTTGCTGACAAATGAGGTTTTAGGATAAAGGGTAAGGGAACTGGGAGGACATAGGCTTTGATGTGTGGTGGCAGGAGATGCCCTTGAAGAGAGAGAGAGACTACAGAGAAACTGAAGTCTTGATGTTATGGTAGGTTTGCACCTGCACTTTCCCTTCTGGACTCAAAAGGTTTTGTTTACAAGTGTAAATGAATTAGTCACATGTCGTCTTAGTGCTCTTTTGTGCATGTCACACAATCAACAGACTCCAGCACAGATTTCCCTGTCTCTGCTCCAAAGGGCTGGAATCTGGAAAAGCTGAGGGTGCTGCAAGCAGATCAGATCAGGTCAGGTCAGGTGCATTGGCAGAGCTGTGGGATGGGAGGGCTTGTGCTGAAATAGTAGGGGGCACTGCAGGTCTAGATTCAGGGGGACTCTTAGGACTGTGTGGGCATGGGCCAGGATGGGAGTAGCCAGAGGTGATGCAGATCTGGATTGAAGGGCATCAGCAAAGCTGCCAGGGGACAGGAATAATCTATTAATTGATTTGGCATGAAGTAAATATGTCAACTTGGAATCATGAAAAATTAGGAGGGTTTAAACAATCGGCCCACATACACTGTACCATCTGCAAATCTTCCATTTGAATACACAACCCCAAGGCATGTTCTGAGGGCTCTACCCCTAGGTCTCCAAGAGGGTACAGTACTACCTCGATAAATGCACCCACAGGGGCTGGTGACAATGCCAGCTAATTGCTGGCATTCTTTTCTCACAGTTCAGTGACAGAAGTCATAGCTAAAATCAAAATTAATGTCAAACTAGCTCATAAATCCCATGATAAAGGCAGCAGGGCTCCTGACTGCAGGCTCCAAAAGGAAAATGCTCATAACAAGGATTAACTCTTTGTACCTTTTGTGGTGTTGAACTGGAAATAAAAGCAATCAGCGCAATCCATTTGTTTTTAATGGCCTACTTTGCTGTCAGATGTATGCTCTTCTTGCACTCTTTGGAATCTCTGTAGTATAAATGTTTCACAGCAGCTCTTCAGCTTTTAATGTAATCATAGGAAAGATCCTTGACTAAATAAAGGCAGCTAATCTGGGTAAATGCCTTTAAGCATCTTTACATTTCTTGCTAATGGATTTCTAGGCAGCCCGCAGGGACCCATGTACCAGAAAATAATGTAAAATATAGTGACTGTCTTGTGTTTTTTTGAAGTGCCTCACATTTGTCATAAAATGAGAAAATCCACAGCTGTAGGCAGCGTAAAACCATTATATTCCTATAATGTATATGCCTTTTTATCATTGTCTATATGAAATCCGGATTTTCATTAGGGGGCAGGGATCCACCCAGTGCTCCGTTCCAACTCAATCAGAGACAGATTATCACATGCTATTAATTAGAGCCAGCCAGGTGGGGATCTGGGTTTTGCAATCTGGTGTTAGAATCTAAAGTGCAGGCCCAGGGCACTTAGCACCGCTCAGGAGCCCTGGAGAGAAAGAAAATGACAACCTCCACTCCCTGTATCGTCTGTGTTTTAGGATCAGCACGCTGGCTTGGAGAGAATAATGCTGTTGCTATCATTTATCCTGGCTGGGGAGCCAGCAGAGCCAGTCAGCCAACCACAGCTGGCTCAGGTGAGGGGTCAGTACAAACCATTTCTGTAGCTCGTGAGACCCTGTATCCTTCCGAGCATCTCTATTTGTTTTCCTTCCTCCTTTTCAGACTCACTTAGCAAATCTGGGTAGAAGGATAATCAGTTCAGAGCAATATTAGCACCGAATGGCAGGCCAGCACTAACTCAGGACAGCTGCCTGGTGACCCAGTTCGAACCAGACACAAGTCCAGGACTCAGAAATTCCAGACTGACTTGTATAATAATCATCTTGTTTATTAAGCCTCTGCCTTTCCTTCCCCTCCCTCTCCCCATCTCCTCCATCCCAGCAGGGCTCTCAGGGCTCTGCACACACCATTTAAATATAAGAACAACACACCACATATTCTTTATTTTGTTCCACTAATTCAATGACTTTCACAGCGATTCAGAGTCAAAGGCAAATCCCCATACAGAGAATGGATCCATTTGTTCCGCGCATTGTGAAGGCAAGAGGCCCGTCTGACCTTGTCCTTCTCTCCACGTAAACAAAAGCAGTGCTCCCATCACTCTGCATGCTCTCTGGCCACCTGCCATGAGGTCCATACCTTCCTGCAGAGACTTCATTCATCAGTGTAGCAACCACAGCTAGTCTGGTGCATCCGTCCATACAGTCAGATACCCCGGTGATGGGCACAGTATAAGAATATGAACAAAGTAAAAATTCTGCCCTGGCTTCCATGCTGTGCCACTCAAAGTGGGTGAGAAGGGAAGAGCAGGGGGCCCATGCTCCTGCAGAGGAGGAGAGCCCAGTCTCGAGGATACGCACCCTGACATCAAAAGGTTTTCTTCATCAGTCATGCAGCAATATCTCTTCTTTCCTCCAGATGACATTGGCTGTGATATGCGGTGTTGTTGTAGTTGTGTCGATCCAAGGAGATTAGAGAGACAAGATGGGCGAGGTACTATCTTGTATTGCACCAACTTCTGTTGGTGAGAGAGACAAGCTTGCCAGCTTACGCAGAGCTCTTCCTCGGGTCTGGGAAAGGTACTCAGGGCAGGTCTACACTACAAACGTGCATTGGCAGAGCTGCACCCCCCACAACACACCTTTCTAAATCCATGAGTCTTACGCATGCCTGTCACAACATGTGGTGCACCTCATCCAGGGCACTAAATACCCAGTAACAACAAGGAGGGTGAAACCAGACAATCACTATGCTCTTGAACTCCCTATGAACTCACAGACAGACGATAAAAGAGAAAAACACCCCGTCACCCGTGGGTGAACACATCTCACAAAGCGATCGCTCCATTCCGACCTCTCAGTCCTCATCCTCAAAGGAAACCTGCCCAACGCCTACAAAAGGCAAGCCTGAGTGCTCAAAGTCAGAACTTTGCTAGACACTAACAATCACCGACTGAATAGAGACGCTGGATTTATATCATATTACAACCATCTGTAACCCACTAAACTCCTCACCAACCCTGCTTTTTTTTCTCCTTTCTCCCCTATTATTGGAGAGAGGTTAATGGGCCACTTCACCTTGAATGGTCCCTTCATATATCCATTAGCTCCTTGTGCTGAACAATCCATTCCACCTGGTATTTAGCTGTTCCTTTCTGAGCACATTGCCCAGACCTGAAGAAGAGCTCTGTGTAGCTCTCAAGCTTGTCCCTCTCACCAGCAGAAGTTGGTCCAATAAAAGATATCCCCTCCCCCACCTTGTCTCTCTAATTGGCTGTCATATAAAGATGATGCATGGCAGGACGTCCCAGAGTGAAGCAGCTCCCATAAATGGTCATAGCACAATGTGAACATATGGCTACTTTGGCTGGCGAGGTCCCTGCTACCTGTGCTAAACCCCAGAGGGTCCCCTGCGTGGTCCTGCTGCCCTGAGAGTCGTGCGCTAGGACTTATCCTCCTTGGCATCTGCAGTTTACAGCAGGGCTTCCACAGCCTAACAAATGTTCATAGCAAAATATGTCCCACCCCATTCTAATTGTGATGGATACATTCACAACTCTACGACATGTTCTTCTAAAGCAGCAGAGGGAAGCCAAGCAAGTGCACTGGCAGCTGGGAAAATAGAGACATGGGCCAAGCAAGTTTTCATCAGAAAAATTAGACACAACTGAGGGTCCGACCCAACCATTCCCAAGGCCAGACCCTGATGCACAGCCAGTGTACAGGAGGTTTTTCCTCTGAAGAAAGATCAGTTCTAATGGCCTACAGGTGGAATTTCACAAGGGTAGTTGTTGGCTTTGATGCAGGCTCTGCTACTCACAGCCCTTATGAGCCAGGAAACAATCACACCCATAGCCCACGTCTGGAAGAATGTCGATGTTTCTGGAAGTTGATCTGCTGAGTCTCATCATGAAGTTTCAGGTCTCAAGACCAACCAAAATTTGGGCCACGTTTGCAGAAGGTAACCTAGGCTTGGCAGCCTTCTCCTGAGCCAGGCTGGCTTCTGGTGACCTCGGGCAGACTTCTCATTTCAGGTGGGTCCAGCTGCTCCTGGCAGGGGTTCTGAAGCCAAGTACAGATGACTGTGTGTGTTTATGCACATGGCATGGCGGTGAGCTGTGTATGCAGAGTATCCAACTGTAGACACTTTTCAGAAGCAATGTATCCAGGCCCAGGGCCTTTTTCAGATTTCACCCTCCCAGCAGCTCTAGCAGTGGGGAGGTGTCCCAGGAAGCATCATGGCCTGCTAGATCACCATGGGCGGCAGGTACCATAGGCTGGGGAGTCTGTGCCTCTCCAAAGAGCCAGGTGTGGCCCCGCCCACACTCCACCCCTAGCCCCCCCCACCCCGCTTCCCGCTCTCTGGCTCCAGTCTCCCTGTGCGGTGGTCCCAGTTTGGGCTGGGGCCACGCCGCCCGCCCTCCCGGCACTCAGGGGCTGGGGGTGCTAGCCTGGGGCAGGGGCCGCCGCTGGCAGCCACGGTGGGGGGGGCTCTGGCCTCCGGTGGGGGGAGGGATGCAGAAGGGGCGGGGCTTCAGGCAGAAGGGGCAGGGCAGGGGTCTAGCCTCCCCCAGCTGGTTGTTCACGCGTCGCCCATGGGTTAAACTAACATGCGTTATTGCCCCTGTCACTTTGTGTCTGTGCCTGAGAGTCAGACAGGCAGCCCAGCTCTCCAAGTCACCTCTGTTTCTCTCATCGGCTGCCCTTGAAAGGCAGGCTGGAGAGAGACCGTCTGAGTAACCTCTGGCAGATGGATTGTTCCGCTGCATTAGCAACTGGTCCTGCTGGGCTCTGTCCCATCTGGATGTATTTGTCTCCGGTTACACTGTGGTGAGTTTTAAAGGGGAATGTAGGGAAAAGCAGGAATCACAAAAAGCCCACTTGGGTTGTCCATAAGGAAATACTCACTGCAACTCCTGTTACCTCAAGGGGTGTTTTCTGAGGAGTGGTGAACGCATTGCAGCAGCTTGGACAAAGCTCTGAATCCAGGCACAAACTGGAGTTAATTAAAGCAGGTGCAAAAGAAATAACCATCTCTCCCTTTCTGAATCCCAACTCCACCCCAACACGATGCACTGCTACCATGCGATGGCAAGGGATGTGTCTGGTGCATCATGCAAAGGTCACCCAGACTTCGCTTTGCTGGAGGAGCTCAGAGAGACACCAAATGAGAGTGGGATCAGGACAAGAGGGGTTGTTATTGAGCCAAATACATCTCTGGTGTAACAATCACTAGCCACTTTTGAAAATCTCAGTCAGCCCCTGTGCTCTCGGGACATGTCACCCAGGGACAGGTTTGGGCCTTGAGTTTCCCACAATTCCTGGCTTCAAGGTATCTGAAGGGCGACAGCACTACCGGAGGTGAGTGTCTAGGGCAGCTTGGAGATGGATAAGCAGCCAATTAGCAAAGGGTGGGGGGAGGTTCTGCAGGTAACAGCCATGCTAGAAGAACTGCCATTTTGTCACAAAAGCTGGTGGTAGGCTGTGGCCCCATCTACACTACAACTGTAACCCCGCCAGGGGCCCTGTGGCACCGAGGTTAAAACCTGTGTTTCGTAACTAGGTAAAAAACCTACACAGTCCAAGACTTTCTGGCCAATCCACAATCTCATCTGCAGTGGGGTGTGACTGGCTTCCCTAACTCAGTGACAGCTGGAGTGTGAAAGGGGACTGAAGAGATTTCAGAAATGGGAAAGACCTAGGAGATCACTTAGCCCGTCCCTGTTCCCTAAAGAACAGTCCCGGGGGTGCTGTGTAGACTGCATTTGAACAAACTCACAGATGGATTCGCACCATCTCTATGATGCATGTCTCATACTCTAAGCATCCTTCTGGATAGTAATATTCCTGGTGTTCAGCCTAAAATGGTCCTTTTCTCAACCTCTGGATTTCATAACAGGGAGCTAGTGAGTTAACCAGATAACGAGGTGAAAGGACAATGACGAACTTCTGTGCTGTGAGTCCATTCGGTGCTGACACATGGCTCTCACTCCGCTTCTGCCTGCAGCTCCAGGACACAATCCCACCTGTGACCTCCTGGCAGAGTGACTCACTGAGACAGTTCACCTCGCACAAAGCTCATTGAACGAACATTACGGTCCTGAGACAAACCTCCTGGAGTAGGAGAGAACAAATGGCAGGGGAAAGCCGCAGTGCCCCAGAACCCTGGGGGGAAGGGCAGGGCGACATGGAACAGTACCGTCGCTCTGATACTGATCAGTCAGTTCCTTGCCTGCGTGGGTTAATCCTCAGACCCTACCTTACTGGTTAGGATCCGGTGAGAGACGGTCTCCTGCATTTTTAGTGCCTCTTTTAAATGTTTAAATACACCTTTGCTGAGAAAATTTTGAAAAAGGAAAAATCACCATTTAAACAGCATAGCAAGGGCAAAAACTTGGGGGAGAAAGAGAGACTGTTTCATAGTATCTCAGTTCTTCGCTTAGCACATGCACTGGCTATGTGATGTTGTGGTACGTATAGGGGCATGTAAAGATACTGAGGACACTTGGTGTATTCGCCCCGTGTGTGTGTGAGATCGATAGATAGATTAGATTAGATCCCAGCTGGAATCTTTCTCCTATGGGGCAGTAGATCTCAGAGAGGCAAACGCTCTTGTTCTGCATTTAGACTCTTACATGTTAATATGCAAAACATCCCACTGCTTTGTCTAGAATACAATACATTAACTCATTCTCTTTCCACTTTATCTGACATATGGCCTGTCCCAGCAGCCACATTGCCTGAACGCTGCCCATATTCACAAGAGGGAAATGCTATAATATACGAGTGGCTGTGGCAAAGAGGCAATTTGTCTCCAATGAAGTCTAACGTCCCCTTAAACATCAAAATAAAAGAGGAGCTCTAGATAAAATAACGATCTCAGTGGAGCAGGTCTGTTGACCCCAAGGGCCCGATTCACATTAATCTGACTTTCAGGGGTTCTTCTCCGAATAGCGTCCCGGCCCTCCTGCCTAGGGAAGAAACCACAATGACTAGCCAAATGAAACGTGTGTCTGCACAGCCCCAGCTGCAGGTGGCCATAAGCCTCCAGGACTCATTCCCGGATTCGGGGCTGGCCCCCCGGTGCAGTACTGCTAGCAGTGAGACAGCAAACAGGACTCCATCCAGCCCATCTCTGGAAGCTGCTGCCCATGAGGAATTTAAACCTCCCTCTTTGAAAAGAGCCAGGAGACCCGCAGTGTCCCAGCCACACGTTCCTTGTTGTGGGGTCAGGGTGTGTGATGGTTACAGTGGGGATGGCTAGGTGTGGAGAAGTCCTGGTATGGAAAAGACTGAGAAGCACTGCTCTATGCCAAGCCTCTGCCATACCCTTTGTGTTCCTGCCTCTCCCTTAGCAGCTCATTAAGACAGGCTACTGCCGTGGCTTCACTTCAGCCAATGTACCTCAGCTTCTCACATCCCCGAGAGCTCTGCAGGGAGAGTCCATCACCATGGAGCTTAGCATGCACTGGGGTTCAGCTGCACCACAGCGTGCCTCTCGTGTGGACATGTTCGCACTGGTGCAGTGTGACTTGCACTGGTGCAGCTAACTCCACTGTCAAAACATGTTGCATGAGTGTAAGTCATGCCTACACTCCGGGTTTTCAGCTACAGCACTGGGTGGGGGCTCTGTGTAGACAAGGTCTTAGCTCATTGTGTTCGCTTTCCAACTGAAACTCCCAGGAGCATGCTGGAGAGAGGGACGGGGAGAGACTGGGGAGCAGGTGGGCTTTGCTGAATTTTTTCGCCCCATGTTTAGAGTGGAGGAAAGGCCTGCCTGAGCCAAGGCAGGGTTGTAAGAGGGGAGCTGGCTCACTGGAGAGCTGAGTCGTCTCTGGTGGCGTTTCTCGGGCCTAGTTTCCTTTTCTGTCTGCTCTATTGTTGCTTCTTGCTTTAAACTCGAATCACAAAATCCCTTTAAATGAAAAAGCTCCCTGTCTCCTGAGCTGTCCGCTGTAATTATCTCTTCAAAGGAGGGACTTAGGGATGCCTTAGTGTGGACTGGGCATCTAATTCTGCAGATTTAGTATATAAAATAATTAGACTCTCTGGTCCAGGCCCTGAGGGACTCGGCCCAGCAGGTAACTCGCTGAACGCAGGCAGCGGTCCAGAAATGCAGGTTAGAGTTCAGGTCTGCAGAGCAGTTCAAGGCTGGAGTCACATCTCGCTTAACAAGAGCAGAGGGGCCTGAGATGGGCAATGCAGCAGCCCTTTCTGGGTCACCTGCAGAAATAAACCCTCCTGGGCCCTGCTGGCCCTGGCCATCAGGCAGGGTCCACTGCTGGGGAACACAGAGAGAAAGGGAGGATCAGGATGCCCCTGCTTTGTGGCAGTGCACTTGCTTCAACTCACTGCCATGACAGGAACACAACATGGGGCAACTTCCTCCGAGGGGAGAAATACCCGTATCCTGTTGGCATCCCGCCATCCTTCCCCGGCATCAGGATCCATATGACTGGGGGAGATTCCCCAGGGAAGCACAGCATGAGCTGCCTCGCTGGGACTCAAAGATTCCTGCTGGTGCTCATGGCCGCCAGCGCTTACTGCTGGGTCATTTCTCTCAGTGGGGTGTTCAGACAGATTTGTGGCCTGAATTTCTGAGGTGCTGAGCCCAGCCCGTTGACTTCACTGCGACATGTAGGTACTTGGCGCCCCTGAAAATCAGGCTGTTGGAGAAGCAGATTGGGGAGGAAAAGCAGAGAGCTCTGGGGGGAGCCAAGGGAGCAAACGGGGCAACGTTGCCCTGGGACGCGAGCTCCCTGCGGTTACAAAGTGAGAAGGAAATAAAAATGGAGAGGGAAAAAAGGAGAAAGGAAGGAGGGGGGGGGGGACCTTATGAATGCTCCAGTGTGGCTTGGAGGCCTGGATACGTGGCTCGAATTCAAACCTGGGGCCGTGGCCCTCCAGGCACGAATGGTAAAGAGAGTCTGTGGAGGCCGAGTGAGAGCGCGAGCTCCCACTCCTCCTCCTCTAGGCCTCATTCCTCCTGTCCATTCTCATCTTCACAGCAGAGAGGCCTCTGCGAGTTTCTCTGCCTTATGCCATTTCCTTGGCTGGCCTGTTCGGAGACGCATGTTAGGGTCCTGCCCTAGGACACACACTCTTCCCAGCAGCCCCAGGGAATGGCCGAACACAGGCTCCCCAGGGTGGAAGAGGGGTGGCAAAGCACCCCCACTCTCACTGTGCTCCACCAAGAAGCATTTCTCAGTCATTTAAATGACACCCTAGAACAGGGATCGGCAACCTTCGGCACACGGCCCGTCAGGGAAAGCCGCTGGCGGGCCAGACCGGTTTGTTTACGAGCAGCGTCCGCAGGTTCGGCCGATCGCAGCTCCCACTGGTTTGCCGTTCCAGGCCAATGGGGGCTGCTGGAAGTGGCATGGGCCGAGGGACGTGCTGGCTTATGCTTACACTTCTCTACAGAGCACGTTTGCCCAGTCCCTGCAGAGCCGTGCTGCTGGCCAAAGCACCCAGCTGCCCCGGCTTTGCCTTTCTGAGGACAGGAGGGGGGAGGAAAGCAGGTGTGAGATGCTGGTGAATAAGTCCTGAGCCCTTGGAGCTGTGTAGAGCTGGCTGGACAATAGAGACCCGGACAGGTAATTAGTATCAGAAAGGAGATTTTACAGGATGAAGAATAAACAAAGGGAATCAATTATCTGATAGGAGGTTTCAGTCAAGAGTCACACAATGGGATATAAATTGCTGACTCCGGAGATCTGATGGAGCCCAGATAGCAACAAAGCAAGACAAATCCAATTCCGTCCCGGCTCATAATGGGCCTGCAGCCCCTGGCTCAGGACCAGCCTGGGGAAGGCTAAAGCGAAAGCATTGCTATGAATCAGCTGCAGCTTTGACTGGACCTGGCCAGCCAACATCATTACAGCACGGACCGATGCAGCGGCACTAGCGCTCCGGGGTCTTAGAGTGTGCCCCACTCAGAGACGGACACAGACAGGCATGTCATCTAAGAGCCATTGACATTAAACACAAGGGGGGGGCAATGAAAAAGGGGGCTGGAAGGGGAGCTGGGGGAGGGCTGAGGTATGGAACAGCCCTACCTGTTTGGGGAGCAGTAATATCGCTCTCTAGCAATGGCCCCAAGGATTAACTGTAAGCACGGTGTGTGAACACAGCCACTGGGGCAGACACTAGATGAGGCAATTGAATGTGACAGGGCCAGGGCTTGGGCATTACAGATGGCGTCTGCTCATCCTCCCTGCACTGGGCAGGACACTTACCAGCCCTCCAGAGGGGGGGAGATTCTGGGAATTTCATTTACTGAACATACTGGTTCCCTGCCATCTTCCACTCCCATTCACACTGCACAGCCTGTACCATGCTTGGAACCTGCCATCTTGCTAGACAAACAGCGCTGCCCATCCCTGCCAGGCCTCTGAAGACTTTGCAGAGAACACAGGCCAGCTGAAGCCAATGGATTTACCCCAAGGAGGGTTTTAGCCCATTCCCTGCAGTGACAACTGATCAGCCATTAATAACAGCTCTGATATTCACTGTGATGATATTACTCAAGAGGAAATCGTTGGGTGCTAATAGAAATGTAATTTAGCACTCCTGAGGAACCCGGTTGTAATTTAGTGCTAATTAATGTCCAGTTACTTAAAGTAAACAGATTGAATTTGGGACTGAATTATTTTCTATGCATTGAAATAGTTTCTGAACTAACATTGTCATGACTATCAAATTCCTGTATTCCCAGAGCCTGAAAGCCACAAGCCCCCAGACGTGGGTGTGTCTCCAGCCATAAGGAAAAACAACGAGGAGTTTATACACTGAAATGTAAACACAATATTTATATTCCAATTGATTTATTTTATAATTATATGGTAGAAATAAGAATGTAAGCAGTTGTTCAGTAGTAGTGCGCTGTGACACTTATGTATTTTTATGTCTGATTTTGTAAGCAAGTCATTTTAAAGTGAGGTGAAACTTGGGGGTGCACAAAACAAATCAGACCCTGAAAGGGGAAGAGTCGTCTGGAAAGGTGGAGAGCCCCTGCTCTAGGCACCTGTTACAAATGGATCAATGGTAGCACCTTATATTGTGGCCAAAGCAGTCTAGCATTTGTGGTCCCCATACCAGGGTGGAGGCAACGCCTACACATCTAACCCCTGGAGGGACCCTCATAGCAGCGATTCAGGATAGCTTGTGGCTTAAGGTTAGAGTCCAGAAGACCACAATTCAAATCTGAGCAAGGCGGGCTCTGCTCTTTATGCGGATGAATTGACTTGTGGGCAGAGAGTGGATCCTTCAGATAAGACCCTAAAATTCAAGTCCCTGTTCCCCCAGCATGGACAGCAAAGTTCCAGGGCGCTTTTCATAGGAGCAGGCCTTTTACCAAAACGCCCCTCTCCTCTCTGTTGTGCTCCTGGCTGCCAGCCTGCAGAGGTAGCTGCATTCGGCGGTGCTGTGCGAATACAGGGTGTGCAGGTCAGCGAAATACAAAGTCTAGCTTGTTACGTTCAGATTGGTAGTGTTGTAGGGGCCGGGGGCGGGGTGTTATTCTCTTGTTTCCTAGAGTGATAGGATACACCTGGGTGCACTGGGGGGGCAACAGCAACCTGCTCCCTAACCCGTGAGCCAATCAGACTCCACAGGAATTCTGGGACCCAACCAAGATAATGTTCCTGACAAGCTCTGTCAGCAGCGCTCAGACTGAGCAGCACCTCCGCCTCCTTCCCCAGGCTGTGAAATCAAGGCAGCCGCTTGCAGGCCCTGTGAGACGCTACTCGGCACAGGGGGGGGGGGGTGATAGACTCTGGCCCCAAGCGTGCGCTGGCATGGGAAGGACCTGGCACGCTTGGGGGGAGCAGAGCATGAGTTTGGTGGCGACAGAGCCGAGGAGGTGAGTGACCTGTGGGGTCAGAAGGCGACAGGAAGCGCACTGCTCTGCCAGTCCTTTGGGCTGCGAGGCTTTCGAGGCAGAACTGGGTAACTGTGGCGGCCTTTCCAGGCACTTTCCTAGGCAGAGGCAAAGGGTGTCCAGCTCTGAGGTATAAAACACAGGACATGGGGGTGGGCAATCTGGACTGGAGGGGGAAGGCTCTTCTCAGTGCCGCTTGCTCCCGCCACGCCCCCCACGTTCTACCCTTTAAAATGGCAACGCCTGGAGACGAAAGCGCCGAGCCACTGATGGGACCTATGTACTTGGGCCTGGCCCCACTTTCCCCCCCTGAGCCTCGATGGGCTCCACACCCCCTCCTCTACCCAGGCCTGAGGAGAATGTCCAGGTGTCCTCAGCCCTGGCTCCCTGCACAGGCAGCAGCGCCCCACCCTGTTCCCTCCAGCCCCAGGGCACAGACTTGGAGGGGACGAAGCCAAGGGTGGCCCCTTGTACAAAGGGGAAACCCGGAAGGGAAGGCAGGCCACGTGCCTGGGAATGGGAGGAACAAGAACCAGAACTTTTAATGTCCCAGGAAGACACGCAGCTGCAAAAGTTATTACAGATCATAAAATCTTCTAGTTTGATAAAAAAACAAATAGTCCAGTTGCTGTGATATAGAGAGAAGAATACAATACAAGGACCAGCAATCCCTAAAGAGAGGAGATTGCAACCCTAGAGCTCCCGGCAGGAGAAGAAATAAATGAAATTTAAAATACTCCTGGCACTAGCATGGCCCTTCCCTGCTAAGACTCTATCATGTGTGACTCCCCACCAATCTCCTCTCGGTGCACGTTGGCTGTTTCATTGCTGAGCTGTTTGGAGCAGGGACCTTCTCTCCTGCATGTCTGCAGAGTGTCTAGCGTGCCGTTAGCACTAAATAAATAATAATAGCTGAAGATGAGGATTAGCTGTTGAGATTTATGCAAAGGAAGCCTCCAGGGCCTGAAGCAAAACAAAGGTTTAGTGCAAGGATGCTGGGATGAGTCACATTTTACTCCATCCTTATTACAGGATGTTCTCATTGAACATTTCAAAGGAAACCTTCTTTGCCTGTAAACACTGAACCTGGGTGCCTGTGACTGGTGACTGTACACAGAGGTCTATCAAAGAAATGCTAAGTACTGTTGGATTTGAGAGCGCCAGAGAATAACTGAGTGTGCGTGGAAATGGAAATGTCGGCTTTTGAAAAAAAGAGAGAGGCTGAGATTTGACTTGATGTTTCTCTGAAAAATTCACAAAGAACAAAAGGTGAACGGGCCAAGGGGAGAAAACCAGAAATTTTGGCAAAAGCAAACCCAGGCCCGAGAAACACACAGGCCAGAGATCTGAGCAGCTGTTCAGCCACCTGCCTTCACATCTGTCCAGGGATCTCAGTGGGGCCAGAGAATCACGGCCCAGACCAACGTAGGGGTCAGTCCCATAGAGTTAAACAATTTCCTGGAGTTAAACTATCACTTCAAACTGCAGAAGCATCGCAAATATCAACAGCCCTCTGCAAGGGCTTCCTCTCCCCTTCTGCACAGAAGAGCCTGAAAGCAATGCTCCCAGAAACACAGCCAAGACAGAATCACAGTCACCCCGCAGAACAATGGCCGAGCTGAACCACGCACCACTCCTTCTTCTGGCCGCGCTGTGATTCACAGACCTGTCAGGGAGGGGCCTTTCCCGGGTTTCTGGATCACTTGTTCAGACCCGTATTCTTGCTCTTTGGCAGAAGGCCCCACCGCCAGCTCCTAAGATCAGAGCAAACTGCTCACAGGCAGCCTGGGGAACGTTCTGCTGGATGCGCGTGTTGTTCCTTGGGGAGAACCACCCGTTTGCCCTGACACTGCGGGTCTTCCGTGCAGGTGTGGTGCCTTCCCTGCCTACTCCCCGGTACCCTGCCCTCCTGCTCTGGCCGGCAGGCTGGGTGTGTGCTGGCTGAGGGCTTGAGTCCCCCGGAATGCTCTGGGCTGGGGGTTTAGAGGAGCTGTGGGTGGAATGGAGGGTTTGCTGGGAGAGGCTGGATTACTAAAGCTCTTCTACACGGACCCCGGGAGCAGCTCCTGCAGCTCATTAATGACACCAAACATCAGCCAATTTCACAGACTGACACCTGCTCCCAACGACTCCTGCCCGGACACTTTGGGTGGCAGGGACCCCGCCCTCAGCTCCATGGAACAGCCTCCCCCAGTGGGGATTTGTTCTCCTGTTTCCTAGTCTCCTCTCAAGCCCCCTCCCCTCCACAGGGCACCCCAGCTGACACAAAGAACATCACAAGCAGCATCGGGGCTGCAATGAGGGGAAGGCAAGTCCGTGGGGTGTAGGAGAGCTGCAGGAAAGGGAAACAACTCCGGAGGGGTGTAACTACCCCCGCCGTGGGTCAGCCGCAGAGTCTGAACCAGGACTTCCAGCATCCAGGCACACACCTCCCCCAGTTCAGCTAAAGGAGAGACTCTGTCAGCTGGCAGCAGTGGAAGGCTGCTATCCGCCATGTAGATGAGCCACGAGAGGGGGATATAATGCTGCGCACCTTACAAGTGTGGTACATGTGCACTGCCATAAGTGAAGACAAATCCTTGGGGAGTGTGTGGTGTGTGTGTGTGTGTGTGTGTGTGTGTGTGTGTGTGTGTGTGTGTGTGTGTGTGTGTGTGTGTGTGTGGAATTAAGGGGAGATGACGGGTTGTTGTACAAGCTGTCAGCCTGGCTGTAAGGATGAGGAATGATACATAATACCAGCCTTGTTATTAGACAGTTACCAGTATATTACAGCTCTTCTTCCATTAGAAAACCTATTGAGTGTGAGTTATAAGAACAATTAATCCAGTAACGGCAGCGCCTCAGACTGAATGCCATTAAATGTTTCAGCCCTCTCATTTACCTGCAATGACCTTTGTTCACCATTACCCATGGCAACACCTTCATGCACCCATCCCAGATCTCTACTGAGACCCTTCATTGGTTCCCAGCTGCAGAGACTCCATTGCTGACCCATTGAGCTGCCTCTCAGAATCAGTATTTGCTGCGCTGTCTTTCTAGAGCACCGGCTCTCTCCCCCTCTGGCTGAACGCCTGCTTGGGGCACTTCGGGAGTGTCTGGCAGAAGAGTGTGCTGAACTACCCAGTGGGGCTGAATGTCCCTGCTGTAGCAGGCAGAGCTCCAACCTTCCTAGCACTGGGGGGTTTATCTCCCAAGCTCACTAATGTTGTTTAATGCAAAATTATTTTTAATTTAATTCCTATCCTGGGCTAGGCTCTGGGATGCCCTGGCTGTTATGGGCCACAATAAGCAGCTGCCTTGCATCACCAGAGTCTCAGTGCTGCATCTGGCCCTGGCTTTGCATGTGGGAAGGCTCTTTGCCAGTTGGGACAAGAAGGTGTGGCCAAGCCAAGCCAAGCCAGAAACCCACAACTGGGACACGTTTTTAATAAAGGCTTTTTCATATGAAAATAACCAGTGGCTGCTTTTTAGACTTTCTGCCTCTAGGAATGTGCTGCTGCAAGTCTCAGGACTCATCTGGTGCAACTTAGAAGATCCCTCTGAGACAGTTCTCATCCTGCAAAGCTACATCTAAGGGTAGCTTTCAGCTCAGCCACTGGGAGATGATCCAGTTTTTTAGACTCAGTAAAAAGCTGATAATTAACGAGTCTCTTTCTTCACTGGAAACAGATGTCGAGGAGGTTAGCGGAAAAGCGAGAACTGAACTGCGGCTCTTTGCAGCCCCGCAAAGGTCAGAGATGGGGCGGGGGGAGGCGCACCCACCCCTCGGCAGCAATCTTTGTTGGTGCAGCCAATCACAATAATTTAGTCTTTCCTCCCTCTGAGATATGAGAGCGTTTTCGGCTTTGAACATCTGAAAGTGAAGGGGAGAGAGGAGCTTCAGATTAATGTGTTGGATCCAGGAAAAGCTCCCTGTCCGTCCTTGATCCGCCAAACCTGAGTGAAGGTGCCATTGAGTCCGGGATGCAGAACTGCCCACGGCGCCGGTCTCTGGGCCCAGAGGGCCATGTGCCTCTCTGTGGGCCCCTCCAGAGGGCTGAGCTCCTTCCTATTGATTCTGCTGATCCCCAGCTAGAAGGTTTTCCAGAGGTTTTTCCTTGTGTTTGTTTTTTGTATCTGGTGTTTGATTCTGTTACGAGGAGGGATCTTTCTAGGGTTAGCTTTCCTGGTCTTCTGAGCTAGGCCCTGAGTAGATTATAAGGTGGACAGGTGGGATCTGAAAAGATGCTGCTCATCCCTTTCAATGGTTCAGTTCAGTGATGTAACAACCAGCTCAGCCAGGGCCTTTCATAGCACCAAACGGAGACAACGAATCTGGTTCCCTAACGAGACGAGGTGGGTGATGCAGTCACCTCCCCTGCTCTCTTTGCATGGGTGCAGTATTCAGAAATCATCATCTTCCTCTCCAAAGCCCTCCCTGCTCTGCAGAGACCCCCTGGGAGGCAGGGCCGTGCTACGCCCCATTGAATGAGCAGGGAGATGGAGGCAGAACGGTCGGGTGTTACTGCCCACACGCCTCGGGTAGCTGTTTAACCTGACCATTAGCTCGAGTCCATGACAAATGTTTGTGTGATGAGGTGGGCGATAGGCACCGTTGTGCCTGTCTCTCTGTCTAGGCACTCCATGGCATCTGCATGCCCACTCTGCTCTCTCCTGCCACCTCCTATTGCCATTGCCAGGTCCCTGGGTAGAGAAGAGGGCTGGCTCCGGTCAGGCAGAACTGGCACATGCAAATGGCTGAGCAGGGTCATCAACATATTCCTAAACAATAAGGCCTGAGACTGACAGTCCGCAAACGAGGAAATTAGAGTTCTATTTTTCAAAAGGCTCCTGGTGGCTTTACAATGAATTCACTGATAGAAAAACAGAGCAAACCCAGAAGGAGCAAATTCAATGGCTTTCAATTCATGAAGCCACAGGGCTTTGAACAGCCCAGATCCCTGTGGCTGACAAACATCTCGTTCCCGTTCTCTCTTTCTGAATGGCTGTCTCTAAACCAGCAAAGGAGCAATGTTTCTTTGAAATAAGAAGCCTTCCCTGCTCCCGCAGCCCCGCCTGTGTGCCGAGGGGTGGAGAAGGCCTCGGACAGGAACAGAAGGGAGCACAAGGGAGGCACTGCAGGGTTTGTCTCACCTCTGCTCCTGCTACTTGCAGCCGCTCCTTCTAGAGCTGGCAAAACTCCTGCCCTCGTCACACAGAGCTCTGCAACGCCAGGCACCCCTCAGCCACCCAGAGACTTCCGTGCAGCCTGGGAGAGTTGTCCCCATGCAGACAGACAGCACATGGCCCAGGCACCACTCGAATCCCACAAACCATCTCCAAATACAGCTCATGAAAGAGAAGTCATGCACACGCCTTGTGCTGGCCCTATGCAGAGGGCCAAATTTCACTTCCTTATACTGTAGCAAGAGCTCCAGCAACTAACGCAACTGATAATGTCAATATCCACCAAGCAGCAGGTGCAGCCACCAGTCAGTTCCCAAATTTGGCAGCAGAGGACATTAGAGAGGAAGGAGACTTAGGAATTTACCCAAAGCCACTGCCTGTGGGTAGTTTGGTATAAGGAAAGGAACAGTGAATGTGGCCAAGAGATGGGGTATCCAGAGCACGCCGTTACTTTCAGAAACCATGTAGATTTCCCTTTGTATTTCAGAGATTTTCTTGCAGATCCCCCTGGGTCCGGAGCAGGGCTTCAGGGATCACCTCCTGAGGGCTTTTTCCTGGGGTAGCAGGTTTCTGACTCTTGCTGTGGGGGGAGCCTGGAGAGTCAGTGCAGCTGCACAGGGTGAGGGGCTGAATATGCTGCCCCCACCCCAGCCCTCTGTAGGGGGCTGCTGTTTGTGCAAGTTACTGAAGGACACGCTGCGTGTGAGTAGAACACCATTGCTGGGGCCAGCCAACCCTGTACAGGCCGATCCCCAGGAGCTGTGCTGCCATGGATCCCTAGCTGGGCATGAGCATCACAGGGCAGGCTGGAGCCACATGCACATTAACACAACCCAGGAGCAACATATGCCAGGTTGTCCAGTGGGGATCAAGAGTAGCTTGGCTCCCTTCAACCCCCACCAGATGCACCCAGTCACCAGGAGTGGGGTCTTCTCAGAGGTGGGCAGGAGAAACGGACCAAGGGCGCCTGTTCTCTCTCATCTCTCCTGCTGGGCTTCCACTGGCTAGCAGAGGAGGGAGCCTGTGGGCTTTTGGCCCTTCAATGAGAGGAAATCGGTAGGTTTGGCCTGATAGAATAACTAGCTGCACATGAAACGGCCCATCCTAGTCTGCATTGTGGGGAGAGCTCAGAGCCTGCAGCCCTAGGCAAAGCATGAGCATCACCCTCTCTGCCATCAGCTGCTGGCTTCTTGGGGGATAATGACTGAGGCACACCAGCCAAGCAAGAGCAGACGGTGCTGCTGCTGACGGTGCCCATGCTGGGAGCCGAGCAGACCGGGACCCAGCACCATACAAGGAGCAGGAGCACACACAGAGACCAGCTGCTTGCCACAGTGGAACCAGTTCAGAGGGACCAATTGTGTTCTTGAGATACCAGCCAAACTGAGGGATCGATGGTGTTGAAAGCAGCCAGTAAATCCAGGATGCAAACTTCCAGGGGGAGGAGATTGTTGCCTATTTTAACAACAGCTTTTCCAGGGCTGTGCAAGGATGAGCAAGAGCCACACTGGGGTTTTTCCGTCCAGGCAAGTTCAAGGGTGATTGGTGCCTCAAGCTTTCAGCATCTCTAGGCTCATTTCAAGCCTCCTTTTCACTCCAAAGTGCGCTCTAAGGAGAAAGGTGGGGTAAAAGCAGTCTGCTGCGCTAGGCACAGTCACCCTGGCAGTCAATGACTGTGAGATTAGCAGGGGCCCTTAGGTGCTCTCAGCGCAGGGTCTCCAGTCTGGGAATCCCTGACCGGCTGTTCAGTGTGACCCAGAGTGTCAGAAGGGCCCCATCACTCCAAGGTCAGGGGCTGATGCTGCTGGAGGCACAGGGAGTTTTGCCTAAGTACTAAGGACATCAGGACTGACCCTAAGCAGCTTCTCAGGCAACTGCACCAGTGTAACCAGACGAAGGCCTCAGCTCCACCAGCCAGCGCCTCCTGGCCCCTGCTGATTGGTCCGTGTTCTGCCCCACCATGCAGGGTGGCTGCTCAGACATTATGAGGCTGGAGTTTGGAGCAGCCCAAATCCATTGCCAACTAGAGTCTGCTCTGCTGAGTGGCAGATGGGCAGGGAAGTGGCACTGGGGCTCAGCACAGACAGAGGCTTATCATTAAAGAGGGGAGAGGACGTTCACAGCAACAGCCACTAGAGTCTTGAAATATCAGTTCTGGGGTGTGTGGCCCCGGCATAACGGTACCAAGGCAAAGAGTGGTCACCTGTGATCTGATGCTCAGACTGTCCCAGCATGGTAAAGCTGAGCTCTCCGAATCCCAGCACGGCTGGAGGTCTGTTGGTTCTCAACACTTTACAGTGGAAATTCCCAACTAGTTCTATTGCTCAGCACAGCAAGGCAGCTTGTGAGCCGTCTCCTCCTAAGGAAAGATACACGGTCATTTCCACCACCTCGTGCCCTAAGCAATGTCCCTGGTGTGGCATCAAGGCCATGAGGAGCATGCCGTGTGCCAGCACACTGAACTCAGAGCACATTCACAGGGAAAAGGTAAGCTGCAATTTTCCACCAAAGGCTGATCGTAGGAAACTGCATTTCACAAAAGGCCCTGGATTCTCCCCAGAGGGTTGTTCCGTATACTTCCCAGCAGCTACCGCAATCATGAACAGTCCCAGCCCACAAGGCAAAAGTGCTTCCTCTCTGTTGCTGTCCATGGTGCTGTATTTTTGGCCAGGACTTTGACGTTAGCCCCAGTGGCTTTGAGGTTGCATGAAATCACTTGCCCAATCTCACCCTTTACCTAGACATGTGCAAAATAGCATCTGATCCTGAGTCACTGCTACAGGCTTCTTTGTACTCGGTTCTAAAACAGGGACATTAATTTCCCCCCCACTTTGGTTAAAATATTATGTTTCGGACTGAGAACTCATGTTTGAGCCTTTGAGTCCAGAGGTCTGTGATGGAAAAGCTGACCCACCTTAAGTATAATCGTGCAAACCACCATTATTATAATTCTGATGCCCAATTATATGTAATTTGAACAAAGGAGTTTGCATGGCTTTGATTTGCTCCTCTTGTATTCCTGGCTGGTTTTATTAAAACCAGTTAGAGAGATTTGCAGCAGTTCTGTTTGAAGCACAGTCATTAGGATTTGCATTTTCAGTGGGGTCAGAAATAATTTCAAAGGGGCTTGCTTTTGTTTTACAGTAGGATCTGTGAATCATGGGCCATACTTTCCCACCAGATCTATTTCCAGACTTGATCTTGTTATGGCTCCAGTTGTGTTGTCCTTATTCTGCTCTGCTACCATAATGAAAAGCAATGTAAATGGTCTGAATCTAGGCCACTAAAGACCTATGGAAGATCATGGTAATGTGTGTGTCTGAACACCAACTACCTGGTTTCTGTTTCTGTGTCACAGAGCAGAACCCTGTGGTTTCTTTGCAGGATGGGCTCCTTATGGTACCATCACAAAGCCGGTTATCAGACGGCATCCCTGGGAAATGTTTGTAATGCAAGGTCCCCAGTACAAGTCAGAGGGTGGGATGTGGTTGCAGTGTGTTGGAGCCCTAAGTACCCACAAGCCTGGGCCAGGGCTTGGCCAGACAGCACTGAAGAGACGGCTTCTAGAAGTTAAACGGCAGCTTGAACAGCTCAATCGCTGTTTCACTGGGGCTCTCACACTGGTTGGGACCAGCTATTTGGATAATCTGGTGCCTGCTCAGCCCAGCCCACCTGCAATGCCAGCGCTTCATCTGATACCAAGATGTGCTTCCTGACACTTTCTTATGTTCGTCCCTTTAACTGCCAGCCCCTCTGAAGATCCCTATAGCTGGCCCAGGGCAGGGCAGGGAGATGCTAGCAGGCTGTCTTTCTGGGGGAATAGGAGCAGCAGAGGCAGTGGAAAGAGGAAAACTGAAATAACTTTCCACCATCAGTCACTCATGTTTCAGTGGATTCACTTTGACTGCTGCATTCACAGCCGGTGACACTTTTCAGGGTTATCTGGGGTGTCCAGGGTGAATTGCTGCCACCTGCTCACAGCGGAAGGGAGCCCTGTCTGTGCCCACCTGGGACAACGCTCCTCAGTTACCAGCTGCTGGCAACCCAGGCGCCCCACTCCAGGCCCTGTGAACCTCATTTGTTTCCAGTGCAGGCTAGCACTTTACACACCCCACTTCCTTACACAAGTGCCCAGTCCCCTATCTTTTGGAACCCTACAATCTGCTGCCTCCATGGAGACAGTGCACCACAGTTCCCTGGTTCCATCTCAGTTCAACACTCTCCTAAGCATGAGGCATGTAGACAGGTTCCTAGTAGAACCAGACTGAAGTGCATTTAACAGAGCCTGAGGTAAAGATAAAAGAAAAACATAACATGCAGTCTAGAGCCTGTCCATATGAACAAGGGACTTTCCTGGCTAATAAGGTATTTCTCACCCAATGGTTAATTCTTGCAGCTGGGATCCACTTTTCAGGAGACGCTCACGCTGACAGAGCATCCCCCTCCTGTAATGGATAAGCTACATGATCAAATCTTCTGCTCTTATCCGACCCTGGGCTCTTGTCTCCTAGCTGAGAGGGCCCTTTCTTCCAGAAATTCTCTTGGTTGTTGGTTTTTGTAAATCTCCAGCCTGCCTCTTCTCCAGACAGTAACACAGGCTGTCTCCATGGGTGCCCCTTGGTCTCAGGTTGATTGCATCAGTCTCCAGCTCGCCCAGCTCAGGTTTAGGTTTTACTCCCAACAGGTCTGGAGTACAATATCGACGTGTTACATAACTCTAAAGCTGTTTCCCATACAAACATTTCACAATTACCATGACAATTAGCTAGACCGTAGTTTCCTGGCAGAGACCACACATGGCTCCCTTGGGTGTAATATTGAGAAAACGATTGGACACAGGTAAAATATACCTGTCAGGACATGCCTGGGCATGTCTGTGTCACACAGCTCTGTTGCGTTTGCTTTCTGCAGTGAGTCTAATCAATGAACTGCCTGGCCAGAAGGTCACTGAAACAGAGACTGTTAAGTGACTATTGTAAAATATGATGCTGTACGTATTTATCTACTCCTGACAGTGCCCACAATGTACCAGACAATGATCTCATGGAGAGGGAATTTTGAATTCTTAGTCATGAACATTCACACCAGGGAACTGATGCTAAGAAGCTATGCTCATCAATCAGGGAACAGAAACATATCAGGTGATCTGTGTCAAATCAAGATATATTGAGAACTGCTTGAAAATGAGCTACAGACGAAGAGTTTTTAGTGGAAATTATTGAGCAAAAAATTGTGAATTCTGAATCCATTTGAGAAAATTGCAATTTGGAGGACTGTGACTTCAAGGAGGAGACATTTGGAAAATAAATGATTTGTTAAAAATAGTTCCCTTAATTTCAGAAATCGCTCTCCGTTCCAAACTTTGAATTGAATGTGACCCTAATCTTGATACAATTTTATAATCTGTCACTTGAGTCTCACACTGTGGAGCTGGTGGGCTGAGCTTTTCACAGTTGCGTAGGGGATTTGGACACACAATTCCATAGGATTAACAGGAGCATTGTGCCTAAATCCCTTTGTCAGCTTTGGAAGTGGCAGCCAAGGTCTCTCTTGTGTTTTGGATTTTCTTCCATTTTACAGTGGTTCCCCTGTTTATTGTTGGGGAAGGAGCTTCCGCATTTTGCATTTGATCCTTTGCATCAACTCACCATTTAAAATTAATTATAATAAGTTCTAACTTTATTAGCTCCCGAATCACTCAAAAGCAAGTGTCTGTTAACAACAATCACACTGAGGTGACTCACTCACGGCAGACAACTCCGGTGGATTTCCTTGGGGTGAATGTTCCTTTGGCTTCTCTTCATTAGACAATCACAGAGGCAAGGTGCATAACATACTAATGAAGAAGGACACTTAGGCGATAGCTCCACTACTCAATAAGCACAAGCAGCTCCACAATTAGCCCTCAGTCACAGGAGCGGGGTTGTGGGGAGGTCGTGCAGAATGAATCTTTTTATTTTTAGTTGATAAAAGCTGGTAACAGACTTTGCAGCAATTTATTCCAGCTGGGGCTAATTCCTGACTCCATTCTCGCCCCAGGACTCAGCACTTGGGCAGACTCTAAATAAGGTGCCAGCATAGTGTGTCCGACTCCATTAAGTCTCCTCAGTAATTACACAGGGTTCACTGTGCAATAGGATGCTGGTTTGCGTCTTGAGGCTGTGGAGTTTCTATACCCAGAGCGGCTGTGCCTGCATATTTGAGCTGGCTGGGGAACCTCTAAAGGAAGCAGAATCCTCTTTAGGGCCCTGCCTGCCCCCAGGGAAGGTCCCACAGAGCCTGGCTGCCTGTCCACCTCCTCTCCAATGTCCGGCGTGATCTGCATTCCCAGAGGGAGCGAGATGATCTGTGCTCCCGTCTCAGCCCGGGGATGTCTCTGGGGTGGGTCACTGTCCTTTCCAGTCTGATTCTGCTGTTTCTGGGAGGAAACCGCATCCCACCCAAGCATGAATTTCATCCTCTGAGCCCCTAGCCAGGGCCTGAACTGCACGGTGTGAAATATCCGCTGCTGCCATGTGCCGGACCGAGCCTCGCAGCTGCTCAGTCCATGCAAGGAGGGGCACACTGAACCAGTGCAACCAGAATGGCCGGAAGGAGTCGATACAAACTCTCACTGCAGGGGCAGATCAAGATTTTACATAACACTGAGATCAGAAAAACTCCGATTTCCTTGGAAGAAGAATTAGCGTCACTTTGCCCAGAATGCTATGTCCATATTAACAAGAGACGGGGTCATTCAGTGAGTAGGACTCTGGACTGGGACTCAGGAGATCTGGGGTCTATTCCCAGCTCTGCCCTGACATGCTGCGTGATCCCGTCCACATGCCATGCTTCTCTTTCCTCTCCCTCCTTTTGTCAATTCTGAGCATGAGCCCTTTCTCTCAATGCTACCCACGGGCCCTGTTCTCTGCTGAGCCCCCCGGGGCTATTGCAATGCACACATGCAGAAGAACAGAGTTAAGGAGACCCTGGGAACCTTAACCCAGGAAATACAGATTTAGTTTAAGGTCTCAAGTGTGACACTGGCTTAGCCCCCAGGTTTGCAGTCTGCGCTATCTTCCATTTTCAGTGCTGCATGGCTGTGTCCTAGCTGCTGCAGCAGTCAGCACTGCGGGGATGGCAAGTTCATCCATCACAAGGCATCCATCGGCCCAGCCGTCATTAGCCGCCCATCAGCACAGCTGCCCACGGTCTGCAGGAACCGTCTCTGTTCTATTTATTCCTGAATTTGTCAGAGGTGGCTCTCACAACCCCAGGCACACATGCGTAATGATCCAAGCTACCTCAGTGGAAACAATGCAAATGGCCCCGAATTCAGCAAAGCATTTAAACACGTGTTTAATTTCCATTGACTTCCGTGCTATTTGCTGAATTGGGGCCAGAGAGCTCAAAAGCAAATAGGAATTGGAGAAATCTCAGCCACTCCAGAGGCTTTCACCTGACTAAATAGACAAACCTTGCAACAGGCACTGAAGGTCAAAGCAACAAAGCGCCGACCATAAAGAGGAAGGGCTTGTCTATGTGGGAAGGTGTTAGCAGTTATATGGAGAGAGGCATATGGGCACAGCCCCTGTCCCCCACCCCCTGGACTCTCTTACGCTAGTATCAGAGTGGTTTTTCAGTTAGCTTGAACCCCCACCCAAGTGACAGAAGCTAAACCAAAAAGGGCCCCATTTGCCCCAGAATAAGGGCTTCCCCATGGGGTACCTAGGGTGTAACCAGCACAATTTGAATTTACACCTTAGTTTATACTGAAAAGTGCCATGTGTCGCTCTCTGGGGGCGTCAGGGGGGCAGCCTGGCGGCCCTGCTCGGCACTGCCATGTGTCGCTCTCTGGGGGCGTCAGGGGGGCAGCTCAGTCAGCCCCTGGTGAGGAGAGGGCCCCTGGCCCAGCGGTAACCCCTCTCGGCGATGGCAGGACTGCACTGGTCGCTCTAGGATCGCTGCCTCGGGGCGCAGGGCATGTGAGGTGCATCAGGCGCCAGGGGCTCTGGCTGACATGAAGATCCCCTTCTCCATGACCGTGGCCAGCAGTGTTCCTTAGGGCTGCAGCCCGGTGCAGAAACAACCCCGCTAGCCCAGCTGAGCTGCCTGCAGACGCCACGCAGCCCCCCCTGCTGCACGCCAATGGATGCTGCCTTATTGGTCACCTGATCTCTGCTACGCACTGAGGCTGGGTACCCAGAGGAGCCCCAAGGAGCCTGGCAGCCGCGTGCTATCGAAGAGGGGCCATGTCTGTTGTGTCTGCAGCACCCAGCCCAGTGGAGCCTGAGCCGTGCTGGGCCCCAGCACTAGCGCAGTGAGTGCCTGATGCCCTCTGGCTCCCTTTGAGACGTTCAGCCTAAATCCAGCACCCCCAGCAGAGCCCCCAGAGCCTGTTGCCTTTGGCTCTGCTCCTGCCCCGGTTGCAGCCAGGGTCAGAGCTCTGTCTGGTTTCAGTGCGAGCGGACTGAGCTCTTTGTCTGGGTTAGTGCAACCCAGCTCCTCGCCGCTCAGCCTCTGCCCCTGCCTCCTTCGCTGGCAGTCCCGGCCCCTCCTTTCCGTTTCTGCCGTTAAAAACTTGCAGCCAATTAGGAGGAGAGTCGGGGGGGAGTCCTGGGCTCTGGAAGGCACTGTAATAAGCCCTGATTATAATGTCATGTTTGCTTCCCACGGTGAGATTGCTACAGAGCTTTGCAAAAATATTGCTTAAATAAACAGAACGAGAGGAAACGCTAGCGAGTGTCCAATCTGCATTATAATTTGGGAGAAGAATAACAATGGCAGAAACAACCCTTTCCCATCCGCAGCTGCGGTTTGCGCCAGCTGTATTTGAGGGGATGTCTGCACTGCAGTGTAAGCCCACCATTCAAACTCCGGCTCAAGCCTACACACAAATCGCACTAACCCAGGGCCACACAGGAGTGGAGGGTCCAAGCCTGAGTCAAGGCCCGGCCCAGGGTCCAAGCCCTATTGCTTTGCATTGTAGACGCAGCCCCACTGGACACCTGCCTTGGGAGTCCGCCAAAGGTATCCCACAATTCCATGGGCCGACTGCCTTTGTCCTCTGGGCAGTCGAGTTTTCCCACACTGCACCACGAACAAAGGGCTAGAGAGGCTGCTAGGAGGTCTGGGATATGGGTGGTTGGACTCAATCCATGCAATGCAGTGTAGATGCCGGAGCCCCAGGTTGGGAACCAGGGTTCAATTATTCCTAACCTGGGGTTACAAATGAGTGCAGACACGCAAGCCCTAGCTTAACAAACTCAAGGTCTGCTAACTCGAGTTCTACTGACCCTGAGCTGACATTGCAGCATTGGCCTACCCTGAGAAGCTACGCGCCATCCATACCAGGAGCCTTCTCCGGAAATCTGTGAATGTTTCCTTAAAAGAAAACTAAAATGGACTATTCTTGCCCATATTGCCATTTCTGTGGTAATAAAGCATCAGGGAGGGTCTTACTGGCCCAGACGCTTTCTGCTTGGTAGAATGCTGCAAATTTGGAGGAAAAAATAAGGATTTAGCCCCCTTAAGGGTCACTATCAAGAGACCAAGTTAAAATTCTCCGTCCAATTCAGGGGTTTTCAAAGGCCTTTGCAATAACAATTGGCCTCATTTTCAGAAGTGCTGAGCACCCACAAGTCTCACTGAAGACAGTAGAAGCTACAGGTGCTCAGAACCGTCTGAAAACCAGGGTCCGTCTGTGTGAGCATTGCCTCTAGTGCCCATCCCTGGAGAACCAGCTGGTCTTCCTCTCTCGCTCCAAAGGGATCTCAAAGCAGGTCCATAAATACAGGAAAGTGTCACCACTGAAATGCAGCCACCTCAGGGTGAAGGGGGCAGCTCACAGCAGTGAGGAGAGGAAAAACATTGGCCAGGGACCCGGGGTCAGAGCCAGACTGTTACGCAAAGTGCCCTGGGATCCCGTGTCCGGACTGTGGGCAGGCAGGAGTTTGGGGTTGAAAATACCGTTTATTGTTGTTATTTTTCACTAGCGCAAACACTTCATTGCGAATGCCACCAGCCAGGGTGGTGCCAGCCATTCCCACTGCCAGCAGAGGCTGCCCTCGGGGAAAGAGGCAGGACCAGACCGGACAGTCACCGTGATTCTGAGATTAACTTGCGCTCAGGGTAAATTCTGCGACCCACATTGTGCCTTCGGGGCTAACTGTGGCACTACATAAACCAAACCCACAGTGCAAAGCCTGACTGGGTCCTGTGAGACGCTCCGTCTGGTGGGACTGTGACCTCAGAGGCAGCTCTCCCCTCCGCCTGCTTCCCCTTCTCTCCTGCTGCCCTAGGAAAAGCCCATTGCCGGGTGGTGGGAGAGAGACCCCAATGCAGGTGAGCCACCCCGTGACAGCCCTGGCTCACGTGGACTGGGCAGCAGTTACGGAGATACCGGGGACACGAACACGTCTTTACAAACTGCGACTCTCTCTTTCGCCCCGTTGGGCCCCTCTGGGTAGGGCTACCCTGCAGTTCAACCCCCGCGGCCGGCCTGCGCCAGCTGACTCGGGCTCACAGAGCTCAGCCTGCAGGGCTGTAAAACCCTGGTGTAGACATTCAAGCCTGGGCTCTGAGACCCGGCGAGGGGAGAGGATCCCAGAGCTCGGGCTCCAGCCCAGGCCCAAACACCTACCCTGCAATTTTCCAGCCCCTTTGCCGGAGCCCCAGTCAGCTGGCACAGGCCAGCCGCGGGGGGTTCATTGCAGTGTAGACGCACCCTCAGAGGCCTCAGCAGCCTTGGTCTCCTCCCCTCCACTCTGCAACTGCGTCTCGCTCCACCTCCAGCCCCAGCATCTCTCCCCAGTCGCAGGAAGCAGCTGGGTGGAGAATAGGTGGCATGAGGCCTAAGTGATGGCATTTCCCAGTCACTAACAGACGCCTAATGATTCCATTTCCTGGCAGGAGGATGTTCCCCTCGCAGCTGACACCTCCTATGCAAAGCTGCAGCCGAACGCGATTGCAAACGACCCAGGTAATAAAGGCCAGGCTGGGCCGTAATGGAAATGCCAGCTCAGCCCAGGCTGCAGGGGGGCGGCAGGCACAAGCCTAATGACGATGTGACATATCATATTTCCAGTGTAATTTCCATGGCAGCAAGAGTAATTACATGGCAAAGGCTGAACAAAACCCATTCAGACTGATTAGAGCCTGTCCAGGAGCAAGGCACCGGGGAGCAGGACGGGGCTAGATTGGATTTTACCAGTAGGAGGGAACACAGCTTTCAGCGGACACCAGCCATGGAAGAGTCCAGCATCTTCCTGGCTAGTTAGCGTCTGTCACCGTAAGCCATGGAAGCTGGGATCGTACCGCTGGTTCTTGAAGGAAATGGGGCTTGTCAGGATGCTGAGCGTGGGCAGCGGACATGGAGGTGTTGTGTGGTTGCTCGGGAAGCAGGCAGCATTGTTCAGTGGTCAGACCTAGGAGGGAGTCGGGACTTCTGTCAGCCATCTCTGACACTGACTCATTGCGTGACCTTGGGCAATTCATTTCACTGCTCCGTGCCTCAGAGTCCCCATCTGTGCAAAGCAGGTGCAGATACTGACCCAGCTCACAGGGGCCTGAGGTCGAGGTCCCTGGGCAGGTGGTGGTATTATTTATTGTTAGCACTCTGGTTTGTTTCTTGTAGGGTCTCTCATCCTCACTGGGCAGCACACACATTATTATTCTGGTAGGGTTGCTCTGCTCTCCACCAGAGACCTCTCGCCCTGGTTTTCCTGTCATCCCAACCACAGACTCGAAGGAGTTTCCTGCCCTTTCCCCTGGCTTCCCAGTGCAGTCACAGGAGAGCTCTGGTGTCTCTCTGCCTGGGCTGCACAAGCCGATGTGCCTAGAGAGAAATGTTCCAGCCTCAGCCTGCAGGTCCCAGGTGGCTCCACGCTAGGGGATCTGGGAAGGTGGCAGTAAATCGAGTTGATGGGTGTGTGTCTCTAGATGAGCGGTGCCTGTGCTCCTTCCTCTAACCTCTGGATGCGTCTGGAGCACAAGCCTGTCTGGGAAATGCCTGGCACATCACAGGGGCTCGCATGAACAGGTACTAATGCTAACAGTCGGCGTGGGCGCCAGTCCAGCATCTCTCTGCAGACATGGGCCTGGATCCCAGTGGGTTCGGCTCGGTTTCAGACCTATCTCTAAAGCCCTGGTGTCAACCCTGCACCGAGGCCCAGACGAACCTTCCCAACGAGGCGGGCCTGCGAGACTGGAGAGAAAGCAGCATTGTTATCTGTACACAGCCGCATGCCAGCGACAGCGTGTGTAATCAGAGACTGAGGAATGGCAGCATGGTCGAAGGATG
This sequence comes from Emys orbicularis, assembly GCF_028017835.1. Classification (NCBI taxonomy): domain Eukaryota; kingdom Metazoa; phylum Chordata; order Testudines; family Emydidae; genus Emys; species Emys orbicularis. Next base: position 1,446,484 of record NC_088705.1, on the reverse strand, counting down.
CGATTACACACTTCTCCAATTAGTCATACACCACAGTGGGAACACGGAGTCTGAGCATCACTTAAACCACCGCCGGGAGCATTCGGATCAAAGCAGAATGCGGCCTCCGGCGAGGTGACTGCAAACACCTGTGCTGTGGCTGGGTGGGGTCCCGGCCAAGCAGCCTCATTCGCTCCCTGCCACGCTGCCTTCGCTTTACCAGACTGGCCGTGAGATGCTCAGTGTGCTTTGGGCAGAGGCATGAGAGGGAGAGGGTAGGGGAACTAGCTGTACACACAGTGCCCAAGGTGGGGCTGGGGGGGGGCTGGGAAGGCAGTGACCTCGGCGGGGGGGAACGGTGACCCAGGCTCAGCAGGGTGGCAACCCAGGCTGGAGATACACAGATTCATCCCTCTCTCTACTCTGCCCTTGGGTATTTCTACTCACCCCACTGTTAACAAGCGTGGTGGGCCTGCGGGCACAGCCGCCACTTGGCCACACGGCCACACTGTGAGCCGGGGCAGGAGCCTGGGAGAGGAGCGCTGAGAAAGCCTGACAAAGCCACCAGCATGTGAGCAAGCTCCCCCCCCCCCCCGTCTGTCTGTGTCTGTCCCCACCACCCGTGTCTCCCTCTCCCTCCCCCTGGACCCTGCCCTCCTGCAACAATCTCCCTCTGGTTTGACATTATCTGAACTGGCAAATCTGGAGCAGGGTTTGGCAAAGTCTCTGGAACCGTGGAGAGTGAGAGAAATCTTCCCTGTCCCCTCCCGCCTAGCCCTCCGGGGCCAGATCTGCCCACCAAGCACACACCCCATCCGAAAACCCGCCAGCCCCACAGCATCCTGGACAGAGTGAAGGGGGCAACCTGGTAAATATGCTGGGAAGAGACTGCGCCAGCCCCAAACCATCCCAGCTGCACAGCCTGCTGCAGGTCGGCTCTGAAGTCCTCTGTGCATCTCCCCAGCAGCAGCAAATCGCGCTGTGCGCAGGGCACCTGTTCTGGTGACGTGCTGAGCTGGGGCCTTGGGACGGACTCAGACGCTCCATGTGCTGCAAGCTGCAGATGTGGTTAGAATAAAAATCCTGGCGCTCCACGCCCTCTGCCCACCACCCGGGAGGGGTTAAAAGCCCCAGGCAGCTTTCTGGCTGTTAGCTGCCCGGGTTTAAGAGGAGTTTGTAATCGGTGGTAAATGTGCTAATGGGATAGAAACGCAGGGAGTTCATCTGCCTTCCTCCTTCCCATTTAGCACAAACATCCCTTTTTTAGAAATAGAAAAAAAAGAAATTAATGGAGATATCCCATCTCCTAGAACTGGAAGGGACCTTGAAAGGTCATCGAGTCCAGCCCCCTGCCTTCACTAGCAGGACCAAGTACTGATTTTGCCCCAGATCCCCCCCTCAAGGATTGAACTCACAACCCTGGGTTTAGCAGGCCAATGCTCAAACCACTGAGCTATCCCTCCCCCCTTCTGCTCCTGGGTCTCCTGCCTGTGTGTTTCCCAGGGACGTGGGACTTTGTGTCTCACACTTCAGTAACTTGACGCCTTCCTGAGGAGACAGCACCACTTGGACCGTTTTACGGTGGCGTCTCGGCACCAGTGGAAGCTCTTAGACTAATTGCGTGGGATGAATTATGCTGCTTGTAATTTTGAAATAACTGGGCAGGTTCCTGCCTTGATACAGGCTCCCTGCTGCTGTGAACTGGGGCCACTCCTGCGATGGGGCTGTGCAAGGTGCTGGTGAGGGACAGGTGCACCCACCGCTCACTAAGCTGCATCCCGCCTGGCTAACTGCGTCCCCAGCTGGGGGGGAGCGCAAGGAATGTCGCAAAGGGCCGGGTTATTTGAAGGCTAAATTGCCTCTCACACCTGCTCCCACTGATGGCCTGCCAAGCCAAACGCAAACGCCTCCTGCCCTGCCAAGGCAGAGTGAAATATACTCTAAGGTACCGTTAACAAGTGATGCACCCTGGGAGCCCAGAGCCGTCCCTGAACTCACCAAGGGGCGGACGACGGCCCTGTTCGCTATCAAACACGGGCCTGGACAGCACACGCCGGGATTCACTCAGAGATGGATCCTTCCCCAACCCCCCTAGGGGAAGGGACAAAATGACCTGGTGCCTATTAATTTCTACAACGCTCCAGGAGTCAGAATCTCAGGGGAGCAGAGGGGCCGCAGAGAGGGTCAGAATGTTGTTAATGACCCTTATGGGAAATGTTCTGGCACAGCGGCCTGGCTGCGTGCTGCTCCGTGACCTTTGTCCATGGCTGCACAAGGGGCAGGGCAGGGCAGGATCCGACCCTGTACAGCAGGATCCAAAGCTCCCTCCACCCCCTCTTACCGTGTCCCCTGTCTCGGTACAAGTCTTGCTGCATCCCACGCCCCAGGGCTCCAGTGCTAGAGTATAGAGCTACTGGCCGTGCCAGGACACCCAGTGGCATGGGTCACAGCTGGGTGGCAGTGCGATCCGAGCAGTGATGTGTCTGCTGGCTGCAGGAGTGATGAATTTCACAGCCATTTCCTGGGTCAGAACATGCCCCATTCAGCAGCGGTGGCTCTCGGGGCTCCAGCCTTGACAGGGTCTGGGGTCTGGAGTCCAGGCTGGGCTTTGCCTGTTACCAAGCAAGGCTCCAAAATCATGGACAACAGCAAGACACCTGCTCTATCTGACCGCTTATTACTGCCTAAAGGGAGCAAGGATCTGGTGTGGGGAAGCCCCCATGCCCACTGGCACCGGTCCTCCTGGAGCTTGGGCATGTTCCTCCCTATTGCTCCTTCCTATCTCCATTCTCCTCCCGCTGCCCAGCCCCGGGTTCGGGCCGTAGGAAATCTGCCCTGTGCCTCCGGCACTCTCCACCTAGCACAGCTCCTTTGGCATCACAGCTTCCCTCCCATCCTGGCACAGGGCACATCTCTGGGACAGCCCTGCTGCAGAGGGTGTGACCTGTATCCCCTCTAGGAAAATGGGGCAGGAAAGCAGAGAGTCAGAGATACAAGAAGGGACAGAACTGTCCCCCCCACCCCCCAGCAAATGGGCAAATCTTGCTTTACATTCTCCCAAGGGAGGGGATGGGAGTGACGCCTTGACAGGCTGGTGCTGCTTTCAGCCCATCATCAAAATGCCCTAAGGAGCATCGGGGTTTGTGCCTCCCAGGGCCAGTGGAGACAGCAGAGCTGAGTTACAGGGAGTGCAACAGAGACCCATGCTCATTGCCTAGTAAATGATATCCCGATGGCATATCAGGGTCTGTGAGAACATGGCCTTTGCTCTACTATACATTTCTCACTTTTGCGTTTTTCCCACCATGACTTTTCCTCCAACCCCAGTGATAAGGCCAGGAGCAGGCAGCCCTTGGCATGGGCTGGAGCCAGGCAGGTTTCAGGATTAGAAGCACCAGGGGAGAAGCACTTGCAAGACTTGCTGCCAACGGCGTCAGATACAAGATGGGGGAGCAGAAATGAGGCTTTATTGGGGGACCAGTTAGTAAAACCCAAACACTTCCAGGTGCCCCAGGAACCCCCTTCCTGGAGGTGCAATTGGAATGAGCTCTCTGCCACGTGCATGAAAAGAACTCGCTTTCAAAAGGGCCCTAAATCCTGCACCGCGTCCCAGCAATGCAGAGTAAATAGACCGGCTAATTTGAATGATTAGGAGATTCTGTTTAGCTATTTTCTCTCGCTGCGGGTGTTTCCAGCTGGTCTCTTGCTATGAGACATCAGTAATGCCTCCTGCCCGGCACCACACACTCGGAGAAGAAGCTCAGAGACTTTGTCAAATATTGTCAGAGGATCGTTTTTAATCATAGTCAGAGGCAATGTGAACTGACTGTGCCTGGCCTACACCGACTGACTCTTACCTGCGCTTAGCATCACAGACAGTCAGGCCAGGAGGGACTATTGGGATTGTCTGGTCTGCCCTCCTGCGTGGCGCAGGCTGGGGAATTCCAGCCGGTGGTCCCCAGCCCAGCCCTTGTGGCTGAGTCAGAGCAGATCCTTTAGGAAGAGCCATCCACCACATCCCCAGCTCAGCTGCTCCAGTAGTTAATTCCCCTCCCCTTATTTCTAGTGTGAACTTGTCTGGCTTCAGCTCCCAGCTGTTGGGTCTCACTTCCCAGTGTTGTCTGCTCGACTGCTACCTTTTTCTGCTGATAAACCAGAGACCGAGAGCCTTCAGCCTCTCCCCGGGAGACAGGCGGTCTAGAACTGAGTCGGTCCTGAAGCTCTTCGTCAGCTGACGTTACGGTGACAATTGGGTGATGCTGTCTCACCTAGAGCAGGCTGCGACGGGCTACGTTGGTAGGAAAAGAGACATCTCCATTTTGCCCTGCACAGGGATGCTATTTCGGTATTTCTCTTGGCCAGACAATACGTGGGCCCCACAAACTGTAAAGCGTAAGCCAGGTAGCAGCAATACCCCTGAGGCTGGGGGTGGCACACCTTGCTATGTGCCTACCCTCTAGCTCAGCTGCAGCTCCCATGAGCTCCATCACTGGAATGTTCCCTCCCTGCAGGAAAGCCCTTCCCACTGTCACCTCCTGGAAGCTGGACATCCAGCCCGGGAACTCCTGGTGCAATCTTGGCTGGGAGCCGCACTCTGAGCAGGGCATGCACTGGTCTCGCCCTCCTTGCCGCAGAGCCGCTACTTGGATGTTGCTGCTGCAGAGGCCGGGGCTCCACTTGGCTTCCTGACAGTAGTGATGACTTGGGGCACTTGAGCTCACCCCAGTCGTCGCTGCTAGGACTTGGTGCATTAACTCAGCACAGAGACCATGCACACAGAGCTCCGCCTCAGTGTGTCTCAGAGCCTTTACAGCGGGACAGGTTCTTTTCCGTCCCTCTCAGATTGTCTCAAGCAGGAGCTTCACTCTGCAGAGCTCAACCTGCAGATAAACCTCTTTCCACTAATCTGATGTGCAAAACTGAATGGAGCTTGGAATCACTGGCCAGCCTGGGAATTATACAGAAGAGACCTGGGGATAGATCCCACTCTCCGTGATTCCAGATTGACACTGGTGCAAGCCCATGAGTTGTGTTGCATGTAAACCAATGCAAAGGAGAGCAGAATGTGGCCATTTGATCCGAAGTTTATCCAAGGTCCTTGGTGGTACTCCTAATTCTGTTTCCAAGGCAGACTGGATTTCAGCTTCTGACCTCCGTTATTCTAATTACAAGACCCTGGGTAAGACCTGTAGCATCTTTGCTGTGGAATCCAGGTATCAGGTTTTGATTTATCTTTGTGACATCTTATTTTCAGCCTCCTCAGTAGAGATTTTAACCTTTCATGTCAGGGCCTCTTTGAATTTACTTTCTGCCCCGAGGTACAAAAGAAACCTAGAGAAATCAATTTCCCTTCCTCCAAGACTCCCAAGTTTTCAAGAACTTTTAAAGGGCAGAGAGACCAACTAGGACATTTCTTATCTTTAAAAAAACCCTCATAATTTTATATTTTCATTAATCAAGCAGCTTTGCTCCCAGCCTCCCCTCTTACGCAGAGAAGCTGAGAGAGATCTGGAGACCTCCCTGCAGCCTTCACTGGAGAGGGGAGAACCCACTTACAGTCGCTGATGTTCGGGTACTGCCACTTGTTTGTTTATTGGTGAATGGTTCCCTAGGGCAGATCTTGCAGGGATGCTGTAAAGGTTTTGAGGCCCAGTCTTAAACCCACCACCCTTTGGAAATGTGACCATCTGTTGGGGAAACATTTCTCCGAACTGAAGCCGTTTGTTTGTTAATCAGAATGAGCTAAGCGCTCTGCCCCATTGTGGAGGCTTTTCTCCAAGCATCTCCATGTTTTTGCAAATATCAATATGGCTTCCTGAATTCCCTGTGTGGTGGCTGAATATTCTTACCCCTGTTTTACAGAGGGATAAACTGGGGCACCAGTCCAGAGCCACCTGGTTCCCTTAGCTTCCCCAGCAGAAGATCTGACCCATAGAGAAGGGAAGTGACTTGCTGCAAGTCACACAGCAGAAGAGCTCACAAAGGAGCACACGCGCCTTGGCTCCCTGTCCCCCCAGCCAGCACTCCCCTCGGTTTGTTTGTACCGTGCCTCAGCCAGCATCAGGGCAAAGGGTGAGTGGATTTCCTGGCAGGGCCAAACCCCTGGCAACGTAAGTGGGGGCCGGCCCCCAACCAGAGCACAAACCCAGTGTCCCACTCCAACCTTCCTGTGGTGCAGCCTGGGTAGCGACTGGGGGGGCTGCCTGAACTTGGGGTGGGGGGGGACAGTCTAGGCACTTATTTAAACCAAGAAACTGACCAAATGAGCCAGTTCGGCTCAGCGCATCAGCCCTCCCCCACCGGGTGCTGGAGAGCGGCGCTGACAATGACATCAACCGCAGGGCCTGGGGACCGGCTGCCCGGCTGCATTGTGTGGGACACACTCCACAGCAGCACTTGCAGTGAGAGAACCGACTCCCAGAGCCTCAGCTGCCCCCGGCACCTGGACAAAGACGTGTAACTCTTCCAGGCCTGCAGAGCTTGACGGCCTTGCTGCCGGGGGGCAATTTCCCCATCTCACTCGGCTCCCGTGAGGTTCTTGCCTTCGCTGGGGTCACCCCCTCCCCAAGGACGTCCATCAGCCCTGTGCTGTGAGTCCTGGGCAGGGCACAGTGAATGGGACAGTCTCAGATTACCACGGAGCAGCCAGGCTGCCCAGAGGGGAGGGCAGTTTGCCTGGGGCCCCAAACCGAGTGGCAAAGGTGGGGTTGCAGCACCACTCAGGTTGGTCCCACCTGCCCCTCTGTCAGGGGGGCACTGTAACCCCATGTGCCAGGCCACAGGAAACCAGCCCCAGCCCCACGGGGAGAAGTCACCACTGCAGCGGGAGGAGTATGGGGCAGGGTCGCTCGGCTCCTCCCTCCCCCAGCCCGGGCCCCCTTGTCTTTGGTATAAATCCTTGGACTGAACCTCCAGGCCACAGGTGCTGGAACTGGGGATACTGGGGGTGCTGCAGCACCCCCTGACTTGAAGTGGTTTCCAGCATATCCAGGGTTTACAGTTTGGTTCAATGGCTCTCAGACCCCCCTGTACAAACTGTTCCAGCTCCTCTGCTCCAGGCTGGTCACTGCTCCAGCAAATGCAGCCCCGTGGAAGTACTGACTTTGGAGATGTCAGCTGTTCCTCTCACCCCACCACACCCTCTGGGGCAGACACTTAGCTGGGGCTTTTCCACAGACAGTTCTGGTTGATATACCAGTGCAAGTGGTGAAATGAGCCAGCTAGTGACCAGGTGTCTAGAGAGGTGATCAGCCCAGTATGATAAATTCCGCCGGTGGGCACACAGCTGGAGGACTGCTTCTCCGGGGTGCTGGGTGACGGCTGGACAGATCCAAATGGGAGCTGCAGCCTGTATTCACAGGCTCTGATTTGTCTCCTACACTTCTTGTCTTGGGTGCTTGCTTAAATTAACTGGCTTCATCCTCCTTGCTGGGTGGGGCTCAGAAATCAATGTGGTCTGTTTCCAAAGGCTGCTGTAGTTCCCACCTCCGATTCCCTGTGGTGGGTTCCCATTTAACTCAGTCACAAGATACTCTGGGTGTCTTCCTGTTTATTTCAAGTCTCAAGCAAACCCCGTTTAGAATGTAAACTGAAGGGTCAGCTGTGGACTTTGCAACACAATTCCCCATGCAGCAAACCCAGGGCAGAGCCCAGTGGTGGGCGAAGTGATTCCTGGGGTTGCGGAGTCCATTTCTGCCACCCTGGCTCAGACAGAGCAGCAACGGGACTCCCGTGGGGAGCAAGACACTGCTAAGCGTGAGGGTCTCAGAGACAGGCCCTCGTGCCATAGAAACCATAGCCCTGAGCAACGTGCCCCCGAAGGCTGTGAAATTCATTCACCTCATTCCCAGGCATGGCTCTGAAGGCACAGGGAGCCTTGGTGCCTCATGGGCAGTGCCTGGCAAGAGACACCTTCCTCCTGCTTGCCAGATGACATGCATAATTCAGATGAAATATTTACCTACGGCTGTCTGAGCCAGCGGACGTTATGACATTACAGGTCATTGAGCCCAGAGAGAATCCTGCTCTGAAACACGCAGCGATTATTTAAAACGAGTCTTAATTGTGACAGGAATTGATTTCTCTTTTCTAATATCCCTGACTTTTAATTAAAAGACAGTTAAGGAGGCGCCGGGTCCCCGGGCCCAGGAGAGGCAGAGCAGTGCCAGGAGCACACACTTTCAACGCAGAAGGGTTCTGTGTTAGTGAGTCAAGTGAGGTTCCATCTGTGAATGTTATTTCATGCTGGCTGGGATGGTGCCTGTTAAACCGAGAGTAACGCCGACAGATCCCAGTCGTCGTCGGGCGGGATCGAACCTGGGCCCTCTGGAGCTTAGTGCATGAGCTAAAAGCCACCTGGCCTTTAGCAGACTCACTAATCGGTCTCGGTGCCACTAGAGGGGACAGACCACCACACTCAGGAGGTGTGTGAGTTACACGAGCAGGCAGGGAAGGGGGAATTGCCTTTCCCAGGGGCTGCACTTTGCTGCCGTCACACGGAATTATATCCCGGCAGCTCCGTCTTTGTCTGACCTCAGCTCGATTCTCTCCTGTGCCCTGAAATGAGCTGCCGGTGAGGAGCCCACAGCCCCCACATCCTTCAGGGGTCTCCTCCCTCCCACTCCTTGGCCTCTATTCACTACGGGAGCAGGAGAGCGGGTCCCTGTGCATGGAAAGGCAGGTTACAGCCCCCTCCAGCCCCCACTGAAGGAGTGGGACTCTTTCCCCAGAGATGGGTTGGGCCCAGGCCCCATGTCTGGCTGCTTAGAGGGGCGCTGTGAGGACATCACACCAGGGCACGTAGGCAGTGCCACGCCAGGTCAGACAGGTGCCTGGCTAGCCCTGTGTCCTGTCTCCAGCCAGGACTGGATGCTGCAGAGGAAGGTAGAAGAAGCCCCAGAGAAGGCAAGTGGGGGGTAATCTGCCCCCAAGGAGAGCTCCTTCCTACCCGCTCAGGGGCTGGCTAGCTTTATGCCCCAGGCAGCAGGGTTATCTCCCTTCCAAACGTCTGTTTCTCACCCTTACTATTGTTACTCTGGCTCTTCTCAGAAATGTTCAGTTCTTTTCTTGACTCCTGCCAAGCACTCAGCTGTGGTGATATTTTGTTGCAGCAAGTTCCACTGGCTAATGGTGCATCATATACATTTCTTAGATCAGTTTTAAATGTGCTGGCCCCAAGCTCTCTGATATGCAGAATGAGGCAGCTGGACTGTTTTGTAGCTTCTTCTGTACAAACTCTGCCTCAAACCGGCTCCGAGAGTGAAACACCCAAGAGCAGCCGAGGGGAGCGAGTGCGTTCCTGAGGAGAGATGGAGAGATGGAAGGAGCTGAAGGCACAAAGCCAGGAGTGGCAGAAGGGCCAGTCAGCAGGTGCTGCAGAGTTGGAGGCTCCCGGGACAGGAGTGGAAGGAGAGCCCCAACTTCGCCACTGCAATAGCCCAGTTTTATTGCATGTCACCGGGTGCTGAAGACCTGTCTGGGATCTGCACATGAATGGCACCATTCTCCCTCCCCATGTCATGAGTTTGGTTGTCCTGCCATGGAGCCAGGATCTGGGGTTTTCGGGGTCCCTTCGTCCCCAGCTCCCTTCCGAGCAGCTGCTTCTTCCCTTCCCTGTGTCTGAGCCGTCGGGATTTATGAGGCTCTGAGATCAAAAACACTCTGCATAGCAGCTAATGGCTCATAATGGGAATATGTCCAAGTAATTAAAATAAAGAACAGCCCTGCTGCAGGGAGGGGCCGTATGAGGCTAATATCTATTAGAGTGACAGAATAGCGCTGGAAACGGCTGTTTCGGGTTGGATCTGCTCTGTAATGGCTATTTAAGCTGGAGTGGAACCTAATGCAGTGACATAATAAATAGGGCCTTGCTGGCTGGCTCTCCAAAGGACAGGGGAATGTCTCAATTACCATCCATCCCGTCGCTTTTCTGCCCAGCCTGAGGTGGCAGTGAGGACAGAGCTCTTGCAAGAGGCTGACTGGTACCTCAGACCACAGTGAATATGCAAGTCTTGGTGTGACTAACGATGCTTTAAATCCTCCCAGCATCAGGCTTTGCATTCACCCCTTCCCTGTGCACCAGAAACAACCATTTTTCTGTAAGTGAAACCAAGATTGTCATCAGCCGAGGTCTCCGGCTCTGAGGCTGCTCCGGTCTCAGCCCCACCTAGCCAGCTCCTTCAGAGCCCGGCCAATGCGTCTGGAAGGGGCTGCGCTCCCTGCTCCTTCCTGGTATGGGATGCGCGCTCGGCTCTAGCACAGCAGCCAGGCTTGATTACAAACATGAAAATGTTTCTACTTGTTCTGCTCCCCGCTCCTCAGGGTCCTTCATGCATCTGCATTCACACCCTCGTGCATACCAAGTGCCTCTAAAGCCCTGATTCTCCTGCACACTCCAAAGCTGCGATTTGCCCTTGGACTGCAGGATGCAAACACCAAATCTGGCGCATTTTGTTCTCTGAGGCGGCTGGATTCCTACGGGCTGGGAAAGGCCAGGCCAGGTCAGGCTGGGTGCATTGAGCTCCAGGAATTCTGGAGGAAGCAAGTTGCTTGCAACAAGCTCCAAAGCCCCCACAGTGATGCAGGAAGTGTCAGACATGCTGGAGGTTGAGCTCCATTGTTAGTGATGGGGAGCCCCAGACAGCCCAGGTGGATAAGCAGCCAGAGGCTGAGGCGCGTCTCTGTTTCCAGGACACCTCCTGCGTCTGCCTAGGGGAGCTGAAAAGATTTCTGCTTCCCGCTGCCAGGCCAGGAACCCTGAGCCCCTCACTCAGCTCTGGAGCTAGGCGTGGGCACAGCTTGGGGAGGGCTTTGGGTTTTTCTCACACTATTTGCTTTCCCCAATTCATTTAGCTAATTGCAAACCACTCTCCAAATCTCAGAGCCAAAATGACTCGTGCCTTGCCCCAGTGACCCCAGCTGTGGGCGTGGGGCAGGCAGACATTTGCTCATCACTCCCATTTATATCCACCCTGGCAGAGGAGCGTTCCCCATTGTGGTATTGGAGCCAAACCTGTTTACACTTCCATAAGGTCACCCTGAAAGCAGCCCCTGTATGCTGAAGGGACGGGCAGCTTCCCCTGGGAGTGCAGCAGAGGTGCCCGCCCCACTCCCCACCGCAGACATGGACACCTGGGCGGTGTGATAGGATGGGAATTCGCCCTGGACTTTGGTAGGCCAGGCAGGAGACATGGGATAAGGGGTCTGGCTCCTGGGCATCGTCAGTGGTGGAGAAGTAGGGCCAGGGAGAGCAGGGAGCATCTGGAAGCCAGAATGAAGGCATGGGACCAAGCCCTGCAGCCTTCCTCCCAGTCTCTGGCACGTCCTGCTGAAGGGAGGCAACGGCAGAGCCCCCGGATAGCTGGGACCTGGGACACTGAAATGTTTGCTGGGAAACTAATCGCAAACTTGGCCAGAAGCAGCTCAGTCAACTTTGGTTAAAATAAAATGGGCCGTGGCCATTGAATTCGGCCGGAGAGAGGCCATTAACGTTAGACTCCATTAAAAGCAGCAATGGGCCTTTTATCCCCTCGTTGGGAATCATGAGGGAGAAACCTGGCGAGAAGCCCATAAATCCCTATAATATATTGCCTGAGAGGCACCCACAGCCCAAGCTGCTGAGCACTCGGCTCCGAGTCTGATGGTGCAAATGAGGCCAATACCTGCTTGTGTGCTAGCAGCTAGCTCCCTGGAGCACACTCTGTGGGTGGGGAACTGGCTAGAGGATTTCGCCAGTCAGATGTGCCAAGATCATGGGAGCCTTCCTAGCAGGAAGCAGAGTGCAGCAAACGGCCTGTTTCTCCTTGCCACGCGGCACAATCGATGACATCAGTCCAGGTGTGTGCACCACATTCCTGAATCAGCCCCTGTGGAGTCTCACGCCCGTTCTGCACTGGCGCAAATGGGTGCACACAGCGCCGGGCAATGGAGAACCAGGCAGGAAGTCTGCACAGAGTTTGGCTCTTGGATTCCCCAGCTGCCCTGTCACTCTAGTTTGGGTCCAATGCACCGGATGCTGCACTCCAGGCAGTCCTGTGCAGCTGGGCAGTGGCGCTGCTGCTCTCACCTCACTCCTCGGGGAATGTATGTCCTGAAGATTTGCAGCTGATTTCATTCCTGCCACGGAGGATGAGGACTCAGATGTGGGCAGCAGGGTTCCTGCAGCGGCACCCCTGCCTGAGGGGAGCCCCCACGAGGTTCCCAAGCGTTGGGCACATCCTCTGCACAGAGGTGCACGTCTCCTGAGAGTGCTGGGCTGCGGAGCCAAGGCAGGACTGCCTGCAGCGCACTCTCTTGTCTGGGGCACAAACGTCCCCCTCAGGCTGCTGACCCTGCCTGAGGCAGCCCTGTCCTTCCTTGCCCGAGATATTTCACCAGCCCTGGGCCCAGGAGCCTGCCCAGCTCCCTCTGGCGTGTGCAGGGCAGGGCCTTGCAGGGTTAGCAATGGCCAGGCTGCCTGAGCCTGGAGGCCTTTCCCTGGTAGAGCATTAACTGGGGAACTCAACCCTTCCCTCCTCGCTCCCAGATGAGTTACTGCTTGGAAACCGCCGAAGGGGCAGTGGGCAGAGCAGCATTTCAACCACAGCCACAGGAAATGAGGCGTCATTTAGGGACTGCCTTGGACCTAGTCCGTCAGCCTTTGAATAGTGACTCCCTCCTGAATAGGTTTTCCCTCCTTCCCCCCGGTCTGGTCTCACTCCTGAGTCTTTCCCCCTCTGCTTTGCTGGCAGCCTGTATGCAGTTACCAAGCCCCTTCTCCCAGGATCCCCATGTTCTGCTCCTGGGAAGGTGCCCAAAGGGGAGTTCACGCTCCGGGCATGTGAATGTGGGCTGGGCCGGGAGGTCCTGGGGCTGGCCCGGGCAGGGATGTGTTAACAAGCAGCCCCTGGGTGGCACAAGGGCAGTGCTGGGGAAATGCTCCGGATTGCTTCTGGCTTAGACTGAGAGAACCACAAACCAGAAAGAACAACGTGTGTGTCCTGGACTCGAGATCCGTCTCAAAGATCTGCTCTGGTTCCCCCAGAGGTGACAGGCTTGATGCAGAAATCACGGGGCAAGGTTTTCTGGCTGTGCTATGCAGGAGGTCAGACTGGATTGTCACAATGGTCCTGTCTGGCCTGAAAACCTACAAATCCCTGGCTCTTCTGTGACTGTCTGCCTTGAACTGAGCACAGAGCATCGGCCCACCTCTGCAGACAGCAGAGTCCCTAGAGATGCAAAAACAGAGGAGCACAGCTAAATTTGTGGGCCCCATCCAACACAGTCATTGACTGGGATGCTGCCAGCCAGTACCCCCGCTGGGGAGTAAAATGTCTGGGGTCACTCAGAAGTAGTTACTGTCACTGTCTGGCCTGAGCGTGGGCCAGGAGAGCTGCCTGGAACCCGGAAAGCTCCTGTATGGTGCAGAGGCAGCAGGCACGATTTGGGCACATTCCTTTCCCCATAGGTACTGGAGGCAGTTCTCCGCCAACAGAACGTGCAGGGGTTCCTGGTTGTCTTCACCTTTCCAAGTGAGCCATTGAGTCAAACTAACCCTCAGCTCTGTGTCCCCCAAACAGACGGTTAGACCTCAGAAACAACACTGCCAATGCAAACCTTATCATGCCTCCAGCAATTAGCCTGTGCTAGGAGGAGGGCCGGCTCCAGGCACCAGCGAAGGAAGCAGGTGCCTGGGGCGGCCAATAGAAAGGGGCGGCAATCCGTCCATTGTTGGGGCGGCATAGCGGCACTTCGGCGGCAGCTGAAGCGCTCCACTTTAGTCTTCGGCGGCAATTCGGCGGTGGGTCCTTCACTCCGTCTCTTCAGCGGCAGCTCAATCGGGTTTTTCTTTTCTTGGGGCAGCAAAAAAGCTGGAGCCGGCCCTGAGGCCCGGATCTCTGCAGGACCTGTGTGAAGGCTGAGATTCAGTCCCGACACACCCATTCTCATCTGCCACAAATAAGGTAGAACGTCCGCCTTGGGTTGATGGAGCCCAGCACAGCCATGCCCCATGCTGCAGTGCGATTCTTTCCCAGGCACTCAGCTGCAATGGCTAAGCCCCTTGGAGGGGGGGCTCAGGGTGACTGCACATGGGGGAAACATGAAGGATCTGAAACCGGCGTCACAGGGTGGGGCAAGACTTGAGACTTCTAATAAACCAAGCAGATTTTTCTCCAGCTGTCTGTATAGATCAGAGAGGAGGAGGAAAGGAACCAGACAGTGTTTTCCTTTGCAGGTCAGCTCTAGGGACTCTGCCCCATGGCTCCAGAGGAGCAAGAGCAAATGCACGGCCTGTTTTGCTGTTTATCAGGAGAACAAGCCAAATAAGCCAGTGTAAACACCACACAAGCAGCCCTAGTGCAGAGACCTGGGATGATCCTCTCTCTCCTGTTAGTGGCAGGTGCTGCAGCCACCTCTGGGCACCAGCTTGACAGAGCTTGTTGTCGTTCTTACATTGTACGGGGGGCTCCTGGATGTCTCTTGCTCACCTTTGGAGAGGGCCTGGTGCATGGCCCTGACCTGTATGAAAGACTGATGCACGTTCTTGTCTGGAAGCGGGAATGAGCTGCCTGGCATCTGCCTTCCAGGAGGAACTCACAGACTCACTTTGCCTCTGGAGGAAGAAGCGGGTCTGCTGATTGACAAGGGCTCTGACCTTATCTCAGTTGACAGCAGCATTTTTTCCCTGTCATAGCTAGCCAGCTGGGCACAGAGGCGTGAATTTATTACTTCAAGAGCCGAGGGAACAGAGCTCCAGGGCAGCAGGAACCAGCAACGGCTCTGCTGGTTGCACCTTGTGGACGCACACAAAGACACCATCTGGGAAACAAGCCCCACATCCACATATGCCACGTGGCCCGGGGGAGGCTTTGCTCCGAGAACGTCCCCTTGCAGCAGGGAGTGACAGAATGTAGGCCCAGCTTGTCACAGTAGCAGAGATTTGCTTTTCTCAGTACCTCTTTTGGCCAGCGGAGCCCAGGTATTTATCCTTCCCTTTGAATTTGGAGTTTGATTGGGGTGGGGGACAGACTTGAAAGCTTTTGCAAGAAATGAAGAAAAGCGTTTCCCAGATCATTAACAGAGTAGATGGGTAGGCTTGGAAATGAAAATGCACAACTGAGTGTTCACCACTTGAAATTCAGCTCCTCTTCCGCTTGCCTGACAGGGGTCCTGGGCTGGATTCTCCCCAGCTTGTCGCCTGGTTTCATTGTTTAAACTTGTGCAAACGGTGGGTAAAATGCTACCAGATCAGACAAGTGTCAGTCATGACACCAAGCAGAGAGCAGCAGGGACTCAGTCCCGGCAAGCAGATAACCAGCCCAGGAAGAGCCAGCAAAGGCTCTGTGAAGTCAGTGCCTCTTGCAAAGGAAACCCTGATTCCTGAACGGTGAGAGGGAACAGCTGATTGTCAGAGGTGATTTTAAACACCAACTGTATGGCAATGCCTTGAGATTTCAAGCAGCTGTTTACTCTTTTGTGGAAAAAGCTTTTCCTTTTACCCTTATAAATAAACACAAGCACCAATAAAGAGATGAATTGTGAGCTGCCACATCACTCAGCATTTCCGGGGTTTAAAGCGAAGGGTAATAATTATATCTTGGATACAGGAGTTCTCCAAATCTGTCCTCCGAACAAGTCTATCGGCTGGAGTCTAAGCCAGAGAAAACCGCTGTGGAGTTCTGAGCAGCTCTGAACAAACCTGCGCCATTACTGCGTAGCCTCAGGACTGAAAGGATCTCCAGGTCAAGGGGTTCTGGGATATTGTTTGGAGCTTTCTTGTTGTTTTCTCTTACTGAGTCGCACTCCAGTAATGTGTCCTGGGTGTCTAGTCAATGCGTTAGCGTCCAGGGCCAGAGGTGACTGTGCTTTGAACAGGACCTGGCTGAAACATCTGGGCTTGAGGGCTGTTTTATTGGGTTCATTGTTCACTGTTGGACTTGATGAGGCTTATGAGGGCAAAGTGGGACGGGCTTTTCAAGACCTGTGCAGGGGGCGGCCTGGAGGAAAGTGCAGTGTGGTTTTGGCCGAGGCAGGCAAACAGGCAGGGGCAATGAGATCAGAGATGAGAGCCGAAGGGCAGAGGGGTGAAGGGTATTGTAGGCAAAGACAAGGAGCTTGAATTTGATGCACTGAAACGGGGGTGGAGGAGAGGGGGAGAGAGAGGGCAGTGGCCTGGAGCCGATCTGGAATAGGCTGGAGTGGGGCAAGGCAGGGGTTGGGAGCCTGTGCCCAGATACGTTTGACAGTGTAGGATACCGTAGTGCTCAGACCCAGGGCGATAGGGTCCCTAGAAATACTCCGATCGACTGAGGGGAGGCACTTGGAGGGCTGCTTCTCCTGCCACACAAGGAGCAGGATGAAGCTGGAGGCAGGGGCTGAGAACCCTCCATTCTGCACCGTTCCCCGCACACTTTGCATTCATCTGCATTACAAATGCCCAAGTATCGGCTTCAGAATTAAAGTCCATTTATTTAGATTATTTGGCTCATCAGCTATGAACCAAAGTACAGACAGTGAGGAATGGCTGCTTGGCACTGCGAGCCATCCTCCGCCACTTCCCAGCCGCTCCCACCACACGGCTGCCCTGCCAAATACTCCGTGCGTGAGCTAACTCGGGCGCCGACAGGAGAACCCGACATGCGCCAGGAATGTCTCTATCAGGAGGAGATAACGAGAGCCCCGCCGGCCCCTGTGGGCACCCCTCATCCCCAGGCCATGGCCTCGTTTCCCATGGGGTGTGCCTGGGAGTGACACTCACCCCATCGCAGGGTAACAAAATCTTCTGCCTGCCTGCTCCGTGCCACCTGGTGTGGCCAGTTTCTAACGTTCAGTCTAAGCTGCACGAAGTTCGTGAGCCAGAATCCTTCACAGGATTCATCACTTCGGCTTCACTGCCCAAACAGGCATGTTTTTACATGGAGCACGTAACGTGCCAGTGAGATGCGCCTCAGGTAGCTTTTGCCTCAGTCTAGCTCGTGGGTGTCAGCCCAGGTGGGGGATAGCGGGCCTCACCACCACTGGGATTTAGATCCACATAAAACCACACCTGTCTTGGCAGTGACAACACAGCCCAAGTCCTTTGGCTTTCTCACAGGTTCCAGCTCCCGGCACTGCGCCA
This sequence comes from Emys orbicularis, assembly GCF_028017835.1. Lineage (NCBI taxonomy): Eukaryota > Metazoa > Chordata > Testudines > Emydidae > Emys > Emys orbicularis. The sequence continues at coordinate 1,429,410 of NC_088705.1, read as the reverse complement.
GTGTCTGTGTGAGCAGGACAGTTTGCTCTCTGAGCTCGTTGGGTCCCAGCTGCGCGCCTGTCTCATCCTGACAAGGACAGGACATGGTGATGGAGCTCAGGAACCTGCAGCTTTTCTCCTCTCCTGGTTCTAATGGAGCAATGGCACATGAAAGCCCTGTCCACAGAGGTTTGGGTTGCTGTGAAAAAATCCTTCATAGAAAGAGAAATCCAACAGTCGTTTCTTGACCCTTCCCCGAAGGAAGGATAATGGTATCTGGCAGCGTCTCCGCTCTCCAGAAGGAATGGAATAGCCCTGACAAGTCCCAGAAGAATGGGTTGTGCTATCTCATACCTTTTTAAGCTGTTAAGCTTTTAATTCGGCCGACTTTGTTATCGTGGATATTGTGTTCTCCAAATCAGCGCAGCCCTCATCAGCCTTCATTAATACCACTGGGTTATTGCCTAAATCAACAGCACAGGAGCTGGACTTTTTACTTTGATTCTGCTGTCATCTGGGACAGGCTGAGAGGAAAATAAATCTACTAATTCTTCCAATATCCTTCAGAATTGGTTTGGACCAGGGAGGACATCAGATGCCAATGTTCGTAATTTGAAAGAAAGAGCTCTTCACTTGCAGATGGTTGGAGACCTTGATGACACCCCAGGCTTTGACATCATTATCCCAGCCACAGAGCAGCTGCCAAGCAGCATAATGCTCAGTGAAAGGAAAGATAGGTCCTTCATCCTGCCGCCTCGCGTCCTAAGAGGGGCCTTTCATCGTTCTTCACAACCCATTGTATTGGGAGCTGTGTAAAGCACAAATCAAAAATCAAGCAAGGCGCTTAAATACAATTAGTGACTTGTCTTTTTCAAACAAAAATTTGCATTTTCTCTTTGAAGGCATCCAACCTGTGGCTGACTCGCTCCCATAACATACTGCAGCTCCGGTCCTTGAGCACAGGGAGCCGGGGTTTGCAGAGACACGCCTGTGTCAGCAGTGTGCAGACTTCACGGTGTAGTGTTCGCTCATCCTGCACTCCTCTATTCCACGCCATTCCCACCCTCCCAGCACAGGCCTGCGTTCCCAGAACAGAGACAGGAACCCAGACTCACAGCCAATAACGCACTTTGCACAATGACCATTCTGCTCAGAGTTCTGGGAGTGCAGGAAGTTCAGAGAAACGTCCCCATCACCTCTGCCCACTGGGAGACTCAACCACGTTCATGTGGCTTCCAGGACTCTAGATGTTCATTGCACTCTCAGGTTTCTAGCAGGTACTTTTCTGCAGTTCAAGAGTGGTGCCACAGTTAGATAAAGTGCCTGGGTTTTGTGACTTGCCTGTCAGACGCGTATTTGTCTGCTGACCCCCATCACTAGCTTAGCCCTCCACTAGCAGCAGCACGCTCCAGCAGCATCTGGGGAAGGCAGAAGGCTGGTGTGTTTGGCAGATATTGCATCCGTTTGCCTGCAGAGGAGCCTTGTGGCTCTTTCACAGTCACCGTGGACAGTCCTTTTTGCCAGGGTTTCCCTGCTTTTGAAGGAGAGACTTTTCCTTTGCTGCCAAAGGGTCAGAATGACATACCCTGGCCCAGGATCCCTGGACCTCAGGGCTTGGAATCTCTGGCTGATAATAAGGGTCTGTTGCAATGGAGAGGAAAGGCTCCATGCCGTCTGGACAGGAGCACCAAGGCTGTTTCCTTCCCACCATGTGAAGATCTATAACTGAATTGCCATGACAAGGATTGCCAGCAGCTGTAACTCAGCATTTCACCAAGGGTGCCGCGTGCTAGTGTATGGGAAGTGATATACAGCCCCTTCAGCTGAGCGTGTAATTAACTGGCGTAATTAACTGGCATGCCAAAGCTGTGGCAGGACAAGGATAGATGGCCAAGTGAAATGCTTCCTGGGCACTCTCCTTCCGTCCCCGCCATTGAACACGCTGCCATAGCGTGGGATTCGCAGAGCTTACCCTCGGAGTAGCTGGAACTCCCTCTTTGCAGAGCAGCCAGCACTGTACCAGGGTTAAGATGGACTAAAGCAGAGCATAGACCATGTGCTGATTGGCAGCACAGCTCACCCGATGTCAGTAACAAGCTATGTAAATTGCACACAGACATATGGCCAACACCTGCCTTTTAAGGATACAAAAGCCAACCTTCCAGATGGGTTAGGTCTCCGAATCCACCTGCAGCAAAGAGCTGGCGACTCCCCATGGGCAGTACCAGGGTGTCACGGTGTGACCAGGGCAGGATTCTTAGGACTTGTCTCTAGTCTTGTGTTCTCAGCACTGTCCCTGGTGAGCTGGCTGCAACACAGTCCTTTACCATCTAAGGCGGAAGAAATGAGGTGGAGAAAAGCATGCCACGAAGCTGTGCTGCGGTGTATACAGGGAATATCTAGCCAGACACGGGGCTATGGCGCCGGGTCTATCTGCTAGAAGGAGAGAGCCCTGCAATTTGTGAGAAGAATATTGAGTTAGTGCCTTTCACACACACGTCTGGGAGAAGAGTTACACCTGAACTCCGTAAAAAGGGAACTTCACCTTTGCTGGTCACAGGTTTTGGTCCAGGCCTATGTTGCTCACAACCTGCTGCCACACCGAAGCTTATAACCAGTGCCCCTTGTGTGACACATCGATTGGGTTTCTGCTGCCAACGCAACAGAGAGAGAGAGAGGGAGAGAGAGGGGTCTCCATGCAGCTATCAGCTCTGCTAGACAAGTGGCTTCTTACTGCTTAAAAGAAGGAGAGGGAGAACTAGGACAAAGACATAGCACTGGCACTCGCTCCTAGGGCTCCAGCTGAGACCAAGCCAGCTCCTTCTTTGGCAGGAGCGCTGGGTATTTCACTGAAAAGCTGCTGCAGAGTGAAGTCTTGTGCGCAGGGAATGAAAGCCCCAGCAGAGGAGAAGTTGCTGGCACTGAGTCTTGTATGAATGTAGGACGCTGCCAATTACAAAGCATGTTAGACCCTGGCTGCAGATCAAACGGACTTTGTTCCTGTGAGACTCGCATGTCAGAGGAGACTTCGCACACACCCCTGAAAGCACAAGGAGGCCCTGCTCAGAGATAGTGGCCAGGAAATGCTAGCTAGGCAGGCAGGAGCGCCCACGGAAGGTTTAGCAACAACAAACTCAATGGGAACTAATCTGCAAGCCGCACCAAACTCCCCCGCAAGTGGAGACAGCCCAGTTTCCAAGAAGCTGTCCAGCACTGCAGCCCTGGGAGTGGACAGCGGAGCAGGGTCATTCTGTCCCTAACGCCACTGAGGAGGATACCAGAGAGGGGGAGTGTATCTCTCCATGGAGCTGCCTGGGAAATTCCATCCCTGCAGTGCATTGGACGAGATCTCCCCGGATGCTGTTTACACCTGGGGGCCAACTGTTGTGTCAGCTCAAACCCCGCCCCCCAAACCTGGCTGGTTGCTCCCTCAGTCAGGACTAATGTAGCACTGAAGTGTTGCCTGGGGCTTGTGCCCAGGGTGGGTTTTCAGGACCCTGCTGAGGGGTGAGCGTCACATGTGGAGAGACCAGAGGACGAAATCGCTGCCTGACCCTGCCAGGCAAGTGGTGCAGTGGGAGGGGATGGCAGCTCCGCATTTCCCAGGAAGGGCTGAGAACCTGGCAGCGTGGAGCCCTCGGTACTTTGCTCCCCAGTGTGACACTTTCCTTCCCACTCCGACATCTGTCATGCTAATGGAGCTGAGGCATCATCACACTCAATAACTTACAGAGCAACAGCTGCAGGTGAGGTGAGAAACAAGGATTTTTTTGGTGAGCACAACGGACATTTATAATGTAGACTTCCGAGAGCAGTAACAGTAATTAAGTATTGACTGAGAATGTCCTAAATGAGCCCTGGATGCACATTACATTCTGCTTAACTCAATAATTACTGTATATATTATCCCTTTCCTCACTCAGTCTTTATTAAGCTAAAAGGTCTGTAATTAGTTACTTAGTTTAAGTGCAAGATTTCAGTTAATTCATATTATGAAATATAATTGCTTATTAGAGATAATGTTGCATATTCCATCACACGAGCATTGCTTTGTAATATTTTAACCAAAATACAATAGTTTATGTCACAGTGAATGAGCAGAACATTTATTCCTCAGACACTAGAATGCAAACGCGTCCTCTACATAGTAAAAAAATAAAAATAATCAAGCAACTGGGGCTCTCGGAATCTGGCTCTGTGTTATCGAAATCGAACGGTCTTGCTCACTCAGGGTAAATTCTGCCCACGCAAAGGAGCAGCACAAGACCCAACGGCCATTTAAGGCCCAGTTTAGTCCTCAAAATAAGGCTTAAATAGTGGTGCGTTGACCTTTGGTTGGCCTTCTGCATGGGGCGAATTTCCCCTTCTCTCAATAGCAAGGTAGATAATTCCACAGGGACGTGCAGCCACTTTCCTTCCAAGGCTGAAGAGAGCCCCATTCAATGATAAGGGAACAGGGTACCGTTAGTTATCCCTCTTAGCCCCACTCTCTGCCCTCTCCTTTCTTCATAGTGGGGTAAACCGTGGGGAAGGCTGATGAACATTACAGCCAAAACCAGAGTGAAGGGCAGCGAGGAAAGCCCACTGCAATCATTTAGCATCTGTTGAAGGAAAATCATCCAGGAAATGAAGCCAGCTTGACTCCACTCCTCAGACTGAAAGTTCGCTCAGGGTGGCCTTCACCCCGATGCAAAGGGGCTAGCACTTTAGTCCCAGGTCAGCCCCACAAGACACAGGAACCACGCAAGTACTACTAAGACTGAAGGGGCGTACGTGGTGCATAGCCCTTATAACTGACACTTCTGCACCCAAGGTCTCTGGACAGGACCAGTGTTGCCAACTCTGATACTTTCATGAGTCCTGCAATTTTGCAGCATTTGTGGTGGTGGGTGTGGGGGTGTTGCTGGTTTTGGGGGTTTCTCGTTTCTCACGATCTCATGAGAAGTTCCTGGTGTCTCAGGGTTCCTGCAGTTCTGGCTTCAGCCACTAGCTGCTGCACCTGGGGCAGAGCCAAATCACCGGTGCATGGGGGAGAAGCAGCAGCAGCTCCCTTACCCCAGGGCACTTTACATGGGGCAGGGGCAGTGTCCAGGGCAGGGCAGGGATGAGCAGGGGCAGTGCCCTGAGAAAGAGCATCTGAAATTCCCTGAGTAGGGATCACGGAGATGTACGGGAAGGGTCTTTCCCACCCGTCACAGGGAAAGGGAGGCGGTTGCCCAGGTGTGGATGTTTGTACACTTCAGACTGAGTTCTCTGGAACATGCACATACACCCACAGGACACACACACACGGATGTGTACACACCCAGCGATGACACACGCACAAAGGGGCGATTTCGGCCAAGAGCCCAAAAATCAGAACAAAAAGCCCCTAAACAAACATGCTGTATAAACCCCACCTCTCCCGTTGTTTTGGGGTCTGCCTCATGATTTCTGAGCAGGCAGAGATGGCAATATTATAATGATGGCCTTGCATTAGCCAGGCACCCACCTTTTGTGGGAACTCAGTTTGATCCGCAGCAGAACTTGGGAAATGTTTGTCATAAACAGTCAGAAGAAGGTGAAACGGCCAATTTCCATGGCTTGTGTCACCCCTCCCGGCTCTAGTAGCATTCAAGGAAAAGTAATTTACATAGAGCCCTGTTCTTCGCATAATGAGACTTGTTGGTAAATCTCACCTGAACGGATGCCGGAAATTTTATATTCATTTCATGTTTGTTCACAGCCACAGAGTGCGATTGATTTAGCTAAAAGGGGCTGCAGTTCCTGAGCTCACGACCCCCGCGCTACAATCCCCGGGGTAGCACCGGGCCCTGGAAGTATATAAAATGTATTTAGCTGATGATTTAGGCGCCGATTCAATTTAATTTAGACTTTAGAAGATTTTAGTTTAGGACTTAATATTTTATTTATGAAGGTATGTAAACACAGCACATCACTTTAGCAGCTGCCGCCAGTTTACTGAGACTCTGCTTAAGACAGGACAATCTGTCTAGCTATAGAATGTCAATTCTGTGGCACTATTACACAAATGCAAAATTGCTATGACATTAGGAAACAACAACAACCACACTAGACACTTAGAGAAATACTCTGTAAACAGCACAATAAACTATTGACTATGCGGCACTTGGCGCAGAAGTAAAATGACAAAGTTTTTATCTGTAAAAAGCCATTTACATGGTGTTGAGGCAGCAGATGATTCTTATCCTCCAGATAAAGAATTTCAAAGCTTTGCTGGTGCAGAAAAAAACATATTTATTGTACAATTGAGGAGGAGAGAAACCAACGGCTCCTCCTGACCATGACTGGCATTTTACTGCCACAGGTGAAAACATATTTCCTTTTGCACCCCCCTCCGTCTTGAACAAAGCAAGAATTCAGCTTCCAGAGGAGACGTGGGTTTAAAGAAATCGTGTATTTGCCCAATTAGCCATTTATTAGGGATTCTGTGTACATATTTTGGGGGGGGGGAATTAATAGTCACAACCTACCCTTCATTCAAACTAGCAATCTGTTCCGGGCCCAGTTTTATGAGTCATTAATTCCTAATAACTAGAAAGTTGTGTGATGGGCTTTGGATATGAATAGTTTACTGTATCAGAAACAATTCATGATCTAAATTACCAACTATAAATCAATTTCTGAAATGTTGACATATCTCTAATAATGATAAATGCAGAATTTATGGCCTGTGCCAAAGTTCACATCAAGTGTTTTGATTTATGAGCATCCTGAGCTTGAGTGAGGACGTTACCACTGCACACAGCACCTTCCCCCCGGACTCGGGACCAGCCCAGTGCCTGAGAGGGTGTCTGCTAGCCCCATCTCCCTCCTGTGCCCAGGGACTGGAGGCTCCCCCAGCTCAGGGGTGGCTGACTCTGGCAGACAGCTCTGAGGATCTAACAGCTTTGTCAGTTCATTACCCCCATCACAAAGGACTAGACAGATGTATGGGGAGGGTGTCACTTCCAGCCCAGTGAAAGATGCTCACCTGTGTCTCAAAATGCCCAGTCCTCAGCTCACCATCCTTCCTGTTTCTTTGGATTCTCCTGGCGCTGAAGAGGGCCTGAATTCTTCCCTCGGCTCACCTCCAGTCCCGGAGCCTGGGTGCAAGGCTGGGCACAGAGCCCTGTGGGGAGGCAGGGCATAGGGCTGGTGTGATTGGAGCGATAGCAGCATGCTGGGTGCACCATGGAACCCAGAACTGAGACAGGCCCCACCCTCCCGAGCTCCCAGCCTACAAGCCAGAGGCTGAGGTGGCAGGGCAGACTGGGAAACCCAGGGGAAGGGAGAACTTGGGGGAGAAGGTGGCAGGCACAGGCAAGGAGGGGAAGAGTGAGAGTCCCTGAGAGATGAACATAACCTGGCCCAGTTGCAGGGATGGAGACAAATTCCAGCTGCTATTTTTGCATTAGTCCCATGACTGGGCCCAAGACACTTAGTGGGTGATTTAAACCACAGCCAGAACGCCAAGCTGCTCCCCACACCCGCATCTGGGATCCTGTTGGCTCATCAGTGAGAAGAGAAGAGTTCCTCTCCCCAGGCTCTCTGCACCTGTACTGGGTCTCCAAATACCTCCGCTGGCTGCCGGCGGGCAGTGATTGCCTGTCAGCTTCAACATGGGGGAGGGGTCCTTACCCAGCCTGCCTCTGATGCTCATTTCCACACTGAATTTCAGGATCAGCGCTCTGTGTTACAGCAGCCCTAGAGCCCCGGGGAAAAGCAACCCCCTCCCTGACGAGCTAGCGTCCAGTCAGCCCAGGCAGTCTGTGGGCATGCTTGTCCCCTTTCATAGAGGCACAGCGAGATGAAGTGATCTGCCCAAGAGCACCTGGGACGGAGCTGGGACTGGTCCCAGGCACGTACCTCAGCCCCACAGCCAGCCACCCCACCCCGCTCCAGATTCATATTGCTGCTGGCTGCAGTGTAACAGCTCAAATGGCTGCCTAGCGCCTACTCCCAGTGGTAGCCACATTTTGGACCAAATATTGCCCAGTGAATGGCCCCAATGTGACCCTGGTGCTCGGGCAGACCGAGCCAAGGAGTAAAGCAGGTATTTGGGCGAAATAAAACAAGACCCCTGTGTAGCTATGCGGTGCTCCAGGGCACCCCGCTCCCTGGTGCGGCCACGTGTGCTCACAAAGCTTTGTCAGTGAGGCCGTCTGTGCCGCCAACCCGCATGACTTCATTTGATTTCAATTTAGTACTAGAATTAAGCTGACACACAACTGTGCGTGAAGGGAAAATTTACTGTATCAATTTCGTCACTGCAAAATAGGGACTTCACTATCTGACCACTCATGTTGCAGGGTCCAAATCAATTTATTACCCAGCTCAGCTCCTGGCCCAGGGAGAAGCTCTTACATTTCATTATTAAATTGAAAACAATATTTGTTTGAAACAAACAATAAGTGATAAATAAACTCAGCGCCTATCACTCCTCCTCCACCCCAGCCTCGTCTTCCAGCGTTTCTTCCTGATCAGCCAGTGCTCTGTGAGTGTGACTCGCATCAGTCATTACAGGCCTTTCATTACGGCAAAGCGACATCCCAGTTTCAGACTGAATTATAAATTACAGATGAAATCTTCCTCCCTCTTTGAGCCTGACATTTTGTATCTTCCTGGCCCTTTCTTCTACTGCATGATCTCACAGGAGATGTCACGGTTACGCGTCATGGCTCGGTCTGTGCTGTACCAAGTGACTTGTGAGCAGAGCGAGCCCGGAGAGACCAGCCCACTTCCCTGCCCGCTGCCACATTGCTTTGTTCTCTCCAGATCATTTGGAAAATGGAAAATGGAAGCTATGATGCCACAGCAACAGAAAGACTCGGGTTTCTGCACTAGGCCTTTCCTGCAGCAGCATTGCCCACAAAGGGGTCCCATCATGGTCTCCCACAACAGATATTCTCAGGGACCCGGGGCAGCACGATGTCTAGTGCCTCTTGATCCTTCCATAAAGCGAATCCACATACAAGTGGGGTCGAAGTTTCACCTCCTTAAAGCAGAAAGATAAAGGTGTGGAATGAGGGGGTTTCTCAGTGGTTTGTCCCCTTTAGGTCCCGGCTCCTATCCCCACTGCCCTTGTCCAAAGGGGACACCTGGGATCCTTTAGCAGGAAGAGACAGCGGCATGGCAGTGTTTAGCAACATTTCCCCACCAGGCACAAGCTAAGAGTGAAATCTGAGGCCTAATCCGTGGCAGCTGTGCTCATGCTGCCATGTGTCATGTGCCCCGCGCTGCACAGGCAGGGGAACCTCTGCAGAGGTTCTAGCGAAGGAATGAGAACACTTCCCAATTACCTTTAAAAAGCAGCAGAATTTCCATCTTTGCGCAGAGAGGTTTCCCATAGGCCCATGTTGTGACTCAAATTCGTATCTAAGGGTCAACGCTTACAAGTAGCCCTCTGGGACAGCAGCCACTCAAGTTCACTGGCATAACGGCACTGGCTCCTCAGGAGATAGGTTGCTAGTTCATACCTGGCCTGTGCCAGTTGATAGTGGGGAGCCAGGTTGCGGTGTTCCCCAGAATCCCCAGCCCTGGTGTGCCAGGCGCTGTATAAACATGTAACGGAGAGACAGCCCCTGCCCCGGGGAGCTTACAGTCAGCTAGTGGCTTAAGTTGAAGTCAGAAAAGCCTCTGACATCAAATCACTTTTGCTCTCGGCCTGGGCCCATGGGAATAAGGTCTAGTATCCTTCCGAGGAGGAAAACGCTACAACACCCTGTTGGAAGTGGCCCACAGTGCAAGGGGGCCAGAGTTAATCGGCCACTCCAGCTAATTGGCTGCATCTCCCAGAGACTGTTCACCTCCAGGAAAAGGGTTACAATGAGAGGCAACCTTATCAAGGCTGTGAAAGTCAATGCTGACCTCCCTTCAGCCATGTGTCTGAGCCCCCCGCCCCGCTCTGGGGTTCCTGTTCTCCCATCCCCCACAGTAACGGTCAGGACGGCTGGAGGAGAACAGGGAGTTTTAAAGTGGTTAGAGATGCGCAGAGCCCTCATCAGTGGTGTTTCTTTGCTCTCCTAGCAGCCTGAGAACAAAGCTGACATTGATTTATTGTTCTCCGATACTGCAATGATCACCTGCCATTTTGTTTTGACAAGGGCCATGGAAACACATATTTCTGTCAGTCGCTTCATGAACATTGGAAGAGCTCCCACTGCAGACACAGGCATTTTTGCCCTTGGCCTTTCAGTTTTTTAAAGTGAGGTAAATAGGCACCATGTCTATGTCAAACCCTTCTCGTTTATGCTGTGGTCCCCTATACATTATTCATTTGAATGCGGGGAGGTGCACACAGTGGGGAGGGAGTAGCAACAGGAGTTACTCTTGTTCCTTTGAAAGCTATTTTCAAAGGTGACCTTTCCAGAAGAATAAAGAAATCCTTGGCAATATAGCCCTGAAATCCAGCCGGGCAGCCTCACTGATTAAATATTAAAGGTGCCACAAGAAGGGAGGGCAGGAAGCAAGGATTAGGAATCAGCTTGTTCGCTTCCGTAGTCAGATGTGGAGCAAGATGATCAACATTTACTTATGTCCCGGGGCCCGTGTGTCCGGGGGAATCACAGGTTGGGTGTGCCAGAGACAACGGGCTCAAGGCTGCTCAAGGAGGAGTAGATGCAGAGGGGGAAATTCCGCACGTGCAGAGACCAGCACGAGGCCTAGGCACCATGTAGACCTGACTTTGAAGATTTAAGGCATACACAGAACTATTGATAGGCGCTGGCATGTGGGGGAATTCCATCCACGCTTGGGATGCACAAAGGTATGCTGTGTATCCGTGGGGCTAGGCAGAGATATGGGACCATAAGAGCTGCCAGGAAACTCAGAGATGACATGGAAAGACCCCTCGTGACTGTCCCTGGCTTCCTAAAGCAGGGGCTGTGGCTGCAGGTCGCTCTTGGGGGATTAGAGAGCTGTGCTAACAAGGACAGTTACTGCTCCGGAGTCACAGGACCTCAGCCTCCTTATTACAGTGGATATAGATATAATGGGCCAAACTGCCTTCAGCTATCCCTGTTCAGCCCCACTTGGCCCTGTGCGTGTCTCGCAGACAGCTATAGTGTGGAGCTTGCCGGATTTCCTCCCCACCACTGGGTCAGAATTTCCTGCTTTCCAGAACCACGGAGCCCTTTGTAACACAAGGACAATGGTTGGTGCTGCTGATCACCTTGATTCCTTTCTCCTCTGTCAGTCTGACTGGGCTATTTCTTGAGTGCCCGTCGTCATCAGATCTGCCCCTTCCTCCCGCTGCTGCTTGAATGTCTCTTCTAAAAAAGTGTGAGCCAAGGGAAGGACTTTTTAGCGGAATGAGAATACAGAGCTGGCCTAGACTTCACTCCATGGTTTAGAAAGTGTAGAATCAAAGTTCTAAAGTCAGAAGTGTGGAACTACTTAACCCAAGCCAGGGCCATGACAGCTCCCCAGCCAGCCACAGAAACATTCATTAATTCTAAAGCAAGTAATTAGTGGCTATAACATATGACCAATACAATTACATTGAGCTTTCCCCCACCCCAGAGTACTGGTGTTCTATCGTCCCATAATTAGATGACAAAACTGACAAGCAGCTACAAAGAAACAGCCCTTCCCCACACTCATCTAACTTTGCAGACACCCCAAGTGTTCTGCACCAATAACTACTAATCAGGTTATTTCTCTGAGTATTAAAAAAAGTTTCACAGATAATTTATGCTTAATAGCACAGGGCCCTGTACTGGCGAACAGCCAAATGGCTACAGATGCGGAAGATACCATCTCGGCTGAAATGGTATTTAAGTTTGTGTCACAACTGACAAAAGCAGAGACACCCAGAAAGTGCCACTCCAGCTCCTGCAGTGGGCATCATGCCCTTGTCTCTGCACCTGGCCACCCTGCACTATGTGAATGCCACGTCTTTGGTAACATCAACCAGCATCTAGCCACTGCATTCAGGCGGGATAGGCCCTGGAAGTTTGTCCTGATTTTGACATTGGTTTGTCCATCCAGTTTTGGGATGAATTATTTGACCTTTCCCTCTTCTTTGAGGTGGCACTGCTACACTTGTGAGTTTGCACATTTCAGTGATGCTCTGGGACCCCTTGTCAAAGCCAGAGGCAGGGAGGAGGTGGAGAATATTTATTATCTATATTATATATTATATATTACATTGCTTAGATGCACATAGTGGTCCTGATTCTCCTCTCACTCACCCCACCATCACACTGGTGCAGCTTATTAAAACCAGGGCCTTTATGGCAGAATCTGGCCCCGTGTACTCAGTGAAAGCCAAGCAAGACAGATTGGTGTGTAACGATTAGCATGAAAGAAGCCTGTGGCTGGTTCGCTTTTCGCCTTACAAGCCTCGTGTCATTCTCTGAACCTGCCAAGTCCCCAAAGCAACAAACTCGCGCTTCATGACTCCAGATGACTTCAGAAAACTTCATTCATCCTATGCTGTGGCTCGTGGAAGAACATCTGTCACATGAAAGCCACTTTAATACAAATTAATTATGCCACCATTATGCTGGCGGTTTGGGTTTGGTTTTGTTTTTCTCCAATCACCCAGTTAATTGCCATGCTTTCAAAGACAGAAATGTGTGTTTTATAATGCTTCGTTGAAGTGATTTACCACTAGTGGAAGGGCTGACAGCAAGAGCCTGGAGCCCTCTATTTATCCCGAGAACCCATTCAGCACAGGGGAAAATAATGCAAGCTCCCTCTCTCTCTCTCTCTCCCTCTCTCTCTGTCTCTCTCTCTCTCACACACACACACACAAACTCACTCACAGACACACACACACACTGCCCCGCCAGTGTACCTCTATCTAGGCAGGGACCTCTCCTGGCAGCTCTGGGTCCCATTCAGTCCTTGGCCTCTCTGCTGAGCCAGCCACAACAGCGCCGGTTATTGCAGCTGAGATGGGAGGTTTTGTGCTATCAGTAGTACGCTAGGAACTGGATAAATTGAACTATCACGTTTCATACATGCCACCAAGCAGTCCAAAGGCAATGACTAGTGACTGCGGCTGAGCTGGGCCCGGTAGGATTGTATCATCAGTCTTCACACTTCACCCATTTGAAAATTCAATCTGCATCTCCAGCCTGCCACACCAGAGAGCCCGAAATCCCGGTTCCATGCTGCAGAACTGAAACCTAGTACACTGGGCCTTGGCCCTGAGATCATGAGTCAGCAGACAGCAGCTCTTTACCCCACACCTTATCTCCTGAGCCAGTCAGCCCCCAAAACAACTGCATTTTCATCAAGTAGTAGGGGGCTGAATCAGACTGAGTAACTCCAAATGCATTAGACCTTCGCATCTTGAATAAAATGTATCTCCGTGTAAAAAGGGTGCAAATATTTTACCTATCAAGATTCACTCTGCAACAAGCAGGTCTCAACATAAGATATTGAAAAGAGTGTTTTAAAAGCTCCAGTTGCAGGTAATTGAAGCTAATTTAAATATCTGGGGGAATTAGATATTTTAATTTTAAATGACTTGTTGGGCAGATTCTTGGGTAGGGTCAATCAACATAGTTGCATGGAAGTCAATGGAGTTACACCGATTTACACCAGCTGAGAATCTGGCCCTGCATGTCTGTCTGTCTGCCTGACTGTCCCCCTGCGTTAGCTACTACTGAAGCACCCCTCACTGTTGCATCGAGGCACCGTTATTCTATTGTATCTTTCCAGTGGCTTCCATGGTGCTTGCTCCAGATTTACAGCAGTGTAACTGAGCAGCATCTGTCTCCAGGGGCTGAATCTAATAGAGGCTGGCAAAGCATCTGACATCAGAGACGTTCACATTTTCTTTTTTCATTCCCCTCAGCCTGGAAGAGCGGAGAACGAAATTACACATTAGTTAAAGAGAAACAAAAATCAACCATGAAAACTAGTAATGAACTCCGTCAGGCTTCAGTCCCGTACAATGTCAAATGGCCGAGCTTTCAAAGCCAGTCTCAGTATTAAACATTTGCTACAGGCTTTCATATGCCCATAGTCACTTGTCATCGTCAGTTAGCATATCACCCGGCAGCGATGTGACGCCAGCTCAGGAACCTAGCCCGGCCCACTCGAAGGGGTTAAAGCCCAGTCGCCTCTTTATTGCCACGGCTGCTGTTTGTACAGGCCTTAGGAAGTGAAGTGCATTAATAGGAACACAGTCAATATTTTCCGGCTGTTAACAAACTCTCGGAGCTCAGGTGAGCAGTTCTTTCTATTCTCTTTACTGAGTTTTACTCCAATATTAAACAGTGGGAGGAATTGCCCAGGAGCCAAAATCGATTCCAGAATAACAATCTTTACAAAAGCATGGACATTTAATTAAACTCCAGGAGCTGGGTTCCCGTTCTCGAGCTGAGCCTGCTATTCTGCTGGTGGACAGCCTGAGGAGCTAATCCCTCAGAACGTTCTGCACATGTGGGTGCACAGGAGGTTCTCCAACGGTTACCTGCCTATTCCACTAGAAAACAAGCAAATGCAAACAGGGAACAAACCGAGCAGGATTTTATCAGCCATCTCCCGTCACTGTCAGAGCTTCACAGCAAAATGCAACAATCCACTAATGCACAAGAGCATCACAGAGCCCAGCGGGAGCACATGTGGATAATCTGCCTCCTATTATCCCTAACAGATTGAGATTGGTGTAAATGCTGAAGCATGAGGTGTTATGCCTTCCAAACCTGTGTCAGCCCTAACTTGCTATCCACATCCACATTCGCTCCCTCTCCGAATCGCAAAGTTCTTGATTCAAGGATTTGCCAAGCATCATCAGGCTCTTTCCAGCTTCTCAGACTCCATAGACATAGCACCCAGTTCACCACCACCTCTTTAAAGCTGTACGGCCGTGAAAGCCAGCCTCAAGCTGAAGTGGTGAATGAGATCCAGAGGGAAGAGGAGCAATAACTGGAATCAGTGCCACGGGAGGCAGACAAAATCTCCTGGGATGACCATGAGAGCGCCAGTCTGGTGTTGTTTGGCTTCCAGATGTTCACATCTCCTTCACCTGTTCAGAGCTGATGTTGCTCTCTGCATGTTTGGTGCAGTCTTGTTATAATGATGTCATCCATCTGTATTTTCTTAGACTCTACCTGGTAAAAATGCCCCAGAGTCTGTAATTTGTCACTATAACAGAATCCCAGAGAACAGCTAAATAAACTACTAATATTGACCAAACAAACAAACAAAAACCCAATAATGATTCTATTGATCCGAGATCTGAAGCTGATGGATGACCTGTAAACAATGGAGCCGAATTATCCATGAATTGATATTGATTTCCAAAATCAAAATGTAAATTTTGACTCACAGTTAAAGTAGCTGGAAAAGTTTTTATCCTTTGGAAACGTTTCTCTCTCCCATTACTTTTCTACATAATATTTATAATTCTTAGCCAAGAGCGTCTCCAGTCACAGTCCTTATGACTCTAGCTAGGGCTGCGAGAGCCTGTTAAACCTATGCAGGAGCCGGGTTTCTGAAGCCCCCAAGATCTGAGAGTCTCTCAGGGAGATTCATTAAAATCAACTGAGAATATAAACGTAAAAAAGCACCAATGCCAAGGCAGGAGCGTCCTGGAGAGATCTGCAGCCCAGTCAGCAGTAATGTCCAGTCTGGGTTCTCAGCCTTCGGATCACTCCACCTCCAGGATCATGACCGCCCTCCCTTTCTTTATGGCTCCATAGGAAAGGAGTCCTGAACCCTTGTTCTATGGTTACAGGGGCTCGTGGTGTGGAACTACTGCTGCAAGGGACCTGGGTAGAAGAGTCACCAAGGCCCTCTGCTGAGAGGAGAGAGAAGATCTGTATTTAATAAGCCTCTGGCACTGCACCCACTCCCACCAGCTCTGAACTTGGCTCAGTGTCTCAAAATGAGTGCAGTACGGAACTGTGAACCCTAAACCTATCACACTCCTCCCCTGAGCTGGTCCATATAATCACAGAACACCTATGGTGACTTTCCGAACAACACCTAGTTTTCAGCACTTCTACCATCCCCTGTCACTAGTCCTACTTCTATCAAGCCAGGATGATAATACTGAGCATACAGCAGAGATGTTCATGCAGACAGTGGGCTAGGTCCTGCCAACACCGGGCAATTTGAGATGAATTAGTAATAAGCATGTAATCAGACACACAGTATAGTGCCTTAAGGTCCAACATACAAGAGGCCTGGCCTGCCAAAGAGAGAGAGGAGAGCCTGGGAAAGGTGACCTACATGGCAGCCACTGCTGAAAATCTATGCCATTTGCACACGTGCTTCTCCGTCTCCAGTAGCTGCTGCGCCTTGCTGCTTCCCTGGCCTTTTATCATTATCTAACCCATAACAAACCTATTATGATTCCAGAGATTGGAATAACTGCGGTGCCTGGGAGATGCCCAGCGCCGCTGCAGTGTTTTGCACAAGGCAGCAATAAATTACTGACGGTCACATATGATTTATCACTACCTGGGGTTCCAGACAGTAGTAGCGTTTCACCAGAGAAATGGCCCATGAGCGCTGGAGCCCGGGCACCGGTTTGCGTCTCATCACATCAATTGGTTATTTTGTTGGGACTGGAAACAGCCCCCAGTTAGGGTGATGGTTGAATGGTAGAAGCGACACCCTTGGCCACGTGATGTTGTTCTGCAGTCGTGCAGATTTACTCTGGCAGTCCAAAAGGTGCCACGTGCCAGGAGTGAGATTCTCAGACAAACCTAATGCAGTTTCCGCTTGGAGACGGAACTGCTCTGCCAGAGGCCCCTGTGTGCTGCCCCATCCTGGGCATTACAGCAGCAGGCGTCCAACGGAGAGAACGAAACAGCCCCAGGGTTTGCTAAAGGCAAAGGCTGCCGGTTTCAGAGGTTCCCAGGAGCGCTTTACACCCCAGAGTAGAAAGCTATTCCCTGGCCAGCAGCCCTCCAGCAGGTGGGTCGGGACAGGGGTTGGGAGGCTCCGGGTGAGTCCCTTCCCTTCACAGGATGCTGCTTACCTGCCTACCAGAGATTCGTTCACTCCCGGCCTGGCAGGAGCACTCCCAGGCAGAGCGTCGCCTGTCTCCGCGTTCCCTGGGGCCTCACTCAGGCTACGCCCCCAGGGACTTCCCTGAGAAGCCTCCTGCATGAAATGCCCCTGATGGCACCCCAGCCCCAGTTCATTCCAGCTCAGCATGTGCATCATCTCACTGCCATCACAAAGTGCTTTGCATTTTATTCCCTCGGCCACACTCTCCTGCCGGCCTGCCCCTGCCCTCTCCAAAATCAGGGCCGTTTGGTCATTGCCTTCGGTGGGAAGACCCTTACCTGCCAGTGTGCACACGCATGCATGTGTGTGTACAGTAGGGTGACCAGATGTCCCGATTTTATAGGGACAGTCCCAATTTTTGGGTCTTATATAGGATCCTATTACCCCCCACCCCTTGTCCCGATTTTTCACACTTGCTCTCTGGTCTCCCTAGTGTACATGTGTGTCACCGCACTTCCCCACCTGCGTGTTGCATCACTGTGGGCATGGGATGAGATTTGGCGGTGACCCTTCTGCTGGGCTCTGCATGACCAATGTTAATCACAGAGTATGTCCGCAGGGGATGTCCAGCACCTGTTCCTGTTAGTGAAGTGGGGGGACGATATGACGTGTATGGTGGCATGTGGCAGCCTGGCAGCCCCTGCCCTCGCAGCCAGCAGGGGTACTTCCCCCCATCCCAGCCCCTCTGCAGCAGCAAAGCCCTCACTCCGAGTGCCGCTGTTCTTGTCAGCTTGTATCCTGAGTGCACACGCCGATCCCCAGCTCATGCTCCCAGCCCTCCGATCAAGCCTGGGTTCCATGTGACTATGAATGGGGTGGTCTCCTGCTTATCCACCCATTAGCCAGCTCCCAGAGATTAGCCACAGGCTTTTTATCCCTCTGTTGGGTCTCAAGGTTGCTCCAGCCCTGGGGTGTGATTAGGCTGCAGCTTTTGAGTTAGAGCAGAGCACCGCGGACGTCGTCTACTCCAGCCCCCTGTGCTGTGGCAGGACCAAGTAAACCAAGAACATCCCTGACAGGGGTTTGTCCAACCTGTTCTTTAAAACTGCCAGTGACCAGGACTCCACAACCTCCCTCGAGAGCCTGTCCAGAGCTGAACTACCCTGAGAGTTAGCAAGTTTTCCTAATCTCTAACCTAAATCTGCCTTGCTGCAGATTAAGCCCATCACTTCTTGTCCTACCTTCAGTGGCCATGGAGAACGACTGATCACTGTCCTCTTTGTAACAGTCCTTAACATATTTGAAGCCTGTTATCATGTCCCCCACCACTTCAGTCTTCTTTTCTCCAGACTAAACATCACCAATTTTTTAACCTTCCCTCACAGGTCAGGTTTTCTAAACCTTTTATCACTTTTGTTGCTCTCCTCTGGACTTTCTCCAATTTGTCCACATCTTTCCTAAAGTGCAGCACCCAGCCTGGACCCAGGACTCCAGCTGAGGCCTCCCGTAGAGCAAGACAATTATCTCCTGTGTCTGACATACAACGTCTGTTAATACACCCCTGAATTATAATAGCCTGTTTTGCAACTGCATCAGTCTGGGATCCTTTGCTGCAGTACCACTGCCTAGCCAGTTAGTCCCCATTTTGTATTTGTTCATTTGATTTTTCTTTCCTAAGTGAAGTACTTTGCACTTGTCTTAATTGAATTTCATTTTGTTGATTTCAGACCAATTCTCAAATTTGTCGAGGTCCTTTTGAATTCTAATCCTGTCCTCCAGAGCGCTTGCAGCCCCTCCCAGGTTGGTGTCATCTGCAAATGTTATAAGCATCCTCTCCACTCCATGAGCCACATAATTAATGAAAATATCAAATACTGCTGGACCCAGGACAGAGCCTGTGGGACCCCACTAGATACATCACCCCAGTTTGACAGCAAACCATTGACAGCTACTCTTTGCGTAGGGTCTTTCAACCAGTTATACACCCACCTTATAGTATTTCCACACGTCCCTAGATAGGCTGCCCCAAGTATGTGATGACTAAACCAGCATTGCTTCCAGCAAACCCCCCTACAGCACCCGGAACCAGTGCTGGCAGATCCTGCACTCTCCTCCCAGCCTAGGACCTACCGGTGCACTTCATAACCATAGAGCTCAGCACAGCCACATTCCTGGGTCAGCAGAGACATGGGCAATGGAAAAGCAAGGAGGCAGTGGGTCAGGATTGAGGGGCATTGGCAGAGCTGTGGGAAGAGAGTGACCCCAGGACTGGAATAGCAGGGGGCAGGGGAGGCAAAGGGGGGGCTGTTGTACAGAGGCCTGTATTTATGTTTTCCAAGGTAGCAGCAGCCCAACTCAGCCTGTTACATACACCTGTTTATAAAGTCACCAAAACGTGGAGCCAGACTAGGACAAACCGGATTGTTTAGGTTAAAGACGTAGGCTCAGGGGTCTGCAGGCTTCTGGGGAAGCCACAGTCTGGCATGACAAGGAGCTGAGCAGGTCAGTCTGGCAAGGTGAGGGGATGTTTACAGTTGCAGTCACTGCAATGTGTTATGATTGATTGGTTCATGTTATGGGGTGCAGCTGCCCCTCTTGTTAGCCATAGGTTATCAGGGGGGTCACTCAATGGGAGTGGGAGGACTGAAAGGAGCAAGCTTTACCTCACAGCTGCCACCTCCCACCATCTCGTGAGACCCCCAGATCCACCATGACCCCGTTGGGCCGTCAGCATCCTGACCAGAGCAGGCCAAAGAGCGGGAACCCATTACATCACCTCTGCCTCCACCGGCCTTGACTGAACCCCGGTCACCTGGGATGTGAGAGGTGGGTTCCTGCTCTCACGCCCTCCCTCATGTGTCTTTTTCCTTCCCCACCTGATTTCTTCCCTTTCCTGTCTCTCTCTTTTGGCCTCTGTGTAATAAAAGTCTGGCTTAGCCGGCCAAGACTATATTTTGCAACAGTGCTGTGAGCCTGGGACCAGAGAGGCAGCTAAAAGCAATGGCCTATGCAGCCCAATGCCAGCACAAGCTTGCCAGGTCCCAGAGCAGCTGATTAGACCATGTGCTGGACCTGCATTTCTCCGGCAGTGAGAGTCAGCACCAGAGACAGATGCTGCATTTTCTGTTCTTTTCTCTTTTCTCTCCCATTTTGTGTGTGTTTGTCTCGTTTGTCTTCAGGGAAACAGGATCAGACTGTAACAGCAGCAGCAGCTCCAGACCACCTCAACCAAGCTTTTCACTCATCCCAAAAAAGGACAGGTATTACCATGCCACCTACAACAGTCAGGCAGGGGATACTTCCTTTTAAAAACCCTCTCCCACCAAAGGGCCTAAGGGATATTGCTACAACAAAAACCTTGCTTAGTCCTTTACAATTCAAAGGCTTGGACTGTTTTTCCTTCTTTTTCTGTATCTCCAATAAGAGGTTAAAGAGTTTTTGTGCTGGTTGTTGTAATGGGAGTCGCCAGTGATAACATGGCATGAAACCCCGGCCCACACAGCCCCGTTCAGTGTCGGAACAGAGAACAAGGGTTTTATTAACCTTCCATCCCTTGCTGGGCCTGAGACACCCTCCTTGCAACACAAGAGGGTTACAGGTCAGGACTGAGGGGCATCAGCAGATGGCTGGAGAGAGCCCAGGCTGGAATACCAGTGGGCTGTGGGTGGGGCTATTGTGGTGCATCGACAGAGCAGGAGGGGTAGTGGCAGGGCAGGGGGGCACCCCCCAGGACTGGGATAGTAGCAAGAGCTGCCAGTCAGGAGTCAAGGGCATTGGCATAGGAATGGTTGCAAGATACCTGCCTGCCCCAAATCAGGCAGGAAAAATAATTACCAGCAACCTTTCTGAAATCAGTAAATACCTGGAAATGTGAGCCCTTTGAATTATTAATGGTCAGCTCAATTCTTCAGACACCTCAGTCATTACTGCCAAGAATATTTGATGCAAATAAAACCCTTTGCCTGCTACAGCTGCAGAGAGAAGGAATCAGACTTGTATATTAAACCAACTGCCTTGAGGTGCAGAGAAATCATTTGAAAAATGAGCTCAGTGGCTGGTGAATCCCTGAATGCGTCAGGGACCGGCTGACTCATTGTTGCCAGCATGGGGCAGCGGGGCATGCAAAGGAGCGGCAGCAGGCTGGATGGAGGAGCTGCACCTTGGTACACACAGCACCCAGTGGTCACTTGCAGGTTCATAGAACAGCTACTGACAGGAAGAGCAGTGGTATGGAGCTCTCCCCAGCCGTTCCCACCACCAGGGCCTGGACCAGCAGTCA
Organism: Emys orbicularis; assembly: GCF_028017835.1. Lineage (NCBI taxonomy): Eukaryota > Metazoa > Chordata > Testudines > Emydidae > Emys > Emys orbicularis. The sequence continues at coordinate 1,408,232 of NC_088705.1, read as the reverse complement.
CCCCTGGAGGGCCATTTAATCCCACCCTGCACAACATCCTGGCCCCACTGAATTCCACTGACTTGGGTGGGGCCGGAATTTCACCCTTGAGAGACGACCAGGTTTGCTTTTTTAAACAAACATCTTCCAACCTATGAAAACGCTGCTGAGGGCTGTTCGCCCAGCTCCGGGTGTCTGCGGATATCACGGCCAGGCGTGCGGGCTAAGAACCTGAACAGACTAGAACAGCGCTGGCTACAGCGTTCGCCAGCCCTTCTGCCCAGCTCCTGCCGGATGCCCCACGTCTGCAGAACGCCCTGAGCAGACCCATCTCCATGGGACAATCCCGTCTAGCCAGGGTCCTTGGGGTTTCAGCCTGCAGACACCGCTGGTAAGCAGCGTATTTAGAGAGAGCCTGTGACTGACCATTAGCCAGAGTCTCATAGCCGTTTGCCCAGGACTGCTGCTGGGTGTAATTGCTACCAATCGCAGGCAGCTCTCGCTGTGAACAAAAGCAGCTGATTGGCTGCCCAAACCACAGGGAGTTAAAGTGGGGCTCGGCCTCCAACACAGAGCTGGGAGCGAGTGCAGCCAACGCTCGCTCGGTGCCTGGCTCCTGGCTCAGCTTCCTGGCCTCTCCTTTCCCGCCTGTCATGACCCTGCCACCCACCTCTCAGCTCTTGTCTCTTGCCATGTGGCCTGTCCTCCCCACCAGTGAGACCGGCTCTGAGTACCTGTCCGCCTCTCCCACAGACATCGCTGGCCTCGGCCATGCTGCCCCTCTGCCCAGGACACCCTCCCCGCACTGACCCTCCCCTCCAGCACAACCCTCTGCCAGCCCACGTGGTGTGGTGTATTATCCATGCCCTGCCCAGCCACACGGAATCACCCCTAGCTGCCGACGTACCCATGTATTCCAGTCAGTGGGACACTTGTCCATGTCCATCCGATTGCTGCCCACTCGCCTGTTCATCTCTTTCCAGCCAGACTGTGGGCTCCTCTGGGCAGGGACCAGGCCTCGCTGTGGGTCTGAGGAGAGCCCAGCTCCCTGGGACCCCATCCTGACAGAGCCTCTGGGGCTCCTGGAATCATTCAGGAAACGGTGAACAAAGAGGCAGTGCAGCCAGGTCCTTCTACGCCTCCACCCTGCAGAGAGGCAAAATATGCCAGCTCAGCTCTCTGCCCACAAATGCCGGCTAAGCGTTCCCTGTGTTCCCAGCCAGGCTGTGTGGGAGAGCTGGGGCCTGGGTGGGGATCAGTTGGAGAGGTTAATGACTGACGCTCAGGGATCATGCACAGCAGCAGCGGCTGTGACCCATAAAGAAAATCCGGCTGCTGCACGGGTGAGTCTCGGACCTGGGCCCTGCAGCCCCCACAGCTGCTGCCCGTGCGACCAGACCCTGGGGAATGGAGCTATCAGAGGCAACACGATAAAGAGCCTCCGGTTCTCAGCCATGAGATTCAGGGTCACTTACCCCAGGCACAGCTTGAGGGAGAGCTGCAAACCAGGTGCAGGCGCAGGTCTCACCCCCCTCACTCACTCACGCTCCTGGGTCTTTGCCCCTCTCCCTCAGGGACACAGCAGCTCAGCTAATGCTGGTCAGGGAGTGAAACACTGCAGGGGAACCTGGCCCATCCTGGAGCAATCACCCAGCGTGACCTCCCACCGCCTGCTGGGATGCAGCGAGGCGAAGCGCAGTCTCCAAAGGAACGTAGCACAGACTGGGCTACCCCCACATGTCAGCGTGTCCCCCTCTTGGCTAGCAGTGCTCCATTCACCCCCGCCCGCCCCACTCTGCTCCCCTGTGCGTCGGCCACCTCACAGGGCCCCACCATGTCCTCTGAGAGGCAGCACCTCCATCAGCACAGCGCCCCCACGATCCCCTGGGAATTACACAAAGTTGGATCAAAGTTCACGTGTACTTCGGGCTGCGCTCAGCATGTCAGGGTGTCCCAGCCTCACAAGACAGGCGCTGCTCCTTTTTTGTATCTGTTCCGGACAGACCCAGCTCCCTGCGGCCCCCTGCACAGCACAAGAGTGGGTCCGAGCCCCTGAGCGCCGGTCCTGGCAGGAACCCAACCCCATGGCATGCAGAGAGCAGGGAGCCTCTTGCTGTCCAGGATCTAAATACACGTCATCAACATGGGCTGTCAGTCCAGGGAGGGGCACCCAGGTGGTTCCAGTCCAGGGAGGGGCACCCAGGTGGTTCCAGTCTGGGGAGGGGCACCCAGGGAGCTGCAGGGAGAGCAGGCCACGTGGGATGGGGAGGGGGAGGCTGAAAGGAGCCCTGGGCAGTGCCCTGGCAAGATCCTGGGGAAAAGGCTGTGTCCCCTCAGTGCCGGGCCTGCGTGGGCATCACTCAATGAGTCCGTGACTGTCTGAATGGTCTCCCCACTGTGCCCTACTCCAGCTGGGCTGCACCCTTTGGGTTACGGCCGGACGAGTGCTGACTGGGCAGGTAAGTCTGGCAGCTGGAGTGCACTGACCTGGGGGTGGACAGTGACCCCATGGTTAGCGGGTTGGGGGGCTGTGATCCCCCCCACCTGCCTATCCCACCTTCACTCACATCCAGCTTGGCCACGCCTTATCGCGCCGATGTGCCAGGGAGCCTGAGAACCCCAGCAGTGCCTGGCCCATCCCATGCATCGGGGTGGGCAGCAGGAGCTGGCTTTTCGATCTCCCTGTCAGACAGGCCCCTTCATCTCGTCGGAGGCTAATCGATTTAATTCCATGCACTTTGGTATAAAGTCAGGGTCCAATCCGGAAAGCAATTTGTGTCTCCCGGAGCAGGCAGTTGTAACATTTCCCATTAAAATGTAAATTTGGCTAAGTTTTCTGGCATCTCTTTTCCTTCCTTAAGGTAAAAAGAATATGAACCTGTATTATTTTTTCCATCAATGTTATCTTCCTCTCAGTTTTGTGCTAAGTAAAAAAGCTGCCCGATATACACCTTCTGCAAATTAAATTTGAATTGAGTCTGACAGCAGTACAGGGATCCAGATTACAAAGAGATGTGCTAGTCTAATTGGAATCATTTCTAAAGGATTATTCGCAGCAGCTTTCACCAAGGAAGGCACAAGTGGAGAGATGTATTTAGTTCTCGCATTGAACTCTCATCTCCGCAGGTCCATGTGCACATGGTGGCCTGCAGAAGGGAGGACTGGCTGCAGACGGGTCATGTGAGTGAAGGGGGTCGGGCTGTCTGGCAGGGCATCTCCTGCACCGAACACGGCCTGGGAGCAGCACACCCAAGAACACGCATATTTTATTAGTATTGTTTATATGCCACTAGTCCCCCGCTGAGTTCAGGCCCCCATTGTGCTGGGCAGCGCCCCCACAAACAGCGTGAGGTAAGTCCTGCTCCAGACACCTACAATCTAAGTAGACGAGACAGACAAAGGGTGGGAGAACCAGTGTTATTATCCCCATTTTAGAGGGGAAACAGAGGCACAGAGAGATTAAGTGACTTGTCCAGGGTCACACGCTGTCAGTGGTAGAGATGGGAGATGAACTTGGTTCTTCTGAGTCCCAGTCCAGTGATTTAACCATATGGTCACTGTTCCAGTCATGCACTGCACACACCGGGGCATGCGCACACTGGCGTGTGTGTACATGCACTCGGGGTGTGCACACACTGCAATGTGTATACACTGTGTACACGCACTGGGACGTGTGCACACTACAAACACTGGGGGCTGCCCATGCTGCATGCTCTGGGGTGCGTACATGTGCTGCACACTGCAGTGTACACCTGTTGCATACAATCAGGAGTGCATATGCTGCAGGATGGAGCTGCATCAGCTGCCAAATATTACTGACCATCATTGCAGGGAACAGCAGTAGTGCCCCTGCCACAGGTTTGCTTCCTGTCCCCACCCTATTGTACTGCCTGAGAGGGGCAGGAATGGACTGTGAGCCAGGCGGTTTATAGGGCAGTTTGCACAGTGACAGCAGCACCTGCAGCTCTGGAGTCAGGGTGGCTCAGGTAGGGGTGGGACACAGCCTTCCGCTGCTCGGTCACTGCTGTGAGCTCAGCCTCAGTCAGCAATGAGCCACCCTGCGCTCAGTGGCCTCTGGGGTTGAGTGAGAGCCTCCAGCAGCCCAACACACAGCAGCCGTGAGGTCGGTGGTGACTCCAAGCAGCCTGAACTACGCTCCCCTCCCAGGCGGCGCTCCCGGCGAGGTGCAGGACGCTGGCCTGTCTGCTGCCTATGCCGGGCCTGCTTTGTGGATTGGGTCTTCAGAGCTCTCAGCCCACGCAGCATCTTTGGCCAGTGCCGTGTCTAGAACTCTAGGCCCCAGAGCCCGCGATCTGCCTTCGAGTCGTCAGGGAGCTTGTCCTGTGTCCGCACCAGCAATCGGCGTCAGGGTTCTTCTAGGGCACAGCAGGTGACACAGCAAGTCCCGAGGACCCAGCCTCCTGCCTCACGCCATTTCACACCACTGCCTGTGCTCCTGAGTTACCGCCATGGGCGTAAGAGGAGAACCAGGGCCACAGTGAGCACAAAAAAGCTACTGGTTTAAACCTCCAGTGAGCCTGCACATCGAGTAGGAAGGAAGGGCAACATGAGGGCAAAGGGCTGACAACATGCAGCGTGCAGCCAATGAACCTGTGCTACCTCTGCAGCTCAGAGCTCATGTCAAACAACGTCGGGGGGTGATTAGAGTGCCTTGGATTTTCCTTGTCCAAATTAAGAACATAAGAACGTCCAGACTGGGTCAAACCAAAGGTCCATCTAGCCCAGTATCCTGTCTTCTGACAGCGGCCAATGCCAGGTGCCCCAGAGGGAATGTCATCAAGTGATCCATTCTTTGTAGCCCATTTCCAGCTTCTGGCAAACAGAGGCTAGGGACACCATCCCTGCCCATCCTGGCTAATAGCCACTGATGGACCTATCCTCCAGGAACTTATCTCGTTCTTTTTGAACCCTGTTGTAGTCTTGGCCTGCACAACATCCTCTGGCAAGGAGTTCCACAGGTTGACTGTGCGGTGTATGGAAAAAATACTTCCTTTTGCTTGCTTTAAACCTGCTGCCTATTAATTTGCTAAACAAGAGCCTCTGAGTCCTGACCTCTGCTCTATCTCACCTGTTGCCCACTCCCCTGGACTGGGGGGATGTGCCATCCGCTCAGAAGAGGCCTCTCAGGTATTGTATCTTTAACCAGAACCACCCACAATGAAACGCTGCATTTTTCCTTCACTTCATGGGAAGAGAGCAAAAGACACACCTTGTAACGAGCAAAGGGTTTTGCCCAAACGTGCCCAGAATAATTAAACAAATCTTTCTGCTCACGCTGCAGTTTTTAAAGATGATCTTTAAAGATTAAAAAAAAATCCCAACAGATTCACCACTTATTTTCCCTTCCGACCCCTGGAGGCTGAGAGGCTGTTCGCTCCCTTCCTGGGGAAGCTGGCTGTCATCATCTGAAGGGTATTTAAAGGGCATCATCATCGGCCATGGGGAAAGTAGATGTGATTATGTAAAACTGAAAATTAACATCTTTTGATGGTCAGCTACATGGACATTAATAGGGAACCGTGAGAGCCATTCTAATGCTGCCTGCCCAGAACTTCTATTGGACGTGGCTTGTCAAAGTCACACCAGAGAAGGGCTGCTGCAAAGCTAATCTGGGAGTCGGAGTGAATTAATTAATATCTCCGGCTGCATTTCCCAGGGGGATAATTTCAGGTGCAATGATTTGAATGACATCGTTTCAAAGAAGAGCTCCCATTTTCCTGACTAATTTGAGGTTAACTAAATTTGTTTCTCACCAGGAAACAGCTCGTCAGCTCAGCTACAAGAACACCATCTTCACAAGCCCTTAGCAAGTCCCGGAAAAGCAAGCAAGACACAAGCCTCATCTCTGTGCTAGAGCAGGGGCCCGCAGAGGCAGCAGAATGAAATCCACCCGGGCACCTCCTTCCTGTTCCTCATGCTAGGCCAGCTGCTACCAAAGGGGATGTGTCATTGTCCTTGATACGACAGCACTGAGATCTTTTGCTTGGCTCACCCATAAACAAGGGGCTTTGTTACCTCCAGAACACTTGTGCTTCCTTCCAGCTGAGCTCGCTTTATACTACTAGCTGCTAATAGCTGCCTTGTCCCTGGTTAATGGAGATGGAGACTAGAAAGAAATGAACTGAAATTTTGCCCGAGGAGCTCTTTAGCTTTTACCATTTATTGATTGAAAACCTGGGGCAGGGGGCGGGGGGAGGGGAAGAATTGAATCCCCACAATGAAAGGCAAGTGCAATAGACATGAACAAAGACAGAGCAAAATCTTGATGAAGGGTGTGGATCAGACAGGAAGATTTTTCACGTTGGCTTTTTTTTAAACAGCAATTGCCCAAGAAACGTGAACTCAGGCAGTTCTAGGAAGGAGATTTTTCCCTCAATAAACCGAGAGGTTTTTAGATAAACTAGACCTGCTTTTAAGAGACGAACCAACCTGTGGTGAAATGTTCTGGAGGGAGATTGTGCATTCCTGGGGCCCGAACTTCAGCAAAGATTTTCAAAGTGGGAGATCCCTTCTCTGTGCTCCTCACTTGGGGGAGTTTTGGCAAAATTAGCCAACAGTTATTATTCCTCACAGATTTATTACTAAGTGCAGGCAACAAGCCCAGTGCTGCCCAAGGGACAGAGCACCTTGAAATGCCACCTATCCCCCCGGTGCTTTCCAGTGCCTGCCACCCTGGGGCCCAAGCACTGTGCAATAACCAGGTGCATACGACTTTGGTAAGTGCTTAAGCAGTTAAATGCCTGGGCTCTAACATCAGGCACTACCAGAGGCAGAGGAGGCTTGTGGGTCTGTGCACCAGTGCCCTCTACTGGTCTACTAAACGGGTATCAGACTCTCTCTGGAGTTCATGCTCTAACTCAATCCTTTAACTCTCCCCTTGTTTAATCCCTTCTTCCTCTAGAATCCAGCTCCTTGTAGCTCCTGACCTGCACCCAACCTGCTGAGCTCTTTGGAAAATCTGGCTCCGATGCTGCGTGCTGAGCACTCTGGTGAAATTATGGCCTAGATGGCTGCCTCTCTCTGAAGACACTGGAGTCCTCAGTCGTGCAGTGACGAGATGCAGTGAAAACGCAGGTGCAGGAGTGACCTTGCTACACACACCAGCCTCCCTTTACCTCCTCCACACCATTTATTTCTTAGAAACACACTTTGAACAATTGCTTGTTTTTTCCAAACAACATTTCTCATTTTCCCCTGCGTGCTCCCATCCCCAGCAAGCTCTGCTAACTTTCTGCAAATAACTCAACCTGCTACAAGCTTGAATTTGGAGTCATCTGAACCTAGCTTAGTATCTATGGAACAAACTCCCATGGGAGCTACGGGCCATCGCAAACCTCCCATCTTCCACTTCAGGTGTAAGGCATGTTTCTCTGACCCGCCTTCTCCAACATTAACCCAAAGCACATGGGCATTTTAAACAAACAAAACAAACCACTCCGCTGCACCCTGATTCTCCCGCTGAGGAGAGGGTGAGAGAGGGAGAACAAACCAGTGATGCTGGATGTTAGTCACGTCACACCATGCGCTCCTGGAAGGTGCGCCGATACTGCAGTGATGCGGATGGTACAAGAACCTGCTAGAACAGAATGGAATGTTTCAGGTCCCTTTAATCTATTGGGCAACTGCAGAACAAAACCCATTGGTTGGAAGTGAAGTTAAAGAAGCTCAAACTGGAAATAAGGCAGAACTTTTTACAGAGTGGGTCCCTGGCCATCAGAATAGCTTCCCAAGGGCCGGATGGATTCTTCGTCCCTGGAAGGCTCTGTAAGTCAGGACGGGGTGCCTTTCTGAAGGATTCGCTTGAGGTCAGCCACAAGTGAGCTCAGTGCAGGCGTCACTGCGGGAGGCTCTCCAGTTTGTGCTATGCAGGTCAGATGAGATGAGCAGAGTGGGCCCCTCTGGCCTTAGAATCTATGATACCTCCTTGCTGTGTCATAGCCGCTAAACTCCCAGGCTCTCCCAGTGCTGCTTGCAGTTTGCAGTGAGCTTCTGCCAACGAAGGAGTTCGCAGTTCCCTTGAAGTCTTGTCAAAACATGCTTTGGCTAATGGCAGTTTGCGTGCCAGCGAAATGAAGTAATTGTACTTGACAGCTTTGTAGCCAGCCCACTTCCTAGCGCCTTGAGGACGGAGTTAATGGAGAACATCATTACAGACCCCGGGGAGAGATGGCACATGAATAAAAGTTGACAGTTCCTTTGCAAAAGGGGCCTGATTGATCCAGTTGTATTATCAACCACTAGACCAGTGGGGCCCTGAACAGTCTGGGAGCTTGTCCTTGTGGAAGCCTGTTTCCTGCTAGCTGGCTGCTGGCTCCTTCCCTTGCACCCGAGAGGTACCCACTGGACTGCCCAGCCAGGAGCCCAGGGCAGCGCTGAAAAGGCTCTTTCTGTGGAGTTTTATAATTGTTTATTAATTTTCCCAACTACGTCAAAATACCAGAGTCCTCATAATGCACAAAGTAAATAAAGGGAGTTAGGATAAGGGGGGCGGGGAGGGGAAGCACCATATCTATCTTCAGGGTCTATGTTAATCACAGTCCTCTAAAAAGTCAGCCCAAATTCCTTTGGTTTCTTCAGACATTCCCTGTCTGCAGAATGCCAGTCATTCGTTAGCTGCCAGCTCAGCCGGACACTGAGCTAGCCAGCAGTCGTGGGTGGGCAGGGACCTTTCCATTCTTGCAGGATTCATCTTTTAGTGACCAAAACTGCAGGTTGGACCTGTGCTGCTGCCTTGTTACCAGGTACTCTCCGGGTCTCAGGAATATAGCCAAGAATGAAACTCATGGGGGAGGGCTCCAAGTTAGCATCCAGTATCAAATTGGTCCTTTGACCAACCTCGTAGCAGAAATTCTTGACATAGAGGCATTTCCAAAGCAGACCAGCTAGGGAGCAAGCGAGTTACATTTCCAACAGTGGGCAGCAGTTATGAGGCCCCCTTCGGTTGTGTGGAGACCAGTAGATTCACTAAAGGATTGTGCGATGAAAAAGCCTTACTCTCAGGTCTATAGCTGTTCCTTTGACTTTAGATATAATTGTATCCCACTGGGTCAGCAATAGCTGTGGATTCAAGTCTCTGTTCCAAGCAACTCTCCAATTATCAATCTTTGACAGAGTTTTTTGGGCCAGAAAATCATAAAGGGAAACTGCTGGCTGAGTAAATCCAGGACATTTCCTCCAAAACAATCAATGTTCTGGAGGCTCGGGAGCTCCCAATGCATCTGGGCCAAAACTATTCGTAACTTTCTGTGTTTTAATCTTGCAGGGTTAAGTATCTGACTGGAAATGAAATCTCTCTCCCCTCAGCAGCAGTAAGTGAACGCCTGGAATCAGCCAGCATTAATTATGCAGGGAATCATTTGTTGGTGGAATAAAAAAAAGAGGAAGATCTAATTTAATCAAAAAATAATTAACTGAATACTGAATTTTTCAATCCCTCTGCCCCTGTGAGTGCATCCTGCCCAGTGTGTAAGCGCTCGGGAGTGCTGGCACAGATCACTGTATCCAGCCCTCCCTAGCCCCAGCTCCTTACAGCAGGACTCCTGGTCTCTGTCTGTCTCTTCCTCCCACGGGGAGAGAGGACTGTTCAGTGCCTTTGAAGGGTGGCGTTTCACCATCACTAATTCCCCTGCAGAAAGGCCCGTGGCATCCCTGGAACTCTGCCCCACTCCCCCTTTCTCCGAGCTTCACCCCCTCAGTCCCCGGGAGCTGCACAGGACGAAAGCAGAGCTTGGTCGGTGTATTCCCCCTCTCGGGCACAGAATTCCCAGCTGGCCCCTGCGAGAATCCCCTAAGGAAGGGCGGTAGGTTCACTGCAGGGAAGCCTGCAATGGCCGTGCAGCAGCAGCAAGGAGTAACCTGTGTGAAAGCCAGAGAGGCCTCTCCTCACCCCCCACAGCGTCTCAGGCCCCGGGGGCAGTAATGCTGCCTGCGACTGTCCAGCATCCCCCAGAAAGGCACGGAGGCCCAACTCCCTCCTGGGGGGTTGGGGCAGCACCCTGGGGCCTTTTAGGGCAGAGGGATCAGTGGGGGCGGGGGGTAAAGCTCTGCAAGACACATGCTGTCCCTGCACTTGCCTTCCTCTTCCCCCCATTCCCCAAACCCTGGGGTCCCAGCCAGTGCATTGTCAGTGCCCGTCCTGCTACTGGGCACAGGGGCTTCCTTACCCCGCAGGCACAGGCTGCACACGTGCTCCCCCACGTCGGTCTACGTACACTGGGTTCTGGGGGCAAAGGAGCAGCAGAGGTTTTGGAGGGTCTGGTTCTCCCCCACTGAAAGAGCTCCCAGTGAAACAGCTCCAAGGACAAAGCCCAAAAGCTCCCTGAGTCCCAGAGAGAACCAGACCCAGAGTGCCACGACACCACCCCACAGACATGCACACGGACAGCCACAATGCAAGCCCAGGTTTCCCCAGGAGGGCCCAAGGGGCCAGACACTCTTGGGCTAGGCCCTGTGAAATGGGGCTTCAGGGCTGTTTTCAGCTGCATTCCTTTTTTCACTGGTGCAGCTCCATGCTGGTGCCAAGGGGTGATCCTGTGCAGGGCCAGTGCCAGGGATCTTCTGTCCCGGGGGGTTCCTGATGTGCTCATGGATCACATGAGTTCCGTGGTGCCCACTGCCCCAGTACATGCCCATATGCGTCAGGCAGCCCAAGGGAATGTAGAGACCTGTGCGGGAGCAGTCCCCGGGCCAGGCGGCAAGGCAGGGTGGGCAGGCTAGGGAATGTTAGAGAGAAAATGGAGTAAGCAGTAGCCCCCAGCGCCCACAGGCAGCCAGTGCACAGTGGCCTGCACTGGGAGCACTCACTAGAGTTATTTATGCCGTCAGTAAATGCTGTTCAACCACTGGATACAGACCCCCCCGTGGCCACCTGATAACATTCCTCAAGCTCTGGTTAGAGGCTTCTTGGACCTCTGTCCCACAGAGAGCCACTGATGTGTCAGTGTTGTGACGCAGGGACTGGAAATGCCATGTTGGGGCTTTGGCTCATGGTCACGCACTTGCTAATGAGCTCTGAAAACACAGGGCAAGATTCTGCTCTCACGTACCTGGTGTAAATCAAAGCCAGCGGGGTCACAACGCTGCAAAACTGGTGCAAGCAAGAGCAACCCCTCAATTGTAACAATACTCTTCCCTTTTGAGGAGAAGTGTCTGCCCATACGAAGGGGGGGTTGGCTCCTCCCTAGTGCTGAGAAGGTTAAAATTGCTTCCATATGCAAAGAAATCAGCGTCCACCTGCGCTGGCTATTACTCGCTCAAAGGCGATGAGTGATTGCTCTCCTCGAGTCATAAAACTGAACTGCCTGGTGCTGCTGGATGGCAGGAAATTTATCTGCAACTGCTCTCCTGTCCTCCGGGTTATTACTGCTGCTCACTGATTGGAGTCATCAGTTATAGGCCGTCCTATGGGCCCACTTAGCCCCTGAGAATCACTGTGGGAAATGGGATTCAGGATGCACCCATCCTGCCCTGGCAACCTCAGGGGAAGCAACTCACAAAAACTCTGAGCTAAACTTCAGTGGCACTGACCTCTGTATCGCCGTTTCAAGGGGGCCGTGTTTGGTACTGGCAGAAGCAGCCCGATTCTGCCCGGGTATGGGGGCAGATAAACCAGCAAGTCTCATAGACCTCACCAGGCAGCTAAGCCACAGCATCATTACATCCCCACAGTGTATTTTACAGCAGCCCTTCCCTGGGAGAAAAAAAGCCTTTTGCGTTTTCTTGTTTAATCAGTTATCATAGAACTGCTAATTTAATTCAGTGCAAACTGAATCCAGCCTCCTAGGGAATGCAGGACAGCCAGGCTGCTGGGAAAGTGCATTGAGCAGATCTGGAAGAGAAGCTGTGGCCACTCGATATGCATCAGTGCCGATGGAAGGACAAAATGCTCTAATGTACACGCAGGGGGGACATGGGCATGGGGGCCAGTTCCAACTCTCGGAATGCCACTCTGTACTTAGCAATGTATTTGTCTCCATTTTAGGAGGAGCAGACTCTGTGGATGACGCTGATCACGCTGCTGTGTTTATGTTCCTTGGGCATGACTTGAAAGAGCTGGAGAACAAACCGAATTCCTTCCCTGGGCACTGATCACACCTTGGATCATCAGGAGAGAACGAGGGTTTGTTTAAGCCCCTTTATGCTCTTGCTCGGCTGTGTATGTTTTGCTCAGTTGAGAGGATGGGAATCACTGTGCTCACGCTCAGTTTCGTTTGTTGCCAGTGTCACTTGCAGGCTGGCAGCGCAGTGTCCTTGGAGTGTCACTGGGGTTTTCGTTTGGTCAGGGTGAGCTCCCTCCCAGCCGCCACCTCTTGTTTATAGCAAGAGAGCTCTAGTCTGAGAAGCTCACCTCATCTCCACTTCAGCAGCTTGGCACAGAGAGAGACATCAGCCGAGCAAACAGGTCCCAAGCCACTGAAAGGTTCAAGCCTCTTTGAACCTTGCCCTCTGCGCAGAAACTCACAGGCAGCCAATGCAGACCCCGTAGCAATGCAGGGCCGCCGAGAGCGGGTTCGGGCCCCGGTGAAAAAATTTTTTCGGGCCCCCCAGCAAGGGCGGACTGGCTAAACATGGCTGATGGGGGGGGGGGGGGGGGAAGCCGGGGAAGCCGGGCCCCGGGCCCCCTTCCGGACCGCCGGGCCCTGGTAATTTGTACTGGCTTCCCCCCCCATCTCATTGGCCCTGGCAATGGGAGCCCGTATTCCCCAGGCGAGGCGGTAGCTGCGCTCTGTGTTGACTTCAGTTGCCGAGTGCTCCCAAGATGGAGCCCCCTGGGGACCACATTACAACAGCTCAGTCTTGACTTGACCAAGACCTGGAGATCATCAGCACGGCCGGCCCCACTCGTCTTACCTAGAGTGGGCGGAAGAAGCCTCATGGCCACGTAGGCTCTGCCTCCAGCTGGGACTTGTATCACAAATCAAGTCCCCGTTGTGCCGACTGCGCGTGCCCATAGCCAGAGCCAGCTCCTGCCCTGACTAGCTCAACAAGACAGACAAAGGGTGGCCACGAGGAAACTGTCCCCCTGGTACAGAGGGGAGCTGGGGCCCAGAGAGACACCAAGTGACCTGTCCAGCCAGGCCAGATGTGGAGTCTGGGGCAGAGCAAGGACCTGAACCCCACGTCCTGAGTCCCAGGCCAGTGTCGTGACCACAACCCCGGCCTCCCTCGGAATACCCGGAATACCTCTGTTATTCTGCGGGGCTGAACCAGTAACATGGTGGGGGAGCAGGCTGCTGGTCGCTCGTCCCACCTGCAGGGTCCCTGTTACAGGCGCATGCCTGGGGCCAGACAGGCTCCAGCCCCGTTTGCAGTGAGACTAGCAGCCAGTGGGGCAGAGCTGGTGGTGAGCAGCTCTGCAGAGAACCCAGCGTCGCAGTGTTCCCCCTCGCCCTGCGGCTGGAGGAACCACATAGACAGAGACAGAGCCTCGCAGGCTGGAATCAGCCACTGCTGGCTGGAGCCACAGAGATGAAAAAGCTCCACTCTGTGCTGTGAGCGTCTGGCAAGCCGGACTCTGCTCCCGCTGGCCCCGCTTGCCTGTGCCCTGGTCTGACGCTGAGCCTCTGACTTATAGAGAAAGTAAATTAAAAGGAGATCAACATAAATAGTGTTTGAAAGATCTAATCAGCTACAAATTGTCATGTGATGTTTCTGGCTTCATTAGCCCCAGCCAATAGTCTCTGTCTGTGCTGGGCTGTGTGGGAGCGGGAGGGCATTTTACACAGCAGCTCAGCTTCTGTTGCCGCCGGGGTGATAGTGGGAACCTATCTTTGTCTGTTGTTGCAGAGAGCTTGGGTAGCTGGATCCGTGGCTGAGACACTCAGGTGACCTCCTGTGCCTCTCTGTCCAACCTTGGTACATGTGTGTGGTAAATAGGGGACGCTCCAGCATCCCTACGTTTCACCATCTCCCAGATGCTCCTGTCCTGCCCCTCCCTCCCGGGTCACTGGCTAGCCGGTTGCCATGCATATGGAAGGTTTAAACTGGGAAACTGATTCCTCAGCCTCATATGCCATTGGCTTCCCTGACTCCAGAGATGTGCAGCACACGTGAGCTCATCCAACATGCAGGGATAGGACGGCGATGGGCCAGCGCCTCGCACATTCCCTCTGGGTCAGTGGCTGGGGAGCACCCGCCAAACAGACAGGGCCACGTGCTGGCAGCAGCCGGCACTGGGGGCCGTCTGAATGGAACCAGGAATGTTAAGGAAGTAGCCAGCAGCGGGACGGGGATCAGGTCACCCTGCACTGGGATTCCTGGCGGGTTAGAATCACGGCACGTAGCAATGGAAGATTAGGGACTATGGGCTGGTCTACACAACAGTTAGCTCAGCTTCATACAACGCCCAGGGGAGGGCTGTGCTAGAAACGCTGCAGCTGTAGCGCTCTAGTGCCGATGCTACAGCAACAGACAACAGACTTCGTAGTGTAGACTGTGAAAAATGTCACGGCCTGTGCAGTGTAATGAAGCGAACCTAATCCCCGCTATAGACACTGCTGGGTCTGTGGAGGAATTCTTCTGTCAGCCTAGCTACAGCCTCTCCGAGAGGTGAGTTTACTACAGTCATGGACGAACCCCTTGCGTGGCTGTCACGTCTACACTACAGTGCTGCTACATTCCCTCTAGGTACAGCCCCTAGCAGGATGGGCCCCCACCCCCAGTCAGGGTCTGCCCAGCACACTAAGCCCTTATCTCGGCCGGGGCTGCTAGGGCACCCCCATATTGTAAATAACAATACAAATCCCGGCATGGTATTTCCTGCATGTATTTAACTAACATTAAAAAAAAACCCACCAGATCAAATGTCCCCAACAGTCAGCTGTTTTCCCCCAAAATAAACTAAGATACGTAGCACACAGCTGAGCAGTTGTGCTATCCATTCAACCAATCAGTTCTGCACCACTGAAATTGTATGAATAATTTATGCAGATTGTATGCACCACTCCCCATTAAAAGCTCATTGTCTGCCATTTCCGAGCAGCTATCTGGGCAGCTTTCCCCTAAGGTGGCCTGTTCTGTTCCAATGTTATTATCGTTATTGATGCGTGAATAATTTTGCCCTGGGTGAGCGGCTTTCGGAGCCGGGCACAGGAAATGAGCAGGATTAGCTGGCTGTCGTGAGGCTGTGCTTTCTGCCCAGGGTCAGCAGTGACGAGGCTAGTTGGCTATTTGCATTGCCCCTTTGGCAATGAGCTTCTGACAGCAAGGAGGGTACTGAAAACTGAGCGGCGCGCATGGGACGCACAAGGCTGAACAGAGCCACGTTTTGCAGCCTACGTCTCGCACCCCCATCACTGCAGTAGCCGAGCCCGCCACAGACATTCCTGCCTGCATCTGTTAACCCGCCACCTTTTAGAGGTGTGAAAAGCAGGAAGTTCATGGGGAGAGGGGATTTCTCACTGACTGGGGCGCTTCTAAAAGGGGTCCCCACAGAGTGGAATGGCTTCGTCGCCTCTCCTGTGGGCATGTGCAGAGTCCGTATTGACAGAGATTATCAGGCCAGGTCTATGTGCCGGAGCCCGATTCGCCACCCCTCTGGTGCTGCACTTGGGGAAGGGATGGCAAAGGAAGGGCCAAGATGGCTTTAAGCCACGTTTGCACCCTCATAGCCTGGGGTTAGAAGTGCAGGACGCTGCCTGGCCCCAGTGCCAGTTACAGCCACGGCTGGCCGCTGACGTTTGAAATGTGAAATGTTCTATGAAAAAGGGGCACATTTCTAAGAATGTTTTCCCTATTTTTGACCAGTTCTAGCTCGAGCAGAGACCCAGGGCTGCTCCAACTGACTGCTTCCCATGGCCCCCAAAGGCCGCAGAGACCAGCCATAGCGCAGCCCACTCCAGCCATGCCCCGGCATGCCTGCTACGCCAGCCTGGGGCAGGGCCCTATGCCAGCTCCATACAGGCTGCGGAAGCCCCTGGGGTGTGTGGATTGGGTGGCAGTACTCTCTGGAGGCACCTTCTGCCCCCTGTACGCCCCGTTACGCTGCCAGAGCAGCACAGGCGGGCCTGGGCGTAACTGAGGATCTAGCCCCATGTGTTTATGATACATTCCCCTCTAGGGCATCTTTTGCCTTAACGCGTTATTAGCTGAGGCTCTCAACCCACTGGGAGGTAGTGAAGGGAACGGTAGAGCGTCTTCACCCAGCGCTGAAATGTAGCCACTGCTGAGATGGAGGGAGTTCAAGGCCAGGTCCAGTGAGGTACGCAGCATCATGCAGGATGCCCTCCGCCCCCAGCAGTCCCACACATTGCTACACCTACACAACTGGCTGGCAAGGAAAGGGAACCTGGCAGCCCTCCAACACCACAGCACAGGGGTCAGGTTGGCAGAGGGCAATCGCTGAGGCCGGGCTTTGGCCAAGGCACAGAATTAACAAAGCGTCGTCCTACAGAAACTGCCACATGATCACTAATGACCCCAGTGCACACGACCAGGACTTGCTGCTCACCCAGAGCACCCAGCGGGTACAGGTTCCAAAATCCAAATCAATCAATCCGGTGTAAGTCTGAAAGGCAGCATAAACCTGGTGGGGACATGAGCATCCAGGGAGATCAGTGGGTTCCATAAATATCATTCTGTTGTTACTATTTAGTTATAACTGAGATCAGGGCCCCATTGTGCCGGGCACTGCCCAGACACACAGGGAGAGACAGACACTGCCCCAGCTGAGATCAGGGCACTATCGCCCCATCACTACACAGACACAGCGAGAGACAGGCCCTGCCCCAGCTGAGATCAGGGCCCCGCTGTGCCGGGCGCTGTCCAGACACACAGCGAGAGACAGACACTGCCCCAGCTGAGATCAGGGCCCCGTCGGGCCGGGCGCTGCCCAGACACACAGCGAGAGACAGGCCCTGCCCCAGCTGAGATCAGGGCCCCGTCGGGCCGGGCGCTGCCCAGACACACAGCGAGAGACAGGCCCTGCCCCAGCTGAGATCAGGGCCCCGTCGGGCCGGGCGCTGTCCAGACACCGTCGGGCCGGGCGCTGCCCAGACATACAGCGAGAGACAGGCTCTGCCCCAGCTGAGATCAGGGCCCCGTCGGGCCGGGCGCTGCCCAGACACACAGCGAGAGACAGGCCCTGCCCCAGCTGAGATCAGGGCCCCGTCGGGCTGGGCGCTGCCCAGACACACAGCGAGAGACAGGCTCTGCCCCAGCTGAGATCAGGTCCCGCTGTGCCGGGTGCTGCACAGACACAGTCATCGCTCTAACAAGCTCCAACTCTAAAGAATTTTTTTTCTTAAGTTCTAACCGTTTTTCCACCCAAATGGGATCCCCTGTCGCCCTGGAGCCAATAACTCTGACAGACCCTTCCCCTGGGGCCAAAGCTAAAGGAGAGACGAGTCCCCACACAACAGCTGGCTTTGCCTTCACACATTGACACATAGCTGCATGCTCTGTAAATGAGGTGTCAGCAGGGGAAACTCTCTCAGCTGAGAAGAGAAGAAGTGGTGGGGGTGGGGGAAGGCTCCGGGGGTGCAGCCCCAGCCCCATTTGGTCTGATGTTGCTCTTTTAAACTCTCTCGCTCAGTTTGAATTTGCTGTTAATGAGGCTCTAAAGATGGGTTTTTATGTGGAGGGTCAAATGCAAGTTTAAATGCAAACCATATTCTCCCTGCTCAGAGCATTCAGGCCAATGAGATTTTCACAGGGTTCACAGATGCTACAGTAGCCCTGAATTTGTACCAAGTGTGGGACAGAAAAGCTGGTTTGCAACAGTTTTTGTATGTTCACCTACTGATCTCCAAGGGCTCTGGCCTTCCTTGGGTGTTCTGATAAAATAAACTTGCTTCATGCTGCACTTTATAACCGACTAGGGTGACCAGATGTCCCGATTTTATAGGGACAGTCCCGATATTTGGGGCTTTTTTTTATATAGGCTCCTATTACCCCCCAACCCAGTCCCGATTTTTCACCTATAACTGACAATAATTGCATCTTTACCATGCACTTCCCTGAACGGACTGAAACGCCCCAATCGATCAGCTGCTGCTGTCAGGTTTCTGATCTCGCATGCCTGTGGGATTGCCGTTTAGACGGTAATTCCTGGGTTTGAGCCCTTGTGATATTAGCCAGTCAGCCCCAGCAGCCAGGCTGCTCTTGTATAGGAATGCAGAGAACTCACCTGACTCCGCCTTTGCCAGGAGGTACCACAACCAGGGGATTTCTGAACAGATCAGCAAGTTCCGAGCTGAATATTTACCAACAAGAATAGCAGGTAGAATCTGAATCCTCTGTCGAGAGCAGCAGCTAATTGGGGTGACATTGGTTCTTTACTGACACTTTCTTCTCTGGGAACTCTAGTTCTGGGATTCTTCTTGTGCACACTGCATGGGAATGTGTGCTGTCTCTTTGGAGCCCTGCCCTCTCCTCCCTTCTCCCAAAGCAGGGAGGTGTTATGAAGGTCAAGGCAGGCCCAGGGACAGAGAGATGACTCTGCCTTAGCAGCTCTTATGTGGCCTGAGAGACTAGAATTCAATTTAGACCAGCAGCCAGTTTGACTGTGCTGTGCACACTGTGTGTCTGGTCACATCTCTATTCCTGACAGCATGACCCTACCGTGTCCTTTCAGTTCTGGAGGGGACGAGAGCTCTCTGCCCTGGAATCCCGGTGGGGACATTAGAAAGCTGAGCTGTCCTGGAAGTTCACCTTAGACTGTAAGCAGTTCACACCTTGCCCTGCTGTATTAATTCCAGGAGTTCATTGTTTTGAACATCAGAAACGCCAGGATCCTTGAAGTATTTCTGACCCATAAGCTTTTTTTCACCTAGCCTTAACTCAGTTGTGAATTCCTGTCAAGTTTAATAGCTGATTCCCATGTAGGTTTAAAGTTCCCAGCTATAAGAAACCAGCGGAGGATTAATTTTTGTCCCCCAAGTTCATTATCATAAGTTGGAAGAGTCAGTTTGTGCTCTAAGGCAAATGAATAATCTTCATGCCTCTGCCACAGCAGGAGAATGAACCCCGGGAGTCCCCCTGTACAGCATGTGCTGCTTTCCAAATAATCATCCTGCCCCTCCAGCAGTGGAAATTAATAGGATTTAGTGCCTGGGATCCAAGGACATTTAACACGGGGAAGGAAGGGTGTGAAGTTAGACACCAACTGATCCATAAGGGCACATCCTGTCTTTGCTCTTACTTTCACCAGTTACTCACTTATTCTACGGGATCCATCCCTCTGCTTAAAATTGGAGCAGACCAGTTCAAGCAGGTGAGTCAGCATCCTGCTGGCCCAGGCACTGACCTTAGAGAACCTGGGGGCTCCCAGGTCATGTTCTCCTCCCCTGGGGAAGCCTCTTCCATGTGCAGAGACGATCTTCTGGGGCAGGTACCTGCAGAATAACCAAATCAGCAACTTCAAGAGTCCCTGACCCTTCTCACTCTGCAAGGAAAAGGATATTTCTCTAACACTCCTATAGGTCTAACTCCCATAGGTCCAAGTCAGCTCCCATTGGAAAAAACCCTCTGAACTGGATACAGCTCTAGGTCTTAGTCCAAGTGTTAACTAACAGCTTTAAGCAGCCCAGTGTTCAGCAGGCTTTGGCCTTTCGTGTGGACCAGGCCAGTGCTGGCGAGTGGGGGGCTGAGCCTAGGGAGATTCAGAGTGCTAGCACGGCTTCTAACATGATGCTCTGTTCCCAGTGCGGACAAGGCCTGACGCACACAGGAGCTAGACGGAAGGCCAGGAGGTCCTGCAGAGAGCAACCTGCTTGGGCGGGAGCTCAGGCAAAGCAGATAGTCCTGCCTCTGGGCTCTGTTACATAAATGAATAGTAAAGGAGGCACCTTGGGGAGAAGATTGGAGGCTCTTTCTGAAAGATCTGCTCTAGCTCAGCCAGGAGCCCTGGGCTGGCTGCGGGACTCACTGCGTAACTCCATGGGCCTGCTATGCAGGAGCTTAGATCGGGCCCTTCTGGCCTTAACAGCTTTGAATCTTTATCCAGCTGTAAAGCTCATGCCCCAGGCCTGATCAAATTAAAGGGCCAGATCCCGATCACAGCTCCTTTCTCCCCTGGCATTCAGTGAGCTGGAGGCAGCTGGTGATAGATGGATACAGGCCCAATCATTGCACCAAGTCCTTGTAAACGACTGATTAAAAATTAAAGAGAAATGCACGGAGGCCACTTCAGCTTCAAAATCAGAAAAATCAATTAGCAATTCACTTGTGAAAGGGATGGAGACAGAGGAGCTGGAAGAGCCGTGCTCACCAAAGAAACAGCCCCTTCTTAATGATAAATATTTTTCAGATTAAAAAATGAAGCCTTAACATGGTAATAAATTGTTTGGCACGTGGCAGCTTTCACTCAGCACATTTTTCATCCATTAAAGACATTTTGTTATTGTTGTTGTTGTTGTTCAAAGACGTTGTTACAATTATAAATGTATTATGAAAAGTTCCTCCTGGGATTAGAGGTTAATGGGAATAAAACAAACCGGGTTTGAACTCTGCTGGGTCAGAACACGGGGGACTTCAGACAACAGCTCTTCCCTGGGAGCCCCAGAATGACCAGTCACGGCCTGATCCCTGCCCCTTCCCCTGTTGTCACCCACTAGCATTGCCAGGCAGTGAGGTGTAAGGGTTAGAGCCGCAGCCTGCACCTCCGGACACCTGGGTCTATGCTCGGTTCAGCCACTTGTCAGCTGGCCCCTGTGAAAGGGGCTGAGAACACCGGCCTCCTGGCAGGGGAGGGGTGAGCCTGCCGGGAGAGGTGCTGGGGAAGCACAAGGTGTGAGGGCAGAGTACTACGCTGACCCTTTGATGTTCCCAAAGGAGGCTCTTGGCGCTGATATGGGGCAGGAGTTTCTATCTCCTCCTGGAGGGTGCGCTGGCCAAACCAATAGCCATTCCCTCCTGGCCTGAGGCCTGTCTCTCCAGCTGTGCTCCACTAAGCCACATGCACAGAGCAGGATAATAAAAGCGGTGGGAGCCAGCAGCTGCGCAGAACAGCCAAGCTGCCATGTTGGAAACTCTTTGGACTCAGAGCTACGAGCTGGAGACAGCCTCCAAAGATCCCGCTGGCAGGTCTGTGTCTCTGAGCGGCTCAGCCACAGAGCGGTGAGTGACTCACAGGTCCTGCACTTACTCAGTGAGAAAAAGGGCAAAATTCCCATGCATTTCAATAGGAGCAGGACCGTGCCCTGATGGAGACCAAGCCCTGTAGGGGAATCATCTCAGCATAGTGTTTTGCTGAGACTTGAGGTTTCCAGGTTAGGATGTTGGTTTGGAGGCAGGAGGCCATGGCCATGAATCTGCCACCCATGTCTGCGAGGGAAACTCCACCCTGGGCTGCCTAGTCTAAGAATCTAACTTGGTCCCTGGGCTGCGAGGCTCCTTGCAGTTGTCTATAGCCATCTCCTTGCTTTGTCTGACTCGTTCTGCCATAGGGTCCAAGGCCAGAGGGACCGTTGTGCTCACCTCGTGTCATAACTATACAGGGAAGGGTAACAGCTCTCCTGTGTACAGTACAAAAATCCCTCCTGGCCAGAGACTCCAAAATCCTTTTACCTGTAAAGGGTTAAGAAGCTCGGGTAACCTGGCTGACACCTGACCCAAAGGACCAATAAGGGGACAAGATACTTTCAAATCTTGGGGGGGGGGGGAAAGGCTTTTGTGTGTGCTCTTTGTTTAAGGGGTTGTTCGCTCTTGGGACTGAGAGGGACCAGACATCAATCCAGGTTCTCCCCATCTTTCTAAACAAGTCTCTCTTATTTTCAAAATTGTAAGTAAAAGCCAGGCAAGGCGTCTTAGATTTACTTTGTTTTCTCAACTTGTAAATGTACCTTTTACTAGAGTGTTTATCTTTGTTTGCTATACTTTGAACCTAAGACAGAGGGGGGTCCTTTGAGCTCTTTAAGTTTGATTACCCTGTAAAGTTATTTTCCATACTGATTTTACAGAGATGATTTTTACCTTTTTCTTTAATTAAAAGCCTTCTTTTTAAGAACCTGATTGATTTCTCCTTGTCTTAAGATCCAAGGGGGTTTGGATCTGTATTCACCAGGAGTTGGTGAAAGGAAGGAGGGGGGAAGGGTCAATTTCTCCTTGTTTAAGATCCAAGGAGTTTGGATCTGTATTCACCAGGGAATTGGTAAGAGGTTTTCTAAAAGCTTCCCAGGGTAGGGAATGGTGGCAGCGGACCAGAACTAAGCTGGTAGTTAAGCTTAGAAGTCCTCATGCAGGCCCCTACATTTGTACCCTAAAGTTCAAAGTGGGGATACAGGCTTGACACCTCGTCTGACCTCCTGCAGAGCACAGGCCAGGGACCCCCCAGAATCATCCTGTTTGAACTAGAGCAGAAAAACCAGCTGCCTGCTCAGAGAGCAGGAGATGGCGCTGGAGGGAAGGAAGCCAATGAGCTTGTGTGCGTACGGGTGGTAGAACTGGGCCCCTGGAGGGCAGACACCAGCCCAGCTACTGGAAGATCAGAGCAGGAATGGAGCGAGCCCAGGAACTTGCACACACCTTGCTCCTGGGCTCCTCAGCCCCCCACATGCCTTCGGGGGTCTCAGACTTGAGGGCTAAGTGGGGGCAAAGCATTACCTGACAGCATTGCACAGCTCCTGTGCGGGGCGACTGGACCCCATGTGAGGGGCCCACAGCATGGAGCAAGGTGTGCTCTTCCAGTGAGTACTGTAGGGAAACACACCCTTCCTGGCCTGCTGCACTCATGCCCCTGGCCGTGGTGCTGAAAAGAGGCACCGAGTGGTATGAACTCCGGCTGATGATTACTTTGGATACGACTGATCTGTCTGCCTGTTCCTCCACCGCCCTGTCGGCCATTCCCTTCCAGATGCAAGGAATCAGAGACACTCCCCATCCACCTCAATCTGTGGCCCTAACTCTGACCTCTGGTGGGAGCAGCTTGGACCATTTCACTGCCGCTGTGTCAGCCTCTGAGCTGGGCTAATGCAAAGCCCCTGATCCCCCCTTCATTACAACAGCGTCCCCCCGGTGAAGCCAATGGAGTTACACCAACATTAGCACATCACAGTGTGGAGATCAGACCCCAAGCTCCAGCCAGCCCTCAACAAACACCTCCCAGCACAAACACAGGAACAACCAACAAACTCCTCCACTGTGAAGTAGCTGAATAGACCCCACTGAAGCTCTCCGCCAGGACAGACTGGCCAGTCATAGCCTGTTGGCCTTAGCTTATCTGCCTCTTTCTTCCTATCCAAGAGGGACCCACTAGCTCCGGGCTTCTGCTAAGCCCCTTGGGCAGCGACTATGTCCATTATTGTGTGTCAATGACCTCTGAGCCCATTGGGGCTGTATAACGAACACTCACTAATGAGGATTTCTTTCTTCTGTGTATTCTTTACATTTTTCCTTTGCTAGTTTTATTTCCTCTGCTCCTTTCACTTTCTCGATTTGGTTTTTAACTAGCACATCTCATTGGTTCACGCAGTAATCAATCATCATCGGCAGCATCCTGCCCCCTTCTCGAACCCCATCCACTCCTGGTTCTCATAGCACTTTGCACAGAGTAACCAACAAAGCCTCACAACCCTGCCATGGGTGGGACCTGTATGATCCTTCCCTCTACCAATGGGGAAGGGTCTTGCTCCGTGTTGCTGAGTGGGAGCTGCCTTGTCTGTTCCGAGCATTCGCATTTTATAGAAAAGGGAGGGGGAGGGCTAGACACAGGGATGGCTCTTGACTGAGCTGTCTTTTGCGTGTTACTTATTGCATATCTTTATAGCTCCAAAGTAACCAGTAAAAAATGCCCTTGGGAACAGGCAAGTGGAACCAAGTTTAAAGTCGACACAATTATTCAGCCCCTCACATCAGTAGGAAATTGCTGAAATGTTCATCAGTGGGGAGAGCTCTTCCTTGCAGCTCTCCCTCCCTAGCCAAGCATTTGCAAATGCCTGAGTCCTGCCACTCTGGGTAGTGTCCTGGAGGCACTGACAGTGACTGAATCCCTAGCATGAGCACGATTGAACTGCTAGCGCTGAATGCATCGTGGTGACAACTACAGCAGCCAGAAGACACCTGGAAGCCAGAGTAAAGACGTAATTTATAGTGACCGCTTTTCCTCTGGGGGAGCAAGGTCACCAGCTGTCCTGCCAGAGGCCTGACATGCGGCTTGTCCTCTTGACTCTGGTTTAACAAATAAAGCTGTCACCGCAGAGGCACAGAGCGCCAACAGCTTCAAATGCATCAATGCCAGACAAGCAGCTAACATGCCCCAGCCCCTTTCCCACCAGCCCCCTGAAGGGCTGCTGAGAGACACCAGCAAGGGTTGTTCTAGGCCTGGGCCAGAGACACAAGCCTGAAACAAGGCTTTGGGGCCCACAGAGTCACGTGGGCTAACAGAGAAGTGTGCTGTGGGCAGAGCCAGGATACATAATTCAATGCCCTCTACCACATGGCATCTTCTGCATTTCTTAGCTAACATCACTCCCTTCTGCTCTGCGGGGCTGGGACTCATGTCCCATCCTGGGCTGCCTAAGGAGCCTGCTAGGGAGAGCGAGTGAGAGAAAGCAGGTGCTGATTCATTAGTGCCCTCTTTGGCGGGGGCGAGGGGTCGCTAGGTTTTGCCCTTGGCTGGGGGCTGCTGTTTTCTCCGAGTTAAACAGAAATCTGCAGGTTTTAGCACCTTGAGGCCTCAGTTGTTCTCCTTGCAGTCACAGAGCCAGGATCCTGTCCTCTCGGGTTCCCTGCAAAGAACTGGGCAGCTCCCTAGCCAGGGCTCTCCCTGGTGCCCTCCCTGCCAGCTGCCAGTGTTGTAGCAATTGCTCCTCGGTCAGGCTGACCATCAAACCTGCCTTCTTTGGCTGCCCGCCCCCAAGGAGAGGAGCGGGAAGGTGGGTCAAGCAGGGACATGGCCTCAGTGAGCCCCCTTGGGCTGATGAGGGCTTTTCAGTCTGTCCTGTGCCCAGGGGCCCAGCGCTGGGCAGGAGTTTACAAACAGAGACAGAAATACACGGAATACATGAAACTCGGCCCCTGCTGAGGATGCTGCGCCACCTGCCCCTCCGCTGACATGCCGCGGGGTCTGTTACGTACCCAGCGCCTGGGGCAGGGTGTCCTGCTGCTGCGGGATCGACCCCAGCACAGGTGTTCACACCTCAACTGCTAGCAGAGCACCTCACCCCCCCTGATTGAACTAACCTCGTTATCTCCATACTGATTTATACCTGTCTCTGGAAATTTCCATTACTTGCATCTGATGAAGTGGGCATTCACCCACAAAAGCTCATGCTCCAATACGTCTGTTAGTCTTAAAGGTGCCACAGGACTCTCTGTCGCTTTTTACAGATCCAGACTAACACGGCTACCGCTCTGATACTTGATACCAATTCCATGACACTCAGGCGCTAATTTCTCCTCTTTGCTGTGGCAAGTGCTAAGCACAGTCAGAACCGAGACTCCTTCGCTCCAGCACCTACTAGCAACTGATAACCTCTGCACCCCAGCAGCAAGCGGCACTGTCTGCAGGCCGGCTCCTGACCACCCACCCCAGCCCTCCCCCTCCCCTCCCCGTCCCCGGCAGCAGTAAAGACGCAGCACCCTTAAAAAGCAAAGGTGCTTTTGTTGCCTTGTACAAACATAACGCACAGCTGGACCCTGCAAACTCTGCATCACATGTGCACTTTTAAACCCAGTGGGGAAATACTCTCTGTCCTACACCCAGCCTGGTAAAGATGCCTGTTTAAACTCTCCCGGCAGTGACCTAGTGCCATCTAGTGGTGGGAACCCATCTTGTTCCAGCCTCACCAGGGATTTGGAGGCCAGGAAGCGTTTGGGACCCGTTGGCACGCCAAGGAATGGTTCAGGGGGTTGCAGCGATAATGAGCCCGTGTGGATTGATGTATCAAACAAACACTAGCTCAGCTGTCATCTCAGGGGGCAGCCAGCCCCGATGGTGATGGATGCCCCAATCTCAAATCAATTAGGAACGCTCATTTCTGGCCTTTCCATTCCTTTGCTCCATGAAGGGAATTTCATCAGTATGGCAGGTGGAGGGACAGGATCCCAATAATGAAACTGATTCATCATACGAGGCCCTCGAAATACAGAATTTACACGGGAAACGATGCAGCGCGAGCTGGCAACCCCACTACTTCTGCCCCATTAGAACTCATCATTCGACATCGACTGTTCCCATTAGCATTTCACATTGCTGATGACTCTCCCATCTGATCATTACTCTCCGAATATTTTGCATGTAAATGGTTCCACTCTTTGCCTTCAGCTCCTGCACCAGCAATTTACGTTGCCAAGTCATAAATTAAATGTCACTGCTGGTATCCACAGGAGCTGAAATCATGCAGGGAGGGTAGGCTGACAGCAAATTCACTGGACTGCAGATTGCCATCCCTTGCCCTTCTCCTGGGCACCAGCCATAGAAAACCTAAAGCTTTTTCCCACCTCTCTGGAGCCATCTACCGTCTGCAGTTTGACCTCTCTGAGCAGCTGCAGATAGCTGTTTGAAAGGAAATGAAGCACTCACCCGTGGGCTGGCAGGGCTGAACAGTGCAATTTAACACTGTACATCAAAAAGCAGGAATATTTAGCCTCACTGGCTGCGTCTCCCCATCTGGTTCTTGGTGGCTGTGGTGTACTGGAATGCAAGGAGTTGTAGACTGGAAGGTCACACTCATCACAGTTCCCTTTGCATGAATGAAGAAGAGAGATCTCCAAGAAAAGGAGTTAGAGCACCATATAACTAACTCGCTGTGATGGGATAGACCCCCCTTCTGGGGTGCTACCTGATGTGCTGGGGTTTTACTGAGCTGCTCCTGCTCCACCAGCCTGGATTCCCTCTCCCTGTTTTGCTGAATTAGGCTCTCCAGCCTCCTGCAGCACACACAGGGCCGGCCCCACGCAGTGAAGAAAAAAAACCAATTGAGCTGCCGCTGAAGTGCCGCCGAAGAGGAAGAGAGGGAGTGAAGGACCTGCCGCCGAATTGCTGCTGAAGACCCGGACATGCTGCCCCAACAACGGACGGACTGCTGCCCCTTTCTATTGGCTGCCCCAGGCACCTTCTTCCTTCGCTGGTGCCTGGAGCCGGCCCTGAGCACACACACATACAGGTAGGGCCACACCCAGCTGCAGACACAGACTGAAGTCAGCTCTGTGTGAGAGGATTAACCCAGCATTCATGTGCACACCCCCTTTGGGGAATAAACCCAAAATAATACTGTCTTGCGTTGTACAGAAAGATCTGCACAGCACAAGCTCATAAAAATTCGCCCTCTCCCTCAATGTGAAGAGAAATATGCACAACTTCTCCCCCCCCCCAGTTAGAAATTGCACAAACTGGGTTTAATATTAAACAAAACAATTTTATTATATTATAAAAGGCAAATTTTAAGTGATGATAAGGGATAGCAAACAGAGCCAAGCAGATTACTAAGCAAATAAAACAAAACACGCAGACTAAGCTTAAGATCTTAAAGAGACTAGTTTCAAGAAATAATCTCTCACCCAAAATGTTATTTTAGGCAAGTTGCAAAGTTTCTGTAGCTTAGAGTTCCAGTTATCTCTTCTCACAGACTGGACCTCTGCCTCAGTCTGGACTTACCCCTGCCTTTCCCCGCAGGTTAGTTCCTTTGTCTCTTCAGGTATTTTCAACGGTCTTTCTTCTTGGGTAGGCAATGGAGGAGAGAGTCCAGATTAACCCACTTCCCAGCCTTAAAAAGGATTTTCCTAAAACGGGAAACCTTTGTTTGATCCCCATCCCCCTACAGAGGAAAAGTACCAGCAGTGTCCAAGATGGTATTTTGTATCAGGTGGTTTTATCACCTGACATTGCGGTGTTAAAGCAACTATGAAACCAGGTTTATTTGCAGTGTCCACAGGAAGGAACTCCAGGCAGATGGGAGATCCACATCTTCAAAGATCCATTGTCTTTTTCTAAGGGCCCATTATGGCTGATTGCTTACTGTCTGGTGGGCGTTTCCCAAGTACACACAGATGTAGTTGTTACATAGTCAATATTCCTAACTTTAGATACAGAAATGATACATGCACACAAATTGGATAATCACATTCAGTAAAACATAACATTTCCAATGAGACCCTACATGAGACATCTTGCATAAAGTATACCTTAGTCATACCATATTCATATCATAACCATATTTCTATGAAGAATATGGGGTGTAATGTCACACTTGATGAACCAACTGGCTCAGAGGGACACACTCACTGCACCTGGAAG
The DNA here is from genome assembly GCF_028017835.1 of Emys orbicularis. NCBI lineage: Eukaryota > Metazoa > Chordata > Testudines > Emydidae > Emys > Emys orbicularis. Next base: position 1,380,061 of record NC_088705.1, on the reverse strand, counting down.
AGATTGCAGGATGGAAATTAGATTAAAAGGCCTTCCCATTTCTAGCAAATAACTGCAAGTCAGGCAGGGAGGGGAAATCCACATAGACCCAGGGGCCCTAAAGGAGCCCAAGCAAATGGAGTCTGATGAATAAACACACAGCACTGCCGACCCCAAGCATTCAAAAACTATGAGTCAGGCCCCCAAAATCATGAGATTGACTTAAAAATAATGAGACTTGGGGGGGAAATTGAAAGGGTGGGAGGTCTTTTGATTCGCTTTCTGGTTTCCGAGTATGAGGGTGCACTCACATCACATGTTCAAGCTTTTCTTTCTCTGCAACCATGAGGGCTAGAAACTTACTTTTAAAAAAGAATTAAAGCTGGTATTCTCTTCGCCGCTCATGACTTCAGAAGCTGGGACTTTGAGAAAAGCCCCAGGTACTGCAAGACATGCTATAAAATCACAAGCATTGGCAGCACTGAATATGTCAGAACATTGCGCTCATTTATTTCTCTCCTTCCCGTGAAAGATAAATGCTGCCCTTTGATGCGCCCCGAACTCGTGTCTCTAACTTGCACTGAGATTTGTGTGTGAGGAGACCGGCTGTACCAGCATCTGCTCCCACTGCAGGGAGCACACACATGAATGTGTTTAAAGCATGTAAGAACGTCTGTGGCACTAACAGAGCAGTTTGCTGACTAAAAGCTCTGGCTGGCAAAGGCCTTACTGCTCAAAAGCGCTGAAAGGCAAAGCCATGTGGATCTGCTCACGTCACTCTTGTTTCAGTGAACAGGAATCTATGCTTTAAAAAATGTTCTTTTCCTTTTCATTTAGATATTTGCACCCGAGGCTCTTTGGTTTGTGTGCAGCACGTGGAATTCACTCCAGTGCTGCGTGGCCAGCAATAGGCCTAGATACCACATAATTTCCACTTCAGCCCTACAAGGCCTGTGCATCACCCAAGTTCCACGTAACCCTGTATGGCTGAAATGAATCTTAGGTGGTGCATAGGTAGGGCCTTACCAAATTCATGGACATGAAAAACGCGTCACGGACCATGACAACTGATCTCCCCCTGTGAAATCTGGTCTTTTGTGCACTTTTACTCTATACTATACAGATTTCACAGGGGAGCCCAGCGTTTCTCAAATTGGGGATCCTGACTCAAAAGGGAGTTGCAGGGGGGTTGCAAGGTTATTTTAGGGGGGTCACAGTATTGCTACCCTTACTTCTGCGCTGCCTTCAGAGCTGGGTGGCCAGAGAGCAGCAGCTATTGGCTGGGTTTTTAAAGAGTTGGATAACCCAGTGGCTGTCAGTGACATCAGGAGTTCTGCAGGCTGAACCACTGACCATGGCCATTGACTCCCATAGGGTGCTGCAGCAGGGTCAGAAAAGAGCGCCCCGCCCTCTTTCCTTGCCCTAGTGCAGTGGTCTCTGACCCTGCCAGCAGGTAGGGGATCTTGGGGGACAACTACTGCACTGGTGGGGTGCAAAATAAACTTTATTAAGAAAATGTAAAAACAGGGAAAACTCAATAGTGAGGGGTATGGGGTTTGTTAAGGTAGACAATTGGGGAGGGGTTTCTTTTAGTAAATAGGATAGGGGGTTTCAATAGTGGGGTACAATACAGTTGGGTACAATTAACACTGAAGTATAAATGTAACAGGTAGCTAACAGTTTCTATGTAAAGGGTGTGTCACAGCAGCATATAACCAACTAACAGTTATGGGTAAAATGTGTTAAATAACCAACAACTCTAGGTAAAAATATGTCACAGTGGTGTAAATATAAAATGTGAGGTGTGTTAGAAAGGAAAAGGGTAACCAATGGGGGTTTATGCTAGACTTTAGTAATACAATTGAGGTTTGGCAGCAGTAGGAGCGGGGTGAGCACGTGGGGTAAGGGATTAAAAGAGAGAGAGAGAGAGAAAGGCAGTGGTAGAGGAATGAGGTTGAGGGATGGGGGAAGAGGAGCACGTGGTGGAGCGGAGACCAAAGGCAGAGGCGCTGCGGAGGGAGATTTAAACTCAGGGAGACACAGAGAGCAGACAGGCTGCAAGTTTAAACAGCAGAGAGACTGCAACGAGTGACTGGGGAGCTCGGGGGGAGACACGGGCAAGCTCGGGGGGGGGGGTAGCGGGAAGACAGACTTAACCACAATTATACAGAACACAGCAAAATCTTATCTATGATCTAACTTAACCAAGACTACACAAATTAGCAAGTAACAGAACACAATGCAACAATTTTTTAAACCTAACTTACAGAGCACAATACAAACAATTCTTTAAACCTAACTTAACCACAGCTATGCAAAATGAAATTACAACTTATCTGGACTAAGAACCTGATTCTAATAGGTGCACCTTACACTCCCTGCCACTTCTTTGATCGGGAGGGGGAGCAGTTCCAGAGGGCAGAGTGGTGTGTGCCCAGGGTACAACCCGGGGGGGGGGGGGGATTAGTGGTGGCCGCAGCAGTGGGGTGGCTGCAAGCCGGCAGCCCAGGATACAGTCCAGGAAGGCACAGCCTAGCAGCGGCACAGGCTTATTTCTAGCAGCAAAGGTGCTGCGGAGCCAGAAACAGATACAGACCAAGGAGTTAGCTTGAGTCTGTCTGCTGGGGAAACAAGGCCAGCAGCTAGGACAGGGGGAGTTTGCAAGAGGGAGTTCTTACCATTCCCCAGGACAGCAGCAAGCACAGAGACAGGAACGGCAGTAGCATCGGAGAGAGGACTCGATTCGCTTACAATAATCAGGAGATCTCCAGGCACAAATTCGTTGTTCGTGGGAGGGGAGTTTAAAAACGGGGGTATGCTCAAAAACAAACGAGAGCGGGGAGAGGGCCCCCCAAAGACCCCTAGCTGATCAGACCAGGTGGCAAAGCAAGGACCTTCTCCGAGGTCTGATCAGAAAATGTCCGGCTTTAAAGGCAAACTCAGGCAGTTTCCCACCAGTACTTTTGATTGGCTCCTCTTGATACAGGGGAGGAGAGAAGGCAGGGAAAGGCTGCAGGTAAGCATAGGCATGCCTGGGCATGTTCTGAGCCATAGGTATGACTCATATGCTTAATTAGTTGACCACTTCAGGTCTTGCATTTCTGGGCAGCGCCCCCCACACCGAGCCCGGGTCTGAACAAAGGAACCAAACAAAGAAGCAAGAAGCCCCCTCCCTAGGCAGAGCAATGGCTCCAGTTAGTCTGTGCAAGCCATGCCTATGAATAGGGCTGTGACTTTAGTTAGCACAATGGCCGGGAGGGGCGGCCACACTGGACAAACAGAAAGGAGAGGGGAAAAAAGGAATGCAGCAGGGGGACAGCTGTAACAGACAGTCTCCAAAGTGGGGTGCGCGCAAGAGGATCCTTGGGGGTGCGCGGCAGGAGGAGCGTTGGTGGGTTTTTTTGCTTCGTCCAAGCGGCTTTATTTTTTATTTTTTTGCTTTGGCAAAAATGGTAGAGCCGGCGCAGCAGGGGGTGCGTGCTCAAAATTTTTTTACCGATAGGGGTGCGCGATCAAAAAAGTTTGGAGACCACTGCCCTAGCGCACTGCACACTGGCCAGCATCCACTTGTGCAATTCCTGCCTTAAAGCAGATCAGCACTTCCATCGAGAGGCCACTTGTCTCCAGTAGATGTCCTCATTGAACTGGAGGAGGGATTCACCTCTAGGATGATGCTGACATGACTGAATGCCACATGCTCAGAGCACAGACAGCTGCTAGTGACCAGAGCTGAACTGGCAGGGGGCCCCTTGCCAGATACGTTGGTCTGGCTCCTGTTCAATGAACCTATGGCACTGAGAAGTGTATCTGTCCCACCAGCTCAGGGGATAGCCAGGTCTGTAAATGGGGAGCAGCCAGAAGCGCTGACTGGATGGTGAAAGCCTGAAACTACTGTACCATGTTCTTTCCCTTCCATAGATAACAACTTTACAGCTAACCCAAGCTGATAACGCTCTGCATAGCCAAGGGACCTGCTAGTGATAGAGCCACAGAACAGAACTCAATTGGGTCCGTTTGATTCCCAAACTCTTTCTGATTATGGCTTTATTTTTGTTTAAGGAAAGGAGCCTGCGCCTTTGATTCCAGAAGCCATCTGTGGAAGCCTTTTGATAGCTTTGTAAAGGCCTCTTGCCTAGGGCTTGTCTATGCCGCTGTGCCGCTCTAGCACTTCGGCGAAGACGCTACCGACGGGAGAGCGTCTCCCATTGGCGTAGGCACTCCACCTCCCCGCGAGGCAGTAGCTACACCCTCCTGCCGACAGAGCGCTGTCTACACCAGGAGTTAGGTCGGTAACCGTCGCTCAGAGGTGTGGCTTTTCCATCCTTTGCTAGTGTAGAGCACGCCTTAGGGAATGGGCAGTACTTGATTAACTTCACCTGTGGGTGAAGGCAAATGATTTTATAATACATAGGCCCAAAGCTCTGAATCAAGATTGAAAGTTAAATTCTAACCCGAGCAGAGAAAATTCTGATTAGATTCTAAACCAATCAGCTCTTTCAAAGGCAAGCTGACACCTTGCTGTTACTCCAGCTCGCTAACACTTAGCCAAACTCTTACTAAAGAATGTCATTCTGCATGGACAGATTCTGTGAGCAAACCTCGGCCAGAAACCTCCATCACTTTGGAGAAAGTGTCAGCCTCAATTAAGCAAAGTAATGTCATTGGCAGAGCCAAACCTACTGGGAAGCTAAGAAACGCCGGCTCCGGATTTGCAGGCGATTTGTTCCCTTGACAGGTTTATCTCATTACCCAGTTTCCATTTAGCAGGAGTTTTATCGTCTGTAACATTTGTGCATAACAGAGTCACCCAATTAAAATGTTATTCCCATTAATGGCTCCGATAGTCACATTTCAGTGTTTGCTGGAGCGTGTTTTCCTTTTCTTGAATACATTTAATCTTTTATCAGCTGTTTATTTAGAATTGTTTCACTTGAGACTCTAGTGCAAATGGCAGCAGGCTTCATTCTCTACCACTGGACCCTCCCTTTGTTCCCACTGCCATTCAAGGACACAAAGACGACAAGCCAACAAGATTGTGATTAACATTCAAAGCGACAAGCTTGCTCCAGAAACGAGATGAGCATCTTCTGTTCCCACTGACTCCAATAAGAGTTAGCTCAGCACCCCACAGAATCGGCCCTTTATCGCAAATACATCTCCCTATGAAGGTATTGTTAGGGAGCCAAGCACCATGGGATCGATCACCAAACATATTTCAGACTTTCCTCCTGGTGAGACTTGTTCTGTACCTGGAGCTGCCCATGAGGGTCCAAGTGCTCAGAGGAAATGGGTCAAGTTTCCCCTTGAAATTAGACCTTGCTTGATTTTAAATTCTCCTGGAAAGCCCCTCTTCATTGGACACCAGCAAATCACTTTGAACATAGTTGAGGTTTATCAGCTTTTTATTGCAGACCCATATTCCTTACACAATTGACACACACATGCCATATGCACGCACGTACCATAGGTACACACGCACATGCACATACACACACGTCATAATCAAACGACTCTCCCAGAATTACCTGGCACTGCCTGCCGCCATCCCTGTTAGAATACACGTTATGCAAAGACAACCATGGTCTGTGTTTAGCTCAGAGACCTCCAAGGAATGCTTCAGTGCTCCAGAAACTGGTGTTATGGGTTCAATACATGGCCCCCTTCACTCTGAGTCAGCCCTGAACTAGTATACCAGATTAGTATTGTGGAGATGCAACCTTTTGAACAAACCCCAAGCTTCAGACAAAGACAGCACAAGCCAGCCATCTATGGTGCACTGGGGGAAAGTGTCAGAGGGGTAGCCGTGTTAGTCTGAATCTGTAAAAAGCAACAGATGGTCCTGTGGTACCTTTAAGACTAACAGAAGTATTGGGAGCATAAGCTTTCATGGGTAAGAACCTCACTTCTTCAGATGCAAGTGGGGGAAAGTGCTGGCTCCCCAGGCTGGAGCTGTCAAGGGGTCACTACTCCATCACTGAGGAGAAGAAGGGTGCTTTTCAGAGGAGAGGGTGATTATCTGATGCATGAGAAGGCATCACCTCTGAGGAAGGGAATACAGAGTGAAAGTGTATTGATGGGAGTGGGAGTGGAGAGAAAATAAGTGTGGCACTTTGCATATCAATTGAGTTGAGATAGGAGACAAAGAGTTGAAATGAGACTGAGGAGGCCTTGTGAACTTCATCCCTTGGAAAAGGTTTCTATTGCACCTCATAATCTGAAACAGCATTGGGTCTTCCGTGCTCAAAGACATTGGGTCGGATATAACCTGTGGGGGCAGAGTTTGGTTTGGGCCCTAGTTTGGCAATTGGCTGTGCATGCCAAACCCCCGCAGGCTTCACTGGGACTCCATGCAGCACACGGGCTGCCCAAACAGCATCAGTAATGCAGGGCTTAGACTTGGCCCTTCTGTGGTGGTATGGTAAGTGCCATCTCTGCTAAGTGCCATCTTATGCTCCAGCATCTTCCTTATAAAGTCTCTAGCTATAATCTTTGCAAAGAAACCCACAGGAACATGAATGATGTGTAACCAATGTAGCAATGCCTGCCTGAGTCTGCAGAGAGCCTGAAACAAGAGCTCTGAAGTGAGACCCGCCCCATTCATTTTAGCGAAAGCTTAGCACGGATGGCCAGGGATGATTGTGTTAACACTGACATTGCCGACATCATTGCTCCTGTGAAACAGGAACACGAGGGTCCCGGTGGTGCACAGCTCCCTGCGAGCGACCTCTCATCCCATGGCCACAAGCGGGTGGCATTAGGGACCAAGCCATGGCCAGTGGGCCTCAGCCTGGGTCACAGGTGTGTTAGCAGGCGGTTTATCCAGCCCATGGTCGGACCCTGTTTAAAGCACAGACCACGCCCCTGCAGGCCGGAATAATGCCCAGCCCCGCCCCTCGGCAGCACAATCCCATCCGAGGAGCAATAATGGGAGGCGTGCAGCATGGAAGGAGTTAATTCAGAGCAGGTCCCCACGCGTCCATGGAGCTGCTGGGACTGTACCATCTAACGGGGGGGGGTAACTCAGCCACCCTCACGCTGCACAGCAAGGAGGCCTCTCTAGCCTCCCCCCCCCCCCGGTGTATATAGACTGTTCCAGGACTCGTCCCCCCCCCCCCCCGGTGGATGGGCTGCCCCAGGTTGGTTGAGTCTGCGTGTGTAGGGCCTGCCCGCACCGATTCCGGCCGGAGCGCTTCCTCCCTCTGTGGGGACGGTTCTGTGGGATTCGCTCAGGCTGTGGAAGCGCAACTCCGCGGGCGGGCGGAGTGCGGAGCTGCAGCCCCGGCGGAAGCCAGCAGGGGTCCCCACCTCCCGCTGCCGGGCGGGGACGGCTCGGTGCCGGGCCCGCAGCGCAGAGCGGAGCCGCGGCCCCGCTGGCCGGAGCATGCAGCGGCCTCGCCCGGGCCCTGGGCGCCTGCGGCCGGGCCGGGAGCCGCGCCTGACGGGGGGGGCGGGGCCGCTGCTCCCCTGATCGCGCTTCGCCTCGTCTCTGCACCGGGGGTCCGACCCCCCCCGTGACCGACCGACCCCCCCCAACCGGGCCCGCCCCTCCCCCCCAGTGACCAACACCCCCCCGCGAGCCCCCGTGACCGCCCCCCCCAACCGGGCCCGCCCCTCCCCCCCCAGTGACCGACACCCCCATCGCGAGCCCCCGTGACCGACCCCCCCCCAACCGGGCCCGCCCCTCCCCCCCAGTGACCGACACCCCCCCCCACGAGCCCCCGTGACCGACCAACCCCCCCCAACCGGGCCCGTCCCTCCCCCCCAGTGACCGACACCCCCACCGCGAGCCCCCGTGACCGACCAACCCCCCCCAACCGGGCCCGCCCCTCCCCCCCCCGTGACCGACCCCCCCCCCACGCCCCCCTGTGACCGACCGACCCTCCCCCGGGAGCGACCGACTCCCCCCGCTGGGCCCGACTGACTGCCCGGCCCGGCCCCCGCCCCCTCCCCGGGCAGCCCCCGGCGCCATGGCCCGGCTGAGGCGCAGAGCCTGCATTGCCCTCTTCCTCTTCGCCCTCTTCCTCTTCGGCACCATGATGGGCCTGCGGACTCTGAAACCCTCGGACGGCTTCTCAGCCCTGGCGCCCGTGGCAGAGCGAGGCGAGAGACGCTCTGTCTCGCACGAGGCCATCTCCCGGCCCCAGGCGGCCCCCAGCAGTGAGGCCAAGGCCCCAGCGCCCCCCGTGTCCTACGACCTGCACATCTTCTACTACATGTGGTACGGGAACACCCACTTCGAAGGAAAGTACCTGCACTGGGACCACGTCATGGTGCCGCACTGGGACCCCAAGATATCTGCCAGCTACCCCAAAGGGCGGCACAGCCCCCCAGAGGACATTGGCTCTAGCTTCTACCCTGAGCTGGGACCCTACAGCTCCAGGGACCCTGAAGTGCTGGAGCAGCACATGAACCAGCTGAGAGCAGCAGCAATTGGTAAGGACGCCCTGACATAGGTTTCGTCAGTGAACCCTAACACTTTCAGAGATGTTGGGTACCAAACGAGCCCCAGTCCCACAAGCTGATCTGTGCAGGTGAGCCTCTGCATCCATGCGAAGCCACTGGTGTTCCAGGCACAGACCTGCTTGCTGGAGTTGAGCATTAGACTTTAAATCCATCAGGAGTAAACAAGATAATATTTCTAAAATACTGGAAAAATAACTCATAAACTGCTTTAACCCCAATTCAGAGAGGATAGCATCACAACTTTCAATGTTCAGGTGTATATATTTGAATTTTCATCCACAGTGAAGTTTCCTGACAAAGACTAAGTTGCTTTGTACCTTTAACCCATGGTGAAGGCCAGATGGTGACAAGGGGGTTAAGTTAACAAGGATGTAAGCACCAAGGTGGGAGAGGAGACATTGAGGGTGGTACAGTACAAAGCAGTTGCAGAAGGAGTAATGGGAATAAATTAAAGGAAAATTTAGGCTGAATGTCAAGGAAAGTGTACCTTTTAGTAAGTGTTTCTCCAAATACTTACCTGCATGCTTAATTTTACTCACAGTGAAGTTAAGGGGGCTGCTTGCATGACTCAAGTTAAGCAGGTGAGTGTTGCATAGTTACAAACCCCAGGACATTAAAAGGGCCTTTGGCTGAGTGCAAGGATATGAGAGACTTTCATTCTACAAACCAGAGTAAAACTTCTACATGAAGACTTAGAAAGCCCTGGTTAAAATTGGTCAAAAATGCAGCTTGTAGCAAAGCTATTCAAATGTAACTTTTAAAAACTGGCAAACTATGCCTTTTGCCTTCAAAAAAAGGGAAAGAAAGTTATTTAAGACCGCCAGAAGGTGTTGCTGGAATGAAAATAGTACTGATAGGTTGGGTCTATTCTGTGCTTGCCTTAAAGGCTAAGTGTTTTCTTTTTAACTTGCATATTTTGCTGTGTAGCTTGCAAAGTGTAGTAGTATAAATACAGCAGAGCAATTATGTACTGTATTGAACAGCCTCATTAACACTGGTACCAAAGTGTATATTATTAAGAGATCAGCTCCTTCAAATATCTGTGCTATACAGCATCACACAGGACAAGTGAATTCCAAAATTAAACAAATGCTATAAATTGCCAACGCTGACTCTTGAATGGGGCAAACATCCCAGCTGTCATGACACAAAAGGTGCCATGGGACTTTGATTCTAAGAGTTCAGGACCTCTGTTTGAGATGTGGCAGTCTACTGCTCTCTAGAATGGGCCTGAATTAGTTGTACGTTCTCTGTCACCAGCACCTCTTCATGTAGCATTGAGTGTGTGGTTTTTTTATCTTGGAGATTTCCCATCCAAGTACTGGCCCAGCCCAGCCAGCCTGCTTTCAAGATCAGGTGAGATCACAACAGGAAGATAGTGTGAAGCAGATCAAAACAAACTATCATTAATATCAAAATAGGCTCCATTTCGGTGAGAATTGAGTGAGTCAGTTAATGGCATCTTTATGTTCTCATTAATCAAATAGTGAGCAATAGGAAGTCAGTTTGTGCCAGTTCATCCTAATTTGGCCTTGTATTAAAGTGGCTTTGTTTGCCCAGGATTCAGTCTAATAGTTCTCAACCATCACCTGAGAAGCACCTTGCTAGTTTGGGACTGTTAAGCACAGATGAAATTTCAGCACCTCCAGCTATGGACAGCTCCATTATTAAATTACAGGGCTGGTGAACAAAAACCTCCTTTAAAGCCAGATGCTTTTCCTTTGAGAAAGCTCAAGTTACAGTGTTTACCAGTGGTCTATCAATTAACCCTTTCCTTTCCAAATGCAGTGTCTTTGTGGTATAACAGGATTTAAAACACCTATGCTGCAGATCGTCCACATAACTAAACTGGAACATATTATTAATACAGACTAGCGTCTTTCCACTATGCACTAGCTAAGGCACTTAGAACTGGTCCTCCTGTAGCACTGTGCCATGGATGGTGCTATTGAGAAGAGGATTGAGAATTTAACTTCATCCTGAGGAAGTCTCAAGCTGTTACCCTGCTACTAATTATACCTAATGGTGCGACATCCTGCAAACGCTTGAGGACAATTATAACCATCTCCCCGCACTTGGGTATCAAAACAGAGGAACCAGGCTGGGTAGAGCTAGTGGTTCAGACCCTCCTATTTTAAGGGGTTTCCTTCCTAAATCTGAGGTTTAACTGCTTTGACAACTAAGCTTAGAGGACTCTGTGCAATTGTTAGAACGACTAGAAATAAGTTCGAGTTCTGGAGTTGCATGGGAGAGGCAGAAGGCAGGCAGGATTTAAATATCAATGCCTTTGGTTGGTCCTGTTCTCCTTCTGCAACTTTTTGCAGGAGTCCTGGTTTTGTCTTGGTACCCGCCTGGCCTGGCAGATGACAACGGGGAGCCATCCGATCGTCTTGTGCCATTTATCTTGGATGCCGCACACAGGTACGCCATAAAGGTAAGGCGGCTCTCTTGTTGTTCGAAGCTATTCAACTAATTGCTCAAATTAACCAGGAATTGCCGCTGTGTTTCTTCAGCAAGAGCCTGCTCTGCAGTCTCCGTTGCTTCGTATTATTTTTAACTGCTCTTTACGGGAGGCAGTGGGGAGTCTTTGTTTTGCAACAGCTGAGCACAAACTAGCATCATGTCATGAGAGGGTTTGACAGCTTGTGCTCACAAATATTAAAACTAATTGGACAAAGCTACTATAAAAACCGTTCTTGTACCGGCTCCCAGGGATAGGTTACATGCCCTATGATGATGGAACAGACCCTTGGTCTGTTTCCTGCAAGGGGGCTGCCTAGGCAGCTTCTGGGTGGATACTGTGACCTCTTCAAAGGCTCTGGCACTTACTGATTGTCACCAGGAAAGCATGTGCTGTAAGATTGCTGTCACCACGTCTCCATGATTTATTTTGAAGGTTGCTTTCCACATCCAGCCATACAAAGGGCGCGATGACCACACTGTGCATGAGAACATTAAATACATCATAGACAAGTAAGTGCTTCGCCTTCAGTAGCTGCCATTAGCGCATATTTCAGGCCCAACTCTGTGCTGAGAGATAGTGTGTCAGGCCAACCATGTCTTCCTTGCATTAAACTTCTTGCTTGCTCTGTATGTGAGCTAAGTAAGTTATGCCACAGGGTGCTGTAGCAGAGAAATTCAACAGCATCACACAAAAGCTTATAAATAGCCCTTTACCTATATGTCATCCTCAGCAACCCTTGTAAAGTGAGTATATTAGCCCCCGAGTCTGTAGAAAAGGCCATTGGCAGAGATGTTAACAAGAAAATAAGATTTAAATGCTGGGGGATAAAGAGCTTTTCACTGTGGGTCACTAACTGGAATGTAGGCGAGCCAGGCAGTAACCAAAAGCTATTCCCATCCATTGGTGGAATCTCTCGCCAGTTTGTAAGTGGGCATGTGTCCACGGGGCATTTATGGGCATGTCGATGGTGGTCATCACTGCCGTGTGTCTCAAGTATAAGTTAGTCTGATGGAGTCTCTCAGGGAATGCAACAAAGCTCTCCTGTTCCTCCAGCCATTCCCTCAGCGTGGTAAAGTGGGTCTGAAATGTTGATCAATCCAGTGCAACATCCTCCCCTTTGTCGGTCTAACCATGGGCAATGCAGCTGAACCATTCTGGTAAACGGTGACACAGGGAGCACGCAAAGGCCTAAAGTGAAACAACTAGGAAATGCAATTGAGCTGGGCTTCAGGCTGCATTTGCCTTGTAATGGGCATACCTGCCTGCTAGTCAGCATGGGGCTTGCTCCCCAGGCTCCACTCACTCACTGAAATGGTCTGTGCTTTCTCTGTAGGTATGGAGCACATGCAGCTTTTTATAAGTACAAGACCAGTACAGGACGGAGCCTCCCATTATTTTACATTTATGATTCGTACCTGACACCCCCTGAATCCTGGGCCAACCTCTTCACCCAGTCAGGCTCTCACTCCCTCCGCAATACCCCGTACGATGCAGTGTTCATAGCACTGCTAGTGGAAGAAGGACACAAGCATGATATTCTCTCTGCAGGATACGATGGCATGTACACGTATTTTGCATCCAATGGCTTCTCTTTCGGCTCATCCCACCAGAACTGGAAAGCTATCAAAGCCTTCTGTGACTCAAACAACCTGATGTTCATTCCCAGCGTTGGCCCAGGCTACATTGATACTAGTATCCGCCCATGGAACAACCACAACACTCGCAACCGAGTCAATGGAAAATACTATGAAACGGCTCTGCAGGCTGCACTCATGGTGAGGCCGGAGATAGTCTCCATCACTTCCTTCAACGAGTGGCATGAAGGCACTCAGATTGAGAAAGCGGTGCCCAAAAAGACACTAACACGCCTATATCTGGACTACCTGCCTCATCAGCCCAACATGTATCTGGAGCTGACCCGCAGGTGGGCAGAACACTTCAGCAAGGAGAAGGAGCAATGGCTGATGTGATTATTCTGCACAGGAAGCCTTCAGACAGCCTGTCTTTGCTTTATGAAAAAGGTCACAATCAGTTGTGGGGACAGGTGCTTAAGGAGCAGTTGGGAAAAGCATCTTATGGGTCACAGTCTCTGTTCAGGGCTGGTGGGTTTGTTCAGTTGGCTAAATACAGTGTTCTCCATGAACAGCCCTAAAGCTGGTTTGAGTACCAACTCCACACTCACAAGAGGAAATGTTAGTGAGCAGAGGGGTCTCTAAGCAGCAGTCTGTTCTATTGCTGCTGTGAGTTTAGTACAGATGTCCCTTTTAAAGCCCTTCTGGATCTGAACTGGCCTGTAAGTGACCAGGCCAGGGAATGAATGAGTGAGAGATCTGTTTTTCTTACAGTGCATATGTTTAGTGCGGTATTTTAGATATTAGCTGGGCTCCTACCCCCAGCATGTATTTTATCCTATGCCCTTCACCAGTTGCCTGCCGATTACATACTACACACTCCCCTAGCAGCTCTGACAGTGCACTGCTATTAGCTGATTGAAGCAAAGAGTTAATTGTTCCTCAAAATTGTTTATTGTAGAAGAAACAAAACCATACAGTTCAATACCCTCTGGGTGGTGTCAGTGAGCCACTGTATCCAACTAACTAAAACCAATCCGAGCTGGAATTTAACCTATTATCTGTATTGGCAACCAGTGAACTGAAATGATCTGTACTAAATGCTCTGTGTTTCACATGTTCAAAACTTAGCCTTAACTTTGTTTTATCTTGTCTCTAGAATCAAATGAAGTGCAACCACTTGCAATAAAATGTAACTGAAAACACTAATGTGTTCTACCAGAAGGAAGTTACATCACTATAGAATAAATACCCTTTTTTGTAACTACAGTACATCCAGGCCCTTCGACATTTGTTGTTTTAAGAACTCATTTGTACTTGTCTTTTTATCAATAAAGTGAGAAGTGGCAGCTTTAGATCGGAGTTAGTGCACAAGGCTCTACCTTGTCACATTAATTATGCTTAATTTATACAAATTCTGACTTTTGCTGTACAGTTAAAGCACTATTGGTTTCAGTTTTCTCCATTTAATGCAAATGATTGAAAATGCACTCTTTCTAGCATATCACTCTAGGTAAAGAAAATATTAAAATCCTAGAAGTGTAGGGCTGTAAGGGAGCTCAAGAGGTCATCTAGTCCAGTGGTTCTCAAACTGGGGGTCAGGACCCCATTTTAATGGGGCCCAGGGCCAAAGCCTGAGCCCAAGGGCTTCAGCCCTGAGTAGAGGGTAAGCATTTAGTCTGAGCCTCTGTTATGGTGTTCATAAGACATTTCCATGCAGCTTACAGGCATTTCACTCTTGTGACTGTTCCTTTTAATTTCTATTTAACTAGCTTCCTCGTTTTTGTGTAGTTCCCCCTTTTGAAGTTAAATGCTACTCTGGTGGGATTCTGGGGTATTTTTCCCCCTACAAGTTAAACTTAATTACATTATAGTTGCTATTACTAAGCGGTTCAGCTATATTCATATCTTGAATCAAATCCTGTATTCCACTTAGGGCTAAATCAATGTGGGTTCCAGGACTAGCTGCTCCAAGAATCAGTCATTTATGGTGTCTAGAAATTTTATCTCTACATCTTGTCCTGAGGTGACATGTACCCAGTCAATAGAGGGTAGTTGGAGCCCCCATTATTATTGTTTTTATTTTTATAACCTCTGCATGTTGCACAATCACTAGTACCAGCCTGCTCCCGTGGTCAGTAGTGTATTCCTACTTCTACACTCCTACTCTCCAAGCATGGAATTTCTATCCAAAGAGATTCTATGGTAGAGTTTTTTGTATGAATCTGTTTTCTTTCACAACCTACTCGGTTTGTATATATTTTGTACCCTGGTATTACCATGTCCCATTGATTATCATCATTCCACCACATTTCTATGATGCCTATTATATTAATATCCTTATTTAATACTAGGTACTCACATACACCCATCTTTGTATTTAAACTCTTGATGCTCATAGAACCTCTGCTTATTACCTTTTATATCCCGTACCAGGTGTAACTTCTTTTGTCCCTTATCCTTGCAATTTTGTCCCTCCATACTTGTGCTATTCTTTTGTATTCCTACTCCGCACTTTGTCCATATTTCCACTTTAATGACCTGACAATCAAAAAGGAATCTTATGTAAAGAGCTCCTGATGCAAAGTTCTGTGCATGGTACCAGAGTACACCCCATTTAGTGCGAGAGTGGAATAAGCAAAAAGCTATCCCTGTGGTTGTGTCTCACTTACAATAGCATCTGGGTTATAAAGCCCTTGTTCATCTTTTTTGAGATTTGATAAGAATCCAGCTGCTCCATGCCTTGCTGCATGATGGGCCTTGTTTAGCAGGGTAGTTGCTAGTCAAATCTTCATCTCTACAACAAGTAACTCTAGGCTGCACAGAGATTAGTTTTAGAAAGATGAAAAGCCACCACCTCCAAAGGTAACAGTGTATGTACAAAATTCACACTTTAATGGCACTAACACAAAGAAACATTGCAGAGATCCAGACACCTTAAATCTAAGCATTTATAACAGAGAATTGTGTTTCAAAAACAAACCACAGTTTGGTCACCATTTTTTAAACACTAGTAAATATCCCCATGAACAGGTTAATTTCATTTTAGTGTTCCCAGAAGAATAAATACTGGCTCAGACCCTTTTGGCCTCCTCCTGTTGTTCTAACAATCTCACTGAATTAAGATTTATAAAAACTACAGACTGATCCTTGCCCGCGGGTCAGCTAAGTAGGGAAAGCAACAACTTCATGGGTGATGAAGGGAACAGTTCATCAGGGACTCAAAACACTGCACTTCAGGGTCTGTCCTTTCTCCTTTTACAAGGAAAAAAAAGGAATAATTTAGTCTAGTATCAGGATTAGCAACCATCACTTAAAAGTAAAACTTAGATGACTTGCAAAAGGGATGCTTTTTTGATAACTAAAGAGCAGCTGAAAAGTTTCTCTTGTTTGGCACCATTAGAAATATCAGGTCTAGACTCACTACTTTTTGCTGGAGAACAGTAAGATTATGGCATCATGAGAAACTGATTACACCAAAATAAAAAGCCATTTCCCTTTCAGTTGCTCTACTATTTAAGTCAAACACTCAGACAGGTGGAAGAAGGATTCTCTCTACTAAAGGAGTCAAAGCTCACTCCTGCAAAACCAAGCAAGAGGAGACTGTGTATTCCTGATATTTCTAAGTAAAACAGAAGAAACCTTAAAACACACACACAGTGGTGTCTTTTTAAGTCAAAGCAGCAATTGGTTGCCTTTAAATCTGAATCAAACCCAAGTGCTGTACACAGATATTTCAGTAAAACACTATCCTCTGTCCCATGCCAGAGCAGCAGTTTGCCAAGATATCGCAAATAGACATTTGTTTATTTCAAATCCTAGTAAACCCCATTGCACAAGGCAAAGGATCCCTTGTACGGTAATCAGGGATATTACACTTGCACAAGGAGGTCAGAAGTACTTGGTTTGTTTCTTACCCATGCACAGCAGACCAAATACCCATTACACACAAATGATGAGGTGAGACATGAGGACTGATACAACCATTGACCTTATTAAACAAGGCCATTGACACTGGCTTCCTGAAGAGACGGGCACATGGTGCCCAGTTTTACCGACTCTGCACAGCTTCCAGAGTTTGGTATCTCACGAACAAGAAGGTTCTGATGTCAAGCCATATTTCTTCCCCAGGATTTCAACTGTAGGTGTCAGTGCACTATGGAAATAAAGGCAAGTGGAGTGGTGACTAGAAAGGAATTCCCATTTGCAGGACTCAGTTGGTTCCACAGTTTTGTATTTTGCAGTTAAGGGAAAATACGAGAACCAGCTGAGCAAGGTCATCTTCAGCCCAGGAGTGCAAAAGAGGGGTATACTATGAACTAGCAAGTTATATCCTGCTGAACCCAGTATCTGTCGACTGCACTTTGACAACATTATACACTAACCACTGTAGGGAAATGGGCAAAACAAGCCCCATGTTTTAACTTTCAATTGCATTTTGTTTTACTTAAAGTGAAAGCTGCAGCTATGGTCAGCAAAGAGTGCTTACCAGCCAGGCCGAATAATGGTGTATTTCCCAGCTACAGACAAGTCGACCACAGTTGACCCCAGACGACACTCTGGACTCTGGATATCTCCAATTGCACCTCCATCAATGACCAAAGATAACTGAGGCCAAAGGTCTTGGAATTCCTGAGACAAGAAGGGAAAATTGGGTTCAGCCAACCAAACTTTTGAGGGGGTTTTGTTTGAGTTTTTAAATAGATACCACAAGTGAAGCTCTGTAGGACTCCAGTGTCAGGGAAGACCTCTCCTTTCTCTGAGCTTCTGATCTGAACATGCCACAGACATCGGAACACACGCACTTTCACTAGTTGAGGGAGCTACAAGTGCCCTCTAAGGATTCTCAGGCTCAGGACCATTTGCTGCACAATCATGTTTAGTAAAGTACACAGGAAGCCTTTAAACAGTCTGCATTTTCAACTCTGCCCTTCCTCAATCTTTAGTGAGGCTCCCAGCCCAGCAGCAGGGGCTGTAGCAGAAATAGCGTGGTTCAGGATGAGGAACAACCACCGTGGGAAAGGCCCTGGGGCTTACTGTACAAACAGGTTAGTAGCTTCTCCCCACTCCTCTCTGAAATCCTAGCACAGCAGTTCTTCCCAGTGACAAAACCAGCCTTACCGAGACGGTCAGCGTGCTCGCCCGAGTACTGATGTTGGCACTCGTTAAAGCCAGTGGTCCTGAGCAAGCCTGTGCCACCTCCCTAATGAAAGTGTGATTTGGAATACGAACGCCAACCAACTACAAGAGAAGAGAGGTGTGTTTATATGCAACAGCCAAAGAGAGGATGCATTTATAGGCAATAGTCACAAAGCTACAGGTCAACCACATATCCCATTACGTGTATAAAGCCCTGTTGACCTAAAGAAGTGTGGTCCAACTGGCAGTCTGAGGGCTTGATTTGGCCCACATAATGATTCCATCTAGCTGCTGCCCCGGCCACTTAATTTTCAGTTGTGCTGGGACATGCCCTGATGCCAGGGCAGGGCATAACCCAGATAGTGCAGGGGGAGCTGGTACCATTCAGCCCTACAGGCCCCCGGTGGAAAGCCCATAAGGGCTCTAGCTTCCCCCCTCCTGCAGGAGGCTTGGGAAAGTACCAGGGCCTCCAGTTTCCTGCCAGCCCACAGTGCCAGGTCTCTGGCAGGGGCTCTCCCATTGGGAGGTACTAAGGGCGCCCCAGCCTGTTACCTCCTGTGCAGTTGGCGGGTCCCTGGCCACTGTCTCAGGCATGGCTGGAAGGGGAGGTAGTGGCTGCTAGGTCTCTACTGCCCCAGAGTCAGCTAAGGGGGAGGCTGGGCCGGCTGGCCCTGCCTCCCTATGGTCAGTGCAGCTGGCATCTCCCACTCCAAGGAAGGGTGAGGGGGGATCTCTTTACTGCTGCACTGGCCCAAGGGTCTGAGCACACATACACTGACTACAGCGAAGCCACTGCCAGTCTCCTCCCTGAGACTAGGGTCGGGAAGGGGGACGGACCGCATACCATTTCAAAAATTTCTGGGGACACATCTGCCTTGATATGTCACTGAAGTTCAACTTCTGATTTTCGGACTGTCAGAGAGGGAACGAAGCCGGGGGTCTGAACTATGGACAGCCTGTGGCCCTACTAAGGGAGTTTCTCAGCTGGACAGCAACACCCTCAGCTGCTGCTTCCAATGTTCTGTTACAAATATAGATGTTGACATTGGGAGTCAAGTGCTAGAAACTTTTTCCTCGGGGTTCTCACTAAGAGGTGAGCTATTATTTTATTTAATTTAGTTTTATTACTTCCTAACTCCCATTAACACCTTAATGGGTAAATTCTAAATCCTTTAAAACAAGTGATCTGATTCTAGAATCCGGAATTCTATTTCTGGATGTGGCGCACAGTATAAAGTTTGGACCACAAAAAAAGGAAGGACAGGGCTTTCTACCAGCTTCATACGCTGTCTTGAGGCAAGCACTCTGCACATCAAAAACTACAAGCTATATCACATTCAGACAGGTGACAAGGACACCTACAAATACATCCATCTTGGCTCATGTTTGTTATTGACAGGGAAGGAACTAGCCTCAAGAAGATGTCAATCGATGCTGAATGCCGTGAACACACAACAAATGCGAGTGGGAAGGCCAAGGAACCACGCTCAAAGGAGAAGATAGTCACTTGTCAAATTGCAGAGATGTGTGTCGTGTCCCAAAGACTTACCGACGTGAAAGGGTTCAGGTCTTTATTGAGTCCTTCGGAGCGCTGCAATACCAGGGTCACAGGTCCTGGGAGCAGGTCCCGCAGCAGCTCTTCCGGCACATTGACATGGCAGTACCTATAAAGTACGTTGAGATGTACTTAAAATTGCTACAGGATGCAGCCATAAGAGACGAACCATCACTGAGAGTGCTGCCACGCTCCCAGCTACCGCGACTCCTCCCCTGACGCTTTACATTTTTGCTATTGCACAGCTGAGACAGGTAGCAAAATGCAAGAAAACAGGCTGGCCCCTCCTGACCAAAGCACCACACAGTGAGAATTCTGGCAGCCCCAGACCCTTCTCTGAGGGGATTTCCCTTCCCTGGGCTCTCTAGGTACATCTGTCCCCGTTTCAATATAGGCACAAGGTACCTGCTCTACTGCAAGCTGTGCTGGACACAGATTTGAGATGTTTAGAGAGGACACATCTTAAAATCTATATTGCAAACTCATCTTTTTCCCAATGTCACCAACATGTTAGATATTAAAACTGAATTCTGAGCATTCCATTTATGTTTGTGATTGAAGCTGCTTGCATTTCTCCCAGCACGAACCATGATGTCAAATTAGTCCAATTCACTTTTATTATACACCACTCGTGAAAACAAAGCCGACGGTAGCTACCCGGAAAGTGCTCAAGTGCTGCAAAGGAAAACTTGCTTAAAAACAACTTCCCACGGCGATTTAATACAGTGTGTTATTTCTGATGGTTTCACAAAAGCTGCTTTTTGAAAGATCAAGTCAGGCTTAGGTTGACAGACTCCCTGAAGTGGCTCTGGCATGCGGGAGGCGAGTGTCCCAGCCATGCCATATGCTCACCTGTAAATATGCTCCACGTCTCCCAGACAGATCGCCAAGGGCTTGCCCCCCTTACGCCCTTTCAGATTATAGATCTTTTGAATTGCTTGAGAACTCTGGGCGAGAGCCGCGATGCCATAGATGGTGTCGGTGGGGACCGCTACCAGGCCGCCCTCCCGCAGCGCGGTCACGGTGGCGCTGAGCGTCTCCTGCCAGCCTGTCGGGCAGCAACAGCGCCGCGTTAACCCACGGGCCGAGCACCCGGCTCCGGCTCCGCCCCCGTGTCACCGTCTGCCCCGGCCCGGCCAGGAGCCCGCCCGCCCGCCTTTGCCACGGGGCTGGGAGCGCAGCGGGCGGCCGCGGAGCCAGTGAAGGCACCGCCCGGCCCGGGCTCCCGGGGGCTCCCGCCGCTCTGCGGAGACGATCCCCGCCCAGGCCGCGATACCACACCCGGCCCCGACTCGCCCCACCTCTCCCCCGGCCCCGACCCGGTCCCGGTCCCGGTCCCGGCCTCTCCCCTGGACCCGGCCCCGCTCCCCGGCTCACCCTGCGGGTCGCGCTGCGCCGCGCCGGGCCCGGGGAGCGGCAGCGGGTGGCGAAGGCCCCGCAGCCCCCCGGCCCATCCCGGTCCGGCGCCCCCCACAGCCCCCTCAGCGGCCCGGGCCCAGCCAGCCAGCGCGACCCCACGCGCGCTCAGCATGGAAGGAGCTTCCGCAGGGAAGAGTCACGATGACGTTGTTCCGGTCACGCTCCTTAAAGAGACAGGCCCCTCCAAGTCCAGTTCTGCCCCCGGCTCTGGGAGGGGAGTGGGGCCTAGTGGTTAGAGGGGGCGGGGCTGGGAGCCAGGACTCCTGGGTTCTCTCCCCGGCTCTGGGAGGGGAGTGGGGGCTGGTGGGTTAGAGCAGGGGGGGCTGGGAGCCAGGACTCCTGGGTTCTCTCCCCGGCTCTGGGAGGGGAGTGGGGGCTGGTGGGTTAGAGCAGGGGGGGCTGGGAGCCAGGACTCCTGGGTTCTCTCCCTGGCTCTGGGAGGGGAGTGGGGCCTAGTGGTTAGAGGGGGCAGGGCTGGGAGCCAGGACTCCTGGGTTCTCTCCCCGGCTCTGGGAGGGGAGTGGGGCCTAGTGGTTAGAAGGGGCGGGGCTGGGAGCCAGGACTCCTGGGTTCTCTCCCCGGCTCTGGGAGGGGAGTGGGGGCTGGTGGTTAGAGTGGGCGGGGCTGGGAGCCAGGACTCCTGGGTTGACTCCTGGGTTCTCTCCCCGGCTCTGGGAGGGGAGTGGGGTCTAGTAAAACATTGACGGGCGCTGAATTTAGAACGACCCTGGTTCTTTATGGCAATAAAATTCTTGCAGAAGAAACTCATGGAATTTACTTATTGCGTGTGTCAGAGATCCACAGGATCTGCGCCAACCCCCAGCTTTTCAACAGCCCCTCAGAGGAATCCCTTCAGTGTGCCAGACCCCCAGGAGGTCCCACTCTCTTCGGGGTAGGCCACGAGGCCTCACTGCCTTCGAGTCTGACTCCAGCACTCCTGCTTCACACCGTGAGCTCTACCCAGCGAGTCAACTGAGATAGACTCCTGGTCAGAGACTTTACACTCTTCAGGGACCAATGCACCTCAGCAAGTATTTGCAGCGACCTCAGGCTGCCTTTCCAAAATGGAGTAGGGACCATTTATTAGTCAACTGGAACACATCACTGGGAAATGCTTGGGTTAGCCGAGAGAAGCAAAGATGAAGACATGTTCCGGCCAGGACAGTGCAATCAGCCAGTTAAGCTGCTTTGGAATCGCTTTCAGCTTTCTCCCCCGACCTTGTCTCTGTGTCTTTCAGTCCCAGGTGAGAGCCCTGTGTCTCACCTAAGGCCAGTTTTTGTCCTAGCCTCTCGACATCTTTTGGCCCACGGTTCTCCTCTAGACCCATGCTGCGATCATGTGTTCTGCTTGCCGGCTGTAGTGTCTCATGGATGTGTCAGTTGTTGCACGTTTGGGGCTCCCCTTGTCTTTCCAGACCCTCCACTGATATGGGTCAGTTTCAGCCAGTCTTTTCATGACCCAATTGTACCAACCCAGACAGTGACACACACACTCCTCATGTCTCCTGCTCTGCCCCAAGAGCACCTTTTTAACCTCTTTGCATCCACTGGATAGCAAGCTCTAGTCAAGTAAGTCACTGCCAGGCACATCATTCATACAACTATTACAGAAAATTCCCAGTTTGTCACAGCATGTGAGGCAGGTGAATGAATTGTTCTCTGCACCCTGTGCTGTTCATACAAGAGAAAACAGAGCAGGTAGACAGCCATGGAGATACACTATCCCATTAACGTGCCAAAGGATTCACCATGGGGTGGCAGTGCAGGTTGGGTGGGGCACAACACCCCAGAGTGTAGTTCTTGTCTACTCTGCTAGACCTGCATTCCCCGGCCCACTCTCTGGTTAACACCAGTCCATGGCTCTGGCTTCCACAGTGCTTGATTTGCACAGCTGAGTGCTGCCTTTTTCTGGTGAATGCACCAAGCCACCAGGCCTTTCAGATCTGCTTTTTCTGAAGCTCTTGAGAAGCTAATATGTAGTTCCAGCCTCTTTTTGCCCTGCCCTGCTAAGTCCAAACATTAAGCCACCTCTGCTTAGTGCACTTCCAAATCTCTCTTGTCATTATACAACTAAAGAAATCATTCGTCATAATCCAAAGGATCCTGTGACAGCTCCATTTAATCTCACAGTACCGGTCACAAAAGTCCCTCCTTGCTTTATCAACTAACTGTTGTCCCAATCTGGTGCAGGGCTGCCTGCTGTCTTTGGAGAGTACACATCAAGATGGGTGCCACTCTCTCTTCTGGCACCCACCGTAGGGACCTTTGATTGTACTACACCTGACAGCAAAGAACAAAGACCTGTAGGAAATAATTTAGCGAAGCCTGAATGAAGGAAAGCAAAAATAGGTTTCTTACAAAGACTTCAGTTTTGCTTGAAGCCTTAAGAACAAGATATAATTAGAGGTGTGGCCTGTTTAGAAATGGAACAAGCTGAGGTTTCAAGGAAAACAGGTGCTAGCAATTGACTCACTGAAGGATGTTATAAATAAGGCCTCAGCTGGCTGAGGTAGGAGAGCAGAAGGTAATGTTAGCTGCCTTTCTTCAGTTCAAATACTAGCTGGGACCAAAGCCCCTTCTAGCTAAATAGCCCTCCTGGGGCACAGAATTTACCATTTAACATAGTTTGAGAAAAACCTTCTGTTTTTTCTCTTTAAATCTATTTGTGCTTGGAAGCTGCCCTGTTTCCCAATATGTTTTCTAAGTGTGCAATCTACTCAGTGGAGCAGGTCCCAGTGAAATCTCACTGATTGCCTCAAGATACTGTTTTGGCTTTTTGATTAAATTTTTCCTAGAGTGTATGTGTTCATGTCAAACACCCCTTTGCCTAGCTTTGGAAATTGATGACCTGCTGGATAATTTATCAATCTAGCTCAAATTGGGAATAAGTACCTTGTTCACCACACCCTTTCCTTCTCTTTTAATGGCAGAGAGGCTAAAGAGATTACCTCTCATTTTCTAGTTAACAGGGCCTGCTCCAACACCACCCTGGGTTTTTAATTTGTGATTGGGAGCAGGGGAGAGAAACCCCTTATAACTGATTTTTTTTTCCCCCCCAGTGTTACTGATCCACTTGAAGAACTGGGTGAACTGGATGTCATCTCCCACACCTAACTGTCCTGACCCTAAGATTAAAACAATCTGCTCTCAACTCTAGCTTGGCAATGGATGCAGAGGAAGCTATGAAACAGGATACTGAGCAGCCCCCAGACAC
Organism: Emys orbicularis; assembly: GCF_028017835.1. Taxonomy (NCBI): domain Eukaryota; kingdom Metazoa; phylum Chordata; order Testudines; family Emydidae; genus Emys; species Emys orbicularis. The sequence goes on along the minus strand of NC_088705.1, from coordinate 1,356,257 downwards.
TGAGTCACTGGTTTGTATGGCTGTATGAATGTGTGTGGCTTATGGCATGAGGAGATGGAGGCTGGCGGTAGGGATGAGGTTAGGTTTATATGTAAGAATAATTCAAATATCTATGTGCTTTTTGTCGCTAGACTTTGTCAAAGCCATAAAGCAGCATTTTAACATGGACTTGAAGAAAGAGACTGAGCTGGCTCAAGCTCACCACCATGCTTGAGTTAAGGGTGTGTGTGTGTGTGTGTGGATACGATTCAGGTTAGGGGCAACACTTGAATTAACTCCGTGGTGAGGACAAGCCCTGTGCATGGCCCAGCTGCTGCCCTCTCCAGGGGGTTTATTGCTCTTGTTGAAACACTGATTCAATTTTCATGTTCAAGACCAAGTGTAACTAATGTAACTGCTCCAGTCCTGTGGATTTTACAGGAAGGCCGCTGGGCACTGCGGGCAGCTACCAGGGAGATTCCCACTGGCACTAATGCTGCTTGCCAGGCCTGGTGCAGATTGCAAGACCCTCACTGGCTCTGGATGACAGAGCCCAGAGGGGTCCCTAGTTACTCTTCCCCAGGCCCTGGAGAATGTATTGTGGTGACTCCTCTCCTCTCCGCTCCTCTGTAGGTTGAAGGTGTGAGAACCCTGCTAAGATCCCTTGAAGTCCGGCAGCAGTGCCTCCTGGCGAACATTGCCAGCTGCGATGAGCTGATGGCAGAAATCACCAGTCTTCAGGCCGCTCTCTGTGTTGAGTATTGTGATCTTCCCCACTTTCCTTGCAGCAGCAGGGCCATGACAAGGTCTCTGTAAAGGGGGCCGACAAGGGCTTTTCCTTTAACATCACACAACTGGTCTGCTCAAGATGGAGCAACTCCTGTAGTGTGCCCTGGTTTCCACAGACTGTATCTCCACATGAATGGCAAGATGTGGGGGGGGCGGGGGGGGGGGGTTGTGCTTTTTTTTTTTTTTAAATTACTAAGTTCATTAGAAAATGTTATGAGCTCTGGAAAGCAGCATCTTGACCCTGGGGCCGTGAGGTCTATGGCATCCTTAAATTCTGTGTTAAAGCACTCCTGGGAGTTATTGGATTGATGCATGTTTTTATTTGCTAGGCTCCTGCCAGAACAGAGGGCAGCTCCTTGCCTGCACAAGAAGAGGAGAAGAATTCCTGAAATGCTTAATGAGCGGCTCACCTGAGGGCTATTGATGAAGGAAGCCACTACAACTCTCAGTGGCTGTTCCCTACAAAATATACTTGCCCTCTATTTCCTGAACTCTTTCCATGCGGTTGGTGTGGTGTGTAAGTGCATGTTGCTGTGACCTGCACTCTCAATCTCATTGTCTAGAAATAAATGACATAACTGTTTGCTCTAGTGCTGAGAAAGCTGCAGCCTGTCACAAGTTAATGCCTGGGGAAAAGAAACAGTCTGACAACAAGCCCAGTTCCAATCAGTGCTGCTAACTCCACTCAGGCTCTCCGGTGTCACCTTGGGTCACTAACAGGAAAGTAGATTCCCCTCCAGTCTCTGGATCTTTTAGTGCACAGGAGCAGTTGCACTGCAGAGGCTGCATCTCACCCTTTGTCCTGCTGATCTATGTCCTTCATCCCCTCACAGCCTCCTGCCTTCAGCAGAGGATGGCTCCAGATTGTAAATTCCTTCCCCCTCATTCCTAGGTAGGTCCTATCTGTATTTTGAATGGGGGAGGAGTATTACCATGGAGCAGTGATGCCTTTGACAGCAGGTCAAACAACTGCTGCTAACTTGCTTTCTGCTCCATGAGTCAGGCTTCTTGGGGGGATGGAGGAGATGCAGAAGCCCAGCAGCTTCTGTTTCCTGCTTCCCAGCTGCCCTGGTTTGACACTAGACATTTCAGTTTAGGAGTTTGAGGGAGCTGCTGCCAGGGCCATGATGCTTTGATTTACTTCAGTCTGACAGAGTGGGTTAAAGAGGGGCCTAAAATCGTCAGGGAAGAACTGACCCCCTTGGAGCCTCACACTGCACCTCCAGAGAGTCATGCTCCTGGAAAGGCTGGGCCATGGCTGGAGTGAAATGAACCTTGAGTGTAGCAGCTGGTGTGCTCTGACCACGGCTTTGTACCCAAAGTGTGATCATCTCACAGGCCTTGTTCTCCCCCAGCTGTTTGTTGTATCCTGCTATTTTCTCATCATCATAGACTTGGTCCTTGCCCTGAAGAGCTTGAGTCTCTCTCCATTTTGTGTTTCAAGCACAATGGGGTCTCAATCCTGGAGTAGAGTTCCTTCATGCTCCCCTAATACAAATCCTAGACCACTGACAATATAAGAGGGCAGAACGCTCAGCCCAGCTGCTTGGGAGAGAGTTGCCCAAACACTTCAGCCCTAAATTATGAGGGGCCTTATGGACTCCCTGAGGTCCTTAAATTGGCTCACCAGGTACTTGTTCAGAGGCCAGCAGCCATTACTGATTCCCCTGCCTCTAAAGCAAATAGGCACCCTCTTTTGGCAGCTTCTAGATCATTTTTGAGAGGCCAGTCACTGTGAATGAGCCAGGCTCTCACCTATTTGAAGCTTTTCATTAACATGCAATACCCTATGACCTTATCTCTGAGTTAATGACTGCAGAGACCTGCAGTTACCACTAGCTGACAAAGCGGGGTGGGGGGGCAGGCTAAGCAGCAGCATGGTACAGTGGTTAGGGCACTAGCCTATGACTTGGGAGACCTGGGTTGAAGTCCATGCACCACCCTAGACTTCAGTAAGTCACAGCCTCTCTACCTGTCAAATCACAAGCACCTCCCCAGGTTGGTGGGAGCTCAGCTGCTACAGAAATAGACATACAGAATAAGTACGTAAGATAGATAATGCCAAGGCTGGGCAAAGAAGCCTTTCCTACTCTTTTTTTCCTCAATCCTTACTAATAGCCCAGGGTCTAGAGCAGGGGTGGGCAAACTAGGGCCTGCAGGCTGGATCTGACCCACCAGCTGTTTTAAGCTGGCCCTCAAGCTCTGGCACTCCAGTCAGGGAGTAGGGTCAGGGGCCGCTCAATGTGGCTCACGGAAGCAACCGCATGGCCCCGCTCCGGCTCCTATGCACTCCAATGGGAGCTGCAGGGGCGGTGCCTGCGGATGGGGCCGCCTGGCCGCGCCTCCACGTAGGAGTCAGAGAAGGGACATGCCGCTGCTTCCGGGAGTTGCTTGAGGTATGCGCCGCCCGGAGCCTGCACCCGAGCCTCTCCCCATGACCCAGCCCTGATCCCCCTCTCACCCTCCAAACCCCTCAGTCCCAGCCCAGAGCACCCTCCTATACCCGAAACTCCTCAGCCCCACCCCAGAGCCTGCATCCCCAGCCCGAGCCCTCTCTCTCCTGCCACAGCCTGGAGTCCCCTCCCACACCCTGAACTCATTTCTGGCACCACCCCAGAGCCCTCACCCCCTCCCACACCCCAACCCCAATTTTGTGAGCATTCATGGCCTGCCATACTATTTCTATTCCCAGATGTGGCCCTTGGACCAAAAAGTCCCCGTTCCCCCCCCCGGTCTAGATCCTCTTATGTACCTGAAATTCTAAGAAAGGCAATCTTATTTTCCAAGCTCACTGTTTAAAATTCTTTGTGCCATGGCTGGTTGTGTATTGGCCAATCCATTCGCCTTATCACTTGCCTCTTCTTCTACTTTTATTGCTACTTATGCTCCTTATCGGACTACTACTTACGTAAGCACCTTTAACCAGTAATACTAAAATGAGTGCCCTACAGAACAATTCTATTTTACCTTCCTCATTCCCTCTGCAGTTTCAAATGGATGAAGATATTCATTCCTCAATTCCTGGAAGGTGGGGGTGTGCACTGCTGAACAACTGCTGCATTTCAGGGGTGAATGAAGTGATCCCTGTATGCTGCGTCTATGAGGTACTCTGGGGTCTTTGGATGAACACTGTCCCTTATGATTATTTTGGGGGGAAGTAGTATACAGCATAAGTATTTACAACAGCTGGTCTTACTCCTTTGCATGCATCTTAAACCATTCCACCGTTCCACATGCCGGAAAGTACCTTTATGAACATGAAGGTCGTGGATCCAAAAACTTTAGTATGTGGGGGGGGAAAAGAAATCCAACTGCACAGGAAAACTATTCTCTCTCAAACTCCAAGTCTCAGTGCCCTGTTCTGATGGAAAGGAGAGCAAAGTGCTCAGACTCACATTCCAAAGAAACTGATCAATCCTTGAGGAATGACTCCAGTACCACAATGTTTAAATAAGCATTTAATTAGGATTCCATTAGTATTAATATTGCTTTCAATTCCAAAAAATGTTAATTTCCACTTCTTAGCAGATATTTCAAAGTACAATATTAACTTTATACAAAATGAGCAATTAAGCAAACACCATTATTTCACATTTTACATTCTTCAAAAATACAAATTCATATTTACTCTTTTTTGGGTTTTGGAGATGCTCTTCCTTTGGAAGTACTGTACCTGTAACTAACATCTTCATGTTGCTCAATGCAAGTACATTTGTTCCCATGTTTCATAGTTAAATAAATTCCTTTAATACCATACACACACACTTGAGAAATTGATGTTTGTTTTTTAAAATCATCTCCAAGACCATTGCCCGGCTCCCAGTACGTGTAAAACACAAGCAGTAAATAAACATCCTAAACTCTTCCTAGATTTGCTGGTCTGAAGATTATGCAGCGATCAATGCTGAAGCAAATGCTCAATAACTAACCAGCAGCTACCTGCCCTCCTAACTGATGCTAGTCTGTGTAAATAAAGCAAAATGTCAGCTATTATTTTCTCTTCAAAATAAGGATCAAGTGAATAGCTTCACTTTATAAGCAGGTGGAAGGACACAAAACTACAGAGCAAGGAAAACCTTTGAATGCCAGCTACTGTAGCTACGATACTGCAAAAACACCCTTGATTTTGCTGAAAAAGATCATATGAAAAAAATTTATTGTAAGAAAAAGTAGAAACTGCATTTAGTTGAGAAAGTGTACACTGCATAATGAACCAAATTTTGGCCAGCTTGCACACCATCAAAAGCATGGTGTGGGATTTTTAAACTAGTTCCAAGAACACACACATTTAGACTATGTATGCTACTACATAAATATCCAGTTTAGTTTGCATTTCTCAGTGCAGACACAGAATCCAACTTCTAGAACATATGATTTATATCAAGACGATGCAAAAAAGTTAAAAGTTCAGCCCTGTCCATGAGTAATGACTACAGTAACATTTATAAAAACTCGACATTGTTTCCAAAATATATTGAGGAAAAATACAATTAAAAACAATGCAATCAGAAATGTGTTGTGTTAAAGAAATGGTTATTTTTGCCTCAAAGCCCAATTGACTCTAATTATTAACTGCTCTGCCCAGCTAGCTCGTATTGGTAATACTCCGCACTTCGCCCTTTTCATTCGTACACCTCAGAGCATTTACAAAGGTGAATGAGCATATCACGCCTCATTTTATGGATGAGGGAAACTGAGGTATAGAGAGGTTAAGTGACTTGCCCATGGTCACACAGCCAGTCAGTGGCAGAATCAGGACTAGGTTACCTGGCTCCCAATCCATTGCCCTATACAATGGACTGTGCTGCCTCCCATTTCAGTTTCCACCTGCATAATATTGTCCATAAGAGACTAGTTTTTCCATCTCCTATGAGCTCCGAGGCCAATTATACCTTAAACTAACAGTGCCCCCTCCCTCAAGCAGTTCCAGACCCTCAGGCCAGCCAGGAGTTCATTTGCCAATGCTTGCTTCTAACTGGTACAGGAAGAGTATTGTAAACAGGTTAACAATGTTGCTGCAGTTGCAAAAACAATATTTGATGATTCTGCTGGAGAGTTATTCTCAGCGAAGTAAGGCAGATAACATGACATCAAAAATGATTGTGAAGACAAACTCTAAAAGGTGCAACATGCCTGTCTAGGAACAGTTTGTCATGTCTGTTCATGTTCATTCTGAAATAAGATTGGGGGGGACATACAGATGAACACAACAAATAAAAACAACCTATTACTTCTAACCGAAGTGACAAGCAGCTTATCAGAAAGCTTGAGAGGACAGGCCTGCTAAAGCACCGTGCTCTCAGTGGAAGTTTTGCATAGATTGGACATTTGCTAAGGATGCATAATTGTGTGTGTGTGTAGACAGGGTAGGGCGATAGGCCACTGAGCTAGTTACTACACAAATTCAGTTAGACAGACATAGACCAACCACATGGGACAATGATCTTTAGCGACAAGTATTGCACCAAGATAAGTGCTCATCTTTGCACACCCCTGTTAACTTTTAATCAGAGCAAAAATAAACTTTCTGAAAGTATATACAAAAGGAATTGCAGCAATTGGGTTAAAGATAAAATAACCTAAAGTGCATTTTAGATACTGGTATGAGGTTCTGCAAACTAGTCTTTCTGGACACAGTCAGCATTACAGAAGTCCCCAATTTGTACATTGTTCTATGTAATTCAGTACCAGCCCTGAACAAATGCTGACTTTCTGTCCCTAGGAGCCTCTACCATCTACAAGCATGAAGAGTGAGTTCTCCTACCTCCAGCTGCATGTTCAGTCAGATCACTGGGGTTACTTACTTGCCTTCCAGAGCTACCAATGTTGGTATTTAGATCAGTTCTCTACTTAGGTTTTGTGTCCATCTAGAAGCCATAGGAACCAAGTAAACCTCCATTAGCCATCGAACAGCAAATGCTTAAACACAGAGCTATGTGGAGCAGTGCAGTTCTGCTGTGAAGACTGATATGGAAAAGAATTCACAAATTGTATACGTTGTACAGGGCGTTCACAACAATCTCAGGGGCCTGACAGCGCATACTCCTCTCAGAGTCTGATGTCACACCTGGCATTTGCAGGTCTCAAAAGGTAGAAATTTTCCCTTCCTTTTGTCATACTGCTGTGAATTTATTGAGTCAGGGAAAAGCCTCCAGCTGCCCTGGGGTCACGGGCTCTGACGGCTCAGCTGTAACTGCAAAGACTGCGCTTCCCTGCCAGGCACTCGCAGGCTCCTCCACCAGTCTGCAGGTGATACCCTCAGCTGGGCACGGCTTTTGACTGTGCAGCGTCTCGGGCAGTACCAGAGCCGGCGGGGCGGGGCAGGGCGCTGGGAGTGCTTAGACACATGCAGCATAATTTAACATTCAGACAAATAGAGCACAAGTCAAAAAAGCAAAGAACATTAACAAAGCAGCTGCCTAAGGGACACGTGTCTTTGTGCTGGGACAGGCCAGGTGCTGATGAAACCCAACTACTCTGCCGTCCTTGGAGCCCTTCTTAGCCTGACCTAAACGGAGACTATTCTAGACCATTCCCGAACCACCCCAGGTCGGATGCACATATTCACACACGCGAGTAACTGCACACCCAGTGTCCCTGAAGGAAGGGCCACCAAGTCCGTCAGGTGCCCAAGGTTTCAGATCTAGGGCCAAATCTTGGTCCTTCTGCACTCAATGGCAAAACTCCCATGACCCCAGCAGGACCTGGGATTTTACACTTTTACTTTCTCTCTCTCACTGACACTCACTCTCTCTCAAACGCTTTTTAAAAAGCCAAATACCTAAGCAGAGCCAGAGACAAAGGTGCAAGTGCCCCACTGCTGCCAGATTGCTGCCCTGACCCCATACCTCCCACTTCCACGCAACTTCAAAGCAGAATTTGAAACTGGACAATTGTCAGAAGTTCTTGCAAAGACATTCTCAGCTAAACAGATTCATGCCTATTTCATGTGTGTTCAACAGCCACCCTCACTGCTGCTGGCCTGCCTGTGCCCCGAGCAAAGGCTGTGAGATGCCAGCCCAAGTCAATCCCTTTGCAGTACTGCCCAGCAGGGTGGGGTGGTGTCACAGAGAGAAGAAAACACTGCAATGCTTTGCTAGTTCATATTTTACAGATGCAAATCTTAGTGCTACAGCAACAGTACGAGGAACCCATACGCACCCCGACCCCGCGGTACATCCCACACTACTGCACTAGGAACCAACACTTGCAGGAAAGGAAAAGCAGCCAGGGAATTTCCAGTCCTATTACCGTCCCATGAGCCCTTGTCATTAGGCTACCCAGGACAGAGTGTACTGTTCTAGTATTGTCACTGCTCTTCACAGTTACAAGTCACCCATTTCACTGCCCCATGCCTTCATCCTCCCACATTGTATAACTGGGGGAGAGCTCCAGACTGCCTGAAAGCCTGCTCCCTTACATTCATTCTGTCTGCACCTAGTCAGTGAGTTTGCAATTGGACAGAACGAGAGATGAAGTCATTGTCCCAGCCTAAGAATATGCCAGATGTTGGTAAGGCTACACAGCTCTCTGGAGGGTTTTAGAAGCCGACACCTCAATGTAGTATATTAAGAAGGAAGGTTTGGCTGCTCTATCAGGATCCTCCCCAAGAACAGATGCTGAGCACAGCTTTGATAAGATGTGAGTAAACAGGAAGAAAACCGAAGGGAGAGAAGGGAAAGGCCTCCACCTTCCAGGAGTTTGCATCCTTAAATCTAATGAACACAGTTGCTCAGCATTATTTGGCTTATGGTCATATCACTACACCTAACACCGTAAACTGAATAAAGACTATTTAATATTCTTTCCTTCAACACAAAAAGACTCACAGCCAAAGCCAGACAGATGGATAAAATACTATAAAATTACATCTTTTAAAATAATGCAGCATAAATAAACCACTTAAAATGAGACTGCATTTATTGCAACATTACAGGCTTTTTGGTGGAAGGGGAGTTTGTGGTTTTTTTTACCCTGAGTCAGTTAGAATATAGAGTTTCAGCTTGATATGAAAAACTACTAAGTTGTGTAATGTATTTTAGTCAAGAAATAGCCCCATGCACAGAGAGCTGACATTACAGCAGGTTGGAGGCAGATTCAGGCAGGGATTATAGAGTTTAACAGAAAAGAGGAAGCATTTCTGGACTGTTACAGGACATGCTCACTGAATTCTAGTTTACTATATGCTGACAAGGAATCATCATCAACAAAGGAAGAGATTTACCTGCAAAGTTGTTGCGCTCCTGATGAATTTGATGTGGATTTTTAAAGCCTGACTCATGTTTCTACAGAAAGTCAGATGTTGATCAGATTGGTCAAAACAACAACAGGCACCAATATCACCACATGTGAAACCCACTGCATTCTGCAAGAAGAGGCAAGCAGAGCAGGTTCTACATAGGCAGAGGCTCTGACCACATTTCTAAATTAGGAAGCAATGGACCTGAAATGTACTCTCTGCCCTGATTTAAATCAAATGAATGAACACAGCAGGAGCACAAGTACCTCATGCTCTTCTTTAGGAACTCCCCAAAGGTTTCAGTTGGCTTTGCTATTAGTGTTAGCATCATACAAACAGCCAACTCCTCCCACTAACGGGGTGATGGGACAAGTATCCCATGAGTACAAAAGCATCTTAAAGTATCACTCCAGAAAAGCTCCAGATCAGACAACTCCTACTACAATAATACCATCTTCTGCTAGAGAAACGTCATTCTCTGGGCCTCTACTATAGTGCATGGTCAGTATCAGACACAGAAGGAGACAAAAGGCGATTACAGACCCAAGAAGTTGTAACAAAAGACCCACTCGCTGCCAGTACCAAAAACCCCAAACATAAAATGATGTGCAACAGGAGACTGACTGAAACTAAAACCCCCTTTCTTTTTATAATCTTTATGCAGACGAGTAACCTTAACTTCCATGTTCACATATGACAACAAGCAAAAGTGACAGACAGTGCAGCCAAAACAGTTCATATATAACTTAGCTTTTTTGTATCTTTTTTTTTTTTCTTTAAAGATTCAACTCCCAAAGATGGATGTTCCTGGGACGTGACTAAAATGACATCCGAGAAGCAGAAGTCGGCCACAAAACTTCAAAAAAAGAAAAAACTCTTGAGCCTTCAGTGTCTGCTTCTAAGGAGGAGGATTTTAGCCTCCAGGTACAAGGGAGAAGAATCTGGAGCATCTTTACTTGGAGAAGCTGCTATTCAAACCAATTTCTTCCTCCCCCTGTAGTAGTGCTTCAATTGGAATCAGATTGGATGGGGTTTCAGGGCTTTGGAGGGACAGGAAGTCTGATACATCTATGGCACTTAATGTTTCAGTCTGTGAGTCGGCAGGGTTAGCCATCTGACCGGTGGGCTCACAGGAAGAAGAGGAGGAGGAGGAAGGAAAAGTCTGAGGCTGCAGCTGAAGAGTTGGCTGCTCCAAAGTTTTCGGGTCAGGCGAGGAACATCCCTTCTTACTAGTTGCTTTCTCCTTGGCAGAGTCTCGGCAGGCACACTGACACTGGCAGGCCTCCTCTTGCTTTATAATGATAACAGGAACGCTGAGACCAATCTGCTGAACAGAGTTTCCTGAAGGTGAAATAGAAACAAATAGGCGCAGAAGTGAGAGAACTGCATAATCTCAGTGCAGTGAGACACAAGTAATCTTTTAGGTTTAATTCAGATGTAAGCTCCTCATAGCAAGAAACTTTCATTTTTGTTTGTCTCAAGTAACATGCATGCCTATGGCATCATATAAACAACAACAACAACGAGATCCAGAAAAAAGGGAAACAGCATTTCGAATAACCCTAACTCAAAGCTAGGGGAACTGCGGAAGCCCAAGTCGCCATTAACCGGACTCTGAGCTAAAGCACGTAACTATAAATCTGCTCAGCCCTGTAAGAGGCAATGAAGTTAACAGGTAGTCAGAGCTGTGTCAAGATGCATTAGCTCAGCACTGATCACATGAACACGCCAAGCTCTTTGCAGCTAGTTACTACTAAGTAGAGGAGCAACATTCAGCCTGCCTAGGTTTCAGTCATTAACTCCTCTTCTTATAATACAGGACTTGACCCAAAGTCACAGGATGAAGTGGGGCCATTCCACAGCTCACACAGCGAGCGTTGCTTACCTTGCTCAGTTCCTGTGTGGCATTTCACAAGAACATTGGTGTTTCCCAGCCGATGGCCAGGAGAACCCGTTCAGTGGAAAGGTTACCTGTTCTGTGACACTGGTGTTTAGGAGTCCCAGTGTCAATATCTAGATTTTTATACAGCACTCAGCACCAGCTACCCGAGTGCCAACTTAATGTTTTAAACCAGCTTTAAGGGGTTTAAGCAGAGTGGTGTTTAAAAATTAAAGCCCTTTTCTGTTTAAATGCCTCTGTCCCTTTAAAGCAGAGACAATCCCAAGGGATGGTACTATGGCCTCACACCAGCCTCCCTTTCTCATCACCTCAAAGTCAGCTATCTTCCTGTTCATTCTCTTTGCTCTGCTTTCCTGCTAGTGACTGCAGGGAGGGTTCTTTCACTTGTGCTCCTCTGTTTATTTAACACAGTCTCCTTTCCTCTTTTTAAATCTCATCTTCAAGCCTCTTTAGCCTACAACTGACTTTGTGAAGCATCTGATACTGTGTATGAAAGATGCCAGATAAAAACAAAATATATGTGACTGTATATTTTATTAGATGCAGCTCAGAGAGGTGGTCAGCCAACAAACGGTTGGTGCTGGATGGATTAAACAATGTAAATTATCAGCTGCTCCCTCTCCCCTCATGTAAGGATTTAAGGTTGGAAGTGCTCTAAAATCTCAGTGAATACATTAATTATCTAACTTAAAGGAGCTACTTTGACTTTTTCATCTCATACACACATAACATTAGAATACCATATGATTTTTAATAAAAAAGAGATAACTAATCAAGACAATATATTTTGCAAATTTCTCCCCAGTACCTTCAGTATTATCTTTGTTTCCTTCTTAATGTTATAATGCAAGTACCCCCAATAAGGTCAAACATGAGTCTAAAGTGAACTAGGCTTAAACCAGTGCCTTTTAAGAGTGTAAAAAGCTGAAAGGTTTTCTTGGACTTTTTAACTAGCAATTAAAACACCCCAACAAGTACTATTCAAGGAGATGTCACCTATTACCAAGGGAATGTCACCGGGCTACAAAAGGGTAAGAAGTTGCATTTCAAATGCACATACCTGTGTTGCCAGCCACTGGTAATGTGGTGGTAAAAAAGACCTTCTCCACCTTTGGAACTTGTGGCTTTAAAAAAATAAAAACACATTTGATGCAGTTAAAATCATATCTCCATTAAGCAACAGCAAACTCCAAACAGCTGTTAGCAAGAGAAATGTGTATCCCAGAGAAATGACTGGAAAACTGGATTACAAATTAAGTAGTTTGGTTTGATATGGGGAATTCCATGTTCTGGATATCACAAAACTGAGACAATGACATAGGTAGTCCTGAGATGCTGAACTGAGGTGCTGTGGATTTGCCAACACACATTGTTCACACTTCCAACAAAATTAATTAATACTTAACCAATAATCCATCTTTTCCAGAGCATTCATATCAATGGCTCTTTATTTGTTGGCATTCACAACAGAGGAAGCTTTTCAGATGGCATTGGCTCACTACTTAAAAGAACAACACAAACTATTCTTGAGGTCTCAAACACACAGATCCACTTAGCATCAGAGACATCCTTGTTTTGCAGAAGATTTTTCGTTATCGTTATATACAAGGCTCCTCCGATTTATGAGGCAATAGGATTAAGCTACAGAACTGTATAGACTATAAAATGCCTCAATGCTGAAAACACTATAGAGTTTTTGTGCTTCTATTTTGTCACAAAGATGGATATAAAACAATTAAATACAAGTTACTCTCAGGCCTCACACTGCAATGCCCCAGGTGAAGCAAGTCCACGTCCTCTGTGAGGCCTATACAAGGGAGTTTGTCAGACAATAAGAAGAAGAAAACAACCCACTAAATCTTCCTCATCTCTGGATTTTCCAGACATTTTCTCCTTCGTAACCACCTTTTAAGTTCTTCAGGGCAGGGATTGTCAATTTGTGATCTGTACAGAGCCATTCACATCACCACTACCCAAGACTGAAGCAGACACACCTGGGATGGGATTGAATCCTGTACCTCTCCAATATACTAAAGTTAGACATTTTTCTATTAAAAAACAGCCCCCTGCACTATGTGAGGAACATGAATGTTTTGAACAGTCTTTCAGCAATGTTATGGCAAATACTAACCATTTGTTCTTGATTTTGGGGAGATCCATTGGCACCATTTAAAATCCATTGTAAGTTCTGTTCTCCCATGACTATGCTGGACTGCAGAATAGCAGTGCTCTGAGATGGAGTAATTGTTATAGTCGGGTTACTTGTCAGAACAGAGTTCGCACCCACAGGCACAGACTGAACCACAGCCGGCAGAGGCTCAGTGGCACTCGATGCTGCTGGAGCAGAGGCTCCGGCAACCACTGAAAGTCCTTGTACAATGGGCTGTGGTGGTGTCTGAGTGTGCGGCAGAAAGTCTTGGTGACTGGCTGCAAACTGTGTGCTGTGAGGAACAGGCACTTCTGGGGACTGTAAAATCGTCGCAGGATTTCCAAACGCAGCTTGCTGTGAACTGGTTCCTATGGAGGTGGGAGCTGGAGGGGGTGCGGAGGTTTGTAGTGCTGGGTGAGAAGGCTCGGAGATGCCAAGCTGCAGTACAAGTGGGAGAGATAAAGATGCTGAATCTCCTACAGAAGGCTGAACAGTAGTTACTGAGTCTGCATCACCGTTAAAACTTTCAATCAAGGCAGCTGCCAAAGGAAACAAAGTAAAGAAGAAATATGAATACACCAAGTCTCACATGGTCCAGAAAAACTGCTATTCACTGAACCTTGAGAAACTAAGGCTAACTTGCCCTCTAGCTAATAGAATGCCAATAACAATGCTTTTCATAGTCAAAGCCTTGTACAAAACTCATTAACGCAAGCCAGTGAAATAGGGACATTTTAGGTAGCCAGGACAGGGACCTTTCTATATCTAAATTTAGGAAGCCAATAACACTGTACTCCTGTTAGAGCCATTAGCTCTCAGGAGCTGAAAGTATTTCTATTATAAACTCCCTTCTACAGATGGTTTCATTCATTCAGCCATAAATGCCTGCTCCAAGAGGAAACCTACTACAGAGGAGTTTATAAGGAACATAAGCCCAGCAGCACCATTTTCAGTGCCATAGGATGACACACAAAGCTGCTGCAAACATGATCTCAGTTCTAGTGACACTGTCCCAACACTCCATAGACTATGAATACTATTTACTTTAAAAATCAAAATAAATTAAACTGGCGATGCTCCCCACCAGCCCTTTCAAAGAGACACCTGTCTGGTTTCTACTAAGGCTTTATATTATCCACTAGGCAATAATTCTCAGTCTGAGACGCATAAATGGAATTAGCTGTCTGCACGGATAGGCGGGAAGGTCTCTCAAATTGCACAGATACAAAGTGTACCTGTCTGTTGAGAATCTTCCTGATTTGCTGTATGATCTGGGCTCTGGAACATAGATTCAAAAATGCTTGCTGGTGAGATTGTGCTAAGATCTCGTCCATGTGTCTGGGGAGGAGAAAAAGGAGAGAGAAGTGTTAGATAACAACAGCTCCCCAATCTTAATAAACTATTTGCATAAATGCCAGTCATCTAGCATATGTATGTTGCAATCGTTTGCTCAGTTATTTTAATGGGCCACCCTCAGAAAGGGCAGGGTACTTTGTACTTTATGCAACTAGCACACAGCATGAAAGATGCAAGTTAGCTAGCATTAGCCATGACACAAATTCACCAATCAAATGAACAAGCCTTTATAGAGAACTTAAGCATAACCCTGAACTTAACAAACCCCTTAAAAGGACACTTAACTATTCTTCTGTAGCTGTATTTCATTTTAACCCCTTGTTGTTTGTAATACTTGGGTAGAATCTGAAACATTAGAATTGTTTATATCAGTTTTACCCCTATCATTTGGGAAACTTTCTTATGCACAAGCCTTCATGGCTCTGCTTAGTTTACCTCCTAGTCTGTGCACCAGTGTTACCTGTAATGTCAGAACTGTTCTTGGAACAGGATTTGTTAAATGGCTCCAGGAGCCAGCGCCACTAAAAGATACCAGCCCCTCAATAGTGTCTAATTCTTCTCTATGCAAGATTTAGTTATGGCCACATTCCCCACTAGATGGGAACCGTTTTGCCATAAGGTTAGAGTTTAAAGGAACACTGCTAGTTCCGGAGAAAAATCCTTCCTTTTCCCTCTGCTGAATTAGAAAGTCTGTTTTCAGGTTACGGGGACATTTACAACAAACAACCAAAAGTCTGTGCTTGAGATGCCAGCAAGGTGGAATTACTTCCTGCACAGACTTCTACAAGCACCTACAAGTCTCTTCCCAGATAAACTTGCAAAAGGATGCAATCTCTTTCAGCAACACCTGGAGGCAACCTAATTAAGTGATTGTGTCACAGCCAGTTATAGCCTTAGTATACGATTCCACCAATAGATGCAAAATGCAAGTTACAGAAATGGCTGGGGAGGGAAAAGCCAAATGGTCGAGACTACGGCAGTACAAGCAAATGGTGCTAATTCTGACTCCAACATAAGGCTCTTAACTAGCTGCAAGTGCCAAAAGGACAAGCTCGATTTAATGTTTTCTTCTGTCTATTTCTGCCTGAAGTCTTTGCAATGGGTTCTTCCCTAGACACAGATTCCCCCAAACCAGAGCAAAAAGCATACAATGTGTAGATATATAAACAGGTTACCCATTTCACAAACTATCCAGCTACCGTTAACCAAACAGCTCAGAGCTGGTCAGAGTTAGATCTCTGGCTCTCAAGTGACTTAAAATGAAATTATTTCTACATTGTTGTATCCAGCCTAATTTACTTCTGCCCACATAAAATGTTACTAATTCACTGAAACAGAACACTAGGATTGCTTTGCTTTTAAAGGAATTGTCCCCGTTTAACAGAAACAATATTGTGAAGAAAAAGTTAAAATCATATGTAGTATTACAATTACCGGCCTCTGCCTCAGTAGTCAGAATCAGATGCATTGTATATGCCAAATTCACCCAATAGGATTGCAGCAATATTTCATAATGACAGATGGTGAAATCCAACTGCAGGAAAGGAATCAGAAGGGCTGT
This sequence comes from Emys orbicularis, assembly GCF_028017835.1. Lineage (NCBI taxonomy): Eukaryota > Metazoa > Chordata > Testudines > Emydidae > Emys > Emys orbicularis. The sequence continues at coordinate 1,340,284 of NC_088705.1, read as the reverse complement.
GTAGGAAGTGCATGCATTTGTCAGCACATGATGTAATGCATTCTGCCAAAAAAATCCACTCAACTGCACTGGTATCATTCCTAGAGTAAGTCGTTGCAATGCCCCTCTCACTAGAGAGGCCATGCCCAGACAACAGGAACAAAATGGGGACCAAAAGCAGATAATGCCAAAGGACAGAGCAAGTGAAACAAAACCAACCAGTTTTTAATACTTAAACCCTGTATTCCTCTGGATGGGGCAAACACTCTATAATAAAGACGAAATCTCAAATTATGGGAGAGGCATGGTTACTTACTGTATTAGAGTTTTCCCGCAGTTCCGAATCTGTGGATATGAGGCTTAAGTCGCTCAGACAAAGTGAGTGGTTTGTATCCTGAAGAGGAATACAACTGCAGTTATGTATTTAAATCAGTGTCAGCAATACTGGACATTCCACAGTATTTTAGATCACTTTCTTTAGAGGTACAGGCATCTACACAGCTTGTCAGGCTATTTTGTTCAGGGTAGATAAAATCAGTGATTTAAAAAAGAAATCTATTTAAAATTAAATCTGAAATTGACAACTTATCTCAAAGCCAAAACTTCTTATAATTTAAATTGAATACAATAAATAATATTTAGTACATATTTCCTGCCAAGTTTTAAAGAAAGTCCAAGCCACTGAACTAGTGAAAGTCACTGGCTAAGCACCTGGAATCAGAGTTTGCTGAAGTGTTAAACCAGCTTTTGACAGCAGTAGCCTCTTCTGCTGGTACAGAGAATGTTTTCTTCACCTCAATGTATTCAACTATATCAGTTCAATGACTGATTCAAAGTTAAGAAACCAATTAGGAGTTGAAAAAGCAGGAAACCTTGTTTTCCTCTTCCAATCTATGAATAAAAACTAGGTGTGAAACAATGAGGTCTACTCAGTCTAAAATCTTGAAGGACATGGTGACCAGAAACAATCAGTTTAATTCACTAACTACAGATAATATTTCCTTTGTTTAATAAATCAGTTCATTTTAAACGCAAAATATATTTGGCAATTTTTTTGATACACTTTGTTTATGTTTCAAGTGCATTTAAGGTAGTTTTATTAAATAAAAAAATTAAAATGCGGCTTTTTTGCATTTTTAATTGAATTTGAATTTCAATTCAAACCCTGAAAGAATTGGGTTTGTTTAGTTTGGAAAAGAGAAGACTGAGAGGGGACACGATAGCAGTTTTCAGGTATTTAAAAGGGTGTCATAAGGAGGAGGGAGAAAACTTGTTCACCTTAGCCTCTAAGGATAGAACAAGAAGCAATGGGCTTAAACTGCAGCAAGGGAGGTCTAGGTTGGACATTAGGAAAAAGTTCCTAACTGTCAGGGTGGTTAAACACTGGAATAAATTGCCTAGGGAGGTTGTGGAATCTCCATCTCTGGAGATATTTAAGAGTAGGTTAGATAAATGTCTATCAGGGATGGTCTAGACAGTATTTGGTCCTACCATGCGGGCAGGGGACTGGACTCGATGACCTCTTGAGGTCCCTTCCAGTCCTAGAATCTATGAATCTATGAAAAGCGTGACACAAATCACAAGTAAAAATTAATCTAGAAAATAAGAAATGCAAAAGCCACCACATCCTAAATTAAAAAATAAAAAATTAAGAATTTGAATAAATGTAGGTTAAGCTATACATAATTACATAAACAAATGTGTACACCCACGAAAGCTTATGCTCCAATACGTCTGTTAGTCTATAAGGTGCCACAGGACTCTTTGTTGCTTTTTACACATATACCATATTCTAGTTTGCAAAAAGAAGCCCCAATTTAGTGTAAAGGCTATATTTAATTACAAAACAACATGTTTTAATGGTTACCAACCAATGAAAATTAACCTTTATTTAGGAAAATAACTAAAAAGTATAAATGCAAAAACACAATTAAAAATATTATTTAAATCAAGGTTTCCTGCTTGCTGATTTTAATCATAACTAAAAATCAGTGACTTAAACAGCTCTGATTTAAATCAATCCACCCTGATTTTGTTCCTTGATTAGGCACGATTTATTTTGAAGTTTAAGGCTGGGAATTTCAGAGGTGCCTGAAGGAGCTAAGCACCAAAATCCCACCAATTTCCAGTGGGAGCGGTGCACCGAATACGCTTAGCACAATGTTGCACACACTTTATTGCCTCAGGAACTTCTCCCCAAAATATGGTTTTGTTCCAATCTACCACAAAAGCTCTAAAGAAAAAAAGAGAAAGCTACTGACCTCAGATACGTTGTTATTGGGAAGTGCATTATATAAGTGTCCTTTCTCGTGACCTTTCATGTGACTCTTGAGACTATACTGAGTACTAAAAGTCTTCTCACAGCCATTACTGGGACAGAAGAAGGGTCTCTCTCCTACAAGAAGCACAAAACACCACACTGATTTGTACAAAAGTTTAGACATCTCTTTACAATACACCATTTTGCTTAAGTCAGAATCATCGTCCAAGATATGGCACTAGTTAAAATATGGGAAAAGAAACCGGTAAGCTGGCAAGAGTATTTTAAGTGCTCTAACTGCTTCAGCTCTTCTCCCACTACTCTGTACTTCTTACTTCAACCACCGTTGTATTACTTTAGATGGAATATATAGGCCAAAGGTGTTAACATAACCCAGTCACTGTCCAACACTGAATAGTTTTAAACAAGGTTTGGTATAAAGAGACCTCTGCCTGCTCAGTCCTCCCATGGCAAACACAACATTAACAATCCTTTGTAACATTTTATTAAAGATACAGAAAATAATGGAAAACAGTTAAAGCATCTGAAACATAAAGTAAGGCTTTCATTTTAACAACATCCCTTGTTCCCTTTCCCTTTAGCTGGAGAGAGTTTCTAGAAGGAAAAACCCCCATTTGACAGTCTCTTAGATGGTATCAAAGATGATAACTGTCCTTTTGGGAAAAAGAGAAGAAGTTAGTTGAAATGGGCTGGAGCTGTTGTTATTGCTGCTGTTGTTAAAGTCCAATTCCGTTTCCTAGAAGACATAACAAGACAAACACACATAAAAGGGGAACAAAAAGAACAGAAAATACAGATTGTGTCTTTGATGTTGACTTTCACTTGCAATTTCATTGCTGAAAAACAGGCATAGCACACGATCTTACCAGCCACTCTAAGACCTGGCAAATTTGTATCAGCATCAGGCTGTTTAGCATATTGCATTTAGCTGCCTTTTTCTGATCACGGGTTCACAGCAGTGTCGCAAAATATACAGTCTTGGGTGGCTAAGCCAGACTTTTATTAAACAGAAGACAAAAGGATAGACATAGGAAAGAAAAGAAATAAGGTGGGGGAAGGAACAGGCAGAGGAGTCTCACATCCCAGGTGATGTTTGGCCTTTAGCCAGAGATGCTGGAGATGTCATCTGGGTACCCCTCTCTCAGGCCCAGTCTGGTCAGGACATCTCTCAAGTTTAGGATGAAAAAGGTCCAGGACTCCAGCAGACAACATGGATCACAAGTATCAAAGGGGTATCATGCATCTGACGAAGTGGGTATTCACCCACGAAAGCTTATGCTCCAATACATCTGTTAGTCTATAAGGTGCCACAGGACTCTTTGTCGCTTTTAACATGGATCACAGGCATTACGGTGACACTCGCTCCAGTAGCCAATTTCTCACCCCAAAGTCTCTTTCTTTAAGGACTCAAAAAGGGAGCGATGCGTGGAATAAAGCTTCCCCTTGTTATTTTGTCCACCAATTAAGACCTACTAGCCAAAATAAGGTTCCACACTCTTCTTGTTTACCATGCATCATTTTAACACAATCCTTGAATTATATTAGGCCTTTTTGTTTGGGCTAACTCAGTCTGTCTCCCTTTCCTACCTTTTCCCATCAACATTTGTTGTTATAGGTTATTGTGACGATATAATGAACTTACACATTTTTTACAGTTGAGTTCAAAATTAGGGTAAATTTGTAGGCCCAATTATCACAACCACCCATAACTCGGTAAGAAAAAAGGGACATCGCCTCCCATAAAGACATACTCAAGTTTGAATGTCTTGTACAGGTTGCTGCATAGAGTCAAGCTTGCAACAGCAACTCTCAGGGAGAATTTCCATAACATACCCACATTTCAATGGTCCAAGATGAATTCCACCATATAAAGAACCTCACACTCAATGTTATGCTGAAAAGAGTAAACAAGGAATGTAGGACCTGTGGGAACGTCTGAACAGCCTACTAACAGCTTTAGTGTCACTTCCTGGGTGCAGCATAATAGCCTTAGAAATAGAAGTTTCCAAATTTGTCAAGTGAGTTGGTGAATATTTAAGTTTTACACGTCATTATTGCGGCATTTGTGAGGTGTGCTGGTGAAATTCAATAGCTGCCAAATTTAAATTGAAGGGATATTTTTCTATTGTTCACTACCCTGAGATAGGAAACAAGAAAGGCAGCTAATTAAAATATTAAATGAATTATTAATTGCTCACCACTTTTGGTACAGTACTGGTTTATTTGCTATGGTTTCTGGAGAAGGTTGAGAATTTGTTCTAGAAGACAACAGGAACTGGAAAGATGTCTTTTGTAGTGGATTCACTGGCTGGCTGAGTTGAGTTAATTTGTTCCCATCTGAAAGTTTGTTTTTATTAAATGCTGCTGGATGTATTATGATGTTGAAAGATTAAATGTCAAGGTGCCTTGACATCTTTTTTATTGTTCCTTACATCTGAATAAATAAAACAAATAAATAACTGAAACCTGAAAGGCAGATCATGCCATTAAATGCCCTTGCTGTGCTGCTCTGTAGACTACAGGTATAAGCATTATTAGGCTTATGAAAGTTTGTATAAACAAAAGAGGCTCAGTTAGAGAAGAGATCCCTCCAGACTTACCAGTATGTGTCCTAACATGTGTTTTAAGGTGGTGGCTTGCAGCAAAAGCCTTTCCACAGCCGTCATGATCACACCTGAGTGAAGCACCAAACAGAGAAAAGTTAGCAGCAGACTTCTTGGATATATCAGGTATAATGCGAAGTCATGCGTCCCATTGGGTGCTTGACTGAACTGCAGGATGCTCCAGATTTAAACTCTGTTAATAGCAGCTATTGGGAGGTATCTGGCTGCACACGCTGCACAGATTACAATGTGACAGCAAAATATAAAAGAGTAAACAAAGCCATTTATTGCGATCACCATTTTTTATGGATTACACTTTCCACCATAGCAGGGAAAAAACAACAGATTTTGTAGATGTGCTGCTCCTCATAGCAGCTTGGCCAGCCTGATCTATTTGGCAACAGAGCCATTTGGTGCAAGCAACTGCAACGCCGTCCTCTTCTCGCCAACCGAAAAAGCGGCAGTACAGATATGCTCGTGTATCTAGCTTCCCTCACTGGACTAAAAGTGAAAATATTTCATGCAGTTTGTCTCTAGATTCTTACAACAAGCCTCTTCTTTGTAGTCACTCCACTGATTCGCACAGACTGTCAGTTACCAAACTCACCTGCCATTCTCCCCACAGAAGAGGGGAAACTGCCCTCTAGCGACTTACCTAAATGGCTTTTCTCCTGTGTGTGTTCGAATGTGCTTCCTCAGATCGCTGAGTGTTGTGAAGTATTTACTGCAGCCTTCGCTTTCACAGTTAAACGTTTTTCCTGTGTGAAGCCTCTGATGTGCTTTCAACCTGCAAAGCATTCCAAAGAAATCCCTCTTACCACATGCAGCACAGCAAGGCTAATGAGCCATATAACAAGGACCACAAGACAGGTTCAAAGGCTTAACAAATTCTGTTTGTTCATTAAATTTATCAATATCAGTGTTTATAAAGCGACAGAGTCCTGTGGCACCTTATGGACTAACAGAGTGTTTATAAAGGAGTGCAGTACACAAATCAAAAATGTCCGAAAACGCTAGGTGTTTGAACAATGCTGAGCACAAAGGGGACCACACAACTACTTCTACTGCAACACAAATAATTAATGATAATGTCACAAATGCTGCTCTCCCAGTTCTTGGTTTTGATGGAAGAGGATCTTTAGGCGGATTTGAGATTCTATAGCAGGATTGGGTCTGGAGCTGGGAGAAGGATCCACTCCCAAAAACTGCAGCCAGGGTGCTCAAACAAGAACTGAATTTGATATGAAAAACAGTGGTAACCATCTGCCATGCAAGACAACAGAGCTGCATGGAAGGGCTCTTACCTGTACAGTGTATTGAATGCCTTTTCACAGCCCTGCACATCACACTCAAACGGCTTTTCCTTAGTGTGCACTCGGACATGAATCTTGAGACTATAGGAGGTAAGGAAGGCCTTGCCACAACCTTGTTGATTGCAGACAAATGTGTATTCCCCACGATGTGTCTTCTGATGAGTGCGCAGATTCCCAGCAGTGCTGTAGGTGCGAGGGCAGCCCTCAAAGGTGCACTGGTATCTCTTAACCTATGAGAAAAATGCTGTAGAGTTTAAGTCTACAAAATGTACAATTCAGCTGAACCAAGTTTCTAGCACTTCTGGGATCTAATCCACAGCATGGGCTCTGATAGGGTTCGTTGCCTAGTGTGACTAGCTAGGCTTTTGCTCTAATTAAAGACAATAAGCTGGCTTCTGATCCCAGAAAGATACCAATGTATTTTTTTTAATTAACAGATGAAGTATCAAATTACTTTGCCCTCCTATTGTGTTATGGGGAAAAATTCAGGCAAATCTACAGAAACAGAAGTTTACAGAGTTTAACTAGTATAGGAACATGAGTCTAGTGGGATAATAAATCAAAGTGAAGGTCTAAGTCCCCATATGCATTCCAAATTAATAAACTTAGCCTTTAGCAACGGGCATTCGACTGTGCTGGTATGTTTAGAGGAAGAGGCAGACAGATACATACTTTTCTAACCTGATCCACCAAAGTGCTGAACCCCCTTAACTTCCATAGACCTGCACAGTGTGAAGTATAGTTGCTCAGCATTTCACAGGACTACGAGTCTAATGATATATTGCTCTATGCTCTCTCTCATTTTTAATTTAAAAAAAAAAAAAAAAAGAGTGTCTGAATTTAAATTCAAAATATTCTAAAATGTTCAGCTAGTGACCAAGATAATTGTCTAGTTTCAAACACACAGTAACAAGTCCACAAAGAGCAGCCATACAATCCGTACAAATTCCAAACGCACACCAACATCCCCCAATAAGGAATACAAGACCAGGCCCTAGAGGCATAACTCTGCACTGTGCTGCTCCAATACACTGATAGTGAGTGGAGGATCTCTTTCAAATTATTGTGGATTATCGATTGCTTTGTTCCATCTAGTCTGCATTTTTTTTACATATCAATATAATTTATACCAGCAACATAGTAAAATTGGGGCATTTTCTTTGCATATGTATAATGTAAGGATACTGCCCAAAGACACCACACTAACTGGGAATATCAGCTCAACAAAGCAAAGGTTTGCAGAGATATAACTGGAAAGAAGCTCATGCCAATACAAAAGCTTTTAATTCTTACCACGCAGATTGTTTTGTGAACCAAAATGAGATTATAAACATGGAGCTTTAAGGCGCTAGGCAAGTAACCCAGAATTCCCAACCAGCTGCTTGGATCACCCGACTCATGTCGGACTAGATTTGATAGAAATTCTGCCAAGCTTCGGCACCAAACAGGGAGAGAGTGCATTAGAGGCTTACATAGTAAGCAAGTCAGAATGTTTCATTGAATTGGACTCTCTCTCCACATGGAATAAATCATCAATTTGCTATGCTAGACTGGATTTCTCTTCAATGGTAATTATTACACTGACAGCTTTAATTTGAATGCAATGGTTGAGAACTCCCATCAGTCGCAAAATGAGTCCAGAGCCCCAGTGAGGAGTGGGTGACTGGCAAGTGGAAATACAGAGGTTTAGAAACATTTATAAAGACAGAGCAAAGCCACAATACAGTAGGCAGAACTTGCTGCTTTTTCTCTGAAGATTAGTTTAATCACTGGATATAGGAGGGGAAGGACACAAGCCAGAAACCTTCTTATATTTCCCAGAGTGCTACTTTTCCTAAAGCACCCAGTACTATTGCTATGAGAAGAGGCTTTGGGGTAATTTCCAAATACAAGGTACCGAACTGTGCAATGAAATTGGGGAGACTGGCTGAACCAGTACAGCCACACCACTTATAGCTTCCTGTCCACACTGGGGAGAAACCAATACAGATTTCGCCAGTTCAGTTGGATTCATGTAGATTCCAGGTATCACAACCAGCACATGTAGAACACTTAGGATGGCTGTTATGGGTGGACACAAGGACTGTATGTGCATTGCAAACTCATGGTCTCCTAACAAATTTTTGAAAGCCTTTTCTCTTAGGCCAGACAGCATGGCCTGAGACCACACTAGCTGCTTCCTTTCCCTAAAATCCTGGGAAAGACAAGAGAAAAACTTTAAACCTCTCAGTGATTCATCACTCCTCCCTACCCCTTTTCTTTACTAGAGTAGATAAATGCAAGAATATTTGAGAATCAGCATTCTTTAGTGTCACTGGGGGTTAAGGAGGAAGGAGAAGGGAGCAGGGACAGATTTCTGAGTATGTTATCAGGCTGTAAATGTATTTTGGTGCTGCTTAAAGTGATGCAAGGTGACAAACACTGGAAGTTAGGTGAATGTGACAAACAGCACAATATCAGCACCAAGAATACTTCACCAATAGCACATCTGGTCAAGAACCTACTGAAAGCCCCTTGTAGTCCTGCCAGGAATGGAAGCATCTGGTTAATGCTTTGCATTGTATTTGGTATAAATTGAATGAGCAGTGAGTCTTCAGTACAGTAGGTAGGGGCTCTTTTCTGTAAAAGCCCTTTTGCTAGTCTGTATTTGGAGATGAGCTTGACATTCTCATGTAATAATGTTTATGGTACCTCCCTCTACCCTTTTAAAAACATCACTTTGATGTGTTAAAAATCTTTATCATCAGAAAAGGAAGTAGATTTGAAGCAGATTCATACACAAGCAGAATTAGTGCATACACTCCCTCCCCTTCCTTTCAGAATGTCTATATACAATATTAGGAACAATCAGAGAGACAAAATTAAAATTAGTCTCTGCTTAAAAAAGATTCTGTAAATGGTGCCCCCTATGCAAAGGTTGCACTAGAGCTAGGAAAGAGCTTGTTCCACGCAGTGCGTTGCTTTTCTGGAAATTGTATTAGTTATTTTAAACAGAAGTTTGGGGTGGGATTTTCAAAAACATGCAGCACTGGCCTAACTCTGCTCCCACTGAATCAGGGAGAGTCTTATTACTGCATGCAATGAGAGCATTTAGGCCAGTGCTGAGAAACTTTGAAAATCCCAATTGGATTTTAGAAGCTGGATTTTCCTACAGACTCCAGCATTAGATTCAGAAACATTCAGGACCTCTCTCTACTACAGCTTTTAAACAGTTCTATTTCTTTGACAGTTTGAGAACTAAACATATCGTCCCTAAACTGTTCTTTGAACCAGACCTGTATTTTGCCAAACAAAGTGGTCCCTCCGTGTGCTGCATGGATGTATGGAAAGCAGGATGGAAAGGCGTGAGATTTTATGTAATAATATTTACTAATATTGTTAAAGAAAAGACAAGACTCTAGCCCAGGGATCGGCAACCTTTGGCATCCGCCCCCCCGGGTAAGCACCTTGGCAGGCCAGGCTGTTTACCTGCTGCGTCCGCGGGTTCGGCTGATCGCGGCTCCCACTGGCCGCGGTTCGCTGTTCTCAGCCAATGGGGGCGGCGGAAAGCGGCGGCCAGCACATCCCTCGGCCCGCGCCGCTTCCCGCAGCCCGCATTGGCCTGGAGCGGCGAACCGCGCCCAGTGGGAGCCGCGATCGGCCGAACCTGCAGACACAGCAGGTAAACAAACCAGCCCAGCCCGCCAGGGTACTTACCCTGGCGGGCCACGTGCCAAAGGTTGCCGATCCCTGGGCTAGCCACTAAGCCTACCATATTCAAAAGTGACCACAGATTTTGCAAGTATCAGGTTTCAATTGTCCCGCAAGAGATACACGAGGACTGATTTTTCAGAGAGAGTGCCCAGAATGCCTATGGAGATCACTGGGAGCTGTAGATGTTCAGCACCTCTAAAATGTCATGGGTGTCTCAAGCTGGGCACCTAAAAAATGACACATCCACCCATTAAAACTAGGGGCCACTTTTGAAAGTGTTCTTGGTTTCCCTCCTTTCAGAGGGCTCTGCCAGCTGGATAATTCAGCACCCAGGGACCTGCAGCGCTGAGCCTCACAAACATGGACACTCTGACCTTTGGTTTCCGTTAAGGGCATTTAGGCACAAGCTCAAGACCTGCCTGTTTGAAAGGTCACCTATGGAAAGTGAGAAACTTGGGTGATGACAGCAAAGCCAACATTCACTATGGACACAGGGCTTATTGAACCATAGGCACCAGCCAACTCAAAGCCTCCACTGGGGCAGCGCAATCCCACACCACTCCCAAGTGAGACTGTGTACAGAGCACACATTTTGACCCTATGCTAGTGCTACATGGGGGCAGCTCAGCAGTGAGGCCCCTTTCACTAGAAATGAAGAGGAGGATTTGAAGGGCAACATTAAAAAAACCCCACAAGACATCACAAATTACATCCCCACCTTTGGATCTCCCAGGCGCCTGCGTTTTAGCTTGTCCATCTTTGGGGGCAGCGAATGTTTTCCCTTTTATATACTGCACAGCTCTTTGCCAGTACAAGGATTATTAAGTGCCAATGCAAAAGCAAAAGGCCAGCTGACATCTCTCCCCTGCCAGGTATTGGTGACCTGCCTCCTATGAATACAAGCTACAGGGGAGAGGCTGGCACTACGGACACATGTAAGTGAAGGCAGAGGCCCGGGGCCTTTTTAAGCCTGTTTACAGCAAGCAACATGCAGAAGACTTGATGGCAGTAAAGTGGGTCACAGTTTGCACTAAATCCCTTGGTGTTATAATAATTGTGTTTGGGATTAGGGACACGTTTTGTTGGTTGGTATTTAATTCCTTTTCTCCTGTTTTTATTTATATATACATATAAATTACAGTTGTCACAATTCTCATTCAATCCAGAGTCTCTTGTTGATTCAATAGTAGCATTTTACACTAGGAAGGAAAGAAAGAATTATACATTTAATTTCACCTTCCTTTGATGAGCTGATAGATCCTGGTCATTACAGTATCTTAAAGCAAATTACATATACAAAAGCTTCATGCACACCAACAAATAAAAATATGCTATACAGAAGCTAGCTACCAAGGGAAGAGTAATCACTTAAGTAGGAAAGTAACTGAATTTTTTGTTTTCCACGGTGACCAACATGGGGTTTGAATCCTGTCTCCTTGGTGCTAGGATGTGATTGTAATAATTTAAGCTGCTTTGTGAAAAGGAGGTAAGTTTTTCTAGCATTCTATTAAATTCCCACAAAGACTCATCTTCATATTGGATTAATGGGGACTGGAGAACTTCAGTCTAAAAACAGGCCTTAATTTACATCTGTACCTACAGCACAAGATTAATTTTTGTGCCTTTAGAACCATATTCATTTCTAATTGTCTAGACCCCACTGCCAGCTTGAGAACACAAGTGACAGTGATTCTGAAGTGCTGCTATGGTCCAGAGAGGGAGTTAGGGAAGCTCAGTGAATCTCCCAACTAAAATGAAGGCTGTAGGAAAAGCGAAATTCTGTGCATAGAAGTTTCAATTAAAAATTGGAATGGGGTCACTTATATAGCATCTGGAGTTCAAATATATTTTAATGTTGGGCAAATTTACTGTGGAAGCAAGCTACACAGGGAGAGGCTGTCCTAACCTTTTAGGTATTAGAGGAATAGAGTAACATAGGTTAAGGTTAGAGAAGGATTAGTAAGGCTTTTGACACAGTCCCGCATGACATTCTCATAAGCAAACTAGGAAAATGTGGTCTACAGGAAATTACCATAAGGTGGGTGCACAACAGGTTGAAAGACTCTACTCAAAGAGTACTTATCAGTGGTTCGCTGTCATAGTGGGAGGGTGTATGTAATGGTCAGTCCTAGGTCCAGGACAATTCAATAGAGTGGAGAGTAAAAGATGACACCAAGCCTGGAGAACTTCTAAACACTCTGAAGGACAGGATTAGAATTCAAACTGATCCTGACATACTGGAGAATTGATCCAAACTCAGCAAGATTAAATTCAATAAAGACAAGGCAAAGTACTTAAATGGGGAATAACTGGCTAGGTGGTCATACTGTTGCAGAGGATCTGGAGTTACAGTGGACCACAAACTGAATATGAGTCAACACTATAATGCAGCTGCAAATAAGGCGTATAGGGTGTCATATGTAAGACATCATTGTCCCACTTTAGTTGGCAGTAGTGAGGCCTGTGTCTAATTCTGGGCACCACACTTTAAGAATGTGGACAAACTGGAGAGAATCCAGAGGAGAGCAACAAAAATGTTCAAAGGTTTAGAAAACCTGACCTATGAGGAAAGGTTTAAAAAAAACTGGGCATGTTTAAGTCTTGAGAAAAGACAGTTGAGGAGGGACCTGATAACAGGCTTCAAATCTGTTAAGGGTTGTTATAAAGAGGACAATGATCAATTGTTCTTCATGTCCACTAAAGGTACGACAAGTAGTAATGGTCAATCTGCCGCAAGGGAGATTTAGGTTAGATATTTAAAAAAGTTTTCTCCCTATAAGGGTAGCTAAGGTCTGGAATAGCTTCCAACAGAGGTCGTGGACTCCTCACCATTAGAAGTTTTTAAGAATAGGTTGGACAAACACCAGTCAGGGATGGTCTAGATTTACTTGGTTCTGCCTCAACGCAGGGGGCAGGATTTGATGACTTCGAGGTCTCTCCTAGTCCTATATTTCTATGGTTCTATGAACACCTGCTTTTCAAAGTCCATGAGCCCTGAATGCCATGCTAAACTGTACAAGTGGTACCAAAGTGTGAAAACACAACAAGGAGTCCTGTGGCACCTTAAAGACTAACAGATTTATTTGGGCATAAGCTTTCGTGGGTAAAAAAAACCCACTTCTGGTTTTTTTAACCCACGAAAGCTTATGCCCAAATAAATCTGTTAGTCTTTAAGGTGCCACCAGACTCCTTGTTGTTTTTGTGGATACAAACCTTTTAGGAATCACAAGCATTAAATCAAAGGAGGAAGGGCAGTTACCAAGTGCTGGTAGCACAGTAACTCTAGACTCTAGGGAAAGGGGTGGTTAGGAAAAGTACCACACACTGAAGAATTCTGAATAGCATGGGAAATATTTAACTACAAAAAGCAGCAGGGGAGGGTGGGTCATGGAAGGAGAGAGGGAGATTGCATAGACAGAAGTGAAAGAATCAAAAGCATGCATTGCCACAGTAAGAAAAGCAGCCTTGGCATTTACAACAGGAGGGCAACGGATAGCTCTTTGGTGTCACACAGCAGCCACTATGGGGTTGGAGGAGACCTACAGCCTTCAACTCTCAGCACCACAGACTAAACCTCTCCCTTTTTCAACTACTTCTCCCTAGCAGCGGAGACCATTCTGCCAGCCCTCACCACCTCCAATCTAACGTGCTTTACAAAGACATGCCCTTGCCTGCAGCAACTGCTCATGGAAAAGGAACAGTAAAATAGTCCACGATTCTATACCCCCGTCATTGGCGGTTTTTAAGAACAGTTTAGACAAACACCTGTCAGTGAATGTCTAGGTACACCCGGGGCTGCCTCAACACAAGGAAAGGACAATATGACCTCTCAAGGTCTCTGCCAGCCCTACATTTCTATAATTCTATGAATTTTAGCTGTCCTTCATGCAGCTGAAAACAAGGAGGAGCCAGCACCATGCCCACAGACCATCTGAGAATTGCTGCACAGGATTTTCTAGAACAGATTCATTCTAAGACACTACTTTTGCTTATTTAACTGGATACTGTCTACTCACAGGAGCCTACAGGGATTACTCACTCAGTTCTGTAGAAGGCCACAAGCAGAAACATGTACTGGATGGCCTCTTAGGAGTGGGTACAAACATCTGCAAAGGAACGTCAGTGGGCTAACTGGATGGAAAGGGGAAACACTATCAGCCAGATATGGGGGGTTATTTCTTATTCCTTGGTCTAGTACAGGACAGCATAGAGACAGAGAAAAGGTAAAGAAAACACTGGACATGTTTAAAATGAAAAGTATCCCAGGCCTAGATAACAGTCATGCACCAGCTTTCAGGAAAGTGAGGACAGAAATTTGCGAAGTTTTAGCATTTTTAAAATGCTTCTCCATGACAAGATAGAGAACTGGAAAATCTAGCATCCATGGGAGAAGAGAATCATTGTGCAGAGAAGGCAATAGCAATTTTGTATTAGTTAAAACTAGGGTGACCAGACAGCAAGTGTGAAAAATCAGGACGGGGTGGGGGGTAATAGGAGCCTATATAAGAAAAAGACCCAAAAATCAGGACTGTCCCTATAAAATTGGGACATCTGGTCACCCTAGTTAAAACACACCATACTGCATGATTTTGTAACAGCAAGACAGCTGATGCGAGGTATCTTTGCTGAGCATTGCAGAAAGGTTACACATCTGCTCGGCAATTAAAAAAGTTGATCTTACAGTTGTAGTGTTATAGGTTGAGACAAAGCATCAGAAAGGTCTGGCATGTAAAGTAGACTGGTGGATTAAAAACAGACACAGGGTAGGAAAGTGAATTTTATTAGCCTGAAAAAGATACATTATCTTTCCTAACAGGACTACCAACTTTAGTACCACTCATTACCACTAATATACATCAGCACTAAAATAAATTGGATCCCTGGTAAAGCAGTTTGTCCTGAAGTTAGGGTGCAAACTGCTGCATCAAAAACCTCCACATGCAGGAGAATCATCTTTACATTAACTACTGCAATACATGAAAGTGTTTTACATACTTGTGAGCTACGCAAGATTGTGGGCACTACCAGAAGCTATTAACAATCGCTTGGTCCATGGCTGCATATATAAGTAGTGAGACGAGGAGCTATAGAACTATACTCAAAGCAATACACATCTTTTAGTACAGAGGGCGTCTGCTTACTGTAGATAAAAGGTCTGTGCAGAGGGGACCAAACATCTAAAATGAAGCTGTCATGCAGAGTATAGAGCAGGAAAAGATGGAGTTTACCAGAAAAAGGCTTGATGCCATCACCACAAATGAAACATGGCACTAGGACACAGCCACAGATGGCAGAACACAAACTCAAAGCAATATCAGTTCTGTAGAAGGCAATGGCTATACCTATGTTGTGTATTCTCTTTGCAAAGAAAGGATAGCAGAACCTTGGAGGGTAACCAGAAGGAGCCTAGATTTTACACATACATCTGAGATGGGGCTAAGAGGAAGTTAAGTTTATCTTTATTGGTGAAGAAAACTTGGTGGCATATGGGATGGAACATTGTCCAACTAGCTAAACTGTTCAGACTGCTGAGTAATTCAGAACCCAGGGAGCACAAATTACAAGATTAAACTGAGTTCAGGGTGAACTAGTACCAGTGAGTAGGAAGCTTATGAAACTAAGATGGAAGATGATGTAAGTACTAGCTATTCTCATGGGGAAAGTAGTACTAAAGGTAGAACGAGATGTTGTAACAAAATAGCATTAAAGGTGACCTCCAAACTAAAGAAATTGGGGCTAAGCCCTTTTACTACTTTGTGAATGTTCATAAAGGGTTTCTATTCTGCTTCTATCTCAAATATAAGCAACATCAAGTCATCTTCCCTGTTTCGTAAGGGCCAGAAAACTAGTGTGATAGCTTTTTCAGATCTTAATTGATGGTGCAAGGGTGTTTAGTCTTTAAAGTTCTTTCCTCCCAACTAGTTGTCAAGTGTTTAAATTAAGCAGACATAAGACCACATTTCCCCAGGATTCACTTTTACTGTACCCCTACTACTAGTTCTCTAGTCATCTTGACTCCTCTACAAAGAGTGAAGTAGTCATTGCCTGAATTTACAGTGTATAACAAAGCAGAAAAGACAATTACAAAAAATCTTCCAAGCCTTTTAAACACCTCAAAGTAATAGAGGACAATCCCATTTTTTACACATTTGGAGAAGGATCCACACTGAGTTAGCTAACACACAACACTATTCTCAGACACTGGAAGTGGCAAGTTGAGTGTCCTATAAAAGACAAAGGAAAACTGTAGCATGACATAAAAATAAATGTTAGCAATAAAGCAGTGGTGAAGAAGGCAAGGTGCAGCAGCCAGTAACACAACTGAAAATTGGAAAAGGAAATATCCCATTTGAGTCCTAGGCTAACAGATTTGCTGGGTGAGACCTTCCGGTCCAGAAATTCCATCTCTTACCTGAAAGCAACTGCTGCTGCTATTGAACCACTTTCACTTTGCCAAGTGAACGCCAATCAAGGTCCCCTGCTAAACTAAATTATTCAGGCTTTCAAACCCAGATTCCATTCTAACTAAAGGCCCAATTCTGCAACCCTTACTCACAGAGAGTATCTGCTACACAAGTAGTTCCATTGGCTTTAATGGAAATACTCATGTAAGTCCTTATTCACCATGAGCAAGGACTACAGAACTAGCCCGAAGTCTGAAATGCTGACAGATTATATTAATACTAGTCAACTAAAGACACCACACACAATCCATTATTTTTGGAGAAATTTTTTTTTAACCAAGTCTGTCCGAACCCGCTTTGCTTTCAACACAACAAAAATTCACTATGAAAATCATGTGTTCTATTGCTAGAACCACCCATTTCACATGAGTAAGCTGGTTCAAAATGTCACGTTTTAATCAAGTACAATTGTGACTTCCTAAAACTTTACTTGTTGCTGCTACTTATTACAGTACCTCAGTAATAATACTATAACTAAGGTTATGTCAAGCTTCTGTTTCAAATCAGTGTGGGTGATGAAGGTTTAATATTTTAGAAATTTCAAATCACAATCGGCTGGAATTTGACACTTAATTGGGATGCAGAAGTTTTCCTAAGCCAAACTTGGTACACCCAGGCTAAGAAAGCTTATATCCATTTTAAAGGCTTAGTTTTGGCAATATTTTTAAGAGTTGTGAAAGACTAATCAAGCTATTTAGAAAGAAAGACCACTAAAGCACATGCACTATTATCATGGTCCTTATTTTCTAGTCACCTTTTATTACTACATTTAGTGGTTACTGCACTGTCATGAAACATGCTGGGGTTCTCTTCAGACAGTAGCAGTTATATAATAAGGCATATGGTCTACATAGTGAGAGCAGGAGAGACTGTGAATCAGGACTGACACATTACCTTCTTGACTCTGGCTTCTGACTCACTGTGTGATCCTGGGCAACTTAACATGTACTTACCTACACAAGCACAGAGCTACTGTGAAGCTAAATCTAATGGTTGAGATTTTCAAAAGTTATGTGGAGTTAGTCATACGTTTTCCTTTAGTGTGCAGCTAATTTCTCAGTACCACTTGGGAAAAAAAAAAATCAACAATATCTGCAAAGTGCTTTGAGATCATCAGATGAACAGCTCTCAAGATGGGCAAAGTTCTACGATTATAGTTGGTCACTTACTTCTTTACGCTTGGTTTCTGGGCATTCAGATTGCAAAGTGAGAGTAGCTCCTTCGATATTTCTTGGCATGGGAGTTGAACCAGGATTTATAGTCAAATGAATCTGATCTGGAGAAATAATATGTTGCACATAACCCTGGGACATTCCTTCATGATCTGCTATTAAATGAAATCCTTCTTCATGACCCTCTGGTAAAAAAGGCAAGTGATCTCCACATTGTCCTTCATCCTCATCATCTTCTAATGTCCCATGGTCTTGTTCAATTAGAACAGTTGTCCTGTCATAAATTGTCCCAGATGATGAAGGAACCAGACCATTTTTGTCCACAAACCTCATCATTTTATCATCTTGGGTCAGTTCATCTTCCTCCACTTCATAGTAATGAATGCTGTCATCAGGACTATTTTCCCCCATGGTTTAATAGAATTCAGTGCAGGATCATGAAATTAAAATGTAACAACTCATCTGTAACAAGATTAGTACAAGAATAAGAATATCAATATTTAGATAAGGACTTCACCTAAATCCCTCAAGGGTGTGAACTTCAACAAGTTTATATTTCCTGTCCCCATTAACTCACTTCCAGAAACCTTGTCTCGCTTTCAGAAAACCAAGACAAATAGTGCAGTTAAGTTTTTATTCAGTTCATATAAGAAAATACTTTCAAAAGTGCTCCAAATCTTCTAAATTATTAATATATATATTGTATGAGACCTGAAAAGGGCCTATAGTTCTCTTTTAGAGTAAGAAGAAACATCCCTCCACAGAGATTGGGCCTCTTGTACCTAAGTCTACTAAAAGCCACATACAAATTACTGTATATTGCCAGAGAGCTGCCTTGAAATTATGAAACAAGCAAGAATCTCTTTGGGGCAGGACTGTCTTTTTATTGTGTGTTTTATTGTGTGCATAGCACAGCAGGACCCCATTTCCTGACTGGGGTCTCTAGGTGCAACTGCAAGAGAAACAGTTTCAGCTCTTTACAACATAAAGTGCCAGGGTGAATGGGTTATAGTATGACACTATAACAGGATTGTTTCTGTGCAAAAGTCTCCCAGATTTTATAAAAACAAGCTGAGGGCAAACATGCCCAGGGCAGTAGACCACATTACTCTTCCACAGACATCTCTTGCTTGTTGCCTAGGGCTGCACTCGCTGAAACTGCATGAGCTTTGCAAACATGTTTGAACCTCAGGGCCGGGCTGGAGACAAATGACTACTGGACATGAGCCGGCACCAACCACAGGCCCTGAAAAACCACCCCCAGGAGCCAAGCGCCAGAGTGAAGCAGGGAACAGCGTGCACCTATCACCAGCCCTCGAGCGCTGAGTCAGGTAGGCACGGGGCTGCTCCTGACCTGGCAGCAAAGCTCAGGCTGGAGCCGGGCCCCCGTGCTCGGCGCTGCACACTCACCCCGCCCCCGCCGCTGTCCCGGGCTGAGGCCAAGCCCCCGTGCTCGGCGTTGCACACTCACCCCGCCCCCGCCGCTGTCCCGGGCTGGAGCCGGGCCCCCGTGCTCGGCGCTGCACTCACCCCGCCCCCGCCGCTGTCCCGGGCTGAGGCCAAGCCCCCGTGCTCGGCGCTGCACACTCACCCCGCCCCCGCCGCTGTCCCGGGCTGAGGCCAGGCCCCCACCCCCACCTTAGCCCCGGGCCACAGGCCGGGCCGCCCAGCGCGGTACCCCGGGCGGAAGGCTGATCCCGAGCGGGCTGACAGCGCGGGCCGGGCCGGAGCCAGAGGCCCAGATCCAGGGGCCCGGAGCGGCGCCACAGCCCCGCCCGGGGAGCGGCCGCGCTCACTGGGCCCCGGCAGGACCCCGGGCCGCCCCCGCCCCAGACGCAGCCCCCGGCTGGGCGCGCCCCGCTCTCACCAAGCGCCCGGTAACAGCGGCAGCGGCAACCTCCCAGCGGCACCATGATTACCCAACGCATCATTTCCGCTTCCGGCCCTCGCGGAGCACGCCGAGACCCGCCCCTTCCGGCCCCGGCCCCCGCCCCCGAGGGCTGTGGGAAAGAGGGGAAGGACTAGGGGCGGGACCTCAGCGACGGTTGAGAGGGTGTGGCCTCAGGCTGAGGCTTCATGAACGAGGAGGCGTGGCCAGGAGAGGGGGCGGGGCTTCATGTAAGGGGGCGGGGCCAGCAGGGGTGCAGTGGGGTGGCCCCAGGTTGGGAGCAGGCTGAGGGCTGGGCAGCAGCCACCCCACTGCCCAGGCAGCGCTGGCAGGTCAGGCCAGGCCATAGAACAGACTGGGTCAGGCCAAGGGTCCATCCAGCCCAGCGTCCTGGCGTCCGACAGCGGCCAGGGCCAGGTGCCCCAGAGGGACTGAACAGAGCAGGGAATCGTCAAGTGACCCATCCCCTGTCGCCCATTCCCAGCTTCTGGCAAACAGAGGCCAGAGACACCATCCCTGCCCAGCCTGGCTAATAGCCATGGATGGGCCTATCCTCCACGAACTTAGAGTCTAGTTCTTTTTTGAACCCTGTTATAGTGTTGGCCTTCACAACATCCTCTGGCAAAGAGTTACACAGACTGATTGTGCGTTGTGTGAAGAAATACTTCCTTTTGTGTTTTAAACCTGCTGCCTATTAACGGGGCAGCAAGGCTACAACTCCTCACAGGAACAGAAAGGTGGGGCCGTTTTTAATGTGGGGACTCCCGGCAGCATGGCTGCATTGGGCCCAGGTGTGTCCTGGGCTGGGGTCAGTACAGTCAGGGCATGGAGGGTAACATTTACCCTTCTGTCATTCAGGGAATTTGGTGTTTAGCTTAGGGCAATAACTCACTTCTGTGTTTTAACCACTGCACTACTGCCTCAGAGGAGTGTGTGGGCAGCAGAGCAGGGACAGTAAGTGCTCAGGCATCACAGTAACACCAGGAGTAGGGTTGCCAACTTTCTAATCACACAAAACTGAACACCCCTGTCCCGCCTCTTCCCCGAGGCCCCACCCCTGCCCCGCCTCTTCTCTGAGGTCCCACCCCCACTCTCTCCATCCCCCCTCCCTCCGTCACTCGCTCTCCCCCACCCTCACTCACTTTCACCGGGTTGGGGCAGGGGGTTGGGATGCGGGAGGGGGGTGAGGGCTCTGGGTTGGGGCCGGGAATGAGGGGTTTGGGGTGCAGGAGAGGGCTCTGGGCTGGGGCAGAGGGGTGGGCGGAGTATGGGCTCTGGGCTGGGGTTGCAGGCTCCAGGTGTGGCCAGAAATGAGGGGTTCTGGGTGTGGCAGGAGACTCTAGCCTGGGGCAGGGGATTGGGGTGCAGGAGAGTGTTCGGGGTGTGGGGTCCCAGCGGTGCTTCCCATGGCTCTGAGGAAGCAGCCGCCAGGTCCCTGCATCCCCTAGACGCATGGGCGGCCAGGGAGGCTCCGTGCACCCACAGGCACTGCCCCCGCAACTCCCACTGATTACGGTTCCCAGCCAATGGGAAATGCGGAGCCAGCCCTTGGGGCGGGGGGGCAGCACGCGGACCCTCCCTGGCCACCCATGCATCTAGGGGCTGCAGGGACCTGGCAACCACTTCCGGGAGCCGCATGGAGCTAGGGCAGGCAGGGAGCCTGCATTAGCCCCAAACCCCCCCTTGCGCCACCGAGCAGACTTTTAACGGCCCGATCGGCAGCGCCAACCTTGAGCCCCCAGCAGGTCCCTTTTGGACCAGGCGTTCCAGTCAAAAACCGGACACCTGGCACCCCTAACCAGGAGGGAGGTGGTGATTCAGCCGCCTTTACACGTAGCAAGATGATGAGGATAACTGCCTGCCAAGGAAGAAGAAAAATGGGCTGTAACACATGCCCACCTTCTAAGGTGCGGTGGGAAGGGCAGTTTTTTCATGCTCGTGACATGGCTTGAGCTCTTCCAGAGGAAGGCAAAGGGGTGTTAATGAAGTCTTATTGCACTTGCAGAGACTGGTGTGCTGACCTTTTATGACTGATCATGACTAACATCTACTTATTTGAAACTTCGGTGCTGCCCAAAGCCAGGGCAATGTACAACAGCCTGCATCTGGGGACTGTGCTTTAACTCCTGATGCATGGCACCAGCTTTGTCCTGGCACTCCCTACCCTCTGCTGTTTTGCCTATTACCACAGCCTCTGTGGATCCTTGGGAAAGCCACGTCCTTCAGTCACTTGTGTCAGCCATAAACATTTGCATCATGTTTTATGTTCTTTCTTTCAAGCCATAGCTATTACCTGGATGGGTCCCAGCAATGATCCCTAGGCAACCTTCCGTGGTGCCTCAGACCACTGCCCCACCCAGCTTTCCTCTCAGGTTACCTTAGTGCTTCTTGGCTTTGCTCACCAGGTTATTTTATCTTCAGGGAATTCTATCAAAGAGATCTATTGAGACTGCTTTCTCACAGACTCATAGACCTTGTCAGAAGGGACCATTGTGATCATCTAGTGCAGTGGTCACTAACTGGTCAATCCTAGAGGATCTCCCAGTCGATCGCGATCTCCAGTGGTAGTGGTGTGGCTGCCGCTAAGGCTACCCCGGCTACACACCACTCCAGGAAACGACCACTGCAGCCCCGGGGCTCCGGGGGCAAGGGTCTCCCTCCACGCACACTACTCCTGCCTGCAAGCACCGCCCCCGCAGCTCCCATTGGCCAGGAGAGCTGCGAGGGCGGTACTTGCAGAGAGAGGCAGTGTGCCCCCCGTCCTTCCCACCCCAGGGGCCGCAGAGGCGCGTTGGCCCCTTCCAGGAGCAGTGTGGAGGCAGTGTAGGCAGGGAGCCTGCCTTAGCCTCACTGCTCCCGCTGCCAACCGGCTGTGGGGAGGTTCCAGACTTGACACTACACAGTACACTTTGTAGTGGTTACACAGTAATGTGGTTGCAGATAGGGCTTAAAGCAAAACTGGGATTGTTTTAAGTGTGATTTTGTACTTAGAATTGGCTTGCTTAAAACTAAAATTAGAGAATTCCCAAGGGCAGCCAGTCAGTTGTGAACTATACACAGACCCAACTGTCTGGCATATACACACCTGCTACTAGGCCTGAGCAGCTCCTAAAGCAAAAGAGCAGAGAGGAGGGAATTTACTGTAGGGTTAACTTTAACCTCTCTTCTCCCCGTTGCCCTAGGAGCCATTAGCAGTTCTAACCTTTCTACCTTTCCTTTAGGCTCTGAGCGATTTATTGAACAGAGGGCCTGGAGCTGAAGCTGTGTCAGGGTGGTGGCTGCTCATTACCTGGAGTGCTAATATTGGCATTATACATAAATCCATCGCTGTCTGAGAATACAGCATGGACCTGTCCAAGACTAAGGCGCCCTCTGCACTGAAACCAGCTTGAGTAATAGGGTTCATCGTCATCCCGATACTGCACAGTGTGAGCACAAGCTCAGCTATTCACATGAAGATATCATGTATTTCTGTTGAGAAACTATATGAAGCACAGCAACTTCTGAGCTCACCCGCCTCCTGCATCTTTGCTCTTGATGAAGCAAGGAAGCCTATGAGCGAGACAAGCAGTAAAGACATTAGCAAGAAAATGTTCATAGTCCATCATGTTCCTCTGTTGGTCAGTTTCAAACTCCTGGCTGTGGATGACCAGGCATAATCACCATCCCTGCCAAGAGAAAACATACTGCCACTTTACACCAGCTGCTGACCACCTATGCATCAGATTTCTCCATGTGCATGCAACAGTTTAGCAGGGAAGTGTAACCCTGAGAATGTAAGACAAGAATGTATTTCAATGTTGGCTTGATTATGTAGAGCATTTTTCAGACCAAACTTGTCCCCCTCTACTTATATCCCTTTTAACCAAGTCAGTCTCTCTTCACAGTACAATCAGTAACTGTGTGTAACAATTAGGAGCCCAAGTATTCTATTACCTGTTCCCTACACCTGTGTAACTCAACCTTTTCAATCAGATTTTCCAAAAAAAAAAAAAAAAAAAAAGTTTTATTCCAAGTTTGAAAGCATTAGGATTGTATCAGTGTAGATATAAAAGAAAGCTCTCTAGGAAACTGTCCTTAAAGGAGTCAACAATTTTTAACTGTGGGTCTTTTTTCTTTGGAAGTTTAAGAGTAGCAATGATATATTACTATCATTTTTTGGCTTTTGATTTACTATATATAGACTTGACAGTAACAGGAAGTTTTGTACTTAAGACTGAAGCAGTTGAGAGACGGTCCGTTAAAAAAATCCTAAAAGGAAGTGAGTTTTTCACTATGATTTGACTTTTTTTAATACAATTAGTCATTACTTTGAAACCGATAATTGCTCCTTAGAAAGTTGCAACCTGCCATTTGCTGGTTAAAGATAATGGTTTGGGGGAATATGATATATTAAAAAAATACATTAAAAAACTAATAATACACAATTGATATGTTGTGCAAATGAATATTTTGTGCAGCCACATATGCTATCTTACTAAAATCATTAGGCCAAATTCACCACTGGCATAAACTGGTACAGCGCCACTGAAATTGATAAATGGTGAATTTGGCCTCTTATGGTTTAGTGCAGTGGTTCTCAACCTATTTACCATTGTGAGCTGCATATGCAGCTCTCTGTGTGTTATGTGGGCCACATCCACACTATATACTACCTGTAAGGCCCTGAGGATGTCACATGGGCTGCAGCTGTGTGCTGATTGGGCCGCAAGCAGCCCATGGGTTGAGAACCACTGGTTTAGTGGAACTAGATAGGTGAGGGGGAAGGTTTTTCCTCCTAACTGTTGGAGATTGATGGAGACACAGGTGTAAAAGACCAGGAATTCCTCAAACTAAAAAGAGAGAAAAGGAAATGGTATCTAGGAGGGGAAGTACGTAAGACAGAGCGCTTTGACCCCCAAAACCGGGAAGCCAAGTGACAGACCACAGGCTGCAGCTCTATCCAGAGAGGAGGAAGTGGAACAAACACTCATTGTAGCTATTGTTAACAGGATTATAGCATCAAAATATAATTAAAGATAAAGTTGCTGCTCTACAATATGGTGGAATACGATGTTTAAAAGGGAATTTGCAAAGCTAAACAACAATTCATCAGTACTGTAATTTCATCTCAGTATTTTCATTGACCCAATAGTCTTAGTTAGCACTGAACCATCTCACATTATGCTGGCTATCAGTCACTGGCCTCATAACAAATAGCAAACATCTTAAGCAAATGAGCTGATCTACCTAGGTCTGGATAATAGTATTTTCACAGTCTCTTCATCTAGGTATAGAATTGTTCAATTTCTTCTCATTCACCTGTTTGCGTGAGCGCTAAACAAACCCTAAGCAAGGCTCTTCCCTGCAGTCTACTGATCAGTTTATGCAATGTTAGCTAGAGACCTGGGCATTCTTGTTCTGTGGCTCATTTCTCACTCTGCTTCATGCTTTTAAAGGGATGGGATTTAATTAAAATGAACAGACCAAACACCCCGACCAGCCAACAGGGAAACAGGCTGAAAGGCAGGCTGGGAAAGTGCACTAAGATGACTATTGTTATTTTAAATAAAAGGAACTTTAAAATTGAGGTTTTAATGCAAGTTAAATAATTAAAATACAGTATAAAATGTCAGTGCTCTGTGTCTTATAAAACTTATTTAGAAATTCAATATTCTTTACAACTTAATACATTGATAACTGGTTCTACATGTCTGATCTGTATTTAATATCATAGATTGTACTCTGAATAAAATACTGTAACGTTCTGAAGGTGCTACGCTCGGTACAAAAGTATTTTTACAGTAACTTAATAGCTTCATCTAAAAAACAGATTAGCTGCATCTAGAATTCATGGGGAGTTGCCGTCTCTCAATAGGAACTGCTCGATGAACTGCCGAGCCTTCCTCTTCTCGGTTACATCAGGCGTAGGATGTTGGGGAGGAGGTCGCAGCAACAAGCCACCAAATATACTAGCTGCATGAAAGACACAATACAAGCCAGTCAATAGCCAGATGTCAATGATAATTCCTCCCAAAAGAAAACTGGGGAGCACTTGGATTCCACTTGGGGATGGGTGGGAGAGGAGGAGGAGCGGGTAGTGCAAAGTTGGCCATCACAATTTTTCCTTTTTTCGGCAGCACTTTCTAATGTTCTTCATGCCAATAGAGGGTGTTTTTTGGTGTGACAATGCCTTATTTTCTGCTTTTCTGGCCGAAGTCTGATTCCTGCCAGGTTACATACCAGGCACCAGAAATAGCAAACAGCAAAGGCCCACTAATGCAGTCATTTCAGAGAAACACATGGCTTGTTATATGAACTACTACAAGTCCCCACCGAGCAGACTGGTCACTTTGTTCACCTTACCGAGAATATTCACATCCAAGTGGTTTTTCCCTGAATTTTTCAGTAGTTCCCGTAAAAACGCCATCAGATAGTTAAACACATTTTTATGGCACATGGGCAGCATGGAGACAACCTGGAAAGAAAGTAAGAACTTTACTGTGAAAAACCACCAAGAGAATGGCTAGAAGCTCAAAGCATCAATACAATTACATAAGCCTTAATGATACATAATAAAAACCAGGAGCCCCAGTGATAGGTACCTTCTCGAGCCATGAGACTAAGCTCGTTGGGGTTTGAGCCCGTTATCTGCATGGCACAGAACACTCAAACTCCATGTTCATTTAAGGCATTATGTTAACCCTCTGCATCAGTGCCTGCATTACCTGATTGCTCAATGTGTAACTGTTGGCACAATGCAAGCAGTTGTTGTAAAGGCTGTAGCAGATAACAGGCTCTGGCAGGCTTTCCAGGAACAGCAGCAGGGCCTCAGCTACTGAATGGTTGCTGCCGACTGACCCGATGGCGGTTAAAGAAAAGGTAGTGAAGTGATCTGGTTTGTTAGCATCTCTGCTGAACCTTTAATCATTGGTGAGGTCTCACCACAACTTCCAAACATGTTCATAGCTGGTAGATAGAGCCCTGCGCAGATACAAAAATGTGTATCCGCATCCGATCCACAAAAATTGTCTGTGGATATCCACGGAGTTGCAGGGCTCTACTTACCGTGGCTGGGCTGAGGCTCCAAAGCACCCCCCAGCCAGAGCCTGGTCGGGGAGAGCCGCATGGGCTGCTGGGGGGAGCCTGCGCGAAGTCGCGGACCCTCCACCTGCCCTGGGCGGAAGGCCTGGGAGTCAGGGACACAGGCCATGGGCTGCTCAGGCCCCTGCCCAGGGCAGGTGGAGGGACCCAGGCTCCCCACAGCTGCCAGCGCGGCTCTCCGGCTCTGGCAAGGGGGGCGGCTCAGAGCCACAGCCCAACCATGGTAAGAGCCAGGTGAGCAGCTGTGGCAGCCACGGCGGACCCTCCACCTGCCTTGGGCGGGGAACCCGAGCAGCCCCCGGCCTGTGTTCTTGACCCCCAGGTCTCCTTCCCAGGGCAGGTGGAGGGTCTCTGCTGCTGTTCCTCACAGCTGCCTGCCCGGCTCTTACTGTCAGAGCCCTGTGCGGATACAAAATTTGTATCTGCATCCGCGCTATCATCTGCAAAAATGGTCCACGGCTATAAAGCGGATACCCGCGGATTTTCAGGGCTCTACTGGTAGAGTTTGTACTATCCTGAGTGATTCCACATAGCAAACAAATGACAGGTATAAATGGCCCCAGAACCAGGCACTATTCTATTCTACACATGTTCTTACACCACGCTAGTCTCTCTAGGATCTGAACACCTTCCAGAAGTATATTAAGCGACATGACTAACTTCTGTCATGTGTTTGTTCTCTCCTCCTTTCCCCAGGGGAAGACGTGTGCAGTGGAGTGTTTTGGATAATCTATATTTTATATATACACATATTGCTATATGTTTATGTTAGAGGAGACAAGGTCAAAGAAGCATGCCTTGCACTTTGAGCAAGGTGGGAAGGTTTGGGATGGGCCTTAATTCCTGAAGGAATTCACTCCAGTATTGGGGTGGCCCCAAGTAAGCTTGGTCATCCTGCACTGACCATCGGTCCATTTAGCAAAGACCTGGCAGACACATTGTGACTTGATGTAATCAGTGCTAAAGAAACACATCTCAGTTAACAGAGTTCAAGGGACAAGACAATGTAATGGAGCAGCCAGGGCTGCTTGAGGCTCCAAGTGTAAAGTGGTTCCAAGCACAAGATACACAAATCAGCCTCACTGAACATTAGTTCCAAAGGATACGGAGTGTATCGAGCATTGCCGTATCCAAGCAGTCTCGGATCTGCTCAAATTCAGATCTTAGGCCTGGCTGCTGAAACAGGTCTTCCTGCAACAGAAAAATCGCAGGTGTTAGAGTCACAGAGTGGGAAATAAACAGAATAATCTGTTACAATGCTATTTACTGTAACTACGTGTGACCCACACTTTACCCAGAGACCCCACAATAGGTGTACAAGGTGCCATGAAAGTCTCTTCAGACTGGTACATATCAGTAGGCACCACATTGTCAACCGTTCTAGCCCAGGTTACTGTATTGCAGTACGAAACAAAGCAAAGGAAAACAGCTGCTGACATACATTACTTGGATCTTTACACAAAGCCAGTCTCCTTCACGCTCAGTGCATTCAAGGGGCTCGTGCCTCTTGTCACACGAGTCTCCTTTATATCTCCTTATACTTGCGAGAAGGGACTCTTCCCACTTCTGGCTAACGTCCACGCTGCTAGCATCAACAAAATTTGATGTTCATTTCCATGATGTTCTTCAAAACTCAGCTAAGTGTCCGGCAGAACAGAGGGTGGTTTCTCAAATGCAGACATTGCCTACCTGCTGGGAAGCATTGCGGTACAGATGATCCACCATCATCCACAGCTCTTTGGGGATGTCCAGGGGCTTCTCATCCCGAAAAATGTCATCACTCATCTGTAGCGGCAGCAGGGTCTGCAAAGGAGCAAGCCAGACTCTTATTTAACTCTGCAAAGCACTGAGAGTGAGAGACAGGGGTGTCAGAGTTAAGGAACATTACAGAGTAGGGCAGCCTCACCCACTGGTCTGAGTATAGACTAATACAGCACACACACAGTACCCCCACCTGAACGGATGGCAAACTGCTTCACATACATACACATACACACAAAAGACACACATTTCCAGTATGGCGCCACCTAAATGAAATAACAAATGGGCACCAAATGCACATCAGTCAGGAGAAGGCCACAGACACTGAGGTAGATCTCTAGTCATAGGAAAAGTGCCATGGGATCTTTAACACCAGGCAGAGCAGATAGAATCTCATTTTTTAACATTCTGCATGGAACTCAGTTAGCTCAAAGAGCCCAGGTGCACTGCATCAGAGAACAGAAGTTGCATCAACCAAGCCAACCCCTTCTGGGATTAAGGGAACAGGTGGTGTCAACGTGATTATTGGAGATAAACCCCATAATAGTAATAAAAGGAAATTGGGAGAATGCCTATTAACACTATGAGACAAGGGAGCAGCTTGAGGTTTAATAGCCTGGCACTGAGTGAGGGTTCTACTGGGCTTGGAAAGGCAAGCTTCCCAAAGATCTTCTGCTCCCTCATTAACCTACCAGTTCTCGAATGGACTCTGCTGACATGTCCCGGATAGGTTCTCTCATGTAACACAGTGTCTGGATCGGAGACCCAAAGCAGCTGGGCAGGTAATTTCCCATCACAGACAGGAAATAATCCTTCCCCCTGTCAAGGTGCAAAATCAGAATGTCTTCGAGTTTCTCCTCCCCGGAGTTCAAACGTGTAGCTGTTGATTTATTAACAAACAGTTCCAATTCGATAGTAATTTCAGAATCTGCAGGAAGAAAATAAACATATGCTCAGTAAATACCGTCATGAAACAAAGGAGTCCTATCAAATGGCAGATTAATACAGGGGCCATGACAGACTCCTAACAGAAACAAGCCAGATACTGGTTTATGAATATGGGATGAATAGTTAGAAGCAGAATCTTCTGGAAGAGTCAGTCACCTGGTAACAGGAAGCCCTTACTGGGGTTTGCAATCAGCCACTCTTTGCAGTAGTGGTCTTCATCCAGTTTGTTGATGAATTCAAATTGGCAAGGCACTTGTCCATTACGGATAGTAAAGGTCTCCACCTGCAGCTGCATGTACTTCACATCCTTGAAGAAGAACTAGGAACAAATATTGCCAGTGTCATCTCTTGCTTCTCCATCACCGCTCACTGCCGGCAACTTCCTCAAAGAGAAGGGAAAGGTCTTCCCCTAGAACATCCATGTGCCTCAGCTACTTAATCATTAGTTAATGAGATATCTGCCATGCCTGAACATTAAACACCCAGCTCCTGACATTAACTGTGACCTGCCCAGGCTGTATGTTTCCTAGGAACCTAGGTCATCTGTGCCAATCAGCCTTGTGGGACAAATTCATTGCTGGTGTAACTCCACTGAAGCTAGAGCTACACAGGGGACCCTAAATGCTCCATTTGCATAGATTTTCTGGTATCCAGCACTCCAAGCAGAGACATTCACGCAGTGACCTTCTCCAGAGGTCTCACTAGTTCAGAGTTTATTAGGTTTTATGTTTTTAAGAACAAGTTAAAGTGAGGGATACAGTTATTCCCTCTGTGCCCCAGTTGGGTAGTGCAGGGTGGCAGTGACTGTTTGGGTTTTTGAATGGAAAGTACCTGTTCCCAGCAGCTATGGAATATCTGTGCAAGCAGCAGAATTTTATAATTCCCTAAACAAAATAGTGAGCATTCTACTTTGCACTCACTGGTACCAACTGCTTTACATCCTGGATCCCAGAGCCTTTTAGCAGGCCTGAGTCAGGACTCTCATTCACGGAGGGGCAAAGGGAGGCTGAACAGGATAGTGACTTGCTTTGGGCCTCACCATGACTCTGCGACAAACCCAGGATTAGAACTATGGAGCTCCTGATCGCCAGTTCCATGCTTATTCCTCTATTTATTAAACTTCCCAGGAACAGACCCTACAAGTCCTGACTCGCAGCCCCCGGTGCTAACAATTACACTGGACTACCTCTTGGTTCTAGGATTCATTTCTCCCTGGAGCTGTTGGCCCTGGGAGGGGAAGTATGGGAACATGTCCTACCTCCCTCTGGGAAAGGATCACCGACGGGATGCTGGCATTCTCCATTTTATCCAATGAGCGCACTATTTCCTCAAAGGCTTTTCGGTAGAGCTCCTCATTCACAACCTTCACCTGAAAGGGGGAGACACCTCACCAATGGGCATTTACTGTCTCTCTGCAGGAGAATTGTAACAGTCTGAAACATATGGAGCAACCTGATTTTAAAGAAGGCTGGAATACAGAAGCGCAGGTAAAACACATGGAAAATTACTGCAGATTTATTACCAAAAGCAAGTTAAAATGGAACCAGTTTCCAGCCTTTACCAAAGAATGCATACAATGCAGGAAAGCGCGCCTTCGTGGTCTAATGTGAACAAAATGGGCCAGTGTCTCTGACCCAACATTTGCCCACTGCTGGGCAGGCTGCTCTATCTAGCAGATAAAATCAGCCAGCCTGCATTGGGATCGGCTTGTTAAAGTCTGGTAGCGAATTACACTCCTGTCTGCTGATGTAAATGCTGCAAGTTTCCAGGGAAATAGATAAAAAGGAGGAAACAAAGCATAAGGGGATATTCATGAACTACCACCTATTTCTGCTCATGGATGAGCTCACCTGCATCTTGCCAGGAGCAACAGGCTCATAGTCGCACCTTTGTTTTACTGAGAACAATGGTCCCATCTCAGGGCATTGTTATCAGGGCCAAGCTATAGGAAGCACAAACACAGAGCAATAGCTTATAAGGGAAGAGAAAGAATCAGTATGGCCGGCGCTGTGACTGCCTTAGGGAGAGGGTGAGCATTGTTACTACTATGAATAATGGTGCACCTACCCCAATGTCAAAAATGGAGCTCACTGGCTTATGATCACTGGTTTTCAAATCCATGTGGCTGCGATAGCTCAGCTGAGAAATATTCTTCCCTTTCCAGAGGATCCGATCACACCATGCTGGGGCACGACACTTCTCACTAAAACAGGAAGCCACAATTAAAGCTTCCCCAGAAGACAGTCTAGGGCAGGGGTCCCCAACACGGTGCCCGTGGGCGCCATGGCGCCCGCCGGGGCATCTAAGTGCGCCCGCGTACTGGCCAGACGAGCATCTGCTGAAATGCCGCCAACAAGCAGCAATGTCAATAGGCGTTGCCGCCGAAATGCTGCCTATTTTTGGCAGCATTTCGGCGGCGATGCCTCTGGATGCCGCTGCTTGTCACGGTCCTCCATGGCTCGTCGTCTGGCGCCCGCCAGACAAAAAAGGTGGGGACCACTGGTCTAGGGGGAGTAACAGTGCAAGGCAGAGTAGAACTTTGCCAGGAACAGGCATCTCTCCACTGGCCGAGATTTAGCTAGTGCTCTACCAGGACCTGCAGCTTGTTTCCAACACAATCTCAGTGCAAAGCTGCAGAGGGTGGGTGTGTCTGTCTATGTATTTCTGTACCATCAGTCACCTTTGTTTTTGTTAAGGGGAGCAAGTTTTTCCCCCCACGACACTATACGGGAAGCAGCATTTAGAGACTATCTTGAATTGCTTCAGACTGGAGGGACTTTGGAAAAAGCAAGAAAGCTCCCAGTTTTAAAATTAAAATTTCCTTTTAAAATTTCTCCTTTAACACCGTTGAGCAGAATCAAACATTCTGATTCTTGCAGCCAGAATCTACAATCCAGCCAGAACGGCATGGTACAGAATGGCTGGGCAATACATGAAGAACATATGCATCCAGCAGTCTTTTGGGGGATGCACGTAGGTATCTGCAGTAAGAAAGCACTCTTTGTGACAAGTCAAGCCAAGCCAGGCAGGATTCTACTGGGCATCAGCAAATAAAAGATCTCCAAAAATTCTGTTTGAAAAGGAAGAAAGTGATACATTGGAAGAAGCTTCAAAACTAAGGAGATCAAAGTGTTTATTCCTGGTGGCGGTAGGAAAAATCCAGCAAACATCAGAGTCAGAGCAGAGGGGGCAGCACAAGTGCCCACAAACCTAGTGATGGGATTCCCAGTCTTCCAAAACGTGTCCAAGGATTTACCTTGGCATTGGACTCAAAGAAACAGTTACTCTCCTGTACAGTAACTGGTTCTTCAAGATTGTACACGCACATTCCTCTTCACGGTGTTTGCATGCCCAGAGCACTCCAGCCAGAGACTTTTGGTCAGCAGTACCCATTGGGATGATGCACATACCTTGCGTATCCTTGAATCTTCAAAAGAATGCATGAAGGGTAGGGTGGGGCGGCCCACCCATTCCTTTGCACCGGAATCTTGCTGTTATCTGAAGTAGCAGGGATCAAAGGCAGGGTCATGGAATATATATTTGAAGAGCATACCTCGAAAAACCACAGCTACTGTACAGGTAAGTAATTGTTCCTTCTTCACGTGCTTATGCCCATGTATATTCCATTTTAGCTAATACCTAAGCAATGCCCCTTTGGCGGTGGAGACTCAGTCAACTGAAACAGCCACAGACTCTCTTTCCAAAGTTTGCATCAGCTCTGGATGCTTTGATGATGGCATAACTGTGAGCAAACGCATGTACAGAGGACCATGCAGCGGCTCTGCAAGCATCCATGATTGGAACCTTTCTCAGGAAAGCCTCTGAGGTAGCCGAAGCCCTGGTAGAATGTGCAGTAATTCTTGCTGGAGATGTCACATTTGCTAAATCATAACAAGTCCTGATGCATGAGAAGATCTTTGTGCTGAAAGAGCTAGTCCTCACATCCGTTCAGTGTGAGCCACAAAGACTCAGACAGGAGCTACACAGCTTTGTTCTGTCAATATAAAATGAGAGTGCTCTGCAAATGTCCAATGCATGTAACCTCTTCTCCTCCTCATGAGCGGGCAGTTTCAGAGAGAATATCAATAGATTTATTATTTGATTTAAATGAAAATCCGACACCACTTCTGATAGCAATTTCAGATGAGGCCTTCATGAAACTTTATCTTTATAGAAAACCATACAGGGAGGTCCTGCCATCAGAGCCTGCAGCTCCTCTCCTCTCCGACGTTATTGAGGCTAAGAAAGCTGTCTTAATTGGCAAGAGAAAGAGAGAGCAAGAGGCTACGCGGAGAACAGTAAGCTGTGAGGCATGACCGCAAGCTCCAACTGGTAGCTATAGGCAGACAAAAGGAACTGCGAGATGATGGGGAGGCCCCTAATCTTTATACCCTCAGCTGTAAGCACCAGTAGTAATGGGTATCGCTGACCAAAAGTCTCCAGCCCAAGTGTGCTGGACACGCACACACCAAAAGTGGAATATAAATCTGTACAAGCATTTGAAAAAAAAAATCAGAAATTCTTTAACTTCCTTAGGTCTGTTAGATCTAAAAGCTCTTGTAGACTTGTTTTTACTGCCTTAAACAATACATACAGGAGCTAAGGGACATGAATGACATGATGGCTGAGGTTGTACACATGGCATACCTAGTGTCCCAGTCATCACAGCCAGTGTCATATTTGTAGGTTGGCTGGAAGGTAATCTTTCCCTCTGTAAAGCCATCAAAGACAGCCTTCGCGTCCATCTGCTTCTTCAACTAGTAGGGGAAAAAAGCCAAATAGATGAAAACTTACATTGTTTAAACAAGTCCTTCTGGAGTCCCGAGTGGGGAAAAGGGCACCATATTCTGGGAAAGTGATAAACCTGTGTGCATGTATGTGCACAGATACACGTCTCCCATCTGCGCACACACGATCTAACATTTGTGCTGCCATTTCCAAAGGAAATCTCCATAGACACAGGAATGGAAATGGCAGATTTTTCTAATGTTAGAACTTTTGAAGTGTGATAATAGTATTTTAGGCAGAGTCCTACATTTCCTGGCCAGGAGGGACTATTACGACCATCTAGTCTGACCTCCTGCGTAACACAGGCCAGAGAGAATTTTCACCCACGGATTCCTGTATCAAGCCCACTGTGAAAATGCATATACACACACAAATGTCTTGTTGATTCAGGTCTCGTAGGCCTCACAGTAGCACTAGGAGATTAGCATTTCACTACTTATATTTTTTCTAGGTGGGAGACGGAACCCAGGTATTCATGGGCACAGTCACACCTACGCCCACCCTTCCTAGGAGGAGGAGCTGGGCACCCACATTAACCTTCAAGAGAACCACACTGGACAAGCAAATCAAGGGAAGTGTAACTGATTAGTTGCGTAGCTTTCACACTCCCCTAGGCAATACTACCTAACTCTCTGAGAAGCCCTTATATCCAATACCTCAGAGGGCTGACTTCCTCCTACCAGGCTGTGGTGCCCTGCCCCACAACCAGCTATTAAGGAGGTGGATGGATTGTGACCTGGTGTACGAAGTGCATGCTGAGGCCAACTGAGCCACGGGAGGGACTGCTGCTCCTGGCTCAAACTCTTATGTGCAGGGACAGCAGCCATTTCAGATCATTCCCTGGACATCAAACAAACCAACCCAAAAGCAGCTTCTAATGCATGTTGGTGATGCGAACCCCAAAAGCCAGGGTTAGCTATGCTGTCAGGGCCAGTGTGCAGGTGATTTTCAGAGCAAATGAGAGTTTCCTAAGCCTCCCACTAAAGAGGAATCATTTTCCTAGGAGCATAGGATGTGGGGCCCACCTCTCCTCTGGGAAGACACGTCTGTACCTGGTCATATTGATAAAGATCTTGAAACGCCTCCTTTTCAATGTGCATCTTCACCTTTTCCAACCCCAGTGGCTCTATCCTGTAGTTGAGGTCCCCGAGCCACAGGATGACACTGTAAGGACAGCACACAAGGGTGAAATCCCTGTTTGACAGAGTCAGCTACTGTAGTCTCTACAAGCAGCCAGAAGGGCTTCTCTGTCTCTCACAGGTGTGCCCCGCCTGCCGTGCCCCCATGCAGCATCCTGTATCTCACCCCGCTGACAGTGCTCAGAACCAGGCAGCCTCAGCCACATGTGAAGGGGAAGCCTGATGAAACCACACCTTCCTGAGCAAGGGAGGGTTGAGCAAGCCACAGACTGCTGCCCCAGGCACCTCTGCAGAAATTCAACTGCACCATATCATTAGTATGTGCAGCAATACACCAATGGCACAGAGCTCTCTGCACTGAGCTGTTTAGGAACCAGTTAATCCCAAGCACAGTTCTGTAGCATCTCCAGGCTAGCAGGGCTACCTTCGCGTCTAGCTCTGTCTGCAGACTGCAGGCATGCTTAATTACTAACACTGCCATGATACAAGCACAAAGGAAACTGAGCTCCTGAAGAAAACATGCCTCCGTATTACTGGGCAATTTGGCAAGGCACAGTGCACAGTAAATTAATGTGTCTGGAGCTTCCAAGAGCCAATCCGGCCCGTTAGCTTCATCCTCACTCCCTGGAATGGGGCATTTCATCAGGGACAAGCTTCCCAAGGTTCACTAGCATAAAGGAAAGAAGTTGGGAGCTAGGTCTGCCAGGCCACTATAGCAGGGACACAGCAACTGTACCTGCAGGCTTCCTGCCCAGCCAGTCCCACCACCCAACTCCCACCTTCCGGCTCCTGTTGAGCCAGGAGGCCGAGAAATCGGAATTTTAATCCCCTTTAACATTCCAATGCAATTTAGTTTATCTGTATTTAGAAAAGAGGCACGTGTGCATTTGATACTGTGAAGGACTGGGAGCCAGGTGGCCCAAATACTATTCCCAGCTCTTCCACTGACTCATTGTGTGACCTTGGACAAGTCACTGTTGTCCTGTGCCTCAGTTTCTCCCATTCGTAAAACGAGGGTAATGATTCCGACCTACCCTCATAAAGTGCTATCACATCTATGGAGGGAAAGCCCTACATGAATGCTAATTATTTATTGCAAGACAGACAATGCACTAGGCAAGATATTTACTTACAACTTACTTTTGGGATCGATCTAAAAGAGACAACAGCAGACAATAGCAGTCCTTAGTACTTTGATAATACTTTTAATCTTCCAACACTCTATAAAAAAAACTAAGCCTCACAACCCCCTGGGGAGGGAAGTATGTGTTCGCTCCATTTTACAAATGGGGAAAGCGAGACAGTGACAGGGAGCCGTTTTCAAAGCTAGGACTAGAATTGACAAGTTCCTGGCTCCATGGCCTGTGCTCAGACTACTCGACCACACCTCTCAAGCTCCTGCCAGGAAATTGCTTACAGCAGAAAGTGTAGCCAGCCACCCTGATACAGCCCATCACTTGTCCCATCAAAGAGGCCAAGCAGTGAACTGTAGTGATCCGATGGATGTAGACCTTGGAAACATACTCATGTTTGCTTATAGTAAGGGGTGGCAAGTTTGGATCTGACTGGCAGAACTGCATCCGAGAGCAGATGTCTTTGAAGTCCTGGTTCCTCCGCTCGTACTCCTCTGTATGAGCTGCGAGGTGAGAGTTCACAATGCACACGCTGGTGTTGTGGAACTTGAACCGTATAGCAACTCCACCTTTGTTACCCTAGTAGGCAGGAAGAGAGACTGGTTGTGAGTTTTCCTGGGACCGTAGGTGAACTAATGTCCACTACTGTTACCCCAGTTCAGGCAAGTCAAAGGATTTTGGCACAGTCAGTCTGGCTCCCGGGGAAAGAGAAAGGTTCAAAACCCTAAGCAGAATATACACAAACCTCAGAGAGTGAGCCAGCCCATGCCCTTCCATCACCATGGGAGGGACAGCAAGTATTCGCATAGTACATCATGCAAACAGCAGCAAGGCAGAGCAGGAGGGGGCACGGAATTCGATGTGCAATTCAGGACACGGCTCATATGACAGCAGATTAGACCATTAAGAGTAAGCTGGTTGGCTGCTTTGGCAAGTAATTAAAACTGTCAAGTAACAAACTGGTTCTTTCAACACAAACCATAAAGAATATTTTGTAAGATGACAAGGCAGCTTTGGGCCATGCTCAGAACTGCCATCACCATGCAGCATCTGGGGGATTACCGGAAGGTAGGTTCCAAGAGCAAAGAGGTGGTCCACATCATCTTCAAAAAACTCATGAAATCTACCCGAGGAGAACTGAACTCTGTTCTTCTGAGCAGATGCATACAACCCAGCCTGGTTTCCATGCCGATTTCAAACTCTCTTGAGAGTCAGCCCAGCACTACATGCAATCAGGCAGGTACCAAAGGCGAGATTCTGCGTCACTCTTGCATGCCCTGGGAGCACCCTGTGTCTCCCTGAGAGACAGATGCATCCGGGCCTCCTTTAGCTGCAGGAACAGTCATGGTGACTCAGGGCTAGGGGAACAGGCTACTCAGGGCCCTCCCAAAGACAACCTCCCACCACCTGCCCATGCATGCACTGTATTCCTACCATTATCCCCATGATTCCAGTTCCCACTGTCTCGGCTTCCACCTCGGAGATGTTCAGAGCATGGTCTGCCTTCACGTATAACAGCAGCATCATCCCAACAAGTCGTACAAGCTTCACCTGAAAGAGAAAGCCAAAGGCATTGCGATAGCCAGGACTGTTTCTCAGGGGAAAACCTTACCCCACCCTGTTGTGAGCTCGAAGTATAAACCACCAAAAATATTAATGCTCCAACACTGTTCTTCCAGGGAGCCACCCCCCTGACACATGGCACACACAGAGGTGCTCCAGCAGCACAACATGGGACAGGAGTAACTGGCCCTGCTCAGGGCAAGCGGCTCAATACCCCAATCACTGCTTGGGGGAGAGGCAGCCCCGAGAAGGTACATGCCTGGATCGGAGGTGAGAAGAAAAAGCCAAAGCAAGGATTTTAAGGCTCAGGTACCAAACCTCAAACAAAATTAAAGCAATAGTCCTACTACAGCACAATTCACTGCTTGGTGCTGCTGCTGAGCAGACCTCGGCAAGTGCCAAGATACTTTGTATCCGTTCATCTCAGCAGACCAGGGAGCTCAACTTGCCTGGTTGCTCCATTATGCCCCTCTCTAACCCACAGTGTGAGGCACAAATGTCCTTAGCTCTCACTACTAATGCTTATGGGAATGTTCTCAGGAGGGTGAGGCCATGTCTGGGAGCCTTGCATACAAGTACTATATACCATCCATGCGGAGCATTGCTGGCCTGGCAAAAACCTACAGGAGACAGACACACTGGAAACAAACCAGGGGAAAGCACACACGAGAAGATGCCTGACTGGAAACTGGTTTAAGTTTCAAAACTAACTTCACCCCCAAGCCACATGTACCTTTGCATATTTGGCGCCTGGGTGAAGACTATCAGTTACAGCTTTGAACCATTCTTCCTCCTTCGGTGTGTCATTGAAAAAGAAGGCTTCTTTACTCAGATCGAGCTCCTGGAAGCTGTATCAGAGGGAGGAACACATGGATGCACTCACTTCACTTGCTTTAACTCTCCCAGCCTTTTCTGCCGGGGAAGAGATAATTTATACTTTGTGCACTAAATGGGATTTTGGAACTGGAATTCTAATCCAGATATGTTGATTTTAGCAGTGCATTAAGTGCAAAAGTAAATTACCATTAGTATTAAAGTGACTTAGCCGCAGTGTGGCATAAAAGCAACTGAAGTACACTATGCCACTAGGGAGAACAAACACTTCTGGAATAAGAGCCAGTATAGATAATGCAAACGTCTTCGCTTTTAAACCCTTGTTTGCAAAGTTTTGGCTGGATAGCTACACAGACACATTCATCAGTAAGCTACCCAGAGATGTTTCTGGAAGGGCTAGCAGGAAAGAAATACGCACCCAACACAGTAAACATCCGGAGGCTCAACATCATGGCAAAGCCAAGGCAGGAGGCTCTCTTTGGGTGACTGGCCATTCACATTGTACGTTCCA
Organism: Emys orbicularis; assembly: GCF_028017835.1. Lineage (NCBI taxonomy): Eukaryota > Metazoa > Chordata > Testudines > Emydidae > Emys > Emys orbicularis. The sequence goes on along the minus strand of NC_088705.1, from coordinate 1,301,131 downwards.
ATAAAAAACCTGCAAGAGACTTAGGTTCAACAAAATCCTAGAGCTGCAATCCAAGCCTGTGATAGCAACTTTCCTGCAGCATTTTATAGTGTGTATTTACTTTACAAAAGAACTACAAGCAGGGTTGTGTAGGAATAGTTTGGGACAATTTTTTCACTTGTTATTTTATTCAGGAAGGGCTTGTTTAAAAAGATTTGAATCAAAATAAAGTTTTCAATACTAAACATCATCTTTCATACAAACGGTCTCCCCAAAACCAGAAACCATTACAGAGATAAATAATAAACAGAAGCCAGGGAGAGACAAGAGTCCGAGGCAAAGGGAGATGCAGCATGTTCAGGTGAGTTCTGAAAAGAGACAAAGAATGAATAAGATGTACAAAAAAGGCTGTTTGCTTAAGCAGGGGCTGTTCATGTGACAGCATGCTCCTCTGCAACTGTGTAAATGGAGGAGAGATGCAGAAAGGCTGTTCCAGATGGCAGGGGCTAAAGTCTATTTTCCCAAAAAATTTCCCATTGCTGTGGATTTCAGGTGAAATTACAAATGTATGAGATTTACTTATTTTGCAATTATGCCTAAAATTGTACTCCCAGGGACAGTTGTTACCTGAAATTCTGGAGATAGGTATAGGAATCCTCTTTCAGTACTAGTTGAGATTTAACTATAGTATCTCTTAGCCCAAACTTCTGCACTGGTAAGATACAAGCCTCGTCTGAAACCATCCCGCTAGAGGATCGCACCATCTCACTGGTTACATCCATGTTGGATTTACTCTGTCTGAAAGCAGAAACAGAAAGCAAAACAAGACATTTATGCAGTGTGTGTGTCAGAGAGCAAAGCTCATCAAAACACCATTTAGATTTGAAAAAACAATCCCCATCCTGCAAAGGAGGGATGATTTCTACTACTGAAAACCTGTTTCACATAAGTCAGCCTGTTTAATCATCTCAGCGGCATGTGACCGAGCGAGGCTGAAATGAGTATTTCTCAAGAGGACTCAGATCTTTTGTACACAAGTGTTCTACCAGTTTAACTACAGGGATTTAAAAGCGGAGTTCATTAAATCAGTGCAGCCAAGGTCTACATCCTGTGTGTCTAGGTGAGGCCTCACTCACCCTCTTTCTGATGGAATTTAAATGGTGTGTCCCGCTTACTGGGGTGGGGAGCTGAAACTCTCCCCCCAGCTGCCTCCCTCCACCCAGCCCTCCCCACCTTAACAAGAGAATGGAAAGCTGTTCATCCCGTCAAGGCCAGTCCCTGCCCAGGACCCTCCCTGTGTGGGGGTGGGGAAGGAGGGAGTTTATTTAGTACTGTATGGTTTTCATATTATGTATTTAATAATGTTTTAGTGGATGGGATGTTATATTTTTGTTATAAAGCAGCAATCTGGGAGGGGGGGGTCAGAGAAGTGGGAATGCCCTATAGACTAAAATTACTATTATTCCCTATTAAAAAAACAAGATGGGTGAGGTCATATTTTATTGAACCAACCTCTATTACCTCATCCCCCTTGTGTAGGGTTGCCAACTTTCTAATCCCACAAAACCGAACACCCTAGCCCCGCCCCTTCCCTGAGGCCATACCCCCTGCCCTGCCCCTTCCCTGAGGCCATGCCCCCTGCCCTGCCCCTTCCCCGAGGCCATGCCCCCTGCCCTGCACCTTGGAAACGGCCAGCAGGTCCGGCTCTAGGCAGAGGCACAGCAGGCAGCTCTGCGCGCTGCTCTTTCCCGCAGGCACCACCCCCACAGCTCCCATTGGCCACGGTTCCTGGCCAATTGGAGTGCGTAGGCGGTGTTCGGGGCGGGGCAGCACACCGAGTCCCGTGCCCCGCCTAGGAATTGGACCTGCTGGCTGCTTCCGGGGCACAGTGTGGCGCCAGCCAGGACAGGTAGGGACTAGCCTGCCTTAGCTCCACAGCACCGCCGACCATACTTTTAATGGCCCGGTCGGCAGTGCTGACTGGAGCCACCAGGGTCCCTTTTCAACCGGGTGTTCCGATCGAAAACCAGACACCTGGCTACCCTACCCTGGTCTCTCTAATATCTAGGACAACACAGCTACAACAACACTGCATACTATTCGCTCTCTTGCTTTGCAAATACAGGCTGGCCAACAGGTGGCACTGGTGTGTATCACATGCCCGCCTTTATCCACAATAGTTTCTTAGCTCAGCCACATGAAAACCAGGAAGTCAAGGCAGAAAGTTTTACTATGTCTTCCTCCTCCATGGACACATGAATGATCAGCAATTTGCACCGCTCAGAACTATTCTGGACAATCTATAAATAACTGCAGACATCCCCCATCCTGTCTGGCACGATGCATCATTTGCCACCAGTGTGCAATGATGCTCTGTGGAGGGTGACAGTAGCTAAATACCCAAATATCCAATGCCACCATTCCATTCTTCATTAGAACTTACAAGCATAGGTGCCGTGCACAACCGATCTCGCAGTCTCCTTTGAGAAGGAGGATTTAAGATAAACTGTACCTAGGGGTAGCTTTATCATCGCTGTTATGGCTCCAGCTATGATTAACTACGAGATTTTTTTCATTCTCGTTGATGTCTTCAGACCCCACAACTCCTAAAAGAAAAACAAAAGCTTTACACAGAACAAGGGAACATGACATACAATACTTACACGCTGAGACAAATACAAGGAAAATCTATACGCCAAGTATTTTCCCATGTTCCCAGAAAAAAACAGGCTCTTATTTTAAGTGTGTTGCATTCCTCATGGGATAAGAAGGTTAAAAGGGTTTTTCCAAATACTGGCTATAATCCCACAAGCACAGTTCAGTGCTCCTAAGTAAAGAAAAAAAATACAGGAACATTTTGTTGGAGGATTTTAAGAATATGTACACAAATTACTGTACCAGTTAAAAAACAACAACAACCATTTGATACAGATGGGAGTTACAGACTACTATATGGATTTTGTAATATAATAATTGGGAAGGAACCAATGGGAAAAGTAACATTCATCTGCTTGAAAAACTCAGAACGGTGACATTAAGAAAAAAAAAAAAAAGAAAAAGAAAAAAAGAGAATCCTACCCAGAGTACTAAAAACTGCTTTTCCTATTGCACATGTAGGGGGAGCAGAGCTGGGGCCCAGGCCAGCCCCCACAGCAGACAGGGAGGGAGCATCACCCAGCTCTGCTCCTAGCCCCATGCCCAGGGCCTCGGCTGCCAGCCCTGGGGCTCCACTCCCAGCCCAGGCTGCTGGCCCCACGCCTCGGGCTCCTGTTCCCGGCCCTGTGCCCAGGGCCCCAGCTGTTTGCCTAGGCTCAGCTCCCAGCCCTGCCCCTAGCTGTGGCCCCAGCCTCAGCCCCCTTACTCCTGTCTGTGTCCCCACCTACCAGAGCCGCGGTCCCACTCCCGGCCCAGGGGTGGGGGGGGGGGGCGCTAGGGTGACCAGACAGCAAATATGAAAAATCGGGACAGGGGTTGGGGGGTAATAGGAGCCTATATAAGAAAAAGACCCAAAAATCGGGACTGTCCCTATAAAATCGGGACATCTGGTCACCCTAGGGGGCGCAGACAGGGGTAAGGGCGGGGGGACACGAGGTAAAAAGTTTGGGGACCACTGCAGTACAGAGAAAAACTGCTCAAGCTCCTTGTTTAAAACTCCTACAAGGCAATCAGGCCACATGACTGGCCTGTTTATAATAATCAGATGTTGCAGAAAAGGAACCTTGAGGAGCTGATAACTGATGCACCTTTGCTCTCATCGGTTCCAATTTGTTTCCTCCTCAGCAAGTGCCTCGCCACCAGCTTGCTCTGTCACAGGGCTACCCATTATCTCTAGGTCCCAGTATAAGGCCTCTGCACTCCCAACATTGCCCAATCCCCCCTTCAAAACATACACGTGTAATGAACCTTTGTCAAGTCCAAAGCCAGGCAAGAAATAGAGAGAAAGGAAAGAGAAACACACACCTCACTTCAAGGGCTTCCATGTGTCTGCTGAAATATCCATAACAGAGCACAACTCACTAGTCACTTAGTCTGTCCCCACCCTGACCCAGCCCAGTACAGAGTCCTTGGTGGAAAGCCAGCCCCGCCTCAGCATAAGCAACATGATAAGTGCCAGATCTCAGCCTTGATACAAGGTGCACTTCACAATAAAGTACCAGCCACTACGCAAATTTAACTCATACATTAAACAAATCATTGTTCTGCAGTAGATCATTTTGCATTCCTCTCCAGTGACCACGTTCCACACTTACAGGTGCCAAAATAACTATTTAATTGTGGGGCTGAGTTTTTGTTTGTTTGTTTTTTTACAGCAGATATACAAATATCTTGATATTTTGACACAGGCCCACATGACATTCTCATAAGCAAACTAGGGAAGTTATTACAAGGTGGGTGCACAACAGGTTGAAAAACCCATACTCAAAGAGTAGTTATCAATGTTTCGCTGTCAGACTTGGAGGGACTTTAGTGGGGTACCCCAAGGGTCTGCCCTGTGTCCCATACCATTCAATATTTTTATTAATAACTTGGAAAAGAGAATAGAAAGTATCCTTAAAAATTGTGGATGACACCTAGGTGGGAGCAGTTGCAAGCACTCTGTAGGATACTATTAGAATTCAAAATGTCCTTGACAAATCGGATAATTGGTCAGAAATCAACAAGATGAAACTCAGTAAAGACAAGTGCAAAATACTACACTTAGGTGGGAAAAATCGAATGCATAACTACAAAATGGGGAATAACTGGCTAGGCAGTAGTATTGCTGAAAAGGATCTGTGGTGTTACAGGAGATGATGAATTGATTATAAACCAACATTATTAGACAGTTGCGAAAAAAAGACTAATATCATACTGAGGTGTGTTAACAAGAGTGGTCATCTGTGAAACATAGGAGGTCATTGTTCCACTCTACTCAGCACCGATGAGGCCTCAGCTGGAGTCCTCAATTGTGTTCAGTTTTGGGTACGACACTTTATGATAGATGTGGACAAACTGGAGAGAGTCCAGAGAAGAGCTATGAAAATGAGAAATGGTTAAAAAACCTGACCTCTGATGAATGGATTAAAAAACTGGGTATGTTTAGTCTTGAGTAAAGAAGATTGAAGAAGGACCTGTTAACAGTCTTCAAATATGTTACAGGGTTATAAAGAGAATGGGGATCAATTGTTGTCCCTGTCTACTGAATGTAGGACAAGAAGTAAATATATGGAGATATACCTATCTCATAGAGCTGGAAGGGACCTTGAAAGGTCATCAAGTCCAGCCCCCTGCCTTCACTAGCAGGACCAAGTACACCTCTACCCCAATATAACGCTGTCCTCAGGAGCCAAAAAATCTTACCACGTTATAGTTGACACCGTGTTGTATCGAACTTGCTTTGATCTGCTGGAGCGTGCAGCCCCGCTCCCCCGGAGCGCTGCTTTACCGCGTTATATCCGAATTTGTGTTATATCGGGTCGTGTTATATCGGGGTAGAGGTGTACTGATTTTGCCCCAGATCCCTAAGTGCCCCCCCCTCAAGGATTGAACTCATAACCCTGGGTTTAGCAGGCCAATGCTCAAACCACTGAACTATCCCTCCCCTCAAGTAATCCGCTTAATCTGCAGCAAGGGAGATTTAGGTTAGTTACAGGAAAATCTTTCCAACTGTAAAGATAGTTAAGTACTGGATTAGGATTCCAAGGGAGGTTGAGGTTTCTAAGAACAGTTTAGACAAACACCTCTAAGGAATGGCCTAGGTTTACTTGGTCCTGCCTCCATACAGGGAGCTAGACTAGATGACCTCTTGAGGGCCCTTCCAGCCCAACAGTTCTATGATTCTATGAAATGGCAGTTTCCAGCTTACTCCGCCTAGTACACAAACCTACAGATAATGAAGAGAGTTTGTTTCTGAGATTACAAATCTAACAAATGAAGCTGGACAGAACAGTTCTGTTCACTGAAACACAGAGCGGAGCTCTTCTGTACTGCAATGACTAGGCAGCAAAGCTGAAGATTTTATCACTTCTACAAAATTCTCTCCAGGCCAGCAATTCAAACTAGATATAGAATTTAACGTACTTTACCCGGAGATTCAGAACACACAGACTAGAAGCAGCTGTTCCCTCAGCTTGGAAAACTTCTTTCTGCCCATAAAACCCTCTGAGAATAAATACTTCACAGGAGGATTTATTGGAGGTTGATTCCAAGAGCATGAGGATCAAAACTCATGACAGCTCACAAATCCAAAGTAGGGTTGGAACTGGGGTCACTGCTCCTGGAAGCAGCAATGGATTTAGATGGACAAATACCTGTGCTTCTTTCTTGTCTATGTCTGCACTAACAAGGAGGTGTCTGGCTCCAGATGTGATGTAACCAATTCCAGCTTTCCCTGTGGGCTCACCCAGCTCGTACACGGATTGTGTTTCCTGAGCAGGTATTTGAATGTGCTTGTGTAGAAATTCCCACAAGTTTAAGAAGAAGAAATTGGAACTGAAACTAAAAATAGCACCAGAAGAAAGGAGACATGTCATATAGAAACAGTAGCTTTACACAGCTGACCCAAGCCAATTCCTCCACAGAAATTGCTGGTGCTGTTTTTGCAGCAATAGAAATTTCTGCTTCTATGGAGTCTCAATCACAAGCATTCATCCACAAAACTCCAGCCTCGGGTCATGTCTACACTTATAGCACTGCAGTGGTGGAGCTATACTGGTACAGCTGCGCCACTGCAGCGCATGTGGTGAAGACGCTCTATGCCGATGGAAGAGTGTTCACCCATTGACATTAAAAAAAAAAAAAAAAAAAAAAAACACCCCCGCAAGTGACATAATTAAGGCTACGATTTTGTCATGGACATTTTTAGTAAAAGTCAGGGACAGGTCATGGCTTCTGTGAATTTTTGTTAATTGCCTGTGACCTGTCCGTGACTTTTACTAAAAATGTCCATGACGAAAAGGGGGAGGGGGGAGGGTCCAGCACCCTGCCCTGCTGTGGCTGGGAGCTGCGGCCGCTGCCCCATGGCTGGGAGGGACCCCTGCCTGTGGCGGCTGAGGAGCTCCGGAGGTCCCCAGCACCTGTGGGGACTGGGGAGCTCCGGGGGATTCTCCCCACATCCACTGCAGCTGGGGAGCTGTGGAGGACCCCTGCCACTACAGGCAGCAAGGGTACTCTGAAGCTCCCAGCCACCAGGGGAGTTAGGGGTAGCCTGCAGCTCCCAGTTGCTGCAGGCTGAAGTCACGGAGGTCTGCAGAAGTCACAGATTTCGTGACTTCCACGACCTCCGTGATCAAATCGTAGCCTTAGGCATAAGCTATGTCTCCCATCAACATAGTACTGTGCACACGACTGCTTATGTCAGCATAACTTATGTCACTTGGGGGGTGGAATATTCACACTCCTGAGCGATATAAATTTTGCCAACATAGGCAGTAACGTAGACATAGCCTCAGATTAGCAGGATAAAGCAACAAGTACTTCCAATCTCTATCCTGCTGCCCTTGTTTACCTGAAATAAACTAAGCCTTCCTTTGAATGCTGGGCTCTAATCCAGAAAAAAGGAATTCCTGAGATCTGGAATAAAACTGCCACTTCTGTACCAGCCTCTGAGATTGTGAGGCGACATGGGAATTGAACAGCTGCCACCTTTCCCCCATAAATTGATGAAACTCCCCATAAACTGAGGAGCAAGGTGATCGCTCACTCTCTCTAAACACAATCATGCCCAGAGTCTTACGGCAGGAATGCCAAAAAATACTTTGGGATCCATTAGGATGGAAGCCATATCAGCACCACTGTTCTGCTGAGCAAGGCTGAGTTCCTTGGAGATCAGCTCCCGTTCTGTAGAGTGCATTTATACTTACTGAGCTGTGCAAATGCCAACGCTTCTGAGGGAGCAGAGTCTGCTGCACACTAAAACAGCTTGGGGGGGGGGGGGGGGCGGGGAGGCTGTTTTCCTCTATCTTGAGGAACAATCCACTGGAGGAAATTGGCCTTGTTAGGACACATGCCAAAACAGATAGATGCTGTGCCAGTCCCCTTTGCCTATTTCATCAGGAAATTACACCTCTACTCCGATATAACGCTGTCCTCAGGAGCCACAAAATCTTACTGCGTTATAGGTGAAACCGCGTTATATCGAACTTGCTTTGATCCGCCGGAGTGCACAGCCCCACCCCCCCGGAGCGCTGCTTTACCGCATTATATCCGAATTCATGTTATATCGGGCCGCGTTATATCTGGGTAGAGGTGTATTCTGAAGAATAAACCCAGAATGGTAATTAGCAGCTTGCCCAGGGGGCAGCTCCCTCATCTGTTTTGCCTCAAATCAGACCAACCTAGATCCACGGTGCATTCACCCACTTGGGATTTTTTAAACACAATCCAAGACATTTTATCACATTTGAAGCTAGACAGAAAACACTGGCACATCTGCTGCATGGAGCCAAGGAAGAATCCTGCACTTGCCTCTGGGGTGGAAGTAGATGGAGCCAAAAGGTCCCAAAAACTAATGTGCTAAGGAGCCACACAGATCTCCTCATTAAGCAGGTGTGATTATTCTCTCCAAATGGTACTAAATATACAGGAAACAAAAAAAGGCAAGTCAAATTTTTGGGCCTGACAAACCTGCCTGAGGCTTTTTAACCATTATAAAATCAAAGCAGAGCGAGATAAATCTAGAGGCTGCAGCATCACATTACACTAAACTAACAAGATACACTTCAGTCTTGAAATAAGTTGAAACACTAATGAAAATTAATTCGTTTCCAAACATCCCTGCCCCACCTGCAGCAACACTGCACTGCCTCTGGGGTAGCGCCACGAACATTCTCCACAAGCATTAGTGTAGTCATTAAGCAATCAAGTGTTGCCTTGGGCTCTACAAGTATTCTGGTTTAGGCCCTGAAATCCATCCCAACAGGGACTCAAGATTCAGCCTGGGCTTACATCCCTAGAGGGGAGGGTCTCTACCCAACTGTCACTGTCATCCTCACACTGGGAAGGACACAACTTGCAGAGTTGCCCAAACAGAGTTAATCATTGAAAAGTTTATGATTTACTGAATATGATTATCTTGTTTGTATCATTTTTGGTATCTGAAGTTAGGAATATTGTCTAGGTATCTATTACAAATTTGTTTTACACCTGGGGAATGCATTAGGGAGAACAATAGGTCTTAGAAGAAGCTAATCTCCTCCCGGGGAGCCTTCCTGAGGAGGCTACAAACAGCTTCCAAGTCATGGCTGCTGTGACCCTATAGGGACATATGCCCAAGTCACCTGGTACTGGACTCCATCTTGGATACCAGTGTTTTTCCACTGACTGGGCATGGGAACCAAGCTGGGAGACAACGGTTTCCCGCCATATGCAAAAGCTATCTAAGGCAGGGGAGTGACATCACGGTGGTTCTTCACCGACTCCCCACCCAAAGAGACTCTTGGAAATACCTGAGGAACAAGGACTGGACTGGGGGAGAAGGGATGGACCGAGGCTAGAGGGATTTCTAGTCTGTGAAAGGAATCCCTGGGGTTTTTAAGCTTCAAGCAAGGGCAGCTGGTCCCTTAAGAATCCCTGTAAACGGCTTAAATCATCATTTAGGGTGAGAAGTTGCTACGCATATCCAATCTTTTTAGTATATTAAGTTTAGTCTGCGTTTTTGTTTATTTGCTAAGTAATCTGCTTTGATCTGTTTGCTATCTCTTATAATCATTTAAAAATCTATCTTTTGTAATTAATAAACTTATTTTTGCTTTGTCTAAAACCAATGTGTGGGAGTCATAAACAGGGGCAGAAAGCTGTGTATATTCCTCTCCACATTGAGGGAGGGGGTGAATTTCATGAGCTTACACTGTACAGTTCTCCGTGCAGCACAAGACGGTATAATTTTGGGTTTACCCTCCAGAGGAGGGGGTGCACTTGAGTAACTGGACAGTTCCTTAGATGAAGCCTTCCCATGAAGAGCTGATTCAAGCATCTGTATGTTTCTGCAGCTGGGTGTGTCCGTACCTGTATGTGTGCTGGTGAAGGTGCAGACAGGAGCCTGGGAGAGGGCTTGGCAGGGGTCACAGTAGTACAGTGTAAAGGGAACCCAGGCTGGTGGGTCAGGCAGGCTCAGTGGTACCCCAGTTCCAGGTGACACTCCGGGGGGAATCCATCACCGTATGTTTGGCCAGATCGATTTTTTTTTTTTTTTTTTAAGTCCAGCTAAGGATGGTTCTAGCTAGATGGGGCAAGAAATTGAAGATATGATGAGCTAGAACACATACAGAGTCTTGAGGGAAAAAATTAACTGTTAAAATAAGACCAGGCACAAAAATAAAGATGCTTTGTGAACTCAGTACAAGTAGAGTGTGCATGGCCCAAACTGTAAACAGGATTTGCAGCTAAATGGATTTAACAGCTAATTGGGCCTTTCCTATTAAAAGGTTGTAAAGATACATTTAAAGCACTGTCCCATGGCAGACCACAAAAATCTATTTGATATCCTAAGCTTGGACCTCTGCAGATCAAATCAAATTAGCTTTATCAATTGTGAACAGTTATACTGACTCAGCTAACACATCCTTTTGATTACAAAGGACCCAGTGTAGCAAAGGAGACCCGAGCAGAGTCTCCAGCTCCAGCTGAGAAAGGATAAAAAGTGAGCCTTGCTTAGTACAAATCCAAGGTTAGTCAGGTTGTTAGAGCAGCATATCCAGGCTGGCAAATGAAGAGGCATAAAGCACACCACCAGCATTCCCCTTAGAAATCCTCCCCCAGCAGCTATGAACAGCTGAACTGTTCCAGTTGGACTGTACCTGCACCAGAGGCTGTAATTACTCCTGATCCAAACAAAGCAGAATTCTCAGTCTCCCCTTCCTGCCTTCTGCATAAATTCACCGTAAGCCACCTCCTGCACCGTGGCTGGCAGAGGGCACATAAGGCCCTTGCCCAGCTAAACAGTCAATATGCATCTTCTGTATTCATGTTCTCCACTGCCCCAGCCATTAGCCATCGGGGGTGGGGGACAAAAGCAATTGTTAGATCTGGATGACAAAAACAACACAGGGAAGCCTTGAAACAGCAACTTTGTCAAAGGCCAATCACCCACTCTGAGAATTCAGCATCCGGCTGAGGGGCTTAATTCACACAAATGGAGATATTATGTTGCTATGCTTCAGAGATACCACAAGAATGTATTTGCAAAACAGCTGTGGTTGTGAAGTGTTAAACACTGAGGTGCTTCTCTCAAATATATGTGCAAGGTCTTTCCATGTCAGGCCTTAAGGTGAAAGTGTTTTAAACTTCAGACTTTTACAGGCACCATCTCTGACTGGCTATTCCAGATCTCTCTTCCCCATCCTCTTCCACTCTGTACCCCATGGTCCCCCCCATCCCCCAGTGATAAAGCACAAGCTAAAAAAATTCACAGCACTTTTACAGTAAGGGAGGGAACAAAAAAAGAAGAGGTCATAAAACTGAAAAATGGAGAAGGTAAAAGAAGGAGGAATGCAAGTTATTCTGAAGCCAAGAATCTCAGTATCCATGAATTTGGTCAAAAAAGCACCCAGATCTGAGCATGGGTGTAGGAGCTGTGAACGCCCAAGTTCCAGTTCTGGCCTCCGAGTCTCTCCCTGTCTCGCTACATCTCCATTTTACAAATGGACAAACTAGTACAGGGCTTCTCCATCATGAGGACTGAGGGTTGTGAGGATTGTAAAGTCAAAGGGAGTTTTATCATTGACTTCAACTGAAGAGGATTTCGGCCAATGCTGGCAGAGCGCAAAAGGCTATTTGCCAGCAGTTCTGACTTTGAGCACTGTAACTCTAGTTATGCCTTGTGTGGTCTCTGTGTACAAATAGCCCTCGGTTCCTCTTTCCAGGCTGACATGCTGTATGGCTTTGCCAATGGCCACATCTTCGGATGGCAAGGTAAAGCCATGAGAGGGGCTTCTGAGATGCTTGATCAAAAGTCAAAGCAGCCACTGGGACTCTGGGCAGGGACCCACAGCTCTAGCATAGGCATGGTTCATTCATTCTGAAGACAGAAAGCCACAAACAGGGCCACATCTAATTTCCATTGAAGTCAATGGGAGTTGGATCAGGTAAATAGGGACTTTCCAATCATCTACAATCCAAGTACTACAATCATCTACCTATGTACTTATGTAGCCCCATCACCATAATATCCAAGTGCCTCCCAAGGATTTCAAAACAGGAAGAGCAATCAGGGATAAAGACCATCCACAACAGGGAAGCCGCGGCCAGCACATCCCTCGCCCGCGCCGCTTCTCACCGCCCCCATTGGCCCGGGACGGCGAACCGCGGCCAGTGGGGGCCGCGATTGGCCAAACCTGCTGCGTCAGCAGGTAAATAAACTGGCTCGGCCCACCAGGGTGCTTACCCTGGCGAGCCGCGTGCCAAACGTTGCCGACCCCTGTTATAGTGTATTCAGCCTGAGGTCATGAGCTAGTTTCCGAAGAAAGGAATAATGGTTCAGATCACCAGCTGATTATCAGATTTCTCTAAGAAATGGAAATTATTGGGCTTTTGACATACCAACACTGGAGACAGGAAGGCTGGGAGTGGGGTGGGGTAATGTGCTCCCAGAGATAACTAGGAGACAAACCTGGACAAATGCACCACAAAACCAATGATATGCCTGATACACATCAATGAGATTTTCATCCTCTGGACAGACAACTTAAACTCTCTCATACATTTCCACCATAACTTCAGCAACCCGGTCCATTAAACTCTCTGGAACACTCCCACTCTAGCCTCAACTTCCTGGACACCATGATCAGTTTCAACAATGGTACCCTAGAGACAACTATATATAAGAAACCCATGGATCACCACACCCACCTTCATAGATCCAGGAACCACCCCCAACACACCAAGAAATCTTTTATCTACAGCTAGGCACTCAGATACCAGAGAACATGCTCTGAGGAGAAAGTCCAGGATATACACCTTAACACACTCAAAACCGCCTTTACCAAACAAGGACACTCCACCAGAGAAGTAGATCGCATCATGGAACAGGCCACCCAAACACCCCGAACCTGCTTCAATACTGAAATATAGAAAACCCACTCCAACCACACACCCTGAGTTGCCACCTACCACCCCACATTGGAACCCATATGGGGTATCATCAAACAACTACAACCCATTTCAGTGGGGACCCCATCCTGAAAAAAATATTTCCTGAACCATCTCTTCTGACTTTCAAACAACCCCCCAACCTCATCATCGGAAGCAAGCTCCCCACAGACCAGCACACACCAACTCAAAGCGGCACCAGACTCTGCTAGAACAACAGATACAAAACCTACAGATCCAATGAACAACACCCCCCAACACACCTTTCAAGATCCATGGGTCCTACATATGCCTATCAAAACATGTGGTGTACCTCATCCAGTGCATTATGTGCCCCAGTAACAACTATGTGGGTGAAACCAATCACTATGCTCTCGAATGAACTCACGCAGGAAAATGATAAAAAACAAAACCACCATATCATCTGTGGGTGCACACTTTTCACAAAGTGCTCACTCTATATCTGACCTCTCAGTCCTCATCCTCAAAGGAAACCTGCACAACACCTTCAAAAGACAAGCCAGGGAACTTAAATTCATAACTTTCCTACACACTAAACATCATGGACTGAATGGAGACAATGGATTTATGGCTTATTACAATAATCTGTAACCCACAACCCCCCTTATTGTCCAATGATTACCGGGGTGTTAACAGACCACCTCACCTTGAATTTTCACTTAGAATATGTGCTAGCTACTCATGCTAGACTCCATTCAATCTTGTATTTAGCTGTGACACTATGAGTACCTTTCCCAGACCTCAGGAAGAGCTCTGTGTATCTTAAAAGCTTGTCTCTCTCACCAACAGAAGTTGGTCCAATACAAGATATTACCTCGCCCACCTTGTCTCTCTAGGAGATAATAGTCATTTGACCATTCTCCCAGCCAGGAGTTCTCATAAAAGACTCTTGTGTAAATGTTAAGGAAGCCTCACCCTAATGGCTTAATAGACTCTAACACCTCGGACACAAAAATGACCAGAAGAGGCACCTCTCAACATGCAAGCTGACCGAGTTGCAGGGACTTGCAAAGAGAATCCAGGACACAGCAAGGGAGACAGTATCAGGATGCTGATAAACGGACCACAGCATGTTCAGAGAGAATTGCTATTTGCTTTTCTTTTTCTTCTGTAACAGCTGAGAAAGCCGTATTTAGTTTAGCTTATGAGAAGTGTCAATCTAAATGAGTTAAGAAAACAGTTTTTCTTTTAATTCTATTTTCTCTCTGTTTTTAATAAATCTTGTTTGTATTAACAGTCTCTGTGGTCTGGATAACTTCCAGCAGATGTCCTTGGGAAGATAGAAACCCATAACCTCAAAGGAGAGGTACTGAAGGGTAAAGAGTTTCAAGAACTAGCAACCCCCTCTTGGGCCAGGTCTATGCCCAAAGTCTAAAAACTTTTGCTGGCATAGCTATGTCAGGTGCATGACGAGGTGTGATTTGCCAGCACAGCTACACTGGTCACAAAAGTCCACTAGTATAGATGCAGTTATACCAGCAAAACTGAGCTATACTGGCAAAGGCACAGTTTTGCCAATATACGTTGTGTCCACACTAGAAGTGCTTTGCTGGTCTTGTATATCAATACAATTCTGTTGGCAAAGCCTTCCAAACGTAGGCCTGGCCTCAGTCTCTGTCAAGAGGCATCTCCAAAGGTGTCTTGTGTTGCTATCAGGATGCAATAGAAAAAACACAAAGGAAAAAGCCGCATGAGCTGGCAGTGGGGTTGGTCACTTTTTTGTTTGTTTTAAAAGCCCACTCTACCCAGGCTCCCTTTATACAAAGGGCAAGCTGGCACAAATCCAGTTCCCTCCTTCTTTACAGTTACGTTTAAGCACGGACTACCACTGACAGGTTTTATTCAGTTGTATTTCACAATACCAGCCGTAAACTCAGCGTAACCAGGGCACTATAAAAGTCTAATTCCCTGTGGCGACACTTTCATAAGTTAGCCTCCACCACTTTGCACAGAGCCTGTAACTCCCATCCACTGCTCTGTCAGACTAATATTTTAAGATTCTATATTTGTGACAAAGAATCCCAAGTACACTAAAATACTGCGCTAATCGAGCTGAAACTGCCTCCGGTGGCAAGTCACAGGCTTCATTTCAAGGTTTGACACTAATTGAAGGAGGCACTCTGAGGGTTTTACATGCTTATTTAAGCAACGCCTTGAGCTAGAAGTGGGATGTGGTTCCTCTACTAATTCTGCAAAAGCACCTCCGTGCTGACCTATATGAGCCTGTTACTCTTCTGCTTGGCCAATGCACTCACAGACAACAGAAAACTTGCCAGACAACGGTACTTCTATGTTGCAAATAAATATCTACAAGGATTTAGGAAAATCAAACTTATTTTATCTGTAACCTGTTGCAAATTCAAATCCAAGGTCCAAAGAGCGGACCTTCCAACATCTGTGTATACAGGGATGTATTCAAATTGACACACAGGAAGTCAACACCACTACATAACTAACAGAGGCAATATGATTAGGGCCCATGTCTCCTATGAAAAAATCCCTACAAAACATCTCTTTGGTAGACTTGTGTTAGACACATAGCTATGCACTGTGACCTAGGTAATGCAGTGATAGGTACTGTACACATACCTGACAAACTAAGGCCTTCCGCTACACATAACAGAAGGTCCTATCGTTTCTGTCTGTGCTGAACCAGGGTTTCCCATTCTGAACTTCAGAATAATTTCTGAAACCGTACACAGGTCTAGGAAGATTTAATGTCAGTCACTGGTAGCACATTGACAACCAGGGGAAATAAAACAACATGCACCTGGATAGGCTGTAATCCAGAAAGGATGCAAAGAGAGGACAACATGCATCTTATAAGATGAGCATGGATATCTTGGGTTTTGAGTGTATTACACTGATCTCAGACTGCAACTTCAGAGGTTTTTATATATTTTCAAACAGTGAGAGATCTGGCTGTTCGCTTATCTGACTGTTGTGCAATCACCACACACATTGGGTGTGACAGCAGCCCTGAGCGAACCACACAGTTTCTAATATCTTATACCTATTACAACAGTTTGAATTTTAGAAGGCTGATATATATATATATATATATTCATATTCAAGTAGTAATTCACTTCATCAGCAGGTTCTTTAATAAGGTTTATTCAGACACACGCTGGCTGTGCACTAGTGCCTGTACAAGTTTCATTCTGAATTTGTTTTATCAGCCTTATTACAATGATCCATGAACCATTAACCACATGTGCATCTTCATGCCCAGAGCATTCTCTAGTGGCATTTTATTAATACATCATAAAGACACAAAACAGCACCTTCCTTCCTGAAGGCTCCCCAAACTCTTGACGGGGATTACTTCATCCAGCACACAGATGCAGCCACTTCTGGGGTGGGTACATCAGATGTTGCAAAGGGATGCTTCCCCTTAACTAAGCAGCAGCCACAATTGCTCTTTATCCAGGGAGTTGCCCCTCTGTGCAGGACCGAGATGCAGATGCCTCTGGGTTAGGGCATGACAGCTGTTTATATAGGCACCCCTTGCCTGGCACTGCAAGCTGCTTCTGAAGTGGGGTGCAGGGCCTGCCTAAGCACCACACAGCAAGACCATTCACTATTTTAGATTAGAAGGGGAGAGGAATCCTGCACCCCACTGAAGCTGCAGGGGGATTCAGTGAAACAGAACGGAGCCTCAGGGGGACAGGGGAAGGAGGCCTGTTGGGGTAGGGATTACAGAGTTCACAGCCTGACTGGGGCAACGAGACAGGGACCGACCCCCGACCCCCACCAGGCACCTGCCCCCGCCCCCCATCCAGAACCGCCCCCCACCCGGAACTGCCGCCCCCCAGGCACCCCCCGACCCCCAACCTCCACTGTCCCCAGCACCTCGCCCGCATCGGTCACCCACCTCCGTCCCCATATCATCTCGCCACCTCCCCGCCCGGCCGCGGCCGCCTCCACCTCCAGCCCGGCCCGGCGACCCCCGGAGCATCCGCCTCCAGCACAATCCCTGAGCCTCCCCCGGCCCCTACCTCCGCCGAGCCACCCGGCCGCGGCCATGGC
Organism: Emys orbicularis; assembly: GCF_028017835.1. Lineage (NCBI taxonomy): Eukaryota > Metazoa > Chordata > Testudines > Emydidae > Emys > Emys orbicularis. Next base: position 1,284,037 of record NC_088705.1, on the reverse strand, counting down.
CCTGGCCCTCAGCTCAGCCGCCTCCGGGCCCCGCCCACGGCGGGCAGACCTCCTCCTAGCCCCGCCTCCTCCAATCACCAAGCACCTCCTCCAGGCCCCCCCTCCAATCACCAAGCAGCTCCTCCTAGCCCCGCCCCTCCAATCACCAAGCAGCTCCTCCTAGCCCCACCCCCTCCAATCATCAAGCAACTCCTCCGAGCCCCGCCCCTCCAATCACCAAGCAGCTCCTCCGGGCATCGCCTCCTCCAATCACCAAACACCGCCCCTGTCTCTGCCAATCACCTCCCTCCAAAAACCCGCCATTTCCCCTTCACGCCCAGGGCCGGCTCCAGGCACCAGCTTAACAAGCAGGTGCTTGGGGCGGCCAAGGGAGAGGGGCGGCACCTGCAGCAATTCCGGGGCGGCAGGTCCCTCACTCCCTCTAGGAGCGATCGCGGCTTTTTTTTTTTTTTTTTTTTTTTTGCTTGGGGCGGCAGAAATGCTGGAGCCGGCCCTGCCTCTGCCCCCGTCTCCACCCCCCTCCCCGTCCCCGCTGTGCCTGTGGAACGCTGCCGCGCCCTCCGTGCCAGCCAGCGCCCCTCAGAGCGCCCGTGCCAGGCTCCGCCCACACCAGCCAGCGCGCCTCAGAGCGCCCGTGCCAGGCTCCACCCACACCAGCTAGCGCCCCTCAGAGCGCCCGTGCCAGGCTCCACCCACACCAGCCAGCGCGCCTCAGAGCGCCCGTGCCAGGCTCCGCCCACACCAGCCAGCGCGCCTCAGAGCGCCCGTGCCAGGCTCCACCCACACCAGCTAGCGCCCCTCAGAGCGCCCGTGCCAGGCTCCACCCACACCAGCCAGCGCCCCTCAGAGCGCCCGTGCCAGGCTGTCTGTTTGAGCTCCCACTTTTCTTCACCTTGCCCGACAGCAGCCCTTGGTGACCTGGGTCCCTGCTGAGGAAGCTGAGCCAGGGACCCAAATGGTGTTGGGGCCCACAGGCCGTATCCGCAGGAGGGCAGTCAGACCTGGCACACAGAGGGCACTAACAAATACTGTACCTGAAGGAGCCAGCATCAGTCCACAGCAGGGACTTGCAGGGACCCCAGTGGCCTCTGCTCTATAAATAATCGAACCGTAGCATAGGGTTACCATATTTTGAGTGTCCAAAAAGAGGACACTCCACGGGGCCCCGGCCCCGCCCCCAGTCCCGCCCACACCCCAACTCCACCCCTTCCCCAAAGTCTCCGCCCCCTCCCCTGCTTCCCGCGAACATTTGATTCGCGGGAAGCCTGAAGCAGGCAGCAGGTAAGCTGGGGGGGGGGGGGAGGAGGCGCGGCCCAGTCTGGCCCCCTCCGGCAGCCGGCCCCGGCGTCTCCAGCCTGGCTCGGCTCGGGCCCTGGGGTGCCGGCCCCGGGCCAGCCCCCGGCCGAGCACCCCCAGGCCAGCACCGCCGGCCCCCGGCCCGGCCCCAGCCCGCGGCCCCGGCCCAGCACCGCCGGCCCCGGCCCCCGGCCCAGCGCAACCCCGGCCCAGCACCGCTGGCCCAGCACCACCGGGCCCGGCCCGGCCCCCGGCCCAGCACCGCCGGCCCCGGCCCAGCACCCAGCGGTGCCGGATTTTCCTGGACATGTTCGGCTTTTTGGGATTTCCCCCCGGACGGGGATTTGAGTCCCAAAAATCCGGACATGTCCGGGAAAATCCGGACGTATGGTAACCCTACCGTAGCATGATTCCCAAGAATTAGCTGTGCAGGTTAAGTATATACTGCCTGAAACCCATGTGCACAGACATGCACTCCTAAAGACTCCCATCTTGAGAAAAATAGCCAAAGGGCTCTTACTTGGTGCAGATATTAACTGCTCATTATTTGAGCGCTTCCAGCCGTACCTGTGACAGTAAACATATAACACTATCCAATGCAGGTTGCACATTAACTAGCATTAAACAACCATGAAACTCACTTAGGGTCCAATTCAACTGCCCTTGAAGTCAATGGCAAATCGGATCAGCCCTTAGTACTCCTGGCTTCCCTAGTATCTCTCACACACCTAGCACCATCTGCGCCCAAAATGCCATTAATCTTTCCTTGGACCCAATCATACCCTGAGCAGTCATGCCAGCCTTCATAACCTAATATCCCTGCTATACCAGATCTCAATACACAGGATCCAATTATTTAAACCCTAGAAGCCATTCCTGCTGCCATTTTACCTTTCCTGCTCCCTTGACATTCCCTGCATGGCTACATTGTTTTTTACATCTCAAGACACAATTATTGTCCATTGAAGAATGATAGTTATTCCAGGGGAGGGAACTCCAGTTATTAGGAAGAGACAGGTAATAGTTACGGGAGATTCAATCATTATAAACATAGCTGGGTTTGTGATGACTGGGAGAACCGCATGGTGACTTGCCTGCCTGGTGCGAAGGTTGTGGATCTCTCAAGACATCTAGATAAACGTATGTGTAGCGCTGGGGAGGAGCCAGTGGTTGTGGGACATGTAGGTACCAATGACATAGGGAAGGATAGGAGAGAGGTCAAATTTAGGCTGCTAGGTAAGAGATTGAAATTCAGGCCCTCCATGGTACCATTCTCTGAAATGTTTCCAGTTCCACGCGCAAGGCCAGTTAGACAGGCAGAACTGCAGGCTCTCAATGTGTGGATGAGATGATGGTGTAGGGAGAAGGGGTTTAGATTTATTAGGAACTGGGGAAACTTTTGGGAAAGGGGGAGCCTATACAGGAAGGATAGGTTCCACCTAAACCAAAATGGAACCAGATTTGCACTTAAAATTAAAAAGGTCATAGAGCAGTTTTTAAACGAAGGGCTGGGGGAAAGCCGACAGAGCACATGGTTTGGATAGTGACATTCCTTAGGGGAAGATCTATTAATGGAGATTCTCTATGTCCTAGTAAGGAGGAGAGGATGGAAGTTGATAAAATATGGGTAGGATCTGATGAGAAACAGTCAAATGAAAAAGATTCCCATTCAATTACATCATGTAATGGCAGACAGCTAAAAAGTGACATGTTTTTAAAGTGCTTATATACAAATGCTAGAAGTCTAAATAATAAGATGGGTGAACTAGAGTGCCTCTAGAGGATATTGATATAATAAGTATCACAGAAACGTGGTGGAATGAGGATAATTAATGGGACACAGTAATACCAGGGTACAAAATATATCGGAAGGACAGAACAGGTCATGCTGGTGGGGGAATGGCACTATATGTGAAAGAAAGCGTAGAATCAAATGAAGTAAAAATCTTAAATGAACCAAACTGTACCATAGAATCGCTATGGATAGTAATTCCATGCTCTAATAATAAGAATATAGCAGTAGGGATATATTACTGACCACCTGACCAGGATGGTAATAGTGACTGTGAAATGCTCAGGGAGATTAGAGAGGCTATTAAAATAAAAAAATCAATAATAATGGGGGATTTCAACTATCCCCATATTGACTGGGTACATGTCACCTCAGGACAGGATGTAGAGATAAAGTTTCTTGACACCTTAAATGACTGCTTCTTGGAGCAGCTGGTCCTGGAACCCACAAGAGGAGAGGCAATTCTTGATTTAGTCCTAAGTGGAGCATAGGATCAGGTCCAAGAGGTGAATATAGCTGGACCACTTGGTAATAGTGACCATAATTATAATTAAATTTAACATCCCGGTGGCGGGGAAAACACCACAGCGGCCCAAGACTGTAGCATTTAATTTCAGAAAGGGGAACTACACAAAAATGAGGAAGTTAGTTAGACAGAAATTAGAAGGTACAGTGCTAAAAGTGAAATCCCTGCAAGCTGTATGGAAAATTTTTAAAAAACACCATAATAGAGGCTCAACTTGAATGTATACCCCCAAATTAAAAAACATAGTAAGAGAACCAAAAAGCGCCACCATGGCTAAACAACAAAGTAAAAAAAGCAGTGAGAGACAAAAAGGCATCCCTTTAAAAAGTGGAAGTTAAATTCTAGTGAGGAAAATAGAAAGGAGCATAAACTCTGGCAAATGAAGTGTCAAAATATAATTAGGAAGGCCAAAAAAGAATTTGAAGAACAGCTAGCTTTACAGTTACGTTTAAGCACGGACTACCACTGACAGGTTTTATTCAGTTGTATTTCACAATACCAGCCATAAACTCAGCGTAACCAGGGCACTATAAAGGTCTAATTCCCTGTGGCGACACTTTCATAAGTTAGCCTCCACCACTTTGCACAGAGCCTGTAACTCCCATCCACTGCTCTGTCACACTATGCTAATATTTTAAGATTCTATATTTGTGACAAAGAATCCCAAGTACACTGAAATACTGTGCTAAAAAGTAATAGCAACATTTTTTTTAAGTACATCAGAAGCAGGAAGCCTGCTAAACAAGCAGTGGGGCCACTGGACGATCAAGATGCTAAAGGAGCACTCAAGGACGCTCTTATGTTCTTAACCCTAACCCTAACCCTGAGCAAGCTGACTAGAGACAGCCTGTGTTCAACAGCGATGAGCTCCACTGTGGGGAGCAATTTGTAGTTCTGCCGTTGTGAGAAACGATGCCCCAGGCATGACCAGGCTCCTCCCCAGCCAGCCTGGCTGCTTGCTCTGCAGAGATAGGACTTTGTGCAGAGATATATTTAAAAAATGAATGTATCAATTTACTGAGTAATAGCCTCTCCCCAAAGAGAAATGGGAACATCCCGCTTGGGCGTAGAGGAAATCAGGTCTCCAACAGGCCACAGAGAGTCCTTCCCAAGAAGCATTCTTGGACCAGGCTGTGACTAGTGCTCTGCTGGGTCTAACACCTGATCTACACTTAAATTTTAGGTCAACATAGCGACATCAATGAAGGGTGTGAAACCTGACAGTGTAGACGCAGCTCGGTCGACAGCAGAATGCTTCTGTCAAGCTAGCAACCATTTCTCAGGGAGGTGGTATTCCTACACCAACATTAAAAAACCCTTCTGTCAGTATAGACACAGTCTATGGGCTTATGCCGACACAGCAACGATGCTGAGCTATGCTGGAATAGTCTCTGTTGGTCTAGAGGAAGCTGATGAGGCTCTGGGTAGGCATACCGAGAGTCCTAACCATTCCCTGGGCTGGAGTGATGGAGGGAACACCACACAATATTTTTAACATTGTGATTTTAAATATATAAACATCTTACATGCCTCTAGTGTCTTTCATCTCAAGTCAAAGGATCTCAAAGTGCTCTATAAACCTAAACCTATGCCAAGAGAAAGTCCATACACAGGGATCACTGCACCCACCATTGAACGGTAGCCACCTCAGGGGTGAAACATTGAAATTGTTTAACAGCACAATTGTACTCCCCTAGGACAGAACTGAGAACGAACCACCAATCGTTCTGCCCAACATGGCTGATCACAGGAGGGAGTCCCACATGGAAAGATGGCAGCTGTGATACAGCTTAGGTCACGTCTCTACTATGGGGACTCTAGCAGCATAGCTAGGCACCATAGCTATGCCGGTATAACTCTGTAGTGTTGACGCAGGCTACAATGATGAAAGGGGTTTTGCCATTGCTGTAGGAACTCCACCTCCCCGAGTGACAATAGCTAGGTCAACGGAAGCATTGTTCTGTGACTTAGCTGCATCGACACTGGGGGTTAAGTTCATGTAGCTACAGCAGTCCGGGCTGTGGATTTTTCACATCCCTGAGAACTGTAGTAGCTATGTTGACCTAAGTTTTAAGTGTAGACCAGGCCTTAGTCTTTAAGGGGAGGAGGACAGAGTGGGGAACAGGAGTATCCAACAGTTGCTGCCTCCCTGGAACCAGCTCTCTGTGATCTCTTACAGCATCCGAAGAAGTGAGGTTTTTACCCATGAAAGCTTATGCCCAAATAAATCTGTTAGTTTTTAAGGTGCCACCAGACTCCTTGTTGTTTTAGCATTAGTACAAGTCACAGCTTCAGATTTAGTGTCTTGAGGATTGATTCTAGGCTACATTTTACTTCCCTGCTCCATGAGTGGAGCGCCCAAGCGAGACTACAATACAGATACTATTCCTACTTGCTATTGAGGGAAAGCTCAGGCATCTCTGCTGAGCCAGTTAGTGACAGACCAGAGTGATGGATTTTGAAGGTTAGTACATCTGGAGGCCTGTAAGCTAGCTGTGTAAATGCAAGTGGCAGCAACAGGGATACTGGAATTGACATTCCTCCTACGATGAGAGAAAACACGATACAAAGACAAAACCCTAATCTAGACTTCCTCCTTCGTCTGCAGCATCTGTACCAACCTATGGATTAACTTCAACATGTATATGACAGAGGGTTGTACCTGGGTGGCACTTGCTGATCTCCTGTAGGAACGTGCGTGTATGGGACCCAAAAGGCAATCGCACCACCAGCTGAGCATCTTCCGAGCTTATCTGGACAGTCACATCAGAACCTACACATGGCGGGAAGAGGAGTGTTGGAATTAATGCTGCTAAGTTTGGAGAAGACACTTACGATTTCTAAACACTACTTTAGGTGCTGCATGCACACAAAAGCCACGCCAGCACTGGACATGCCTCCACATCCGCAGTACTCAAATTAGTAGAAAACCACGCCAGCTGTGAGGAAAGAAATCAGCTTCATCACCTCTTTCAGTTTCCTGTATTTGGATGAATTTCTTTTATTTTTCAATAGGATTTGTAAATAATCATCATTATTATTCCTCTAGTCCCTTTCGGCCCAACTAATCCCAAAACATTTTTATAAACTTAAACTAACAGAAAAATTAGACAAGGAATCCCTACCCACGCCACTGAAATACAGTTGCATTTGAACAGCACTTAACACATTTTGGGGGCTTTTACAAGTTAAATAAACAATAATAGTATCCAGCGACTACTCCAGTGAAAGCTAGGGAGACCGACTAGAACTCATCTTTTAGCAACAATCCGGAATCATTTAGCCAAATGATTGGTTTGGCAATACACTGGTTAACTAGTAATAGTGTCCAGATTTATAAACTATCCAAGAATAGCAAGACAAGACTCCATCACTGCACAGAGTGTGTCCAATTCGGAGCAGCTCAGCCCCAGACATTCCATAAGCAACCCTGAGCAAACTCCACCAACCAAAAACCGCGGAATAATGGTTCATACAGAGCTTGTAACCTCAGTATACGGGAATCTTTCTTGTACCTCGTGGGAATCAGAGCAACAGAAGAGACTCACCAATGATATGAAGGTCACTGTCAGGTGTAACTGTCAAAAGAGAAAAGCAATTCCATTAGAAAACCTGGCAAGTGGTGCCTGGGCCACGCTGCTACTATCCAGGGATACTACTTCATAAATAGCTCAGACAGACAGACCGACCCTGAGCACCCTCTGATAAGGGACAGAAAGGGAGGCAGAAGAAATCAGAAAGGATAGGAGGCCATGAGTATTATTTGGTAACTCTAAGCTCTCCTCTTGCCAGAGCTGGGGGTGCAGAGGATAGTTTGGGACTTGGGTTCCATGGGGTCCAATGCAGCCTGTTTTCCTGAGAATGTTAATTAATTACACTGGCTTCAGCTGTTTCAAAGTTACAGCAAAACGAGGCAAAAGGTGATCCAGTTTCCAAATTTCAGGCAGCAGTACAACAAAATCCAGATTCTGTTCCACACACAGATCCTCTCTTTGCCTGCCCCCAAGAAAAGATGGCACCTGATTGAACTCTGAGGAGCAGAAGCTAGAACCTCCTTCCAGGAAGCGCGTGAAGGATGCAGAGGACACTCTACCTTCTTCTGCTGCAAATCCTTCTGTGATCGGCACAACTCTCTCCAAGCAGACATCCTCAGCTGTTATAGCCATTCGCCGATGAGTGTACAGGAAGATCCTGCAGGCAAAGCGCAGGGGGGTAATGCCACCTCCATTCCAGCATCAGCACTGAGCTCCCTGCAAGCCTGGTTCAACACCCTCCTATCCCAGCACCACACTCACCTGCTAGCGCAGCCCCTGCAGCTCCTGTCCCTGCGCCGTGCCTGCCAGTGCACCCAGTAGGGTGTGTGGGGGGGTTAATTAATTTATACAAGTTGCTGGTGAACGGTACCAGACTAACAGCCCTGGAGTCTAGGTTCCTCTGATTAAATACAGATCAGGTATAAAACAGGTAGTGGCAGGGCAAACGACCTTCCCTCATTACTTTGCCAAACCCCAACATGGACAGAGCACCTTTGGGGTGGGAGGGGAGTTCATGCACTCTCCATGGGCCATTCAATTCTGGGGCTTCCTGCTGAGACTGCCAGCCAGAGGACCCTGCCTTCCCCATATGAGTGGCCCATCAGACATTGTCTCAAGCACCTACGCATGCTCTCCATGGGTCCGCACGAGGCCCAGAAGCCGGCTCTCCACACTCTCCTCGCCGGCCAGGATACCCTGTACCGCATGCAGCTCATGGTCAAGGAATGGCCAACAGAGACACAAATCCACTAGAGCAGCCAGAAAGGCAGGACGCTGAGCTCTCTCCTCTTTGACTGCAGCAGCCACCGGCTGCTCAGCCTCTGGGTTTCCTGTCTGGAGCCTCCATTCGCATTCAGAATCAGTTAGGAGCCAGGTGTTCTGCCACCTTAAAATTCCTCCTGCCATTTCAGCTCAACCCTGGATCCTCCCACCACGCTCTGTCCTGGGCCATTGTGTGTTGTCAGTCGCCTCTCGAGAAAGACTCTCTTCCACCTGCGGTGGTGGGCGGAGTGGTCCAGTTCCACTCTGCCCCAGCCACGCACGGAGTTGTAAAGCATGACTGGTGTTTCGGATGAAAGGTGTCAGGGGAAGGTTTTTGGATCAATTAGGGACCCTAGAATTTAGCCCAATATTATTAGCACAGCACTCAGGCCAGTGTGCCATGAAAAGGACTGGGACATACAGGTTGTTTTGGATTAACAGATGGCCTACAGGTAATGATCCTGTCTCCACTGATGCTCAGTAACTCTGAGGGGCAGAAACGGGGGACAAAGGAGTGTGATTCCCCTGGTAATCCCATGCCACGTTCACTTATCTACAAGAAATGCTGGTGCAAAGGATATGATCAGGCAGGTCTGTCCATCCACCAGGGTCTCCTGAATAGCAACTGACTGGTCCATTCTTCAGGCTGGAACGCAAAGGGCTGCTGTCAGTGAATTACGTATGTGAATTGGCCAAGCCGATTTAATGCAGCTCTGCAACAACCAGGCCACAGGGTGGTGCCAAGCAATGAAGATACTGCCGCACTAGACCGTGCAGTCAGTGAGTGGCACACGCTGATCTGACCGTGGCTCGGGGTTGCATCAGCACAGGCAGAGTGACTCAGCCCCAGCCTGTGGCAGGGAAACAGAGGCCTTGTCTGCACTACAGACCAAGCCATGCTACCCGGCAGCGTACCGAATACAGGCCGGTAATCGATGGCTATCTGCAGACTTTGCAATGTAAATCAGATACGTACCAGCTGCTGTATTTGTACCAGATCCTTCCCCTGCTGCCTCCTTCCGGCTAAGGGCTCAGATTGGAGATGCAGACGAGATCGCTCCACCTCAGATGCTCCGGCAGTCGCCTGAAGCAGCTTCAGCCAGACCCACTTTCTGAAACTGTGTCACGAGAATGTTGAAATCATGTCTGCTGCCAGACTCCTCGTAGCTCCGGCCCCCTCTGCAGCTGGAGCCCCCTCTTCTCCTGCAGGCCTCCTCCCCACTTCCTCTCCACCCCGCTCCAGCCTGGCTGCTTTCCCACTTCCTCTCTGGCTTGTTCCATCTGCTTTGGCCTCTTCCCCCTTCTTGGTGTCCCAGATCTCCACATCAGGAATCTGGGCATCAAAGCAGGAGCAGCTGGCAGGGCCATATCTATGGATTTGAATGGGAGCAGCATTCCAGCTCCTGTGATCCCTTCGGACCCTCACCTCACAAAGGAACAGGCCGATCTTTGTTCTGTCTCCCAGACACTGGCCAGATCCGTGCTCAGACCCGGGGGGAATCTGCCGTGATTTCAGATGGATTTTTGTTCCCTTTTGGAGCTAGTTCTCCTGACACGTCAGCAGGTTTTTCTCACTGCCGTCGGCCCCTCAGTGGAACACACAGGACATCACGGCAAGTGGGTTTTTCAGTTCATAGCCTTTCTCTAAGAACACTGTCCCATCACCTGCTGGCACCTGGAGCACATGCTGTGTCCAGTGTTTTTGTTGCACCAGGTTAGCTGGTGCCTGTGCCCCTTGCTTTTCTCAAGCTATTTCCTTATTTTCTCTGTTAATTACCTAGAGCCAAGCCCTTTTCTGCGTATGTTTTCCCAGCCTCACCTCTCCGTGATGCCTGTCACACACAGGGACAGGTGATCAGCCCTCGGGGCACTGTACGGTACCTGGCTGCAGGCTGCCATTTGACATCAGCAGTCTTCCTTCAACTCCCAGCATTCCTGCTCCCGTCCTGCACGGAGCCCCCACATGTAACCCTTTAATTACATAACAAGCAATGTATTATGTCATCTTACAGACCACGTATGAATAAATAAATACATTGTCCTTCCCAGGGTTATCAGAATGCTTCAGAGTCATTAGATAATCACCGTGATTTTTCTCTAGGATTGCATTTCCCCTTGGATAACCAGAGGAGACTCACTTTCGCTTCCTGTGTCTCAGGCACTGGCCCAGTGCGGCAATGGTTGGATTTCAGACAATGCAGGGGAAGGGTTAAGACTAAGAGCCATTATTACAAATACATACATAAACAAACATCACAAAAAGCTTTTTAAAAAAAATAAAACTCAGATATCGGGCCTAAACTACCAGACAGTTTCCCCTTTAAAAAAGAGCAAAAAAATTTCCCCCAAAATGTTTTTTTCCCCTTCCTGGTACTAAATATAAACAAGTCTCCAAACCCCAGGTATTTTCTTATATTTTATTTCCTGCTTTGATTAGAGAGTTTGGAGAAGATTTTCAAAACTGACTAGTGATTTTGGGTGCCAAACCCGAGACTCAAAGAAACCTGTGAATTTGCTGAAAGTGCTGAGTTCCCATGCTTAGAGAAACCAGACCTAAAGGGAGCAATATCTCTGCTTAAAGCAAATCTCATTTCTACAGAGCATTCTGAAACAAATCTTAATCAGAACAAAGGAGACTCCAGGACTAGCAAAGCCTTGGAAAGATTCATTTCATGGCAAAATTCAGAAGACCATCTCCGTCAGCCGCATCTTACTGAAAACAAATCATTTCCGGTTAAAATACAGCAACATCTTGTGCCACAGCTGGTGTGAGCAAAATGTGAAGCATCTGCTTCATTATGCAAATCAATCATTGCAGAGCCTCTCTGGGAGCAGGTGCCAGAGCGAGGGCTTGTCTACACTTAAAATCCTGCAGCAGCGCAGCTAAACCAATGCAGCAGCACCACTGTAGCGCTTCACTGAAGACGCAACCTGTGCAGACAGGAGACCTTCCCCCCATCGGCGCAGGAACTCCACCTCCCCAAGAGGCCATAGCTGTGTCAATGGGAGAAGCCCTCCCCTCGACAGAGTGCTGCTCGGGGGTGTGGATTCCCCCTGAGCAATGTAGTTATACTGACATAAGTTGCTAGTGTAGACCAGGCCCAAGAAACCAAACCAAACCCTCTGCATACTAAAGACAGGAGAGCGTGGCTTCAATTAACAATGGTCACGATCGAGTTCCAGCTGCATCTGTCATGGCCAAGCAGTTATGCAACAAAACACCTGCCTTTGTTCTGAGCATTCTCTCATGAGGCTGGGGCTACACCCTCCCTCCCATGCTCCCCTCATGAGTGAAATGGGGGGAGAGGGGTTAATTCTTCAGTGGTTTCTATACATTCAGCATGTGTGATGCTGCTGACTTAGAGCATTACCTAAATGTGAGACCATCCCCAGTCTGACGGACAGGGATCTGACCGGAGGCAAGTCACTGCTAAGATGAGAGAGAAGAGGGCTGCTGCTGGAGCAGACAGAATGGTTACACCAGCTATGCCTGTGAGACAGCCTTTGTGGAGGGGGAGAGTAGAAAGGGGTTGGCCAAAATACTCCATTTGCTTAATGTTATTGGGGGGAAATTCTTATTTGAAGAAATTAGGCGCATTGTATAGAGTGTTATAAATGACTGGCTGGGCCCCCAGCAGCACCTGCTGAGCCGGCCCAGGCTGGAGAGGAAGTAGAGGGGTCAGGGATATTAGGAAAAAAAAACTTGTTTTGCCAGTAGGCTGCTGTAGATGTTTTGTTCCATCTGCCCTAGAGGGACACTGAATTCCTACAATTCTGCAGCTGTTTTTTCATTTTCCAGGAGCCTGAGAATGTGACGCCATTTCATGTTTCGTCTCTTCCAGGTTTGGGGAACGATTATGGTGTAAATATCCCTCTTCTAAGCTAATGCCCCAACTCGTTCCATAAATGAACAGCAGGAACATTCCTGGCTGTAGGAGAAAAGCACACCTGCTACTCCAGAGCCCAGGCTCCCGCTAGCGCCTTAGCAGAAGCTCACAACAGTGGGAAGGGAGGAGGCAGACTGCAAGGAAAGCTTAGCCTGGGGATCGCAAACTATAAGAAGTATCTGTAAAATGCCATAGGGGACGTTTGTGTGTGTAATTTATGCCAGCTCAAGTATAAACATGAGCATCGAGGCCTGCCAGCAGCTGAGGTTTGCACCCAAATAATGATGGCAGGATCTGTTCCTCTCAAAGGCAGTTGTTAGCACAGTCTGAATTAGCACTAAGCAGTGCCCTGCTTATGATTTGTCATAAGCCAGCCTTTGAGGTCCGTAACAAATAAAACCCCACCTTTGGGGTTTGTAAACACATCAGAACAAATCGGCTGTGGACTAGGCAGCACATAGTAGGGAAGCTAGTCATGGGAACAAGGAGTCCTGCACAGAGGAAGGGGCACACTGGAGACTGCAAGGAGTTTGGTTGAAAATAATAACCGAGTCCCCACGCCAGCGAGAGGGAGGTCGCCCGGCACTTCCTAGTTTAGGCTGCAACAGCAATGAAGGGTTCACTGTACAAGTTGTTTCAGCCACATTCATCACCCAAGGGCCTGCCAACCACCCTCCCCCACTCCACAACTGCCTTGAGTCACTGTCTCCCTGAGCTCCCCAGCACGCCAAGCCCTGACGCAGGCTTCAGCCACGGCAGAAGATCGCCTCCAATAATTAAACACGGAGATTGATAAATATATTTATTTATAACGCCTCTTCAAAGGACAGATTCTGAAAATAGAATAACAGAGTACAACAATCACAACAGAGCTCATGTCAGCACAACTATCAGCAACACAGTTACCAGCAATCTCTGCCTTGTGGTTTCCAGCAAACATAATTCAGTCACTCAATCAGTATCAGCGACATTTGGTGCAACAATAGGTCGCAGCAGATTCTTTTACACACAGACTAATCCCGGATTAAAAGCATGGTTAGAATGAACCATCCCTTATGATCCCTGCTCCACTTTTATTAGTCACCCTTTAGATAGTAAAGACTCCGGGACTGGCAAACAGGCTCCTAAGACATATGTCCCACTTTTAGAGAAACCCTGTTTCCTTGGGTAAGATTCTAGAGAAGAAATATGGTGTTCCTAATTCAGCCTGCCCAGGCAGAAGACATTCCATCATCATCATCAGTGTGGTTATAAGCTCATTATTGAGGTGAGTGCTCAGAAAAGCTACATTGCAAGCAGGTCACTACCCCAGATGGACTTTGCTTGTGCCTGGATTTATGGCAGAATTTTCTGCCCTTTCAGAGGCTTCCTCCACCCATCATTCTTATACCTGGACACATGGGCGGTGGGTGAACCACAGGCTTGGGGAGGATAGACCCCGACCTGGCCCACCCCTTCTGCCTGGGGACCTGCCCCTCCCACTCCCCTTCCCACCCCAAAGTCCAGAGCGCCTGCGTCCCCCCCCCCCCCCGGTCGCCCGAGCACCTCCAGCCCCAGAGAACCCAGCGGGTGGCCCCCCACCAGCACAGGAGCTTGAGCGGGCAGGCAGTGCATGGCCTCTCCTCAGCCCCAGAGCACTGGGTGGGCGGCACGTGACCCCGCCCCCCCAGTCCCGGAGCACCAGGTGGGCGGTGCATGGCCCCCCTCAGCCCCGGAGACTGGGCGGGTGGTGCAGGACCCCCCTCAGCCCCAAAGCACCGGGCGGGCAGCGCACAGTCCCAGCGCCAAGGGCCCCCCCAGCACTGGGTGGCCTCAAACACCCCAAGTCCCAGCCGCCCTATCCCCACAGCCAGCTTCCCAGCAGAGGAGCAGCCTGCCTGAGCTGGGGCCAACTAGCAGCAGGAGGGGGTCTTGGGGCAGAGCATGGGCGGGGCCACGCGGGGATGTTTGGGGAGGCACAGCATTCCCCAGCCTATTAGACACGCCGCCCATGCGGGATGTCATTCGTTCCAGGTAATCCAAAATCTCAGGCTAGGGAAGTCACATGGCAGTAGCCCCAGGCAGCTTCACTTTGTTTGCAAGTCACATAGTCCTACAGGTTTCTGGCAGGGAAGAGTGCAGCTTTGCAGCCTGCTTAACGCGTGTGCTGGGTGTCTGCTCTGTTCCCCTTCGGATTCCACAGGGGGAGGCACAGTCATGAGGGTTTAAGGTTCATTAAAAACATAAGATTCCAAAAAGGAACTAACCGGGGAAGTTAAAACGAGGCTTAGAGGTCGTGTATGGAACTTGGAAACAGCAACCTATTCCTACTCAGAACTACTAATACGAGCTAACCTAAATCAACCAAAGAATCAGATACACTAATATCAGCCAACCTACAAGTCAGCTGGGCCAGTGACTGTCAGCAGTGGGGCTGCCACCTCAGACCAAGTCAAGGTCAGATTTGTGCTCTCTGGCCTATGGATGGGTGGTGAATACCTACAGCTAGGGGAACTACTGCCTTCAGGGGTCAGTGGGGCCATTGATTAGTCCCTGATGTGGGGCAGCGTTTACCAGGATGCTAGGAGAGTAGCCTAGCCTCAGGAGACGTTAAGACAGGAGGTTCTACAAACTTGGCCTTTAAGAAGATGCCAATGATTTCAGCCGACAGCTCAGGCCAGTTGGTTTACCGGCCGGGGCAGCTCTTGGGTTAGGAATCCAAGGGTGTGTCTACATTTAAGCTGCAGCAGCACCGCTGTAGCGCTTCAGTGCAGACACTGCCTATGCCAACGGGAGGGGTTCTCCCATTGGTTCTCCCCGATAGGCAGCAGCTAGGCTGAGGGAAGAATTGTTCCATCGACCTGGCGTTGTCTACACAGGGGTTAGGTCGGCACAGCTACATCTCCCACAGGTGTTTTTCACATCCCTGAGAGACGTAGCTATGTCAGTGTAAGTGCCCAGTGTAGACCAGCCCCGAGTCCTGCCTTGCACCCTCAACAGCGTGTTCCCTTGGTTAGCACAGGCACCTTAGCGGCTCTTCAGAAGCATAAGGGAAAGGTCTCCCTGCCCGGATACTCCCATTAAAGTGTTTTCCTACTTTGGGGGAGGGCTGGGGGTGTGTGTGTGCAGCAGAGGACTGTGATTTCACTCAGTCACCCTCCCTGCTACACAGACAGCTGCTTTACATGCAAACAAGGCGTGAACGGGGGCAGAGTAATTCACAGAGTCCCATAGTGGCTGGAGTTTGCCCTCTTCACCCCCATGAGACAGGAAGAGGTGCTGGCACTGAATGAGTAGCGCTCAGAAGGGAGGGGGTTTCACTGAGGGCTGCCCCACAGCAGCTAGCCAGCTCCTAATCTCTTCTGCAGAGGCAGTATAGCCAGGAGTCAGTCTGGCAAGAAGGAAGCATGTGGCACAATGCCTACCCTCTCCACAGGTCCGGGAGCCCCACATCCATCCCCACGGCCACTAGTTTCCACCCTCCCCTGTATCAAATTGGAGAATCCACGTGGGAGAGACCAAGGGTCTGTCTACACTGCAGTAGGACACCTGTGGCTGGCCCACGGCAGCTGACTCAGGCTCGTGGGGCTCAGGGTGCGGGACTGTAACATTCACAGTGTAGAGACTGGGCTTAGGCAGAAGCCCAGGCTCTAGGACCCTCCCACCTCGCAGGGTCCTGGAGTCACTGACACGGGCCAGCAGGGGCGTTTTACTGCAGCGTAGACATTCCCAGCTGCACTCACTGGGGTCAGTACTTCACAAACACCCATGGGTGCTACCCACTAACTTCCATGGGCGCTAGCCAGGCCTGCACAGAGAGGAGAAGGCCTGCGGGTTCCAGCGATCTCCCTTCCTGTGATGCGGATTCACTAGATGGAATTTTCTAGCCAGCCTTAGCTGAATTTAAGAGGTACAGAAACCCTAGATCTTGTGCCAGTTTTAGCCAATATTGTGTGTGCCCCTGAATCCTTCCCTAGTCAGTCTACGGAGCTCAGAGGGTCATTGCTTAACCCTGAAGGAAAGTGGAGAGGCTGTAATGCATGACAAGACCCACACCACAGGCCAGGAGTTTCAGGATTGGGGCCAGAGCCACCTGCCCAGCGCCATTGAAGTGCACGTTGCCATCCAGTTTCAGGCAGCTAGTTTTAGGGGTAGCTTGGCAGCATTCCTGGTAACAGAGGCCAGCTGCTCCTGTGGTACAGGCTGGGCTGGCGGTCTTGCAGACTTTGCTACATCCAGCCACGTAATTTGAGCCAGTCTTCTTCATCTGCAGGAAGGAGACAGACATTAGCAGTCTTGGGCATTAGCACCCCTCTGGGTTCTTGCATTCATGTTAATGGGACCAACTCAAAACCCCAGGCACATCCTCCTGGTTCAGAGGCAGAGGATGCGCAGAGTCAGCTTTAATAAAAGCTGCAGTGCCCATATCAATACTCTAGTTGAGGCCCTTGTTGGAATCTCCAAGAGGTCAAGGACAAAGAGAACCACAGAGACTCAACTACTCCCTGCCCCAGGTGTTTGTCCCAGGGAAGTTTGCTGTTGATGACTCTGCATTAGCTGCTCTGTGGATGAAGCCCTCCAGAGCTGTCAAGATGGCACAAGATCCACAAACATCTCTATGCTGCAAGTGCTGTCAAGAGCCCAGCATCAGCTGTGAAATGGCAGCACTGACGGAGCAATGTCAGATGGAGCTGAGACCTGGCCTGGAGCCCTTCAGTCCTGCTCCAGTCATAGCTCTAGTTAAGAGGCACAGCTCAGGGTGGTTAAAGAATTGACAAACAAGTCCAGTACCTCACAGAAGTCGAATCCAACCTTGCATTCAGCAGCAGACTTCTGGCCTTTGAAGCATCCATCTCCATTACAGGAGAAGGTTGTGCACACTTTCCCCTACAAGACAGCCAGAAAAGGCACTGTGAACAACCATCACTCCAGAGAGCAGAGCTACCAGAACAAGGTCTGACATTTAAGTCACTTTCCTTTCGCCTGGTCATTATGAGACACTTGTGTGAGGAGCTAAAATTCACACAGGGAAAGCAAGAGGTCCCAGGGACCCCAGGATCAGCAGATTGCCCTCCAAGAGCCAGGTGGCTATTGGGCAGTGACTGGCATTTGTACAGGCAGTTCCAGCAAGCCCAAATCTTCATTGACAAGACCATCTTTCAGGGGCTGGCAGTCACATCGTACAACATTCACTGACAATACAAAAAGATCAAAGAAAAATCAACTCCCAACACCTCAATGTTGCAGAAAGCTTCACTAACATTGCACCCTAGCTGGCAAGTGCCAAACCCTCCTCTGCCTCCACCCTCATGGAGGGGGCTCTGCAGGGTCCCACAGAGAGAAGCAATCTCCCAGCCATCATCTGGGAATCTCTTCCAAGAATCAGAGGACTGAGATGAAAGTGTCCTGTTATTGATCCCTCTGGTCAATCTCCCCAGGGGCTGATGCATGACAGTTCCCCCCCCACACACACACACACAGAGAGTGTGTGTGTGTGTGTGTGTGTGTGTGTGTGTGCGCGCGCTGCCCCTCCCTCAAACATGGTGTGTAAGAGCTTTGGCCCCAGAGACGAATCCCAGGATAGCAGTCTCCGTATCTCCTCCCAGTGCCCCAGGACCTTCCTACCATTCACCACAGCACTGTGGATAGGGCTCATCCTGCAACTAGTATTCCAAGCTACTTGAATTGGCAGCGCGTGGAAGAGGAACATTTGGCTGGGCTCGTTACCGACCGTATCCTTGCCTGGCTCTATACGAATCTATTCCCTCTCACAGGCTACATATTGACCTTTGAGAGCAGATAGCATGGGGAACATTTCATCCACCAGTAAAAGGCAGCCATTTCTGGGGTGGAACACCACAGTTTAACAGTTCACGGCAACACTACTCAGCTTAGCATTCCCACTGGCAACATGCCTACACAGCTCTGCTGTCTGATCATGCTGGAAGGCAATACTTACATTTCTGGGAGGGGGCTTCGTGGTGGTGGTTGTGGGAGCTGGAGTGGTGGTGGGCGGCAAGTCACCTGAAACAGACACGAAAGGAGACTGGTGAGACAGAGCTATGCCCTCCTGCCGCTCTGCATTTCCATGTAGCCTTGGGACCCGGGGCTAGAATCCAGAACGTGGCCAGAGACGGACGCCCCAGTGGAAGCTGCTGGAGTCATTTTAACATGGGGATTTACATTAGTGCACTTCAATACAGGAGACGGGTATTCAGCAGCCTCATTCCAGAACGTGAACCACATCGATTACTTCCCACCAATCCCTGCTCTCCCTACCAAAGCTCAGGTGTGTTTGGTGCCTAAGAACTCCCAGGCCAGGCCAGGCGTCCATCTAGCCCAGTATCTGGTCTGACAGCACCTTGGAGACAAGTTCAAAGAACCCCCACAATGGACATCTGTGAAATGTCCCTTGTAGGCAGGTTATTTCTTCCTCCGGTAAGGATTGTTCTCTGCCCCAAGCCCTTCTATTTTTTGCCCCAGCTAATGGAACTGTGGATGTTTTCATCATCCAGAGATGTGTCTAATCCTTTGAGAAAAAGTCTTGTCACATTTTTGACTCTGACATCTTGTGGCAGCAAGTTCCACAGGTTAGTTAGTGATCATTTGGTCACTAGTTTCACCTTGGCACAACGGCAGTGAGTGGTCTGGGGAGTGGCTGAGTGAGCCAGTCACACTCCTAATGGGAATCTGAACAGGTGGCTAAGTCCAGCTATGAGCCTGTGTGCCCCCCAGGACCCAGCAGAGCAGAGTCACTCCCAGGGAGGAGACTTGGAATTCACCCAACTTGCTGGCCTGACTAGAAGGGAGAAGCAGGACGTGCTGCACGATCCCGATAGTGGAAGAAGAGAGAACCCCGTGGGATGGAATGAGGGAAATCAGGAGACAGGGAGGCTCTCGAGGTGGCGAATGGGTGACTGCGATGCAGCTAGAGGAGGCAGTAGTAAGAGAAACCCCAAGTGCACGCAACTGAGCCACTAAGACAGCTCTGCCCACTCCATCAGGGCTGTGGGTATCAGACTTTCCTGCCAAGACATTGCAGGATGGCTTTTCCAGAGAAAGCATCATTAGAAAGCTACAGTGCTCCTAGGAATCCGGCGCCTGGCCTTCGCCAGCGATCGTAATTCAGGTAGTTATCCTGCAAGAGGCTTCCTACGGAATCCCTCTGGCCGAACCAGAGCCATTGGGAATCCAAACCCCCACAAGCACCAGAGCTGGCTCCTGAAGCAGACTCTACGGCCTGGGTGGGTTCTCCGCATGGGAGGGGAAGGCACCCATCACTGCTCCCCATAGCTTCCTTTCGGAGGGTAGGTTCTAGTTGCCTCTGCTGTTGTGTCTTGCCTCCAGAAAAGCGTGTTGGATGGAGACTGCTGTCATGTAGGAACTTCAGCTACTCTACAGCCCCTATGGGCGTCAGAGTCCCAGCGGGATAGACTCTGATCCCGCACCACACACACAGAACCGAGCACTCAAGGTGAAGCCCCGTTAGTTGTTAAAAGCAACAGAGGGTCCTGTGGCACCTTTAAGACTAACAGAAGACTTCTGTTAGTCTTAAAGGTGCCACAGGATCCTCTGTTGCTTTTTACATAAGAACATAAGAAAGGCCATACTGGGTCAGACCAAAGGTCCATCTAGCCCAGTATCTGTCTACCGACAGTGGCCAATGCCAGGTGCCCCAGAGGGAGTGAACCTAACAGGCAATGATCAAGTGATCTCTCTCCTGCCATCCATCTCCATCCTCTGACGAACAGAGGCTAGGGACACCATTCTTACCCATCCTGGCTAATAGCCATTTATGGACTTAGCCACCATGAATTTATCCAGTCCCCTTTTAAACATTGTTATAGTCCTAGCCTTCACAACCTCCTCAGGTAAGGAGTTCCACAAGTTGACTGTGCGCTGCGTGAAGAAGAACTTCCTTTTATTTGTTTTAAACCTGCTGCCCCTATTAATTTCATTTGGTGACCCCTAGTTCTTGTATTATGGGAATAAGTAAATAACTTTTCCTTATCCACTTTCTCAACATCACTCATGATTTTATATACCTCTATCATGTCCCCCCTTAGTCTTCTCTTTTCCAAACTGAAGAGTCCTAGCCTCTTTAATCTTTCCTCATATGGGACCCTCTCTAAACCCTTAATCATTTTAGTTGCTCTTTTCTGAACCTTTTCTAGTGCTAGAATATCTTTTTTGAGGTGAGGAGACCACATCTGTACACAGTATTCGAGATGTGGGCGTACCATGGATTTATATAAGGGCAATTATATAAATTTACAGATTCAGACTAACACGGCTCCCCTCTGATACTTAGTTGTTAGTAGCACAGACTTTCAAGACTTTCATGAGAGCAGGTCAGAGTCGGGCAGAGGGCCATGGTTACACCATGCATCAGCCAAAGGGCAGGGGAAGCTGGTGAGCGTACAAAATAAACCCACTCCTCCACTCAGGTGGCAGGCACCCCAGGCCCACCCCCACCATTCCAGCCCTACTCCCTCTGCCTTAGAGAAATAAAAGCCACAATGCAGCAGGGCCCCATGGGAGAGACAACACACGTCAGTCTCTGGCCACGTGCAATAGAATGAACCCTGAGTCTCCTGCTCAGAGTGAGAAGCCCAGTGCAGGCGGCCAGCGGGCCGGGCTGTTCCCAGCAGGCTGGTTACCGTAGGCGGTGGCATTGAGTTGCAGGCACAGGGACGAGTTGCAGCACTCCAGGATGCACTTGCTCATGCTCACGCTGCTGTTGGTCACACACATCTCGGTGCCGTTCCCTCTCCCACACTCACTGCTGCACTTGGCTGTGTAGTTTGTGTGGGTAAGACGATAGAGCTGCAGGGACAAGGGAAGAGCCAGAGCCATGTACTCAAGATGCTGTCAGCCACACTCGGCCCATGCGCCCAGCACTGCTTTAAAGGGGTGGTGGCTGGCAGAGCCATGGAGCTCATGGTGTGAGGTAGGCTCATCTCTGCACTCCCCCATGCCACTGAGAACAGCCTGAAAAACTGCACCAGGGATTGCTCTGGGCACACTGGAGCCAGGGGGAACCCCTGGAACGGGGGACACCCTGATACAGCCAACAGACGGCTCTGACAGCAAGGAGAAATTGGCAAGCTCTAAGGTGAGCTAGTTCTATCCCAGGGAGCAGGTCATGGGAGACACCAGGCTGCTCCTGCGAGCACTAAGCAAAGGCAGGTTTCAGAACATAGGAGACAGGATGGGGTTAAGGAGGAAAGGATGGGGGGGAAGGGGACGGACAAACCAGGGTTAGGAGTATGACAAAAAACAGTCAGAGCAAGAATAAGTGACAGACTGTGCAAGAGGAGAGCGAGAACAAGAACAGGAGCTGGGCACAGGTTTATGAGCCCCAGGGTTACCAGGCAATAGGCTGGAGAGGGAGGGAAATATGGTGACTCACACTGCATCCCCCTCCAAAACACATCACAGCAACCCAGGCCCTGGGAAGCTCCTGTTTAGGCTCCCACTTCTACGGCACCTGCCTGATCTCCCTCCCCTCGCGCAGGCAGAGCCAAGACATCAGACAGGATGCTTGCCCACTGTCTAGGAGTGCTGCACCCAGGGCGTTGGTGCGAGCTGGTCACTCAGGCAGGGAGCAGCAGAGGTGACTGGCACAGTGCCCACGCGGAGAACTCCCCTACCTCACAGTGAGTCTCATTGTGGCAGGTCACGGTGTCATTGGCATAAGCTTCATCCTGGTAGCATCTCTCTCCAGAGCACTGAAAACTCGGGCAGGTGAGCTGCGGAAAGAGCACACACACTCCGAGGGCACAGACCTGCTACCTGCCCGACCCCACCCATGCCAGCCCCACGCTGGCAATGCACCCAGCAGCTCTCCCCATGGCTGTCATTTGCTGCTGCCTTGCAGATCGCTCACTCTGCCTCTGGCAGTGTCTGCTCAGCTGCCCTAGGATGGACTCTGGTCTCATGCAGCACCAGGAAATCCAGCTTTGGGGGAAGCCTTAATTGTCAGCTAGGGTAGCTTCTTATCAGCCACCCCCCAGGAGCCCCGGCCCGCCCAGCAGAGCCGCAAAGGAACTCTGCTCTTCTCTCGGCTCCCCACTCACACCCCTCACACCTCTCTGGGCTCCTGGCAGAAACCCGGGACAGTATTTGGCCGATGGCAGATTCCTTACAGGTGTGTCTTCTGTCCAATTCGCAGAGTGGTTGGAGACCATCCATGTGCTGGAAACAGGGGAAGTCTCCGGAACAGAGGGGGTGATGACTGAAAACGCACCAGGAGTAGAGCTCGACTCTGGAAGATATAAGGTTTCCGAGTGATAAGTCATCAGGAGGGAAATGTATCTTGTGCTCATAACAAGTTGAGAGCTAGGTGTCCGGAGAAGCTGCAGCCCTCCCCTTGCATAGCACGCTGCCTGATAGGCTGTACAGAAATCGACAGGGAAACCGTGTGTGGGATATGGAAGGTACCAGAGGGGAAATACTCTAAATGTGAGCGTCTGGGGAGCCAGAGACGATGTGTGGACAACACTCCACTGCGTGACTACTAGCATCAGCGATAAACGTGTGGCTGATTTTATAGCACCGCTGGGACCTCCACTGAAGGGGTGAGCCTGGCCCCATAACCCTGCTCACCAGTGACGCTTTGGAGAAGTCTTTCCTAGGATTAGATCTGCCTCAGAAGGGAACAGGCTGGTAGCTGGGGAGGCAGGTTAAACCACAGCTGCATGGAGAGAAGAGCTTGGCGCATGAGTCAGAAACGCTGAGATTTTTCCTGTGTGTGGTTTCCCTTGTGCCCCCCCCTCCCCCCAACATCTGGATAGGGCGGGGCAGGCGTCCAAACAAAACCTGTTGCTGTTGCCACCTCTATCGCAGTTTCCCCAAAAGGAGCCTAGAGTTCTCCCCCTTGGCCAGTCTGCACCTCACCTGCTGATGCAACAGGATTCCAAGAGCTAAAATGCAGAGTCAAAATGCAGAGCAGGAGGAACCCTGGAACAGAGAGAGGAGATTGCACAGCTTGTAACACCTGCTGCCGAATACGCTGCATTAGGGAAGTGTCGGTGTTCTCACTCTTGGGCTCCAAGGCCAAGACACTTTGAGTCATCGGCTTTAAAAGTCCTGGCAGAAGAGGGTGTCTAGGAGGCACAGTGGCCACCTCTCTCCTACCCGGGGGGGGGGGGGGGGCACCCTGTTGAGTCAATGGGCACAGCGTGTGAGCAGGAAATGCTGCAGGAGCCTGACCATGCTCTGGAGACAGCAGCTTTAGCTAGAGAGCCACACTCCCTCCTGACTGTCCTTGGACTGCTCTCTTCCCAAGTCACTATTTTTGCTCAATAAGAAGACTGATTAATCACTTGTCAAGGCAGCATGCAGGGCACCCCGAATCCAGGACTGACTCCTCCAGAATAGCCCCAATCCCATACAAATGCGCTGTGGAGGGCAGAGGGAGCGTGTCGCAGACACAGAACAGCAATGCTGTCTTCACTGCTCAAGGGATGGGGTGAGCTGTGGGCATCGCACAGTTTACAGGAAACGTCACCAAGGCAGCAGCGTCTGAGCAGGATGCAGCCCTGAGCCCTGGGCCATCAATTCCCAGCAGGAGCGCACCGTGCATGGGCTGTGACACTGCCTGGGGCATGCCAGCACAGGCAAGAGGCGTGAATACCCTGCCATTCCTCATGCCACACAAGCGACATAGCCATTGTCTAGAACTGGAAGGGCCCAGGTGAGCCCGGAGAGGATATTATTTGTGGGCCCTTTGAGAGGCCAGAGGAAGCAGCTCTCACCAGCCTGTGCACTGCCAGGAGAGCAGAGGCACTAGCATGGCAGAGCACCACAAAGCTTCAGCCCAGCAAAAGACCCCTCGTCGCAGTGCTGAGTTACCAGGGCAAGTGGCGGAGCTGCCTGGTCCAGTGATGTGGGGTGCCCTGGTAGCAGAGCCTCTCCCGCAGCACTGGGGGAGCTGCCTGCTGTCTCCGAGATCCCTGGCAGTCACCCCCCGCACTAACAGCTGCTCCCTCCACAGCGCATCAGTGGGGCTCACACCAGCACATCCACCCCGTCACACTGGAGAGTGCACGTGGTGGCCGTGTGTGGGGCACACACTGTAACAGGGTGCAGGAACCGCAGGCTGAGACTAGCCAGAGGCTTTGCGCAATACCTGGGCTGCTGACCACACTCAGAGGCCATTGCTCTGGGACACTGCTAGTGCCAGCTCCGCGGTACATGAGCCCTGTGTTTTCATCTCTCCCCCAAGAACTCCGCGCTGCCTTATTCCTCCCATTCGCACTGTGTGGCACATGTCCTGGGGTGAGACTGGGTTGAGTTCATTAGTGGTTCCAGCACCAGCTACCCAGCAGCCAAAGCAGCCTGAAGGCAGACGTCTGAGGGGGCGGGGGAGGAACATTTTGTCATTTAGCAGGTTTGCTTTTAACAGGCTGGGATTGTCACTGACACTTTGCTCCTGAAATGAAGTCACTTACCTCGGCCTGGAGTGACCCGGCATTCCCAACCTGCCATCTTCAGCCAGGGAGGCGCTCGCACCAGCAGAACCCTGGGGGCGGGGGAGGGAAGACAGAGTAAGAGCCGCATCTCACTGCCATGGGACCCCGCTGTGAACATAGACTCCAGCCTGCACCCATGATACGAACTGCTCCGTGCTGACTCGGCTGCAGCTCCCTGTGAGCCATAAGGCTCCAAGGCCAGCAGGGTTCGGGTTTACTTTCCTGAGAGGGCAATTCAGAGCATCTCAGGACCTTGTCAAATTTCAGTAACTCTCCATGGCTGGCAGTGGCCCTTCCCCCGTGGAAACTCCCCGGGTTGTGTGTTTAGAACACAATGGAATTTGGGCCAGCAAAGCGCAGGTCTGGCCTCTCAGTTGTCTGCGGTCAGCTCTCCTCATGGGCCTCACTATCCCCAGATCCAGCACCTGCTGCCCCACCACTCGCCAGAGCATCATGTGGGAGAACCAAGCTCTCCTTTGACATTACACTCCTAGTCCTTGTGACTGAGCCTACCCCGCCTGGCGGGTGCACCATACAGCCCAGTGACACCTGTCAGGGGCCTCGTTCCAGGTTAACAGCCTCCTCATCTCAGTCGACTTTGCCTCTGAACCAAACGACATACCAGTGTCAGCGCGGGGCATTCTTTCACTGCGTCATTTCGCTGACCCTCCGGCTAGCTCACCGTCATAAACTGCCTCCCAGTCCTGCCACGCCGCCCAGCCTGGGCCAGCAGCCAAAGCCCCCCGTCCCCTCCAGCAGCTCCACACTGAGAGTGTCACGTCTGCAGCATGCTGAAGACAGACGTAGGGGCACAAGTTTAACATCAGGCTAATGCCGCAAGGAGGCCTAAGCCAAACGGGCGGCATCTGATCTCATTCAGAAAGAGCTTCCTGTTCCCACCAGACCTGCCACGGCTGCCCTCTGAACGGCTGCTGGAGCCAGGGGGCTTCGCTGCTCAGTGTGGATTATGAGGCGCCCGTGGCTACACCCAGGTATTTGCAGCTGGAAGCAGGGTCAGATGCAGCTCCACCCGGGGAGCAGAGCAGAAGCTCCCTGCCTGCAGGGGGTGCTGGAGAGACAGCTGGCTGGACAGCCCTGCAGCACCTTCCCACCTGGGCTCAGGTTCCAAATGGAAGTGCCCCTTGCCGGCCCCTCTGCTCCATGTCCCCAGGAGCCAGCACAGAACTGCTCCTGCAGCCCAGCTCAGCAGGGAGCTTGAGAAGGGCCAGCTTTGTCCTGATCACAGCCCGAGTCCTAGATTTAAATACACAGAGGTGCTACCGGGGGGACAGTTCGGGGGCTGCAGGCTGGTCAGACAGGCAAGTCAGCGCGGCTTTAGCAACACTGGAGAGCTCCCCATGGCAGTAACTACCAGAGAGGCAGAGCCCTGGCCCTGGGGTATCGATCAGAGATAAATAAGATCCACCCATAGGAGGGCTACACACGGTCACAACTCACAGTGCTGGCTAGTTGTGAGAGTCACCTCAGGGAACAACAACAAAACCGTGCGACTGGCAGAGCTAACCATGGTTAAGCCAGGCCATGTCCACACTACAGCCATGCGGCACTGCCAGGGCACTGCAGCCAGGCCGCTGACAGCAATCGGGGTTTTCCGCGATGCTGTCAGTTACCCACCCCGCCGAGTGATGGCAGCTGGGTCGACAGTAGCACCCATCCGTGGACCTAGCTGCGCCGCCGCCGGGGGTTAGGTCTGCATGGCTGCGGCTCTCAGGGGTGTGATTTTCACCCCTCTGAGTGCTGTAGCTATGTTAAGCTAACTTTTTAGTGTCGGCCTAGAATGGCGGAGGCCAGTGCTCACTGTTCACTAGTATCCGCACAAGGACACCTCAGCCATGGGCAGGTAGCAGACAGGAATCAGAATTCAGCCAGAGACCCAGGAGGCCTCAGACTCATCGCTCCACTATAGCTATTCTCCAAGGTGCACTTTCAACCAGTCCCTCAAACCCCAGAGCTCCCCATCCCCTCTGGATGATTCTGGCACGGCTCACGCTGGGAGTTCTGCCCTTTCTTCATTTCACCAGACGTGTTTAGTCCAGCTTCCCAATCAGCCCCCTGGGGGACGCAAGTCCCCCACTGCCGCACCAGAGAGGCAGCTCTCCCTTTCGCAGGAGGCTCTAACCTGATCCAGTTTGACAGAGGTGTTCCCAGAAACCCCCAGGCAGACTAAGCAAGAACAGGCAGCTCAACTCAGTTCACCCGGCTCCCCTTCACCCTCGCCCCTAGCTCTGCACCCAGCCATCCAGCTCCTCTCTCCCTTTGCTGAGCCTGGGAACGTCTTCATTCGGCTGCCCCAGTGGGCTCACGCTGTTAGCCCCCAATGGAGCCCAGGCATGGGTCCCTGCCCCCACCTGTGCCTGCCGGGGCAGCTCTCACCTCTCACGCTGCTGCTCCTGCTTCACCCAGGGACCCTCGTCACCCTCACAGGTTTCTGAGCCGAGGGGCAGAACTGCAAGAGATGCCCCTGCCACCACCCTCCTCAGGCGCAGCAACAGGGGCCCTTCCAGTCACCGAGGCAGCCACAGCAAGTCAGCAAGAGCCAAAACGGGCCTCAGGGAGCAGGGCTCCACGGGGGCCGACGGTCAGAGAATCTGCCCACTTCCCAGAGCTCCCCTCAGGGCCTGAGCTTCCGCAGCCTCGCAGCACCATGTTAATACGTGCAGAGCGCTGCATGGGCACAGGGCACTCCCGCCAGCTCGTCCCAGGGAGAACCATGCGGCCCTGAGCTACGGGTTATGGTTGCCTCCAAGCCAGCGGGACAGTCCTGCCTGGGGCCTGCAAGGGGTTTCCAGCCAGGCCAGGCCCTCCCTCACTCGCAGCCACCACGTCAGACGCAGCACTGCCCGGACTCGGCAGAGGTGGGGGGCTCCCTGCCAGGAACTTGCACTGAGGCAGCCCATGCTGAGTTCTCTTCTTGTGCGGCCAGTGGGGCTCCTCGGTCTCTGGGCTACTGACCCAGCCCCTCCCCCCTACTAACACCAACGGTAGGGCATTCCTGGACACGGTCGTCCAGCAACAGAGCCACGCTCTGCTTTTAACCTCAGAGGCTGCCTGGGCTACATGGAAGGAAGAGCAGGAGTTGGGACTAGATAGATCCTGGGGGGTCTCAGTGCAGACTCTTGTCCCCGTAACACTGCAGCTGGGGGAGCTGCACAGTGTATTGTGCAAATCCAGGGGGCTAGGGTATCGTGCTGGACATTTAGGAATGTGGTGATGGCAGAGATTGTTCAGCTGAGCAACGTGAGGGCCTAGCAGACGCAGCACTGGGAAGGATGCAGGCTCAGACCTGGAGTCTAACCTCAAACCTGGCACAACCATCATTTTGTTTCCCGTAAGGTTCCCCAAACTCATCAAGGCTGCCATAGCAACCAGGCAGCAGCATCGTCCAGGGGCTCAGAACGAAGTAAACACACATGGGAGCCCCCGTGCCGCTCCGTTGATATAGCGACATTGTGTTTGCCTGAGTCTCACAGGTAATTCGTAAAGCTGCAAACAGACCTGGTGAGCGGCAACGCCTCTGGGTTACTGTGCGGATAGGCATCGGGCAGCAATTAGCTTCTTCTATTCAAAATAAAGATGTGAACAGCTGGGAAAGAGGGGCCTCTCTGCCAGGAATGAGTGAGCCTGTAACTACGGTGCTCGGCTCCCACACAGGAAAGGAGGGGGCTGGTGATCCTGCACTCAGCTCAACCCTCTGAACCCTGCATTAGGGAACACCCGTCACACTTCTCCTTGGGCAGGGATGAATCCTTCTAGAGCGAGTACTGGAGAGTGCAACGATCTCATCTTTACCCAGTGGCCTTTATGAAGAACCACCCCAGGGTTGCTAAGAACTCTCCCTAGAGGAATCACTTCACCCATCTTTAAAGTGCAAACAGCACTGAGATACATTTCACAGCAAATAGCATCACAAGAGTCCAGGGGAGCAAGGGAAGACAAGTCCCCCCCTCATCCACGTGAAACTGCAGAAGAGGGGAGTTACGTGACAGCATGTAATTACCCGGCCTGCAGTTTGCCAGGACACTGAGACTTACATCCCCAGCTCCCACGAGAAGTTCCAGTGAGCTAGAAGACAGGATAGGGTAGATCTTGCCATTTGTTACAGCATCAGTTGAGTTATGAAACACACTGGACTTGCATCTGGGTTCCCTTCACTTCACTATGGACCAACAGAATCAGCAGCATAACTCTCCCCCTCTCCTGAATAGTTTACTTTACTTTTCACCTTTCTCCAACTGCCAAAGCCGCTTTCCTGGTGGATGGGCTGATGGGAGGTCTTGTGCTGCGCAAACAGTCTGGAGCGAGGGTAACAACCTCTGAGCACATATACGAGAGCTCATCTCTAACACAACAGCTTCATCTTTCACTAGTCCACAAACCTGATTTAAAGCTCCTGTAACTGACCCTTGGGCCCCAGCTTTAGGACATTAGTAAAATATCAGCCAACTATCAAACCAAGAGCCAGAGGCTCTGTGCTGGCCACAAGGGGCCATGGCCCCAATTTACTTCTCATCCGAAAGTCGGCCCTACGCCCAGCTCGTTAAACCTACTAAGTCCCATTCTGGCCCTTCCCCTTTTGTTGCCCCATTGAGAGCCCCTCCCGGAGATAACAACCGTGCAGAATTCATTAGGTGACAGCGCTAGCCCCAGCGGCTAAGGGAACCCGGGCACAGGCAGGCCAGACAGGCTGGGTTAAGCTCCGGCTCACGGGCTGACATTCCCGCTTGCCCCGTGCAGAAGGCTCAGGTGGGATGTCAGGGGCACACAGGCCTTTTGCCAGGCCCCTGCACATGGGGATTTTCACCTTGAATGGAGAAGGGAAAATACTAGCAAGAAAAATGCCTATTTCCAAAAACACCCCTCCTGGCCCCTTGGGGTTTAGCAAAGAGCAGCACATGGGCCTGATAGTTCTGGGGCATAACTGATGTGGAACATTCACAGCTAAAACAGCCTCCACTGATGGGAGAGGGAAACACTTCGGATTGTAGAGAGCTCCACATCCCTTCTGCAGTCCCTTTCTCAGCGACGGGCACAAAGAGAAGCTGTCTCCCAGTCCCCTGGCATGCCCAAGCCGTGCATTTCCATGACAGTGCCACCCTGGCTAGCTCCGGCTACAGGCTGCTCAGAGAGGCAACCAAGTGCAGGAATCACTGCTGCTGAAAGAGCAACACCGGCCAGGCACATGGGCCTTGCATGGAACACCCAGTTTACACACAAAAGCACCTCTGCCCTTTGTGCAATGATGCCCAGATAAAGGGTGTAACAGGCTGGGGCCCCAAAAGCCACCCAAGGAACATGTGCAGAGACATTTCTCCTCCCTCCGCTTGTTGGACAGGAGTCTGGTTATAATCAGTGTAGCAGTGTTGGAGCGACAAAGCCAGCCCAGCTGGCCCGATCCACCGTGCCACGGTCAGATACCAGATCGAGCGACCATCGGTCAGATCCAGCGAGGCAGGGACACTGGATCAGTGAGGCTAGACAGGCCCATTGGTCTGATGTAGGATGGCAGCGCTTATGGCCAGAACTGGTTTATTATTGGGAGGTGCTGAAGCAGATTCCCAGCACCGTCACTCGGTGCATTCTGGGGAGTGGAGGCCCCCCTCAAGCAGCTCTTCAGGGGTCACCTTAGAACATGTCCAGATGCCTCACTCCTTCCCACCAGGTCTGTGTGTGGAACAAACCCATCACCCTCCTACTGCCAGCTCGCTCCTTGGAGCGCACCTGGAGCCCCGGCTGGTTCTGCGGGAAGGGGGACGGTTTCCTCACGCTGATTGCAGGGAGCCTTGCACGAGATTTTCTACTGAAAATTATTTATTTTTTTACAAGTCTTGCTGGTTGCCTCCGCCCCTGCCTCCACTCACAGCAGGAAGGGGTCACCCCCAGCTTCTAGGGAACCAGGCAAGCCTGTTGCCACCAGTTACGATTTTATCAGGAGTCTGGCTGTATTTGGTGTTTCTCATAAACCCCAGCTCCTGGAGTCCAGTGATTACGGGATCTCAGCTTTCATTTACAGTAAATTTCTAGCCCTCCTGCCTGTGAAAGAAGCTGAAGCTGTGAATCCTACAGGCTCAAAGACCAGACAGAAATAAAAAGAACCCAATTTTTAAAAAAGCTCTTGATTTTGAGGGCCTGGCTCATCCTTTTTGAGCAGTGAGGGTTGGCACAACTGCCTCAGGGTAGTCAGACATCCACTCCAGCTAGCCCTGACTGCAGCCACTTGTCCAGTACGAATGAGATGGAAGCCAATACCGGGTGAGGTTCCCCTTCCTACCCCGTCCCCAGCCTTCGAAACAAGGCAGAACACAAGCAGCTCTTGCGTCGGGGCCAGGGCAGCAGACCTGGGCCATTCCAGGGTGGGAGCTGGAGCTCCCTTCAGGAGGAGAGCAGGGAGCGATCAGATTAACCTTTCTGAAGGAATGGAGCAGGCTGGAAATCAGCTCTGGGCTCATGCTGAGCCGAGCTCTGTTAGGAGCAGTCAGTCCAAGTCCTGGGGCCACCTTCCTGATACACGGCAATGCACCCAGAGGATCTCTGGCACTCTGGGGCTGCACAGTGAGCTCCAGTGGGGAAGCCTGGTGGGGTTTTGATAGCTTTGGTCCCTGCTTCCCCATAGGCTCTTACCGAAAGACCAGCCGCCCCTGAACAACACACAGAGGTGCTGGAAGTCTCCTTCCTCACAGCCACACCCGGCTCCAGGAGAGATTACAACGAGTAAGGGTCAGGTCCAACCACCCGAGAAAGGGGGCTTCCCCCCCAAGGCAGGGAAGGGGAAGGACAGCCCATTGCATCAACTCACCCTGTCTGTCTGCTCTCCGCAGCCGTGATCGCCCTGCAGGGAGCCGGAGTGGGGAGGGGGGTGCCCGTGCTCGGCACTAATTACTGCCGGAGATGCATGTAGCACAGGTGCTTCACTCTGGCACCTGCCAAGCAGCCCCACCTCCCCGCCCAGGAAGAGTGGCTCAAACCATTAGCCAGTGAGAGGTGTTTGTTCCCTGCCGCTCCCAGGGATGCAGAGGGCTGCAGGGTCCAGGGGAGGGAGACAGGCACAGCTCTGGGCGGCATTAACCAGAGAGACAGTGGACATGGCTCACCAGCCAACCTGTGTGACAGCAAAACTCCTGAGGGGCTGCAGGTGGGCAAGAGTCAGGGCAGCACAGCCAGTGAGGGAGCTCTGTCTCCCTCCACCCCAGGGCCCCAGCTGTCAACGGGAGAGCGAGGGAGGCAGGTCAGGTTCCACATGCACAGACAGCTTTACTTCCCTGCCAACAGCAGCGTCTGCATTCTGAGCACAGTAACGGGCATTACGGGATCCACCCTGCCACATGGGCAGAGCATGGCGCTGGAAGAGTGGCCAGTTTGCTCTCTCATTACACCACCACTTCTCCTGCCTCCGACTCCATCCCCCCTACGGGGGCTACGAAAGAACACAACTGGGCCAAAAGGAGCACTTCTCCATAGGGGGTAAAGACACGGCTAGGCAGGCAAGCTGGCTCCCAACCCCCCACGCTCAGTGCCAAGGCCAGGCAACCTGCCCTGGAAAATAGCCAGCCCCTCTTCCAGTGCCTACACAGGTTAATACAGCCTCACATGGCCTGCAACAAGTCATCATCTTCTCACCCAGCTGCAGCCTCTCAGTTATGGACAGGCCAGTCACATGGACGACTCCTCATGGCAGCACTTCAAATTCCTTTCACTTGGGAATCTACTGTTAGATCACCCATGGAACCGGGGAGTCCTCCACACCTGCCAAGGGTTGAAGGGACAGATTCAGCTTCCTTGTGCACTCAGCCCAGAACAAAGAGGGCTAGTAAGAGGCACCTATGCCACCACGATTCTAGGATTTAGCGCAGACAACACAGACAGACATCAGGCCCTGCTCGGAAGAGCTCACCCTCTGACCCACAGCCAGGGAGGAGCCAGGAACACAGGCTCACCCACATCCGGTCGCATGTTCTCGCAGAGGACACATTGCAGAGGAGCTAATAGGCAGCCCCTAGGGCTTAGCAGGTGCAGTTCTCCCAAGGCAGTTCTAGAGTGGGGCTGGGGACTTCTCAGTCAAGGAGACTAACTGGTGGCCCCAACTGGCTCTCCCCACTTCCACCTGCCACCCAGTGCATGGAGCTCTCCAGGACTTGTACAATATAAAAACAGCCACACTGGGTCAGACCGATGGTCCGTCTATCCCAGTATCCTGTCTTCCAACAGTGGCCTCTGCCAGATGCTTGAGAGGGAATTAACAGAACAGGGCAATTACCGAGCAATCCATCCCCAGTCCCCCACTGCCGGCTTCTGGCAGTCAGAGGCTAAGGGACAACGGAGCACGGCTGCATTTCTCATAAAACCCAGAAGTCTAAGTATGGAGACCAAGTGCCATTCTCAGGGGCAGCCCCTGGGGACACCACCCACATGCGCTGCTGAATGTAACAATCAGCAGAGAGGGGAGTACTGGGAACAATTTTGTGGCTCTCTGCTCATAGCAACTGTCTGATCAGCCAATCCTTTTTCACCAGTCCCCAGCCTTTGTACACTCTGCCAGGGCAGAAGAGGCAGGAGAGGTTGTCCTGACAACCATTAATCACTGTCCTATGTGCACATGCTATTAGGTTACCTGTTCCCTACTCTGGAGCTGGAGGGGGATGGGCGCAGATGAGCCATATTGCTTTAATCCCAGGTACTTTGGGGAATGGGAAGGTCTTTGCGGCAGTAGCTTGAGCCATCCCATAGGGGCAGCTGTTCCTAGTACTCTGGGCCTGTGAGATTTCGGACCCAGATTCTTTCAGCTGCCTTGGCACAATGGTTCTGCTGCCAGCCCAGGCGTGAGCAGGACTCGGTCGCAGCGCTGAAGGCTAGGAATGGAATAAGGAGCAGTGCAGGAGAGCCCGTGAAGGAGATTCTTGTATCTTGGCTCTTGACATCTGATTCTAAAATGCTATTCAGCGCTTGATGAACTCCCTGTACCGCTCCCAAGCCCACAGGAGGCAGGGCTGCCCTGTCCCCGATCACAGACGGTCACTGAGAGTCCGGAACAGAGCTAGGATTAGAATTTGTGACCCAGCTCTGCCCTCAGTCCCCATCCCCTCACTGGGATTGCGATGCCGTTGTGCGTGTTACCGAGGAGCGCTTGGCTAAAGCTGGTATTTTCCTCTGTTCTTAGCATGACGTGTGGGACTTTCCCTGCTGGATACAAACCTCCGCTGTTATCCAGGGCTCTGCTGCTTTGACACTAAGGGACTGCAGCGAAGTCCACACAGGGACTGCTCCCTCACCTGCTCCAGCCTGCCCCCCATCAGAAATTGCCTTTGCCTCAGCACAGCTACCGCTGGGATCCGAGCATAGGGGCTGTTGCCTCTTCCCTAGCTCATCTGCAGCCATCTCCAATGCCTCCTCACCCCAACATGGGAGGACACCTTCACTAGATTTCACTATCCCTTCAGGGCCAGGAACAGGGCTGGAGAAATTACAGTAATCAGCCTGCCCAGCCAGACCCAATTAGCCTTGATTACTCACTCCCTTTCTTCTCAGACCTGCTCACCCTAGAGAGCTCCCACCACTGGGATTTTAATGTAGCAAAATGAGCCAAACAAGCGTGCCTGGCGGGCAGAGGAGCCCAAGGGAAACCCTGTACTTGCTGCAGGGGTAGAATACAAGCCCCAGCTGCCTGTCCCACCTCCTAGGAACATGCTCTAGAGTGATTCTCCATAGTCCTGCCTCACCTGTGAGCACTGGGCAGCAGCTAATCACTGGTACAGTCGTGCTCTGCACTTCCCCCTAAGGCATCTTGTGTCACCAGGCTAGGGGGCAGAATCACACTGGCTGGAGAAGGGGCTGAGGGTTCGGCTCTCTGGAACAGCAGCAGCCCATGTCCTGGCATTTCCTGATGGAGACACCCCTACAGGGAGACTCTTCCCCCACCCACCCACCCAAAAAAGTATGAACTTTCCCTGTTTCTGTCACTCACTGATCCAGCCCATCAGGCTAGGCAGTGTGTGACCCTCCACTCTAGCCATGTCCCCTGTAATCCAAAATGGGTTTGGTCCTTTCCGTCCATTCATCTGCTGGGAGCTGGGAGGTGACAGAGCAGCTTGGTGTGAAGCCTGTTTCTCTTAAGCACAGTATGTGACTAGTCTCCCTGTTTCAATGGAAAGCAACACAGGCAGGGGCAGCTGCATACACTGTGGCATCAGAGAGGAAGGCCAATGGTGCCAGTTTTGTTTCTATTGGCCCAAGGGGGGGCAGCACATCATTCCATATTAAACACACAGATATTAAGGGTTCCTGCTTAGGGATCAATACTGGATGTATCTCAAGAGGGGTTAGCACCCGAGATTAGGGAATTACTCCATTCAACCATGCTCCAAACAACCTGGAAGTTAAGCTGTGCATATTCACTGCATGAGACCCATGGGGCAGCTCAATGGCTTAACCACGCCTCCTCCTGCGGTTTCCAAGTTTCTTCCAGGACAGACTCCTTTTCCCCTTGTAACTGAGGGGCTTTGCTCAGACCTGCTGAACAGCCTAACCTTTCCCCAAATACGAGAGCTTTACAATGGATGGTGAAGCTTGAGCACTCACTGAGAGCAGCTTTCAAACTACATTCTCGCGTAAGGGTTTGAGACCTATACTGTACTGTTACATCATCTAGCAGCTAGATTCTAGCCAAGTACCAGAGCAAGCCAAACCACACATGCAGCCAATCAACAGCAGGGATTTCAAACACAGGCCAGCTGTTCACGTAGGGGAGAAAGTCACAAGCTTCTGCAGGAAATTCTCAAATCAATTTGAGAATTCTGGCCAGTCCATACACAGAGTGATGAAACTGCACAAGTTACATGCTAGAGACGACTGGCCTGGATCAGCTTCCAAGACTGTGGCTGGGGTGCCCTCTGCTGAATAATTCTGCAAAAGCTTGCTGGGACTGGCTAAACTGACACTGTCTGGCAGATCGCATATTTGGATAATGATGCCACTTTGCCAGAGAAACTGCAGAGCCGACCGTCACAGTTCAGGGCCACTGCACCTGTATTTCCCTGCTGTGTTCCAGCAAAGGCACCCACTCTTGGCTTCCAGCTCCTCAATGGTTGCCTCTCCTAGATGGAAATCCACGACTCTCCCCCTTCTGACCGGGGTATTTCCAGGCAGCACCATTCCCTGGCCTTCACTGTGTTACCCCATCAAAGACAGTCCATCTAAACAGACCTGCCTGCTCTCTCTTCAGAGACAGCTAACAGTGTAATTGGTACAGTTACAAGCACCACATAGGTCTCTCTATGCAAGCCTACTGTATTCCTAAGCAATACAGAGAAACAATAACAATAGTGAAAGAACCCACACATATGCTAATAAGCTTACCAGGGGACCCCCCCACCCCCAAATCCCAACATGGATTCTGGCAGGAGCAGTCCTCCTTTAAATCCTAACACAGGGAATTCTTTGTGTTCACAGCCTCAGCTCAGAACAAGCACACCCATAACACCTTCCGTTTTGCCCTTTATACAGGTTTGGAAACTCCAGACCAAAGACCCCTGTAGCAGGTAATTAGCATACAATGGATCCTTCTCCCCAGGCCTCATCTTCAAAAGGTTGCCTTGGAGGAGAGAATGTGCATTTCCCTCACCCCAAGGTATTTCCTACAAAATCCACTTCACACGTATTGTCCCCAGAGGGCATTAGTCTCCTCTCCCTTCTAAAGAAGTCCCCACCAATCTCACAAATAGTTGCATTTCCAATACAATATCCCCCAAAGGTACTAACCCTAAGTAGGGTTTAACTTCATTCAATAAAGTTCGTTGGGGGTGTTGTCAGCATGTCACACCGACACCCACCTTCGCTCTCTGGGAATGGAACAAGGAATTGAGGTTAGTTTAGGACCTTCTATTGCGTCTTCCTCATTTCGATCTGCCACCATACTCTCAGACAGCAATCACCCAACAAAAACACACCACTAGCCCCCAAGGAAAACCCTACGCAGAGGTTCAGGCATAGGGTTAGCCATACTGAAAATGGAGTTTAATCAAGCAAGGACCTGATTCTCATGGACATACACCGTTTGAAACAAACACTTGACCACCAAATATTGACCTGGGCTCTCCCCACTGCAGGAGAGATTAAAGCTGCCTCATCCCTAGGAAAAGAAAGGCTGCCCCGCCCCTTACATTATTCATTCCAAGCAAACCCCTGCCCAGCCTCCTACATCTCCCTCCTCAGCTCAAGCAGCCTTACAGCACACTGATAGCACAGTGCTCAGGAATGGGCTGATGCTAACACTGCTTTGAGCCAAACAGATGTAGTGTGATGGGGATATCCAGAATGTTCCATTTCCCAGCAGTTCATGTTAGATGTTCAGGAACAGCAAGACTAAAAAGGAACCTACACACTTGACTCGTATGCTGCCATTACTGTGGTTAAGTAATAGAATACGACGAGACTGGTGGTTGTTTTCTTGCAGTACAAGGTCAAGGGGACCACCTAACCACCGCCAGTGCAGAAGCCTCCAGACACTCACTCCATTGCAGCCGATGCTGTCGTATTTTTGATCAAGAAAGGGAGGGAAAAGCAATGCCCCTAAAAACTCAAGAATGCTGACAGAATTGGAAACCGCCTTTCAAACTATCTGCTGCTGCTCTTCATTTTCCTGCAGTGCCACTCACACTGGGTAGCTCACCAGCTTCCTAGCGCCCAATTCCTCCTACAGTAACTGCATGGACAGAAACCAGGACTGAAAGGGAAAACAAGAGTCTTAATCACACGGCTCAGTTCAGAGTCCTGTGGACCTTGTGCTCACTTTAACTTGGGATGTTCACGGGTGGTTTTAAAAAAAGTCAATCCCACCAAAGCAGCTCAAAGAACTGGAGCATCAGAGAAGCAACGATATTACACTGGGAGTTGTGATCTCTAATAGCTGTGTGCATGAGAGATTCTTGATATTTTCATCGAGTTGAGCTCTTCCTTACCAGGCTACAAAAGGAGAGAAGTTACTCAGGACTTCCTACACTAAAATCAGTTTATTTTTGCAGTATCTTTTAGTATAAAATACATTTTGGACCATCACGACTGTGCCTTGCACAAGAAGGGACTTACTAGAAAGTGATTCTACAAAGTGTCCTTGAAATGTATGCTCATGCGGAACAGAAAATGCAAAAGTAGGGAGAAGAAAGCACAGGGCTCAGTGTGCTTCACCAAGAGCCTCAGAGGTGCCAAATCCTCCAACCAGAGAAAGTTACAGCAGCCCTTGACGTTTCAAGTCTTCATAAGTCTTTTTATTCACCACATTCCCACTGGAATCCTCATATTCCTCCTAGAAGGGAAGCGAGAAAATTGGTAGTATCTGGGCACGGCATGAAATAAGAATGGGAGAGTGTAACAGTAACTGAGGTTTAGCTCCACCAACAGCAGCCAGTCAGCCCCTCAAACTAAAACAGACTAAGATCCCCCCTTCTGCACATCTCCACACGGGGTCTCTCAGCGGACTCCCAGAGAAGGATAAATATTGGTTTGCAATGAGGACTGAGCTGGAGCATGCTCAGTTGTTACACTGCCTGCCGCTGTCCACTCTATCACAGCTTAGCTAAACTCAGCAGGACAATGGCAAATTCTGTAATAAACTGGATTTCACACTGCATTGTACGCTCATTCTATAAACAGTCTGCTCCATCATGGTAGGTCCCCTGGGCTACAATGGAAGGGTCTTATTTACAATTTTAACAGAATGACTATGGAATCTCTCACCATTTAGATTAAAGATACCTCACTCCCCCCCCCCCCCCCCCGCCTTTCCAAACAGGAAGAGTTTGGACACTGCAGAGGAACGCTCTGAAGATGCCTAGACAGAGAGAAGGGCTGGTGTCATACTAATGAGCAATACAGTCCCAGCCAGGCATGTGCAGCTCGACACAGTTCCACCAACAGGAGCTCGGTTACAAGCGGGGGGGGGGGGGGGGGGGGTCTCCAAACATACTCCCCGGCATTCAACAGATTCCCAGGGAACTGGTACCTCTTTTGCTGGGGCTAGAGGTTATGCAGGGTAACAAGAGAGATTCAGCCAAACAGTAATGGCAACACCTGAACACCGATCCTCAGCTCACCTCTGTGTCAGGCTGCCATCTCTCCGAAGCTTTCTGCTGCTTCAGCTTTGCCCACACTGCGAATACAAAGTAACACTGGATCAGAATGCCATTTCCCTTAGTCTAGCGCTGTATGTACACTGCTGGCTCTTGAAACACACTCCCCTCAGCATCACTGGCTGACACGGATTGCACAGATTACTCAACAAGAGAAGCTGGCCATGACAGCCAGGTAGATACCCGAGCAGCAAAGAGCCTCAGACAGGGCTGATGGTTAATATAAGACACTATGCTTATCTGACATAGTGGGCTTCTTAAAAGAGTTGCACTAAATGTGCTTTAAGTTGCATCCTAAGGAGTTTGTACTGTGTGCAGCATTTCACATCTGGTGTAAAACAAGCTGCACTTCAATGTCAGCTCACCAGACCCACTGCAGACACCCCTCCCAACCCTGCAGCGCTCAGTGACACTGCAACCACTCCCCTTAGAAGCAGGAGGCAAGTCTGCCTCAAGCCAGCTGGTACGGAAGCTCTTAAGGGAAGGGAGGCCAGCAAGCTGAAGTAGCAAGTGCAAGGGAGAGAGTTTTGATTGGATGAGCTGACAAGCCAGCTTAGAGAGGAAGGGAAATAAAGGGAACCCTAGTTCAGCTGCACTGAACCAGAGCCAGAATGTTTCATGGGCGCCTGTTCCAGGGGTGTTCTCACATTTCTTGGTGGCCTCAGAGCGCAGCCGCCAACTCTTGCTGGTGGCCACTCTGACAATTTTTCCTAAAATACTTAATTAACTTTAGGAAAAACAAATAAATATGCGCCTATACATGTCCAAATCACTGTAAAGATTGGTTGGTTGATTTGCTTTGCAGATTCAATAATAAAAATAATGCACAGTTGTCTCTATTCTTACTGGACCTAAACAGAATATAAACGCAATTAAGGTGCTTTGCACATTCTTGTCTTTTTGTTGTTGTTGTTGTTGTTGTTGTGTTGCTTTTGCTTTTTGGCTGCTTTTTTTTTTTTTTTAAATAAAAGATTTGCTAGCTAATAAGCCTGCTGCAGTGAAAAGTGATATTTGTATGTTTGTTAATAATCACAGCAGACTTACTAGCTAGCTGGGAGGCTGTGAAAAGTGATATTAACAAACATACAAATTACAAATATCAATTTTCACAGCAGACTTACTGAGCTCTGGCAAGCCAGGGGAATTAAACCCTGGATAGGGAGGTGGGTAGGGAGACAGTGGGGGCCAGTGGCGATGCGGGAGGGTGGTGAGCTGAGGGCTGGCACCCGCTGCCACACAGCCAGGGCCGGAGCCTGCCACCCACCACCCCAGAGCTGTAGCCCAAAGCCCTAGCCTCACTGCCCCAGGGAAGGTGGGGAACTCACGGGCCACCTGCTTTTCTGGCATTTGTGGCTCCAGAGTGGGGCAGGGCCCAACCCCTGCTGGTGGCCCTGGGGGAGGTTTCACTGCTTCCCTCCACCCCCCCACCCACCCCCAGTCACTGCCCTGGAGGCTGTGGCCGCAAGAAAAGCCCCTGGTGGCCGCATCTGAGAAATACTGACTTAGACTATGTTTACACAGCAGCAGGTAGGTGCAACTCTCAAGTGAGTGCACTAAAATAGGAGGGTGGCTGCAGTGGCTGGGCCAAGCTAACAGATGTACGTCTATCTGAGCTGGGAAGTGCACTGCCCAGCTGCTGTATAGACACAGCCTTAACAGCAAAATTAAACTCCTCTTTCTGGGCTTTACTGCTGTGCCCAGGCAGAGATTCTATCCGACTCTCCCTTCCTACTCCAGAATTGCCAGAGCAAGAGGTGACACAGTTGGCTCACTCTTGCTTCCAGAGCGAAGACAGTCAATCTCTGCATCTCTCGGTTGTGGCCAGGCAACTTTGTGCTGGCTGCTGCCCTCAGCAGGTACGTGCCCAGAGCAGAAGCTTTGCATTCTGGCGTTGACTGAAGTACCCAAAGCCAACATCATTAAGTTATGGCCAGTTAAAATGCTAACGCTTCATGCTGGTAACAGGATTGCCCTGGCTGAATTTCATCAGGTCTTTCCCTTCTCCCTCCTCACCATGGAGACACAAAGGAAGAATTTCCTGAATTTCAACTGAGTGTAACCAGCCTCTTGATTATCTGAAGGAGATTCGTGTCCCCTAATTGCAATTGGATGATTTAGGTTCCACCATATAAAGAGTTACACCCCCCAGTGAGAACATTGCCAATGAAGAGGCATTCAGCCAGCAATCACAGCAGGCAACAGACCCACATGTGCCCAAAAGAACAGCACAGACTCAGAATAGTTCTGAATAGAGACATGCCAACATCACTTACAAGAGACTGCATCTTCAATCTGTGTGACATTAGCAAAATGAGCTGTGTTGGGAATGCCCAGGCATCTCATCCCATGAGCATGACGCCACTCCTGGAGGCAGAGCAGAAAGATCAGTATACAGGAGAGAGTTTTATATATAGCCCACAAAGTCACAGCCTCACTGTTAAAGTAAGTCAAACCTGTCTGAAAACATTAACAAATTAATGCCCAAAGGGGACTAGAACAGAAAGAAAACAAGAGGAAAAACTATTTCTATCCATATTTTCCAGTTTGTTTCCTTTGACTATATACAAGATTCTGTCAGTTTCCCTTTTATGCGGGCTTTTCACACACCAATACAAGAAAAAAAGTTTCATTAAAAAAAGGAAAATGTGATTGTAAATCCATAAAGATTAGTAATGGCAGTACTTGAAGCGACTTTTAAACTAATTTTTTTAAACTGACTACACATTTCAAGTTAATGGTGTCTAATCCGCTTATGAGAATTTCATAGTATCAAATCTTAGAACTAAGCTATGATCCTAGAGTACAACAACAACAGTTTAAAAGCAGTTTGTGATTCCACGCGGCTGGGCGCCCCCGGAGTGCAATAACAGTATTCACATACTTGGGCAAGGCTGGTTTTCAGTGGAAAGACTGTAGGGTTCGGACAAAAGTTCATTGAGAAGCAGGAGTGGGGACTCCCCTACTGTATAAAGTGCAACACACGCAGCGCTATAAACCCCTGAGCACCTTCGCACAACGTTCACTTTCATTTAAATGGCACATTCACAATCAAGGGTTCTCATCACAGGGTGCAGAAGTGCAGGGTTAAAAACATGCCTTTTTAGGGGCATTATAATTAAACCATTATTAACCCCAAGGAGAGAAGCAGCATCCAGAAATAGCATCTCACAGGTTTCAGTGTAGGATTCTCCTAGTGCTCAGAATCTCAGTACTAACACAACTAGAATCCACTTACATATATATCCCTTGAAAGACCAGTTTGCTCCTAGGTACATTTTAAAAGCTATTAAAATCTGTTACTTAGCTTTGGGTTTTATGGAACTTGTTTCCTCTATCAGCTTTGACAGAGAGCTTTACAGTAAGGTGTTTGTCAACATACTGCCAGTATCTAAAGCGGTAGCTACCAGGGCCTCAGCAACAGCTCAGGCACTGCTAGACATTGGAATCGGGGTACCTGAGGAGGGAGACCCTACAACCACCAGGGGCAAATGGCACCTGAGTGCCTCTTCAAATGGTACAGCCCTGCAGTCTCGGCACCACGCATGGGCCCACCTCCTGGGACAGGATTTAAACACGCCCTTCCGGCCCAGAGGTGACAGCTCCAATCACCAAGGCTCCATCCTTTAGTTACATATAACTAGGATTACCTCAAAATCGACTGATGGGCTAATGCCAAAGCGTTACTTACCGCGAAGTGCCGCTGGAAAGCTTTGGGCCCTCGGTAGGTGTAGTTACCGCAAATCTCACAGTTGTAGTTGATGTTCAAACCATGCAGTTTATATAACCAATAGGGGATAGGCTGAAAAACAAGCCAGGCAAAGCTTAGGTCAGATTGCAAGACAGGTGGTTTGGATGCAGTCAAAGATCTCTGCTCTGGAGTGCCTGGGGAGCCAGTCTCACCTTGCCATCCCAGCCAAGAGGCAGATTTTTAGGGTTGTAAATTATTTCATTCTCTTCATCTTCACTTTCACTCTCACTGATCTGCTCCTCCTCTTCCTCCTCTCTCTCTTCCCCTGTGCGTGCTTGTTTACGCTGCACGTTCTCATGGGTGAGATGTCTCTGTTCCTATGATGCAGGAAAGCACGCAGGCATGAAGTTATGCATGAAGCCAAAGACGGCAGCATATGTGGCAACAAACAAACAAACCAAAAAACGTGTGGGGGAAATCACAGGCGTATTCACCCTTCTTGTGTTAAATCCCCTCCACTGGCTTCATTAGTGGCTGTGCCACAACACTGCATTGATTTGTCCGCAGTCGAACAAGAGAACTCCACCCTGTTTTGCTCAGCCCAACAGTCTGAAAGGTCGCTGGGTATAATGCAGTTCTCACCAAGAGAAGATAGCGGAAAGCTTTAATTACAATCACTTCCAAGCTACTTGGCAATGGTGGCAAT
This sequence comes from Emys orbicularis, assembly GCF_028017835.1. Lineage (NCBI taxonomy): Eukaryota > Metazoa > Chordata > Testudines > Emydidae > Emys > Emys orbicularis. Next base: position 1,240,756 of record NC_088705.1, on the reverse strand, counting down.
CAGCCTTCTAAGAGTGACCACTGAAAACTGTGACAAGAACATGAAGCCGAATGAAGGCAGCACTCACAGGGGCTTGCTGTCTCTGGTGGTTAGATGTAAAATCTAAGTTCTACCACAGGGGTCGGCAACCTTTCAGAAGTGGTGTGCCAAGTCTTTATTTATTCACTCGAATTTAAGGTTTCGCGTGCCAGTAATACATTTTAACGTTTTTAGAAGTTCTCTTTCTCTAAGTCTATAATATATAACTAAACTATTGTTGTATGTAAAGTAAATAAGGTTTTTAAAATGTTTAAGAAGCTTCATTTAAAATTAAATTAAAATGCAGAGCCCCCCTGACCGGTGGCCAGGACCCGGGCAGTGTGAGTGCCGCTGAAAATCAGCTCGCGTGCCGCCTTCGGCACGCGTGCCATAGGTTGCCTATCCCTGTTCTACAAGGAGAAAAGGCTGCCCCAAGGGCACTCATGACTGTCCTGTCTGGGTTACAAAGACTCACGATTCACAAGAGAGGCAGACCCAATCCTCAGCACCATTGTTGTAGGAGATGGATTCTTAACTAGAAGCTGACAGGTTAACAAACAGGAATAAGCAATTCCAACCCCCTGCCTTAAACATCTCCAGGTTTGTACAGCACCAAACATAAAATAACCCTTCTGTACATGGTGTTTAAGAAAGGATGAGATTGAAGACATGAATGAGCTTGCAACAACTTTTGAAGGCACTGCATCTGTAAAACTCAAAAAAGGTAAAAAGTAAAAACCTTACCCCAAGAATTTCTACATACTCGTAGACCTGAGCTTCCAGGAACGCAAGGTCTTTGTTCCTCTCTGTGTCCCTGGAAATACAAAGGGGAACTTGTGAAATCCTTTTCAAGCACTGCAAATGCTGTCCATGCACCCGGTTTCTAAAGATACATTTGATTTGTAGCTACTAAGAAAGTGGGAAAACAAATATCAACCACTCCGTGTAGCCTCTGCTGCACATGTACTGATCAGTCAGGCTAGACACACTGACCAGCTCACTCAGTCATTTGGCCCCAATATGCAGAGCATCCTAATGCTCCAGGAACATCTCAGCTCTGCCATTGGGGCAATAATGAAGGAGATAACCAGCCAAGCAGAAAACTTTTAGTCTAAGCGAAGGGCCAACCTGGGTATGAAACTTTAGGGGACTCACCTTTTGCTTCCTTTTGTCTTTGGATTCTTGGCAAACAAGGAAGAATCAAGGGCTTCCAAGGATTTGCCTTTTGTGCTGAACAGCCTCTGAGCACGCTCTTCCAGAGTGCTGGGGGAAAATAGGGAAGAAGGTGAATCTAGGGTATAGGGTTATTTTTTAAGTAGATTGGTTTGTGCTCACATAATTATGTTTTTAATTACATTATAAATTAAATCATTCAGAGGTCCTGAGATTATAAGAATAAGCATCACGTTGAGGAACATGGCTTAGGCACTGCTTTTGCATCAGGCTCTTGAGGTCCTACTATTCCGCATTATGTATTAGTCCATTATGAACCTCAGACTTCAGAGCAAAGTATGTGATAAGAATTCCTTGCGATACTTTCAGCGTTGTCTTGTATAAGAATTATTACACAGATCTTTGGAAAACAAACCGACGTCCAATGCAGAAATGTGAGACAAACAGCTCAATAACTGAAACAAATCTAGCAAAAAGCCACAGCTTCTTACCCGCCGCATTTCAGACCCAAAGCCAGTAAAGCAGATTTTAATCTGTCCAGTCCCAGGGAGGCCAATTCCTGTACAATTAAAATAAACCAATGTACATGAGCATTGCTTTCAGGTGTTAACAACAATATGATCCAAGTGTGTCCATTTTAATTCATTAAAAAAAATCCAACATTACTTATGAAAGCACTAAGGTGGCTCTCTTCTACCCAGATCAATGGCATCTATGGCAGGAGCTTGCCCACAGCTACGATGGAGAAAAACGCTTCCAGGTTACTGGTATCTCCAGCGACAGAAAGCAGAGGCCACCTACACAGTGAACTTGCCATTTACAGTGGTTGTGGCCTGAGTCTCTCATTCCCACAAAGAGAATTTTGAAAAAGAACAAGGTGGACGGATCCCAACAAGATTTTCGGTATAAAGTGCTTAACACACAGAGAACATACCTCCCAAGAGGAAAAGGCTGAGAGATCCAGATGGGCTCCGGCATGGGTAAGTGCACTGCTGGTCTCTTTCTGCCAAGAAAAGCCACATAAGTTGCTAGATAGATCTGCAGGACATTACATAACATCTGAGCAGCAATACCAAAATATCCTCCCTGCTTCAAGAACAATGATATCATTAATAATGGGGAGATCTCCGCACTAAACTGAATAAATCAAATACACGGGAAACCTCCAGATAACTGGAAAGACGGACAGAAAACACACTAGCAGTAAGCTGTGTCTACTGTTTTGGGACACAACCAAGCTACACTACACTGTGACACTGTTAACCTTGATGACCATTTTACACACCACAACATTGTACCCAAGCCGTGAGAAATATATCAGCATTTCACATGTGCATAATGATTGCTCACCGGCCAACCAGGGAACGTTCCATTGTCCCACTTCTTCTCAAACTCATTCTGAATCTTCCCAAAAAGTTCATTCTGATCCAGCAGTGGCTTCACCCGATCTGTGTAATCCTGCAGGTACTCAAGAAGCATTTCAAGATACCTGGCAGAGGAAAAGCCAGCTCAGGTAATTTGGTATCAGAGTTTGCGCAAGATGAACACATTAGACATTTTTGCATCATACATACTGAACCGCATCATGGTGACACCCCTTGCCCCACAATTATACAGGGAATATTCCCACTATTTCCTTCCTTCCCAACAAATCTCTCTTCTACTGAACAAGCTCCTGGGTGTTAAGAACACCCTCTGGGTAACAGATTATTTCACCAGAAGCTTCAATCCGAATAAAACTTCATCTGTTTGACTTTTTAGATTACAGGCATGATTCACAGTTGACAAACACAGCACATACAACCTGACAGTCTCACAAACACACATGTAGGTGTAATTTAATTCCGCATCATCTGTTAGTCTTGTAAACAGCAATTCAGTAAGAGATGATTTGTCTGAAATTGAAAAGGCTCAACATTTACACAGAGAAACTTGCCTGCAAAGTGTATGGACTCAAAGAAAAAATAAAAATAAATATCATGAAATAGATGGGGGAAACAACCAGAGAGAACAACATTAGCTGGATGTTTACACTAAAATAATTAGCAATGAGTGTGGACTGTTGATACTTGGCCTTCTCTACACTACAAACATCACCATATTTCTCACATATTTAAGCATACTTGTGGCCCAAACTATTTTATTCCTGCCTTGGCAGATCCCTCCGGTACAGTCATTCCAGAGAGCCACAGATATCTACCAAGGTTAAACCATGGTTCTCTAACACAGATTATTCCAGACACACAAGCCACAGTGCACTACATTCTATCATGGGTCCCAGCCATGGTTCTGTCCATAAGTAGAGAATTTTAGCAAAGTGTTTCCAATAGTGCTACCACCACTTTAATGGCATCAGCAGGAGCCCTAATGTGGGACAAGATTTTGGTGGCTTCTAATATTTTTACCACCATGTCAGTGAACCCTAGTTACACAGCCACGTTTAACCAAGGATTCTTTGAGCATGGATAAAACATTACATTTTCATCATTAACTTGACAAATAGATGGGACAGCTCACACCTCTCAGAGCTATTGTTTCACACTCGGTTGCAAACCCTGCATTAGTTATGTTTGGGCAGTTCTCTTCACAACCATAAAAGCTAAAAGACATAGGATGCAACTTTCAAAAGTGCTCAGCATTGGCCTAAATCCTCTTCAGTTGAAGTCAATGATAAAACTCCCTTTGACTTCAAAGGAGCAGCGAGGCCAAAACTTAAAGCATTTTTGAAAATTCCAAAACACTGACAGCTTAGATCCTGCTGCACATTTCTGAGAGGGTGTGGACTCTGCAGAAAGTCCTTACTTTATGAAACATTAGAACTACATCTAAGGAGTACCCAGTAACATTCCCCCCAGTGAATTTTCATCCTGATTGTGAATGAATGTTTTTCACAAAGCAATCACTCTGTATCTGACCTCTTGGTTCTCCTCCTCAAAGAAACCTGCATAACGCCTTCAAAAGATAAGCCTGGGAGCTTAAATTCATAACTTTTCTAGACACTAAAAATCATGGACTGAATAGAGACACTGGATATATGGCTTATAGATTGTTGTAATAACCCACTAAACCCTCTCTAGCTTTCCATCTCCCTCACCAAACAACTGGAGCGGTATTAACAGGCCACTTCACTGTGAGTGATCCTTGAAATTTGTTAACTACTTATGCAAAACAATCTGTTCCATCTTGTATTTAGCTGTGATGCTAGAGTACCTTTCCCAGGCCTGAAGAAGAGCTCCGTGTGGTTCAAAAGCTTGTCTCTCACCAACAGAAGTCGGTCCAATAGAAGATATTACCTCACCCACACTGTCTCTCTAATATATTGGGACCAACATGGCTACAATAACACTGAATACAACAATGGAAGATATTGAATTGAACATGAAGAAAAAGGAAGCAAAACTTAACAGCAACATCTACTCCCTGAGCAAATGCAAGGAACCTCATCATCCCCAGAAATCTCACCATCACTTACAACTCCATATCTGCTGAATAACTCTGCAGAAGGACTTTGGAAAAACTGAGGAACCATTTACTGCACCTCAGATACTCCAGAAGGGACCCCCTCAAACAAGAATTAATCCCATGCTCCCACATACTGGAAGAAAGAAAAAGAAAAAGAAAAAAAAAAAACCCACCACAGAAAACTTACTTGAAAATCATGCAAGATACTACCAAAAACACCTGGTGGCAGCCATCCACCACAAAAACAAAAAGTGGAACCAACTACAACTCCACCAGAGAAGCAGATCACATTATGGAACTAGGCACCCAAATACCCAAAGAGAACCCGCTTCAATACAAACAAACTCCCCTCCAACTGCACACCCCTAGGTGTCTCCAATCACCCCACACTGGAACCCATACGGTGTATCATCAGTTATTACCCATACTCAATGGGGGCCACATCCTGAAAGAAATATTTCCTAAACCTCCTATTTTGGTCTTCAAACAACCCCCCAACCTCATCATCAGAAGCAAGATCACCACAGACCAGGACACACCAACTCAAAGTGGCACCAGACTCTGCCAGAATAATAGATGCAAAACGTGTAGACATATCTCCACTGCTGCAATGAGCAACACCCCCCACAACACAACTTTCAAGATCCATGGCTTCTACACGTGCCTATCTCCATGTGGTGTACCTTATCCAGTGCACTAAATGCCCCAACAACAACAATTATGTGGGTGAAACCAGACACTCACACAGAAAAATGATAAAAGACAAAAACACACCATGTCATCTGTGGGTGAACACTTTCACAAAGAGATCACTTGTAATCTGACCTCGCAGGATAGGTCCACACAGGGATAAAAGTAGCTGGCCCCAGCCAGCTGACCCAGGCCAGCCACTGGTTTTCTATACCCATGCAGACATACCCTCAGTCCTCTCCTCAAAAGAAATCTGCACAACACCTTCAAAAGACAAGCCTGGGCATTTAAATTCATAAAACTTTGCTAGACACTAAAAATCATAGACTGAATAGACACACTGGATTTATGGTTTATAACAAAAAGCCTATAATCCACTAAACTCCCCTTCACCCCAGGACTGGAGAGGCATTAGCGGGCCACTTAATGTATATTTCAAGGGACCAGTCAAGGTGAACTACTTATGCTAAACAACCTGTTCCACCTTGTACTCAAAGTGTAACAGCTAAATACATTTCCTAGACCTGAAGTCAAGCTCTGTTTATCTCAAAAGCTTGTTTCTCACCAACAGAAGTTGGTCCAATAAAAGATATTACCTCTGCCACCTTGTGTCTCAATGAGCAAACATTTGGGAGGCCGTTGTTTTAGAGTTACAGCAGTGAGATCCTGGTATAAAGACACTCAGCGTACAGACCCTCAGAACAAGAGGTAGCAAGAGACAACAGGCTCCATGCTGATATGTTACCATATTTAAATATTCTGGATACACACAGATTATCTATACTCAGCATTTAACATTGTTTCATACGCTTCACCATGCCAAATTAAAGTACCTTGGCACCCTTCCACTGAAGCATCATCATGTAACTTCTTACAGCAATGACTTAGTTAGTAACAAGAAATACTCCTACACTTTCTCCTGCAACACCAGGGGAACTATATTCCTAGTCTGCTGCAATATCACAGACACAAAGCCCTGAAACCCAGGGTTGCTTCTTCTACAGAGATGAATGAATCCTGCACTTACAGCACAGAATTGGTAATTTGTTTAAAAAATATAAAATCACGAATTTGCATAAGCTTTGCTTGAAAAGCCACAAATCAGAACTGGTTCCAGGCCTTGAATGCACATCACGGAATTTAATTCCTCCTGGACAGCCTGTCATGGATGAAGGGCCCACCTTTTATATTCCGCATTTTTTCTCTCTTTGGGAATATCGAAGAGTTGGTCAAACGTGGATAAGTATGTGATGTAATCCAGTTTCTGAAAATACAGAGGCTGGGAGTCAGATTTTACACACAAAACAACCTGATTAACAATATATCTCCAGTCACCTACAGGACCACAAGAAATGGTATCTTTCCATACCTCCATTCTGGGTTGCAGCATGCCATTTTTTCTCTCTCATGCCACCTTAGAGACCCTGGGCTATTTGGTAACAGAGGGGAAAAAAGGGCACAGCCTCTTTCAAGACCACATCAGTGGAGAGGCCTGTGAGAGCAGCTGTAGATACACCTGCACGAATGGGAGAGCCCAGGAAAGGGTCACTTAGAATTTAAAAATCCTTAACCTGCAGCCTCCAAAAAATAGGCACCCGTGTAACATGTAGGTGGAAATGAACTATTTAAAATTACCTCAGAAATGCTCGGCTCTGACCACTCAATAATAGATATTTGAGTATATCTCCTAAGCAATTATAGCCTCTTACCTCTGATGATTTTAAGTTAATGTACTTGAGGTAACAATCATGAAGATCCAAGTACCGGCCATAACCTTCTTCATCTGTGAACTCCACTAGATCTACAGAAGACACATTATGCAAAGAGCTTTATTAGAAATACTGAAGATCGGAATTACTGCAGAATATTCTCATTTCAAGTATCCCTCTTGTGTTAGAACCATCTCACGTAAGCATAGCTTGTAACTGCAGCTGAATACAAGCTATGCTTACATGAGAGGTTTCTTAGTTTATTATGTTTAGAACCTGCAGAAACATTAACTGCTCCTTTACAGTAATACACTAGATCCACCCTCAAGCGAGAGGCGCTTTCACTGCAGAACATTCCAGAGTGGATAAAATACACATATAGGCATCTGATCTGAGAGTAACTTTCAGAGGGTTATTAAGGAGAGAGATTCAGAGACATGCAAAGCCAACCAGACAACTCACTAACTAAAAACAAGCAAGCATGGCGTTTTTGCTAGATCTAAATTTAAATATGAAACCACGGACTTACTTTGTGCCTCTTCACTGGGGTTCTCTCTGGCTTTCAGCAGTTCCTCAAATTCCACTGACATCGGCACACAGATCTTCGGGAAAGATCAGACATTATAGCAAAAATACACACTCACTGCTGTGATAAAGTCCAGACCAATTAACGTGAAGTCTCATTGACAAATCTGCACTTTCCATAATTAACCTACTGTAGAAGTATTCCCACTGCCAAATCAAAGATCATCTTGTTCCAAACTTTTTGTTTCTGCCATTACATACAACACAAACCGTATTGAGATATTACTGTGTGCATTGTTCAGTTCCTGTTCAACTGCATTTAATCAGTACATATACAAAGTGCACTACATGGAGAACAGTAGATTCCCTAGCCACAGAGTGTGGAAAAGCCAAGGCGCTAGGATCTTTGTAGTTCAGTGCAGAGGCTGCAGGGACAGATATGCAGTCAACTATCAAGCAATTGCCTTGAAATTCCCCTGCATCAACTGGCACTCTGCTGTCTTTGAATTCCAGGGGTTCTCTCACCCATGACTATCCTCTCATTGATGCAGGAACAAATTATGTAGACAATTCCTAAAAATGTCTTCTTCACAGAGGGGAGGAGGACCCTCCACCCCCAAAAAACCACTCTGGCCAGCACATGGAAGGCAATGCTGAATGCCTCCCCAGCAGCAGAGGAGAACACAGCTCCTAAACAGAAAGCACAACATTCATGGGACGATTAGTGTTCTGCACATTTTCTCATTTTTGGGCTGCTCTCTCTCTTTCATGGAATGCCTCTTCTATCACAGGAACTTGGACACAGCCCCTGTTTTAAAACCACCTCTTTCCACTCACTATATTTTAATATTTTGGAATTTATCGTAAATGAAATAGGTTGAGAAGAACCAAACTGATAATGCAAAGCATCCAAGAGCACTCAATACTGTATAGATATACTCCTTGTCACTGTCCTGTGGGTCCACATACCATCTCTCCCATGATGTACAGGGGCACTTACCTCATTTGGGTGCTTCCGGTGAAATTCCTTGATCTGTTTTAGTCTATTATAGAATTCTGCAAACTCATTTGGCCCTGAAATGGCGCTGAGCTCCTCCTTCCGTAACCTGAGGGTCCAGGAGAAACAATTAAAGTCAGATTTTGAGGGTAACAGAGGGCAGGATTAGGATTGTTTATTGCAATTTGTAATATTGTAATTTGAGAGTTTCATTAATGATTCTAGTTCTGATTACACAAGGGTTCCCTAAACTATGGAAAAATCGTTACCCACCCACCAATCTCTCAACCAAAATTACACAGAGATCTCAAACTCAGATAGGTTTAGGATTTTGGGGCTCTGCTCTCCTTCCTACATTCAGGTGCATAGTCCCCAATTACTACCCTTCAAGCCTCTCAGAGTCTCCCACTCAAGTGAGGGTCCCAAGCCAAAAGAGACAACCACCCCTCCTCCCCCCGTTACAATCTACACAGGATTAAATTCAATAGCGAATCTGGGGAGTTGCTTTGACAGTATCAAGCACTGAAATATGATTCCACTGGTACATTTGCTACCATCACCACACACACTCCTTTGCAACTGTTACACGGGCTATATTTACACTACAGACCTTACAGTGGCCCAGTTGCAATGTCTCCCATGTAGCCGCTCTATGCCAACGGGAGAGAGCTCTCCCGTCAACATAATTAAACCACCCCCAATGATACCAGCGCTTTCGTCCCTAAAACTCATGTCAGTCAGGGTATGGTTTTTTCACACCCCAACCGACAAAAATTTTACCAACAAAAGTGCTAGTGTAGACATAGCCATGGAGAAATTTACTGCTGAAGTGTACTGAACCAATAACACCCTTTCTTGTCCCTTATTCTACAGAAGAAGCAACACATAGCAAGTTAAATGTGATTTGCAGGAATCTTTAACCATGGTATGAACTAGGAGTGAAACTCTGCGATCAGTATATTCAGTAGTTTTTGTTGATCCCCCCCTCTGAAAGTTCATTAAACCGACAAATGGGAGTGCAGATAACTCAGCCCTAACTGCTTCTTATTTAATGGAACATTTTAGTGGCAATTTCTTCTCTAACATGATGCTTTGGAAAGCCTACATTTATGGCACAATTATTCTTTCCCTCCCCTTCCCACCCCCACACACTTTGGATCAAATGGTATTTTGCAGCCAAATCTTAAGCCAGCAATAGCTTTATAATGACATGCTGCTCTATGGTACTGGTAAGGTTATGTCAGGACACTCATCAGAAATGTGTCATCAATGGTTTATTTCCAGCACTAGATTTTTCCTCCCAAGTTAAAATCTGGCAAGTGCAATAAAACTCCTGGAAGAAAACTTAAGTTTGCTTTTTGGGGGGGAGGGGGGGGGGAATCTCTATTTTTACAAATGCCATTGCTCTAAATGCTTCACTCTCTTTATACATGGCCTTAAGAAGTGCCATCAAGTCCCTTCTGTGGCTTTGTAAAGCATTACAGATAAGTCTTCGCTGCAATTAAAAACCCGTGACTGGCCTGTGCCAGTTGACTCAGGTTTGCAGGGCTTGGGCAAAGGGGCTGTTTAATTGCTGTGTAGACATACCCTATGTGAAGGCATTTAGCTAGCAGACCTTTCAGTTTATAAAAAGGCCAGATCAAGTCTTTTTGCAGACACTTACCCATCCTTATCATCATACAAGTCTCTCAGATTTCCACTCACTTCCATATACCCCTAAAAAACAAAAACATGTTAGTGTTATGCACGTAACTTTGCTGCAATACAGCACAACATGCAGAGAAGTTAGGAAAAACAAACTGCTTTCTTGGAAGCTTGACAAAGCTTGCTTATGTTTGAAAGGATAATCTCACAAACTTGAGCCAAACAGACCAAGAAATGAAAGAATGCTCACTGAAGAGTCATGAAACATTATAGGGAAATTTAGCAGCTGAAAGTGTTTTCAGGGAAATGTAATAACATGCTACCCAAGTCATTTCATGCTCTTCTGTGAAGTTTTGCTGTTTAATAAATTAGCTAAAATGAAAATAAATAATACTGTGATTTAAAATATACTTAAAGGCTTTTAATGCTAAAACTGATATGTAAATCCATCCAACTCATGCGCCATGTGCCCAAGTTCTGGTAAAAGGTAATGCACATGCATCAAGCATGGTGGAGAACAGACCCTATAACTTCAATGCCAGGTATCTCTGCAGAGTAAATACAGGCACTAGTAAGAGTACACTTTTTAAATTTGCAGACAGAAACAAAACTAGGCAAACTCAGCCTACGAGTTTAACTGTAAGCAATACTCCAGTAAATACTGTTATCAGCTTGCACATGTCTATCGGCTATTGCAGTGCACAAAAGCCATTTTCCTTTGACCTTGTACCCTGCAATTTTAATGTGCTACACTCATCCAGAAATATAGTTTGCGATGTATTGCTTAAGTAATCCACAACACCCCACCATCCTGTGCTCCAGCCCACAAACTTTACGGTACACAGCTGTAAGGTAAAGCAGAGGGGTGATACTCACGTCCTGCATGGTTCGGGTGCGGTGATCAGAGTTAATCTGGTCACGTAACTACAAAACACAGCAGAAAAGAGATTAGCCAGAGTTATTGTCTGAAGTTCAGTTGAGAACAGTCTCTGCTCCGCACAACTGGGGGTCGGGACCCCTCAGGGGGTTGCGAGGTTATTACATGGGGGGGGGTCACAAGCTGTCACCCTCCACCCCAAACCCCGCTTTGCCTCCAGCATTTATAATAGTATTAAATATATTAAAAAGTGTGTTTAATTTATTGGGGGGTCGGACTCAGGGACTTGCTGTGTGAAAGGGGTCGCCAGGGAGACTCGGTCCGTGGGACAAACGCCGCTGTTGGGACATCACAACAGGGCTTATTCTGCCCGCTTCACCCCGCATCGCGCTGGGACGGGAAGCGGCTTCCCATGGAACAGGGCCCAGGAACTGGGGCCCACGAGCCCGGAAGCCGCGCTGCGGGGGGGGGGGGGCTGCCCGGTGCCTGGCGGGGGCGTCCCGTCGCTCCAGGCTCGCCCCCAGGCTAGTCACTGCCCCCCGGGCGCGCTGGGGGTCCCGGCACCGCCCCGCCCAGTCCCGGCCCGCGCCGCACCGTGGATTTCTTAATCAGCATCTCCTTGGCCATCACGTCCATGAGCCGCTCCCGCTCCTCATGGTAGCGCCGCTGCTGCTCCAGGATCGTCTCCATCTTCCCCGCGCGCCCGCCAGCCGGAACCCTCCCTCCCGGTGCTCGGCCCGACCGGAAACCCTCCCTCCCAGTGCTCCCCCTTCACCGGCCCGACCGGAAACCCTCCCTCCCAGTGTTCGGCCCGACCGGAAACCATCCCTCCCAGTGCTCCCACTCACCGGCCCGACCGGAAACCCTCCCTCCCAGTGTTCGGCCCGACCGGAACCCCCCCACCCAGTGCTCCCCCTCACCGGCCCGACCGGAAATCTCCGCTGGCACCATGATTCCTCCGTGAAACGGGTTGCTGGAGCTCCAGGAGAAGCGGTGCAGATGCTCCGGCCCAGCCCCGCTGCCGGCTCCTTGGAGCGGGTCAGCCGGGGTCACCCTGACATTCAGGCAGCGCCTGGGGATCCGTAGTGACCCCCCCCCCCCGCGCGCTCTGCCGTCCTGGTCCCAGAGATCAGAGCGGGGCGTGTCTGTGCCCTTGGATGTGTGAACCCTGTGCACTGCGTGTGTGCCAGGCGTGCCCCGTGTGTGAACCCTGTGCACTGTGTGTGCCAGGCGTGCCCCGTGTGTGAACCCTGTGCACTGCGTGTGTGCCAGGCGTGCCCCGTGTGTGAACCCTGTGCACTGTGTGTGTGAACCCTGTGCACTGTGTGTGCCAGGCGTGCCCCGTGTGTGAACCCTGTGCACTGTGTGTGTGAACCCTGTGCACTGTGTGTGCCAGGCGTGCCCCGTGTGTGAACCCTGTGCACTGTGTGTGTGAACCCTGTGCACTGTGTGTGCCAGGCGTGCCCCGTGTGTGAACCCTGTGCACTGTGTGTGTGCCAGGCGTGCCCCGTGTGTGAACCCTGTCCACTGTGTGTGCCAGGCATGCCCCGTGTGTGAACTCTGTGCACTGTGTGTGTGCCAGGCGTGCCCCGTGTGTGAACCCTGTGCACTGTGTGTGTGCCAGGCGTGTCCCGTGTGTGTGAACCCTGTGCACTCTGTGTGTGAACCCTATGCACTCTGTGTGTGTGCCAGGTGTGCCCCATGTGTGAACCCTGTGCACTCTGTGTGTGCCTGGCGTGCCCCATGTGTGAACCCTGTGCACTCTGTGTGTGCCAGGCATGCCCCGTGCGTGAACCCTGTGCATTCTGTGTGTGTGTGCCAGGCATGCCCCGTGTGTGAACCCTGTGCACTCTGTGTATGCCAGGCATGCCCCATGTGTGTGAACCCTGTGCACTCTGTGTGTGTGCCAGGCATGCCCCATGTACCCCATATGCCCGGTGTCTGTGCACCCCCAGTGGGTGTGTGTCTGTGCCCTTGTGCACTCTGTGTGCGCAGCATACAGCCGTCAGCACTAGCCCATCCCTTCGCTGCAGGCCGGAGCCCCCTCTCGCAGTTTAATGAGTGTGGTGATAGTTCCAGGGTCACTAAAGCTTTGTGCACGTGACCATCTCGACTTTCATTACAAACAAATAAGCTTCTAGCCCTCCAGACCATGGAGAAAACATGGCCTGAGCTTGGCCTGAAGGCTCAGAAGCCAAATAAATACGTCCCACGCTCACACACACAAAGTGTTTGCTTTAAATCTCATGATGTTTCAGCCAATCTCAATTGCATGATTATTTGGCCCTGACTCATGACTTTTGAACACTTGGAGTTGGCAGTGCTGTAAAAGGGAGAGCCCAGGGGCCGAGTCTGGCACAGCATCTGTCATATGGACCCCACGCTCCGGGGTGCTCTATCCTTCTTCCTCTCGTCTCCAGGTCCAATGTGTGCAGAACAGCACAAAGGAAGCCTTTTGCAATGCACAACAATGAATTCTGGTGGATGACAAAACCCATGACCTGCGGTACGTATGACTGAGCACCATCTGCTGGCACTGTGTCTGTTCACTAAGTGCCTGCACACATAAAAGTCAAGAGCTTTCTCGTAATGTGACATAGCCCAGATTTGTTGATCGTGGGCGCACTGCAAGCCCTCTGCCTGAGCTAGCACTGATGGAAAGCCCAGGGTGCCATTTTTATCTGGTGGATAGTGCAGAGGAGGTACTCCTGGGGAAATTCTGTGCCAAAAAAATTAAAATTCTGCAACAAAAATTCTGCGCATTACATTTTAAAATTCTGCATATTTTATTTGTCAAAATAACATAATATAATCACACCAGTTTCAGTTATTTTTGGTCATTTATTTCAAATTACCTGTCAGCAAGTATGTCTGTAACAATACAGATAACAAAAGATTCAGAAAATGTTTTTTGACAAATAGATTTCTTACTAGGCATATTAATATAGAACTCTGAGTAATACTTTATTTAAACTACAATACAAAACCATATTTCCCACATACCCCAGAAGCAGTGCAAAGGCTGGGGGGAGTCAGGGGTAATGGAGGAGCTGAGGGAGAGGGAAATAATTGCTGGGAAGGAGCCTGGTGTGGAGGGTTGTTGGGTATGGGTGGGAAAATTATGGAACAGGTCTTTTTGGGGAGGGGGGGTGAGGAGGGACTGTTAGGGAGCTTCCCCCATGCAAACCCTGGCTGACCCCTAGCCTCTCCCATTCAGTCAGGCACACGTTCTCCACCCGCACTCAGACACCCACTCTCCATATCCCCCTGTGCCCCTGCACCCCCTATCCCCCCCACTCAGCCACCCCCTGTCCCTATGTGGCCCTGCACCCCCTCCCCCATCACCATGTGGCCCTGTGCCTCCACTCCCGTTCAGCCCCTGCCCCAGTCTGTCCTCCCCCACTAGCCCTTATGAGTAGGGTGACCCAACAGCAAATGTGAAAAATCGGGACGGGGGTGGGGGTAATAGGAGCCTATATAAAAAAAAGACCCCAAAATCGGGACTGTTCCCATAAAATCGGGACATCTGTTCACCCTACTTATGAGCCCCTGTCTGACCCCCCAGCACCCCATGCGTCTGTCTCCCCATAGCCCCTGTCTCCCGACCTGGCTGGGAGCAGCTGCTGTTTTCTGTCGCCACCGTGCCCTCTGGTGGGCAAAAAGCGGAACTGCAGCAACTTTTCAGCAGAAGCTTTTTTCTGCATAAAATTTTTTAAAAATGTGCGGCTAATTAATTATGCACGCGCAGAATTCCCCAGGAGTAAGGGGGGGGGGACAAAGATGTATTGATCACATGACTGGTGATGGATGACATCTAGGAGGAAAGAGAAGTGCTGGTGCTTTGGTAAGTTTCAGTTTTGCGTCTCCTACAGTCTTGTGTTTGTAAAGGTGTCAGGGACCCCCAGAGCTTTGGACAGGCACCCTTGGTGTGAGGGTTCTTACAGACCGGTGTGTAACTTAATGACTCCGTTAATACTGTATTATTTATTAATTTGTAGGGCCCCATTGGAGTGGAGAGGGTTACAGACACAGAGTCCCTGCCCGGAACAGCTTACAATCTAAGTATGAGAGACAAGGGATGGATACAACGTTGGGGGGGGGGGGGGAGGAGGAGGGGAGGGGAGAAGACTCAATGAATTGGTACTGGTCAGCATGAAAAGCAGCAGTCACAGTGCACCAGCTACCTAGCCACTGTTGTTTTTTCGTAGGCATTATAGCACAGAGCAGTTTTAAGGAAGGATTTGAAGGTGCACGCTGAGTCAATGTTTCGGATGCTTTCAAAGCTCCTCCCATGCACGGGGGTGTGTGGAATGTCATAAAAAGCAAACGAGCCTGTTTGAAAACATAACAAATGGGCCATGAAGTCTGCAAAGCATTGTCAGGAATCACCATCTCACTAGCATATAAGACATGACAGTTCAGGCAAGGGATAGACCAGATAGGGCCTTAAAACTAAAGACAGGTAGTTTGCATTTAATGCAGTGAAAAAAGGCAAGTCAGGGGAGGCTGAATATTGGTGCAAGACAGTCAAAGCAACGAGCCAGGAAAATAATCTTTGCAGCAGCATTTTGAATGGAAACTTGAAGTTGACTAACGTCACTGTGAAATGGGTGAGAAATATTCCAGTTATAATCCACAATACTAAGCATTGCTTTCCTGACCGCAGAAGCAGGAAGCTGCCTGTTTACCTTGGAGACGTAGCTAGCAGGGCACATGCTCAGGTCTCCCAGACCATTCACTGGAAGGGAACGTTGTAGGCTCTTCAGCTGGTGGAACACTGGGCGGGGGACAAAGCAAGGTCTGGTTTGCCTCCGGCAGATGGCAGGCGTAAGCCTTTCTGGAGAACAGCTTGTGCACGGTCTCTCTCCCCTAAAGGTGGAACTAGCTGCTGCTCTCATCAGATAAGTCAGTGGTTCTCAAACTTTTCTTTTCACAGACCACTTGAAAATTGCTGAGGGTCTCAGCGGACCACTTAATGATCTTTCCAAATGTTGTTTGTACCGTTAGCTAACTATTGTAAAGTGTTTTGGATAAAAGCGCTATATAAAAAACACTTAATAATTAATTTTTTTTGTTCTACAAATAAAAGCACACAACTCATATTTTAATATCAGTAGTCTTACCTTTCTAATGCGATGGATGTGCCCTCTCTCCCCCCGCTGCGGCAGCCCCCAAGCTGTGGCTGGGAAGGAGGGGGTCTCTCCCTCTCTCCCCCACCGTGGCAGCCCCCAAGCTGGGGCTGCGAAGGGTGGGGGTCTCTCCCCTGCCACAGCAGCCACAGAGCTGAGGCTAGGAGGGCCGTCTCCCCGGAAGCCGCAGCCCTGGAGCTGGGGAAAGTCGCCTCTTTCTCTGGCCGCCGCAGTCCTGCACATCCCAAATTCCCACTGCCCCCTCCTACCTATCCCTTATTCCCCCCAAGGCCACCACCTCACCTTACATGTGCATCTTCTCCAGGGTCCAGGCACCTAATTACTGGAGCCTCGCCTGTGTGGCTCCACTAATTAGGTGGGTGGCCCTTCATTCTCTCGTGTGCGGCCGCCCAGGTGCACACCTTCGAGGGAACTATCCGCGGACCCCCTGAATGGAGCTCACGGACCACTGGGGGTCCATGGACCACAGTTTGAGAACCTCTGAGATAAGTTTTGATTCTCTTAGTGTGAGGGCAGCGTTGGCTCCGCTGTCTGATTTAGACCTAGTGCCTGAACAAACCAGGACTGGATTTAGTCTTCCCCGTCTCCTGTGAGGGAGCATGGGATCATTATCCACCTTACACAGCTGGGGAAGCAAAGGCCCGAGCGGGGCAGTGACTTTCCCGAGGGTCACACAGGGAGTCGAGCCCACGTCCCAGGCCAGTGCCTTATTCACAACACTAGGCCCTGCCTCACAGAGGTCCCAGGTTTGATTCTTTTCCATAGCAGTGACAACTGGATGGGCCGTTCTGGGGCCCCAGACCATGGAAGGGGGGGAATGGGGAGCCCAGAGTCCTCTT
Source organism: Emys orbicularis (assembly GCF_028017835.1). Lineage (NCBI taxonomy): Eukaryota > Metazoa > Chordata > Testudines > Emydidae > Emys > Emys orbicularis. Next base: position 1,223,672 of record NC_088705.1, on the reverse strand, counting down.
CTGCATGGTGATACCCCAGATGGAGGCTTTTACACCCATCAACTGCACTATCAGTGCCCCAGCTAGCCAGCTTGAAACCCTCACTCCCAGCTGGTCATTGCCCTGGTGCATGCAGCCTCTATCCACCTCCCAGCGGCCTTAGCTGAATGAGCTCATCCTACTGCACATGGTCGAGGTCCAGCAGCAGGGGGGGGCCTGCTTTGCCAATTGTCCCATTGGATAGAAAACGGTGAATTTCTGCCAGGAAAAGCCCTGAGTCCCAGAGCAAACCTCTCTTTGCTTTGGCTGCGCAGAGCAGCTGCCCTCAAACCCTCAATTTGTTGTTCCCCTTCATGGCCAGGCTTTCCCCTTTAACCATTTCCCATGGTGCAGTGGGGAACTAACCAGTGACTACTCTGCTGCGCCCCGAGTTACTGGGCCCCCAGGGTACCCCACAGCGGGAGGGCCTTGGCCTGGGTCCTGAGCAGGCAGGTGTGTGTCAGAGCCTGCCTGGCGCTCGGTGCAGGGCCTTCTGCTGCTGGCTCAGACATGGAAAAGTGTTACCTGGTGACAAACATTTCAAAATACATGTTAGCGCCTCCTAAAGTGCAGGGAGGGGGAGCCCCCGTATCAATTTTATGGGGCCATTTGCCTGGGCGCCTTACCTTAAATTGTGCTCAAATCTTTGCAGTCACCTGGAAGCTCTATTTAAGGAGAAATAGCCAGGCTCAGTTTGATACATGGCCTTGGATGGGGGAGGGAGAGGGGGTGGGGACAGCTCTGCATGCCTGGGTTTGCCAGGGCCTCTCTGCTGGGGGAGGAGGGTGCTGAAGGACACGGAGGTTTGTGGTTTTTCAGCGTTATATTTGTATGGGGCCCTGGCATGTCTCTTGGGCCCCATCCTTCTCCCCAGGCAGAGAGGTGCTTGCTTCCTCTCTTGCGCTTTGGACGGGTTCAGTACCAAGGCTGCTGAGCTCCAGCGTGTCGCGCTCACACTTGCAGCAGCACGGAGGGGTTTCAGCAATGCAGTGGAGTCAAAGCCCTCCGGATGGCTGCCGTCCAAGCCACCTCCAGCCCTGTTCTACTGGTTCTCTCCCCACGATTGACCATATATGGTGGCGTAGGCTGCAGGGAGATGCTGCCAGCTGGATTTAGGATCAGGGCTGACCCCAGCGTCGGAGGCACAATGACCTTTCTCAAGAAACAAAGGCGAAGAGGAAAAGGGCAAAGTTAAGGGAAGAGAGACTCATCAAATCCTGCACGTGCCTGAGCGAGAGCGCGGCCTCAGGAGATCCAGTGAGCTGGAGGGGGCGGGGGTTTGGGGTTGGGGAGGAAGGAAGGTGTGGGGAGAAGAGAATGGAGGAGGGGAAAACAAAAAAAAATCCTATTCCTAACCCAGACAAATCAGCTAGGCTGCTGTCTCTGCTAGTAGAATGTGCCTGGCCCATGAATGCATACAAGCGACGTGCGGTCTGAAAGAACCCTGGGATCTCACAGACAAAGTTGCCCCTACCCCCTGCTCCCCACACACGTACCCCAGTTCTCCTCCCACGTGCACAGTTCTGCCAGCACTCCTCCCCACACCCTCCAACCCAAACCAGCTATTCCACCAACACCCCCGCTGTCTGCAGCGTGGAACTGCAGAGTGCTAGCAGTAAGATGAGGGAACACATGGAAATACACCAGGGTTTTTAATTACTCAAATCAATTTTATCCTAAACTAATTGGAAGTAAAGTAAACGTCCCGCGTGCTTCAGGGCCCGTTGGGAAAGCAGGGGCTGTGCACCCAGCGTCTGTGCCGGGCTGGCGCAGCTTTGCCTCCTGGTGGTGTGCAGCATTCCTTGAGGCTTTGCCTGTGGCTGGGTTGGCACCGTGAGCCCCTGGCCCATGCAGGCAGCCAGGGCAGGATCACGTAGCAGTTAGGGATTAGCAGTAACAGGCTGCTCTTATCGTATGTTGCTTGTAAGAATTCTGGGCAGTAGAGAGCAGAGCTAACAGACATGCCCCAGGCACCATAGCTCAGGCAGCAGGCCAGGCTCAGGGCCCAGCTGCAGTTGGTATCTATGACAGTCCAGGGTGCAATCCTGACCAGTGAGGGGCTGTGTCAGCACCTGCCCTGCACCCTGGCTTGCCTCACAATGCTTTGCTGCTGTGCTCCCAACCTGGGCTGCTCTCAGACAGCAGGCAGGGCCCACCCTGGTCAAGCACCTCTGATCCCAGCAGCCTGTCAGCAACCAGCCACACTCTGGCTTCCAGCAGCCTTGGAGGCCGAGCCCACCACACTCCCTGTCCTGGATTTTTCTCCCAAAAGGTGTGTTCTGCACTGTCCAGCCAGGTCAGTTGACCCTCTAAGGGGGTCAAGATACAACAATGTGCCACATTAAATGGAGTTACCCACACAGTTCACAACACTGGATTAGTTCTGATTAAAGAATAAAACATGTTTATTGAACTACAAAGAGAGATTTTCAGTGAGCACAAGTAGTAAGGAATTAAAGTCAGCAATGATTACAAGAAAAATAATGATACAACACTTCCTAGTACTAAACTTACCTTCAACTTGGGTCAAGGTAAAATTCTTACCACAGGTTTTCATTGTTGACCAAGTGTCAGGTCAGGTTCTGCTCCCAAGGTTCAACAAATGTTCTCTTTTGTCCTCTTAGGTGAAAGACAGAGATGGACAAGGAGAGAGAACTTGGGGTGGTTTTGACCCTTGATTTTATAGTTCAGTCACCCTTTGAAAAGCATTTTCCTGAGCGTGACCCCTAGTTAAAATTCTTTCCAGCGGAGAGTAAGGGGGAATGGAGTGTGGCGGAGGAAGGGGGCTTCATGTTTCTTTTCACCTGTGTATGTAGAAATGCAGATTTTCTTTGTTGTCTTTCTTCCCCCTCTTGCTGTCCAAGGACTCTGTATACAGCTTATATGCAAATAGAGGTGAACACATCCCATTGTTTAAGACAGGCCTGCTTGACCAGTTCTACCTAATTGGGGCTATGTGAGTTTGAACACATGGCTTTAACATCATAGGGTGTGTGTGTGGATTTCATAACTTTACACATAATGTTGCTACATACAGGTCACCGTATTACTGACCAGTGAGTTATTAGTTTTCAGATATGCTGCACAAGGCAGATTTTGTACAAAGATTATTACAACGGTGGGTAGGGTGTGAATATAGGGCTGCATTCAGTCACAGGAGCACTGCTGTGTAGCTTTTAAAATCAGCTCCTGCTCTTGGATGTACTTGAAAGGCAAGTGCTGGGGCCAGAGAGGGGATGAAATGTCCAGGCCTTGCACTTTGTGTTGTCATTTACAGCTGTGTTGAGAGATTACAATGCAGGGTCAGGTATGTCCCTTCCAGGGCAAATCTACAAATCCATGGACTGTGTGCACCGCGAAGACTCTGTTACATGTATTTATATAAATGTATCATATGACATTGCAACCATACTGTTCTTTTAAAGTCAAGCACTCAGACTTCCAGAAATGCTAGCGTTAAGATTGGCTGTATACTTAATTTGGCCTCCTTGTGCATATGCACCATGATCTAGACTAACTATGGAATCATACGCACTTTTTCCACAGGACCTGCTTCAGGGTGGTTATTCAATATTTCTTTCCTCATTCAGATTTTGGTCCCCCACAGTATTTAATGCACACATCCAAGCCCTGTGCTGAATACAAAATGATTTATTTCTTCCTGGCCATTGCTGACTGCTTCATAAACGTTAACAAATGTATCTTTACCGCACCCTATGAGCTGCTGACGGGATGTTAATATCGCCATTTTACAGCTCAGGAACTGAGACAGTCAGAGATTTGCCACCAAATTGTCAGAAGCCGTCACTACTTTTGGGTGCCTCGCTTGACCCCGCCAGGGCCTGACTTTTCAGAGTACTGGCGTGATCTAGCACGTTATAAAGTCAATGCACCGCGGCTCCCATGGACCTCAGTTGCAGCTGAGTGTTCAGCAAATCTGGCCCCACATGTCTTGCACTGGGCGCCCAGAGAATGGGGGACGCACAATTAGTGACCATCTGTGAAAAATGTGATTGCAGAGACGTGGGGCAGGGGACACCTGAGGCCCTTGCAGTGGGGTAGAACCTCCCCCTCCGGCACACCATGGGATTGTCACCTCCCAATTGCTGTAGCAAAGACCAACACAAATGCTCAGTATTTGGCACCCAGGCCAACCCCAGGGCCACTGTCGCCTCTGGCAGGGCTGGAGTGAGGCCCCGGGGAGGCAGGGCCTTCGCTCTCTGTACAGTGTGGGAACCCTGGGAGTCCCAGAGATCCCTCCCGGCTCATCACTGAGCTCAGACCCTCGCCCTCAGCAGGCAAGAGCTCTGCCCAGGAGCAGGGAGACCATGGGCTGGTGGCCTGTGCCGACGTCCCAGTGTTGTGCTGGCCCCAGGGAAGGCTGTGCCCCGCTATGCAGTAAGACGCAGGAGAGCTTGGCTGCGTTTCTGCCCTTTGAATGGTGCCAGACTCTCCCTTGGCACTGGGAGCACGGGACTAGGGAAAGAGCTTTAGCCAGGGACTGTTTAAAATGCCGCTGGGTGCAGGTACCTTGGCCCTCCCGGGTTTCGGCGAACCCAGCGCAGGGGGCCTGAGGTGCATGATGCTCTTTCCCTCTGAGCACATGTGGCTGCTGCACTCCCTGAGCACAAAGGTACCTCTACACGGGGATAGAAACGGGGGTCTGGGCCGGTTGGCTCCGGCTCGTGGGGCTCAGGAGCAGGGGCTGGTTCACTGCTGTGCAGAGGTTCGGGCTCAGGCTGGAGCCCGGGCTCTAGGAGCCTGCAAGGTAGGAGTGTCCCAGAACTTGGGCTGCAACTTGAGCCTCAGCATCTACACTGCAGTGAAACAGCCCCTGCTCGAGTCAGCTGGCAAAGGCCAGCCCTGGGGTTTTAATTGCAGTGTAGACACACCCGGAGTGATCGGGGTGACAGCTCTGACCTCTGGTCACGGCTGTAGCTTTTGATCCCTGGGGAGTTGCAATTCTTTGATTAACTACTGACTGTTAAATACAAAAACATGGAAAATCAACCCAGCAACCCCACCCCAACAACTGCCCCACCGGTTGACAAAGGCTGACTGTGCTTTGGCCCCGTAACTTCTTTTGGAGGTCCTTTCCCTAGGTGCTGCAGCTGGCATGTTCCATTTTCACTTAGGTTTTAATTAGCTTCCTCCAATCCAGCACTACTGCTTTGCCCAAAAGCCAAGCAGGGAGCAGGCCAGGACTTCCCTCAGAGAAAGCAAAGCCATAATTAAACTTTAACTTGCTAATAAATGATTCATTTGTGCTACCATGTATATTACATGACTGAGCTAAATGAAAGTTTATAAAAGCAACCACCACCAAAAATCAAGGATAATTACAGCAATCAAAATGTGCTCCTGCCTTGAGACTAACCAATTCAGTTGAGAAGGAATGATATGGAAAGGAAGAAGATTGTCCAATTATCCTCCAAGCATGCTCATACACCCTCTGAATATGGCAGTTCTTCCACGCAAGCGCCTACCTAAAAATAAACACTGAGATAAGCTCCTGCACTTACTGTTCCTCAACTTCCCTCCAGCATGATGCTGCACCCCAGAAAAGGGGAAGCACTGGAATTCGGGGACCTCCCACCCACTCGTTTGCCCCTTTTATTTCAGGCTTTTGGCATTAGAGGGGGCTCGGTTTCAGCATCGAACACGATGGAACGTGTCAATAGACCATAACCAAGCCCCTGCTTGTCACCCTGACCCATAAGGTGGGAGTGAATCTCACTCACCGGCAGGAGCATGGAAACAGGCATTGGGCCAGTACATGAGCAGCTTGTGGAATTCCCTGCACGCAGAGATCACTCCGATACAGCAGCTGGGCTTTCACAAGGACTGACTTTTATGGCCAACAACATTTGTGGCTATGCATTACAATAAGAGCAAACCAGTCTCGGGTGTCAAAGCCCAGGCCTGCACACATGTCCAAGGGAATCGAGCTCGAGGGGGTGCTTGTCCCCTGAAATGCCCCAGAACAGCACTGCCCCACATCCCCACAAACCCTGGCCAGAAACAGCCTGAGAGTCCCCGAGAGCTGGGCTGTCTGGACAGCGACTAACTGGCCTCGTGGCCCTGGCTGCTGTGCTGTGAGGGTAACTGATCAGTTCCTTCCTGACAGAGCCACAAAGGTAGCTGCAAGCTGGTGTGATCGCTGCTTGTCAGCACATTGAGGAAATGGGCTTGGGCATACGATGATGTGGCTTATCAGCCCCTCTCTCAAGTGCCAGCTTGTGCTCCAGAATCTCAGCTTGCCGTAAGAAATTCTGAGACAACCTGAGAAACATGAACCAAGCGTGAGCGATGCCTGCCCGAGTCTGCACCGATCCTGAAACAAGCGCTCTGCAGTGTGAACTGCCCCATTCATCTCAGGCAGAAGTTAATCGGCTCTGGGCATCTGAGTTGTTTCACTGTCCTCATTAACAGCGATTTAACTGCTTGTGTAAGAAGGGCACAAGAGGTCACAGAGCTGCACAGGTCACTGAGTGGCGCGGCACATTTTGGTGCCACAAGTCACTGACATAAGGCAGCTTCAGACCAATGTGAAACTCCTCCCAGCACTAGGTCCCTGGTGCTGCACAGGGCCAGCTGTGGGCTGCAGTCCTAGCAGCAGAGGGGCCTTTGGGGGGCACGTGCCCTGCTCCAGAGAGTCACCCCCAGCAGGGGGTGAGGATGAGCTTTGACTGTCTCCGGTGCCGAAGGGCCTGTCTGGTCGTGTCAAATTTGGAAGGAGAGTTCACAAGTCCAACAATGAATCATTTCAGACTCTGTTCTCCTCTCTCATCCCTGGCAGAGAGTGCTGGGGAGTGGGTGGAGCAGGCAGCAGGTCAGCCTGACCACTCTGCCCCCGGACAATGTGCAGAGCATGGGCTATGCTGGGTGGGGAATGGAACTGAGCATCTGGCCAGGGGTTCACTCGGACTTCAATGCCACAGCTGGGAATTGGGGTCCTGCTTCTCTGGGGGGGGGGGGGGTTCCCTCCTCCCCCTTCTCTCTCCTACAAACATTTCCACAATCAGCACCAGATCCTGAACCACAGCAAATGCTGGCAGTTTGACAGCTTTCAATGCATTAAACACCAAGGTCCCTCCAGTCAAAGAGAGGCAAAACCCCAAGCCACCCACCCAGGCCCCACATGGCCAAAGTGACCTGCCAGGGACCTGCAGCGGGGCAGTGTGGAACAGCAGGGCACCCACCCAGAGGAATGGCTACAGGGCACAGCAGCAAAGGTGGCAGCATGACCCACGGACCATTTGGGTCATTGGCCTAATGAGCCAGACAGACTAGGCCCAGCCCTCTGACCCAGCTCCTGGCCGCGCCTCCCCAGGGAACCCAGCGTTTTTGACACAGGCCAGCAGAGGAAGCCAGTTCTGAAGTGTGGCCTCTTGCCTCCGTTTTATCCCTGGGGAGCATCTCGCGACCTGGCTGGGCGCTGAGCACCCACAGCTCCCATGTCGGCTGGAGCTCACGCCAGCACACCTTGGCGAGACGCGAACACGCAGCGCAAACCAATCCACGTGACGTCAGGGACGGGGAGATGTGAGCAGTGTTTGCCCAACCCCGAGGAGGCAGCAGGGTCATCGACTGAGTAACCCGCTGCAAAGCCAGCAGCCCCTCTGCTGCCCCAGGAGCTGGCCATCAGTCAGGGTCTGCGGCCGGAAGGGGCCCAGTCTAACCCCTGTATAGCGCAGGCCTCCAGCGCCACCAGCCCCTGCGCACTGAACCAGCAGCCGAGACGGCACCATCGTGCCACAGGCAGGAGAGGGGGAACCAGGCAAGGGCAGGGGCCTGATGAAGTGAGCTATGCCCAGCTGAGCTGCAAGGGACCCACAGCCCATGCTGCAGAGGAGCACTTTGCCGTGAGGGCCTCTTGCTGCACGTACCCTCCACACACGGTAGTTACCCAGCGGCTGCCAAGCCCCCTGGCGGGGTGAAGCACCGTGGTAGTGGTACCAAGGTTTCTGCAGCTCCCCCTTGAACTTCCCACCCCCAGCCCCGACGTGAGTGACACCAGCTCCCCCAGCCCCGTGGATGCTGCTTGTGCTCCAACAGGGAGCGTCTGTCCACCCAGCGCGAGCTGCCTCAGCCTGGCCCTCACCGCCGGGCTGTGTGCTGGGTCTCGCAGTCTGGGTGCAGAGGACCTTTATAACTGCTGCCGGGTCTCGGTGCTTCACAGATACAGGGCTGCTGCCCCGGCTGAGCATTCGACTCTCCTGCTCCTCTCCGGCGCAGACAGCTGTCTCAGGCCCTGTCCTGGAGTCATTCACAGGGGGTCCCTGCTCCACACCAGCACTGCACACAAAGCCCTTTGTCTCTGCACACGGCCTCTCCGCAGGAATGCTCCTGCCCACCAGCCCCAGCGTTGGGGCTTTTCCAGCTCCTGTATTTCTCCTTCATGGCAGACGCGCGCTTTGGGCTGACCCCGATGCAGGCCCCAGGTCAGCATCTCTCCGCTGCCCTGACAGGGCCTGGGGCTAGTTTCCCCGGAGAGCGGCTGCAGAGAAGGGGCATGTGAAGTGCTGGGGCTTCCCTGGGCCACTTTTTCACCCCAGACTGTGAGACTCTTTCAGGCTCCTGCAGGATCAATGTTACTGGATCTGCCCCCTGCCCTGTGGCCCCAGAGCCAGCCTGCCCTGCTCCCCCCACTCCCCCATTTCCGCAGCTTGGCTCTTCAGCCAGTGAATGTTTCATCTCCTCACCCACCCCCTTGCCCACTAGGGAGCTCCAGGCTCTGCCCCCTTCCCTCCCCCAGCTGTGCCCCCCATTGTTAGCCTGCACTTTAATGATATTTTCATGACTGTTTTAGACCCTCTCTGGGAGTCGTGGGGGACGAATGTGCATTACATCATCCCCCTTCCCTCCCAGTAAATCAGGCACTGGGCTGTGCGTATCCATGACCCATTCATGACAGGGATAAAATCCAGATGTTCCAGCCCTACGTGCAGCTGGGTCATTTCCTTTTTTGGCTAAGAACGGGAGGCTCTTAAACTCAACTGAAAGAGGAGCCTGGGGGCCCGTTTGTAAAGAAATCTTTTGCGGTTAATCGCTGGAAACGGCTCTTCAGAAAACATGGGCTTGCAGAGCTCCTGCCAGAGGACAGGCTCCCTCAGGAAACCTCTGCAGCCAGAGGTGTCTGCTCATAGTTTGAGGTCTAGCAGCAAAACCAGAGCTCAGGTCCCAGCACAACGGCAGCAACAGAATCAGAATGGAAGGAAGAGTTTTGCCGCCCGCCAGAGCGAACGTTTGTAGGAGCCTCTGAGCGAGGCAGGCCTGCGAGTGCGCAGAGCCAGCACTGAGGTCACAGAGAGACTCGCAGGCTGCGTCTTTCATCCCTGGCTTCCCCTCGCACAGCAATCTGGAGAGCTGGTAGCGCAGCTCCGGGGGAAGTGGAGGGGGAATGCTGGGGAGGCCGGGGGCCAGGCGAAGGCCCAGAGGAAGTCACGATGGCTGTTAGTAAATGTAAAGGAATCTGTGGAAAAGAGTTTCAGATGTTAGGGGAATAAATGATTCCACAGTAGATAAAAGTGAGTAATGAGCGTACAAGGCGGACGGGAAGGAGACCAAAGTTACCCCAGCTGGGGACTGCGGCAACATCCCACAGAGGCTCTTTCCAAGAGACCTCAAGAGCTGGAGCTGAGGTCAAATGCAGCGAACGCAGGGAAGCACAAGGGGCTTTTCTGTAATGTGGAAACACTTAATTCGGTGTCATGAGAGTCCCATGCCAGTGACTAAAATGCCAGTTCCTGCCAGCCCAGGATCCACTGCACTGCGGGTCCAGAGGAGCTGAACCGGTCCAGGACCTACTGAAGTCATCGGCCCACATAAGACTTTCCTGGGGTCAGAGTGGTGACCACTTAACTCCCGTCCCCAGGCTTGAAGCCTTCATTTTGCCCCATGTCCCCAGAAGCCCAGGAAGGGCCCAAGCGCTTTGTCTGGGTAGCTGAAGAACTTGCAAAGCCTGAAGTCACAGATGACGGATCTAAGGAGAGGGTCTCCACTGCATCCCCGAAAAGCCGGGAGTGGGGGGAAATTGGAACTGGTCTAAGGGGGGACTGTGGTATCATCCTAGAGTTAAAGGCTTGGCAGGCCACTGGGGGAGGGGGAACCATGGGGAGTGCAGGGAGCTGCCCCCAGTTCAGGGCTTTGGGGGCAACCCTAGGGAGAGTAAAGAGCTATTTTACCTTTTGAAGATAGCCTGACCCACAGCGATGATGTTAATTCAACCCCACCCTACTCCCACCCCTACTCGGAGAAAATACAGCCAGAGAGAGGTGTCATTACAATGGTTTATTATATAAAGCCTTACAGAAACATACAAGAGACCTGAGGGTAGGACACTTACATAGGAAGCTTCCTTTCTAAAAACCGTTCCAAGCTCTTCAGAATAGCACACACCCAAACTCTGACTTACCCGCATCAAAGCTTTCAAACGAGGGTTTCAGTAAGGATTTGAATACACAGCTAATACACTTCAACATGCATAACATTCTGTTGGTAAATGAACCCTGCTTGGGGATGGGGCTAGCCGTTCCTCCAGCGGGTTTGGTTACTGAGTAACAGATAAAGTACAAAAAGGAAAACACAAGGAAGGCATATTCAGAAAAGCATCCCATTACCTGGGGGGGGGAGGGGCAGGGCAGAGCTGGTGTGAGCATCCCAAGTGAGACAGGGCTCTAGGGGAACTCGAGGCAGCTCAGCAGTTTTGCATAGCAGGGTCTTCGAGAAGCAAAGCTCCGCCAGCTGGGACACCAGCCTCCCTCCGGGGAGCTAACGTCACACTCATTTTCAGTTCCTATCTGTAGGGCCCTACCAAATTAATGGCTGTGAAAAATGTGTCATGGACCATGAAATCTGGTCTTTTGTGTGCTTTGACCCTATACTATACAGATTTCACGGGGGAGACCAGCGTTTCGCAAACTGGGCATCCTGACCCAAAAGGGAGTTGCAGAGAGGTCGCAAGGTTATTTTATGGGGGTCACGATACTGTCACCCTTATTTCTGCGCTGCCTTCAGAGCTGGGCAAGCGGAGAGTGGTGGCTGTTGGCCAGGTGCCCAGCTCTGAAGGCAGCGCCTCGCCAGCAGCAACACAGAAGTAAAGGTGGCAATACCGCAACCCCTACTACAGTAACCTTGAGATCCCCCCCAACTTCTTTTTGGGTCAAGACCTCTACAATTACAACACCATGAAATTTCAGATGTAAATAGCTGAAATCATGAAATTTACAATTTTTAAAATCCTATGACCATGAAATTGACCCAAATGAACTGTGAATTTGGTCAGGCCCTACCTCTCCAGGAATGAGAAGCCCAGACTGGGGGTGAGGGTCAGCAGGCTGAGCCAGGCCCCAACCAGCACCTGACCTGCAAGGTGCTGAGCAACCACGGCTCCCCCTGCAGCCAAGGAGCATGAAGAGAGCTCAGCACCTGGCGGGAGGGGGCACAGGAGAGGCAGAGCCTTTGGCTGCGGTCTTGGGGGCTGGTTCCATTTATCTGCAGCCTTGCTTGTTGTTAACACAAACACAGCCCCCATTCACCCCCCACGCCCACCCAGCTCCCCTGCAGCACCCAGGGCTGAGTTCCGAGCAGAGCCTGCAGCCGAGGCACAACTGGGCACAAACCGCCAGAGGATAAACAACCATATTTGGGGTCAAAATACAGCGTGTGGCCGAGCTCAGCAAGAGACAACCAGCGGCCCGGTGTCTGCAGCACCCGGTAAGGGGGAAAGAGCAGACCACACCGCCAGCTCTAATGGCTCTAGCTGCCTCTGAAATGCCCTTGTCAGCTGCTCTGCTCAGCGGCTCTCAGGCAGACGGAAGAGCTTTTGGCTGCCAGCCGGGCAGCACTTGCACACAGAGCACGAGACGAGCTCCGAAAGCACCTGAGCCGCTTCGCAGCGCTCTTGGAGTCGGTGTTCAATAAACTCCTTCGCGCAGCTCTTGGAAGCTGATGGGGACCCTTCTGCTAGGGGGCAGAGCAGGGGGAGGGGAGATGCTGCAGGAGGGTGGGGGCACCAGAGCCCTCAGCACCAGCTGGTGATTCAGGTTCCCCTGCCATATTAGCGACACCATCTCCCTGAAGATGTGAGGAACGAGGGGGGAGAGAGACATCAGAAAAAGCCATTCCCCAATGTGGGCCATGTGCTCACTCCAGCATGCTCTGCTCACAGCCAGCCAGGTCCCTGGCCACCCAGAAACACCCAAGGCTGCAATGAGCGGCACAGAGAGCGTTGCAAACTTGCCCAGTGAGACGCCACGTTACCCTCACATTAGGGGAACAGGCTGTGCTGCAAACCCAGGCTGGGGAGGCAGGAGCCTCAGGAGAGCCCGGCTCACAGGACAGGAGCTGCTGCCCATCACTCAGAGCAGAGGGATCACGCGGGGGAAGGGAAGAAAACCAGTAACAAGTAGGAGGGACAAAGCTGTGCGGTCAGCACATGGAGCCTAAGGCCCACTGCCCAGCCCCTTTGCTCAGACAGGGGCTCCCGGCTCAGCCAGCGCCCAAGCGCATAGGAAGCAAAGGAAAGAGCAAATAATGAGGGACTTGGAAGCTCCTTTTGTTTGGCGTTTATTTAGCTTCACTCTGCAGAAAGCCTAGGGTGGCTTATTCTAGCCTTCAGGGGAAGGGCACAGGCACCCCGAGCATACACTGTGGTGAGGGGATCAGGCCTCTCCAGGGCAACAAAAGGCACATCTCCCACCTGCCCAGGGTGTCTGGCACAAAGCCCCTGAAGAGCAGATAAAGCCCCTGATCCACGTCCTCTTGCCAGGCTTATAGGTTGCTGCTGCAGTCGCGGCAGAGGATCTCGTCGTGGTGCGGGATGAAGCCTTTCCCCACCAGTGAGCTGGTGCAGCGGGCACAGTTGAAGCAGTTGTGGTGCCAGTGACGATCCTCAAAGGAGATGTATTTACCCCCTCCGAAGCCTAGAGAAGGGGGACAGAGCGTAGGGTTACCCGGAGCACTCAAGGCAGATTCCTGAAGGGCCTAGGGTCGGCCCTCCAGGCAGGGATGAGCCTGGGGCTATTTCCATCTAGCTAAGGTGCGTCTATGCCCCTCCCCGCCATAGCGTCTAAACCCCTCACAATCTTTTACACAGGAAGGACCAGCCCTCGCTTAGAGCTGGGGAGCTGAGGCCCAGGGGGGCCCAGAGACTTGCCCCGTGTCACGCAGGGAGCCAGAGGCAGAGCAGGTCTCCCAAGCCCCAGGCCAGAGCCCAGAGCCCCCTTACCAGCCAGCCTATGCAGCTGGCAGCACTGGCCGTGAGCAGCCAGTCAGGGGTCTGTGCACAACACCGAGTAACTAAACCTCTTTGGGAAGGCCCCGAGTGGAGCCAGCCGGCTGAGGGAAGCCACGTTCTGCCCCTTGTCCAGAAGGCAGGAGGACGTGCAGGTTTCCTAGGCGCTATTGCAGAGACAGCAACAAAGAAACACTGGTGACCTGGGGCGGGGCAGCAAACCGGCATCGTCTCCAACCATGGAACCAGGGTTCTGACTCACCAAGTGACTCAGCGGCTGCGTCGGCCTTTCCTGGAGCAGTAAACCCAAGCCACAGAGGGAGGGTCAGTGAGGGAGACCAGGCAGCCTCCTGGTGCAGGTGTGTGAAGGGAGAGACCCACTCCCCTCACTGTGAAAGGTCCAGTTTCTGGAGCCTCCCAGCCCGTTCCTGGGCTGCAAAACCTTCCCACTTTACTGTGGGTGGAGAACCCTTCCAGGGCCCCAACTGAGGGACCAGCAGCCCCCAAAAGAGAGGCCAGTCAGAGCCCCACGGAGCATGTCCTGGGAGTTCTGCAGGAAGGTTGCAGGGTACCAAAACACAGCCAGTCCTCCCCGGGTGTGCACAGTACGTTCCCTGCTCTGACAGGGGCAGGACACACCCAATACTTGAGCTTTGCAAAAACGAAGCGAGAGCAAGAAAACGAGCAAAACAAACTCCTCGTTGCAATTTAACTCCTTCCCATCGCATGGCCTCTCTACGAGCAGCTGAAACAGGCTGCTGGGGAACAAGTCCAGGAGCAGCCTGGCACATGCCCCAGGCACTCTTGGCAATAACATTCTCCCATCCTGGGAGGCCGGAAGTTCTGACCAGCCCATCAATGTGCCTTGGAGGGCTGCATAGGCCTTACGCTGGCCTGCTGCAGAGAGGAATTCCCCACCATGAAGAGATTCCCCAGCAAGCGGCTGGGAGTAAGAAGGCAGAGCAAGGTTTGCGTTCTGCTCACAGGCAGAGACACGGTGCCGCTCGCGAGGGACCATGTGCTGCGCGCCAGTCTCCGTGGTTACCTGTGATGGGCTTGGCGCAGGCGCTGCACTTCTTGGCATAGAGATTCCCAAAGCACTTCACACAGTAGGGGTTGTCCTCCTGGGAGGTGAACTGCTGGCCTGCCAGGGGGACCTTGCAACCAGTGCAGACAAAGCACTCCTTGTGCCAGGGCTCGTCACGGTAAGTCACTCCTCCCTTGGTCAGCGACTGGGGAAGGGAGAGCACCAGTTACACCCGTGTGTCCCTGAAGAGCTGCTGCAGGCAGCCCCGGGAGTACGGAGCGCCTGGCGGCTATTAAGATCTCAGCCTCCGGAGCGGAGACGGGCAGGGGCTGGCCGCAAGGCTAGCACACTTTCCACGAGCGCATTGCAGTTAACATGAGACCCCTTCCCAAGCCAGCCAAGGGAACTCAACTGGACCCTCAGCAACCACGGAGCCGCATGGCGGGCCTGGCGCTAAGGGGAGCAGAGCAGGGTGTGATGCCGACATATCAGGCAGCAGCCGGTCTCCAGACCAGGCACACAGACATGCCTCAGCTTGGAGATCTCGACAGCACTCAGCAAAGCCTTCTGGAGAGCAGCATCCCCCATGACGAGGGCAGGGGAGGGAGCCCAGCCACGCCCACCCCTTTCTTGTTACTGGGTGGGTGCTGGCAGCGCACTGGGCGCAGTCCTGCCGGCCCAGATCCGGGGAACACGGACACGAGTCTGCCTGAAGGGATCATGGAACAGCTCCACACCTCCTATGCCCTGGACCGCTTTCCGCAGAGACCAGCGCCCGCCCCAGGAGAATCTCATATAAGGGAAGCGGAGCCCCTGCGGGGTCACCAAAGGAAGCACTGGGCTGGCAAGCCAGCGTTACCTTTTTGCAACGAGTGCAGCGGGGGGCAAATTTGCTCTCATAGCAGGGGACGCAATAATAATCCTTCTTGTCTGGGATAAAGGACCGCGACCCGATGGGCTGCTGACAGCTGCTGCAAATGAAGCAATGCTCATGCCAGGTTTGTCCGCTGTATTCCAGTTTCCGGGATCCTAGAAGTGAAGCAGGTCTGGGGTCAGGGCACCGCTGGGAGACAGCAGCTGCACCTTCAGACAGGCTCAGCAAGTGGCATGTCCTCAAATCAACAATGATCTACGGAGATGGAGCCTTGTGTCCTGAACTCGGCTCGAGCCTGGGAAGGGGGCCTGGCGCTAGCGTTTCGTACGCAGGAAAGCTAGTGCCCGGAGGCCTGTTCCTGCCCCACGTCCTAGTACAGTCACTCCACATGGGGCAGTTCTCCCTTCGTACGGAGCGTCACCAGTCGAGCCTCTCAGCACAGGAGAGCTTGAGACGCCAGAGGGCCTGGGGGTAACACAGGCGGGCAATGCCCGAGGGGCCTGGCACAGCCCCAGCCCCAAAAGGCTGGGTCTCCATCAGCCTTTAGCCAGTCACTTCCTGTCTGAGGCTGCAAGGGCCCCCAGAGACAGGGCAGGGGATGCTCCAGAGCCTCTGGAGCTGCCTCCCCACATTCTCCTCCTCCATGGTCCTCCCCCAGCACGGAGCCCACAGACAAGGGCTGCAGGGGAGATCACAGTTCTGGGTCCCCCATAAGGGCCTCATGTCTGCTCAGCAGAGGGGAGCCAGCACCGTCCTCTCTGTACAGGTACGGCATGTCCCTGGGCTCTTGCCCGGCACCCACAGGGCACTGCCCCCGGCTGGGATGACAGGAGGGCAGCTGCCAGCCCAGCAGAGCCTGCCAAGGCCCAGGGGAAGCTCCGTCTCCTGCCAACAACCCCCGCCCCAGAGCCTGTACCTGGCATGACGGTCTTCTCACATGCGACGCACTTGGAGGAGAACTCGCTGCAGTAGCAGTCGTTGCACAGCAGCTCCTCGTCCTGGCAGGTGAACGGCTCGTCGGCCAGAGAGCGGTCGCAGCGGAAGCACCGGAAGCAGTGCTCGTGGTAATGGCGATCCTCGTAGTACAGCTCCTGGGAGGGAGGGTGGGGGGTGTCACCCACGGAGGGCGGGGGGCAGGCCCCACTTCGGCACAGCCCCTCACTCGCCCACAGGGGGCGGGGGGCAGGCCCCACTTGGGCACAGTCCCTCACTTGCCCACGGGGGGTGGGGGGCAGGCCCCACTTGGGCGCAGGCCCCAGCCCCTCACTCGCCCACGGGGGGTGGGGGCAGGCCCCACTTGGGCACAGCCCCTCACTCGCCCACGGAGGGTGGGGGGCAGGCCCCCAGCCCCTCACCCGCCCACGGGGGGTGGGGGGCAGGCCCCACTTGGGCACAGGCCCCAGCCCCTGGACTCTCACTCACCCTGCAGTCGTGGCCAATCAGCTCCTTGCATTCCTCGCAGGTGTTAGCGAAGTGGGCATCGTAGCAGGGGATGCAGTAGGGGCCCATGTCCATCTGGATGTACTTCCGCCCATACAGGGACTCCTTGCAGTTGTCGCAGTCGAAACCTTCCGTCATGGTGCCGGCCGAGAGCCTCCCACACCTACCAGGGGAAACCGCATAGGTTAGTATCTGCTCAGAGCCTCAGCGGTGCAAAGGGCTGAGCCTCCCCCGACTCCCTTGCCACATCCCGAGGTGAGGGGCACAGACACGTGCGCATGCCCAGGCTGCTCACTGTGCTTAGGCAGCATTGCACTGAACTGAGCCTGGCTGCACACGGCCAGCACGGGGCACGAGCTGCTGCTCCTGCTCATGGACAACACGATCTGTGTTTCCAGAAACGGTCAGGTGTGGCGTGGAGAGCACCTTCCGCTTGCACGTAAAGCGGAGCCAGCAATCAGAACGTGCATACACCTGTCACCAGGCCCTGCACGGGGAAAGCCCGACTGGGGAACGTGTGACTGAGCCGGTCGCTGGATGACGCAGAGTTGCGGGCTCCTGGCTGCAATCCTCGGGACAGCATGCAACACCCGAGAAGGTTGCACTCAAAATCGTTCCCGTTTTTGGTCCAAAACATTTTTGGACTGAAGTGCGTGACCAGCTGGGTGTGTGCATGAGCCCGACAGAGGAACAAACAGTCTCCCCTCTCGCAGACCCAAACGCAGTGATTAGCCTCCCGCCTGGAGCCTAGGACCGGATTGGTTCCTGCACCACATCTTCTGTGCTTCGCCTGAGCTAGTTTCTAACATCCCAAGTTTTGAAGCTTCCAGATGGCTCTAAAGCAGACGAACAGGGGAGCATCGAGCATAAGTCCGGTGCCCAGTACAAAGTCATTTCTAATCAAAGTCACATCCCCAGGATCCTCCCTGGGAGCCTATTTCCGAAGTACAAGTCCCCTGCTGCACGTGCATGTTTGCACACGTGAAAGCACAAGACACATTCTCTGGCTTTGATTCGGGAGAAGCTGGTTTACGAGAGCTGTTACTGGCCCTATTTCTCTTGTCTACACCTGGAGTTATTCCAGAATAGCTATAAATTTACACCCAGTCTTAATCCGAATTAACTTTCAAGTGTAGACAAGCCTATGGTGTTTATACCAGACACATTTAGCTGCAGAGCCCAGGCTTTGCAATCCTCTTGACGAACCCCGGGGCTCAGAAGAGTTATTACAGTGCGTTGAGGGATAATCCCAGAACAGGACAGGGGAACAATCGCAAGTTCCTCTGCACCTCAGGCTGCGGGCAGTTGCCTTCCTGATGTTGGCCTGAAGCCACCCAGGGCCAGCACTGGGAAAGGGCTGCTCTGGCTTGCACAGCATGAGTCATCAGGGCTATTCATGGGCCTGGGATTAGGCTTCCCAGCTGTTGCTGAGTCTTGCTGCATGCAGAGATAGCGCTGCTGCTGACTGTTCCTGCCCAGCTACATGACAGACAGATGGGAACAACGTCCCTTCTCAGACCCGCTCATTAACCAGCTGCTTCCCCCCCCAGCTCCTGTCTGCTCTTCCGACCCCCTTCCTACCACAGCAGCAACGGGGTCCCCTGCACATGGCTGCAGGAGTGTGGGGAGATTTACACACCGAGCCCTCGCTGCATGCCAGCCTTGCCAGCTTTGGCTGAGTAGCAGCCAGTAGCAGAGCTACTAAGAGAACTGCTGTGCCAGTCGTCCTGGTCCACACCCCACACCTCCCTCCCCCCTGCAGCTGCATCCTGGGGTAGGGAGTTTATGGCAGCAGGAGTGACTAGCTCCAAGCCACCAGCTGTGCAACTCCACCTTAGTCTCTGATACCTGCTAAAAATACCCAGGCAGCCAGGCCAGACCCTCAGGTTCACAGTGAGCAACATCACTGCGTGTCTGGGCGAATGAAACATTTCCTGAGCTGCTCTGACGGGGGCCACCCTGTGCCTGGGGAGAACGTCCCCCACCCCAAAAGGTTTGCTCCCCCAGTGAGGAAGCTGAGCCAGGAAGGTTAGTTTTAGAAGTGCTGCAGCCCAGGGTCTGCAGAAGCTGAACGAAGCAGCCTGCGCCCCAGTCCTTTGGAGATGGCCCTGCTCAGGCAGGGCCCTGGGCACTGTCACTTGTTTCCCAACATGCAACGTGAGTCATGCCTGCGTGCTGTGCAACCCGTCCAGCCCCCCTCAAGGCTCACAGCGTGGAGTTCGCCTCCCTCCAGTGACCTGCTCTGTTCATGCTGGACTTTGCTTCCCAAAGCGATTTCATCCCTTCACCTGAGAGAAAGTCTATTGCTACCCCGCCCTGCCCCCCGTACACCTCAGAGAGAGGGACTCAAAGGGGTAACACAAGGACCCAACCGGGAACCCCCCCTCCCTGTACAATACTGTAAAGTCCTCAGGGCAGGGAGCTATCTGTATTGATTTATGAGGCTTCATGTACCTCAGGGGCCCTAGAAATAGCAGCTTGGAGTGTAACTGAAAGGGAGGAAGGCAGGTCCAGAGGGTAGGCCACTGGACCAGAACTCAAAAGGCCTGTGTTCAATTCCCAGCCATGCCAGAGACTTCCTGTGTGACCCTGGGCAGGTCCACCATCTCTTTGGGGCTCAATCCCCTTCCTCCACCCCCACCCCCCTCAGAAACAGGGGAACAGGATCCCAGAGATACTGCGAGGAAAAAGCCCACGAATGATCGCAAGACACTCAGAAGCCATAGCAATGGGCTCACATAAGAACCTAGAGAAACAGAGCTGTTGTTCCTCTGAGTGTGTGTACTACCGCTCTGTGATCTCAAATAGCGGTCCTCCCCGAGACCCAACAGCACTCAGAGATGACAGGAGAAAACCAGACGGGTAGGATCTCAGCTCCAGGACAAGGTGTTTCTGTGTTGGAGCGTGATTTGCCAAATCAAATTCCGTCTCTCTGCTGCAGCTGAGCCAACATTGTGATCAAAACCAAGAACAGGTCTCTCAAAAAAAATAGTTCCAGGATAGGGACATTTCAGTTTCAAATAGTCTCTCTCATTTGGCAGCCTCTCGACGTAGGCGGTTTCCTGCCCAATCCCCTTTCTCCCTGAACCACACTGGAGATGGCTGCCAGCAGAGAATGCCCCTAAGGGCCTGCCTGCATTACTGACTTTGCACAGGAATAGGTGCACCAGTGCAAACCCGTGTAAATGCACTGCACTGGCGTAAGGGAGGGCTTGACCCGGGGGGCTGGCATGCACCAGCAAAGCTACATCAGTGCAAAAATCCTTAATGTAGACAAAGCCCTTAGGTGGGACCCAACACCACTTTCTTTGCAGGCACACAGGAAGAGTGCTGGGAAGAGGAAGAGATGCAAACTGCACAAGCCCTTTGAAAATGGTACTTGAACAACTTGCTCAAAGTACTGTCCCCATCTGTAATATACAAATAACCCACTGGCAGAGTGTGTCACATCCACCTCCAGCAGCTAGTTTACTAGAGGATAACAGCCTACTACTGGTACCTGTGCTGTAATGTTGAAGGCCCCAGGTGCAGATCTTGCTGACTCCCTAGGAGGGGGGTTGTTATAAGCATCCCTCTGAACTGCATCCAGTGGCAAGACCCTCGTCCCCGTCCATGTCACGCGGCCTTAGTGCTGGCTAGTCAATTGCTGTTGCATATCCTACACCACTTTTCCCCCTTCTTGGGGTTACTGCTTCCCAGAGTCCGTCCGTCCACCTACGTCTGCCGCACAGCTGTCTTGCAAGGCAGAGTGCGCTGCTAAAAGGGTGTAGGCATTGCACTATTGGCGCTAAACTCACTTATTCTCCAGGTTGGACAGACCACAGAGTGCATGATGGCAGGACAGCGAGCCTCAGGGCTGTCTGCAGGCACAGACCACAGCATGGCTGGGTAGGGATACATGCTGCTCGTTCCAGGGAGGGGAAGGGACAGCAGCAGATAATGAGCCTGGGAAGTTTGCTGAGGGGTGTTTGTGTTAGATAAGCTGTTTGCTCCCTTTGTTCTGGGTCTCACACGCAGAGTAGGACAGAGGTGTTAAACACATGAGGATGCCAAAGCAAACACTGCCGCTCCAATAGCCAGGAGAGCCCAAGAGCACAGAGAACAGAAGGGCGAAACAAAGAAAAAGGAGCAGGAAACAGCTCAGCATAAAAAACATAAGATACAAAAATTTAAATCACTACTGATCAAGTTTGCAGATGACAAAAAAATTGGGGGAGTGGTAAATAGTGAAGAGGGCAGGTCACTGATACAGAGTGAGCTGGATCGCTTGGTGAGCAGGGCGCAAACAATGTGTTTTAATTTGGCTAAATGCAAACGTGTATGTCTATGAACAGAAAACGTCGGCCATCCTTACACAATGCAGCGACTCTGGAAAAGATTCGGGGTGGAGGTAGATAATCAGCTTCACAAACTCCCAGTGCGACGCTGTGGCCTAAAGGGCTAATGTGAACCTGGGATGCATAAAGACGGGAATCTCAGGTAGGAGCAGAGCGGTTATTTTACCTCTGTACTTGGCACTGGTGCGACCGCTGCTGGAATTCTGTGTCAGTTCTGGTGTTCACAATTCACGAAGGATGTTGATAAACTGGAGAGGATTCAGGATTAGAAAACCTACCTTATAGTGATAGACACAAGGAGCTCAATCTATTTCGCCTAAGAGACGGGCAAGAGGTGACTTGATCCCAGTCTATAAGTATCTACATTGGGAACACATTTTTGATAATGGGCTCTTCAGTCTAGCAGAGAAAGGTTTAACACCATCCAATACTGGGAGTTGAAGCTAGATAACTTCAGACTGGAAATAAGGGTACATTTTAAAGTGAGAGTAATTAGCCACTGGAACAATTTGCCAAGGGTCGTGGTGGATTCTCCATCACTGGCAATTTTAAAATCAAGACTGGATGCTTTTCTAAAAGCTCTGCTCTGGGAATGCTTTTAGGGAAGTTCTCAGGCCTGTACTACGCAGGAGGTAGGACGAGATGATCATGATGGTCTCTTCTGGCCTTGGACTCTACAAATACATGAGCACAGGCAAGAAACACTCACTGCAAGGGGGGAGGAACTCAGCGCTTGTCCGGGCTAGGAGAAAAGATGGATTTGTAAAAACATTTTTGAAGGGGTTGGTCTAGAGTACGATTTAGAAGCGTGCTGTAGGCGTGTGCTAACGAACAGGTTCTGAAAGCCAAGCGTAGCCAGGACAGACTTTAAACACGCACTCAGCTGGTTAAGGGGAGATCCTAGTCAAGACAAAGCCACCGAATGTCGCAGAGAACAGGAGCTAGGCTCTACGGAGCCAGGGGCTGGGTTAACCCTACTGCCGGGAGCCCACCTGCTTGCACGTTGCAGAGTGGCCATGTAGAGTCATTTTCATTGCTTTCAGCCCGATTCTATTCCATAAGGAGAGACTCCCTCTCCCCTCATTAACAGGGTTACCAGTGCTGCTCAGACGCCCTGGCAATACGGCGACAGGAAGTGGCCAGTGATGAGTTACCCTCACCACCCCGTCCCTGCTGCCAGTCAGGCATGCACAGCACCTCCACCTCAGACTACTCCAGCCGGCTCCACCTGGGCAACACTGGCTAGTGCCAAGATGGTTGTTACAAATGCATCAGTTGCTATGCTACTGAGAGGCACCTGCGGGCTGACCACTCCCGTCAGTTGCAGACTGGGACATGCCTCACTACCTTGGACGCTGGCATCCTGGTTTGGATTTACCCCTTTCCTGGGTGTACAGTCACCCCACTATGCCCAGCTACAGCCTCTGCTTGTCAGAACCCCCTAGTACAGCTGCTCTGCTCCACAGCCAAGGGATTTAACTAAAGACACATTGAATCTTTTATTACATTCATAGTAAACAAAAAAGGAGCCTGCAGGCTGGTGGCTGCTCCTTGCACCAGTGCCCCAGGCTCCAGGAGTAGCAGAGTCTGCAAACACTGTGGCCCCAAGTGAGACCCATGCAATAGATCTGCCACTGAACTAGGAGAACCCAGTTCTCTACAGGTTACACCCGAAATGCAATAGACAAAAACGAACCATTCAGCACACGGAGAGAGCAAAAATCACACAGGGCTCTAGTCACTTGTGACAATAAAGGTTTATTTTTATTATGAGCTGTGCCATTCCACCTGGCAAACATTGTCCTCCTCATGGGGACAACTGGCTTTCCTCCCTCCCTTGCACACCAATACCATGGAGTGCCAGACCATACACCTTTGGGAACACAAACTCCTGAGGGGCCCCCAGCCTCGCCTTGCAAATAACCTTCTGAAAAACATGGGCCCCAAGCATGGCCAGTTTGGAACAGAGCTTGGAACAGGATAGTGTACCAGAAAGGTCAGCAAGCCGCAGATGATGCACAGTAGAGACCACTTTCTAATTAGAGTAACACCCATGTAACACCACTCCAGTGTCACTGTCTGTTGTGACCCTGCAGGTGGCTTAGCAACACATCGTTACATTCATGCCAGGGTCTATACAGAGGCAGACGGGCGAGCTCAGAGGAGAAGGTGCAGCCACGGTTTGGCTTTCCGCAATGTGTAACCAGCCAGGATTTTCATCAAACTGTTGAGAAAACAATGAACTCCTGCAGCCAGAGATTTCACTTACACAAGAAAGCCAATAACCTTGTGAAACTCCCCACCGTAGTATGTTATCAGGTCCACAACCAGCTGCCATAGAGAAGCCATCCTGTAGCAGCCCATACAGCCATTCCTAGAAACATGTTTATCTTTCCGGGATACAGGAATAGACCTGCCTTTGCTCATGTTTCAGGTTCTATCTATTCTATTCTGCCCAGAGATGCCTGAACAGGGTTTGCGTAATTTACTTCTAAACAAATGAGCAGGAGAAGAAATGCAGCCAGGTAGGGAGGACGAGCAATTTCCCAAAGAAGGATGAGTCTACGTAGGTGAGACAGGGCCCAGGGATGCCAGACCGGCAGGGGGAAGAGAAGAATAGTTTCCCCTAGTTAGCTTTGCAGAAGCACTACAGCTGCTGGGGTCTGTGTGCAACTGTCCCTGCCAGCAGATTTCTGCCTCCAGGACGAAGAGCAGCTGCTGCTTGGTGTAAGGAGCTGTTCTGACCCCTCCTAGTGAGGCTGGGAAGATTTTCAATCAATATCACGGTTGCTGCAGCTCCTTTGTGCTAACGCTGCATCCCACCGATAGCCCTGGCAAAGGCCGTGCAGGCTCTCAGGCCAAGGAGACCATGTGTGGTCACAGTTCCCAAGAGTACTGTGTTTGGTTCCCTACGGGGCTCATTTGCGCCTCTGCCTCTATCTTCCGAGCCTTCGCTTGGCTTCTAACTTCACCAGCCCTTGTTCTGGACACTGTTCCACTGCCCCAGCAGCCTTCAGCTTCTGACCGGGGCCCTGAGGTGGGGCCCGCCCCGCAGGCTGAGCAGGCCTGGAGCAGCGTGTGTGGGCAGGCTGGGAAACGAGTGGGTTCTTGCCCCATTCCCGAGTCCCCAGGAACAGCTGTGGGCTTGGTGCTGGCGCTGCTCTGGGAACACCCTCCCCAGCCTGGGCTCACCGAGCCCTACTTTCAGGAGAGCTGAGGGGCAGTCAGCCAGAAAGACACAGGTAAGGGAATTTCATCCGGATGACTGAGCCAGCCCCAGCTCTCACACAGTGCTGTCAGGGAGCTGCATTACATCAAGACTTCACCCTCCTGCTCCTGGAGCCTCTGAGTCACTTCCTGCCTTTAGATCTCACCGTCAAACCTCCTCTCCAGCCTGTGCCCGGCACTCTGAGGAGCGCTGTGCAATTCTGAGCATGAAGGGCAAGTCATGGGGTGGGGGAAATCTCTGTTCATCATTCCCAGGGATACTTCATCCCCACAGGCCCTGGGCTCTCCCAGCCCCATCAATGCAAACAGCTGCAGTTAGTTCCTCAAATACATGGGGAAGGCCTGGGTTTTATTTTGCGTCTTTTGCATTCCCTCAAAGCAGTGGCCAGATGGCGGCCGGCTGGCAGGAGGGTACTGAAGGAGCAGAGTCGGGACGCTGGCAGCCTGTGTGCCCCTCTCCTCTCCCACCTGTGGGGATGCACCAAACTGCCAGAAAATGTCCACCTTAGACAAGTGCCATGTGTGCTGGAGCCCACCCAGAGTCCTACAATGCAGCAGCTGCCCCCACTGAACCTCGCGTGAGTTCAGAGCAGCCTTGGCCCAACGCTGGGCACAGCCGATTTCGTCAAGGAAACGCTGTGCATTTTGAGAAAAAGCAGCACTCTCACAGCCCTGGACTTGCTCAGCGGGGCAGGCGTGGAAATGCCCACGGCTGCGAGCACAGGAAATAGCAGAGATGGTTTGAATTGTTCACTGAGTCACAGGGGAGCACCCGATTGTCACCAGATTTTAAGGCACACTCAGCAGGGGAATTGAGGATTTCCTCATATTCAGAGTAAGTCTCGGCAGGTGAAAGACGCACCCTGCTGTACTAGAGAGACGTGATGGTGCATACAATGTTTATACAGCACATTCCACGTACAGCATCAGCTGGCAGAGAGGCACAGGAAGGACACCAGCTAAAGACAGGTGTGTTGAACTCGACAGGATCTCGGTGCAACTTCATAGATAGGGTGGGAGCAAAGGGCGAGATTGTTATTTATTACAATAGTGCTGAGGGCCTGCCAGAGACTGGGGCTCCATCGTGCTCTACACAGACTGTCCCAACCCAATGCTCTAGCCCCAAGGCCAGCCAGCCTGCCTCTCTTTAGAGTCCTACACATGACTACCAGTGGAAGTTTCGTTTTCTTTTCACACGCCAGATACAAAGTGTGTTTCCCAAAAAACAGGCCACGTTTTTGAAAAATTGAAAAATACTATTTCTTTTATCATTTTTACAGTGCAAATATTTGTAATCAAAAATAATATACACTTTGATTTCAATTACACCACAGAATACAATATATATGAAAATGTAGAAAACATCCAAAATATTTAATAAATTTCAATTGGTATTCTATTGTTTAACAGTGCGATTAAAACTGCGATTAATCAGGATTAATTTTTTTGAGTTAATCACGTGAGTTAACTGCGATTAATCGACAACCCTAATATTAATAAATCCATATGGACTTACACACCTACTTGCAAGCACCATCAGGATCTGAACAAAGCCATTCCTGGACTCAAGGCGTAGTTAATAAGTGCCCAGTTATTAACATGCATTCAGAACTACAAACTACCTTCCTGTATTGGTGCACTGACGTGAAAACCACTCACAGCCAGAACTCTGCTCAAGAGATTGGCCATTAATCTTGTTTAAAAACAAATACAAAGTTGAGTCAGTTTGGGTAATAAGTACATTTTGTGCATTCAACAGGAAGCTGAGGATTGGAAGCGTTTGAGAAGCTTGGATCGGTCATGAGTCAAATGGGCCATTTCACTGAAGGAGGAGATTCAAGAGCACAGCAGTGAGATAGATACATTAGAACTCTCCTCCTAACAAAACAACATCCACCTTACCAGACTGTTAAGAAATCCATGGCCCCAGAATTCACCAGAGGAGATTCTGACTCAAACTCCTCCTTAGATTATTATCTGGGACAGAGAAGGGCTGGGAGGAGATGAGAGAACCAGAGAGGAGCTGCATTGCTGAATTTCCTTTACACGCAACACTGGTCTGCAAGAGAGGTCTCTTGCCCAATGACAGGCTGCACTGAGCAAATTTACTACAAAGGAACATGTAGGTTACTGAACAGGCAGGATCTGCAACCGGGTGGTGGGGGGTGGAGGGGGCGGCACAGGCAGAGAGTAGACTACGAAAGAGAGGTGCTACAGCCAAGTTTTCGGGACAGCGACTGAGCACTGGGACCCTGGTTTGATTGTTTTATCAGATAGAGGGGTTGGGGCCACAATTCAGGGAAAATCCTGTTCGTAACAATGCTTTAAAAGTAGGAAGGCAAGCACCCAAGCACACGATTGCTCTCCGAGCTCCTGCTCCTTTTTCCCATGCACATTAGTAACCAATCTAACAGACGGCATTGAGTTTCGGTTTCATTATGATAACAAGGATGTCAAAAATTCCAGTCTTCCGGATACTTCCCCTCTGGTCAGAGGGTTGCACATGCTTCTAGAAAAGGTGAGCCCTGACTTGCTTTCTCTTCCAAGAAAACCACAGTGAAACTTTGCCTAACTGCCTGAAGTGCCTAAATGATAGTGTAAACTTCGAAGATCCACCCAGGCCAATTCAGACAACCTTAGGTTCCTTTCCAGAACAGCTGCCTCCATCCACAGCTAGCTGGATCCGTCACACTACTGCACAGAGCCCTGCCTGGAGGACTTTCCCTCCCCTGCCAAAATAAATGCTAGTACCATTCATTAAGCCAATCAGGAGAGAAGTTTTTTCATTTCAGACCCAGTTTCCAAGACTATGGAAGAGAAACAGCATAGAATAGGACAAGAAAGGAACAGGGGCCTAAGACTAACAGTTAGATGGTTTGCTGTTAGCTTCTGCAAGGAGCAGTCAAAATGTGACCAGCTTTCATACAACTCCTCCAGCAACTGATTCTAAACATTTCTCTTCCTTACAAACCCTCCCAGGTTCAGCCCTGGTTCCTCAAGCACCTCTGCTGCAGCTCCAACTGTGCTACTAATGCCAGAAGCAAAATTAACCCCCCCCCCCCCCCGAACTCCCCAGCAGGGCACAAACCCTGCCCAGGACAGGATCCAGGTGGCTTTGGTAACTACGGCTGTAACTCACTGCAGCACAGTTGTGAGAAGCAGCTGAATTGCATCGTGACATTCACCACGTCACATTCCCTAGGTCTGCAAGAAGCTTCCAGGGAGACCAAGGTCTCTTCTGTCATGAGAGCTTGGGCATCCTTAACATAGCTGGTTCCTGAGCGGTCACCTGCTCTAATGCTATGTAGTGTGTGCCTGGCCGTATTGGACTGCATTGGCGCACACGGCCTCGGGGCTTCCCTCAGCTGGGGGAACACAAATGTTCGTTTTTACTATAACCACCCCGTACACAGAGTGAGGAGAACACTTTTCAGGGTTTCAAGCCACTTGCTCCCATCCCAGGACCCACTGGTGCTGTCCCATGCACATTGCTGGGTATAGTACAATATTGGCAGCAACAGGGTCAGTAGCTAGTTCTCCAAGATATAGTCTCTAAGGAGAGGATCCAGGTGTCAGAGGTCACTGAGGCCTTGCATTGTAACTACAGTCACAACCTAGGACCATATAAAAGTCTTCTTTTGGTGTTGCTGCTGGCATGTCATTCCAAAGGGGGAGCAGGCGGGCAAAATGGGTATCGCACAGAGGATTTCCTTCCTGGGGCCTGGAGTCGGGATCTTTGTCAAATCACAATTTAGCCTTGCCAAATGCAAGCCATTTCCTAGCCATCTACTCGTCTCCGGCAGCTTAGTTCCAGGACATTTTATGGTCTAGGTAGAAGCCCCACCGGAAAATGAAGTGTCTTTATTTGGAAGTGGAGGTTTCTAGACATGAACTTTCACTTCCCCTGTTGATTCGGAGTGACAGGCACATGGAGTTGACAGGCAGGGATGAGATCTCAGTAAGATCCTCCAGAAAAGACCATGAACAAGTGAAGATGAAGCTGCAGCTGGTGGGGTTGCTTGGTATTTACCTGTGAAATTGCGAATCTGAGACTATCTTTTCCTTGCTGTCTGCCCTGGAGCTGCACAGATCCATGCAGCGCATGATTTGCTGGGCGATTACAGCCTCACACAGGAAAGAGGGTCCATTTCATGCAGGCGACACATGCCAGAATACGAATCACACCAAGCTTTTCTGTGGAAGGAAACATACCACAGACACGGTGCAGAGAGGAACTCCGGCTCACAATTGCTTCTATAACCCTGCTACACCAGGGGTTCTCAGACTGGGGGTCGGGACCCCTCAGGGGGTCACGAGGTTATTACCTGGGGGGTCGCGAGCTGTCAGCCTCCACCCCAAGCTCCGCTTTGCCTCCAGCATTTATCATGGTGTTAAATATATTAAAAAGTGTTGTTAATTTATTAGGGGGGTCGCACTCAGAGGCTTGGTATGTGAAAGGGGTCGCCAGCACAAAAGTTTGAGACCCACTGTGCTACACCTTCCCCCCAAACACCGGACAGAGCCTGCCACTGTCACCAAGGAAACATTCCAGCTTCTTTTGGTTCTGAATGCGCCAGCTGACAGAGCTGGCCAGGAGTGACCCCAAGGGTTCTTCCTAAGGGCTGCATTCATGCCCCCACAGCACAAAAGAGGGAACTCGACAATATCCAGGAGACCCAGCGAATGCCAACCACAGCTCTCTGGGGAAGATTTTATTAAAGAAACCTAGGCGTGAAAAATGCAGAGCCCTGGTTCCACAGGAGACGCTACACAAAATGACTGAATCCTGTGACCATGCTAAACTGACTTGTAAATTGTTCAGCAGTGCCAGCACAATGTTGTTCAAACATACAGGAAGGCACAGCCCCCACCCCCAAAGAATTTGCATATTATATAGATTTTATTATCTAGCCAATTAAAGCTTTCATTTACACCAGTGTAAATCCAGATTGATTCTGGATTTACACCCACATAACCAAGCAAAATTTGGCCCATAAACACGTAAATGTTTAGCGCCTGAACACGGAAAGGCAGGATTCAGATACTCATGTCTGGAGATCTGCTCCCCGGGACACCAGCACTGGAGTGACAGAAAGCGACTAAACACACAATCTCAGTTCACCCTAGCGCATCAGGATCCTGCAGCTCATACAGACCCCAAGGCACCCAAACATGGAGCATCAGACTCTGCTCCAGTTGCTTTGTTTTCCCAACTGCTCGAGTTTTTCTCTTGGTACAGAAAATAGTGCAGAATAAAGGAATTCCATTTTGGTTCCCTAAACATCCCTCTACAGTTCTGATCACACGCAGTGCTCTCCTTCTGGCCCTACGCTATTGCGCACTAACATCTTCCACCCAGAGGTGGTAACATTTCAGTGGTGGGTGAAGCAATCCTGATCTAGCAACCTCTCCGAGGTGTTGTGTAGCTTAGCTTTTGTAAAGCCTTCTGGGACCTGCGGATGGAAGGCATTATGTTTGTATATCACACACGTGGGCGTGAGAGGAGCTGCTTTGGGCAAGCACATGAATAAACATCCATTTGGGTTTGTGGATCGACTGCATTGTGTGGCTGTGACTGCACTGCAGGTACCCTGTGTTCATGTGCTGAAGAGCAATTCAACTTCTGCATCGCTGCAAACCTGCTGCGTCTGAACCCAAACTCTTTTTAAAAATCTTTTCCAGAGGGACTGGGAGCTCTTTTGTTGACTAAGGGCCTGGTCAACTTCAGTTTTATAACAAAACACAAGTTTTGAGTGATGGGAGCATCAAAAGGCATCTGAGACAGCTGCATTCTATGTTTTAAGCACTATTATTAAAGGCCAAATGGAATTTCCCCCCAAAATTTAGTCAAAATATTCACTCCTGAGTTGACTTCTTATTTTCTGAGGAGAAGCAGTTAGTTTAAATACCCAATTGTACCACACCTGCACTAGCAGTGTGCACTGCTCTCTGCGCCATTGCCACTGGCAGAGCTGTGCTCCCCCGGGGTGTGAAACCACCCGGGGCCAGAGAAGAGCAGGGCACAAGGCGGCTGATGAGTTACAGAAAGGTGTGCCCACAGGGTGGAGGTCTTGTGTTCAAGCACACCAGCCTTCCACCCAAACTTTTACCCACCAGCAGGTCTCAGCTGCCATTTGGCTGGTAACTGCAGGTCTCTGGCTCTGTACTAGTTCTTTTTATTGAGGCTCCTTTAAAGAGTAAAGGAGGTCTCTACTGAAAGCATGTATTACAGCTGCTAGCGTCCCTCACAAGCAAAGGAAATTACAGCTCTATAACCCCAGTATGCCTGCAGCTTCTAATTCTGGTGAAGTATCAAGTCCTGGGAAGGGAAGTAGGCTCAGGTTACCATCCCAATAAATGGCTTCTTGTGGTCTGAACCAAAATTTAGACCATCTGTTGCCTGGGAGTCACTGCACGTGCCAGCTGCTGAGTTCCTGGCTGCCGCCCTCCTGCAAAAAGGTAACACACTCCAAGGGCAGGATTGCTCAGTTTTGCAGCAGGTCAGGAAACTACTGAGTGGAGACAGACAGGGGAGCACGGGAAGCAGGGAGATAGTTTCTTTACTTCACCACTACACTGCCAAGCCAGAGCTGAAATGAGTTTACATCTGCAAGGCTGACACAATCCAGACACTGAGAGCTGGATGCAGAGTCATCTGGCGTCAATTACGCTTACAGTACAGACCTGAGCCGCTTGAAAATCAGTCGCCTTTGTTGCAACACTTCTTGTTTGTACTATTTTTTTAAATTTAGTCTCAAATACTGAGCATTGTAAACGAAAAATCATCCATTACTCAAGGCAAAAGGGTTTTTGCTATCAAGATTTATTTTGGATAAATGCTGCTCAGAGCTATTTATTTCTGAGAAAGGGAAGTGGGAAGCACGTCACTTCTTGCACAACTGCTTTGACGCTGCTGCGGCACCTCGTGAGATGGAGACTTTGGCATCTATAGCCGGGGGGGGGAAAAGCTTTTTGCCAACTTGAGAGGCAAAACTACACAGTCACTATGGACACATTTCAGAGTAGCAGCCGTGTTAGTCTGTCTTCGCAAAAAGAACAGGAGTCCTTGTGGCACCTTAGAGACTAACAAATATCCAGGTGCCTTCACTTAACATTAAGGAGTTGGAATTCAAACCTCCAGTATCTGTTCCTCTGCAGTCCAAATGCTGCATGACCTCACAGAACTAGAGCTACCTGCCACCACATCCACAGAAAGCAACAAGCAGCATCTAGCTCTGATTCTTCATCTCTCTTTCTGAGATCTTTGGTGCAGGGGCCAAATTCTCATCTCTCTTTAAAGTGCCCTGCAGAGCTATGAAAACAGAAAAGCCGACTGCTGCCTGTTTCCCGCACTACATTCTTACATAGAGGTAACAACAATGGTACAGACCTGGTGTTTACTGAGATGTAAAGGGGTAGTGTAGTAAAAAGCAGCAAGGGAAATGTGTATGAAACAGATTTACTTTTCAGGACAATGGGATATGTATAGGGCAGCATTTTATCTAGGAGAGACCCAGCTCGCTATGTCCTCAAGGTAAAGGCCAGGAAGGGTTCACACCCTGTGAGGTGAAGAAATGATCCTTTTCTTATTTGTAAAGAAGATGTGCTGTGCTCACTCACTGAAAACGACAATGCCTCCTCTGTTCACAGCAAGGCACATGGTGCAACAGCCAGTGGAGAACGGCCACAGAGCAAGGCAGTGTGGTTACAGTTAAAAAGTTTCCAAGTTTATTTGCTTGCTCACGTTTGTAGAATCAGGACCTCCAGTTCAATAAGGGGAGTAATGGAGATCCCAGCATGCTAATAACCAGCCTTCTGTTCTCCCCATCAAACAGAGAACACGGTATCTGAATGGAGTATTTGTGGCAAGCCATCCACAATAACAATAACTCAGCCAGATCAATACTCTAACTGCAGCAGAAAGTTACGTTGGCTTGTTGAATGCAATGGATCCGATTAAAACTCAACACGATCCTAACAGCCACAATGACCTCAGGAGCAACGGACAGACTGACTCTCCCAGTGACTCATACTGGAATCTGTTACAGCAGGTGCTGTGAGCAAAACCACTCACGGGTAAATCACCACTTCACTAGCAAAACATTTAAGTGCTTGCCCAGAAACAAAAGCAGCCACATCACAAACCAGAGAGTGACATCAATACAGGACGAGCGTTTCCTCCCCAGGTTCAGGTTTCACTACATGGGGCTGGAGATTGGACTCTTGTTAAAGTTCCTCTAAAAGTGTCCACATTAGACAAAGTCCCTGGGTCCGGTTTTGTTGGCAATACTTAGTTTCTGAACCCCTTTCATCTCTCACTAGCACACTGAGACAAGAGGGAGAGAGCAAACAGGAAGGGTTCCCTAATATAAAATGAATTGCTAACAAAAATCATCATACTAACCTAATGAGCCTCATTCTATTGAAGTCAATGGCAAAACTCCCACTAACATCAGTGGGGCTGGATCAGGCCCTATATTACTTCAACAGAAGGCACTACCTGGCACCTGGTTCTTAAGAGGGATATGCAGAGCCAGAGACACTTGTCCAGAACCGGAGCTCTGCAGCCCCTTCCAAAATTCAGACTTTCACATGTTGAAGATCTGAAGCCACAATGGTCCTGTTCACTTTAGTTCCATCACTGACTGTGGCAACACGGACAAGTCTGTACACGTGAAGTCTAATCTCTTCAACAGACTGAATCACATTTGGGATTTCCCACATGCGGTCCAGGGCCTCTCAGCTGCTCAGAGCGATGTGTCCATTCAAGCTCAGTGCTCACCTCTCAGTGGCTTACATGATGGGTTTGTGTAGGTCTGGAAAATACACACACAACGTGGCTTCTCTTGGTCAGAGTTCCTTGCAGTGTATTGTACACTCAAGACTAATTACGCCTCTTGAGTGAGTGCACAATTATTCTGCATACTCCAGAACCCTCTGAATTGGGGACCAAGGCATACATTGAGTTAATGGCAGCCACTCAACTATAGCAGGTTAAACTGATGTATAGTACAAGTGTGAAGATCTTCGAAGCCCTTGGTGCACTGTAGTTCTGTAAGTCTGAATAATTCGCAAACGTGGCATGCGGGAATGTTAACAGTGCCGCTCTCTACTCCTCCAGACCAAGCATCAGGCCATGGGTGAGTGGGCAAAGCCTGCAGCAAACCTCCAGAGAAGGTTGAGTTGAGGAGCGTTTCCTCTACTAGAAAAGCACGTACCTCCCTGCCGATACAGGCACAGGCCACTTCAAGAATGTAAGTGCAAGGGGCTCAGCTTCCACACGTAATCAGCTCTTAAATCTCTCCACCCTTTATAACATTATTGCTTCCACTGCTGTGCTCTCCGAGAGTTTCACAAACACGGACACACTTATCCTCACTGCACTCCTGTGAGGTTAGGGAGCATTTTATCTCCATTTCACAGACTGTGGAACTGAAGCACAGAGGGATTTAGTAACATAGCGAGTCAGTGGCAAAGCTAGGAATTGAACCCAGATCTGAGTCCCAGTCCAATGCTGAAACCACAAGGCCATCGTCCTTCCTGTTCTAGAAATACACTATATAGTCTGGCCTGCTGGAATTATTTAAACATAGATCACAAAAAATGCTTATAGACTATTTTCTCCTTTGCGAAAGCCCCCTATGTACATATGCTACAGCTCTAAACCCAGACAACCCTCGTCACAAAGAGAAATAAAATATAAAAGAGAGAGGAACGTACACGTACAGAACTAAGTTACTATGGGCCATGGGTTTTTCATATATGACCATGTCTTCTCCAGCTGCTTCTGTTAAAATTAGGGCTTTGAAAGCATGCTAAGCCAAACAGAAACACGGTTGTTTTGTTCTTGAATAACAATGTCCACGCATGTAGTTATTCAGGAACAGCTATTGCACTATAAATTCACACCCTACCTTAATTGATGTTAAATTTCACGTGTAGACAAGCTTTTAGTGCCACTCTCCTACCTCTTACTCTACCAAGGGACTGCAGAACATCCTGTGTATAGAACAGCACAATGGATTATAGGAGAACTGCAAACCTTAGAGAGGAATTTCTTGGCTTTAGTGAGTTGAAGTTTGCCTAACTCAGGAGACTTTCTGCACTTCAATGTAATTTCTTTTGTTTCATTAGAACAGAGAGATTTTCATGCTAACTCAGAAGTTAACGCTCCTCCCTCTTTACTGCTGGTGCAGAATGTATGTAAAGGGCATGCTCTACTGCCAGTGGCTGCACCATAGCAGAAACGGCTTTACTTGCAACGTACCCAGGAGAGGGAAGTCCACATTGTGGGCTTGGGTCCTGCAGAACTCAGGCTGCTTTAAAGTTATCAGAATCTCACTCACTCTCACCCCCACCCCCATACCCACCCCACATGGGTAAAATACTTTTACGTGAATAAACTGCCAATTGTTTTTACCATTTGAATTTTGTATTTAAAAAATCTCCCTGAGACCTCAGGAGCCAGTGCTGAGCCTGGAAGGGATTTTTATGGCCACATTTTAAACCCACAGAAAGTAGGGGTCTAGAATGGAAACAGTTCATTACAGCTAAAGCACTGACCCTGGGCTCTGCCCTGAACAGCTGGGCCTAGTTCGCAAGTTAAATAAATTACTATTTCTAAAACCCACTCTGAGTTTCAAAGGGTCTCAGAGGAGATGCTGACTAGTCACTGTTCTCACCAGATGACAAGCTGTGAGCCATTTTAGTTACGGGATTTCCTAGGGAACACTAGAAGCTTGGGTAAATAAACTCTCAAAATACCAAAGCCATACAGGTATTTACATTTCACTGTCAAATGATGAAATATCTAATCATGGGTGCAATATTTTAGGGATATTTGTTTTTCTATGCACTCAACTATTTAGTCACGTAAAACATCTGTAGCAGCTGGAAGGAATTCGTTTGGCCTGCTAGGATTCACTAGGTTTAAAAAAAAAAACGCCCGGATCGTGTGTTCAATTTGCATCCAAAGAACTAATGCTGCTTTGTCCAGTCCTACTAGGATATCAAGTGAATAATGCTTATGCAACTTCCTCAACAGGAGCTGTAAGATATCAATATAACTATGATCTGTTAGCAAGGAGAGTTCTGTATTTAGATTAATGCTGCTTCTGCAAACCAGTATTGACCAAAATGTCATTTCATGTCCTTTACAGCAACATGGGGGGAAATCAGCTTGCAGATAAGGAAAACAATTCAAACTGAATTTTTCTTCTCCCTCTTTTCCCCTCAGAACTCCCTGTCCAGAGGACACTCCTGAGACCAACCCTAAAAGGTTACTAAAGCAGCAAAGCTTCTCCTTCAGAACTGCGGGTTCGATCTGGGTGCTAGAAGATTACAACATGGAAGGCTCCACATACTTCCACAACTCCTCTCCCTGAGGCTGAAAGGCTGCTTACATATCCTTTACCCACCCACCTTTTTAACAAAGGCAGAGTGACCAGCGTTCCAGGAAGCGAATGCCAGCAAGTAGGGCAGTCTGGGTTATAGATAGGAGATGAACCTGCATAATTTCCACAGGACACTCTTGTTCTGGGCAACAGGTTACAAAGGGTTACCTGGTGGCACGGCTGTCTTTGCTGAGAAAGCCTGAGATTTCAGTGAGGTTTCAGCAGAGTGCATAACAGTCTCCAATGTTTGCTCAGTTAACCAGTGAAACCCCTGCAGCTCTCCAATGTCTTGAAGATTATGGTTTAGAAGAGAGAATGCTCAGCTAGGGGAATGTTCTGCAGCCATGACCAAGCTGTGGTTAAAACTGATCCCAATGATTTCTATTCAGCCCAGAAACCTCAGACAGTTTCCATTTTCTCAATAACAAAGCATTTTTGTGGGGTGAGGTAACAGGCCTGCAGCTGCCAGGTCTAATTCTCCACTAGGATTTCTTAAGAGTGTGGCCGAATGAGCACTGGCTAGCTAAGCCAGAGACAGTATAAAAAGCAGCCAGCCTTTACGGCTGAGAAATGAAGGGACAAAGCTGTTGCAGGAGAGATTTGGAGAGAAGCCTTTTTGGGAGGATCACGCAGATTCTCTGTGGAGCTTGTTTTAAGCCACTTTTACAAAGAGCTCCTAGCAGTGTGTAGGAGGTGTGTTCTCCAGCTGAGGAAAGACTGGGACTCCAGGATACAAAGGGACAGAACGTGTGAGACAGAGTGGGGGGCAGAGAAATACACCAGTAGATTCTGTACATTCAGTAATTCAGAATCCAGCATAAGAGAGGCAGAGATACAGAATCCTATAGCTTAAAATGCAAAATGCATCTCTCATAAATGGCAGAGATTAAAAGGCCCAGAGAGAGAGGCTGGAACAGAGCCATACCACTCCCCGAAGGATGGCACAGTTTACGGTACTTGCTGCTCAAGCTAGGACACATCCCTTGTAACACTGCACATCTGAAACATGTCTTTGAGCCCAGGAAAGGCTACAGGCCAAGGCTTTCCAACTTGGAGCCCTTATGTTAGGCACCTCCGTATAAAAGGTGCAGAGCACCCACAGTTCCAACTGACTTCAGGAGGGGTCAGCGCTCAACTCCTCTGAAGATCAAGCCTCTCAGTTAGGTGTCAAGAGATAGATTTTGGTGCCTAAGTGAAGGCCCCCATTTTGACAATTCTGGCCTCGCTGTTTAAGTTATTGACTGTGATCAGCTCCCTGCATGCCCCCACTGCGTACTTACTATGCCAAGGCGCTGCTAAACCACCTACGCCACCGAAAAGACTGCAGCGCAGATCTGCATCCCCAAATAAAGTGTTGTGCATGCCAGATAATTCCCTCTTTGCTGCACTGCCATCCACTGGATCAAAAGTCTGCTGTCCAGAACAGGAAGGAGTCAGACACAGCAATCCACTCACTGTAGTGACTTTCCACAATTCCACCAGTTGCGCCATCTATAGCTAACGTTACAATGGAGAGTGTTGGGTAAGACCCAGTTTTCAGTTGCTTGTAACTTTGCCAAATTTAAACAGTTTGGGCTGAAATTTTCTATGCCATGTGTCTATCTCACATTGAATTTTTGGGTAAAGTTTCAGCTAAAACAGCTCAGCCATTTCAGAGAATGAGATTGGGGAAAATACACAACTTACCGGTAAGTATCAGGGGGTAACCGTGTTAGTCTGTATCCACAAGAACACCAAGGAGTCCGGTGGCACCTTAAAGACTAACAGATTTATTTGGGCATAAGCTTTCGTGGGTAAAAAACCTCACTTCTTCAGATGCAACTTAAGT
The DNA here is from genome assembly GCF_028017835.1 of Emys orbicularis. Lineage (NCBI taxonomy): Eukaryota > Metazoa > Chordata > Testudines > Emydidae > Emys > Emys orbicularis. The sequence continues at coordinate 1,186,290 of NC_088705.1, read as the reverse complement.
TAGTTAAGTCCAAAGCTGACTGCGAAGACTTACAAAGGGATCTCATAAAACTGGGTGATTGGGCAACAATATGGCAGATGAAATTCAATGTTGATAAGTACAAAGTAATGCACACTGGAAAACATAATCCCAACTATACACGCAAAATGATGGGGTCTAAATTAGCTGTTATCACTCAACAAAGCTCTTGGAGTCGTTGTGGATAGTTCTCTGAAAACATCTGTTTGATGTGCAGTGGCAGTCAAAAAAGCCAACTGAATGTTAGGAACAGGATAGATGAGACAGGAAATGTCATAATGCCACTATATACCTGGTATGCCCACACCTTGAATACAGCTCTGGTCACCCCATCTCAAACAAGGTATTAGAACTGGAAAAGGTGCAGAGAAGGGCAACAAAAGTGATTATGGGTATGGAAAAGCTTCCATATGAGGAGAGATTAAAAAGACTGGGACTGTTCAGTTTAGAAAAGAGATGACCAAGGGGGATATGATAGAGATCTATAAAATCATGACTGGTGTGGAGAAAATGAAAGGGGAAGTGTTATTTACCCCTTTACACAACACAAGAACCATGAATCACCCAATGAAATTATTAGGTAGCAGGTTTAACACAAACTTAAGGAAGCACTTCTTCATACAATGCATAGTGAACCTATGAAGGCCAAAAGTATGACTGGGTTCAAAAAAGAATTGGGTAAGTTCATGGAGGACAGGTCCCTCAATGGCTATTAGCCAAGATGGTCAGAAACCCCATGCTCTGGGTGTCCTTAAACCTCCAACTGCCAGAAGCTGGGAGATGGATCATTCAATAATTGGCCTGTTCTGTTCATTCCCTCGGAAGCGTCCGGCATTGGACACTGATGGAAGACAGTACAATGGGCTAGATGGCCCGTTGGTCTGACCCAGTATGGCCGTTCTTATGTTACACTAATTTGCCCAGGTTAAAAAATTCTTGCAACAGTTTTGTTGTGAAGCTCTGGCACCTCCACGTTTTGGAGCAAGGATTTGAAATTTGCCTGGGGCGGAGGGAGTTGCCCTGGTGTCAGGGATATGTCTTCTGCTGTCCCTGGGACAATTCACATAAATTTGTCCCAAGTTACAAGCCTCTGGGGAAAAAACCTGCAGCTTATAGATTCTGTCTACACTGAGCACACTCCAGCCCCTCACAGCTCCTACATGTCAATCATATGGCATATGCGCCATCCCCAGGGCGACTGAGCATGCTCCATCTGGGTTGCTGGAGCTGAGCAGGGCTTTCTCTGCAATTGCTGCTCCCAGCACCCAGGGACCTATGAGTACCCACCACTCGTACACAGGCAGCTTGGAGACACAGGAAGCATCCCAGCTGAAAAGCGGGGGGGGGGGGGGGAGAGGTGAGGAGCAGCGCAAGTGAGGGAAGAGATGTAGGGCTGGGGGGACAGAGGCAGGAGCTGGAGGGGGAAGAGTGCTTGGGGAGGTAGAGAGGTTAGGAGGAGAAGAGGAGCAGGAGGGTCTGTAACACCTAGAGAACACTACCCTACAGCACCTGGAATGGAGCCTATTATTCCTCCTGAATGAAGACGACGGTCAACAACTTTGCTCCTCTGGCACAATGGAACTTTCTACAACAAGCGTGTCTCTGCAGGAGACAGATCATTCCAGGGGCCAGTCTGAGACTGTGCTATGAACTTCCCTAGGGGCTAAGGACCATCACAAACCTCACCACCTTCCACTCCCAGTGCAGGGTGAATTTCTTTGGCCTTGACTTCTCTTACAAACATAGAGCAATGTCTGTGTGTACATATCCAAAACAGAGCATTGCACTGCACACACTTCTTCCCCTGGGGAGGGGATGAGAGAACAGACATGGGACAGATGTTAGCCATGTTGCTTAATGCACTTCTGGAAAGTGCTCAGATACTGTACTCATCACAGTCGTATAAAACCTATACAGAATTCCTGAGCCTCAACATTCCTTTGCTGAGTAATAAATAGCTGTGAAACCCACTGGCAAAGCATTTGTCACCATCCCTCTTGAATGGCAGGCCTACATAGAGGATAACAACATTCTACTGTTACCAGTTAGTCCATTAGCTCAAGTGACAGAGAACTGTGCTGTGGATCTAAAGATCCCAACCTTGTTAATGACTCATGGGGGGCAAAGGGGAGACGCGTCAATAAGGTACCACATGATGGAATTTTTGTTTTTTCAACTTTTAAGTTTTTTAAAAGTTTGGTTTTATTGGATGTAATTTCCCACATTAAAAGAACCTTAAGGTTGCAAAGTCAAGCACTGAAAAGTTTAGAAATGCCTGAAATACGGTTGCCCATGCACTTGATTTGGCCCTTTTGTTGATTTACATTATGAGGCAATCTTTAATTACATGATCACAGGCTACTGTTAACATGGGACCCTTACCTCATTCCATACAGTCAGGCAGACTGTCCTCAGGGAACAACTTAGGGCTGTGCAGTGAATTAAGCTGTTGTCTGTACAACCCCGGCCTCCTTTGTTGCAGAAGTTGGAGGATGTGTAGAAATGAGACAGCAGTTGTGTACCTGGAGACTGTATCATACTGCACACACACCAGGGGGGCAAATTAAGATTGCATGAGCAACCTTAATTCAGGCGTTTCCTAACGTTTGAGTGCTTGACTTTGCAATCTTACCATACTTCTAACGTAGGTTTATTTAATGTAATTATTTATAGTATGACACCACCGAAAGGCCCCAACCAAGACTGGCCACTGCCCAGAGACAGTCCCCACCTCAAAGAGCTTCGAAGAGGGCCACAAAGAGGGGACGTGACTCCCCAAGGTCACACAGCCAGTCTATGGCAGAGCTGGGGACAGAACCCAGCCTCCTGACCCCCAGTTCAGTGCCCTATCCGCTGGAGCACAGAACCGCACATACACAAGCGTGAGCAGAAGAGAACATGGCTACTCAGGACGAAGAGCGCCATCGCTTGGAGAGTGCTCTGGAATTGTGAAGCCTCATCACAGCATTCATGCTGCAGAGCCAACCCATCCAACCACCTCCGAAGCCTCAAAAGCTTTGCCTTTAAAAAGCCTACTTAGGCCTTGCCCATGAGGCCTGCTGTGCATACACTGGGACCACATGTGGCCAGAAAGCCCTGCACACAAAGGGTGAACATCTCAGGGACGGACAGCTCTAGCTAGATTTCCCCCTGCTCCAAGGCACCCTTCTTTACTGACCTTCCAGACAGACTAACAGGAGAGTTCAGATAAACAAGCTGAGGCCTAGTTCCCAGTCCAGGTCTTTGTGGAAGTGAAGGAAGTTCCACACAGACAGAAGCAATGAGACTATTTGTATCTCGATCCCAAATCACATTCCTTAAGGCTGTAATGCAGAAAATACTCATGTGGGGAGGGGAAGCAAGAATCACAGGCAGGAGCCAGGGAGCAACCTATGAAACTCTCTGCTCTTCGGAGCTGCCCTTTATCCTAAGGGTGTCAAACTCAGAGGGAGCTTTGGTCTTCTCCAGAGCTTCAACAGTAACTGGGAACTTGGAGGGAACTGCAGCTCAGGTGATCTACACTGCTTAGCTTGCGGTGCCCTGGGCCACGTGCTAACCAACGTAATTCCAAAGAGCTAGATTGTTCAGTTCAGCAGTGCTTCAGTCCCCATTTTCATGGGGATCATCTCATGGACATTACGCTCCCCCAGCTACATCCAGGGCCGGCGCTTCCACTAGGTGACCCTAGGCGGTTGCCTAGGGTAGCAGGATTTGGGGGGCGGCATTTCACTTGCTCTGGGACCCGCCGCTGAAGTGCCCCGAAGACGTGGAGCGGAAGGACCCCCGCCGCTGAATGCTCAGAGGAGGAGCGCTGCTGCCTAGGGCGGCAAAAACCCTGGTGCCGCTACTGGCTACATCCTCAGCAGCAACTGTTCAGATTATTACACAGGGTCCCCAGGCCCAAACACACCAAACAAATACTCATTCTGAACCTATCACTGCACATTTTGCCTAATCTAGACCCAGGTGCCTGGAAGAGGCTCCCAGGAGTTTCAACAAGGGGAAAGCAGTCGCTGTTCACGTCTCTGGGAAGCATGAGGCTCTCCCTAGTCTCAGGCTGTAGGGCACGCTCAGAGGAGTCTGAAATTCTCTGGCCTAAAACATTATGTTCAAAGTTCATTTAATCACATGCCTGGGTGAGTCCAAGTCTCCTCTTGCCATGAGGTCAGACTTTACCTGCCACATCACAAGTTCCATTAGCTTGCATGACTCAAGAGATAATATTGCAACACAAACACAAGTAAGCAAACCAGCTGGATGGTCTTCAGTTAGTAACACCAGAGACTGGGGATTTCTCCTCTGGCTGCTCGGGGTACTGACACGAGAAGGGCAAAGGAAAGGTGTTGTGCTTAAGCTTTGTTCTAAGGGAGCTACTGGCCCTGAAAGAAGAGGCAGGTTGACAAAACCTGGCCCTTGCATCCAATCCCCACCCACATCTTGATATATATCAACTGCTTTACAATGTAGTCTCTGAAATATACCTTTCTGAAAAGCAGTTTTCCCATTGCTCTGGGGGACTTATTGGAGTAATTCAACTCATGGGACATAGCCTGGAAAAGAGAACACTGATGGGAAGAGGCTGCTGCATCTATCCCCATAGGTTAATTCCTGTGCCAATAGAGAGCGGTGTAGATACAATGGGGGCAAGGTGGTGCTGGCTTGGAGCGGATGTGGGAGATGCAGGAGGGGTCTGTTAGGGCCCAGAGGTGACACGTGCCCCCCCCAGAACCTTTAAATTGTGCCCCTGCACTATCAAAAATTATGTGTCGCCTCTGATTTTAGTGGCAATATTTTCAGTCTAGTACATGAGGTTTCTGCATCTGCGGGGACAACAGCAAATATTTCTAACCAAAAACGGTGCCAGAGCCATTCAGCACGACATTAAGTGCAATTGCTGCCCCCAAATCAAGGGTCACCACAATACCCCATACTCCCACATACGAGAAGGAAACTCAAGTGCATATGGTTTTCTCCAATAAGCACTATAATGTCTACACTACACTCATCTGCTCCCCCACACGGGGCCTTGCAGCCAGCAGCTCAACAACGGAAAAGCATTTTAACCAAAGAGTTACTTGGACTATTAACTAGACCCAGGGAAGCACTCAACTTGAGGAACTCAAACTATGGATAAACAGGACAAAGCAGCAGCAATTGGGAACTATATCAGCATCTCTTGATTCATCTCAAACCCTATTGGGGCAATACTCTTCCAATAATCAGGAGCTGGGAAAGACATTTCACTCCAGGAGCAGTGAAGTCAATTTGCTAATCATTCATTCTCTGGCCCTACAGAAAAAAAACAAATCTCCACCAGGCACAGGCAGCTATGACCTAATGCAGTGTGGCACACACAACGACTCTGATCGTGCCATGTTGCTAGGTTGGAGGCGAGTTCCAATCTCGAAAAGGCGGAGATCTACTGACATAACAGATTGGGGGTCAGAAGATCTGGATTATATTCCCAGCTCTGTCACCAATTTGCTGCATAATCTTGGGCAAGTCCCTTCCAATCTCTGTACCTCAGTTTCATCATTGTAAAGCAGGGATAATAATTCTTAAATTGCCTTTGTGAAGGGCTGTGCTTTCCTGGAGCATTTTTCTCCTATAGTTCTGAAAGCACTAATGTTGATGTCCTCCACAGCTGGTAACAGGCAAGGGACCATTCCAGGGGTCACTGCTGAACCCTGATGCAAGTGGAGTCTCTTCCTTTTCCAGTCATAGACAAAAAGAAGTGATGAAGCCATCCGTGAGACCAGTACCCTTCCTACGAGGAACATCGCTGTCAATGCTCAAAAACCCACACGGCTACTGCTAGAAGTGAGCTAACCCAGACATAAGGGCAGAGTAGGGAGACTTCCAGCACAGGCAATCTCAGCGAGGAGGGGCTCCCTGATGAGGCTGCTGCAGATCAGGAAGATATAAACCAAGTGGCAGTAATGTGCAAAGCACGTTCATAGCAAGCCCAGTCACCAGACAGAGGACTTCCCAAGCTGACTAAAGTCGACTCAAACATCTTCTATCTGCTAGCCAGACACCAGTGTCTGAACGGAGGCCTTTGGGAAAGGTCAGGACAGTCCTCCAGGCTCTAAGATATTGCCTTTGCTTTCACTCTTAGTATCTTAATTCCTTTGTTAAGAGATATTCATCTTTCCATAAGGCAGTTCTCGGGAGCCAAGGAGTTTGTGTATTATTGCAAAACATATGCTCAGAAGAGACTGGAAATGCTGTTGGCAGTGGTACAGAAGGGAGCAGTGTGCAGCTTTGGGTCAAAGCAAAAAATCCCTGCTAGTAAGCAATTCCCACGTGACAGTCTGGAAGAGCTAGCGAAAGCATCTTCGAGAAACTAAACAATGGTGTGAGAACGAAGCTCCAGGAAAAACGAAAAGGCCAATGATATGCCACAACATCCCCAACAGCACAGATCCAAGAGGAGCCTTGCTGGGAAATCAGCTCAAGTCCTTATGCTGGGAAACCTTCTGGGACAGGGGACCTCAAGGCTAAATGCTGGCAAACTGCTTCCTCAGTTAAGGCAAACCCAAGTGTTTTCTATTGCATCTGAATCATTTATTTCAGCCCTACAACTCTCCAGAGAGCAGTGTGTAAGCACATGCTGCTGCTTCTGGGAAGGGGAATTCAGCACTGTTGGTCCCTGCCTACACTAGGACAGTTTTAGAACATTTCCCACCACTGCTGACAGCCAGATACAGTCCTAACATGGAAGGGCAGGTGGTGCTACTTTCACCGCCCTGCTGATTCGACCTGCAACACCTGGGCCCGGTGACACGCACGCCCACTGCTGCAGCTACACCCTGCTCAGAGCACATCTACGTAGCCTGTGTGCGCCACCTACGCTTGCACTCCCACCAGTGGGCGATCTCCACAGAGGCAAGGCTTTTGGGGACCTGTGTCAGCCAAAATGGAAGTTGTCAGGAGCATGGCTTTGATTAGCATTTTCCCCGGGGTGTGGATGTGGATACGAAGGGGACTTCTCCCAACCTCCACATTTCAGACAGAAGTCAGGGTGGGTGTGGAAAGTGGGTGGTGTGAGGCTGAAAGCTTTCATTGGTGAGCCTTCACCAGAACCAACCCAATTGGCCTTACATGCAGGGGTGCACAAAACGCAGACAAGAACGAGTGTCAGTTTCGGTCTGCTCCAGCTATGCTGCCGGAGGAGAGCTAGCGGATGGGGGAGTCTCAGGGGACTCCCCAGCTTGGAGGAGTGCCAACATCCAGGATCAGGCATTGGCTTGAACAGCCTTCACCACCCACCAAATGTGATCCCAATAGCTGTGCTGTATCCACCCCCCCTCCACACACTCCTCGTTAGCTTCCACGCCATGGAAATCACGTCAAAACAGCAACAGCCCAAGAGCAGTCAAGTGCAAAGCACTAAAGTCAATTGTAAGGGATGGGCTGGATGTTACCTAATGAGCCTTTTCCAGCTCTAACTGCTGCACTCCCACACACGTTCCCTCCAATCCACGTTACCATCAGCCCTAGCAACCCAAATAAATAGCAGATTTGAACAGCTCTGGAAACATCTCCTAACCGTATTTCAAACGGCAGCAAAACCTCCTCATCTGCAAAGGAAATTTCTGAGGAAAGCCACACCACAGCAGCTCCAGAGTCTCTTACTCAAGCTGGGAAGAGAAGTGTTCTGTCTTGTCTCATTTCAGTGGTAAGACTTTCTGGCTGCAGAGGAACAAACGTTGCCCAGGAACACAGAACACACATGCTACGTCTGTGCCCAAATCCAGCAAAATCTGAAGTGTGGGCAGAGTATTCAATTACCTCATTTCCAGGTGCGCTGTCAGCATGAGTCCTGGCTGGCTTGAGATAAAAGTGTGAACAGTGTTCCCAGTCCTGAAGGTGTCTGCATAATTAATAGTAATTACTACTCAGAGCCTTTGAATCCTCTAAAGTTACATCACTTTTCTCAGCTGCTTTTCATCTGCTGCTTGTCCTACAGCCTTGTCTATGGGAGAATGGCAAAATGTTCACGATCGGTATCACAAAGGGGGCACCTGGGCCCTGCCAGCACAACCCACAGAAGCAGGAATGCAAAGGAGTCCAACGTAAAAGGGCCTGTACAGCTCAGCTGTCTTCAGGTATATACAAAGCACCAGAGATGGACAGATACCCAAACACTGTACAGTCTACCTAGATGCACACTTCATTACCTCCAAGACCCTACAGTACAGATTCCTTTTACACTGGCTGCAAGTAGCACAAGAAACCCAAGAATCTCCACGTTGGCTCACACCACAATAAATACATGTGGTCCATGTAGTCCAGTATCCGGTCACTGAGAGTGGCCACTACCAGCAACTTCAGAGGAAGGTACAAGAAAGCCTGCAGCAGGGAGATATGGAATAACCTACCGCCAAGGAAAGTTTTCCTCCTAATCCCCAATAGTTAGAGGTTGGCTCATGCCCTGAAGAAGAAAAGTTTAACGTCCCTTCCAAAACTCTTGTGTTTTCTCTAATTTATTACAATCCTACGTATTTATGTTACACGTGTAAGTGCCTAATTTCGTTCTGAATCCTGCTAACCTCTTCGTTTCAATGATATCTTGCGTCAATGCATTCTGTGGGCAAACTCTGTATTGTGTGAAAAAGCATTTCCTTTTAGCAAGCAAGGGACCCATCTGAGAGGGTCACGATATACTCCAGAGCAAGCATGCTGCTTCGGCAGCCTTCCCAACCCCAGGAATGGGAGTACAAGCTCAGGACTTGAACGCAGCTCTCAGCATGGCATCATGCAATGAAAGCAACAGACTCTGAGGTTACCTTAGAGGTCACTTCTCCCCTTAATGCACACCTACAACTCCCACTAATAGCAACAGATGGAAGGCTATCCCCATACTTCCCTCCTTTCTTCTACTCATCTCCTAGTAGCAAAAGTCCCCATCTCCGTTCAGTAATGGGAGTGGTCAGCCCTTACGAGCCGTTTATCATTGGTTAGTGCCACATCTTTATTAGCTCATGTTTGCTTTGGCTGCACATCCAAGCAGTTGTTTAACCCGAGAAAAAAAGGAAAATCTTGGACCCTTAACAATGGCAATGAAGTTTAATCTGTCACTGGAGACAATTACTTGACTCCTATTGGTGGCTGGTCCTGGCAGGGTCAAGTGTAACATGTGGCAAAGGAAACACTAGGGAAGCCAGGCTGCAGCAGCTCCAACACTAGGCATTTCCTTGTGTTATTCAGAGTTCCCTTCCCCCCTCATGTGTGGAGAGAACAACTCCAGCTGTCCAGTCACCTGCACACGTGTCTCCGCTGGCTGGATTTATGGATTGTTGGTGCTGCTAACAGCTCCGGGTCGGCTCTGGCTGGCTGCTTAGACATTCAAAGCTATGTTAGGGAGTTTGAAACAGTTCAGATTTTGTTCTTGGTTCTGGCCCCCAGCTTTGGACCTAAAAGTTGATCTGGATTCCTGAACAGAACTGGCATTGGGCAGCTTGGGCATGAACACTTACATAAAGTTTTCTTCCGCCACGACACAAGTCAGCTTTCTGATGAAAACAAAAGGGTCTGGGGTTTATGGGTGTTTATTCAAGGCACTGATTTAAGAAGAAATCTTTGGTTTTATACCCGAGAAGCTCAGAACACTATCAGAGGACGATGCAGCCATTTCCCACAAGGGGGAAAGATACAGGGTGCTATATACACAGCTAGCTTAGAATAGTATGAGTGAGCTTTAAATCTCCAGGAACAGAATGGTAACATGAGCACAGGACCAACTAAAGGCTTACAGTGAGATTGCACCAAGAACAAAAGCAGGGACTCCAGCTCCTTTGTTTCACTGCTATTTGGATTATATGGCTAAGAGGCTATATTAATGCATTTAAACTAATGCTATTTAGATCCAGTTTTAATGCATCATTTTAAAAGTAACTTGGTTTGATTTTAAATGGCATGAAGTGTAACTCAGGAACTGCTACTAACAGTTGCCCTTTGACAGCCTTCCCTGGGATGCCATCTCAGTGGGCTCCTGCCTGAATAAAGGAAAATATAATCAATTAAATTGCCTTCCAAATTAGCAGACACCAGCAACATGGTGAGTCACGAGCAGAGGCGATTCCTTTAGGATGAGATACAGGAAGGTGGGAGACGTGACATTCTTCAGTTCCCCCTTTCCTTTCACAACCCGACCCTTGACATTTTTCTCAACAGGAAACCTTGTTCTCTCCCTCCTTGTAAACTGCTGACGACTGTATTTTACACCTTACAAAGTCAACAGAAGTCAGAAGGGGAAGAAGGAACAAAGAACCAGGACCTGCCCACAGCAAGTACATCTTCCCAATGTGGAGCATTTCTCCATGGAACTGTAGCCAAGACACGGCTTGTTTGGGATGGTAACGTCTAGCAGCTGTGTGTCACGGAGGCAAATGGCCTTCGGGTGACTATCTGGGGTCCTATCACTGCAGTATCTAAGCACTGAGGTTGTGGCAGCAGCTCCAATGCAGCATTATGGCTACTTCACTAAGAATAGTCAGTGGGGAAAGATTTTCAACATCAGCTAAGGGTTTTAGCCACGCAACCCCTACTAAAGTTAATAGGGCTCATGTGGCCAGACTTCCTAGTCAGCTTCCAAAGTCTCAACACTCATACTTAAAAGATTCTGGTTTTTAAGGAAGGGACTCTGACACTGAATAAATGGGCTTTAAAAGTAATTCCAAACTGCCACAAACCTGGGTACTAGTTTCTCTAATTGCCACTGTAGCAACTGGCATTTCCCCTTCCCAGAGCTCTGCCCCCTTCCCAGCTGCAGTTCAGGACTGCTGCTGTAGATTTCTCTGTTCCTTTCACCCCAGTAAGACTCTTGACTCCGCGGACCTCTCCTTTCTCGCTGCGCCACCCCAGATGCCCCCTTTTACATGTTTTCCAAAATTCAAGAAAACCAAGGTGAAGTTTCTTGTTTAAAGTTTTTTTGATGGATGTTGCTGGGATAAAACATGTTCAGTTTCACTGCAGTGTCTCACATAGGCAGAATTAGCTAAACACAGGAAACAAGAGGGAGACATTCCAGTCAGCAAAGGGAACAGTGACTGTCACCAGCACATCCCTCTTTCCAACCCAAGCTGGCACTCTATGGGGGGGAGGGGGGTGCGCTCTGGCAAGTTCAGAATGGCAGACATGCCAAAGTAGCCCAATCCCAGTGAAGGATTGATGGCTTCCTTACTGGAGCAATCGACAAGAGTCACTAGGACAGCTGCCGAATCAGGCGTCTCCAGCAGAAGGCTGGCATCTATTCAAAGCCATTAGTCAGTCCCCAGTTGTCTGTAAATAACCCCTTTGTCTGAGGAATCCTTGACATGGAAGGCCAGGCAGAGGCCAAACAATTCACAGGCTTGCAGTCCTCCTGCCCAAAGCTGCTGGGGTGACAAGGGCCCTGCAAGCATGGCTTTGTGCAAGCCAAGTACATGAGCATGAACAGAAAACTCAGCTGGCCCCACAAACATTTTCCACACCACTGCTGTGTGGCTGCCACAAATGCATCTTCCCTAGAAGAGGAAGAGTTAGTTTGAGCGCTGAGGAATCACTTTATTCGTTTCCCCTCTTAGGCATGCAGGAAGAGGAAGGCCAGACAATGGCGTGGATGTAACTGGAATTAGGAACATGCTGTAGGAAGTGCCTTATCGGGCAAGCCAGGTGGGCAGGGAGGCCTGTCTTATTTTGACCAGTATTAAATGCTTCTGAGGAAGTTGCAAGGAACCCTGCAGTGGCCACTTCAGCAGTAACTTCTCTGTAGGGAAGTTTCTTCTTGACCCCAGCAATTTGGAGTTGGCTTGTGCATTGAAGCTGGCAGATTTATAGCCCTTATGAGTGGTTATCTGAGTAACGGTGGATGTTTTTCTTAGTGACCTTGTAAATGTCGAAACCCCTTCTGAAATGAAATCTATCACCAGTGAACACCACTAGAGCTGCACAAGGCTAACGTTCTGAGTCAACATAAAAGCAAGAGGAGAGAAACTACAACAATGCAGGCTGGGAAGAAGACGGCTGCCTGTGATGACTCCAGAGAACTGAGCCACTCCAGCTGCCTGCTGCATGCTCTGCCAGCTGGGCTACCCCAATGTCTCTTCTGAAATGGACTGCAGTGTAAACAGGAAGCAGAGCTCTGACAGCAGGCATGCTGCAGACGGCTGCAAACCCTGCAGGGGGCCAATCACCAGTCTGGTGGAGGGAAGGCTGGTGACCTAGCATCCTGCCAACGGTCAGGGAACTGGCCTGACCTTTAGCCGACCAGTCAGCACTAAGCTCCCGGGGTGACATTCTGAAGGACACATAGATACAACATCCAGTGCCACCAAGATACCTTGGGGACAGGTGCCTTAGAAACATTCAAGCTGGAGAGAATGTGATGGTCCATCAACTGAGAGCAGGATGCTCACTGCAAGGAGCTTAAGGCCCCACCAGCTCCAGTCAGTCTTTATAGCATGGTCCCAGCATTACCCACCCAGGGGAGCAGAGTCCATCCCACCCCTGTTTGTGCTTTTTGCCTTGTGCTCCCAAAGCTCCAGCAGCCACTTCTGCACCCAGAAGAGCTATTAATTGTATTCTCTGCAGTCCTACACTCTGAGTGGACCAAAACCCAAATCCCCCTGCATCCTCAGGCAGCGCAAGTTTCAAAGAGTCACTAATGCTCACAGAAGCCGCCTTCCACCACTCCTGCACTTCTAGGTGACTTTTTTTGTCCAGGTGATTCCTAAACAAGAAAAAGTTAAACCAATGCTAGCAGCTAGCACTGTCAGGAGCTCTGTGGAAGCAACCAGCCAGCGTGAGCAAGGAGCAGGCAATCATGTGGTCCCCATCCCAAAGCGGAGGAAATTGCACAGATGAAGAACAGGATGGCAAAAAATGGCAAACTCCCTCTTTCCTGTCATGTGCCTGCTGCACTGGTCCACCAAGAAGCTATAATGTCCCTTGACAAAGCAAGTCACGGAAGGGCTGTGAGTTCAACATATCACTTAGCTTTTCATGTAGAAGGCAGGTTTTTAGCATTAAAGACTCCTCATGCAATAGTCAATCAAATGCTTTTCCAAAAATGAACAGTTGGGGATAGTTGAATTTTTTTTTTTTTTTAATTTGGCAGCTTTGGCTTACAGTTTTAAAAGCATTAAAACGATAAACAGAGCAAATAAAAACCTAAACAACCAGAGCTCAGTGTAGAAGCCTACAAGTCAGAGATGGGAAAACATCACGTCACATCTAGTCCAGCCTCGGGTCAGGGCAGGCCTGTTCCTCACAACGTGCTGTCTGCTGCTTTGTCCAGGCTGGTTTTAAAATGTCTCTGGTAATGGGATTTCCGCCACTCCCCTTGGAAGAGGGATCGTAACATGTGTAATTTCAAAGCCAGTATGAAACACTTCCCAGCTGAAAAAGGGGTGACATACCCAAGTCAAAAGCATTCCCTGAAGAGCTAAGAATACAGCAGTAGGTGAGGTTAAGTGGTTTTTAATAAAAACGTTTTGAATAGATACTGATCTGTTGCTTAAAGCAGCAAACTCTCTGTTGTCTTATTTTAAAAGAAACAGCAAGGTGAATTTTAGAAAACCAAATAACTGAGGGCTCAAAATAACCAGTCATAGGAAGGCCAAAGCCTCTTGATTTCACTGTGCCGTCCGGATGTGTGCAAAATGCCCCCCCACTACTAACACCTTCTCAGAGCAACTCCGTTTAAGCATTTGATTTAGGTTTAGCTTCTGTGTCTGTTGTTTGGTTTCCGGACTTTTTCATTAAGGATGAAGTTTAAGGCTCAGGACTTTAACAATCACAATTCCACTAGAGCAGGCATATGCACTCTCGGGAGAAACCGTGTATGGATACTTTCTTTTCTCATATTCCTTTCAGAAAATGCCATAAAGCTTATTGAACATTCCAAAAAATAAATCCAGATTTCCAGTGTAATCATCTTCCTTTTATTACAAAATTAAAGCATAGTCATCCCCTTGGCCCTTAATTCCCACTTTCTCTTTAAGAAAATTACACTGAGAACTCACCTTAAAAAGATTTTCCTTTCCAAACTTTCCCTGCTAGGGCTGGGCAGTGCCAAAGTCACAATTCATAAAAAGTGAATAATTAACTGAGAACTTACCCTGGGATAGAAACACAGATTGTAATTAAAGAATTAGACATTTGAGGCCAAATTCATCCTTGGTTATATTTTCCAGAGTTCATTCAAGCTCCAAGGAAGGAGCGTGTCACAGGTAGTCACTGGTTTTGCAAAAATGTGAAAGAATAAAAATCAAAACTTTAAAATGAAGTGAAAGCCCGTTGAAAAAGCAAAACCAGAGTCAGTTGCATTAGAAATGTGTGTAACAGGAAATAAACATACACTCTCTTCTCCTCTCCAATGTTGATGTGCATGAAAATCGGAAACTGTTAAAATTACCCACTGAGCTCTCTTGTGACATATGCTGCAAACACAGAGCTTGAAGTTTTTAAGTAGACACTTACTAACCAGAAGCTATATGAAAACAACGGGAAGAGGAGAGCACCATCAACGTTCATGAGCTACTTGCTGGGGAGAGTAACTCCACCAGCCAAGTCCCCTTTACCAACTGCTGGGAAAGAAAAGGGTGCAAAGATTCCCAGCAAGGTGCTTTCATATCAGGGTTTGGCTATTGTTGGGGGGAAGGGTGGGGGGAGGCAAGGTACTGGGGGTGGGAGGCAGGGCATTGGAGGGGGAAGGGGAGGGGGAAAGTATTTGATACATTTGAAATCAAGTCCCCATCTTTCCCTGCTAACCTCTGGTGCTGGGTAGTGGAGAAGAGGTGCTCTGACATTCTACCCCTCCCTCTGCCTCTGTTTTTTGTGACCCGCCTCCCCAGTGCCTCTGCTGCTTTCCCAATTAAATTGCCACAAATTCTTGTCAAGTTCACTGTTGACCACAGTTCTGAAGAGCAGCAGAGAACCTGCCTAAAGTCTTGTTAATTTCACTCAAAGCTCAGTCAAAGATAGCAGCAGCTGTGGCACTGTAGCTGTCTGTAGACTCAGGAAGCCAACACTGCCTCTAATCATATTTACAGAGTTTTCTTCACCATAGAAGGGCAAGGAACTTCTTTAATGAAATAAAATATTAGATTCTGCAGAAGCTGATGGCTTAGCCCCCCTCACCCCACACATATACTGGACAGGGAAAGTTTCTTACTTTCAACTGGTGAATATATTTTTCAAAGTCCTACCATCATAGGGTGACCAGATGTCCCGATTTTATAGGGACAGTCCCAATTTTTGGGTCTTTTTCTTATATAGGCTCCTATTACCCCCCACACCCTGTCCCAATTTTTCACGTTTGCTGTCTGGTCACCCCGCCTATACCATCATCTACATGAAATTTGAACTATATTAGGCAAAGACTAAAAGGATGGAATCTGAACAAAGAAAAAAATAACAATCCCTGTTCCCAGCGTCCCAAAACAAAGAGGCAGCTCACAGCCAGGACACAGCATTTCTGTAAGTCAGAAAGAACTCATACCAGCCTCATTGTGGAGGCACATACAGTACCTAGATACAGTTCACATTTTTTGTTGCCAATGCCCCAATTTACAGAGCTGGAAGGAGGGCACTAGCCCACCAGCTACTGGCTCCTGCCCTATGCCCAAGTATTTTGCAAGGAAGGAGCTGTCTCTATCTTTAGTGAGTTGATAGCGTGCTCAGCACTATACAATCTATAAAGGAGACAGAGACTCTGCCCCAAGGAGTTTACAACCTAGACGGCAAAGCCATCACTGGGTGATAAGGAACTAGGACGTGGAGATGCAGAAGTGTTACCCATGCCCCCAGTACCCTGTGTAAGGAGGGTACCAGTCTGCCCACCACTGCCCATGCCCGGACTAGAACATCAGAGTATCTGTAAAGAGCAGCTCTGCTCCCAGGTGCCCTGTACCTGCCCAGGCGGCTCCGAGCCGGCCCGGCAGAGACTGCAGGAGGGCTCAGCCCGGGGACAGGGTGTGGGGGCACCATGCAGAACAGGGCTGTATTGGCCGGAATAGAGGGTCCAGGCGGCTGGGGACGGGAGCTGGAAGGGGCAGTTAGAGCCCTGGGGGACACCGCCCGCCCGCCCGCCCGGTCCCCGCAGGCACAAGGGGGGGCAGGGGATCAGCAGCTGGGTGGGGAGGTCTCCCCAAAGACACCCACAACCCACGGGGACCCCTCTGCCTCCCCCACTCCGGGAGCCCCCCGGAGCGCCCCCATGGGAACCCCCCTTCTCAAGGGCGCCCCAGGCACCCCCCGTTCCCACCTGGTCCGCACGCTCCGGGCCGAGCCGGGCTCGCTGGCTGCTCCTCACCCGCCGCGGCGCTGGACAGGCTCAGGCAGCGGAAGCAGCCGCCCCAGCCCCGCCGGGGGGAGCCGGAGCCGGAGCCCGGCCCCTGGACCCGCCCTGCCCCGCCCGCTGGGCGGAGCAGGCCGGGGGGAGGCAGGGTCCTGGGGGGCGGAAGGCCGGGGGGAGGCAGGGCATTGGGGGGAAGGCCGGGGGGAGGCAGGGTCCTGGGGGGCAGGAGGCAGGGCATTGGGGGAAGGGTGGGGGGAGGCAGGGTCCTGGGGGGCGGGAGGCATTGGGGGAAGGAGGCAGGGCATTGGGGGGAAGGGTGGGGGGAGGCAGGGTCCTGGGGGGGCGGGAGGCAGGGCATTGGGGGGAAGCGTGGGGGGAGGCAGGGTCCTGGGGGGCAGGAGGCACTGGGGGGAAGGCCGGGGGGGAGGCAGGGTCCTGGGGGGAAGGAGGCAGGGCATTGGGGGGAAGGCCGGGGGGAGGCAAGGTACTGGGGGGCAGGAGGCAGGGCATTGGGAGAAGCGTGGGGGGAGGCAGGATCCTGGGGGCAGGAGACAGGGCATTGGGGGAAGGGTGGGGGGGGAGGCAGGGTACTGGGGGGAAGGGCTGGAGGGGGGATGCTGGGCGTGCAAGGGCCCTGGGGGAAGGGCATTAATTTGCATAAATACACCTAACCCTAGAGACTCCCTCCTGAAATCCCGTGATCGGTCTCTGCAAACTAGGGCTTTGGGCGCCCACTGGCAGTTAGGGGAAGTCCACTGAAGAGGTGCCCGCAGAGCAGTCGCTGAGGTGCCCAGCCTAACCCTGACCCAAATCTTCTTGCCTCCCCGTCAGCATGAGGCCAGCAGACAGGCCTGGGTGGTGCAGGGGATTGGGGGTGAGATGAAGAGCATCAAGATCAGGAGTGAGTGAAGATTGTTACCCTCTGATTGTGCTCAGTCTGTGTCCCCTCCTGCCTAGTAAATTGATGTTTCCATCTCAGCCAATTCCTAGTGTGTGGGTATCCACCTTACAACTGAATGTCCCTGCACTGAGAAGTCGCATTAGTGATACTGAATGGGCCATTCAGCCTTTGCCCTTTCTAATTTCTTGAGGGGGCCTTCTAAGCAGAGTTTAGATGCAACCCCTCAGATACCATTGCAATGGGTGACCATGTAAAAGGCTAGAGATAGATGGACTGGTAGAGAGCGGTGTGTGTGAAGCGTGCACTGCCACTGCCTGTGAAGCACTCAAACTGCTACATTTTTATTTCATTGTGTCCCCCACATCTATGGTTTATGTGTGGTGCTAATAATATTGTGTTTCTTCACAGCCTTTTATGATGTTTCCCTAAAGTAGTCCCTGCTCCAAGCCAAGTAGATAGGCTTACCACACTGCATAAATAGCCCCGAGTGAGTGATAGCAGAGGCTCAGCTTGCATTATTTGCAAAGCATGGACGTAAACAGTTATGAAAATATTCCAACTATCTTCCAAAGAAATTCAGTTCAGCAAAAGGCCAAAACCAGCTCTCCCTAAAATCATAGGAGGAATTCAGGTTACATTAGGGTCCTTCAAACTCCCTTAACGATGAGTTCATTTATTCTCAATCTTTTTAAATCCAGTTTTGTCATTATACTTTTTCTCCAACATGCCTTACAAAGCATATCAATGTAATTTACAGCTTTAGAAAAGAGTGGACATGTACCTAGCGTACCTGCTGCAGAGCAGGACTCTCCTCCTAAGGGTCAGGGAATGGACAAGGTCTCCTTTTATCCTTTAAGTTCTGTTTGGACATACAGCCAGTGATTAAAGAGCCAAACTATCATAGACAGCCTGTGGAATCAGTTCAGTTTAATACCCAATGTTTTTGGTTTAAATAGGAAGAAAGTTCAACCCAGAGTTGTGTAAGGGAGGAGGGCAGATATAAAAATGGTAGATGAACCGAGGAATTAATTTAATTCAGTTTCAGTTCAATTAAACTTTATTGGCAGGAAAATACATATTGAAGAGCTCTGTGTTGCTTGAAAGTTTGTCTTTTTCACCAGCAGAAGTTGGTCCAATAAAATATATGACCTCACCCACCTTGTCTCTCTAATCTCCTGGGACCAACAGGGCTACAACAAGCCTGCAACAAGATAGAATAAGGCTTCACGGTAGCAACAGTCTTCAGTCAGAGCTGCTCTTCCCACTGTTCTTTTTCTGAGGTCACCAGAGAGCCGTACTAGCTGCTGTACTTTGGGAAAGTCCTGGCGGCAGTTGGAAAGGGAATGAGCCTTGTGAAACTTTTCCTGTATTGAATCCTTTCTCTTAAAGGTAGTTTGAAAATGTCTACACCAATCTCCTCCATCTCTTGCCCTGGAGCACCACCTCCTGGGAGCTGTTGTGCTCATCAAGCCAGGAATCACAGTACTCTCTTGCTCTGCAATCCTGGATTTTGTAGGGAGCGCCACAGCAGAAAATGTGAATTTTCGTAAATCATTTTAACATATTAAATACAAGAAGCGTCTGGCCACTTGCTTTCTCCTTGGTTCCTCCCTTTATTATGGACAGAGGCAGTTCCTCAGTTATCTTTGTTTCTCTCTTTTACTGAATTGCTGTTTGTGTTGGGTGCCTTTTATTGTTTCATCATCTGCTTTACTTGACAGTGAACAGGAGCATCTGAGAACAATGAGGACAGACTATCTGACAGACCTGAATGGACTGTGTGATTTTGTTTGGAAGGATCATTCATCTGCCTACTATTTCTAGCCCTTAGCACACCACATAGCCAGTCAGTTCACAAAGACCCACAGCTTCTACAACAGAGTCTTCTTTTGCTGCTAACTGGACTGCAAAATTCTAATTAAATTAGATACAATTTAAAAAACCTAATTTTCTCACTTTTTTCTAAATTAATTAGGTCTCTCGTATTAGTTTATGTTTCAAGGGTTTTGTCTATTACTCATTTTTGACATTTAAAGGCAGACAAAAGAAATAATTTGTGCATTCTGTTCATCTCAAGCATGACACAAACCAGGATACCATCCACAGGCCAGGCTGCACAAGGTAAATTTTGCTTAAGTTTGGGATTTTTCTTCTCTCTTTAAAACATAAATGGGCAGATCATCAGCTGCTGTGAACTGACATAGCTCCATTGACTTAAATAGAGCTATTGTGATTTACATCAGCTGAGGATGTGACCACAAAAGCATTTTAATGTTAGGGACTTACCAGCCACTTTTGCCCCCTCATCTTCTGTTCATTGGGGCCTGCCCTAGCTAGCCCAGAGAGCTGGGGTCCCTGCCCAAAATCCAGACCAGACTGAAGCAGATTCCTGCTGGCAGGAAATCTATCACACATAACTTCAAAAGAACAAAATGCACCGTAAAATTTCTAAGATCCAAAAGGGTCTTATAAGATAATAGCAAAATCTTTAAAAGGACTTAAGTTCTCAGTAGTTAGAGATGAAGAGACCTGTTAAATCCTTGAGTCTGTCTTTTGCAAAGGCATGGTAGAATCCTCTGAGAGAGGCCATATCAGATATTAAGCTGATATCATAGTCAGTGAAGTGCTTAGGAAGTGTAGAAACCTTCAAATGTGAATAGTGGAGTTAAGTAAATCAAACAAGGAATCTGTCTGGCAGGGCCATTTTGTGCTAAGTGAAGATCTAGATACAAAGAATAGAAAACAACTTTATTGTAGTTCCATGAGAAGAGGGAACCCCACAGATGAATTTCAAGACCATAGAAAGGTATAAATCCAAGAAAGGAATGTTGCAGAAAGGCCAATGAATTATAAGAAATGGAATGCAGCAAGTAAGTCATATATGACACCCACCCACTCCCAGGTCAGCACTCAGATTGGAATTTTTCATTAAAACCAGAGGGTTAACAGGTTCACACAATTCTAGCTGGATGCCTTCTCTAAAATTAAGGTATCTTTTTGGTGCATCTGTGAAACAAACCTCCAATTTGTGTGTGGTTTGTGCATTGCTGGTTTTCAATTTCTCCTCACAGCAGGAGAGAAGGTAACATTGTAAAAGTGGATGGATTGTAACAAGGAAGGAAAATCTTTGCCACACTGGTCTTTTTTCTAGTACATGTCTAGTTTTGGTATATAGGATACACTGGGAACATGACGTGCAATAACGCGGCCAAATTGTTTGGAACTAGGATACTGGAGGCAAATAGCCATTTCAAGAGTGGTGTCCATTGCGCAGCTCAAAGTTTATGGTTTAGATCAGTTTGGATTGCAGCCTCCCATTTTCTCTTTTGTCAGAGTCTTCTGTCTTTGCCAGTTGAGTCACTAGGAGCTGTACTGAGTAGATCTCAGCTTTAAGTCGCTCTGCAGATTCTACACCCAGGGTCACTCCTTCCTTGATGACTCACTCTTTGTGTAGACTAGCAAGGTCACTTGGATCATAGTAAAGGTTTGTTTTTCCATCATTAAGTCATTGAATATATCTTTCCTCAGTGTGGTAAAAGTCTGTTGTAATTTTTAAAGGAACTACAGCTCAAGTCAAGGTTAAGTGGTAATTTGGGGATTCTGCTCCATCTGGGTACTTACCTTAGGTGATGAGGGCCAGATATCTGAGCACCCCACTATCATTAATGGGTTTTATTGTCACAATGGCGTTGTGAGGTAGGGAAGTACTATCCACATGTCACAGATAGGGACCTGAGGCACTTCCCATGGTCACCAACTGCACAGATTTCTCACGTTTCATTATACAATGTATTTGTTAAATGCTGACTATGTTCCCCACCCTGTTCAAGACAGAAAAATAAAGACAATCCCTGCCCAAGAAGCTTATAGCCTTAAAGTCAAATCTAAATAAAACTATTTGGTGCACAGTCTAGCCAAAATGATTGTACTTGTGTCTGAGCTCAAACTGCCAACCAGAAGACCAAATAGTGCCAATTGTGATGATGAATTTTATGACAAGCGATTATGCCCACTTGGAACTAGGTTGAGTCCACTTTCTCACAGGTCACTGAACAGCCATAAAATGGTAACAATATTCACTCACTTCTGATCTAGGTCAGAATCAAGCTTAAATCTAAAAATTGAAGTCTCCATAACCCATTTCTTTGAGCCAGCCAGCCTCCATACTGTCAATAAGATTTTTTGTTTGTTTTTTAAACAGAGGCATCTCTTCTAATTTTATAAAGAGATTGTGCTGTTGGTGTGAAAACAAAACCTCTATCTTTTCATCAGCAAGAGAGAGCTCAACAGTCTTAATAGGAAAGAGACAAACTTCCCTACGAGAAAACAAGACGTTCACAACTGCTGCCACATCAGTCCTGGAATTCACCAACATGCATGACATCAAGAGAACAGATGATGCTTCCAACCAGTGGAAGAGAGGAAAGGCAGGACAAAGCAAAGGTATGAGCCACAATAAGCCATGGCAGAAAATATATGTATTTTAGGGCTCTGATCTTGCACATACTGAAGTCAATGAGAGTTTTACAATTGACCTCAATGGAAGCAGGATTAAGCCCATGGTATCTATGGCTATGGGCAACACTTTTATTGTTTATAGAGAAGCAGAAACTCAAGGGTCTATTTTCACCTGTGGCTTTCCAGTTGCTTCTCCGGCTCCCAGTCTCCTACTGATAAGGTATGAAGACAGGAACCTGCAGAGATGTGACAAATCTGTTACCAGTCAAAATTCAGGTTTTCAGTAACATGCAATTATGTTGTCATAACACTCACAGCCAATATCAGACTCTTGATTGATACATATCTCAGTATAGTAAGTAATAGAATCAATAAAAGAATGTTGTTTAACACTGCAAGAACTTATTTCTAGTATTTTTGACTTTGCCACAGCTTGGCAAGGAATAGATAAATATCTGCAGAAGTTTTAGTCAAGTATTCTAGGTTTTATTTTCATAAATAAATCTTAGTGGTACAGCCAAATAAGGGTTTCTGGTAAAATTTCCGAGGTCCCAGGGTGCTGCAATTGGATCAAGACACAAGGCTGTTTATAAATGTGGCAATGCCAGCCAAAGAAGTTGCAATGGGGAAACATGCATACTTTCCACATTACAGAGAACTGTCGGGAGGGAAATAGAGAAGGGGAGTGTTCAGCGGGAGGCCCCACCCTTTCATTAGAAGACAAATTGCTGCCACTGTGAACAAGAAAGGCACTTCCAAGGTGTCTGAAGACAGATGCAAATGTGGAGATCCCAGATGTGATCCCTTCTCCTCAATATCTATCTAAACCCTTGAATTCTAGACACTGCCTTTAGCTCTATAGACAAGTCTGGGTTCTAATGAAATATCACCTGAATTAAATTGGCTGCAGGAGACTTTTTGAGCCAAAACTCTCTTCTGTAGGATGCTGAGAAAACAGCACACCAAATCACAGTTGTTTTAAGCTATTAAATTCTCTCAACAGCTGTGCAACACAGTTTCAAAGTCAAATATTTTCAATAGAATAAAATGATTTTATCACAGATTAACATAATATTAATTTAGGGAGGCATTGTCACTGTAACAAAACAAAAATCCATTTGTTTGATTTTTTCAGATGACAAATACCCTAACATGCTGCAAAATCTTCTGTGTCCCCCACCTCCATTTCACTATGAAGGGGCTTGCATCAGGCTGTTGTGTCATTATGCTGAACTGAGGATTGGGGTGTTTGCCAACCTCCCAAAAGGTGTGTAACTCCACAATGAATCACAGAAGTTGAAATGAAAAGCTCTATTAGGTCACAGAAACAGTGTTATTACCCAGTCTCACAATTTTATTACAAGTCTCACAATATTTGATATTCTATTTAAAGTCCCAGTGCCTGGAGATAACTGACTACTTGAGAATCTCAGCTAGGATTAAGAGAAACAATTAAGTTGCCAGCCCTCATGGTTGAGGAGAAGAGCTTGCAAATGTGACTCCCAGTGTGACCTACAGGTTAAAAACCAGAAGCCAAATAAAAAGATGCCACCTTTAAAAAAAACCTAATGATTTTTAAGCCAGTCTTGTGACTTTGGGGACCAACTCAAGATTTATGAACTTTTGGCATTGGCAATACTGCAGAAAGCCCATTGACTGAGTGTGACATGCCCCAGAATACATTTTGGACTGTGGAATTGCTGTGCCCCCTTAACTCTCCAGTCTGGTGTGCACTATGCCCTGCTTTGCGGTGTGAGCTGACACTCTGCCCACTCACCCCAGCCTCCAGCATGCAAGTCACCCCCAGACATATACCAGAACGCTATGCCTAGCCACTCTTGAATTACAAATAGGGCGACACCTGCATATCCGTAGTGCCAGCCTGACACCCCAGACCTTGCTCAAGACCCCCTTCATCAGAGTAAACTCATTCATTAGTTTGTCATTCCATCAAAGGGTACCAATATGCACCAGCCTTTGTAACCCAAGTAGATTCTCCAAACTTCAGTCAAATACACGCTGGCTTAGCTAAAACATTAAAATAAGTTTATTAACTACAGAAAGATAGATTTTAGTGATTAGAAGTGGTATAGGCATAGAAAATCAGAACTGATTACAAAAAGAAATAAAGGATAAAATTGCAGTCTAATTCCTAAACTTTACCAAGCTAAGTCAAATTTGAAGTGATAAAGTTTCTCTTACCCCAAACCCTACAGCAGGCTGTGCCAACTGGAAACTTTTTCCAGTTAGGACCACTCCCACCCAGTTCAAATGTTTCTATGTCTTCCAAACAATCTTGTTACTTTCAATGGGGGGGGGGGGGGGAGGAGGAGAGGTGGCCTGGTGATGTCACTGTCCCTTATTTTATACTCTCCTCCAGCTGCTGGAAAAATCCTTACTGTGTCATGTGGTTAGGCAGCCCCGTTGCCTATGTGCCCTGCATTCAGTCCTTCACATTAATTGAAAATTCTTGCTTACATCCTTTGTGTACGTGAGGCTTGACATGTAAGGTTTGTGTTCACAAGTCCTTATTTCTAAGGAGCTGGTCTGTGGCTGTTTCCCAGACTCACAACATGTTTCAGAAACAAATCTATAGCAAAAATCTCATAACTTCATACACAATGATGAGTCACATTCCTGTTGAAATGTACGTAACAGATTATGACTTTTCCAGTGATACCTCACAAGACATACTTTGTTCAAGATTCATCATAATTTTGAAAAAGTGGTGACCATAACAGTGGTCCAATCCCTGTAACAAACCCCGTTGCCTACTCTGTCCCCATATCTACTCTAGTGACACCATCAGAGGACCCAACCACATGTGTCACACCATTAGTGGCTCATTCACCTGCACATCTACTAATGTGATATATGCCATCATGTGCCAGCAATGCCCCTCTGTCATGTACATTGGCCAAACCGGACAGTCTCTATGTAAAAGAATAAATGGACACAAATCAGACATCAGGAATGGTAACATACAAAAGCCAGTAGGAAAGCACTTCAGTCTCCCTGGACATTCTATAACAGATTTAAAAGTAGCCATACTTCAACAAAAACATTTCAAAAACAGACTTCAAAAAGAAACTGCAGAGCTACAATTCATTTGCAAATTTAACACCATTAATTTGGGCTTGAATAGGGGCTGGGAGTGGCTGGCTCATGACAAAAGCAATTTCCCTCTCTTAGTATTGACACCTCCTCCTCAATTATTGGGAGTGGACCACATCCACCCTAATTGAATTGGCCCTGTCAACACTGGTTCTCCACTTGTAAGGTGACCTTCTCTTCATGTATCAGTATATTTATGCCTGCATCTGTAATTTTCACTCCATGCATCTGAAGAAATGGGTTTTTTACCCACGAAAGCTTATGCCCAAATAAATCTGTTAGTCTTTAAGGTGCCACCGGACTCCTCGTTGTTTTTGTGGATACAGACTAACACGGCTACCCCTCTGATACTTAACAGTGTAGACTGTCACACTGGGGTACAGGGATGGCTCTCCCACAGAACTCTGTGGATCTGCACCCAGCCTGGCTTTAACACCCCTGCCCCATTTCATAGATTCTAAGGCCTGATGGGCCTAATGTGATCATCTAGCCTGACTTCCTTTATAATACAGGCCATGGAACTTCCCCAAAATATTCCTAGGGCAGATCTTTTAGGAGAACATCCAATCTTGATTTTAAAATGATCAGTGATGGAGACTCCACCATGACCCTCAGGAAGTTGTTCCCATGGTTACTTACTCTCACTGTTACAAATTTACACTTATTTCCAGTCTGAGTTTGTCTAACTCCAACTCCCAGCATTTAGATGGTGGTGTACCTTCCTCTGCTAGATCTAGGAGCAGAGCACCCAAGGGGGCTGGATGTGGGGGGAGAGAGCCAAGGCCACCCCAGGAAGGCAAAGGGCATTTGAGCCCTGTGACCCCTTTTACCCCACCAACTAAGCTCCCCTTGAGACTCTGACCCCAGTAACCTCCTGACCCCCAGGGAGTCCCTGTGCAACATGACCCCTGACCCCCAGGTGTCCCTGCACCCTGCGACCCCCACGCCTCAGTTTGCGTTTTACAGGAGAACTCGTCGGGACCCAGCGCCGGGGATGGGGGCGGGGCCTGCTCGGCGGCCCCGCCCCGTGTGGGATCTGCGGGTGCGCAGCTCGCGCTTCCTTCCCCCAACGTTGCGGGCGCAGCAGCAGCAGGGAGCCCCCCCGCCCGATCCAGCCGAGCCATGGCGGCCGCCTTCAAGAAAGCGGCCAAGGCCGGGCAGCGCGAGCACCGCGAGCGGGGACAGGTGAGGCCGAGACCCCCCATCAGCCACTCAGCCCCCCTCCCCCCGCGCGCGAGGAAACGCCCCCCCTTCTACCCGGGACCCCCCCGGACCCAGCCCCCCTCCCCCCCGCGCGCGAGGAAACGCCCCCCCTCCCTTCTACCCGGGAACCCCCCGGGGCCCAGCCCCCCTCCCCCCGCGCGCGAGGAAACGCCCCCCCCTTCTACCCGGGACCCCCCCCGGACCCAGCCCCGAGCCCCCCGCGCGCGAGGAAACGCCCCCCCCTCCCTTCTACCCGGGAACCCCCCGGGGCCCAGTCCCCCTCCCCCTGCGCGCGAGGAAACGCCCCCCCCTTCTACCCGGGACCCCCCCCGGACCCAGCCCCGAGCCCCCCGCGCGCGAGGAAACGCTCCCCCTCCCTTCTACCCGGGAACCCCCCGGGGCCCAGTCCCCCTCCCCCTGCGCGCGAGGAAACGCCCCCCTTCTACCCGGGACCCCCCGGTCCCTTCTACCTGGGACCCCCCCCGGCCCAGCCCCGAGCCCCCCCCCCCCGCCGGCTGGCCGCGCCCCTCGCTCAGCCCCGGTTCTCGCTTTGCTTTTCCAGCCCCGGTCCCGCAGGCAGCTGGGCCTCCTGGAGAAGAAGCAGGATTACAAGCGCCGAGCCGAGTGAGTTCCGCTCCGCCCGAGGCGGGCCGCGTTCACCGGGCGGGGGCTGGCGAGTGACCGGCCTGTCTGCCCGCCCCCGCTCTCAGCCCGCCCGTGCAGCCGCCTCACGCTCACGGGAGACAGGAACACGAGTACACGTGTTGCCCTGCGACTTCCGTGAAGCCCCGCTCCTGCAAACAGCTAAGCATGTGCCTAGCTTTACTCACCCGAGTATCCTCCTCGACATCAATAGGACTTCCAGTTTGTGTCCATATGTGAATACTTGAGTGTCTGTAGTGTTGAGATTTAAGAGAGCGGAGAGATGGATGGAGAAGATCCCACTATTACAGTCACTCTTGTGACTACCACCACACTTAAAAACCAAAACCCCTCCTCCTTTCTTTGATGGAGTTAGTGGCTGAGCTTTTTGCAGGTCTGCGGGTTCTGGTCTCCGTGAGACTTGTGTGTGGGGTGAGGGAGCCAAAGTTGCTACTTTAGCACTGAACATGTGGAGATGATCATGTTGGCAGCTTGGTGAAAGGAATAAATCCAGTGGATAAATGGTCTGTGGATTTCTGGTTCTATTTGTAATGCCTTTTTTGCTGCTGCAAATTTAGCATCATTATTGAGTATTTAGTGTTTCATTTGATGTGTGTGCACGTATGAATGCAGGCGGTGTTAGATATATTGGCTTGTTTTTCAGTGACTATCACAAGAAACAGAATGTGCTCAAAGCACTTCGCAAGAAAGCTCTGGAGAAAAATCCTGATGAGTTTTATTTTAAAATGACCCGTGTGCAGCTCCAGGTGAGAATCTGGTTTGTTGTATTCAGACAGGGTGGCCTTATTCTGCTTTGGGTAATGGGTGCCTGGGTTTCCTCTGTCCCCCTCCCCCTGCCTCAGGATAGGTCAGTCAGCCTGCTTTCTTCCCTGTCCAGACACACCACTCTCCTCTCCCTCCCATCACACCTTCAGTTGAAAAGCCACTGACAATCTGCTAGGATGCCCCTTGAATGGTGGGATTGAGAAACCTGCATCATGTGATGCTATACCTGCCTCACGAGGCATTGCAAACCCTTCCCAAAGCCCCCTGCGGCCTGTTGCATAGTGGGATAGCTACCACAGTGCACTTCTCTCTGTGTCGATGCAAGAGCTGTTAGTGTGGATGCATTCTGCTGACACAAAGAACTAGTATGGACATGCAACAGCGGTTTTAATTAAAGCGGCATAACTTTTGCTGACATAATTTTATAGTGTAGACAAGGCCTTACTTTTAGGAGTGTCAGAGTAGCAGCCGTGTTAGTCTGTATCCGCAAAAATAACAGGAGTACTTGTGGCACCTTAGAGACTAACAAATTTATTAGAGCATAAGCTTTCGTGGGCTACAACCCACTTCATCCGAAGAAGTGGGTTGTAGCCCACGAAAGCTTATGCTCTAATAAATTTGTTAGTCTCTAAGGTGCCACAAGTACTCCTGTTATTTTTAGGAGTGTGTTGATCTCTGCAGTTAATGTACTTTGTTTGCTTTTAGGATGGAGTTCATGTAATTAAGCAGCCAAAGGAAGAGGTGACCCAGGAACAGCTGAAGGTGATGAGGACACAGGATCTCAAATATGTAGAAATGAAAAGAGTGGCAGAGGCCAAGGTAATAGTCTTTACTGATCCTCTCGTTATTGTCTAGTTTGTTCATAATGAATACATTTTAACTTCATTTGTCCCATTGGCTGATAGGCATTTGTTTGATAATGTTAGATTTCAGTCATACAAGAAATGACAGAAGGAAATGTCGACACAGCTTAATTGTATGGGGGGGTCTTTGATTGAAACTGTGTCCTAGACTGCTCTGTTGCTTAGACAATGCATGGTATATTGGATAAACTATCGTAAAACATTATGTAGATTTTAGACATTAAATGCTTGGCCTTGTTTCTGACGTTTAGCATGAATTGAAGATTATTGATTCTGAAATAACTGTTTAGTTTTAAAGGGACGCAGTCAATTTAGATCAAGCTCTGTCTGAAAATGTTAGGTGCTATTGTAACAACAGCAGATACAAGATCTCTCTAATGAGACTAGAGAAACAAAATTATTGTCACTTTGAGTTTGTTTCCTTTGTGTCTTTGCCAGTACTTTGAGGATAGTCATTTCTAGTCTTTCCTCTATGTGGTTAGTTTCCTCTTGTTTGTGTGGCTTTCTCATGCAGCAATCGGGAGAGAAAAATAGGAAAATGATTGTAAAATTACAAACCTAACCAAGGAGTTGGGGAGGAATAGTACTTAGAATTATTTTAAATTCTTCTTGAATTGACAAGGTTTTAAAGAGAGACAAATGTAAACAATGGACTAATCGCCTGGTTGTTATCTGTTTACAAAAGAATTAATAGGAATGAAGAGTTTAGATATTGAGAGAATATTTGTTGCTGAGACACAAAGGAAGCATTGCCCACTGCTGAAGGCTGTTTTTTCTCCTCCCCACAGAAAATCGAAAGGATGAAATCAGAGCTCCACCTGCTGGACGCTCAGGGGAAGCAATCAAACAAGCACGTGTTCTTTTTTGATACCAAAAAAGAAGGTAAGATTATGGCTTTATTTATTGAAAAAGAACATCCCTTCAGCATCTCTAGGCTGTGTCCAAATCTTTAAAATTGTGTGGTTGTTCCTTCACACCTTTCTCTTTGAGGGAGATCCTCTCTCAGAAATGGTGACTTGTCTGAGGCTCTGGGGGCTCATTATTGAACAGTGAAAGAGATGGATTGCTCCACTTGCTCAGGCAGTTGGGCTGGACCTCACTCCTGCAAAGGGCAAAAGGTGACCTGGTACTCTCCCTCTCATAGCAAGTATAAGCCACATATTTGGATGAAATGCTGAATCTATCACAAGAAATTTTCTGAACTCTCGTTACTAATCTTAAATTCTTTTTAAAAAATATTTTTAGTTCAAGAATTTGATGTTGCAACTCACCTGAACACATCCCCAGAGCTAGTGGACAGAGTGTATAACCGACCTACCATTGAAACCCTGCAGAAGGAAACAGTAAAAGGAGCCACTCACCCTGCCCATTTAAAGGTAGACTGTGTAACCACCCTTTATGATTTAGCATTCAGTAGCAAATGGGGTCCTTACACTTCACTTTTTAAAATGTAATGGGCCCTAGGAAGAGTCCATTGGAGCGTTCTCTGGCTGAACAAGTTTGCTTTTATAGGCTATGACTTTTTGGTGGTGGTACCAGGGGTTGAGGGGTACAGTGGCTAAGAGTCAGGGACTGATCGGCATCCGTCCTCATGGTGCCAGCTTTTCATATCTGGACTCCTGTAGTCAAATCTTCCCTAAGACCAGAAGCAGAAAAGCAGTTTAGTCACATCCTGGTCAATTAGGGACACTTGTCTGCACTGCAAAACAGTGGGCATGACCGGTATTCTTTCCTTACCAGAACAGGAGTAAGAAATGGTGCTGGACATCAGGCTTGAGATGGCTTGGCATAGCATGGGTGCACACTATGCTGCTGAGTGTGTCTCTTGCATAAGCTTCATTATCTTTTGATGGTTTTGCTCCCTAAAAGAGGCAGTTTCAATTGATGCTAAGGGCACTTGTGCTACATCTTACAAGTCCTGCATGGATGGTGAATTTTTTTTTCTTAGGAGTCTCTCTTCTTATGGCCCTGTTAGTTCTCTTCCACTGAGGCAGTCGTTAGTATCAACTCCAAAAGTGCTATTGGGAAGTACAGGTTGAAGTACAGGTAGAGCCATTGGTGACTCCATGTGCAGATTTGGTATTTTACTGCTGTCTCTGTTCCTTATAGAAATGTTGTTTAATTGGGTTTCCAGGATTTTAAGAAGCCCTGGTATGGGGAGACTTCATTCATTAGTTTGTTTTAGATTATATATAAAAGAAGTGTAATAATGCTGTATCTGAGCACGTCAAAAAAAAAAAAAAAAAAAAAACCTTGTAGCCCTAAGTGGGGATATGGAGGAGCTTTCTGTGAAAGGGGTGGCTCTAGTAGATACAAATATACAGACTCTGCCTCTTTCCTTTGCACCTGGCAATCATCATACCCGGGATATATGCAGAGATTTCTCTCCTCTTATTTCTGTGGCTCTTGGTTAATAAATTTACACTTGGATTCTCTTTCCTTCTGTCTTTGAACACAGTGGGGTTTGTGATCCAGTACTCTGCCTTCTCTTCTTTCCTGTGAAGCTATTTAGGCTGAAATCTCAGTTCCTAGCTGTTCTTTAGTTTAAAACATGTTTCACCCAGGCCTCTGTTCTCCAGCTTGAATTGCTTAGACAGCATCAGCTTTGCTCCTGATGTTTTAATTTCATAGCAGTTCGTGTTCTCTCTCTCTCTCTCTCTCTCTCTCTCTCAGAAGCAGCTAAGCATGGGTTTAGCAGTATAAATGCCTCCTAATTAGCTTGGATATATTGGGCAGTCTTGTAAGCTTGAGTCAGTATGTGCAATAAGGTAAAAATAAAGGTGTTTAAAATTGCTCATGATAAGATTGCAGCATGTTCTTCTTAAATCAGATATTGGATAACGTTCCCCACTCCCCTCCCTCCTGCCAGCCCTCTCACTCTGGCTTGGCGTTAAAGTGGTTGGACTAGTTTCAACTGATGGGTTTTCTCCTCTTCCAAAGACTCAGTCACATTGTAAACATGTTGGGATCTGTCCTGTTCAATGATATTAACGAGGTCACACTTGCAGCCATACCACCTTGTGCTTTTGAGCCCATCAGCTCTCGCAAGTGAAGTAGAATCAGGTGGGTCACTGTTTGGCTGGGAGGTCTCCATGCAATGCCTTCACTTCAGGAACTGGTCTTGGTGACCCTTTTCACTCTGAATCAGTACAGAGCTAATGCCCAGCATGGTGCTAGAAGATTATCCAGTTCAAGATTAGCTTCTGTGCCTCAAGATCCATATAGTGGCTGAGTGTAAACTGCAGCAGACTCAGCAGGTATAGACTGTCATATCTTTCTCGGTATTGAGCAAGCTCTGCCTTTCATTCAGAAAGGACTGCCGCTCATGCACTGGTGGTCTTAGACACAACTGCACTTACAAGCTGTAAAACTCAGCATCATGTTCAGTCACAAAGCAGCTAGGAGGTCCTTTGCTGCTGTGGTATATTGACTTTTTGGATGAGCTGTGAAACCAAGGTTTCAGCCACATATCATCGGAGAAGACCTAGAGGCCTGTTGTCCTAATTATCTTGCCTGTATTAACCCCTTAGGTCCCTGCTAGGATTATGGTATGTGCAAGGAAATCACAGCTCTCAGAGTCAAGGAGTTAAACAATGAGCCTTTTGGAAGCAACCACAAAATTGGTATTGGGTACTTTAATAGAACTCTTTGTTCGTGGAACTTGTGTGATTTTTTGTTTAATCAAAAACTCAGTTAGTCACCCTAAGTGTGATCCCTGGCAGCCTGGGATGAGTTGAGCGAGAGAATATATTTTTCTTGTTCTTTTGCTCTACTAAAAAATGCTCTTTTCCTCCTTCAGAAATTAGCCGAACAAAGGAAGCACCAGTACAGCCTCCTGAAACAGCGCATTGAGCGTGAAAAGAAGATGTTTGTTATTGCTCAGAAAATCCAGGCACGCAAAGATCTCTTGGTGAGGGAGCAAAGACTTAACTCTTGTTCTTTGGACTCTGCTTGTTGAGGGTCTTAGAGCTGAGAACAGGTTGCGTCTGTGTGCGCACACATTTCCTTACTTGTTGTGGAGTATTTCAGGTAGCTCCTTATAAAAGTTACAGCTGGAATGTTTCTTGGTAATGATAGCACAGATAACTTGTTTCTATGATATTGTACCCATTTGGGCTTTTGGTCCATAAATTTAGGGCAGAGAGTCAGTTCTCTGTGTAGCCTATTCAGTCTATTGTAAAGTGCTGTGTAAATTTGAAGTTGGAGCTGTGGAGTAGCAGAAGGGAGGAAGGAGGAGGTTGTGGTCTCTCTAGGTTAGGAACAGATCCTCAAAATTCCAGTGACTCTAAAGAGATTTCCTGTGTCAGTGGGGACTTGCCAGTCAAAGAACAGGTTGTGTGGCTAGCACCACAGTTAGAGATGAAAGAGCAGATGAAAATATCTTCTGCCCACTAAAGATGAGGAATTGCCCAGTTTCCACTGAACCTAATCTGCACCTCAAGTTCCACCAGCGCTTCCATTTTCTCCCCTTAGGGTATGTTTCTCTTATCATTTGATGGGAAAGAAAATAATTGTTTGTTTCGTTTCAGGACAAAACTTACAAAGTGAAGGTGAAGAAAGAAACTGTAAATAGCCCAGCTGTTTACAAATTCAAATTCCAACGGAAACGTTAATTTTTCTGTGAAATAGTTTTTGACGTCCTTGTGTAGATCTAGTTGACATAACGAATATCTTGCTTCCTGTGGAGAAGTGCTGGTATTTTGTCAGTATCAGGCTTATTTTCACTGCAGTTTAATGTTTTGTCAAAGTAAGCCTTATGGGTATTTGTAACTATAACACCTTCCATTTAATAAATCCAAGAAGATTTCTGCTTCAGTTTTGGTATTTACACATTGGAAACCCCAGAAGAGGTGTCCAGATACCTTGGTGAAAACCCTAAGAGAGAAACGCTGAGCTTGTAACTGCATTTTGTGTGCACAATACACAAACAAAGGGGAGACTGGGCCCTGACCAGGGAGAGGGGTAAAGTTTGTGGCTAGGGGATGGTGGTCTGCCTAGGTCTGGTGAAGGCTCCAGACCAGCTCTCTTGTCCTGTTGTTCTAGATGGTAAAAGTCTAGGATCAATCTCTAAGCATCTACTTTATCTGTTCCATTGCATCTCCTTCCATTTTTCCTCTCGCTTGACTTCTCTGTTCTGTCTATTCATATTTATTTTGCAGAACTATAACACTTGTGAGGGGCATTGCATAAGGGCATGTTGTTAAATCAATACTCTTCCCTGGCTGCAGGCTTATACAGTGGGGTTAAGGAGGAGCGATGTAGTGTGAAGGCAGAAATAGGTGGGCTTATCCCTTTCTCTCTATATTCCCTGTAAATAACTGTACAGTCCCCAAGAAAGCCATAGGTGCTACATAACTGCACCTGGGTCACATGAACTTGCTGCCTTTTGTGTTTTGGTTTCTTGTATCTCATAACTTTCCAAAAGGGCACTGCCTGCTCTGAGGGAAATTCCCAAACTGACCCAGTGAGCCTGAGCATAGGCATTCCTCAGATTGATAGGTAGAAGGGGAAGCCACTCAGCCCCAGAGGCAGGGCAGCAGGATATCTGTTCTGTGTATACTTTGCTCATTGCTGTGGAGTCTGAGTGCCTGGAGCTGTGCCTGTGTGAGTACATTCGCTATCTCATGTCCCTTCAGCCTGAGCCTGTCTGACAACTGAGTGCACGTGAAGAGAACCCTTTGGATGCTCTTGGAGGAGAACTTACTTTGTTTCTTAGGTTGTAGTATAGACGTAGCTTATGCTGGCAAAACTTATGACGCTCAGGGGTGTGACTATTCCACCCCCCTGAGCGATGAGCTACACCGACCTAAGCGTTCGTGTGCCCAGCGCTGTGTCTGCAGGAGAGCTGCTCCTGCCGACATAGCTTATGCTGCTCATGGAAGTGGTTATTTTATGCCAACGGGAGAGCTCTCTCCCATCGGTATAGATTGTCTTCACCAGA
Organism: Emys orbicularis; assembly: GCF_028017835.1. NCBI lineage: Eukaryota > Metazoa > Chordata > Testudines > Emydidae > Emys > Emys orbicularis. Next base: position 1,152,079 of record NC_088705.1, on the reverse strand, counting down.
TGCGCTGCAGCGGTGCAGCTGAGGCGCTGTATGTATAGACATACCTTAAGCTAGAGTAAAACATTTTGGTGAAGGAGCAAGTGATGAATTACCTACATAAGAACAGCCATACAGGTTCAGACCAAAGGTCCATGTAGCCCAGTATCCTGTTTTCCAATGGTGGCCAATGGCAGATGCTTCAGAGGGAAAAGAACAGAACAGGTAATCATCAAGTGATCCATCCCCTGTCTCCCATTCTCAGCTTCTGCAAGTGTTCCTAGTCCCCAGGTGACCAGGGTCTGTCCTTTGCTCTATGTATGAACCTTAAGGGAGGGTCCTAGTTTCCTTCTAAAAGCAGTTAGGTTATTGCATAAGTTTTTTTTTTTTTAAATCTACATAAGCAAGAATTAATCTCAGTATTTGTATGTTAACAAAACTCTTCACTACACAAGAGCAAAGGGATGGTATGAATGGTACAGGGACACCAAATAGAGAGAAATGTGTTGTGTGTAAAGCAAATAGCAGTTTAAATAAAATGGAGTCCGTCACTTTACATCAACATAAGAATGGCCAGACTGGGTCAGACCAAAGGTCCATCTAGCTCAGTCTCCTGTCTTCTGACAGTGGCCAATGCCAGGTGCTTCAGAGGGAAAAGAGAACAGGTAATCATTTAAGTGATCCATCCTGTCACCTATTCCCAGCTTCTAGCAAACAGAGGCTAGGGCCACCATTCCTGCCCATCCTGGCTGATGGGCTTATCCTCCATGAACTTACCTAGTTCTTTTTTGAACCCTGTTATAGTCTTAGCCTTCACACCGTCCTTTGGCAAAGAGTTCCACAGACTGTGTGTTCTGTGAAGAAATACTTCATTTTGTTTGTTTTAAACCTGCTGCCTATTAATTTCATGTGGTGTGACCCCTACTTCTTGTGTTATGAGAAGGAGTAAATAACACTTTATTTACTTTCTCCACACTAGTCATGCTTTTATAGACCTCGATCATATCCCCATTCTTTGTCTCTTTTCCAAGCTGAAAAGCCTCAATCTTAATCTCTCCTTATACTGCAGCCGTTCTATACCCCTAATAATTTTTGTTGCCCTTTTCTGAACCTTTTCCAATTCCAATAGATCTTTTTGAGCTGGGGTAACCACATCTGCATGCTGTATTCAAGATGTGGTCATACTATGAAGTTATATAGAGACAATATATTTTCTGTCTTATTATCTATCCCTTTCTTAATGATTCCCAACGTTCTGTTTGCTGTTTTGACTGCCGCTGCACATTGAGTGGATCTTTGCAGAGAACTATCCGCATTGACTCCAAGATCTTTCTTGAATGGTAACAGCTCATTTAGACTCCATTTTATATGTATAATTGGGGTTTTCTAATGTGCATCACTTTGCATTTATCAACATTGAATCTCATCTGCCATTTTGTTGCCCAGTCACTGTTTTGTAGGAGAATAACACCCAGAGTGGACTGACATGAAGTCCTTGCTATAAAAATGTCCTGGGAGGCTGGACTGTTTGTCTGGTTCGTCTGCCGGAAAGTGGGGGGGGAGAAAAAACTCAGCAACAGTTGTCAGTCCAAATGTGTAGTAGAGATAATACTAGGCAGACAGATAAAACTGTCCTCAGATCTTCTCAGTGATGCTTTCGTGTGCAGAATCCAGGGCAGAAATGCTAATATGAATTCTGCATACTGTGCTGACTGCAAAATGTCTACTAATATTTAGTCCTGTACGTCATCAAAGCATGGTACAGATAAATGAATCTTCTCATCACTCCGGTGATGCATATAAGCCGCTCTCATCTCTCTTCTGCAGAGAGCGAAATGGAGTCAGGCCAATATTTTCAGAGGTGGGGTGCCTGAAATTAGGATTCTGACTTTATATTGAGGCACCACAGTGAAAAGCAGGCCACTTCTAGAGCTGCAGCTGCCACTGAAATCAGAGCTCTAGGCGCTCAGTTTCTGAGAACCAGGCTGCTTTGAAAATGCCTTCCTACAGATTTCGGGCTGGGCTTTTGAAGACGCCTAGGGACTGAAGTGCCATGACATTTGAGCGCCCCGCTCCTTTGGCAACCCCAGCCAAAGTGCCTCACTTTAAGCGACTGTAAATTTTGCCAGTGTCCCATGTTCAAGAGCAGAGCCAGGTTTGGAACCTGACTTCTCCTGCATCACAGTCTCCATTAGAGCAAACTGCCTCCCCTCCAATACCAGGGCATATTCTAAACCATACTGACTACATCAATAAGTAGCTGGAGCTAGTGACCCTCTTGCCAACCCTCCAGCCCCAGCATGAATGGACTTTGGCATGGCTGCTGTAGTTACAGGGAGAATTGGATTAAACGAAGGACAATTAAACTCTGCAGATACAAGTCCCTTTAGTGATCATCTAGCATTTAGCTGAAACATTGGCCCACAGACGTTTCCTTACTAAATGTGAATAAAACAAGAATATTTAAATAATGGATGAGCCAGCAGCACAAAGTATAATTTTACAGTATTCGTCCTACAAATGAGGGGCCCAGCAGATGGCAGTAGTGTTCCACAGCGTAGGGCTATGAGGCAGAGGACTAAGTGATGGGGTACAACTGCCATCCAAATCTCAGTCCTGGCTATGAGGTGCATTGCTGTGTGTGGAATGATGTCCAGGACTTGACTGAGAAGTACAGTCTGCTTGGTAAATAAAGCCATCCCGTTAATCTCCAAGACACCAGTCGCCAGAATACTTTGTAAAGGTCTTCAGGTTACTTTTTAAAAACTTGGGCAGGATCAGAACTCAGGAATTCCATGTCTCCAAGCATTTCTAAATGTTGGTGACTTTTTCAGAAAGTACCACGTCGTTCAAATAAAACAATGTGATCTTGTAAACACACCTGCCAATTTGCAAAGTGGGGTAAATTCATAAAAAGTTGCAGAATGTGATGTTCAGCCAAATGATTATATTTCTGGAATAAAATATTTGGCAAATAATTTTTTACCCTTTGCCCAAGTGCAGTCACAAATATGGTCGCACTGGAATTCACTTTTGAATTTGAAAACATAGTGGTGACGGATTTTCTGTTTTTTGCATTCGTCTCCTAGGTTGTTATTGAAAGCTGTGGGAGGCAGGGCAAGGTCCTGTAATTCCCACTGTTTTCAGCTGCACTGGGGGAGCTGTCCAGCACGTCCTGCCATTTTGTCTCTATAAATGTCAATTAATGCGTCCACCCTTCTCTACACTGGGCATTGTGTAATCCCAGCTATAGGTACATGTTTGAATGAAGCCCTGATAGTGATACATGCACTGCAATACTTGGCCTGCGAACACGGCCATGCAGAGCAGCATGGTACCAGGACTTGTCAGAACATGAAGCAATAAAGCAAGTTGATGTCTGTCTGTAGCTTCTCCATTCAACTCCCAGCTGGCACTAGGGACATTCTCCAAGTGACATGCTCAGTCTCACCATGTTTGGCTCAGCATTTCGCGCTTGGCCACAGCGTTCTGTAAGGCACCTTGCACAAGCTGGGTGGTTCTCCAGGGTGCACAGCGGGGGAAGTTACTGGAACCCAAATCAGCTTTCTTTATATTTATGAAAACAAGAAAATGTGGCACCACCTGCCTGTCTCTAATTTAATTAGGAGGTGCCACGTTCTTATGCCTTGGCCAAGAGAACAGCTTAGCAGGTCCTCTAGGAGCCAGCTGCCTATCACATGAAGCACCGTAGTATTCAATTCCAAGGGCCTCCAGGGCCTGACCATTCTGCTGAGGGCCGGCTTCTGGGGCTGCTGTCAGCGTAACTCCGGTCCAGCTGTTCTAAAACTTCCCCCAACAGGAACGTTTCCAGGATTCCAGGGGAAACAGCTCTTCGTTATTTTGTTAATTAATGTTTCCCTGGAGTGTTTGCAACTGAAACAATATGGTGGCAAGATGGGCTAGTGTGTGAGAATTTAGCAAATCAGTCACTTTCACTTACAAAAGAGAAACTGAACTCTGTTTCCCAGTGTTACTAACTTTAAAATTTATCAAAAGTCTCACGATAATTGGTGTTTTCCTTAAAACTCCAGCTCCTGGAGTCAGGTGGTTACTAGAGACTCAGCTTTTTTAAAAAAGTAAGTTTCTTCCTGGCTATGGAGAAAAGCCTGAAATATAACCTCTAGAGGCTCAGTAACCAGAATGCAAAGTGCACTTATTTTAGGCATCTCCTGATTGTTAAGGCAATCTGCTTGAATATTGAATGCTTGGGGTTGGCACTGGCAATATTCAGAAAAATGCAAAAAGCATAAGGTGTGAAAAGTCAATAAGATTTTTAAAAATTAATTTTCAATGAATTCTGGTGTAATATGTAATACAGAGTGGGAAATTCATTTTAACAATCAATTGGGCTAAACTGTAAGATGTATTTTTATTCTTTAACATCAATATGAAGGGAGCTCAGTGTATTGCATCAGTGACTTTTGGGGTGAAGCTTTCTTTGGGCTGAAATCAAAATGCATAAATAAGTATAATCTTCATCCTTGTGTAAATTCAGCTGAGTTGCAACAAATATTAGAAAGGGTGGAAGAGAAAACCAGAAATTCAAAGCCTCCGTGGAAGAAATCAAGGCAGTTATGAGTTGACACAGCCTGAGCTAGAACGGCTCATCAGTGTAGGGTTTGGAATGTCCAGTGTGTGTAATGTCTGAGGCATGTGGCAAACACCTCACCATTGGCAAGTCAAGGCTGGTGATGGGCTAGTGACCTAACCCCTGGAAATGACCCAGCTATTCCCAATATCTTATACAAGGCAGGCTAGTACGGGATGGAAGAGCTGATTGCACTCAGCTGGAGGTCTGTGGGGTTTCGAGCAGACATTGCTCTTCTATGGAAAGTGTATTTGAGCTCCAGCAGCTGTACAGACTCTGTAGGGGGAATGCAGTGCCTCTTGTAATTGTGCTGGCACAAGGAACTTCTCCCTCATTCAGCTTGCTCACCGGCAGCCTGGGTCTCTTGCCTGCGCTTAGGACACAAGCTCCTCCCCTGCAAACTAAAGGCAGATGCACAGGAGGGCAGGCTCCAGGTCCCTTCTCCATGGGAATTCTCCAAGTTCCTAGAGCACAGAAATAGTTGTCTTCACTGCATACATTCAAACAGCTCCTTTGCTGAGAAGGTGGTGTGGAGCCTCTGACCCCTTGGGCACCAGTTCAAATCCAGCCTGTGGCAGTAGTGACTGAATGTTTTTAGCATCTGATGGCAAATGAGGAATAAGTTGGGATAAGCTCCCCACCCAGAGCCCATGCTATAAAATGTGACTTACAAGCTTCAGCTGAGGGCCTCAGGATTCAATGGGCATTAGAGAGTGAATCCACCTGCCCCCGCTCCCTTGGATGTCAGGCCTGAGTCCTGCTCACTGCCCTGTGTTGCTGTGCTCAGCGGAGAACTCCTGGGTTGTCAGCACAGCATCTTTCACCAGCACAACATTCACACACACTATTTCAAAGAGCTAAAGAAAGTGATGTTCCTGTATCTCCTTGGCACATCTATCTTTGTGTCTGTACGTCTCACAGCGTGGCCACTGCTCAACTTAGAGAGAAACATCCAGGTAATTAAATACTGGAAATGGTGTCACAGGTTAAACAAGGCCTCTTGGTGCCAGGAGCCTGTTCTCTGTGGTGCAGACGTGTGGGGCCAGCAGGAGAATTAAGAGCTGGGCACTTGCTGGAAAAGGGAAGGAGTTTTGGTTTTTCTTTATAGCCAAGTCAGTGCCGTTTCTGGTGTGTTTGGAGCACTGACATCCAGGGGCTGCTTGGCTTAATCAAAGGTGTGTGTTCGCTGGAGAAGATCTCAGGCCCCATTTTACCTGTGGAATCAGATTGGATGTCAGCTGACTGCCATGTATGACACATGTCCCTTCAGGAGTCACTGAAGCCAGCTTCCCCCCACAGTCTGCTCCCTGCATACAGATACAATTAAATACATGTAGGGAAATAAAGAAAAGGAGGGGTTTTAGCATGACCATTTGCATCTCATTGTCTTGTATTATCCCTTTGCTCTGTGTGTATGCGTGTGTGTGTGTGTCTAAGGGCAGCCAGATCTCTGCTGCAGAAGTGCTCTGCACGCCCTTGTGCAAGGCTTTGTTAATTTCACACTTGGGCCAGAGTGCCCTAGTGGTTCAGTCCAGTGTTCTGTGTGCAGAACAGGAGTCAGGAATTCTGGACCCATCACTTCCTCTCTCTGGACTCTTGGGTAAGTCACAAAGGGCCAGATCCTGGCCTGATTTGCATGGGATTGCAGAAGGCAAAAACCAGGGCAAGGTCTTGACCAAATTCCCTGCCTCAGTTTCCTCACCTATAAAGGGGGTGAGAGCGGCTGGGGCTGCATGGTGAGGAGTCAATGCTCAGCGATTGTCTGTAGAACACTGAAGATGGACAGTCCCTAGGAGACAGGAGCATGAGCAGTAGCTGTGTCATCTTGGCCACAGGCCAAGTATACTGCATGTTGAGGGTGTCGTTGACCTATGAGCTGGTGTAGGCTATAGAGAAGGGGAAATCAGTGGGTTCTTACATCCTCCAGCTGGTGCTTAAATGAACCTTGTGGGCAGGAGAGGAGAGTGTCTGCTTGCTGCTCTGCTACTAAAATTATCAGAACAATGACTGAACCAACAAGTTCCTTGGTGAGGAGATTCCCTGCAGCTTGCCGAATGCAGATATCAAAATATCCCACAGATTCACGGCTTGGGTTTCAGGTGACTCTGAATAATATTCTGCCATATAACAATTTCATGTGATTCCTTGTTCAAGCTCAAGAACTCAATTGATAATGACTGCCTATAAAAGTTAATAGCAGGGTACATTAACATGTTTGCAGGATTATCTCTAGGCAACTGCAGCACTATATTACTAGCAGCAGAGTCAGAAGTCCATAAGCATATCAGATGGGTTTCCTGTAGGCATCATTTTCAGAGGGAGCTTGATGCAGACGGCAGGTCAGCGCAACAGGCCTGGATTTCCCAGTCACTACTCAGAAATAGCCCTAGTGCCTGAAGGTTCAGCAGCAGCAGCACCAAAGCCCCTTCCCTGGGATATAACCACAAGCCCAGCCCCAAACAGGATCCTAGTTACCGGTGAAACCATCTCAGGGCCCAGCTGTGACCCTGCCCTGCTGCCCAAAAGCCAGGAGCCCGCACTGGGGTAACAACACTGAGTGGGGCTTAGGAGATGTGGATTTAATTCCTGGCTCTGCCACAGACTTCCTGAGTGACCTTGGCCAGGTCACTGAATCCCTCTGTACTCACTCTGAAATGCCCCACTGGGGCGGGGCTGTTGTTAGCAGTTCAAAGAATATGGCCATTGAAATCATAGGCAGGAACAAGGCCTGGCTGGTGAAGTGCATTGCTGAGGGCCTTCCAGGGGCTCTGAGGGTGGCCCAGATGCTGATCTGATAGAACACACTGCTTCAAGCCCAGCTGCTCTTCCCAGACCAGCAGAAGCTTCCTAGCCCTTTCTCATATTCTTAGGTGCGGTGATGGGTCCAGGGTTGCAGAGCAGTGGCAGGGCTCTTGGTTTCTAGCCCTGGCTTTGACAACTGCAAGGCAATTAAACTTTGCAGCACAGGGCAGTGATTAATTGTTATTAAATGTAGCAGGATAAAACCTTAAGTCCTCTGAGCTCCCAGGGTGGTTTGGATTCTCCCAGCTCCCCAAACTGGCCAACCCACAGGACAACAGGTATGGGCTGGGCCTTTGACATCTGGCCAATCACAGGACAACAGTCAGAGTGGGACTCGCAGGAAATCCCAGGCTAGAAGCTTTCTTATCAAACTTGGGTGCAAAATTCAGTTTTTCCTTTCAGCCAAAAGCTCCTGGTCAAATGAACTTGAGGAGAGTTTCTAATAACTAAATAGACGATGCAGCCATGCGTCTTGGCAAAGCAAGCTCTGTCACAAAGTGCAAAATACCAAAATATTTATTCTGCTGTCTGTATAATGTTATGTACTAAAAGTTTTTAGCATAGGTAGAGATCTAAGGCGAATGGTGGGCTCTGAGCAGGTCGGAATCCATTATTTAGTGAGAACATGGTCCCAGGATGTTCCTGGCTTGGCAGACCTGCAGCCAGAAATAGTAAGTTAGTGAATATAGATCATCATTTACTTAAGCACCAGCCCTGATGCACCTTTCTAGGGAAGCTCTAATTTATTATGCATTGTCATTAGCTGCAGCAGGCAGCAGGGCTTTCATTAGAGCTGGAGTTAAGGTCTGTTTTGGCTGCCTCATCAGCATCAGTGAACTGCGTCCCTGTGAGGTTTGATACAATTTAATTAACCTAATTAAAAGCTCTGATTGCAGAGATGATTGGGGTAGAGCCAGCAGCAACTGCATATTTATAACGAGCTGGAAGGTGTGGGACTGGAGCCAAATGATATGCATCTCTAATGAGCTGGTGCTATTGAAGTGTGGATTTGGAACACTAACATTTATTTTTGGCAACAATGGCCAGTTTATCTTTACATAGAAGCAATCACGGCTTGATCAGATGGAACAGGCAGCTCAGTGCAGCGTTCCGTCCCTGGGTCTCCCCTGCCCAGGTGAAAGCTTATGTCCAAGCAGACACACCGCACCCCCACCCCAATGTACATACACCCCTGCCCACCCTGCACGCGCATGCCCACAGTGACGCGTCCACACACACACCACGCGCTAACAGTCGAGTGTCACTGCGAGGGACGGGGCCAGGGTGTTGCATGAGGAACACAACAGAAGTGATGGGTGCATTGGCTGGGGAGCTCCTCCCCCCGTTTGCTATCCACTCTCTTCCCTGAGCCAGACACATTCTCCCAAGGAGCTGGCAGCAAGCCTGCGCTGGACCAGTCCAGGGCTCAGCCATGGGAAAAGGAGACCCAGACCCAGCTGCCTGGTGGGACCCTGAGGGACCGGGAAAAGCCCCATTTGGAAGGCAACAGGGACAGAGGGGTAATGAGCCTGGGGGACGTTGGAGTGAGGAGCTGGCCAGACCAGTTCTTGTTTTGCAAAAGAAACTCCCACAATGGCAGCTCCTCTTCCAACTTCCCCTCCAGCTTCAGACGATTCCACAGCTCCTGGCCCAGCCCATCTGCGCTCCCGCTTGCCACCCCAGCCCTTGGCTGTGTGAACACCGCGTTACCCACAGAGCTGGGCTGAGCCAGGACTGAGGTGCCACGCACAAGCAGCGAGTGTTTCCTCCGCCAGCAGCACAGCTCAGCTGTGACAATGACCTCTCCGTCTCACCCAGCAGCCTGCTGACCGCTTGTCCCGGGCCGGGATGTTCTCTTTCCTTACCAGGGCTGGGATTGCTGGCTCTACCCAAGCAGTTCCTAGCACAGGGCAACCTGAGTCCCTGGTGGAAGGGAAGGGGCAGCAGCCCCTGAAGCCAGAGGGTGACCTGCCATGTGCAGTCAATCCTTTGTGTGCTGGGCGTTCAGTCACCCAGTGAATTATAGTAACTGCCTGTGCCATTCTGAATCCCCAGAAAGGCTCCTGGGACGAGATCAATCTGTTCTCGGAGATTCCATCTGACACGCCAGCGAGGCCCTGGCTTTATTTTAAACCAGCAGTCTGTGCCAGCTCACTCCTTCAGCAGATGGTGGTGTCAGTACGGAGGTGTCAGAGGGGCTGTGGCCTCAGGGAGCGGCGGGGGAAGGAAGGTCTCAGGCTCCCCCACCCCCAAGGCAGTATCAGCACAGGGCATCAAGGGTGGCTAGCCAAGAATAGCCACGGGTCCTGCCTCAAGGAGCACGCAGCGACGATCAGACACACAGCACATAGCAGGATCGGGACATGCGTCGGTATCAGCATGTGCAGGCCAAGGCCTGGGCGTCTTGGGTTGGGGGGTCAGCTCTGAACCCCCTTACAGTATTGATTCCCACCCCCCAGTAAAGCACTCAGGGCCTGGTGGAATGCTGATACCAAGCAGGCTGGTAGATGAGCCCCAGGGATCCAAGACATGGGCCCAAATCGCAGCGGGTCCGCAGGGACAGAGCAGCCTCACCGTGACCCCAGCCTGAGCCGGCAGGGCTTCCTTCCCATCCTGTAGCGGGCGGAGAGCCGCTTAGAGCTGGTGCCAGCCCCACACAGCAGCAAGCGGGGATTGGGAAAAGGGCTGTGTGTGGGGGAGCAGAGAAGGGCCAAGGCAAGCTGGAGGGCTATGTTCGCAGAGCAAGTGCCCAGGGCAGGGGGGACAGGCTTTTCAGTCCCCCTTCCCCCCAGGTGCCCCACACAGCCACAGCTCAGATCGGGGAAGGGCCCCTTCCCACACCCCACCCCGCACTGCATGGGGCATGGCCTCCTCCTGCCCACTTGACAGCTGCTGCAGTGCCTCTCGCCACTGCCCACTCACTGCATCCCCAGGGGTGGCCGATGAGCTGCTCCCCCTGCATTGGCAGCTGCCTGCCCCGCTGTGCTGCTCCAGCGGGCTGTGGGATGGGGGAGCCGCAGGCAGACAGATGGGCGAGCCACCAGCCACTCTCGCCTGCTCTCTGCCGTGGGGCTAGGCTGTCTGGTCACCCTACGTGGGGCGGAGGCTTGCCCTTGAAGGCTGCCTGGCCCCCTGGACCATGCACTAGGGTAATGGCTGGGAGGTGTCACAGCTGAATTCAGGCCTCAGCTCGGTACTGGGGGAGGGGACAATTCTTAGTTACTTTAACAACCCACCTGTGTTTCCTCTGCCAATGCTGTGGGGCCTGAAAGGTGGCTTACTGCTCGCTGTCTGTCTGTCCCCCCAGCTGCTTGGGACCCCAAGTGACGCTGTGCACCCCGAAGGAGAGCATCACACTGCCCTCCAGAACGGCCTGTCTGTCACAGATGTAATCAGTTGATTAGTCACAATCCCCTCTGACTCAGAGGCAGTGAGTGAGCTGGATAATCAGTGCCTGGTGAGGCTGCTCCTGCCAGGGGCTCCATTACCTGAGCCCAGTGGGTGCTTTGTGCTTCTGTAACACTGACAAACCCCGGTCGTCAGCAGGCAGGATCGAACCGGGGACCTCTGGAGCTTAGTGCATGAGCCCCCTCTACCGCATGAGCTAAAAGCCAACTGGCTCTGAGCTAAGGCTGTCGAGCAGACTCATTTTAACTCTCGCTAAGTGGTCTTGGTGCAACTAGATGGGACAGATCCCCCCCCGCCCCAGGAGGTGTGTGGGTTACACTTCCTTCGCCCATCGCAGGGCTGTCCCACCCCGAACGCAGCTGGAGAGCGGGATGGAGCCAGGAGCCACTGGGGCTCAGTTCTCCCAGGCCGGAGGCTGTCTGCAAACATCAAGGGTACCTCACCCTGAGCCACTCCTCCTCAGCAGCTCCCCAGCCCTGTGCAATAGTTGGGCCCTTGTGTCCCATGTAGCCCGCCAAGGCCCTGCCTTCCAGGGGCCCAGCTGGTTGTGCCGTGTCTCTCCCTGTGTCCCTTTCCTGAGCTGTCCCCACTGAAGTTTGGGGCCATGTTAGTTCCCACCTCGGCTCTCAGCAGAGAGGGTGAAGCGGGAAGTGCCAGGCGGAGAGGAGGCGGCATCAGACCATCGATCCTGGCCCAAGCCTCCTATGCAGCACAAGGGGCCACAGCTGGGAGGCTAAGCCTGCCTGGGAGACTCTAGCTGCAATAATTACACTAAAAAGAGCCCTTCTGATAATGAAGTTGAAAGGAAAGCGAAGATAATCTACATCTGCAAGTGCCATTAATCTTTAAAACTGGAACGATCCGTGAAAGCGCTGCAGGGCGTATGAAGTAAGGTGTGATTCACGTCTGCTCCTTCCCAGCGCAGCCTCCTGAGCGGCTGATTTATTGGAACAAGGCAACTTTCCTGCATTGTTTCAACAGAGCAATGTTACATAATAAGGTAAACTGTTTTGCTTTCTTTATCAATCAAAGCCTCTCCTTCATGTTTTTAATCATCTCACAGTCGTTCTTCTACAGCCAGACTCGGAGAGCATCAGAAGGGACTGGGAGCTCTTTGAGATCCAGGGCCCTCACTTCGCAGGCATGTGGCCTGCAAGCGCAGAGTTTTGCTCCCACTTTGTCTCCAGAGACACTTGGGCCCTGCACAAATTAACCAACCTGGGCCCAGGGACTGCCAGTGTCAGCTCCCAACTGCACAGGAGGGCAGGTGGGAAGGAGGCGACCAAGTGGCCACGTAGTAATTTGACCTGACCAGGAAATGAGGGTCTCTAATGGATCCACAGACACACACGCACTGAGAATGCTCCGAACCCCCCATTCAGGCTCAGCCTTGGGACGGTGAGCCAGGAAAGGCCCCCTGATCTCGGTTGCCTGGAGGAGACGGGAAGTGATAGACGGCCTGCAAGCGTTTGACTGAAACACTCCCTGAAAACTGCAGCTAGTCCCTGGAGACATGTCAGTGCCTCACTGCTGATAATCCCTTAGGGCTGGTCTACCCTGAAACATCCATTGGCAAAGCTACGTCTCGCTGGGGTGTGGAAAGCACTATGCCAACCTAACCCCCGGTATAAACAGCGCTAAGCCAACAGAAGCATTCTTCCATCAGCCTAGCTCCTTCCTCTTGGGGAGCTGGATTTACTACAGCGACCGGAGAACCCCTCCCATCGCTGCAGTCAGGGCCGGCTCCAGGCACCAGCTTGGCAAGCAGGTGCTTGGGGCAGCCACTCCGGAGAGGGGCGGCAGGTCCAGCTATTCGGCGGCAATTCGGCGGACGGTCCCTCACTCCCGCTCGGACCTTCTGCCGAATTGCCGCCACAGATCGCGATCGCGATCGCGGCTTTTTTTGGGCTGCTTGGGGCGGCCAAAACCCTGGAGCCGGCCCTGGCTGCAGTGAGCGGTTTGAGTGTAGACGTACCCGCAGTAATCTACAGCTGCTCGGAGCAAGAGGGACACACTGTGTCTGAAAGCAAGGATGACACATAGACCAATGGCCTGAAACTATAGTGCGGGGCATTCTTTCACCCAGGCTGTCCAGCTCCCATCCCGTGGCAGACCCCTTGCTGTGCACTGGGCCCCTCTGTCTAGGGCTCTGTCACATGGGGGCCCATTGCTCATCAGGAAAAGCAGAGTGGCTGCTGCAGGGCTGAACATGCATCACCCTCTCCTTAGGAGAGGCTTCTCCTGCCCTTGAAGCTATAGTTTGGGCATCCTCTGCTGCGCCAATGCCCCTGTATGCTGCAGGACGATGAGCCAAGGGGCACTGCAGGGAATAATTCTTATCCAAGGCTAGGGCTGGTGAGAGCTCCATGTTCTCCCCAGATGGCAGAACACAGCAGGCGTGGGTTCATGTTGGCCAAATAGTTTAGCAATGTGCCTGTGTCACTCAGGTGTACCCGCCCCATCCCTGTGCCGTCTCCATCCCCTGTGCCACCTGGGTCTACCCTCCGTCCCTGTGCCTTCTCCGTCCCTGAGCCACCCAAACATACCCACTCCATCTCCACTTTGGCTGCTTTCATTTTTTAAATAGCTCTCTCAGGAATGCATTTGCTTCTATTTTCATGGTGGACTGATTTGCTGAGGCGACCTTTTAACTGAGTCTGAAGAGAGGTGGGTAGCTGCTTCCCAGCCCAGCCCTGGAAATGCTCCTGACCTGTGACTTTGAACCAGTTCAAAGCTGCACTTGGCTCTGACTTTTGGCCATACCTCTCAATAGCTCCTTATTAATGGAATTTTCTCCCGCACACCCAGAGAAGACCTCAGAAAGGCATTTTCCCTCACAGTTTCCTTAACCGCCTGCACCAGCTTGTGGATTGATAATATATTCCACATTTTTTTTAGCCCTTTCAAAGCACGTGCTCCCTCTTTCAGCTCATTTGGAGGTAGCGGTGGCTGCTGGAGACAGGCTGCCTAAGTGGGGCTGGCCAGGCACAGAGCTCAGATGTGGGGAATGCTGGATCTGCCATTCAGGTTTTCTTCTGAACTGCGCTTCACCCCATTAAAGAGTTTTCTGTGCTGCCTCTGCACTGGGTCCTGGCTGCTTACTACAGTAACCTCATTATAACAGGCAGCCGCTGAGACACCTCACTCACAACTACACGTGCTAATGGCTCCAGCAATGGTTCCTGGGAGCTTTAAAGAATACTTCCTCCAGGACGCTCCTCCAGAGGAACCTAAATTCCTCAGTTATCAATACATTAGCAGCTCCACTAGCTGGATGTGGCTTTGTTATTTGTTGGGCCTCAAGCAACACAGCATCTACATGTCAGTGTCGAGCCCAGTGCAGCCCTCGGTGACTCTTACTGTGACTGGGGGGAAAATGCCCTTTGCAGAGTCGCCAACTCTCGTGATTTTGTCATGAGTCTCACGATCATTATTGTTTCCCTTAAAGCCCCAGCTCCTGGAGGCAAGTGGATCTGGGATGATGTCAGCCTTCATTCTTACAGAAAAAGTAGCTTTCTAGCCCTCGTGGCTGTGGAGAAAGCATCAAAATGTGACCCTAGTTCATCCTGAAGGCTCAAAAAAGCAGAAGGCAAATAAAAAGAACCCCACATTTATTCTTGTCACACAATCTCATGATTGTAAAGCCAATCTTGTGATTGTTGGAGAGCCTGACTCAAAATTTTTGGGCTCCTGGGGTTGGCAATATGGAGGGATCTATAGGGACCACTCCCCCCCCAGCGTTTAACAGCACACAGCACTGCCCCTAGTGCCAGGGGCTGCCCTGCTGCAGCAGTTGGTGTTAGTTGATTCAGGTCACAGCCCTTCCAGTGCCACACTGGGACAAGCACGGCCTCCGAGTGCAAAGCACCTGAATGAGTCACCCCCACCAGGGGCTGCAAGACTGAAGGGTTCCTCGGAAGTCTTCTAGCCAGATAGTGAGCCAGCCCAGAGGACGGAGCTTGTGAATTTAGAGAGGATCCTAGAACAAGCACATATGCTTGCAAAATTCTGGGCTGCAAAATTTACCAAAGCGTCTTATAGGAAAGCATGCAGGCCAGACATGATATAATGATATTGTGAATATTTTTAATGCAAACCAACAAGAGACGAGGAGGACAGCTAGCATCAGGGAGTGCCTTTGAATTTGTAAATTTATTTGCATATATAAATCCATCAGTGCATTCCCTGTGCATAGCCATTCAACTGTCAAAACAAACCTACCCCCCAGAGGGATTCCCAGGGATTATTATCCCAGAGAGAGAAGTACAACGAGAAACCACATTTATCAGCAACTCTTCCCACGTGCAGGACTCAACACCTCTAGCAGTGAATGGGGGATCCGCCCCCATCACCAGGTGGGGAGCTGGGTTGAGGTCAAATGGGTGCTTGGCCTGGGGTAGCCCCTCCTAAGAGGGCCAGCTCATGACCACTGGGGTGAAGCACACAGCTGCTGGGAGGGTCACATTTTTCAGTGCCGTGTTGCCCTAGCAAACAAATGTCCCAGGATGCAGACAATAATGTTTTTATGAGACTCTAAATTTTAGACTCAAATGCTCTTTGTAGTGGACTAATAGCCAACACGTGCCTCTTCGTCTCATGCTGAACTTTCGTCGTCCTGCAGGGAAAGAAAAGGCCCTGGTGAGCCTGTACACTGAGCACTTTGTTCTCACGGATTTACAGAGCAAAGAGAATAATGTATTGAGACTCTCAGCCCGTGCCAGTTTGGCTTCACTTGCCCTTCTGAACTTGCCCTGAGAGATAATGTTTCCTTCTAATCTGCTGCCGTCCACCTACAGAAGGGACCTGATGAATAATTCTCCCAAACAAGCCTTTATTCTTAAGGCTATAGCTGGCCCTAACCCTTTCTCCCTCGTACAGAGTAATGGTTGTGTTCATTACATGATAATAGCCCGCGCTGTATTCCAACCCACACTTGCCATGGCCACACAAACAAGGTTCAGGCTGCATTACGCTCCAGATAATGCTGCTCATTTGGCATTACTGAAAAGAATGTGCCATGGATCAAGGATCAGCTCTACTGCAGAGTCTCTGGTTTCCCTTCCCCGCAGGAAACAAGTGCAGCGTCCAAAGGGTTAAGGCTTTTAGCATCATCAATACATTTTAAAGGCAGCATTTCCCCTAGGTTCAGGTATAAACAGCAGTTAAGAATTTCCTATTCATGTGTATTCTCTTCTTTTCAGGCTCTTATGCCACCCCCCCCTGTGGTATTTGAATGTGTCCCTGGTGGCTTCAGCAATCGCCCCAGTTATATTTCTAGCAGGCAGGAAGCTCCTGGGGATGAGAGATCTTTTCCTGTTTCTCTCGTACACAGACATCAGAACTTGATGTTCAGGTTCCAAAGCCAAAGGGTAGCCTCTGTATCAAGGGAGGCCAGGTGTTGGAAATCACCCTCCGGGTGGTGAGTTGGGCACTCTGCCAGCCACCATACGAGTTATATTCTGCAACGCTGCCCCCCAGTAACAGCGTGGGGAGGAAAACAGGCCAAGCAGGTGCGTGGCTCTGACAGCTTTGGACAAGCAAGAGAGTTGCCTGCTGAGGCTGGTCCAGGATCTGCGATCAAGTGGCCAAGGATGCAGGTGCAGCGATGGACTCCTGAACATACTTAGTGTGTTAGACTCACTTCCCCACTGAGGCTTCCACTTGGAGGACGTAGTTTTCAGCTCCCTGGCAGCACTGATTGGCCGTGCATGGAAAAGGGCCAGTGGAGCCTTGTCCAAGCATGAGTGAGCTGCCATAACAAAGCAGGGTTGAGAGATCAGCTGTGGTGTCAGGCTCTCGCCCTCAGGAGTGGGATGCCTCCCCTGAATATGAGCAGCCCTTTGAGTTGGTGCTGCATGCTTTGTCCTGCCTGAGAGTGGGGCATCAGTCAACCAGAGATCCCATAGGCTGGTCTCCAGTCAGACTGAACAGTAATGGCAGCTTGCGGAAGGCCTGGTGGAGCTCTGTACACTAGCACATACAGACTGGAGGCTGGTGTATAATTCAAGCAGTCAATAATAATATGGGTGGCCGAATTGAGCTCTGGGTCAACACGCGCAGGGTGGCGACTGAAGCTCAGACACAGAGCAGTAGCCAGCTGGAGCAAACATCAGGCCATACTGACATATGAAGGAGCAAAGGGTATGTTCCCCGGGAGGTTTTTGTATCAAGGTGCGATGGGAAGAGATTGGGGAGCAAGTCTGTTGCCTTCACGCGGTGCCCTCCATCAGCAGCAAAAAGCGAAGCTAAAGTAGAGGAAATGCAGAATTGGAGCTCAAGTTTTTGTTGTAAAAAGCGAAAGACAAAGACAGCTAGAAGGGGGTGTCCAATGGGGTCCCTTTCAGGGCCAACATCACAAACCCTGACGATGGGCCCGCTCTCCAGGCACTGCACCTCAATAGCCAGGGAATCTCAGCGGCCAAGGAGGATATCCCCCTCCAGCTGGCCAGAGAACACAAAGCACATGTTGTCTTGCTTCAGGAAACACATGTTGCTACTGACACTCAACTAGCAAGGCCTGAGTTTGCTATTGTGTCTCAGGGGATGGGAGAGGTACACAATCAACACACTACACACTCGCTGGCTACTCTGGTTCTAGAAACTGTCCACCTAGCAATGGCGGAGATGACGACTTCTCTGAACATACACAGGGCAGCTACATCTGCAGCAGAGAAACATCAATAATTATCAGCACAGATTTTATGGAGCCTTTTAATAGAATAAAGCTAAGCTGAGGTCAGACAGTGTAGCCAGGCACTGACAGGGGCTCTCTTCCTAGCAGTAACTCCTGAGCTAAACAAACAGCTAAAGGTCACTCTGCGATATCACCTAGAAAGGCTAAAAAAACTCCTAGACCATCAGTTCTTACTGGTCTCTGCACTGAAGTTGGCTGAAAAAGTCTCTTTACCAAAGGGAGGTTACCAGGGCTGATTCTGACATATCATTGATGTAATTATTATTTACTGCTAAGTGACTGAATCTCTTCAGAGGCTGGGGTTTGCATTGTGTGTGTATTTTTGCATATGCCAATAGCTGGGTGTGTAGTTGTGTGTGTGAGCCATGTGTGTGTTGAGTGGAGCTGCGCTGATTGTTCATCTCTGCCCAGTTTATGCTTGGAAGGGGATTTTCCCTCCAGGAAATGGAAGAAAAAGGAAAACACATATGCACATACACACACGTGTGAACACATGAACATACACATGACAAACCACACAAGTGCCTAACATACATACACAGAGTCAGGTGAACACACATGCATTATAGACACCAGGTTCCCTAATTCTCAATGCAGTGATGTAAAGAAGAAAAAGGACGGCTGATAGCAGCTTGGCTTCTTTCTTTCTTTCTTTCTTTCTTTCTTTCTTTCTTTCTTTCTCCGTCCTAATGATTTACAATACAGCCTGTGGGTCCCATGCCACCCGGCCTGGGAACAGTTACATGGAACATGGTACCCCCTACAAATATTAGCTTCTCCCCTTTTCCAGAGGCCCCCCAACATAGCACTGAAATATTACGACACAGGACAACTTGTTCAGAGCAATCAGGAGCACTGAAAACCTGAGCAGGAACGGCAGTGTCCTTTGTGTATCATGAGGCTGGAATCCTGCCAAATTCCTCTGCACCCACAGCCTCTATTAAATGCGTCAATCATTTCTTGGCAAGCCAGGCCCCAGAGAAGAGTTGAGAAGCAACTTCAGACATTTCAGCTGCTTTCATTAAAAGGTGAAAAATACAGGCTTAGCGTGAGCTGGGGCTGTGCTGCAGCTGCACAGAGAGCTGGGAGCACAGGGGCAGAGGATGAGAAAGTGTGGCAAGGGCCACAGGCTGAAGCCCCTGGAGAATCTCCCAAGTCTGTGAAGCGGCTCCCTTGGGTCTTCACTGTTGCAGTAGAACGCCGGGAGTGTCCCTGTGCCGGGCTCAGGTTCTTGCTGTGCCGATGGTGAAGTTAAGAGGGGGAGGTTGCAGCAGGGGTGGTTCAGGTGTGCAGAGGCGCCATTTCAGATTTGGGGGGGGCAACTTTAATTGTGATTCCGGGGGCTACTTAGGCACCTGAAAGCTCTAGGGTTTTTTGCAGATAATAACTTAGAAATTAACTGGCAGGAGCACTATATCTAATTCCTATGTAAAAAAAGAGGATTTAATAAATATTAGACCCACTCAGCTCTAATACTAACATGTTCTCACATCTTGTGTCAAGTCACTTAAGGGACACTGGTTAGGTTTAAAATTTTAATGTATATTCTTTATATAATATATATATATTCTAATGTATATTTAATGTGCCACAAGTACTCCTGTTATTTTTTGTATATTCTTTGTTACTAACTCTTAAATACAGCAATTGAAACAACTGTAGAAAAAATCTAGATAACTTTCTATCACTTTTTTGCAGTTCATCAAGCTTGGACTAGATCATTTAACTTTGGAAACATCCTACTAGGGCAACCGCCCCCCGTGAGTTTATACGGCACCTGCCTGGGGCTCTAGAGGTGTTACCTCACTACAAATAATAGACTAGAAACTAACCTTACACAGGAGTGAAACTGACACTTCCAAGTCACTTTCACAGTATTGCCAATCCCAAATGTTTAAAAATCATGAATCAGGCTCATCAAAAATCATGAGACCGGCTTTAAAATCATGAGATTATGTAAAAATAACAGCTCTGGGGTTCTTTTTATTTGCCTTCTGCTTTTTGAGCCTTTAGGGTGCACTGAGGTCATTTTGAAGCTTTCTCCACAGCCATGAGGACTAGAAACTTCATTTTTCTTTAAGAATGAAGGCTGAAATCATCACATATCACTTGACTCCAGGAGCTGGGGCTTTAAGGAAAACAATAATCATGAGACTCATGACAAAATCATGAGAGTTGGCAACACTGCTTTTACTTCTGTTTAAAGGCTAGTTACTTTCCAGAAGGCTCTTAAACACAACACTACAGCGATTGAGTTGCAATTCTCACAGGAGAATATTTAAAACCAAACACCAAGAAAATGCTATATTTAAAGTTGAGAATAAAACAGACTTCTGAGGTATCTCAGGGCCACTGCAGGCAGGAAAGGCAAATAAACAGATACAGAAGCTCTGGGCAGCTCTTCCTTTAGAAAGAAAGTTGGAGGGTCAAATCTTCTAGTCCTTAATCAACTAAAACCTCTGTTGACATCAGTGCCTCCACTCATAGATACAAACATCACAGTGAACATGTGATAACATGTGGGGTCAGTAACTATATACCTCATACTTAAATATCTGAGCCATCTTACCCAGAATCACACAGCTTAGATGCACTGGCTCAGGGACTGGATTTTCTGGCATATTCTGAACAGTGCTAAGCACACAGATAGTGCTCAGTGAATAATGCAAATCATGACAATAATCGTTGACTTTATGGACTCTGTGGTTGCAGTTTCTGTCCTTTGTTCTGGAATTGGCCTGGATACAGCTGAAACCCTAAGAATTTGAGGCATAAACACATCAGATACTCATACGACACTTTCTCATTCCTTCCTTTTCTCAAACTCAGAACAAAAAATGACTGAACAAATTGGTTCTCAGTTGAAATGTAAAATTGCCCAGCAGCCATTGCTCTACAACCCAGCCTGGAGCAGAACCTGCCACCCCTTGGGAGTTGAGTGATCTCCTCTCATCTGACTCTCAGTCTCCAGCCTTCCTGACCTCTGTGCTGCTTTTCATGCTGTCAACCATGACATCCATCCTGGGACCATTTGCTGGAGTCTCAGAGAACTGGCCGCCTTAGTTTTGCTCCCATCTATCAGAGTCCTCTTTTTTTGCCACATGCAGCAGAGAGAGAGGCTGGTCTGCTGGATAGGGAGCTAGCACTGAAAGACCTGGGTTCTACTCCCCCCCATGGACTTTCTCTCTGACCCCAGGCCAATGCTTTAAGGACAGAATTTCAAAGGTTTTTAGGCACCCAAAGATGCAGCTAGGCATCTAGTGGGGTTTACAAAGCACCAAACCTTCTAGTGCATTTGAAAATCTCACTAGGGGCCTAAATACTTTTGAAAAACTGGCCTTTAGTCTGTGTGTGCCTGAGTGCCCCATCTGTGCAATGGTCTAATTGGCTCCCTTGCAGGTGTGTAGGACAGCTGCAGAGCACTTTGCTCTTTCTCGCACTGATGCTGATACATTTGTTGGGTCGCTGGACACATGCTTTGGAGCTGGATTTCTGGGCGGTTTTACATGCAGAAGATTCCTGAGGAATCCAGGCACCCTCTGCTAAGAGGGACTGGAAATCTGACGCCAGCTGCACAGGCTGTGGGGAGGGAGCTGCAGGGATGGGGGCAGCTGCAGCAGCTCATAGTCATTCTGCTTTCACGAGTCTGTGCAAATTTCCCTGCAAACACTTCTACCATCTCAGCTTTGGAGTAGAGAAGGAGCTAAAAACTGAAGCTTTCCCCCCTCACTCAGAAATTCTGAGGCCAGCTGTAAAGTGGTCACCAGTGGACAAGCTAGGGTGGTAACTGCGACATTCTTGCCAGCTAAGGAGACTGTTTTGCTGCCCCTCACTGGAGGTGGGGAAAAGGGATTAACAGAGAAGGACAATGGGAGAGGAAAAGAAAATCCAGGGTGAAGGTGACTTCAAGATTCCTGACCTGGGGAGCAAAGGTAGATGTCAGTGAAGGAGGTTGGAGCAGAGTTAGGGACATGGGACACAGTGGGGCAGGAGCTAAGTCCGGTGGGGAGAAATGGCAGAATTAGAGGGGTTCAGAGACAGGCCAGGAGGATGAGCAGGTGCCTGGAAAACCCCCATAAGGGAAGTCAGTGATTGTTACCTTACAAAGGAGTCTGTCCAACAAGAGGGACATAATAAAAGTTGATGAAATAATGCCTGGTCTAGAGCTGAGAGATTCTGCGCTTCCCATCCCATAAGAACAAGGGGACATCCAATGACATTGAAAGGAGACAAATTCAGAACAGAAGGAAATCTTTTTGAGTGCAGCGTGTAATTGGTCCCTGGAACTCACTATCACAGGATGTCACTGAGCCCAAGAACTGAGCAAGATCCAAAGTGGGACTGGACATTTCTATACATAGCTGGACTATCCAAAACCCATACTGTGTGATTGGCCCCAGGGCTGAGCGCCTCCCAGAAAACCTGCCTCCCCTCTAGGCTGGAAGATTGAAGGAGTCCTGTAAATGAAGTACCAGCTGATACTGAAAATTGTCCCGTTTCCTTCCCCTCTGCCGGCAGGCCTGTTGGCCCCAGGAGCATTCCTGTATCCTGCACCCAGCTACTCCGGAGCCACAGCTGCAGAAATACACGGGGTGAGGTTAAACAGTGAAAAGGGAACAAAAACGACCCAAGACTTTGCTCCCCAATAGAGTAGGCTTTGACACAGTCTAAACATATGGGGTGGGGTTGGGTGCTAACTTGGCTGCCGTGAAGGAGGCAGGGTAGCACGGGGCATGATGAGGCAGGGCCCACAGCCAGCAGATGAACTCACTTCCAGAAAAGAGAGGGCTAGAAACTGATCAGGACACTGGTGCCACCTCTCACAGGTTTGCCTGGGGCATGGGGACTTGTTGTTTGCTACCAGCTCGTGTGGGAGGTGCTCAGTGCCTGCTGATCCCCGGGGCTCAGGCGTGTTCCCACTGAGCAGAGCAGAACCTTTGCTATTGATGTGGGCAGTGGGCCATTGGCTCCAGTGGGAGCTGTGGGCACCCAGCACCTCCCAGGATCAGGCTGGAAGGCACAGAAGGACCCTTTCTCCTTCGCTGGCTGCTGGAAGGGGAAGGGCAGGAAGTATTGGCTCTGGTGATAATTAGGGAGATAAACGAGTTTGGGAATCCGAGCAGCCTCGCCCACTCTGCTCATTGTATCAACCAGGATGTTCCCACAGGCAGAAACACCTTCCAGCCTGTGCAAACCATGCCTGGTTTTGAAAGCAGTTCATTGTCCCCTCAGGCTTTCTGGCAGCCATCTTGGGAAGCTGTGGTGTGATCGCTGCGATTTAGGGACAGTGATGGTGGATCCCACGTCGGAGACAATAACATAAGAACGGCCAAAAGGTCCATCTAGCCCAGTATCCCGTCTTCCGACAATGGCCAGTGCCAGGTGCCCCAAAGGGAATGAACAGAACAGGGAATCATCCCGTGATCCATCCCCTGTTGCCCATTCCCAGCTTCTGGCAAACAGAGGCTAGGGACACCATCCCTGCCCATCCTGGCTAATAGCCATTGATGGACCTATCCTCCATGAATGTATCTAGTTCTTTTTTGAACCCTGTTATAGTTTTGGCCTTCACAACATCCTCTGGCAAGGAGTTCCACAGGTTGACTGTGGATTGTGTGAATAAATACTTCCATTTTTTTTGTTTTAAACCTGCTGCCTATTAATTTTACTTGGTGACTCCTAGTTCTTGTGTTCTGAGAAGGAGTAAATAACACTTCCTTATTTACTTTCTCCATGCCAGTCATGATTTTATAGACCTCTATCATATTACCCCCTTAGTCATCTTTTTCCCAAGCTGAAAAGTCCCAATCTTATTAATCTCTTCTCATATGGAATCTGTTCCATACCCCTCATCATTTTTGTTGCCCTTTTCTGAATCTTTTCCAATTCCAATATATCTTTTTTGAGATGGGGTGACCACATCTGTATACTGTATTCAAGATGTGGGCTTACCATGTATTTATATAGAGGCAATAGGATATTTTCTGTCTTATTATTTATCCCTTTCTTAATTATTCCCAACATTCTGTTGGATTTTTTGACTGCAGCTGCACACTGAGTGGATGTTTTCAGAGAACTATCCACAATGACGCCAAGATCTCTTTCGTGAGTGGTAACAGCTAATTTAGGCCCCATCATTATATATGTATAGTTGGGATTATATTTTCCAGTGTGCATTACTTTGCATTTATCAACATTGAATTTCATCTGCCAGTTTGTTGCCCAGTCACCCAGTTTTGTGAGATCCCTTTGTAACTCTTCGCAGTCTGCCCGGGTCTTGACTATCTTGAGTAGTTTTGTATCATCTGCAAAGTTCGCCACCTCCCTGTTTGCCCCTTTTTCCAGATCATTTATTTACTGCGGTTTGCAAGGGGACACGGTTTAATGCAGCCAGGGTTACTCGGACACCAGGTGCCTGAGCCAAAGCCCACGGGAGCCAATGGGGCTCTTCCACTGACTCCCACAGGATCTGGGCCAGGCCACACGTGACCTTGCTAAGCATTGCACAGAAATGGCCAGCCAAGGGTGAGCTCTGCCCTCAGGCCGCCAGGGGTGCTGGCTGCTCACTGAAATCTCGCTGGCTTCCCAAGGGCATCGTGGTCCAATCTGAAGCAGAGCTAGTCACTGTGTGAAGGGCCCCTTCCAAGCACTCCCGAATATCGGGCCCTTCTGCCCACGCTCCCAGCACCCCCCTCGACTCCCTGGCTTCTGCTCTGTGCGCCCTGGCTTGGGCAGCCTGTGCCATCCCAGGTGTGCGCCTGGCCAGCTGGAGGAGCACGTGGCCACAGGGTACTGCATGAGACGGAGAGAGAAGCCTGGGGTTCTGCCTGGGAGCCAAGCGGCACATCTTGGCTCCACTCCAGCCCACTTACTCCTGGTTCCACGCCAGCAATTCCCCCAAACCAGAGATTTCCGTGTGTGTGTGTGTGTGTGTGTGGGGTTATTGGACTCAGCTGAATCAAATAAAAACGGCTCCTGGAGCGTGGCTGGGGAGTCCACAGGAGCCGAGGCTGCTCCTCTCAGACTCAGTTGGCTGTGGGGCGAGGAAACAGCCGTGAGGGCTGGGTAGGGTGACGAGGGAAAGCAGGAACCCAAGACCAGCCTCAGCCAGGGCCAGGCCACACCCCCCCCTGCTCTAGCCAGAGCAGAATCCCCAAGAGATCTGCCGTCGGCAGGCTGGGGAGGGCTCCCTGACTTCCAGGAGCCTCCTGGGGAGAGCGGGACGTGCCCTGTCCCTCCCGCCTGCAGCGCTTGTGTTGCGTGGCTGCTGCATGCCCACAAGCCCCGGGACATGACTCAATCCCAGACCCCCGGGGGCCGGGACCACCATGGGAGCTGTCAATGAACACACAGCACGAAAGTGCGACCTAGTCCGTAGCCAGCAGGGAGCTCGCCCCCTCCCCGCAGCTCCCTCCAGCTGCTCCGGGGGTCTTCTGAGCGTGTGCGCAACGGGCCCCAGGGGCCGCCCCGAATCTGGCCCCCTGCTTGGATCATTCGCTTGCCCGGCCCGGCCGGGGACTGACCAGGAGTGCGAAGTGACGCCGATCCAGGCCCCCGGGTTGGGGGGCGACGCCTGTGCATGCAGAATCAGAGGCTCATCCAAATACAGGGGGACTGTGGGTGTGGTAATGAAGTCCAGGGCCCCGGACAGCCACCCCTCTGACAGGCCTTGGCTGGATCCTCCCTTAGTGCCTCCTCATCCTCCCTGTCACGCCAGCGCCTGACTCCTCCCCCTCCTTCTCCCACACGTTCAGGCTCTGTCCAAATCCTGCCTCGCCTTTCTCCATGACGCCTCTTCCTTTCTGCCCAGGCAGCTGCCGCTCTCACGGGGCCTCATCATCTGCTGTTGTCCCTGCTCCCCATGACGCCCATTGCCCCTCCAGCCCATTCAGCAGGTCATTGCTCTGAGCATGTCACCTCCTCCTCCGCTGCACCAGGCTGAAGCATCTCACTGCACCGCCACAGCCCTGCTCTGCCCAGTCTCTCATCCCCACCTGCTCAGGCAGCCTCCAACGCCCATGCACCTGCTTGTGCCCAGACCCGCCACGCTTTCCTCCCTGCCACCCCTGCACTGAGTCACATGGGCCACTGCCCGCTCCGCCTTCATACCCCTTGGGAGATTGGAGTGCCACGGACCAGCTGTCACCCCTCACTGTGCCTCAGTGTCCCCATCTGTAAAATGGGGATACTGACACTGCCCTCATCTATGACGTGATTGGAGATCTGTGCCTGGAGAGGGCAGTAGCAGAGCTGGGTGTCATTACCGGGCCAGCTAGGCATTATTCTGCCCCATGTCTACAAGTGGCTGGCTAGCCATGGCGAGATGGAGGAGGCAGGCATGGAGCATTTCTGTGTAATTCAAAGAAAGCCCGTGAAGGTGATGGGACCTGGTCTCACGGCACCCTCTTCTGTATGCCGCTCGCCTCCTTGCTTGTGGCTCTGCGGCGCAGAGACCATCTCCCTGCACATGGGCAGCGCTGGCACCAGAATCCCGTCAGTTATTAGTAACAGCAGGACCTCGCATGCACCGTACGCATGCCGACTAAGAATGTCACGGCCTGCCTGATGTTAGAATCTCAGCTCAGGGCCTCCTTGGGTGCTGCAGGCCTAGCCCTGGCCTCATGGCCTGTAACACGTCACCCCTCATCGCAGTCTCACCTCGTCGGCCGTTTTCTTATACACAACCTTTATTATGTCCCTTTTGATGCTGATGCATATTGATGTCTGCAGTCCCTCGCAGCCTGACCCAGCTTCAGGATGCCATCTCCCTGGGGAGAAGAGCCCTGCCGGCTGGGGACAGCAATGCCAGGAGCCACGGAGTGGGGGATGGGTGTAGAGAAAGCCCTCACTCTGTTTTTACCCTCCTTTGTCTAGCGACACCGAGAAGCCTCCCATGCAGCATTTGCTCCTGAAGCTGAGCTCCGCGCTGTTACCTGATGCAATATTAATGGGGCAGGAGCTGGAGCGGTGTTGGTGAATTTGTTACCCAGGGTCTGCAGCTGCTCCCTGCAAGGATTTCAGCTGACGCACCTGCAGCTTCCAAAGGACAAAGACACGGGGCGTTACAAGGCTGATTGTGTGGCTGGGAAGGACATAGCAAAGCTGACTGTATTCACGGCTCTGCCTGGGGGTGGCCGGCAGGGCTCCCTCCAGAGGAGGTATCAGCAGTGTCCCTGTTGGTGGCCACTCACTGCAGAATTCGCTTTCCATTTCCCAGTAACTCTAGAAGCAGACGAGATGCTCCTGCAGTGGGTGAGACAAGCGGGGAGGCACCCAGGGGCTTTGGCAGGAATCTGCCAACCTGCGGAATCCACCGTAGCAAGAAAACAGCCGCGGTCCTTGGGGGTGGGTTGGGCACGACACGGGGAGCATTGTGCCCAGGACCCCGGTGCTGCTCCTGCTGTGGGGAGACCTGACTCCTCCCCCTCCCCACATCCAAAAATCACCCGGAGCTCGTGTACCCCCATCAGAGAGTGAGCTCAGTGGGCAGGAGTCGGGCTCCAGGTCAGACGGAGAGAGGGAAAGGACTTGCTCTTGCAGCCCCTGAAAGAACAGCTTTTCCACTGAGCTCAACAGAGAAACAGAAACTGGGGCTTGGGCCCCTGCCACGCTCAGAGCGAATGCCTGGCACTGGCCCCGAAAATCAGGGGTGAGTCCTGATCCCCTGCACAGCCAGGACACATCGCTCTTCAGTTACATTCAGCATCATTGGCCCACTGGAACGCAGCCCAATTCACATAGCACCAGTGCACAGGGGAGCGCACAGCTCTGAGACTGGTGGGGCTGCCCCCTTGGGAGACAGCTGTGCTCTGTAGACATCCCTGGGCCCATGGGAGTGAAGGGCTAGGCATATACCATCCCCCTCGGTGGAAAGCAGGCTAAGGAGAGAGAGGGTTTAAATACAAGAGCTGCTGCTGCTCCCAGGGCCGCTGCTACCATTAAGGCAAACTAGGCGGTTGCCTAGGGCGCCAAGGTTTGGGGGCACCAAAAAGCAGTGCCCCCAATTTTTTTTTTACAGCGTTCCTACGCTCCCTCCCCGAGCATGCGGTCGCCGCTCCACTTCTCCCACCTCCCAGGCTTGCAGCGCCAATCAGCTGTTTGGCGCCACAAGCCTGGGAGGGGAGGAGAATTAGAGCGGGGGCGGCGTGCTCGGGGAGGAGGAGGAGCAGAGGTGAGCTGGGGTGGGGAGCTGCCGCACGGGGGGGCGCCTTAGGGCGGGGGGGGGGGGGGGGGGCGGGGAGCTGCCGCAGGGCTGGGGGGGGGGGGCGCAAGGTGGAAGTTTCACCTGGGGTGCAAAACTTCCTTGCCCCGGCCCTGGCTGCTCCCCAAATCCTCTGGCTGCCCTCAGTGAGACAGAGCCCAGCTCAGAGGGGAGCACCAGAAGGCAAAGAACACAACCCATGGCCCCTGGAGATGTTGTCTCCTCAACAGCAAAGCCCCCAGCACCTGAACTGGCTACACTGGCCATGAGTTATGCCCTGAGAAAAGTGGGGCAGGGGAAGCTGGTTTCAGCAGCCTGGAGTCCAGACACATCCTGAGTTCTCCATGCACATACATCACGGAGAGAGCAGAGATTACTGGCCAGAGAGTCACGGCTCGTGCAGCGAGCTGTTTGTATTCCCAGCTGGGCGGATCTCTGCTCTCAGACTGCATGGGATCTGACAGGGATTACATGGCAAACTTCTCTGCATTGTGCAGGGTGCATTGCTGATTAAGGGATAATTTAGAACCCCACCCCCTTGGGGCTCACAGTGCTACTTTATTTAATCCAGCGGATTGGAAAGCTAAAAGCCTTGCCTGGGAGCACTGTAGGAGGGTGCAGAGACCCAGGTTACTTCCTGTGCTCAGGAAAGGGGAGAAGCAACTAGCAAGGGGAGCAGGGAGAGGAACGTGGTCCCATGGAAATTCCCAGCATCAGCCTTCACTTAGCACTTCTGGGCCTGAAATGGAAACACCCTTGTACAGAAAAATCAACCCTCATTTGCGCAGGCTCCACAGTTGGCCTGGTGAAAAGCCACCAGGACTCAGCAGGTGCCAGACAGTCCCTGGGACGAGCTCTGGTGACAAAGGACAAACTTCCTGGCACTTTCCCACAAAGTAACAAAGTGAGATTTACCAGCTGTGGCTTTGCCTGTGCGAGAGAGCGAGTGTGTATGAGAGTGCGTGTGTTTGAGAGTGCGAGTGTGTATGAGAGTGCGTGTGTTTGAGAGAGCGAGTGTGTGTGCACGAGAGAGCGCGAGCGAGCACGTGTGTGTCGTGCCTGCGAAGGGTGAGGACACACCTGCAGCTCCTAGGAGCCCAGGACTCCCCCGTGGCAGCACCGTTTGCTGTCACGGGGCCTGTGCAAGGCCGGCCTCAGTTCACCTTGTGCTTGTTTTCCTGACTTGGTTGCATACATGATGAGCTCAGCTTTGACAGCTCTGCAGAAGGAGGTGCATACTTTATTAACTCCGCTACTTTTTTTCTTCACTAATTAAAATCAAATTACATCCGATGCATGTTGCACACTGCAGCTTAAGCAACCTGCTTTCCCACTCTGCTCTCTTCAGCCTTCTCCGGTGAGCTGAGACCAGCCCAGATCCTTTGCTGAGGTCGCTCAGAGCCGGGAACGCTACTGATCACAAGCCCCCTGGAGACTGATGCTTTAGGTTAGACATTGGGCCTGGACCAGGCTCGCCGATCTTGGGGGTCTGTCCAGTGTTCTGAAGAACAGAACTCCATTATCCCCCTGCGAAACCCAACTGGTCCCTCAGAGAGGGGCAGGACGGGCCCAGCAGGCAGACAATGGTGGTACCACACTGGTTACCACACTGGTGGTACCACACTTCAGGAGTTTCCCACCCATTCACTGCACCCTCTGTCTGTGTGGGAGCCAAGCACTGTCCCCCCTGCATCCTGCGGACCATGTATGGCGCATATGACCAGCAGTAGCTTCATCTCAAGGCTCAAAGTGGTACTTGCTCTTGCTAGAGCATCAGCTCAAAGCCACCTGGAGGAGTGAGCACAGGGCTGGGTCAGGCAGGGCTCAGCTGGATTCCCAGGCTTTCTGGGTGACCTGGGGCAAGTAATTTCCACTCTCCAAATCTCAGCTTCTCCCTCTACGAAGCGAGAACAGTAGCGCTTCCATCCGTCGCTGGGAGGATTCATCAGCTAATACCTGTGCCTTGTGTTGGACATTAGACGTGCTGTAGAACTGCACAGCGCTGTTAACTCTGATCGGCTGGCTCTTGTCACTTTGTGTTGCAGCACACAGCCGCTGTCAGAGGAATGTGGATTGTGAGTCAGTTTGTTCAGTGCTCTCCCGCCTGTTGTGTGTCACTAAGGTTTTAGTAACATGATGCAGGGCGCTAAATAAAAAGATTGCTAAGAAGGATTTTCAATTTCCCGCTGCCGAGCTCGCCCATCTATTACCAGGCACATGTTCCATCTCACCACCGATCAGATATTTGGGCAGCTTCCCATCCATCGACAAATGAACCAGCACATGTAATTTGACAAATGAAGTAGCAAATGATGTTAACATCTGTCAATGTCCTGTAGCCAGGAAGAACGAGCCGGCACAGTTATGTTTATTTTACAGAACGGTTGCATGTCTGAGAAAAATGAGCTGATGTGGCTCTGAACCCAGGCTGAGCAGAGACTGAGCCAGCCCCACGGCAGCTTGGCTGTGTGGGGAAAGTGGGGCAGGGCATTGAGCCCCATAGAGAGAGGTTCAAGAGCTAGGGTTCATTTGGCTTCAGTTTCCCTGTTGGACTGGGGCTAAGGAATGGAAAGGCCCTTGGACAGCAGCATGTACAAAGGCAGAGACCCAACGCGGGGCTCACCCTCTTCCCAACTACGCCTGCATCCTCCCTCCCCACACATGCGCACTCAGGGGCACGCACAGCTCATGTGAGGAACCAGGCAGAGAGGAAAGGAAAACAAAGCTACACAACAGCTAAACCCCAGACCCAATCCCACCAGCTACAAAGCCTTCCTGGGCTCCTCGGCAGCAATGACCCACTGAACACGGCGTAGTGTGCCTGGGAGCCAGTCAGGGGCAGAGCAGCTCACTCCCCCAGCCGGCCCTGAGCGAGCTGCCCCAGACAGCTGGCGGGTGTCAGCTCACTGGGCCAAGCACTGACTGGCATCACTATCACCTGGCTCAGAGAAAGGAACACACCTGCCTCAGGGAAACAGGCTACAGGATGGCAGCATCTCCAGGAACCAACCCGAGATGCCAGCGAGCTGGCAAATGACTGACTTCCCTCCAGAAAGTGGCAATAACGAGACAGCTCCAGAGCATCAAATTTTTGCCAGCCCCTGCTCCCCTTTGCAATTGGGGTACAGGCTGGGCCATGGCACAGAGATGGCTCCAATAGAACCATTGGATGATGTCCTCCTTATGGCTGTGCTCACAGCCGCATTGCTTGGGTGCTTCTGCTTCTGCCTATGGTTTCTCTATTGCACATACCACTATCCACAGCCGTCCCTGAGCATCCATCCTCCTTTGCCTTGCCTTGCCTTCAGAATGGAAGCTGTCTGGGGCTCTGTGCTCTCTGCTAGTCCCCCATTAACTTCTGGTACCAGTTCATAGTCCTGGTCTTAAATGCCAGAGCCCTGAATGGTCTGGGACCTGGGAGAGTGCCTCCCCACCCATGACCCACCAAGACAGCGGCGCCACAGAGACTGTTAGTGGCAAAGGTGTACTGCTGGGAGCCAGAGGCCAGCCATGCTCAGTTCTGGGCCCTAGACCCTAGGCGAGTGGGTCAGAATGAGGCTTGGTTTGTCTGAGCCCAGTGCATACACAGTGTCTCACTGAACCCTGCTCCCAGTTACAGGAGTAATTAGTGTAAATGGCTAATGCCTTGGCTGGCACGAGTGGAGCTGCCTCACCAGTGGGTTTGACGCTTGTCTTTAAATTGTGTTAAATCACATTTCCTACCAAGATGCTGCAGCGAAAGGCAGCCTTTAAACACCCTCATGGCTTGACAGGTAAGAGGACCATGCGCATCACTGGGGGTTGGTGCAAGGGCCTGCCCTTTTAGTGCTGTGTCTCTGTGTCTAGTTTATTCACTGAAATCCTGACCTTTTTGGAGCCCAGACAGGTAGATTCTTCCACTCTCTGACAATCAGGAAACAGTTCCTACATAGGGCTCCGGGTCTTCTGCTAATGCACTCGACAATCGAGTGCCCCATCCTGTCCTCCCTTAGCCAAAATACAAACACTACCACAGTACTACAAGCAAACAAATATTAACACAACACCCAAACGTACTTCAAAGTACAATGCTTTTGTAATATAAAATAGTTTCAACAATTATTCTAGGGTCCTGGCACTAACTTAAGAGTGTGCCCCATATTACATATTACCACTCTGAAACCTGTCCCCATAGTACAGGTATCATACAGAAAAACTAAACAACAACAACCCCAAGCCCCTCTACATTAAAGGAGTTAAAGTACCCATGCAATCCTGGTTCAGTCCCCTTGTGCATATGCATCATGATACAGTCTTTAATTATGTGAGCCCATATTATTGGGTGATAGGGGATGGATCACTTGATGATAACCTGTCTGTTCATTCCCTTTGGGGCACCTGCCATTGGCCACTGTCGGAAGGCAGGATACTGGGCTAGATGGACCTTTGGTCTGAGCCAGTATGGCCGATCTTATGTTCTTACTCTTTTCCCACACAGGTGGCCAGCAGGGTTTGGCTCGAGGACCTTCAGCCCAACCTCTTCCACTTGAGCTAAAGGAGTGACTGGTAGGAGCAGGACGCTGTTATCCTCTGTGTACATTAGCCCACAGTGCAGGACACAGCACTCTTGGCCTATGGGTTACACAAGCCTTTGAGAGTAAGCTGTGGGTGTTTGGTAGGCAGGGTTCTGAGTGCTGTGCCTGGCTCTGGGGTCAGACTGTGGCCTAGTGATTACAGCTAGCTTAGCTAAGTCCATAGCCAGGGCACATTCAATCGGGAAAGCAGCATGGCCGAGATTTGGCTCCGTGGTGGCAAAAGCCTGGGGTTCAAGTCTAGATCTGCTTGAGGTGACCTTGTGCAACCTCTCAGCTACCCTCGGTGTGAATGGGGGGCACGGCACTGGCCTGCCTGCTACAATGAGGGCACGAGGCCTTAGTCACCAGGACTATTTCTGTGCAGTCAGCAGACGAGATAAACCCAGAGCGCCGGCTCCCGGGCCAGTGCGCTTCCCCCAGGCTGAAGTGTGGGAGGCCTGGGGAGGGCACATGAGCAGGTGTGGCTGGGCTGCCAAATGCAGGACTCTTGGTCCCTTCTCCTTTTATATCCCCCACCCCTCGGGGAATCAGGTGACTGCTGCTGCCAGTGAGGTGCCCCAGCATCCCAGAGCAGAGGGCAGGGGCAGTTGGCTGTGGGTGTTTAACCCTCTGCCTGCCAGAGCCACTTTGAGGTCCCGTCACACTGTCACGCTGCCCTACAGACACTGCCATATTTTCTAGGCACATCCCGTGAGCCCCCCCAGGTTCCCAGGTCCCACAGCAGGCTGCTCAGCACAGAGCAAACATCATTTTCAAAGGCCCTGGGAGGGAGGCTGTGGGGCTCCAGGCCAGCCCGGCCTGGCCTCCCTTAATGAAGCCATTAGATTTGAACTTTTTCCTTAGGGGGAAGGGGAGAAAAATGCACAAAAGGAAAGCCTTTCCCAGTGGCCCTTGTGCGGGTGCTGGCAGGAGCCATGTTTGGAGCAATACATCATCAATGGGACAGTATCTAATGATGTATTGCCCTAATACATCACCATAGCAACACTGCTCTAATAATGTATTATTCTAATGTGTTACCCGAGCGCGCATTCTCCCCGATGATGTATGGCTGGGATCACGGTGCTTCGCAGAGCCCCAGACACAGCAAAGACTCTTCTGAGTCCAGACCACCAGGCTCAGGGCTGGGCACGCTGCCTAATGGGACCCACATCGCAGGCAGTGAATAGGTTCACCTGCTCGTCAGCTGCACTTGGGGACATTGCTGGAATCTCTTCGCTTTGTAATAAGCACCTTTTGCAGTCAAATGGGGCATTGGGGACTGGGTGGGCTATTTCAAACCCGTGAGTTGGGTAACCTTTCTAAGGGAGATGTGCTGGCTGGAGGGTGAGCAGGTGCTGTGCAAGTGGTCCCCTCCCCCCGCCCTTCCTCCACACAGCTCCGCTGAGGCACCTCAGCCCAGACCTACAGCACCCACAGCTTCTTCCAGGCCTGGGCTCTGCTGATGCCCCTCAGCCCTGACTTGCAGCCCTCCTGGCACTCCGCACCCTCCTGAGATGATTCACATTCTACCAAGGAGAGAGTCACACCCATGCCCCCTTCCGGAGGCCGATTAACCCCCATGCACCATGACTGGGTTCACACCTGTGCTGCCCACCGCCCAGGCTGGGTTAACCCTCGCTCCCACCCTTGAGGCAGAGCAGCAGGAAGGGGAAGATTTTCTTATTTGTGGAAATGTCAGTCTCAACTTGAAAAGAATTCCTCTCCTGGCATTTCCAAAGTTCAGAAGGGAAACTGACAGGCTGGCTTGTACATTTCCCCAGCCCCTTCCAAGGTATTCAGGGCTGCAGAGCCCTCCCAGCTTCAGTTATTAACAGAGAAAATACCAGCTGGAATTCTCCTGGCTCTGCTGTCACAGGGAAAGCATTGTTTTCGATTCACACTATCTTTTTGACCATTCAAATGCCATTAATTCAGTCACCCCAATGCGTAGGACAGTTATCTGAAATGTTTTCCCAAACAGCTTAGTGACTATAGAGCAACAATTCATGGAATTGCTAGCGGACATCTGTGTAAAGCAATCCACAGCAAAGCGCTTGTAGGGCAGTGAATGCTTTCTGTGTGGACGCTGGATTCCAAAAAGGAACAGCGAAGCCGAGAGACAGAGAGACTGAATGAATGGCAGGAGAAATCATTTCATCTATGCAAATTCGTGCCAACCTCTATGCCCAGCTGTCGTCAGCACGGAGCTCTGCCCCTGCACACTGACATGTCAGAGGACTTTATTGTGGCTTAGACTTTCCTTCCACCAGAACAGAAACCATTCATGGCTCAGTGAAAGCGTCCACTCAACAGTCCATCCAGCAGGCTCCTGCCTTTAGCAAGTTTCCTAGGAGAGTCTCACCACCAGGCTTCTTCCTTATGGAAGGGCCCCACACGGTTAAATGCAGCATCAGGGCAAGAGACGGCTAGGAAGTGTTTGCAGCAAGGTCTCCTGGATGATACAGAGGCCATCTAACAAGGCAGCTCCTCCGCTTTGAGATACAGAGACCCCTGCTGGAAGCCATTGATAGTTTGAGCTCACT
The DNA here is from genome assembly GCF_028017835.1 of Emys orbicularis. NCBI lineage: Eukaryota > Metazoa > Chordata > Testudines > Emydidae > Emys > Emys orbicularis. The sequence continues at coordinate 1,117,290 of NC_088705.1, read as the reverse complement.
TTTAGAGCTTATTTTGCTTATGGCTTATTGCTTCCTTGGCTGGGAAGGGAGCTGTAGAGAATCCTGCCTACCTGGAGCTGCATGAATCCCCATAGACATACTCACTGGTTAGCTGATTGCAACAGTGGAAAATAGAGCCAACTGGGGTCCCAAATCGGAGGTGCACAGCACTCCCTCCGCGAGAAGGCCCTGAAGCCTGGGCAAGGAACAAGCCTGGATGGGAGCCATTCCCAGGCTGAAACCTTTGTCAAGGGCAGTTTGCTGAGCTAGAGAACTGCTGCACAACCCTGGGATGTAATCATAATGGGGGAGGCGACAGAGGCAAGCTGCCTCACGTTCTGAACGGTTATCCCCAAAGTCAAACCCCAGTGCGGTCAGAATCGGTCAAGGCGATGTGCCTCATCTCAGTATTTATTCTCTCTACTACAGCAGCACCCAGGAGCCCCAGTCAGAGATCACAGCCCCATTGGTCTAGGTGCTGTACAAACACGCAGGCTAGCAGCTGTAGTGGCAGGAGTCAGAGGGGCGTGGCACGTGGGAGGATTCTGCTGAAACCCAGAATCATTTCCATGTTATAGCACATGGCGCTCACCTGGTGACATCAGCCATGTTCAGAGAGGCCCTCGGAGAAGTTCACAGCTGCCCCAGGTGCAATTGGGCTGGGCAGAGCTTGGCTCAGCCCTCCTCTGGGGAAACCGCTTAGCCACCTGTGACAGCATCACTGGCACTGGAGCATACCAGATTCCAGATCATTATTGCTCAATATCATGAGATGCCCACATAGTTCTTCAAAAAAGAACTAGAGAAGTTCGTGGAGGACAGGTCCATCAATGGCTATTAGCCAGGATGGGCAGGGATGGTGTCCCTAGCCTCTGCTTGCCAGGGCGACAGGAGATGGATCACTTGATGATTACCTGTTCTGTTCAATTCATTCCCTCTGGGGCACCTGGCCTTGGCCACTGTTGGCAGACAGGACACTGGGCTAGATGGACCTTTGGGCTGACCCAGTCTGGCCGATCTTATGTTCTAATGCCAGGAGCCAGAAAGGGTCTGCTATGATCCAGCACATACCAAGCTGGATGGATTTTATGGCCTCCACTGACAGGGAGAGAGGTCAGGACCAACAGTGGCTCAGCAAGGTGAATTTTAAATGTAAATGCCATTGTGAGAAGCAACATTCAAAATGAAAGGCCTGATCTAAACCTGCCCCCCAGCAAGGAGCCCAGAGTAGTGCAGAAGCATGGCTCTTCCTCCCCCTGTGTCACAAGGCAGGGGTGGCCTTGTACCCTCCGTAGGAAATGCTTTGCAAAGCACCAGCTTAGACATTGGCTGCAGGTAAAAGGCACCAGACACTCTGGGTTCAGTGATCTCCCAGCCAAGCACGGGACGGTGCAACCCGCTTTACTGAGAAGGGGGCTGTTGTCCAGGACACCAGGGTGACCCCCCTTCAGCTTTAATACCCTTCTACAATGTTCCCCCAGAGACGGGCAGAAGGGGCCTGGGTTCCAAAACCCTGTGTCAGGACGGCAGCCAATGCTGTACCACTGCACCCGCGGTGCTGGGCATGCACCTGAGAGGAGACTTAAACCTCCCACCTCCTGACCCTATGGCACAAATGCTGTTCTCGTGGACTAGCCTGGCAAGAACTCTGCCGTGCAGCCCCGTTTACCTGGCAGCCAGGGTGCCCAGGAATGCAGGGGTGCAGAGGAGAGCAGGAGTCCGTCCCAGCCCTTATATCTCCAGGACACCAGCTGGGCTCCTGTTCCCATCATGGTGGTTGCCAGGCGGCTGTGGAGAGTTTTTGGAGATTGCCCAAGATGTGAATCCTGTTTGTTGCCACAATCATGCCAAGTTCCTGGAGCTGCTTCCCAAGCGGTCATTTATTCTCAAGAGCCGTAAGTGGGGCTGGCTGCTCTCGGCGCCTGAGTGTACTTACAAGCAGTGACATTACTCTGTCTCCCCGGGGTCTGTGACAGAACTTTAGTGGGGTTGTACGAGAGCAGAGTGATTTCCAGCGTGTTACAGCCCTGTTCATAAGTGTTAGCTGTAACTAATGCAGGCCGCCTCCCTGAGCTGCATTTACAATGCTCCAGGAATCCACCTGGGCAGAGACTCCAATCTCTCACTGTTACAGGGGGACGGCAGTGACAAATTACAATGTCTGCAGCAGAGAAAAAGGGAAACGGAGGGACCCAAGGAGGAATGATTGCATTATCAATAACACTTCCAATAGCTGATGGATGAGGACACCCAAATGATTTTTAAGAGTTTCAATGGAAATCTTCCAAATGGCAGAGAGGGAGGTAGAGTGTATATTAATCCAAGTCCTGCTGAGGATGTCCTGTGGGGCTGGGCATGCCAGAGCCACCCGCAGGCAGAATGTGTGCTTAGCATCACACTTTAGACAGCACATTTAATAGCAGAAAAGTGCTCGGCGTTCGAATGGTCGGGATAACACAGTTCATGTGTCCTCACTTCAGAGGGAGGTGGAGGTGGAGGGAGGGCGAGTTAAAACTCATGAAGCTCTTTGGCGAGGCTCAGCTGAAAAGCACTTGAATATATTGGTGCCCAGCTGCCAATGTGATTGGGGTATTGCAATCAATAGATAATATAGCGATAACAACGGTAAGACTAAAATCCCAGTATGTGCCTTGGCAATGGCTCCAAACACTCTAGCTGGAGAAACCCTCCATGAGCATGGCCCTCAGCCGCAGGGCCTGTCCACAGGAGAGCGAACAAAGGGGAAGGCGGATATGGCAGATTGGAAACACTTTAGAAACACACTTGCCAAAGGGCCCAAGTCCATCGCAGCAAAGGCACCATGGCCTGCCCCACCGAGTCACGTTAGCAGTAGCACTGAATGGAAGGGTTGTCTGGGCACAAGGACCCATAGGACAAGAATCGGGAGGAAGCCAGGGCCTTGTGCAGAAGGCATGACTTTGTCACTGTTACTTTTAGATACACCAGCATCCAGGGAGAGAGAGTGTGTGAGTGCGCGTGTGTCAGTCATGCCCCTAGGAGGAGAACGTATCGTTAGCAAGCAAGCATACCCCAAGTGCTCTTAATTCCTACAAAGTGGATTTAACCCACCTAGGCCCTTTCATACCAGCTCCATCCCCCACCCTTCAACAAGTGCCATATCAGTGTAGTTGGCCCATCTCCACACTCTGTAGGAGCCCCAGGTGTGTGTGTGGGGAGGGGCGGCGGGGTGGTGGTGGTGTTTTCCTGTGCCACAAATATTGTTACTTGCCAGAACAGCCCAGGAGAACCATTGGCAGCTGGGTGCAAGTTCGTTCAGCCGTCAGGCACTCTAACCTGCCCCGAGGGCTGGGACGGCCGCCTTCACCCCCACACTGCTCCGCCCCTTGTCTAGTCATCAAGCCCTGTTCCCCATAGGCCCTAGCGCTGCAGTCTGTCCCACCAAGTGCAGTCTGCCTGTGAGTTCTCTGGCTGAAGGTATTTTCATGCACAGGCTCATGCTGGTGAAGTCACCAGAGTAGAGTGCCCTCTCCTGTACCCAGCTGCAGAAAGGGAGTTCCCCAGTTTCTGTGAAGGAAGGAATCCCAAGAGCTTTCTGGGAAAGATAAGCACACAGAGAGGTTGTGCAATAGAATTCTGCTTGGTTTATGGGATTTTTTCCCCTGGTCCCAGCGTGACTGTATATGGAAATACTTTCTGGAAATAAACAGTGTCTACTGTATTAGCTCTAGATGGCATCTGATGACTGACAGTTTCATGTTAAAAATCAAGAGCTTAAAGGAGGAAATGTTTCAGAGTAGCAGCCGTGTTAGTCTGTATCCGCAAAAAGAACAGGAGTACTTGTGGCACCTTAGAGACTAACAAATTTGTTAGTCTCTAAGGTGCCACAAGTACTCCTGTTCTTTTTTAAAGGAGGAAATCATCTCTCATGGGGCTGAATTCACAGTGCAGCCTACCATCCCACTATAATTAAGTACAAGCATTTCCTTCAAAGTAGAGGGGTGTGTCCTCTCATAATGCTTACATGGCATGATGTACAGTAGATAAGTGCTATGATGCCATACATTAGACACAGCCTAGTAAAGGCTACCATGGTGGAAATCTAGCAGCCAGCATTGTTTTGCATTGGAAACCAGCAAATCTCCAGGCTGAAGTTTCCAGGGATAATTTGTAAACTGAATGCTGATTAATATTATTGTTACTGGGAAAGGCTGCGCTAACTTTGCTTTCATGCCAAAGAAAAGTGGCCACTCCAAAGAAGCTGAAATTTTCAGCATCCTTTCTCTTAAAAGCAGCTGACACCTTGTGGGAAAGTCTGAGCCCTCTTCTGCCCATGTCTGGTAGCTCTTTATTGCTTAGCATGTTTGCATAGACACAGGAACTTTATTTCTTCTAAAGTCCCATGGGTTCCTCCTGTGAAGGCATGAGCCCCTGGCATCCCACAACACTCAGCTGTGCTGCCATGATCAGAGGATTTGGATGTCAGGAGCAGACACAGATGGACCCGTTGGGCTGGGTGTGTTTTTTTAGGCCATAAACTCTTCGGGGCAAGGATGCTGCCTGGGAAGTAACTGGCATTTCCATAATCCAGATACTCCATAGTAAGGATGAGAATGTGGAATAGTGTGACATGGTCTTGCACATGGTGAATCTCTCACCGAGAGGCTGAAGCTTTATTTACAGAAGGAAAGAACTCCATTGTGTTTCCGTGGCAGGGACCCAGCACAGCCTGACATGGTGAATCAGAAAACTCTATAGCCTGGCGTTTGCGTGTGACCTCTCCACAGTACACGAGGGATGCCTGCCCCGCTCACTGTCAGGCAGATGCACTCTTGAGCCACTTGGCAATGCACTGTGACCCATGATGATTTATGTGGCACTTGTGCAATTGATGTGCTTTGTGCCGGGGGACAGTTAAATGGTAGCGCTGTCATTAGTTTAAGAAGAGGTTAAAGGTGATCAATAACAAGGGTTTCATGCCCAATTGATCATCCTTTGCGATTTATTTCTGGCTTTTGCCTTCCATCCCATGGTGCTTTTAGAAATAGTAATTAAAGACATAACAAATGTTCCACTAAGCAGAATATCAAACACTCAAAATACTGATTCAAGAGTTCCCCTCTTAATGACTCTGAACGGTGCAAGCGACATCTGTCTGTCTGTTCCCCAGCAGTGACGAGGCCCAGACAAATGGGAGCAGTTATGGGTTTTCTCTGCTCTGATGTTCTGCCTTAACGAGCAGCCACCTCCATAAGAATGCTGCTTCTAGCACAAGATGCTACAGGCATCAGTGTTCAGACGCCGGCATAGGAAATCAGCCAGCGAGCCAGTGTTTTGTTGGGGTTCATGCAGGGGGGTGGAAAGTGAAGATAGGAAAGTATGAGGGGCCCAACATGTACAGAAAGCTTCTCTCCACACCAGGTTTTCAGCTTTCATTCTCCAGCCAGGCTGCAGCAAAGACAGAGCTCCCCAAATCCGGCTACAAGACTATACCTCGGAGCCCCGGCTGGAGCCCTAGGCAATATACTGGCAGGCCTTAAAGCAGGTGCAGCTGGCACCAATTTATCCTTGGCTAGCTCAGAAGAAATTGGGCACTCAGCATGCCCAATGGATAAGCAGAATAAGCCCGAGATTACCCCATGGGACAGAAGGGGTTAACTCGTGTAAGTAGTGCACAGTCCCCAAATCACCTCCCCCTACTCCTGTGAGAGACTGCCCAAGGTGTCAGTCGGCTCTCACCTGGGCCTGGCCCTTACGGAGTCCCAGGCCAGCCTTCCACTGCTTTGAACTACAGCCCATCTGCCGGACTTGGCCTGACCCTCAGCACCGTCTGCCCACTCCATGGGGCTCCAGCACTGCAGAGCCAGCAGGAAGCCTGCAGACCTGCCCTGCTGAACTCAGCCCAGCTCTGCCACCTTGCTGTTGGGGTGTGGCCAGTGGAAAGAGGGCCCAACTGGCCTGCTCGTAGGCTCTGGCAATCTGGGGCCATGACCAGCCAGCCCAATTTAGAGCAGCACGAAGTCTCTTCTAATTTGTCCCTCCAGTGCAGCCTGGCACCCAGCAGCCTGGAGATGATGGAATAGGAGGAATGCAGTCTCTGAGCAGTGCCCCCCAGTGCTACGGTAGTCCCTGCCTCAGTTTCCCTTCAGGTGTCAGAGTCTTTAACCAGAATTCTCCCTCTCCTGAGGGCTAATTTATTGCACATCTGGTAGTCAAAAGAGCTCCTCCAGCCTCCTCCCCCATTGGAGTTCAGGGCTCCACACTCCTTCTCAGGACAGTGGCTTGGCTTCCTCAGCCTGCAGATTCTCCCCTTCTAGTCAAGGTTTTCATAGCCTCCCCCTGGGGCTGCAACCTGGCTGTCCTTGACTTGGCTTGCAGCCTCCTTTGTGATTTACCGGCCCAGTCACCTGCCCACTCCCTGACCCTCTGCAGTTGGGTCTAATAACCCCAAACACCTGTCTGAGCTGGCTGGGAGAAGGGAACCGGGCCCTGCCCTCTCTACAAGGATCCTGGTCCTGGGCTTTTAAAGGAACAATGGCCTGGATTTTCCTTCCCCCTCCCCGACACTAACTACCCCCAGGGCTATCTTTCGCTCACCCCAGTCCTTCAGCCTTGGAACGAGGTGACCGGCTTCCCAGTCTGCCTCCTCCAGACTTAAATGGCCAGTACCCCTTATGTGGGTAAAGCCCCACGTCCAATGAGCTGCACAGGCCAGAGGGCCAGTCCTGAGGTTGCAATCCCAGTTGGTTATGTACAAGCTGTGACAGCTGCTGGTGATGGCAGGAGAGCGTCAGCTGAGCATCAGGAGACACATCCAACTGTGGGCTCCATTAAACTATTGCTGTTCAAGGGAGCCAGCCTTAGCAGGAACCTCGGGGATCCCACTGATTGGTCCTTTGAATATAAAGCACCTTCAAGGTCAAATTCACCCTTGGCATGAGCAAGTGTGACCTCAGGCGAGTTTCACCTTGTCGTTCTGGTGGGGAATTCGGAGCAGTCTCTGGGCTGCAGGAGTTGGGGCTCCCGCGAGTTCTGCTCCAGTAGCTTAGAGAAGACTGTGTGCAACCCTGTGTGTGTGGGGGGGGCACTACTGCAGTCCTTAGGCATGTGCGTAGGGGCTCAGAGGTTAGGATGTGCTATGGCCAGTAACCAGGACTCAGGAGGCAGGAGAATTACTGAGGAGCCGGTCAGCGTGCTGACAAAAACCAGGGAACATGCAGTCCCTCCCATAGGCGAATGCAGGACCTTTCAGGAGAAACAGTCCAGAAGCTCGCCAGCATTGGAAGCTGCAGGTGCTGCAAGTGATGAGTTCAGTGGTTTTTATAGTCTCTGTATGAAGACAAAATTGCATGTAGCTGTGGCGGATAAATGAAGCAATTTCAGGAAAACAAAGAGCCTAAGAATTCTGCAAGCTGGAATAAATCCCATGAGGTTTCAGTCCGGTTCCGAATGAGCTGGGAGCAGCATTGAGTGAGTCTCACCGGTACCCCAGCCCCAGCAAGGAAGGCGACAGTGACAATTACTCCGGCACAGCAAATCCACGGAGCGTCGTGTGCCCTGGTTGGCTGAAGAATCCAGGCTCCTGCTAGAGAAGGCTGGCTGGAGGGCAGGGAACCTGCCAGGTATTTTCACAGCGCTCACCAAGAGGCTTGTTTCTGTTTTGAGCAGTGGGGTTCTGGTGACTCCAGCTGCATTCACAAAGCTTATAAAGTTACCAAACCCGCCTCAGTGCCTCTATGGGCTGTACAGTATGATATGGGGGCTTATTTGGGATGGATTGTTTATTTAGATAGAGGACTGTGTGTTTGTTGTGTGTACAGCACCTAGCACAGTGGGATCCTGGTCCATGACTGGGCTCCCAGGCGCTAAGAACATGTCATAGCAACATAAGAGTGGCCATGCTGGGTCAGACCAATGTCCATCTAGCCCAGTATCCTGTCTTCTGACAGTGGCCAGAGCCAGGTGCTTCAGAGGGAGTGACCAGAATAGGGCACTTTATTGAGTGATCGCTCCCCTGTCGTCCAGTCCCAGCTTCTGGCAGTCAGAGGTTTAGGGCACCCAGAACATGGGGTTGTATCCCTGACTAACTTGGCTAATCACCATTGAGGGACCTATCCTCCATGAACTTATCTAGTTCTTTTTTGAAGCCAGTTATACTTTTGCCCTTCACAACATCCCCCTGGCAATGAGTTCCACATTGTGGTGTGTGAGGTGAACAAGGATTATGGCGTCATTTTAGTGCAGGGTTTGGAAGCAAAGAGAGAAGTGCTTTGCCCAAGATCACCCAGAAAGTTAATAGCAAAACTTGGAATAGAATCCAGAAGCCTTGATGCTCTGGTGATAGGCATGGTATAAAATTCAGATAGACTGCCAGTTTCTTGTTCCAAGCACTAGATCACACTTCTTTTCCATACCACACTCCCTTCTGGGCCCCATACTTTTGTTGACTCATTTTAAAAGTCCTCCCTTGTTTTGTCTTTACTCTATTTGCTCCTTGATAATTGTGTTTGTGAAACAGAAAAAAAATCCACATTCTTTTAAACAAAATCTTTAATAATTATTCAATAGAAAAATAAGAAGCCCAATGCAATGGGCAGGCCATTTAAATTAATACAATTATCATCGTTATTGATATCAGGACAAAAGAATGCAAACATACAAGTCTATAGCTTCCATTTTCTTTCTTTCTTTTTTTTTTAATTGACCAGTTGCAAATTAAAATTGAATGAGGGTTTTAAATGGCTCTTTATTCTCAGCCCCTAAATTGAGGAGGATTTTCAACCACATCTCCCAAAATTTGTGTCCCCTGCATGGGTGAGAGAAATGAACATGAGGTGATGAAGAACCACAAACAGGCCAAATTTCCATGGAAACACTATGAAAAACTGAAAACTTCCATTGGCTTTGGAGCAAGCCCCCGGTGAGGAGAAGACCCTGTTCCAGATTAGCAGGTTGTATTTAAACACGTACAAATACGATGATATGTAGAAACAGAATTTTGTGCATTTACTCATTCATATAATTCAGACACACTCGGGATTAAGTGGTTCCAGCCGCTCGAGACAGGGCCCTGAGATACTAACCCTAATCTCACCCAAATTACTTGCAGAAAGGTCAGTTTTGAAAATGTTAAAAGAAATACTATTCTGCGGCTGCAAAGATCATTGTCACAGAGCAGCTACTCTGTGGGGATTAAATAATAACAGAACTTTGAAGGATAATATGGGAAACGTTATCAGGAGTGAATCACTATCTGTAGAGTTCTGTGAAATCAATGAAGAAAATAGGACAGTTCATAAAAAGGCAAATGAATTGGGTGCTGAAGCTGGATCATAGGTGTCTTTATTCCCCAGAGGCCTCTGAAATGAAGATGCCAAATAGAAAAATGAAGAAAACATCTTAAAAGTATGATTTTTAAAAAAATGTTGTGACATAGGCAGCACACTTCCCAATAGTATTCGCAGCAGTTTGTGAACCTATAGCACAAGTGTAAGTAACAAATGCCTCCTTTGCAGGGCTTACAAGAAATAACTGATTTTGACTAACACCAAAAACAATGTGATATCAAGCTGCATGAATTATTCATGGGGTCTCATTTAACATGAACATTATTTCTTGTGTACAATATCATATGCTTTAATGCTGCCTTTGCAACCTCATAATTCCCAGACCTGGCATGATTACTTACACAAAGAAGCCTGGTCTTATTAGTTCTAATTGAAACTACTGGGAACTTTCACAGGTAGAGTTTACATGAATCACAAAGGAAAACATTTGATTAGCTACAATTGGCTAAATTTAAGAGAGAGCGAGTGTGTGCGCATTTATATACCCCAACAAATGTTAAAAATCAGCCTGAGACACAGAGTTTGATCCTAGAGCTGTACCCCAACTTTGCAATGCTCTATGGGACTCTGGATCAAAGGTTTGGGATTTGTATCTCTCTGAATTTTTTATGTATATAATATGGCCCGATTTTAGTTCTTTTACACTGGAGTAAAGCCAGGGTAATCCTGTTGGCTTCGGTAGGATTACTTATGTGGATAGCGTTTGTTGGGTCAGGCCCTTGTGAGCAGAGAAGTTACCAAATCCAGACATTCGAATTGCCTGGTGTACCTTTTAATTCTCTCTCTCTCTCTCTCTCGCACACACACACACAAAATCAGAGCTAATCTGCTCTCCTGTATTCTCTTCCCCTTCAAGGACCAATAGAGGGCAGTCAGCCTACATGGTATTCTCATGGCAGCAGGGAGGCACCAATGTGGTGGCAAAGAGACGCAGAGCACACGAGTGCCACAGCTGGACATGCATTGTTTCTCTAGCCCACATAACAAACTACAAGCCAAAGCAATTGAGTCTGTTGGTTATTATTACTTGCTAATTTCAATTTACATAATTGTAAAAAAAGAGGCAGATAAATTAAATGTTTTTATAATTACTGGCTTCAATTCTGATGCATGATCCCAGCACAATCCTGGAAAATTATAAGGACTCAACTACAGGGTATAATCCAGCTTCTATTGAACAATGGAAGTTTTGCCATCAATTGCCACAGAATTTACTGATGGAAAAAAAGACCCGTAAAATTAGCCATTCTGTGCCCTAGAGCAGTGGCTCTCAGCCTTTCCAGACCACTGTATCCCTTTCAGGAGTCTGATTTGTCTTGCATACCCCCAAGTTACACCTTACTTAAAACCTATTTGCTTACAAAATTAGACATAAAAATACAAAAGTGTCACAGCACACTATTACTGAACAACTGCGTACTTTCTCATTTTTACCATATAAAATAAATCAATTGGAATATAAATATCGCACTTACATTTCAGTGTGTAGTATATAGAGCAGTATAAAGTTATTGTCTGTATGAAATTTTAGTTTGAACTGACTTTGCTAGTGCTTTTTATGTAGCCTGTTGTAAAACTAGGCAAATATCTAGATGAGTTGTCATACTCCCGAAAGACCTCAGTATACCCAAAGGGGTACGCATCCCCCTGGTTGAGAACCACTGCTCCAATAATACAGAGTTAAATGTATATCCAGTCACGCACAGCCTAATCCTTCAATGGGAGCCGGAGTGGGCCAATGGAGGAACTGTCATTCACTCCTTCAAAGTTTCATACCAGGGCTGAATTGACCCACGCAGGGATTATGTTGCTACTGCTGCTGCTTTAGTTTGCCGAGAGGCAGCTCATTCTACCAAGAGCTTAGCAGGATCAGGCCCCATTGTGCACTGGATCTAGGCGGGACCTACAGTTAGTGGCATAGCAGGACTCTGTTGCTAAGATAAAATAGGTTTCTGTGGCATCAATAACTAAGGGTGTCTAATAAGGCAAATTTCCCCGTGTTGCAACACTCTCCAGTCACTTCCCTGGATGTGTGCGTGCGATTAGCACAGGACAGGTTTATTCCTCACAGACAAGGTCTTCCTCCCTTTGCAGGTTGCTGCCATAACATTCTTAGACAGGAATCCTGAGTAAGATGATGTTGTTCTTGACGCCCCCTGACCTTTGGCTAGACAGGCAGGCGGGCAAAGCATCCATTGTCACCAGCAGGCTCTCCCATCAGTTTCCTACCTTATTAAAGACAGAAGAGAAAACGCGCACCACTCTGCTGGAAATTTCCCCTGCCTCACAGAACAGAGCCCGTCTCTCTCCCTGAAATCTCTGGTAACAATATCTAGGGCAACAGCTTTTGGGAACCACTTCCCCCTCCACGCTGGCTAGATAATCACGGCAGGTTATTCCGCTCACAGACGAGCGTGACCTTCCCTCCTGGCTCATCAGGCTTCCAGCACTGCTGTGCATTGAGCAGCACGAAGGCTGGGGAAGGGGTGGGCTGGTGACCAGGACATATTCACTTGGCTCCAACTGTCCCAGCTGGCAAGTGGCACTGAGGGATTGTGGCTACAACTTCAGCCCCTGGGTGAGCCACTGGATTTTACCTCCCGGCCCCACCACCCCTTGGCTGCACAGAGCCCCATTACTCTGGCTTTCACCCACTGGGGCTACGCCTGTGAGCAAGGCAAGATGGATTAGGCCTTTACTCCTCTGAAACCAAACAACCTGGAGCTCCAACGCAAGGATTGATTCCTTGGTGAATTGGGGAATTTCTCATAATGCAGTTTCATGTTAATTAAAAGCCTGACTAGTCCTAGTGATGAGCACCAGGGGGGCTGGAACAATTTGTATAGTAGGGGTGCTGCTGATAGAAACCAGGTATTTGGTGTTTTTATTACTACTTCAAGCCAGGGGGTGCGGCAGCCCCCCAGCCCCGGTAGTTCCAGCACCACTGATGAGCGCAGTAGACAAACCTATGTAGACTGGAACCGAATTTGAATGCAGGTGCAATGCAAACCCCTTCTGTTTTCTGGGCATGTACTGGGCCCAACCACTGCCTCTGGGAGCAGAGTCTAAGTTCCCTTTATACCTCGTGGTAGAGGACAGTGTTCTCACAATTGTACTTTTTCTGACCTACTAAAACTACCTCCCCATCTTTACCGGTGTTATGTCCATGTAATAGACTGAATGCTCATGTTAACACACACACTAGAGGCTAAAAATAAAACCCAAAACAAAACAAAAACACCTCCACAAAAATCCCCCAACACCATATTGTTATTTACTCCTGGCCTGAGAAAAGTAACTGTTCTTCTAAACGAGGCAAACCCTGGAGTATTTGGTTTTTAAAAGGATTGAGCATTATAGAATTGCACAAATAAAGCGTCTTTTATCTTTGCTGTGCAATAGCATGAGAGCGCTAATGCAGTGGGGCTGCAAGTGCCTGATATATTCTGACAAACCAAACAACCCAAGGGTGTTCGTCCTCAGCAGAACTCACTTCACATCTTATCCATTATGGGAATGAAATGTGAAAATTGACCCCTCTTTTTTAAATAGCAATGTAATACTGTTTGCTACATAGGCTAGTTAAAAGAAGAGAGACTATCGAAATTGCTCCTGATATACACAGGCGCTGGCTTCAATTCTGTACTGTTAATCCCCAAATGCAAATGGGAAAGACTTCCCGCAAGTACACAGGGGAGTTTCTCTCTCTCTTTTACTTATCTCTTTCTTTTCCTTTATGACTTAAAAAAAAAAAACTGACTAGGTATCACCAAAAGGTTTCTAAAAATGGCCTCAGTGTTACAAAAGTAAAAGCAAGTGTCTGGGGGTGAAACAGAGAAAAAATAAAAGCCATAAAAGGATTTGAAATTTGGAAATGTTTCCATAGTTTCATAATGTATTTTGGATGATAATAATTATAAATGCATGCAAACCAGGTTGTTACTTTATTTTTGATGAGCGTACACTATCCAATCCATTGCATACGCTCAGCAAATTCTAAATTTATAAACACACACAAAAATTTTTTGTATTCAGAATTCCACACCCCATTTCATGTTGCTGAGCTTCAAGTCCCTGCATTTTTGTGAAACAGTCACATAAGCAGAAAGAAATTAAGAACATGAGCATGTAATCAAAGCTGACAAAATGCTTTATTAATCATGTGTGCTGAATCTTTTAAACAATACTGTGTTATGTTTTTGCTATAGAGGAGTTATTAGTATGGTCTTCTGCAGTGTTTGCCAGCTTATTTGTACTGCAAGGTGAACCCATTTGCTGGTGTGCTAACTTATGGGTGTCAAACATGATGTTTAGTCTGATAATGGTCCACCAGCGTGACTTTTTTAAATTAAAAAAAATCCAAAGCAATAGTTGATAAGAGTAGGAAAGCTGTAGCTATTAATATCCTTTGTATTAGCCACTACACAATAACTACATTTTTGAAAGTGACAGAGAAAATAGGATAATTAATTTATAGTAACATGGCTGATTGTGACATTTGCCTGAGCAATAATGCATTTGCAAACAAAACACTGAAGGCACAAAAATACAATAAAACCAAGCAGAAGATTTTTGTGGAAAACAGAAAGATTTTTCATGTTGGGTGCAAACTGCATTATTCACACCTAAAAAAATAAATCTGTGAACTGACATACAGTAATGCCCAATCGTCAACAAAAATTCCCTTTACACCCGCTGTTTCACAAAATGTAAAATGTATCCAGAGTCAAGAAGCAATGTGTCAAATATTATAGACTGTGGCTAGGAAGTTTTCTAGCAAATTAAATTAAGTATCTGACATTTTACCCACTTTATGCGATTAAACATTTTTCCAGTGTGTGAGTTCCACAGACACAGGCTTCAAAAGTTCTCTCAACATACAAATGCTGCTGGAAACAAAAGATCTGTGAAAGTGAAAAGAATCCACTTATGTGACTTTTCCTCACAAATTCTGAGAGAAAGCAGACTTAAAAAAGATACAAGTTAATTCTTCTAGAAATACAGAGAATGAAATAAGTAAGTATTCTCTAGACCCTGGTATAGGCATAAATATTAGGATGGGATACTATATAGAAGGATCTGGTGACATCAAAAACCATGAGAGCACAGCTTGAGTGCTAAGATGGACTTTTCTTGTATTACATTGTTGCATATTTATTATTTTCAGTAATGTAAGGTGAGAAAATTCTTTAAAAAACATTTTCTGTTTGTATTTTATATTCCAATAAGGCATATTAATCTCAATGGACTATCATAGCACCCCAAATACAATTTATGCTATTTTCACTGGTATTATACATTTTAAAGCTCTGCGTGTGTACATATAAGTGTATGCAGACACACAATATAAATGCCTAAGCCATGAAGATGGAGTTTCCCAGAAGTGTAATTAACAGGAATAGTGAATGTTGATGAACAGTATTTGTAACAATTATAAACAAGGGTGAGTAATAGATTGTTCACATGTTTGAGTTATCTGAAAGCAAAGATAATATTAAACAGGACAAAAAATTAGAAAGCTGAATCTGAAAATAAAATTACAGGTCTTTTACTTCTAAAATAAATTAATAATGAACGTTTAGATTTAAGTCTCTGATAAATGAAAAATAAGGAGAAGTTTTTTCTCCTTTTTCAGGTAAAATGTACGTTACTAGACTAGTGGCTTCCGCTTCAAAAAACCAAAGGCGGGTTTCCCTTTCTCTCTCAGGTAACACGGGCATATTTGGCCCTTTCTGCACATCTCTCTCACTGCACTAACTGCGAATATGATGGGGAAGATATTTGCAAGACACATTTTTTTGTAATTCTACCTTCTGTATAGGGAACCCTTTGGAATGAAAAAAAAAAAAAACAACCCTGAAAAAATGCAGTGTATGAAGAACAAATTAGATCAGATTCTTTACCCGAAGCTGGGGCATGCGATACATATTGCAGCACAGGATTTATCCTTTTCCTGAGATCCCTGTGGACAGCTCATCTCTTCCAGAGACCCTTGTAAGTTTAAGAGCTTCCACACATTTGTTTAAAAGATCTTGACTTTACATTTACCTATTTATGGAGTCCACAGCTCCTGTAGTATCAATAGCAAGTGGCACACACTGCAGAATGGAGAAGAATTTTGGCAAAACGCTGCCTATAAATCGTAGCAGTTACGGGATGTGATTTATAAGATTTTAGAAGGATGCAGCCAGTAAACATGGACTCTGAATCTCAAATGTGCCACATTCCCCTGGGACCAAAAGTGAACACCCGAAGCCATGATTTAGGATTAAATTCCCCACACGGAATCAGCGGCTCTCCCCTACAATTTTAAATGCCAAGCGATCAGCCCGGCAGGTGCCCGGGTCCCGCAGGTGCCCTGCCCCGAGTGGAGTTTATTTGCCTTTGTTTAAACAATCGCAGTCCCGGTCTCTCTGAAGCTGCCCCGTTGTCATGCAGGGAGAGCACGGGACGCCCTTGCTGCTGGGAACAGGGGCTTGGTTCCTACAGAGCCAGGCGAGGCGGTGGGAATGGCCCTTGCAAAGGAAAATCCCAACTTGCCTCAAACTTTCTACGGGGATGAAAAAAAAAAAAAAAGAAAAGAGTCAGCTGAAGTGACGGAGCCCACCTTGCCCGGACTGAAGCAACGGGCAGCTCCGCCTGGCCTGGGCTGCAGGACAAGGGAGTGTCCTGCCTGCTGGGGCCACTTCCCTGCCCCCTCCTGGCCCTGGCCCTGGCGGGGGTTGGTGCCCAACCCAGCTCCCCTAACTCCAAGCCCTCGCCAGCTCCCCGCGCGGGCAGGGTCCGAGCTGACTCCAGCAGCCTGCAAAGACGACACGAGACCGGTTCCTGGGGGAATGGTTTATGTACGTAATAAAAATATTTACTATAAACATAAATAGAAACGTAACTTCGCGGGCTACATATTTTTTTGCGATTAAAAAATAAAATAAACCTCCGAACCCAACGCTGCGGAATGAGCCGAACGCGGTTAGAAATAAATAGAAACGGGACGGGAAACAATATTAAAATAGCCTCTCGGGATCAGTCCGTGTAAAAAACCGGCTGGGGCAGGAGCGGGGATCCGGGGCGGCGGACACGTGTGTACATATCTCACATATTTACAGCCGGGCTGGGGAAGTGACCGCAACTCCCGCCCCCCTCCGGCTCCCCAGCGTCCCTCCCAGGCCCCGCAGGGCCGGGCCCGGGGCGTGGGGAGCCGGGGACACTCCTGTCCCTCTGGGGCGAGCCCTGGGGAAACTCCCCGCTCTCCGGGAAGCCAAGAGCCCGCAGTCTCCACGGGGCGGTCTGGGGCCCCGGGCACGGGGAGCGCAGCAGCCCCCCAGGAGGAGGGGGAGATAAGTGCCATCGGAACCGGTCCAGGGGCCCGCGGTGGGTGGGTGCGGGGGGAGCTTCGGCCCTCCCCGACCCGTCCCAGCCTGAAGCGGAGGGGTGGGGGGCCGGGCCGGGGAGCTCCCCCCGCAGACAGTGTCAGTGACACGGGAGCAAACGAAGAATAAATTAGATCTCAAACCTTTGGCTAGTTCTCCTCTCGCGGCGTTTGCAGAGCCGCGGGGCTCTGGAGCGCGCGGTATTTTTGGAAGTCAAATAAATACAGCGAGTTAAATTAGAGACAAATTCAGGTGCGAACCAGTCTGAGGAATAAATTAACGAGCGTTTTCCACGCGCCACCCGGCGAGTCTCGGCATCCAGGGCCCGAAACCAAGCGGCAGAAACTAAGTCCCGAGCGCGGCTTCCCGCCGGGCAGGGACTGGGGGCCGCTGGCGGGGTTCGGGCTCCCTGGCCCGGCGCGGTCCCTTCTGCCCGCCGTCCCTCGCTCCTGGGCCCCCACTGTAAACTCCAGCGCTGCCCCTGCCCCTGCCCGGCGCCCTCAGCCCCCGGCCCCGCCGCCCAGTCATTGCACAGAGCTCTGCAGCGGGTGGTGCAGCGGCGAGGTCTCCGCCTGCGCGTAAACATCCTCCATGGGCGGGTGCGGGACCCCGGCCGGCGTCATGCGCTTCTCCTTCTGCCGCCTGTTGCAGAACCAGACCCGCACCACCTCCTTCTCCAGCTGCAGACTGTCCGCCAGCGAGGTGATCTCGTGGGCCGAGGGCTTGGGGCACTTGAGGAAGTGGTTCTCCAGGGCGCCCTTCACGCCCACCTCGATGGAGGTGCGCTTCTTGCGCTTGCGGCCCTGCGCCGCGATCTTGTCCAGGTTGGTGGGGCTGCCCGTGCTGGAGTCGGTCTCCTCCAGCCATTTGTTGAGCAGGGGCTTGAGCTTGCACATGTTCTTGAAGCTGAGCTGCAGCGCCTCGAACCGGCAGATGGTGGTCTGCGAGAAGACGTTCCCGTAGAGGGTGCCCAGGGCCAGGCCCACGTCCGCCTGGGTGAAGCCCAGCTTGATCCGCCGCTGCTTGAACTGCTTGGCGAACTGCTCCAGGTCGTCGGAGCTGGGCGCGTCCTCGTCCGAGTGCTCCTGCGGGTGGCCCAGGTGCTGCGGGGAGGCCTCCAGCTGGGGGTCGTGCAGCCCGGCCGCCTCCTCGTGGCCCAGGGGGTCCCGCAGGCCGTGGTGCAGGGCCGGCGCCTGGGGGCCCAGCATGCCGTTCAGGTTCGTGTAGGCGGACTGGGAGTAGAGCAGCGGCTGGTGGCTGCTGGACGTGGGGGACATGGGCGCCAGGTGGTGCCCGCTGCCCTGCGCCCAGGCGCCCGGGTGGCTGCCGGGCGCCTGCTGGTGCACCAGGTGGGAGCGGGGGTGGAAGGCGCCGGGCAGCTCCTCCCGGCTCGCCCCCTGCACGCTGCCCTTGCCGTGCTCAGCCTGGCCCAGGTGGGAGCCGCTGCCCCAGTCGGTGCCGGCGCTGGGCAGCCACTGGTGGTGGGTGAGGCTCATGGGGTGGCCGGAGCCGCTGGCCAAGCCCTGCAGGTACTCGTGGTGCATCATCTTCTGCACCTCGCGGTAGGTGGTGCCCTGGTGCAGGCGGTCGGAGTCGGGGTGCAGCAGGGGGCTGCTGCGGGGCAGGTACTGAGCTGCGGCGGCCATGGCTCCCCGAGCTCACTGCGGGCACGGCGCGGAGCGCGGCGCTTTAGAGCCAGGCTTCGGGGCGCCGGTGGGTGCCGGGCTCCCGGCCACTCCCCCCCGCGCCCCATTGGCTCCGCTGCCCGGGACTGGCAGCCGGCTCCGCGCCTTCATAGGGCGCCCCCGGCTCGGGGACCTGCCGCACGCCTCCCTCCCCGATTGGAGGACGGGGTGCGAGCGGCTCCCAGGGATTGGCCGGGGGATGCGCTCGGGTTGGGGAGCCCGCGTGCTCCTGGTACCGGGACGGGCTCTGATTGGCGGGAGGCGGTTCATTCATGCCGGTTTGCAGTCGCCACGTGGGGAGGGGGGTTTGGGGGGCACCTGCTGCGGGGCTCTGTGCCCCGGGCGCGGCGGGGCTTGGCCGGGTCCAGGGCCCCTGCCCGTGGGGAGGGGAGGGGAGCGGAGCGGGGGCGTCGGGCTGCGGGCGCTGGAGACTCGCCCTGCCCCGGCCGTCGGGCTCAGGCCCCGCCGCGCAGGCCGGTTGAAGGGAGATTCCCGCTCCGCGGGCTGGCAGGCGAAGGACGGAACGAGGAGCTCCCGGGGCAGGCCGGGGAGTGTCCAACACCCCCGGGCAACTCGGCCAGGGCAGCGCGCTGGGCTCCCAGCGGCCCCTCCTGCCGAGTGCCCGGCCCGGGCTGGAGCCGCTCCTGTCCCCCCGGCTCCAGATTCGCTGGTCACCCCTGCGCCGGCCGGGGGTTTCCCTTCCCCGGGGAGGGTCAGGCAGGGCTGGCTCGGTCGGGGCTGGCAGAGATTCAGTGCCAGGGAAAATACTGGTTCAGACTCGAGAGTCCCCACAGGCCCTGTTCTCTCGGCACTGGCGGGCAGGCGACGAGCAAACCTCAGGCCGGGGGGGAAACCAAGCGAGCTCCGGGCGCCTGACGCCCAGCACGGCGCCCAGCAGGGAGAATGCCCCGGTACTTCGGTGACTTGTTCACAGCTTCCCCCGAAGGGGCGAGCCGGGCCCGGCAGTAAAGCTGGTTTAAGTGGCCAGATGCTGCCTTTTGTGAGGCCTGTGGCCTTGTGTGGCGCTGGGGCATTTTCACCAGGATGCTGCCGGTTGCCATGGAGAGGGCACTACAGGGATCACAGAGCCCCATTGAAGAGGGGAAAGAAAGGCCTCGGTTTAACTTTCAGTCTCCAGCTTCCCCAACCTCCTCCGCCTCTTCCAGCAGCAGCCGGGGCGCCGCGAGGGGCCCCTGGCTGCCTTTCCTCCCTCCGCGGAGCCTGCAGGAGGGACCCCGCCGCTCGGGCCCAAGCAAGGGGGTCCCCGCGGCTGGGCCTGACCTTGCTAAAGTGGGTCCCGGCTGGAACAGGCTTGGGCGCCCTGCTCTGCTGCTGCTTTGCCGGAACAGGCCCTGCCTGGGCGCTCTGCGGTGCGGGGGGCTGGCCGGGGGGAGGTGGCACCGCCCCCCGAGCTTTGGGGCTGACCCCCGCAATCCAGGGGCCCACCCAGAGTCTGACCGCCCGGGGCAGCCCCTCTTGTCCCGTAGCCGAGCCGGGGGAGGCGGGTCCTGGCCCGACACACGGAGGTGCAGGCCCGTCGCGGTGCAGGATGCTGCTCCGAGCCGTGTAGTGGGGGGGGGGGGGGTTCTACAGCCCCCGGCTAATGGAGCTGGTGGCACTAACAGGAATAGCGGAGTAGGGGGCGGAGGGCTGCGGGGGGGGGGGCTCCTGGGGCTGGGGCTCCCCCCCCCATTGAGGAGAGGCGGGTGTCAGGCTGCTGGGCGGGGGTGCAGAGCTCGGGGCTCGCTCTCAGCCCCAGCACGGCGGTGGCTGTTTCCCGCAGGGCGAGTCCCAGCACAGAGCGGCCCGCGGGCCTGGGCAGAGGCCGAACTGTCCGGATGAAGCGCAAGAGCCTCTTTGAACCCCACAGCCCCGGGGGAGTCGAGTCCCGGGGAGCCTGGGAACACCAGGAGCCAGAGGCGCAGGAACAATTGGTCTAGTGGGTGCCCAGAGCCACTGAACCAAACCGTGAACCCTGCGTAGGATGGACGCGGCTTCAAGCCAAGCCGGGGGTGCGGCAGCTGCCCGCACCCCTAGTTCCAGCACCTGTCAGGAGCTGGCGGCTCCCACATCTCACTGCAGGCAGCAGGGCTGGTACACGGGGCCTGGCGGGGCACCGGGCTGACACTGAGCTTAGCTGCGGGGTTTGCTGGGTGCGCCTCACCTCGCAGGCGGTGCCCGCGGTCAGTGTCAGTGTCCCCGCAGTTAAGGCCAGTCTGAGCCCGGAGACTGGCTCCC
The DNA here is from genome assembly GCF_028017835.1 of Emys orbicularis. NCBI lineage: Eukaryota > Metazoa > Chordata > Testudines > Emydidae > Emys > Emys orbicularis. The sequence continues at coordinate 1,096,671 of NC_088705.1, read as the reverse complement.
CGCGTGCCTCCATCCAGGCCTCGCCCGGAGCCGAGCCCAGACCCGGGCGCACAGGGCGGTGGCAGCGCCTGTCACTGACAGCCCGGGACCTGCGGGCTCCGGGCTCCGGGCTCAGCTGCCCGCTGCAGTGCGCACCAGGCGGGCGCAGGAGCCTAGCTGGCTGGCACGCCCGGCGGGGAAGCCCCGCGAGGCGGGGGCTGCGGCTCCAGAGGGCCGGGGTTGCTGCGGCGGGTTTGCATGAAAATGTTCCTGCGCTCTGCGCGCCTGAGCCGGGGAGCGCCGTGGGGCAGGATTGTCAGGGGCGGGTTTGCACAGCCCCCCGGTGCTTCCCCGATACACGGTCAATAGTCGCAGACCTGCACAGGCCAGGGGTTGGGGCTGGTTGATCCTGGCAAAGCCAAGACCCTGGAATCGCCCAGCCTGTTCTCTGCAGCTCCGTGTCCCCTCGGCTCTCTTCGTTGCCCCGGGGACTGAGCGCCCCCCGGCAGGGCAGTGAGCAGGGCGCCCAGCAAGTCCCACGCCCGTCCCTCTCTGCGGTTCTCCCCGGGGCTTGACACCTCAGCGAGCGGGGTGTTTGACCAGGTTTTAGTAACTGTGCAGGTGTGTCTGTGCTGTATTACCCAAAGCAAAGTGAACACAAGTGCGCCCAGCGTCTGGAACAGAATTGGGGGAGGCTCGAGGCCTTTCGCCTCCCCCGCCGTGTCCCGCTCCCACGCACCTGGCAGGAAGAGACAGGTGTCTACGGTGCAGTTGTTGCAGGCTGGGGCCACGACCCTGGAACCTGTCACTGTCGCTAAGCCCAAGGTGAAAGCAGGTCTGTGGAGAGGTGGGAATGTCGCTTTAAGTCGCTGGCTGTTGACAGGGTTAATTTAATCTAGCCGGGATCTGGCCACAGCGGCTGCAAGGATGGTGGGAAAAATCCATTGCCAGTGAAAAGCACGTGTTCAGCAAGCTTTGTTCATGACCCCTGTGCGTTAACTTCCTGCAAACATTCAGGGGCCCAAGTTTTACTAGCACCAATACTTGTGAAAAATGAATTTGAAACTGGACTTTTCAATGGGAATGAATTTTGAATTGTTTATTTGGATACAGTAACTGAAATTCACAGCGAAGGCTGTTAGGTACAGAAATCATCCAGTCAAGAAACAGAAGCAATTCCATATGATTTACCTAACTAGCCTATCAGAGTCGAATTTTTGAAGCTTGAATTTTGAATATTAGCAATGAACACTTCTATGAATTGCTATTTGTACAGGGGAAAATATGCAAAGAAATTTATAAATAATTTTCCATTATGAATGTCATTTTGCTTTCCGACCTTCACAACAACCGCAACTCCCTAAAAAACACAACCCAGAAATTCTACTCCAGGCAGAGGCTTTATTATCACCTGAAAAGGTAGAAGAGCCGGAACACCAGGACGGCCAAGAGACTTTGCCATCACCTCTCTAGTTTGCACAGAAGATGCCCAGATACTAGTGATGGGCAGCAGCACAAAGTCCTAAGGTAGGATTTTGCTGTCTGATGGGAAATAGAAAAAGGAACCTAACATAAGAATGGCCCTACTGGGTCAGACCAAAGGTCCATCCAGCCCAGTATCCTGCCTTCCAACAGCGGCCAGTGCCAGGTGCCCCAGGGGGAATGAACAGAGCAGGGAATCATCAAGTGATCCAGCCCCTGTCGCCCCTTCCCAGCTTCTGGCAAACAGAGGCCAGGGACACCACAAACATGATGTATGTGAGTGTTTCACTGAGCTCTGCATTTCACATCCTTTCACACCTTCCAGGCCCTGTCCATTGAAAATAACTATAAACATATACAAGGGCTGGCTACTGCTCTCCAGCCACATGTACAACTCCCACTGCTGCCAGCTGGCTTTAGGTCTTGTGCCTGAGTAAGGACAGCAGGATTTGCCTCCTGTGTCTTTTCCCTACTCCCCTCCCACTGCCTGGCTCCTGCCTAAAGCTGCAGCAGCTCCGCCAGGCTCTCTCCCCCTCTCTCTGTACATTTTTGTTTCTGCTGTGTTGCTATGGCACTTAGTGTTGCATTCATCCGTAGAATTTCATATATACCTGTGGGAAAGAATTAGTGTAATTGCTTTATACACCACATGGCAGTTACAGGTATAGTTTTTGCACTATTTCTCATTAGATTTTATACATTGACATGAAAATGACATGAGATATGAAATCTTTTTCCTTTATTTGTGCGTTTATTGATATGTTATTTATATAAAAATAAAGAAGCTTGTGTACATGGGAGCATTCCTTCACACGCTGTCTCCTGTGTAATCATTTTAGTAGCTTTCAGCTGAGCCAGGTACATCACACGTTAAACCTTATACAGAGATATGCAAATAAAACAGGTTTCCTGATGCGTACATTTAGAGTCCAGGCTGTGAACACAGGCTCAAACCGAAACACGCTGCACGGGGCAAGCGAAGCCTGTTTTTTCTTATAGTTGAGGAATCCCTAGTCGTTAAATAGCTGTCAGCCATTCGGAGCTGTGGGGATGACCCCAGCCCTGGTTTACTTCGTGTCATTGTATTAATAATGTAATTTCAATATTTCTGGGCACTGTGTAATTATAGGGCAAATGCCTTTTCATACGACTATATCTAAGCCAGTGGTTCTCAACCCAAGGCCAGCATGCAGTTTGTGGCCCAATCTGCACACAGCTGCAGCCCAGGTGACATCCTTAGGGCCATACAGGAGGTATATATATTGGGTGGATGCGGTCCACATAACACACAGAGAGCTACATATGTGGCCCACAATGGTAGGTTGAGAACCACTGGGCTAAGCAGATATCTCAATATGACAAAACATCACACACTTCCTTCTATTTTGGAGTGTTAGACTGTAGCCCCTGCTGTCGCAGTTACATTTTGCTACAAGAGCGAAACCGTTTTTTACTCACGAAGGTTTGTTGGCACCACTTGTAGAATATGGCATTTATCTTGAAATAAGACTGGCCTTCAAGTGAACACTGACATACAGTGAATGCTTCCAACACCACCGCCAACCCCCACAGTACTTAATGGCAGTTTTGTCATCTAATACCATCCATATGAGGCCTGTGCTCAGAGGTCTGGATCCGGCTCAGAGTCCTGCTGTGCTGGGTGCTGTACAAACAGAGGAAGATCCAGCTGCTTCCCTAAGGAGCTCACACTCGAAGCAATGCCAAGGTTACAGGAGAGGCAGCCCATCCAGTCGATAGATTTTAATTTTAACAGATACAAAATAGCCGAATGGAATTTGCTGGCCCCAGTTGCCGCTCAGCCTCATCCCAAAATCCTAGCTGAGCTCTTGTGGGTGCTGTGGGAGCAGCGAGCCTTGAGGAGGAGAGGGGATCCAGTCTGAGAGGGTGTTCGCTGTACACGGGCTGGTGTGGGAGGGTATCAGCAGCAGCTGGCTCGCCTGGCAGAGCGGAAGGTGCGGGGCAAGGCAGCTGGAGCCAGGGGTGGATAGTTAGGGAGGTGCATGGCGGGGAGGACAAGAAGGGTCAGTGTGATGTGGAGGAGAAGGGGGCTGGTGTGCTGGGAGTGGCAGAGGAAGTGGCTGCAGCTGGGTTTTGTGTGGAGCCAAGCAGAATGAGCTGGGCATGGGGTGGGGAGGAGGCTAGCACTGGAGACGGGAGGGGATGCTGGGTTGGGTGTGAGTTTTAGCTACAGGGACAGAGAGAAAAGCTCTCATTGACTTTAACTGGGACTATGGGGCACTGGGGGTGCTGCAGCACCCCCGGTTTGAAGTGGTTTCCATTATATCCAGGGTTTACAATTTGATTCAATGGCTTTCAGCACCCCCACTCTACAAATTGTTCCAGCACCCCTGACTATGGGTGGTCAGTGCCAGGGGCGGTTCTATGTTTTTTGCCGCCCCAAGCACGGCAGCCAGGCGGCCTTTGGTGGCATGCCTGCGGGTGATCCGCTGGTCACGTGGATTTGGCGGCGTGTCTGCGGGTGATCTGCCAGTCCCGAGGCTTCGGCATGCCTGCCGCCGAATTGCTGCCAAAGCCGCAGGACCGGCGACCTCCCGCAGGCACGCCGCTGAAGGCTGCCTGACTGCTGCCCTCACAGCGACCGGCAGGCTGCACCCCGCGGCTTGCCGCCCCAGGCATGCACTTGCTGCGCTGGTGCCTGGAGCCGCCCCTGGTCAGTGCCCCTGAAAAATCAGGCCCAACGTGTCCCAAGCCAAGCCTGGCACCTGAACTCACTGGTCACTTCTGAAGAGTAACCGCTGTGCCGCAGCATCCCAACGGCAAGGCCGGGGCAATGCCACTGACTGCCTCGGCAGAGCTCTGTGTATCAGTACTGGAGCAGGGGCTCCTTTGCGGGACATTTCAATGGCTCGATAATAGATATTAGCCATCTATGGGGCAGAGACCCCATACGGGGATCAGCCTGTTCCCTTACACCTAGCACCGACACTACCTTCCCGTTCCTAAAGTGTGTCACTTAGAAAATAGCTCAGATACCTGCTCCTATTAAAGCTGCGTTTTGGGTCCAGCTCACCATTGCCCTGCACCTTAGGCACATAGGAATTGCCAGAGTAGATCAGACCAGAGGACTATCTAGTGCAACATCCTGACTGATGGTGGCCAGGTGCTTCCCAGCAAGGTGTAAGCACCCTGCAGCCTTCCAGTGGCAATGAGTTCCACAGCCTCATAACTTCGTATCCTCATTTACACCTCTGTAAAATGAAGCTGAAGCTGAATGGCAATTTTCACAGCCACTTTGCACCGCCTTTGCCTGAGAGCGAATGACACCAGGTGTAAGGCAATGGTGACTCAGGCGCCTTGTGTTTACATCGGGGCTGGCTAGGATGTGGAAGTTGGGCCCAGATGTGAACAAAGGCACTGTCTCTGTCTGCCTCAGTGCACACATTAGCATACCGAGAACATTCAGATCACCCAGTGTGGCTGTTCATATGTCCCATGCCTTCACACTTGAACCGCTACTTCCCCTGGCCTTGTGAGCAGCTTTTACAATCAGCTCACACCAATTTGGAAACTTCTGTCTTTTCCCTGAGTAGTTTTTAATGGACGGTAGCCTATCAGGATTAGAAGAGGCAGAAATCACCTCTGTCCCCTAATGGCTACAGGCAAAAATGTGGGCGGCTAGGACTGATTGGGCCCTTTTCAGAGTCCTGAATATTGTATCCCATGACTGGGGAGTTGCTAGCTCGTTTCACTGAATCACAGGATAAACAGTTACAAAAGCGACGTACCTTGCTGCTGGCAGTCTTTAGCTTTGCACTCTCCTCCTTGCCAAGTTTGGGTTTGAACATGTATATTTTTGGCTGCAGGATGCTATGTAATTCATTCCCACCATGGACCCCAGTTTCTGCTCTTAAGTTGGCAGCCCCAGAAAGAGGCCAGAGTTTGCAGTGGGAGAGATGTGCTTCATAGATCACCACGGAACATATTTCATTTGGAAAATAATGCTCTGTGTTTCCCCTGAAGAATCCTTTGCAAACGCTGCATACATCTGTAATGAATATAAACCTTTCAGATGACTCAGTAACATGCTGTAAAATATCATAGTTGGATAAGCATTTCCTATATATATTTTTTCTCTGACCCAGTCTCATATTCATGTCAACTTTCCATGATGCAGTGGCTTAATATTCAAATTTTGGATGGCCAATTGCTTTTGATATTTATATCCATTTTTAGGGGAATTGCGATGAATGAATGTCCCTGGCTCTAACTTTATGCAGAATAAGCTCTCTGCAAATCAGTATATCATTCATAGAAATTAATCACTTCTAAAGGCTGAGGATGGACTGGATTTCATGTAAAACTTCTATCTGTATGGTTTCAGAATGCACCAAAGAAGAAAACAGATCATCTGTGATAATTTAAGATCCTGTCACCATCTTTTTAGACAGTTATATGGGTTTATGTTTGATCAAATGATATTTTCAAAATGAATTATTGCTCAAAAAAGTTTACAGGGGCCTCGTTTACTTAGTATCAGTTAAATTTAAGCAACAGAGAGAGCAAAACACAGGGAAAGATCATGAACCCTCCCCCAGGAAACCCTGTCTTTTAAGAACTGAGAGCTGGGTTGCAAATTAGCTCATTTGCAAAACCTTGTGATGGAGGTGAAACCAAAGGAGCATATTGAGTCGCAGTAAAGCTGCAAGGGAGGGGGAAAGATTTCTGCATATACACAGTAGTTTCAAACGTTACATTTTCATGTGCCCAGTGTCCCTGCACCGGCCGGGGCTTTGGCTCAAGGAGGTGGTGTTGTTCCATAGGTCCCTGTCCATTTTTCAGTGCCTTGAAAGTTTTTCTTTTTAAAAATGTACAGTGCTCTTTTACAGCCAGACCATCCAGCTAATTCTTCTAGGAGGGTATTCAAGTCTTCTAGCAAAAACAGGTTCCTTCATTACATCCTGCCAGTAATACTGGCATGCAGGCCATTCACTGTACAACCAAGCCCATGGGCAATGTTCAAAATGATTCATTTTCTGTGTGACTGACAGCATCAAACCTGCCTTATGTAACCAGGCTGAGGGTTGGTGGGACAACAAAACTAATGAGGTGAGCACAGTGTACAAAAGAGCTAAGCCTGCATCATGTGCCACCAACCCTGCAGGCAGTGACACATTGACTGTAGCCCACATGTTGTATTCTACAGGGTGGCATCCAGAGGAAGGACATGGACCAGTCAACTCATCACTTCTGAAGATGGATGATCTGCTACAAAGATGCCATTCAAGGCAATTAGGCCAATGTTTTCAGGAGGGTCAGGGCACCCACAGTGGGGAGCAGATTTTCAAAGAACCAAGCACCCAGTTGGTCTCATGAAGAACCTGGCCGCTTTATTGAAGTGCCTCCCCAGGAGCTTGCCCTAGATGTGATAAAGCACAGCAGGTGTTTTACAGGCAGCCTTTCCTCAGAGCAAACCGCAGTGTATGTTATCAAAGAGCATGAATAGAAGAATTCCTCCTGGAAACTTGCACTCAGGTGCCCTACTCTTCCCTCTGGTCCATGGGTCAATGCTGAGCTGCAATGTTGCAGGGATGCATAACCGCAGATATGTGACGCCGGGTAGTGGTCAGCCATACAGGCGGGTTACTCCCGGCCACAGCGTGTTCTATTAGGCAGGAGCGTAGCCCCTCTCTGCTCCACCTCTCCACAGAAGAGCCTGGAGGTTCAGCTCCCTAAGCCCAGACGTCAGGGGGCAGCTAGTTGGGCTCTTACAGGAATTGCTCTGCCAGAGGCTCCTCAAACCGCCGCTGGGCCAGAGCCCTCCTCGGGGCAGTTCCACAGCACAGTGGGGGAAGCCGCACAAGTTACTGCAGATTCTGGGTCTGATTCTCCTCTCCGGGCTCTGACCCTGGCACAACAGTCACCAGCTGCTCTAGCAGTTGCTCCTTGTTCCCTCCAGTGTAAGAGAAAGGGGGTTGCCCATCAGTTCTGTGCAAGAGACTGCAGTGAAGGCCTGCCCCCAAACCTTGCTCCCTGACACTGCCCCCACCGCCACACTGGGGCTAGAGATTTGGGGGATAGAGAGGGAGCAGCATCCGCTCTGCCCCGCCTCCACAAGCCAGATCTGCTGGTTACCCTGGTAGCTAAGGCATGGGCTGAGCTGGCAGTTTTGCCCTTCACCAGCTGAATGCCTCTATGGTGCAGTGAGCATCCTGCCCATGTGCCATGTGCTCAGTACACATGGGCTGGCAGCTTTTTCTCCAAGTAACGGTGGACATTCTTCCCTACGTCAGGCTAGGATGTCCTTTGCCCTAGGAGCCTCTCCCATCATTCCTGGACCTTTCCGGAGTTCATTTCTGCGCCTCACTCCCTGGCAATCTCTTACCTGTGGCACTGAGAGGAAACGGAAAAACAAAATTCAGATTCCTTCCAAATTAAAGGGGGTTTTCATAAGCGGCACCGAGTTTCATTCAATGGAGTCAATGGCATATCATTAGGCAGAGCCCCAGTCAGTGGGTCACATCACTCCATGTGATAAAACAGCTCGTTCATTGTAGCATTGTCCTGACATTAAACCTGAGTTCTCACCCACTGGGGCCAATTCCATCTTGACTCCGATCCAGAGCCTTCAGCCCAATACGAGTGGAGTTCTATAGGATGTAAATTGGGCCAGATTTGGCCCTGTCTTCTTCTATGCTGTATCTGCCAGTGAAAACACCACTGTTTCAACCTGCAGGTTACTGAGACGACTCCTCTCCCCCCAGTATAAAGCAAAAAGGAAGCAGAGAAGAAAGGATGTAACTGGTCTCTGCTAATGGGCAAAGGATGGGTCCGTGAGTTACTTGTCACTGGAAAATAACAGCTGAGGAGTGGGGGGGGGGGGGGCTCCATAGCTCTGCTGATGGGCAGTGGAAGCCAGTCCCGCAAGCTGTGCACTTGTGTATTTTCTGTGTAACCTTCATTGGTTACCAAAATCCCCGTTTTGGAGTGGAAGCTCTTTGCAGTAGGGACTGTCTCACTACCTCTGATGTTTGCACAGCTCTGAGCACATTGCGAGGGAAGAGAGAGAGGGGTTCGATATTACTGATATGTCGTCTATTGGCACCCGGCTTTTGCATGACCTCTAAACCAGTGCCTTGGCTTTGGGCCTTCCCAAGCTTGGTGCCATGTGTAAAGCAGCTGCTGTTCCTGACGGGGCTTTCCTGTCAGGTGGCAAACCAAACCATTTGGTCAGATGTCAGAGCGGCGGCCTGAAGCTACAGATATTGTCTCCTGAGATCCTAAAGTCCAGTATTTCCAATTCACCTCTCAAGAGTGTCAGCTGAAAGGTGGTCTTGCCTAGGGGTTAAAGCATTTCATTTCATTTATAGAAATGCTGGAACCTGGCATTCAGGAGTGCAGATCTCACACTCATTCAGAAAATCTGCCTCTTCTTAGAGAACCATGTAAAATGTTTTTCCATTATTGGTAAAATATTCTCTTTATTGTGCTGATGTAAACACTGAAACATGCTCTTAATTTAGCAAGTGAAAATTAGCAAGTTATTAGCCCAGAAAGTAGCATAGTCACTTGCAAAATTAGACAGTCAGAGACTGAATTTGGAGAGTAGCTAATATGAATGTAGATGGGCAGCTATCCCATGATTAGCGTTTCTTATTACATACAGTAACGTATGATTTGAAAATTGTCTAAAAACATCTTTTCACAATAGGCCAGAATAAATGCAAAAATTGCTGCTATGATCTAGTACTGAATCAAGGATATGCAGAATAGACAGTCACTAAATTCCTATTTACACAATAGACCTTAATGGCTCCAAAGGAAGCACTGAAATGTATTTGGCAAATAATCCCCATTTATGAAAGCCCCATAATATGCATTTACATAATCCCCACTCTAAAAAGCTCTATCAGCTCTAAAAGTTTCTCACTTTGGAGATTTGCCCCCAAGGAATTAAAAATACCAAACCACACAAAGGAAAGTCACACACAAACCAAGGTTAAGCCTAACACAAACTTTCTAAAGGCAGTAAAGAGTGACACCCCAGCCTGCTTCATCCCCTTCCCCACTTTGTGCCCTGGTATTGATGCGATCTGGGATGAGAGCTTGATGCTACAGTGTCACAGTGGCCAGCAAACCATGCTTGGGTTTTGTTAGTTGGTGTCATAAATGTTATTTAAACTGTGCGTGCCCAGATGTCAGACACAAACCAACCATTTGTATCAGTGTCCTGAGAGGTGTTGATTTCGTCAGCAGCAGACTTGGCCTGAAGCCAGCGGGTCACAGGTTTTCTTCCTATTCAAGAACACTTGACACGTGTTAATATTCCCAGGTGATGGATGGGGCGTTTTGCTGTTGGAGGTGCTGTCCTTGAGATAAGAACTATGACAGGGTGTATCCCTGCACTGAGCATGTTAATGTCCTGAAAGGGTTTGAATCAAAAAGCTGCTCTTTATTGTGGAAAACAGGCTCTAAAATATCTGGCTGGTCCCTGAAAACTCAGTTGTTGGAAAGAAAAATGCAAATTTCAGATGTACTGATTTCTTGTATAATTTCATCCCAGATGGGATTAGTGGCTGCCCCTTTGTTTAGTAACAAAATGCTGTGACCCTGTGTATGGCCCTCTATATGGTGCAACAGTTCCAGACAGCGATCTATTCCAGCTGGTGCATGTTTCTGTCTGCTGGGTACAGCACAGGCCAAGATCTCTCAGACCAAGGTACAGGAAACAGTGCAAGCTCCAGAGAGAGAATTCTGCTGCCAGCACTTCCTTAAAGGAGACAGTCTTTGCTCTAGCCCGCTCTCTCCTTGGTGTGAATTTAACAGAGTTACACCCGTAGAGGCTTTGTGCAGCTGAGCAAGGGCCGAAGAGTAGAAACGCTGCTGTCTACCCTCGAATTACGGCAACATCCTGGGGTTTAGCATTATTACTGCAGCCAATGCCCTGGAATCCAGTGGAATCTCCAGGCTGATTATCCAAATGGCTAAGGCCCCTGCTCAGCCTTGACTGCAGCTCTTGTGCTGGGAGACCCCACCACAGTCTCTTGTTGACCTACGGATACTAGGGTTTCTCCCAGACCCTATTCCACATCTCCAGCCGTGGTAGAGATGGCCGACATGCCTGTTTCAGCTTAATACACAGGCCCCAGGCCTGCTCCACCTGGAGTCAATGGGATTTTCCCATTGGTTTGATTGGGGGCAGGGTAGTACCAATGCTGCTGCATGCAGCCTTCTGTCTTAGGAGACTGCCTGAGACCAGCCCACACTGGGACAGAGCCCACACCCAGCAAGCCCCTCGGCAGTGTTCAGCTCACACTCCTGGGCTCTTCTCGTCCACTCCCTGCACCCCTCTCGTGTACATACCGTTCAGGAAAGAATCCCAACCCCAGAACAAGATCCACCCAATAGATTCCAGACTCCTTCAGTGGCATCAGAGAGACTCTTTATTAGCAGTCTGCAGAGTCCTTTGGTTCCACCCAGACTAGTTTTTAGTGATAAAAGGCCCAGTTCTTCACCACTAAAACTGGGGGCCATTTTGCCACTGACTCCAATGTGAGCCTCTGCGAAGTGCCCAGTGCTTCCAGAGAGATGCTGAAAGGCCACTGCACTCAGCAGGAGCCGCGGGTGCTCAGCGCTGCACTGGATAAGGCACCTAAGGCACTAAACTCCACTGCCCCAAATAGAACTCACCGGCCTAGTACTTTCACAAAGCAGCCCTGGGTGGCCTGAATTCAGTGCCACCTTAACAAGGAAGCTCATGAGTTAAGGTTTCCATTTAATGAGGATCTTTACAGTTTACATAAAACAACCACATGAATAAATACTGAGTCTTGAAAAGCTAAGACCTGAGGATGAGTTTGGCTGGCATTCAGCAGGGAGGATTATGCACTGAGCAAATAGAAGTGTCTCTACAATTGTGCTGTTACTTGATCTTGTCAATCTAACGTTCGCTCTAATAAGGAGAAGGAGCCATTATTACACCAGGGTGCGATGAGTGACAGGAGACCCAGGAATCACCACACTCAGAGTTTGCCAAAATTCATCAGCGCTCATATAATTATTTCCCACACTGACTAAGCAGAGATTACAGCTGGAGTTTAGCAAACTGCAGAGCTGGATTGTCGAGAAACTCAGAATGCAGCAAGTGCTATTTTATTTTCATTCTCTGAAGAGATCTGGCACAAGACGTAAATTCCTGCATCCTCCCCAAGCTCTCTGGGTTATTCTAACCAGGCATGATTCCAATGGGCGCCTTTCAACATTGACGGGCTATGACTTGATCGTTATCTACATTTCCAGGTTCATTTTTGTCTCTCGGCTACCAAAACAGATTCAGTTTGGAAGGTTTTGAAAATGCCCAGAACAGGTGACTCCCTCTGAGCTGAGTTCCTGGGAACAGTGAATGAATCAGCACCCCCTATGCTCATTGTTTGCTGAGGAGTTTCACTTCCTGACACTGATGCCAAATCCAGAACATCTCCACACACTTGGTCGCAGATGCTCCAGATTGACAGTGGTGCATCCAATCCCGCTATCCTCCCTCACCCCTGCTGGCCTGGAGCTGAACTATCACTTTTTGCGATTATCTGCTGGCTGCTGTGGCCGAGGTTTGTAATAATTCAGGCAGAGAGCTGTGGCTCAGAGGGACGAAGAACAGCGGTTTCTAAAGTAACTCACTTCTCAAGAGAATCTCCAATGGACATTGGCTATAGGTGCCTCTTCTCATCCTTATTCAGGCAAGTTTTATATAGGTCACGTCAGTGTCACTGAGTAGAGGAGCAGACGATGTATTTACCTCACCAGAAAGTGGATTTCGTTTGATGAGTTAGATACTGAGGAAAATCCCAGCCGCAAAGGGAGGGAGATCTGCTTTTGGACTTTCTCCCTGATCATTCTCTTGGGGATGGAGGGGTCCCTCACAAAATAGGCCATGAGACCCACCCAATGCAGCCTGGTGGATCCAGGGGAGGCCTGCATGGAGTCTCCATGCCTCCTCACGATCTAGGTCCCCAGCAGAATCCCAGTCCTTGGAGTGTTCCTCCTGGGAGCAGCTCCAGGGAGAGTGTGGGGGAGAGTGATAAGGCAGCCCCCAGCTCTAATATCTTCTCAGGATTTTTAAGGCCTGCTGGGTGGGAGAGAGCGTGGGATGAAGGATGTACATTCCCCCCAGCCTGCCCACTCCTCCCCACTGCCCCTGCCTCCTCCTGCTGCAGGAACCACAGATCTGTAGAGAGCCCTCGACAAGATCTGCAGGGGGCAGTGCCATGAAGCACACATGGTCCCCTCCACATGTGAATGGGTAGGGCACAATCCAGGCCCTGCCAGATAGACATGCAAGCAGCTTCTTTGTTTAAGCACGTATTACTGAACTGCTGGAAAGGAGCAGACCCTGTGAGGCAGAAACCCTTCCATACATGATTCTGGACCAATATTTACTGTTCCCCAAAGCCTGTTTGGAGAGGAGGGGCTGAGAACCAGGATTCTGCTCCATGTTCTGGCAGGATGCTCAACGCCTCTGAGTCACAGCTCTACTGAGCAGGGCCAGGGTGTGCACACTGGAGCTGTGCCAGCCAGACAAGCTTTGCCTTTATTAACTCTTTCTTACAAGAGAAGCAGGAGTCAATTCATGATGCTTGAGACTTGATGCCATCAGCTTAGGGGAGCAGCGTGCAGATTCTCCTGCTGCTAGTGAGGTCACTGCAAAATTCCCAGTCTCGGATAGGAGCAGGAGCAGGTGTGTCCCTTGGGAGATGGACATGCTAGTTCATCTCCAGGGTGTTGTCCCTCCTGGATACAATGCCCTGATCACCAGCAGAGGTGATGATGTCAAAGCAGGGCCATCTCCACTAGACCAGAGTGAGGCACTATGGGAGTTCTCATAGGAGCCAATATATGGTGGGCACCATTAAAACCTGTACACATGCCACAGGTAACAGGCAGCACCGCTGTGCCCCCGGGGCATCCCCTACACTGAGAAACACTAGCTACATGAAAAGGCAATGCTGTATTGCTTTGCAGGGGGCAGGGGTAGAACCTAGGAAGCAGTGTTTCCATCAGCAGGGCTTGCTTCACCATCCTCATCTGGGAAAATGATGCTTTCTCTGATAGAAACCTGGGAGTTTGTACAAACGCCTGTTTATCTACCCACATCCACCTCTCTCCCAACAAAGTTTCATTGGTTCAGGAGGGGCTGGAGCCTGCAAACCTCTAGCACACACAATGCTTCAGTCATTTAAGAATGACGTAAAAATACAGCAGAGAGCAATGCTCCTAACTAGGGCACTGACAGACAATGGCCCATTGTCCTTATTAAGAGGCTGGTTAAAGAAGTCTGAGAAGACGCCATAAAATATTGTAGTGAAGAGAAATAAAAGGTTAAACAACAGACACTGATTTTTATCTTTATTTCTTTTTTCTGTCCATCTTTTTGTGGCAAATTCTGTCCCACGAGTCCACGGTTTGGCCTTTCAGAACTGTTTAAATCCCTGGCTGAGTAAAACACTGCAGGAGGGTTGTTTAATATTCCAAGTCAGATTTCCAAAGGCGCCTCAGCTCAGCTTTGGTTGTTTGTGCACAACTTTGAGCTTGCAGATAAATTTATAGGTGCAAAACTCATTTGTGCTTGATTTCCAATTCTGTCAGGTTCATGCACTAGTGCCAGTGCACAAAAATTGAGCACACAAGTGATTATATGTGCACAAATAGCGGCTACCTTCTGAAAATGTCTCTCTTAGCAGTCAGATGCAAAAGGAACTGGTGCACAATTTAAACATCCCCTTCCTACCATGAGTTCATACAATAATCTGTGTGTTTCACCATGCATCTCCTGGAGCCTTTGCTTGTGTCTCATAATGCACCACAGCCCACTTATGCATCACCGCCTGTTTACAAAGGCCCTGCTCCTAATACCCAAGTACATTTTTGTTGTTGCAAACAGATTGTATGATTTCTCAGATGCTTACTTCTTCCAGATGTGCATATTACTGCTGACACTTTGGCAGACAAACCACACATGTATTTGAAACAAACAAGGTCGGACTCAGGATTTAATGAAACGCAACAAAATTGGTTATGAAAAAGTCCCATAAAGAACCTTCAGCCTAAGGGTTTTCATCCTTCTGTCCCTGAACCAGTTTGACTGATCTGATCCGAAACTTATTTTAAATACTTATTGTATCAGAACTGTATATACCTCCTCTCCAAGGGGCCGTGTAACGAACACTCGACAAGAGATATGTGGAACTAAGCTTTAAAACTACCAAAGTCCAATTCCTCTAAACCTCTCTGGTATTATAAGTTTGGCTTCGAGCACTGTGAGGCTCTGCTGTACACACGGACCACGGGGCAGTATGGACTCTGACGGGCAGTTATTGGCATAATGAGCCCTGTGCTGCATCTTTCTGTCGTGCAAAACCCTGCGGCCGTGCCTCTGTTTTCACTTAGTCCTTTCTCAGGCAAACTCCCAGAAGCGCCAGTTTGAGCCAGGCCTGATACAAGCTAAAAGAAAGGATGCCATTGTTCACGTGAAGTTGTGAGAGAAGGATCCTCCCAGTGATAGCAGGGGATTAGGCAGCAGAATGAGAGACTGGCTCTCCTCCCACTTACCCCATCAGGAGTAACTCGGTTGGTGTCAGTTGGTACAAATGAGAGGAGGATGGTGCCCTGGAGATTGAAAGGGATAGAATCCTAATTTTCTTCACACTGTCCAGACCTCTAGCTACCCAAACAGCTCCAAGCCAAGAATTACTTGGCCACAGAGCCTTAATTTTTAACTCCTGATGCTCTTCCTCTCCCTCGTATGGTCGCAGAGGGTTGAACACAATCTAGTCTGTAATCGTGTGTGTGTGAGGAGACCAATTAAAACAACAAAGGCCTGTGTTCCGTTCTGTCTCTCTCCGGTGGGTGTGCACTGCTCTGACAGCCTAATGAGATGGGACAGCTAGAAATGCAGTGCTAGGAAATGTGACATTGTAGGCTTAGCTGGCTGCACTTATTGAAACGGAGAAGGCTGGCAAGACATGAAGAAGAGGGACTGTAAAATGTGGTCGGGTCAACGCAAAGCGTCTGAGTGCAAGTGGGGAGAGGAAAGCAGCACAGAAAACAATCAGAGAAACAGAGAGCATGAGAGAGAGAAAGAGACCTTAGAGAAGAGACGAAGTTAAGCTGGGAGAGATGCCCCGATGCCACTTACAGCAGAGATAGAACAGATATTTGGTCTCTTAGGGCTGAGGTCTTCTTAGAAGAAGCCCTCACCTGATCTGATCATCATTTTGATTTCAGTACTGTTAACTCTGTGATTCAGGGTCCTCTTGTGGAACTAGGTCATTGTCCACTGCTAGGGATACCCCCACCCTAACTTTAATTGAAATTAAAACAAAACAAAAGGTGTAGTCGCTTCTCTCTTCAGTGTGTTGGAATTTGCATGTGTCTTGAGCAGGCACACACCTCTTCCAGGTAGAGTATTTATCTAAATGTTGGTTAGTGTTCAAAGGTTGTAACAGAAATACAGCCTCCCCAAAGTGTAACATGGATGATTGTTGAACCAGCTTTAAGCACCTGCCTGTATGTCACAAGAACTGTGGGATTAGTCGGCCCTGTTTTTTCCTGGGAGCACAGGGAATACATTTCCTAAAAGGATTAATTATAATCAGGTCTGGTGCGTGCCTGCCAGTTGTTACAAGTTGGAGACACACAAACTGCCTGAGACCCCACTGTTAGCTCTGCACACATGGACAGAGCTATGTGCATTTTTTTTTATTTGGGTGAAACATGGCCAGTTAAATGCTAACACTTGCAATTACAAATTTAACCGTCTGGGGGAAAACATCAAGCATTCTGCCCCAAGACAGGCATCCTGTGCAGATGAATAGGTGGTGTATCGATAAGATTCACAGGGGAACTGCCTTCTAGCATCAGGTACTGAAAACACCCTTGGGTGTTGGCACTTAATTCCTCATGCGATTTTTAAATTCCTGCCCCTAGCATCTGGTCTGAACTTGCCGTGTAACGTGCAGAAAGTGGAATGGCCTCAGGAGTTGCAGAAGCTCGGAAGGGTTGTATGCCCCCTCTGTCTGCATCATTTAGGCGCTACGAACCTCTGTCTCCTGCACTAGGTACCATTTCCACTAGATACCTGACTTCTGGTTTTGATTTAATAACTGATAGAATCAGACTGCAATGTCTTCGCATCCCTAGGGGCAGAAATCCTTTTCCAAATAGGACTAAGCCTGATGTGGTTCATTACCTCAGCTGTATTGTTTTAATACAAGACATCTGGATGGCAAGAAGTTACGGAACCCGCTTTAGTCAGTCGACATACAGAATACCTTTGTAAGAGGTATTTTAGGCTCAGGAAGAGGGCATCTGGCCCAACATTCCCCTCCTCCTCTCATCCATCTCAGCACATGTCCTTTGCTTTGGCTGATTAAAATATCCCAGGTTTTCACTCACTTGTTGAATATGGGATTTCCAGCTCTTTGTTCTACCTGTGGGGATAATATATTCCCCATGATTGTTACAAAGCAATGCATTCTGGGATTCCTGGGAGTAATTAATGTTTGCAAGGTGCTTTGAAGATGAAAAATTCTGCTTCAGCACACAAATACGATCTATTGGCATTATTGCTATTTGTTAGTGCATTTTCCAGAGCCAATGTAATTCACTTAGAAACAAACAAAGGGGCACACGGGCAATCTTGGAGGGCACAATGTGTGCTCAGATTTACAGACACATTTCCTTTTGAGAGTGTAAGGCTGAACATCTGCATCCAGTCCATGGGTGCAAATTCATCTGCAGGTGCAAAAAGGGAGGCTTCCCCTTTGAAAAGATGTACCCAAATGCATGAACTTGCCTCTGTTTCTCCAGGTTTGTCTGACCCACTGAGAAAAGAGCCCAGGCAGCCCCCAGAGGAGAAGTGCCACATTTAATCCTACAACAGAACGCTACATGCAAATAGATGGGCCCAGTTTATGGAGGTGTGTTGGCAGATGTTTAAAGGCAGTGAAGGTTGTGGGTCTTGTGTCAGAGTCACACCTAGGGTAGGTGTAGATGACGCAATCCAAGCCAGGGAGTGTAAATCACCTTCTACATAAAACCTGACGGGCAGTAACTGGAGATGGAGGGATGATTATGAAGAAGAAGAGAAGGAGCAGGAATGTCTCTCAAAATCCTTCTGTCCAGAAAGACAAGTCAAAGGATTGGCTTCCTATCTGCTTTCTACAGGTAGGTCCCAGGGAAACAGGCTCAGTTCCAGTCTCTCAGACTCAAAACCCTACTTTTTTTCTTTTTCTAGGTCAAAAGGTGACTGAAGGTTGGATTATCTCCTGGGTACTTTTCTTTCCTTGTAACTTTCACACAGAAGCATGAAATATAACTGGATGAATTTCAGGCAAGACAATGGATTACCTTGTACAGACTTGGAGGCCCAAGGTGTCTATTATTTATAGTTCTCATTTTCTTGTAGTAGATTTGCATAGATGAATGCCTGGTGGCTGACAGGCCTAAAGCTGAGAGGCTCACAAGTCAATTCAGATACTGGCGAGTAGGATAATTTAGCAGCCAGACATCATCTTGTGTTACATTACATCACGGACTCACACAGTGTGACCTATTGGAACGGTACCAGCCAGACCTCAAACCCAAGGGAAAGGGGCAGAGGATGGTTTTCCCAGAAAGCCGGTTAAAGGTATTTGGGATTTAACAGAAACAAATATCCTTCCACTATACATTGCCTTTCAATCTGTTCTGGTGGGGAAATGTAGCTATTCCTCCTCATGTCACCTAGTTGTTACAAATGCTTAGCAGACGGAGTATAAACACTCCCGTACCTGTGAGCTGTGTCTCTTCACTGTGTTGAGAGGGATCCAGACTCCTGTCAAAGCGCTGGCAGCGTCTCTCATTTATACATTGTCACTAGGAGTAACTTCCAGCAATGACACGTCTTTCAGGCTGAGAGAAAGCAAACTGCCTTTGGAAAGTTTGAAACCGAAAAACTGTTGCATGTCAGCGGGGTGAATCTTTTCCTGTTGTCATCAAATAAAATAGAACTGTGCATCTGTCAGGACATCAGCAGCACATGCTTAATGGAGACTTTCCCCCAGCACTTCAAAACCTGCAGTTTCCAGCGGGCAGGCCATGGGCTCGTACAGCAGGAGAAGATCCCATTGGTGCCAGGACCTGTTGCCCCAGTCTTCAGCTCAGCCCTGGGAAATGAGGGAAGAGAGCGTTAAAACAGCCACGAGTTCTCTTGGGCCTCACTCAGGGAAGAGTTTTTAAAATTCAGCCCAGAGGAGAGAGGGGCCATTGCTGCAGGGGCTTATGGGGCCAAAGGAGAAGGAGATTTCATAAGCCGCCTGCTGGAGAATGTTAGTTAGCAGTTAGGTATAAATGATTCATCACCATTAAATAGCTGTAAGAATAAATACTGAGTTATGAATAGAAGTTTGGGGGAGGGAACTGACTAACTCTCCTAAAGCAACTCCGTGTTTTGGGTTTTTTTGTAATGCTAAAATACGACAACTCACCCAGAGCCCACTGGCATGTTGCAATATTTCTAATCTACTCCCAACCACTAGTTCATTCTGCCAACTCCCCCGCCACTCCCGGACTGAAATGTGCTTCTCTGGCTCCTGTTAGCATCTAGCTCTAAATGACCAGTAAAACTATGGTCTGTAATGGGCTTCTCACTCCCACCAAGGCTTTTAGAGCCAGAACTACTCCTCAGCCGAGGAGTTTTACACACCCACCAACCCACCATGTGATGCTTGAATTCTGCTGTTCCCTGCTGACTTGGCTTGCCTCAGGCAGGTGTGAGTGTTGCACACTGCGTTTGAAAGGACCAATGGTTTTGGAGCTATTGTCTTGACAATAAGGCATTTGCTTCCCCCCACTTTGCACATTTCTGCACCCAGAAATATAGCAGATTTACATGTCAACTTTCACCTTTACATTCTTTTACAGACATTATTCTAAACCATTCTGCAGTGAATAAATAATAAATTGTGGTCTTGGAGGCCTGGAACGTAAATTCATCACAGATTAATGTTGCAGGCAAACAGCACTTTTAACACTGCTGAAGAAGTCACTATGCCCATAGGAAAATAACCACTGGCAAACATCCAGCTGTTGTCAGTGACTGTTGGACTGTTGCCAGATATGGCTTCTGTAGCAATAAAATTTCTTATTGATGCTGATTTTCTAGATTTTCCATAGTAAACAAACAATTACAGATTTCAAATAGAGCTATTTGGTCTCAATTCAATAATCTTTAAATTCAGCGGAAGAGAAGAAAATCCTGGGGAACTATGTTATATTATATCCTAAACTACATGAGTCTCAGTCACTGCTTAACTAAGCACCATGAGTCGGATAAACCATAAAGAACTATTTTGCAAGGATTAGAGAGCTCAAGCCACCCAAATCTAAATAGAGTCGCAAATATAAGGATTGATCTGTGCAGATGGAGTCGCATTTTTCCTCCCAATCTGACTGAGGTTATAATTGCACATTGATCGGATTCTTTGGCAGAGCCCGAACTTGGTTCCTCAGAAATATTCTTGTCAGCAAACATGAATAGTCCCAGAAACTTCCTGGTTTAGCTCTCAAATTTGTGGCAATGGTGAGCAGTGGTTATAGTTTGGAGACGGTATTGGGGACGGAATTGGCACTGAGAAGTTCAAAAGAATAGAGAGAAAATGTAAAGCTAATTTTAAATGAGAGCAGAGCTTAATTTAAACAGACTAAGTTGTTAAATTCACCAAAAAGCAAGATAGATTATACAGAAGTCTCTATTCATACATCAGGCATTTTCTACCTTCAGAATGATTAAACACAGGTGCAGACTAGAATATTAGTTGCAACTATTTCTCATCTTTTGTCCTTTCCCTGGCATTTCTAGCCAACATGAATACAGCCTTGCACGTGTGAGGAACTCCAGAGAGACCTAAACAAGCTAGGTGAACGACCAACATGATGGCAAGTGAAATTCAATGTCAATAAAAGTAAAGTAATGGATGTTGGAGGGGAAAAAATTAACTATTCTAACAAGGTTCTAAATTAACTGTATCAGCTCAGAAAAGGGACCTGGGCATCAATATAGACAACTCAGTGAAGGCCTCTGAAATGTGCTGCTGTGGCCAAAAAAGCAAACAAAATGTTGGGCTGCATATGGAATGGGATGGAGAATAATATGGAAATTAGTATAATGCCATTGTATCAGTCAGTGGTGCAGCTTCATCTGAACTAGTGTGCAGTACCGGTCACCCCGTTTGGGATTGGGTACTTTAAAAATGAGACGAATAAGAAGGGACATGATAAAAGTATGTAAAATAATGACTGGTATTGGGAATGTCTGCTCTGCCTGGCCCATAACACATGAACAAGGGAACATTCAATGATTAAAAGGTGGGAAATTCTAAGCTGATCAAAGTTTCACACAAAGTGTAATTAGACCGTGGAACTGAATGCCAAAGGAAACTGGTGAGGCAAAGACCTAAACAAGAGCCAAAAAGGGATTGGATATTGATATGGATAACAACATGCAGAATTATAATAACTACTTATAACACATTTTATGGTAGAGGGATAATAAATCTCTTGCTTCTAACTATTAGCGACCAGGATGAGACCTACTGCGGAGTGGGGGGGGGGGGGCAGATTATCTCACATCTGCTACCGCAGGGGTCTGACACCTCCCTTTGAAGCACCTGCTGATGGCCACTGTCAGAGCCAGGACATGGGACTAGACTGACAGAGCCAGGCTGGCAATTCCTGTGTTCCTCTGACTCCAGCTTAGCCAATGTGATACATTTGCAATGAGAAAAATAAAGCATTAATTTAGGAAGAAAATACAACAATGGAATAAAAAAGTCAGGTACTGAACGTACATTAAATAAAAGATGTATATGTGCAGCCGCCCACCCACCATTGTGCATGTGTGTAAATAAAACAAGCAAACCAAAGAGAAAACTTATTCTAAAAAGAATAAAAGTTAAACCTAAAAGAAAAAGCTATGAGAAAGAAAATTAGGAAAAAATCACAGAGAATAAACGTTTTAAAAAAGAAAAGCAAATGCCACTAGAGAGAAAAAGAGAGAGAAACAGCAATGAATGAAAAATATCCCCTGGGAGAAGCAGAAGGGACCACAAGCAAGAAACTAAGGGATGAAAGACAAATTGAAAGAAAAGTCAAGGGAAATATCATAAAAATGCCCAAAACAGGAAATGCCACGTTTGGTGTAATGGACAAAGAAACCCTCTCTCTATACTGAGAAGGGTGGGGAGAGATGATTAGTGTAGTTTATTGCTTGTATTACCACAGCACCTGGAGCCCCAGGCAAGGACCAGGCCCCCATTGTGCTAGGCGCTGTACAAACACAGAACAAACTGTCCTTGCCCCAGGAGCGTACAATGTAAATATAAAGACAAGAGGCAACAGATGGGAGAGTACAAGGAAACAATGAGACAACATCAGTCAGCAGAACAGGTGGTGATCCCTGCACACCAACAGTCATGAGACCATAAGAATATAAGAAAGACCATACTGGATCAGACCAAAGGTCCATCTAGCCCAGTATCCTGTCTTCCGACAGTGGCCAATGGCAGGTGCCCTAGAGGGAATGAACGGAACAGGTAATCATCCCGTGATCCATCCCCTATTCCCAGCTTCTGGCAAACAGAGGCTAGGGACACCATCCCTGTCCATCCTGGCTAATAGCCATTGATGGACCTATCCTCCATGAAGTTATCTAGTTCTTTTTTGAACCCTGTTATAGTCTTGGCCTTCACAACATCCTCTGGCAAGGAGTTCCACAGATTGACTGTGCGTTGTGTGAAAAAACACTTCCTTTTGTTTGTTTAAACCTGCTGCCTATTAATTTCATTTGGTGACCCCCCTAGTTCTTGTGTTATGAGAAAGAGCTTCCTTATTTACTTTCTTCACACCAGTCATGATTTTATAGACCTCTATAGGACTCACCAGGTATTGGAACAGTTAAACTATTGGGAAACCATTCAGAATTTCCCACACTGACAAACGTTCTGGAGTTCCTGATTAGATTGCTTTCCACGTGGTGGTATGCCCAAGATCACAGGTGAATCTGCAGAACATGTAGGATGGAAGCAGCCACTCTGGAGAGGCTCCCAGCCCTTCTTGCTTGAAGGATGCACCCAGCTAGTCTGAGCAATCAGCTCCTTCGTCACCGAGACTCCCGTGCACATGGGCTAATCAGCACCTCTGCCAGCTGAAGGATTTAGTGCTCCAGATGGTGCACCGTGTTTCTTTCCTTGCTTTACTACATATGAAATACATGCAACCTTTTTGCTTCACTTCTGATTGCCAGGCTTCTAAGGTTTCGGGTTGGTGAAGCGTGTCCTGATGCCACCTTAACTGTCACGAAACAAAAATAATATTAACACAAACAAAAATTAAGTGCCAGCAGCATGATCAGCACTGTACCTGGCAGAGACATGGACCCTGTCCAGAGATGTTTATAATCTGGCCAATACAAACCCTGGTCAGGTGCCTGAGGAGCAGGCGGTCCATTTTAGCACTTTCAGTGCTATGGTAATATTTTAGTAAAGTCACTTCTGCAAGGCGAATGTCTGTTTTTTGTACAATTTAATTTACTCCTGGGGAAATTCTGCATTACTGTGCGTGCACAGAATTCATGTCCCCTGCAGATTTCCTTGCTTCCCCACAGAAAAATGACTTCTGATGAGGAAGCAAAGGGAAGGCACAAGAGTGGTCAGGCACCTCTCCCCAGCAGCACAGGCAGGTTGGTTTGGGTGCCCAGAGCATCCAGTAGAGACGTAAATCACCGCCAGGGGTGGCAGTCATGCGTGTGAGAAAGAGACACTCTGTGTCTCTCTTGCTCGCTATTGCAGCAGGCTCAGCGTGGAGGGGCAGGGCTTCGGGGTGTTTCTGAGGAGGTAGGCGTGGGGCAGACTCTGTTCCCTCAGACAGAGCAGAATGTAGCAGCCTGCCTGCTTACTCAATTGTTTCCATTATCTTTGTGAATTCCCCCAGGAGTATAAAACAGGTGTAAAAGTTTTAAGGCTCCTTCACATTGCCAGAGGGTATAAAGGATAGTATGGCTTTATAAATGCTTATGGTGTTTTAGTGAGTAGCACTGGTCTAAATTTTTGGACTGAAAAAATTTCCTATCAAAATGTGCTCCATGAACTGTTTGCTACTGACCTTTCTGGAGATGGTCAGTAGCCAATATAAATTGTGAGTTTATTTCCCCAGTCCTCACTTGCTCTTCAGTTGCCTACGATGTAACACTGAGCATATGGCTACATATATTTGTTGACTAATAACTAGAAATAAAGGGTCAAACCTAGCTACATTATTATTAGGCAAGGGGGTTTGGGGATTTCCTTCAATGCTCCCCACTCCCATTCTCCATCCATTGTATTGTAGTTTAAATAAATGAAAGCAGAGTGATTATATTGTGATATTTTGACAAATAAAATATGCGGAATTTTAAAATATTGTGAGCAGAATTTTTAATTTTTTGGTGCAGAATTCCCCCAGGAGTACAATTTGCCCTGCTAGCCAGACCTAGCCCTTGCTGGGCAATGCAGATATCACTGCCATCCTCTGGAACAGCGTTTGGATCTGCAGTTGATAATCCTGATAAACAGCCCCAGAGGGTACAGTGTGCCAACTCTTAATTCATTTTTGGCTGGCCTGGCCTCTGGTGCCTGTGGAAGGCCCAGTCCAATGACATTCTTGGACGGTTGGAAAGTGAGTGGCTTTGGACGAGTGCAGAGCATTAGGCATCCCATTATGGAAACTGCCATAAAGGCTCTTCTCCCTTACACTGCCTTCCCGATTCCCTTTCAGAAGTGGCAGGGTCTGTCTCTCGTTCTAAGCTGATTAAGCCTGTAACTCTGGACATTTGGAGCTGCCATCAGGCCCCCTTGGCAGCTCAGTGCTTTGGGGAGGGGTGGCCTCCAATCCTGAGAGATTTGCTAGAATTTCTCCTGGCTTCAAGGCTCCTTGAATCACAAAGGTACATGAGCAAGTCTGATCGTAATTAGGTGCCTAAGCAAATTTAGATCCAATTGCATAAAGCAGGATCATGTATCATAAAACCAGCTTTGCTTAGTTAATCCTTTGATTGATTTTAAGGCCTTACAGGCACTGAAAGACTATTAAAAGATTTGTGTTGGCAATGCTTCTCTGCACAAGTACACTCTCAATTGCAGCTCACCTGACATTTATCCAATCACACTTTAAGCCGCTCCTGTGGGAAATGGAACCAGTAAAGCCTTCATTTAAATTGTATCAACTTTCTCCAATTATTTGTTAAAAGTCTGTTTCCAGGATTAACACTTAGATGTAATTAAAGAGCAGATGCCACATTAGAACACAGCACCGCACGTGGTACCTGCCGAACACAGGCCGAGATGAATGACCCGCTGCACCAAGTGATTGGTGTGAAGCAGTGAGCGTGACAACCCATTGCTTGTACCTTAACCCGAGAAGTAAGATTCTCACAAGGTCTCAGAATTTCCCTGGTTTATTAGTTTTGTCCTTCCTGGCACCTGCATTAGCTTCTATGTTGGCAGGGTCACCTGGAGTCTGCTGAGACCCCTTCTCTCCCAGCTATTTCTCTTCCACTGAGGTGGCTGGAGGTTTTGGAGGGGGAGGCTGGTGCCATGCAGATACTGATCTCAGCGATGCCCCACATGATGTTACATGGAGCGTACTTTAGTTGCCACTGACCTGCCTTCTGACTATGGGCAAGGCCCTTCCTCTCTGGGCCTGGGTTTCCCCTTCACCCTCGGGCCAGACTGAGCTGTTTGGGGCAGCGACTGCCTCTTACTTGGCAGAAGTACAGCTCCCAGCCCCAGGGGGCCCCAGCCTCCTTTGGAATTTCTAGGCATCATTGTAAGGCAACTTACTGGCAATAAGAGAGAGTCACAACACCAAACCCCATTGCTGACCTCACCATTACCTGTCACTTTCATCTCCTCCAACTTCAGATCCCACCAGCCTCAGCTGTCTTCATCCCCTCCCTCTGCACCGGTCGATTAGCACTCAGAGCCATCGGGCAGCCATCCATGTTGGCTAGTAGACCAGGGCCGCAGGGACCAGCAGTACCTGTGGGGCTGGCGGGGACCACAGATGGTCAGAAGAGTTTTGCAGCTACTGCAGCATGACTGCCGCACATCACTTAGCCTATCTCCGAGCAACGTTGGCTGGATCTCTCTGCCGGGAAATTTGTCTGCTGTTATTTCTTGCCTTCTGTGCTGCATTCTCTCTTTAATACCCCCCTTTGGCAGAATCTGTGGTTGTATGCTCTATTGCCAAAGCACCTATTACCAGGGTATCTGAGCGCCGAGTGGCTGGGCTCACCACTGCAGGAGTTGCAGCAGGCTTTGTTCCAGACTGCTTGCTAGCCTTGCTCTCTCTAAGTCTTTCCAACCATTCCCAGGTGCTCTGCAAGGTGCTAAGTGAGCAGAGCTGGGAGGTTCACTCCTGCCCCTGCGTCAGATACTGGAACCCTGCTGGCCAGGTGCACTGGGGGATGGGCTGGCCCTGGAGATTCAGCACAAATCCTTGGGTTTTTCAGATCGTTTTAGTGGCTGGATTGAGGCTGCAGCCTCACCCTTCAGTTCCAGTTGGGCCACGTTTGTACCAGACAGTTGGGCTCAGTAATTGTCAGACAAACTTGGCTTATTCTAGGATTCACCATTGCTCCGAGGTATTTTTTTTAGACAGCCTGGTTCACACACATGCTAGAACAGCACACAAAGACGGCATACGAGCAGAGGCCAATCGCCTCTAATGCCTCCCCAGCCCAGGCACTGTGCTGGCACCTCAGGCCTGTCTGCCCAGTGAGATGCAGCAACCCTGGTTTGGATATGTTACAGTGACAGACGCCAGAATCTCCGATTGTGCTCCAGCCACTTTCTGTGCCTGTCTGAACACCCCCCCAAGCAGCTTCAGTCTATTCGTGGGAGAGGATCTCCCATTCTGACAGACATGGGGTGTCGCACAGAGCCACAGGCTCCGCAGGGCTGAAGGCTCAGGGGGCCGGTAATGAGCTGCAGTGCTTTCCAGCGGGAGGTCACAGCTGCCAACCCAGCTCCAGACAGGTGGGAAGTTGTCACACCTGTTTTCTGTGATACCTGGGAGACGACCTTGGTGGTTCTTTGCCAAGTTCCCAGAGACGAGTGGCCAAGTCACAGTAAGAGCCACCCCAATCAGCACTAGTTGGCGCCATAGAGGGAGGTTTATCCCATCACCTTGGAGGGGGGTGCGAGGCTCTGGGGGCTTTTAATATGACCTAAGAGTTTAAATGAAAAAGTCAATGAGCAGCAATAATGCACTAGGGACAAGAAAATAAAGGGCTTCCATCTTCAGAGTCCTTTCCTTTCAGAGCTCCCTAAAAATGGAATCCCTCCCTCCCAGGCTGGGAGGCTTGCAGTTCGCCAAGCCCATACTGGACTTTCTGTTTTGACTCTGAGGGTTCCTCAGTTCCCTCCCTATTTCTGGTATTTGCTGGTTCAAAGGAAATAAATCCCGCAGGCAGAGGCTGCTGCCACCCTCCCCCATCCGCGCCTGTTGACAGTCTCTGCAGAAAGGCCCAGGAGACCCTGAACTGACATGTGGAGCAGGACTGAGGCCCACTAGCTGGGAGTTCTGCATTGCCACTGCTTGACAGTGCCCTGCTCAGGGCCTGAGGAGAGGCCATGGGTCTGGCGCCTCTCACGGCCTTGTCTTACAGAACATTCTAATGGGCCACAGGGGACTGTTTATGTGGATCAGACACCAGCAGTTATAGACAGAGCCCATAGCTGAAGAAATCCTGGTGCCTTTGCAGATTCCTGCCTGAGTCCTGGAGCGTGTACACGGCAGAGTCAGCACAGCTCTTCGGAATGGCCGGGAGAAGGGCGAACCAGGGAATTCCTATCCAGTCAGCCTGACACCTGTTCCAGGCAACATACTGGCACACAGAACAAGGGAGGCAGTGGGCAAACATCTGGGAATAAGGGCTAACAAGTGCCATGCAGCAGGGGCTCATTAAAAATAGGTCATGCCAAACAAATCGAATAGACTTCTTTGCCAGAGTCATGGATTTTGCAGATAAAGGGAATGCAGCTGATAGCATCTATTTAGATTCCAGTAAAACAGTAGCTGTCATGCTACATAATAAAGGTAAAGAAAGCAGATAAATGCTACCCAGAGGAAAGCCCACAGTGCACAGCATGGAGTATCAGCTGGCTAGCTGAGGGAGCTGAGAGTCAATGATCATGAAAGGACCTCTAGGACAGGGCACTACATGCACTTCCACACCCTGCCCAGTCAGACAGCAGTGTGGGGTTAGGTTAAACTTAAAGCCATGCAGGAGGTTCAGAGTTCCTGCTAGGCACCTTCCCCAAGGCAGAGACAATTAGACAGCTTTGCTTTGCTAGGCTAAGAACCTTAAAAATATGCTGGGATATTCTCTTTTGGGCCTGCTGAGCCCAGAGCTGGGGGCGCTGGAGCCATAAGAACTGCCTTCTTCCTGCTGTTGTACATGGTACGGAAATTGTGAAGCTGCAAGACAGGAACGTGGCCAGAGACGGTACTGTTCCACCCTTGCTCAGTTGGGCATAGCTGACCCAAGGGGAATGGCTGGGGGAGGGGGCGCTCTGTGGTGTTTTCGCTTAACCAGGGTCTATAACATTGATTATAACATCAAAAGAATTTCATATCAAGAACGAGATAGAAAAGCGAAGAGCAGTCCCAGGAAGACCTGTCCCATCTCGGTGGGGTTTGCCACACGGGGACAGGATTCAGACCATAGTCTGGAGAAGTGAAGACTCAAGGAAACAGGATCAGAGTCTCTAATTAACTTCCAATTAACCATGTGAATGAACGGAGAGATTATGTACAGAAGATAGTAGCACAAGAAGCACTGGCCTGGAGCTAAGGAAGGAAATGTTTAGGCTAGACATTGAGGAAAAGTTCTTACAATAAAAACAATTGGCAGCAGCTCAGACTCCCGCAGAGAGGTGAAGATGGCACACTCATGGTAAAGCCTCAGAAATAGGTCAGATAAGACATTAATGGGACGGGTGTAAGAAGTAACTGTGATGAGGGGCAGAGCATCTGAGTGGTCTTTCCCGGCTCTGCTTTGAGGATGTAGGCTGGGTTGTAGCCAACTGACTCCCACTGTAAATAAATGGAGATTCTTGGGTGACATTGACACCTCTATTAATTTAACAAACACTTTCCCCACTTACCATATGACCCTCTCCAAAAATAACAGAGGAACTGTACTTGCAAAAGATCCTAAAAGAAAAATAAAGCCTTTTTCTAGCAACCCGGATTTCTTTGGAATATATTTTGGCAGCAAGCACCAGGTGCTGTTGTGTTTTAATCTAAGTTAAGTGACTCCTGTTCCTACTCCAATACTGAATACTCAATTATACCCAATAAATCATGTTCAGTCCCACATCCCCTCAATCATATTATGGCATTCGCCCCCTCAGTGAGCATATTCAGTCAGACTTCTACTCAATTGATCATACACAGCAAGGCTCCAGCTGCATTACTCTTCACTCCTCCTTGTTGAATTTCATCCATTTCCAATAACCTTAAACTCTGAATGGAAGGTGATTCCTGGCTGGGAAGAAGGCTTTCAGTGCCATACGTTGTGGCCTCTAGTTATTCCCCTTTCATCTTATTCTTTATTTACAGGCCAAGATTTCTCCCCACAACATTGGGCTGTACCAGGGTGTAAACCTCAGAAGAATGTTGGTGATAAGGCAGCGTATAGACTTGAAAGCTCCTATGCAGCCTGCCAGAGACAAAGGGCCTGTTTATGAGACTGCGTGTGAATCTCAAACATGGCACTTCACAGCTTCAGCTGGGAACTTCTAGGGTCACCTCCCTTGCTGTGGCATTTGGTCAAGTGACCAAGTGAATTAGTGGTGGGGTTGGGGGGCTCTGCAGGCCTTCACATCGGATATTACTATGCTGTATTGCCTCTGAAGCATCAGCCACTGGCTGCTACTGTAAGCAGGACGTAGGACTAGATGGATCGGTTCTTAGGATCCGTCATTTGCACTGGATTTCTTTGTGAGGTCAGGCATCTCTGCAGCCTCTGTCAATGTACAGCTTCATAATATCATCTTGGTAGGGCTTTATCAGCTGTGCATTGACAGAGGCTGCATAGACGCCTGACCTCACAAAGAAATCCGGTGCAAATGACGGATCCTAAGAACCGATCCATCTAGTCCTATGTCCTATTTACAGTAGCAGCCAATACAGCTTCATAATAGCATCTTTTAGGGCTTGACCAGCTGTGCATCTGAATGGGCTCTGAAGCATGGAGCTGGCTAAGGGGATCCTGTGCTGTAAGGGTTTCATAGAACACTGGCAATCCTCATCCTATTCACCCTCCTGAGAGCTCCCTCCACCAAGAACATGTCACATTGAGTGTTTGCGATCTCTTTGTGCTGCTCATGCAACCATTTCTAACATTCTTAGTGTTTCTGGCACCTGATCTTCTGTTGTCAATGTGATTTGCACATCCACAAGGGGGACGCTCTGGGTTTACACATTTTATATGCAGAATCCAAAAGAAGGAACTGCTGCTGTTAAATGCCACAGTTACTCTGAAGCGTTAGAGATGAAGAGTCCAAGAAAGCAGAAGAAGGAATAGGATTCTGCACTGTTCAAGGGAAAATGGGCAAAGTGAGATTTTCTCTCGCATTGGCTGAAAAGTATTTACAGGAATACAAATAATACACATGGCAGCTGCTGTGCAATGGCATTGGCGTGAGAACTGCCCAGTGGCATTGGTACAGCAGATGTCTAAGAGCACAGGCATATGAGTGACATATTGCACAGGGTGCAATACTGCACATCTATCGTCTTTTCATATACAGGGCATATTGGTCAATAAAGTTTTGGACAGCAGATTTACAGCTAACCTGGAGATTTAATATTTATGCACTTTGGCACTGTAAATGTGATTATTTCCAAAACCTACATTCATAATCTAAAAAACACGAGCAACATTAAGTGTCTCGAAATTGAGATGGCAATATAGATTCTTCTGCACACAGACCGCTCCTTACTAATACTGTGGATATTGATTAATTGTCTGGCATTTCACTTATATTAATAGGACTGAATGAGCATCTTTAAACAGTTAGGAATTAGAAGTTGGCTGCACTTGTTATGGATGGAGCCAGACGGCAAGAACAAGTAAACCAAATGGTAATGTAAACTCCAATGAAAACATAATTCTGCTTGATAGTTGATTAATGATTTTGGCTGAAAGCATGCATTTGCCAAACTGCCCCTTGTATCACAATGAGCCAAATCCAATTTCCTATCAACTTAGAGAAGGCGGCCAACACAATTCTGTTTAATTGGATTGAATTATGACTCTGAATTTGTAGTTTTGCTGGACGTGGAATTTTGCTGCTCTCCAGGTTTCTCACCCTGTCGGAGGCTTTACATCTATGTTGCAGGAATTAAGCGAGAGACAGGACTAGCAAGGAGGCACTTTTGAACGAGACTATGACAGAGCAGGAATAGTTAGAGGAATTTAGATCCAAAATATGGACTCAAGAAACAGTCTCAGGAGAAGGCACAAGGTGATGATTAGGGAGTGATGTGAGCAGCCTCCACACCCTGCCCTGGCTTCATTCACAGTGAGGAATGATTTTCTACACAGTGATCAAAGCTGCAGTAACACCACCAGGTTCACGTGGGACCGAGGAACATTTGGGCCCGAGCCCAAGGCCATCGCTGATCCCAAGGGACAGCTCAGAGGGTTCCTTACCAGCCACATATGACAGTGAATTATACACGGTAGGGGGCTGTTACATTTATAGAGCCCATACAACATAGTCCATGGTAACTGGTGTAATCTAAACTCACACAGATGTGTGTGTTGGAGTTCACCACTCCCAGCATGTTATCGAAGGAGCTGGGGCCATCACATTCATTCCTGGGGAGGACATACTAGCAGGTTCAAAAATACAGTAGGGCTGTTCTGACATGGACTATACGTTATTAGGATTGCACCCAGCCTTTCACTACGGTTATAGCAGACTCCACCACGTGACCACTTTGGATCATATCAGTACCACAGTGGAGATGAGCTGCTTGTTCACACATACCTTCTCATTACAGCAGTGATAAGCATCTTCTTACCACGGCACCTGTCCTTTGACTTAGCCATCCTCTGCAGTAAGAATAAACTGGTAAACTGGTGTGTGTCTGTACCAGAACCCCAGCCTTACCACGTGTTAGCTTTTCAGTTTGGGTTAGAATAGGCCTTCTCAGAGCTGTGATAAGTCTTCTGGTTTCTTCCCACCATGAGCCTTTCTATGGCAGATCTCAAAGGGTTCTTTCATACAACTGTAGTTAATGTCTTCCTGTGTTCTTTATAATTCACCTTCATTAGGCATTTTACAGTTGAACTCCACCATAAGCCATCCCAGGTCTTTATTATAACCCAGGCAGGCCATATTCTCTGGGCAAAGTCCCTGTGGGTTTTTCATTATAGTTTTGATAGGTCTCATGCTCTGGTTGCTTTCGCCTTCGGACTGTATGGCAGCTTTTATTGCAGGCCTGGATGACCTTGCTTTAAATCACAACGAGAACGGGCGGGCTAGTCAGTCTAATTGCTATGGACATTTGAAAAGTCAGGCTGGGGCACACATTCTTTAGTTGGAAATTTAACATTTTTACAAAACTTTTTTCAACCCCCCTATCAAACAGTGAACCACGTTTGCCTCAAGCAAAGATGACCTCAAAATCTATAAGCAAGTAGCAATGTGTCCTGCTATTGGGAGTGTCCCTGGCAAACACCAGCATTTGTCATGTGGAAAATGTCTGCACCACACAATCAATAGGAAAAATGTGTAAAACAGGGGCTGAAAGTCTAAGACCTAATGAAAAAGGCCCCATTTGAGGAAAAGGTGACATGTAGCATTTAATTATTTATGGTCTATATAAAGGGAAATCTTTAGGTTCTGGGGAACTATTTCTCACTGCTCAGTAACAAACCTTCGGGCTTTTATATGAGCGATTAACAGCTTTGCAGCAAGTTTAGGGGCAGAAAAGAAAGACTAACATTTAAGTATAAGCCCAAAGTTTGCTGTGTGGTTAGAAAGAGCAAACGAACTTGTGGGTTTAACTCCTCTTGTGTTTCCTCCGCACACAGTGTCTCATACACTTGGACGATAGAGCACACAGCCTGAACACGGAGGCTTCATGTATTATTAATGGGGTCCAATTCATTTCCTGTTTTCATGCTGATAACCCACTGAAGGAGAGGAAGGGAATTCAGGTGGCAAAGTCTCGGCTCCATTTTTCTTTTACCCATGAACAGTTCACAAGTGGATATTTCACTAGCAAAATCTCTCAGTTGCATGTGTTACTGCGTTATCCTGGGGGCTTAACCCAGGCTAGCTAGCTCCACAGTCAATTGTATGCACTTAGGAAAGTTTTGCTGTTTTCACTGGGACTTCTCTCCAAGGGGGCGTTTTTCAGTTTTCTATTCCATAAACTCACAGTAGCTGCTTTAACAATTGTCCTTTCTCTAGGGCTGCACTCTATTCACAGATATACCAATAATTAAGGCTGCATGTCTGTCATGGAGGTCGTGGAAGTCACGGATTCCATGACTTTCCGTGACCTCCGTGACTTCTGCAACGGCCAGTGTGGCTGGCTCCAGAGCTGACCAATCAGCTTGGACAGCCCCTGGGCCAGCCACATTGGCCGCTGCTGGGGCAGTCTCAGGCCACCATGCCCCCCCCCCCCCAGCAGTAGCAGTAGTTTGGGTGTGGGAGGGCCTCAGGGCTGGTGCAGGAGGTTGGGGTGCATGGCGGCACTTACCTCGAGGGGGCTTACCTCGGTTGGCATGTCCCTGCAGCTCCTAGGCAGAGGGGCTAGGGGGCTCTGCACACTGCTCTTGCTTGCAGGCACCACCCTTGCAGCTCCCATTGGCTGCAGTTCCTGGCCAATGGGAGCTGCAGAGCCGGTGCTTGTGGCGGGGGCAGCGCACAGAGCCCCCCTGGCCTTCCCTTCCCTTAGGAGCTGCAGGGACATGCCAGCTGCTTCCGGGGAGCCTGCCAGCCCCACCAACCCAGGCCTCCGCCCCCAGCACCAGCAGAGGTCCCAGGCTGGCCCCCCAGAGCACCTCCAGCCCCCCAGCCCAACTTTTAATTAGTGGTACCTAGTACAAGACACGGACAGGTCACAGGCCATGAATTTTTGTTTACTGCCTGTGACCTGTCCATGACTTTTACTAAAAAATACCCATGACTAAACCGAAGCCTTACCAATAATGTAGAAAATCTCACTTTGTTCATAGCAGTGCCAATTAACTCCCCTACAGAGACTTTGTCATGGGGTAAATCAGGGAATGAGCCCCAAGCCCACCACTACAGTGAGCTTGCATTTTGGTGGTTTGGCCTGAAATAAATAGCATAACAAGTCCTACAAAACAGGAGCAGATTTTCCAGGCACAGATGGCAGGGAGGTATAATGGAGGAAGGCACCTCATTGCCATCTGTGTCTTTTGAAAATTCCCCCCATCACTTTACCCCTCAGCATGTCCCTCTCTACATACAATATTAACCAAAGTTGGAGTGGGGCCCTTTATCAAAGGGCCCTGCATTGGGAATAGACTGAATTTCAAACATCTTTGCTTTGGTCCTTCTGCAACTCTGTACTATCATTTTAACACTTCAATGCTGAATTTCTTTGCAAAAAGGACTGCAGAATGAGGTAGGAGTGCAGCCAGAGGTGACCCTGTACTGGAGTCCTGCATACAGGGAGGAGATCTCTACTGGCTGCTACTTCAGCCTGGCAGCTTGTTTACACTGGGAATTTACCCAGCTCCTAGACACACCACAACATACAGGTGGAAAAACCTCATTGTGTGTGTCCAGTCTGAAGTGCACACTTCAGGAAAGCCGGCTTTGTGCTGCTAGTAGGCAGGCCGGAAGGAATGTTACTCTCTCTGCGTTAACATCTAGTCATTTCCCCAATGAACTTTGGGTCTGGGCAATATCTTCAGGTGTCATCTGTGCAAAACTGATACAAAAGAGTGCAGCTAGGTTAGTGTGCAGCACCAGCAGTTTGTATGTCCCTAGCCATCCCTGGAGGCTGAAGCTCAGTTCACTGGCCATGCTGAGGGATAACTTTCTTGTAATATTTTTCCAGGAGCTTTTGTCTGCCTCCCTCAGCCTCAAGGATTCTGTATATTAAAGAGAAATAGGCTATTTTAGTGCATTCATGGAGTCTGTCCTTCACTGCACTAGCTCCCCCAACAGTGTAAATAGTCACTTTACCTGCCCTTGTGCCTGGACACCTCAGAAATGCAAGCATCCACGGTCGCTGGTTGTAGGCACTATTTGTGATTCAGGCTAAGGAATGGCTTGTGGGACTGGCTCCATTCTTGCTGCTTTGGTTTTATGTCTTGCTCTGTTTGTGCTTTACCTTGTTAATAAACTGGTAGAAATACTTTCCTTGCTCCCTGCGGGTCTGGGCAATGTGGACCTATGTGACCCTAACACTGGATCCCACCACTTATTTTCTGCAGAGAAATTGAGAGGGAAAACATCAGCAAATAACTCCCTCTGTGGATGTGGGCTGAGCAGCAATTTCAAGCCTCAGTTTGTTTCTTACTTATGTGCTCTCTGCTCACCTGCTTGCAATCCATCTCTAATCTGCCTTTTCCAGACTGTGGGTGGTAGCTGCAGGGAAGGAGCAATGAGACAATTACAGAATCAGCAGCATCCCTTTGGCCTGCCAAGCACCCCTTAGGAACCCCTGATTTTCCCACTCTTCCTGGAACAAACCTCACCTTCAACCGGAGCCCACACTAGATTGGAGAGGAGCAGAGAACATACGCCTTGGACACTGCAGGGAGCCAGGCTACCCAGCATTCTCTGCTGTCCTTGTGCAGTCAGCTTGCTGATAACAGACCTTAGTCCAAGCTCTGGCTTTTGCACTACTCTGGAGTGGGACCATGCCACAGGTATTGTGGGGAGAAGACTTGGTCTGTGGTTGATGGTTTTCCTTCTGCTTCCTAATCTGGCTGAGGAAGAGGGAACAAAGTACAGGTAGAAGTGGCCATAGAGAAGATTATATCTGCAGTCGGTACTAAACATAGGTTGCTACAGATAAACAATCTGAGGCCCAGGTGCATTTATTCCTTCCACTGCTGCATTTCCTTGCTTGTGCCTGGGAAGTAGCATTAACATGGACTCTGTAAAAACAGGATCTAGCAAGGAAAACAATGCTGCTCATTTGGATTTATTATTCCAGCTCAGAGTCTGAGTTTGCAAATAAACCTGCCACTAAACCAAAAGCACAAAGTTCTGATTTAGAAGCTGTTGTTTTAAATACCAGATACAGACTGAACCGTTGCCTTCTTTCCAAGTCAACAAAACACATTTGAAATCCTGCTGCAGATTCCAGTGACATTGATAAATAAATCCAGAGTGAAAAGTCTGAGCTGACCCACCCCTGGAACGCTCAGCAGCTCTCCCACTGGGGTCCTGACTCTTTTCACCTGTTTTACATTGAATTGCCCCCCCTGCTTACCACAAATCCTGGGCATATTCACTGTGTCTGGTTCTCTCCTAGCCTTCTGTGGTTATTGAAATGGGCTCAGGCTGATTTACTGAGACAGTTACAGAATCACAAAATCTGCAGCCCAAAATAAACCTGTGTCAACCAGTACCTAGCTCTGTGTGAGAAGCCCGTTTCCAAGTCTCTAATTATTCTTATTATTTACAAGTTCATAGCACCCCGAAGTGCCCTGGGAATGCCAAGGAGGACAAGGACACACAAGGCCTGAGCCCCACGGAGCTCACTATCTAAATTCTGGACATGACGCGAAAAGGTGGGATGGGGCAAGGCCACAGCAATAGAGTCATTCAGTTTAGACAGGTGCACACCCCACGGGGGGCCATTAGGGTTTATTTTTAATATACAGAGAAGATAAGGAAGAGCAAAGCTCTCAGGGAGTGAATTCGCCTGGCTCACCAGCATCACAGGAAAGGTGAGTTGTCAGGAGGGATTTCCATAAGGAACGTGCTTCAGACAGAGATACTGTGGCTAAGGGCAGTGAAGGAAGCCCCCTCCCTTCTGTTCTGTCTATCACCAGTCTCCTCTTTGGCCTCTTCCATGCTCTTGGCAATGCTAATCCCCACAGCTCCTCAGCCGTTCCATTTTGCAGATGATATGTTGAAGTTTGCAGCTGATGGGGTCCCTGGGACATTTCCAAACACCCTCTTTTGGTAACGGAAGCCCTGGTTTAGAGTAGTATAAATGTTTAGGTCTGTAGATTAGTTCTGTGTTTTAAAATCAGATCTTTCCTACCTATTCTGATGGCCTAGGTATACTTGCTCCTGGCCTCAGTCCAGAGGACCCCTTGAGGTCCCTCCAGCACTACATTTCTATGATTCTATGATTATTTCACAAAAGCCACAAACTGTATTTAACCTTTGTGTAGCTGTATAAGGACCCTAGGAACAAATCTGAGCAGACAACCACTGGCTGCATAGTAGCCTAAGCTAAACCTCATAACAAGTCAACTGGCTTCAATGAGAGTTTTGTCTGACTAAGGGCTGCAGAATGTGGCCCAGAGAAGATATCCTGCCACAGCAGCAGCCTAGGGATAAGACGGAGGTTTGGAGAACTATGTTGTTGATTTGATTCTTCATGTATTTCTTTTAAAGTCAGATACACAAAGGGACAAGGAGAGAGTGCAGCATGTGTGATTGGACAGCACTTTGATCTATAAACACTTCTCATTTGCTTATCCTTTTCAAACAAACATT
This sequence comes from Emys orbicularis, assembly GCF_028017835.1. Taxonomy (NCBI): domain Eukaryota; kingdom Metazoa; phylum Chordata; order Testudines; family Emydidae; genus Emys; species Emys orbicularis. The sequence goes on along the minus strand of NC_088705.1, from coordinate 1,059,415 downwards.
TGGAAAAGAATGATGTGAACTGGCACGGCGCAGCGAAGTCAGTAAATATGTACACACCAAGTTCCAATCCTTCTGTTAAGTTCTTCTAGGCAAGAGAAATGATGCTCCAACAGAGTAGGAAAAAAATCCTGCTATTCATACTGACAATTCCCTTTTAAGACACAGAGCAGCAGCAGAAGCACGGCTCATGCTACTGATAGCACACAGCAAGCTTCAGACCGCACAGAACAAATCCTTTTACCGACGTAAGGGAACAGGAGTACAGCTTTTTAGTATGATGAGAAAAATTAAGTGTGCTTCAGGAAGCTGCAATTGAACAATAGATATTCCCTTTATGTCAGCATTTGCCAAGGAGAGCACATTATAGCACAAAGAGATCAATCCATCGCATGGCATTGTACCCAAAGGCCTAAGCACAGTGGGCCAACAAGGGGGCTCCCCCAGGAAACAACCGAGTGGGCTGATGTGGGAGACTTCAAACAAGAATAGTTTTCCACAGCTAAAGGCTGCCTGTTGGCACCACTGCGGAGGCAGCACTGATAAGGAATGCCAGGGATCTGTGGCCAGCATGTGTTTGTATGTGTGTTGCACCCACTCGCTGGGCAAGGGCACACGTGTGCTGCTGGAGATCTGGAGTCTGGTTCCATTCTTAGCTCTGTTCATAACTCCTTGTCTGACCGGGGGCAGGTCCCTTCCATTCTGTGCATCAGTAACATGGGGGTAAGACTCATCTACTGGCCTGAGGTTGTCAGGCCTCGCACCCAGAGCCACGGATGGGTCAGGATATTAGTATTACAAGACACTGCTGAAAATGCAGTAAAAAGGCCCTGCTGTCTGATGCTGCTGTGTCCCACTGGCTCGCGGGCAGTGTCAGGGAGATGATTCTCACTCAAAGGGCCTGCAGCCTGTTTCACTAGCAGTCTGGGGGAAGAAGTCCCTGAAGATTACAAGACTCCCCCTTCTGCACTCTGGGCTCGAGGGTCTGAGACGGCTTTGGCACGTTCACTGCCTGCCAGCCTGAGCACCCAGAATGATGATCGACATTACATGGTGTTTGAAATGCAGATTTCGTGGGGGCGGTGCTTTGGGCAGCAGACCACACCCCTCAGCTCACTGGTGGCTCTGTGCATCGTCTCATTAGCCTCTCTGTTCTAGAGACCCATCAGTCAGAAGAATAGGCAGAAGATCTCCTGGTCAGAACAGGCAGCTTGGATGGGGAGAATAGGAGAGTTAGTAGATATAAACAGTTCGCTGGCCCTCAGCAGACTCTGGCACTCAAACTGTGCAATCTTGGCACAGCTCAGCCTCCGAGACGCTAACTCATTGCTCCTGGGATTAGCTGCAAATCCATGTCCCAGATGCTAAACTCTTTCATGACTGCCCCAGTTGATTAAGAACCTTCCCTCTCCTTTTATTCTAGCTGGTAACATTGCAAGTCCTGATCAGACCTTAAAAAACTTAACGTCCCTACTCCACTGACCAAGGCAAAATAACAACCAACCTCAAGGGGTGGGGAGAGCTGTTCCTCTGAAATAGTTGGTTCTATTAGAGATGTGGATAAATGGAAATTCCCTCTGCAAGTCCAGAGACAGGCTAAGGTTCCCAGGCACTTGGTATTCAACTGAAAGCAGCAAACAGTTACACAATATCTATTTTTCTAGCTGCTTCCTCTGCCAGTCCCATTCGCCACTTTCCCGACGAGAACAGAAGCCATTTGCATGCTCGATTCCATGTGCTGTTTCAGCGAGGCCACACTGCGGTGTCTGGGGGGGCTGGACATATCTCTTGGAAACATACCAGAGTCGTGGTGAGATTTTTTGACAATCTATGTGTGCAGGGGTGCATGTGCATGCCTGTGTTGTGGGTGTTTAGGGAAGAAACCCTGTGTGGTGCCCTGCATGTCGAGGCAGAGTTCAGAGGAGATTCCTGTTTGCCGTCCCCTGTAACAGGAACCCAAAGCAGTCAAAAACCATGAGTTGGGACCTCCCCCCCCAAACCTAATACATTTGGGATTCTCTCTTTTTGTCTTCTGCTCTCTGAGCCGTTGGGTCTCACTTACATCACATTTTCTGGGTTTTCTCTGAAACCTCGGGGGCCAGAAACTTACTTATCATTGTTAAAAAAAACTCAAATATTTCTTGGTTATAAAATCAGGGTTGGCGACCCTTCTTCCCCTCAAATCCCATGACTAGACTGCCTTCTGCCAATGAAAGGAAAGGTATTTGCAGCAGCTTCTACAAGGTATCAGAGAGAGAGAATGGTCTAGGGAGCTCGTAGTGGTTAGAGCAGGTGTCTGGGAGCCAGGACTCATTGGTTCTACAGACAGTTCTGCTAGGAACTTGCTGTGTGGCATGGATATATCCCGTCTCCTCTCAGTCTGTAAAATGGGGATAATCGGAACCTATGAACCCTAGAGGGGAGCTGCAAGGTTTAATCATTCTTTATGCTGCACTTTCAAGAGATGATGCCATGCTAAGCATTAGTGTAACTGTTAGTACTGCAGGGCAAAGAGCTGGGCAAAAACCCTAGGGATGGGTGAGAGAGACATCAAAGGCCTACCCCAGATTTCGTGAGCGTCACCGGATCACTAGGGCCTTCTGGCGTTAGACAGTTACAAACATCTTATTTTTTGTAACATGTGTCTTTAGCCCATAAGGGTGAGGCTCCCGTGGGTGTGCAGTGTACTTTATTAACCTGGAGCTATTAACCCTTCCTTTTTCTGCCAGCATCCTGTTCTTTGCTTTGGTTAATTCCAGCAAATTGCAAAGCCCTGTTTAGAGAGACCCTTTTTATTGCCAGTGCAATCACCAATGCAAGTTCTTTTCTGGCCAGAGAAGAACATTAGTTCCCACTGATTCATGCTCTGCCTTTCTGCCCTGGGGACTCTGATGCTGGACTATCAGGCAGCAAATAGAGGCGGGTACTTACAATTGGACGTGAATTATTTCCAAAAGTCAGTGCATTTTGAAGCTTCGCAGAGATACATTGTCATAAGGTGGCATGTTATATAAGCTTCCTTTAAATATACATTATTCTACTTTCCTGGAAGGAGACCACATGAAATCTTCCTTCAGATGGTGGGTAAAAAAAAAATTCATAGGGTAAATTTTTTTTAAATCATCATATAATTTACAATGCAAATCATGGAAGGAAAGTTAGTAAATTAAGTTAGAGAATTGCCTAAATTAAGCTGGCATTCTATTCTAGTGCATCAGAACTCAGAAAACATTTCTGGCTGACAAAACAAGCCCTGGAATGATTAGCTAAAACCTCCTTCAGAGGCAGCAGACGAGCAATCCCTTTGAACCTTCGCAGCACATCATAAACGCTCAGCAGACTTACAGTGTGGCAGTCCCAGTGCTATCAATTATTTACCCTTTTTTCTGTTTACCTTCAGGCAGCAAGTAATTATTTTTAAATATTAATTTAGTTGTGTCATGTACAGTTTGTGGTTTAGCCCTGAGATCTGAGATATAGAAAAGCAAACTGCATCTCAAATCACATTTAGCTAGTGAGGCACTGATAGTCGATCCCACTCTCTCTTCAGCAGCTGCACTGAAGTTTTTGCATCATTAGAAACAAAACTCTATTCATTCATTGCAGGAAAATGAAAACAATTTTCCTAATGAAAATAAGACACTGATTTATTGGCCTGCTATCCTAGAAGCAGGAAAATCTAAATGGTAACATTTTATCTTGAAAAGTTTTAATTTTTAAGACTGAAGATTTTTCCCCCTCTTTGTTTCCCTCCAGATTTTTTCCCAGGATGTTTCACTCTTTTTATCCTGAACTAATTTAAGTTAAAAAGAAATCAGCTGTTGTTCCTGCAGCCCTAGGGGAAAGAGGCTCCACTGGGACCAGAACTGCCTTCCTGCACTGAAAACATCACCTCTCAGAATATCAGCAGGCAGGATGGATCTTGTCAACTCGCACAAACATCCCTCCATGGGAGACTGAGTCTTTCTTTTAAAAAGTTTATATGGTAAAAATAAAAATATTCATTTCAATATACTTGTATAAAGGTCCAGCTCTATTGTGTGGGAGAGGGCAGCTCTGCAGCGTGTTTGGGACAGACTTGTTGACGAATCAAGGTGAATCTGGCTGACCAGAGCTGTTTGAGGCTTGGAAAAGCCTCTTAAGCTGCTGTGAGAGAGTCTGATCTTGGGCACTTCTGCTCCAGGTAGCACCAGGGAGAACAGGAAATCTGACCAAGCCGCCTGGTCAAATGAAAGTTCTCCATCAAATAAGTTCAGGTCAGCTTTGCACCAGCACAGACTCAGCTTCTTGGTGCTTATCTAAACCAAGCCTCGGCGGGGTTTGCCCACTAGTGCACGATTATTATTTGTATTACTTTGGCTCCTGGAGATCCCAACTGAACTGGGCCCTAGACTGCTGGATGCTGTACAGTTCGACAGCAACAGGCAGCCCCTGCCCCAAAGAGCTTATAACCTTAGTTTGAATCAAGATGCAGCAGCGGTGAAACAAATAAATGGGTGAGTAAAGGACAGGGTGGCAGCATTACAAACAAGGAACATTTATACCATGACCTAAAATGTATTCACAATCCACCAGGGGAGACAGACCACCATGACCCTGGACGAACAATAGTACTCGGTCAACTTATCTCCCCCACCTCCTCTGAGCACCTCTTTTGTCACTGCTCCTTCGATCACCTAGAGTCTCCTGCTGGCTCGTCCGTCTACAGACTTGGTGTGCGTGTGCGTCTTATTACCATGTGAAGGGCACTTTAAGTGTCTTATCTTAATCTAATAAAGGAAATTGCAACACCTGAGTCACCTCTCTTTCCCTCTTCTCATTGCACTTGGGGATTGCAGAGCTCACCAGTCAGACGGTGCGATGGCTTGGCGTGTGTGCTGTGCAACCTAAAGCAGCGCATCAGGGTGCATTACAAAGTCTGGGGTTTCAGCAGCCTGGGTGACAACGGGGATGTGTCATTGGGAATGCTGAGAACTTTGCAGTAGCTCTAATACCCTAACAGCAGTCAATAAGACATGTCATGCTTTCCCTCGGATCCTTAACGATAACTGAAAATAGTTATTTATGATGGTTCTACTGCAAAGGACTTTCCCTGAACTGAGGCAATCAGAAGACTGTTTCCTATATCCCATTCTGAATTCCTGTTTGACCCTTGGATCAGCTACTGGGACGCGCATTTACATATCATGCATTATGAAGTCACAAAGTCTCTTTGCCCTAGACGTCTCATGATATATACTTATCTCTGATTCCAACACAGGAAGAAAGGACAAGGACATCAAAAAGGGAGGTTTAGCAAAGTAGTAAGACAAGCAAAAGAACTGTCCAAAAGCAAAGCAAAGGAGATCTGGGATAGAAGGTGCTAAAGCAAAGCTTTGCTATGGTAACAAAAGTCTACATTACAGTGACAAGAAGAACAAAAGAAGCTTTTTTCTTTTTAAAAAAACCCACTAACTCCATGATGAATGACCTGCTGGGTAGCAGGTACCTGATATTGGACTTCCCCTGAGCATCATTCTGTTTTTAAGGGTCTTTGTCTACAAGCAGCAAGGAAAAGGAAGAGAAAATTAGCATAACAAGTTCACAAAAGCAGCAGAGAAAAGGGGAAAAGCAGGTGCCAGGAATTCATTGATAGTGACTAGAGGGAATATGGTTGGTGTTGTCATAAATTCAAGCCAAGCTCACTTCTTTACACTCCGACATTATGACTGTGGGTGGGTTATTTTAACGGGCCTCTCTGTTGTACCCTACATAACCTTCAGGCACAGCACACCCACCAGAATGAAACAAGCCAGGGCAATTATTGCATTTATATCTTGCTCTGCGATGGAAATGCAGAATGTTCTGTAAAACCTGAGCCATGGGCATCTTTCACATCTCTCCCGACCCCACGAGGAGCCCAGAAAATAACCACAACTTTGCTGGCTTGCCTCCAATCCACCTTGGTAACAACACTGACCAAATGATGCTGCCTGGAGTGATGCCAAGTTTCTCCTGCCCTTGGTGAGGACACTTAGATCACGTGGTTTCACTAAATCTTTCTGTCCAAGGTGAATGAGGATAACGGCTGAAGAACCAACTCAAGTGTTAAGGGTAACGGCAATGACACAGCCCCCCTAATAGAGAGGCATGCCCTTGAGGCTTGACATCCCACCAAGAGCTGGCTTGGTACGTACCACTTCTGAAGCAAGTAGCCAAAAGCCACAGTCCTCAAAGGCAAGTCAGGTGCCTTCTAGTAGTGTGAGAACAGGACTGGGCAAAGACGCAGGAGAGCCAGTGGAGTACATTATACTCGACAGTGTCAATTTATTATTCACACTACGTCTTTCTTGCCTCTTGACATAGAATCTTACAGCCAGCTGAGTAGAGAGCTGGCTGTAGGTCAATTCTGGGCCAAGATCCATTTTTTCTGGGTCACTTGGTAGATGTTTTAATGGCAGCAGCTTCAGCTTGCACAGGAGAACAAACCAAAAGCAACAGAGGGTGATAGGGAGGAGGAAAGGCTCAGTTGTGAAAGTAAAGATTTGCCCTCCACGCATATTTGCTCTAGTTCTTTATCTTTATGTGCAGTGCATTGGTGCTACTTCCACTCTCCTGCATTTCTCCTCTGCCAAGTGCTGTTTCTAGTAAAATCATTAACCAGCCCCCAGAATAACTGCATGGGCATGAGTAATTGAAACCTCAATAGTCATTATTTCTTCTGTTCGTGATCTAGGAATAGAATTTTAAGGCTAAAATACAAGCCCAAGCAGTGCTGAAAATCAGGTCTCTGGGTGACTGTAAATCAGAGGCCATTTCAGGGAGCAGTAATTCCACAGAGTTGTGTTTGGGCTTCTCTAGTTTATAACACAACACTGGAAGAAATTTATTTTTAGAACACATCAGACCAGTAAAACTGAAATTCATGATGCTGTTGATGTGATTAAATTGGCCAAAAAAAAAAAAAAAAAAAAAAAAATCTTGTGAATGAGCAGAGCAGAAGCCATGCAGCGAGGTTTCTCACAGACAGCATTCACATCCACCCCACCTCAGGTAACCCAGACAGCAGCTGTCCTACTTCTCTTGTTAGAAAGGATTGCTGTTTTGAAGGTTGGCTGGGAACTTCACAGGAGACACAGTCCATGTGCCAAAGAGCCCCAAGCTAAATGTTATTCATGACACAGTGAGTGTAGGCAAGGATTCCAACACCATCAGTTCAGACGTGGTCACGACTCAGTGGTTGGTTAATTTTTTTCAATAAGTAAAATGGTGCTATTGACTCCATTACTGTGGGCGTCACAGGAGCAGAGAGGTTTCAGGAGGGACTTAAATGAAGAAAATCTTGTTGTAGCAAAGGATGGAGGGCATTCCACCCATTAGATGAAAGATGAAGGAAGGGGAAACGCTGGCATGTCACTATGCAATGCCTGCTGTTTGCCTCTCCCGGAGAGCAGACCCCAGAGCTTGGGAAACAAGGGACACCGCGGCCTTTGCCCAAGAAGGGTTTAGTGGACATGGCAAGGCATTTGCAAGGAGATGGGCACTCTGCTAAGGCTGTTTCCAGGTGGTGGTGAGAGTATCTGGCTCTGCCTATTTAGAGGCACCAAACTCCCAGCATGTATTTCAGGAATAATCACGTAGGTACTTGGAACTCTCGAGTCCTTGTCAACTTCTGGTGTGGGCAGGAATGTCTTGTGCTCATGCCTGGGAATCAGGGGAGCTGGTTTCAATTCCCAGCTCTGCTACAGACCCTATTATATGCAAGTTCTGATAGTGTCCTTACACCCATAGTATCAGAGTACCTTGCAGGAGTGCATTAAGCAACATAACTCACTGCTGTCATGAGTAATTCATTCTTTCTCCTCACTTCTCCCTTGGGGGAAATTGTGTTGGGGTTTTTTGTTTTTTGATTTAGTATATTGCCTGTGCTCTGTATCTACATTAGCAAAGGCAGGTCAAAAAGGTGCACCTTGCACTTGGAGCAGAAGGTGGTGAGGGAAGTGATGGTTGTTAGCTCCTGCAGGAGTTTGTTCCACAGTCTAAAGCTCTGTCTCCTGCACAGTTCCACCATGCCCAAGGAGCAGTGCTGTCAACTGCAGTCCTCCATCCATACCTTTAGGTGCCATAGGCCCAAACCCATTGGGTGGCTTGAAGATATGGACTGAAGACCCTGAATGTGACCCTGTGTTATATGGGAAGCCAGTGTAGAGAGCACAGGCCAGCACTGATGTGGTTGCAGTGGCCCATGCCACTGTGGAGATGGGCTGCAGCATTTTGTACTATTTGTAGTTTCCAGAGGGCTGATGGCTTCATGCCGTTTCGCATTGCTGCAGCCCAGCCACATGACAAAGCCATGTATTACTACGAGGGCCAGGGGATAGGCTGTCATGATGAGATGGAATCGCCTCACCAGCCATAGATGACAGAATGCGTTACTTGTGGATGCTGTTATGATACCTTGGGCCAATCAATCACTTAGTCTCTCTATGCCTAAATTCCTTGGGAACAAAAATATTGGGACAGACTGTCTGGTTGGTGACACTGGGGGAAGAGTCCAGGCTCAGGGAAGGTCCCTATTGTACCCCAGGAGGCCATCAGGCAGGAAATGGAAAACAAATAACTTTGGACTGGATTAAAAACTGAGCACCTGGAGCACAGGGGAGAGAGGGCCAGGGACTGTGGGGAGCAAATGGAACCCCAGTCCCCAGAAGTGGAAGTACCTGAGATAAGCTAGGCCTACCTAGGCTTTAGGTGAGACAGTTACGCATGTAGATTATTCATTGTGTTATAAACCCTTTGGCTTGTTATACTTTGTTCCTACTGTTGAGATTAAACAATACTTTTAAAAGGCTGTTTGGGGTCATTATTCACATGCTCACAGTTCCTGAAGGGAAGACTTGCAGGCTGCTGAATCCATTCACGAACACAGCCCAGCATGTGGCCAGAGAGTGGAAGAATTCTGAGATTCCACCCCAGTGAGGCAAGGGCGTGAAGGCTAAAACCTGGGAAGGGGGCACTAAGAGAGCCCATTGAAGGAACCCGAAGTTCAGCTAGTCCTGAACTGTAACAGTCAGTTTGGCTTTTCAATACTTTCTATCTAAACAATGTGACAGGTTTCAGAGTGGTAGCTGTGTTAGTCTTAAAGGTGCCACAGGACCCTCTGTTGCTTTTTGTGTTAGTCTGTATCAGCAAAAAGAACGAGGAGTACTTGTGGCACTTTAGAGACTAACAAATTTATTTGGGCATAAGCTTTCGTGGGCTAAAACCCACTTCATCAGATGCATGCAGTGGAAAATACAGTAGGAAGATATATATACACAGAGAACATGAAAAAATAGGTCTTGCCATACCAACTCTAACGAGACTAATCAATTAAGGTGGGCTATTATCAGCAGGAGAAAAAAAACTTTTATAGTGATAATCAGGATGGCAATGCCCCTCTGCCATGTACATTGGCCAAACCGGACAGTCTCTACGCAGCAAAAGAATAAATGGACACAAATCAGATGTCAAGAATTATAACATTCAAAAACCAGTCGGAAAACACTTCAGCCTCCCCGGTCACTCTATTACAGACCTAAAAGTCACAATTCTTCAACAACAAAAACTTCAAAACCAGACTCCAACGAGAAACTGCAGAACTGGAATTAATTTGCAAACTGGACACCATTAAATTAGGCTTGAATAAAGACTGGGAGTGGATGGGTCATTACACAAAGTAAAAACTATTTCCCCATGCTAATTTCCCCCCTACTGTTACTCACACCTTCTTGTCAATTGTTTGAAATGGGCCACCCTGATTATCACTACAAAAGTTTTTTTCACCTGCTGATAATAGCCCACCTTAATTGATTAGTCTCATTAGAGTTGGTATGGCAACACCCATTTTTTCATGTCCTACTGTATTTTCCACTGCATGCATCCGATGAAGTGGGTTTTAGCCCACAAAAGCTTATGCCCAAATAAATTTGTTAGTCTCTAAGGTGCCATAAGTACTCCTTGTTCTTTTATCTAAACAATGTTTGAGGGGTTTGCCAAGGCATTCAGGGTTCTGCCCAGTGTGGAAAGGGCTGCAGGTCCTGAGAGCATTTTCTTCCTCCGCTTAATTTTTCTTTGCTTGTCCTGTTCCAGAGTTCAGTCTCTGTGCTCTGGCCATGGTGCTGAAGTTACATGCACCAATGGTTGCAGCTAACTGCAGACTTTGAATCCGGCTGGGAGTTGGTTTTGGATGTTGGTGGGGTTGCTGAGTTACACAGTTTCCCTTGGACATTTTTGTGGTGACTAAAATTACCGGAGTGGCTTAGGAATTTCAGTTTTACACCATAACTAGCTGTTATCTAAATGAAAGGGAAACCAAAGAGTCAGTGATATCTGCTTGGATTTCTCTTTGAAATGAATTCTGATTCCCACAGAAGGTTTTCAGGGACAATCAGGGCAGCTGAGAAAACAATGACATGCAGAAATGGCTATAAAATTCAAATGAAACATCTGTTGACACTGATTTTGAGCCTGTGGCCAGAGATGAATGATTGAAACACCAGGCTTGTGAAAGCTAGAATGCTTTTGATTTCTCTTCTCTGCACTGAACAAGATTTAGCTGGAGGGAAGTTAGCAATCCACTAATTGACATTGAATTAACCATGAAATGCAGTATAACTACTTTTGTTCTGAATTGCACTTCAGCAATACTTTAACAAGGCTTTTAATTATTGATTATTACTTATAACACACAGTAGATCTCCTTTTATTTATCAAGTGTTGTGTCCTTCAAAGGTGTCAGCTCCAGCATTGCCCTGGAATTTTCACTTGTGCTACCAGAAGGCATTACAAAGAATCAAGAGAAAGTGATACTTTATGATCATCTTTAGCAAAAGGAAGAAAAAAGGTACAATTTTTTCCATTATTCTGGCTCGATTAAGAACCAGTCATTGTCCTAGCAATAAAGGTCGATAAGAATCCCATTGCATCTGTGTGAAGGCTGGGAACTAGAGGAAGGAACTTTTTTTTTTTTTCACATAACCTACTGGATTTTTTACTGTTGCCTTGGGAAAACAAATATTTAGTATTCAAAGGATAGTCTCTTGCATGAACAGGAAGTTAAAACACCTGTTTGCTGCATGTCTGAGAAGCTGGAAGTGGCACAGACGGCAGTGAACACAATTACAATCTATGCAGCTGCATATGCACCATGTCAACTCCAACTGGGCTCCAGCTCCTCACATGCTGAGGCAGATGGTGCAATCTGCATTACTAACTGCTGTGAAGAGAGCGTGAGTGGAAGATGGCTAGGTCACTGAGTTACGAGAAATCTGTTAAGACTGCAAGACATCCAAACCATGACCAGGAAAAATATGAATAAAGTCCAGGGCAGAGAGGGGTGCTCAGGTAGTAGCATGCTCAGATGGTATTGCTATTCCAGAAATCGGCACTGTGCCCTCCCAGCGGTTGTGCTATTGCTTGTGGAGCCACCAGCTCATCTTACCGCAATGCTGGGCCCGGTCTCTGGCATTTACGATATAGGCCAGTATTTCTGCAATGGTGGAAATATCATTCCCAGAAGCACCAGTTGAGTCATATCAGGGGCCCTTTATGTTTGTAAATATCTGAGTTTTGTCCAGAGCATCCACAGCCCCTCTGCTTGGAGTTCATTTTTTTTTAGTGATAATCAATGTCAGCAAAATGGAAGTGGAAGTCAAATCCTAGTGAGGCAAATAGAAAGGAGCATAAACGCTGCCAAATTAAGTGCAAGAATGTAATAAGAAAAGCCAAAGAGGAGTTTGAAGAACGGCTAGCCAAAAACTCCAAAGGTAATAACAAAATGTTTTTTAAGTACATCAGAAGCAGGAAGCCTGCTAAACAACCAGTGGGGCCCCTTGATGATCGAGATACAAAAGGAGCGCTTAAAAAGTCATTACGGAGAAACTAAATGGATTCTTTGCTTCAGTCTTCATGGCTGAGGATGTTAGGGAGATTCCCAAACCCGAGCTGGCTTTTGTAGGTGACAAATCTGAGGAACTGTCACGGATTGAAGTGTCACGAGAGGAGGTTTTGGAATTAATTGATAAACTTAACATTAACAAGTCACCGGGACCAGATGGCATTCACCCAAGAGTTCTGAAAGAACTCAAATGTGAAGTTGCGGAACTGTTAACTAAGGTTTGTAACCTGTCCTTTAAATCAGCTTCTGTACCCAATGACTGGAAGTTAGCTAATGTAACGCCAATATTTAAAAAGGGCTCTAGAGGTGATCCTGGCAATTACAGACCAGTAAGTCTAACGTCTGTACCGGGCAAATTAGTCGAAACAATAGTTAAGAATAAAATTGTCTGACACATAGAAAAACAAACTGTTGAGCAATAGCCAACATGGTTTCTGTAAAGGGAAATCGTGTCTTACTAATCTATTAGAATTCTTTGAAGGGGTCAACAAACATGTGGACAAGGGGGATCCAGTGGACATAGTGTACTTAGATTTCCAGAAAGCCTTTGACAAGGTCCCTCACCAAAGGCTCTTATGTAAATTAAGCTGCCATGGGATAAAAGGGAAGGTCCTTTCATGGATTGAGAACTGGTTAAAAGACAGGGAACAAAGGGTAGGAATTAATGGTAAATTCTCAGAATGGAGAGGGGTAACTAGTGGTGTTCCCCAAGGGTCAGTCCTCGGACCGATCCTATTCAACTTATTCATAAATGATCTGGAGAAAGGGGTAAACAGTGAGGTGGCAAAGTTTGCAGATGATACTAAACTGCTCAAGATAGTTAAGTCCAAAGCAGACTGTGAAGAACTTCAAAAAGATCTCACAAAACTAAGTGATTGGGCAACAAAATGGCAAATGAAATTCAATGTGGATAAATGTAAAGTAATGCACATTGGAAAAAATAACCCCAACTATACATACAATACGATGGGGACTAATTTAGCTACAACAAGTCAGGAAAAAGATCTTGGAGTCATCGTGGATAGTTCTCTGAAAATGTCCACGCAGTGTGCAGAGGCAGTCAAAAAAGCAAACAGGATGTTAGGAATCATTAAAAAGGGGATAGAGAATAAGACTGAGAATATATTATTGCCCTTATATAAATCGATGGTACGCCCTCATCTCGAATACTGCGTACAGATGTGGTCTCCTCATCTCGAAAAAGATATACTGGCACTAGAAAAGGTTCAGAAAAGGGCAACTAAAATGATTAAGGGTTTGGAACGGGTCCCATATGAGGAGACATTAAAGAGGCTAGGACTCTTCAGCTTGGAAAAGAGGAGACTAAGGGGGGATATGATAGAGGTATATAAAATCATGAGTGATGTGGAGAAAGTGGATAAGGAAAAGTTATTTACTTATTCCCATAATACAAGAACTAGGGGTCATCAAATGAAATTAATAGGCAGCAGGTTTAAAACAAATAAAAGGAAGTTCTTCTTCACACAGCACACAGTCAACTTGTGGAACACCTTACCTGAGGAGGTTGTGAAGGCTAGGACTATAACAGAGTTTAAAAGAGAACTGGATAAATTCATGGTGGTTAAGTCCATTAATGGCTATTAGCCAGGACGGGTAAGGAATGGTGTCCCTAGCCTCTGTCTGTCAGAGGGTGGAGATGGATGGCAGGAGAGAGATCACTTGATCATTGCCTGTTAGGTTCACTCCCTCTGGGGCACCTGGCATTGGCCACTGTCGGTAGACAGAATACTGGGCTAGATGGACCTTTGGTCTGACCCGGTATGGCCTTTCTTATGTTCTTATGTTCTTAAAATAATTTGCCAGTTGCCCCAATGTATTGTCCACTGAGTACATGCAGAATCAATGACCCTTTGTTCCTGAGGCTGTGGCATCTCAGGAACAGAAGCGGTTTATTTCCTGATTCACCCATTGCAGCTGCAGCATTCTACTACAGTAGAGAAGAAGCTAGCCAAGCAAACACAGGGTCGTGAGGGCACACTGAGCATGTGAGCGGTACCAAGCGTTCTAGAGGGTGCCCAGTGCACTGATGGTGTGTGATGTTTCCCAGGGGTACCCAGTGTTGTGAGGCACCTCTCTACCATCTGTCTTTAGCTTGAGGGAGCCTGTTTGTGCCTGAGCTCCCAAACATAACCAGACCTTGGCAACACAAGCACTGCCTTCCAGGCCTCTTCAGGCCCTGCTCTCTCTGTACAGGTTAACCACAGGCACATTCCAACTCCCTGGAGTGACCAGTCCCTGATCCACTGGAGACTCAGAATTCCCAGATCCTCTGTTCCCACTGGCACAGTCCAGCACAGATCCCTGATTGCGCTGCGTAACGCATAGCACTTAGAGGTGCTTCTATAGAAAGCAAGTATGAGTTTATTTAACACAAAACAGAGATTCAAACGATAGCAAGCAGAAATATTGGAAACAAAGGGCAATATGTAAAACAAAATCATAACAAGAATACTAGAGTCTAAACTTAGCTCATAAAGACATTCTCCGGTCAAAAAAGTCACCCAAAATCCTTCCAGCGTATTACAGCCAGGCTTGGCTGTGATGTTCCGTTCATTGGCTTACTTTCTAGGTAAAATCTGCAGAGTTTGTCTGTCTTTACAGTTATAGTCCAAAAATCCACTGTCTGCACCCCCACCCCCCAATCCCACACATTTGTGTTTTCCTGGCTAAACAACAAAGTAAAAGAAGCAGTGAGAGGCAAAAAGGCATCCTTTAAAAAGTGGAAGTTAAATCCTAGTGAGGAAACTAGAAAGGAGCACTAACGCTGGCAAATGAAGTGTAAAAATACAATTAGGAAAGCCAAATAAGAATTTGAGGAAGTTAGCCAAAGACTCAAAAAGTAATAGCAATTTTTTTTAAGTACATCAGAAGCAGGAAGCCTGCTAAACAACCAGTGGGGCCACTGGACGATCGAGGTGCTAAAGGAGCACTCAAGGACGATAATGCCATTGCGGAGAAACTAAATGAATTCTTTGCATCGATCTTCATGGCTGAGGATGTGAGGGAGATTCCCAAACCTGAGACATTCTTTTTAGGTGACAGATCTGAGGAACTGTCCCAGATTGAGGTGTCATTAGAGGAGGTTTTGGAACAAATTGATAAATTAAACAGCAATAAGTCACCAGGACCAGATGGTAATCACCCAAGAGTTCTGAAGGAACTCAAATGTGAAATTGCAGAACTACTAACTGTAGTCTGTAACCTATCATTTAAATCAGCTTCTGTACCAGATGAGTGGAGGATAGCTAATGTGATGCCAATTTTTAAAAAGGACTCCAGAGGTGATCCCGGCAATTACAGGCCTGTAAGCCTGACTTCAGTACCAGGCAAACTGGTTGAAACTATAATAAAGAACAATATTATCAGACATATAGATGAACATAATTTGTTGAGGAAGAGTCAACATGGTTTTAGTAAAGGGAAATCATGCCTCACCAATCTACTAGAATTCTCTGAGGGGGTCAACAAGCATGTGGACCAAGGGGATCCAGTGGATATAGTGTACTTAGATTTTCAGAAAGCCTTTGACAAGGTCCCTCACCAAAGGCTCTTATGCAAAGTAAGCTGCCACGGGATAAGAGGGAAAGTGTGCTCATGGATTGGTAACTGGTTAAAAGATAGGAAACAAAGGGTAGGTATAAATGGTCAGTTTTCAGAATGGAGAGGTAAATAGTGGTGTTTCCCAGAGGTCTGTACTGGGACCAGTCCTATTCAACATATTCATAAATGATCTGGAAAAAGGGGTAAACAGTGAGATGGCAAAATTTGCAGATGATACAAAATTACTAAAGATAGTTAAGACCCAGGCAGACTGCGAAGAGCTACAAAAGGATCTCTCAAAACTGGGTGACTGGGGAACAAAATGGCAGATGAAATTTAATGTTGATAAATGCAAAGTAATGCACATTGGAAAGCATAATCCCAACTATACGTATAAAATGATGGGGTCTAAGTTAGATGTTACCACTCAAGAAAGAGATCTTGGAGTAATTGTGGATAGTTCTCTGAAAACATCCACTCAATGTGCAGCAGCAGTCAAAAAAGTGAACAGAATGCTGGGAATAATTAAGAAAGGGATAGATAATAGGACAGAAAATATGTTGCCTCTATATAAATCCATGGTACGCCCACATCTTGAATACTGTGTGCAGATATGTTCGCCCCATCTCAAAAAAAGATATTGGAATTGGAAAAGGTTAGAAAAGGGCAACACAAATTATTAGGGGTATGGAACGGCTTCCATATGAGGAGAGATTAATAAGACTGGGACTTTTCAGCTTGGAAAAGAGATGGCTAAGGGGAGATATGATTGAGGTCTATAAAATCATGACTGGTGTAGAGAAAGTAGATAAGGAAGTGTTGTTTACTGTTTCTCATAAGACAAGAACTAGGGGTCGCCAAATGAAATTAATAGGCAGCAGGTTTAAAACAAATAAAAGGAAGTATTTCTTCACACAACGTACAGTCAACCTGTGGAACTCCTTGCCAGAGGATGTTGTGAAGGCCAAGACCATAACAGGGTTCAAAAAAGAACTAGATAAGTTCATGGAGGATAGGTCCATCAATGGCTATTAGCTAGGATGGGCAGGAATGGGGTCCCTAGCCTCTGTTTGCCAGAAGCTGGCAATGAGCGACAGGGGATGGATCACTTGATGATTAAATGTTCTGTTCATTCCCTCTGGAGCACCTGGCACTGGCCACTGTCGGAAGACGGGATACTGGGCTAGATGGACCTTTGGTCTGACCCAGTAGGGCCGTTCTTATGTTCTTATGTCTAGGGTTTGCTCTGGAGATTTTGCAATCACTTGATCAGCATTTTGCTCAGACTCTAAATGGGTGCCCATTGTGAACCATACAATACTCAGCTTACATGTAGACAGACAAACATCTCTTGCCTGAAGTAAACTTGTTTCTCGCCTTGTCTGGTGACAAGCCCCAAGCCACAGACCTTAAGAACACAATTTTCAGTATATGTACAGAATGCCTTACATGCCACCCATCCGTACATTTCGCAATGATTATGAGGATGAGTATGACACAGGCTTTTGTTACAGGCCTCACGTGGCACTCTCTGGTGAACTAGGATGTAGATACCAGAACCAGCTGAGCCCAGTAACCCTTATGCGCCCAGATGTCCTCTGCCAGCTGGTACCAAGCGGTCCCTGGGTTGCAGTGTGCAAGGGTTACCAAACGTGCATGGGGGCACTGAGCCTGTCACGCACTGAGCCAAGTGAGGCACAACGCACATGGGGCACTGGGCAGGAAGCACCAGTCACACTGAGCACAGAGAGGGGGCACTGTGGCCATATGGTATTGGATGGGCTGAGCACATGGGCAGTGAGCACATGGGGAATTCAGAACTGCTAATTCATTTTAAATGGGGAGACACTCCTAAGGAAGCAACTTTTCTGCCTGTTTTCCCGGTGGCTCATATCTCAGAGTTTATCCAGCAGATGCCATCCTGTGACCATTAAACCTTCAGTGACTGTTCAGACACACTGCACTTCTCACCCTCCATCACAGCAGTGTCTTCCACCTGCCTTCATTGTTGTCATTGCCCCATTCCCTTGCCCTGCACTCATTTAATGGTCACCAATCCCCTCCCCTCCCCTCCGCCTCGTCCCCTCCCCACTCTGCCTCTGACACAGAGTTAAGCAGACATGCCCATCTGGGAGCATAGATAAGGCAGCGCAGGCCACTGGAGCTGCAGCCCTGGTGGCCAAAGGGTTGATTTTCAGATACAAACCAAATTGCCCCTCCAACAGGCCTCTCATCATGTTTCTGCTTCTCTCTGCCTGGATCTCTCGCTCATTCTGCAGCCAACAAACTCAGGGTTTTTTAAGAAGTGAGAGCACAGAATGTTATCAAACAATCAGTGCTGCCCCCAGGGAGTGGAGAGCAGCGAAAGTGAGCGATACAGAGTCACTTGAGGCTCAGAGTTCACACACAGCACGCCCATTCAGCAGGTGTAGAGATCAAAATAAATTACCCACTGGCTATATTCCAGATGGCCTAAATCTCCAGTCATATTCAACCTGATTACCTTAGACTTTTTTCAGGCTCCTCTCTCTGCATTTACGTGTTATACAGCCCTTGCCAGCTACACAGAGACAGCTGTGTCTGGCCTAGGGTGTGAACATCTGGTTCTGACTGTCATATCCAGCTGTGAATCTTCTGCAGCACCACTCCATTAGACACCAGTGTAGACAAGTGCAAAGCAGTGCACAATGGGAAGGAACAATTTAAACTACTAATACACACTAATGGATTCTGAATTAGAGATCCAGGCATCACTGTGGATAGTACAGGGAGGATGTCTGTGCAGAACTGTACACTGCAGCGGCCACAGAAGGAAGGAGAAGTCAGGCTGTGTTGAGAGAGGGATGGTGAGTGCTATTCCATTACTATAAAATGATTATATTTTAATCTGCTTTGTCCTGTGGTGCAGTGTCTCAGATGGGGGTGCACGCTCTAAATTAAATTATTACTATTATTAATCAATGGCATGATGTCTTCCCCTGGAATCCTGGGGTCAAGCTTAGTCCCCACAGTGCAGAAATAGGGCTCTGGCAAGGATGAGAAGAGGTGAGACTGTAGGATCGGGTTCCCCTCCTGCAGGCACGGGGGAGCTGGGAACAGCAGCCAGGCTAAGCTGAACAGTCTGCCTGCGCTAAGCTGCTGCTGGCTGCACCTCTGCGGTTGCTGCTGCCTCTGCCTGAATCGTAAGGGACAGCCCCAGGATGTGCTGCAGAGTGGAGAGTTTGGGTGTGGGGGTTTCACACATGTAAGTGCTGAGGCTTTTGCCTGCTTGTGTGAATCATCACTCTGGGCCAGACTGTCTCCAGCCTTTCCCCAGCGAGCAAAGGAGAGAGCGGTGATACAAGGAGCTTCCCTTCCATGCCTTCCACACCACACCATCCAGGGGCTGTGGAATGTCCCCTGAGTATCTACCGGAGCTCAGCGCAGGCTGCAGCACGAAGCCTACATTCTACACCAGCGTCCCTGCTTTGGCACTGCAGCACAGGCGAGTGTTTGCAAAATCCTCTCCGAATACACAGTCCTCGTGTGCAGTTCCTCTCTGGGAAGGGCCTCCGCATTCAGCAGCTCACCTGCGCGTTCCTGTTAGCTCGGCCGAGCCAGCACAGCGAGGGAGAGGGACTGGCCTGTCTCCCGCTCACATACCAACAGAACTGTTAACTAAAATCCAAGCGCAGGGACTAAGTTCTGGCCTCAGGTAATCTGTACAATCACTGAAGAGAAGGGTCTACTTTATGCTTCATTCCCATTGGAGCTGCACCCCCCACACCTTCTGTCTCCCCAGGCACCCTCTTGGTGTGTAAATTACACTGGCTTTGCACACCCACTAAAGCTGGAAACACTGCGAGATATGCCACTTCCCATAACACAATCCCTTCCACACACTCTACACCGCTGTGGAACTTGGCCCAGAGACGCCCATGCCAGTTGCATGTTTGCAGTGAGTTTAGATGCAGCAGTAGGCAATGAGGCTCTCACCCAGCCTCTCCAGTCAGAGTGCTGCTTTTTTTCTAGCGGGAACAAGCATGAATTCCACTCAGTGATGATGATTATTTCTTTGCTCCCTTCCTATCCCAGCGCCAAACACCCAGACTTCGAGACTCCCGGACGGAGCTCGTCCCTAGTGCACCAGTCCTCGGGGTGATTTTAAGCTGGTGGATGGTAGGGGATCTGTAGAACCTAGATCCCTCCCTTCCTCCCCCCTTCTTTGCTTCTGGATGAACATACTTGTCAGGACCAGATGGGGAATGTAATTAGAGGGAGCTGTTCCCAGAATGCCTCTCCCATTTTGGCAGCAGATGGAAGGTGTGAGCTCAGTGCTGCTGAATTCCACACCTCCCCCTCCCTGACTCCCACCCACACCTCACACACGCCCTTTGGAAACACTGCAGTGAATAAATCACACCAGCCCATCAGGATGTCGAGCTCTGGTGACCGCCCACAATCCCAGTTCATGGAGCTGATAAACAGAGTTCTCACTTGCTTCTTGGAAGAACCTTCTCCTTCAGTAGAAGCGTTGGGATGCTCACTTTCCCAAGCCCATTGCTCCAATTACCACGTCACCAGTTAATATGGCTTCTTTCCTGGGTTGTGGGCAGTTGTCTATCTGTTCCCAAATCCTGGCTTGCTGGAGTTCCCACACACTAAAATTATATAACCATGGTACAGAGCTGACTATTTCTGTCTTCCCAAGCAACGCAAAACAAAGCTGAAACAGCTTCCTTCTCCAACCTGCTGAGTCTATGCCCTAGAGCCCTGGTGCGCTGGGAGGTTCCCATTAGACCTGCCAATTGTTTAATTTCATTTTAATATAAAATATAAATAGTAAGTCATCGTATTTAGCCTAGAAAACACTTATGGAAAGGCCTGAAAGTTAGAAGTCTTGGAAACCAGTGTTATTCTATGGCAAGTCTACAGCATCGGGTCCTTCAGAATTGCTGCACAGATTTAGGGAAATTTTACACTGCCAGGAGATTAATAGATTTAAGGCCAGAAGGGACCATTGCAATCATTTAATCTGATGTCCTGCATAATACATGCCATAGAACTTCCCCAAAATGATTTTGCAAAGGAGAGTCCAAAAAGTCTGCCTAGAGCCCATAAATTAATTTGTTTGGCATGTCAAGACCTTAGGAATTCTTACAAGTTTGTCAAACCAAATCCCTCTTGGGGAAAGACCTTGGATAGAGAGTTTCAGCACAAGCCAGTGGTTACAGCTAGCTTGTGAACCTCTGGAAACAGAACTTATAGAGGACCTCCTGTAGGTGTAGGCAACCCCCTAAGGCCCTGCTCCTGTGAACACTTACACACGAGTAGTCGCACTGGGTTCACAACATCTGACCTTTTGACTAAGTTACTTGTCAATTACTGTCTTTTCTGTTTAGAGTGTACATTATTTTGGGGGCAGAAACTGTTAGCCTTGTGTTTGTACAGAACCTAGCACAATGGGACCTATCTTAACACAGTTAATCTACTAACAGTTAGTACCCTACATGCCTAATTATCTTTGCCAATGCCTCCCCCTTGCACAGTATACAGGCAAAAGGATTGGTTGTGACTAAACCCTCCCCAGCATTGCATCTGGCTGTTCAGAGACCGTGTTCCAGCAGCCTCTTAGCATCCTATGGGAAGCACTGTATGCGTCATAGACAGTGCAGATAGAAATGTTGCTAATTTCCAAAAAAAATGCCTCTTACCCCCCCCCAGCCATCTCTAACTTCTCACACATCTGGCCCTTGTACCACCCCACCCCCAAAGAAAATCAGAAGACAGTAATAGTAGCCAGAATAAAATAAGCCTGTATAGATACTGGTGACAATCCCAGGCATAGCAAAGCATAGCAAAGGGTAAACTGAACCTTAATTTCTTTCTGGCCAGCACTTACTGTACATAGAACACTAGATTAATGTCCATTTTTCCTGGGCAACAAAACAATGTAAATGATAAATTATTTAAAACACAAGTGCATCTTTATGTAGAAAAATGGCACCCTGCATACCTGCAGCTCTGTTTGTCTTATTTATAATCCAGTGAGAGTCCATGTAACCTGAAGGATAAGGATCACGCAGAGAGATGGAGTTGTAGCATTTGTCTTTCCTGAATGCACCTAATGAAGCCCAAATGACAAAAGGTGACATACTGTATGTGTTTTAGCTCATTAATAAATAAGCATATTTATCTCTTAAATCAGATGTGACTTGCACCACAACATCAGTAATTAAATTAAATATTGATGTGTGATGGTGGTGTGCCGAGGCTGCATGGTAAGTGGAATTGCCATATCTAATTATCATCTTGCAGAAGTGGCCCCATTAGGGTTGTTAGTTAATCCTCCAAATGGTAATACTAGCAAAAGAGTAACTAACACTTAACCACCCTAATTAATAGGCATCTCATTAGGTTTGACTAATATCCTTTTGTTTTGGGGGGCTGCTGGCTGGGCTTTCCTCATGTCTTTGTAAAGTTGTGCGCTGCTTGGGAGTGGGGACTGCAGTGCTTTACTTCCACGTCTCAAGGAGACATGCTGCTTATTGGTTCTTTGAATTAACACATGGCAGCATGATAGGGTTAGAGATCCTTGGAGAAAACCACACTGAGATTATTTTAATAAGAGCTCCAAATTCACCCCCTGCCCCTGAGAGCAGAAGCATGTTAGAGGGGTGGGAGGTTGGGTGTACTTGTCCTTTGTCAAGCATGCAAGATTGGCTAGTGCCCTAGGTTTTGAAGCTTTACCACCTCCTTACTATACACAGACAACTCTCTCCTTGGAGAGGACTGCAAGGATATTTTGTTGGAATGCTCATTAAATTCCAGGGTCTCGTAAGCAGTTCAGTGGTGCCATTGCAATTCTGATTACTGTTCTACTGGTATGCTGAGCTGAGAATACAAAATGACTTCACTTGGGATTAGAGAGAGATTCCAGGCCAGATTTTAGGGAGCACTCTAACTATTAATCCTCTGACTATCACTCCCTTGTATAATATAATCCATACAGTGGCTGTTACACAGACTGGATAAGTTACATCATCTGAAGTGATTAATACTCATGTTCATTTAACTACTACAGATGCTATTCTCAGCTGTGACTGAGTGAACAAAAAATCAAGTGTATTAAAAAGCTATTCCCCAATTTGTGCTTTAGAAGCTGTTCCAGGGCTGCCCATCCTTCTCCAGCATCACAGGAAATAACTTCATAGATGACTCTTCCCACTGCACTTTAGACTAAAACAATGTCAGGACCTGTGTCCATCCAGCTGTCTCCAGTGAGGCTGTAATTCCATCCCAGCATCCTGGAGACAGCAGAAAACAAGAGGACCCAATTCTTGCACTTTCCTCTCTATCACGACATGCAGAATTGCAGCTGGAAATTGGATGGGATGGTTCAGGGTATTTTAAGTTCTTGATAATGGAGGGAAACAAAAGATATTTTATTATCCTTTATCACCCTTTGTTTCCTCCTCCTCTGCTGTTTCTCCTACAAATCTCTTCCTCCCTTCTTGCCCCGTCCCAGGCACCACAAAAGCTGCATTTCGGATTTAAAAAATGCTACTCAAGTTAAATAATGGGACAGCTGGTTTGTTTTTAAACTAAACATGCTGGCCCAGGTTCAAGCCTGCTGTAATCCTCCAAAGCCAATGGAGTCACAACTAGGATGAAATTGGCCTGTTAACTGCAGCCTCTTTCTCTGAAAGCAAAGCAGGGATACACCCATCTCCAGAGCCACTAGGGTCATTTCAAAGTTCTATATGGAGAATAGCTGTAAAATAAAGGGAAATGTAGCATTTCTATTATGCTTTACATCTTCAGAGCACTTCAAGCATTAGTGGTTTAACCGTGGCTGGAGCAGAGCATTTACTGTGCAAGTGTCAGGTTAAGATGTCTGGACTCCCTGGGGGCCCAGGTTCTATTCAGCTCTTCATCCCCCAAGGGCAGAGAGTTTACTGCATGTGGCGCTTTCAGACGAGACTCTCAAAGCCAAGATCCCACATGGTCTGTGAGAACATTAAACACTGCTTGGTGTTCATGGGCCCTGAGATTTGTTTCAGCATCCTGAGTACAATCGCCCTGGTCTCACCCTTGCACAGGGCTGCTGTGAACCCGTTGTCTGCCTGGCTATCCTTGTCCACCCAGGGATGGTTGCATTTGCCAGGAGGTGAAATGATCCCTTTCTGTGCTCAGTCTGTGAACTGTTGGCACTCAAAGGCGCCAGAGAAGCATGAGCTGCTGTTAGCAGAAGAGAGTTATATTGTTTGAAGTCTCATTTCCCTCATTGCTCAGTAGCATCACCAGGGCTGAAGCACCACTGACTACAAAGTGCAGCAATTCCCTGGAGTCCCAGTGGCACCAGACACTACTGAAACCATGGAGCAATAACTTGCACCCATGGTTCTATTTTCATAGCTAATAACCAAGCACAACTATGCAGAGGAACATGCAATTCCTATTTGTGGGCAGGATCCTCTTGCCTCTGCCCCAGCCTCAGAGTCTCCAGGTCATAATAACCCTCCTTCTACTTGGGAAAGGCAGAAAGCAGCAGTGAGGCCCATGGGCCAAATACCCTCAGCCCCCAGCAGTTGCTCTCAGAGACCACCTTGCTTCCCTAACCTGTTTGCACATTCTCTAGTGAGGACAACTAATCTCCCCATCAGTGTTTGGGGTTCTAATAGCAGAGTGAGAAACCCACCCCCAGCACAGCACCAGCATCTAGCCCTGCCTATCAGCTTTCTGGGTAACTCAGATCCCACAAACAACAGCCTAAATTCTCATCCTGAGGCTTTTCTGTAAGCCCTTCTCTCTCTCTCTCTCTTTTTTTTTTTTTTTTTTCCCCCTTCTCCCTGAGGCACCTCATCCCTCTTTATATCCTGGCTGGCTTAATGGGACACACCTGCCAACATGACTCATCACTAATTACCCTGACCCTTAATGCAGCCTATTAGCACCCAAGCCTAGAGTGCTTCAGCAGAAGAGCTCTGCATCCTTCTCCAGGGTCTGGCACCTTGTTATACAGCATGAGGAGAGGTGAGGTGAGGGTCTGTAGCCTGCAATGTGCAAGAAGTCAGACTAGAAGATCATGATGGTCCCTTCTGACCTTAAAGTCTGAGTGAGAGGGTCCGCAGTGCTAAACCTCATTTCAGGGGACTAGAGCAGAGGAGACTAGATCAGAGGAAAAGGCTGCTGCATGCCCCATGCATGCCACCAAGCCCAGCTAGCTGGGTGCAGAAGGTCTTCTTGGCCAGCTACAAATATAGTTTATAGCTGTTTATTTAGGAGGCATCAGCAATTTTACAAACCCTCACCAGGCAGGCACCAAAGAAATCCTGCAATAACCAGGACAACAATGAATGTATTCCTTTTTGTTTAGACCTATATATTAGCAGGGATGCAGCCACCACGTTTTCCTATATGGCAGGGTAATCCCTTATTACAGGATAATCTGCCGTATGCCTTTTAGGTCAGTGGTTCTCAACCAGGGTACACAGATGTCTTATATGGGGTACATCAACTTGTCTAGATATTTGCCTAGTTTTACAACAGGCTACATAAAAAGCACTAGCAAAGTCAGTACAGACTAAAAGTTCATACAGACAATACCTTTATACTGCTATATATTATATACTGAAACGTAAGTACAGTATTTATATTCCAATTGATTTATTTTATAATTACATGGTAAAATGAGAAAATAGGCAATTTTTCAGTAACAGTATGCAGTGACACATTTGTATTTTTATGTCTGATTTTGTAAGCAAGTAGGTTTTTAAGTGAGGTATAACTTGGGGGTATGCATGACAAATCAGACTCCTGAAAGGAGTACAGTAGTCTGGAAAAGTTGAGAGCCACTGTTTTAGGTCATGTTACTTCTAAGTACTTTCTCAATACACTGAATTACAAATCTGTCTTTACTAGTCCTGACAAACCAAACTGAGCCTATTATGCTTATTAAAATTTTAAGAAATTTGCCAAATACTTGTTTTTGTTGGCAAGTATCCTTTGTCCCCATATTGAACAAATCAGATATCTAAGTTTCTATTTGTCTATTTTGCTGTGTGTGTACCTGATGCTTTAATTTTCCCACACTCACATCATATCATGCATTGGAACCATTTCTTTAATTTAGGACATTCTGTCCTTTTGCCATGAGAAACAATACTCTAGTAGCTATTAACGGTTGAGTGATTTAGGCTACGGCTAAACTACAGCTGATGTCAGCAAAACGTGTGTCGCTCAGGCATGTGAATGTTTCAGCGCTCTGAGCACCATAAGTTACAGCGCTTGTGTGCACAGCGTTATGTCAGCTCCTATCGGCATAGAGCGTCTTCACTAGATGCACTGCAACGGCAGCTGTGCCGCTGCAGTGCTAAACATAAAGACATACCCTTAGCGACTTCCTTGAATGAGACCCCTAAAGGGTTACCAAAGGATTGGTAATAAATGCCCAACCATTTGTAATATTTGCCATGTGTCACATCCCAATACTCTTTAATAATGGGACATGCTCAGCATATATCTATATAAACTCATCTCTTCCCCACAGTTTCTCCAACATCTACGCTCATCCAGTCTGGATTTTTTTTTAAACTATGCTGGTGTAAGGTACCTTAGAAAGAATATCTTAAAGACAGGTTTCAGAGTAGCAGCCGTGTTAGTCTGTATCCGCAAAAAGAACAGGAGTACTTGTGGCACCTTAGAGACTAACAAATTTATTAGAGCATAAGCTTTCGTGGGCTACAACCCACTTCTTCGGATGCATATGTCTCTATATGCATCCGAAGAAGTGGGTTGTAGCCCACGAAAGCTTATGCTCTAATAAATTTGTTAGTCTCTAAGGTGCCACAAGTACTCCTGTTCTTTTTATCTTAAAGACATTTTCTCTTAATATGCTACAAATCCAGGTTGTGGCTTCTCTTTGTCAAATCAAGGCTCATTTCTTTGGCATAGTTAGGGCTAACACTAATCAAATTCATTTCCCCAGCCTATCACATCTGGACATTTCCCAGCCAAGGAAGTTGCCGGCAGAGCTGACTGAAACTGGAAAGTTCCATTTTGCAGAGTGTTGACATTTCAAAATTTATTTTTGTTCCCAAAATCTTTTAGAAATTTCCATCAGAGTGTAAAGTTTGGGGGGGAAATTGTTTATAAAATTTTGTACTGGAAAATATTTGCAATTGAATTTCATGATTAAATTTTCATTTTGAAATTTATTTTTGTTGTATATTGTTCTTACATTATTTCATATCATGTCAGTAGTAGTAGTGCATAATGTCACTTTGTAAAAGAAAATAAGATAGCCACTCACTACTAAAATGTCAAACTGTTTCATTACAACACAGACAGGAGACACTTTGATCTAGAAAATAAGGTTAGATGTTTCACTTACTACCAATTAGCAGCTGCCTTTAATGATTTAAAAAATAAAATATAAATAATGTAATAGACTATTTCATGCTAATAGTTGTTGGGCCTGCCGGGACAGGTCATATTATTTAAAGTAATGCCATAATAGGATATGACCTGTGCTTGTAGGCCCGACTACTACCGACATATAATGAAATAATGTAAAAATAATATAAAACTGAAAAAAATTTCAAAACAACATTTTCATTTTGAAATTACATTTCAATTTTTTGCCTAAACTAATTTTTTGGAAACTTTTTTTAAGGAAATTTCATCAAAATTTATGATTTTGTGAAAAAAATTGGATTATTCAAAATGGCGTTTTGTAACAGAAAACTCTGGTTGGAAATGTTTTGATCAGCTCTAGTGCCCAGGAAAGCCCATCTTTTTATTGATGGAATTTTGTCTAGGCAAAAGCTGAAACTGCCCTTAACTCCAGGCAGCTGTTGGGACATTTCCAGCTGTTCTATTACAATAAGCTCACTTTATGCTTACCCTCATGGATTTTGTTTGCATGTGTCAGGTATTGGCATGTTATTGTGGTCACTCGCAAGCTAACTATTTAGCTCCCTAAGGCAGAAAATCCCAAGGGAGTATTGGTTGAAATGGACAACCTACACAGTGTATAGGTCATCTAGCCATGTGGAACCATTGGGTTTCTGTGTGAGTGACTGGTCACCAGCTGCTTATTAATTGTTTAGTATTGTTGGGAGGGGGGAGGTTAAAACAAAGCTCGAGCATAGGAAAAAGATTGGAAGCGAACAGGGATTCTGCAGTAGGGAGGGGATTGTATGGCCGTGTGGAGGAGAGGAATGATTCGATGGCAGGAAAGGATAGAGAACATTCTTCAGCAGGAAGGGGAAATGTTTGTGTTCAGCAGAAGTCCTCCCTTCTAAAGCCATGTGTCATCCACACCTGCATTGGCCTCTGCCCATTCTAGCCTGGTTCTGTTTGCCTGGTGCTGTTTTCATGCACAATGTCACTTGTTCCAATAATGTTGAGCTCTGAGTTTCAATCTTCCAGGTAGAAGAGCTTTGATAGAAGTGGAACTATCCAGATTTCATGCTTTTAAATAGCACATGCTGTATTCAATGAATTTCAAAGACACGCTAAACCCAAATTACTGCTATCCATGGATCTTGAGAAGCTTTTATAAATGGCTGCATTACAGTGTAGTACAAAGCAGTGATTTCCATAATGCTTGTCTAATGTATAGAGCATTTTACATAGAGCAGACCCTGTTTCATCTTGAAATGCTTTTTAATTAATTCAATTCATTAATACTGCTTGTCATGGCTAAACTCTTGAGACTTAACAAAAACTTTACTTCAGCAGTTGTCAACACATTTCATTAAAACATATGTTTTTGAATGCTTTCTGATAACATAGCTATTCTTCATATGCAGAGTGCACTACTTAGATGTATTAAATTGAGAAGGGGAGTCCCTGTAAAATCTCTATTATATATTGACAAAGCTGCATTTAGAGATTACAGCTGGGTGAGCCAGCCCAGGGGACACTCACCCACAGCCCCTTAATGAACCAAATCCAAGCCTCTCAGTGGGTTTGGATAGGGACGCTTCTTTCCCCAACTCTCTCTCTTTGGGATCCTCCAGGAGGCCCTGGCTCCCTCCTTCTCTGCATCACACACAGAGCCGGCTGGAGAGAGCTCTTTGCATTGGTAGACACTTGGGCCTGTGGTTTGGGGGCCTCCTGGGTTGACAGACAACTCTCTGTTTAGCAGAGGAGTTTTGTTTCCTTCGCAGACAAAGGCAAGGCAAAAACCTTTAAACTTCTCTTGTCCTTGGGGTTGACCTCTAAAGGAGTCTCAGATCACCAGTGAGCCTCCAGGGTTATGGTAGTGGTCCGAGTGGTGGAGGAGCTTACTTGCCAGTGATCCATGGCAGCAGGAGAAAGGCCATGGAGATAGGCAGTGGCGCTGCTTGACCAGCCCTCCTGGGGCTAGGGAGCATTTCCACCGAGTCCTTGGGGTAGCATGGACTCATTGGCTCACTCCCAAGATGGGAAGGCAGGGACCACTGATGACTTGAGATGGACATCAGACCAGATGGGGGGTGCAGTTAGTATGCCCCCAAATGTCTGTACTCAGGCCGCAGAGCAGCCTAGGGAGCAGTCAGCTTTAAGAGACTGTTCTGGAAGAAAACAGCGAGAAGTCCGGTGGCACCTTAAAGACGAACAGATTCATTTGGGCATAAGCTTTCGTGGGTAAAAAACCCACTTCTTCAGGTGCATGGCGTGAAAATTACAGATACAGGCATAAATAACTAAAACTCCTACATGCCACAGGGGGCTACAGCATTGGTACCCTTAACTCACACAACAATATTGTTAATCTATCCAACCACACACTTAGCCCGGCAGAAGTGTCTGTCCTATCTCAGGGACTCTCTTTCTGCCCCACCACCCCCACGCATATGATACTGTTCTGCGGTGATCTAGAAGCTTACTTTTGTTGTCTTCTACTCAAGGAATATTTTCAACACACCACTGAACAAAGCACTGACCCACAGGAACCCTCCTACTAACACTACGAGAAGAACTCTGCGTGGACTCCTCCTGACGGTCGAAATGACAGACTGGACTTCTACATAGAGTGCTTCCACAGACGTGCACAGGCTGAAATAGTGAACAAACAGCATAATTTGCCCCATAACCTCAGCCGTGCAGAACACAACGCCATCCACAGCCTCAGAAACAACTCTGACATTATAATCAAAGGGGCTGACAAAGGAGGTGCTGTAGTCATCATGAACAGGTCTGATTATGAACAAGAGGCTGCCAGGCAACTCTCCAACACTACATTCTACAGGCCACTATCCTCCGATCCCACTGAGGAGTACCAAAAGAAACTACACCATCTGCTCTTGCACAGGAACAAATCTACTCAGACACACCCCTAGAGCCCCGACCAGGGGTATTCTATCTGCTACCCAAGATCCATAAACCTGGAAATCCTGGACACCCCATCATCTCAGGCATTGGCACTCTTATAGCAGGATTATCTGACTATTTGGACTCTCTCCTCAGACCCTACGCTACCAGCATTCCTAGCTATCTTCGAGACCCCACCGACTTCCTGAGGAAACTACAATGCATTGGTGATCTTCCTGAAAACATGATCCTGGCCACCATGGATGTAGAAGCTCTTTACACCAATATTCCACACAAGGATGGACTACAAGCAGTCAGAAACAGTATCCCTGATGAGGCCATGGCACACCTGGTGGCTGAGCTTTGTGACTTTGTCCTTACCCACAACCATTTCAGATTTGGGGACAACTTATACCTTCAAGTCAGAGGCACTGCTATGGGTACCCGCATGGCCCCACAGTATGCCAACATTTTTATGTCTGACTTAGAACAATGCTTCCTCAGCTCTCGTCCCTAGCGCGCCTCCTCTACTTGCACTAAATTGATGACATCTTCATCATATGGACCCATGGAAAGGAGGCCCTTGAAAAATTCCACCTGGATTTCAACAATTTCCATGCCACCATCAACCTCAGCCTGGACCAGTCCACACAAGAGATCCAGTTCCTGGACACTACAGTGCAAATAAGTGATGGTCACATAAACACCACCCTGTACCGGAAACCTACTGACCGCTCTACTTACCTACATGCCTCCAGCTTCCATCCAGGACACATCACACGATCCATTGTCTACAGCCAAGCACTAAGATACAACCCCATTTGCTCCAACCCCTCAGACAGAGACAAACACCTACAAGATCTTTATCAAGCATTCTTAAAACTACAATACCCACCTGGGGAAGTGAGGAAACAGATTGACAGAGCAAGACGGGTACCCAGAAGTCACCTACTACAGGACAGGCCCAACAAGGAAAATAACAGAACACCACTGGCCATCACGTACAGCCCCCAGCTAAAACCTCTCCAGCGCATCATCAACGATCTACAACCTATCCTGGAAAATGATCCCTCACTCTCACAGACCTTGGGGGGCAGGCCAGTCCTCGCTTACAGACAGTCCCCCAACCTGAGGCAAATACTCACCAGCACCTACACACCACACCAGAGAAACATAACCCAGGAATCAATCCCCGTAACAAGCCCCGTTGCCTACTCTGTCCCCATATCTGCTCTAGCGCCACCATCATAGGACCCAACCACATCAGCCACACCATCAGGGGCTCAGTCACCTGCACATCTACTATGTTATATATGCCATCATGTGCCAGCAATGCCCCTCTGCCATGTACATTGGCCAAACTGGACAGTTTCTAGGTAAAAGAATAAATGGACACAATTCAGACATCAGGAATGGTAACATCCAAAAGCCAGTAGGAGAGCACTTCAATCTCCCTGGACATTCAATAACAGATTTAAAAGTAGTCATCCTTCAACATAAAAACTTCAAAAAAGACTCCAAAGAGAAACTGCAGAACTACAATTCATTTGCAAACTTAACACATTAATTTGGGCTTGACTAGGGACTGGGAGTGGCTGGCTCATTACAAAAGCAATTTTCCCTCTCTTGGTATGGACACCTCCTCCTCAATTATTGGGAATGTACCATATACACCCTAACTGAATTGGCCTTGTCAACACTAGTTCTCCACTTGTAAGGTAACTCCCTTCTCTTCATGTGTCAGTATATATATTTATGCCTATATGTGTAATTTTCACTCCATGCAGCTGAAGAAGTGGGGTTTTTTGCCCACGAAAGCTTATGCCCAAATAAATCTGTTAGTCTTTAAGGTGCCACCAGACTCCTAGTTGTTTTTGTGGATACAGACTAATACGGCTACCCCCTGATACTTGTTCTGGAGGGTTCTTTGGTTGTCACAGTGGATGAATGGGCCTGATCCTGAGTGTAACAGGCACTGTCAGTTGGGTACTGAAATTCCCATCCCCCTAACTGCCACACCTTCTAAAAACACCCCGTCTTCGCACCTGTGGTTTGTAACCTCACCTCTCCTGTCACTCTCCTTCCTCATCAGCATTTCCTTCTTTTGCCCTTGTAGGTCTAATTGCTTTACTTCCACCAATAGCTCTTAAACTGCTTACAGGCAAATATAACAAATACCCCAGAGCATCATAGACAAATGTACTAAGGCTACAGAAGTGTCATCACAGGGCTCCCATCCCATTGTCACCTCTTACTCATGAGATGGACACTGTTGCTTTGTTGGCAACACCATTAGCTATAGTGCTGGGGCCTCATGTCTTACTCGTCCCATCCAGGGATTTAGCTTTTCCATTGCCAGTTGGTATAACAGGGCCACACAGCTAATGTTCTGCTGCCTGCTTTGAGGGTTATATTTTCTCTTCAAACTTTGCCCCAAACACCCGTGAGTGTCAATTCACTAATGGATGACATGCTAGGCTGATCTGATACAGCTTAGAAAATCCCACGAAGAATACACAAATAGAATATGTTCGGAACAAATTATGAAGAAAGGCTCTTGCCCTTTCCCTAGCTGAGCCCCATCTGGAGCGCTCTGATCTGGAACACTCTGTAGTTGCAGACTGTGTTTGGACTGACCCAGGGATGACTTCATCGCTCAGACAGGAGGAGCGTTCTCCACAAAGATCACACAACCACAAGGCAGCCTGCTGGCTCTCAAACCTCCTTTTCATCCCAGAACACAAGGCTCTTCATCTTACAGCTGTGTGTTGTGCAATCCAACACATCTGGTTCACTGGCAATGAGACGAGAGGAGCTTCTTTTCCAATGTTGCCGAAAGTCTCCTTGCTCTTGTGACAAATGGCACTAAAGTCAGTTGGCCCGAATAGGGTGACAGGCATTTGTGTTACTGTTCAAGGGTCCAAAACAGATTGAGCACCTGAACAGTCGGTTACTTTCTGCTCTGCATGTCATTAAGCAGCATACAATACTGAACTGCAGAACCATGAATGTCTCAGTACCCTATAAAGAGAACCGGGAAACCTGATCCTGTTGAACAGTGTGTAAAGCCTGGATTACAGAACAGATCCACTTGAAATAGACCAAAGGAGTTTGGAAAAAACAAACCAACCCCACAGCGCTCTCTCTCTCTCTCTCTCTCTCTCTCTCTCTCACGCCCCACCTCTACCGGACTGTACACTGCACTGAGAAAATACATGAAGGAAACAAAATTGGAAAGCTGACCAAGTATGAAGTTGGGAACTGAAAAAAATATGTTTATCTTAAGTAGTAGGAAGGGAAAGTTTCAGTTGTATAGCTATAGACTGAATAGTTTTTAAAGGCAAAAGGCAGTCCCAGGAGAGATGTGTTAAAAGACTGTAAAAAATAATGTAAAATATTGAAAACATTTTGTCATAACATTTCCAATGAATATTTAGCAGGTCCTGCTTATATCCCAGGCCATGCTGTCAGTCTGTATTTTAAGTCACCTTTCTGTCTTACTGGATATGGGGATCTAATGTTTTTAATGCAGTCTCCTGTGTGTGTTTTATATAGTGGAATACTTTACAAATCAAAATGTTATTGGGGAATAAGCCCATGATCTCCAGCGTGACATTTCCTGGCTCTACTGCACACACATCTATTGTTCAAGATTGAATTGGTCCCAAGAAGCATCAGAGCATGTGAAAGCCGCTGTGAATTTTACAAAGTGGCTTCAGGGCAGTAAAACACGTCAGAAGAATAAGGTGCAAAATCTGAAAGTCCAAATTTAGGAATCTTAGTCAAGACAAAAAACTGAAAAAAATGAGTCAATGCCCCTGGTTATAGCTCATGCACTTTTCTCCTCTGACACTGCTAATACAGTCAAAAGCTACACGCACAGCCAAGAAGCAAAATAAATCCAATTATTAAATATGTTTACATGCAATTAAACTGTTAGTCTTTCACTTATTACCACATGTGAGTCACAAGATTGTGATGTCATTAGCAGATTTTTTTTTCTGCATACCACTCTTATTTAATAAGTGTTTTTTCACTTCCATTACAATGTGCCTTCTATTTAGTGCTCAGGAAATTAATGTCTCTTGAAAAGTCTAATACATTGCTACTGGAGCTAGCTCAGTTGAAAAATACTCAGATTCGACTTTGTGCAGCACATTTTTCCACATATATAAGAAAATATAATCTGTCAGGGAAAGACCCTGTATCCAGGACTCAGAAAGAACAACGGAGATTTTGCATGAATGTTTAAAAAAATCTGTGATTTACAATTATTAATCCACATGGTTTTTATATTAATTCTAATGCAGCATCCAGTAAACTGATCAGTATATTTCATACAGGTGCTTAGTGAGAATCCTTTGGTCCATACGTTTCTCAGGGTGAGTAATTGGTCCTTAGCACACAGGCTAGAGGGCAGGCGTGGTGTTGTTCCAAATGCTAACTACCTTTGTTACAAACTCTTATTACTTGACACTATAGAAAGCAGTGGTATCATTTTTTGACAAATTATTATTGCTTGTTTTGTTTTTCAAATCTGCACTGCACTGAAAAGTAAAACAGCAGACTGGGGTAGGGTGAATTAATTATATATTTACAATATTAATTACGGTATATATTTAAAACAAACCTTCAAAGAGAAAAAATTTTAAATTCAGCAAATGAGATACATTTTTCTGAAAATACTTTGTCTGAGCAAATCCATCACTCAGGTCTGAGCCCAATTTACCTGTCTAAGGCATGTGCTTAATAGTCACAAACTAAAGCAAAAACTAACAAAACAAAATCCTTATTTGAAACTCCCCAAAATGAATTCAAGATTCCATGTTTACTGAGATGAATTCCTCAAGGACATGGTTCAAAGAATTATCCTAAAAAAGTGGATATGAATTATAGACAGAAATATATGCAAGAGGAAAAAAGATTATATGTGTAAATAAGCACAAGGAATAGTAAAAATAAAAACTAGTAATAAGAAACTATTTTTGAATTTGCTATGCACAGGACATACAGCCTAATGCAAAGTTATATGTTGCAGTTACTTAATATCTCTTTCTTCAAAGGATTGCTAATAAGTCAATGACTGAACATCTAAAGGGAAAAAATATTTCTCTTTATAGTTTTAGATAATTGTCCCTGAAAAAAATAACAAACCTTTAATTACAACTCACATGAAGAAAGCTTGATTTGTGCGCTGTGCCCAAATGCTGAGGAGTCGATGTAAAATATTTGTAATATTTAGGGAACCCTGAGTTTTACATAAAAGTAAACAGCATTGCCTGAAGGCACAATTTCCAGCAACACAATAAAATGTGCAGTGAATTTATGGCGGCCATCCATTAGCTCTTACCAAGGCAACGTCGCCCATATCTGTCGTCCATCATTATAATAGAGGGTTAATGCACCGAATTTACATAAAAAAGTCATATTGTCTGCATGAATTATTTACACTCTCAGCTGTTTTTACAGCTTGGTTTCAAGCTGGATTCTGGGAGAGATTCTGCCAGTAAATTACTCTGTGGAGACCCGGCTATAACTACAAACAGAGCTAGCAATGAAAAGAAAAGAAAATGGGAATGCACAAGTCAGTAGTTGGAATGGGAACACAGACTGTTGGCTTTCCTTTCATATGCACAAGAGGACTAGGCGGAGTAGGCATGTGCAGCAAGAATGGTCTCCCAAGAAGTTCTGCACATGCTGCTCTGTATTAGTACCTTTCTTTCTTGCAGTTGAAAACAGCAGTGTAATTTTGTTGTAGGTGTTGTTATTTTCTGTGCATAAATGCCAGAGAGCTGCATAGCCATTCATTCTAGACTGACTGAGGAGAAACTGACCAAAAAAATGAAGTTGCTTTGCACCCTAACACAACACCAATCCCCAGTCCACAGGGCCGTAGCAACAAAGAACGTGGCCCCCTCCGAACGGTGGCCCCCTCCGAACATATGTCCGGGTGGGGCCCCTTACAATGCAGAAACTGGAATGCGGTATTTATTTTGCCACTTTTAGGGGCCCCCTTCCTTGCGGGGCCCCCTCCGGTCGGAGGGTACGGAGGGCGCTCGCTACGCCTCTGCCAGCCCAACTCACAATCCACATGACAATGGATTTATTAAATTCCAATCACAGTTATGGGAAAGGGCCGGCACCAGGCCTATGCACCACATAGATCCTACTGCAACCTACGGGGCTTAGGCTGGGACAAATTCTCTGCTGGCATAAAGGGACACAGCTCCATTGATGTCAGAGGAGTTTTGCACATTTACAATACCAATGACTTTGGCCCAACAGCCACAAATGGCTCAGGTTTTACAGGTGGGCTGATGAACTTGGGCCAGGATATACCAGCCCCAGATCTGACATTCTCACTGACAGCCCCAGCATAAGCCATTGTTGCCTTCATTTCAGAGGGACTTTAGCATACACAGCAGCTGTAAGGAAAGGACAGAGGACCCAGGCTAGTTAAACTTTGTAAAGCACCTGAAAGATACAGAGCACTGCATGGGAAAGCCCTACATAATTTGGTAGGGAAGAAACCAATAGTGTCCAACAGAAATTTAGTAGGCTCCTACAGAAATTATCCTATAAAGTTACAAAATTTAATAAAAAATGGGATCTTTTCTATAGGTTTTTTGCACTATCCTATAGAATTCTCTAGTCAATTCTATAGGATAGTTTAAAAACCTAGAAATGGGATCTTCTACTATGCATTTCTATAGGGCTTTTCTCGCTGGATGCAATATAAGTGTTAGCACCATTTTCCTCACTCTCCATGCTGAGCACAGCCCTGAGCATACTCCTGGTCCCTCACATGGAAAATGTCCCTCTCTTGGAGGAGCGAAGACATTTTCTAAAGCGCCAAAGAGATTCCTTTATTGCTTCAAAAATAAGAAATTTGTTGATTTCCTTAAAAAAAAGGAATTAAATGACTCCCCCTTTCCCCTAGTAGTGCTGGAGACATTTTCCTCACGATGGTCACAGACCTGCAAGCTCTTGCTTCGCTGCCCCCCAGACAGAGTGACAGTGCAGCAGTCTATTATTTATTTGATTGCTGCTCAAGGTGACATGTCTTTTCTGCCCAGAGGGGTTAGACAGCAGCCTGCATTGTTGAGTGGAGTGGGTGCACTCGGGGACTCTGCATGCGAGGAGGGGAATGGATCAGTGTCTCATCTTCACAGTGTAAAGCGACTGCCCAGATGTTGTTGCAGAATCACAGGGGTGAGATCTGGAAGAGACCTCTCAGGCCATCAAATCCAGCTGCCTGCCTGTATTCTCCCTAGATGAGGGCTCTAGTCTCTCTGTGGACATACCCAATCCTGGGACCTCCTGTCCCCTACTGTTGCCTTCTCTTTGCGGAAAGGGTCTTACCGTTAGGGAGAGTTTCTTTCTGTCTAACCTGAAGGCACCTTCTTTAGCTTTAGGCTGTGGCACCTTGTCACCCAGCCTTAAATACAGATCTCCTTCCTTGGTTTCACTCCTTCTTGAGCCTGTGGCTAGAGCTATTGCTATCGTCATCCTCAGAGCCTGCACACCAACTGCCCATTGTAAATACAGGGATGCACAATGTGCCTCTTCTCAGAGCCAAGATTGCACCAGGCTTCCCCGAGTTGGTGGGGAGTGTAGGGGAGGAGAAGCCTCTACCTGTAACCCAGTGGAACTTGTCCTGTGGGGGGGACAGTACACTGCACCCCTTCAAAGGATGCAGCAGTGGCTCACTCCTGTTGCACCCCAGGAAGCATTGTGCCCCAATGTGGCCAGTGGCTTTATAGCCACAATATGGTGTTTGCTTTTACAACCTTCAAATATTTGCAAGCCATTCTCATACTCTCACCCTGTTTGTTGACATTCTGGTGAGTATAATGTATTTAGCTCAGGTCATCTCTCCCTGGGGACCCAGCCCTCCAGCCCCTCATTTTGGTGCTCTTGTCTGAATCCCCTCCAGTTTGTCAATACCTTCCTGGTACAGAGGTGCCTGGAATTGAAGGCAGTATTCTAGGTGCAGTGTCCCAATTACACTGACAATTGATCGCCCAGAGCAAAGGAGCTGGACTGACCCCACTATGTGGTAGCATTTACACACATTACAAACTTGTCCGTTAATCCACAGAACCAACCCATGGCCTGGCGGAGACAGTCTGGTGTGCTCGGAAGGTGACTTGTGTTCTGGGGGAGAGCCGTTGACTGCCCCAGTAGCTGTGGTAACTGTTGGAGACGGGAGGGTGAAGGAATGAAGCCCTCTCTCTCCCTCTCTTGTCTCAGATGCGGCTTGAAAAATGGGAACCATTTGTGTGAAAATCTTGGCAAAAAATTTTCTTGTTGAAATATTTCAAAATTTTCCAACCAGTCCTATGGCTTGTGGAACAACGGGAAGCTCCATACCCCAATTTACCGAGATCATCCACAGGCTTTATGTGGCTATTTGCTCTGCTATTCCATAATAATCAAGTACCGTAGTTACTATGGCAACTGATGTAAGTGATGTTAACAGAAAAGTCTTGGTTAGCTCCACAGTGGTTTACACACTTTGAGTTTTGCTTCTGATGCTCCAGGTCAGAAATCCTCTTCAAAGCCCTGGCCATAGGGAGCAGAGTGAGTGACCTTGCAAAGTTAAACTACTTAACACCCCTGAATGCCAGACTGTCTCTGGCTCAAGGAAGCAGTGGAAATGCAGTGCTGCTGCCGCCGCCAGGGGGGATTTATAAACATTTGCTAGGGGCCAGCTGGGGGAGCGCAGACTGCTGAAAGAGGCTTATATTTTATTCTTTAAAATTGTTCTTCAGCGCAAAGGTGCCATTTCTCCATCTTGGGCAAGCAGCATCCCAGGGTGAGGGCTGGAGCTGCAGATGAAGGGACAGTGGGCATGGTCCCCAGTCTCCTGAAAGCCAAGTGAAAGACTTCTGATAGTTTGGGGCTGTGCAGGGGGGTTTAATGTTGTATTTATAAATATTAGACTCATTCTCCTGACACACAGACTCAGGTGAAACAAAGCAGCACTGTCTTCGCCATGCGGTTATATCATCAGACAAGCACTAGTGCTGGGCTACTGCCTTGTGAGCACCAGCCCCAGGAATTCCCTCTTCATACAACAATGAATCCTTAGCTTCCAAAAGTGCCTTTTCCACAGAGAGCTCTGTGGCCAAGACAGGCTGTGAAATAGCATCGTACAACAGCAGCATGTAAAGTCACAAAATAATAAATCAGAATGGACCGACACAGGTGATTCCTCTCCCCCTTGATTATTTACACCCTTTAAATATTTGCAGACCCATGTCCCCTCCTTAGCTGCTGGTGAGCCAAGCTATACATATTTCTCTCACTTAATCTCTCTCAGGTCAATCTCTCCACTCCCTAATTATTTTTGTTGCTCTTCTCTGAACTCCCTCCAATATGTCAATCAATATCTTGCTGGTAATGAAGTGCTCTGCACTCAGCACAGTATTCTGGGGCAGTTGCTCTGGAACTATAAACGGTATATCTGTGCAAGTGATATTGATTTTAAACCTGGAAAGGAAGGATGGTCCAGTGGTTAGGACACTAGTCTGAGATCTGTGTTCATGTCCCTAATCTGCAAAAGACTTCCTGTGTGACCTCGTCAAGTCACTTATCTCCATTTTACAGATAGGGAAATGAGGTACAGAGAGGCTAATAGCACTTCCCTACTTGACAGGGATGTTGTGAGCTCCAGTGGCGATTTAAAGGACCTGGGGCTCCCTGCAGCGGCCGGAGCCCCAGGCCCTTTAAATCGCTGCCCGAGCCCCGCTACCGGAGCCCCAGGGGTAGCGGCAGCAGCCAGGGGCTCCGGCAGCGATTTAAAGGGCCCTTTAAATCACCGCCTGAGCCGCCTCCACCACCCAGGGGCTCTGGCAGCGGGGCTCTGGTGGCAATTTAAATCGCCGGCCTGGGGAAGCCAGTCCGGCACGGCACGGCTTACTGGCTCTTGCCGGTACGCTGTACCGGACCGGACCGGCTTACTTTCACCTCTGGCCCCTTTCAGTCCTGTGTAAGTGAATTAATTTAGAGAGAGATTTCATGAGACATTGTATCAAGCAGTTTATTAAATACAAATACTACATTGTCCACCAATTTTATAAATCTATAAAAAGAAATCAAGCTTCATTGGCAAGATTTTATTCTTGATAAACCCTCAGTACTGCTCACGGGCCTGACTTCCTCAATGGTCTGTAACACCTCAGTGCTGCTCATTGTCCATGGATCCAACACTTTCTACATGTTAGTGATTTCCCCCCCTCGAAATATCTGTTTCATTATTTTACTAGGGGGGAAAAGCTACATTTATTTAGCCTGTAAGTGCCTTGAGATAGGACTGTCTTTGTACAGCACCTAGCGCAATGGGTTCATGTCAATGACTGGGGCACCTAAGCACTATGCAATACAAATAAAAATAATATTAGAGGATGGGAATTGTCAATATTACCCTTTCCTATTTTGAAGGTTGGTATTTCTTTTGCTTTTTCTGCCTCCCCAGTTCTCCATGACTGTTATCAAACAATTCCCTGTCCTTCTAATCTATTCTGGAAAGCTCACTGAAAACGTGCTCCACGTGCAGTAGTCATTAAAAGAAAAAAGCAGGCAAGATGTTGTATGTTATTAAGGAAGGGTGGAGAATTACACTGAAATATTATAGAGGCAAGGTGAGTGAGGCAAATTTTTTATTGGACCAACTTCTATTGCAAGAAGTATGGGGAACAAACAGGAAGAACTAGAAATATTAGTGAATAATCAGAACTATGACATAGTTGGCATCACAGAGACTTGGTGGAATAATATACATGACTGGAATATTGGTATAGACAGGTACAGCTTGCTCAGGAAGGACAGGCAGAGACAAAAGGGCGGAGGTGTTGCTTTGTATATCAAAGATGTATACACTTGCACTGAGGTTGAGATGGAAATAGGAGACAGACTTGTTGAAAGTCTCTGGATAAGGATAAACTGGGTAAAAAACAAGGGTGCTCTCATGGTAAGGAGCTACTATAGACCATGTTACCCGGAAGAAGAGGTGGATGAGGCTTTTTTTAACAACTAACAAAATTATCCAAAGCACAGGACTTGGTGGTGATGGGGGACTTCAACTACCTAGACATCTGTTTGGAAAATAATACAGCAGGGCACAGATTATCCAACAAGTTCTGGAATGTATTGGAGACAATTTTTTATTTCAGAAGGTGGAGAAAGCAACTAGAGAAGAGGCTGTTCTAGATTTGATTTTGACAAATATGGAGGAACTGGTTGAGAATTTGAAGGTGGAAGGCAGCTTGGGTGAAAGTGAACATGAAATGATAGAGTTCATGATTCTAAGTATTGGCAGAAGGGAAAACAGCAGAATAAAGAGAATGGATTTCAAGAAGGCAGACTTCAGCAAACTCAGGGAGTTGGTAGGTAAGATCCCATGGGAAGCAAGTCTAAGGGGAGTTGGCAGTTTTTCAAAAGACATTATAAAGGGCACAAAAGTAAACTATCCCAATGCATAGGAAAGAGAAGAAGTATGGCAAGAGATCATCCTGGCTTAACTAGGAGATCTTCAATTATCTGAAACTCAAAAGAGAGTCCTACAAACAGTGGAAACTAGGTCAAAATATAAAGGATAAATATAACAAAACAACACAAACATGTAGGGATAAAGTCTAGAAAACATGACCTATCAGGAAAGACTGAAGAATTGGGTTTGTTTAGTCTGGAGAAGAGCAGACAGAGGGGGGACATGATAACAGTTTTCAAGTACATAAAAGGTTGTTACAAGAGGAGTGAGAAAAAATGTTCTCCTTAACCTCTGAGGTTAGGACAAGAAGCAATGGGCTTAAACTGAAACGAGAGAGGTGTAAGTTGGACATTAGGAAAAACTTCCTAACTGTCAGGGTAGTTAAGCACTGGAACAAATTGCCTAGGGAGGTTGTGGAATCTTCGACATTGGAGATTTTTAACAGCAGGTTGGACAAACACCTGTCAGGAATGGTCTAGTTATTACTTAGTCCTGCCTTGAGTGCAGGGGACTGGACAAGATGACCTACTGAAGTCCCTTCCAATCCTACAGTTCTATGATCCTATGATTACCTCACCCTCTCTCTAATATCCTGGGACCAACGCCACTACAACAACACTGATTACTGAAATATTATGCCATGATATAAATCAGTGGGAACCCACACCTGGAATCATGTGCTCAGTTCTGGTTACCCCATCTCATAAAGAACATAGTTCTAGAAAACCCTCAGAGATGGACAATGACAACGATTAGAGGAATAGACAGAGTTCCATAGGAGGACAGAGAAAAAGATAAGGTGTATTTGACTGACAAAAGAGACAAATGGAGATGACCATACTAAAGGTGTATAGAACAATGAATGGTAGAGAAAGTAAATTTGGAGCTCCTGTTTACCCTTCTCAGAATACAAGAAGAAAGGCACATCCAATAAAATTAAAAGGCAATACACTTCAAGCTGATAAAAGGAAAAAATATTTAAATAAACAGTCTGACTTCCTTCCTAATTGCTCAAACGTCAGGAATGTTGCCTGCTTCACTATAGTGTCTCTTAAGATTTCACAGCCACATTCTCTACTGGTAGATTTTAATAATTTTCCTTCCTGGCATAGCATTCGGAGAATGGAAAATACTAAATATGTGCTACACAGTATTATCATCAATCCCACAAGGCACTGCTACCAAATACCAGTACCACAAGCTGTTTTGGGGGACCCACCTGCTATATTAGTGTGGTACATTATGGGATCAATACCTTGTATCAGTGTGTGATTCAATTAAAAACAGATCCTGATTCTCCACTGCCTTGCACCTTGTGTAATCAAACCCACGCTAAGTGTATATCAAACGTTCCCAAATCAGAATGGTTGTGTTTGACACTCACTTAGCACAGGTGTCACTGACTACACACTGGGAAGTCAGGACTATAGTATGCAAACTGCTTCATATGTGGTTATTGTTTCAAACCCTACATAAACATGAAGCACACATACTGTGTAGGACATGTAATTAACATTTGGTTAGAGATTCTGTAACTGAATTATTGCAGTTTTTTATCTTAAGGATAACCTGGTCTTAAAAACAAAAAACCAAATAAAAAACAAACAAACAAAGGGGAGTGGGTTAGGAATGCCAAAATAAACTGAAGAAAGCAAAGAAATCTAAGCATTGCAGTTATTATTCATCAGGCTCCCAGAAATGCATTATAATGTACTATATGCAGTAAGACTAAAAATTATTCCCCACTGAAATGGTATTCACACTGCTTCTGCTGTACTGAGGCGTACATTGTAATATAATCATAATAACTAAAGTAAGTTTCCCTTGGGGATTATACCTTTCTGTGATTTAATCCTTAAATTTGTTTTGCTTTCATCCCCAGGAGAAGAGAGATTTCAGTTATAAAGTATTCTTCCTAGGAATATCAGACACTGTACATGCATTCATAATCTGCACTTACACTTGCAAACCCCAGGCCAAAGGGTGAGCAGAATTGGAAGCACAAGTGTTATCATTTTGTCTGAAGAAACCAGGTTTGTTTTTCAAAAAAGAAAGGCAAGGCCAAGGGAGGAGTCCTGCTTATTCAGGAACGTTCCCCACACAACAGCAGAAATCAGTTTGCTTTTGAGAAAGGTCCTTCTAACCTTGATACAAAATATAAAGGAGTGTGGCAACTTGTTAGAGTGAAATTAGGACAGAGTGACCACAGTGCCACTACCTTGGCTTTCGTTTACCTGGAACACAAAGGTCAGTGAATGAGACGGTTCTGTGTGTTGTACCTCGGCCTAGGCCAATAGCTGGAAAGCAGACAGAAAACCCCTATGTTGTCTGTCTCTGATATATATGAGTGCTTGGAAAGAGAATGGAATCAGAATGGTAGCACTGTACGTTCACTTTGTACAAGTATAAAGGATGACACAAGCTGCAAGACAAGGGAGAATCAGGCCGAGTATTTAACACAACCTCTGTCCACTTTTTAATCAGAAAGTTAATCCTGATCTTCTCTCTTATGTTTACATAATAGCTCTGCGGAGCCCAAAGTGATTCGGATGTTTTCACATCTTTGTTCAAAGTTATTTCGATGGCATGTAGCACCCATGCAACTTTCAGCTGTGCTTCCCACTCACATCTGCACAAAGCCAGTGTTTTCCGGCACGACGATCACTGGGCTTCTGGGCTTCACAAAAATCTATTAACAACAAAGAGCCATTGTGACGACAACAGACTCTGACTTAAAATAAAACTCCAATGTTGAGCACTAAACAGCCCCAGCATTGCAGGAATTGCCGAGCGAACACCATACTGTAGCAGCAGTTTGGAAATAGCAGTTGAAGATGCCCAAAGGTCTAATAACAGTTACATCTGCTGACTAACGCTCTAACCCCATACGTAGTAATTGTTACCCCAAAGCAGGAGAAGGAAAGCAGCCAGTAGCATATTGATAACATAAGTGACTCACACCATGACCCTAATATTTGGTCAATTGATGGTTATTAATTAAACATGATAGCCCTTTAGCAGGTGATTTTCCTTGCTAACAACAAGAATAATCATCTTGTTAAATTGATCACTATCCTGTCACCAACACTGGTTTTTGCTGTTGGGATCCATGTTCACAGAAATTTTTCACACTACTGACACAGAATTTGTGTTCTTCAGTTAGAAAAAAGTGTGTACTATTCATTAAAGCCATTTTATTCTCAGTCCAGTGGCCATTTTTCTATGGGATGCACAACCCAAACAAAGAGGTGCAGCTAGAGGTGAAGGATGGCTTGCATGCATTGCTCTCCTTGTCACATACTAATTTCTAAAGATGAGGCTTCCAAACCACTGACAAACAGGACTGTGAATTAGGACTCAGCCCTTAGCAGCTTTTATTTCGGTTTCTAGAGGGAAAGTTCAGCTTTAGTAAAATCTTTAAGTGGAGCTGGAAGAATTACTAAGGCAAATACCCGCCCAGCATGCCAGCCTTCACCCAAGCCACCCCAAATGCTGTTTTGGAAAAGGTAGGCCCTGATAATTAGATTCTTTTAGCTGGCACTAGGCTGTAGCAGGGTGGCTTGCTGCTTATTGGTTAGAGAGGCCTGGGGCCAGCCAACCTTGATTACTAAGAAGCCACACCTGGGTATGCATCAGGTGATTTCCCTATAAAGAATAGCAGGAGGCAGCTGCAAAGGGGAGGGGGATGCTTGCTTGCTTAGGGAGAGCAGAGTAAGTAG
Source organism: Emys orbicularis (assembly GCF_028017835.1). Lineage (NCBI taxonomy): Eukaryota > Metazoa > Chordata > Testudines > Emydidae > Emys > Emys orbicularis. The sequence continues at coordinate 1,014,444 of NC_088705.1, read as the reverse complement.
GCTCCAGCAGAGTGTCTTAGACTTAGGCTATGTCTACACTACGCACCGTTTAGTGACACAGCTGTGCTGCGACAGACATGCTGCTAAAAGCTGCACAGTGTAGCCGCTCTTTGTCGGCAGGACAGAGTTCTCCTGCCAACAAAAAAATTTCACTCCCAACAAGTGGCGGTAGCTTTGTTGGCAGGAGAGCTCTCCTAGCGCTTTTCGTCAGTAAAACTTTTGTTGTTTGGGGGTGGGGGTGCTTTTTCACACCCCTGAACAACAAAAGTTTTACTGACAAAAGTCCTGTGTAGACAAAGCCTAAGACTCCAGGCCAGGAGTGGCCGACCAAAGCAGGAAAGTCCCAGGCAGGAAGGCCTGAATGTAGGAAGAGAAAAATTTGTTTTGTGTGGACTTTTATTGAACTTTAATTTGGCACTTGGAGTTTATTTTGATGTTAAAATATCTAGACTCCAAGGAGGGGTGTTTTTGGCCACAAAAAGCTTATAGGTGAAGTTTATTTAGCAGTCCAAGATGGAAAACGGAGGTGAGAGGCAGTTTGCAGGGTTCCCCTGAGGTCACCATGGAGCGCTGGAGGATAGCCACTCACTGACATACACCAATACACTTCTCTTCCAAAGGCTATTGGGCTGTGGATTGGTCTTCCACAGGAAGTGGTGGATGCCCTTATCCTTGAGACATGGAAAAAATAATCTGTGCAAAGAACTAGGAAATCTCAGGAACAGTCCTGAACGAGACCCTTGGGGCGTTGGTGAAGAAGGATTAGATGTACTTTGTATGCATCACTGCTTGTGATCCATAGTTGCAGTTGCATTCAACATGCAACACTCAGCACTGCATGCAGATGTGACATCCCTAGCAGGCATGCATATATATGGCTGTGCTCACTGTCTTGGGTGATGCTCTTTATTTGCAGAGGGGATAGCAGCAGCATCCACTGGACAAATATATTCTCTGTATTGGCTTTATAAAGGTCAATTGTTGTTCATTCTCAGTCATCAGAATCATTTATTGATTAGCAAAATATTCCCAGCTGCACTGAAAATGCTGCCAGAAAGGCAGCTGACATGCCTGACAGCTAGACTAGCCCAGGCAAAACCACACTTACATAATTTCCAAAACCAGGTCACAAAGGGATTTTCCCTTTTGCTTTTGGAAGAGTTCCTCCTCCAAGATACCAGCAGCAAGATCAGGCTAAGGGAACTCCCCAGGTGTCTTGGTCGCTCACAGAAACAACCTCTTGCTGCTCAGGTTCAACGCTGAGGCTGTGGCAGAAGTTTGTAAAGCCAGAGAGGGCACAGGATGAAAAAGGTTCCTAGCGGGTCTCTCTGTTTCACTTACCAGAAAGGGCTTGCTGGCATATTCTACTGGCCATGTGCTTTTGCTTCCCCATTCAGATGCGAGTCTAGAATTAAGTAAGATGGAGTGGGAGGAGGTTTTGTACATGAAAATACCCTGGCAGGAAGTCAGACTTAGTGCATAAAACATCCACTTGCTTCCCAGCCCTTGCTAGTAGGTTTTCAGTGCATTGCAGAGGAGATTAATATCAGCTTGGTTATCGCTGACTCCCACGGGACCTCCTCCAAAGCTTACGAAATGGGAGACACGTCTTTAAATCTCCATGGGACTTTGTTCTCTGGGCAATCAAGTCCCAGGACTCCAAGTCCACAAACTTGAGAGTTTGTGAGTGAGTGTCTATTCTATGGATGGCCCTCTAGCATTTCGCAGGCTTTATACCACGTGAAGTTGCATCCAGTGGTATTTCCTATTTTACCGTTGACAATCTCTGTCTTGTCTCCCCTCCAGTTATCAGACTTATGGTACTTTCAAGTGAAGAATGGGATCAGATTCTGAGAGAGAGAGAGAGACAGACAGACTGATGGTCTCTCATGGTTATTACAACACTGGAGCAGAGGATAGACACTGATTTGTTCCTGACACTCGGACAGGATGTTGGCTGCCGTATTATTTTCATGGAGTTATAAGATATAGAGTCTCGTGGAGCCTCTCTGCCAGTCACTCAGATGGAGGCTGTTTGCAATGACACCCAGTGGAGCTGTAGCTGACACTGATGTTGTCAAATGTTTGTCCAGATCAGTCCAAGGATTTGTTGCTCACAGGTTGTCATTCTGTGACCCTGTGTCACGGCCAGCTTTAACAGCATGGACATGGTGTCATGCTGAAGCAGCCTTTGTCAGACTGCACAATCTGCCTTAGGTGGTTTGGTGCAGTGGCCATGAAAGCACCACTGAATATGACAGGTAACCCCAAGCCATAGATCTGCGGTGGTAATTCTCTGAGTGGCCAGAAGACTGACAGGTCCCTGTCTACTCTGAGCTCCCACTCCTGATTCACTGTTTGATTTTTATTGCAGTCAGACATTGCCATCTCCGCCGGCTGAATCAGCAACCGTGTGAACAATTCAGCTCATGAGCCTCCTGCCTGTCTGTACCATCAGCCCCTGTGCCAAGAATCCAAGTGTGGCATTCCCCATTCACTGCTGCACTGATAGGAAAGCAAATGGCTTGGAGGCCACATCACACTAGAGACTCACTATGGACAGATACTGATGCTTCTTCCTGTTCCGATAAAGGGGCCCACCACCATATTTGTCTCCATTCTCTCTGTCATGCCAACTGTCTGCAGGACTAGGCACTAAGCTGTCAGGACCCAGACAGGTCCCTAACCTTTTATTTAAGGATGGCTGAAGCTTTTGGTTTCAGTGACACTTCTCAGGCTGTGATGTGGTTTATGTCCATTACAGTAATGAGATCTCAGTGCCATGGCCTGCAGTCAATTCCAGGGGCCTTAAATTCAGAGTGAAATCTATTAGCAGACAAAATACTTTTACTTTAGTAACAACCTCGGCTGATAGGACAGAAGCCGTCTTGTTGCCACCCACCCTGCATCACAGACACAGGCCACGTGGGCTACACATTCTCACACTCCACCCCTAACCCACCACATACGAAGCTCACAGGCCCAGGCCCAGCCCATGCTTCAGGTCTCCCACCCATTTTTAATGCCAGCAACATCTTGCCTCTTATCCCCATAGACTGACTCAGCCCTTTGCCATTCCAACTAGCCACTGCAGCCAAGAGACGACAACAGCTCACATCTTGTTCTCCAGCCACGTTTCCCGATTCACGATCCTGCTACAAGGCAGAAAAGTCAGACTACCTTATCACCTTCCCCGTACATCCTCCAGTGCATCATCAAGGATCTACAACCTATCCTGAAGGACGATCCCTCACTCTCACAGACCTTGGGACACAGGCCAGTCCTCACTTACAGACAGCCCCCCAACCTGAAGCAAATACTCACCAGCAACCACACACCACACAACAAAAACACCAACCCAGGACAAACCCTGCTACAAACCCCGGTGCCAACTTGATATATACCATCATGTGCCAGCAATGCCCCTCTGTCATGTACATTGGCCAAACCGGACAGTCTCTATGCAAAAGAATAAATGGACACAAATCGGACATCAGGAATCATAACATTCAAAAACCAGTAGGAGAACACTTCAATCTCTCTGGTCACTCAATAACAGACCTAAAAGTGGCAATTTTTCAACAAAAAAACTTCAAAAACAGACTCCAACGTGAAGCTACAGAACTGGAATTAATTTGCAAACTGGATACCATCCGATAAGGCCTGAATAAAGACTGGGAGTGGTTGGGTCATTACAAAACCTAAACTTAATTTCCCCAATACGAAAGCTTATGCCCAACTAAATGTGTTAGTCTCTAAGGTGCCACAAGGACGCCTCGTTGTTTTTCCCGTAACTGTAGTTCTTCCAGATGTTGTCAATGTGGCTCCTGCTGCAGGTGCACATAATAAAGTGAAATATTAATGCAGTACAAGAGATGAAGAAGGATTTCTTCTCAAAAATAGTTTTAGAAATTGAGCTCGAGGAGAGTAGCAGGTCAGACCCTGCCAGGTTCTGTCTCACTGCCCCAGGCGGGAAGAGGAAGCTGAGGGAGGGTCGCAGCTGCTCTGCCCTGTATGTCTTTACATGGAAGCACAAGGTACATGCGCAGCCCCAACAGATGCTGCTGTTCAAAAACTCCATTCTCCCAGGCATGAGGCACAGTAGCACCTGCAGTGGGGGTCACACTCGAAGAACAGCATCAGGTACACTGGTGAAGTATGAAAGGACCTTTATTTTCTCTCTCAGCTGCAACTAGCTACGCGAGTGCAAACAGCTCATGCACATGCTACAACAAGATTCAGATTCATTTATTTATTTACAGCTTGTTTTCTTCAATCACCACGTAGGCATGAGTTTTCAAAAAGATTTCAGCATGTGGAATGTTTGGAGGGACAATACCAAGTCATTTTTCAGCAAAAAGATGCACAGAAATGTGAGACCCAAGTCAGAATCTCAAATCAGGCTAATTTTAAATAATCTGTAACTCAGACGGCTTTGCAGAAAAATTCTCAACCTTTGGAGTAAGCCTGGCATGATGGAGTACCAGCACCAATTCTGCTAGTGCCTAACAGAATGGGTCCTACTCCACGCCTGGGGCTCCCAGATGCTATGATAATACATATGATAAATAATAATAGCCAAAGTTAAAGGGGGAGCTTAAAATCAGGCCTGTAATTGGGTCTGGTTACAACCACAACTTTGGAGGAAACTATTCTATTTCTATATTACGCTATGGAGCTTTTCTTCAGCTGTTGTACAGTGTGAAATGACTTCCACTATATTGCATTTGTCTGTACTGCAGCAGTGCGTAGGGGCACTACTCAAGAGTTGGTGCCTCCATTGTGCTAGAGGCTGTATAGGCACACTGTCAATAATACAGTTCCTGCCCCCAAATGCTACCCACTGTCTAGGTTAGGACAAGGTGAGACAACCAGGAGGGGAGGGAGGGAGGAGCAGGAGCAGGAAAGGGAAGGTGAACATGTGTTTGCACACTAAGCAGAGTTCTTGGTCAGCTCCTGCCTAAGCTTTGCCAGCTGGCAGCGATTTGCAGGGATCTGGGCCGAGCAGAATCTTAAAAAGGCCCTAACAAAGGTTAAGGTAGTGACTTTTTTCAGGGTGTTTCTCCCAGGCATAAGTGGTCACCTGGGAGAAAGCAAGAGGGTGCTTGTGGATGGATCAGAGCAGCAGACCTTTTGCCTGTGGCTGGGTGCTGGGCTACAACACAGAAGGGCTACCGGTTCAAGTATTTTGCTCGCTAAGTGTATCTGATTTTCTCCTGTGCACTCAGTAGCCCCCTCTGTCTCTGAATTTCTACCCCATTCATTTAGAAGATAGTGAAATAACTTTTAAAGGTGCTAATGATGTAATTATGAAACACACAAAAAAGTCTCAGCATTTCAAGACAAACTCAAACCAAGTGCTGCCAACATGCCACGCTCCTCACTTCCCCTTTGAAATAAAGGGTTTCATGCATTTCAAAGGGGGCTTTGTTTCACTTGTTTAGCACAAGATGCAAATATGTTGGCAGGTAAAGCTGAAGGGAAGATGCACTGCTTATGTGTGGGGAGCAAAAACACCCGACCAACCATGCAACCAAAAACTAAACTCCCGGGCAGTGGGAAGGGAATGATCCGAATTTCACCCACCTTGTTTGTTTCATTTTTAATTACAAGTATTTTTAAAAATTAAACCTCACTGAGACAAGGAGGAGCAAATGGGTTTCCTAACAGACCTCTCCCTGCAGTCAAGCAGGCAGAGCAAGAACCTCCCTGCACCTTGGAATGGAGACAGGTCAGCAGCACATCTCTCCATTCTGCTGTCTAAGGCTTTAAAGATCTTTGATTAGCTAGAGACAAAACAAAGACTTCAAACACCACACATGTAACTGAATGTCTTTAAAGGGCAGAAATGTCCTGGGGACTCAGGGGGAATGGGCTCAACAGGCGTTTCCATTCTCTTTACTCTCCTGACATTGATTTTTTTATTTTAGAAGGGAGAGGGGACAATTTGGAGGGCAGACCCCCATGTCAGATTGGCATGAGTAGGTCTAGCATATTGGCTGCTTCTCATGTGGCTGAGGATGCTGACATAGCTCCTGAGGACTTTGTGCCTTGTGTCATCTAATGAAAGTAACAGTAGCAACATGTTTCCTGCCTTCTGTTCTTCCACTTAGCACTTCACAATAGAACTCCCACTTTCATCTCCAAAGTACAGTGATGCTGGGGTTTTATATTTCAGGTGCTGTGTGGATCAAAGCCACCCTGGGGAGGATGTGTATTTGAACTGGCAGAAATTAATCAGTACCTTGGGTGTCAAAGCTCTGAGCTATCATTAGCTCAAAAAGCTCTTCTAATGCATGCCACCTTCACCTACTAAACCTGTCATCAGCAGAGATGCCAGCTATTTGCTAGGTATTACCTGATGAACATCACCAACTCTTCAGCCTTGACTACACTAGCATTTTTATTAGTTTCCAACCATTGCAGCTCTGAGCTGGCTCATAGAATATCTTGGTTAACATGCTGGTGGCTGGTCTGCACTGGCTCTCCCAGCTCGACGTAACATAAAAACCACTAGCATAGCTTTGTCATCACAACCTAGTATTTCTGCTAGTCACGACTCTCATGGATAGCCACAAAACTTCCAGTGATCTTTTCTAGACATAGACAACCTGCTTGTCCCAAGCACTATTACCTCCACCCTTGCCCAAAATAAAGTTAATTTCCTACTGAACCACATTTCAGACATGAGTGTGAAATGCATTTCCCCTGAGTGTTCACACAAACCAAATTTTGCTTGTACAAGCATCTGCGGGAAGGTGATACAAAAGAGGTGGGAACATGGCAAAGCAAAATTCCCTTTCTAATTACCGCAGCATTTGAGACTATTTTTTCCATTTGTCATCCAGTCCTCGTTGTAACTCAGCTTCAGCAGAGCTCTTTGGAGCGGGGCGTTCCAGCTGTGAGACACACACAGCAGTGTGATGGTGTGGGAATGCCCAATGATACAGCATAGCACATTCCTTTCAAACAGAAACGTGGCCTAGTGCAGGAATGTGTGTGCAGGTTTGCATAGGGTGTCCATCTACACTAAGGCAGAGCTAGTGTTTTACTCCCTGACCCTATGCCAGCCACTCCCACTGGGCTACATGAACCCATGTCTGAACCACCAGGGGAGGAACTTGACACAGGGAGGAGCCTATGACCGCTCTCTGGCTTGCCCATTGCTGTTTGGCTAACCAAGAACCAGGTATCTCAAAGCCTCATCAATATGCTGAAAACATGGAGCAAAAAAGAGTCACTCGTAGGGTTCAAAAGGGTTATTCTGAGTCTGTCTGAAGTGAGACTGGAAAGGGGTCGAGGCTTTTCATATTGAGCCCAATGTGCTAGCGGTTGTAGTTGACACTGGAGATCCTCTCTGTGCACTGCAGGTGCTTCACTTCACACCTTCAGTTTGCTGCAGCCTTTCCACAGGCTTTGCATGTCCTGGGCACAGAGGGTGGGATGTTGAGAGGGATGGAAGGAGAGAGGAACTTGATATTGCTTTGAAACGCTCCCAAGCCAAACACTTGAACACCAGTTTCATTCCCCTATGTGCCCCCAACACGCTGCAACGCCTCTGGCACGTGAACTACAGTCCTGTCAGGAGCTTCTCATCAGGCCCACACTAACCAACACTAGAATGTCCAGCTCTCATGGGCTTAGTGACACGTCCCTTGTGCTCCACAGGGCTAGCTGGTGGTATTGCCAGCCCCTGCAGGAACTGAGTGCACAGATTCTCCATGCATCAAGGGGAGCCTCTGGTTTGCTCCTTCCTGACAGACCCATTGCTGTGATGATAGATCTGACTAGGTCCTCATTATGAAATATGGAGCCATTTCAAACCCCCTGCTTCGTCTTTAATTTGTGCATTATAGCTGCTACAACTGCCCCATTTATCATAATAGAATCCCTTATTATTTATCTGTTCATACAAAAAATAAAATTATGAAAATGGATTTAAAGAGAAAAATAAGTTTAATGAGTAGAACTGTCTACATCCCTCTTTTCTGTGCCGGGAGGAACGGCTGAGATTCTGGCATGAGATGGGGAGCTCAATAGCTGCACTTCAATGCAGCTGCCAGCAGGAAGACACTCACAAACAGAACTGAACCTTAACACTAAACCATATTTTTTCCAGTCAAAAGCTTCCTGTGTATAATTCTGCTTGGCAGGTAAATGCTTCAAGTCAAATCCCTGTATCCATATCTAGTAACTAACACAGCCCACACAGAAGCTTCAATTTCTTATTCACATCCTCCCTGCAACATGTTCCCTCCCTCTGAGACTAACCCAAAGCAAAGGGGGAGCTGATCTCCTCCGGCAGAGAGAGCAGAGAGAGAGCAGCACTTGGCAGATGAGGGAGATGAAAAGTGGAGTTTCTTCTCTTTGCTTCTTTTTTTAAAATTTTACATGAATTTAGTGGATGCTGAAAGGTGCCAGCCTGGCAGCTCTGGATGCGGAAATATCCTCTTCACCCACAGGGCAAAGGATAGCCCAGGCGGAAACACTGAACGCTCCCTATGCTGTCCCTTCACCAGCGTGTCTCAGAGCCGAGCGAGAGGAGCATGCTTTCCAGGCCCATCCTATCTTGGGACGGTCTGCTGAGGCTACCAATCCATGGGCCAACTGTGGTTCTGAGTAAGATCACGGACCACCTACTGCCCTTAGAAAGAAGGGCAAGTTCTTTCAATGAAGATAGCTCATTCCCTATTATTTTTACAACCTCTGAGTCTAGACACAAATGAAATAGCCCTTAATGTAGTAGAAGGGAAAATAAAATAAAAGATGTTTGAGATTGTATCTTATCGAGAATAATGTGTGCCTGGCTGACCTGCCTCTGTGTATATCCTTTCCCCATCAGTGCATTAAAAGACATCCAGAGAGCAAAAAATGGTTGATAATTTATTATTGTACAAGTCCTCATGAGCTATAGACCATAATCTTTGTATCTCTTCTTTTTCACAGCGTGTTAGAAAAATCCTTTTTGAGTGGGGAAACCAGGAATGGAAAATTCTAACTTCCCTTTTGTCATTTTAAAAAAAACCAATAACCCCTACTTGATCTGATTTTTCTTTCATAGGTCTCTCCCTGGCTTGCAGTTTTAGCCTCTGCTGACCTTGCAATGGTTTTGTAATGTGTACACTTGTCCTAACAGGGGATGGCTGTGACCCCCAAACCCACTTTATGTACGAGCTAAGGGCATATTAGAACCTAACCATATTGAGGTGAAAGGTTAACGCATCAGTTCACTTTACCCAAGCCCTGTAAACCAGAGTTTCTACAGGTGACTAAAATATCTCTCACCATCTCTTCATCCTGACGTGTAACCTCAATCCTACTCTGAAACCATGATGATAATTATAACTGGAACATTAAAATCAATACCCGTTCAATGGGATAATACAAATGTCCCAAACAAACCCCTGATGGTGACACCACAAAAGGACTTCCAGCCTTCAACCTAGCCTGGCAACAATGTTCCACGATGAACTGTATCAGAACATCACATGGCAGATGCTGTCATCTTTTACACCTCTGGGAGATGAGCGGCAATGCACAATGTGACGATGGACCCCAGCAGCAAACTATGGACCACACTGTAAATCAGCACATCCTTCTATCATTGCTGGCGGCATGTCAGACTTCCGAAGCTACTCTCTGGCTCACTAATCTGGTTTTGGGTATTAAAACATTGCTAAGCACCTATCTTGCCATACAAAAGAAGAAGAAGAAGGAAGAGAACCTCAATCCGACCCTAAACTGTTTCTGAGGATATGTCTACACTAGAGCAGCTACAACAGTACAGCTATGGTGCTGCAGCTGGAGTGCTATAGGTAGATGCTTCCTACATCAATGGAAGGGCTTTTTCCATCAGTAGAGGTTGTCGACCTAGTTGCGTCTACCTTGGGAGTTAGGTCACCTAACTATGTCGCACAGGGCACAACATTTTTCCCAGCACTGAGCAATTGAGCTAGGTTGAGCTAAGTTTTAGGTGTAGACCAGGCCTCAGTCGTTTTAGAAAATTGGGTAAAGAATTCAGATTCAGTGCTTAAAGGGAACTTCAGTTACTAACAGAACTGCTGCTTGGCAGGATGAGGCCAGCTACAAATCTGTGCCGATGTGCATTTATTTACTGGTAGATAATTTGTGACTATTGCTGTTTATTTCTTGGATTTATAGGGTTATGTCCTGGAGTATCCAGGGTAAATGGGGACATTCCTATAAGCAGACATTTTTGGAGACAATATGATCATGAGGACAATTTGTTTCCAGAGAAAATGCACTGGGATTTTCACAAAATGCTCTGGGAATCAGACACTGCTCATTCCCCAAATGTATTCAGAAGAGAAGCAAACAGTTCTCCCTGCAATTAAAGGCTGCCTGAGTTTTCACCTGTAGATACGCAGATAAACTTATATCATCCTCTTCCAGGTTTCTATGGGCTGGCATGTCAGCAATGGCTATACTGATTTAGTGCAATAGCTCCAAATGGAATAAAACACAGAGAGCGTCATTTGAATTTTACCCAGGCTTGTCACACAAATCTCAGAAACTGCTGTCTTGCATGAAAACTTCCTCTTGCTACTTCTGAGAATTTCAGGTTTATAGCATGACAAGTAGAACGTATGAAATGAAGACTGTTAACATGGAACACAGAGGCAGCACATATAGCATATTAGATGGACAACAGCTCTGATATTAACAAATTACTATAGTTTATTAAACAGAATTTGCTCATTTTTAATACAGTATGATGAATTTGATATTGTATTTAAAAAGTGAAGACAGTTGGTTTTCCCTGATGTACATATTTAATAAGGGAGGTTACCATATTTTAAGTGCTATAATATTTTACTTGCATAATATCACTCACACTGTTGGTGCTGCATAGTGCATAAGCAGGCATCTAGTATTTACCCAGATACCACAAAGAGGGTCCCATTAAGAAGAATTTTACCATTGACTTCAATAAGGCCAGGATTTCACCCTCTATCCCTTGTTAAGGAGAGAACCCCTGATTCCACAATTCTCACCTCATTCTAACTAGATATGGGGTTTAGTTCGACACTAGCTGTGCACGTTTGAATCAGCTCAACAAAAGGGCACTTGCTAGTTCTTTAAGAGATGTGTGAATGATTCATAGCATAATTTAGCTAATTAATTTTATTTCTTTTTCTATTTGTGGAATATGGGCAAAGAGATTGTGATTTTCTCCTATTTGTTTTTTACTTCAAGATATTTTATTATTTTCTGTGAATTGCATTTACTCTTTGATTTGCTAACCGAAATTCAAGCTCTGGTACTTAATTGTGTTTGATCACATAAGTTACATGGTATTATTTCTGTTCACTGATTGAATGAGAGTAACTCATAATCAGTCTCCAGGTTCAAATGCTCCCAGAAAATCTATGTTAAATTTGGTTTCTGTGAGTATTCAGTCTGAGAGCCTAACATTTGCTTTCTGTGAGAATTCCTACTAATAAAACTCAGTTGCATGAGGGCAAAAAGGGATTTTGGTTTGTTAAATATACATTTAACCCAATTTTGCCTTATTACCAGCTTGCTGACATAAGAAGTAGATTTGGTGAAGCCTTAGGGCTGTTGTAGGGTATGTTTCCTCATGCATCCCAGCATGGAGCTGAAGCCTGAGGTAAGTATTTTGTGTAAGCCTGACTCCTGTTCTTTCCCGAGGACAGGCAGCACCATGTTACTATAGACGGATATTTTCAAAGGTACAGTGGGAGCTAGTGCCCAGCTCTTATCGACTTTCAATATGGGTTGGGCAACTACCTGCCCTTGTTTAGCAGATGGTAATGAATGTACAGAGGAATTGCTGTGATGTGATGAGGGGAGCAAGGGGAAAGTGGCAAATCCAAAAGCAACAATGAAGAGTTTGGCTTCACTGCAAAGTTAATTAGATTGTTGCCCCAACTAGAGTTCTGTCCACACACAAAAGCCCATCACTTGAGCGCGGTGGTGCTTTGAACTCAAGTTGGGTGGCCAATCAAAGGGTGTAGGCTAAAGCTCAAGTTAACACAATTCATCAGCTGCAGATGTGACCCACCATAGCATGGACACAGGTGAGCATGACTAAAGTGCTGCTTGCCCTCCAGTGCCTTCCCACAATTCCCCCATGTGCCAGGAAGGAGAGACAAGTTCTCCTACAATTCACTGGGAAAGAATCACGGAGTGGCTCATCTTATTGCAGCACAAAAAACAGGATGTGCAGCGTCCGCTCTCATTCAAGCTAGGCTAACTCAAGAGAAATCATTTGAATGTAGATAAGTCAAGTTAACACTGCAGTGAAGATATACCCTCGAGGAAATAGCGCTTGTTCTTGTGCCCATAAATCCCCTGGGCCCACCCAAAGAATCCCATCTCTTGGAACAACGGTGCAGTTTCCCATTTAGGCTCTGCTGTACGCCTAGCCTAGCCTAGTCTATAGCGTACAGGCTGCTCATCTGGGAAGTGTCAACAACACTTCTGTGATAAATATGATACAAGAGATGGGCTTGATTCTGCTCTCACTAACACCAGTGTGAAGCCAGAGGAACCCTACTGACATCAGTGGTATTACAATGGTGTAAACGTGGTGTTAGTGAGAGCAGACTCAGTGCCAAGTGGTATGAGATGGCATCATCAAACTCAGACAACTCTCTCTCTAGTGTGAATGTACACACCCACACACCTACTTTTTCTTTTATCAAAGGTTAATCTGCTTTTGGCAAAAGATACATGGTATTAACTGGAAAATGCCGCTGCCATTACGAACACTTGCTAGACCATCTCAAGGACTGTCCCAGCTAATGCATGCTGCAGTAATCCTGGGAATCCCTTTTCTTTGCTTTCCAAAGGCAGATTTGTCTGCACCTGGATGAGGGACTGTTCTGGCCGCCTAATTAATCCACGTTGCATTGGAACATAATCACCGTTACCGTATAAAATACGTTTGAAATTAACAAACTGGGAAGGTAAGGCAAGAAAACGTAAATATCCCCATTAAATCGTACATACGTACACAAAACTTTACATAACATAAGCAGCAGCTGGAAAGACGCCCACAGACCTAATTGCATTTCTGTGCAGAGAGAACTTACACTCTCTGATCTCTGCTTTCCCCATTCATGTTAGTAATTACATGGAGCGAAGCGGCTAACGCACTTGTAATTAAATCCAACAGAACCAACAATGAAGCATTTGTAGGTGCCTTTATACAAAAGAATCAAAGCGGGAAGCAAGATGAACTAGGATGTGAGGATGATCACAGCTGAATAAAACCATTGGGCCTGGGGAAAGCCTGTGCATTGCTGCCAGTGGCCAGTTCCAGTGTCCCTGGTACCAAGCATGTCTATGGAGAGTAGGGTGACCAGATGAGAGGAAGAAAATATTGGGACACGGGGCGGGGGGGGGGGGGGAAGGACCCCCCCCCAAAAAAAAAAAAGCCGAGTGCTGCTGGCAGAGCAAAAAAACCCACAAAACTGCCGGCGGAGCGAAATATCAGGACAAATTGGTCAGGACGCGGGACAAACAGCTGAAAATCGGGACGGTCCCGATTTTATCGGGACGTCTGGTCACCCTAATGGAGAGGGAGGGTGTGAGTTACCCTTCCATTTTGAGATACGCTGCAGAACATTTTTCACCCTCTCGCTGGATTTCCTGTGAAACTGAGAGCTGTTTTTGGCGGGCAGGGAGCTCTCATCCTGCCTGTGAAAATTCACGGAGTGGAAATCAGAAGCTTGGCACGATCCAGTCTGCAGCATCTATCCATTTCGTTTGGCACTTTATTGGCAAAGGCTGCGACATTTATTTCAGTTGGGTGGGCGGAGCTGTTATGCAAACTCCAGTTCTCATTTGAATGATGAATATTCATGACTCACGCAATCTGCACTAGCCAGACTCTGTCGCCCTCTCTTTCTCTTACTTACTCCCCAAGTAGTAACGACGCGAGACACTGTAATTAACGAATAAATACTCATCTAGTGTTGATTTTGCAAGGTCTGTGCAGAAGCGGGAGGCTCAGCATTTATCAAGCAGGCATAAGGCAGGTTTGGTGACACAGGTGTTAACACCACTCAAAGAGAGACTAGAAAGCAGGGCTGCTGAATCAGGAAGTGACATCTTCCTCCCTGAGCCAGCGCCCCAGCATCAGGGCAGGGGGAGCCAGGCTGCTGGAAGGGCTGCCATTTGGGTGACTCAGAAAAGGTCTTTAAGTTTTTTTATGGCCCTCATCAACCTAGTATCTGAGCACCTGGCAAGTAGTTATGGCGCCCTGATGAGACAGGGAAGGTCCTAACCCTCTCATGCTGATGAGGCCACAAAGGCTTTTTTTGCAAGACTAGAACCATTATCCCTGGATCAGACATTCTGCTCTTCCTGACCTAAATGTATTGGCAATGGTGCTGTGCACGGTTAAACAGCTACTGGGTTTCACTGAGGCAGTGGATGCATTTCAGTGGTGGATGATGAAGTGATCCCTGTGTTCAGTCTGTGGGTCAGTTTGTTAAGTTTGTAAAATGGTCTGAGATTCTTCTGGATGAAAAGTGTTGAATAAACGTAAGTTACAGATGGGAGGCCCACCTATTCCGCATGGGAGCCTACACCATACCGGCACGTGCTCCACATCATTTGGCTCAGTATATTTCACTTAACGTTTAGTTTGGACTTTAGATTTCAAACTCCAAATTACATCTATAGCAAAGGGGAGCAGGTATCCCACAGGGCACCGTTCTGATGAAACCCAGCAGGACAGCTTGTGCATTATGTAACCACACAAAGCCCTGTACACAGTGTGGGTGGTGTGTGTATCTACTGCAAGGTTATGTACTTTATACTCACACACACGGCAAATCCACCTGCCTAGTGATACAGACATTCTGAATTGCATCCCATGTCTACAGATTTGCTTAGAGAAGCAGAACAGAAGGAACGCACCAGGAAAGAGAGCCTGGATAGTATTTTATCAAAATAGTAACATTAAGATTTATGATTAAATCTGAGCTGCAATTAACCCATTAATGTTTCCCGGCTGATGCTCTCAGTTCAACTGCCCTGGATGGCTGCAGGCACTGGGCTCGGGCAGGCACAGTACTGGCTGAGAAGGGGCATTCTCTGGCTCGATGGCACTCAGCCAGTTTGCCAGGGAATGCCATCCACCCTTATCACGCTGCTGCTCTCTGGCACACTGCTCAAACCCACAGAGATGTAAACACTCCTCATTTACAAATATGCAAATTTGTTTCTTTTCTGATATGCAAATAGGGAAATTACAAACAGCTAATTAGGGTCAAAAGAGCTATTCATACCAATTAGTGAAACTGATACCCTTTTATTTTGAATAGTCATGCCCTCTCTGCTCTCAGCTCCTGAGATAGTTCAATAAAGCTGCTTAGGCTGACAGCTTTCATTTCAATGGAACAATAATTCAGTAGCATTCAACTGCCTGGTTTTTTACGCAATGTAAGTAGTGGCTTCAGGTGAATATTTGAAACTAGCAAGAAGAGAGATCCTGAGTTTTTAGAGGAGCTGTTCATTGGAGAGAATATTCATCAGAATGTCAGGGAAAAGAACATCGTATTTTAACAGAAATAGCTGGTGCGAAGGATGAGAGAGTCCCCATAGCTGATCAGGCTCAGGGAAACTGCAGACAGAGAGTCACTGATACCTCGGTACTATGAGGCTTGGAACCCTATACACCCAGTGAGAGCTGCAGTAATACCTGCACTAGAAAAAAGGACTTCACAGAGACCAGCTTCCTTTACAGGTTTAGTGATTTGTTCAGCTCAAGCTCCTTTCTCCCACATATATAACTGGCAGTTCAATTTTAAAGGGAGAAAGTGTATATAAGATGGAACAGCCTCAGGGCATTTTACCTGGTGCATTAAAAAGATCCAGGGAGCGTATTTATTGTGCTATTCAATAAAAAACCATAGTGAGAAATATGAGCACAGCTGCCAGTCATGTCACACACACAGCACAAGCATCTTCTTAGACACAAATGCCCTCACTAGCTGGTCACTGAAGGGCTATTTACCTACATGTCATTGGTAGTGTGGAGAAGATGTGTTGGGTCAGTCTGCTAGAGCAGCCCAACTCCCTGAGTCCATGTGACCAATAGGAGACCCTAGAAACCATTCGGGGGCCAGAGCAAAGGACGCTCTTGCCAGCCCTGTGCCTAGCGCGTCCTCTGTGCACAGTCTGCATCTCATGGCAGAGCTGGGAGACTAGGCAGCTCTTGCTGCAACATGGCATTTGGTGAGTGTAGCTCAGACTCAGAGAGCCCCCGATAAAAGAGATGGTTTCCTCTCTGCCATGAGAAGAGTAATTTCTAGGGAATGTCGCCCTTCAGTGCTTGCTTTCATAGTAATTTGCTTCACTGGCTCCTATGTTCTGAATCACACATGCTGCAATATTCAAATTCATGTGGCCCAGACAAATGTTTTTTAAAAAACATCTGTAGGAACTTTAATGAGTGCCACTCACATCACACAATCCCTCACACGTTACGGGGCTAATTGGCCTACAATGCTAAGAGGACGCATCGGAGCAGGAACGGAAAAGCAACATGCAGAGGCAGCAATTAGCAGTATTTCAAAAACTACATTTAGAAAACATCTGCTTAGTTGACAAAACATGACCCTGGATTACCTGTGGGTATGGGCTTCTCCAGCTTTACTGAGTAATAAACACATTTCATTATGGTTTGCCTTTAAGATACTGTAAAAATCTCTTTGAACCCTCACCTCAGCTATTGCAGGATAAAAGCTCTCCGTGCACAGCGTATTTGCTCAATGAGCTCTTCTCCACTCAGGTAGCGGCCTCGGCTTCCTCCTTTCCCCCACTGGAAGTAGCTATTTAATAACTACACATGTTTTTGTGTTGCTACATTAGTTTCAAACCCGTAGGCAATGCCCTTGTGGAATCTGCATGCCAGCCAAAGCCCATGGGAATGATCCCTTACCCAGCCTACCCCGTTTCCCCCTTTCCAGCCCTGGAGACCCCAAAATGCACTTACCCCCCTTTGCATCGAGGTGGCTGGATGGGCCTCTCACTTGGCTCTCAGCAGGGGACAGCATGAGCCATTCCCGCCCCATGACTGTGACAAAGCCTGTCATCAGAGCACGCTATGGCCTCACTTCTCCACCCTGTGCGACCTGAGGGGGGCCTGCAGGGGCACAGCTGCAGCTCGCTCAGGGACCTTATATCAGTCGAGGATGAACTCTGCTCTGCCACACCCCCTCCGCTCCCGGTCCTGGCCATGCCCCGCTGCTGGTGGGGTGGGGGCAGCACTCAAAGGTGCTGGGGAAGACGATCTCTGCACTGTGCTATGCTGGAAATGGCATCTGGCATTTATGACTCAGGTTCACAGTCTCTGATGTGGGGCTGCTTTTAGAAGAGCAGATGACAAGTGCAACCAGAAAGGTGTGTGCTCACATGGGCCTGGCAGGGAATGTGCAGCCCTTTCTTGCCAATGCAGCCCTTGCCCCCCCCCCCCACTCCATTAGCACCTCAGAGCGAGGCTACTATGATGCGCTCTCTATGGCCTGCCTTTTCGGGAGGGTGGCAGCTCCAGGATTATCTAGGGGGAGACCTTGTGGTTCTGTGACATGACTGGGCTGAATGTCACTTGGTTTAAGAGGCTGTTAATTGGAAAGTTGATGCAAGAGCCTATTGCATGAAAAACATTTAGATTCTCTAATGGTGAGTCTCTCTGTGGTGGAAGGATGGTCTAGCCTGCAAGGGCACTAGACTGGCCCTCAGGGACCACAGTTCAATTCCCAGCCACTGATTTCCTTGGTGACCTTGTCACGTCACTTATCTATCCTGTGCCTCAGTTCCCCATCTGTAAAATGGACACGATGCCTCCCTACTGCACGAGGGTGCTGTGAGCCTCAATGATTGATTGTGAGGTACTCAGATACCATGGCAACGAGGGACATACAAGTACAAGCTGGCTAGATAGAATGTTTGGAAGGTTCCTGGCACACTGGGTCAGCACCAGAGACCAAAAAATAGCTTGTAAAAGGAACTGAAAATAGTAAAGAAATAAATTGCTTTTGTATTTTTTTAAATAAACTTGTGCATGAACATAGTGCTTGTGAAAGGGAGACCGAGGCAGATTGCTTGTGTGTACCCTGCCAGCTCTGTGAGCTCCCCACAGCTCTGCTAACCCAGCGCGCACGACTTCAACAGAGTTCTGGGCAGGCCGGGGAGCTACATGATCAAAGCTCTGCCCCTTGGGACAATTTGCCTGGCAAGTCTCTGGACAAAGAAGAAGAAAGAGGAGGTCAAGTACACTGACCGGATTTGAACCCATGTCGCCAAAGACAAAACGTCCGGCCAGTGACTCACTGTCCCACTTTGCCTCTAAGAAGAGTTTGTTTTCTCTTGCTGTAGACTCATGCTATCCAGAGTTGACATACTCGTGTTAGCTCTCATTGAGCTAACACCACTAAAAATAGAATGGAACCGCCCCAGCGCAAGCAGCAGGAAGGGCTAACCATTCTGTCAGAGACCAGAGACGTGTACTTGGGGCGGCTAGCTGCTTGTACTGCCGCTGCCGCATTCTATTTTTAGTGTGCTAGCTTGAGGAGAGCTTGTATGTCTCCTTGAGTTGGGAATCACATCCCCAGCTCCCGGTGTAGACAAAGCCAGAGTCGCAGCACTAATTTCCTTGGCTATTACACAGAAGTCAGGCTGCTACAAGCACTAATTTGGCCTCTTGCCATATCAGGGTGTGAAAGCTGGATTGAAATAAGCAGCAGGTAAATCAAGTGCGGGAGTTGTAGGGTAAATACAAATACTGCCCGTGTAAAAAGTAAAGATGTGAAGTGTTGGTGGGATTACAGACAACGTGATTATGATCTCAGAATTCCAAGGAATTCCAAGAATTCCAAACTGTGTTATCCCAGAGCTGGCTTGGTTTGGAAGATGATGTTAAGGTGATGGGAGGATGTTTTCTATCCTTTCCTTGCCAAAACAGATATTGTAAACTGGAAGCTCGGTCATTTTCACTCCAACAAGCTGTCATTTATTACAAAATTTTAGTGATGAGGAATGACCATTTATTCCTTCAATTTCTGCTTCCCCAAACTTCTCCTCCTCTATTCCTTAACTGAGTCCAGCTGAATGTGCTGCAAACTTTCCTGTTCTTAAGCGTCTCCATCCAAGTGAAGGTTAGAGCTGAGCAAATAGTGGAAAAATATTTGGCCACTACTCACTTGAATTTAAAAGTAAATTTCAGTGGGACTGCATCTGCAATTCTCTCTGTTGCATTTGCTTTCTGTAAACATTTGAATGTCAAGCTTTGCAAGTACGACTTCTAACAAATTTAAATATGAATGCATGAATATGTGAATTCACTCAAAATATCATCATTGAGTTCTGATTTGTATATCTGACTAATATTTGGGATTTGCATTTCAAACTATACCTCATACTCAGAAAGAGATTGACCACGTGGAGAGTTCTGAACAGAGCAAAAGGAAATGGATCAGAGGCTGGAAGGAAGGATGCAAATACTAAATCTGTGTTCTTGGCTAGGGGACGACAAAGGGGAGACATGACAACAGCTTGCAAATATTTGAAGGGTGCAAAACTTCCAGGAAGCCAAGGAATGAGTTAGGGAATTAAAACGGAGAGAAGTGAAGGAAAGAAATGACAAATTTAGTCTCAATAGCAGGGAAACCACCCTGGCAGTGAGATGTAACAGGTGCTGGAATCATCTCCCAAGGGAAGAGCTGGACTCACCAGGGTTCAGACATTTAAAACTAGACTCAGCAAACCACTGGTAAATGCTCACCAGATAACAGTCCTGCTGGCCCTTGGTGGACCCTATAGTAACAGTAACACAAGACCACTCAGGTAAGGGCTCCCCATTCGCAAGGCTTTTCTGGAACTTGTGGGTGCTCAGCACCTCTGAATATCAGGCCCTATGACTCTGTCTTTCCTGAGGCCTTGCTGGCCTGGGTCTCTCCTGTCTGCACTGCCAATAGTACTGGAGCATGCAGCAAATGAGACAATCTGGGCTTTAGGCCTCCTGCAGCTTGCAATACTTTTAAACTTCAGGTTTATTGAGACGATGTTGCTGGTGTTGAAAAAGAGGGAATGTAAGTCTAAGGGTACGTCTTCACTTACATCCGGGTCCGGATGTAAGCAATCGGTTTTCTGAGTTCGATTTATCGCGTCTGGTTAAGACGCGATAAATCGATCCCGGATCGATCCCGGAAGTGCCCCGGATCGATCCCGGAAGTGCTCGCCTTCGACGCTGGTACTCCAGCTCGGCGAGCGGAGTACGCAGCATCGACGGGGGAGCCTTCCTGCCGCGTCTGGACCGCGGTAACTTCGGACTAAGGTACTTCGAATTCAGCTACGTTATTAACGTAGCTGAATTTGCGTACCTTAGTCCGAAGTGGGGGGGTTAGTGTAGACCAGCCCTAAGGACAGAGGAGAGCTCTGCCCTGGGCAGCATGAAAACAAGGGAGAGCAGGTCTTTCTCCAGAGTGCACCTGCCCTGCCCCTCGCAGGAGACACATGAAAGGGAGACTGGGAAATCAGCTCCACAACAGCAGAGCCCACTGGACCCCCCTGCTCAGTGGAGATAAATTTAATTAAGGGGAAGGGGACAGAAAAACCTGCAAGAGACTGATTCTGGCAGGGAACGAAGCCCTTCATTTCCTGACAAACAGCAAATGCTAATCCAGAAATTTCCCCCCTGAAGCCCCGTCTTTATTTCCACGTGTCAGAGGGAAAAGGAACATGTTTCAGAGCTGAAATCAACAGCAGCCAACGCTGGCACCACTGTCACGGTCACATGGTGTACCAGGGACTGTCAGGAAACCGAAAAAGGAGTGACATCATTGTGTAGAAACCAAACGGGGGAGGGAAAAACAGCCATGTGGAAACCCAGTCTCTGGAACAGGGGATAGAAAGGAAATAAACTGACATGGCTGTCCATTTCTGCCACAGGGGAAAGAGGCTGCAGCCCCCCTCAACACCAGAGAAGCTTTAGGAATGGGGCGCCATGATTCTGGTGCCAGTGGTTTCAGGGTCAGAAGAGAGTAAGCAAAATAAAAACAAAAAACACCCCAAAGAAATTAATTAAACTTGGGTCAATCAGGTGTGTTAAGAATGTGCAGTATTATTGTTATAATAAAAATTCACAGTGCTCCCCCAAACCCGGGACCACACATTGTTGGGAGTGATGAGATCTATACAGTGTGAGAAACTGAAATATCAACATGGAGAACTATGGAGACCTGGGACTTTTCAGTGCTCAGAGGCTATGGGGAGGAGCCCCATGGAAATGCCTATAAATTAATTCAATTACAGATGTGAAGCCATCAGTCAGGGAGGCGTCATCACCCCACCATTTTTCCTGGCTCGTAACTCAAAAAGTAAACGAGGCATCTGAGCCCAGTTTGGGAATAATAATTCCTAAATCAAAGATAAATATGTCAGGGCTGCATAAACAGAAATGAGAGTGTGGCCCTATAAATAAGGCGTTAATATTTGTGTGAGTCTGGAGAAGCTCCGGCCTTTTACCCAACCCAGCTATTAGGGACTTGGATGCCTATGATCACAGCTCTCTGGACTCCCAAGTGCCCAGTGGCCATGCTCACTGAACCAGTGGTCAGTACTTTCTAGATGTGGCTATCCTGAGTCCACGGCTCCATCTAGACAGTCTCACATGTGTAGTTAATGAGCAGTTACTCCATCTGCATCGGGGTTCTGAGCAGTCCCTAGGATTAAATGACAGATGTGTGATCTGCTTTTCCTTCTCTCCTCATGCAGCACTTCATTGTGCATTATCTTAATCTCGGTTCCTTCTCCATGGACCTAAATTGATACTGTACAAAGAATTTTCAGAGCTTCCCTAACAACTCCTATGCCACCCCTCCCTGCCCCGGCACAGGGGCAGGGAGGGGGGTTTCCTACAGCTGGCGATATGTAGCTGTGAGGCACACAAAGGCTGGAGCCTCAGGAATTGGCCCACCACCTCTACGCTTCCGATGGATAGAACAGCAAACACTCAGCTGTCATCTGCCTAATTGCTAAGCAGCGTAGCTCTCGTTGCTTCTGGAGAGGAGAGGTATATGCTTCCTTTTGTACAAATCAAAGAGAATGTTATAGCAGAGGTGTTAATAGCTGATACCACATAGAAAAATTCAGCACATTTAATATTGCCAAACTGATTAAGAGTTGGTTTGCCAGGAATAGAGGTGAAGTAATGAAACACGAGATGACACGGTTACCACTGAGTAAGACATTCTCGTTGCCTGATCACAGGCTAAAAGCATAGGAGACTGAGACATCCACCAGGCTGGAAGCCAGACTTATTTCATCCACAAAGTTTGCAATGAAAATTCTAATGAAGTAATCTTGAGACCCTGCAAAGGTCTTATGTGGAATCCATTGTAGGAAGTCCTTCCACCAAGGACAGGTCTACACTACCGCTTAAATCGATCTAACTTACGTCGCTCAGGGGTGTGAAAAAGATACCCTCCCGAGCAACGCAAGTTACAATGACCTACGTGCTGTTCATACCGGTGCTACGTTGGCAGGAGATGCTCTTCTGCTCACACAGCTTCCGCCTCTCACAGAGGTGGAGTAATTATGCCGACAGGAGAGTGCGCTCCCGTCGGCATAGAGCATCATCACAAGACAGGCTACAGCATCGGAGCTGCACTGATGTAGCACTTCTAGTGTAGACCTGCCCCAAGATTCACAACTTTGGGGTGGGAGGGAGGCCCAACTGCTATAGGACTCTTTCCCTCCTCTCCTTGCTGTCTGTCTTTCCTCTGACTCCTTTGTGGGACCCCACTTCTCAGTCTCAGCCTTAGCTCATGCTCACACCCCTGCCCCTTAGAAGGAGGGGACAGATATAGAATGAACACGCTACTTCTCTCAGATGCAGAGTGTCCACATCTTAAAACTCACAACTTCATGGCAGACTGTGTTTCTTCTCTTTTGAGCTCTTGGCAGAGCTGGGAACAGAATCCAAGTCTCGAGTCCCAGCCCAGGGACCTATCCACTAACTCATGCTGCCTCTTCGGGACACAGTACTGCCATCTCTGTTCCCTGCTGTAGCATAACCTAGCACAGCCCTAACCCTCTGCCAGCCCTGTAGTGGAGTCCAGCCCAGGCCCCAGCCCAAGCCCACAGCAAGGGTGTGCTATCCCTCTCTGTGTGAAGTTGCCTGGGTTATAATTTGGTAGAAAAGCACACCTGGGAAGAAGAGGTGATAGATATAATCAGATATTTTCTGTCTTCAGCTGCCACCCATGTGCACACCTTCCCCACAAGCTGTGGAGTGAATCTGCTAACAATTCTATTAATAACAGGCAGAGTGTAAGTAGGTGAACTGGAGGAACTTGTGAGAAAGCAAAACCCAAAAGCTAGATCAGTCGCTATGATCAAAGCACACAGATAATGATCTTGGCCCGCAGACAGATCCCACCTCCCATCGGCCCATCTCCAGGCACATCCAGGATGGTGTAGCTAGGCACATTACATACATACATACAGACAGATATGCACACACACATACATATATATATATATATAAAAACAGCAACTGCAAAGAGCCACTGATGACCCTGGGAAACTTTGGATGGCAGAGCTTTCTTTGGAGCGATTGTCTGCATTTCTCTTCCTTCTAAAACCCCGTGCAATTGCCTGAAATTCAGATCTTTTGTTCCTCAAGGGCTCATGTCTCCCTGCTGCTTAGCCCGCATCTGAAGTCACAGTCTATTTATGGCATCACAGTTAGCTGCTACAGAGGTGACTGTGACATCACACACAGCATTCTGGCTTCAGTCAGGGTGGCAGCAGCAGGAGTAGGTGATTAGTGTTAAGAAAGATTCAGCTTATTTGCAGACAAATCTCCAGGGCGATGAACGCAGAGAAATATAGGAAACGGGACAGAGGCAGGACTAGGGTGTTCTGAGTTTCCCAGGCAGTGTTATCTGTTCTCTTGGGTCCTTCCACTGCTGAGGCAAAATCCTGATTTTCTTGTCTTTGAAGCAAGGAACAAGGGATCAGACTCTAAAGTTCTGGCTCGTTATTAACTGTCTGTGTCACTCAAAGGCAACTTTCACAGAGGCCCAACTGTTCACAAGCATCTGCATATCGGCAGCCAGGACTGCAGCCAGTGAGGGAGGAGACAGAGTGGGAGGCTCCCAAACAGGCCCTTATGAATACAAATGCATTGTTATAGGGGTCACTGCAGCCACAGGGAGATGGGGCCACAGGCTCAATACCATAGCAGTTGCCGGGAAATGTAGCCAGAGGGGCAGGAGGGACATGGCCACAGGTCCACAAGGGGTAGCACTGGGGTATTTTGTCCAGCAGGGTTTCAGGTGGCTTGTGCTCCTTGTGCATTTCTGAAACACCCCCACACACTCTGCCTGCCCATTCCCAAGTCCGCTCTGAATTTGGGGGCAGAACCCAAAGGTGTCCTCTGAAAAAGAAGTATGACTCAATAATGCTTAGGAACAGTCGGAATTAATATGAAACAGCCATGTCCTCCTCACCACATGTTACTATTGCAGGTACAATCAGTCACTGACCCAAAATACCCCAACTCCCACATTTCTGTAAAGGCTGGGAAAGCCTAACCCATCCTCTTCCAATCCCAGAGCCATAGTGGAAGGCAGGACTGCTTGAAGGAAATATGGTCTCTGACATTGCTCTGGTTCTGCTGTGTGCTGTGATACATGATCTGAAAGTTACCTCTTCAGAGACTTAGCAACTGCCGAGCCTCCCAACCCAGGAATGTTTGGAACCCGATGGTAGAAGACAACAGTGTCTGAATGTACTGAAATACAGATGCGACACCAGAATCTCTGTCCTTCAACAGTTTCTGTGTCCGACACTTGTGCAAGGCTAAATATTATTATACACAGTGCATAAAAGGTAATTTCATAGCATGGCCTTATTAATAAGGCCAGTGCTGGCAATTCTTTCAAATGATCAGAATATTTTCCTTTGAAAACAAGAGAAGATAAAAAGTGTCACAATATTGGATGCTAAGGCCAGGTACTGGGAAGCTGGAAGGATGAACGGTGAATTGCCAGAGGTACTGTTCTATTAAAAGACATTTTCATTCTCAGAATGGAGTGGTCTATTACAATTCTAAATAGTCCTTAATTCCGCTGATGATGAATTATGCTGTTTAAAGACAAATATTGCACTTTTTGCAAATCACGAAGGGAAGCAAGGATGGACGGACAGAGTCCCCACTGAGTGCTTCCCTGGCTCTGTGCCAGTTCCTGACTGACAGCTGATAATTATCTTTGATTTAATGTTGCTTAATGTTCTTTTTCCTCCCCCCACCCCCTCTCACTCACATATAGCAGGATAAGGAGTACTTTGCAAGAAAAGGCAAGGAATATGTAGCTTCAGTGAGCTACAAAGATGATGTGGATTTTATTTAGCTCCTGAAAACTTTGAACATAGGAGGAGGAACACCCTAGCTAAGAAAAGCAGAATTAAAGCTTCAAACATACACCGAGAGGAGGAAAGTAGAATGATAAACTGGAGAAGTAAATGAAGAGCCCTGGAGGTGGATGCATTCCAAGCTAATCAATTCATCTAATTTCTATCCCCTAATGGTTGAACCATGCATCACTATGATGCATTCTGGAATTTGGATGTGCATGAGCTGGGCTTATCTTCCCAAATAATGATGTGCATACCTGCACAGAACACATTGGTTTCTTCAGTAATGGAAAGCAGAACACTGCAGCAGCAAAGCAAAGAGTTCTCTTAAGCCTGCAGTGGGCATGAGGAGCAGCCAGTCATACCCAGTGCCACAGGAACTAGTTAGCAACTTTTCAGAATGGAGTTTTTAGAAGCAAGTACTTAAATGTACACACAGGGAAGAGATCACGGGGCTAGCATCAGTAGTTGGTGGAGACACTATGGCTGCTTATATGTCATGATCTTAATATTTTCCTTCTTAATACAGCACAGTCAAATTGCCTTTCAATGACCAGATAAAACTGATTGAGGATATTAGACTAAAAGTGGAGATGAGAATGCCTGGGAGAGGAGGACATTATTCAGAAAGGATTCCAAAGCCCTAAAAAAGAGGAAAGGAAAAGAGGAGGCGGAGGAGGAGGAAAAGAAGTGAAATGTAGCTGGTGAATGCCTTTTGGATGTAGAGCTGCACAGACTAGGACTGACTACACTGTGCCATTGGCCACAGGATCGCTGAACAATCATCCAAGCACTTTGGATTTCAAAGCACTTTACAAGCATGAATTAATGGAACCCCATTCTGTAGCTGGAGAAACCAAAACACAGAGAGCAAAAACAACTTGCTCAAGGTTATACAGGGAGTCTATGGAACCCAGATCTTTGGATGCTCCGGACTGTGCCTTACTGATAGGCCCTACCCTGCCTGTCTATTGCTAATCACGCCTGAGGAGGAGAGTGATTGTTTTCAACAGAACTTGCAGGCAAAGCAACTCTATAGTCTGGACCAGGGTATTCTAGTTGCCTGGACATTGGGGCATCTGCCTGAGGTATCACTCCTCCCTCCTCTTTTCCTCTCTCACGCCTTTTCTGCAAAGGTTCCCCAGGCACAGCACTAAAGTGAAAGTTATAATGCCTGCCCCCCTGGACTTGAGCTACGCTTGTCACAGTCAGGAGCTCAGGTTCACTCACACTTTCCGTTATTTGTGGGGGAGCTCGAGCCTGTTCTGCACCTTCTCCGGCGAGAAGCAAAGACTGTGAGAAAATCAAAGTGATTTCCTGTTATGTTAGTGGGACCGATACTAAGAATCAGACCCTCCCTCTGCTCCTCCAGCGCTCCCACTTGCCTCCTCAATGTCTATAGCTCTCCTTTCCTCCCCCAGCTTTCTGAATTTTTAAAGTTCATTTTCTTATGATGAATTTCAAGAAAAAGTAACAGCCTCTCCACTTTCCTTCCAATTCGCAATACAAGCCACAAGCATAAACACAAGGTCTCTTTAATTGCTCTAAACCAGGGGTTCTCAACCGGAGGTCTGGGGCCGCAGTGGGGCCCTGAGCAGGTTTCAGGGGTCCACCAAAATAAACCAGAGAGCAGAGCTGTGTTTGCACCGGGAAAATGGGACAGATTGTGCTAATGTTCCGAGCAGTTGATTACCATGAATAGTGCTCAGCTATGACGGTGAGCGGCGCCAGTAGAAATCCTGCAGTAGATAGCTACACGGGTCACTGTCAGAACAGGACAGCATCCTGTAACCCAGCTTAGTTCTCTACACGGTGCAAAATTTCCCTCTTCTTTTCTTGATTTCCCCACTCCCTCCACTAAAGCACAGCTAATGTCACTGGGAGAAATGAAAGCTCACCCAGGGGGCTCCCTGGCATGGTGATTTGTGTGGCTGCAATGCAGGTGCTGTGATTCTGCTATTACGGCCTCAGAGTTCTTGGTGAGGTGGGTTCAGGTGACATAACTGCATCTGCCCACCCCCAACACCAACCTCAAAGACCCAGAAACCCAGACTGTATCTCAGAAAACACAAATGTCTGATGCCGTGAGCAAAAACGCCTCTTAGCCAGGAGACAGGGCTTTTGGGATGAGAAATAGAGTATCTTCCAGGAACGCCACGGCCCAGGGATCCCTGTGTAAACCACTTCCCACAGCAGCCCCCAAGCAAGGAACCCAGCTCCCTCCAACAGCACCACCTCCAGCAGGCATCCTTTTCCTCCCTTCAGTAACAGCCCTCTCAGCAAGTATCAACACCTCCCCATACAGTAACACCAAGCACTGCTCTTGGTGCAGCCAGTAACACAGTCACTGGGCCCCATGGAGCGAGCCACCAGCAGCACATTCAGTGCCTTTCTCCCACTTACATTGAGGATCTGCAAACATTGTGTCTTTTCAGTACAGAGTGTTTAGTATTTTCCACTCATTTATGCATTCAGAAACTTGAGCAATTGCCTCCCCTTCCAGAGTTTCCCTGCCCACCCCCTTGGGCCAGGCAGCTTGGCACTTCCATGCCAGGGCCCATGTACTGGGAGGAACATGGCACTATGGGGCTCAAATGCCGATATCCCTTTGGTATACAATGCCTCTCAATTATGGAGAAAAGGACCCAACAAGTTGGAATTTTTGGCTATGCAACAATAAAAGTGAAAGGCACTCTTTGCCCTTTCCCTGAGTCAGGATTTGTACTCACTGATGGCATCTTTTATAAACACGTCATGTACTCCACCTAAAGGTGCTGTGTGCTCAGTAAGTGCCAAATGTATTAGCATTCTCCAGCCATAACTTCTGGAGTCGGCATTTGACTATTTTTGCATTTTTTCCAGGTTGTAGTTAGACAACTCCTAATTCTTTGGGGAACACAAGGACTATAAAATACCAGAGCTTCACTCCGCTGAAATAACATTAGCAAAATATCAAGTCCTTTATGATGTCATGAGGGATTCCTTAATGTGACTATAGCCTCCTAATGACATCATAAAAAACAACTGCAGCATCAGAAAACAGCCAGAGGTCATCAATCAGCCCATTCTCTCTCCTACTCACCAGGGGCACCAGCCAAACTTGCTCCTATCTGCTTTTTATGACCAACGCTGTCCGCTGAATAGCACACAGAGAAGAGACTAATAATCATACAAATGTCAGGGAGAATGTGTCAATCATCACCTGAAATGTTCAGCACACCTGAGGGAAATTCGGGTGCCTGAGCCGAAACAATCTGCAAGTTTAATATGTAAAGGGAGCGGCAATATTCAGTGAGAGGTGACCTAATGCTCCCCAGGGAACAGAGACACCCAGGCTATGTCTACATTACTGCTGGATCGACGCTCTGACGATCGATGCACTGGGGGTCGATAGAGCAGGTTTAGTGAAGACCTGCCAAATCGACCGCAGATCGCTCTCCGGTCGACCCCGGTACTCCACCCCGAAGAAGAAGAGTAAGGGAAGTCGACGGGAGACACTCTCCCGTCGACCCAGCACGGTGTAGACACCGCAGTAAGTCGACCTAAGCTACGTCCACTCCAGCTACGTTATTCACGTAACGGGAGTTGCATAACTTAGGTCGACTTACCGCAGTAGCGTAGACATTGCCTCAGTTAGGAGTTCAGCCTATTTTTAAATATGGGGAGTAGGGGACTTAGGGCTTGTCTACACTTAAAATGCTGCAGCTGCACCACTGTAGTGCTTTAGTGAAGACACTACCTGCCCCGACTCCCCCCAAGACTCGGCAGCTAGGTCAACATCCGTCTATTGACCTAGCAATGTCGACACTGGGAGTTAGGTCATCTTACCTAGGCAGCTCAGGGGTGTGGATTTACCCCAGCGAGCTAAGTAGTTAAGCCAATTTAGCCTAAGAACAAATTCTCTGGTTGCTCCCTCACTCCCTTGACTCTCAGCAATAGCTTTTTCTGTGTTCTCCAGACACCCATTTGCACACACTCAACACAACAAAGGCCAGGCTGAAAGAAAGGTTTTTGTTCTTGAATTGAAATGGGTGATGGTCCCATTGAGACCACAGTGACTGCCAAATCCTCTGCCAAGAATGGCAACTGCCTCCCGCACATTTCAAAATGCAACGCGCCAAAGTTAGATCCTCATTGTTTTCTCTTGGGAAAACGTTGGAAGCTTTCCTGGGTAGTTAGAAGTCTTCAGGAATATCCCAGAGAAAAGCCCAGACTAGGCACAGACGCTGAATTCTCTAGAGGTTTTATAATCACTACACTGAGATTTTTAAAGCAAGGGTCCTGCCATCGCAGGCTGAGCAAGAGCTAAGGTTGTAACGTGACTGGTAACGGAAGAAAGGCTCAGAGCTCACCTTTGTCACTTTGCCCCAAATCCTCCCACAGTTCGCAGCCATGCTCTCAGCCACAACTCCTGCCCTGACACCCCACCCCTCACCCCTGCACAGCCCTCCCCCCATCTTGCTCTCTCCTGAAGAGGAAAATTGCACTGCTCAGAAACAGCTGGCTTCCAACAGTTGCTCACTAGTTACATTCAATTCCCTATATATTTTACTCATAAGGAGGGCAAGCTTTCTGCTCCATCATTTCCCTGTCCGTGCTCCCAGCAGGGCTGGGTACAAATGTCTGAGGAGCTCTCATGCCCTTAAGAGCTTATAATCCACCTACAAACCAACTACAGCCCATAGAGCTTTCCTGAATATTAGCAGGGATTAGCCATTGCTATGACTGGGGCACACAGAGTATTGCAGGCTTTTGTACTGTCTGTGAACTAGGAGATAACTCCAAGGCAATATAGGAAAGCGTTTTCACTTTCCTTCCCAGTGTCCAGGATTCAGTTGTTGCAATCATAGCATAACAATCCACAAATCCATTAATAATTAGTGTGGTTAAGTATTCTCAAGTCAGCTAGTTGCAATGAGAGCTCAACCACAGCCCCGTGGGCAGCAATTTATGGTATCATTTCATTTCCAATCTTGTTGAGGGCTCCCAGCTACATGGATAATTTTTAACATCTCTCTGAAGCACTTCTGGCTGAATTCATTTCAGGACATTTGTAAATATTTAGCAATGCTTTAATACTGAGAATATCTTCAGGTGAGAGAGAAAGCAATAACGCTGGAAATACAGACAAGGGCTTTCCTGCCTCATGAAGGGCAGAGACCCCATCAGTTAAAAAGCAGTATATGTTATCTGCTATCGCACGCCGTTAGTGACTGTAGTAAATACCGCTTGAACACATTCACAAATGTTCAGCGTCTGTCGGCCCCAACTCAGCAGAATGCACCTAAAAATCCCCTGCAAACAACTGTAGCAGTAAGGCCAGTGAGGTCTTGTCCTGTTTCCAGGGCAGGTCCAAGCTAATCTGTGGCCCCTGTGAGGACACTCCAGCTCTTCCCAAAGCACACTGCAAGGCAGATGGTTCAGTGACATGTGGATGTGCATTAATGTGTGCATGAAAAGAGAAGATTTTAGAATGTGAACTAGTGAGTTGGATCCTGCACCACTGATTTCAGTGTGAGAAAGTGCTACTGAAAATCAGCTGCTTGTTTGAATATTAATACAATCCCCTGAAGTCTCTGGTCACGGTGCCTCTGGCTGGTTGGGCTGGCACCTAATCTTTGAACATGCAGCAGCTGCTGGTACTGATGCTTGGAATCAGCACTCCCTTTTCTAATGTATGTGGCTACTATTGAAAGAGAGACAAGCTGTTTTCAGGATGGAAAGTCAAGATCAATCACACAGATAAATGGATACTGGAAATAGTTAAAGGCCATTGTGACTCCTTTAGCAATAGAATGCACTGGACACACTGTAGTTATCCAAATTTCTTCCTTCATCAGCCCCAGCAAAACCTGCTCTACTTGAGAGTATCAGGAAGAGGAAATGCATTTATCGCAGCTCTAATTTTAACTGAAGCTGGAGCTTGTCTCTCAGATCAATGGTGGGAGCGCTCTGGAGTTAGCACCACAATTGTGACTATGACTCTGAATCATCTCTGAGAGCACTCAAGGCAGAATCATAATCTGCTTTGTGCTTTGCTTGCTCCACTGAGCAGCTGCAGGGAGCAGTGTATTTCCATAGATGATTTCTTTTTAGAAGGTTTTATTTTCTGTTTGTTTCTGGGTCTTACTGTCTTGTCCCAGTCTTCAGAGGTGCAGATAGTTCGCCCCCCACCCCACCTCGGCCTAAGCTGGCACAACATGCAACCCCTTTCAGCACTCTGATGTCTCCCTGCTGACCAGTTCCTTTCCTGCTAGGCTCCCATTCTCATGCTCCCTAGGCAGGTCATTTCCATTCACCTGTGAGGGAAGGACAAAGTCAAGTTGTGTCTGTTTCACAGATGTTAAAGTTATTTACCTATTTTGTGAAAGCTGTTCAGGGAGGGGGAGGACAGCAAACACCAGAGAGGGGTGGGCATAGTGGGGTGGGACTCTGACGCTGGGGCTGCTTTGACACATTTCTATAACCTAGGACGCTTGGTAACTGTTGGGCACCATGCAGTTAAAACTCACCTGCTGTTCGCCATAGAAATCTGTTTGCAGCAATAAGCGAGTCGAGGTTAGATCCTGCTCCAGATCTGCAGGGGGTGACAGAGCCATCACTTGTACGGCAGAAACTTCTGCACTGCGGGCAGTCGCTGCATTGGAGCTGCAAACAGTCTGTTGATCATTTAGTCCGTTACACCTATGCCAGTCCGTTCTCAGCTGAGACCAGCCAGAGGGGGTTGTTTCTCATGCAAATGGCTGAAGTTCTTTCTATGGATCCTGTTGAGCTGGCTGTGCTAAGCGCTTATCCTTACCGGCTTTGCAGGAGAGCCTCTAGCCCAAGAGACTGGCTGATCGTTGGCTGTGAATTTCCACACATCATTTTTTTCTGCCAGATCTTTAGAATTCTTTTCGTATCAGTTTTGCTGGGCGGATATGACTGCCCAGTCACAGACCATGACAAGGTCAAACTCTTTAAGAACTGGTGCTGGTCGAGATGAATTTCCTCTTGAGGTTTCCTTTCACTTCCCTTTCCCATGTTCCAGCTGATAGTCCTGGTGTGAGTGTTGTTCTTGGGCTGAACATTAATGTAAAGGATGCCAGATTCCATGCTCTATGGAGATCACTTCAAGTCAGCAAGCAGGATGGAGGGGATGGAGTAGAGGGTTGCTGCAGGCATTTTGGATAAATAGGGTAAATAGTTATTTTAATCTCAGAGCTACTCTAATATTTGTAAATTATATAACCTCACTCCTAAAAGAGGGTTATTTGAGTAGAATGTCATGCTAAATGAGTATATTTACTGCATACGTTAACTGCAGTGGAGAGCTGTTAAACAGATAAGCTTGTTGCACCAAAATGTTATTCTTTTAGCAGGTCTGTTAGTTTTATGGGTCTCCAATTCAGAGGCTTTGTTCTTTCAGAACACACATTTCAGTTTGATATACAGAAAATGTGTTCACTGAACTGATCGATTCTTGTATCAGGCTGACTTTCTGTTGATTTTTATGTCATTTGGTGACACTGGAGTCAATTCTTTTAACAGGTTTATTCCTGTAGCAAAGATTCAACTACAAGCAACTCACTCTGTCTCTGCAGAAGGGTTGGTTTGGTGAACAAAAGTGTATTCTCTTAACAGATATTAGTTTTAATAGACGCTATAACATAATGATTAGCACTGCCCTTCCCAGTGCATCCTTGTCATTATGTTCTTTTTATAATTTGTTTCAGTTATTATGTTCTATGGATAAAAACTTGTGTTATAACATCTGTAACCTAAGCATTGATAATATTCATTGTAGCTCTTTACTAAATGCTAATACACTTTAATTCCATGTTATTCTCTTTATACTTAGAATAAGAAGTGTACAAATTCATGTTGTATCAGTTATGACCTCTATTAAAAAGCCCTGGGAAATCTCTTCTTTGATCATATATTTATGAAGCAGTAAAGAGATTATTTTATGTATTGGGAATATTGGCATCATGATGCCCCTGGAGCTAGACACGTGATTGCTATGAAGAGAGGTCAGAAAATACCTCCTTGTGCGTGTGTGTGTCCATGTATGATTTCTGCTCAGTCACAGACCCCACGCAAAGAACTAGGAGTCTCTCTGTGTAAAGCTCACAGTCTCAGAGTGTAGATACCTCACAGAGGGGGTGTATGTGTGCGTGCGAAGGAGGGGAAGAGAGAGAGAGAGAGAGAGAGTGTGTGTGTGTGTGTGTGTGTGTGAGAGAGAGAGAGAGAGAGAGAGCGAGTGCGAGCACAGAGGAGGGGAAGAGTCTAGTTTAGGCATGGGAGGATGCTCAGAAGGATTCTTCATTGCATGAGAAGTAGCTGCACTGCATACTTGATGGATAAGGCCATCTGTAAACAGCTTTTGGCCCTTCCTATTAGTGATGCAGAACTTGTTGGGTGAAACATTTCTGTTTCCTTAGGCAAGAGAAAGGGTGATGTACTTCTGGAGGAGCTTGAGCCCTTCTGAATATGCCTGATCCTCTGACACGCAGCCACGGGGTTTGCTTAGCTCCTTTGTGAAATTGTGCTACAGCTGGTTCGTTGCACATGCAAGACAGGAGCATCACTCTGGTGGAACTGGAGAAGAGAGTGGAGATGGACTGGTTCTGAAATGGTTGTTGGCCTCTCCTCCTCCAAGGAGGTGGCGAATACAGCTTTTCATGGGCAAATCTAGACACTGGTTACAGATAGGGTTGCCAACTTTCTAATTGCACAAAACTGAACACCCTTGTGGGTGGGGATGAGGGGTTTGGGGTGTGGGAGGGGGCTCTGGGCTGGGGCATGGGGTTGGGGTGCAGGAGGGGTGTGGGCTCCATCTGGGGGTGTGGGCTCTGGGTTGGGGCCTGTGGTGAGGGAGGGGACTCAGGGCTCAGGCAGGGGGTTGGGATGCAGGATGGGGTACAGGCTCCTGGAGGGAGTTGGGGTGCAGGAGGGGGTTCTGACCTGGGGCAGGAGGTTTGGGGTGCAGGCTCCGGCCGAGTGGCACTTACCTCAGGCGGCTCCCGGTCGGTGGAGCAGCGGGGCTAAGGCAGGCTCCCTGCCTGCCCTGGCTCCACGCTGCTCCCAGAAGTGGCCAGCATGTCCGGCCCCTAGGCGGTGGTGCGGCGAGGTGGCTCTGCGTAGTGCGCACTGCCCGTGCCCACAGGTGCCACCCCTGCAGCTCCCACTGGCCGGGATTCCCAGCCAATGGGAGCCTCAGAGCCAGCGCTCAAGGTGAGGGCAATGCATGGAGCTCCCCTGGCAGCCCCTGCAACTAGGGGCCCAGGGACATGGTGGCCACTTCCAGGAACTGCACGGAGCTAGGGCAGGCAGGGAGCCTGCCTTAGCCCCGCTGTGCCGCCGACCAGACTTTTGACAGCCTGGTCAGTGGTGCTGACTGGAGCCGCCAGGGTCCCTTTTTGAACAAGCGTCTGGTCAAAAACCGGACGCCTGGCAACCTTAATTACAGATTCAAGTCACGCACATCCAACCCAAAGTCTTTTGGGGAAGCTGGGTGAGGGTAAGAGTTTTTGAGGGAAAACCCGCTTATTTTTGTAATGGCAGTTCCGCTTTGAATAGGGATTTTCTAAAAATGGCACTTTGGGCTTCCACATTTAGGTTCAAATTTGCAACAGTATAAATGTATGATCAGTGTATGCACACACACACACAGGGCTGGCTCCAGGCACCAGCCCAGCAAGCAGGTGCTTGGGGCGGCCAACGGAGAGGGGCGGCATGTCCGGCTCTTCGGCGGCAGGTCCCTCAGTCCCTCTCATTGAGAACCCTAGCTCTATGGCACTCAATCGTATCTTGTCTACAGAATATGA
The DNA here is from genome assembly GCF_028017835.1 of Emys orbicularis. Lineage (NCBI taxonomy): Eukaryota > Metazoa > Chordata > Testudines > Emydidae > Emys > Emys orbicularis. The sequence goes on along the minus strand of NC_088705.1, from coordinate 979,216 downwards.
GAAAACTCAGCCAAAAGCTTGTTGAGTATTCTCAAAGGAGGGAACTGTTGGGGTTACTAGGCCTATATGAGCCAGAGTTCTTCCATGTTTAAACTCTGTCCTTCCATGTTTAACTCTAATCAACCTCAAGAGCCAAGGACAGAAATTGGAATGTGTAAATAACCAGTTACCAATTACGACCTTGCTCATACTAGGTACCAAGCAATAATGATGAGGTTTGCATGTTTTTAGCTGGAGAAGGGGTAATAAACTAAGGTAAACAAGACCAGGTAACTGTTTAGAGGAATGTTACTAACAAGCTAGATTTATAGCCCTAGAATGATTTAACGGCTTAAATGTATAAACATGCCTTCGGTAGAGAGGGGAGGGGGTGGTAGAGGGGGAGAGAGGGGGGGCTTAGTTGTGAAAAGTATAAGAAGAGAGAAACTGTTTTTGCTGGTATGCTCGATTTGAGACTTGCCTGTCTCCTTGCACCACTTTGAGATCTCAAATAAACTTTGATTGTTTCTCCACCCCGGTATGTTTATTGACGCGAAGCACGCCGGGCAACGAACCCCGCTGTTGCTGTCCTCGGGCCTCTGTGCCTGCAACAGCCCTATGGGCACAATTCAAAGGCAGTGGGGATATACGTGTGTTGCTGCAATTAGACCTTATATAACAATTCTGTAGATGATGCATGAGCTCCAAAAGAATCCAGTTCACTCTTCCAGAGCTTGGTCAGTTTGTCACGTCTGACAGCAGTAAAACTTTCCATACTTCACTGAAGTCAGTAGATCTGACGCTGAATACTCAGAGGGAGCAGGTGTGCTGAGTAAGAATGGGCCATATTTACATTGTCCCTCTTCAGAGCCGAGCCACACTTTAGACAGCAAAAAGAAGGCATCTGATTTCTCTTATTTGACCAGCGCAGGGCACTTTTCCTTTGCCTGGCTCTATCATCATCCATGCTTCAGTCAAGGTAACCAGAACCACGGGTACCAGACAAACCCCCTTTCACAAGCCATATTAAAAAAAATGCTTCTTTGAATTGTATCTAAATGAACCACATGCGGGAAATAAAGGACCTTATGACTGCACAAGACTTGGTACTTGCTCACCCTAGAGACTTGCATAATGCAGAAGTGTGCATGAAAGAGAAAGACTCCATGAGCAGCCTCACTGTGTAGGTGACCTACATGTTACCAGAGACAAAACACAAACTGAGACTGCAGCTCTACCAAGTGAGACTCTGCAGCTGAGCTAATCTCAGCTTCAAACTTTTACCTTACCTAAAATCTGGCACTTCAAACAGGGTAGCTAATCCCACTGATATGCCAGAAGAGAGCCTGGACACATGGTGAACACATGGTCTATGGTGAACACTGCAATCCTTAGGCTGCCATGACTTCATTTAAAGTTTATCCTCTGGGTCTAAATCACATGACAAAATAAACCTGGCTACCCTTAGGAGAACTCTGGAATACAGCAAGAGTCCACCTCAGCTGGTATCTCACACTCAAAAGTGGCTAAAGCCAGATGCTTCAGAGGAAGGCATAGATCCCCACAACACCCCTACAGAATAGGGGAAATTTCTTCTTTACCCCAACTAGCAATCTACTTGTACCCTAATCTCTAATATCTTAACTAATCTCTAGAATCAGAACCCATTTGTCCCAATAACATACCGTTCTCTCTTCAACAGCTCCACTTCCACTGAGGTAACTACAACACACAATAGTGCATATAAAACCTGCTAGTCCTCAGGCATCACACCCACCCCAGGAAATTAACGCAAACCAGGCATTATAAAATGATGCACTACAGTGCTGACTATGGCTTTGGCAAGGCTGCCTCCTTCATGTGCAACATCACTGTTACCTGTTTGGCAGCCCAAATACTTTACCTGTCATCTAAAGTTACACATCTAGCAAGCTGAGGCGGACATGTCAACTCATGTTTCAGACTGACTCTCATTCCAGATCACATGCTGCTTGCATTTCCCCTTGGAATCTCAAACTGCAGCATCTGTGTCCAGTGGCAATTAGAGCTAGATTCACCAGCAGCCCAGGGATAACAGGTGACTGGCCACTCTATTTATTGGCTCTGGATTGCACTGGAGTCTGTCCTACTGCCCCCTCTCTCCATATTTCTCCAGCTCTGCAGGGTTGTATTCTAAAATTGTGTCATTTAAAAAAAGAAAAATGTCAGGTCAACTCCCCAAACCATCTTTCAATACAGTTTCTCTCTCTCTTCCACCACTGCCCCACATCCCCACACCTCTCTGATCCCTCAGAGCATGCCAGTATAAACCTGCTGGGAATGCTCCTGATACTGGCATATGGGACATGGCTGCTGTTAAATTTACACTCCAAACACACCATTTACACAAAACACTTCCCAGGAGAGGGCTTTGCAGGTCACTCGTTTCAGTGCTTTTTATTCCTGCCTGTGGAACTACAGAGATGAAGATGCTCAGACAGGTTCCCTGGCTACATCCCAAATGCCGAGTGTATCTGTTCCACAGACCCATATTTACTGCACCTAGAGCCTCACGTCATCTTGGCAGGTCCCGACTGGAGTGGATTGCAGTCTGTGCTTCAGAACCCAGACAAATATCCCATTGCTCCCCTATATAGTCCAGCGGGCTGTGCAGACTAGCTGAGGTGAGGTTGTGTCTCAGACAGCACCAGCCTCAGTAACTAAGGGATTTACAAACATTCCAGGAGCATTTGCCTTTTTCTAGGGTCACTTTAAAATTTAGGCCATTTGAAAGTGTTTTCATGGCTATAAATTGCTGCAATGCTGGGGATACGGTGGGATGTTCAATTAAGGACAATAACACAAGTCTCTTGCTACTTTAAGTTCTCTCATCCCAGGCCTGCCCACCCTCCCTGCCAAGTACAAAGTCAATTGCAGGCTGGAATCATCTTCTTATAACTTGATTCATAGGTGGACGAAACCTAGAAAGAGTCTGCAGAGAATCCAAGGCCCTAAAATTCCACGGTTACTGCTTATCAGGATTCATGAGACGAAGGGATGTCAGAAAATGCTAAAGGAACCTGCACAGGGAGCAATACTTACCCAGAAAAGAAAACAGCGTTACAATATGGAAGTGTATTTGAATATGAATTCCTGGTGAGAATTATGTTCTTATTTATGGAGATAATATGTTGAAAAAATCTTCCTTTTTCTTGAAAGCTGTTTCCAGAACAGCACGTGTGAGGCCGAGGATCATTAAAAGCTCTTGCCTACAATGGGGTATCCCCTGTTGAGGTGCAAAACGTAATTCAGTCTTTGACAGTAGGAAAGACAGTAGGAAGTGAAACACATACTGCTGGGCGTTTGAAATTCACACATGAGCCTTGCTTTCCCCATCTGTCCTTGACTTGCAGCATCCTTTTTAGGGTTTTTCCTCCAACTTCTCATTAGGTTAAGCTGCTACTTGTGTTTAGAAGCAAAGTAGGTGAACGGAATGGTAATAACATGATGGGTTTTATACCGTGGAATTATGTATCAGCTTGTCTCCTGACAAATGTTGGGAATTTAACATCCCTTTGCCCAGAAGGAACTGGGCCAGTAGCCCCTGTGCAGATTTGACTCTTGTAAGTGCCCCCATATCCATCAGAGAGCTCCCCGCTGCAGCTGCCTTAAATGGGTGCAAAGGGCACTGCAGCATAGCATCATGCTCGGAACCCAGCTCAACCCAGGTTCTGGCAGGCCAGCTGAGGGCGGGCACGAGAGCGATTTGCCACCAGGGTGAGACAGACCTAGAGGCAGCTAGGATTTGAGATGTGCGTCTCGATACTATTACATATTCTGTAAGCTAAAAAGGCCAGTCAAGGACTGTGTTTTGGTATTAACTGTTAGGCAAATATGCATTTCTGGGTTTCCCCCTAAACAAAAGCCATTTCCAACAGCTGAAGAACAGAAGCCATATAATGTATAATGATCCTGCAAAAGGCTGTATCATAAAATCTTACTGGATGAAAAGAGCAATCCAGCACTGAAGGTACAGATCGGAACAGTATTTTCACTGTGCATGAGGATGCTGCTGGATAATAGCTGAGCTCCCTTTCAATTCATTACAAAAGCATTTTGTCAACTTTAAATGTTACTATTGCTTGAATTGACAAAACACAACAAAACAAATCAAACAAACTCTGACGTGAAGAAAAGACTCGATACAGTACTCATAGAATGCTACACTCAGGTTCAGAGTTAGAGGTGCATACTCCATCCGTAACTCTTGCCTCTCTAGCCAGGGACCGCCAGGGTCTCAGATCAGTCTATGAGGATATGCGTTAAAGTTTGTCCACAGCAACTCCTTTGCTCAATGGGGACAGTAGGATGTATCGTATTTTCTGATATCCTTGATTTTTATTGGTTAAGTCAGACCCTTATTTTCTCTTTATGTTGACAAAAGACCTGATCAAACAAGAAGGCCAAAAAGGTGACACTCCCCCGACCTCCCCTGATTTACCACTTTGCCATGGCTGTCTAGAGGATGCATCGTATCATGGTTAATGTGCAGGCCTGGGACTCAGGACACCTGGGTTTACTTTCCAGCTCTGCCACAGATTTCCTATGTGACCACGCGCAAGTCACTTAATCTCTCTGTGCCTCAGATCCCCATACAATGGAAATAATATTACTTCCTTTCCTCCCTCCTTTGTCTGTCTTGTCACAATGTTTGGGGCAGGGACTGACTTTCACTATGTGTAAGTACAGTGCCCAGCACAATGAGGCCCTGCTCGTGGCCGGCACGCACGATAATAATTGGAGCGTTGGGAATGAGCATTTAACACTCATCTCTTAGTTCCATCCACTTCCACTAACATAAACTGTGTAGATTTGTGTCGCAAGTGTGCCCACTCATGTGAAATCATCAGCCAATATACTCCTCTAACAGACACAACCATCCAGTTACAGAATGCCATTTCTCACTTCAGAATTATATGCATAGTTCCAATTTTGTAAGGTGACCGTTCTTTATGTACTTAATTTTGTATGTTAAAAAAGTCAAACACTATGGTACAATAGCTAATGGAAATTCTGCAAAGCTAACACAGCAGTTTTATGTTCAATAGGCAATTCAGGATTCATTCCAGATACATTGCCAAAAGTCTGCATGGTAATGTTTGTATTGTCTGAGTAAAGGCCAATGCCCCTTTGTCTTTTATTGGTGTCAGTATCACGATTTTTTGTATGCAGATGGCAAGAACCTGATTAGTCCTTTATCTGATGATTAGTAAATCTTGATCAGATCTGGGCATCTTATTCAAAGGAGTATATAAAATTGTTGATACTGTCTGCCCCTTTCCCCCTATAAACATTTGTCAATTCAGTCTCCATCTGCTATTTTGTGTGTACACATGCCCAGGCTAATGTTAGCTGAGACTGCATTGTAGCTTTGTTAAATAATGTTATCTGATTTGTTGGATGATGGTATTTCTAATGGAAAACAACATGGTAATTTTGGAATGTTACTGATTAGATGAAAATGATATTGCATCAAAGTTACTTCCTTAATTTATTCTGAAAAAACAAGAAGGCATTCTCTATTAAGATGTTTAATTAAAATCTCTCTCTCTCTCTCCATACAAAATCTATACTTCAGGTCCTGCATGTTTGTGCTGCCTGAAAAGAACAAAGGTTGATTAGCATCTTTTACCCTCTGGTTTTCTTCATGTCACATATACATTCATTACAGCAATTCCAGCCTGGTTTAAACGGTCTCAAAGAGAAGACTGCTCTGTTACACAGCCTGGCTGAATAAGGCAGAACAACAAAAGCATGCAGCTGAGCTGTTTAGATTTATAGAGCTAATGGGGGAAGGGGTTAGCTTCAAAAGGTCAATAGGAAGAGCTCACTTTTGTACAGAAAAGGGACTTAGAGTGTGAACTAGCAGTTTGTCAGAGGGAGGCAGAATCTGGGCTGGTGAACAGTTACCACTGCAAGAGAATTTGAGGTAAAGGAATCACAGAGCAACAGACTCCAACGTGAAGCTGCAGAACTGGAATTAATTTGCAAACTGGATACCATCAGATTAGGCCTGAATAAAGACTGGGAGTGGTTGGGTCATTACAAAACCTAAACTTAATTTCCCCAATACTAATTTCTCCCTACTGTTACTCACATCTTCTTGTCAACTGTCTGTAATGGGCCACTCTCTTACCACTTCAAAAGTTATTTTTCCTCCCTTGGTATCCTGCTGTTAATTGATGTATCTCATTAGACTGACCTCACACTTGGTAAAGCAACCCCCATCCTTTCATGTATTTATACCTGCTCCTGTATTTTTCACTCCATGCATCTGATGAAGTGGGTTCTAGCCCACGAAAGCTTATGCCCAAATAAATTTGTTAGTCTCTCTTGTCTACACTACGAGAGTACTTCGATTTTAGTTAATTCGACTATGTGGAATCGATATTACTAAGTCGAACGTGTGTGTCCACACTAAGGACAGTAATTCGACTTTGTGAGACTTTGTGAGTCCACACTAACGGGGCAAGCGTCGACATTGGAAGCGGTGCACTGTGGGCAGCTATCCCACAGTTCCCGCAGTCCCCGCTGCCCATTGGAATTCTGGGTCGAGCCCCAAATGCCTTCTGGGTAAAAAAATGTGTCGAGGGTGCTTTTGGGCGCCTGTCGTCATCCGTCCGTCACTCACGCCCTCCCTCCCTCCCTCCCTGAAAGCGCCGGTGGGAAATCAGTTCGCGCGCTTTTCTGATTACTGACAGCGCGGACGCCACAGCAGTGCGAGCATGGATCCCGCTGCGACCATCGCTGCAGTTGTGGCAGTTCTCAACGCCTCGCAGCTTCTCCTCCACCTGTACCAGAGGCAGCTGCAGATCAATCATGAGAGGAGGCTACGGCACCACCGTGACGGCATGAAGTCGGACACTAGCTCCGACCTCTCTGAGAACATGAGACCCAGCGCCCAGGACATCTCGCTGTCACTGGGTCTTGTTGATACTGTTGAACGGCGATTCTGGGCCCGTGAAACAAGCACAGAATGGTGGGACCACATAGTGCTGCAGGTCTGGGATGAATCCCAGTGGCTGCGCAACTTTCGCATGCGGAAGGGGACTTTCCTCGAACTGTGTGAGTTGCTGTCCCCTGCCCTGAAGCGAAAGGACACCCGGATGCGGGCAGCCCTGACTGTCCAGAAGCGAGTGGCCATAGCCCTCTGGAAGCTCGCAACGCCAGACAGCTACCGGTCCGTCGCTAACCACTTTGGTGTGGGCAAGTCTACCGTGGGGGTTGCTGTTATGCAAGTAGCCAGGGCAATCGTCAAGATGGGATTCCCAAACTGCGGTGGGGCTATAGATGGGACTCACATCCCTATCCTGGCACCGGACCAACAGGCCAGCCAGTACATCAACAGAAAGGGGTACTTTTCCATGGTGCTGCAAGCACTGGTGGACCATCGGGGACGTTTTACCAATATCTACGTTGGATGGCCTGGCAAGGTTCATGACGCTAGGGTGTTCAGGAACTCTGGTCTGTATAGACGGCTGCAGGAAGGTCTTTACTTCCCGGACCACAAAGTAACTGTTGGGGATGTGGAGATGCCTACAGTCATCCTCGGGGACCCTGCATACCCGCTAATGCCCTGGCTCATGAAGCCCTACACTGGCGCACTGGACTCAGGGAAAGAACTATTCAACTACCGGCTCAGCAAGTGCAGAATGGTGGTGGAGTGTGCTTTTGGCCGTCTCAAGGGGAGATGGAGAAGCCTACTCACTCGCTGTGATCTCAGCGAGACCAATATCCCCATTGTGATAGCTGCTTGCTGTGTGCTCTACAATTTGTGTGAGAGCAAGGGGGAGACCTTTATGGCGGGGTGGGAGCTTGAGGCAAATAGCCTGGCTTCTGATTACGTCCAGCCAGACAGCCGGGCGATTAGAAGATCCCAGCGGGACGCGCTGTGCATCAGGGAGGCTTTGAAAGCCAGGTTCCTGACTGAGCAGGGTCTCCAGTGACTGTTCACTTTGTGGACACAGATACTGAACCTGCCCCCGTTTCTTTACCCAGTTACTGTTGACTATCCTTCCAAGTTACATACCCCCTTCCCCACCTTCCCAACAAATAAAATCTGTTCCGTTTTGTTACTGAACAAGGTTCTCTTTCTTACTGTTTTCGCGGGAATGTTTTAAACCGGGGACGCAGACTGTGGCGGGGGGCTGGTTTATTGTTTTGATGCAAATGATGCTTCTAAACTCCGGGAATGACAGGCTCCGCAGTGCTGGATTGGTTGTTTCAACGCAGCCTGCCAGCAGTCCTGGGCGGGACTGCATGTATGTGTCGGCCAAGTGACTTTCTGGCAGGGGGCGGAGGGTAACAGATCCCCTGCTGCGTGGCTCTGTGATCCAGGATAAGGACCGCGGCAGAAGATCTGTAACTGCCCTCCCCCGCCACAAAGTCACAGATCAACCCCCTCGCACCCCAGAACATGAAAACCGCCTCCCAGACTGACCAGGGTAACTGGTGACTGTACTGTGTATGTGTCCTGATGCTGGACCTGCCCCCGCCTCTGTAGCCTGCTACAGGTGACTGTCCTGTCCAAGTAACAAACCCCTTCCCCCCCTTCAGACAGAATCCCCTCTAAAAGACACTCTCGGAAACAGTACTTAACAGAAACAGATGTTTTATTATGAACCGCACATGAAAAGGGGGGGAGGAAACTTGGACGTGGGCTATTGTGAGATGGGTAGGAAAGGGCTTTTCAAACTTTGGAACGAGAGCCTTCCATTGCTGCAGCAGTGTGCAGGGGCCGACTGAAAGTTTTAACGGCCCTTGCCGCCCCTCCTTCTTTGGACTTTTGGTGAGGGGGGTGTGGGACTTGGTGGCGGGGGAGGGCGGTTAGAGATAGACAGCAGCAGGGCTCTGTCCTCCTGCCTCCGGTCTTGCAGAACATCCACTAGGCGCCGGAGCGTCTCCGTTTGCTCCCTCATTAGTCCAAGCAGGGTTCGAGTAGCCTGCTGGTCCTCCTGGCGCCACCTCTCCTCCCGTTCCATGACTGCTCTGTGCATTTGTGACAAGTTCTCCCTCCACTGTGTCGTCTGGGCTGCCTGCTCTCGTGAGCACTCCATAAGTTCATAAAACATGTCTTCACGCGTCTTTCTCTTCCTTCTCCTAATCTGCGCTAGCCTCTGGGAGTGTGATGCCAGGCTGGGTTGGGAGACAGTCGCAGATGTGTCTGTGGGAATGGGAAAAAGGGAGTAAATTCCTGAGACAGATAAATGAAGTTGCTAACAAAGAACATAGTCTTTCTCTGTGAACAACACCATGCACTGGACCTTTCACATGCGCACACAGGACAAGGTCGAATTTTCGGCCCTCGCCTTCAGTGCCTGGGGTCTTGCAGTTGCGATCAGAGAAGCGTGGCAGGACACCTCTACTTTTGTTGCAGGAAAACATGGTAAGCCGTAGACTTGTGGCAGCTTAAAAATGTAATAGTAGCACTGGGCTCCTTTCGCACTGAATGCAAGGCCACTCTCTGCTGGCAGCAATCAGGGAAGCATGAGCTCTGCCCCTGTCCCACCACCTCGCGGCTGTCCCCGGGAAAGATCACTGTATGCTGCCCCTCTGCCGCCTCCACCGCGTGGCTGTAAAGCAGTCCCAATACTAACATTCCCCTCCCTAATTTAAAGCAGGGCGTCATGTGCGATATAACTCTAATGAGGATCTCGGAGAGCGAGAGGGGAAGAATGCTTCGGGAGACCATGCAGAGGCCAGGGCCGTATGCCGCCATGCTGTGCCGTGCCATGATCCCAGACTACTTACTGGACTCATGGCGTGGGAACGTGTGTTACCACGGTGGACCAGTTATGTTAAAATTACATGTTTAGATGTTTAAAGCACTCACTGCTTGATCCTTCCCCTGATTCGGTGTCCGGGGTAACGGCTGTGGATGGTTGGTAGGGGATCTCGGTAAGGGTGATGAAGAGCTCCTGGCTGTCGGGGAAATCAGTGGTGCAAGCGCTGTCGACTGCCTCGTCCTCCTCATCTCCTTCCTCATCTTCCCCGTCCGCTAACATTTCCGACGAGGAACCGGCCGTGGACAGTATCCCATCCTCTGAGTCCACGGTCACTGGTGGGGTAGTGGTGGCGGCCGCACCTAGGATGGAATGCAGTGCCTCGTAGAAACGTGATGTGTGGGGCTGGGATCCGGAGCGTCGGTTTGCCTCTTTGGTTTTTTGGTAGCCTTGTCTCAGCTCCTTGATTTTCACGCGGCACTGCGTTGCATCCCGGCTGTATCCTCTCTCTGCCATGGCTTTAGAGATCTTCTCGTAGATCTTTGCATTCCTTCTTTTGGAGCGCAGCTCTGAAAGCACGGACTCATCGCCCCACACAGCGATGAGATCCAAGACTTCCCGATCAGTCCATGCTGGGGCCCTCTTTCTATTAGATTGCACGGCCATCTCTGCTGGAGAGCTCTGCATCGTTGCCAGTGCTGCTGAGCTCTCCACGCTGTCCAAACAGAAAATGAGATTCAAACTGCCCAGACAGGAAAAGGAATTCAAATTTTCCCGGGGCTTTTCCTGTGTGGCTGGTCAGAGCATCCGAGCTCGAAGTGCTGTCCAGAGCGTCAACAGAGTGGTGCACTGTGGGATAGCTCCCGGAGCTATTACCGTCGATTTCCATCCACACCTAGCCTAATTCGATATTGCCATTTCGAATTTAGCGCTACTCCTCTCGTTTTCGAGGAGTACAGAAGTCGAATTTAAGACAGCTCTATGTCGAATTAAATAGCTTCGTGGTGTGGACGGGTGCGGGGTTAATTCGATGTAACGGCGCTAAATTCGATATAAACTCCTAGTGTAGACCAGGCCACAAGGACTCTTTGTTGTTGATGCCGTTTGTATGATTTCACACATGAAAACAAATAGAAACTGCCCCATCACCCGCTCAGAGCTCCAGGACTCCCTCCCAGACTAAGACAAGAAAGAGGAAAGAAGGAAATTTGAGCATCAGTGGCAGGGGACGCTGGCTGGCATGCAGGCAGGCATATGCACTTACACACACAAAGAATCTTAAAGAGTCCACACTCTACCTATGAGGGTAGCAAAGAAATCCCACCTCTTCTCCACTGCAATAGCCACTGATAAATCACACCTCTCTGAGCTATTCTGGACAGTGAACTGCTTTGTTATCCTGTGATGCCTCTTTCCAACTCCTTCGTCCATCACCAGAATTATCCACCCACTGCTCTGAAAAAAATCACCCACATTTGAGGGACAGTCATACCCGTGACTTTAGAGGAGCATTTTTCACCGTATAGTAACTATGGTATTATCCTAGGAGACATCACATGAAAAAAACTAGCCACTGCAATGAAAATAAAAATCATCAGCCGTGCTCTGAAGTTTGTATCGGGACCAAATGTCCCTCATACCTGAGTCTCTTTGCGTGGTAAATCAGTGCAATGTTGGTTTAAAGGAAGAAGAAAAATCCTTATTAAATAGTTTTTGTAACTTGATCTTTATGAGGGGAAAAAGCCCTAACAACATAATATACTTGTGCCTGAGAGAGTGGAAGGGAAAATAGGTCCAGTTTTTATTTGCCAAGTGTTTTGTTACATATTATTACATTTTTTGCTCAGTATAAGGGTGTTTTATGAATAATCTAGCTACTGGACATTAATAATTGCATGACTAAAGGGGAAACCCTTACGTTCACTCCCATGGGAGACAGAGTGTCTGATTCTTCTCTCACTTACACTGTTGTAAGTGAGGAGTAATGTTGTTGAATGGAATTAGGGTGACCAGATGTCCCAATTTTATAGGGACAGTCCCGATTTTTGGGTCTTTTTCTTATATAGGTTCCTATTACCCCCCACCTCCGTCCCGATTTTTCACATTTGCTGTCTGGTCACCCTAAATGGAATTGTACTGGTGTAAAACTGGTATTAAGTGAGAAGAGTATCTGGCCCACGGTGATCAACAGATGTGCAATGTACAGCCAAACAATCTAACTGATAGCAAGAGGCCAGGGGCTCTAGCTGGGGAAGCTGAGGGAGGAAGCTGTGCACGTGAATCCCAATCACATATTAATATTACTATTAGTATAACAATAAGGTATCATCACCATAGCATATGGGCACCGTGTTGTAAGGATAGTTATGTACACAGCACTGCAGCCTCCCTACCTCAGCAGTCACTCTGTCAACATCTGTCCTGACAGCTGTTTGGGGAGTGTGCTGTGTATGGTGTGGAAGAGGGGCTATGTGGGGGTTGCTCTGTGTCTGCAACCTGCCTGTATAGTCTGCTGTCCTCCCCATTCCAGCCTGCTCTCCCGCATTCCTTGGCTTTCACGTAGCAGCTGGCAATGGGGAGGTTTTTCTCACAAGGATTGCAGGTGAAGCAGGGACTCGGCCAGAGCCTGTGGGCTCAGGGCTGCCATCTATCCCCTCTCGCTAGGAGAGAGACACACTCTCATATTCTTCCCCTCCAGCCAGAGGAGATTCTTTCCCTCCCCCCACCCTTCCTTCTGCTTTCCCCTCTGGTGGGACAAGAGCTTCCTTCCCCCTCCCTGGTGTGAGCAGAGATGGGGAAGTCACCTCTCTCCTGCTGGGCCCACTCCCTGTCCTGTGACTGTGCAGTGGACTCAGCAGTTTTGAGGGGATGGGACTTTCCACTCAGGCACAGTGCCTAGATACTGACCCGTGTTTTAGGCTGGCAGGCAGCAGGCAGAAGGAGGTCCTAGCTGGGGATGTTTGGATTAACTTCTGCCAATTGGAGTCAGTGTCACTTTTGATTCAGGGCCATAAACAGCAGCCCAGTCATTCATGTAGCCAGGCCACCCCGTTTATTGTACCTTTCTAAAGGAGATACAAGGGCCTATGCAGCCAGGCCCAGGGGCATTGTGTCAAGCCTCCATCAATGTGTTTTATTAAGCAACTAGCATCAGGCAACCGGCTCCAACTCCTTCTTTAGCCCAAACCAAAACACAGACACAAGAGACTTCATTTAAAGTGTTACTGCATGTGCTTAGCATAGTGTTTAATGGGGAAGCACTTGAGAGAAGCACGAAGAACAGCTGAGCAGGAAGCAGATCCCTTCCCAGGCCAAGAGTGTGCAAAGAGAGAGAGAGAGCGAGCTTCTTCTTCTGCTCATTGCCACAATGGGGGATGGCTGCAAGGGTCTGAGTGGGAAAGACCCACAGGGGCTGAACAGGTTGTGGATTCAGAGAGGAAGCAGCAGTAGGTTGGGTATACATGGGCAGAAGGACTAGCGGGTACAGATGAATAGGGGTGTGGGAGAAAAAGGGCACTAAGAAATGATGGTGTTCTGGGGACCAGCCCTGAGAGGAGGCTGTTCTGAGGTAAATTCTAAGGAGGTAGAGAAGTAAGAGGAAAACCTCCACATAAAAAAAAAAAAGTGGAACCCCAATTCCCAATCCTGGAAACACCTCCACCAACCCCAAACCCCCTCCCCCAAAATATGTTAGCAAACAGTCAAGTAAGAACAGCAGCAAAAGCCACAGACACAATTTGTGGCACCAGCATGAGGTCATTAACCTCTCCACTCATCTACATCTATAAGAAATCAATAATAATATCTAGCTCTCACATCTGGTAAATGAGGATAATCACACTGGCCTTCGTTGTATAGTGCTTGAAGAAAACTGAGGAAACTTGTGCTGCACAACAGGTATTATTATGTATTATACTGTATAGCACTTTCAGTATCCATCAGTATCACTTGGTATCAATAACCATCATCCACTGTTGACAGTGTGTTTAGCCCCCCACAACACTGTAAAGAGAGCCCCGGCTCCATGGAGTTTACAAACAAAGCAGGACATAGGAGACCAGAGACAGGAATTAGAATTCTATCTCTTTCTGATTGGGCCTGCCGTTCCAGAGCATCTGCACTTAGTGTGCCGTTCGTTGCGGAGTGAAGTGTTCACATAAGGGCTACTGACTGACTAAGTTTAGCCATTAAAAAAGACCTAAAGCAGCGGAAAACTTGTGCTGGTTTTCTTCCTGGGGTGAATTTTACCCTTCCACATTGTAGACTCCTTAGGTCAGGGATTTAGTCAAAAAGGCCATCTTTGTCTCTAAAGCACCTGCTATGCCTGAGGTGCTATACGAATAAATAACTACAGAACGGCTCTGGTCTTGTTGAGAGATTCCATTTGCATTCTATTGGGAATGGCACTCAGCTTAAATTAATGTTGCTGGTTGTATTGCATTTGAATACTGCATTTTCTCCTGGGACCACTTAATCTCCCATAATGCTGCTTTTGGGGGGTGACAAGAATCAGTTCTCCCCTGAAACCCATAGTCAGAAGTTCAATCCCCATTCAGTGTCCCATCTCACACATACATACACACACTCCCCACAACCAAGCTGCTCCATAGGCAGCCTGTATCACCCAAGCAAGCCCTCTTATCCCTAAAGGCAATGAAGAATCTTCTACTAATCTGAGAGCCCTGCATGTTCCCTGCCCACACGAATGGCAAAGGGCAACTAATACTTATAGGGCAGTTTAGTTGTTAATAGCTTAGAGAGCTGTATCGGTGACAATGGTCAGTGGAGATACCTAGAAATATTGGCTAATTGACATTGTAAACAAGCATCTAGCCAGCCCCACCCCCGTCAGCCTGTACTGTTCTGGTCAGCCCACAACCATATTGCACTTTCCTTAAAGAAAAATCACACACATATTGTGACATTCCCCGGGGTACAATATGGACCAATGAACAGCTGTGTCCCCTCAGTTCTCCAACTTGGGGTGCCTTTTACACAGCTTTCCTGTGAGAGCTACCATTCCTGGTCTCCTCTCACACAGCCTCCAGCATGTACATCACTCCCAGATATGCTGTAAGAGTGCTATGGTCAGCCACCATTGCATTACACTGCAGAGCAACACCAGCAAATTCCCAGAACCCAGACTTTCCCCCAGAAATGCACGTCTTGCACTGCCCAGCTCTCTCCTGGACAATATAAGCTCATATAAGGTCTGTCATTTATTAATAGAAAATAATATGCACAGATCTTGTTATCCCAAATGGAGCTTCCCAAACACTTCAGTCCAAACACACTGGTCTAGATAAAACAAGTTTATTAGCTACAGAAAGATAGATTTTAAGTGATTACAAGTAATGAAGCATAAAGGTCAGAATTGGTTACAAGAATATAAAAGTAAATCACAACCAATGCCTAACTTAACAAGCTAGAGTGAATTTAAAGCAAAGGTCTCTCACCACATGTTCCAGCAGCCTTAAAGTCCTTTCAGTCAGGATTCCTCCCCCAGTCCAAAGCTATTTCCTTTATTCTTCAGGTGTTGTGGATGCCATGGGTACAGAGAAAAGGAGGATTACTTTGGGGCACCTCCTATCTCTTCTTATAGAATCATAGAATATTAGGGTTGGTAGAGACCTCAGGAGGTCACCTAGTCCAACCCCCCGCTCAAAGCAGGACCAACACCAACTAAATCATCCCAGCCAGAGCTTTGTCAAACCAGGCCTTAAAAACCTCTAAGGATGGAGATTCCACCACCTCCCTAGGTAAGCCATTCCAGTGCTTCATCACCCTCCTAGTGAAATAGTGTTTCCTAATATCCAACCTAGACCATTGCTTCTTGTTTTGTCATCTGACATCACTGAGAACAACCTAGCTCCATCCTCTTTGGAACCCCCCCTCAAGTAGCTATCAAATCCCCCCTGACTCTTCTCTTCTGCAGACTAAATAACCCCAGTTCCATGTTGACTGTTCCTGATCACCTTCCTCTCCTCCAAGTGCTTCAAAATGGTTTCCTTGAGGACCTGCTCCATGATTTTGCCGGGGACTGAAGTGAGGCTGACCGGTCTGTAGTTCCCCGGGTTCTCTTTCTTCCCTTTTTAAAATATGGGCACTATATTTGCCTTTTTCCAATCGTCCGGGACCTCCCCCGATTGCCACGAGTTTTCAAAGGTAATGGCCAATGGGTCTGCAATCACATCCGCCAACTCCCTCAGCACCCTTGGATGCATTAGATCTGGACCCATGGACTTGTGCACGTCCAGCTTTTCTAAATAGTCCTTAACCTGTTCTTTCACCACTGAGGGCTGCTAACCTCCTCCCCATACTGTGCTGCCCAGTACAGCAGTCTGGGAGCTGACCTTGTCTGTGAAGACCAAGGCAAAAAAAGCTCTCTCTTTTCTTTGAGAATCAGCTCCAGCTGAGGTTCAGGAGACAAAGTCTGTGTGGACGGGAACCCCAGCTGTTTCTTTTGTCAAGATGCGGATTTTTGCCCACATTCTCTTTCCTGCCAAAGCATGACCACTTAACCAGGTGATAGTCCATTTGATTTTGCTGACACCTGGCTGAGGCACTGACTAACCTTTTGTCTCTGGGGAACTGGTTTGTGATTCTTCCCCAGACTCAGCACATGTCTTAGTAATATCATAGAGTAGAATCCTACAACTTTATAAACAATGTTGCCACATATATTTTACCAGGACACTAATTATGAATTTTCAAATGATGCCTCACAAGGCATACTTTGAATGAAATTTAGCATAGCCTTGTAAAAGGGGTGAATATGGGTACAGGCAGTCACACATTTCTCTAGCAATTCTAATACTGAGATTACCCTATGAAAATGAATGCTTCCATCCTGTGCTTACAGGGCTATACAGCAGCTGGCCATTGCTGGAGAAACTGTGACATAATAAATGTCTGTATCTGCACACCCCTCCCCTTCACAAGTAAGAGACCTGCAGCCTGGGTAGCTGACACTGTTTCCTAAAGTGCAGAGAGAATGCAAACACCAAGGAAAACAGCAAGACAGCTTCTCCTGTACTAGTGTAAGCAGCCAAGTGTTCTCCTCCTAGAGCCATTAGATAATGCACTTGGATCCAAAATCTCACTATGGACATTATAATGGTTATTCATGCTGTAATCGTTAGAAATGGTGAAACTGTGTTATGACACATTCAGCCACAAGTTATTTTTATATAAAGAATAATCCATGTAACTTCTATGGCAATTCTATTCAATATTGATTCGTATTCTGCACTGATCACCATAGTATCTCTGACAACTGGATATGGCCCGTGAACCCACTCACTCACAATGTGGGGGTGTTCGTCCACAAAACCAACCTGCTCTCAGCAAGGCCCATTAGCAGTTCTGCAGCTAAACATTCTTATGGGTTTGCATTTCAGACCGGGAGCCCAATTCTGATTCTCAGACACGAGCGAGGAGTGCAGTCAGAGCCGATGCTAGGCATAAGCAGACTAAACAATTGTGTAGGACCCCGAGCAGCTCAAGGGGGCTCCGATTCGCTTTTTATTATAAGAACATGCCTGTTTTAGTATGGGGGAGCACAAATATTTCTGTGTAGGGCCCTCAATGGGCTAGCACCGGCACTGAGTGCAGTATAAGAACCAGGAGAGAGAAGAATAGTTTGGACACCATTTTCATACCATGTCACTTCACTGACTGCAGTGGAGTTACTCCTGATTCGCATGGGGCTCAGAGAGCTCTGAATGAGATAACTGGTGTACAGGGAGCAGTCACGAGGCCTCAGACTGGCAGGACGGATGAATGAAATCGCCCTTTTAAGGTGACATTAGAGCTGGTGACATGGCTGCTCTCCTCAGAGACAAAACACTCCTTTGGCTGCACTGTGGTCTACGTGAGAGAATCAACTTAAGTGCCTTTCTGGCAGCGATGTGTGGAATTCACAATGTTTGTCACTGGAAGTTCACACTCAAATTTTCATTTTGTTTCCCACAATGTTACGATGCCCAGGATTTTGCTTTAACAATACTTTAAAACAAAACAACTATTTTTTGCATTGCAAGTTTTTGACACACAGGCTGTCTGCCGGGAAAATGACCCAAATATTGCTTGAAAATTGTGTACACCTGCAAGTAACCTTGAAATGTGATTAATTTCTGCCCTTTAAGAATATCCCAGATACCTCTGTTCTCTAGCTTACATTGCTTAGCAATCCCCTGATATGCAACGATACACCCATCCGATGTGGAGCGACAGAGCGTGCCCTAGATTGTGCTGTGATGCCTCAGGTGGATGCACTGGCTTTATTACCGATGATCAGATCTAACTCTGACTAAACTTGGCTTTGGTGGGTATAAGTCACAGACTTACCGTGACTTTAACATAGTTTCTTCAGTGTAATAAACTACAAACTGTATCATTTTAAGCCATTCTGGTTACAGCACGAGATCTATCACTCCTTCTGTTCTGTGAAACTTGGATATCCTGACAGGAATGCAATTCTGAATCGAATGCAACACTAACATGAAGCTAAGTCTTGGTATGATGCTTTATTCCTTATTAGCAAAACTGTGCCGGTACCAACCCACCCAGATGACAAAGAAAGGAGAGGGAGAGGCTGTCATCAGAGAAGGGGCAAGGGCTGCAGCAATTTTTTTTAGAGTCACTTTTCCATTTTTACTAGCCTATGGCATCATTAGATTTTTATGTCTGCACTACGGTCTGACATTGGTAATATCTAGAAGAAGATTTCTGGATTAGTGACAAGGAGTCTTACTCCCACAACTTGCATATGTCTAATTCAAAATCAGGGAAGTGTGTCCAACAGACACAGTGGAGAGACAGGTTGTTGAATATTTTTTCTCTCATCACTAAGAAGGATTCCCTGCTGGGTGTAATCAAGATCCATAAACTTGCAGCTTCTATCAGCGTGAATGCTGCTATCCCAGCACTGCCTCGTTTCGTGGTGCTAAATTCAGCCCTATGTAGACATCCGCTTATGTTCTGATCTACTGAGCAAGTAGAAGGATGGTGCAAGGTTCATTTGATTAATTTTTCAATGTCATGTTCTGACATTTACCAATCTGTAATAAATGCAAAACCTATATTCTGGACATACTATGCTTCCAATTTTACACATACACAAAAGCCAGGAATTTCAAAGTTATGGTTCCCACAGTAACCATAACCCAGCCACGGAGCCCCTGGCTTCTATTTCCTATGACTGTATATGATGATACAAGATAGAAGCTCGGTCCCATGAGAATTTAAAACTAGACTGGACAAAGCACTACTCAGTAAGTGTAAGGAATAATCCTGCACTGGCCTCTGGGGAATAAACTGGATGATTTAATAGGTCTTTTTCATCTCTAACTTCTATGGTATAACTTTCTATCAGAAGGTCTGTAAAGTTATGGTAACTGAGGGTGCCCCCTCTCTCTGAGAATTATACACCCCCAAATTCAAGAAACTCAGCCATAATGTTACATGAATGTAGGTTTTTTCATTTAGTTTCCTTGGTTTAATAAACAACAAGAAACCCACACCACACCCCTGAATGACTGCAAAGTGAAATAAATGCAACTGCATTTATTTAAATGTGCAATAACCAAAATACAATAATTTATTTAAGTGAATTGATATTCTGATATCCCACATTTTGTGCACCTAGCATAAGGATCATAACATACGCTATTGTACTGCCCACTCACAGCTCAGTAAATTGGTTCAAGTTTACCATAGTGGCTATTCCTCACTGGGGACTGTGCTCTTCTCAGCTACAAATTTTAAAGCATAATCATTGATTAGTTACCAGTGTGGGAAAGAATCTAGAAATATTTTAAATAATGGAAAGCTCCTCTCAGAAATGGTCAAACAGAACTGTAGTAAACATGACACGTACAAAAATCACCTTTGGGCTGGGAACAAATGTTGTGTAATTCACCTAGAAATGTATGTCTAAAAATAGGGCCTTGTATCCAAAGTGCTTCCTCAGTCATAATTATTGCAGGGTTATCATGATTTTTACTATATAGTTCAAAAAAAAAAAGAAACCGTAGATGATTTAAAAGAGAAGCCAAAGTTTTCAAGCACGGAGAAGAAACAATATATGTAGAAACCTATCTGTCTTTTTCTCTACCTCTATAGCAGTGACAGTATATTGAAAAGCCAGGCTGTTGAATATTTTTTCTCTCATCACTAAGAAGGATACCCTGCTGGGTGTAATCAAGATCCATAAACTCACGGCTTCAGTCAGTGTGAATTCTGAGATCCCAGCTCTGCCTTGTTTAGTGATACTAAATTCAGACCTAGGCTTGGCATAGACACGCATCCTGTGTCACTCTGAGCTATTGATCCACATTTCTAAGTATTTTTTAGTTTCATTTAATTTCCCATAAGTGTAATGTATAGAATGTACAATCATTTACATTACAGGTCAGTAAATAAGAAGTGATTAAATTAAAACAGTAAAGCTGCACGTGCACAAGCACTGAGAAAGCCCCCCTCCCCATCTCTCATCTCCCCCCTCATCTGCTTCTCAAAGACGCTGTCAGAAATGCAGCTTGTCAAGCAGAATTCCATAGTACCTGTAAAACATTTATTTGTTATAAGCAACCGTGCTGAATTTTTGATGTTATGCATATTGTTTTCTATTGACAGCACCTAGTTACATTCCATGAGAATTCTATGATTGCTTTCTTTGCTATTTGCCAGTCGCACATTATTTCTGTGGTAACTCTTCTTTTGGGTTTGTCTTCTGATGACTTTCTTCTAAGCATTCATTAGTGTGTATGTATGTTGTTAATTGCCTGGGTAGCAGTAACTAGCTAGCCATGAGCTAGCACTTATTAATGGTGATTAATGCACTGAATGTACATCTTAGACAATACATGATTGTATGTAATTTTACCTGTATGTTATTGTACACTGCGTTCATGCTTTACACTTAGTTTGAAATTATACCAAAAAAGTAATGATGTTTGTATATTTCTGTTTCGTTATGTTTCAGTGATGTCTAGGGCTGCTCATGCCATCCACCCATATAGGGCAAATTCTACTTTCAAAAAACAAATAATCTTGTGAGTTGAAAAAATACATGTAGGGCCCTAACCTGCAGGCCTCTCTGTGTGTGGAACTCCCACGGGCAACAATTCATATGTTTGTGCAGTGCCTAGTGCAACAAGGCCTTTGAGCATGCAATGGATGTTCCACATGTGGAGGAACTACAGGTATGACTGATTATACAGGGCCCCATGCAGCTGCCTCTCTAGCTGTCAGTGCAAGGGACTTCACAGGGGCCCATTCATCCCTTGCTTAGAATGCGTGGGGGAAGGGGGAGGGGGAGGATTCCAGTGGGCTCTGTCCATACCTCTTGCCATCAACCTAAACTCATCTTGGCTACAGATGAACGCTTGAACTTTCTTCATCCCAAATCTCACACAGCAACCTCTCTGGGGAAGACCAGGTGTCTGGACAATGGCCAGCGCCTTCTGGGTGCTGCCAGCAAAAACATTAACTTGCCTGACTTAGCTGCCGGTAGTATGGCCCTTGTCACGACACTACACCCTGGAGCAGTGCTTTGGGAAATACTGCAGGTTTTCATGTTTCTCCTTTTTTATTTCTGGCTGCATGTACTAATAATACAGTGTCTCTTTGGACATATTTAGGTGAGACTCCCTTGCTGGCTGCATGGGATGGATGGCCTACGGGTTCTGCAATGCACTTCCCGATACATAAAAAATGGAATAACTGACTAAATGAGAAATTAATGATTTTTAAAAAAATATTCCCTCTTTAAAAAGAGGGCGCTGTTATATTTCACTCTGCTCTGCAGCTCAGCAGCAGATGATACCAAGATTTATGGCCATCTGACCTGAAGTTTCTATATCCATGTAAGTCTTTCTAAGCAATCACTTTATTTATGAGTTTGTAGTTTTTTTAAAAAACAAAAAAACAGAAGATCCACCACTGGGACCTCTTCAACTAGCTCAGCCTGATTCTTTTCCTGTTCTCTAGGACCATAACTCTTAGGCTTTTGATTCCCTCAGTCCTAAAACTATAAAAGTCTTATTTCTATAAGGTCTTTTATTGTTACCCATATAGTCAATAGTGTCATTTTCATTCATATCATTCTGTAGGGAAGTTAGAGGAAATGAACCAGACAGAACAGTGCTATAAATAAGACTCAGCTACACAGTTCCCACTGTATATTCAACAACCTTCTTTTAAAACCACAAAAAATATAAATTTGGCATTATGGGAAGTCTTCTATTTGCCTGAATTCAGATATTATTTTCCATGCGGTGGCCAGTATTCATTGTTGACTTTATGTGAATACAAGATGCATTTGCCTAAAACTAGCTCTCTGACTACAAACCTCAGAGCAGCAACACATTACATGTACATTAGCTCATGCTTAAGAGGAAAGGAGCTCAGGAATGTTGGAATTCTCACAAACAAAGGATTCCACTCTGAGTGAATCTCTAGGCTAAATAGGGGAAGCCTTACAGCAAATGGATTAACACTGGTTTTCTTATGGGCTTGCTGTGCAATATGATGGATTGTTTGCTTCACAGCAAGATAATGATGTATAATAATGGTTACCTTTCCTCATGGATATCTGAAAAAATGTACAAGAGTCTACAGGCAGACTTGCTGTGCTGTCAAGAAATAGCAAGTGTTGGCTTTATGTAAATTCCAGTGAACTAAATAGGACTAGGTGCCATGCCATAGCTCTGGTGCTCCCTTGTAGCTTTACCTCAAGCTAGAAGAGTGCATGGGGGAACGTTTGGCAAGAGGTGTCAAAATCTACATTTTCATAACCAAACCTGGCAGCTGGCAAACTTTGTGCAGATGCTTTGAAAGGAGACAAAGTGACGGTCCTGTAAAAAGCTGACACCTGGACAAAGGCCTCCTTTCTCTAATGATTATGATGCCTATTAATTTTATACAACTCCATCCCCTGGCCCTAGTGCTCAGAGTGTTGTACAGCAATTAAATATAACGAAAGCATTACAAAAATAACCAATATAGTAATTAACACAAAACCCTCAACTAAAACACAAATAGAGAGAGTCGTACAAGGGCAGAACAGAGAAGGGCTACAAGCAGGGCTGGCAGAGGTCCCAGTAAAACATCCCCTTGCAAACAGAAGTTTTCAGAGGAGCCCCACAGCCTGGGTGTTTCATCCTGCAGACGTAAGTTGTCTGTAAGGGAAGGCTCTTCAATATAACCAAGGATAGCGCTCTGAAAAGCCTTGAAAACCAACAATGCCAGCTGGAAGCAAATCCGTGGCTTTGTAGGTAGCCGTGGCAGAGAGCACAGACTGGGTGCATTATGCGCATGGCTGCTCAGCACAGTGAGCAAACGTGC
Source organism: Emys orbicularis (assembly GCF_028017835.1). Taxonomy (NCBI): domain Eukaryota; kingdom Metazoa; phylum Chordata; order Testudines; family Emydidae; genus Emys; species Emys orbicularis. Next base: position 956,126 of record NC_088705.1, on the reverse strand, counting down.
TGCAGCATTCTGAACAAGCTGCAAGTGTCCAGACAGTGTTCCCAGAAGCCCCACGGGATGGGGGTGGTGAGGTGCAGTATTGGGTTTCCTGGCCACAAGGATGTGCACTGCTGCTGCGAGATCATTGAGAAAAGAATAGTTCAGATTCAGACCATCCAGGGCAGGTGCCTGATCACAGACATCAGAGAAATTCTTATAAAAATGATGGAACTTGTTCAAGCCGTTCCACATCTTCTTCCTCGTGATTTCTGAAATCTGGCGGATCCCATTTGTGCCTTTCAATCCTGCCCGACTGTACTAGGTGAGAAGCAATTTTCACATGCAGATCTAGATGTATTTTTGTTTCTTCAGAAACCACCAATGGCAGTGAGTGGCACTAGAGAGTGTCCCGTGGTAAAGCAAAAAATATTTTTAGTAACAGCACAGAGAGCCCAGGAAACCACTGGCCAAGTCCTGGACATTTATTTCTGGAGGAATTGGGGGGGAGGGGGAGGGAGAATGACACGTGAGTTTGCAATTGTCCACTAAATGATCAGCTCCCTTTGATATATTTCATTTTGTCTGGGTTGTTATGAATTGGGAGCAGGGAAACTAGAGCTGGTGCATTATGTTTAAAAAGCTATAAATACATTCAGAGAGCTCCACAGAAAAGTGCATTGTTTGTGGCAGCCCTAAGAGTTTTAAAGAATGTGTATCTGTTTGTGTAGTGTGTGAGTGAATATCCCCCTGGTACCCACCAAGTTTCATTGTGCTTCAGCTGGTGTGATTTGTAATTTATTTACTGTATATCATTTCCTTATTTCAGCTGATGTCTGCGCTCCACATATATTTGATCTTTATACATTATATAAAGAAACCTGAAGAGAAGTGCACATTTTTGACACTCCTATTAACACTTATGAACACCAGAGTTAGAGTAGACTGCAGCCACAACTATGGGGTTTACTAATTAAATAAATTTGTATATTGTATTATTTTTTTCTACTCTATCCTTTGTTACTGGGGTGAGTGGGCAGGGAATAGAGTGATGAAGGACAGACCTGGCATAAATACAACAAAGCAGCAAAACAGAAACCATAAAGGCCTAAAGAGAAAACAGACTGGGCAGCTAGCCCCACAGAGCGCAAGGAGAGCATGTGACAGGCACCCAGAACTGAGTCACTGATACACCTCTGTCTTAGCAAAAGAGAGACTTGCTGGTGTAAAACTATACATCAGGTCCCTGACCCTCATAGTCAGCCAGACAATCTCCTCCAAAGATCTGCTTTACTTTTCCTAGCAGGTAATACCTGGTGCAATCCAATACCAGAGTCCCCTGAAGAGCATTCCCCTGGAGTACCCTGCTCCTGTCACGGGACACTCGCAGAAATTACCAAGTTCACTGTCTCCAAAGAGACATACACATTCAATTCAGGAGTCACACTTTACTTGAAATTACAGCACTGAGATGTACCTATGATAAAACAAGCAGAAATTTGTTAGGAAAGACAGAGATTTAAGTGATAGAAAGCAAGGATACTGGAAACAGATGTGGTAACAAATAAACCAAAAGTATACCACGCGTCTGAGAGACTAATAATAATTTCTAAGAAGTTAAGACCTTTATCTAAGGTACCTAAAGCAACCCTTCAGCATCACCAGCCCCCAGGGTTATGATCCAACTTTCATGGATGCAAAAAGCGCTTTCCTTTTTATTCCCTCAGTGATGCATAACAAGTGGGGGTCCTTTCCCCCTTCTTATAGTCCAGAAAACCTTTGAAATTATCCTTTTGAAGCGTATCCTCAAATAAAGGTCTTCTCTCCTGCCACTTGGTCTATCTACAGTGAGCTGACGCCATGCTGCTTTCACCCTGCTTTCCTCCTGTTAACTTGTTCGTCCTGTTTACCTCAGATACAAATGTATTTCCCATTGTTTTAGGCTTACCCTGCTTAATTTACCAAGCAGACAGGTAGATCAACATTCCTATGTGTGAAAACATTGTTTATCACCCTGCCTGGTTACCTACTTTAAACATCCTTACATATAAAAAACTTCTTGAATAACATGCGTACAGACATCTCACAATGCTTCTGATCACCAGTATGATATAAGCTTTAATTTAAGCTCTTGCACAACCTTCTTTTACATATAAATACCATGGCAGCAATGTGTTAGGTGTCGTGAGTGTGTCAGGCCTGATAGGAGTTGCTGTTACAAACCTTTGCTAGCTGGCACTGAGGGGCTCTAGGGTCACAGGGGAAACTTTAAGATGTCCTGATGAATCCAGAGAAATTTGAGTTGCCAGTGATCAGCACCAGTTACATTTTATCCATACAGGAGAAAAGCAAGAGGAAGGCACAGATGTAATGGAATCAGTGCTGGTTCCTCTCTGCATGTATCACTGCAACATGTTGTGCATGTATCACTGCAACATGTTGTCCATGCAGGGTAGTGTCTCTCAGAAAAAAGCCAAACCAGTCACTATGCAGCAGAGTGCTACAGGAGAGCCAACACAGCAATGCTCTATGGAAGTTAAAGGCAGGGGAAATTTGTGCAATTACTAATTTATTTAGTTTTCTTTTGTCACATCATTCATCACTGACAGACACTCCAGAGATGGATGATTAAAAACAAAACAAAACAGAAAACGCAAGAGCTGTTTGTTGCTCAAGGCATGTGCTAGTCTGTTGTTCTCAGATCTCTCCAGTCACTGTTTTGCTCAAAATAGTTCTGTTAGTTGCAACTCAAAAGTAAAGCAATAAAACATATTCTGCAAATGCTTTGTGGGGCCTCAGCAATGCTCCAAGGCTGGGAATGCTTGTAGAGACCCGTCATTTATGATATTATGTTCCTCTGAACTCCCAAAGTGCTGAAGATGCTGTTGCTGCATGTGCTGTGGCCAAGATCTGGGGGGGTGCTAAAGTTAGCTGTCTAAATACAGTAGCCTTATTTTCAAAAGCAATGAACACCTAGTAGCTTCCACTTATTTAGCCTAAATAAGGACACAGGAGCCTGACTTCAATCATTTCTCAGAACAGCACTGTTAACATCCATTGGCTGGTTGGCAGCACTGCGGTCTTTCGGTCATTAGTCTCTAATTGTAATAACTTCTAGACTGCGCAGTGTCCTTTGGGCACAACTCACTTCCCGTAAGCACTCTTCTGTTTGCTACACCGAGAACTTTCCTTCCTCTCCTGGGGTCAGATCTTGCGGCACTGGCACCCAGACTGAATGCTACAGTGGAAAACAGACTCCATGGGTAAGATGTGCTGCACTCCCTCTGGAAAGGAGCTGTACCAGGGTCTCCCCAAACACAGTGTCAGACCCTGCCTCAGTTTACCCATTCTCATGTTAGGTAGAAGGTGCATCAGTAAAGCTCCCCTACCATCAGGGGTTCTTTCTCTTTCCCCAAGGATGTGCTTGTTGTTCAAACACAATTCAACATCCATCAAAACAGGTACACAGGTCCTGCCACCCGGCCCCTCGCAAGGCCTCTGCTCAGAGGGCTTCTGATGCCACCTACGCAGTAGGTATCCCCAGCCAGGTCCCTCAACTGCCTACCCACTGCCACGCCACATCCCAAGTGAGCAACTCTCTGGCTTTCAGGAAGACCAAGCAACCGTCAAGCTCTCACCTGACCCCAGCCTCAGCATGGAGACAGCTCCTTAATCACAGGTGGGGCTGAACCTATCTCCCCTGAAGGGGGGCCAGCTACCCTGTGACAGAGACCTTTTGCCTTTAAATTGTTTCTAAATAGATACCAAGTATTTTATTTCAGAAATGATGTAAAGTGCTGCCCTGAGCCAGTCAGCAAAGCTGTCTCCTACTGCAGCTCCCCAGGTAGCTACCGTTCACCCAATTCAGAGTGCTGAAGAGAGCAAATTTCCATGCAGAAGGTTCTGCACATGCATCAGGTTCTGGCTGCTGGATGTAGACTTATTTTTCATCAGAATTTTCACATAACAGATACGAAAAGTGTGCAGAGTATTTTTGTATCAGAACAGCCCAGTCCAGACAGCCGTGGCAGAGCCGTATGTACAGGGAGATCTCTATGGAGCAGAGCTGGGAGCATCTCCGATCTTCACTCATACTCAGAGTGCTGTCCCTCATACACACACCTGGAAAGCACGCTGCAGAGCAGTGCTGGGAACAGTCACCAAAAGTTGGTTCCTTGTGTTCATGTAAACAACTTCTTGCTTTTGTTTTTTTTTATGGTAAAACTGCTAGAGATGATGCTGAGGCTGGAAATCTAGACAGCATTTTAATGTTAAAGGGTTCTGAATTTTACTATTTCCCCTATTACCTCTTCTATGGGAACTATTAACTGTAATTTAAGCCCAAAATGTTAAAAGCAGTATACAGATTTAAGGATTTTTTCATACCAATTACAAATAATTTCTAGCTGCACTTCAATGCACAGGCTTTTATCTATTGTTATACTGGAAAAATAACTTCTCTATTGTAACATAGGGTATCTGCATAGATTTGATTCTTATTATCTTTGATGCTATTGGCAAATAGGGAGTTAAAACATTTCTGCTAAATATGTTTGCCGTTGTTGAAATATCTACTCCTAAGAAAATTACAAGTTTAAAAATGAAGCTATCCAAAGTTACAGTTTAATTAACATATTAGTAGAATATTCACAACTGATGTCACGTTGCAGTTCACATTGTGCTCAGAGGCATACAGGAGGGTCCTCTGCCTTGACTTGCAAGCAACCTAGAAACACCACGATTATCATCTCCAACTTGCTGAAAAATGCCAGCATTTGAAAGACCGATCTCTGCATTTTAAGGAGAGTTCTGATCTCTCTCCTGCAGTTCCTGCAGCAGATTCCCCTTTGTTCTTAAACTACATTTTCACTTTCTTTACGAATTTGTAATTTCTCTCTCTTGCGCTCTCTCTCACACACACACGTACAGATTCTGACATTATTATTGATACAAAAGCCTTTAATTACTTAATCTCTGAATGTTAGCTGTCTGTACAGCAACTGCGATGGATAATGTGAAATATTCCCCGTCAGACCATTTCATTTTATAGTCTTTGTCAAACACTCTGGTGAAATGAAAATGGAGAGCTAAGTGGTCCATTTTTCCCAGTGTTTTCTCTGAACAGTCTCTCTGATTTGTCTAGTCAAGTCAGTTTGTGTGGGCTGTGACCTCTTGGCTCGCCGAAGGTCACTGGATCACGACCTTGTGACAATTGTTTCTCCTTTTTCTGTCATTGTGAATCATGTTCTTACGTTAATGGGGGAGAAGTTTTAAAGAGAAGGGCTCACCAGTTGTGGAAGCTGTCTGAGGAAAAATTCAATCCTCAGATCATAGTAGTAAAAGTAATTTGTCCAGGAATTAGCTTGCGTGTATCCATTTGTAAAGATTTTTTTCTGCTTGAACTGACAAACTAAATAATAGATAGTGTCCCACCCTTCACAGATGTTCCTGTGACACATTGTGGGGTTCAGCCAGGCCAGTAAGGGGTTCAGTCACCATCTGTCTTGTAACCTTGGCTGTCTTGTGGCTGTGCAGCTGTGGTCCAGAGCTCTGACCCCCACAGCTTGCCAGCAGCCCACAAGCCTCCCCCAGCTTTGCTCAGCCTGAGTACCCTGGCAGGTTGATGTTAGAACCCTACCAACCCTGAATTCACCCCAAAAACATCCTACTGCAGGGACCAGTCCCTCTCACTTGGCCCTCACAGAGCAGGTGTCAGGTTTACTGCCGTTGAAGTGACAGTGAAAAGCCCCAATCTGTCAGCTCTCTACAAACCTGCACTGCACAGAACTTACACAGCAATGACGATTTATAATGAAAGCAAAACAAGTGTATTAGCAAAAGAGCCTGGATTAAGTGATACCCGGTAAAAGGGAAAAAGGCAGAGATGGTTACAAGCAAATAAAAGTGAAAACACACATCAAAAAGTGACAGTCTAACACTTAGTCTAGCAAGATACAGTCTTTGTTCAAGATGATTCTTTTCACCTCCAGCCTTCCCTGGCTGGCCTGGCCAGCACCCAACACAGAGATCAACTCGCTTGGTTCCTTACTCTCCTAAGGTGAAGGATAAAGATGGAGTCATATTCTGTTCCTTTTAGCCCCAAAGGGCGGGTTTTTGTATCACAAGTCAGGAAGGCCTCCTGGGGATTCAGCTTCCTGCATCTTTCTGGGGTGCAGGAGTCATATTAATTCTCTGCCTCGAGTTCAAGATCAGGATAACCCCCACTGATTTAACTGGAAGGCTTTGGTCACTGCTAACATGTAAATTGAGGTAAACCCACATTCCTTTGTCTAGGACAGAGCTGTGTATCACATTTACCTAAGCTAGGCAATCTGGTCTTAAACATATTCTAGTATGTCTAGTATGAGGGGCGATATGATAGAGGTATATGAAATCATGAGTGATGTGGAGAAAGTGGATAAGGAAAAGTTATTTACTTATTCCCATAATACAAGAACTAGGGGTCACCAAATGAAATTAATAGGCAGCAGGTTTAAAACAAATACAAGGAAGTTCTTCTTCACGCAGCGCACAGTCAACTTGTGGAACTCCTTACCTGAGGAGGTTGTGAAGGCTAGGACTATAACAGCGTTTAAAAGAGAACTGGATAAATTCATGGTGGTTAAGTCCATTAATGGCTATTAGTCAGGATGGGTAAGGAATGGTGTCCCTACCCTTTGTTTGTCAGAGGATGGAGATGGATGGCAGGAGAGAGATCACTTGATCATTGCCTGTTAGGTCCACTCCCTCTGGGGCACCTGGCATTGGCCACTGTCGGTAGACAGGATACTGGGCTAGATGGACCTTTGGTCTGACCCGGTACGGCCATTCTTATGTTCTTATGTTCTTATAATATCCTACAGAGGGAATTCATAACATTACATATAACTTTAACACATGCATTTTACAATTATATTAATAACCAGTGTGTTATAAGCTGTCATGATACATCACAAGGTGTATTCTGTACAAATATTATTACAGTAGTGTGTAGGGTGTGAACACAGGGGTGCCTAGAGTCGCAAAGAATTACACACTTGAGCTCCAAGCCACAAAAGGATGTACTGGTGAGAAAATACATGGGGTGAAATCACGACTCCACTGAAGTCAATGGCAATACTCCTATTGACTTCAATGGAGCCAGAATTGTTTATGCCCACTGATACACCAGTCCTACAATTGCATTTGAGTGCTTTTTATGTGTGTATTTCATGCCACTGCTTCAAGGAACTCATCCTCTCACCCAAGAAATCAGACCACCACACAGGCAGAAACAACACCAGCAACATGGGATATTTCATTGAGTACAAAACTTTGATGGCTTCAACCCCTATAGAAGCTTGGAATTAACATGGCTTTTGCCAGCTATCACCTGTCCAAAATCTGCCATCTCTTTCTCCCACCCCTTTGCTGTTTCACCTATTGCAACTCTTTTGAGGCAAGATGTGTTTTTACAGCAACTAACACAATGGCATTATTGCAAAATGAAAAACAACCCCACACAACAGCGTAGCCCTGTGATATTCTCCTTCTCCTGACCCGATGTAACACTCAGCAAGTGCTCAGGAACCCAGTATGTTAAAAGAGAGGGCAAAGAAGGTGGAAGTGTCACACTTGGACACTGGCTCCCCACACTGCAGCACTCACATGATCCTCCATGGCCCTACTGACTCCTCCCTCACCTTTCCTGAAAATGATAAACGTTACTGTGCTACTCAGATTTGCTTCATGCTTAATGCACCTTTCCCCACAAGGCTCTGACATAAGCACTCACAAAAATGGATTTTTCACTACTCCTGAGTGACGTAGTTATACCAACATGCGTTCGTAGTGTAGACCAGGGCTGAGAGTAAAGACACAGACAGACTCAGGAAGTAACATCCATAAACAAAGCAACGTCTCTCACTCCTGTCCCCGATTGCTGTCCTTTCACAGCACTGAGCTGGCAGAGCGAGTGACAGCTCAAATTACACTCATGCATAGACCTGCAGAGGGCCTTTACGGACAGGGAGGGGGCTGTCGAGACAGGTACTAGGAGCACATGTTCCAGAGTAACTAGACACAGACGGATTTTTGGATGTGTCATCCTAGTTTCCTCAAACACCTTCCCTTATTCTTACTCCTTCTCTCTCACTCTCTAATTACCCTCAGCCATCTGAAAATACACAGCCACAAAGGTTGTGCCTAATTTGTGCAGTTCCCAAGTCTTCTGGTGGTGTAATGAGCAATAAAACCAATGCATGACACCCAGCTGCTCATTGGCAGAAAGCGGAGGCTCCACGTTAATATTAACGCAGTTATACTGACAGAATAGAGATACTGTTCACATGATCTATGCACACTTTTATGGGGCCTTAATCCTCTTCCCTCCACTGCAAGAAATCAGGTACCTCTTTCACATTCCAAAGGGTGCTGCAATCCCAAACTATGAGGAAGGCAAAAATACTAAAAGGTGGATTGTAAAATAAAGTACTGAAAGACTGGAAAAGGGCAATTTGCAGTCATATTCCATAACAGTAATGGACAACAGATATTGCAGAATATACAGAATCCATTGCTAATAGTTAAGATTTGTCTTTATACACAGCCCCAGTTAATAATGTGGGTCTTTATTTACTTGTCAAAATACCATTTTTTCCCCAAAATGGTTTTATGAAAAAAACGGGTGCTAGATTTTGATTATTTTAAAAAATAATACCCGTACATGGAGGCACTAATATTTTGCTTTTCTTTCGTATTTCTAAACTATTTGTTTTAGTGCTTGTTTTTGTGTTCCCTCAGCTGAGGTTCTGAACAGCTGTGAAGTCTCACGATTTCTGTGCAGCAATAACTATCACAGCTGTACCAAAAAGTTTGCTTTGGACTTTGTTGTTTTTCACAAAAACCAAAGGCACTTTCGCAGGTGACAAGCTGGGATAAATTTAACTAACTGCTAAATTCAGCACTATTCTCTGCAGCAAAATATAGAGGCACAGACTGCTTTAGAAAATGCCTTGGATGAAAGCTACATTATCTCCCATGAAATGCATAGCTTGGCTACGCTAATCAGATTTTGTCACGTTAATATTGTCTTTAGCAGAAAACCGTGTGAAATAATTATATACAAATGTATACGGTGGGGGGGGGGGGGAGAGGGGGAAGACAGAGTATATATAATTATTTTTGAAACTAATATCAGATTTCTCAAAAGTGGAAACTTAGTTAAGTTCCTCCATAAGTTAAAAAAACTCTCCTTCCTTTTCCAGTGGGTTTGGGCACCTGCCGTCAGACAGACCAATAAACCTGGAAATGAGCTTTTCCCTCCTATGCTTTTTAAAGGTTACCGCATCACTCTCCTGGCTTCCAAGCCAGTATCTGACCAACAGTACATGCCCTGGAACTTGCAATGAATCCACAGCTCCACTGTCTTCAGTATTTGTTCAGATTGTGGTAGCGCCCACTATGTGTGTCATGCTTCCCAAACACAGAGGGTGAGCCAGCCCCTGCCTCCATCAGCTCACAGTCTAACATGACACCGGGGAAAGGACGTAACATAGCTTTGCAAACACATAGCTGACATGAATTTTTGGCTTCATTTAAGTAAGTGCACCAAATTCTCCTGCCCTGTGCTCCCTCTCATCTTGGCACCATGCAGCCGAATTCAGGGAGTTTACAGGAGACGGTCTTTTAGGGCTAAGTAGCAGTAGAACACTCTTCAGGCCCACTAGTGGGGGCACAGCAAGGCAACTGGTACAGAATACTCCTTACTGTACAGTATCAGAGGGGTAGCCGTGTTAGTCTGAATCTGTAAAAAGCAACAGAGGGTCCTGTGGCACCTTTAAGACTAACAGAAGTAGAAGACTAACTTCTGTTAGTCTTAAAGGTGCCACAGGACCCTCTGTTGCTCCTTACTGTACAGAACAGTAGAGAAAAATATACCTGCCAGTGCATTAAAAACCACTACAGCAGCTTCAAGCACACCTTATTCCCTGGTATGTCAATTATGACAATGCAGCACGTGCAGACCCCACCCCTTGTCTTGCAACACCCCTTTGGCTGGAGAAGGGGACAGTAAGTCTCCAACACTCAGAATTCACAGAAAGGCTGCCTGCCTAGGCAGAGTCACCAGGGATCAGGGATGCTAGGAAAAGGATATCCCAGCAGGACAGGCCTTCCTGGCCCTGTGCTCCATTTTCATGTTTCAATAAGTGATTCTGCAGTGCTCCAGGGCATTTATATGGCCCCCATCACCAAAGCAGCTAAATGCCTCACAATCTTTAATTTATTTATCTTCACAACACTCCTGTGAAGGAAGCATTTCACAGATGGGGAACTGGGGCACTGAGAGGCTAAGTGAGCTGCTCAAGGCCAGACAAGAAGGCTGTAGCAGAGCAGGGAACTGAACCCAGGTAGCACCGTAACCATTGGCTTGGTCCTTTCTCTACCCCTTCTCTTTCTCACTTCTCCACATTTAGAAGCAAAGAAAGGGCAAAGACTAGCAAAACAGCATTCAGAAGCCAGCAAGAGAATTCTGGAGAAGAGGCATAAATACTTATCAAGGGACGATTCCTCTGAGCACCATATTTCTTTTCGATAGCAACAGGGGAATTTTTTCTTATTGATTGCTTTTTGTAATCGAGCTTAACAAATAGAACTTCCCTCAAATGATTCTTCCAACTAACCTGATAGAAAGCTAACCTTGTTATATTTATTGACAGAACATTGAAATAAATATTATAGGTCTAGAGGGAATGTTTCAGTCCATTGATTTTTTTTTAAGGAAATAACAAATGGAGCATATTCCCCTTGGCATGTTATGCTGGGAATAATCTGAAAAAATGCTTAGCTTGTTCAAAATAAGGCTCAAAAACTTCTCCTTTCAGTCCCCAAGGAGCAGGGGACCTTTTGCATAAATCTGATATTGCCCAAACAATCAATTTTCAATTTTAATTATTTTCAGGATTCTCTTTTTGTGTTTGTTCAGGAAATTGAAAAGAGAATCTGGTTTTGGTTTTTAATTTGTGGCCGTGAAAGGACATGAGCCCCTTGGGGGAATATTTGTTTCTTGAGGATGGGGTAGGGGCTAGAGTCAGCTATTGATAATCTAGTAACATTTCACAGAATCTTCCAGTGTTCTTTGCCCCCAGCCCCAGGAGATGGGGAGATCATGCTGCTCCCACCTGTCAGAGGTGCTGGAACTAACGGTGCAGCCACACCCCCAGCCTGAAGTGGCTTCCATCACAGACAGGGTTCACAGTTTGGTTCAATGGCTCTCCGCACTCCCACTATACAAATTGTTCCAGCACCCCTGCCACCTTCCATCAGCATGTCTGATCCCACAGTATCCACAGTGCTCGTAGTCTGCGCAGGAATAGTGTTGGTTTGAGGCTTAAGGGACTCCTGGGAGTTGCAGTATCTCCCATTCCTAGGCAAGCCACCTGACTGTCCTGCTATCCACTAGTGACTTGGGGATGCAGACGAACGGGGTACCATGGGAAGGGGCTGGGGACCCTCTGGGGTGTGTGTTTGTTTTTCTTCAAGCATACCAGGTTTTGCATAATTTTTCAAATAATATGTGATTGAGCAGCAGCAATTACAAAACCCCAGTTTCCCTAAACATGATGCCTAGGTGGCACAACAAAGCTTTTCAGAAAGAATGAAACACTCAGATACTTAAGGAAATTGTCACTTTTCAACAGCATGAGTTGAACAGACTCCACACACAGACAGCGGAACAGCCTGCTCTTCGAGGTTTACAGGCAACACAGAACCAGCTTCTGCTGCAGAGATGTTAACTTCTTTGACATGCCAACAGTCAGTGAAATCACCTCCCAATGAGGGCTGTTCTGGCTCCCTAGCAGCATGAATCTGGATAATACTCTATGGTAAATGCGGCTGCATTACAATGAAACACCAGAAAGGTTTATATGGGACAGTCATTCTCATATCCAAACCACTCAGTTCATTCATTTCACTACAGGGACTTGCAAAGAAACTAACTTTCTTCAAAAGTTGTGAAGCCTGAGACTAGCCCTTGATATCTGAACACACTGTAAGTAGCTAGTGGATGCCGTTTACGTGGTCTCAGAACAAAGATAATCTGATTGGTCTGTACTAAATCCATACTGTGTCAAGCATATAGCAGCAAACTTTGTAAATTATACAGGCTGCCTCTTGGGTTTCATCTCCTTCTGTCTGATTTGGAAAAAGATCATCACATTCTTCCACTGTTGGTCTGACCAATGCTCCTCTACTAGCTGAATAAAACTGATTCAGACAATAGCTAAAATAGCAAGAACACTTGTAGGGGTAGGAGACAAGCAACCATTTTGGCCATAAATAGGACTTCCATCATTCTTTCACCACAGGACTCAACATCTGTTGTACATACAAATGGCTCCTACATGTGGATTTTCACTACACTGGAGATCTTATTCCTAGCAAGGGACCACATACGAGTCCATTACAGCCCTCTTGTATCAGGGCACTAAGTGAAGTCACTATGTTCACCATTATAAAAGAAATGTACGAAGCCTTTCAGTATAGTGTCTGTCCATGAAAAGTTGAAAATGATTTTTCCAGTTCTGGTGGGAACTTTACTTATTTATTGAGTCTGCAGACTCATAATTCTTGTCTGTCCCATAAAAGGATTGTTTCATCCAAGTTTTGCAGCAATAATTATTTTTTCCCATTATATTGTGGCTTGAATAATCAGGGAGATTATTTATTACTTTACACTGTACAGGTTAGTTTGTATGGAGATTAGGCCAGTGCTCTCGGAGGCTAAGGCGTGTACACAAATTCCTTATTTTCTCTGTTCTCTATTTTCTCTCTTGGTATTCAGAAACACTAGTTTCTTTCAGAATAAATCTTGTTTGTTATATTGGTATAGCTCGTCTGGATTTGGTGTTTAGGATTTGCCAAATAAATTCCTAGTTGTTTTGGGTCCTGTCTACCTAGAAGGTGCCTCTCTCACCCTGATGCTTCTTAGACACCCATTGACCCTCCAGGAGGGTGAGTATTAATGTATAGAGGAAAATCAAACCAAGTGTCTAAACAGTTAAAGTTTGTCATTGATGACTCATACTGTTTCTCAAGTGCTGCCATTTAGTTTCCTCACTCAGTGCTGTCTCTGCTAGCAGCACTATTGATAATATCCTGGGATCAACCTAGTATGTGCACAGTCTATCTGCACTGTGTCATTTGTAATAATAAGTGGGGGGAGGGATGCTATTTCTAAGCACTGCTAATGTTCCTTCATTTAAGTGCTCTCGAGCCTACACATCTGCTTTATTCTAGCTGGCTTTGTCAAAACCTCCCGGTAGACACTGACCATCCAGGAACAACTGGAAAGCTCACAGAGGGTGACAAAAGGAATATTTGCCCCTCCCAGACACTCTGCTGAGTGCCTTGCATATTCCAGTCAGCATTACAGGGCACAGAGTCACACTTATGCCAGATGCTTTATAACGATTTATTATCTGTATTGCCATAGCACCTAAGAATCCAAGTCATGGTCCAGTGCTCGGCACGGTACTCACATACAACAGAGAGGTGGGCCCACGCCAAAGTGCTCACAATCTAAGTATAAAAGTCCCAGATGCAACAAAGCAACGGCGCAGATTAACGTATCCTCATTGGAGGGTCCGAACTTCAGCAATACTCCGGCATTCTGCATGCCCCAATACATACACATTCAGCTAGGTAGTATATAGCTAACTATTAGGAAAACAACATAAATTGCTGCCAGTTTGGACCTAAAAGACAGCCCCCTTGTGGTACATTAGAGATATAGCAGTGTCTACAGCTGTCCTCCAAATGAGGGCTGATCAATAGGTGATAATAGATCAGAAGAAAATGAGAAGAATTGAAGCACAAAGCAACCAAGTCTGGAATACCATCTGGCTGGGAATTCCAGTGACTGGCACAGTCTATTCATCAATATGTAAAAACAAACGTAGCAATATGCCCTGAGGAACAAACCCCACCTTGCCTCTATGGGGAAGGGAGTTGGTTTTTGAGGCCAAGGATTTTAAGGACAGACAAATTACAGAAGACCCAAATTCCAGCACTATGTGAACCAAGAAGCTTCACCACTTGCCTAGAATTTGAATATTTAAAGGAAGGGAGGGGCTTCCTGGAGTCACATCCTGGCGACATCTCTCTGTTGGCTCAATGATGTAATTTATGCAAACCCTATCATTGTTTGCTGCCATGAAGGAATTGCTGCTGTAGCATCATGCAGATGCTATTTCTCCTTTGGTGTCACTGGCACAAAAGACCAACCCATGAATTTCAGGCTTCCTAGAGCCAGCTGTCAGCTAAAATCTCTGTGTTATTGTAATCTGCAAAGAGTGATTTGGAAAAATGATCTGCGATGTTATCTGATTCAGTAGCAGGAGAGGAGCCAGAAAAAGGCGATGCTTGATTTAACATGGACATGATACTATATATATAGAGCTACTTACTACATAGCAATGTGGTGCACTCACATAGCACCATTCATTAGAGAAGCTCAAAGTGCTTTGCACCCCAAAGGTAGGCCAGCATTTTAAACCCTATTTTGCATATAGACAGACTGAGGCAAAGAGAATGAAGTGCCAAGAGTCATCCAGCGAGCCAGTGGTTGGGCTGGGAATAGGCCCCACAGGATCTGACTGTGATCTTCCTTACACCTGTGTAAAACTGGATTAACCACTGAATTCAATTCCTTCACACTGGAATAAAACCAGGGAGAGATGATATTCAGGCCCCGTCCTCTACTCTAGCCACTAAAACACAAGAACCAAGCCATCAGGAACTGATATAAAGTGCCTGAATATCCTCTTGCTTGCCTTCATGATGATCTGTCAACAGCAAAAAGTAGGACCAAAACACTTAATCTGCCTGACCTTTATCCCCATCACCGGCACACAGGCAGGCATGTATAGGCTAGGGTCTGTCTGCACTGCAGTCATGAGGTGTGAGTGCAACTCGTGCAGACATAGTCAAGCGAGCTTTAATTTAGCAAGCTCGGGTACCCGTAGCAGTGAAGCATCACACCATGGACTGCAGTATGAGCTGTACAATCCCGCCTGGACCACTGGGTAATTATTCGGGTGGCTAGCCTGCACGGAGCCCAGGCTACTGCCGCTTCACTGCTCCAGCACCCAAGACTGACAGACTGATGCTAGCTCAGGTATGTCTACACAAGCTGCAGGGTAGACATACCCTAAGCCAGCTAGCAGAGAGCCTCTCCTGGCAGCTGGAGTACCTACTAGTAAAAGCACTATCTTTGGAGTGGAAGGCTGTGTTATTCTGCTGCCACATCATCCTACACTGTATATAATAGGCTTTGGAGTAAAGTCACGCATGGATGAAATGTAATTAGTACTGCATCATTTCCCACAGCATTTCAAGTTGTACCTGTGAAATGGGTGCAGAACTGCTGGCAGGCCCAGGAAATGCATTTTAACGGACCTGCTGAACGAGGTGGTTGCTGTGCAGATAGAACCAGGATTATCTGTCTTGTGTGACATAACATCGCCAGAGCAGCAGAAGAACCTTTAGGACCCGGATTCCCCACTGCCTGGCACATGTATCATCCTTTCCACTGAAGAATCCCACACAGCCATTGACAGACTTATAGACTCTGCACAGGTGTAAAATCATGAATCCAGCAGTGGCGGATTAGCCACTGGGCCTACGGGGCCCGTGCCCAGGGGCCTGGCCAATTGGGGAGTCTCAGAAAAATGGGTGCCCTAGCACCCCACCCTGCTCCACTTGGCATCCTGCCCGGGAGTGGGGTCAGGGAGCAGGAGTGCCAGGTGGGTGGGCAGGGCAAGCTCCCGTGCCCCAACCCCATTTCCCTGGCAGGGGCACGGGGGAAGGGGCGGGGGGACTGCAGGCAGAAGGGGTGGGGAGGGGCCCCCACTTGTTCTGGCCCAGGGCCCCAAAAAGCTTAATCTGCCTCTGCCTCCAGGTACCAGATAGCAGAGAATCAGAAGCTTAGGGAGAAATTTGTTGCCATTGGTTGGGTGAGATTAACCCCTCATGTTCATGTATGGTAAACTTGAGATGGCTGGTGATATCGGAGAACATTAAATATTTTAAAACAATAAGATCAGGGCATAAGATAATATAGTTAAGAGGCGATCCTCCCAAACTCAAGCTGTCCCACTGTCATGTCTGATAGCCATCTGTGAAATCTGTTCTGTGAGAGACAGACCTCTTCAGATACCAGAAATTCCACAAAAATATTCTAGCAATTTGCTCAGGAATTTCTGGAGATTTAGTCCAGTTTTACTGTAATATTTTTTCAGTTTTACTGCCTTAAATATAACACTAGTTCCTAATAATCAATATGGATGTTAGTATAAAATAACTTATTTAGCAATATATTACCTTGATTTGCATGTGACTCAAACTGTAATGTATTTTATAAAACAAACTATTGTGTTAATTCAGGGAATCTTAAAATAATTGTCTTGCCCCCAATGAGATACCTCTGATTTTAAGACAAAGTCACTTAAATATGTCTTTGTTGGTGCTGTGCAGGACCCAGCAAGTCTACATGAAGAGATGCTGCTGTAGATTTTTTTTTAATAGGAGTATGGTTGAAATTCAAATTTAAATGAAGGGGTGAGATAAAGACACAATGAGAAAAGAATAATGCTACATTTGGGGAACGAGAAGTTCATTGCATTGGACAAATAGTGTGAAAGCTCTTTTACATGTTATCACTGTCCTTTTGTTTACTTGTTCTAGGCTGGATTTTTGCTTAAGATGGAGGAATACAGTTTCGGTAAAGCTTTGCTTTCAGTTCCAAGAGGAAGGAATGGATGGTTTGTTTATTACAACTGAGAAAGGTAATCTAAATTCAAGGGGAATATTGCAAACCTATCTGAAGGCAGCATCCAGTAAGTACCCACAGGAGACAGGACAGCAAAACCACTTCAGGGAAAATCACAAATAAAAGACCATGAGTTACTGCCGTTTGATTCTACTGTAAATGCAAAAACAGATGGACCATTCCTCCAAAACTGTTATGAGTTAGAAAGCCCAAGTGAGAGCAAGTATGCAGTGCAATTGGATCACTATTCTTTGGGCTAGATGTCTGTGCAGCTAGGAGAGCATGGGAGATCTGCTGGAGTGGCCTTTTTATATTAACAAAACGCTGGGAACTCCATGAATCTGCTTTCTGTGGTCAGGACACCTCCTGTGAAGCAGTTGTTTTCTGAAGATCTTTCTTCAGTATTTAAGGCAGACTTGCCTTACCAATCTCCAATCTGAGAGTAAGGACATTCCATTAGTCAGGCAAAAAGGCTCATGTAAATCTCAATTTTTACAAGCAATTTCTGAAAACAAAGCAAAATTAATCTCAGTACAGGCAGACCCAAAATTCATTTGTTCCTTTGGGCATTTTATAGGAGCCTGGGACAAGAGATGGATTTGAGCTGCTTAAGACTGTTTCTTTCAATCAGACTTCAAAACCCTCAGGAACAAAGTAAGACTGAGGAAGAGTATGAAAGGGATGCAAGACACACTTCTTGTTGACTAAACTAACTGGCACTCTGCTTTCAGAGTGAATTGTAAATCCTGGTTCCACTCTCGGTTACACTGGTGTAAATCAGGACAAACTACATTGGCATCAGTGGATTTGAACTGGTGTAAAATTGCTGTGAAATCAAAATCAGGTCCTGCAACCCAGCTCCAGAGCAGCCAAACGTTTGACCTGCAAAAACAGATGACAGAGGGCCAAACCTGCAGCTGGTGTAAACCAGTGTAGCTCTTTTGACTTTACTGGAGCTATGCTGATTACAGCCCTAGGGATTGGGCCCAGAGGCTTTTTCCTCAAAAGTAAAATAAAGTAATTTCCCCCCCTCTGCATGAAAAAGAACAACATCTGAGCAACAGCTTGAATTGTGATATGTACTTAACCAAGTGACTCTCTGCAGCACCTTCCTCCTGCTCCATCTTCCTGATAATTCTCTCCCAGAGCTGTTTAGATGATAAGAAGGACAATGGCATCACGGCCCAATTTATTTCACATGTTGAAGTTACAGCGCTAGGACAAGTTGAAAATTCTTTTCAATATAGTTTCATTTTCCAAAAGTAGTTTCAGGGGGAAATGTGAATTTCCACTCGTACATTGACTTAATCACGTTGCTGTATATTTTCCTTGCTGGAATCTTGGGTAATTGGCAGCACAAGGCAGCCCTTTATGAGATAATACCTTATGCTGGTCCACTGTACTGTGAGACCACTAAGTTGGTAACTCACCTAACCAGGAACTGACAGACTACACTGAAAATTGAAAAAAAAAGAGAGAGATACATTTTTAAAGATAACCTGCAGGCAAATATAATATTTATACTTATTTATCCTCACAGCACACTCATAAGCCCCAAAACATGTCTAATGAGGTGGAATTGCAAAATGGCCATGAGTGCGACGTGCTTGGCTTCTCAGTGGTCTCTTAGCAGTCACATGTATCTCGATTTTTCAACTCTGTGACTGCTGCAGGCAAAACTCCTGCAAGGAGCAGTGAGAGTTGCCGCAAGTCCCAACTCCCAGTGGTATTCAGCCACAAAAATGCCAACCCAAGAAAAACGAGACGACTGACAAACAAAAGTTGCTGGGGCAATTAGCCAGAGCAGACAAAACTTAGTGCTCTTCATAAGACTTAGTTTTCCAAATACAGGGCATCACCTGTGCCAATGAACTTCCATCCACAGCTTTTTGGGTTGAATGGTCTCTGCTCTTTTGGCATTCGGGCAGAATTAGAAAAGAGCAAGGAATTGAAAGGTGGCAGAAAGGCATTAAATATCACAGATGAATTAGCCCTGGTCAGGTCAATACTGTGCCTTCTGCATGCCACTTTTGTGAACAGGAAAGACTGCATCCTATGAGTCTGATTCCAGCTTTGCAGCAGCCCCAGCAGGAAGGTGTCTCTGGTACCCTGATAAGAAGTCTAGGCTTTCTGTGGAGTAATTCAGCTTTTACCATTCCCCTTCACTACCCGCCGATCCGGCGGGTAGCAATCGGTTTATCGGGGATCGGCTTACCGCGTCTAGTGAAGACGCGGTAAAATCGATCCCTGATCGCTCTGCCGTCGACTCCGGAAATCCACCTCGGCAGGAGGCGGCAGCGGAGTCGGCGGCAGCGCGGCAGCGGTCGACTTTCCCGCGTCCTCACCGCTAGGTAAGCCGACCTAAAATACGCAACTTCAGCTACGGTATTCACGTAGCTGAAGTTGCGTATCTTAGGTCGGACCCCCGCTGTAGTGTAGACCTAGCCTTAGATGCAGCGTTAGAATAGAGGCAGCTCCTTCTAAGGTGATGAGACATCATATTTGCTTAAGGATGTCAGACTCCTGGCTCATTTTGATTTTTTTCCCCTTTTGTCAGGGTGTCCAGAAATTTTTGTCTAAACATTAAAATGCCCCTTTTGTAGGTGCCTGCCAGTTCAGAAGTGATATCTAGGAACCTGGTTTATGTAGGTCACAAGCCAGCAGGGGAAATCAAGGTAACTAAATTGGCTAGGTTCTCAAGGAGTTCGAGGCCAACATTTTCAAACTTAGGAACCTACTTAAGCAGCACATTTATATATGGGCACTTAAATAAGCAGCTTGATTTTCAGAGATGCTAAGCATCTGCAGCTCCCAGCAAGGTTAGTGGGGGTTCCTCAGCAAATCTGAAAATGCCTAAATATGGATTTGTAAGTCTCACATTAGGCAACTGAGTTTGAAAAATGTGGCCTAAGTGTCCAGATCTGCAGGGGAATTCCACCGCCCCCCCCCCCAATCTCTATACCCCTAGGAACTTCCAAGAACTCCTATCTTTAAATTAGTATTCCTCTAGCTCTGTGATTTGGATGCTCTGTGGGTGGCACTGCTCAATTGAGTAGGTTAAGCTCTATGCACACGTATATAACTATGCATTTGCATACAAGCTGAACTCACAACCCACAAAATGTAAGCAGAAAAAAATGGAAAAAGGCCTTAGTTATAACACCGCTAAGAGTTCAAAGAAGCCCCTTCCTAGGCTGAACTTGGAGTCACAAGGGAAGAATTTAAACCCATAGCAAGTGAGGTTTTTGACAGTTTTAGTTTTATTGTTCATACATCTTCAAAAAGGACTAACAAGTCTCATCCTGCCAAGAGATCTGAGGAGCCCCAAGAGGCTACGGATCTGACTGATTTCCAGACGTGATTAGCACCCATAACTCCAGCTGGAGAGCTGCAGGTGCAGAGCACCAGTGCAAACGAGGCCCTGCCCGCTTACTGCAGTTTTTGCCAGGACAAGATCGCATTGTGTCATTTTCGCTCCTCAATGCAGGCTTTGTTGCAGGTATAAGACACATAAGACATTAATACCTATGATAGTCTGCGGGAGACAGTATCTAGCTACTTTTAAATCTATTGTATGAATGACTCATTCACATGCTGTTGGGCAGTTTAACAGCCGGCAGGTGCTGCGTGATATTGCTGCATATAGAAGGTGTAACCTAAAAATGCTGCATTCTACCCTTAACTTATAAAGGGGAAAACAGGGATCCAAGATCTTGTAACTTTTAACTACTGTAAATGGTGATGATAAAAATCTTTTTAAGGTTTTCACTTCCTCCAACACTACCGGTTTCTGCAAACTTTCATCGCTGAAGTGTTGACATTGTGTCTAGATGGCTATTATAATTCTTAGGTGACAGCAGGAAGAAATATCATCTTTCCTAGTGGAAAGCGATAACCCTTAGTCATCTTTCCCTTCGAAAATGTTTTGTAAACATTTATGTAAATAAACAAAGAAAATGAAGAGACTCTTTGTGGTTTCTGATGCTTTTCCTGCTGACCTACCGAGCCATTCCAATGCTTGCTGGTCCTGCAGTAAGGAAGCTGAATGATGACCTATTGTCTAATAAACCAGTTCAATGCCAGGCATTCTCTTTTTAAATTGTTAACATGAAAAATAATAATCTCAACAAATATTTGAAAATTTCAAATCTATCCCAGGCTAAAGTGACAGAAAAATCTTTGTGATCGGAGTCTTCCGGAAAGGTCACACTTAAAATAAGTTCCTACATTTTAGTCTGGTTCGAACCGCACAGAGGAATGGGAGAAAAGCAGTGGAGCCACAACCAGGCATATGAAATTTCATGGTCTCTTGATTGTCCTGCACAGTCTAACATTATTCAGCGGGATCCTGAAAATCTCCTAATGAGGAAAGAATGTGCAGTTCTAATACAGACACAAGCCCATTTGTTCTAAGACACTTTCCCCAATGGCCTATGACAACAACTGGCCAATTCTGTGGGGCTGGGTATTAGCTCTGTGTATTATTCTGTTGTTTCTAGTGCACTGTAGTGGCACTTAACTAGTGCCATTGCCACCTGTGTCTGGGGAGCTGACCTTTTCAAGCCAGAGTGGCTGGCAGCTGTGACACAGGTTACATCTCTTCCAAGCAAAGGCTATGACAGTCACTTGACCCTCCTTAGCAATAAGTGAGCACACGTCTGTGGACATAAGGGGAAAATGAAGGATCTCTACTTCATAGATCCCTCACCCTATACATACTAAACCATTAATCATCTCCTATGTGCTCTATGTACGGTAGTATTTATGTATCTGGGGTCCATAAGGAGCTTTTTATATTTCGTTTTTATTTAATGATCTCTCTGTCACTTTCAACCAGGAATAGACACATACAATATGAAAATCACATTAAGTTCTTGGCACTAGTGAGAATGCCTTGAGCAGTATTACACTGTACCATAGCTCTTTGAATGTGGGCAGCTCATTCCCTTCTGCTCCTTGTCTTGTCATCTTCTGATACCTTGACTTATACTGCCTCCTTGGAGCTAGTCACAGACTGTGATCAGGTCTCCCCTGCTCCCAACTAGTCTCTTATCTAAACCAGATTTCCAAACTATGGTCTGTGGACCCTTGGTGTCTGCAGAGAGCTGGCTGGTGACAGAGTAATGGCTCTGCTCCTGAAAAGTCACATTAGAAGAGACAAAACAAATTGAACATGTTCCTGATATGAATTTTCTATGAAAACATTTGCCACAGGGATGTTATAAGATGGCAAATGGGAGGGGAGGTGGCATGTGTGACAGCCAATGGGAGGGGATCTTACCACAATGCGATCAATCTTTATAATAAGATGTGATTCATCCTATGAAAAAGTTTGAGAGTGGACTCCAATTGGCCAGATACAGCAGGGCAGAAACTTAGGTCATGTCTACACTACCAGTTTTTGTCGACAAAAGTGATGTTGACACCCAAAAATCGACATAATAAAATGCGGAATCTCATGTTCACGCTTGCTCCCGCTGTCGGCTGATCGCGTCCACAGTGGGGGCACCATCATCAACAGTGTGGGCAATGCACTGTGGGTACCTACCACAGGTGTTGTGGGAAGGTGGAGTGGATCGCGGCGCATCTTGGGACCAGGCTAAATGTCCCGTGATGCATTGGTTTGTGTCTCAGCACTCCATGGACTTCCAGCTTTCTTTTGTGGCATTTTTGCAATGGTCCTTCTTTGCTGTGCACCCCGGCATCTTTGTGAGAAGGGATGGATCCTGCACTGCTCTCCTATGCTTTGTTAACTGTCATGAAGACATCTTGGATGGCAGTGCAGTCAATCATCAAGTTCCTAACTGCGTGACATGGATTGGAGCAACTTTAGATTGCTTTTGGCATTCACAGAGCAGCTGCATAGGGTAGACCTTCACTTCTGGGCTTGGGAAACAAGCCCTGAATGGTGGGATCGTATCGTCATGCAAGTGTGGGATGACGAGCAGTGGCTACAGAACTTTCGGATGCGGAAAGCCACCTTCCTGGAACTGTGTGCGGAGCTCGCCCCAGACCTGCGGCCCAAGGACACCAGAATGAGAGCTGCCCTCTCGGTAGAGAAGTGCGTGGCAATTGCTGTGTGGAAGCTGGTGACTCCAGACTGCTACTGGTCAGTTGTGAATCAATTTGGAGTGGAGTGGTGCTGCGTTAATGCAAGTGTGTAGGGCCATTAATCGCATCCTGCTACAAAGGACTGTGACGCTGGGAAATGTGCGTGAAATAGTGGACGGCTTTGCAGAAATGGGTTTCCCTAACTGTGGAGGGGTGCTAGATGGCACATATATTCCAATTTTGGCATCAGACCACCTTGCGACAAAGTACATCAATAGAAAGGGGTACTTCTCCATAGTGTTGCAGGCGGTTGTGGATCACCGTGGGCGTTTCATTGACATCAACGCGGGGTGGTCCAGGAAGATGCATGACACACGCATCTTCAGGAACACAGGCCTGTACAGAAAGTTGCAAGTGGAGACTTTCTTTCCAAACCAGAAGATTACAGTGGGGGAAGTTGAAATGCCCATAGTGATCCTGGGAAACCCAGCATACCCCTTACAGCTATGGCTCATGAAACCTTTCATGGGACACCTGGACAGCAGTAAGGAGCAGTTCAACAACAGCCTGAGTAGGTGCTGGATGATAGTTGAATGTGCCTTTGGCAGATTAAAGGCACGCTGTCGATGCCTTTATGGCAGGTTAGACCTTAATGAGGATAATATTCCCATGGTCATAGCCACTTGCTGTACGTTGCATAATCTCTGTGAAGCTAAGGGTGAAAGTTTTACTCAGGGATGGAGTGCTAAGGCAGACTGCTTGGTCGCTGATTTTGAACAGCTAGGTACCAGGACTGTCAGAGGAGCCCAGAGGAGGGTAATTTGAATCAGGAAGGCTTTGAGGCAGCACTTTCACAATGAACACCAGTAATGTATATCTCTGTCAAAGGTGCTTCAGTGTTACATTACATGTAGTTTTCCTAGGACGCAATGGTGTCATTTTGGGCCTTATATTCCTGTAAGACAATGATAACAATGCCTGTGCATGTATTGGTAGTGCCTGCAATCTCAATTTGTAGAAAAAATTAAAGTGATTTACCATTATAAAACTTTACTTTTATTGCACAAGAAACAGCACAAACAAACACACAGGTGCCTGCTGGAAAGGAGGAACCAGGGAAGGACAGACTTTCACAACTGTGTGTAGGTCCAGCCATCATTGTAAAAGTTGTCCGAGGGGGTGGAGTGAAGAGGAAACCGAGAAGTCCCGGAGGTGGAAAGGAATGTGCGGGTGGAGTTGGGGGGGGGCATGGAAAAGAGTTCTGAATGTGCTGCAGGGGCGGGCGAGCTTGGATCTGCTCCATCTGCAGCACCATTAAGGACTTCAGCATTTGCATTTGCTCCTCCATTACTTTAATCATCCTCTCAGTTGCGTCCTTAACAAACGCATAATTCTCTTTTCTGTCCTGTCGTTCGGCTTCCCGGCACTCCTTATGTTCCTTTTTTCTGCATTGGAGCACTGCAGTACCTCCTGGAACATGTCGTCTTTGCTGCGTCTTGGGCGCTTCCTTATCTGGCAGAGACGCTCGGAAGAGGTGCGTGGGGTGTTCCTCAAGGCCACATCTGGTGAAGCACATGGGGCAATGCACAGAAGCAGGATTGTTAAATTCACGCACAGCACTAAAACATTTCAGTTAAATTCACCTTTTGCAACATTGCCATCACTTTCTCCCTGACCCTAGCCAGGCACACATCTCTGTGAACAGCCAAGGCATGGTGAGTGTTGGCAGGGCGGGGGGAGAGAAAGGGGCTGGTCCACATGGGGAAAAAAGCTTGCACTCTCTGCAAGGCTCGTAGTGCAGCACTCTATGGAAAACATTCTAAAATTCTCCCACTTTTCCACAGGCAGGGAACATTCTAGCAGACATCTCACTGCTAAGAGTAAGCAGGGAAACGAGGGCACATCTACTCCACGCTTGTGGCTTCCGTCCTGCTCCCTATGCTGCTCGCCTATGTGCTGCTTTGGTCCCTGCACAAGTGATTGCCGAATGGCGCAGGAAAGTTTCCTACAATGGGGGAAGGTGCTCTGCCACAAAACCTTCAGTAGAGGATTACCGAGTACCTCCAGGAAACTTTCCTGGAGATTTCTCTGGAGGATTCCCAGGAGATCTCGGCATGTATCAACACCCTGTTTCGCCATACCGATTAGCTACACAGGGAAACATCCACCTCACAGAAACAACCAGCCTCCCACATTTCTATATCCTGAACCCACCTTTGCACTACACAGGCCACAGCCACTTATCAAGCATCTTGTCTCCTGCTTCTTGCTCCCCAGAGAGCGACTGCTGAGACTGGCTAGACACCTCTGGAGTTGAGAACAGTTCCTGGCTGCCTGCCCCATCAAGCGACCCCGCCAGGAGCTGCATATCCTCATCTAACTCCATCTCTTCATCAATAACTTCATCCTCCGGGTTAGGTCCTCTTTCTGCCGCCTCCGTTCCCTCCAAAGTATCCACGGGGCTCTTGGCGGAGGAGGTGGGGTCGCCACCGAGGATAGCGTCCAGCTCCTTATAGAAATGGCATGTCTTAGGTGAAGCACCGGAGCAACTGTCTGCCTCCCTTGCCTTATGGTATGCCTGCCTCAGCTCCTTTATCTTCTCTCTGCACTGCAGCGTGTCTTGATCACAGCCCTTTTCACACAAGCCTCGAGAAATGTGTCCGTAGGTATCCCAATTCCTATGGCTCAAGCACAGCTGGGACTGCACAGCCTCCTCTCCCCATATACTGATCAGATCCAACAGCTCTGCAGTGATCCAAGCAGGAGAGCGTTTGGTGCGATGAACCACCATGGTCACCTGGAAGATGCACTGAGATCTCTCCACGTTGCCAGCAGGAAATGGAATTTCGAAAATTCCCAGAGCTTCTAAGAGGGAGGGGAAGATGGTTGTTTACATGGCTGTAGGGCAGTGGAGTTCAAACTGCTGACCAGAGCAGCCAGGATGGGCATTGTGGGACACCTGCTGGAGGCCAATTAAAGCGATGAAATGAAGCATAGTGTCTACACTGGTACTTTGTCAAAAAAAATGTAGAGGAAAAAGACGTAAGTCTCTCGTCAGGGTGGATCTATTTAGTCACCAAAACTCGGCATTTTTCCCGACAAAAGTCACGTCACAGTGTGTACGCGTTCACCGTTTGGTCGACAAAAAGCAGTTTTTGGTGACAAAACTTGGTAGCGTAAACAAGGCCTTAGAGTGGGAGGCAGCTGCAGTTTAGCATATTGAGCCTCGGGCAGGAAAGCAGGAGACAAACGTTCCGGTCCCAGTTATGCAGAGGTGAAAGTAAGCCGGTACGCCCCAGTACGGTGTACGGGCAAGAGCCAGTGCGCCCCAGTACAGATCAGCTTTTCCTGGCAGCAATTTAAAGGGCCTGGGGCTCCCAGTAGCAGCTGGAGCCCCAGGCCCTTTAAATTGCCACGAGAGCCCTGCTGCCAGAGCCCTGTGGAAGCGGCGGAGGGGCTTGGGCGGTGATTGAAAGGGCCCGGAGCGCCTGCCACAGCTACTGCCCCGGGCCCTTTAAATCGTCCCCGGAGCCTGGGGTAGCGGTGGCGGGGCTCTGGCGGCTATTTAAAGGATCCGGGGCTGCGGTAGCCGCTACCGCCCCAGCCCTTAAAATAGCTCCCAGCTGCTGCTACCACAGCCCCAGCCCCTTTAAATCCTGATTTAAAGTGCCTGGGGATTTAAAGGCCCCGCCTCTTCCAGTAGAGGCCACGCCTCTTCCAGTTGAGGCCCCGCCCCTCCTAAGGACTCCGGAGTACCGGTAAATCCTTTAAGTTACTTTCACCCCTGTAGTTATGCCAGTGACTCTCTCTGTGACCTTGGGCAAGTCACATAACCGCTCTATGCCTCAGTTTCCCCTCTGTAATAGAAGGATAACAATCCTGAATCATTGAGAGTAAAAGTGCTTTTAGGTCTAAAACTGAAAATTGCTGTATGATGATTAACAACAGTAAATTACATTGATGAAAGGAAAACAGTTGGTGCTTTTTACAATCATTTGCCACAGCCCTTACAGACCCACGGGTCGAATGCTGTGGTAAAGGTCATGTCTAACAAGTCAAATAAAATTAACATTCACAGTTCAACTATGTAATATCTCTTTTAGATAATACATATTACATTTTAACTTATCCTTGGCTCCTTTTAGCTCTCTGCATTGCTGCTTTACTATTCCGGTCTGTTTGATCTGCGCTCTGGTTAATTAATTTATTCTGATTATTTAACTCCATTTTCATTTTTCCATATTGTCTTCCTGTCAGTCTTTTCTTTGTATCACTTTCTGTTTGACTCACTTTGACCTTACTTCTCTGCATCTTTTCTCTTTTTCCCCTCTCTGCTTCTCCCATCTATCATCATCATCATAGTCATATATGGAAAATATATGCTAATACCTCTGAGGAAAAATAATCCAAATCATAGATACTTGGTGAGAGAGAAGATCCTGGGAAACTGTGATGCTGAAAGAGTTCTAGCCGAGACAGCAGCCAGCAGATTAGATACGAGTTTGCAATGAGATATGGCTACAAAAAAGGCTAATGTCATCTCGGGCTACCTATGCAAAGACATCATCTCATGTCACAGAACATGGAGATGAAAGTCCCTTTTTATAGGACTCTACTGTTATTTCCAATGGAATGCTGAATTCCGTTCTGTGCTACATGTGGCCAGAAACAGGTCTGTCTGTCTATCCAGGAATTTATAGAACTCTCATCCCCATAGTAAGAGATATTGACAAGGTGGAGGGAGTTCAAAGAAGAACAACAGAAATGATAAGGGGGCTGGAGGGACAGTTAGGCAGAAAGATTAAAGGGGCTGAATATGTTCAGCTTGGCTAAGAGGTGCCTAAGGAGGCTCATGATAAGAGTCTGCAAATACATGATATGTATGAACATCAGTGAAGGAGAAGAGCTGGTTAGTGTCATGCACAGGGGGGTAAAACTAGAATTAATGGGATGAAATTAAACCAGGGAAGAATGTAGGCTGAATTTCATGAAAAGTATTGTGTAACAGTCACCCAGCGAGGGGTTGGAAGACCCACTGCTTTGGACTGTCAGGTCAAAGCCCTGAAAATATCCTTCACTGGCCCAGCAAGATCATCTGGAAGATCCTTCACTGGCCCCAATGAGGTAGGCTGGAAGATTTGACAGCTCTAAGTCTATATGGTTAGACTATCTGCCAGCACATATTAAATGCCCATAGAACCACTGAGGTTTGCAGTGGCGCTGAACTGGTCTGAGTTTGTTTTCTGCATCTCTCTATTAGAAATAGATTCTAAGACATGGATGCACATTAGTCTGGAAAATCCTATCTCCAAAATAATCAAATCAAATCAAATTAACACACACCTCATTCCAATGCATTTCCTCTCTCTGTCGGAAATCAATAAAGGATGCAAACACTGAAATTCCAGCATTACCTACCGTTCAAGAGCATTAATGGCATGTGAGATGCACATTCAACCTTGATGCATAATAAGCTTTAGTTGATACTCGGCCATGCTCCAGTCAGTGTTAATAAAAATATACTATAAATAATTAACAATAATTTAAATATTCATATGTTGTTGGGGGCAAGGCCTTTTATCAGGCATTTGAGGATACATTAGTGAAACATGATGTATTTCACCAAGGTTGACTATATCCTAAAAATGCTACCCTGGTGCATAGAGTAATAAGATATCAGAGTGGCCAGCAGACAGTTTGCTAATATATAACTGCAATATTCTTACTTGATAAACTACAATTTCATAAATGGCTGATGCATATGAGCAAGCTTAAAACTATATTGGAAGCATTAATTTAATTTGACTAATGCTTATATATATTTTATACATTTATATCTTTTTTTAAAAAGTCTTTCTTTTATATTCAGAAAAGAATTTTTTTACAGTGTTGAAAATGCAGCATGAAAATATCACCTCAAATTGTCACTTAAAAGTAACCATAGAAGGCTTAGATTTTTATTGGTAAATATCAGTAAACATTGATTTCACCATCCACATACACACAAACTGTCGAAAATATATTTCCATCAATAATAATTGAAAGATACAGCTAGGCAACAAAAGAAAAATGCTGTTTGAGAACTTATTAGAGTCAAAAATCCAGCGATTTAAACTTTTGAATTAGGCTTGTTACAAATTGACTAGCGAATGAAGAGTAAAGTTGGTTTGCTTTGTTGATTTAAGGATATTTACTTTGCATATTTTGACACGTGATGTTGACAATTTGTGTTTTAATGGTTTATAAAGCTTTAGCTATTTGAATTTCCATGTCAACTGTCATTAACTGTCTGACCCTCCCCCATAATTTCTCACAACTATGAAAATTTAAAATCGATAAAAATCTAAAAACAAATGCTTAAAAATAAACACTGATATTATCCGTCAAAATTAATAAAAGCATTAAATTCTGCCAAGCCTTTCTAAAAGTAGAACTGTTCATGGTGTCCCCAGATAAGCTTGGGATCTATAGTTTCCTGTCTTCTAAATAAATGTTCAGGTGTAGGTGCTTTGCCTCTGAATCTGGACAGAAAACCAGTGTTAAGGGTATGTTCTCCTATCCATATAAAACACGTCCCTTAATATTAATGTGATCTGCACCCACAAAACAGAAGAAAACTGCTATATGTAGAAGGAGATTTTTGAAAAGAGATGCAGGAGAAATGGTACCTATGTCCCTACGTAGACTGTATTAAGATAATTCCTCTCCCTCGATATATAGACAATACTGGGGATTGGATTCAGCAAAGTTCTTAACCATGTGCTTCAAGCCTATTGAATTTAAACACAAGCTTGCATGCTTTGCAAAAAGTACATTAAGGCTACAATAACAATTTTAAGAGTCTGAAAATGCAGAAGATAGAGTACTTATGGCACTGAAAGCCCTGTCACATTGCACATATGTAGTATCTTCTACTCCCGTTTTTTCTTGGTAAATGAGAGGCCTAATATATTTCAGTCATGTTAAATATATACAATAAAATATGGAGGATTTATCAGGTGACCACAGGAATATGATTGGGGTTGAGGGAGCCACCTATGTGGCATGGGCTGCACATACTTTGCTTTTACCAAAAGATGTGATTTTAGCTACTGAAAGTGTCATTTCACATACTGAACAAAAATAATTACTTTATAACAAAATTCTAGACAGGTAAATAGTAATAAGCTCAATAAGGTTTGCAACGAGTTTCCTAATTACCATATATACTAGATCATAAGCCGGTTCGTTTATAAGCCGACCCCCCCCAAGATGGATAAGTAAAAGAAAATTTTTATAACCTGTTCATAAGTCGACCCTATAATTCAGGGATCAGCAAACTTTGGCTCCCGGGGCCATCAGGAGAAGCCGCTGGCGGGCCGAGATGGTTTGTTTACCTCGAGCGTCCGCAGGGCACGGAGGTAAACCTAAGTAAACAAAGTGTCCCGGCGCGCCAGTTGCTTACCCTGACGGGCCAGGACAGCAACTGGTGGGGAACTTTTTTTGGGGGGGAGAAGCTGGGAGTCAGGGGAGTAACCCCTGTGACCACCCCCCACATGACCCCACCCCTAGCCCGGGACCCCCACACTCTCCCCATCCCTTCCCACCTTATCTGGGGAGGACCAGGGGAGGATGTCTCTGGCCTGGCTGGAGCTGCTCCGGCAGGCTGGGCAGTGTGGCCGCAGCCTGCTCCGGTGGGCCAGACCGGGCGGCGCGGCCGCAGCATGTTCCAGCGGGCTGGGCCGGGCGGCACGGCCTCAGCGTGCTCCAGTGCCTGGGCGGCGTGGCCACAGCCTGCTCCGGCGGGCCAGACCCGGAGCTGCAGCTGCTTCGGAGGCTGGGGGGAGAGCAGCATGGCCAGAAGCAGAGACACTCTGGCCCTGCCTCTTCCCTTCTGTCTCTGCTGGCTGTGTTGCCTCTCCTTGCTCTCTCTGTTGGGGGGAGGGGCTGTGTCCCACCTCTCCCTCTCTATCCCCGTTCAAAAGCTGACCCCCTTCTCTGGTGCTTCCCTTTTTTACTAAAAAAATTTGGCTTATGAACGAGTATATACGGTAATTACAAATGGCATCTCTAATTGATCTGGCATGTTGGCTCAGCCAAGTTCTGCAGTACTGCACTGGCCCCTGACATTTGATGGCCATGAATTCGTGTCTCATCCTGCAAATCAGGACTCACAGTCAAACCAACGAGTATGTCAATCTCATTTCAGATCAGGAGGGACTTTACTCATCTCCTTAAAGTACATTCTGTTTGCTTTAATAAGAGGCTAAATGGCTGCCCCTGAGATGGAGGATTTACTTTCCTGCTGTTCAGGAGGGGCTAAAGTGTGACTGGTCTTATCTTAATTTACCTGTTGTTTATATTCAAACAAATGAATTAATCCAACCGTTCTAAGTCAGCACAAACCAGAAGTAGTGAGCTCCATTTACATTTCTCTCTCACTAAATTCCACTGCATGACACAAAGTGTGCTGTCTTATCACACCAGTCTCTCAAACTTCATCACTTTGGTTTGTCAGCTCCCTCCCTCCCAGCTTCCGTAGGTGTGCTCATAGAGGGACTTGGGCAGGATGAGCAGAAGATGGAGAATACCATGAAATTGGCGGTCCCTCACTGACATGCCTCTTGGCAAGTCTCACCTAGTTTGGCTCCACTCTGCAAAATCAGTGATTTAGACCATATGCACTTTCCTGTGAACGGAGGCAATCTCCTTTCCCCTTTCTAATGCATTTCCCCTCCCCGCTCCAGACACTTTTTGTGCTGAACTATTGCAAGGCACCATCTCTCTCGAGCCCCCATAGCTGGTCAATACAATAAGAAAGGAAGAGCACATTGGAGAGAAGGTTTTGAAATTACTTCCTAATCCTGGTGACATTCAAAATTCAATGTCCCTTTGTCTATTCTGTCTCCTGAGTTAATGCTAAGATTAGAAGCCTAGGCTACGGCTTGCGCAGAGAACTGGAAGTCAGGAGACCTGGGCTGCATTCCTGGGTATGCTACAGATTTAGGCTTTGTCTACACTTAAAACTTAGGTTGATATAGCTACACCAGTCACAGGTGAGAAAAAACACGCAACCTGACTGACATAAGTATGCCAATCTCATCCCCAGTCCATGGAAGAACGCTTCTGGTGATGTAGCCAACTTCATTTCGGGAGGCGGCGTTCCTACACCAGTGGAAAAACCCCTTTCATCCGCGTATGCTACGTCTACACTACAGGTTATGCTGGTATAGTCTTCATAGTGCAGTGTGGAAGTGGAGAAAGAGATAAAGGGAATTTGAACATAGATATCTAGTCTCTGGGAATAGAGCAAGAGTCAGGCTAACAGTCAGGGTGACACCAACTCTAATAACACGAGACTTGAAGGCAGGGCCTAGGTGGGTGGAAAGCGAGTGGGAACAGACAGTAAGAGATACTGTTTTGACCTTGTGTTAGATAAGAATGGAATGTAGACTGTGGCAGAAATTAATGAGAAAAGTGAGATATCAGGAAGGAAAATGTATAACAAAATGCAGCTCTTGCTCATTATTGTATGTAACAAAAGGTATAAAAGCTTGCCCTAATTGTTTATCTAGCGGAGACCTGCCTAGGGAGGGGAATCCCTGCCCGTGTGTACTCTCCCGTGCATATTGCAATTGCTCGAAATAAAGCTGCCTCTGGCTTGTTGCTTCAAACTCAGAGTGAGGACATTGTTTTCTTCCACAGCAGATACAGCTTTACTGTGTCACCAGGGGAAAATTACTATCCTCTCCCCAGTCTTAGCTGCCCCATCTGTACACGGGGATTTTGACAGTGACTCATCTCATAGGAGATTTTAAGATTAAACTTGTTAAAGATCCTTGAATGGAAGGCATTAGAAAAGGTCAAAGTATAGTTGGTACAAGGTGTAAGACCTCAGCCCTAATTAAATATAAACAGGCCATAACATCACTTGTTCAGGGCCAGGTTCCCTCTCATCAATTCTGCTTGGAAAGTCGGTATCAAACCCCAGATAGATCAAGTGGGAAAGTGGTGCACAAAAGTGAAAGTGACATCAGCACAGGGGCTTCCGGGTTAAAAGGAGGGGGATCACGACTAAATTCAAGGTGCAGAATTTTAATTCTAATAAAAGAAACTTCATATTAAAATCAGAGACAAACAAATGGGACTACTTCCCTTCATCAGTTCTGCTATACCAAAAAGAGTAACTAGGTGCTTGTTTATAAGAGCTGGGAACCAAGGCATCACTTCACAGCCCATCCTCTGACATGGTTGTGTCCTTCAGTGGAGTCCTAGACCTTTAGATGTAGGTTGGTTCTGACATAAATTTTTAAAATCAGGTAAGTAATATTTCCAGGTTCATCTCCTGAACCTGTAATGCATCCCTTTAAGTTGCCTTCCTGGTATTCCAAATTTCCATGAAGTCTGCCCTATTGTAATTACAGAATAGCTACTGCCTCAGTATAAATCTAATAGACTTTTTGGCCTTGTCAGATTAAAACTTACCTATCAACTCACTGCAGTCCTCTAGATCTCCCTAAATCTGTACTTGGGAGAGAATTTATGACCAGGAATTGCATTTTGCAGAATGATTAAAGTTACCAAACATCCATAAAAAGTTGCAGTAGTAGATATCATCTTTTTGAAAGTCTGCTTAATTTATAAGAGGTGGAAGGTTTATTGTCATTTAGAGTCCACAGTGATGCAGCAATTTAGCATTTTGCTGGAGCTGTACACAGCTGCTGTCTCATTTATGATTTTTACATGGTTTTAAATTGCCATACTTGTATCTGAGGCCTTCTGCATAGTGAAAAAATGTGAGACTCTCTTTGCATAGCATTTTGCTTCCTATCCCACTGTTAGAATATGAAGCAGCCCATCTTCCTTCTGACAGCATTGCAGGGTATACAGTAAGCCGCATTTACATTACATTATCGCACACATATTGCCATCATGGGATAAATTCACCTCAGTTTACACCAGCATAAATGCTACCGTAGGAGCCTGGTTCTAGACATTCGGCAGGAGGCAGGAGGGTAGTCAATGGCCACAACCTCAATAGTTCAGAGCACGTGTTTCAGTACAGCCATGACGTGGGAGCACTGTATGAGAAGGGGGCCTGGGAAATGGCCTCTAGCTGCACCAGGATGGCAGGTCCCTCAGCAGAGCCCCACAGGGAATAAAACCGGGCTCTCCAGATAAAGGGCAACAGTGGGAACATCACCTGACCGCCAGAGCTGTGACTCAACCCTCAGGGGCACTGGGTTTAGCTGGCACAGGGAGGTAAGGTTTGCAAACCTCTGCATCACCGGTGGCCAATTGCCTGCAATCTCAAATGAAAGGCCAAAGCCTATGAACCACCATTCAGATACTTAAGGGCCAATTCACGAAACCAGGGTGACTTTTCATGCAGGACTTTTGTTGGCCCATTGTGTACTCTGTGTGGACACCGGTTCCTTGCACTCTGGAAGGAATGGCCTGCATACTACTGTGCTGGGGAAGCTGGGACATTCCTAATGGAGTCGCTGCTGCCTAGGCAGCACTGCCCCTTTAAGTGGCTAAAAACAGGCAATAAGAAGCTTTGTACAGCCTAGACCCAATTCAACAGTAAGACTGCCTTGCTCCAAGACAGCCCAATGGTCTGCACACTGGATGGGACTCCTCTCACTCAGGGCACTGTCTGTTCCCTAGTGTCTGCCTGCCTTACTCCTCTGGGGGCTGGGGGTACAAAGCCCCGAGTATGGAGAAATCCAAGAAGGTGATCCACAGCCACACAGCGTCACCTCATCAAAAGGGCATCCCCCCCATTCACCTGGCTCCAGGAAGACAACAACCAGTGAACAGGCAACACAGCTCTGGAGAACAGAGTAAAATCAAGCTTTGGAATGCCAGCTTGCACATTAAAAATGTAAGCACCAAATATCAACTGACTCTTAATATCTTTTACAGTTTAATACATCTGATTCTGTCTATTGCACAGAGCTCTTCAGCCATGGCAAAGCACGGGCTGCTGAAACAAGTGGGATACAGAACGGCTCCAGGCATGCCTTCTCAGCAGGTTGCCTAGACCATGGAAAAACTATAAGTCTGGACTAAAAAGATCAGAATGGGCAGCAGTTCTGTCCCCACAATGAAGAAGTTTCAGTCTGATCCATCAAGAAATTCAATAGCAAGCTCCCCAACACAATACTGACTGAAGGTGGATA
The DNA here is from genome assembly GCF_028017835.1 of Emys orbicularis. Taxonomy (NCBI): domain Eukaryota; kingdom Metazoa; phylum Chordata; order Testudines; family Emydidae; genus Emys; species Emys orbicularis. Next base: position 921,125 of record NC_088705.1, on the reverse strand, counting down.
CCACTTGTATTTGAAATCAGGTAAACTGGAAGGCTAGACATGGAAACTTATAATAAAACAAACTTGTTTCTTCTTTGCCCACTTAGCCATTTTCTTTGGAAGAATTCCTTCCATCCTTTGCCCAGTGAGCCAGTGGCAGAGATGGGAACAGGAGTCCTGATTCCCATTCCTATACCTTTCCCAGTGGCCTCTGTTCTCCCTAAGCTTGCAGTCCAAATGCTAGACCAATTTGGGAAAGCATCTGAACTCCTGGGGGCTCGTCTGAACTGAACTACTGAAACATCTGAGGTCTGACCATTATGATGTATAAATCTCCAACATCAGAGATGTGCATGTGACGGGAGGTTGCTTTGACTGTTCAGTTCAGCCTACTGTCATCAATATCTTCTGCATCTTTATCCTATTTTGTGCTTTAGTTCAGTTTGACAAAGTTAGCCCTGTATCTCTATAGAACACTAATTAAAGACATTACAATTTATCTTTGTAGGAAATCCAGTCTCGCTCCTGCGAACATTACATTTTTCCAGCTTAACTGAATTCTACATTGTGTTTATGATGTAATTTTAAGAATCCCCTAAAAACAAACTCAAATGGCTCTTTTCATTAATTCTGAATTTCTTCTACAACAGGCTGCGTTTTATCTGTGGAGAAGGCTGGAGTTTTTTGTCAATTGTAATAAAATCCAATTGCTGCTTAATAACTGGAGTGAAGTCAAAAGGAGCCACAACAATGAGGAATTAGAGATTAGTTGGAGTAATCATGGGCTAATTGAAACAATAAGCTATTAACTGGTGTTTTGGCCATTCTCACAGAAACAGGATGCTGCATGTAACTCAAGTTGGCATTACTAAGCATAAAGGCTCATCCTCCTTAATGAAATCCCAGCCCATACTGCACTTTCCTTTTGTCCTGAGATGCTCTGGCAATGGGCACCTCATAAATGTGTGAGATAAAATAAAATGATAATCATTGGCTTTTCATTAAGCCTCACAAATAGGAGCATATTTCATGCTAAAGTTTATCTGAGTCTCCTCTCCGTATTTCATCCAAGTCATCTCAGAAAGTTTTCCATTTTTAAATTGGTTAGCTCCACAAACCCTACTGGAAATAACACAGTGGTGCAAACACTGGCTCCTTGAACAACTTGTTTCATCCTGTGGGAATTGTTTCCATAGCATGTAAATATCACATAATTACCACATGGAATGTTTAAATAGCCAATCTATATTAATATAATGAATTTCAATACGTCAGCATCAGCTGGAGTGAGGCAGCCACATAGAGTGTTCAGAAAAGGCACTCCTTTTCTAGTATGCCAAGCAGGACCAGCCAATTCTATGTCAGTAAACCAGACAGAAAGATGTCTGTGTGAGGGACACGGTGCCTCTCTCCACAGTATAACGTCCTTCACAGAGCAGACCCCATTTATCTGACTGTACAGAAATCTAACATGGGTCTCTCTTCCATTTCCCAAGACAGGACACTGGCACCAAAAGCAGAGAACATGGAAGCAGCTGTTTTATGGGCATAAATAGTGGCCTCAGTAGCCATAACAGCCTATTCAACCTTTATCCTGCTCCCTGCGAATCCCAGCAGAAACTGAAACCTCTTTATCCAAAAGGTACATCTGAAATTAGGCTCATTAGCATGTTTGCAAGGCACATTCAACTCCACCTACAAGTCAAAATTATAAATGTTCTCTGGACTGTACTCTGCAGCCCCAACATTGGTCCTGCTGCTTTGGAGAGCTGAGAGAGAAGGGAGGATGTGGGCAGAATCCAGCTCTTCAAGAATAATTCTCAGAAGCAGAAAGAGAAAAAAACTTGTAAAAAAAACATTTATTTCAGTAAACTCTAGAAAAGGGATGTGGCATCAGCACCAGCCATCCTGCAAAGGATCTGTGCTAGAGCTGACAGGCTAACAGCCTAAAATCCCCAGACCAGAGAGGTATATGATGTAAATGTTGTCCATCATAAAAATCAATGGTTCTTTTGCTAAGTGGTCAATATTTATTTGGCTTTAGCATTGTTTAATTCAATGCATCAATTAAAGATAGTGTAATGTCTGATTTGGTCCCAAGCCGCTGTTTCTATTTGTCGTTACCTCATCTGTTTGATATCACTCATGTCTTTAAGTCTCTGCTCTTTTGTCCCCTTGCATAACTCAAGGACAGGAGTAATTGACGTGAAACTTTTCAAAATTAATTTCACCGCATATGCCACTAACAGAGAGTGCAAGTCCTCAGAATCATTTATAACTTCACGGTGATTGGCCCTGACAAAACAATACCTTAAAAACTCCCGAAAGTAAATTATGGTCCAGGCAAATGGCTGAATGCTAGCTGGGCCTAAGGCTTGGAACACAGCCAGGCAAAAACAAAGTAATGTGCTTTTGATATTAATAACAGAGATGATATTGATCTGCAAGCCAGTGTCACTTCTACACTCAGGCAAGGAGATTGCTTCAGGCATTTAGTCCACTGAAAGCCACTTTCCATATAAGCCATTTAATTCTGTGAGTCTTTAATTATATGAAATGGAACCCAGTTAAAGGGCCAGATACCTCTTTCACTCATCTTAGATGTGGGCTGTGATTCAGGAAGCTGTCAAAAATGTATATAACTCAATTCCTAGATTTCAAAATGCAGTTGTCTTTTTAAATGTTTATTTCATCTGTGTGTTTCTTTGGCTCACAGCCTGTGCATCTGTAGGTACAGGAACTCAAATTACAGGATCACATTTTTCAAAAGACCTGAAGTTAATGTTCCTAAATTTTATAAAATAAAAAAAGTAGTAACTCAGAGGGGAGAGCCAGCTTCTCTTACTAAAAGACAGAGGGAGACAATATAGAATTCCAGTGCTCGAAACCTCCTACCACCCAAAAACCAGATTTGTCAACCTTGATCAAAGGTGATCAGATTTGTCTCCAGTTCAGTAAATAAGTGGATTATTTGTCTTTTATCTACTGGGATAGGCTGTCCATTAAAGGCATGGCCCGAGGGTAGGGGATGGGAGGAGATGCATCTCCCCAGGGGAGGCGCTGGTGGCAGACTCAATTTCCCTGTGGGAGCATGGACCCTGCTGCACCTTTTACCCTCCCTGGTGGGGCAGAAGTTGCAAGGGGTGGGGGGTGATGCTTGTGAAAGCTAGCTCCAAGGCTATTATTTTCATATTTGGCTCCTACCAATCAGTGAGAAAGACCCAGGGTGCCTCTTCCTGAGGTTGGAGCAGCTTCTTTCTGGAGCATAAGTTAGTCTTTGACATAATTTAGGAACCGTTGTGATGTGGCTTGTTTGGCTGTGTGTGTTACCCAGCAGCTATCTGGGGAGTTAAAAATCTCCATGTGCACCGTGTCCTAAGGCTGACTGCACTTTGGGAGCTGGGCCAGGGATTTTTGTCCTTTTTCCTGTCCCAGGGGACTGATCACAGGTTACTAAAGTTGTTCCCACCTTGTTTCTCATCTAGAGAACCAGATGCTTCTCCTAAAACATCAGAAGCGTGTTCATGGCAAACAGGCTGTGCTCAAAGTGGGTTTGTCAACACTCTGGAGCCAACCTGCTGAATTAGAGGCAGACTAATGCCATTTGGGGGTCACGACTTACCCTGGCACTTGAATTCTGCTATTCTACAAACAGTCATATGGAATCCAGAGACATTTCCTGATTGATGCGGTAAGAAGTATGTATGTACTTGTCACTGCATGATAGCAGCAAAGCCATATGGGTAGGTGCCTTCCCACACCAGGCAGAGTGAGGAGACATAGACTCTCTCCTGGAAGAGGAGAGAACTGAAAATGCGTGCCAGTGGGGCACAAAGGAGCTGAGCTGATGTTGCCAATCCTGAAAATGATGGCTGACTCGGTGGCAATCCTCCACCCTGGTGAATGTGCCAGTTTCAGCCTTGTGTGGACAAAATGTGATTTACACCGTGTAATAGCTCCGGGAAAAAACAAGATGACCACTGTTGGACTCACTGGGGTAAGCTAGAGTAGCCTCTGCTTCATGAGCACTGACAAGCTTGTGGGCTCATGCACATACCAGCATGAAAGCTTCACTAACACTTAAAGACCAGCTCCAATCCTATTCCTACAGACAATGGCTCTTTACAAGAGATTCCTTAAATGTCTCTGGCTATGTCTACACTACCAGGGTAAGTCGACCTAAGTTATTCATGTAGCTGGAGTTGCGTAATATAGCTGGAGTCGACGTAGCGTAGGTCGACTTACTGCGGTGTCTATACTGCGCTGGGTCGATGGGAGATGCTCTCCCATTGACTTACCTTACTCTTCTCGTTCGGGGTGGAGTACCGAGGTCAACTGGAGAGCAATCTGCCATCAATTTAGCAGGGTCTTCACTAGACCCACTAAATCGACCCCCAGTGCATCAATCGCCGGAGCATCGATCTGGTGGTAATGTAGACATAGCCTCTTTCCTGGACTCCAACTCACGTTCGACACCAACGAATCCTGAAGAGTCTGACAAATGTCATTAGGCTAATAAACTGAGCTTTTAATTAGCCACACATTATAAAGCATCTCTGGTTAGAGCATGCCTCAGCCACCACCCTTATACAGGCTTTCGCCTTCAGCTGTTCCTTCAGTCACAAAGCAGAACACGGGCCCTCTTCTCCTCCCGCCCCAGGGCTGAATTCCATCCAACCTGTGTAAAGCCTGAGTCTGTGGGCTTAGTGCTGGGCACATCGGGAGGTGAAATGAACTCCCCAGCCCAGGTCTTGGACGAAGGACTGCTGCACAGCACCCCCATGGGTGCTATTCCAGCCTTGCACTGACCTTCTGCCCACAGGAGTTTCACCCATAATTAAATTAATATTCTTCATGATTAGAGCTGCAGAAGGGGCTTCAGTTAACAGAAAGCTAATTCTGTCTGAACAGAGGTGTTAAAATCCAACTCTCACAAACAGCAACACTTTACAAACAGCAGAATGGTCCCAATACCAAAGTGGATGCCAACACAGAAGGAGCCAAGAAGGGGAAGAAGAGCCAAGGTGGCCAGTCATGCACAGCTAAACGTATTGTACTTTGAGTCCTTGAATCAGTGATACAGGAATCCAAAAAGCCCTGCACAGTCTGCTTTAGTTGTACCAGTTAGCTGTGGTATTATTCAGATCGTCCAGGGGCCTACAGATAACACCTAGGTTAATCTATATCTTCTGCCTGGCAGTGAGGGATACAGACTTTTTTGAACAATGTCCTGGGGAAAGTGAGCTGTACACTAAATACAGCTGTGTCCTAAGCTGTACCTTCAATGCAGCCATCACTTTTCAGCCCTCCTTTTTGTGCACATAGACATGTATAATATGGAAAAAATACTATTCCCGATTTCCTTTTTTTGAGACTTTCCTAATGCCTGTATTGTGACAAATATACCTCAATCAATACGGTATTTCACCACCCTCATCATTTTAGAGTCAGATTCTGTATAATTAATGAACCATGATACTAGCTAGAAGAATATAAACAAACCAATTTTGAAAGGATGAAGTTCATACTGCTTTCATGTGTTGCACCAGCCTTAGCATATTACAGGCTGGGCAGATATAAACTGCACCAAAGAGGTGACAAGATTATCTGTGCAGAATTGACAGGCTACTGTGCTGCTGAGAAAATAGTTTAATAATGATTTACAGTGCTTAGCATCTTTCAGTGGATAATGATACTTTCATTTAACAGGGAAAGAAGAAGCCTGAAGTACAAGTGACTATTGAGTCACAATGTTTTACCATCCGGAACTATTGAAAAGTTTATTATTACCAACACAAATTATGAAATTACCATGAAGTTACTTGTAGTTAACAATGCAGTTACACTGTTAACTGCTAAATAGGAAAGTAAAAGAGAACATGAAAATGTCACTCCACTCACAGGTTTTACTTTAGGAAAAAATAAGCTCTGCCGCTTGGGTTGGTAGCAAACCTAAGGACACTGGCTGAGCTATTTACATTTGCTCCAACCATCTTATCTTTCAGCAGTTCTCACTGAAGGTGCTCACCAATGTTTATAAGAGTATCTATAAGTGACAGTCATTCACGGCATAAGGTTTAGTTGTAGTCATAGGCAGAGAGGCAGATAGAGAGGGGATACATGATGGCACGTTTTGTTATGGTTTTAACTCTTCAATAGTCTGGAATGGCAACCTGATAGAAAAGTGCTGAAGCCATTAGTGAGTTATGAAGGTTTTACTGGCAGAAGTTTGGGGGTGCCTGGCTAACACCCAATGCTGTCCTGCACTCAGATGAAGCTGGGTGTCCATTGCTGTGGTGTTGAGGGGTATTTACTCTTTTAGGGATATCCAAGAGAGCTTTAGGCATTTCTTGGGGCTGTGTACTGTCTCTATTCACAGGTAAAGCTAGGTCCCTCAGTTACCAGGGGCCTATCAGTCCTTCCTACACTGATACCAATGGGAGGAGCAATGGGGAAGGCTAACACAGTGAGCATTCCCTTGGAATTTTCCCTGAAGAGGGTTCATGCCCTTGCAGAGCAGGGAAAGGATCTGTCCCTGGCTGGAGTCCAAGGATCTCCCCCGATCTAGGTATATTTCAGGGGCATCTATGCCAAGGCCTTGTGGCTCTCCAATGGATTTGGAGACCCTTCCCCCACTCCAGCTACCAGGCAGTGTGGCGCCATTAAAGCCTCACTGGAGGACTTCCTGGCTGGTAAATGCCTCCAGGACCCCATTTTAAAATTTTCCAGTGCAGGTAAGGGCCACACAGAAGCTACCACAGCCTCAGGCTGGGCTAACTGCCTACGCATTTCCATGGGGCTCGGAGGGGAGCTGGTGCCATCCTTCTCCCCAGCCGCAGATCCTCTGCTCTGAAGAGGGCTCTCCACGGGGCCCAGGACCGGGATGGCTGACTTTCACCCACACATGGAAATCCCTCCTCACAGCAGATACTAATGGGAGGGAGGATGGAGTCCAACTATCCAGGCCCCTGCAGGGGAGAAAAATTACAAATAAACCTCTCAATTGTGCCTAACAAGGCATTTCCAATCACTGCTTTGGCCTCTGATACCACGGGACCTTCCAGGGCAGGGAGCAAAGCTGTGTTCCTCCAGTGGGTCGCTGGAAAAGGCTGGTTTTAACGCCACTGTTGGTTCAAGGCTGGACAGTGGCCATCTTGCTCCCTCAGACCAGGCTTGTTTGTGAGAGAATGAAGGAAATGCTTGTAGCAGAGTGACTTTTGTTTTCAATGGCATCTGTGAGAGCTGCTCAAAGATTTGGGATAGCAGCCCCGGCACCAGGGAAGCTGAATGAGTCGGCAGAGTGCATCAGCGCTGTCCTTTATCAATAAGTACATGAGGGTGTGGTGCGACAGAGGTTGTATCGTCACAAGTTTGGGATGGTTGCATCACTCACAAACGGCAAAGTGAGACATACATAACTAGCTCCTTTCCCTAGAAGCCTCTGTTCTCAGCGCTGCTTCCTCAGCATTGTGGCTAGAAACTGATCCCTGATTACGCTCTGTTTTTGTGATGTTTGCATTATTTTGATTTCACTGAAAGCTCAGATGACATTCTCTTATCTACAAAGAACAAATTATCTCACTCATGTTAATCTTTTTTATGATTACAAGATTATAAATTATTAAACAAAATCTGAGAAGTGTGTTGAGATTTACCCTGGGACTGACGCAAAGAATACTTCCTTTCAGCATCAATGTTAATTAATAAATGCAGTTTTTGCATACCCAGTTGTTAGAGAGATAACAGAGCTGGCAGACAGTCAACAGAGAAGTGCTGTCTAGAGCCAAACAGTCTTGCACTTGACATAATTTGTATCCTTAAAGAGTGCATTGTCCTTTGACAAAAACAGGGGAGTGTTGGGGCACATGCAGTGGATTAGCAGGGGTGTCACTGACATCATCGATGTGGCTTCAATGTGAGAAGTGATTTCAGGTTACAACGCAGAAAATAGCAGGGTGTCTGACATACAATAAATGGCAGCACCCAAAAGCTTGACAGCTACTGGATCCTGGACTCCACATACTCTGGACTTGAGGACAATGCAGAGCCTGGATGAAATCTTGGCCCCACTGCAGTCAACAGCAAAACTCCCCTCGACTTCAAAGGTGCCAAGATGTCATTCCCTGTTTAGAATGAAGGCAGGGGTGGGATGGGCGGGGAGAGGAGAGGAATTGAGCTAAATTTTGTCCTAACTCACAAATGAAATGAGTTTGAGAGTCTCAGTCTAACCCCTTACCTCAATATCACAAAAGTATCATTTCATTCAGTACCATTGTCAGCAGTTGTTGTAACTGATTCAGCTGAGAGAGGACGTTTGTGTGGCCCTTGCCCTTTCTAGAGCTTGCTCTTAGCAAGCCTGTTAGGGCAATCCCATGGCACTTTGCATTTATAGACAAGTAATAAAGGTCCAGACCCTCGCTAGGTAACCAGTACGTATGACCATTGCGCATTTCATAGATGAGGAAACTGAGGCACTAAGAGGGGAAGTGACTTGCTCAAGGTCTCATAGCCCTGGGGTTAAAATTCAGGACATCTTGGAGCTGTTTTATTAGCTAAACAACTAAAATATGTTCATTTTCCTAATGGAATAGTGCCTGGTTGGAGATGGGGCAGTTTTTTTTAGGTTAAGATTTGGATTCTGGGGAGCATTAACCCTTAAGTTTGTTGTGACTACCAGAGACAATGAGAAGCACGAGGAGCGTATGCCATCAAGTGACAGTAGCTTGACGTTGGTTTGTATTTATAATAAACTCTGCATCCAGGAAATGTAATTATTTTTGGAAGGATAATCTCAGACTACGCGGATCGCTCCTTCTCACACTCCTCAGTAACCAGCGCCCTGTGTACTGCTGGCTGGAGAATGGCAACTGAACACTTTCTTTCCCCACCACTGTTCATTAGTTTCTAGATGAAATCAAAGGAAGCTATTGAACTCCAGATAGATATGCAGCAATTAGATCGCATCTAGATACATCTGGAGTGTAAAACAGATGGAATTTGCTCCAGTGTTTGGATCTCATTTATTCACGCTAGATCAGAAAAGGTGAAATTTTGCAGCAAAACCTCCACTCCAACACTCCATTTCATTTGGGAACGTGCTGCTGGCAACATTCAGGCAACTGCCAGTAATGAGAGCCCAACACTGGCTTGCATGGTGCATTCAGACACCTCACCTAGAGAGCAGCTAGACTATTCTGCTGCTTCTACTCCAAATGAAGCAAAATAAGGGGAAATGAGTATCACCTGGGTGCTTATATCTGGTACATTGCTGAGAAGGAAACTCCTCTGAGAAAGAGCATCCCATTCTGCTCCATAGCAAAGTTAAGTTGCCGTTAGAAGAAGAGAGAATGAAAGAATGGTCTTTTAACTCATGTTACAAAACCTTCCTCCGAATGTTTAACGGGGGGTGATGGCAGAGGAAGATTATTGCTGTTCTGGACATATTGGAGGTGGGAGAGCAGAAGATTGGGGAGACCAGAGAGGAGAAGGTTTTGGAAGTCAAGACAAAAGATAACCAAGGCTTGAATACAGGCCTTTCCTGTCAGAGGGAAGGGGAAAGTTCAGATATTAGAGGGATTATTACACAACAGAAAGGGAGTTCTCTGTCTTGTATGTAGGACCCCAATGCCCCACTTCTCAAATAGTTATATTGTTCCAAAATCATATAGCACCAAAACCCCAGACACATCTGAATAAAATGAAGAACAAACTCTGTGGACCGAATCCTGCTGGCCATACATGCACAAATAACTAATGGAAGTCAAGAGTCCATTGTAGCAAACAAGACTAGCTGGGATGAAAAAGGCGAACAGAATTTGGATCTTGTGTTAACATGAATATGAATATTTACTCTGTAATTTGTTCCATTTCCTTTTATTTTCTGTAAGTAAATGAGACTGGTCATCTACCTAGTTAGTGCCAGGACCCCCAACTGCCCTCTTGCATGTTCTTTTGTTTTGTGACTGGAAACCTCACAAATGAAATAGTTAATTCACTTTCTGTATTAAATATTTACATAAAAATGTTCAGGAAGGTGTGTGTAAATTATAAATAATGTAAGGCAGGACTGGTCTTGGTTAGAGCTAAGAGACCCAAATTGTATCATCATAATACATTATTCACATATAATGCATCTATTCTCCTCCATTAGTGCTACTAGAAAAAAGCCCCTGAGTGCTTAACTTGAATTTGGAAGAGTGTAATAAATGTGAGATAAACAAATAGCAGTGGGGAATGCATCTGTAGTTAAACAAGTGTAAATTACAGTTCAGCCTAATTCCTCCAAACTGCACCTAGGACAAACATGTCATGTTTTCCAGAAACTAGATTGGATACAAATAGCAAAAGAAGATGCAATAAATCCAAATTATCTGAATTAATTCACCTAAAAAGAGCTTTCTGTGGAGAATGGCATCCTGCCGAACATTCACAGGCACAAAGTTACATTTAAATAACATTAAGGTTGTGACAGAAACTGACAAATGCAGAAAGTGCAAAGTTAAAGCCAACACTCGGTCCTAATTCAGAGAGAAAGCGCATGTAGCAAGCTGGTTGAGATGAGAACAGAGATGTAACATACACAGAGTCCCTTGCTGCTGCTGGCTTATGCCACAGCCCCATTATCATACACTAATTTTAAATAGATGATTTATAAAAACGTAGTAGGTTCTCCTTTCTCATATAAATATGAGAGTGCGCATGCTTGTGCGCGCGTTTGCATAAATACTACGAGTGGCTGGAGCACACAGGTATTTATTTATTGATAGGATTGATTAGATTTGTAGGGTGGGCTCGTCGCCATACTTTAGCTGCACAAACCTCAACGCTACCAAAAACAAGCAGAGTGTGTCAGCTAAAACGATGTTAACCTGCACATTCAAACATCCCCCATGGAATAAAAGGTCACATCTTTGCTTGAGGTTTGTCCCTGCATGGTCACAGGCCTGTGGAACTCTTCTAACATCTCTCTTTATCCAGGCATTTTCCATCATAATGTTGCAACAAAACCTGAGGAAAGCATCATTAGCTTACAGAGCATACTCAGCTCCAGCTTTGTCTAGCTTGAGCTGTGTCCCCTGTCTTTCAGAATGCTAGGAATTCAGTTCTTTTTAAAACTGTTTGACTTTTCTCATTGCTCCCAGGAGCCAGTTTGGGTTTACCCTTTTACAGAAGATTTTCACAGCATGTTCTAGTAGTAACTGGCCCTTTAAATCTGGGAAAGAACCAGCTGCAACCCTCTTGATGCCCATTTTGTTGCTGCAATCTGGAACTCACTTCCTGCCAGATAATGAACGTTAAGCTTCTTTAATGTGCTGTGCTGGCTCTCTTCTTTCTTCATTCATAAGGGTTGCAACATCCTCACATGGCTGAATCCTCCTAGCCATACATATACAAGTAGCCCTATTTAAGTCAATGGGCCGGCCACAACTTTGAAAGCATTGTCTATAAGCAGCTATTTTTAGAGCCCTAGCACAAACCCTACTAGCCCAAGTCTGTTGACCCAGGCTGGGATGCTTGCTTCAAAATGCTGCATAGATATACCCTCATTGTCAAGCTTTTTAAAAGTTACTGAATTTTGGATGCCGTCATTATTGGTGCCCGTTTTGAGACATGTTAAAAAGGACCTAAATTTCAAAAAAAGGCCTGCACCTCCCCCACCTGAAAATCAGGCCACTCTGTAAGATGTCTGAAACTTGGGTTCCCAAAAAATGAGATACCCCAAATCACTATCACTTTGGAAAGTCTTAGCCAGATTACTTCCATGAGTCAGGTGAGCAGAATCTGACTCCCATATTTTGGATGTTTCTTGTTCACATGCAGATTTTAAACGGCAACTGCTTGTGAGTTACACAGATTCAAAAGCACAACTTTATTCAGATAAATTCCTCTTATTCTTGTCCAGTTTAAAAAATAGGATTTCTTTTCAAACCAAGAGAGCTGGTTTGGTTTTTTAACCAAACATTTTTTCATTAAAAAATTCTGTTTGATTGAAGCCAAAAAGTTTCATGGAAACATACTGGATTTCAACAAAGGTTTAAACAGTAAGGTTTCTGAGATCCAGGAGAAACTCTCCAGTCAGAGAAAGACCTGAATAGAAAACCTGACCTTTTTGATCTGAAAATTGATGTTTTGATACAAGTCTGTTTCGTAAAAACATCCGAAAGGATTTATTGCAATGCAGAACAAAAATGAATTTTGAAACCTTGCAAGTTGCTGCCAAATGCAATTGTTGTTCTCCAGTCCCCTCTATAAACAAATAAGACAGTTTCAGGAGTGAGACTGTAAACAGGCAGCCTGCTAAGCTGAGAGTGACTGTAACACGGAGAGCTGCAGCGTGATGTGGAGACAATGAGGACTTATTGCTTTTCTACATGCTTTTACTTACAGTGCTGCTATACATAATGTGTTATTAAGCAGCATAGCCACTCTTAACGTTGGCCATGGTAAATATAGAGTTGAATTGAAACTAAAAATAAAATGGATTAAACTGAGAAACAAACATATGTAAACAATTCCTAAGCAGTCAAACTTATTAATTAGCAGAGAAAGAATTGCATTAAAAATTACACAAGGAAACATCACATTCTCAGCAGACCCCTTCATCTGAGTCACATCCACAGCAATCCAGCAATGTGCAACAAGGTGCCTGTACAAAGGGCTTCTCTACTCAGCAGGAATGCTACGTCAGTTCCTATGCCCTGAGAGCCACAGATTCAAAGCCATGGAGTCCTTTGGCCACAGGAGGTGAAAGAGGCAAATCCTGATAACTGCTGACTGGGAGACCAGGACCTGGCATCACCACTCCGTATTCTCCTCTCATCAGTCTAAGGACTGCAGAACAGCTATGACAGGAGATACTTCCAGGGCCCGAAGATCTGACAAGAACGAAGAGGGGCCTTTTATGCTGGCAGAGAATAAAGGGGTAGAATTCAGTGGAGGGGATCTTGGAAGAGCTTTACAAAGTATTACATTTCTATGCATAACTCTGTGTATTCCAAATCTGCATGTCCAAGAGGCTTATCCCCACTGCTCTCCCACATGTTCCTTTCCACTAAAGATGTTAGATGTCTGGATATAAATTTGATCTAGGATTCTTCTCCCTGAATCCAGCAGAATATCAGCTCCCGATTACTGAAGATTTAGTGGTGATTTATGAGTTGCTACTTGCTGTTGGATTTGGAACATGACCATGTCTGATAAGAGTTACTGAATCCTTGGGCTAGTTTTGCCAGGTGTTTCCTTGTGCCTTGAGCCACTCAAATTCCTTTCCACACTGGATTCTGTTACTATCAACAGGTGTGGTATTGTTTCAATTCTCGGGGTAGCTTTTTCCTTTTTTATATTTTCCCAGAAGCAAAATAAGTTTAAAAAATGCCCTATTTCGAGTCCTAACATACACATTTTGCTGCAGCCGACAGCATCCCACTCCCCACCCCCATTCCATTAGAACAACAAATTTTGGAAACCAACTTTGAATATGGAGCCCACCATTCATGGGAGCACACTTATTGCTAGACACTGCTGGTAGCTTGTGTAACCCGATGAGTGAACCGAGCGCAGCCTGTCCATACACTAAGTGCCAGGAATGCTAAAAAATGAAGTGATTTAATGAGATGACCTCCACCCATATTTACAACTGCTTCTCACCTCTGACATAAATCCCCAACTCGACTGCCCACCGGAAGGCATGTTGAGCCGATACTAGGGCTTGTCTACATTACCCGCTGGATCGGTGGGCAGCGATCTCCCCTCGACTCCGGTACTCCACCAGGGCGAGAGGCGTAGGCGGAGTCGACAGGAGAGCGTCAGCCGTTGACCTACCGCAGTGTCTTCACTGCGGTAAGTAGATCTAAGTATGTCGACTTCAGCTACGTTATTCACATAGCTGAAGTTGCATCACTTAGATCAATCCCCTCCTCTCCCCCCCAGTGTAGACCAGGCCTAGGTGATCACTGCTAATTTGGAACTAGCTTTGTTCTCAGTGGCCGTTCTCTGCCACCATCCTCGGTCCTTTTTACAGTTCATCTAAAGTCTCTCCTCTTCTGCCCAGGAATGGTAAAAGACTACCATCATGCCTAACACCAGAGGTACTTCCAACCGGTCTGGCAGGTGATGCTGATGTGCAAGGTGATATTTTTCTCCTGCATTTATTAACACGTTTAGAAAGAATGTGAAGCATGCTGCCTACAGGCAGAGCCATACTGCATAGGTACCAGTCCAACCAGCAGGCAGGATGCAGGAAAGTTAGGGACACTTTGCAGCTTCTACCACCAAATAGTGATAAAGTTTCCTACTGCAATATGTATTTGCTGGAAGTAGTGACTTGAAACATCTAACCTGCAATATTAGCATGCATGGCACTGGCAAAGAAAATGGCGTATCACAAAGCCTGAACAGTCACATAGCTGAAGGGAGGAATTCTGCTGCTTGATGCCAGCTTCTTGATTTGATATAGCACAAAGGTCTGAAAAAATACTGGGAGCAAGTGTGAAGCACTGAGCATGTTGTGGAGAAGGGCTGTTAGGGCAACAGCATTATCTAGTGATTACAGCAGGATACACAGAGTCAGGAAACATAGGTAATATTCCTGTCTCTGTCACTAACTCATTGTGTGATCTTGGGTTAAAGCTACTACTGCGCCTCAGTTTTGTTACCTGTAAAATGGAGATAAGGATGTCCAAGTGTGTAAAGTGCTTATAAGATTCTCAGATGGAAGTCACTGTAGGAGTGTACAGTATTATCACTATTAATTATTAATCTACACACAGAAGCCCTGTTATAAACTAAAGGATTTACAGTATAATATGTTCAATCCACACATTGCAGTGCAAACAACCAGGCTTAAATGAGTCAATTGAAACTGCCTCTTGGAAGGGCTGAATAAATAATACTCCTGGCATCTCTCAACGCCAACATGTTATGTGAATGATAATACTACGGTTGGATATCAGTTGTTCTTAGTATGTGTTCCTACAAAGCACAGAGGTTCAAGAGGCAAGCGGTTTAATACCTTGTCTGAACTACAACTCAATTAAACTTTGAATGGCTTTACGTTGGGTGAGTCTTTCTGCTATAAGGTTGAGCACCTCAGCCTTGAGGCAATAGTGCAATCCTCCTTTTTTCTGCCTGCAGTGCACATACGGCTTTGTTACAATAATGAAGTTTAATAGCTACATAAGTGAAACAAGCGTAAACTAGTCATCGTCTTGGCACATGGAACACTTCCGCACAAAGAAAATGAAGTTTGTAAGTTACTGATGTATGAGAACTCGAACTGTTCTAAGACAAGGGTGGTTAACATGGAGTCATAAGAGGGAATGCACTTCTATTTCTGTATTGCAGTAGCAAATTTAAGATTCAAGTGATACCTAGGCTTTATTCTGGCCCTCTGCACAGGGATAAACGTCACCCTGAATCAACAAAGTGTAGCCAGGACACCATAAAGAGTTCCACATCCCATAAATAAGGGCAATGCATGTGAGTACTCTACACTACACACACACACACACACACACACACACACACACACACACACACACACACACCATCAACACCGAGTGCAGACCAGACCACAAGCCCCTCACCTTAAATGAAGGGTGTTTCTTCAGATGAGAGCCTATGACCATCCCACAAGGAAAGTGAAAGAAACAGGAGTAGGCATCCCAAGCAAGGTAAATAAAATTAAGTCAATTTGTTAATACCTGACAGGAAGCCAAAGCATGGACGTCTTTGTAGTCTGGAATGTTACGCTCAGAAATCCCGGCTCTCTCAAACTTCTAGTAGCTGAGCTCTGCCGCTGCTGCAGACGTTTAAGGGGACTGTAGGTAGACTAGCAAATAATGAGTTACAATAATCCAAGCAGGAGATGATACAAAACATGTATAAGTGTCTCTGCCTCCTAGTGAGACAACACAGGTCACACCCTGGAGAGATTCCCCAAGATGGTAGTATGACATCTTTACTGTCTGATTAAGATGATCCTCCAGAGAGCTCAGAATCAAATGCAGCTCCAAGGTTATGAGCCTTGGGAACAGGATGAATAAGACAACCACAAAGGGAACGGACAAGGAGGACAGAAAGGATCTGCAGTGAAAGATGCTAATCAGCATCAGACTGGTTTTTATCAGCACTGCTCCAGAGTGGAAGAAATGGAGGCTTGAATATTCCATAGACAGCCACAAACCACAGCAAGGGCTTTCTCTGGGTAGGCAGGGCGAGAGTGGTAAATCACAGCCCTGCCAGCATGTGCACGGCACTGGGATGCCATAAGCCAACATCACAATCCCCAATTAACCCAGGACAAAATAGGATCCAAAACCAACCCTGAAGACTTCAGGGCAATTTGGACCTACAGTGAAGCAAACAGGACCAAAAGTATGAATGGTCTTTGCAAATGGAAAGAAGATTCAGGCCCAGCCATGGTGTCCCAGACAAGCCAACTTAAGTGATGGCCAAAAGGTTTCATGACACTAACTGTGAAAGGTGCTCCACCCTATCGATCACTGCAGAGGCACAGCAGGGCAGACTTTCTGCTGCCAGGTGCATATAGGGCAGGGCTGGAATGTCCTGTGAAATGTCCAGTTCCTGAAATAGGACAGTCACTGCTCAGTGATATCCGAGATAGGCAGTGACTGACTGAATCCCATCTGGGAGAAGCAGGCTCTTTACGGGGTGGCAGCACTGCTGCCAGCTTCAAACAAGCAAGAAAACTACTCTGAGAACACTTACACCTTATGGAGCTTAAGAAACCTTCAACCAACCAGGTGGGCCAGAGATCCAAAGAGGTAGATAGCTGAGTGCAACCCTGAGAAACCTACATTTCCTTCACATCTGTCAGTGTGAGCTCAGAGAAGGTGAAGCAGGAGATGGATGGGCCCAGCACAATGGGCCCCCTAATAGAAATAATCCATAATAATAGCAATCAAGTAGTCCTGTAATACACACTTCAGAGACCTACAGAAAGTCAACCAAAAAGCTCACCAAATGAGACCAACCTCCAGAGCAAATTCCTTTCAGAAAAGTAACTACGGTACTTTCTTAAAAAAGATTTATTCTTTGTCCCCGAAGTGCCACCTAACTGGAACCAGTAGGAAGGGAGCTCCCAGAGTCACTTCTCAACGGCCCTCCCCTCAAACTTGGGAAGTTCAATTTTTTAAAACTTTTATTGCATTTGATATCTTGTTGTTTATTAATGTAGGGCTGGATTTTTAAGAGAGTTGAACACCTTACAGCTCCCCTTGAGACCTATGGAGAAGTCTCCCCACCTCCCACCCATGGAGAACTATGGGAGCTGCTGCATGCTAAGCACTTTTGAAAGTCTAGCCCACAGGCCTTAGGCAGAACATGGCACAGAGCAAATGATAATTGTACAGGCATCTCCAGTAGCAGAGAGAGGTATTTGGCTGCTCCATTGTCAGAGAGCTTCTATCTAGTCCAGAGAATTTCCCAGTGAGTTTTTTTGTTGATTGGGATGTGTATGTGTTTGGGAAGCAGAACTAAGGGAAATCCCACCAAATCCTGACCCTCTCAAATGATTTCTCAGCCAAAAATGCACCAGTAATTTCTCTTCCGTCTCTTATCTTTTGATGGCTAACATTATCATTTGCTAAATAGTTTAGGATGTGCTATTTACCTCAGCCTGCAGCTTTGAAACCTTCATGTACCTTCTCCCGAACTAAGAATTTCATAGATGAATCACTGGGATTATCTCTAAACTACTCCCATTGCTCCCAGCAGGTATCGGGTTGGCAGGGTAGCAACACTCCAGCCCTCCTACCTGACTAATATCAGCTAAATATATGCCTAAGATAATGGCAGTAAAGTAATTCCTATAAAGGCGTGGAGAGAATGAGGATCCAGGGAGGGGAAGTGCTGGATAGAAGCAAGGACTCCACATTTTTTTAGAATTTCTGCTTCAAGAGACTGTGTCAGGTGCTTTAAGCCAAAATTTAGTTTTGTTTCTTTGTTCTAACCTGTAACCAAATTTGTTATTAGCAGAAATGTTTTTGTGGCATCCTTGTATAAGCAATTAACTGAAAACAGATATGTCTTTTTAAAGTGTGAATACCCCTTTACAGCATAGACATCCTAAATCTCCCAGGATGGGAGCAGCATTTGATATCCAGACGGGGGGCTGGAACAATTTGTATAGTGGAGGTGTTGAGAGCCATTGACCTAAACTGTAAACCTGGTATATGATGGAAACCACTTCAAGCCAGGAGGTGTGGCTGCGCTCCAGCACCCCTCGTTCCAGCACCTATAGATCCAGAGACCGAAGCTAACTACAAACAAAGGAAAACAGCTTATCTATTTTCATGGCTCTTGAGGAGAGAAATTTAAAGAACAAACATACAGCATAAATAGTAAAAACTGAAATAGACTTTCACAATTATTTCAGTGTGAACAGTCTGAGATATTAGCACTGGTGAGGGCATTTGTTCTGCAGAAATTTTTGGGAGGGGAGGGGAGTCGATTTTTTAAAAATTATTATTAACCTGACAGTGCCCCTTTAAGCAAACATGCTGTAGAAGAATTTTTTTCTTTTCTATTGTTCGACAGTGGAGAGTAGGGAACATAAAGGGTCCACTGCCTGGTCTGCAACCCCAGAGGCTTAGACTAACAAAGCAGATGGCAAAAAGAAGCAAGGTAGTATAATAACTTTAATGTAAAGAAAGATTTCTCTCTTATACAAAGTGGATACATCTAAATAGCCAATATCTGATTCAAATGGATTAGGAAGAATGGTTGCATCACAAATATTAAAATCTCAGTGTTCAAGAACTGGAAAAGGTTGTGGATATCAACTATTCAATTATTTCCAAATAGTTTATCATATGCCTAGATATAAAAACTCAAATGCCTGCCTTTTTCCTGGAAATCTGTTTCATTCTTTTCGTACATTTTTTGTTTTTCATCATTCTTCTCCATTTAATGAATACACATAGTTTGAATATTTAGGTGAATAGCCCCTACCACTGAACACAAAATGGAAATGATGCAGATAGCATTATGGTTCTGCTGCTTCTCCTTGCAATAGGCTAGGATTGATATGCAGTAGGGATTATGCTTTGTTTAAAGCTGAGCCTCTGCCTCTAAAAGAATACATTATACAAATCTTCTAATGTTGTTGAAATTCCCCAAAACTTGATTGTGTCAGACATAATGTGCCAATGAGGTTCTTATCCATACCTTATGCAGAATAAATATCTAGTATCAGAGAGTGTAACCTTGGAAAAGTATACACCAGGGAACATCCCTCATGTCAATAATTCATAGTGCTGTTGGTGGGAAGGTACATTCAGCTAGCCTCTAACATTATACGGAATACATTAATGCCCATGCAGCCACAGCTCTAGGGAGGAGGGGTAGGGTTTAATTTACTTCCTTGCTGGCCCATTTAAAAATCCAGAATTATTCAAAATATGGCTCTAACTATCAAGGAAAAAAACCAACCCCAGGATCAGGAGTAGGGTGTGGAGAGAGGACTGTTTTGTATTATCTAATTGTACAGGGATAAAGGATCTGATTTCCTGACTCACTGCACGAGTCACACTGGTGTAAACTGGAGTAATTCGGTGGTGAATGAGGCCCCAGTAGTTCACATATTAATTCTACTAATATTAAATCCTAAAATCAATATATTCAAGTCCAGTGGTATTTCTGTGGGCAGAAATATTGTTGCCATCTAAACCAGCTTAAAATAAATAAGACGCTTTTCTGATAATATATATCTGCCTTAAAGACAATTGCTCCTTTAATTAAAGACAGAATGAGAGAGAATTTTAATATAGTTTGGGTCCTTTGCATTCCTATTTGCTCTTTAAATGCTATAGTTTTAATGATTTAGGAACCAGAAGAATAACTAAGGAACCCAACAGTCATTATCTCAAATAATGAGACTTTTTAATGCAAAATCAATGTTTGTTATAATGAAAATAGATTCCTCAGCTCCTGCAGGGCCATATGTACAAATCTTTTCTGCTGTTAAATAAAATGTGACTGCTTATTTTCACCAGCATGATGAACATTTTTACTCAGGAGTAAAAATAAAATGTCAGAATTTATTTACTGTTATTAAGCACTCGTTCTTAGTCAGAGGCTTTAGCCAATACATGATTGAAGCTGAGAAAACTGAAAATAACTTCATGTGAATTTTCAGGGTATAGGGAAGAGAGATGCAGAAACTCTGGCAAGTAATGAAAAAGCTCTCTCTGGGGGAAATTTGCCAGGCTGCATTTTACCTTCTTTCCATATGGCTGGCCGAACTCTTCGTACATTCAAAAGTTATGGGAACATCTTAGAGGAAACTTGTTCAACTAATATTAGGAGGCAGTTGAACAAACCAGAGCCTAAATGCAAATGAATGGAGTAATCGTAACAATACTTAATCAGATCAAATTGAGCAGCTCTTCCAGCTCTTAAACAGTAGAAGAGCTAAACACTGAACAATTGTTCAGAGTCATTACACACATATTTATGGCTATATTTGATCACTACATGTGTGGAAAGAAATTCACATTTATATCATACATTCTTATACTAATAGCCGCCCAGATGATCCCGAATACTGGTTTAATGCTCCATTTAGAATCATTTAGTTTATTTCTGAGTTAACATTATTGCTTGTTTGTCCATGTAATGCCTAAAAACGAATCATCAGCAGAACAAGAAGGAAGAATCTGCAACAAAACTGTCAATGTGCGAAGCTTGCACACTTTAAAAGATTTTATTAGGCGCTCTGGGTCTATGTTAACTGCAGAGTTAGCACCACGCCAACCCCACTTCCATCCAGACCAAAACCTCTAATCCAGGTTTAAGGGTGCTTTAAACCCAGGCTAGTTGAGGGTACAGGCTGGAGCCCAGGGTTTGCTTCATCATGGGACGGCAACCTGCCTACGCTGCAGAGAGAACGCAGGCTAGCCAGGCCCAGGTGCTCTTACTCCTTCAGTCCTATCCCACAATTACCACCTGGGCTGTACTTTCTTTTCTAACTCCTCTCGTCCTCCACACTGCATTGTAACCCATGTTTGCCAGCTCCATTCCTGCTGCACTTCCACAGCATTTGAACAGAGATGCCTTCCGTGTGTGCAGTATAAGGGCCTGAACAGAACAGAGTCACACTTGGGAGCAGACCAGTTTGGAAAGCTTGAGCTAACACCAAACTGGGATGCTGGGAGTCCTGTGAGTGGGTTATAAGCTCAATTTACATCTGATCGATTGGTCACTGCCACCTTGAATAATATCCTTTTGGGGGTTTGCTTTCTAAAAGGTGCCCCTTCCAGCAATGACATCGATACTGGAATCCATTTGGAAGAGAGAGTATTTCCTGACATCACGTAAAAATATGGGGAATCCCAGGCCACACCTGGAGTTCAGGACCTGGACTAGCTGTATTTACCTGGCTTTGGGGAGGGGAAACTATACACAGGTGCAGAGGGAAGTCAGGCATTTTGATACTTAACCATCTTTACTTTCAAACAGTAAAATGACGATCTCTTGTATAAGTTGGCTTCACAGAATTCCTGTCTCTTTATGTAATTAATGTACCAATACATTAGATAACTAGATTATAGTCCGCTATCCAGAATGCATTATGAACTTTAGTAGCTTATGTAATCCTAGCCATTTTATCTCTGTTAACCTCTTGGGTGTTTCTTTGTACAACTGATAGGTATTATTATGTTTTCATTTTGTCTGAGTCTCTTTGAGCTGACATTGCAGTTTCTGAACTAGCAATACAAATTGTTGTCATGTGTGCAATGGAATTCACCCTCCTTCATTGACCCTTTGTCATGCAAGGATAAATTAAACTAAAAATGTCTAATCACAAGTACACAGGCAACACAATGTGCAATACACATCAACTATCTATGATATCTAAGTGCTATCAATTTAGTATCTAAGCAATATCTATAGCTACAGATATAAAGATATATTCCGCAAGACAACTATATCTATATCTCCCAATAGCCCATAAAAAACAGTTAACTTACAATTAAAGTTAGTGCAATTAATAATATAAGCCTTATATAAAATATATAACAAGAACATTGCCATTAAAATCCTGAAACTTTAATAAACATATTTTCCATAAATTGTCGCTTTTATAATTTTTGGAGTCGCCATATGATGAGGAGGAAATATTTATTTATTATTTCTTTGGATTTACACAATATAAAGATCCAGTGTCATATGGTGCTTAAATTCTGCAGAAAGGTTTCAAAGGGACATAGTGGAGAAATGTTACACCCAAGTCTTATTGGCCCCTTCTAACATCTCCTGGATCAAGAGACACAATGTCCTACTGGAACAGAAAACTGATACTGAAGCATGCTCAAATAACCAATCAGGACTGGGATCAGCTGCCATAATCATGTATTATTATGCATGTATGATTGCGATCCCTGCAATGTGTATGACAGAGCACAGTAACTTAGAACTACATCTATTTAAAAAAGAAACTTATAGAAAAATGTCCCTGAAAGTCCAGACAGCACAGAATAAAAAGCAGCCTTTATCTCGGCTTGATTCATAATAAAGTGTGCTAAAATGATGGATGAGATTTTGTTCCTATGTTTTCCTCCTTGTAGTATTAACCAAATTGCCTTTCAGGATCCAAACTTCCATGTCAAGCTAGGTTGCAACTGATACAAGAGGATGGAGATTTTGTATTTATAAGTAAATTTACAAACCATTTTAATGTTTCATTTCTGTTTTGTTTCTTCCCTGTTCAAATTATTCTCTCTGCTTCAACGAATAAGCTAAGTGATGTTTGCAAGGGGCCCTTTGATGTGGAGTGACTGACCACTGGGGATGTGTCCACAGGAATATGTAGTATGAAATGCGTAGTGGATTTTATTCCCAGTTAGATATGGGCCATGTAATTTTTTAAAAATAAAAATGCACCAGTCTAAGTGCTCTTGTGTCATATCTATATCAAACAACAATTTTAAAAGCTGGTTTCATGCCAGTGAAAGATTTCAACGCTCTTCCCCTAACTCAGAAAAAAAAAAAGAATCAGAAATCCTGCCAGGATCTCATCAGGCAAAAAGCAGTGTAAACAGACAGACCTTGCACTATGCTTAGAAATTCAACAAACGTAAGTCCTGAATGTTCAGAAGAGGGAGTGAATCCTGGAAAACGCCTGCCTCCAACACTCTCATGTTCAAATCTGGTGTCTGTTAGCTCAAGCACTTTTGCAGGAGAAATCACACAAGAAGAAAGGCGCGGCGTGTGCGTGTGTGTGTGTGTCTGTCTCTCTCTCTCAGACATACACAGGGCCCAAACGTCTCAGGACTTTAAAGACAAAAAACAACACCTGGCTACAAACTGGAAGCCAATTCTGTCTTTAGATCTCAGGCATCAAACACAGTACCTCCTGCAAGAAGTACCACTAAGCATGAGATCTGTCAAATTCTGTGCGGTGTGCCATTTTGGATGCAACTCCATGCATATTGCTTCCCAGTAACCTATATATCTAAGGTACTTATACAGCGCCCAGAGTGTGAATATCTTAGCAAATCTTTAATGCATTTTTACTCACAACACTACATGTGGGGTAGGGAAGTACTACTTCCCATTTTACAGATGGGAAATTGAGGCACACACAGGCTAAATGGTTTGCCCCATGGGACATTTATGGTGCAATAGGGACTTGAACCCAGATCTCCCAAGTCAAGGTTACTGCCATAACCACTGGGCTAGCCTGCAGGTCACAAAGCTGCTCACTTTGCCAAAGAAAGGAAAATGGATTTTTTGGCCATGGCTGCTTCTTGACACTTGTAATGGAGCTGAGATCCAACAGGATCCCCCTCACCCTTAAATTCTCACACCTCATAACATGCACTGTGTGTCTTTAAGTATACTCTAAAGGGCAGAAGGTAGCCCAGCCTAAGAAAAGTACAGAAATCTGCCTAACTTCTCTCACGCCTATCCTACTTCTCGTATCCCCCTGGGTCTGGGTTACCTTATTAAATGTAAATGACACAAGGATGCACAGAGAACATCTTATAGCCTGGCCTCTTATACATCGAATTGTTTTGCATACTGTACATCGTTCCTTTTGTGATCAGATTATGGGACGGACTGG
Source organism: Emys orbicularis (assembly GCF_028017835.1). Lineage (NCBI taxonomy): Eukaryota > Metazoa > Chordata > Testudines > Emydidae > Emys > Emys orbicularis. The sequence continues at coordinate 897,058 of NC_088705.1, read as the reverse complement.
CAGTCATTTTATACACACACTGTACAATGATAACAGGTTTATCAGTTTATGCATTTTCTAATTTCTGTGCATAGCAGATTCTCCCCTGAGGGGATATCAGAACACATGTTCTAAGCACTTAGGGCCAATTTATGCAGCCAGTTACACCTGAACAAGACCACGAAAAGCGGTGTTTGCTTCCTCTTAGGTGGGATTGCATGGGTGAAAGAATGTGAAGGCAGAATTTGATTTGACCCTGATGTTTATAGCAGTCAGTTTCTGACTTCTTGTAACCTGTTTCTCACCACTGTTTAAAGAAATCATCATTTTCCAACACGGTTATTTTAATATTGGCAGTGTGAAAGAGTGACTAGAATTTGGCATTCAATTTGATTTTAATATACATAAGATGTACACTAGTGTTTGGCATCCTTGTTCAGCATTTTCTTAATGTTGTACTTTCAAGACTTTAGCTTAAGGAATGCAACTTTTAAGCCGAGTTGTGCTGAACAGAGAGACAAAACCTGCTTTTTGGAAAATAATCAGTGTGAAGAAAAATTCAGAACATCTTTACACACAAGCAGGGCAAAGGAGGAATTCACTGTATATCACAAATTCTGCCCTTAAATTTGTGTAGATCTGGCTGTTGGCAGGGTTTCTACATCTGTGCTTATCCCAAGAAGTCAGCCGTTGCATATGTTAATACATGGACCTCTGCTTTGGAGTTTGTGTGCTCCTCTCATTCCTAATCCTTGCTACCAATTCAGCACTGGCTTCCAAATAATTTCTTTAAAGGCCATGGCATAGTAATTAGAGCTGGGCAAAACTTTTTCCACTAACATTTTAAATAAATTTGCTGGAGGTATGCCTGCATTCCCAAGAGATTCACTTTAAACGAACATTTGAAAAATTGAATTTATATATGGTACACATGTTCACGGAAAGCAAAATTCTAAGTTGCAGTTTCAAGTATTTGCAGGAACCAACTTTTGAAGTTGCACATGCAAGAATTCATACTGAAGGGCCTGTGTGCTCATCCAGTAAAGGCACAGAAATAATACCAGGTGATGCAGCTGTCCTATCATAACTAAAACAATTCCACACAAATTTGTATTTTTATCCTCAAGGTTGAAATATTCACTGCATACATTTGGTTGATGATTTTGAGGAAATCATGATCTGCTCACAGATATGACACTCTGGAATAGAGGTAAGATTCTTTTAATGATTATTAGTTGTGAAGTATTTGGTCAGCTCCAAAAGTATCTGTGATTGACGGTAAATGGAGAACAATCATTATTGGCTAGAACAGCAGTATTCAAACCATTCAACCAACATATAAATAACCAGGAACCACAATTTGTGTAATAACTGCTCCTAGTTTTACACACGGTTTGTGACAAAATACACCAAGCTCTGCAATATGGGACTATTATGGATTTGTGTAAGCAATTTCCATTCTGTTCCATTACACATGCTGTTCTGAAACTGTTGAAGAAGACAGGGAATATTTTAATTTACATCATGTCAGTAACCTGTGATTCATTACACTTGGATTAATTATTAAATATTTTAAATAAATCCATGTTATATCTATAACAGATTTTTTAACAAACTGCATACATGAAAGAGTGTAATCTATTCATTGGTTTATGAACCCAGAGTCCTCCAGGGAGTGTCACAAATTCACATCTCTCTGAGAAATAGATTTTGCCTGTGTATCTCAGTGAGTGTATCTTTGTGAGTTAGCTGAAAGATGTATAGAGATTTATGTGAACAACCAGTTCCCTCATGGCTATATTTCTGAAGAACCTCAAGAGTAAGTAATTCCAGCAAACACCAACAGTCTTGATCCACCTGCTCCAGGTGGAAGCCTAGGACTAGCTAAAGAGTTTTGGTAAAATAGCCTATTCTTGTTGAAACACAAGCTGCTATAAGAAATGGAATAAATCAAACTTTAACTTTTGAGTCCATATTTGCAAGATTATTCCCTGATACCTGAATACATTCACTTTATGAGAGATGAGGAGGATCTGAAAAGACCCAGTGTTTCAAGAGAGTATGGAATAAACATATATGTGACAGACCTGAGGTGCAGGTCTCCTTGTAATCCTTATTTGGGGTGAAGTACAGGGGCTTTTTCTTCCTTTCCCCTTCTTTTTCTTTCTTTTTTTTTTTTCTTAAGCTTCTAGGAATTTGAAAATCTGTAATACATTTTTTCAACATGCAGGTATATTCACTATCAACTAAACTGAAGGCCCAATCAGCATACATAAACTCTATCCCCTAAGCAGTCTGCACTGGTTTATACAGAGATTAGGATTGCTTTGAATTACACATGCAATCAGGGCATTTCACACAGCAAATTGTGGTCATTTTGACAACTATACAGCAAGCTTAATTTCAGGCCCAAATATATATGATATTCAGAGATACAATGAGGTAATTTAACATTTAAAAGGGGAGGATGTAGTATAAATTAGTTGAAAAATCATGACACTTACAAACCTGTTCTAAAGATGTATTGTTCCCTTTTCCTCTGAAAAAATCAGGTTCTATTAAGATTGAATTAACCACTAAAGAGAATTCCACAGACGGCCAATTCATACTGAAAATCTATTTTAAACTTGGTCAAAAGGGCTTTAAGAAAGAAAAAGAAAAACCCAGAGAGACTATGTGCAGAGGAATACAATTTACATTTAAATGCAAATACTTACAAAAGTGCACACAGAAATCAAGTCACTTTTAACATGCACTATGTAGAATGGCTGCCCACACTGCTTTAAACCAGCCTCCCCAAAGGAAATCAAATATTCAAATTCATGCTCATCATTCTTTCAGAGACAGTCAATATACATTCCACACTGTGGCAAATTAATGCTCCAGAACTTTGGTAGTATTTCCTGATGTGCCAAGGTGCTACATAGAAGTGAACCCACATGAGGCTTTGCCCCATGCACTGCATGTCACAACATGTAATCACTAGGTCACAAATGGAATATTGGCCAGTCAGCAGCACTTATGTCCTTTTCTCTGAGAAAAAGAACAGGGAAATATTCTTAAGTAATAAATATCCTAACACCACAGATGACTAGCTGGAGTTCACATCCCTCACCCCCACCGCAGGTTGTCCTGTTTAAACAAAAAAAATCCAACACATCTTTGTCGATGGATCTTTGTTCTTAAACACTTTCTATGCTCATTTCCTCTAAATACATCTTTTGTGCCTACACTATACTCTTTTTCGAATAAAGAACATCTCCTGTTCAGATCTTCACTAACTTCAAGCAGCTTGAACATCACTTGAAGTGAAAATGTCCTAGTGCAGAGATACTAGCACAAAGCCCATATACCACAAAAGTCCCATTCGGATTTATGTGGTGCATAGGCCTTATACTGACCATCTCCACAGGTGTGGATTTCCCCTTCAGGGAGACAGTGACTTTCAGGACAGTAAATTGGTCCCAGAGACTCCCTGCACAGAAAGAGGTCCAACGCCATGGTGAGAGTGCAAAAGACTCCTGGTAAGAAATGTTCACGACAAGGTTTTATCTCTAGCAAAGGTGACACTGCCACCAACAACACTATTTTCACATTCAAAACTCGATGTGTTTTCATTAATTTTTGATAGAGCCTTTAGTCTATTACGCCATCTCTTTTCAACCCAAAAAACAAATCTGTCAGGAAGCATAAAAAGTGAACTCACTCTATGATGTATGTGTGTTATGTTGGAGGCAGTGGGTTTTCTTATGCATTGATTGATATCAGTGTTGTGGTTTTAGTCAGATCTTGATGGCTTTGCACTTGGTCATTTTGTCCCCCCAGAAAAAAAGGGTGCTTTAAAAACCTCCCTTCCCGATAGTTTGGCAGCTGACCTTTATGTGGCTATGTTTGCTACCCTGAGAATATTGTTAGCTTTTTGTATTCCTATAAAATGTACAAGGACCATAACTGGAATCATCTGATTTCTTCAAATTGTAGCTTCCAAATTATGATTTGTTAAAGCACTGTACAGATAAGCTCCTCATTCTCACCTAGATCATTGATAAGAGAGGAAATGGCCTCCTAAAAGTGTCACTGCTTTTTAAAGCAGATAGAATTAATAAGGTTGACAAAAGAAAAAAGAAAATTGAGCATTATGAGGGTAATAACTTAGAAAGTGTCAGATTCAGAATAATTGAATTCAATGACATTTAATGCTATGGAAAACAATAGCAGCAGCCCTGCCGCCCATCTGATTCATGTCTAGTTCATGTTTAACAAAACAAGGCTAAGGGTCAGGCAGTCGTGAGTCCCATAAATAACCTGTTAATGGGATTTCCAAACAAGCTGTCCTCAAAATGGTTTTTCGTCTCACAGAAAGAATATTAAAATGCAAATGGATTCGGGCTGTGTCCTCATAAACAACCGTGTTCATTTAACCTCTGACCTCACCATTTAACTGCCCATTCCAGCAATTTGTATGGTGTTAGCCACAGCACGTCGCTCCAAAGTGCTAACTTTGAGAAGAGTGCACTAAATGAAGGGGTTACAATCTACGATGCTCAGTTAATCATGTCAGGCAGATTTTATAGACATAATACTGTCCTTTTAAAACTTCCCCCTTACAGCATCCCTCTTCCATTATCCTTACTTAGTTGATGACATTTTTTAGCTTAGGGGGGGAAAAACCCAAACAAGTGCCAAGAAAGGTATTTTTGAAACAAATTATTTACTGCATAGCTCTATGAGCTGGCTGAAATGGGGAGAAGACAAGGCAGTTTAGCACAGGCCACTAAATGATGTCATTCCACTCTCAGACTCCTTTCTGGCTGGTCAATGAGTCTTTGCTGCCATTTCTCACCTCATCTCCTCCTGCTGGTGGCAAGGATAACTTACATGCAGCACTTAGCTATTGACAGTATCACTGCTGTTCATAGCTCTGTACTGCTCAATCCAGCTTCCCCTGCCACTTTGATACCACAGCCTCCTTAATGAAATGACCCAGCCTCTCACCTGCAATATTCTCAGACACATAACATCTTAGAAAGAATGCAGCCCCTTTTATTACATTACTATGAAAAGACCAGCTGCCCACCACAAATACATAAAAATCAGCCTTTTGTACAAGCTCACCCCAATCTTTTCCCTCAACTGCCTCTTATCCTTTATAGTACTCTGAGATAGTTCTTTAAAGGCATAATGAGTGCATTCTATGCCTGAATGCTCTGTCTCCTCAAACTGACTTGACTCAACATTAAATTAAAGCAGCAACGAGTGAAATACCTGGTAATTGCTTCCAGTTATGAGTAGCAATAAAAAAGAAACTAAAACACATGCATACACAAAACCAAATTAATTTGTAACAATAAGTTTGTTCTTAGCTGTCTGGCTTTATGTACAGTTCAGCTGTTTGAGAATTGTATGTTGTTAGCAAGGGCCCAGTAATTAGACTGCTGATGGGGTAAAGATTGCCTTATACCCAGGTCTCCCGTCAAGGTTTGTCATGCAACTCAGAGCCAAAGAGGGAAGCAATCTGAACTATATTGCTAGGGAAGGAACAGTCATTCTGGGGGCTTCTGACTTTGGGCCATGGCTGCACTCTCAACTGGGAGTGCTGTTCCACACCAACTGCAGAATTTACACATTCTCTCAATGTGTAAATTCCTCCCTGCCTTTTGGGACCAGGAAACAGGGCACTGGTTACTTCAGTTATCACAATTCTTTAATGCAGCTCACACTGACTGGAAGTCAGGGTTTAGTCCCCAAAAGCCTATTTTCCTGCAGCGTGGGCCCAGTTGGTGCAGGGAAAGGCCGAATGATGCCTTCTGTCCTGCCAGTGCCAGCAAAGGGCCTGCCCTGTGCATTTGTCTCTGTCGTCAAGGTCAGGAAACAGTTTTACAGCAAATCCAGAAATTCATGAACAAAACAATGAGGTAAATTTAAATCAACTTTAATTGTCATTAACCTCTCAAGAAAACACATGCTCATTCTCTGCACAGGTAATACACCTCCAAATCTCTCTGAGGAACGGTGACAGAGGGAGCATAAAGATACTGCAAGGCCTGAAACAAGCCCCATTTTTGGACTCTGGCAGCGTTCAAGCTTTTTTTCCATTTTTTCTTCTTTAAAAACCTGAGGAGTAAACCTCGTTTTCAGGAGGATCCCCACATGCCTGGCCTGCTGCTGGGCTCTCCCCCAAATCCAAGGGATTCCAACCACTCAAAATCTGTACTTTCATCAACCTATTCTATTCTACACCTTTTAACAGACTCCAGTCATCTGGGGACTGCACTGAGAAATACTAGGCATGATCTGCCACTTCGGAAAGTTGATTCTATTTCAACTTCAGTTTATAAATATTTTTTAGCAAACAGGAAACCTATAAGTGAAAGACAGTTCAGGCTTCTTCAACAGAATAGAAAACTAACTTCAGGCTTCTTCAATAGAAAAAAAAAAATGAGTTCTGTGTTGTTCTCTGTAACACCCTACATTAAGCATAACAAGGAGCCTGCACAGAGTGAGCAAAAATTAAAACTATGTACATTAGATTGCTCTGACTAAAACACAGGCATCAAAATAAAGTATTATTTGAGTTTGGTATTTAGCTGACAGTTTTAAATGAGCTATTGTGTGAGAGCTCACAGTGATTGAGAAGAGGAATTTTCTTCTTCAGATGCATTTACTGCAGTTTTGGCTTTTGCTTGGCTTACATTTTCAAATCTCTCTTTCCTGTCATGTATCTTTAGCGCTTAATATCCATCACACTATTTGTACTTTATCCCAAAATTAATTCCACAGGAGGCAAACAATGGGGAGAGGGGAAGGGATCAAGAGGTGGCACAATCCCTGCCTGACATACCCCACCAAAGTTGAACTCCACAGCTTCTTGGTTCACAGACCTCTGGGCACAGCACATCACACCACAGTCCGAGAAGGGCCCACCCCCAAATATAGGTGCCAAGAAGACCCCTGCAGTCTGGGAGACCACCATGGAGTACAGAAACCAGCAAAAGACTGTACAAGGCGGTCTGTGTAATTAGCTCAGTACAGGAGGAGAGGTCTGGCAAACAGGTAACCCTGCTGTGACAGGCTGTCTGTGGGCACAGGCTGAAAGTTCCGTCAGCACAAGGGAAAGATGCAGCAGCAGATTATGCTGCAGAACACGAAGGTTGACAGGAGTGTCTTGTTTGGTGCACAATACCCTGGGCACTGCTCCAAGTGTAGGGCAACAAAGTCACAAAGTCGGGAGAAGGTGAAGGAGACAGAGGGACACATTGTTAGAAGGATCGTCTCTCCTTCGAGGGAACATTCTGCACCCATCAGATTGTGTGAGCACTTTGAAATATCCCAGAAAGGGAGCCCCTTGAGTGGCAGGAGCAGACCACAGGGCAGGAAGAGATGAGTGAGGTGCGTAGGTGCTGTCTGTAACTGTTAAAATTTCATGTGCTTCACGAGCATTAGGAAAGCACCAGACACACAATTCACCAAGGGTAGGTGAGGGTTACACAATGCAGTGGTAAGAACACCAGAGCCTTTTCTACATTACAGCTTCTAACATTGCTAACACCCATCGAGGTGAGGTGCAGCAGTGGAGAATTATAGGTCTGAAATTTGCCAGTATATATGCAGCCTATGAGAAGGGACTATGCTTATAAACCTCTGGTTCAAAGCATGTTAGGCAGAGCTCAAGAAAAAGTACAGAAGCAAAATGGGAACATTGTCTCATTTGCTCCAATCTCATGTGATCTTGGCTTTTGTTAGCTTCCAGCATTTCTTTATCCCAAGGCACAAAAAACCAGACTCAAATACATCAAATGGCCAAAAAGCATTTCCAGAGCCTAGGCTCACCCATGGGGGGAGGGATAGCTCAGTGGTTTGAGCATTGGCCTGCTAAACCCAGGATTGTGAGTTCAATCCTTGAGGGGGCCACTTTGGGATCTGGGGCAAAATCAGTACTTGGTCCTGCTAGTGAAGGCAGGGGGCTGGACTTGGTGACCTTTCAAGGTCCCTTCCAGCTCTAGGAGAAAGGATATCTCCATTAAGTTTGAGGTGCATAAAATTTTATAGCTCCCCGGCCAAAGTTTGTTACAGCTGATAGTGACACAGCATTTTACCCAATGTCTGATGTTTCCACCCAACCCCCATTTCAAATTTCCTCCTCTATCACCTTTCTGAATTCTTCCTTCTTCAGCCTCAGCCCTCTTCTGTCTCTTGTATCATCCTTTCTCTTTTCCCATCGATTTGTGCTTATAGTCCCCCTTAGTCCTCCTTTTTGCTTTTCTCCCTCTCTTCTATTATCTTACATTTTTATCTTTCTATCTAAAACCCTAAAAATATGAGGGGCAGGGGAGAATTTTTATCAGTAATCATATAAAGCAACTCCTATACCTATATACCTAGAAAAAGCACTGTACTATTTTACGTGTCTTATTCTCATAACACATTTTAGAGAGATTATGTTAAATGACTAGAATTTTTCTATGATTGATCACTTTGTGCTATTAAGAAAATTCTTTTCATTGTACAGAAAAATAATAGTGAATTCATTGTTCTGCAGATCCAGCTTTGGTTAAATAATTCAAATACCATGACAGAACATCCATAAAAAAAATCAGAAAAGTTTTATCTGCATTTGAATCCAAGTTTCATTTAGCTTTTTAAATATGTTTGAATTAGAGAAAAAGGCAGAACAGGCAGAAAAAGTGTGAAGGGAACCAAATAAATTACTATTTTGGCAAATCAAGAAGAAATTTTAAAAAAATCAAGTGGATTACATTTTTATACACAGGAAAATAGAAACATGAGAAATTTTGCTAAATCTAAAATATTCAAGTTTTGGGTTTCCCTGAGATGTCTAAAAGGAATGAACTTTTGGGTTTTATTTGGTCTTTGTTGATTTCTAATTCTTAACTTGATCCTCACTTTCAGATAGTGAAGGACTATCAAATCCAAAATAATGTCTGCTTATTGGCAACTTATCCTAATAGTAATAGGAATTTTTGCATGACCTTTAGACAGAGAAAGGGTCTTAATACATTTCTGGGATAAAAGAGGGAAGATTTTATTTCAAAATCAGAGCCGATAGTTTTACTGGGATCTCAAAAGCTCCTCAAGTTCAAAGGGAAAACCTGATATTTTACAAGCAGTGTGTGTTGCTTTGGGCTTTTAGCCCTCTGCATTATTTCTTACCACACTGCTTTTAATCAAAGATCAGGGGCGGGGGGGGGGGGGGGGGAGAGAAATGTTTTGTACAATTCTGATGATGCTGAGTTTTCTGATCTGCTAAATTTAGTGACAAAAAATGTTTCAATTGAGATTGGTGTAACTGGATAGGATGATGAGTTATCTAAGTCATTACTATAAGAATCTGAATCACTTTGAACCAAACTTGGTGGCTTATAGCCTGTATACAGAAGATAGATAGATAGATAGATAGATAGATAGATAGATAGATAGATAGATAGATAGATAGATAGATAGATAGATATACTACAAATGCAAGCCTTAAACGAAAATTATTTTCTTATCTGAGTACATTTCAGGCAATATGATGCTTTAATCCCCACCCCACCCCCCAGATGTCTGGAGGACTTGGGTGGTTGACAAATTTATGTTAATATGATATTGCTGAAATGATAAATCATGTGTTCTGCCAGGAATCTTGTTTCAGCACATTTATTGGATGATGCAAATAATTTAAAATAAAACTTGAATTAAAAAAAAACAGAGAAAGAAGTTTCACTTCCTTGGTTTAGATCAGACAATACACTAGTTTTTCTCAACAACAGACTATTGTGCAAGGCTCAGACAGAAACTTGCTCAAGAGTGTTCATGCCTGCTGTAAGAACCCCAACTGCTGCTGCAGCATCCACATAGGATGCAGAAAGAGGACTTCGTCAACACAGAGATGAAGTGCTGTTCCACTCATTTCTCATTAATGCCTCAAACTTACTCCAGCACATTCTCATCTCGACATTGCAATGTGTGGCTTTTATCATCAATCCTGACTTTTGCTGAATTCCATATAGATGAACAGAGAGAGAGACTCTACACTTCCTATGCTTTTGCTTTTTGTTCACTGATTCTTCAAGTGTGGAATTAGCATACCAAGATCTAAAGGAAATTCACAGACTAAAATGGCAGCATCAGTAATTTGTTTATCCAATGGAGGAATAGTGTGGCCCGCAATTATAACTTAATTAGGAAACACCGAGTCTTGGCTTAAAAATGCTGGTGTTCAGGAGCAGCTAAGGAATATGAAGTGAATTTTGGCTCAAAAAGGGTCTTTAGGTTTTTCTATATATCCTTGCGTTTTACAAGTCTGTATATGACAGCAATACTTCTGTTATATTTATTGTGTTGCTGCAAGAGCCTAAATAAATGAAACTGACAATCAGGTTTAAAAATGGATTTTATAAACAAGAATAAGGTCTGTGCTCTAGAACAGGCAGTACCTGGAATAATCATATAAATAAAGCATGTGAGCAAATCTAAGAAAAGGGGAATCCCCATGGAACCAACAGGAGTGAACAGGAAGTCCCATGGGAATCCTGAAACAGTCTAGAAAGGGTAAAGCTTAGCCTGGTGCAGAGACACACAAAGACCCCCAGAATTTGCAAGACCTCCCATGTGCAGTAGTGTCCACTAGCAAAGTGTGTTAGAGGGGCCAAGAAGGTGATGAGGCCCTGAGATTTATATTGATGGAAACTAAGTAGCATTAACACATGGCAAAAGAGGCAGAGAGAGGGCTGTGGCTCCTACTCTAGCCCATAATCCCCAAGACTGGCTCAGGGCAGGAAGTAGATTCACCCTGATACTTCATGTTTAGGAAGAGAATGTTTTCACAAAGACCAACTTCAGCCCTGAATCTCTTTTACAAAGGCCCAGTAACCTCTGACAGTTCAATGACTCTGCTGGCACTCTTGATGTATTTGAGCCTTAAATTTACTTAGCCCCAGGATTGGTTTATTCAAATCCAACACTTTAAAAGTTAGAACCAAGCCCCAGAGAAGTCAGAGATGGAAACTTTTTCTGTAATGTGCTGAAAGCAGAGTCATTAATACTGTGATCGGTCTAATCCGGAGCATTTGTCGCTGCTAATTATTACGGACAAGCCTCTTTATTGAACCACATCCTCTTATCGACATTAGGATGCATGAGCCGAGGCTGTTGTTTTAAACGCACTCATTAACCACACAAATCAGCCCTGTTGACAGAGCGCTTTTGAATTAAGCCTCAGACTGTAGTCATTGGACAAGGAGCAATTTATAATGCCATTAGCAACACTTGCGAAGGTTACAGGCTTCAAAAATTGTTCAGCCGTAATTATTCTTAATGGATACAAGGAATAAACTGACGCAGGACAGCTTTTTCATTAGCTTTCAATCAAGGCTGATGGCTTTGAGAAATGTACAGTAAGTGCGTTTTGGGGAGAAATAATGATGTTACAGCACCTTTCATTGGAAAATGCTCTCAGTACAGAATTTAACTTTTAATAACCTTAATTTGACATAATTAAAAAAATCTGAATTTGCTTTGAAGATCTTGTAATAAATTGTTATGGCTGCAGTTTAACCCTTTCTCAAACATTCCCTAAGGATGCTGAGAAATCTTCAGCTACCTCAAGTCAATGGAAGGAGAATTTGACTATTCGTTTACATACACCCAGACAATGACTACAGATTTTACAGCAAAAAAAGAATCTTTGAGAAAAGGGGAGGGGATTGTATCCAGCCAAGAAATACAAGCACCATACTCCCAAGATACTTAACAAGCACCATGGACTATCTTTCCCCCAGTAGGATCTGCAGCTTTGCACTTGGGCTAAATCAGGGGACTAGAGACAAACAGGTGGCAGAAGACACTGTCTTCTTCTCTCTTCTGGTTGCATGGAATGGTCTGCTGAGAGCTGATGAAGATCTCTTAATATACATGAATATCTCCAGTAACTCAGTGGGCTCTCTCTCTGAATGATGGGATCCAACCGCTTGATAGCTCCCTACACTGATAGAGCCTTAGTAAGAGTTCGGAATATGCCTCAGCAGAGTAAAAATAATGGTTATTATATTTGGTGCTTAGACCACATCCTTTCCTCAGAAGATCTCAAGGCAATTTGCAAAGGAAGGCAAAGACTTGTTGTACCTATTTTACAGATAGGAAGATTGTGTCAAAGAGAGATGAAGGGACTTGTCAAGACTGCATGAGTCAATAGCAGAGATTGCCAGTTCCCTTTTCTCACCACTGGACAAGACTTCCACAATCGCCCTGCCTAGACCCACTTGAAACAGGGTTATTTTGTTTTAACTGCATGTCTGAGATGATGTAATACATAGAATTTAAAGTGATTAAAGCAATTGGAAACAACACTGCCAGTACCATAGCTTCCTCATACAGTGAAGCGTGTGAAAAGCAAATCAGCAAATATAGCAACTGATCATTTCAGTCCTTTTTCCTTTCTAGCTGAGCACATATTTTATAAAAGTTTAGAGTTCCTATTATACACACACACAAATATCACTGATTTTAATTAATAAACACTGTACTTAATAGATTTAAAACTACTCACAATGCACAAGAACCAGGAGACTGGCACAGGGGCTATGGTACAGGATCTGTTCTGCCCTGAGAGATCTCAGTTTCATCATTAGACTTGGCTTCTCACTGCTGGGCCCTTCCGGGGCTGTGGATGCCAACAAGGCGACAGGCTCCGGGCGACAAGCCTTGCTTTGATCAAGTGGAATGAGTTACTGCAGCGCAAAGAGCAACAACGGTGAATTCTGGAGGAAGCCATAGTCAGCACGTCTGACTGAAGATGATGCAGTACGGACCAAGTGGGGTCTTGCACGCTAAGAGAGCAGATTTGTGGGGAGATCCAAATGGCATTTAAAAGGAAGACTGTCCATCAACAATGTATCATTTTGATTAAACTGCATCCACCTCTGGAGGCACAGCATGTGAAATAATGAAGATGTCATTCTGCTGAATCCATGCTCTGCCTATCCAGATAATTATAATATATCAATAAGCTGCATGCCATGCCCAGAACTACCCAAGCGGCTCCATTAACCAACATTGGGCAGTAGAAAATTTAAGTAAGTTGTAAAATGGAAATAAATGTACTGAACATTAATGTGCTGCAAAGAAACTGATTTTGAAATCTGTAGTCAGAAAGGATATCAGTAAGATTTACTCTCAGAAAAAAACACCACAACAAAATTAACTTTAGTAATGTTTGACTCATGTCAGCCAAACCAAGGAATTCATATGCAGGCCTGACACTCTGAAGATAACTTAACATGAGCACACCTCTCCAAGCATGCACTGGGATGCACTTTCTCGTCTCACCCTTCAGCACAGATAAAGGAGACACTGCTAGTCTGGGTTTCAAACCTGAATTTTCCAGGATTAGGTCTACTTTAAGTGAATTTGTCAGAAGCAAATCCTTTATACACTGGATGGTGTGGTAGTAACATCCCTCCACAGCTACCAGTCACAGCCCTCCATGGCTCAGCTCACTTGACTCTGCCAGGAGCATCCTCTTTTGGAGACCAGGGTTTTTCCAGAAGTGTTGAATCTTTAAGCCAGCACCTGACCTGCCAGATAATTTTCTAGAGAGATGGAGAAGGCCTCTTAGCTACATCTAGCCCATTCTCCTGCAGAAAGGCCAGGATTCCTCTGTTTTTGAGCACTTACAATTACTCCAGCAATTGGGCTTCAATCATTTGCCAAAGACACTTCCACAGCGCAATTCATCTCCCCACCAGTCCTTCCTTATATTTAGGCAATTCAAATAAAAGAAAGAGTTGATACGAAGGAAATTAGGCAGAGTTAAGGCAATGAGGCAGTTTACTGTGTTCTGTCCATGCAGTATTTCTCATTGTTGTGCATATCAGATTACAGATCAGGTTGGAAATACAGTAGCAGCTCTGCTTCTTAAACAGTCTAATTTATAACATCAGCACCACTTTGCATGAGTGTGATTCACACAGAGCCAAAGAAAGGAGATGCTTTTGGAACATGCTGTGCAGAGAGCCGCTGAGAGGACAGAAAGTCTGACACAAACCTAATGAGAAGAAATGACCTGAGCCCAGCCACCATGCTGCAGCTTTTATCAAGAGCCAGGAGATGCAGAGAGGCTGTGAAACCAGATTTGAAATGATTTCTCAAGTTCTGAGTCAGGGGATGCCAAACAATGGAAAAAAACAAGGCAGGGTTGTCAAGGAGATTCTTTACAGCAAGGACACAAGAACCGTGCTCAGTTCAGATCCAGGTAACTTTCAGCAATAATGTTTCCAAATCATTAATTTTCTTAAAGCCCCAGTTCCTAGAATCAAGAGATTACATGCTTGGCTTTCATGTAAAAAAACAAAACAAAACAAGAAACACCCTAAATTCCTAGCCCTCATGGTTTCAGAGAAAAGCTTGGAAAGTGAGGTGAATGCACCAGAAGGTAATAAGAACCACCAACATTTTTTCTTAAACTTATAATTGTCAAGCCAGTCTCATGATTTTTGGGCCTGACATAATTTTAAAACTAATCTGGGGTCTGACTTGTAGTTTATGAATGCTTGGATTTGGCAATACTGCTGCAGTGTCCCATCATTGAAGACACCCAGCGAAATGGAGAAAATGGATATTAATGAGTGGCTACTTTTATTAACTGATAGTGTACACTGATGCCCAAGTACACATGCTGCCCGAGAAGGGCCATCCAAAGGAGGGGAGGTGGGCAGCTGAGAACATTGTGGGGGGAGGGATAGCTCAGTGGTTTGAGCATTGGCCTGCTAAACCCAGAGTTATGAGTTCAATCCTTGAGGGGGCCACTTAGGGATCTAGGGCAAAATCAGTACACCCCTATCCCGATATAACATGGTAAAGCAGCACTCCGGGGGCGGGGCTGCACGCTCCAGTGGATCAAAGCAAGTCCAATATAACGCAGTGTCACCTATAACGTGGTAAGATTTTTTGGCTCCCAAGGACAGCATTATATCGGGGTAGAGGTGTACTTGGTCCTGCTAGTGAAGGCAGGGGGCTGGACTTGATGACCTTTCAAGGTCCCTTCCAGTTCTATGAGACAGATATATCTCCATATATTATCTTTTATTATATTAACATCTGCTTATATTAATTATAAATTAAATCTGTATTAAAGGGCAGTGATTTTGGGTGACGAAATCTCAGAAGAAACCCCACTCAGAGGAAATAGGGCTTTTCAAATCTAGATTAGCTACTCTACACTCTAATACTTATCACATATTATTTGGCTGATGATGTCATCGCAATTTCAGATCTCCCGCTCCACCCACACAGTGAGATAGAGCAATGTCACACCATCTCCTAACGCAACCCCTGTGGCAGATGAGTAGAAACTGCCACTGCCTGAAACAGCACACATGGAGATCAGATACCACACTTCAAATCATCCAGCTCCAGCCTCGCACCGCACCCCCCACGCTGTGCTGCGCTGATAGGATGCTGTTTACTGTGGTCTCTTACAACGCTTCTTATAGTCACTGTCAGCCGTCCCACAGGAAGGCAATTACTACCATGGGGAGTGTACAGTGGAGGGTGGCAAAGATGACACTAGTGTCCAGGGATCCAAGCGGTGATGAACAAGTAAGGGAGCTGGGCTTAGATTCTTATTGGGGAAAAGGAAATTACTTCGAATCTAATAAAATGTGTTTTGCTAAGTACATAGGTAACGACACGTCTTATGGAATTAAAACTTCAATCTCAGACTCTCATCAGCCTGAACTGCTCTTTGTCCCGTCCCCTCCCAGATCCCCTTCCTGCCTGTGTTTCACCAGCCCGTCCTCTTTGCTCCCAGATCATCCTTCCCCCTCTTCTCCAGGCAGCAGAGCCCTAACCAAGCTTCTCCCTATCTTGTTACACTCCCTTCCAATGCACCACACATTCCCTTGCTAACACCTCCCTGCATCACCCATTAGAGACAGATATGAATTTTAAAACCCTCCACTGAGTTTATCTTCAAATACTGGTTCCACCAGGCCCCTTTAGCCCAGTCACTCCTAAGTCAGAGGCTTGTAAGCTCAGGTAATTATGGCCTGTGCAATAAATACTACCCTAAATACATTTGTTTAGCATATTTTGCATGCTTCAGAGCCTTCCTAGGTTAGAAGCAGAACACTGGGAGTATAGTAGGGGAAACTATAAAGTATGTGAACACTGACCATTCAAGCTATAAATTTCCCAACTAGCTAGAACAGAAGAGAAAACTTTTTTTTCAAACCCTCAAGCAGGATGCACCAAGTCTCATGTTATGTGTTTCATACTTTGTACTTTTGTAGCCATATGCACATCTTTGGCTCTGTGACTCTTGTTTAGAGAACGACCGTAAGATTACCACTCCAGGATTCTATGTCAATGCAAGTTTACATCCAGTGCTGCCTCTGCCCTGATATCAGCACTCCCTGAGCAAATAATTCTGAATGAGTTCCATACATGCTACCGCATCAGTAACCCTGGCACTTGGCAGGCCTTTTAAGCTGTCTAATAACTTCAGGAAAAAAGTGAAATGTTTGATTGGGAAGGATCAGGGCTGGCACCATTTTAAGGCTAGAACTAGAGGCAAACTCTCTGAGCATGGAAGAATATATCACTAGAAGAATGTTCCCATAAGTGAAGAGTAGGCTCTGGCATCCCCATCCTGCTCCCGGCCTCTCATCTGTAGGCTAATTACATCCTGGAATGGAACACAACATGTAGCTTCCACAAAGGAAGCAATCGCTAAAGTGACCCCCTCAGCAATGCCCGCAGCAAAGAGGTTGATAATTCTGGTGAAACATGCCACTTTCTACCCAAAAGCATTAGGACAAACTTAAGCACCTGTCTAATACAATAAGATTCCTCTCATTACATGGGGGCCTGAGTCTCACACTGGTGCACAGTGAGCATAACAGGGGTGTAAAACACTGTTAGTTGGAGCTGGTAGCACTTTGCTTTGCCTTTGCACTAGTGTAAATGACGACAAAGTGTAAGGCAGGGAGAGTCAGTCCCTAAATTAGAAGCCAACATCCCACTTTGACAACAGTGAACCCAAAGTACATGCTTCGACCAACACCAGGGGACTGAATCTGACCTGACTTGCCCTGGGAACACCTCCTTTGACTTCCGTAGAGTCACTTCTGTTTTACACCAGTGGGAGAGAACAGTCAGGACCAAGATATCTATTTTCTTTTGACCTTGGGTACTCCACGTGTGGATGGATGTAGGGGATTTAATTTGGGGTGAGAGCCTCTGACACCCACTTTGCAAATATCTGTGCCAGAAAAGCTGGCAACATGTTTTTGATATTAGCCCTTCTAGTGGCAAATAAGCATACTGACTCCTTTAAATGTCTAATAGATAGAAGTTGGCCCAATAAAATATATTACCTCACCCCTTTGTCTCACTAATAAATATTAGCGCTTTTAGATAAATAAAATTTCACTTCTCTCTAAGCCATAAATAAAATTATTACCTGGGAAGTGTGACGTTGCACTCTATATGATTTTATGAAAGTATGCTGATGAGTATGAATATAATGTAACTGAAATCTGCTTCATGCAAAAGGTCTCTTGTAAGGTATCATTACAAAGCTTATAATCTACTGAGTGTGGTCATTCTATTTGTATAAATGTATCACTCTTGTATCTGAAACTAGATATATAAAATATAACTCTGAGGGCTATTGTAATTATGCAAAGTGTGGGCCATTAATGGTGGTTTGGAATCTTGATGGCTCCCATAAGCAGGACAATTGTCTGCAGATGGCTCTGTTTTACTTGTGAGTCTTCCTGTATACGTGTGTGCTGGCAAGTGGGTAATGAAGTCTTACAGTGACATGTGATCATGTCACCTGAACTGGAATCCATCTTTAACCTGGTGCTTTTCCATTGAGAAGGGGAGGAGGGGAACCTAGAGGGACAAAGATATATAAGTGGGTGGAACAGAGAAAAGGTGGCAGCCATCATGAGAAATCCCCTAGCTACCACCTGAGCTGGAACAAGGGCTGTACCAGGGGAAAGGATTGTGCCCAGACTAGGAAGGCGTCCAGTCTGTGAAAGAAACTTATTGAAATATCTCTGAGGGTGAGATTTTATCTGTATTCAGTTTTATTACTATATTAGGCTTAGATTTGCATGTTTTATTTTATTTTACTTGGTAATTCACTTTGTTCTGTCTGTTACTACTTGGAACCATTTAAATCCTACTGTATTTAATAAAATCACTTTTTACTTATTAATTAAGCCAGAGTATGTATTAAACCGGGGGGGGGGGGAGGGAGGGAAACAGCTGTGCATATCTCTCTATCAGTGTTATATAGGGCAAACAATTTATGAGTTTATCCTGTATAAGCTTTATACAGGGTAAAACGGATTTATTTGGAGTTTAGACCCCATTGGGAGTTGGGCATCTGAGTGTTAAAGACAGGAACACGTCTGTAAGTTGCTTTCAGTTAAGTCTGCAGCTTTGGGGCATGTGGTTCAGACCCTGGGTCTGTGTTGGACCAGACGGGCGTCTCTGGCTCAACAAGACAGGGTGCTGGATTCCCAGGCTGGCAGGGAAAGCAGGGGCAGAAGTAGTCTTGGCGCATCAGTTGGCAGTTCGCAAGGGGTTTACTGTGATCCAACCTGTCATAGGAAGCATACAAGAAAAATACTTTAAAAGAAAGCCAGTTGCAAAAAGAAAGTCCTCCAATTCCATGCCCAGAAGAACTCAGACTAATCAACACAGTCATGATGAAAGTATCTGCCAAAACCGTCCTGATTTCGTGGTGCACTGAGTGTCTGCCTGGATCACACATGTATTTTCCTAAGTTTCAGAAAATCTCAGAAGTAATGAACAGCTACTGTTTACTTATCTTCATCAAAGTGTTCTCAAGCCATTACTCTTCAGTCACCCTCACGCTTGTGCCCAGATTTGGACTTTTTCTGATAAAGACCAATATCTGTGCAAATTATTAAGGCAGACTGGCAACAGCCAAGAGGGCACACAAGTGAGGCCTTCAGATGTATGATAAGGCAGGCGAAATAAATTTCCAGTCCACTAAGTCATCAAGTTTTCTGACAAGGAAAATTTAACTCTTGTATATCTCATAGGACTAATATTTCTTTTACGCAGTGAAGTGCGTCATAAATTGTTTAAACCATTGCAGGTTACACCCAGTGTACAGTGATTCCCAAGCAGCTTTCTCAGTTTTGCATTTCAAGGTGAAGAAATTTAGGTCTCCAAGGTGACAATTATTCAGATATCATACATAAAGTTTAGACAGCCTGCTGTTTGGTTGGGCCTATACTCGAAGTTCTGTGTCATGTGTGACATAGCTTCCCCATGCTTGTGTTTTTTCCTGGGAAGTGCCAGTGTATAAGAAATTCATTATTTGCATACCCCTAAACCTCGGAAATAAAATGATCAGACTTTGCCATACTGATCACATAAAAGAGCATGCATTAGCTTTCTCCCCTGATGTCTTAACACAGACACCCCTCTGTCTTTTGCTGAGACTTGGCTGCATCTGTTATCTTGCTGTAACCTTCCCAACCATTTGCTTCCCCGCAGAAAAATGACTTTCTGACAGGAAAGCAAAGGGAAGCTGCAAGAGCAGTCATGCACCCCTCCCTGGTGGCACAGGTACATCTTTTCAGGCACCCAGAGCAGCCAGCAGAGAGGTAAATAACTGCAGGACTGGGGACACCCCAGCCAGTAGCTCCTACCCTGAGCTGGGATCAGCTGCTAGTCCCAGCTGGGCTGGAGGCAGAAGAGGATGGGACTTCCTCTTCTCCTGCAAGGAGTGGCTAGGACTGTGTCACACCCACCCCCAGAAACCTCTCCGAGCTGCAGGAAGCTCAGCATCCTCCCCTGCTTCCTGCCCCCATCGCTCCTCAGCTGCGGGAGAGGGGTCACTGTACAGGAAGCTGCTCCCCCATCCGCCCAACCCCCGTGCATCCGGACCTCCCATACCAGAGATGCCCCCGCCAAGCCTCACCCAGTACAACCAGAACCCCCCTAGCCCTCCAAGCCCGAACCCCACCTCACTGATCCTCAACCCGTGCATCTGGAGCTCCCTGCACCCAGATGCCCTGCCTCGGGACCACCCCCCCCACTGAGCTCCCTGCACTCAAACCCCCCAGCCTTACGAGCCCCACCACCCTGAGCCCCCACATCCAGACCCCCACACCACTGACCCCCAATTAGATGCACACAGACCTCCACCCCACCAAGCCCCACTCTTCCAGCACCCAAACCCCTCTGCTGAGACCCCCCACACCCAGACCCCTCCACTGAGCCCCAACCACTTTCACCTGGAAGCCCCTGCAGAGTCCCATTGCCCTTGCACCTGAACCTCCCCCAACGAGCCTCTGTGCACCCAGATCCCCCCACACCTAGACCCCCACTGAGCTGCCTTTGTCCAGATTGTCCCACACAGAATCCTCTCACCCCACACCTGGATCCCCCCACACAGAGCCCCTCCACACTTGGATTCTGCCTGGTTGAGCCTGCCTGGTTGAGCCTGCCTGCCCCACACCTGGTGCACCTGGTGCAGATGGGCAGGGCCCCAGGGTGTTTCTGGGGCATACCCAGGCCTTGTGCTGTGTCAGGGTCAGCTGCAGCCTCACCACTGAGTCCGTGTCCTCGGGGTTTTGCAGATTTTAAAAATAGTGTGTGCATAATTTTTAATTTTTTGACGCAGAATGCCCTCAAGAGTACCTTATTAGGTCATAAAGAGGAATTCCCCATCTCCATGCCCTAAATCCACACAGAATTTTCCTCAAGCCATAAATCTGCCTCTGCATCAATGCACATGTATAAATTAGGCCTTTATTTCAATAAATCATTTATAGAGTCCACAGCTTGAGTCATGCTGGAATATTGCACAGAAGCCTCACTGCACAACCCAGAATGGGACCCTGAGGGTGTATATTCTGAGCTGGGCGATCATATTTATACCTGTTTAATTACCATCCATGTGATCACTCTGGTAGATAAAAGCAAACTATGCACAATATGAATCTGAACTTGAACCTGACTAACTGAAGAGACTGGCTATAAAATATCTGTGGCAATACCTCATCCTGCAGTATGTGCTGGTGCCAGCAGCAGCAGAACCACCCCAAAACAAAATCACTGGTGAAAATATTGCATCCATCCCAACCACTGATATTTGGAAAACATAAAAAACAAATGAGAGTTTCAATGGATTTGACTCTTTTATAGCCCGTGTTACAAGTCATCCTGAAAATCAGTTTTCTATAGAAAAAATTATATGCTAATTAACTCCCTGGACTGTCTAATGAGTTTAGCATGTTACAGCCTCCCTGAAAATACTGATTTATTTTGTAGCTGCTTTAAATTTCAGCTCAAGAAAATAAGGGTCCAATTCTTCTCTCATACTGGTGTAAATTAGGAACAGTGCCTTTGAAGTCAATAGAGTTATACTGCTGTGAAACTGAGAGGAGAATCAGAACCCAAATCTCTAGTTACATTTAAGATTCAGAATTAAAAAAACAACAAAATGCAGCTCAATAATAATTAGAGCCGAGGAGGCAGGGGAAAGCTCAGAAACAAATGTGTATTGTGCATCTCCGAAAGGTTTGTCCAGCTTCCTGCAAGGATATGGCATATCTGCTGTCACTTGAGAATCAGGCAAAAGGTTCTTCACAAGCTGTGAAGGACATCTGTTCTTCATTCATCTAGGGTTATTTCTGTATTTGTTTACATATTTAAAGCAGGGTAAAGCCTTCCAGGTAACGCTGCAAGTCAGATGCCAGCTGGAACCTCACTAGCACCTGCTAAAAATCTTGCCTTCCTGCTCTAAAAACCTGAATGTTTTGAAAGCACAAGTGACACTAAAACACTCGGGAAAATAAGATGACCACGGCTGTGTGCCGAGAGGATTATGAAGGAGTTCTACAGATAATCTGATGGGAAAACTGGGACCAACAGGCATGCTCTGCGTGGAGGAGGAAAGCTGGAGAGGTGCCTTAGTGGAGAAGGACATAAATATCTCCATAGCCCTTATGGCAATTAAGGAGTCACAGGCCATGATTCCTGCACAAATAAGTGAACTATGAGGTGACGTCTCAGCCGTAAATAGGACCAACACCACAGATATTTTGAGAGAGCAGTGCAGAGGGTCAGCAGTGTCGCAGGCAGGGGGAATGAGACGATGCTGGCTACTTTAGAGCCAAGATGTATCATCTTGGTTCCTTGAAACAGAGGGCTTAGCGAACAGAGGCAGCACAACAACCTTAGAATCACTGGGTTACAGTGGGTGCAATGGGCGAACACGCATCCGAGAAAAAGCCTGAGCAACTCCCTGACACCCTGATTCTCAGCTGCTGGAAGTGCAAAGCCATCTGGGGCAGCAAGCAGCACCTAATGAGAGTGAAATTCCTCAGACACACACAAAAAGGGCATGTTCTTCCAGAAGCAGAAAGATACAGAGTGGGGAGGTGATAAAGTTACATAGGAAATCTGTGCCAAAGGCAGAACCCAACCTCCTGACTATTATCCACTGGAGTGTGCTGCTTCCTGATCATAGAGAAATACCTGGCCAAGCTGACTGGTAGATGGCTAGTGTCACCATGGGAGACAGCATTATGGACCCTGGGTCACAATTTATGAACCAACTACCTATTCCATGTGGCCCCCATTCTGCATCTCACAAACATTAATGCATTTACCCTCTCAGCAACAGTGACAAAGAGAAGTTTTATGATCCCATTTTACAGATGGGAAATGAGGCATAGAGAGGCGAACCGTGAGGGGGTAATCAGGGCTGGCTCTGGCTTTCTGGCCGCCCCAAGCAAAAAAACAAAAAAAACCCGCGGTGGCCAGAACAGCAAAGCAAAAAAAAAACAAAAAAAACCTGCCTTGCAGATATGCCCCGGCTAGCGTGGGGAGGGGGAGGGAGCGGGGGGGGAGAGAGAGAAGGGGGGCGGCCAGGGCTTCAGCAGGGCGCTGCCACGCAGCCCCTCCCGCCATGCCCCCTGCCGGGAGGGCTCCACACCGCTCCGGTCTGCTGGGAGGGAAGGACGCGGGCTGCCCTGCCGGGCTTGCTGCAGGGCGCTCCCGTCCTCCACGCCGCTGCCCCCTACAGGGCGGCCGGAGCGGAACAACAACAACAACAAAAAGTGGCCGTGCCGCCCTAGGATTGGGCGGAATGCCGCCTCCTACAAGCTGCCGCCCCAAGCACCAGCTTGCTCGGCTGGTGCCTGGAGCCGGCCCTAGGGGTAATTCCCAGCTTGAGGAGACATACTCACGCTAGCTCTGACTGAGCTAGTGACTACAAATAATGTCGTTGCGGTGGTGCAAGCGATGGGAAGGGCTAGCCGTCCTGAGTACATGCTTAGTGTCCCTGATGGGTATGTACGCAGGGCAGATAGCCCGCCAGCTGCTCCCACTGCAATGGTCACACTATTTTCAGCTTGAAAAAAGCTAGCGTGGATATGTCTCCTGGAGCTGGGGGTATAATACCAGTGTCTGTGGTAGAGCTGAAAATTAAATCCACTGCCTTAGCCACAAGGCCACCCTTCCTCCCAAAGCCAAAAACTCCACAGCCGTTGTGCTGAACACCAATAATGTCTTATAAATCCATCCCATGTGTTTCCCTTCTAAAATGTAAAAAACCTTCACATAATACCAAGAGAAAGAAAGGGTGCAGTGGGCAGGCTCTGATCCCAGAGTCCTGCAGGGTTAGGGACGCAGGTCTATCTCCCCCAGGGCCTGAGCTGACTGCCAGTCAGCAGCCACAAGCGCAGCGCCACTGCAGGTAAGAAGAGATGGACTGGGAGGACTTTAAACTCTGCATGTTTTACAATGGATCAGTTTGAAGTTCCTGGGACAGATGGCTGTGTAATTGTGATGCACTGGAAGATGCACAGTGCTCAATGGCCCTCGAATTTCTTCCTCCTGCAGGGTGTTAAGGATCAAATTAATGTTTGTGCAATGGATTGCATTAGGGAATTTGTGGGAGTGCGGCATGGCTCAGGACCTGCTCTGCATTCCCTACTTCTTTATGCACCTATACGTATGTCTCTGTATCTGCTTTTCTATTTAGCAGCCTTTAGAAAGGTGTTAATGCCACATTTAGAAGAAGCCAGGCTTCTGAAACCTGCGTGAAATACTCAAGCAAGGGAACAAAGGCAGGCTAATGCTGAACCTCACTAGGCCTCACTGGGTCTCATCCTGGGACCGTGCAAACAGTGCTGTCGTGGGGCAGCCGCACAACAACCATAGCAACAAAGCTGGGCTTTCATTAAAACAAGGAGGAGGGATGACAGTAGCAGGGGCCTCCTGGGGAAGCACAGGGATTTGGAAGGAATGAGACTGGCATTATCTCTTGGTGGAAGGAGGTGAAAAAGAAATTAAGGGAAATGAATCCCCCTCCCCCTGCCTGGGGGTGATTCTGCCCAGATGCCATATGAACACCCAGATGAAGACATTTACTCATCACACAAGAACAGCTCATAAGCATACTATAATTCTAGGTCTGGGCAACATTCCTGATGTCCACAGACGAAAATCAGGAATTCCCCAATTTGTTCTTGTGCAGAATTTTACAACAGAACATCCTAGGCCAGTTCATTAGTGAAATCAGTCTCATTTTGCCCTGAGAGCACATGGAAAAACTGCCTTGGGTGCCAGTGAAAGGGAAAAGCAACAAAGTGCAGATCTCCTCACCTCTGAGAAGAAACTACAAGATGCTTCGCTTCCTTAGAAACAAGGTTCAGAATGTGATTTTTTCCCCCACCAAAAGTGAGTTGTTCTTGTTGTCACAACATTACAACTTGAGCCTGCAGAGAGGGGAATTTATAATATCAGCTGTAACGTCACCTTCTGACTATGATGCAGCAGCACACACTGTGAATATGCAGTGATGTGCATGGTGCATCACAATATGGCCCACAAAATGGAGCTAGCTGCATGCCCTCCATCTCCGGAGTTCATTTAGTTGTTTGTTTCTCCACCTGATAGTGAAAGTAAGGCTATAACCATCCTCAGCTGGTGTCAGGAGTATTTAATAACTACCAATGTTCTTGTATATGTTAAAAGTCTGTTATGCAAGCTGTCTGCAGTGTTGTTGTAGCCATATTGATCCCAGGATATTAGAAAGACAAGGTGGGTGAGGTAATAGCTTTTAGTGGACCAACCTCTGTTGATGAGAGAGAGAAGCTTTAGAGCTTACACAGAGCTCTTGTCTCCCCAACAGAAGTTGGTCCACTACAAGATGTTACCTCAGCCACCTTGTCTCTCTGTTATGCAGCCTCGATGTCTACTTACGTATTGGTAGGTTCACACAAGCAGAGTCCCCAGAATAACGATGCAAGCACAAGCTCAGTAAACAAAAGACCACATCTATTATCTGAAGAGGATATAGAGGCAGCTCTGTGCCCACCCCAGGTGTTGCAGTTACCAAAAATTTCCCCTTTATTCTAGAAGCAGGCAGAACAGTCACCCCCGTGCTTCCTCTCAGAGATATTTCCTGAGACAGGTGTCTTTCCCGCCTGGAGCAGCCACATCCCTTTGGGATTCCCTGTAGGTGTGTGCCAGGAAACACCCTCTCACCCAGCCAGCACAGTGACTATTACAGCTCCTCCCACTCCTGGCATGCTCTCTGCAGCCTGGTCCTTAGCCCATCTGTGCACATCATCAGAGAGGGTGGAGTTTGTTGTGTTTCCCTATCTCGTTATTTATGGAACACATGGCCAGAGGAATTCTGCACTTGCTTTCTCCACTGATTCAGATAGTTAATGATTCCCACAGACAGCGCACCTGGCAACTCCATGTTTGTGCTGCATCATATACCCAGTGCATCACAGTGTAGAGAGGGATTCCTTCCTGGGCCTGTTGCCAAAGACACACCATTAAATAGCCTCTTGTTACCAGCAACAGGTTTTGTTGGATTAATAGAACAATTATTGACAACTACATTATTAGCTTTTATGTTATTAAACCTCCTTCTTCCGAGGGACTGGTAATTACAGCCTCGTTGTCTGGCCAGCCTCAGTGACGCCGGAGCTGGGGGTAATATCCAGCCAGAATGGGAATGACTTTAGGCTCACCACACTTGGAGGCATCTTTCAGCCCCCCAGCCAAAGAACCAGTGAGGCAGCAGGAGCCTCCCCCAGTCCCAGTCCCAGCTGCAGAGACTGTGGGCAGGCTGCCTAACACACACCAGAAGGTTCTTTAGAGAAGAGCGGACTTGCCTTGCCAGCTCCCAAATCCAAGCAGCAGCGCTGGCAGGAGGGAAAGGCTACCCAACTGCACCTAACGATATCACAGGCCACTGGGGTGTAGGAGAAGGTCACCAGGCCTCACATCCTGATGTCACCAGGTCCAAGGTTGGCTTGGGGGACTAGAGGGCATCTCCCCAGTCCATTATCCTTCTTGTCTATTTGGATGGGGGATGCATTTCTGTTAGCAGCTCAGGGCAACAGTTTGATAAGAAATTGGAAGGCTATTTAATAAAAGCAATTTGACCGAGGACTACGAGCTGCACCCACTTAAATCCGACTCATCTGCACACACTAAAAACTCTTTGTTAAAAAGCAATTTCCAACCCCATAAATGTGGGGAGACAAACTTGTTTAGCTCTTTGTTGGATGAACTGGGCAATTCTGACAAACTCACCTTCCTAAATATCTTTCCTTCCCCATACTAGCCAACCCTCCCTCCTATACACATCCTCTTCCCGCAGAATAGCCTGATACAGAGGATAGGCCCCTGCTGCCCATTTCTCTCTTGTGCACTAATTAAGAGACAACTTTTAAACACAAAGCAAGAGGATTAATAAGAATTACTGCGCTTGTTGAATTCATCTCAGCGAAAGTGCCGGGACCACAGCGCGTAGCAGAGATGGGTCTGGGAATTCTAATTTGGGGGAGGGAGGTTGTTTTTACTTCACAACAATAAGCTCTGCAACCTACTAGCAGCAGCATGGCTGCATCCGAATCCTTTAATTCCCCCAGCTCCAAACAATGGGTAGGAGAAAGGCCCTGCTCCAGTCCGTTCTGAGACTTTAATGACCATTCAAAGGCAAACAGAGGTTTGAATCTCTGAGCTGTGCGGTGTCACTGGCACAGGAGAAGCAGCCCATTTCTTTTAAGTAAAATGTTGCTGGGAACTCATTGCTTCAGCAATTACCTCTGCAACACATTGTTTCCTCAACCCCATTAACATGTCAGATCATGGCAGTGCTTGACATCCAAACACGCCTTGGAGGGCTGCAATTCAATTTAAGGATCACCTCCTCTGAACAAGCCAACCTGCAGATTTCACCAAATCGGAGAGAAATTCTCAGGGCACACTTTGATCATGCTGCTTCCTAAATTAAAAACAAAATTGTAAGTGTTAAACATCTTTAACAAGTCATTAAACCTCAGCCATAATCCAGGAAGAGTCCCTTAATGAGTAATGACATATGTTGTGAAGGCAGTTATCTCCTAATGTTAGATGCTGAGATGGTGCGATGAAATGGCACAGTGTTCAAAAGGGATGTATCATCACTAATGAGAGGATAATTCGAAGCTGTTCTACTGAGAGCCCTGGAGGAGAATTCCTAGCGCTGCTGGAGGGGGAAGGATGTGGCTCTCTCCATCTTCTCATGTACCTTAAAGAGGAATGGGAGGCAAAGGCATTTCTCTGAATGGGCAGAACAAGGAGCTGGCTGTAGGGGTGCTATGGGCTGCTCTGACGAGAGGGAGTGACAGTCAATGTGCTTGGTCAGTAAAAGATGTAGTGGAAGTGCCAGTTACCCTCTGCCCACATAGGCTGCCCTCTTCCTCCCCCCGAAGGAGCTCCTAGAGCAAGTTAGTTACATCCCTTTGTTCCCCTCCCCAGCTGACTGCTGGTGACATCCCAGGCACAATGGCATGTCCCTGAAAGGGAGGGTATGGCGGTGGCTGTAATGGAGCTCACAAAGGGATGAGAGACATCAGGGGCTCAGAGAGGTGACAAGTTCCCAGTAAGGGAGCAGCACATTGAATGGCACAAAGGATCCGGATTCCTCTTTCATTAAACAGCTCAGAAATCACTTCAACACTGGGCCTTTTAATTTCCATTCCTGTCCATTCCTTGGAGCAGTTTCCTATTAACTTCTTGTGGCTGCCCAGGGCAGAATACTGCCGTCTGTCCAGTGGGGACCAGAGTGAGCAGTGGGGATGGGGGTCTGCAGTGCAGGTGACAAGGTGGTCTCAGTGGTGAGGAGAGGGAGAAAGTGGGGGTAGCATCTCCATGCACAAAAGTTGGTAGTGGGAGGAGCTGGGAGGCTGGGACCCTTTTCTTATGAACAAGGTTTCTCCTTTTGCCTTCTCTCTAGTTTTGCCTTCACATTTTCATTTAAAGAGCATTCTATCAATGAAGACAATGTGAGAGGTTGGGCAGGGAGACAAGGAGAGGTCTGGTCTAGGCACAAGAACTCCTGTGTGCCCATCCTGGCTCTGCCACTGACTTGCTGCGTGACCTTGGCCAAGTCACTTCCTCTCTCTGTGCCTCTGTTCCGCCAGCCATCCACTGTGTTTAACGGTACTGAGCTACTTCCCAGTGGTTGTGACCATTAAGGGGTTAATTGTTGCAAAGTAACCTATATTCTTTGAACCGTATTGGTCTTTCTCTGATAACTCTTTGCTGTAGACAGCGTGTCTGTTTGGTTCTGAATATTCACTGCAGTACAATGCTCAGTCCCAAGTTTTCAGCCAGGAAATGTATCTATTTATAAATACTAAACAGAAGCGACTTGGACTTTTTAAGAGCAAAACCAAAATCCTTCAAGCAACAAACACCCCACAAAGCAAAGAAAATTAGCTCACTAGAAATGTTCCAGCACCACTTGGGGTCTGGCCTGAAGCCACAAAGCCAAGGAAGTCAGCAGAGGCCAAACGCCAGCCTAACTCCCCTGCCGGCATCTCAGGGGACCTCACAGACAGCTACAATACCAACAATGCACGTGGCACCACAGAGCAGAGCAAGGGGGAGCTGCAGCTGCTACACAGAATTTCCCAACTTTTGTTGGTTTAGGACAAAATCTTCACTTGCTTCTGTCTGAGCTTTTCCTGGTGTAGCTTTTCCTGCAACTACAGCCTCTAGCAGCCAAACAACAGCTTTTCTCATTTACATCTCATAATGAACAGATAACTGAAAAGTTGCATATCAGGAGCCGGCCTTGGTTTAAAGAACTAGCCACATGTGAAAGCCCATTGCACTGGCTGCATGTGCAGGGCACTATGTGTGGTTTTCTGTTACACCTATTTTACTGGTGAAAAAAACGTAATTTCTTTTTTAGCTGTAATGTTTTGTTTTGTTTTTCCTTTCATATTAAACAGCTGTCTTGGGGATAGTGAGGGAGAGGGGATAGCCTTACACATCTCAGCCCATTTCTGCTCCGCATCATCACCTTCAAAAGAAAGAAATTTAAATAATATTCAGGTTGTGACTAAGATGTGCTGGTGTGAAAATGAAAGGCATGGCCCCAGGAATGGAGGGCAAAGGGTCTGATTTCCTCGCTCTTGTCAGTTTGTCACAACTTTAGCATTGCAGACACTTGGGGACAGGGAGGGGTTTGTTTCAGAGATTTATTTACAAAGAGGAAAAAATCTTTTGTGAAGACAAGAATCATTGTTTACTTGGGAAACTCTAACAACTCCTTACTGGGTAAGATCTTGCACAGGCTTTTCAATTGAAAATATTGTAAATATGATCTGGTTGGGTCTTTGCTTTATAAATTGCATAAGATGGGATCTGCCCAAAGTTGGGACGAGATGGAGCAGCTGTTATTGGACAGAAATAACTCAAAGTAGAAGACGTACCTGAATTTTTGGGAGGAGGGGGGTGGTTTAAAAACACATGAAAATGAAACTGCTGGTGAATATCCATAGAATTAATTATTCCCAATGTTTATTAATTAAAAGAATTTTAATGATTTTGTTTCTCTGATTAAAGTGAGCAGCATTCACTAAATCACTACAATCTAGGGCTCTGGCATCTCTGTATTGATTGATTGATTGCTTTGCACTGGAAGGGGGGTTCGGCAAGTAAAGATGAACACTCTCTGCTCTGACGCTCTGGGATACATCGCAGGGGAAGGCGGGGGACTTCCTGAAGCAGAGATTGAAGGAGTGGGGGGCAGATTCAAAAAAGAAGGGGGAGACTAATCTCCTTCCCTGCCCCATGCCATTAAACACAAGTCCTAGAGATACAAAATATTATTGAATATATAAAACTGACAGTCTCTAAAAACCCCTCTGAGATCAGCTGTGTTTGCAAAACAGTACTTAGCTAGTACTTAGTACTTATCAGTTGTGAAATTATGTTATTTTGCTCTTTGTCCTTTTTTCCTTGTGCTGCTTTGGATCATCTCTAAAATATTTTTTAAATATTCTATTCTACAGAGATTCTAGGGAGTCCCCAAGCAGCATTTGTAAATACCTTTTGTAATGCTGGGGTCTGGTGACAAAACATTTTACTTATTATCAATATTAAATGCATCCCTCCCTCCACCCACTCTTGCCCCCCTTCCAATGTGCTGAGAAATGCAAATCAGGTGAGTAACATTTCAGAGTGAGATACACCTCTACCCCGATATAATGCGACCCGATATAACACGAATTCTGATATAACGTGGTAAAGCAGCGCTCCGGGGGGGCTGGGCTGCGCATCCGGCGGATCAAAGCAAGTTCGATATAACGCGGTTTCACCTATAACGCGGTAAGATTTTTTGGCTCCCAAAGACAGCGTTATATCGAGGTAGAGGTGTACTGCCATTGGGCTGATGCAGTCCTGGCTTCTGCCTAGTCATTTAAGTTTCTAGGTCTAGGGCACCAGCTCCAGGAGAGAGGACTCACCAGGTGTGACAGGCAGGCAGGGCTTGAGCAAGGTGCACTCACTGGTACTGCTGTTGTTATTACTGCAGGGCCCTCTGAGAAAGCCTTTTGCTTGACCTATGTGAATCAGGGGAATTTTTTTTTGGTGGGGAGTAAGGGGAAGCTGATTGCAGGAAGGACTAGGGGGCCTCCTCACCCCAGCCCTTCAGTCACACTGCCAGACTTTCCTTAGCTCCAAAAAATATCATTAAAGTTAAAAACCCCTTCTTCCAAGTCCAAATACAAGATGGAGAGTTAACAGGCAAGTCAGAGATGTCAATGATAAAATTTTATTTTATCACCACTTTTCTCCTGAGATGCCAATCTGAGCTCTCTCCTCACAGAGGAGGAAAGCTGACAAAGGGTAACATGACTGATCCCTGGAAATGGGGTGCTGTTCCTCATGAAACATTTCTCTCTAATGCCTCACACCTGAGCACGCCAAAGCACCGTAGGACTATTGATTTCTGAGCCTCACACCACGCCTGTGGCACAAATAGTGCTACCCTCATATTATAAATGGGAAAATGTCCAGGATCACACAGCAAGTCACTTGCAGAGTATGGAAGAGAACCCTGGACTCCAGGTTCCCAGCCCCATGCTCTGATTTTCCCAAAACTGTCAACAAGGATGAACGTGTATCCCCCTTTGTGTCCAGCTTGGCTGCTTCTATGCTGACATGTTTCCCAGCAGTGGGGCACAAAGGCTACGGTGACTCCCAAGCAAGTAGTACTAGACAATGGGGTCTTGAGCTTAACTACAAAGATGATTTGAGGAAAGAAAGAAAGAAGTGAAAAAGCAAATATGAAAGAGTCCAATTTCCAGCCCTGAGTGGAATTACAAAAAACATGTCAGAATCTCCCTGCCTGACAGGTCAGGCAGGCATCTGGCTGAGATCCTCATTAATTTTCACTCTTCCAAACCACTATGCACAAAAAGGGCAAAAGGTTTTCTTCAGTATCTTTTGACAGAGCTCTCTTAAAATGAGTTGTCTGTAATTATTTGAGATAATCTCTAGTTAAATATTTTAAATATAATATGATTTTTATATAAAATTGTGAGATACAGTCCCAGAATATTAACTACCAGGGAATCCAAAATTGTACAAAAGCCTAGAAACAGATAAGAATGGAACAGTCTGAGCAGAACAGGGACCTTGGTTCCCTTTTCTCCTCCCACCTGAACAGCTGAAAACTGTGATAAGAGTCCTCCTCTTGGCTATCACATTAATGACTGGCATGGTGGCAGAGCCGAATTCTGTTTACTGTGCTTGTTAAACCCTCTGTGATCAGGGGTTGGGATAGCCTTGCTGCCAGAATTAAGAGAGCAAAACAGGAAAAAGTCACTAGGGACTGAGATTGTCCTGAGCCCTCTTAGCTCTCAGAGGATTGGTGGGTTCTAGGGCTTCCCAGATCTACATCACATTCATGTCTAGCTAATATTTTGTTTCATCCAAAAACCTGCAGGCTGAAAGAAGATGACAGAACTGATTGAGTTAAAAACTGCAGTTTCTAGGATTCGGGACGACGGCTTGAAACTCACCAACTCCACCCTCAAACCAAGGACCAAAAAGTTCCTGCCTCAGGTTCTCTTTTTTCCGGCTGCCTGAGTTCCCAGTGTCCTAGTTGAGTGCCCTACTTTACACATGGGAGCGCACCCCTTCGCTCACTGCTTGGTGTACAGCTTTCACCCCCCCTGTAGTGTAACAGCAGGGGGGCTTAAACACTCACAGGGGCAGAAAAAAGGACAAGAAAACCGCCTTTGTTCCAGGCAGACAGTACAAGGTCACGTTACTATGGCAGCATCAACCATTTCCTCTCATTCTAGCTAGTGGTTCAACTTTGCCCACGGTTTATTCCCTGGGAAGCCTAATCCAGAGTTCAGGTTTGTATGTGTGAGGTTAGGGGTCAACAGGGATATAACAATGGCCCAGTCAAAAGAAAAGAAAGCTATGATATAGTAGAATCAAAGAGCTGCTTCACCAATTGCAGTTTGCAGGCTTGGGCAGGGCAGTGGGAATCCATTCTCTCACACTGGCCTAAAGTTCTTGATTTAACTATTTTGTTTTCAGTGTACAGAATTCCTGAATGACAGTCAGGACGACACCCGAGCAGCAAGCGAGGGACGGAGACAGAGTGCAGATGAAGGAAGTGAATGCCGTTTGTACCACATCAGAAAGTTCAAAGGATAGATTTACTGACCACATATGTTATGAAGTAATAGCTTAATTATCTTTATGTGTAAAACTCTTAAACTGTTGCAATTATCTTTCTATACCATCCTTCAAAAGTTTTGAGAGTAATTTATAAACAGGACAGAATCAGTCTATCTATACACTGCTAAAAAAGAAAGAATGTGCACAAGGCAGGACAGGATTGACTTTCTAGGAGAATATATATATATTTAAAGTCTCATCATTGTGCACAAGATACATGTGAATGGAAAGGCATACATTTCAGTGAACAGGAAGAGCAAACCTGCCACACCACACAGTAAAATATGTTTAACAGAGCAGAGGAGGGGAGGGCTGTTGTTACAATAACCAGTTCTATAAATTTTAAACCAAAAAAATGAAATGTGTTTTGTTTTTTTACTTTGCTTTCAGCGCCTCTTTCAGCTTATTTGTATATATTTCCCTTTCCCAGGTATTGTTTCCTTTATATTCCAGTTATAATTGTCTATCCCATATAATCACTCACTTGTTAATTTAGGGTGGCAGTCAGTCAGCCTGTATAATTTGTGTATGTCACATAAAGATCCAGGAAAGGGGGCCCAGAATTGATGTTTCCATAGGTAAATATGTTGGAAAATGCTATTGAGGTGACTGACCTCACACGTGGTAAGGCAACTCCCACTCTTTCATGTATTTATACCTGCTCCTGTATTTTCCACTCCATGCATCTGATGAAGTGGATTCTAGCCCACGAAAGCTTATGCTCAAATAAATTTGTTAGTCTCTAAGGCTTGGTCTACACTTACCCCCCAAGTCGAAGTAAGGTACGCAAATTCAGCTACGTGAATAACGTAGCTGAATTAGACATACCTTACTTCGAACTTACCGCGGGTCAGACGCGGTCCACACGCGGCAGGCAGGCTCCCCCGTCGACTTCGCGGTACTCCTCTCGTCTAGCTGGAGTACCGCAGTCGACGGGGATCACTTCCTGGTTCGATTTATCGCGTCCACACCAGACGCGATAAATCGAACTCGGAACTTCGATCCGCAGCCGTCGAACTACCCGGTAAGTGTAGACTAGCCCTAAGTTGCCACAAGTACTCCTGTTCTTTTTGCGGATACAGACTAACACGGCTGCTACTCTGAAATGAGTACCACAGTCGCAAATGCGACCGGATTACACCAACTGGTACATCTCTAGTAAGAAATGTCAGTAATGCAATTGGTACCCTGAGATATATTAATATTAGAGATGGTCTAAGTTTTTTTTTAATTCAGTAAAAATGACTTCATTTTATATTTTAATTTTGGTAAAAATTTTCCATTTTTAAAAGAAAAAACAGAAACCAAAACTGTCAGTAAAAAAACTCGGTTTTAACTAAATAAAATATGATTTAAAAAAAATTAAAATGTTTTTCAAAAACTGAAAACTCTGGTTTTCAGTTCTGGTTAAAACTGAAACGTTAATGGGTTTTTTTAAAAACAACTCCCTCCCGCCCCCCCCCCCCAAATGTCTCTCGTAAAACAATTACCCCTTTTTGACCAGGTCTAGTTTATGTACACATTGAATGACTGCACTGTGTCTTCTGGCTCATGAAATCCACGTGGATATGCATTTCAGTGTCCCCAGCGCAGGTACATTTAACATAAGGAAAGAACATTAAAAGGGGACCATTATAACGAATCAGAAGTAAAATCTGTGGGTTCAGAGGCTCTGGGCCAGATTGTTCTTTACCCTGTCAGAATTGTTTAGTTGTCAGAAAGAAAACACCATCAGTAGGAGTTACCCATTGTTTATAATCATTTTTTGTGACCTATCCCCTTGTCTCCACATCCGCAAATCCCCCATGTGGACCTCAAACCCTCATTCCCATCTCTGCATCCCCACTTTACAGATGGCAGCCTGGAAGTGTGACACATGTGTGAAGAAACCAGAATACACACATGCATCACCAAGAAGGCACATCCTGTCCAGAGCTGACAGACAGGTGGGGCCAGTTTACAGAGGGGGAAGACCCACCCCCCAAAGCCATTGTAGGAGCTTGTGCTTGGTGATTTTCCCTCAGCAAGAGTGAAAGTGGTGCAGGACAATGGGAGGCAGGGAGAAGGTCAAAGTTCAAATTCAGTTTGCTGCATCACTTAGCTGCAACCCACACATTACCCTTGTGATCAGCAGTGCTGGCTGCCACAAAAAGGGGGCCCACGGGATGGGGGACAAGGGACAAGATGTGACAGCCTGGGAAAACAGCACAACAAAACAGACACCAAAAATAGGATTAAAATAGGAAACAATCAGCATCTCTGAGGGCAAGTTGGCTTGTGTTTCACTGTTCTCTCCACTGCGATCCAGAGAATTAACTAAGGGGAACCCTGGATTCCAAAAGCAACATAGAAACTGCAATACAGATCACACCAGGCATCCATCTAGTCCAGTACCCTGTCTCTCAGTGGTCAATGGCAAATGATTCAGACTGAGGAAGGTGCATGAGACAACTCTGGACAATTATAGAATAAACTGCCCCCAGGGGAGGTTTCTTCTTAACCCTGTCATCTAGTGCCCTGAAACCTGGGGTTTTAAATCTCTTCCAATCTGCTGCTGCTGCTTTTTTTAAATAATCCTATCAAATGTCACTGTGGATGCTCTCCTCATCCACCCAAAACGCACCTCACTGGACATTCCAGGGGCAAAGCGATAACCCAGAGTCCTCTCTTTAAAGTTCAGCACATGGAGGAATGCACGTCATTGACACCTGCTTGCAATGCACAGAGATATCACTTATGGCCACTTTAGAGACAGGGTTCCCCCTATCCCACGGCATATCAAGTTATCACCACATTATGCTGACGGAGGAACATTTCTAGTAAAGGAGGAAATTAGCTTAAGGGAAATTCAACGCAGTAATCAGCTGCTGTTGAAAAGGTACTACATTTCTAAAAGCACCTTTTATTGAGGTGCTGTGGAAATACCTCACGTAGGTCAAAACTTA
The DNA here is from genome assembly GCF_028017835.1 of Emys orbicularis. Lineage (NCBI taxonomy): Eukaryota > Metazoa > Chordata > Testudines > Emydidae > Emys > Emys orbicularis. Next base: position 861,077 of record NC_088705.1, on the reverse strand, counting down.
CTCCTATTCCAAGGGCCAGCACTGGCCTCTGCAACACTTAAAGTTACATCTATACTGCACACTTCTTACGGGGTGTGTAGAGTACATAAATGGGTAATCCCCCTGGCATGGGTATAAACAGCAGTGCAAAAAATGGCTCACGGGAGTAAAGACATGCCTGAAGCCTGTGGGTCTGTACTTGTGTATGTACCCAGAGACTCTCTATTTGCTCAAGCAATATTATGTCCTGCTGCCTCCCCGCTGCTGGACGCAGGAAAAGACCTGGCAGTGGGGAAAGGCTCTGGCAGACGGAGGCAGCAAGGAAAGGCACACTGCCAGCTCCCCACTGCCAGAGCCATCCCCTGTTGCAGACAAAGAGTCAAGCAGTGGGGAGGCAGAAAGATTCTGGCAGCAGGAAAAAGCTCTGGCAGAGGGGAGGCAGCAAGGAAAGACGCTGCCAGTTCCCCGCTGCCAGAGCCTTCCTCCGCCGCAGAGAAAGATTCCAGCACTGGGAAAAGGCTCTGGTAGGGGGCAGGCAGCAAGGAAAGGCTCCAGCAGTGGGAGCTGCCGGAGCCTTTTCCTGCTGAATCCCCCCTACCAGAGCCTTTCCTCGCTTCAGTGAAAGGATCCCGCAGCAGGGAGCTGCTGAAGCCTTTCCTCGCTGCCTCTCCCCTGCCAGAGCTTGTCACGGACATGTATAGCTACACATCTCAGAGCGGATGCAGCCTGCTTTTCACTGCGACGTGCAGCTGCACATACCCTACACGTTGCCACATGGGTGTGCAGTGTAGACATAGTACAAGTCTCACTTAAACCCAAGGATTTAAGTGGTGTACAGACCTTTTGCCAGCCTTCTGCAAAGGTATGTATTCATCCAAATACACATTCCTCCTCTGAAATATGGTACATGGGCACAAAGTGACACTAACTAACAAGAGTCGAGCTCACAAAATGACAAAATATAAATTACTTCATTTTACAAATTAATCACTAAACCAGCCTCTGCCGATTCATTGTAAAGACCTCAGTGACTTGTGCATCACTTAGTTTTGCCTCAAAGTGAACAGCATAATGACTGCTCTAGGGGGACTGGAGAACACCAAAGACATAAAAAGTCTCCATGACAAAGAGTCAGGGACAGCTGTGCTTAATTCCTAGACTGAGGGAAACAAAGATAATCCACTAATCCTGAACAGACAGGGACGGAGCATGCTTGCCACCCAAGCAGGGTTCCAGAAAGATTTGCACATAAATAAGGAAGCACCTTTCCCTTTGACACCAAAGGTTATGGTGTTATTTGGCTTGGGATTGGTTGAGGGCAGTTCTTTTCTTTAGGATTGCTCTCTGTCATTGGACAAATAGCCTACAGTGTTGATGCTCCTAAATGAAAAAGATTTACCCAGGATTCCTTCCCAATTTTAAGGAATACAGAAATTAGAGCAAATTGAAGGAAGTTGCCACTTTAAGATCCCAATTTATTCTGGCTGGACCTTGAGGTGTTTTTGCTGCCCTGCATTCTTAAAGCAAATTATAGCAAACAGCCTGATCTTTAGGGATGGGAATAGCATGCCCTTTAATTAGAGATGTGTGAACTAGTTCAGATAAGGTAAGAATCAGCTTGAACCTTTTGCCAGAGATCCTGCCAAATATGCAAATCCTGCTCTTCTTTCACTTTGACATAATTTATGAAAAGTGCTTCATTTTTATGGCTGATGTACTGCACAGACTAAGGGAAACAGGCTTAACGGCAAAAACATTAACTCTGCAGCTTTAAATCTAGGTTTTCATCTCTTGTGATGATATCTAATAAAGATTTTGAAGTAGCATAATTAGAACACACCTGTAGGAGCTTGTATTTCTTGCCCACCTAAGGGCCTTGCACCATTTAAGCCCTGCAATGAGACTAGGAAGGGCTCTCAGATATATGATCAGGCCTGCCAAGGGATCCTTTATCACCTCCACACCGACCCTGCATAGAGTGTAAGGACAGGGGTCAGCGATCACATACCCAGTGACCCGAATGTAACGCCGACAGACCCTGGTCATTGGTGGGCGGGATCGAACCAGGGGTCTCTGGAGCTTAGTGCATGAACCTCTACTGCATGAGCTAAAAGCCAACTGGCTGTTAGCTAAGGCTGTAGAGCAGACTCATTAATTTCTCTCTCTCTCTCACTCTAAGTGGTCTTGGTGCCACTAGATGGGACAGAACATCACACCCAGAAGGTGTGTGGGTTACCCTAACACCTTATAAAAAGTGTCACAGAGAGATTGCAGCCACTATCCTAGCCTGAAGAAACCGACCCTGAGACTCACTCAGGAGCCATATATAAACCACTCAACAGAGAGGCCATAATTCTCTTCAGCCCTATGGGGACCTACCTGCTGTGGGCTGAAGGGATCAAGGTCTCCTCCAACCCCTGTAGCCCATCCACCCTGTTTTCAGTATTTTTTCTCCAGTTTGCCTGGAGCAGGACAGCTATTGGTAACCACGATTAACATGTAATAAATGAGCCACCCAGAATAAGTCTTAGAGCTGGGCCCCCTCTGTCCTGTGCTGCCCCCAGGAGAACAAGGAGGCATTGGGGGAGTATACAGAAAGCTTTACTGAACTTCAGGAAATGCACCATCAATATAGATAAATCATAGCAGCACTATAGCACTTTCCCTTTGTAAAAATCCTTGGAAAGAGTCATTACACTATCCTCAATGCACTATATATGCTCAGGAAGGATCAAATTGTTTGTCAGGTGGTGCACCCACTCCTACACGAAATGCCCATTACCCTCTAACACTTTTACATGCTAAGGTAATTACCTGGGTCTCCCAGGTGGCCTGACCCATTAACCACCTGTAAAAGCTAGATGTCAGGTGTTTGCCGCTGAATGAGTTATCACTAAGAGTAACTGGAATTGTCAGTGGACAAGCTCAGCAAAGGAGTCAGCAGGAAGGCCTATAAAATATTTTATTAGCAGTAAAACGTTTTTATAGAGAAATAATTTTATGTTAAAAGGAAGTGGTGCCCACAATGTGCCCACCTACGGGCTGTACTGGCAACTGACCAGAAGCCTGAGGTTTAATTTAATTCTAGTCTGCTAATATGCAGAGGTTCCAGCATGCTCTGCTGCACTGTTCATATGGTACCCAAAGTACACTTGCCATTGCAGAGATGTCTATGCAAACAAAGCTCACAATCTCAAAAGATGAAAACATAGATGAAGGCCAGAGGGGAAGGACGCAGCACAAAGAGAAGAGTTGCTAGTTTATTAAAGAGACGTTATTAAGGGCACAAGAGCAAACTATCCCAATGCATAGGAAATATAGGGCCTATGGTAAGAGACTACCCTGCCTCAAGCAGGAGATCTTCCATGACGTGAAATTCTAAAAAGAATCTGTCACTGGGTGCTCTACCCAGTGCTGGGTGGCGCCCCCTTCTGGTGATGCTGGGGATTAGCGCCACATGGCTTGGCGCTCTCTTCCTGCAGTTGCTCACTCCATCTCCGTCTCAGTCTCACTCTCTTGGGACTCAACTGCTTCTCTGGCCAGGTCAATATAGTTTCCCTTTCTGGGGGAGTCTTTCCAAATCTCTCTGCACAAGCAGCATCAGGCAGTCTTCATGCCTGCTGCCCTATGTCACTCCCATAGTGACTCAGGCAGTCTTCCCATTCACTGCCCCTAACAATGCCACTCTGCAATGGATGGCAGGGGAACCCAAGCCCACTCTCTACACTGGGTTCCAGTCCAGGGACCTATAGCGTACAGTTAAGGTCTGGGACTTCACCAACGCTACTGATCTCCTTCCTGGACTTCTTCCTACCATGTTTCTTTAAGCTTCTCTTTCATCAGCCTTCCTAGTCAAGCCCCTCTCTCTTAGGCCTACAAAGTAAACCCTTCCTCATGGGCTCCTCTCTCCCCCCTTACCTCAGGGAAAGAAACTGCAGGCTTCCTCCCTGCTGCCTCCCAGCTCTATAGAAGCCCTGGATGTTCCCTCACAGGTGACCTTCTTCTAATCAACACTCTCCACCCACCCTATATCTCCCCCATTTGCAGCTCAGTTGGTTGATTGGACCTACCTGACCAAATTCACCTCTTTCAGGGGGTCAAATTATGAAGGATGACTATAAAAAACCAAAACAAGCAAGTAGGGACAAAATTAGAAAGGCCAAGGCACAAAACAAGATTAAACTAGCCAGGGATGTAAAGGGCAACAAAAAAACATTTTACAAATACATCAGCAGCAAGAGGAAGACTAGGACAGAGGAGGCTCATTACTCAGTGAGGAGGGAAAGACAACAACAGAAAATGAAGCAATGGCCACTGTGTTAAATGCCCTTTTTGTTTCAGTTTTCACCAAAAAGGTTAGCAGTGATTGGACAAATAACATAGTGAACATCATTGTAAATGGGGTAGGATCTGGGCTAAAATAGGGAAAGAACAAGTTAAGAATTACTTAGACAAGTTTGAGGTCTTCAAGTCAGCAGGGCCTGACCAAATACATCCTAGAATACTTAAGGAACTGGTTGAAGAGATATCTGAGCCATCAGTGTTTATCTTTGAGAACTCCTGGAGGATGGGAGTGATTCCAGAGGACTGGAGAAGGGCACAAATAGACCCTAGCCTCTGTTTGCCAGAAGCTGGGGATGGGCAACAGGGGATGGATCACTTCATGATTGCCTGTTCTGTTCAATCCTCTGAAGCACCAAGCATTGGCCACTGTCAGAAGACAGGATACTGGGCTAGATGGACCATTGGTCTGACCCAGTATGGCCGTTCTCATGTTCAAGCTATAAAAAGGGGACTAAGGACTACCCAGGGAATTATAGACCAGTCAGCTTAACTTCAGTACCCAGAAACATAATGGAGCAAATAATCAAACAATCAATTTGTAAGTATACAATAAGGTGATAGCTAAGTAACAGTCAACATGGATTTGTCAAGAACAAATCACGTCAGACCAACTTAATATCCTTCTTTGACAGAGTAACAAGCCTTGTGGAAGCAGCAGATGCAATATATCTGAACTTTAGTAAGGCGTTTAATACTGCCCCACAAGACCATCTCATATGCAATCTAAGGAAATATAGCATAGCTGAACCTACTATAAGGTGGGTGCACAACTGGTTGAAAAACCGTACTTGGAGATTAGTTATCAATGGTACACAGTCAATCTGGAAAGGCATATCGGTGGGGGTGGGTGGGTCCTGCAGGGTTCTGTCCTGAGTCTGGTTCAATTCAAAATCTTCATAAATGACTTGGATAATGGCACAGAGACTACACTTATAAAGTCTGTGGATGATATAAAGCTGGGAGGGATTGAAAGCACTTTTGAGGATAGGATTAAAATTCAAAATGATCTTGATAAACTAGAGAAATGGTCTGAAATAAACAGGATGAAACTCAATAAGGACAAATGCAAAGTTCTCCATTTAGGAAGTAACTGCCTAGGAAGGAGTACTGCAGAAAAGGATCTGGGTGTTATAGTGGATCACAAACTAAGTATGAGTCAATAATGTAATACAGTTGCAAGAAAAGTGAATATTCCGAGATGTATTTGCAGGAGTGTTGTAAGCATGACACAAGAAGTAATTCCTCCACTCTACTCAGCACTGATAAGACCTCAGCTGGAGTATGGTGTCCAGTTCTGGGCACCACACTTCAGGAAGGATGTGGACAAATTAGAGAAAGACCAGAGGAGAACACCAAAGATGGTTAAAGATCAAGAAAACATGACTTACGAGGAAAGATTGAAAAAAATCAGGTTTGATCAGTATGGAGAAGAAAAGACTGAGGGGATCATCATAACAGTCTTCAAGTACATAAAAGGTGGTTATAAAGAAGAGGGCAATTGTTCTCCTTATCTACTGAGGACAGGACAAGAAGTAATGGGCTTAAATTGCAGCAAGGGCGGTTTACGTTGGACATTAGGAAAAACTTCCTAACTGTCAGGGTAGTTAAGCACTGGAACAAATTACCTAGGGAGGTTGTGGAATCTCCATTGTGACGTTGCAGTCTATATAATTTTATAAAAATATGCTAATGAGTGAATATAATGTAACTGGAATATGCTTCATGCAAAAGGTCTCTTGTAGGGTATCATTACAAAGCTTATAATCTACTGAGTGTGATCATCCTATTTGTATAAATGTAACACTCTTGTATCTAAAACTAGAAATATGAAATATAACTCTGAGGGCCTATTGTAATTATGCAAAGTGTGGGCCATTAATGGTCGTTTGGAATCTTGATGACTCCCATTAACAATCTGCAGATGGGTGTGTTTTACCTGTAAGTCTTCCTGTATACGCGTGTGCTGGCAAGTGGGCAATGAAGTCTTGCAGTGACAAGTGATCCTGTCACCTGAACTGGAATCCATCTTTAACCTGGTGTCTTTCCATTGAGAAGGAGGGGGTGGAAACCCAGAGAGGGACAAAGGATTCCCACCTTATGCAAAAGATATATAAAGGGGTGGAACAGAACAAAAGGAGGAGAGGAGCCATCATGAAGAATCCCCTAGCTACCACCTAAGCTGGAACAAGAGCTGTACCAGGGGAAAGAATTGTGCCCAGGCCTGGAAGGTGTCCAGTCTGAGGAAAAAACTTACTGAAGCATCTCTAAGGGTGAGATTATCTGTATTCAGTTGGATTAGACATAAATTTATGCATTTTATTTTATTTTGCTTGGTGACTTACTTTGTTCTGTCTGTTACTACTTGGAACCACTTAAATCCTACTTTCTGTATTTAATAAAATCACTTTTTACTTATTAATTAACTCAGAGTATGTATTAATACCTGGGGGAGCAAACAACTGTGCATATCTCTCTATCAGTGTTATAGAGGGTGAACAATTTATGAGTTTACTCTGTATAAGCGTTATACAGGGTAAAACGGATTTATTTGGGTTTAGATCCCATTGGGAGTTGGGCATCTGAGTGTTAAAGACAGGAACATTTCTGTTAGCTCCTTTCAGGTAAACCTGCAGCTTTGGGGCAAGTAATTCAGACCTTGGGTCTTTGTTGGAGCAGACGGGTGTGTCTGGCTCAGCAAGACAGGGTACTGGGGCCCCGGGAAGGCAGGGGTAGAAGTGGTCTTGGCACATCAGGTGGCAGCTCCCAGGGGGTTTCTGTGATCCAACCCGTCACATCCATCACTGGAGGTTTTTAAAAACATGTTAGACTAACACCTGTCAGAGATGGTCTAGATAATACTTAGTCCTGCCACAGTGCAGTGGACTGGACTAGATGACCTATCGAGATCCCTTCCGGTCCTACATTTCTATGAAGCTACCTTTGTTTTGAACACGAGAGCATGGTCTCCTGGGACCTGTAGTCTCTCTGCAGGCAGTGCCTTCATCCTAAAGATGATGGAGGCTGTGAGCTGCATTGTAGAACTCTTTGGCTGTCCCTGTGTTCAAACTTTCCCTTGATCCTTCTTCCTAATTATCCTAGTGCCATCTAAAACACCCGCACCAGCCCAAGCTTCATAGCTATGAGAACTAGGCCCCTGCACTGAGAGTCAGGAAACATTGTGGGACCTAATAGAACTGAGGGTGGTTTCCTTACTGTTTGCACTGGACAGATGTAAGACACTATCTCTGCATAGCGCATCACTCATTTCTGTATAGCAATATACACTACCTAATGACATATTTATTGCTTATGTATATGTGAGTTATTTACATGAGAAATTGATTTATCTATTAGATAATTAGTAAACTTCAATAATTGCGAAAACCTTTTAGCAATCAGTTGACATTTAATTAACATACAATAACTGTCTTATTAAATCTACATTAAATGCCTATTGGAGTTAATTAAAACTCATACCTATGACTCAACGAATCTTTAGAAACCTCTTTATAGCTCAGCACTCATAATTCCAAAGTTGAGTCATTTGCTGTTTCCATTACAAACTCCTCTGTTTTCAGTTGCATTGAGCTGCACTGACTTGGGGTAAAGACAATAAAATGTTTGTGTTTCTAACACTTTGTGACGCCTTTTGGTTTTATAAGGAGAAAAATAACTTTTTTTACCCATCATACCCTAACTAATATAAAAATCTCAGAGACTGATATTTAGTCCCAGCTGTAACTTTTCTTTCTTTTATCTTTTTATGTAGCCCAGTTAATCATCAGGAGATACTTAAATTAACATGGAGATTTTGGTTTACTTCTGTCTTTGGGCACTAGCATCATAGCTGACATCATCCCAGCCTTGAGAACACTGGGCCACATCCTGAAGTCCTTGCATCAGCTGAGGTTCTCAAGGACTTCAGTGAGCATTTTCCATAAGTAAAAACTGAATAAGGGCTCACGATTTGGCTCAATGTTTGCAGAGGGAGAGATCTGACCCTGAATGTCTTTTTTGAAAGAAAGAACTCTTGTTCCCAGGCATTCTGGAGCTCAGGTAAGTGACAGGGGTGAAAAACCTAGGTTCCAAAGGGAAAGGGCAGGATTAGCAGCTCTAAGCTATGCAGCCACCCTGTTCACAGAAAGCCATTCATGTTGTCTCAAAACAGCTAAACTCCTAAAGAAACAATATCCTCTGTGTATTATCTCATAGCACTTAGTGTAAGAATATGTATGAATTAGTTTCCTACTAGATTTGCCAAGAGATGGAGTGAGTGCCAGCATCATTCAAGGAGACCCACTGCTCACAATTTCTGAGGTGCAGAGAGCCTGCTCTTTTCCAGACCTCGGAGTCCCTGTCTGAGGACAAAGTCAGTTGAAGCCTTTGATGTGATTCAATGTTACACAAACTGACACAACCTGATGTGACATTGTGCAACATGATGCACGCTGGCTTAATTTGCTTCAACACCGTGTGACAAAGGCTAGCAAAGAAGCCAGCTCTGCCTTACTTCCTGCAGCATCTTTCTAATGACAAACACTCCACAGACTGTTTACTGGGCATCTCCGCTAAGACACTGGCTTTTAAGGAATATGTTTCAAAATAAATCAGGCATGTACCAAAATGCCTTCCAGGAAGAAGCAGCATAGTGTGCTTCAAGTGCACCAGAGTCAGACTGTGCCTGCTTCTGTGTCAGACCGCATGCGCGCGCACACTGCTTCCGTGTCAGATATCACACATGGCACTACATTTCCATGTCAAATCGAACACTCCCAAGCCTCTGATTCTGTCAGATCATGTACATACACCCCAGTTCTGTGCCAGACCCCTCACACATTCGCATTCCCTTTGTCACATTCGTGGATAACTTCATGGAATTGTACTGAGTTTGAATTGATCAATAATTGTTATTATTATTATTGTTGTGTCCAAAGGCCCCATTCTGCTAGGGGATGTACGAACACATTATGTAAAACACATGGGAAGATAATCCTTCCCCCAAGAGCTCAGTTTAGAAAAGAACCAACTGAAGCGGGAGAAACACATACAACACACAAGCAAAATTCATAGATCCATAGATTTTTAAGGGATCATTATGATCATTTAGTCTCACCCTGGCAGAACAAAGGCCAGAGAACATCACCATGTAATTTCAGTATCAAGCCCATAACTTCTGTTTGAAGTATAGCTTAGCATTTAGAAAGATACCCAATCTTGATTTAAAAACTTCAAGTGGTGGAGAATCTACCATGTGCTTAGGTAAGTTGTTCCAATGGTTAATTACCCTCACACTTAAAAATTAGCACCTTATTTTTAGTTTGAATTTGTCTAGCTTCAGCTTTTACCCATTGGATCTCATTATACCTTTTTATGCTAGATTAAGAATTTGTCAGAAATCTGTTTCCCATCTAGGCATGACCAGACTGACAGCGATAGGTGATCTGGGAAACTGATAGGTACCTGACAGGTTAGCTATATGTTTGGTTTGGCTTCTACTCCCCACCCTGCACACACATTTATTTCTGTATATTTGGCTTCTTTACTTTTACAAAACAGAGACATAATGTGAACATGTGACACTACTGATTCTCCAACAATATACAAACAACCCCTAGCTAGCAAAAGAAAAGTTAAAATGGAAATCAAGTGTATAACAGTACATGTGATGTTTGTGTAGATCTCTGTTAACTATGTAGGGAGCCAAAGTCAAAATAAAGTCAGATCACAGAAAACACAAAGAATAAGAATTTGGATATCTACCTCCTTGGTGTTGACCTAGCTTTCTAGTATTCAGAGCTTCTCTTCTACATACAGTAATTTTCTGAATACCTAAGCATATGTATAAAAGTGAAATCAAATGACTGCCTCAGACTTGACAGAACTGCTGAACTAAGAACCATGTTTTGTCCTCCACTGAAGGACATCACCTTGACAAGATAAAGCTTTGTAAATGTTCCTCTAAAAGTTAGTCTTCTCTGCTATCGGCTATTCTATACATTTATCTAGGTGGTAATGTTCTTCAAAGACTGATGTTCCCTAACCACATTTTATACAAACTTTACTAAAAATAGAAATGATGTAGTCTTGTAACAGAAATCTGCATCCATCCCCATCTGGGGACTAAACTGTACATAAAAAAGGGACATTTTTTAAAAAAAACGGCAAAAAAGTTATTTTAAAAAACAAAAGCCAATGATCAGACAGAAAACACTGGCCTAGGAGTGAGGGGCCATATTCCTAGTAATTTAGAGACATTCGGATTATAACGATAGCACACACTGCATTATTTGTGACTTAACTTACTTTATTCTGCGGTCTCTGAATAATTAACCTGCTTTGTTTCAATTCCTTTAAATGTCCAGATCCTCCTGCCTATGAAATGGGAACCTGTTCTACAAAATAAACAGTTATATCACTTCCTCAGCAAATCAAAACAATAGCTGTACAGCGGCTGATGCAAAAAAAAATATTGTTTATGGCATTTGTTAGAATTCACATATTTTGTTATTTCATATTCAGAACATTTCTTTGTTAATTCTTCAACAGTAATATGTAATTCTGTGAACAGATATTTTATCATGACTACCAGAGAATATACTATGATGTCCTATATCTGACATGATATCCCATTAATTTTATTGTTTAGATAACTTCATCTATTTTATTTGAAATAATTCAGGAAAAAATCATATAAACAGAATTTACCAAATTAAATGGGCAGTTTAAGATGAACAAAATCATTACTTGGACAAAATCAAATGGTAGCAATGATAGTAAGCCTTGAATAATCATTCATGAGACTATTCATGCACTTGATTATTTGATACAGTGATTGAAAAGGTACAGTTTTTATAAAAACAGAAGCTTGAAAAAAGGGCATTTCTTCACACATCTAGTCTCCAAGTTGCCCCACGTAGAATTCTAACCATTTCAAGCATTTCATTTGATCTGCTACTATAGTATTATATTTAAAACATGCCTTTCTAACTCTCCTATTTTTCTTCATGGTTGCACTCTTGCAGTATGATTCTGTTTTGCAAACCATTAGGAAGTATTATTGTTGCTAGAAATTCATCTGTCATTTTATGAGCCACTTTCAAGGAATGAAATCACAGGTCGTTTCAGTGAGAGGAAATAGCATACAAACAAAAACAGTATGCTCTTTGCTCCCAAGGGGACAAACCAAGCAGTATTTATCTCTGACATTATAAGCAAAAGATCAGAAAGGATTAGAACAAATGGCACTGCAAACAATACATCCATAATGAAGGAATCCTGTCAGAATCACAGGAAAATTGTATCCACTGTCAATTTCTGAGGAATATTCTGTTATTTGCCCGGCACTTACATAACACTGCATGGTGGTGACTGCTGTTTTTTTCTTTGCAGTTTTTAACTCCACTATTTCTTGGAGAATTAATTATCTTCTATTTGCAAGCAACAATGGCAGGTTTTACAATGGTCATTTGCAATAACAAACATCTTAATTTAGAGAGTAGGGGGATCTTCATGCCTGGGAAAAGACCCTACCTTTCAAGGGAGATCCGCATATATCTAAGAGACGCACAGGTCATGGAGACAGGGAACAGTGATTTTTAGTATCATTTTTTCACCTAAGAGGATGATGATACAAATATATAAGTACCATGTGTATGAGTCCTTACTCTGAACCATACAGATATACAGGGATATTTGTGAATCAACAGTACCTCCCTACAGGATATACCTTGAATAGGCATTAATGTTTGGTATTTCCCATTGAAGGCTACGTGAACCACTCTACCAAAACACACCTTCCATTCAAAGAAATAGAATTGTCAGTGCAATAGGCACAGCTATAATTGTCAGGGCACTGTCTTGTTTGTTTGTTTGTTTGTTTTCACTGTGTAATGTGAGGCCTTGATTTGTATAAATATATGTTAGTGTAAATTGCATTAAATTATAGAGAGATTGAATTTCCCACCCTTCTGAACATTTCTCACCTTCATTATCAGACTCTGTGCCCTCTTGTGTAATTGAAACTGTCACAACCATTTCCTCGTAGGGATCTGGAGGACAATCTTTAGAGGCTGTCTCCATACCTACCCTGTAAACATCATGAAACAAGTTGGTCTATGAAAGCTGATGGATCCATTTCTGAGCAGCACTTGACAATTACTGCCTCACTATTACTGCTCTCTCTGAGATTCCTGGTGGATTACATTAGCCACACAGAGGTAACATGTAATTCCAGAGGAACTCCTTTTCAGTTTAGAATGACTAATGCTCACTTAATTGCAAACTGCCACCAAACATTCCAAGCAAGGACTGAGATTTTAATTTTTTTTTGTCCATAGGGCTCCCTACAGTGTTTCTGCAGCCTCTGGCTCCCTACACAAGCTCAGGAAAACAGCACCCACTTTAAGCCCTTCTGTGATGGGCTGCTGAGGATTAGGGCATCTCTGTTATCTCAGGTCCACAAGTACCTCAATTCTACATTGATTATTGTACATTTCAATAGAGGAGACGGAGGAACAGTCTTAGAGGATGCTTAGATCCTAAATCCTGACATAACAGTGAGGTGCTTCATTTATTATCAGTTATCATGACCCCCAATTCCCAACATCTGGAAAAGCTGATAGCTCACTAAGACTACTGCCAAGTGCTCTTAGAGGGGGCACACACTCAGTTCATATTCAGAACTCTGGCTGACTTTAGTGGGACTTCCACATACGGAACAGCTGCAAGGTTGGCCATTGTAACAGTTCAAAAATTGAGAGTCTGTAATCATTCTGCACATATCCCACCAAAGGTATCCAAGACAGTGGCCAATCAAAGACTGCAGAGCATTCTTGGCAAGATCAATAAATAGGAGATCTAAATGCAGAGGCTGGTGATGATAATACTGACAATGAACACATTATGGACAAAAATTGCATCCCAGGACATACTGACAATGAAGACTGTTTTGTTGAACTCTACAGCCTATACAGTCTTTGCATTGGGGGAACCTTCTATCCACTCAAGGAAAGACAAATTGACATGGAGATCAAACGGTGGCTTCATAAGAAAAAGATTGACCATGTTGCTATTTGTAGGCACTGGAGAAGATTGCTGTTGGATGTGAGGGTGTATATGAGTGCTGATGTCAGAAGTGACCATCATCTTGTTATTTGGGCATTCAAGATAAAACTAATGAAGACAATATAACCGCAAGGGACAAGGTATGTATGATACTAGAAAGTCAGCAGATCCAGCAGTGAAGGCACATTTCAAACTGCAATTTAGCAATAGATTTGAAGAGTTAAAGACACGGACAGATGGCAGATTTTCAAAGAAGCAAGTGTGGATGCAGCCAGGATTACAGTGGGGGTTAGAAGGTCTAAGATAGAAAAATGGCTCCAACCAAATACATGGAGACTTGTTGAAGACAGGAAAGAGATAAGAAGAGAATTCAACAAGAACTAGACAATAGTAAAAGTATCAGGGGGTAGCCGTGTTAGTCTGTATCTACAAAAAAAACAAGGAGTCTGGTGGCACCTTAAAGACTAACAGATTTATTTGGGCATAAGCTTTCGTGGGTAAAAACCTCACTTCTTCAGACTTCTTCAAAAGGAGTTCCTCTGGAATTACATGTTACCTCTGTGTGGCTAATGTAATCCACCAGGAATCTCAGAGAGAGCAGTAATAGTGAGGCAGTAATAGTAAAAGTGTCATTCTGCGAGAAGAATGTGCAGACAAAGGCAAGGAAGTTAAATGATCAGCCAGAAGAGAGAAGAGAAGAATGGATTGAAAATAAAGCCAGAGAAGATGAGGAAGCATACAAGAGAGCTTTTCCCAGTATCCAAGCTAGTATCCTAGTTTTTCCTAATATCTAAGCAACTGACAACCTAAATCTCAAATCATTGTGGCATTGTGAAGGCCCAAGATGGTACAATTTTAACCTCAGAGGAAGGACAGCGACCCTGTTGGATGGAACATTTCCAGGCTGTGCTCAATCAGCCACAACCACTAACACTAACTTTGAGGAAGTAATTAAGGTCATAAACCAACTGAATAGTGGAAAAGCACCAGGTTATGATAAGATAGATGCTGAAATATTAAAAGCTGGAGATCAAGTGATGGTGAATTACATGTGCAGGTTTTATAGCATGATTTGGGAAAAGGAACTCTGTCCTAAATATTGGAGAAGAGATGCTATCTGCAAGATCCCAATAAAGGGGAGGACAGCTTACTTGTGACAACTGATTGTTACTGATGTAAGACAAAGCTGCATACTATCCCCACTTCTCTTCTGCATTGTCAGACTTTGAGATGAGAAGAGCAACAGCTGCTGCTGAGGACATTGATATTGTTGGGCAATAGATAAGCTGTGAGATGCAGATTTTGCAGATGAGATAGTCATATGGGATACCAATTTGGATGGAATGAAAAGACTCTTTCTGAAGATAAAAGCAGAAGCTGCCAAATTGGGACTTCATGTCAGTATACAGAAGACCAAGATCATGGAGATAGAAGAGAGCCCTGTCAACTCTGTCAAATGAGCTCCCAATCTGATGCTATGGCCAAAAGAGCTAATGCGATCCTGGGAGTCATACAGAGAGGAATCTTGAGTAAGAGTAGTGTGGTTATTTTATCTCTGTATATGGGACTGGTGTGTCCAGTTCTGGTGTCCACAGTTCAAGTTGATAAACTGGAGAGGGTTCAAAGAAGAGTCTCAGACTCACAGACTTTTAAGGTCAGAAGGGACCATCGTGATCATCTAGTCAGACCTTCTGCACATTGCAGGCCACAGAACCGCACCCACCCACTCCTGAAATAGCCAGAGGTTAGGGGGTCTGAGTTACTGAAGACCTCAGATCATGGTTTAAAGACTTCAAGTTACAGATAATTCACCATTTACACTAGTTTAAACCTGCAAGTGGCCCGTGCCCCATGCTTAGGGCCCTTCGTTTTCAGTTTTTATTTTATTTAATTTTTCCCGGGAATTTATCGGTGTTTATTACTACAACAACAAAAAGCTGAAAGTTGGTGCAAAAAACTATTACAATAATTTTTCTGGGTAAATATTTGGTGGACTGAAAGATGGGGGTAAAAAGTATTCAGTAGATTAATGCTTTGGTTAACGGAATTCAATATGGTTTGCTGCCAAACTAAAACAGAACTCAAAACACAGTGCCACTTCAGAGCTTACATACATGCTTGTTTGTTTATTGTGTGTATCTTCTAGACTAACATATAGCCTTACTTGAAAAGACAGCTTTGCATATACATACAGACTAATGTATTATTGTAATACATATATCGCATGCAATGTATTGTATTTTCCTAATAAAACAAGGTATTTTTATATATTTAAATGATAAAAAGTAGGGTGAAAATCGGAAAAAAACTAATAGTACTTTTTGTAAAACTTGGGATTTTTTTGGTAAAAATCTATTTAAACTGAAAATAAAGGGGCTTACCCATGCTGCAGAGGAAGGTGAAAAACCCCCAGGGTCTCTGCCAATCTGACCCGGGGGAAAATTCCTTCCCAACTACAAATATTGTGATCAGTTAGATCCTGAGCATGTGGGCAAGACCCAGCAGCCAGACACCTGGGAAAGAATTCTTTGTAGTAACTCTAATGTCCCGCCTCCAGCAGTTGGGGATTTTTGCTATTGGCAGTTGCCAGAGGGCCACATGCCATTGTATGCAATCTCATCATACCATCACCTCCATAAATTTACCAAGCGCAGTCTTGAAGCCAGTTAGGTTTTTTGCCCCCACTGCTCCCCTTGGAAGACTCTTCCAGAACTTCATGCCTCTGACCGTTAGAAACCTTCGCCTACTTTTGAGCCTAAACTTATTGATGGGCAGTTTATATCCATTTGTTCTTGTGTCCACATTGGCGCTTAATTTAAATAACTCCTCTCCCTCCCTTGTATCCCTCTGATATATTTAGAGAGAGCAATCATATCTCCCCTCAGCCTTCTTTTTGGTTAGGCTAAACAAGCCAAACTCTTTGAGTCTCCTTTCATAAGGCGGGTTTTCCATTACTTAGATCATTCTAGTAGCCCTTCTCTGCACCTGTTCCAGTCTGAATTCATCTTTCAAGAATGATTAAAAGGATTAGGAAAACATGCCTTACAATGATAGACTGAACGAACTCACTCTATTTAGCTTAACAAAGAGAATGTTCAGGAGTGATTTAATTACAGTTTATAACTACCACCATGGTGAACAAATGTTTAATAATGGACTCTTCAATCTAGCAGAGAAAGGTATAACACCATCCTATGGCTGGAAGTTTGTTAGACAAATTCAGACTGAAAATAAGGTGTATATTCTTAATGGTGACAGTAATTAACCACTGGAACAATTTTCCAAAGGCCAAGGTGGATTCTCCATCACTGAGAATTTTTAAGTCAAGATTGGATGTTTTTCTAAGAGATCTGCTCTAGGAATTATTTTTGGGAAGGTTTCTGGCCTGTGTTATACAGGAGGTCAGACTAGATGATCACAGTGGCCCTTCTGGCCTTAGAATCTATGAATGAACTTAAGTTAAACCTTATTGAATTAGTTTTAACATCTTTGGAGTTCATTGTATTAAAACGTAATTGTGTATGTGTTATGGTGGGATTGTATGCATTTCCAAGGGAAGGGTAAATAGGAGAACAGCTGGGAGTTATTAAACAAATTCACTCCAGAGAAACCACCCCCTGGAAAGGTATTGCATGCACTTGTTCAAACTGGATTCTCCAGGGACCAACAGCCAAAAAGGGATTTTTGGACAAACAGCCTTGTTTTCCACTGACTCATGGCCTTCTTCCTGATTCAGCAAATGGACAGGAAGGCCCCAATCCTTAAGGTAGGGTTGGAAAGACTGGACCTGCCAGAATCCATGTTACAGTTGGTGTTAATTCTGGTAAGCTTATTAGTATGCGTGTCGATTCTTTTGTTGTTTTTAATATGTTTTCTCTGTAATGCTTTTTATCTGAAGAACAAAGTAGGCTTGCATAGGAAGTGCTGTGTGATAACTTGTCACTGTTGACATTCACTCTGTTATCAGTTTCTGGACAGACAGAAAAGCAGGTGTCCTTGGGCAACCTGTCTGTGCTGGGAAATACACACAGGGAAGACAGGGAATGGTGCAGCCTGGGAATACCCTAGTCAGAAGAGAGAGAGACACAGGTCTCCACCCAGAAAGGCGACAGCTGGACGCCAAGAGTGGATGCCCTTGCTGAACTTCTCAGGGGAAAAGCATGTGCAGTTGCCCTGAACAGCGACAATATATTTACATACAACAATGAGATTGTGCAATGCTCTTGTCCTCACAACACTACTGTATACATCAGAAATGTGATACATGGAGGCAGGCAGTACACAACAGGAAGTTGAATGCATTTCACCAGTTTAAGAAAAGCTTGGGAATTCATTGGAGAGATGTGAACAATGTGGAACTGTTGCACTGCATGGGTCGATAAATTGTGGGGCTCAATAATCACACAGCTACGGTGGTTTGGCCAGGTCATCATGCAGCTCCATGGCAAAAGCACAAGGTACGTGTTAGACTGGATTCCATCTGGAGGGAAAAGAAGATGTGGAGAGCAAAGAATGACTTATCATATGATAATCATAAGCATTGCCATCATTGAGACAACTTATAATGGATTCAAACATCTTGTTCTGGACAGACAGCGGTGGGAAAAAATGGGTTGCCTCATCTGCCACTAGGTATAGGAGATGAAGTCAGTCAGGCAGCCAATGGCTAAAAATGTTAGCACTAGAAGCAATTTACCACCATACATTTGAAGGGGAAGAGTCTTGATATCAAGATCTGTATCCCCGGCAAACCTTGTCCCCAACCACGTGTTTGAGAACCCAGGGAGCCTCCGAAGCAGCTGTTCTAGTTTTACAGGGAAGTTGTGCATTTCTTAACCTCCCAGAAAGCTTCCAATTGGTTAAAACTACCTCTGTAATATACGGTCTGCAAACAAAGCAGGAAGTTCAAATCCCAGAGGCTCAGCCTCTACTTAACTCACTCATTCTGAAGGGAGAGGCCCACAAGCAGGTTTTCCTGCAGAGACGCTCTTATGTGCTGAATGGCAGATTTCCCTCAGTATAGTTCTACTTGCTGCTGCCATTTTTAATTTACCTGCTGGCTGGCAGAAAGCACCTCTTCTTTCTGCATAAAAACATAATGTATTCATCACCAGCTAGGGGATCCCATGATCTCACAGCTCTCATGATCTCAACCTGGAACAGTTGCCGAGAAGGGCTAGTAGGAAGGAATGGAGAACCTACCTTATGAGGGGAGACTTAAGGAACTTGGTTTGTTTAGCTTAACAAAGTGAAGGATATGCGGAGATATGTTTGCTCTCTATAAATACATTAGAGGGATAAACACCAGGGAGGGAGAGGAATTACTTAGGTTAAGGGCAAATGGTGGCACAAGAACAAACGGATATAAATTGGCCATCAATAAGTTTAGGCTTGAAATTAGACAAAGTGTTCTAATTGTCAGACAAATGACGTTTTGGAACAGCCTTCCAAGGGAAGCAATGGACAAAATCCCTAACTTGTTTCAAGCCTGAGCTTGACAGGTTTATGGAGGGGATGGTATGATGAGATTGCATACAATGGTACCTGGTCCATCTGCTAGCAGCAAATATCTCCAATGGCCAAGATGGAACACTAGACGGGGAGGGCTCAGAAATATTACAGAGAATTCTTTTTCAGAGTCTAACTCATCACCATATTTGGTGTCAGGAATGAATTCTCCCCTAGGTCAGATTGGCAGAGACCCTGGGGTTTTTGGACCTTCCTCTGCAGCATAGGGCATGGGTCACTTGCTGTTTGAACTAGAGTAAATGGTGGAGTCTCTGTAACTTGAAGTCTTTGAATCAAGATTTGAGGACTTCATTAACCCAGCCAGATGTTATAGGCCTATTGCAGGAGTGGGTGGGTGAGATTTTGTTGCCTGAAATGTGAAGAAGATCAGAGTAGATGGTAACAATGGTTTCTTCTGGCCTTAAAGTCCATAAGTCTTCGAGCTTCATTACAGTGACTGCAGGCTTATCTTGGATGGCAGGAACAAGTTGCCCTAAACTTTAATTTCTTTACTTGTCCTCTTGTATTATTATGAATTATTGACTAATGTCGCTGTAGCCCTTCGAAGGCTCATCCAGACAAGATACATATGGGTGAAACAAGCAGTGGCCGAAGTGACAAAACTAACATTTAGCACAGACTAGTTGTGTGCACATTTGGTAGCATATCAGTAGCAATTATTACAGTAATCACAGTAATAAATACCTGTACACAGGTTATCAGGAGTACAGAGAAGAGCAACAGAAATGATTGCTCAGGCACCAAAGGAAATAATTTCTTAGGAAAAAACTAAAAACTCCAGCTATATAGCCTTGCTAAGTGGCAATTGACTAGGCAGTGTAAGTGTTTTTCTCTTCTAAGATTTCATATCAATCAAGTGGTTAAAACACAACACTCTTTGTTTGTGTCTCCCCCCATTGCAATGTTTATCTGCCATGGTCACTACCAGTTTAATACACTGCAAGGCTGAAGACAGACAATTTACTATTCTCTGGAATGTTTGTTTGGGCTTGTCCTAGTGACCTCTAGGACACCAACATATCTGAATGCTCAACATTTCAAACCAGAACTGAGTTATTTTCAAGTTATTAAAATTTTGTTTACTATTTCCATTTAACAATTGCTGAGTTTCATCTCTCACAATATAACAGCAAATTATGGGCCTTTTTTACAATTAAGAGCCAACAGGGCAAACCTTAGCCCTGGTGTAAGAAGTCCATGAAGTTTCACAAGGGATTCATTTGACCAGCAGCGTTAACCCCTCTGGTTTCAATGCTGCAGGAGCCTGGGAACTGCTGTAACTCCAAGAAATCCATTTCTTCTGGGTAACAAGGTCTTGACTGGAAGCCCTGAGGAGCCTTTACTAAACCTGGCTCTAAATGGTTCCCAGTCTACCTCTTATGTACTACCTTCACAGCTGAGATCAGTTGGGACACGTCCACAAAGAGCTCTGAGATTTGAACTTTGGGGAGTCATCAGCAGGGCTTTCTTGGGGCCTCCATTTCTGGGACCACCTTACCCTTTTGGTCTGACAAACCCTTATACCGAGAGTAGAGCATAAAGTCAGTTTTCATGACGTTTCTGTAGTGACTTGGGGAAGAAGGGAGCTCTTCCTTGGGTGATTCATCAATTTTGTATAATTTAAATTAGATATTTTTTAATTGAAAGAAACAACACCACAAAAATCTGTTAATCTTGGCCTCTGGTGCATGTATGTCCATTCACAAAACTATCAACAAACCAAAAGGTAACAAAACTAGGGTCAGAAAACTTTCCACCTTGATTACAAGGGCTAATAGTTGATACTTAACCCCATACCACAATCAATCCACAGATGCAGTATACTCAGCATCACTCTATTGTCAAATTCCAAAACATGTAATTTTAGAGTTAACACAAAAATTATGGATGGAAAAATTATGAAAATCAAGGCTGTAGGGAGACTCAAACTAGAGTTTGCTTTAAGTACGTGCAGATATTTAAGAACTATCAGCAAGTAAGAATGAGAAATTCTTATGACAAACCCACACGTCCCTCCCCCCCACACACAATATCTATTTATCTGAGGTATTTACAGAGCACCAATCGTCAGTGTATTCTCTTGCTGGCAATTTCTTCAGGTGGGTCTCCCCTACAAAGAGAATGTTCTCATTGATATAACTAGGTGTGGCCTCTAACCAACCCATCACTTTCTTAGAGGTGTCATGTATGCTTAGAGAAACAGGTAACTTTGTGGGGTGCAGGTGTACTTCAGATGGAGGACAATCACATTTTCCCCTATGTACAGCACTTTTTTCAGTGATCCAAACAGACTAAAACCCATTCCGAATTCACTCACTTTTCCTCCTCTCCTGCCAAACCATTCAATTTATAAATACACACTCTGGAAACCAAATGGAACAGCATACAGCTTGTGCAGAACCATACACCGCAGCTTTGCATTCATCACAGATGGACACCACAAGGTCTCAGCTCCTCATAGCACTTGCAATATAATTAGAATTCAATACTTAAGAATAAAAAAACCTGCCCAGAATAAAGGACACACAGATTGCAATCTAAATACAATGTTGCTGGTTGAAAGAAAAGAATGTAGAGCATTGAATGTTAAAAATTGTGTTGAATTAGATAAGAAAATCCCATGTAGACTTTGTTAAT
The DNA here is from genome assembly GCF_028017835.1 of Emys orbicularis. Taxonomy (NCBI): domain Eukaryota; kingdom Metazoa; phylum Chordata; order Testudines; family Emydidae; genus Emys; species Emys orbicularis. The sequence continues at coordinate 839,525 of NC_088705.1, read as the reverse complement.
GATTCATAATCAGCTAATAAGCTCATCTCTAGGAGAATAATGATCCATGGACCTGTTAACTCATTTATCACTATGTTTTACAACATTGGCAAAGAAACTAATTAAATCCCAGCATCATTACACAGAATTCCTTTTAATAGAGATACAATGATGCACTAGAGGCTACAGATTACACTGCAAATTGTACCAAGAGATTCCGGACAGCAGGTTTTAATTAACATGTTAGTGAGAAGCAGCTCACTTAAATAATAACTAACCAGGAAACATCTGCACACTCTAAAAGGGGGGAGGAGGAAGAAGAGGAGGAGGAGGAGGAGAGGGGCATTTCATCAGGTATCTCAGTTCTGGAAGCTTTCCATGCAGAGCAGTAGATTCTTTATTACTGCAATTCATTGCTCCTTGAGCACCAGTGCATTCACTGCCAAGCAAACCACAGAGGGCGAGACTGTGGCTCTAAACCACCATCCATGTTGGAGGATGGTGATGAGAAGGGCCACCAGCGGCAGTTTATTGAGGAACAATGCCTCCCAGTGCTACCACTCAGGCAGTGCAACCCCCAACACAGGGCCAGAGCCTAACAGCCACAACAGAACCCTACGTTAATTTTCATTTAACTTTTCTGGGCAGTGTGGAACAGAAGACTGATGGGCCACTGCACAGGGGAACTGTTCTTCAGCATTCAAGTAGGACGGAGGAGTGTCTCAAAGAAGGGAAGAAGGAAAAACTCAGACAGCATAAAGGGAGACAATGTGAAGGACTAAGGGGCCCAGCATTGCTCAGATCCAAAAATTCCAAGAAAAGCAGATTCTAAAGTTTTCTCAGGAGCAGAAAAAGAGCAGAGAGATGGGTTGGGTGAGAGAGCACCGGTACCGCTTGTTCTCCTGGACATCCACTGCCGAATTAATAGCACCTGCAAACTCTGATGTCAGAGAGTATTTGCAGCTCCCTTTATCTAGGTGAGTTTGGAGGTACACGCTGCCCTAATACGGGGAACAGCTGTTGCAATTATTGAGAAAGTAAAGAGAAAGGCACAGACCCCACAGCAAAAGCCTCAGCCACCAACTGCTTTTTTCCTTCTAATCAAACAGGAGTCTGACCAGAGAAAGGAGGATATATAGTCGGCCACCTAAGGTACCCATGAAAAAGAAGCACCCAGTCACCCAGAGAGTATCAGTGATGCGGCTGGTACATAAGGCAATGAAAGTAAAACTCGAACAACAGAGAACCAATGGTCACAGAGGAAAACAGATGGACTGGGAGAAGCATTTTGTGTGCTACTGTTCAATGTGCCTATGCCCATGTGTGCCAAAGGGGAAGGGTCAACATTTCTTCACTCTTCCTCTGAAAGGCTAAGAGCAAATAATAACTGGACATGCCCCTGTCAGGGCTCCTGACCCTGCACTTCCCAGCGATGGACTTGATCATGTACAGCTGAAGAGTTTTCCCATCAGTAGCCTCCTAGCCCCTGTTGTGCGTATTGGGCCTACAAAACGGACCCCTATTTTAAACTCAAATGTTACTCTTTACCTGCATACCCTGAGTGCCAGTGCTTCTCATCTGCAACTAATCTCAGTTTTCCTGACAGCACCTTCCAGTGTCATCTCCTCTTGGTTCACACATCTGTCCTCACACTCTTATTTTCCCTGGACTACCTCCGGGCTTGTGATTCTCTGGCTCAGGGTGGAGTCACTGTCACTCACGTTCTCCTTCCTCCACCTTAAAAGGACAGGACTCTTACCAAACCTCTATTTTTCAATCTTCCATTCCTTCAGGAATTGTTAAAAATAACAAAATTTAAGTTTATCTGCTCCAATATTCTTAAATAATTCCCTCCATTCTGAGATCTCTTCAGTTACTGTAATTGTCGGTTACAGTCCAAATAAAATTATTCAAAAAATCAGTCTGTTGATAATTGCCATACAATCCAGTGACTGCTATGTGAATGGTCTTTATTACCTTAAAATGGCAGCAAAGGCCTTTCAGTTTAAGTTTAGACCATCAGATTCATGGACACCACAATGAGAATGCCTGTGCAATCAGGGAAACTGTTCAAATTTCATCTGCTGTAGAGATTATCATGATGGAAGGGATTCAAAAAACTCTGGAAATAAATTTAGTGTAATCCCAAAGAACAATAACCTGTTATGAAAAATCCCTCCTGATGTTCCACAGAGATTGGGATATTGTTTAAATTGCACTTGGTCTACACATTACATTAATTTTAGTGTCCTGAATTTTTCTAAGTAGTAATTCGATGGTGACTATTCAATAGCTAAAACTAAGCAGTAATATATAAAAGAGCTCGGTTTATGGAGCTGTTTCTCTAGGATAAAGCTGAACAAAAATTGAAACTAAACCAAACACCCTCACTCTATGGTAATGGTAATTAATTAAAATAAAAAATGGTGGCAGTAAGTGCAGGTTTAGTCAGGGTCACACTGTGTAATGGAAGCCATAATCTCCAAAGGTTGCTTTCAAGTTCCAGGTTTCCATCAGATGTTACCTTACAACCTGCTTTGCAGGTTCACCTCCACATCTGTTTGCCTACGTTGTAGCTCTGAAGCAATAGAGGGGCTTTTGCTATGGAAAGAGGAAGCGTAATCTCTTCGGTTCAACTGCAAACCAGAAGATGAGGATCCTTCCAGCACAACACTATTGTCCAGGCCTAGCAGCAACCTCCTCATGGCTCTTCCAGAGTAGCAGAGTAGCTACTGGAAGGTTCACGCAATCCTTAGCACAGCCACTCCGGCTCCCTACAGCACACAGCCTTTCACATTACACAGAGCTGCTGCCCAGTCTTATCCCTACAAACACCAGGACACAGACAAGGTAATTTATAGAAGACACACTGCCATTATGTGCCTCTCAATTCCATTGTCACCTACTGTTCACAGGGCCACTCTGTCCTGGCTTCTTCACTCAACACCCGCTCATGCTTATGGGTTTCCCGGAGATGGGGGTTCAGGTTGGTATTATTAGGGGGTTTTAAGGGAATTTGGACTTTGAGATTTCAGGTCTCCCCTGAGTTTCTCTAATTTATCAACCTGTGACTGATCTGGTTACTAATGTTGGAGTCAACCTGATATTACTTTAGTCTTTAGCATTCCAACCCCCTTTGCAGTCCCTTCTCTCTCAATGATGTAGGGCAAAGGTTTCCCTTTTGCTCACAGTGGGGTTGGGCTGATCACCAATAGGGCTGAATTTCACCCACAATTCCCATCTGTGTGAATAAATGTAAGGGTTTATTTTCACAAAGTCACAGGTTTGTGTACATGATTTTGGGTGAATGTGCAATTAAACAAGACCTAAGCCTGATTCATAAGAAGACAGAATAGGAAACATGAATCTGATTTTGAAATGCCCTGTTTTAAGAACATTTTCCGAAGGATTTCTAAGGGAATTTACCACAAAGATTGTAACCTGCAAGGAACAGTGCATATTAGAGCAATCAGCCACCCTAGCAGGATTACCACCTTCCCCTCATTGATTTGGCTAAGATTTTTATTGTCTGCTGAAATGTAATTAAAGACTCCTCTGATGGTACCAATTAAAGACTTGAAAGGACTGGAGCTGGTGCTCACATTATCACATGGTGCAAGGCAGTGATGCTGTAAACATCCATTAGCCATTACAGTTCTCATTAGTCCTTGAAAAACAACTCATTAGTGTCCTTAGAACTGACAGGTAAATACAAATAATAGGATAAATCCATCAATAAATTCATTGTGTATAAAATCATGGTTTCTGTCATAGTGCTGCATTCAGTGACTAATCAGAAGGTTAAATACTCCTTGTGCAAAAATATATGCAAGTTGCAGAACACTTAGCCAGACAGATTGTGAAAAAATGGCATGCAAGAAACTAATGAAGACATCAAAGGTTTTATTTATATGTTGGGTGGGTTCATTTCAAGTTCAGGTTGCTATGAACTGTCACAGCTGTTTAGCCAAGGCTAAATTTTAGAAAGCATATTGGGTTGGTTTTAATTTAAATTGTGGTGGTTTACAAAGCTGTTTAAATCTGATGCTGTCTCAATCCCTTTGTAGAATTCAGTGTAACTCTCAAACCCCAGTAGGTCAACAGGCAATAGATGTGCAGTACAGGTAATGAGAAGGGGAGATAACAATTATGTAGATAAAAATGCCAGTGTTACATGCCATCAGAAGGTACAATAAAGAGATATTTGCTTCTAGCAGTTGTAAATGGGGCACATGCCATTGTATGCATTCTCATCATGCCACGCCTCCATAAACACATTGAGCTCAGTCTTGAAACAAGTTAGGGCTTTTGCCCCCATTGCTTCCCTTGAAAGGCTGTTCTGGAACTTCATTTGCCTGATGGCTAGAAACCTTTGTCTAATTTCAAGCCTAAACCTATTGATGGCCAGTTTATATCCATTTGTTCTTGTGCCACCGTTGGCCCTTAACTTAAGTAACTCCTCTCCCTCCCCGGTGTTTATCGCTCTAATGTGTGTATAGAGAGCAAATATATTTTCCCATATCCTTCACTTTGTTAAGTTAAACAAACTAAGCTCCTTAAATCTCCCCTCATAAAGTAGGTTTTCCATTCCTCTGATCATCCTAGTAGCCCTTCTCAGCACCTGTTCCAGTTTGAAGTCATCTTTCTTAAACAGGGGAGATCAGAACTTCACACACTATTCCAGATGAGGTCTCACCAGTGCCTGGTATAATGGTACTAAGGCTTGCCTATATCTACTGGAATCCTAGGACTGCATTCTAGGCCTACAACAGCCCTTTTCACAGCTGCATCACATTGGTGACTCATACTCCTCTTGTGATTGACTAATACACCCAGGTCTTTTTCCTCCTCTGTCAATTCCAACTGATATATCCCAGCGTGTAGCAAAAGGTAGTCCCAAAGTACAAGTCATTTCATCCCATTTCTCTCATTCCCATTTCTCCCATAACTCCCATTCTATAACTCCAGTTTTCAAGGTCATCCAAATCTTCTGAGAATTTTTAAGGAGTGAGTGGATGAAGTTCTGTGGCCTGTAATATGCAGGAGGTCAGACTAGATGATCATGATAGTTCCTTCTGACCTTAAAGTCAATGAGTCATCTCTCTGCTCAGTATTATTTATTTGTAGTACTGTAGCCCATAGGGGCCCTAAACTAAGTAGTCACAATTTTTGAATTTCTGCACATTTGAAAGTTTCTCCAGGCTTCAAACGTTTTTTGTCACCTGTCTCTCTTTCTGCTATACCTTTTTTAAGATAGGTCAAACAAAACTGAGCCCAGTATTCCAGGTGAGGGCATGCTGTTGATTTAAACAATGCATTATGTTTGCAGTGTTGTTTTTTCGTTCATTCCTTATTATGTATCCTAACACTTTTTGCTTTTCTGATTGTGGCACATGCTGGACAGTCCTCTTTGATGAGCTTTCCATTATTATACCATGAGTTGTTACAGATAGTTTAGAACCCACCAAGGTGGCTGATACCAAACCTGAATTGAGTGGGACAAAAAGAAAAGGGAATCTGAGACTGGAGGCAAGAAGCAGATAAGTTGGGCAGGGATCTACCAAGGAGGCATTTGCTCATGGTACTTGAGGCTAATGTGTCTTCAGTAACAGTGGGAGGAGAAAGGAAGAGTGTATATGCTATGGATGTAATTAGAAAAAAATTCAAACACCTAATTTCTGAATAGGATACTTGGCCTAACAATGGCATCTGGTCCTCTGTATTGGCAGTAACTTCCAACTTTGCGTCATCTGCAAATTTTATTAGCACACTCCCACTTTTTGTGCCAAGGATATTAATGAAAATGATAAATAAGACTTGTCCCAAGAACAATCCTTGAGGAACTCCACTAGTAACCTCCCTCCAGCCTGACAGTTCACCTTTCAATATGACCCACTGTAGTTTTCCCTTTAACCAGTTCCTTTTCCACCTTTCAATTCTCATATTAATCCCATTCTTCTCCAATTTAACTAATAAATTCCCATGTGGAACTGTATCAAATGCCTTACTGAAAGCCAGGTAGATTAGATCTACTGCATTTCCTTTGTCTAGATAATTGATTATCTTCTCAAAGAAAGAGATCAGGTTGGTCTGGCATGATCCACCTTTTGTAAAACCATGTTGCACTTAATCCCAATTGCTGTTTACCTCTATTTCCTTAATTACTTTTTCTTTCAAAATTTATTCCAAGAATTTGCATACAAGTGTGGTCAAACTTACAGCCCTGTAGTTTCCCAGATCACTTTTTATTTCATTCTTAAAAATAGGTACTATATTAGCAATTCTCCAGTCACAGGGTATGGCCCCTGAATTTAAAGATTCATCAAAAACCTTTGCTATTGGGTTTGCAATTTAATGCGCCAGTTTCTTTAATATTCTTGTATGGAGATTATGTCTCTCTCTGTCCTCCCTCCCCGCTCAATTTGGTCCCATTAAACTGTTTAAATTTGACCTCCACCTCAGATGTGGTAATTTCTACCTCCATATCCTCATTCCCATTACCCATCGTGCCACTACTATCTCTTCATTACCTTTATTAAAAACTGAGGCAAAAGTATTCATTTAGTTGTTGGGTCATGCCTAGATTATCTTTAATCTGCACCCCATCCTCAGCGCTTAGTGGTCCCCCGTCCTTTCCTTGTTTTCTTTTTATTTGCATGCATATAGATCTTTTTACTATTGGTTTCAATTTCCTGTGCAATGTCCAACTCCATTTGGCTTCTGGCAGTTCTCACTTCTTCCCTGCACTTTCTGACCTCCAAGAAGTAACTTTCCTTGCTGATCCATCTCTTCGTCCATTCTTTCTAGGCTTCCTGCTGTCTCCGAATACCCTGCTTGAGATGTTTGTTCATCCAGTTTGATCAGCAACCATTCCCTACAAATTTTTTCACCTTGCTTGGGATGCAGGTTTCAGATAGTTTCTGCAACTTTGACTTAAAGTAATTTCAAGCCTCCTCCACGTTCAGATCCTCAAGTTCTTCAGTCCAGTCCACTTCCCTAACTACTTCCTTTTATTCCAAAGGGAAAACTTTACAAAATTTAAGGGCTCGTGATATTGGCATACCAGATGAGAACTAGTATAGAGAAAGCAAATCAGATGCTCCTATTTACCCATCCTCTGAATACAAGAAAAAGGGAACATTCAATTAAACTGAAAAACAGAGCATTTAAAATCTATTTATTTATTTTTACACAACCTGTGGAACTCACTGGCACTAGCTACTGCTTAGACCAAGAACTCAGTCGGAGCTAAAGCAAACAATCTAACAGTATGGATAATGAGAACATCTACAGTTACAGTAGCGAGGCTAAAACATTTTTATAAGGATTTAAACCTGTGTGCTTCAGAGCTCATGCCAACCAGTAACTGATGGGTGACTAAGCTATTTCCTCTACTGACAGTTTATTGTCTAATTATTCACTGTGGGGTTTCTTATACTTTCGTTTGGGAAAAGTATCTGGTAGATCGGCCACTGTCAAAGACCAGATGCTGGACTGGGACTGATTAATGATCTGCTCTGAATATTGCTATATTTCAGTGTAAAAGTGTATCCAGGATGCTCATTTCATATTTACAGTTTACATGTTAACTTCTTTGACAAATGCTTAAAAAGAATTGCGAAGATAAATACATAATTCAACTTAAATGTCATAAACTATTAAATAAATGCAAGGTTCTAAGAAATTAGACTAAAAAAAAATCAACACTAAAACTTACTGCAGCTCTCTGGTGGAAGAACTTTCAATAAGGACTCAGCACTAAAAGATACGATTGCTTATAACGTGAATTTTCCTTCTAATGCAAGCCCACCTCACAGCAGCACTGAGCACTTGGCAAAAGTATTTGTTTTTTTCTGCTCTCTCTAGTTGGCAGAGTTATTGCTAAATTTTTTATGTCCAGCAACTTCCAACTGTATATTTTCTCTAATCATTCTTGTCCATTGTCTATGATCCATATACTCGATTCCCACGGAGAACTTTGACTTAATTAATTTTAGATTTAAAGCAACAAGAAGTCTTTATAGTAAAAGGAAGCAAGGAGAGAATGGCTTGTTAATTAAAATGTCACTTAGGATATTCCTTGCTAAAACTAAGATTAGTGAGTGTTTCCTTTCCTTACAGGGCCTTGTTCTGTAACATAAATGTAGGGATCATACACATGATGGGTGCTATTATGGCTCAAGAAGCCAAAGCCTGGCTGAGACGGGGGAAGGAGGACCACTACCCTAGCAGTAGAACCTGGAGCCACTGTGTGCATGCAGTGCAGGAGCAGGCATGACAACTTTACAGGTGCTAAGGGAAGTACATGCTGCAGCCTTGCTCTACGGATTTAACAGGTACAGCTGGAGGGGCCTCTCAATGGGATCTGAGGCACCAGTGATGGGGCTAGGGCCATGACCCTCCAGGAGCAGAACAGGGAGAACATTTCCCCAGTGAACTCCAGGACTGGGCTGCCTTCTGCTCAGCTGCAGGCTCCTGCACCTACACAGGGAAGAATAATTTAGCCCATTGCATTTTGCCATCTCTGACACCATTTTCTGTGCATAACAAAACTTCCAAGGCAAAATTTTTGTGAACTACTTTGGTTGCAGAACAACTTTAAAATGCCCCATCCAAATGCATGTCACAAAGATTTCACTGAATGTGGGTGCAGACATTTCTCTACTTTGTCTCCTATGGAACTCTAATTACATGGCAACAGTCCCCAACACTATGGGCTCTAGCAAGTGATAGATAGCTCACCAAGCTATGACAAGCATGTCCTGATCTAAAGACAGCTTGGACAAAGTCAGTTCTACTCCCACAGAGGTTGCCAAGGAGGAGACCAGCTATTAGAAAATAATTAAACAAGATGTAAGAGAGACATGGTGGATGAGGTAACATCTTTTATTGGACCAATTTCTGTTGGTGAGATAGAGAAGCTTTCAAGCTAAACAGAGCTCTTCTTCAGGTCTGAGGTCTCTCACCAACAGCAGCTGGTCCAATAAAAGCTATTACCTCACCCACCGTCTCTCTCTAATATCCTGGGACCAGCACTATTACAACAACACTGCATAAACACGATGTAGTCGTTTTAAATCATTTCAACTCTGTAGGTCAACAAGCGACAGAGACTGAGAACAGTGGGATTTAACTGCCTGTTAACCCCAACCTTCAGAAAATCCTAGCCCTCAATGAGCTGAAGAATCTGAATGGCTCAGCAGGGACAGGCTACAATCCCCTGGAAAGGAAATCACAGTACAGATAAAATCATACAATTGTAGGGCAGGAAGGGACCTCAGGAGGTCATCAACTTCAAGTTCCCATGCTGAAGCAGGATTCAATATACCTCGACACCACCCTGACAGGTGTTTGTCTAATCTGTTCAAAAAATCTCTAGTTTGACTTCCACACACACTGGTTTTAGACAAAGCAAAAACAAATTTATTAACTACAAAAGATAGATTTTAAGTTATTAAAATGGATAGCAAACAGATCAAAGCAGATTACCTAGCAAATAAATAAAACACGCAAACTAAACTTAATATACTACATACATCGGATAGAATAGAAAACTCTCACCCTAAATGATGATGCAAGGGGGCTACAGGCTCTTAAGGGGCAAGCTGCATTAACTTACAGCTTGGAATGCCAGGTGTTTCATTCACAGGCTAAAAATCCCTTTAGTCTCGGTCCAGCACTTCCCCCCAGTTCAGTCATTGTTCCTCAGGTGTTTCCAGGAGTTTCTTTGGGTGGGGAGTCAGTGAAGAACAACAATGATGTCACTCCCCTGCCTTAAATAGCTTTTGCATATGGTGTGAACCCTTTGTCTCAAAGCTTGGTTCCCACACCAGTCAGTGAAAAAACACTGGTATCCCAAGATGGAGTCCAGCACCAGGTGACCTGGTCACATGTGCCTGTAGTGTCACAGCAGCCATGAGTCAGAGGCTGTTTGTAGCGGCCTCAGGAAGGTTCCGTGGTGGGAGATAAGCTCTCTTGTACTTACAGAAGGCATCATAAGAATGGATGGGTAAGTTGGGCCCTCTGAGGCCTTTGTCTTAATGGCTGATTTGGGGGCTTGGACAGTTTGTCCCAGTGGCAAGAGATGCTGGGCCCCAGCTTCATTGTACAGGGTACTCTTTTACTCCAAAGCATCATTTATATCTAGGTTGTTTTCTCCTTCCCCCTTCAGAGTGGCTCAGCCTTCTCACCATCTTTATTTCCCCTTTTGTTCTTTGGCTGTCCCTCAAATGTAGGAATTCCTCACTTCTCCCTTTCTGGCCTGATCCCTCCCTGTCCAAGTTGTCTTTAATGGAGTGACATCAAGTTTAGGGAAGGAACTGAATGGCATTAAACTAACAGAGCAGCTAAATTTACCCCCAGATTATGAGAGGGGCAACTGGCTTTCACTTGAAAACGGTTACATTTAAAATTTAGCCAAATTATTTTGTGGGTCATTCAAATGGGAATTTTTGTTTTAACTCTTTCACAAAAATGAAGAAAACTTTACTTGTTTTGTTTTAGACAGAACATAAGAACGGCCCTACTGGGTCAGACTAAAGGTCCATCCAGCCCAGTATCCGGTCTTCTCACAGTGGACAGTGCCAGGTGCCCCAGGGGGAATGAACAGAACAGGGAATCATCAAGTGAGCCATCCCCTGACGCTCATTCCCAGCTTCTGGCAAACAGAGGCTAGGGACACCATTCCTGCCCATCCTGGCTAATAGCCATTGATGGACCTATCCTCCATGAATTTATCTAGTTTTTTTTTTAACTCTATTATGGTCTTGGCCTTCACAACATCCTCTGACGAGGAGTTCCACAGGTTGACTGTGCATTGTGTGAAGAAATACTTCCTTTTATTTGTTTTAAACCTGCTGCCTATTAATTTCATTTGGTGACCCCTAGTTCTTGTATTATGAGAAGTAGTAAACAACACTTCCTTGTCTACTTTCTCTACATCAGTAATGATTTTATAGACCTCAATCATAGACAGATACTATTTCTCCTGACTAAGCCTCTTTCTTTTGTATTAAAGAAGAATCTTAATCTACATTTTAAATGTAATTTACCATATCGAGAACCTAAACAAATGGATTTTAATGAACTGGCACAATATTTATGAGGATGATTCTAACCATCTGTAATTTTAGTTACGAAGTATAGATTCTCTACTTAGTAACTATCAAGGCCTCAAAATTATGAGTTATTCCTAATTAAGAATTGCCCAAATATCAGGCACCGTAGAAAATATAGAACAGGAGACCAAGAGAATGAAAAATCCAAGATCTAATGGCTAAATTTCTTCAATAATCTAAAGAAGCTCAAAGTTGCTGCAGATTTTCACAAGAGTGTACTGCTGGTGCATATGAGGAGACATTCACAGCCAGGAAGAAAGGGAAAAAGTAAATGAATTAAAATCATATCAAATTATTATGAAACATTGATATTATATGATGTGCCGGAAACAGTAGTAAAATAAGGAACTAGATGGAATCAAATATTATAATTAAAATGTGCATAAAAGTCAACTATAAGTTATACAGCTTTGGGCAAAGTATTGCTAACTTTAATGGCAGGGTTTGCCTGGTGGACAATCCTGCTAGGAAAGATTTGATTTATTTTAGTTTAAGCGCTAAAGTGAAGAAGGCTAACGTTTGCAATCAAGCATGCTTATGCTATCAAGTTAGGGAAATGCACCTGTGCTGAAAGAGGCAGTAAATAAAAGAAACTGAAATCAAGAGGTATGTTCATAAGGATACTTGACCACAGAGTGGAATAATCAGAAATATAACTGTTTGATTAATAATGCACAGACTACGCTCAACCATACAAACCAAGGTCCCACCATTATTAAACCAAGGAGAACAGAAATGGAAGATTTATAGAGCTGTTCCTGTCTTCTGGAGAACAATTTTTGAAGAGACTTTGCATTATAGAAACTGTTAAAACAAGTTTAAAGAACATCAAAGAACATGGAGGGACTTCTTTGTATAAATTATATGAACTTTAAACTGGATATATCAGCAGCTAGCAGAGTATTGAGAGACTGCAACTTGAGGAAGCATAACTGCTAAGCTGGGATATACCACAAGGGGCCCATAGAAACCACTTGTGTAGGTCAGTTGCTGACTGGAGCAAACCAGCCAGTGTTCAAGATATGTCCCAACCCAAGTTGGTTGTACCAACAGTTATGGCCTAGTCTTCCTTGAATGCTCCTTTAGCACCTGGATTGGCCTGTAGCCTCACTGCTTGTTTGACAGGATTCCTGCTCCTGATGTACTTTAAAACAGTTACTGTGTCTTTTGCTAGTTGCTCTTCAAATTCTTTTTTGGCCTGCCTGATTATACTGCTACACTTGACTTCCCAGAATTTATGCTCCTTTCTAGTTTCCTCGGGAGGATCTGGCTTCCAATTTTTAAATGATGTATTTTTGTCTCTAACAGCCTCTTTTACTCTGTTTAGCCATGCTGTCATTTTTTTTTTGGTCCTCTTACTTTTTTTTTTTTTTTAATTTTGGGTACACATTTAGTTTGAGGCTCTATTATGGCATTTTTAAATAGTTTCCATGCAGCTTACAGGCATTTCACTCTTGTGACTGTTCCTTTTAATTTCTGTTTAACTAGCTTCCTCATTTTTGTGTAATTCCCCTTTTTGAAGTTAAATGCTACTGTGGTGGGTTTCTCTGGTATTTTCCCCCCTACAGGAGTGTTAAATTTAATTACAATATGGTTTCTATGACCGAGTGGTTCAGCTATATTCACCTCTTGGACCAGATCCTGTGTCATTTAGGACTAAATCAAGAATTGCATTGTAGGTTCCAGAACCAGCTGCTTCAAAAAGCAGATATTAATGGTGTCTAGACATTTTATCTCTGCATCCCATCCTAAGGTAACATGTACCCAATCAATATGGGGGTAGTTGAAATCACCCCATTATTAATGGGTTTTCTGTTTTTATAGCCTCTCTAATCTCCCTGAGCATTTCACAGTCACTGTTACCATCCTGGTCAGGTGTTCAGTAGTACATTCCTACTGCTAGACTCTTATTATTCATAGAGATTCTATGGCACTGTCTGATTCAGTTAAGATTTTTACTATATTTGACTCTACGCTTTCTTTCACACATAGTGCCAATCCACCACCAGTGCGAACTACTCTTTCATTCCTATATATTTTGTACCCTGATATTACTGTGTCCCATTGATTATCATCATTCCACCAAGTTTCTGTGATGCCTGTTATATCAATATCCTCATTTAATACCAGACACTCAAGTTAACTGATCTTAGTATTTAGACTTCTAGCATTTGCATGCAAGCTCTTATAAAATTTGTCAATATTTAGTTGTCTGCCTTCATGTGATGTAATTGAATAGTATGCTTTTTTGTTTGACTGTTTCTCTTCAGTTCCTACCTGTACTTCATCAGCTGCTATCTTCTCTTCTTTACTAGGGTATAGAGTACCCCTTCAATAAATCCTCCCCTAAGCGCTGTTTCTGTCCAAACCATGAGCTCCTCCACAGCTGTTGACTTTCCGTGAGCCTCTAGTTTAAAAACTATCCAATTGGCACAAGTGAGGCTCTATTCTGAGGGACTCAGTCAAACATCTAAGCAAGTCTCTTCCCCAAAATAGTAATTAAGTTTAAGTGTTATTTTCTATTGTGGTTGTGAGAGTTGATTCTGAAAACCTGAATGGTTATATCAACCAATTTTCCAGTTTGTGTTTGCCAAATCATAGTCCAAAACCGTTTTTGCCTTCTTATATCTTATACGATTATAGCTGCTGTTTTAAAATATTTAATAAAATGCTATTAAACTAATTTCAACCCTTGAGTCCTTTTCTTTAGTTAAGCAATCAAATTTAAAAGAATCTTAAAAAAGGTAGGACAGGTAATCACTTAAGCAGTTGCTTAACAAAGGTTTGTTTTATACTCTCTTTAATGTAACTATTGAATTTTAAGGGACAGTTTTCCTATATACTCTCCTCATTTTCTATATTTTATAGGAGATTTTTTTTCTAGTCTTCCCAGTATCTTTTCTTTTTCCTCACTCAGGCTATTGCCTACATTCATTATACGCAAGATTTTGTACTCCAAGTATCCCATGAGGATACTAAATCAACTAAAATAAAGCATGAACAAATGACTTTTCTTACAGCCTTATATCAAAACACATTGGGCAGAGTCCGCAGCCTTTTTGCTGGAATTTGAAGGGGATTCAGGATGAAGAATGAAGCTTAGATTTTGAACAGAGGTAATTTCTGAAGGTGGAATCATAGCTTAAGTAACTCTCCAGAGAATTTTCCTGATGCAAAGCTAACAAGACATTGCGATAATTTTTTAGGAACTGGCCTCATTCCAAGTTGGATTTTAAACACAGATTATAAAGCAAACACCATCCCCCACAAGTATTAAAGAAGAAGAAAATAACAGAACGGGGGCTGCAAAAATGGTCTGTATTGTGGGACCAAAAAATGTCAATCAAGCAGGTTGACAGGCATCAGAGATTGACAGACAGGCCCTCTCTCTTGACTTCAGTTATCTGGGGGATTGGGAAAAGTGTCTGCAAGAACATGTTAAATTGCCAAAGTCATTACCAGTTACCAATTACCAAAGAAAAGATAACAAGGTGTATTTTAAAAAAAATCGATGCAACAACATGCATTTCAATAAAGGGAGTTTTTCAGAACTTTAGAAAACAAAATGAACTATTTAGGGAATACACAATGATTTTCATTGAATACCAAACACTCTGCTACACTAGCAAGCTTTGGAGATTCATCATGTTCTCTTTCTATTTTAGACGGTGCCAAAGGTCAACCAACAAAATATTTCCCTTTGTTTCTTCTTAAGCTTGATTTAAAGAAAAAAGTGAGTTCTGCATCCCAGGGATTACATCCAGACTCTGAGCTGGGCAAATTGGAACCAAAAAGCCAGTTTATTCTGCTTTCAGGAGTAAAAATGTAAATAAGGTCTGATAAAGAAGAAAGTAACCCTTGTGTCTGCCAAATTTGCTCATTTCAATCACCTAGTAAGAAGTGAGCCCATATGAATCATATCAGACCCAAAATGATCTTGAGATGGGCTGTAGAAGCATGAAATACCACAGCCTCTTTTCCACACTCTTAGGGAAGTAATTAAAATATTGTCTCAAATGTGTATAAAATATAGAGCTAATTACATCTTTGTGTTATTTATGCTATTCTAAGCAAGTTTTAATTTTTTTAGGAACACTTTGTTGTTCACCTCTCAGGAGCCTTATGTACTTTTAATGGAAAGAAGGGAGGTTTTTCTCCCCTATTCCCTTTATATATCTCTAAACTGTATCTGACTCAGTTTACATTGGCTAGATACCCCTTAGAACTTGTGGTGGATTAGTTCATTCTTCTAGAATAACTAGTTTTTTGTTTGTTATTTTTTTAAATAACTTTGCAGTTCAGCTTGAAAATTCCTTAAAGATCTCACATTCCTCTTTTAAATGTGCAGCTTTCAGAAACATTAAACATCTTAAAGGAATAGATGCAATCAGAGCAACTATCACTAGACGTGGATAAATTAACCCCTCCCCCACACCAAGAAGCCAGAAAACTACTCACTAAACAAGTTGAAAATTCCTCTAAGATAATTCAGCCCATGTGTTAAATGTGGAATAATTGGGGCTAGCTGGGTCACAGTTACCTGAGACAAGATGAATGTTTCCCCAATTCTAGAAAAGGTGGGTGAATATTCTCACTTTTGTACAGTGAACCAGCAAAAGGCCTATGGACCACTTAAACGCCACTTAAGTTCTATTTTGAGGGCCTGAATGGTGCATGAAGCTTGTGCTGGTCCTCTCCACGGGGGTAAATTAACCCCTAATATTTTAGCAGAGAGAGTCTCTAACTCATTTCAAGATAACCCTGGCCTTCAAAGCAGACACATCTCTTATTTCAAAATACAAGGAATTTGATTCAAGTTTTGTACCGAGACAAAAAAACAATACATTTTATTGTAACAGAGGAAGATATGCATGTCTGAAAATGCTTTCTACTCTGTTTCTCTCACTAAGTATAGCAAAACAAAACTATTTTTCAGGAACACAAATGTAACTGAGTACTGTTACAGTAGCATTTCTGTAAAGTGCCTTTTGGGAATTAAGAGATAGGGGCTTATACTTCACTGATTTATTGGAAGAAGTGGCTTTGTATTCTGGGGAATGGAACCGCAATACCAACTGGTAGTTTAAATATTACACAATACACGTAAGGGGGAATTTTCACAACACTCAGCATTGGCCTAACTCTGCTCCCACTGAAATCAACCACTGAGCATTTATGAAAATCCCACCCATAACATAGATTTATACACACACACACACTCTCTCTCTCTCTCTCTCTCTCTCCATAAAATTTAAAACAGAACAGCCCAAACAAACAATCACAAAAGTAAATCCAAAATAGATGGAAGAATTGTGAACCATTACTGACAACTAATTTGCAATTGTTAATAAGGCGGCAATTAGGAATATTCATTTTATAAAAAGCTATTATTCTAATCATTTATGTTAATCTGAACAATTTTATTATGCTCATGTATAAATTGACAGTCGTCTATTGTGGACGGTTTGCAGCATCGCTCAGACTTCATGGGTCTAATTTTAAACCTTTTGAATTCCATACAGGAATCTGAAATAATTGAGTAATGAATTTCTAAATTCTAATAAGCATTCATCTAAAATACTGAACAGCATTGTTGTTCCTCAACACTTAACTGTGCAATAAGAAATCTATTCAAGAACAATGTGCTTGTAGTCTCCACTGACTCCTGCTTTTCAGCCAAAGGGTGCTGGCAGTAGCACGGCCACCTCTGACGTACAAAACACCAGGACAGTATCTAGCCCATACTGCAGTATACCATGGTGTGCTGCCTACTGTAAATACCGTGGCCCTAAAAGCACAAACACAGAAGGGAAGATGATATGGAGTAATTTAAGTGTTGTGTATTTCAAGACAGCTTCCAGTTCTTTGCTCAGGTTTAAAGACCTTCACCTCAACCCCTAGAGAGGGGGAAAACCAATCACCTTAACATCTCCCCCTCTAGAATGAAAACTCACAGAGGCAGATCCAGAAACACAAACAACAGACGGGAAAGTCACTCAGGTAAGAACATTCAAGATCAGGAGTCGAAACAAGAACTACTAAGCACAAAAAACATACAGAATTTAATACCAAAAAAAGACCCCGACCGTGAGAACACATGAGTGCTTAACTGTGCAACCATAAAGTCGGGAAATGCCAAAGTTAACATTTCACATGCAAGTTTAATTCTGCTCCTTGTGCATATGCATTATGATACTTACAAGGTCACTTACTATTTCCCAAATAATGCAATATAATTTCAAACCTTTCCCCCTAGACTCTCAGATATGTGCAATACTGTTTTGTAAAACAGTCCTTTGAAATATTTTTCCCCATTCCCTTTTCTTTATGTCATAAATATAGTGATGCAGTATTAGGGTTTTTTTACTGAAAGACTCTTTATAAGAGAAGTTCTCTCTAAGATGTGTATTTTAATAATTGTAAGGACCCATGTACTCTACATTTTAAACCAGCCATGCAACCTTCCTTTAGTGTAATACCGGACCATTCAAGTGCAATTTTCTCCAGAACACTCAAAATGTACATCTCAGTGAGGGTTATCCCATGCCAGATTTCACCTTCCAAGCCACAGCTGTTTCCTTCAAAAAAGTCAGAAGATAGGAAATCAAATTCTGTCAAGGCTATACATGAATGTAATAGGGGGGATTAGAATGGAAACTGCTATGCCTCCTTCAGCACAAGTTGTTGTTGCCACTACCATAATGTAGTTATTCAAGTTCCATGCAAAATAACTAAAATATTTTATGTATCTGACACAAGTACAGTGAAAAAATGCACAACTATGTGACTCAATTACCATACTTGTCATATAGATACTATTGTGAAGAGTAGGAATACCTAGGTGAGGTTAAATTAAGATAAATAAATAAAATAAATAAATTAGTGGAGATATACCTATCTCCTAGAACTGGAAGGGACCTTGAAAGGTCATGGAGTCCAGCCCCCTGCCTTCACTAGGAGGACCAAGTACTGATTTTGCCCCAGATACCTAAGTGGCCCCCTCAAGGATTGAACTCACAACCCTGGGTTTAGCAGGCCCATGCTCAAACCACTGAGCTATCCCTCCCCCCGTCTGTCAAATCTGTCAAATTCCAACTATCCTAAAGTAGCTATCCTGTCCTAGGATCGACCTATCCTAAAAGCAATGGGTTTCCCGGCAAAGTTACCCTTAGTGCCAGTACAGACTCTCTCCCCCTTTCGGACCATCTGTTTTGCTCTCCTTATCTCTCCTCTGTTCTCCTGGCCAAAAAGGTTACTGCCAGAGAGTCAGTTAAATACATCCGAAGTTCAGCAGACCGCCAGTACCAGATACGACAGTGAAACGACTTTGCATCCAGGGGGTTGTGAACATAGACAGTGAGATACACTGGATAACATCTAAAACTAGGAATACTGTGTTCTCCGGTAGCAGCTTCCCGGAGAGGACTCCCAACCACTTCACAGACAGCATACCTCCCAATCCCCCTTAGAGTTGCTATCCCCATTTTACTGATGCACAGGAAGACTGAGTGACTTGCTACACAGCCCAAAAGCTGGGAACCAGAACTCAGATCTCCCAAATCCCAGTCCTATCCGTTAATCAGTACACTAAGCTTCTGCCTACATATACATCAGGAATAGCACCGTGACCTAAGTCATATCTATACCTGTAAAGGGCATCTCCATTTGTGAGCTAAGAACATATTCACACCCTCAGGAAAGCTGTGGCCTTTTCCACCTACATTGTACTAAACAGCAATTATTTTTCAATATTTATTCATTCATTCAAATGTAAACCAAAGGGCGACCGTCTCAAACCATAGACAATATTTTAAAAAATACACACAAAAAACAGACTCTGGCAATTATCTGCAGATAAAATTACCCTGGCAGCAACAGAAACAAACACAAATGCAATAAACTCCACTAACGAAATCACCATAAGAGGCACTCTCCAACCTCCAAAAAGGGGAAATGTATTTAATAGGGTTAATTATGACCTATTAATTATACAGAGAGGTAGCATGGTATAGCTGATACAGCACACGACTGGCTATGGTTACTAATAACACGCAAAGCCTATTAATATGGATGTGATGTCAGGCAGGAGTATTAATAGTGCTGTGACACACTGTTGATACTAATGATTTTTTTGGAATAAGAAATGTAAACAGACAAATTTTAATAGACTCATTCTACCCTTATAATAAAGACAAATAGGCAGCAATATAATACAAGAAGAAGCTGTCCTGCATTTCAGGAACCAAGAGCTGCTCTCAGCTCATGAGGTCCCTAGAATCACTTGATGGAATTATATAGCTTTGTACGACATTTCCACTGTGTGCACGAGTCATGAAATTGTATTTAACATATAGGGCCTGATTCTGATCTCATACCAATTTTACTCTGATGTAATGCCACTGGCCTTAATGGGATCACTCCTGTTTTACAACACTGTACATGAGATCAGAATTAGACCCACAGCAATTATGCTTTAAGATGCTGACCTGCTATTAGTTTTGAAGGGAGGAAGCGTTTAGCAGGCTATTTCAGGGCTGGAGGCACAACCTTCTAACACACAATCAAAGACTTGTTTTAAAGATTTGAAGTTACTCTCTGCAGCCTCTGCATGCATCCAGGTTGACATTCAATGGATGTACCTCTGCCATCCAGCACAGTCCTCTCAGTCACTAAATAATGTGATCAAATCAAAACTACTTTCCATACAATTATAAAACATAACAGGTTACAGCAAAAAATGTAAAATCTCCAAAGCTGCTCAAAGCTAATTAATTTCTATTACTAGTGAGAGAAGAACCACTTAACATGGCTTTTCTTATTTAAATTACCATTGACGGCACCTGCTTTCTTATTCTTGGGAAATCCTGCTACAATACTGGTTAAATTATGTAAGACTGTAGAATTTATGAAGATAAGGCAATTAGCATTACAAAAACAATTCCATGTTACAATTTATAGTGAATAGAAAGAGTTATGATGCTCTGTTAAATGGCTCAGTGATGCATTACATATTTAGTTAATCCTTGTTGTAGTTGTGAAAATTTAGGGCTAAATGGTGTCATTATGTTCAGTAATTAATTATTTTGTTTCATTTGGTGGGTACTTCATCTATATTGTTAGGGAATAATGCAGCAGTAATGAATGGAAAATGCAAAGGTCCATGTAGCCATTGCTTATATGTATAAATGAGCAACAGGCATTTGGGGAAACGATTGAGCCTCCAGTGTTGTCAGCAGCAAACTTTACCATTAAGGTAGAAAATATATTTCTATGCCCTGAAAAACTGATCCTCTACATTGTGATGGTTGAGTTACAATGTTCTTACAATTCCCCCTCCACTCAGAAACAGATTCAAATTAATCAGCTACAAAATGTCAGACCCCCAACTCTTATGTGCACTCTTTTTAACCTGCAGGTGCCCAGGTACTGGGATCGCTCACACGTACATAAGCCTGATATGTGGTTTTAAGCAAAGCAGATGCAGTATCTGCCCATGCTGTGATGCTTCCAGCCTTTCAGGAGTTAATCCTAGACATATTCTGGAGGTGGAATAAATTATTTCACTTCCACCAGTCACAGAAAGAGTAGAAGAGCATGTTCCCTGCAATTCCCCTGTGCCCACCTGAGGTAAATGCAGGCTGGATTCTAATGCCAGGCTGAGGGTCTCCAACCCCCTGCCAGCTGAAGGTGAGTGGAAGGCATGGTCCTGCTCTCATGGGAGTGTGCCATGACTGATGGATGAGGCACTGACTGGTAAGATTTGCTGGTGCTGGTGGCGGAGACATTTCCTGGGGCACTATTTACAGGGTATTTTATAACAAAAGCCGTGCTTCAGATTGACTAGACATGCCGAGAAAGAGATTTCCCATGGCAAGGCTGCAGCTGTGACGGTTCCAGTCTCAATGTTTCCCTATGTTTGGTGTGGAGGACATTGGCCCAGAGTAATTCTGATGTGAGTGCTTATGAAAATATAACAGTGCCTACAGGTTTGGAGATGGACCAATAAACCAATCTTGGCTCTTTATTCTGGTAGTGGGCCGTGCTGGTCAACAGCACCCTTTGCTGCTAGTATTCTAATAGGTCAGGAACTAAGAAGCTTCTTTCCTTCTAAACTTGAAGCCAACTTAGTAATGCTCAATGGGAAGATTAATGCAAATTATATATAAATTCCCTCCGTCCATATCAGGTTTGTTCACGGCAGTAACCTGTTTTCTTCTGATAGCAAAGGCAGTAATGGAAAGATGATTGATGTTTGCTGGCACTGTCTTGTATATAAATAAGTGAATGTTGAAGCTATGAAGCAAACGCTCTGACAACAGACTCCAAAGGCCTCCAGCAAAGCTCTGCCAGTTCTTTGCCTCCCAGTTCTCATCTGAGCTCCATTGTGGGGAGCAGAAGAAAATAGAAGTTTATTTCAAAGCTTTCCAAAGCAAAGCTAGTGGGAGGAGCACAGCACAACGACCAGCTGTTGCCCTGCGGAGCCTAGCTCAGCCATCGATGGGCCTGAAGCTGCTGCTGCCACCACTCTTGCCTTTCATCCTATAGGGACTATGAAGTGGTTAAAAATGTCAGATCCACGCTGAATAAGAGTTCCATCTTCCAGCTGCACTGCACCCACTTTGCTTAATGCGCTTTAAAATTTAAATCATCTCCCTAGTGTGACCCTTTCCCAGTCCTAGATGCCCTATCTAGCTTTCTGTCTGAATATTTACAATGTACACATCACCATAGCATGGAGGAGGCACAATGCAAATAATGAAGAGTGCACCTTACATAAAATAACACAGATCTTCAAAAATTAACTCTATCCTGCAGTCTTCAGAATAGGCTGAAACTTTCAGGATGTGCTTTACTAAATCTCCACTATATTGGCAAAAAATACTCCTCTGCTGTGTCCACTGAAGAAGCTGAATGGGTCAATGAAAGACTAAAGCAGTAGTAACCATGCAAAATTCTAAAGTCTTCTCCCACCTGCAGAAATATTCTGCAATGCCTCAAAGACACTCTTCCAGTGGAGAAATCGGTCTGCCTGTGAAAATGTATCTGCACATTGCAAGTGACCAAGCACATTGTTAAGTTATTCAGCAGCACTCAATAAAGCAAAGGAGCCATTTTCTCTGAAGTTGGAAGTGGCTTGTGCAGCATAAACCCTCCATTTCATTCAGTTGGCTGGGAACCTCCCTGGACTCTGCAACTGGTTGGGATTAATTCATGTATCTGAATCCTCCCAAGATTGAGAAGGAAATTAAACAAAATGGTATTCAGCCAGGCTTCCTTTCCTCAGAGTAAGAACTTTTACCTGTTTAAGTATAGTTAGCTCCTGATTGCCTGAGATTTCTAGTCGGGTTTGTCAGCTTTCGCTGGCTTGATTCCGTTATCTAATGCAGACTTTCAATATGAAAACCCAAGGAGGAAAGCCAATGAACCAATTAATTTGTTTTGGCAAAGTATGCATGCTGGAGAGTAGAAGGGCTGCTAACAATACAAAGGCAGGCTTTGCCTTAATTCAGATCTCTAGCAGGAGGAATGCTCCAGCAGTTGCAATCTCTGCCTACGCCTAAGAAATGTTCCACACTAACAAATGGCCACACTTGCAGCAATGGAAAACTTCCTGCCTACACTTGAAAAATCACTAGCCAAAACCACTTTTGTCCCACATCTGACAATTTCCAAAGTGCTTGTCCATTTTTCTAAACCACTAGGGATGTTGCATACCCTGTGCAACTGCACCTTCTGGGAAATTTTTATTTTTTACTTCCTATCCTAATATTTTATATGGTGCTGCTGTCTGCAGTTGAACAGCTGAGAATGAGGGTAGCCAAGAGATAGCAGCAGAGTCACCACTGAATATAGCTATCTCTAAACACTTTGTAATTCTATTTGGTAAACACTTGTATAGCAGGATGAAGATAGGAGTGTTATGTATTAGTAATAATTCAGTAGTGTTTAGAGACTTTCAAATAATGTTATATGAATCAAACAACATCCATGACAGGATCAATTCAGCACAAAAGGGCGTGTTAGATATTTCACATTTCTCTGTGTCCAGAAAAAGCAGCAATTCATAATTGCTGAAGTGTGTTATTATTTACACATGTGGCAATTCACTATAACTATATGGCCTGATTTCCAAGGTGCTGAGACCCTAGCTCTGACTGCAGTCAATGGAAGCTCTGGGCGCACAGCATTTAAACCAGGCCAATACAAATCTCATTGCCATCTATATAGATTTATTTATTAATATTTGAAAGTGGGTAAAGAGCAACAAAGCAATTTTCTTCAATAATTTTTTTTTCAATAATCCCTGTAATCCTTGTACTGAATCCAGCCCACTGTCCATTTCAAGATCATAAAGGAACATTTCTTTTTTGGTGAAGCTCATTAAAATAGATACAGGATCCTGGCCTCACGCCAACGTAGCTTCAACAGAGAATACAGGCTAAGTATGGTCCTATCAAGCATGTCATGCGAATGTACATTGTTGTTTGAAATCATTTCGCAATTGTTCTTTATTTCTTTAAGGAGAATGTTTCTGTAAATAGATCATCTCTCAGAAATACTCACTTCACTTTCTTTGATAATGTAAAAAGAAAAAACTTTCAAATATCACAATTTGCAAATTAAGACCTTTAAAATAATGGGATGACTGCTCTGGAATGGGATTATTAGGATAATATGATGTTTAAGTGGGGCTCTTTGCCTCTCAAAGGACTTGCTTGAATTTTGCTGAGCTCATTTCACAGGAGACCTCAGAGATCAGTTATGACTTTTATTAAAGTCAAACCAATACCTGTATTCGCAGAAGCCTAAAGGAAATTTCTTTCTGTAACTCTGATTGAAGTTTAATGGGAACTACACAAAGAAAATTTACTTAACCTCCTCACCTATCTCTTCCACTGTGGAAGTCTAGTCATCATGTGCTCTGCTCCCAGGAGACAATATCAAAGATAGTGCTTCTCAATTTCATAATATTTTTCAGAGTAAAAGATAGGAGACAGCTGCATAATCCATAACTACATGAGAATCCCACATGGATCTGATTTTGAACCTTAATAAACTAGTCCTTTTCTGAAAAGCAATGCAAATTAATATGCTGTACACATTAAAAAGACACTTGCATCTGAAGAAGTGAGGTTCTTACCCACGAAAGCTTATGCTCCCAATACTCCTGTTAGTCTTAAAGGTGCCACAGGACCCTCTGTTGCTTATTAAAAAGACAGAAACCATAATGCTACGGAGATCTAAAACGATAGATGTATTTCTAACATATCTTTTAGGGCTTCAGATGATACAATGTACCATTCCGAGATGTAATTATTTTTATATTCCTATATTAGCAATGAATTTGTAATATAATTTATATAGAAAGGATCAGGAAATAGAACCTGCTCTAATCAGGGAGTAGTCCTGGAGCACAATAAGGCCCAATAGAGCCAATTTTACAGTGTACACCAGCATATATACATCCCAATATGCTAGTCAGCAGTTCCTCTTCCTCTCTCTCTGCTCAGATAACACAAACTGGGCACAATCCTCTTCCCCTATAATTGCTAGTTACCACTGTCTCCATCTTCAGCTTCTTTGTGGGACCAGTAAGCACATGGCAGAAATACACGCAAGCCCTAGAAAGGTTTCCAGACTAAGAAGACTGACATGCTCAATTTTGCCTATCACCAAGCAGGGCTTCTTCAGTCACTTATAGTGCTCCAGGCAGGACTGAATGGCAGTGAATTCAGATAGAAAATGGTAAGTACATCAAAGGGGCCTTCCTAGGACTGACTGACTATTCACCAGACCCTTGCATTGGTGAAGAAGCAGATTGAGTTTGCTTTATCAGCACTGCGGTTGTCTGGGATGATGACAAGAGGTCGATATTCTGCATATGCTCAATTACACCCATTAATGTTCCATTACATTGTAACAGTTCTGCAAGAGCTCTAGATGGAAGGAAAAGGCCTTTGCAGTGTTTATGTGGGAGGATATAGGCCACATACTTACAGGCTGCACCCATGGGCAAGGGCTGCCTGGTTCCTTCATGGATGCCCTTCATAATGCCCTTCCCTCAGCTATTGAATGGTTACGACATTTAGACTAATATGTTTGACTTAATTGCCTATGTAGATGCAATTGAGAAATATATATTTATTATAGGAGGGACAGCATGATCCTTACCCTCCCACTCGGCTATGTCCCTGTTCCTGAGAATGGAAGAGAAGCAATCTTTGGGCTGGAGAGAATAACTGATAGTGGACACTGGGTCTAACTAAAACATTTTGTGACCTGTTCTTATGGTGATTGAACTAGGAGGATGTGGATTGTGCCTCCCCTCCTACATGCGGTCTCTTCCTCTTCTTTCTGTATCTCACTCTATAAATCTTGTTTTATTACCTCAAATGTAATTAAAATATCAATTTGAATAACACTTGTTAAGAAAGGAAAAGCCTTCATCTAATTGTCTCTGGGCTGTTCTGCCTTGAAATTCCACGAGACCAGGCACTGTGCATTGAGCTTTTCATGCAGGATACACCACGCGCCTGTGGAATGGGCTCTTTGTTCACAGGATCACAGTAACCCTTTACTCTTCCTTGACTTAGGTTTTACCAGAATTTGAAACCAGAACTGAGAGCTAAGTATGGATGGACCAATAACCTGTTGATTATTTGATCATGCAAATAAAACATGCAAAATAAAACACTTCCCCATATACACAAAGCGGCTAATTAGCTGCAAGGGAACAACTTGCTGAAGATAAACCAGAAAGACATTCAAACAACATCTGGGACAGTAGAAGGCTGTAAAATGCAGTGAATGGAAGTAGTTCAAATCAAAATACTCTTGTATAGTGATGCATAGTTCTCTTGCTGCGTGACAACCTACATGTGAGTGCGCAAACATCTAATCTTTGATGTGCCAGATAATCATATATTAACAAACAACAAGTAAGATGCACGGCAAACTCTGTGCAAGAAAGTGAGTCATTGGACAAGAGAATGTTGTGATGTCCAGGTTACCTTTACCAACCATTTCCAGGAATGGTTTTTGCTCCCTACTAATTCAATTTCTGTGTAAGATACACCTTTCCTATATCTTACCAAAAACCAGTATTCATCAACAGGGGCTTCTCTGTGCAAGCCAGATACAGGGGGAGAGGCGAACAAGGGGGCAGCTAGGCAGAAACTACTCTCTCAGGGTATGTTTGATGGGGAAAAAGAAGCCTGTGTAATTTATACTGAGCAGGATCCCACTTGAGAAAAGAAGCCGCCCCATTTTATCCCCTCAGAATTGAAGATCATATCAGAAGCCTTTAAATGGGCCAAAGCTGCATTAGCCTTCACTCAAAGCAGCTTATCTCATTAGTGTACAGAATTCCGTGATCCCCCTCATTTAAATATTCAGTTTTGTACCTTTTTAGGATTAATTCTCCTGTCATGTGCTTCTCAGATTTGTGGAGAAAGGCAAAAGCACTGAAAAGTAGAAAAAAGGAAATATCCATTTTCTATATTAAAAATAACTTCAGAAGATAAGAAATAAACTTCATAAAATTTGTAAGTTTAAACCGATTACCTTTTGCTGACCTGAATCCCCATGGTTCACAGCGAGGCTGCATGCATGTCTCCAGAATCAGGATCAAATCTCTCTGTAGAATGGCTCAGTGAATATTTATTAGTAAGACTGGAGGAGGCAGCTTCTATATTAATCTCCTTCTGACAGGGAGAGGAGGCCAGCAAGCAACCTGTGGAGTAATCAGTAGATTTACCTTTCTTAATTCATTTAGGGAGGTTTATGTCAACTTTTTCCCAGCAGTAATTAATAAGAAGCTTGTCTGCTGCGCTCAGTGGCAGCCGTGTTCTCTGACCCTTTGTAAGTTTGGAACCAATATTTGTTGAGAGAAATGGCAGTTCTTCCAAGAAGGGATCTAGTTATTTTGCATTGAAGATGCAGCCTGCAGTCACGTAAAATCACACTGAACTAAAGAGAGACACAAACCCTTTAAATCTTGTACAGGTTGCAATGAGCTGCATGAATGGCAATTTTCACTATGAAAATGTTCAGCTTAAAGGACTTTTTAGAAATATTTGCAAGGGCAAAATATCACTATTTTTGGCCCCAAATAAAGCGCTGCATGGAAAAGTTGGTGAAACTCTTACAAGGCAAATTTGTGAATTTCTATTAATTTGTCCCATATGGCAAGGACATTTTAAGAGACAAATATTTTGAAATTATAGTTTATTTCTGCAAAATTATTTTCCATTTTGGAAAAAAATCAGAACTAGAAAAAAAATGTAAACAAAACTATAAAAGACTCGTAGATTTCAGATGGAAAGTTTTAAAAACGAGAGATGATACTTATTCTTTGCACTTATCCTAGGTTCTCAAAGCAAGTTGCAAATATTAATGAATTAAGATGCGAAGTAGGTAAACACTATCCTTTTTTCATAGATTTTAAAGTCAGAAGGGACCATTATGATCATCTAGTCTGACCTTCTGCATAGCACAGGCTATAGAACCTCACCCAATAATTTCTCCATCAAGCCCATAACTTCTGTTTGAGACAGAGTATACCCTTTAGGGGAAAAAAATGGTAAAAGATGAAGCTAAGTCAGGGAAGTTATGGGATTTGCCCATGATCACACAGTAAATCTGTGGCACAGCCAGGAATAGAGCTGAGATCTCTTGACTCTCAGTTCTGAACTTTAACCACAAAGCCATCTTCTCTCTCCTCACAGCCCTTAAGTATGTAAGGGTTCACTTAAGCTGCAAAAACGTTATACTCAGAAGTAGAGAAGCAGAGCAGAGCCGTCACTTCATTGATGTACTGTTCTGTCTGAGCCTCGGCACACGTGAGGACCATGTAAGTCCAAAGAGGTACAGAGAGGGAAGGCAAAAAACAATTCAGATTCACTACTTCCTGGGCCAATTTCAGCCAACACCAGAGTGTCCTACAGGAAGTGTGGGGGCCCCTTATTCAAATTATCACACACTGTCAGGATCCCAACTAGGGTCAGAGCAGGTGCAAACCTGAGGCTGGAAATAGCAGAGGAGTTCGTAGTCAGGTTCTAGGCCACAGTCAGAGTCCAGTTTCAGGCTCCAAGTCAGGAGGCAAAGTGCAAATCAAGCCGAGGTCAAAGCCAGGCATTCAGGAGCAGGAATGATCATGGCAGCTACAGGCAAACCATGCTGTTGCCGGGACTTCCTGGAATGCTTCTTGGGTTTATATAGGGCAGGGAGCCAATCAGGCACCATGAGGCTGCTGCCTGTCAGACCCTTTAGGCAGAACTTCCCATCATACACATGGTCTGTGTCCACAAGCTGGTTGCAGCTGTCACTGGCAGCCTGGAGATGCCAGCTGCCTGGCAGGTCTACAGTCCTGGGTTCTAAACATGTGGGGTCTTCCACACACAAGTGAAGATGTAGCCACTCTGAAGAGGCCCAAGGTGCATCCTGTGTGAGCTGGTGTGGAAAGGAGGTAAGCATAAGAGTCAAAACTTTCTTTAAACACAGCCAAGCAGCTCACCCTGAACATCCTCTTGTCAACGATGCCGGATTAGCAGGTTAATCCTTCCCTGTGAATGCATCTCTGAGACCCTCAGTGTTATTTTAATGCAGCTTTTGTGATGTGAATAAATATGTTACAGAACAATAGAGTTGAAGGATCTATTCTCCAAAGTTTTATGAACATTTATGCTAAGAGACATCCAAGACATTTCCGTAATTTTCACTATGACAGAGCCAGAATGCACTGTCTTTTTTTTCTATTCCCCAGCCTCAAAATAAGACTCTTCTATAATTCCCAGTAGCAATTTAGATACAGCAGGCCAAAGGAAAGGGAAATTTGAATGTTTTTTGAACGTTTTACTTACATTTCCATAAGTGATGCTCTAAACTTTACTATAGTCATTTAGATATCATAAGTGAAGTGCTCAAGCATCTGCCGCTTCATGAATAACACAGATACCTTCCTATTTGCCATTTCTGTCTGTAGATACATTTCCAGTGAATGGATACAAAGGGCATATTCAGAGGCAAGTCTAAGCATGTGTAACTCGCATCTTCTCCTGGCCCCCTCAACGTGCTCATCCCACCAGCTCTCTGGACTCCCTCAGTCTCGTGGCTTTCTATCAATCTATAACATGCTGCACACCTCTCCCCACTTACACATCACTTCTGATTATAGTCCCCCCAGCTTGACTGAGTCTAAATTGGTATAACTCACAAGCCAAGGGGCCAGAAAAAGGAGCGTACCAAGAACAGCAATGAACATGGGGGGTTGGGGGTATAAGTATGTGTAAGATAAAATAAGCTAAACCGGACTTTAACTTAAATCCCCTCACCATTTAAGTTATACCAACCAATTAGATACCCCTCTTGTACATACTGGTAAGTAGGTCTAAGGAGGGCTAACTGAACACAAGGTGATTTAAACTTACCTCATTACTTTAATCTATTTCAATGGGACAGAAATGCTTTCAAATTCATCCCTAAAATCTTCAGTTTGAGGCCTTGCTCAGCCTTGACAAATGCAGTGACCTCCCTGAGATTTGGTGAAGCTTGCCTCTCCCATTGGAATATGGTTGGTGTCCTTCTGAGCAGAGAAGCTTGGACATGGATGGCAGTGGTCATCTCAGACATCCTGCACTAGAAAACGAAGAGCAGTAAAAATACATTAAATAATGCTTTATGTTTCATCTCAAGAACAGTTTCTAGGTCTCCTGGTTTGATCATTTTAACTGCGACCGTCCAAGCTCTAATTATACTTCCCAACTGAAGGCAGAGACTGTTCCAAGGGAAATCATGTTTATGCTGTTGTTCAGCAGAAAGATGAGACTGTTGGCCTGCTGAGCTGGCATGACTTTTAGTTGAAGATATTAATAACAAGTCAGTTGATAGGATGTGCTGAATCCTAAATACTCACTTCTCCTGTATGAATGTGCAATATTCCAGCTTAGTAAATCACAAACCAGTATTGCACTGAATCTTTCTGTAGAATCGTCCGAGACAACAGAGGCATCTGCTCTCACTGATGGTGAAAATAATGCTGTGCTGCTTTATCTGGGTTTCAATTAGTCTATTACCTGTTTAGAATTAAAATATTTTTCTTTTCAATAGTGTTTGCCACCTAAAACCCTCAAAAAATCAAAGCAGAGCCCTATCCAATGCATTCTCTCTAATTTGTACACGTAAATGAGGCGGGGTAGATTGTTCTTGTAATTTCACAGTATTTTGCTCTCCACATTGCACAGATGCCAGTGTTTCCCAGTCCAGACGCTAGCGCGAACAAGATATTTCTAATCACAAAGGATTTTTCTTTCTTGTCCTTTTAGGGCTACATAACTCTCTTTTGTACAAAACCCATTCAGCAGGAGCACAGACTAGGAAAACAAGGCAAAAGCAGTGTGCGGCAATTTCTGTTTTGCATACTCTCTGATCCAAGCCACCCAGGATGACTATAGGTGAAATTAGTAAAGTTCCACAAATTTTCTGTTTTGCTTCTTAATTTTAGTAATAAAATTGCCTCCAGAAACAACATATTATTCTTTGTGTTACAGCTGTACCTTGGAGCCCCACTCAGGGATCTGGGCCCCATTATGTTATGTGCTTTAACAACATAAGATGGGGGGGATAAAAAACAACAGGGAAAAAAAACAAACGATGAGCCTTGCAGGGCAAAGGAAGTTAATGCTGGATTTTCAGATTTAATCCATCTCTGAGCAGGAAGAGCAATTGACTTGGTCTTAACCTTAGCTGTGGAAGCTCTACTTTGCATACATGCTGTTTCAACGTTTCTGGGTAACAATCCATCCCCTAACAATCAATATTCAAACCTGATACACATGCAAGCTCTCTGGCATGCCAGACCTAATGTCCATCCTTTACAAGAGCATGGAGCCTATTTTAAAATTGAGGATCAAATTGTTCACTGACCTCCAGGAGACTCCAGTTCTCTCCTCACTGACTTCCCTAACTACTAAAAAATAATTCTCCCCCACATTGGGCTACACACATCTCTACATTTTAAAGTAGGGATTTTTATTTTATTTTAAGTGGTTCAGACAAACTAATGTTCCTTTCTTCCTGACTTAACCAGCAGTTGCTGGTAAAATTATATAAAAATCCACACATTTGGTTTTAATTATTTTTATTTGCATAACTATAGTTCCTAGAATCCCCAATCAAAGATCATGGCTGCATTGTGTTAGGTGCTGTACAAACATAAAAATTAGAATAATGACAAGACACAAGAGGTGGAAGAAAGTCACCTGAGGAGATCTGTAACATTTTATATTACTTTCCACAACAGTCTTTTTCACAAATTTTTGCAAAACTACAGGATTCTGGTACCACAGCCAGTTTTCCTGATGTGAAACCCAAACGTTTACAATGTATTGCATGTGCAAAATCTATTGGCTAGAGGGATCTATTCTCTATAAATAATAATATACGTACAGGTACTGGACCTCTTTTTCACCAATGCCATGAACTCATACAGTTGCCAGTCTGTCTTTGCTGTTAAAGAGAGTCACAGTTAATGAAAACTAGCAATTCATCCCTAACAAGCTACTTAAATTCTTAGAAACACACACTGTGTCATTATTCTCATATTAAATGTATGCAGGGAAAATATTCTTTCCCAGTTATGGGTCTCAATTTATTCTGCTCTAACCACTAAAACCAGAAATGGCATGGCTGGGGCAGGGTTCGAGTGGAAGGAACTACAATATTGATCTTGAAAGTGCCCATCTTAAAATAGCTCTGGATAAATGTGTTAAAGGTGAACTACAATAACTTTAATTTTAAAACCCGAAGAATGTTAATGACTCCAAATTAGTGAAATAATGGCCTAATGGCATGAGTACAAGCTACAGTCACAAAATCTGCAATCTTGTATTTGCCCATGCCAAATAAAACTGTAAGAGCAGGTGTGAGAACTTCCACTTCTGAATAATTTAGCTGACTCACAGTTCAGTAGTTGAAGATGCAGGTACTCAGGTCTGACCTGCAATTCACTGTAAGGGTGCAAACCTGAGGGAACAAACTTTGCAGAAGCAACTGGCATCTTTGGGAAATTCTGCTCCAATATGTGGATTCTAGGCCTCACTTCAGTCAAAAAAGTAAGTTTCAAGCAAGTGAGATTTTCTGATTCAAGTTATTTTTTCCATTTGGGCTATGACTTTCTACAGGAACTTTCAAGGATTTCTGCTTGTAAGAAGCAAAGACTTTTTCATGCACAAGTTCAAAAGACAACAGTGTCCTATACCCACAATCCGTGGGCAGAGGAATCAAAACCAGACTCTCCTGCTGCCACATTGGTACAGTCCTACTTAATCCAAATGGTCCCTTTATTGGGACATCTCCTAAGCAACTCGTCTGGCGTGCTACAAATGGTAATGACTGCATCTTAACTGGGAGTTAATTAGCAACATTTCTGCCTAGTGGGTACACATTCGACCAGATGTTTAATCAGGTGTAAAACAGGTGTAAAGTTCTCAGTTCTGGTCTTTTAAAACAAGAGCTGCCAAATTACAATTTTTAAAAACAGAAACAAAGCTGAAATGGGATGAAAACCATTTCTGTCTTGTAAAAGTATTTATTTTCACTTTCAGCCTGTTCAAACTATCTTTTAATGGCCTCTCATCTCGATTAAGCGGCTGTCCCAATGAAGAGAGGCTACTAACTAGGTGCCCTAATTAAAAAAGGGGACTCAGCTTAACTAAGTTCCAGATTCAATGTGAGGATAAAGTAATATAGGGCAATACAGAGGCCACTTGATGGGTAACATGCCAAATGCCCATCAGGCAGAGACGGGGCCCAGAAAGGCAGCCCGACAGCACTATGCTGTCGTTTATTTCCCAGGACAGAAGTCAGGCTGCATTTTTCCCATGCACTTGCTACTTCCCGCAGTGGTGCTGAAGATACCTGTGACAGCTCCCTGCATTACACGACCGATTTAAACAGATGCTTTTACAGCAAAACACAAACGGTGTGATCAGAACCTAAAATTCTGGAAAAAAATGACAACCTAGGGTCTAGAAGAGATGAGACGTGAGCAGAGAGAAAGCTGCTCTCATGTCTGGCAGATAACGGAGTAGCTGGGTTCTTTGTAAATCTTCAGTTGAAAAGGTTTCTTAAGGCCTTTAAAGTTCATGGCATCTCACAATGGAAGCCATCCCAGCTTAAGAAATACACTGGAACTGACTTAACTTTATATCCCCAACCTCCGCAAAGCTCATCACCTCTAGGTTTTGCAGTATGTCATGTCTTATCTGGGTCTGTCTTTTGGACT
Source organism: Emys orbicularis (assembly GCF_028017835.1). Classification (NCBI taxonomy): domain Eukaryota; kingdom Metazoa; phylum Chordata; order Testudines; family Emydidae; genus Emys; species Emys orbicularis. The sequence goes on along the minus strand of NC_088705.1, from coordinate 806,147 downwards.
CTTATGCTTTTAGAGACAGGTATTGGCTCCTCTTAGTATTTTGTACAGCACCATACACACTGTTAGCACTAAATAAATAGTAACGACTCCAATCTCTACCTCTCTTGGTTGCATTCAAATACCACACCTTTTTATGCAACCCTCCATTGTGTAGAGGAAAAAGTAATGTTGGGTGCTCTACTCTTTTATACTATGTGCCTGTGGCCAGTTTACCGAAACTGGAGGTTTACTTTAGTAAAAACACCAACATCAAGAGTTCATCAAAGTTCAGTATTAACCTGCAAGTACAGACATGAGCATCCTCTCCCAGCCAGGATCTGGGCACATGGCCTGCCCAATCTATCAAAGATGCAAAACTTTCTCCATTTTCCTATTGTTTATGAAAAAAATAAGTAAGCTGTTCACATTGGTTTGTTTTTAAATTTCTTCCTATTGATGAGCCAGATTCTGTCCTCTCCTAAAATTATTATAAAGCAACCAGTCATTACATGTCACTATTGATCTAGATACTTTGGGAAGTGCTGCCTTTAAAATTGCATCAAGGTGCTAGCCTCTCATATACTGCACCAACTCAATACACACTAGGTCCTGTGCATATGGAGCTTAGAAATGCAGTTGCCCTATGCATCCCTTCAGCAGTACTGAAATGGTTAAGGTTGCCATGTAGTGGTACTATGTAAAGGAGAAATTTCCCTGTCCTTGCCTAAGTGAATGGCTGGGATTAAACTGACAGCCCACCTTAGTGATGGTGGAATAATTGGTTGTTCAGCTCTGTCCTTGTCAGAGCTCTGACAGTTCTGCAGATGTCCTGCTCAGCTCTCCAAAGGTTAGCCTCAGCTGGAGCTGGTGTTCATTAATCATTCCTCCCTGACAGGACTCAGAGCAGCCCACATCTGCCACTCTGTCCCCCTCAATCCCTGTCGCACCCAGCTTGTGTGTAATCACTGCTCTTGTTCCGAAGAGGATGCTTGATAAGGGAATATTCATTTAACTGAAAGACACAGGGTGCGGGCTGCCCCTTTGGCCATTCCTCAGAGCAAGGAGCTGATAATTATGAATTCACTCTTGTTGGCCAAGACTCCCTGGCCCAAATGCAATAAACTGTGCACTGGGTATACAAGGTACGTATACTACAGTAACACTGTCCTCTGCAGGTTTTGTAATGCTCTCATGCGCTGGCATTTTGTAGGCCAGGATACAATTGTATTGAAGACATCAGACAGTGGTAAGATAATAGCAGTACCGAGACAAGGCCACTGCTAGCTGGGATGTACAAACTGCTCCAGGTATGGTGAGAACAGAAACAAACCTTCATGTGACTGTTGCACTGGGCAGTTGGAAGTGTGAGGGAGTTCAGTGCACCTACTGTACCTTGTTATCATCTGCTCCCAGACAGCCCCCAGACCGTTAATGCTGATTCATGGTGGAAAGGTACTTCCCAGGATATTTCTGACTAGAAAGCATCTGAGAAATCCTGCCCCAAATTTTCTCCTGTCCAACAGCATAGCACCACATAGACCAGATAGTTCCTGTAAGGTTCAGCTATATAACTCATTCCTTCAGGGTTCTTCTGAATGCAACTATCAGATCTTTAGAGGCTCTCCCAACACTAACGGGTGGCCTAAAAACTCACAGGGAGGGGGAGCATCTGGCATCCCCAAAATTAAGATTAAAAAAAGGTGAACCTGCTGCTGTATCCCAGCCTCACTTGTCCAAACAGCTGCAAATTAACATAGAACCTGGTCCCATATTCCTCACGCCAACAGAGCTCCCAGTGAGAGTATTTATGCAGCCTGGGTCTATTTTATAGCTGCACAGCAATGCATTGAAACGACACAATTTCAGCAACGTACTCAGTTCTCTGAAGTTTGTAAGCAACATACAAAATGGTCTTAAAAGGGAAAATATGGAGTTTCACCAATAGCTACTCTCTCTACAAAAAATACTTGTGATTTGGGAGGACAAACCTGGATGGGAAACATGACAGAAAAGAATGGGAAATTAACCCTTTTGCGCAAACCAGTCAATAATGTCAATCACATACCAACCCTAATCAAGGGGTAATATTGACTTTAGCAATTTAACTCTTTGTTCACTTATGCTTTGATTAAACTATTGTGTCATAGCTGAACTAAAAATCAAACAGAACACCTATATATCCTGATTCAATTCAAATCAACACCAGCCCACAGAACACCAGCATATTATAGTCAGACACCCTTTAAGAAATTCAATTACTACCCATTCCACAATATTACAACAAGATTGTCTACTGGGTTTGAGAGCCACTGGCTTCACTGAGGGTGATGCTGTTAATATGTGAGCAATGCAAGAGTCATCATTTCAAATAATTGATTAACTGTCTAGTCAAGAAAGTTTAAAAAGGAACAAACAAGGACAAAAAGTAATTAGCATTCCACTTTTAATTTGCAAATCTTGTCTTCCCAGCTAAAGATCCAAATGCCTGGGACTCTGCCCCACACACATATACATTCCAACAAGTTTGATAGTAGAAACAATGTGCTGCAGAAAACATGGAAGTAACAAGGGCTGTTAAGAAAAATACAGCGAGGCTGTTCCATGTCTAGTACCAGCAATGCTAAGCCTCATCCTCTTTTGCTAGCCCAGTGCTGTGGCTTGCCAGATGTGTGTTGTCATGCCATGGAGCCTTCCCAGATATTTAGAAAGGTTTTTGGATTCAAATTTTATGAGAAATATCCAATCAAAACAAATCATGCTGGAGGAACCCAGGTCACCAAACCCAGTCATGATGCCACAGGAAAAACCTGAGCACCAAAACCACAGGCCTCGCAGAGTGGACATGATGCCCTAATCTTCCCAGCTGTGAACAGATGCGTTAGATCAGATATCTGTGGTCCTACCTCCAAACAGCACATCAGATTTAACAACTTCTGTAGGGTGTGAGGGGAGCAGTCTCTTGTGGATCATTTCCAATCATGGCAGCAGTGGTTTTGATAGGAATAAGGATCCATTGCAGGCTGAATTCTGTCCATAAGAAGCATCAGTCTTTCACCTGCACAGTGCCTGGGAACTCTGCAGAACATTCTTCTTTCCCTTCACACCCCAGGGACTCTGTTTTCATGTCACTAAAACCACTCGCCAAAACTCAGCTAAATGAGCTTCTCTAAAGGCAAGGGCTTGATGGAAAGTTCTCAGGAGCACGGACTCTCAGACATCAGCAATTTCTACAGAACACTGGATGGCTTTTCAAAGCAGAATAAAATTTGGGAATCAGGCTTTGGGTCAGTCTGGATCTGGAAGAGTATAACTATATCAATGAGAATCTCTCAAAGCCACAATACTGTATAGAGCTCTATGGTCTTGGGACAGGGTGTCTGGCCCTTCCAGGGGATTGGGGCCCAGCCGTACCTGTAAGGGAGCAGCTGTCTTGCAGCTGAGACTGATCAGCTAGGGACCAGGTGATTATAAAAACCAGCCAGTAGCTTTGGGGAGAGAGCAGTCAGGAGCAAGGAGGTTCTGGCAGGAAGCCCCTGGGTCAAGGGGGAAGAGCTACAGGAAGTAGGTTGGCTCCTGTGGTAGGCCCTAGCACAGGGTAGGACTCTCCTGCAAGTGGCCTGTGGAGTGAGCTCCTGTAAGGAATAGAGATACCCTTGCAGAAGACCCCAGGTTAGGGGGAAGGGATGATTGATGTGCTGTACTAGTTTAATGTAGAAGAAATAACGCTGAGGTCTTGAGAAAAAGGTCCTGGGCCAGACTCTGGACATGGGTCTAATGGGACAGGCCAACCGCCTACAGGGCTCTTGTCAAGACGCGAGAGGTGGCATATCTGTCAGGCATACCTCAGTTCTCATCACTGTTCATCTAATCACTCTGTCCTCCATCTCCCACAGCCTCTTTATTTTGCACAATCCATATCTTTCCACAATTGCTGTATGGATTAACCCCTGCTGTACAACCCCTACTACAAAACTTACCCCACAGCAGGGACTTACAGCTCAGAAAAAAAGAATAGAAGTTCTAGAAAATGAAAGAAGGCTGGGCAAGGCCAAAGAAAGTGAATAGAAGAACAAGAGAGAGAGTGCGCATGAGGAGTATAATAGTGGCAAATAAGTGAAACAGTAAAGAAAACAAAGGAGAGAGATGTTTTCTTTATCATTAGTTACAGAAAAGAGACATGTTCTGTTTGTTTTATTTCGATTACCAAACAAACAAGACCCCTAGCCTGGTCAAGATAGAAAGGGCCAGGCGCATTAAAAGATTAAAAGCTTGTCCACCATTCTTGCCTTTTTTCTCTTTAGGACAGGAGGAGATTTGTGGGCAAGCATTTCCAAAATATTCGACTGTGCCTGTAAGATACTCGTGAGCGCCTGCTGGGGGACCCAGAAGTGGAGTTGTGCAGCCACCATGTAACGGCATGCTATAAATGAGTCTGCATGACCCAGTGGTGTGCAAACGTGTCCCAAGGCTGAATGAACAAGCAGTTGCACGTGCAGATTGTATAAGTAAAGCTTAGCACAAATTCTGAAAATGGGTTTGTCCAGTTTAAGCACTAATCAAATGTTCACAGCTGAGTTAACCCACTGAAAATAAGGTTTCAGGGATTCAGATGGAATTGCTGATGTATATGTTACTCTGTCAGCCAGAATGGTGTCTCTACAATATTAGATCTCATCCTTTTGCAATGTTAAATAGGGAAGAAGAGCAGCCCTTGGAAGACAGTATAGCAAGACATTGGTTTGAGCAACAACAATTACAGCCCGGTCAGTTATAGCACAAGCTGCAACTTTCAGAAGTAAAATGTGAGCGTCAATTCTGCAAATGTTCTGAATACTAATGACTTCCTATCAGGAAGGGACTTCTTAGCTGCACTTAGTCCAAAACATAATACAGCAGCTGTATGTTTAAATTACACATATGAACGCTAAGGAGCAATGGTGATAAAACACCACTATGTTAATCACTTTCTGAGATTGCAAGGACAGATAAAACGAGACAGAGCAATTGTCATCAGAAGAATTACTCTGACACAAAGGTACAGCGTTGAGGCATCAGGATCAGTTTAGAACCAACCATTATAGGGCAGTCAATTCAGCCATGCGGCTCCAACCAATAGAAATAAAATACAGAAGTGTTCCCTGCTCATCTAAGCCCCATTTTCACTGATTCCAGAGGATGACAAAAAAGTAAATTGTGAGGCTGGCTGGGAAGCTTTAGTACTGAGTCTTTTATATAAAAAAATATAAAGGTGATGAATTAGGCAAATTGGTTAATGTCAAGTCCCATCCGTCAGAATGATTCAGGGCCCAGAATGAGTAATAGTAATAGGAGAATGGCTCTTATTCTGAGCAACCAAATTAGCATGATCAGAACAGACAAAGGAGGAAGCAATATCCATGTTCACACACAGATTGCTTTTCCTATGAAACATGTACATAACAGAAGTGGACTGAGCTGCACCACTTCTGCTATTGTGACTGGTATCAGACAAAGCTCTCTGTCAGAGAAAAAGGTACGTACCATTCAGAAAGGCTGACACATCTGGGCCTAATAAATATTATTATTGCATATTATTATATAATCCAGATTGAGATGTCAGTAGAGGAGATTTTGGAACAAATTGATAAATTAAACAGTAGCAAATCACCAAGACCAGATGGTATTCTCTCAAGAGTTCTGAAGGAACTCACATATGAAATTGCAGAACTACTAACTGTGATATGTAACCTATCACTTCAATCAGCCTCTGTGCCCAGTGACTGGGGGATAGTTAATATAATGCCAATTTTTAAAAAAAGGCTCCAGAGGTGATTTTGGCAATTACAGGGCGATAAGCTTAACTTCAATACCGGGCAAACTGATTGAAACTATAGTAAAGAACAGAATCATGAGAGACCAGAGGCGTAGCGAGTGCCCTCCGTACCCTCCGACCGGAGGGGGCCCCGCAAGGAAGGGGGCCCCTAAAAGTGGCAAAATAAATACCGCATTCCAGTTTCTGCATTGTAAGGGGCCCCGCCCGGACATATGTTCGGAGGGGGCCACCGTTCGGAGGGGGCCACGTTCTTTGTTGCTACGGCCCTGTGAGAGACACAGATGAACACAGTAAGTTCGGGAAGATTTAACACAGCTTTTGTGAAGGGGAATCATGCCTCACCAACCTATTCAATTCTTTGGGGGGAGGGTCAACAAGGATGGGGACAAGAGTGACCCAGTGCATATAGTGTATTTGGACTTTCAGAAAGCCTTTGACAAGGTTCCTCACCAAAGCCTCTTAAGCAAACTAAGCAGTCATGGTATAAGAGAAAAGGTCCTCTCATGGATCAGTAACTGGATAAAAGGACAGGAAACAAAAGGTAGGAATAAATGGTCAGCTTTCAGAATGGAGAGAGGTAAATAGCGGTGTCCCCCAGGGATATTAAATTACTCAAGATAGTTAAATCCAAAACTGACAGCAAAGAGTTACAAAGGGATCTCACTAAACTGGGTGACAAAATGGTAGATGTAATTCAGTGTTGATGAATGCAAAGTAATATACATTGGAAAAAATAATCCCAAATCTACATACAAAATGATGGGGTCTAAATTAGCTGTTACCACTCAAGAAAGATCTTGGAGTCATCATGGATAGTTCTCTAAAAACATCTGCTCAATGTGCAGAAGCAGTCAAAAAAGCTAACAGAATGTTAGGAAACATTAGGAAAAGGATAAATAATAAAACAGAAAATATCATAATGCCACTATATAAATCCACGGTACACCCATATCTTGAACACTACATGCAGTTCTGATCACTGCCTCTCAAAAATATATATACGAATTGGAAAAGGTGAGGAGGACAACAATGAAAGTTATTAGGGGTATGGAACACCTTCCATATGAGGAGAGATTAAAAAGATTGGGACTGTTCAGGTTAGAAAAGAGATGATTTAAAGCTTATGCCCAAATAAATCTGTTAGTCTTTAAGGTGCCACCAGACTCCTTGTTGTTAAAGGGGATATGATAGCGGTCTATAATATCACAAATGGTGTGAAGAAAGTAAATACAGAAGTGTGATTTACCCTTACACATAATACAAGAAGCAGAGGTCACCTGATGAAATTAATAGGGAACAGGTTTAAAACTAATATAAATAGTCCTTCACACAACTCACAGTCAACCAGTAGAACTCATTGCCTGGAGCGTTGTGAAGGCCAAAGTATAACTGGATTCAAAGAAGAATTATATTAGTTCATGGAGAATACATCCATTGATGGCTATTAGGCAAAATGAGCAGGGATGCAACCCCATGCTCTGGGTGTCCCTAAAACTCCAACAGCCAGAAGCTGGCACTGGACAACAAAATTACCCAGTTCTGTTCATTCCCTCTGAAGCAACTAGCACTGGCCACTGTCAGACACAGCATACTGGGCTAGATGGACCATTGGTCTGACTCACTGTGGCCGTTCTTATGTTCTTAAGAAACAACAACAATAAACAACATGGGATAGCACCCCAAAGCCCCACTGAGGATGGAGGTCCTATTGTCCTTATTTCCCTTTTTATAGATGGGCACTATATTTGCCCTTTTCCAGTCCTGAGGAATCTCTCCTGTCTTCCATGACTTTTCAAAAAGCATTACTAATGGCTCCGAAATCTCCTCAGTCAGCTCCTTGAGTATTCTAGGATGCATTTCATCAGGCCCTGGTGACTTGAAGACATCTAATTTGTCCAAGTAATTTTTAACTTGTTCTTTCCCTATTTTAGCCTCTTCTGATCCTACCTCATTTTCACTGGCATTCACTATGTTAGATGTCCAATCACCACCAACCTTCTTGGTGAAAACCGAAACAAGCAAGTCATTAAGCACCTCTGCCATTTCCACATTTTCTGTTATTATTCCCCCCCCCCCATTGAGTAATGGGCCTACCCTGTCCTTGGTCTTCCTCTTGCTTCTAATGTATTTGTAGAATGTTACCCTTTATATCTCTAGCTAGTTTGATCTCATTTTGTGCCTTGGCCTTTCTAATTTTGTCCCTACATACTTGTGTTATTTGTTTATATTCATCCTTTGTAATTTGACCTAGTTTCCACATTTTGTAGGACTCTTTTTTGATTTTTAGATCATTGAAGATCTCCTGGTTAAGCCAGGATGGTCTCTCGCCATACTTCCTATTTTCCTACGCAGAGGGATAGTTTGCTCTTGTGCCCTTAATAACGTCTCTTTGAAAAACTGCCAACTGTCTTCTATTGTTTTTCCCCTTAGACTTGCTTCCCATGGGATCTTACCTACCAACTCCCTGAGTTTGCTAAAGTCTGCCTTCTTGAAATCCATTGTCTTTATTTTGCTGTTCTCCCTCCTACCCTTCCTTAGAATCATGAACTCTGTCATTTCATGATCACTTTCACCCAAGCTGCCTTCCACCTTCCAATTCTCAACCGGTTCTCCCTATTTGTCAAAATCAAACCTAGAACAGCCTCTCCCTGGGTAGCTGTCTCCACCTTCTGAAATAAAAAAAATGTCTCCAATACATTCCAAAAATGTGTTGGATAATCTGTGCCCTGCTGTGTTATTTTCCTAACAGATGTCTGGGTAGTTAAAGTCCCCCATCATCACCAAGTCCTGTGCTTTGGATGATTTTGTTAGGTGTTTAAAAAAAAGCCTCATCTACCTCTTCTTCCTGGTTAGGCGGCTGTAGTAGACCCATACCATGACATCACCCTTGTTTTTTACCCCTTTTATCCTTACCCAGAGACTTTCAACAAATCTGTCTCCTATTTCCATCTCAGTCTCAGTCCAAGTGTATACATTTTTAATATATAAGGCAACACCGCCTCCCTTTTTTCTCTGCTGGTCCTTCCTGAGCAAGTTGTACCCTTCTATGCCAACATGTTAATAGAAGGGTACAGGGTACATGGCAACATGTTACTTCAGGTAGGGCCAACAGCTACTAGTTTCTGTATGTTGGTGTGACATGGCATGCCAAGCCATATGCCATGCCTCTGCACAGTAAATAATGTTTGACGAAAGATGCATTTCAATGTAAGATGATATGACCAGGCTCACAATGATAAATAAACCTTCTACCCTCACACTATATAACCCTGATATCTCTCCAAGCTGGTACAGGTAGTGCAGGTTCTCAGTCTATTTAGCTAAAATCAGTGACAAGAATAAAACTTAAAAATCAGCTTTTTTTTTTTGGTTTAAGGACAGTTTCTCTGGTAACAATGTCCAAGGCAACTCTGCCCCTTTTTTCTGCTTTCACTGGGCCACATGGATAGGAATCATGAAGCATTCATCTACTGTAGACATTTACTTGCTTGGGTGACTGACAAATGTAAAAGAACTGTATCTGTTTCGGAACATTCCCCAGAATACTCCAAAGCTGTTTCAGATTCAATTCACAAATATCAGCTCCAGCCCTGCATCCTCTTTATACACACCCAAGTGACTCAAAATAGCTGGAGAAGTTAGAACCAGAGTAGTGGGCAATAGACATGTTTAGTATTGAAATGGCACCTACAACCAGTTGGTTTAACAGAACTGAGCATCACACTGAGTATCATTAGATGTTCAGGCTGGAGTGAGGTAATGATGCTCTGTACTTTCAGTGTACTGTTATTTCTAGCAACATATTCATAAGCATCCCAGAGAAAGGACGACACAACCTTTATTTTGATCAGGTTTAGCTCTTCTTAAAGTGACTACATACTTAGATGAGGAGCTTGGGAACTGGTTGCAGGCACTTGTTGCCAGTAACTGCAATACCACCAGCTGTAACAAACAGAAAAAAAAACTTCACTGAGGCAGTGCATAAGCCATAACCTACTGAAAAGAAAAGGATGCTGCAAAAGACCACAAGATACCTGGTCTGCAAATAAGTTTTTAAAGCAATCTTGGCTTTCAGAACTTCTGACATGATACACATTCCTAATAACCTTCTATGAGGTGAGAAGAAAAGGCAAACTGTCCGATCTTTTCTGTTAAAAAAAAAAAAAGTCTGGCACCATCAAAGTTACAAATTTTTGTATGACTTTATTTAATCTCCTGTCTGTACAGAAATACCAGACACGACATGGTTTGGAAACCATGACAACATTAGCTGTCTAAAGCTCACACAAGCTCAATCAAGCCATAATCAAGGATTTTCTTATGTGATTGTCCATTATCTCCCTCTCAGCCAGAGAAGTGCATTATAGGGGTAAAATGATCAGAGCAGCATCACCAGCATTAATTACATGCTAGACTACATCTGTTTTCCTTAAGCGGCTGTCAAAAAGAATTTTGAATAGCTCTAGGATATTCTGCAATGTTCTGTGCTGATCCTATGCAGGCTCTAAACCAAAAATAAAAAGTGTTCACACAAATGAGTTTCACTCTATTACTGAAAATGCATCCATTAATACATGAAGTTCTTTATATTCGGCACAAAAAAGATGTGTTCAGTTCTAAGATAAATACGTTACATGGAGAGAGTTATGTACATTTGATGACTAGAGGACATCTGAAGATAGAGCAGGAAATGACATGCATATTCTGCTGTGAAGAACAAGGCTTTGGACTACACAATTCCCATGCAGATTCATTAAGCTAAAGGCCTGAACACAGACAGCTGAGTAGAGGAAAACTTGGTTTCTCAAATTTTTTGTTTCACAAGATGGTCTGGGAAGAAGAGTCCTCTCTACAAATATCTGCATCCAACTAAATTTTTCTTAATTGATGTTATATTTATTGGCAATAAAATATTATAATCTGATCAAAAGTCAGACACAGTGAAGATATGGACCAAAATGTATACAAAATAAGGCAAGGCCTCACTGTACTGAATCTCCATGAGCAATTTTTTAAGTGAATACTTAATTGTATTTTCAACAGTATGAAAAGGAAGAATCTCTTTTATGAAGAATGATCAGCAGGGATTTGCTATTATACTTTGTGTAGCCCATAAAATGGCCGTAAAGGTTCAGCACAAGCAAAATTCTAAGGAATGTTTTAGTGGAGCTCACCAATAGCCAACCAAATGCTATGGCCTAGGAAAAGGATTAAAAATTATTGCTGGTTGAACATTTCCTGATGAAACTAAAGCAAACTTCTCAAACAATAACCAAGAAAGCTGTATAGATGCAAGTCTGATTCTACCCCAGGCATCTTAACTGTTTTACTCAGCCCTGCTCGTTAAGGAAAGCTGGATGTTGTGCCCAGTGTGCAGGGCAGGGAGGTTCTGTAAGGAGAACCGCCTGATGCCAACCTTTGGGGGGAAAACCCACCAAGCTTTCAAAGCAACTTAAAATGCAGACTGAATGGTAAATTGGGATCATCCACACTGGGTGGCCCAGTAATATAGCAGTACAGAGCTCTTAACTAATGGCTGTGAAACATAATGCCAATGATGAAGATAACAGCGTAGCATGTCCTGAATGAGGGCTACCTGCCTTCTTTCTTTGGAACCAGGTATCTAATCTCCCTAATGTCTGCATAATACACCAAAAGTGCATGCTAGGGCAGCAGTTCTCAACCAGGGGTCCGGGGCTCCCTGGGGAACTACGAGCAGGTTTCAGGGGGTCCGCCAAGCAGGGTCAGTGTTAGACTCGCTAGGGCCCAGGGCAGAATGCCGAACCCTCGTGATGAGGGGCTGAAGCCCAGAGCCCCGAGCCCTGTCACCTGGAGCTGAAGCCGAAGACTGAGCAACTTAGCTTTGCCGCCCCTCCCCCCCTCCCCCGTGGTGTGGGGCACCGGGCAATTGCCTGCTTGCTACCCCCTAATGCCGGCCCTGGATTTTATATGCGGAAAAACAGTTCTTGTGGCACAGCTGGGCCGTGGAGTTTTTATGGGGGGCCTCAGAAAGAAAAAAGTAGAGAACCCCTGTGCTAGGGGATATGTCTACACTGCAAAAAGGTTAATTTGGGTTAAAATACCAGTGAAGCAACTTGGCTTTTAACTCCAGTTAGCAGCTCAAGTTAAAGCCTACAGGAAAGCCTGGGGTTGAACTTGAGCCGCTATCCCAAGTTAAAAGCTAAATTGCAGTGTCTTCCCTGCTATTTTAAGATGAGTTAGCTAACCCAATTCATACCACCCCTTTAAAGGTATCTCTACACTGCACTGAGAGTGAGCCTCCAAGCTCAGGTAGACAGACTCATGCTAGCAGGACTCAATCTAGTGCAGTAAAAATAGCTGTGTGGACATTGTGGCTCTATCAGAGACTCAAATTAGCCACCCAAACTCAAGCCCACCCTCTGCTAGTGTGAGTCTGTCTTCAGGCTGGGAGACTCACTCCCAACTGCAGTATAGACATGCCCTAGAAGAGAAGAATTAAAAAGAGGTGGTAGATCTCAGCCAAGGAAATACAGACTACCAAAGAGCAAGTGCTCCATGACAAAATTATATGGATTAATTATGCCCATTTAGGAGACTACAGCACTGGAGTGCTCAGATAAAAATGACATATTGTTTCCTTGTCTGTCTAGGCATGGAATTTGTTTGCATTGGCTGAGAAAGGTTCATAAATTTGAGGACTTGCAAACTAGGCAAAAGCAGGCCAGTCTCACAGCACACAAGACCAGGTGCCAAGAAAAGGGACCCAAAATGAAATATTAGCATCAACATGTTCTCTTGACATGAAAAAGTGAGTCTTTTACAAGATTTACTGTGTACAGCATCTGTGCATTACACCTTTATCCACAGATTCTGGGGCATGCAGGCACCATTGGAGGGATGATGCTGGAGAGGGAAGGAGGGGTACTGCACGCAGCTATGATGTCCTGAGCTAGGTAATTCAAAACTGCAGTATTTAATCAGGGACTAGAACATTCCAGATGCTATAATGGAACCAAAGGACTAGTGCTCACCTAACACAATCTGTACTTGGAATGCATGAGGAGCTAATACCAGTGGGAATCGAAAGCTAATATGATGCTACGCAACTTTATTTTGGCTATATATGAACCTAAAGCTCTAGATAGGTGCCTCTTGTTACTAATGTAAGAATTCCACAAAGACAAATCAAACAGATAAATAACAATATCCTGCTGCTTCTGCTTGTAAACTGTGATAGCCCCAGTAATGGTTGTTCACTTTTGCAGATAAGCGCACATACATGGTCTAGACCAGTGGTCTCCAAACTGTTTTGATCGCGCACCCCTATCAGTAAAAAAATGTTGAGCACGCACTCCCTGCTGCGCCGAAGGGGAAAAAAAACAACTCTCCTGCTGCACACCCCCAAGGATCCTCTTGCACACCCCACTTTGGAGACCACTGGTCTAGACAAGAGAGGAGGAATGGTCAAAGCACAAGCCCAGGACTTGAGAGACCTGGGTTCAGAGCCCTGTTTTGCCACAGACTTTTTATGGGACTTTGGACAAGTCACTTAGTCTCTCTGGTGCCTCAATTCCTCATCAGTAAAATGGGAATAGCAGCACTTCCCTGCCTGTCAGGGGTGTTGTGGATAAATATATTGAAGATTGTGAGGCACTCTGGCACTGTGTTATGGGGCCATGTAAGATGGACGTGCACATACAAGGAATAGAATTTGCAAAAATATTTTATAATAAAACAGAGTAAAGATCTGTCCAACATGCAGGACTTCTAGGAACACAATATCCAGTATGACTACACACCAATATTCAAATAGCTTGAGTGAGGGAAAGAAAAATGGAACAAACAATACCATGTCATATATCTAACCAATAACCGAGCAAACATTGTAATCCAATAAATATGAACAACAAATAAATTTGATAAATTTGTGACTTGCTCATGGATATTTTATGAGTAAAAAAAGTACTTAAATTTGTCAAATATGTTTGCTCCACTATAATTATCACCACGGGCAGGCAGGGACACCAATATCTTAGAAACAGGTGGATGATTTCTGAGCTTTTTCACAAATCCCTCTTTAAAGAACACATCATCAGGAGAAAGGCTTCTTGTAGAACAAGTGCAATCAGGCATTCTGTTACTCAGACCATATCCACTGCTTTGGGCCTCTCTTGTTTCTCTGGGGCTATGATACAAGATTTTGTTTTTGTTCAACTTGTACACTCAGGAACTCTGTCATTTCTGTTCCTTACAGTCTGTGCTATGCTCTCTCAAGGGAGCAAATAATTTAAAACAAGTTTATGTTGTTTTTCATATTGTTGCATAGCACTAAGGGAAGTATCACGGTATTCAATGGACACTGTAGTTACTCTCTCACACACCCACGTTTTTCTGTAACATGGTGAAATATCTTTCAGGGTCTTTCAACATATTATAGGTGTCGCACAGACTGGGGTGGTGTGCTGGGCACACATGTGTCTCTGGGGAACATAGCATGCCAGGGGGAGATAAGGATACATGTCAGGCTGTTCTCCCACAGAGCACAGCAGGCGTTGCCACTGTAGGACAATTCTTAGATTGGTATGGTAGGGAGAGAATGGGCCACCAGCAGCTTCCCCACCATGTCCCCAAAGGAGCTGGCCACCAGCAACCCAAATAGCCCCTAGAACAGGGCCTGGCATTGTCTGACTCCTTGTGCACACATTCTCTCTCTCTCCCCCTAGTGAAAGATTATATAGAGGTGCATTCCAGTAAAGTCTTTACTGGCCTTGAGAAGCAGCACATCCTAGTGGTTAAAGTACAGGGCTGGAAGCCACTTCTAATCCTAGTTCTGCCAATTTATGTGTGAAATCTGGGCAAATCACTTCCCCTTGCTTGCCTCAGCTACCTCATCTATTCAATGTGGTTAAAATAAATTGACTATGTATCCCAGTTTTACTGGGACAGTTCTGTTTTTCATATGACGTCCCCATCTCCCAGGAACTTCTTCCAGGACACCTGAAATGTCCCATTTTTCCCATTTCATCAAACCATTTTTTAAAATTACAAAATGTTTGTTCAAGACATATTACTGAAAGAATATGCTCTGATTACAAGAGCAAATGGTCTAGTGGAATAAGCATTCAGTGTGATGAACACAGGTTGGATTGAAAACAAATGTTGAAATAGGTGCAGAAACTGTCAATGCTGTTCTTCTACTCGAAGTGTACAAACAACACTCATTCAGTGTTTCACGACAACCTCGTTCAGAAGATTACGTTCCTGGAAAAAAATCCTACACTTCAAAGAATATGCCTCGAAGTGATCCTAATAAGTGTCACAATAAAGGTGTACCAGTTTTTTATTTTGAATATATGGTCAACTTTGGTTAAAAACACTGTCCTACCTCACACGGGTGCATGATGATTAATTAGTGAACGTCTGTATAGTGCTTTGAAAATATAAAGTGTTACATAAATGCCGAGAGTTGTATTTCACTCTGATCTGTTTGTGAAAAGGCCCCAAAATACTTTCTCATTGTCTATTTCAAACTCTCTCTGAGGCAATTCATAGCATGTCTTGTCAATTTCTTAAAGGCCTTGTCAGGGCTTCAAAACTGACAGAAAACTCCCCAAGTTAGACCAAGCATTCCTAAACCTGATTAGAAAGAGGCAATTTCAGACATCTCTGAGAATGCAGTGACATACTGCAGAGCTATAGCTAGAATTTCTCTGACTAGTCAAGAAGCATCAGGGCATTTGCTTCAGGATTTATCCTGGGCATAAACTCTGTATAACTTGGGAGTAAAATAGAACATGGGATAAGCTTGTCTCTCTTGGAGTTGGTCCAAAAAAACCCCAACAAACATCACCTCACCCACCTTACGTTTCTAATATCCTGGGACCAACACAGCTACAACAATTCATACATGGTCTCAGTGAAGACATTTGTCACTGTGAGCTGCTTCTTACTAGTTGGTTGATTAACTAAGCAACAGAGAGTCCTATGGCACCTTTAAGACTAACAGATGTATTGGAGCATAAGCTTTCGTGGGTGAATACCCACTTCGTCAGACGCATGCGTGCGCATTCACCCACGAAAGCTTATGCTCCAATACATCTGTTAGTCTTAAAGGTGCCATAGGACTCTGTTGCTTTTTACAGATCCAGACTAACACGGCTACCCCTCCGATACTTGATTAACTAAATCACTTATAACCTATCATTCATCTGCCAAAGTACTCTCATTCACATTGCTAAATGATCATTGCTAATCACGCTCATTTCCACATTATGTTTAACAAGTGCAAATACAGTACAACCTCACTTATCTGAATGTCATGGGAGACTCTGAATAAGTTTGTCCAACAGAATTGTGGAGCACTCAGGCTGCACTGTAGCTAATATTTTCTTCAACTGGTTGATTTTGTGCTGGAAGCTTGTAGCTTCCAGCGTTTCACTGAGGGGAAGTAAAAATCTCTTTAGTTCACACTTTCACAACACTTCACAATGCACTGATGTGTTTCATGACACTTACATAAGAATTATCTACCCACAGGTGAGATTACAGTACCTGCTAACCCAAAATCAGAGTTATTTTTATGCAGTGAAAGGCATGTAATCTTGTTGAGTTCTCTTACAGCACTGTGCATCAGATCACATAAGTTATTACATTAAACAAGTTGGCTCAATTCTTCCCTTAGATGTGCTGGAACCTGCTGCCAAGGGCTAAGGGCTGTTTGTTAGTACCTCAGACTTATAATTTTATAAATCTCAGTGCTTTAGCAAATTTCAAACCAGAATACAACACAAAACTTCTAGGAGCGCCAAATGGCTCACAGATTTGTCAAGATTGTATCTAGTCCATCCACATGAAACTTGTCTAAATAACTGTACCAACACAAGTAATGAAGCAATAATTGTTGGGTTTTTTCCCTTCCTTGGAAGAATACAGAAGTAAATGTTTAATGACTAAGTAAACTCAGAGGCCACAAGTTAAATCATTTATTGACTCATATGCTGTCGATGGCTATTTCTAAATGTGATCTCCAGTATAATAAATAATTATTACTTAGTGAATATTTCACAATGAATAATTTATTTGACAAATTGTGCCCTTTTTCCTATTAATGCATTGGTCACAAAATCCTCAAGTATTAATTATTCATTTTTTGTGAATTTCTTCACTGAGTACTTACTTGGTCTGCAGACTATTTTAACTGAATATAATATAATAACTGAATATACAATTGATGTTTTGTTAGAGGTTAAAAGAACAGAACCACCAAAGTTGGTGGTTCGCTTAACATTAGTAAAACGGTGCCACATAAAATCATGAAAGGGCCTTCTTTCTGGTCTTTAGAGGCCTGACCCAACATCCACTGAAGTCAATTAGAGTGTTTCCATTCTCATCAACAGGCACTCGTTCAGGCCCTAGATTTGCACATAGTTCTGATATGTATCTATCCCCATTTCCAACAGATGCTGCCACAGGTCAGACCATGTGTCAGAGGCCCTTTGAATTAACCAGAAGTGACTGACAAAGGAAGAAGTCCTTCAGTGCTGTGCTTGTACAGTCACGATGGCAGATCAATATTCAGATACTGATCCCACCAGAGTCTCCTTCATTCAGGAACAGAAGATGGACAAATCCCCCAGTTCAGAAAGTAAGTTTAGCAAATCGTCTGGGCTATCAGAGGAGACTATTCAATGTGTTTGCAGACTGGCACTTGCAGCTGATCTAAAAATCAAACTAGAAAAAAACCAAAGAGAATCTGCTGGAAATTATTTAAAAAAATCTGTCCTGGGGGTTTCTTCATTAAGTCAAAGGAACCCTGAACACCTTTTCCATTCAAACGCTGCTGCCAGAGAGGGCCATTCACAGCTTGGTGTCATGCTACATAGTAAATGAACATGCTGCCTTCCTCAGAATTAACTGGCTTAATCATTTTTCTGAGGACAGTTACTGAAAAACACTATGTTAATCACTCCCAGGAAGGAGACTGTGAACAGGGTAGGGTCTGCAGGCTTCCAACTGCTCAGTAACCATTTCTACGACTCAGGGAATTGTGGTTCAACACCTTTCCACTGCGAATTTATTTACCAAACAAGAATTTCATCTCATGCTGAAGTTACTACAGATTCAATTTTCCAAAGTGAAAGCCTGGGCATGCAGCAAGCTGAGGGAAACAAAATACAGGGAGCAAAGTTATATTAGGATCCCATCAAATCCCTCCTGCATGGGTCAGTGCTGTCTCCAAGGCTTTGTCCAATATGGGGTAAATGTCTCATGCAATGGAAAGTTTCCACCATTTCCTCTCCTGGTACCTCATTCAGATCTTCTTTTGATTCCCTGAATCCCTTTCCCTTTAATCAGAAGCCCTTGGTTCACTCAGTTTTACTGATCAGTAGCAAATCTGCCAACATGCTTCCTGTTCAACATTAGCAATTTTCAACACATCCATTCCAGGAGTGATTACCTCTGGTTGAGGTCTTGGCGCATGGATGACATGTAAGGTAAAGTTTGGTGTAAGGTAGTTCAGGGCAGTCCCAGAGACATTTCTGCCAACTGTATTTGCTGTGCTGCCTTCCCAGCACCCTCTTGTGAGTGTGAGCAGTTAACATGGGGAGTAGCTGGCAGTAATTGCTGTTGACATTGTTTGGAGCCTTGCCTCACTGCCGGGGACAAATCTTTCATTCATGAAGAAGAGCTTGTTAGGCCAGCTCTGGACTCCAAACCCACTTAATTAAATTCTAAGAAGTTGCTTAGCTCTGGTGGGAAATTTGCACACAAAGGCCCGGTGCCTGGCTCTTTCCTCCACCATTGTGCGTCTCAAACAGTTTTACAACAAAACAGCGTCCCCCCCACACACACTTTCCTCTTTGCTGCTGCAAAGGCAGTGGCGACCCTCATTAAAAGACCAGTTTGTTATGAAATGTTTTCCCAATGATTCACTAACAGGGCTTTTTCTCCTGAGCAATCAAGGGCATGTAAGTGCTGGGTAAGGGCTCTCCAAGGGCTGATTGCTGAAAGAATTTCAAAAGTAAAGTGTAAACAGGTACATGAAAAAAGGCTCTTTTGAGCGATTATATAAACATTCCAAATGCTATTTGAAAACTTCCACAGTGAAACTGTCAAGTCTGGCTGTTCTGTTGAATTACATTCACACAACCTCTTCTGCTTCTTCCTGCCAAACCCAGGCTCGGGTCGGACACTCTGGATAGACATAGGCATTTGGGGAAACACACTTTTGAGAGGGTATATTGCAGTAGTCTGTTATAAAGGGAACTTTTTATATTTAGCAGCTGCAGGTGTAACCATGGTATCCATGTTACATTCCAGATGGCACATGCTATTTTGGGGAGTGGGCGTGAGGAAGGGGGTACAGATCATATGTGGTGTTGTGTGTCTGTTTGGCTTTTGGCCTATGGCATAATTTTACATTCTCTGAAATGGCTTTTAGTTTTACTGATTTGTTTCTATTTCATATCTGTTTCTATTGTAAGCTCCATGGGACAGTGGCCAGGGCTCTGTATGCTGTACAGAGCAGAGCAAACTATCCATAATCAATAATGAATAATAATAATTAAATTTCAAACAACAGCATGTGGAATACATTGTTAATACTTAATCACTACCAATGTTCATTGTTTCCTCACTGTGGGTAACATTTTAGTTTGCATGAACAACAACAAACTGCTTCAATACTGGCACATCATTGCTGAATAATTATATTATTATATGGTAAATAATGTTTTAAGAGGAACTTCCTAATTCTCTAGGTCAGAGAATCCCCATTGCTACTGAGCAACTTACCCAGTGTGTAAAACACAATAAATTAACAAAAACAATATATCTATATCTTGTGTGAGGCAAAGTTTGTGATTTCATAAGCTGTGTGAATCCTACAAAGCAGTAAAATCAAAAGAAAATATCAATAATTACCATGAAACATCTAGTAGTCAAACAACAATACATCAAAAAATTGTCTTATAATTTAAACTAAGCTACATGTCAGGCCTGCTAATTATATTGTTTTTATCCTTTAGACTATAGATTTTTGGTCCTTTCTACAGGGAAAGGTGAGCAATCTTCAATTCTTTCTAATGCCCACTCAGTTCTCAGCATAGGATGATTTCATATCAGAGCAGTGAGAGGTAGTGGGTGTGGGTGGGTGGGTATGTGTGTGAAGAAATAGCCTGAGCACTAAAATATTTCAAAAGTCATCCATTTTCTTGACTTCTTTCATAACTCATGCCCCTATCCGGCAATGAGCTCTGCCCACATGAACCCGTCTGCCTGCATGGTGACCTGTTGACTTCCATGTGGCACAGTACAGGTGCCGGGGCCTGTCTGCAGACCCAGACCTTCTCACAAGACAATTCTAAGCAAGTGATTCTCAAATGATAAATTCAGGGAGAGTAGTAACTATCAAGTCCTCTTTCCTCACCACTCTTCCCTCTCCTTGGTAAGACTTGTCAGCATGAAACAGAAAATAGGTACAATACTGGAAAAGTGGCAAGGAAGTTTACTCATTGTTCGGATTTATATAAATGAGACCTACTGATCAAACCATCTGAGATCCCCACACCTGCAGATATTTCTCTCACCATACTGAGGTTATGTTACAAAAGAACTTTAAAAAAGGAAGACAGGCACTTCTGTTGGTTTGTGCCTGGATTTATGTAAATATATTTAAATGTACACAAATCTGCAATCTATTTTTTTGTAAAAGGTTGTGGCAAGTATGAAATGCATAGAACAGTATTAACTGTTTACATTTCAATTTACAGTTCTATTTTAAAATCATTGACATTGGATTGAATATTTTATCTGTGCAAACTGACACAGATAAATTGTTATGGTTTTTACAGACAATGGGCCTGATTCTCTATTCCGTTGTACCAGTGTGACGCTGGCGAGGTCCACAGAGTTTCACCAGCAAAAAAAACTAAACGCATAACTCAGTGAAGAAATACGACCAATGATTCTCTGTTTCTCCATTAACCATGATGAAAATCTTTATAGTTATTAAAAATATCTGCCAATTACTGCTAGAACTAAAAAAGGGGGAGGGAGGAGCGATGTGTTACGGAAGAACTACATTGTTTTCATACAAATTTAGAAGAATGATGAGTCTCAGAGAAAACAAATTCCCCATGGAGCATGAAGGACTATCATGGTCTTTGGCACTTGACTCTGACTGGGCCACACCAAAAGTTAAATGGGGATTTCAGGCTGGAACAGGTACATCTATAATGAGAGAGACATATTTCTTCGTAATGCAGCATAGTATTGTTCTGTCAGTTGCTGTTTGATCTCTCTCCTGTGATATGTATTCTAAAAGGGTTTTTTTTTTAATTGCTTTTACAAAATGATATAATTAATCATTTGGGTTATTTAAACAATTCTAACATGGTGAGTAACTGTATGTAGACAGGAGGGGCCAGAAATATTGATTTCAAATGCACCATAAAACATGAATGCCCACATACTTGAGCATTCAAATCCCCACACTTGCAAGTTCAGAAATTGGGACTGTGAGCTAAATCCAGTTTGAGGCATGCAATTGGTATCTGTGTGCACAATTATCTGTTTGGGTTTTTCCAACTGTATTTATCATTCCCAATAAAAATGTGGTTGAAAGGGTTAAATTTTCCTGGCAAACTTCTATCTAAAAATCAAAACATCAAATGGGAGAGTGAGGGGGTATGTGGGGAAAGAAGTGGCAAAGGATGTTCCAGAAGAGTCAGAAGTAAGGGAAAGCAGTTCCTGAGAAAGAAAGCAGCTGAAACTAAGATGTTTTATAGGTGCCTTCAGCCAGAGATATCTGTATGCAACTAAGTGATCTTACCTGAGCAATTCGGGTGAGCTCAATGGATAAAACAAGATGTTTGGTCAATGTGAAGAGACAAGCCCTCTCTAAGCCCCAGTTTCGGATGAGTGTGAAGATACTTATGATGAAGGAAAAGAATAACCTTTTTGAACAACCCCTCTGTCTCTTACTTTCTAGTTGTTTATGAACATCAGCGAAGCATCTGCAACACATTATTTAATTTTCAACTTCCTTGAAAGCTAACTCGAGGCAAAACCAGGACATGTACCAAATCCTGAACTGACTGGCGAATGGAAAAAAAAATATCTTAATTGAGAAACCATGGGTTGTTTTTTGATACAAATATTTGTCAGTATTCCTGCTGAAAGGTTTATAAATCTCTCCCCATTACAAATATCAATGTCCCTGATGCAATCTTGGGTATGACAAACGTTGACATGGATCAGCGTTGAAAGAGATGACACACAAAATATGTGGCGATTCCCACTTATCTTCTTGGAAAGCACATTGCTGCTCAGACAATAGCCTCCCCCCCAAATAAAATAAACAGGTAGTTTCACAAAGCAGATATGTGGCTGCTTCGCATATTATATAAAACTCAAAGCCAAGAACCTTCCACATTAACATGCCTATACATATTACTTCCAAGCAGGCACTGTTTGCAATTTACAGTATGTAAATACAGGGAAGAGCTAGAAATTAAAAATGTATGTGCCATGATGTGTAATGGCCCTTCTGCAAGGACCCTCCCTGTCCAGTAGATTCTGGTCTGAACTTGCATCCTTGGCTGCTTAAGGAAATAACATTGCCTTCAATTTTATACGATTTGAGCCATTTCATTTACACAACAGGCACCTCTTCCTTCCATTCTGCAAAGTAATTGTTTACTTAAGGGGGAAAATGAAAAATCTTCTCTTTCAAACCATGTAAACCAAACAAAGACCCTATCGAAAATGATGACATTGGAGAAGACAAATTTTGATCTCATTGCCTGTACTCTAGTTCCCTAAATATATTTTTGCATGAAATCTCACCACTTGTAACACTGATCGTATCTAAGCTTTGTTAGAATCAAGCATCCATAACTACACCACACTCCTCAAGCACTACAAATACTCCTCACTGGTTAGGACTGCATAGAAACGGCCTTTGTACATGAAATTATGAAACCAGGCAGGGCCACAGCAACATAGTCATCTTATTGCTACCTAGTCTTTTACAATACTAAGAACTGGGAACATCCAAATCCCATTGAAGTCCACGGGAGTCTTTCCAATGACTTCAATGGATTTTGGATGAGGTCCTAAGACAATACACACACACACACACACACAAAGTATCTGTTGTATTCTGATCACTGGAAGAAGCATTAGTCACTTTACTTACTGGCTGTAAGCAGAAGGCTGTAATGCAAAGAGAGCAACTCTTGAACAAAAGTTTCCTGCCCAGGGATTAACAACATTTAAAAGTGAAGGTTTCTAACAAATGTTTATATAATGCAAGCAAAGTATCTTTTAATTAGGCCAGGTCTACACTACCGCGGTAGTTCGACAGTTGGCAATCGAAGTTCCGGGTTCGATTTATCGCGTCTGGTCTGGACGCGATAAATCGATCCCGGAAGTGCTCGCCGTCGACTGCGGTACTCCAGCTCGGCGAGAGGAGTACCGCGGAGTCGACGGGGAGCCTGCCTGCCGCGTGTGGACCACGTCTGAACCGCGGTAAGTTCGAACTAAGGTATGTCGACTTCAGCTTCGTTATTCACGTAGCTGAAGTTGCGTACCTTAGTTCGAATTTGGGGGTTAGTGTAGACCAGGCCTTAGACACATGGATAAGTGAGCATTTTAACCAGTAGCTGTTTTTTAACTTTATGAATGTAATATAGTTACTTTCAATTCTGATAATTACAAAGTTCTTTTTTTTTTTTTAAGCAAACACACATTTTAAGATATCATCCAAAGCTAAGACAGGAACTTTGCGCTCCACACATTTATCCTCTGCCCAGAGGATTCTGAACAAAAGGAGCTGACACACATTTATACTAATCATACTTATTTAGGTTTGTGGACTAGAATAACAATTTACATAAAAATTGGAAGGTAAAATGACAGAACGCTGAGAAAGCAGGACAATTGGTTTTCAAAAAGCTTTCATGAAAACTTGACCTTATGGCCTTGACAATAGTCTTTCCACCAAGCGGAAAGGTTAAGTGGTCTTCCTTACTCAAGTGGCTCCCTTCTGAATGGTGGTGTATATTGTTTGATGCAGGAAATAAATATGGCTTTTAAAAGTGGTCCATGGCAAACATGCATTCACTTGAGGCTGAAGAGAGTCTTTGTAGGTTCTAATGGGAAGGTGATGTATAGGATGCAGTCTCACAGACAGAAACATTTAACCCTTGCATGCAACACCCTGTCTAGCACCACCTGATAACTCCTTTGTGTGCTGTTAAGCCACTCGCTCTCTCCCTGGCTCAGTCTGACCAGCTGACTGAGTCCTTTCCATAGGAAGCCTAACCCTACCCCTACCCTACCCCTTACCCTACCCCTACCTCTAACCCTACCCCTACCCTAACCCTTACCCTAACCCCTACCTCTAACCCTACCCTAACCCTAACCCTACCCTAACCCCTACCCTAACCCTTATCCTACCCCTACCCTAACCCTGCATTTACAGTCCAGATGTACTGGATCTTAGAGGCAGCACTCAGGACTCTCTTCTGTGATGTTCAGGATCATCCCACCACTCTGTTCAGCTAGCTGCAAAGTAACCTACAATCCAGGTGTTCCTCTGGTCAGAGTAGTGCCACACAATTGTATAATATAGAATTTAGGACCAAATTTGAATAAGACTTAATTGGGGCACTAGTGTCAGAACTAAGCCTCTATCTGGGAATTTGGGGCTTACATACCATAGTTAAAGTCATAAGACATTTTTTGTCATACCTTAGCGCACTGGTGCCTGAACGTTTCTTGGTGCGCCCCCCTTTTCCAGTAATGGAATCTGTCCGCACACCCCACCTTCATTACTGCACAACCAAGACTTCCTCAGCAGAAGAGCTTGGGCTAAAGGTGGAGCTGGGGGCAGAACTGAGGATGGGGGAGGAGCTGGGGCTTCGGTCAAGGTCAGAGCTGGCCAGGGGATGTAGAGGGAATGAGGGTAGAGCTAGGCTGGGGTCAGAGCAGGGCTGGGTGGCGCTCCCTCCCCGCCCCCTGTGGGGGCTGGCTCGGGACCTGCCACGCATCCCCCCAAACATTCCTCCACACCTCCTCCCACCCTGAGGGGGGCATGCCCCACAGTTTGGGGACCCCTGCCTTAGTGATAATGTGTGTTTCATACTCACCAAGTCAACTCCTCTAAGAAATTAACTGGATGTGAGTTTTAACACTGGTCCCACTCATCTATCTTGCAAGGTTGCCATCACCTTTTACATTACTGCCATTCCACAGCCACTGTAATTTGTCTATTTAGCTAACCTGTGTGTGTTCTGGGAGGAGTGCACTTCACACTGATTTGATTAAACTTTCACATAAGGTGAGTTTTATGCTCCGGAGGCCCTCAAGCCTCAATACAGATGTTGTGCAATTATGTTTCTAACTACTAGTTTCTAAATATTGTATTGACAATATACCAATTTAATTGCTTCTTAAATCATATAGTATTAATAGTGTAGCTAAAGCAGTACTGTATAATCTGAGTTTTTAATTGAAGGCAAATGTTAATGCCCTGGGAAATAATCAATCTTAATTCTATTTTATAAACTAATTTTTATGTTTGGCTGTCAGTACCTCAATTCTTAGGAAGCTAGAATTGGACATAAGAATTGCACAGCTCTGGAATATTGTATCTCTAATAAGAATCTGTCTTGAATTCCATTTGAACATATCTCGAGCAATCAAACTAGAAATCTAACTAAAAGTACAAAAAATAAAATAACCCAATATGTCTAAGTGATGAACTACTATGAAACTGTTCATGTATTTTACAGTATACATTTGCTTTTTAATCCAATCACAGGGCAGTACTGATACAGTGAGCGACTGTCACTCACCTGATCCATTAGGTAGAATGATTCACATCACATCAGTCAGCTGGTATAATAAACAAAAGTGAATGCACAGAATGTTGTCACGGGAGAAAGGTGTCCCATTTTGGGGGGGAAATCTTTGACTTTGCTGAGGCATTAATCTAGCAGCAGGAAACCATTATCCCTATGACAATGTTCCCTTCAATTGACATTATCTCTTATTATCTGCATAAGAATGAATTTGTCAGGTATTATGAGGCGGGATTAGCAACAATAAGTCTGTAGTTCTGCAGAAGTGCAGTATTCAAATTTTGAATGCAGGAATGACTCAGTATTTAGATATATTAAATTATTACAGGGATCTTCCCAAGTCTTTTGGGGGGCACAATAACACCTGCTATGACTAACTGAACAGGGCATGCGGCCACATTACATTTATGCTGTTAACCCCTGAGATGGTGCATTAGCCTCCCAAATAACCCCATATCATATTGTTCCTTCCCCTCTCCTACTCATTTTTATTGTGTCATCTCCTCCTGTTATTCTCATCTTAATTTTTTATTTTAAAATCTTTGGTGCAGGAAATCTTGCTTTATAATGCGATTGGAATAACAGAGACTTGGTGGGATAACTCACATGACTGGAGTACTGTCATGGATGGATATAAACTATTCAGGAAGGACAGGCAGGGCAGAAAAGGTGGGGGAGTTGCGTTGTATGTAAGAGAGGAGTATGACTGCTCAGAGCTCCGGTATGAAAATGCAGAAAAACCTGAGAGTCTCTGGATAAAGTTGAGAAGTGTGAGCAACAAGGCTGATGTCGTGGTCGGAGTCTGCTATAGACCACCAGACCAGGGGGATGAGGTGGACGAGGCTTTCTTCCGGCAACTAACAGAAGTTGCTAGATCGCAGGCCCTGGTTCTCATGGGAGACTTTAATCACCCTGATATCTGCTGGGAGAGCAATACAGCGGTGCACAGAAAATCCAGGAAGTTTTTGGAAAGTGTAGGGGACAATTTCCTGGTGCAAGTGCTGGAGGAACCAACTAGGGGAAGAGCTTTTCTTGACCTGCTGCTCACAAACAGGGAAGAATTAGTAGGGGAAGCAAAAGTGGATGGGCTAGCTCCCAGACTGCTGGACTGGGCAGCACAGTATGGGGAGGAGGTGACCAGCCCTCCGTGGAGAAAGAAGTGGTTCGGGACTATTTAGAAAAACTGGATGAGCACAAATCCATGGGGCCGGATGCGCTGCATCCGAGGGTGCTAAAGGAGTTGGCGGATGTGATTGCGGAGCCATTGGCCATCATCTTTGAAAACTCATGGCGATCGGGGGAGGTCCTGGATGACTGGAAAAAGACTAATGTAGTGCCCATCTTTAAAAAAGGGAAGAAGGAGGATCCAGGGAACTACAGGCCAGTCAGCCTCACCTCAGTCCCTGGAAAAATCATGGAGCAGGTCCTCAAGGAATCAATTATGAAACACTTAGAGGAGAGGAAAGTGATCAGGAACAGTCAGCATGGATTCACCAAGGGGAAGTCATGCCTGACTAACCTAATTGCCTTCTATGATGAGATAACTGGCTCTGTGGATGAGGGGAAAGCAGTGGATGTGTTATTCCTTGACTTTAGCAAAGCTTTTGATACGGTCTCCCACAGTATTCTTGCCGCCAAGTTAAAGAAGTATCGGCTGGATGAATGGACTGTAGGGTGGATA
Organism: Emys orbicularis; assembly: GCF_028017835.1. Classification (NCBI taxonomy): domain Eukaryota; kingdom Metazoa; phylum Chordata; order Testudines; family Emydidae; genus Emys; species Emys orbicularis. The sequence goes on along the minus strand of NC_088705.1, from coordinate 778,825 downwards.
GAAAGCTGGCTAGATCGTCGGGCTCAACGGGTAGTGATCAATGGCTCCATGTCTAGTTGGCAGCCGGTTTCAAGCGGAGTGCCCCAAGGGTCGGTCCTGGGGCCAGTTTTGTTCAATATCTTCATTAATGATCTGGAGAATGGCATGGACTGCACTCTCAGCAAGTTTGCAGATGACACTAAACTGGGAGGCATGGTAGATACGCTGGAGGGTAGGGATCAGATACAGAGGGACCTAGACAAATTAGAGGATTGGGCCAAAAAAACCTGATGAGGTTCAACAAGGACAAGTGCAGAGTCCTGCACTTCGGACGGAAGAATCCTATGCACTGCTACAGACTAGGGACCGAATGGCTAGGTAGCAGTTCTGCAGAAAAGGACCTAGGGGTCACAGTGGACGAGAAGCTGGATATGAGTCAACAGTGTGCTCTTGTTGCCAAGAAGGCTAATGGCATTTTGGGCTGTATAAGTAGGGGCATTGCCAGCAGATCGAGGAACGTGATCGTTCCCCTTTATTCGACATTGGTGAGGCCTCATCTGGAGTACTGTGTCCAGTTTTGGGCCCCACACTACAAGAAGGATGTGGAAATATTGGAAAGAGTCCAGCGGAGGGCAACAAAAATGATTAGGGGTCTGGAGCACATGACTTATGAGGAGAGACCGAGGGAACTGGGATTGTTTAGTCTCCAGAAGAGAAGAATGAGGGGGAATTTGATAGCTGCTTTCAACTACCTGAGGGGGGGTTCCAAGGAGGATGGAGCTCGGCTGTTCTCAGTGGTGGCAGATGACAGAACAAGGAGCAATGGTCTCAAGTTGCAGTGGGGGAGGTCTAGGTTGGATATTAGGAAACACTATTTCACTAGGAGGGTGGTGAAGCACTGGAATGCTTTACCTAGGGAGGTGGTGGAATCTCCTTCCTTGGAGGTTTTTAAGGCCCGGCTTGACAAAGCCCTGGCTGGGATGATTTAATTGGGAATTGGTCCTGCTTTGAGCAGGGGGTTGGACTAGATGACCTCCTGAGGTCCCTTCCAACCCTGATATTCTATGATTCTATAAGGTCCTATGCACTTCTGTAGCACTGTGTACATAATATACAATAGCAGTATAAAGGTGTCAATTATCAGGGGGTAGCCGTGTTAGTCTGTATCTACAAAAACAACAAGGAGTCTGGTGGCACCTTAAAGACTAACATTTATTTGGGCATAAGCTTTCGTGGGTAAAAACCTCACTTCTTCAGATGCATAGAGTGAAAGTTACAGATGCAGGCATTATATACTGACACATGGAGAGAGGGGAGTTACTTCACAAGTGGAGAACCAGTGTTGACAGGGCTAATTCAATCAGGGTGGATGTAGTCCACTCCCAATAATAGATGAGGAGGTGTCAATTCCAGGAGAGGAAAAGCTGCTTCTGTAATGAGCCAGCCACTCCCAGTCCCTATTCAAGACCAGATTAATGGTGTTAAATTTGAAAATGAATTTTAGTTCTGCTGTTTCTCTTTGAAGTCTGTTTCTGAAGTTTTGTTGTTCAATGATAGTGACTTTTAAATCTGTAATAGAATGACCAGGGAGATTGAAGTGTTCACTTACTGGCTTTTGTATGTTACCATTCCTGATGTCCGATTTGTGTTTATTTATTCTTTTGCAGAGGGACTGTCCGGTTTGGCCAATGTACATGGCAGAGGGGCATTGCTGGCACATGATGGCATATATAACATTAGTAGATGTGCAGGTGAATGAGCCCTTGATGGTGTGGCTGATGTGGTTGGGTCCTCTGATGGTGTTGCCAGAGTAGATATGGGGACAGAGTAGGCAACGAGGCTTGCTACAGGGATTGGTTCCTGGGTTGGTGTTTCTGTGGTGTGGTGTGTAGTTGCTGGTGAGTATTTGCTTCAGGTTGGGGGGTTGTCTGTAAGCGAGGACTGGCCTGCCTCCCAAGGTCTGTGAGAGTGAGGGATCATTTTCCAGGATAGGTTGTAGATCGTGGATAATGCGCTGGAGAGGTTTTAGCTGGAGGCTGTATGTGATGGCCAGTGGTGTTCTGTTATTGTCCTTGTTGGGCCAGTCCTGTAGTAGGTGATTTCTGGGTACCCGTCTTGCTCTGTCAATCTGTTTCCTCACTTCCCCAGGTGGGTATTGTAGTTTTAAGAATGCTTGATAAAGATCTTGTAGGTGTTTGTCTCTGTCTGAGGGGTTGGAGCAAATTCGGTTGTATCTCAGGGCTTGGCTGTAGACAGTGGATCGTGTGATGTGTCTTGGATGGAAGCTGGAGGCATGTAGGTACGTATAGCGGTCAGTAGGTTTCCGGTACAGGGTGGTGTTTATGTGACCATCACTTATTTGCACTGTAGTGTCCAGGAAGTGGATCTCTTGTGTGGACTGGTCCAGGCTGAGGTTGATGGTGGGGTGGAAATTGTTGAAGTCCAGGTGGAATTCTTCAAGGGCCTCCTTTCCGTGGGTCCATATGATGAAGATGTCATCAATGTAGCGCAAGTAGAGGAGGGGCACTAGGGGACGAGAGCTGAGGAAGCGTTGTTCTAAGTCAGCCATAAAAATGTTGGCATACTGTGGGGCCATGCGGGTACCCATAGCAGTGCCACTGACTTGAAGGTATAAGTTGTCCCCAAATCTGAAGTGGTTGTGGGTGAGGACAAAGTCACAAAGCTCAGCCACCAGGCGTGCTGTGGCCTCATCAGGGATACTGTTCCTGACAGCTTGTAGTCCATCCTCATGTGGAATATTGGTGTAAAGTGCTTCTTCATCCATGGTGGCCAGCAGGGCCGGCTCCAGGCACCAGCTGAGCAAGCTGGTGCTTGGGGCGGCAGATTGTTCGAGGCGGCATTCTGCCCAATCCTAGGGCGGCACGGCCGGTTTTTTTTGTTTTGTTTTTTTGTTCCGCTCCGGCCGCCCTGTAGGGGGCGGCGGCGCGGAGAACCAGAGCGCCCTGCAGGGCAGTCCTCTTCCTTCCCTCCCCGCCGACCGGAACGGAGCCCTCGCGGCAGGCAGCGGCACAGCAGGAGGGGCCGCGTGGCAGCGCCCCTGCTGTAGCCCTGGCCGCCCCCTTCTCTCTCTCTCCCGCCTGCTCCCTCCCGCTTCCCCCCCTCCCAGCCGGTCCCCCTGCACCCACGCTCCGGCCGCGCCGCAGGTTTCTTTTGGGTTTTTTTTGCTTGGGGCGGCCAAAAAGCCAGAGCCGGCCCTGGTGGCCAGGATGGTGTTTTCAGGAAGAACACCAATGCATTGTAGTTTCCTCAGGAAGTCGGTGGTGTCTCGAAGATAGCTGGGAGTGCTGGTAGCGTAGGGTCTGAGGAGAGAGTCCAAATAGCCAGATAATCCTGCTGTAAGAGTGCCAATGCCTGAGATGATGGGGTGTCCAGGGTTTCCGGGTTTATGGATCTTGGGTAGCAGATAGAATACCCCTGGTCGGGGTTCTGGTTCTCCACTTGCGAAGTAACTCCTTTCTCTCCATGTGTCAGTATATAATGCCTGCATCTGTAACTTTCACTCTATGCATCTGAAGAAGTGAGGTTTTTACCCTCGAAAGCTTATGCCCAAATAAATCTGTTAGTCTTTAAGGTGCCACCAGACTCCTTGTTGTTTTAGTATAAAGGTGCTCAATCAGCAGCGTACATGGTAAAGTATCACTTTTTAGCGCAAAATTTTTGTTCAGCCATTTTACCACATAGTATCCAAAACACACACAATCCACTGACATCATTAATAAATAAAAATGATTTCCTTGTCAATGGTATATAAGCAAAATCATCCAAAGTGATCAGATGATTCATTCTACATATTAAAGGGAATTCAGTTTCTAGATTGATTTCAAATCTCAAAGTCAGTGAAGAAGCAGCATAATTTATTATTTCTAATTAGTCGTGTCAGCTGTTATCAGTGCAAGGGCCTGGCAACAAATAATACACCCTGTTGTATCGCAATGAAGTTTATCATGCATCATACTAGCTAGTTTAAGACATTTTGTAAGGATGGGTAACACGCAGCATCATGAATTGAAACCAAAGATACATCGTAAACACTCACTCACTGAGGACTTAGAACTAGACTTTGGGCAACAAGAATAATTGTACCAAATTGTCAACACTCGATTAATACCATGAAACTCAGAAAAACATCAGAGGCTCTCTCCCATCTCTTCCTCGTAATTATTCCTGGGCCAAAATTTGGATCTCAAGACAAGATCTGTCCCACTGTGTTCATGGAGTCTAACAGATACTAAGTACATAGACAGCCAAGACTCTCTGCAGGCAGGGGTCCCAATCCAGCCCATGCTCTCAAAAGCCACAGTCCAACTCTCCTCTGAATAGAGTGCTACCTAGGAGCCTAGAGAAAAACCCTGGAAATTAGCCTCTCCACAGGTAACAGTGCTTGGGAATTGGCCAGTTTCCTAAGGGGTTAATATTTCTGATGATTCAGCCAACATGTCCTATCATAACAAATCCCTCTCACACCAGGAGGTCAATCCAAGAAGCCAGTTTGAAACAGACACATCATTAAGGCAAACAACTACAGCAGACAGTTCTTAGAAAAGATGCCCACATTTCCTAAATCCTGTAGCTCAAAAATAGGGGAGATCATGGTTTAAATCAACGGTTCCCAAACGTCAGTGGTTTACACACCAATTTCTTTAAAAACTGATGGTTGAAGTACCATATGCAAATTTCTCTCTCTCTTTTCACACATTTATTTTAGGCTGTAATAGGCTTAAGCAAAGTATTTCCAAACTTGATAGTAAAATAAATGCCTAAGGAAGCCTGAAGGGTTTGATTATGACATCCTTTTTAAATATCTCAGGTTTTTAGAGAGTGAGTCAAAAAGAAACAACAATGCAGCCATCATTATTATTTACGCATTTTGTGTTGCTTAACTTGCGCGGAATAATTACATATTTTTTGGTATGCATCTGAGCTACATTATTCACTGGCTTTTTTTTAAGTTCAAAAGTTCCTTCTAATTCTTATCTGGATGATTGTTGAACATGACCTGAAGTTCACTTTGCTTCCCTTCTTACACAATGTAAATCAAGCAGAATACAAAATGTTGTAAGTAGCTCTAGGGGAAAATTTAAAAAATGCTGTTAATGAGAAGGGGGGTGTAAAGCAGCGGGGGGCTCAGGTGCTGGGGGTGTGCATGCGTAAAAGGGCAGGTGGGCTCAGGTGAGGGTGAGAGAGAGAGAGAGAGAGAGAGAGAGAGAGAGAGAGAGAGTGTGTGTGAGTGAGACAGACAGACAAAGACAGGCACGCCAGGGGGCTCAGATGAGGAGGCGGCAGTAAGAGGCCAGGGGGACTCAGGTTGAGATGCGGAGGTTGAGACATGAGGGCACAGAGTGGCTCGGGTGGGGAGCCTCAGGTGGGTAAGAGGTGGGGGTTCAGATAATGGTGGGGAGATAAGAAGCCAGAGAGGTTTGGGGGTATAAAAGGCCAGGGGGCCTCGGAAGGACAGGGGGTGGTGTAAGAGACTGTGGATTCAGGAGGGCATAGGGGGGACTTAAGTGGGAGGATCAGGGGAGGGTGTAAGAAGCCAGGAGGCTCAGGGGTGGGTAAGAGACATGGGGAGCTCAGGTAGGGGTGAGGGGTTAAGAGAGATGGGAGGCTCATGGGGGTTCAGGTAGGTCAGAGGCCAGGAGGCTCAAGTGAGGGGGGTGAGGGTGGGGAGACAAGAAGCCTGGGGCAGTTTGGGGGAAGATGTAAGAAACCGGGGGACTCATGGGACATGGGTGGGTATAAGAGGCCAGGGGCATTGGAGGCAGAGTGGGGAGTCTTGGCTGCCAGTACAGTTGTTAAGAACATAAAAACAGCCATATTGGGTCAGACCAAAGGTCCATCTAGCCCAGTATCCTGTCTTCCAAAAGTGGCCAATGCCAGATGCCCCAGAGGGAATGAACAGAACAGGGAATCTATCTAGTGATCCATCCCCTGTCACCCATTCCCAGCTTCTGGCAAACAGAGCTATGGAGACCATCCCTGCCCATCCTGGCTAATAGCCATTGATGGGCCTATCCTCCATGAACTTATCTGGTTCTTTTTTGAACCCTGTTATAGTGTTGGCCTTCACAACATCCTCTGGCAAAGAGTTACACAGACTGATTGTGCGTTGTATGAAGAAATACTTCCTTTTGTGTTTTAAACCTGCTGCCCATTACTTCCATTTGGTGACCCCTAGTTCTTGTGTTACGAGAAGGAGTAAATAACACTTCCTTATTTATTTTCTCCACAGTGGTCATGATTTTATAGACTTCAATCATATCCCCTCTTAGTTGTCTCTTTTCCAAGCTGAAAAGTCCCAGTCTTATTAATCTCTCCTCATACAAAGCTGTTCCATTTCCCTAATCATTTTTGTTGCCCTTTTCTGAACCTTTTCCAATTCCAATATATCTTTTTTGAGATGGGGCGACCACATCTGCACATTATCAGGCCATCAGGCAGCTTCAGCTCCCAGAGGCTTCTGGATCCCCAGCAACTCTGGCCCCTGGATGCCCGCAGTGCTGGGCACACTACATCCAACTGCTGCCAGCCATCTGCTCTGCGACTGATTATCCAGGCAGCTGTCTTTAGTCCTTAGCCAGGCTTTTATCCACTGGACCTGACCAACCATCCCCACCCCCAACTTCTCTGTGAAGACAAGAGGGAATTAATCCCATGCGCCCCCTGCCTCCAGCTTGGCAGGGACCAGACTGCAGCCTTTATTGGGAAAGGAGTGCAGAGGGAGCGCCTTGCTCTGCAGCCCTTTGATCTTGGGGCTCCCTGGGACTGCAGGTTTTGAAGCCGCTCTGAGCTCCTCTTCAGATGAGAGGAGCCCTGGAGGGGTAATATGGAACTTCTCAAGGTCATCTCAGTAGCTTGGGCTGTGCTGCTCAGCACAAGCTGAAGGCTAGGCCTAGCAGAAAGCCATTCAGCTGTGCACCACATGAGAGTGCAATATCCACTGCCAAGCCACAGCGTACAACAAACAGCTAAATAAAACTACTGTGCTGGCATGACTGGCAAGTGTTATTCACCAAAGCAGCCAGGAGAGTGCAGTTTACTTCTCAAGCATTTTCAGGCATGCTGCAATGCATGCAATGACTGTTCATTTGAAATGGAAAGAATGTTTTCATTTTTAAGGGTTCTTGTTAGAAGTGGTACGCCAAGCTCACGTGCCAGTTTGAGAACCGCTGACTTAAACAACTGTAACACTGATTTTTAAAAATGCTAGATAGTAAGAGCCCTATTACTTGCTAGTAGTTGCTGATACATTTTCTATAGGAAGAACATACAAAACAAACACAATTTGATGCATTTCCCTGCCACAGTAGCATGCTGCACCATACTAGTTCACATTCCTGACAAACATTTTTTTCTAATAGCTGAGCCACCTTCTTTCTTATGTCTGAGAAACAATATCTCAAAATTACCATTTTCCATGATTGGTCACTACAGCCAATCTGAATATAGTGTCCACCACGAAGTAGTCTCACTGTTGATAATTTTATCCTTCAACACTCATACACATGCATACGTATGATCCGAACCATTTTATACTGCAACATGTTAGAGGAAATGGATGTAAATATGATTTATGTGATTCAGTCATTTTTCCCTTTTCCCCTGTAGAATTGAATCCATCAAAATGGAGTAATGGTCTCACCCTTCCTTGATTTTTAATGAAACTAATTATTTTGCTGAGCACTCCCTCCTCTGTCTGTTCTTTTATTCTTGCATGAGTTAGAATACATTACTATTTTGATTTGTTTTCATTATTATTAGCTTTTAGCAATGGAATAGAGTTAAAATTATTATAGTTTGTAACATGCCTTTTGTACTTATAATTCAAGTACTTTTGAGTAGGAGCTGAGAGCATTAATTTGTCAATCAGTCCTACTTTATCTCTAGTCCTACTTTAAATAGACTAAACACAAGAAATGAACACTATATATTTCCCTGAGGTAAAATAACTTGTAAATAATCAGATGTGTTAGGATTTACTGAAATTAAGTGTAATTCCAAGGCATATTGCACAAATAATAGTATATTACAAAATCAGGGAGGTCTGGACATAAAAACCTCCCTTCAGCCTAGATAACAACATGAAAATGTATTTCTTGTTGTAAGACGAATTTTGAATTCACAGATCAGAGTCAAGAGGTGAAATTGACTATTGTAAAATATTTTTCAACATTAAACTAAAATCTCTGGGAATACAGTGGTCGGCTTGCATCTGTAGTTCCTTTGGAGAATGTGCTCTTTTCTCTTTCTTATACTTTGTTTAGTTTATGGATGATCATCCGATGCCATGTCTGTTTTTTGCTTAATTATTCATAAAAAGAATTATTTTATTGTTTTACAGAAAGCTGCATTCCCACTGTTGATTAATGCCAGAATAAGGCCTGAGTGACGTGCTCACTCGAACTTGCTCCCAGGCTCTTTATATGGAGAAACATTGGGTTACCCTTAGGCCTGGTCCACACTAACCCCCCACTTCGAACTAAGATACGCAACTTCAGCTACGTTATTCACGTAGCTGAAGTCGAACTATCTTAGTTCGAACTTACCGCGGGTCCAGACGCTGCAGGCAGGCTCCCCCGTCGACTCCGCGTACTCCTCTCGCGGAGCAGGAGTACTGGCGTCGACGGCGAGCACTTCCGGGATCGATCCCAGAAGATCGATTGTTTACCGCCGGACCCGGAGGTAAGTATAGACGTACCCTTACATCTCTCTCTGGGTTCTGAGTAGTGAAACCTCCCCCTTCCTACAGGGACCACGCAGGGGGTGCAGCTCACCACTCTAGAGAGCAGAGAAACACTGAGATCCACTAAGTAACTCTAACGCATCACAGCCACTCAGAGATATGGCAATGAGTCCCAATCTAAGGGCCTACGTAAATTGGATATACATGATGAACATGGAAGTGAAAGCTCAGGACCATTGGGTGTTCCAGCCAAGCATGAGCTGCATGGCTAAATAAAGAACCCGTCTCGCACAAAAGTAAATGCTCCATCAGCATAAACAGCACATCTGTGTGGATGAGTCCTGCCCACTCTGTCTGAAAAGCACAGTTTACTTTGCAGATGGGCCGAGTTTTTGCTAAACTGAAGATAACAAGCCATGTCAACATGTCACATCTATGGATGTGTCATGCCAACAATGGTTTACATGAATCAAATGCCAGGTTACGTGGGGGAGGGGCAGGGTCGTTGTCTTTGCATTTGCCTATAACCTGCCATGTACACCTATGACTCTATAAATTATAAACAATAAACATTTAATATGTGGTAGAAAGCATGGGCAGAGACCAAGAAAACACAGACTCATGCATTCCTGTTACAATGATTTAAAAGTCTTTAGAGTTAACTTACCTTGTTTTGCTCCCTGTGCAGTTTGAAAATCTCATATTCCTACTTATTGTAGTTCCCTATTAAAAACTGCTTCATAGCTGCTTGCGGCACAGAGGATTATTTTAAACCAAATATAATCTTTATCTTGAATTATTTTTTTAAATTGGCCGGTTAGTTATTTTAAGCAAACATTGTTGCTTTTGAAAAAACACATTGCTAAAGAATATATACAGCTTTTGAGTATGGCCCTTAACAATATGATAATTTATTTAAAACAGATACAGTCCTGAAAGTGACCCACTTAAAATTATTAAAGAGATACAGTGTTTATTTTTGCTGTCCATAAAACAGGCAATGGCTTATGAATATGCAAACTGATCTGGTGTAATTAGCATGATTGGCTCCTACTGCAATACAGTCTTATGTGTTTAGAGGAGTTAGCTGCAGCAACTAATGAGGTCATATTAATATGGTTGTGAAGAAAGCATCAGCTGTCAGGACAACTGACAAAAATGTCTATAATAATTCTCCTTTTTCCATAAAGTAAGTTTAAAAGTGGGAATAGATACAACAAGTTTCCTTGATTAGCTAGGAAGTCACAGGAAAGTGGAGTCAATCACAGCTGCTAAATGTGGGGAGATTAATAGGAAAGAAATAAAAACACTTGTCCATTTATGGTAACGATACATGTGATATTTAATTATCTAAAAGTCTTCAACAAGTGTTAGAAAACTGAAACTCTGCCAGCAACCAGGTTAGCATCAAAGCACTGGCCTTGGCCATCCTGCCTGAGCTATGTAGACCCTGCAGATAACCTGCAAACATCCTGCTCTACTGACCTAAAATATGTAAAATGTAACTGCATACTCATTTCATGCTGGTACCATCACTTAGACTAAACAGTCTTGGCCTCATTATGCAAAAACTAGTGATGAGAGTGCTGAATATTGAAATATTTAAAAAAAATTCTTTTTAACGTTTGAAAATCCACATCCCCTCCAGCCTTTGCAAAAAACATGCTTCCTGATAACAATGAAAGATATAAATATTGAAAACCAAACCAAAACTGAAAAATGAGGCTTTGATGGTAATCAAAGACGCAGCTGAGTTCACTGTAATGTCCAGTCAAGTGAAGAATTTGTCTTGGTGTGATATCATTGAGCTCATTTAAATTTCAGACACTAATCTAAAAACAATTCTGCAATTAGTACAAAATTTGGGACTGTTAATAATACTGCAACGTATTTGCTTAGTCCTCTGATTGCAAAGCACTTACCATGAATTGTGGACACTTGGAAACATGGAAACATGATATAATGAAGCTTCTGGTTCCAAGCTGTGGACTGAAGAGTTGTCTATGTAAGGTGGGAGAAGCAAAGAACCTATTGATAAAGTTCTTGAAATTACAAACTCAGATTTTAGAGGGAGCTGAGGGAGTTACAAAATGCATTACAACACTGGGTTCTGGATTGTGAATGGGTTTGCACCAACGCTTTGTTTAGGTAACGAGGAGACTGGGAAAAGATAAACTTCGGGCCAACTTGCTGTCTGTATAACAATTTCTAGGGCACGTATCACCATATTATTTTCTCATTTTACCAAAAAGTAATTAAGCTATAGTTGTCCTATCATTAGATAATTCTTGCTGTCCTCTCCTCAGCCACACATACCCTATTGCAAAGGGTGTTGTAGTTCTGAGTCCTTCAATTAGACAATAATTTCTTGTTCCTTAAAATCATTTATGTTAAATTATCAGCTCTAAAGTTGTACTTTAAATTCCCAGGGTGCCTTGCTTTTTCCACCTTACCTACATCCCTCTTCCAGCTGATCACCATGAAACAGGGCATCAGTTGCCCCCCCATACAATGCTGGGGTCAATATGGGGTCGATCCAAAAAAATAAAATAAAGGCAGCCTATGCAACAGTCTTTGAAATCCACACATCAGGTCCTCTGAGCCCAGGGTGCAGTGAAGAGACGGGTGGCTGTATGGCTGGCTCAACAGGAGGAAATAAGTATGCTGTGGGCTTGGGGAATCTGCTGTGCATGAGGACCAACTGCTTGGCACAGCGCAGCTCCGACACGGACACATCTGAGCTTACACTAACAACAGCAGAGAGGGCTTCTGTTAGTCTTGTCCCAGGAGAACACAATCAACTGGAAAGGCATCAGAAAAGAGCAACACAAATGATCCAGAGCGTCTGGAGATGGATTCATGAGTAACACTGCGGGGACTAAATATGTTTAGCTTGCCCAAGTCTCCATTCAGGAGAACCTGACGGGTGCGCACACCAGGAGGGAGAAAACTTATTTCGAGAGCTCTGAAAGGTCAAGATGAGGAGTGAGTGAAATTAAAAAAATAAAACTGTATGTAAGGAAAATAGTCATATTTGCCAGATGTGTTGACAGCAGAACAGCCTCTGGCTGTGAAATTTCATATTCAGAATTATCCCCAACTCTACCTCATGAGACACTGACAACTTCTCATGAGACTGAGGACTTCAGAGGTGATTAGACATAAAGCCTTTCATATTCTGTGGGACATATCACCAGTAACAAGCATGGGTTTTCTCTTTGTCCATTTACTGCTAATCTCACTGTAGATTCCTTTGAACAATATTCTGCTGAAATCTAAAACCAAACAAATGGGTGGTAGGTATTTCCAGATTAGCTGACCAGTTGCAACATGTAATCAATCATTATTCATCTGGCCCAGATCCTACACACTATTTACACACACAAATTCCCTCTGACTTTCAGAGAGAGATTTGCCCACATCAGGACTTTATGATTTGGCCCTTGGTTAGATTCCTCAAGTAGCTCAAAAGTTGGGGGAAAGTCATCCTTAATTCACAGAATTTTATAATTCTATGAAAAGCATACAGAAAAAATTCAATGTCCCACACTTGGTTTATTCCCACACCCCAGATGCTGGCACCATCAGGAAATACCTACGGACTGTACACGCATTTCATGCACTGTTCCCAGAGAGATGATCTAGGCCATGGTATGCATTAACCCTGACTCCATACTACTCACACATAAAAAATTTCCACACTGATTCCAACTCTGAGTGACTTTGAAACATGACCTGTTAAATGCAACTTCTGAACATCTGCCTTTAAGAGTGTCATAATTTGGTGCCAAAGAACCTCATCTCCACTCATATTCCTGCGGTGTAATAGTGACACCCAGTGACCATTCACAAGCTAACCCCCTCTGAACACCCAAAAGAAAACAATCCCTTCCGTTCTATGTAAAGGTAAGAGTCAGAATTAATTTGGCTATCAATTGCCCATTTGTTCAATATGGCTCCTTATAGCCAGAGCAGCTTGGAAAAGGCCCTGCCTGTTAAGCAAGCTCTGTTGTATTCTGTACATAAAACGCCTCATCTCTCAGAGCTCACAGCCTGCTCCCTCCCGCAGCGCCTCCTCTACCTTTTGTGCTGACTGAGCTGTCACGGCCTAACTGTAAATAATACACATGCAGAGCACATTTATTACACATCCCAAGAACAGTTAAATCACTTTGCATAAGTAATTTAAATCAGGCTAGATAAGTCAGACATTTTTAATAAAAAGTTTCAGGAACTACAATACAATATTCCAGATGATTCCAGGAATGGATACAGCATGTGTGCAGGATTTTTAGGTAGGGAGGGGTTAGTGATTGCCTCAATTCTAGATTTGGTCCCTCTTTCACCCAACACAGAAGCATGATAGCAACACTCCTCTGCATTCCAGGGGTGCATTAGAACCAGGCTAACCAAGCATGTATCTATGAGGTGACAGGGCTTTTCTGTATCATATGGTAGCAACCTGCTGCCAGGGCCTAATCATCGCATTTAAATATCAGGGGGTGGAGAAAGGGGCCTCAACCTATTAATGGAAGGCTGAGCATCCCTTAGGTTTGCCAGGAGGCGGTCTATAGTTACACTATTCACCATCCCATTTCCAGTTTTGAATGAGTCAGAGTAATAACAGGATGGAATAGGTGAGATGCAGAACCAATTCCATTTTTGTACAGATGGCTCCTGATTAGGCAGATGTGATTTAATAGCACAAATCAGGGCCATTACATTATTTCATGTTTGAATTCAGCTGCCCATTGCTACAGTTTTGACATTAATTTAAATCAATGCTGTAAACAAACAGAATGAGGACGTTTGCTCGTTTATGTAATTTTGGACCCTTTTTTGATTTGGAAGGGTAGACAGGTGTCTCATTTAAGGGGACAGTGAGAGTTGGTGAAATACGTGGAAAAATAATATATGCAAAAAGGTACATTCCTTTTTTCTTGTGTGTAAATTATGCATCATAATTGTGATCAATGATTAATATTATTTCTGGTGTCTAGCACACACCATTTAAAATGCAAATATACACTCAGCTGAAGGAAGCTAAAGACAGCGAAAGCCTCTCTACCACCCACACTTTTGCTAAGAGTGATGAGAAGAAGCAGGAGATAAATCAAGATGCTAGCAAGGGCTGTATCTCTTTCTTTCTAATGTAACCCTTCTGCCAGGCGAAGCCAGCAGCAACCAGGGCGGGTTCAATATCTAGGGGTTTCTTTCCATCGATACAACACAGAACCGGCTCGAGCCCCCACCCAGTAACTTGGGAAAATTACACACCACCTCTGGGCACCTCTGCGAGGCAATACTTCCCCACTCGCAAGCACAGAATCTGAGTGTAGAAAAGAAACTTTTAATAAAAGGAGGGAAGTAACTCAGCCTTCATTTGGGAAACCACCGCAAACAGGGTTCATAAACATAAACCATGAGCAAAAGACCCACCCCCAAGTTGGTTGAGCAGTGTCCTTTTCCCCTCAGGTTCTTAAGTCCAGCAACCCAAAGGTCCCTTTAGCATGCCCATCCCTTCTCTGCACCCCACTCACAGTTGCTGTCCTTGGTCAGTGCAGACCCAGAATTTAAAGGTGCATCTGCAGAGTTTACCACCCACTGTGGATGGAGGTAAGGAGGCACGTTCCTCACTCCGCTGCTCGGGCACTCGTCCACCGCCCCTCTCCGCCAGCCGCCCTGCCGGCCGCTCGCTGCGCCTCTCGCTGCACCTCTCCACCGGCCGCTCGCTGCACCTCTCGCTGCGCCTCTCCGCCAGCCGCCCTGCTGGCCGCTCACTGCGCCTCTCCGCCAGCCGCCCTGCTGGCCGCTCACTGCGCCTCTCCATCTCACCAGCCACTCATTCACCAGCCGACTGTCAGTCACCTTCTGCTGCCACTTGCCTCTCTGCTGTGACCTCTGCACATCAGTCTCTTAGGCCTGGTCCACACTAACCCCCCCACTTCGGACTAAGGTACGCAAATTCAGCTACGTTAATAACGTAGCTGAATTCGAAGTACCTTAGTCCGAAGTTACCGCGGTCCAGACGCGGCAGGAAGGCTCCCCCGTCGATGGTGCGTACTCCGCTCGCTCAGAAAACCGATTGCTTACATCCGGACCCGGATGTAAGTGAAGACGTACCCTTAGTGATTTTCAGCTCTTTGTAGGCTGGGCAGTGTCCCACCTCACGTGATTCCAGCTCTGACTGAGCATTTAAAATAACAAAAGAGGCTCCTAATTAAGCCTATTTAGCCTTTTCTTTGAACAGTGGGGAGGAATAGATCAAACCAGTCTGGGGACTCCAAGGGAGAGTCCACACACCTTCTGACTGGGACATCTGTCCCCATCCCTCTTACTTTCACAGGGCTCTGGCATTCGAGCCCCTGGCTTAATGAGGTCCTTTCAGCTGAAGGTGAGCCCCTACATTTGGGACAGGTTAAGCACAGTCTTGCTTCCCTATATTACTACATAATTACAACATTTTGGTAACATCATTTCACTACCCCTGCATTCACTACTAAAGTGATTTGTACCCAACACCCACCAAAATTGATTACTTTGACACTGCTCTATCTGCTGAATATTTAAGCAGAGCAGGAGCATACTTCATTTACATAAACACACCCAAAGTCTCTCCCCCTCCCAGCTAGCTGTCAGGGGAGCATTCATTCAGACCCTGCTTACATTAAGAAGAATGAAAAAGTGAGCTGCTAATTCCAAACCAACATAAAACAGCATTCTCCTGTCTCAATAAATGAATTAAAACTATTTTTAGGAAAGGGAGCTGGAAGCAACCTCTTTTCCTTGCTTATCAAAGCTACATAAATATATAGAGAAGAGAAGACGGGAATGGAGTTTTATAATACTGTGTTTGTAAATCACACTAAAAATAATACGATTGGTGGGACGCCTGTCAGACTGAACTTTATGGAAGGGCATAACAAGTGGGGTCCTGCAGGGATCAGTTCTGGGTCCGGTTCTGTTCAATATCTTTATCATTGATTTACATAATGGCATAGAGAGTACACTTATAAAGTTTGCAGATGATACCAAGCTGGGAAGGGTTGCAAGTGTTTTGGAGTATACGATTAAAATTCAAAATGATCTGCACAACCTGGAGAAATGGTCTGAAGTAAATAGGATGAAATTCAATAAGGACAAATGCAAAGTACTCCACTTAGGAAGGAACCATCAGTTGCACACATACAAAATGGGAAATGACTGCCTAGGAAGGAGTACTTCAGAAAGGGATCTGGGGGGTCACAGTGGATCACAAGCTAAATATGAGTCAACAGTGTAACGCTGTTGCAAAAAAAGCAAACATCATTCTGGGATGTATTAGCAGGAGTGTTGTAAGCAAGACACAAGAAGTAATTCCTCTGCTCTACTCTCCATTGATAAGGCCTCAGCCAGAGTATATTGTCCAGTTCTAAGCACCACATTTCAGGAAGGATGTGGACAAATTGGAGAAAGTCTAAAGAAGAGCAACAAAAATGATTAAAGGTCTAGAAAACATGACCTATGAGGGAAGATTGGAAAAAAATTGGGTTTGTTTAGTCTGGAGAAGAGAAAACTGAGAGAGGACATGATAACAGTTTTCAAGTACATAAAAGATTGTTACAAGTTGGAGGGAGAAAAATTGTTCTTCCTAAACTCTGAGGATAGGAAAAGAAGCAATGGGCTTAAATTTCAGCAAGGGCAGTTTAGGTTGGACATTAGGAAAAACTTCCTATCAGGGTAGTTAAGCACTGGAATAAATTGCCTAGGGAAGTTGTGGAATCTGTATCACTGGAGATTTTTAAGAGCAGGTTAGGCAAATACCTGTCAGGGATGGTCCAGATCAGGGGTCGGCAATGTTCGGCACGCGGCTTGCCAGGGTAAGCACCCTGGCGGGCCGGGCCAGTTTTATTTACCTGCTGACGCGGCAGGTTCGGCCGATCGCGGCCCCCACTGGCCGCGGTTCACCGTCCCGGGCCAATGGGGGCGGCGAGAAGCCGTGGCCAGCACATCACTCGCCCGCACCGCTTCTCGCCGCCCCCATTGGCCCGGGACGGCGAACCACGGCCAGTGGGGGCCGCGATCGGCCGAACCTGCCGTGTCAGCAGGTAAATAAAACTGGCCCGGCCCTCCAGGGTGCTTACCCTGGTGAGCCACGTGCCGAATGTTGCCCCTGGTCCAGATAATACTTAGTCCTGCCATGAGTGCAGGGGACTGGACTGGATGACCTCCCAAGATTTCTTCGAGTCCTATGATTCTACTCCTCCTGAAACATCTTTTTCAAGAAGCCACATATTCCTTCCTTTTAGTCATGTGGGATGTCCAAGAATGAGATCCAGGGATACTGGCAAAGGAAAATGTATCAAAAACAGCCATCTTTTCTGAGCTTCCCAGAAAGCACTAATGAGTTCTCCACCACAAAAAAGGAGGAGACCAAGGAAGAAGAAAGCTATAGAGCTCCTGTTATGCTGTTTCAAGCAACCTGACCATCCTGCTTCCAGAAATCTCTCTCAGTCAAATTCTCTTGAGCAACAATTCCCTACACATGCTATTAAAACGTATTTTACTCTGCAGAACGTCTAGAGTGAATACATAATTTAATATTTTATAACATAATATAGACACCATAACAAAATATACTTTGTGAACTACAGTACCTACATGTCAAAGGGAGTACCTGTCTTGTAGCAACCCCTGCTGGCCAGCACGACTCTGCAGCAGCCCTGCTTCCATTTCCCCCTTCTAGAGGCTCCTTAAACTCCACAAAAGCTATTTTTGGTCCAATAATATCCCTTCTTCCAGGGTCTAATTTATTGGCATAAAACGCAAAACACTGCTTAGTCCTGGGGCTTCTGTTGTCCCCACTGAGTCAGCTCGCCCCAGCCTTCTTCAGCCCTCTGGCTTTCAGGCCTAAACCGTTCTCCCCAGCCAAGGGTCTTGCAGGAGACATGTATAATTCCTGCTCACAAGCAGCTCTTCTAAAATTTCTAGCACCACCTCCTTTGGCTGTCTCTCCTTGAGTGTTCCCTCTCTCTCTGTAGCTGCCCGTTGCTCTCATAGAGCAGTGGTTCTCAAGCAGGGTACATGTACCCGGGGGGGGGGGGGCCTACTCAGAGGTCTTCTAGGGGGTCCATCAACTCATCCAGATATTTTCCTAGTTTTATAACAGGTTACATAAAAAGCACTAGTGAAGTCAGTACAAACTAAAATTTCATACGACTTGTTTCTGGGGCAGGTCCAGGCCGTGTGCTGTGTCAGGGTCGGGTGCAGCCTCACCGCTGAATCTGTGTCGGGGGGGGGGTGGGGGGAAGAGCTGCAGTGTGATCTCCCACCTTCGTGCAACCGGTGACCTGTGCTCACCACTGCCATGTTGGACCCTCTGCATTTATTTATTGACAAATAAAACTTGCAGAATTTTACAGAATTGTAAAATATTGTGCACAGAATTGTAATACTGTGTGCAGAATTTTAAATTTTTTGGTGCAGGATGCCCTCAGGAGTAGCACATGTACATATGTATATGCCCGGCACAAATCCCTGATTATGGCCTCTAAGTGCTCGCCAAATACAAATAAAAAATAACCACCCTTATTTGTTATTGGGAACCAATCCTGATTCCTGCAAATGTTTCCATTATTCATAACTACTAGCCAGAGAATCTGGATGAACAACTTTCAGTCTATGTATTGTCTGCAATCTGTTCAGTTTCACCATTCCTCATTCTCCTTGTTGTTTTTGTGGATACAGACTAAGACGGTTACCCCTTGATACTTGACATTCCCCATTTGTCACTCAAGCTGTGTGATTGGTCACCTAAGTCACATGATAGCGTTGCACCCTTCTGACAGGATAACAAACAGCAAAAGGATGAATGGCGAGTGAGAAAGAATGCAGGGTGAATTGTAAAGACACTTGTGAATATGGAAATGTGGGCAAAGAACAGTCATTCCCCCACATTGTTCCCTCACCTTGGAATGCCCTTCCTGAGCTGGTCTGCAAAGCCAGTACACTCATTGCTTAAATCCTCCCAAGGACCCATGTCTTATGAGACGTACAAGAACCTAGCTGACAATGACAATGATCCTGCAATGATTTCTGTGTATGGGGCCCTCGCACAGAGCCCCACTGAACTCAACTCTAAACCTTATTTGCTTCATTACCTTATAAATGGCCTACTCATCCGGGCTAAGGAAAGCAACTTTAATGCTCAGAGGGAAGGACATGAAGGATTCTCAAACGAAGGGTAGGGTGTTGAGAGGAGGAGGAATTTGGTATTGTTTTGGGTGGATTTTTTTAGTTAAACCAGTATAGCTACTGAGACATGCACCAACATCCCTGATCACTTTGCATATAAGTCACATCCTTTCCCCTCATCCTTCAACTCTTTCTCATTTGCCTTTGTATTCCAGATTAGGGTAGAAATTATGTCTTCTTCTGCCTGGAAACACACAGCAAATTTGGGGTATCACTGCAATTTAAAAAAGTGGTCAAGGGGGAAAAATGTGTACAATCAATGCATTTTAGAGTGCATGTTATATTCTAACCAGCTGCTGCTAAGCCCTGCACTGTAAGTCAGTGACAATGCAGAGAAAGTGTTGTGAGCCACAGCGCATGCAAGAAAGTGGAAAAGTTTCCCATTCAGTAATACAGTCAGCAGATTCTGCACAGCTTGTTGGCCCATTCTCATGTCCCTCCCACGGACAGGAGAACCCAGACCAACAGAGGTGATGTTCTGTGCCAGGCTGGGACCCTCACTCTTCGCTCTTGCGTTAAAGTTATTCACATTGCTACTGTTTGCCCTGCTGGAGGAGTCTGCCCAGGACATGCTCTTGATCAGCACATGGCCCAGTTCTCTGGCCACACACCAAGCACTGTGTGGTCTTTGCCAGCTGGCTCCAGTTCCCCACCCAGACAGAGACTCTCCAGCCCTGGTACATATTGCTGAATGACCATTTTGTCAGCCATCAGCTTGTGGTATTTCAAATAGTTCCGTTAGTAACAATTACAATATGTCAAAAATAATCAGAATTTTGATGCTCTGGTTTGAATTTAAATTTTACAAGCCTCCATATGAATTGGCTGATTTGACAACGAGATACCCACCCATTCAGCCAGCTCCCAAATATCCTATAGCAGGACATGTGAAGCTTCTGTGAATTCCCAGTTCTGCAAGTATCTCCTCCATATTTTTAAACATTTGATAGTTAAACAGGAAGATGGTATTGGTGATGCGTCACTGCTCACTCACCTCTGACAGTTTCAGAGGAAAACCTGGAATTTTAACAATTTAGCCACTTTTCAATTATAACATTTGCAAAAACCTGCAAACCAAATCCAAGTCATGTCACTGGCTCCTTTGTGTGCCTCTAAAATAATGTCGAGGCCCACGGTCCTGCTGGGATCTGCACACAGATCTTTTCCCTCCCATGAGGAAAGGGAATCAACCACTTCCACGAGGCTGTTCTCCTCCCACTACTTCCATCAACTTAACATGAGCCGTCTGCATGGCTGGGGATTTACACAGGGGAACAGTAGGCAGGAGTGGGAGGGCCTGTGCTCGGGCATGGCTTGCCATCTCACTCATATCGTGTGTTTTCCAGAGATTTGCAGATTCCAATGCCAGAAGGGACCATTATGAGCATCTTGTCTGACCTTCTATATAACAGAGACCAGAGAATTTCCCCAAAGTAATTCCTAGAGCAGATCTTTTAGGAATAACATCCAATCTTGATTCAAAAATTATTCGTGACAGAGTCCACCACAACCATTGGGAAATTGTTCCAATGGTTAATTACTCTCACCATTAAAAATGTACGCCTTACTTCCAGTATGAATTTGCCTAGCTTCAACTTCCAGCCATTGGTCAAGTGTTATACTTTTCTCTGCTAGATTGAAGAGCCCAGTGTTAAACATTTGCTTCCTATGTAGATACTTATAGATATAGACTGTAATCAAGTCACTCCTGAACCTTCTCTTTGTTAAGCTAAATAGATGGAGCTCCTTGAGTCTAATACTAGAAGGCATGTTTTCTAATCCTTTAATCATTCTTGTGGCTCTTTTCTGAACCCTCTCCAGTTTATCAACCTTCTTGAATTGTGGGCACCAGAACTGGACACATGATTCTAGCAGCAATCACACAAGTGCCAAATATAGAGGTAAAAAACCACTGTACTCCTACCTGAGAGTCCCCTGTTTATGCATCCCAGGATTGCATTAGCTCTTATGAACACAGCATTACACTAGGAGCTCATGTTGATTATCCACTCTGACGCCCACATTTTTTCCAGAGTCCCTGCTTCCCAGGATTGAGTCCCCTCTCCTATACGTATAACCTACATTCTTTGTTCTAGATTATAAATTTACACTAAACTGTATTAAAATGCATATGGCTTTTGCCCAATTTACCAAGCAATCCAAATCACTCTGAATCAGAGATCTGTTCTCTTCATTATTCACCACTGCACCAATTTTTGTTTCATCTGCAAACTTTATCAGTGATGAGTGATTTTACGTTTTCTTCTAGGTCACTGATAAAAATGTTAAAAATATAGCGTCAAGAACTGATTCCTGCGGGATTCTGCCAGAAACACACTCATTTGAGGACAATTCCCCATTTACTATTACATTTTGAAATGTATCAGTTAGCCAGTTTTTAATCAATTTAATGTGTGGTATTATTAATTTTATATCATTCTAGTTTTTTTAATCAAAATGTTGTATGGTACCAATTCAAATGCCTTGTAGAAATTTAAGCAAATCCCACCTTTCTTAGGTGATCAATTTTATACAATTTTTGGGCAGTTCAAGCCAGTTTAGGCAGTTTCCACTTTCTGAATCAGTGTTATTTGGCATTGTAGACTGCAGAAGCCCTGAATTACCATTGCACATCTTTGCTGAAGATCACACCAGAGCTGCTCTCCTGACTTCTCACCCAGGAGCCAGATATGTCCACATTTGAGTTAACTGCACGTTGGCATACATCTGGCTCCAAATATTTGTGCAGAGCAAGATGAAACCTGATGCTGCTAAGTACCTGATCACGTCAACCTGCTCTCGCACTCAAACGGCTTGGAATACTTGAACAAGAAAATATGCAAATGCAGAAGTCACACACAGGAATTCATCAGTACGATTACACAAAATAAATAGGGCAGTCACCTTATTCAGTGTGAGATTTAGAGGAAAGATATTACATGCTAGTTAGAGACTGAGGCATACACACAGAAAGGGAGGGTGACTGAAGGTTGAAAATGCACCGGCTCTGGTTTGTCTTATTTACAGAAGGGAAAAGGATACCAAAAAAGCAGGCATTTAGAAGTGTGCCAAGCAATTAAATGAACTGTCCATGTGCTCAAACATGGAGGATCTCTGACTTACCCTAGCCAAATGATTATTCCAGTACTTGCATGAAAGATTTAGATGCCAATGGATACATCTGAAGTCTGCATGGCTGTATGAAAAATGTAAGTTTGTTATATTTGTGAAAAACATGTTTTCTGTAACCATTGTTGGGGGGGGAGGGGTAATCACCATCCTCTTTGCTCTTTTCATCATCATGGCATGGAACACTCAACATCCCATCAGATTATTCTTCTTACGCTTCCATTTTATGCAACAGCCAGAAGTGACACGGTACAATCATGGGGAGTCTGAAAAGAGCAAAGAGGATGGGCAAGGCCTGGGAGCTCTGCAGCAAAGTGGGCACAGAGTATGTGGTAAAGCCCCTGGATTCTGCAGCAGACTGGAAATTGTGCAGTGCAGCCTAAATTGTGCATTAGAAATGCAGAGGTATTTATCTCTCTCTAGACACACAGAGAGAGACTTTTAAGAGAAGGGGAGCATCTTACTTTGACAAGTTTTCCAAGAAAGGTAGAAATCAAAAAACAAACTAAAGAGGCTCAAATAAGGCCCAACTGAATTCAATACAGTAACACCTTGCACTTTCAATACACTGAATGACAGTGGCCACTTATGGTGGCAAAACACTAGAAGATGGGGGTGAAACCTCTAGTTTTTCTTTCATTTTTATGGCAAAACTGAAACACTCAGGGCAACTTCCAGACTGTGTGCATTGTGTTTCCATGGCTTATTATTTACATACTGTATTTTTTGTTTCCAAGTGCACTGTTTAAATTCATTTTCATAATGTGATATGGTTTCTCTTGAGAGAGAGAAGATGAAACAAACTCTGCCTACAGCTTCCAGAGAGGAGCAGCCAAACAAAATAATCTCTGCGAATTTCGTTTTCATTACTAAAATATTTTCATTTGCTGGCTTGATAGATTCCCCCCACCAAAACACTACCACTAATAAATGACCAAACAGAACAAGTAGAACCAGGAACCTACATAGCACATGGTCACAATATGAAAATTCTTGAGGAAGGATGAAGTATAATAAAGTTTACCTTCAAATGGAGTTGTCCACTTTGGAAACACACACTCAACTGTGATTAAGCTGAAATATAAAGTGTTGTCTCTGACTCACCCACATATTATAAAACGGAACCCTGGTCTCAAAAGCCATTTTTCAAGTGGGTTTTGGGTTCTCATCCTTCGCAACTAATTGAAAATTCACATTTTCTATTTATCACTAATTTAGCGATCACAGAATGAAGTGATGTCACAGAAGTTTTTCATCTAAATTTGTTGCATTTGATAATCTTCAGTATGTATGCAGACAAGTGCTTCTATGCAACATTTACACTGTGTTTCCCTGCCTTTTGCTTGGTTAGAAAGAGTCAATATGTTCAGAATAGAGCTCTGCACAACTGAGTTTTTGGTAATGAATTTGGGAATTTTCATACAATGTGACAAACAAATGGGTGAGACAGGATAGATCACTTGATGATTACGTGTTCTGTTCATTCCCTCTGAAGCACCTGGTATTGGCCACTGTCGGAAGACAGGATACTAGGCTAGATGGACCATTGGTCTAACCCAGTATGGTCGTTCTTATGTTCTTAAATAGAACAGGACATCTATCATAAATCTGCTGGTAATATGGTTGTATTATGAGCCAAAGAATGCCACATAGTATTTTGTGAAAGTATTAACATTCCAAAATTTTACATCATTTGTCATTCCAAAAACCCTCATAACATGAAATGAAATATTCTCTCCTCTCCATCTAGGTGTTTATCCCACATTCATCACCAAAGTGTCTGTTAACTCACTGAATTTAAAAGTAAAGCAGAGGTTACTAAAGATGATTTCTTCTTGTTGTTGGCTTTGATGTAGAATACAAAGCGGAGGGTAGGAAATGTTACACCAAGAAGTCACATTTCTGCTGCGCAGTGGGGAGTGTCGAGGTAGCACAGAGATTCCTATGCACTAACTAATGCAACAGGATGTGGAAATACACAATGACAGGAATGAGTTTCAGCGGTCATCAGCTATAGAGTCAGAATCCTTCAGAAGCTCTGGTTCAACAGTGGCACATGGTCAACTCTTGTTCCACTGAGAGATGGCCTGTGAGTGATTAATCACCCTTGCTCAGGCAAGCCAGTGGTAAGCAGAAGCCATTTCTCCCAGTGGAAAATAAAAAAACTTTCTAGATCCCACAATGGGTTACACTGTGTGAGAATGGAAGTGGTTTCATGTACCAGTTCTTACTATTGTGCTGGAATCAATGGCACAGCAGCCAACACTTTTAGGCTTGTATGCACAGGTTGAAGGTATCTGCAGACTTCTGTCAGATATCCTTTGTGGAATCCTCACTGAAGCAGAACCACAAATCCGTAGAATTGATGGCTGAGTATTTTTCAAGTCTGGATGCACTTAGCTGACTTGCGTAAATTGCCCTTTGATTGGTATGTTTCATCAGTTGTCTCTAATTGGTGCAAACAGGTAGTTTGAAGATTACAAGATTTATTCTACTATAGCAATGATTACTGTTTGCTAAAGATAGTGCTGATTTTTAGGTGTTTAAAATCTTGACAGTTACAATAACCATATGATTTATCACTGTGTTTTCAAGACTGCTTCAGACCTAGAGGATTTTAACGTAATCACTCATGATATTTGGGTGACCCAGACTACCCTGGACCTCAATTCTGAGCATTTCTGGAATAGTATTCTAATGAATACCTGGTTAGACAGGTAAAGAATAATTTAGCTTAAACAGGATTTATGATTAGTAATCCAAAAAAAGTCCATCTGGTTTTCTGGGAAGGAGAAAGCAACAGGCTCTTAAAATGGTTCCAGAGGAGGTGGAGATTTGCCTCTTGAGAAGCCTGGGTTCATGCAAGGAAAACCATGGAAACTCATGTGTTATTAGTGTTCTCACCTAAAAACAACAGATCCCCTCCCTTGTTAGCTGAATCTCCAAAATGACAGCACACCAGAGTTTCCCACTGAAAGTTCAAAGTAGCTCTGCATACTGATATTTTCTGAGAAAGAGTCAGTCTGAGCCATATAGAAATTAATAGGCAGCTACCAGCTACAGAACTGCCTCCAAACCTGCTTCTCCATTATCTGAGTGATCAATGACAAGAGATGGCAAGGGGGCTGGAACAATTTTTATAGTGGGGGTGCTGCTGATGGAAACCATGTACACCTCTACCCCGATATAAGGCGACCCGATATAACACAAATTCGGATATAACGCAGTAAAGCAGCGCTCCGGGGGGGTGGGGCTGCGCGCTCCGGCGGATCAAAGCAAGTTCGATATAACGCGGTTTCACCTATAACACGGTAAGATTTTTTGGCACCTGAGGACAGCATTATATCGGGGTAGAGGTGTATTTGGTGTTTGTTATTACTACTTCAAGCCAGGAGTGTGGAAGCACTCCCAGCACCTCTAGTTCCAACACTGCTGGAGATGGGCTGAGCTGGTTTAGAAGAACTGCACAGTTTGGGTATGGAGTGCCTCCTCTGCCTCCTAATTCCCCACTGCAGTTCATGGTTGGTTAAACTGTAACCACTCAAGGACTATGGGTGTTTAGAGCATAAAATGGACGAGGGGTCTGTGAGCTAGGATCAGTCTGAGACAGGAGATAGGGATGAATCCAGAGGAAGCTTGCCTTATGCCAGCTTGTTCAGGTACATCATGAGATTCAGTAACACCCACACTCCATGATCTGCCTTTGTTACCTAGAGAGCAGCAAGTGAGCTTCAAGTCTATACTTCCAATGTATAAAGCTACCAAAAAAACCTAGGAAACAAGCTACTTTGGGACTGTTACCCGCTCTCCTATTGTCGCTTTTGAGATCAGTAGAATGTCCCACGATGTCATCTCAAGAGTTTGTCTGTAGCTCTATTGTGGGTAAGACTGATGACATTTTAATCTTATTTTAGAGGGCATTGTTTCAGGGGGAGTTATTTGTGCGTGTTGAGGTATGTGTGTACATATGTGTACTTTGTCCTGGTTCTAGGATATGGTTGGGGTCATGTAGCTTTATGGTATTTTTTCATTTCTATTTCAGAGCTCAGAGACCTTCTGGCACAAGCACTGAATAAATAAGCAATTACATTATTCATCCTTGGAACAGGATCAGCTCAGACCCATCAGGAAATGGCAGCTATGTCTCTCCCCCCAAATCCCAGTCTTCGTAACACAATGTCAAATGATTTAATGGAACCTGGCAAGATACTCAATACAATTAAAACTAACAGCCAGTTTTTCCAGGAACTTTCTATATGTTTTGCATTTTTACAAGCAAACATACATGCAGTCACAGCAAAACACCTCCACCCACAAGGAGTCCGATAAAATCATCAACACCCTGACACCAACTACATTCACATACACACCCAGAGACCTGTTCAATCAGTATTAGTCATCATTTCACATTGCTTGTCACCCAGTGCCCAACACCAGATGCTTGTCTCTCAGTAGAGAGATATTTTAAATGGAGTTTTTTATATAGTTATTAATAGAAATGGCAAAATAAACAATGGCACAGAAAGTGTTGTTTTGCTGCATGAAAACCAGGCAAAACCTTGACAAGGAAGGAAAATGTTGGTGTCTGCCCTCACTCTGTAGTCATTCACTGGTGGGATAAGCATACTACACTAACTGAGAATTTCCTTTCCCCAGATTTCTGCTTCCACACTATGCTCATATCAAGCTCACCTGAGGAGAGTCACAAGGAAACCTTGTCTCTGTACCATGTTTAGGAAGCTTATGCAAAAGAGGGGAACAAAGCTAAGCGAGAACACTACCTCCCTTATACACACAGAATTACACTGGCAGGAATACAGTATGGTGGGGTCAGAGGCCAGAAAATTCCCACAAGGAAGCTCCCTCAGTGACCTGCCAACCACTGCACTGTATTGGCCAAAAGGAACGGCCTGGGGTAGAACAAGGTCTGTAGGAGAGTACAACAAAATTCTTGCTTGTGCAAGAGCTGGGGTAGGAGGAGAGCAGTAACATGGCAAGTTGCAAACAATGTGACATTTTCTGTTGGTATTTGTTTTTTAAAAAAGAACATTCCCCCATCATACTGGTCTTTGCATACACTGCTCCAAAACCTCATCTCTACCAAGTGTACCTCACGCGAAGGGGAAGGAGAGACATAGCCCTGCTACTGATCAGAGTTTCTACCCTCTCACTTTACCAAAACTGACAGGAATTTACACCACGTGCTCCAATAAAAAGCTGAGATCAGATATGCTGACAGCACAAGCTAATTTCCCAGATTTCTGGTTCCAGGTCAGGGAGGGAATGGGGCTTATGGGGCTTGCCTTCACCTTCCCCCAGAGTGTCTAGACCTTTTACTAGCCTGTATCCAAGTCTTACTGGTTCATATTTTCTTCTAAAATGCAGTGAATGAAAAATGAGCCTTAGGGGGAACAGCTCACAACACTAAAAACATCCTTTAAATGGGAAAAAATAAAGGAAGCCTCAGATACAATGTACTGGCTGAGCTTGAATAGGAGGGAGCCCACTACAGACCTCAAATGATCAGGGAGAAATAGTTCACTCCTTAAAAATCAAGACATGTCACTTTTTACCTTCTGTGATTAGGGCCCATTTAGCTAGATAAGGACTCACCTCATAATCAGGAACTAGAAGACAAAGCTGTCTGCAAATGTCATTTCCTGGGAAGACATGTAGAATCTAATTTCATAAATCAATACCTCAATCAAGGCCTTTTTATAATCTGTTCAGCATCCTGATCCTCAGATAAATCAGAAGGTCCCATAGTAGAATATGGGAAAGAACTGTATAAAATGGGCCTTTGCATTTTTATTCACTGGATCTAATGTTGAAAGATACAGCAGTATAGAGAGTGGTAAAAATCTGCTTTAGCATCACAACAGTCAAGTCTGTGCTGAGGGCCGATTCATTCACATTAATCTATTGGCAATCCCAACTGAAAACCTGAATTCCTTCAAAGTGAGGCAAATATGAATCTGAGCATTTTACAATAGGATAGTCTACAGAACATTTGTGCTTTTTCACATCATTTCTTTTGAAAGAACTGTTCTTGCCTATGCCCTGGCTAGGAAAAAGCTCAGAGATATTTCAATTCTGATGTTGACCACAAAGTTCTTGTAAAATACCAGATTTCCTAATATTAATAGGAACTTCAAAGAAGATACTAAGTCACCAAATCTGCTGCATATCAGTTTCACCAGATGCAGTGATGCCAACTCTTCCGATTTTAATGCGAGTCTCATGATATGGGGTGTTTTTCTTAGAGCTTCACATCCGGGAGGCCTGTGATTATGGGAGAATCCAAGCTTTCATTAAAAAACAAAGTATGTTTCTAGTCCTGATGGTTGCAGAGAATCCCTGAAAACATTAACCAAGTGTTACCTAAAGGCTCCAATACCCAAGGCAAATTAAAAAACCAGATGTATTATTTTTAAAAATTCTCATGATTTTAAAGTGAATCTCAATATTTTTGGAGGCCTGAATCATGATTTTTTGATACTTGGATTTGGCAATACTGCAGACAACACCCATAGTTCTGCAACCTACTTCTGAGAGACACTTACCATATTGACCAACATCCCTGTACTGACATGCAGCATTGTTGTAGCTGTGTCAATCCCAAAATATGAGAGACATAAGGTGAGTGAGGTGATATCTTTCATTGGACCAACTCCTGTTGGTGAGAGAGACAAGCTTTTGAGCTACACAGAGCTCTTCTTCAGAGTTTCTTCTTAATGAATTGAAGAAGAGCTCTGTGTAAACTCAAAAGCTTGTCTCTCTCACCAACAGGAGTTGGTCCAATAAAAGATAAGATATTACTACACCCACCTTGTCTATCTAATCCAGTGGTGGGCAACCTGCAGCCTGGCAGTGTAATCCACTGGCAGGCCGCGAGACAGTGTTTACATTGATCGTCCACAGGCATGGCCGCCCGCAGCGCCCAGTGGCCGTGGTTCCCGTTCCCGGCCAATGGGAGCTGTGGGAAGCGGCGCGGGCTGCAGGGACGTGCTGGGTAATAACATGAGGTGACTCAATTCTTATTGTACTAAACTGGCTCTCTATTAAAGCAACTATTTGCAGAGCTCCTACAACTATAACTTAGCGTCTAGCCATCTGCATACAGACCAACTTCCTGGTGCCTCTTCCAAACTCTTCCCTCCTTCAATCCATGATGCTCCTTCCAGGTTCCATGCAGATTGCCACACTAAGCTATAGGTAAGACTCATTCTGTGGCTCCCAAATAAAGAGGTTTATGAAAGGAAAGGAAGTAAATCCAGACTGGGGGAGACATGTATGCAACATGGGGGGGGGGGGACACAAAACTGGCAAACCACAGGGATTTCTTATTCCAAAAAACTACTGCATGTAGCCTAGTTCCCCAAAATGTGTAATACTGAAAAAGCAAAAACCTAAACCACTTCCGTGTAATCAGAATGGTTGAAAAACAGTTGCTTAAAAGGAGAAATTAACTTTACATTGACAACAAAATAGAAAAAAAGTTGTCACAGGAATGGATTAATATGGTTGGGATAGAGCATATATGAGAGGTTATTACTAAAAACAATAGTTTATAGATTACATTTTTATCTAAGGTAACCTGATCTCACAACCCTCTGTTGAGCTTCACCTGTGTCAAAAACTGAAAGCATAAAATCAATCAACTTGTATTTTTGCATTCCTGAGGTTTTTGTTCCTTTTTTGTATTTTTCCTGAAAAATTAATTTAAAAGAATGTAAATGAAAAATCTCCAAAGCTACTGATCAGAAAATAAACAACATGTGTATAAGGCCTTCATGAAACAAATATGTTCTCAGTATAGAACTATCATCACATTTCTCGCAAGAACATTTTTGCCCACTGCTTTGGTACATTTCAGTGTCAAGTTTACAACATGCTTTGTTGTTGTAAGAGAGACTAATACAAGGTCAGCTCATGTGAGATTTTCAGTTACATTTTCCACAGATGATTCCTAGTAATAAATCTTGAACAAGGAAACCTCACGCATTTGTTTATTTAGAGTTGTAATACAAAGGGATCAAGAGAAGCGATGTGTTTGGTTTCTTACTAGTACTATATTTGCTAACTGACACTATTTCCACACTGTGTGATATCTGAACACTTCTCGCACCTAGTCTGGATTGCAGTGCATTCAAAGAAGCACTGTTTACCCATCACAAAATGTTTCTAAAGCAGTTAGAAAAATCTCCGGACATTCAATACAAGCTGCATGTCAAGTCAATGCCACACAACACAAACTGTCCAGTCAATTTGACAGCACTGATTATTAGTCTAAACAGGTGACTGAAGAAACATTTTACGTAAGAATCAATGTCTACATGGAAGAAGCTGGTAGTGTGCAGTGTATACCTTAAACATGAGAAAGAAAAACAACAGGGGAACAAAGGAAGCCAAATCCAGGGAATTTCTTCAATCTGACACTTATCCACAGAGAAAAATCAGGAGATATTTTAATCAAATACAGTAGTTTAAAACTTTTGCCACAGGTAAAGTCAAAGTAAACAAACAACCTCAGCAAACTACAGATGCAGCTACATGCATCAAACACAAGAGAATGGATCCCTTCAGCAAATTTGGGCTGCAATGGGAGAATTCCTTTGAATAGCACAGGTGCCTCAGGATGTACAACATAGATGCATTACTAGGACACTCTTACAACCATCAAAACGTAGACATTCCTGTCTAGCCTGTTGAACTGAGGCTAACTAAATAAAAAGGCAGCTGTTGTTCTGTTTTAACAAGAGGTAAAGTAATGGTACAGACCCTGTGAGAATATAAGCTCATGAGGATTTATGATGTAGCTCTCTCTTTTACCCTAGCCACTGACAGATCATTATGGACACTCCTGATTGATCTTTACAAAAAGGTACATTACTGAGAAGTGTACACTTCTCAGTCAAGCAATTTCCACCAGAGATAGGCCAGACCAGTTCAGAGACTGTTGAACTTGTGGCTATTTAGAAGCCTGTGAGTATTATGTTTCTTTTGCAGCACATCATTCAGCAAAGTGCCAATTAAATGCATGTTTCCTTGAGTGACTGAGATCAGATTTACTAACCTTCCAAAAGAATAACTTCCAGCAAGCAGACCTTCTGGGCAGTGCAACAGACCAAGACTGAAAAATATGGAGAAACTCAACCAATTTTGCCTCCAACAAGCCTCTCGGATTGCCAACCCAAGAGCCACACACACTTTCTGAGTTAGAGGAGACAACGACCAGCTTGCCAGAGGTCCTGGTCAAGAAAAGGAAAAGCTTTCACACACAGAGCAAGTGGAAACACACTCGCCAAGACGTGAACTGCATGAAAATGTGAGCATGAAAATGGTGACAGTGTCACAGCTAGCTGGCTACCATTCCACAAAGCATCTCCCTTAACCACTGACAGAGACATTTCAAAACAAGCGGCTTTTAGCATCTTTGGGGTTAACAAAGGTCTTACTGCCCCAACCACTATCAAAGCTCAATGAATAAATCAGCACGGGGCCAGCTTTTGCTTTACTGACAGAGTAGCCAATGTCAGTTCAGCATATTGCAAGATTGCGCCTCCACACACACACACACACTGCTGCACTGTTGCAATCTTGCAGACAGGCAGTTTGTTAAAATCTATAAGGGTAATACAACTGTTTTTGGCAGTAACTCAAAATCTGTACCTCCTTTTAGTCTCTGCTTAAAACTCATAAAATTATTTGAGACTGACAGAAAAAACACAAGCCAGAAGAAAAATGACATGATCAACAGTAGAAAAGCAAAGCACATCCTAAAGGAGTCCGGTGGCACCTTAAAGACAAACAGATTTATTTGGGCATAAGACTAACACGGCTACCCCCTGATACTTGACATCCTAAAGCATAATACTCTGGACTGAATGTGTTTTGCAAATCAGGCAGGAATTTCCAGATTCCTGTTGAGTTTCAGAGGCACTTTCCTGAGACCTTCATGCAGCCTGTGATATAAATTCCTGCCATTGACATAAGTCAGTCACAGATGGTGGTGGTAAGTACCAATTCAGCCAAACACAACTTGCTAACTTCAGGAGT
Organism: Emys orbicularis; assembly: GCF_028017835.1. Classification (NCBI taxonomy): domain Eukaryota; kingdom Metazoa; phylum Chordata; order Testudines; family Emydidae; genus Emys; species Emys orbicularis. The sequence goes on along the minus strand of NC_088705.1, from coordinate 746,724 downwards.
AGCTAGAAAAGCAAGGCCACAGCCACAAACACAGGGACATGTGCACAGTGCTAAAAGAGGTGTCTAACATCTGGGCTATAGAGCCTATGAAACATCCATGCTATGCGTTTCTTACCCCAAACTATACAACCTATTAAGCCCTGAAAACTACAGAGTAAGAGGTTTTTTTTTCAGCCAGTGTTAGCTCAGTAATGTCCCTTTAAAAGAAAGAAAGCTCAAAAACCCAGCCAATAAGCCGTATGCATATTTGTTCTTTGAGAGTACTTTCTAGTTACTGTATACACATTGCAATTGTTCCACAATGTCAAAGGAGAACCACATATATATATATACACACACACCCCTACTGTCAAACCAAAATCAGTGAGAGGCAGGATCCATTCACTAGAAAACAGATATTTCTGAGATTTTCACAAATAAAAAAAAATGCAAAATAACACATGGTTCAGAATTTCTTCATCTCCCTGCCAGTGAATGAACTTGAGCAGCTCCGATTAGTCTCAGACTTGTGCTTCTAAGTCACTTAAAAAAATCTCACCCCAAGAGTCTAAAGCTGAAAGCCTCTCCTCATTCTCCCAATAAGAAATCCAGCTCTGCCTGCAACAAGTCAATAGCATCCAAACAGCCTAGTAAAGGTAATAGTGTTGATGTAATATACTTAGATTTCTGTAAAGCATTTGACTTGGTACCACACTACATTTTGATTTAAAAAACAAAACAAAGAAACTGAGAACAATATAAAATCAGCATGATGCACATTCAATGGATTAAAAACTGGCTAACTGATAGGCCTCAAAATGTAACTAAACAGGGAATCCTCATCTAGCAGGTGCATTTCCAGTGGGGTCCTGCAGGGATCAGTTCTTGGCCCTATGCTTTTTAATATTTTTATCAATGGCCTGGAAGAAAACATAAAATTGTCACTGATAAAGTCTGCAGACAACACAAAAATTGGGGGAGAGGTGAATAATGAACAGGACGGGTCACTAATTTAGAGCAATCTGGATCACTTGGTAAACTAGACGCAAGCAAACAACCTGCATTTTAACATGGCCAAATATAAGTATATTCATCTAGGAACAAAGATTGTAGGCCATACTCACAGGATAGGGGACTCAATCCCGGCACGCAGCGACTCAAAAGGATTTGGGAATCATCGTGGATGATCAGCTGAACATGAGTTCCCAGTGGGACACTGGGGTCAAAAGAGTTAATGTGATCCTGGGAGGCTGTGAAAGGGCTTCCCTTTCAGATCCTGGACACCGTGGCTGGCAAGCCCTCTTTGTGAATTAAGCAGCATATTCAGTCCAGAAGGGTACCTCCACCAAGTGTCTGTATTGCTCTTTATGCTCCAGGTACATCACAATATAGCAGTAGTTATGGGGATCCCCCCATTTGCCCCCTAGCTCAGCCTTTTATACTGCTTCCTTTCTTCCTGAGATATGCATCTGGTGAGCTAATTACCTCATCAGGTGCAAGTGATCCCTTCTACCTTTCCAAACCCAAACCACCTAAGCCCCTCCTACTTTAAACTACACACAGTGCCCTGGGTGTTCTAAGTGACCAGGGTTCTGGTTTCCAGAAGGCTAAATTTATAGCTACTAACAGCACCCTGTAACAGAGAATCTCAGGTAGGAGTAGAACGGTTATTTTGCCTCTATATTTGGCACTGGTGTGACTGCTGCTGAAATACTGTGTCCAGTTCTGGTGCTCAAGAAGGATGTTGATAAATTGCAGAGTTCAGAGAAGAGCTACAAGAATGATTAAAGGATTAGAAAACACATTTTATAGTGATAGATTCAAAGAGCTCAATCTATGAAGTGTCACAAAGAGAAGATTCAAGGGTGACTTTATTACAGTCTATAAGTATCTACATGCGAAACAAATATTTAGCAATGGGCTCTTCAATCTAGCAGAGAAAGGTATAACACAATCCAGTGGCTGGAAGTTGAAGATAGACCAACGCAGACTGGAAATAAAGCATAAATTTTAAAACAGCGAAACAATTAACTATTGGAACAATTTACCAAGGGTCGTGGTGGATTCTCAGTCACTAATAATGTTTAAATTGAGATTGGATGTTTTTCTACAAGATCTGCTCTAGGAATTATTTTGGGAAGTTCTGTGGACTATGTTATACAGAAGGTTAGACTAGATGATCACAAATATCCCTTCTGGCCTTGGAATCTATGAATCTCCATTCAAAATGCCTGTTTGCTACAAGAGACAAGCTGAGGAATATTGTGTGTCGTCCCCCCCTCCAAACTGCATAATTTGGCTTCTTTTTCCTTTTTACTTCTATCCGCACACAGAACACACTATTCGGTTACACATCAAAGAAACAAATACAAGAAACTCCAAACAGTACAAAGTCAGAGTTAAGGGCACTTTCAAAAATAACTAGTGATTTTGGATGTCCAACTTGGGACGCCTGAAAGGTATCTAGTTTTCAGATGCTGAAGAGGACTGCCCTCTGAAAATCAGGTCCCATGAAGTGTCTCAAGTTGTTTGCCTCCCCTAAAAAAAAAATGGGTACCCAAATTCACTCGTCACTGGGCAAAGTCTTGCCTATGGACAATAATGACGAAACAGCAATCATTCTTAATATGCAGACAATACATGTGCAGGTTTATGCACTTTTTTACTCTCTATTAATGAAATACACATTGATGAAGCAGTTGCTAAGGCAACAACTATTCTTTTAGTATTTCAGAGCTATATCAAGAAACTGCTTAAAGGAACATATGCACCGCAGTACATCCAGACAGAATTATAGCTTCTGAAATGTCTTGGGGCACAAGCAGGGAAAGGAATAGAATATTTTAACACTATTTGAATTTTTACCACCTATTTAAGCATGCTTACTGCACTCATCAGCATACACAGGCCTGGTCTACACTACCAGGGTAAGTCGACCTAAGTTACGCTACTCCAGCTACGTGAATAACGTAGCTGGAGTCAACATACCTTAGGTTGACTTACTGTGGTGTCTACACCGCACTGCGTTGATGGGAGACACTCTCCCATCGACTTACCTTACTCCTCTCGTTCCGGTGGAATACTGGAGTCGACCGGAAAGTGCTCTGCGGTAGATTTACTGGGTCTTCACTAGACAATCCATCAATATACAAGCATCAAGAACCCAGAATGGGCACAAACCCAACTACATGCACATATTTAAATTGTTTGAAAGAACTGCAGCGATGAAAAAGGTGTTCTTCCTACTTGGTATTGCTCATCTACAGCACAGTGAATAAGATCTGAGGCCCCACAGGTACATTTTACTGCCAAGGGTCTTTTTTTGTGGTTTATACTCCACGGGTACAGTCTTGCAAACACCTTACTACCATGAAGAAACATTAGCAGGATTGAGCCCTGCCTATTTGTCTGTAGGAATAAAACTGTCACTATTTTTTGTTGCCCATTAGACCAATTAGATGCCACAGCCACAGGCACAACATTCGAAGAAGGAATGTTATTTCAAGTCCATATTGGTGAATATTTAATTAACATGTTATGAAATCATAGACTAAATCATAGACTATCAGGGTTAGAAGGGACCTCAGGAGGTCATCTAGTCCAACCCCCTGCTCAAAGCAGGACCAATTCCCAGACAGATTTTTGCCCCAGATCCCTAAATGGCCCCCTCAAGGATTGAACTCACAACCCTGGGTTTTAGCAGGCCAATTCTCAAGCCACTGAGCGATCCCTCCATGCTATGTTCAGAGAGAAACATCAGGATGAAAGGGGAGAAGCACCAAAGCAGCCCCAGGAGTAACTGGGCCAGAAGGTCCAAGAAGTTCAAAGCCAAAGATGTTTCAAATAAGCAAATATGATTTTTTTTTTAAATCCATGTCAACTCTTCCCCACTGGCTGCTGCAAGCAAGTCTGTATGACACCGTGTGCCATCTGAGTGAGGAGAACATGGCTCTGATGCTGGTATGCAGTGGAGGGAGAGAGAGGGGCACAAGAAGCCTCCTTCCCAACTCTGGGCAGCTGGCACAAAGCCCAGGCAGACCTGTAGTCCTTTAACTCAGGGAACACAGGGATTGTTCTGGCTCTACTACCCTAGAGGTACACATAAACGGTCCAATTGAGTACAGTTACTCACATGCGTTTCCAGGATTGGGCCCTAAATCAAGATGACTACAAAGGGGATGTAAGAGTGGAAGAAACTGGGGCTGGAGGCTCCAGCAGTTTTATATAGTCTTGCTGTCAGTTGGGTAATAATGGCTCTTTCATCAACAGAATCCCTCAGGATCTAGCACCTGAATGGCTAAAAATATATCATCTCAAATGGCAAAACTGAAATAAATCTCAGAAGAGCCCAGGTGTTAGGGGGATCTGGGAAGCTCCATAAATCAAAGATGTTTCCACCTTTTTTTAAATATACATACACAATTAAAAAGTCAAAACTAAAAATTAGAACTGTAAAAATTAAAAATTCTCCAGTCTTGTAAATCTTTCTGGAGTAGGAAACACTTGCCAATTGCCCTGGGCACCAAAACCAGGTGTGAGTAAATCTACATCAGATATACGTTTGAGGGAGAAATTCTTTAAGGAGTCAATGATTTGGAATTTGTTTTTTTTCCCCCAATTTTTATAAACTGTTCCATTTCCCATATAAGGGTACTTTACCTTTCTATAGCACCTGTCCTCACAGGATACCAAAACCCTTTACAAATATTAACAGTATCTCAAAACACCACTTTGGAGAAGGTATGTTATTATCCTCAACTTACAAATGAGCAAACTGATGCAAGTAATTTGTCCTAGGTAAGACAGAGACAAGGTGGGTGAGTAATATCTTTTATTGGACCAACTTCTAATGGCAGAGGGACAACAGAAGTTGGTCCAATAAAAAACATGATTCACCCACCTTGACTTTCTCCTATGCTGGGACCATTACTGCAATTAACTAGGTAAGACAATAAGTCTATAGCAGACCCAGGAAAAGAATCCAGAAGTTCTGGGATCCACATAAAAAGAGAGATTTTCAGCAAGTTTTGTGTAACATTAACACATCTGTGTGTGTTCCCCACAACGCTGTCATTTCACAACTGTTGTGAAATGAGTTTTTTAAATCTTAGTTAGGTATTTAGCGAGATACTCAGTTCACACTCTGCTCTTCTGGTCTTCACAGATTATTAGCAGGCTATTATAGTAGCACATCCTCTCAATTATTAGGGGCGTGCTACTCAAATGGAAGTCATTAGCATATTAAAACTTTGTCATGGATGGATATTCCTGGTGCCTGAGACACCAGTGCTATGTGCCCTGTTCCTACAGCACCCTTCCACAAAGCAGCACTGACAACAGCTTCCTAGGAGGCTGCAGAGTTGGCCTTCCATATGTAAAGGGAAAATGCCATAAGTGACTATCAGCAACTAGTGGGGAAGGGAATGAGGGGAAGGAAAGCCCTAAAGCAAAGCAGCATATAATAGCTCCGATTCAGATGGGTCTGACTGGGGAGAGGATTCTGTAACAAATAAAACTCATTAGTGAAGTCAGGCTCTTGTAACATAAAGGCATGTAGGAGCTGGGACATATTCTCAAAAATGGGCCAGCAGTTTGACAAGACAGTGTCACTAAGCCAATAGCTGCAAGCGGTTTGGCACCGAATCAATGTACACATGCAGAGACTGCAGACATATTGGCAGAGAACTCAGAAATGTAATGGGAATGAAACATTAACTAAGGCCTGAAGCACTGCCCTCACAAGAAGGAGGTACAGTAATTGGCATGTAAACACCTCTAAAGCAGATGAAGGAAGCAGTCACAAGACAAATCAAGCAAAATTAGTTGGCTTGAGAAAGAATCTTTTGCATGAATAAAATAAAATAACTCTATGCTTTGGAAGTTAGAGGCCTCTATTTTATATACTTATTACAGGACAAAGGCTAGTTATAGCTACTGGGAGAGGTTTGATATTTATTTGCAATATGTATATTGATACAGTACAATTAAAATGACTGCCACTCCTTGGGCATTGGCATGTATTAGTCAAGACAATTTCTAAATCCATGCATCCCTGTAAAAGAGCTGCAGAATTAAGCCATATGGACAGGTTGCTTTCCTGTATGTCAAGGATGCTGAATGCTCAAAGGATTTCCAGTGATACAATGAGAGAGATGTTCACTTAGTGAGGGTTATGGGACACAGATTAACTCCACAAGTGTTCATCGGCTTACTAACCAAAACCACTGTTTCAAGACTATCCATCAATAATTTTGTCTTGGCACATATTGGCCTTGGGGGCCCCACCATCTTTCACAACCAGCTAGGTATGCAGAGAAAAGAAGCATGGTTCAAAGTCCCAAAGTTTGGTCACTTTGTTCTAATGGAACAACTGACACACCGGTCATGCCAACAAAACTCAAAACTTCCCTCTCCATGGCAATGTGTTTGGACAAGAGACAACTTCAATGATATCTGTGAATTCTACTTAGTATCCTCAGTATTTCATCCAAGAAGTGATATCCTCATTGAGGAACAACCCCTCAAGCAGGCTCTTTGTCACTTTCATTGGAGTTAGACTTAAAAGGAAGAGATGAAGGCTTTAGTGAAATTTCTGATTTTGGTTCCAGACTGTGAGCACAGGCAGCCTATTAGTCCAGCTTAGATCGCCCCAAATAAATTCCGTTTTTGAAACTAGAACCAGAGGACAGAGTGGTGCGTGTGCGCGCGCACACACACAAGACCGCAAACAGGAATGGCTGCACTTAGCACAAATTACAGAGACTGATACTTCTTTCTGCCCACACAGTTGAAACTCTCAACCAGATCCTCATTATGTCCCTTCTTGACTAAATGAACCCTCCTCCTGCCTCCCCTCCTAAATACCCAATCACCTCCCTCCAGCTCAAACAAAAGGCAACTGTTAAAAAACATCCTCCCTGCCCATTCTGACCACATCATTCGCTTTCAAATCCCATAATTCACTAAGGCCATGTCTACACTACACAGGTTTTAGCGACACAGCTGTGTCACTACAGCCGTGCCGCTAAAAGGCGCACAGTGTAGCCGCTGTTTGTCGGCTCCCCTGCCGACAAAAAACTTCCACCCCCAACGAGCAGCGTTAGCTTTGTAGACAGGAAAGCACTCCTGCTGACAAAGCGTCGTTCACATTGGCACTTGTCAGCAAAACGTTTGTCTTTCGGGAGGGTTTTTTTTTTTAACACCTCTGAAAGACAAAAGTTTTGTCATTCAGTTACCAGTGCAGACATGGTCTAAAGCTTGGTCGACACGAGGAACTTTTGTCGGTATAACTATGTCACTCAGGGGTGTGAAATCCACACCTGAAGGCGATGAAGTTATACCGACCTAGCCCCTGGTTTAAAATACATCTTGAAGCAACTAAGTGTAGCTAAAAAGCTACTGCAGTAAAGAATTTCCAGTAAGTAATTCAAACTTTTACCGTCTGGCCTGAGGTAAGCTTTTACCATAAACATTTAGACTCCACTATAGTACGCTGCTCATTTTTTAAAAGTGGCCTTCTCCCATCAGCATAGCTACTGGCTCATGGGGAGGTGGAGTGCTTGCGCCGATGGGAGAACCCCTCCCATTGGCGGAGGCAGTGTCTGCACTGAAGTGCTACAGTGGTACCGCTGCAGTGTAGTAAGTGTAAGCAAGCCCCAACTCTCTGCTCCTTCGCAGCCATTCTACAAACCCTTTGAACCACAGCGAAGAGGGTAGTCAGGGATAACACTTCTTTTAAGTGTATATATTTTTTATGTTTCATCCCTCACCCTCACTCTTCACATGCTGTTTGTCTTCTTAGTGTGGAAGCTCTTTGCAGCAGGGACAATGTCTCCCTGGGTGTGTGGACAGTGCCCAGTATATTGGGGGTGCTACTGTAACACACAGGACAAATCCTAACAATCAACAACAAATAGGCACATAGTAGTGACAGACTCAGCACAGGAACACTTCCTAAATATGCCTTTGAAGCACCATTTCACCCCAACATGGCACTCACTCTACCTTGTGCCCCCTGTGCTGTAGTTCTGAAGGTACCTATAGCACGGACAGAGTGGAAGGCCAAGGAGCAGGGGCTGCAACATCATGCAATGGAGTGCTTGGCAGGGGGGAGTGTAAAAGTAAAAACAAAGATTGATCTGAAGAACAGAATCCAGGGCAAAGACCAAAAGTAAAGAGAACATTGGCTGAGCAAATCATTGCATACTAAAAGGCTGTGCATATTTAGCAATATTTAGACTTTAAAGGCTTCATTTATTGTAATGAAATAAATTGGGTTTTTTACGCATATCAATACCATTGAAAATATAGATACATAAATTATAAAGCCAGAAGGGACCAGTGTGATCACCTATCCGACCTGCTCTATAACACAGGCCCGACAACTTCCCTGAACTAATTCCTGTTTGAATCAGAGCATGTCTTTAGAAAAACACGATATTTTGATTTAAAGATTGCCAGTGATGAAGACTCCACCACAGGCCTTGATAAATTGTTCCAATGGTTAATTACCTTCAATGTTAAAAATAATGAGGAGTCCGGTGGCACCTTAAAGACTAATAGATTTATTTGGGCATAAGCTTTCGTGGGTAAAAATGTGTGCCTTGTTTCCAATTTGAATGTGTCTAGCTTCAACTTCCAGCCGTTGGATCATGTTATGACTTGTCTACTAGAATGAAGAGCCCATTATCAAAATTTTGTTCCCCATGTAGGCACCCATAGATTGTGATCAAGTCCCACCCTTAACCTTCTTTTTGTTAAACTAAATAGATTGAGCTCCTTGAGCCTATCACTGTAAGGGATGTTTTCCAATCCTTTAATCAATCTCATGGCTCTTCTCTAAACCCTCTCCAATTATCAATTTCCTTGAATTCTGGACACCACAGTTGGATACAGTATTCCAGTAGTGGCAGCACCAAGTACAGAGGGAATATAACCTCCCTACTCCTACTCAAGATTCCCCTGTTTATACATACAAGGATAGCATTAGCCTTTTTGGCCACAGCATTGCACCGGGTGCTCATTTTCAGCATCTGAAGAAGTGAGGTTTTTACCCACGAAAGCTTATGCCCAAATAAATCTGTTAGTCTTTAAGGTGCCACCAGACTCCTTGTCATTTTCAGCTGATTATCCACCATGACCCACAAGCCTTTTTTAGGATACAGTTCCCTATCCTGTAAGTATGGCCTACATTCTTTGTTCCTGGATGTATAACTTTGCATTTGGCCATATTAAAATGCATATTGTTTGCTTTCATCCAGCTTACTAGCTGCTGTAACCTTGACCTCAGAATGGACCAGTGTGCTGCTAACATGCACCAGCGAAGGAGAAAATAGGACAAATGGGGTTAAAAGGTATCAGATCCAAAGACACGTCTTCCTGAGAGAAGGGGACTGAGCATTGTGCTGACAGCATTTTCTGTGTTACCTCACTGACTATAAGCAGTAGCAGCTAGATTTCTCTTTAGATACTACGAGTCTCTTTCAGGCTTAATAAATACTCAGCATTTAGGAATTTCACATCTTTCTGACCCAACAGACTGGCAACAAAGAAAGCATCTCGGTTTAGTATTTTTAGTTACATTATTAGCATGAATAAATTTTTTAAGAGAGTCTGATGTGGAAATTACAAAAAGAAAAGCTTGTAGTCGACTTCAAAACTGATCAGCTCTTGTGCCTAAGATACAACCTTCTCCAGCTCATGGGGCTCTCCAACTCTTTTCTCCTTATGAGTATTAAAAAAACAAAATCGTAAATCCCCACAGACTCACACACTGGAGTTACAGTAAAGTTCCTTGATCTTTTGGAAAGAATTTTAATAAAAGACAAATTCTGTTTCAGCCTTGACATCATCAGTGTCCAGATCACTGCATGGTTAAAATGGGAAATGTTCCTACACTGCAAACCTGTTCAGGAGTTGCATTAAACATCAGACCGTTGCTTCCATTTCCATGGTGGTTTCCATCTATTCTGAATAGTTTTTAGCAACTTTAGAAAATTCTAATTTAAATATATAGTATTTTTTACTAGAAATTAAATCATCACTTTTAAAACAAGCAGTGTACTATAGTGGAGCCTCAATGTTTATGATAAAAGCTTACCTCAGTCCGGACAGTACAAGTTTGCATTACTTACTGAAAATTCTTCACTGCAGTAGTTTTTTACCTACACTTAGTTTCTTCAACATGTATTTTTCTGAACCTCCTTTCTTTTCAGACAGTTATAAAATAAGCTTCTAGAATTTATTTTTCCATCAAACTGTGTTTTGTCAGTATTTCATTATGTTGCAGAAATAAAGTCAGTTTGCACAAAGAGAGAGGGGAAAGGCACCTCCTGCACAGTATAAACAATTTACTTGTATTCCTAAGAGCAGCAGTGTAAAAATCAGGTGTGCTATTTAATTGCAAACCCTAAAGGCCGGCTAAAGAAGGTGGTCAAGCATTTTATTTGCAAAACTGACTTCACACATATAAGATGCCATACTCATAGGACTCCCTCCTAACAGGTAAAACAATAGTTAAAATTTGATATTTATTTCAAAGTTATCTCAAGTGTCAAAGTAATTTCTCAATTGACTTTTGAAAGTTTTAAAATGTATCTACAGAATAATAAGACCATGTCTTCCTTTTTGCTTAGGGTTTTGCTGCGTAGAGCGTTGAGTGCTCTGTTAACTCCAACAAATAATAACAAAACTTAGCATGGAACAGTGATAGCTGAAATACCAGTGCAATTAAATAGTTTTGTTTCATAAAGAAAAAACTTAATCATGTTTATATTTTTAATGTGAGATCAACTTAAGGTCTGTTCTAGCTGGACAAAATAAAACCTGTTAAAAGCAATTTTCTACATTTGATACAAGCTGCCATCATTCCATTTTCTATGAGAAGAGAGGATCCTCTGATGCTGCAGAAACACTGTACATGCTCTCTTTTCCTGCCAGAGAAAAGTTATTAATATTTTCTTTTGTTATATATAATGATTTCAATCAGTGCAAAATGGAACCTCGCTTTATATTTGCTGAACACTGTAAACCCTTCGCTGCACTAATTCTATGACACCAAAATGTTATCAACAAGAACATGCGTTAACAGAAGATGAAGACAGATGGATTTATTTTCAAATCTTGGAATTTAATAAAAAGAGCACTTATTAGGACATCTTCATTGAGAATGTGACATTTGAAAACATTGTTTTAAATTTCCTCATTATGCCCTTTAGCCTGTGCCTTTAATGAAATCTGCTGGGGGCAGTGACACAAGAAGCCCACTGAAAGCTGCGGTTCTCTAACAATACTGCTGATCTTGTAGCGTGTGTGCTAGCTTTCAGTTCAAGAGTATGCTCATTACTTCAGTTTCTCGTTCCCTCTAACCTGGGGGCAACTGCCCCAAGCAATAAGCCCTAGGTTTGTGTGTTGTGATCCAGTAGTGCAGTGCTTACTTAATTTACCATCCTTAACAGAACTGGTGGTGTTAAGAATCAAACGGCAATCTCCTGAGTACAACAGAATCACTAAACTAGGCCCTGAGCTTGTTGAGCCACTCAGCTGGTTCTTTGATGTATGAGAATTCTGAGGCTGCTTTTCCCCCTGCACATGGTAAAGAAAAACTATAGAGGAAAAAAACTAGCTCTAAGGGTAATTTTTAACCTGTATAAAACACTGTACATACATAATTAAAAGCACTGGCCCAAAAGAGTTATCATTCGTTTTGCATTTTTATTTGACAGTATCTCTAATTCTTTCAGTTTGAAGGGTGGGATGGGAACTTTTCCATATGATTAACACCTCTGTATTGCTTTAAGCAAGGTGCGCACCAGTGACACATTATTCAACATCATACATGCCTGATTTGGGGACTAATGTTTCTTATTTAACAGCTTACATCCATTGTAATTGAGACACAAATTCACTACTGACAAATATAATGTACACTCTACCCCTGAGTCTAGTTTAGAAACACACAAGCCATGCCGCTAGTATGACAAAAGTTAAAACTCATCACAAATGAAGAATGCTGCTGCATTTTCTAGGGTGTCTATTTTAGTTATTAAATATTCAAGGTAAAATAGCTCCCAAAGGCCCCCCCATCAGGATTGAGATCCCATTGTGCTTGGTACATTGGTGCTGCAAGAAACTATTATCTGGTACCATGGACAGGAGGGACAAGACTAAAAAATATGTATCCTATCTCCTAGAACTGGAAGGGAACTTGAAAGGTCATTGAGTTCAGCCCCATACCTTCACTAGCAGGACCAAGTACTGATTTTGCCCCAGATCCCTAAGTGGCCCCCTCAAGGATTGAACTCACAACCCTGGGTTTAGCAGGCCAATGCTCAAACCACTGAGCTATCCCTCCCCGCCTACAAAGACTACAAAATTGGTGCTCTCTTAGTGGTTAGTCTTTAACTGCTAGTAAAGGGCCAGTAAAGAGAACACATTATCTATGCCAACAATTACTTCTAACACACACAAAAGCTAGTTACATTATTTTCATTTTAGAAAAGTAAAAAAAAATTAGGAGAAAATCATGAGCTCTAAAGGTTGGGTGTGAAATGCTTTATTAAATTAAGGCACTTTAGATTTCCTCCTGGCACTCAATTACTCCAGCTGGTCAGTTGACCTTGGAAAAAGCCCTTCTGCATTGGACACTATTACTTAAAAGTTAATTACATAATTACTTGGTCATTCACAATGAGCCAAAACTTTTCAGTGAGAAAACAGCATGTACTTTAAAAATTATTCTGTTTGTCATTTCACAGCTACCCACAACAGTTCTGAGTAGCTTAATCAGAAACTTATAAAACACTTGTTCTCCCTTTTTTCCCCCTTTGCTTAAATAGCTTAAAATATTGTGGGGACTCAACTGCCTCCTTTTTTTTAAAAGTAGCATGGGAGTACGGTTTACTGTATATGTAAATTGACAGTGTATTTTATCTCTGCAAACACATGGTTAGTAAATAATAATGATAATAAGAACACTCTGAGACCTTCGGAGGAAATCTGCTGTATAAGAAGCAAAGCTCTTCACAAACATTAATTAATGACTCACAACACCTCTTCAAGTTAGATATTATCCCCTTTTTACAGAGAGGAACCTAAAATTATTGAGAGATTTAGCTTTGCTAGGGCAAGGTCATTTAAAGTAAGAAGTATTACTGTCTCACTTGACAGATGACTCAAGTGCTACTTCTCAAGCAGTACAGTCAAAACAAAAATGGTCATAGAGGGTTTTTAGTTCTTCTGATTTATCTTTACAAAATATGTTGTATGTCTGGAAACAAAAACTAATAGAAAAAGAGATATAAAGCATGATAAACCAAGTAAGAATGTTTTCTTAAATTACTTGCAGGATTTCATCAAAATCAAATAATTAATTGTTCTCCCACCTCAATAGAACACACAGCTTATTTAATCATAAATTTAAACACACAATTTAACATGCTAGAATACTTTCTTCAAACACGTCACAAACTGAACAAGCCCTCAATGGAAGGAACACAATCACACCTCATGGCATCCCTCATTTTCATCATTCTAAGAGAGAAGTAAATATTTGTTGTTTGCTAAATGACAATCAAGGAATGGATTTATCTTTATAGTCTTACACTCTTGTATTTTAAAAGCTCATAAATACAGAAGATGCATCTACACACATATGCATATATAAAATATCAGTATCAACGGCAGGAAAACAAGAACATCTCTGTAATTATGATGGCCTTATATTTCTCTGGTTCCTTTCATCCTAAAGGATCTCAGAACCACAGGAATCACTGTCAAACACTGAAATGCAACCAGCTTTGGGTGAAACAGTAACTTCACAGCAAGACTACACATCTGTACAAGATATTAAATGAAGAATACCCTTTTTCACTTGAAACTGAAAGGAAGATTTAGGGAGACAGAATAAAATTACTCACATTTGAATATAGCTAGGACACCAGGGATAACACCATGGTGCCAAGGACTCTTGCACAACTACAAGGGGCGAGGACCTCAGTTTTACATATCACTCAAAAAGGGCTCTTCCAGCAGCAAGCCCCACCTAGCGTTATGGTGAGCAGTAATCTGGTAGTGAGTCACATGACAAAGGGCAATCTACTGTATCACAAATTTCACTCCCTGCACCTACATGATCATTAGGGGGTCTGTCTCCAGGTACTAATCCAGCTTAACCCTGTTTAGCTTGTGAGTTCTGCATCTCCAAAAGTGCCTTGGACAACCTCTTTTGGCATATCCAGCTCACCCTCAGTCTTTCCTCCAATTTCTCTCTATTACAATTGATATCTCTACCATCTTTCCTGTTTCCAAGACTCACAACCTGAAGTCCTCTTTGACACTTCTGTCTTTTCCACTGTACATCTAGTCTCTCTCTCATTAAGTCCTGCCTCCCCTTCCCTTTAAATATTACCAGAAATCTGCCCTTCCCTGGCTTCCCCATGGCTACAAACTATGCTCACACCTTGTCCATCTCTCCCCTTGACTTCAGTGGCCTTCTCCTGTCTTGCTTGCTTTTCACATCTTCCCCCTCTGGTCTATTCAAACATGGCTGCCGTCTTCCATCACTGACCTGGGCACCTTCCTCATTAAATCCTCTCTTCAGCTACCTATTTCTCTCCACATTAAATTCAAGCCCCTGTTGTAATAATTGGGCCTACAAGTTTACCTAATTGTAAGTTCAACTATAAAAAGTGTAAGTTCATAAGATGTCACAATAACCTATAACAAATATTGATGAGAACAGGTGCAAAAAAAAAAAAAAACACCAAACCAAAAAACCTAACTGAAATGTATTAAAATCATGCTTAATAAACAAAAAATGTGTACATCCAAAAATTTATAAACCAAAATTAATGTCAAATAGTAAGCCTAATTAATAAATAAACAAAATAACCTATTCCACCTACCACTCACTCCCTTTTCAATTCCTTTTTATAAAAAGACTTCATAACAAAACAAAGGCCATTAAAGCTTCCCCACCATGGATGCCACCCCACCATCTGCTAAAATCCCAAACCTTCAACATCCTAATCCTAAAAAATATCCTAATCAAACAGGGCCAAAAAACCAACAACACCAAAGTTAACATCGCCGCCTCCAGCTAAATCCCAACCATCACCTACAATAAAATAAAATCAAACTTTACCACCATCAACAGCAGCAGCTCCAGCCCATTTTAACTAACTTCTCTTTCCCCCAAAAAATCCGTTATTACCATCTTTAACACCATCTGAAAGACAGTCAAACAAGGGGGTTTTCCTTCTAAAAGCTCTCTCCAGCGAAAGGAAAACAACTCAAACATATTGTTTAAATAATGGCCTTATTTAATACTTTACATTTCAAATGTTGTAATTGTTTTACTTTCTTTTCTCTAATATTTTTTTTTAAATTGTTTAGGAAAGTTTGCCATAGTGCTAAACAAGCTAAAGTCTTGATATATCAAACACCACATCTTATTTTAACACTGTTTAGTGTTAAACAATAACTATAACTATGTTTATTAACACCTTTGGTCCATATATGCAATCTAAATGTATACAATGCCCCTTACTCTCACCTCCACAGCACACTCTAATCTGCCAACTACCTATATTTCTATGGTGATTTCTTCCTAGTTCCCCCATAAACTCCTCCCGGGCCTCTCATCTCCATTGGTTTCTCTTTTGAGCTTATAGCTTTGTAACTGATATCACACTGCCCCTAAACCTACAGCAGCTTTGAATTACTTGTGTAACAAATACCTAACTCTCTCCTTTTCTTCCAGGAAGACTTTCTGCCTCCTCCTTCTCACCAGGAGTCTTCTCCTTCTGGAACTACTGTTACAAGACCAGCCTTGTTTCACTTGCACTGTAAGCTCTCAGGGGCAAGGATTATGTTTTTTAAACTGACAGTGCTATGTAAATGAGTTAAGATTATTACTAATAATAACCTGATAATAATAACCTGATAGGGTCATTATTATGGCATCAGTTTAGGAAATGCTGCAAGGTCAAAACTAATCACCATCAAGTCAAATCTTTACTTCTAGAGAACACAAAAACTGTGGTGAAACTGTCTGCTAGCATTTTATATATTTTCAGGGTCATGAGGTAGGCCTACAAGCATAGCAATCTCAATCCTAAATTCCCAGTGTGTGTGTAAAACTGAATACAAGTTTTGTGAGGGTGTGTGTCTAGCAGCAAGCAGAAAGGAACCTGTTGACACCCCACGTCACTTTACTTTTGGTCACTTTCAATGTACCTGGCATGACACTCAGTACTAGAGGTGCTTATGAGTGCCACCTTGGGCCAGAGTTCCATTGGCCATGCAGGCAGGTTTTTAAGAGGTCGTATGTGGTCTTACCTTTTATGTTTTGTTTCAACAAATCTGTAATGATAGATTCTGTGGAAAGTTTCTGCCACAGATTCCATGTTTTCACTAGTAAAATGTTCAACATCAAGGAAGAAGCAATTAATGAGTTTTTTTTAAAAGAGTAATTAGCTCTGACATTCTTTTGATCAGGAATTGGTTCATCCCCTAAAGGACAGAAGTACTTCCCCACAAGGAGATGGCACCTTTTCTTGCTTCATGCTTTTCTTCACTTGTGTAGGCCCCAGCTTCTATGATGTTACACATGAAAGATTAGAGAATAAACCCAAAAGAGCTTGAAATTTCTAGTGATGTGCAGGGCAACCCTAGATACTTCTGCAGCGTGAAGGAGAAGACGCCAGCAGCACTACAGTGGTGTGCCACTCTGGGGAGAATGCATGTTTCACTAACTTTTCCTGCCTTTGCATAAGAGAAAGAGACCACAAGATTAGACAGAGTCCCACATCTTGTTATCACATGGTGGGCTCAGCTGTGTCCCTGCTACAGGTAACCCAGTATACAGCCAAGACATAGCTCTCAGAGAGACCTCTGCACTTCACATCCCAAATTGAAAAGTGCTGTAATGCTAGCACTTTTGTTAGGAGGAGGAGGAGAGATGCAGGTTGCCATTTGCTGCACCCCTCTTCTAAAACCCCAAAACAGCAATGTGGTCAACATGGGGTCTCAGGAATCTTCCCTACTTCAGGAAGTGATTCCCTCTCTCATTCTGGTCTCAGAAAGCCTGGACTGGTGTTTTAATTAAGACATGAAGTACAAATTGTTCCATAGATTCCAAGGCCAGAAGGGCCCATCATGACCATCTAATCTGATCTGTCTAGCACAGACCATAGAACTTCCCCAAAATAATTCCTAGAGCAGATCTTTTAGAAAAACATCCAATCTTGATTTTAAAATGGTCAGTGATGGACAACCCACCACGAACCTGGGTAAATTGTTCCAATGGATAGTTACTCTCACCATTAAGAATTTGTACTTTATTTCCAGGTTCCATCTGTTCTTTTCAGACTTGTTAATCTGAAAAGTCCATTTGCCTGGAATCTATGATGGAGGTGTCCTGCTCTAATTTAAATGCTAAAAAAACAAAAACAAAAACAAAACCCACAGAAGAGCTCAGGCAGAGCTAAGGTGTGCTCCACGGCTAGTCACCATTTAGCTGTTGTGAATCGATCAAAGCAGTAAAACGGGATTTAAGGACTCTGGCCTACAATCTCCCTCTTCCCAAAGTCAGGTTTGCCAAAAATCCCCACCTTGCTGTCCTCCCCATCTCATTCTATCACATCTCTTCCTGTGTTAATAAAAAGAAAACATAAAAACATCACTGATAAAGTTTGCAGACACAAAAATTGGGGGAGTGATAAATAATGAAGAGGACAGGTCACTCAAAGAGAGCATGTCTGGATCGTTCAGTAAACTGGGTGCAAGCAAACAATACGCATTTATATATTGCTAAATGTAAATGTATACATCTGTGAACGAAGAATGTAGGCCATACTTACAGGATGGGAGACTCCATATTGGGAAGCAGTGAATGAAAAACATATGGGGGTTATGGTGGGATAATCAGCTGAGTATGAGCCCCCAGTGCAACACTGTGGCCAAAATGGCTACTGCAGGCCTTAGATGTGTAAATAGGGGAATATAGAGTAGAAATAGAGGTAATTTTACCTCTGTACTTGGCAGTGGTGTGACCACTGATGGAATACTGCGTCCAGCTCTGGGGTGTGCACAATTCAAGAAGCATGTTGATAAACTGCAGAGGGTTCAGAGACGAGCCACAAGAATGATTAATGGGTTAGAAAACATGCATTATAGTGATTGAGCAACTTGAGTCTATTTAGTTTATTTAAAATGGACTCAATTTCCTCTATAGGTAATGCCAGCTCATTATTATGTGAGCCCTTTACCCGAACAATTATTTTTGCAGACAAATAGTGGAGTTTCTGCTCACTAATAACAAGCAGGAATATTCACCCAAAGTATTTGGGGTTGGGGGAGGGAAGAGAATCTGTTCTTGTCTGAACAGTGTAGTTGATGTATGTTTGAGATGAGGAAAATCTGCCTGTGTAAACTTGTTTCTGTTTAGCTATTTAAAACCTAGCATATGGATAGGATTTCAATTTCCAGTACTGACACTTCTTAACTTTCACAACTACTAAAGAAAAAGTGAATTATAAAGAAAAAAGAAAGAAAAAACAATGCAGATATATCCCACTTAAGAAGAATAACTACTTTACACTTATGAAGAGATGCCTACAAGCAATCAAATTGTTAAATAAGGAGTTAAGAACAAAGTGTTTGTAAGAAGCATAGAACAACACAAACATACTGACATTTATACATTAAGAATTTATTTCATTCATTGTCTTACAAATGAACTGCACTGCTTCTCACAGTCACTTTTTAAATATACTGGGATACAGTGACCAGGCATTAAATACCCTTCTTATAGATACAGTAAAAAAAGAAAATTATAAACTAAAACAGAGTTTTAACCACATTTTTGTCACTGCCATTTCTGACTGAGACCTTTGAGAGAAGGACTGTCTTTTTATTGTATGTCTGTACAGCCCCTAGCACAATGAGGCCCTGACTCTCAACTGGTGCCTCTAGAGGGTACTGCAATACAAACAATAATTCCATGGGTTTAGGGATTCTTTGAGCCTTCCGTCATGTTTAAAATTAAATTTCAGCTGCAGAGGGATGAGAGAGGATTTCAGAGCAGAACCAAGAAAGAGAACTTTTTTTATTCCAAAACCCTCTCCCTCCCCTCCAAAGGGTCTACTTTTATGCAGAATTTGCAGAGGAATCATAAAAGATAGTCCATATGTCTGTTTAACAGAAGATATTTCCCATATTCTCTGCTCATCTATGTACCTATACAGCCCTGTCACTGTACCCTCTAAGCACTAAACAAGTATTTTTAACTTTAAAATAGCAATAATTATTCTCTATTTCTCCCTTTCCATCCTGTAAGAATCCTTTTCAAAGCCTGAAACTGTTGAAACACCAGGTCTCAGAAGACTCTCTCTTGCAGACAAACAGATTTTATATTTGAAAAAATAAAGTCAATTCCTCTAAGACTTCTCAGAAGTCCCCATGTTTGGGACAAGGGTTTATGGACAAAGTAGCATTTTCTGAGTTTTATTTGAGTTTTCCCCCACACCAAACCACATTCCATGTCTGGACAGAGTTCTCAGCGCTGGTGCTAATTTGACGTGCACCACACTCTCTTGTGGTGCTCCCTAATTTCTAGTCATCTCTGTGAGAAAATCCTTGCTCCTAACCCAAAGATTATTTTAGCCCCTTAGAAAAAGCCAGCTACAGCTCAGTGCATAGACGTCTCGCACTAGAAAGACTTATGAGCATGTTCTCTCTACCTTTTGAGACTGACTGCATACTTACAATCCTTCCCACAATGGTCTGCCAGCAGCTGCATTAGACTTTCTTGTAGTAAGATTTGATTAATGAGTCTCAGCAGCAACAAATCAGTCTTCTAGAGCAGCCTTTGCCATGCTAATACCTGCTCTCACCACATACACAGAATATAAACTACTAATATGTAGTGCCACTTCTCTCCACCAACACTCTAGCTAGACGAATATGTACTGTAAAATGTCTCCCGCCACCATCCAATCAGCCTTCAATAAAATTGGTCTGCATTCCAGCATTAGCTCATGCAGCTGAAGTATTTAACTCTCATTCATATCCAAGCTCCCCACATTTAAGTAGGAAGTTCAGGAGTCCACCAGGCTTTGAGATTACTGCAGCTGCAAAGAGTCTGGCTGCTGTGGATAACAAGAGGTTAAAATCATTGTAAACTGTCCAGTAGTTGGCTTGATGGAGCAAGCTTGAGAGGGTGTGATGGGAGATGGGTAGGTTGTTTTGGGACAGCATGCAGGGAGAGAGGGAGATGTTTGTTTTGCTAGTGAATTGTATAGTATGGGATCACACATCTGGCTTAAATGGGGAATGATATGTAAACTGATATGTCCAGTACAGTACAGTGTATTATTTATATAGTGCCTGCAGTAAGCTAGGTTGCTTTAGGAGACAAGCCTTGAAGAGCTTACAAACTAAACCAACAATATGCCAATGGAGGGTCCACATTTAGTGGAATGAGATACCATCATACATATGAATGATGCTCAATAAGCATCATGTTAATTCCTCCATTAGTGTTTAGTTTAGTCTTTTTAAAAAATTATGTCATGTAGCTAGTTTATTTCTTCCTGTAGTGAGGTTTATTGGCACCTCAAAGAAAGTACATTTTGAGGAAGCAGTGCATGGCTCACACTGTCAATGCTGAAGTTGTACAGTGCATAGGGGAAAGTTTACCTAATGAATTAGGATGGATTGTGGGTGGAGATATAGTGACTGAGTTAAAGTTACACTTCCACATTTCCATACTTTCCATTTTTAAAAGTATGTTTAAGCTTTACATTTGTCTGGCTGTTCACTATTTTTTTTCTAAGTGAATGTTGTTCCCAGGTGTCCCCCTTAAGATACTGATACAATATTCACAATCAACTCCAATTTAATGAATTTTCTAACCTGAGGGTTATTTGTCGTCATTAGGCTTCAGGAACAACATCCCACCAGGGAAACAATGGCTACAGTTTTAGTTTGCCTGCAGATTCAGCACTATATCAGAGCATATTTAAAAACTTGCAGGCATTTCATTCTGACATTTTTAATTTCTGTTTAGCTAGCATCCTCATTTTTGTATAGTTCCCCCTTTGAAGTTAAATGCTACTGTGGTGGTATTCCCCCTCCCCCCCCCAAAAAAAGGATGTTAAATGTAATTAAGTTATGGTTGTCATTACTGAGTGGTTTAGCTATATTCACCTCTAGGACCAGGTGATGTGTGCCATTTAGGGCTAAATCAAGAATTGACTCTCCCCTTGTGGGTTCCAGGACAAGTTGCTCCTAGAAGCAGCCATTAATGGTGTCTAGAAATTTTCTCTCTGCTTCCCGGCCTGAGGTGACATATGCCCAGTGAACATGGGATTAACCCATTATTGCTGGGTTTTCTGGTTTTGTAGCCTCTAATCTCCCTGAGTATTTCACAATCACCGTTGCAATCCTGGTCCAGTGAGAAGGAATACACAGTTCGGACACAAACATTACTTATTTAGTTCAGCTAACATTAGGAATTCTATCTTCACATCTCATTTACTGAAGACCATGACGTTAAGTGTCCATTGATATTTTTTGCATTTCATTCTGACATTACTTCCTCACCAACTGTTCACAGTGTTTCAGCTCAGTAATTTGACTTTTATTGATTTTTAATAAATCTTTGCAATTTATTTCCTTTCAGCTGATCCTTCATAAGGTGTGCCCTTCATAGAGAGCCTTTCTAGGGACATAGATATCTCTCTAACATCAGTAACACAGGGTGCAGTCTCCCTGATGGTTCACTTTGTGAATTCAGGGGAATGGTTTTTAAGCTTCTGTTTCTCCAGTTACTTTTCCATAAACAGCCTGTAACATCATAGAAACATTTGTCACTATACTTTGCCAAATGCTGCCTTTTCCTTTACTGAGGTGAGAATGTTCTTTGTATTTAGATGGTTTAATACATACACCTCTACCCCAACATAATGCGACCCGATATAACACGAATTCGGATATAACGCGGTAAAGCAGCGCTCGGGGGGGGGGGGGGAGGGTCTGCGCACTCCGGTGGCTCAAAGCAAGTTCGATATAACGCGGTTTCGCCTATAACGCAATAAGATTTTTTTTCTCCCAAAGACAGTGTTATATCAGGGTAAAGGTGTATTACAGGAAACACACAATGTTCTTTTAGGATCCCGTGGTCTCTGCTGACTCCTTACAACGAGGCTTCCAATATCCCTTTTTTGTGTTGCCAGAAGGCTATTCACCAAGTGAGCTTTCCGCTATCCTTACCAGTCACTTTTACAAGCTCAGGCTAATAAGAGGCCTCTTTCTATTTTCAGCATAAATTGAGGGGGAGGTGGGAGAAGAAGTTAGGTGTTTCCTGGGCAAATTTATAACAGATTTCACTGTTTTGTCTCATCTGTTGTAAGACCAGGTCTACTAAAAACATTATAAAAGGGGCTTCAGTATTCAGAAGTCCAAATCATTGAATAGCTTTTTATTTTAGATGTGCTTGGAGGCTTTGCGTGTATTTGTATTCTAGTGGCAGAAATGGGGAGCTAGGGCCATCTCAGCTTTTATACTGTGTTACATTTTGCAAAAGAGGCCCTTGCCTAGTGTATCATGAATGACCTGGTGCTTGGCTCCACAGGATTGTTTTTAGTAAAAGCTGGCAGCATGAATCCTAGG
Source organism: Emys orbicularis (assembly GCF_028017835.1). Classification (NCBI taxonomy): domain Eukaryota; kingdom Metazoa; phylum Chordata; order Testudines; family Emydidae; genus Emys; species Emys orbicularis. The sequence goes on along the minus strand of NC_088705.1, from coordinate 724,071 downwards.
TAGACTAGAAGAAGGAAGACTTTTAGTCTGCAATGCCAGATCAGATTCTTAGCTCTTGCATGTCCTGGAATGATGATTCACTGTGAACTTGGACTCCACAAACCATCAGGAGATAGAGTCATTATAGCTTTACAATATAGGCATTATAAACATATTTAGTGTTAAATGAATACATTGTGGTCATTGCACTAGCTTTCTGTTCAGGAGGGAGATAAATATTAATTACATCATCAATTGCTATAATCTATGCTACACACCTAGCTGTAAAATAAGTAATTCTAGAGACTGGAGATTATGTTCCTCAAGGCGTTCTCTTTCTTCAGCCCTACAAATTATGGGTTTGGATTTTGTAAGTCACCGTGCACCATGCTAATCTTACTGTAATCTTGCTGAGCAGAATTTATGAAAATGCAAATCTTTTTTGTTTTTCGTTTTCTTTCCCTCCCCCCACCACACACTTGTGTATCCAAGGAATAGCCATATCCAGACTGTCTGTACTTTGCCTATATTCATCACAGATCACATCATGTGGCTACCGCACACTGTAACAGCTGAAATTTCTCATGTTGCTTCTCAGTTGAAAGGTGATTATTTTATTTTAAGCAATGATAGGTCAGGGAAAGGGGACAGTTGTAGAATATTTTATTTTAAGCAATGATAGGTCAGGGAAAGGGGACAGTTGTAGGAAATGTATGTGGCCATGCTGAGTTGTCCAAGCATGAAAAAAAAAAAAAAAAAAAAGTGCCCCCTCCACCCCCACATTTTGAGAAAATTGTTCATATGCCACCTAGCATGGGTGTATTCAAAACTTCACACTTGGCCTTTACACAGGCATCAATGAGCAATGCTAACCTGGCTAACTTTGAGAGAGGAAAAAGCTGAGAAAAAGCTATGGATGAGTCAAAACAACAATGAAAAAGTTCATCTATTATATCCCTTCCCACTTTGTGACATTATCTAGAGATATCTGCTGAATAATACAAATGTAATTTTGTTTTATTTCAGCCATGAGTAGGACTGTACAAACATGTATTTAAATGAGCAAAACAATAACAGTTTTATCTTTCACCAAAAAAGAAAACCAAGGAAATTATATGCAAAAAACCCTCTATTAATGTAATAGTTTCTGGGATTTTACATATTCACAAAATTATGGCATTCAGTTATAAAACTTTTCTAAGTTTAGAACTAATAAAACTCAGCAACCGTAAGCCACAGAGGTTTCACTGAAGTTGTCATATACAGTAATACAAAAGACACTACATGAAAGCAATGAAGATTAGTTACTGCTCCCATTCATATGCATTTACCTGAAAAACCTAAACCATGATATTACAAAAATATGCAGTAATATATTGCATACAAGCTGTTCTCACTCTTATACCTCAGAGAAAGGAACAGTAATCAGGACAGTCCTCAAGTCTTACAGCATGTATCACAGTTACTACCTACTAGCATCTTTTGATGATTAAATAAATTGAAATTAAAGACAGAAAAAGTGTTGGTTTGTTTTGAGAACCGTGACAAAGGAGAATACATTCATTTTTATATTATTTCCCAAGTAGTCCAGGCATTGGTGAACTGGATAAAAGCAATACAGACTTTGCTCATCTCCTGGTTTAACAGGCCCACTTTTTACAGTTCACATCACCACAGCAAATACTCCATTCATCCCAATTACTCTGGTTATATAATAATATGGCAATTCCATTGATGCATCAAAACTACAAGTTAGAGCAAGTTGCATTTTAATTCAGCAAGAAACCTGGAGATGATCAGTTCTTCCCATCACCTGCGATGTCCCCCTTAGAAAACATTAAGGAAAGTGAGGATTGTGCAGCTGCAAGCTAAGCAGTTTCTTTAAACAAAGGAGTAAAACTGTATAAGCTATTCAGTCTAGAATCTCAATACTGGAGAGATATAACACTGAGGCAGATACCAAATCCTCTCCCCAGATCAGGGATGAGGAAGAGTGAAAATGACTGATTTTTACATGGATGCCTTTTGCACTGTAGTAAAGACACCTACAGTTGCCATCATAATAAACAGTAAAGTTTCCTTACTTTAAAGAACAAGAAGATTAAAGGGAACCCTGAAGATATAACCTGAGTCCTAGGCCTGGTCTACACTATGAGTTTAATTCAAATTTAGCAGCGTTAAATCGAATTAACCCTGCACCCGTCCACACAATGAAGCCATTTATTTCGAAATAAAGGGCTCTTAAAATCGATTTCTATACTCCTCCCCGACGAGCCATGAATAAAGTACGGGGGGAGGGATAGCTCAGTGGTTTGAGCATGGGCCTGCTAAACCCAGGGTTGTGAGTTCAATCCTTGAGGGGGCCACTTAGGGATCTGGGGCAAAATCAGTACTTGGTCTTGCTAGTGAAGGCAGGGGTCTGGACTCAATGACCTTTCAAGGTCCCTTCCAGTTCTAGGAGATAGGATATCTCTATTTATTTATTTATTATTATTATCTGGGATACAACATTACTGGCATCATCAAGGCTTGGTATGATGTCCAGGAAAAAAACAAGGCCACCATCCTTAGAAATATAGATATATTTTTGGGCAATGCCTCACTGGCAATATCATGTATTCAGACCTAACTGTGGATGCAAACAGTGGCAAGTGGAATCTTAAGATCTGGGTTCCAGGGTGTGCTCCCAGCAGACATTACAAATGTGATGATCAAAGATGTAACCGTATCAACCTATGAGAAGGAGCATCACCAATGGTGGGAGCTGCTGGATTTCATTTTTGATCCACACTCAAAGAGTGTTGTATCATGCATTCTCACCATTACCAATGCCACGACCATGTGGGTTTATCCTCTCTTGCCCCTGGGATTGGTTCTGAACCACACCATCCTAATGACCGTAGACATCCCAAAGTGGGTGGTAAATAAGAGCAATGAGTACCACGCAGTGGACATAGGTGAATGCCTCTGGAAAGATAATCAGGGATATATATGTCCCACTGATGTATTCATGGGTACTCACATCTGTCTGAATCCAGCACAGGGTAAATGCCACTATGAGCTCAGTCCTAGGTACACCAACCACTCCCAGATTATAGTGGTTAACAATCATTGCATATGTATTAGGAGCACTTGCAAGATTTTCACTGTTAGTACCTATGATAGTGTTTATAATGATATCCACTCTAATTTGTGTTTATGTTTTGTCTTATCTGTAATAGGGTGTGATACATATTTTGAATCTGAAAAGATGAATTACCGAAATATCAGGACAGCCTATCACCTCTATCGCCGTGTTGGGCCTGTAAGTCTAGAACTCAACATTATGCTCCTTAAGCAGCTGGTGGAATATCCCGAGCTTGCTCTGCACATCAGTGAGGTACTGGAGCTGGGTAGAGCCACTATGCTTACAATACACCATTCAATGGAGCAGACAGAGGTGATTTTAAAAGGGTGCTTAAGTCGGCTGGGGTCACTCACTGGTGGAGTTCACTTTTTGCTGATCCCACTGGCACAGCTGAATCATGGCACATCCTGATTCACCCTCTCAGTTATATTAGTAATTCAGTTTACTGTAATTATTTTGTATGTTGGATTATGCAGATGGGTGCACGTTAAACTCAGATGTTGAACGTAGGCCCAGGTGTGTTAGTACTTCTAGATACAAGGGAATACCAGCATCCAAACCTCTGGTATAAGTTATTCATGTGTGGTGGCAGTTTTAACCTACCACCACCACCATGAAGGGGAAATGTTGTGTAGGAATGGTTCAATTTATTAAGTGTACATAGTCGCCATTTTGGATTGGTAAAAGGACAACCTGTCCTCCATCTTGGCATCCCTTCTCCTTCAGCTTTTGGTGCCAAAACAAGAAAAAGGCGGGAAAGATAGTGTCTCGTGGCCGTGGAATTTGCCTAGCAACAGAGAATGCATATAAGGGAGTGTCACCCTCTGAGGGGCGCTCTGTGTCTCTGGATGCTGTGGAAGCAGGTCATCCCAGTGAGGCATAGAAGCCCTCCCACAGTGTACCAGTCTTGCTATTAGCTAGAGCCCTGAGGGATTAGGACTTGAGGTGAACCAGTAACATCTACCAAGGTTCCCTTAACTTACCTCCACTCACATGTTCCATCATCACTTGACATAGCGTTCGCATTCAGCACGCAGGACAACGAGTTCAAGAATCGAAGACACAAGACACCATACTGAAGATCTACTTACCTGTCACTGAAGTTCCTGAGGTCTGGTTCCTGTTCCTGGCACCTGTCCCTGAGATCCTGGTTCCCGTCTGTGTTCCTGTTCTCCTGTCCAGTGTCTGCAATATATGGAATAGTTCTTCTTGTTTAGTCCTTTGTACCCCATGGTGTATAGAGTTTGGGGCTCTGGGGTTCACCCCCATTTACATCATTTGTGTTAACAACCGAGCTGTTATTGTGTTATCTTAGTTTGCAGGGAGCCCTAGCCAGTTCTTAAATACATATCACCTGACTGTTTGCAACCTCAATCTGCCTTTGTCTTAACTAAACAATTACCGATGATAGATGCGGAGGGGTTAGAACACCGCAGATAGCCCATCTTCTGTAAAGTAAAACCTAGTTTCAACTGTCTGTAGCTAACAGTTTGAGCAATGTTTGTAATGAGTGTTTTTGAGAATTGTGAATGTTTTATTAAATGCTCTCTCTTTCTATATATGGATAGTATGGCAAGCACACTGGTGCAGATGCTAATTTAAATAATGTCTAATGTAAAGAGCCAAAAAAGGAGGTGGCGGACATATATTTAATGCTAATTAGCATTATAATGGAGTAGAAAAGAAGTAGCCTTGCTAAACTGGAGGAGAGCTGCAATTAATGTCCAAAGGGTACCGTTAGCTTCCAGGATTATGAGGCTGTACCTCACTCTGTTGTCAGTGGACTGATCGCCCATTGTACACCATTCCATCCTTGACTGCAAGTCTAACTGAAGTATTGTGTAAGTAGTAATTGCATGAATGTTATTTTTCTTTTTAATAAAGTTTGGTTGGATCATTCAAAGTGTCACCTATTGGTCCCCTACTAAGTAAGTTGTCTAGCTGACCTACAGGCTCGAACCTGAAAAATAAGTTGAGTTTTACTGCACCTTTATTTTAACTACTTAGTATTAATTGGGAATATTTTAACATAAAGGTTACAGTACCAAACCAGGAGGAGATAGCTGTATCTCAGATCCATTGACCAGTAGCTATACACATGGCGGCTCTATCCAAAAGCCGGCAGCACAGCAACTTGGATGAAGCTATGTTACCAATTTACTGTATGCTCCTCAACAGAAGCGGCTATTCAGGCTTCTCAGATATTACAGGCATTCAGATACTGTATGCGCAGAGCATAAGTAGTTAGATTATACTGATACGTTCTAATTATAGCTTGTATCACAACAAAGCCTAAACAAAAAGACAAGTCCACCTAATATACTGGAGATAGCCCTATAGTGCCAGCTCCAACAACTATTTCTCATTTCACTGCAGCACCCATGGATTTAGACTGAACAATCTCGGAGGATGGATATTCCTGGATGCCCATGTATTTAATGTGCAACTCAATGGAGGGAAGCAGTGCCATAGTGGGAAGCCAAGGTGTTAAACCCTTCCCTGGGACACCCTGGTATGCATGAGCCTGCTAAACTGTCGAGCATCCACTTGCTTATCATTGTCCTTTCTGCTTTTCCTTGAGGGCAGCTCCACATGTAATGTTACGTGACAGTGAGAAGTCATCACTGATTTCCCCTGAGGACTCGCCAGGTGTGTGAGGCAAGAGCCTATTACCCACACTAGAGACCAGAGTGACTAGGAGGCTCTAGGGGCAGATAAGGGTGCTGGAGAAGCCAGTGGGGAAGAGGGTATTGGAGGGTGTCAGAAGCCACTGGTGGGTAAGGAGGACTTTGATACAGAGAGATTCTGAAAAGGAGGCTTGTTTGGAGGGAGGGACAGGGGAAAAGAGCATAAGGCAGCCTGGGGCAAGGGCTATTGAGGACTGTGGGAGCCTCTGGGTTTTTTGAAACTTTGGGACAGCCTCCCCCATTCACCCCATCCATACTACCCTACCTAGTGCTACCTCCCCCTCCCCCCGGCATTCTGGTCCTCTTTGCCCCTGCCTCTATTCTGTCCCTTACAGTCACTATTGTCTCCTCCTTCTGTGCAGGCCAGGCACCAGCAGGGACAGCAAAGAGCCTTACTGGCTGCCAGAAACCTAGCGGGTCACAGAGGGCACATGCCATTTACCCACCTTCTGTGGGTTTGTTTTATTACGTCTGTAGCAGCATGTAGAAAACACATAGCTATGTTCAACTTTGTTCCACGTTTGCACAAGTGGGAAACTATTAGATCTTTAGACTGACCTGGGAGCACAGATTAACCCTGATAAACTTCAAATTCCCTTGACACCTTCAGGAGAGAGAGGGTGATTAGGGATGGGGAGACAGATAAATCACCAGGAGCTGGCAGTTCACTGGGGTCCCTGGAGATCTCCCTCCCAACTGCAAAGCTGTCCCTGAACAGAAGGTTGATGAGGACCCTTCTGGAATATCTGCTCCTTCCTCTCTACTAACTCAGGAATTTCTTCTACACCGACCATATTAGAGCATTATCTAGCACTGACCCCTTCTAGCAACAGAATTAGCACTAGCATTTGCAAACCACTCTACACTGATAGACAACAGTATCTTAGAACCATAGCCAATTTGAAATGTCTTTTTACTGCAGTGATCGCCCTAGTGCCCTGGCCAAATCTAGGGTTACCATACGTCCGGATTTCCCCGGACATGTCCGGCTTTTTGGTACTCAAATGCCCGTCCGGGGGGAATTGCCAAAAAGCCAGACATGTCCGGGGAAATAGGGAGGCAGCATAAGCCAGGGTCCGCCTGGCCCCAGCACGACCCACCGGGTCCGCAGCGCAGCCCAGCCGCCCAGCTACATTGTAGCGAGCTCGGGCGGGGGAAGGGGGGGGCACAGCCGCAGAAGGCGGCGAAGGGGCCGCTGCTGCCACCGGAGGCCGGGCGGACCGCGCGCCCCAGCCGAGCCCGCAGGACCACGGGGAGGCCGGGCCCAGCCAACGGCTCGGGCTTCCCTCACGGGCGGGGACTCCCCAGCCACTGGGGGACCCATCACCCCACGCAGCAGGAAGGAGGTTGCGGCGCGGTCGCCGCTGAGCATCCGAAGCCCCCGCCAGGCAGAGGCTGCCGGGGGAGCGGGGGAGCAGGGCAGGCGGGGGGGTGCAGAGGCTGCAGGGCGAGGAGAAGCAGGGCAGGCAGGGGCATAGAGGCCACAGGGGCAGGGCAGACGGGGGCGCAGAGGCGGGGGGGTGCAGGGGCTGCAGGTCGAGGAGGAGCAGGGCAGGCAGGGGCATAGAGGCTGCAGGGGGGCGCAGGGGCAGGGCAGGTGGGGGGGGCGCAGGGGCTGCAGGGGCGGGGGGGGGTGAAGGGGATGCAGGGCCAGTGGGGAGCAGGGGGCACAGAGGCTGCAGGAGGGGGGGGTGCAGGGGCTGCAGGACGAGTGGGGAGCAGGGAAGCACTTAGCAACCCCCAACCAAGATCAGAGCGGGAGTGAGGAGGGGGAATGTGGGGTGCTCAGAGGAGGGGGCAGAGTTGGGGCAGGGACTTTTGGGGAAAGGGTTGGAATGGGGGTGGGGAAGGGGCGGAGTTGGGGTGGGGCTGGGGGCAGGACCGGGGCCCTGTGGAGTGTCCTCTTTTTTAAATGTTTGAATATGGTAACCCTACCAAATCCCAAATAGCCATTCTATTCTGCAGAACTAAAATTCCCATGGAGTTTTAGATGGATACAGCAGTCCTCACCTCCTGTCCGAAGACTATGAGTGGCAGATTTATTATGCACTATTTAAACAGTTGCCACATTCCCCCATGACAAGAGTCTTCTACTCACTGCAAGATGGCGCCTCCACCTGGCTGTTCTAGGGAGTAGCTTTGCATAGTTTATGCCCCTCCCTGTGGTTGTGCTCCATGTCTCTCTTGTGCTCCACAGCCCCTCTCTTGCTCCAGAAGCTGCTGCAGCCTCTTCACGACTCAGCCCTCCGACCAGGTCACTACGTGCGTTCCCCTTCCGGGGCAGACTTTCAAAGTCTCCTCTGTCCATGCAGTGTCAAGTGGTTCTCCCACCCACTGCCCTGACCCTGTCACGCCAACAGTGACTTAGGCAGTCTTCCTGCCTTCCCCAAACAGGCCCACTCCGCAGCAGCTGACAGGGTAGTCCAGACCCACCCTCTGCTCTGGGTTCCAGTCCAGGGCCCCTGTAGTAAATGGCTAAAGTCTGTATCTTCACCAACTTAGCGCTCACCCCTGGACTCTTTCCTACCAGGCTGCTTCTCCCCTTCCTGCTTCCTTACCTCAAGGAGAAGGACTAGGCTTCCTCCCTGCTTTTTAGAAGCTGTGCCTGTTCCCTCACAGGTAAGCCTTCTTCTAATTAGCTTCCTCCAACTTAAGTCTCCCTCATTTGCAGCCTAATTGGCTGATTGGGCCCACTTGGCCTAATTCAGGTCTCTCAGGGCCAGCGTGAGGAGCATGCCCCCTCACACACGCCTAGAGATATCTCCATTTCTGTGCTGTGTGCAGTGATTCCTGTATACAGAGGGCTCTGCACATGGAATCCATCAGTGGCAGCTGCGCAAGCAGAGTAGCTGCAGGATCACACACACACTGCATACTTTGTGGGATCTTTGGTCAAAACATGCAGTATAAATGTCACTTATCCTAATTGCTTACAACCCCACCCCTCCTGCATTAGCTTCCTAACCACCTTAACCACCCCCATCTTATCCTAATTATTCCCCAAATCTTTAGGGACAGTTACTGTGTCCCCTCCCGCCTTCAGCTTTGTTTCTGTTGTCGTCTCTCTCTGCAAACTGTGATTCTGCACCTTTCATCTATATGTTCTCCTTCTCTGTGTTCTGATGGCCTTCTCTTAGGGACATACACTTTACAAGCCCACTACTGTGCTAGAGTTATGCCAAATCAAAATTCACTGACACTAATAGGAACTCAAACTGTCCTGAAATTAGAGAGGAAAATAATCCCTGATGGCTGCTTATATTTATTTTTCATTTTTTGTTAAATAATGGACTCTAATGAATTTTCCTGTTACACCAAGGCTGTAAGGCAGCTCTAGGTTTTCACAGATTCCTTCATGAATATTTCTCACTACATACTGGATGTCATTATTCTATTGAGAATCAATTAGCCCAAATGTTGTTATGACAGTTACAGAAAAATTATATTTTTAGCTATAATTTATACCATTCGGTCTCTTCCAATGCAATCTTCAGAGAAATACTGAAAATGTTAAACCTGATCTGGTAGTGAAGAAAACCTCAGTGATGAGACAGCAAAGAAATGGGTGACTTTGAGAGGGATTTTTGAATGAAACATACTTTTCTAAAGTAACAAGCACATTTAGGATTAAAAATTCAACCAAATAGTGAAAAGCAGGAAAACAGGGCCACAGTTCTTCAAAGCTTTTCTCCAGTTCACTTCCATCCAATGTTAGAGCTGCACAAAACATTTCACATATGAGTGACCAGCAAGCATTGCCCTCTTTGGCCATTTCATGAAAGGACAAAAGCAAAACAATCACTTTTCAACTGATGGAGCACCACAGACTCACCATAAACCAAATGCTGCTTCAGTGGTAAAAAATACATTTACTTAGCAATGGTGGGAGATGCATAGCCGTGTGGGAGATGACCTAAGGGTCAAAGGTCATATTCTACTTGCTGCAACACATGATCTCATTGAGACTTTGCTCCAGCTGTCCAGCAGGCTCATTGTTGGGCCCAGGGGACCTTGGAAACAATGCACAAAGCTTGGTTATTTCAAAAGCACTGAAATTAGAGGAGGTCCCCCATTTGTAAATGTATTTCCCTTGCCAGTGGGAGGAGGAGGAGGAAGAAGGGGATAAGAATAGTCAGAAGGATGAAGTGGGTGCTGGGGACAGATAGGGGAAAGATAACGAAACAGAGCAAAAGTAGATCAGATGAACAGTGAGATAATGGTATCAACCAGCTAACAGGGAACATGGGCAGAAAGTGACCTACACTCCTCATGCAAAGAGAGTCCCTACAGGTCCCTCTATGACAGGAAAGGAGAAAAGGGCAGGGGTAGAACTGGGCAGCAGCAAGAGTACATCTTCCAATGAACATACACTAAATACAAGTTAACTGCTCCTCTGCCTCTCTATGCATTAGTAATGCCACAAATTGGGCAAGCCGTGGAGTAGCAGCAACCATGCTGTGTAAGTGGGGGCAGCTGTAGCAAGGATGTGATAGCAGTTCTGTCACTGCTGCTCTTACAGTTCTAATATTCAGAATTTAGTGAAGATCCTCTCCTTGCCCCTCTATCCTTGTCTATCACTGACAGAGGCAACAGAAAGGGGAGTTCTAAAAAGTAATGAAAGCTGTTAGATGTTCCAAGCATGTTCAGTACCGGATTTGTGGCGCCAGGCCCATGCTCCAAAGGGGCCCCGGCCCGGCCGCTCTTCTCCACCCACCCACTCTCTCCTGTGGGGGCAGAAGCTTGGTGCTGCCGGCTCCTGGGGCTCTGTCTTGCTGCAGCAGGACAGGCTCCGCCGGCAGCCAAGCTCCTCCCCAGCCTCTTCCCCCAGCGTGCTGCATTCCCACCCCTCCCCCTCTCTGCCACCAATCAGCTGTTTGCCAGTGCGAGGGAGGGGGAGGAGCGGAGCCGCAGCACACTCGCCGCTCGGGGGAGGAGGCAGAGAAGCCCCCCCTCCAGTCCCCTGCCGTGAGCACCCCCACAGCCCCAACCCTCACCCCCAGCCCTCTGCCCTGACTCAACCAGAACAACCAACAAGAATGCACTTTTATGTAGAAAACTATGATTAAATTGAGCCTTCCTGACTAGTGATTTAAATCATGATTTAAATCAAATCCACCCTGCCCGCTGTGCTCTTGCCCTTGGCCCCCTCATTCCCCAGGGGGGCCCACAAATATGTTTGGCGCCGAGCCCACAAAAAGTTAATCCGGCCCTGCATGTTTGAGTTTGTTGCTCAGTTCAGCTCTTTGTCATGTTCCACACTTAAAACACTTAGCTGTTCAGCACCCCCAAATTTTTAAACCGAAGAAGCCAGAACATTTTAGAGGTTTAAAATAATTAAATGGAGAGATCAGAGCGTGTGGGTGGGTGGAGAGGTAGCACAGAGGAGATATGTGCTTAACCTGGGATCTCCCTACATTGAAAAGACAATAACAAGAAACCAGTTCTTCATATCAAAGATGGTGTTGGATATGGGGAAGCTCTGTGTCTTGTCACCATTCTGATTTCTGCTGCTCAGGGTGAAATAACTAATGCTCTCGCTTAGAACTTTGTAAGCATTTAGCTTTAGAACTCAAAACTTGGCACAATTTCTGCTATGCAAATACATCTTCCCCACTGAGATAAGCCTATATGATGTCGGCTGGTATTTTGGAGCTGACTCTCTGGTCATTTGATCCAAAGTGGCTGATGTCCAGTGACTTTGGGTCTGTGCTGGAAAAGTGTAACTGTTCTGTAGAAGTTGTCATTGTGCATGATTGTTATATTCGCTACATTTTTGTCCTAGCCAATATAAAAGAGTTATTTTTAAAATTGAGCAGCTGCAGCCCTGTCACTATTCAGTGAATAAAACTAAATAGCACCAGCTTAGCTTGTATGATGGCAATAAAATCACTATATGGTTATAACAAATGGGACTGAAAATGTGTCCATTATTCCTGTCTAATGCACAGTGATAGCCAAACAAAAATCCATTTTCAAGGATATAAATATGAACATTGTATGGTAATCTTGTGTGTTCAAACAGATCCAATTAACTAACACTTCACCAAAACATTACCTAACTCACATTAACAGTAGCGATGAACTGGTTCACAGGAACACCACATAGCCATTACCTTCCACTCGACTGGCAGGCCATTTAAAAATATGGGGGGGGAACATCCAAAGTTCATGTTGAACAAAAACTGTTGATATGTCAAGTCCAAGAACTTTGCAGGGAAGTACTTCCACAGGATTTGAACTGTATTTTAATCTGATGTTGTTCTGTGACCAACAATCCTGCTTTAACCCTGCTGCTGCTCTACAGCAACTGGGCCATATCCAGAATCACCTGGACTCCTGCTCTTTTTAAGGACATACTTCTGAAAACTATGCACACGTATTATAGTTCTACCTGCTTCATTCTGAGTAGACTCCTGGATTATGAGATGAGTAAAGAAAAATCCACCTACTCCTGTGTCTCGCACACATAAGTAGACGGCTGAAGCAGTTTCCCCAGTACTACAGGCATATGTTCCAGATGCTGCTGGATAATTGTTTGAAGTCTGATATACACAAACATCTCCTCAAAGGATTTGCAAATGGAAGGGCTCCATCTTCAGGTAGTCATCACAGTTTATCTTCCTCTGGACAGGTTCAGTGTGAACCGAATGCTGAGATTATCAACATGAACCCAGGACTAGCTGAAGAAAGACACATTTTGCACATTCTGCGCTAGGCCTGAAGAGTTAAGTAGGACTCTGATTTTATAAAGATTGGTCCTGTCTAATTTTGACTTTACATACGGAAACTGAAACAACATTGCATTACTGTGGCAATAATCACTCATTGCCCAAACTTTTATCCCCAAAGAAGCCCTTATAAAATTGCCCTTCTTATGTATTAGGTCTGTAATATGCATCCTGCCCTTACAGCCAAGTAGCCACAAGAAGTAACTCTGGAATTTGGCCACTGCTGGCATGTTTCCCCACTGTTTCTGGGGAAGACATCAGATACTTGGTGATGAATGTGGGATACAAACCTGAACAGAAGATTCAGGAGTGGTGTTCAATACAGTCCATTTTCCAGGGGGTTGCCGAAGCCATTTTTAAATGATTTAAGCAATGAAGCCTCCACATTTTTTTGTTGGGAGACTATTGGATAGTCTAATAATCTTCATTCATTACTGGCATTCACATTTGTTATGGCAAATCAATATGGCTTCATGCCAGGAAGGTCGACAATAGATGCTGGTTTTGCACTGAGGAAGCTCATGGAAAAATTTAGAGAGAAAAGGAAAAATATTCACAATTCACATGAGGTTAATTGATCTTCAAGAGGCCTTTGAGTTCCAAGAGAAGTCAAAGCAGCCAAACCAAGAAAAAATGGTGGGCTGTCATAAAGTCAGACATGTTATCATGTTGTGCAACAGAGGATGGCATTGAACAGAGCATTGTAGAGGAAGCAGACTTGTAGAGTGGACCCCATTTGATGGGATTAACATAAGGAAAAAGAAGATTCACATGAAGTAGTTGTTGCCTTTATCTTGTCCCACATAATTGGCAGAAGGATTGCAATTTCTGTTTTTCACCAGGCAACGCAGGTGAAGAGGCAGTAAAGAACAGAACCAAAACCACTGACTATTCTTTATATTGTGACATTATTGTATATAGCACTTAACTTGCGAACCCGAACTCCAAGCTCAAAGCTCTGAGGGTCAGAGTTCTAACCTTGCCAGGCCTATTTATAAAGCCGCCATGACAGAAGAAAATGTCAGGTGCTAAATCAACATCCAATTGCACAGACCAATTCTCCTGCTGTCCCCCAAATATGTACCTGCTTCTCACCAGCCAACCGCATCATTAACACCTGAGGATTCAGGTTTTGTCTCAGAGGACACTATGCAGGATAAAAAGCCTTTAACAAAACACTCTTTCTACAAGTAACAGTGGACAGGGCACAGGGTGGTGTTTTAGCATTTATCATTAGCAATGGAACTTGTTTGCAGGTCCCTTAAAATGTCCCTGTTGTGTAGTTCTCCCTCACTTTGGCCATTTGCCTGAAACAATCTGCCATGAGGTATAAACTACTGCACCCAAACACTCATGTCTGAACCAAGAATTATCTTACCATCCACCATGCCCCTTGTTAAACTGGCAGCACAAACATCTCCTGTATCAACTGTATTGCTATTAGGAACTGACAGCCAATTTGTCATGTTACTTAAGAAAAGCACAGCACATTTTGGGTGCTGTTCTCCGATTAAGTATCTAATACTCAAAACAGTGAAGTCCAATTACTAATTGCTGTTGTGGGGGTGGAACTAGGTTCCACCTGCTGAGTCATCATTTCATTTCTCATATGAAGGCAGGTTGAATTTGTTTGTTTTAGTTGCACAATAGCATGCATGCTGGTATGTTGGGACTACCACCTTCCTCTTCTGTGGAGTGAGAATTGAGGGACATTTAGAGGGCAGGAAGGACTATCTCATGGTTAAAACACTGGAATAGGAGACCCATGAGTTCAATTCCCACCTCTACTACAGGCTTCCAGTGTGACCTTGGGAAAGTTACTTAACTTCTCTATGCTGCAGTGCTCCACCTGTATAGTTGGGACAATACTATTTTCTATTTAGGAATTTGTATATCGATCTCATTGCTGTAACGTCTGAGTGCCTCAGAAAGCCCCTTAATGGACTGTTATCTTTACTAGACCCCATGAGATAAGGACATGCTAATCCCATTTTGATTTGCCCAGAGTCAGACAGTCCAGGCTAAGCCAGGAATTTAACTGAGGTCTCCTGAGTCCCAGCCCAGCTCCCTATCAACTAGATCAGCCTTCCTAACCTTTTGTTTCAGAGTGGTAGCCGTGTTAGTCTATTTCAGCAAAAAGAACGAGGAATCCTTGTCTTGTCTATTTAGATTCTATGCTCTTTGAGACAGGGACTGTTTCCCACTACATACGTACAGTGTTCAAAAGGCAATAAAACTGCCACAAGGTCTTAGTCCTGGAAGATTCTTCCTTATTTGCATTTCTCTTTTCTTTCCTCCTCTACAGCAGAGACAGACCTCACGTACCCAACTGTAAACTACTATGGCACATAGTCGAGCTAGGCACAAGGAAGGCTTTACTTCTACTAGCACATCCAGATGAGTGTACCTAAATCTATTGACTTTCCAGCACCATCTCAGTTTCTCCATCCAAAACCAGATGTTTCCCTGGAGCAGAGCTCAGTCAGTTATAGTGGGCACTCTCTTCCATTAGAGAACTCCTGACTGCACCACTCACCTATTCAACCAGGTAATCAGATAGGAGCCTGAACTATAGAATCATAGACTCTCAGGGTTGGAAGAGACCCCAGGAGGTCATCTAGTCCAACCCCCTGCTCAAAGCAGGACCAACCCCAACTAAATCATCCCAGCCAGGGCTTTGTCAAGCCGGGCCTTAAAAACCTCTAAGGATGGATATTCCACCACCTCCCTAGGTAACCCATTCCAGTGCTTCACCACCCTCCTAGTGAAATAGTGTTTTCTAATATCCAACCTGGACCTCCCCCACTGCAACTTGAGACCATGGCTTCTTGTTCTGTTACTGAGAACAGCCTAGCTCCATCCTCTTTGGAACCCACCCTTCAGGTAGTTGAAGGGAGCTATCAAATCTCCCCCCTCACTCTCCTCTTCTGCAGACTAAATAACCCCAGTTCCCTCAGCCTGTCCTTGTAAGTCATGTGTCCCAGCCCCCTAATCATTTTTGTTGCCCTCCACTGCACTCTCTCCAATTTGTCCACATCCCTTCTGTAGTGGGGGGCCCAAAACTGGACGCAATGCTCCAGGTGTGGCCTCACCAATGTCGAATAGAGGGGAATAATCACAGCCCTCGATCTGCTGGCAATGCTCCTACTAATACAGCCCAATACGCCATTGGCCTTCTTGGCAACAAGGGCACACTGCTGACTCATATCCAGCTTCTCGTCCACTGTAATCCCCAGGTCCTTTTCTGCAGAACTGCTGCTTAGCTGCCAACTAGACATCGAGCCATTGATCACTACCCGTTGAGTCCAACTTGAAAAGCTACTCCTGCCTCACTTACATCCTTCCTGTCCCCTCTAAACCAACCACAAAACAGGAAACGGAAACTTATATCAACTGGTTCCAGCTGCACCGCAGTTTAGTTCACACACTTCTCTTTTGTCCTGACGGCCCTCTTTAGCATCTTATTCCTGAGGCATGAGGATACATGATGAACTTCCAGGACTATGGTGCGGCTTCTGTGCCCAACACTGATGCCTGTAACCGCCACAGAGCTCTGTGATGGCAGGTCACTTTGTGGTATATTGCCAGCAGATCTGCTCCCAATTCTTCACATGTATACTAGCAGAATCCACCTGTCCTGCCATGGTACCCGTTTCTGAGCCAGACAGGCATGCTGCCCATCCAGGACTAAAAGTTCCCCTATGAGACTTTAACTGTGCTCGCTGTTAGTCTCAGTTTCTGAATCTTAATCACACCAGTGAGCTTGGTCCCTTCCCACAGTCCTAGATCTCAGCTGATCAAAGAGGATAGCAAAACAGGTAATCTGCCCACTCAGAATCTTTCTCTTAATTTTTTTCTTCAGGTAAGTTATTCCATGTGTCTCTGATTTCCCCCAATGAGAGATTCAAATCCAACATAACTGTTCCTTCCAAATCCCTTGTCTCCCGCTTCTCAGTGCCCACTGAGCCCCCCAGTTATCCCTTATTTTTTTGCTTTAACTGGACAAAAATGAAACTTCAGATAGCAAAGGGGGCTCAGCATTTCCAAAGACTCTCCCCTTCAATGAACCAGCAAATCTCTGCCAAGGAACATCAAAATGAGCAGTCCTCCATTCATCAGAGGACAAAGGGTTTAAAGCAGACTCTCATGGAAAAGTGGGTGGAAAGAGCAAAGCACGCACACACACATACACACACACTCACACTCACACTCAGTTTTTTCCCACTGTTCCAACAATTTTTTCCCCCAGGATACAATGAGCAGCACATTTAAATTCAGGGAGGTTTAGTGAGGGGACATGGAAACTGGATCCAAATCCAAATGAGTTTGGATCCAAATTTATAGCTCAGGACCATTCCCAACAGAAAGGTCTGCAATCATAAAACCTTCCCAGAAGTGAAATCCTTGTCTGGGTAATTGTACCGATTTCTCTGCACAGCCCTTGTTTCCCGGGAAGCATACGCTGCCTTACATTTGAATCAAATTTGGAACCTGAATCAGGCATGAGGACATATTAAGTTCATCATAACAAGCCCTAGATAACAATAAAGCCAGTGTGCCAAAGCATATCTAGAGTAGCTCTCATCTAAGCTGTTGCACACATTGTAATTGGAAGAAGGCTTTTAAAGCTTTTACGGTCCATTTTTGGTCACATTACCTTATATTTGCTGTATTTTATTTTACTATACAGTAATTATATTATAATACTGAACAGGAAAGTTGTTCATTATTACAAGAGAGATGCTTCCCCACTTCTTCACTGATTACACTAGAGTATAGACAGCAACTGGTAAGCCTGACGTTTTTCATTTGAACTGAGAACTGATGATGTGCTGGCCAGATTTCAGGAAGGGATTTCACGGTGTAAAAATTCTGCTTTGTGGATCATATCAGTGGCTTTTGTAAATCCATTTGTTGTGACTTACAGCTGCATGCATGACATGCTGAGCCCTGCCCCATGCTATTACTTACTGTTGCATCACTCTGCCAAAAGCAGCAGCATGAGAAAATGCAGGGCAGAATTTATGCCTGGAGACACAAGCAGTCCCTGGAACACAGGGGGTAATCAATCTCACTCTGAACTGGAGAAATGGGTTCAGCACAAGCATGTTGCCTGCTGGAAATGGAGGTAGAGACAGCAAATAATCTGTGAAGGGAGAGACTATATGGATATGAAAATACTGATGAAAAATCTCGTAGAAAGAAGGAAGCAGCACCTTTTGTAATCACCTGAATGGGAAGAGTCCAGTTCCTAACCATTTTCAGGCAACTGCTATGGGGAAAAATACATTGATTTACACAAAAGCAAAAAAGAAAACCACTTTAATCTGGGTGCAAATCCAAATAACTTCCACACATGAAATCCACATCACCTTGCAGAAAACAGAACTTACTGATCCTCCTTTCAGTTGTGTTTCTGACATTAGTACAAAACAAAATCAGAAAGCAAATTAGCAACAAACAGAATTCAATTAATAAAAATACCCTGTACAAACATTTTAAAACCTGAGAAAGACAATTTAATTTCAGGGTAACATTATTCTCATTTATATTGTCCCCCAGCATTTACAGGTAGCCTTATAGGAGAACAGCAGTTTAACATTTAGCTAGGATGTTAAAATAACCTTGAAAATATGCCCCAAAGACTTTTAGGTTTTCTCATTTTATAGCTAGTTTGTCTTATGTTAAATAGTGTCATTCCTGTCAGGCAGTACATCGCCATTCAGAGAAATAATTCATGGGAAGTCAGATCATCTGGAAAGTGGAAACTAAGAATTAGGACTCCTCAGTGGGGCAGGTGTCTCTCTACAGACTGCACAATATGGAAAGCTCCAGGAAAGCCACAGCTTGAGACTCTTGTGATGTTTAAACAGATAAATGGGGAAAGAAAGAGACACAAAAAAATCAGATTTCAGAGTAGCAGCCGTGTTAGTCTGTATCTGCAAAAAGAACAGGAGTACTTGTGGCACCTTAGAGACTAACAAATTTATTAGAGCATAAGCTTTCGTGGGCTACAACCCACTTCTTCGGATGCATATAGAGTGAAATATATATTGAGGAGATATATATACACACATACAGAGAGCATGAACAGGTGGGAGTTGTCTTACCAACTCTCAGAGGCCAATTAAGTAAGAGAAAAAAAACTTTTGAAGTGATAATCAAGATAGCTCAGTACAGACAGTTTGATAAGAAGCAAGTGTGAAAATACTTACAAGGGGAGATAGATTCAATGTTTGTAATGGCTCAGCCATTCCCAGTCTTTATTTAATCCTGAGTTGATTGTGTCTAGTTTGTATGTATCAGAGTGTTGTATGCAAAAATACATTTTGAAAACTCCATCGCTGTTAATTTCAATTCCTTTCCTTACTGAGAATCAGTATGTTGGAATTAAAGGATGTGTGCCCAATGAACCTAGGCAGACACTGTGGAGGAGCTGGGATGGCAGATAACGAGAGGGTAGAGTGGGAGCAGGAGGAGAAATGTGGATTCAAGTGTTAACCATACTTTGAATTTCTTTAGCATTTTTGATCCAAGGATCTCAAAGCACTTTGCACACACACACTTATCCTCACAAACCCCTTGACTACACAGATTTTTACCCAGTGCTGAAACACAGCCCGCTCTGGACTGAAACACCATAACTGTTCAACAGCACAAAGCCTCCAAATGCCACCATTGCCTAATGCCAGTAATACATTATTGTTATTATTTGCACTGCAGCAGCACTTAAGGATCCCAAGCAGGGCTCACGGTCAATTGTACAACACACAATACAAAGCGCAAAGATGGTCCCTGCCCTGGGAGCTCTTTGCCTAGGATTTAGACAAAATGCAATGGAGGACTGAATAAACAATCAACAGAAGTGGGCAGGGATGGGAGAACAAACAGGCATTACTGAATGCATTATTCCCACCCAATAATATAATATCAAAGGGGTGTCTGGCCCACTGTTATTTTGGGAAATCCAGCCTATATTCTACTGCTCTGGCTCACAAAGCCTTACCCTGGTGTGAGAATACTGGGCAGAAGGTTTAATTTCACACTGAGAAGTTGTAGGAAGATGGTCAAATGTGCATTTGGCTGACAGAAGGCAAGATGGTGCTAACTACAAAATCATTTGGATATCAGCATGTATAACGTTACTCACATTAGTGGGGTGTGCTGTGTATTGAACAACATATGCGAGGAGAAGGGAAAATGCTTTGGCCAGGAGTGGGTTAATGCCAGTGCTGGTTTATAAGCCCAGTACAGGCAGTCAGAAAGAGCATCTCTGATAACTGAGGCTGTGTCCAGGACAGCAAGCGAAGTAAGTCTTGTGTCTACATTCTTAGTTTGGAGGGGGAAACGGGAGGAGGGGGAAGATGAGCACAACAACTTTAGTGTGCTGCATTAATTTACCAATTTTGAGTGTTGTTAATCAGACTTTATTAAAATCTTTGCTTTGAAGTTCCTGTCTCTATTGTTTTCCAAGTACTCACACTGCATAGGACTGAACAACAAAATAATTTATTAAAGTCTATTACACAGGCAGTCCAACTACCACACACTAAATGTGCAAACAAGACACTGCAAGCTTAAGCAAAGTACAAACAGAAATAAAACAAAATATGAAAACAAGAAATGCAATGTCCCATGCAATGGAATTGCATGTCGTCAATTAGTTCTTCCCCCGCTGATGCATATGGACTGCACTGACAGGCTACTCTCTTCCCCCTCTTTCCCTCCCCCCGCCCCCGCCCTGAATTGTCCAGTGGCTGTAGGAGATGCTAGAGTGGAGGGGAGGTCACTGGAATAAACTGGATGGGCACTGGGGCAGAGGCTTGGCTGGATCTGTTGCCTGCTGGCCATCATGTTAATCAACCATTTGAACAGGTTTTTTTGCTGCTGCTGTACTTCATGCTGCAGCTGGCAGTCCTGCTCCCTCCTCTCCTCATCATAATCATTGTAGTCCACTATCATTTCCCAGCCCCATCTCTAGCATCAACTGTGCTGCAGTCATGATCCAGCAGCCATCTCTGGCCCTCTTTCTTTCCCCCCAAAGTTTCTGGACCCTCTTACTGACAGTCCTTGCCCTGCTGGGTGAAAGCCCTGCCTCCTCTGCAGTAAGTGTCCCTGAAAAGCAATGAAGCAGCACACTATTTCCTCCTCCTGTGTCACAGCACAGCAAAAGTTGCAACTTCTATCTCCTTGGCTGCTCTTCTCTACTCTGAAGCTGCTGTGACCTTGAATTCCTCCCCATCAAGACAATGTCAAGAGCTTTATTTATTTATTTATTAAAAATTGGCTTTTGTGGCTTGAGTGGTGGTGGGGGACAGGCCAGGGGCATTTTACTAGTAGCTTCATTATTTCAGGCTGTGGTGGCATTGGAAGATGTGAACTTGCTGGAGACCCCTGAGTGGAAAAGAGAACAGCTATTCCAGGCTTCTGGTAGAAAGCCATCCACATATACCATGGAATTCTTTCGTCAACTGGTGACAGATGGGCAGATTGATGACAGGAGGGTACTAATGTGCTACAAAGGGGGAGCAGGGGAAGTTTGCTCAGCCCTGACTGACCATTTGGGGTTCCAGCTGCATGAGAAGCTGTCCTGCATCGTTATCCACGCATAGACTAAAATGTGGGCCAACATAAACAGGATACAGAGGTAGTATGTAACAGCACAGAGCCAACACAGAAGTGCCTTTGCAACCTCCACCCATGGCACCCAGACACTGGACTAAGAGACTTTGCAAGTGATCTGGACTTAATTACCGCCACAGCTCATGTAATGGACTTAATAGCTAGACTGCTTTAAAATTATTTTATTACACAAGAAAGTGTGAGAAAAATCACACTGATGTGCATATATGCTTATGCTGCCTGTTTCTGTGCATTTACAGGCACCGCTTGACTTGTTCCAATAACTCCTGGTTTGCACACATTCAGCAGCACACAATAATTCCCCCCACACACACACACCCACACACAAAATTCTTGGATCACATGTAGCTGGGGAAGGTTGAGGGGGGGAGAGCAGGGAAAATGGAGGCTCTGTCCTAGCCGAATCTTTGCATGCATAGCTTCCTCACCAGCATGTGATATTCCCATTTACAGGAATGAGATTGGTTATAAACAGGCAAAGTCCTCATGTTGTAATATGTTACATAACAACAAAAATGGAGGATCACATTTTACTCAGCTGATGAGATGCTGATTCCTTTGCTGCGTCCTCCCCGGACTGTTCCCTCATCTCTTCCCCAAAGAGGACCTGGGATTCCAGCCTGAGATCATCTTGTCTCTGCCCAGAAGCAGTGGCATCTCCTCCACTCCATCCAGTTCCAATGCTCCCATTGTCTGCTCTGTCCACTCTGCTGCCAGTTGAGTATTAACACCCCCCAGAGTCGAGAGCCTGTCAAGCATGAAAATGGGGTCTCTGCTCAAAGCAGTACTGGGCATCCGGTCCAGCTCACTGTAGAAGGGGCATGTTCTCGATGAGTTCTGGTCTTTGGTCTTCTAGTACACGTTCCTGAGGGATTTGATTTTCTAACTGCACTGAGATCCTTTCTGGTGAATCCCTGCCTTTGTCAGCTTCTTGGAGATGGCCTGACAGAACTGCAGATTCTGGGTAGCTCTCCCAAAATTATGACTCTTATTGACCTCACAAGAGAACTTTTCTGTCAGCTGCTGTCCAGCTGGCAGCATGTCAGGTCATTGACTTCCTGGACACCATCTCTGTTCATGTTCTGTGGGACCACAGCAGAAACAGAAATGTTGCCAACAGAGCAGGCCATGTGCAATGTGGGGTTTAAATGCTGAACTGGTGTATATAAATTGGTAAGTGAGTTCTGACACAGAAGAAGGGAGTAGTTAAGATGGCAAGAAAATACTGCTTACGGGGAACTGAAAGCATTGAAAGACTAGCAGTGTCCAAGTGGTTTAGCCTGCGTCCACACTGCAAGGTAGACTGGTTACCAGCCTAAGTGTAAACAGCCCTCAGCTTTAAGCTGTAGCCTCAGACAGGCAAACCAGCCAGTGATGAAAGCACCAAACTTGGATCAAAGAATTTTTTGTGTGTGGATGGAAACCAAGTTAGGGAGTAAAAGCCCAGGTTAACTTTGCAGTGATGACATCCCTTCATTGTAACAGGCATATCAGTAGTCACAAGGAGTCACCAGCCTAACCAAGGCCAAGGAAAAGGACACATAGAGAGGACAAAGTCTTACAGTTCAGGGGGTGGTTGGGATTTAGCCATAGCCAATGGAGGTAATGGTATCACCTGAGTCCCTCTCTCTGGCCCAGTCTGGTCAGGACATCTCTCAGGATCTCGACAACAAAGGCACAATGGTGTCACTGAGAGTCGCAGGAGATGGCGGGGGTGGCAGCCATAATGGTGAAGCTTGCTCCTGCATCTTCTCTCATCTTTCAGTCAGCCAGTAATCGCCAGCCAGCATCCATCTGTATTTTCCCCACAAAGGTCATTAGTTTTTTTAAGGACGTCAAAAGGGAGTGATGGATGGTATAGCTGAGTCCCCCATTATTTTGTCCACCAATTAGGCCTAATTTCTGACACACCAATTTTGGTCCACTAACTTCCAGTCCCACACTTCTCTTGTTTACCGGGCATGATCTTAACACAGTCCTCGAATTACGTCAGTAGGCCTTTCCGTTTGGACTAATTCGGTCTCTGTCTCCCTTTTGCACCTTTCTCCATCAACATTATTGTTAGGTTATTGTGATATTTTATAAACTTTGATCCATTTTCCTGCAGTTCGACTCACAAGTCGGGTAGATCTCCCAGGCCCGAATTATCACTACGGGGGGCTGAGGTGGTCAGAATCATAGGCCAGCAAGAAGAGCCTAGTGGAAAAGGTTGACTCTGAGATGTTATGGAGGAAGAAGGTGCAAGATTTAGACACAACAAGGGATATTATGGTAAGGGCCGAGTCAAACATGGCACCTAGATTATGGGCCTGAGTGACAGGGAGAATTGTGGTGTTGTCTATGGTGCTAGAGAAAGGATGAAGAGGGGAGGAAATAAAACATCCCAGTGAAACAAAATGTAGTAAGAACATAAGAAGGGCCATATTGGGTCACAGCAATGGTCCATCTAGGGAAGTATGTTGTTTGACAACGGCCGGTGCCAGGTGCTTCGGGGGAATGAACAGAACAGGGCAATTATCAAGTGATCTATCACCTGTCGTTCAGTCCCAGCTTCTAGCAGTCAGAGGTTTAGGGACACCCAGGGCATCGGGTTGCTTCCCTGACCATTTTGGCTAATAGCTATTGATGGACCTATCTTCCCATCAACTTATCTAATGCTTCTTTGAACCCAGTTAAACTTTTGGCCTTCACAACATCCCCTGGCAACAAGTTCCACAGGTTGACTGTGCATTGTGTGAAGAAATACTTCCTTTTTTTTTTTTTTAAACCTGCAACCTATTAATTTCATTGGGTGCCCCAGGTTCTTGTGTTAATTAAAAGGGATAAATAACCCTTTCTTATTCACTTTCTCTACACCAGTGGTTCTCAAAATCTGTCTGCCGCTTGTTCAGGGAAAGCCCCTGGAGGCGGGTCGGTTTGTTTACCTGCCGCATCCGCAGGTTCGGCCGATTGCGGCTCCCAGTGGCCGCGGTTCACCGCTCCAGGCCAATGGGGGCTGCAGGAAGCGGCGCGGGCTGAGGGATGTGCTGGCCGCCCTTCCCGCAACCCCCATTGGCCTGGAGCGGCGAACCACAGACAGTGGGAGCCGCGATTGGCCAAACCTGCGGACGCGGCAGGTAAACAAACTGGCCCGGCCAGTCAAGTGCTTTCCTGAACAAGCAGCGGACCGACTTTGAGAACCACTGCTCTACCATTCATGATTTTATAGACCTCTATTATATCCACCTTTAGTCGTCTCTTTTTGAAGCTGAAAAGTCCAAGTCTTTTTAATCTCTCCTCATATGAAAGCTGTTCCATACCCTTAATCAATTTTGTTGCCCTGCTCTGTAGCTTTTCCAATTCTAAGATAACTTTTTTGAGATGAGACGACCAGAACTGTATGCAGTATTCAAGGCGTGGGCGTATCATGGATTTATATAGTGGCATTATGTTATTATCTATATCTTTCCTAATGGTTCTTAAATTGTTAGGGTTTTTTTTGTTTGTTTGTTTTTTAAACTGCTGCTGTGCATTAACCAGATGTTTTCAGGGAACTATCCACAATGACTCCAACATCTCTTTCTTGAGTGGTAAAAGATAATTTAGACCGATCATTTTGTATGCATAGTTGGGATTATGTTTTCCAGTGTGCATTACTTTGCGTTTATCAACATTGAATTTCATCTGCCATTTGTTGCCCAGGCACCCAGTTTTGTGAGATCCCTTTGTAACTCTTCACAGTCAACTTTGGACTTATCTATCTTGAGTAGTTTTGTAACATCTGCAAATTTTGCTACCTCATTGTTTACCGTTTTTTCCAGATCATTGATGACTATGTTGAACAGCACTGGTCCCAGTACAGATCCCTATGGACCCTGCTATTTACCTCTCTCCACTGTGAAAACTGACCATTTATTCCTACCCTTTGTGTTCTATCTTTCAACCAGTTACTGATTGAGGAGAGGACCTTCCCTCTTATCCTTATAATCTGAAATGGAGTTTGACCAGGTCTCCAAGATTTACACCATTACTCTTGTGAAAAATTCCTTAAAATATTGAATGACCACATTTGGTGAGGACCTTGGTTTTACATCTTACCTGAGAGACGGTGCATAGAACACCATACTGGGATGTTGGTGAGGTACTGACTCTGAGGGCTAAGCACAATATACTGAATCACCAATTTTCATAGGATTTAAGGCCAGAAGGGACCATTAGATCATCAAAGCTGACCTCCAGTATAACACAGGCCATTACATTTCACCTAGATACCTCTATATTGACATGAGTTAGATTATAGCATTTCAGTCCCCCCTGCAATGGCAGGTAATTGGATAGGTGAAATATGCCCAGATAATTCCAGCAGGAAAGCAATGCACCATGCTGCAAAGGAACATGAAAAAAGTCCGCCGTCTCTGCCAATCTTACCTGGGGGAAAATTCCTTCCTGACCCCAGATCTGGTGATCAGTTTGACCCTGAGCATCTCAGCAAGACATCTGCCAGGCATCTAAGAAAGAGAATTCTCTGTACCACCTCAGAGCACTGGTCCATCCTGTCTGGCATACACCTGTGGCCAATCTCTGATGCTTCAGAGGAAGGCCAAAAACCCCACAAAACCCAAAACCAGAATACATCTGGAATTGTCCACTTTGGGGGTGGGGTGGGGAGAGATATTCTTTCCTGACCCCTGCAGTGACCAGCTACAGCCCTGAAGCCTGAGATCTGATTTTAGTCACTGTCTTAATGTAGTGCTGCAAGAGTTATTAACATGCCAGCATGGATTTGTAAAGAACAAATCATGTCAAACCAATCTGATAGCTTTCTTCGATAGGATAACGAGTCTTGTGGATAAGGGAGAAGCTGTGGATGTGGTATACCTAGACTTTAGTAAGGCATTTGATACGGTCTCGCATGATATTCTTATCGATAAACTAGGCAAATACAATTTAGATGGGGCTACTATAAGGTGGGTGCATAACTGACTGGATAACCGTACTCAGAGAGTTGTTATTAATGGTTCCCAATCCTGCTGGAAAGGCATAACGAGTGGGGTTCCGCAGGGGTCTGTTTTGGGACCGGCTCTGTTCAATATCTTCATTAATGACTTAGATATTGGCATAGAAAGTACGCTTATTAAGTTTGCGGATGATACCAAACTGGGAGGGATTGCAACTGCTTTGGAGGACAGGGTCATAATTCAAAATGATCTGGACAAATTGGAGAAATGGTCTGAGTTAAACAGGATGAAGTTTAACAAAGACAAATGCAAAGTGCTCCACTTAGGAAGAAAAAATCAGTTTCATACATACAGAATGGGAAGAGACTGTCTAGGAAGGAGTATGGCAGAAAGGGATCTAGGGGTTATAGTGGACCACAAGCTAAATATGAGTCAACAGTGTGATGCTGTTGCAAAAAAAGCAAACATGATTCTGGGATGTATTAACAGGTGTGTTGTGAGCAAGACACGAGAAGTCATTCTTCCGCTCTACTCTGCTCTGGTTAGGCCTCAGCTGGAGTATTGTGTCCAGTTCTGGGCACCACATTTCAAGAAAGATGTGGAGAAATTGGAAAGGGTCCAGAGAAGAGCAACAAGAATGATTAAAGGTCTCGAGAACATGACCTATGAAGGAAGGCTGAAAGAATTGGGTTTGTTTAGTTTGGAAAAGAGAAGACTGAGAGGGGACATGATAGCAGTTTTCAGGTATCTAAAAGGGTGTCATAAGGAGGAGGGAGAAAACTTGTTCACCTTAGCCTCTAAGGATAGAACAAGAAGCAATGGGCTTAAACTGCAGCAAGGGAGGTCTAGGTTGGACATTAGGAAAAAGTTCCTAACTGTCAGGGTGGTTAAACACTGGAATAAATTGCCTAGGGAGGTTGTGGAATCTCCATCTCTGGAGATATTTAAGAGTAGGTTAGATAAATGTCTATCAGGGATGGTCTAGACAGTATTTGGTCCTGCCATGCGGGCAGGGGACTGGACTCGATGACCTCTCGAGGTCCCTTCCAGCCCTAGAATCTATGAATCTATGTCAAGCCCAATACAGGCAACCACATTCTTCCTGTGGCCCATTAAGGAAGGGGATGAACGGTGGATTTACAGATTCACACAGAGTTCACAGACTGAAGGCCAGAAGGGGCCACCACAACCAGAAGCAGAATTAAAGAATGTATTTTGGAAAGATATCGTGAGAACTTACTTGAAACTATTTTGCATCAGATTCACTCCTCATAATGAACCCACTAAATGCCATGAACAGTGAGTTTAGCAAGCAAGTAACCGTTCTGAGCTCACCAGTGTGTGGCAGGGAACTATCCCTCTAGTATGCTGAGATCCCAAATGCCACGTCAGAAGTAAACTGCTTTGGGACTTCTCAGAGTGCCTTTTTAAAGAATTCTTCTTCTGGTACCCTGTCTCCACAGAGGATAATAGCAGAGCAGCTGGGAAGAACAGCAACCCACATAGATCATATCCAGAGTGCATGTTCACTGTTAACACTCTGGAGCACGAGAGGCTGGAAACACTTCTTTATGCCATACAAATTCAGCAGATATTCCAATTGGAGGTTAGTCAGTGAAGCTATACTAACCACAGAAAATGATGTTAAATGCTTTGTTCATTAGTGAGTGGTCGTCTTTGTAAAAGTATTGAGAGAGTTCTTTGGAAAATGCCATTGCAAACAGACAGCACCAGCAGAAATGCTGAACTTCACTGTCAAGTACAAATGCAAAGAAGCCCTGAGAGCAGTCTATGCAAATATCAGGCTGCGCCTCTACAGAGAATGATGTACAGAGATTGGAGGAGTACAAGCCAGGCGGCTCTGACCACATTTGCAGATTCACAGGCACAAACTGAGTCTTCACTAATTCACTTTAACAATCACCTTCCATTGAGAGGCCACAAAGGGGCAGGAGTAGCACTCAGAAAAAACAGACAGACTGGGCTGGTGTCAGATGCCTTTTCTAATTGATCAAAACACAGATAAGCAGAAAAGAGACAAAAGCTTCCTCATAGTTGAAAAAGAAAGGAAAAGATAAGAACTGGCCCTATAACATCTCCTCAGAAAGGGCAAGTGTGCTGTGGCCTTTTAAACATTTCTCTAGTCACTGCCCCTTCTGTCCCAGAAAAACAATTAGTGCCCTGAGCACATTTAAAAAGTAACATTGTGAAACAGCCTTAGTGCTGGTGAGAGCTGGCCAAATGACAGGAGATACTAGTTATCCACAGAAAAGATATTACACGGTCAGCAGCTGTGCAAGCATCACTCACTCTGCCCCCACAAATATGCCTAAAGCCAAAATAAGTCTGTGGGACAGTGAGGAGTACAGCTAGGCTTGACTCTGTGTGTTTATCTTTTGGGGGGGGCGAGGGGGTACTGCCATTCTCCCCAGATGGGGTAATTCTATACAGCACACATACACCAGTTGCTTGGCATAGAAACGCTAGTTACAAATGCATTATCAGGATCAGCAATGACTTTCTTTGCATCATTTTAGAACCCAACTTTATTGAAGAGTGAATATTAATCTCATATTAGCTTTATAAAACTACCAGGGCTGGTTATTTTATTTTAATCAAATCAGAGCATATCCCCTTGCCTTATGTGATATTAAGAAACATTTTATCATGCTACAATATATTGCATCAGAAACCAACAAAAAGGGACCAGTATTGTAATAATCATCTTTGAGATCCTTTGTTAAATACTAGGTTTCAAAGGGGCTCATAAATGAACTTCACTTTTACATGGATAGTTCATATAAAACTGGTATTATCCTGTTATGTTCCTTTAAGTCTTTGTTGTTTAAATGGAAGTTATAATCCAAAATAATTTGAATAACTAAACCACAGGGAAAATACCCTTTAACCATGAAAAATGAATATTCAACATTCCCACCTTATCTTATTTTCTTTGTAGCACTGTGTCTCCGCTGCATATTAAATGGGCCCCATCACATGAAACTAGTACAGTGGTAGCTCTGCACGGCAGAAATTTGCTGCTACTGAACTGGAAGGTGCTGAATGCAGAATTGAAGTAATTTCTTAATCACAGAATTCCAGGACTATGGATTAAATTTTACTGGGATTCTGGAGAGGGCCATCATGGTGTAGTAGATAAACATAAACTTTCCATCAATCATAGCATAACTCAAATCTCTTTGATGTCTTAAATTAATTGCCTTTGGCGTCACAGCCCACATTCTTGTTTATAACAGTTGCATAAGAAATGTGTCATACAAAATGCATTGCCATGTACCAAGTTAGATGAAGTGATTTCTACTTTAAGGCCAAAGACTAAAATAAGGGGATAAAAGGAGTCCATCCTCCTGCAAGTTTCATACCAGAAAGCTATTGGCGATCTCACGAACGGAAATGTTTATAGCATAAATAGCATAACAGCAATAGTCACAGTCATCTTTCCAAATTCTCCTCATTTTATAAGACAAGGTGAAAACCACATTAAATTGTCCTTGTTATAAATGCAGGGAGCCACATATGAGCCACAAAGAACTTCAGAGCCAAATGGAGAGAGGGGCCCTTTTCACCATAAGACTTCCAACTTTTATTAATGATATGTACATTGGCAAAGAAAACTTTCGCCACTGTAACAGATACAAATTCATAGAGACTTTCCTACTTCTGGATGGTGGTGTGAACTTTGCAAGTTAGTTAATCCAATAAGAGAGTCTATCGTCTAGTACAAAAGTTGTTAATATGAACTTTGGAATGTTCTGGTTGATGCAAAAGTCACTGCTCAGAGGGTCAAGTTTTGCACTTTGACAGCTGAGGAAGCCACCAAATTTTACAAACACCTAATAGATGGAATATTCAGAAGAAAGAAATATGGTGCTCAGGGGAAGAAGGAGGGAGAAGAAAAGAAGGGCATAAAATATAGATAGGGAGGTAGAGATCAAACGGGGAAGAGGAGAGACAGACACTTAGGACATGGCAGGAAGAGATATGCCATTATCCATTACAGGAGAGACAGTGAGTGAATTAATGAATCCAGGAAGGAAAAGAAGGCCTGTAGCAACTGTATCTGGAATAAGACACATACTAAATTACATTTTAAAAATATATTCAGTAGAAAGCTGATTAACAATGTTATGGTTAAAACTATAACTGGTGAAAGGGGACACAACAGATTCATTCCTTGAAATTGCAGGGGGCATTCCCTGGGGAATGGAGTGGAATGGTGACTAGTAGGCTTAGTCCTCAGGCTACCAGGTGTGAATTTTAAAGCCCTGGCTAATGGAGTCAGGAAAACAAATATTGGAGCTTAAAAGCATCAGCACAATCACAACCATACAGACAGACTTCCTGAATTGTACTGAAAAAAAATATCAAACACTGTTTTTTAAGACTGCCTGAAAATCAAGACATGAAATTGCTTGAATGTACAATGACTACCTTGTAGGGAAAGTCTGTTGAATAACGGCTGCTTATACACAAAGCTGTCTAAGGATGGCCAAGGAAAGAAATTACATCAAGTAATCGCAGAGACAAAACAAACAAAAAAATCAAACAAAATTAGTCAGCCTGCAACCAAGTGGATGCCAAAATGAAGCAAAGTCCAGGTAGGAATAAAAAGTTTCTCAGCCCAACTTTTCCATAAGATGAAATGAAAGAGGCAGCCTGAAAAAGGAATAAAACCATATCCCAACCAGCAAGGGCCAGAGGAACATCGAAGTGAATTCAGTATTTGTGAAAAGACAAGGAGGAAACCAGATATCAGCACAACAGAAACAAACATGGACAGAGAATTGCTAAAAGTACTGAAATGAACAGAGCTTGAATCACTTGCAAAATTTCCAGCTTAAGGTCAATTTGTAGAAGAACTCTAGACAGATACAACACTAACAACATATGAATAGGTTACCTATTCTGTCCAATCAATTCTGGACTATACTTTTCAAACAATAGTTTTCCCTCTGTGAAGTATTCCAATAATGTCTAGCACGGTGTGGTTCTCTCTTACATAGTCTATTTTTAACCTGATGAATTAAAATGGGAGTTTTTACATCTCCATAAAATTTGCATAATAATCCATTCTTATCACTGACACTGGATATATCCTACTCAGACAACTAAAAAATTTTATGAACTTTCTGCACTGCAATTGTGATGGCCACTAGATCCCGAATTTGAACTGCTACTGCAGACTTCAGGAAGTGTCTGTCACAACTAATCTATTTTGATGTCCATTATGAAACCCTCCTAGGGTAAAATAATCCACAGATACAAGACAGTTTCACCTCCACTAGAAGGGTTTTAAAAATGAAATTAGACATGTTTTTGAGGCAAAATCTTTTCCAGTTAACTCCCTGGTTCTTGCACATATTCTTATAGAATTTGTGGCCAAAGGAACCACCTCTAAACCATTTCCCATCTTCTCCTCTGATCTGTCAACTTAGATTGTTTTTTTCTTGTAGCACTATTTGGCCTATATTGAGAGGATAACAAACAAACAAACAAACTCTACCCATCCTTCTGGATATGGAACTGAAATGCAAACTCTCAAAAATCTACTGCATTTCTTCCATTCCCTTAAAAAGTTGTATGAGTTCATCAGACAGCATTCCCTGTTCCCTAAATAACTCACTACATTGCAAAGGCTATAACAATTTAACACAAGAATACTTTTCTTCACTCACCTGTTGAGATAATATGCTTAGACTTCTGACTTGTTACCGCACAACATTTTGATTAAAATAATTAGAAAGATTAAAATTAACATAGCACACACTAAATGGATTTAAAACTGGGCAACGGATAGGTCTCAAAATGTAATTGTAAATGGAGAATTGTCATCAAGCGGGTCTGTTCCCAGGGGTATCCAGAGGGAGCAGTTTTTGGCCCTACACTATTTAACATGTTTATTAATAACCTGGAAGAAAAAACAAAATCATCACAGATACAGTTTGCAGATGATATAAAAAGTGAGGGGAGTGGTAAATAATGAAGAGGGCAGGTCATGATTCAGAGTGCAAACAACATGTGTTTTAATACAGTTAAATGTAAATGTATACATGTAGGAACAAAGAAAGTTAGCCATATTTACAAGATGGGGGACTCTATCCTGGTAAGCAGCAACTCTGAAAAAGATTTGGGGGTCGTGGTGGCTAATCAGCTGAACATGAGCTCCCAATGTGATGCTATGGCCAAAAGAGCGATACAATTCTGGGATGCATAAACAGGAGTAGAGAGATTTTTTTACCTCTATATTTGGCACTGGTGCAACCCTGCTGGAATACTGCGTCCAATTCTGATGTTCACAATTCAAGAAGAATGTCGATCAATTGGAGAGTGTTCAGAGAAGAGCCACAAGAATGATTAAAGGATTAGAAAACCTGCCTTACAGTGATAGACTCAAGGAGCTCAGTCTATTTAGCTTAACAAAGAGAAGGTTCAGGAGTCACTGATTACATTCTATAAAGTATCTGGAGAACAAATATTTAATAATGGGCTCTTCAACATGATTCAAGGGCTGGAAGTTGAAGCTAGACCAATTCAGACTGGAAGTAAGGTGTACATTTTTAATGGTGAAGGTAATTAACCATTGGAACAAGTTACCAAGGGTCGTGGTAGATTCTCTATCACTGATCATTTTTAAACCAAGACTGAATATTTTTCTAAAAGATCTGCTCTAGGAATTATTTTGGGGACGTTCTATGGCCTCTGTTATACAAGAGATCAGAGCAGATGATCACAATGGTCCCTTCTGGCCTTGGAATCTATGAACCTCTACTTTCCCAAAGTCTTAGGGGCAGATTCACTGAAAAAGCCATTTTCATGCTGTGTCCAACATACCTAACAAAACACCTGAGTGAACCAAAAGAATTCTTTTCCCACTGCACATAAGTGGGAAATTCCCCCTATAGTAACATACCTGGAGGGTCTTCAGGCAAGAAAGAGCAGGAGGGACAACTGTAACAAATGTAATTGTAGTCTTCTTGTAAAACACTGTCCTAGGAATTTTTGTTGTGATTAAAATAACATACGGGTACAAGTAGAATAACAATCTCATGTTGCTGCTGAGATATTTAAATCTCTTGAGATGCATTTATACAAATCCACCCTTCTTAAATTGTTACACTAACTCCGAATAACAGTTTGTATACAAACATACACAGTACAAAACCCTCATGCCAATGAATCAAACACCAAGATGTTAAAAGTCACAGCCTGCAGAAGACCCTAATGTTGATACTGTAGCAGCCTCCAGTCCACAATTTTTTTTAAAAACTGAGGTTTCCTAAAATTAACTTAAAACAACTTTTATAGCAACTACAGAATCCCACACAAAAGGCATTTTCCTTTTGAGCTCTGGTTTCCGTCAACTGCATTTAAATCTCCGGTCAACAGGTACTGCAGCTTGGCACAAAATTCACCACCCACACTCCCCACCACCAAAACCCACCAATTCACCCCAACATTTCCAAACCAAAACTCATTGTCACTTGGCAACATCCCCACCACTGAAACAATTTGCACTATCCTGCTGATATATGGCAGCTAACAAAATATTGTTTGTTTAAATTACCTGTTGCTCTCCAGAAGACAAGAGTAAATGAATTTCTGAATGGAATAGTCAGGGTCTTCTGTCCTTCTGAGCCATCATGAAGCACAGAAGTTTATTCCAAACAAAACCCTAATAGAAGGCACCAAGAAATCACAGTACTGGTCAAGTTAAGGTCTTTGCTACATTGCCACAACAGTCATGACAAAAGATACAGTATGTCCATACAGCCGACCCTGAGGTTTGTTCAGATCTGCCTACCAGCTTCCCAAGTCCGCCATGTAAAAGCCTAGCTGCAAAGGGGCTAAATGCAGAGAAATTAAAACAAAAGTAGGATTAACAGAAAGAGTCCAAGCACTGGCAGAGATGCTCCTATGGCCAGTGCCAATAGCTAATTTTCATGGTAGCTGACTTAGTTTGCATTACACCTGCACCTCCCAAATTCCAGGGAGAGATTCACAGCAAAAGGAAATAAGTAATATTACAGAAGCTGGGTAAGGGTGCTCCAGGAGGGAGATGTCACCCAGCATGTCACCCTCATGGAACTGGAGGGGTGGGGAGTGGTCCTGCCCACTTTCCTGAGCCCAGATGGCTCCAAGGACTCTGGACAACCCAAGGGACTCCTATCCCAGCCCAAAGAATGCCCTGGACTGGTGAGCAAACTGAAGCAGGGACATGCATGTAGTGTTTATTGTTTTGTATGATCTGTACTCCCGTGTGCTTTACATGATTAAGTAAAAGAGCATTAGTGTGTTAGACTCTGAGCAGTCTGTCTCTTTATGTCAACTGCTTCACAGCTACTGTGTGCCCCCGAGAGAGTTAAACTGAACCAGAAGTTTCACACCTTTGGGATGGAGTTCTGGGAGAGCGACATGTTTAAGTACCAGGGAGCCTGAAGGGTCACCATTGCACCTAGAGGGGCTACAGAGCTCAACAGCAGGTTCCAACTCTCAGAAGGGTATGCTGGAGAGAAGGCCTGCATTCAGAGTGTGCCTAGGGACTACCGTATTCATTTAGATGGAATAAAAATTGGCCAAAGGTGTTAACAACTCAGTTACTGTTTAAAATTAAACAGTTTTAAACAATGTTCAGGGTTTGGTATACAGAGACTTTAGTCTGTTTAATACCATGGGAAACCATCAACTTTAAAAAAAAAACTTTTTATTCATTATACAGAAAGAAGGAAAAGCAGTTAAAGCATTTGAAATGTAAAGTATTAAATAAGGCTTTTATTTTAACAAGATCCCTTGGTTCCTTTTTTTTTTTTTTTAAGCTGGAGAGAGTTTATAGAAGGTAAAACTCCATTGTTAGACAGTCGTTTAGATGGTATAAAAGATGGTAATAACTATCTTTTTGGGGGGGAAAGAGAAGAGGTTAGTTGAGATGGGCTGGAGCTGTCATTGTTCTTGTTGTTAAAGTTCAATCTCATTTCTTGGAGAACAACACAAGGGAAGAGAAAAGAATAGCAAAGATAGAAAATGCAGCTTCTGTCTTCTGTGTTGATTCTTACTTGCAACCTCACTGCTGGAGAAATACAGGCACTGCACACAGTCTTATAAGCCACTCCAAGACCTGGAAAATTTATACCAGCATCAGGCTGCTTAGGGCATTGGTTTTAGTTTGATTATTTTCCTGGTCAGAGGCTTACAGCAGTGTTGCACACTATACAGTCTTGTCCAACTAAACCAGACTCCTATTAGACAGAAGTAAATAGAAAGGGAAAGGAAAGAAAAGAAATAAGGTGGGGGAAGGAAAAGGACACACACAATGCGGGGAGAGAGACCAAGTCTCACAACCCGTGTGGTGTTTGGGATTCAGCAAGAGCTGGTGGAGGTGGTAGTGTCATCTGAGTCCCTCTCTCTAGTCTAGTCTGGTCAGGACATCTCTCAGGATCAGGACAACAAAGGCCCAGGATCCCAGGAGGCAATAGGTGTAGCAGCCATGATGGTGAAGCTCGATCCAGTAGCCAATTTTTCCCCCCAAAGTCTCTTTCTTTAAGGATTCCAAAATAGAATAATGAGCAGACCTGCCCATCCTTTCATTACTTTGTGTAACAATTAGGCTTAGTTTTTGACAGATCAACTTTGGTTACTGATTTTTGGTTTTACACTGTTTTGTTTACTAGGCATGATTATATTAGTAGGCTTTTTTGTTTGAACTAATTTAGGTTTTTGTTTTCCTTTTGTACCTTTTCCCATCAATATTTGTTATTGGGACTCTTCAAAACAGCTGAGCTCATAATTAGGGTAAATTTGTCAGGCTAGTTATTACAAGAGGACACTGCCATTAGGGCAGTAGCTGGACTCCACTCATGCTCCAGAACCTTCACACAGCCCAGGGGATCCGGAGCACAGAGGTGTGGATTCCCCTTACAGGAGTTCTAGTGGGTAGCCAGGAAGGTGTGCTCACTAGGATTTGTGACACCTGGCTGCTGAAGAATTCCTCTCTCCCTGCCTGATTTCACTATAGGCGCACAGTGCAGACAAAAGAGGAGACTGAAGGTATTTTCTGTCTTTGGAACACAACCACCCTTGGTTAATTTTCAGGATTCTCTGCAAAAGCTACCTGTCTGAAGGCAAAGAATTCATACGTTTCTGCATCAGATGTATCCAGTCAGAAATCAAACACAGGTAAGTGACATATAAGTGAACAGTAAAGCAGCAGAAGTGATGGTACAAATGAATGGACAATTGCTGTCAAGTTGCATCTAAGCTCAGTCCTCAATGGCCAGAGGCATTATTACTCCTATTGTGGCGAACTACTACTGGTGCTGACTGTGGAAGAGTTAGGGGAAGAGGCCGGTGACTAACTTGTTATAACTTTCAGTTATTGTTCCTAAAGGTTTTTCATTAATTTCTCATTAGTGTTGATCCTGGCATGAGGGACCATATGGATTAAACCTAAAGTATCAGTCAGCATCGAGGGGAGCAGCCTGTGCCCATGCAATGAAAGCCCGCTCCTCTGTGTTCTATGTACAATACTCTTTATTTTGAATCAACAGAATGCAAAAATTAAAAAATTGTCAACAATGTATTTCTTGTTCTTAGTCTTAAACCCAGATTCTGCAAAAGAGATGGTGCAAAACCAGACATGGACTGAAATGGAAACGCACACTTTGGCATTCCTTCTGAGTAAATATGATAAAAACAATTCCCATTAACACTAACTCAGACAAAAACAACCAACTTGCTCTGGCCGAACGGAGTCTCTTTTCTGCTCATGTCCCAGGAACAGCCTAGCAAATATGTTCACTAGCAGGAATGGACATGGATACAGTGAATTTTAAGCAAACATAAGAGAATATAAATGGAAAGAGAAATTCAAACTCCTAAATGCAAGTATTCCAACTGGAAAACTGGATTCTAAGAGTTAGGTTATCCAATTAAGGAACATAGACTATGCCATGTGACCTCCTTCCAATCATAACTAAACCCAACAGATGAAATTTTTTCAGTTGACAGACCAAGAATTATTCAAGAAAAAAATCAAATAAATAAAAGCTAAGAAAAATCCCAGACTCCTCATGGGTGTTTCACAAACAGAAAAAAAGATGAAATTTGTTGAATAAAATATGCACTGATTTCTATCTGGGATATTTCAATGGCTTGGTTATTCTGAGGCATCGCAGTCCTAGTACAACTACTAAAACACTCAAAGCTACAAAGCATATTGCTGGAATGAATCCATCTCTCGCACTTGTGCTGGAACACATCCTAATGTACTTCTTTTCATAAACTAAGTGTTATGAAAATAAATCTGTAAAAGGTAGGCAAGGATTTAAAAAGGCTAAAAATTGTAAGTAGGCAATGATTAAATTTAGAGATGAGACCCAAAAGGCAAGAACTGTAATAATAAAAACAGTGGCAGTTAAAATCAACATCCATGAGGAGTGCCACTCAGCTAATGCATGATCAAGTGTTTGTAACACTGGTCTGCATTTCCCTTGCCATTTCCCTCTGGTTTTGTTTTTGTAGGTTTCTGCTTAGACTGCAAGCTCTTTGGGGGTGGAGGGGAACCCTGTCTTTTTTGTTCAACTGAATGACACCTAGCAGAATGTGGGTACTCAGATATAATTAATAATAATTTCCAACCACCTCCACCAGAAAGGAGAAAGAGCATTATTAAGCCTTTACAGATTTCTCTAAGAGGGAAGACTGACCCAAAACGAAAGATGAAAGGCAAAACCTCCAGACAGCATCAACAATCTATAGCTAGAAAGGGAGGGTCTACACTAGGGGCACCAGACAGCAAATGTGAAAATCGGGACGGGGGTGGAGGGTAATAGGAGCCTATATAAGAAAAAGACCCCAAAATCAGGACTGTGCCTATAAAATCAGGACATCTGGTCACCCTACTATATACATATACATTTACAACAAACACTGTACATTAACATTGCTGTGAATTTATCTCTCTCCATCTCATTACATATAGTTCAGCCCAGAGAGATCAATTTTTTATGCTTTCAGTGTTTTAAGACACAGGCAATGATTTACAGGGAGTATTTCCTGTTTTCATGAACATCTTGAGAAGGAATCTGTAGTTGTTCAGGGTCACCTGGCACTGTTCAGGGAAAGGGAAACGATATGGAGAAACCACCTAGGTTGGTGGACATGTCAAGTGTAAGCAGGGATTAGAGTGCCCTCTAGATATGAGAACAGATGGATCACAGAAAAAGAAATAAGGAATAAAACCGTATAGCCACCTAACCAACTTCAACAAGTTGGCATATTGGAGCATTACTGACCCACTGGAAAGGGAAGCACAACAGATGTGGGGAAAGCATGTCTACTAGTAGGTGGTGAAGAAAGTAGACAGTGCCTCTAGGTTTCACATGGAACGTTTCCACGGGTGCCATATGAGGACACTTTGTGGCATGAGTAGACAGACTTCTAAAACCGTTGGGAGAAGAATGAGCATTCGTGGTCCAATGATAAGAGTGAACCAAAAGTCCTGCGGTAGAGTCAAAGAGTTGAGCAGTAGCTCAAATGTAAGAGCACATAAGTAGCAGCCTCAAAAATGCTCAAGGACTGTATGAGCTCGATTAGAGAAACGATAGTGAATCAGACACTGTACATTGAAAAACTACACAATACCTGAACGAGGATTTTATAGCAGGCCTAAGAGTAGTTATAGAATAGTAAAGCTCACTGAGGGATGGTTTAGGTGGGACATAATAGAGATCTTTATGGAATAGATTGGCAGTAAACAAATAGGATGAACTCCTGTTGAATAAAAAAGGGATCCAACATATTAGGGCCTGATCCAAGTCTCATTAACTTCAATGAATGCTGGATCAGTGCTTTGGTCAAGAGAATAGACAGAGTTATGGTGAGTGTTAAAATTAGTGGTGAAGAGGAAAGAGGCACAGAGTGTCAGTAACAGTACAGGAAACAGGGAAAGCAGAGGAGACTAAAGCTGAAGGTAAGTAGGTTTGTGTGTTGGAGGCAGTCACGAGCAACAGGGACATAAATGACATAAATGATAAAGGGACATAGGGAAAGGGAGAGGTACAAGAGGAAATCATGAGATAGGGGAGGTCATGCTGAACAAATTTGATTAACTTCTGCAAAGAAGTGGCAATGAGAACTGATGGGACAGACTAGCAGACATAATGTATTTGGACTCCAACTTGGCTTATGATACTGAACTGCATAAAAATCTAGTGCATACGTTTAGTAAATACAGTGTAGAATTGAATGTTAAAATTCTAAGCTGAATAAAAACCAAGGTCAGAGAGAAGCAGTACAAATGGATAATGATCAGATACAAGTGAGGTACTCACTAGACTAGAGTGTAAAAGGAATGGAAGTATGGCTCAACCTTCTTCACTCCAGGGATTAATAATGTACGAGATTTACAATCAGCCTGTCACTCAAAACAGTGGCCATAACAAGTCCAACCTGAAGGAAGGTTTGTATAGTAGTAGATACTGTTAGAGCCACACAGGAACCCTGTTTGAAACCCCGCCTACCTTTTCACCTTGGACAGACAGACAGTCGTGTCCTGATGCTAGATCAGAAAGAAGGTGCTGTGATTTAAACTCAACCTTTTTTATACCAAAACCTCTTTTTTGTCTATTGGTCTCAGGAAAACCTAGTTTGAAGCAGTATATGCAAGCTTCCACAGAGGATGCTACCTCTTTGGAGGTACTTACAACCTCAGTGTTTTGCCTGAATCACCGCCTGCCCATTATTTTTGATTCCTGGAGAAGCTACAGTAACCCTCTCTCAGAATTGCACAATCTCTGCCCAACAATGATACATAAACCATTCAGAAACTTAATACAATACGGTCCCCAAAGATATTGCATATGGTTGCAATATCTGTCTGAGACTGTAAAAGGGCTTTTCATTCCTTTGATCTGCATATGTAAGAATGACAACAGTTAACACTTATATGGCATTTTATACCTTCAGAGCACCTATGGACTTTCAGGTGAAATTATGGTTGCTCCTGAACAATGCATTGTGGGGAGGAAGGAAGGTGAAATGGGATCCATAGCACTGCTGCACAGAGGAAGTCATTATGTGGCTGTCTGCGCTTCCTAATGAGCCCTGTCCTCTCCTTGACCCTGAAGGCATTATACCAAACCACAGCTGCTCAGACAGTGCACCTCTTCCCCATCCTCAGAGCAGCTCCCCATGTAGCAGTTTTAATCGGGCCCTTAAATATGTAGTTAACCCTCAAAGTCTTTGCAAGGTAGGTGCAGTACTTTTACATTCCACAGATGGGGAAATTGAGGCACACAAAGATTAAAGGCTTGTTTACACCTGAAAAGCTTCAGCACACTGTTGCAGCTGCTCTGCTGTAGTGCTTCAGTGTAGACACTACCTACACCATGGGAGGGGCTCTCCTGTCAGCACAGGTAATCAACCTCCCCAAGACGCAGTAATTAGGCGGACAGAAGAATGCTTCTGTTGACCTAGCGCTGTCTACACTAGGGGCAGGGGGGCAGTAGGATGGCTTAACTACACTGCTCAGAGTTGTGGATTTTTCATACCCTGAGTGACGTAGCTGGGTCAACCTAACTTTTTAGTGATCATGGGGTCTCAGTGACTCACCTAAGGCCACAGGGTGAATCAGTGTCAAAGCAAGAATTAGAACTCAGGCATTTCTGGCTCCCAGGCTTCTAGATCAGCCTCTCTCTGAACAAAGACATGGGGGAGAGCAACACATGATGTATAAAGACTGTGGAAGATTAAACTAACCTTCGATCAACTGGGGGTTGAAAGTGGAGTTATAGTGTAACAATTTAAATAATAAATCACTTTGGTAGCTACATTTCTGTTCCAGTCTCCTATTCCCCATAGTACAATCCCTGATGAAAATCAACTCCATCTTAATATAAACGAGGGGCATCTTTACCAAAGTAGAAGACAGTCGAACATTTTTTTCAGCAAAAATATTTTTGTGACAAGTTAAATACACAAACATACTTTAACTGCAATGATTTCTCAGGTCCAAAAGCATTTGAAAAATGCACACAAATTGCCCTAGTAATTATTGCTACTCTTAAGCATCCAAGGCAGCATGGGCAACACTGTGTTGGTACAAAACGTCGGTTTGTTCTACACTGGTTTACAAAAGCTTCACCTCTTTTGAATTTGGGTACAGACCTGAATGCTCCTTTTACCAATTCACAAATATTTTCCAACTGAAGAAAAAAGTTTAAATGTTATGGAATTTTAAATATGGTATATCAGATTTCAACTTTCTTATTTTTACTCCAAAACACAGTATTTCAGATAGCAACATAAGAACAGCCATACTGGGTCAGACCAAAGGTCCATCTAGCCCAGTATCCTGTCTTCCAACAGTGGCCAATGCCAGGTGCCCCAGAGGGAATGAATAGAACATCAAGTGATCCATCCCCTGTCGCCCATTCCCAACTTCTGGCAAACAGAGGCTAGGGACACCATTGATAGACCTATCCTCCATGAACTTATCTAGTTCTTTTTTGAACCCTGTTATAGTCTTGGCCTTCACATCTTCCGGCAAAGTAACGCACAGTCAGTCTGTGGAACGTGTGAAAAAATACTTCCTTTTGTTTGTTTTAAACCTGCTGCCTATTCATTTCATTTGGTGACCCCTAGTTCTTGTGTTATGAAAAGGAGTAAATAACACTTCCTTCTTTACTTTCTCCACACCAGTCATGATTTTATAGACCTCAATTATATCGCCCCTTAGTCATCTCTTTTCCAAGCTGAAAAGTTCCAATTTTATTAATCTCTCCTCCTGTGGAAGCCGTTCCAGACCCCTCATCATTTTTGCAGTAGCGTAGCTAGGGTGGGAGCGGGGCAGCGGCTGCTCCCCCACTGAGCACAAGTGGCGCCTTGTCAATTTCTTGGCGCCTTTGTACTCACCCGGGGGAGCGATAAAAAAAAAAAGGCGCCACCTGCTGTGGCGCTTTTATTTTACTCACCCGGCAGCGCTCCAGGTCTTCGGCGACGGGACCTTCACTCGCTCCGGGTCTTCGGCGACGGGACCTTCACTCGCTCCGGGTCTTCGGCGACGGGACCTTCACTCGCTCCGGGTCTTCGGCGACGGGACCTTCACTCGCTCCGGGTCTTCGGCAGCGGGATCTTCACTCGCTCCGGGTCTTCGGCGACGGGACCTTCACTCGCTCCGGGTCTTCGGCGACGGGACCTTCACTCGCTCCGGGTCTTCGGCGACGGGACCTTCACTCGCTCCGGGTCTTCGGCGACGGGACCTTCACTCGCTCCGGGTCTTCGGCGACGGGACCTTCACTCGCTCTGGGTCTTCGGCGACGGGACCTTCACTCGCTCCGGGTCTTCGGCAGCGGGATCTTCACTCGCTCCGGGTCTTCGGCGACGGGACCTTCACTCGCTCTGGGTCTTCGGCGACGGGACCTTCACTCGCTCCGGGTCTTCGGCAGCGGGATCTTCACTCGCTCCGGGTCTTCGGCGACGGGACCTTCACTCGCTCTGGGTCTTCGGCAGCGGGACCTTCACTCGCTCCGGGTCTTCGGCAGCATTATGGTGGCGGGACCTTCAGTACCGCCGAAGACACCCGGAGCGAGTGAAGGGCCCGCCACCAAAGACCTGGAGCGCCGCCGGGTGAGTAAAAGCGCCGCAGTATTTTTGTTGCCCTTTTCTGAATCTTTTCCAATTCCAATAGATTTTTTTTTTGAGATGCGGCAACCACGTCTGCATGCAATATTCAAGATGTGGGTGTACCATGGATTTATATAGAGGCAATATGATATTTTCTTTCTTATTATCTATCCCTTTCTTAATGATTCCCAACAGTCTGTTCGCTTTTTTGACTGCTGCTGCAGATTGAGTGGATGTTTTCAGAGAACTATCCACAATGACACCAAGATCTCTCTCTTGAGTGGTAACAGCCAATTTAGACCCCATCATTTTATATGTATAGTTGCGGATTATGTTTTCCAATGTGCATTATTTTGCATTTATCAACACTGAATTTCATCTGCCATGTTGCCCTGTCACCCAGTTTTGTGAGATTCCTTTGTAATGCTTTGC
The DNA here is from genome assembly GCF_028017835.1 of Emys orbicularis. Lineage (NCBI taxonomy): Eukaryota > Metazoa > Chordata > Testudines > Emydidae > Emys > Emys orbicularis. Next base: position 680,900 of record NC_088705.1, on the reverse strand, counting down.
AGTCTGCTTTGGACCTAACTATCTTGAGTAATTTTGTATCATCTGCAAAATTTTGTCACCTCACTGTTTACCCCTTTTTCCATATGTATGTATGTTGAATAGGACTGGTCCCAGTACAGACCCTTGGGGGACACCTCTATTTCCCTCTCCCTTCTGAAAACTGACCATTTATTCCTACCCTTTGTTTCCTATCTTTTAGCCAGTTGCCAGTCCATGAGAGGACCTTCCCTCTTATCCAGTGGCTCTCAAACTTTTCTCCTGGTGACCCTTTTCACATAGCAAGTCTCTGAGTGTGACCCCCCTAATGAATTAAAAACACTTTTTTATATATTTAACACCATTATAAATGCTGGAGGCAAAGTGGGGTTTGGGGTGGAGGTTGACAGCTCATGACCCCCCATGTAATAACCTCGCGACCCCCTGAGGGGTCCCAACCCCCAGTTTGAGAACTCCTGCTCTTATCCCATAACAGCTTACTTTGCTTAAGAGCCTTTGGTGAGGGACCCTGTCAAAGGCTTTCTGAAAATCTAAGTACACTATATCCACTGGATCCCCCTTGTCCACATTCTTGTTGACCCTCTCAAAGAATTCTAGTAGATTGGTGAGGCATGATTTCCCTTTACAAAAACCATGTTGACTCTTCCCCAACAAATTATGTTCATCTATGTGTCTGACAATTCTGTTTAGTATAGTTTCAATCAATTTGCCTGGTACTGAAGTCAGGCTTACTGGCCTATAATTGCCGGGATCACCTCTGGAGCCCTTTTAAAAAATTGTCATCACATTAGCTATCCTCCAGTCATTTGGTACAGAAGTTGATTTAAATGATAGGTTACAAATCACAGTTAGTAGTTCTGCAATTTCACATTTGAATTCTTTCAGAACTCTTGGGTGAATACCATCTGGTCCTGGTGACTTATTGCTGTTTAATTTATCAATTTGTTCCAAAACCTCCTCTAATGACACCTCAATCTGGGACAGTTCCTCAGATTTGTCACCTAAAAAGAATGGCTCAGGTTTGGGAATTTCCCTCACATCCTCAGCCGTGAAGACTGAAGCAAAGAATTCATTTAGTTCCTCCACAATGGCCTTATCGTTCTTGAGTGCTCCTTTAGCATCTCGATCGTCTAGTAGGCCCACTGGTTGTTTAGCAGGCTTCCTGCTTCTGATGTACTTACGTTTTTTTGGGGGGGGGAGGAGGGGGGTTGCTATTACTTTTTGAGTCTTTGGCTAGCTGTTCTTCAAATTCTTTTTTGGTCTTCCTAGTTATATTTTTACACTTCACTTGCAAGAGTTTATGCTCCTTTCTATTTTCCTCACTAGGATTTAACTTCCACATTTTAAAGGATGCCTTTTTGCCTCTCACTGCTTCTTTTACTTTGTTGTTTAGCCACGGTAGCACTTTCTTGGTTCTCTTACTATGTTTTTTAATTTGGGGTATACATTTAAGTTGAGCCTCTATTATGGTATTTTTAAAAAGTTTCCACGCAGCTTGCAGGGATTTCACTTTTGGCACTGTACCTTTTAATTTCTGTTTAACTAACTTCCTCATGTTTGTGTAGTTCCCCTTTCTGAAATTAAATGCTGCCATGTTGGGCTGCTGTGGTGTTTTCCCCGCCAAAGGAATGTTACATTTAATTATATTATGGTCACTATTACCAAGCGGTCCAGCTATATTCATCTCTTGTTCCAGATCCTGTAACCAAGCACAGTAATAACCTGGTCATCATCATGCAGAAAGCAATCAAAGCCTGAGCTTTTGAATGCTTTTACTGCTACAGGATACCTCTAATCAGATGTACCATAGCAGAATGACTGACTTCTTTCAAAAATCTGGCTTTAGAACTTTCAGTTACAAAATGAAATTGGTGTAAAATACATTTTTAAGAGGGCAAGAGTCCCCGAACAATCACTCACACTAAGGTAAATATTGGCATTGGTTTATTTTTATCCAGATAGGTTTGGGGCATACACATGCAGTATATAATTCCTCCAGTCTAAACAGGCATGGGGGGGGGGGGGGGAAGTAAATAAATTCGGAAGGGGTAGCGGAGCTAAATGAAAGTAATAACACTAAACCTCTATATTAGTAATCCAGGAAGAAGGTTTCTGAAGCTAAGAGAGAACAACATGAAGATTCACAGAACACTGTATAACATTGTGAAGAAACTACTGCTGCATTTGGAAGAGGTCTGAGCCATATACTCCCCCTTAATCTTTCTTAAAAAGAGTTCTAGGGCTTTTGGGAGGATGGGGGGTGCTGAGGGCACGAGAGGAAATGATCCTGAAGTGGCTCTTCCAGAAGTAATGTAAAGGTGATGACTGATGAATAAACCTTTTTTTAAAGGCTGAAAACAAGCCAAAAATAAAAGTCACGCTATTCACATTGATCACCTTATGGCTGTATGGTCAACATCCAGTGTACAAACCATCCCTACTGAGAGCAAAGGAACAGGGAGAAAGCTCTGCAGTGTCTCAGACTCTTACACAAGTCTCAGGGGAAGAAACTTTGACTGTCAGTTAAACATCAACACTAATAAAAATGACTTCACTCCCTGGACTGGTGCGCCTCAGAATCCTAACGTTAGAGACAGCTCTCTTCCCCCCTGCATATCTGCAGGCTAGGCTGCAGGAGTGTGAATTTGCTGTTTCCACCACCTAAGAACATTCAAGTACATCAAGCCTGTTGCTTGCAGCATGATGGGGAGTTAGAAACATTCTCACATAATCATTGTGTTTCATGACCCCTTGTCAGACTGAATAAAAAAAAAAACCACACAATGTGGCCAGCATTAATCCAGTCATGCAGAAATCCAATGGCCTATCATCATGTGTGTGTTCTGAAATTCATCTTCACTGTTAATAGCGCAAAACAAACAGAGCAACTGGTGGAACAAGCGCGACATGTGGGACAACGCACATGTGAGCCTGGCCACACACAGAGCCATCACGACTGCAGCCATCTTCTTACCACCCAACCCCGCTGACTCTGCACCCTCTTCACTCCGACCTTAGCACCTCTAACCTGCAAGCATCTACTGTCTAGAACTTGCCCCAAAACTGCCTAATGTTCATCAGAGGCAGTCTCCACCTTTTCCAGCGAGGTTAGAGATTATTTCAATCATTCTAAGGCTCTAAATTCAACAGACTTCTTTGTCTGAGGTTCAGAGGTACTCAGTGCATTTGTAATATATTTCACCCTCCTTAATGGATTCTCCCACACAGCATTTAATTCAAGGCAGGGGTCCAAGGCAGAGATATGGCATCCAGACAAGCAAGATTCCTTGAGTTATAGTCTTCTGAAAGAAGTGATCACCAATCATTTATTTATGTAAAGCCAAATTACTTACTGCCAGGGCTTCCATACTGCAGAAACAAACTGATGGATAGGCTCACCTTCACATCGGCCTGATTAGCAAAACCTAAACCTTTGCATTAGATCAGTCTCCTGCTTTGGTAAAAAGTGATCTGTAAACTTTCCAGGGCCTTCCGCAGAGAATCAGGCATTGTCAGCCTTCTACAGCTAAGTAGTGCACAAGCTTCAAAATACCTTTAAGCCCACAGACCAGGATAAAAGTCATAAAAGAATTCAGCCATCTGACCCAGAGAATAGGAAGGTCACCACAGGTAGGAATGAGAATAGAGGTGCAAGTAGCATAATAAATTCAGCTGTCTTTGTAGCCAATATTACATCTGACAGAGCCAACACAGAAACTTGCTTTATAGCTGAAAGGCAGACTCAGATCAAGAGCCAGCATAGCAACTGCACACACAGTGACCCATATTATCACCATTACCGTTCTCTTTTTGCCACAGAGTGTAATGGATGAGCTACTGCTAGTTTCTCTTTAAAAAGAAAAACTGTGAATAGTTTTAGCTAAACTGAAAAGACATGTGTCACAACTGTACATACAAAGCAGGGGAAGAGGAAATGCAGGCAATAGGTTCCTTGCCATATTGTTATTGCCTATGTGTGCACATGCACTTGTTCTAAGAATATATGATAAATATTCAATATTGATATTATTATAGTAGCAACCAGAAGCCCCAGTGTGCTGGGTGCTGCGCAAACACACATGAAGACACAGTCCCTATACCAAAGCGACAAAGAGTCCTGTGGCACCTTATAGACTAACAGACGTATTGGAGCATAAGCTTTCGTGGGTGAATACCCACTTCGTCAGACGCATGTAGTGGAAATTTCCAGAGGCAGGTATAAATATGCAGGCAAGAATCAGTCTAGAGATAACGAGGTAGTTCAATCAGGGAGGATGAGGCCCTCTTCTAGCAGTTGAGGTGTGAACACCAAGGGAGGAGAAACTGCTTTTGTAGTTGGCTAGCCATTCACAGTCTTTGTTTAATCCTGATCTGATGGTGTCAAATTTGCAAATGAACTGAAGCTCAGCAGTTTCTCTTTGAAGTCTGGTCCTGAAGTTTTTTTGCTGCAGGATGGCTATCTTCAAATCTGCTATTGTGTGTCCAGGGAGGTTGAAGTGTTCTCCTACAGGTTTTTGTATATTGCCATTCCTAATATCTGACTTGTGTCCATTTATCCTTTTACGTAGGGATTGTCCAGTTTGGCCGATGTATGTAGCAGAGGGGCATTGCTGGCACATGATGGCATATATTACATTGGTGGACGTGCAGGTGAACGAACCGGTGATGTTGTGGCTGATCTGGTTAGATCCTGTGATGGTGTCGCTGGTGTAGATATGTGGGCAGAGTTGGCATCAAGGTTTGTTGCATGGATTGGTTCCTGAGTTAGAGTTACTATGGTGCGGTGTGTGGTTGCTGGTGAGAATATGCTTAAGGTTGGCGGGTTGTCTGTGGGCGAGGACTGGCCTTCCTCCCAAGGCCTGTGAAAGTGAGGGATCGTTGTCCAGGATGGGTTGTAGATCACTGATGATGGGTTGGAGAGGTTTTAACTGAGGACTGTAGGTGATGGCCGGTGGAGTTCTGTTGGTTTCTTTCTTGGGCTTATCTTGCAGCAAGAGGCTTCTGGGTATATGTCTGGCTCTGTTGATTTGTTTCCTTATTTCCTCGTGTGGGTATCGTAGTTATCATTATCTCTAGACTGATACTTGCCTGCATATTTATACCTGTCTCTGGAAATTTCCACTACATGCATCTGACGAAGTGGGTATTCACCCACGAAAGCTTATGCTCCAATACGTCTGTTAGTCTATAAGGTACCACAGGACTCTGTCACTTTTTACAGATCCAGACTAACACGGCTACCTCCTGATACCCTATACCAAAGGGCTCACAAAGTCATAAATGAAGTTATTTTTAGGGAAAATGGAAGACAGAGGTACTCCCTTTGAAAAGTTTGTTAATTTTGCTGCTAAGCCATTAATGCAGCTCATCTTTAATATGTTGGAAAGTTTAACCTGCTTATAGCTCTTGTCTCCACATTCATGAAGAAAAATGGTCCCATACTACACTGATGCAAAATTCACAGATACTTACACTGGGTTCCTTAAAGAAGGCAGAGGAAGTTTGCTATAGTACCATGCACCAGTATCTAATGTTAATCAGCAGATTAAAATTCAAGGCCTTCTGGATATGATATGTCTTGCTCTTAACATTTACAAAGAACATTTCTACCAAATCAGTATTACATTATAAAGTTGGCTGTTAAACAGTTCAGGACTAGTGTGTTAATATCTCTATAAATGAACTCTTAGTCTTTTTCATAAAGATTCCACCTTCAAGCTTTGAGGAGAAAAGCAGAGTGCTAGAGATGTAGAAAATTCTCTCCAGTCCACTGTGGATATCTTAGGACTTGGCTACACTTGCGAGTTACAGCGCATTAAAGGAGCCCCGGGGGCACTAGCTCACTACCCGTCCACACTGGCAAGGCACGTAGAGCGCTCTGACTCCACGGCTACAGCACTGCTGGTACTCCACCTCAGCGAATGGAATAACGTTTGATGCGCCCCCGCTGGAGCACCCCAGCGTCAGTGTGAATGAGATGTTGCATTACTGCGCTCTGATCAGCCTCTGGAAACGTCCCATAATCCCCTTAAGTCAAGTGGCCACTCTTGCCATTGTTTTGAACTCGCTGTAGGAATGCGGATATGCCATTTGAAAGCTCCGTTTCTGACAGCCGGCTGCTTATCTGCTCCGAGACAAAACAACTATTAGTGTGGAATGCTGTGTATGAGAGAGAGAGGCGGGGGAGGTCTGCTGCTGTCTGAACTTACAAGACCGCATGCTGACATGCTCTCAGCCCCCCAAAAACCCACTCTCTCTCCCCCCACATACACACAACACACTCCCCCCCCATTTGAAAAGCACATTGCAGTCACTTGCATGCTGGGATAGCTGCCCATAATGCACTGCTCCCAATGCCGCTGCAAGTGCCGCAAATGTGGCCACGCCAGTGCGCAAGCAGCTGCCAGTGTGGACAGACTGCAGCACTTTCCCTACTGCGCTCTCCAAAGGCGGGTTTAACTCACAGCACTCTACATCTGCAAGTGTAGCCATGCCCTAAGAACTCACAGAATTCATGGCCCACATTGAATGCACACTTACAGCATCACGTTAAATCATGTTGTAATCTGGCATGCTGGATGCAATAAAAATGGAGCAAATAAACATCATAAATACAAAATTCTAAAGAAAATCTAATGCTGAACTGATACACTTTTTTTCCTATCTGCAAAATGTCTGACTGAGATGTATGCAATTCGAGACTTTCTAGATAGGTCAAAATGCTCTCTGTATTACTGTCACATTAAAGAGATATGGATAAATTCTTTCACACCATGTTAATATTATATTACTCCAATTAATATCAAGATTAAAACCTGCTAATTATCTTTAATGTATATTATAGGTCTTTAATTGCTCTTTTTTCACCCAAGGCACGGAAGTGAAGCTCTAGTCTGGTCAGCTGTGTAAATTCCAGAATTTGGGATTTCAACAAAAAGGAAAGTTGCCAAGCACTGGAAGTGTTATATGCTAGCTCCCTTGAAGCTACAGCCTTCTGAAGTGGTTAAAAAAATGAGAAGGAGTTGAAACAAATAGCTGTGCTGGGAGTAAGCAGCGGCCTTCACTTAAGCAGAGCTATAAATCACTGGCCTGACACTGTATGCGAATGATTGCTGGCAGGGCTAGCACTGCTCCAGGCGAACTCCACAAGGACACACAGTGTATCTGTAATGTAATAGCACCCACATGGCTGTTAACCCTGTATTCTCTTCCCAAGGAAACCTCCACAAGTAGAGCAGAGCAGAGCCGAACACTAATAAAAATACCTTACCCTTTCTCCAGTGGGTTTCACATTTAATAAAAGTTAACCCAAAACTAATGGTAGACCCATGAGCATAAGGGGAACCTGAGTCAGCAGAACCTTTATTTTAATAAGAGCTGGTCAAAAAATGCAATATATTTTCTGCAAGCTATTTCAAATGAATTTCATTCACATTTTTGGCAGAATTTTTGGTGATTTTTAATTAAACACTGAGCTGATTTGTTTAGGTTGTTATTTCCCTCTCTCTTTCTTTCTCTCTCCCCCCCCCACAATTGTGTTTCACTGGAAGGGGGGGGGGAGGAAAAAAGGGAAAGAAAATGGGGAGGGAAAGCCAAAAAAAGGAAAACCACTTTTTGTTGTCAAACTAAAATTTTCCATGAAAAGTCACTTTTCAGTGAAAAAAGGTATTGGTGAAAAAATTTCAAACAGCTCTAATTTTAACACGGCTCACTCTCTGTCCCAACAGATGAAGTTGTGATGCTTGCAGATGAGGTGCCAGCTTATGCCAAGACCTCTAGATCTCAAGTGAATACTGACAAATACATAGCTGGAACCCGTCTGGCTCACCTGTGTGTTAGTATCGTTAAAATAGGTGTTAGAGTTATAAAAGTGTGCTTAATGTTTAGATTAAAACAACGAGGAGTCCAGTGGCACCTTAAAGACCAACACATTTATTTGGGCATAAGCTTTCGTGGGTAAAAAACCCACTTCTTCAGATGCATGGAGTGAAAGTTACAGATGCAGGCATTATATAATGACACATGAAGAGAAGAGAGTACCTCACAAGTGGAGAACCAGTGTTGACAGGGCCAATTCAATCAGGGTGGATGTGGTCCACTCCCAATAATAGATGAGGAGGTGTCAATTCCAGGAGAGGCAAAGCTGCTTTTGTAATGAGCCAGCCACTCCCAGTCCCTATTTAAGTCCAAATTAATGGTGTTAAATTTGCAAATGAATTTTAGTTCTGCTGTTTCTCTTTGAAGTCTGTTTCTGAAGTTTTTTTGTTCAAGAATAGTTACTTTTAAATCTGTTATAGAATGTCCAGGGAGGTTGAAGTGTTCACCTACTGGCTTCTGTATGTTACCATTCCTGATGTCCGATTTGTGTCCATTTATTCTTTTTCGTAGGGACTGTCCAGTTTGGCCAATGTACATGGCAGAGGGGTATTGCTGGCACATGATGGCATATATAGCATTAGTAGACATGCAGATGAATGAGCCCTTGATCGTGTGGCTGATGTGGTTGGGTCCTCTGATGGTGTCGCTAGAGTAGATATGGGGACAGAGTAGGCAACGAGGTTTGCTACAGGGATTGGTTCCTGGGTTGGTGTTTCTGTGGTGTGGTGTATAGTTGCTGGTGAGTATTTGCTTCAGGTTGGAGATTGTCTGTAAGCGAGGACTGGCCTGCCTCCCAAGGTCTGTGAGAGTGAAGGATCGTTTTCCAGGATAGGTTGTAGATCGTTGATAATGCGCTGGAGAGGTTTTAGCTGGGGGCTGTACACGATGGCCAGTGGTGTTCTGTTATTTTCCTTGTTGGGCCTGTCCTCTAGTAAGTGATTTCTGGGTACCCGTCTTGGTCTGTCAATCTGTTTCCTCACTTCCCCAGGTGGATATTGTAGTTTTAAGAATGCTTGATAAAGATCTTGTAGGTGTTTGTCTCTGTCTGTTTAGCTTGTATTGAATGCTTGTCAATTGCTGAATGCATTAATCTCTTATAACATCTGTATCCCATACTGTAAGGTAATATTTGAGTGTTTGCACAGTAAACCTCTGTAGCTGTGGAAGTCACCTGACAGGGAGAGACATTAATTAGCGTGAAATGCTGGCCTACAACAAAAGGTATTATGTCCTGCCCAGCAGAGAAGGTCCATTGACATCAGAGGAACTATTGTGGAACATCAGAGGACAAAAGACTTTGTTGATTGCTCTTCCCCTCCCCCCACCCCACAGGACTCCCCTCAAAGAGGAAATATGCAAGTGAATTCCTCCCAACAGCTGAATTTGCAACTGGAAGTAGGAGGAGGGAAGGAAGAAAAAGCCTGAACAAGGAAGAACTGTATCTTTATGCTGCTTGGACTCCAAGGGGAAGGATTACAAAGCATAAGAAAAAGATCCCCAGGGCTTGGCCTGAGTTAGCACTAAAGGACACATAAAACCTGCTTATCACAGAAACTTCTATTCCTTTTTGAAACCTAAGACTGGAACTCATTAGTGTTTGTATGGTTACCTGCTTTAACCTTGTAAATAATTCTCATTTCCTTTTCCTAGTTAATAAATCTTTATCAGTGGTTTTCAACCAGTAGTCAGTGGATCTCTGGGGTCCAGAGACTATGTCTAAAGGGTCAATGAAAGGTGACTATGAAAATATAGTTTCAGATCCCAGAAAAGGCTTTCCATTTTTCTGATCAATCAAAAGTATGTGAATTCCCCACCTACAGGTCAAAACCCGGAAGTGTTGTCGTTACCATAGAAGCCCACGGTGCAGCGCCCTTTCTCACACTGCGTCAAATGCAGTGCCAAACACGTGCAACATTTATAGTTGAATTCTGTTCAGTCAGTTTTCAGTGAAGACTTCTATGGTAGGGGTCTGCAGGCCACAGATTGAATTTCCAAAGGGGTCTGCACCTCCAAAGAGAGGAAGCCTCAGATTAGAGGCTGATCTCTAAGGGCATGGCTACACTTGCGAGTTAGAGTGCATTAAAGCAGTCCCGTGCACTTTAACTCACAACGCATCCACATTGGCAAGGCACGTAGAGCGCTCTGACTCCATGGCTAGAGCGCTCCTGGTAATCCACCTCGGCAAGTGGAATAAGGTTTGATGTGCCCCCGCTGGAGTGCTGCAGCACCACTGTGGACGCCCTGGTCTGTTAATGCGCTCTGATCGGCCTCCAGAAGTGTCCCACAAGGCCTGTTCTGGCAACTCTGGTCATCACTTTGAACTCTACTGCCCTACCATCAGGTGACCAACCATCAGACCCGCCCTTTAAATTCGCTGGGAATTTTGAAAATCCCCTTCCTGTTTGCTCAGCCAGCCGTGGAGTGCTCTCAGCGAATCTTTCTAGGCGACCACGCCTCCACACATCAGGCGATCCCCAGTATGGAGCAATGGCGAGGTGCTGGACCTCATCAGTGTTTGGGAGGAGGAAGCTGTCCAGTCCCAGCTGCGCTCCAGCCATAGGAATTACGATACCTTCGGGCAGATATCAAGGGACATGATGGAAAGGGTTAAAGTGAAGGAGCTGTGCAATGCCTACTGCAAAGCCCGCGAGGCAAACCGCCGCTCCGGTGCTGCCCCCGCGACCTGCCGTTTCTACAAAGAGCTGGACGCGATACTTGGGTGCGACCCCACCTCCACTCCGAGGACCACCATGGACACTTCAGAGCCCAGTCCAACAAGGCAGGCGGTGGAGTAGGAGGAAAGCAGGAGCGAGGGTGCTGAGGAGGAGGAAGACACCCCAGCATCCCTAGATGCATGCAGCCAGGAGCTGTTCTCAAGCCAGGAGGAAGGTAGCCAGTCATGGCGGCCAGTGCTTGGGGAAGGACAAACACCAGAGGAGGTGCCTGGTAAGCGGCTTTTATTTTGGGAAGGAAGTTATTCGGTGAGGGCTCTTGGGGCGAGGAGGGTTAGGGCTGCATGCATGCTTAGATGCGGAATAGGGCATTGATGTGCTCTCTCACATCGCGGTAATCGGCCTCAGTGATCTCTTCAAAGGTCTTATCCAGAACTTAGGCAATGCGCTTGCGGAGGTTTCTTGGGAGAGCCACTGTGGTCCTTGTCCTAGTCAGGCTAACATGTCCGCACCACTGAGCCATGAGGGGCGGGGGGGGACCATTGCTGCACACAGGCAAGCTGCATATGAGCCAGGGCGGAAGCTGCATTGTAGCAGAAGACCCTCCCTTGCTTCCCAGGTCACCCTCAGCAGCAAGATATCTTCCAGGACAAACTCCTGTGGAAAATGTGGGGACAGTGTTCAGTATAGGGGCCCCCTGCAGCTGTTGGCTTTCCCCAAGGCACAGAAACCTGGAGGACAGTACAGCTGTGAAATAATCAGCCCCCCTTCACCCTGTGCTTACTCACCATTTTGGGGCTCCCATGGATTATGTGCGCTCGCTTATGGACGGGCAATTTATGCTATTGTGTAGACTGTGCTTGCCCTTAAGTACGGGGGAATCATTGCTCTATGTGGTGTGAACAATGCTGCCTCTGTTAAGTGTTGCATTTTGCCTTTACAGATGCAACCTTGAGATCTCAGCCGTCCATGTTATCACCAGCCGAAAGACTGCAAAGAATTAGGAAGAGGCCACGTAGAAACAAAGAAGACATGCTGCATGAAGTAATGCAGCCTTCACTTAACGAGAATCTAAAAGCACAGGAGTGGAGGGAGAGTGAAAGGAGGATCCGCCAGCAGAATGAGGAGCGCCGGCACAAAAGCGCAGAGTTCCAGCAGCAAAGCGCGGATCGGCTGATAAGCATCATGGAGCACCAAGCGGACTCGATCCAGGCGCTCGTAGCCATGCAGGCGGAGCACTACCGCGCCCGCTCCCCCCCCCCCCGCAGCCCTTGTCCCAAAACTCTTTCCCTTGTGCCCCCATGTCACCTCTAACCCACTTTCCCCAACATCCGGGTTCTTATCGCCACTAGTTGCCTCCAACACCTGTAGCTTCACCACGCAGCCCTGAAAACTACGACCCTTACCCACTGCACTCAACCCCCATCACCATGCATTATAGCCATCCTGAAGTGCAGCACTCATTGCACAACACTCCAGACAGGAAGGCTAAGTATGATAAGAGGACATACGCAAACCTGTGATTGTACCGTTCCCCACCCCACCCCCTTGCCCTTTCTGTTTCCCAAGAAGTTGAGTTTCTTTTCAATAAATGGATTTTTTGGCTTTGAAAACTTTCTTTATTATTGCATAAAGTAAAAGATACCTTAGCCCAGGAAAGTAACAGGCACTGCAAGTCAGCGTAGAAAACACAGATTCCTACTAGCATTGGAACCACTGCACTTTACTCCCGTGCAGGGCACCAGACATTACTGGTGGCTTTCAGCCTCAAATTGCTCCCTCAAGGCATCCCTAATCCTTGCAGCCCTGCGCTGGGCCCCTCTAATAGCCCTGCTCTCTGGCTGTTCGAATTCAGCCTCAAGGTGTTGAACCTCCGAGTTGCATGACTGAGTGAATCTTTCACCCTTCCCTTCACAAATGTTATGGAGGGTACAGCGCGAGGATGCTGTCATCGGCCAGGTCCAGCTTCCCATACAGAGAGCGCCAGCAGCCCTTTAAACAGCCAAAAGCACACTCCACAGTCATTCTGCACCGGCTCAGCCTGTTGTTGAACTGCTCCTTGCTGCTGTCAAGTCTCCCTGTGTAGGGTTTCATGAGCCACAGCATTAAAGGGTAAGCGGGGTCTCCAAGGATCACAATGGGCATTTTGACTTCTCCTATGGTGATCTTCTCGTCTGGGAAAAAAGTCCCGGCTTGCAGCTTCCTGAACAGCCCTGTGTTCCAAAAGATGCATGTGTCATGCACCTTTCCGGGCCAGCCTGTGTTAATGTCAATGAAATGCCCACAGTGATCCACAAGCGCCTGGAGAACCATAGAGAAATACCCCTTCCGATTAACGTATTCGGAGGCTAGTGGGCTGGTGCCAGAATTGGAATATGCGTCCCATCTATCACCCCTCCGCAGTTAGGGAAACCCATTTGTACAAAGCCAGCCACAATGTCATGCACATTACCCACGGTTCTTCTGATCAGGATGCAATTAATGGCCCTGCAAACTTGCATCAACACGATTCCAATAGTCGACCTTCCCACTCCAAACTGGTTAGCGACTGATCGGTAGCTGTCTGGAGTTGCCAGCTTCCAGATTGCAATAGCCACCCGCTTCTCCACTGTCGGGGCAGCTCTCAATCTCGTGTCCTTGCACCGCAGGGTGGGGGCGAGCTCATCACACAGTCCCACGAAAGTGGCTTTTCTCATCCGAAAGTTCCGCAGCCACTGCTCATCATCCCAGACTTCCATGACGATGTGATCCCACCACTCAGTGCTTGTTTCCCGAGCCCAAAAGCAGCGTTCCACGGAGGTGAGCATGTCCGTGAATGCCACAAGCAATCTCGTGTCGTATGCGTTACTCGAGTCGATATCATCGGAGTCCTCACTGTCAGTTTGGATCTTAAGGAGTAACTCAACTGCTAAACGTGAGGTGCTGGCGAGACTCGTCAGCATATTCCTCAGCAGTTCAGGCTCCATTCCCGCAGACCGAAAGGGAAGATAGAGCATGCAGTACAAAAAACGTTGAAAGATGGCGCCAAATGTGGACAGAAGCACAGGGATTGCTGGGATGTGAACCGATGCATCACGGGGCGTTGGGACAGGACCCAGAATGCCCCGCCTCCCCACCCCCTTCACACAAGCCACAGCGCCAGAATGGGAAGAGGTGCTCTGTGGGATAGCTGCCCATAGTGCACCGCTCCCAATGCCCCTGCAAGTGCTGCAAATGTGGCCACGCCAGTGCGCTTGCAGCTGTCAGTGTGGACAGACTGCAGCACTTTCCCTACTGCGCTCTCCGAAGGCAGGTTTAACTCAAAGCGCTTTACATCTGCAAGTGTAGCCATGCCCTAACTCTGAACTGACTGCTACAGCCCAGGCATCATGAGTGCCAAGGTTTATCAAACAAACCAGGAGCTACGGAGTTAAGATTTGATCTGCATGTTCCCAGCTCCCTGTTGTGTATGAAAATATGGGGTTCAAAAATCAGTAAACACTCAATCATCAGGTAATTAGTTCAGTCTGTGAACACAAGCACTTTTAGATAAACATGGGTAAAGTAATTTCAGCTCCAGTCCATCTTTCCCCAAGACTCTAGTGACTCTGCATTACTTTAGCCTAATCATAGAATCATAGGACTGGAAGGCTTCCTCCTTGCCCCGGGGGCGCTAAACCCCCACTCCACCCCTTCCCCCAAGCTCCCACCCCACCTCTTCCCATCCCCAGTTCCACCCCCTGAGCACACCCTGTCCCCGCTCCTCCTCCCCCCACTCCACAGCACCTCCTGCACACTGCAGAACAGCTGATTGTGGCGGGTGGGAGACGCTGGGAGGGGAGGGAGCTGGCTGCAGGTGGGAGCTAATCACTCACAATTTTTTTTCCATGGGTGCTCCAGCCCCAGAGCACCATTAGAGTCAGCACCTATGCTAGAAGGGACCTTAAGAGATCAGCTAGTCCAGTCCCCTGCACTCATGGCAGAGGCATTGAGCCTACTGTATTTGCACAGACGGAGTAAACAGCAGTTATTTTTGTTCTCAATGAAAAATATCTTTTAACAAATTGAGAACAGGGTCTCCATTTCATCTTCTTTAAAAACAACATAGAATCATAGAACTGGAAGGGACCTCAAGAGGTCATCTAGTCCACTCCCCTGCACTCAAGGCAGGACTAAGTATTATCTAGACCATCCCTGACAGGTATTTGCCTAACCTGCTCTTAAAAATCTCCAATGATGCAGATTCCACAACCTCCCTAGGCAATTTATTCCAGTGCTTAACTACCCTGACAGTTAGGAAGTTTTTCCTAATGTCCAACCTAAACCTCCCTTGCTGAAATTTAAGCCCATTGTTTCTTGTCCTATCCTCAGAGGTTAAGAACAACAATTTTTCTCCCTCCTCCTTGTAACAATCTTTTATGTACTTGAAAACTGTTATCATGTCCTCTCTCAGTTTTCTCTTCTCCAGACTAAACAAACCCAATTTTTTTCCAATCTTCCCTCATAGGTCATGTTTTCTAGACCTTTAATCATTTTTGTTGCTCTTCTCTGGACTTTCTCCAATTTGTCCACATCTTTCCAGAAATGTGGCGCCTAGAACTGGACACGATACTCTGGCTGAGGCCTTATCAATGGAGAGTAGAGCAGAAGAATTACTTCTTGTGTCTTGCTTACAATACTCCTGCTAATACATCCCAGAATGATGTTTGCTTTTTTTGCAACAGCGTTACAGTGACTCATATTTAGCTTGTGATACACTATGACCCCCAGATGCCTTTCTGCAGTACTCCTTCCTCGGCAGTCATTTCCCATTTTGTATGTGTGCAATTGATTGTTCCTTCCTAAATGAAGTACTTTGGTTTTTATTGAATTTCATTCTCTTTCCTTCAGACCATTTCTCCAGTTTGTCCAGATCATTTTGAATTTTAATCCTATCCTCCAAAGCATTTGCAACCCCTCCCAGCTTGGTATCATCCACAAATTTTATAAGTGTACTCTCTATGCCATTATCTAAATCACTGATGAAGATATTGAACAGAATCAGACCCAGAACCGATCCCTCTGGGACCCAACTCAGTACGCCCTTCCAGCTTGACTGTGAACCACTGATAACTACTCTCTGGGAACAGTTTCCGACCAGTTATAGTAGCTTCATCTAGGTTGTATTTTTCTAGTAAGATATAAGAAAACCAAAGATGCCTGAATTTGTAATACTATTTTTTTTTTACCCATGTGAGTTTGTTTTGCCCTTGTTTCCTTTCCTGTTGGCTGCAGAGATGGGCAAGCAGTGCCTCCAGAATTAAAACAGCTTCTGTGGTACCAGGCCTCTGAGAGCTGCGATGTCATCTGGCTCCACTCTCCCTGAAAGCTGATTCTGTCACTTCTGCAATAAGTCTCCACCAGCCCAAAGGACCAAAAATGCCAATTACATTCCTGAGCTGTAGTGAAGTAGCTCGGAGCACTGTGGGGAAAAGAATGGCCACACTTTATAACAGGGAAAACATTAGCCTTTCACCTAAGGGTTCACAATTAACTTTAATCTGAGGTAGACTTGTTGAATGCCCTCAATATGTTTAGTTTATAATTATCTTATTCCACAGAATTATTTTTTTTAAATGACCCCAAGTCACCTTAATCTCTGGTGTGTTGCTGCACATCCCATCTATAAGCTCTTTGGGGCAGGGACTGTTCGTATTTGTGAACATAAGCAGGGTTTAACAAACACTGATTGCATCGACTTACACTCAGCACTTAGCCAATATCAGGCGCTTTAATTTCAGAGCAGTACTGAAAGACATTTTCAATCTGACCACAAACTACTATGCCCTTTTAAAATATCAACCCTACTTCTGTGCAAGATGCAATGTACACACATGGCAACCAGCTACACATTGACCAATTTGCTACTCTTTCCCTTCTTAAATCTTTTTCTAGTCCTAGTGTATTTCAATGGGTTTTAACGCACACCGTGAATTACTTTCAACCATCAACAGACTTGTGTTGGATTGTGTTATTTATGCTGTACCCCAACAATATACCAGTAAGATGGGATGAAAGACTATGTGAAGCTACCTCATTGGCATTGTACTAAGAGACTGCGATGGTTTTTAATGTGATAAAAGCGCCGCAGCATTCAGCACAGATAGTGTAAGCAAAGAGCAGATGACTGAACAGTCCGATGAGTGCCAGGCTTTACCTACTCAGATGCATGGAGAATATGTAAGCAAATGGCAGGCCTGGGGATGGGGTAGGCTTCAGAGCCTGAGCCGCAACATCTACTCTGCTGGCTTTAACTCTGTAGCGCAAGTCTGAGTACATAGACTCAGCCTCACTGCCGCGGGTTTTAAAATGCAGTGTAGACATACCTGGAGTCCCCTCCCAATAGTGGCAAAATATTTTCATTACTGTAATCTGTCCTAAGTACTGGTTCTCTCTAGTCTTCATTGACAGTAATTTAATTTATAATGTCTGTCACTATACCTTTTAATCAGATTTCCAACAACAGGAGACTTCAGATCCCACCCACACAACATGTTTTAGGATTCAAAACTTGGTAATATACTGGTGAGTAAAACAGCTGAGATATGCTTTGAAGGTTGATGTAATAAATACAGATTTTGTTCTAATAAACAATTAATCAGTCAGGGCCTGATCTCCAGACTTCAACTTCCACTAGCATGTCCACAAAGCTTTTATGCAAAAACACTGTGACACTGAGATCCCATTGGCAAAGGGTCCCTTGTTCTTTGTAAACAACTCTCACCTCAGACCTGACAAATTCATTTCACCGAACACATATCTTGCAGGTATTTATCCATAATGGATATCATGTGAAGTATCTACAAAAAGCTTGTAACTTCTTAAGACTCATAATCGTGCTGAGCGGTATGTATGGGTAATATTTAAGGAATAAAGTGCGCTTTACAGACTTGGATAAATACCTGCAAGATATGCGCCGCTGACTGGAAGCTGCCAGAGGTAAACCTACGCCCCAACCCCCTGCCCCACCACAGAGCCCGCACCCCCAGCTGGAGCCCTCACCCCCTCCCACACCCCAACTACCTGGCCCAGCACAGTGAAAGTGAGTGAGGATGGGGGAGAGCGAGCCACCGAGGGAGGGGGAATGTAGTGAGTGGGGGGGCAGGGCCTCGGGAAAGGGGTAAGGCTAGGGTGTTCGGTTTTGTGCAATTAGAAAGTTGGCAACCCTACCAGACACACCCAGCTCCTACACACTGAACTGCTTCTGCTCCAGGCATGCTTCCTCAAATGCCTATCCTTGTAGGGAGCTTACCCTCTAAGGCAGTGGTCACCAACCAGACAATTGCGATCGACTGGTTGATCCAAGAGGATCTCCCAATCGATTGTGATCTCCGGCAGCGCAGTGGGGCTGCCCAGGCCCTACACCGCTCCCGGAAGTGGCCTGCATGCCCCGTGTCCCCTGGGGGCAGGGGTCTCCCTCCGCACACTGCTCCTGCCTGCAAGCACAACCCCTGTAGCTCCCATTGGCCGGGAACAGGGAGCTGTGGCCAATATGAGCTGTAGGGACGGTGATTGTCGAGAGGGGCAGTGCATGGAGCCATGTGCCACCCCCTCCCAGGGGCCACAAGGGAGCATTGGCCCCTTCCGGGACCAGCGTGGGGCTGGGAGCCTGACTTAGCCTCGCTGCACCACCAGAGGTAAGTGCTGCCCGGCAGGAGGTCGCACCCCCAACCCCCACCCTTGAGCTCCCTCCGGGAGCCAACACCCCGAACCACCTCCTGAACCCTGAACCCCAGCCCTCACCCCCATCCCAGAGCCAGCACCCCCACCCTTCCTGCACCCCAACCCCCTGCCCCAGCCCTGACCCACCTCCCAGAGCCAGCCCCCTGTACCCCCTCCTGCACCCCAACACTCTTCCCCAGGCTCAGCCCAGAGCCCCCTCCCACACTGTGAACCCCTCGGCCCCAGCCCAGGGCCTGGACCCCCTCCCAAACCCCAAATCCCTTCCCCAGCCCGGTGAGTGAGGGTGTGGGAGAGCGAGTGACAGAGAAGGGGGGATGGAGTGAGTGGGGCGGGGCTTTGGGGAAGGGGCAGGGTAGATCCTGGGTTGCCTTTAAATTCAAAAAGAGATCTTGGGCATAAAAAGGTTGGAGAACACTGCTCTAAGGCATAACTAAATGAATACTACTACCACCCCGTGAAATGGATTTAATACTACTAACACTGATTACTGGCCATAAGTGCACTGCTAACCCTCCCCTACACACCTGTAAGAACATTTCAGTTATTGCAATATACTCTTGACTCTGGACAGCAATTTATAAATACTCTAGAAGCACCACAGTGTGAAATAAGATTAAGGCTGTAGGAAGAAATATCCTCTACCTGTATTTGTCTAGTGCTGCCCTAAGCAGTAACTCAGTGTATTTAATCTGGTGCAACAGATTAAATCACTAAAATCTGTGGGACCAAATATATTCCAATTTCAGTTATTTTAGGGCCTGATACTGCATTTCAACTGAGTTTTGCTCAGGAACATGGCGTAACCCCTATTGTCTCTTGAAGCCTAAGTGTGTCAATAGTGTTTTGAAATAATCACCTTTCAAAATCAAAAGTGTTACTTTGGTTTTAACTGCTCCCACCCCAATCTTTATACTAAAGTTTTCACCCTAACTGCTGTAGCACAAAGCACTACAGAAGAATTTACTTCAAGGAGCTGACGGACCAGAGTCACTCCAGTCCTGCACAGGATCCGGCACTGGAGAAGGCTAGCCTAGTGCAATGCAGATACAATCCCCTCTGCAACAGAGCCCGGGGTGAACAGTCCTGTTCAAAAAGTGGGTGGAACTACCTAGGAAAGGGTCATGCACTAAATCACTGGCAGAGCTAGAACTAAGCCTATAGTCATGCTATTCCATATACATTTCTTTTTTGTATGTCCTATAAAATATTGTTTTACTATATGGGTTATATTTAATGTGTCCCTGCTTCTTTAAAGCTGTGTGTCTGTATGTAAAGTGTACGTGTGCAGACATCAAAGTGTCACCATCTCAGTGCCCATAGCATTTGTTCTGTGCAACGATTAAGGCTGGATTTGATCAGAGATCATTTTGGCCAGAAGCTATTCATTTTGGAGTCAAAGATTAGAGTTGTCAAGTCCCACTGAAAATTATGAAGAAAGGCAGTTTGAAAGTTAAAAATAACTACTCTATTTGTTTTTTAAAATGTTAGAATATTTATCCTAGCTGCTTATTTTTCCTGTTTTGAAAGCTACTTACATGAACTTTGAAAAATGATTTGCAAATAAATCTGTGTTGTCGGACTATTTGATTTGACTGTAAAGGGCAGTTTAAGTTCACTTATGTTTGATCTACAAAATACAAGCTACCACAGGGCAGCTGTACAATTTATACTTATGAACACAAACTTTAGATTATATGAAAGCCAAATAGCAAGTCCTGAACATACCCAAACAGTCTGAGCCTCATCAGAGCATGTGGGGAAAGTTCTTCTCATAAGCTAAGTCTCAAACAAACTAAAACAGATGGACTTCTGACTTTCTTGTTGAACTTACACGTTTGCATTCCTCTGTAGAAATAGAAAATCATGTCTGTTGCCGCAGTGACTCAAGGGATGATTTTTCTTCCATTTTAATGGCATTCTATTTTATGTGTTTTTAAAGGAGGGAAGAGGTAGACTGAGATGGATTTCAGCAGGAAGCAAATTCCACATCCTGGGGCTGACGGCAAAGATGTGATCACCTTCCAGGGTATAGACACCCATACAACATGCATCAGATCCAGGTTAAAGCTTTCTCAGAGGATCTGGTTGTGGTTCCAGACATTAAATTAGTCAAGGGTGTGACTACCTTTAGGAAATGCTGCAAAACCTTCCTGTCTAATATAGCTTCTTCACCACAACCAGAATGACATTAAGCACCAGCCATCATCTCTTTCCCTTAAAAAAGAAAGGAAAAGAAAATCAAGCCAAAAACAAGCCAAAAACAAAACCAAGCAGAGGTTTTTATAACCCCAAAGCAGAACAAGTCAAATATTCCATGAAGTCCACTAAGCACCATGCTGCTGCCAATCTAGTTTATGTGGAAATCACTTAGATACTATAGAGATAAATATATGGTGATATACCTATCTCATAGAACTGGAAGGGACCCTGAAAGGTCATGGAGTCCAGCCCCCTGCCTTCACTAGCAGGACCAAGTACTGATTTGTGCCCCAGATCCCTAAGTGGCCCCCTCAAGGATTGAATTTACAACCCTAGGATTAGCAGGCCAATGCTCAAACCACTGAGCTATCCCTCCCCCCAATAGGTGGAAGCACAAACTCTACGGCTATGTCTACGCTACGCACCTTTTAGCAACACAGCTGTGCCGCAAAAAGGCTCACAGTGTAGCCGCTGTTTGTCGGCAGGACAGAGCTCTCCCGCCAACAAAAAACGTCACCCCCAACAAGTGGTGGTAGCTCCTGCCGACAAAGTGCAGTTCACACCAGCGCTTTTTGTCAGTAAAACTTTTGTCGTTCGGGGAGAGGGGGTGTTTTTTCACACCCCTGAACGACAAAAGTTTTGCCGACGAAAGTCCAGTGTAGACAAAGCCTAAGACAGGAAGATAGAAGTGATGGTGAGTTTGAGAGGTTGGGGCTAAGCACAGGACAATGATCAAGGAGGTACACCCCCAACCTGTATTGCAAAGTGTTCTTTACTTACAGCTAAAGATATTAGTGAGATTGTATTACATGCTTTTGCTCACAACTCTAGCCCATAAAGCAGGCTGACATATGACAGGTTTCTACGTTCCCAAATATGTGACCGTCTCATGAGCAAACTGCACTATTTGCTGCAAATATTTTGTCAAGATTTCACCACCCTTTTTAAATCACCATTGATCAGATATAAGGCAGAAAAGGGTGGTGTCATAACATCACCAAAGTTTGCAGTGCTTCCCATGTACCAAAGGGCAAAATTCTCAAAGATAACTTGATGGTAAGAGGTAAAAGAGCAGGCCCAGTGAGAGCAGGAAAATACTCTTATCAGATTTGCAAAACTTTCTTCTTTTCAGCCAACTCCACACTCAGGTGGATCATCATGCATTTTGCCAGTGCAATTTCACTTGTTTTTAACTGAACTGAAAAGCCGGAACTGCCTTATGCGAAGCAAGTAAAACCTTGGGGGCAAAACATCTTTCAGCAGCAAAGATCATTCTATCACCTCAGTCCAATTTATTATTGCCCTGCACCTCCTGCAGCCACAAATACCAGTGCAACATAGGTGCAAACTGCTGCCCTTCTGATCTGGTAGTGTTTTGCACTCATTTTGCACTGGTGCATAAGGTGCCAGGCAAGGATTAATTCAGTTCTTTGTTTTCAAAAAGATCCACAACATAGAAAGTAAAGTAAACAAATAAATAAGGCATAGGAGCAAAAGAGTAGCAACAGATCTAAAAGATTGCAGAGGCAGCTCAATCAATTACTTAGTTCAAGGGTAGTCAATTATTTTTTGTCAAGGTCCAAATTTCTTGGTCAAGGTATAGTCAAGGTCCAGATTCCAGAGAAACATTTCCCACACCACAATAATAATAATAATAATAATAATAAGTAAATAAACAAAATTCGAGGTTCGTTCAAAATCATCTGAGGGTCTGGATCCTCACCCACCCACTCTTGCAACAGGCCCATAACCTCTGCTTGAGTTACTGAAGTCCTCAAACCATGCTATAAAGACATCAAGTTACAGAGAATCCACCATTTACACCAGCAAGTGACCCATGCCTCATGCAGCAGAGGAAGGCAAAAAAAAACAGGGTCTCTGCCAATCTAACCTGGGGAATAATTCCTTCCCAAGCTTAAATATGGTGATCAATGAGATCATGAGCATGTGGACAAGACCCACCCGCCAGATACCTGGAAAAGAATATCTGTAGTCACTCAGAGCTCTCCCCATCTAGTGTCCCATCTCTGGGCACTGAAGGTATTTGCTAGCAGCATTCTCCACTTGTGACCTACACAAGGCCAGGTGGAATGCTACTCTACACAATAAAACCAGTAACTTCACTGCACTGATCAGAGTGGCCATTGTCTTTGGGTTTGGTCTTGTTAATTAAAAAGCTGTAATTGTTATCTTGAGGAATAAAATGCATAAAAATTCTTTGCACCCTATGGCACCTTTCAGTCAAGGACTTCAGAGCTTTATACAGACTTTAGATCAGTTCAGCCTTTTGTGCAGTAGTTAAATGTTATTTCCATTTTATAAACAGATAAACTAATGGAGAGCGGAAGTAAGGACTTGTCCAACAGCACAGGAAGTCATCAAGAGAGCTTGGAACACCAATGAGTGTTGCGTCACAGCCCCGTGTTCAATCCACTAGACAACACTGCCTTGCTGGTTACCATGATCATACAAGTAAAACAGTAGCGCTAAATTGCACCAATCAGTTCCAGTGGGGTTCATTTTACCAAGCCCATTTGACAAGTTTTAAGATACACCTCTGCGTGTTGATAGGAAAGTAGCTTATGAAATTTCCATCCTAGTACCCCAGTGCTCTCATTATAGTAACATGAAAAGGTGGACATGAAAGGCATTCAATCTGTCTGAGCGTTTCTAGCACAAGAGGGCAAGCAATCAAATTCACCTGTGGCACTTTCTTCCAAATGAATCCTGCTTTCCTTCTTAAGTACTCTGCAAAGAGCCCTTTTTGACACACTTTAGAATAATTCAAATAGGAAACAGAGTTGCCAGTTTAGTGTAATGAATGGATGTTGTATCAATGAAGAAGAGTAACTTTTATAAGCTGCTGAGGGCACAAGCAGTTGTGGTTGCTTTGGTAACTGACTCCACATATCCAGTTTATAGCCAGTCACATGAGATTTCTCCTAAAATCTGGGGCCCAATTTTAACTCAGGATGCCAAAAAGCTGTCAGCCTCTCCAAATGGACACACATTAGTATTACTAGAAGGAGCGTTAAAAAAAAAAGGTTTTTATTGTTAAAGTATACATTGCTAAGGTGTCAATTGTCATAGTCCACAAACACATTCTTGCATCCTGTTCGGATTTACACATGCAGTTAAGAGACCCATATTTGAAAATTGATCTTGTATATCAATATTAAATTGCTGTGAACAGCAACCTGCTGGGTAAAAATTAACCAGCACTTTGTTTTAGAAAATATTTTCCACTTAATAATATTTTGGTCTAAGTTTTTGGTTTTTTTCCATACAAAACAGAAATATTTTCTGAGCAAGAGAAATGCTGCCAAACCATTTGTTTTGTGCCATTTACTTCTGCAATACATTATAAATGGGTTTGTAATTTCCAGTTCCTAAAATATATCCCTAAATTCATATTGAATAGGCATTTACCGTTGGACAAAGTTTTCATAAACTAAAGCTTTAAAACAAATTGTACTGTAGAAATTATGAAGTAATATCTTGAAACATATCACTGTCTTTACTTCCTTTAGTGCAAAATTAATAACTTTACTTTGTAAGCATTTAAATCAGTCTAAATTAACTCTCATTAATAATTTTTGCCCAACATAAGCGTAAAACATCTGTTAGACTAAGAAGCTGATTATTAAATCCCTTTGCCAACATAAGTAATGTTATTGTGCTCTATCAGAAAAAAAACACCTTTTTTAAAAAAAAAATAAACCTCTGAACTGAACTGATTTTTCCCATCTCTTTTACATTCTTTATGGCAATGGAAAAATAATCACTGCATCTCAGTGCAGGGTGATGGGAGTGTGCTATATTAACAGTAAATCAGGCAGAAATTGGTGGAAGGGGAAGGTTTTGATGAGGTGCAGAGACATTATATCATTTTAAAGCACTTTCCTAGTCTCTCGTAATCCCCATGTAAATGTAAAGGGAGACAAACGTGCCTCATTCTTGGGAAGGTGACCGTTGCATACTAGAGGATTGCACTGAGTTTCGGGCTGGACTTCAGCTCAGCCAGCCTTATCTGTAACATGTCTGCTGAGCTTGGCAGTTAGTCAGTATTCCATTGTGCTGCCTTGGAGAGACCATGCTGTGCCCAAAGCCCGCAAAGTTCAAGTGCATTAATGATGAGATCCATTTGGTATGCAGGTATAAAATCAGGGCCAACGAGAGGGGTGGGGTGGGGGAAGCTGGTAGAAATTACCAGGGCCCGGCAGTCCGAAAGTGAGCCCGGGGCCCAGCTTCCCCCCCTCTCATCGGCCCTGTTTAGCCGGTCTGCCCTTGCTGGGGGGCCTGAAAATTTTGTTTCACCGGGGCCCAAACCCGCTCTCGGCGGCCCTGTATAAAATGCCCTCTGCATCATGTAGAGGATAGGGTGTATGGGACAGGTACATGTGGGACTGAAATTGTTCCCACCAGGCATCATGCAACTCACAGTATCACATTACCCAATCATACTGCTAATAATGCACATCCTCAGGATGCAAACAGTGTCTGTCAGAATTAAGCACCTCCAAAGGGTCTGCTGATACAAGAGGAGGTCAAAATATCCAAGGCAAAACAATGACAGGGTCAGAAGGTTCTCCCATGACTGCATAAGAATGCTGCAGCAAAACTGGCCCTGCATGGCGGGCTCTCCCATCTGCTGTAACATTGTCAGCAATACTCCATTCCACTACATGTGTACAAGAGGGTCACTTAAACCAAGAGAGCTGAAAGAGCAAGCGAAAAAGATTATGCAGTGCAGGATAGCAGTGGCTTAATCTAGAAGAGGCACATGCAGCATGGCTCATTGGCATTGCAGAAGTCTTGCCATTTAAGAAAGGCACTCTATGAGGGAGGATTCTTTCAAGGCAGCATAGCACAGTGGGAAGAAGCAGCCTGCCCCAGAACTCAATAGTGCAGGCCGGTAAACATAGCTTTAGATTAAAGAAAAGTAGGGCAGAAAGGGTTAATCTGTTCTGACGAAGAAGATCTCTGACACAATGCAGGGAACAAGCAGTGGTTGTTCAGTCACAGGCCTAAGTTTTCACTCCATTTCTACAGTGGAAGATGTATATCCAGGTGCTTTCCTTCCTAGCAGAAAATAGAAGACAATGAATTAAAGGGATTGGCCTAAACAATGGTTTATAAGAAAGCCCATAAAGATGAAGAAAGAAGGAAGACCAAAGCCAGTGCCACAGGAGTTCATTTGCACTTTGAAGGTCCATTGGAGGGGTCCTGCCAGCTTCTCAGTTCTGTTAGCCTGCTGTGTGCTGCAGTCCTTGGTCACACCATTAACTAAAAGTGTCCCTACTCTTTACATACATCTTTGAGCAAATGGAGCAAAAAAAAAAAAAAATACATAACTTTTACCCTGAAGAAGTCCAACAAAAATTTCCAACAGCCACTACAATGGGCCATACACCTCAGACCTGCTATGGCCTTTGTCTACACTGCCACTTACAGCAGCCCTGAAACGTTCTTCACTCAGGGATGTGAAAAAACACCCCCCTGGGTGATGCAAGTTTCAGCACTGTAAAGTGGCAGAGCCGCACTCCCAGCGCTGGTAACTATTCCCCTTGCGGAGGTGGTTTTACTACAGTGCTGGGAGTGCCGCGACTACACAGCCACGTTAAAGTGCTGCCGTCGGCTGTGTAGACATACCCTAAGAGATCCAAGGCACAGAAAGGTAAGGACAGAGACAGAAATCAGGAAGTAAGAGTCAGAGTCTCAGAGAGCATGTAGTGCTTAAGAGACCGCACATCTGCAGAAACATCCAGCCACTGAGAGAGTCTAAAGATGTCCCTAGAAGAAGTCATGCAGTGAGGAAGAGACGCACTAGACAACAGAGTTTGTCCTCTGCAGAGTTCTTTGCAGTTTAGACCTACAGGGCACTAATGCTTTCTCCACTGGGGAGAGGTGAAGGAATTTACTGGCTAAGTGCTTTAGCTAGCAGGTGCTAGACAGAATATTATAGACACCATTCAACTAGGTTTGGCTTAACTAAAAATAGTTACACATTATATTGCTCAAAGAGATTGTCACAAATCTATACGGGTTCTCATGAACTTTAGCTGCTGCTTAACTGACTAGTGATCATAGTATTTCATTATATATATTGTACCAAGCCTCAACAAAATCCCTGGATAACTATAAGTCGCATATGCTACATCTGTTACTCTGGAAAGGCAAGCTATTATACTGTACTCTGGGTCAATGCTGCACTTGTTTGGGACGGCGAGTATCACATCTATTATCTACACAGAGTAAAGGAGGGCTGTTCTGCTTATTATCATCAATTTCTTCACAGTAGTTAAGGAAACCCTTGAAAGGCAAAGAGGGTCTCTTAGACTCTGTTATTCAAGCTTCAGGGCTGATCAACCAAAATGAATGTACAATGGACTGTGGACCAGACCCTGACCCCTACTGTTTCCCCCTCAGACCCACTGGTTTGACAAGCCATTTGAGGATTACCCCAGTGATGCAGCATAGCTGGCTCTGTATCACCCCTCTCCCCACACCTAATACCCCCACACCGGAGGCATGGCTAGAGAGGGGTGTGTGCCTAGAGTGCTGCTGCACTCCAGGGATCTCTAGGTGACAGGATGGAGAGGGCTGTTACCCACTAGTGCATGTTGGAGCAGTCCATAGGCCTTGCCAGCCCAGGTGCAGGGATGGAAGACATCAAGGAGCTATACAGTCGCCTCTGCCCCTGCCCCTGCCCCATGGTCCTGTGGTGAGCAACAGCTGGGCCAGACCCAACGACAGGGAGCTATGTTTTCACCCAGAAGCCTGGGATATTATATATAGTAGTTATAAAGCAACTGAATCAAAATTCAAAACATATGTGTAGATTCTGGTATTTGCATAAATTTCAGTGAAAGACTTTCACGTTAGAGCGAAAAGCATTTGACCTTTTCATTCATCAGCCCAGATAACTTTACGGTATGTTTATATACAGTTGGTATACCATGCTGCATATATGAAGATCTATTTGTTGGAAGAAACTGCACACAATATATGACACCTATTCCTTGCAGTGTTTTTATGCTTAGTTATTCACTTCTAAGCTGCACCTCCAGAGTGATTTATGTCAGTACATAGACAGTCAAGTCTCTGCAGTACTGTACATTTGCAATTCTTGCACTTCTTTATATATTAAGTTATTCACAGAATGATTCCCATAACTTCTTTAAACTGTATCTATATGAACACACACACAAAATCAACAAAGATTAGAAAAGTAGTTAGATTTCACAATAATTGCACAGAAAATAAAGTACAACCATATAAAAACAAAAGTGAGAAAAGCTCAACAGATGTAACAGCTCAAGATTTAAAAAAACCCTTTGCTGCAGTATATTGTACCTACAGTACATATTTCAAATTAATATTTATTGCAGGATATAATTCATATGCACATTCTGGAATAAAGCGTAATTCAGTAATTTTATAAATTGTTAAGGCATGCACACATCTAGATTTATTGCAGAAAAGACAGATGCACATATAGGAGAGACCCGAGAACAAAAACAATATGGTATTCTGAACTAAAAACTCAGGCTGTCGATTAAGCGCAGTTAACTCACACGATTAACTAAAAAAAATTAATCGTGATTAAAAAAATTAATCGTGATTAATCGCAGTTTTAATCACACTGTTAAACAATAGAATACCAATTGAAATTTATTACATATTTTGGATGTTTTTCTACATTTTCATATATATTGTATTCTGTGTTGTAATTGAAATCAAAGTGTATATTATTTTTTATTATAAATATTTGCACAGTAAAAATGATAAATAAAAGAAATAGTATTTTTAATTCACCTCATACAAGTACTGTAGTGCGATCTCTTTGTTGTGAAAGTGCAATTTACAAATGTAGGATTTTTTTGTTACATAATTGCACTCAAAAATAAAACAATGTAAAACTTCATAGCCTACAAGTCCACTCACTCCTACTTCTGGTTCAGCCAATCGCTAAGACAAACAAGTTTGTTTACATTTACAGGAAATAATGCTGCCCTCTTCTTATTTACAATGTCACTAGAAAGTGAGAACAGGCATTTGCATGGCACTTTTGTAACCGGCATTGCAAGGTATTTACGTGCCAGATATGCTAAACATTCATATGCCCCTTCATGCTTCAGCCACCATTCCGGAGGACATGCTTCCATGCTGATGACGCTCGTTACAAAAATAATGTGTTAATTAAATTTGTGACTGAACTCCTTGGGGGAGAATTGTATGTCCCCTGTTCTGTTTTACCCACATTCTGCCATATATTTCATGTTATAGCGGTCTCGGATGATGACCCAGCACATATTGTTCATTTTAAGAACACTTTCACTGCAGATTTGAGAAAATGCAAAGATACCAATGTGAGATTTCTAAAGACAGCTACATTACTCAACCCAAGGTTTAAGAATCTGAACTGTCTTCCAAAATCTAAGAGGGACGAGGTGTGGAACATGCTTTCAGAAGTCTTAAAAGAGCAACATTCTGATGTGGAAACTACAGAACCCGAACCATCAAAAAAGAAAATCAACCTTCTGCTGGTAGCATCTGACTCAGATAATGAAAATGAACATGCATTGGTCCGCACTGCTTTGGATTGTTATCGAGCAGAACCCATCATCAGCATGGACACATGTGCTCTGGAATGTTGGTTGAAGCATGAAGGGACATATGAATCTTTAGCACATCTGGCATGTAAATATCTTGCGACGCCGGCTACAACAGTACATGCGAACGCTTGTTCTCACTTTCAGGTGACATTGTAAACAAGAAGCAGGCAGCGTTATCTCCTGCAAATGTAAAGAAACTTGTTTGTCTGAGCAACTGGCTGAACAAGAAATAGGGCTGAGTGGACTTGCAGTCTCTAAAATTTTACATTGTTTAATTTTTTAATGCAGTTTTTTTTGTAATAATTCTACATTTGTAGGTTCAACTTTCATGATAAAGAGATTGCATGACACTACTTGTATTAGGTGAATTGAAAAATAAAATTTATTTTGTTTTTTGACAGTGCAAATATTTGTAATAAAAAATAAATATAAAGTGAGTATTGTACATTTTGTATTCTGTGCTGTAATTGAAATCAATATATTTGAAAATTTAGAAAACATCCAAAAATATTTAAATAAATGGTATTCTATTATTATTTAACAATGCGATTAATTGCAATTTTTTTTTATTCACACAGTTAAGCACGATTAATTTTTCTAATCGCTTGACAGCCCTACAAAAAACAAATCCACACTGATAATTGCAATTATAGTAGAATGACTCACAAGCTACATGGTGGCTCAAAAAAATGCCCTGGAAAAGTAACACAGAAATGTTTTAATTGATTTTGATGGGAACACTCTTTCAACACACGTACAGATATATATGTGTATAGATCTGTATACATACATATACACACACTTACATATAAGGGCACATCTACATTACAATCAGAGGTGTGACTGCAGCATGTGTAGTCATACCCAAACTAGCTTTGATCTAACTAGCTTGAATAACAAGTATATAATAAAATTATTGTTCTTCAAGTTAATTAGATCAAAGCTAGCTCAGGTATGTCTACATGTGCTGCAATCACACCTCTGATTGTGTAGCTCGAAAGCTTGTCTCTCTCAAGCTTCCAGCATTTGGTCCAATAAAAGCTAATACCTCACCCTCCTTGTCTCTAATATCCTGGGACCAACATGACTACAACAACACTGCATACAGACACTACTTACATCACTGAATGCAGTTCTAGAAGGTGCTCAGATACCCTGGTGACATGGCTTTTCCTTTATGTGATATTAAGAAGTTTGTTCCTACCTCAATAATACAATAGACTGAATGGCTCAGCTTTTAGTGACTTTATTATGGTTTTGTTTTGTTTTTTAATATAAACAAAGGAGACATTGTTCAAGAAGTCCACCAGAGAAGTGTGATTTTGTGCTGAAGCCCTAAAACTGGATCTGTTTGGGTAAAACATGAGCATACCCCTGGGAATGGCTAGAAGCTGTTGAATTTAATTAGGCTCCAGTGGGTGCCACAAGTGTGTGAGCATTTCTCCTCCTTTCCAGCTGTTTTCTGCCTTCATAGAGAGGGAGGCTGGAGGGTGGTTACTCACTTGTTCCCTTTCTCACACATACTTTCTACTCTCAGCTTTTTTATATTTAAAGAGTTCTAAAGAAATGGAAATGCAGAGAGGCTGGCTGGGAAATCATAAGGGGTTGGGTGTTGTTTAACATGTTTTAAAGAAGGAGGAACTATTTAAGAAAATGTTTGTGGTGTGTATTGCATGCTGTTTGTGCAGAAAGGGAGTTAGGGTCTGTATTGAATTTTTAGCTGGCTTTAGATCAAATTTCTCCAGATTATTCCTCCCCTATCAGCTTTTTTTTGAGCAATAAATGATTGAAAGTCACATTGGCCACAGGTGTAATGGGGAGAGAATTTATATATTTATAAATTTTAATGACTATGTACGAATTTCTATGCATTTTTTTAACAGCTGGTTCTAGTAAGACTGAAATTCTGTATTTAAAATATATGTATATATGTATGTTTATTTCTACAGAGGTAAAACCATAATTTGATCATTATGCTGACTTCCAAAAATACAAACTTCTGGTAATTATCAATAAAACTATTCAGTTACATTTGACATTAGCTACCACTAAGGATGCTGTCTGTACTACACTGCCAGGAGTAAGGCCAATACATTGCCATGGAGATGTCCATCCTCTGCTGCAGTACAGCAACTCATTGAAGCAGTCCTGGTTGCACATCATGCTGTGGAGATACCATTTGTTCTGTATGATTCAGAAACAGAAATCAGAGTTCATTCCAAGATCCTGATGGCATTTCTTTATACTGGTTCCCCCGTGCAAAGTGATCACTTCCATAGGGCAGGATCTGGGGATACTGGCTTATTGGGGATGCCCTAGGAGCTCCAAAGAGCAATGGAGTTTGGGGGCTGAAACCACTGCCAGTCCTTGAGGAGGAAGATGTAGGCAAATCCCACCCTGATGGAAGGCTACAGAGGAAATTGAGTGGAAAGTGGCTGAGTTTCTGAGCCCATAGGCAGGAAAGCCTATTCAGAGGTATGATCTGGCTCATAATGCTGTTCTGTACTGATGATCTTGACTCTGGATGGCTGATATCTTATAGTGATCCTGGCCCTTCTATTATATCTCAAAGTTCTTTACAAACATTAATGATTTAAACCACTGAAGTCCACAAGAAATAGGCAAGCAGCATCTTCATTTTACAGATGAGGAAACAGACACAGAGAGGTGACATGACATACAAATTAATCATTTCAAGCAGGAATTAAGAGCCTAATCTTGAAGGCCTGATAAAGTTTGCAACTGAAACAGAATTGTGTCTATATAGAGGAGCTGAGCGACATCTAAACAGATAACAGGAGTACTTGTTATTTTTGCGGATACAGACTAACACGGCTGCTACTCTGAAATCTAAACAGATGAGTCACAACCCTGATGGTTCAGAAATACACATTGCTGGAGAAACGGACAGTTTACATTATATTTTGGGGGTCAAGAGTCGAGCAGACCTTTCAGAGATTCAGTCTATACAGAACTTTTATGAAAAATATGCATTCTAATAAGTTTAGAGTGCTTAAAGATTGCTAGATTCACTACATATGTTATTGTTTCCATAAGGGAAGACAGCAGAGAAGAAGGCATAAGCAGCTAAAATAAGTAGATGTGTGGGCAGGGAGGAAATGACAGCTGCAAGAGTGATAACATACAAGCAAGAAGGGAAAATGTTAACAAAACACAAATAGGGAAATATAGAAAGAAATGAGCTGGTAATGGAAGGAATGTCCAATATGCCAAGCAGAGAGGGCACAAGATAGCAAACAGGCAGTCATAGGAGCAGGACACAAAGGGAAGTATGGAAGCATAAACTTACCTGAAATAGTTAGTTGATAACTCAGTTTTGCAGAATTGAGGGGCATAGGTGGTTGAGACGAAAACAAAGGAGGAAGGAGAGGGATCTTTGGAACTGAGTCAGGTAACCTTGAAACACAGATAGAGAGGAGTGGGGTATGCAGAATCTTCCTCCTGTATTTCAAATAGAGTTGACTTTTCCATGCCTTTTGTTTTGTTTGTTCATTTTGTGTAAGCACCATAATTGATCTCTTTGGCAGAAGTATACACTGTCCAAAAATGTGGGTAATGGAGATATGAGATGTCATTCCCTAAAAAAGAAATCAGGGGATAACTATTGGAAGTAGGTCCAAAAGCTTCTTGGAAGTGCTCTTATGCCAACTCTCTGCTTTATGCTGCCTTCTGTTTCAGCTCACCACCTCCAAAGGTATGAGATATGACCCTTAGCATCATTATTAATTCTTGTATTGCAGTAACACATAGGGGCTCCATAGGACTGAGGGACTATTGTGCTCTGCAGACATATTGTAAAGGGATCTGCCTGCACAATTTACAGTCGAATTCCACCATTTGTGGAGAGTCTGTGCAGTTCTGTGGCTTCCTTTGGACAGTATCCTTGCTGTTCAATATTGTGGCTTTGTCTTACTTTTTTTAGGTACTCAGTGTCTCTTCAATGTAAACAGTATGTGTTGAACTCTGCCAGGGAGCTGACTCCAGCTGATTCCAGAGTCTGCTTTCCAATGGGAGCAAGAAACAGCAACAGTCCGAATGCATAACGAGAGAGACCTTCCCTGCCTCACACAATGCAGAAAATAAAATTAAAAGTTACTGTTCAAATCCTGACTCACACCCCTGCCCTCCCACTTTCATTTACAGAGGACCCTGCCTTCAAGGCTGGTGCAAAAATGATAAATTGTCCAGACGACTTGCATAGAAGTTCTGCACTCACTGAATGCCATGAAGTCCAGCACAAAGCTAATTACAACAACTGGAGTTTGAGAATACTATTGACAACTTGGAAGGGTCTTCTCTGTGTACCTGTGTACAAGAGTCCCTGTGACGCATTGTAAAGCCAGTTCCCATCCTGTTTCCGCTCTGACTTGACAGGTGAGGGGGGAGAGAAGTAAACTATTTAAACAGAAGGTGGACCATGTATGCAGTGAAATAGAATGGAAATAGTTGTGAAATCTCTGAACCCAAATTGCCAGAGCCACAAATGATCCCACTTTACAGTTACCACTCCATAAGGGCTCAGAAATGCCAGTTTAACACTGTTTTGAAATAGATTCCTGGAGCTACACAAGATATAAAGCACTTTCTCCCCATGGGAGTCCTCTGAATTCTGCACCAAGTACACATAGCATTGCCTTTTGTGGGGGCCTTCCGACAGCAGCAAGACCATGGTGGTAAGTCATAGAAAACTGCAGTGAACAAAGTTTGCTGTGTGTTGCACTCATTGCAGGAGGTTCAGCTTCCTTTTAGTAATTTATTAACCGTTTCCCAATGCACCTATTGGCTCCACAGTTGCATACCTATAGCTGATGCAGTTTATGGTCAGCTCTGCACCTCAGCAATGCTATTAGTAGTTCAGCTGGAGTATGCTGATAGATTAGCATCCCTGAATGATGTATTTGTTAAATGGCACCACCTCCAGGAGCTTTTTATAACAACAGGGAAGGGGAAATGTTCTGGTTAGACACACTTTATATCAAGACTCTACTGCTAAACTATGTATTTAATTACAAAACACATGATACTGGATAATACACTTTTTAATTACTTAAAATCTTCACTAAATGTTCACAGTCATTGTCTTAACAATACCTATACAGAATGCTCTTGCCTTACAATGGCATATATTGCACAATTTACAAACAGGTTAGTAATAAAATATTCTATAATACATTAGGTATTTATTGTAAGGCATCAAAGAATGTAGCTTCATCTAATATTCATTTGAATTTTTAAAGCACGTGTGTACAAGTCCGAGGACCTATGCACGCATGCAAGTCAGGGAGGTATGCACACAGAAGCAGGTGTGTGCAAATCCTAGTGCACCAGGCACTGTATAAATGCAGCATGTGTGCATGCGCACACACACACACATTACACAGGACTAATGTAATATCTTCAATGCTTGAAGGGTTACGCAGTTTTATATTTATGAACACAAAGATGCAATTAAATCTTGTTAGTATGTTGTGGTCCATAATACAGAATCTACTCTAACACCTTAAAATCTGTAATAAACACATCTTTAAAAACAAAAACAAATGTACTTCCCTATTTCACTGCTGAGAGACAAGGAGCAGACACAAGGAGCACTTATAAGAAATGTGCTGTCAACAACTTGAAAGGAACAAGACTTCTGAAAGTTAACTGCTGCTGTCACCAAGTTAGGCCGGGCGAGTTCTAAATCCTTTGGTCTCAGATTTAGCATCTGAATTTCCAGCTATGGGTTGCCCCCTCCCCCCCCCCCCTTTTTTTTTTTTTTTTACACTCAGTGTATCAGAATTTCACCTAGCTTTGTGGTACGTCTGTATAACTGACAGATTACAACTTCACTTAGAACAGTGGTGCTCACTCTTTTCCTGTCACATCCTCCCCCTTGCCAGTAACGGAATCTGTCCTGTCCCCCCCCACACACACACACACACCCATATTACTGCACAGTGAAGGCTTCCTCAGCAGTGGAGCTTGGGCTGAAGGCGGAGCTGGAGATGGAGGAGGAGCTGGGGCTAGAGGCGGAGCTGGTCTGGGGGCAGAGCGGGAATGACGGCAGATTCAGGAAGATTCAATTTGGGGGGGAGGGATAGCTCAGTGGTTTGAGCATTGGCCTGCTAAACCCAGGGTTGTGAGTTCAATCCTTGAGGGGGGCCACTTGGGGATCTGGGGCAAAAATCAGTACTTGGTCCTGCTAGTGAAGGCAGGGGGCTGGACTCGATGACCTTTCAAGGTCCCTTCCAGTTCTAGGAGATGGGATATCTCCATTAATTATTATTTATAATTATTATTATTAGGCCAGAACAGGGCGTGGAGTGGAGCTGCAGCTGGGGTCGGGGTCTCATATTTTGAGAACCACTGACTTAGGCCTGGTCTACACTACGACTTTAATTCGGATTTAGCTGCTTTAATTCGAATTAACGCTTGACCCGTCCACACAACGAAGCCATTTAATTCGAATTAAAGAGCCCTTTAATTCGATTTCTGTACTCCTCCTCGACGAGAGGAGTAGCGTCAAAATCGGTATTGTTAATCCGAATTAAGGTTAGTGTGGCCGCAATTCGATGTTATTGGCAATTAGATGTTATTGGCTACCCACAATGCAACGCTCTGGAAATCGATGCTACTACGGTAGCTTGGACGCACACCACCGAATTAATGGTGCCTAGTGTGGCCGAATACATTCGAATTTATAAAATCGGTTTCCTAAATTCGAATTATATAAATTCGGATTAATCCTGTAGTGTAGACATACCCTTAGAACAAATGGATGAAGAAGCTTCCTAACAAAATCCTGAGATGACACTTCTGAGCAGAATCTTGGAAACTCAGAGCTAAAACTGAGGTTGAATCTGAATGGCAGATATTCTATAAAGTGTGAATAAAGTTAGATTTTATAATTGTCAAGCCCTGAACAAATATCAACTGACTGGGGACAATTCTGCTTGCACTGAAGTCATTGGGAATTTTGCCAGGAGTTTCAATAGAGGCAAAGCAGACCCTTAGCAAAGATTCCAAGAAATGCAGTGAATATATAGCTCTGTTGTCTTTAGCTACAGCCAAAACAGACTAAGGACCCAATCCCGGAAGTCCCATTCCATCAGTAAGTATTGTTATTAATAAAGAGTAGTAATATTTTTAGTGTGTTACAATATATGCCACAATGTGGCCAATCTTTCTGGTATGGCCTCTCCTCTCCTTTCTTCTGATAGTGGGATGTATGAACGAGCAAAGTTTGCAGGGGAAACATTTTCTTAAAATCATTTTCAAAAGCAATAGACCGAACTCTGTCTGATGATTTATCATAAAAAGTTGTACTGCTGAACAAAGTTCTGGTAACTGCTGTGATGTGACAGATTCTCCAATCTCTACCTAACTGACAGTTTTAGAATAGTCTCCACTGAAAATTCAGCAGCACCTTTTTAGTGCATCAGTTACATAATATGTATTTTAAAACCTGAGTTAAAATATATTGATATAGAAGATAACACTGGAGTGAACGTGTGTAGTCTTCTTTAATTTCTTGTCTGCCAGCTCAACAGTGATGATGCAGCTGAATGAAAACTTTCCACCGCTTTCTATCTTGTACCAGCTTCACAGCTTCATTCACTTTTTAACCTTTTTGTTCTCTGTCATTGTTCACTGTGTCTATCCAACATGTCTGTTGTCTTCCTCTATTTCTAGTTCCTTGCATTGTGGTATGTATTGCCATGTAGGTATAACTTGCCATAACCCTTTCTGCCAAATGCTATCAAAAGCCTGTTTGAAGTCTATAAAGTTGTTCTAACAGGTTTGGTTCTATTCTATGTACTCTCTGATATCTATTTTATCACAAATAGCAGATCTATTGTACTTTGTCCTGGTCTAAATCTGGGCTGTTCCTCTGCAAGCACCTCTTCCACATACCTCTTCATTCTCTGCTGCAATGTCTTTATGAATGCCTTCCCCAGGACATTAAGAGTACACATATGCAGAGTACATGATACATTTTGTGTAAGGTCCAAAAAAACCTGTCCTCTCATGAATGGGCAGTTTTCACCATAGTGAGAGTCATGTAAATGGAAGAAGAGACTTTAATTAGGTATAAATAGAATAGAACCAGCAGTTCCTAAACTGTGGTCCAGGGACCAGTTGTAGTTTGTGGAGCACTTGCTGATGGTCCACAGAGAGCTGGGTGGTGACATGATGCTGCCTCTGTTCCTTGTTCCCAGCTGCTCAATTGCATTTAAACCAGCTAAAAGTAGATTAAATATTTTCCTGATGTTGTTTTTGCCACAGGGATATTACGTGATTTTAAAAAGTACGATCCACAGGATGCATCCACACTATGAAAAGCTTGAGAATCCCTGCAACTGGCTATCTGAGTTGTATCAAGTCAGTAACAATACAGTGACTTGAAGCTAAATAAGGAATAAATTAGGCTCAACGTTAAGAAAAATACTTAACAGCACAACTGGATATTGAAACAGATTTGTCATGGAAATTGATCAAGCCACCAGCACTACAGAGATTCATGAACACGTTAGGCAAGAGAACAAAGGGAATGGCAGTGAGCAGTCCTACAAAATGAGAAGGGCCCGACTGCATGCTCTGGGGGGCTTTTCTGTGTCTAGGTACTTACACAGCGCCCATGACTGTCTCATAAATTGACTCTATTCCATTTGGAATGGAGACTATTTCTGCCCCCCACTATTGTGTCTCTGAGTCTATGATACATTTATGTATACAGCTGCTACAGCCTCTTGTTGCACCAATGCTCAGGTCAAAGTGCCCACTACATTTGTGAGTTAATGTTATTAGAATAATATATTTTTATTTATTTGCTGAGCACCTACATGGTGCTTGGTGCTGTACAAACCTAAGGTAAAACACCGTTCCTAACCTGAAGTAGCTTACAAACTGAATGAGACAGACCTCATGGCAAGCAGAAATGAAACATAGGTTAGTGGTTAGGCTTTCCAACAGGTTCTGCTTTCCATCTCTCAGGTTAGTTTGAATTTGTATAAATAATCAGTAATTTTGTGGATCATCATTGCTAGGCCTTGGATAAAAAGAGTTTTAAGAAGGGCCTCAAAACAGGAGAGGGCATTGCTTTTAGTAAAGGAAGAGAAGGAGGGAGTGTCTAATGCAGAGGGTAATATGGAATGAAGGCAAGAAAGCCAGAGTGGGAAATAGTATGTTAAACATTAAACACAACAAACTAAAACACTAATAATATCATCGAAGTGCAATTAAGGATACATTTACAGTCCCCCAAACCAGGAAATGTTCTCACCCTAGGGAGTGTGCACAGAGGTTCTTCAGGAGTCTGCCCAAGTGGGTGGTTTTACCATTTATGCTGGCATACACAGGCACAAAGGAAAGGCTTAGAAATGGCATTGCAGCCTTTTAAATAGTCTCTCTCCTGGCTTTTGTTTATTGAACCCAAACCCCACACTAGTATCTGAATATACAAATATACGGTTATTAGACGAAGTCCTGTGCAAAGGTGAAGAAAGCTTCTGTTTTGGTTTAAAAAGGCTAAAAAGCTATCCTAGCTAATTGCACTTTCTGTTCTCCCCTCCCTTTAGAAAACAGATTTCCAAGAGAGTTTCGAAATATATTCTCGTCAGAAACAAAAATATGTTGGATCTTTTAAGCTGACACATTATTTTCATTCTGTGAGCTAGAATCAACTACACTTTGACTACATTATCTACCAGATGAAAAGTGCCCTATTCATCTGTTATTGCTCATAGAAGACTCTACATTATTGATATAATGCCTAGAAATGAGATATTCTGCACCTTTAAAATGTAAAGGGCAAGAATAATAAGTCCTTGTCCCTCTTGAATACTGCTCTATTGGCTTCATTAATATGCCCATTAACAGATTCTGATTGGCTGCTTATTTTTTGGGCAAGCTACTGCAGAAGCAGATGTGGATTTAATTACAGTGTTGTTGGGGCACTGGCCTGGGGGGCCCTGCATTATGCAAGCATGTTTCTGTTAGCTCTTCCAATTATTTTGCCAAGACACCACAACCACACTGAACCCTTTGGGAATAGCTCAGAATTTCTAGGCCCCAAAATCTTAGCGCAACCACTGAAATGTTGCCTCTAAACTTAGTGAATTTCTGAAAACTATATTCTTTCCCCAGAAAATGAGACTCTGTGAATCATACTTCGTTGGATTTTATTTACTAAAAATAAGCTGAAGCCCTATTTTTTAAAATCAACTTTGCAGTTCTCTTGTGCTTTATTTTCTCTTCCTTTGGCTTTCCGTAACTGTGCCACTGCCACATGAAGAATTCTGCCAGGAGAGCCACAAACACACACACTGATGCTACTTGAGGCTTTTAAAGATTAATTAGTCATTTTCCTCTTTTCCCTTTTTGTTTATTGACTGTTCAATAAAAATCTTTATTAACTAGCAAAAGCAAAAAGAAAAACTGGTGGCTGCAGAATAACTTCACAATGCACAGCAGAGCTATAACAGCAGCAACACAAGCTATTATCAGGAACTGGGAAATGGTCTCTCCATTGTACTAAACTGAGCAGAACAGCACTGTCCCTTCCATGCTTGGCCAGGGACTGAAAGTGAATCTCTCTTTTACCTACTGACTCCTGGGGGATATAGAAGTAACATGACTGGGTTCAATACCGGCATAAGCATTGTTCCCCACTCCACCTACCCCAGGGACAATCAGAACAAATTCTATAAGACAGAAACAAAGGGCTTTAATGCAAATATACATATCATATGGGTTGTGCTAAGGCAGCTTTGAATATAATCAGCACCAGCCACCTCATGTTCACTGGGTCCCTGTTAATCTTTCCATTGTTATGGTCCTGCAGTGGAAGGTGCCTGTCTGTTTCAATATCTCCCAAACTTCATGCAGTGCATCTGTAACAGTGTGTCAGATATAGACGTGTCCACTGGGATACCTGCATTAGGAACTCCAAAGCATCATCACGAGACTTGGCAGAATTCCATTTTTTTAAATAATTTTGACAGATAATATCAATGCTTATTTTTAAGCATTTTTAAAATTTTAATTTATTTAAATTTTCACAGTTGTGGGAAATTATGGGGCGGGTTTGATAATTATTTAATGACAGACATTGAGATTCAAAAAGTTAAAGCTTTATAATTGTTAAAATGCAAATTCTCAATATCACATGAAAATATATAATGCAAATATCCTTAAATCAAACTCTAATAAGGTCTCAAGCAGCATTTTTCTTACTTTGCCTATCTGAAAATTTTGATAAGTATCTATGGAACTGTTTTTTGTCGGTTTGTGTGTGTATGGTGAAACTGATATTTACTGACATTTACTGATAAAAATCGAATCCTTCCAAGCCTAGTTATTGCATTCCTCTCAAGAACTCAGTCACATGTTCCTATGCAGTATGCTTGTGACATAATGGTAAATCATTGTGTAGATTGTAGGAGACTGCCAGATTTTACCATGAGAATACAGGTATTTGACCTTAGCCTGCCAGCCGACATCATCAATAAATGAATACTTAGAAAGAAATATCTAAATTGTGTGTGTTTTATTTACAAACACACAAAGTATTGAAGTCCTTTATAACATTTACCATGCCCTTTTTATAAATGCAGAAACAAACCCTGACAACAAGGAAATATAATCAGTATTGGAAAATCTCCAACAGGTCTTCAGTCACACATGATGCCTCTCTACTCGCCAGACACTAATCAACAACATTAAGATTGGAGCAGGAGAGCAAGAACCATTAAGATGCAACTCTCCCCAATGAATTACAATTCCAGAATCACTTGTTATCATGCTTAGCAACTGGGGAAGTCTGCAATGCACTTAAGAATTTTTCATGCCTTACCTGGGAGTGGTGGGAGGATAGGGGCTGCACATTGGCCTTCTCTATACAGCATAGATACTTTTTGCAATGGCAGCATAATATATTAAAAGTGAACATAGTAGGTTTTTCATACAGTGTTGATATTTGTGTGTGATGACTCCTTCACCCAATCACAGGTTATAAAACTATTCCTTGGGCACTCAGATTGAGAAAACTGTTCTGAGAACCCCAGGATTCTATGATTCTATGACTCCTCAGAGAATAAATTCTCAAGGCTTAGCTCTTCCCTAAAAGTCTAACCACGTGGTAACTCATTATACCCTTTCAGTATTTACAGTCTGATGTTTAAAAACCTTTCCTTCCCTTTGACCTGCAC
Organism: Emys orbicularis; assembly: GCF_028017835.1. Lineage (NCBI taxonomy): Eukaryota > Metazoa > Chordata > Testudines > Emydidae > Emys > Emys orbicularis. The sequence continues at coordinate 639,623 of NC_088705.1, read as the reverse complement.
ATGTGAAGCCCTCTGAGTGGAATGGAAGAATGTACGGGCCATTAACATCTTCATGATTTATAAACATTTGCAAACTTCGAATGAGTTAGGCCAGTGGCTCTCAACCTTTCCAGACTACTGCACCCACCTTCAGGAGTCTGATTTGTCTTCCATACCCCCAAGTTTCACCTCACTTAACAACTACTTGCTTACAAAATCTGACATAAAAATACAAAAGTGTCACAGCACACTATAACTGAAAAATTGCTTACTTTCTCATGTTTACCATATAATTATAAAATAAATCATTTGGAATATAAATATTATACTTATATTTCAGTGCACACTACACAGAGAAGTATAAACAAATCATTGTCTGTATGAAATATTAGTTTCTTCTGACTTCGCTAGTGCCCCTGGTTGAGAAACACTGAGTTAGAGTCATAGGCCATGGAGCCATGTAACACGCTAGGAAAAACTCAGATAAGTGCAGTAAAATCCTGCCCTCAATCTGGGAGTTTTCCCTGAACTAGATGATCTTAATGGTCCCTTCTGGCCTTAGAATCTATTAATCTAAACTCACTGGTGTCAATCACATGAACAGATCTATCTATCTAGATATCAACATGCCCTCATTGTGGTAACTCAGTGCTAGATTCTTCAAACAATGTCCATCCCTCAATATGTTCACTTCCTGCACCCAGAGCATATTTCTTGTTAGCTTCCCTCCCATCCCTACTCTTCTTTTTGTGCCCAAGCAGTCTGGCAGGGCAGATTTAAAGGTGGGAATGGTGAGAAAATGGCAGCTGGGCCCTCTTTGTGCTGGGCTTTTTCATGTCTCTCACAGGCTAAGAAGCCTTGAGGGGTTCTTAATCCAGGTGCCTTCATTTTGTGCCCTGCCAATTGAAACGTTACCCTCTGGAAGTAGGCTCTGAGCACCTCTCCCCCATGGCAGGAGGAATATTGTGGATATTAATTTGGGGGACTTCCCTGATCTCATCATCAAATTCACCCACGTGTTAAAGGTCCCTGAACTTTTCCAGATCTTTAACTCCTCCTCACCAGTGGGTGACACAGAAGAGTGAACTGGAATGATTCTGGAGTGTAACCTGACTCTCTGCTTGTTTGTAAAGATGTAGGCTGGGTGTTTGAACTTTAAATTAAATACCCTGAAGAAAAAGAAAGAGAGAAAATTAAACTGAAGAAACAGCTCTATAGACAAATGTTTCAGCTAAATGGAATTCCAAAGGGACTGCAGAACAAAAGGGACGCCTCCAGCCCTACTCTCACATGAAGTTACAGACTCCTGCCTTAAAACAGAGAATGAAACAACACAAATACGTACATAACAAGATCCAACACTCAGACACATTCTGTGAGAATCCCAGAAGAACAAAGGCAGATCATGTCTGAAGAACATGCTGAGATTATTGTCCTCTGTCTCACAGAATCCAGATAGGAGAGAGAAAGTAGGGAAGGAGGTCTTGCTGCACATCACGGATGACAACACATATCCAGGGTGTGATGGGTTGGACCCCCTTCTGGGGTGCCATCTGATGTACTGGGATTTCACTGTGCCTCTCTTGCTCAACCAGCCAGGGCTCCCTCTCCCTGCTTTGCTGAATTAGGCTCTCCGGCCTCTTGCAGCACACATGCACACAGGTAGGGCCACACCCCACTGCAGTCAAAGACTGAAGTCAGCTCTGTGTGAGAGGACTCCCCCAGCACTCACGTGCACACCCCCTTTGGGAGATAAACCCAAAATACATAAACTGGGTTTTATTATAAACAAGAAATAGGTTTATTAACTACAAAAGGTGAATTTTAAGTGGTTCAAGGGATAGCGAACAGAACAAAGCAGATTACCTTAGTAAATAAACAAAAGCTGCAGACTGAGCTTAACACACTAGATAGGTAGGATACAAATTAACAAATTCTCACCCTGAGTGATAAACAGGCTGACAGATTCTTAAGGCACAAGTTGCCTTGGCTTTCCCAGGTTTTCTTACACAGGCTAAAGATCTTAGCCAGGGACCATCACTTCTCACAGTTCAGCCTTTGTTCCTCAGGTGTTTTCAGGTGTGCTGTTGTAGGGAGAGTGAGGACCCCTCATGTTGTCATTGTCCCTCTTTTATATCTTCCCTCCACTTACTGGAAAGTTTTTTTGCTGTGACCTGGGTCAAACAGTTCCCATCGTATAGAGCTATCTGACCTGGGTCAAACTGTTCCCATTGAGTACAGCTATCTCTGAGAGGTTTCTACTGCACACAGTTCCTGGGGTAATCCTTATGCTTGTGTGCATTTCTTCAATAAGCCACTAACATTGTTTGGCCTCATCCAGTGTAGCACATTTGAAATACAGAGAATTGGTCAATATTCCCAGCTTCAGATACAAAAATGATACATGCACACAAATTGGATAAACACATTCAGTAAATCATAACCTTTCCAATGATACCTTACATGAGCCATCTTACATAAAGTATATCTTAGTTATAATATATTCATATCATAACCATATTTCCATGAAGAATATGGGGTGTAATGTCACACAGGGAATCATTGCTGAAACCCTTTAAAGCAAGAAGAAAATTATCCTGCTGGAGGTTTCTCTGCTGTAATCACCTCACTTTGTTCATTGCAGTTCTCTCTTGTACCATATTAATTATTTCATCTCACCTGATTTTTCTCCATATGTCCTTCCTTTTTGTTTGCACTGGAACTACCCAGAAAACTTGCAAAACTGACTGTGCTTCCCAACCATGTGTTCTGGGAATGAAATGGACTTGAGCCTGCTCTCACACCTGTGTAAATCTGGAGTAATTTCAATGAAGACAGAATGACATGCATGTAAAATCTGAGTGAGAACTGAATCAGGCCCAGTAGGTTTAATTATTACATAACCAAGAAACTAATGATCAACCCCCCTCCTCCAGTATTAATACAGAGATATTCTGCTACGTTTGGATGACCAGCTGCAGGTCAACGAGCTTGCCCTTATCGCACTGGATTTTCTAGCCAGGGAGAGAAGAATTCAAGAATGCTGCAGCCATCCCAAATCTTCTGAGGTAGACTGTGAAAAAGAACTATTAATTCTATGCAAAGCTACACAAAATACTGATAGTGAAGGTCATCCATACGGCACAGATGGATCACAGAAGTTGAAGACTGAAGGCAGCATACACCAGGTCCATTGTATTGTGAGAAATTGAAGGCCAAACACTTTCAAGCACTCGGAAGGTGGACAGAGATATTGGGAAACTGTGCAAAAAATAGCAGCATGGAAAACATTTTATTAGTAGCATTTTCTAAACAGTAACTAACACAAGACCATTTAAAACTGTGCTTCCTGCCACACAAATCTCTGGTCCCCAGGTAGTCTCCAGCACCACAGCCCAGCAGAATGCTGGTCCCCATTCCCTGCTCACAGAAGATCCCTACCCTTCCCTGCCTGGCAGACCGCTGCTCCTCATGTAATTCCCAGAGCCTCCTCCCCAGCCTAGCAACCTGCTGCTCCCCATCCTTTCCCTGGCACACACCCACATCCCCCCGAGCCTCCGCATCCCTTCCCCAGCACCCTTTGCCTGCTTATCCCTGTCACTACTCAGCTGTTTCTCTCAGTTGTTATATTATATCTTTTTGAAGCAGTTGTAAAAAGTGCTAACAGGACCACAGCACTGTTTTACTCAGCAATAATCCGGTTGCCTTATCAGGATTAACTACACAGTCTTTGGCGTCGTTGATTCCACACTCAGGAACTGGATTATTGCCTCATAAAACAGCACAACAGTGTTATTATCACTTAATTCAATAACACACAAGCACTGCCATAAAAGTAAATGAAGCAAGTCAAGCAGCACAAGACTGACAAATACAAAATCAAGACACTAAAAGATCTCTTGTCATACACCGAGAGATGATGCTATCAGTCTTTGCAAAGCATCTTCAGTATGAGCTCTAGACCAAATCAACATGGCAGTTGCTGCCTCGATTTTGACTCTAGCTCACCATACGTTATCTTTACACCATTTTTTCAAATGTGTCTGGTACAAGGGCACATTTTACATACACACACACACACATACACACACACACACACACCCCTTGCCTTTCTGTCTCCTTGTTCGACACCAGAAACTCGTTGATACTTCCAAATAATTTCAGGATGATTTTCATCAACAAAGTTGACAACAATCAGTGTCATTTATGGGTAATTTGCATCTTCTGTTATAAATGTTTCAGAAGAGAGGCTTTGTGGTGCTTAGATACTACAAGTAATGGGTGCTCTACAAATAGCTGTGTCAGCCATTGATTTTCTGAGATGACAGACACACAGACACTGGTGATCGCTCTCCACTGAAAAAAATCTTAATGTGGATTCTCAACAGCAATTCCAAAGCCATCTAACATTCACAGAAAGCTATTGAGATCTGGGGAAAGTACAGAAGGAAAGTAGGTTGTAGGATCTCAGGACAGCACTCTGATATGTTCAACAGTTCAGCTAAGAAGAAAGAGACCTAAGGAGCAAGAGCCCCCTTTATTAACCCAAACAATTTTGAGGAGTGAGCCATTACATGGAGAAGGAGAACTTGGACAAAGGAGCCTAAAGGAACTAGTCACCAATTCTCAGACCCACTTACATCCTAGCCTCGGTGCCCAATGCCCACCCTTTTGTTTATTACACAAGTGACAGGCTGGAGGCTTGCTGCAAAGCATAGCTCTCTTCCTGGGGTAAGCAATCAGAGGAGCCTTATTTCTGTACCAATCATGCCAAGTGCAAAAACCTCTTTTGAAGGACCTGAAGAGTTGGCCCTCCAAATCCAGGAAAAGGATAGAGAAGGTGCTGCAGCGGTGAGGAATATCACTGCCACTCTGCCTGCGGCATCAAAACCAGAGTGAATCCTGGATTATGGCTATTACTGTATATTGGGGATTTTGTTGGGGAAATTTCTCTTTTACCAGGTAACAAACCAAACACACATACACACACACTCTTAAAAATTCTCCAATAATACAGAGGAAATGGTTTTCCCACTTGATAACAAACTCACTATTTCACCCTGCGCATAATTTCAGATGCCGATGGATGTGTGAGCTCCATGGAGAAGTGTCATAGTATCTTAAATTTACCTTCAACCTCATTTCTCCATCCCACGCACTGCCTTGCTAGTCCCCACCCCCACTAGCGTGAAATATAAGGATCTTCAGAAAGCAAAATTCAGCCTCATCGGTGAAAGCAAGACTGCAGAAATGATTTTACTTTCCCTGATTCCAACACTTGAATCTTTTCCAGTAACTAGAAATTCCCCAAACCATCATCAGCGAACTCAAATTTTGAGCCACATTTTCATCAATGGGTAAGAACATAAGAATATAAAAACGGCCATACTGGGTCAGACCAATAGTTCATCTAGCCCAGTATCCTGTCTTCTGATAGTGACCAGTACCAGATGCTTTAGATGGAAGGAACAGAACAGGGCATTTTGAGTGATCCAACCCCTGTTGTCCAGGCCCAGCTTCTGGCTGTTGGAGATTTAGGGACACTCAGAGAATGGGATTTCATCCCTGACCATCTTGTCTAACAGCCATTGATGGGCCTATCCTCCATAAATTTTGACTCTCAGACTATATGGTTAGAAGGGACCATCATGATCATCAGATTTATCTAATTCTTTTTTGAACTCAGTTATACTTTTGGCCTCCACAGCATCCCCTGGCAACAAATTCCACAGGTTGACTGCATTGTGGGAAGAAGTGCTTCCTTTTGTTTGTTTTAAACCTGCTACCTATTAATTTAAATCAGGTGACCCCTCGTTCTTCTGTTATGTGAAGGGATAAATAACACATCCCTATTCATTTTCTCCACACCCTCCATGATTTTATAGACCTCTATCATATCCCCCTTTAGCTATCTCATTTCCAAGCTGAACAGTCATAGTCTTTTTACTCTCTCCTCATACGGCAGCCGTTCCATAACCCTAATAATTTTTTTAGCCCTTCTCTCTACCTTTACTAATTCTAATATATCTTTTTGAGATGGGGTAATCAGAACTGTATGCAGTATTCAAGGCATGGGCATACTATGGATTTATATAATGGCGTAACTGCTCAATTTTGTTTGTGTAAAACACAAACATCTCTTAGCAGTTACTGTAAAGGAGACATTCAGGTCCCTTTCCTGTCTATTCTAATTAGTTTGATAAATATTTATACAGCCCCTGCCATGGCGTTGTGACAGAGCAAATAACCGAATACCACACAAACAACAATTAAACCATCAAATACACCATATTAAAAGCCAAGTGAAATGTAGCATGACACCATTAAAGAGGGGGAGCAGGCCCACTCCTAGCCAAGCAGCGATTAAAACAGTATTTGGGAAAGATGAACAGTTTCATAGATGGATCAGGAGGAGCAAGTGTCAGCCTCAAATCTGGGCCAGCAATGCCAAGGTCCAATCACTTGCTGACCTAAAGAGTGATGGCGGAGGCTGCAGAAGTCTATTGGTGCTAGTGCATAATCATCTGGATGGAACACGGCTTAGGAAGACGGCCATGAATAAAAACAGATGCTTTCCTACTACGGATATTTAAAAATCACCCGGGTGAGTCTAAAATCAATCCAGTGACTGATGATAGTCTACATTCGGGTCAGGTCTCAGTCATCATACACATTCAACAAAGCTCTACTCCCAGCAGACTGGATATCTGAAAATGTGCACTGAGTGGTGGCATTCAGGACACTGCAGCACATATAAGGGTTAGGCTGTGAAAGCGATTAGGTTCCTTTCTCAAACTGCCTTCACAAGGCCTGTGCTCTTGATCAGAAAGGAAGGTTCCAAATCAAATGCCAGGGGAACATGGATGGGATTGAAGGTGAATCATCAGCACTCTTCCTTCATCACTGTTCCTGAGCCCAGCTGTTCAGACAGGGTATCTAGCCTCAATAAAAAAGAATGTCAGATTTAGCACTTAAGTTCACTGAAACGGCATGTTCTGAATGACTAGAGTTGTTCCACATGCATTTCCTTAATTAAACTCTCCTGTTCCTTTTCAAACCATCTGTCTATTTGCAAACAATTTGATGCTGGCCTCATAGGAAAGCAACAGTGCTCAGGTTTCCCAAAGCTACAAAGGACAATATATCCTTTCTGAGGTCTAATATTTTTTGTCTACTGGAATTTTAACGGGACAGTTTCATTGCATCATAAGGGTTGTGTTTCACTGTGCAATATGAGGGCCAAATTCTGGCCTCAATCACATCTCAAGAAGGCAGAGTTTGCCCAAGAACAGTTGATTGTATGACTCTGTTGATCTTTTGGGTTTACTGCAAAGCCCACATGTCTGAACAGACATTGGCAGGGACTGAGGTAATTGAGGGTGGGATTTTCATCTAGTAGGAAAGTTGGGTGGAGTGGAGATAAGATGCACCGGTGACATGACAAGTGATCAAATGATGTGTGGGAGAAAGATGAGTGGATGCTTTAGTCAATTTTTTACTTTTTATCTCCTGTTCTTGTGTTTTTAAGTGTCTGCAAGGGCCAAGTTATTACGGGCTTTGGAGGACATGGGTGGGTCAGGGGCAGTCTTTGGGTGAGAAGCAGTGTGGCCTACTAGATAACTCAACTAGAACTCAGGAGACCTGGGCTCTTGTCCCAGCTCTGCCACCAGCCTGCTAGGTGACCTAGGGCAAATCACTTCACCTCCGTGCCTCAGTTTCCCCAACTGTAAAATGGGGATGATACTGACCTTCTTGGTAAAGCATTTGAGGTCTCCTGATGAAAGGTATTATCTAACAGCTAGGTGTTATTATTAAGAGCAAAATCTAAATATATGTATTGGATTCTTGGACAAGGATTAGTGTGTGCGTTTAGACTAAACCATTTGCCTTGGCCATAAGAACATTTTGGTGAGCTTTTCAGTCTATTAGGGAAAAGTAGAGAAGCCAAGCTCAGGACTCGTGTTTTACCATCACTTAGTCACAAAACTAAAGTTTAGTATTTCATTTAAAGAACCCAGGAGACTAGGCAAGAAACACTTTTTTAGATTCACAGTATTCTAGCTTTTTCTCTAAAACTAGGTCGTTGCGTTACATGAAATTATAATGTTCAGAAATGTAATGTCATGTCACAAGTAATAAGAAACTGCAACTGACATGATGTTCTGCTTTAGTGTGAAAGCCTTTATGTGGTGGGGTGAGTTGCCCCAGAGGTACACTGAGGTAAGCTCATTATTTCTCATGTACCAGTTCTGTCTCAACTCTTATAACCCTCAAAGCCCTACATGGATGCCTCTGAATTCAGGCTCAGATGACCAGAAAAGGATTTAAAGAACCTCACAAATTTCCAACCTTTTCAATGCCTAATTCTTTAGCATTTACACTTTGTACAGTTGAACTGTGGAGAAGATAACTGTTCCTCACTGGCACAGCTACTCCGCTCATGTGCTCACACACAGGGCTAGATTCCAGTGTCTGGTGGTTTCCTCCAAACCAACTAGATATGTTGTATTCTAGATCTGGCCAGAGAACAAAAGAACATAAGAATGGCCATACTGGGTCAGACCAATGGTTCATTTGGCCCACTATCCTGTCTTCAGGCAGTGGCCAGTGCCAGATGCTACAGAGGCAATGAACAGAACAGCGCAATTATCAAGTGATCCATCCCCTGTCATCCAATCCCAGTTTCTGGCAATTGGGCATCATCCCATCTCATGAAAGAGACTGAGAGGGACACAAGGTGAAAGGGATCATTGTGCCCAAATTTATTATTGTTGTAATTACCACATGTGGAGGCAGACACATCTCTCTCTGCACTAACTGGGGACACCTACAGACACTAATTGTTGTGGCTAATGAGCAAATATGAGATGACAAACCATACACATAAGAAAATAAGGCCATATTGGGTCAGACCAAAGGTCCATCCAGCCCAGTATCCTGTCTACCGACAGTGGCCAATGCCAGGTGCCCCAGAGGGAGTGAACCTAACAGGTAATGATCAAGTGATTTCTCTCCTGCAATCCATCTCCACCCTCTGACAAACAGAGGCTAGGGACACCATTCCTTACCCATCCTGGCTAATAGCCATTAATGGACTTAACCTCCATGAATTTATTTAGTTCTCTTTAAACCCTGTTATAGTCCTAGCCTTCACAACCTCCTCAGGCAAGGAGTTCCACAGGTTGACTGTGTGCTTGTGAAGAAGAACTTCCTTTTATTTGTTTTAAACCTGCTGCCCATTAATTTCATTTGGTGGCCCCTAGTTCTTATATTATGGGAACAAGTAAATAACTTTTCCTTATTCACTTTCTCCACACCACTCATAATTTTATATACCTCTATCATATCCCCCCTTAGTCTCCTCTTTTCCAAGCTGAAAAGTCCTAGCCTCTTTAATCTCTCCTCATATGGGACCCGTTCCAAACCCCTAATCATTAGTAGTTTACACCACAAACACCCCTCCTCTCCAATTGTTTGCCACACTCACATGTGTCTGTTTTCATATTAGAGTACAAGACCTTTGGGGCACAGTCTTGTCTTGCTGTGTGTTTGTAGCACCAGCACAATGGGGCACCAATCCTGATTAGGGCTTTGGGTCACTAAAGAAATGCAAATCATAAATAATCCTCATCCTCTGACTAGGCAGGTGGGTCACCTTTCTGAAGGCACCTTCAGGGTTCTCCAGAGAGCAGAGTAGTCCAGACTCTCATCCCCTTTCCATAGAATACACTGCAAAGGCTGTTTGGGGCAGGTTGCACTACACTCACCTTCCTGTCAATTACAATTCTTAGACACTCTTAGTCCTTCACTCTTCACAGGTATTTAATATATCACTTTATCTAGAAAATTTCACTATGTATTACTTGGCTTTAATGAGTTCAACATTTAGTAAGCAAGGCAGTGGATTATGTGGGAAATGCATTAACCTCTAACATGGCTGTAAAAATAGCCTTAATAAAATAGAGCTAAATCCTACTTAATAGTAATAAAATAGGAACCACTATGTTCTGGGGGTAATAATGACCTTTGAGTCATTCCTTTTGATTTTAGAAGGTTGAGCATTTGGAGCTCCTTAAGAAACTTTCAAGCCTGGATGGCTACAGAAAATTGCACATTTAAAAGAAGCTTCAAATCTACTGATAACTTCTGTGTAAGTCAAGGAAAATTAGCTTAAAAATTATTAAAGCCACCCTGAACCTTCAGAGCGTAGAGGTCTGTGCGCTGATAGCTAGACTTTACGATAGTGCCATCCCCAAATATAACAACAAATAAAACCCGGGAATGATTAATGTTTCTCAGAGACAAGAATTCTAGGAAGAGACACATAACCATAACCAAGAGAATATGTTACTATTGCCACAGCTAGTAAATTGGGACTGCAGGTGAAAAAGCCTACAGAGTTACTAATCCAACCTTCAATCCTCCTCCCAGTGAACAATGGGAATTCTGCATATTTATCTGAGGAGAATTTGGTCCCTAGTTTTTTATTCTGAGAAATCAGAACAGGTTTCCAGTTACAATATAAATATTCAACTTGGCTATTAATATTTTATATATATATTGTTTAGCCATCAGTCACTTTAACTTCTGAAGTGCCTGTAAGTTTGTTGGGGGTTTTTTTAGACACACTCAAACATGGCTTAGGGGTCTTGTTGGATTCCCATCTGCGCCTGATGTCCAAGTAGCAGTGGTTGCCAAATGTGCTTTGAATCCCCTGCATCTGTCAAGAAAGCTGGGTCCTTTCCTCATAGGTATGTGGACCTCACCACAGTGATCCAGGCCTTTGTTACCTTAGATTACCTTAACTTGGATTGCTACAATATGCTCTAAATGGGGCTGCACCATCTGGAAACTGTAGCTAGCCTCCCAGTGAACCAAACTGTTGCTCCTCTGTGACCTCTAAGGATGAGCATCAATTTTGTTCCTTTCTTGAGTGATATGTAAGAACTGGGTCCATATTCAGAGTGGGCCCAACTCGTCTGCAGTTTCATACAAGCAGCTCCCACTAAACTCACTGAAATGACCGCACACATACAATGTGGCTGCAGCATTGAGTCTACTGTATTTGCACAGACGGAGTACACAGCAGTTATTTTTGTTCTCAATTAAAAATATCTTTTAACAAATTGAGAACAGGGTCTCCATTTCATCTTCCTTTAAAAACAACATAGAATCATAGAACTGGAAGGGACCTCAAGAGGTCATCTAGTCCACTCCCCTGCACTCAAGGCAGGACTAAGTATTATCTAGACCATACCTGACAGGTATTTGTCTAACCTGCTCTTAAAAATCCCCAATGATGCAGATTCCACAACATCCCTCGGCAATTTATTCCAGTGCTTAACCACTCTGACAGTTATGAAGTTTTTCCTAATGTCCAACTTAAACCACAGTTGCTGCAATTTAAGCCCATTGTTTCTTGTCCTATCCTCAGAGGTTAAGAAAAACAATTTTTCTCCCTCCTCCTTGTAACAATCATTTATGTACTTGAAAACTGTTATCATGTCCTCTCTCAGTCTTCTCTTCTCCAGACTAAACAAACCCAATTTTTTCAATTTTCCCTCACAGGTCATGTTTTCTAGACCTTTAATCGTTTTTGTTGCTCTTCTCTGGACTTTCTCCAATTTGTCCACATCTTTCCTGAACTGTGGCACCCAGAACTGGACACAATACTCCAGTTGAGGCCTAATCAGTGCGGAGTAGAGCGGAAGAATTACTTCTCATGTCTTGCTTACAACACTCCTGCTAATACATCCCAGAATGATGTTTGCTTTTTTTGCAAAAGCATTACATTGCTGACTCATATTTAGCTTGTGATCCACTATGACCCCCAGATCCCTTTCTGCAGTACTCCTTCGTAGGCAGTCATTTCCCATTTTGTATGTGTGCAACTGATTGTTCCTTCCTAATTGGAGTACTTTGCATTTGTCCTTATTGAATTTCATCCTATTTACTTCAGACCATTTCTCCAGTTTGTCCAGATCATTTTGAATTTTAATCCTATCCTCCAAAGCACTTGCAACCCCTCCCAGGTTGGTATCGTCCGCAAACTTTATAATAGTACTCTCTATTCCATTATCTAAAACATTGATGAAGATATTGAACAGAACCGGACCCAAAACTGATCCTTGTGGGACCCCACTTGTTATGCCCTTCCAGCATGACTGTGAACTACTGATAACTACTCTCTGGGAACGATTTTCCAACTAGTTATGCACCCACCTTACAGTAGCTCCATCTAAGTTGTATTTCCCTAGTTTGTTTATGAGAAGGTCATGCAAGACAGTATCAAAAACATGTTAATGAACCAACTAACATTCAGCTACTCTCAATGCAATTAATAGGAATTAATTGTCAATAAGTATATAGACTTTGTTCTGGGTGTAGGCTATCAACCAGACTTTAAATTAGCCCATTCAATTAGCAACTAGTAGAAAGCAGAAATTACTCTAGGAACTCCTGGACTGGGTCTCCTGGTGACCCTGCTCTCCTCTAGCTCTCATTTTCCCCTCTCTGCTCCTCTTCACTTTTTCCCTTCTCTAGATTATTTTTCAGTCCTCTTACTCTCTCTGTCAGGCCACCATTTCTCCCACAGCAAGTCTTCTGCCTACTCCCATCTGGCTATTAGCTCTTGCCATGCTGAATCAGCACTTCTGAATGCAAAGCCCTCTCTCAGCAACTGACAGATGGCTCTTGCGTCTGGTGATGTCGCTTCAGCACCACAATAACCAGCACCATGCAAAAGCAGCAGGAGGCTGCTGAGCAGCGTGGGAGTGCTAGCCTAACCTCAGCAGGAGCACCTGGAAGAGAGCAGCCGACATACTGGGTCCCTTGGGCCCATATTTATGGATTATGCAGTATGGTAAAAACAGAAGCACCTTACTGTCATAACAGCCTTACAAATCCAAAGGCTTCTGTCCTTTATGTTCTCTTCAAAGCAAACTGGCTATTTTTAGATGTGCCAAGCAGTATCTGCCCAGCATGTCAGCTCCAGGGAACAGGCCTCTGTTCATTTATTCCGGTGAGTCTAACCATGTTCCTTAGACTGGCAAGAACAAACCCAAGGGGGATGGAGAATTTGCACCTCTAAGATGGTGAGAAAATTGACATGCGAGTCTAAGATCCTATGAAGCTAGCAAAATGAAACCTCACATTCAGAACAAGGTCACGGGATTATAATCAACTTCTCAGTGGGGAAACCAGTGGAGAGAGCACCCAGATTAGAGCCAGACACTAGAGGTAGCTGGGAGGGGGAAGTGACATGATAAACACTCCCTTCAAGAGCTGTCTATCTACCTAATCCTTGGGATCTTCAGCATGTACCTTATCCACTATCAACAGTAGAAAGATGGAAGCTGCAGGTACTCCAGGTGTTTAAAAAAGTATGCCACTCATTCAGAGACCTACATACATATTTATCCCATTTTTTTAAATCTTGGCTCTGATTTTTTTTTTTTTTTTGGTAACTTGGTAAATCAAGAATATGCAATTGTTGACATCTTGTTTACATTGTATGAAAGTTCAGCAAACCTGATACATGATGATGAGGAACAGTCCTTAAAATCAGTATGGATCTGCTATTATTACATGAGTGTAATGTGATTGTTGATATGCCCTATTTTCAAATGTAGTATTAGAAAACAGGAGCAAGGTCATCTGATATAGCAGAATTGACTAACCTCATCAGCATATTTTTTAGCTTTAACTTTACTGAGAGTTCTTTGCCTATTTCTAAACCAAGGAAAAAGAACATGAAAGCATTTTTATAGACTGGCTGACTAATTTAAAATAAGTGTATGAAATGCTGATTAGCCAACCACACACCTAACTCACTAGCCCAGTGGCAGGAGTGCATGTCTCAGTCTGTGAGGGAGGCTTTCACCAACACCTTACAGAAACACAAACATTCTGGACAGAGCTGCTCATGTTCTACACCTGAATAGGGCATTTAGGGGGCAGATTATCTCCTACATCCCAGCTTCACTCAGCACAGGAGTGTGAGGGAAGCCTTAAGGAGAGGATCATGGCTCCCTGATTCTCAGGCCAAGATTACATCAGCAGTGTAAATTACCATGTGCTACCTGAAGATCAGCAGAGCAAAATAAAACTCTGCCCCACTGCCTCCCCCAACACATTGGCGGGGGGTGGGAGGGCAGTTGGTGCAGGAGCTAGCTCTTCTGATTTTGTGCTACCTGACATCATCCCGGGTGAGGAGAGGGGATTTTCATCTGGCCAGTTATAGGCAGGGTCTGGCTTCTTTATGACATCTGAATGGAGTAAAGGGGTCGCATTGTCATTGCGAATGTTGCCCCTAAATTCTGCGGTGCACTATGAAGAACTTCAGGAAAGTAATTGGAACAGTCTGTTACTCTATCAAAGCATCACAATGTGACTTTCTTAATGGAGGTTGAAAATGAGTGCCTAGTTGCTATATCTCCAAACTACCACAGAATGGCAGTGTTTCCGATCACTGCTGTTGTCTGGACAAGCAGTGCCCTTTAGGCTACTTGCCCATTGCTAACATACTCTGTTAATAAGGATTCAAGACGCGCCATTGTGGCAAACAAACCAATCTCCCCATGGCAAACAAACCAAGCACCTGACAATCCAACCAAGGCAATATTCCAAACTGAACATTTTTAAAAAATAATGAGTTCTATCAGGACAATTGCTATGAATGGTATTTGTCAAGGAAACCTCACACTCAGGAAACTCCCATTGATTGCAGTGCTGCAGCTTCAGCTGAAGGATGCACATAGCCATCCATCAACACTGCAAATAGACTAATTTGAGGTGCATGAAATTTCCATGCCCACTAATCCAAGAGAAGAGTGCCAAAGGAAGGCCAAGAAGTGGCAGGAGTCGATAGAGACTATTAGGTAATTTTAAAACAACTACCAACTTTCTATTCCTTCTTCTGTAAAAAATCTGGCTAGCTAGCAAATGTACAATCTGTGTGCTGGATATTACATCTGAACAACATATGCCTGCCATAGCTGATCCACCGGTAGAACAACCGTACAAATGCTGTTTTCCTTTGAGTGCATTAGGAGGGTACCTCCTAGAAAATGATATCTCACAACATAGTTTTGGAGGAGGAGATTTTCCTATCTTATATGTTCACATTTCCCTGGTGTCTCTTCTCCCTGTGCTGGTAAAGGGGGAAGGTGATAGTTGGACTGGCAAGCATTTTCTCAAGAGCCAAACTACCAACCCTAGCCAGCTGAGTTATTCCCAGGTAGTCTGGCAGTACTGACACCAGTAACCGGGATTTCCCCTCCAGCTAATCTTTCCATGCAATGAGGTTGTGGGAAAATGGCTATGCAAGGAAAAGGAAACTAGATAAGTATGTAGCTAGATAGATTACGCACACTGACACAGAAGAGGCAGAGAGCTACAGATGGGAGTAAGCTTTAGCCAAAGTCCCACATGTTTAGGATATTTAGGCTATGTCTATGCTACAGACCTGTGCCGCTATAAGGTCTCCTGTGTAGCCACTCTTTGCTGGCAGGAGAGAGCTCTCCTGCTGGCATAATTAAACCACCCCCAATGAGCAGTGTTAGCAATGTCGGCAGGGTAGCCTCTCCTGCCAACATAGCGCTGTCCACACCAGTACTTTTGCCAGTGAAACTTATGTTGGTCGGGGGGGGGGGGGGGGTTTCACACCCCTTACCAACAAAAGTTTTACTGATAAAAGTGGTAGTGTAGTCAAAGACTTAGTGACACTAGTGCTATACTCTCAAGTTACAAATCCCTGCAATAATTTATTTTGTTGTAAAAAATACAGGTTCTTGATAGACCAAGAACCATATTTTTCAAGGGCGATTAAAATGCAAAACTTTTTTCTCATGCATCATAAAAGGTAAGTTCCTAGTCCAACAAAAAATACATATATTGTTTCCCCTTCTGGCCCAAGCAAAAAAATTGGGATCTAATATATTGTTCCAGTTAGGGGGCAAAATTGGTGACATTCAGATATTTCTCTGATGCAGTCTTTTTTCTTTTTCTTTTTTTTAAACAATGTAGTCCTGTCAGGGCCGGCTCCAGGGTTTTGGCCGCCCCAAGCAGCCAAAACAAAACAAAAAACAAAAACAAAAACAAAAAGCCGCGATCGCGATCTGCGGCGGCAATTCGGCGGGGCGGGAGGTCCTTCGCTCCCAGGCGGAGTGAGGGACCATCCGCCGAATTGTCGCCGAATACCTGGATGTGCCGCCCCTCTCCGGAGCTGCCGCCCCAAGCACCTGCTTGAGAAGCTGGTGCCTGGAGCCGGCCCTGAGTCCTGTGTCCCTGAATGCAGAAGGAATCAAGTAGCAGGAAACAACTTCTTTTGCTCATAGCACTAGAGCACTCTTTTCAGTCTACACCCTTAACCAAACAAGCTTTCCCCAGGGTCAGCCAATGTTTATAGCTGCTCCTTCAGTCTGGGTGTGTGTGTCTCAAGTTTTTTCCATCTTTTTTGTCTGTTCTGCCTCCCCCTACATACACCCCCTGCCCAAAACAATACTCAGCAAAAGCTTCTGAGAGGTTCACATATGCCTTTTGTCTTAGGTGGAGGCTTATGCTTATAGTTATGTTAGCTCAAGGGTGCATTCACAGCTATCAATGGGGTTGTAACTCAACCCATAACAAGGTTTCATCTTGCTCATAATAATATTTTCAAAATCATGCCTGGTTGGGTGAGAAGTACTGAAAATGCCACATACACAAGGCTACTGTCACCATCCCTTTTCAGATCATATTTAATTACTGGTCTACTTTCTATGCTTCACTCAAAATTGTTCATGTTAAAAGTACTTAATCATGTAGGGATACATTTTCAAAGTAGTGTGTGGGAGTGAGGCACACAAATCTAGTTAACAAAATGATGTTAAGAATATCTAGCTGGCCAGGGTACACCAACCAATCCTGTTAACATTACTGAAAACAATAGTATTGATGTTTAAGTTCAGAGTAATTAAGAAAACATGAAATGTAAAATAACGCAGGAGATCATGAGTCTTTCTCTATGAATTCTAATCATTAGTGCTTGCTACATGTGATCTTTCAGTGTTCACCTTTCTGTTACATAACAGACTATTGGGCTGGTGACTACCAAACATTGTGTATGCCTATTACAGGTTTATATGGTGTCTTTTCCATTGAGAATAAGTTACTGAAAACACAAAGAACCCCTGAGGATTGGAGGAAGTTGGATGTAATGCCATTCTTCAATATGAGGTGAACAAGAAGTCCCAGGTCACAGAGCTCAGCTTCTAACACAGGTAAAACTCTGGAAAGTTTTATGCAGGGATGTTTAGCCACCAATGGAGTTCCACCACTGGCAGCAACATTAGGAGTGCTGATACATAGAATTCATAATTGCTCTAAATACAGCAGCATCTAATCTTAGTTAGAGCAGATACAGATGACACAGCAGTTAAAATTCCAGAAGCCACTGGGACCTGCCTGCTATTTCTCCCTCTGGCAAAGTGGCAACTAGGTTGGAGCACACAGAATTGTATGTGCTCTTAGAAAATGTAGGACAAAATAACAGATGCATAGGAACAAACATTTAAGTGACATTCTGGGTTTCATTTAGCTAGAAGCAACCATGTATAGACAATATTAGTCCTGTGTTAAACTTATTATACTCAGTGGTAGATTATAACATGTATATAATTATGCATACAATTTTAACAGACTTTACATTAGTCAGTGAGTAGTCTACATCCTGTGAAGAAGCTTACTTAAACTTCTGAGGTCCCATCAAAATCTAGGTTTATCATTCAGTTTTGAAACTTCTATGTTTCTGAGAAATATTTTTAAAATTCACAAGTGCTAACCTTAGAAATAACTTACCCTTTTCTAAAGTGTCTAAAAAGATTCAGATTAACAACAGCACTTAAGCTTAAAATGTGCTATAGCTCTTCTTCATGAAATAGATTGCAGTTAAAATATCACAAAGGTTTTGCAGACAATCATAAAATATACCAGTAATCCCATTTTATATTGCATGTAATGGGGTCTCTTGCATAATAGTCCAAAAGCTTCAATCATATGTTAACAAATGATTCTGCAATATAGAAGAAGATAGAAGGGCAGGAGAATGCAGTGGACACTAGGAAAGGGAAGGAAGCACTGACAGATGTGAGGGCAAAAGCTGTGAAAGAAAATTAAATATAAGCTAAAACACCTTAAAAATGAAGTATGAATCAACTTTCTTACGGTCACACATATGAAGAGATTTAGAGTTTGTTTTTAAAAAGAGCATTGCTTAGTGCTGTAGACAAGTGGCTCCCAACCTTTCTAAACTACTGTACCTCTTTCAGGAGTCTGATTTGTCATGCATACTCCCAAGTTTCATCTCAGTTAAAAACTACTTGCTTACAAAAATCACACATAAAAATACAAAATTGTCACAGCACACTATTACTGAAAAATTGCTTATTTTCTCCTTTTTACCATATAATTAAAAAATTAATCAATTGGAATATAAATATTATACTTACATTTCAGTGTATACTTATATAGAGCAATATAAACAAGTCATTGTCTATATTAAATTTTATTTTATACTGACTTCACAAGTGCTTTTTATGTAGTCTGTTGCAAAACTAGGCAACTATCCAGATGGGTTGATGTACCCCCTGGAAGACCTCTGCCTACCCCCAGGGTATGCGTACCCCTGGTTGAGAACCACTGCTGTAGACCTTTCTCCTCCACCCCCATTGTAGGGCTGCACAACTGTCTATTCTCTACTTAATCATAGATACCACCAAATGGGTTTAAATCCAAACATAAATCTTGACTGAATATGGCATTCCCAAGTCATCTCGTGAACGTAGAAGAGGTGGGAAGGACACTCAAATGAATTAACAGAGATTTAAAAACAAAAAACAAGTAAATATCTGATAAACATATATATCCAATTATGATTAAATCATGGGGTGGGAACTATACTTTATGAGTAAACAGCATAACGTAAGAGTATTTCTACAAATGTTTTTCCGAGCTGTGAGACTCATCAGAGCTGGTACACCTCACAGGTAATTCTCACTCTGCTCAGTCTTTCATTTGAGAAGAAGCCTAGGCCATACATATATCTCACCTTCCTTCTATCTGGGTTATGCTGCTTTCATAAATCAGTGTCTCTCATTGGCATATCCTTAATCCTGACCTCTGTCTGGCTATTTGAACTGTGCTTCTCTGCCCATTTCCTTTCCCTAAGCAGCTGACTGGCCAGTGATTCATTGCCTCCTGGATGTTCAAAGGTAAAATTAATCAGGCTGATTTGCATTGTTTGTGAGTCCTCTCTCTGTGTATTCTGCTCCTGGCTTGCATCAGCTGCCTGATTGCTAGAAGCAGCCCTGGTGCCACCTCACATTCTCTCCTTATTTACACCTGTTTCCATCTTTGAAATCTGTGGCTCTCTCAAGATTATTCATTTGGACTGTTTCACTGCTGGTGCCTTGCTTCGGATGCAGCTTTTTCTCTGCTTCCCTGAGTTGAATCCGGGGCTCTCAGCTGCTACTCAGCAGCATGCTTCTGGAAAGCAACAATTTGCTACTCTGATCAGCTTTTATACTGTGCTAGGAGTTTACCATTGAAATTCATAGTCAGTCATCTCTGTTTTGCAGAAATAACATTGCTTTTATTCATCATTCCTTTATTGCGGGGCTAGATTGTTCCTTGCCATGGTAAAAAATCTGTGGAAGAGCTAAAATTATTTCGAATTGGACAACTGAATTTCCAAGGAATCATGCCATTGGAGATTACCATCTCCCTGGAGCAAGCAGAGAGCATGGCCTGAAAAAGGGAATTTGGATATCAAGTTGGGCAGCGGTGCAAATGTATCTAACATGGGTTGATGGCAAAGCCGTTTTATGGATCCTGGCATTGCAGATCATAAAAAGCCAGCAGTCATCCCACACTAAATAACAAGAGCTGCCATAGAGCCAAGAAATGGGTGTGCAGGGCACTCTGTGTAGCCAAAACCAACTTGGTGGCATTTAGATTTGGTAGCATTTTATACTCGCTTGTGAGATGCAAGGCAGTAGGTACTTGGTCTCCACTGTGAATTTGGTCCACTGAGCCTAAATGAGTCTAAGGGGCAGACTGCAAAGTGATGTGTCAATTAGACTTCCTAACACTCAGACTCCTTTGAACACCCACTTACGGAAGAATAAGAGAGTAGGACTTGGTAAGCCTTATTCCCCGAGGAGCCAGGAGACATGAGCATAGCAAGAAAAGCAACTAAGGGGAGGGCATGAATGTAAACAAGTTGGATGTTTCTCCACTGCAGCTGGAGTGGGACTTGAGCTAGTGCCCTAAAAACAGTAGGGTGGATGTTGCGGCTCAGGGACCGCTCAGGCTCTCAAGCCCACCTGACTTTCTGGGTCTGAGCTCTGGTGGCTAGCCCAAGTCTCTGCCAGATCCACAGTGTCCATACTGCTATTTTTAGGATGCTAGTGGGAGTCTATCTACCCAGGCTGGGAGGCTCACTCCCAGCTGCAGTGTAGACATATCCAATGAGTCTGAGAGTCTAAATTAGCGTAAAAGGGGCAGATTTTGCTTTTAGTTTCACAGTTCTATTGAAGTCATTGGGAGTTGTACCCATGTAACTGGGGACAGGATGTGGCCCAGATAATGTAACTCATGCCACTTTATATACCACCTCTGAAAATGGCCCAATATGATGACAATCCTTTTGAAATAGTCACTGAATAGTAAAATAGCCCCCTTCCTTTTTTTTGCCAGTACTAAAAAGGTAGCCGTAACTGTCCATGTGTACTCCTGGTGCATTCTGATCATCATACTGCAGATGTTTCAAGAGCAAAACCTTGGACTTGAAATCTCCAAGGATATCCCCTGTGCTGTACACTTGTGCTACATAGGAAGTTGGAAGGAAATTAGTGGAATGGCCATTCTTTTGAAGGCTTTGAAGTTTGCTTTACTATTCTCTGACTCACTGGTGATTCTTCTGTGAGCTGGAGTAGATCATGTTCAGCATGTTCTTTTCCTAAGCAAGTGTTTTTCACTAGTCTGAAAAGCTGACCCCTTCATTTCCTCATCACACTTCAAAAATGCTTGTATTTTTTATTCTGTTTTGTAGTTTAGCATTAATTGTCGCAGTCAGAGACTTAACCATGCAAAGAAAACGCTTCTCAAATGTGCAACAGGATATATATGGTAAAATCATCTTTCATGCATCTGTGTTATGAGATGTCCTGCTTCAGGTGATTCTTGGTCAGAAGGTCTCCCTATAAAGTCAACATAATTAGCATTCATGGTTTGTGGCAGAAAACAGGGACATTATCTAAAAAGCAGTGTTGATAACTTGTAACTACTGGGACATCATCAAATTGCTAATTTAACTCTGTGCTTTAAAGGAAAGCTTGTTGTGAAGATGTTTCATTGCTGCACATATTCTTAAAATGGGAGATACACAAACTTTGTTCATTCTCGTTGTTTCTAATGGAGTGTAAAGCAAGGAAATTTCCTACTGGCTAAAATTTTTGGAAGATCACATAATGATGAGTTATTCATCTCCAATCCCTGTACAAAGCTCAAGCATACTGTACCCATTACAAAAGAAATGCAAAGCAGAAAATCAGCCATTTGTGTCCATGACAACAAGGGGGTGGAGAAGTATTTTGATAAATCTGAGTTCATTTGTATTTGAATAAATATTTCAGTCTGTGACTTTGGCGGTTTGTGTACCAAACGATCTTTTAGAGCCTTATTGAAGACTGTTGTTTTTACACTAAAACTTGAGAACTGTTTAAACTGAAGTAAAACAGAGCTCTCTTTTGTTAACACTGACATAGTGCTTGCAAGGGGAAGTATTGCCTCTTAGAGTGGCAGTGTTAGGTTTTCCCAGATGACTGGGTGGGGGCTAAAGCCAGTTCTGGACTGTTTTGTATTGTTAAGAGGAACCCCTAGATATTTAACCCTGCTCTTGTTGCTGCCAACTCCACCTGGCAGAAGGGTTACACTGGAAACACCTCCTCTGACATGGAAATAGCTGACTGTAGCAGCTTCCAATGCCATCTGTCTGGGCAGGCCTCTTTAGGTATGTCTACACAGCAACTAGACACATGTGGCTGGCCCGTGCCAGCTAACTTGGGCTTGTGGAGCTCGGGCTGCGGGGCTGTTTTACTGCTGTGTAGATGTCTGGGCTTCGGCTGGAGCCCGGACTCTAAATCCTGCAAGGTGGGAGGGTTACAGAGGTCAGGCTCCAGTCCAAGCCCAGAAGTTTACTGAGCAATGGAACAATCCCACAGTCCGAGACCCACAGTCCAAGTCAGGCTGGCATGGGCCAGCCACCATTTTTCTTTGCTGTGTAGACATACCTTTAGGCAGCTATGCTGCACAGGCAACCAGAGGAATATCATGTAGGTTTGCACAGCACTCCAAAGGGCCCAGAGATGAGGTGGGGCCATAGCCCCACTCACCCTGTGGAGAGTGACTGATGCACAGCAGGAGCAAGCTTCACATCTCACCCCTCCTATGTGCCCATGGAGTGGTGCAGCTCTGTACCACCCCCAATACAGGACTGTGCCCAATAGCAACAGCCTAGGCCTTGGCAATTTTCAGACAAAGTATTCACAGCTCATAGACAAATGATCATTTTCTCTGTATACAGGAATATGTAAACGTCCCTATATACAAATGTCCATGGGGTTCACAAGGTATATTTGCTTCCATGGACTAGTGCATCAAAATATCCAATATCAGAATATGCTACACAGTTTCTCCACATTGATTCCAGTTTTAAATCAAATGCACAATAGAATTGGAAGATTATGTCTAACAAATGTTTCACAGCTGAAAAGAGCGCTAACACCAAGCTGTTCCTACTTATAGCAATTACCTTGCACCCTACTCAGCAAAAACATTAGATGGATGGTCCCAAGTGTGGAGGCTTTCCATGGCCTGCCGAGGCCTCCCAATGAGCAGCTATGCAGTCTGATATTCATAGATATCCTGCTCTACCACTACAAACATCAACATACTCATTGGAGTACAGGGAACTTTTTATCCAAGGTGTCACTAACGGAAACAGCCACTTTCCTAAAACTGAAGGTGAAAAACAACTAGCAACCTGTGGCAGTTTGCAGACTCTGTGTTTTCTTAGTCCAATTAAAACCGTTATGAGAATAGCTTCTACCCAAAAGAGACAGAATCTGATAGGAATGATAAATCACAGGCCTGACTCTGATCTCACTTAAATCCGCATCACACCAGAATAATTCCACTGGGTGACTAGATTTGGGGAGTGACTCCTAATTCATACTGGTGTGTGACAAACAAACCCAGGAGATAAGCAGTAAAAATCAGAAAAAAACGATGAGGGTAGGAGCTGGGGGGTGTTTGTGTTTTTAATAACTGCAAACACCCCAAATGGTAAATTTCCCTATCCTACAGGAGATGAAAATTGTTGTGCAGGCATAGAGACCCCAGTTTGCATGCACTGAGCTGGGATGATTTGTTTGGATGTTCTGGGGTATAAAGAGTTTTCTCAGCCGCCTAAGTGTAAGCTAATTGACATCAGGTCAGCCATAGTTTCTCCTTTCTATTGAGAGAGGAAAACAGAATATACCAAATATCATTGAATTGGATATATGGAACTCAGCAGTTTCATCAAATATACAGTCAAAAGAACACTTCAAAATGTTTATTTGGACTCTTCTCACAAACTGATGCATTCAGCCACAGATTTTAAATATATGAGCAGAATCACCAAGGGTGGGAGTCCAATGGACTGCCTCTCTTCCAGGGGCGGCAGGTTAGTATAATTTTTGGTGGTGCTCAGAACGGGTCCAAGTCGTGTGTCCCCCCCCCCCCCCCACACACACACCTGCCTAAGGCTGTGGGAGGAAGTTTGGGTGCGGGAGGGGTGTGGGCTCCAGGATGGAGTTTGGGTGCTGGGTGCAGGGTCTGGGCTGTAGCAGGGAGTTGGGGTGCAAGAGGGGGTTTGGGGTGTGGGCTCTAGAAGAGAGTTTGGGTGCGGGAGGGGTGCAGGCTCTGGGAGGGAGTTTGGGTGCTGGCTGCGGGCTCTGGGCTGGGACAGGGGGTTGGGGTGCGGGAGGAGGTGCGGGGTGTAGGGCATGGGGCTGGGCCGAGGATGAGGAGTTTGGGGTGCAGCAGGCAGGCTGCCCCGGCGCTGGGGAAGGGGGCCAGAGAGGAGGACTCCCCCCAGCCCTCTCCCCACCAGCAGCAGCGAGCTCCAGGGGAGAGGGAGAGGGAGAGGGAGAGGGAGGCCCACCCCACCCCACCCCACCCCCCAGCATGACACTCACCCAAGGTCCCCCAGGTTGCTGCTCAGGAGGTCCAGCCAGGATGAGTCCCACCCCCCTTGGAGTCAACTCTGAGTCACTTCCCCGGGGGGGTGGGAGAGAGGCTGCCATGCGTCTCCTCCGTCTGCAGGTGCAGCAGCCGCCTCAGCCTGCCCCCGGCGCCGCTCTCTTGTAGCCAGCTGCGGCAGGGTCCGGCGAGGGAGTGCAGCGCGGAGCTGCAGGGGGCAGCTGCCCACTGCCCAGGGCAAGCAAGGAAACTCGGGGGAGGTGCGGGGGGCAGCAGACGGGGCCAGGGGGACGCTCTGGGGGAGGCGCGCGGGGGCAGCGGGTAGGGCCGGGGGAGAGACCCGGCCCCGGCCCCGGCCCCGACCATTGGTGGAGCCAGGCCCCCTGGGCCCTGAATTTGCTGGAGCCCAGGGACCATGGGCCCATATAACTCACGGCCCCTGCTCTCTTCATGGCCCTGATGAAGTGTAGGCTTGTGTTTGCTACAAAAATCCTCTGGAGCTTTTCTGGTGACTGAACATTAGTGGCCCTTACCCCGTGTTTAACTGACTTTACACTCAGAAATATTTGCTTGGTCACTTGATATTTCACTTTACAATTTCAGATGACAAATGCTTGCTTTAATCCTTAACTGTCTTTACCTTCTGCCCCACATCTTTTTCTGAACAGGATCTTGATTTCTTCCAAGAGAAAATTGACAAAATACTATGTGCTCTCCCCTCTCCTCAGCTTGCCTTCCCTTTCCCTCCTCAACTCTCTTCTCCTTCTCCTGTCACATATGTAGAAACTTCACCTCCTTTTTCCTCCTCTAACCTCTCCACTTGCTCCAGTGAACCCATCCCAATCCATCTCCTGATGTCCTTCACGTCTATTCTCATCCCCTCCCTTATCCTTCTTCTTCACCTCTCCTCTCCTCTCCTCTCCTCAGGCACTTTCCCCTCACAATATAAGCATGCTTTAGTCTTTTCCATCTTTTTAAAAAACACCTTTGACCCCATTTGTCTCTTTAACTACCACCCCATCTCCCTTTCATCTCTAATCTCATTGAACACGCTGTCTATAATCATTGTCCAAAGTTCCTCTCCTCCAATTCCTTCCTAGATTAGCTCCAACTCGGTTTCCACCCCTTGCACTGCACTGAAACCATTCTCACCAAAGTGTCTAATCACTTCTTCCTAGTTAAAGCTCAGAGCCAGTACTTCATCCTCATCCTCCTTGATCTGTCAGCCACCTTCAATGCAGTTGGCCATGCTCCTCTTCTTGAACCTTTGTGGTCTCTTTGCTTCTGTGACTCTATCCTCTCCTGGTTTTCCTTCTACCTCTTTAATTGCTCCTTCAGTATGTCCTCCAGAGGATCCTCCTTATCCCCACTCTAACTTTCTGTGGAGGTTCCACAGTGCTCCGTCTTTGGTCCCCTTCTCTTTTCCCTCTATACTTTATCTCAGGGTAATAAGAACATAAGAACAGCCATACTGGGTCAGACCAATAGTCCATCTAGCCCAGTATCCGGTTTCCAACAGTGGCCAGTGCCAGATGCTATAAAGGAAATGAACAAAACAGGCAATCATCGAGTGATCCATTCCCAGTCATCCAAGCCCAGCTTCTGGCAATCAGAGGCTAGGGACTCTCAGAGTATGGGGTTGCATCCCTGACCATCTTGGCTAATAGCCATTGATGGACCTATCCCCCATGAACTTATTCTTTTTTGAACCCAGTTATACTTTTGCCCGTCACAACATCCCCTGGCAATGAGTACCACAAGTTGACTGTGCATTGTGTGAAGTACTTACTTTTGTTTGTTTTAAACCTGCTGCCTATTAATTTCATTGGGTGACTCCCGGTTCTTGTGTTATGTAAAGGGGTAAATAACACTTCCTTATTCACTTTCTCCACGCCAGTCACAATTTTATAGACCTCCATCATATCCCCTCTTAGTCATTTCTTTTCCAAGCTGAAAAGTCCTAGTCTTTTTAATCTCTCCTCATACAGAAGCTATTCCATACCTTTAATAATTTTTGTTGCCATGTCGACTCCCACCTCCAATCAGCCTATGTTACTCACCTATTAAATTTTCCAAACAACTTCATGCTTTCTCCCTTCGAATTCCTCTTTAAAACTGGCCTCTGCTGTGATGCCTACAAAAATAATTGACAGAGGTTAGCAGTTAGGCCACTAGTGTGTTAAGGCCACTGCCTATGATGCTGATCAATACTGTCTAATTGTTTCCTTGGACTCTCCTATCTGTCTGTATCCATCTGTCATCTCTTGTCATATACTTAAGCTCTTCGGACTAGGGACTGCTTTGTAGAATACCTAGCACAGTGAGTCCAGGTCTTTGACTAGGGCGCATGGGTAATACAAGTAATAAATATTCATAATAATACACTACTAATCCCTTTTCCCACCATCTAAGTGATTATATCACTCACTGAAAGTGTAGTTAGTGCTGCTCTGACTTCTGACTGTATTCTCCAGACTAACATCTGTCTTAAACCTAACCATAGGCAAGTACACATCTTCTACAGCCTCTGCTGATCTGAGAACTGCACATTTCAACCAAGTGCTGAAGTGGGTTTTCTTTTAGTCATAGTATAGCCTGGTATGCTGGTCCAGGGCTTTTCCTCAGCTGTTGCTTCTATTCCTCCTCCTGAACCTGCTGCCTTTTGAATTAAAAAAAAAAAAAAACACTTGCTCCTTCATGCCTGTGAGGCACTTAGAGCCATTTTTATGTGTAAGTGTTTATCTTTCAAATAGCATAAATTTTAGGTACAGCTTTAAATAATTTTGCAGGACCTTTAATTTAGCACCCAGGCTTTTAGTCTACAATATGCATGTTTACTATGGTAATTTAGTTTAGTTTCTCTGTGTGCCTTCTCCCCAGAATGCAATAGGAAAAGTTTATGTGCGATATTAAAAATGTGATAGGAATGTCACACAGGATTTGTTTGCCTTTTTATATGACCCTGTGCACAAGATTTATACTTCCCATGATTTATACCTATGACAAAATAAAGGAAACCACTATGGATGTTGAGATTCAGCACCAATAATCTTTGAAGACCTTGTGTTTGCTGTGTTGTAGATAACTTACTCAGTATATCTTATAAATATATGTCTTCAAGAGTGACTCAGAAATAGCAAATATCTAATGCTAAAGTAACTGTACAGGATTGAAAAGAGAAGTAAACAAAAACAAACCAATCTGCCAATTGAAAATACACTAGACAACTGGGGTTCCACTGATACTACAAACCTGATTTCATCTCACTTCCCGCAGTGTAATTCCTTTTGGCCTCATTCTCCTCTTACATGGGTTAAGATAAGAGGTAACTGCATTGAACTTAATGAAGTTACACCAATTAATTTTGTTATAAGAGGAGAATCTAGACCATTGACTTCAGCCAAGTAACTCCAGATTTACATTGTTGGAGCTTGTCTATATGACTTAGCTATACTAGTGCATGGCAAGCCATGGTGTAAACCTACTGTGCACTAGCTTGCTGCACACTAACTGGCAGTGTGGACCCTGCTGCCCCACATTAAAAGTTCTGTTGTGTGCAGCAGGTAGTTGTGCTCTAGATTCACACCCCCAATGCACTAAATTGCCATACAGATAAGCCCTTAGAGGGGAATCAGAACCCATATCTGCAATAACCATCACAGCCGTACCCATCAGCTTCTTGTACCACTAATCATTTGCTCAGAAATATACAAAATACTATAAGAAAAACCCTACGCCTTATTGCACAAACATTTATATAAAGCTACACACATACACAGTATAAAATACGCATACAAATCTATAACCAGCAAGAAGCATGCCTGCCAAATAATCAGATTTACATAGATTTATGTCACAACTCTCCAATTCTTACATCTGTATTGTTTAATTTAAATTGCAAGCTCTTTTGGGCAGAGGCTACACTATTTTCTTGTAGGCCTGTAAAGCTCCAAGCCCCACCAATAAGACTGAAGAAATAATAACATAAAGTAGCTTTGTAAGGGATGCTTCTATAGTTTATGTGTAACTGCGCCATCTATCACCAAAGTCATTTTAGTGAAGCAAGTTTTCACCTATAGTTGGCAAATACACTGACCTACTGACTAAAGACAACATATCATTTTCATATTCAGAGAGCTTTCTTATAATAGCAGGAGAAAGAAGAAGGTTTCTGTGACACTGGCAGACCAGGCGCCAGCTCATGCCAAAGCCCCTAGTCCTCAACTGAACACTGAGGAACACATAGCTGGAGTCTTAAGATTGTAACTCATTTGTCTGTGTATGTTTACCAGCTTTAACCTTGTAAATAACTATTTCTTTTTCCTAGTTAACAAATCTTTAAGTAGTTTATCATAGGATTGGCTATAAGCATAGTCATTGGTGTGACATCTAAAGTGCAATTGACATAGGGTAAGTGACTGGTCCTTTGGGACTGGGAGCGAGTACCCAAGAGGACTGTCTGTGAGTCTATGTTCAGGCTGTTATAGTGGTTGAGGAGATCACACTGGATAATTGGTTAATGAAATCTAAGTATAGAACCCACAACCAATTTGGGGTTTGTGCCCTGCTTCTTATCTGGCTGCCCTCATGCTCTTGAGCCGATCCAGACAGTTTGACAGTCCCATATACAACCTCAGAAAACCACTATTTAGTGGGCAACATATCCTCTGCTTTTCTTGAGAAGTTGTTGTTTTACAGAACTAGTATTCTTTTGTGAGCATAAGACAGAAAAGGCAGAAAATGTTCCAATCCAGACTAGAAAGAAAATTGTGTGGTGTACCTGGTTTTCCCTCTCCCAAATTAGAAAAATCTTTGTGACTTTCTAACCAATATACTATTGTTGGGTTTAAAGAAACTTTATTTCCCGCAGTTCTTTTATTTTTAGTTAACATTCAAAGCCTTATACCTACACTGATGTAGTGACCTGTTGAACACAATTAAAAGTAATGACACTGAATAGTCAGTAAATAATTTTTTTACTATTCTGTTCCCAACATTTTCCCACTTGATGTACTTCCTTAGACTGCAGAGACTATAAAAGAGCATGGAACGTTCACTGTTTATGAAGCAGATGCTTTTTCTCAATTTTGAGGGCCTAATTAGCTCTGGGATTTGATGATGGAATACTAAGCCTTTTACCCAATCCAAAATCCAACTTTCAGTCACATGGTCTGCTGACTTGGCTGATCTGTCTGAAATAAGTTGGGCGTCCCAATACAATTTTTATTGGACAGGTGTCAACATCAAAGAAAACACCATCACAATTGAGACTATCAACCTTGTGGCAGTCTCAGCAAAGAGGATAAGGAGTGTAAATTAACCTTTTCATTCACAGAGGTGTCCCCTGCAGTCAAGGTTGAAGCCTGACTGTGAGCCTACTCTGCTGAAGCCTATGCTGTACCTATTTTATGGATAAATGGTGCATTTAATCTTTGCTCAATCCATCACCTTCTATAAGCATTAGATTAATTTTAAAAATAAAATATTTTTTAAATTCACATAAGTGTTCTCTGGCTGTGTGTCTGCAACTGCTTATGCTTGAGCAGACAGAGCTAGTAAGGATGGACTTGGATGCTTCCCCTCAATTGCCATTCCTTGGAAAGCTGACAAGCATCTGTAGCAAGAGTGGCCTCAATATGTTTACACACCTCTACTCTTGAAGATCCTAGCATCTGAAGCTAAGGAGGAATCGAAAGAGGAATAGAAGGAGGGAAGGAATAGAATAAGCAGGAATAGAAAGAGGCTAAAGGAATATCTCCATTTTTATCTTATTCAGTCTCTGTTCCTCTTATTTGACACAAGAGCTGGAACCACTGATGACTGTTGTACAGCCTTTGCCATCCATGCTGCAGTTTTTACCCACAATCAGCAGTTGATCTGTAATCGCTCTGCAATTCTAAATGGCCCATCATTGTGGAATCCAGACATCAAATCCTGGGACAGCATGAGGTATACAAATTCTTCTTGATTCCCAGAGCCCAGACTAACATCTGGGATGTGTTATACATTGCATTGATCACTGTCATGACAGCTCAGCTCATCTGACCCTTGAGGGAACAAACTCATGCTTAGGGTTCTAAAAGTGAGGAGGTTGGAATATAAAGTATGTTGAATTAGTTGGGGTTTTTTTGTTCAAATAAAATCTGAATGTGAAAATGAGTGGGATGGCTCTACCAGGGAAACAGAAGCTTTTAAATTTAAAACAACTAAATACAAATAAAAAGTGGGAGAATAAAAGCATTTTGTATCTTAAAAGCTGTTGTGATATTTATTATTTATAAATGCCTCACAGTAGTCAGTGGTATAAAGTACTTTCCCCTATTTATGAAAAACTGAAGTGCCTAGTACCTGCTTTTAAAGCTTTGCAAATATGTTGTAGATGTCCTGAATAAATATGTTTCAACTGATGTCAGAGATTCTTCTTGCCCATGGTGGTTTGAATGGTTGTGTACTCTACAGACAAGAAGCTTATTAATCTGTATTTTATCAATTTTCTATTGTCATCTTTGTTATAAGACTGTTAACAAGGTCTTTCTAGCCATCTTGGGATCATAATTCTCTGATGAATGGGTGAATGTGCCTATAACGTGTTGGTGCAAGACAAAATAGACACAGGCTATAACAACCCTGGGGCTGCCCAATTCTTCCTTCTCTTGGACTTGCATATCCTTCTAAAGCAGGGGTTCTCAAACTGGGGGTCAGGACCCCTCAGGGGGTCGTGAGGTCATTACGTGGGGGGTCATGCGCTGTCAACCTCCACCCCAAATCCCGCTTGCCTCCAGCATTTATAATGGTGTTAAATATATTAAAAAGTGTGTTTAATTTATTAGGGGGTCACACTCAGAGGCTTGCCATGTGAAAGGGATCGCCAGTAAAAAAGTTTGAGACCCACTGTTCTAAAGTAACAAGATGAATCAATTTCAGAAAAAACATATTTTTTACAAAAATAGACAAGTTTAATAGGGAATGTTTTCTTGAAGAAAAGGGAACACTGCAGAAAAGTCCTGGAGAAGTTATAAGAACAGGACCCACATTTCACAAACTTTGTGAAGTAAGTTGGGAGAAGTATGTTTACTGTTGTTATTAAAGTGTCACTAACCTGTCAATCTTTCAGTAGCTAGAGAAAGAAATGGAGGTACCTGTTAGAATGATGGAAATGCCATAAGATATGGAACCCTACAAAAGACTAGAGATGAGTCCTTATGGGTTTAAGTGCCATATAACGAATATTAACTATTACACAAGTCACAGAATAGTGAAAGAAAACAATGGTGATGCTATTTTATCATTAAATTAAAAGGTCTATCTGTGGGCCGGTAAAAAAGTCAAACAAAGCCTAAACGAGCTAAAGACCTTTGCAGTACTATATCCTTAGTCTGAAAGGTTTTAGGGCAACAGTTGAAATATACATCACTAAGAAGTGCTGTTCGACATAAGACATTTATTTTGGATTTCAGGAAACAGTTCTGCCAGACATATACTGCAAAATCTCCCTCTCTAGATTATCTTCAAACATATCTGAGTGAAAGGGCAAACAGAAATTTGAAAGAGATGATTGCTTCCTTTGTGGGGGATATGGATACCCACTGAGACAGGAACATATATGAATTCTGATTTGCAATCATTTCCACTATTTATGAGGTCACTGGACTTACTCCTGCTGAGCTCAATTTAGGAAGAGCTTTGGTTGGATCAGTCAAGAGAATATTACAATCAAATTGACTTGGTGATGTCCAAAGTACCAGAGATATCTAACTCAAACAATGTATCAATAGGTTGAAAGCTATACACATACTAGCAAATGCCCTAATGCACAAAGTTTGAATGCAGCTGTCAATTATTATTTTTTACAAGGCCTAGAGGTATACAATATAAAATAAGATATGGGTAATGGGTTACAAACATTATTAATTAAAGACAAGAGGTCAAACTGGCTGACTCACCAGAATGTTGGACTGAGATTCAACACAGCAGATGGGCCTAACGAATATTTATTAAGGCAAAACACTCAGTAAGTCATGATCAAATACTTACAAGTGGGAAGCTCATCAGGATGGTCACCACACAGTCACCTCCAGCACTGGACAATACACAGCTTCAGCTTCCCTCCGTTTAAGCTTGACTATTTATAACTTTTGTTATATTTTCTCCTGCATATTAATTGCTCATTTTCATATCAATTACCCACTCCTGTCAGTACAACTTTTCTGCTAACTGAAACCGGTCTTTTCTAGTTTTCTGGGTATTTTATCTTTTTGTTTTCTACACAAACATGATTACTGCACATTTCAAATACATGCCCCATTTCCCCCCACCCCCTGATAGCAGCAGATCTCTGTTCACAGTGTGTCCCTTCCTCTGCACCCCCATGCCAGGGGTTTTGTGGATAAGTCATTTATGATATCAACATTCGTAAATTGTGGAGTATCATCTGGGCTGAGATGGGGAGTACTGTACTGTTATGCTAGGAGGTGTTAATGCAGGGGTGGGCAAACTTTTTGGCCCAAGGGCCATATCTGGATATATAGAAATTGTATGGCAGGCCATGATTGCTCACAAAATTGGGATTGGGGTGCAAGAAGGGGTGAGGGCTCTGGTTGGGGGTGCGGGATCCAGGGTGGGGCAAGAAATGAGGAGTTCAGGGTGCGGGAGGGGGCTCTGGGCTGGGGTGGGGGAGTAAGTTTCAGGGGTGGGATGAGAGCTCTGGCTAGGGATGCAAGCTCCGGGGTGGGGCTGGGGATGAGGGGTTTGGGGTGCAGGAGGGTGCTCCAGGCTGGGATTGAGGGGATCGGAGGGCAGGAGAAGGATCAGGGCTGGGGCAGAGGGTTGGGGTGCAGGGAGAGGCACTTACCTTAAACAGCTCCCAGAAGCAGTGGCCATGTCCCTCCTCCTGCTCCTATGCGGAGCCGCAGCCAGGCAGCTCTGCGCGCTGCCCCATCTGCAGGCGCCACCCCTGCAACTCCCATTGGCCGCGGTTTCCGGCCAATGGGAGCTGCAGGGGCGGCGCTTGGGGCAGGGGCAGCATGCAGAGTCGAGCCCCCTGGCTGCTCCTATGTGTAGGAGCCGGCGCGGGGCCATTCCGCTGCTTCCGGGAGCTGCGTGGAGCGGCCCGACCCTGCTCCCCGGACGGAGTGCCGGAGCAGGGCAAGCCCCAGACCCCGCCCCCCAGAAGGAGCTTGAGGGCCGGCAGGCCGGATCTGGCCCGCAGGCCATAGTTTGCCCAGTCCTGTGTTAATGGCTGCCTTCTATTGGTTCGTTGATCTACAAACAATTACAGACCTAGTTGATGCTGCTGGGCTAACCAGATGTCAGGGGCACCATATGTCCCTCATTTACCCTTTTGTTTTTTCTGATTTTTGCCAAAAATCTATGAAGTTCTGCCTAGAACATTCCCTGAAATTTTGGAATTGACTGGATACGACATTCAAAAGTTAGTGTTACAGACACACTCGCAGAGAAATGCTGTCAAATTTAGTGTTGTTATAATTGTGTTGGTCCCAGAATATTAGAGAGACAAGGGTGAGATAATATCTTTTATTGGACTGATTTCTGTTGGTAAGATAGACATGCTTTTAAGCTTACACAGAGCTCTTCAGGTCTGGGAAACAGATGCAGAGTTTCACAGCTTAGCATCAACTTCCTGGATACAACAATCAGCTTCAACAGTGGAACCCTAAGACAACTATATAAAAGAAACCCACACATCACCACACCTACCTTCACAGATCCAGTAACTACCCCAAACACACCAAGAAACCTGTTATCCACAGCCAAGGACTCATATACCACAGAACATGCTCTGAGGAGAAAGTCTGGGATATACACCTTAACACTCTCAAAACTGCCTTCTCCAAACAGAGACGCTCTACCAGAGAAGTAGGACTCGTCATGGAACAGGCCACAAAGATACCCCGAGAGAACTTGCTTCAATGTGGAAATAAACCCCCCACAACTGCACACCCCTAGTTGTCACCTACCTCCCCACACTGGAACCCATTAAACAATCACAACCCATACATGATGTGGACCATAGCCTGGAATAAATCTTTCCTGAATCCCCCTCTTCTAGCCTTCAAACAACCCCATTACCTCTTCAAATTGATCCTTAGAAGCAAGTTTCCCAAAGACCAGGACCCACCAACTGAAAAAGGCACTAGACTTGCTAGAACAATAGATGCAACACCTGCAGACATATCTCCACTGCTATGAGGATCACACTCCCCACAACACAACCTTCAAGATCTATGGGTTCTACACATGCTTATCACAACATGTGGTGTACCTCATCCTGTGCCCTAACTGCCCAAATAACAATCCTGTGGGTGAAACCAGGCAATCACTATGCCCTTGAATGAAGTCACACAGAAAAATGATATAAGATGTAAACACCGTATCACCTGTGGGTGAACACTTTTCACAAAGCGATCACTCTATATCTGACCTCTCAGTCATCATTCTCAAAGGAAACGTGCACAATACATTTAAAATATGAGCCTGGGAGCTTCAATTCATAACATTGCTAGACACTAAAAATCGTGAACAGAGACATTGGATTTATGGCTTACTATAACCCAGTAACAACCCCCCCCCCCCACACACACACACCCTGCTCTCTTTTTCTCCCCTATGATTGGAGGGTGCTAATGGGCTACTTCACCTTGAATGATCCCTTAAAATGTGTGTTATGCTAAACAATCTGCTCCACCTTATATTTAGCGTGACACTCTTATGTTCCCAGACCTGAAGAAGAGCTCTGTGTAGCTTGAAAGTTAGTGTCTCTCTCACCAATTGAAGTTAGTCCAATAAAAGATATTACTTCACCCATCTTGTCTATCAAATTGAGTGTAAGACCTCACTTCACACAGCCACTTCTAGACCCACCTATTGATTGAGTAGTTCCACTGAAGACAAAGAGACTGCTCACTTGCTTAACATTTTTATAGATTCTGAGACAAGTAGGGACCTTGTCTATAACAGACCATAGAACTCCCCCCAAAATAATTCCCTTTGAACTAAAGCATATATATATTTTTTAAATCCCATCTTGATTTTACAATTATCAATATCAAGAACCCACCATGACCACTGGTAAATTGTTCCAATGATTAATTACCAACACATTAAAAATGTACACCTTATATCTAGGCTGAATTTGTCTAGCTTCAACTTCCAGCCACTGAATCTTGTTATACCTTTGTCTTCTAGACTGAAGAGCCCATTAGCAAATATTTGTTTGCCATGTAGGTGATCTGTAGATTATCTGTAGATAATCAAGTCATTCTCCTTGTTAAGTTAAATAGATTGAGCTCCTTGAGTCTATCACTATAAGGCAGGTTTCTAATCCTTTAATAATTCTTGTTGCTCTTCTCTGATTCCTCTCCACTTTATCAATATCCTTCTTGAATTGTGGAGTTGACACAGTATTATTGCCAACAGCAGCAGATACACCAGAGGATAGAGAGGATAGGCTCATAATTCAAAATGATCTGGACAAATTGGAGAAATGGTCTGAGGTAAACAGGATGAAGTTTAATAAAGCCAAATGCAAAGTGCTCCACTTAGGAAGGAACAATCAGTTTCACACATACAGAATGGGAAGAGACTGTCTAGGAAGGAGTACGGCAGAAAGGGATCTAGGGGTTATAGTGGACCACAAGCTAAATATGAGTCAACAGTGTGATGCTGTTGCAAAAAAAGCAAACATGATTCTGGGATGCATTAACAGGTGTGTTGTGAGCAAGACACGAGAAGTCATTCTTCCGCTCTACTCTGCGCTGGTTAGGCCTCAACTGGAGTATTGTGTCCAGTTCTGGGCACCGCATTTCAAGAAAGATGTGGAGAAATTTGAGAGGGTACAGAGAAGAGCAACAAAAACGATTAAAGGTCTTGAGAACATGACCTATGAAGGAAGGCTGAAAGAATTGGGTTTGTTTAGTTTGGAAAAGAGAAGACTGAGAGGGGACATGATAGCAGTTTTCAGGTATCTAAAAGGGTGTCATAAGGAGGAGGGAGAAAACTTGTTCATCTTAGCCTCTAAGGATAGAACAAGAAGCAATGGGCTTAAACTGCAGCAAGGGAGGTTTAGGTTGGACATTAGAAAAAAGTTCCTAACTGTCAGGGTGGTTAAACACCAGAATAAACTGCCTAGGGAGGTTGTGGAATCTCCATCTCTGGAGCTATTTAAGAGTAGATTAGATAAATGTCTATCAGGGATGGTCTAGACAGTATTTAGTCCTGCCATGAGGGCAGGGGACTGGACTCGATGACCTCTCGAGGTCCCTTCCAGCCCTAGAATCTATGAATCTATAAATACAGAGGTAAAATAACCTCTCTACTCCTCCTCCTTGAAATTCCCATTTATGCATCTAAGGGCTGCATTAGCCCTTTTGGCCACACCATCGCTAGAAGAATTCATGTTCAGCTGGTCATCCACCATGACCACCAAATCTTTTTCAGAGTCACTGCTTCCCTCCATCCTGTTAACTATGGATAAGTATTTGCAGGATCAGAGCGGGGTCACAACCTTATTGAGTGCAGTCAGCTGGATGCTTCCTGTAAGGTATATAGTCTCCTGCTGCTCTGGCTATTGTGTGTGAGAGAGTTTGAGTGAGTGGTGTTATGGGGGAAATCTTGCAATGTTTTTGAATACACCAATGAGTAAAATGGATTCTGATTCAAGATAAGAACTGCTCTGGTGCCACGTGAGCCCATAAGAAGCATTAGAGGGAGAGAAGAAGAAAGAGGAAATATTCTAACACAGTGGTTCTCAACCAGGGTACACGTACCACTGGGGGTACACATAGGTCTTCCAGGGGGTACACATAGGTCTTCCAGGGGGTACATCCATGGGCGGTGAGTGAACCCCTGGCAAGCCTCCCAGCCCCGACCTGTCCACGCCCACCAGAGCCCAGCCCCCACTGTGGCCGCCCCCAGCCCTGGAGCGCCGGAGAGCTGGGCAGCGCAGCCCCAGCCGCCCCCCGGCCCCGGAGCACCGGGCAGCACAGCTCCAGCCTCCCTGGGCCGCGTTGCTGGGCCCAACCCCTGGCCGGCCCCACCGCCCCTGAAGGTGCCCCCCCCCCCAGCCGAGCTGCCAGCCCCAGTGCTGACAGGCGGGCAGCGGCTTGGCTGGAGCACCTCCAGCCCCGGGCAGGTGACGTGTCCGGAGTGCCCCCAGCCCCAGCGTCGGCAGGCGGCACAGCCAGAGCGCCAGGTGGACGGGTGGCACAGCCCCAGGGTGCACCGTGGCCCCCCAGCCTGCCTGTCCCAGGGAACAGCAGGCAGGATGGGGTCTGGGGGTGGAGCACATGATGGGCAAGGGGACGTCAGGCAGTTTGGGAAGGCAATCTAGATATTTGCCTAGTTTTACAACAGGCTACAAAGCACTACCAAAGTCAGTACCAAACTAAAATTTCATACAGACATGATTCGTTTATACTGCTCTATATACTATACACTGAAATGTAAGCACAATATTTATATTCCAATTGATTTAGTTTATAATTATATGGTAAAAATAAGAATGTAAACAATTTTTCAGTAATAGTGTGCTGTGACACTTGTATTTTTAGGTCAGATTTTTGTAAGCAAGTAGGTTTCAAGTGAGGTGTAACTTGGGGGGTATGCAAGACAACTGTACCCTGGAAGGGGCACAGTTGTCTGGAAAGGTTGAGAGCCACTGTTCTAACATGAACACACAGTGATTTCGTATTTAACACACCATCTATTTTTCAAGTTTAAAAAGTGACAGTATAACTTCTGTTACAGTACAATTCCAAAATGAAATTGTTTGCATCTGAAGTGCATGGCAAAGCTTTTCAAAAAAGCTAACTACATTCCATAAATCAATAATTCTAAAAGATTTAAAAGGCTAAAAACTGAAGAAAGGGGAATTGGCATGAAATATTTGGATTACAAAACCCCAAGCATTGTCAATTCCATCTATTGGAGATAGAAAAAGGGAAAGAACAGTACAATCACGAAACTGCATGTTAAAAATGTTTAAAGCGAGTTTTCTGCAGCTTTCATAAGAACATAAGAATAGCAAAGCCTTAGCCACTATTATTAACAAAATCAGTAAAGACAAGAAAGCTCTAAACCGCATGAACAAATAGCAGTAATATAGTATTGCGAATATCTTTACTATCATTCCTTGCATATAATCATATATTTATACACTCACACCCTTCACATTAGCTATCCACCAGTCATCACAAACAGAGCTGACTTAAGCCACAGATTACATTCCACAATTAGTAGTTCTGCAATTTAATATTTGAGGTCATTTAAAACTCTTAGGTGAATATCATCTGGCCCTGATGCCTTAGTACTGTTTAATTTGTCAGTTTGTCCTGAAACCTCCTCTGTTGACACCTCAATCTGGGACAGATCCTCAGATTTGTCACCTTTCTTCTGCATCTGTTAAATCTGCTGTAGAAACTATATTTTCACACATATTCTGAAGTTAAACCAGACAGTGACCTAGCTTGGTGGTCAAGGGATACATGCAGAAGTGAAGAATTAGATATTTTAACAGGCATCATGTAAATACACATGATAACTTAGAGGCATAAATTACACATTCCTTCTAGGTACAATCATTCTACAAGAAGTTATAATTAGTCAATATTAGAATTTTTTTTAATATTCATTATAAAAATTCAAGATGAATATCCGAAGTATCTGTAATTTATTCTCCCCCTCTTTTCATGTGACAGAAAATCTCTCAGCTCATGTGTACATTTGACTTTATGTTCCAGGGTTTAGTGGAAATCTGTTCATCAAAATAGCAGTAACAGTGGAAATTGAATCAAAAGGCTCTATCTAGTGATGTTTGCTCACTCTTTTCTTACTGGGATCTTTGGTTTCATTATATTTAGGTATTTCTTTTATTTGTGTTTGCACTGAAAAAGAGAAAGGTGCATTTTAAACCAAGCATGAAAAGTACTAAGGACAAAGTAGAGAATAATGTGTTTTTTCCTCCTGGAAAACCAGCCCATAGGAGAAAAAATCCATTCCAATAATTTAGTTAGGACCAAAGTATAAAATAACTGAAGTCAAGGTGCCTATGCTGTTATTATTTTTTCTGATGTTTTTGACACCAACGTGCTGAGTTTTATGGCATTCACAGTTTCAAAAGCAGTGAGCTCCCACTTGGTATAGTCGTAATACTCCTTAATATTTTCATTTTGATGTAATTTGCGGCCCCAGCTTTTTAAATATCCGCTCTGTAATAATGTTTAATTTCAGGGGTCACTCCGCCAAGGAGTATATTAAAGCTTATAAAACTCATTTCCAAAGCTCAAATATCAAGCTGTGATCAGGTTAGGAGGGCAGCATCTGTGAATATTTCATCTTTTATCATGCTGATAATAAGGAGATGACAGAGGCACATTATTACAATGAGAGAATTGCTCATTTCAGCCCTGGCTGCTGGAAGCTAGGGTCTGCAGTGTGTGTTACTCAATAAAAGCAATTCTGATATGAAAAGCAAGTTTACTGAGCCACCACTGTGTCTTATTTGATTGTAATGAATAATATATGGAGCCAGAGCTTCTGTGGCTGCAGGGGCACAGGGAGTGGGGGTGGGGGTGGGGTGGCGGGGGGGAAGGCTTAAGTTTAGAGGGGCACTTGGGGATAGACAGTGAAATAATTCATCAAAGACTGTTTCATTGTTTGGAAATAAAGTTAAGGTAACCATTGTTTATTAGTATCATTATTTTGGTAGAAAATCTAAAGGTCTGTGGGCATGAAGAAAGTAGGAATTAGTCTGAATTGGCTGACCAAGTTCCACCTTGTCATTATCTATCTATTTATGTACACATAATAATGCTTGCCTGGTGGAAGCCACTAAAGTTTCAGGGAGCAGTACAGTTTCCATTGCAACCTTTTCTATTCATATGCTCATCACTTTCTGAAATATTCACTTATTGCACTGCAATTTTCCACACAGGTCTCTGCCAAATGGTGAATATTTTTAATGATTATTTATCAAAAATTTGAGCAAAAATCCCTTCAGCCATCTCTGTTTTTTGCAAGGGTAAAAATATATTTTTCTTGTTTTAAAAATTCTTGCCACAAGACAGATGCAAAGCAAAAATGGCTGAGGATTGAAACCTGAAATCAGGGTGGATTTGATTTAAATCAAATTGATTTAAATCATTATTTAAATCACTAGTCAGGAAGACTCGATTTAATTATGGATTTCTACATAAAAGAAGTGCATTCTTGTTGATTGTTATAACCTTAATACATATTCTTCACAACTCAGAGATAGATGTAGGTTTCATTTTTAGAAGGTACACACTAGACATTTTTAAAGTGATTTATTTTGAAAACTTTTCAGATTAGTTTTACATCAGAAAATGAATGATTGTTTGGTTATTTCATTTACCAAAAGTAATTGAAACAGATATTTATGAAGTCATTGGGAGGTGAACTATCTCCAATTCAACAGGTTAATCATTAATATTTGGAGGATTTTCTTGCCAGGCTGTATTAGGAGGAGAACATCACCAGACAGACATTTAAATTGTTGCATTTAACTAAAGCAACAAAGTTATGTATTCTAGATTTTTTTCTTCAACAGAAAACATAATATTTTAACAAAAAAAGCATATGAATTTTTGAATTTAGTTAAACATTCAAGATTTTTAAAATCAGGTTTGTTTTTGTTAACATTGTTTTTAACCAAAATATTTAAACGAAATATTTAAAAAAACAAAAACAAAAATTAAATCGACTCTGTCAGCCAGGTCGACATGAGAAACTTAAACGATTGGCTTCTGCAGCTAACTCCGTCGCCTTCACCTTCATTTTCCTGTTTGTTCATAATCTGGAAAAGAAAAACAAGCTCTCCTGCTTTTTCAGGTCCCAAACGATTTCTCAATTTGGAATGAATTAGTCCAAAGGAAGAAAATATAGGGAGGAGTGTCCCTAGCCACTGTTTATCAGAAGTTGGGAATGAGTGACAGGGGATGGATCACTTGATGATTCCCTGTTCTGTTCATTCCCCCTGGGGCACCTGGCACTGGCCACTGTCAGAAGACAGGATACTGGGCTAGATGGACCTTTGGTCTGACCCAGTAGGGCCATTCTTATGTTCTTTCTACACTTGCAGAAGAAGCTAGTGCTGTTAAAAGTGAGATTATCACTTCAACAGTCTCTGAATCCAAGTGCTTAAGTGACTTCCACCAGTTCACTGGTGTTACTTTCTTTAAAACATCATCAGCAAACATATATTTCTTGAATGGTTCACCCTTAGCTCTGAAGTTTATTATAGTTGGCATTATGGAGGGATGATTGCTGGATGTCCATGTCATAGCCAACTCCTCTTCTTCAGCAGTTAAGGTTTGACCCTGGTACCAAGTATTGAGAATATTTGCAAGAAAATGAGCTGGAGATAGTGCTTGTCCCATTTGTTTTTTTATGCTTGTAATTTAACTCTGTCATTGCATATTTCTCTTTTTAAGATCTCACTCAGTTCCTTCCAAATTTCAACAGCGTCCGCAATAAAACAGCTATTTCCCTGCATTTTGTTCGAGGCTACAGAAATAGGCTTCAGGGTACTCAGTATGTGTTCAACGTTTCTTTTAAACCCAATGTTGAGAACTTTGGCTGTGACAGTGCCATCTATTTTTTCATGATTTTGTTCACAAACTGTCATCAGATTAGGCCAGTTCTTAATATAGTGCTCAAAACAGTCCACTACTGAATTCCATCGCACGTCTTGTGGCAGAGTTAGCTTGGTTCCTCCCACTTTTTTCAGAGCAGCTGCTGCAAAGTGGTTGTTATGGAAGTATTTTGCAATTTCAACAACATTAGCCTTTATTTCTGGAACACTGAAGTCTTTGGCTAGGGGTGCATCAAATGTGCACTGCAACTGTATGTTATTAGCTTGGGACTCTCTTCACTCTCTTCTAAATAATTTCTTCTCATCTTGGATACATTTGCAGCATGGTCTGTGACCAAGCTGCGTACTAGACAACTAAATTTTTTTTTCAGTTTGTTATAGCTTTTGCTGCTACTTCTTGTAAGTATTCTGCTGTGTGTGCATTTCCTGATGTATCAATTGTTTCTGTAAGGAAGACATTCCCTTCTTCTGTTGTCACACAAGCACATACAACAGGATCATTGTGGACATTGCTCCACCCATCAAGACTCAGGTTAACAATTTCACCCTCTAGAACTTTTGCACACTGCTCAATTTCTCTTTCATACACTTTATCCAGCAATTTGCCTGTGACATCTGCTCTGTTGGGTGGACTGTATCCTGGTCTTAATGACTGAACCATGTTAATGAAGTGTGGGTTCTCAACCATACGGAAAGGAGAGTTTGTTGCATAAACAAACCAGGCAATTTTTTCATCAATTACCTCTTTTGGTAATCTGCTGGTTCTTATCACAAACTTATCTATGGTTGTTTCTGGATGGTGGGAGATATTTTTTTCTTTTTGCTACAGGTGCTATATTGTGGCTATGTGACATACATGATGTGACTATCATTGGCAGATAACTCTGAAACTATAGAAAATTATGGTGATCTCGAAGGTGGATAGTCTTCAGAGTCCTGTATGTTGAGGATGGATTCTCCTAAACAAAATAAGTTAATGCAGTTAATTATTATTACCATACTGCTCATTTAGTATTCCTCACTGCATTCACTGACATTCAGTACTACTTTAAAGATGAAATTGTAAAAGGAAGATCTGCCTATTTCAGCTATTTATTTTTTATCACAACTGCATCTAAAATGATAGTATCATAGAGTAACAACTATATTTTTTGCTCAAACATGAGAATTCAAGAATAGTCCAGAAGGAAGACAGGCAGTCCTTAAGAAAGAAGTATGAAATAAAAAAGTTTACCAACCTGAAGATCCTGCATGTTCAGACACGTTCCTTTCATCATCTTCAACGTAGCTTCCTCCTGAGAAGGAACACTTCTCATGATGTTGTTTCATTTGGGCAACCAGGCCTTGCATTTCTTTGTTGCACTGTTTGCATTTTGCACACATGCCTGTCTTACCCACAGGTAGAGAAACGTCATTAAAATATTCCCAAACTGGGTATCTTTTACGGTCTACTGCCATTATAGGTTTTCCCTTCTAGTTAGAGAATGGTATGGTAGATTTCAAATCAATGAAGGCTACACTCAAAAAGATCTCAAGACTTCTGGAAAACACTGCTCAAACAGTTTCACTTCTATTTCTACTGCCTGTCCCTCCCTTCTCACATTTATTTCTAGTCTTCGTCTCCTTGTCCAGATCTATTCCACCCCCAACAATCTTCTATTCACTGAACTTTTCGAAACTTTGCACTTTTAGAGAGAGGTAAGGGATTGACTCTG
Source organism: Emys orbicularis (assembly GCF_028017835.1). Classification (NCBI taxonomy): domain Eukaryota; kingdom Metazoa; phylum Chordata; order Testudines; family Emydidae; genus Emys; species Emys orbicularis. Next base: position 596,015 of record NC_088705.1, on the reverse strand, counting down.
TGTAACCAACAACACATTGTGGAGCGTCTTCAGCTGTGTTTCTCCAACAACTCATTGTGGAGTGTCTTCAGCTGATAAGAGTGTTAAGAATCCTGCGATACGTCAGTCCACACGCACAGAATCTGAAGTTTTGACTCAGTTGTGCATAGTGCAGTGTGGACGCATGGTTACGAGGCCCAAATTTCCATTGCTGTGTGGCCACGCAAGCCCAGGCTTGGAAACACGAGTCAGCTAGTCCAGGCCTCACAAACCCAGGCTATGCATGCAGTGCAGATATGCCCATTGAGACCTCAAACTAAACCATAGAATCATCATAGAAATTAATTCAATATTTTTAAAGTTACGAATGTTTAAAACCAACAACCCCTAAACAACTTTATCTCATCTGTACAAATAAGAATGTATTGTTTCATAGGCAGAAATGTGTACTTCCTGCAATATTAACAGCCACTAGTTGATCTTTGATATAGGTGACTTAAGTCTTCAAGCGCACAGTTTACTAATGACATAAATAAGGATCAGCGGGCCTCTACAGACTGGTGCGCATTAGTTATAGTATTAGGGATTTGTTATTTTTCAATTGGAAATTGCATGCAAAAAGCTATGTTAAATGCAATGTTTTGATTGCACAACTACATACACACAGGTCAAGAACTGCAAAAGTTAAGACAATTATAAGAATAAATGCTAACCTCTTTCCTATATGCCTGACAGTATTTAATTGCATGATCACAGGTTAAGATACGCATGTGTATTCAAGCTTTCAGGAAAAATATATTATATTGTATTGTTTGGAGGTCATACATTATAACAACCAATCAGTTTTTTCCATTGCCATCTCCCATAGTTGTATTATATGATACTAGGATTTGAGAAGTAAAATTAGTTTGTTTGGAAGCTACTACTCCCAATAACAGCTCTACTCTAAGTACTCCCTTCCCTTCTGTAATTTTTCTGTTTCAATATTTAGGGGTTCCTCTTAACAATACAAAACAGAACCAGCTCAAGCCCCCACCCAGGAGTCTGGGAAAACAACACCATCCCAGGGTGCTTCTGAGAGGCAATATTTCTCCACTCGCAAATCACTTAGTCTGTGTATAACAAAAAAGAGCATTTATTAAAAGGGAAAGGGAACCCAGCATTGTGGAAAAACACCACAACCACATTCAAAAGCAAACAACCATAAGCAAACCCCACCTCACAGCATGTTGGGCAGTGTCTTTTGCCTCAGTTTCGAAAGTCTAAGGAATAAATGTCCTTTTAACACATCACTCACCTCTCCCTCCATTGCACCCACTCACAGCTGGCAGGCCTTGGCTAGCGAGGATCCAGAGCTCAGAGGTGCATTCACAGGGATGGGAACACTGAGCAATGGCTCCACTGCTGGCTCTCTGCCCCCACCTCTCAGATGCTGTTGGCCACTGCTGCCACTGTTTCTCTGACGCTGCTGCCTCTCTGCATGTCACACTCTGAGCTTTCACCACTTAATGCAGCTCTTAGTGACTTCAGCTATCAGTGATTTTAGCAGGTCGTGGGAAACCTCACTGCCAGTGCAGTTTCTGTATTGTCTTTAACTGCAACAGCCTCCCCACACTTCATCCAAAACCTAGCCCCTACACCTGCTCAGCAGTGATAGTTCCTCCAGGAACCACCAACCAAAAACAAAGTCTCAATTGAGTCTGATCAGTTCTACAGGTCTGTCTCATCTTACGCGGGGGTTCCGTTCCGCGGTTAGTGCGTAAAGCAAAAACCACGGATAGCCAAAACCTCATTGAGTTCAATGGCGGGTGAAATCGCCCGCACTACAGGTATAGTATTAAAATTGTTGTTTCTCTTTTTTTTTTTTTTGCCGACCGCGTAAAGTTGAAATCGCGCATGTTAAATGCGCGTAAGATGCGACAGACCTGTATCTTGAAATATTGAAGAGGAGCAGATCAAATGGCATCTAGGACTCGCTAGACAGAGTCCCCATCACCAAGCAGACAACTGTTCTCACCCACTTATCTTTGTTTGTGATTTGGCATCCCTACCCACTGCCTAACAAGTGAAGTTCAGTTTAGGGTGACCCCCTCAATCAGGGCACAGTTCTGCTGCCCTTTACTCATACAGTAAGGATAACAACATTTCATTAGCCCCTGTATTTGAATTCTAGAGTGATTTGTAACCCCAAACCAGCCAAAATTGATAATTTTGGCAAAGCAGCTCCATGATGTCATGCACCTAGGCAGAATAGGCGTGTCTATGCAAACACAGACTGTTCCTGTAGTCTTTTCCCCCAGCTCATCACTAGATGTCAGGGGAGAGCTCATTCAGACGCCGCTTACACTTCTAAATCTAAATGTTCTTCTTTTTGTTTTTCTCTTAATCTTGCCATTTTAAATACTGCAAAGAGCTCGCTGATTCTGATTCTCTGAAATTCTCTTTCCAGAGGTCAATACATCTATCTCGAGAAGAGCAGGCTAGTGGTCATAGCACAAGAGTGAGAGACAGGAGATTGGGGTTGGATTCCCAGCTCTACCACTCAATCGTTCTGTGACCTTTGGCAGGCTTTTGAACATCTCGGTGCCTCTCTCTCTCTCTCTCTTTCTCCAGAAAATGGAGCGAAATACTTTCCTACCCGTTATCAAGGGCAACTAATTAACGTTTATTAAGCACTTTTTCTTCTAGCAAATTCCACTGAGCATCTGAAAGTATTATTATTGTGAGCTATAGCTTTAGATACAGTGCTCCACGGCCTGATGAGTCTCAAAACCCATTTATCATTAAGGTTCCATGTTTGTCGCAGTAGTCACGGATTCTGTGACCTCCGTGACTTCTGCAGCAGCCCATGTGGTTGGCCCAGGAGCCACCTGAGCAGCTCGGGCAGTCCCTGGGCCAGTCGCACCGGCTGCTTCTGGGGCAGTCTTGGGCCCCCCTGCCCTCCAGAAGCAGGAGTTTGGATGTGCGGGGACTCAGGACTGGGGATTGGGGTGCGGCACGGCGCTTACCTGGGGCGGGACTCCCCAGAAGGGTGACAGGAACTCCCGTCCCTCAGCTCCTAGCTCCACATGCTGCCTCTGCCCACAGGCACCGCCCCCACAGCTCGCATTGGCTGTGGTTCCCAGCCAATGGGAGTTGCAGAACCGGGGCTTGGGGCGGAGTGGAAGCAGCACGTGGAGTTAGGAGCTGGAGGTCGCTGCTTCCCAGGAGCCCGGTAGGGAACCTGCCCCAGCCCTGCCAACCTCCCCCCCAGCACCCGTGGCACCCTCTCGGATGCCCCCCACTCCAAGTACCTATGCCCCACCCACCCACGGCGCCGCCGGGCCGTCCCCCTGAGCTCCCTCACCCCCCCGCAAGTTTTAGTCAGGGGTATATTGAAAAAGTCATGGACAGTTCACATGCCGTGAATTTTGTTTACTACCCGTGACCTGTCCATGACTTTTACTAAAAAACATAGCCTTAGTTTATAATCATCATTACTACTATGTGGCTTAGTAAGGCCTCTGGTTTTCTGAAGCTTTTGAGACTGAAATATTCCTGATAAGGAGGATGATCTGGCTTTAAGTTGTCATTACTGTCTTGTGCCTTCAACCTTAGTATTCTAGTGCTTGTACTCCCTGGAGCACTATCTACCTCAATCCCTTCCTTTAAAGGGCATCTAACTCAATTTACCTTCATGTGTCCAGCTTTCCTCAAAGCCTTCATCCTGTCCAGTTCAGTGCTCTATCAAGCTTTCAAAATCCCTTCTCCAGCCTTGTCTCCAACTCTGCAGCAGGGGCCATGGCTGTAGGATTCAAGCTGCTGCTTGCTGAAGTCAGGTACCATCTCTCCAGCTAGGCAGTATTAAGGATAGATTATTTATGTTCATAGTTGTTAGCCCTTTAAAGTGTTATCTAGTTGTTTACCAAAAACAGATTTAGCATATGCAGACTTGCAGTATTCCTGGTGTAATCTGGTTACATTGTAGAGCCCTTCTCCACGTTTCTGAAAGTTTGTCTACATTTCTTCATCACACAGCTGATTGTTATAACTGAAGAGTTACTATATTATGTAGGGTTACCATATTTAAAAAATAAAAAAAGAGGACACTCCACGGGGCCCTGGCCCCGCCCCTTTCCCACCCCCCGGCCCCGCCCCAACTCCGCCCCATCCCCATCCCTTCCCCAAAGTCCCCGCCCTAACTCCGCCCCCTCCCCTGAGCGCCCCGCATTCCCCCTCCTCCCTCCCAGCCACGCGAAAAGGGCTGCCCAAGCGCTACTGGCTTCACGGTTTGCTGGGCAGCCGCCAGACCCTGCGCCCCCGGCCGGCGCTTCCCCAGCGCAGCTGAAGCCCGGGAGGGGAAGCGCCCAGCCGGGGGGCGCAGGGTCTGGAGGCTGCTCAGCAAACCGTGAAGCCGGTAGCGCTCGGGCTTCGGGCAGCCCCCATGCCTCCGGACCCTGCGCCCGCGGCCGGGCACTTCCCCTCCCGGGCTCCGACGGCTGCTGTGCTCCCTGAACTCCTGGGCTCTATAAGCGCCGAGCTGCCCAAGCGCTACCGGCTTCGGGCAGCCCCCATGCCTCTGGAACCTGTGCCCCTGGAGCCCGGGAGGGGAAGTGCCCGGCCGGGGGCACAGGGTCCAGAGGCAAGGGGGCTGCCCGAAGCCGGTAGCGCTCGGGCAGCTCGGCTCTTACAGAGCCCAGGAGTCAGGGAGCACAGCAGCCCCCGGCGCCCGCTCTAAGGTAAGCTAGGGAGTATTTTTCCCAGACATGTTTGGCTTTTTGGAAATTCCCCCCGGACAGGGGTTTGATTACCAAAAAGCCGGACATGTCCGGGAAAAACCGGACGTATGGTAACCCTAATACTATGGATTTATTGCATTGCAGGCTGCAATTTCCATTCCAATGACTATACTGAACCTCCTCCTCCCACTTTCCACGAAGTCCCAGCTTCTTGCAAAAGGGTGAAATGCACCCTGGTACAAAGGGCCCACACAAGGTGTATACACCACTGAAGTTCCACTTCGGCCTTATTTTGAGGATTTAAGTCTTGCATAGTCATTGTGTTGGCCCTCTGCACAGGAATGTATTTCACACAAAATGCCTTTAATAGAGAATTCTGTAGTAAAATGCAGGACCCAGACTGCATATTGATACTGTGAATTTACCTTAAAATATTTATTCTAGCCTTTCTCTTTTGCAATTCAAATATAAGAAAATACAAATTCTAAAATATGACCCACAGAGCTGAAATTTTGGGATTTGGGGATTTTAATGAACTGTCCATATGAAATTCTTTCCAGTAAACAAAAATAATTAAAAAAAATATACTCTTTATTGTTTAGAAAATAAATCAAAGAAAAAGAAAGGGAAAGAAAATTCCAGTTACTTACTAGCATGCAATAAGGGCCTCATGGAATGATTTGGGGGAACGGGGGGAGGTTGTTATAGAAATCAATGTGCATCAGTTGCTGGGGAAAATATGCCTGACAAACAGAAAGAAGCTAGAAAGAAGGAGGAAACATTAAAAAATACTTGTGCCTTAAAGTGAGAATTCTGAGTTTTGATAGGAAATTTTTCTCAGGGGATGTAGCTGGAGAATTGTGTGGCTAATACAACAGAGAGGTTAAAATTTAAGTCGTGCTGTAAGTAAATGATATAACATCCTCAAGAGACTAATAAGGGTAGTAAAGTACTCTGAGTTGTACGTTTAGTGTCCCTTTAGCTGAAGATGTCACTCTGTAAAGATAACACCTTGCTGCTTTACTCCTCTATGTTTTCTATGTCATGCTTGCTAGTCAAAACAATCTTTTTGGCTGTTTTGAGCACTGCAAAGTCACGCAGTGTTCAGTCCGTCTCACACATCACCAGCAACATCACTTAGAATTACTAACAATAATCTGAACTTCTTTTCCATTATCTTGCTGCCAATGGTGTTAATGTGCAAAGCAGAAAGATTAGAATCTGAAGGAAGCAGTAGAGCCTCATTTGCTTCTAAAACTCAAAGCAAAAACAAAAAATAGAGTACTCAAAACAAAGTATCACAAGCTTTCTCCATCAAAGAAGAGATTATTAAGCTCTAATGCAGAAAGACATTCCTTTGCTCATAGTGATTTGTATTGAATCGACTTGCCTATTTAAAATTACTAGAAAACTTGAACTTAAATCCCAAACTGTACTTGTCCTTGTACTAGGGTGACCAGACAGCAAGTGTGAAAAATCGGGACGGGGGTGGGGGGTAATAGGAGCCTATATAAGAAAAAGCCCCCAAAATCGGGACTGTCCCTATAAAATCGGGACGTCTGGTCACCCTACCTTGTACTGCAGCTTTAGCTTTATTAGTATGTGCAATTTTTATTGTAAATGTTTTTGTGCTTGTGACATACCAGGTTACAATCCAGACTAATGAGTAACTGTGCCTCTAACCTGGGGTGCCTTTCCAATGCTTTGCTGCTGCAGCCTCCAGTCTGGACTGCTCGATGTGACGAAGTGGGGATTTTCCCTTGTTATGTTGTATGTGAGTCTTACTGTTGAGTCTATGTGAGTTTTACTGTTTTGCATGAATACTGTGTGTGCCTCAGTTTCCCTGTGTGCTGCACCAATACCTCGGTGGTGGGAATAGGGGTGTGTGACTTTGGCTGAGTCCTCTGGGGCAGGTGAGTCTGCTCCAGCTGCCTGCACATATTCTAAGACAGGTGCCCTTTGTAACCTAAGACCCAAGAGGGAGATGCAACCAGGTGACGAACAGGTGACTCTTTGTCCGTTAAGGGAGACAAAGACAAGGAGGAGGTGCAACAAGGGAGTCTGAGATTGGGTCGCTGGAAGCTGGCAGTCTGCTTGGGGGGACTAGAAGAGGGTGAGTCCAGGACGTCTGGCCCAGGACTCCCCAAGTTGGACTTGGCTGAAAGTCACTGATTTCTGTGATAGCAAGTTTTGTTCTACGCTGTGTTCCTGTCAACTAATAAACCCTTCTGTTCTACATGCTGGCTGAGATTCACTGCTGATTGCAGGAGTTAGGGTACAGGGCCCTCTGGCTTCCCGCCCGGGTGGACTCGCTGCGGGCAGCACACAGGGAGGAAGGGATGCTGAATGCTCCGAGGTCAGACACAGGAAGGTCGAAGCTGTGTAAGCTTCTTGCCCTGGTGACAGACAATATGCTCAGAGAGAGGAGGCATGCTCTACCAGAGTCCTGACTAGCTTTGTATGGAGTAGTTCCAGAGCATTGGCCCGGTGACTCCGTGACACTCATAAACAGCATCCAGCATGCAAGTCACTCCCAGCTATGTCTGTGTGCGCACTGGAGCCTTAATTATACTGCAGGGTGACCCCAAACATACTCCCAGTCTTAGATTTCCCCCCAGAAATGTTTGTCTTGTATTGCCTAGCCCTCTCCTGGACAATACTAATTCAGATTTCTTTAATAGAAATAATATGCACACACCTTGTTACCCTAAATGGAGTTTCACAAACACTTGAATTTAAACACATTGGACTAGATAAAACAATAAAACAAGATTATTAACTACAAAGAGACAGATTTTAAATAAGTACAAGTAATGACGGATAAAAGTCAGAAATGGTTACAAGTAAAATAAAGATAAAAAGCAAATGGTGCCTAATTTAACAAACTGTTACAGTTAAAGCAAAGTTTTCTCACCAAATGCTCTCAGCAGTCTTACTGACCAAACTTCTTAGGTCAGGACCCCCTTTTCTGGTTCAAAGGCTGCTTCCTTTGTCCCTTCTGGTGCAGTGAATCGATGGGGGGGAGGAGAGAGAGAGAGATGGTGAAGAGGGGTTTCTTGGGGGTGTTTATCCCTCCTTTTTATAGTGTCACTCCCCCTCTTGGAAAACATTTCCAGCTGAGATTGAGGAAACAGAGTTTATAGAGAAGGATGTTCCCTGTTGCTTCTTCCTCACCTCTTGGAGGTTCTTTTGTTTCCCTTCCTGCTTGATTACTCTGTAGCGGACCCCCATTTTATAAGCATAGGAAAGAAGTTCTTGCTAGCCATTAGGCTGAATGCCTCATCCATTTTCTAAAATTGACAAAGAATGTTTTAGCTTATCTAGAAAGTGGTGAAACCCCCAATGTTTAAATGTCATCCAAAGATCATCATCTCTGAAGAGGACATCAAAATAATTCCTCATTTTGCTCCTGTTATAATATACTGTTGTGTTTTAGTGGGTATTTTAATCTTAATGGCACCATTTACCATAGAAATTAAGAAGTTGGTAACATGTCATTGATTCAGCTTCAACAACTCGGCTTGCTAGACAACTTATATGACAGTTTGAAATTGCTTAATAAGCCATTTTAAATTATTCACCTTCTTTTACGCTTTGTGATGGCACAAAATGCCCTGTACAAAATCATATTCTCTATTAATGGACAAAACAGCACTTATTAGTGAGTATATAACCTTAGATAGTTGCTAAAAAGTGCTGTTTTGTCCATTAATAGAAAGTATTATTCTAGTCAGTAGCTTTTAAAGGGTTTGTTAATGGCTTAGTGACTCTACACACTATCAAAATTAAGGTATTACTAATAAATTAAAGATTTATGAATATAAATCGGCAGATATGCTTATTCAGCTGTTACACCTCACTTAGGAGTGGTTTTTGCTCCTTAAAATAAAGTATGTTTCTCCTCAATGGTTGTAATGGTCTTGTTAATGGAATATTAACTACCTGAATCTTATTAGTGCACTTTTGATGGCAAGGTGTCCATTACTCTTCATACTTCTCAGAGCAGCAAAAGTTTAACTTGTGCAAAAAGTTTATCCAACTTCCTGACCATTATCATGTATTACACTCTTCAGATTGCACCTCACTAAACATAATGAACATTTCTGATGATTACTGGGATGCCATATGGGGCCTGAAAAAAAGCTGATACTACTTCACATGCTCATCACATCCAGCCAGGCTATACCACAAACATCGTTAGCATTTTCTTTCATGACATCCTTTTTCAAGGCTTTATTTTAAAGCAAGTCCCACTTTAACAGATACCAGTTTTTGAATGGCTACTTCCCTCAGTGCTTAGCTCCCCATGAGCACAGCTCATTTTATATGCAGATTGTAAGGAAACAGAATCCTTTTTATACCCCTTTCTCCCATATAATTCTCATCCCCATTAAAAGAAGATTAACAATTTGCAGCTCTTCTAAGACATAAACTACTTATATGTATGTGGCGCTATTTACTGCTACAATTGTTTCGTGAAACTATCCCTAGTGATTAGAACTTTAATTCTATTTGGTGCTTGTCACTTTTTTTTTTTAAATTGCAAGTATGTATTTGCGTAACCCTGTCTGCCTTCCTAAATGATCTCATTGCTCAGCTTTCCTCCATGCTGTGAAAGATCTCAGAACTAGCTATCATGATTCCCTTTCTCTCACCATTTACTTGTTAATATACATGATGTATTCAGATACTACAGTGAGAAGTGCCACTGAAATACCTATAAGCACATTTAAAATAAAATCCTGCTTCAACTGTCTTGGTGTGAGTACCCTGCTTGGCTGCACTGCTGAACCCTAACCATTCAGACAACTTGTAAAGTGGCAAAAACCCTGCTAATGTAGACACAGAATGTGCTGGGGGTGTACCAGGCCCTTTGACGCCCCCTGCTGGAGGCTTCGCAGTCCTACCCGCCCCAGAAAAGGAGCAATGAAAGCGGGTCCTCCAGGCCTCCCTAGAAAGGCTTCAGGAAATAAGCCAATCAGAGCACAACAGGCTCAGATAAAAGGAGCTGAAGGGGCAGACCAGGTCAGTGGCTGGCTAGGATCAGAAGGGAGAGGAAGGACTAGAAGGTGGATCCCAGCCACCGATGTTTATCTATGCCAAAGTTCGTAGGCCTCATGCTAACTGCTGAAGCCAGTGTCTTACAGGATACAAGCCTGTAGGTTCCTTGCATTACTGCTGAATATAATAAAGCATAATATAATGCAAAGCAGTGAATATAATACTGGGCTACAAAATACTATTGCACAAGCTCATTGTCTTGTCTTTGTCCATATTGTGTTCTCCTGCTCACCCTCTTGCTTTAGCGTTATTTAATGTCCCATATATGAGCAGGGAGTATATGAGCCCAACAGAAAGAGTTAGTGAATGGAGGGGAAAAAATCACATGAAACAATGATTAAATCATACCTCAGAGTAACTTCCTAAAGGAATCTCTGGTTTTCTTAAGGAGTATTGCTATTTTCTATCATAATCCTCACATACCTACACTAAAGTTGTGCAATTACACACTAAAAATGATATTTATGTGAAGTACCAGTATTAGACTAACTGGTTATTAGTAAGGTGCACGAATAAGTATTACAACTATGTAAATCTTGCAAGAAAAAGCACCTAATAGTAAGGGAAGGCAATCCTCCAAGGAATTTTGCTTTGTGAAGAATTTATTGGCTGGACACTCAGAATGTTTGCAAGTAGATGAATAGTGAAAATAAAGTAATGGGCATTTGGATTAGAAACCATTCCTCTTTCACACATGACCCCATCTCAGTTAAAACGGTCACTGTGCTTGCAGAGTCAGTGTCAGCAATGCAATGTCAGCAGATTAAAAGTGAAGAATGTCCTTGGAATCAGACAAGGGTAAAATACTGAATGTTAAAAAACAGCCAAAATTATTTGTAAAAATGACAAAACACAGGAAATTTGGCCACATTGTTATCACTGTTTGTATTAATCTGAACATTTTTCCGCTCTCAGGCTGTGTAGAGCAGTGGTCTCCAAAGTGGGGTGCATGCACCCCAGGGGGTGCGCAAAAGGATCCTTCGGTGTGCGCGGCAGGAGGAGTGTCGCCAGAGCAGCGCCGCTTCGGCAGTTCGGGAGGCTTATTTATTTATTTATTTTTGCTTCGGCAGTTTGGGCGGGAGTCCAAGCGTTTGTTTTTTTTGCTCGGGGCAGCTCAAAAATTTTTTACTGATAGGGGTACGCGATCAAAAAAGTTTGGAGATCACTGGTGTAGAGTTTTAGCTATGTTTCCATTTAATACACATTTATGGGAAGAAAATAAATACTTGACTGTGTCTAACTTTACATTATCCTCCAAAAATCTTAGCAACATCTCTTCTACAGTATCATAACATGCAGCCTTTAATTGCTTATACAACCAGCTGAGGGTGGGTCAAAGTCAAGCATTTGCCTTAGCCATAGACAGAATAAAAGTAAATAGCAATTATTGTAATTTGTTAAGATAGAATTACAAGAACCCATACAGTAAGTAATTATATACCAAGGCTTTGATGAAAAATACTACAAAGGAGAAATTCTAACACAATATGACTTCCAGATTTACAGCCCTTTGGGCTGGATCAAGGTGTTCTGAAGTACTTAGAAACTCTGCAAATAAAACTTTCCTCCAAAGATAGGGTTTGAGTTAGAGGTTATGTTTGAGTTTAGGGTTGTGGATATGGTGGTTTTCATCTTAAATAGGGTATATTGACTTAGATTAACACTTAAATGCCAAATATGCAACTGAATTTAGTGCTTTTGAAAAAGAGAGGCTTAATAGAAATGGTTTGAGTCAGGTACAACATGGGCAGATTCTCTGTAAACTTCTTCCACATTTCTTTTGCAGCGCAATCCCACGCCTGACATGCAGCCCTCTCTATTTTATTCCTTGGCCCCATACATCTCTGCTGAGACACATCAGTCATAATCAGCTACTACTCCAGACTGAAGCCTGTCTTAAGGAGACTGCTATTTGCGCAAAACTGCATGCTGATTTGCACAAGTAAAGACTAGGAGAACAGCACTCATTTGTACTTGTGACCAGAATATAAATGCAAGTCTTAAAAGGTGAAAAACTGATGCATTAATCCATGTTGCTGTTTACTGTAACTCTCTTAATGTGCTAAAATTTATTGAATTTGAGGGGTGCAAAGGAAGGAGAGAAACTTTTTAGGGTAGTGCAAAAAATTATAACTAAAATGGACAGAATGCCAATTAGCAAAGGAAAAATTAGGTTGAATATCTGGAAGAAGTACTATCAGTTGAGCTCATGCAAACTGGATTGGCTGAAGCACTAGACAATATAGTATAGGGAAGAATCCTGCACTGTCCAGGAGAGCATGGATTAAATGTAATTTTACTAGTCTTTCCAGGTGCAATTTCTATAGTTCTAGGAATGCGAACTGCCTTATTCTTAATAACATATCAGATCTATATAGGAAATAGATCTGCCCAATGTAGCCCTGGAAAGCCTCAGGAAAGTGCTGACAGGATACTTACACCAGGCCTATTCCAGGAGCAATAGTGACCTTAATTAGGCTGTGGTCAGCTGGTTACAGAAGAGTTTTCTGAAATTCTGCACAGCTTCTTCCCATGTATTTCTACAGATACATTCATTTTAAATAAAGTGACAAGTCTAAAGCCCATAGGACCCTCTTGAAGATAATTCATCCAAGTGAAATAGATGGTGAGCTGGGTATTTAAGAGCCAGCAAACTCTACTTATTCCACTGGCCAGTGGATAAATGTCAGCACTTAAAATCCACACACGCCTCTAGCAAAAAACAAGCATACACACACCTTCATAAGCATTAAATGCCCACTGACTACATTCCTGGCAAAAGTTAACTGGAGATTAAAATGATACACACTGATTGTTACAGTAAAATCTAGGTGAAACCATTAGTTGCTCATAGTTAGACCCAAGCAATTCAGATAGCAGTAGACTTATGTTGTAATAATTGGGCTTTACAAATTTACCCTAACTGTGAGCTGTGCTGTGAAATCTGAGTGAAAGTTTGTAAAATGTTACTGTGATGGGTTCCCCCGGGTTGCCACCTGGAACTGGGGTACCACTGAGCCCTCTGACCCACCAGCCTGGGCTCCCTCTCACACTGTGCTGCTGTGACAAGTTGCAAAGCTCTCCTTGCTTGCACTTTCACCAGAATTCACACAGATAGTGACACACACAGTTGCAGTTACTTGCAGGCTCTCTAACCACCAGCCTCCCAGCTTAGGACCCCAGAGCAGTATCGTCCTGCCCTGGTCAAATCTGGCCAGTATATGGGTTCAATACCCAGTCCGCCTCTCCCTCAATGTGAAGAGGACCATGCACACTTGTAGTAACTGTGATTAGATGTTTGGTTGCGTGTGTGTGTTCTCCCTGTGTGCTGCCCCAGCTCTGCGCAGACAGCCGTCACAGCAGACTTTGAGCAAACTGCCCAATGACCACAAGATCTGTTAAGATACGAAGGCACCAGGCCAGGTTTATTGTCGACAAAGCATGGTAATAACCCCTGGCAGACGCTACAAGGATACTAAGACATATGCCTGTGACAATGGACGCAGCTCAATGAATGGCGGGACTTTCCATTCCCCCTGTGGCTGGACCAAGATACTGCCTTTAAGATACATTTTTATACCCTGATACAAACAAGTTAGTACTGCCTCTGACATAGTTAGTTACTGCCCCCTGACATGGCTAGTTATTACCCATTACCTTGTACATGTTGGTTCGATTAAAACATCTCTATTACGTACTGACATCCTGACCTTAACTTTTAGGAGGGGTCAGTGTGTTTATTATTTTTGAGGAATGTTTTTATACCATCCTTGATATCGGAATGTTCTGGTACCACCTGATATTGGGATGTGTTTGCGTGAGTATTTTGTGCTTAGCACTTCTTAGGAATGTGTATTTCTGCAATATTAGCCCTGTTCTTGCCAGATTCTGTGAGCAGGTCCTGCCTCATACCAGGCCTCTGATACAAGGGCTTATGTCCTAAATTCCCTGTAAGCCGCGTGGCTGTGCAGCAGCCTATTTAGCGCCGTGAAGGTGCTCAGGGAACCCGCCTAGGGACCAGCCGCAGCTGGGGGAGGGGCGCTCCTCCCCTGGCCCCAACCTAGCCCAGCCCCCAACCTGCCACGACTGGGGCGGCCCCCCAGCCCCAACTAGGCCGCAGCCCGGACCTGCCGCAGCCGGTACCGTGGCCCGGCCCCGAACCCAGGCAGCTGGGCCCAGCCCTGAACTCAGGCGGTCCGGCCCAAACTCAGCCGCAGCCAGGGCAGCACGGCCCAGCCCTGTTGTGGTGCGCTCCTCCCCAGCCTGGACCTGTTGCGGGGCACCCCTCACCCTATCCTGAGGTCCCAGCCTCAGAGCTGCTGAGGTGGGGAGAGGCGTCTCTCCCGCCCAGCCCAGGTGCTGCTGTGGGGAGAGAGAGCTAGGGGGAGTCCTCTCTCCCCACCATAGCCTCAGAGCACCCTGCTGCACCGCAAACCCCGCATCCCCGGCCCCACCCTAGAGCCCGCACCCCCAGCCAGAATCCTCACACCCCTGCACCCCAACCTTCTCTCCCAGCCCTGAGCCCCCTCCCACACTCCAAACCCCTCAGCCTCACCCCCACCACATGAATTTTGTTATGTACACCGATATGAAGGTGATGTGTCACACATCACCTCCATATTGGTGCACATAACAAAATTCATTCCGCACAAGGATGGGAAAAATTAGAGGTAACACTGCTTATGTCTTATGCTCTCTTCCTGCTATAGTAACCAAGCTGAGATTTCCCCCAGACTCCTTAGTCAAATGCACACTTGCTTGGGATTAAAACATAAAATAAGTTTATTTACTACTAAAAGATAGATTTTAAGTGATTAAAAGTGATAGCAAACAGATCAAAGCAAATTACCTAGTAAATAAACAAAAATGCAAACTGAGCTTAACATACTACATAGGTAGGATATGAATTAGGAAATTCTCACCCTGAGTGATAAACAGGATGGCAGATTCTTAAGGCACAAGCTGCCTTTGCTTTGCAGCTTGGGTTTCCCAGGTTTTCATACACAGGCTAGAAATCTCTTTAGCCAGGACCATCACTTCTCACAGTTCAGTCTTTGTTCCTCCAGTGTTTCCAGGTGTGTTGTTGTAGGGAGAGTGAGGTCCCATCATGATGTCATTTTCCCTTTTTAAATCTTCTTTCCACTTGCTGGAAAGCTCTTTCGCTGTGACCTGTGTCAAACAGTTCTCATTGTGTAGTGCTATCTATGAGAGGTTTCTATTGTACACAATTCCTGGGGTAATCCTTGTGTTTGTGTGTATTTCCTCAATAAGCCATTAACATTGTTTGGCCTTTTTACTGTTGTACCTGAAAGGCTGCTTGTGGGTGTTTTCAACCTCACAACATGTTTCAGTACACATACATAGCCAAACTTCAGAACTTCACATACGACAATAGCACATACAATCCAGCGAGATATTAATGTCTAGCAGATCAAGACTTTTAGAATGATACCTCAAAAGGCATACTTTGTGCAAAACATATCCTAATTATATAACAGTGATGAATAAGGGGGTGCCAGCGTGTCGCAGTTACAATAACCTACAATAACAAATGCTGATGGAAAAAAGACCAGTAAGAAGCCAATGTGGCTCTTTCCTTTGCATCAGGATAATTTACAGTTATGCTTTTAATATTGTCTCCTTGAGAAACTGCCAGCGCTCCTGCACTCACGAACTGTTAAAGATATTAACAAAATCCTGTAACTATTTAACATGAAACAGTCTTCAATAAGGTTTGGGTTTTGGTATACAAAGACCTTAGCCTGCTTAGTACCATGGCAAACATGCCATTAAACATTTTAAAACTCTTTTTAATAAAGTTACTGAAAAAGAAGGAAAAACAGTTAAAGCATTTGAAATGTGAAGTATTAAGTTGACTTATATTTTCACAACATTCCTCATTTTTGGTAGAAAGTTTTTAGAAGGTATTAAAGAGATTAATAACTATCCTTTTGGGGATAAGAAAAGAAAGTGACTGCAAATCCAGAAGTCCCCTAAGAGCGCTGGTGCTTCCCAGTCAACTCTACAGAGCAGCTCTTTGGAATCACACAGTAGCACACATGGAAGTACTGCCCTCTCTAAATGGAAAGAAGTCTCATTGCTAGGTCCACAGCAACATCATCAGCGTAAGAGGCCGTTTCCCCTCCAAACATTAAGAATGATTAAATTTGACAGACAACGCCATGCTAGATGCTACTGCTCCTATGGTTTAAAAATCAAATTAAAACCACCGTGACCACCAAATTACGGATTTTATCCAGAGCTTTTGAGAGTTTCCCCTCTACCCTTGCTGTGTTGCTGAACATGTGAATGAATGCAGCTCAGGAGATGTCAGAGGGAAAGGCCCATTTAAATAGGGCCCTCATTCCTGCTAGGGAAGTCAGCTCCCACCTTTGCTTTGCTATTATTTTTACAGTCAAATTGTAAATTTGTAAATTAAAGTAGGTGACTGAATTTATTGTAAAGTCCCTCATACAAATATTAATTTAACAGAAGCTCATGCATAGGACATGTGCGAGTAGTGGGAGGTAGAAGCAGCATGGTTTTCTCCAGTGCACTTCCTAGGTTATAATTCTGAATGGTGTGGAGGTAGGGAGGTGACACTGATAATTGCTAGTGAGCACTGGATATCAGATGCCAGCATTAAGGGGAAAAGCAAATGTAAAATCTGATTCAGGGTCCTAGGGAGCTAGTTGTTTTAATTTTGCATTCTTATATATTTGCTAAGGTTGAGGCCAAAGCCCATGATCCCTGGAGAATCAGTTTTCTCTTGACTTCATTTTCCTTTTTAGTGAACACTATTATGCAAGCCAATACATACAGTACATTCACTGTGCAGAAAATAGACAACATAGACTGGATTACTAGATTAATAATCTTTATATCTCAACACAAACCGTCCTGGAAGCCAATAGAATTCAATATGCACACAGCAGCCATAGTTTCTGAAATTAAAAAAACATCTTTCTGCTGGGTAGCACTATTCAGATCTTTCTCCTCTAATATATGCAAGCGTCTGCTGAATAGCTAGGTGTTATTATTCATTACGATTTTCTATTACACTGTGATAAATGACGCCCCCAGAGCTTGTGCTGCCCCCAAGAATTCTTATTACTGTTCACTTAAGTAGGAGTTGATTTAGCTTAAATAGATTGTTTCATATAGCAAAGACACAGGGCTGCCACTGCTATTGTTTCCAACTTCAGTATAACTAGTGTTTAATTGAATTATAACTACTCTGCATACCTATTAGGGTGTATACAGTATAAGTATCTTGTAATAAATGACAGTGCTGACTAATTCCACATAAGTGGCAAACCTACTAATCCTTTTATTCTATTTTGATAGGCTCTTTTACAAGAGATACCAATTAAAAATAATCATCACTCTTTAGAAACAAAATTGAGGAAGATATACTGCAAACCATGTTCCGACCACCAATGTATCCTAAACCCTACATGGTAAAAGGTATCTTCTAGTATAGTGTAACTGCTGCATAGGACATTAGAGGTATCAATCCAAAATACACAGCTAAAAGGTCTTGCTGCATAGGAAAGTTATTTTAAAAGACTTAAATCCTCTTAGGCCTTGTGGCCTAGTTACTGAAGACAGTCTTTTCTACCCTGTTAAAAGTATTTAAAGTAGTTTAAGGATAAATATAGTGACCTGCAGAGTAGTTTCTACACTCAGTATTGTACGTTAAATGGTCCCTATAGATTATGGCAATATGAAGCTGACCTGAAGAATAGTGTGGGACAGAAAGTAACTGTAAAGGGCCAAACTCAATCAGTTGGACCTGTCTACACCAAATCTGGTTTTGACCCATACAACTCAGCTACAACTGAAATTGTGTATCTGACCTGTGGATAGTGAATTTATTATCTGCAACATTCCCAGAGATTGCATTAGAAATTACTTCACGACAGTTTCAGTTCGAAGTGGACAGCGTTCACACTGCCTGCTGCATTTGCAGAGCTTGGCCTCTAAGAGAAAGCTAACCTTTTATTTATGTTTTTTAAACATATCACAAACAATTTATCAATGGGATCCTGAACTGCAGCTAGATTAAAAGGAAAAGTAAATTGCTAAAATACAAACAAACAAAAAAGGGACAGTTAAATCTATTCAGAAAGAACATTTTGATGCCACTGAAACCTCACCTGAGAGAAGCTCAACCCCGCAGCATCTTTGAGTTACCCTGAATGTTCCACCCAACTAACACCCCCACGTGCTTCTCCAAGACATAAAGAAAGTCCAAACAGCTGATCAGCTGCAACTTGCACAAAATCTCAAGAGTCAGCTTACAGAATGAATAACATAGGGGGGATGCCCAAACTGTGTGGCAGTTACAGCTGTGTTGGCAACTTGCCAGGAGTCAAAAGGCTGCAGTTATCATTGAAAAAATATGGATATTTATATGTACCAAAAATATATAGATCATCACAGATGAAGAAATTGCTTATTGCTTGAGCGCACCAGCAATGCTAACTCTAGTTGATCCTCACCATGCAGCCATGTGCCAGATTTTACAACTCCAGGAGCTGCATTGAACCCCTAGGTTGTACTCTGGGCACCTCTGAGACAACAGGAAATGCAGCTAACTATCAAGAACAAACAGGACTGATTAGTTATTGTTCAATATCTTCATTAACGATCTGGAGGATGGCGTGGACTGCACCCTCAGCAAGTTTGCAGATGACACTAAACTGGGAGGAGTGGTAGATACGCTGGAGGGTAGGGATGGGATACAGAGGGACCTAGACAAATTAGAGGATTGGGCCAAAAGAAATCTGATGAGGTTCATTCAACAAGGACAAGCGCAGAGTCCTGCACTTAGGACGGAAGAATCTCATGCACTGCTACAGACTAGGGACCGAATGGCTAGGCAGCAGTTCTGCAGAAAAGGACCTAGAGGTTACAGTGGACGAGAAGCTGGATATAAGTCAACACTGTGCCCTTGTTGTCAAGAAGGCTAACAGCATTTTGGGCTGTATAAGTAGGAGCATTGCCAGCAGATCGAGGGACATGATCATTCCCCTCTATTCGGCATTGGTGAGGCCTCATCTGGAGTACTGTGTCCAGTTTTGGGCCCCACACTACAAGAAGGATGTGAAAAATTGGAAAGAGTCCAGCGGAGGGCAACAAAAATGATTAGGGGTCTGGAGGACATGATTTATGAGGAGAGGCTGAGGGAACTGGGATTATTTAGTCTGCAGAAGAGAAGAATGAGGGGGGATTTGATAGCTGCTTTCAAGTATCTGAAAGGGGGTTCCAAAGGGGATAGATCTAGACTGTTCTCAGTGGTACGAGATGACAGAAGAAGGAGTAATGGTCTCAAGTTGCAGTGGAGGAGGTTTAGGTTGGATATTAGGAAAAACTTTTTCACTAGGAGGGTGGTGAAGCACTAGAATGGGTTACCTAGGGAGGTGGTGGAATCTCCTTCCTTAGAGGTTTTTAAGGTCAGGCTTCACAAAGCTCTGGCTGTGATGATTTAGTTGGGGATTGGTCCTGCTTTGAGGAGGGGGATGGACTAGATGACCTCTTGAGGTCCCTTCCAACCCTGATATTCTATGATTCTATGAAAACAAGGTAAAAATAAGCATCTGGAATTTTTGCCTAAAATGATGGCAGAATCTAACAGAGTGCATGTATATCAAACAGAATTAATAAAGAACCAGACTGCAGAGGAGAGAAATGATTTGATCAGCTTTTGGGAGAAGCAGATCCCTGGTATTTGGGGGACTGGCATGATTGATGAATCTACTGGAGTTTGGTTTTTTTCTCCAGATCCCAGGAAATTGTATACAAGATGATTTTTGGTAACATTATAATTTCTTTTAAAATTGAATCCATATGATGAGTGCTTATGGAAGCAAGAAGAGCAAAAGATTGAACATATAAGAAGAGAAAAATATTACTTCTTTCTACGGCTGTCAATTAATCGCAGTTAACTCACGCGATTAACTCAAAAAATTAATTGTGATTAATCGTAGTTTTAATCACACTGTTAAACAATAGAATACCAACTGAAATGTATAAAATATTTTGGATGGTTTTCTACATTTTCATATATATTGTATTCTATGTTGTAATTGAAATCAAAGTGCATATTATTTTTATTACAAATATTTGCACTGTAAAAATGATAGAAGAAATAGTATTTCAATTCACCTCATACAAGTACTCATACAATCTCTATCATGAAAGTGCAATTTATAAATGTAGATTTTTTTTGTTATATAACTGCACTCAAAAACAAAACAATGTAAAGCTTTAGAACCTACTAGTCCACACAGTCCTACTTCTTGTTCAGCCAATCGCTAAGACAAACAAGTTTGTTTACCTTTACAGGAGATAATGCTGCCCTCTTTTTATTTACAATGTCACTAGAAAGTGAGAACAGGCATTTGCATGGGATTTTTGTAGCTGGCATTGCAAGGTATTTAGCGTGCTAGATATGCTAAACATCGTATGGCCCTTCATGCTTCGGCTACCATTCCAGAGGACATGCTTCCATGCTGATGATGCTCGTTAAAAAAATAATGCATTAATTAAATTTGCCACTGAACTTCTTGGGGGAGAATTGTATGTCATGTCCCCTGCTCTGTTTTACCTGCATATTCTGCCATATATTTCATGTTATAGCAATCTCAGATGATGACCCAGCACATGTTGTTCCTTTTAAGAACACTTTCACTGCAGATTTGACAAAATGCAAGAAGGTACCAATGTGAAATTTCTAAAGACAGCTACAGCACTTGACCCAAGTTTTAAGAATCTGACGTGCATTCCAAAAATCTGAGAGGGATGAGGTGCGGTGCATGCTTTCAGAAGTCTTAAAAGAGCAACACTCCAATGCAGAAACTACAGAACCTGAACCACTAAAAAAGAAAATCAGCCTTTTGCTGGTGGATCTGACTCAGATAATGAAAATGAACATGTGTCGGTACACACTGCTTTGGATTATTATCGAGCAGAACCCATCATCAGCATGGACACGTCCCTTGGAATGCTGGTTGAAGCATGAAGGGACATATGAACCTTTAGCACATCTGGAACGTAAATATCTTGTGACACTGGCTACAATAGTGCCATGAGAACGCCTGTTCTCACTTTCAGGTGGCATTGAAAACAAGAAGCGGGAAGCATTATCTCCTGCAAACGTAAACAAACTTTTTTGTCTGAGTGATTGGCTGAACAAGAAGTAGGACTGAGTGGGGTTGCAGGCTCTAAAATTTTACATTGTTTTATTTTTGAATGCAGTTTTTTTGGTAACAATTCTACATTTATAAGTTCAACTTTCATGATAAAGAGATTGCATGACACTACTTGTATTAGGTGAATTGAAAAATACTATTTCTTTTGTTTTTTTTACAGTGCAAATACTTGTAATCAAAAAAATATAAAGTGAGTATTGTATACTTTGTATTCTGTGTTGTAACTGAAATAAATATATCTGAAAATGTAGAAAACATCAAAAAATATTAAAATAAATGGTATTCTATTATTAACAATGCAATTAATCACGATTAATTTTTAAGCGCTTGACAGCCCTACTTTTTTCCTGACTTGAGACCTAGTACTGAAAGTGGGATCTTGTCTTGCTCAAAAATGCTGTTCTTGATTAAGAAATAAATACCAACATATTATAACTTGGAAAGTTTAGGATAAGACATTGGCAAAATATAGGTTTCCTGTGAGTCAGACATATTTGGTCCATAAAATTAAAATGCAAATCTCAGAAAGATCAAACATGCTGTTCTATATCAGAATCAGAGGCAGTTATCTAATTTCTGGAGAAGTTCCTGCTGAAGAAAGCCTTTATCAAACAATATATTTTAAGTTTCAATCTGACTATAGTCAGGCTTGGACTCAGTCTTTTCTTCATTGGCAATAAAGGTCCTATAGTTCAGGTATTGCTGCCAAATATAGTCAGTCCTATATGATTGAGACTCTTATTTTCGGACTCTCCATCTATATTGTTCTTTTCCCTTTTTGTGTCCATTTGCTTTGCCTTCTGTGACAGAAAATATGTTCTCTATATATTTTTTCTAATTATTACCAGCTTTATTCTTGGAATATTGAATACAGATTTTTTTTTTACTGCTGAAGAAAGGAAACATGACCGAATTTCATTCTACGGCCAGCAGCAATCACTTTAATGATAATCACAGACTTCAAGAGGACTTGACCGCACTTTGCAATTGTCCTTGATTCCAGTGACATCAATAATGTTATGCCATTTTCTTCTGCCCTTCTTTACCTAACCTCATTAAAGCTACAGTTTAATCGTGGGAATGAATTCAAACACTAAAATAGCAGTTGAACATTCCTTCTCTTAAATAAGGGAATAAATGTATAGCTTTTCTTCATGGTCCAGATTTCATTGACCTGGAATCCTACTTTTGATGTCTCCGACTCAAGAAATATTTCCAACACACCTCTGAACAGCACACTAATCCACAGAAACCTTCCTACCAACACTACAAAAAGAAGGATTCTGCGTGGACTCCTCCTGAAGGTCGAAACAACAGACTGGACTTATACATAGAGTGCTTCCACCGACATGCACGGGCTGAAATTGTGGAAAAGTAGCATCACTTGCCCCATAACCTCAGCTGTGCAGAACACAACGCCATCCACAGCCTCAGGAACAACTCTGACATCATAATCAAAAAGGCTGACAAAGGAGGTGCTATCGTCATCATGAATAGGTCAGAATATGAACGAGAGGCTGCTAGGCAGCTCTCTAACACCACATTCTACAGGCCATTACCCTCTGATCCCACTGACGGTTACCAAAAGAAACTACACCATTTGCTCAAGAAACTCCCTGAAAAAGCACAGGAACAAATCTGCACAGACACACCCCTAGAAGCCCGTCCAGGGGTATTCTATCTGCTACCCAAGATCCATAAACCTGGAAATCCTGGACACCCCATCATCTCAGGCATTGGCACCCTGACAGCAGGATTGTCTGGCTATGTAGACTCTCTCCTCAGGCCCTACGCTACCAGCACTCCCAGCTATCTTCGAGACACCACTGATTTCCTGAGGAAACTACAATCCATTGGTGATCTTCCAGAAAACACCATCATGGCCACTATGGATGTAGAAGCCCTCTACACCAACATTCCACACAAAGATGGACTACAAGCTATCAGGAACAGTATCCCCGATAATGTCACAGCAAACTTGGTGGCTGAACTTTGTGACTTTGTCCTCACCCACAACTATTTCACATTTGGGACAATGTATCCCTTCAAGTCAGCGGCAGTGCTATGGGTACCCGCATGGGCCCACAGTATGCCAACATTTTTATGGCTGACTTAGAACAACGCTTTCTTAGCTCTCGTCCCCTAATGCCTCTACTCTACTTGTGCTACATTGATGACATCTTCATCATCTGGACCCATGGAAAAGAAGCCCTTGAGGAATTCCACCATGATTTCAACAATTTCCATCCCACCATCAACCTCAGCCTGGACCAGTCCACACAAGAGATCCACTTCCTAGACACTACAGTGCTAATAAGCGGTGGTCACATAAACACCACCCTATACCGGAAACCTACTGACCGCTATACTTACCTACATGCCTCCAGCTTTCATCCAGACCACATCACATGATCCATTGTCTACAGCCAAGCTCTAAGATACAACCGCATTTGCTCCAATCAGACAGAGACAAACACCTACAAGAGCTCTATCAAGCGTTCTTAAAACTACAATACCCACCTGCTGAAGTGAAGAAACAGATTGACAGAGCCAGAAGAATACCCAGAAGTCACCTACTCCAGGACAGGCCCAACAAAGAAAGTAACAGAACGCCACTAGCTGTCACCTTCATCCCCCAACTAAAACCTCTCCAGCGCATCATCAAGGATCTACAACCTATCCTGAAGGACAATCCCTCACTCTCACAGAGCTTGGGAGACAGGCCAGTCCTCGCTTACAGACAGCCCCCCAACCTGAAGCAAATACTCACCAGCAACCACACACCACACAACAAAAACACTAACCCAGGAACCTATCCTTGCAACAAAGCCCGTTGCCAACTCTGTCCATATATCTATTCAAGGGACACCATCATAGGACCTAATCACATCAGCCACACCATCAGAGGCTCGTTCACCTGCACATCTGCCAATGTGATATATGCCATCATGTGCCAGCAATGCCCCTCTGCCATGTACATTGGCCAAACCGGACAGTCTCTACACAAAAGAATAAAAGGACACAAATCAGATGTCAAGAATTATAACATTCAAAAACCAGTTGGAGAACACTTCAACCTCCCTGGTCACTCAATTACAGACCTAAAAGTCACAATTCTCCAACAAAAAAACTTCAAAAACAGACTCCAACGAGAAACTGCAGAATTGGAATTAATTTGCAAACTGGACACCATTAAATTAGGCTTGAATAAAGACTGGGAGTGGATGGGTCATTACACAAAGTAAAAACTATTTCCCCATGCTAATTTTTCCCCTACTGTTACTCACACCTTCTTGTCAACTGTTGGAAATGGGCCATCCTGATTATCACTACAAAAGTTTTTTTCCTCCTGCTGATAACAGCCCACCTTAATGGATTAGTCTCATTATAGTTGGTATGGCAACACCCATTTTTTCATGTTCTCTGTGTATATATATATCTTCCTACTGTATTTTCCACTTCATGCATCCAAGCTTTTGTTTTGGCCCACGAAAGCTTATGCTCAAATAAATTTGTTAGTCTCTAAGGTGCCACAAGTTCTCCTCATTCTTTTAACAAAACATCAGAGTCCTTAGATATAGACAGTTCTGAAATTCAGAGTTTAGAAAGGAAGTATCTTGGGTTTTGGATGATCTGAAAAACACCACCACTGGTGTCAATATCATCCTGTAGATATTGTTATGCCACAACATTTTCCTTTGGCAACATGGTGGCTTGGTACAGCTTGTTTCACTGTCACCTGGGCTATCCAGATTTAGGTGGGATGTAAGGCTGCTCACTCAGTAATTGGTGCTATTTGAGTAGGTTAGTAATTACACATATTTAGGCTCTGAGGAGCATCAGCTGCATTGCTCTTTTCCAGTGCCCTCTTCCAGTCAGACCTATAGACGTGTATTACTGAATCCAATATGCTTTGCAATACCATCTGATGGCAACTGTAGTTATTCTGTTAAGCAGGGGTGGGTTAAGAGGGGGACTGACTATAGAGAGGGCCAGAGTCATGACGTCTCTCTTCAGCACTGTACCCACCTATCAGCATTAACTTATATACTATTCCTCTATAATGAGGGACACTCCCCCTCAGGGAAGAGGATGGACCAGCAAGGAACCCATGGCAGCATAGTTGGCAAATAGGAAGCAAGTTAGAAGCACCGGGGATCTGCAGAGCCCTAAGATATGTAAAGTTGTTGGGCGAGCCATGCATTAAGGGATTGAACTCCCTGTCAAACATCTCCTCTACAGATGGGGATAGTCTGCTACTATTTAGAAAGCTCATACAGTGTTATATTTGCATTGGTCTCATCAGTCAGAAGAAACCAAGACAAGGATGGAATCATGAAACAGCCTACAAGGTTACGTAGCCGATCTGCGACTGCTAATAGCAAATATTCCCAATGGCCAGTGTTGGGACACTAGATGGGGGAGGGTTCTGAGTTACTACAGAGAATTCTTTCCCAGCTGTATGACTGATGGGTCTTGCCCACATGCTCAGGGCCCAAACTACCTCCATATTTGGGGTTGGGAAGGACTTTTTCCCCAAGTCAGATTGGCAAAGATCCTGGGGGTTTTTTTTGCCTTCCTCTGCAACATGGGTCACTTGCAGGTTTAAACTGGTGTAACTGGTGGATTCTCTGTAACTTGAAGTCTTTAAATCATGATTTGAGGACTTCAGTAACTCAGCCAGAGGTTAGGGGTCTATTAGAGGAGTGGGAGGGTGAGGTTCTGTGGCCTGCAATGTGCAGGAATCAGACTAGATGATCACGATGGTCCCGTCTGGCCTTAAAGTCTATGAGTAAGGGCACTATACAGTGGCTAATATAGATTATCCTTGTGTAAACACAGTAGAAAACCAGAGTAGAGAAACAGAATACTAGGGGAGAAATGAAAGGCCAAGCTTACACTCTATCTTTCTACAGGACTGTGCAGGATTCTCAGTCAGGAAGCATGGGGACAAGCTCAGGAGCTGGATGGGAGCAGGGAGGGGGGAGGAGATCACCTTAAAACTTTAAACCATCTGTCACAAAAATCAAAGGGCTTGTGCCAGATTTCATTAGATGTGGCCAGGACACTAGCCTAGGTTCAAAATTTGGAATTCAGAATCCAATTTCATCAGGTTCTCTTACCTGCTAACTAAAATAACCTAATGGAGCATCACACAGCTGAGAAGACCACATTTGAAATCAGGTTCTAGGCTGAGTTATTATAGCCAGAGGGAGCCATTTATCAGCTTTGACATGCGAGTAGGCAAACAGCTTTATTGCTTAGTGAGATTAAGCCAGACTGTAGTAATTTGTAACAAAGATAAGAAAATTGCAATGGTCTCTCAGAAATAAATCTGAATGCCAGAGTGGACAAAGGGGACTTAAGAAACCAACTATTTCAGAAGCAATCAAATTTATAATATACACTGAGCACTTTGAAAAGCTGACTTCTGTTTCCCATCAGAAGTGTTACTGAAGAACCTGTAGATAATATATCAATTAGCCAGAGCTCCTTACAGGCTTCAAATTACATTTTATCTAGAGATTTTAAGTGACAAGGTTGTTATAACTGAAAATCATATTGAGACCTGTAGTCTGCAAAATGCACTATTACCTCCCTAATAACTACAGGGCACATCTCACTAATAAAATGAAGAAGACTACACTGGTGCTAAATCAGAGGCCTCTGTTTCACCTTAGTAAAATCTCCTTTATTTAACCCACACTTCCAGCTGCCATGCACAGAGGTGGGCAGTCAGACTGGGAGCACACACAAGGGTAATTTTGTTAAAATCCATTTCAGCACAACAGAAACTATAACCTTTCAATATTCTCTGGGTAATTTATTTAAGAGAGATTTATGTAGCTCACTTTCGAAAACATACCAGCCTGACTCACAGGTGTTTTATGGAACAAATGGAAACACAAAACATCAATGAAAAGTGGAGAAAATGTAGAAAAACAAAAGGAAAGGGAGAGAGAAAAGAAGTATAGAAAAAAGCTAGGCCAGTTGCTAAAAGGGAAACTAGCAGTGTCATTTTTGAGTTGTGAATTACAGAATTTGCTACATTATAATCTCTTAGCTCTGCCTTATACAAAAGTTCAGCTAATTTTTGTTTGGGTTGGAGGGTTGGTTTTTTGTTTGTTTGTCTGTTTGTTTTTAATCTACAGGCATTTCTTGCTTTGTCAGTCCAGTTGAATCACTCTCAGCCATTCCCTAATAAATAATGCATTACCACTCACTTTGCAACATAAAGCTTTAGCGTATGATGTTTACAGTTATGATACCTTCACTGTAAAAACACCCAGGAGAGAAAAGATTTCCCTTGTGTAAGTTTTTAGTACTACTAAAGTTTACTGAAACTTCATGTCTTTAAGTAGTCTCTGCTAATCCTGCTGTGAAATTACAGGAACAGCAGACTCTGTGTATCAAACTCCACTTTAAGTCTCACTCAAATGTTGTGTCTTTTGCTCTTACACAACAAATGCAATAGCAAGGAATCACACACACACAGTGGGGGCCAAACTGTGTTTACTAACTATATACAACACGCAAGCCCTAGCTACATATAGACACTGCTGTTCTGGCAATGGTCCGGTTGCTTCTGAAACAGACAGGAGGGCCACAAGAAGGCTCACAAACTACGTAAAGGAATACTACTCAGTTCCCATACATTACCAACTACATAATGTGGTATGTGTACATGGTACTGTACATTAGGCAAAGTGTGCCAAACAATTTATAAACAGGTCTCTATCCTGCTCTGAAATCACAGCAGGTACAGAACAGTACAAACACATAGAATGACAGGGAGATATAACTGAAATTCTTCAAAAAATATTGATGAAAGAGAAGGAGGAAAAGGCATAAAATAAGTGGTAGACTGTTCAAGGTGTGTGGTGTGCTATGAAAGAAGTAACAAATGGATCCACAAGACAAAGGAAGTGGTCAGGAGATAAGTATGGAGAGATAAATGGAATGCGAGAGGTTGGAGGAGAGGGGCAGGTGAAGTGTTAGGGTATGTCTACACTTACAGAGTTTTTGCGCTCTAAGTTTCACTGGTGATAGGGAACTGGTGAAAGTAAAGCACTGGTTTGTGTACTCACTCAATTCCTCAGGCGTCACAGAGTGTTTACACTACCAGCACTTCCATCGCCGACGAGAGCAGCGCTGTAGGGCAGCTATCCCACAGTGCAGCTCTCTCGATAGGTCTTGTGGGAAGGGGGGGGGGAGCGGAAAGCATTCTGGGTCCCTGCTCAGTGCCCCGTGCTGCCCTGCTTCATGTCTCACAAGCACCATTACTTCCTACTTTCTTCCGTGGCATTTTTTTTAAAACCTCCTGCTGTCTGGCTGCTTTCCCCGCCACATCTACAAACAAAGAGAAAGGGAGCTTCAAACTTCCCAGGGCTTACAGGGGGAGCAGAGCAATAGAGATGCTGGCCAGAGTGATCGCTTTTGGAACTGTGGGATATCCTCCGGAGGCCAAAAGGTATTTACAGTTTTTAAACTAAGGGCTGGGGGAAAGCAACAGGTGTGGAAGAGTATCTATAAATGGAGATTCCCTATGTCCTAATAAGGAGGAGAGGATGGAAAATGATAAAATACAGGATCTGATGAGAAACAGTCAAATGAAAAAAAGTTCCATTCAATTACGTCATGCAATAGGGGACAGCCAACAAATGACAAGTTTTTAAAATGCTTATATACCAATGCTAGAAATCTAAATAATAAGATGGGTGAACTAGAGTGCGTAGTATTAAATTAGGATATTGATATAATAGGCATCACAGAAACCTGGTGGAATGAGGATAATCAATGGGACACAGTAATACCAGGGTATAAAATATATCGGAAGGACAGAACAGGTCGTAATGGTGGGGGAGTGGCACTATATGTGAAAGAAAGCATAGAATCAAATGAAGTAAAAATCTTAAATGAACTAAATTGTACTGTAGAATCTCTATGGATAGTAATTCCATGCTTGAAAAACAAGAATATAGCAGTAGGGCTATATTACAGACCACCTGACCAGGATGGTGTTAGTGATTCTGAAATGTTCAGGGAGATTAGAGAGGCTTTTAAAATAAAAAACTCAATAATAATAACGGGGGATTTCAACTATCCACATATTGGCTGGGTACATATAACCTCAGGAAGGGATGCGGAGATAAAGTTTCTTGACACCTTAAATGACTGCTTCTTGGAGCAGCTAGTCCTGGTACCTACAAGAGGAGAGGCAATTCTTGATTTAGTCCTAAGTGGAGCACAGGATCAGATCCAAGAGGTGAATATAGCTGGACCGCTTGATAATAGTGACCATAATATAATTAAATTTAACATCCCTGTGGTGGGGAAAACTCCACAGCGGCCCAACACTGTAGCATTTAATTTCAGAAAGGGGAACTACACAAAAATGAGGAGGTTAGTGAAACAGAAATTAAAAGGTACAGTACCAAAAGTAAAATCCCTGCAAGCTCCGTGGAAACTTTTTAAAGACACCATAATAGAGGCTCAACTTAAATGTATATCCCAATTTAAAAAACATAGTAAGAGAACGAAAAAAGAGCCACCGTGGTTAAACAACAAAAGAAGCAGTGAGAGGCAAAAAGGCATCCTTTAAAAAGTGGAAGATAAATCCTCATGAGGAAAATAGAAAAGAGCATAAACTCTGGCAAATGAAGTGTAAAAATATAATTAGAAAGACCAAAAAAGCATTTGAAGAACAGCTAGCCAAAGACTCCAAAAGTAATGGCAATTTTTTTTTAAATACTTCAGAAGCAGAAAGCCTGCTAAACAACCAGTGGGGCCACTGGACGATCGAGATGCTAAAGGAGCACTCAAAGACAATAAGGCTATTGCGGAGAAACTAAATGAATTCTTTGCATTGGTCTTCATTGTTGAGGATGTGAGGGAGATTCCCAAACCTGAGCCATTCTTGTTGGGTGACAGATCTGAGGAACTGTCCCAAATTGAGATGTCATTAGAGGAGGTTTTGGAACAAATTGATAAACTAAACAGTAACAAGTCTCCAGGACCTGATGGTATTCACCCGAGAGTTCTGAAGGAACTCACATGTGAAATTGCAGGACTACTAACTGTCATCTGTAACCTATCATTTAAATCAGCTTCTGTACCAAATGACTGGAGGATAGCTAATGTGACGCCAATTTTTTAAAAAGGACTCCAGAGGTGACCCTGGCAACTACAGGCCAGTAAGCCTCACTTCAGTACCGGGCAAATTGGTTGAAACTATCGTAAAGAACAAAGACACATAGATTAACATAATTTGTTCGGAAATAGTCAATATGGTTTTTGTAAAGAGAAATCATCCCTCACCAATCAACTAGAATTCTTTGAGGGGGTCAACACGCATGAGGACAAAGGAGATCCAGTGGATATAGTGTATTTAGATTTTCAGAAAGCCTTTGACAAGGTCCCTCACCAAAGGCTCTTAAGCAAAATAAGCAGTCATGGTATAAAAGGGAAGGTTCTCTCATGGATTGGTAACTGGTTAAAAGATAGGAAACAAAGGGTAGGAATAAATGGTTAGTTTTCAGAATGGAGAGAGGTAAATAGTGGTGTCTCCCAGGGATCTGTACTGGGTCCAGTCCTATTTAACATATTCATAAACAATCTGGAAAAAGGGGTAAACAGTGAGGTGGCAAAATTTGCAGATGATACAAAACTACTCAAGATAGTCAAGACCCAGGCAGACTGCGAAGAGTTACAAAGGGATCTCACAAAACTGGGCAACTGGGCAACAAAATGGCAGATGAAATTTGATGTTGATAAATGCAAAGTAATGCACATTGGAAAACATAATCCTAACTAGACATATACAATGATGGGTTCTAAATTAGCTGTTACCACTCAAGAAAGAGATCTTGGACTCATTGTGGATAGTTCTCTGAAATCATCCAGTCAATGTGCAGCGGCAGTCAAAAAAGCGAACAGAATGTTGGGAATCATCAAGAAAGGGATAGATGATAAGACAGAAAATATATTGCCTCTATATAAATCCATGGTAAGCCCACACCTTGAATACTGCGTGCAGATGTGGTCGCCCCATCTCAAAAAAAGATATATTGGAATTGGAAAAGGTTCAGAAAAGGGCAACCAAAATGATTAGGGGAATAGAATGACTTCCGTATGAGGAGAGATTAATAAGACTGGGACTTTTCAGCTTGGAAAAGAGGCGACTAAGGGGGGATATGATAGAGGTCTATAAAATCATGAGTGGTATAGAGAAAGTAAATAAGGAAGTGTTATTTACTCCTTTTCATAATACAAGAACGGGGCCACCAAATGAAATTAATAGGTAGCAGGTTTAAAACAAACACAAGAAAGTATTTTTTCATGCAACGCACTGTCAACCTCTAGAACTCATTGCCAGAGGGTGTTGTGAAGGCCAATACTATAACGGTTCAAAAGGGAGCTAGATAGATTCATGGAAGACAGGTCCATCAATGGCTATTAGCCAGGATGGGCAGGAATGGTGTCCCTAGCCTCTGTTTGCCAGAAGTTGAGATTGGGTGACAGGGCATGTATCACTTGATGATAACCTGTCTGTTCATTCCCTTTGGGGCAGTTGCCATTGGCCACTGTCAGAGGACAGGATAGGATACTGGGCTTGATGGACCTTTGGTCTGACCCAGTATGGCCGTTCTTATGTACATTGCTAGAACGTGTCTTCACTTTCACAGCAGCACAAAAAGAACAGCAGTAAGAGCTGTATGCCTCTCATGAAGGTGGTTTTCTTTTTGCGGTGAAACTTCTGAATTTCACCGCAAAAAGTCATTAACAAGTGTAGACGCTCCCGCGGTTTTAGCGCAAAAAAGGACTTTTTGCACTTTAAATGGTAAGTGTAGACATACCCTGTGTAAAAGCATGCAATGTGACAAGCAATAGGTTGAACTGCATGCAAAAGGAAAACTACCACATCTGCCCAAACTGTTCTTTTTCTAACTTGCCCCTTTGTTTCTCCATGTAAAGTGTTTTGCATTAGATAATCAAAATAGTGTCACAATACTGCTGTTTACAGAGCCCTTTTGTCACTTTAACAGGACTGTGAGTGTCCAAATACTTTTTATCATTTTAAACTTGTTTTTTTTAAAAAGGAATAGAATGGTCACATGCTACATAACAAGGTTTATTCATATTTTATTCACAGTAATATATCTCTTTAAAAGGGCAAGAGCCACTTGGTAGTATTATCATGTTCATTAATGAGCTTGATTTCTTCTTGTAAAAGTTACCCAACTCAATTAGCTAGAAGTTGGCTATGCTCTCTTGATATTCTAGAGTTACCCATCAGAGGCTATAACCAGACTTATTACTTTGTGGACCATATAGAACTATGTCATACTTTTTCTGAAAATTGGGTTCATACCCCATACACTGAGGCAGGAAGATGAGACTATGGAGAGCTCGATAAATGGGCTAATGCTATTGTTCTGTCCTGCCATGCAAGAGACCCAGGTTTGTCTTCTGGTCAGTGGCCTCCAATTCCAGGACTGTGGAGCCAGCATATTCAGGTCACAGGGGTAATGGAAGTGACTCATGTCAAGTGAAACCCTTCAGCTAATTAAACTTGGGGCGGGTGTAGCACTTACTCCACTCTGGACAGAACAATACAAATCATGATATAGGGACTTTTTATTTGAAGCTTTGAAAAAAAATGCTAAAGGCCAGCAGTGGAAAAAATGTGACAAAACAAAAGGTGACATTTGCATTGGGCCCTTTTGTGACATAGCTCATTAGCTACAAAAGCTACATCCTTCAGAAGTCATCCCATTCATTCTGATGGCTGGGCAGTAGTGATTTGTACTGCTTCTGCACCTACTCACATGAGTGGGTCTATGGCTATGCACACTAAGACAGTAGAAATGTTAATAACTAGCTAGTGGCTTCAGAAAGCAAATAACATTTCTCGGTATTTACTGGAAATAAACATCAAAGCCCTTAGAAATGGTGACTCTTGGAATGCATTCATCCAACTTTTACAGTACCAATACTACCTTAGGACAGTCTTAAGAACCAGGCACAGTAACGGGGGCTTCCCCACCCAATTCTATTGAGAGTCCACCAAGAAGTCTTTTCTTACTTTGCCTACCTGAATGACTGGCACAGCAGCCAGCAATGTGTTTCCTGCCACAGTTCAGCCACCACATCGTTTTCCTGAGACGTACAGCAATGCTACCTTCTGGTACAAGATCTTCACTACAGCCAGGGACTCAAATACAAAATATACACAAGATTATAACCCTTTCTGGTGTTACAAAGGAGCCACTGGAAAAGTCTATCATGCTTTAAATCCTAAACTAACTCTCATAGTTCCAGATGATGATCGCTTACTAATAAACTTGCATCTCATGCATACCAGTTATTTTCTTTTTGTGATGGTGATTACAATGTTCTGCTATGCAGTTATTAAAGGTAGACCAAGCAAACTGAGGCAAAGCAATACAGAATTCTGCCCTGAAAAAGGAAACTTCCTACCAAGAGCTGAATATCTTTGAATATTTGATAAATACCAATAAAAAAATATTTAAAATGGAATACCGTGATCAAACACCAGCGCCCCCCCCCCCACCACCAAGTAAATGTTGAACCAATAACAGACAGAACACTCTGACAAGAATATGCAAAGCAATTAAACTTTAGCTACTTTTAAAAAATTCTTTTAAATGCTAATGGCCATTGTTTTCTCACTTGATAAGTAAAATTGTGTCATGGGAGGTTAGATGATTGCAAAGATTTAATTGAACAGCTCAAAGAAAGGAAATGTTTAAAAAAAAAAAACTAAGATGGACCTCTTACCACATTCCTACAGCAAAATGTCCTGTAACAATAGAGCCGTGATTTGCTGAAATTAAAATGCTATTATGGTGAAATTAGGGCTTCAATATTTTTAGCAGCTTTAATAGGCCTTGCATTTTAAGGGACATCTGATAATAGATAATTACATTTCATCTAAAAGAAACTGAGTTGTTTTCTTAAGGAAAATACTTTTCTTTCTTCCACAGAGGTTAAAGCATAGCCATCATTAGAAGCAGCAATAGCTTTAGGTGCCTACTTCAGCTTGGGGAATATGTATTAGCATATAAATAGCCTTTGGTGGCTGCTTGATTCTAGCTATTTTACGTTTCAATGTGGCATCAGACTGCACTTAGCAAGAAATGTTCTAGGAGGGGAAAAGAGGTTTGTAATATGTCGCTTTTATAGAGAGAGCAACTTTTAGCATAAAAGATCGTCCACACCTATATTATTTTATTTTTTATTGTATCCTTTCAATGGTCTAATTACATGTTCTAAATAACAAATTGATACCATGCCATGGAAAAGGGCTTTAGTTTACACAGAAGCTCCTCCTCTGAAGTCACTGGAGTAAATCAAAGTAGTGCATTTTAAATAAGATAAATACTGGTGTTTAATTTTTGATTTATTTATGAGATCTTGTCTGGAACAACTTTTTAAAAAAATGTATTGAGGGAAAAGTGGAAGGTAGGGAGTTGTTATGACCCTTCCAACACTACTCTCAAGCAGTAAATTTCCTCATGGGAGGCAGGCAGGCAAGCAAGCAAAGAAAGCCATGAGCATCCCCTGTTCTCTCCTTCAGAGTGACCTTCAAGATTTACTGCTTTAAAATGTTAATTATCATGAGTGACATTTCTCATGTCACTAACTGGATCATAACAGCAGAGACACGGGGATAAACATTCTTTCTAAAAAGGCTTTCCCCACAGCCAAAATGGGGTGACTGAAGATAGAGGAGAGGTGCAGAGATAGATCCTCTAGGAGAGCCACAAGAACAGACATACTTCAGTCGGTGCATTCTTATGAAGAAGGGGTGAAGGCCTGAGGTGAAACAGACCTGCCCAGCTGCATGTGAAGACTCATTCTTTGAATCAGACTGTCAGCATTGAGTTTAACTATTCCAGGCTATGAACAGGTTAGTGGAGTCTTCTTCCCTCTAATCTCATCAGTCAGTATATGAGAACATAGAACAAGTTAACAGAACTAGTACTTACTCAGAAATATGGTTGCACCCAACTTAAACCGACATATCCTACTCCTTAGCAATCAACTCAAGTTGGGATGCTCTTTATTTTTATTAGGAGGTGCACCATATTTAACAGTACTTACTGTAAAAAATTAAGAAAAATTACTAAAGTTTCATTTTCTTTAATTTTCCTTAGCTCTGTCAAGAGTCATTAAAATAAAGTGCAAAAACCAACCAGGTAGCATCTCCAACAATGTACAAATTTCCTCAGACTAGATTATTAGTGTATCAACTCATTTAACAGAGAAATGGATTCTCTTCAGCTCTCAGTTCTTGCATATTTCCATGGCACAGAGGAATATATGTAAAAACAGTAACCGGTGCATTGACATTGCCAGAAATAGAACCAGTGGCTGTGAAATATATCAGGAGTTCCTTCATTATTTCTGCAAAGTTATATGGTTAGCCTTGTCCCTTTTCATCACCCAGAACAAACAGGAATATCTAGGGAAACTCAATCTGCCTCATTTAAAAGGGTATTTCCATGCCGAGAGGTATCAAGGAAATTCCTTGGGAACATCAGCTATGGCCAATTCTGGCTGCTAATGATTGCTCTCTATCTGACTAGCCTATATTTGGAGTGCATCTTCAGTGTCACTTATAACATTGTTACTAAGAAAAAGAACCTGCTTGCCATAGTGATTGTGGATTCAACTGTTCCTATGAGTGGCTATGTTACATCTAAAAGGATGAGGCGTACTAGTTAGGCAGTGCAGATTTGTGTTGAGATGGTCACAGAAGAAAAAATTCCTTCTCTTTAACTAATCAGTATGGTCCATCTTTGCCATTACAGGTAATCTAACTGCAAATACAACTGGGTGGAGGTGTGATCATTATTATTTACAGATGTGCCCAAATGGAAACCTGAGATCCAGAACCCAGATCAAAGTTTGGATCAACTGTCTCTCTAGTGAACCAAATTCAAACAATGAATCTGAACATCCTGAGACTTAGGAAGGTTCCAAGTTGAATCCAGATTTAAAACCCTTGGATTCAGGACTGTTTTCATCTGAGATTTGGATATGGTTCTTTACAGAGTGATAAAACTGAGCTCCATATCCAGAGCTCTGGGTTTGGGTCCATCTTTCCTCTAGAGTCGCTCTACCTTTCTATCCTTTCCTTGAATTCTTTCTTGTGGTTCAGCTATCTTGTACTCTGACCATGGTACTGAATGCTAAAAAAAGACATAATCCACTGTTAGCCCAGGCAGAAGCCAATTGCTTGGCAATTTCTTCAGGCAATTAATGTTTCTATTACTAGGCAGGTCAGGTTACTTATGGGTATTTTGGTGGTGTCTGATTTCCTGAATTACTTGGGTGTTTTCAAGCCTGATCTATCTCTAGTGTCACAACTGTGCCTATAGATGCACAGGGTGGAAATATGTATGTCAGTTACAAAGCTAGCCGCACCTTGGACTCTTTCTCTGGTCTTTCTGAGTACACCCCCTCATGCCTTCACTTCTCTCCAGGTAGAATCCCAGCCTTCTCCCACTCTTGAGATCAGGTCCTGGGCTACAGTACCCCAGGTACCAACCATATTTACCCATCAGGTCCCACTGGGTTCAGGCACTGGGTTGAGCATGTGACTAGCAGATTCCAGTGACCCAAAACAGCTTTCTTAAAACAATGTGTTGTTTAATTTTAACAGCAGGAACAAAGCATAACATAAAATAAAAGGATTTTTAAAAATAAGAGAAAGTCTACATGCATATCTATCTTACCTAGAGTCCTAGGCAGGCCTTTCTTCCCCAGGCCCCTAACCTTTGGGTGTCTGAGTCTCTTAAGTCTTTAAAGAGACTGCCTTTAAATACAACCAACGTTCTTTGTTCTCTCAGCTCACATAGTTGGACCCGTTGCCCAAAACTAGTTTGCTGAGCTCTGCAGACAGGTCAAGCCAGAGCATTAAAGAAAATTTCATTGTCTTTCAAATGTTTGTTGCAAATTGCATATCAGGAAACCTCTATCTTTCTGAGTGCATTTCCTGACAATCCTCGTATTGAATTAACAATATATTTACATAGGAAATTTGACAATAATCCGGTCGAGATCCACTATTCATAAATGCACAGGCAACTCCAAATCCATCCAAAGGTACTTGATAAAATTCAGACAAAAAACAATGAAAGTCAGAGGTCAAAGTAAATTGTGTGTCAAAATTATCTATGAATGAATGAGTACATTAAGACAGGAAAGCACTTGTATTTCTAGTATATGACTAGAACTACTGACTTAATTCTGATACTATAAAGAACATTTATTTTTTGTTTCTATGCAATAGTTATTGCTGCTTTTATCACAAGATGCTAAACGGTTAATGATTCTGCTGAAGGGACAGAATTCAAAATTCTTTCCATGAAGCTGGTTCTACCATACGAGTAATTTCTGGGCATAGCAGAATGCTTAGCACTGGCATACTAAGGTGGTGCTTTAAGCATTATTTGGAGTCTCCGTCTCAGTGCTGCTAAATGTTAGAGTGTATGAGGTGACAATTAAAACACAGCATTGATGTGCAGTGGCTGAGTGGTTACAGTGCTTGACTACAATTCTGAAGGTCGTAGGCTTGAGTCTCACTCAATCTCATGCTGAAAGGCCACCTCCAGTTCCCTCAGATCCAAAATGGGTACCTGATCAATTGGGTTAGGGCAGTCAACGGCAGTCAGATGTGATGCTGACCATATCACCCCTTTGTGTAGCACTGGCTATGAAAATGACATGCCTTAACCATGTCAGTCCAGTGAGCCATTGGCTCAGAGGAAACTTTGATTGTGCACTGAGATCACTGCTGTAGACATTGTATATCAAGCAGAATTGTGATCCCCTGAAAGCCCCATTCACTTTAAGAGCATGTGGTTCAAACTGGTTTGTAGAGAATATTTTTTAAAAAATCTTTCATAGCCACAGCCAGTTCTAGATTACTCTAGCCAATTCATGTCATAATTTGCTTTGGAAAATTAAATTAATAAAGAGCTGCAAATAAGCCCAGGGTATTCCTGCCCCCCACTACATTTTTAACTTTTACCTTATTTGCAGTAAAGCATTTTTCATGTTCTGATAGATTTGTCATAGTTTGAAAACCACTGATAACACAGATAATGCTTTGAAGAGCACCAAGTTAAACTTTCTGCCAATAGAGCAGTAATGCACAGTCCTGATAACTGAGAACTCCAAGGTGAAGAATGAAGATTATATTCTTGTTTTCTACAATATCGGTGCTATACTGAATCTTCATAATCCAGAAGCCAATAAAAGAAATGTGGAAATTGTCTTGTGTCATGTGAGTTCTGACATTTGAAATGAAAATCAAGAAAGTTATGATAGAGATTTTAGATTGTGCTGATTAAACCAACCATTTTCAAATGTTATTGTTTAATTATAAACACAAAACTATGCAAAAAAATAAAATAGTGGGAATCCTATCAATTTCAAAATTAACATTTCATTTCAACTGATCAGTCAGCTCAAGTTGAGGTCAAAGACCTTCATCTTCTAACAAATACAGTTCTTGTTTCATCATATTAGTTGAAAATTTCAGATTGTAAAATATGTGAATTAACCTTAGCATCTGCATTATCGGAGCCATTACCGTTTTTAAACATGCTATTTAATCTTTGTGACCTTTGTATTACAGTTTATATTGACTGAAGCAGGACTGGGGCTCTGCAAATTAAGTAGGAAACATAATTAGGCACTTTAAGTGTCCCTTCCTCATTAAAAAGGCCAGTGAAAAGATTTTTTTAAATAAAAATCTGTTTTATGGCACTTAATTTGCCACAACTGACCTAAAATAAATCCCAGATTAGGGAGAAGCATAAAAGTATAGTAATATGGTTTAAATTTTGATCAAGAGCATCTGATAAAGTCAAATTTAAAATATTTGGATTATTTTCCCAATTAGGGAACCACAGCTTCTAATAACATGTCAAAAATAAATGCCAAAAAATGAGAGTTGTACAATAATCAATCAACTACCCTGCCATTTAGACAGAAACCTCCCAGAGTTCTAACCTAAGCGCAACCACCTTCTCCTGAATGCAAAACTTTTCAGGCTTTCTAACAATCTGTTCTCACAACAAACAGCTCTTACTGCACGGAGGGAGGAGGTCAGAAGAAGAATCATTTTAAAAGACTCAAAACTTCTTAGGACATTTGGCCTAGTTACTAGCAAACCATCCTTGCTACCCTTATGACACTGAAAACCATCCTTGCTACCCTATTGACCTCTCGAGGTCCCTTCCAGTCCTAGAATCTATGAATCTATGAAAAGATTTAAAATAGTTTAAGGAACAATACAGTAACTTTCTGAGCATATCTCGGCTAGACCTTCACTGTGTGTAAATAAGCATAGCTCTCTACATTAGCCAAGGAGCTGCATCTCTATGTTTATTACTGTATGCAATTAGGTGCGAGTAAAATACAGCAATAAGATGACAGCTAGGGGAAGGCAGAAATATATAGAGCTAGGAAAGGACTGAAATATAAGCTCTGCTTTGTTACCTGCAGCTATTCTTCAAATAGTCAGTAAAACCTGTTAAATCAAACACAAAACATCAAGGATATTAACCTTGTAATTGCTAATTTGGTACTTAGAATAGTACATGAGATTGCCATGAGATCAAAAAAATTTATTAGACTGATCAATGGCTATGTTTTCAATGTCTGTCTTTCACATCATTACATAAATGGTATCGTGATGTTGAAATACCAATGAAGCAAAGTCAAACTTGAACAAAGTGCAAAAAACAGCATGTTTAACATTTTATAAACTCAAAACTTGACGCAAAGCAGTTTAACCGAGTTAAATAAGGAATAACTCAGGTTATGTCTACACTACCACGGCACTGACGCTCCGGGGATCGATGCACTGAGGATCGATTTAGAGGGTCTAGTGAAGACCCGCTAAATCAACAGCAGAGCACTCTTTGGTCAACCCTGGTACTCCCCACAGGGAACGAGATCTCCCATCGACCCAGCACAGTGTAGACATCACAGTAAGTCGACCTAAACTATGTCGACTTCAGCTACATTATTCACATGGCTGGAGTTGCGTAACTAATGTCAATTTACGACGGTAGTGTAGACATAGCCTCAGAAGTCTGTAGTTTCACTGAATACAATCCTATGCCACTTCAGAATCAGAGAAGGAGTGAATCTCAGTGCTCACTGCTCAGCTGAAGCTGCAGGATTTCAGTCAGCTTTCATTCTCTCAACTTCCAAATATCTGAGAAAAGGAGGTATTTCCCGTAGACAGGGAAGTGTAAGTACCATCGTAGAAGGCACTGGTGAGACTTCGTCTGGAATACTGTGTGCAGTTCTGGTCTCTCATCTTTAAGAAAGATTAATTCAAACTGGAACAGGTGCCAAGACGAGCTAATAGGATGATCTGAGGAATGGATAAAAACGGTTACCTACCTTTCGTAACTTCGAGATGTGTTGCTCATGTCTATTCCATTCTAGGTGCGTGCGCACCCATGTGCACAGTTGTCCGAGACTTTTGCCTTAGCGGTATCCATAGGGTCGTCTGTGGCGCCCTCTGGAGTGCTGCGCTCACGTGTTCGTATATTAGGCGCCACCAGCCCTACGCCCTCTCAGTTCCTTCTTGCCGACTACTCTGACAGAGGGGCAGGAGGGCGGGTAATGGAATGGACATAAGCAACGTATTTCAAAGAAGAACAGTTATAAAAGGTAGTTACTAGCTAAGTTTTTTCTTCTTCAAGTCATTTGCTCATGTCGATTCCATTCTAGGTGACTCACAAGCAGTATCCCTGGAGGTGGGCTTGGAGTTCACAAATGCGCGGCTTGTAATACTGCTCTACCAAGGCCTGTGTCATCTCGGATGTGTGAATGGATAACCAGGTGGTGGCCCTGCAGATATCTGGAATTGGCACATGGGCTAGGAAAGCCGCTGCCAAAGCTTGCGCTCTAGTTGATTGGGCGGTTACAATCGCTGGTGGAGGCACCTTCAGCTGATCATAGCAAAATCGGATGTAGGCAGTGATCCAAGATGAGATTCTCTGAGTGGACACTGGAGGATCTTTCATTCCATCTGCCACTGCAACAAACAACTGCATCGACTTGCAAAATGGCTTTGTTCTCTCAATGTAGAAGGCTAGGGCTCTCCTGAAGTCCAGGGAGTGCAACCTACATTCCTCCTCAGATGTATGAGGCTTTGGGAAGAAGACTGTCAAAAATATGTCCTGGCTCATGTGAAACTGCAAAACCACCTTGGGCAGGAAAGCCAGATGCAGCCACAGCTGGACCTTGTCCTTGAAGAACACTGTATAGGGCAGCTCTGAGGTAACTGCCCTAATCTCAGAGACCCTTCAAGCAGAAATTACTGTCACCAGGAATGACACCTTCCAGGAGAGCAGAAGAAGGGAACAGGATGCCAAAGGCTCGAAGGGGGCTTTCACGAGCCATGCGAGCACCAGATTCAGGTCCCACGGAGGGACTGAGTCCTGGACCTGGGGGTAGAGTCGCTCCAGACCTTTCAAGAATAGGACCGTCATGTTATGGGCGAAGACCAACCTGCCCTGGAATGGAGGGTGAAAGGCTGATATGGCAGCCAAGTGGACCTTAATTGATGAAAGGGACAAGCCCTGCAGCTTGAGATGCATAAGGTAGTCCAGGATAGACTGCAGCGAGGCCTGCTCAGGCCTAACCCCTTGGGTCGAGGTCCAGCACATGAATCCATTTGGCCAAGTAGATTGCTCTAGCTGAGGGCTTTGTACTACCCAGTAGGACCTGCTGGACGCAGTCTGAGCACTCCTGCTCTTCAGCAGTTAACCATGCAGCAACCAAGCTCTTAGGTGCAGTGCTGCTAGATTCAGGTGCAGGAGCTTGCCGTGATTCTGGGACAGGAGATCTGGCCAGAGGGGCAGCTGCATCGGGGTTGTCACCGATCGGTCCATCAGCGTGCCAAACCAGCGTTGGCGAGGCCAAGCTGGAACTATCAGGATAACCTTGGCATTATTCCTCGAAATGAGCAGAACAGGTGATATTTCCTGTTTTGGTGAGTCATGAACAAATCCACCTGGGGAGATACCCACTTTCGGAAGATCCCGCTGACCACCTCAGGGTGGAGTGACCATTCGTGGCGAGACGAGAAGGCTCTGCTGAGGCAATCTGCTAATACGT
Organism: Emys orbicularis; assembly: GCF_028017835.1. Taxonomy (NCBI): domain Eukaryota; kingdom Metazoa; phylum Chordata; order Testudines; family Emydidae; genus Emys; species Emys orbicularis. The sequence goes on along the minus strand of NC_088705.1, from coordinate 553,864 downwards.
TCCTGGTTCTGGGGAAGTGCACTGCCACGAGATGAATGACATGCTGCACACAAAAGTCCCAGAGCCGGAGGGCTTCCTGGCAGAGGGCTGATGACCTGGCTCCGCTTTGCTTGTTGATATAAAACATTGTGGCGGTGTTGTCCATCAGGACTTGAATCACTTTGCATTGTATGTGGGACCAAAAAGCCTGACAGGCCAAGCGAACCACCCTGAGCTCCCTGACATTTATGTGGAGGGAGCGGCCGACTCCCAACCAGTAGCCTTGTGTACTGAGCTTGTCCATGTGGGCCAGTGATGACCGGATATGATCCGGCACCTTGACTACCAGGTCCAAATCATGCTTGTTGGGGATGTAGACTGACACCAACCACGCCAGCAGCAGCTGGAGGAGGAGCTGGGCATGATGGACCACGTAAGTACAGGCAGCCATATAGCCTAGCAACCTTAGGCAAGGCAGGAGGTGGTGAGCGGGTGGCTCCTTATACGGGAAATCACGTCCGACATGGCTCGGAAACGAGCCTCCAGAAGTAAGGCTCTGGTCCGCATGGAGTCAAGGACTGCCCCAATAACTCTATTCATTGCACTGGTACGAGGGTCAGTTTCTTTTCGTTCACTAACAGGTCCAGGTAACGACAGGTGGCCCACACAAGTTCGAGACTGTTCTGCACTTGATCCTGTGACCTGCCCTTGATGAGCCAATCGTTGAGATAACGATAGACCTGGACCCCCCCAACACCTCAGATAAGCGGCTACCAGGGCCATACATTTTGTAAATACCCGCGGGGCCGAGGAGAGGCCGAAGGGAAGTGCTGTGAACTGGAAATGGTGCTGGCCCACCATAAAATGGAGAAACTGTTGTGTCCTTGGAATATAGAGATATAGAAATGAGCATCTTTCAGGTTGAGAGCGGTGTACCAGTCTCCCAGATCCAGGGAATGGATGATGGAGGCCATAGTGAAACCATGCGAAACTTCAACTTCTTGAGATACTTGTTGAGTCGCCGCAGGTTCAGAATGGGTCTTAGACTTAGTTCCCCTTTTGCTTTTGGGATCAGGAAGTAGCAGGAGTAGAAACCTTTCCCCCTCATTTCCTGAGGGACCGCCTCCACCGCCCCCAGTTGTAGGAGGCAGTCTACCTCCTGAACAAGGAATTGCTCATGAGAAGGGTCCCTGAAGAGGAATGGGAAAGAGAGGGGAGTGGGGAGGGGGTGGTGGCTGAAAACTGGAGGATTTAGCCCAACGACAATCTCTAGCACCCAGCAGTCCAAGGTAACCCACGACCAGGCCGAACAGTAGGGACAGGGATGGTTGAGGAAAAGACAGGTGGATCCAGGGAGTTGACTGGGGCATTGCTCTCAAAACACATGCTTCTGGCCCCCGTGGTGTTTCACCGGGCCAGGTTGCCCAGGTGAACGGGAAGAGGAAGGGCAGCGGCAACTAAAACAAGTGTCCCTTCTCCTTGTACATCCCTGCCGAGGCTGCCAAAGCCTTGGTGGCAGGGTTGGAGGGAACTGCTTCCTTGAAAACTGAGGCGTATGCAACCCCAGGGAGCGGAGGGTGGCTCGAGTGTCCTTCAGACCGTGCAGCCTCGCATCCATTTGTTTGCAAAGAGCCCTAGTCCATCAAACAGGAGATCTTGTATCGAGGACTGCATCTTCTGTGACAGGCCTGCAATCAGAAGCCAGGAACTGCACCTCATGACCACCGCCGAGGCGACCACCCTGGTTGCTGAATCGGCCACATCCCAGGCCATCTGCAGGGAACACCGAGTTGCTGCTGTGCCCTCCTCAACAAGGGCCCCGAACTCTTGGGCCACCTCCTGGAGCACGGAGTCCTTACATTTATGGAGGGAGTCCCACAGGTTAAAGTTATATCACCCCGAAAGAGCCTGGTGGTTTGTGACTGGAATTGGAGACTGGCCGTGGAATAAATTTTCCTCCCGAAAAGGTTCAGTCTCTCGGCCTCCTTATTTTTGGGGGTAGAACTAGAATGCCCTTGCTTGTCCTTCTCGTTGGCCGCCAAAACAATCAACGACCCCGGGTGCGGGTGAGTGTATAAGTATTCAAACCCCTCAGCGGGGATGAAATACTTTTTCTCAGCCCTCTTGGAAGTGGGCGAGATTGAGGACGGGGTTTGCCAGAGGGCTTTGGCAATCTTTAGGACCCCTTCGTGCACCGAGAGTGCGACACGTGCGGGGGTGTATGCAGAGAGCACATTAAACAAAGTGTCTGATTGCTCCGCCATCTCTTCTGCCGCTAGGCCTAAGTTAGGAGCCACCCTTCAGAGCAGAGCTTGGTGCTCCTTAAAGTCGTCTGGTGGGCTAGCATAAAAGGACCTCACCACAGCCTTATCTGGAGAGGATGAGGATGACTGAACCACTGGGGGAGGGCCTGGTGCATCATCCCCCGTGGGGGAAGGCAGTCTCAGGATGGGCACCTGTCCCTCCACTTCAGTGTCTACTTGCGTTTCACGCACCAAGCCCGGTACTGTCGGTACCGTTTGGTGCTTGTCCAATGCGGCGACCAATGATTGGTGAGACGGGGACATTGGCATTCCAGTAAGGCCATTGTGCTGGCCACTGACCCTGCTGCCTGGACAGCATCACTGAGGTGGAAGCAGCCTCAGGAGCACAGACATGACGATGCTGTCTCAGCAAGGGGCTGAACTTCCTCACCGTCCCAGAAGAATCCTCCTCTGGTGATGCTTGAGTCTGGCAGCTAACCATCACTGTGGGTGACTGGTGCCTCGAGTAGTCAGATCGGTGCCAGGAGTAGGGGGAGAGGCGCTGTGTTGGGGAACGTCCCCATGGCCTAGGTGACGATGATTGTCGGCGTGGAGATGGTCAGCGTGAATATGACCCGGGCCGACCATACAGTGACCGGCGCTTCCCTCTGGTCGAGTCTCGACACAAGGGCAGAGACCGGGAGCGTGGTACCAGCGATCTGTGGCGGCGAACCAGTGACTTGGATTGATGCGGAGACCAGTGGGTGGCGACAAAGGGCTCTGCCTTGGCTCCGGAGATCGACGGCGTTCACTCGCCTTCTGGGAGGCTTTCATGGCTGGCTTGCCCTTGTAGGGAGCCTTTGCCAAGTCCATCGCTGCATGCGCTGGGAAAGTCCTTTGCTCTCTGGGTGCCGGGAACGTGTTGACTCTGCCATCAGTCTGGGTCTCCTGCTGCTCCCCAGAGTCGAATCCCTTAGAGGGGTAGGAGGTCCCCTCGGGGACGTGTCCCCTTGCCGCTCCAGCGTAGGTGGGCAGCCCGAACAGGGTCCTTTACCCAATGCCCCTAGGTCTGTCTTGCTGGGTGCCAGGTCCTGCTTCTTAGACTTCTTCATTGGCAGCGGCAAAGGGGATCAGTGCCAGGTAGAGCCCAGTGCCAGGGGTGCACTATGCACTGAGGCCAAAGTGCTGGGCATTGCGTCTAGCCGGGCCGGCTCTGAGGCTGGGCGGAGAGAGGCCTGCATGAGCAGGGCCCTCAAATGAATGTTGAGTTCTTTGTGTGTCCCGAGACGAAAGTTCTTACAGATGCAACACTTTTCTTTGACATGGGATTCCTCCAGGCACTTCAGACAGCTGCCATGTGGGTCACTAACAGGCATTGGCCTATTACAGTCAGCACAGGGCTTAAAATCAGGCCATGGGGGCATGCCTCACCTGGAACCTAACTGACTAACTACACTACTTCACAGCTACTTACTAACTAATCTATAACAAACAAAACTATTTACAACTGGAACACAAAATCGAAAGGGAAAGAAATCACTGACTTCTTGAGAGGCAAGGGAAAAAGGTGCTCTGATCAACCACCATGGGTGGTAAGAAGGAACTGAGAGGGTGTAGGACTGGCGGCACCTGACATATCGACGCATGAATGCAGCGCTCCAGAGGGCACCATAGCTGACCCTATGGATACCACTAAAGCAAAAGTCTCCGAAAACTGTGCATGTCGGTGCGCACACACCTAGAATGGAATCGACATGAGCAAGTACTCAAAGAAGAACCAACCTTATGAGAGGAGACTCAAAGAGCTTGGCTTGTTTAGCCTAACCAAGAGAAGGCTGAAGGGAGATATGATTGCTCTCTATAAATACATCAAAGAGATAAATACCAGGGAGGGAGAGGAGTTGTTTAAGTTACACGCCAATGTGGACACAAGAACAAATGGATATACACTGACCATCAACAAATTTAGGCTTGAAATTAGGCAAAGGTTTCTAACCATCAGAGGAGTGAAGTTCTGGAAGAGCCTCCCAAGGGGAGAAGTGAAGGCAAAAATCCTAACTGGCTTCAAGACCGAGTTTGATAAGTTTATGGAGGGGATAGTATGATGGGACTGCCTACAATGACATGTGGCCCATTGGCGACTGCCACTAGCAAAAATCCCCAACAGCTGGAGATGGGACACTAGTTGAGGAGGGCTCTGCATTACTACAGAGAATTCTTTCCCAGTATCTGCCTGGTAGGTCTTCCCCACATGCTCAGGGTCTATCTGACTGCCATATTTGGGACCAGGAAGGAATTTTTCCCTGGGTCAGACTGGCAGAGACTCTGGGGGGGTTTCGCCTTCCTCTGCAGCATGGGGCCCAGGTCACTTGCAGGTTTAAACTAGTGTAAATGGTGAATTCTCTATAACTTGAAATCTTTAAACCATGATGTGAAGACTTCAGTAACTCAGCCAGAGGTTAGGGATGGGTGGGTGAGGTTCTGTTGCCTGCAATGTGCAGGAGGTCAGACTAGATGATCATGATGGTCCCTTCTGACCTTAAAGTCTGAGTCTATGAGAAAAGGTTTCTGCCAACTCATTGCTGCTGGAAGCACTTCTTGAATTTTCTGTGTGACTGCCAACATAATGTACAGGACAAAGTGAATAAGGATTCAACAGGCTCTGATCACATCATAAGCCATTGTGCTCATTGCAAGAACAGTATAAACAGCACTGAACAATTTAGACAGAAATTTCTTGTAGAACCTATATTTAAATCATTCAGCTATCAGAGTTTATAAAATTTTGCAACCAAATTGCAAAATGGCCTTTTAATTTTATACATTCAATATTTATCCATTTAAATTTTTACAGTTGTCCAAAATTATAGGTTTTAAGATTTTATTTTTTCCAGTTTTTACATATTTAAATGTTCACGGTTGCTGAAAATTATGGGGGAGTGAGACAATAAAGGGGTCAGACTATAGAATCATAGAATATCAGGGTTGGAAGGGACCTCAGAAGGTCATCAAGTCCAACCCTCTGCTCAAAGCAGGACCAATCCCCAACTAAATCATCCCAACCAGAGCTTTGTCAAAGCCTGACCTTAAAAACCTCTAAGGAAGGAGATTCCACCACCTCCTAGCATTCCAGTGCTTCACCACCCTCCCAGTGAAAAAGTTTTTCCTAATATCCAACCAAAATCTCCCCGACTGCAACTTGAGACCATTACTTCTTGTTCGGTCATCTGCTACCACTGAGAACAGTCTAGATCAGGGGTAGGCAACCTATGGCACGCGTGCCAAAGACGGCACATGAGCTGATTTTCAGTGGCACTCACACTGCCTGGGTCCTGGCCACCGGTCCGGGGGGCTCTGCATTTTAATTTAATTTTAAATGAAGCTTCTTAAACATTTTAAAAAGCTTATTTACTTTACATATAAAAATAGTTTAGTTATATATTATAGACTTATAGAAAGAGACTTTCTAAAAACGTTAAAATGTATTACTGGCCGTATTTAAACCTTAAAATGTATTACTGGCCGTATTTAAACCTTAAATCAGAGTGAATAAATGAAGACTTAGCACACCACTTCTGAAAGGTTGCCGACCCCTGGTCTAGATCCATCCTCTTTGGAACCCCCTTTCAGGTAGTTGAAAGCAGCTATCAAATCCCCCCCTCACTCTTCTCTTCTGCAGACTAAACAATCCCAGTTCCCTCAGCCTCTCCTCATAAGTCATGTGCTCCAGACCCCTAATCATTTTTGTTCCCCTCCGCTGGACTCTTTCCAATTTTTCCACATCCTTCTTGTAGTGTGGGGCCCAAAACTGGACACAGTACTCCAGATGAGGCCTCACCAATGCCGAATAGAGGGGAGTGATCACGTCCCTCGATCTGCTGGCAATGCTCCTACTTATACAGCCCAAAATGCTGTTAGCCTTCTTGGCAACAAGAGCACACTGTTGACTCATATCCAGCTTCTCGTCCACTGTAACCCCTAGGTCCTTTTCTGCAGAACTGCTGCCTCGCCATTCGGTCCCTAGTCTGTAGCAGTGCATGAGATTCTTCCGTCATAAGTGCAGGACTCTGCCCTTGTCCTTGTTGAACTTCATCAGATTTCTTTTGGCCCAATCCTCTAATTTGTCCAGGTCCCTCTGAATCCTATCCCTACCCTCCAGTGTATCTACCACTCCTCCCAGTTTAGTGTTATCTGCAAACTTGTTGAGGGTGCAGTCCACGCCATTCTCCAGATCATTAATGAAGATATTGAACAAAACCGGACCCAGGACCGACTCTTGGGGCACTCCGCTTGATACCGGCTGCCAACTAGACATGGAGCCATTAATCACTACCCGTTGAGACCGACGATCTAGCCAGCTTTCTATCCACCTTATAGTCCATTCATCCAGCCCATACTTCTTTAACTTGCTGGCAAGAATACTGTGAGAGATCGTATCAAAAGCTTTGCTAAAGTCAAGGAATAACACATCCACTGCTTTCCCCTCATCCACAGAGCCAGTTATCTCGTCATAGAAGGCAATTAGGTTAGTCAGCATGACTTGCCCTGGGTGAATCCATGCTGACTGTTCCTGATCACTTTCCTCTCCTCAAAGTGCTTCAAAATTGATTCCTTGAGGACCTGCTCCATGACTTTTCCAGGGACTGAGGTGAGGCTGACTGGCCTGTAGTTCCCCGGATCATCCTTTTCTCCTTTTTAAAAGATGGGCACTACATTAGCCTTTTTCCAGTCATCCAGGACCTCCCCTGATCGCCACGAGTTTTCAAAGATAATGGCCAAAGGCTCTGCAATCACATCCGCCAACTCCTTTAGCACCCTTGGATGCAGTGCATCCTACCCCATGGACTTGTGCTTGTCCAGTTTTTCTAAATAGTCCCGAACCACTTCTTTCTCCACAGAGGGCTGGTCACCTCCTCCCCATGCCGTGCTGCCCAGTGCAGTAGTCTGGGAGCGGACCTTGTTCGTGAAGACAGAGGCAAAAAAAGCATTGAGTACATTAGCTTTTTCCACATCCTCTGTCACTAGGTTGCCTCCCTCATTCAGTAAGGGGCCCACACTTTCCTTGACTTTCTTCTTGTTGCTAACATACCTGAAGAAACCCTTCTTGTTACTCTTAACATCTCTTGCTAGCTGCAACTCCAAGTGTGATTTGGCCTTCCTGATTTCACTCCTGCATGCCTGAGCAATATTTTTATACTCCTCTCTGGTCATTTGACCAAACTTCCACTTCCTGTAAGCTTCTTTTTTGTGTTTAAGATCAGCAAGGATTTCACTGTTAAGCCAAGCTATAATTATTTAATGACAGTAGATGTTGAGAATCAAGAAGTTAAAGCTTTATAACTATTACAACACAAATTGTCATCAAACATACAAAGTAAATATCCTTTAATTAAACTCTATTAGGTAAAGTAAGAAAAATGCTGCTTGAGAACTTATCTGTACATTTCGATTATTATCGATAGATATATTTTTCCATTGGCTTGGGAATGTACAGTGAAATTGACGTTTACCAACATTTACAGATAAAAATCTAATCCTTCCAAGCCTATGTATAACTATTGTTAGGAGAACAATTGTGTTAAGAAGCTTATTATACCCTGATGTCTAGATTTAAGTGTCAAGAATTTTGTCAAATTTAAAAAGCCACTTAACATTATCAGTGTCCTCCTCTTAGCAAAAGGAAAACCCTTTCCACTACAATACTGATTCAAAGTTAAATGGGACTGGCAACTGATAATCAAAGTAAGTCATTTAATGCAAAATCTGAAGGGCTGAAAATACCAGCCCTATTACTTAATGACAAAACCAGTTACAGCTTCTATAAAATGTCTGAATGAAAAAAAAATCAGAATAGTATTAGAGAGAGACTCACTTAAGAGATCACCCTCTCTTTAGGTTTTTCTTTGCATCCTATGTCTAACATAGGTTTTGCTTAACAGAGAAGAACCCTGTGAGCAATAAATCTAGTTAACCTAAGATAGAGCATATCTGAAAGATTGAGGGGTTGACAATAAGATGCCGCCAACAGCCTTGAGGGTCCCTGTAGGCATCATGGCTGTGATAATGTGCATGACACTCCAGTTGCCGGATGGAGATAGATACTACTTGTTCTATAGTCAGAACAACAGTAGGATAGGTTGAATCCATACAAATGGCATAAAAGCTGTGGATAAAGCTAATCCAACTATTAGCAGGGGACAGAAAGAGAAGTCTCATTTGCCAAAATGATACAGGGATGGACTAGACATGGATGACATACAGGTTACAAAAAATTAGGTCTCAAATATAGATCAGAAGGAAGTTGAGCTGCAACTAGTCAAAGACTTGTCTGACCATTACGATCCCAAAGGAGATCTAAAGACATTACAGTTGAAACAGGTGTACCTTAACTTTACACTTAAGAGTTTGTTAACTGTCAGGTCAATCAGCATAACAACTAGCATTTTACACTAGTTGATGCCTTCATTATCACCAAGATAAAGCAGCAGTAAACACAATATTAGAAATGAGTTCTGTGTATCCCAGACATCCGTTCACCCTAAACATATCCAAATCAATGCTCTCAAACAACAAAATAAAAAGTAAAACAGAAATATTAAGAAATGATGGATCTGATTCAGGCTATGTGGGAACTAATCCATTTGGACTCAGATCATTTTTAATCTCTGTTTGATTTGATTTAATCTCTGCATCAATCTATCTATCAAGGTATTAATGTGGCACTTACACATCACCACAGTAGCTGAGCATCTCCTTCAGATCTTAACACTTTTTTGTGATGAAGAAAACAAGAAAAACCTCTGGTTACCTACTTCCAAATTTCTAGCCTGCACTGACATACTAATGAAGAACGATAGATCTGTACACTTCCCTCTGGCAGCTGCACCCTGGAGAGTTTGAGGGGCAAAACAAAAATTACATAAAAATAATTTAAGTCTGTATTTCCCAGACCAGAAGTATTTTTCATGCTCTAATGTCCTGCCTTTTCTCAAATGACTTAAGGAAATGTAGTAATATTGTTCTTTAATAGTTATGTCACATTTATTTTGATAAAATCTCTGTAAAACATATTTCCAGCAATTAGACAGACTTTGCCCAAATGGCCAACAATATCAAGGTCTCACAAGTACAAGGACTTAAATACTGAAGTAAGACAGCATTTGTAGCACTCTACTGCTTAATCAATGTAATTATGCAGCTAACTTTGCAGACAGTGCTATGTTGTTTTATGCCTGAACTACTAGATATTGCTCAATCGGTAACAACCTAATTAGTGAAGAAAAGAGTGTGAAAACTGAACAGGGGCAATCACAGCCATCCTTTTCAAGAGAATGCACCTTCAAAGGAGCCATCACATGCAAGTTGAAGTGCTCTCTTGCGGCAGCAGACCTCAAGGTGATATAAATATGGCAGCCATTGCATGCTGTAAATCAGGCCCTGCTAATGTAAACAGTGTACTTCTCCTGCTTTTAATGAGCCAATTTTCCCCTGTCTAGGAGAGGCTAACAATGGGAGAAGTGTCTTTGATGTGATACATTTGAAGCTTTATTTTCTATTGGAGTTGCTTTGTTGCAGGCCGCAGCCCTTTCATCTCACTGAAAGAAAGAAAACTAATATCTCCCTCTTACCTAGAAGACAGTTTTTAAACAGGTATTCTTGAATCAGCTGTCTAGAAAAACAGATGGTTTTGCTTTTACTCATCCTGATCAAATAGAAACATTAGCCTGAAAGCTATCTTGCTTTATCTTTTCTTTAAAAAAAAAAAAAAAAAAAAAAAAAAAAAGAGTTGAGAGTCTATAGATTTCTAGTTGAATAAATTATGCAAATATGATAAAATGTTAATGTTTATACAAAGTAAGAAAACATCTTACTAGATTAGGGAAAATGTTTATGATCAATGTGTAGTTATATGAAATTCCACAAATTATTTAAAATCAATTATGCACATTTGTAGGCAATAAAAGTTGCATTTAGTTCCTTAAAGGTTATTTAGCCACCTTTCGTGCCCTTTTCTATAAACAAGCTAAGCAGACATTAAGGCATTAACTGATAAAAGGCGTTTAAAAATGATAGTGTAAGACACCAAGACCACTTCAAAATATTTTCTCTGTATCTTTCCTACCTCCAAACATCCTTCTGTCCTATTGAACTGCAGCTAGTAGTCTATACATCACTGTACATAAAAAGAGTTACCTTTTCCGTAACTGGTGTTCTTTGAGATGTGTTGCTCATGTCCATTCCATATTAGGTGTGTGTGCTTGTCACATGCACTGGTGCCGGAAGTTTTTCCGCCAGCAGTATCCGTAGGGAACTGGCTCTGACATCCTCTGGAGTGGCGCCCACATGGTGCAGTATAAGGGGCGCCACCGACTCCCCCAACCTCAGTTCCTTCTTGCCGGAAACTCCAACAGTGGGGAAGGAGGGCGGATTGTGGAACAGACATGAGCAACACATCTCGAAGAACACCAGTTACGGAAAAGGTAACTGTCTTTTCTTCTTCAAGTGCTTGCTCATGTCTATTCCATATTAGGTGACTCCAAAGCAGTACTCCTGGGTAGGAGTTCACGGACGTGTAGATGGCAACACAGCTCTGCCGAACCCAGCGTGGTCCCTGGCCTCCTGAGTGATGGCATAATGAGCCATGAACGTGTGGACAGAGGACTACATTGCGGCTCTACAAAAGTCCTGGATAGAGATGTGCGCCAGGAAGGCCACCGAAGACACCGGAGCTCTAGTCGAGTGGGCTCTGACAATCAGCAGCGGCGGAACCCCTACCAGGTCATAACAGGTCTTTATGCACGAGGTAATCCAGTTGGAAATCCTCTGCGAGGACCCCAGAAGGCCCTTCATTCTCTCCGCTGTAGCGATGAAGAGCTCAGTTGATTTACGGAAAGGCTTGGTACGTTCTAAGTAAAAAGCCAAGGCCCTTCGGACATCCAGCACGTGAAGACACCTCTCTTCACTGGTCTTCTGCGGTTTGGGACAGAAGATGTCCTGGTTCATATGGAAGGTGGACACCACCTTCGGCAGGAAGGGCGGGTGGTGCCGCAGCTGACCCTTGTCCTTGTAGAAGACCATGTACGGCGGTTCTGAGGTCAAGGCTTTAATTTTGGAGACTCGTCTCGCTGACATCACCGCCACCAGGAACGCAACCTTCCATGACAGGTGGGAAAGGGAGCAGGAATCCACCGGCTCAAAGGGCAGGCCTGTGAGCCTAGAGAGGACCAAGTTAAGATCCCACTATGGGATAGGAGTCCGTACCTGCAGGAAGAGTCTCTTGAGACCTCTCAAGAATCTGACCGTCATGTCATGGGAAAACACCATCTGTCCTTGGATCAGTGGGTGAAAAGCGGAGATGGCCACGAGATGTACTTTAATGGAAGAATGTCCCAGACCCTGGTTCCTCAAATGAAGCAGGTAGTCTAGCCTGTATGGACGAATGTGAGGGAGAGATGCCACGCTCGGACACCCAGCGGGAAATCCTCATCCACTTGGTCAGGTAAGTCAGTCTAGTTGAGGGCTTCCTGCTTCCCCGGAGGACCTGTTGGACCTCCTCCAAACAGGAGCGCTCCTCCAGGTTCAGCCACGCAGCATCCATACCGAGAGGTGGAGGGATGCAAGGTTGGGGTGTAAGAGCCGACTGTGGTCCTGTGACAGCAGCTCCGGTCAGTTGGGCAGGGGCCAGGGAGGGGCCACTGACAGGTTCATGAGCGTGCCGAACCAGTGCTGGTGAAGCAACGGCGGGACGATAATGATAACCCGCGCTCTGTCTTGATCTTCACCAGGACCTTGGCGATGAGTGGGATTGGAGGGAACATGTAAATCAGGCCCCCTGACCACGAGAGGAGAAAGGCATCAAAGAGGGAGTCCTTGCCCAGACCTTGCCGAGACAAAACCGATGACATTTTCTGTTTTGCCTGGTGGCGAACAGGTCCACTTGGGGAGTTCCCCATCTCTGGAAGACTATGTAAGCTAAGTCCCGGTGGAGCGACCGCTCGTGGTGAGAGGAGAAGGCCCTGGTGAGGTGATCCGCTAGCGTGTTCTTGACGCCAGGGAGGTGACAAGCCTTCAGGTGGACCTCATGGTCGATGCAGAAGTTCCAGAGACAGAGTGTCTCTTGGCAGACAGCCGACGAGTGGGCTCTCCCTTGCCTGTTGATGTAGAACATCGAGGCTGTGTTGTCCGTCAGAACTCTCACCACATTGCTTGACAGGTGAGGTAGGAAGACGCCGCACGCCAATCGGACCGCTCTGAGTTCTTTGAGGTTTATGTGAAGCATCAAATCCTCCAGGGACCACATACCCTGGGTCTGGAGAGCTACGAGGTCTGCACCCCAGCCAAGGTCTGAGGCGTCCGACACCAACTCGATGGAGTGAGGGGGGGGTTGTCTAGGACCTTCTCGCGATCGGTCCACCATTGCAGCAAGGTGAGTACTGCTGGGGTGATGGTCACTATCTTTTCCAGGTGATCCCTGGACTGTGAATAATCCATTGTCCGCCATTGCTGCAGGGACCGCGTCCGGAGTCTGGCATGACGGACAACATATGTGCAAGCTGTCCTGTGACCCAGCAGGTGCAGGAAGACCCTGGCTGTAGTCAGGCGGAACGCGGACATCTCCGCAATAAGGTCTGTCAAGGCCCAAAACCTTTCTAGCGGCAGGAACGCTCTCGCGCAGGTCGAGTTGAGCACCGCCCCAATGAATTCTATCCATTGCACTGGAACGAACATGGATTTTTTGTCATTCACCAGTAGGCCCAGGGAGCAGCAAGCGGCTTGCAGCACCGCAACATCTCTTTGGACCTGAAACCTGGAGCTGCCCTTGACCAGTCAGTCATCGAGGTACAGGTAGATCTGGATACCCCAGCACCTGAGGTAAGCCGCCACCACCGACGTGCACTTGGGTAAACACCCTCAGTGCTGTCACCAGGCCAAATGGGAGGACCATAAATTGGTAGTGGCCAGGTCCCACTGTGAAACGGAGAAAACGTCTTTGTCCGTGGAAGATCGCTATGTGAAAGTATGCGTCCGTTAGGTCGAGGGCGGCATACCAGTCTCCCGGATCCAAGGAGGGGATGATAGACACCAGGGAGACCATGTGGAACTTCAGTTTTTTAGGTACTTGTTGAGGTCTCGCAGGTCCAGAATGGGATGTAGACTGCCCTTGGCCTTTGGGATTAAAAAGATTCAGGAATAAAACCCCCTGTTCCTGTACTCTAGAGGGACTTCCTCCACCGCTCCTAGCTGCAGCAACCCTTGGACCTCCTGCGCAAGGAGAGTCTGGTGAGAAGGGTCCCTGAAGCGGGACGGGGAAGAGGGGTGAGAGGAGGGGTAGAAAGAAACTGAAGGGTATAGCCCTGCGCCACTATGTTCAGGACCCAGTGGTCTGAGGTTATCACGGTCCATGCAGAGAGGAAATGGGAAAGGCGGTTGGAAAAAAACAGGGAAGATGGATTCAGGGAATAGTCTGGTAGGTTGCCCTCAGGAGCACCCTCGAAACAGTCGCTTGGCCCCTTGCTTGTTCCAGGTGGAGCCCGACTGAGCAGGGGGTGGAGGAGGGTGGCTTGGGCGGTGCTTGTAGCCCTTGGCCTTCTTGTGAGGCGGGTCCTGCCGAGGCTGGCTCCCATGTCCTTGAGGCTGTTGCGGTTTGAACCGCTTACGTTCCGGGTCTGGGACATACAGCCCCAGCGTTTTCAGGGTGGTGTGGGAGTCCTTTAAACCATGCAGCTTGGTATCAGTCTGTTCTGCAAATAGGGCCTGGCCATCAAAGGGAAGTTCCTGCATCAACTGCTGAGCCTCGGTGGACAAGCCCAAGAGGAGCAGCCAGGAAGCTCGCTGCATGAAGATGGCTAAGGCCATGGTGCGGGCTGCAGAGTCTGCCACATCTGAAGCCACCTGGAGGGCTGCTCTGGCCGCCATCGTGCCCTACTTGAGAATCACCTGTAATTCTTTCCTGGACCCCTTGGGGAGCGAAGCCTTGAATTTGCCCATGGCCTGCCACACGTTGTAATCATAGCGGACAAGGACGGTCTGGTGATTGGCCACTCTCAATTGCAGGCTGGAAGACAAATAAATCTTATGCCCCAAAAGATCCAGCCTCCTTGAGTCTTTATTTTTGGGGGTAGCCCTGGGCTGGCCTTGCCTCTCTCTGTGGTTAACCACCTCAACCACAAGGGGGTTGGGGGCCGGGTGGGAGTATAGGTACTCATGTCCTTTTGTTGGCACAAAGTCCGTCAGTGGTAATCTTTGATACCCTCTCATGAAGGGGTAGAGCCACCCTGGCAGGGGCCGAGGATATCAAACAAGGAGTCCAAAGATTCTTCCAACTCCTCAGCCTGGAGCCCCAGGTTAGATGCGACCGTCTTCAACAGTTCCTGGTGCGCCTTAGCACCATCCTGAGGAACTGGGTGAGGGGGCTCCATGACAGCTCCAAGGCTCCTGAAACTGAGCGTGCAGCCCGGGAAGGCTGGGTGAACCCCCAGGGCTTCCATGGGTACCATGGTGCCAGCCGCTGTACCTGGGGCCATGGGACAGGTTTCGGTGCTGATGATGTAGGCGGCACTGCAGGCACCAGTGGCTATCCCGCAGTTAGGGAGCGCTGCTTGGTGCTGGAGCAGTTGCTACCAGCGACCAGGATCGAGCAGAGCAGTGGCTCTTATCTGACCAGTGCCAGTAGCTGTGCATGGAGGAAGACATGTCCAAGCGGGACGAACGTCTTGGTCAGTGCCTTGGGAGACCAACGGCGTTGGGCAGATCGGCATCAGAAACCCGGCAATCTACACCTTATGCTACTCAACCGGTACCGGGACATCAAGCAGGACAGGAAGCTATCACACCTCGGTGGCTGGGAGGAAGTACCCGAATGCAGTGATCCCCATCTTGGAGATCGACGATGGCAGCCCAGTGACTGGTGGCTTCGATCCCTCGATTGGTCACGAGATCTGTACCAAGTTCTCGGCGATGCGAGGGGTCGGTCTCGTTGCTCCTGCTGGCGGGCGCACGCCTCAGTGGGTCTGTGCCAGACTACTGGCGAGGTATGCCTTGAACCCTGCTGTCTGTGCCCAAGGTCTGGAGACTGAAGGGGGCTCTGCTGAGCCTGCCTATCTGAAGCATGACAGCTTCGGGTGGGTGAGCAGTGGCGGAATGTTCCATGCGATGAGGAATGGTGGCACTGAGGCGGGGACACACGCAGAGGCCCCAAGGCGGGTTTACACCGAGACCTGGGTACCGCTGGAGCCGGTGTGGGCGGCACCAGAAGCGTCAGGATCTCCTGAGCTGCCTGCAGAGCCTCGGGCATCAACGACACTTGGAGCTGGCGGAGGCCTGTACTGCTATCCAGAGTTGCAAGCAAAGCATGGAATGGGCTGCACCGCTCAGCTTGAGCTGGGGCCCGACTTCCCGAAAGGGGCATTGAGCTGCCTGGCATGGCTCTTGGCTCACTCCCAGACCTCTATTTTTCCTTGCAGGAAGTAGGGGGATCTTCCCCTCCCTGCCTTCTTTGGCTTCTTGGCCAGAGCCGCAGAGCGGGACCGGTGCTGGATCGTGGACGGCACCGCCAGAGCGCTGTGCACCAACGCCGCGGTGCTGAGTCGGACCATTGCTCCAGTGCCAGAGTGAGTGTCGACTCCATTTGGAGTGCCTTTAAGCGATTGTCCTGCTCCTTTTTCAACCTAGGTTTGAAGGACTTACAAAGACGGCACTTCTCGCTTTTGTGCCCCTCGCCCAAGCATCGTAAGCAGATACTATGAGGATCGCTGATGGGCATAGGCCATTTGCAACGATCACAGGGCTTAAAACCTGGGGACCAGGAAATGCCCCATCCCGCAGCTGAGTCCCGTTCTGGACTAACGAAGAGTTTGAGAACAACTACTAAGGGTAACTAATAAACTACTAACTATATACAACTATATTAAAGGTTTTCAAAGTTCGTAAGAACGGAGAATGAAACAATGCTAGCCAAAGCTGCAGATGTTCCAGCATCATCACTGGTGACAAGAAGGAACTGAGTGTGGGGGGAGTTGGCGGTGACCCTGCAGATGCCACTCCAGAGGGCGCCAGAGCCAGTCCCCTACGGATACTGCTGAGGAAAAAACTTCTGGCACTGGTGCATGTGGCGCGCACACGCACCTAATATGGAATGGATATGAGCAAGGACTCGAAGAAGAACCAGCTGTTTCTTCTGGTTGTATTTTAGATGGATTTTCACAGTCAAAATAATTATAATGTTGGCCAACCTCTAAAGAACTAATGAAGTACCTACAAAGGTGAAGGTAAAGATTTTGTGTAAGCCAGGTACCACCCACCTGTTTAACTCAGGTCATTTTACAAGTACATTTAAATAAAACTCTCATCAAAATATACAAACATAAAAGAGACAGACTTGCATGTCTTTGTACAGATTCCCAATTCACTTACAGGACCTTATACCTTCCTTTATAGCCATTTTGTGTTTATATAGCCATATAACCCACTAATTGGGTGGGTTAAAAAGCTAATTCTTGCATCTTTTGCCCCAGCCTATAATTTTGTACCTGCAATTAACAGCAGGAACAAAAGTGGGGGCACAATCATTTGCAAAGTGTAAATAATGGAATTTAGACACCTACCTAATCAGTTGGGAAGATTTTTTTCTCAAAAGTGTTCAGCAGTGGTCTCACTCTCCTCCCATTGAAGTCGAAGATAAAATTCCTATGGACTTCAATGGGGGAAGAGTTAAGCATGTGATGAGTGTTTCTGATAATCCCACTCCTATTGCTCTCACTTGAATCTGCAGTTTGTTGACTGAAGATGTAATTGATTGATAGTTGCAAAACTGCGAGTGCCAAATAAAGGAGCATTTTTAAATTTTGGCACAATAAAAATACAGACCCACCATCACTTGGTCACAACGACCCTTTCTGCCTCTGTGTTCTAAATTCCTCTTTGACCCATTGGCAATGCATTTACTGTCTGAGAGTCACAAAGATTTAGAACTTCTCCTGTTTCTTTGCTTCCTTGAATATGTTTATTGTGCTTTTCACCCATTCTTTGTATCAAATTCTTCCCTAGGTTACTCAGGCACATAAACCCCAATGAAATCATTCGGATTTGGATACTAGTATCTGTATGATGAATGCTTTTTAGGCTTCTGTTCACTTTAAATCAGCTGTTTCTTTAATATCTTCTTTGCCCTCTTTATACTATATTATATACAATATACATATACTATAAAGTTTCTGGAGGACAGGTCCAATAATGGCTATTAGCCAAGATGGTCAGGGATGCAACTCCATGCTCCGGGTGTCCTAACCCTCCAACTGCCCGAAGCTGGGACTGGGCGACAGGGGATGGATCATTCAAAATTGCCCTGTTCTGTTCATTCCCTATGAAGCATCTGGCACTGGGTCACTGTCAGAGACAGGATACTGGGCTAGATGGATCATTTGTCTGACCTACTGTGGATGTTCTTATGTACAAAATAGAATGTCTCTTGTCTGCCTCTGGCCAGCACTGGATAGGAAACATAACATCTCAGTGGAAATTTCCTAATGATATACATAAATAAAAATTTCATCTGAGGAGAGAATAAAAAGATTGAGATGGTTTAGTTTAGAGAAATGAGGCGAATAATGGTTATGAAAAAGGTATACAAAATAATTAATGGTGCTCCTATTTTCTCTTTTTCATAATACTAGGATAAGGAGATATTTTAAATTTATAAACAGAAATATATTTTTAAACAATCCATAATTAATCTATAGTGCTCACTGCAACAGTAATTTAGCAGGGTTAGATATTTATATGGATAGTGACATCATCAAATGTTCTATTAGGTGGGATAATACATAAAGAGTATCATAATAGCCAGGTATACCTCTCCCAGCCTCATGCCTGCCTCAGTGTTTCCCCTCTGGCCTCTTGATTTCCCCCAATGAACAGTGACATGGATTTTGGGTAGCCCTCCAGCCTAACTTCCTAACAGAGCCTGTCTCCTTTTGCACCCACTGGGTAGCAATGCAACGTACAGAAGGAAACTGAGGCATGGCTAGAATTTCTAAGCATATTCCAGAAAATTCCCACTTCATCACAGGATCAACAATCCAGTCTTCCCATCCCATGTGCTTTAAAACTTAAGAAATGAGAGTCTAATTTTGAAATGGTCAGACACCTGCAATTATATACTTGAATTTTTGAATTCACCCCCACTGTCCTCATTTTCTAAAGTTGTGTCTGAAATAGGATTCTGAAATAATACTCCTATTACAAAACAAATCTACTTTTTTTTATTACTGAAATCAGACATAATTGAAGAAAATGCTGTAAAGCAAAGGTGCTTCACTAAGTGTTTTCTGCACATGACCTTAATGACCAGAATTTAGCTTTCTGTAGTTGCGAAGAAAACTACCACAACTCAGCAGGCTTTAGAATAATAAAACAGAAATGCATTATTTATGGTTTTCAAAATAACTATGCAAAACAAGCAAAATGTTCCATTGCAAAAGAAACATTAATGCATATTTGATTATCTAAAGTTTTGTGATCATTTATTTGGGCTGCATGTGTGGTGATACTTCTGGTTTCACCAGAGGTCCTCTCAGGTAATTCATTTCTTTTAAATAAGAGATCAAAGCTGCCTATTTTAAGCTAACAAAAACTTCATGCAGTAAACTGAAAACATGAAAATGGAATGGACAGTGATCAGCTACCGAGCTCCCAAGTTAGGTACCTCAACTTTTACAAAAGTGAGGACAGTTTAGTTTGTTCTAAATGCTCTGTATAGTCCCAAGAGTAATATGCTGGTGGTATCATACCTCAGATTCTGGGCTATGGTGGCGTAGGTTAGAAAATTCTAGGAAAACAAGATGTATTTTAAAAGAATACCACATGAAATTCTCCTTTGGCTGAAATGTATGCTGAAAGGAAATCCTAGTGATCCCTAGTGTTAAAGTTTCTGATTATCAGAAATATTTTTTAAACCTTTAAACAGCCTCAAAATATTAGACAGTTATGCAACTTTTGTGTAGCTTTTGTCTTTCCAAGGAACAACACAGTAAATCATAGAATCATAGCATGTAGGGCTGGATGGGACCCTCACCACACTGAGGAAAGACCAAGTACACCTAGACCATCCCTGACATGTCTCTCTCTAACCTGTTCTTACAAATCCACATTATCCTGTGGTAAACCATTCCAGTACTTAGCTAACCTTACAGTTAGAAAATGTTTCCTAATAGCTAACCTGAACCTTTCTTGCTACAAATTAAGTCAATTACTTCTTGTCCTACCTTCAGTGGACATGGAGAACAATTAATCACCATCCTCTTTATACAGCCCTTAACATATCTGAAGACTTACCAGGTCTCCCCTCAATCTTCTTTTCTTAAGACTAAACACTTTCAGAAGGAAGGAAGGAATTTCCCCTGGGCTATGCCTTCTAAGCTGCAACTCCTGTGAGGTGCATCACTGACTCTGCCCCTCAGCATCCAGGATTCATTCAGCTGAAATGAACCTTGTATTGTGAGGTTTTGATTTATTTCAGTCATTCAGAATCACATCCCTGTGTGATCAAAGAGACAAGGTGGTAAGAAGTCCTTTTGTGCTGTTGACCATTAAGCCAACAGGACTTATTGCTAAATAAAGGCACATGGCTAAATGAACCAAATCCCTAAGAAGCTGTAGGAATAATCTGCAGTAACGATATAAAGTTGTTTAACCTTTATTAAGAGTGGAAAATTTAGTTTAGTAAAAGTTGAAAGTTTAGTTGCTTAATGTTTGGTATAATATTCTGTTTATCAGAACGTGCTTTTTATCTGTAAATGTACTAACTGCATTAGTATCAAAAGTCTGCAAATTTCCAAGCATATATTGCAATACGCAATGTGTACCAGGCAAAAAGGGGGTACTGTGTAATTGTCATGTGTGTAAAAGAAAATTACATTACAAGCTGTCAACCATTTATTTATAAATAGATAAGTTTGAATTATTGGTTGAACCAGATAGAACTGAGGTCACACTGTCATCAGCTGCATGCTTTGGTTCCATAAGGATTAGGTACGGAAGCAGAGAGGTTTTGTCTTGAATATTCCCAACACTTGACAAATTATGGCCACTGAAGCTATCTTTATGAAATAAGAGAGAAGATAAAATCCAGCTGTGAAATTGGTCACAGCATAAAGCGAGATATGAGGGTGTTTTCCCTCCATCTAACAGTCAATAGTATATATCAACATCTAAATTATTTTAAGGAAATATAATAAGACTAACCAGCAGGCTGTTAACAGATTATCTCTGGGGAAAATTCAATACATAGTTCTAGCAGGTTTAGTTAATATAAACTGCATTTCCTCCTCCCTCATCATCATCCCCTAACTCCACATTGATTATACCGACTCAAAGAAGATACTGTCATATAAAGTTCAGTACTTTATGCAAGAAGATCCTATTCCAGACATCTCTTGAGAATCAAGGTCAAGAGTGTACAGAACTGAGATAAATGGAAGTGTTCCTTGAATCATAAGACTTCTCAATGGCTGCGTTTACAGGAAGCATTCCCAGCATTTATGTTTGGCATTGTTCCAACCATTCAGTGTTGTCAAGCATCAGGTTAATTATAATTCAGTGCAAAAAAACTTCACTGATGTAACGTTACAGTTGAGACTATAAACACACAGAAGTCAGGAAATTCAAGATATGATCGTATTTGCATTCTGCATTTTAGTATTTTGAATGTATACATAGGTTGTTAAAATTTGTGCCTCAATACATATTTCTCACACACACACACACACACACACACACACACACACACACACACACACACACACACACACACTAAAGGAAAATTAAGGTTGAAAAGTCAAGCACTCAAAAGTTAGGAAATGCCAGAATTAAGGTTGCCTGTGCAACCTGCATTAAGCCACTGGTGCATATGTATGATGATACAGGCTTCACTTGTAAGCTCAGATACACTATTTTTGAGTGCCTTATGCACAGGATGGATCTGCTCTGGGGATCAATCACGGTTATATAGTAAAGGGGATTCTTGTCTGTAGGACCCCTGGTTCATTTGTTGTAAAAGCTGGAAAGTGTTAAATGTGAATGAAGCAGGGGCTTGCAAGAAGAGAAAGGATAGTTTCATGTTTAAAGCAGTTGAATGCTGCCCTGGTTATCTTTCTCTACAACAGAGTTCCTATGTGATGCTAGTCAAGTCCCTTAAAACTTTTCATGGATGGTAACTAATTATTTGTGCCTCATTTAATTGGTGCCTGACTTGCGACTGTGATGTCTGATTTGCAGAAGTGCTGGCATTCATAGCTGCAACTGAAGTCAATGGGAGCTGCGCTTTGAACATATAAAGTTCTATAAAATGCCAAGTACTCTGAAAAATAATCAGGCGCTAGGCATTTCAAATTGGCCACACAAAGTTAGTAGATACTTTTTACCTGCATTTCTCTGTGCCTCATCTGTAAAATTAGGATAATAATACCCTCTCGTCTTATAGGAGTGTTGTGAAAATTAATTCACTAATATTTGTAAAGCAATCAGATACTGTACTATAGTGATCCTGCCACAGAAAAGCCTATGGGGAAATTAAAATGCTGAAACAGGGTTTCAATGACTTAAGTTGTCTTATGCCTCTTTATACCACGTGGAACATAGGTCCTTCACCACTGCCTTCCATCTTTGGTGGTCTTTTGCTGCAGTCTTAGCTTCTTCCAATGTCATTTTCATAGAATCATAGGACTGCAAGGGACCTCGAGAGGTCATCTAGTCCAGCAGTTCTCAACCAGGGGTATGTGTACCCCTGGGGGTAGGCAGAGGTCTTCCAGGGGGTACTCAGCTCATCTAGATCAGTGTTTCTCAACTTGGGGATTACAGCCCGCAGGGGGCTCACAGGACAGGTTTAGGAGGATCGCAAGTGCAGAGCCAGCAATAGGGGGTGGCAAGCAGTGGCAAGAACGGCTAGCCAAAAACTCCAAAGGTAATAACAAAATGTTTTTTAAGTACATCAGAAGCAGGAAGCCTGCTAAACAACCAGTGGGGCCCCTTGACGATGAAAATACAAAAGGAGCGCTTAAAGATGATAAAGTCATTGCGGAGAAACTAAATGGATTCTTTGCTTCAGTCTTCACGGCTGAGGATGTTAGGGAGATTCCCAAACCTGAGCTGGCTTTTGTAGGTGACAAATCTGAGGAACTGTCACAGATTGAAGTATCACTAGAGGAGGTTTTGGAATTAATCGATAAACTCAACATTAACAAGTCACCGGGACCAGATGGCATTCACCCAAGAGTTCTGAAAGAACTCAAATGTGAAGTTGTGGAACTATTAACTAAGGTTTGTAACCTGTCCTTTAAATCGGCTTCGGTACCCAATGACTGGAAGTTAGCTAATGTAACGCCAATATTTAAAAAGGGCTCTAGGGGTGATCCCGGCAATTACAGACCGGTAAGTCTAACGTCGGTACCGGGCAAATTAGTTGAAACAATAGTAAAGAACAAAATTGTCAGACACATAGAAAAACATAAACTCTTGAGCAATAGTCAACATGGTTTCTGTAAAGGGAAATCGTGTCTTACTAATCTATTAGAGTTCTTTGAAGGGGTCAACAAACATGTGGACAAGGGGGAATCCGGTGGACATAGTGTACTTAGATTTCCAGAAAGCCTTTGACAAGGTCCCTCACCAAAGGCTCTTATGTAAATTAAGCTGTCATGGGATAAAAGGGAAGGTCCTTTCATGGATTGAGAACTGGTTAAAGGACAGGGAACAAAGGGTAGGAATTAATGGTAAATTCTCAGAATGGAGAGGGGTAACTAGTGGTGTTCCCCAAGGGTCAGTCCTAGGACCAATCCTATTCAATTTATTCATAAATGATCTGGAGAAAGGGGTAAACAGTGAGGTGGCAAAGTTTGCAGATGATACTAAACTACTCAAGATAGTTAAGACCAAAGCAGATTGTGAAGAACTTCAAAAAGATCTCACAAAACTAAGTGATTGGGCAGCAAAATGGCAAATGAAATTTAATGTGGATAAATGTAAAGTAATGCACATTGGAAAAAATAACCCCAACTATACATACAACATGATGGGGGCTAATTTAGCTACAACGAGTCAGGAAAAAGATCTTGGCGTCATCGTGGATAGTTCTCTAAAGATGTCCACGCAGTGTGCAGAGGCGGTCAAAAAAGCAAACAGGATGTTAGGAATCATTAAAAAGGGGATAGAGAATAAGACTGAGAATATATTATTGCCATTATATAAATCCATGGTACGCCCACATCTCGAATACTGTGTACAGATGTGGTCTCCTCACCTCAAAAAAGATATTCTAGCACTAGAAAAGGTTCAGAAAAGAGCAACTAAAATGATTAAGGGTTTAGAGAGGGTCCCATATGAGGAAAGATTAAAGAGGCTAGGACTCTTCAGTTTGGAAAAGAGAAGACTAAGGGGGGACATGATAGAGGTATATAAAATCATGAGTGATGTTGAGAAAGTGGATAAGGAAAAGTTATTTACTTATTCCCATAATACAAGAACTAGGGGTCACCAAATGAAATTAATAGGCAGCAGGTTTAAAACAAATAAAAGGAAGTTCTTCTTCACGCAGCGCACAGTCAACTTGTGGAACTCCTTACCTGAGGAGGTTGTGAAGGCTAGGACTATAACAATGTTTAAAAGGGGACTGGATAAATTCATGGTGGCTAAGTCCATAAATGGCTATTAGCCAGGATGGGTAAGAATGGTGTCCCTAGCCTCTGTTCGTCAGAGGATGGAGATGGATGGCAGGAGAGAGATCACTTGATCATTGCCTGTTAGGTTCACTCCCTCTGGGGCACCTGGAATTGGCCACTGTCGGTAGACAGATACTGGGCTAGATGGACCTTTGGTCTGACCCAGTACGGCCTTTCTTATGTTCTTATGTAATGCCTGGGGTCCCATGCCACAAGGGTCACTTCAACACTAAGTTACATGCTTCAGCCCCACCACCTGGGGCTCTGGCTTCAGACAAGGCTCACAAGTAAAAAACAGGCTCAAGTATCACACTGAAATGTAAGTATAATATTTATATTCTAATCAATTTATTTTATAATTATATGGTAAAAATAAGAAAGTACGCAATTGTTCAGTAATAGTGTGCTGTGACACGTTGGTATTTTTAGGTCTGATTTTGTTAGCAAGTAGTTTTTAAGTGAGGTGAAACTTGGGGAATGCAAGAAAGTCAGACACCTGATAGGGATACAGTGGTCTGGAAAGGTTGAGAGCCACTGATCTAGTCCAGTGCCCTGCACACATGGCAGGAATAGATATTATGTAGACCAGGGTGTCCAACCTGTGGCTCCCTCAGAGATCCATCCCAAACACATCACCAAACTCATCCATTTCATCCTCACCCATATCAATTTTACATTCAACAACAAACACTTTGTCCAAAACATAGGAACAGCCATGGGTACTAGGATGACTCCCCAGTAAGCCAACCTCTTCATGGGCCACCTTGAAGAATTTCTGGAGAAATGCACCAGGAAACCAATGATATACCTGAGATACATCAATGATATTTTCATCCTCTAGACAGACGACATAGATTTCCACCGCAACTTCAGCAACCACCACCCGTCCATTAAACTCTCTCTGGAACATTCCCACACCAGCATCAACTTCCTGAACATCACGATCAAGTTCAACAATAGAACCTTACAGAAAACTATATACAAGAAACCTTCAGATCACAACACCTACCTTCATAGATCCAGTAACCACCCCAAACACACCAACAAATCTCTTATCTACAGCCAGGCACTCAGATACCGGAGAAAGGAGAAAGTCCAGGATATATACCTTAACACACTCAAAACCACCTTTACCAAACAAGGACACTCCACCACAGAAGTAGATCGCATCATGGAACAGGCCACCCAAATATCCTGAGAGAACCTGCTTCAATACAGAAATAAAACTCCCTCCAACCACACACCCCTAGTTGTCACTTACCACCCCACACTGGAACCCATATGGGGTATCGCCAAACAACTAAAACCCATACTCGATGGCACCCCATTCTGAAATAAATCTTTCCCAAACCCCCTCTTCTGACCTTCAAGCAACCCCCAAGCTCATCATCAAGCGAGCTCCCTACAGACCATGACACACAAACTCAAAGAAGCACCAGACTCTGCCAGAACAACGGATGCAAAACCTGCGGACATATGTCCATTACTACAACAATTAATACCCCTACACATGCCTATCACAACATGTGGTGTACCTCATTCAGTACATTTAATGCCCCAATAACAACTATGTGGGTGAAACTAGACAATCCATATGCTCTTGAATGAACTCACACAAGAAAATTATAAAAGACAAAACCACATATCACCTGTGGGTGAACACTTTTCACAAAGTGACCACTCTACATCTGATTTCAGTCCTCATCCTCAAAAGAAACCTGAGCAACACTTTAAAAAATGAGCCTGGGAGCTTCAATTCATAACTTTGCTAGACACAAAAACTCATGGTGTTAATGTAGACACTGGATTTATGGCTTATTACAACAATCTGTAACCCACTAAACACCCCCCCCCCTTCTTTTTTTGTCCTATGACTGCAGAGGTGTTAATGGGCCACTTCACCTGGAATGGTCCCTTAGATATGTGCTCACTACTTATGCTATACTTTCTGTTCCATCTTGTATTTAGCTGTGACACTCTAAATGCCTTTCCCAGACCTGAGGAAGAGCTCTGTGTAGCTTGAAAGCTTGTCTCTCTCACCAACAGAAGTTAGTACAATAAAAGATATTAACTCACCCACCCTGTCTCTCTAATATTCAGATAAAGGTATAAATGCATTAGTTTACACATTCAAAACAGATTTTGTTTGCTATGTATGTGCACACTACAGAGAGAGAGAGAAATGTGCACCCTATGCTCTATGCAACATTTGTGACTGGTGGGTTCTGGGTGGCCCAATAGAAAGGTTGAAAAGTCTTCTGGGCACTTCTGATGTACTCTCAAAAGGTTAGATGGAATCTGTGCAAGAGTTAAAATGATTATCAGACTCTTCAAAGATTAAAATTGTGATACTAACTAACAGAAGCCCAAAAATCTTACATTAAGGGCGACGCACCCCAGCCATAACTGATGCAGCTAGATTAAAAATTCCTCATATGGAGAGTGAAGATGGCATGTCATCCTTAACTTTGAATTTCCTGAGATTTGTCTCTCTCTAAAAATGTAACTTTATTTTAATGTATTTTGGGAGGCAGATTTGATAAGAAGTTGGTGATTTCCACCAAACTTCTAAGATATCTGCATGCTACCATCTCAAACAGGCAGTGCTTAAAATAATTATGTGCAAAATGTCACTATGTTGCCAACAGTGCGCTGTCTGTCTATACATGCTACTGCAGCACTTCTAGTTAAACTGGAGAGCAAGATGCAATCATATGGATTTCTAAAATTCTCTGGGAAGATTTGAGGTCTCAAGAACAATGAATAAATTACGCTCCTCTGTAGATTTAGGACAAAATTTTCAAAGGCATAAATTGCAGGTGCCTAACTCCCATTTGTGTCTCTGAAAATCTATCCCTTAGTCTTTTAATCTGTGAGAAATATAGAAGGATTTTTTATTTTAAAAATATTCTTTGGTTTCAACTGACAAATATTTATCCTCCTCCTATTATACCAGCAAAAATGATAAGCTACTTCCAGTAAAGACACGCTAGAAAGTGCAAGCCTGTTCTGGACTGGACAGCCAGAATGAGGTACATGTTAGAGACATATGGGGGCAGAATTATGAGTTATATATTGACTCTACTTTCTGTAAAGGTGCTTATGTTGACCCCCCCACCACCATCCATACCTGTTCCAGCACCCATAGTTGTGAAAATACCACTCCCCTGATCAGAGATTCTCCAATTTTCTTCGAAAGCAGAATTTCATCCTTAGCTTAGAGTTTATTAACTGGAAGAGTTGTGGTTTCTCGTGCTAACCAAGACCTACACTCTTATAATCCTGGTAAACAAAATACCATGCATATTTTTCATTTGTTTCTTTCCCCAAATGCCCTACCCTATGTCACAGATCAATGGTCTGGAAAATTTCAGTTTAAAAAAACCAAAAACATAGCTCCATTAGTAATGGTGTCAGAATAATCCGAGGTCAACAGTTGCTATTTTCTCCCTCCTTCATGTCCCCTAACTGCAAAGTTTTAAAATATTTAGGAATCAATTTTGTATGCAAACCTTTACTCATATTAGCAGTCTGATTGATTTCAAAGGATCTACTCATGTAAGTAAGGAAGACTCACAAGTAAGGCTTTGTTGGGTGAGGCCCTGTATATAGAGATATTTTTAAGCTTTCCCAATTATAAGATGGATGCATTTTACATATACTGAAAAAAAATCATACTTTTTCAAGGGTACTTTTGCAGTTCCAGTGGTCTAGAGAAATATAACAAATAACCATCTTATATTTCCTATTAACCTGAAACACATATTTATCCCAAGTTCTCTCACAGATATGTAATAATCATAGTATTCTAAACAGAATGTTTTATTATCAAAACTCTGTTAAGAGAACATTAAGTTATCTTCTAGCATGCTCTCAAGTACAAGCCACTCCAAAAGCAAGGTGAGGTGTGTGATGGGCTTGTCCCTGTCCCCCACTCACAAGCCAGCAGCAGTAGCCATCCCTGGAGAGGAAGAGCAGCTGCACTCTGCTAAAAGGTGCTGCAGTAAGTATCCCCCCATGTGGATCTGAGAGACTGAGTACACTTGATAAATTTCTTCCCGGAGCAGGCATGCTTCATTCAGTGAGCAAACTTTTAGTAGATTTTAAAGGTTTCTTAAGTAGCATGCACCCAAGTTAGCTACACATGCAGGCAGAGTGCCATCTACCTGCCTTTGGATTGTTGGTAGATTGTTATTAAAAATAGGACTGAGTTGTTTTTAAAAATCTATTGCACATACACAATGTACAATTCCCAAAGGCTCATCATTTGGCCAAATCATCGATGTTTTTCACCAGGTCATTCCGACACATCTCACCAAGGGCTCTTCTTCTCCTTAATTTTCTATTTTCTAATCACATCTCTCTATTAGAGCTGTTGAAAAGGTCAGACAATTTTTATAATGGGAAAGTTACTTTTTGCTCTCTCTCAAAAATAACAAAATTGTTTTTGCTGAAGCTTTTCAAAAATATCCATCCTAAGACAAAGTCATGGCTGAAACATTTCAAGCCAACTGGTAAACATTATAAGTGTCTGAAAACAGGAGGCTTAATGGCAACTTTAGCTAAAGCTGATGCTAGCACTCCTGCTGTATTTAGTGTATGTCTTCACTAGCAATGTTAAAGCGCTGTGGCTGTGGAGACGCAGCAGCAGCGCTGGGAGATGGTGGTAAAAAAACCACCCCCATGAGGGGAGTGGCTCCCAGTGCTGGTGCACTGTCTACACTGTCACGTTACAGTGCTGAAACTTGCAGCACTCAGGGGGATGTTTTTTCACACCCATGAGCGAGAAAGTTGCAGCGCTGTAAAGTGGCAGTGTAGACAAGGCCTAAATACCCTTTTTTCCACAGGCACCTCACCATACTGCTACAAGTAACAGCAATATAGAAAATGATGGCCTAAAGAACACAAGGTTTGATCCTACATCATTGAAGTTATCAGTACAGTAGACATTGACTTTAACGGGAGCTAGATCAGGCAACAGAGTTGAAACCCAAAATATGAAAGATAGCTGAAATGTAAATGTCTCCCACAAGATCCGTTTTCCTGTTTGCAGAAGTGCCTTCTTCAGGAACAAAATATGGATGTGATATGTTTCTAGACCTCAATTTAGCTAAGGTTGAAATCTTGCCAGCCCAGTTAAACAGCCGTAAAATTGGATTTGACAGTACAGATACTAATCACAAAAGAGTATGACGGTTGTGATACTTATGAACATGCTGGATTCTAACTAGATCAAAGTGCCAGAAGGGGTTACTCAGCACCTTGATGAAAAAGGATGAGAGACCTGGTTAACCTAACTAGGCCTTTAAAAAAACAAGTATTGTAGAAGCCCTGCAGAATTCCAGCTGTCACTCATTGCAAATTCAGGAGTCATTTAATGTCACCATTGCTGTAGGTGGGCAGGAGCTGAACTCCAGCAATTTCACCACTTTACTTTTTCTGAAATAAAAGCCCCTTCCTGTTTCACTTGAATGTGAAAATAAATGGCGCTCCGATTAAAGGTATGAAACAAAAGATCAAACAATACTCGTTGTAAGTGAGAAGAAAGGAAGGGGGGGAAGGAGAGAGAGAGTGAGTGAGTGTGTGTGTGTGAGTGAGACAGAGAGAGAGAGTTGTTGCATCGTGACAGATACTCCCCCATGCTTCTGTGTGATGCTCGTCTCCTAGAAGCTGGTTACCCTTATACTGGGATTTTATTAAAATATTTTCATTTTGGGATAAATTCAGGTGAGGGTCAGCAAATCAGACACTAATCTGATTGTAGTCAGAACACCTGACCACTCAACTTTAGTTTGTGTTATGCAGTGTTGTTGTAGCTGAATGGGTCCCAGGATATTAGAAACACAAGGTGGGTGAGATAACATTTATTGGATCAACTTCTGTTGGTCCAAACAACGATATTACCTCACCCATCTTGTCTCTTTAGTTTGCACTGTCCTTTTTCAGCGGGGAGGCAGCCAGATATTGCATAGGGAAAGCAGTCTAGAAATATATTGGATGATGATGATGATTGATGATGAGTGGTATGGGACATGCAGTGTTTCACATGGACAGGTCTTTCTTCTATGTACAAAATGACTGGAGTCACAATTAAGCTTAAAAAGTGCTGGCAGCATCTGTTTCCTCACATCCCAGTGTGATATATGTGTAGTACTCAAGTGATCTCAATACACTGGTCAAAAGGGTTAATTGTCCTAGACTGTGAAGTAGAAATTGTGATAGTATGAGGGGAAAGTGCGTCACTGAGGCAACATACATTACTGAATCAATGGCCAGCAATTGAAGAACTGACTCACACAGCAGGCAGCTAATGATGAGACAAAGATTACAGCTAGCCATGTCTTGCTGGTATGGGCATCAACTTACACATAACAGTGCTGATGTACAAAACACAGAGCAGAGGGACCACAGTGGTAAGACTAGTAATAGAGAGGGAGGGAGAAAGACTGGGAAAATAAATTGTGTAAACTCAGATAATATTAATTCGCCAGACTAATTCCTTTAAATTCTAGGCTGGGATTTGAGGGATTTATTTTAGCTGTACTTGTGACTTTAATGCTTTTTTGTCTTAGATGAGCTCTCTGTTGCATAGCAGTCCATAAAATTTAAGGGTTTTGTGTGTTTTTTTAAGTTTACAGTGTCTACCCTTATTGTCATGTTCATGGGGCCAGTAACACACATTCAGCTATGACTGTTGAACCTATAAAAAATGTGTCATGTTGAATTGTGAAGATGAAGTATAACACAGTGAGATATGTTCAGCTTCCTAATGCCTTAAGAATATTATGTTCACTGTATAGTTATCACACACTCATTTCTGCGAGGCATGCTGTTTCTTGTACATGTCAGCTGAAACGACAGGAGCTCTATTCAAAGACAGATGATGCACCTCCTGCTGTGCTAGCAAACAGACACTCAACGAGACTTGACTTTCACTGCTAACAGGCATGGACATGGAACTTTGTGTATGAAGCCTCAAACTGAAAGAATGTGTTGAGAAGCCCAAATCTTCAGACTCCAAGCAGGAGTCTCTGCTTCTTAGTCAGCCAGCTCAAAATGTCTCAGTTGGCCTTGTTCTTTCCAGATCTTTAATGCAAACTGTGAATCCAGGAAAGACTTGAAATATGCAGAGATATAACCTGACTACAGATAAGAGACTTTGTAACCTCTTGGAGATCAAATAGCCTTTGTTTAATAAACTAAGTGATTTAAATCCCTACTGGGGGGGGGGGAGGAGAAGAAATTCACTTTGGTGTTACAACATTGTGCTTTTAAATGCCAACGTAACTGCTTTTTCCTTACAGACTGTGGAATAAGTAAAATACTGTGTGTGTTGAACTATAAGTATTCCTTTATAGTAGGGCTGTTGATTAATCACAGTTAACTCACGCGATTAACTAAAAAAAAAAAATCACAGTACAAAAAATTAATCTCGATTAATCACAGTTTTAATCGCAATGTTAAACAATAGAATACCAATTGAAAATTATTAAATATTTTGGATGCTTTTCTACATTTTCAAATATATTGATTTCAATTACAACACATAATACAAAGTGTCCAGTGCTCACTTTATATTATTTTTATTACATATTTGCATTGTAAGAATGATAAACGAGAAATTGTATTTCAATTCACCTCATATAAGTACTGTAGTGAAATCTCTATCATGAATTCTATCATGAAAATGCAACTTACAAATGTAGATTTTTTTTGTTACACCCCTACTTTATAGTTAGCATAATGGCTCTGGGGAGTGGAACCAGCGGATCAGCTTAAGTCATTAATTGGAAGTCTGGTCAGTTCCAATCAAGAAGACTGAATGGAAATGGTGGGGGGATTGTGGCTTATTGTTTCTGAAGTTAAACATCTCTCCTTTTCTGGCTATCTATTACTTTACTTCAGATATTATATATGGGGTCCGCAAACAGCAGTGCTGAAACAATTTTTATAGTGGGGGTGCTGAGAGCCAAACTGCAAACCCTGTATATAATAGAAACCACTTCAAACCAAGGGGTGCAGCAGCACCCCCAGCACCCATGCCTGCAAACCTTAATCAGTCATTACGGAGGGAAAACTGTCATTTAAATCAAAAGAGTTTTGCTTCAGAAAAGACCGTAGGTTTTAGCCCTCTTCATGTATGCATTACCTTCAAATTTATAGTAATCAAACTAAAAATACTCATAAAAGCAAAGATATTCCAGAGCACACCAGTTATATCAGAATCAACTTACTTGCTACATTTCTAGTGGCATTTTCTAAAGGATTTGTTCTCAAAGAGGCAACAGGGAGAAAGAAGCCTAGAATTTTGGCTCCTTCTGGACCTCTACAAGAAGATCTATATAGTATTCTCAATAGTTTATATAATTTGAATAAATTACTGAGTCCAACTGAGTCTTTACCTAATTAGCTCATTCCACTGCATCTTTTCAGTCACTAATACCTATACAATTATGTACATTAATAATCAACTCTATTACAGAATAAGCATCTACTCTATAGATATGTTTTATGCTACAAAATATAGCTATGGGGCCTGATTCTATTATCATTTATAGTGGTGTGAATCAGGAGTAACTCTGTTGAAGTGAATGGAGTTACACTGGTTTAAATTGGGTGTAAATTTGAGGAGCACAAACCAGAATAAGACGAGTATTTTACACAGCGATATATAGCAAGTGTATTCCATGTAATTGGTATGAATTGGAATCTATTTCTTTATTAGGAATATATTTTAACATATATACTTCGGGGTATGTCCTTTCTTGTAGCTCCCAGGTTCTGTTTTTAAATTAATTTTAATTTTTTTAAATTTTTTTTTATATATATTTTTTTTTGCATTTAGAGAGTCACATACTTTAAAATTAAACTAAACATTCAAGAAAATCTCACAGCACTCATTGCATATCCTTAGGTTCTTGGACAGGAAAAGGGAATGTTTCAATACCTTCTACAAATCTGAGCTTGAACTTGATATAATTTAAGTACAGCTTTAAAAAAAAAACAGCAGTTGAAAGCACTGAAGAATGAGATAAGCAATACTTGATGTTATCTGTGACAGGAAGAGTCTATCTACATTTTCATACAAAAATGTCTCATTTATTTTTAAAACATTCAGAGACAGATGGGTTTTCTTTCATTTTTCTGTTTCCCTGCAAATTGACTGGCCTGCTTTTTCTAGGCATGTCATCGGGAAAGGTAATGTATTTACAGACTGAGGTATTGGGGAAAATGATGCAAATGAGGAGAACTGAAGTAAAGCTGAGCTTTTTCTTCCATTTGCTATTCAAGACATTTGACTTGAAAAAAAACTGCCACCACTCTTGCAATCCTCTGAAATCCTTGCTTACAGGTCAGTACTGGTGTTCAATAGTCCACATCTGGCATTACTCAGAACACAATCTTTGCGGGGCAGGAAATCCAGGTCTGAAATACTTTTGAAAAAGTATGGAAGGGGGCTCTGGCATTCTCACTTGAAAATGTAACATGATGATGTAAACAAAGGGATGGATTTTGCCTCACCCTTACAAAAGCGCAAGCAACCTTCCTCCTCCTCTTCACATCTCTGCACAGAAGCAAGCCACAACTGCAACCTGTATGTACTCCTGAAGGGAGATTGGACAACACTGCATCCTTCAAAGGAACGGAGCAGTAGATATGCTCCCCAAGAGTTCAGGAGACATCATTCCTCCTTGAGGTTCTGAAATGCTCCAATAAGAGCTGTACACCTCTGCAATTCCTTCAGTGTACATCTAGACCTTAACACAAAATCTGGCCTCAAATATGCAAAATATCATGAAGATTCTGTAGTGCTTATGCTCATGCTAATAAGCAAAATCCTAGATAATATTAAGAGGAAAGTTTCTTTCTGTACAGCCAAAGAAACATACAATCCAAAGTATCAGAGATGGGAGAGACGCATATCACTTTATCCAATATTCTGCCAGTGGAAGATATTACTCCATACGACATACATATTCTCAAGTTCTTTATGCAGTCTAGTTTTAAACATCTCAAGTGACAAGACATCCATCCCTTACCTTAAGATACTATTTTAGAATAAGAGACCTTATTGTTAAGAAGTTTTTTTTATGCTCAAGCTCGCCATAAACCTTGATGACCAAAGGGGTATAATAAGCTGGGCTGGCATAAGGGAGTAGCGAGCAGGGCAATTGCCTGGGGCTCCACACCACAGGGGGCCCCACGCGGCTTGGGCTTTGGCTTCTGCCCCGCATGGCCAGTGCTCAGACTTTGGCTTCAGAAACATTGCAGAAACCCAATGTGTGAGCAGGTAAGGGAGAGATGGGTGGGGGGCCCCAGTGAGTATAAAGCCAGCCCTGATAACAAGAAACTTCTGGTTATACCCCTTTGGTCATCAGTAAAATCTCCCCGCTTGCTCCTTGGTGTTTATGTGGGTTACATTTATGTCCTTCAAATAGCTGCAGAGAAGATGTCTGTGCAGCCCTCTTTAGTCATCATTTAGCCAAGTTACATATTTTGATTTTTATAATATTTTCTCCTAAATCAATCTCTCCAGCTCCTATTCTGAATTCCCTCCAAGGTCTGTCAACAGTTTTTATCTCCTATCAATTCATTTGAGATAAATAGGGTTCATATATTTGATCATTCCCTATATGTTCTTGGAAGTTGGTGAGGGACATGTCTTCCTAAATTAATACAAAACTGCATCAATATCATCTTTGTAATTGGCATTTAAAGATCTATCAAATCTGTCAGTGCATCCATCCATCGAGCTATAATTTTTAGAGCGCCCATTCCAATAGAATTTTTTTAGTTTCTCTTTGAGTTTGTGTTTTTGTTGTAGATGAATGGCTTTTTATTGAGGTCACAGGGTATTAAGAGGGTTTTTTGTATCAACTCAGCAGTTTGTTTAGTTGTTGGGCAGTGTTGCCTTTTTGATCATTTTAATTATGTTTGTTTACAGACCATTGTATTTTAATACTAGGTTGTGATTGGAGACAAATGGAGAAATGCTCAATCACTGATGTGAGCAGGTATCTTTCCCCAACTGCTATAACAAAGTCCATACACTGTGTAGAGCAGTGGTTCTCAATCCACGGCCCACAGGCCGCTTACAGCCAAATCAGCACACAGCTGTGGCCCATGTGACATCCTCAAGGCCATACAGATAGTATATATATTGTGTGGATGCGGTCCACGATGGTAAATAGGTTGAGAACCACTGGTGTAGAGTCAGAAGCTAACCCCATTTCTGGGATCCAACATCATTAACAAAAATTCATAATTTAGCTCAAGCTGTCTCCCTTGAGCTGCCTGCTCCTACATTTCCTATCTTGAGGCTGCTCAGACCACAAGAAGAGTTTTTGTATGATTTGGAGAGTTTGAGCTTGATATTGTGCCATTCTAGGTTATGTAAACCAGTGGTTCTCAACCAGAGGTACACGTACCCCTAGGGGCATGCAGAAGTCTTCCAGGAAGTACATCAACTTATCTAGATATTTGCCTAGTTTTACAACAGGCTACCTAAAAAGCACTAGAAAAGTCAGTACAAACTAAAATTTCATACAGATAATAACTTTATACTGCTCTATATACTATACGCTGAAATGTAAATACAGTATTTATATTCCAATTGATTTATTGTATAATTATATGGTAAAAATGAGAAAGCAAGCAATTTTTCAGTAATAGTGTGCTGTGACACTTTTGTATTTTTATGTCAGATTTTGTAAGCAAGTAGGTTTTAAGTAAGGTGTGATTTGGGGGGATGCAAGACAAATCAGACTCCTGAACGGGATAGAGTTGTCTGGAAAGGTTGAGAGCCACTGTTTTATTTTTGTACATGCACTTTCTCTTGCAAATTGCTGGTAGGGGGAGAGATAGCTCAGTGGTTTGAGCGTTGGCCTACTAAACCCAGGGTTATAAATTCAATCCTTGAGGGGGCCATTTAGGGATGGGGGGGGACTGTCAGGGTCAGTACTTGGTCCTGATAGTGAAGGCAGGGGGACTGTACCTGATGACCTTTCAAGGTCCCTTCCAGTTCTATGAGATAGCTATATCTCTATCTTTTATTATATTATAATCATTATTTAAGCCACTTTAATATGGCAATGTGGATTTCAAATCAAAATGATAGCCTGGAAGAATTCTATTCATAATGTAATGTTTGGTTCTAGCCAAAAATTAAATAGAATATTTCATCTTAAAAGAACACTTTAACCTAGGGATTTTGTTTAAAGCAGCAACAGAAATGCAAGAGGATTATCAAAGAAAATCAGCATGAAGATTGTTTACTTGTTGAAGATATGCCTGTTGTACACCCTGCAGGCTTCATATTCGAGCATTTCCCTAAAATGTAAGCATGTGCCTATATTAGCACAAATCAAACAGGTTCAGATTTACCTTGAAGGGAAATAATAGCAAATCAACTCAAAAAACCCTTTGGACTACAGAAATAATGCAGCAGTAAACACCCATCTGTCATCTAATTCTACCTATTCTACCTAATTCTGCATTAAGATGGGCATGTTAGCCATTTGAATCCCAAATGATACCTGATCTTGAATAAATAATTATTGCTTTCCTGTTCCCACAGGTCTGAAAATCGGGAGTCCAATTTTCAGAGGTGCTGATAACCCATACTCTGATTTAAGTCAATTGGAGCTGCAGGTGCTCAGCACTTCTGAAAATCAATTTTAATAAAAAGGGACAGAAACAAAACAGTCAGAAGGTGGAATCCTTTTAGAACAGCTATGTAAATTGTAATCTGATGGTACTATTAAATAAAAGCAATTCTTTATTCACATGTTTGATTTGCTTGTATTTTAAATTATGAAAAAAACAACTTGCATTTGAATGATAGTTTTGAAATTATTATACAAAACACAAATGGGCTTAATGTGTGACATTTCCTAACAGATTATCACCCTCCATCTATATAAAGAAATGCTAAGAATTGCTGTTCCATCAAACACTTGAATTTACACAAACAGCTCTCTGAATACTTTAGAAATCATTTTCAGTTGGCACTTTTAGAAAAAATACTTCAAAACCGAGTTAAGTTATGCTGGAACTTGAGTGACTGCAACATCTGACCCCCAAAAAGCCCAATCATATTTTTCAAGTGTCAATCTACATGCCAAATATGAATTTCCTAACCTTCAGCTTTAAAGAACCACAGCAAAAAGGTCAGAGTCAAGACTATAGTGCATTTTGTGAAGAGATATCATAGATTCAGAGAAATCAGAGAGGGAAAAGACTTCTTTAAGAGATATTGTTAAAATAAAATCAGGTTTAGATAAAGTTTCCTCTCCTGTTGCTAACATTATTTTAAATAATTGAAACTGAGAGAAAAATTTAAACTAGTTTACTTCACATTATTGATGCTTTTGTATTTTGTTAAAAATGAGCCTGGACTGGGCTCTGAACTTCCTAGCTAATCCTTCTCTATAATGGGCTGAATGAATTTTGGGAACTTTCACATCCTAATCAAACTCTGTAGCCTGGGGCTCTCTCTACATGAAGTTACTCTGAGCCACCATGTGCCCTCTGCATGGGATTAACTAAACACTTAAAAGGAAACAAATCAATTTAAAAACCACACTGCTGTCTGAAAATGTTTAGTCTACCACTGTTACACCCAACACCGAATGTCACTATCTAGAAGAGACTCAAGAGAAGAAGTATTCCTATTTTTTTTCCAGTTTGCTTCCTTTGTGCATTTGACAGCGGTTTATATATAGACAGCAATACTGTTTCCTTTTTTGGTTTGGGTCTTTAAACACAGCAACGGGGGGAGAGAAAAACATTTTTTTTAAAGGAAAATGCAAATGTAAAATCACAAAACTTTGCAGGGAAGCTCCAGAGCATGGTAGGACAGAATACATCGCGCGCACACACACACACAATATGTACCAGACACTTACAATGGGAGTCAGCAAGTATAAACAGGAAGTGCTTGCACTCATAGGGAATGATAGGTGGGTAGAAAGTGGGATGCCTCATCCCAAGTACTCTGCTCTGTAATGGCTCCCAAGGTCTGTGTCTTCATATACAAAGCCATGCACAAACATACACAAAACTCCAATAAACTAATCCAGCTATTTCTCCTACAGGCAATGAAAGATGAGAGAGATTGATGTTATTTCTACTTTTAAATACCTGAAAGGCATTCAGATGTTGTTGTCATGAGAACTGTATAAAGTACTTGCACAGATCAGACAGACAGATCTGCTTCAGCAGACAATCACCCTATGCTAATGCTCTCAATACAGCCACTTTTCGGAACAGATCTGTAGCTGGTGTAAATCAGTGTCGCTCTACCAACTAAGGCTCTGGCCCTTCCTATCTGAAAACTTGATGCTTCCTGAGCTCCTTTTCTTGACACATGACACTTAGCTCATGAAACAAGAGTTCATCATAAATCTTCATACATCAAGTATCACTGAGTTGCTTGCCTGGGGCATGCCCTAGGGGTTAGGCCAAGCCTTTGCACTCACCCAGCCTCTGGTCTGAAATGTCCAGGCAATCTGGTCATTAAAGGTTCAGCACTCTGGCTGAGTCCTGGAGAGTCCACTCCTTCCGGGGTTGTTAACAAACCCAAAAAGAAATTAACACTAATGAGCAGTCCAGTGGGCTTGGTAAGGCTCTCTTTCTTCAGAGGACTTCTGGTAAGCTGTGGCCCCAACCACCAAAAGTGGTTCAGCACTGGGCCTTCCTCTGTTCCTTCAGGGAAAGAGACATCAGGAAGCGGTCATCCAAGAAGCTCTTGCCCTCTGCCAGCCCATCATCAGAAACTGAGGACTAGGGGCCTGCTCTCCTCTCTGGTATGCCCTCAACTGTGCTGAGTTCTCCCCTTTTAAGCTCCTCCTTCCAAATCTTACATCTCTTGCAGGTGTGACGAGGTGGGGCTGACTGAGCCCACAACAGTTTATTAACCCTGTGTGCCCAGCATGGGGCTTATATACCCCATCACACAAAGATAAAAATAATTGATTTTAAATCTCATAGACCTCCTCCCATAAAAGAACAAGTGGTAGCAAGGTACAAAACTCATATATTGTTGGCAACATCACAGCACTGAAGTGCCTGTGAGGAAACTGGTAAAGAAAAAAAAAGTTCTAATCCTGCATCCCTGCACAGAGCTGATGCAGGAAGGAAAGAAGAAAAGGCAAACATTAATGAATCATGGGACTTTCCTTTCAGCAATGGACAGAGAAGAGCTACTTGCCTATTAAAAGCAAGGCTGTTTGGAGTCTGGACACTTTGGCGATTGGCTAAACAGATATTCTAAACAGACAGACTGGACAGATTGGACAATTCACTGATATGAAAAAATTACCTCTTTAGAGCCACCCATATCTATTAGACTCCTGAGGATGTGCTGAGAAAAAGAGAATTATACAAGGTTGATGCCACTTGCACTCAACTCTAAAATGAATAATCTATTATGTACAATGATGAGATACACATATTAGTTATACAAAACTGGCCTAACAAGTATCTAACTTATCAGTATCTTACAGAATCCAGAATACCTTCAGAATGATTTTATTACTCATGCATCATTTTATGTTTGACATACATCTTAGTTATTTACAGTTTATTGGAAATATGTTATTATATATGCTACAGTGAAGTGAATGCTTATTCAAATCTAGCAAATAAGATTTAGGGTCTTTGTCAAAAATCACTTGTTATTTTCCTGTAACTTAAAGTCAAGAATAAGGTAAGGCAGAAATATTGCATACAAAAAAACCCTTAGAGAATGAGACTGTTTAAATAAAAAGTATTTTCAAATATTTATTCTACCTTTTGAAAAAGTTTTAAAAACAGGATGGATGAGGTACAAACAGATTATCTTTTGTGAACCTTTAGAATCCCAATTTACAGGGGCAATAGTGCTAGATTTCTCCTCTTCCAGTACAGATAGAAAGATAGACTGATTAAATACACATATGTGAGTATGTTTATGTCCAACGTACTTAGAGAACAGGTAGTAGGATGATGAAGTGTCACAGTATGTGGATATCTCTAATTTACCATTTGAAAAAGCCTACAGTTAAAAAACAGGCTTGCTAGTAATGTATTTAAAACCATACCTGACATAATAAATGAAACAGAATAAATGTATACAGCAAGTGAGACTTCCAGGGAACAGGGGGAGACTTCGCACTTTTGCTGACAGTGACTTTACTGTCAGTGGCCTGTCTCTCTTGAAGGCAGCTGTCAATCACAGGCCATCTTTCTCTCCCACAGGAGTTCATTGTGCCCGCAGACAGTTGTGGAATAACTGCTCCTGGGCGTCAGAGCGGCAGATGGAGTGTATCTGTCAATCATTGTCACTAATTATTAACTTCTGTCACTCAGAGAAAGGCAACATATCTCTGCCTGATCCTCTGTGATTTGATCTGCTACGCCACCTCGGAGACAGACAATTCAACCTTTCATTATGTGTCACACACACAGCGCTTTGCTGGGTCAGCCCCCGTGACTCAGTGTTCCAGCAGAATTCTATTTTAGCCACATAACATTACAGAGAGAAGCTTA
Organism: Emys orbicularis; assembly: GCF_028017835.1. Classification (NCBI taxonomy): domain Eukaryota; kingdom Metazoa; phylum Chordata; order Testudines; family Emydidae; genus Emys; species Emys orbicularis. The sequence goes on along the minus strand of NC_088705.1, from coordinate 513,402 downwards.
AATGAAGGATGCTCCTCGGTGTTCAAATACAATGGTCACTCATTTTCAGTAAACATTTTGAAGTGAGATAAATGGAGAGGTGCCAGCCTCTGTTAGGATTCAAATGAAGAGGCTAAACGAATATGCCAATTAACTCATTTTCATATGATGATGTGTCTGCTATTTATTATTAAAACATTAATTATTTTATCTCAAACAAATAAATAAATACCAAAAAAATGCTAAAGGTATACCAGACTGAAATTTATTATGGCAATGAATTATCTTATCGTATAGATACCATATAGATACCAAAGTGACAGAGGCCTTATAAATAGCTACAATAGATAGATATCATTGTCCCTTCTCTGGATAGCTCAGAAAAATGACTTTGAACATTATAATCAATCATTTCTTGACTGAGCCTACATTTGTCGGAATCCTTTCCTTACTCTGCAATTTTAGATGCTATTATTTATTTCACTGTTTTAATAAAAGTCCCCATGATGACATCAGATGTTCTTAGCTCACTGCTGGAGAAAGCCTTCTTCAGGCCTGCACCTAATCTTCACAAAGGAAGGCTGGACTGGAACCTATCCATGCTTGTCCACTACAGCTTAAAGTTGTGACACTGCCCAAATACATAACTAAGCGGATTGAAATTAATTTTGACCCTCACAGGTCAAGGCTAAAATTTTCAAAAGTGCTTAAATGACTTAGGCTCCTAAGTCACATTTTCAAAGGAGACTGAGGGACAGATTATCAAAAGTGTGTGGCACTTAAATATGCAGATAAGCACCTAGCGGGGTTTTCAAAAGCACCTAGGTACCTAACTTCCAGGATTCAGACACCTAGGTGCTTTTGAAAAATCTCACCAGGCACTATCTGTATCTTTAGGCACCTAAATACTTCAAAAATCTGGTCCACAAAACACTTAAGAGCTTAAGTACCAATGACTTCCAGTGAGTTTCGGTTCAAAAGTACCTAGGTAAATTTTGAAAATGGATTTGGAGTAAAATTTTCAGAAGCACCAAACTTCTGAGTCACACCGCAACACAGTTTATACAAAATCTAGTCACTTTTTTTTTTAAACAATGAGTTAAAACTTGTAACTTACAAACCCTAACCCTAACCCTATTCCATGAAATACAGAGTAATATTTCTGTTTACTGTTATCTTTCGACATCCTTCTGGCTGCTGCAGCTAGTCTTCAACTGAGAAGATAACCCACCTCACATTTGTCAGATGCAGGCTGTCCCATTTGTAAAGCTCTCTTTCCCTCTGGAATGTGGCCCAGTGTTCCACAAAACCAAAACCTTCAGCTTCACACCAATCATGCAGCCTCTGGTTCACTTCCAGTATTTTCTGTATTCTGCCTTTTCTTGCTCATGGGACTGGAAGGATCTCTGAGAAGATCACTTAAACTTTCCTTTTCTTTAGCTCTCTTCCAACACCCCTGACGTCTTCTTTAATCTGTGCAGTTCCATGAGATATCAAACACAACTGATTTAGTTTCTGATGAGATTATAAATTTGGTTGATAAAGATACCTGTGTATATGCAATGTACTTAGACTTTTATAAGACCTTTGATTTAGGCGCATGACACTGATGAAAAATTAGCACTATGCAGTAACAGTAAAGCACATGTGAAATGGATTAAGAACTGTCTGACAGGTCTCAAAGAGTAGTCATCAATGGGGAATCCTCACTGAATGGAGCTGTTTCTAATAAAGTTCCACAGGGATTTTTATCACTGATCCTGAAACAAATATAAAATCACTGCTGATAACATTTGCAGATAACACAGAGATAGGTGGGACTGGTAAATAATGATGAGGACAGGACAGTCATACAGTGTAATCTGGATCCACTGATAACCTGGGCCCATTCAAAAAAAATTTGTTTTAATACAGCCAAATGCAAAGTCATACCTTTAGGAACAAGGAATGCAGACCATACTTACAGTCCATACCCATCCCCAGGGACTGGAAAGTAGAGGCTCTGGAAAGGATTTAGGGGTCACAGGGGATGAGCAACTGAACATGGAATCCCCATGCAAAGCTGTGGCACAAAGGGCTAATTCAATCCTTGGTTCTATAAAGAGGGGCGTATCGAGCAGGAATAGGAATAGGGACATGACTAACTTCTGTATATACCATTGGTGAGGTCACTATTAGAATATCACACTCAGTTCTGGTGTCCACATTTTTAAAGAGCTCAATCTATTTAGTTTATCAAAAAGAAGATTGAGAGGTGATTTGATTACAGTATATAAATACCTTTATGGGCAGAATATTCCAGCTACTAAAGGTTTCTTCAATCTGATGGAGAATGGCATAACATGAACCAATGGCTAGAAACTGAAGTCAGACAAAATCCAAATTAGAAATTTAGCACAAATATATAAGAATGAGGATGATTAACCACTGGAACAAACTACCAAGGAAAATGGGGGATTCTCCACCTCTTGATGTCTTCAAGTCAAGACTGGATGCTTTTCTGTAAGGCTTTGTCTTCACTACCCGCCGATCCGGCGGGTAGCAATCGGTTTATCGGGGATCGGCTTACCGCGTCTAGTGAAGACGCGGTAAAATCGATCCCTGATCGCTCTGCCGTCGACTCCGGAAATCCACCTCGGCAGGAGGCGGCAGCGGAGGCGGCGGCAGCGCGGCAGCGGTCGACTTTCCCGCGTCCTCACTGCTAGGTAAGCCGACCTAAAATACGCAACTTCAGCTACGGTATTCACGTAGCTGAAGTTGCGTATCTTAGGTCGGACCCCCGCTGCAGTGTAGACCTAGCCTAAGATATGCTTTACTCAAGCACGTTATTGGACTCAATGGGTGAAATTTTATGTCCTGCATTATAAAAGAAGTCAGACTAGAAGATTTAATTGTCCTGGATAGATTTTTAAGGCCAAAAACCTATGAATCCTTCAGCCCAATACCATTCAGTCTACCTACTACATCTGACTGGCTATTCACAAAATTATATTACTCAATCTCTCCCTTCTTATACAGTCCAAAGAACACAGCACCAGTTTGGAATCAAGTCTCCAAAGCTTCATTTTAGAATTTAAGTTTCTTGATTAAATATGTTCCTGTGAATTCACACTTAAAGTTGGGATGAGATGGGTTAGACATCTGCCATTAATCCATAATTCTCCCCAAGAAACACTGGAGGGTTTTGATACTGTGCGATCCAGATCCAAACTACCTATTGTTTTAGTTTAGTTTTTGTTAAACTGACCACTGAGGTTCTGCCAACACATAACTATACTAGTTTTGCTCATCTCTATTCAAAATCCTCAATCACATTCCCATCATCTTCCAATCCTTCTGAATTCACTACACTCAGACATCATAGTGACAAGAACGGGATGAATGATAGGAAGAATAAAGGGAAAATTTCTGGTGAAAATTTCATTGCAGTCTCTCAATTAACATTTTTACTCTTTCAGTTCATGCTCTTGTGCACCATTTAAAGAAAAAATGTCAATGTCTTCTATTATAAGGACTTTTTGCTTCAGCTCTTACTGGAAAAAGAAACCAAGTGACAAAGAGAGACCATCTCTACAGAATACTTCTCTATTTCAGCTCCTGACAATCTGCTGTCATTACAACTAGAAGCACATTTTATTTGCTTTCATAACCTTTGACAACTAGAATCACTAACAATATTTTTGTTGAAGAAACTTTTATAAAATATTACAATCAGTTCAATTGCATTAACACATTTGAACCTCTAAGTTCAACACAGTGGAAAACACAATACTATTTTATTACATCAGCTGTCTGGTCACATATATATCATCTATAACTAAAATCAGAAGTATGGTGAGTCCTATTTATCTAGAGTTTGCAAAAGGAATTATCTGACAGCTGAAAATGAAAAACTACTAATAAGCATTATGGTTTATTGAAAAATTTAAACAATGAGATTAAGGAAACTTTTGCAATATTAAGGAATGTATATGATACTATTTTACCTTGCTTGAAGAATTCCTCTGGGATTTCTTATGCTGTTATACCACAACTAAACTGTGGTATTAGGGTAAGGAATTCTGCCATTCTTCCTATATTCAGAATGCATTTACAATTAGGAGGGAATTGTCCTTCAGCATATTGCACTTCACTAAATTGTTTATATTTTTATTGGAACCATTTGCCCCCCCCAATAACCAGAACAGAGGAACGAGAGGCAACGCTCTACCTAACACTTCAAGCTTTTAGTGCCTTAGGAGATACATTTTTAAAGACTTTTTAAACCATTTTTTCTGAAGGCACACATTTAAGGATTGTGAAAAGGAAGTCTTTGTGGAGAGATTTTGCTGAGTGGAAAACCAGTGGAGGGGGGAGAAGCAGAGAAGAGCCCAATTACCTCACTTATTGCTAACAGAAAGCACGAAAAAAAAGAAAAGAAAAACCACTGCCATACACTCACTCAAGAAATGAGCTGAGGGGGAGAGAGAGAGAGAGTTGGGAGGCCAGAGTAACCAGTGAAACTGAGCAAATACTGCAAACATGTATCCATGACTATTAATGCGAATAAAACCAATGATTTTGATGCTTTAGTATTTACAACTAATATTTGGGCAAAATTTCATCCTCAAATAAATATACTTGTTTGAGTGCAAATGAGTAAACATGGTCACATGTAAATACGGATGCTGGCACAAAAAGCAACACCTATTTGTGCCAGAAATGATAAAAATGACTGTCTTCAAACCAAGGAACAGAAAATACCATTCTATTTCAGTGACCAACCACACAGATCAGATAGTGAATACTGCTTAATACTCACAACTGCTTTGTAAGCAATTTTTGGGCTCAAGTTTCTTCGCACGATGTTCACTGGACAATTATGAATAGGGCACTACCAAATTCATGGTCCATTTTGGTCAATTTCACAGTCATACGATTTTAAAAATAATAAATTTCATGATTTCAGCTATTTAAATCTGAAATGTCATGGTGTTGTAATTGTAGGGGTCCTGACCCAAAAAGGAGTTGTGGGGGGGAGGGAGCCGCAAGTTTACTGTATGTGAGGGCAGTTGCAATACTGCTACCCTTACTTCTGCACTGCTACTGGCTGCGTCATTGCCTTCAGAGCTGGGCAGCTGGAAAGTGGCAGCTGCTGGCCTGGAACCCAGCTCTGAAGGCAGAGCCACCACCAGCAGCAGTACAGAGGTAAGGATGGCATGGTAAAGTACTGCCACCCTTACTTCTGTGCTGCTGCTGGCAGGGTGCCACCTTCAAAGCTGGGCGCCCGGCCAACAGCCACTGCTCTCTGGCCACCCAGCTCTGAAGACAGTGAAGAAGTAAGGGTAGCAATACCGTGACCCCCCTAAAATAACCTTGCAACCCCCCTGCAACTCCCTTTTGGGTCAGGACCCCCAATTTGAGAAACGCTGGTCTCCCCTGTGAAATCTGTATAATATAGGGTAAAAGCACACAAAAGACCAGATTTCACGGTCCATGATGCGTTTTTCATGGCTGTGAATTTGGTAGGGCCCTAATTATGAACAAACACATAAGTTAAACTTAAAATCAATGCCTGTTCCTGGACAATTCACAAAGAGAAAAACGGATAAATTCTTCAAATAAATTATTCATTGTGAGTGATTAGATTAACTATAGTAACCAAAGAATATCCCTGATTTACAAATATTAGACTAGACAGTTGTCATTACAATGCAAGCTCAGTACAAGGCCAGACAATAAACCTAGTTCTATGCTACACCCATCAAAAGCATTTATCTCCGAAACATGAAATTTCACAAGTACTGTGCTCCCATATTATCCAGAATTGCACAGTCCTTTTATATTTACACTTGGCTGGGCTTCTTATTCTGTCCCTGATCTAATATTATTTATTAATTTCTTTAGCACTATTTAGGAGTATCAAGGCACTGAACAATATGTGAGCAATGAGCAAACATGGCAATAGAAACAACAAACATGTGAACTAGATGAAGTAGCAGGTTTAGTGAAGAAAATTTATATAAAGTAGAGCTGAGCAAGTACTTTGCAAATTATTCAGTTAATTTTGTCTCTAATTTGTGATCCGATACGAAATTCTTCACAAATTTCTTCAGTGATTAATTTTTGGCCTGCAAATCTTTGTAAATATTTGGAATACACAGTTTGCAATTTGTGTCATACTGGTCAGTTACATCAGTCACATGATATCATTTCTGCACCCTGACTGGATGGTATAACTGGTAAGTAACCAATCCAAAGCAAGCTTCAAATATTACACTCTAACAAAATTTAAAATTGACTTCAGATGAATCTTCAGGCATTCAAGCACACAAAGAGTTAGTTATAGTAAACATGCAGGAATGGCTATTAACACAATTTTTTCACTTATTTGCTTATCTCCAATATAAAGTGAAGGAACCAGTGCAGATATCAGCATGGAGGGGTTATTCCACCAGGGAGGACAAGGGTTTCTTTATCCTGGGAGAGAGCAGCTCCATCAGGGCAATGTAATTAAACTAAACTAAGGGTATGTCTACACTACGAAATTAGGTCAAATTTATAGAAGTCGATTTTTAGGAAGCAATTTTATACAGTCGACTGTGTGTGTCCCCACTAAGCGCATTAAGTCGGCGTAATGCCTCCACAGTACCGTGGCTAGAGTTGACTTTCGGAGCGTTGGGTATCTATCCCACAGTTCCCACAGTCTCCGCTGCCCATTGGAATTCTGGGTTGAGCTCCCAATGCCTGATGGGGCAAAAACATTGTCGCGGGTAGTTTGGGGTACATGTTGTCAGTCGCCCCTCCCTCCGTGAAAGCAACGGCAGACAATCGTTTCGTGCCTTTTTTCCGTGCAGACGCCATACTGCTTTCAGCAGACGGTGCAGTAGGACTGCTAACCGTTGTCATCCAACCACCGCTTCTGCTGCAACTCTGCTCTCCTGGTGCCATGAATCCACCTCGCAGGTCCTCTCATCGTTCTTTATAAATATCTATTCTCGTGGCATCCCGTCGTTGTCCATCGCTTCCGCTGCAACTCTGCTCTCCTGCTTGTGTCTTGATAGCGAATTTCTCCATGTAGTCTGTCATGGGCTCCCGGGAATGTGTGTTCTTCCTAGGGAAATGTGCATGGTGCTAACCATCGTCCTCCACCGCTTCTGCTGCAACTCTGCTCTCCTGGTGCCATGAATCCATCTCGCAGGTCCTCTCGTCGTTCGGTATAAATATCTATTCTCGTGGCATCCGTCGTCCTCCACCGCTTCCACTGCAACTCTGCTCTCCTGGTGCCATGAATCCACCTTGCAGGTCCTCTCGTCGTTCTTTATAAAGATCTATTCTCGTGGCATCCATCGTCATCCACCGCTTCCGCTGCAACTCTGCTCTCCTGCAGACACCACACCACGGCAAGCATGGAGCCCGCTCAGCTCACCTCTGCTGTTGTAAGCATTGTAAACATCTCGCACATTATCTTGCAGTATGTGCAGAACCAGAACCCGCAAAAGCAGGCGAGGAGGCAACGACAGCGCGATCACGATAGTGATGAGGACATGGACACAGACTTCTCTCAAAGCACGGGCCCTGGCAATTTGGACATCATGGTGGTAATGGGGCAGGTTCATGCTGTGGAACGCCGATTCTGGGCCTGGGAAATAAGCACAGACTGGTGGGACCGCATAGTGTTGTGGGTCTGGGATGATTCCCAGTGGCTGCGAAACTTTCGCATGCGTAAGGGCACTTTCATGGAACTTTATGACTTGCTTTCCTCTGCCCTGAAGCGCAAGAATACCAAGATGAGAGCAGCCCTCACAATTGAGAAGTGAATGGCGATAGCCCTCTGGAAGCTTGCAACGCCAGACAGCTACCGGTCAGTCAGGAATCAATTTGGAGTGGGTAAATCTACTGTGGGGGCTGCTGCGATCCAAGTAGCCAACGCAATCACTGAGCTGCTGCTATCAAGGGTAGTGACTCTGGGAAATGTGCAGGTCATAGTGGATGGCTTTGCTGCAATGGGATTCCCTAACTGTGGTGGGGTTATAGACGGAATGCATATCCCTATCTTGGAACCGGACCACCTTGGCAGCCAGTACATAAACCGCAAGGGGTACTTTTCAATGGTGCTGCAAGCACTGGTGGATCACAAAGGACGTTTCACCGACATCAACGTGGGATGGCCGGGAAAGGTACATGACGCTCGCATCTTCAGGAACTCTGGTCTGTTTGAACAGCTGCAGGAAGGGACTTACTTCCCAGACCAGAAAATAACTGTTGGGGACGTTGAAATGCCTACAGTTATCCTTGGAAATCCCAGCCTACCCCTTAATGCCATGGCTCATGAAGCCATACACAGGCACCCTGGACAGTAGTAAGGAGCTGTTCAACTATAGGCTGAGCAAGTGCAGAATGGTGGTAGAATGTACATTTGGATGTTTAAAAGCACGAGGGCGCAGTTTACTGACTCGGTTAGACCTCAGCGAAACCAATATTCCAATTTCCAATTGCCGCTTGGTATGTGCTCCACAATATCTGTGAGAGTAAGGGGGAGATGTTTAAGGTGGGGTGGTAGGTTGAGGTAAATCATCTGGCCGCTGATTACGTGCAGCCAGACACCAGGGTGATTAGAAGAGCACAGCAGGGTGCGCTGCGCATCAGAGAAGCTTTGAAAACCAGGTTCATGACTGGCCAGGCTACAATGTGATACTTCTGTTTGTTTCTCCTTGATGCAAACCCGCCCCCTTGGTTCACTCTACTTCCCTGTAAACCAACCACCCTCCCCCCTTCGACCATCACTTGCAGAGGCAATAAAGTCATTATTGTTTCAAAATCATGCATTCTTTATTAATTCATCATACAAATAGGGGGATAACTGCCAAGGTAGCACAGGAGGGGTGGGAGAGGAGGGAAGCACCGGGTCAGGTGGTGGATGAGGGGAGGAGGGAAGGACAAGGCCACACTGCACTTCAAAACTTATTGAATGCCAGCCTTCTGTTGCTTGGGCAGTCCTCTGGGGTGGAGTGGTTGGGTGCCCAGAGGGTCCCCCCACCCCCCCGCGTTCTTGGGCATCTGAATGAGGAGGCTATGGAACTTGGGGAGGAGAGCGGATGGTTACACAGGGGCAGCAGCTGCAGTCTGTGCTCCTGCTGCCTTTCCTTCAGTTCCACCAGACGCCAGAGCATCTCAGTTTGATCCCCCAGTAGCCTCAGCATTGCATTCTGCCTCCTCTCATCGCGCTGCCGCCACCTCTCATCTTGCTCCCGCCATCTCTCATCTCGCTCGTCCCTCCTGTCCTCGCGTTCATTTTCTGCTTTCCTGGACTCTGCCATTGTTTGCCTCCACGCATTCTGCTGAGCTCTTTCAGTGCGGGAGGACTGCATGAGCTCAGAGAACATTTCATCACGAGTGCGTTTTTTCGCCTTCTTATCTGCGCTAGCCTCTGGGACGGAGATGATGGAGGAGCGTTGAAACATTTGCAGCTGCGGGAGGAAAAAAAGGGAGAGTAGTATTTAAAAAGACACATTTTAGAGAACAATGGGTAGACTCTTTCACGGTGAACCAAGCTATTAACATTACATAGCACATGTGCTTTCGGTACAAGGTCACATTTTGCCGCTTATATTGAGGGACTGCCGGTTTGGTGCGAGAGATCACACATGCAGGGCCAGGCAACAGAATTCGGCTTGCAGGCAGCCATGGTAAGCCACAGTCTTTCGACTTCTTCAGTCTTCATAACATGTGGGAATGGTTTCAAACAGCAGCACCCTCCTTTGCCATACCAATGGGTTGGCCATTTAAAAGAAGGGGCTGTACTGGCCACGAATGCATCCCAAGTCTTCAGGGCAAATTAATCATTAAACACACTTGCTTTTAAACCATGCATTATATTTACAAAGGTACACTCACCTGAGGTGCCTTCTCTGGCTTCATGGTCCGTGAGCCCGCCTTGGGAGGGTTGGGAGGGTATTGGCTCCAGGGTGATAAACAGTTCCTGGCTGTCGAGAAGAATGGTTTCACCGCTTGCGTGCTGTGTGCTATCCTCCTCCTCCTCCACCTCCTCATCTTCCTTGTCCTCAAAATCCTCATCCCTGTTGCATGAGACTCCCCCCTTGCAGGTGTCCACGGACAGGGGCTGCTGCGGGTCCCAGTTGTAGCCTCTGTCCATCATGCCCTTGGAGATTTTTTCAAATACTTTGGCATTTCGTCTTTTGGAACGGAGTTCTGATAGCACAGATTTGTCTCCCCAAACAGCGATCAGATCTAGTACCTCCCGTTCGGTCCATGCTGGAGCTCTTTTGCGATTCTGGGACTGCATGGTCACCTGTGCTGATGAGCTTGCCACGTTGGCCAAACAGGAAATGAAACAGAAATTCAAAAGTTCCCGGGGCTTTTGCTGTGTACCTGGCTAGTGCATCTGAGTTGAAAGTGCTGTCCAGAGCAGTCACAATGGAGCACTCTGGGATAGCTCCCGGAGGCCAATACCATTGAATTGCATCCACACTACCCCAAATTCGACCTGGCGATGTCGATTTCAGCGCTAATCCCCTCGTCGGGGAGGAGTACAGAAATCGATTTTAAGAGTCATTTAAGTTGACAAAAATGGCTTCGTCGTGTGGACGGGTGCAGGGTTAAATCGATCTAACGCTGCTAAATTCGACCTAAACTTGTAGTGTAGACCAGGGCTAAAATTAAAATTCAAACAGCAATTGGACTAAGCTAGATAGTTGTGTCTGATCCACATTGTAAACTCCTTCGAACAGGCATGATGACTTCCCGTGTTTGTATAGCAATGAGCGGACCATCAGAGCTCCATAAATATAAAAGTCACTTTTTTAAGTGATTGACACACGTTATTTTAAATACTTCAGGGCCAAACCTTCCCCTGTATAAACCTGGAGTGACTCGATTGACTTCAGTCAGGGCCGGCTCCAGGCACCAGCCCACCAAGCTTGTGCTTGGGGCGGCACCTGGAGGGGGGCGGCCCGGCGCTCCGGCCGCCTGGGAGAGCGGGGCCACGGCCGGGCTCGCCGCCCTCCCCCCAGCGCTCTGGCCGCCCTCCCCCCCCCGGCGCCCTCCCCCCGGCCGCCGGGGTGAGAGCGGAGCCCCCGCCGGGGCTCGCTGCCCTCCTCCCAGGGCTCCGGACGCCCTCCCCCCCGGCGCCCTCCCCCTGGCCCCCGGGGTGAGAGCGGAGCCCCCGCCGGGGCTCGCCGCCCTCCTCCCAGGGCTCCGGTTGCCCTCCCCCCGGCCGCCGGGGGGAGAGCGGAGCCCCCGCCGGGGCTCGCCGCCCTCCTCCCAGGGCTCTGGTTGCCCTCCCCCCGGCCACCGGGGGGAGAGCGGAGCCCCCGCCGGGGCTCGCCGCCCTCCCCCCCGGCGCAGGGGGGGGGCGGCCGGAGGCTTTTTTGCCTGGGGCGGCAAAAAAGCCAGAGCCGACCCTGACTTCAGTGGAGTTACTCTGGATGCACACTGACTTAAATGATGTCAGAATGTAGGCCTTGGAGAATAAGAAAACTTTTAAACCGCATTTAACCCAAACCAAATGAAGGTCAAATTTATACATGAATACAACTCCTATTTGAGTGGAGTCTCACACGTGTATCCTTCTTAAAGCCCCAAGGCTTCTAGAGTCATGAAATTTACATGCAAATCTCAAATATTTTTATATATATACACACACACACACACACATATATATCACTCTACATATGTATCTATAGAGCTATATCTATATATGTTTGTGTGTGTGTGTGTGTGTGTGCGCGTGTGTGCACGTGTGTGTGTACGTGTAAATACGTGTACACACACACACGCACACACAGATACAGTTGAGGAAAAAAAGCTTGAAAACATGAACCCTAAAGGCTCAAAAACAGAAGGTGGAAAGGGACACAGAATTTAGTATTGCTTAATATTCCAAAATTTTAGGGGACCTGACTCACGATTTTTTTAGTGATTGGGGTTGGCAATACCGCCACTAACTTCTCCTCATAGCCTATGAATTTGTCTGCTTTTCTCCTAGACCAAGCAATCATCTGGTGATCCATCACTATTTCTTGGCAACACAGCTTCTGCATCTCCTTTACCACAAAATTTCAAGCATACACACTTGATGCTTCTTACACCATTGTGAGTGGAAAGCTGTTTCAGTTGAAAAATCTAAAAACTAGCAATTAGGAGTCCTGGGTTCTATTCTTGGATCTTCTAATGATGATCTATAAAAACTTGGGCAATTCACTTGGCCTCTCTGTGCCTTAGTTCCATCTCCCCCCACCCCTTTGTAAGCCTTCTGATTCTTCCCTCTAACCTGCAAACATCTGAACAGTATATAGCAAATGACCCTCTGATAGGGTAAAAGACATGAGGATCTTTGAACACCAATCCAGATTTTGGTATTGTATTCTTCATGATGATATTTGAATTCCTACTTTAGGAAAGACAGAGGAAGAACAATACAATTAAGAACATCTTAAAACTATCATTGTTAAAAATGAAATAGTGTGGCAGTTGCACAAAACAGAAGCCCCCGTACCAAACAGGTACAGAAACAGAGCCAAACAGATCCTATTCAGTTTCAAGGCCATGTCTTGGGAGAGTATTTTACATGCAAACAACCAGCATTATGTTCAGTGCAAAGGTTTTAATAGAAATTATAATACTATATATAAGTAGCCTATGTGGTCATTAACATGATGGACAGCAGTAGTGGTAAATATCATTTATCAAACTATTGCTTTTCCCAGGCTAATAGGAAAGTACCCCTCTAATATTGGAGAACAATGCTTCTGTACTGTCCATTTCAAAGCATCTCATACCCAACCTAATGAAAGGGCCACTGTAGCTCCAGCAAGTCTTTTTTTATTCCCCAGAGAACTGAGAAGAGCAATAAAAAACCCTTCTTACCAAATAAAGCAGAGATGTTTTGTACCATTACAGAAAATGCGCCAAACCTGATAGTCCTAATGTTTGATTCTGAATATGACTGTCATGAAACAAGTGCAAGCCTTCAGCAACCGCGACTGTCTGATTAGTCTCACAGTCACTCCAACGAGCTATCAGCTTCCCAGCATGAAGTTCTACTGCATCACTGCTCCAAGCCTTTAGGCAAAGGATTCTAATAATGAGTCACAGTGCCGTGACTGAGGCCACACTTCTGCTCTGGTAAGCTGCTTGCTGAGAGGGACTGCATGCTCCCTCATTATCATTTTATAGGTTTTTTTTTTATTTGTTCTTTTGTATTCATTTTCCTTCCCCCAAATGCTTGGTACATTACAGTCAGAGTACTTAGTGTTACCACCAAGGCAGAAGGAATATGCCCTGGTTTAATAACCTTCTATTATGAGGTACTGTTATAAAACTTATGATCAGTCCAAGCATTATAGAAAGAATCAGGTTTGTCCTATACCAGCTTCTAGCAAAATAGATAAATAGACACTATTATAACAATGTGACTGATGTTATCATGAGAAAATATTTTATACATCTGTCTCTCTTTCATGTATGGTGTCCCAAATGAGTCAGTTATTTGGTATGAGATTTGGGGGTGTACCTATGCAGTAATTATGTAGTCATATGGTAAATAGAAGATAAAGGAGTAAGAAACTGAGAGCAGGAACACAAGAGACATATAGGCCTAGATTTATAAGACTAGCTTAAACAGTTAGCATATTTATAAGGCCTTATACCCTAAACAGGAGTAGGGTATAACAGTGATTTTAAGTCACAAGATGGCACAAGGCTTTGTTTATTGTTTTGCAATAAGCATAAGTGTTGAAAGTTGCTGATAGGTAGCCACAAGAACACAGTTTGTACCAACCTGGGGTATTTTTGAGGGGAATATCAGCAGATGTTTAACCACAATAGTAATCCAATGGACGTATATGTTAATAAGCATAATCTAATTAATATACTAACCTATAGGATAAGGACACCCTAATATTATGAGGGTGAGGAAAGTAAGGTATGGTGAAGGAGGAAAGAGCTACACGTAGATATGCATGATGGACATCAAGGCCTATAAAACATCCAGTCTTAGGTACAGCCGTTGAAGTTCTTCACTGGCATGCCAAAGTCAGATTAGGATTTGCCTCAACCCTTAGAGCTCTCACCACAGAGTAGGAGTACTTGTGGCACCTTAGAGACTAACAAATTTATTTGAGCATAAGCTTTCGTGGGCTACAGCCCACTTCTTCGGACGCATAGAATGGAACATATATTGAGGAGATATATATACACATACAGAGAGCATGAAATAGAGACTGGGAATGGCTGAGCCATTACAAACATTGACTCTATCTCCCCATGTAAGTATTCTCACACTTCTTATCAAACTGTCTGTACTGGGCTATCTTGATTATCACTTCAAAAGTTTTTTCCTTGGGGGAGGGATAGCTCAGTGGTTTGAGCATTGGCCTGCTAAACCCAGGGTTGTGAGTTCAATCCTTGAGGGGGCCACTTAGGGATCTGGGGCAAAAATCAGCACTTGGTACTGCTAGTGAAGGCAGGGGGCTGGACTCAATGACCTTTCAAGGTCCCTTCCAGTTCTAGGAGATAGGATATATCCATTAATTTAAAAAAAAATTGAAACTTAATTGGCCTCTCAGAGTTGGTAAGACAACTCCCACCTTTTCATGCTCTCTGTATGTGTATATATATCTCCTCAATATATGTTCCATTCTATGCATCCAAAGAAGTGAGCTGTAGCCCACGAAAGCTTATGCTCAAATAAATTTGTTAGTCTCTAAGGTGCCACAAGTACTCCTGTTCTTTTTGCGGATACAGACTAACACTGCTGCTACTCTGAAACCTGTCACAGATAGAGTGAGTATATACCTGTAACGGTGAAGGTCATCCTACAGTGCTAGATTATCTCACTTTACTTTTTGGATTTCTTTATTTATTGAACTAATCATTGTAGTAATAAAAGTTTTACAGTTACAAAAGGTCTTCCCTGAGTATGACCATTGTTGGCTCCCAAAGCAGTAACTCTGATAATACTGGGCCTGAACTAGGAACAAGAACCTACCAAATGTCAGAATGGTAATGGGGAATTTCAATCAATAACATAACCAACAAATAATCAATAGATCAGGCAACTGGGAATAAAGGATTATATCACTAGATTCTACAATAACAGGAGCATTAGAATGCAGATAGAGAGACCAGAGAATATGGTAAAAGTGAAACAATACAGACTAGTACAGTTCTATCTTTTTAGGAGTGAGTTACTCAGACGTATGAGAGATTCTAGAAAAGAATAACAACTATGACTAACCTGACCAATCACTTTAAGGAAGTGGAGGTTGGGGTAGGGAGGATATGATAATTGCAAGTATCTGGATAGTGTAACACTGAAAAGGGAGAAGAATTACCTAGGGTGGTCCAAGTGGTAAAACAAAATAATAGGATTAAATAAAGCGAAGGCAAATTCAGGATGAGCAACAGAAAAGAAAGAGCTATTAAACTCTGGAACCTCCACCACATATGTTATTCAAAATGCGTAAAGATCTTGAGAATACAGAACTACAGCAAACAATCCTGCACTGGCCAGTGGAACAGACAAGAGCCTAACACAGCTTTTACAGGTTTCAGAGTGGTAACCGTGTTAGTCTGAATCAGCAAAAAGAACGAGGAGTACTTGTGGCACCTTAGCTGCATGCATCCAATGAAGTGGGTTTTAGCCCATGAAAGCTTATGCTCAAATCAGTTAGTTAGTCTCTAAGGTGCCAAAAGTACTCCTCGTTCTTTTTACAGCTTTTACATTATTTCCTAAAAGCCTCTACACCCAAGATGCACAGCTTCACAGAATTATGGCTCTGCCTGTGTTCATGAAAAATATCAGCTTTTTCCAAATCTCTAGTGAGTTCATAGTTTTTTCATTCTAAAACTACAAAGTACTCACTGCAAACACAGTCAGAAAAACAGAGCCCATGTACTCATAATTAGGTGTGGGATTTGGCATCTGACAAGGATTCTGGAGTTAGCTAAAGTACTCTCTTATCTGCATGCTTTCTGTATGCTACAGCCTGAAGGAGTACATGGAAACGGGAGAAGGAGCACAGTGAGAAAATATTGGAGGGTGAGAGGGAAAGAGCTCAAACCGTTTCAGCCCTGTCTAAATAAAAACAATGGGTATGTGGGATGTTGTACAAACAGATTGACAGAGGAATTCATATATTTGTGCTGATCTGCAGTTTGGCAACTAGAATATGATTGTTGAGGAAAGTTCTACCTCTCTTGTTACTTATACGGTTCTCATCACAGTAGTGTTGGAGCACCAGAGAGTTCTTATGTGAACAAAGTAAAGAAGGGAGCTCTGAGGAACTTGCAATTTCAGCTTATTGACATTTAACTATTTAATCATATGGACTGCATCCTATACATTTCACCTGGAGCTGGAATGAAGTTTCAAACTCAAAAGAAGCTTATCTAAATCCAGTTTTGCAAGATTTCAGGTGAAAACCATAAATAATTCCCAGCTCGAGAAAGGCTCATGCAAAATTCAGTCCAGGTTGATCTGAAAAGTTAGTGAAATTCTGCAAATTTGACCCAAGCTTCAGGTTAACAACAAAAGCCTGCTGTGCACCTCTAAATAAAAAGTCACTGGCACATCTAGTCAGTGGTCACACTTCCCAGGCACCTCCTCCCAACCCCCCCCCCCCTTTTGTGTGTGTGTGTGGCTTATTCTTTACTAAGCTGGAAGTTAGACCAGACTGAGACTAAAATGCTCAATTCCCCTCATGAGTAACAAATGTTACTAGTTCTCTAGTTCTCATTTTCTTTTACTTTGAAGCATTCATGCAGAATGCAAAGCAGAAAGAAATGGTGGAAAGCACTTATTTTGACAGTATCACATGTTTTCCAGGAAGTCCACACCAACATTGCTATTGTTACGTACAAAATAGAGAAAGGAAAGGATTAAAAATAAAACAAAATATTGGACCAGATCATCCTCAGGTGTAAATCAACGTAGAACCACTGAGGCCAAATGAGTTACACAGATTTATATGAGTGGAAGATCTGTCTCATAGTAAATAGGACAAGGATTAAACGAAACCAAGCAAAGGTTTGAAACACACAGTTATCAAAAAGTCACATGAGTATGAATTAAGCTAAAGAGGCAAATAGGTAAAAATAAGCAAGAGAAATATACACACAAGGGAAAAATTCCTGAGTTGCACCCCAATCCTCACTCCTTATTCTTTGCATCTAACACAAGGACAGAGAGAGTGAGAGAAAGAGCACAGCCTTCTTACAAATACATAAAGCACCTAGCACTGTCAGAAATAAATACTAACCAAAAGTAGTAATAATATTTTCCAGAAAGTGGGACAGTACCACAGATACACTAAACACAACAGCAGAATCTCATGTCTAGCCCGGATTTGGATGATGAGGACTGGTCCACATAGCAGAGACTGGGACATTTCCTTTCTTACTTGTGATTTTCTCATCTTTTTCATTCTTTTTGAGACCAAACTTCATTCCACATTAGCAGCATATGGCAGTGGGCTGGGGAGAGGAGGCTTCACAGAGATACAGAACACAAGAAAGAAAAAGAAAATGTGTGAAAAAAATTAGATGATGAGATTGTGTTCAGAGTTTCTTATGCCGTGAAAAAAAACTCAATGCCCAATGTGGCTATACAATACATGTAGCGTTAAGAGACTGTGCGTGAAACAGGCGTCTATGTTCAACCCACACAGAAACTAAGACAGAAATATCTACCACCACCACACCACCCACACTGTAAACCCAGGTTCCAAAACAACTTACTTTCCACAAACAAATACAGTGTAGGAGATTAAGGAATAAGGAAAAGTGGCTTTGGTATTAGTGCATCTTTCCAATACTTAATACCACACATGGTTCAGGTGGCACTAATTGCTAGACTGGAGAATGCAAAGAAAAACCTGAGGAAGTGGGAAGGGGTTTGGAGAGCATAAGTATCTTTTACAAGTCTACTGTTCCAAATCCATAACACGTTTGAAAGTATGCTTGGTAAGATACAATTATGGGCTTGATTCATCCCTTCCAGTGTAAGAGTATTTACATTGCTCTCCCACAACCCACAGGAAGAGCTGTGTCCCAGAGTGATTCAACCCCAGGAGAGCAGAGTGGTTCTCTGCACTACAGCCTTCTCCTGGGGAGCTTCTTATGGCATGAAAGATAATCAACTTACTTTTCCTGGCGGATATTTTATGATGCATGCATAGAATGTAGTATGGCTATGAAAATACAAATGCCCATCACAAGAGACCCAAACAGTGGAAAGTAGTGTAGGATTGAAGAGTTAAAAGAATCAAAAGAAAAATTTGGAGAAGTAGCAGCTCTTGGGAGACCAGATGCCACAAAGCAAAGCTACTTTCACTTAATAAAACCAAAACACAAAAACTGAGAATGCAGGGAAGAATTAAGTATTTTAAAGGGTTAAGGCCAAATATGTACAATTCCAACAGACAGCTATTACAGACAGCTCCAGGGAAATGGCATAGAAAGGGGAGCAGGTCCAACTGGGATAAATGATGTGTCTAAGTGGTAAATTATGTCCTCACACTAGTACAACCCCATCTGAAATCAGTGGAGTTGCATGGGTATAAATGACAGAAGAAACTGATGCAAAATGTCCAATACCTGACACTAATGAACATCCCTTTTCATATCATTGAGTAAAACAGTGCCCACTCAAGACAGGGAAGTAGGCAAGTCTCACCCAGGTTATTATTTTACATCCTTAGCAATGTTCACTATGACACTAGACTACAAGACTTTTCTGCATTATTTTTCCATTTACTTAATTAGAATGGATTTATACCCCTCATAATTGGACATAGGAGCTATAGTCCTATAGACTTTATTTTTAAAAAGGTTAAATGTCCATAATAAATGGCCAAATCTGATCTTTTGAACCTGTGCCCTGTACGGCAATAACCACCTTGACACTGATTGTTTCAATGCATCACAGGTCAGATTCCTTAAATTTACTTTGCCACAACCCTGTTGATGCAGGCTGTACCCTATACATTTCCCAGGTTAACAGCTACAGTTCAAAAACCTTAAGGAGAAAAATTAAAAGAAGAATTTACAAGTTAGAGACCATTAGTATTGTAATGGTACTACTGAGGTATTCTCACCATTAGCATCACAAGTGTATTGCTGTTCTCAATATCAGAAGATTTTCACCATGTGATCTGTATGGAGAAATGCCAGATCCTACAATTCTTTTTAACAGTCTCTTGCACGTCATAATTCAAACCTATCAACTATCACAATTAAAACATGACTTGTTTATGGGGTCATACTCTTAATATTTCTTTTGATATTTTATTGTTTTCTATAGCTTGAATGTCCAATAAAAGCAGGCGTTCTTCACTCTAAAGATTTGGCTATGAACCTGATAATGCATACTCAAAACAGACAAATCTTGATGAAAAATAACAATCCTTAATCTCGTTAGGATCCCTTGGCAAGGGGGCAGGGCTAATTCAGGGAGAACAGGAGTTTAAAAAGCCAGCTCCTAAACCACCAGAAGAGCTAGTGACCAGGAGCAGCAAACAGGGTTGTGCAAGGTAGTTTAGAGAGGGACTGCGAAAGGTAGATACACCTAACACACTAAATTTAGGCCAATAACCACCCTTCAAAAAACCAACCAAACAAAAAACCCTCCAAGAGTAAAAACAATGCAGGTAGAAGTCAAGCAGCAGAGTGGGGATTATCCACTTTATCACACTGAATGCTACATGTACAATTACCTGCCTTGTGGACAGGTGGCATGTGTGTGCATCCAGTGCAAGCAATTATTGCCCTCAGAGACCAAATACAGGCTTTTAAAACCTAAGTGGCTGAACTGGAGGAACCAAGGGAGACAGAGAGGTACACAGATGAGACTTTCTGGGACCCAGTACAGTGGTCCCAGCCCCAGTTTGACAGCCTCTGTGCTGTTGAGGAAGATGAAAGGAAGGAGAACATCGAGCTGGAGCAGAGTGAAATGATCCCACAGCTGGGACACTCCTTCCTGATGATGTCATGGTATCCTCTCACACTGAGGATACTCCTCTGGGAGAGGAGACCCCAGTTATTAGGACGAGACAGGTAATACCAATGTGGGATTCAATTATTAGAAATATAGATAGTTGGGTTTGTGATAAATGGGAGAACTGATTGTGAATTCTCTGTCGGGTGCCAAGGTTGGGGATCTCGCAAGATACCTAGACAGACGTATTTGCAGTACTGGGAAGGAGCTGGTGGTTGTGGTACATGTAGGTACCAATGACATAGGGAAGGATAGGAGAGAGGTCCTGGAGGACAAATTTAGGCTGCGAGGTAAGAGATTAAAGTGCAAGACCTCCATGGCAACATTCTGTGAAATGCTTCCAGTTTCATATGCAGAACCAGTTAGACAGCCAGAACTGCAGGGTCTCAAATGTGTGGATGAGACAATGGTGTTGGGTGGAATGATTTAGGTTTATTAGAAACTGAGAAACTTTTTGGGAAAGGAAGAGCCTATACCAGAAGGATGGGCTCCACTTAAACCAAAACAGAACCAGACTGCTGGCATGTAAAATTAAAAAGGTTATAGAGGAGTTTTAAACTAAGGGCTGGGGAAAGCCAACAGGTGTGGAGGAGCACATGATTCAGATGGAGACATCCCTTAGCTCTATATCCTAATAAAGGGGACAGGATAGAAGTACAGGTGGGAACTGAAGAGAAACAGTTGAACGAAAAAGAATCCCATTCAGTTACATTGTATGAAGGAAGACAATTAAATATTGACAAATTTTTAAGAGCTTGTATACAAATGCTGGAAGTCTAAATACTAAGATGAGCGAACTTGAGGGTCTGGTATTAAATGAGGATGTTGATATACTAGACATCACAGAAATTTGACAGAACAATTATAATTAATGGGACACAGTAAAACAGAGTACAAAATATATAGAGTAGGTAGTGCTGGTGGAGGAATGGCACTATATGTGAAAGAAGCAGCGGCACCACTGTAAGCTCTCTAATGTAGCCACTGTAAGTTGACAGGAGAGAGCTGTCCCATTGGCTTAACTACTCCAGCCTATGTGAGCAGCAGATGCTGTCCCAAACCAGCGCTTATGTCGGTGTAACTTATGTCGCTCATTGTGGATAGTTCTCTGAAAGCATCTGCTCAATGTACAGCGGCAATCAAAAAGGCTAACAATGTTAGGAACCATTAGGAAAGGGATAGGTAAGATAGAAAATATCATGCCACTCTATCAAGGTACGCTGGCATCTTGAATAATGTGCACATTTCTGGTGCCCCGTCTCAAAAGAGATATTAGAATTGGAATAAGCCCAGAGAAGGGCAAACAAAAAAAAAAAAGATTAAGGGTGTGGAACAGCTTTCATTACATGAGGAAATATTAAAAAGACTGTGACCGGTTGGGTCACAGAGACCCCCTTGAGAACTGCCACCTGATGTGCTGAGACTACCTCTAAGCCCGTTTTCCCAGGCAGCTTGGGACTTCAGTACCCCGTCTTGTTGAGACAGACACGCTAGCCTGCTGCAAACACAGACCCAGGTCTGAACCATGTCCCCCAAAAGCTGCAGGCTTAACTGAAAACAGCTTAAGAAGTGCTCCTGTCTCCAGCACCCAGATACCCAGTTCCCAATGGGGTCCAAACCCCAAATAAATCCATTTTACTCTGTATAAAGCTTATACAGGCATAATGGCGCGGACTCACCACTGCTGGTTGCTCCGGGAATTAGCTCAGTCCAGCTCCGGAGCGCCCCCTGCGGGTGGCGTCTTGCCTGTTGTCTACCCTACTCAGCTGTTTTGGACCCATGTTGCTCCCCTGCTCGGCGGTGAAATCTGGTCTCCCACAATGAAATCTAGTCTTTTGTGTACTTTTACCCTGTACTATACAGATTTCACGGGGGAGACCACCGTTTCTTAAATTGGGGGTCCTGACCCAAAAGGGAGTTGCAGGGGGGTCACAAGGTTATTTTAGGTGGGTCATGGTATTGCCACCCTTACTTCTGTGCTGACTTCAGAGCTTGGCAACCGGAGAGCAGCAGCTGTTGGCCAGGCACCCAGCTCTTATTTCTGTCCTGCTGCCTTCAGAGCTGGGTGGCCGGACAGAGGCGGCTGCTGACTGAAGGCCCAGCTCTGAAGGCAGCAGCACAGAAGTAAGGATGGCAATACCACATCATGCCATCCATACTTCTGTGCTGCTGGTGGTGGCGACTCTGCCTTCAGAGCTGGGCTCCCGGCCAGCAGCCACTGCTCTCCAGCTGCTCAGCTCTGAAGGCAGTGCTGCCACTAGCAGCAACGCAGAAGTAAGGGTAGCAGTACTGCAAGCCCCCTTACAATAACCTTTGAACCCCCTCACAACTCCTTTTTGGGTCAGGACCCCTACAATTACAACACTGTGAAATTTCAGATTTAAATAGCTGAAATCTTGACATTTATGATTTTTAAAATCCTATGACCTTGAAATTGACCAAAACGGACTGTGAAGTTGGTAGGGCACTACTGATGAGGTGGGTATCAACAACTGAAGAATGACAGCAAAGCTCGACTGATTTGCACTCATTAGCTATCAGATTCACACCCACACCCCTTTATCCAGTTCATGCTTATTTCAATAATTTTGTACTCTACAAAAAAAGAGTCATTGGTGATGAGAGGGGAAAGATAAAGTCATCAAAATAGTTGTTTCACAAAATTACGAAGTTTCTATAGCAAGTTTTATTATTTATATGCCAGTAGCACCTAAAGGCCCCAACCAAGGTCAGAATCTCATTGTAGTAGCTGGTGTACATAATGCTTAGTAACTCTCCCTGTCCTGGAGAGTTTGCAATCTAAAAAGATAACACAAAAAGAAAGTATGATAATCCCCATTTTACAGATGAGGAACTGTGGCAGCGAGATAAAGTGACTTCCCCAAATACACACATGGAATCCAGATCCCATGGCCCCCAGTCCAATGAGTTAAGCATAAGATCATCCTTTCTTTCTCAGCTGTAATTTATCCTTCAAATTGGGGTGGGAGGTAGGGAAATAATGTGTAAATAATGCCTCTTCCTCCAAACAACTCAATCCTGCTATCAACATTATTTTAGTGTAGATTGCGGAAAACTTTTAAGGGATAAAAGAATATAAATTCTGCCCACTGTAAAATTCTGAAAAAGTGAAAAAGAATTTAGTTTCAAATAAAGTAAGCTCACACTGTATCATGCTACAAATAAATAAAAAGTACTGCTGGCCATTTGTTAAAATGGACCAGACTTGAACTCCCTGGGCTGCTCCATAAAGTTACATGGATCTCTAAAAACAAATATAAATTAGCCTTAATATAAATATAAATGAAATAGGAATATATACTGATCTATCAACAGGTTTTCATTCTCACACTTATGCAGGAAGGTAAAACAAATTCAGAAAAATAGCAAGTTTTCCCCAGAGCCATAATTTATTACACTGAAAAATATTAAGAAATTCAGACTAGAGAGGTTATATTAACCTTCGGTTAGTCAAAGCTAATGCAAATATTTAGGTTTCAAAGTACTGTATGTAAAAAGAATTCAAGTACCACCAATTCAACTGTGGGTCGGGACCCCAAAGTGGGCCACCACCCTGTTTTAATAGGGTCGTCAGGGCTGGCATTAGACTAGCTGGGGCCCGGGGCCAAAGCTGAAGCCTGAGCCCCACTACCCAGGGCCGAAGCTGAAGCCCAAGGCAGGGTTCAGGCTTTGTCTTCAGCCCTGAGTGGTGGGGCTTAGGCTACAGGCTCCTTACCTGGGGCTGAAGCCCTGGGGCTTGGGCTTTGGCCATCCCGCCTGGGGCACCAGAGCTAGGGCTTTGGCCCCCCTGCCTGGGGCAGCGGGGCTCGGGCGGGCGGGCTCAGGCTTCGGTCCCCCACTTCCTGGGATCATGTAGTGATATTTGTTGTCAGAAGAGGGTCACGGTGCAATGAAGTTTGAGAACCCCTGAATTAGATCAACACCTGTAGCAGAAAGCCTAGAGAAGGGGCTGAAGCTATAGGGATTCCCACCATTGAATATATAAGCAACTTGGCACTTTCCATTTACACCATCTACACGTAGAAGAGTGGGCGCTAATAGTGAACACTGTCATAGGATGTAGCACACTTCAAATTTTACTCCAAAAAACTCATTTTCATGGCAACTTGGTGAGGACAGCAATCATGAAAATGTACAACAGCCATTTCATATACTATACCTGGAGACTGGCAGTTAAACTCCTTTGTCTCCAGGATTGATAAGAGTACAAAATAAATGCTCACCATCTTTAGCATACAAATGGTGGTCCAAGGATTAATGAAATTAACTCATTTATTAACTGTGCTGGTCATAGCTACCGCAGATATATCTCAGGACAAACAGATCATCTCAGTATCTAAACACAAAACAAAGAATGAGCAAATAGTATTGCCCATAACATTTACAATGCAGAGTTTGAATAGAAAAGAAACAATAGACTCCATAAAGGAGAACGTAAAATGATATTCTTCAGCAGAAAGCCTGAATGACAACCACATTAGGTTTAGCATCTGCAAGTCAGCATTAAAGGCTCAGCCCAGATGCGCTGAGAAGCATGCCACATAGCCAAATCTGTGGTGAAGACAAGAGTGACATCACAACTGAAGATAACTGCTGTAAGCAGTAAACTGAGAAAACTTCTTAGACTAAATATATACTGTGAACATAAATAACACATAGGAAGAAGGACACTTAATGTCACAACTTCAGTTTTTATGAACAGTCCTGCTTTAGGTGAAATATTTAACTATAGTGGGCGGGGTGGGTGGGGGAGAGAGAGAAACTGAATTCCTCTTAAAGTTATGACTAGAAATTCTGTTTTGATCACATAGTTTCTACTGTGCTCTGTCTCCAGTCAGTATCATGTATTCTTCAATGCAGATTTGCTCCCCTCTAGCCTGCCCTGTGATGTGATTTCAGGACTATATTAGATACAATTTTAGAATTGCATCAGATTAGGATTGTTTTAAACTGGTAAATAAATTCTGTTCTCAAATATACCTTAATTTGTCTTTTCACCTGATTTAGCTATGCAGCTAGAAATTCACTACGAATCAACTAAAGTGAAGGAAATACATAGTTGTTTTACATTCTGTGAATTTCATATGCATTTAAAACATTGATATAGCTTTTTGAGTATAAAAAAATCTTAGGTATCACTGCATGCTTATTTGTGCCCTGTCTTAATCAAATAATAAAAGCATCCCTGCGTATGGACAGAAACAGCTGATATACAAACGAACAGCTCCTCCTAATAATGCCAATTCTGCTGCTTGAGACACGCTGCGGTTGATGCTTCTGCACCTCTCTGAGCAGTAACTCAAGGAATGGATTTCATAACTGCACAAGTCAATAAGAAAAAGCTCCAGTTCAACAAACCTCATGACAAGAGGAAACTCTTTTTATGGATACTTTGTCACTAGAGTCTTAAGGAGGCACCATCGACATTTTTTAAAATCACACAACTTTAAAAATATCTGAAAAGGTTTAATCATTACAAGTTACATGTCAGACAGCTCTAATTTGTTTACTTTGTGTATATGACAGCACTTTATGTATAGTCAGTTCGGCATGTTATTGATATGCATCTTTCACAGAGGAAGAGAAAAGAAAAGCATTTTTTAAAATATGCATCCGAAGAAGTGGGTTGTAGCCCACGAAAGCTTATGCTCTAATAAATTTGTTAGTCTCTAAGGTGCCACAAGTACTCCTGTTATTTTTTAAAACAGATCATTTTCTTGTAAAAAACATGCATATTGGCAGGGGAAGGTTTAATATTTGTAACACATTTCATTAAATGTACTAGAGTTCTAACCAATTGCATTTGTTGTATTGTTGTGAAACAAGATCTACTACTCTGCTGATATTCTGGCTGGCATAATTGAATATTATTTACACAAGAAATCTCTATGGTCTATGGCTTTTACTTTCTACTATCTATGCAGTTATGCATGGTTATTTTTACTAGTCTGCTGATAAAAGAAAGAGGTCTAATATACTGGAGAAATTGTTCAAAAACTACTACTGCTTGCAAAAGTTAATACTTCTCCTTCCCCTGTAATGCAAGCGTGGGTTACTGGTAGTATAAGTTTTGGCCAGGTTCATAGATTCATATTAATAACTTCCAAGGCCAGAAGGGACCATTGTGATCATCTAGTTTGACCTCCTCTAAAACACAGGCCAGAGAATAATCTTGATTTTAAAATTGTCAGTGATGGAGGATCCACCACAACCCGTGGTAAGTTGTTCCAACGGTTAATTACTCTCACTGTTAATAATTTATGCCTAATTTCCTGTCTGAATTTGTCTAGCTTCAACTTCCAGCCACTGGATCATATTATACCATCTACTTCACTGAAGAGCCCATTATTAAATATTTGTTTCCTATGTAGTTACTTATAGACTGTAATCAAGTCATCCCGTAACCTTCTCTTTGTTAAACTAAATAGATTAAGTTCGTTCATTCTATCACTATAAGGCATGTTTCCTAATCCTTTAATCATTCTTGTGGCTCTTCTCTGAATTCTCTCCCATTTATCAATATCCTTCTTGAATTGTGGACACCATAACTGGACATAGTGTTCCAGCAGTGGTTGCAGCAGTGCCAAATACAGAGGTAAAATAAACTCTCTACTCTTACTTGAAATTCCCGTTTATGCATCCCAGGATCATATTAGTTCTTTTGGCCAGAGTGTCACACTAGGAGCTCACATTCAGCTGCTTATCCACCCCATCCTCCCAAATCTTTTTCAGAGTCACTGCTTCACAGGATAGAGTCTCCAATCCTGTAAACATGGCCTACATTCTTCATTCCTAGATGTATATATTTACATTTAGCCACATTTAATGGACATAATGTTTGCTTGCATCCAGTTGACTAAGTGATCCAGATAACTCTGAATCAGTGACTTGTTCTCTTCATTATTTACCACCACCCCCAATAGCTGTCTAATCTGCAAACTTTATCAGTGATAATTTTATGTTTTTTTCCAGGTCATTAATAAAAATGTTGCACAGTGTAGGACCAAGAAGCAATCATTGCAGGACCCTGTTGGAAACGCACCCGTTAAAATGTAATTGTAAATGGGAGATTACATTGGTGACCTATGCAGTGTTGTTGTAGCTGTGTCAGTCCCAGGATATTAGAGAGACAAGACTGTTTGATCTTGTATTTAGCTGTGAAACTATGAGTACCTTTCCCAGACCTCAGGAAGAGCTCTGTGTAGCTCGAAAGCTTGTCTCTCTCACCAACAGAAGTTGGGCCAATAAAAGATAACTTATAGCTCACTTTGTCTCTCTAATTTTGTGACCTATAAGTTAGTCAGCTTTTAATGCATTTAATGTGTGCCATGTTAATTTTATACTTTTATAATTTTTAATTAAACTATTACATCAACACTATTACCTTTATCAACCAAACTTGTAATCTCATCAAAAAAGACATCTAGCTAGTCTGACAGGATCTATTTTTCCATAAGCCCATGCTGATTGGCATTAATTATATTAACCTTCTTTAATTCTTTATTAATTAAGTCCCATACCAGCCTCTCCATTATCTTGCCCAGGATCGATGTCAGACTGACAGGGCTATAATTACCTGGGTGACCCCATTTAACCTTTTTAATTTGTCTGATCCTGGGAACAGTCTGTCTTGCACACCAGACTTTTACAAAATGTTGTGAATGACCGCTAATTTATGGCACTTCTGTTTCCTGCCTCTTTCCCCCACTCCAGTTTATGCGACTCTCACTGCAGTCAAAATAATGTCCCCATTCTTCAATTGGATCTGTACAGGCAGACCAGAATCTTGTACCTGCACAGAGGCCAACAAAGTTAAAGTGGCAGTCCAGGTACGCAAGCGTCCACCCGACTGGATCGGATTACTAGACTGGGGCCTAAATCCACCCATTATGCATCAAGAAATCCACTTTTTAATTTATGGCAGAATTCAATACAATCAGCTAAATGTTCTGAGCTTCATTTTTCTTCACAGCCTCTTGTAAAAGGGAATGTGACAAATTATTTATCTTATCGATATAATCAAAACACCACAATTACTAGTGAGGTGACCATTCCATGTAAATGACTGTTTTAGATGTTCAAAATGTTCTCAGACATTTCTGTTTCAGTCTGAAATTTCTCCTGTTTGGCCTTAGATCACACCTGAAATTGTTTTTTTAATTGTGAAAAAAATCCTCCAGCTGTTTTTGAGTTAGGCAAGTATGAAAAAAAAAAACACTTGTCTGCATCAAAAGTTTTCTGAGTGTTGTTTTACATAGGGATCCACTATACATTAGTTTCCTTACTAATCTGAATATGCACTAGCCTGCAAGTGTGTTGAAACTTTCTGATATCTGATCAGTTTCAGAGCTTGAAGGGATTCTAGAGGACTTCTCATGAAGGAGACAGACAGATATGAGTGAGGGGTATCCAGCAGTTTTTCAGACCTGCATATGTTTCTGGATATGGTGAAAATAAGGCATAGAAACATTAAGTAACTTGTTCAAGGTTATTCCGTGAGTTCTGCCAGAAAACCCAGGTCTCCAGATTTTTAACACTTGTATTTAGTCCATTAGACAACAGCAGTCCAGTAAAAGGTATCTATATTCTTTAAAGATCTTGGACCTATTACTAAGGGGGAGCATGGTGCAGTGCCCTTATCTTGTCAATATAACCCTCCACAGCATGCGGCTTATAGAATTCTAAAGTCCATGTTATGACAAATTGAAAAAATCATATTGCAAATATAGACGCACATAAGGAGATGGAAAGACTATAGGAGCCAGAAGAAGTTTTATACAGAGAGAGGAAATAATTTATGGTTGAGCTGGTCTGAACGTGTTTGCTCTCACCTGGTTTTGAAAGCTACAGAAATCTGGGCTTGGTCTGTATTTCAACAAGATGACATTTTAAAAAATGAATACGTAGATCATGAATGTCTTCTGTGTACTCCCCTATTGCTTAAAGGCCTCAAAAAGAACTTCTGCTTAACACAAATTTGATTTTCCTTTAGCTCAACATGTAACCTTATTGCTTTGGGATGCAGAGACCTCTGGTTCAGTTTCTTGCTGGGATGGAAAAATCACAAATATAACCAAGCCTTTGTTTGTTATTTAAGTCTTTTGGCTCCAATCCTGCTCCCACTGAAGTCAGTGGGAGTAGAACTTGGCCCTTGGATACCCATATTCCAATGTGTAATCAGTAGTTTTCCTTTTTATTTCTTTCCCTTTTATTTTCCTTTAAAAAAAAATTGGATAATTCAAAGGAAGGCATTATATTATTTGAATGTTAAAGTTGAAAGTTTAAATGCATAAAAATTAGAGAAAATAAAGATTAATGTAATCACCATACACAAAGGCATACCTCTATCAGATTATTCAGTAATACAAAGCATCATCTAAGCACAAAGAAACCAACAATGCTGCTGTGGGAATTTAACTCTATAAATACTTGAACTGGGTGTTAAAATTCTCAACCGAAACCTTCATTAACTTGTGGGGGTTTTTTAATTGAATAACATTATTTGGGAAAATCTCATCAAACACAATTCAGAACAATACAATTTAGAAGGAAACTAATACATTTAACTAAGCTCTATTGTTATAGGATCTCTTTTACCAAGTATAATCTGAAACCGAATGCAGCATCACAAACAATAAATAGAAATATAGTTCTGTCAGTGGTGCTGGGATAATTTTTATAGTGGGGGTGCTGAGAGTCATTGAACCAAACTGTAAACCCTGTATAGGACAGAAACCACTTCAAGTCAGTGGGTGCACCAGCACCCTCAGTACCCCTAGTTCCAGTACCTATGAGTTCTATATATTGTTTCCTTAATATTATGCAATAATCCATCAACCTGAAAATAAAAGTAAATGCCTAGTATAAAGAAGTCAAGATTTTAAGATCCCTACTCTATACTAATTTCTTCACTATGTGAATGGAAATGTGGTTGTGTTCTGCTGCCTTGAAAAACGTTTTCTATTTTTCAAACTAAGAGCAAGGAAAAAAATCTCATTTTTTTTTTTTTTTTGTTAGCTTATATCTGACATGTTTGAGTGATCGCACTCTCTTTTCAAAGGCGGCTGCTTACATAGCAGCTGCTTCTGACGAGCGAGAGTACTATCAACACCAAGGCAGAGGCACAGTCAGTAACTCCGTAACCTCCCTCTCTCCCTGGCATTTTCAAGCTTTTTACAACATAGTTCACAGACTGCTAAGCTACATGCATCTTTGCAAGATTGACAGAAAGTCAGTTTTTCCATTTCTCCAAACAGTCTCTTTGGTTAGAAATTTTCTTCTAAAAGATCTGCTCTAGAAATTGTTTTGGGGAAGTTCTATGGACTGTGTTAGACAAGAGGTCACAATGGTCCCTTCTGTCCTTGCAATCCATTAAATAAGCTGAAATTTCAAGATCTACTGTAAATAAAAGCATTCTTTACATATCAACTAAGAAAGTCAAACATAAACCATGAAGGACATTCTAAGAATTTCTAGGTCTTAGGGTTCTTTTGTTACTTTTTTATTGACTGCACATCTATTACCACCTCATTGCTTTCATGCTTGTGTAGCTTAATTGCACGGGAACACTCAGATACTCACAAAGTTAAACTTCCTGTGCCAAGTAGAGTTCTGCAACAATTACTGTTCTGTGTGAAATTTTACAGTTAACTTATTCAATCATAAATTCATTTACTCGTTAAGACTGATGTGCTGAGAGTCATTACAAGCTAAGTTAAGTTGATAGACCCCATTAAAGTGCAGTACTGTCATGGAATTTGTGATCTTAACAGTAGTGCCTGTGATGGATACCAATTACGTTGCCATTTTCCACAAAAAGTCTGCATGACATAGAAGTTATTATGAATGACTGATAAGATCACTGAATATTTTACATCATGATTTTTCAAACATGATTCATCCCTAATCATGGAGTGAGCATAACTGCTTATCTCTTATATTATGACCTACTGTATGCGGGAGAGGCAGACTAAATCAGTCAACTCTTATCACTATGAGCTAATTATTGACGCTTGTGGAAGTTGGCATCTCTCCTCACTATAGTAGGATGCTTGATCATTTTAACCATCTCCCCTTCAGAAGCAATAGCCAACTCACTGGGAAAGAAAGCCTCTTTTCCAGACAGTAAATTTTTATTTATGTATTTTTGATATCACATTAGCTGTGAGCTCATTTGGTTGCCTCCATGTTCGGTTTCTTCTGGAGTTACTCGTACAGATACATATTAACATTACAGGATTAGTGGTAAGGTCAAAAGGAGTATACCACTATGTCAGAGTCTGCTATTTGTGGAAATAGTTAATTTCTGAGAGAAGAGTATGAAGAAATAAAATTACTTCACCCAGATATTACTGCATATAAGAATTTTAAAAACAAACCAAAAAGCATACTGAAATCACCAAAGTATTTACATTTTTGTTATGAACTCTATTTTTACCACTATCTAGAAAACTGGAAGCAACAATAATAGAACTCTCTTCTTCTGTACTTAACTGAGGCCACTGCAGTAAATATGAGAGGGTAGAGCCCAGCTCTCATATTCCATACAGATTTAATGCTCTTATTACATGAAGCCAACTCTCAAACACTGTGATTGCTAATTTTCTTCATTACAGAAAAATAATACAAACAATGCTAGCAAAATTTGGAAGACATTTACAAACATATCAAATGTTTGAGTTCTACTGCCTACAAGTAACTCAGAACTTCATGATGCATTCATTAGAACAGCCCAGCTCAGAGCAAGCACTGCCTCAGTTAAACTCATGTCATTACTTCAATCAGGTGACCAGTAATAACAGAGGGTAGAATATTATGCCTAAACAACAAGGGTGAAAGTTCTGATCTCCTTAAAGTCAGTGACAAAACTCCCATTGACTCCAGCTGGGCCAGGATGTCACCCCAGACTGTTACTATGCCTTTTCTAAACCTTTTATTTGTACTCACCAACCATGTGACTTACAGAAGGTTAGGAAGCCAAGATCTAGGCCAAAAGCCTCAAAAGTAGAGACCTAAAGTTAAGCTCCTAAATCCTTATTTAGGCACGTGGGGGAAAGTAAAACCACAGAAGTTAAAAAGCTTAACATTTTTAACTTAAAAAGCTTAACTTCATTTAAGGCTTAATCAACCATAAAGCATAAGTAAAGCAAACTGATCATAAAGCTATCCTGCTCTTTACCCAGTTCTGGGGCGCAAACAGGCTGTTTCTATCTTCATCAACTCCATGTTGGTTTGATCTGGTGAGGGGCCTGCATTGCTCCACAACTCCTCCTTTTTTAAACAAGCATCCTTTATATATCTTGTTTCGCAACATCACACTGGTGCAAATTATGAAAACTACCTAATCTATAAATATTCTATTCAAGATATATTTTCATACACACTAACCCAAAATCCTTTTAACGGATGCATTTTTAGTTATCCTGATAAAACTCTAATTGGTACCTCCCTATCTTTATTAGTCATTGCTATCCTCCTCTTTACTCATTTTCATTGCTTTCATGTATTTCATTATTTCTTACAACAGTTGTCTTATTCTTACTTATCTGTTTCTTATTTGCAGTGTTGTTGTAACTGTATTGGCCGCAGGTTATTAGAGAGAAAGTGGGTGAGGCGATATCTTTTATTGGACCAGCTTCTGTTGGTGGAAGAGACAATCTATGACCTTGAAGTTACTGGCTGACTAGTTCTGCACAGTCAATATCCATCCTCCTTAATCTGTCAGACCAGTGAGATCTACACCTGGCTATTAAATCACACATTTGTCCGATTTGTTTTGCCCTGTTAATTACACAAAGATAAGCACAAACCAACTCTCTGATTTTTACAACATTTGAAATTGTTTTAGCAGAGTTTTAAAAGCTGTGTCAACAAACACTTACAGACAGCAGAAAAGTTCTCTTTTATATTTTCTTATAGCACTCTTAAATATATATCTACTTCTCTAACATTATTTAATATACATTTATTTTAGGGCTGTCAAATTATTTTAAAAAATCGCAATTAATCACAAGATTAAAAAATAGTCACACTTAATCACAGTTTTAATTGCACTGTTAAACAATAATAGAATACCAATTTAAATGTATTATAAATATTTTTGGATGTTTTTCTACATTTTCATATATATTGATTTCAATTACAAGAATACAAAGTTTACAATGCTCACTTTATATTATTATTTTTTATTTAAAATATTTGCACTGTAAAAAGATAAACAAAAGAAATAGTATTTTTCAATTCACCTCATACAAGTCCACTGGGTCCTAGTTCTTGTTCAGCCAATTGTTAAGACAATCAAGTTTGTTTTCATTTACGGGAGATAATGCTGCCAGCTTCTTATTTACAATGACACCTGAAAGAAAGAACAGGCATTCGTGTGGCACTGTTGTAGTCAGCGTTGTAAGGTATTTACGTGCCAGATATGTTAAACATTTGTATGCCCCTTCATGCTTTGACTTGTAGGCTCTAAAGTTTTTGTTTTGGGTTTGAGTGCAGTTATGTTAAAAAAATGCTACATTTGTAAATTGCACTTTCACAATAAAGAGATTGCACTACAGTACTTGTATGAGCTGAATTAAAAAATACTATTTCTTTTATCTTCTTTTACAGTGCAAATATTTTAAATAAAAAGTAATATAAAGTGAGTACTGCACACTTTGTATTTTGTGTTGTAATTGAAATCAATATATGTAGAAAAACATTCAAAAATATTTATAATATATTTAAATCGGTATTTTTATTAACAGTGCTATTAATCACAACTATTTTTTAAATCTAGTTAATTTGTTTTGCATTAATCACATGCATTAACTGCGATTAATTGATACCCCTAATCTATACCTCTACCTCCATATAACACTGTCCTCAGGAGCCAAAAAATCTTATCGCGTTATAGGTGAAACCGTGTTATATCGAACTTGCTTTGATCCGCCAGAGTGTGCAGCCCCCTCCCCCCCCCGAGCGCTGCTTTACCGCGTTATATCAGAATTCGTGTTATATGGGGTCGCGATATATCGGGGTAGAGGTGTATTTAACACAGTTCATTAAACATATCTTTACACACATAAAAAAAGGCTGATTTTCAAAGTGCTGAGCAGCCAGAAGCTCCCACTCATTGCACTTTTGACAATGAGGCCCATTACTTTCTGTGCCTAAATAAGGACTTAGGCTCCTAACTTTACACTCCATTTTTTAGAATTTTGGCCAGGGCTTTATACCAGGCTCATCACCTATGACTCTGGTACCTGCTCCATAAAGCTCACCACATAAACAGCAGTTGTATCTAAATGTGTGTAGTACAGTCCTCCCCCTTAAGAGATATTTCCACACAGTCAGAGGTCTTTGCTTAGGGAACGGGAGCAGACTGGGAGTTGGCAGATGGCGATACACATTGTCCCCCTATAATCCTGTATAAACTGGAAAAGATAATAGAGCTCCAACAAGGGCGCATGTCACTCTGGGACTGACATGCTTTGAGGACTTGGACAGGTCACAACTGCTGTTCTTCATTCTCACCATCGATAAAACACACATAGTGATATTTAGATATCCATCTACTGCACAGAGGCGTTGTGAGGATTCATTAGTTAAAGCATGAAATAAGTGCTAAATGTTATTATAAGCACTTAAATACCAAGGTGATCAGTGCCTTAGTAATACCCATAACATATGTAGTCACAACAGCTCTGTAGTGTGGCTCTGAAACCACTGGCTCTTTTCATATAAACTCTTGAATCATACTTCTCTTAAACCTTCTTAAAGATCTATTTAGGGTACAACAATCACCCTCTAAGAGATCATTGGTGATAGACAAATGTCCACAGGAATCAAGAGTTAATTTAAACCTCATATTTGCAAAATCAAGCCAGAAATCTTGTGAGAAAATATTCTGGGACCTCCTGTTTCAGACTGAACTAGAAATATTGCAAAAACAATCTCTCATGGTATTTTTTTCCATTTCCAGTCAGAGCTAGAAAAGGCAGATGAAGGGAAAAAAATAATGAGAGGGAAGGAGGTTAAGTAAACTAAACTTATCTAAACTACAAAAAGGTTCAATTTTAATGTAGGTTCAGGTAAGTTTTATTCTACATGACGTGGGCTCCCCCATCCAAAGTCTACGTGGGATGCTTTGCCGATTTTCCTATAACCGACAACCACATCCAGAGGGTCCCCTTGAAGATGTGTATTTGTTCTATGGTCTGCATTAATTTTAAGTGGTACAATAATATTTTGTTGAAAATTAAATCCAAATGTTTTAAAGTAACATTCACTATCAACTTTATAGTTAAAACTGTTTACAGATTTGGCAATATTTTCTCTTTTTTGTTCTAGGTTACATTATATCCATGAGATAGATGGAAACATCTAATATAGAAAATTAGGGTGACCAGACATCCCGATAAAATCGGGACTGTCTCGATATTGAGCAGTTTGTCCCGCATCCCGACTGAAGTACGGTTGGGACGCCATTTATCCCGATATTTTGTTTCGGGCGCAGCGGCCTGTTTTTATTTTGTTGTTGTTGCTTAGGCGGCGATGAGAGGCAGGGGGAGCACCTTTTCAATTGTTACACTCACCTGGCACGTCCGTGTCTTCAGCGGCATTTCAGCAGCGGGTACTTCTTTGGCGGCAAGATGTATTACCCGCCGCCGAAATGCCACCGAAGACCGTCAGCGACTGAAGGACCCGCTGCTGGAGTGCCGCCGAAGACCCGGACGTGGTGAGTGTAACAATTGAAAAGGTGCTTCCCCTGCGGCGGTCCCGATAGTTTGAAGTTATCATCTGGTCACCCTATAGAAAATCCTGAAGAAACTTATTTTTTTATTTTGTTTGTTATCAGGAAACAGTCATTGCCTGGAAAGAGAGGCTTTTAGATGGAATTGGAGATGACACAATGATTAATTCATCACTCTTTGAGCTATGAAGAACCAGGTTCGAATCGGTCTGAGATTCCAAATAAACTATGGTTGGCGGTCTCTGCAGTTTTTGGCAGCAAGAACATTAAGCCAATGACTAAAGGGGACAATATTCCCACTGACAGAAAGCTTTTGTATAATTTAAATCCAAGAGAAGAGGAATTCTATAAGAATACAGCCTCACTGCTTACAACAGGTGAGGCTGTATTCATTCATACATACCAGGCCCTTGGTCCAGCCTTACACAGTACAGGCCTAGCTTCACGTAAGTGACTTGCCTCATTTCTCAGTGCACATAATTGGGAAGGTTAAATTGTAAATAGGGGCCTGACAAATGGTACACTGGAGTCAGGCTGTCTGTGCTAAGATAAACAGCAACACCCTGATGCTAGGGACTATGGACAAGATAAACCTGGAATGTAAAGATCAAGTTCCATGTGAATGGCACATGGACAGAGCATGCTGTACAGGGATTGGTTCCTGCAGAGTGACCAAGCCAATTCAAAAACGTGTGATTTAACCTATAGAAAATGCAATGTAGTGTGTAAATGTATATAAAGCAACAGGTTGTCTGTGTAACTTTGGATGTGTGGTACACCCGATACCCACACCCTAAGTTTGAGTCTGATCAACTCAGTGTAGGTTTGCTGTATGCCAAATAAAGTAACCTGAGTGATGAAATCCAGAGTCGAACTGAGTGTTTTGGATCCCAGAACTGGACAAGGTGTTCTGGATAAGCTGAGTGGCGAAGGTCTCAGAGGAAATCCCAACACACAGTTTAGCAGAGTTGCCAAGCTGCTCCAATTTGTGTCTCCAGATAAAGAGAAGAATTTCTTAACACTTGGATGAAGAAGTATTACCGCAGTTGTCCAGGTTGTTAGAACCATATTTTTGATCCTGGATTAACAGTTGCCCATTTTCATTATTGTCATAGAGTCAGCCACCACCAGAGCACCCTCTTGTGGCCTGAGGTTGCTCTGCAGGCCCACTGCTGTCAATCTTCCTCCTTTTCAGGGCTCCCCAACTAAACTCAACACAGATCAGTTTCTCGGGGCCTTCATCTCTGCCCTCAGAAGTGTCTCCTCCAAACTACTGCCAGGCTTCCTGTCTCTGGCAATCCCTCCCTTTCTCTGCAGTTCCTCCCAATCTCTGAGCTCCACTCATCACTTCCACTTCCTGCTACTATTTACAGGGAGACTTGGGTGTGCCTCTTTGGTAACCAGGGTTGGCTGGGCCAAGGGCTTTGGCCATAAAAGGTACAATTACAAGTACTGTTACAATTATCATCACTGAAAACATACTTAAAAAACAGAAAACATTTTAAATTCTACAGTGCTAGGTAGGGCTTTCCCCTGAGTAGTGACACACACAGGGCATATCTGCTGACATCTGTCCTCAGCAAGGTTACAATGGCATGGTCACACATACTATATATTCTTATTTGTTGTAAAGATGTGGATGGCTAGAAACTTATCTCTGGCCCTACTATCCTATGTAAAACAACTTTGCCTAATACACTATGAGAAGAGAACAAGACAGCCATCTAGAGGGCAAGCAAAGGAAATTATCATCCTCCCTAAATCACAAGTGATCCCATTAGGACAGTGGCCCTCAAGTTACACCTCACTTAAAACCTACTTGCTTACAAAATCTGACATAAAAACACAAAAATGTCACAGCAAACTATTACTGAAAAATTGTTTACTTTTTCATTTTTACCATCTAATTATAAAATAAATCAATTGGAATATAAAATATTGTACTTACATTTCAGTCTATAGTATATAGAGCAGTATAAAGTTATTGTCTGCATGAAATTTTAGTTTCATACTGACTTCGCTAGTGCTTTTTAGGTAGCCTGTTGTAAAACTAGGCAAATATCTAGATGAGTTGATGTACCCCCGGAAGACCTCTGAGTACCCCCAAGGGTATGTGTACCCTGATTGAGAACCACAGCAATAGGAGCCCAATTCACAACTGAAAAAGATTAACAAGACTAAGCAGAAACAGCATTCATGTGCTAATCCCATTTGAAAGATTTTAAGAGGAATCCTACAAGTCTTTTTTTTCCCTTTTTAATAGAAGTTAAGGTAAACAACTTTCAAGCTGCCAGTATCTTTCTATTTCATTTTACAAACCTTATCTGCTATGTTTAAATAAATTGTTTGATACCTCTCAGTATACGTGTTAAAAGTCGAACTACAAAGTAATTGCAGAAAACCTAGTTTGAAATATTTAGACCTATAATTGTACACATTATAAAATACTGTGGAAGAAAAAATAAAGATCCAACAAAAAGAAATATGAGGGAATTCACTCAGCTTTGGTGTCCATTTTTAAAAGTGTGTAAGAGAATAGAAAATTTAAAGAATATCATCATTAGCTATACAAATTGAAGTAATTTCTAAATGATCTTGACAGATTCCCTAAATAAACACTTAACATTAAGACTTTTGCACATTATTAAACACTTTTTAAAACAACTCAAACATTTTAAACAAGCTTAATTAGTATACAAAAGTGAGTAGATGCTCCACAATCAATGGCTCTAGGAATTATCATAAAAATACTGAACATTTTTAATTAGATGCTTTACTATCTTTTTTTGGATTCCCCTCAGCACTTCTGCACCAACCCCAGTAAGAGGACTACTTAGTAGTACATGACTCTTCTAAAATAATCTGCAGCAAAACCTTGCCATTAATCCATCCCAGTGATGCATCTCAAAATATTGGGGCCCACATGTCTAAGGGTTCACGGCTTGGAAGACAGTGTCAGTAACCAAATAATAATTTCAACAGGTCATAGCGAGGTGTGTAAAACGGTTCTTTGTAGCATTCAACCATCAAGAAAACATTAAATCAGATTTACACAAAAGCTTGCAAACCTATACATAGTTTAAAAACATATGCACATTGCTGGGAAGGAGAATTGTACATTGACGTTTTAAAGATTTATTTGCATTTAGTTAGTAATGTATAAGGATAGTAAGAAAAAACAGATTATATATAATGAACATAAGGAAGAATTTTTCAGCTTTCACTCACAGGTCGTTTATTGTAAAAAAAAGCAACTGGATCCCTGGATGATCACCTCAGCAGAGAGGTTACAGGCTTAATAGGCTAAGTGCTGAAACCCCAGGTCACTGCAGAGCTGAAATGAAGCACAGCGCTGGTGGCAGTGGCAGGTGTATGGGAATCTTCACAGCTGCTTTCTATGCTTACCTATCCAGTCTACCAGACTGTTAATTTGGCACCCTTCAAACAGGATTAAATCAATTGAATTTCATTTATTTAAATGAGAAGATTCTTCTCTCTCATTTACTGGTAAATTGTAGAAAACAGATTGTTCAGGAAATGGTTTCTTTGGGTAATATTTAAATGCAAGATAAACTGTCATCAAAAAGGAAAAAACCTAAAAAATACCCACTTAACCCTATATAATTACCTGCTCAGGTGCCAAAAACCTTAAATTTCTAAAACAGTGTTGTCCTCACATGGACAATTATAATGGGTTTAACACTATTTGAGCCAAAGTGCTGTGGCTCTCTCTCAGAGAGAGAATGTTTTAACAGATAGTCTCCAAAGGAGGCAGCCAAACTGAATACAGTAAAAAACAGCTTCATAAAGGCTCTGACAGACACACATCCATGTAATGGACGACACTTGGCAAACAAAAAACAAATTATAAAAAAGAAACTGTGATCCAGTGGTGTAAAGTGAAATGATAGGCATCTGACTGAAAAGGATGTTAGAGTAATACTTTACACACACAATAAAAAACCTCACTTATGTGCGCATTATGTATGTGCATGTAAGATTTTAACCTGTTAGTCATTAAACAGAGCAAACTGGGTTATGCTTCTCAGTTAATTAATGCTCCTTTAAATCTTATTTTAATAAATACCTGTAATGCCTTTTTAAAAATACGGAACATAAAAGGTACCTTTCAAGTTACTTTCCAAGGTAATCTTTTGCTTGTCCAGAGTTTGTGACCTATGGTTCCCCTTCGCCTAGCACATTTGGGGCTCATTTTAAGTTCATTTCATGTACACTAATCACATTTGTTACACTTGACAGTAGTTTACTAGAAAATGTATAGTCCCATGGATTAAAATTATATTTATAATTCTTAGTTTTTAATCCACACTATACAAATATTTAGTTTACATTTGAAATAAATTATTGATAGAATGATCTAATTTCCCTATCAAAACTGAAAAAAGCAAACTACAGAACAGCTGGTGAACTCTGATATGGCATTTGTTTGAATGGGACACCTCAAAAACAAATCATACATATATAGAGACCTGTGCAACCATAATGCCAATCTTTCTTTGCAAATACAATTTTTAAAAGATAATAAAAATCTTAAAAACCCATTGTATTAATCACTGCTTTATATAGTAAGTTGTGTTTGTCAAATGCATAACTTGCATTTAGTTTCTCACTGATGTTATTGCATGAGAATCTAAACTTTCATTCAATAATACGTGGGGGTGGAGTGGGGTGCGGGATTTCTAGCCCTCATGGTGGTAGAGAAAATCTTGAAAACTATGAAACTAAAAGACAAATTAAAAGAGCACCTCATTTATATATTTATTTTAATGTGATTTTTAGGACCTAACTCACGACCTTTGAACAGCTGGTTTTGGCAGTGCTGACATTACTGCTGCTGAAGTGTCACCCATGCTTTGTAAACATATGGTACATATATGTCCTCATAATTTTTAGAGAGTACATTTTACCTTAAAAACAGTTAATGAACAATGCACTAATTCCAGACATTCAGACGGGAGATTAAATTTTATAAAACAACAATGCACTTAAATCATCAACCAAAATGCTAATCAAACCCAACCCTTTTATGAAATTCACAGTAGTATGGCTAACTCTTACCTGTTAATGTCATGCACTTTCACCTCCTGGGCAAACCAGGAAATGCAAACATATAAGCTGATCTACTGTGAGAGTGGCTCTTTTGAAGAATTTCTGGTACATTCAGAACAAGAAAGTTCACGTGAATCAAAGGGATGCAGGGAAGCACCATCTAATTTCTTGTGAATTTATATAAGCCAAAACTTTCTAAACTATTTAAGTTCACCCATCCCCAGTATTAATCTACTAATCAGTATTGAAAAGAAAATACTAAGATCAAAAGAAAATTTTAACATACAATCAGTAAATTACAATCCAACACAATTTTCACATGAAGTTTTCCCTGCTCATAGAAAACAGTTGAATTTAATCAAAAGTATGTCAAAATCCTATACTGTATTGCATAATCCAAGAAGACATGATCATTAACAGAAGATTAAATAAGTCATAACAAAACACACCTTTGCAGAGATATGAAATTAAAAAAGAACACCAATTTTGTTTGTCTCCCCCTATAAAAACACTTCCACTCAGTCTTCTGGATCTATGTGAATTTTTTTAGTTCTCTTATTTTTATTTTTTTTAAAACCTTACCCTTTCCAAAAAGAAGTACATCACTGTATTCAGGAAATTAAGAGCTACAATTAAGAGTTATAACTTGCAAGACAGCATCAGCTATTTTTCAGATTCTACATTTGGATTTAAATGAACATGTTGCATGTTCATTCAAAATCACATTTTAGTTTATTTTTATTAAGTTAGTTACATGTTTCTAGGAAAACTTCATGCCTATGTATTAAAGTTCAATTTGTAATATTATACACTTTGACAAGGGGTCTTATACATTCTAGAAGCTACCTGACTCAAGGGAAAGGTGAGAAAAAGGCATACAAAATAAGGGACTCAATTCTATTCTCAATTTCTCCAAACGCCAATTAAAACAAGAAACTTAAGAGGAATATATAATAAGGTCATTGTTCTATTATTTGTTTATTAACTCACAGCTGGAGGTGGTAGTTTTATGTTGGTAAAACTAATACTTTTAAAAACTAATTCAAAATGTGTCACATTTAGATAAGGGGAATGTTCCAACCTACTATACTGACAAATGAAGATTTTAAAGGACAAAACCCTTCAGGCCTTACTCAGTCTGAACTCTCAGACATGTCAGCAGGAGCCTTGACTCGGTAAGAACTGAAGGTTCAGACCCATAATTAGGAACAAAGCAATCTGTGGTATCAGTAACACAAATATGTTGGTCATCCGTTCCCAGTTCTCTAGTACTGGCACTGGTGCACAACAAAATACAGCACAAGAAGAGACATAACTACAAGGAGAGTGAGCTTCCCAGTCACAGTACTCTAAAAGACCAACTGTGGCTTTAGTTCCTCTAGGCAGCTCATTAGTAATATGATGCATAAACCATAAAGTAGCTCATAGGGGTAGGAGCTATGACTTGTGCAATTTATGCATGCAAGTGACCACTGTCACATTTCTTGCTGGTGAGATCCAGAATTACAGTCCTAGTAATGAGTAGCTATTTCTAGACACATCAGAGAACTGGACAGTTTTAGGGGCTAGTGGCCTTTGGGAAGGGAACACTGTGTAAAATTTTCTGCTCATGCCCCCAGATCAATTGCTGGCATTATGGAAGCTTAGTGTAATTTTATTGGTATTGCTGCTTTCAAGCAGATGTTACAGACCAATAAATAAAATGAGGAGATGGAAAAGAAAAAAATTATTAGTCCCACAGAGTATGGAGAGAACTTCTCTAGAGTCTGATATCAGATTTAGAACTTGCTTGACCTGCCAAGACCAGAAACATTCACAAGTTTTTTCTTGTTCCCAGCAAGTTTCCCTTTTTTTTGCTCTCACTTTCTCTTCACCTACTATCTTTTCAGACAGCTAAAAGTTCTAAAAATAGTGAGAACATTGTGGCTACTGCAAACTCTGTGTTTTGAGCTTACTGCAGGTACCCAGCCCATTTCTTATTTTTAAAGGTGTAAGGTCAAATATATATGCAAACTCTCTTACTTCTCATGCCATTTCCATAACACTGACAAAAGAATTTATAAAAACAAATTCCTATTATATAGTCCAGAATAAAAGAATAATGTATAGAAGATTGTATTCATTCTGAAGTAAGTATTTCCCTTAATTTCTGGATTCCTGTATGAAGCTAAAGCATGCTTCCTGCCTTGCCTTTGTTTCATTTCAGAGAGCTGAAACATATAGGGTCTGCTTACTGATACTAGCAAGATATAATTGTTGCACTAAGCCCAGAAATGCTTTTTAAAAGCTTCTTTTCACTGATCTTCTAATGATGACCTCTTCCTTAAATTTGTGATGGTTTCAACTGGCTTTTCGATCTTCTCTGTAGCTATAAAAGGCAAACCACCTCCTCCTAACCCCATTAGGATGAAAGCTGAGGATTTTATTATTCAATTTTAATAGGAAGAAGCTAAAACTCCCTTAAGAAGTGTAAAAGGTAGGTTCTTGATATATCAGATACTGAGAGGTTGCTACAAAGTCACGCCTTTCATAGGCAGTCTGATAAAGAGCATACTTTGTAAGAGAAAGAGAGAGGTTGTCTTTTTTTCCCTCGTTTTTAAACAAAAAATAATTAAATTTCAATTTGATAGGCCTAGTTTTATTCACTCT
Source organism: Emys orbicularis (assembly GCF_028017835.1). Taxonomy (NCBI): domain Eukaryota; kingdom Metazoa; phylum Chordata; order Testudines; family Emydidae; genus Emys; species Emys orbicularis. The sequence continues at coordinate 469,951 of NC_088705.1, read as the reverse complement.
TATTAGTCTGCTGGACAGTATTTAAACAGAGGATGTACCATCAACCTAAAATACAGCAAAGTGTTCAGGCCAAGACATTGTCTCATGATAACTATCTATTAAACAGTAACATCACACTACATAAAGGTAACTAAATATAACATATCCCTCCAGCATTCTGTAGTTCATAATTGCAAGAAAACCCCTGCTGCAGAGAGTGTCATTGTCCAAAAGACATTAAAATCAATATTAGTATCAAACACCATCTGACAAAGGAGACTGCAAACTGGAGCAAAAACTAACTGAAAACCTGGTCGGCATAGTGGCTGACTGGCAATAAAAGGAGATTTCAAGAAATGCTGCCCTGTAGCTGTTATGGAAGAGGGCGATGGTCTGAGATGCTGAAGCACAGCATTGTCTGAATCCTTTTTTTCTCAGCCAGGGGTTGCATCCCTCAGGGGAGTCATGAAAGGCATAAGGCACTGAAACTTAAAAATGAATTACAATCTGAAGCAGAAAAAAAAACTCAGTCCCCCCACACACCCTTACCCTTCAAGTATTTTCTGTCATCTTCTTGAAATGCACACAAACAAATTATATAAAAGTATCATTATCATTTGATTCACTTTTTAGTAAGGGTGAGTGAACATTTTTGACTTTGAATAATGGATCACCAACCTGAAAATGTTGAGAAATACTGGCCTAGAGTCAAAGTCACAAGCAGAGTATGGACAAAGCATTAGAGTAGCTTAATCTCTTCATGTGTGAAAGAAAAAAACAACAGACAAGAAAAAATCAAAGTCTAACTCTACTGACTATTGTTAAATGGCAATTCCATTAACTTAATTATACATAGGCCAATTACAATTTTATCAAAGAAAACATATAGATTAACAACACCATTGCTAAATAGTTACAAAAATGTGTGCCTACATTTAGCTCCATACATGCATACTAGGCACATAACTAAGTGGCCTAGTTTTCATAAGCCCCGAGTACCCAGTAGCTCCCATTAACTGCAGTGATCAGTCAGGGGAGGTGCTTGAGCCGGAGACCTTCGCTGTAAGGAAGAGGTTTTTGGAAGGCCATTCTCCAAGAAGGCTCTATGAGTCTGAAACCCACTTCTCCCCTTGGTTCACCATAGCCTATAATCCAGTCACGTTATCTGGTTATGTCCCAGGCATTTGAGAAGGGGATGATCTGTAGGAGCCTAGGGGCAGAGAGGAAACAAGCAGTCATTGTTATATGGGACAGAGTTGGGAAACCGCCAATGTCAATTGTTGTTTGCAGTGTTGTTATAGCCATGCTGGTCCAGGTTATTAGAGAGACAAGGTGGGTGAGGTAATATCTTTTATTGGATCAACTTCTGCGGGTGAAAGAGACAAGCTTTCAAGCTCCTTCTCCAGATGAGCTTCAAAAGAGCTCTGTGTAACTTGAAAGCTTGTCTCTGTCATCAGCAGAAGTTGATTCACCCAACGCACAGTCAACCTGTGGAACTCCTTGCCAGAGGATGTTGTGAAGGCCAAGACTATAACAGGGTTCAAAAAAGAACTAGATAAGTTCATGGAGGATACATCCATCAATGGCTATTAGCCGGGATGGGCAGGGATGGTGTCCCTAGCCTCTGTTTGCCAGAAGCTGGGAATGGGCAACAAAGGATGGATCAATTGATGATTACCTGTTCTGTTCATTCCCTCTGGGGCACCTGGCATTGGCCACTGTCGGAAGACAGGATACTGGGCTAGATGGACCTTTGGTCTGACCCAGTATGGCTTTCTTATGATTCAATAAAAGATATAACTTCACTCACTTTGTCTCTCTAATGTCAATTGTTGTAACGCTGCCCAGCATGCAGGATAGGCCCGTTAATGGAATTACAGTAGAACCTCAGAGTTACGAACTGACCAGTCAACCACACACCTCATTTGGAACCAGAAGTACACAATCAGGCAGCAGCAGAGACAACAAAAAAATAAAAAAGCAAATACAGTACACTGCTGTGTTAAACGTAAACTACTACAAAAATAAAGGGAAAGCTGCATTTTTCTTCTGCATAATAAAGTTTCAAAAGTGTATTAAGTCAATTTTCAGTTGTAAAATTTTGAAAGAACAACCATAACGTTTTGTTCAGAGATACAAACAACCTCCATTCCCAAGGTGTTTGAGGTTCTACTGTACATTGTTTATAAATCTGAAAGAACATATTTAAAAAAGTATCAGTGGCTAGAAGATGGTCAGCAACATCACGAGATTAGGTGGCCTGATACCACGGTGATGGGTACCAAGGAAGAACAGAGAGATCAGACAGAGTATAGCTGAGATTTTCTCTTTTCACTTAGAATTTTTCCATTACGTGGAACTCTCACAACAGTAAGGTGTCAGGCTCCACAGCAGCTCTCACCAAGCATCGCAAACAAGTGAAAAAGAACTTCAAAATGACTGAGTCATACTGTACTCCAAGTTCAGCCACTAAGTGCTGGGAATTCCAAGTGTTAAAAGAGCAGTTTCCCTGTATTCACCCACCCTCCATCACGGCATGTGCTCACGAATATCCAGCAGATAAATATTTTCTGACTGCTACTCAGAAATATTTAGCTCAGTGAACACAGACAATCTTCATGCTATCTGGGATGCATCCAGAATTAGAAAATAGCCTTTTCTTCCCTGTATTTGTACACTACATTGTAGGAAGTATTTCATAATTTGTTGTGTCACTAAACATTGGGCTATATTTCATTTGTTCTACTTATTTAATACAGCTGACATTTTCATTCTGAGATCAATATGGTCATAACTATGTTGAAAATTATGCTGCAAATTATAAACTATAGTAACTTTATTTACTTTTTTTTTTTAAGTACCATAAAAATTATTCTCAGGCAGGACCTAATCAATGTTCTAGACTAAAAATATGCCACTCTGCATGAAGCTATAAAAAGATTAATGTACTTTTTTTTGGCAAGAAATTAGTAGCTTAATGAAGTGGATAAAAACGCTGTCACAATTTTTATTGGCTCTAAATTGCGTAGTAGTGGAGGTACAGTAAGTGCCTAACACATAATGACATAATGAGTCATGACTGGAGCTGGAAGGCTAATTTGCCCTTAACTGACACAAAACCAGGGAATTAACATCACAGTAGTTTCAAGCCAATATAAGATGCATTATTTAATTTCACAGCAGGTTTTAAACAGAACTGTTAAATGTAGGAATATTGATCTATTCTTCTGTGAAATTATGGAATTGGGATTTTTTTTAATGTACATCTTAAATTCTTGCTGCTGCAATGACATTTCTTTTCACAGCATCATGTGTTATAAGTGTATTCAACACGCCAAGTTTGGATATGAACAGTCCCTGTGCATCAGTCATTATTCAGACATAAGAGGGTTTGCTCAAAAACAAAAAACAAACTAATGCTAAATTTATGAAGTGAATACTATCAAATATCCATGAGTCTGTTATAAACAACTTCACGCCAAAGACTATCACTTGAAAGATACCATATGTGAACAAAAGCCCACTTATGAGCAAAAAAGTGATAATTTTCAAAATAAGAAACATCTTGTCGAACAATTGATGAGAGAAGGAAAAACGGACAGCAAAGGAGCTGAACTTCCAAGTAATAAAGCAGCAAGTGACATTTGGTTATATAAACTCTGTCTCAGGCCTCACTGATGTTTCTTATTTAAAACTTCTTTATTCACAAACAATCTACTTCCTAACTGAATCTGGGTCTATGAATATTAAAGCAAGGGTATCTGGATTCTGGATTCATATGTCTATCACAGAGCTATCTTCTGTTTTACAATGGCTGCATCATTATAAAATTGCTATTTATAAAGGTGTACAACTGGAGAGAAAGATACAATAGCTGACACCATATATACATGGATAGTATGGGTTTCATTCAGGACTTATCTGCTACACCAAGTTAAGAACCATTATTTGAGTTTAAATCTGGCTTAAGTCACAAGTAAAATTAGCAGTTTTTTCATCCTAGCACATAGTGGACATTTGTCCACACATAAAATAACCAAATAGTGCAGCATGAGTGGCAATGAAACTCAGGAGTAGTCAAGAACTGGAATGACAAAGGGTTAAACAAGTCCAGACTGAGGTGTGTTAAACATACCTGTGGTTGTGGGGGGAAGAGCTTGACAGATTTACCTTATTCTAGGTAGTATTACAACTTCTATACTTTAAAGAGCATAAAATTCACTCATTTAAAATACTACATATGCATTTTGTACCCTTAGAGAGCCTGATCCTGTAAACACTTGTGCACAGAAGTAACTTTATTCTTGCAAGTAGTCCATGCACTTACTTGTGTCTTCGTTTATGGCCCAGTTATCTCACACTCCTTTGCAGAAAGATGTTTGTTGAATCACTTACAAGGATTCTGACCAAAAAAACCCAAAAAAAACAAAAAAAACACCCCACCCACACAAAAAACACAAAAAACAATAACAGAAGCCTAAATAAAATGGTCCAGAATAACTTACAGAATTATAGACATAACATTAATGTTAATGGGGGAAAACATTTCCGAATACAAATTGTATAGCACAGATCAAATGTCCGTTTCTAATGTGCCCATCATCAAGCTGTCTGGATTCTCTGTCCCCACTGACATTCTCTCTCATTCACAGTTTGTGTTCAGTTCAAATCGCAATAGTGCACCTGCTGTTTATAGAATTTTTTCTTCACTGGTAGCCTTAGAAAAATTTGTTCCCGTTTACACATACAGTAAAAGAGAATAAAAGCTTAAAAGTTATGGCAGATACTTGTAGTTGCAGAACAAGGATGATGAGACATGTTCAGCACAAGGAACTGTGTTGGGATCTCTAGGCCATCTAAATGCTTTGTGTCTCCTTTTATAATGCAGAGTAGAAAAGCCTAACTAAGAAGGAAACTTTCCTTAGGCAAAACTCTATATTAGGGCTGCCAAGCGATTAAAAGGGTCAATCACACAATTAATCGCTCTGTTAAACAATAGAATACCATTTATTTAAATTTTTTTGGATGTTTTCTACATTTTCAAATATATTGATTTCAATTACAACACAGAATACAAAGTGTACAGTGCTCACTTTATATTTTTTATTACAAATATTTGTACTGTAAAAATAAATGGTATTTTTCAAGTCACTTAATACAAGTACTGTAGTGCAATCTCTTTATCATTAAAGTTGAACTTACAAATGTAGACTTATGTACAAAAAAATAACTGCACTCAAAAATAAAACAACGTAAAACTTTGGAGCCCTAAAACTTTAGGGGTCTGCAGCACATGACTTATGAGGAGAGGCTGAGGGAACTGGGATTGTTTAGTTTCCAGAAGAGAAGAATGAGGGGGGATTTGATAGCTGCTTTCAACTACCTGAAGGGGGGTTCCAAAGAGGATGGAGCTCGGCTGTTCTCAGTGGTGACAGATGACAGAACAAGGAGCAGTGGTCTCAAGTTGCAGTGGGGGAGGTCTAGGTTGGATATTAGGAAACACTATTTCACTAGCAGTGTGGTGAAGCACTGGAATGCGTTACCTAGAGAGGTGGTGGAATCTCCTTCCTTGGAGGTTTTTAAGGCCCGGTTTGACAAAGCCCTGGCTGGGATGATTTAGTTGGGAATTGGTCCTGCTTTGAGCAGGGGGTTGGACTAGATGACCTCCTGAGGTCCCTTCCAACCCTGATATTCTATGATTCTATGATTACTTGTTAGGTTCACTCCCTCTGGGGTACCTGGCATTGGCCACTGTCGGTAGACAGGATACTGGGCTGGATGGACCTTTGGTCTGACCCAGTATGGCCGTTCTTTTGTTCTTATTCCAGAGGGCATGTTTCCATGCTGATGATGGGTTCTGCTCAATAACATTCAAAGTAGTGCGCACTGATGCATGTTCATTTTCATCATCTGAGTCAGATGACACCAACAAAAGATTGATTTTCTTTTTTGATGGTTCGGGTTCTGTAGTTTCCGCATCGGACCGGTGCTCTTTTAAGACTTCTGAAAACATGCTCCACACCTCATCCCGCTCAGATTTTGGAAGGCACTTCAGATTCTTAAACCTTGGGTGGAGTGCTGTAGCTATCTTTAGAAATCTCACATTCATACCTTTTTTGCATTTTGTCAAATCTGTAGTGAAAGTGGTGTTAAATCGAACAACATGTGCTGGGTCGTCATCCAAAACTGCCATAACACGAAATATATGGCAGAATGCACGTAAAACAGAGCGGGAGACATACAATTTTCCCCCAAGGAGTTCAGCCACAAATTTAATTAATGCATTATTTTTTAATGAGTGTCATCGGCATGGAAGCACTTCTTCTGGAATGGTGGCCAAAGCATACGAATGTTTAAGATACCTGGCATGTAAATACCTAGCAATGACAGCTACAACAGTGCCATGCAAACACCTGTTCTCATTTTCAGGTGACATTGTCAATAAGAAGCGGGCAGCATTAGCTCCCGTAAATGTAAACAAACTTGTTGGTCTTAGTCATTGTCTGAACAAGAAGTAGGACTGAGTGGACTTGTAGGCTCTAAAGTTTTACATTGTTTTGTTTTTGAGTGCAGTTACGTAACGAGAAAATCTACATTTGTAAATTGCACTTTCAGGATAGAGATTGCACTACAGTACTTGTATGAGGTGAATTGAAAAATACTATTTCTTTTATCATTTTTACAGTGCAAATATTTGTAATAAAAAAATAATATAATGTGAGCACTATACACTTTGTATTCTGTGTTGTAAATTGAAATCAAATATTTGAAAAACATCCCAAATATTTAATACATTTAAATTGGTATTCTATTGTTTAACAGTGCGATTAAAACTGCGATTAATCGTGATTAATTTTTTTAATTGCGATTAATTTTTTAGTTAATCGCAAGTTCTGTGATTAATCAACAGACCTACTTTATATACACGCGCTTGCGATCGTTTCTGACAAAGAAGTCGTCTGTAGCAATGTACGTTGCTATAAGTGATCAAGTGCCATTTCCTCCTTGCCAAATCATGTGAAAGCAAATAATAAAAAGTGCCTACTAATTTCCCAATACTATACATCATAAATTCTTAACCCTTAGAGTGATTTTTCTCCTACCTGAGAGATGACCAACTCTGAAGAGTTTTGTGGAAGCCAGTAAGTGGTATGGGCTGAAGATCATGGAAGACTTCTGGCAAATGGGAGTCAGGCTGGGTAAAGATGCACTACAACACATTCTCAGCTTCCATAAAACCCATCTCTTTCTCTAATCTCCCAAAATGACCCCACACTCCCACCGCCTTTTCTTGCTACCAGATTAGAATCCTCAGGGTGAAAACTTGCCGGAAGGGGGGAAGGGGGGAGGAGAAGTGAGGTGTGCTGGGATTCAGGCCAGTGGATGAGGAGGTACTGGAATGGAAAATAACATCAAGGTGGCAGGGCTAGTGGAGAGCAGCAATAAGCAATTGGGCCAGGGTAGGGAATGAGCAGTAACCAATAACGGTAGAGAAAGGTCCTGGAAATAATTTTATTCAGCTGCACAGTTATAAGGATCAACATATGCACCGAGGAAAACTTACAGACACTGCTGAGCTGATCTTTTGGTACATCAGCTTAGTGTGCAGATGGCACTGAGAAAATCAACTTGATGCAGAAAGCGGAGGAGGACAACTTGAAAAAAAAATTACTGGAAAACTCATAGACATACTACAATCGTGCCATCTAGTGAGAGAACAAGGAACAGCAAGAATAACTCCTCAATCAAAGCAAGTAATAGTGTACAACATCAACTGGAAGTAGTTAGAGAACTTAAGACAAATATTTCCCATCATGGACAAAAACTGGGATTATAAAAGGTTGTATCTGTGATTTTTAAGAATTTGATGGACGGTCTGGGGTATGGAGGGAATGGAAAGTTATATAATCAATATATAAATATCTATATCTACATCTATATATCTATAAATCAAATCTATATCTATAAATCAAAATAAGAACAAGGTCCCTTTGACTTATTATAGAACCAAAGCACAAATTATTTGAAGAGTAGTCATCTATGCCTTTCTGCAGACACACTTAAAGAGATGGGTGGACGGTGAAACAGTGCATTTTTAAAAAATAAGATGAGACAAGGACATGCATTCCAACAAGAGGACTTTGACATATGTTTAGACTATGAAATACTCAGACTGACAGGACCTTTTCAACAGACAACTTTGTAAAGCCAATGAGGTCTTAAACTCAGAACAGGAGGCTAGAACTCTTGAGTTTTAATCCCAGCTCTCACACTGACCAGATGTATGCCTTTAGCAAATCAACTTCTCTGACTCGGTTTCCTTACAAGGGTGAGGGTCCAAACAAGGGTTGGGGTGAAGGCACGGATAGTGAGATACCACATATCTGTCAGGGTGTTGTGAGGATTAAATATTTGTACAATGCTTTGAGCTTGCCAAGTGTGATGTAAGTGATTAGAATTATTAGTAAAATAAACACATATGTGATGGCTGCTACTGTCAAAACTTAAGTGTAAATAGTGCATTTTAGAATTAAGTACTGCAGAAATGGATTAGGATGAATGGCAGCAGTTCTGGCCACCGGATGGCTAAAGCATTTGCTAGAATGCTTTTTTATTTTTATTTTTTTTAATTCTGTATATTAGATTTTAAAAAAAAAATCACAAAATCAGTGCTACAGTAGTAATGACCAATAAATATGTGGGCAACCAACACGCATCAGTCAGAATATACAGGCAGTAAACATATCAGCTATTTTATATCAGCAGCAATAATCATTTAATGCAAGTGCACACAGTATTTAGTGCCCAGACACAAATACATGCCAGATAAGTATATTTGCTCTTTAGACTCCACATAAGGAAAAAGCAAACTGCTGTTTTTTCTAGTTCTTAGTGTTCTTGTTGCAGGTTCCTTTCAGCTTCCTTAGTGAATGCAGGCCCCAAGCACACTCATTTAATTCTCTCTATTAAGTCCTCTCAGTTATGTTTGCTTATAATTTACTGCCAAGAAACAACAATAATTCAGAGTTATGGTTGCCTAACATTGTCTTGTGCCATTCCATAATATGGAGGGTGGCTGAATTTAACTCTCTGAACACCAGAAAATATAATCGTAACTTTGTGTCTCCCACACCCCTTACAACCTCAACTCAACCTCAGCCTTTGAGCAATGCCCAAACCCATGCCTGTCAGATATCACAAGACCATAACTTTCCTAGACTCTTTGTAATATTGGCTGCACTTGAGGTAAAACTTCCTAAAGAAGCCCCTAAAGAAAGCAGGCTGACTGAAGTAATATGCACACCAAATATTCTCAGAAATCTGCCAATGGCAGGACTTTAATTCATACTATTTGGTGGTGCTCAGGTTTGCAGTTTATTGCTTGGTTCTCTAAACCACCGAGTGACTCTGGTAGGGTCTGAATTTCTCTACACCATAAGCTGCTACAACATACCAGACTTGAGAAAGCATATGCACAAAGTGCACATGAAGTCTCAGGGCACATGCACAAATCACTCTGACATGCATCCTAGATGAGTGCCAATTTACAGAGCTGGACAGACCCTCTAATAGCTTCTCTGATGTGAAACTGGATGCTGGGCACTAGCAGAGATCAACGCTAATCAAGTAATCTCAGTTTAGTGTAGATCAGTCCCATAATTTGAGCCACAAGTCTGTGCACCCCTCCCCCCGCCCCAAAAAAAAAGAAAAAAAAGAAAAAAGAATGATACATTTTACTGACAGGTCCTTCTATGTCCGGAACTCCTTGACTAAATGCTGCTAACCCTGCCTGAGATCCTGAGGAGGCACACCAATTTACAAGGCATGTGAATTTAAATTAAAGCACTATGAAAAGTGTTTTAACAAAAAGCTCTGCTCAGTGTTAATTAGAGTTGCTAGCCCTCCTCCATACTTCTGCGACTTCCCTGATATTCCTATACAAGCAGGGCTGCTCCTACAATTTCTGATGCAGTGTAAGGATTTACAGGTATCTGGGAGGAGCCCCACCTCTATAGACTCTACCACTTTTGTCCAAAAACACCTCAGACCTTCCACCTACATTAAAAAGCCTCCACCCCATGCACTTTTCTTAAGACAGGCATCTCTCTCATTCTTGTGTATTGCTACCAACCTCACAGCTGCACTCACTTCAGCCTAAGTACCATGTGTCCAGACTGAAATATGGAGCCATGTTGGTGTTACCTCCCTTCTTCCCAGCCTTTCAATATATTTTTCCACCCCTGCTCACACACCTCAAGCGTACTTTCTTTGACTCCATCCAGCCCCTTTTTGTACTATACACCCTGGTCATCCTGGCTTCAAGACCAGCTGCTCTTGAAGCCTCACCCTCTCCTCTGCCCTAGTAAATGCAAAGCAACAGTGACAACTCACCTTAGAAGCCTGTTTTCATCTTCCTGTCTGGGCAGGCCAGCAAATCTTATTGTCTCTTTCCCATCACTTCCAGCAGGGATGCCTCCTGCCTTAAATCAGTGGGAATCCCCAGGTTAGTGACCAGGCTGCAGACCTGCCAAGATTAGGGCTGCTCCGTCCACGCATGAAGCGGTCTAGGCCCTGAACAGAGGGACCCTGGGCCTATTCCCCACATCCAAGGACGAGAGGCAGGAAGGCCCTTCCACCGGCCCACGGGGAGCCCCCCTCTCGGGAGGCCTCAGGACACGCGGAGGAAGGAGTCTGGGTCTCCTGGCTAGGTGACAGACCTGGGGCCGGTGCTGGGGTGGCTTGGCAAGCAGCTCCCCTCACCTGGTCTGCCTGGGAGCCAACCCAGGAAACAGAGAGCAGGGAGGGGGAGGTCAAGGCAAAGGGACACTTAGTCAATGGCAGAGCAGACTCCCTTCGCCTCTGGCGGTGGGGAGGAGGTACTACAAGCAGGAAGTCCTGATGCCAAAAGCATGGGGATCATACCAGTGTCTGATGCTTGGCATCTCTCCAAGAAGAGCACAAAACGGAGGCACCTTTACATGGCTCGGGGTTATCCAGCGTGCTAAAACACTCAGTGAATTAAAACACTCTGGCCTTGTCTGTGTTGCAGCTTCCCTCACTGGTTACTCCACTGCAGAGACTCACAATTTGCCTGGTGCACAAACCCCTTATGGCTGCTTTGCTTGCAAAACATAGCTCACGGTGTTACTTTCCATGGTGGGTCAAGGGAATGAAGCAGCAGCTCCCTTGGTCTACTTCCTCACTAATGATTCAGGGTGTCAGACTTCTTGTGGGTTAGAATGGCAGTTCCTAAGCACAGCAGGCTGTTTGTTATCTTGCAGAAAGAGAGATGGGAGCTGGAAAACAGAAAGCCAATGAGCAGGGCTGTTAGAGCGAGGGAGGCCCAAAAACCTGCAAACCAAGATGTGAAATAAATTGGCTTAATTTACACTTTGATTGGAGAAGTCCACTGCCTATTTGTAATGTTACAGAAATTGTTGAAGTTTGTATTGCACATTAGTAAAGTGGATAGAAACCATGGAGGAAGGGAAGGATGTGGTACTCTCATGACCAGCCTCTTGCACTAATAGTTCAGGTATGCAGAGTGGGAGACTAGGTTGATCAGCAAGGAGAGCCTAGAATGACCTCAAAAGGCTGACAGCACCCAGCATATTAAACAAATTGGCTCAAGTCAATTTAGAAATGTTATCTGGCCTAACACTGTTAGAAAGAAAATAAACACACTAATGTGAACACTGTAATGGAGGTCTCATGGAAATTAGAGCTGGAGTGTAATCTTATGGATAAGGCACTGGAGTGGGACTCAGGAGATATAGATTAAATTCCCACCTCTGTCAGAGACTGCCTGTTGACCTTAAGCACGTCACTTCACCTCTGTACACACCAGTTCCACATTTATAAAATGGAGAAAAGTATTTTTCTTTCTACCACCCTTTTTCTCTTTTCTCTATTAATCCTATATGGTCTTTGGGGCAGGCACTGTCTCTTACTATTTCTATATGGCACATATCACACTAGGGACTTTAGGCACTAAAGAAAGTTATTAATTCTCAACAGTGGCCTGAATTTTTTTTTTTGTATTTATTTATTTTTGACAGCTCCTCCACCTCTCTCTCCAACCAAGCATTAGATTGAGTCTCAGAGGTTTTTAAAGGTGTCTTACACTGGCGTCTCCTCCTCCTGTCTACCTGCCTTTTCCTCCCTCATGCTCCTCCAGCTGTCCTATCTTCTCCATTTTCCTATTTCCTCTGCTACCCTGTGACTCAATTTAATCCACCTTGCAACAAATTATACACTAGCTCCTCCTAGTTAGTCATTAGAAACCACATGGTCTGAAAACCTCTAAAAGCAGGGCTTGAAATTCAGGAAAAAGGTACCTACCATTAAATACAAAGCAATTAATCACAACAGCAGCATCATTCCACAAACCCAAGGCATCTGTCCCCATGTAGTCTGACTGCTCCATTTTCTCTCTCCCGCCAGCCCCTGTTGAACTTTAGTACTTCTTCCCCCTGCAAGAATCTGCAAATCCTGTTACCCTGCAGTTTCCCTACATGGCATCTGTCAAAGAACTACAATTAGAAAGACAAAACAAAACATGAAGCACAATCCTGGCTTCAGTTTTCTTCCCGTCTCTCCCCCTTCATGCCTGTTTACGTATTTCAGTCCAATTTTTTAATGTATTCTTTCTCACGTTTTTTTGATTGGAGCAGCATCCCAATCCCCTTGTTTTCTGTCACATTGTTCCTCCTCAGGGCTGTTGCTTCCCCACCCTTTGCTCTGCAAGATTTCTCACTGCAGCAAGCCAGTGACGGGGAGAGATGTTGGTTCCCAGAATGGGGGAAATGGAAACCTTTTATTCCTTCACATTGGGGAAGATGTCAGTGCAGGCAGAAAGGCAGACTACTGGCATTATAGCTAAAGAAACTGCAGTTCCAGAAGGAAGCCGGGCAGCCACTTGCTCAGAAGCAATCTTATTAAGCCTGTAGAATTGCTGGACTTGTAGAGTGAGGCTGGGCCTAAGGAAAATACATTCGTGCATTATCTGACAGCAGCAAGAGAACTTTTGGAGCATCTGAGATTGGCACAGGCATAAGCTTTTTGTATATTTTAGCAGGAAAGGGGTGATTTTATTTTCTTTGATACATTTATTATGCCAAACTACATTTCACCATCTTGGCTAATTAAATAGCCGAGTATGTTCAAGAGCTCAATTACAATTCTTACAGCCTAAGGAAAGGGGGACAGGACTAGAGAGCAACAGAATTCTATGTGCAATTTGAGATGTTTTAGTCTTATTAACTCTTTGAGTAAGAGTAAACAAACTGATTTAAGCAACACCTCTGTACTGATAAACATGTTTTAGAAAAGCAACAGAGGGTCCTGTGGCACCTTTAAGACTAACAGAAGTTAGTCTTAAAGGTGCCACAGGACCCTCTGTTGCTTTTTACAGATTCAGACTAACACGGCTACCCCTCTGATATTTTAGAAAGGTTTTGTCAATTATTTTCTTCATTAGTTGTTAATATTAACTCAGAAGTTCAGCACACACAACAGCTCACTCTACATTATATTCCATCCCTAATTAAGATACAAATAATTAAGAACATCCTCTTGCACATAATTCTGTAGGAAACAGTCCTTATCTCTGGAAGCTGCATTTTAGAAATAAAGTATTTCACACTGTTTACTGGGAAAAGCACTAAAGCACCCTTTCTTCTTTATTAGGTCCAGTTAATTTTGACAGTTAACTTTTTTAGTGGAAGCAGTGTTTACCCTCTGTCAAAGGAGGGTGCTAGTGATAAAGTGAGAGATGACAACGAACTTATTTGTGCAGCAAGGTGGAGAGATCAAAGGAGAGAGGTGAAAAACATCTCTCTGATTGCACTGTTGAGAGACCAGCAAACACCCTGGAATGATGTCAGCTACCATGCTCCGTTGCTGGTTAAGTGGGCTGCTAAGCCTGACCGTATGTACACACCACAGTAATACAGATGAAGGATTATGTTGTAGTGCTCTGCTGCCCGTCAAACCACTTACACATTCTTCAGAGTCAACTGCACCCCCACCTAGGCAACTGCAATTCTATTGTCAACATGCACCCAATATGATTTTGGCTGTTTAGAAGCTTACTAATGAGCCTGATCTAAAGCCCATTGACTCCCTCCGTCCCTGATTCGAATGGGCTTTGAAACAGATCCCTTTATAAAAATGCACGCTGGGCGCAACATCCCTGAAGTCATGAGACAAGGTAAACTTCATATGCCAGATAAACACTCACTGGAGTAAAGGCATTTACTTATACACATTTTAAACAGTTCAGGGAAAAGGGGTTCTCTCCCCTTGATAATTTGCAGAAATCATTCAAGTCACACTTAAGTATATAGAACTTCATATATACACATTTTACAGTGGGCAGTTGTATGTTCAAAAGTCACTGGACCAGTTGAGTACACAAGCATTGAGTATTAGGGGGGAAAGAATTGAAGGTAAGAGGGAGAGGGCTTACCACTCATTACATGACAGATAAAGTTACACACTATGGAAGTCTGAAGTTATCAATAAATTAGATTAACAATTCACATATGCTGGTTTTCATACTATGGAAACTGTTGAAAAGATCAAGGAGACACTCAGTATTTAAGTAGGTCTGAGGCAAAAACAGTATCATAAGCTGTTTATTCTGGAGGGGTGTCAATACAGGAAATGCTCAAACTGGCACTGTCATGGTCATTTGTGTCAATGTCATTGGAAATCAATTTTCCATTCCTACATAGATTGTGCTTATCGCCCCATCCTCTAATTTAGAAACGGGATGAACTGTAGAAAATCCACAGACTCCTGACATCAAAAGGTAAAGGATTTAGGTCCCGCCCCCCCCCCGGAAAGTAGCTTTGACAAGTATAAAAATGTTACCCTAAGTGCTAGATATTATGCTAGACATTTATAATTTTACAGTTATTTATTTAATTGCTCTCATCACTGGGACTGAGTAATCAATTCAAGGTTGAGAATGTTTTAGTTTAAGCCTCTTCGGATAAAAGCACAGTGAGAGTTCTTGCTTTTCTTTTCTTTTCAAATATGGTGAGAAATGGTAGCATCATTTTTTCCATCTGAAAGCTAGGAAGGTAACTTGTCTAGAACAAAGCTACAGCTCAGTCTTTTAACTGGACCGGAACACATGAGAGCAGGCAAACCTTGGCTTTACCTCCATTTACCAAGATAAGGAATTTTCTGGGATATTCTGAAGAGCAATGCAAGTATATCAAAGGAATTTTATGGAATGTTTGGGTTTTACTGAAGTTATAGGCCACAGACCTTTACAAAAGCAAAAAGCATGAATTTAAGATGTTTCTACATAGTGTCCACACCACCAACTTCTTTGAAAGGCAAAAGGTTCAACTTAAAGAAAACTGGATATTTTACAGAAAACTAAAAATGAAGATGAGCAACTCACTGCAGTATTCCACATTACACTCAAGCATTTGTAAGCTCCACCAAAAGGGACATTTCTCCCATTTATATTATATCCAGGCTCTTAAAATAGGACTTTGAACAGGAAAAGCCACCATGGTCAGCTGGTTTTCAGTTGACAATTCTAACTCCACTGAACTTCAAATGTTTTACAGTAGTTTCAGTAGTCCAACATCAGTTAACAGGCTGCTCTTCCTAAGTTAGTGTTGCTCTTCTCTTGTGGAACACACACACACCAGACTAAGACAGTATTCTTATCCTGTTCTACAAAGTTAAACTTTGGAGTGAAGAGCTGGTAAAAGTTGGTCCAACCAGTTTTTAATCTTCATCTAGACTGCATTTCTAGGTGTGCCATTGTGAGTCACTGCTTTCACGTTTGGGGTGGTTGCTTGATTGCAGGTTCTATGGGAGACAACACCTACTTCAAAGACTTCATGAATAGCTTTGCGAAAACAATGGAAGTTGTAGTCTATCAAACCTGTGGGGGGTTGGGGGGGGGGGGAGAAAAAAGGTTCTTCAGTTCAGTATCTCAAATACCCAATGAAACTTAAATTAGCATAAAGTAATTGTTTAATTTATTAAGAGATTTCTGAGCAGTGAAAGACTTTGTAGAAATCAAAGGAGTCAGAGGTAAGTTATTGTGCAGAATATTTAATTAAATAGTGCCAATATTTATTTACGCTGTTTCACTTTTTAGTATGTGAAGGCATCTGTTAGGAAAGTATAATAAAATATGCCAAAACAGTAGATCATGATTGAGTCAAGAATCTACCTAAGAATCCTTCAAAGACCTGTTTAAAGCCACTGTCACTTGTAAAGCAGTCTTCCTCACCTATGTTAGATCTGTTTGGTCACTACTTCAGCATTACTATTGGGGGGGGGGGGAGAAGGAGTGTTAGCAGTGATTTTTATCGACTGCTAATAAAAAGATCTTATATGCCACAATTTACAGGCAGCCACAGAGGTGGGATAAAATGAAGATGAACAGTGTAGGAAAAGGAATCATGTAAAATTAAATATGGCCAAAAACAATAGTAAAGTAGAACTTCAGTTACAAAACAGACCAGTCAACCACACACTTCATTTGGAGCTGGAACTATGCAGTCAGGCATCAGCAGAGACCAAAAAAATAAAGGGAGAGTTTAAAAAAGATTTGACAAGGTAAGGAAACTGTTTCTGTGCTTGTTTCATTTAAATTAGGAGGTTAAAAAGCAACATTTTTCTTCTGCATAGTAAAGTTTAAAAGCTGTATTAAGTCAATGTTCAGTTGTAAATGTCTGAAAGAACCATGTTTTGTTCAGAATACCAAACATTTCAGAGTTACGAACATCCATTCCTGAGGTGTTCGTAACTGAGGTTCTACGGTACACTACAATTCCATCCCTAATACTGCTTTTGAACTCCAATTCAGTAAATGATGTGAAAACTGTTTAAATCTAAGTTCAGATCAAAAGGCCCAAATTGAAGAAAGAACAAAGAACCACTAAACATTGTAATTATTTTCTAGCATAAATACCCTTACACTATGAGTGAACATAAACAGTAGCTCCTCCTATTGCTGTTTTTCCTCTGATGTAGTTGTTACAGAGGCAAATTACTCAGCCAAAGTTAGGCTATCCAGCCCTTATATTAGTGGGAGGAGAGATCAGAATTAAAACGGTTTTAATTTATTTCCACATACTGCAGAGAGAATGAGATGTCTTTACATTCATCTCTTTTGGAAGAAAAAAAAAAAGTTAACTCAAAGAATGCAAGGCACAAAGACATCCAAGGTTTATCTTATCTGAAGGAAGGTAATGATGGTCAAGTTGAAAATCCTTTTTAATTAGACCTTCAGTTGCTTCATAAATCAACATAAGATCTTTTAAGTGACAAAATGCTTTTTCCTATATTGAAAAAAGAAAAAAGCTTTTTCAGTCCAAGTGCTTACCTTTGCGCTCAAAGCTTTCTTCTCTAAGAATGCAGACAAGTGCCAGAAACTTTGTCACTTCCTTTAAATATAGGACAGTTGTATTATTGAGTTTGATAATCGCCATAGACTCTTTATCATAAGCACTTCCACTGCCATCTTCCTTTAAACTACAATAATGAAACAAACAACGAACCATTCAATATACACTGACAATTTAGATAGCTTTTCAGAAAAAGAACACTTTGTGAATGCTCTACCCCACATGGCTTTATATGAGAATGAGACATGAAAAGGGGAGAAACTCGGCAGCAAATACATTTAGCAAACCCTGATATTCATATCTCAAACCAGATGTGGGCACAAAATTTCCTTAAGGTCAAATCAGCAACATTGAATCATACCTCCAATCAACATCCAGTTAAGAGAGCAGGTTTGAAGCTAAGCATTTCATTTTACCTTTGTATTAGGGAGATAGGGTGGTCATGTCTCCATAGTTAAGGTTGCCATTCAGATCCATCAGCTACCTGTAACTTTGGCTAGAACTAGTTTGGTATCAAAATTGCTAGTTTCACTTAGTCAAAGAAAATTGGTCAAAATGCAAGTTCAAACATTAAAATATTGAATTTTGTCTCATTGGCTCTTCTCAATCAAAGGCTGCTTGTTACTACCCTTTAAACATACCATTAGTTAAATCTTACACACAGGCTACATTTGAAGAAGTTGTGTGTTGTAATTAAATAATAATTGACATATATAAGTGTGTGGTGACTACAGAAGAGAAGTACAGAGAGGAGAGGTTAAGTTTTAAGACCCTGTGTGGACATGCAGCATTATTTCACTGTCTCACCCTGATAATTAAACCAGATGGGCCTCAGAACCAACACAAGAGAAAGGGCTAAAATGTCCCTGCTTCTAGCTTTCTTGTCTCAGAGCCAAGAAGTCTCAGAGAAAAGTCCTATGAAGAAACTGATTGAGACGACATTTAGGCAAGGATATATGGAGAACTTTTCACAAGTACAGCCCTGCCTCACGACTGCTTCTTACATTTAAGCCATAGAATAAATGCATCTCTCATGAAGGGGTGAAGAAAGGAGTTTGGACAAGACTACTGGAAGTGTGGTATTGGAGTCAGCACAGGACCCCACTTGGTCTGTTAGAATTCCCCCTCCCACCCCCAGCTTATGACATAGGGTCCTTCTACAGTCAAAAGAGCTTCCTTTAGCTCAAGTAGTAGAGGCCTGTGCTTTGAACTGAAATACCAGGGTTTTAACCCTGTATTTACAGAGGATTAAGGTTTGTTAATTTGTAGGAATGAATTCACTGCAGAACAGCATTCAAATGTGTTTTCTTGTATGAGGGGGAAAAAAAAAAAAAAAAAAAAAAAAAAAAAAAAAGAGGACTGTGGGGTTACAGATAATTAAAGGTTACACTCATGGAACTACTCATTAGCAGCCATCACTACAGAGCTGCAACTACAATTCTGTGATAAAGTTCTAATTTAACATCTGCTAATTTATCCCTGGAAAAAAGTATTTTCAGCCATAAAATTGCATATTTGTAACACACTGTATACAGTTAGATCTTAGAAAAATCGAGAGTATAGGCCAACTTAAACTACTAGTGGCTTTGCCATCACAACCTACTTATTTGGTATAGCAAAGCACACTTTAAAGAGTCTTCTGAATATCAGGCCATGTAGCACTGAGCACATCAACTTCACTAGAAACTGCTGGGTGTTGGAAGCTCAGAACTCCTGAAAACCAGACCACTTATTTGGGAGTCTAGATATAGACTTACAAAATTAATATTAGATCCTTGTTTCTGGAACTCTTGTGCCTATATTATGGAAAGACAGTTAAGGGAAGGAAGATGAAGATATTCAAGTATTTAGCTACCTTAAAATGGCAATTTAATTAGTTAAAGGAGCTGAAATGGAGAAGGTGTAACGTGTTGATACATTAGAATTATAATGAAGCCTGGATGTCAATTTAAAGGCACGTGATTAAGAAAGCTGCAGTTAAGTAAGTTTTAGTTGTGTGTACTTTTACCCCTTAGTGTTTAATAACAGCATGTATGTACTCCAGAATATACTTCATTTGCTCTTTTCTCTGTTGAAAGTATTTAGAGCAGTGGTGTCCTCCACCTAGCCCACTCGCTGTATCTATATGTGGCCTTGCATGACAAATTCGGGTTCTACAATATCTCACTTTTAATTTAAAAGCAGGGAAGTCTCTTGTCAAAGAAACACCCGTGTCAAATTTGGGAGGTTAACTCATGCAACACTGTCTTCCTGGTTGTGTAATAACTAAGAAAGTGAACACCCCTGCCCAACAGTTAGTCTTGTGTATTAACTTTTAAGTCTATTGAAAACATAAAAAGCCAAGAACTAACTAACTATTTAACTGCTTCACTGTTGAGTGGATGGAATGGGTAGGGAGTAGGAATCTGGAGTTGTGGCATGGAAGGAAATCCAAAGGGGAAGAAGAAGAAGAAAAAAAAAAAAAGAGCGAAGAAACAGGAGAGAGGATGTAGAAGAAAGGAAAGAGGGGCAGAAACAGTGGTCCTATTTGTGAGCCCATTTTCCCATAAATGATGCTGAATGTAATAAGGTACTGAAAGAAATACTATATTCTACTCGATCTACATAAAACTTCACATTGATATCGGAGGAAGATCCATCAAGGATTGACAATGTTATTTATACCTCACCCCTTGGGTCATAATTAAGAATGGAATTCAGCCTTCTCCATGAGTTTGACACCTTTGAGTGAGAGGGTATTTCCAAGCAGATATCAATACAGACTAAAAAGACATCCTATCCGTAATTGCATTAGGGCCATATTCTGGTTGTGAGTCAAGAGAAGCTGAAGCACACACTGCAGCAGTATATGTTCCACCTCTGGAGGAAAGAATGAACCTTCTTATTGCTCTAGCAACCACTCTGAGGCAGTGCGACATCCATTAGATACCACTTAGATGGGGAGCTTAGACTAGGCTGCAGAGGAAACAGTGTTCAGTCTGCCTCCATCAGAAAGGTGTTAACCAAGGCGGAGCCTGGCCTGCTCAAAAAGTAACTTCCCCCAGGCAGTCAGAACATTTTGAATCAGTGTAGTTTCACTGCATTGTTAATTAATGCTCATTAGGAAAGTGCATAAGAACAGGGGTGGATGGTATTGAATTTGTAGGCCTTTGTACAGCACTCACAGATATTAATGGATTTACACTCAACACCACTAAGGCAAAAATGTATTATTCACATTTTAAGGCAGAAGCTGGGGCTTAGAGAAGTTAAGGTCAGAGAGGTCTGTTGCAGACTGAAAAATCTCTTATCTGCACAACCCAGTCCTGTTGCTGAACCAGAATACCATCTTTCCTCTTTAAAAGGACCAGAGAAGAAGCTCTATAGTCCACCTCAGCCTGTAGCTAAGGGGGCTGACATGTTTACATGAAGCTTGCAGCTCTCATCTGCCATTTTATAGAGCTTATCTTAAGCCAACTCTCTAAAAGGATTTGTCACTTACCCATATATACAAGACACATCAATCACTACATCGATCATGTCACAGCACAGCTCATATGACTGCATGTCCACAGGGGAACTGTCTGTCGCAATGTAGATTTTGCTGACTACATCAAAGAGAAAGGCTTTTTCAATGCCTGAATTCTTCAAAAAGAAAGAATTGGAGATGCATACTGAGTCATCAGAACATCTAAATTTTAAGAAGTCTTATGTAGAATTCATAGTTTCACATTTTTAAGAGCATAAAAATAAACAGAATTTCAATTACTCAAAAGGACCAAAATGGGAATAGGTTTGAATAGTTTCCATAGTCTCCAGAGATTCTGTACAGGGCACTGCATCAGCCTGGAAACCTGTTAGCAAAATGCAGCTAGCTAACTGAATCATCAATGTTGCAGTTTAGCTGATAGAAAATTTAATGATGAATGAATTATTTGCCATAAAAGGCCATTATATAAGCTACCGAAAAAATTTAGAAGGCAACATTTTAAAACCCCCACTACCGATCAGTTCATGAGTTTTTGTGGTTAATAAAGACTAAATTTCACTACAATTTCCCCAAGGACCTAATTGACAATTACTTCTCTACCTTCTATAGAATTTTTCCTCTTAGCTGCACATGTGCAGCTGCCAATAAACTAGCCCTATCCACGAAATGAATTCAGTAATGAAAGGTGAAGGACAAGTATTACTATGAACAAATTATATGCAACGGAGTTGTGGCGTGTCAGTCCCAGGGTATCAGAGAAACAAGGTGAGAGAGGTAATCTCTTATTGGACCAACTTCTGTTGGTGAAAGAGACAAGCTTTTCTCTGTAGGTAGCAATCACACCATAAGTAGCCCAAATGATGTAGGGAATGGACATTCTGATGGGAAAGAGGGCAATTAAAATCAGCTACCATATTTGTGATTGCATGAAGAGTATCAGATATTATAGAAGCTAACAACATCAGAGGACACTGAAGCGATCACATGTCCTCCTTAACAGTCACTTCTTTGAGAATATTCTGACTGGATGACCTAGGGTGCATGTACGCATACTGAAAGTCCACCAAATGCCTACCACTGGCAGTAAACAGGTTCAAATGAGTGCAATATAGATTTCAGTCAGAATCTCTATTTATGAACCAAAATAAGTGTTTATTGTAGCCTTTCCCCAGGTGGTTTGTATACCACATCTTCCCAATTTGGGAACGTATCCAGGACATCTCTCTGAAGATTATTCACTGGCCACTTCCTTATTAAGTTTATACGCCATGTTCTATTCTTCAATGTGTTACACAGCTCCGTTCCAACCTACCACTTCCATTTTTATCCCTTTATCTGGCTAGGTTCCTACAGAGTCATATCAACAGGATATCCAAGCACTTCCTTGTCTCCTGCTATACAGCATGAATAAGTGAGCACACACACCCTTCACTCATTTCCTTATCAGAAGGGCTTTTTTCAAGTTGCACCTATGATAACAACGACCTCTTAATGTTTGCCATACACAGTCTTCCTCATCCAAACCCTTCTGTCATCTTTCAACTCTACTATTCTGCTTCCTCTCACCAGAGGATATTTTCAGGAAATTAAAAATAAATTTCAGTGTAATCAACAGAAAACAGCAACACTACCTCTAGCAAGTAATGCTCTCAATGAGCAGTTTTCCCTTCCTGACACTGTGCAATTATCTGTAATTGACTAAAACCAGGTCTATACTGTAAACTTTCACCAGCATAGTTATGTCAGTGAGGAGTATAATGAGATGCAGTTTATGACTAACATAGCTGTGCCAGTAAAAACCCATAGTGTAGATGCAGTTATACCATCAGTGTGCTTTTGCTGGTACAGCTTATTTCACTGGCAAGGGTGCAAGAGGAGCCTGGAATATGCTAAATCCGCAAAAAGCACAATTTTGCCAGTATAAACTATTTTTAAATATATGCTGTAATGTATTTTTAAACTAAGTTTAGTAACTAAAAAGTAATATTGCACTTACTGATATAAAGATATTTAGTAGGTTTTCCAAGGTTGGCAGTTGTGGAATGAGTTTTTGTACAACCTTACTGAAGGCTTCAAATATTGAATGGTCATAGATACTGGTCAAATAAAAGCTGTGGGTTTAAAAACAAAAAAATCCAATCAGAAAAGTTAAGTGTAAATCAGTGCTGCAATAAATTGTCAAAGTTAAAAATCCTAACATTTGAACTCTATTGTTTTATCCAAGTTCTACTGGTACAACACCACTCTGCTGCTACAGAAATCAGGAGGCATTTACAGAATTGTTGGAGTAAGCATAGGATAATCTCCCTCGAAAGCAGGAGAGAGAGAGAAAGAGACAGAGACGGAGACAAAGAAGTTTGGGCATGGTTTTCACAGTACCTTTTGCTAGCAGTACCACAACCTCTGGCAGAGAGCTATTAAAAATGTATTTAAAAGGCCCAGGCCATTCCCTTTCAGAGATTTAAATTTTATAAAACTTCCTGTTTTCTGCCACTTCCACTTCAGTCATGTCTACACTGAGTGGTGTTAGAACCAGTGGCAATTTTTTTAAGATTTCCCCAGAGTAGAGATGGGGAAAGAAAGAAAAATAGACATTGACCCCAATGTACTCTCAGGCAGAACAATTTAAACAATTAAATATCAATAAGCAAATGACAGCCCATCAACCATGGCTAGTTAGCGCTGACCATGAGTAAAGAAGAAAGAAAAAGTGAGTTACACAGACACTAAAAAATGCTTTAATACTTGATGGAGCCAAACTTGCAATGTGCAATACAATATAAATTTAAATTAGCATGGAATTGGCAAACAAAATAAAGCCAGGATCATGTATCACAAATTATATTTTCTTTTTTGACAACTCATTTAATTTTAATTAATGCTTAGTTCTATACTAGTGAATGTTCTACGGTATATTTTGGTAAGACTGAAGAAGTCTTTGTAATCTTAGTATCAAAGTGTGGACGAGACCTCATTAAAGTCCCTTGTATTAAATCTGATGAGAAATTAAAGAAAAAAAGTCACCAGTTTCATGTATACAGTTGTGAGATTGATAGAAATTTTGACATGTAACACTCACCTAAGATGAAGTTTTTCAAGCCCAGCATCTGCAAGATCATCATTAGCTCTCTGATGAATATCCCTTTGAGTTTCTATTTTATGGTCATCTGACAGACCATCAACTTTATGAATAAAAACCTCAAAGTTCATTTCTGGATTGACTTTGTAGGCTTTAGAAACTGTAATGTGGAGTCTTGTTAAAGCTTCCATGTAGTCATCCTGTATATCAGTGTAGACAGGGGTTAATGTCACACCTGTCAGCCAATTAACTGATCTTTCTTTGCTATCCCCCTTCTATTCCACTCTTTGCACACGTATAAACAATAGCGAAATGAAAACAAATTTTATTTCCACCTTTGAATAGAAGTGTGGAAGAAACAAGCAGGTTTGGAAAAACAGAAATCCAGGTAGTAAGTTCTAAATCCTGTCCTGTCACCTTTAAAGAGAATTAGATCTCATTCACAACATAAATGCACTCACTTAAAAACAAACAAACCAGAGATATAAACCCTACTCCTGGGGGAATTCTGCGCCACTGCGCATGAGCACAATTTATGTCCCCTGCAGATTTCTTTGCTTCCCCATAGAAAAATTACTTTCTGATGGGGAAGCAAAGGGAAGCCACAAGAGCAGTTATGCAACCCTCCACAATAGTACGTTTCAGGGGTCCAGGGCAGCCAGCAAAGGTAAATCACTGTGGGGCAGGGGGCGGGAAGACCTGGCTGGTGGCTCCTACCCTGTGCCGGGCTCAGCTGCTAGTCCCAGCTGGATTGGGGAGGATGGGACTTCCTCTTCCCCTGCACAGCATCCGGGGCCATGTCAGACCCACCCCCAGATTTCTCCCCCAGCTGCAGGAATCTCTGCAAACCTCCTCCCCCCCCCCCCCCCATGAGCCCCACTCTCCCTGCACCTGGACCAACCCAACAAGCCACCTGCACCTGGATCTCCACCCCACTGAGCCCTATTTCCCCAGCATCTGGACCCCCCCATACCCAGATGCCCCGCCCCTGCTGAGCCCCAGCCACCTTCACCCAGACCCCCCTGCAGTCGCTCATTACTGTTGCACCCAGAACAGTCCAACAAACCCCTGTGCAGCCAGATCCCACTCCTGCACTTGGCGATCCCCCACTGAGCCACCCACACCCAGATTGCCCCACACAGAACCCTCTCAACCCACACCTGTATCCCCCCACACTAGGATTCTGCCTTGCTGAGCCTGCCTGCCTACACCTGGCAAAGAAGGGCAGGGTCCTGGGGTGTTTCTGGGGCAGGCCCAGTCCTTGTGCTTTGTCAGGGTTGAGTGCAGCCTCTCTGCTGAGTCCATGTCCCAGGGGGCAGCTGCACTGTGATCTCCCATCTCTGTGAAGCTAGTGGCCTGTGCTCCCCAATGCCATGCTGGAGCCTCCACATTTATTTGACTAATAAAATTTGCAGAACTTTACAGAATTTTAAAATATTGTGCACAGATTTTTTAATTTTTTAGCACAGAATGCCCCCAGAAGTAAAACGCTCAAAGGTGTCAGCCAAACACTAAGAACTAAGACAGAGGATACTGGACTATATGGACTCTCTGGTTTGATCTAGTACAACAATTCCTATATCCATTAAAGCGGCTAAGCTATGATACTGGCCCCTTACGTTTCAAAGTAAGCTCAGGTTTAAAAAAAAAAGTTATTGGTTCTAGCCAGTGTTAGATTTTAATTTGTAAGAAAGGTTTTTAAACAGTCACCAGTCGCCTCCACCTCAAATAGCAAGAAAACGCTCCACCGTTATTTGCTATTTATATCTACCTGTGCATCAATTACATATATCAGTGCCCCTGTGCCTCTGAAAATCATCTCATAATCAAATGTTGGGTCAAAAAAGTCCATTTGTCCAGGAAAGTCCCATATCTGGAAATTCACGAAGGAACTGTTGGATATGTCATCTTTGTAAATCTTGTTGGTACTCTCCAAAAACAGGGTCTCATTGGGAGACATTTTATGAAACACCACCTGTTAAAGGGAAAGTGAAGACTAATTGGCTTTTGAAGATTTGACAAAAATCATCAAGTTAAGAATGCTGCCTTTTTCTCTCAGAATGAACAGAAAAAGTAATAATGACCAGAGGATAAAGTCACGCAGTCAGTATGCTACTTGCCAGTGAAATACAAGTCTCGGAATGGAAGAAAAACTTTAAAAACACATAGCAAACATTGTTTATTTTATCTGATGAAGGAAATTAACCTCAAGTTAAGTAGCACTAAATAGTTTTCAATTATGTGGATTTTACAAGTCTGAATTATCCCATCCCCCACTCAGCAAAAGACAAGTTGCTTCTTTTCCCATGGTATTAGTGTAATACAGTGCCCTGAGGTCATCTGTGTACTACCACAATAACTAACTGGGAAGCTATAACCAGTCTTGTGGTTGTGGCCATGTAGTATTACAAGTTCCCTAAGTGTTCACACTTTCCATTTCAGTGGGATAATTAAAACTTGGGCACCTTAACTAAGGTGTTACTACCACTCCAGGATGAACTTTACAAAGTCAGAAACAACCTGTTCTAAAGCTGCGATAAAAGTTAAGAAAATTTTAACAGATTTCCCAGTTTTAGAGACACCCCCCCCCCCCAAAAAAAATCACAAGAACTGTAGTTAGTCTAACTGAAATAGGGTTAGGACAACAACACCACAACAAATCATTTGCTTTGCTTACTGACAAATTTGAGAACTGCTGGACCCATTCCCTTCAAGAATGGGTCTAGAACAAACATCTGAAAGAGAAGGGGGCAATTTTCAAGTTGCAGTTAGTGAAAAATAATAATATTTTTATTATTATTATTAAACAACGTAGTGACAGCACTAGTAGTAATTATTTACGCTATGGTAATCCCCAAAGACCCCCAACTGGGATGGGAGTCCCAAATATAGGTAGTGCTGTATGAACTGAAAAGAAACATTCCCTGCCCCGAGATAGCGTACAGTTAGAGACAGCAGCTCTAGTAGCACAAATTATATGCCACAACTGCATATTCAACCCCACAAGTAATTTATAACTGAACAATTAAGTGGCTTAATAGTTAAGTATAGGAAAAAGAATATGGATTTATATAGCACCTTTTGCAAGAGTCAAGATTTTTTTGAACGAGCTTCACCCACCTCCAAAAATGAGCCATCTCTGGGGCAGAATACAGCAACCACTGTTACAGAACCAATACCACAACACAATAGCTTCAGGACAAGTTAAGAACAGCATGTTTAATTGCTACACAGCGCAATTTAGGTGGGTACAAGTAATTACTGAAGTTAAGATTTGAGATCATTGGAATTAAAGCCTGCTCTTTCAGAAACAGCCAGGAGAACCTTAAATACCAAGAGCAGACAGGGCCAACCTTCAGCCTTGAAAGGTAGGCCTTTTATCAGCATGATGCCCCACGCAGGCAATGTAAGGGTGTTGGTTCAGTGCTGACCCAGAGACCTGGTCCTGGAATGGAAAAGACATCTAAAAAAAGCTGGTACCACAGAAGTACCATCACATACTAGAACAGGGAACTTTCAGTCAGAAGACCTGAATTTTATTCCTACTACTGACTTGACATGTGACACTTGACAAGCCACCTAAACTCCAGCTCATTTTACCCAATACCGGTATAACAGTAGTTATCCAAATATTCAAAGTGTGGCAAGAATTTTGAAAAAATTTACATCGTCACAAAGAGTGGAAAGTTACATAAATCTATCACAAGATTTCTGCAATCTTGGGCCAATCTCTCTCAAAACAGATATTTTTGTGAGATTTCAAGACAAAATATGAAAATAGGCCCCTTTTCAGTTTTAGATACAGTCCAGAACTAGAAAATTTAAAGTTACAATTCCAAGATAGGAACTCAGGGACGTGGCAAAATTTGCAGAAAGCAAGGCCTGGTCTACATTACAGAGTTAGGTCAATGTAAGGCAGCTTACATCAACCTAACTCTAAGCGTCTACACTACAACATTACTCCTGCCAATAGAAGTTGCCTATGACACCAACTTAAAAACTGCATCTTCATGACAGGAGTAGTGCTTAGGTTGAGGTAGTTAAGGCAAATGAGTGTTTGTGTAGACACTGCATTACTCCTTACATTGCCTGTTGGCTGTCAGCTCACGGCTGGAGGAGCCTCCCCGCCCTGAGCTGTCAGCCTCCCACATGACCCCACTTAAATCAGTGCAAACACTGCTTGTAAGGATGCACACCACTTGCAGAAGGAGGGTAGTATGGACATAAAAAAACCCCCCCACAGGTTTCAGAGTAGCAGCCGCGTTAGTCTGTATCCGCAAAAAGAACAGGAGTACTTGTGGCACCCTTAGAGACTAACAAATTTATTTGAGCATAAGCTTTCGTGGGCTACAGCCCACTTCATCAGATACAATTTTACTATATGTTCCATTCTATGCATGTTATGTATGTATATATACATATACACACACACATATATATACACACACACACACACACACACACACACACACAGAGAGAGAGAGAGAGAGAGAGAGAACATGAAAAGGTGTGAGTTGCCCAAGAGGCTAATTAATTAAGAAAAAAAAAAAAAAACTTTTGTAGTGATAATCATGATAGCCCATTTCAGACAGTTTGACAAGGTGTGAGGATACTTAACATGGGGAAATAGATTCAATGTGGCTCAGCCATTCCCCGTTTCTACTCAAGCCTAAATTAATGGTATCTAGCTTGCATATTAATTCAAGTTCAGCAGTTTCTTTTTAGAGTCTGTTTCTGAAGCTTATCTGTTGCGAAATTGCCACCTTTAAGTCTGTTACTGAGTGACCAGAGAGGTTGAAGTGTTCTCCTACTGGTTTTTGAATGTTATGATTCCTGATGTCAGACTTGTGTCCATTTATTCTTTTGCGTAGAGACTCTCTGGTTTGGCCAATGTACATGGCAGAGGGGCACTGCTGGCACATGATGGCATATATCACATTAGTAGATGTGCAGGTGAACGAGCCTCTGATGGCATGGCTGATGTGATTAGGTACTATGATGGTATCACTTGAATAGATATGTGGACAGAGTTGGCATCAGGCTTTGTTGCAAGGATAGGTTCCTGGGTTAGTGTTTTTTGTTGTGTGGTGTGTGGTTGCTGGTGAGTATTTGCTTCAGGTTGGGGGCGGTCTGTAAGCAAGGACAGGTCTGTCTCCCAAGATCTGTGAGAGTGAGGGATAATCTTTCAGGATAGGTTGTAGATCTTTGATGATGCGCTGGAGAGGTTTTAGTTGGGGGCTGAAGGTGACGGCTAGTGGCGTTCTGTTATTTTCTTTGTTGGGCCTGTCCTGTAGTAGGTGACTTCTGGGTACTCTTCTAGCTCTGTCAATCTGTTTTTTCACTTCAGCAGGTGGGTATTGTAGTTTTAAGAACACTTGATGGAGATCTTGTAGGTGCTGGTCTCTGTCTGAGGGATTGGAGTAAATGCGGTTGTATCTTAGAGCTTGGCTGTAGACAATGGATTGTGTGGTGTGTCCTGGATGGAAGCTGGAGGCATAGCGGTCAGTAGGTTTCTGGTATAGGGTGGTATTTGTGTGACCATTGCTTATTAGCACAGTGGTGTCCAGGAAATGGACCGCTTGTGTGGATTGGTCTAGGCTGAGGTTGATGGAAATTGTTGAAATCATGGTGGAATTCCTCAAGGGCTTCTTTCCCATGGGTCCAGATGATGAAGATGTCATCAATGTAGTGCAAGTAGAGTAGGGGTGTTAGGGGACGAGAGCTAAGAAAGCGTTGTTCTAAGTCAGCCATAAAAATGTTGGCATACTGTGGGGCCATGCGGATACCCATAGCAGTGCTGCTGACTTGAAGGTATATATTGTCCCCAAATGTGAAATAGTTGTGGGTGAGGACAAAGTCAAAGTTCAGCCACCAGGTTTGCCGTGACATTATCGGGGATACTGTTCCTGATAGTTTGTAGTCCATCTGTGTGTGGAATGTTGGTGTAGAGGGCTTCTACATCCATAGTGGCCATGGTGGTGTTTTCTGGAAGATCACCAATGGATTGTAGTTTCCTCAGGAAGTCAGTGGGGTCTCGAAGATAGCTGGGAGTGCTGGTAGCGTAGGGCCTGAGGAGAGAGTCCACATAGCCAGACAATCCTGCTGCTAGGGTGCCAATGCCCGAGATGATTGGGCGTCCAGGATTTCCAGGTTTATGGACTTTGGGTAGCAAATAGAATACCCCTGGTCGGGGTTCTAGGCATGTGTCTGTACAGATCTGTTCCTGTGCTTTTTCAGGGAGTTTCTTGAGCAGATGGTGTAGTTTCTTTTGGTAATCCTCAGTGGGATCAGAGGATAATGGCCTGTAGAATGTGGTGTTAGAGAGCTGCCTAGCAGCCTCTTGTTTATATTCCAACTTATTCATGAAGACAACAGCACCTCCTTTGTCAGCCTTTTTGATTATGATGTCAGAGTTGTTCCTGAGGCCGTTGATGGCGTTGTGTTCACCACGGCTAAGGTTATGGGGCAAGTGATATTGCTTTTCCGCAATTTCAGCCCGTGCACATTGACGGAAGCAATCTATGTAGAAGTCCAGTCTGTTGTTTCGACTTTCAGGAGGAGTCCATGCAGAATCCTTTTTTTCTTAATGCTGGTACGGAGGATTCTGTGGGTTAGTATGTTGTTCAGAGGTGGGTTGGAAATATTCTTTGAGTCAGAGACGTCGAAAGTAGGATTCTAGGTCACCGCAGAACTGTATCATGTTCGTGGGTCTGGAGGGACAAAAGGAGAGGCCCCAAGATAGAACAGACTCTTCTGCCGGGTTAAGAGTATAGCTGGAAAGATTAACAACACAGTGATTACTGCGGTGGCTATATATCGACCTAACTAAGGTCGACTTAATTTTGTAGTCGAGACAAGCCCCAAGATTACTCAGGTTAATCGAGTCTGGAGAAAACTGACAAGCTTCAGAGGGACCTGACAACAGTGACCTAACAGGAAAGCAGTTTAAATTCATTGTTAACAAATGCAAAGCAATGGATATTGGAAGGAATCATTTGAATGATTTATACACCTTACTGAGCTACAAGTTAACAACAACTCAGGAAAAGAGGACTTGGGTATCACTGTGGGCAGTTCAATGAAGATTTGATAGATATGCATCACCAGTCAAAATGCAGCAAACAAATGGGCAACAAAAATGACTCAGACAACTAAAACTTAGGAAAAAACTTTCATAGGAAGAGATGGGGACTGTTTAGAGTTAAGATGAATGAGAGGACACAACAATGGTAAACAAGGTAAACAATGTCAGAGAAAGCAAGCTGAACAGCAGTGCCTGATAGTTTACATAAAAAAAAAAAAAAAAAAAAAAAGGGGGATAATTAAATTGATCAAAACAAATAATTTCACACAGTTCACAATTTACCTACGTCACTCACAACCACAAGATACTGATAGGTCCAAGTACTTAGTAGGGTTCACAAACAGACTGAATGGTTATACAGATAACAATATCATCCAGTTATAGTAGCAAGAAATTAGAGAGTTTTGGAAAGAATCTATCTTCTAAGTATTGGAGGTTAGGACAAAGCTTTTCTTCTGGATAGATTATTCCATAACTGCCTACTGGAGGGTTTCTTGCATCTTCCTCAAAAGCATTACATATCAGCCACTGCTAGATACATGGACTAGACTGTGCTGACAACACAGGTATGGCAACTCCTATCAAGAAAACTATCATTGGGCCACAGCCAACAGAAGGAGCAGCACTAGCTATATATTAAGACTAGATATCCAATTCATCAGGGAATACCACTAGCTATAAGCAATGCTCCAAAGAATATGGCTGTCCACAATTTCAAGGAGTCCAGAGCTGGCTTTTGTCTATTGATTCTTATTGTGCTTCTCAGCAGCCATCCACAACCTTTTCTTCTAGTTTCTTGGGCCCCCCTGTACCACAACACAGAGTTTGAAAAATCCACTTGCCCACATCAAGTAGGAATCTTTTCCAAGCAACAGTCATCAGCTTGTCTACAATTTGTGGAAGGCCCCTGCTGGCAATGCTACCCCACACCAGCAGAGGGCTCTGCATATGTGTGAGCCCCTGCGAATTCTACCCCAACACTCCATAAGGCAGTGGTTTAAAAAAAAAAAAAAAAAAAAAAAAAAATTATTTCTGGGGACCCAGTTGAAGAAAATTGTTGATGCGACCCAACGGAGCTGGGGATGAGGGGTTTGGGTGTGGGAGGGGGCTCTGGGCTAAGGCAGGGAGTTGGGGTGCAGGAGGGGATCAGGGCTCTGGGGTGGGGCCAAGGCTGAGGGGTTTGGGGTACAGGAGGGGGTTTCGGGAGCTCAGGGCTGAGGCTGGGGATTGGGGCGCAAACTTACCTCCGGTGGCTCCTGGTCAGTGGCGCAGCCAGGGTGCAGAGGCAGGCTTCCCACCTGTCCTGGCACTGCAGCCCATGCTGCACCCTGGAAGCGGCAAGCAGCAGGTCCAATTCCTTGGCAGAGGTGCGCAAGCGGCTCCGCACAGCTCTCGCCCGCAGGCGTTCCAGTCAGTGGTGCTGACAAGAGTGACCCAGTGCCTTATATGCTGCGACCCAGTACTGGATCGCAACCTGAACTTTGAAAAACACCACCAGAAGGCTTATTAGATCCTTCCATATACAGCACTCGGCTGGATGGCGTGGTACTGGGGGATTCCCAGTACAAGAGTCCTCTGCTAGGGTGGCAGGTAGAGACCTTCTCTGGTCTTCAAGCAGTTCAGCTCCATGTTTCCTGTTTATTGAGCAGGCTAGGAGCCACAAGCAGAGGACTGTATGGGGGACAAATGACCTCCTCCCACTCCAGCAGAGAGCAGCGCTGTGTGAGGCCCAGTATGAATACTATTGCCAGACAAGCATTCAGAAGTCATGAGTCAAGCCCCCCCAAAATCATGAGATTAGTTTAATCATGAGATTTAAAATAATACATTTGGAGGATTTTTTTAATCTTCCTTCTGGACTTATCTTTAGGTTTCACTTTTTCCAGTATTTCTCCACAACCATGAGTCAGAAACTTTTGTTAAAAACTCCAAATGACCTCCAAGTCCAGGGCTTTAAACAAGAAAGACTCATGACAATAAAATTGTGAACGTTTACATATCTGGTGACAGCAGCATTATTTTGGAGCTCCGAGCTGAGTCTGTGTCTGACTGAGGTTATCATCATCATCGGCAATCCCTCAATTCAGGGATTATCTGTACCACAGATTTACAAAAGGGTCCTGAGATGACTCAGGAGTCCCATCCTGGAACCACAGATCCACCCACAGTAGGTACAGACATTTCTTGGTGGGTCAGCTGCCTGCTGGGAGAAAGTTTTTTCTTTTTCCTTCCTGCTCTCTTTCAGCTTTGAGGAGAAGACGCTTCTTCCCAAAGCGGGCCACTGCCTGATGGAGAATATGGCGCCATTGAGATCTGTTGGTGGCTTGCTCTTCCCAGCTTCTGATGTCCACATCAGTTTTCTTGAGATGCATTGTCAGTGTGTCTTTGTAGCATTTCTTCTGACCACCATGGGATCTCTGACCATGGGGCAAGCTGAAAGTAGAGGACTTGTTTTGGGAAGTGAAAGCCTGGCATCCGCACACAATGTCAAGCCTAGCAGAGTTGGTGCATGAGGTTATACGGTCACCCCAGCACTTGAGATGGAGGAGAAAGGAAATAAACCCAGGGGAGTAGGCAGAAAGAAGGGTGGCCCAGCAGACCACTGAATTTCATGCTGTTAGGAAGGCTTGTCCCTTTGGCTAACAGACATTGAGAACTGTTAACAAGGCTTGACCAGAAAAATCAGGTTATTGCTGAGATTGCTTCTGCCGTGGCAATGCTCTACACTGCGATACTCTGACACCGCTTTACACAGTGGGGGGGAGGGGGTCACAGAAAAGGGCTTAGCAAGGAAAGCTATGTGTAGACTCTGAAGACCTGCAGGCAAGACTTGAGGATCACTGTAACACCGCTGCATTTTTCTAAAATTAGATTTCTATTTTGAAGCTCATCACAATGACCTTGATGGGCAGAATGCCCTAGCAGCCCTATGAAGCCTAACAGCAAGTCTAACACATTGTTGTCATTTGTTGATGTATTCACCATCCAAAAGTGTCCATCTTTCTCTTTGCCTCAAAGAAGCAAATCACCCAGAAGATCTAATTATGCTTTTGCCCCCACAGATAATGAAATCGGAGTAGCTCCCAAAAATGTTAAAAAGAACTGAAGGCTTGTCTGAATTGGCAATTTTAGTCACAACAATGCAGATTCATCACGCTGGTGTGGCTTACCCTATTTTCAAATCAACAAGTAGATAAAAATCTCAGAAACATCTGCCTGTTTCATTTCCTGAGACACACCTTGGTTTTGGGGAGAAGACACCTGGTTTTGGAGAGAAGACACCTGTGCATCAGGAATAAAAAAGGCTGTAGCCCAAACTCAAAGTGAAGCATACATCTCTGCAGACAGAAAATGCATTTTTGGGAAATAAGAACCTTCTTGTTCAACTTCTCTATATGCTGCTGCTTTAAAAAGAAGAAGTTGCCTACTAACCCATACAAAGCGGAGAGAGGAGCTCTCGTTAGAAACAAGCCACATAGAGGATTCAAGACAGTGCAGGTGGCACTTACCCCTCAGCCAGAGGGGCAAGCAGCAGCGCCACCCTCCCGCCCGCCGGCCTGCTAAATACCCCTGCCCTAGGCAGCTTACCACACAATTTACTGCGAAGATAAGGAAACCGGAGGACCAAGCAAGCTCAGGGCCCATTTCAATGCACAAGGACAACTACACTAGAGGTGCCTATATAACCAGTATCAAGGCCTTAACTGCTGCTCAGAGAAGGGTTCTTCTCAAGATTCGGGTGCCTCATTTATGGTGCGGGATATAAAGGGGGAAGGCGAGAGTAGAAGTGAAGGTACAAATACAGCAGCTACATCTTAGCCCCCGCACCCCTTGGCCACCCCCTGGAGCCCTCTATCCACGAAGAGCCCCTGTATACTCCCGCTTCCCCGGCCTCACCTTCTGGATAGACGATTTCCCGCTGCGCCGCAATCCCATGAGTAGAATGCGAGGCTTGGAATCCGCACCGCCCGGGCCGCCCCCAGCCACGCCCGGGACGCCACTGCTTCCACCAGGGCCGGAGCCCCCGTCCAGTTCCGCCTCCTCCTCTTCTCCGTAGCCGAAGTCCTTGGGGAACGAATCCGACGCGCCAAAACTGCCCCCGATTAAAGCCGGCTCCTCCGTCCCCCCCACCGAGCCCGGCCCCCCAAACTGCAGCGCCATCCCCACAGACCGCCCGCTCCAGCACTACCGACCCCACGAACCCTCGCTCTCACTCCGCCTAGGGCGGGCTGGAAGGAATCCCCGAGTCCTGCCGCGTTAATGCAACCTAACTTGCCTCCGCGCCGATTGGCCTAACCTGACAATCGTGAGTTTTGATTGGCTGGGGCCAGCAGGGTAGGCTGACTGGGATCAGGTGATGAGTCACCTGATTATACCGCTTCACGTGACGGAGGGAGGTCGGAAGGGGCCAAGTAGCTGGGATTCCATTCCTCGGGGGGACACGCCCCACGGAGAAGGACCACTCCCTGCATGGGAGGAGGCGGTGCCTGGATGGGGGTCAGATGAGGGTTGCCCCTCACGACTGCGATGGGTGCACAAAAATCCCGGAGCCTGGCCGAGCGGACCCGTGAGGCAGGGGAACCTAGAAGCGGAGCCCGAGACTCGCTTTCCGCTGCTAGGTAAGGATGGGAGGGTTGTGATAGCTGCCAACTTGGGGGCTAGAGTGGTACAAGGTACAACACTCCTCCCAACAATCCAGTCTAAGGAGACCTGCTACCTGAACACCTCTGCTCCCTCCCCGACCTTATGAACAGTGAACGAAATCACCCTCTTAATGTAGAAGTAGTTTAGGGTTGCCAACCCTCTAAGATTGTCCTGGAGTCTCCATGATTTAAAGATTAATGTTTAATTAAAGACTGTCATGTGATTAAATCTCCAGGAATTTATCCAAAGTTGGCAACTTTACAGTGAATACCAGCAATATCTCAGCTCTGATTTACCTAATGAACTGCCACCCTAAATCATTTGTCAGCCAGATAAAAGTGATAGCACGTGTGGTAAAGGGATGACAATCCCAGCCTATAATTTGGTGTAGCCATGGAGACTGCCAGCATTTATCACCTTAACTTCATCCATTCCTCACATCTTGTCCTTTAGCATATAGTTCATTAAACATATATTTATAGATCTTCAGTGGTGGGTTTTTGCTGTGCAATGTAATCAATCCTCACATTTGTAAATAGCAAGGAATAGAACTCACCTTTCAGATATGAAAAACAATATTTAATCTTAATACAATTTAACTCATTTTTAATACTGGTACTGAAATTATCCACTGTACTTCAGGCACTTTGTGCTAGATGAGTCTGAATGTTAGCCTGTTCTGAAAGGTATAACATTCACATCAGATGAGTTAACTCCTTCAAAAAAGCTTATAAAAAGTTAGGTTTAGAACTCTACAGAAGAATGTTTGCAGATTACCTTAAGAATCATAAGGCCTGTTTTCATAGAATTGTAGAACTGGAAGGGACCTTGAGAGGTCATTGAGTCCAGTCTCCTGCACTCATGGCAAGACTAAGTATTATCTAGACCAGTGGTCCTAGAAGATCTCCCAGTCGATAGCCATCTCGGGGGGCTGACTCCCTACCCTGGTGCACTGCTCCCACCTGCAAGCACCACCCCCGCAGCTCCCATTGGCCAGGGGAGCTGCAGGCAAAGTGCTTGCAGAGGGGCAGTGCACAGAGCCACATTCCCCCACCCCCAGGGGCACGTTGGCCCCTTCTGGGAGCAGTGTGGAGCCAGGGAGCCTGCCTTAGCCTCACTGCGCTCGCCACCGATCAGAAGCCACTGCAGGTAACTGCTGCCCAGTGGGAGGCTGTACCTCAACCCCCAGCCCTGACCCCCCCCCCGAGCCAGCACCCCATATCCCCTCCTGCACCCCAGCCCTGACCCTCCCAGAGCCAGCACCATGTACCCCCTCCAGTACCCCAACATTCTGCCCCAGCCTGGAGCTCCCTCCTGCACCTAAACTCCCTCCCAGAGCCTGCACCCCAACACTCTGCCCCACGCTCAGCACAGAGCACCCTCCCACACTGCGAACCCCTCAGCCCCAGCCCAGAACCCACACCCCCTCCTGAACCCCAACCCCCTACCCCAGCCCAGTGAAAGTGAGTGAGGGTGGGGATGGAATGAGTGGGGCAGGGCTTTGGGGAAGGGGCAGGGCCTCAGGGAATGGGCGGGGTAGATCCTGGGTTGCCCTTAGATTCAAAAAGTGATCTTGGGCATAAAAAAGTTGGAGACCACTGATCTAGGCCATCCTTGACAGGTGTTTGTCTAACCTGCTCTTAAAAATCTCCAAGGATGGAGATTCCACAACTTCCCTAGGCAATTCATGTAGTTGTAAGATGATTACCAACATATTGCATAAAATGTTTCAAGATATTTATATCCAAAAAAAGTCAAGACAGTAAACTTCTGATGAAGCCCTTTATTCAGTTAAGTAACCAAAAGGTGAAAGCATTCTTATTCACCACGCTTCTCTTCTGGAGGTGGTTCATACTGAGACAGCTGTAGAATTAAAAAGGAGTGATTTTGTTAGCTATAGAACGTTAAAAAAAACAAACAAAAAACCCTGAAGGCATATTTTACCCCAACAGGAGAGAGGACTAATAGTTTTATAGCAAGCTTTATTCTACAAATAGGTCCACTTATTTTCAAAGACAACAAACATGCCCGATAAACCTTTTTTTTTTTGTGGGGGTGAGGGGGAAGGGAGAATGCAATGTATTGTGCAAAAATGCAGCTATAAGAGAGAGGCTTTTAAAGGTGCAGGGCAGGATTTTCAAAAGTTCTTAAGTGACTTATAAAGTCAGGAGATTTCAGCACACAAGATCCATTAAATGCTTTTGACAGTTTTTCCCCCCACTGACAAATATTTAATTTCTTACTTTAAAGAAGAGAGGGTTTTACATTGTGATTGCCCAATACTGGCTACTCTTGAGTTAGTATTGGGAAGAATGGGTGTCCTACATTCTTGTATGCTGTACTGAAATATGCTGGAGTAAAATGGTCTGACTGCCACCACTAGAATGGGTATTAGCTATTCATGAGACTATTCCAAGGAGTAAAGTTTAAAATAGAGGACAAACCTACCATCAGAACCTTAGATCAAAAATTCACACTGATTTAGTGATAATTTGGCCACTTAAAATACACCCTGAATTCTCCAATTATAGATACATATGTATAAAAATTAAGTAGCTGAAGACCAAGTAGATTTCACCAGAGCCTTTGAAAAGAATCCCAGACATAGGTAAGGTTAATAAAGTAAATATTAGAATATCTAGAATCTGCCACTCAGTTTTAATTTTGCATTTAAAACGTTTCTCATTTATGGGTTAGAAATTCCTAGCCTGATCGAAATATTCATCTGGCATTTACAATAATGTTGGATTAAATTTATCACAGTGTGCTGCCAGCAACAGTTGCTGAAAAGGTGCTCCATGGCTTTTGCACACCAAGCTAGCTACAAAATAAAATGTCTGGACTGTATGAGTGGATCTTAGTCAAGTTTTGCTTTTCAGTTAATTACATGTACTGTTCTTCTGCCCATAACAAGATAATCAGATTAGCAGGTTTTCCCCTGTGCAGAGAGGTCTTTACGGAGGCACCCAGCTGAAAAGGGAAACTTACTAGTTACTTAAACTTGCTACAGTACTTAATGGAAAGAGAAAATAAATGTTTCCTCTTTAATGCTCTGCATGCTAAAAGAGTAATGAAGGAAGTTGATTAGAGTACAATTTTGCTCACAATCCTCTCATCTAAAAGTTGTTCTGCTGCCTTTCAGAAACCCAACAAAACTCAAAGACCCAGGGGAATGGGTGACTGTGCAGGACAAAAAAGACAGATGGAACAAAAGAGGTAAAGTGCATAAACAGTAGATAAGAGAGGAGAAGAGAGAGTACTAATCAATAAGGAGAAAAATTTCAGAGATACAGAGGGAGGAGAGATACAAGGAAATGAGAGCAGGAAAATTGGTGGTCCTAATGACACTCAATCATTCCTGATTTCCCCAACAAACTTGGTTACTGCCTGAGGGCAGACAGACTCTTGCACCTTTTCACAGAGTTGTGGCATATGGCCCAAAACTCTAACTCTGGCCCACACACTAAGGTATAATTCAGCCCTCATTACCAAATGAGTTGATCAGATCTCTTAGACCACTTTCATAGAAAAGTCCCCCTTCTTCTAAAGTCAGATTACTCTCATTTTAAGCCATCCGTGACAAAAAAAAATGCCTGCAAGATGCAATAACTGCATCCATGCTCCCACCACAACCCATCTAATTTTTTCCCCTCAAGGAAGCATTCCCATTTTAACCCAAGCCAGGACCATTTAGATAAGCATGACAGCTTGACTCAGCAGAATGTTCAAGTCAAATACTTATAGTCTTTTTACTGTAAAACAAATGTGGACAAGAGTGATCAAGTGGATATAGTGTACTTGAACTTTCAAAAAGCCTCTGACCTGGTCCCTTATCAAAGGCTCTTAAGCAAACTAAGCAGTCATGGGATAAGAGGAAAGGTCCTCTCATGGATCAGCAACTGGTTAAAAGGCAGATAAAGGATAGGAATAAATGGCCAGTTTTCAGAATGGAGAGAGGTAAATAGTGGCATCCTCCTCCCACTCCCCCTCCTCCAGTGACCATTACTGGGACCAGTGCTGTTCAACATATTCATCAATGATTTGGAAAAAGGAGTAAACAGTGAGGCAGCAACATTTGCACGATACAAAATTACTCACGATAGTTAAGTCCAAAGCCAACTGTGAAGAGTTACAAAGGCCTCTCACAAAACTGGGTGAGTGGGCAACAAAATGACATGACATTCAGAGCACATAAATACAAAGTAATGCATATTGGAAAACAATCCCAACTATACATACAAATCCATGGAGTCCAAATTAGCTGCTGCCACTCAAGAAAGTCATTGTGGATAGGTCTCTGAAAATATCACTCCATGTTCAGCAGCAGCAAAAAAAAAAAAAAAAAAAAAAAACACTAACAGAATACTAGGAACCGTTAGGAAAGGGAAAAATAAGACAGAAAATATAACACCACTATAAAAATCCATGGTACACCCAGACCTTGAATACTGTTGCAGTTCTGGTTGCCCCATCTCAAAGAAGATATTGAAGAAATAGAAAAAGCAACAAAAATGATTAAGGGTATGGGACAGCTTTCATATGAAGAGAGATTAAGAAGACGGATTGTTCAGCTTGGAAAAGACAACTAAGGGGGGATATGATAGAGGTCTATAAAATCATGAATGGTGTGAAGAAAGTGAATTGGGAAGTGTTATTTACCCCTTCACATAACACAAGAACCTGGGGTCACCTGAGGAATTTGTAGGCAGCAGGTTTAAAACAAACCAAAGGAAGTACTTCTTCATACAACACAGAGTCAACCTCTGGAACTTGTTGCCACGGGATGTTGTGAAGGCCAAAAGTATAACTAAGTTAAAAAAAAATTCAGTAAGTTGATGGAGAATAGGTCCATCAATGGCTATTAGCCAATGGTCGGGGATGCAACCCCATGCTCTGGATGTCCCTAAGCCCCTGACTGCCAGATGTTGGGACTGGACAACAGGGGATAGGTCATTTGATAATTGCTCTGTTCATTTCCTTGGTGGCATCTGGCATTGGCCACTGTCAGAAGACAAGATACTGGTCTAGATGGATCACTAGTCTGACCCAGTGTGGCCATTCTTATGCATATATGTCTTGACAGGGCCGGTGCAAGGAAGTTTCGTGTCCTAGGCAAAACTTCCACCTTGCGCCCCCCCCTCCACCCTGAGGCTCCCCCCACCCCCCGCGGCAGCTCTCCCTCCCCCGGGGAGCCGTGCGGCAGCTCCCCACCCCAGCTCACCTCTGCTCCGCCTCCTCC
The DNA here is from genome assembly GCF_028017835.1 of Emys orbicularis. Lineage (NCBI taxonomy): Eukaryota > Metazoa > Chordata > Testudines > Emydidae > Emys > Emys orbicularis. The sequence continues at coordinate 429,070 of NC_088705.1, read as the reverse complement.
CCGAGCACACCGCCCCCGCTCTAATTCTCCTCCCCCCCCAGGCTTGCGGCGCCAAACAGCTGATTGGCGGGGGGAGGAGCTGCCGCAGGGCTCCCCACCCCAGCTCACCTCTGCTACGCCCCCTCCCCGAGCACGCCACCCCCGCCGGCAATGAGAACAATTGCATGGAGCGGCCGCTGCGCTGGGAGAGGGAGCCTGAGTCGCATGTGTCAGTGCGCCGCCGGCAGCCCAGCCCAGGAACGCTGTAAAAAAAATTTGGGGGCACCGCTTTTTGGTGCCCCCAAATCTTGGCACCCTAGGCAATCGCCTAGTTTGCCTTAATGGTAGCACTGGCCCTGTGTCTTGACAGCAAATTTAATGGAGAGATCATTAATTTGACCAATGAGTTTATTGTTAAGTAGGTGTTTTAATGGACAAATAGTGCCTTTGTTCTATTGTGGAACTACCACTGATAATATATGGTGTCTACTAAGATAGCAGTTTGCAGGATTCAGGCCTCTTTGTGGGCAGTCCCATAATCCATGTAGAAAAGCTTGCATGATCAAAAGTTGTAGAAGGTAAAACATAGTATGTAGTAACTAGTCATTTGGTAAGTAAAGTTACTGTAGCAAACAGCATCACTCCGTGGGAGAAAGTATGTCACACACTTTCAGAACCATCACTGTTTCTACCCCTCGTTTATGTGGCTATTTGCATGTGCAGTTATGGATCAGTATAACTATGGTAACTGTACAATGAGTTATTTGAAAATCTGTCTCAAATATAATTTGGTTTAAGAACAGATGCCCTACTGAGATAGCTGAGAGGTGCAGGCAGTCTGTATACCCAAAACAATGACTCTGCCTTAGTTTACACTCAGGTTCCATTCGGAAGGTTTTCACAGTCAGAGAACTAGAGGTATTTTAAACTAGAGTTAAACGTTGTATTTTGCATACAGAGAAAGGCCTCCAATGGGTCAGATCCTATGAGGTGTTGATCCCACTGACCTAATAGGTCTCTTCCACCTTGAATTTATATTCTCTAAGAAGCCTTTGCAGTTAGCGTCTTTAAAATGTTGTAATCTGTTTGGGAATTATCATCTAGGTTGATTTTTAACCCATTTTTTAAGAAGTTAATTCTATCGTTTCCACTCAATTTTACTTAAGTTTGGTACTTGTACTGGTTTCCCATGGCTTTTAAAGAACGTTAAGAAAAAGAAACTGAATGGTTAGTCATATTAGAACATGAAAAGTGTTCTTTTCAATTGAGTGACCCCTCACCAAGAGCCTATCAGGCTTCCTCTTGTTCTGAGACTTGCACAAAGTGACACTGCATTATCACTGATGAATATTGACTATTGATACAGTAACTAATACCAGTGTATTTGTCTTTTATTTACATTTTAAGAATATACAGCAATGGAGACTCTTAAATATTTACCTTTGCTTTTAGTTTTTTGTTTTCTTCCAACACAGCTTCATATTTTTCTTTCATCTCTGCCACTTCCAGCCGAAGGGCCTCTACTTCTGGATTTTCTGGAGCTGCGGCTCCTATATGATGCTTCAGAAAGCTAATAAAAGTTAAGTGTTTCTTCACTTAAAAATGATAGCCTGAATTTGAATAAACTATAACACTGGTAGAGCAAGACATAATGGCAGACTGACAAGATACACCAGATGTGTCAGTTAAGAAAAAAGCCAAACAGAATTTTTTTTAAACAGAAGGTGGCAACATGGCTGTCTGCAGGCCCTTTAAAAACACAAGGAAGAACAGCAAGGTTTACTTAGCTTGTAAAGAAGACTGAGAAGGGCACGGTTATAAAATAGTATAAAATAAAAGCTGAAAGATGCTCCTTTTACCCTCTCCCACAACATAAGAACAAGAGAATACTAAACTGTAAGGCAGAAAATTTTAGACAGTAAATACTTGTGTAATAAGCCCTCATAATTCACTGAGGCAGGAGGTCAAACAAAACAAAACAAAACACAAAAAACAACAACAAAAACCCTGGGTTAGATAAGCCAAAAGCCTCAGGCTGTTGGTGGAAAGGACTTTATCATCAAGAGTTAAATTTCCAGTTCTCTATTGTACTTGGTTGACTGAGTGCCATTTCCCTAAAATTGCTGCTGCTATTATTTAATATGGAAATAAAATATTTTGTTTACGCTATATAATATGGAGACAAACTAGTATCTGCCTTGGACTATGCTTCCATTTTTTGCCTCACATCTGTCTGAAATCAATTCACAGAAGGAAGAAAAAGGATACTCCAGTGCACTATTTGGTTTCTCTGGCTCTTCATATAGGGCTACCAACACTGTAAATAAAAAGCATCCAACAGTTGAAGCAGAAAACACCCCAAATTGTTCAATTTCTTAAATGTGCACCAATAGTCAAATCTAATACATATGAGACATAAAAAGGATTACTTCCAGATTAGTATTCTAAAGGTGATGTTTCACTAATTTAAACATTCACACACAAAGATAATTTTTGACTATAATAAAAGCTAGGACAATGAACAGGTATTAGTGATTATACAGAGTATTACTGAGAGACTCATGTGCATCCAACATAAGCTTTGACAGTTATATAGCTGGAATTATTCTGAATAAGCTTTTTTTCAACAATTCTTTAATGAACTGTAAAGCTAAATATTTGCACTAAATTCTGCATTTACATAAACACAAACATTGCAAGTGAATTTCAAGCAGTTATATTTTTCCATAAACTGATCAAATTAATAGCTATTTAATAAAGGTTCCAGGATATATACATTCTCTACCAGTAAAGTAATTGCCTATCATATTTGTTACTTATCTTGTAACAAAGGTAATCTGAAGTAGTCTACACTACAGCTTAAAATCAACATAAATTATGTTGCTCAGGGGAGTGAATTAGCCACCCCGCAAGCAACATAACTTATGCCCATTTAAGCGCTGGTGTGGACAGCACTATGTCAGCCAGAGAGCTTCTCCTACTGATATAGCTACCACCACTTGCGAGGGATGGAGTAATTAAGCCAACGGGAGACCTCTCTCCCGTCATCTTAGAGCAGCTACATTAGAGACCTTACAGTGGTGCAGCTGCGCCACTGCAAGCTCTCTAGTGTAGCCAAAGACAGAATCTCCTTTACTAAGTTTGGAAAACTCAATATTCTCCTCCATCACCAGGCCTCCTTTACTGGGGGGCCAGGGGGAACAAACAAATCGCACCCACCTGCTGCTTTGCTTCTAGAGTGGAAGCAAGAATCCTAAATGGTGTCTCAAGACTGCAGTTGCACTCTTACAGTCCCACACTTGGCTCCTCCATCATCCATCTATTGTTGTGCTCATCTCCAGGGGCACTCAGAGTGTTACATTGAGTATAGTACACCTCTACCTCGATATAACGCTGTCCTCGGGAGCCAAAAAAAAAATCTTACTGCGTTATAGGTGAAACCGTGTTATATCGAACTTGCTTTGATCCGCCGGAGTGCGCAGCCCCCCCCCCCCCCCCGGGAGCACTGCTTTACCGCGTTATATCCAAATTCGTGTTATATCGGGTCGCGTTATATCGGGGTAGAGGTGTACTCAATAACTAATATTTTGAGTTAACACAGATGTGCACCAAAGACAGCCACACGGCACGAACTTCTGAAGTATTCATTGTTCAACACTTTGTTGACTGAATCCTCAAAAGAGCCTGAGCCACCACTTCTCCTGTTGATTAATTAATACTTAGATTTCTGGACTTGGAATGAAGCCAAAATGAATACGATTTATCACTGTCAGTATGTCCGCACTTGAAGATTTTTTGTTTTTAAACTGATCTGTGACTGGGAATAGAACACCATTGTTGTAGGTACCAAGTTAATGTATTGTCAATTTAGCCAACACATCTTAGCTTGCTAGCCTGGACACTCCCAACACTTGTTCATGTAATTTTGGACTCCGAAACTTCCCTTCCAGGACAACTGTGTTAGCTACTAGAGTTCACTGTCAGTTAACTGAAGAGTAGCTACATCCTTTTAGACTAGTTTGTTAGTGAGCAACAACAGCTTTAGAGCCACCAAATGGAGCACATTGATTTATCTGAAAGTGGCAAAAAGACTGACTTCAGCTAAACTTACCCACATTAAAAAGACTGCATGTGGAGTGAAGTGTCCTTCACACTCTAAATATGTATTCACCATGGAGTAGTGAAAGTGAGTAAAAGTAAGCTGATCTGCACTCATAACACGTTTCTTAAATGAAAAGACTGAATGTATGTGCAACTTAACTCCATTCTAAAACATTCACTATCATCTGAAACTTGGTACAGTGGTAGAATATCCCTACCAACTGTGGGACAAACCAAAGTGTGATACCTGTATTGAGTCTCCAGATGCTCCATTTTACGGAATAGTTTTGACCTAAAAGCTATGGCAGCACTTCATAAAGCAATTAAACAGAGATTACTTGCTTTCATTTTCATTCAAGGAGAAAATATAAGCTAGCTAAAAATATATAAAACAAATGTTTAATATATTAGAAACAAAAAATAAAGAATGGAAAGGTATGAGAACACTTTCTATAATACCCTTTGAATTAGTGTATATATCCCATCCAAAAAGAACAACAAGAATGTTAAGGTTGCACAATTTAACTTTCAACCTTGACTGTCTGCTTGTGAAAATGTATTATGACGCAGCCTGTAATTACTTAACAGACTATTCCTGAAACTCAAGATACCATATGTTTTCTACAAGCTTAAGTATGCACATGCAGCATTTTGTGATACATTTTCATTAGCATTGTCAAGGCTGTATCCCCACTTTGAACTTTAGGGTACAACTGTGGGGGCCTGCATGAAGACTTCTAAGCTTAATTACCAGCTTAGATCTGGTCCGCTGCCACCATTCCCAAAGACTAATTCCCTTCCCTGGGAAGTCTTGAGAAACCTTTCACCAATTCCCTGGTGAATACAGATCCAAACCCCTTGGATCTTAAGACAAGGAGAAATTGACCATCCCCCTCCTTTCTCCCACCAACTCCTGGTGAATACAGATCCAAACCCCCTTGGATCTAAAACAAGGAAAAATCAATCAGGTTCTTAAAAGAAGGCTTTTAATTAAAGAAAAAGGTAAAAATCATCTCTGTAAAATCAGTATGGAAAATAACTTTACAGGGTAATCAAACTTAAAGAGCTCAGAGGACTCCCCTCTAGTTTGATACGGTACCGCATGAGGAATTATTGGTTAAATTGGAAAAGATGGGGATCGATATGAAAATCCAGGGGTGGATAAAGAACTGGTTAAAGGGGAGACTGCAGCGGGTCGTACTGAAAGGTGAACTGTCAGATTGGAGGGAGGTTACCAGTGGAGTTCCTCAAGGTTCGGTTTTGGGTCCGATTTTATTTAATCTATTTATTACTGACCTCGGAACCGAATGTAGAAGTGGGCTGATAAAGTTTGCGGATGACACAAAGTTGGGAGGTATTGCCAATTCGGAGAAGGATCGGGATATCCTGCAGGGAGACTTGGATGACCTGGGAAACTGGAGTAATAGTAATAGGATGAAATTGAATAGTGAGAAGTGTAAGGTGATGCATTTAGGGATGACTAACAAGAATTTTAGTTATAAGCTGGGGACGCATCGGTTGGAAGTGACGGAAGAGGAGAAGGACCTCGGAGTCCTGGTTGATCGCAGGATGACTATGAGTCGGCAATGTGACGTGGCCGTGAAAAAAGCTAATGCGGTCTTGGGATGCGTTAGGCGAGGTATTTCTAGTAGGGATAAGGAGGTGCTGCTTCCGTTATACAAGGCGCTGGTGAGACCTCATTTGGAGTACTGTGTGCAGTTCTGGTCTCCCATGTTTAAAAAGGATGAACTCAAACTGGAACGGGTGCAGAGAAGGGCCACTAGGATGATCTGAGGAATGGAAAACCTGTCATATGAAAGGAGACTCGAGGAGCTCGGTTTGTTTACCCTAACCAAAAGGAAGCTGAGGGGGGATATGATTGCTCTCTTTAAATATATCAGAGGGATAAATACCAGGGAGGGAGAGGAATTATTTCAGCTTAGTACTAATGTGGACACGAGAACAAATGGATATAAACTGGCCGTCGGGAAGTTTAGGCTTGAAATTAGACGATGGTTTCTAACCGTCAGAGGGGTGAAGTTCTGGAATAGCCTTCCGAGGGAAACGGTGGGGGCGAAAGACCTCTCTGGCTTTAAGATTAAGCTTGATAAGTTTATGGAGGGGATGGTTTGATGGGATAACGTGATTTTAGTCAATAAGTCAATAACGTGCCATCGCTGGTAATTAGTATCAATGGTCAATGTGGGTCTGGCTGGAGAATCTTGCCCAAATGCTCGGGGTTCTGCTGATCGCCATATTTGGGGTCGGGAAGGAATTTTCCTCCAGGGTAGATTGGCAGAGGCCCTGGAGGTTTTTCGCCTTCCTCCGCAGCATGGGGCAGGGGTCGCTTGCTGGAGGATTCTCTGCGACTTAAAGTCTTTAAATCATGATTTGGGGACTTCAACAGCTGAGTCAAGGGAGAGACTTATTCCAGGAGTGGGTGGGTCAGATTTTGTGGCCTGCATCATGCAGGAGGTCAGACTAGATGATCATAATGGTCCCTTCTGACCTTAAAGTCTATGAGTCTAGTCTTAGGTTCAAAGTACAGCAAACAAAGATAAACACTCTAGTAAAAGGTACATTTACAAGTTGAGAAAACAAAGTAAAACTAAGACGCCTTGCCTGGCTTTTTACTTACAAGTTTGAAATATGAGAGACTTGTTTAGAAAGATGGGGAGAACCTGGATTGATGTCTGGTCCCTCTCAGTCCCAAGAGCGAACCACCCCTTAAACAAAGAGCACAAACAAAAGCCTTCCCCCCCCTCCCCCAGATTTGAAAGTATCTTGTCCCCTTATTGGTCCTTTGGGTCAGGTGTCAGCCAGGTTACCCGAGCTTCTTAACCCTTTACAGGTAAAAGGATTGTGGAGTCTCTGGCCAGGAGGGATTTTATAGTACTGTACACAGGAGAGCTGTTACCCTTCCCTTTATAGTTATGACAAGCATAATGCCTATTTTCTCTCTGACAAACTTTTGTTATGCACCACTATATTTGCATAGTCTTTTCACTAGGCACTTATGACAAAAATAAGAGGAGAGGGGAGAAGCATTAGGACTAATTTTGCCATTACCAACACAACCCCCTCCCCCCCCCCCAAACAAACAAACAAAAAAAACATGCATGATTTATAGGCTAAGGAACAGCTGAGGAAGTGGATATTTATGCAATTACAAAACTAAAAAGTATATAGAAATATTTAATTGTCTCTCTCTCTTGAGTTCTTTGTATATTGTTTGACTTTCTTAGATTGTGAGCTATACATGTAGGGACCTTTGATGAGGGCAGGATAAAAACCAACAAAGAATTTCTACTGAAGTTGTCAGATTTTCTGTTTGTTCATTCAGTATTTAACCCAGTGGTGTCCCAATCCAGATATGGGGATTTGGGTTCTTCCAAAACACAGATTATAGCCAGCTCTGGTAATTAGACCTATGGGTAAGGTTGCTTAATATTTTCCATTGAGAGAGACTGTTTGGTCAAAAACTATTAAGTTAAAAGTAACTACATTTGGACTGAAGTTTTACATACATGCCATGTGCATGCCTCATGCTGAAATTTTTGGAAAGTTGTACCCAACAGTTCAGCTGTTTCCAAGAATGAGATTAATGCAAAAAAGTTGTTTTGCCCATGTTAAAAATTCTTACGGCCATTTGACTAAGAATCTCTGGTGCTTCTATGCTTCGCGCATGGATGGCCTTTGTTTCAGGAGTATGCCTTTTGCCATCCCCATTACAAGTCTGCCCAAATTACAGAGATCCAAGAAATTGCTCAGCAGAGGTATGTTACACTTGTTAGCTAAATTTCTCCCAAATTCAGTCTGCTCTGAGCCTGCTCAGGACTTTTCTTGAAATTGCTCCTCCTAGTTGCTGGGGGCCCACATGTAGTGCTGGGCACAAGAACTGAGAGCAGGGAGACTCTCTCCTGTGCTCTCTATTCTGCACCTGCTACACCCAGGCAACCTGAATATATGAAATAATGAAGCCATCAATTTGCAAACATCTAGAAGATAATAAGGTCGTAAGTGACAGTCAACATGGATTTGTCAAAAACAAATCGTGTCAAACCAACCTGATAACTTTCTTTGACAGGGTAACAAGTCTTGTGGATGGGGGGCAGAGGGGAGCAGTATATTTTGACTTTAGTAAAGCTTTTGATACTGCCTTGCATGACCTTCTCATAAAGAAACTAAGGGCTGGTCTACACTGGGGGGGGGGGGGGGGGGGAAATCGATCCAAGATATGCAACTTCAGCTACGCGAATAGTCGAAGTATCTTGGATCGAATTACCTGGGGTCCACACGGCGTGGGATCGACGGCCGCGGCTCCCCCATCGACTGAGCTACCGCCGCTCGCTCTGGAGGAGTTCCGGAGTCGACGGTGAGCGCGTTTGGGGATCGATATATCCCGTCTTAACGAGACGCGATATATCGATCCCGGATAAATAGATTGCTACCCGCCGATACGGCGGGTAGTGAAGACGTACCCTAGGGAAATGCAACCTAGATGGAGCTACTATAAGGTGGGAGCAAAACTGGTTGGAAAACCATTCCCAGAGTATTTATCAGTGGTTCACAGTCATGCTGGAAGGGCATAACGAGTGGGGCCCCGCAGGGATTGGTTCTGGGTCCGGTTCTGTTCAATATCTTCATCAATGATTTAGATCAGTGGTCTCGAACCTTTTTACGCACAAGATCACTTTTTGAATTTAAGATCAACCCAGGATCTACCCTGCCCCTTCCCCAAAGCCCCGTCCCTTCCCCGAAGCCCCACCCTGTTCACTCCATTCCCCCCTCCCTCTATCACTCACTCTCCCCCACCCTCACTCACTTTCAACAGGCTGGGGCAAGGGGTTGGGGTGCAGGCTCTGGGCTGGGGGGTTCGGAGGCAGGCATGGCCCGGCCCCTGATCCGCCTCCCCCCCCCCCCCGCGCTTCTCGCCCCTGATGGCCCCCCGGGACTCCTGCCCCATCCAACCCCCCTGCTCCCTGTCCCCAGACCGCCCCCGGACCTCCTGCCCCCGCCGCCCCATCCAACCCTCCTCTCCTTCCTGACTGCCCTCCCCCGGGACCCCTGCCCATCCAACCACCCCTAACTTCCCCCCACCCCTAACTGCCCCATCCAACACCCCCTCTCCTTCCTGACTCTCCCTCCCCAGGACTCCTGCCCCATCCAACCACCCCTTCTCCCTAACCACCCCTGGAACTCCTACCTCCATTCAATCCTCCCGTTCCCCACCCTCTGACCACCCCGACCCCTATCCACACCCCTGGCCCCCGACCACCCCCCGAACTCCCCTGCCCTCTATCCAACCCCCTTCTCCCACTCCTTGCCCCCTTACCGCGCTGCCTGGAGCACCGGTGGCTGGCGGCACGGCTACACCATGACAGGTAACCACACCGCCTGGCTGGAGCCAGCCACGCACCACAGAGCACGGGTCAGGCCGGGCTCTGCAGCTGTGCTGCCCCAGGAGCTCGCCGCCCCGCCACCCAGAGCATTGCGCCAGTGGCACAGTGAGCTGAGGCTGCGGGGGAGGGGGAACAGCAGGGGAGGGGCCAGGCTCCCGGGCCAGGAGCTTAGGGGCCGGGGAGAACAGTCCCACGGGCCGTAGTTTGCCCACCTCTGACCTAGAGGTCACAAACCTGCTAACAATCCATATGAGGATCAATATGATTCCACAAGATGGAATTTGGTCAGTTTTTGTTTCTAAATGTGTAATTAAATAAAAAATGTGAAAGGAATATTCTGGTTGCAGAGAAGTGTGAGGATTAAGGCTGCTTGTGCCCCCTTTTTGCATGTGCATGACACTCTTTAGTTACATGATCACCTACTTTTTTTCACCCTACAGGACTTCTGACTCATTCAGTGCACCAGGAATCAAACAGAACTGTGTAGTGAATGTGGCTTTTGTCTACAAGAACCCTGCCTCCTTTGTTGTAGAGACTAGATGTTGTGTAGCAAATAAAGCAGAGAATTATAGGGAGAAAAGGGATAGTCGCATGGTTACAGACCTTGAATGCCACCCTGAAGAACTGAATGTTATACCTGCTTCTTGCAATGCTGAACAAGTCACTTAAATCAAAACTCACAGGTGCCCACAATGTGGAGTGAGTACCAGGGATCAGGGGCCAACGGCTCAGAGTTGCAGAAGTGGGGTGTGCTCAACACTACAACTGAAATCAAGTGGAACTCTGCTTTGAACATATAAAGTGCTACAGAAATAGTAAAAAGAACAGGAGTACTTGTGGCACCTTAGAGACTAACAAATTTATTAGAGCATGCTCTAATAAATTTGTTAGTCTCTAAGGTGCCACAAGTACTCCTGTTCTATTTGTGGATACAGACTAAAACGGCTGCTACTCTGAAACCTGACAGAAATAGTAAGTACTCTGAAAAAATAAGACCTCAAGTATCTTAAGTCTTGACCCACAGGATTCTCAACAAGGGCTACTGGTCACCTGCCACCTGACAATACCGGGCGGCGAGGGTGCGTGGAGAGCAGCTGCTAGAGAAAGGGCCCTGCCACCACTTGGCGTGGGCACAAGGGCAAGAAAACACGGACCTTTGCTCCCCGCGCGGGGCGGTGGGGGGGGGGCATTTACCTTCCCCCACGCTGGGGGCAGCGGCTCGGAGCTATTTACCTTTGGTGAGCGTGTCCAGCACCCCGGATTTCTCCAGGTAGCGGCGGAACTGCTCTCGCTTAGAGTCCGCGGCCTGAGGGAAGGATGGGAACAACGTTAGCGCGGGGCAGGGCGGTCCGGGGTCGGCGAGCCGGCTTCGCCCGGGCCTGTACGAGAAGGGCGCAGAGGCCGCGCGGAGGCAGCCAGCGGGATACCGAGACTCCCCGATGGAGGGGAGGGGACCAAGCAAGGGCGGTGGGTTCCGGGAAGAAGTTGCAGTCCCGCACCTTGTAATGCGCCATCCCAACGCTCTCTGCACCGAGCCGCCCTCTCTCCGCTCTGACGACTGCGCTGCGCTTGCGCCCTGGGTCTTTTACCGGAGGGCGGGGAAGACAAGCAGCGTTCCATCAGTTACCATGGAGACGGGAATGCTAGTACACGGCCCCGCCCCCCCCAACTTCTTTTTGGCGTCCTTCTTTGGGCCTTTCCGCGAGCCGTATCTCTTCCGCTCTTCTCACCCCCTTCTCCCGCCTTCCCTCAGGCCCTGCCCAGCCCCCTTCTCCCGCCTTCCCACCGCAGGCCCTGCCCAGCCCAGCCCGCTTCTCCCGCCTTCCCTCAGGCCCTGCCCAGCCCCCTTCTCCCGCCTTCCCACCGCAGGCCCTACCCAGCCCAGCCCCCTGCTCCCGCCTTCCCACCGCAGGCCCAGCCCAGCCCCCCTGCTCCCCGCCTGGCCACTCAGCCCCCTTCTCCCGCCTTCCTACCTCAGGCCCTGTCCTGCCCAGCTCCCTTCTCCCGCCCACTCAGCTCCCTTCTCCCGCCTTCCCTAAGGCCCTGCCCTGCCCAGCCACCTTCTCCCGCCCACTCAGCCCCCTTCTCCCGCCTTCCTACCTCAGGCCCTGTCCTGCCCAGCTCCCTTCTCCCGCCCACTCAGCCCCCTTCTCCCGCCTTCCCACCGCAGGCCCTACCCAGCCCAGCCCCCTGCTCCCCGCCTGGCCACTCAGCCCCCTTCTCCCGCCTTCCTACCTCAGGCCCTGTCCTGCCCAGCTCCCTTCTCCCGCCCACTCAGCTCCCTTCTCCCGCCTTCCCTAAGGCCCTGCCCTGCCCAGCCACCTTCTCCCGCCCACTCAGCCCCCTTCTCCCGCCTTCCTACCTCAGGCCCTGTCCTGCCCAGCTCCCTTCTCCCGCCCACTCAGCTCCGTTCTCCCGCCTTCCCTAAGGCCCTGCCCAGCCCCCTTCTCCCCGCCGCCCGCCTGGCCGCTCAGCTGCCTTCCGCCGAAGCCGTTCCCACCCAGCCACCCGCGTGTTAGCCACTCCACGCTGAGACCACCGTGTGGTCCATGTGGGGCGCTGTGCTCACGGTGCCCCGTGGTTACGCTCGGAGCAGGAAGGCTAGGTGCCGCTCAGTGTAAAAGTAAGTGCTGGGATACAGCGTCATACAGGTTGCTGCACAGCCTCACTGGCTCTGCTGCTACATGGTATGTAAGTCACTGCAGTGGCCAGGGTCTGATAAATGCTCGGTGCTACGCAGTATCTCTGCCAATGTCAGGGAGCCGCCGGCTGCCACTTTGTATCACTGCCATGGCAGGGGCGCAGAAGTTCCTAGCCTTGCCTTCTTTAATGCTTCTTCATGATGGGGAGGAAAGCTACAGTACAGTGATCTGAAAAGAAAAGAAGGCGAGGTCCTGTGTGTTTGCTACGGAGTATCTAACTAGGGTGACCACATGTCCCGATTTTATAGGGACAGTCCCGATATTCAGGACTTTTTCTTATATAGGTGCCTATTACCCCCCATCCCCTGTCCCGATTTTTCACACTTGCTATCTGGTCATGCTATATCTAACGGACATGCTGCTCAGAATATAAACTGCCCACAAGTGGAAAGGGCTTGTCTACACAGGGAAATTATTGCAAAATAAGCTAGAGCAGTGGTTTTCAACCAAGGGTATGCGTACCCCCTGGGGGTACACAGAAGTCTTCCAGGCGGTGTGTCTACTTATCTACATTAGTGTTTCTCAACCTGGGGTGGGGGGGTGCGTCGATGGATTTAGGGGGGCTGCAAGCAAGGCAATTGCCTGGCACCCTACACTACAGGGAGCCCCCTAAAGCTAAGTTATATGCTTTAGCCCCAGGCAGTGGATCTCAGGCTTCAGACTCCTGAAAGGGATACAGTGGTCAGGAAAGGTTGAGATTAGAACCAATGAGCTACAGTGTGAATTTAAAATGCAGTAGCTATTCCATACTAACTCCCTGTGTGGACATTTATTCTTAGGGCCCTACCAAAATTACATCCATGAAAAATGCGTCATGGAAGAATTACTTCTTGTGTTTTGCTTACAGTACTCCTGCTAATACATCCCAGAATGATGTTTGCTTTTTTTGCAACAGCGTTACACTGTTGACTCATATTTAGCTTGTGATCCACTATGATTCCCAGATCCTTTCCGCAGTACTCCTTCCTAGGCAGTCATTTCCCATTTTGTATGTGTGCAACTGATTGTTCCTTCCTAAATGGAGTACTTTGCATTTGTCCTTATTGAATTTCATCCTATTTACTTCAGATAATTTCTCCAGTTTGTCCAGATCATTTTGAATTTTAATACTATCTTTCAAAGCACTTGCAACCCCTCCCAGGTTGGTATCGTCCGCAAACTTTATAAACATACTCTCTATGCCATTATCTAAATCATTGATGAAGATATTGAACAGAATCGGACCCAGAACCAATCCCTGCGGGACCCCACTCGTTATGCCCTTCCAGCATGACTGTGAACCACTGATTTGGTAGTGATGGGGGACTTCAACTATCCAAATATATGTTGGGAAAATAACACAGCGGGGCACAGACTATCCAACAAATTCTTGGACTGCATTGCAGACAACTTTTTATTTCAGAAGGTTGAAAAAGCTACTGGGAGGGGAAGCTGTTCTAGACTTGATTTTAACAAATAGGGAGGAACTCATTGAGAATTTGAAAGTAGAAGGCAGCTTGGGTGAAAGTGATCATGAAATCATAGAGTTTGAAAATCTAAGGAAGGGTAGAAGGGAGTACAGCAAAATAGAGACAGGGGATTTCAGGAAGGCGGATTTTGGTAAGCTCAGAGAGCTGATAGGTAAGGTCCCATGGGAATCAAGACTGAGGGGAAAAACGACTGAGGAGAGTTGGCAGTTTTTCAAAGGGACACTATTAAGGGCCCAAAAGCAAGCTATTCCGCTCGTTAGGAAAGATAGAAAATGTGGCAAAAGACCACCTTGGCTTAACCACGAGATCTTGCATGATCTAAAAAATAAAAAGGAGTCATATAAAAAATGGAAACTAGGACAGATTACAAAGGATGAATATAGGCAAACAACACAGGAATGCAGGGGCAAGATTAGAAAGGCAAAGGCACAAAATGAGCTCAAATTAGCTATGGGAATAAAGGGAAACAAGAAGACTTTTTATCAATACATTAGAAGCAAGAGGAAGACCAAAGACATGGTAGGCCCATTGCTCAGTGAAGAGGGAGTAACAGGAAACTTGGAAATGGCAGAGATGCTTAATGACTTCTTTGTTTCGGTCTTCACTGAGAAGTCTGAAGGAATGCCTAACCTAGTGAATGCTAATGGGAAGGGGGTAGGTTTAGCAGATAAAATAAAAAAAGAACAAGTTAAAAATCACTTAGAAAAGTTAGATGCCTGCAAGTCACCAGGGCCTGATGAAATGCATCCTAGAATACTCAAGGAGCTAATAGAGGCTGAGCCTCTAGCTATTATCTTTGGAAAATCATGGGAGACGGGAGAGATTCCAGAAGACTGGAAAAGGGCAAATATAGTGCCCATCTATAAAAAGGGAAATAAAAACAACCCAGGAAACTACAGACCAGTTAGTTTAACTTCTGTGCCAGGGAAGATAATGAAGCAAGTAATTAAGGAAATCATCTGCAAACACTTGGAAGGTGGTAAGGTGATAGGGAATAGCCAGCATGGATTTGTAAAGAACAAATCGTGTCAAACCAATCTGATAGCTTTCTTTGATAGGATAACGAGCCTTGTGGATAAGGGAGAAGCTGTGGATGTGGTATACCTAGACTTTAGTAAGGCATTTGATATGGTCTCGCATTATATTCTTATCGATAAACTAGGCAAATACAATTTAGATGGGGCTACTATAAGGTGGGTGCATAACTGGCTGGATAACCGTACTCAGAGAGTTGTTATTAATGGTTCCCAATCCTGCTGGAAAGGCATAACAAGTGGGGTTCCGCAGGGGTCTGTTTTGGGACCGGCTCTGTTCAATATCTTCATTAACGACTTAGATATTGGCATAGAAAGCACGCTTATTAAGTTTGCGGATGATACCAAACTGGGAGGGATTGCAACTGCTTTGGAGGACAGGGTCATAATTCAAAATGATCTGGACAAATTGGAGAAATGGTCTGAGGTAAACAGGATGAAGTTTAACAAAGACAAATGCAAAGTGCTCCACTTAGGAAGGAACAATCAGTTTCACACATACAGAATGGGAAGAGACTTTCTAGGAAGGAGTATGGCAGAAAGGGATCTAGGGGTTATAGTGGACCACAAGCTAAATATGAGTCAACAGTGTGATGCTGTTGCAAAAAAAGCAAACATGATTCTGGGATGTATTAACAGGTGTGTTGTGAGCAAGACACGAGAAGTCATTCTTCCGCTCTACTCTGCGCTGGTTAGGCCTCAACTGGAGTATTGTGTCCAGTTCTGGGCACCGCATTTCAAGAAAGATGTGGAGAAATTGGAGAGGGTCCAGAGAAGAGCAACAAGAATGATTAAAGGTCTTGAGAACATGACCTGTGAAGGAAAGCTGAAAGAATTGGGTTTGTTTAGTTTGGAAAAGAGAAGACTGAGAGGGGACATGATAGCAGTTTTCAGGTATCTAAAAGGGTGTCATGAGGAGGAGGGAGAAAACTTGTTCACCTTAGCCTCTAAGGATAGAACAAGAAGCAATGGGGCTTAAACTGCAGCAAGGGAGGTTTAGGTTGGACATTAGGAAAAAGTTCCTAACTGTCAGGGTGGTTAAACACTGGAATAAACTGCCTAGGGAGGTTGTGGAATCTCCATCTCTGGAGATATTTAAGAGTAGGTTAGATAAATGTCTATCAGGGATGGTCTAGACAGTATTTGGTCCTGCCATGAGGGCAGGGGACTGGACTCGATGACCTCTCGAAATCCCTTCCAGTCCTAGAATCTATGAAAACTACTCTCTGGGAATGATTTTCCAACCAGTTATGCACCCACCTCATAGTAGCTCCCTCTAGGTTATATTTCCCTAGTTTGTTTATGAGAAGGTCTTGCGAGACAGTATCAAAAGCCTTACTAAAGTCAAGATATACCACATCTATCGCTTTCCCCCATCCACAAAGCTTGTTACCCTCTCAAAGAAAGCTATCAGGTTGGTTTGACACGATTTGTTCTTGACAAATCCATGCTGACTGTTATTTATCACCTTATCTTCTAGGTGTTTGCAAATTGATTGCTTAATTATTTGCTCCATTATCTTTCCAAGTACAGAAATTAAGCTGACTGGTCTGTAATTCCCTGGGTTGTCCTTATTTCCCTTTTTATAGATGGGCACTATATTTGCCCTTTTTCCGGGCATGTCCTATTTTTTTATCGTCCCTCCATTAAACTTCACTCTGAACCGTTTAGTTACGTTGTTGCATTTAAGACTTAATATTTTACTAACATTGATTTTTAGGCTTTTGTAGGACATCTTTGGATTAAATTGTGGTTCCTATTTTCTGTAGTCATTTATAAATCAGCAATGAACTGAAATGTAAAGAAAACATCAGTAAAAGTAATATTAATGTAAATCATTTTTTAACTAATGGTATAATTAAGGATGCAAAAGTTTTTGAGTAATAATTCCATTTTCACTTACTCATAGTTTTCTCCAGCAGGGCTTAAATTCTTGTAGGATATGTCTACACTGCAGCTGGGAGGTGTGAGTCCCAGCCTGGGTACACAGACTTGAACTAGCTCAGCTCAAGATAACATACTACAAATGGTAGTGTGGACATAGTGGGACGTATTCGTATAGAAGATAAATTATGATTTAATTGGCATCACAGAGGCTTGTGGGATAAGTCTCATGACTGGAATAATGGTATAGAGGGGGACAGCCATTCAGGGAGGATGTGCTGGGGGAAAAAAGGAGGTGGTGTTGCATTATACATCAAGAAGGCAGATCAGCTGAAATTCTTTGGGTAAAAATAAAAGGTGGAGGGGAATAGGGATGACATCATGGTAGAGGCCTGCTATAGACCACCAAATCAGGAAGAGGAGGTGGATGAGGCATTTCTAGAACAAATAACAAATATCCAAAACACAAGAGCTGGTAGTAATGGGGACTTTACCCAGACATCTGCTGAAAAAGTAACACAACAAAACACAGCACTTCCAATAAATTCTTGGAATATATTGAGTCAGCTTCTTGTTTCAGAAAGTGGAAGAAGTAACGTGTGGGACAGCCATTTTAGACTGGACTCTGATCAAGGAGGAATTGGTAGTGAATCTGAAGGTGGAGAGCAATTTGGGTGAAAGTGATCATGAAATGATCGATTTAATGATTCTAAGGAAAGGAAGGAGTGAGATCAGGAGAATAAGGACAACAGACTTCAAAAAAGCAGACTTTAACCAATTTAGAACATTGGTTAGGTAAGGTCTCATGGGAATAAAATTTAAGGGATAAAGGAGTTCATGAGAGCTGTCAGTTTCTCAAGAAGACAGTATTAAAGGCACAAATGCAAACTATCTCAGTGTGAAGGAAAGATAGAAAGAATAGTAAGAGGCCAATATGATTCCATCAGGAGCTCTGAAAATCAAAAAGGAATCCTACAAAAAGTGGAAACATGGACAAATTGCTAAGGAGGATTACAAAAGCGTAGCACAAGCATGTAGGGAACAAAATCAAAAAGGCTAAAGCACAAAATGAGTTACATCTAGCAATGAACATACAGTAAAAGGCAATTTGAAGAGGTTCGTTAAATACATCAGGAGTAAAAGAAAGATGGAGGAAAGTGTAGGTCTTCTATTTAGTGGGGAAGGAGATCTAATAACTGATGATATCAAGCAGGCTGAAGTGTTTAATGTCTATTTTACTTCAGTCTTCAATGAAAAAGTTAGTGGTGACTAGATACTCAACACAATATTAACAACAAGGAGGAAGGATTGCAAGCCAAAATAGGGAAATAACAGGTTAAAGGAAATGTAGATAAATTAGATGTATTCTACCAGGCAGTGCCTGATGAAATTCATCCTAGAGTACTTCAGGAACTAGCTGAATCAATTTCAGTCCCATTAGCCGTTATCTCAGAGAACGCATGGAAGATGGGTGAGGTTCCAAAGGACTGGAGAAGGGCAAACATAGTACCTATCTTTAAAAATTTCCTTCTTTGACATGGTTACTGGCCTAGTGGATAGGGGGAAAACAGTAGACCAGATAGATACTGGTTTTAGTAAGGGCTTTTGACACAGTCCCACATGACATTCTCCTAAGCAAACTAGGGAAATGTGGTCTAGATGAAATAATTACAAGTTGTGTGCACAACTGGTTGAAAAAATCACACTCAAAAAGTATTTATCAACATATTGATGTTTGCTGTCAAACTGAGAAGGCATATCTAGTGGGGTCCCGCAGGGGTCGGTCCTGAGTCCAGTACTATTCCATATTTTCATTAATGACTTGGATAATGAAGTGGAGAGTAGGCTTATAACATTTGCGGATGACACCAAGCTGGGAAGGGTTGCAAGCACTTTGGAGGACAGGATTAGAATTCAAAATGATCTTGAAAAATTGGGGAATTGCTCTGAATTCAACAAGATAACATTCAATAAAGACAAGTGCAAATTTCTTCTCTTAGGAAGGCAAAATCAAATGCAAAACCAGAAAATAGGCAATAACTGGGTAGGTGGTAATACTGCTGAAAAGGATCTGGGGGTTATAGTGGATCACAAATTGAATATAAGTCAACAATGTAATGTTGTTACAAAAAGGCTACTATTCCAGGGTGTATTAACAGAGATGTTGTATCTAAAACACAGAAGGTAATTGTCCCACTCTACTTGGCAGTGGGGAGGCCTCATCTGGAGTACTATACCCAATTCTGGACATAACACACTACAAAATATGTGGACAAATTGGAGAGAGACCAGAGAAGAGCAACAAAAATGATAAAAGGTTTACAAAATCAAAAGAAAACTCAGGGGGAGCTTGATAACAGTTTTCAACTATGTTAAGGGCTGTTATAAAGAGGACTACGATCAATTGTTTTCCATGTCCACTGAAGGTAGGACAAGAAGTAATTGGCTTAATCTGCAGCAAAAAACATTTAGGTTAGATATCAAGAAAAATCTTTTTAAATATAAGGACAGTTAAGCTCTGCAATAGGCTTCCAAGGGATACTCTGGCATCGCCATCATTGGAGGCTTTTAAGAACAGGTTGGACAAACACCTGTTAGGCACAGTCTAGGTTTACTTGGTCCTGCCTCAGCGCTGGGGGCTGGACTAGGTAACCTCTCAAGGTCCCTTTCAGACAGGGCCGGTGTAACCACTAGGCGAACTAGGTGGCCGCCTAGGGCGCCAAGATTTGGGGGCCCCAAAAAGCGGTGCCCCCAATTTTTTTACATTATTGCTCCCGGCAGGGGGATGGGCCGCTCGCAGCCGCGTTAGCACCTACCTCTGCGGGCGTCCTCTGCAACTGCGGGCCCCGCCGCCTCCCTCTGCCACGCCCCACATCACTGCCCACCCGCGCCCCTCCCGCCAGCCTGGATCCGCCTCCTCCCCGAGCTGCCGCATCGCTCCCTAGCCTGCTCCCTCTGGCTCTGGCAGTTCCGGACCCCCTGCTGCAGCAGCGGCTGCTGCCCAAGGGCTGCCGGCTGCAGATCGGAGCGGGTGACAGCCTGCCTGCAGCTGGCCCTATTGACAGCAATGCAGCGGCGGGAGTAGGGGCAAGGAAGAGGAGACCGTGGCCACCGGTCCACCTGCGGGGGTGGATCATGGGCCTGCCAGAGGATACAGGGTTAAAGAGCTGCAAAAGTGTAACCGTCCTCAGCATGTGCCACCTTCCAAGGGTTCATCCCCATCCATCCCTGCAGCCCTGTGGAGCAGGTAAAAAGAGCCCCATGTTTGGGGAAACTGAGGCAGAGAACAGGGACGTGACTTGCCCAAGGTCAACTGGGGAGTCATTGTCGGAGTCCTGCTTTGAACACAGGAGATCGAGGCTCCTAGTTCTGTGCTGGCTCTGACCATTAGACCAGAGGCTTTCAAGCCCTGAGCTCTGCACCTGCCCACACAAGGTATTAATCTGGGATTCAGGTGCCGCACACTGCAAGTTTTCAGTGAAGAAACACAGCTGTCTCAAGCCCTTATGGCTACAAGGAATATCTTCCAAAGGTGATGGGTGTCTAGCCGACATAGTTCTGTCTGCCTGAGTCTGCAGCCAGCCTGGGACAACAGCTCTAGGAAATGCGGCAGTAACTGTTAAATCTAATTATGACACAGTCAGAGCCAGATTTTCATGTAACATAGGTGACCAGTTGCATGGTGCACAACCACTGCAAGTGTGTGAGCAACTCAGGTTAAGTGCAGCTGAACCCTGGGCAGACTGCAGCACCCAAGAGATTTTTGTTCTCCCAGTGAATGACAGCAGATGCACCAGTAACTTTACTAGGTAGAAGTTTAGTGACCACATTAGGGCCATAGCCTCCCCACTCCCAGCATTGGGCCAACTGCCCCTCATCATTCTCCTGATTGCTTGTACTGTTATTGATGGGAGATCTGCTGTGGATTGAGGGGTGTATATGGACCTGCCTTTGCAGGCTCAGTCCTGGCCAAGCATTCGAAATAAATTGCTCTGAGTTTCAGAAGTACTGAGAACCTTGGAGTTCCCACAGACATCGGGGGAACTGCAGGTGCTCAGCATCTCTGAAAATCAGGCCCAGAATGACACTGACACCTCTGCCTTGGGCCAGAGCTCTCTGAGTAAGGGGCTTCAGCAGCGATTGGCATGGGGCACAGTAAAGCAACCAGGACGGTCTTGACGGAAGCTAGAACTCTGTCCTCGCCTCACACCTGTGGGGAAGACAGGCCTTCAGACACCCCCTCCCGCCTGCATTGCACGTTCCAGCCCAGGAGCAAGGAACCATTTCACACCTTAGCGCTGGGGGGAGCTGAAGCCCAGAACGGGGAAGTAACTTGCCTGAAGTCATCCAGTGAGTTGGTGCCAGGGTGGAGAATAGAAGCCAGATCCCAACTCCCAGCTCTGTGCTCTGATCCCCAAAACAGCCCTTTCCAGATCCAGGGGGGGTGGGGGCAGGAGGGACTCTAGCCACGAGAAGGAGACCCAAGGCCATTTATTTTCATTAAATATGTAGACTAAATAATTAAATAAATACATTTTCAAGCTGAACATGTATTCATTCTAATGAACAATGCCACATTATGCCGTATTCATTTTTGAAAGTTTATAATAAGCGATGCCCCAGGGGGAGAGGTGGGGAGGGCAAGGTAGAAGTTTTGCCTAGGGCACAAAATATCCTTGCACCGGCCCTGCTTTCAGACATATGTTTCTATAACCTTAAAGGCCTGATCGAAAGCCCATTCAGGTCAATTGAAAAGTTCTAATTGATTTCAATATTCTTTGGATCAGATCTCAAACGTGATTTCACAAGACTTAAATGGAATGCTTTCCTCCACTATAAAAAAAAAAAAAAATCATTCCCACATGAACACACAAATAGATGAACTTTGACACTTGGGATGTAAATGGTGTTCACTTCAATATGATCATGACCAGGTTTGAATAATAATTTGAATTAATATTAATAAAGTTATACATGACTGAAATATCTCCACCACTGTGGGGAATAGGTTTCAGCTGGAGAGCTCCATGCGGGGGGAACCAAAGAATTATGCACACTCAAATACCTTGCAAAAAAACTCTGCTTTGCCCTCAGTTTCTCCATCTGTAAAATGGGGATAGTAATATTTATCTCCTTTGTAAAGTGCTTTGTGGTATACTGATGAAAAGCATTATATAAGATCTAGAAATCATTATTAATCATCATTAGCAGGACTAGGACAAAATCCTGGATGTGAAAATAACACCCATTTTATTTTTGGGTCTTTCAACAATTTCTGTTGCATTCTGCCATATTCTGCAAATTCTTAAGTTTTAATGTTAGCTAAATTTCATGTTTGTTTTTCCATTGAAAAGATACTGTGTGCAGCCATTACTATGTGACACATCCTTGCAGTAAACTATCTCCAAACAGAAGCAGCAGGATATAAACTCTTTGACAGACTTCTGCACAATTCAGTGAACTGGGATATGAACTTCAAAGCCCAATCGGAACCATTTAAAAAGTAACATTATTGCTACTTATGTATTATTTAAACAGTGCAAAAGGAGTGCATTAAGCAGAGGCATTTTTTCTTTTAAAAATCAGGAAATTAAATGCAAAACACATACATTATTGCAAATATAAGTATTCCCAATTAAAATTTTAAGTCAGAAAATGCAAAAGTTAAGATTACTACATGATTGTTAATGGAACATGTTGCACATCCTGTATATGGTAAGATAGTCATTTAGCAATATCAATAGAATAACATACAACTATGTGTTTACCTCAGATGCTAAAGTGATAGACACCAAAGAAAAACCTAAGGTAGATAGATTTAACAAGATACACAAGAATAGTATATACTTCAGCATGTGCAACATGCCTAATGCTAAAAGAAAAATTACTTTTCAATTTCCTAGCTTTTTTTGTTTTGTTCTTGTTTTAACCTTGATGTTGCACTATCAGTTATGGAAATATTGCTCAAAACTGTGAATTTAACTCAGGGAGGCACAGAGGAGAGCATGTATGTCCTGTTCTAGGGGTGGGTGAGCGGATCAATTGCCCTGGGCACCAATTTTCCAGGGGGCTGTGTCAACACTTGGCTTTTCTAGTTTTTGGGGGGGACAGGGGGTTTGGCTTTGTTTTTGTTTTTTTGATGCTCCACTGCTTAGGCAGAGAGGATGCTGAAAACATTTTCCACCCTGGCCAGCAAAACAACTGGGGCTGCTCCCTGGGAGCATGCAGTCTACATGGAATAGTGCTCACTTCTCCCCATCCTCACATAAACCCTTTTATATTTCACAGGTGCTTTGTGGAATGTGGGTTCCACACATCTAGAGAGGGGGCAGTAGAGGTCCATTCTTTTCAGTATTTCCCCCCTAAAACAAAACAAACAAAAAATACATGTGTCCCATCTTTGATGTGGAACCCCTACTAAGGTGCTTTTCAGAGGCAACTGCAGCAAGCGAATCCCTGTCAGCACAGTCCCCCTGGCATGGAGCTATGTGGGAGTGAGGGTGAAAAGAGGCAATGAAGAGGCACAAGGCCTCCACACAAAGATGGCTCCTCTCTCCATCACTTTTCTTCCCCCCCCCCCCCCCGAAATTTTTTTTGCAGTGATCCATAGATGTTTGAGGCTGAACTTGGATGGACTTGATACAGGAATTACTGGGTTAAATTAAAAGTTACTTTGACATCTGTTTGCTTTAGGAACAGGAAAGATAATGGGGATATCTGCTCTATTAGACTTTAAGTCATCTTAATAATTATCTGCTCTATTAGATTTAATAAAAAGATGACTTAAAATCTAATAGAGCAGATAATTTTTTTATTATCAATTTCTCATTTCAAGAGTTCTTATCAACTACTGCACAAGGGTGCACAGTTCTTTGCATTACCTCCGTGAAAGAGCTGGTGGAAGTTGATTAACTTAACTACAATTACAAATAGGTATAATTCATGTGACAGTGTCCAATAATGCCACTATTTCCCTCAATGCTCATGCATGTAACATATAGGTAAGGTAACAAACACTTAGATCTGAAGATCGGTGGGAGCACGCCTGCTGCTGGCATTACTTGCCAATGACATTCGCCGAGAGGGAGAAAAAGCCTGAGGACTTTCACAATTTCTGCTCTGTTTGGATTCTGAGCTCAGCTCACTTAGAGAATCAGGAGTGTCTGGTCTGCCAATTTGTCTTAGGTCAGTCTTGGAAAGGCCTTGGGCTCTGCTTCCACTGAAGTTGTCTTGTCCTCGGTTGCTGCTCATGGAAGGAGAATCTGTTGGAGACCCTTCACTCTCAACTACTGTAGAACAGTTCCATGGGGAACTGACGCCACGAAGCTTTCGAGCACAGTTAATTGAAATAGGGGAAGTCATATCAGGTTGCAATGAACTTCCAGGTGGCAGTTCAGCCAGGCTTCCCAAGCACAGACCTGAAGCAGCAACTAGATTAGAATGCATGCCACTGAGGCAATGTTTCTTTTCATCTTGTTGCTGACTACCATTAATTTCTGTCCCACATACCTTGCTTAAGCCTTCATTATTATTTGAGCTGGTATTTCGAGGATGACGGTCCAAAGTATTAGAAGTTTGCATCTCATCTGGTAATTTACTTTCCCTTTCATCATGAATGTGATTGTTGCTATTTTCAGTATGGTTGTTTTTAACAGATTGGAATGCAGAAGATGAATTTAGAACATCATGGCCTGCCGTGTAAGTTTGTTTTTCTATTAACATGGTATAACTACTAGGGGCAAAAGGGAGAGTTTTTTGTGGAGTTGCGGATGTTCCCATACAAGGGTGGGGTATTACAGAGTTTTTCTTGGATTTACTTACATAGAAATCATCAAAGTCATCCCTGTTTTTATCAGGCCCACAAAGTCCCTTTTTAATTTTTTTGACCCCTAGATGGACAATTTCTAAGATGTTTAAAAACAATGATACAATTGCTATTGATTGCATAAATAATAGGAACACTGTCTTTTCTGTTGGTCTTGATATAAAACAGTCAACTATGTTTGGACATGGCTGTCTCTGACATTTATAAAGAGGATTGAGCTGAAAACCATAAAGAAGATATTGGCCAATCATAAATGCAACTTCAACTGCAGATCTAGTAAAAATATGTATCACATAAGTGCAGAGCAAGGAGCCTCTCAGGGGTGCTTTGTTGAGCTTTCTTTGCTCCAGTTGCCGGAGTTCTCGCTCCAGTCTTTTCCGATCTTCAGTCATTTCTAGTTCAACTCCTTCAAGTTCCATTCTTACTTGTGCCTTCTTCTTTTGTCTCTCTTTTTCTAAGGCTCTTAGTCTGTATAAAGCATGGCCCATATAGACCAAGGAAGGTGAAGATACAAATATAACTTGCAAGACCCAATATCTTATGAGAGAGATAGGAAAGGCCTGGTCGTAGCAAACATTTCTGCAGCCAGGTTGCTCTGTATTGCATATGAATTCTGACTGCTCATCATTCCAGACATCTTCAGCTGCCACACCTAGGACAAGCATTCGAAATATGAATAGGATAGTTAACCAGACCTTTCCAATAATAGTGGAATGAATGTGGACCTCCTCCAAGATGCCTCCAAGAAAATTCCAGTCTCCCATGGTTACTCTGCCATCTTAGCACTAAAAGCCATGAAAGATAAACATAAGATATTGTCACAGTTGCAGCCCTTCTATACTATATTACACAAAAGCTGACACTGATTCTCTCACATTCAAAACATAGTAACCAAGCTCATAAAGAGCATCACTCTTTCATTAATAGCTGAGATTTTAATATCTCAGGTACAACATTAATACAGTGATGTTTTCTAGCTTTTTTTCTTCAAATTAAAAATAAAAATTACCTTAGTAGGGACCAAATCTTACGTGGTACTAAGCATCCTCAATTTCCATTGAAGTCAATGGAAGTTTAGGTGCTTGGCCCTTTGCAGAATTGGGTCCTTACTGAGGTTATTAAAGTCCAGTAAATATGCCTTTAATAATTAGTTGATATCTAAAGTAAGTATAGAAAAAAATTTCAAATCTACATAAATTGTATACTGGGGAATGTTACTTCTGAACTTTCTTGGATATTGCTTATGCCTACCAAGGCACATAACAGAGAAATCAGAAGAGCTATGAAGAGGGTTGAAAGCCACAAAATTAGGAGGCTTTTAGCTGGTATAAATAAAGGTCAAACATAGTATACTGTATTTAAAGGAAACCTGCAGTGATTAGTTATAGTTCTCTTGATAGTTAATAAAACATTATTATTTAGTGATTACGTTTAATAGATTTTTCAGAACAGTTTTTAGAAATATCTGTTACTATCCCATTAGGCTGATAGCTGAGAATGACCTCTCAGATGGATTTTTTTTTTTTTTAATTATGCTTCTCAGCAGTAGCTTCACCCTGAAGAAGCCTGAAATAGAATGGATGGCTTTCTTCTCTTCACATACCAGAGCTATTATTTTCTAAAAGTCATTTGACCTGAAGAAGAGCTCTGGGTGTCTCAAAAGCTTGTCTCTCTCACCAGAAGAAGTTGGTCCAATAAAAGATATTACCTCTCTCATTTGAACCATTGCCATTTATGGTGAAAGGCACATCACTCATGTAAAGCCTAAACAAATAGGATTTACAAAGGATTTGCACAAGCGACCTACACAGAGATTTGGTGGGGCCCGGTGGTCTTACCCATGCCCTTCCTTCATCTCACTAGGAACCATCTCCCACATGCTCTGTGGAGACAGCCACTGTGGCACACTGCTCCATTGCATTCAAAGGAATGTGAAACCCTTTTATGGCCTCTTTATAGTCTGTCATCCTACACCATAGTTGTGCCAGAGCAGTATCACTGTAGCTTGGATTGTGCACTCTTGTGAAGGTTACCAGACTTTCCTTCTGTATGAGTAAATAGGTAAAGACATTTTCAGGTCCTGGTTTTCAGAATTGTTGAGCACCAACAACTGCAGTTGAAGTCAACGGGAGTTACAGTTTTTCAAGTACATCAGAAAATCAGGCCCCCACTGACTCTCTCACACAGTGAAGGTTTATCATGCTCACTATCTATAATACTTCTTTGAGGCCACAAAACAATTCAGTAGCTTGAGTTCTAAAATATGTTAAAATTAAAAAAAAAAAAAATCAGACTTTTTGAACACACAGTTGTGAGCTCACAATTCTGACTAGTGTGTTCTAGATGATTATACTAATAATTATACCATAAATTCAGATAGATGTCCTTTGCTCAGTTACATTAGTATCTGATATAAATATTACATATAATCAGTGAATAAGTGGCACATAATGAGAACTGTGGTCATGATATATTAAAATAAATATTTTAAGGAAAAATACACTGAAAAACTGCCAGCATTTGCCTAAATGTTTATAGTAAAATAAAGTTTAAAGCTGGTAATATTTCCATTAAATCACAAGACTTGCACTTACTACAGAGAGGTGTTTTTGCTGCTTTCTGTTTTACAGAGAAATATCCTGAAAATACCTGATAGGATTATTTATAATTTTTAACATATGTATTGAATATTATGCAATATGTTGACAAAGATAAGCTGTTTTACTATGTTTTTGTAGCAATAAAAGATAAGCAATTATGCTGACAGCATTAATTTAAAATGTTGCAAGTATAATTTAATAGGCTCCTGTTATACTAAAAACACTTGTAATAACATTGATGCAGGAGACATTTTATACAGTAAGAGAGCCTGCTATCGGTAGACAATATAATTTCAATTGGTTATTTAACTGGATGAAAGAAATACCAATAATTAAAACATACCTTTCTTGACTAAAATGTGCCAAGTAAGAACACTATGGTATCCAATAAAAAGTCACATCCTCTGTCATCTTTCAACTGTCTCAGAGATTTTACAAAATATCAAAAGAGAGCTTCTTCCACTGCTGGAGGATTTAATGGAGTTCAAGCCTTGTGCATTGAACTTATAGTCAGGGAAAAAATCAATTTGTTGTTCAGTCTGCTGTGGCTTCTAGCAAAATTTAACTAGGACCAAAATTAACCTGATGCAATGAAACAATCACTCCCAATAGCCAGAAATGCAAAACGCCAGGAGTCTAAGCTCCTTCCCTCTTCTCCCCCTCCCCCCCCTTTTTTTTTTGGTAATTCAGCAGGACAATCTCAGTCCTCGAGAGAGAAAAAAATAAACTATTTCTTTTACAGTTCTTTTTAAATCATATTGCATTTATACTGCATGTGTTGATCCTTTGTCGCCAACAAGTTATTTCCAGTTTAAATGATCCAACATTGCTAATTTAATACAACTATATATTTTACTCATAGAGATGCAAATACTGAGGGGTCTGGATACAAACAAATTCAAATTCATTAGACCTGGTGGGAATTTGTTCAAGTAAGGACTGCTGGACAACCAAGGGAGCAGAAGGAGACTCCACCGATTGGAAGGCATGAGATGCACTGTCATAGGGATGGGGGTTCCTTGACCACCGCTCCCAAGAGAAGGAGGCGGGTGGTGGTGGTTGGGGACTCACTCCTCAGGGGGACTGAGTCATCTATCTGCCGCCCCGACTGAGAAAACCAAGAGGTCTGCTGCTTGCCAGCAGCTAGGATTCACGATGTGATGGAGAGACTGCCGAGACTCATCAAGCCCTCAGATCACTACCCCTTCCTCCTTCTCCATGTGGGCACCAATGATACTGCCAAGAATGACCTTGAGTGGATCACTGCAGACTACGTAGCTCTGGGAAGAAGGATAAAGGAGTTTGAGGCGCAAGTGGTGTTCTTGTCCATCCTCCCTGTGCAGGGAAAAGGCCTGGGTAGAGACTGTCGAATCGTGGAAGTCAACGAATGACTACGCAGGTGGTGTCGGAGAGAAGGCTTTGGATTCTTCGACCATGGGATGGTGTTCCAAGAAGGAGGAGTGCTAGGCAGAGACGGGCTCCACCTAATGAAGAGAGGGAAGAGCATCTTCGCAAGCAGGCTGGGTAACCTAGTGAGGAGGGCTTTAAACTAGGTTCACCGGGGGAAGGAGACCAAAGCCCTGAGGTAAGTGGGGAAATGGGATACCGGGAGGAAGCACGAGCAGGAGAGTGCAAGAGAGGAGGACTCCTGCCTCATACTGAGAAAGCAGGACAATCAGCGAGTTATCTTAAGTGCCTATACACAAATGCAAGAAGCCTGGGAAACAAGCAGGGAGAACTGGAAGTCCTGGCACAGTCAAGGAACTATGATGTGATTGGAATAACAGAGACTTGGTGGGATAACTCACATAACTGGAGTACTGTCATGGATGGATATAAACTGTTCAGGAAGGACAGGCAGGGCAGAAAAGGTGGGGGAGTTGCATTGTATGTAAGAGAGGAGTATTACTGCTCAGAGCTCCGGTATGAAACTGCAGAAAAACCTGAGAGTCTCTGGATAAAGTTGAGAAGTGTGAGCAACAAGGGTGATGTCGTGGGAGTCAACTATAGACCACCAGACCAGAGGGATGAGGTGGACAAGGCTTTCTTCCGGCAACTAGCAGAAGTTACTAGATCGCAGGCCCTCGTTCTCATGGGAGACTGTAATCACCCTGATATCTGCTGGGAGAGCAAGACAGCGGTGCACAGACAATCCAGGAAGTTTTTGGAAAGTGTAGGGGACAATTTCCTGGTGCAAGTGCTGGAGGAACCAACTAGGGGCAGAGCTCTTCTAGACCTGCTGCTCACAAACCGGGAAGAATTAGTAGGGGAAGCAAAAGTGGATGGGAACCTGGGAGGCAGTGACCATGAGATGGTCGAGTTCAGGATCCTGACACGAGGAAGAAAGGAGAGCAGCAGAGTACAGACCCTGGACTTCAGAAAAGCAGACTTTGACTCCCTCAGGGAACTGATGGGCAGGATCCCCTGTGAGAATAACATGAGGGGGAAAGGAGTCCAAGAGAGCTGGCTGTATTTTAAAGAATCCTTATTGAGGTTGCAGGAAAAAAACATCCTGATGTGTAGAAAGAATAGTAAATATGGCAGGCAATCAGCTTGGCTTAACAGTGAAATCCTTGCTGATCTTAAATGCAAAAAAGAAGCTTACAAGAAGTGGAAGATTGGACAAATGACCAGGGAGGAGTATAAAAATATTGCTCAGGCATGCAGGAGTGAAATCAGGAAGGCCAAATCACACTTGGAGTTGCAGCTAGCAAGAGATGTTAAGAGTAACAAGAAGGGTTTCTTCAGGTATGTTAGCAACAAGAAGAAAGTCAAGGAAAGTGTGGGCCCCTTACTGAATGGGGGAGGCAACCTAGTTACAGAGGATGTGGAAAAAGCTAATGTACTCAATGCTTTTTTTGCCTCTGTCTTCACGAACAAGGTCAGCTCCCAGACTGCTGCACTGGGTAGCACAGTATGGGGAGGAGGTGACCAGCCCTCTGTGGAGAAAGAAGTGGTTTGGGACTATTTAGAAAAACTGGACGAGCACAAGTCCATGGGGCCTGATGCACTGCATCCGAGGGTGCTAAAGGAGTTGACGGATGTAATTGCAGAGCCATTGGCCATTATCTTTGAAAACTCATGGCGATCGGGGGAGGTCCTGGATGACTGGAAAAAGGCTAATGTAGTGCCCATCTTTAAAAAAGGGAAGAAGGAGGATCCGGGGAACTACAGGCCAGTCAGCCTCACCTCAGTCCCTGGAAAAATCATGGAGCAGGTCCTCAAGGAATCAATTCTGAAGCACTTAGAGGAGAGGAAAGTGATCAGGAACAGTCAGCATGAATTCACCAAGGGCAAGTCATGCCTGACTAACCTAATTGCCTTCTATGAGGAGATAACTGGGTCTGTGGATGAGGGGAAAGCAGTGGATGTGTTATTCCTTGACTTCAGCAAAGCTTTTGATACCATCTCCCACAGTATTCTTGCCAGCAAGTTAAAGAAGTATGGGCTGGATGAATGGACTATAAGGTGGATAGAAAGCTGGCTAGATCGTCGGGCTCAATGGGTAGTGATCAATGGCTCCATGTCTAGTTGGCAGCCGGTTTCAAGTGGAGTGCCCCAAGGGTCGGTCCTGGGGCCGGTTTTGTTCAATATCTTCATTAATGATCTGGAGGATGGCGTGGACTGCACTCTCAGCAAGTTTGCAGATGACACTAAACTGGGAGGAGTGGTAGATACGCTGGAGGGTAGGGATCGGATACAGAGGGACCTAGACAAATTAGAGGATTGGGCCACAAGAGGTTCAACAAGGACAAGTGCAGAGTCCTGCACTTAGGACGGAAGAATCCCATTCACTGCTACAGACTAGGGACCGAATAGCTAGGAAGCAGTTCTGCAGAAAAGGACCTAGGGGTTACAGTGAGCGAGAAGCTGGATATGAGTCAACAGTGTGCCCTTGATGCCAAGAAGGCTAACAGCATTTTGGGCTGTATAAGTAGGGGCATTGCCAGCAGATCGAGGGACGTGATCATTCCCCTCTATTTGACATTGGTGAGGCCTCATCTGGAGTACTGTGTACAGTTTTGGGCCTGACACTACAAGAAGGATGTGGATAAACTGGAAAGAGTCCAGCGGAGGGCAACAAAAATGATTAGGGGTCTGGAGCACATGACTTATGAGGAGAGGCTGAGGGAACTGGGATTGTTTAGTCTGCAGAAGAGAAGAACGAGGGGGGATTTGATAGCTGCTTTCAACTACCTGAAAGGGGGTTCCAAAGAGATGGATCTAGACTGTTCTCAGTGGTACCAGATGACAGAACAAGGAGCAATGGTCTCAAGTTGCAGTGGGGGAGGTTTAGGTTGGATATTAGGAAAAACTTTTTCACTAGGAGGGTGGTGAAGCACTGGAATGGGTTACTTGGGGGGTGTGGAATCGCCTTCCTTAGAGGTTTTTAAGGTCAGGCTTGACAAAGCCCTGGCTGGGATGATTTAGTTGGGAATTGGTCCTGCTTTGAGCAGGGGGTTGGACTAGATGACCTCCTGAGGTCCCTTCCAACCCTGATATTCTATGATTCTATTTTTCTAATGCCCGGGCTATGGAAAGACCAACAGGAGGGGCTTATTAGTGGGGGAAGAGTATTTTACCAGGTTCCCCTTTTGGAGTTTTCCTCCAAAGTCTCCCATCAGAGGGGTACAGTTTGACCTCTGTGGAAGAAGCAGTGGATCCAAGTTCCACCTGTGAGTCTCAGAGGATCCCTTGGAGGCCATCAGTGGTTGGTGCAACATAAAAAAATGTAGGCAGAGACAGAAGGCACAGGATCACTGGTGCAGAAGCTCTGTGCCTCCACATCCCTGGGCAACCTGCTGGTTTTCTTGGCAGTGCAGCTCCATTAATTCTGGGGACAGTGGTGGCTGATCTTCCCACACAGAAGACTTGCATGCAGCATGGATTTCCGTGTGTACAAATATAACGAAATGATCAGTCTCTGAGTAAGGTGCTCAGGGCCTGGCCTATAGGCTTTTAACACCTTTGTTCAAAATTCTGTCATTTTAATAACCAAATTTAAAGATTATCTTCAATCTCAGAGGAGTAAGGAAGAGCAATATTATTATTATATATAGTGCCAGACACCAAAGTTGATTATTTTTTAGGAAACTTGCTTGTTTTCACGGGTGCTGGAAATTCTGATGGATCTCTGTGGCTACACAGGCACAACCGTGGCATGGAAAGGGTATGACTGGTTCTCTTAACTAAGAGGACTATCTGAGATTCAGTTTAAAAAAAAAAAAAAAAAACACATTCTAGAAAATTAAGTTGTCATTCAGTGGCAGATGTTTCATTCCTTATAACTGGTGAGCAATATCATCTTTCAGGTTTTATATATATGCATACATATTTGTATAAATACAATTTTTATAAGGCAATTCAGCCTTATTTACTTGGTGGGAGTAGTATTCTGGACCTAATGGTGTGAGTATTTACATTTATTTTCCTGGGGCCTTGTGACAGGACTGCCTCTGCAGCATCCCCTTGTGGTCCATAAGGGCACAATACCCAATTGTTGGTCTACGTCACTGTCTCTGTGAGGTCTAAGGCAGTGGTGCTCTGGCCCTCTGCCCAGGCACATTTCAGTCCTACCCCTTTCAGAATGTTACGGTCCAAGTGAAATCAGTAAACAAACCAAAAGCCACAACTCAAAACAAGGTAATCTGACATACTTTCGATGGGATTCTGCCTCAAAAGTCTGTGCTTCCACCGATCCCCTTGGGTCTCATCATCCCTACTGACAGGGACTTACCTGTTCAGCCAGCTAACTCAATCTCTGGGCTGCAACCAGGCTTCTCTCCCATCAAGAGAAGCAGAGCTCTGCTTTCTTTCCTGGTCAGCCCTGAGCTAGGCTGAGGCTGGTCTACACTAGAGTTAAGTCAACGCAACCTAATTATGTCAGTGTGTATGCTAGAATGCTGCTTCTGCCGAAGTAAGCCCCCCCCCTGCACTGACATAATAACTCCACTTCCCTGAGAGGTGTAGCATATATGCTGACGTAGTTAGGGTGACACAGTGACTGTGTAGACACTGCGTTACTTACATCACCTGATGGCTGTTATCCCCGAGTGGTGCTGATAGCTGGAGCCCTCCCACCACACCCCAGGATGACAGCCTAAGCTGTCAGCTGGGCGCAGGATCACAGCTGGGCTCCGCCCCAGTGCTGATAGCCCAGAGCTGCTGGGCTCCAGCTGTCGGTGTCCCACAATGCTCCACTTCAATTGGTGGAAGGACTCCTGGTGAGGATGTGCACCACTGACAGAAGGAGCAGGTGTGGCCACAAACGACTGCTTTAATTACTGTGGTGGCAGTATGTCGACCTACCGTAAGTGGACTTAATTTTATAGTGTAGGCAAGCCCTCAGTCTCGTCCTTTTAACTCCCCTCTCCATGCCTAACATGTGCTACAGGTGTAGCAGGATAGGGCCAACTGAGACCACAGGCTCTCCTTAACCATCTCATGGTCAATGTGGGGTCTCTCTGCCCCATCACAGAACAGTTCATCAAAACACATTTACTTGGGCATCTCTCTCTTTGGATTTATTCATTCCCTGATATTCATCACTGTATAAATATAAAGCTATGGCCATTAAAGCACTACATTTAGGCTGAATTTCAATCTATTCACATATACAGGTGGCAAACACTCAGCTTGACTGTACAAAAGCTAAATGTGCAAATACTCCCATACACTAAGTTCTGTATAATTTAAACAATGCAGCATCAGTCAGAACCCTACAATCACCTTCTCAACCCTCCTTAAAAAAACAAGATAACAGACCAACACCCTCCTCCTCTGCCCCCTCCCACAATGTGTTACCTTATCATTTCCAGCTCTGTTCTTCTCATCCTTTCACCTTAATTAATATTTAATTTAATTTAATTAATGGAGATATCCCATCTCCTAGAACTGGAAGGGACCTTGAAAGGTCATCGAGTCCAGCCCCCTGCCTTCACTAGCAGGACCAAGTACTGATTTTGCCCCAGATCCCCAAGTGGCCCCCTCAAGGATTGAACTCACAACCCTGGGTTTACTTGTCAGCGTACTATTTACCTCTTTAGAAGCAAATTGGTCTTTTCACTGTCTCTATTTATTTCCCTTTGCCTCTCTGGCCAGATCAGTATTTTTATTTTTAAACGTTCAAGTCATTATCATTCCACCTTGGTCTTCAGGTGCAGCAACAATGAAACTCATGCAACTAAGAGTTGGATTTGGTCTGTAAACAGGAAAGAGGAGAAAAGAGCTCCCCTTTCCTCAATCCTGCAGTTTACCCCTGTGTTAACACCATGTACCTGGAGTTCCAGTGCACTAAACATAACATATTTAAATACATTGTTCAACTGTAAACGTTATATATAAATTACATAAACACAAGAAGACTGCGTCACTCCAGTACATTAGGAGCAATTACCTTTCTTCAGGACCATCTATATCTATATACAGGCCCTCCAGCTCCATAACTGCTCACATGGGAAAGCCTTTTTTTTTTTTTTTTTTTTTTTAAGAATCCTCAGTTTCATACTCTTTGCCCCACATCAGCTTGCCTCCTGCTGCAGAGAAGTCCTGACAATCAGGTAAACCCTTTTTGTCTTAGGCCAGGTCTACACTACCGCGGTAGATCGACAGCTGGCAATCGAACTTCCGGGTTCGATTTATCGCGTCTGGTCTGGACGCGATATATCGATCCCGGAAGCACTCGCCGTCGACTGCGGTACTCCAGCTCGGCGAGAGGAGTACCGCGGAGTCTACGGGGAGCCTGCCTGCCACGTGTGGACCGCGTCTGAACCGCGGTAAGTTCGAACTAAGGTATGTCGACTTCAGCTACGTTATTCACGTAGCTGAAGTTGCGTACCTTAGTTCGAATTTGGGGGTTAGTATAGACCAGGCCTTAGGCTACGTCTTCACTACCCGCCTGAATCGGCGGGTAGAAATCGATCTCTCGGGGATCGAATTATCGTGTCTCGTCGGGACGCGAGAATCGATCCCCGAATCGACACTTGTACTCCACCAGCGCAGGTAGGAGTAAGCGCCGTCGACAGGGGAGCTGCGGAGGTCGATTTGCCGCTGTCCTCACAGCGGTGTAAGTCGGCTCGGATACGTCGAATTCAGCTACGCTATTCGCGTAACTGAATTTGCGTATCTTAAATCGACCCCCGCCCCCCATAGTGAGGACATAGCCTTAGTGAAGATCATAAATCCTCATGAGATATGCTAAAAAAAAAAAACAGAGGTATTAAGAGGCAAAACAACTTATGCAAGGTCACAAAGAGTCTAGCAGAACTGGGAATAGAACCCAGATTGTCTCATTCCCAGTCTAGTGCCTTAAGCACAAGATTATATTGCCACTCTGCAGAGGCTGGTAGAGCGGGAGAGCTGGCAGCTGCTGGAGCAGAGAGTGCATCCTCTGTGTAGGCAGCCCGCCTTCAAGTTAACAAAGAAAGACTACTTTTTAACAAATACTTCTCTCATAAGAGCCTCATGAGGACAGAAGGATTTCAGAGCCCATCTCATGAGTAAATCACAACAATTTGAAGTAACCTCGCTGGCAGAGTTAGAACTGTTGGGGCATAGCCTTTAAACTGAGGCCATTATAATGTCCTGAAGGGGTATGTGTGTGAGTCTCTCTCTCTTTGAAATATTGTTTTCAAAGCACTTAAATATGTTGAGCCAATTAGACAACTGTATTTCCATTTCCAATTCTAATTCAATTTCCAACTCTATTTTGGAAAAGATGGTATCTTCGGGCTCTTGCCTTCAGAAACATTCATATTTAGCAGATTGATGCAAAAATGTAGTAGGAAAAAAATTTTTTTTTTACCCCTTAAAATCTATGGAACAAGAAAAAATAAAATTTGTCAGTTTTGTGTACAATGCTTTTTCCTGCAGCTGGCCAGGTCAGAACACTAAGCAAGCCTGGAAACATGTAACTGGACTATTAGAACAATATAGTTGAGACCTGTAATATGGTATCTAGCAATACAATTCTACTTGGTTTTAAGCCCATCAGTTCATTGTAAAATCATAGAATAAATTTCTGATACAACTGGTGCCATGAACGGGATAAGTAAACTTCCTGTGCTGAAACCCATGAACAACTAATCAATAGCCTGTCATTCTGGCACAGAGTATCAATCAATCGGTCATGTCCGATTTCATAGTTAAATGAAACCTTGTCCCAATGTAATCAGTCATTCCTACAAGCACCAGAAAGTCCCTGTGACACTTTTCTGGGTTAACCAAGATATGCAGGGTGAGCCACTACCCCCTGCTTATAATGTGAAGGAGTCTCATCTGTGCCCACCAAGGGAAATTCTCTCAAAGCTACCAGCTGCGGGCAACACAAACACTGCCTCCATTCCAGGCCAGCATAAACCCTGCTCTTTCCCTAGGCACACTAGCAATTTACACACCCCATGTGGTTACACTCATGTGCCCTGTCCCTTACATTGCAGACACCTGCAATATACACCAATCCACTCCATCATGGAAGCAGTGAACCTGACTTTACCGGCTTCACCTTAGTTCAATGCTCTCTCCTTAGGACAAGACACTTAGACATGTCTGTAGTAAAACCAAATTTAAATGTATTTAATAATGCTTGAGTTAAAGATTCAAATAGATGCAAGTAAAACGATTTGGAAATATAAGGTTACAGGTAAAAGAAAAAATCTAGAACCTATACTTACTAACATATTACTTCCCTAATAAAGTATTTCTCACCTAATGGTCAGTCCATACAGCACTTGTCCAGTCCAGAAAGCTGAAATCCACTTTTCATGCGACACTCATGCTGGCAGAGTATCTTGTCTGTAATGGATACAATTTTGTGTCCTTTTTCATTCTCTTATATAGTGCCAGACTTTTCTCTCTCTTCATAATCAGAGCATTTAATTAACTTCAGCTCAATCCTCATGGCCCCACATTCAGTCTTTTTACACGGGGGGAGGGGGGGAAGAGAAAGAGGGAAGCTGGGTTCTTTTATCTTTGCCAAAGCTCAAGCTTGCATCTGCTCTGAATTGTACACACAGGCCTGGGCTGGGTCAACAGATGTCAACTGTTCTCAGTGTTGAGTCAGCCCCACCCCAATGTGATTACAGTTCAAGGTAAACATATTGTTCTGTTAGGACTCTATAGTACAAACTAATCACCAAGCTAAAATACATTACAGCTTTGTTCTATACAGCACCATTCATACAAACGGTATGCCAAATGCTTATGGAGATAACCAATAAAAGATAGTTGACAACATGTGATGTAATTAGAACAGCAAGACATACTTAAATTGGTGACTAAGTTTTAATTGTAAACTCTTTGGGATAGGAACGGTTATGTACTATGTTTGTAAAGTGCCTAGCACAAAGGGGCCCTCACCTATTTGACCTGAGGATGCTACTGTTATATAAATATTAAATAATAATGCCACTAATAAGGAAAAGTAAGTTGAAAGGTGCAGTCAAGGGTGAAGGGAGATTTTAGGATAGAATGGGCCCTAGTAGCATTTAGAGCTGTCAATTAATTGCAGTTGAAGGGAGATTTTAGGATAGAATGGGCCCTAGTAGCATTTAGAGCTGTCAATTAATTGCAGTTTATAATAAATGTAACTTGGCATTCTATTATTGTTTAACAATGCAATTAAAACTACATTTAATCACAACTTTTTTTTTAATCTCATGGTTAATTGAGATTTTTTTTGCAATCGTTTGCCAGCCTTACTAGCATACAATTTAATAGGAAACTGTTTGTTTGTGGAATTTCTCCTGAATTCTTCAGTAAAGAGTGCTTGGTTTAACTATTTACAATTACTATAGTTCATATTCTGTAGCAAGTTTGCCCCCTCCCCAACACACCTGGCCTGAAGAAACAGTGCCAAACAGCAGCTAGTCTCAACAGGGTGAGGTGGCTCATTTCAGTAGCACAAACCTCATAACTGAAGGATTCCAGAAGGAGAAGCTGGTCAGAGTGTACTTCATACTGGAGTCTCAGACTATCCCCGTCTTTTGTGGACAAAAGCTTTCCCTCCACCCCAGCATAATGGCCCACTGTAGACTCCTCAAAACACTAGAAAAATAACTTCCCCTCATGTGATATCCACTTAGGAACAAATAATGGAAGTGTAACGTAGAACCAGTATGGCGATGTCCAGGTCCAAACAGGGAAATGAGAGTGGGGCTGACCATGAAGGATGTCATGGGGATGCTAACTAGACTTGCCTGAGCAAGAAGTGGTTTTACTATGTAACCCTCACTGAGTAAAAAATAAATTTTGTTCATCACAAAGGCAGAGGCTCACTCTTTCCAAACACAAAGAGTAAGAACTTGGAGCCATGTTATGACTCAATGGGAAACAGCAGTTGATAGAAACATAGTCAAAACATATGCAGGAAAAAGAGTCTGGACTTATGGCAAAATTGCAGTCAACCCTCACACAGATGACCAACATCTAACAAATGGTCTACACAATTCTCTGTTAAACTATTTGAATTTTATTCAGGTGAGGGGCACAGAGCACCCCTTTTGGGATGCATCCAAGATGCATTTATCTCATTTTTTTTTACCTTCTTTCTGCCACATGTTCAGTTGTTGAAGCTATAAGTGAGGGGAAAAGGAGATAGCCAGATCTGCAGCTTCATGATGCATCAACTGGTATCTAATTTTAAACTCTAGTGGCCTAGAGATGAAAAACTATGTATTCACTTTGCAAGCCCAAGTCACCTTAACTAGTTTTTACCTTTTTGATATAAAAAGGTATCAGACTGTATCAGATACAATTTAACATTAAAAACTATAAACCACATTGTCCTCATGGAAAAATACTCCTAAAACCAAGAGCTTTTAATTCTTAATCATCAATAGTATGTGCTTTAGAGACAATATTGATTTTTATTTTCTACTGTATTTTGTCTGACCTACAATGACCATCTAAATGAATAGAAGCACAAATAACCCCAGAGGATGCATGAGTTTTCTTATGGCTAGGCACATTCCTGTCACTTTCTTTGTTGTTCTGATAAATTTGTAATTAACATTTAAAAAGTATAACTATTGATATGTATGGATATGCATAGAGAGCAAGTATGTATAAAACTAGAGGTACCACATTCCTCCCCTCCCCCACAATTGTATTTAGATCAGTTCACAAAGCCTGAGGTAACTGCTGATTGGTAGTGAACATTTCTGTGTTTCTGCTTACATAAGAACTGTTTGCAAAAATTGGGTTTGTCCTTCAGATCATCCAAAAGGTCTATAATTCTTCCACAAATCAGAGTTGTTTACTAGTTAGCATAGATTTGGCTACTCTTCATATCTCCTCTTTCTGTGAAAAAGAGCCACAATAAAGAAAGCAGGAAGCACTTGTATACTTTGTACTCATTAAATGCATAAATTCTCAAAGAAAATTACAGAATAGACAGTCTGCAAGTTATTTAGAAATTTGGTCCAGTAAGTGGACAAAGTCAAGTCACCAAAATGTAAAGAGTCACATCTTTACCAATAGAAAATAATTAAAGCATGGAGGTCTCAGCATCATATGGGTAAGTCACTATCCTTAAACAAGGAGAAAGTGGCAAATGAAACAGTATCAATTGGTGTTGGGGAGGAACAGGTGGGCTCCACAATCTACAATTAATTTTTTCCCTCCAGGAGAAAGAAGGAAGTCAACAAGTTGGGGGCACTTTCAGAGTGGCTGTTGTAGAGGTAGGTAGCTGGGAACCCGGACAATCAGCCTACATCAGCTGCAGCTGTGTTAACTATACTCATCCTCAATAGTTTAGGGAAATTCTCTAATATATGAAGAGAGAAATTCAGAGCAAAGGGAAATCCTAAATCAGATGAGTCCAGATTAAGATCAAAATCAAATTACAATGAAAACCATTATCTGTTTAAGCATGTTTTAATTGGTAATGGCAGAAGCACAAAACTGCTTTTCCTCAGACAGATGTAGCGTCATGGTTTTGCAAGACTGCATGGAATGCACCGTGTAATCCACTTTTTGCCCAATCATTGTTCTAGACTCCAGACTTCCATTAAAAGTGTATGTAACCCTCAGGTTGTAAAAATAACTTTGAAATATGAATCAAATGTAATTTGAAGTGTTGTCTTCCTCATTCTGCAAACAAACCAATAGCTCTGACAAGTGTCCCCTTTATCTCACTAGGATATCAAGTCTGGATCATAATGGCAATTAAGATGTCAACAACTCTTTCAGTGCTGATAACTTTAGCAGAAACATCTAGAGAATGTTCCTGTTCCACAACCACAAACTAGCTTCCATGCCTCCTCAGATGTGAAAACCAAGCTGCCAAAACATCCAACTTCTAGCAATGTGCTGCATTATCAATATATAACTGTGCAGCACGCTGAAGACTGCACAATGTAAAATAAAGTTTAATATAAAGATGACTACAACCAGTACAGCAGCATCTTCATGTTCATATTTCTTTGGCACATAAAACCAGCAATGCTGGAACAGACCAGTGGTCCATCAAGTTTTGTACCCTGTCTCTAACAGTGGCCACTTCTGAGTACACCTCTACCCCAATATAATGCGGTCCGATATAACGCGAATTCGGATATAACACGGTAAAGCAGCGCTCCAGGGGATGGGGCTGCTTTACTTAGTTATATCCGAATTTGTGTTACCACAAGCGGTTCCTCTGCACCCGCCCGTTACTTGCTGCGGCCCTCCCCAGCTCACCTCCGTTCCGCCTCCTCCCACGAGCACGCCGCAGCTCCGCTTCTCCCCCCTCCCTCCCAGGCTTGCCGCGTCAATTAGCTGTTTGACACGGCAAGCCTGGGAGGGAGGAGAAGCGGAGCTGTGGCGCGCTCATAGGAGGAGGCGGAGCGGAGGTGAGCTGGGGCATGGGGGCCGCAGCAAGCAAGGGGGGGGCGCAGAGGAACCACTCCCCGCCCCAGCTCACCTCCGCTTCTCCTCCTACGAGCACGCCGCTCAGCTCCGCTTCTCCTCCCTCCCAGGCTTGCTGCGCCAAACAGCTGATTGACACGGCAAGCCTGGGAGGGAGGGGGGAGAAGCGGAGCTGTGGCATGCTCGTGGGAGGAGGAGGAACAGAGGTGAGCTGGGGTGGGGGGGCCCCCCGGGGAGGGTCACAGCAAGTAATGGGGGGTGCAGAGGAACCGCTCCCCACTCCAGCTCATCTCCGCCTCCTCCCCTGAGCGTGCCACCGCTGCTCCGCTTCTTCCCCCCCCCCCCCCCTCCAGGCTTACTGGGCCAAACAGCTGATTGGCGCGGCAAGCCTGCAAGGGAGGGAGAAGCGGAGCAGTGGTGGTGCGCTCAGGGAGGCAGAGCGGAGGTGAGCTGGGGCGGGGAGCGGTTCCTCTCCCTACCCTGATATAACGCGGCCTCACCTATAACACAGTGAGATTCTTTGGCTCCCGAGGACTGCGTTATATCGGGGTAGAGGTGTACTTCAGAAGAAGATGCAAGAAACCTTGAAGAAGGCAGTTTTGAAAAACTTGCCCACAATAGTATAAGTTGTCATTCCTGTAAAATCTCTTTTTTTTAAATGAATGGAGCTGCCACTGAATTTCCAGTTTGTTGAAGCAGAATGTCACAGAATCCAGAGACATTGCAGCAGATTGGACTTACGGTCTGTGTCCAAGTACCTGAGGCTTTGACTATACCTGACAAAGATCAAGAATCATCACACTTGCTACTCAGCTGTAAAAATTTGACACCATAATTTTTTCTCTAAAAGAATTCTTTATTGTGCTGATCAATATTTTTCTCCTGGTTTTGAGGTTAGAAAACTGGTATTGGAAGAAGTAATTTCTTCCAAATGAATATTACTGAATCATGTCACAAAAGCTCAAAACAAAAGCTGCAAGAATTATTCCAAAGCAACCAGGAATCCTTGATGTTTATTTAATTTAACAGTATAAAAAGCAATAGAAAATAGAAAAGGTTACATATGATTTTGAAAAGGTCATATTTTAATAACTATTTCATTTCTGGGATAGGATAACCATAAAAATGATGGTCCAATGCTTTAAAAATTAAAGTCTGTACACAACCATTATTTAAAAAAGCAACATTTATGGAGTCCTTTTGTAGTTATAAAACTGTAATTTTTCTTTTTTTCTTTTTTTTTTTAAAGTTGTCTTCCTGATGATTTAAGTGTTTCTTTTGTGGGTGGTGCAGTTTAGTTTGCTGGTGAAAGAAAGATATTGAAAAATACAGCAAACACCAGAAAGACTAAATAAGCAACAATGGAGATCCAAAATCTTGGATCTTTTATAAAGTTCTTATCAAAGCAGCTGAAAATGACATAACCTACTGACATCCCAGCTAGGCCACCAGCAATGTGAGCCACAAAG
This sequence comes from Emys orbicularis, assembly GCF_028017835.1. Classification (NCBI taxonomy): domain Eukaryota; kingdom Metazoa; phylum Chordata; order Testudines; family Emydidae; genus Emys; species Emys orbicularis. The sequence continues at coordinate 386,760 of NC_088705.1, read as the reverse complement.
GACACCTTAAGAGAAAAAGAAGTAAACTGTTAAGTTACATTTCAAGACTGAGGAATACCAGCACTTCTGTAACATTATTCATCCAAGGATTTGAAAGCACTTATAAATATTACTTTAGCTTTAACACATGCCTATGAGATAAGTATCCTTTACCTAGGGATCATTAGTATTTAAATATAGCTACTCTGATGGAAGGCAGTAGCTGTTTAATAGTGTACAGCTACATATCAAATTAAAACTGCAGGTATGAATCTAGGGAGGTAGAATTAAATTATTCAGAACTGGGAATTTGGCTAGAATTTGGATATACTTTTATGAAGAGAGTCATGACATCTTTGACCACAGTTTTATGCTTCATCCAAAATACGCATGTCCCTAATGCCATGCTGGGACATTCCTTCAGAACTGACTCCAAGGGAACATGATTCCCTACTGATTCACTAAAAGTCAGTGTGCACAGTATATAGAAATTCTTTGGAGGTTTCCAGTTTAGAGTGTGACCAAGCCCAACCGTGCTTAACTTGAGATATGAAAAGTCACAGTATAAGGTGGCATGGCTGCAGGTGATATACAAAAATATTCAGGATGAGCAGGAAAGTTATAGATGTAAAGCATTCAGTTACCAAAGTGATGAGTGCAGTATGAAAACCTAGATGGAAGAGAGAAGAAAATTGGATACACCTCTACCCCAATATAATGCGACCGGATATAAAACGGTAAAGCAGCGCTCTGGGGGGGTGGGACTGCGCACTCTGGTGGATCAAAGCAAGTTCGATATAACGCGGTTTCACTTATAATGCGGTAAGATTTTTTGGCTCCCGAGGACAGCGTTATATCGGGGTAGAGGTGTATATTAGATAGAACTGAGGTAAGAATGTATCATGAAATACACACACACACTTTTTCTTGCATCATCAGGATGGCCACAAATGATCTGCTATGCCATGTTTACTTCCTTGTTATCAGAGTAATTGATTATTAAAGAGAGGTCCAGGAATAGTGTGTTAATTTGTGCTCCCTCTGCTGTTTGTGCAGCCAGGTACTGGGCCACAGTAGAACAAGACTGATTACTTCTCAGAAAGAGAGGAGATTTTGAATATTATAATAGAAGAGATTTCTAACCAGATAATAAGATGCCATAGTCCAAAATACAGATTTAGTTTGACAATATACCTGTAGCACTGCCCGATTACTACAAATGGAGTTTTAAAGTTAGTAGGTAAATTTAATACTTAAGGAAATAAGGGATTAATGTAGCTGGCAAGAGAGACATCGGAGCAAGCAGATGTCATGCTAGCTTCAAGTGTGTGTGGAATATATGTATGTTGTCACTCAATGTTGACGCCAACAAGCCTGCTATCCAGTCCCAGGTGTCTAGCAGAGTTTGCTAATCACAAATTGTGAGTTATGTTTATAATGTAAATAACATTGTCTATAACTGAAATGCAGCTATCTGAATCAGAAATAACTGACTTAATGTAGTCCATGCTGTCATTTCATTGTCGAATTTTCAGTGACTCTTGAGACAAAGATATTCATGTATAGCACTGTCAGTTAATAGTTTAAATTGAGCTACATAATGAGCTACATAACGAGCTACATTAAATTGATATAAATAATTTAAGGGCAAGGTTGAGAACAACAACTATCTTGTGTCGTAATCAGGATTTCAGTGTAAGTCTGTAGGAGTGAAAGTACATTAGTCCATTCTGTCCCAATGAAGTTCTTGAACAATAAGAAGTCTACATCTGAACAGGTTCACTGACAATGTCCCTCAGACCTCTTTCATTGGCTTTCTTTTCCCTTTTCATATTACCCCTGGGGGAATCTAATCCATCACCTCTATGCCGATGTCTTTCACATCTACCTCCCCATCTCCACTCAGTCACACCATCTCCAGCTGTGTCTCCAATATTTCCTTTTGGATATATTGCAATCAGCTTGAACTCAACATGAAGAAAATTGAACTTAGTCTTCTTTCTATCACTGTGGGCAATACTACCATCCTCCCTGTCCTCAAAGAATTAATCTCAGTGTGGTTTTCCTCTGTTTTCTTCTCTGCAACATGGATGCTGTCAATAAATCCTACCAATTTTGTCTCTTCAGCATCTTCAGAATCCACCTGTTCCTCTATTCCCACACTCCAAACCCCTGACCATGTCAGTCAAATCTCACTTCACCTATGGCAGCCTTTCTGACCTCATCTCACACCCCTCAATTGTTCCAAAGTATTCTGTAAAAATCACCACTGCTCCTACCACATTTGTCCCTTCTTTAAGTCCCTAAGCGGTTTTCTCACCTTCCACGTTAAATTCAAACTCCCTGTCTGTTTTTCAGGCTCCTGCCTTCTGGGCTCCCTCCTTGCTCCTGGCTACCTCTCTTCTATTCTTCTCCATGCCTGTGCTCAAGATGCATGCCTAGGCATGTCCTAATTTCCTTCCTGCTTTATACCACGTGCCCCTATGTTAATGGAACAGTATTCCTGACCTGGTTTACCACTCCTTCAACCTCTCTTCTGCCACACCCCTTCCTCCCCACACCATTCTTCATAAAAATTTATTTATGGGGACTGTGCTATTTATTACAATTTAAATAGTTCAAGGGCAGTGCCCTTGTCTGCCCTTTGTTCTGAAAGATGAGTGTGCTGTCCATGCTCAAATACATAGTAATTCTTAAACACAACTATACTTCCCTTAGTATGCCCATTGTGATTAAGCAATAGACAGCAAGGGATAAAAGTCTTGCTTTACTTACTCTGAGTTTAACATAGACCCGTAGTTATCTTAATCAGTAGTAAATTACCTGCAAGAATTACTACACAAGTACATTGACAGTATAGTGGAGAAATCTACATGCAATGCTGTATTTCATAAAGATAATATTTTATTAAATATGTAGCCTGTTTCATGGCTGGATACAGCTTCTACAAGGAAAGAAGTCTTTAAAATGTACCAAAAATCTTGGTCTCAGACAAAGGTAACAGCTTATTACGAATAATAAGCACCCATCCCAGATCTGGGTGCCTATACATTATTTAAGTTAACAAATGTATCTTCAACTTTTTATAAGCCAAGTAGCTGGGAGGAAGAATTTAATCAGAAAAATTTGAATGATAATTGGGAACCATCAAAGAACACCTAACTAGATGCCCAAAAAGTCACAATCCCACAATTGAGGGAAAAGGCTCCTGGTTTAGAGGGGAAATGAAGGCAGCTATAAAAAAAGTAACAAAATGGAAGAAATGGAAAGTTGATAGTAATGAATATAATTCAGAAGTTAGGAACTGTAGAAAATTGAGAAGGGAAGTAAAGGGACACATAGAAAAATCTATGGCTAACACAATTAAGGACAGTAAGAAGGAATTTTTAAAATATATTACGAACAAAAGAGTCCCAACAATGGTATTGGCCCACTACTAGATAGAAATGGTAGAATTAATAATAATACAGAAAAGGCAGAAGTGGTCAATAAATATTTCTGTTCTGTATTTGGGAAAAAAACATGATATTCTCATCATATGGTGATAACAGTCTTTCCATTCTATTAGTATCTCTGGAAATGTTAAACAGAAGCTACTAACATTAGACATTTTAAAATCAGCAGGTCCAGATAACTTGCATCCAAGAGATTTAACAGAGTCATCTAAGGAGCTTCCTGGACCGTTGATTTTCAATAAGTCTTGGAGCACCAGGGAAGTTCCAGAAGACTGGAAGAAAGGTAATGTGCCAATTTTTAAAAAGAGTAAACAGGGTAACTTGGGTAATTATAGGCTTGTCAGACTGATATCAATCCCAGTCAAGATAATGGAGTGGCTGATACAGGACTCAATTAATAAAGAATTGAAGGAGGGTAATGTAATGAATGAAAATCAACATGGGTTTATGGAAAATAGATCCTGAAAAACTAATTTAATTTTTTTATGAGATTACAAGTTTGGTTGATAAAGGCAATAGTGTTGACCTACTACGCATAAACTTCTGGAAGGCATTTGACTTGGTACCACACGACATTTTGATTAAAAACTACAACCATATAAAATTAACATGGCATACATTCAAAAGACTAAAAATTGGCTCAAAATTTAGTTGCAAAGGAATCATCATTAAGCGGGTCTGTTTCCAGTGGGGTCCCTCAGGGATCACTTCTTGGTCCTACACAATTTAACATTTTTTTTTCAATGACCTGGGAGAAAATACAAAGTCACTGATAAAGTTTGCAGATGACACAAAAGTTGGGGAAGTTGTAAATAATGAAGAGGACAGGTCACCAATTCAGAGCAAGCTGGATCACTTGGTAAACTGGGCAGAAGCAAACAATATGCGTTTTAATATGGGTGGGAACAAAGAATGTAGGCCATACTTACAGGATGGGGGACTATCCTGGAAAGCAGTGATAATGAAAAAGATTTGGGCGTCATGGTGGGTAATCAGCTAAACATGAGCTCCCAGTGGGACGCTGTGGCCAAAAGAGCTAATGTGATCCAGGGAAATCTCAAGTAGAAGTAGAGAGGTTATTTTACTTCTGTATTTGGCATTGGTGCAACCACTGCTGGAATATTATCCAGTTCTGGTGTCCACAATTTGAGAAGGATGTTGATAAACTGGAGAGAGTTTAGAGAAGAGCCACGAGAATGATTAAGGATTAGAAAACATACCTTATAGTGATCAATAGATAGACTGAAGGAGCTCAATTCTTAACAAAGAGAAGGTTAAGGGGTGACTTGATTACACTGCAAGTATCTACATGGGGAACAAATATTTAATAATGGGTTCTTCAATCTAGCAGAAAAAGGTATAACACAATCCAATGGCTGGAAGTTGAAGCTAGACAAATTCAGATTGGAAATAAGGTGTAAATTTTTGACATAGAAGGTAATAAACCATTGTGACAATTTACAAAGAGTTATGGTGGATTCTCCATCACTGAAAATAATATTTAAATCAAGATCAGATGTTTTTTCTAGCAATTATTCTGGGAAGTTCTCTGGCCTGTGTTACACAGGAGATCAGATTATGTGACCACAATGGTCCCTTCTGGCTTAGAATTTATTACTCTATGAAAAAAACAGTTTACTTTCTCTCATAAGAACGGCTATACGGGGTCAGACCAATGGTTCATCTAGCCCAGTATCCTGTCTTCTGACAGTGGTCACTACCAGATGCTTCAGAGGGAATAAACAAGGCATTTATTGAGTTATCTATCCCCTGTCATCCAGTCCCATCTTCTGGCAGTCAGAGGGTTAGGGATACCCAGAGCATGGGGTTGAGTCCCTGACCATCTTGGCTAATAGCCATTGTTGGACCTATCCTTCATGAATTTACCTAATTCTTCTTTGAACCCAGTTATAATTTTGGCTTTCACAACATCCACCTGCAACAAGTTCCACAGGTTGACCGCATGTTGTATGAAGAAGTATTTCCTGATATTTGTTTTAAAGCTGCTGCCTATTAATTTCATTGGGTTAGCGCTGGTTCTTGTGTTACGTGAAGGGATAAAAAACACTTTCCTATTCACTTTCTCCACACCATTCATGATTTTGTAGACCTTTATCATATCCCCTCTTATGTCATCTCTCTTCTAAACTGAACAATCCCAGTCTTTTTTCTCTCTCCTCATGTGAAAGCTATTCCATACCCATAATCATATTTGTTGCCCTTCTCTGTACCTTTTCCATTTCTAATATACCTTTTTGAGATGGGGCAACCAGAACATCATGCAGTATTCAAGGTGTGGGCATATATGGATTTATATAATGGCATTATGATATTTCCCATCTTATTATCTCTCCCTTTCCTAATGGATCCTAACATTCTGTTAGCTTTTTTGACTGCCACTGCATATTGAGCTGATGTTTACAGAGAACTATCCACGATGACTCAAAGATCGGTTTCTTGAATGGTAATAACTAATTTAGACTCCATCATTTTGTATGTATAGTTGGGATTATGTGCCATTGTGTTTCTTGGTGCAACAGGAATCACCACAATCTTTTACTATTTAAAACACTATTTTTCTACTAAATTCCAATAGTTAATACTGAGGTATTATCTAAGGTCTAGTAGAGCATTAGTTATAATTTATCCAAAGCTATTTTAGTGAAGACTGCACTTACTTGAGGCCCATTCACAGGAGCGATAAATCTTCTGTACAGAGCAAATCCCATATCTGTTCCAACTAAGAAAACACAATCATCATAAAAATGTTCATTCAAATTGACAAGACATTTCAGAAACAAATCCAAATAATGGTTGTAAGTTACAACACGGTATGTCTTCAAGTGGCATCTACAAAGCTAACTACAAAGAGATCATCTCACCCACAATTGAAGCAGTCACTTTTGGAGTGAAATGCAGGAGCTAATAAAATAAGAATCTGACCAAATTCTACTCTCAGCCACGGGATTCCAACTCCTATTGACTTCAGTACCACCCTTCTAACAGAGCAAAATTTAGCTAGAGTTTTATCAAGCACCATACATAGCTGTGGCACTACACAGGTAATTATTAGTATTTAAAAGCGCAAAGCAACACTAAATAGTTTAAGGCTCAGATCAGTTTACATTATAATTTAACTTAACTCCAATTTACATTTACACCTCTACCCCGATATAACGCCGTCCTCGGGAGCCAAAAAATCTTACCGTGTTATAGGTGAAACCGCATTATATCGAACTTGCTTTGATCACCGGAGCGCACAGCCCCCCCCCCGGAGCGCTGCTTTACCGTGTTGTATCTGAATTAGTGTTATATTGGGGTAGAGGTGTACTTTGTGGTTTTAGCAAACTGAATAATATGCAACTGATACCTCCCTAACTATTAGTATTTTGGACTCCAAATGGGCATTCATTTTTGTAGTTTAATACTGGGTGTCTTGCATAGTTTTTATTCTCACATACATACTAGGTAGGATTAAAATTACCTATAATCCCGATGAGGAGCAATCTGAAGACTCCAAACAAAGGAATCATTTCTCTGAAGTTCTTGGAGAGAAAAAAAGAAACAATTAAGCTATATAATTATACACACGGACTTGTACATGCATACACATACACACACAAAACAGTCCATTTAGGTATATTAATATACATTAAGTAACACCCTATATTTCTATAGCGCCTTTCAAACAATCACAAAGCATTTTACTAAGGAGAGTCAGTATCATTCTCCGCATTTTACAGATGAGGAAACTGAGGCACAGAAAGGGAAAGTGGCATGCCCAAACTCCAACAACAAGTAGCTTAATCCACTAGACCACCGCTATTATCACATCTTTCACATTCCTCCTTATTTTATAATGAAAACATATGTCCTTTTTTATGCCTTTTGGTGATAAAAATTACTAAAAAAGAAGATGCAATCTGCGTACTGTCAGCCCTTTGACAATGATTATCCAGCAAAACAATGTTTTTGCCTTACACAAAGGATACCAATTTTCTTTAGAGCCTCTCATGCCTTTGGTGGTAGAGACTCAATGCTATTTGCTGAACCAGGCCCCCTCTTTGTTTACTTGAAAACTATGGTGATGTGAACTCTTTAATGTATCATTTATAATTCATACTGCCTGTGATCACACAGAAAAGAAAGGTTTGACTGCTGACTGAACTTCTTAAGAGAAAATTTGCTGAAGAACTGATGTTTCCATGAACTAATGTTTAGCAATGTTTAGAATTAAAAGAGTAGGACCCACCTTTGGTGACTGATTAAACTAAATCATTTTTTAAAAAGCCACCCAATATACAGTCAGCTTCTCTGACACTAGAGATCACTGAAGCCAAGATCTTAATTAGCGAACAAAAATATGTTTAGTTGCAGTTAAGGTTATGTAGCAGGACACTTCATCTGAAATCTTAAAAGAAAGAAAGTAACAAGTTACTGGGAGAGACCTATGCACTCCTTTCCACCTTTGTTTTCCCTAAAACATTAGTGATAATGCTCCCCAACACTCCATACAGTTTTCACTTCCATCTCCCACAAACACCAAAAAATCAGTATGTACCCCAGCTTCATAAAACTTGCATTCCAATGCAAAACCTTAACAGAGACCTCATGTGCTTTTACATTGATTATACTGAGAGACCAGAACATCTGATTGTCACACATTCCAAGCATTTGGGAAGTTATTCTGGCTAAACAATGCTGAGGTCACCAAGATTTTACGTTAGACTACAAGTTTGATTAAGCTGGGGTTTGTATTGCTTTTTGGTATGTGTGGGAGATAGACATAAAAGATTCACAAAATAAAGTTTTGTTAAGTTGAACTACTGCACCCAAAATGAGATCAATACAATTAGACATTTACATGAATATATAGCCAAAATTATTTTTTAAAGGGATATACAAACCCTCATGCTTCAGGGCATCAGTCAAGTTCTAACTGAAGCCCTAGAGTTTAGGGTTTTTTTTGTTTGTTTGCAGCTTATTCCATAATTGTCTACTATGGAGTTTCTTGTACTTCTAAAGCATCTGTTTTTGGCAACTAGCTGAGATAGAATACTGCACTACATGGGATCGCAAACGGCAATTTCTATAGTCCAATGTCACTTTGGCTGAAAAATGATGTCAACTGCTAAATTCACTTTTTCCTCTTTTAATAGCAAAAAAAGCATCTGTGAAGCTTTGATTTCTCAAGGACAGACACGGTTTGTTCAGCACATATGTATGTGGGAGTTGCATTTTCCTTAATTATTCCTTTGCTGAAAAAATCTGAACATTTTATTTACACAATTAAGATTGATCCAAAAGTGAACAAAGATTCACAAAGAAGCTGTTTTTTTCTGTGCATTTCTGATTATTTCCTTACCACTAAAACATTCATAAAGTATCCTCCAATGAGAGCATAGACTCCTCCTGAAGCCCCTACGAGAGCCTGGAGGGGATCACAGACTGAGCTAGCCAAGGAACCTGAAAAGACAGAAATGTCCTTAGAACTAGAGTCCTAATGGAAACTTTAAGATGACATTTTCTGCAACCTACATCAATAGAAGCTAAAGATCACAACTGAAATTACAGGAGATTGACAGATATATTAGAAACTGGGGAAAGAAAACAAAAAGAAAAAAAGGCCAACTAAAGCTTTACCTACACCAATGTGATGCGGCCGTGAAAAAGGCTAATGCAGTCCTAGGATGCACCAGGTGAGGTATTTCCCATAGACACAGAGAAGTGTTAGTACTGTTATACTGATGAGTCCTCATCTGGAATATTGTGTGCAATTCTGGTCTCCCATCTTTAAGAAAGATTAATTCAAACTGGAACAGGTGCAGAGAAGGGCTACTAGGATGATCCAAGGAATGGATAACCAACTTAATGAGAGGAGACTCAAAGAGGTTGGCTTGTTAAGCCTAACCAAATGAAGGCTGAAGGGAGATATGATTGCTCTGTATAAATACATCAGAGGGATAAATACCAGGGAGAGAGAGGAGTTATTTAAGTTAAGCACCAATGTGGACACAAGAACAAATGGATATAAACTGGCCATAAACATGCTTAGGCTTGAAATCAGATGAAGGTTTCTAACCATCGGAGGAGTGAAGTTCTGGAACAACCTTCCAAGGCGAGCAGTGGGGGAAAAAAGCCTAACTGGTATCAAGACTGAGCTTGATAAGTTTATGGAGGGGATAGTAGGATGAGACTGCCCACAATGGCATGTAGCAAATCTCCAACTGCTAGCAGCAAATATCTACAATGGCTGGTGATGGGACACTAGATAGGGAGGGCTCCGAGTTACTACAGAGAATTATTTCCCTGGTGTCTGGCTGGTGAGTCTTGCTCACATGCTCAGGGTCTAACTGATCACCATATTTACGGTTGGGAAGGAATTTCCCATGAGTCAGATTGGCAGAGACCCTGGGGTTTTTCAGCTTCTCTGCAGCATGGGGCACAGGTCACTTGGAGGTTTAAACTAGTGTAAATGGGGGATTCTCTGTAATTTGAAGTCTTCAAATCATGATTTGAGGACTTCAGTAACTCAGACAGAGATTATGAGTCTATTACAGCAGTGGGTGGGTGAGGTACTGTAGCCTGCAATGTGCAGTTGGTCAGACTAGATGATCATGATGGTCCCTTCTGGCCTCAAAGTCTATGAGTCTACTGTGACAAAAATAGGTCTACAATTCACTACCAGTGAAGCTCCACTGTTAGGACAGCTAGTGTAGACAGGGCTCAGGCACTTTTACAATATCAACTAGCACTGCTCAGCACACCTTTAGACAGTGACATAAAACACCTAAGCCTTGTCACCACCTCAACAGTGAAAAATGTACTGGCAATAAGTTATAGGTCCCATTTCTGTCCATGTGGACACAGTGGAAAGACAATTTCCCCAGGCTCCAATGCCCTCTCTTCCTGTTGGTGACTACTGCCTGTATTGCTTATAACAGACAGATTGGAGAAAGTCTACCAAAGAACATATATCAAAATATATGGAGTCCTTATTTAGACAAAACTAATTTATTTCAATGCAGGATTTGACCTCTATGTATAATTAAAAATGAATTTTCAGAATTATTTAGAAGTACCCACCTCACTATCTCCAGATCTGTGTTCCCTCTCAGGTGCACGGCTGCACAAGACGCCATCCAGGGCTGCGCACCAGCCGTGCACACAGATGAGCGTGGAGAAAATGTAGGGAAGGAAGGTGGGTGGGGGCAGTGATGGGGTTTTGGGGGAGCTTGGGGTGTGCAGGGCTGGGGGGCGGAGAGACGCCTCTCTCCCCCAGCCCCAGCTCCGGCCAGGGCTGCAGCGGGGACAGGAGCAGGCATGCTGGAACAATTTATATATTAGGGGTGCTGAGAGCCATTGAACCAAAACTGTAAACCCTGTATATAATGGCAACCACTTCAACCCAAGGGGTGCTGCAGCACCCCCAGAACCCCTAGTTCTAGCACCTATGGACAGGAGACACGCCTCTCTCCCCAGGCCCCAGCTCCGGCCGGGGCTGCGGCAGGGACGGAAGACATGCCTCTGCCCCCGACTCCAGCTGTGGCTGTGGCGGGGACAGGAGAGGCACCTCTCTCTCAGCCCCAGCTCCAGGGCTACAGGCACCTCTCCCTCGGCCCCAGCCCCTTTTTTTCAAGGAAGATCCTGTGTTATAGCAATTAAATGTTTCTATTCTTTGTTCTGTGGTGCCTCTATTTACACAATTTATGGGGATGAGCAGTATTGTATCTGCCAAAAATATATACCTTATTGAGTCTGATCCACATCCTGAACCAAGATTTATACAAAACCATGAAATACCACACATTACTACCTTTAACCAAAGAAAAATACCTTCAAGACATCATACAGTTTTTATTTCATTTGGGTGAGGAATCTCACTTTAGGTTCAGCTTTGCACTGCCAGCCACCAGATTAAATTCTGAGCAAAGGGAACTGCAACCTGAAATATGGGTTGTACATTATAGGATTTCATTTTTTTCTGCTCTTCAGAAAAGCCTGTTATGTGCATAAGACTTCAGTCTATGCACTTGCAATAGTGATAAGGAAGCCGTTCTAATATGATACACTTGAAGGGCCAAATCCTCAGCTAGTGAAAATCGAAGTAGTTCCACTGACTTCATCGCTGCTGTACACCAGCTGAGGATCCGGCCCTAAATGTCAGATTCCAGGAAATCTTTATGGTCCCCATATATATATAAACTGTATATATGTATATAAAGTTTTTTGTTTCTACTGATGGCATACATCCAGACATTACCTCGATATTGGTGCTGCACATAACAAAATTAATTCCGCACATGAATGGAAAAAATTAGAGGGAACATTGCTCCAGACCTATGAATGGCATCTTAATGGACACTGCAATTGTACGATGATCTCCCAGCTGAAGCTATGCTTTGAGGATACGATAAGACTTAGAATACAGTTCCATCTGAATGCATGAGAATACAGAGGTTTGAGAATTTTTGCAATAACTGCCATCAGACTAAACCCTTATACTCAACATTTTATAATGTTCCCTGAGAAAGGAATTGTTCTACCTTTCATCAGTAGAAACTTGTCAATAAAAAGTTATATTTATAAATCATAGCGATTTGTTAATATGCATGTCTTATCATTCAACAGGATTTAAGCAGCCTTAATAGGGAAGTATTAAAACAAGCACCAGAAGTGGTTACCAAGCATTATACCTAGAATTAGAAGCAGTAGGGAGGAGACAAGTCTTGTTTTCTTGGTGATGGAGTAAGATTACAGAGGAACAATGTTGTTGCTTCTTTAATTTTATTTTATTTAGAATTAACCGAAGCTCTGTTAATTCTAATAGAATTAACCGACTGAAGACGGCAACAATAACCAACTTCAAGATGTGCTTTTACAGGAACAATATCTGTGCCTATTTTTCTAGAGTCCATAAACTGTAGACTTTAGAATGCAGAATAATAAATGCAGTTTACTATTTCCATTGAGAATTAATTCAATTTACTTATCCATTTCAAAGATGTTAATTGTAAAATACTGCCCGCTAACACTTGGTATGAATTTATATTTCTGTATGGATGAATTAGAGTGTTAAAAAATTTGGAAGGGAGAATGGCTAAAAAGTTGAAAGAAACATCTGAGTGGAGTGGAGTGGAACATAGGGTTGTTTTCTAGTATGTTATTACGGTAAAAGTTTGGAGTCAAGATATTCTCTGCACCAAGAGAACTGGTTATGTTACACAATCCAGTATACCAACAACTTTGATTGTCCTGTTCGGGAAAGGGGATGTGGCAATAATATACATTGATTTTCTGATACAGACAGTTCTTCATTTAAGCTTACCCATTTCCCATTACACACTGACCTCCAATCACTCCTGCGAGATACACCAGACTAACCCGATGCCCTTTATGAACCATTTCTAAGGGGATCCCCAAAATAAGTTGCAGAAAGAGATTTCCTAAAATGTGTTGAATGCTGCAAGGAAAAACATGTTGATATTTGAAAATCAAAATTTTAATTAACAAACATTTAAAGTTTTCTCAAACTATAGCTAATACATAATAAAATGGCATGCTAGCATCCTGGGGGCATGCTTTATTTCTACAGCCAAAATAACTTTTTTAAAAGTTAGTAAGACAAAATAAAAGCTGTTATAAATTATATACTCAAATAACTCAAAACAAGTAAGCCTTACTTTTTTTGGGGGTGGAGTCAGGGCTATGCATTTGGATCTGGAAGGCCAGAGTCTGCATATAAGTCAGAGTAAGGGACTCTGGTGGAAAGGCAGAACTGGAGCACAGATTATGAAGAACAGGTCTCAAAAAAACCAAAAAAAAGGTAAAACATGGCCATACTGGGTCAGACCAATGGTCCATATAGCCCAGTATCCTGTCTTATGACAGGCCAGTGCCAGATGCATCAGAGGGAATGAACAGATCAGAGCAATTATCGAATGATCCATCCCCTGTCGTGCTGTCCCAGCTTCTGGCAGTCAGAGGTCTAGGGACACCCAAAGAATGGGGTTGCAGCCTTGACCCTCTTGGCTAATAATCATTGATGGACCTGTCCTTCATGAACTTATTTAAATCTTTTTTTAACCCAGTTGTACTTTTGGACCCTAGCAACGAGTTCCACAGATTGATTGCACATTGGGTGAAGAAGTACTTTCTTATGTTTGTTTTAAAGCTGCTGCCTATTAATTTTATAGGGTGACCCCTAGTTCTTGTGTTATGTGAAATAGTAAATAACACTTCCTTATTCACTTTCTCCACACTACTCATGATATTTTAGACATCTATCTTATCCCCCCTTAGTCATCTCTTTTCAAAGCTGAACAGTTCCAGTCTGTTTAATCTCTCCTCATATGGAAGCTGATCCTTGCCTTTAATATTTTTTGTTGCCCTTCTTTGTACCTTTTCAGGTAGGATTAAAACTATACTACAGCCATGCTATCTATACTAATCTCGCAAACTAAACACTGATGGATTAGGTCAGATTTTGGAATGGAGAGTGACACCTCACTGCTGCAGGAAGTGGTGCTGGCAGTTCACTAGGTGGAAATCTTGTCATTACTGACCCTGTCATGGGGTGCTGCCCTTGAACATGGCCCCCTTTGTGGCCCTGCAGGTTCATTGCCTCCAGCACCAACTCAGGTTATTTCAATTAATTACCTAGACTGGTAAACCAATATCACCTTTGTGGGAGTCTGATTTATTAACTTTTCTACAGCATGTAACTCACTTCTGAGTTGAAGTTCATGTCCCCTGTGGGTCCATGTAAGAGTCCTTATAGACTTTTTGCTCCTGTTCAGGAGGTCCCAGCCCTCCTCCCAGAGCTGGGTGATATTTCCAACAGTTTCTCTCCTTAAAACTGCAGCCTTCCATTCTCCTCCTTTGAGCTGGGTTATAATTTCGGACAGCTGTAGGGCCTTATCCACTTTCAGCTGGCCCCTTACCCCAATTAGTTCTCAGGCTCAGAGGGTGCAGCAGGCAGTGCTCTCCTGCTGTTGTCTGCCCTGTTATCGGGGAAGAGGCAGCATACTAGTCCCCTTCTTCCACCTCATACCCAGTTGGTTGGGCGAGAGAGGAGCCTTGCCCTGCCCACTCTGCAAGGCTCCTGATCCAAGGCCCTTAAAGAAACAGTAATAAAAAATTTCTCCCAAACATTATTTATTCCTGGGACTGCTTCCTCTCCACAAATACCTCTTATTTCTTATCCTATATCAAAACCTCCCAAAATATGAGAAGGGCCATGCCATGTGACTGGGGTGGGCTCACAACTAGGCACCACTACCTTTAAAAGGGACAGCCTATCATGACGCAGATCCTACTGCCCCAGTACGGTGCCCAGAAGCATCATCCTGCAGACAAGTCTTAAGACTAGGGTCCTGACCACATGATCTTTATAAATCTTACAAGGTAAAATCTTCCATTTTCCTAAATGAATACATAAATTTTTGACATAGACTGAGATTTTCAGAGGAACCTAATGGAATGACACCTAACTCCCTTTGGCTTCTCTGAAAAACCTGTTTAGAACATAAGAACGGCCAGACTGGGTCAGACCAAAGATCCATCTAGCCTGTATCCTGTCTTCTAACATGGCCAATGCCAGGTACTTCAGAGGGAATGAACATAGCAGGTAATCATCAAGTGATCCATCCCCTGTCGCCCATTCTGGCAAACAGAGGCTAGGGACACTATCCTTGCCCATCCTGGCTAATAGTCATAATGGACCTATCCTCCATGGACTTCTTGTTCTTGTTTGACCTTGTTATAGTCTTAGCCTTCACAACATCCTCTGGCAAAGAGTTCCACAGGTTGACTGTTTGTAGAGTTCATTGTTACATTGCTTACCCAGCATGCACTAGCATATATGAAATGAATCTCCAAGTTTCTTCCCTCTTGTCAGGCCTATAAATAAAGGGACTGTTCCAGACACCTGTATCCAGCGTGATCCACTGTTTCTGGGGCTTCCAAACAGCATAATAAATGAATACAGCCAGCTGGAAACAATAAGAGACTTTAACAACTTCTACAACGATTTGGAATTATTAAATATAAACAATTTTCCTCCAATAATCCCAAAATCCTTGATATATAATTGTCTCATGGCAGATTTCAAACCTTCTATATACAGAAATGCATAATTTCACTTACATACAACTATGTGTGTAATGGTCAGAACACACACTGGAAACAACAAAAAGGGTAGAGATGTAAAATCAAGCACTCAAATTAGGAAATACCCGATTTAAAGGGGTTCTTGCCACTGTGCATGTTCTTTAATCCCACTCATTTAAATGGATTTTAAGGATATGCCTGAGTATTCTGCTGAATCAGGATCTGAATGATAGAGCAGTACAGTAACTCCTCACCAAGTTGTCCTAGTTAACGTTGTTTCGTTGCTGATCAATTAGAGAACATGCTCGTTTAAAGTTGCGCAATGCTCCCTTATAATGTTGTTTGGTAGCCACCTGCTTGGCCACTGCTTGCAGAAAGAACAGTCCGTTGGAGCTAGCTGGAGGGGGCTTGGAACCAGGTTGGACTGGCAACCCCCTATCAGCTCCCCGCTTCCCTAAGTTCCCTGTGCGGCAGCCACCCAGCAGACTATCAATTGCTGGGCAGTTCAGCTGTCCCTCCCCACACTGCCCTGTGCTTCTCCTGCCCTCTGCCTTGGACCTGCTCCCGGGAGCCTCCTGCTTGCTGTGCAGAGGGTGGATGGGGAAGAGGGGTGCTAATGTCAGGGTGTCCCCCTCCCCCTATATCTTATCTCCAAAGAGGGGGGGGGGGGACGGGACGGACACCAGGACGGAGGGAGCTTGCTGGCAGCAGCTGCTGTCTCAACTTGCTGATCTACTTAAAAAGGCAATGTACTTAGAGTGGGGTCAATGTACTTAAAGGGGCAATGTGCATCTCTCTCTCACACACACAGGTGTGTGTCTCTGTCTTCCTCTGCCATGCTGTCTCCACTCCCTCCATTTGTGCTGCCTTGGAGAGTGTGAGGCTACATTAACAACAATGTGTTAGGAGTGCTAGTTCATCATTTATCACTAAGGCATTCCCTGGGAAATATCCCACCCTCTTCTACCCTCTGACTTGACTACCTCAACCAAGCTTCACAATCATTGTTGCTGTGTACAGTATTAAATTGTTTGTTTAAAACTTATACTGTGTGTGTGTGTGTGTGTGTGTGTGTATATAAAAATAAATAAATAAAATATAGTCTTTTGTCTGGTGAAAAAAATTTATCTCAACCTTAACCCCCGCATTTAATATTAATTCTTATGGGGAAATTGGATTCGCTTAATATCGTTTCGCTTAAAGTAGCATTTTTCAGGAACAGAACTACAACGTTAAGTGAGGAGTTACTGTACTGTAGAACAAGAAGTTTGTGATATGCACAAAGGGACAGAGTTAAGGTTGCACAGGCAACCTCAGTCCTAGCATTTCCTAATGTTCAAATGCCTGGTTTTCCAATTCAAACATTATTTTCACACAGGAAATAACATACAAACACTGGACTTTAAAAAAAGAAAATTGAAAAAATGAAGAAATTCCATCATGTATTTGCTAGACCACAGAAGAACAAGTCAGGATTCCTGGTTCTTTTCCAGGCACTGGGTATGCAGGACTTCATAACCAAAAAACAATTTGGCCTATACTTTCAGTGAGACAGTTGGATTAAGTGGCTGAAACTGGAATCTGCCACAGAAATCTCTATTTTATCAGCATTTCTGCCAGAAGTGAGCTTGTGAAATGTCTAAGATCCTTAGTTACTTCACATATAAAATGGGGGACTAATACTTGCTAGGGATATGAGGTCTTGCTGGATAAAGATTGAGAAGTGGACAATTAATAACCAATCAGCGGAAGAGGCAAGACTAAAATTCCTGGGCTCACAGCCTAGTTGCATCTTCCCTCAGCCAAAGGATATTTTGACTGGGGAGGACAGCGAGGTCATCAAATTTGGGAACATAAGAATGGCCATGCTGGGTCAGACCAAAGGTCCATCTAGCCCAGTATCTTGTCTTCCGACAATGGCCAATGCCAGGTGCCCCAGGGGGAATGAACAGAGCAGGTAATCATCAAGTGATCCATTCCCTGTCGCTCATTCCCAGCTTCTGGCAAACAGAGGCTAGGAACACCATCCCTGTCCATCCTGGCTAATAGCTATTGATGGACCTATCCCCCATGAACTTATCTAGTTCTTTTTTGGCCTTCACAACATCCTCTGACAAGGAGTTCCAAAGGTTGACTGTACACTGTGTGAAAAAATACTTCCTTTTAAACCTGCTGCCTATTAATTTCATTTGGTGACCCCGTGTCCTTATTTACTTTCTCCACATCAGTCATGATTTTATAGAGCTCCATCATATCCCCCCCTTAGTCATCTCTTTTCCAAGCTGAAAAGTCCCAGTCTTATTAATCTCTCCTCATATGGCAGTTGTTCCATACTCCTAATCATTTTTGTTTCCCTTTTCTGAACCTTTTCCAATTCCAATATATCTTTTTTGAGATGGGGCGATTACATCTGCAAACAATATTCAAGATGTGGGTGTACCATGGATTTATATAGAGGCAATATGATATTTTCTGTCTTATTATCTATCCCTTTCTTAACGATTCCCAACATTCTGTTCGCTTTTTTGACTGCCACTGCACATTGAGTGGATGTTTTCAGAGAACTATCCACAATGACTCCAAGATCTCTTTCTTGAGTGGTAACAGCCAATTTAGACCCCATCATTTTATATGTATAGTTGGGATTATATTTTCCAATGTGCATTATTTTACATTTATCAACATTGAATTTCATCTACCATTTTGTTGCCTAGGCACTCACTTTGAGAGTTCCTTTTGTAGCTCTTCGCAGTCTGCCTGGGACTTAAATATCTTGAGCAATTTTGTATCATCTGCAAATTTTGCCACCTCACTGTTTACCCCTTTTTCCAGATCATTTATAAATATATTGAATAGGATTGGGCCTCGTACAGACCCCTGGGGGACACCACTATTTACCTCTCTCCATTCTGAAAACTGACCATTTATTCCTACCCTTTGTTTCCTATTTTTTAACCAGTTACCGATCCATGAGAGGACCTTCCCTCTTATCCCATAATAGCTTACTTTGCTTAAGAGCCTTTAGTGAGGGACCTTGTCAAGGCTTTCTGAAAATCTAAGTACACTATATCCACTGGATACCCCTTGTCCACATGCTTGTTGACCTCTTCAAAGAATTCTAGTAGAGCACATGCAGTTCAGTTTAGGATTTTAAGAAACAATCACCAAGTGTAAAACAAGTTCTGCTGTGCATGTGCCAGTAGCAACTTTAAGAGGCTCTTAAACTGGCCAAATGAGTGTGGATTTTCATAGGGTTAGGACACTTCTGAACTGTCCCCTACCAAGTTTCAAGTCAGAAGAAAATATTTGCAAAATAGTTTATTTCTCCACTAAGCTCATTCTTGGAAAAGGTTGATGCTGAACCATTTTTGCTCAAATATTTAAAAAAATTCAACATGAAACAGAAACCAGAGATGGAAGATTTCAGCCTTCACGATTAAAATTTGCCAGACTTACAAGGAACTGAAAAATAGGGTATTATAGTGGTGCAATATGTATAATATGGGCTTCATCTGTGCAATAAATGAGAAAGAAATTACTAAATGGAAGATAATCAAGAAGTTAAAAATGCTCAATTCAGTATGTTTTATGATCACATGCAAACTCCAGTGCTGAACAACAGACAAGAAGCCCGTGACTCTAAAGTGAAACAACTGAAATTTGTATAATCTAAATCCCCCAGTTTGACTGTTGTTCCTATAAAATAATAGCATTCAATGCAAGACAAGTGCAAACATTTACAATGTTACCAGGTAAGAACTCTTACCTCAGCTATACTAATGGAAATGATGAAGAGAGGAGGAGGGATACAGTTTGCTCTTTCCAGGTAGGTTCCTCTGGCATTTTCAGGAAGCATCCATTTGGAAATGGACTCATGAATCTTGTCACAGCTAGTACAAACTCTAGAGTTTCTTTCATTGTTTTCCTTCTCTTCCTCCTCACCAGATGTATCCATGTTCATCCTCTCCATCTCCATATTACTTACTCAGAAAAGGCCAAGTATTTAGGAATTTCAAAAACCTGTTCCATCAAACATACAGGTTACTATCTTACACACAATCAGCACAACATTCAGATGACTGGTAAATTTTATAAGAATAATCTCTAGCATTATGATGACAAACTTACACATCACCTTTCATCCAGAAAGGTTCCCCAAAGCACTTTACAAACTTTATAAACCACTCCACCTATTGTCTAACAGCACAAAGCAACACTACACAACAATTAAGACAGAACTGAAGACACTTGCTTCCAGGTAACATTACAGAGGAATGTAAGGTAAGCACAATACAACTAACTAAAATTGACGCTGGCTAGGACTACATGGCTAAAAATCCCTATGGGGGGTGGGGGGGAGAAACTATCATGAACTCTTTAATGACCCATTCAATGACCTCAAACCATATGCTAAAGTAGCAGCAATTTGCATCCTCTACAGCTCTGGAGGCAGTATCCCTGACCCCTTCCATTTGGGATTCATAGGGTGAAACGGAACCAGCTTTATTTATGGCTTCATAGGACATTGCCTGGAAATGCACTGAATCAAGTCTCTCCCCCTGTATGCTATACCAGCCAGGTCCAGACCACTGCTGGAGTGGGGACTGTAGTCAGCTAGCCTCACTGTTGGGGGTCTCTGGAGTCCCACAACCTAGGTTCTGCCAGTGTAGGTCTGGCCCTTTCTGTTTTTCAGATATACGATGTAGATTTCTTTTCTATCAGATAGATTGCTTAGATGGACACAGCCACCTTGAAATGTACCTGCCATACCCCTTACAGCCGTGGCTCATGAAACCTTACACGGGACACCTGGACAACAGTAAGGAATGGTTCAACAACAGGCTGAGTAGGTGCCGAATGACAGTTTAATGTGCATTTGGCAGATTAAAGGCACGCTGGCGATGCCTTTATGGCAGGCTAGACCTTAATGAGGATAATATTCACATGGTCATAGCCACGTGCTGTATGTTGTATAATCTCTGTGAAGCTAAGGGTGAAAGGTTTGATCAGGGGTGGAGTGCTGAGACAGACCGCTTGGCTGCTGATTTTGAGCAGGCAGATGCCAGGGCTGTCAGAGGAACCCAGAGGGGGGCACTTTGAATCAGGGAGACTTTGAGGCAGCACTTTGACAATGAGCACCAATACTGTATATCTCTGTCACAGGTGCTAGTTTTCCTAGGACGCAATGGTGTCATTTTGGGCCTTATATTCCTGTAAGACAATGATAACAATGTCTGTGTATGTATTGGTAGTGCTTGCAATCTCAATTTGTAGAAAAAAATAAAGGTGATTCACTATTAAAGAACTTTGATTTTATTGAACAAGAAACAGCACATGCAAATGCCTCATGGGAAAGGAGGAACCAGGGAAAGACAGAATTTCACAACTGTGTATAGGTCCAGTTATCATTGTGAAAGTTGTCCGAGGGGATGGAGTGAAAGTGGAACTGATCTGCTCAGTCTACAGCACTTAAGGACTGTAACATCTACATTTGCTCTTCCATTACTTTAATCATCCTCTCAGTTGTGTCTTTAACAAACGCTTGATTCTCTTTTCTGTCCTGCCATTCGACTTCCCAGCACTCCTTATGTTCCTTTTTTCTCCATTGGAGCACTGCAGTACCTCCTGGAACATGTCTTCTTTGCTGCGTCTTGGGCGCTTTCTTATTTGGCGGAGACGCTCGGAAGAGGTGCGTGGGGTGTTCCTGAAGGCCACATCTGGTGAAGCACATGGGGCAATGCACAGAAGCGGGATTGTTAAATTCACGCACAGTATTGTAATATTTCAGTTAAAATTCACCTTTTGCAACATTGCAATCACTTTTTCACTGACCCTAGCCAGGCACACATCTCCGTGAACAGCCAAGGCATGGTGAGTGTTGTGGGGGGAGGTTGCTCCACATGGGGAAAAGAGCACACACTCTCTGCAAGGCTCGTGGTGTAGCAGTCTATGGGGAAAAAATCTAAAATTCTCCCCGACTTTTCCACAGGCAGGGGTCACTCTAGCAGACATCTCACTGCTAAAGGCAAGCAGGGAAACAAGGGTACATCTACTCCATGCTTGTGACTCCCACCCTGCTCTGTATGCTGCTCACCTATGTGCCACTTTGGTCCCTGCACAAGTGATTGCCGAATGGGGGAAGGTGCTCTGCCACAGAACCTTCAGCAGAGGATTACCGAGTACCTCCAGGAAACTTTCCTGGAGATTTCTCTGGAGGATTCCCAGGAGATCTCGGCATGCATCAACACCCTGTTCTGCCATACCGATTAGCTACACAGGGAAACATCCACCTCACAGAAACAACCAGCCTCCCACATTTCTATACCCTGAACCCACCTTCGCACTGCACAAGTCACAGCCACTTACCAGGCATCTCATCTCCTGCTTCTTGCTCCCCGGAGAGCGACTGCTGAGACTGGCTAGACACCTCTGGAGTTGAGAACAGTTCCTGGCTGCCTGCCCCATCAAGCGACCCCACCAGGAGCTGCATATCCTCATCTAACTCCACCTCTTCATCAATAACTTCATCCTCCAGGTTAGGTCCTCTTTCTGCCGCCTCCGTTCCCTCCAAAGTATCCATGGGGCTCTTGGGGGTGAGGTAGGGTCACCACCAAGGATAGCGTCCAGCTCCTTATAGAACTGGCAGGTCTTAGGTGAAGCACCAGAGTGATGGTTTGCCTCCCTTGCCTTATAGTACGCCTGCCTCAGCTCCTTTATCTTCACTCTGCACTGCAGCGGGTCTTGATCATAGCCCTTTTCACACAAGCCTCAAGGAATGTGTCCATAGGTATCCCAATTCCTATGGCTCAAGCACAGCTGGGACTGCATAGCCTCCTCTCCCCATATACTGATCAGATCCAACAGCTCTGCAGTGATCCAAGCAGGAGAGCGTTTGGTGCGATAAGCTGCCATGGTCACCTGGGAAGATGCAATGAGACCTCTCCACACCAAGCAATCAGGAAATGGAATTTCAAAAATTCCCAGGATTTCTAAGGGGGAGGGGCGGATGGTTGTTTACCTGGCTGTAGGGCAATGGAATTCAAACTGCTGACCAAAGCGGTCAGGATGGGCATTGTGGGACACCTCCTGGATGCCAATTAAAGCAATGAAATCAAGCGTGGTGTCTACACTGGCACTTTGTCGAAAAAAATGTAGAGGAAAAAGATGTAAGTTTCTTGGGGTGGATGTATTTAGTCGCCAAAACTAGGTATTTTTCCCTGACAAAAGTCACATCGCAGTGTGTACGCACACACTGTTTGGTTGACAAAAAGCAGTTTTTGGCAACAAAACTTGGTTGTTTAGACAAGGCCCTAATAAGGGTGTCTCCTGCTGATGATGTGTGAGCAAGAACAGAAGGAACAGTTAAAATACCAATGTCCAGCTGCTAGGTTGGAAAATTATATTAGATATCAGAACGTTCCTTCTTTCTCCTAAGGATATAGCTATGAGAGGCTCAGTCTTACCTCTTTTTTAAAAACAACAAAATGGTGCCCCAGCAGCAAAGCAATCCCTAGCCAAAGCTGAAATTTTACTTCAGTAGTAACTCCAAGCATTAATGACAACTACTGACATACTAAAAGACACTTATTATAGTATCCAGATGATCCTAAGAGAACTTACTTCAAAGTACTGACTTTGATCTAGCTTGTGGGATATGAGTGGTAAACAGATTCTAGGCATAAGGTATTTTTAAATGTGTTCTCAGACATTGGATAGGTCCAACTACCACTGTGGTAAAGCAGCTGTCTGTAGTGTAATGCACATTTAAGAAAATATGATGTCTTTATGGCCATTTTTTGTTTTTAAATAAAAAACCCCTCTCCACCCACTTCTCAATCTCCTTTCATCAAAACCACTGTTAGTTTATCTGGGCTGCATTACTGGTTGTTATGGGTTTCTAGTCTAGGTTTTACATGTTCTTTTAATATTGCCAACAGAATGCCTTTGTGGTACTGGCACTGAACAAAAGCAACTGCAGGACCCTAGAACGCTGACAGTTTTTTTTAGAAATGCTAGGCATTATAATTACAAACCCACTAACTTCATTCAACAAGCACTCTGTGGCTGTACACGCTGAAAGGATATGTTTAGACTGGAAACGCTGTGACATGGCTATTTCAGAGGAATGTTCTCCAGCCTCAAGGCGCATCCCTTAGAGCGGCTCTCTGTGCAGGAGCCGTTTTTATAGGGATACCAAAACCCCCAAATGACTGCACTACACTCGCATCTCCCCAGCCAGAGGCTGGTGCTTGGCCCTGAACGTAGGAGGCAGAGACTCTGTCCCCTCAACGGCCTGGGCAGCTTTTCCCCCCGGGAAGCGTTTCTGGGGAGATTTAGGTAAAGAAGCTGAACCAAGTAAAGTTACCGAAGTTGAATTCCAGCCCCGCCCGCGAGGCTCAGCGACACAAGGGCTCCCCGTGGGGGCAAGGCGCCAAGTTACCTCACGGCTCACGGACTCGCCCCGACTCCCAGACAGAAGGACTACCACGGAGACCAAACCGCTGCCGCCGGCCCGCCCCCGCGCCAGCCCCCTCCTCACGCTGCCCCGGGACCCGGCTCCGGCCTAC
This sequence comes from Emys orbicularis, assembly GCF_028017835.1. Lineage (NCBI taxonomy): Eukaryota > Metazoa > Chordata > Testudines > Emydidae > Emys > Emys orbicularis. The sequence goes on along the minus strand of NC_088705.1, from coordinate 362,648 downwards.
CTGGCTGCTCCGAGTTCGGCGCTGCCGCCTCCCGACTCCAGAGGCTAGTGCTCTGCGCCGGCCCCTCCTACTTCTGCAGAGTAGCATCAGCCCCCGGAGCCGCTCCCCGGCCCCGGCCCGCCCTGGTGGCAGCCCCAGGAGGAGCCTCCCTCAGCGGCATCCCAGGGCGGGCAACCTCCGACACGCCCTCGCAATGAAACGGCCCGGCCGCACGCCCCAGTCTCCCCAAACTGCATCCAACCGCCAGCCTCGGTCCCCTCAGCCCAGGGCTGGATTAGCGCAGGGGCTTTAGGGGCTGCAGCCCAGGGGCTTGGGCTAAGGGGGGGGCCCCGCAGGCCGGATCACACTGCGAACTGGACACCGGTCCCTTGCGGCCCCTAAGCGAGGGGTGTTCAGGGAATCTATGCGTACTGCTCCCGCCCCCGGCTCCGCAGCTCCCATTGGCTGGGTACAGCAGCCAATGGGAGCTGCGGCACCATCCGTCACAAATTGCTACTTCTGGACCAGGGCTGAGGCAACCAAGGAAATCAGGCAGCATTGAAGTGATATGATTACAAATAATAGCCTGACATTACTTAAAAAAAAAAAAAAAAAAAAAACCTTGAGTATTTAAAAAAAACCTAATTTACTGCGTCACAATAAAAACATAGGTGGTCTTATAATAATAATGAAACTAATGTTTTTGAAAAGTCAATAAAAGGAATTAAACTATATTTGCAGGAAATTATGATACAGAATGGTCAATTCAAGCAATTAGAAGAGCAAAAAAGACAAACCCTGAGCCCTCACCTGCTAACTCTAATCCCAAACCCTAACTCCTGTTCCCCAGTACCCTAACCCAACTCCTCCCCCTAACCTTTGACCCTATCCCACACCACAACCCAACCCTAAACCCTGGCCCCTCCCTTCACCCTAGACAACCCAACCCTGACCCCTGCACCCTAACCCTTCAACTAACCCTGATCCCCGACCATCACCCTATTATATCATAACCCCCACCCTGACCATAACCCTAACCCCTTAACTCTAACCCACCTTTGAACCCAAACTCTTACCCAACCTAATTCCTAAAGCTAATCCTAACCCTTGCGTTAAACACAACCCTCTAACCCTCAACCCTGCCTCCCAGAACCTAACCCCTCCTCTCCCCTAATCTAACTCTCCCTCTCAACCCCTAACCCTTTCCAAACCTAATCCACACCCTAAACCTAACTCCCCCTTACCCTCACCCTAATCCAACCCCTATACCCTGACCCTGTAATCCCAACCCTAAACCCTCAAACCCCAATTTCCCCCCTCCATGGGTGGCACCATCCTCTTTCCAGTGGCGGGGGGGCTGAGGTGGGCTAGACAGAAAATTGGGGGGGCTGCACCCCCCCTTGCCACAAGGCTGCCCGGGCGGAGGAACGGAGACCCCCAGCAGCAGGCACTGCCGTCCTGCCTGGCGAAAAGCCGCAGGGGGGTGTTCACAGGTTGCGCCCACTTGCGCGCGCCGGTGTTTTCTGGCAGCCAAGGGGCTGTCGCTAAGTGACGTTTTCTGACCGAGCTGGCAGCCAATGGGCTGTCACTGCCTGGGGGTGGAGATCGCTGCTGCAGGCACTGTGGCTCAGAAACTTCTCGAAGCCCTGGGACCGTTTGGAGTCGCTGAAGAGAGGCAGGAAATTGCCAGGCTGGAGTGCGAGGATCCTGTGAGCAGCGAACCAGCCACAGGCCTGTGGGCGCAGCCGCTGGTGCTGGGGGTTGGACTGAACTCCCTGCTTTGCGGTGGGCGCTGCCAGCGAACGCGCGCGATGTTTGTAGCTGCAGAATCTGTTTGTGTGTGAGCGAAGTCCCTGTAGCTGGGCGGCCTGTACGAAGCAGGATTCCTAGGGGTTTGCACAGTGTGGGAGTTGGGGGGGGAGGGTGTCAGGCTTAGCGGGGTTGGGCTCAGAGCTTGCGGTTAGGGTTGTGGGGAGGATTGGGCTATGGTTTGGGTTAAGGGGTTTAGGGTTGGGGACCAGGGTGAGCAATTTTTGGTGCAATTTGGGCTCCGGTTTGGGGGGGGGGGTTAAAACTTTGGGTTGGGGGTTAGATTTTGGCAGGAGGGTTTGGCCAGCAGCAGCATAGAAGTACGGGTGGCAATGGGGTGCCAACCAATAGTGATTCATAAGTAGTTTTTTTTAGATCGTTTTTGTGTCAGTGGCACCCTAGAGAGGGGGTAGGATCATGTTTGCTACAGGGGTCTATTTGTAATGATGTGGGGCTGTGGGGTCCCCAAGCCATCAATGGCTGTTTGGAACTCCTGGGTCCACCTGCAGCGGCTGGGAGCTCTGGGTTCCATACGCAGTGGTGTAGGCCTGTGGGGTTCCCCCGCTGCCTGCAGCAGCTGAAGCTGTGGGGCCCTGCCCCTGCCCACAGTGGCTGGGCGCTCCTGGGTCCCGCTGCGACATGTGGCAAATGGGAGCTCTAGGGTCCGCCTGTGATGGCTGGGAGCTATGGGGTCCATCTGCAATGGCATGGGGCTGCGGAACTCCAGAGTCTGCCCGCGGTGTCTGGGAGCTCTGGGGTCCATCTGTTGTGGCATGGGCCTGTGGGAGTTCCCCCACCACCCATGGCTGCTGAGAGCTGAAGGGGGCCCCTGCCGCCACCGGTGGCTGATAACTACGGGGCCCCCAGCGGCTGACAGTTCCAGTGTCGCTGCCCCAGGGCTGAGGCGGAAAATGTCACTGAATTCTGTGACTTCCGTGATATAATCTTAGCTTTAATCATTGTTGACTCTCTCTCTTAATCTAGGTCTGCTCTAGTGTGGGTGAGGCAGGGAAGATAGAAGTTCACACCCCAGCACAAGTTCAGGAAGCGATGGCTCTTGGGTTATTTGCCGTGCTTGCAGAGGACTTGTCCAGGCCAGTGGAGCAGCCCAGCCCGATGAGGGGCTGGAAGAAGAGGACCTGAGCTGCCTAGACATCCTACTTAGCAGGAGCTGAGTAGCCAGAGAGTTCTGTCTGGTGATGGAGGAGGAGCAGCTGTGTATTTTGCTGAAATGATGTCTCTTTATCCAGTGTCTGAGTAGCAAGGTGCCTCCCTGAGAGCAGAGAGATTCTTCTTGTTTGCATGGGATGGGTCCTGGGGAGGTTGGAGCCCTGCATTTGGCTGTTAATGGGCTAGGAGCATCACCCTGCTCCCCAAGACTGAATGTGAAGGAGGAAAACCTGCCTGCAACTCGGGACCCTCTGTTATTCCTTGTCTGTCCTTCCAAGTCACTGGGTGTGAGTCACTGGACACAATATCGAGTACAGCCAAAGAAAACCATCTTCTGGTCCTTCAGAGGATCTGAGCATCCTGGCCAGGCATGGGCTGGGATGGCGGTAGGGAGAGACCTGCAGGACTGTAGTCTCTTACCAGAGCTGATCACTTCAAGCACTGGCTAGGCTGGAGGGGACTAGGGAAGGGGGCTCCAGGAAGCATAAGCCAGGTGACCTGATTGCCCATGTCTGTCCTCCACACGCCAGTACTGGCCTACGTTCTCTTTTCAGTTCCTAATGACATTGGGAAGATGAGAGAATGCCCAACCTGGAGGAGAGACCAGGAGAAGGAGCAACCACCCTGAGCCCATTCAGAGGAATGGAAACCAGACAGCGAGCTGTGGAGTAGGTGCAAATGGAAATTTACTTAAACTAAGTATTGAAAGAGTGCTGCAAACACTCTTGTCTATGGAGAGAAACGTGTTATGTTAGCATGGGGTGGGTCCATGAGAAAAAAGTCCTTGGATCTAACTGGGGCATGTGAAGGTTGGGGGAGCCCTTGCTTCCCACTTGGAGTTGTCAGGGCCCCGGGAACGGAAAGCATTAGTTTTCTTGAATTATGGTTATCTTCCAGGAGGGCAAATTGCCTGTAACCAGAGATGCTCAGAACATAAGAACATAAGAACATAAGAAAGGCCGTACTGGGTCAGACCAAAGGTCCATCTAGCCCAGTATCTGTCTACCGACAGTGGCCAATGCCAGGTGCCCCAGAGGGAGTGAACCTAACAGGCAATGATCAAGTGATCTCTCTCCTGCCATCCATCTCCATCCTCTGACGAACAGAGGCTAGGGACACCATTCTTACCCATCCTGGCTAATAGCCATTTATCGACTTAGCCACCATGAATTTATCCAGTCCCCTTTTAAACATTGTTATAGTCCTAGCCTTCACAACCTCCTCAGGTAAGGAGTTCCACAAGTTGACTGTGCGCTGCGTGAAGAAGAACTTCCTTTTATTTGTTTTAAACCTGCTGCCTATTAATTTCATTTGGTGACCCCTAGTTCTTGTATTATGGGAATAAGTAAATAACTTTTCCTTATCCACTTTCTCAACATCACTCATGATTTTATATACCTCTATCATGTCCCCCCTTAGTCTTCTCTTTTCCAAACTGAAGAGTCCTAGCCTCTTTAATCTTTCCTCATATGGGACCCTCTCTAAACCCTTAATCATTTTAGTTGCTCTTTTCTGAACCTTTTCTAGTGCTAGAATATCTTTTTTGAGGTGAGGAGACCACATCTGTACACAGTATTCGAGATGTGGGCGAACCATGGATTTATATAAGGGCAATAATATATTCTCAGTCTTATTCTCTATCCCCTTTTTAATGATTCCTAACATCCTGTTTGCTTTTTTGACCGCCTCTGCACACTGCGTGGACATCTTTAGAGAACTATCCACGATGACGCCAAGATCTTTTTCCTGACTCGTTGTAGCTAAATTAGCCCCCATCATGTTGTATGTATAGTTGGGGTTATTTTTTCCAATGTGCATTACTTTACATTTATCCACATTAAATTTCATTTGCCATTTTCTTGCCCAATCACTTAGTTTTGTGAGATCTTTTTGAAGTTCTTCACAATCTGCTTTGGTCTTAACTATCTTGAGTAGTTTAGTATCATCTGCAAACTTTGCCACCTCACTGTTTACCCCTTTCTCCAGATCATTTATGAATAAATTGAATAGGATAGGTCCTAGGACTGACCCTTGGGGAACACCACTAGTTACCCCTCTCCATTCTGAGAATTTACCATTAATTCCTACCCTTTGTTCCCTGTCCTTTAACCAGTTCTCAATCCATGAAAGGACCTTCCCTTTTATCCCATGACAGCTTAATTTACGTAAGAGCCTTTGGTGAGGGACCTTGTCAAAGGCTTTCTGGAAATCTAAGTACACTATGTCCACCGGATCCCCCTTGTCCACATGTTTGTTGACCCCTTCAAAGAACTCTAATAGATTAGTAAGACACGATTTCCCTTTACAGAAACCATGTTGACTATTGCTCAAGAGTTTATGTTTTTCTATGTGTCTGACAATTTTGTTCTTTACTATTGTTTCAACTAATTTGCCCGGTACCGACGTTAGACTTACCGGTCTGTAATTGCCGGGATCACCCCTAGAGCCCTTTTTAAATATTGGCGTTACATTAGCTAACTTCCAGTCATTGGGTACCGAAGCCGATTTAAAGGACAGGTTACAAACCTTAGTTAATAGTTCCGCAACTTCACATTTGAGTTCTTTCAGAACTCTTGGGTGAATGCCATCTGGTCCCGGTGACTTGTTAATGTTGAGTTTATCAATTAATTCCAAAACCTCCTCTAGTGATACTTCAATCTGTGACAGTTCCTCAGATTTGTCACCTACAAAAGCCAGCTCAGGTTTGGGAATCTCCCTAACATCCTCAGCCGTGAAGACTGAAGCAAAGAATCCATTTAGTTTCTCCGCAATGACTTTATCATCTTTAAGCGCTCCTTTTGTATTTTCATCGTCAAGGGGCCCCACTGGTTGTTTAGCAGGCTTCCTGCTTTTGATGTACTTAAAAAACATTTTGTTATTACCTTTGGAGTTTTTGGCTAGCCATTCTTCAAACTCCTCTTTGGCTTTTCTTATTACACTCTTGCACTTAAGTTGGCAGTGTTTGTGCTCCTTTCTATTTGCCTCACTAGGATTTGACTTCCACTTTTTAAAGGAAGTCTTTTTATCTCTCACTGCTTCTTTTACATGGTTGTTAAGCCACGGTGGCTCTTTTTTAGTTCTTTTACTGTTTTTCTTAATTTGGGGTATACATTGAAGTTGAGCCTCTATTATGGTGTCTTTAAAAAGGGCCCACGCAACTTGCAGGGATTTCACTTTAGTCACTGAACCTTTTAACTTTTGTCTAACTAACCCCCTCATTTTTGTATAGTTCCCCCTTTTGAAATTAAAGGCCACAGTGTTGGGCAGTTGAGGTGTTCTTCCCACCACAGGGATGTTGAATGCTATTGTATTATGGTCACTATTTCCAAGCGGTCCCGCTATAGTTACCTCTTGGACCAGCTCCTGCGCTCCACTCAGGATTAAATCAGGCCTCAACTCTCTGCCTTCCACATCACTGGGTGTGAATAACTGGTCATTGCACTCTGCTCCTTGTCTGTACTGACTCTAGCGCCTTTCAGAGGACGTGAGCATTCTGGTTAGGTACAGACCTCTTTGGGATAAAGGCAAGGGGAAGGGACAATAGTCTGCTGTGCAGTGTGATTGCTTTGGGTGCAGGAGCAGCCAGATGCCTCTTCAGTTAGCGGTTACTGTCTCAAGGGGTGTAGAAAAAATCCCTCTGGAATAGCAAGAGCCAGAGCTAAATACCATTGCTGTCTCTGCGCGGGGGTGGGGTGGGGGGTGAGGTTGTAACTTTGCTTTTGCAAAGACTCCAGTCAGGCCTAAAAATTTGTTCCCTAGAAGTTACCCTAGGCTCCTCCCATTCCATCCCTGTTGCAGCAGCCTAGTCCCCAGTAGGAAAAATTAGCTTAATGAATACTTGACTTTAAGTGAATTTTGTGTGGTGGCTACAGTAGAAACTCTAGACTTACGAACACCAGAGTTACATACTGACACGTCAAACACACACCTCATTTGGAACAGGAAATATGTAATCAGGCAGCAGCAGAGATTTAAAAAAAAGGCAAATAGAGTACAGTAGTGTATTAAATGTAAACTATTTTTAAAAAAGGGGAAGTTTAAAAAAAGGTTTGACAAGGTAAGGAAACTGTTTCTGTGCTTGTTTTCATTTAAATTAATGTAAGCAGAGTCAGGATAAGCTCTACCCTGACATCTGGTGGTGAATTATGGCGAGGGTGGAAAAGAACTTCAGGGGCTGATCTTGTTTGCATAGGCACACCCACCCACCTAGCCTGGGACAACAACAACTGAAAGTGGTTACTTTGGCTGGTGTGGGATCCCCAGTTTCTCTGTTACTGGGGCAGGAAGAATAAAGTGTTGTTACCCTGATTCTGTGAATCAAGGCCAGTGGAACTGTTGTATGACAGAGGGACTCACCAGTAACTAAGTAGCACTCGCTAGACATGGGGCATGGGTTACAAAACCCCAACCTTATGATGTTTGCCTTTAAAAAAATAAATAAATAAAATTCCCTGGGTGCACACCCTAATGAAATGTGCTGCGCACGCCTATGGTGAGGAGTGACATTCACTGCTCCAGTGGGAGGTCATTATATGTTATCAGTCAGGCTACATTAGCTGCTCTGGAGGGTTTTTCATGCAGAGATCGAAAGGAAAGAGGCTATAATCATCAGCATTTTACAGATGGGGAAACAAACACACATCACAGTTGCAGTCTTTCTCCAGGGAGTAACGATGTAGTTGTCTTTCGGTTAAAAAACTCATAACAAAACCACAAAAACAAAAAAAGTTTGCATTGGTGGACTATGGAGTCTAGCCACTCCTTATTCACTTTCTCCACACTAGTCATGATTTTATAGACCTCTATCATATCCTCCTTAATCATCTCTTTTCTAAACTGAACAGTGCCAGTATTTTTCATCTCTCCTCCTATGGAAGTTTTTCCATACCCATAATCATTGCTGTTGCCCTTCTCTGCACCTTTTCCAATTCTAATACATCTGTTTTGAGATAGGGCGACCAAAACTGCACGCAGTAGTTAATGTTTGGGCATACCACGGATTCATATAGTGGCATTATGATATTTTCTGTCTCGTCTATCCCTTTACTAATGGTTCCTAACCTTCTGTTAGATCACTGTGCAGTGGCAGTCCAAAACGTATGTGAGGGCCTTCCATTACATACCACAGTTAGCAGTTATGCAATTTTGTATATGAGTTCCTTCAGAACTCTTGGGTGAATACCATCAGATCCTGGTGACTTATTACTATTTAATTAAATGTAATGAATCAATTTGTTCCAAAACATCCTCTGTTGACACCTCAGTCTGGGACAGTTCCTCAGATTTGTCACCTAGCAGGAATGGCTCAGATGAGGGAATCGCATCCTCTGCAGGGAAGACCAATGCAAATAATTCAATTAGCTTCTCTGCAATGGCCTTGTCTTCCTGGAGCGCTCCTTTAGCACCTTGATCATCCAGTAGCCCTACTGATTGTTTGTCAGGCTTCCTGCTTCTGATATACTTACAATAATTTTGCAGTTAGTTTTTGTCTTTTGCAAGTTGCTCTTCAAATTCTTTTTTGGCCTAGCTAGCTCTACTTTTGTATCGTTAGATCTATAAGAGATCTATATATTATCACAGAGAGGGACTCTACCACTATGCCCCTCATAGCAGTTCTTGCTCACAACTTATTCACTTCTAGAAAGAGACTTCACTATCTTGAAAAAGCTGACAGTGAAGAGTTACAAAGGGACCTCAGAAAACTTGGTGACGGGGCAACAAAATGACAGATAAAGTTCAGTGTTGATTAGCTGTTATCATGCAAGAAAGAAATCTTGGAGTCATAGTGGATAGTTCTTTGCAAACATCTGTTCAGTGTGCAGCAGCACAAAAAAGCTAACTGAGTGTTAGGAACTATTAGGAAAGGGAAAAATAATAAAACAGAAAATACCTTAATGCCACTATGTAAATCTCTGATATGCCCATACCTTGAATACTGCATATAGTTCTAGTTACCCCATATCACAAAAGCTATATTAGAATTGGAAAAAGGTGCAGAGAAGGGCGTCAACCACAATGATTGGAATCACTTCCATGGGAGGAAAGATTAAAAAGCCTAGGACTGGTCAGCTTAGAAAAGAGATGATTAAGGGGGGTTATGATAGAGGTCCATGAAATCAGCAATGGTGTAGAGAAAGTGAATAAAGAAGTGTTCTTTACCCCTCTCCTAACCTACGAACCAGAGGGCCACCCAATGAAATTAATAGGCAGCAGGTTTAAATTAAGCTAAAGAAAGTACTTCTTCACACAACAAACTGTCAAACTGTGAAGCTCATTACCAGGGGATATTGTGAAGGCCAAAAGTACTGGCCACAGTCGTAGACAGGAATATTGGATTAGATGGACCATTGGTCTGACCCAGTATGAGTGTGCTTATTGTCTAATCCCCCTGGAACTCCCCCCCTACAGCCCAGATGTAGGTATCTGCATCCTTCCCCAAAGCCCCTTGTATCCCCAAAACCCCTCCCAGACACTGAGCCCCCAAATCCTTGTACACCTGGTGCCTGCCCCTACTCCTCATGGCAACCCAAGGCAGAGAAAGCTGACATCATGTGGAGAGCCTGCAACACAGCCAAGTAATGGATAAGGACCCCGCGGTCTCCCATGCTCCAGGCAGGATCCATCTGCTCTGGGTGAGAATCCACATCACTTGTCATGCTCAGTGGCATGCACCCTCTTCTCCCGGGCCCCCTCGGTCTCTCATGGGGCTGAGCAGGATCTATCTGCCTATGGGCATGGTCTCTGCCTTACTGGGAAGGATGTGTACTGCCTGCCAGGCTCAGGGGGCCGCTCCTTCCAGCCCCCCATCTTTGTAGAGAGTTTGGGCTTAGAAGAAGTGGGGCTGGTACTAGAGCTGCCCAGACCCATACTATCACCCCCAGATCCATTACTGCAGCACCCAAAAGCCTCATTCAAGGTCCGGGTCTCATTGTGCTGAGCACTGCATGGACAATCAGAGAGACAGAGGGATGCATATGGAGATGAGTGTGTAAGGCATGTGGCTGGATGGAGCGATGTATATGGCATACAGGGGGATGCATGGATGGCTGAAGGGTTGGACAGGGCTGAAGGGATGGATGGGGATGTCACAGGCTGCTAAGTTGGTGAGTTCAGCTCATGGCTGCTGGCCCTGTCACCTCCGGGGTGACACTGTTTCCTGCACCATCCACCCAGCAGAACCTGCCCCTGCACCGCTACCCATGTGCTACATGCAGTGCGCAACCTGCTGCTCAGGGATATACAAGCATGCGGTCTTCTGGCTGCTGAACCAGCTGCTCCAAAGCCTGCCGCAGGTCTCACCTTCCTTGGGCAGCAAGACTCTGGCCAGGGGGTGTCCCTCAAACCTCCTCACATCCTGTACCCAGAGCAGCCTACTAAGCACAGAGACTGAGGCTAACAAACCCCACCTGCCCCCGCCCGCCTCCAGCTGGAGCTGCAGCCCAGGGCCCAGCTGAGCCAGGCAGCCAGTGACCCAAACAGGTGGGGACCCTGGTGTCTCAGGAGTGGGAAATGTGCCACCATCTTCTCTGTAGCACCATGGCACTGTTACACCATAGTGACTACCTGCAGGGCACAAAACTGGCTCAATGGGGTGGACAAAGCTGGGCCGGGGCTGTAGCATCACAAACTGCTCAATGTCCTAATTTCCTACTACTAGGAGTTACTGACACCTAGATTTTTTTTTTTTTTTTTTTTTTTGGCTGTCCTGCCACATTTGCTACACCCACAATTTCCCATTCCTGGGTCTAGGGGTAGGGAGTTGTGACAGATGGGTTGGACCATGTCAGAGTTTTGACTTCTGTGAAATCTTTATTTTAAATTGGGACACTCATAAAATGAGATTTTTCTAATTTAATACGTATGTGTTCTAAATGAGCAAGATCCTTTTACTTGTGTCCAAATTTTAAAGAGATTTCACAGGAGTAGCAAACTGTGACAGGAGGAAAAACTGTCTGCCCCTCCCCTGGTTCAGAGGTAGCCATTTGTGAAAACCAGCAATTCAGGCACCAGTGAAGTCATAGGATCATAAATAATTTCCTTAAGATTTGTTTTTAATAATGTATTAAATATGGTAAATACAACATCACAATAAAAACAAAGGAAGGGTTAAGGTTAAGGTTTGGGCAGAGCTTTTCTTGACCTGCTGCTCACAAACAGGGAAGAATTAGTAGGGGAAGCAAAAGTGGATGGGAACCTGGGAGGCAGTGACCATGAGATGGTCGAGTTCAGGATCCTGACACAAGGAAGAAAGGAGAGCAGCAGAATACGGACCCTGGACTTCAGAAAAGCAGACTTTGACTCCCTCAGGGAACAGATGGGCAGGATCCCCTGGGAGAATAACATGAAGGGCAAAGGGGTCCAGGAGAGCTGGCTGTATTTTAAAGAATCCTTATTGTGGTTGCAGGAAAAAAACATCCCGATGTGTAGAAAGAATAGTAAATATGGCAGGCGACCAGCTTGGCTAAACAGTGAAATCCTTGCTGAACTTAAACGCAAAAAAGAAGCTTACAAGAAGTGGAAGATTGGACAAATGACCAGGGAGGAGTATAAAACTATTGCTCAGGCATGCAGGAATGAAATCAGGAAGGCCAAATCACACTTGGAGTTGCAGCTAGCAAGAGATGTTAAGAGTAACAAGAAAGGTTTCTTCAGGTATGTTAGCAACAAGAAGAAAGTCAAGGAAAGTGTGGGCCCCTTACTGAATGTGGGAGGCAACCTAGTGACCGAGGATGTGGAAAAAGCTAATGTACTCAATGATTTTTTTGCCTCTGTCTTCACAAACAAGGTCAGCTCCCAGACTGCTGCACTGGGCAGCACAATATGGGGAGAAGGTGACCAGCCCTATGTGGAGAAAGAAGTGGTTCGGGACTATTTAGAAAAACTGGATGTGCACAAGTCCATGGGGCCGGATGCGCTGCATCCGGGGGTGCTAAAGGAGTTGGCGGATGAGATTGCAGAGCCATTAGCCATTATTTTTGAAAACTCATGGCGATCGGGGGAGGTCCCGGATGACTGGAAAAAGGCTAATGTAGTGCCCATCTTTAAAAAAGGGAAGAAGGAGGATCCGGGGAACTACAGGCCAGTCAGCCTCACCTCAGTCCCTGGAAAAATCATGGAACAGGTCCTCAAGGAATCAATTATGAAACACTTAGAGGAGAGGAAAGTGATCAGGAACAGTCAGCATGGATTCACCAAAGGGAAGTCGTGCCTGACTAACCTAATTGCCTTCTATGATGAGATAACTGGCTCTGTGGATGAGGGGAAAGCAGTGGATGTGTTATTCCTTGACTTTAGCAAAGCTTTTGATACAGTCTCCCACAGTATTCTTGCCGCCAAGTTAAAGAAATATGGGCTGGATGAATGGACTGTAAGGTGGATAGAAAGCTGGCTAGATCGTCGGGCTCAACGGGTAGTGATCAATGGCTCCATGTCTAGTTGGCAGCCGGTTTCAAGCGGAGTGCCCCAAGGGTCGGTCCTGGGGCCGGTTTTGTTTAATATCTTTATTAATGATCTGGAGGATGGTGTGGACTGCACTCTCAGCAAGTTTGCAGATGACACTAAACTAGGAGGCGTGGTAGATACACTAGAGGGTAGGGATCGGATACAGAGGGACCTAGACAAATTAGAGGATTGGGCCAAAAAAAACCTGATGAGGTTCAACAAGGATAAGTGCAGAGTCCTGCACTTAGGACAGAAGAATCCCATGCACTGCTACAGACTAGGGACCGAATGGCTAGGTAGCAGTTCTGCAGAAAAGGACCTAGGGGTCACAGTGGACGAGAAGCTGGATATGAGTCAACAGTGTGCTCTTGTTGCCAAGAAGGCTAACGGCATTTTGGGCTGTATAAGTAGGGGCATTGCCAGCAGATCGAGGAACGTGATCGTTCCCCTTTATTCGACATTGGTGAGGCCTCATCTGGAATACTGTGTCCAATTTTGGGCCCCACACTACAAGAAGGATGTGGAAAAATTGGAAAGAGTCCAGCGGAGGGCAACAAAAATGATTAGGGGTCTGGAGCACATGACTTATGAGGAGAGGCTGAGGGAACTGGGATTGTTTAGTCTCCAGAAGAGAAGAATGAGGGGGGATTTGATAGCAGCCTTCAACTACCTGAAGGGAGGTTCCAAAGAGGATGGAGCTCGGCTGTTCTCAGTGGTGGCAGATGACAGAACAAGGAGCAATGGTCTCAAGTTGCAGTGGGGGAGGTCCAGGTTGGATATTAGGAAACACTATTTCACTAGGAGGGTGGTGAAGCATTGGAATGCGTTACCTAGGGAGGTGGTGGAGTCTCCTTCCTTGGAGGTTTTTAAGGCCCGGCTTGACAAAGCCCTGGCTGGGATGATTTAGTTGGGAATTGGTCCTGCTTTGAGCAGGGGGTTGGACTAGATGACCTCTTGAGGTCCCTTCCAACCCTGATATTCTATGATTCTATGATTCTATGGCAGTGGGCTGGGTTCCCCCCCTTGGGGGCGTGACCCCAGGTGGGGCAGGGGATGACCTGTGTGTAGACCTCCCCCACACCATTTGGGCAGTGACTTCTGGTGGCCAGCTGTGGCACTGCCCTGTGTGTAACTCCACCAATTGAAGCACTGACACCCCCCCCCCCACCATTGTGTCAGTGGCCCCTCTGCAGGGCAGGGCTGGGGAAAGTGGGTCGCTGTGGAGCTGGGCTGGGGGGTCCCAAGGAGCTGTGTGAAGGGAGGAGTCCCAGGGGCCTGGTCTCTCTCTCTCTCTCTCTCTCTCTCTCTCCAGGGATCAGCAACGTGTCCATGGTAAAAATTTTGTGGCCCGTGGTAATTTGTCAAGAAATGTTGAATGACTGAATGACATAACGCCCCCAATCTCTGTCACTAAGTACAGTAATTTTGTCAAGTATCCGTTGCACAGCATGGTGGTGCTGACCCTGTCTCTCTCCCCACTGGCCAAGTCTCTGTCTGCACTAGAAGCAGCCGGGCCCGGCCCTGCCTCCGGCCTGGGAGAGGGACCCACTGCCAAGATGCTGGGGCTTGTGTCGTTATGGACCCCTTCCAAGTGTGGACCCAGTGCGATGGCGCCATTGGCGCTGTAGTAAACCCGGTACTGAGAGCGACGCATGAGGACAGCCGGTCATCTCTATGGCCAGCTTGGGTGTATCCTGGGAGTTGGTGCCTCCTCTGCCCATTCCCCAGGTGCTGGGGAAGGTCCTAGGCCTGGAAACACCCACTGACTGCATGAGTGTGTAGCCCTGCTCGAGTGCACCAGTGTTTGACTGAGCCAGGGCCAAAACCTTTATGGGGCCAGTCATGTAAAGGACAAATTTCTGCCTATGTAGATCAGAGCTCTTTGGAATCACTGAACAGAAAGTCTGCAGCAGAATCAAGTTTTCCAGTAACTGTTAATTAGTATTTAATGCTTCTAACTACACCAAGGCAGCTAGCCTTCAAAGGTGTGTGCGCGCGGGAATTGGGGTCATGTGCTAGCATAATCAAAATGGCTGCCCCTGTGGAGGGCTTTTCATTCACAGATTCAAAGGAAAGTGTGTTGTCATCCCCATATTACAAATTAGGAAACAGAGACTTTTTTCCACTAGCTATTTACTAGTAGGTTGTGTGTGAGATGGAGGTTTTACGGAGCAGGTAGCTACTTCACTGCCTCATGCTGTTTGCTTTTCTTTTTCAATAGCCTTATTCCTGTGGCAAAGCTTACAACTGCTCTATAAGAACATACAGTCACTTGTTTCATCGTGAATATATAAATATGCAGCGAAAAATCCTCATTATTCAGGATAATGTAGAAAGTGAAGACGCTGGCTTTGATTGTTAATTATTCATGCCCCAATTAATAAAACTTTCAGGGAAGCTCCAAGTTATTAATCAATTGTTTATAAAATGCATGTCAAATGTAACTTGTTTTCAAGCAATAACCAAAGCTCTTTAATGTTTGTAAATCTCAAACAGTAATTATCCTATATTTAACTGGCATCCAATGTGGAGCTTTGTACCTATTGGGGTGTCCACCCCACCCAGGATTGGAAGGGGTTTAGCTGGCTAGCCAGGTCTATTAACTCCACAGGCTGCACCTGGAGGAAGAGCCAGGGAGCAGGGAATTGATTGCAAGCAGGCTCAGCTGGGCAGGGCCTATAAAGCTGGCAACAGGAAGAGGCTGACTCTTTAGGAAGAAGTGTTTGGAGGCTGCTCCTGGGTAAAGAGAGTTGTTACTAGGGAGGAGAGCTTGGAACTGGTACTCCCAGGGTGGGGGGCAGGAATTGTAGAAAGCAGTCTAGGGAAAAAGCACTGAGGGCTGGGAGAGTAAAGCCCAGAACTGCTGGGTTGAGGGTTCTTGGACTGGAACCTGGACTAGAGGGTAGACCCAGGTTCCCCTACTGTCTGCTGGGGAAGTGGCACCATCAGGGCAGTAAAGGAGATGACTTCCTGAGACTGTTTGCATAGAAGGACTTTGGGTAACCCTGGGAGGGGGAAACATGGATGATGACCTGGCTGGAGGGCCTGGTCATGAAGAGGCAGCTGCAGTTCCTGGAGTGAGACCGGTCCCCAGGGCGAGAGACACACCAGGTAAGGAGGACATGGCAACTGTAGAGCTAATTCCCCAGAGTGGCCAGGAAGAGGCACCATTAGCAGTGAGTGCACCTTGTCTGTGATGGGATCCCCAGGGGTGCAGCCTGGGACTGTGCCCCCTGAACTCTCACCAGTCTGGGCTGCCTCTCACAATGCCTTGCTAGTGACCAGCAGCAAGTTCTACAGGAGTTGGGATCACTCAGCACAACTGCATGTGGAGCCCCACACCCACCTACATTGCATGGATGCTCCCAGAGAAAGGCACTAGCCATATCCCCCCAGTTCCCAGCACTGTACCCCAGGAATATACCATCTTGCCTTGCTCAAGATGGGCAGTGCAAATGTATTAATTGGTTCACTACTTCAACAATGGAAAGTGGACCTACACCAGCCTTTGCAAACCTCAGCAGATTTGCCCCACACTTTGTACAAACTCACTGGTAAAGATAAACAATTAAACAAGTTTGACTATAAAAGGTAGATTTTAAGTGATAGGCAGAAAGTCAGTTAGTTACCAAAAGAAATAAAATATAAGCATGCGGTCTAAACTCTCAACTCCATTAGACTGGGCAGCAACTAGATTAAGCAGGTTGTCTCACCCCACTGGATACTGCAGTCCTTAATATACAGGTTTGTTCCTTAAACCTGGGCCAATCTCCTGTGTTGGAGTCTTGTCTTCTCGGTGTCTTGGTTGCTTGCAGCATAGGTGGGGGCAGGAGAAGGGCCCATGATGTGTCCACTCTGTCTGTTTTATACCCCTAGGACAAGTCCAGGCATGTCTGGGGGGCATTGCTGAGTCTCTCCAAGCAAGGTTGAGCAATTCCTCTGGTGTGGCCTCATGCAGGGGAGTCATTACATTGTAGCTCCCTTGCTGGACGATGGGTTGTTTGACACCCTGCCTGGGCATTGGTTACTTTCCTTGCTGTTGTCTCTGGGGAGCTACTATCTAGTTGATTTCCCCAACTTACAGCATGTTTTAGTGACCACCATACAACATGATTCTCATATAGGGTGACCAGATGTCCTGATTTTATAGGGACAGTCCTGATATTGGGGGCTTTGTCTTATATAGGTGCCAATTACCCCCCACCCCCTGTCCTGATTTTTCACCCTTGCTGTTGGTCATGCTATTCTCATAACTTCATATGTATTAATGATACACATATGGATAGAGAAATGTCTTCCAGCAGATCATAACCTTTCCCCTGATACCTTACAAGGCATGCTTTATATGTAAGATCATGATTATATGATAATGAGAAATATGGGGGTTACAGTATGCTCCCCAAGGTATAGAATGTCTCACTGTCTCAGGCTTAAAATATGTGAATTAAAAAGCTTGTCTAATATGTAACTGTAACATATTTTTCTCTTCAGACAAGGTTAAACATCTTTATCTAGGAAGATGACTGAAGCTGGTCATTGCAGAGCTACATTTATTGTCTGTTGTTTACCTTGCACAACATGATTGCTTTGTTACTATTAGGCCCATCCCTGGAGATGGTTATATGTGGAAGTGCTGTTACCCACATGTAGGATCAGACCCATAGCTGGAAAAATTAAGGTTCATGTGAGACAAGTTAAGCTTTCCTCGCCAGATGGGGAGGGCAAATAAGAATTGAGGAGGTCTTGTAATTAACTCAGGAGAGACCTGGGGAAATAAGGGAGGAGGGGACAGGTTCCTGGGATAGTCCCTGGGGAAGGGAGCTCTGGTGGGAGCCTGGGCTCAGGCAGGGCAGATGCCTGAGCAGCTGTAGCAGGAGTGAGGAAGTAGCTGCAGGTGTGTGCTGCAAGGAGCAAGACTGGCTCTTGCAGGGAGGAAAGGCACAGAACCTATTTCTGGGAATGAGAGCTGGGGGCTCCAGATACTGGGAGGGAGAGTTCACTGAACCCAGCTCTGGGAAGGAGGGCTGGGGACTCTTGACTCAAGGAGAGAGGAGTGTTACTCCTAGGGGAATTGTGCCAAAAAAATAAATTCTGCAATAAAAAATTCTGTGCACAATATTTTAAAATTCTGCATATTTTGTTTGTCAAAATAACACAATATAATCACACCAGTTTCTATTTTTTGGTCATTTATTTCAAAATACCTGTTGGCAAGTATGTCTAATACAGACAAAAAAGATTCAGAAATTTTTTGACAAATAATTCCTTACTAGGCATATTAATACAGAACTGTGAGTAATTGATATAAACTTGTGAGGGTGCTGCCTGTGGGAGCCAGCTGAGGTCACTTAATCAGGGTGAACTGCAAACAAAACGGGGCAGACAAACCCCAAACGCTGGTGGATATTTTAATAACTTAGATTTACCAAGCCAGCACAGAACAGCTTTTATAGTACTTTACTGGTTACTTAGAAGTTTAAACAATGCAATTTCCTTAAAGTACCCAGCCTCAGGCCTTTGTCCAGACACACACATTAGATAAGATCTTCAGTAGTCATCATCATATCTTATTATATAAAAGAAAACTTTTTTCCAATTCCAAAGGATCAGCCACACACCCAGGTTTAATTATAACTTAGATTTTACCCAAAATACACACTTATAGCCAATTTTTATTAACTAAACTAAACATTTTTTAAAAAGGAGAGTGTTGGTTAAAAGATTAATATACATACAGACTTGAATTTAATTTTTGAGGTTCAGATACATAGCAGAGGTGAGCTTGTAGTTGCCAAAAGTTTTTTTTTTTTTTTAGATATAGTCCATAGGTTATAGTTTAATGTTTATATTCAGGGTGACTCTAGTCAGTGACTGGGGATCTCAATCCTTGTGGCTTAAGGTTTTCCCCTTTTGAAACCCAAAACAGGTCTGAGATGCAGAAGGATTGTGTCCCAAGGTTTTTATATATTTTCAGCAGCCTTTTGGCCTGAGAAAATAGGCTCAACTTTCCTTCTTCTAAACATCATGGCAATTAGCACAAGATCATTTATCCATTAAACAGTTTAGATATAGGTTACCACAACCTTCAAAGAGACATATAGACAATAATGCTATTTTACTTAAGTATCATTACAAATGTTAATATTTCTTTTTTGATCTTTGAATTAAAACTATAGCAATAGACAAGACTTGTTTGCTTACATCACAAGCCCTGAGCAAACATCTACCCTTTTACCTCTAACAATAGACTTACATTTCAAAGCTCTATTCATTTACCTATCTTCCTAGCCAGTCTCCAAAGTTCACCCATGGGTCAGGTCAGTCGGTGAGTTAATTAACTTTTTCTGGCCCTGTCATCTTTCAATGAGATAGATTACACTCATAACGTCACAAAACTACAATATGGAACCGTATTTCCCGCATCCCTCAGAAGCAGTGGAAAGGCATGGGGAAGTCAGGAGTAATGGAGGAGCTGAGGGAGAGGGAAGTAATTGCTGGGAAGGAGCCTGGATGTGAACTTGGAGGGATGTTGAGTATGTGTGGGTAAAAAGTATGGAACAGGGTGTGGGGTTTTTTTGTGTTTTGTTTTGTTTTGTTTTGTTTTGTTTTTTTGGAGGGGAAAGTGTTAGGGAGCTTCCCCCATGCAGACTGGCTGACCCCTAGCCTCTCCCATTCAGTGAGGCAGATCTGCCCCTGCACCCCCATGTTTCTGTGCACCCCCACTCAGACATCCACTTGCCCATCCCTATGTGTCCTTGCTCCCCCTGTCCACATGTCACTCACATCCACTCCCCCCATCTGGCCCTGCAACTCCTCCCCCTGTCCTCATGTGTCTGTGCATCCACTCAGCCACCCCCTTCCCCCTGTAGCTCAGCGCTTCCCTCCCCCTCTGCCCATGTGGCCCTGCACCTCCACTCCCATTCAGCCCCTGCCCCCATCTGTCCTCCCCCACTAGCCCTTATGAGACCCTGTCTGTCTCCCCATAGCCCGTCTCCTGACCTGGCCCAACAGGTGCTGTGAAAAAGGCTGGCTGGGAGCGGCTACTGTGTTCTAGCGCCACAGTGCCCTCTGGTGGGCAAAAGGCGGAACTGCAGAAGTTTTCTCCTGGGAGCTGCTGCTCTGATCTAGTGCCACAGAGCCCTCGGGGGGAGGGGGGGGGGAGGAAGGTGGAACTGCAGCAACTTTCCAGCAGAAGTTTTTTTCTGAGCAAAACATTAAAAATATGTGCAGCTCATTAATTATGAACATGTACAGTGGCACAGAATTCCCCCAGGAGTAACATAGCATCCTCAAGGCTACCAAACCATGTCACCTTCAGCCAAAGACCACACCCCACCCCGAGGGAGCAAAAAACCTCTGTGAACTCAACACACTCAAGACAGGAAGAGATTCACTCCTGCTCATTGATGGAGAAGTTTGATAGGCAGTGGGGGGCCCATGAAGCACTTGCTCAGGTGTGCTTTCCATTTCACAACGGGGCTGGACTCTGACCCTCAAACTTCTTTTCCCTTGGCTCTAAACACAACCCAAGAAGAAATATGAAAGTTATCATTGGAGTTTGCAATGCTGTGAAGGCTCTCGACCACAATCCCCCTTCCCATTACACTGTTAGGTACACCACAGGTGCAAGGGCCTGCACACAGGGATCAGCTCCCTGTGAATGGCCTCTCACTGCTCTCTCAGAGGGCTCTGACTACCCAAGCACTTAATACATAATTTCAGGGAAGCAGACAGGTCCCGTCAGCTCTAGATCGCATCCACTAGACTAGAGACAGCAGCAACAATAAGTCACTTCCTTTCATGCCTCTCCACCTGTAAATCTATACCTAACATGACCCATCTAGGCACAGAGCTATTGACACCCAAATCTGCATCCCCCACAGGTTTCTACTCCTGCCCATATCCAATGACGGGAGATAGCAGAAGTGTTTTTGGCTGGTAATTGTCTGGAAGTGTCCCCCTCGTCCCCATAACTAAATGTGAAGGAGGGTGACCTGTGTGCAAGTAGAGATGCTCTGTAGTTTCTGGTCTGTCCTTCCATGTCATCTGGTGAGAGTCACTGGAGACCACATTGTTCTCTAGTTCCATACTCAACCGTTCCTTTCTTCAGAGAACCAGAGCATCCTGGGCAGGCCTGGGTGTCGTGGACTGAGGGTGTGGAGAGACCTGATTGGTTATAGTTCCTTATGAGTGATGAGCATTTTAGGCCCTGGGTAGGCTGGAGAGGTATAGGGAAGGGGGTCCAATGAGCAGCAGCCAGGTGACGTCCTTCTGTCTGTCTAAGTCTTCCGTGCACCAGTGCTTGCCTAACTTACAAGTGTTTTCTCTCTCTCTCTTTTCAATTCCTATTGATTTTGGGTAGATGAGAGAATGACCAACCTGTGGCAGAGAGCAAAAGGAGCAGCCACCCTGAGACCATCCAGGGAGATGGAAACCAGACAGTGATCTGTAGAGTCAGAACAAATAGAAATTTGCTTAAGTTAAGTATTGAGGGAGGACTGCAAGAACTCTTGTCAGCATGGGGTGGGTCTCTGAGAAAAGGCCTTTGCATGTATGTGAGGCACGATAAGCTTGGGGGAGTCGTTTGTCCCCTCTCAAGGACTTGTCTGGTGCTATGGAGTCTTCCTGAAGTACGGTAACTATGTGGAGAGCAACTTGCTCAGTCCTCAACTCTCTTCCTTCTACATCACTGAGTGAGCTTCCCTGGTCACGCCACTCTAGTCCTCCTCCCTACCAACTCTGGCTTGCTTCAGAGGATGTGAGCGGGGCGTAGCCCTTGGCCCGTATGTCCGCTCACAAAGGTGCATCACCCAGGGCAAGTGGAGGGTCCAAGGCTCAGCACAGCATCCCGGACTGATGTGCTCTGGCCTGGGTTCCTGAATCCTGCTCCCCGAGGGCTGTGCTGGCCCCGTAGCTGGACCCCACACCAGGGAAGCTCTTATGGGCAGTGAGTGGTCAAAGGGCAGTAGGGAGCTGAGGAGCAGCCACAGCCCTGGGGTCCCAAGCAGCAGGAGGACAAGATGGGGAAGCTCTGCGGCTGCCTGCACTCTGACATCAGCTAGTGCAGCAACTGCTTCACCCTGCCCGACTCTGGCTTCTAGCCTCTGACATGGCCATGGGCCAGGGCCTTGGAGGAGAGGAGGCGGGGCTGGCACTTCACTGAGGAGGAGCAGGGCCTCATGGCAAAGAGGGTTGCAGCTGCCACCAGAAGAGGCTGGCGCTGCCCACGGCTGGCCACGGGGTGTTACTGTTTTTATGAAACACTCTGCGCATTACTTTGAGTTGCCACTGGGTGTCACCACTGCTCCATGGAAGAGACAATCCATGCATCACCCCTGACTAGCCAGCGGTGTCACTGCTGCTCCTGAATAAACAAAAATAACAGGAGTACTTGTGGCACCTTAGAGACTAACAAATTTATTAGAGCATAAGCTTTCGTGGGCTACAACCCACTTCTTCGGATGCATATAACATCCGAAGAAGTGGGTTGTAGCCCACGAAAGCTTATGCTCTAATAAATTTGTTAGTCTCTAAGGTGCCACAAGTACTCCTGTTATTTTTGCGGATACAGACTAACACGGCTGCTACTCTGAAACCTGAATAAACAGTTTGTGCATTACTCTGTGTGTCCACTGGGTGTCACTGCTGCTCCAGGGCAGATGCAGTCCGTGCATTATCCTGACTGCCCACCCACCGGGTGTCACTGCTGCTCTGGGAACATCACCCGTGCATTACACTGACTGGCTTCTAAGATAAATGTGTGGTAAAGGCTGAGTACAGACTCCTGCTCCCTCTAGCTGCAGCTTGGTTTCTAATAAAAGGTTTCCTGCTCATTCTGGGTGCAGGGGGAGAATTTCCCCATCTTGGGAGTTTCTGATCTCCCAGGGCAGGGAGAAGCATGTCCTCCTGAGCAAAGGCCTGGAACCAGGAAGGTGACTACAGGTGTTGAGTTTGTTCTTCCTTCATTACGTCTCTCTAAGGTGTTGGCCAACATGCTCTTTCTCCTTGCCTGTTGGTCTACAGCCTTCCTTCATGTGTCCAGTGGTTCACCTGCATGTGTCCAGTGGTGATTGAGACATAGACATCTATAGCGCTCTGTGCAGATCTATTCAGTGTGTGTGTGGGTGGTGGTGGTGGGGGGGGAACAAGGACTTAAAGCTGCTGCTGCTTCTCACATGTGCTTCTAGTGCAGTGTGTCTTGATGCAGCAGGGGAATTGTAGTCTCTTACCTTTGTTTGCAGAATGTGCTGCCCTATGTGCTATTTGGTGCCGCTGGAGGTGTGATTAAAAATACATAAATACATCATATTGATAAGTTTGCAAAGACCCACTTGGGCATTGAAAATGTATTCCCCAGAATGCCTCCCTTCCCCTGTTTCTTCCACTATCCCACCCCTACTGTGTTATGCTTATAAGAAGCACACAGGATCTTTTTCAGGGGAAAAGGCAATATGCTGCGTTTATTGGAGATACAACACTTAGCATATGCATTCAATCACACTCACACTGTCCCACCAGTAGATGTAGTTACCAGTACAGAGTCTGGAGCAACCTAGTGGCCAGCTAGGTTGATCACGGGTAGGGAGGAGCCAGGTTCTGTCGGTTGTGACACGATGCTCCGGGGAAGTCTTGGCAGGGGACACCCAAAATTTCATGGCAAAGCACCCTGTTTATATAGTGATCTTAACTTCATTGGGACCAATGAGTTTTGTATTGTCATGCTGTAATCAATTGCTGTTTGACGAGTGCTTGTTTTCTAAAATTATTCTTAGGCCTGGTCTACACTATGACTTTAATTCAGATTTAGCAGCGTTAAATCGAATTAACCCTGCACTCGTCCACACAACGAAGCCATTTATTTCGAAATAAAGGGCTCTTAAAATCGATTTCTGTACTCCACCCCGACAAGCGGAGTAGCGCCAAAATCAATATTGTCATTTCGAATTAGGGTTAGTGTGGCCGCAATTCGATGGTATTGGCCTCCGGGAGCTGTCCCACAGTGCACCATTGTGACCGCTCTGGACAGCAATCTGAACTTGGATGCACTGGCCAGGTAGACAGGAAAAGCCCCGCGAACATTTGAATTTAATTTCCTGTTTGCCCAGCGTGGAGAGCACAGGTGACCACAGATAGCTCAGCTCATCAGCACAGGTAACCATGCAGGCCGATAATCGAAAAAGAGCACCAGCATGGACCGTACGGGAGGTACTGGATCTGATCGCTATATGGGGAGAGGATTCAGTGCTAGCAGAACTTCGTTCGAAAAGACGAAATGCCAAAACTTAAGAAAAAATCTCCAAGGGCATGATGGAGGGAGGCCACAATAGGGACTGAGATCAGTGCTGCGTGAAAGTCAAGGAGCTCAGACAAGCCTATCAAAAAACAAAGGAGGCAAACGGTCGCTCCGGGTCAGAGCCGCGGACATGCCGCTTCAATGCCGAGCTGCATGCAGTTCTAGGGGGGGCCGCCACCACTACCCCACCTCTGACCGTGGATTCCGAGGCGGGGATAATCTCATCAGCTACACTTGAGGATTCTGCAGACGGGGAAGAGGAGGAGGAGGAGAAGGAGGACGAGCTTGCGGAGAGCACCCAGCACTCCGTTCTCCCCAACAGCCAGGATCTTTTTCTCAGCCTGACTGAAGTACCCTCCCAAGCCAGTATCCAAGACCATGACCCCATGGAAGGGACCTCAGGTGAGTTTACCTTTTAAAATATAAAACTTGTTTTAAAAGCAAGCGTTTTTTAATGATTACTTTGCCCTGAGGACTTGGGATGCATTCACGGCCAGTACAGCTACTGGAAAAGTCTGTTAACATGTCTGGGGATGGAGCGGAAATCCTCCAGGGACATCTCCATGAAGCTCTCCTGGAGGTACTCCAAAAGCCTTGCCACAAGGTTTCTGGGCAGTGCAGCCTTATTCCGTCCTCCATGGTAGGACACTTGACCACGCCATGCTTGCAGCAAGTAATCTGGTATCATTGCATGACAAAGCCTGGCAGCATATGGTCCCGGTGTTTGCTGGCATTCAAGCAACATCCGTTCTTTATCTCGCTGTGTAATCCTCAGGAGAGTGATATCTCTCATGGTAACCTGGTTGAAATACAGGAATTTAATTAAGGGGACAGAGGTGGCTGTTCCTACTGGGCTGTTTGCCTGTGGCTGAAAAGAAATCCTTCCCTGCAGTTAGCCAAGCGCAGGGGGGGGGGGGGAATTGGCCCTGAGCTTTTCGCGTTTGGCTAGCAGGGATCTTCCCTGTTACCAGCCACGCGGTGGGGGGAGGGGTACAGCGATCATCCCAGATAATTCATGGCGGGAGAGGAGGGCGGGGGGGTTAGTTTGGTTTCTGCAGGGATCTTCCTTGATACCAGCCACACAGTGGGGGGAGGGATAAAGCGATCATCCCAGAGAATTGGATGGGGGGGGTTTAGTTGGTTTTCTGCTGCTGAAGGTTAACAGGAAAACTGCAGCAGTCAACGGGCTTTGCTTGGTATGTGGGAAAGGAGTTGCTTGCTTTCCTCCCATGTTTTTCTCTCTGTCTCTCTCCTCTAGTACGTTGGCCAACACACACCCTCTATCTCTCTCTGTCTGTCCTTGCCTTTCCTCTTGCTGCTTCCTTCGTAAGATACGGGCAGGCGTGCTACGTGTGCATCCCCTCAGGCCAGGTCTCGGGAGCCATGGAGAAGTAGGAGGGGATGAAAATCATCCAGGGCTCTGACTGTCGGTGTAATCTTGGTCTCTGTCCATCGAGTGGGGCCGAGGTAGATGGGATTCGAGAGGGAGGCCAGGATGAGGGCAAGATTTGAAGCACCAATAGAGGTTTGTGTAGTGATGGCTCATGCTTGGCTTTTGCAGCTGCGCTTCCGGAGGAATTTTCCAGGAGCCCGATCTCGAGGAGAAACTGGGAGAAGTGGACATCAGCAGACTGGGCATCCTTGTGATCAGACATGAGCCTCCTTGTCAGCAGACAGGAACAGTCCTCAGCTTTCTGACTCCCGCATAACTGGCTGTGAGTAAGCAGTCAGTGCTTTGAATTCCTCATCTGTGCTCGCTGTAGTATTCTTCACAGACAGTGTGCTTTCTCATTGGGTACGGGACTCTGTGAGATTACGGCTGGGGAGGGGCCAGAGTCTGCTATGTAGAGTGATTATTTCGGGTGCTGTTGCAAGGGGTGCGTTTTAGTTGTAATGCTAAAGGCGTAATGGGGGGGAGGGTTTGGGGCGGAGCGCCGCCGTGTGGGAGAGGCGAAAAGAATAGCCTACGCGACGCTGCCCACTGAGGTGGTAACTTGTTTTTCCTCCTTGTGCCGGGTTTAGTACCGAAGGAAAAGAAATCAAACATCAGAGTTTACTCCCCTCGTCGGATGGAAAGCGAGCGAGAGCAGTGAGTCCGCGAGCATTGTTGATGCAAGTCAGGAACCGTCCAGTTGGCAGTGGAGCAGTCGCTATTGTCAGTGAGATAAGTGTCTGGTTTGGTGAGGGCTCTACTCATGGCCCGCCTGGCTCCAGGTAGGGACGCCCCGTTAGCTGGGGCTGGGTTTGTAAGAAATGGTTCCTAACCAGCTGTGGTTACGAGAGAGACAAGGTCCCCATTTTCAGGGGCTGCTCATTTCTCTGCCCAGATGCGGTGTGTCCTCGGCAGCGGAAGGTTGCATCCAGGAGGATGACTCCAGGTGGTGAGTTGCTTGCCTTCCTCCCATTTTTTTCTCTCTCTCTCTCTCTCTCTTGTCTAGTGTGTTGGCCAACTTTCTCACTCTCTTTCCTCTCCTCTCCTCATGCCATCTCCCTTCCTAGGACCACGGGCATCCGTGCTAGGTGTGCATCCTAGCCAGGTCTCGGGAGCCACGGAGAAGTAGGAGCGGACAAAAACCATTCGGGGCAGTGGGCGCTAAAGTGGAGCTGTGACTGTGTTTACTCGGTCTCTGTTCATCAAGTGGGGCTAATGTAGATGGGACTGGAGAGGGAGGCAGGGCTGAGGGCAAGACTCGACTCACCAATAGAGCTCTGTGTAGTGATAGTTCTTGCTTGGCTTTATTAGTTTGCAGAGGAATCGTCCAGGAGCCCTAGCCGGACAAGAATATGGCAGAAGTGGACCTGAGCAGCCTGGACATCGTTCTAAGGAGACATGAATAGTCCTCATGTTTCTGCCTTCTACATCGCTGGCTGTGAGTAAGAGGTCAGTGCTTTGAATTCCTCATCTGTAGTCGCTGTAGTTTTCTTCACAGGCCGTGTGCTTCCTCGTTTGGTATGAGGCTCTGGGATTAAGGCTGGGCAAGGGACAAGAGTCTCCTGAGGAAAGTGAGTATTTTGGCTGCTGTTACAATGGGTGCCTTCTAGTTGCAGGTGTAACATAGTAATGGGAGATGGGTTGAGGGCGGAGCCGTGGGATATGGGAGATGTGAAATGAAGGAGACTACGCGACATTGCAGACGAAGATGCTAATTTTTTTGGTTCCCCCCTCCCGCTGGGTTTAGTACCGAGGGAAATGAAGTCACGCGTCAGAGTCTACTGCCCTCATGTGATGGAAAGCGAGCGAGAGCGTTGAGACTCTGAGCATTGTTGATGCCACGCAAAAGCCGTCCCTCTAGGAGCCGAGGAGACGCCGCTGTCAGTGAGATAAGTTTCTGGTGTCATGAGGGCTCTGCTCACGCCCAACCTGAGTCCAGGTAGGGAAGGCCAGTATGGTAGGGCTGGGCTTTTATGAAAAGGTTCCTGACTAGCTGTTGTCACGAGGGAGAAAAGGTCTCTATTTTGAGAGGTTGCTCATTTCTCTGGTCAGGAACGGTGTCTCCTCCGCAGCAGAAGGTTGGATTCAGGAGGATGACTCCACGTGGTGAGTGCTTGCTTTCCTACGATGTTCCCCCCCCCCCCTCTCTCTCTTCTCTAGTACGTTGGCCAACACACACCCTCTAGCTCTCTCTGTCTGTCCTTGCGTTTCCTCGTGTTGTCTCCCTTCATAAGACACGGTCAGGCGTGCTACGTGTGCATCCCCACAGGCTTTGTCTCTGGAGCCATGGAGAAGTAGGAGGGGACGAAAATCATGCATGGGAGTGGGTGCGAGAGTGGAGCGGTGACTGTCGGTGTTAACTCGGTCTCTGTTCATCGAGTGGGGCTGATGTAGATGGGATTGGAGAGGGAGGGCAGGATGAGGGCAATGTTTGAAGCAACAAATAGAGCTTTAAGTAGTGATGGCTCATGATTGGCTTTTGCAGCTGCGCTTCCAGAGGAATTTTCCAAGAGCCCTATCCTGAGGAGAAAGTGGCAGAAGTGGACATGAGCAGACTGGACATCCTTATAAGCAGATATGAACAGTCCTCAGCTTTCTGACTCCCGCATAACTGGCTGTGAGTAAGCGGTCAATGGTCTGAATTCCTCATCTGTGCTTGCTGTAGTATTCTTCACAGGCCGTGTGCTTTCTCGTTGGGTATGGGGCTCTGTGAGATTACGGCTGGGGAGGGGCCAGAGTCTGCTGTTCAGAGTGACTGTCGGGTGCCGTTGCAAGGGGTGCTTTTTGGTTCTAATGCTAAAGGTGTAATGGGAAGATGTTAGAGGGAGGAGCCCCACTGTGAGGGAGAGGCGAAAGGAAGAGCCTACGAGATGTTGCCGACTGAGATGGTAACGGATTTGTTTTTTCACCTTGTGCTGGGTTTAGAACTGAGGGAAAAGAAGTCACGCCTCAGATTCTCAAGCCCTCATGCGATGGAAAGCGAGCCAGAGCAACGAAACCGTGATCATTGTTGATGCCACGCAAAAGCCGTCCAACTGGGAGGGGAACGTCCGCCACTCTCAGTGAGATAAGTGTCAGGTTTGGTGATTGCTGTGCTCTCGGCCCACCTTGCCTCTGCTAGGGACGCCATATTAGCTGGGGCTGGGTTTGTAAGAAAATGTTCTTGTCTAGCTGTGGTTACGAGGGGGACAAGGTCCCCATTTGCAGGGTCTGCTCATTTCTCTGGCCAGGAACGGTGTCTCCTACGCAGCGGAAGGTTGCATCTAGGAGGATGACTCCAGGTGGTGAGTTGCTTGCCTTCCTCCCATGTCTTTCTATCTGTCTGTCTGTCTCTCTCTCTTCTCTAGTGTGTTGGCCAACTTTCTCACTGACTCTCCTCTCCTCTCCTTGTGCCGTCTCCCTTCGTAGGACACGGGCAGGCGTGCTAGGTGTGCATCCTAGCCAGGTCTCGGGAGCCATGAAGAAGTAGGAGCGGACGAAAACCATGCGGGGCAGTGGGCACTAAAGTGGAGCTGTGACTGTCTGTGTTTACTCTGTCTCTGTTCATCGAGTGGGGCTGATGTAGATAGGACTGGAGATGGAGGCAGGGATGAGGGCAAGACTCGACGCACCAATAGAGCTCTGTGTAGTGATAGTTCTTGCTTGGCTTTATTAGTTTGCAGAGGAATCATCCAGGAGCCCTAGCCGGACAAGAATATGGCAGAAGTGGACCTGAGCGGCCTGGACATCCTTCTAAGGAGACATGAATAGTCCTCATGTTTCTGCCTTCTGCATCGCTGGCTGTGAGTAAGAGGTCAGTGCTTTGAATTCCTCATCTGTAGTCGCTGTAGTTTGCTTCACAGGCCGTGTGCTTCCTCGTTGGGTATGAGGCTCTGGGATTAAGGCTGGGCAAGGGACAAGAGTCTCCTGAGGAAAGTGAGTATTTTGGGTGCCGTTACAATGGGTGCCTTCTAGTTGCAGTTGTAACGTAGTAATGGGAGATGGGTTGAGGGTGGAGCCGTGGGATATGGGAGATGTGAAATGAACAGACTACGCGACATTGCAGACGGAGATGCTAATTTTTTTGGTTTTCCCACCCTCTGTTAGGTTTAGTACCAAGGAAAACGAAGTCACGCGTCAGAGTCTACTGCCCTCATGCGATGGAAAGCGAGCGAGAGCGTTGAGACTCTGAGCATTGTTGATGCCACGCAAAAGCCGTCCATCTGGGAGCCGAGGAGACGCCGCTGTCAGTGAGATAAGTGTCTGGTTTGGTGAGGGCTCTGCTCACGCCCAACCTGAGTCCAGGTTGGGAAGCCCACTAAGTTAGGGCTGGGTTTGTATGAAAAGGTTGCTGACTAACTGTGGTTACGAGGGGGAAAAGGTCCCTATTTTCAGAGGTTGCTCATTTCTCTGGTCAGGAACGGAGTCTGCTCCGCAGCGGAAGGTTGGATTCAGGAGGATGACTCCAGGTGGTCAGTTGCTTACTTTCCTCCCATTTTTTCTCTCTCTCTCCTCTTGTGTGTTGGCCAACTTTCTCACTCTTTTCTCTCCTGTCCTCGTGCCGTCTCCCTTCATACGACACGGGATGCGTGCTAGCTGTGCATCCCCACAGGCCAGGTCTTGGGAGCCATGGAGAAGTAGGAGGGGACGAAAACCATGCAGGGCTGTGTCTGTCGGTGTTAACTCGGTCTCTGTTCATTGAGTGGGGCTGATGTAGATGGGATTGGAGAGGGAGGCCAGGATGAGGGCAAGGTTTGAAGCAACAAATAGAGCTCTAAGTAGTGATGGCTCATGCTTGGCTTTTGCAGCTGCGCTTCCAGAGGAATTTTCCAGGAGCCCTATCCCGAGGAGAAACTGGCAGAAATGGACATGAGCAGGCTGGACATCCTTCTCAGCAGACATGAACAGTCCTCCGCTTTCTGACTCCCACATAATTGGCTGTGAGTAAGCGGTCAGTGCTTTGAATTGTTCATCTGTGCTCGCTGTAGTATTCTTCACAGGCCATGTGCTTTCTCATTCGATACGGGTCTCTGTGAGATTACGGCTGGGGAGGGGCCAGAGTCTGCTGTACAGAGCGACTATATTGGGTGCCGTTGCAAGGGGTGCTTTTTGGTTGTAATGATAAAGGTGTAATGGGAAGATGTTTGAGGGAGGAGCCCCACTGTGCGGGAGAGGCAAAAGGAAAAGCCTATGAGACATTGCCGACTGAGATGGTAACGGATTTGTTTTTTCCCCTTGTGCTAGGTTTAGGACCGAGGGAACAGAAGTCACGCGTCAGAGTCTCAAGCCCTCATGCGATGGAAAGCGAGCCAGAGCAAGGAGACCGCGAGCATTGTTGATTCCAGGCAAGAGTCGTCTATCTGGGATGCGAGCAGATGCCACTCTCAGTGAGATAAGTGTCTGGTTTGGTGATTGCTGTGCTCACGGCCCACCTTACTCCTGCTAGGGACGCCACGTTAGCTGGGGCTGGGTTTGTAAGAAATGGTTCCTGACCAGCTGTGCTTACGAGAGAGACAAGGTCCCCATTTTCAGGGCCTGCTCATTTCTCTGGCCAGGAGCGGTGTCTCCTGCGCAGCGGAAGGTTGCATCTAGGAGGATGACTCCAGGTGGTGAGTTGCTTGGCTCCCTCCCATGTCTGTCTCTCTCTCTTCTCTAGTGTGTTGGCCAACTTTCTCACTGCCTCTCCTCTCCTCTCCTTGTGCTGTCTCCCTTCGTAGGACACGGGCAGGCGTGCTAGGTGTGCATCCCCACAGGCCAGATCTCGGGAGTCGCGGACGAAAATCATGCGGGGCAGTGGGTGCGAGAGTGGAGCGGTGACAGTCAGTGTTAACTCGGTCTCTGTTCATTGAGAGGGGCGGTTGTAGATGGGACTGGAGAGGGAGGCAGGGCTGAGGGCAAGATTTCCAGCACCAATAGAGCTCTGTGTAGTGATGGTTCTTGCTTGGCTTTACAAGTTTGTCAAGGAATTGTCCAGGAGCCCTAGCCACACAAGAATATGGCGGAAGTGGACCTGAGCATCCTGGACATACTTCTAAGGAGACATGAATAGTCCTCATGTTTCTGCCTTCTGCATCGCTGGCTGTGAGTAAGAGGTCAGTGCTTTGAATTCCTCATCTGTACTCACTGTAGTTTTCTTCACAGGCCGTGTGCTTCCTCGTTAGTTACGAGGCTCTGGGATTAAGGCTGGGCAAGGGACAAGAGTCTCCTGAGGAAAGTGAGTATTTTGGGTGCCGTTACAATGGGTGCCTTCTAGTTGCAGTTGTAACGTAGTAATGGGAGATGGGTTGAGGGCGGAGCCGTGGGATATGGGAGATGTGAAATGAAGAGACTACGCGACATTGCAGACGAAGATGCTAATTTTTTTGCTTCCCCCCCCCTCCCGCTGGGTTTAGTACCAAGGAAAACGAAGTCACGCGTCAGAGTCTACTGCCCTCATGTGATGGAAAGCGAGTGAGAGCATCGAGACTCTGAGCATTGTTGATGCCACGCAAAAGCCATCCCTCTGGGCGCCGAGGAGACGCTGCTGTCTGTGAGATAAGTGTCTGGTTTGGTGAGGGCTCTGCTCACGCCCAATCTGATTCCAGGTAGAGAAGCCCAGTACGGTAGGGCTGGGTTTGTATGAAAAGATTCCTGACTAGCTGTGGTCACGAGGGAGAAAAGGTCCCTACTTTGAGAGGTTGCTCATTGCTCTGGTCAGGAACGGTGTCTCCTCCGCAGCAGAAGGTTGGATTCAGGAGGATGACTCCATGTGGTGAGTGCTTGCTTTCCTCCGATGTTTTCCTTTCTCTCTCTCTCTCTCTCTCTCTTCTCTAGTACGTTGGCCAACACACACCCTCTAGCTCTCTCGGTCTGTCCTTGCCTTTCCTCGTGTTGTCTCCCTTCGTAAGACACGGGCAGGCGTGCTACGTGTGCATCCCCACAGGCTTTGTCTCGGGAGCCATGGAGAAGTAGGAGGGGACGAAAATCATGCATGGGAGTGGGTGCGAGAGTGGAGCGGTGACTGTCGGTGTTAACTCGGTCTCTGTTCATCGAGTGGGGCTGATGTAGATGGGATTGGAGAGAGAGGGCAGGATGAGGGCAATGTTTGAAGCAACAAATAGAGCTTTAAGTAGTGATGGCTCATGATTGGCTTTTGCAGCTGCGCTTCCAGAGGAATTTTCCAAGAGCCCTATCCTGAGGAGAAAGTGGCAGAAGTGGACATGAGCAGACTGGACATCCTTATAAGCAGATATGAACAGTCCTCAGCTTTCTGACTCCCGCATAACTGGCTGTGAGTAAGCGGTCAATGGTCTGAATTCCTCATCTGTGCTTGCTGTAGTATTCTTCACAGGCCGTGTGCTTTCTCGTTGGGTATGGGGCTCTGTGAGATTACGGCTGGGGAGGGGCCAGAGTCTGCTGTGCAGAGTGACTGTCGGGTGCCGTTGCAAGGGGTGCTTTTTGGTTCTAATGCTAAAGGTGTAATGGGAAGATGTTAGAGGGAGGAGCCCCACTGTGAGGGAGAGGCGAAAGGAAGAGCCTACGAGATGTTGCCGACTGAGATGGTAACGGATTTGTTTTTTCGCCTTGTGCTGGGTTTAGAACCGAGGGAAAAGAAGTCACGCCTCAGATTCTCAAGCCCTCATGCGATGGAAAGCGAGCCTGAGCAACGAAACCGTGATCATTGTTGATGCCACGCAAAAGCCGTCCAACTGGGAGGGGAACGTCCGCCACTCTCAGTGAGATAAGTGTCAGGTTTGGTGATTGCTGTGCTCTCGGCCCACCTTGCCTCTGCTAGGGACGCCATATTAGCTGGGGCTGGGTTTGTAAGAAAATGTTCTTGTCTAGCTGTGGTTACGAGGGGGACAAGGTCCCCATTTGCAGGGTCTGCTCATTTCTCTGGCCAGGAGCGGTGTCTCCTACGCAGCGGAAGGTTGCATCTAGGAGGATGACTCCAGGTGGTGAGTTGCTTGCCTTCCTCCCATGTCTTTCTATCTGTCTGTCTCTCTCTCTTCTCTAGTGTGTTGGCCAACTTTCTCACTGTCTCTCCTCTCCTCTCCTCTCCTTGTGCCGTCTCCCTTCGTAGGACACGGGCAGGCGTGCTAGGTGTGCATCCTAGCCAGGTCTCGGGAGCCATGAAGAAGTAGGAGCGGACGAAAACCATGCGGGGCAGTGGGCGCTAAAGTGGAGTTGTGACTGTCTGTGTTTACTCGGTCTCTGTTCATCGAGTGGGGCTGATGTAGATGGGACTGGAGAGGGAGGCAGGGATGAGGGCAAGACTCGACGCACCAATAGAGCTCTGTGTAGTGATAGTTCTTGCTTGGCTTTATTAGTTTGCAGAGGAATCATCCAGGAGCCCTAGCCGGACAAGAATATGGCAGAAGTGGACCTGAGCGGCCTGGACATCCTTCTAAGGAGACATGCATAGTCCTCATGTTTCTGCCTTCTGCATCGCTGGCTGTGAGTAAGAGGTCAGTGCTTTGAATTCCTCATCTGTAGTCGCTGTAGTTTGCTTCACAGGCCGTGTGCTTCCTTGTTGGGTATGAGGCTCTGGGATTAAGGCTGGGCAAGGGACAAGAGTCTCCTGAGGAAAGTGAGTATTTTGGGTGCCGTTACAATGGGTGCCTTCTAGTTGCAGTTGTAACGTAGTAATGGGAGATGGGTTGAGGGTGGAGCCGTGGGATATGGGAGATGTGAAATGAACAGACTACGCGACATTGCAGACGGAGATGCTAATTTTTTTGGTTTTCCCACCCTTTGTTAGGGTTAGTACCAAGGAAAACGAAGTCACGCGTCAGAGTCTACTGCCCTCATGTGATGGAAAGCGAGCGAGAGCGTTGAGACTCTGAGCATTGTTGATGCCACGCAAAAGCCGTCCCTCTGGGCGCCGAGGAGACGCTGCTGACCGTGAGATAAGTGTCGGGTGTCATGAGGGCTCTGCTCACGCCCAACCTGAGTCCAGGTAGGGAAGGCCAGTATGGTAGGGCTGGGCTTTTATGAAAAGGTTCCTGACTAGCTGTTGTCACGAGGGAGAAAAGGTCTCTATTTTGAGAGGTTGCTCATTTCTCTGGTCAGGAACGGTGTCTCCTCCGCAGCAGAAGGTTGGATTCAGGAGGATGACTCCATGTGGTGAGTGCTTGCTTTCCTCCGATGTTTTCCTTTCTCTCTCTCTCTCTCTCTCTCTCTTCTCTAGTACGTTGGCCAACACACACCCTCTAGCTCTCTCGGTCTGTCCTTGCCTTTCCTCGTGTTGTCTCCCTTCGTAAGACACGGGCAGGCGTGCTACGTGTGCATCCCCACAGGCTTTGTCTCGGGAGCCATGGAGAAGTAGGAGGGGACGAAAATCATGCATGGGAGTGGGTGCGAGAGTGGAGCGGTGACTGTCGGTGTTAACTCGGTCTCTGTTCATCGAGTGGGGCTGATGTAGATGGGATTGGAGAGAGAGGGCAGGATGAGGGCAATGTTTGAAGCAACAAATAGAGCTTTAAGTAGTGATGGCTCATGATTGGCTTTTGCAGCTGCGCTTCCAGAGGAATTTTCCAAGAGCCCTATCCTGAGGAGAAAGTGGCAGAAGTGGACATGAGCAGACTGGACATCCTTATAAGCAGATATGAACAGTCCTCCGCTTTCTGACTCCCGCATAACTGGCTGTGAGTAAGCGGTCACTGGTCTGAATTCCTCATCTGTGCTTGCTGTAGTATTCTTCACAGGCCGTGTGCTTTCTCGTTGGGTATGGGGCTCTGTGAGATTACGGCTGGGGAGGGGCCAGAGTCTGCTGTTCAGAGTGACTGTCGGGTGCCGTTGCAAGGGGTGCTTTTTGGTTCTAATGCTAAAGGTGTAATGGGAAGATGTTAGAGGGAGGAGCCCCACTGTGAGGGAGAGGCGAAAGGAAGAGCCTACGAGATGTTGCCGACTGAGATGGTAACGGATTTGTTTTTTCGCCTTGTGCTGGGTTTAGAACCGAGGGAAAAGAAGTCACGCCTCAGATTCTCAAGCCCTCATGCGATGGAAAGCGAGCCAGAGCAACGAAACCGTGATCATTGTTGATGCCACGCAAAAGCCGTCCAACTGGGAGGGGAACGTCCGCCACTCTCAGTGAGATAAGTGTCAGGTTTGGTGATTGCTGTGCTCTCGGCCCACCTTGCCTCTGCTAGGGACGCCATATTAGCTGGGGCTGGGTTTGTAAGAAAATGTTCTTGTCTAGCTGTGGTTACGAGGGGGACAAGGTCCCCATTTGCAGGGTCTGCTCATTTCTCTGGCCAGGAGCGGTGTCTCCTACGCAGCGGAAGGTTGCATCTAGGAGGATGACTCCAGGTGGTGAGTTGCTTGCCTTCCTCCCATGTCTTTCTATCTGTCTGTCTCTCTCTCTTCTCTAGTGTGTTGGCCAACTTTCTCACTGTCTCTCCTCTCCTCTCCTCTCCTTGTGCCGTCTCCCTTCGTAGGACACGGGCAGGCGTGCTAGGTGTGCATCCTAGCCAGGTCTCGGGAGCCATGAAGAAGTAGGAGCGGACGAAAACCATGCGGGGCAGTGGGCGCTAAAGTGGAGTTGTGACTGTCTGTGTTTACTCGGTCTCTGTTCATCGAGTGGGGCTGATGTAGATGGGACTGGAGAGGGAGGCAGGGATGAGGGCAAGACTCGACGCACCAATAGAGCTCTGTGTAGTGATAGTTCTTGCTTGGCTTTATTAGTTTGCAGAGGAATCATCCAGGAGCCCTAGCCGGACAAGAATATGGCAGAAGTGGACCTGAGCGGCCTGGACATCCTTCTAAGGAGACGTGCATAGTCCTCATGTTTCTGCCTTCTGCATCGCTGGCTGTGAGTAAGAGGTCAGTGCTTTGAATTCCTCATCTGTAGTCGCTGTAGTTTGCTTCACAGGCCGTGTGCTTCCTTGTTGGGTATGAGGCTCTGGGATTAAGGCTGGGCAAGGGACAAGAGTCTCCTGAGGAAAGTGAGTATTTTGGGTGCCGTTACAATGGGTGCCTTCTAGTTGCAGTTGTAACGTAGTAATGGGAGATGGGTTGAGGGTGGAGCCGTGGGATATGGGAGATGTGAAATGAACAGACTACGCGACATTGCAGACGGAGATGCTAATTTTTTTGGTTTTCCCACCCTCTGTTAGGTTTAGTACCAAGGAAAACGAAGTCACCCGTCAGAGTCTACTGCCCTCATGCGATGGAAAGCGCGCGAGAGCGTCGAGACTCCGAGCATTGTTGATGCCACGCAAAAGCCGTCCATCTGGGAGCCGAGGAGACGCTGCTGTCAGTGAGATAAGTGTCTGGTTTCATGAGGGCTCTGCTCACGCCCAACCTGAGTCCAGGTAGGGAAGCCCAGTAAGTTAGGACTGGGTTTGTATTTAAAGGTTCTTGACTAGCTGTGGTCACGAGGGAGAAAAGGTCCCTATTTTGAGAGGTTGCTCATTTCTCTGGTCAGGAACGGTGTCTACTCCGCAGCAGAAGGTTGCATCCAGGAGGATGACTCCACGTGGTGAGTGCTTGCTTTCCTCCGATGTTTTCCTTTCTCTCTCTCTTCTCTAGTACGTTGGCCAACACACACTCTCTAGCTCTCTCTGTCTGTCCTTGCCTTTCCTCGTGTTGTCTCCCTTCGTAAGACACGGGCAGGCGTGCTACGTGTGCATCCCCACAGGCTTTGTCTCGGGAGCCATGGAGAAGTAGGAGGGGACGAAAATCATGCATGGGAGTGGGTGCGAGAGTGGAGCGGTGACTGTCGGTTTTAACTCGGTCTCTGTTCATCGAGTGGGGCTGATGTAGATGGGATTGGAGAAGGAGGGCAGGATGAGGGCAAGATTTGAAGCGACATATAGAGTTTTAAGTAGTGATGGCTCATGCTTGGCTTTTGCAGCTTCGCTTCCAGAGGAATTTTCCAGGAGCCCTATCCCGAGGAGAAACTGGCAGAAATGGACATGAGCAGACTGGACATCCTTGTAAGCAGACATGAACAGTCCTCCGCTTTCTGACTCCCGCGTAATTGGCTGTGAGTAAGCGGTCAGTGCTTTGAATTGCCCATCTGCACTCGCTGTTGTAGTCTTTGCAGGCCATGTGCTATCTCGTTGGGTACGGGGCTCTGTACGATTACAGCTGGGGAGGGGCCAGAGTCTGCTGTGCAGAGTGATTATTTCGGATGCCGTTGCAAGGGGTGCTTTTTAGTTCTAGTGCTAAGGGCGTTATGCGGGGGAGGGTTCGGGGCGGAGCGCTGCCGTGTGGGAGAGGCAAAAAGAATAGCCTACGCGACGTTGCCCACTGAGGTGGTATC
This sequence comes from Emys orbicularis, assembly GCF_028017835.1. Taxonomy (NCBI): domain Eukaryota; kingdom Metazoa; phylum Chordata; order Testudines; family Emydidae; genus Emys; species Emys orbicularis. The sequence continues at coordinate 325,298 of NC_088705.1, read as the reverse complement.
TTCTTTGTTTTTCCTCCTTGTGCCGGGTTTAGTACTGAGGGAAAAGAAACGAAACGTCAGAGTTTACGCCCCTCGTCGGATGGAAGGCGAGCGAGAGCGGTGAGCCCGCGAGCATTGTCGATGCAAGTCAGGAGCCGACCAGTTGGCAGTGGAGCAGTCGCTTCTGTCAGTGAGATAAGTGTCTGGTTTGGTGAGTGCTCTGCTCACGCTCCACCTGAGTCCAGGTAGGGAAGCCCAGTAAGTTAGGACTGGGTTTGTATGAAAAGGTTCTTGACTAGCTGTGGTCACGAGGCAGAAAAGGTCCCTATTTTGAGAGGTTGCTCATTTCTCTGGTCAGGAATGGTGTCTCCTCCGCAGAGTAAGGTTGGATTCAGGAAGATGATTCCAGGTGGTCAGTTGCTTGCTTGCTTTCCTCTCATTTTTCTCTCTCTCTCTTCTCTAGTGTGTTGGCCAACTTTCTCACTCTCTTTTCTCTCCGGTCCTCGTGCCGTCTCCCTTCGTAGGAGACGGGCATGCTTGCTAGGTGTGCATCCCCGCAAGCCAGGTCTCGGGAGCCATGGAAAAGTAGGAGGGGACGAAAATCACGCAGGGCTGTGACTGTTGGTGTTAACTCAGTCTCTGTTCATCGAGTGGGGCTGATGTAAATGGGACTGGAGAGGGAGGCCAGGATGAGGGCAAGATTTGAAGCGACATATAGAGCTTTAAGGAGTGATGGCTCATGCTTGGCTTTTGCAGCTGCACTTCCAGAGGAATTTTCCAAGAGCCCTAGCCCGAGGAGAAAGTGGCAGAAGTGGACATGAGCAGACTGGACATCCTTGTAAGCAGACATGAACAGTCCTCAGCTTTCTGACTCCCGCATAACTGGCTGTGAGTAAGCGGTCAGTGCTTTGAATTGCTCATCTGTGCTCGCTGTAGTATTCTTCACAGGCCGTGTGCTTTCTCGTTGGGTATGGGGCTCTGAGATTACGGCTGGGGAGGGGCCAGAGTCTGCTGTGCAGAGTGACTGTCGGGTGCCGTTGCAAGGGGTGCTTTTTGGTTGTAATGCTAAAGGTGTAATGGGGAGGGTTGAGGGCGGAGCCCTGTCGTGTGGGAGAGGCGAAAAGAATAGCCTACGCGACGCTGCCCACTGAGATAGTAACTTCATTGTTTTTCCTCCTTGTGCCGGGTTTAGTACCGAGGGAAAAGAAATCAAACGTCAGAGTTTACTCCCCTCGTCGGATGGAAAGCGAGCGAGAGCAGTGAGTCCACGAGCATTGTTGATGCAAGTCAGGAGCCATCCAGTTGGCAGTGGAGCAGTCGCTACAGTCAGTGAGATAAGTGTCTGGTTTGGTGAGGGCTCTGCGTAGGGCCCCCCTGGCTCCAGGTAGGGACGCCCCGTTAGCTGGGGCTAGGTTTGTAAGAACTGGTTCCTGACCAGCTGTGGTTATGAGAGAGACAAGGTTCCCATTTTCAGGGACTGCTCATTTCTCTGGCCAGATACGGTGTGTCCTCGGCAGCGGAAGGTTGCATTCAGGAGGATGACTCCAGGTGGTGAGTTGCTTGCCTTCCTCCCATGTCTTTCTATCGGTGTCTCTCTCTCTTCTCTAGTACGTTGGCCAACACACACCCTCTATCTCTCTCTGTCTGTCCTTGCCTTTCCTTGTGCTGCCGCCCTTCAGAAGACACGGGCAGGCGTGCTAGGTGTGCATCCCCAGAGGCCAGGTCTCGGGAGCCATGGAGAAGTTGGAGCGGACGAAAAGCATGCGGGGCAGTGGGCGCTAAAGTGGAGCTGTGACTGTCTGTGTTTACTCGGTCTCTGTTCATCCAGTGGGGCTGATGTAGATGGGACTGGAGAGGGAGGCAGGGATGAGGGCACGATTCAACGCACCAATAGAGCTCTGTGTAGTGATAGTTCTTGCTTGGCTTTATTAGTTTGCAGAGGAATCGTCCAGGAGCCCTAGCCGGACAAGAATATGGCAGAAGTGGACCTGAGCAGCCTGGACATCCTTCTAAGGAGACATGAATAGTCCTCATGTTTCTGCCTTCTGCATCGCTGGCTGTGAGTAAGAGGTCAGTGCTTTGAATTCCTCATCTGTAGTCGCTGTAGTTTCCTTCACAGGCCGTGTGCTTCCTCGTTCGTTACTTGGCTCTGAGATTAAGGCTGGGGAAGGGACAAGAGTCTCCTGAGGAAAGTGAGTATTTTGGGTGCTGTTACAAAGGGGGGCCTTCTAGTTGCAGTTGTAACATAGTAATAGGAGATGGGTTGAGGGCAGAGCCGTGGGTTATGGGAGATGTGAAATGAAGGAGACTACGCGACATTGCAGACGAAGAAGCTAATTTTTTTGGTTCTCCCCTCCCGCTGGGTTTAGTACCGAGGGAAACGAAGTCACCCGTCAGAGTCTACTGCCCTCATGCGATGGAAAGCGCGCGAGAGCGTCGAGACTCCGAGCATTGTTGATGCCACGCAAAAGCCGTCCATCTGGGAGCCGAGGAGACGCTGCTGTCAGTGAGATAAGTGTCTGGTTTCATGAGGGCTCTGCTCACGCTCCACCTGAGTCCAGGTAGGGAAGCCCAGTAAGTTAGGACTGGGTTTGTATGAAAAGGTTCTTGACTAGCTGTGGTCACGAGGGAGAAAAGGTCCCTATTTTGAGAGGTTGCTCATTTCTCTGGTCAGGAACGGTGTCTACTCCGCAGCAGAAGGTTGCATCCAGGAGGATGACTCCACGTGGTGAGTGCTTGCTTTCCTCCGATGTTTTCCTCTCTCTCTCTCTCTCTTCTCTAGTACGTTGGCCAACACACACTCTCTAGCTCTCTCTGTCTGTCCTTGCCTTTCCTCGTGTTGTCTCCCTTCGTAAGACACGGGCAGGCGTGCTACGTGTGCATCCCCACAGGCTTTGTCTCGGGAGCCATGGAGAAGTAGGAGGGGACGAAAATCATGCATGGGAGTGGGTGCGAGAGTGGAGCGGTGACTGTCGGTTTTAACTCGGTCTCTGTTCATCGAGTGGGGCTGATGTAGATGGGATTGGAGAAGGAGGGCAGGATGAGGGCAAGATTTGAAGCGACATATAGAGTTTTAAGTAGTGATGGCTCATGCTTGGCTTTTGCAGCTTCGCTTCCAGAGGAATTTTCCAGGAGCCCTATCCCGAGGAGAAACTGGCAGAAATGGACATGAGCAGACTGGACATTCTTGTAAGCAGACATGAACAGTCCTCCGCTTTCTGACTCCCGCGTAATTGGCTGTGAGTAAGCGGTCAGTGCTTTGAATTGCCCATCTGCACTCGCTGTTGTAGTCTTTGCAGGCCATGTGCTATCTCGTTGGGTACGGGGCTCTGTACGATTACAGCTGGGGAGGGGCCAGAGTCTGCTGTGCAGAGTGATTATTTCGGATGCCGTTGCAAGGGGTGCTTTTTAGTTCTAGTGCTAAGGGCGTTATGCGGGGGAGGGTTCGGGGCGGAGCGCTGCCGTGTGGGAGAGGCGAAAAGAATAGCCTACGCGACGTTGCCCACTGAGGTGGTATCTTCTTTGTTTTTCCTCCTTGTGCCGGGTTTAGTACTGAGGGAAAAGAAACGAAACGTCAGAGTTTACGCCCCTCGTCGGATGGAAGGCGAGCGAGAGCGGTGAGCCCGCGAGCATTGTCGATGCAAGTCAGGAGCCGACCAGTTGGCAGTGGAGCAGTCGCTTCTGTCAGTGAGATAAGTGTCTGGTTTGGTGAGTGCTCTGCTCACGCTCCACCTGAGTCCAGGTAGGGAAGCCCAGTAAGTTAGGACTGGGTTTGTATGAAAAGGTTCTTGACTAGCTGTGGTCACGAGGCAGAAAAGGTCCCTATTTTGAGAGGTTGCTCATTTCTCTGGTCAGGAATGGTGTCTCCTCCGCAGAGTAAGGTTGGATTCAGGAAGATGATTCCAGGTGGTCAGTTGCTTGCTTGCTTGCTTGCTTTCCTCTCATTTTTCTCTCTCTCTCTTCTCTAGTGTGTTGGCCAACTTTCTCACTCTTTTCTCTCCGGTCCTCGTGCCGTCTCCCTTCGTAGGAGACGGGCATGCTTGCTAGGTGTGCATCCCCGCAAGCCAGGTCTCGGGAGCCATGGAAAAGTAGGAGGGGACGAAAATCACGCAGGGCTGAGACTGTTGGTGTTAACTCAGTCTCTGTTCATCGAGTGGGGCTGATGTAAATGGGACTGGAGAGGGAGGCCAGGATGAGGGCAAGATTTGAAGCGACATATAGAGCTTTAAGGAGTGATGGCTCATGCTTGGCTTTTGCAGCTGCACTTCCAGAGGAATTTTCCAAGAGCCCTAGCCCGAGGAGAAAGTGGCAGAAGTGGACATGAGCAGACTGGACATCCTTGTAAGCAGACATGAACAGTCCTCAGCTTTCTGACTCCCGCATAACTGGCTGTGAGTAAGCGGTCAGTGCTTTGAATTGCTCATCTGTGCTCGCTGTAGTATTCTTCACAGGCCGTGTGCTTTCTCGTTGGGTATGGGGCTCTGAGATTACGGCTGGGGAGGGGCCAGAGTCTGCTGTGCAGAGTGACTGTCGGGTGCCGTTGCAAGGGGTGCTTTTTGGTTCTAATGCTAAAGGTGTAATGGGAAGATGTTAGAGGGAGGAGCCCCACTGTGAGGGAGAGGCGAAAGGAAGAGCCTACGAGATGTTGCCGACTGAGATGGTAACGGATTTGTTTTTTCGCCTTGTGCTGGGTTTAGAACCGAGGGAAAAGAAGTCACGCCTCAGATTCTCAAGCCCTCATGCGATGGAAAGCGAGCCAGAGCAACGAAACCGTGATCATTGTTGATGCCACGCAAAAGCCGTCCAACTGGGAGGGGAACGTCCGCCACTCTCAGTGAGATAAGTGTCAGGTTTGGTGATTGCTGTGCTCTCGGCCCACCTTGCCTCTGCTAGGGACGCCATATTAGCTGGTGCTGGGTTTGTAAGAAAATGTTCTTGTCTAGCTGTGGTTACGAGGGGGACAAGGTCCCCATTTGCAGGGTCTGCTCATTTCTCTGGCCAGGAGCGGTGTCTCCTACGCAGCGGAAGGTTGCATCTAGGAGGATGACTCCAGGTGGTGAGTTGCTTGCCTTCCTCCCATGTCTTTCTATCTGTCTGTCTCTCTCTCTTCTCTAGTGTGTTGGCCAACTTTCTCACTGTCTCTCCTCTCCTCTCCTCTCCTTGTGCCGTCTCCCTTCGTAGGACACGGGCAGGCGTGCTAGGTGTGCATCCTAGCCAGGTCTCGGGAGCCATGAAGAAGTAGGAGCGGACGAAAACCATGCGGGGCAGTGGGCGCTAAAGTGGAGTTGTGACTGTCTGTGTTTACTCGGTCTCTGTTCATCGAGTGGGGCTGATGTAGATGGGACTGGAGAGGGAGGCAGGGATGAGGGCAAGACTCGACGCACCAATAGAGCTCTGTGTAGTGATAGTTCTTGCTTGGCTTTATTAGTTTGCAGAGGAATCATCCAGGAGCCCTAGCCGGACAAGAATATGGCAGAAGTGGACCTGAGCGGCCTGGACATCCTTCTAAGGAGACATGCATAGTCCTCATGTTTCTGCCTTCTGCATCGCTGGCTGTGAGTAAGAGGTCAGTGCTTTGAATTCCTCATCTGTAGTCGCTGTAGTTTGCTTCACAGGCCGTGTGCTTCCTTGTTGGGTATGAGGCTCTGGGATTAAGGCTGGGCAAGGGACAAGAGTCTCCTGAGGAAAGTGAGTATTTTGGGTGCCGTTACAATGGGTGCCTTCTAGTTGCAGTTGTAACGTAGTAATGGGAGATGGGTTGAGGGTGGAGCCGTGGGATATGGGAGATGTGAAATGAACAGACTACGCGACATTGCAGACGGAGATGCTAATTTTTTTGGTTTTCCCACCCTCTGTTAGGTTTAGTACCAAGGAAAACGAAGTCACCCGTCAGAGTCTACTGCCCTCATGCGATGGAAAGCGCGCGAGAGCGTCGAGACTCCGAGCATTGTTGATGCCACGCAAAAGCCGTCCATCTGGGAGCCGAGGAGACGCTGCTGTCAGTGAGATAAGTGTCTGGTTTCATGAGGGCTCTGCTCACGCCCAACCTGAGTCCAGGTAGGGAAGCCCAGTAAGTTAGGACTGGGTTTGTATTTAAAGGTTCTTGACTAGCTGTGGTCACGAGGGAGAAAAGGTCCCTATTTTGAGAGGTTGCTCATTTCTCTGGTCAGGAACGGTGTCTACTCCGCAGCAGAAGGTTGCATCCAGGAGGATGACTCCACGTGGTGAGTGCTTGCTTTCCTCCGATGTTTTCCTTTCTCTCTCTCTTCTCTAGTACGTTGGCCAACACACACTCTCTAGCTCTCTCTGTCTGTCCTTGCCTTTCCTCGTGTTGTCTCCCTTCGTAAGACACGGGCAGGCGTGCTACGTGTGCATCCCCACAGGCTTTGTCTCGGGAGCCATGGAGAAGTAGGAGGGGACGAAAATCATGCATGGGAGTGGGTGCGAGAGTGGAGCGGTGACTGTCGGTTTTAACTCGGTCTCTGTTCATCGAGTGGGGCTGATGTAGATGGGATTGGAGAAGGAGGGCAGGATGAGGGCAAGATTTGAAGCGACATATAGAGTTTTAAGTAGTGATGGCTCATGCTTGGCTTTTGCAGCTTCGCTTCCAGAGGAATTTTCCAGGAGCCCTATCCCGAGGAGAAACTGGCAGAAATGGACATGAGCAGACTGGACATCCTTGTAAGCAGACATGAACAGTCCTCCGCTTTCTGACTCCCGCGTAATTGGCTGTGAGTAAGCGGTCAGTGCTTTGAATTGCCCATCTGCACTCGCTGTTGTAGTCTTTGCAGGCCATGTGCTATCTCGTTGGGTACGGGGCTCTGTACGATTACAGCTGGGGAGGGGCCAGAGTCTGCTGTGCAGAGTGATTATTTCGGATGCCGTTGCAAGGGGTGCTTTTTAGTTCTAGTGCTAAGGGCGTTATGCGGGGGAGGGTTCGGGGCGGAGCGCTGCCGTGTGGGAGAGGCAAAAAGAATAGCCTACGCGACGTTGCCCACTGAGGTGGTATCTTCTTTGTTTTTCCTCCTTGTGCCGGGTTTAGTACTGAGGGAAAAGAAACGAAACGTCAGAGTTTACGCCCCTCGTCGGATGGAAGGCGAGCGAGAGCGGTGAGCCCGCGAGCATTGTCGATGCAAGTCAGGAGCCGACCAGTTGGCAGTGGAGCAGTCGCTTCTGTCAGTGAGATAAGTGTCTGGTTTGGTGAGTGCTCTGCTCACGCTCCACCTGAGTCCAGGTAGGGAAGCCCAGTAAGTTAGGACTGGGTTTGTATGAAAAGGTTCTTGACTAGCTGTGGTCACGAGGCAGAAAAGGTCCCTATTTTGAGAGGTTGCTCATTTCTCTGGTCAGGAATGGTGTCTCCTCCGCAGAGTAAGGTTGGATTCAGGAAGATGATTCCAGGTGGTCAGTTGCTTGCTTGCTTTCCTCTCATTTTTCTCTCTCTCTCTTCTCTAGTGTGTTGGCCAACTTTCTCACTCTCTTTTCTCTCCGGTCCTCGTGCCGTCTCCCTTCGTAGGAGACGGGCATGCTTGCTAGGTGTGCATCCCCGCAAGCCAGGTCTCGGGAGCCATGGAAAAGTAGGAGGGGACGAAAATCACGCAGGGCTGTGACTGTTGGTGTTAACTCAGTCTCTGTTCATCGAGTGGGGCTGATGTAAATGGGACTGGAGAGGGAGGCCAGGATGAGGGCAAGATTTGAAGCGACATATAGAGCTTTAAGGAGTGATGGCTCATGCTTGGCTTTTGCAGCTGCACTTCCAGAGGAATTTTCCAAGAGCCCTAGCCCGAGGAGAAAGTGGCAGAAGTGGACATGAGCAGACTGGACATCCTTGTAAGCAGACATGAACAGTCCTCAGCTTTCTGACTCCCGCATAACTGGCTGTGAGTAAGCGGTCAGTGCTTTGAATTGCTCATCTGTGCTCGCTGTAGTATTCTTCACAGGCCGTGTGCTTTCTCGTTGGGTATGGGGCTCTGAGATTACGGCTGGGGAGGGGCCAGAGTCTGCTGTGCAGAGTGACTGTCGGGTGCCGTTGCAAGGGGTGCTTTTTGGTTGTAATGCTAAAGGTGTAATGGGGAGGGTTGAGGGCGGAGCCCTGTCGTGTGGGAGAGGCGAAAAGAATAGCCTACGCGACGCTGCCCACTGAGATAGTAACTTCATTGTTTTTCCTCCTTGTGCCGGGTTTAGTACCGAGGGAAAAGAAATCAAACGTCAGAGTTTACTCCCCTCGTCGGATGGAAAGCGAGCGAGAGCAGTGAGTCCACGAGCATTGTTGATGCAAGTCAGGAGCCATCCAGTTGGCAGTGGAGCAGTCGCTACAGTCAGTGAGATAAGTGTCTGGTTTGGTGAGGGCTCTGCGTAGGGCCCCCCTGGCTCCAGGTAGGGACGCCCCGTTAGCTGGGGCTAGGTTTGTAAGAACTGGTTCCTGACCAGCTGTGGTTATGAGAGAGACAAGGTTCCCATTTTCAGGGACTGCTCATTTCTCTGGCCAGATACGGTGTGTCCTCGGCAGCGGAAGGTTGCATTCAGGAGGATGACTCCAGGTGGTGAGTTGCTTGCCTTCCTCCCATGTCTTTCTATCGGTGTCTCTCTCTCTTCTCTAGTACGTTGGCCAACACACACCCTCTATCTCTCTCTGTCTGTCCTTGCCTTTCCTTGTGCTGCCGCCCTTCAGAAGACACGGGCAGGCGTGCTAGGTGTGCATCCCCAGAGGCCAGGTCTCGGGAGCCATGGAGAAGTTGGAGCGGACGAAAAGCATGCGGGGCAGTGGGCGCTAAAGTGGAGCTGTGACTGTCTGTGTTTACTCGGTCTCTGTTCATCCAGTGGGGCTGATGTAGATGGGACTGGAGAGGGAGGCAGGGATGAGGGCACGATTCAACGCACCAATAGAGCTCTGTGTAGTGATAGTTCTTGCTTGGCTTTATTAGTTTGCAGAGGAATCGTCCAGGAGCCCTAGCCGGACAAGAATATGGCAGAAGTGGACCTGAGCAGCCTGGACATCCTTCTAAGGAGACATGAATAGTCCTCATGTTTCTGCCTTCTGCATCGCTGGCTGTGAGTAAGAGGTCAGTGCTTTGAATTCCTCATCTGTAGTCGCTGTAGTTTCCTTCACAGGCCGTGTGCTTCCTCGTTCGTTACTTGGCTCTGAGATTAAGGCTGGGGAAGGGACAAGAGTCTCCTGAGGAAAGTGAGTATTTTGGGTGCTGTTACAAAGGGGGGCCTTCTAGTTGCAGTTGTAACATAGTAATAGGAGATGGGTTGAGGGCAGAGCCGTGGGTTATGGGAGATGTGAAATGAAGGAGACTACGCGACATTGCAGACGAAGAAGCTAATTTTTTTGGTTCTCCCCTCCCGCTGGGTTTAGTACCGAGGGAAACGAAGTCACCCGTCAGAGTCTACTGCCCTCATGCGATGGAAAGCGCGCGAGAGCGTCGAGACTCCGAGCATTGTTGATGCCACGCAAAAGCCGTCCATCTGGGAGCCGAGGAGACGCTGCTGTCAGTGAGATAAGTGTCTGGTTTGGTGAGTGCTCTGCTCACGCTCCACCTGAGTCCAGGTAGGGAAGCCCAGTAAGTTAGGACTGGGTTTGTATGAAAAGGTTCTTGACTAGCTGTGGTCACGAGGCAGAAAAGGTCCCTATTTTGAGAGGTTGCTCATTTCTCTGGTCAGGAATGGTGTCTCCTCCGCAGAGTAAGGTTGGATTCAGGAAGATGATTCCAGGTGGTCAGTTGCTTGCTTGCTTGCTTGCTTGCTTTCCTCTCATTTTTCTCTCTCTCTCTTCTCTAGTGTGTTGGCCAACTTTCTCACTCTCTTTTCTCTCCGGTCCTCGTGCCGTCTCCCTTCGTAGGAGACGGGCATGCTTGCTAGGTGTGCATCCCCGCAAGCCAGGTCTCGGGAGCCATGGAAAAGTAGGAGGGGACGAAAATCACGCAGGGCTGAGACTGTTGGTGTTAACTCAGTCTCTGTTCATCGAGTGGGGCTGATGTAAATGGGACTGGAGAGGGAGGCCAGGATGAGGGCAAGATTTGAAGCGACATATAGAGCTTTAAGGAGTGATGGCTCATGCTTGGCTTTTGCAGCTGCACTTCCAGAGGAATTTTCCAAGAGCCCTAGCCCGAGGAGAAAGTGGCAGAAGTGGACATGAGCAGACTGGACATCCTTGTAAGCAGACATGAACAGTCCTCAGCTTTCTGACTCCCGCATAACTGGCTGTGAGTAAGCGGTCAGTGCTTTGAATTGCTCATCTGTGCTCGCTGTAGTATTCTTCACAGGCCGTGTGCTTTCTCGTTGGGTATGGGGCTCTGAGATTACGGCTGGGGAGGGGCCAGAGTCTGCTGTGCAGAGTGACTGTCGGGTGCCGTTGCAAGGGGTGCTTTTTGGTTCTAATGCTAAAGGTGTAATGGGAAGATGTTAGAGGGAGGAGCCCCACTGTGAGGGAGAGGCGAAAGGAAGAGCCTACGAGATGTTGCCGACTGAGATGGTAACGGATTTGTTTTTTCGCCTTGTGCTGGGTTTAGAACCGAGGGAAAAGAAGTCACGCCTCAGATTCTCAAGCCCTCATGCGATGGAAAGCGAGCCAGAGCAACGAAACCGTGATCATTGTTGATGCCACGCAAAAGCCGTCCAACTGGGAGGGGAACGTCCGCCACTCTCAGTGAGATAAGTGTCAGGTTTGGTGATTGCTGTGCTCTCGGCCCACCTTGCCTCTGCTAGGGACGCCATATTAGCTGGGGCTGGGTTTGTAAGAAAATGTTCTTGTCTAGCTGTGGTTACGAGGGGGACAAGGTCCCCATTTGCAGGGTCTGCTCATTTCTCTGGCCAGGAGCGGTGTCTCCTACGCAGCGGAAGGTTGCATCTAGGAGGATGACTCCAGGTGGTGAGTTGCTTGCCTTCCTCCCATGTCTTTCTATCTGTCTGTCTCTCTCTCTTCTCTAGTGTGTTGGCCAACTTTCTCACTGTCTCTCCTCTCCTCTCCTCTCCTTGTGCCGTCTCCCTTCGTAGGACACGGGCAGGCGTGCTAGGTGTGCATCCTAGCCAGGTCTCGGGAGCCATGAAGAAGTAGGAGCGGACGAAAACCATGCGGGGCAGTGGGCGCTAAAGTGGAGTTGTGACTGTCTGTGTTTACTCGGTCTCTGTTCATCGAGTGGGGCTGATGTAGATGGGACTGGAGAGGGAGGCAGGGATGAGGGCAAGACTCGACGCACCAATAGAGCTCTGTGTAGTGATAGTTCTTGCTTGGCTTTATTAGTTTGCAGAGGAATCATCCAGGAGCCCTAGCCGGACAAGAATATGGCAGAAGTGGACCTGAGCGGCCTGGACATCCTTCTAAGGAGACATGCATAGTCCTCATGTTTCTGCCTTCTGCATCGCTGGCTGTGAGTAAGAGGTCAGTGCTTTGAATTCCTCATCTGTAGTCGCTGTAGTTTGCTTCACAGGCCGTGTGCTTCCTTGTTGGGTATGAGGCTCTGGGATTAAGGCTGGGCAAGGGACAAGAGTCTCCTGAGGAAAGTGAGTATTTTGGGTGCCGTTACAATGGGTGCCTTCTAGTTGCAGTTGTAACGTAGTAATGGGAGATGGGTTGAGGGTGGAGCCGTGGGATATGGGAGATGTGAAATGAACAGACTACGCGACATTGCAGACGGAGATGCTAATTTTTTTGGTTTTCCCACCCTCTGTTAGGTTTAGTACCAAGGAAAACGAAGTCACCCGTCAGAGTCTACTGCCCTCATGCGATGGAAAGCGCGCGAGAGCGTCGAGACTCCGAGCATTGTTGATGCCACGCAAAAGCCGTCCATCTGGGAGCCGAGGAGACGCTGCTGTCAGTGAGATAAGTGTCTGGTTTCATGAGGGCTCTGCTCACGCCCAACCTGAGTCCAGGTAGGGAAGCCCAGTAAGTTAGGACTGGGTTTGTATTTAAAGGTTCTTGACTAGCTGTGGTCACGAGGGAGAAAAGGTCCCTATTTTGAGAGGTTGCTCATTTCTCTGGTCAGGAACGGTGTCTACTCCGCAGCAGAAGGTTGCATCCAGGAGGATGACTCCACGTGGTGAGTGCTTGCTTTCCTCCGATGTTTTCCTTTCTCTCTCTCTTCTCTAGTACGTTGGCCAACACACACTCTCTAGCTCTCTCTGTCTGTCCTTGCCTTTCCTCGTGTTGTCTCCCTTCGTAAGACACGGGCAGGCGTGCTACGTGTGCATCCCCACAGGCTTTGTCTCGGGAGCCATGGAGAAGTAGGAGGGGACGAAAATCATGCATGGGAGTGGGTGCGAGAGTGGAGCGGTGACTGTCGGTTTTAACTCGGTCTCTGTTCATCGAGTGGGGCTGATGTAGATGGGATTGGAGAAGGAGGGCAGGATGAGGGCAAGATTTGAAGCGACATATAGAGTTTTAAGTAGTGATGGCTCATGCTTGGCTTTTGCAGCTTCGCTTCCAGAGGAATTTTCCAGGAGCCCTATCCCGAGGAGAAACTGGCAGAAATGGACATGAGCAGACTGGACATCCTTGTAAGCAGACATGAACAGTCCTCCGCTTTCTGACTCCCGCGTAATTGGCTGTGAGTAAGCGGTCAGTGCTTTGAATTGCCCATCTGCACTCGCTGTTGTAGTCTTTGCAGGCCATGTGCTATCTCGTTGGGTACGGGGCTCTGTACGATTACAGCTGGGGAGGGGCCAGAGTCTGCTGTGCAGAGTGATTATTTCGGATGCCGTTGCAAGGGGTGCTTTTTAGTTCTAGTGCTAAGGGCGTTATGCGGGGGAGGGTTCGGGGCGGAGCGCTGCCGTGTGGGAGAGGCAAAAAGAATAGCCTACGCGACGTTGCCCACTGAGGTGGTATCTTCTTTGTTTTTCCTCCTTGTGCCGGGTTTAGTACTGAGGGAAAAGAAACGAAACGTCAGAGTTTACGCCCCTCGTCGGATGGAAGGCGAGCGAGAGCGGTGAGCCCGCGAGCATTGTCGATGCAAGTCAGGAGCCGACCAGTTGGCAGTGGAGCAGTCGCTTCTGTCAGTGAGATAAGTGTCTGGTTTGGTGAGTGCTCTGCTCACGCTCCACCTGAGTCCAGGTAGGGAAGCCCAGTAAGTTAGGACTGGGTTTGTATGAAAAGGTTCTTGACTAGCTGTGGTCACGAGGCAGAAAAGGTCCCTATTTTGAGAGGTTGCTCATTTCTCTGGTCAGGAATGGTGTCTCCTCCGCAGAGTAAGGTTGGATTCAGGAAGATGATTCCAGGTGGTCAGTTGCTTGCTTGCTTGCTTTCCTCTCATTTTTCTCTCTCTCTCTTCTCTAGTGTGTTGGCCAACTTTCTCACTCTCTTTTCTCTCCGGTCCTCGTGCCGTCTCCCTTCGTAGGAGACGGGCATGCTTGCTAGGTGTGCATCCCCGCAAGCCAGGTCTCGGGAGCCATGGAAAAGTAGGAGGGGACGAAAATCACGCAGGGCTGTGACTGTTGGTGTTAACTCAGTCTCTGTTCATCGAGTGGGGCTGATGTAAATGGGACTGGAGAGGGAGGCCAGGATGAGGGCAAGATTTGAAGCGACATATAGAGCTTTAAGGAGTGATGGCTCATGCTTGGCTTTTGCAGCTGCACTTCCAGAGGAATTTTCCAAGAGCCCTAGCCCGAGGAGAAAGTGGCAGAAGTGGACATGAGCAGACTGGACATCCTTGTAAGCAGACATGAACAGTCCTCAGCTTTCTGACTCCCGCATAACTGGCTGTGAGTAAGCGGTCAGTGCTTTGAATTGCTCATCTGTGCTCGCTGTAGTATTCTTCACAGGCCGTGTGCTTTCTCGTTGGGTATGGGGCTCTGAGATTACGGCTGGGGAGGGGCCAGAGTCTGCTGTGCAGAGTGACTGTCGGGTGCCGTTGCAAGGGGTGCTTTTTGGTTGTAATGCTAAAGGTGTAATGGGGAGGGTTGAGGGCGGAGCCCTGTCGTGTGGGAGAGGCGAAAAGAATAGCCTACGCGACGCTGCCCACTGAGATAGTAACTTCATTGTTTTTCCTCCTTGTGCCGGGTTTAGTACCGAGGGAAAAGAAATCAAACGTCAGAGTTTACTCCCCTCGTCGGATGGAAAGCGAGCGAGAGCAGTGAGTCCACGAGCATTGTTGATGCAAGTCAGGAGCCATCCAGTTGGCAGTGGAGCAGTCGCTACAGTCAGTGAGATAAGTGTCTGGTTTGGTGAGGGCTCTGCGTAGGGCCCCCCTGGCTCCAGGTAGGGACGCCCCGTTAGCTGGGGCTAGGTTTGTAAGAACTGGTTCCTGACCAGCTGTGGTTATGAGAGAGACAAGGTTCCCATTTTCAGGGACTGCTCATTTCTCTGGCCAGATACGGTGTGTCCTCGGCAGCGGAAGGTTGCATTCAGGAGGATGACTCCAGGTGGTGAGTTGCTTGCCTTCCTCCCATGTCTTTCTATCGGTGTCTCTCTCTCTTCTCTAGTACGTTGGCCAACACACACCCTCTATCTCTCTCTGTCTGTCCTTGCCTTTCCTTGTGCTGCCGCCCTTCAGAAGACACGGGCAGGCGTGCTAGGTGTGCATCCCCAGAGGCCAGGTCTCGGGAGCCATGGAGAAGTTGGAGCGGACGAAAAGCATGCGGGGCAGTGGGCGCTAAAGTGGAGCTGTGACTGTCTGTGTTTACTCGGTCTCTGTTCATCCAGTGGGGCTGATGTAGATGGGACTGGAGAGGGAGGCAGGGATGAGGGCACGATTCAACGCACCAATAGAGCTCTGTGTAGTGATAGTTCTTGCTTGGCTTTATTAGTTTGCAGAGGAATCGTCCAGGAGCCCTAGCCGGACAAGAATATGGCAGAAGTGGACCTGAGCAGCCTGGACATCCTTCTAAGGAGACATGAATAGTCCTCATGTTTCTGCCTTCTGCATCGCTGGCTGTGAGTAAGCGGTCAGTGCTTTGAATTCCTCATCTGTAGTCGCTGTAGTTTCCTTCACAGGCCGTGTGCTTCCTCGTTCGTTACTTGGCTCTGAGATTAAGGCTGGGGAAGGGACAAGAGTCTCCTGAGGAAAGTGAGTATTTTGGGTGCTGTTACAAAGGGGGGCCTTCTAGTTGCAGTTGTAACATAGTAATAGGAGATGGGTTGAGGGCAGAGCCGTGGGTTATGGGAGATGTGAAATGAAGGAGACTACGCGACATTGCAGACGAAGAAGCTAATTTTTTTGGTTCTCCCCTCCCGCTGGGTTTAGTACCGAGGGAAACGAAGTCACCCGTCAGAGTCTACTGCCCTCATGCGATGGAAAGCGCGCGAGAGCGTCGAGACTCCGAGCATTGTTGATGCCACGCAAAAGCCGTCCATCTGGGAGCCGAGGAGACGCTGCTGTCAGTGAGATAAGTGTCTGGTTTCATGAGGGCTCTGCTCACGCCCAACCTGAGTCCAGGTAGGGAAGCCCAGTAAGTTAGGACTGGGTTTGTATGAAAAGGTTCTTGACTAGCTGTGGTCACGAGGGAGAAAAGGTCCCTATTTTGAGAGGTTGCTCATTTCTCTGGTCAGGAACGGTGTCTACTCCGCAGCAGAAGGTTGCATCCAGGAGGATGACTCCACGTGGTGAGTGCTTGCTTTCCTCCGATGTTTTCCTCTCTCTCTCTCTCTCTCTCTTCTCTAGTACGTTGGCCAACACACACTCTCTAGCTCTCTCTGTCCTTGCCTTTCCTCGTGTTGTCTCCCTTCGTAAGACACGGGCAGGCGTGCTACGTGTGCATCCCCACAGGCTTTGTCTCGGGAGCCATGGAGAAGTAGGAGGGGACGAAAATCATGCATGGGAGTGGGTGCGAGAGTGGAGCGGTGACTGTCGGTTTTAACTCGGTCTCTGTTCATCGAGTGGGGCTGATGTAGATGGGATTGGAGAAGGAGGGCAGGATGAGGGCAAGATTTGAAGCGACATATAGAGTTTTAAGTAGTGATGGCTCATGCTTGGCTTTTGCAGCTTCGCTTCCAGAGGAATTTTCCAGGAGCCCTATCCCGAGGAGAAACTGGCAGAAATGGACATGAGCAGACTGGACATCCTTGTAAGCAGACATGAACAGTCCTCCGCTTTCTGACTCCCGCGTAATTGGCTGTGAGTAAGCGGTCAGTGCTTTGAATTGCCCATCTGCACTCGCTGTTGTAGTCTTTGCAGGCCATGTGCTATCTCGTTGGGTACGGGGCTCTGTACGATTACAGCTGGGGAGGGGCCAGAGTCTGCTGTGCAGAGTGATTATTTCGGATGCCGTTGCAAGGGGTGCTTTTTAGTTCTAGTGCTAAGGGCGTTATGCGGGGGAGGGTTCGGGGCGGAGCGCTGCCGTGTGGGAGAGGCGAAAAGAATAGCCTACGCGACGTTGCCCACTGAGGTGGTATCTTCTTTGTTTTTCCTCCTTGTGCCGGGTTTAGTACTGAGGGAAAAGAAACGAAACGTCAGAGTTTACGCCCCTCGTCGGATGGAAGGCGAGCGAGAGCGGTGAGCCCGCGAGCATTGTCGATGCAAGTCAGGAGCCGACCAGTTGGCAGTGGAGCAGTCGCTTCTGTCAGTGAGATAAGTGTCTGGTTTGGTGAGTGCTCTGCTCACGCTCCACCTGAGTCCAGGTAGGGAAGCCCAGTACGGTAGGGCTGGGTTTGTATGAAAAGGTTCTTGACTAGCTGTGGTCACGAGGCAGAAAAGGTCCCTATTTTGAGAGGTTGCTCATTTCTCTGGTCAGGAATGGTGTCTCCTCCGCAGAGTAAGGTTGGATTCAGGAAGATGATTCCAGGTGGTCAGTTGCTTGCTTGCTTGCTTGCTTTCCTCTCATTTTTCTCTCTCTCTCTTCTCTAGTGTGTTGGCCAACTTTCTCACTCTCTTTTCTCTCCGGTCCTCGTGCCGTCTCCCTTCGTAGGAGACGGGCATGCTTGCTAGGTGTGCATCCCCGCAAGCCAGGTCTCGGGAGCCATGGAAAAGTAGGAGGGGACGAAAATCACGCAGGGCTGAGACTGTTGGTGTTAACTCAGTCTCTGTTCATCGAGTGGGGCTGATGTAAATGGGACTGGAGAGGGAGGCCAGGATGAGGGCAAGATTTGAAGCGACATATAGAGCTTTAAGGAGTGATGGCTCATGCTTGGCTTTTGCAGCTGCACTTCCAGAGGAATTTTCCAAGAGCCCTAGCCCGAGGAGAAAGTGGCAGAAGTGGACATGAGCAGACTGGACATCCTTGTAAGCAGACATGAACAGTCCTCAGCTTTCTGACTCCCGCATAACTGGCTGTGAGTAAGCGGTCAGTGCTTTGAATTGCTCATCTGTGCTCGCTGTAGTATTCTTCACAGGCCGTGTGCTTTCTCGTTGGGTATGGGGCTCTGAGATTACGGCTGGGGAGGGGCCAGAGTCTGCTGTGCAGAGTGACTGTCGGGTGCCGTTGCAAGGGGTGCTTTTTGGTTGTAATGCTAAAGGTGTAATGGGGAGGGTTGAGGGCGGAGCCCTGTCGTGTGGGAGAGGCGAAAAGAATAGCCTACGCGACGCTGCCCACTGAGATAGTAACTTCATTGTTTTTCCTCCTTGTGCCGGGTTTAGTACCGAGGGAAAAGAAATCAAACGTCAGAGTTTACTCCCCTCGTCGGATGGAAAGCGAGCGAGAGCAGTGAGTCCGCGAGCATTGTTGATGCAAGTCAGGAGCCATCCAGTTGGCAGTGGAGCAGTCGCTACAGTCAGTGAGATAAGTGTCTGGTTTGGTGAGGGCTCTGCGTAGGGCCCCCCTGGCTCCAGGTAGGGACGCCCCGTTAGCTGGGGCTAGGTTTGTAAGAACTGGTTCCTGACCAGCTGTGGTTATGAGAGAGACAAGGTTCCCATTTTCAGGGACTGCTCATTTCTCTGGCCAGATACGGTGTGTCCTCGGCAGCGGAAGGTTGCATTCAGGAGGATGACTCCAGGTGGTGAGTTGCTTGCCTTCCTCCCATGTCTTTCTATCGGTGTCTCTCTCTCTTCTCTAGTACGTTGGCCAACACACACCCTCTATCTCTCTCTGTCTGTCCTTGCCTTTCCTTGTGCTGCCGCCCTTCAGAAGACACCGGCAGGCGTGCTACGTGTGCATCCCCACAGGCTTTGTCTCGGGAACCATGGAGAAGTAGGAGGGGACGAAAATCATGCAGGGCTGTGACTGTTGGTGTTAACTCAGTCTCTGTTCATCGAGTGGGGCCGAGGTAGATGGGATTGGAGAGGGAGGCCAGGATGAGGGCAAGATTTGAAGCACCAGTAGAGCTTTGTGTAGCGATGGCTCATGTTTGACTTTTGCAGCTGCGCTTCCAGAGGAATTTTCCAGGAGCCCCATCCCGAGGAGAAAGTGGCAGAAGTGGACATGAGCAGACTGGACATCCTTGGAAGCAGACATGAACTGTCCTCAGCTTTCTGACTCCCGCATAACTGGCTGTGAGTAAGTGGTCAGTGCTTTGAATTGCTCATCTGTGCTCGCTGTAGTATTCTTCACAGGCCGTGTGCTTTCTCATTCGGTACGGGGCTCTGTGAGATTATGGCTGGGGAGGGGCCAGAGTCTGCTGTGCAGAGTGATTATTTCGGGTGCCGTTGCAAGGGGTGCTTTTTGGTTGTAATGCTAAAGGTGGAATGGAGAGGGTTGAGGGCGGAGGACTGCCCTGTCACCATTTGCTACACCCACAATTTCCCATTTCTGGGTCTATGGGGAAGGGAGTTGTGACAGATGGGTTGGACTTTGTCAGAGTTTCAACCAGTGTTCCCTCTAATTTTTCCCACTCATGTGTGGAAGGAATTTTGTTATGTGCACCAATATGGAGGTGATGTGTCACACATTACCTCCATATTGGTGCACGTAACAAAATTCATGTGGCGGGTGTGGGGCCGAGGCGTTCGGAGTGTGGGACGGGGCTCAGGGCTGGGGCAGAGTGTTGAGGTGCGGGGGAGTGAGGGCTCCATCTGGGGGTGTGGTCTCAGGGCTGGGGATGAGGGGTTTGGGGTCCAGGCTGCCCTGAGACTACAGGAAGGGGGGGAGAGGACTCCCCGCAGCTCTCACTCCCCGCAGCAGCACCTGGGCTGGGGGGAGAGGCACCTTTTTTTAATAATTAATTAATGGAGATATCCCATCTCCTAGAACTGGAAGGGACCTTGAAAGGTCATCGAGTCCAGCCCCCTGCCTTCACTAGCAGGACCAATTTTGATTTTGCCCCAGATCCCTAAGTGGCCCCCTCAAGGATTGAACTCACAACCCTGGGTTTAGCAGGCCAATGCTCAAACCACTGAGCTATCCCTCCCCCCAACCACTGAGCTATCCCTCCCCACCTCTCCCTAATGCGGCAGCTCCAGGGCTGGGGCCACAGGATAGGTGCCTCTTCCCCGGCCACAGCAGGTCCGGGGCTGGGGGAGAGGCATGTCTCCGCGCCACAGCCCTGAGTTCCTGCACAGTGCTTAATATGCTGCTGCGCAGCTTAGAGGGAACTTAGGTTTCAACGTGTGTGAAATCACTATTTTAATACATTTTTTTCTAAATTAGCAAAATCTTGTTTTACTTGTGTGTAAATTTTAAAAAGAGGTTTCACAGGAGCAACGGCTGTCCACCCCCCCTTGGTCTAGAGGTAGCCATTCCGGCCAACCAGCAATTCAAGCACCAGTGAAGTCATGTGATCATAAAAATAGACTTGATAATGTTTTGTTTTTTAATAATGTATTAAATATGGTAAATGAGTCACAATAAAACCCTAGGAAGTGTTATTAGAAGATATGAAGGTTTCTTGAAAAGTAAAGAATTAAAAGGTATGAAAGTCCATTTCCTGGAGGTAATGGGAAAGGGTGGCCAGTTCAGGGAATCGGAACAGCTGAGCAGACCAATTTGTGAACATCTCTGTGCAGATGTCACTTGTATGTAAACACCTGAAGGAAGACTGTGAGTATTTAAAGAGCAGGGTGTATGGGGGGGAGAGGGAAGGTGTCAAACTCACTACATCATTTCAGAGAGGGAAGAGCAGCCTTGTCTAGACCTTCCCCGCCCCCCCACACACACACCTTCCTTTTGCCCCTGTTACTGTACATGGTCAGCTTGCTCCAGCATCCTCAACAGCAAAGTAACAGATTCTGCTGGGGAGTGTTTTATAACACTACAACAGCTGGGGGGGGCTCTTGCTGTGGCCCCGGTATGATGTTCCAGGCTGTAATCCTGACCAGTGTGGGGCTATGTCACCTGACCTGCAACGGGGGGGTGCCTCACCGTGCTTCTCTGTTATAGCTCTGACTTGGGTAGCTCACAAACAGCCTGTCAGCGTGATGCTCCCTCTTCCCCCCCCCCCCCCCAAGTGTCTGTGTATGGCTACGACTCTGATCCCAGAGCTTGTCAGCACTCACCAGTCACACTTTGGCTTCCATCAGACCTGGGCTACCACATGCAGGGTGACCCCAACACACTCCCTGTCCTGAATTTTACCCCAAAAACGTGTTGTGCACTGTCCAGCCCTCTCCTGGACAGGCCAGATAGATTAGGTCTGTTGTATCTCTAGGAGGTCAATATACAAAAATCTGCCACCTTGTGGATAATTCCATTTACAGTTCACAACACTGGATTAGTTTTGGTTCAAGAATAAAACAAGTTTATTTAACTACATAGAGAGGTTTTAAGTGAACAAAAGTAATAAGGCATTAAAGAAGAAATGGTTACAAGAAAAAATAAAGATAAAATGCTTTCTAAACTTAACAAACTAGGCTTGTGAAGTCCCTTCCCACAGGTTCCAGTAATATTGCTGCCCAAACTCTCAGGCCAGCATCTGCTTCCAGAGTCCAGCAGCTGTTTCTCTGATCATCTTAGGTGAAAGGGAGATGGGGAGGGAGAGAGAACTTGGGTGTTTTTGCCCTTCACTTTTATAGCTCGGTCACCATTTGAAAAACATTTTCCTGAGTGTTCACCTTAGGTAAAGTTCTTTCTTGCTGAGAGCAAGGAGACATGGAGTTTGGTGGAAGAAGGAAGCTTTGTGCTGTTTCTGTGCATCTGTGTATACTGCTTCTTTCTTCCCCCTCTTGTCCTCTGTGGAATCTGTTTACAGCTGAAATGCAAATTGAGGCAAACGCACATCCCTTTCTTTAGGACAGGTGTGCTTGACCACTTCCACCTAATCAGGCTATGTGAATTGGAACTTGTGCTTTTAATACCCTATAGGTGGAATTTCATAACTTTACACAGACTGTTGCTACAGCCATTTCACCAAAATAGTATTGATCACTGAGTTTCAAATGCTACCTCACAAGGCATATTTTGTCCAAAGATTGTTACAAGAGTGTGTAGGGTGTGAATACAGGGGTGCATTTGGTCACAGTGGGCTGGGAATTATCCATTTGTGGAGGGCTCTCTAACCTTACCCTTCCCTGGAAATTGCCAGACAATGAAGGGAAGTGGAGAATTCTTGCTCCAATCCCGAATTGCTGGAAATCCCAGGCTCGCTGGAGCTGGTTTGATTTCCAAGTGGAGTCAGTTTTTCTCCCTGGTGGATTATGATTTTCCCCATTGTAGTTAGTTGCAATTTATCTACTTCCCCACAGCCCCTCACTAGGTTCTCTAGGCGGCATCTCATTGCTTCACATTAAAGCTGCTGCCCTTTGGGTCTGTATGTTCTGGGGTATTTGCTGTCATGAGTGACTGCGCCGGCTTGGGCAGGTGCTGGGCAAGGTGAGGGTTGTAAATTTCTGATGAAGAATGCTTTGTGTTAAATAAAATTACCCTGTGACAAACAGTGGCATTTGGCTCTTTTCTTAAAGTGTGAAATAGCAACCACGGGTCACTGCCCAAATGGGGGGAGGGGGATGGACGGATACACATGGCACTGTCCCACCTGCGACACCCCAGCACCTTGAGTCCCCAAATCCTTGTACCTGCCATCGCTCATTAACAGTGCCTCCCTCCACTCCTTACAGCAGTCCAAGCTGCAGAAAGTTGACGTGCTGGAGATCACGGTGTAGCACATGGAGAGCCTGCAACAGAGCAAGACCCTGGGTAAAGACTCCCTGGCACTCTGTAGTCTCCCATGGGTTGGGGAGGATCCATCTCGGGGGAGGGTCTGTCTGCCCCAATGCAACCCAGAGGGAGGGTCCACACCTCGTATCAGGCTCAGTGGGATGCACTCTCTTGCCCCCCGTGGTCTCATATGGGTCATATAGGATCTGTCTGCCCCGGGGATGGTCCATGCCATGCTGAGGAGAGTTCATGCTGCCTGCCAGGCTCAAGGTGTCACTTCTCCTCTTCATGGGGACTTTGGGGAGATCCTTGTTGCTGTAACGGGATCACAGAGCACGAGTGGTTGGTTGAGTATCTTCGGGGCTATGGGGTCTGGGTCCGAGAGGTGTGAACTCAGTCATGGCTCCGGGCTCAAGAGAAAAGGAGCTGAGACTAGAGATGCCCAGAGATGCACTGTCACCCTACAGCTCCACTACTGCAGCACCCAAAAGGCTCACTCAGGTCCGGGCCTCATTGTGTTGGGTGCTGCATGGAAAATCAGAGAGAAACAGAGATGTCTGGAGATGGATAGATGAGCGTCTCTGGCATACAGAGGAGGGGTGGAGAGGTGTGTGTGGCACATGGAGGACAGATGGTGATGCTGCAGGCTGACAGGTTTGTGGGTTTGGCTGGTGGCTGATTGCCACAGCAGCTCCTGGCTCCCCATTTCCTGTGCTGTTTTTGATGCTGACCCCATCTCTTGCAGCCACCACCAAGCAGAGCCTGGCCACAGAGCAGCGCTACAGCAGGTGCAGGGACCAGCTGCACACTGTGCTCCTCAGCTGCTCAGGGACGGACAAGCACGTGGGTTCCTGGCTGCTGAACGACCTGCCCCAGATCTCACCCTCTCCTGCACCCAGAGTAGCCTGCTCATCACAGAGACCAAGACCAGCCCCCAGCTGCCCTGGCAGCCACTGACCCTAAGGTGGAGAGCCTGATGTCTGGTGGGGGGAAACATCCCAGTATCTCCGCTGTAGTGTCAGGACGTACTATTACAAATTGCTCCCTGCCCCAATTTCCTACCAGTTGCAGTTACTGACATCTACATAGCACGTTTTTGCTGTCCTCATGCAATTCACCAGCCCTGGGTCTAGGAGTAGCGATTTGTGGCAGATGGGGTATGCATTGTCACAGTGTGCTACTTCTGGGAAATCTGTTAGAAAAATGTATTGTTTGAAATTGGGACACATGAAATGAGTTTTCTAAGTTAGAAAACATTTGTTTTATTGAGATCCAAATTTAATATAGAGATTTCATGGGGTAGGAAACTGTGACAGGGCAGACACCATCTGTCACAAATTGCTACTTCTGGACCAGGGCTGAGGCAACCAAGGAAATCAGGCAGCATTCAAGTGGTATGATCACAAATAATAGCCTGACATTAAAAAACAAAAAAAAACATGAGTATTAAAACCTGTAATTTACTATTTCACAATAAAAATATAGGTGATGTTATAATAATAATGAAACTAATGTTTTTGAAAAGTCAATAAAAGGAATTAAACTACATTTACAGGAAATTGATACAGAATGGTCAATTCAAGCAATTAGAAGAGCAAAAAAGACAAACCCTGAGCCCTCACCTGCTAACCCTAATCCCAAACCCTAACTCCTGTTCCCCAGTACTCTAACCCAACTCCTCCCCCTAACCTTTGACCCTATCCCACACCACAACCCAACCCTAAACCCTAAACCCTGACCCCTCCCTTCACTCTAGGCAACCCAACCCTGGCCCCTGCACCCTAACCCTTCAACTAACCCTGATCATCACCCTATTATATCATAACCCCCACCCTGACTATAACCCTAACCCCTTAACTCTAACCCACCTTTGAACCCAAACTCTTACCCAATCTAATCCCTAAAGCTAATCCTAACCCTCGCATTAAACACAACCCTCTAACCCTCAACCCTGCCTCCCAGAACATACACCTCCCCTCCTCTAATCTAACTCTCCCCAGGGCTGCCTAGAGGATTCAGGGGGCCTGGGGAAAAGCAATTTTGGGGGCCCCTTCCATAAAAAAAAGTTGCAATACTATATTCTCGTGGGGGCCCCTGCGAGACCTGGGGCAAATTGCCCCACTTGCCCCCCCCGGGCGGCCCTGACTCTCCCTCTCAACCCCTATCCTTTTCCAAACCTAATCCACACCCTAAACCTAACTCCCCCTTATGCTAATCCAACCCCTAGACTCTGGGGTTTGAGGGTTCAGAGTTTGGATTACGGGGTCAATTTCCCCCCTCCATGGGTGGCACCATCCTCTTCCCTGTGGGGGGGCTGAGGTAGGCTAGACAGAAAATTGGGGGGGCTGACCCCCCCTTGCCACAAGGCCCCATCCATCTCTATGGCTCTGCTCCCTGCTCCTCTTAAGTGCCAGCCCTGCCTCCTGCCCCATCCCCCCAT
Organism: Emys orbicularis; assembly: GCF_028017835.1. Taxonomy (NCBI): domain Eukaryota; kingdom Metazoa; phylum Chordata; order Testudines; family Emydidae; genus Emys; species Emys orbicularis. The sequence continues at coordinate 300,988 of NC_088705.1, read as the reverse complement.
TGCCCTCCTCCTGGCCAGGTTGGCGGCTGGAGCCAGCCAGTGGGGGGTGACTGATGCGCTGGCTGTGCCGTGGTATGGGCAGCTGGGGTGCTCCCCTGTCTCCTTCTCCTGCTGCTGCTCTTGGCCCTGGGGATGCGGCTGCCTCTCAGCTTCCCGCCGCCCTTTGACTGCTTGCAGCCCCCAAGAGCCACCCGGGTGGGGGAACCTGGTTCTCGCAGAGCCCTCAGGGAGCATCAACCACGGGCGGCAGGCCCAGGAGCCTGGGGCAGAGTGGGTCTGTTTGGGTTGCTGTGGGGCACCCTGAACCCTCTGCCTGCTTTGGGCAGCGCATAGTTAAGTGAGGACTTCTGCGCTGCTGCTGCTGGTGGCACTGTCATCAGAGCTGGGCGGCCAGAGAGCTAGCCAGGTTGGCTAATGAAAAGTGTGTCTCTCCCATGGAGGAGCAGTGACACCTGGCGGCCAGTTGGGGTAATGCACAGAGTGTGTTGCCGTTGCAGCGACAGTGACACCCGGTGGTCAGTCAGGGTAATGCACTGAGCACATTTCTTTGGAGCAGCAGTGACACACCCGGTGGTCACTCAGGGTAATGCACAGGTGTTCCATTGGACCAGCAGTGACACCTAGTGGCCAGTCGGGATGATGCACAGACAGTGGTTCCCTTGGAGCAGCAGTGACACCCAGTGGTCAATCGGGGTAATGCACAGAGCACGTTTCCATTGGCACAGCAGTGACACCCGATGGCCAGTCAGAGAAAGGCACAGAATGTGTTTCTCTTGGAGCAGCAGTGACACCCGGTGGCTAGTCAGGGAATTGCAGAGAGTATGTTTCCCTTGAAGGAACAGTGACACCCAGTGGCCAATCAGGGTAATGCACAGAGTATGTTTCCCTTGGCATAGCAGTGACACCTGGTGGCCAGTTGGGGTAATGAACAGAAGGTGTTTCTCTTGGAGCAGCAGTGACACCCAGTGGCCAGTCAGGGAAATGCACAGAGCGTATCGCCCATGAAGCAGCAGTGACACCCGGTGGCCAGTCAGGGAAATGCACAGAATGTGTTTCTCTTGGCACAGCAGTGACACCTGGTGGCCAGTCAGGGTATTGCACAGAAGGTGTTTCCCTTGGCACAGCAGTGACACCCGGTGGCCAGTCGAGGTAATGCACAGACTGTATCTCCCATGAAGCAGCAGTGACACCCGGTGGCCAGTCAGGGTAATGCAGAGTATGTCTCCCTTGGAGCAGAAGTGACATCTAGTGGCCAGTCAGGGAAATGCACATAGCATGTTTCCCTTGGCAGGCACAGAAGTGACACCCAGTGGCCAGTCAAGGTAATGCATGGGGGAGGGTCTCCCATGGAGCAGCAGTGACACCCGGTAGCTAGTCAGGGAAATGCAGAGAGTATGTCTCCCTTGGAGGAACAGTGACACCCAGTGGCCAATCAGGGTATTGCACAGAGTATGTTTCCCTTGGCATAGCAGTGACACCTGGTGGCCAGTTGGGGTAATGCACAGAAGGTGTTTTCTCTTGGAGCAGCAGTGACACCCGGTGGCCAGTCAGGGAAATGCACTGGGGGTCTCCCATGGAGCAGCAGTGACACCCAGTGACCAGTTGGGGTAATGCAGAGTGGCCAGCAGGTGTGGCATCAGCCTCTTGCTGTTTGCTGGGGAGGGGTGAGGTGGGCTGGAGAAAAAATTGAGGGGCTGCGCCCCCCTCATCATCTGTCTCCACCCGCATTGGGGCCATGCCTCTGCTCCTCAGTTAAAGGCCAGGCTCATCTCCTCTCCCCCCTGGCCAGGGTTTACAGCAATATCACTTTTATTGGACTAAATCCTATTTATTTATATGGACTTAAAATAAAATAGTAATCTAAATCTGTCCAAATGTTAGTATTAAATCCCAAATCCTCTTAAATAGCCCATCAGAAACCAAAATTTGAAACTGTAAACAATGCTTAATTTAAAACCCAAACATTAAGAAAAGCTGATTTTGTTTTTAAAAACAAAAATTAACAAATGTCATAAATTATCAGAAAAGAGTGCTACTACAGGATGATAAAATAACATAAAATAAATAAGCCCTAGTATTAAAACCACCTATAAAGCAATTGAATTGTTGAATACTGGCCAAATCTGTATAAAATATGCAGAACTATGTCAAAACTGGTATTGCATGTCAGACATTCCAATCCAGCAAAAGTCAATTAAAAGCTCCACTTCAACTAAAAAAAACCCAAACCAAACCAATAAACCAAAACAGTCAGCCTTAAACAAACCTGCACATAAGCGAAATTAAACCTGTACCAACATTGGAACAAACTATGTAATTTTCTAATTCTAACTTCTTGTTTCACCCATGTGGGAAAGTGTTTTGTAGCCCCAGTAACCGTGCTGGCATGCCAGCATTTATTTCACTAAATAAGGTTTTTACCAAATATAAATTGCCCTTAAAATTGTCTAACAGAAATTCTAATTGTATCTTTGCAATAATATCCCAAGTATGCAAGTACGTCCCCTCAGAACAGCACGACATTCCTCAACTGCTAACCCAAGTGAATAAGTGATATGCTTCTGCTAGAATCCTAGAGATGCATTTGCAAACCCTGGGGCCTGAAGCTGATGGGAGAAAGGTAAGTGAGCAAGCTCAGAGCTCTCCGACGTCACCTGCTGGAGAGCAGAGGGAATTGACTGAGCGACGTACTAGCTAATTTAAATATCAATGTTGTTCTCTGGTGGCAGGCTTCCACTGGAGAGCAAGAGGAGTTGACTGAGGGTGGCATATCTTATTTGAATATTAAAAGCTAGCAGTTTGGGGACACTGGTGTCAAATTTGAGTAAGTTTTGGGGTTGGGACCCATATTTTTAGTGTAGCTTATTGGTAGCCTGCCACTGACTGGGGGTGTGGTCACCTTGAGCTGGAAGCCTGTTGCCCGACGTGATGAAGGAGCGCCGGGCACTTTGAATAAGCTAGAGAACAGAGATTACACAAGATTACACAAATTTGGTGTTGTGCCAAAATTATGTTTCCTGGCGGTTTTGAGACTAAACCGCTGAGTTTTTTCTTCTTCTCTTAACTAAGCTGTTGCCTGGCTTTGTTGTGGGGTGTTATTGCCCACGTCTTAGGCGCGCTATCGTGACGGTGGCTCTGGGTGACTCACCACGGAACGGAAGAGCATGGGGGAGCAGTTGAGGCGTGCGGCAGTGCCTGGATTGGAAGGCAGCATGGGCCCATCTAGTGCCCGCTGGTGAGTGTGGGAAGAGCTGCTACGTTACGGGGGTGGGTGGGGTGGGCCGCTCGCTGTCTGGCAACTTGAGAAGAGCTGTGGTGCCAGCCTGCCCGGCGTTTTCTGACAGCTGATCTCCCAGTGGGCCTAGTGAGGTGAGGTTTTCTGAAACCTGATCTCCTACCGGGCCCTCACTAAGTGACGTTTTCTGACAGAGCTAATCTCCCATTGGTGACGCTTTCTGAAAGCAATGCTGGACGGAGCCGTCAGGGCCTTGTGCAGTCAGAGCTCAGCGAATGCCCACAAGAAACAGGTCGAGGCCAAGTGGCGCCGATTCCGGCTGCCCGGGCGGAGGAACGGAGACCCCCAGCAGCAGGCACTGCCGTCCTGCCTGGCAAAAAGCCGCAGGGGGGTGTTCACAGGTTGCGCCCACTTGCGCGCGCCGGTGTTTTCTGGCAGCCAATGGGCTGTCGCTAGGTGACGTTTTCTGACCAAGCTGGCAGCCAATGTGCTGTCACTGCCTGGGGGTGGAGATCGCTGCTGCAGGCACTGTGGCTCAGAAACTCCTCGAAGCCCTGGGACCGTTTGGAGTCGCTGAAGAGAGGCAGGAAATCGCCAGGCTGGAGTGCAAGGATCCTGTGAGCAGCGAACCAGCCACAGGCCTGTGGGCGCAGCCGCTGGTGCTGGGGGTTGGACTGAACTCCCTGCTTTGCGGTGGGCGCTGCCAGCGAACGCGCGCAATGTTTGTAGCTGCAGAATCCGTTTCTGTGTGTGTGAGCGAAGTCCCTGTAGCTGGGCGGCCTGTACGAAGCAGGATTCCTGGGGGTTTGCACAGTGTGGGAGTTGGTGGGGGGAGGGTGTCAAGCTTAGCGGGGTTGGGCTCAGAGCTTGCGGTTAGGGTTGGGGGGAGGATTGGGCTATGGTTTGGGTTAAGGGGTTTAGAGTTGGGGACCAGGGTGAGCAGTTTTTGGTGCAATTTGGGCTCCGGTTTGGGGGGGGGGGTTAAAACTTTGGGTTGGGGGTTAGATTTTGGCAGGAGGGTTTGGCCAGCAGCAGCATAGAAGTACGGGTGGCAATGGGGTGCCAACCAATAGTGATTCATAAGTAGGTTTTTTTAGATCGTTTTTGTGTCAGTGGCACCCTAGAGAGGGGGTAGGATCATGTTTGCTACAGGGGTCTATTTGTAATGACGTGGGCCTGTGGGGTCCCCAAGCCATCAATGGCTGTTTGGAACTCCTGGGTCCACCTGCAGCGGCTGGGAGCTCTGGGTTCCATACGCAGTGGTGTAGGCCTGTGGGGTTCCCCCGCTGCCTGCAGCAGCTGAAGCTGTGGGGCCCTGCCCCTGCCCACAGTGGCTGGGCGCTCCTGGGTCCCGCTGCGACATGTGGCAAATGGGAGCTCTAGGGTCCGCCTGTGATGGCTGGGAGCTATGGGGTCCATCTGCAATGGCATGGGGCTGCAGAACTCCAGTCTGCCTGCGGTGGCTGGGAGCTCTGGGGTCCATCTGTTGTGGCATGGGCCTGTGGGAGTTCCCCCCCCACCCATGGCTGCTGAGAGCTGAAGGGGGCCCCTGCCGCCACCGGTGGCTGATAACTACGGGGCCCCCAGCGGCTGACAGTTCCAGTGTCGCTGCCCCAGGGCTGAGGCGGAAAATGTCACTGAATTCTGTGACTTCCGTGATATAATCTTAGCTTTAATCATTGTTGACTCTCTCTCTTAATCTAGGTCTGCTCTAGTGTGGGTGAGGCAGGGAAGATAGAAGTTCACACCCCAGCACAAGTTCAGGAAGCGATGGCTCTTGGGTTATTTGCTGTGCTTGCAGAGGACTTGTCCAGGCCAGTGGAGCAGCCCAGCCCGATGAGGGGCTGGAAGAAGAGGACCTGAGCTGCCTAGACATCCTACTTAGCAGGAGCTGAGTAGCCAGAGAGTTCTGTCTGGTGATGGAGGAGGAGCAGCTGTGTATTTTGCTGAAATGGTGTCTCTTTATCCAGTGTCTGAGTAGCAAGGTGCCTCCCTGAGAGCAGAGAGATTCTTCTTGTTTGCATGGGATGGGTCCTGGGGAGGTTGGAGCCCTGCATTTGGCTGTTAATGGGCTAGGAGCATCACCCTGCTCCCCAAGACTGAATGTGAAGGAGGAAAACCTGCCTGCAACTCGGGACCCTCTGTTATTCCTTGTCTGTCCTTCCAAGTCACTGGGTGTGAGTCACTGGACACAATATCGAGTACAGCCAAAGAAAACCATCTTCTGGTTCTTCAGAGGACCTGAGCATCCTGGCCAGGCATGGGCTGGGATGGCGGTAGGGAGAGACCTGCAGGACTGTAGTCTCTTACCAGAGCTGATCACTTCAAGCACTGGCTAGGCTGGATGGGACTAGGGAAGGGGGCTCCAGGAAGCAGAAGCCAGATGACCTGATTGCCCATGTCTGTCCTCCACACGCCAGTACTGGCCTACGTTCTCTTTTCAGTTCCTAATGACATTGGGCAGATGAGAGAATGGCCAACCTGGAGGAGAGACCAGGAGAAGAAGCAACCACCCTGAGCCCATTCAGAGGAATGGAAACCAGACAGTGAGCTGTGGAGTAGGTGCAAATGGAAATTTACTTAAACTAAGTATTGAAAGAGTGCTGCAAACACTCTTGTCTATGGAGAGAAACGTGTTATGTTAGCATGGGGTGGGTCCATGAGAAAAAAGTCGTTGAATATAACTGGGGCATGTGAAGGTTGGGGAAGCCCTTGCTTCCCACTTGGAGTTGTCAGGGCCCTGGGAACAGAAAGCATTAGTTTTCTTGAATTATGGTTATCTTCCAGGAGGGCAAATTGCCTGTAACCAGAGATGCTCAGGCCTCAACTCTCTGCCTTCCACATCACTGGGTGTGAATAACTGGTCATTGCACTCTGCTCCTTGTCTGTACTGACTCTAGCGCCTTTCAGAGGACATGAGCATTCTGGTTAGGTACAGACCTCTTTGGGATAAAGGCAAGGGGAAGGGACAATAGTCTGCTGTGCAGTGTGATTGCTTTGGGTGCAGGAGCAGCCAGATGCCTCTTCAGTTAGCTGTTACTGTCTCAAGGGGTGTAGAAAAAATCCCTCTGAAATAGCAAGAGCCAGAGCTAAATACCATTGCTGTCTCTGCCACTAACTTTTTCTTCTTGGGTTGTGTTTTCTGCAAGGGAACACTTGTAGCAGAGTAGTTCAGCTCCGTCCTGAGGTGGAGAGCAAAACTAGCCTGGCCTCAAGACAGGGGCCAGGCAAGACCAGCGGGGAGCAAAGCAGCTGTTGTTGTCACTAAGATAAGTGTTTGTCTCCTAAAGGCTCTGGTGACAGCTCAGATGACTAGAGAGAGTACTTCCCTTTGGCTGGGGCTAATATCCAATAAAAGGTTCCCAACTAGCTCTAGGGGGAGGTGGAGAATTTCTCCATCTTGAGAGCTGCTGATCTTCCTTGGCAACATCTAATGCAGGGGTCGGCAACCTTTCAGAAGTGATGTGCCGAGTCTTTATTTAGTCTTTATTTATTTAATTTAAGGTTTCGCGTGCCAATAATACATTTTAACATTTTTAGAAGGTCTATTTCTATAATATATAACTAAACTATTGTTGTATGTAAAGTAAATAAGGTTTTTAAAATGTTTAAGAAGCTTCATTTAAAATTAAATTAAAATGCAGAGCCCCCCGGATCGGTGGCCAGGACCCAGGCAGTGAAAATCAGCTCGCGTGCTGCCTTCAGCACGTGTGCCATAGGTTGCCTACCCCTGATCTAATGTGTATTTCTAGTGCAGCTCCCCACCGGGCCCTGATACCTCATGGGAGTTGTCTTCTCTGGCCTGTGTTTCTAGATTGTGGTGACCTGGGCACTGCTTGGTGCAGCTGGATGTCTGTTCAGTGATTGATCGGTAGGGTGTTTTGTGTGTGTGTGTGCGCGGGGGTGGGGTGGGGGGTGAGGTTGTAACTTTGCTTTTGCAAAGACTCCAGTCAGGCCTAAAAATTTGTTCCCTAGAAGTTACCCTAGGCTCCTCCCATCCCATCCCTGTTGCAGCAGCCTAGTCCCCAGTAGGAAAAATTAGCTTAATGAATACTTGACTTTAAGTGAATTTTGTGTGGTGGCTACAGTAGAAACTCTAGACTTACGAACACCAGAGTTACATACTGACACGTCAAACACACACCTCATTTGGAACAGGAAATATGTAATCAGGCAGCAGCAGAGATTTAAAAAAAAGGCAAATAGAGTACAGTAGTGTATTAAATGTAAACTATTTTTTAAAAAGGGGAAGTTTAAAAAAAGGTTTGACAAGGTAAGGAAACTGTTTCTGTGCTTGTTTTCATTTAAATTAATGTAAGCAGAGTCAGGATAAGCTCTACCCTGACATCTGGTGGTGAATTATGGTGAGGGTGGAAAAGAACTTCAGGGGCTGATCTTGTTTGCATAGGCACACCCACCCGCCTAGCCTGGGACAACAACAACTGAAAGTGGTTACTTTGGCTGGTGTGGGATCCCCAATTTCTCTGTTTTTGGGGCAGGAAGAATAAAGTGTTGTTACCCTGATTCTGTGAATCAACGCCAGTGGAACTGTTGTATGACAGAGGGACTCACCAGTAACTAAGTAGCACTCGCTAGACAAGGGGCATGGGTTACAAAACCCAGTGAATTGAGAGAGGTTAGGGACAGGTATGTGTGCCTGATGGTATGGGCTCCTTTTGAGGGCCTGGAACACCAATTGCACTATTCCCTCTTTCCACTGTTGAATAGCAGAGCTAAGTTTGCTTCCATTAGGAGTCTAGCTAGAAGTTGCTGAACTGTATTCACTTTGGGCCAATGGTGCACTAGTACTGGGGCTCCCCTACTACAAGCTGAAATCACTAAAAGAGCTAAAATTGCTGAGCTGAGATCACTAAGTGCTGTGTTAACCACTGGGGGAGCCTGAAGAGCAGCTGGCAGAGCCGAGCAGTTTGTGGGACGGTTGGAGTGGTCCATGGAACAGCGAGCGGCGCGGCGCAGAGCGGAGCTGAGCCATTTGCGGGGGCAGCTGGAGTGGTTCATGGGACGTCTGGTGGAGTGGAGCGGCTGGCAGAGCTGAGCAGTTTGTGGGACGGTTGGAGCAGCCCACGGAACAGGGAGCAGAGCAGAGCGGAGCAGTTTGCGGGGACGGCTGGAGGAGCGGAGCAGAGTGGCGTGGCGCGGCGCGGCTGGTAGAGCGGAGCCATTCGTGGTAAAGGCTGCAGCAGAACTCCACGGAGAGGTGGGGCAGTCGGCCTCGGACCACGTAAGGTGCCCCATAATATCCCGTGTGCCCCCGCCATTTCCGCCCAGGCTGGGGGTAAAACTCTGCAGATAAACTTTTGAACTCTGGGGCGGCACTGACCAGGGACAGAGACTTTGGGGTGATTGGACTTAAGACCCTGAGGGGAAAAGGTGTGACGATGCGGTTCTGGCGGAACCCAACTGAGAGTGCCAACTCAGGACAAATTGCTCAAATAGGGCAGTTACAGCCCAAGGCTGGGGTTTTTTCCACCTCTACGACAAACCAAACCAGCCAGACTAAGAGGACTTCGGTCTCACCCCACTGGCTAACCGCAAGTCTCACAAGCAATCTCCTTAGGCACTCCAGTTTCCCAGTATTACCACCAGTGCCACTCGTTATGGGGACAAATGGTTATGAAAACCAATACCCCAGTAAAAGAAAAAGGTTCTCCTGATCCCAAAGGACCAAGCCCCAGACCCAGGTCAATATACAAATCAGATCTTACCCACAAATCACGCTGTTGCCAATCCTTTAGAACCTAAAATCTAAAGGTTTATTCATAAAAGGAAAAAGATAGAGATGAGAGTTAGAATTGGTTAAATGGAATCAATTACATACAGTAATGGCAAAGTTCTTGGTTCAGGCTTGCAGCAGCGATAGAATAAACTGCAGGTTCAAATCAAGTCTCTGGAATACATCCCCCGCTGGGATGGGTCCTCAGTCCTTTGTTCAAAGCTTCAGCTTGCAGCAAAGTTCCTCCAGAGGTATGAAGCAGGATTGAAGACCAGATGGAGATGAGGAATCAGCCTTATATAGTCTTTTCCAGGTGTAAGAACACCTCTTTGTTCTCACTGTGGAAAATTACAGCAAAATGGAGCCTGGAGTCACATGGGCCAGTCCCTGCATACTTTGCTGAGTCTGAAGGCATATTGGCCTTCTCTCAATGGGTCCATTGTATAGCTGATGGTCCTTAATGGGCCATCAAGCAGGCTAGGCAGAGCTAATCCCAGCTTGTCTGGGATGTCACCCAGAAGCATAGCATAAGTTTGCCATACAGACAGTATAGAGCCAATATTCATAACTTCAACTACAAAACTGATACACCCATATAGACAGCATAATCATAACCAGTAAACCATAACCTTGTCTTAGACACCCCATTTGACCCCCTTTATACAAGATTTGGGTGCCACTACAGGACCTTGGTTGCAACAATGATCTATATGGTCCCAGTTTATGTCAATAACGTCACAAAAGGACACTGCCAAACTTACTTGCAGGTGGGTCTTTTGCTCATGGTTTGTGTTATGAATCCTGTTTGTGGTGTTTCCCCAACATAATGCCGCACTGTTTCCCTCCTTTATTAAAAGGCTTTTGCTACTCTCAGACTCCGTGCTTGCGAGAGGGGAAGTATTGCCTCCTAGAGGCACCCGGGGAATGGTATGTAATTGTCCCAGGTCACTGGGTGGGGGCTCGAGCCGGTTTTGCGTTGCGTTATTGAAACGGAACCCCTAGATACTGAACCCGGCCCTTGTTGCTGCCAACTCAGAGGGGCAGAAGGGTTACATTAAGATGGTTAAAAGCAGTATTTTTCTTCTGCATAGTAAAGTTTTAAAGCTGTATTCAAACTATGTTCAGTTGTAAACTTTTGGAAGAACAACCATAACATTTTTGTTCAGAGTTATGAACAACCTCCATTCCTGGGGTATTTGTAACCCTGAGGTTCTACTGTAATTGCTGGGGATGGTCTTGTGCCTGCAAACATTCAAAGGATATGCATCTAATGTTACGCACATGCATAAGTGTCTGCAGGATTAGGGCCAGTCCCTCCATGGACTCAGTTACATAAAGGAGACAGACCTTTGCTTCAGAGTTAGACTTTCTCTTCAAGCTCATTTTTAAAAACTCCAGTTTATAAAGTCTGCAGTATAAACAGGTTTTCCAGTGAAATGTTGTTAAATTAGTATTTGATGCTTTTAAGAGTACCAAGAGCAGTAGCCTTGAAAGTGCGAGGAGCATAGGCGTGCGCACGGGGTGTGCCGGGTCTGCCCGCGGCTTTGGATCTGGCCCGCGGGATTTGCCCCCTGTGGTGCTGCAAGCCCCATGTTGCTCTCAGAAGCGGCTGTTGCGGCACCACGTCCCTGGGGCCCGGGGTGGGGGGGCAGAGGGCTCCGTGCGTTGCTCCAGGCACCGCCCCCCGCAGCTCCCATTGGCCGGGAACGGGGAACCGCGGCCAATGGGAGCTTTGGAGAGGTACCTGGAGGTGTGGCAAGGGCAGCGCGCGGAGCCCTGTGCCACCCCCTCCCCAGGGGCCGTGCAGGGACGTGGTGAGCGGTGCGACATGGCGTGGGGCCAGGGCAGACAGGCAGGGAGTGCGGCGCTGCAGGTAAGCGGCGCTGGGCCGGACCCCGAACCCCTCCTGCACCTCGCCCTACAACTCCTTGCCCTGAGCCCCCTGCCTGCACCTCGCACCCCTCCTGCCCCCCACCCCCTTCCCTGAGCCCCCTCCTGCACCCCCATGCACTCCAACTTCCTGCCCTGAGCCCCCGTCACACCCTGCACCTCTCCTGTACCCCAACCCCCTGCCCTAAGCCCCCTGCCTGCACCTCACACCCCAACCCCCTGCCCTGAGCCCCCTGCCCTACCCTACACCCCAACTTCCTGCCCTGAGCTCCCTCCTGCACTCCGCATCCCTCCTGCACTGCAACCCCCTGCCCTGAGCTCCCTCCTGCACTCCACACCCCTCCTGCACCCCAACCCCATTCCCTGAGCCCCCTCATACGCCCTGCACCCCTCCTCTGCCCCAATCCCTTGCCCTGAGCCCCTTCTTGCACACCACACCCCCTCCCACACCCCGCACTCCCTCCCACACCCCAACCTTATGATGTTTGCCTTTAAAAAAATAAATAAATAAAATTCCCTGGGTGCACACCCTAATGAAATGTGCTGCGCATGCCTATGGTGAGGAGTGACATTCACTGCTCCAATGGGAGGTCATTATATGTTATCAGTCAGGCTACATTAGCTGCTCTGGAGGGTTTTTCATGCAGAGATCGAAAGGAAAGAGGCTATAATCATCAGCATTTTACAGATGGGGAAACAAACACACATCACAGTTGCAGTCTTTCTCCAGGGAGTAACGATGTAGTTGTCTTTCGGTTAAAAAACTCATAACAAAACCACAAAAACAAAAAAAGTTTGCATTGGTGGACTATGGAGTCTAGCCACTCCTTATTCACTTTCTCCATACTAGTCATGATTTTATAGACCTCTATCATATCCTCCTTAATCATCTCTTTTCTAAACTGAACAGTGCCAGTATTTTTCATCTCTCCTCCTATGGAAGTTTTTCCATACCCATAATCATTGCTGTTGCCCTTCTCTGCACCTTTTCCAATTCTAATACATCTGTTTTGAGATAGGGCGACCAAAACTGCACGCAGTAGTTAATGTTTGGGCATACCACGGATTCATATAGTGGCATTATGATATTTTCTGTCTCGTCTATCCCTTTACTAATGGTTCCTAACCTTCTGTTAGATCACTGTGCAGTGGCAGTCCAAAACGTATGTGAGGGCCTTCCATTACATACCACAGTTAGCAGTTATGCAATTTTGTATATGAGTTCCTTCAGAACTCTTGGGTGAATACCATCAGAGCCTGGTGACTTATTACTATTTAATTAAATGTAATGAATCAATTTGTTCCAAAACATCCTCTGTTGACACCTCAGTCTGGGACAGTTCCTCAGATTTGTCACCTAGCAGGAATGGCTCAGATGAGGGAATCGCATCCTCTGCAGGGAAGACCAATGCAAATAATTCAATTAGCTTCTCTGCAATGGCCTTGTCTTCCTGGAGCGCTCCTTTAGCACCTTGATCATCCAGTAGCCCTACTGATTGTTTGTCAGGCTTCCTGCTTCTGATATATTTACAATAATTTTGCAGTTAGTTTTTGTCTTTTGCAAGTTGCTCTTCAAATTCTTTTTTGGCCTAGCTAGCTCTACTTTTGTATCGTTAGATCTATAAGAGATCTATATATTATCACAGAGAGGGACTCTACCACTATGCCCCTCATAGCAGTTCTTGCTCACAACTTATCCACTTCTGGAAAGAGACTTCACTATCTTGAAAAAGCTGACAGTGAAGTGTTACAAAGGGACCTCAGAAAACTTGGTGACGGGGCAACAAAATGACAGATAAAGTTCAGTGTTGATTAGCTGTTATCATGCAAGAAAGAAATCTTGGAGTCATAGTGGATAGTTCTTTGCAAACATCTGTTCAGTGTGCAGCAGCACAAAAAAGCTAACTGAGTGTTAGGAACTATTAGGAAAGGGAAAAATAATAAAACAGAAAATACCTTAATGCCACTATGTAAATCTCTGATATGCCCACACCTTGAATACTGCATATAGTTGTAGTTACCCCATATCACAAAAGCTATATTAGAATTGGAAAAAAGTGCAGAGAAGGGCGTCAACCACAATGATTGGAATCACCTTCATGGGAGGAAAGATTAAAAAGCCTAGGACCGGTCAGCTTAGAAAAGAGATGATTAAGGGGGGTTATGATAGAGGTCCATGAAATCAGCAATGGTGTAGAGAAAGTGAATAAGGAAGTGTTCTTTACCCCTCTCCTAACCTACGAACCAGGGGGCCACTCAATGAAATTAATAGGCAGCAGGTTTAAATTAAGCTAAAGAAAGTACTTCTTCACACAACAAACTGTCAAACTGTGAAGCTCATTACCAGGGGATATTGTGAAGGCCAAAAGTACTGGCCACAGTCGTAGACAGGAATGTTGGACTAGATGGACCATTGGTCTGACCCAGTATGAGTGTGCTTATTGTCTAATCCCCCTGGAACTCCCCCCTACAGCCCAGATGTAGGTATCTGCATCCTTCCCCAAAGCCCCTTGTATCCCCAAAACCCCTCCCAGACACTGAGCCCCCAAATCCTTGTACACCTGGTGCCTGCCCCTACTCCTCATGGCAACCCAAGGCAGAGAAAGCTGACATCATGTGGAGAGCCTGCAACTCAGCCAAGTAATGGATAAGGACCCCGCGGTCTCCCATGCTCCAGGCAGGATCCATCTGCTCTGGGTGAGAATCCACATCACTTGTCATGCTCAGTGGCATGCACCCTCTTCTCCTGGGCCCCCTCGGTCTCTCATGGGGCTGAGCAGGATCTATCTGCCTATGGGCATGGTCTCTGCCTTACTGGGAAGGATGTGTACTGCCTGCCAGGCTCAGGGGGCCGCTCCTTCCAGCCCCCCATCTTTGTAGAGAGTTTGGGCTTAGAAGAAGAGGGGCTGGTACTAGAGCTGCCCAGACCCATACTATCACCCCCAGATCCATTACTGCAGCACCCAAAAGCCTCATTCAAGGTCCGGGTCTCATTGTGCTGAGCACTGCATGGACAATCAGAGAGACAGAGGGATGCATATGGAGATGAGTGTGTAAGGCATGTGGCTGGATGGAGCAATGTATATGGCATACAGGGGGATGCATGGATGGCTGAAGGGTTGGACAGGGCTGAAGGGATGGATGGGGATGTCACAGGCTGCTAAGTTGGTGGGTTCAGCTCATGGCTGCTGGCCCTGTCACCTCCGGGGTGACACTGTTTCCTGCACCATCCACCCAGCAGAACCTGCCCCTGGGTGTGCTACATGCAGTGCGCAACCTGCTGCTCAGGGATATACAAGCATGCGGTCTTCTGGCTGCTGAACCAGCTGCTCCAAAGCCTGCCGCAGGTCTCACCTTCCTTGGGCAGCAAGACTCTGGCCAGGGGGTGTCCCTCAAACCTCCTCACATCCTGTACCCAGAGCAGCCTACTAAGCACAGAGACTGAGGCTAACAAACCCCACCTGCCCCCGCCCGCCTCCAGCTGGAGCTGCAGCCCAGGGCCCAGCTGAGCCAGGCAGCCAGTGACCCAAACAGGTGGGGCCCCTGGTGTCTCAGGAGTGGGAAATGTGCCACCATCTTCTCTGTAGCACCATGGCACTGTTACACCATAGTGACTACCTGCAGGGCACAAAACTGGCTCAATGGGGTGGACAAAGCTGGGCCGGGGCTGTAGCATCACAAACTGCTCGATGTCCCAATTTCCTACTACTAGGAGTTACTGACACCTAGATTTTTTTTTTTTTTTTTTTTTGGCTGTCCTGCCACATTTGCTACACCCACAATTTCCCATTCCTGGGTCTAGGGGTAGGGAGTTGTGACAGATGGGTTGGACCATGTCAGAGTTTTGACTTCTGTGAAATCTTTATTTTAAATTGGGACACTCATAAAATGAGATTTTTCTAATTTAATACGTATGTGTTCTAAATGAGCAAGATCCTTTTACTTGTGTCCAAATTTTAAAGAGATTTCACAGGAGTAGCAAACTGTGACAGGAGGAAAAACTGTCTGCCCCTCCCCTGGTTCAGAGGTAGCCATTTGTGACAACCAGCAATTCAGGTACCAGTGAAGTCATAGGATCATAAATAATTTCCTTAAGATTTGTTTTTAATAATGTATTAAATATGGTAAATACAACATCACAATAAAAACAAAGGAAGGGTTAAGGTTTGGGCAGTGGGCTGGGTTCCCCCCCTTGGGGGAGTGACCCCAGGTGGGGCAGGGGATGACCTGTGTGTAGACCTCCCCCACACCATTTGGGCAGTGACTTCTGGTGGCCAGGTGTGGCACTGCCCTGTGTGTAACTCCACCAATTGAAGCACTGACACCCCCCCACCACCATTGTGTCAGTGGCCCCTCTGCAGGGCAGGGCTGGGGAAAGTGGGTCGCTGTGGAGCTGGGCTGGGGGGTCCCAAGGAGCTGTGTGAAGGGAGGAGTCCCAGGGGCCTGGTCTCTCTCTCTCTCCAGGGATCAGCAATGTGTCCATGGTAAAAATTTTGTGGCCCATGGTAATTTGTCAAGAAATGTTGAATGACTGAATGACATAACGCCCCCAATCTCCGTCACTAAGTACGGTAATTTTGTCAAGTGTCCGTTGCACAGCTTGGTGGTGCCGACCCTGTCTCTCTCCCCACTGGCCAAGTCTCTGTCTGCACTAGAAGCAGCCGGGTCCGGCCCTGCCTCCGGCCTGGGAGAGGGACCCACTGCCAAGATGCTGGGGCTTGTGTCGTTATGGACCCGTTCCAAGTGTGGGCCCAGTGCGATGGCACCATTGGCGCTGTAGTAAACCCGGTACTGAGAGCGACGCATGAGGACAGCTGGTCATCTCTATGGCTGCCAGCTTGGGTGTATCCTGGGAGTTGGTGCCTCCTCTGCCCATTCCCCAGGTGCTGGGGAAGGTCCTAGGCCTGGAAACACCCACTGACTGCATGAGTGTGTAGCCCTGCTTGAGTGCACCAGTGTTTGACTGAGCCAGGGCCAAAATCTTTATGGGGCCAGTCATGTAAAGGACAAATTTCTGCCTATGTAGATCAGAGCTCTTTGGAATCACTGAACAGAAAGTCTGCAGCAGAATCAAGTTTTCCAGTAACTGTTAATTAGTATTTAATGCTTCTAACTGCACCAAGGCAGCTAGCCTTCAAAGGTGTGTGCGCGCGGGAATTGGGGTCATGTGCTAGCATAATCAAAATGGCTGCCCCTGTGGAGGGCTTTTCATTCACAGATTCAAAGGAAAGTGTGTTGTCATCCCCATATTACAAATTAGGAAACAGAGACTCTTTTCCACTAGCTATTTACTAGTAGGTTGTGTGTGAGATGGAGGTTTTACGGAGCAGGTAGCTACTTCACTGCCTCATGCTGTTTGCTTTTCTTTTTCAATAGCCTTATTCCTGTGGCAAAGCTTACAACTGCTCTATAAGAACATACAGTCACTTGTTTCATCGTGAATATATAAATATGCAGCGAAAAATCCTCATTATTCAGGATAATGTAGAAAGTGAAGACGCTGGCTTTGATTGTTAATTATTCATGCCCCAATTAATAAAACTTTCAGGGAAGCTCCAAGTTATTAATCAATTGTTTATAAAATGCATGTCAAATGTAACTTGTTTTCAAGCAATAACCAAAGCTCTTTAATGTTTGTAAATCTCAAACAGTAATTATCCTATATTTAACTGGCATCCAATGTGGAGCTTTGTGGTGGGGTGTCCACCCCACCCAGGCCTGGAAGGGATTTAGGTGACTAGCCAGGTCTATTAACTCCACAGGCTGCACCTGGAGGAAGAGCCAGGGAGCAGGAAATTGATTGCAAGCAGGCTCAGCTGGGCAGGGCCTATAAAGCTGGCAACAGGCAGCGGTTGACTCCTTGGGAAGAGAGAGGAGTGTTTGGAGGCTACTGGGTAAGGAGCGTTGCTAGTAGGGAGGAGAGCGTGGAACTGGTACTCCCAGGGTGGGGGGCAGGAATTGTAGAAAGCAGTCTAGGGAAAGAACAGTGAGGGCTGGGAGAGTAAAGCCCAGAACTGCTGGGTTGAAGGTCCCTGGACTGGAACCTGGACTAGAGGGTAGACCCAGGTTCCCCTACTGTCTGCTGGGGAAGTGGCACCATCAGGGCAGTACAGGAGATGATTGCCTGAGGCTGTTTGCATAGAAGGACTTACTGTGGAAGGGGGAAACATGGATGATGACCTAGCTGGAGGGGGGAGGGACTGTTAGGAAGCTTCCCCCATGCAGAGTGTGGCTGACCCCTAGCCTCTCCCATTCAGTCAGGCAGATCTGCCCCTGCACCCCCATGTGTCTGCATCCCTACTCAGACACCCACTCCCCCATCCCCTGTGTCCTTGCACCCCTGTCCACATGTCACTCACCCCCACTCTCACATCTACTCCCCCCATTGGGCCCTGCACTTTCCCCCCCTGTCCCCATGTGTCTCTGTGCACCCGCTCAGCTCTGCGCTTCCCTTCCCCTCTGCCCATGTGGCCCTGCACCTCCACTCCCATTCAGCCCCTGCCCCTGTCTGTCCTCCCCCACTAGCCCTTAGGGTCTATGGGGAGACAGACAGGGTCACCTATCTCCTGACTTGGCCCAATAGGCACTGTGAAAAAGGCAGGCCGTTTCTCTTCCCTAGCTGGCTGGGAGCTGCTGCTCTGATCTACTGCCACAGAGCCCTCTGGTGGGGGGAAAAGGTGGAACTGCAGCAACTTTCAAGCAGAAGTTTTTTTTTCTGTGCAAAAAATTAAAAGTATGTGCAGCTCATTAATTATGAACATGCACAGGGGCACAGAATTCCCCCAGGAGTAACATAGCATCCTCATAGCATCCATGTCACCTTCAGCCAAAGACCACACCCCACCCCGAGGGAGCAAAAAGCCTGCGTGACCTCAACACACCCAAGACAGGAAGAGATTCACTCCCGCTCACACCAAGCCCAGCCAAAGTGGGAGCGTGCACCCTCTTCCCAGACGCAGGGTCCTCAGGGCTCATTGATGGAGAAGTTTGATAGGCAGTGGGGGGCCCAGGAAGCACTGGCTCAGGTGTGCTTTCCATTTCACAACGGGACTGGACTCTGACCCTCAAACTTCTTTTCCCTTGGTTCTAAACACAACCCCAGAAGAAATGTGAAAGTTATCATTGGAGTTTGCAATGCTGTGAAGGCTCTTGACCACAATCCCCTTTCCCATTACACCGTTAGGTACACCACAGGTGCAAGGCCTCTGCCACCTCCCCCTGCAAGGGCCTGCACACAGGTATCAGCTCCCTGTGAATGGCCTCTCACTGCTCTCTCAGAGGGCTCTGACTACCCAAGCACTTAATACATAATTTCAGGGAAGCAGACAGGTCCCGTCAACTCTAGATCGCATCCACTAGACTAGAGACAGCAGCAACAATAAGTCACTTCCTTTCATGTCCCTCCACCTGTAAATCTATACCTAACATGACCCATCTAGGCACAGAGCTATTGACACCCAAGTCTGCATCCCCCACAGGTTTCTACACCTGCCCATATCCAATGACGGGAGATAGTAGAAGTGTCTTTGGCTGGTAATTGTCTGGAAGTGTCCCCCTCGTCCCCATAACTAAATGTGAAGGAGGGTGACCTGCGTGCAAGTAGAGATGCTCTGTAGTTTCTGGTCTGTCCTTCCATGTCATCTGGTGAGAGTCACTGGAGACCACATTGTTCTCCAGTTCCATACTCAACCGTTCCTTTCTTCAGAGAACCAGAGCATCCTGGGCAGGCTTGGGTGTCGTGGACTGAGGGTGTGGAGAGACCTGGTTGATTATAGTTCCTTATGAGTGATGAGCATTTTAGGCCTTGGGTAGGCTGGAGAGGTATAGGGAAGGGGGTCCAATGAGCAGCAGCCAGGTGTGTGTGTGTGTGTGTGTGTGTCTGTCTGTCTGTCTGTCTAAGTCTTACAGGCACCAGTGCTTGCCTAACTTACAAGTGTTTTCTCTCTCTCTCTTTTCAGTTCCTATTGATTTTGGGTAGATGAGAGAATGACCAACCTGTGGCAGAGACCAAAAGGAGCAGCCACCCTGAGACCATCCGGGGAGATGGAAACCAGACAGTGATCTGTGGAGTCAGAGCAAATAGAAATTTGTTTAAGTTAAGTATTGAGGGAGGACTGCAAGAACTCTTGTCAGCATGGGGTGGGTCTCTGAGAAAAGGCCTTTGCATCTATGTGAGGTACGATAAGGTTGGGGGAGTCGTTTGTCCCCTCCCAAGGACTTGTCTGGTGCTATGAAGTCTTCCTGAAGTACGGTAATTATGTGGAGAGCAACTTGCCTGTAACCAGAGATGCTCAGTCCTCAACTCTCTTCCTTCTACATCACTTGGGTGAGCTTCCCTGGTCACGCTACTCTAGTCCTCCTCCCTATCAACTCTGGCTTGCTTCAGAGGATGTGAGCGGGGGCGTAGCCCTTGGCCCGTGTGTCCGCTCACAAGGGTGTACCACCCAGGGCAGGTGGAGGGTCCAAGGCTCAGCACAGCATCCCGGACTGATGTGCTCTGGCCTGGGTTCCTGAGTCCTGCTCCCCGAGGGTTGTGCTGGACCCCGCACCAGGGAGGCTCTTATGGGCGGTGAGCGGTCAAAGGGCAGTAGGGAGCTGAGGAGCAGCCACAGCCCTGGGGCCCCAAGCAGCAGGAGGACAAGATGGGGAAGCTCTGCGGCTGACTGCACTATGACATCAGCTAGTGCAGCAACTGCTTCACCCTGCCCGACTCTGGCTTCTGGCCTCTGACATGGCCATGGGCCAGGGCCTTGGAGGAGAGGAGGCAGGGCTGGCACTTCGCTGAGGAGGAGCGGGGGGGGAACTACAGGAGGGGCAGGGCCTCATGGCAGGGGGGGTTGCAGCTGCCACATATTTGTCTATTCACCACAACCACCACCGGAAGAGGTTGATGCTGTCCCTGGGGTGTTACTGTTCTTCTTTGAGAAACACTCTGTGCATAACCTTGTCTGGCCACTGGGTGTCACTGCTGCTCCATGGAAGAGACAGTCCATGCATTACCTCTGACTAGCCACTGGTGTCACTGCCGGTCCAGGGCAGATGCACTCTGTGCATTTCAGAGTAGCAGCCGTGTTAGTCGTCTGTATCCGCAAAAATAACAGGAGTACAATATATGTTTCACTCTATATGCATCCGAAGAAGTGGGTTGTAGCCCACGAAAGCTTATGCTCTAATAAATTTGTTAGTCTCTAAGGTGCCACAAGTACTCCTGTTATTTTTACTCTGTGCATTATCCTGACTGACCACCAGCTGTCACGGCTGCTCCAGGGGAAATAGTCTGTTCATTATCCTGACTGGCCACTGGGTGTCACTGCTGCTCCAGGGGACACCGGTGCATTACCCTGACTGGCCTCTAAGATAAATGTGTAGTAAAGGCTGAGTACAGACTCCTGCTTCCCTCTAGCTGCAGCTTGTTTTCTAATAAAAGATTTCCTGCTCATTCTGGGTGCAGGGGGAGAATTTCCTCATCTTGGGAGTTTCTGATCTCCCTGGGCAGGGCGAAGCATGTCCTCCTGAGCAGAGGCCTGGAACCAGGAAGGTGACTACAGGTGTTGTTTGTTCTTCCTTCATTACTTCTCTCTAAGGTGTTGGCCAACATGCTCTCTCTCCTTGCCTGTTGGTCTACAGCCTCCCTTCATAGACATGTTCACCTGCATGTGTCCAGTGGTGATTGAGACATAGACATCTATAGCTCTCAGTGCAGATTCTGTGTGTGTGTGTGTGGGGGGGGGGGAACAAGGACTTAAAGCTGCTGCTGCTTCTCACGTGTGCTTCTAGTGCAGTGTGCCTTGATGCAGCAGGGGAATTGTAGTCTCTTACCTTTGTTTGCAGAATGTGCTGCCCTATGTGCTATTTGGAGCCGCTGGAGGTGTGATTAAAAATACATAAATACATCATATTGACAAGTTTGCAAAGACCCACTTGGGTGTTGAAAATGTATTCCCCAGAATGCTTCCCTTCCCCTGTTTCTTCCACCATCCCACCCCTACTGTGTTATGCTTATAAGAAGCACACAGGATCTTTTTCAGGGGAAAAGGCAATATGCCGCATTTATTGGAGATACAATTAGCATATACATTCAATTACAGACATACTGTAGTTACCAGTACAGAGTCCGGAGCAACCTAGTGGCCAGCTAGGTTGATTACGGATAGGAAGGAGCCAGGTTCTGTCAGTTGTGACACGATGCTCCGGGGAAGTCTAGGCAGGACGAACCCAAAATTGCATGGCAAAGCACCCTGTTTATATAGTGATCTAACTTCATTGGGACCAATGAGTTTTGCATCGTTATGCTGTGTGGAAGCAGAGCTGTAATCAATTGCTGTTTGACGAGTGCTTGTTTTCTAAAATTGTTCTTATTGCTTATTTTATTCCTTCATCAGTCTCTTGGGGACTTACCCCATGCTGGTTTTGATCACAGCTATCTTGTCCCAATTGATAGGTGCTTGCCTTATTTTTTAGAGTCGTCAATCTGCGCTCCTTTGACATCTCAATAGGGGCATGTTGTAATCTCCTAGCACCTTTGTCTGTCCTCCCTAGAACATTTGGTCTGGTGATTGCCTTCACACTTATCTTCTAACACACACACTCCTCATTCATGCACAAAACAGGATTGATTTACACAGAATATTTGAACAGGAACATCAAATTGCAATGCAAGAGAAAACAATTATTTACTTATTTCAAAATGCTAATTGTAAACCTACAACAAAGCGGTGACCCTAAAGGTCTATTACTGCCTTGAAATCTGCTTCAGACACAAGATTCTGGCTGGCAGGAGGAGGAGGATGTAATCCTTAACCTTCTACAGATGGGGAAACAAGCACGGTTGAGGCTGAACCATCACACCACGGAACAATACAGACAATTTTAACTACATATAACTCTGAGTTCTTTAGTATCTCAGTCATGCTTATCACACTGGCAGCCTACTCTAAGGAGTAAGGATGTATTCTGATAGGTTGGTAGTGTTTTTTGAAATAAAAATGTGTGGTGGTGGACTATGCATTCTAGCATCTCTAACTCCAACGCACCTTTGCATAACAGTGCCACTTAATCTCTGTAATAATGTATAGAAAGATCTGTTTCTCCATTTGTACCGTCACAGCAGGTTTTTTTACATCACAAACTACTAAACATGTGGGACGAGGGGGCAGGCTACTCCCCTTTCCCTTCACTCTTAACCGCATGTACCATGCTGGAGGGGAGCTATCCCAGGATTTTGGCAGGTACCCTTTAGCCCCATCTCTATGTTGAGATGTCACAGTAGGGGCAAGGCACTAAGCAAGCGGTTGGATCGAGGAGAAAAAGGTATGGAGGTGGCAGGGGTGATGGGAGTGTCTTGTGCTTTCTCCCACTATGGAGTGAGGAGCCAGAAACTTCTAGCTGTCAGGGGGTGGTGAGAAGCACAAGCTGCTATGAGACGTGCCCTCTATATGTGCAACAGCAAGTCACAGAGGGAGCATCCCTGAGCTGTGCTGCCAGTGGGAGCAGCCAACCTCACAGTGAGGGGATGGGTGACCCCTCCCATGAGTGGGGACAGTAGGTGACAGTGGGGCACCCTTAGCCACCCCCCCCCATCAACTTTGCTTTCCCTCCTTGGCTTATGTGCCTCAGTTTCCTCCTCTGAAACCACTTCAACTCTTGCTCCTACCACACCCCCGGCATTCACCCTCCTCCACTCACCTAGATAAAGCCCCCTAATCCCTCTCATTTCCTCCCCCTGGGGCATCTGCACCCCCATCCTCCTCATCCAAAATCTTCTACTCTCCCCTGTCCCCTGCATCCCTCCTGCTCCTGCCCATTCCCATGCCCCCTGAGCCGGTCCTAAAGCAACCTGTCCCCACTTCAACCCAGATTGGCCTAGCCACAACCTGACACCCCAAAACTGCCAGAAGCCCCGAATCCCTCTGCTTATTCCCCATCTCCCACCTGCCCCCCAGCCTCAATTCTCCTCAGGACACACACCTCTCCCCGTAAGACCCCCCACCCTCGGCGCCCATCCACAGCCCCCACTATTGCCATGTGCCCAGCTAAGCCCCGCTGGGGGGGAGGGGGCGGAGGGAAGGAGTGAAGCAGTGGCTTGTGGGAGATGTGGTATACCCCGGCCTACAACTCCTATCAGTCACCGCAGATCCAGCGGCACCGTGGGAGAGGCGGGGTCGGGGCCCAGCGCCCTCTGTTTGGGCGGGAGGCGCTTTTGGCATTACAGCTTCCGTTTGCAGAGCGGGGCCGGAAACGGAAGTTGTTGGAAGAGGAAGTGATATCAGCGGTCTGGACGCCAACCGCGGTACGCCAGGGACTCGGCTTCCGTTCTGCGCCAGTCGCTCCCGTGTCAACACGTCTCAGTCTTCTCGCCACAGTCTTCTCTAGCTCGCCCCCCCCCCCCCGCCCGCACTCCCAGCCCGCCACGACCTCCCCCCGCACCGCAGCCCGCCGCAACCTCCCCCCAGCCCGCCACAGTCTTCTCTAACTCGCCCCCCTAGCCCGCACCCCGTCCGCCCGCACCCCCAGCCCGCCATTACCTCCCCTCCGCACCCCCAGCCCGCCGCAACCTTTCCCAGCTCGCCACAATCCGCTTCCCCGGTCCCCAACCCACCGTACCCTTCCCCAACCCGCCCCCCCCAGCCCACCACGACCTCTAACCCGTCCCCCCGCACCCCAGCCCGCCATGATCTCCTACCCCGCACCCCCAGCCCGCCGCAACCTCCCCCTCGCACCCCCAGCCCGCCACGACCTTCTCTAACCTGCCCCCTGCCCCCGCAACCTTCTCTAACCCGCCCCCCCAGCCCGCCACGACCTCCCCCCCGCCCCCCCAGCCTGCCGCAACCTTCTCTAACCCACCCCCCCGGCTCCCCAGCCCGCCGCAACCTTCTCTAACCTGCACCCCCCGCGCGCCCCCCGCACCTTCAGCCCGCCGCAACCTTCTCTAACCCGTCCCCCTGCACCCCCAGCCTGCCACGACCTCGCACCCCCAGCCTGCCGCAACCTTCTCTAATCTGCACCCCCAGCCCACCACAACCTCCCCCCGTCCCCCCACACCCCAAGCCTGCCGCGACCTTCTCTAACCCGCACCCCCAGCCCGCCGCAACCTCTCCCCCGTCCCTCTGCACCCCCAGCCCGCCCTGTCCCCCCACACCCCCAGCCCGCCGCAACCTTCTCTAATCCGCACCCCCAGCCCGCTGCAACCTTCTCTAACCCGCACCCCCAGCCCGCCGCAACCTTCCTTGCCCCCCCCCCCGCAACCTTCTCTAACCTGCACCCCCAGTCCGCCCCAACCCACTTCCCCGGTCTCCAACCCACCGTAACCTTCCCCAACCCGCCCCCCACAACTTTCCTCGTCCCCCTCACACCCCCCAGCCCGCCGCAAATTTCCTCATCCCCCCCCACACCCCCAGCCCGCCGCGACCTTCCTCAACCTGCACCCCATCCCCCCCGCACCCCTCAGCCTGCCGCAACCTTCCTCAACCCACCCCCCACCCCAACCTTCCCCAACCCACCCGCCCCGCCTCCCATGCCTGCAACCTTCTCCAACCTGCACCCCCGTTCCTCTAGCCCAAACCAACCCGCTCCCGTCTATCCCCCCCATCCGTTGGGCCCCTCAGTCCTCCTTTCTTCTCCCTCCAACACCTCCTAGGTCACCCCAAACTGCACCCCATCCCTACCTTTCCCACATCCCTGCCTCCTCCCATAGTGCCCCTCAGCCCCCCTCCCTCCCCAACACCCCCCAGCCTGCAACAACTTTCCCCAACCCACATGCCTGTATTCCTCAGTTCATTCCTCCACTCATGGGACTCCTCAGCCCCCATCTCTCTCCAACATTCTCCCAGCTCACCACAACCTGCGCCTCCATCCATGCCTCCACCTGTAGGGACTGCTCAGCCCCCCTTCCTCCCCAACAGCCCCCCCAGTTCATCCCCCCATCCGTTGGGCCCCATAGCCCCCTTTTTTCCTCCCTCCCAATACCCCCAGCCCAATGCAATCTGCACCCCACTCTGTCCCTAGATCTGTGGGCCCCCCAGTGCCCTTTTCTCCTTTCTCCAACATTCCCCAACCTGCACCCCTATCCCTACCCTTCCCCCGAGTCCCTCCCTCCACCCATGGGGCCCCTCAGCCCTTCTCTCTCCTTGCTTCCCAACATGCACCCTTCGTAGGACACGGTCAGGGGTGCTAGGTGTGCATCCCCACAGGCCAGGTGTCGGGAGCCATGGAGAAGTAGGAGTGTACGAAAACCATGCGGGGCAGTGGATACTAGAGTAGAGCGGTGACTGATAGTGTGGGCTCAGTCTCTGTTCCTCGACTGTGGCTGATGTAGATGGAATGGGAGACAGAGGCAGGGATGAGGGCAAGATTCAACGCACCAATAGAGCTCTGTGTAGTGATAGTTCTTGCTTGGCTTTATTAGTTTGCAGAGGAATCGTCCAGGAGCCCTAGCTGGACAAGAATATGGCAGAAGTGGACCTGAGCAGCCTGGACATCCTTCTAAGGAGACATGAATAGTTCTCGTGTTTCTGCCTTCCACATTACTGGCTGTGAGTAAGCAGTCAATGTTTGGAATTCCTCATCTGTACTCACTCCAGTTTTGTTCAGAGGCCGTGTGCCTCCTCGTTGAATATAGTGCTCTGTGGGATTAAGGCTGGGGAAGGGACCAGAGTCACAGTTGCCAACTTTCACTGGGTATATAAGCACCCCGACTTTCATAAGAAGCCAAAAATCAAGCCAATCCCTAAGAACCCCAACACTCTATGTGACTAAATCTCCCCTGGCATGTCGTCTGGGACTGTGGTGGGCCCACTGTGCACCTCTGCTTCTCTCCCGTCTTTACTGGGAGCCGATAAAAAAAAAAGCAAGAAGCTACAAGAAGCAACAACCTACAAGTCAAAAATTAGCCAACAAGCAACTCACAAGCCAATTAGGCCAAAAACATGACCACTTTCTGCATATTTTTGTGCGGGTTTGGCATTTCGCAGGGCTTTGGAGTGGAGCCTGGAGCTGGAGCGTGAAGCAGCTCTGGAGCAGTGGAGCTGCAGGTTTTTGTTTGGAGCTGGAGCGGAGCCGGAGCACAGCTCCAAAGCCCTGCATTTCTGACCAGAGTCTGCTGTGCAGACTGACTATTTCCGGTGTCATTGCAAGGGGTGCTTTCTACTTTTAGTCCTGAAGGTGTAATGGGAAGAGGGTTGAGGGCGCAGCCCCACTATGTGGGGGAGGGGAAAGAAGAGCCTACCCGACATTGCCGACTGAGAGGGTAACTTATTTGTTTTTCCCCCTTGTGATGGGTTTAGTAGCAAGGGAAAAGAAGTCATGCGTCAGTCTACTGCCCTCATGCGATGGAAAGGGAGCGAGAGCGACGAGACTGCGAGCGTTGTTGATGCGACACAAAAGCCATCCATCTGAGAGCGGAAGCGCCGCCACTTTCAGTGAGATAAGTGTCTGGTTTGGTGAGGGCTCTGCTCATGGCCCATCTTGCTCTTGGTAGGGACACCCCGTTAGCTAGGTCTGGGTTGGAAGAAAAGGTTCCTGACTAGTTGTGGTTTTGAGGGAGACAAGGTCCCCATTTCCAGGGGCTGCTCATTTCTCTGGCCAGGACCGGTGTGTCCTCTGCAGCAGGTTAGATCCAGGAGGATGACTCCAGGTGGTGAGTTGCTTGCCTTCCTCCCACCTTTTTCTCTCTCTCTTTCTAGTACGTTGGCCAACACACACCCTGTAACTCTCTGTGTCTGTCCTTGCCTTTCCTTGTGCTGTCTTCCTTCGTAGGACACAGGCAGGGGTGCTAGGTGTGCAACCCCACAGGTTAGGTCTCGGGAGCCATGGAGAAGTAGGAGCAGATGAAAATCATGTGGCAGTTGGCTCTAAAGTGGAGCGATGACTGTCGGTGTTAAGTCGGTCTCTGTTCATCAAGTAGGGCCGATGTAGATGGGATGGGAGAGGGAGGCCAGGATGAGACCAAGATTTCAAGCACCAACAGAGCTTTGGGTAGTGATGGCTCATGCTTGGCTTTTCCTGCTGCGCTTGCAGAGGAATTGTCCAGGAGCCCCAGCCGGAGGAGAAACTGGCAAACGTAGACATGATCAGCTTGGACATTCTCCTAAGCAGAAAGGAACAGTCCTCAGCTTTCTGCCTTCCGCTTAAAAGGCTGTGAGTAAGCGGTCAATGCTTTCAATTCCTCATCTGTACTCACTGTAGTATTCTTCACAGGCCATGTGCTTCCTCGTTGGATACGGATCTCTGTGGTATTTAGGCTGGGGAGGGGCCAGAGTCTGATGTGCAGAGTGACTGTCGGGTGCCGTTACAAAGGGTGCTTTCTGGGTAAATGCTAAAGATGTAATGGGAAGAGGGTGGAGGGCAGAGCCACTCTGTGCAGGAGAGGCGAAAAGAAGAGCCTACGAGACGTTGCCGACTGATTTGTTTTTCCCCTTTTTCCTGGGGGGAACCCTCTCAAGAATATGGTTTCTAGAACTACCTTCCAAATGGCAGTGTTACCTTGTGAAAGGCAGGGAAAGACCCACCCCCTAGTTAGAGGGAGCTCACTTTGGACCTTGGCGTGAAGAGGGCCAATGCAGAGAGGAGAAAAGGGAAAGAGACCTGAACCCTGATTACAGGGCAGTCACCCTTTCTTTAGTAAAATACTCCTCCTTTACAAAAGTGGGGGAGGGTAGTCCCCAATGTGAAAAGATCTGGAAATGAACAGGTAAGGGAGGGATCCTGCTGAGTGTCCCCTTTCCAATCAATCCTCCATCCCTCAGCGACACCCTTCCCGACTTACCTCCTACCCCACCAAGAAAATGACAACTTTGTGCCCCCTACCTTTACCAGAAAAGACCCCTCTTACTTGTGACGCGGTCCTGTTAGTAGGGTTAGGTGCACCCACGTGCCGGCTCTGAATACCACCGCATCTACCTACAACATCTCAACATCCACACATTTCAGAAAGGACCGCCACATGAATCTCTTCGAACGTAGCCCGAGGAATCTCCTCTCTTTATCACCAAAGAGACACAAGGCCTGGAATTCGGACACAACTAACGGAGCTGTCCGAATCCCTACAGTTGACACTCATCAGTCTGACAGTGTTCTTTATTGTACACAAGTAAACAAAGGGGGAAAGTTGTGGTTGGTTGAGCGGTGTAAATTGGGCAGGGCAAAAGGACTTGAGGAAGGATTAGACGGAAGTGAGGGTCTGAAAGGAGCCCCCCACCTCACCTGTTCATTTCCAGACTTTGTGACATTTGCTTGGTTGGGCCATATCTTGGCTTTTTTGAGAAAAGGGGCGAATTTTCCACGGCCTCCGCCATCCCCTTACAGCCGCCCCTTCGCCACACCATGTTCCATCTGACCGGGATAGGTCCCAAGGAAGATTTCACTTCAAATCTCAAAAACGCCAAGTAGAAATCATTCTGTGGGAATTTACTGTGACTAAGAGAAACAGAAGTTCAACCCTTCTCAAGGGGTGCGGGGTCGGGGGGAGTCGCTCAGCCACAGGCACAGAAAGGCTCCCCTAGCTTAAGCGTGAGAGGTATAAGACCTTACACCCTGGTTACAGGGCGGTCATTTTGCTGGGCGTGTCAAAGTGACCTGTGGCTTAATTTGCATGGCAAAGGAGACCGAAACCCTCCTTACAGGATGGTCCTTAAGCCAGGGGCGTTCCAATGGGCCAGAGCGAAAAGCGCTGTAAAGGAGAGACCTCCCTTCCCTCAGAAGTGGGTGGTCTCGTTGCCCAGCGAGTGCCAACGGCCCAAGAGGAGTTAGAAAGGGGAGACCTGCACCCTTCTGACAGGGAGAGGTCAACGGCACGGGGCATTTTAAAGGCTAGGTCCTAAGGAGCTCAAACCCACAGAGACCTCAACCCTTTTTAAAGGGGGGTCGCTCAGCCTCAGCTATGGAAGGGACCCATAAAGCATTTTGGTTGGCAAGGAATGGACCTTGATCCTTATTTACAGGGAGGTCCTTTTACCGGGCACCTGAAGGGGGATTAAGACTGTGCAGAGAAGTGTCGAACCCGAGCCTACGGTACAGGGGTGCGGTGTGTGCGGTGTGTGCAGCCTTTGGCCGTGGCTTTTTCTTCCCTTTTCCTGCAGTTTCTTTGGTGCTTGTGTCGTCTTGTCCATTTTGTCCTTTGAGTTGCTAGGAAGAGAGAGGTGAAGCGGGTTAGGTGTGGCTCAGTAGAGAGCACGTGTACAGTGTACATTCAGATTACATTGGCAAGGTACACGGCCCTGCCGGAAATGACCCCAATACCTACTTTTCGGCACCGATCTCTTTCAGAGCGCAGGAGAGCTTGCGGCAGAACGCGGGTCCAGGTGGATGCAGAGGACGCGGGCTTTGACTTGGCTGAGTGCGTGAGTGAGTGAGGAGGGCACGGGACAGCTAGTAGGACAAACCCTGAACCCTCTCAAGAGGCTGGTTTCTAGAACTACCTTCCAAATGGCAGTGTTACCTTGTGAAAGGCAGGGAAAGACCCACCCCCTAGTTAGAGGGAGCTCACTTTGGACCTTGGCGTGAAGAGGGCCAATGCAGAGAGGAGAAAAGGGAAAGCGACCTGAACCCTGATTACAGGGCAGTCACCCTTTCTTTAGTAAAATACTCCTCCTGTACACAATGGGGCGGGGGGGGAGTCCCCAATGTGAAAAGATCTGGAAATGAACAGGTAAGGGAGGGATCCTGCTGAGTGTCCCCTTTCCAATCAATCCTCCATCCCTCAGCGACACCCTTCCCGACTTACCTCCTACCCCACCAAGAAAATGACAACTTTGTGCCCCCTACCTTTACCAGAAAAGACCTCTCTTACTTGTGACGCGGTCCTGTTAGTAGGGTTAGGTGCACCCACGTGCCGGCTCTGAATATCACCGCATCTACCTACAACATCTCAACATCCACACATTTCAGAAAGGACCGCCACATGAATCTCTTCGAACGTAGCCCGAGGAATCTCCTCTCTTTATCACCAAAGAGACACAAGGCCTGGAATTCGGACACAACTAACGGAGCTGTCCGAATCCCTATAGTTGACACTCATCAGTCCGAGAGTTTTCTTTATTGTGCACAAGAAAACAAAGGGTGAAAGTTGTGGTTGCTTGAGCGGTGTAAATTGGGCAGGGCAAAAGGACTTGAGGAAGGATTACACGGAAGTGAGGGTCTGAAAGGAGCCCCCCACCTCACCTGTTCATTTCCAGACTTTGTGACATTTGCTTGGTTGGGCCATTTCTTGGCTTTTTTGAGAAAAGGGGCGAATTTTCCACGGCCTCCGCCATCCCCTTACAGCCGCCCCTTCGCCACACCATATTCCATCTGACCGGGATAGGTCCCAAGTAAGCTTTCACTTCAAATCTCAAAAAAGCCAAGTAGAAATCATTCTGTGGGAATTTACTGTGACTAAGAGAAACAGAAGTTCAACCCTTCTCAAGGGGTGTGTGGTCAGGGGGAGTCGCTCAGCCACAGGCACAGAAAGGCTCCCCTAGCTTAAGCGTGAGAGGTATAAGACCTTACACCCTGGTTACAGGGCGGTCATTTTGCCGGGCTTGTCAAAGTGACCCGTGGCTTAATTTGCATGGCAAAGGAGACCGAAACCCTCCTTACAGGGTGGTCCTTAAGCCAGGGGCGTTCCAATGGGCCAGAGCGAAAAGCGCTGTAAAGGAGAGACCTCCGTTCCCTCAGAAGTGGGTGGTCTCGTTGCCCAGCGAGTGCCAACGGCCCAAGAGGAATTAGAAAGGGGAGACCTGCACCCTTCTGACAGGGAGAGGTCAACGGCACGGGGCATTTTAAAGGCTAGGTCCTAAGGAGCTCAAACCCAGAGAGACCTCAACCCTTTTTAAAGGGGGGTCGCTCAGCCTCAGCTATGGAAGGGACCCATAAAGCATTTTGGTTGGCAAGGAATGGACCTTGATCCTTATTTACAGGGAGGTCCTTTTACCGGGCACCTGAAGGGGGATTAAGCCTGTGCGGAGAAGTGTCGAACCCGAGCCCACGGTACAGGGGTGCGGTGTGTGCGGTGTGTGCAGCCTTTGGCCGTGGCTTTTTCTTCCCTTTTCCTGCAGTTTCTTTGGTGCTTGTGTCGTCTTGTCCATTTTGTCCTTTGAGTTGCTAGAAAGAGAGAGGTGAAGCGGGTTAGGTGTGGCTCAGTAGAGAGCACGTGTACAGTGTACATTCAGATTACATTGGCAAGGTACACGGCCCTGCCGGAAATGACCCCAATACCTACTTTTCGGCACCGATCTCTTTCAGAGCGCAGGAGAGCTTGCGGCAGAACGCGGGTCCAGGTGGATGCAGAGGACGCGGGCTTTGACTTGGCTGAGTGCGTGAGTGAGTGAGGAGGGCACGGGACAGCTAGTAGGACAAACCCTGAACCCTCTCAAGAGGCTGGTTTCTAGAACTACCTTCCAAATGGCAGTGTTACCTTGTGAAAGGCAGGGAAAGACCCACCCCCTAGTTAGAGGGAGCTCACTTTGGACCTTGGCGTGAAGAGGGCCAATGCAGAGAGGAGAAAAGGGAAAGCGACCTGAACCCTGATTACAGGGCAGTCACCCTTTCTTTAGTAAAATACTCCTCCTGTACACAATGGGGCGGGGGGGGAGTCCCCAATGTGAAAAGATCTGGAAATGAACAGGTAAGGGAGGGATCCTGCTGAGTGTCCCCTTTCCAATCAATCCTCCATCCCTCAGCGACACCCTTCCCGACTTACCTCCTACCCCACCAAGAAAATGACAACTTTGTGCCCCCTACCTTTACCAGAAAAGACCCCTCTTACTTGTGACGCGGTCCTGTTAGTAGGGTTAGGTGCACCCACGTGCCGGCTCTGAAAACCACCGCATCTACCTACAACATCTCAACATCCACACATTTCAGAAAGGACCGCCACATGAATCTCTTCGAACGTAGCCCGAGGAATCTCCTCTCTTTATCACCAAAGAGACACAAGGCCTGGAATTCGGACACAACTAACGGAGCTGTCCGAATCCCTACAGTTGACACTCATCAGTCCGACAGTGTTCTTTATTGTGCACAAGAAAACAAAGGGTGAAAGTTGTGGTTGGTTGAGCGGTGTAAATTGGGCAGGGCAAAAGGACTTGAGGAAGGATTAGACGGAAGTGAGGGTCTGAAAGGAGCCCCCCACCTCACCTGTTCATTTCCAGACTTTGTGACATTTGCTTGGTTGGGCCATTTCTTGTCTTTTTTGAGAAAAGGGGCGAATTTTCCACGGCCTCCGCCATCCCCTTACAGCCGCCCCTTCGCCACACCATGTTCCATCTGACCGGAATAGGTCCGAAGTAAGATTTCACTTCAAATCTCAAAAAAGCCAAATAGAAATCATTCTGGGGGAATTTACTGTGACTAATAGAAACAGAACCTCAATCCTTCTTATGGGGGAGGGGAATGGGGAATCTCTCAGCCACAGGCCCAGAAAGGCTCCCCTAGTTTAGGTGTGGCTCATTAGACAGCAGGATTACAAGGTAATCTTCCCGTATGGAAATTACCCTAATTCCTAGTTTTCAGCACTTGTGTGTTGCAGAAGTTAGGAGTGCTTTCTCGAGAACTCAGCGCCTTCTGCCTAGTCAGCACAAACTGCTTTAGGTTTCCTGCTTAGCATCTTTTTTCGGGTAAGCTCAAGCCTGCACACACATTTGCCCCCTAGGGCCATTTGTCTAGTGAGTTCAAGCTGCTTTAGGAGTTTCCTACCCAGTACTTTTTGTAATATCAGTAGTAGAGTCTGTTCCCCTTTCCTTTCCATGTCTCTTCTCCAGTAAGGGTATCATCTACAGGGTTACCTGCCCAGTACCTCCTGCCCACTCCTTGAGGTTGGCTTCCATGGTTTTTGACCCATCACCTTCTGCCCAGTCAACAGGAGATGCCTCAGTGATTTTTCTGCCCAGCACCTCCTGTCCAATCAGCAAAACACACCTCTGGGCTTCCCTCCCAACACCGCCTACCCAGTCAGCGCCAACCCCCTCAGTGACTTTTCCCGCCCAACACCTCCTGCCCTGTCAGCAAAACCCACCTCAGGGCTTTCCCGCTCAGCGCCTCCTACCTAGTCAGCACCAGCCCTCTCAGTGATTTTCCAGCCCAACACCTCCCACCCAGTCAGCAAAACCCACCTCTGGGCTTTCCCTCCCAACACCTCTACCCACTCAGCACGAGCCACCTCAGTGATTTTCCCAGTCAGAGACTCCTGCCCAGTCAGTGCCAGCCCCTCAGTGACTTTTCCTGCCCAGCACCACCTACCGAATCAGCACCAGCCGTCTCAGTGACCTTTCCTGCCCAGCGCCTACTACCCAGTCAGCGCGAGCAGCCTTAGTGATCTTCCCACCCAACACCTCTTACCCAGTCTGCGCAACCCACCTCTGGGCTTTCCCTCCCAACTCCTCCTACCCAGTCAGCGCCAACCCCCTCAGTGACTTTTCCCGCCCTGCGCCTCCTACCCTGTCAGCGCGAGCTGCCTCAGTGATTTTCCTGCCCAGCACCTCCTGCCCAATCAGCAAAACCCACCTCAGGGCTTTCCCGCCCAGCGCTTCCTACCTAGTCAGCACCAGTCCCCTCAGTGATTTTCTAGCCCAGCACCTCCCACCCAGTCAGCGAAACCCACCTCTGGGCTTTCCCTCCCAACACCTCCTACCCAGTCAGCGCCAATCCCCTCAGTGACTTTTCCCGCCCTGCGCCTCCTACCCTGTCAGTGCGAGCTGCCTCAGTGATTTTCCTGCCCAGCACCTCCTGCCCAACCAGCAAAACCCACCTCAGGGCTTTCCCGCCCAGCGCTTCCTACCTAGTCAGCACCAGCCCCCTCAGTGATTTTCTAGCCCAGCACCTCCCACCCAGTCAGCACGACCCACCTCTGGACTTTCCCTCCCAACATCTTCTGCCCAGTCAGCGCCAGCCACCTCAGTGACTTTTCCCGCCCAGCGCCTCCTACCCAATCAGTGCAAGGTGCCTCAGTGATTTCCCCGCCCACCACCTCCTGCCCAATCAGCAAAACCTACCTCTGGGATTTCCCTCCCAACACATCCTGCCCTGTCAGCGCCAGCCCCCTTAGTGATTTTTCCTCCCAACACCTCTTTTATCTGTTTACAATGCAAATATTTGTAATCAAAAGTAATATAAAGTGAGCACTGTACACTTTGCATTCTGTGTTGTAACTGAAATCAATATATTTGGAAATGTAGCTCAGCTCTGAATGTTAGGGCCTAGATGACTGAGGGGCAGGAAGCCAGGCAGTGCAGTTTCCTACATTAGTGTGCATTAAAGTGCTGTTGTAGGAGACATTTCTAGTCTAAAAACATGGGCAGGAGCGGATTTTGGCTAAGGAATGTCAGCGGAGAAAGGCTGTACCTGGAGGGTTCGGGGGTGGGTGGGGGTGGGGGTGAATCCACCGGGTCTGATCCTGCTGCCATTGAAACCAATTGGAGCTTTGCTGCTGAGTCCAGCTGGAGCAGGAATGGGCCCAAAGTTCAGGGCTGCCCAGAGGGGGGGGGGGCAAGTGGGGCAATTTGCCCCGGGCCCCACAGGGGCCCCCACGAGAGTTTTTCGGGGCCCCTGGAGCGGGGTTCTTCACTCGCTCCGGGGGCCCCGGAAAACTCTTGCGGGGCCCGGGCCCCCGAAGCTTCTTCCACTCCGGGACCCGCCGCCGAAGTGCCCTGAAGACCCGCAGCGGGGGGTCCTTCCGCCCCGGGACCCGACGCCGAAGTGCCGGGTCTTCGGCGGCAATTCGGCGGCAGGGACCCCCCGCCGCCGAAGACCCCAGGCCCCCTGAATCCTCTGGGCGGCCCTGCCAAAGTTAGCTGCTTTGCCCAGGCCTGGCTCTTTTGTATGCATATGATCCTCACTGCCATGCTGAGAGCCATGGAATGCAGGAGGGGATGGCTTTGAGGACTGGACCACCTGGTGTGAACTCTCCAGGACTCTTTGGTAAATGACAGCATGGGCCCAGCCCTTCACTTTATTATGGCCTCTAAGCTCCCTGTTGTAGCTATTTCCAGTGAGCCTGCTATTGGCGGCAGATAGCTGGAGAAGCTGAGCTCCATACACCGTACAGTATTCTGTGGGGGGCTTCCAGGTAAGTCCTTAGAGCAGCAGGACCTGCCAGAGATGTTTTTTTCTGCAAGAGGATGGGGTTTTCCTTGGAAGTCCTTAGCGAAATATCCCTTCTCCCAGCCGTCCCTGTTCTACAATCTGCTACTTAGCCAGTCAGCTGTCACCCTGACCCCCAGATGTGGCTGCATTTCAGCGGTGCTCTTTGCGTAGGGTTGGAACGCATTTGGGGATAAAAGGTGCTATAAAAATACAGGAGGAGTTGCAGCTCTGGGCCCAGTGGGGTAAGCCCAGGGACGCTGGGTGACCTTGGCAGTGCAGTTGCCAGCGTTGTATTGATCAAAAACCAGACTTTTGTTATTGTTTTTGCATGGTCAGTTTTGCAGTTGATACGTCTGTATTTTCAGCTCAGTGGGCAATCGGTTTACTGGCTGATGTGGTGCCAAGTTGCTCCGTACATCTTTAGACCACTGCAGGCTGCAATCTGTCAGGGGCTTTTTGGACAAGCATATGCTTTTCTACTTATTATGCTGATCTAGTGCTCTTTAATGCAGTCATCTAACTCCAAGGAGCTGACAAAGTCAGCCCTGCTCAGCCTGATGACCGGTCCTCCTTCCCCTCGAAGGCTAGATTGCACCAGGGCAGAGGCAATGCATTGTCTGCCCTGCAAGAGACCCCCATTCAGCAGCACATTCAGGCAATGGCAGAGCAGGGTGCGAGTTTAGGGGGCACAAATGACAACAGGGCAGGTAAAAGAGGAATTAACCCTTTACAGGGTAAAGAGGGATTTTATGCTACCCTTAGTTGTATGTTTATGACAGGGACATACGCAGACAACAGGGAGAAGCGCCGGACCACTGAACGTTGACTTCTTTGAGGGGGTCAACAAGCACGTGGACCAAGAGGATCCAGTGGCTATAGTGTACTTAGATTTTCAGAAAGCCTTTGACAAGGTCCCTCACCAAAGGCTCTTAGGCAAAGTAAGCTGTCATGGGATAAGAGGGAAGGTGCTCTTATGGATTAGTAACTGGTTAAAAGATAGGGTAGAAAATATCATGTTGCCTCTATATAAATCCATATACGCCCACATCTTGAATACTGTGTGCAGATGTGGTCACCCCATCTCAAAAAAGATATCCAATTCTAATATAAGATTCAGAAAAGGGCAACAAAAATGATTAGGGGTATGGAACGGCTTCCGTATGAGGAGAGATTAATAAGACTGGGACTTTTCCATGCTGAAAAGAGACGGCTAAGGGGAGATATGATTGAGGTCTATAAAATCATGACTGGTGTAGAGAAAGTAGATAAGGAAGTGTTGTTTACTACTTCTCATAATACAAGAACTAGGGGTCACCAAATGAAATTAATAGGCAGCAGGTTTAAAAGAAATAAAAGCAAGTATTTCTTCACACAATGCACAGTCAGCCTGTGGAACTCCTTGCCAGAGGATGTTGTGAAGGCCAAGACTATAACAGGGTTCAAAAAAGAACTAGATAAGTTCACGGAGGATAAATGCATCAATGGCTATTAGCCAGGAGGGGCAGGGATGGTGTCCCTAACCTCTGTTTGCCAGAAGCTGGGAATGGGCGACAGGGGATGGATCTCTTGATGATTCCCTGTTCTGTTCATTACCTCTGGGGCACCTGGCACTGGCCACTGTGGGAAGACAGGATACTGGGCTAGATGCCCTACCGGGTCAGACCCAGGGTCCCATTCTTAAGTTCTTATGACTTTTATTGGAAGTCCTCAGGAGCAGCTGCTGCTGCCCTGCTCCCATACAAACTGCGCTCTGTGCTCCCAGCCCATCAGAGCGCAAGGTAAGGGGAACACCTGTGAGGGCAGCGCCCCCAGCCCCTGCAGCTGTGCTGTTAACTGAACTACAGGGTTGTTTGGGTGCGTCATGGGACTGGAGAAGCAAGTGTTGCTATTCCCGGGTTGTTCAGAGGAGATACAAAGGCAGGGATTTGGGGCTGTCCCTTACATGGGACATTAGCCAGGAGTTGTTATTGTTAGAGATGGCATAGACTAGGGCAGGGGCAGGGACTGTCTCTTTATTCCCTTTGCGTACAGCGCCTAGCACAATGGGGTCATGGGCCATTTGCTACGATAATTCAGATAATAAATCAATGTTCTGCATTGCAAGGCCCGCGAGCCAGTGGCGGCTCCCATCGACCCTAAGTGTGCTAAATTCCCTCTAAGCTGCGCGGCCGCGCAGCTGGCTATAACTAGCCGTGCAGCAGCTCTAAAGGGCCACGCGGCAGGGACCTGAAGAGGAGAGAGATAGGGGGTGGGCGGGAACTGGGTAGGGGAGCAAGTTGGGGCTTGCAGGGCTGCTGTGGGCCTCTCCCCAGGCCCGGAGCTCCCTGCTGCCGGCAAGGGGGAGAGCGGGCCCTTCTCCGGAGCCCCCTGCTCCCTCCCTGTCGGCCCTCCGGCTGGGGGGAGTGCTCTGGCACCAGCCTTAGGGCAGCCTGCCTGCATCCCAAACTGCTCCTCCCTGGCCCCACCCTAGAGCCTGAACCCCCAGTCAGAGCTCTCCCCTCTCCCCCCGCATCCCAAGCCTCTGCCCCAGCCCTGAGCCCCCTCCTGAACCCCGCATCCCAACCCTCTGCCCCAGCCTTAAGCCCCTCCCACATCCCAAACTCCTCATCCACACCTCCACCCCAGACCCCTCATGAAGGAAATGCTTTGTGCATTACCCCACGTGGCCACACAGTGTCACTGTTGCTCCTTAAAGAAATGCTCTGTGCATTACCTCACATGGCCACACGGTGTCACTGTTGCTCCATGAAGGAAATGCTCTGTGCATTACCTCGTGTGGCCACACGGTGTCACTGTTGCTCCTTAAAGAAATGCTCTGTGCATTACCCGGCGTGGCCACACGGTGTCACTGTTGCTGCATGCAGAAAATGTTCTGTGCATTACCTTGCGT
Source organism: Emys orbicularis (assembly GCF_028017835.1). Classification (NCBI taxonomy): domain Eukaryota; kingdom Metazoa; phylum Chordata; order Testudines; family Emydidae; genus Emys; species Emys orbicularis. The sequence goes on along the minus strand of NC_088705.1, from coordinate 263,185 downwards.
GGCCACACAGTGTCAGTGTTGCTCCATGCAGGAAATGCTCTGTGCATTACCTAGCGTGGCCACACGGTGTCACTGTTGCTCCATGCAGGAAATGCTCTGTGCATTACCTAGCGTGGCCACACGGTGTCACTGTTGCTTCATGAAGGAAATGCTCTGTGCATTACCTCGCGTGGCCACATGGTGTCACAGTTACTCCATGAAGGAAATGCTGTGTGCATTATCCCGCATGGCCATACGGTGTCACTGTTGCTCCTTAAAGAAATGCTCTGTGCATTACCCGGCGTGGCCACACGGTGTCACTGTTGCTCCATGAAGGAAATGCTCTGTGCATTACCTTCGGTGGCCACACGGTGTCACTGTTGTACGATGAATGAAATGCTCTGTGCATTACCTCGCGTGGCCACACAGTGTCACTGTTGCTCCTTAAGGAAATGCTCTGTGCATTACCTCGCGTGGCCACACAGTGTCACTGTTGCTCCTTAAGGAAATGCTCTCTGCATTATCCCGCGTGGCCACACAGTGTCACTGTTGCTCCATGAAGGAAATGCTCTGTGCATTACCTCGCGTGGCCACACAGTGTCACTGTTGCTCCTTAAGGAAATGCTCTCTGCATTATCCCGCGTGGCCACACAGTGTCACTGTTGCTCCATGCAGGAAATGCTCTGTGCTTTACCTCGCGTGGCCACACAGTGTCACTGTTGCTCGATGTAGAAAATGGTTTGTGCATTACCCGGCATGGCCACACAGTGTCACTGTTGCTCCATGCAGGAAATGCTCTGTGCATTACCTAGCGTGGCCACACAGTGTCACTGTTGCTCCATAAAGGAAATGCTCTGTGCATTACCTCGCGTGGCCATACGGTGTCACTGTTGCTCCATGAAGGAAATGCTCTGTGCATTACCCCGCGTGGCCACACAGTGTCACTGTTGCTCCATGAAGGAAATGCTCTGTGCTTTACCTCGCGTGGCCACACAGTGTCACTGTTGCTCCATGTAGAAAATGGTTTGTGCATTACCCCGCATGGCCACACAGTGTCACTGTTGCTCCATGCAGGAAATGCTCTGTGCATTACCTAGCGTGGCCACAGTGTCACTGTTGCTCCTTAAGGAAATGTTCTGTGCATTACCTCGCATGGCCACACAGTGTCATTGTTGCTCCATGAAGGAAATGCTCTGTGCATTACCCGGCGTGGCCACACGGTGTCACTGTTGCTGCATGCAGAAAATGCTCTGTGCATTACCTCGCGTGGCCACACAGTGTCAGTGTTGCTGCATGCAGAAAATGCTCTGTGCATTACCCCACGTGGCCACCTAGTGTCACTGTTCCTCCATGCAGGAAATGCTCTGTGCATTACTTCGCGTGGCCACACGGTGTCACTGTTGCTCCTTAAGGAAATGCTCGTGCATTACCTCGCGTGGCCACACGGTGTCACTGTTGCTCCATGTAGAAAATGGTTTGTGCATTACCCCGCGTGGCCACCCAGTGTCACTGTTGCTCCATGAAGGAAATGCTCTGTGCATTACCCGGCGTGGCCACACGGTGTCACTGTTGATCCATGAAGGAAATGCTCTCTGCATTATCCCGCGTGGCCACACAGTGTCACTGTTGCTCCATGCAGGAAATGCTCTGTGCTTTACCTCACGTGGCCACACAGTGTCACTGTTGCTCCATAAAGGAAATGCTCTGTGCATTACCTCGCGTGGCCATACGGTGTCACTGTTGCTCCTTAAAGAAATGCTCTGTGCATTACCCGGCGTGGCCATACGGTGTCACTGTTGTACCATGAAGGAAATGCTCTGTGCTTTACCTCGCGTGGCCACACAGTGTCACTGTTGCTCCATGTAGAAAATGGTTTGTTCATTACCCCGCATGGCCACACAGTGTCACTGTTGCTCCATGCAGGAAATGCTCTGTGCATTACCTAGCGTGGCCACAGTGTCACTGTTGCTCCTTAAGGAAATGTTCTGTGCATTACCTCGCATGGCCACACAGTGTCACTGTTGCTCCATGAAGGAAATGCTCTGTGCATTACCTCGTGTGGCCACACGGTGTCACTGTTGCTCCTTAAAGAAATGCTCTGTGCATTACCCGGCGTGGCCACACGGTGTCACTGTTGCTGCATGCAGAAAATGCTCTGTGCATTACCTCGCGTGGCCACACAGTGTCAGTGTTGCTGCATGCAGAAAATGCTCTGTGCATTACCCCACGTGGCCACCTAGTGTCACTGTTCCTCCATGCAGGAAATGCTCTGTGCATTACTTCGCGTGGCCACACGGTGTCACTGTTGCTCCTTAAGGAAATGCTCGTGCATTACCTCGCGTGGCCACACGGTGTCACTGTTGCTCCATGTAGAAAATGGTTTGTGCATTACCCCGCGTGGCCACCCAGTGTCACTGTTGCTCCATGAAGGAAATGCTCTGTGCATTACCTCGTGTGGCCACACGGTGTCACTGTTGCTCCTTAAAGAAATGCTCTGTGCATTACCCGGCGTGGCCACACGGTGTCACTGTTGATCCATGAAGGAAATGCTCTGTGCATTACCTCGCGTGGCCACACAGTGTCACTGTTGCTCCTTAAGGAAATGCTCTCTGCATTATCCCGCGTGGCCACACAGTGTCACTGTTGCTCCATGCAGGAAATGCTCTGTGCTTTACCTCGCGTGGCCACACAGTGTCACTGTTGCTCGATGTAGAAAATGGTTTGTGAATTACCCCGCATGGCCACACAGTGTCACTGTTGCTCCATGCAGGAAATGCTCTGTGCATTACCTAGCGTGGCCACAGTGTCACTGTTGCTCCTTAAAGAAATGCTCTGTGCATTACCCGGCGTGGCCACACGGTGTCACTGTTGCTGCATGCAGAAAATGCTCTGTGCATTACCTCACGTGGCCACACAGTGTCAGTGTTGCTGCATGCAGGAAATGCTCTGTGCATTACTTCGCGTGGCCACACGGTGTCACTGTTGCTCCTTAAGGAAATGCTCGTGCATTACCTCGCGTGGCCACACGGTGTCACTGTTGCTCCTTAAAAAAATGCTCTGTGCATTACCCGGCGTGGCCACACGGTGTCACTGTTGCTCCATGAAGGAAATGCTCTGTGCATTACCTAGCGTGGCCACACAGTGTCACTGTTGCTCCATAAAGGAAATGCTCTGTGCATTACCTCGCGTGGCCATACGGTGTCACTGTTGCTCCTTAAAGAAATGCTCTGTGCATTACCCGGCGTGGCCACACGGTGTCACTGTTGCTCCATGAAGGAAATGCTCTGTGCATTACCTTCGGTGGCCACATAATATCACTGTTGTACCATGAATGAAATGCTCTGTGCATTACCCCGCGTGGCCACACAGTGTCACTGTTGCTCCATGAAGGAAATGCTCTGTGCTTTACCTCGCGTGGCCACACAGTGTCACTGTTGCTCCATGTAGAAAATGGTTTGTGCATTACCCCGCATGGCCACACAGTGTCACTGTTGCTCCATGCAGGAAATGCTCTGTGCATTACCTAGCGTGGCCACAGTGTCACTGTTGCTCCTTAAAGAAATGCTCTGTGCATTACCCGGCGTGGCCACACGGTGTCACTGTTGCTGCATGCAGAAAATGCTCTGTGCATTACCTCACGTGGCCACACAGTGTCAGTGTTGCTGCAAGCAGGAAATGCTCTGTGCATTACTTCGCGTGGCCACACGGTGTCACTGTTGCTCCTTAAGGAAATGCTCGTGCATTACCTCGCGTGGCCACATGGTGTCACTGTTGCTCCTTAAAAAAATGGTTTGTGCATTACCCGGCGTGGCCACACGGTGTCCCTGTTGATCCATGAAGGAAATGCTCTGTGCATTACCTCGCGTGGCCACACAGTGTCACTGTTGCTCCTTAAGGAAATGCTCTCTGCATTATCCCGCGTGGCCACACAGTGGCACTGTTGCTCCATGCAGGAAATGCTCTGTGCTTTACCTCGCGTGGCCACACAGTGTCACTGTTGCTCGATGTAGAAAATGGTTTGTGCATTACCCGGCATGGCCACACAGTGTCACTGTTGCTCCATGAAGGAAATGCTCTGTGCATTACCTCGTGTGGCCACACGGTGTCACTGTTGCTCCTTAAAGAAATGCTCTGTGCATTACCCGGCGTGGCCACACGGTGTCACTGTTGCTCCATGAAGGAAATGCTCTGTGCATTACCTCGTGTGGCCACATGGTGTCACTGTTGCTCCATGAAGGAAATGCTCTGTGCATTACCTCGTGTGGCCACATGGTGTCGCTGTTGCTCCATGAAGGAAATGCTCTGTGCATTAACTTCGGTGGCCACACAGTGTCACTGTTGCTCCTTAAGGAAATGCTCTGTGCATTACCCTGCATGGCCACACAGTGTCACTGTTGCTCCAGGCAGAAAATACTCTGTGCATTACCTCGCATGGCCACATGGTGTCGCTGTTGCTCCATGAAGGAAATGCTGTGTGCATTACCTTCGGTGGCCACATAGTGTCACTGTTGTACCATGAATGAAATGCTCTGTGCATTACCTCGTGTGGCCGCACAGTGTCACTGTTGCTCCATGAAGGAAATGCTCTGTGCAGTACCTCGTGTGGCCACATGGTGTCGCTGTTGCTCCATGAAGGAAATGCTCTGTGCATTAACTTCGGTGGCCACCCAGTGTCACTGTTGCTCCTTAAGGAAATGCTCTGTGCATTACCCTGCATGGCCACCCAGTGTCACTGTTGCTCCATGTAGAAAATGCTCTGTGCATTACCCGCGTAGCCACACAGTGTCACTGTTGCTCCAGGCAGAAAATGCTCTGTGCATTACTTCGCGTGGCCACACGGTGTCACTGTTGCTCCTTAAGGAAATGCTCGTGCATTACCTCGCGTGGCCACACGGTGTCACTGTTGCTCCTTAAAAAAATGGTTTGTGCATTACCCGGCGTGGCCACACGGTGTCACTGTTGATCCATGAAGGAAATGCTCTGTGCATTACCTCGCGTGGCCACACAGTGTCACTGTTGCTCCTTAAGGAAATGCTCTCTGCATTATCCCGCGTGGCCACACAGTGTCACTGTTGCTCCATGCAGGAAATGCTCTGTGCTTTACCTCGCGTGGCCACACAGTGTCACTGTTGCTCGATGTAGAAAATGGTTTGTGCATTACCCGGCATGGCCACACAGTGTCACTGTTGCTCCATGAAGGAAATGCTCTGTGCATTACCTCGTGTGGCCACACGGTGTCACTGTTGCTCCTTAAAGAAATGCTCTGTGCATTACCCGGCGTGGCCACACGGTGTCACTGTTGCTCCATGAAGGAAATGCTCTGTGCATTACCTCGTGTGGCCACATGGTGTCACTGTTGCTCCATGAAGGAAATGCTCTGTGCATTACCTCGTGTGGCCACATGGTGTCGCTGTTGCTCCATGAAGGAAATGCTCTGTGCATTAACTTCGGTGGCCACACAGTGTCACTGTTGCTCCTTAAGGAAATGCTCTGTGCATTACCCTGCATGGCCACCCAGTGTCACTGTTGCTCCATGTAGAAAATGCTCTGTGCATTACCCGCGTAGCCACACAGTGTCACTGTTGCTCCAGGCAGAAAATACTCTGTGCATTACCTCGCATGGCCACATGGTGTCGCTGTTGCTCCATGAAGGAAATGCTGTGTGCATTACCTTCGGTGGCCACATAGTGTCACTGTTGTACCATGAATGAAATGCTCTGTGCATTACCTCGTGTGGCCACATGGTGTCGCTGTTGCTCCATGAAGGAAATGCTCTGTGCATTAACTTCGGTGGCCACCCAGTGTCACTGTTGCTCCTTAAGGAAATGCTCTGTGCATTACCCCTTGGGGCCACACAGTGTCACTGTTGCTCCATGAAGGAAATGCTTTGTGGATTACCTTCGGTGGCCACAAAGTGTCACTGTTGCTCCATGCAGTGAATGCATGCGGGCAGTGGTCTCCATGCGTCCCCCGGCTCCTCCCTCGCTGCGCTTAGGCTTTTTGGCTCCCGGGAGTGTGAGCTGCCACCATTGCTGCCGCTCCAAGAGCAGGCTCAGGGCCCCGCGCCCCGGCAGTGGCTCACATGCCCGGGAGCCGCAGACCCCGAGCACAGCGAGGGGGGCCCTGGGGGACACACGGGGGCCTCTGCCCGCATGCATCTGCTGCAGCCTGCAGGAACCCCCGGGGGGGCGCCTGTCCGCAACCTGGGCAGGAGGGGCAAGGGGCACGGCTGCTACCCGCTAGCGGCGCTGCCGCCTTTGCAGGGCTGCTGCCCCCCTGCGCCGCGCTGGCTCCTCCATGGCTGGGGCTCGCCGCCCCCGCAAGCCGACGTTCTGGCTCTCTGGGGTCTCCGGAAGGCAGTTCCTCCCTGCCGAGCAAGGGCACCGCTTTTTGGCTCCCCTAGGGCCATCCTTAGGATTTATGGGGCCCTATGCAGTATTATTAAACTGGTGCCCCTATGCCTGACGGCAGCCTGAGCTTGCAGCCCGGCGGGGGCGGAGGGACAAAGCAGAAAGAATAACAAGATGCCCGGCCCGCCTCACGGTGGCTTAGAGTCACAGTTCCCCACAGAGATCCCTGTATCCTCTCCCTCACGTGGAATGGACATGCAGAAGGTACCTAATTAAAAGCACTAAACTTGGGAATAAAAAATGTCAGTCACAGGTTTTTTGATATGCCCTGAAGTTTGTCAGACATTTATTTGCAAAAACTTTGTATTCAGAAAGACAGCTTACTCACCCTTACTACAACATTAAATATTATGGAATACATGATGCAGCTCTTCTCTGTTTTACATTTTCTTAATCAGTATTTCTAAGCTGATTTTATATTTTAAATGTACTCTTAAACCTTCATAAAGTTATCATTCCAGATTACTACATATTTAACTCACTGAAACAGACAATATTTTAAATTAATCAGTTACAGAGGTTTAGTGTGTTCATAACAATGTTCATTGCTTTTAGAAAAAGGGAACACTAATTTTCTGTGTGTGATCTCCATAACAATACACATGTTTATGAAATTTCACCAACTTTAAAAAATATGTTTCCAAAGATTTTAGGCATAACAAAGGATTTTATATCTTACTAAGGTACTGATTTTGCTTAAAACTAGTTCATCAAAAGATAGCTGGACAAAGAGTTTCCCTTTCTTTACTTCTGACTATCTGGAAGCAAAGGGCTGTTGTCCATTTAAGGGCTCTCTTCAATGGGGGTTGGGGGAGAGGGGGTGAAGGGAGAAATGGATGAGCAGAAAGGACTGGAAGACTTTACTATAGTAAAAAAACTTACTTCCAATTAAAATGTGTATTTTAGATAAGGGAGGTCTTTTGAAGGATTTATTTAAAAAATCATATGTCTGAAGATCCAAGCATTTAAGGCTAAAGATGATTGTGCATCTAAAAATCTATGCAAGGATTTTTTAGAGATGTGATTTTATAATCTTCACCAACTCACTAATGAAATATTTTTAAAGCAAATTTTAAACTAAGATCCTGTAGACTGACATGTCCTGAGTAAATATGACCGTCATGCACAACTGTTTTTGTCAGTACATTCAGAAACTGACAGTATATACCTGGGGGTTGGCAACTGCCTGTTCAGTGGCTTCATTACCCCTTGAATGGCTCTTTAACAATTTCAGTGTTGTGCTAATAGGTCTGGCAGGCTGGAGGCTTTTTCTCTTTTAACTACTAGATCCCCTTCCCAGGAAGACTCCGAGCCTGCAGGAAGGGTCAGAAAAGGGATAGGAAAACCAGAAGGGTGGACACTAAGACCCAGTGGGCGCCCCCAACCACTTGGCGCCCTAGGCGACCGCCTAGTTCGCCTAGTGGTTGCACCGGCCCTGCATATGACTAAGCCACTGATGCCTACTGAACTTATCCATAGACCAGCCCCATGGACTCTTTCTGTCCTCTCCTCTCATTTTGCCGTCTCCCTTCATAGGACAAGGGCAGGTGTGGTAGGTGTGCGTCCCCACAGGCTAGGTCTCGAGAGCCATGGAGAAGTAGGAGGGGACGAAAATCATGCAGGGCAGTGGGTGCGAGAGTGGAGCGGTGACTGTCGGTGTTAACTCGGTCTCTGTTCATTGAGGGGGGCAGATGTAGATAGGATGGAAGAGGGAGGCAGGGATGAGGGCAAGAGCTCTGTGTAATGACGGCTCCTGCTTGGCTTTTGCAGCTGCTCTTACAGAGGAATTGTTGTTCAGGAGCCCTAGCCAGAGGAGAAGCTGGCAGAAGTGGATCTGAGCAGCTTGGACATCCTTCTAAGCAGATATGAACAGTCCTCAGCTTTCTGCCTCCCTCATAACTACACTTCACGACTTTTAGCGGCACGGCTGAAGCCTAAGATAAATGCATGGTAGAGGCTGAGTACAGACGGCTGCTTCCCTTTAGGTGAGGCTTGGTTTCTCATAAAAGTTTTCCTCCTTGTTCTGGGTGTGGGAGGAGAATTTACCTATTTTGGGATTAGCTGTGGGATTACGACCAGGGGAAGAGACAATAGTCTCCTCTGCACAGTGACTCTCTTGGGTGCAGGTGCAACGGGCTGCTTAACATTAGAACGTAAGAATGGCAATACTGGGTCAGACCAAAGGTCCATCTAGCCCAGTATCCTGTCTTCCGACTGGCTAATACCAGGTGCTTCAGAGGGAATGAATAGAACAGGTAATCGTGAAGTGATCCATCCTGCGTCGCCCATTCCCAGCTTCTGGCAAACAGAGGATAAGGACACCATCCCTGCCCATCCTGACTAATAGCCATTGATGGACCTATTCTCCATGAATTGACCTAATCCTTTTTTGAACCCTATTATAGTCTTGGCTTTCACAGCATTCTCTGGCCAGCAATTCCAGAGGTTGAGTGTGTGTTGTGTGCTTTTTAATTGTATCTATAAAGGTGTAATGGGACAGGGAGAAGAAGAACATACACCGATGATAACTTTTGTTTTTCCCTCTTGTGTTCTGCTTAGTAGGATGGAGAAAGAAGTCAAGGGTAAGAGCCCACCCCCGTTGTGAGATGGAAGGCGCGCAAGAGCCATGAGACAGTGAGCATTGTTGATGCCAGGCTATGGCGATGCCATCTAGCTGGAAGCGGAGCAGCCGTCACTGTCAGTGAGCTAAGTGTCTGGTTTGGTGAGGAGTCTGGTCACGGCCCACATGGCTCCAGGCAGGGATGCGCCGTTAGCTTGGTCTGTGTTTGTAAGAAAAGGTTCCCGTCTAGCTGTGGCTACGAGGGAGACAAGGTCCCCGTTATCAGGGGCTGCTCATTTTGTCTGGCCAGGAGCGGTGTGTCCACCGCAGCGAAAGATTGCATCTAGGAGGATGACTCTAGCTGGTGAGTTTCTTGCCTTCCTTCCATGTTTCTCTCTCTCTTCTCTAGTGTGTTGTCTGACCCACTTTCTCGGTCTGTCCTTGTCTCTACTTGTTCGGTCTCCTTTCGTTGAACACGGGCAGGCGTGCTAGGTGTGCAGCCCCACTGGCTAGGTCTCGGAAGCCATGTAGAAGTGGGAGGGGACAAAAATCACGCGGGGCAGTGCGCGCGAGAGTGGAGCATCACTGTCAGTGTTGACGCAGTCTCTGTTCATCGAGTGGGGTCGATGTAGACGGGATGGGAGAGGGAGGCAGGGATGAGGGCAAGATTTTGCCCATCAATTGAGTTTTGTGGAGTGATGGCTCCTGCTTGGTTTATTTGTGGCGCTTGCAGAGGAACAGTCGAGCAGCAGCCGAAGGAAAAGCTGGCAGAGGTGGACCTGAGCAGCCTGGACATCCTTGTAAGCGGAGATTAACAGTCCTCCGCTTTCTGCCTTCCGCATAACTGACTGTGAGTAAGCCGTCAGTGCTTGGAATTCCTCATCTGTGCTCGCTCTAGTTTTCTTCACAGGCCGTGAGCTTCCTCACTGGGCACGGGGCTCTGTGGGATTGAGGCTGGGGAGGGGCCAGAGTCTGCTCTGCAGAGTGACTATGTCGGGTGCCGTTGCAAGGGGTGCTTTTTGGTTGTAATGCTAAAGGTGTAACGGGAAGAGGGTTGAGGGCGGATATGCTCAGTCCTCAAGTCTCTTCCTTCTCTATCACTGGGTGAGCTTCCCTGGTCATGCCACTCTAGGTATCCTCTCTGAAGCAGGCAATATTCAGTAGCGGACGTGAGCAGGGGTCTGAGAGTAGCCCTTGGCCTGTGTCTCCAGTCACCAAGTTGCACCACACACGTTATGTGGAGGGTCCAGGGCTCTGCACAGCACTCCGGGCTGACCTGCTCCAGCCTGGGCTCCTGGGTCCTAACCCTCGTGGTTACTGCTCCCCGAGGGCTCTGCTGGCCCTGGAGCCCGACCCCAACCCGAGCGGCTCTTAAGGTCTGTGAGCGGTCGAAGGGCGGCCGAGAACTGAGGAGCAGCCACAGCCCCGGGACCCCACCCAGCACAAGGACAAGAGTGGGGAGCGCTGTGGCTGCCTGCATCATTGCGCCACCTAGCGCAGCAGTCGCCCTACCCTGCCTGGCTCTGGCTTCTGGCCTCTGGGCTGGTGAAGGGCCGGAGCCTTTGAGGGGAGGAGGCGGAACTTGCACTTCAGTGAGGGGTGAGGCCTCGTGGTGGTGGTGGGGATGCAACTGCCACAATTTTCTGTCTACCCCACCTCAGCTCCCCCAATGAGGAAGGGGCTGGTGCTGCCCCTGCTGCCCACAGGCTGTCACTGCTCCTCCAGGGCAGATGCACGCTGCGCTTTTCCCCAACTGGCCACCGGGTGTCACCGCTGCTCCAGGAGAAACACAGTCTGTATGTTACCCTGCCTGGCCACCGGATGGCATTGATGGTCCAAGGCAGACAGCACAGGCATTACCCCGGCTGGCCACCGAGTATCACTGCAGCGCTGTGGGGGGGAAATGGTTTCTGCCATACCCTGAGTGGCCACGTAGTGTCTGTGTTGCTCGACGAGGGAAATTCTTTGTGCTTTGCCGCGAGTGGCCACCAAGTGTCACTGCTGCTGCCTGGGGGACATGCTCTGTGCATTGCCGTGATTGGCCACTGGGTGTCACTGTTGGTCCAGGGCAACTACATTCTGAGAAATACCCCAGGTGGCCTCTAAGGGTATGTCTACACTACAGGATTAATTCGAATTTATATAATTCGAATTTAGGAAACCGATTTTATAAATTCGAATGTATTCGGCCACACTAGGCACCATTAATTCGGTGGTGTGCGTCCAAGCTACCATAGTAGCATCGATTTCCAGAGCGTTGCATTGTGGGTAGCTTTTACATAGCTATCCCATAGTTCCCGCAGTCTCCACCCCCCTTGGAATTCTGGGTTGAGACCCCAGTGCATGATGGGGCAAAAAACATTGTCGCAGGTAGTTCTGGGTACAGCCTCCCCCTCCCTCCCTGAAAGCAACGGCAGACAACCATTTCGCGCCTTTTTTCCTGAGTGAACTCTGCAGACTCCATTCTGCATCAAGCATGGATCCCGTTGTGCTCCAGAACGCAGTCTTGAACATTATAAACACCTCGCGCTTTCTCGTGGAGTTTATGCTTACACAGGACCAGAAAAAAGAGGCGAGGAGGAGGAGGAGGCGGCGATTGCAGCGCAGCGACCAGCGTGATGAGGACATGGACACGGACACAGAATTCTCTGAGACCGCGGGCCCCGGTGCTTTGGAGATTATGATGTTAATGGGCCAGGTTATAGGCTTTGAACGCCGATTCTGGGCCCGGGAAACAAGCACAGACTGGTGGGACCGCATAGTGTTGCAGGTGTGGGACGATTCCCAGTGGCTGAGAAACTTTCGCATGCGTAAGGGCACTTTCATGGAACTTTGTGACTTGCTTTCCCCTGCCCTGAAGCGCCAGAATACCAAGATGAGAGCAGCCCTCACAGTTGAGAAGCGAGTGGCGATAGCCCTGTGGAAGCTTGCAACGCCAGACAGCTACCGGTCAGTCGGGAATCAATTTGGAGTGGGCAAATCTACTGTGGGGGCTGCTGTGATGCAAGTAGCCAAAGCAATCACGGAGGTGCTGCTACGAAAGGTAGTGACTCTGGGAAATGTGCAGGTCATAGTGGATGGCTTTGCTGCAATGGGATTCCCTAACTGTGGTGGGGCAATAGATGGAACCCATATTCCTATCTTGGCACCGGAGCACCAGGGTACCCAGTACATAAACCGCAAGGGGTACTTCTCAATGGTGCTGCAAGCACTTGTGGATCACAAGGGACGTTTCACCAACATCCATGTGGGCTGGCCGGGAAGGGTTCATGACGCTCGCGTCTTCAGGAACACCAATCTGTTTAAACGGCTGCAGCAAGGGACTTACTTTCCGGACCAGAAAATAACCGTGGGGGATGTTGAAATGCCAATTGTTATTCTTGGGGACCCAGCCTACCCCTTAATGCCATGGCTCATGAAGCCATACACAGGCAGCCTGGACAGGAGTCAGGAGTTGTTCAACTACAGGCTGAGCAAGTGCAGAATGGTGGTAGAATGTGCATTTGGCCGTTTAAAAGGTCGCTGGCGATCCTTATTGACTCGCTCAGACCTCAGCCAAACCAATATCCCCATTGTTATTACTGCTTGCTGTGTGCTTCACAATCTCTGTGAGAGCAAGGGGGAGACCTTTATGGCAGGGTGGGAGGCTGAGGCAAATCGCCTGGCTGCTGATTACTCGCAGCCAGACACCAGGGCGATTAGAAGAGCACACGATGAAGCGCTGCGCATTAGGGAAGCTTTGAAAACCAGTTTCATGACTGGCCAGGCTACAGTGTGAAATTTATGTTTGTTTATCCTTCCTGAAAACCCGCCCCCTTTATTGACTCATTCTCTGTAAGGAACCCACCCTCCCCCTTCCCCCAGCTTGCTTTCAAAGGAAATAAAGTCACCATTGTTTAAAAATCATTTATTCTTTATGAATTGATTATAAAAAGAGGGAGAGAACCTGAGTGGGGTTTGGGAGGAGGATCAGCGGGAAGGAAAAGCCCAGTAAAAAAAGGTTAAGAAAATGGCAGCCTTTTGCTTGGGCTGTCCACTGGGGTGGAATGGGAGGGTGTACGGAGCCTCCCCCCCCGTGTTCTTACACATCTGGGTGGGGAGGCTATGGAAAATGGTGAGGAGGTAGGGGGGTTATACAGGGGCTGTAGCGGCACAGAACCTGAGTGGGGTTTGGGAGGAGGATCAGCGGGAAGGAAAAGCCCAGTAAAAAAAGGTTAAAAAAATGGCAGCCTTTTGCTTGGGCTGTCCACTGGGGTGGAATGGGAGGGTGTATGGAGCCTCCCCCCCCGTGTTCTTACACGTCTGGGTGTGGAGGCTATGGAACATGGTGAGGAGGTAGGGGGGTTATACAGGGGCTGTAGCGGCACTCGGTTCTCCAGCAGCCGTTCCTGAAGCTCCACCAGACGCCGGAGCATGTCTGTTTGCTCACGCAGCAGCCCCAGCGTTGCTTCCCGACTCCTCTGATCTTCCTGCCGCCACCTCTCATCTCGAGCGTCTCTCCTCTCCTCACGTTGGTCCCTTCTGTCCTCACGTTGGTCCCTCATGTCCTCACGTTGGTCCCTCATGTCCTCACGTTGGTCCCTCCTGTCCTCACGGTCACTGGCTTCTTTCCTATACTTGCAAACCGTCTCCTTCCACTCATTCAGATGAGCTCTTTCATTCCTGGTGGATTGCATGATTTCGGAAAACATCTCTTCTCTCGTTTTTTTTTTACGACGCCTTATCTGGGATAGCCTTCGGGAAGGAGGAGGGAGGCTTGAAACATTTGCACCTGCTGGAGGGAGTGAAAAAAGGAGAGAATTTTTTTAAAAGATACATTTTTCAGAACAATGCTTATACTCTTTCACGGTGTATACTATTCACATTACATAGCACATGTGATTTCTGTGCAAGGTCGCATTTTGCCTCTTAATATTGAGTGCCTGTGGCTTTGCTGCTAGAGATCACAGACGCAGGTCGGGGCAACAGAATTCACCTTGCATGCTGCCATGGTAAGCCACTGTCTTTAGGCTTCTGCGCCCTGCTTTCCCACATACCAAGCAAAGCCCGTTGTGCTGCAGTTTTCCTGTTAGCTTGTTTTCTGCTGCTGAAGGTTAACACCCCCCCCCCCCATCCAATTCTCTGGGATGAGTGCTTTATCCCTCCCCCCACCGCCTGGCTGGTATCAGGGAAGATCCCAGCAGGAACCAAACTAACACCCCCCCCCCACCCGCCATGAATTCTCTGGGATGAGTGCTTTATCCCTCCCCCCACCGCGTGGCTGGTATCAGGGAAGATCCCTGCAGGAACCAAACTAACACCCCCCCCCCACCCGCCATGAATTCTCTGGGATGAGTGCTTTATCCCTCCCCCCACCGCGTGGCTGGTATCAGGGAACATCCCTGCAGGAACCAAACTAACACCCCCCCCCCACCCGCCATGAATTCTCTGGGATGAGTGCTTTCTCCCTCCCCCCACCGCGTGGCTGGTATCAGGGAAGATCCCTGCAGGAACCAAACTAACACCCCCCCCCCCACCCGCCATGAATTCTCTGGGATGAGTGCTTTATCCCTCCCCCCACCGCCTGGCTGGTATCAGGGAAGATCCCTGCTAGCAAAACGCGAAAAGCTCTGGGCCAATCCTCCCCCCCCCCCTTGCACTTGGCTAAATGCAGGGAAGGATTTCTTTTCAGCCACAGGCAAACAGCCCAGTAGGAACGGCCACCTCAGTCCCCTTAATTAAATTCCCTTATTTCAACCAGGTTACCCTAAGCGATATCACTCTCCTGAGGATTACACAGCAAGATAAAGAACGGATGTTGCTTGAATGCCAGCAAACACCGGGACCATACGCTGCCAGGCTCTGTCAGGCAATGATACCAGATTACTTGCTACTAGCATGGCGTGGTCAAGTGTCCTACCATGGAGGACGGAATAAGGCTGCACTGCCCAGAAACCTTGTGGCAAGGCTTTTGGAGTACCTCCAGGAGAGCTTCATGGAGATGTCCCTGGAGGATTTCCGCTCCATCCCCAGACATGTTAACAGACTTTTCCAGTAGCTGTACTGGCTGCGAATGCATCCCAAGTGCTCAGGGCAAATTAATCATTAAAAATGCTTGCTTTTAAACCATGTTTTATATTTTAAAAGGTAAACTCACCTGAGGTCCCTTCCATGGGGTCATGGTCTTGGGTGCTGGCTTGGGAGGCTTGGGAGGGTACTTCAGTCAGGGTGAGAAACAGTTCCTGGCTGTTGGGGAGAACGGAGAGCTGGGTGCTCTCTGCCAGCTCGTCCTCCTCCTCCTCCTCTTCCCCTTCCGCGGAATCATCAGGTGTCCCTGATGAGATTATCCCCAGCTCGGAATCCACAGTCAGAGGTGGGGTAGTGGTGGCGGCCCCCCCTAGAAATGCATTTAGCTCAGCGTAGAAGCGGCATGTCCGCGGCTCTGACCCGGAGCGACCGTTTGCCTCCTTTGCTTTTTGATAGGCTTGTCTGAGCTCCTTGACTTTCACGCGGCACTGATCTGTGTCCCTATTGTGGCCTCTCTCCATCATGCCCTTGGAAATTTTTTCATAAGTTTTGGCATTTCGTCTTTTCGAACACAGTTCAGCTAGCACTGAATCCTCTCCCCATATAGAGATCAAATCCAGTACCTCCTGTACGGTCCATGCTGGTGCTCTTTTTCGATTATCAGCCTGCATGGTTACCTGTGCTGATGAGCTCTCTGTGGTCACCTGTGCTCTCCACGCTGTGCAAACAGGAAATGAAATTCAAATGTTCCCGGGGCTTTTCCTGTCCACCTGGCCAGTGCATGCGAGTTCAGATTGCTGGCCAGAGCGGTCACAATGGTGCACTGTGGGATAGCTCCTGGAGGCCAATAACATCGAATTGCGGCCACACTAACGCTAATTCGAATTGACAAATTCGATTTTGGCGCTACTCCGCTCGTCGGGGTGGAGTACAGAAATCGAATTAAAGGGCCCTTTAATTCGAATTAAATGGCTTCGTTGTGTGGACGGTTCCAGAGTTAATTCGAATTAAAGCCACTAAATCCGAATTAAAGGTGTAGTGTAGACCAGGCCTAAGATACATGTGTGGTAAAGGCTGAGTACAAACATCTGCTTCCCTTTAGGTGGGGCTCGGTTTGTAATAAAAGTTTTCCTCCTTGTTCTGGGTGCAGAGGGAGAATTTCCCTATCTTGGGAGCAGCTGATCTTCTTGGACAGGGAGGAGCATGTTCACCTGAGCAGAGGCCTGGAACCGGAAAGGTGAGTACAGGTGGTGAGTTTGTCCTTCTTCCTATGTGTCTCTCTTTGAGCTCTCATATGTTGGCCAACATACTCTCTCTCTCTCCCCTTGTCCTGTCTCCTTGCATAGAACATGGGCAATGGTGCATGCTCACAGGCTTGGTCTGGGGCGTCTGCAACCCACTGGGGCATTGGGAGGGGGAAGAGAAGCATGATG
Organism: Emys orbicularis; assembly: GCF_028017835.1. Classification (NCBI taxonomy): domain Eukaryota; kingdom Metazoa; phylum Chordata; order Testudines; family Emydidae; genus Emys; species Emys orbicularis. Next base: position 246,797 of record NC_088705.1, on the reverse strand, counting down.
GTACTAGATCCTCCATTGGTAGTGGTGGGGGTGACTGTGGGAGTTGACTGTCACTGTTCATCAAGTGGGGCTGATGTACAGTGGATGGGAGAGGGAGGGCAGTATCTCGTACACCAGTAGAACTTTGGGCAGTGATGGCTCCTGCTTGGGTTATATGCTGTGTTTGCAGAGGAATCGCCCAGGAGCCCCAGCCGGAGGAGAAACTGGAAGAAGTGAACCTGAGCAGCCTGGACATCCTTGTAAGCAGAGATGAACAGTCCTCCGCTTTGTCTTCTCCATGACTGGCTGTGAGTGAACAATTATGGCACTCTGTTGCTCATCCGTACCACTCTAGTTTTCTTCTACCATTCTCCTGCTGCTCTCTGGCCCTGCTGTATCACGGCACAGTGTCACTGTTGCTCCTTAAGGAAATGCTCTGTGCATTACCCCAGGTGTCCACCCAGTGCCACTGTTGCTCCATGGGGGAAATGCTTTGTGCATTACCTGGATTAGCCACCCAGTGTCACTGTTGCTTTATTTGGGAAATGCTCTGTGCAACTATACAGAGTGTCCACCCGGTGTCAATATTGCTCCATGAAGGAAATGCTCTGTGATTACCCGGGGTAGCCACGCAGTCTCCTTTTTGCTTCATGAGAGACATGTTCTGTGCAATTACACCGAGTGGCCACCTGGTGGCACTGTTACTGCCTGGTGTCACTGTTGCTCCACGAGAGAAATGATCACTCAGTTTCTGTTCATCCAGTGGGGCTGATGTAGATGGGATGGGAGAGAGAGGCAGGGATGAGGGCAAGATTTCACACACCAATAGAGATTTGTGTAGTGATGGCTCATGCTTGGCTTTTGAAGCTGCGCTTGCAGAGGAATTGGCCAGGAGCCCCAGCCACAGAAGAAGCTGGCACAAGTGGACCTGAGCAACCTGGACATCCTTCTAAGCAGATATCTGGGAGGCGGAAACCTGAGGACTGTTCATAATTGGCTATGAGTAAGAGGTCAGTGCTTTGAATTCCTCATGTGTGCTCCCTCTAGTTTTCTTCACAGACCGTGTGCTTCCACGTTGGGTAGGGGCTCTGTGGTATCAAGGCTGCGGAGGGGCAAGAGTCTACTCTGCAGAGTGACTATGTCGGGTGCCGTTAAGGGGGCCAATACAGGGAGGAGAAAAGGGAAAGAGACCTGAACCCTGATTACAGGGCAGTCACCCTTTCTTTAGTAAAATACTCCTCCTTTACACAATGGCGGGGGGAGGGGGAGTCCCCAATGTGAAAAGATCTGGAAATGAACAGGTAAGGGAGGGATCCTGCTGAGTGTCCCCTTTCCAATCAATCCTCCATCCCTCAGCGACACCCTTCCCGACTTACCTCCTACCCCACCAAGAAAATGACAACTTTATGCCCCCTACCTTTACCAGAAAAGACCCCTCTTACTTGTGACGCGGTCCTGTTAGTAGGGTTAGGTGCACCCACGTGCCGGCTCTGAATACCACCGCATCTACCTACAACATCTCAACATCCACACATTTCAGAAAGGACCGCCACATGAATCTCTTCGAACGTAGCCCGAGGAATCTCCTCTCTTTATCACCAAAGAGACACAAGGCCTGGAATTCGGACACAACTAACGGAGCTGTCCGAATCCCTACAGTTGACACTCATCAGTCCGACAGTGTTCTTTATTGTGCACAGGAAAACAAAGGGTGAAAGTTGTGGTTGGTTGAGCGGTGTAAATTGGGCAGGGCAAAAGGACTAGAGGAAGGATTAGACGGAAGTGAGGGTCTGAAAGGAGCCCCCCACCTCAGCTGTTCATTTCCAGACTTTGTGACATTTGCTTGGTTGGGCCATTTCTTGTCTTTTTTGAGAAAAGGGGCGAATTTTCCACGGCCTCCGCCATCCCCTTACAGCCGCCCCTTCACCACACCATATTCCATCTGACCGGGATAGGTCCCAAGTAAGCTTTCACTTCAAATCTCAAAAAAGCCAAGTAGAAATCATTCTGTGGGAATTTACTGTGACTAAGAGAAACAGAAGTTCAACCCTTCTCAAGGGGTGTGTGGTCAGGGGGAGTCGCTCAGCCGCAGGCACAGAAAGGCTCCCCTAGCTTAAGCGTGAGAGGTATAAGACCTTACACCCTGGTTACAGGGCGGTCATTTTGCCGGGCTTGTCAAAGTGACCTGTGGCTTAATTTGCATGGCAAAGGAGACCGAAACCCTCCTTACAGGGTGGTCCTTAAGCCAGGGGCGTTCCAATGGGCCAGAGCGAAAAGCGCTGTAAAGGAGAGACCTCCCTTCCCTCAGAAGTGGGTGGTCTCGTTGCCCAGCGAGTGCCAACGGCCCAAGAGGAATTAGAAAGGGGAGACCTGCACCCTTCTGACAGGGAGAGGTCAACGGCACGGGGCATTTTAAAGGCTAGGTCCTAAGGAGCTCAAACCCAGAGAGACCTCAACCCTTTTTAAAGGGGGGTCGCTCAGCCTCAGCTATGGAAGGGACCCATAAAGCATTTTGGTTGGCAAGGAATGGACCTTGATCCTTATTTACAGGGAGGTCCTTTTACCGGGCACCTGAAGGGGGATTAAGCCTGTGCGGAGAAGTGTCGAACCCGAGCCCACGGTACAGGGGTGCGGTGTGTGCGGTGTGTGCAGCCTTTGGCCGTGGCTTTTTCTTCCCTTTTCCTGCAGTTTCTTTGGTGCTTGTGTCGTCTTGTCCATTTTGTCCTTTGAGTTGCTAGAAAGAGAGAGGTGAAGCGGGTTAGGTGTGGCTCAGTAGAGAGCACGTGTACAGTGTACATTCAGATTACATTGGCAAGGTACACGGCCCTGCCGGAAATGACCCCAATACCTACTTTTCGGCACCGATCTCTTTCAGAGCGCAGGAGAGCTTGCGGCAGAACGCGGGTCCAGGTAGATGCAGAGGACGCGGGCTTTGACTTGGCTGAGTGCGTGAGTGAGTGAGGAGGGCACGGGACAGCTAGTAGGACAAACCCTGAACCCTCTCAAGAGGCTGGTTTCTAGAACTACCTTCCAAATGGCAGTGTTACCTTGTGAAAGGCAGGGAAAGACCCACCCCCTAGTTAGAGGGAGCTCACTTTGGACCTTGGCGTGAAGAGGGCCAATGCAGAGAGGAGAAAAGGGAAAGCGACCTGAACCCTGATTACAGGGCAGTCACCCTTTCTTTAGTAAAATACTCCTCCTGTACACAATGGGGCAGGGGGGGAGTCCCCAATGTGAAAAGATCTGGAAATGAACAGGTAAGGGAGGGATCCTGCTGAGTGTCCCCTTTCCAATCAATCCTCCGTCCCTCAGCGACACCCTTCCCGACTTACCTTCCTACCCCACCAAGAAAATGACAACTTTGTGCCCCCTAACCTTTACCAGAAAAGACCCCTCTTACTTGTGACGCGGTCCTGTTAGTAGGGTTAGGTGCACCCACGTGCCGGCTCTGAAAACCACCGCATCTACCTACAACATCTCAACATCAACACATTTCAGAAAGGACCGCCACATCAATCTCTTCGAACGTAGCCCGAGGAATCTCCTCTCTTTATCACCAAAGAGACACAAGGCCTGGAATTCGGACACAACTAACGGAGCTGTCCGAATCCCTACAGTAGACACTCATCAGTCCGACAGTGTTCTTTCTTGTGCACAAGAAAACAAAGGGTGAAAGTTGTGGTTGGTTGAGCGGTGTAAATTGGGCAGGGCAAAAGGACTTGAGGAAGGATTAGACGGAAGTGAGGGTCTGCAAGGAGCCCCGCACCTCACCTGTTCATTTCCAGACTTTGTGACATTTGCTTGGTTGGGCCATTTCTTGGCTTTTTTGAGAAAAGGGGCGAATTTTCCACGGCCTCCGCCATCCCCTTACAGCCGCCCCTTCGCCACACCATGTTCCATCTGACCGGGATAGGTCCCAAGTAAGATTTCACTTCAAATCTCAAAAACGCCAAGAAGAAATCATTCTGTGGGAATTTAAAGTGACTAAGAGAAACAGAAGTTCAACCCTTCTCAAGGGGTGGGGGGTCGGGGGGAGTCGCTCAGCCGCAGGCACAGAAAGGCTCCCCTAGCTTAAGCGTGAGAGGTATAAGACCTTACACCCTGGTTACAGGGCGGTCATTTTGCCGGGCTTGTCAAAGTGACCTGTGGCTTAATTTGCATGGCAAAGGAGACCGAAACCCTCCTTACAGGATGGTCCTTAAGCCAGGGGCGTTCCCATGGGCCAGAGCGAAAAGCGCTGTAAAGGAGAGACCTCCCTTCCCTCAGAAGTGGGTGGTCTCGTTGCCCAGCGAGTGCCAACGGCCCAAGAGGAGTTAGAAAGGGGAGACCTGCACCCTTCTGACAGGGAGAGGTCAACGGCACGGGGCATTTTAAAGGCTAGGTCCTAAGGAGCTCAAATCCACAGAGACCTCAAGCCTTTTTAAAGGGGGGTCGCTCAGCCTCAGCTATGGAAGGGACCCATAAAGCATTTTGGTTGGCAAGGAATGGACCTTGATCCTTGTTTACAGGGAGGTCCTTTTACCGGGCACCTGAAGGGGGATTAAGCCTGTGCGGAGAAGTGTCGAACCCGAGCCCTCGGTGCAGGGGTGCGGTGTGTGCGGTGTGTGCAGCCTTTGTCCGTGGCTTTTTCTTCCCTTTTCCTGCAGTTTCTTTGGTGCTTGTGTCGTCTTGTCCATTTTGTCCTTTGAGTTGCTAGAAAGAGAGAGGTGAAGCGGGTTAGGTGTGGCTCAGTAGAGAGCACGAGTACAAGGTACATTCAGATTACATTGGCAAGGTACTTGCCCGTGCCGGAAATTACCCCAATACCTACTTTTCGGCACCGATCTCTTTCAGAGCGCAGGAGAGCTTGCGGCAGAACGCGGGTCCAGGTGGATGCAGAGGACGCGGGCTTTGACTTGGCTGAGTGCGTGAGTGAGTGAGGAGGGCACGGGACAGCTAGTAGGACAAACCCTGAACCCTCTCAAGAGGCTGGTTTCTAGAACTACCTTCCAAATGGCAGTGTTACCTTGTGAAAGGCAGGGAAAGACCCACCCCCTAGTTAGAGGGAGCTCACTTTGGACCTTGGCGTGAAGAGGGCCAATGCAGAGAGGAGAAAAGGGAAAGCGACCTGAACCCTGATTACAGGGCAGTCACCCTTTCTTTAGTAAAATACTCCTCCTGTACACAATGGAGCAGGGGGGGAGTCCCCAATGTGAAAAGATCTGGAAATGAACAGGTAAGGGAGGGATCCTGCTGAGTGTCCCCTTTCCAATCAATCCTCCGTCCCTCAGCGACACCCTTCCCGACTTACCTTCCTACCCCACCAAGAAAATGACAACTTTGTGCCCCCTAACCTTTACCAGAAAAGACCTCTCTTACTTGTGACGCGGTCCTGTTAGTAGGGTTAGGTGCACCCACGTGCCGGCTCTGAAAACCACCGCATCTACCTACAACATCTCAACATCAACACATTTCAGAAAGGACCGCCACATCAATCTCTTCGAACGTAGCCCGAGGAATCTCCTCTCTTTATCACCAAAGAGACACAAGGCCTGGAATTCGGACACAACTAACGGAGCTGTCCGAATCCCTACAGTAGACACTCATCAGTCCGACAGTGTTCTTTCTTGTGCACAAGAAAACAAAGGGTGAAAGTTGTGGTTGGTTGAGCGGTGTAAATTGGGCAGGGCAAAAGGACTTGAGGAAGGATTACACGGAAGTGAGGGTCTGCAAGGAGCCCCGCACCTCACCTGTTCATTTCCAGACTTTGTGACATTTGCTTGGTTGGGCCATTTCTTGGCTTTTTTTGAGAAAAGGGGCGAATTTTCCACGGCCTCCGCCATCCCCTTACAGCCGCCCCTTCGCCACACCATGTTCCATCTGACCGGGATAGGTCCCAAGTAAGCTTTCACTTCAAATCTCAAAAAAGCCAAGTAGAAATCATTCTGTGGGAATTTACTGTGACTAAGAGAAACAGAAGTTCAACCCTTCTCAAGGGGTGTGTGGTCAGGGGGAGTCGCTCAGCCGCAGGCACAGAAAGGCTCCCCTAGCTTAAGCGTGAGAGGTATAAGACCTTACACCCTGGTTACAGGGCGGTCATTTTGCCGGGCTTGTCAAAGTGACCTGTGGCTTAATTTGCATGGCAAAGGAGACCGAAACCCTCCTTACAGGGTGGTCCTTAAGCCAGGGGCGTTCCAATGGGCCAGAGCGAAAAGCGCTGTAAAGGAGAGACCTCCCTTCCCTCAGAAGTGGGTGGTCTCGTTGCCCAGCGAGTGCCAACGGCCCAAGAGGAATTAGAAAGGGGAGACCTGCACCCTTCTGACAGGGAGAGGTCAACGGCACGGGGCATTTTAAAGGCTAGGTCCTAAGGAGCTCAAACCCAGAGAGACCTCAACCCTTTTTAAAGGGGGGTCGCTCAGCCTCAGCTATGGAAGGGACCCATAAAGCATTTTGGTTGGCAAGGAATGGACCTTGATCCTTATTTACAGGGAGGTCCTTTTACCGGGCACCTGAAGGGGGATTAAGCCTGTGCGGAGAAGTGTCGAACCCGAGCCCACGGTACAGGGGTGCGGTGTGTGCGGTGTGTGCAGCCTTTGGCCGTGGCTTTTTCTTCCCTTTTCCTGCAGTTTCTTTGGTGCTTGTGTCGTCTTGTCCATTTTGTCCTTTGAGTTGCTAGAAAGAGAGAGGTGAAGCGGGTTAGGTGTGGCTCAGTAGAGAGCACGTGTACAGTGTACATTCAGATTACATTGGCAAGGTACACGGCCCTGCCGGAAATGACCCCAATACCTACTTTTCGGCACCGATCTCTTTCAGAGCGCAGGAGAGCTTGCGGCAGAACGCGGGTCCAGGTAGATGCAGAGGACGCGGGCTTTGACTTGGCTGAGTGCGTGAGTGAGTGAGGAGGGCACGGGACAGCTAGTAGGACAAACCCTGAACCCTCTCAAGAGGCTGGTTTCTAGAACTACCTTCCAAATGGCAGTGTTACCTTGTGAAAGGCAGGGAAAGACCCACCCCCTAGTTAGAGGGAGCTCACTTTGGACCTTGGCGTGAAGAGGGCCAATGCAGAGAGGAGAAAAGGGAAAGCGACCTGAACCCTGATTACAGGGCAGTCACCCTTTCTTTAATAAAATACTCCTCCTGTACACAATGGGGCAGGGGGGGAGTCCCCAATGTGAAAAGATCTGGAAATGAACAGGTAAGGGAGGGATCCTGCTGAGTGTCCCCTTTCCAATCAATCCTCCGTCCCTCAGCGACACCCTTCCCGACTTACCTTCCTACCCCACCAAGAAAATGACAACTTTGTGCCCCCTAACCTTTACCAGAAAAGACCTCTCTTACTTGTGACGCGGTCCTGTTAGTAGGGTTAGGTGCACCCACGTGCCGGCTCTGAAAACCACCGCATCTACCTACAACATCTCAACATCAACACATTTCAGAAAGGACCGCCACATCAATCTCTTCGAACGTAGCCCGAGGAATCTCCTCTCTTTATCACCAAAGAGACACAAGGCCTGGAATTCGGACACAACTAACGGAGCTGTCCGAATCCCTACAGTAGACACTCATCAGTCCGACAGTGTTCTTTCTTGTGCACAAGAAAACAAAGGGTGAAAGTTGTGGTTGGTTGAGCGGTGTAAATTGGGCAGGGCAAAAGGACTTGAGGAAGGATTAGACGGAAGTGAGGGTCTGCAAGGAGCCCCGCACCTCACCTGTTCATTTCCAGACTTTGTGACATTTGCTTGGTTGGGCCATTTCTTGGCTTTTTTGAGAAAAGGGGCGAATTTTCCACGGCCTCCGCCATCCCCTTACAGCCGCCCCTTCGCCACACCATGTTCCATCTGACCGGGATAGGTCCCAAGTAAGATTTCACTTCAAATCTCAAAAACGCCAAGAAGAAATCATTCTGTGGGAATTTAAAGTGACTAAGAGAAACAGAAGTTCAACCCTTCTCAAGGGGTGGGGGGTCGGGGGGAGTCGCTCAGCCGCAGGCACAGAAAGGCTCCCCTAGCTTAAGCGTGAGAGGTATAAGACCTTACACCCTGGTTACAGGGCGGTCATTTTGCCGGGCTTGTCAAAGTGACCTGTGGCTTAATTTGCATGGCAAAGGAGACCGAAACCCTCCTTACAGGATGGTCCTTAAGCCAGGGGCGTTCCAATGGGCCAGAGCGAAAAGCGCTGTAAAGGAGAGACCTCCCTTCCCTCAGAAGTGGGTGGTCTCGTTGCCCAGCGAGTGCCAACGGCCCAAGAGGAGTTAGAAAGGGGAGACCTGCACCCTTCTGACAGGGAGAGGTCAACGGCACGGGGCATTTTAAAGGCTAGGTCCTAAGGAGCTCAAATCCACAGAGACCTCAAGCCTTTTTAAAGGGGGGTCGCTCAGCCTCAGCTATGGAAGGGACCCATAAAGCATTTTGGTTGGCAAGGAATGGACCTTGATCCTTGTTTACAGGGAGGTCCTTTTACCGGGCACCTGAAGGGGGATTAAGCCTGTGCGGAGAAGTGTCGAACCCGAGCCCTCGGTGCAGGGGTGCGGTGTGTGCGGTGTGTGCAGCCTTTGTCCGTGGCTTTTTCTTCCCTTTTCCTGCAGTTTCTTTGGTGCTTGTGTCGTCTTGTCCATTTTGTCCTTTGAGTTGCTAGAAAGAGAGAGGTGAAGCGGGTTAGGTGTGGCTCAGTAGAGAGCACGAGTACAAGGTACATTCAGATTACATTGGCAAGGTACTTGCCCGTGCCGGAAATTACCCCAATACCTACTTTTCGGCACCGATCTCTTTCAGAGCGCAGGAGAGCTTGCGGCAGAACGCGGGTCCAGGTGGATGCAGAGGACGCGGGCTTTGACTTGGCTGAGTGCGTGAGTGAGGAGGGCACGGGACAGCTAGTAGGACAAACCCTGAACCCTCTCAAGAGGCTGGTTTCTAGAACTACCTTCCAAATGGCAGTGTTACCTTGTGAAAGGCAGGGAAAGACCCACCCCCTAGTTAGAGGGAGCTCACTTTGGACCTTGGCGTGAAGAGGGCCAATGCAGAGAGGAGAAAAGGGAAAGCGACCTGAACCCTGATTACAGGGCAGTCACCCTTTCTTTAGTAAAATACTCCTCCTGTACACAATGGGGCAGGGGGGGAGTCCCCAATGTGAAAAGATCTGGAAATGAACAGGTAAGGGAGGGATCCTGCTGAGTGTCCCCTTTCCAATCAATCCTCCATCCCTCAGCGACACCCTTCCCGATTTACCTCCTACCCCACCAAGAAAATGACAACTTTGTGCCCCCTACCTTTACCAGAAAAGACCTCTCTTACTTGTGACGCGGTCCTGTTAGTAGGGTTAGGTGCACCCACGTGCCGGCTCTGAATACCACCGCATCTACCTACAACATCTCAACATCAACACATTTCAGAAAGGACCGCCACATCAATCTCTTCGAACGTAGCCCGAGCAATCTCCTCTCTTTATCACCAAAGAGACACAAGGCCTGGAATTAGGACACAACTAACGGAGCTGTCCGAATCCCTACAGTTGACACTCATCAGTCCGACAGTGTTCTTTATTGTGCACAGGAAAACAAAGGGTGAAAGTTGTGGTTGGTTGAGCGGTGTAAATTGGGCAGGGCAAAAGGACTAGAGGAAGGATTAGACGGAAGTGAGGGTCTGAAAGGAGCCCCGCACCTCACCTGTTCATTTCCAGACTTTGTGACATTTGCTTGGTTTGGCCATTTCTTGTCTTTTTTGAGAAAAGGGGCGAATTTTCCACGGCCTCCGCCATCCCCTTACAGCCGCCCCTTCGCCACACCATATTCCATCTGACCGGGATAGGTCCCAAGTAAGCTTTCACTTCAAATCTCAAAAAAGCCAAGTAGAAATCATTCTGTGGGAATTTACTGTGACTAAGAGAAACAGAAGTTCAACCCTTCTCAAGGGGTGTGTGGTCAGGGGGATTCGCTCAGCCACAGGCACAGAAAGGCTCCCCTAGCTTAAGCGTGAGAGGTATAAGACCTTACACCCTGGTTACAGGGCGGTCATTTTGCCGGGCTTGTCAAAGTGACCTGTGGCTTAATTTGCATGGCAAAGGAGACCAAAACCCTCCTTACAGGGTGGTCCTTAAGCCAGGGGCGTTCCAATGGGCCAGAGCGAAAAGCGCTGTAAAGGAGAGACCTCCCTTCCCTCAGAAGTGGGTGGTCTCGTTGCCCAGCGAGTGCCAACGGCCCAAGAGGAATTAGAAAGGGGAGACCTGCACCCTTCTGACAGGGAGAGGTCAACGGCACGGGGCATTTTAAAGGCTAGGTCCTAAGGAGCTCAAACCCAGAGAGACCTCAACCCTTTTTAAAGGGGGGTCGCTCAGCCTCAGCTATGGAAGGGACCCATAAAGCATTTTGGTTGGCAAGGAATGGACCTTGATCCTTGTTTACAGGGAGATCCTTTTACCGGGCACCTGAAGGGGGATTAAGCCTGTGCGGAGAAGTGTCGAACCCGAGCCCACGGTACAGGGGTGCGGTGTGTGCGGTGTGTGCAGCCTTTGTCCGTGGCTTTTTCTTCCCTTTTCCTGCAGTTTCTTTGGTGCTTGTGTCGTCTTGTCCATTTTGTCCTTTGAGTTGCTAGAAAGAGAGAGGTGAAGCGGGTTAGGTGTGGCTCAGTAGAGAGCACGTGTACAGTGTACATTCAGATTACATTGGCAAGGTACACGGCCCTGCCGGAAATAACCCCAATACCTACTTTTCGGCACCGATCTCTTTCAGAGCGCAGGAGAGCTTGCGGCAGAACGCGGGTCCAGGTGGATGCAGAGGACGCGGGCTTTGACTTGGCTGAGTGCGTGAGTGAGTGAGGAGGGCACGGGACAGCTAGTAGGACAAACCCTGAACCCTCTCAAGAGGCTGGTTTCTAGAACTACCTTCCAAATGGCAGTGTTACCTTGTGAAAGGCAGGGAAAGACCCACCCCCTAGTTAGAGGGAGCTCACTTTGGACCTTGGCGTGAAGAGGGCCAATGCAGAGAGGAGAAAAGGGAAAGCGACCTGAACCCTGATTACAGGGCAGTCACCCTTTCTTTAGTAAAATACTCCTCCTGTACACAATGGGGCAGGGGGGGAGTCCCCAATGTGAAAAGATCTGGAAATGAACAGGTAAGGGAGGGATCCTGCTGAGTGTCCCCTTTCCAATCAATCCTCCATCCCTCAGCGACACCCTTCCCGACTTACCTCCTACCCCACCAAGAAAATGACAACTTTGTGCCCCCTACCTTTACCAGAAAAGACCTCTCTTACTTGTAACGCGGTCCTGTTAGTAGGGTTAGGTGCACCCACGTGCCGGCTCTGAATACCACCGCATCTACCTACAACATCTCAACATCCACACATTTCAGAAAGGACCGCCACATGAATCTCTTCGAACGTAGCCCGAGGAATCTCCTCTCTTTATCACCAAAGAGACACAAGGCCTGGAATTCGGACACAACTAACGGAGCTGTCCGAATCCCTACAGTTGACACTCATCAGTCCGACAGTGTTCTTTATTGTGCACAGGAAAACAAAGGGTGAAAGTTGTGGTTGGTTGAGCGGTGTAAATTGGGCAGGGCAAAAGGACTAGAGGAAGGATTAGACGGAAGTGAGGGTCTGAAAGGAGCCCCCCACCTCAGCTGTTCATTTCCAGACTTTGTGACATTTGCTTGGTTGGGCCATTTCTTGTCTTTTTTGAGAAAAGGGGCGAATTTTCCACGGCCTCCGCCATCCCCTTACAGCCGCCCCTTCGCCACACCATATTCCATCTGACCGGGATAGGTCCCAAGTAAGCTTTCACTTCAAATCTCAAAAAAGCCAAGTAGAAATCATTCTGTGGGAATTTACTGTGACTAAGAGAAACAGAAGTTCAACCCTTCTCAAGGGGTGTGTGGTCAGGGGGATTCGCTCAGCCACAGGCACAGAAAGGCTCCCCTAGCTTAAGCGTGAGAGGTATAAGACCTTACACCCTGGTTACAGGGCGGTCATTTTGCCGGGCTTGTCAAAGTGACCTGTGGCTTAATTTGCATGGCAAAGGAGACCGAAACCCTCCTTACAGGGTGGTCCTTAAGCCAGGGGCGTTCCAATGGGCCAGAGCGAAAAGCGCTGTAAAGGAGAGACCTCCCTTCCCTCAGAAGTGGGTGGTCTCGTTGCCCAGCGAGTGCCAACGGCCCAAGAGGAATTAGAAAGGGGAGACCTGCACCCTTCTGACAGGGAGAGGTCAACGGCACGGGGCATTTTAAAGGCTAGGTCCTAAGGAGCTCAAACCCAGAGAGACCTCAACCCTTTTTAAAGGGGGGTCGCTCAGCCTCAGCTATGGAAGGGACCCATAAAGCATTTTGGTTGGCAAGGAATGGACCTTGATCCTTATTTACAGGGAGGTCCTTTTACCGGGCACCTGAAGGGGGATTAAGCCTGTGCGGAGAAGTGTCGAACCCGAGCCCACGGTACAGGGGTGCGGTGTGTGCGGTGTGTGCAGCCTTTGGCCGTGGCTTTTTCTTCCCTTTTCCTGCAGTTTCTTTGGTGCTTGTGTCGTCTTGTCCATTTTGTCCTTTGAGTTGCTAGAAAGAGAGAGGTGAAGCGGGTTAGGTGTGGCTCAGTAGAGAGCACGTGTACAGTGTACATTCAGATTACATTGGCAAGGTACACGGCCCTGCCGGAAATGACCCCAATACCTACTTTTCGGCACCGATCTCTTTCAGAGCGCAGGAGAGCTTGCGGCAGAACGCGGGTCCAGGTAGATGCAGAGGACGCGGGCTTTGACTTGGCTGAGTGCGTGAGTGAGTGAGGAGGGCACGGGACAGCTAGTAGGACAAACCCTGAACCCTCTCAAGAGGCTGGTTTCTAGAACTACCTTCTAAATGGCAGTGTTACCTTGTGAAAGGCAGGGAAAGACCCACCCCCTAGTTAGAGGGAGCTCACTTTGGACCTTGGCGTGAAGAGGGCCAATGCAGAGAGGAGAAAAGGGAAAGCGACCTGAACCCTGATTACAGGGCAGTCACCCTTTCTTTAGTAAAATACTCCTCCTGTACACAATGGAGCAGGGGGGGAGTCCCCAATGTGAAAAGATCTGGAAATGAACAGGTAAGGGAGGGATCCTGCTGAGTGTCCCCTTTCCAATCAATCCTCCGTCCCTCAGCGACACCCTTCCCGACTTACCTTCCTACCCCACCAAGAAAATGACAACTTTGTGCCCCCTAACCTTTACCAGAAAAGACCCCTCTTACTTGTGACGCGGTCCTGTTAGTAGGGTTAGGTGCACCCACGTGCCGGCTCTGAAAACCACCGCATCTACCTACAACATCTCAACATCAACACATTTCAGAAAGGACCGCCACATGAATCTCTTCGAACGTAGCCCGAGGAATCTCCTCTCTTTATCACCAAAGAGACACAAGGCCTGGAATTCGGACACAACTAACGGAGCTGTCCGAATCCCTACAGTAGACACTCATCAGTCCGACAGTGTTCTTTCTTGTGCACAAGAAAACAAAGGGTGAAAGTTGTGGTTGGTTGAGCGGTGTAAATTGGGCAGGGCAAAAGGACTTGAGGAAGGATTAGACGGAAGTGAGGGTCTGCAAGGAGCCCCGCACCTCACCTGTTCATTTCCAGACTTTGTGACATTTGCTTGGTTGGGCCATTTCTTGGCTTTTTTGAGAAAAGGGGCGAATTTTCCACGGCCTCCGCCATCCCCTTACAGCCGCCCCTTCGCCACACCATGTTCCATCTGACCGGGATAGGTCCCAAGTAAGATTTCACTTCAAATCTCAAAAAAGCCAAGTAGAAATCATTCTGTGGGAATTTACTGTGACTAAGAGAAACAGAAGTTCAACCCTTCTCAAGGGGTGTGTGGTCAGGGGGAGTCGCTCAGCCACAGGCACAGAAAGGCTCCCCTACCTTAAGCGTGAGAGGTATAAGACCTTACACCCTGGTTACAGGGCGGTCATTTTGCCGGGCGTGTCAAAGTGACCTGTGGCTTAATTTGCATGGCAAAGGAGACCGAAACCCTCCTTACAGGGTGGTCCTTAAGCCAGGGGCGTTCCAATGGGCCAGAGCGAAAAGCGCTGTAAAGGAGAGACCTCCCTTCCCTCAGAAGTGGGTGGTCTCGTTGCCCAGCGAGTGCCAACGGCCCAAGAGGAATTAGAAAGGGGAGACCTGCACCCTTCTGACAGGGAGAGGTCAACGGCACGGGGCATTTTAAAGGCTAGGTCCTAAGGAGCTCAAACCCAGAGAGACCTCAACCCTTTTTAAAGGGGGGTCGCTCAGCCTCAGCTATGGAAGGGACCCATAAAGCATTTTGGTTGGCAAGGAATGGACCTTGATCCTTATTTACAGGGAGGTCCTTTTACCGGGCACCTGAAGGGGGATTAAGCCTGTGCGGAGAAGTGTCGAACCCGAGCCCACGGTACAGGGGTGCGGTGTGTGCGGTGTGTGCAGCCTTTGGCCGTGGCTTTTTCTTCCCTTTTCCTGCAGTTTCTTTGGTGCTTGTGTCGTCTTGTCCATTTTGTCCTTTGAGTTGCTAGAAAGAGAGAGGTGAAGCGGGTTAGGTGTGGCTCAGTAGAGAGCACGTGTACAGTGTACATTCAGATTACATTGGCAAGGTACACGGCCCTGCCGGAAATGACCCCAATACCTACTTTTCGGCACCGATCTCTTTCAGAGCGCAGGAGAGCTTGCGGCAGAACGCGGGTCCAGGTAGATGCAGAGGACGCGGGCTTTGACTTGGCTGAGTGCGTGAGTGAGGAGGGCACGGGACAGCTAGTAGGACAAACCCTGAACCCTCTCAAGAGGCTGGTTTCTAGAACTACCTTCCAAATGGCAGTGTTACCTTGTGAAAGGCAGGGAAAGACCCACCCCCTAGTTAGAGGGAGCTCACTTTGGACCTTGGCGTGAAGAGGGCCAATGCAGAGAGGAGAAAAGGGAAAGCGACCTGAACCCTGATTACAGGGCAGTCACCCTTTCTTTAGTAAAATACTCCTCCTGTACACAATGGGGCGGGGGGTGGGGGGGGAGTCCCCAATGTGAAAAGATCTGGAAATGAACAGGTAAGGGAGGGATCCTGCTGAGTGTCCCCTTTCCAATCAATCCTCCGTCCCTCAGCGACACCCTTCCCGACTTACCTTCCTACCCCACCAAGAAAATGACAACTTTGTGCCCCCTAACCTTTACCAGAAAAGACCCCTCTTACTTGTGACGCGGTCCTGTTAGTAGGGTTAGGTGCACCCACGTGCCGGCTCTGAAAACCACCGCATCTACCTACAACATCTCAACATCAACACATTTCAGAAAGGACCGCCACATCAATCTCTTCGAACGTAGCCCGAGGAATCTCCTCTCTTTATCACCAAAGAGACACAAGGCCTGGAATTCGGACACAACTAACGGAGCTGTCCGAATCCCTACAGTAGACACTCATCAGTCCGACAGTGTTCTTTCTTGTGCACAAGAAAACAAAGGGTGAAAGTTGTGGTTGGTTGAGCGGTGTAAATTGGGCAGGGCAAAAGGACTTGAGGAAGGATTACACGGAAGTGAGGGTCTGCAAGGAGCCCCGCACCTCACCTGTTCATTTCCAGACTTTGTGACATTTGCTTGGTTGGGCCATTTCTTGGCTTTTTTGAGAAAAGGGGCGAATTTTCCACGGCCTCCGCCATCCCCTTACAGCCGCCCCTTCGCCACACCATGTTCCATCTGACCGGGATAGGTCCCAAGTAAGCTTTCACTTCAAATCTCAAAAAAGCCAAGTAGAAATCATTCTGTGGGAATTTACTGTGACTAAGAGAAACAGAAGTTCAACCCTTCTCAAGGGGTGTGTGGTCAGGGGGAGTCGCTCAGCCGCAGGCACAGAAAGGCTCCCCTAGCTTAAGCGTGAGAGGTATAAGACCTTACACCCTGGTTACAGGGCGGTCATTTTGCCGGGCTTGTCAAAGTGACCTGTGGCTTAATTTGCATGGCAAAGGAGACCGAAACCCTCCTTACAGGGTGGTCCTTAAGCCAGGGGCGTTCCAATGGGCCAGAGCGAAAAGCGCTGTAAAGGAGAGACCTCCGTTCCCTCAGAAGTGGGTGGTCTCGTTGCCCAGCGAGTGCCAACGGACCAAGAGGAATTAGAAAGGGGAGACCTGCACCCTTCTGACAGGGAGAGGTCAACGGCACGGGGCATTTTAAAGAATAGGTCCTAAGGAGCTCAAACCCAGAGAGACCTCAACCCTTTTTAAAGGGGGGTCGCTCAGCCTCAGCTATGGAAGGGACCCATAAAGCATTTTGGTTGGCAAGGAATGGACCTTGATCCTTATTTACAGGGAGGTCCTTTTACCGGGCACCTGAAGGGGGATTAAGCCTGTGCGGAGAAGTGTCGAACCCGAGCCCACGGTACAGGGGTGCGGTGTGTGCGGTGTGTGCAGCCTTTGGCCGTGGCTTTTTCTTCCCTTTTCCTGCAGTTTCTTTGGTGCTTGTGTCGTCTTGTCCATTTTGTCCTTTGAGTTGCTAGAAAGAGAGAGGTGAAGCGGGTTAGGTGTGGCTCAGTAGAGAGCACGTGTACAGTGTACATTCAGATTACATTGGCAAGGTACACGGCCCTGCCGGAAATGACCCCAATACCTACTTTTCGGCACCGATCTCTTTCAGAGCGCAGGAGAGCTTGCGGCAGAACGCGGGTCCAGGTGGATGCAGAGGACGCGGGCTTTGACTTGGCTGAGTGCGTGAGTGAGGAGGGCACGGGACAGCTAGTAGGACAAACCCTGAACCCTCTCAAGAGGCTGGTTTCTAGAACTACCTTCCAAATGGCAGTGTTACCTTGTGAAAGGCAGGGAAAGACCCACCCCCTAGTTAGAGGGAGCTCACTTTGGACCTTGGCGTGAAGAGGGCCAATGCAGAGAGGAGAAAAGGGAAAGCGACCTGAACCCTGATTACAGGGCAGTCACCCTTTCTTTAGTAAAATACTCCTCCTGTACACAATGGGGCAGGGGGGGAGTCCCCAATGTGAAAAGATCTGGAAATGAACAGGTAAGGGAGGGATCCTGCTGAGTGTCCCCTTTCCAATCAATCCTCCGTCCCTCAGCGACACCCTTCCCGACTTACCTTCCTACCCCACCAAGAAAATGACAACTTTGTGCCCCCTAACCTTTACCAGAAAAGACCCCTCTTACTTGTGACGCGGTCCTGTTAGTAGGGTTAGGTGCACCCACGTGCCGGCTCTGAAAACCACCGCATCTACCTACAACATCTCAACATCAACACATTTCAGAAAGGACCGCCACATCAATCTCTTCGAACGTAGCCCGAGGAATCTCCTCTCTTTATCACCAAAGAGACACAAGGCCTGGAATTCGGACACAACTAACGGAGCTGTCCGAATCCCTACAGTAGACACTCATCAGTCCGACAGTGTTCTTTCTTGTGCACAAGAAAACAAAGGGTGAAAGTTGTGGTTGGTTGAGCGGTGTAAATTGGGCAGGGCAAAAGGACTTGAGGAAGGATTACACGGAAGTGAGGGTCTGCAAGGAGCCCCGCACCTCACCTGTTCATTTCCAGACTTTGTGACATTTGCTTGGTTGGGCCATTTCTTGGCTTTTTTGAGAAAAGGGGCGAATTTTCCACGGCCTCCGCCATCCCCTTACAGCCGCCCCTTCGCCACACCATGTTCCATCTGACCGGGATAGGTCCCAAGTAAGATTTCACTTCAAATCTCAAAAACGCCAAGAAGAAATCATTCTGTGGGAATTTAAAGTGACTAAGAGAAACAGAAGTTCAACCCTTCTCAAGGGGTGGGGGGTCGGGGGGAGTCGCTCAGCCGCAGGCACAGAAAGGCTCCCCTAGCTTAAGCGTGAGAGGTATAAGACCTTACACCCTGGTTACAGGGCGGTCATTTTGCCGGGCGTGTCAAAGTGACCTGTGGCTTAATTTGCATGGCAAAGGAGACCGAAACCCTCCTTACAGGATGGTCCTTAAGCCAGGGGCGTTCCAATGGGCCAGAGCGAAAAGCGCTGTAAAGGAGAGACCTCCCTTCCCTCAGAAGTGGGTGGTCTCGTTGCCCAGCGAGTGCCAACGGCCCAAGAGGAGTTAGAAAGGGGAGACCTGCACCCTTCTGACAGGGAGAGGTCAACGGCACGGGGCATTTTAAAGGCTAGGTCCTAAGGAGCTCAAATCCACAGAGACCTCAAGCCTTTTTAAAGGGGGGTCGCTCAGCCTCAGCTATGGAAGGGACCCATAAAGCATTTTGGTTGGCAAGGAATGGACCTTGATCCTTGTTTACAGGGAGGTCCTTTTACCGGGCACCTGAAGGGGGATTAAGCCTGTGCGGAGAAGTGTCGAACCCGAGCCCTCGGTGCAGGGGTGCGGTGTGTGCGGTGTGTGCAGCCTTTGTCCGTGGCTTTTTCTTCCCTTTTCCTGCAGTTTCTTTGGTGCTTGTGTCGTCTTGTCCATTTTGTCCTTTGAGTTGCTAGAAAGAGAGAGGTGAAGCGGGTTAGGTGTGGCTCAGTAGAGAGCACGAGTACAAGGTACATTCAGATTACATTGGCAAGGTACTTGCCCGTGCCGGAAATGACCCCAATACCTACTTTTCGGCACCGATCTCTTTCAGAGCGCAGGAGAGCTTGCGGCAGAACGCGGGTCCAGGTGGATGCAGAGGACGCGGGCTTTGACTTGGCTGAGTGCGTGAGTGAGGAGGGCGCGGGACAGCTAGTAGGACAAACCCTGAACCCTCTCAAGAGGCTGGTTTCTAGAACTACCTTCCAAATGGCAGTGTTACCTTGTGAAAGGCAGGGAAAGACCCACCCCCTAGTTAGAGGGAGCTCACTTTGGACCTTGGCGTGAAGAGGGCCAATGCAGAGAGGAGAAAAGGGAAAGCGACCTGAACCCTGATTACAGGGCAGTCACCCTTTCTTTAGTAAAATACTCCTCCTGTACACAATGGGGCAGGGGGGGAGTCCCCAATGTGAAAAGATCTGGAAATGAACAGGTAAGGGAGGGATCCTGCTGAGTGTCCCCTTTCCAATCAATCCTCCATCCCTCAGCGACACCCTTCCCGATTTACCTCCTACCCCACCAAGAAAATGACAACTTTGTGCCCCCTACCTTTACCAGAAAAGACCTCTCTTACTTGTGACGCGGTCCTGTTAGTAGGGTTAGGTGCACCCACGTGCCGGCTCTGAAAACCACCGCATCTACCTACAACATCTCAACATCAACACATTTCAGAAAGGACCGCCACATCAATCTCTTCGAACGTAGCCCGAGGAATCTCCTCTCTTTATCACCAAAGAGACACAAGGCCTGGAATTAGGACACAACTAACGGAGCTGTCCGAATCCCTACAGTTGACACTCATCAGTCCGACAGTGTTCTTTATTGTGCACAGGAAAACAAAGGGTGAAAGTTGTGGTTGGTTGAGCGGTGTAAATTGGGCAGGGCAAAAGGACTAGAGGAAGGATTAGACGGAAGTGAGGGTCTGAAAGGAGCCCCCCACCTCAGCTGTTCATTTCCAGACTTTGTGACATTTGCTTGGTTTGGCCATTTCTTGTCTTTTTTGAGAAAAGGGGCGAATTTTCCACGGCCTCCGCCATCCCCTTACAGCCGCCCCTTCGCCACACCATATTCCATCTGACCGGGATAGGTCCCAAGTAAGCTTTCACTTCAAATCTCAAAAAAGCCAAGTAGAAATCATTCTGTGGGAATTTACTGTGACTAAGAGAAACAGAAGTTCAACCCTTCTCAAGGGGTCGGGGGTCGGGGGGAGTCGCTCAGCCGCAGGCACAGAAAGGCTCCCCTAGCTTAAGCGTGAGAGGTATAAGACCTTACACCCTGGTTACAGGGCGGTCATTTTGCCGGGCGTGTCAAAGTGACCTGTGGCTTAATTTGCATGGCAAAGGAGACCGAAACCCTCCTTACAGGATGGTCCTTAAGCCAGGGGCGTTCCAATGGGCCAGAGCGAAAAGCGCTGTAAAGGAGAGACCTCCCTTCCCTCAGAAGTGGGTGGTCTCGTTGCCCAGCGAGTGCCAACGGCCCAAGAGGAGTTAGAAAGGGGAGACCTGCACCCTTCTGACAGGGAGAGGTCAACGGCACGGGGCATTTTAAAGGCTAGGTCCTAAGGAGCTCAAATCCACAGAGACCTCAAGCCTTTTTAAAGGGGGGTCGCTCAGCCTCAGCTATGGAAGGGACCCATAAAGCATTTTGGTTGGCAAGGAATGGACCTTGATCCTTGTTTACAGGGAGGTCCTTATACCGGGCACCTGAAGGGGGATTAAGCCTGTGCGGAGAAGTGTCGAACCCGAGCCCTCGGTGCAGGGGTGCAGTGTGTGCGGTGTGTGCAGCCTTTGTCCGTGGCTTTTTCTTCCCTTTTCCTGCAGTTTCTTTGGTGCTTGTGTCGTCTTGTCCATTTTGTCCTTTGAGTTGCTAGAAAGAGAGAGGTGAAGCGGGTTAGGTGTGGCTCAGTAGAGAGCACGAGTACAAGGTACATTCAGATTACATTGGCAAGGTACTTGCCCGTGCCGGAAATAACCCCAATACCTACTTTTCGGCACCGATCTCTTTCAGAGCGCAGGAGAGCTTGCGGCAGAACGCGGGTCCAGGTGGATGCAGAGGACGCGGGCTTTGACTTGGCTGAGTGCGTGAGTGAGTGAGGAGGGCACGGGACAGCTAGTAGGACAAACCCTGAACCCTCTCAAGAGGCTGGTTTCTAGAACTACCTTCCAAATGGCAGTGTTACCTTGTGAAAGGCAGGGAAAGACCCACCCCCTAGTTAGAGGGAGCTCACTTTGGACCTTGGCGTGAAGAGGGCCAATGCAGAGAGGAGAAAAGGGAAAGCGACCTGAACCCTGATTACAGGGCAGTCACCCTTTCTTTAGTAAAATACTCCTCCTGTACACAATGGGGCGGGGGGTGGGGGGGGAGTCCCCAATGTGAAAAGATCTGGAAATGAACAGGTAAGGGAGGGATCCTGCTGAGTGTCCCCTTTCCAATCAATCCTCCGTCCCTCAGCGACACCCTTCCCGACTTACCTTCCTACCCCACCAAGAAAATGACAACTTTGTGCCCCCTAACCTTTACCAGAAAAGACCTCTCTTACTTGTGATGCGGTCCTGTTAGTAGGGTTAGGTGCACCCACGTGCCGGCTCTGAAAACCACCGCATCTACCTACAACATCTCAACATCAACACATTTCAGAAAGGACCGCCACATCAATCTCTTCGAACGTAGCCCGAGGAATCTCCTCTCTTTATCACCAAAGAGACACAAGGCCTGGAATTCGGACACAACTAACGGAGCTGTCCGAATCCCTACAGTAGACACTCATCAGTCCGACAGTGTTCTTTCTTGTGCACAAGAAAACAAAGGGTGAAAGTTGTGGTTGGTTGAGCGGTGTAAATTGGGCAGGGCAAAAGGACTTGAGGAAGGATTACACGGAAGTGAGGGTCTGCAAGGAGCCCCGCACCTCACCTGTTCATTTCCAGACTTTGTGACATTTGCTTGGTTGGGCCATTTCTTGGCTTTTTTGAGAAAAGGGGCGAATTTTCCACGGCCTCCGCCATCCCCTTACAGCCGCCCCTTCGCCACACCATGTTCCATCTGACCGGGATAGGTCCCAAGTAAGCTTTCACTTCAAATCTCAAAAAAGCCAAGTAGAAATCATTCTGTGGGAATTTACTGTGACTAAGAGAAACAGAAGTTCAACCCTTCTCAAGGGGTGTGTGGTCAGGGGGAGTCGCTCAGCCGCAGGCACAGAAAGGCTCCCCTAGCTTAAGCGTGAGAGGTATAAGACCTTACAGGGCGGTCATTTTGCCGGGCTTGTCAAAGTGACCTGTGGCTTAATTTGCATGGCAAAGGAGACCGAAACCCTCCTTACAGGGTGGTCCTTAAGCCAGGGGCGTTCCAATGGGCCAGAGCGAAAAGCGCTGTAAAGGAGAGACCTCCCTTCCCTCAGAAGTGGGTGGTCTCGTTGCCCAGCGAGTGCCAACGGCCCAAGAGGAATTAGAAAGGGGAGACCTGCACCCTTCTGACAGGGAGAGGTCAACGGCACGGGGCATTTTAAAGGCTAGGTCCTAAGGAGCTCAAACCCAGAGAGACCTCAACCCTTTTTAAAGGGGGGTCGCTCAGCCTCAGCTATGGAAGGGACCCATAAAGCATTTTGGTTGGCAAGGAATGGACCTTGATCCTTATTTACAGGGAGGTCCTTTTACCGGGCACCTGAAGGGGGATTAAGCCTGTGCGGAGAAGTGTCGAACCCGAGCCCACGGTACAGGGGTGCGGTGTGTGCGGTGTGTGCAGCCTTTGGCCGTGGCTTTTTCTTCCCTTTTCCTGCAGTTTCTTTGGTGCTTGTGTCGTCTTGTCCATTTTGTCCTTTGAGTTGCTAGAAAGAGAGAGGTGAAGCGGGTTAGGTGTGGCTCAGTAGAGAGCACGTGTACAGTGTACATTCAGATTACATTGGCAAGGTACACGGCCCTGCCGGAAATGACCCCAATACCTACTTTTCGGCACCGATCTCTTTCAGAGCGCAGGAGAGCTTGCGGCAGAACGCGGGTCCAGGTGGATGCAGAGGACGCGGGCTTTGACTTGGCTGAGTGCGTGAGTGAGGAGGGCGCGGGACAGCTAGTAGGACAAACCCTGAACCCTCTCAAGAGGCTGGTTTCTAGAACTACCTTCCAAATGGCAGTGTTACCTTGTGAAAGGCAGGGAAAGACCCACCCCCTAGTTAGAGGGAGCTCACTTTGGACCTTGGCGTGAAGAGGGCCAATGCAGAGAGGAGAAAAGGGAAAGCGACCTGAACCCTGATTACAGGGCAGTCACCCTTTCTTTAGTAAAATACTCCTCCTGTACACAATGGGGCGGGGGGGGGGGGGGGGAGTCCCCAATGTGAAAAGATCTGGAAATGAACAGGTAAGGGAGGGATCCTGCTGAGTGTCCCCTTTCCAATCAATCCTCCGTCCCTCAGCGACACCCTTCCCGACTTACCTTCCTACCCCACCAAGAAAATGACAACTTTGTGCCCCCTAACCTTTACCAGAAAAGACCTCTCTTACTTGTGACGCGGTCCTGTTAGTAGGGTTAGGTGCACCCACGTGCCGGCTCTGAAAACCACCGCATCTACCTACAACATCTCAACATCAACACATTTCAGAAAGGACCGCCACATCAATCTCTTCGAACGTAGCCCGAGGAATCTCCTCTCTTTATCACCAAAGAGACACAAGGCCTGGAATTCGGACACAACTAACGGAGCTGTCCGAATCCCTACAGTAGACACTCATCAGTCCGACAGTGTTCTTTCTTGTGCACAAGAAAACAAAGGGTGAAAGTTGTGGTTGGTTGAGCGGTGTAAATTGGGCAGGGCAAAAGGACTTGAGGAAGGATTACACGGAAGTGAGGGTCTGCAAGGAGCCCCGCACCTCACCTGTTCATTTCCAGACTTTGTGACATTTGCTTGGTTGGGCCATTTCTTGGCTTTTTTGAGAAAAGGGGCGAATTTTCCACGGCCTCCGCCATCCCCTTACAGCCGCCCCTTCGCCACACCATGTTCCATCTGACCGGGATAGGTCCCAAGTAAGCTTTCACTTCAAATCTCAAAAAAGCCAAGTAGAAATCATTCTGTGGGAATTTACTGTGACTAAGAGAAACAGAAGTTCAACCCTTCTCAAGGGGTGTGTGGTCAGGGGGAGTCGCTCAGCCGCAGGCATAGAAAGGCTCCCCTAGCTTAAGCGTGAGAGGTATAAGACCTTACACCCTGGTTACAGGGCGGTCATTTTGCCGGGCTTGTCAAAGTGACCTGTGGCTTAATTTGCATGGCAAAGGAGACCGAAACCCTCCTTACAGGGTGGTCCTTAAGCCAGGGGCGTTCCAATGGGCCAGAGCGAAAAGCGCTGTAAAGGAGAGACCTCCCTTCCCTCAGAAGTGGGTGGTCTCGTTGCCCAGCGAGTGCCAACGGCCCAAGAGGAATTAGAAAGGGGAGACCTGCACCCTTCTGACAGGGAGAGGTCAACGGCACGGGGCATTTTAAAGGCTAGGTCCTAAGGAGCTCAAACCCAGAGAGACCTCAACCCTTTTTAAAGGGGGGTCGCTCAGCCTCAGCTATGGAAGGGACCCATAAAGCATTTTGGTTGGCAAGGAATGGACCTTGATCCTTATTTACAGGGAGGTCCTTTTACCGGGCACCTGAAGGGGGATTAAGCCTGTGCGGAGAAGTGTCGAACCCGAGCCCACGGTACAGGGGTGCGGTGTGTGCGGTGTGTGCAGCCTTTGGCCGTGGCTTTTTCTTCCCTTTTCCTGCAGTTTCTTTGGTGCTTGTGTCGTCTTGTCCATTTTGTCCTTTGAGTTGCTAGAAAGAGAGAGGTGAAGCGGGTTAGGTGTGGCTCAGTAGAGAGCACGTGTACAGTGTACATTCAGATTACATTGGCAAGGTACACGGCCCTGCCGGAAATGACCCCAATACCTACTTTTCGGCACCGATCTCTTTCAGAGCGCAGGAGAGCTTGCGGCAGAACGCGGGTCCAGGTGGATGCAGAGGACGCGGGCTTTGACTTGGCTGAGTGCGTGAGTGAGTGAGGAGGGCACGGGACAGCTAGTAGGACAAACCCTGAACCCTCTCAAGAGGCTGGTTTCTAGAACTACCTTCCAAATGGCAGTGTTACCTTGTGAAAGGCAGGGAAAGACCCACCCCCTAGTTAGAGGGAGCTCACTTTGGACCTTGGCGTGAAGAGGGCCAATGCAGAGAGGAGAAAAGGGAAAGCGACCTGAACCCTGATTACAGGGCAGTCACCCTTTCTTTAGTAAAATACTCCTCCTGTACACAATGGGGCGGGGGGGGGGGAGTCCCCAATGTGAAAAGATCTGGAAATGAACAGGTAAGGGAGGGATCCTGCTGAGTGTCCCCTTTCCAATCAATCCTCCGTCCCTCAGCGACACCCTTCCCGACTTACCTTCCTACCCCACCAAGAAAATGACAACTTTGTGCCCCCTAACCTTTACCAGAAAAGACCTCTCTTACTTGTGACGCGGTCCTGTTAGTAGGGTTAGGTGCACCCACGTGCCGGCTCTGAAAACCACCGCATCTACCTACAACATCTCAACATCAACACATTTCAGAAAGGACCGCCACATCAATCTCTTCGAACGTAGCCCGAGGAATCTCCTCTCTTTATCACCAAAGAGACACAAGGCCTGGAATTCGGACACAACTAACGGAGCTGTCCGAATCCCTACAGTAGACACTCATCAGTCCGACAGTGTTCTTTCTTGTGCACAAGAAAACAAAGGGTGAAAGTTGTGGTTGGTTGAGCGGTGTAAATTGGGCAGGGCAAAAGGACTTGAGGAAGGATTACACGGAAGTGAGGGTCTGCAAGGAGCCCCGCACCTCACCTGTTCATTTCCAGACTTTGTGACATTTGCTTGGTTGGGCCATTTCTTGGCTTTTTTTGAGAAAAGGGGCGAATTTTCCACGGCCTCCGCCATCCCCTTACAGCCGCCCCTTCGCCACACCATGTTCCATCTGACCGGGATAGGTCCCAAGTAAGCTTTCACTTCAAATCTCAAAAAAGCCAAGTAGAAATCATTCTGTGGGAATTTACTGTGACTAAGAGAAACAGAAGTTCAACCCTTCTCAAGGGGTGTGTGGTCAGGGGGAGTCGCTCAGCCGCAGGCACAGAAAGGCTCCCCTAGCTTAAGCGTGAGAGGTATAAGACCTTACACCCTGGTTACAGGGCGGTCATTTTGCCGGGCTTGTCAAAGTGACCTGTGGCTTAATTTGCATGGCAAAGGAGACCGAAACCCTCCTTACAGGGTGGTCCTTAAGCCAGGGGCGTTCCAATGGGCCAGAGCGAAAAGCGCTGTAAAGGAGAGACCTCCCTTCCCTCAGAAGTGGGTGGTCTCGTTGCCCAGCGAGTGCCAACGGACCAAGAGGAATTAGAAAGGGGAGACCTGCACCCTTCTGACAGGGAGAGGTCAACGGCACGGGGCATTTTAAAGAATAGGTCCTAAGGAGCTCAAACCCAGAGAGACCTCAACCCTTTTTAAAGGGGGGTCGCTCAGCCTCAGCTATGGAAGGGACCCATAAAGCATTTTGGTTGGCAAGGAATGGACCTTGATCCTTATTTACAGAGAGGTCCTTTTACCGGGCACCTGAAGGGGGATTAAGCCTGTGCGGAGAAGTGTCGAACCCGAGCCCACGGTACAGGGGTGCGGTGTGTGCGGTGTGTGCAGCCTTTGGCCGTGGCTTTTTCTTCCCTTTTCCTGCAGTTTCTTTGGTGCTTGTGTCGTCTTGTCCATTTTGTCCTTTGAGTTGCTAGAAAGAGAGAGGTGAAGCGGGTTAGGTGTGGCTCAGTAGAGAGCACGTGTACAGTGTACATTCAGATTACATTGGCAAGGTACACGGCCCTGCCGGAAATGACCCCAATACCTACTTTTCGGCACCGATCTCTTTCAGAGCGCAGGAGAGCTTGCGGCAGAACGCGGGTCCAGGTGGATGCAGAGGACGCGGGCTTTGACTTGGCTGAGTGCGTGAGTGAGGAGGGCACGGGACAGCTAGTAGGACAAACCCTGAACCCTCTCAAGAGGCTGGTTTCTAGAACTACCTTCCAAATGGCAGTGTTACCTTGTGAAAGGCAGGGAAAGACCCACCCCCTAGTTAGAGGGAGCTCACTTTGGACCTTGGCGTGAAGAGGGCCAATGCAGAGAGGAGAAAAGGGAAAGCGACCTGAACCCTGATTACAGGGCAGTCACCCTTTCTTTAGTAAAATACTCCTCCTGTACACAATGGGGCGGGGGGGGGGGGGGGGAGTCCCCAATGTGAAAAGATCTGGAAATGAACAGGTAAGGGAGGGATCCTGCTGAGTGTCCCCTTTCCAATCAATCCTCCGTCCCTCAGCGACACCCTTCCCGACTTACCTTCCTACCCCACCAAGAAAATGACAACTTTGTGCCCCCTAACCTTTACCAGAAAAGACCCCTCTTACTTGTGATGCGGTCCTGTTAGTAGGGTTAGGTGCACCCACGTGCCGGCTCTGAAAACCACCGCATCTACCTACAACATCTCAACATCAACACATTTCAGAAAGGACCGCCACATCAATCTCTTCGAACGTAGCCCGAGGAATCTCCTCTCTTTATCACCAAAGAGACACAAGGCCTGGAATTCGGACACAACTAACGGAGCTGTCCGAATCCCTACAGTAGACACTCATCAGTCCGACAGTGTTCTTTCTTGTGCACAAGAAAACAAAGGGTGAAAGTTGTGGTTGGTTGAGCGGTGTAAATTGGGCAGGGCAAAAGGACTTGAGGAAGGATTACACGGAAGTGAGGGTCTGCAAGGAGCCCCGCACCTCACCTGTTCATTTCCAGACTTTGTGACATTTGCTTGGTTGGGCCATTTCTTGGCTTTTTTGAGAAAAGGGGCGAATTTTCCACGGCCTCCGCCATCCCCTTACAGCCGCCCCTTCGCCACACCATGTTCCATCTGACCGGGATAGGTCCCAAGTAAGATTTCACTTCAAATCTCAAAAACGCCAAGAAGAAATCATTCTGTGGGAATTTACTGTGACTAAGAGAAACAGAAGTTCAACCCTTCTCAAGGGGTCGGGGGTCGGGGGGAGTCGCTCAGCCGCAGGCACAGAAAGGCTCCCCTAGCTTAAGCGTGAGAGGTATAAGACCTTACACCCTGGTTACAGGGCGGTCATTTTGCCGGGCTTGTCAAAGTGACCTGTGGCTTAATTTGCATGGCAAAGGAGACCGAAACCCTCCTTACAGGGTGGTCCTTAAGCCAGGGGCGTTCCAATGGGCCAGAGCGAAAAGCGCTGTAAAGGAGAGACCTCCCTTCCCTCAGAAGTGGGTGGTCTCGTTGCCCAGCGAGTGCCAACGGCCCAAGAGGAGTTAGAAAGGGGAGACCTGCACCCTTCTGACAGGGAGAGGTCAACGGCACGGGGCATTTTAAAGGCTAGGTCCTAAGGAGCTCAAATCCACAGAGACCTCAAGCCTTTTTAAAGGGGGGTCGCTCAGCCTCAGCTATGGAAGGGACCCATAAAGCATTTTGGTTGGCAAGGAATGGACCTTGATCCTTGTTTACAGGGAGGTCCTTATACCGGGCACCTGAAGGGGGATTAAGCCTGTGCGGAGAAGTGTCGAACCCGAGCCCTCGGTGCAGGGGTGCAGTGTGTGCGGTGTGTGCAGCCTTTGTCCGTGGCTTTTTCTTCCCTTTTCCTGCAGTTTCTTTGGTGCTTGTGTCGTCTTGTCCATTTTGTCCTTTGAGTTGCTAGAAAGAGAGAGGTGAAGCGGGTTAGGTGTGGCTCAGTAGAGAGCACGAGTACAAGGTACATTCAGATTACATTGGCAAGGTACTTGCCCGTGCCGGAAATAACCCCAATACCTACTTTTCGGCACCGATCTCTTTCAGAGCGCAGGAGAGCTTGCGGCAGAACGCGGGTCCAGGTGGATGCAGAGGACGCGGGCTTTGACTTGGCTGAGTGCGTGAGTGAGGAGGGCACGGGACAGCTAGTAGGACAAACCCTGAACCCTCTCAAGAGGCTGGTTTCTAGAACTACCTTCCAAATGGCAGTGTTACCTTGTGAAAGGCAGGGAAAGACCCACCCCCTAGTTAGAGGGAGCTCACTTTGGACCTTGGCGTGAAGAGGGCCAATGCAGAGAGGAGAAAAGGGAAAGCGACCTGAACCCTGATTACAGGGCAGTCACCCTTTCTTTAGTAAAATACTCCTCCTGTACACAATGGGGCGGGGGGGGGGGGGGGAGTCCCCAATGTGAAAAGATCTGGAAATGAACAGGTAAGGGAGGGATCCTGCTGAGTGTCCCCTTTCCAATCAATCCTCCGTCCCTCAGCGACACCCTTCCCGACTTACCTTCCTACCCCACCAAGAAAATGACAACTTTGTGCCCCCTAACCTTTACCAGAAAAGACCTCTCTTACTTGTGACGCGGTCCTGTTAGTAGGGTTAGGTGCACCCACGTGCCGGCTCTGAAAACCACCGCATCTACCTACAACATCTCAACATCAACACATTTCAGAAAGGACCGCCACATCAATCTCTTCGAACGTAGCCCGAGGAATCTCCTCTCTTTATCACCAAAGAGACACAAGGCCTGGAATTCGGACACAACTAACGGAGCTGTCCGAATCCCTACAGTAGACACTCATCAGTCCGACAGTGTTCTTTCTTGTGCACAAGAAAACAAAGGGTGAAAGTTGTGGTTGGTTGAGCGGTGTAAATTGGGCAGGGCAAAAGGACTTGAGGAAGGATTACACGGAAGTGAGGGTCTGCAAGGAGCCCCGCACCTCACCTGTTCATTTCCAGACTTTGTGACATTTGCTTGGTTGGGCCATTTCTTGGCTTTTTTGAGAAAAGGGGCGAATTTTCCACGGCCTCCGCCATCCCCTTACAGCCGCCCCTTCGCCACACCATGTTCCATCTGACCGGGATAGGTCCCAAGTAAGATTTCACTTCAAATCTCAAAAACGCCAAGAAGAAATGATTCTGTGGGAATTTACTGTGACTAAGAGAAACAGAAGTTCAACCCTTCTCAAGGGGTGGGGGGTCGGGGGGAGTCGCTCAGCCGCAGGCACAGAAAGGCTCCCCTAGCTTAAGCGTGAGAGGTATAAGACCTTACACCCTGGTTACAGGGCGGTCATTTTGCCGGGCTTGTCAAAGTGACCTGTGGCTTAATTTGCATGGCAAAGGAGACCGAAACCCTCCTTACAGGGTGGTCCTTAAGCCAGGGGCGTTCCAATGGGCCAGAGCGAAAAGCGCTGTAAAGGAGAGACCTCCCTTCCCTCAGAAGTGGGTGGTCTCGTTGCCCAGCGAGTGCCAACGGCCCAAGAGGAGTTAGAAAGGGGAGACCTGCACCCTTCTGACAGGGAGAGGTCAACGGCACGGGGCATTTTAAAGGCTAGGTCCTAAGGAGCTCAAATCCACAGAGACCTCAAGCCTTTTTAAAGGGGGGTCGCTCAGCCTCAGCTATGGAAGGGACCCATAAAGCATTTTGGTTGGCAAGGAATGGACCTTGATCCTTGTTTACAGGGAGGTCCTTTTACCGGGCACCTGAAGGGGGATTAAGCCTGTGCGGAGAAGTGTCGAACCCGAGCCCTCGGTGCAGGGGTGCAGTGTGTGCGGTGTGTGCAGCCTTTGTCCGTGGCTTTTTCTTCCCTTTTCCTGCAGTTTCTTTGGTGCTTGTGTCGTCTTGTCCATTTTGTCCTTTGAGTTGCTAGAAAGAGAGAGGTGAAGCGGGTTAGGTGTGGCTCAGTAGAGAGCACGAGTACAAGGTACATTCAGATTACATTGGCAAGGTACTTGCCCGTGCCGGAAATGACCCCAATACCTACTTTTCGGCACCGATCTCTTTCAGAGCGCAGGAGAGCTTGCGGCAGAACGCGGGTCCAGGTGGATGCAGAGGACGCGGGCTTTGACTTGGCTGAGTGCGTGAGTGAGGAGGGCGCGGGACAGCTAGTAGGACAAACCCTGAACCCTCTCAAGAGGCTGGTTTCTAGAACTACCTTCCAAATGGCAGTGTTACCTTGTGAAAGGCAGGGAAAGACCCACCCCCTAGTTAGAGGGAGCTCACTTTGGACCTTGGCGTGAAGAGGGCCAATGCAGAGAGGAGAAAAGGGAAAGCGACCTGAACCCTGATTACAGGGCAGTCACCCTTTCTTTAGTAAAATACTCCTCCTGTACACAATGGGGCAGGGGGGGAGTCCCCAATGTGAAAAGATCTGGAAATGAACAGGTAAGGGAGGGATCCTGCTGAGTGTCCCCTTTCCAATCAATCCTCCATCCCTCAGCGACACCCTTCCCGATTTACCTCCTACCCCACCAAGAAAATGACAACTTTGTGCCCCCTACCTTTACCAGAAAAGACCTCTCTTACTTGTGACGCGGTCCTGTTAGTAGGGTTAGGTGCACCCACGTGCCGGCTCTGAATACCACCGCATCTACCTACAACATCTCAACATCCACACATTTCAGAAAGGACCGCCACATGAATCTCTTCGAACGTAGCCCGAGGAATCTCCTCTCTTTATCACCAAAGAGACACAAGGCCTGGAATTCGGACACAACTAACGGAGCTGTCCGAATCCCTACAGTTGACACTCATCAGTCCGAGAGTTTTCTTTATTGTGCACAAGAAAACAAAGGGTTAAAGTTGTGGTTGGTAGAGCGGTGTAAATTGGGCAGGGCAAAAGGACTTGAGGAAGGATTACACGGAAGTGAGGGTCTGAAAGGAGCCCCCCACCTCAGCTGTTCATTTCCAGACTTTGTGACATTTGCTTGGTTGGGCCATTTCTTGTCTTTTTTGAGAAAAGGGGCGAATTTTCCACGGCCTCCGCCATCCCCTTACAGCCGCCCCTTCGCCACACCATGTTCCATCTGACCGGGATAGGTCCCAAGTAAGCTTTCACTTCAAATCTCAAAAAAGCCAAGTAGAAATCATTCTGTGGGAATTTACTGTGACTAAGAGAAACAGAAGTTCAACCCTTCTCAAGGGGTGTGTGGTCAGGGGGATTCGCTCAGCCACAGGCACAGAAAGGCTCCCCTAGCTTAAGCGTGAGAGGTATAAGACCTTACACCCTGGTTACAGGGCGGTCATTTTGCCGGGCTTGTCAAAGTGACCTGTGGCTTAATTTGCATGGCAAAGGAGACCGAAACCCTCCTTACAGGATGGTCCTTAAGCCAGGGGCGTTCCAATGGGCCAGAGCGAAAAGCGCTGTAAAGGAGAGACCTCCCTTCCCTCAGAAGTGGGTGGTCTCGTTGCCCAGCGAGTGCCAACGGCCCAAGAGGAATTAGAAAGGGGAGACCTGCACCCTTCTGACAGGGAGAGGTCAACGGCACGGGGCATTTTAAAGGCTAGGTCCTAAGGAGCTCAAATCCACAGAGACCTCAAGCCTTTTTAAAGGGGGGTCGCTCAGCCTCAGCTATGGAAGGGACCCATAAAGCATTTTGGTTGGCAAGGAATGGACCTTGATCCTTGTTTACAGGGAGGTCCTTTTACCGGGCACCTGAAGGGGGATTAAGCCTGTGCGGAGAAGTGTCGAACCCGAGCCCTCGGTGCAGGGGTGCAGTGTGTGCGGTGTGTGCAGCCTTTGTCCGTGGCTTTTTCTTCCCTTTTCCTGCAGTTTCTTTGGTGCTTGTGTCGTCTTGTCCATTTTGTCCTTTGAGTTGCTAGAAAGAGAGAGGTGAAGCGGGTTAGGTGTGGCTCAGTAGAGAGCACGAGTACAAGGTACATTCAGATTACATTGGCAAGGTACTTGCCCGTGCCGGAAATGACCCCAATACCTACTTTTCGGCACCGATCTCTTTCAGAGCGCAGGAGAGCTTGCGGCAGAACGCGGGTCCAGGTAGATGCAGAGGACGCGGGCTTTGACTTGGCTGAGTGCGTGAGTGAGTGAGGAGGGCACGGGACAGCTAGTAGGACAAACCCTGAACCCTCTCAAGAGGCTGGTTTCTAGAACTACCTTCCAAATGGCAGTGTTACCTTGTGAAAGGCAGGGAAAGACCCACCCCCTAGTTAGAGGGAGCTCACTTTGGACCTTGGCGTGAAGAGGGCCAATGCAGAGAGGAGAAAAGGGAAAGCGACCTGAACCCTGATTACAGGGCAGTCACCCTTTCTTTAGTAAAATACTCCTCCTGTACACAATGGAGCAGGGGGGGAGTCCCCAATGTGAAAAGATCTGGAAATGAACAGGTAAGGGAGGGATCCTGCTGAGTGTCCCCTTTCCAATCAATCCTCCGTCCCTCAGCGACACCCTTCCCGACTTACCTTCCTACCCCACCAAGAAAATGACAACTTTGTGCCCCCTAACCTTTACCAGAAAAGACCCCTCTTACTTGTGACGCGGTCCTGTTAGTAGGGTTAGGTGCACCCACGTGCCGGCTCTGAAAACCACCGCATCTACCTACAACATCTCAACATCAACACATTTCAGAAAGGACCGCCACATCAATCTCTTCGAACGTAGCCCGAGGAATCTCCTCTCTTTATCACCAAAGAGACACAAGGCCTGGAATTCGGACACAACTAACGGAGCTGTCCGAATCCCTACAGTAGACACTCATCAGTCCGACAGTGTTCTTTCTTGTGCACAAGAAAACAAAGGGTGAAAGTTGTGGTTGGTTGAGCGGTGTAAATTGGGTAGGGCAAAAGGACTTGAGGAAGGATTACACGGAAGTGAGGGTCTGCAAGGAGCCCCGCACCTCACCTGTTCATTTCCAGACTTTGTGACATTTGCTTGGTTGGGCCATTTCTTGGCTTTTTTGAGAAAAGGGGCGAATTTTCCACGGCCTCCGCCATCCCCTTACAGCCGCCCCTTCGCCACACCATGTTCCATCTGACCGGGATAGGTCCCAAGTAAGCTTTCACTTCAAATCTCAAAAAAGCCAAGTAGAAATCATTCTGTGGGAATTTACTGTGACTAAGAGAAACAGAAGTTCAACCCTTCTCAAGGGGTGTGTGGTCAGGGGGAGTCGCTCAGCCGCAGGCACAGAAAGGCTCCCCTAGCTTAAGCGTGAGAGGTATAAGACCTTACACCCTGGTTACAGGGCGGTCATTTTGCCGGGCGTGTCAAAGTGACCTGTGGCTTAATTTGCATGGCAAAGGAGACCGAAACCCTCCTTACAGGATGGTCCTTAAGCCAGGGGCGTTCCAATGGGCCAGAGCGAAAAGCGCTGTAAAGGAGAGACCTCCCTTCCCTCAGAAGTGGGTGGTCTCGTTGCCCAGCGAGTGCCAACGGCCCAAGAGGAGTTAGAAAGGGGAGACCTGCACCCTTCTGACAGGGAGAGGTCAACGGCACGGGGCATTTTAAAGGCTAGGTCCTAAGGAGCTCAAATCCACAGAGACCTCAACCCTTTTTAAAGGGGGGTCGCTCAGCCTCAGCTATGGAAGGGACCCATAAAGCATTTTGGTTGGCAAGGAATGGACCTTGATCCTTATTTACAGGGAGGTCCTTTTACCGGGCACCTGAAGGGGGATTAAGCCTGTGCGGAGAAGTGTCGAACCCGAGCCCACGGTACAGGGGTGCGGTGTGTGCGGTGTGTGCAGCCTTTGTCCGTGGCTTTTTCTTCCCTTTTCCTGCAGTTTCTTTGGTGCTTGTGTCGTCTTGTCCATTTTGTCCTTTGAGTTGCTAGAAAGAGAGAGGTGAAGCGGGTTAGGTGTGGCTCAGTAGAGAGCACGTGTACAGTGTACATTCAGATTACATTGGCAAGGTACACGGCCCTGCCGGAAATGACCCCAATACCTACTTTTCGGCACCGATCTCTTTCAGAACGCAGGAGAGCTTGCGGCAGAACGCGGGTCCAGGTGGATGCAGAGGACGCGGGCTTTGACTTGGCTGAGTGCGTGAGTGAGGAGGGCACGGGACAGCTAGTAGGACAAACCCTGAACCCTCTCAAGAGGCTGGTTTCTAGAACTACCTTCCAAATGGCAGTGTTACCTTGTGAAAGGCAGGGAAAGACCCACCCCCTAGTTAGAGGGAGCTCACTTTGGACCTTGGCGTGAAGAGGGCCAATGCAGAGAGGAGAAAAGGGAAAGCGACCTGAACCCTGATTACAGGGCAGTCACCCTTTCTTTAGTAAAATACTCCTCCTGTACACAATGGGGCGGGGGGGGGGGGAGTCCCCAATGTGAAAAGATCTGGAAATGAACAGGTAAGGGAGGGATCCTGCTGAGTGTCCCCTTTCCAATCAATCCTCCGTCCCTCAGCGACACCCTTCCCGACTTACCTTCCTACCCCACCAAGAAAATGACAACTTTGTGCCCCCTAACCTTTACCAGAAAAGACCTCTCTTACTTGTGACGCGGTCCTGTTAGTAGGGTTAGGTGCACCCACGTGCCGGCTCTGAAAACCACCGCATCTACCTACAACATCTCAACATCAACACATTTCAGAAAGGACCGCCACATCAATCTCTTCGAACGTAGCCCGAGGAATCTCCTCTCTTTATCACCAAAGAGACACAAGGCCTGGAATTCGGACACAACTAACGGAGCTGTCCGAATCCCTACAGTAGACACTCATCAGTCCGACAGTGTTCTTTCTTGTGCACAAGAAAACAAAGGGTGAAAGTTGTGGTTGGTTGAGCGGTGTAAATTGGGCAGGGCAAAAGGACTTGAGGAAGGATTACACGGAAGTGAGGGTCTGCAAGGAGTCCCGCACCTCACCTGTTCATTTCCAGACTTTGTGACATTTGCTTGGTTGGGCCATTTCTTGGCTTTTTTGAGAAAAGGGGCGAATTTTCCACGGCCTCCGCCATCCCCTTACAGCCGCCCCTTCGCCACACCATGTTCCATCTGACCGGGATAGGTCCCAAGTAAGCTTTCACTTCAAATCTCAAAAAAGCCAAGTAGAAATCATTCTGTGGGAATTTACTGTGACTAAGAGAAACAGAAGTTCAACCCTTCTCAAGGGGTGTGTGGTCAGGGGGAGTCGCTCAGCCGCAGGCACAGAAAGGCTCCCCTAGCTTAAGCGTGAGAGGTATAAGACCTTACACCCTGGTTACAGGGCGGTCATTTTGCCGGGCTTGTCAAAGTGACCTGTGGCTTAATTTGCATGGCAAAGGAGACCGAAACCCTCCTTACAGGGTGGTCCTTAAGCCAGGGGCGTTCCAATGGGCCAGAGCGAAAAGCGCTGTAAAGGAGAGACCTCCCTTCCCTCAGAAGTGGGTGGTCTCGTTGCCCAGCGAGTGCCAACGGCCCAAGAGGAATTAGAAAGGGGAGACCTGCACCCTTCTGACAGAGAGAGGTCAACGGCACGGGGCATTTTAAAGGCTAGGTCCTAAGGAGCTCAAACCCAGAGAGACCTCAACCCTTTTTAAAGGGGGGTCGCTCAGCCTCAGCTATGGAAGGGACCCATAAAGCATTTTGGTTGGCAAGGAATGGACCTTGATCCTTATTTACAGGGAGGTCCTTTTACCGGGCACCTGAAGGGGGATTAAGCCTGTGCGGAGAAGTGTCGAACCCGAGCCCACGGTACAGGGGTGCGGTGTGTGCGGTGTGTGCAGCCTTTGGCCGTGGCTTTTTCTTCCCTTTTCCTGCAGTTTCTTTGGTGCTTGTGTCGTCTTGTCCATTTTGTCCTTTGAGTTGCTAGAAAGAGAGAGGTGAAGCGGGTTAGGTGTGGCTCAGTAGAGAGCACGTGTACAGTGTACATTCAGATTACATTGGCAAGGTACACGGCCCTGCCGGAAATGACCCCAATACCTACTTTTCGGCACCGATCTCTTTCAGAGCGCTGGAGAGCTTGCGGCAGAACGCGGGTCCAGGTGGATGCAGAGGACGCGGGCTTTGACTTGGCTGAGTGCGTGAGTGAGGAGGGCACGGGACAGCTAGTAGGACAAACCCTGAACCCTCTCAAGAGGCTGGTTTCTAGAACTACCTTCCAAATGGCAGTGTTACCTTGTGAAAGGCAGGGAAAGACCCACCCCCTAGTTAGAGGGAGCTCACTTTGGACCTTGGCGTGAAGAGGGCCAATGCAGAGAGGAGAAAAGGGAAAGCGACCTGAACCCTGATTACAGGGCAGTCACCCTTTCTTTAGTAAAATACTCCTCCTGTACACAATGGGGCGGGGGGGGGGAGTCCCCAATGTGAAAAGATCTGGAAATGAACAGGTAAGGGAGGGATCCTGCTGAGTGTCCCCTTTCCAATCAATCCTCCGTCCCTCAGCGACACCCTTCCCGACTTACCTTCCTACCCCACCAAGAAAATGACAACTTTGTGCCCCCTAACCTTTACCAGAAAAGACCCCTCTTACTTGTGACGCGGTCCTGTTAGTAGGGTTAGGTGCACCCACGTGCCGGCTCTGAAAACCACCGCATCTACCTACAACATCTCAACATCAACACATTTCAGAAAGGACCGCCACATCAATCTCTTCGAACGTAGCCCGAGGAATCTCCTCTCTTTATCACCAAAGAGACACAAGGCCTGGAATTCGGACACAACTAACGGAGCTGTCCGAATCCCTACAGTAGACACTCATCAGTCCGACAGTGTTCTTTCTTGTGCACAAGAAAACAAAGGGTGAAAGTTGTGGTTGGTTGAGCGGTGTAAATTGGGCAGGGCAAAAGGACTTGAGGAAGGATTACACGGAAGTGAGGGTCTGCAAGGAGCCCCGCACCTCACCTGTTCATTTCCAGACTTTGTGACATTTGCTTGGTTGGGCCATTTCTTGGCTTTTTTGAGAAAAGGGGCGAATTTTCCACGGCCTCCGCCATCCCCTTACAGCCGCCCCTTCGCCACACCATGTTCCATCTGACCGGGATAGGTCCCAAGTAAGCTTTCACTTCAAATCTCAAAAAAGCCAAGTAGAAATCATTCTGTGGGAATTTACTGTGACTAAGAGAAACAGAAGTTCAACCCTTCTCAAGGGGTGTGTGGTCAGGGGGAGTCGCTCAGCCGCAGGCACAGAAAGGCTCCCCTAGCTTAAGCGTGAGAGGTATAAGACCTTACACCCTGGTTACAGGGCGGTCATTTTGCCGGGCTTGTCAAAGTGACCTGTGGCTTAATTTGCATGGCAAAGGAGACCGAAACCCTCCTTACAGGGTGGTCCTTAAGCCAGGGGCGTTCCAATGGGCCAGAGCGAAAAGCGCTGTAAAGGAGAGACCTCCCTTCCCTCAGAAGTGGGTGGTCTCGTTGCCCAGCGAGTGCCAACGGCCCAAGAGGAATTAGAAAGGGGAGACCTGCACCCTTCTGACAGGGAGAGGTCAACGGCACGGGGCATTTTAAAGGCTAGGTCCTAAGGAGCTCAAACCCAGAGAGACCTCAACCCTTTTTAAAGGGGGGTCGCTCAGCCTCAGCTATGGAAGGGACCCATAAAGCATTTTGGTTGGCAAGGAATGGACCTTGATCCTTATTTACAGGGAGGTCCTTTTACCGGGCACCTGAAGGGGGATTAAGCCTGTGCGGAGAAGTGTCGAACCCGAGCCCACGGTACAGGGGTGCGGTGTGTGCGGTGTGTGCAGCCTTTGGCCGTGGCTTTTTCTTCCCTTTTCCTGCAGTTTCTTTGGTGCTTGTGTCGTCTTGTCCATTTTGTCCTTTGAGTTGCTAGAAAGAGAGAGGTGAAGCGGGTTAGGTGTGGCTCAGTAGAGAGCACGTGTACAGTGTACATTCAGATTACATTGGCAAGGTACACGGCCCTGCCGGAAATGACCCCAATACCTACTTTTCGGCACCGATCTCTTTCAGAGCGCAGGAGAGCTTGCGGCAGAACGCGGGTCCAGGTAGATGCAGAGGACGCGGGCTTTGACTTGGCTGAGTGCGTGAGTGAGTGAGGAGGGCACGGGACAGCTAGTAGGACAAACCCTGAACCCTCTCAAGAGGCTGGTTTCTAGAACTACCTTCCAAATGGCAGTGTTACCTTGTGAAAGGCAGGGAAAGACCCACCCCCTAGTTAGAGGGAGCTCACTTTGGACCTTGGCGTGAAGAGGGCCAATGCAGAGAGGAGAAAAGGGAAAGCGACCTGAACCCTGATTACAGGGCAGTCACCCTTTCTTTAGTAAAATACTCCTCCTGTACACAATGGGGCGGGGGGGGGGGGGAGTCCCCAATGTGAAAAGATCTGGAAATGAACAGGTAAGGGAGGGATCCTGCTGAGTGTCCCCTTTCCAATCAATCCTCCGTCCCTCAGCGACACCCTTCCCGACTTACCTTCCTACCCCACCAAGAAAATGACAACTTTGTGCCCCCTAACCTTTACCAGAAAAGACCTCTCTTACTTGTGACGCGGTCCTGTTAGTAGGGTTAGGTGCACCCACGTGCCGGCTCTGAAAACCACCGCATCTACCTACAACATCTCAACATCAACACATTTCAGAAAGGACCGCCACATCAATCTCTTCGAACGTAGCCCGAGGAATCTCCTCTCTTTATCACCAAAGAGACACAAGGCCTGGAATTCGGACACAACTAACGGAGCTGTCCGAATCCCTACAGTAGACACTCATCAGTCCGACAGTGTTCTTTCTTGTGCACAAGAAAACAAAGGGTGAAAGTTGTGGTTGGTTGAGCGGTGTAAATTGGGCAGGGCAAAAGGACTTGAGGAAGGATTACACGGAAGTGAGGGTCTGCAAGGAGCCCCGCACCTCACCTGTTCATTTCCAGACTTTGTGACATTTGCTTGGTTGGGCCATTTCTTGGCTTTTTTGAGAAAAGGGGCGAATTTTCCACGGCCTCCGCCATCCCCTTACAGCCGCCCCTTCGCCACACCATGTTCCATCTG
The DNA here is from genome assembly GCF_028017835.1 of Emys orbicularis. NCBI lineage: Eukaryota > Metazoa > Chordata > Testudines > Emydidae > Emys > Emys orbicularis. Next base: position 207,677 of record NC_088705.1, on the reverse strand, counting down.
ACCGGGATAGGTCCCAAGTAAGCTTTCACTTCAAATCTCAAAAAAGCCAAGTAGAAATCATTCTGTGGGAATTTACTGTGACTAAGAGAAACAGAAGTTCAACCCTTCTCAAGGGGTGTGTGGTCAGGGGGAGTCGCTCAGCCGCAGGCACAGAAAGGCTCCCCTAGCTTAAGCGTGAGAGGTATAAGACCTTACACCCTGGTTACAGGGCGGTCATTTTGCCGGGCTTGTCAAAGTGACCTGTGGCTTAATTTGCATGGCAAAGGAGACCGAAACCCTCCTTACAGGGTGGTCCTTAAGCCAGGGGCGTTCCAATGGGCCAGAGCGAAAAGCGCTGTAAAGGAGAGACCTCCCTTCCCTCAGAAGTGGGTGGTCTCGTTGCCCAGCGAGTGCCAACGGCCCAAGAGGAATTAGAAAGGGGAGACCTGCACCCTTCTGACAGGGAGAGGTCAACGGCACGGGGCATTTTAAAGGCTAGGTCCTAAGGAGCTCAAACCCAGAGAGACCTCAACCCTTTTTAAAGGGGGGTCGCTCAGCCTCAGCTATGGAAGGGACCCATAAAGCATTTTGGTTGGCAAGGAATGGACCTTGATCCTTATTTACAGGGAGGTCCTTTTACCGGGCACCTGAAGGGGGATTAAGCCTGTGCGGAGAAGTGTCGAACCCGAGCCCACGGTACAGGGGTGCGGTGTGTGCGGTGTGTGCAGCCTTTGGCCGTGGCTTTTTCTTCCCTTTTCCTGCAGTTTCTTTGGTGCTTGTGTCGTCTTGTCCATTTTGTCCTTTGAGTTGCTAGAAAGAGAGAGGTGAAGCGGGTTAGGTGTGGCTCAGTAGAGAGCACGTGTACAGTGTACATTCAGATTACATTGGCAAGGTACACGGCCCTGCCGGAAATGACCCCAATACCTACTTTTCGGCACCGATCTCTTTCAGAGCGCAGGAGAGCTTGCGGCAGAACGCGGGTCCAGGTGGATGCAGAGGACGCGGGCTTTGACTTGGCTGAGTGCGTGAGTGAGGAGGGCACGGGACAGCTAGTAGGACAAACCCTGAACCCTCTCAAGAGGCTGGTTTCTAGAACTACCTTCCAAATGGCAGTGTTACCTTGTGAAAGGCAGGGAAAGACCCACCCCCTAGTTAGAGGGAGCTCACTTTGGACCTTGGCGTGAAGAGGGCCAATGCAGAGAGGAGAAAAGGGAAAGCGACCTGAACCCTGATTACAGGGCAGTCACCCTTTCTTTAGTAAAATACTCCTCCTGTACACAATGGGGCGGGGGGGGGGAGTCCCCAATGTGAAAAGATCTGGAAATGAACAGGTAAGGGAGGGATCCTGCTGAGTGTCCCCTTTCCAATCAATCCTCCGTCCCTCAGCGACACCCTTCCCGACTTACCTTCCTACCCCACCAAGAAAATGACAACTTTGTGCCCCCTAACCTTTACCAGAAAAGACCTCTCTTACTTGTGACGCGGTCCTGTTAGTAGGGTTAGGTGCACCCACGTGCCGGCTCTGAAAACCACCGCATCTACCTACAACATCTCAACATCAACACATTTCAGAAAGGACGGCCACATCAATCTCTTCGAACGTAGCCCGAGGAATCTCCTCTCTTTATCACCAAAGAGACACAAGGCCTGGAATTCGGACACAACTAACGGAGCTGTCCGAATCCCTACAGTAGACACTCATCAGTCCGACAGTGTTCTTTCTTGTGCACAAGAAAACAAAGGGTGAAAGTTGTGGTTGGTTGAGCGGTGTAAATTGGGCAGGGCAAAAGGACTTGAGGAAGGATTACACGGAAGTGAGGGTCTGCAAGGAGCCCCGCACCTCACCTGTTCATTTCCAGACTTTGTGACATTTGCTTGGTTGGGCCATTTCTTGGCTTTTTTTGAGAAAAGGGGCGAATTTTCCACGGCCTCCGCCATCCCCTTACAGCCGCCCCTTCGCCACACCATGTTCCATCTGACCGGGATAGGTCCCAAGTAAGCTTTCACTTCAAATCTCAAAAAAGCCAAGTAGAAATCATTCTGTGGGAATTTACTGTGACTAAGAGAAACAGAAGTTCAACCCTTCTCAAGGGGTGTGTGGTCAGGGGGAGTCGCTCAGCCGCAGGCACAGAAAGGCTCCCCTAGCTTAAGCGTGAGAGGTATAAGACCTTACACCCTGGTTACAGGGCGGTCATTTTGCCGGGCTTGTCAAAGTGACCTGTGGCTTAATTTGCATGGCAAAGGAGACCGAAACCCTCCTTACAGGGTGGTCCTTAAGCCAGGGGCGTTCCAATGGGCCAGAGCGAAAAGCGCAGTAAAGGAGAGACCTCCCTTCCCTCAGAAGTGGGTGGTCTCGTTGCCCAGCGAGTGCCAACGGCCCAAGAGGAATTAGAAAGGGGAGACCTGCACCCTTCTGACAGGGAGAGGTCAACGGCACGGGGCATTTTAAAGGCTAGGTCCTAAGGAGCTCAAACCCAGAGAGACCTCAACCCTTTTTAAAGGGGGGTCGCTCAGCCTCAGCTATGGAAGGGACCCATAAAGCATTTTGGTTGGCAAGGAATGGACCTTGATCCTTATTTACAGGGAGGTCCTTTTACCGGGCACCTGAAGGGGGATTAAGCCTGTGCGGAGAAGTGTCGAACCCGAGCCCACGGTACAGGGGTGCGGTGTGTGCGGTGTGTGCAGCCTTTGGCCGTGGCTTTTTCTTCCCTTTTCCTGCAGTTTCTTTGGTGCTTGTGTCGTCTTGTCCATTTTGTCCTTTGAGTTGCTAGAAAGAGAGAGGTGAAGCGGGTTAGGTGTGGCTCAGTAGAGAGCACGTGTACAGTGTACATTCAGATTACATTGGCAAGGTACACGGCCCTGCCGGAAATGACCCCAATACCTACTTTTCGGCACCGATCTCTTTCAGAGCGCAGGAGAGCTTGCGGCAGAACGCGGGTCCAGGTGGATGCAGAGGACGCGGGCTTTGACTTGGCTGAGTGCGTGAGTGAGGAGGGCACGGGACAGCTAGTAGGACAAACCCTGAACCCTCTCAAGAGGCTGGTTTCTAGAACTACCTTCCAAATGGCAGTGTTACCTTGTGAAAGGCAGGGAAAGACCCACCCCCTAGTTAGAGGGAGCTCACTTTGGACCTTGGCGTGAAGAGGGCCAATGCAGAGAGGAGAAAAGGGAAAGCGACCTGAACCCTGATTACAGGGCAGTCACCCTTTCTTTAGTAAAATACTCCTCCTGTACACAATGGGGCGGGGGGGGGGGAGTCCCCAATGTGAAAAGATCTGGAAATGAACAGGTAAGGGAGGGATCCTGCTGAGTGTCCCCTTTCCAATCAATCCTCCGTCCCTCAGCGACACCCTTCCCGACTTACCTTCCTACCCCACCAAGAAAATGACAACTTTGTGCCCCCTAACCTTTACCAGAAAAGACCTCTCTTACTTGTGACGCGGTCCTGTTAGTAGGGTTAGGTGCACCCACGTGCCGGCTCTGAAAACCACCGCATCTACCTACAACATCTCAACATCAACACATTTCAGAAAGGACCGCCACATCAATCTCTTCGAACGTAGCCCGAGGAATCTCCTCTCTTTATCACCAAAGAGACACAAGGCCTGGAATTCGGACACAACTAACGGAGCTGTCCGAATCCCTACAGTAGACACTCATCAGTCCGACAGTGTTCTTTCTTGTGCACAAGAAAACAAAGGGTGAAAGTTGTGGTTGGTTGAGCGGTGTAAATTGGGCAGGGCAAAAGGACTTGAGGAAGGATTACACGGAAGTGAGGGTCTGCAAGGAGCCCCGCACCTCACCTGTTCATTTCCAGACTTTGTGACATTTGCTTGGTTGGGCCATTTCTTGGCTTTTTTTGAGAAAAGGGGCGAATTTTCCACGGCCTCCGCCATCCCCTTACAGCCGCCCCTTCGCCACACCATGTTCCATCTGACCGGGATAGGTCCCAAGTAAGCTTTCACTTCAAATCTCAAAAAAGCCAAGTAGAAATCATTCTGTGGGAATTTACTGTGACTAAGAGAAACAGAAGTTCAACCCTTCTCAAGGGGTGTGTGGTCAGGGGGAGTCGCTCAGCCGCAGGCACAGAAAGGCTCCCCTAGCTTAAGCGTGAGAGGTATAAGACCTTACACCCTGGTTACAGGGCGGTCATTTTGCCGGGCTTGTCAAAGTGACCTGTGGCTTAATTTGCATGGCAAAGGAGACCGAAACCCTCCTTACAGGGTGGTCCTTAAGCCAGGGGCGTTCCAATGGGCCAGAGCGAAAAGCGCTGTAAAGGAGAGACCTCCGTTCCCTCAGAAGTGGGTGGTCTCGTTGCCCAGCGAGTGCCAACGGCCCAAGAGGAATTAGAAAGGGGAGACCTGCACCCTTCTGACAGGGAGAGGTCAACGGCACGGGGCATTTTAAAGAATAGGTCCTAAGGAGCTCAAACCCAGAGAGACCTCAACCCTTTTTAAAGGGGGGTCGCTCAGCCTCAGCTATGGAAGGGACCCATAAAGCATTTTGGTTGGCAAGGAATGGACCTTGATCCTTATTTACAGGGAGGTCCTTTTACCGGGCACCTGAAGGGGGATTAAGCCTGTGCGGAGAAGTGTCGAACCCGAGCCCACGGTACAGGTGTGCGGTGTGTGCAGCCTTTGGCCGTGGCTTTTTCTTCCCTTTTCCTGCAGTTTCTTTGGTGCTTGTGTCGTCTTGTCCATTTTGTCCTTTGAGTTGCTAGAAAGAGAGAGGTGAAGCGGGTTAGGTGTGGCTCAGTAGAGAGCACGTGTACAGTGTACATTCAGATTACATTGGCAAGGTACACGGCCCTGCCGGAAATGACCCCAATACCTACTTTTCGGCACCGATCTCTTTCAGAGCGCAGGAGAGCTTGCGGCAGAACGCGGGTCCAGGTGGATGCAGAGGACGCGGGCTTTGACTTGGCTGAGTGCGTGAGTGAGGAGGGCACGGGACAGCTAGTAGGACAAACCCTGAACCCTCTCAAGAGGCTGGTTTCTAGAACTACCTTCCAAATGGCAGTGTTACCTTGTGAAAGGCAGGGAAAGACCCACCCCTAGTTAGAGGGAGCTCACTTTGGACCTTGGCGTGAAGAGGGCCAATGCAGAGAGGAGAAAAGGGAAAGCGACCTGAACCCTGATTACAGGGCAGTCACCCTTTCTTTAGTAAAATACTCCTCCTGTACACAATGGGGCGGGGGGGGAGTCCCCAATGTGAAAAGATCTGGAAATGAACAGGTAAGGGAGGGATCCTGCTGAGTGTCCCCTTTCCAATCAATCCTCCATCCCTCAGCGACACCCTTCCCGACTTACCTCCTACCCCACCAAGAAAATGACAACTTTGTGCCCCCTACCTTTACCAGAAAAGACCCCTCTTACTTGTGACGCGGTCCTGTTAGTAGGGTTAGGTGCACCCACGTGCCAGCTCTGAAAACCACCGCATCTACCTACAACATCTCAACATCCACACATTTCAGAAAGGACCGCCACATGAATCTCTTCGAACGTAGCCCGAGGAATCTCCTCTCTTTATCACCAAAGAGACACAAGGCCTGGAATTCGGACACAACTAACGGAGCTGTCCGAATCCCTACAGTTGACACTCATCAGTCCGACAGTGTTCTTTATTGTGCACAAGAAAACAAAGGGTGAAAGTTGTGGTTGGTTGAGCGGTGTAAATTGGGCAGGGCAAAAGGACTTGAGGAAGGATTAGACGGAAGTGAGGGTCTGAAAGGAGCCCCCCACCTCACCTGTTCATTTCCATACTTTGTGACATTTGCTTGGTTGGGCCATTTCTTGTCTTTTTTGAGAAAAGGGGCGAATTTTCCACGGCCTCCGCCATCCCCTTACAGCCGCCCCTTCGCCACACCATGTTCCATCTGACCGGAATAGGTCCGAAGTAAGATTTCACTTCAAATCTCAAAAAAGCCAAATAGAAATCATTCTGGGGGAATTTACTGTGACTAATAGAAACAGAACCTCAATCCTTCTTATGGGGGAGGGGAATGGGGAATCTCTCAGCCACAGGCCCAGAAAGGCTCCCCTAGTTTAGGTGTGGCTCATTAGACAGCAGGATTACAAGGTAATCTTCCCGTATGGAAATTAGCCTAATTCCTAGTTTTCAGCACTTGTGTGTTGCAGAAGTTAGGAGTGCTTTCTCGAGAACTCAGCACCTTCTGCCTAGTCAGCACAAACTGCTTTAGGTTTCCTGCTTAGCATCTTTTTTTGGGTAAGCTCAAGCCTGCACACACATTTGCCCCCTAGGGCCATTTGTCTAGTGAGTGCAAGCTGCTTTAGGAGTTTCCTACCCAGTACTTTTTGTAATATCAGTAGTAGAGTCTGTTCCCCTTTCCTTTCCATGTCTCTTCTCCAGTAAGGGTATCATCTACAGGGTTACCTGCCCAGTACCTCCTGCCCACTCCTTGAGGTTGGCTTCCATGGTTTTTGACCCATCACCTTCTGCCCAGTCAACAGGAGATGCCTCAGTGATTTTTCTGCCCAGCACCTCCTGCCCAATCAGCAAAACACACTTCTGGGCTTCCCTCCCAACACCGCCTACCCAGTCAGCGCCAACCCCCTCAGTGACTTTTCCCGCCCAACACCTCCTGCCCTGTCAGCAAAACCCACCTCAGGGCTTTCCCGCTCAGCGCCTCCTACCTAGTCAGCACCAGCCCTCTCAGTGATTTTCCAGCCCAACACCTCCCACCCAGTCAGCAAAACCCACCTCTGGGCTTTCCCTCCCAACACCTCTACCCACTCAGCACGAGCCACCTCAGTGATTTTCCCAGTCAGAGACTCCTGCCCAGTCAGTGCCAGCCCCTCAGTGACTTTTCCTGCCCAGCACCACCTACCGAATCAGCACCAGCCGTCTCAGTGACCTTTCCTGCCCAGCGCCTACTACCCAGTCAGCGCGAGCAGCCTTAGTGATCTTCCCACCCAACACCTCTTACCCAGTCTGCGCAACCCACCTCTGGGCTTTCCCTCCCAACTCCTCCTACCCAGTCAGCGCCAACCCCCTCAGTGACTTTTCCCGCCCTGCGCCTCCTACCCTGTCAGCGCGAGCTGCCTCAGTGATTTTCCTGCCCAGCACCTCCTGCCCAATCAGCAAAACCCACCTCAGGGCTTTCCCGCCCAGCGCTTCCTACCTAGTCAGCACCAGCCCCCTCAGTGATTTTCTAGCCCAGCACCTCCCACCCAGTCAGCGAAACCCACCTCTGGGCTTTCCCTCCCAACACCTCCTACCCAGTCAGCGCCAATCCCCTCAGTGACTTTTCCCGCCCTGCGCCTCCTACCCTGTCAGTGCGAGCTGCCTCAGTGATTTTCCTGCCCAGCACCTCCTGCCCAACCAGCAAAACCCACCTCAGGGCTTTCCCGCCCAGCGCTTCCTACCTAGTCAGCACCAGCCCCCTCAGTGATTTTCTAGCCCAGCACCTCCCACCCAGTCAGCACGACCCACCTCTGGACTTTCCCTCCCAACATCTTCTGCCCAGTCAGCGCCAGCCACCTCAGTGACTTTTCCCGCCCAGCGCCTCCTACCCAATCAGTGCAAGGTGCCTCAGTGATTTCCCCGCCCACCACCTCCTGCCCAATCAGCAAAACCTACCTCTGGGATTTCCCTCCCAACACATCCTGCCCTGTCAGCGCCAGCCCCCTTAGTGATTTTTCCTCCCAACACCTCTTTTATCTGTTTACAATGCAAATATTTGTAATCAAAAGTAATATAAAGTGAGCACTGTACACTTTGCATTCTGTGTTGTAACTGAAATCAATATATTTGGAAATGTAGCTCAGCTCTGAATGTTAGGGCCTAGATGACTGAGGGGCAGGAAGCCAGGCAGTGCAGTTTCCTACATTAGTGTACATTAAAGTGCTGTTGTAGGAGACATTTCTAGTCTAAAAACATGGGCAGGAGCGGATTTTGGCTAAGGAATGTCAGCGGAGAAAGGCTGTACCTGGAGGGTTCGGGGGTGGGTGGGGGCGGGGGTGAATCCACCGGGTCTGATCCTGCTGCCATTGAAACCAATTGGAGCTTTGCTGCTGAGTCCAGCTGGAGCAGGAATGGGCCCAAAGTTCAGGGCTGCCCAGAGGGGGGGGGGGGGGGCAAGTGGGGCAATTTGCCCCGGGCCCCACAGGGGCCCCCACGAGAGTTTTTCGGGGCCCCTGGAGCGGGGTTCTTCACTCGCTCCGGGGGCCCCGGAAAACTCTTGCGGGGCCCGGGCCCCCGAAGCTTCTTCCACTCCGGGACCCGACGCCGAAGTGCCCTGAAGACCCGCAGCGGGGGGTCCTTCCGCCCCGGGACCCGACGCCGAAGTGCCGGGTCTTCGGCGGCAGGGACCCCCCGCCGCCGAAAACCCCAGGCCCCCTGAATCCTCTGGGCGGCCCTGCCAAAGTTAGCTGCTTTGCCCAGGCCTGGCTCTTTTGTATGCATATGATCCTCACTGCCATGCTGAGAGCCATGGAATGCAGGAGGGGATGGCTTTGGGGACTGGACCACCTGGTGTGAACTCTCCAGGACTCTTTGGTAAATGACAGCATGGGCCCAGCCCTTCACTTTATGACGGCCTCTAAGCTCCCTGTTGTAGCTATTTCCAGTGAGCCTGCTATTGGCGGCAGATAGCTGGAGAAGCTGAGCTCCATACACCGTACAGTATTCTGTGTGGGGCTTCCAGGTAAGTCCTTAGAGCAGCAGGACCTGCCAGAGATGTTTTTTTCTGCAAGAGGATGGGGTTTTCCTTGGAAGTCCTTAGCGAAATATCCCTTCTCCCAGCCGTCCCTGTTCTACAATCTGCTACTTAGCCAGTCAGCTGTCACCCTGACCCCCAGATGTGGCTGCATTTCAGCGGTGCTCTTTGCGTAGGGTTGGAACGCATTTGGGGATAAAAGGTGCTATAAAAATACAGGAGGAGTTGCAGCTCTGGGCCCAGTGGGGTAAGCCCAGGGACGCTGGGTGACCTTGGCAGTGCAGTTGCCAGCATTGTATTGATCAAAAACCAGACTTTTGTTATTGTTTTTGCATGGTCAGTTTTGCAGTTGATACGTCTGTATTTTCAGCTCAGTGGGCAATCGGTTTACTGGCTGATGTGGTGCCAAGTTGCTCCGTACATCTTTAGACCACTGCAGGCTGCAATCTGTCAGGGGCTTTTTGGACAAGCATATGCTTTTCTACTTAGATGACTGGATTAAAGAGCACTAGATCAGCATAATAACTCCAAGGAGCTGACAAAGTCAGCCCTGCTCAGCCTGATGACCGGTCCTCCTTCCCCTCGAAGGCTAGATTGCACCAGGGCAGAGGCAATGCATTGTCTGCCCTGCAAGAGACCCCCATTCAGCAGCACATTCAGGCAATGGCAGAGCAGGGTGCGAGTTTAGGGGGCACAAATGACAACAGGGCAGGTAAAAGAGGAATTAACCCTTTACAGGGTAAAGAGGGATTTTATGCTACCCTTAGTTGTATGTTTATGACAGGGACATACGCAGACAACAGGGAGAAGCGCCGGACCACTGAACGTTGACTTCTTTGAGGGGGTCAACAAGCACGTGGACCAAGAGGATCCAGTGGCTATAGTGTACTTAGATTTTCAGAAAGCCTTTGACAAGGTCCCTCACCAAAGGCTCTTACGCAAAGTAAGCTGTCATGGGATAAGAGGGAAGGTGCTCTTATGGATTGGTAACTGGTTAAAAGATAGGGTAGAAAATATCATGTTGCCTCTATATAAATCCATGGTACGCCCACATCTTGAATACTGTGTGCAGATGTGGTCACCCCATCTCAAAAAAGATATCCAATTCTAATATAAGATTCAGAAAAGGGCAACAAAAATGATTAGGGGTATGGAACGGCTTCCGTATGAGGAGAGATGAATAAGACTGGGACTTTTCAGCATGGAAAAGAGACGGCTAAGGGGAGATATGATTGAGGTCTATAAAATCATGACTGGTGTAGAGAAAGTAGATAAGGAAGTGTTGTTTACTACTTCTCATAATACAAGAACTAGGGGTCACCAAATGAAATTAATAGGCAGCAGGTTTAAAAGAAATAAAAGCAAGTATTTCTTCACACAATGCACAGTCAGCCTGTGGAACTCCTTGCCAGAGGATGTTGTGAAGGCCAAGACTATAACAGGGTTCAAAAAAGAACTAGATAAGTTCACGGAGGATAAATGCATCAATGGCTATTAGCCAGGAGGGGCAGGGATGGTGTCCCTAGCCTCTGTTTGCCAGAAGCTGGGAATGGGCGACAGGGGATGGATCTCTTGATGATTCCCTGTTCTGTTCATTACCTCTGGGGCACCTGGCACTGGCCACTGTGGGAAGACAGGATACTGGGCTAGATGGACCCTGGGTCTGACCCGGTAGGGCCATTCTTAAGTTCTTATGACTTTTATTGGAAGTCCTCAGGAGCAGCTGCTGCTGCCCTGCTCCCATACAAACTGCGCTCTGTGCTCCCAGCCCATCAGAGCGCAAGGTAAGGGGAACACCTGTGAGGGCAGCGCCCCCAGCCCCTGCAGCTGTGCTGTTAACTGAACTACAGGGTTGTTTGGGTGCGTCATGGGACTGGAGAAGCAAGTGTTGCTATTCCCGGGTTGTTCAGAGGAGATACAAAGGCAGGGATTTGGGGCTGTCCCTTACATGGGACATTAGCCAGGAGTTGTTATTGTTAGAGATGGCATAGACTAGGGCAGGGGCAGGGACTGTCTCTTTATTCCCTTTGCGTACAGCGCCTAGCACAATGGGGTCATGGGCCATTTGCTACGATAATTCAGATAATAAATCAATGTTCTGCATTGCAAGGCCCGCGAGCCAGTGGCGGCTCCCATCGACCCTAAGTGTGCTAAATTCCCTCTAAGCTGCGCGGCCGCGCAGCTGGCTATAACTAGCCGTGCAGCAGCTCTAAAGGGCCACGCGGCAGGGACCTGAAGAGGAGAGAGATAGGGGGTGGGCGGGAACTGGGTAGGGGAGCAAGTTGGGGCTTGCAGGGCTGCTGTGGGCCTCTCCCCAGGCCCGGAGCTCCCTGCTGCCGGCAAGGGGGAGAGCGGGCCCTTCTCCGGAGCCCCCTGCTCCCTCCCTGTCGGCCCTCCGGCTGGGGGGAGTCCTCTGGCACCAGCCTTAGGGCAGCCTGCCTGCACCCCAAACTGCTCCTCCCTGGCCCCACCCTAGAGCCTGAACCCCCAGTCAGAGCTCTCCCCCCTCCCCCCGCATCCCAAGCCTCTGCCCCAGCCCTGAGCCCCCTCCTGAACCCTGCATCCCAACCCTCTGCCCCAGCCTTAAGCCCCTCCCACATCCCAAACTCCTCATCCACACCTCCACCCCAGACCCCTCATGAAGGAAATGCTTTGTGCATTACCCCACGTGGCCACACAGTGTCACTGTTGCTCCATGTAGAAAATGGTTTGTGCATTACCCCGCGTGGCCACCCAGTGTCACTTTTGCTCCTTAAGGAAATGCTCTGTGCATTACCCCGCATGGCCACACAGTGTCCCTGTTGCTCCATGAAGGAAATGCTCTTTGCATTACCCCGCGTGGCCACACAGTGTCACTGTTGCTCCTTAAGGAAATGCTCTGTGCATTACCCCACATGGCCATACGGTGTCACTGTTGCTCCATGAAGGAAATGCTCTGTGCATTACCTTCGGTGGCCACACAGTGTCACTGTTGCTCCTTAGGGAAATGTTCTGTGCATTACCTCGCGTGGCCACACAGTGTCAGTGTTGCTGCATGCAGAAAATGCTCTGTGCATTACCCCACGTGGCCACCTAGTGTCACTGTTCCTCCATGCAGGAAATGCTCTGTGCATTACTTCACGTGGCCACACAGTGTCACTGTTGCTCCATGCAGGAAATGCTCTGTGCATTACCTAGCGTGGCCACACAGTGTCACTGTTGCTTCATGAAGGAAATGCTCTGTGCATTACCCCGCGTGGCCACACAGTGTCACTGTTGCTCCATGAAGGAAATGCTCTGTGCATTACCTCGCGTGGCCACATGGTGTCACAGTTACTCCATGAAGGAAATGCTGTGTGCATTATCCCGCATGGCCATACGGTGTCACTGTTGCTCCTTAAAGAAATGCTCTGTGCATTACCCGGCGTGGCCACACGGTGTCACTGTTGCTCCATGAAGGAAATGCTCTGTGCATTACCTTCGGTGGCCACACAGTGTCACTGTTGTACCATGAATGAAATGCTCTGTGCATTACCCCGCGTGGCCACACAGTGTCACTGTTGCTCCTTAAGGAAATGCTCTCTGCATTATCCCGCGTGGCCACACAGTGTCACTGTTGCTCCATGAAGGAAATGCTCTGTGCTTTACCTCGCGTGGCCACACAGTGTCACTGTTGCTCCATAAAGGAAATGCTCTGTGCATTACCTCGCGTGGCCACACGGTGTCACTGTTGCTCCATGAAGGAAATGCTCTGTGCATTACCTCGCGTGGCCACATGGTGTCACAGTTACTCCATGAAGGAAATGCTCTGTGCATTACCTGGCGTGGCCACACGGTGTCACTGTTGCTCCATGAAGGAAATGCTCTGTGCATTACCTTCGGTGGCCACACAGTGTCACTGTTGTACCATGAATGAAATGCTCTGTGCATTACCCCGCGTGGCCACACAGTGTCACTGTTGCTCCATGAAGGAAATGCTCTGTGCATTACCTTCGGTGGCCACACAGTGTCACTGTTGCTCCATGAAGGAAATGCTCTGTGCATTACCTTGTGTGGCCACACGGTGTCACTGTTGCTCCTTAAAGAAATGCTCTGTGCATTACCTCGTGTGGCCACACGGTGTCACTGTTGCGCCTTAAGGAAATGCTCTGTGCATTACCCTGCATGGCCACACTGTGTCCCTGTTGATCCATGAAGGAAATGCTGTGTGCATTACCTTCGGTGGCCACAGAGTGACACTGTTGTACCATGATTGAAATGCTCTGTGCATTACCTCGCGTGGCCACATGGTGTCGCTGTTGCTCCATGAAGGAAATGCTCTGTGCATTAACTTCGGTGGCCACACAGTGTCACTGTTGCTCCTTAAGGAAATGCTCTGTGCATTACCCTGCATGGCCACCCAGTGTCACTGTTGATCCATTAAGGAAATGCTCTGTGCTTTACCTCGTGTGGCCACACAGTGTCACTGTTGCTCCATGAAGGAAATGCTCTGTGCATTACCTCGCATGGCACACAGTGTCACTGTTGCTCCTTAAGGAAATGCTCTGTGCATTACCCCGCGTGGCCACCCAGTGTCACTGTTGCTCCTTAAGGAAATGCTCTGTGCATTACCCCGCATGGCCACACAGTGTCACTGTTGGTCCATGTAGAAAATGCTCTGTGCATTACCCGCGTAGCCACCCAGTGTCACTGTTGATCCATTAAGGAAATGCTCTGTGCTTTACCTCGTGTGGCCACACAGTGTCACTGTTGCTCCATGAAGGAAATGCTCTGTGCATTACCTCGCATGGCACACAGTGTCACTGTTGCTCCTTAAGGAAATGCTCTGTGCATTACCCCGCGTGGCCACCCAGTGTCACTTTTGCTCCTTAAGGAAATGCTCTGTGCATTACCCCGCATGGCCACACAGTGTCACTGTTGCTCCTTAAGGAAATGCTCTGTGCATTACCCCGCGTGGCCACACAGTGTCACTGTTGCTCCAGGCAGAAAATACTCTGTGCATTACCTCGCATGGCCACATGGTGTCGCTGTTGCTCCATGAAGGAAATGCTGTGTGCATTACCTTCGGTGGCCACATGGTGTCACTGTTGTACCATGAATGAAATGCTCTGTGCATTACCTCGTGTGGCCGCACAGTGTCACTGTTGCTCCATGAAGGAAATGCTCTGTGCATTACCTCGCATGGCACACAGTGTCACTGTTGGTCCTGAAGGAAATGCTCTGTGCATTACCCCGCATGGGCACACAGTATCCCTGTTGCTCCATGAAGGAAATGCTCTGTGCATTACCCCTTGGGGCCACACACTGTCACTGTTGCTCCATGAAGGAAATGCTTTGTGGATTACCTTCGGTGGCCACAAAGTGTCACTGTTGCTCCATGCAGTGAATGCATGCGGGCAGTGGTCTCCATGCGTCCCCCGGCTCCTCCCTCGCTGCGCTTAGGGTTTTTGGCTCCCGGGAGTGTGAGCTGCCACCATTGCTGCCGCTCCAAGAGCAGGCTCAGGGCCCCGCGCCCCGGCAGTGGCTCACATGCCCGGGAGCCGCAGACCGCGAGCACAGCGAGGGGGGACCTGGGGGACACACGGGGGCCTCTGCCCGCATGCATCTGCTGCAGCCTGCAGGAACCCCCGGGGGGGCGCCTGTCCGCAACCTGGGCAGGAGGGGCAAGGGGCACGGCTGCTACCCGCTAGCGGCGCTGCCGCCTTTGCAGGGCTGCTGCCCCCCTGCGCCGCGCTGGCTCCTCCATGGCTGGGGCTCGCCGCCCCCGCAAGCTGACGTTCTGGCTCTCTGGGGTCTCCGGAAGGCAGTTCCTCCCTGCCGAGCAAGGGCACCGCTTTTTGGCGCCCCTAGGGCCATCCTTAGGATTTATGGGGCCCTATGCAGTATTATTAAACTGGTGCCCCTATGCCTGACGGCAGCCTGAGCTTGCAGCCCGGCGGGGGCGGAGGGACAAAGCAGAAAGAATAACAAGATGCCCGGCCCGCCTCACGGTGGCTTAGAGTCACAGTTCCCCACAGAGATCCCTGTATCCTCTCCCTCACGTGGAATGGACATGCAGAAGGTACCTAATTAAAAGCACTAAACTTGGGAATAAAAAATGTCAGTCACAGGTTTTTTGATATGCCCTGAAGTTTGTCAGACATTTATTTGCAAAAACTTTGTAGTAAGGGTGAGTAAGCTGTCTTTCTGAATACAACATTAAATATTATGGAATACATGATGCAGCTCTTCTCTGTTTTACATTTTCTTAATCAGTATTTCTAAGCTGATTTTATATTTTAAATGTACTCTTAAACCTTCATAAAGTTATCATTCCAGATTACTACATATTTAACTCACTGAAACAGACAATATTTTAAATTAATCAGTTACAGAGGTTTAGTGTGTTCATAACAATGTTCATTGCTTTTAGAAAAAGGGAACACTAATTTTCTGTGTGTGATCTCCATAACAATACACATGTTTATGAAATTTCACCAACTTTAAAAAATATGTTTCCAAAGATTTTAGGCATAACAAAGGATTTTATATCTTACTAAGGTACTGATTTTGCTTAAAACTAGTTCATCAAAAGATAGTCAGAAGTAAAGAAAGGGAAACTCTTTGTCCAGCTATCTGGAAGCAAAGGGCTGTTGTCCATTTAAGGGCTCTCTTCAATGGGGGTTGGGGGAGAGGGGGTGAAGGGAGAAATGGATGAGCAGAAAGGACTGGAAGACTTTGGAAGTAATTTTTTTTACTATAGTAATTAAAATGTGTATTTTAGATAAGGGAGGTCTTTTGAAGGATTTATTTAAAAAAATCATATGTCTGAAGATCCAAGCATTTAAGGCTAAAGATGATGGTGCATCTAAAAATCTATGCAAGGATTTTTTAGAGATGTGATTTTATAATCTTCACCAACTCACTAATGAAATATTTTTAAAGCAAATTTTAAACTAAGATCCTGTAGACTGACATGTCCTGAGTAAATATGACCGTCATGCACAACTGTTTTTGTCAGTACATTCAGAAACTGACAGTATATACCTGGGGGTTGGCAACTGCCTGTTCAGTGGCTTCATTACCCCTTGAATGGCTCTTTAACAATTTCAGTGTTGTGCTAATAGGTCTGGCAGGCTGGAGGCTTTTTCTCTTTTAACTACTAGATCCCCTTCCCAGGAAGACTCCGAGCCTGCAGGAAGGGTCAGAAAAGGGATAGGAAAACCAGAAGGGTGGACACTAAGACCCAGTGGGCGCCCCCAACCACTTGGCGCCCTAGGCGACCGCCTAGTTCGCCTAGTGGTTGCACCGGCCCTGCATATGACTAAGCCACTGATGCCTACTGAACTTATCCATAGACCAGCCCCATGGACTCTTTCTGTCCTCTCCTCTCATTTTGCCGTCTCCCTTCATAGGACAAGGGCAGGTGTGGTAGGTGTGCGTCCCCACAGGCTAGGTCTCGAGAGCCATGGAGAAGTAGGAGGGGACGAAAATCATGCAGGGCAGTGGGTGCGAGAGTGGAGCGGTGACTGTCGGTGTTAACTCGGTCTCTGTTCATTGAGGGGGGCAGATGTAGATAGGATGGAAGAGGGAGGCAGGGATGAGGGCAAGAGCTCTGTGTAATGACGGCTCCTGCTTGGCTTTTGCAGCTGCTCTTACAGAGGAATTGTTGTTCAGGAGCCCTAGCCAGAGGAGAAGCTGGCAGAAGTGGATCTGAGCAGCTTGGACATCCTTCTAAGCAGATATGAACAGTCCTCAGCTTTCTGCCTCCCTCATAACTACACTTCACGACTTTTAGCGGCACGGCTGAAGCCTAAGATAAATGCATGGTAGAGGCTGAGTACAGACGGCTGCTTCCCTTTAGGTGAGGCTTGGTTTCTCATAAAAGTTTTCCTCCTTGTTCTGGGTGTGGGAGGAGAATTTACCTATTTTGGGATTAGCTGTGGGATTACGACCAGGGGAAGAGACAATAGTCTCCTCTGCACAGTGACTCTCTTGGGTGCAGGTGCAACGGGCTGCTTAACATTAGAACGTAAGAATGGCAATACTGGGTCAGACCAAAGGTCCATCTAGCCCAGTATCCTGTCTTCCGACTGGCTAATACCAGGTGCTTCAGAGGGAATGAATAGAACAGGTAATCGTGAAGTGATCCATCCTGTGTCGCCCATTCCCAGCTTCTGGCAAACAGAGGATAAGGACACCATCCCTGCCCATCCTGACTAATAGCCATTGATGGACCTATTCTCCATGAATTGACCTAATCCTTTTTTGAACCCTATTATAGTCTTGGCTTTCACAGCATTCTCTGGCCAGCAATTCCAGAGGTTGAGTGTGTGTTGTGTGCTTTTTAATTGTATCTATAAAGGTGTAATGGGACAGGGAGAAGAAGAACATACACCGATGATAACTTTTGTTTTTCCCTCTTGTGTTCTGCTTAGTAGGATGGAGAAAGAAGTCAAGGGTAAGAGCCCACCCCCGTTGTGAGATGGAAGGCGCGCAAGAGCCATGAGACAGTGAGCATTGTTGATGCCAGGCTATGGCGATGCCATCTAGCTGGAAGCGGAGCAGCCGTCACTGTCAGTGAGCTAAGTGTCTGGTTTGGTGAGGAGTCTGGTCACGGCCCACATGGCTCCAGGCAGGGATGCGCCGTTAGCTTGGTCTGTGTTTGTAAGAAAAGGTTCCCGTCTAGCTGTGGCTACGAGGGAGACAAGGTCCCCGTTATCAGGGGCTGCTCATTTTGTCTGGCCAGGAGCGGTGTGTCCACCGCAGCGAAAGATTGCATCTAGGAGGATGACTCTAGCTGGTGAGTTTCTTGCCTTCCTTCCATGTTTCTCTCTCTCTTCTCTAGTGTGTTGTCTGACCCACTTTCTCGGTCTGTCCTTGTCTCTACTTGTTCGGTCTCCTTTCGTTGAACACGGGCAGGCGTGCTAGGTGTGCAGCCCCACTGGCTAGGTCTCGGAAGCCATGTAGAAGTGGGAGGGGACAAAAATCACGCGGGGCAGTGCGCGCGAGAGTGGAGCATCACTGTCAGTGTTGACGCAGTCTCTGTTCATCGAGTGGGGTCGATGTAGACGGGATGGGAGAGGGAGGCAGGGATGAGGGCAAGATTTTGCCCATCAATTGAGTTTTGTGGAGTGATGGCTCCTGCTTGGTTTATTTGTGGCGCTTGCAGAGGAACAGTCGAGCAGCAGCCGAAGGAAAAGCTGGCAGAGGTGGACCTGAGCAGCCTGGACATCCTTGTAAGCGGAGATTAACAGTCCTCCGCTTTCTGCCTTCCGCATAACTGACTGTGAGTAAGCCGTCAGTGCTTGGAATTCCTCATCTGTGCTCGCTCTAGTTTTCTTCACAGGCCGTGAGCTTCCTCACTGGGCACGGGGCTCTGTGGGATTGAGGCTGGGGAGGGGCCAGAGTCTGCTCTGCAGAGTGACTATGTCGGGTGCCGTTGCAAGGGGTGCTTTTTGGTTGTAATGCTAAAGGTGTAACGGGAAGAGGGTTGAGGGCGGATATGCTCAGTCCTCAAGTCTCTTCCTTCTCTATCACTGGGTGAGCTTCCCTGGTCATGCCACTCTAGGTATCCTCTCTGAAGCAGGCAATATTCAGTAGCGGACGTGAGCAGGGGTCTGAGAGTAGCCCTTGGCCTGTGTCTCCAGTCACCAAGTTGCACCACACACGTTATGTGGAGGGTCCAGGGCTCTGCACAGCACTCCGGGCTGACCTGCTCCAGCCTGGGCTCCTGGGTCCTAACCCTCGTGGTTACTGCTCCCCGAGGGCTCTGCTGGCCCTGGAGCCCGACCCCAACCCGAGCGGCTCTTAAGGTCTGTGAGCGGTCGAAGGGCGGCCGAGAACTGAGGAGCAGCCACAGCCCCGGGACCCCACCCAGCACAAGGACAAGAGTGGGGAGCGCTGTGGCTGCCTGCATCATTGCGCCACCTAGCGCAGCAGTCGCCCTACCCTGCCTGGCTCTGGCTTCTGGCCTCTGGGCTGGTGAAGGGCCGGAGCCTTTGAGGGGAGGAGGCGGAACTTGCACTTCAGTGAGGGGTGAGGCCTCGTGGTGGTGGTGGGGATGCAACTGCCACAATTTTCTGTCTACCCCACCTCAGCTCCCCCAATGAGGAAGGGGCTGGTGCTGCCCCTGCTGCCCACAGGCTGTCACTGCTCCTCCAGGGCAGATGCACGCTGCGCTTTTCCCCAACTGGCCACCGGGTGTCACCGCTGCTCCAGGAGAAACACAGTCTGTATGTTACCCTGCCTGGCCACCGGATGGCATTGATGGTCCAAGGCAGACAGCACAGGCATTACCCCGGCTGGCCACCGAGTATCACTGCAGCGCTGTGGGGGGGAAATGGTTTCTGCCATACCCTGAGTGGCCACGTAGTGTCTGTGTTGCTCGACGAGGGAAATTCTTTGTGCTTTGCCGCGAGTGGCCACCAAGTGTCACTGCTGCTGCCTGGGGGACATGCTCTGTGCATTGCCGTGATTGGCCACTGGGTGTCACTGTTGGTCCAGGGCAACTACATTCTGAGAAATACCCCAGGTGGCCTCTAAGGGTATGTCTACACTACAGGATTAATTCGAATTTATATAATTCGAATTTAGGAAACCGATTTTATAAATTCGAATGTATTCGGCCACACTAGGCACCATTAATTCGGTGGTGTGCGTCCAAGCTACCATAGTAGCATCGATTTCCAGAGCGTTGCATTGTGGGTAGCTTTTACATAGCTATCCCATAGTTCCCGCAGTCTCCACCCCCCTTGGAATTCTGGGTTGAGACCCCAGTGCATGATGGGGCAAAAAACATTGTCGCAGGTAGTTCTGGGTACAGCCTCCCCCTCCCTCCCTGAAAGCAACGGCAGACAACCATTTCGCGCCTTTTTTCCTGAGTGAACTCTGCAGACTCCATTCTGCATCAAGCATGGATCCCGTTGTGCTCCAGAACGCAGTCTTGAACATTATAAACACCTCGCGCTTTCTCGTGGAGTTTATGCTTACACAGGACCAGAAAAAAGAGGCGAGGAGGAGGAGGAGGCGGCGATTGCAGCGCAGCGACCAGCGTGATGAGGACATGGACACGGACACAGAATTCTCTGAGACCGCGGGCCCCGGTGCTTTGGAGATTATGATGTTAATGGGCCAGGTTATAGGCTTTGAACGCCGATTCTGGGCCCGGGAAACAAGCACAGACTGGTGGGACCGCATAGTGTTGCAGGTGTGGGACGATTCCCAGTGGCTGAGAAACTTTCGCATGCGTAAGGGCACTTTCATGGAACTTTGTGACTTGCTTTCCCCTGCCCTGAAGCGCCAGAATACCAAGATGAGAGCAGCCCTCACAGTTGAGAAGCGAGTGGCGATAGCCCTGTGGAAGCTTGCAACGCCAGACAGCTACCGGTCAGTCGGGAATCAATTTGGAGTGGGCAAATCTACTGTGGGGGCTGCTGTGATGCAAGTAGCCAAAGCAATCACGGAGGTGCTGCTACGAAAGGTAGTGACTCTGGGAAATGTGCAGGTCATAGTGGATGGCTTTGCTGCAATGGGATTCCCTAACTGTGGTGGGGCAATAGATGGAACCCATATTCCTATCTTGGCACCGGAGCACCAGGGTACCCAGTACATAAACCGCAAGGGGTACTTCTCAATGGTGCTGCAAGCACTTGTGGATCACAAGGGACGTTTCACCAACATCCATGTGGGCTGGCCGGGAAGGGTTCATGACGCTCGCGTCTTCAGGAACACCAATCTGTTTAAACGGCTGCAGCAAGGGACTTACTTTCCGGACCAGAAAATAACCGTGGGGGATGTTGAAATGCCAATTGTTATTCTTGGGGACCCAGCCTACCCCTTAATGCCATGGCTCATGAAGCCATACACAGGCAGCCTGGACAGGAGTCAGGAGTTGTTCAACTACAGGCTGAGCAAGTGCAGAATGGTGGTAGAATGTGCATTTGGCCGTTTAAAAGGTCGCTGGCGATCCTTATTGACTCGCTCAGACCTCAGCCAAACCAATATCCCCATTGTTATTACTGCTTGCTGTGTGCTTCACAATCTCTGTGAGAGCAAGGGGGAGACCTTTATGGCAGGGTGGGAGGCTGAGGCAAATCGCCTGGCTGCTGATTACTCGCAGCCAGACACCAGGGCGATTAGAAGAGCACACGATGAAGCGCTGCGCATTAGGGAAGCTTTGAAAACCAGTTTCATGACTGGCCAGGCTACAGTGTGAAATTTATGTTTGTTTATCCTTCCTGAAAACCCGCCCCCTTTATTGACTCATTCTCTGTAAGGAACCCACCCTCCCCCTTCCCCCAGCTTGCTTTCAAAGGAAATAAAGTCACCATTGTTTAAAAATCATTTATTCTTTATGAATTGATTATAAAAAGAGGGAGAGAACCTGAGTGGGGTTTGGGAGGAGGATCAGCGGGAAGGAAAAGCCCAGTAAAAAAAGGTTAAGAAAATGGCAGCCTTTTGCTTGGGCTGTCCACTGGGGTGGAATGGGAGGGTGTACGGAGCCTCCCCCCCCGTGTTCTTACACATCTGGGTGGGGAGGCTATGGAAAATGGTGAGGAGGTAGGGGGGTTATACAGGGGCTGTAGCGGCACAGAACCTGAGTGGGGTTTGGGAGGAGGATCAGCGGGAAGGAAAAGCCCAGTAAAAAAAGGTTAAAAAAATGGCAGCCTTTTGCTTGGGCTGTCCACTGGGGTGGAATGGGAGGGTGTATGGAGCCTCCCCCCCCGTGTTCTTACACGTCTGGGTGTGGAGGCTATGGAACATGGTGAGGAGGTAGGGGGGTTATACAGGGGCTGTAGCGGCACTCGGTTCTCCAGCAGCCGTTCCTGAAGCTCCACCAGACGCCGGAGCATGTCTGTTTGCTCACGCAGCAGCCCCAGCGTTGCTTCCCGACTCCTCTGATCTTCCTGCCGCCACCTCTCATCTCGAGCGTCTCTCCTCTCCTCACGTTGGTCCCTTCTGTCCTCACGTTGGTCCCTCATGTCCTCACGTTGGTCCCTCATGTCCTCACGTTGGTCCCTCCTGTCCTCACGGTCACTGGCTTCTTTCCTATACTTGCAAACCGTCTCCTTCCACTCATTCAGATGAGCTCTTTCATTCCTGGTGGATTGCATGATTTCGGAAAACATCTCTTCTCTCGTTTTTTTTTTACGACGCCTTATCTGGGATAGCCTTCGGGAAGGAGGAGGGAGGCTTGAAACATTTGCACCTGCTGGAGGGAGTGAAAAAAGGAGAGAATTTTTTTAAAAGATACATTTTTCAGAACAATGCTTATACTCTTTCACGGTGTATACTATTCACATTACATAGCACATGTGATTTCTGTGCAAGGTCGCATTTTGCCTCTTAATATTGAGTGCCTGTGGCTTTGCTGCTAGAGATCACAGACGCAGGTCGGGGCAACAGAATTCACCTTGCATGCTGCCATGGTAAGCCACTGTCTTTAGGCTTCTGCGCCCTGCTTTCCCACATACCAAGCAAAGCCCGTTGTGCTGCAGTTTTCCTGTTAGCTTGTTTTCTGCTGCTGAAGGTTAACACCCCCCCCCCCCATCCAATTCTCTGGGATGAGTGCTTTATCCCTCCCCCCACCGCCTGGCTGGTATCAGGGAACATCCCTGCAGGAACCAAACTAACACCCCCCCCCCACCCGCCATGAATTCTCTGGGATGAGTGCTTTCTCCCTCCCCCCACCGCGTGGCTGGTATCAGGGAAGATCCCTGCAGGAACCAAACTAACACCCCCCCCCGCACCCGCCATGAATTCTCTGGGATGAGTGCTTTATCCCTCCCCCCACCGCCTGGCTGGTATCAGGGAAGATCCCTGCTAGCAAAACGCGAAAAGCTCTGGGCCAATCCTCCCCCCCCCCTTGCACTTGGCTAAATGCAGGGAAGGATTTCTTTTCAGCCACAGGCAAACAGCCCAGTAGGAACGGCCACCTCAGTCCCCTTAATTAAATTCCCTTATTTCAACCAGGTTACCCTAAGCGATATCACTCTCCTGAGGATTACACAGCAAGATAAAGAACGGATGTTGCTTGAATGCCAGCAAACACCGGGACCATACGCTGCCAGGCTCTGTCAGGCAATGATACCAGATTACTTGCTACTAGCATGGCGTGGTCAAGTGTCCTACCATGGAGGACGGAATAAGGCTGCACTGCCCAGAAACCTTGTGGCAAGGCTTTTGGAGTACCTCCAGGAGAGCTTCATGGAGATGTCCCTGGAGGATTTCCGCTCCATCCCCAGACATGTTAACAGACTTTTCCAGTAGCTGTACTGGCTGCGAATGCATCCCAAGTGCTCAGGGCAAATTAATCATTAAAAATGCTTGCTTTTAAACCATGTTTTATATTTTAAAAGGTAAACTCACCTGAGGTCCCTTCCATGGGGTCATGGTCTTGGGTGCTGGCTTGGGAGGCTTGGGAGGGTACTTCAGTCAGGGTGAGAAACAGTTCCTGGCTGTTGGGGAGAACGGAGAGCTGGGTGCTCTCTGCCAGCTCGTCCTCCTCCTCCTCCTCTTCCCCTTCCGCGGAATCATCAGGTGTCCCTGATGAGATTATCCCCAGCTCGGAATCCACAGTCAGAGGTGGGGTAGTGGTGGCGGCCCCCCCTAGAAATGCATTTAGCTCAGCGTAGAAGCGGCATGTCCGCGGCTCTGACCCGGAGCGACCGTTTGCCTCCTTTGCTTTTTGATAGGCTTGTCTGAGCTCCTTGACTTTCACGCGGCACTGATCTGTGTCCCTATTGTGGCCTCTCTCCATCATGCCCTTGGAAATTTTTTCATAAGTTTTGGCATTTCGTCTTTTCGAACGCAGTTCAGCTAGCACTGAATCCTCTCCCCATATAGAGATCAAATCCAGTACCTCCTGTACGGTCCATGCTGGTGCTCTTTTTCGATTATCAGCCTGCATGGTTACCTGTGCTGATGAGCTCTCTGTGGTCACCTGTGCTCTCCACGCTGTGCAAACAGGAAATGAAATTCAAATGTTCCCGGGGCTTTTCCTGTCCACCTGGCCAGTGCATGCGAGTTCAGATTGCTGGCCAGAGCGGTCACAATGGTGCACTGTGGGATAGCTCCTGGAGGCCAATAACATCGAATTGCGGCCACACTAACGCTAATTCGAATTGACAAATTCGATTTTGGCGCTACTCCGCTCGTCGGGGTGGAGTACAGAAATCGAATTAAAGGGCCCTTTAATTCGAATTAAATGGCTTCGTTGTGTGGACGGTTCCAGAGTTAATTCGAATTAAAGCCACTAAATCCGAATTAAAGGTGTAGTGTAGACCAGGCCTAAGATACATGTGTGGTAAAGGCTGAGTACAAACATCTGCTTCCCTTTAGGTGGGGCTCGGTTTGTAATAAAAGTTTTCCTCCTTGTTCTGGGTGCAGAGGGAGAATTTCCCTATCTTGGGAGCAGCTGATCTTCTTGGACAGGGAGGAGCATGTTCACCTGAGCAGAGGCCTGGAACCGGAAAGGTGAGTACAGGTGGTGAGTTTGTCCTTCTTCCTATGTGTCTCTCTTTGAGCTCTCATATGTTGGCCAACATACTCTCTCTCTCTCCCCTTGTCCTGTCTCCTTGCATAGAACATGGGCAATGGTGCATGCTCACAGGCTTGGTCTGGGGCGTCTGCAACCCAATGGGGCATTGGGAGGGGGAAGAGAAGCATGATGGTACTAGATCCTCCATTGGTAGTGGTGGGGGTGACTGTGGGAGTTGACTGTCACTGTTCATCAAGTGGGGCTGATGTACAGTGGATGGGAGAGGGAGGGCAGTATCTCGTACACCAGTAGAACTTTGGGCAGTGATGGCTCCTGCTTGGGTTATATGCTGTGTTTGCAGAGGAATCGCCCAGGAGCCCCAGCCGGAGGAGAAACTGGAAGAAGTGAACCTGAGCAGCCTGGACATCCTTGTAAGCAGAGATGAACAGTCCTCCGCTTTGTCTTCTCCATGACTGGCTGTGAGTGAACAATTATGGCACTCTGTTGCTCATCCGTACCACTCTAGTTTTCTTCTACCATTCTCCTGCTGCTCTCTGGCCCTGCTGTATCACGGCACAGTGTCACTGTTGCTCCTTAAGGAAATGCTCTGTGCATTACCCCAGGTGTCCACCCAGTGCCACTGTTGCTCCATGGGGGAAATGCTTTGTGCATTACCTGGATTAGCCACCCAGTGTCACTGTTGCTTTATTTGGGAAATGCTCTGTGCAACTATACAGAGTGTCCACCCGGTGTCAATATTGCTCCATGAAGGAAATGCTCTGTGATTACCCGGGGTAGCCACGCAGTCTCCATTTTGCTTCATGAGAGACATGTTCTGTGCAATTACACCGAGTGGCCACCTGGTGGCACTGTTACTGCCTGGTGTCACTGTTGCTCCACGAGAGAAATGATCACTCAGTTTCTGTTCATCCAGTGGGGCTGATGTAGATGGGATGGGAGAGAGAGGCAGGGATGAGGGCAAGATTTCACACACCAATAGAGATTTGTGTAGTGATGGCTCATGCTTGGCTTTTGAAGCTGCGCTTGCAGAGGAATTGGCCAGGAGCCCCAGCCACAGAAGAAGCTGGCACAAGTGGACCTGAGCAACCTGGACATCCTTCTAAGCAGATATCTGGGAGGCGGAAACCTGAGGACTGTTCATAATTGGCTATGAGTAAGAGGTCAGTGCTTTGAATTCCTCATGTGTGCTCCCTCTAGTTTTCTTCACAGACCGTGTGCTTCCACGTTGGGTAGGGGCTCTGTGGTATCAAGGCTGCGGAGGGGCAAGAGTCTACTCTGCAGAGTGACTATGTCGGGTGCCGTTAAGGGGGCCAATACAGGGAGGAGAAAAGGGAAAGAGACCTGAACCCTGATTACAGGGCAGTCACCCTTTCTTTAGTAAAATACTCCTCCTTTACACAATGGCGGGGGGAGGGGGAGTCCCCAATGTGAAAAGATCTGGAAATGAACAGGTAAGGGAGGGATCCTGCTGAGTGTCCCCTTTCCAATCAATCCTCCATCCCTCAGCGACACCCTTCCCGACTTACCTCCTACCCCACCAAGAAAATGACAACTTTATGCCCCCTACCTTTACCAGAAAAGACCCCTCTTACTTGTGACGCGGTCCTGTTAGTAGGGTTAGGTGCACCCACGTGCCGGCTCTGAATACCACCGCATCTACCTACAACATCTCAACATCCACACATTTCAGAAAGGACCGCCACATGAATCTCTTCGAACGTAGCCCGAGGAATCTCCTCTCTTTATCACCAAAGAGACACAAGGCCTGGAATTCGGACACAACTAACGGAGCTGTCCGAATCCCTACAGTTGACACTCATCAGTCCGACAGTGTTCTTTATTGTGCACAGGAAAACAAAGGGTGAAAGTTGTGGTTGGTTGAGCGGTGTAAATTGGGCAGGGCAAAAGGACTAGAGGAAGGATTAGACGGAAGTGAGGGTCTGAAAGGAGCCCCCCACCTCAGCTGTTCATTTCCAGACTTTGTGACATTTGCTTGGTTGGGCCATTTCTTGTCTTTTTTGAGAAAAGGGGCGAATTTTCCACGGCCTCCGCCATCCCCTTACAGCCGCCCCTTCACCACACCATATTCCATCTGACCGGGATAGGTCCCAAGTAAGCTTTCACTTCAAATCTCAAAAAAGCCAAGTAGAAATCATTCTGTGGGAATTTACTGTGACTAAGAGAAACAGAAGTTCAACCCTTCTCAAGGGGTGTGTGGTCAGGGGGAGTCGCTCAGCCGCAGGCACAGAAAGGCTCCCCTAGCTTAAGCGTGAGAGGTATAAGACCTTACACCCTGGTTACAGGGCGGTCATTTTGCCGGGCTTGTCAAAGTGACCTGTGGCTTAATTTGCATGGCAAAGGAGACCGAAACCCTCCTTACAGGGTGGTCCTTAAGCCAGGGGCGTTCCAATGGGCCAGAGCGAAAAGCGCTGTAAAGGAGAGACCTCCCTTCCCTCAGAAGTGGGTGGTCTCGTTGCCCAGCGAGTGCCAACGGCCCAAGAGGAATTAGAAAGGGGAGACCTGCACCCTTCTGACAGGGAGAGGTCAACGGCACGGGGCATTTTAAAGGCTAGGTCCTAAGGAGCTCAAACCCAGAGAGACCTCAACCCTTTTTAAAGGGGGGTCGCTCAGCCTCAGCTATGGAAGGGACCCATAAAGCATTTTGGTTGGCAAGGAATGGACCTTGATCCTTATTTACAGGGAGGTCCTTTTACCGGGCACCTGAAGGGGGATTAAGCCTGTGCGGAGAAGTGTCGAACCCGAGCCCACGGTAC
Source organism: Emys orbicularis (assembly GCF_028017835.1). Classification (NCBI taxonomy): domain Eukaryota; kingdom Metazoa; phylum Chordata; order Testudines; family Emydidae; genus Emys; species Emys orbicularis. The sequence continues at coordinate 180,787 of NC_088705.1, read as the reverse complement.
AGGGGTGCGGTGTGTGCGGTGTGTGCAGCCTTTGGCCGTGGCTTTTTCTTCCCTTTTCCTGCAGTTTCTTTGGTGCTTGTGTCGTCTTGTCCATTTTGTCCTTTGAGTTGCTAGAAAGAGAGAGGTGAAGCGGGTTAGGTGTGGCTCAGTAGAGAGCACGTGTACAGTGTACATTCAGATTACATTGGCAAGGTACACGGCCCTGCCGGAAATGACCCCAATACCTACTTTTCGGCACCGATCTCTTTCAGAGCGCAGGAGAGCTTGCGGCAGAACGCGGGTCCAGGTAGATGCAGAGGACGCGGGCTTTGACTTGGCTGAGTGCGTGAGTGAGTGAGGAGGGCACGGGACAGCTAGTAGGACAAACCCTGAACCCTCTCAAGAGGCTGGTTTCTAGAACTACCTTCCAAATGGCAGTGTTACCTTGTGAAAGGCAGGGAAAGACCCACCCCCTAGTTAGAGGGAGCTCACTTTGGACCTTGGCGTGAAGAGGGCCAATGCAGAGAGGAGAAAAGGGAAAGCGACCTGAACCCTGATTACAGGGCAGTCACCCTTTCTTTAGTAAAATACTCCTCCTGTACACAATGGGGCAGGGGGGGAGTCCCCAATGTGAAAAGATCTGGAAATGAACAGGTAAGGGAGGGATCCTGCTGAGTGTCCCCTTTCCAATCAATCCTCCGTCCCTCAGCGACACCCTTCCCGACTTACCTTCCTACCCCACCAAGAAAATGACAACTTTGTGCCCCCTAACCTTTACCAGAAAAGACCCCTCTTACTTGTGACGCGGTCCTGTTAGTAGGGTTAGGTGCACCCACGTGCCGGCTCTGAAAACCACCGCATCTACCTACAACATCTCAACATCAACACATTTCAGAAAGGACCGCCACATCAATCTCTTCGAACGTAGCCCGAGGAATCTCCTCTCTTTATCACCAAAGAGACACAAGGCCTGGAATTCGGACACAACTAACGGAGCTGTCCGAATCCCTACAGTAGACACTCATCAGTCCGACAGTGTTCTTTCTTGTGCACAAGAAAACAAAGGGTGAAAGTTGTGGTTGGTTGAGCGGTGTAAATTGGGCAGGGCAAAAGGACTTGAGGAAGGATTAGACGGAAGTGAGGGTCTGCAAGGAGCCCCGCACCTCACCTGTTCATTTCCAGACTTTGTGACATTTGCTTGGTTGGGCCATTTCTTGGCTTTTTTGAGAAAAGGGGCGAATTTTCCACGGCCTCCGCCATCCCCTTACAGCCGCCCCTTCGCCACACCATGTTCCATCTGACCGGGATAGGTCCCAAGTAAGATTTCACTTCAAATCTCAAAAACGCCAAGAAGAAATCATTCTGTGGGAATTTAAAGTGACTAAGAGAAACAGAAGTTCAACCCTTCTCAAGGGGTGGGGGGTCGGGGGGAGTCGCTCAGCCGCAGGCACAGAAAGGCTCCCCTAGCTTAAGCGTGAGAGGTATAAGACCTTACACCCTGGTTACAGGGCGGTCATTTTGCCGGGCTTGTCAAAGTGACCTGTGGCTTAATTTGCATGGCAAAGGAGACCGAAACCCTCCTTACAGGATGGTCCTTAAGCCAGGGGCGTTCCCATGGGCCAGAGCGAAAAGCGCTGTAAAGGAGAGACCTCCCTTCCCTCAGAAGTGGGTGGTCTCGTTGCCCAGCGAGTGCCAACGGCCCAAGAGGAGTTAGAAAGGGGAGACCTGCACCCTTCTGACAGGGAGAGGTCAACGGCACGGGGCATTTTAAAGGCTAGGTCCTAAGGAGCTCAAATCCACAGAGACCTCAAGCCTTTTTAAAGGGGGGTCGCTCAGCCTCAGCTATGGAAGGGACCCATAAAGCATTTTGGTTGGCAAGGAATGGACCTTGATCCTTGTTTACAGGGAGGTCCTTTTACCGGGCACCTGAAGGGGGATTAAGCCTGTGCGGAGAAGTGTCGAACCCGAGCCCTCGGTGCAGGGGTGCGGTGTGTGCGGTGTGTGCAGCCTTTGTCCGTGGCTTTTTCTTCCCTTTTCCTGCAGTTTCTTTGGTGCTTGTGTCGTCTTGTCCATTTTGTCCTTTGAGTTGCTAGAAAGAGAGAGGTGAAGCGGGTTAGGTGTGGCTCAGTAGAGAGCACGAGTACAAGGTACATTCAGATTACATTGGCAAGGTACTTGCCCGTGCCGGAAATTACCCCAATACCTACTTTTCGGCACCGATCTCTTTCAGAGCGCAGGAGAGCTTGCGGCAGAACGCGGGTCCAGGTGGATGCAGAGGACGCGGGCTTTGACTTGGCTGAGTGCGTGAGTGAGTGAGGAGGGCACGGGACAGCTAGTAGGACAAACCCTGAACCCTCTCAAGAGGCTGGTTTCTAGAACTACCTTCCAAATGGCAGTGTTACCTTGTGAAAGGCAGGGAAAGACCCACCCCCTAGTTAGAGGGAGCTCACTTTGGACCTTGGCGTGAAGAGGGCCAATGCAGAGAGGAGAAAAGGGAAAGCGACCTGAACCCTGATTACAGGGCAGTCACCCTTTCTTTAGTAAAATACTCCTCCTGTACACAATGGAGCAGGGGGGGAGTCCCCAATGTGAAAAGATCTGGAAATGAACAGGTAAGGGAGGGATCCTGCTGAGTGTCCCCTTTCCAATCAATCCTCCGTCCCTCAGCGACACCCTTCCCGACTTACCTTCCTACCCCACCAAGAAAATGACAACTTTGTGCCCCCTAACCTTTACCAGAAAAGACCCCTCTTACTTGTGACGCGGTCCTGTTAGTAGGGTTAGGTGCACCCACGTGCCGGCTCTGAAAACCACCGCATCTACCTACAACATCTCAACATCAACACATTTCAGAAAGGACCGCCACATGAATCTCTTCGAACGTAGCCCGAGGAATCTCCTCTCTTTATCACCAAAGAGACACAAGGCCTGGAATTCGGACACAACTAACGGAGCTGTCCGAATCCCTACAATAGACACTCATCAGTCCGACAGTGTTCTTTCTTGTGCACAAGAAAACAAAGGGTGAAAGTTGTGGTTGGTTGAGCGGTGTAAATTGGGCAGGGCAAAAGGACTTGAGGAAGGATTAGACGGAAGTGAGGGTCTGCAAGGAGCCCCGCACCTCACCTGTTCATTTCCAGACTTTGTGACATTTGCTTGGTTGGGCCATTTCTTGGCTTTTTTGAGAAAAGGGGCGAATTTTCCACGGCCTCCGCCATCCCCTTACAGCCGCCCCTTCGCCACACCATGTTCCATCTGACCGGGATAGGTCCCAAGTAAGCTTTCACTTCAAATCTCAAAAAAGCCAAGTAGAAATCATTCTGTGGGAATTTACTGTGACTAAGAGAAACAGAAGTTCAACCCTTCTCAAGGGGTGTGTGGTCAGGGGGAGTCGCTCAGCCACAGGCACAGAAAGGCTCCCCTAGCTTAAGCGTGAGAGGTATAAGACCTTACACCCTGGTTACAGGGCGGTCATTTTGCCGGGCGTGTCAAAGTGACCTGTGGCTTAATTTGCATGGCAAAGGAGACCGAAACCCTCCTTACAGGGTGGTCCTTAAGCCAGGGGCGTTCCAATGGGCCAGAGCGAAAAGCGCTGTAAAGGAGAGACCTCCCTTCCCTCAGAAGTGGGTGGTCTCGTTGCCCAGCGAGTGCCAACGGCCCAAGAGGAATTAGAAAGGGGAGACCTGCACCCTTCTGACAGGGAGAGGTCAACGGCACGGGGCATTTTAAAGGCTAGGTCCTAAGGAGCTCAAACCCAGAGAGACCTCAACCCTTTTTAAAGGGGGGTCGCTCAGCCTCAGCTATGGAAGGGACCCATAAAGCATTTTGGTTGGCAAGGAATGGACCTTGATCCTTATTTACAGGGAGGTCCTTTTACCGGGCACCTGAAGGGGGATTAAGCCTGTGCGGAGAAGTGTCGAACCCGAGCCCACGGTACAGGGGTGCGGTGTGTGAGGTGTGTGCAGCCTTTGGCCGTGGCTTTTTCTTCCCTTTTCCTGCAGTTTCTTTGGTGCTTGTGTCGTCTTGTCCATTTTGTCCTTTGAGTTGCTAGAAAGAGAGAGGTGAAGCGGGTTAGGTGTGGCTCAGTAGAGAGCACGTGTACAGTGTACATTCAGATTACATTGGCAAGGTACACGGCCCTGCCGGAAATGACCCCAATACCTACTTTTCGGCACCGATCTCTTTCAGAGCGCAGGAGAGCTTGCGGCAGAACGCGGGTCCAGGTAGATGCAGAGGACGCGGGCTTTGACTTGGCTGAGTGCGTGAGTGAGTGAGGAGGGCACGGGACAGCTAGTAGGACAAACCCTGAACCCTCTCAAGAGGCTGGTTTCTAGAACTACCTTCCAAATGGCAGTGTTACCTTGTGAAAGGCAGGGAAAGACCCACCCCCTAGTTAGAGGGAGCTCACTTTGGACCTTGGCGTGAAGAGGGCCAATGCAGAGAGGAGAAAAGGGAAAGCGACCTGAACCCTGATTACAGGGCAGTCACCCTTTCTTTAATAAAATACTCCTCCTGTACACAATGGGGCAGGGGGGGAGTCCCCAATGTGAAAAGATCTGGAAATGAACAGGTAAGGGAGGGATCCTGCTGAGTGTCCCCTTTCCAATCAATCCTCCGTCCCTCAGCGACACCCTTCCCGACTTACCTTCCTACCCCACCAAGAAAATGACAACTTTGTGCCCCCTAACCTTTACCAGAAAAGACCCCTCTTACTTGTGACGCGGTCCTGTTAGTAGGGTTAGGTGCACCCACGTGCCGGCTCTGAAAACCACCGCATCTACCTACAACATCTCAACATCAACACATTTCAGAAAGGACCGCCACATCAATCTCTTCGAACGTAGCCCGAGGAATCTCCTCTCTTTATCACCAAAGAGACACAAGGCCTGGAATTCGGACACAACTAACGGAGCTGTCCGAATCCCTACAGTAGACACTCATCAGTCCGACAGTGTTCTTTCTTGTGCACAAGAAAACAAAGGGTGAAAGTTGTGGTTGGTTGAGCGGTGTAAATTGGGCAGGGCAAAAGGACTTGAGGAAGGATTACACGGAAGTGAGGGTCTGCAAGGAGCCCCGCACCTCACCTGTTCATTTCCAGACTTTGTGACATTTGCTTGGTTGGGCCATTTCTTGGCTTTTTTGAGAAAAGGGGCGAATTTTCCACGGCCTCCGCCATCCCCTTACAGCCGCCCCTTCGCCACACCATGTTCCATCTGACCGGGATAGGTCCCAAGTAAGATTTCACTTCAAATCTCAAAAACGCCAAGAAGAAATCATTCTGTGGGAATTTAAAGTGACTAAGAGAAACAGAAGTTCAACCCTTCTCAAGGGGTGGGGGGTCGGGGGGAGTCGCTCAGCCGCAGGCACAGAAAGGCTCCCCTAGCTTAAGCGTGAGAGGTATAAGACCTTACACCCTGGTTACAGGGCGGTCATTTTGCCGGGCGTGTCAAAGTGACCTGTGGCTTAATTTGCATGGCAAAGGAGACCGAAACCCTCCTTACAGGATGGTCCTTAAGCCAGGGGCGTTCCAATGGGCCAGAGCGAAAAGCGCTGTAAAGGAGAGACCTCCCTTCCCTCAGAAGTGGGTGGTCTCGTTGCCCAGCGAGTGCCAACGGCCCAAGAGGAGTTAGAAAGGGGAGACCTGCACCCTTCTGACAGGGAGAGGTCAACGGCACGGGGCATTTTAAAGGCTAGGTCCTAAGGAGCTCAAATCCACAGAGACCTCAAGCCTTTTTAAAGGGGGGTCGCTCAGCCTCAGCTATGGAAGGGACCCATAAAGCATTTTGGTTGGCAAGGAATGGACCTTGATCCTTGTTTACAGGGAGGTCCTTTTACCGGGCACCTGAAGGGGGATTAAGCCTGTGCGGAGAAGTGTCGAACCCGAGCCCTCGGTGCAGGGGTGCGGTGTGTGCGGTGTGTGCAGCCTTTGTCCGTGGCTTTTTCTTCCCTTTTCCTGCAGTTTCTTTGGTGCTTGTGTCGTCTTGTCCATTTTGTCCTTTGAGTTGCTAGAAAGAGAGAGGTGAAGCGGGTTAGGTGTGGCTCAGTAGAGAGCACGAGTACAAGGTACATTCAGATTACATTGGCAAGGTACTTGCCCGTGCCGGAAATTACCCCAATACCTACTTTTCGGCACCGATCTCTTTCAGAGCGCAGGAGAGCTTGCGGCAGAACGCGGGTCCAGGTGGATGCAGAGGACGCGGGCTTTGACTTGGCTGAGTGCGTGAGTGAGGAGGGCACGGGACAGCTAGTAGGACAAACCCTGAACCCTCTCAAGAGGCTGGTTTCTAGAACTACCTTCCAAATGGCAGTGTTACCTTGTGAAAGGCAGGGAAAGACCCACCCCCTAGTTAGAGGGAGCTCACTTTGGACCTTGGCGTGAAGAGGGCCAATGCAGAGAGGAGAAAAGGGAAAGCGACCTGAACCCTGATTACAGGGCAGTCACCCTTTCTTTAGTAAAATACTCCTCCTGTACACAATGGGGCAGGGGGGGAGTCCCCAATGTGAAAAGATCTGGAAATGAACAGGTAAGGGAGGGATCCTGCTGAGTGTCCCCTTTCCAATCAATCCTCCATCCCTCAGCGACACCCTTCCCGATTTACCTCCTACCCCACCAAGAAAATGACAACTTTGTGCCCCCTACCTTTACCAGAAAAGACCTCTCTTACTTGTGACGCGGTCCTGTTAGTAGGGTTAGGTGCACCCACGTGCCGGCTCTGAATACCACCGCATCTACCTACAACATCTCAACATCAACACATTTCAGAAAGGACCGCCACATCAATCTCTTCGAACGTAGCCCGAGCAATCTCCTCTCTTTATCACCAAAGAGACACAAGGCCTGGAATTAGGACACAACTAACGGAGCTGTCCGAATCCCTACAGTTGACACTCATCAGTCCGACAGTGTTCTTTATTGTGCACAGGAAAACAAAGGGTGAAAGTTGTGGTTGGTTGAGCGGTGTAAATTGGGCAGGGCAAAAGGACTAGAGGAAGGATTAGACGGAAGTGAGGGTCTGAAAGGAGCCCCCCACCTCAGCTGTTCATTTCCAGACTTTGTGACATTTGCTTGGTTTGGCCATTTCTTGTCTTTTTTGAGAAAAGGGGCGAATTTTCCACGGCCTCCGCCATCCCCTTACAGCCGCCCCTTCGCCACACCATATTCCATCTGACCGGGATAGGTCCCAAGTAAGCTTTCACTTCAAATCTCAAAAAAGCCAAGTAGAAATCATTCTGTGGGAATTTACTGTGACTAAGAGAAACAGAAGTTCAACCCTTCTCAAGGGGTGTGTGGTCAGGGGGATTCGCTCAGCCACAGGCACAGAAAGGCTCCCCTAGCTTAAGCGTGAGAGGTATAAGACCTTACACCCTGGTTACAGGGCGGTCATTTTGCCGGGCTTGTCAAAGTGACCTGTGGCTTAATTTGCATGGCAAAGGAGACCAAAACCCTCCTTACAGGGTGGTCCTTAAGCCAGGGGCGTTCCAATGGGCCAGAGCGAAAAGCGCTGTAAAGGAGAGACCTCCCTTCCCTCAGAAGTGGGTGGTCTCGTTGCCCAGCGAGTGCCAACGGCCCAAGAGGAATTAGAAAGGGGAGACCTGCACCCTTCTGACAGGGAGAGGTCAACGGCACGGGGCATTTTAAAGGCTAGGTCCTAAGGAGCTCAAACCCAGAGAGACCTCAACCCTTTTTAAAGGGGGGTCGCTCAGCCTCAGCTATGGAAGGGACCCATAAAGCATTTTGGTTGGCAAGGAATGGACCTTGATCCTTGTTTACAGGGAGATCCTTTTACCGGGCACCTGAAGGGGGATTAAGCCTGTGCGGAGAAGTGTCGAACCCGAGCCCACGGTACAGGGGTGCGGTGTGTGCGGTGTGTGCAGCCTTTGTCCGTGGCTTTTTCTTCCCTTTTCCTGCAGTTTCTTTGGTGCTTGTGTCGTCTTGTCCATTTTGTCCTTTGAGTTGCTAGAAAGAGAGAGGTGAAGCGGGTTAGGTGTGGCTCAGTAGAGAGCACGTGTACAGTGTACATTCAGATTACATTGGCAAGGTACACGGCCCTGCCGGAAATAACCCCAATACCTACTTTTCGGCACCGATCTCTTTCAGAGCGCAGGAGAGCTTGCGGCAGAACGCGGGTCCAGGTGGATGCAGAGGACCCGGGCTTTGACTTGGCTGAGTGCGTGAGTGAGTGAGGAGGGCACGGGACAGCTAGTAGGACAAACCCTGAACCCTCTCAAGAGGCTGGTTTCTAGAACTACCTTCCAAATGGCAGTGTTACCTTGTGAAAGGCAGGGAAAGACCCACCCCCTAGTTAGAGGGAGCTCACTTTGGACCTTGGCGTGAAGAGGGCCAATGCAGAGAGGAGAAAAGGGAAAGCGACCTGAACCCTGATTACAGGGCAGTCACCCTTTCTTTAGTAAAATACTCCTCCTGTACACAATGGGGCAGGGGGGGAGTCCCCAATGTGAAAAGATCTGGAAATGAACAGGTAAGGGAGGGATCCTGCTGAGTGTCCCCTTTCCAATCAATCCTCCATCCCTCAGCGACACCCTTCCCGACTTACCTCCTACCCCACCAAGAAAATGACAACTTTGTGCCCCCTACCTTTACCAGAAAAGACCTCTCTTACTTGTAACGCGGTCCTGTTAGTAGGGTTAGGTGCACCCACGTGCCGGCTCTGAATACCACCGCATCTACCTACAACATCTCAACATCCACACATTTCAGAAAGGACCGCCACATGAATCTCTTCGAACGTAGCCCGAGGAATCTCCTCTCTTTATCACCAAAGAGACACAAGGCCTGGAATTCGGACACAACTAACGGAGCTGTCCGAATCCCTACAGTTGACACTCATCAGTCCGACAGTGTTCTTTATTGTGCACAGGAAAACAAAGGGTGAAAGTTGTGGTTGGTTGAGCGGTGTAAATTGGGCAGGGCAAAAGGACTAGAGGAAGGATTAGACGGAAGTGAGGGTCTGAAAGGAGCCCCCCACCTCAGCTGTTCATTTCCAGACTTTGTGACATTTGCTTGGTTGGGCCATTTCTTGTCTTTTTTGAGAAAAGGGGCGAATTTTCCACGGCCTCCGCCATCCCCTTACAGCCGCCCCTTCGCCACACCATATTCCATCTGACCGGGATAGGTCCCAAGTAAGCTTTCACTTCAAATCTCAAAAAAGCCAAGTAGAAATCATTCTGTGGGAATTTACTGTGACTAAGAGAAACAGAAGTTCAACCCTTCTCAAGGGGTGTGTGGTCAGGGGGATTCGCTCAGCCACAGGCACAGAAAGGCTCCCCTAGCTTAAGCGTGAGAGGTATAAGACCTTACACCCTGGTTACAGGGCGGTCATTTTGCCGGGCTTGTCAAAGTGACCTGTGGCTTAATTTGCATGGCAAAGGAGACCGAAACCCTCCTTACAGGGTGGTCCGTAAGCCAGGGGCGTTCCAATGGGCCAGAGCGAAAAGCGCTGTAAAGGAGAGACCTCCCTTCCCTCAGAAGTGGGTGGTCTCGTTGCCCAGCGAGTGCCAACGGCCCAAGAGGAATTAGAAAGGGGAGACCTGCACCCTTCTGACAGGGAGAGGTCAACGGCACGGGGCATTTTAAAGGCTAGGTCCTAAGGAGCTCAAACCCAGAGAGACCTCAACCCTTTTTAAAGGGGGGTCGCTCAGCCTCAGCTATGGAAGGGACCCATAAAGCATTTTGGTTGGCAAGGAATGGACCTTGATCCTTATTTACAGGGAGGTCCTTTTACCGGGCACCTGAAGGGGGATTAAGCCTGTGCGGAGAAGTGTCGAACCCGAGCCCACGGTACAGGGGTGCGGTGTGTGCGGTGTGTGCAGCCTTTGGCCGTGGCTTTTTCTTCCCTTTTCCTGCAGTTTCTTTGGTGCTTGTGTCGTCTTGTCCATTTTGTCCTTTGAGTTGCTAGAAAGAGAGAGGTGAAGCGGGTTAGGTGTGGCTCAGTAGAGAGCACGTGTACAGTGTACATTCAGATTACATTGGCAAGGTACACGGCCCTGCCGGAAATGACCCCAATACCTACTTTTCGGCACCGATCTCTTTCAGAGCGCAGGAGAGCTTGCGGCAGAACGCGGGTCCAGGTAGATGCAGAGGACGCGGGCTTTGACTTGGCTGAGTGCGTGAGTGAGTGAGGAGGGCACGGGACAGCTAGTAGGACAAACCCTGAACCCTCTCAAGAGGCTGGTTTCTAGAACTACCTTCTAAATGGCAGTGTTACCTTGTGAAAGGCAGGGAAAGACCCACCCCCTAGTTAGAGGGAGCTCACTTTGGACCTTGGCGTGAAGAGGGCCAATGCAGAGAGGAGAAAAGGGAAAGCGACCTGAACCCTGATTACAGGGCAGTCACCCTTTCTTTAGTAAAATACTCCTCCTGTACACAATGGAGCAGGGGGGGAGTCCCCAATGTGAAAAGATCTGGAAATGAACAGGTAAGGGAGGGATCCTGCTGAGTGTCCCCTTTCCAATCAATCCTCCGTCCCTCAGCGACACCCTTCCCGACTTACCTTCCTACCCCACCAAGAAAATGACAACTTTGTGCCCCCTAACCTTTACCAGAAAAGACCCCTCTTACTTGTGACGCGGTCCTGTTAGTAGGGTTAGGTGCACCCACGTGCCGGCTCTGAAAACCACCGCATCTACCTACAACATCTCAACATCAACACATTTCAGAAAGGACCGCCACATGAATCTCTTCGAACGTAGCCCGAGGAATCTCCTCTCTTTATCACCAAAGAGACACAAGGCCTGGAATTCGGACACAACTAACGGAGCTGTCCGAATCCCTACAATAGACACTCATCAGTCCGACAGTGTTCTTTCTTGTGCACAAGAAAACAAAGGGTGAAAGTTGTGGTTGGTTGAGCGGTGTAAATTGGGCAGGGCAAAAGGACTTGAGGAAGGATTAGACGGAAGTGAGGGTCTGCAAGGAGCCCCGCACCTCACCTGTTCATTTCCAGACTTTGTGACATTTGCTTGGTTGGGCCATTTCTTGGCTTTTTTGAGAAAAGGGGCGAATTTTCCACGGCCTCCGCCATCCCCTTACAGCCGCCCCTTCGCCACACCATGTTCCATCTGACCGGGATAGGTCCCAAGTAAGATTTCACTTCAAATCTCAAAAAAGCCAAGTAGAAATCATTCTGTGGGAATTTACTGTGACTAAGAGAAACAGAAGTTCAACCCTTCTCAAGGGGTGTGTGGTCAGGGGGAGTCGCTCAGCCACAGGCACAGAAAGGCTCCCCTACCTTAAGCGTGAGAGGTATAAGACCTTACACCCTGGTTACAGGGCGGTCATTTTGCCGGGCGTGTCAAAGTGACCTGTGGCTTAATTTGCATGGCAAAGGAGACCGAAACCCTCCTTACAGGGTGGTCCTTAAGCCAGGGGCGTTCCAATGGGCCAGAGCGAAAAGCGCTGTAAAGGAGAGACCTCCCTTCCCTCAGAAGTGGGTGGTCTCGTTGCCCAGCGAGTGCCAACGGCCCAAGAGGAATTAGAAAGGGGAGACCTGCACCCTTCTGACAGGGAGAGGTCAACGGCACGGGGCATTTTAAAGGCTAGGTCCTAAGGAGCTCAAACCCAGAGAGACCTCAACCCTTTTTAAAGGGGGGTCGCTCAGCCTCAGCTATGGAAGGGACCCATAAAGCATTTTGGTTGGCAAGGAATGGACCTTGATCCTTATTTACAGGGAGGTCCTTTTACCGGGCACATGAAGGGGGATTAAGCCTGTGCGGAGAAGTGTCGAACCCGAGCCCACGGTACAGGGGTGCGGTGTGTGCGGTGTGTGCAGCCTTTGGCCGTGGCTTTTTCTTCCCTTTTCCTGCAGTTTCTTTGGTGCTTGTGTCGTCTTGTCCATTTTGTCCTTTGAGTTGCTAGAAAGAGAGAGGTGAAGCGGGTTAGGTGTGGCTCAGTAGAGAGCACGTGTACAGTGTACATTCAGATTACATTGGCAAGGTACACGGCCCTGCCGGAAATGACCCCAATACCTACTTTTCGGCACCGATCTCTTTCAGAGCGCAGGAGAGCTTGCGGCAGAACGCGGGTCCAGGTAGATGCAGAGGACGCGGGCTTTGACTTGGCTGAGTGCGTGAGTGAGTGAGGAGGGCACGGGACAGCTAGTAGGACAAACCCTGAACCCTCTCAAGAGGCTGGTTTCTAGAACTACCTTCCAAATGGCAGTGTTACCTTGTGAAAGGCAGGGAAAGACCCACCCCCTAGTTAGAGGGAGCTCACTTTGGACCTTGGCGTGAAGAGGGCCAATGCAGAGAGGAGAAAAGGGAAAGCGACCTGAACCCTGATTACAGGGCAGTCACCCTTTCTTTAGTAAAATACTCCTCCTGTACACAATGGGGCAGGGGGGGAGTCCCCAATGTGAAAAGATCTGGAAATGAACAGGTAAGGGAGGGATCCTGCTGAGTGTCCCCTTTCCAATCAATCCTCCGTCCCTCAGCGACACCCTTCCCGACTTACCTTCCTACCCCACCAAGAAAATGACAACTTTGTGCCCCCTAACCTTTACCAGAAAAGACCCCTCTTACTTGTGACGCGGTCCTGTTAGTAGGGTTAGGTGCACCCACGTGCCGGCTCTGAAAACCACCGCATCTACCTACAACATCTCAACATCAACACATTTCAGAAAGGACCGCCACATCAATCTCTTCGAACGTAGCCCGAGGAATCTCCTCTCTTTATCACCAAAGAGACACAAGGCCTGGAATTCGGACACAACTAACGGAGCTGTCCGAATCCCTACAGTAGACACTCATCAGTCCGACAGTGTTCTTTCTTGTGCACAAGAAAACAAAGGGTGAAAGTTGTGGTTGGTTGAGCGGTGTAAATTGGGCAGGGCAAAAGGACTTGAGGAAGGATTACACGGAAGTGAGGGTCTGCAAGGAGCCCCGCACCTCACCTGTTCATTTCCAGACTTTGTGACATTTGCTTGGTTGGGCCATTTCTTGGCTTTTTTGAGAAAAGGGGCGAATTTTCCACGGCCTCCGCCATCCCCTTACAGCCGCCCCTTCGCCACACCATGTTCCATCTGACCGGGATAGGTCCCAAGTAAGATTTCACTTCAAATCTCAAAAACGCCAAGAAGAAATCATTCTGTGGGAATTTAAAGTGACTAAGAGAAACAGAAGTTCAACCCTTCTCAAGGGGTGGGGGGTCGGGGGGAGTCGCTCAGCCGCAGGCACAGAAAGGCTCCCCTAGCTTAAGCGTGAGAGGTATAAGACCTTACACCCTGGTTACAGGGCGGTCATTTTGCCGGGCGTGTCAAAGTGACCTGTGGCTTAATTTGCATGGCAAAGGAGACCGAAACCCTCCTTACAGGATGGTCCTTAAGCCAGGGGCGTTCCAATGGGCCAGAGCGAAAAGCGCTGTAAAGGAGAGACCTCCCTTCCCTCAGAAGTGGGTGGTCTCGTTGCCCAGCGAGTGCCAACGGCCCAAGAGGAGTTAGAAAGGGGAGACCTGCACCCTTCTGACAGGGAGAGGTCAACGGCACGGGGCATTTTAAAGGCTAGGTCCTAAGGAGCTCAAATCCACAGAGACCTCAAGCCTTTTTAAAGGGGGGTCGCTCAGCCTCAGCTATGGAAGGGACCCATAAAGCATTTTGGTTGGCAAGGAATGGACCTTGATCCTTGTTTACAGGGAGGTCCTTTTACCGGGCACCTGAAGGGGGATTAAGCCTGTGCGGAGAAGTGTTGAACCCGAGCCCTCGGTGCAGGGGTGCGGTGTGTGCGGTGTGTGCAGCCTTTGTCCGTGGCTTTTTCTTCCCTTTTCCTGCAGTTTCTTTGGTGCTTGTGTCGTCTTGTCCATTTTGTCCTTTGAGTTGCTAGAAAGAGAGAGGTGAAGCGGGTTAGGTGTGGCTCAGTAGAGAGCACGAGTACAAGGTACATTCAGATTACATTGGCAAGGTACTTGCCCGTGCCGGAAATGACCCCAATACCTACTTTTCGGCACCGATCTCTTTCAGAGCGCAGGAGAGCTTGCGGCAGAACGCGGGTCCAGGTGGATGCAGAGGACGCGGGCTTTGACTTGGCTGAGTGCGTGAGTGAGGAGGGCACGGGACAGCTAGTAGGACAAACCCTGAACCCTCTCAAGAGGCTGGTTTCTAGAACTACCTTCCAAATGGCAGTGTTACCTTGTGAAAGGCAGGGAAAGACCCACCCCCTAGTTAGAGGGAGCTCACTTTGGACCTTGGCGTGAAGAGGGCCAATGCAGAGAGGAGAAAAGGGAAAGCGACCTGAACCCTGATTACAGGGCAGTCACCCTTTCTTTAGTAAAATACTCCTCCTGTACACAATGGGGCAGGGGGGGAGTCCCCAATGTGAAAAGATCTGGAAATGAACAGGTAAGGGAGGGATCCTGCTGAGTGTCCCCTTTCCAATCAATCCTCCATCCCTCAGCGACACCCTTCCCGATTTACCTCCTACCCCACCAAGAAAATGACAACTTTGTGCCCCCTACCTTTACCAGAAAAGACCTCTCTTACTTGTGACGCGGTCCTGTTAGTAGGGTTAGGTGCACCCACGTGCCGGCTCTGAATACCACCGCATCTACCTACAACATCTCAACATCCACACATTTCAGAAAGGACCGCCACATGAATCTCTTCGAACGTAGCCCGAGGAATCTCCTCTCTTTATCACCAAAGAGACACAAGGCCTGGAATTCGGACACAACTAACGGAGCTGTCCGAATCCCTACAGTTGACACTCATCAGTCCGACAGTGTTCTTTATTGTGCACAGGAAAACAAAGGGTGAAAGTTGTGGTTGGTTGAGCGGTGTAAATTGGGCAGGGCAAAAGGACTAGAGGAAGGATTAGACGGAAGTGAGGGTCTGAAAGGAGCCCCCCACCTCAGCTGTTCATTTCCAGACTTTGTGACATTTGCTTGGTTGGGCCATTTCTTGTCTTTTTTGAGAAAAGGGGCGAATTTTCCACGGCCTCCGCCATCCCCTTACAGCCGCCCCTTCGCCACACCATATTCCATCTGACCGGGATAGGTCCCAAGTAAGCTTTCACTTCAAATCTCAAAAAAGCCAAGTAGAAATCATTCTGTGGGAATTTACTGTGACTAAGAGAAACAGAAGTTCAACCCTTCTCAAGGGGTGTGTGGTCAGGGGGATTCGCTCAGCCACAGGCACAGAAAGGCTCCCCTAGCTTAAGCGTGAGAGGTATAAGACCTTACACCCTGGTTACAGGGCGGTCATTTTGCCGGGCTTGTCAAAGTGACCTGTGGCTTAATTTGCATGGCAAAGGAGACCGAAACCCTCCTTACAGGGTGGTCCTTAAGCCAGGGGCGTTCCAATGGGCCAGAGCGAAAAGCGCTGTAAAGGAGAGACCTCCCTTCCCTCAGAAGTGGGTGGTCTCGTTGCCCAGCGAGTGCCAACGGCCCAAGAGGAATTAGAAAGGGGAGACCTGCACCCTTCTGACAGGGAGAGGTCAACGGCACGGGGCATTTTAAAGGCTAGGTCCTAAGGAGCTCAAACCCAGAGAGACCTCAACCCTTTTTAAAGGGGGGTCGCTCAGCCTCAGCTATGGAAGGGACCCATAAAGCATTTTGGTTGGCAAGGAATGGACCTTGATCCTTGTTTACAGGGAGATCCTTTTACCGGGCACCTGAAGGGGGATTAAGCCTGTGCGGAGAAGTGTCGAACCCGAGCCCACGGTACAGGGGTGCGGTGTGTGCGGTGTGTGCAGCCTTTGTCCGTGGCTTTTTCTTCCCTTTTCCTGCAGTTTCTTTGGTGCTTGTGTCGTCTTGTCCATTTTGTCCTTTGAGGTGCTAGAAAGAGAGAGGTGAAGCGGGTTAGGTGTGGCTCAGTAGAGAGCACGTGTACAGTGTACATTCAGATTACATTGGCAAGGTACACGGCCCTGCCGGAAATGACCCCAATACCTACTTTTCGGCACCGATCTCTTTCAGAGCGCAGGAGAGCTTGCGGCAGAACGCGGGTCCAGGTGGATGCAGAGGACGCGGGCTTTGACTTGGCTGAGTGCGTGAGTGAGTGAGGAGGGCACGGGACAGCTAGTAGGACAAACCCTGAACCCTCTCAAGAGGCTGGTTTCTAGAACTACCTTCCAAATGGCAGTGTTACCTTGTGAAAGGCAGGGAAAGACCCACCCCCTAGTTAGAGGGAGCTCACTTTGGACCTTGGCGTGAAGAGGGCCAATGCAGAGAGGAGAAAAGGGAAAGCGACCTGAACCCTGATTACAGGGCAGTCACCCTTTCTTTAGTAAAATACTCCTCCTGTACACAATGGGGCAGGGGGGGAGTCCCCAATGTGAAAAGATCTGGAAATGAACAGGTAAGGGAGGGATCCTGCTGAGTGTCCCCTTTCCAATCAATCCTCCGTCCCTCAGCGACACCCTTCCCGACTTACCTTCCTACCCCACCAAGAAAATGACAACTTTGTGCCCCCTAACCTTTACCAGAAAAGACCCCTCTTACTTGTGACGCGGTCCTGTTAGTAGGGTTAGGTGCACCCACGTGCCGGCTCTGAAAACCACCGCATCTACCTACAACATCTCAACATCAACACATTTCAGAAAGGACCGCCACATCAATCTCTTCGAACGTAGCCCGAGGAATCTCCTCTCTTTATCACCAAAGAGACACAAGGCCTGGAATTCGGACACAACTAACGGAGCTGTCCGAATCCCTACAGTAGACACTCATCAGTCCGACAGTGTTCTTTCTTGTGCACAAGAAAACAAAGGGTGAAAGTTGTGGTTGGTTGAGCGGTGTAAATTGGGCAGGGCAAAAGGACTTGAGGAAGGATTACACGGAAGTGAGGGTCTGCAAGGAGCCCCGCACCTCACCTGTTCATTTCCAGACTTTGTGACATTTGCTTGGTTGGGCCATTTCTTGGCTTTTTTGAGAAAAGGGGCGAATTTTCCACGGCCTCCGCCATCCCCTTACAGCCGCCCCTTCGCCACACCATGTTCCATCTGACCGGGATAGGTCCCAAGTAAGATTTCACTTCAAATCTCAAAAACGCCAAGAAGAAATCATTCTGTGGGAATTTAAAGTGACTAAGAGAAACAGAAGTTCAACCCTTCTCAAGGGGTGGGGGGTCGGGGGGAGTCGCTCAGCCGCAGGCACAGAAAGGCTCCCCTAGCTTAAGCGTGAGAGGTATAAGACCTTACACCCTGGTTACAGGGCGGTCATTTTGCCGGGCGTGTCAAAGTGACCTGTGGCTTAATTTGCATGGCAAAGGAGACCGAAACCCTCCTTACAGGATGGTCCTTAAGCCAGGGGCGTTCCAATGGGCCAGAGCGAAAAGCGCTGTAAAGGAGAGACCTCCCTTCCCTCAGAAGTGGGTGGTCTCGTTGCCCAGCGAGTGCCAACGGCCCAAGAGGAGTTAGAAAGGGGAGACCTGCACCCTTCTGACAGGGAGAGGTCAACGGCACGGGGCATTTTAAAGGCTAGGTCCTAAGGAGCTCAAATCCACAGAGACCTCAAGCCTTTTTAAAGGGGGGTCGCTCAGCCTCAGCTATGGAAGGGACCCATAAAGCATTTTGGTTGGCAAGGAATGGACCTTGATCCTTGTTTACAGGGAGGTCCTTTTACCGGGCACCTGAAGGGGGATTAAGCCTGTGCGGAGAAGTGTCGAACCCGAGCCCTCGGTGCAGGGGTGCGGTGTGTGCGGTGTGTGCAGCCTTTGTCCGTGGCTTTTTCTTCCCTTTTCCTGCAGTTTCTTTGGTGCTTGTGTCGTCTTGTCCATTTTGTCCTTTGAGTTGCTAGAAAGAGAGAGGTGAAGCGGGTTAGGTGTGGCTCAGTAGAGAGCACGAGTACAAGGTACATTCAGATTACATTGGCAAGGTACTTGCCCGTGCCGGAAATGACCCCAATACCTACTTTTCGGCACCGATCTCTTTCAGAGCGCAGGAGAGCTTGCGGCAGAACGCGGGTCCAGGTGGATGCAGAGGACGCGGGCTTTGACTTGGCTGAGTGCGTGAGTGAGGAGGGCGCGGGACAGCTAGTAGGACAAACCCTGAACCCTCTCAAGAGGCTGGTTTCTAGAACTACCTTCCAAATGGCAGTGTTACCTTGTGAAAGGCAGGGAAAGACCCACCCCCTAGTTAGAGGGAGCTCACTTTGGACCTTGGCGTGAAGAGGGCCAATGCAGAGAGGAGAAAAGGGAAAGCGACCTGAACCCTGATTACAGGGCAGTCACCCTTTCTTTAGTAAAATACTCCTCCTGTACACAATGGGGCAGGGGGGGAGTCCCCAATGTGAAAAGATCTGGAAATGAACAGGTAAGGGAGGGATCCTGCTGAGTGTCCCCTTTCCAATCAATCCTCCATCCCTCAGCGACACCCTTCCCGATTTACCTCCTACCCCACCAAGAAAATGACAACTTTGTGCCCCCTACCTTTACCAGAAAAGACCTCTCTTACTTGTGACGCGGTCCTGTTAGTAGGGTTAGGTGCACCCACGTGCCGGCTCTGAAAACCACCGCATCTACCTACAACATCTCAACATCAACACATTTCAGAAAGGACCGCCACATGAATCTCTTCGAACGTAGCCCGAGGAATCTCCTCTCTTTATCACCAAAGAGACACAAGGCCTGGAATTCGGACACAACTAACGGAGCTGTCCGAATCCCTACAGTAGACACTCATCAGTCCGACAGTGTTCTTTCTTGTGCACAAGAAAACAAAGGGTGAAAGTTGTGGTTGGTTGAGCGGTGTAAATTGGGCAGGGCAAAAGGACTTGAGGAAGGATTACACGGAAGTGAGGGTCTGCAAGGAGCCCCGCACCTCACCTGTTCATTTCCAGACTTTGTGACATTTGCTTGGTTGGGCCATTTCTTGGCTTTTTTGAGAAAAGGGGCGAATTTTCCACGGCCTCCGCCATCCCCTTACAGCCGCCCCTTCGCCACACCATGTTCCATCTGACCGGGATAGGTCCCAAGTAAGATTTCACTTCAAATCTCAAAAACGCCAAGAAGAAATCATTCTGTGGGAATTTAAAGTGACTAAGAGAAACAGAAGTTCAACCCTTCTCAAGGGGTGGGGGGTCGGGGGGAGTCGCTCAGCCGCAGGCACAGAAAGGCTCCCCTAGCTTAAGCGTGAGAGGTATAAGACCTTACACCCTGGTTACAGGGCGGTCATTTTGCCGGGCGTGTCAAAGTGACCTGTGGCTTAATTTGCATGGCAAAGGAGACCGAAACCCTCCTTACAGGATGGTCCTTAAGCCAGGGGCGTTCCAATGGGCCAGAGCGAAAAGCGCTGTAAAGGAGAGACCTCCCTTCCCTCAGAAGTGGGTGGTCTCGTTGCCCAGCGAGTGCCAAAGGCCCAAGAGGAGTTAGAAAGGGGAGACCTGCACCCTTCTGACAGGGAGAGGTCAACGGCACGGGGCATTTTAAAGGCTAGGTCCTAAGGAGCTCAAATCCACAGAGACCTCAAGCCTTTTTAAAGGGGGGTCGCTCAGCCTCAGCTATGGAAGGGACCCATAAAGCATTTTGGTTGGCAAGGAATGGACCTTGATCCTTGTTTACAGGGAGGTCCTTTTACCGGGCACCTGAAGGGGGATTAAGCCTGTGCGGAGAAGTGTCGAACCCGAGCCCTCGGTGCAGGGGTGCGGTGTGTGCGGTGTGTGCAGCCTTTGTCCGTGGCTTTTTCTTCCCTTTTCCTGCAGTTTCTTTGGTGCTTGTGTCGTCTTGTCCATTTTGTCCTTTGAGTTGCTAGAAAGAGAGAGGTGAAGCGGGTTAGGTGTGGCTCAGTAGAGAGCACGAGTACAAGGTACATTCAGATTACATTGGCAAGGTACTTGCCCGTGCCGGAAATTACCCCAATACCTACTTTTCGGCACCGATCTCTTTCAGAGCGCAGGAGAGCTTGCGGCAGAACGCGGGTCCAGGTGGATGCAGAGGACGCGGGCTTTGACTTGGCTGAGTGCGTGAGTGAGGAGGGCACGGGACAGCTAGTAGGACAAACCCTGAACCCTCTCAAGAGGCTGGTTTCTAGAACTACCTTCCAAATGGCAGTGTTACCTTGTGAAAGGCAGGGAAAGACCCACCCCCTAGTTAGAGGGAGCTCACTTTGGACCTTGGCGTGAAGAGGGCCAATGCAGAGAGGAGAAAAGGGAAAGCGACCTGAACCCTGATTACAGGGCAGTCACCCTTTCTTTAGTAAAATACTCCTCCTGTACACAATGGGGCAGGGGGGGAGTCCCCAATGTGAAAAGATCTGGAAATGAACAGGTAAGGGAGGGATCCTGCTGAGTGTCCCCTTTCCAATCAATCCTCCATCCCTCAGCGACACCCTTCCCGATTTACCTCCTACCCCACCAAGAAAATGACAACTTTGTGCCCCCTACCTTTACCAGAAAAGACCTCTCTTACTTGTGACGCGGTCCTGTTAGTAGGGTTAGGTGCACCCACGTGCCGGCTCTGAATACCACCGCATCTACCTACAACATCTCAACATCAACACATTTCAGAAAGGACCGCCACATCAATCTCTTCGAACGTAGCCCGAGCAATCTCCTCTCTTTATCACCAAAGAGACACAAGGCCTGGAATTAGGACACAACTAACGGAGCTGTCCGAATCCCTACAGTTGACACTCATCAGTCCGACAGTGTTCTTTATTGTGCACAGGAAAACAAAGGGTGAAAGTTGTGGTTGGTTGAGCGGTGTAAATTGGGCAGGGCAAAAGGACTAGAGGAAGGATTAGACGGAAGTGAGGGTCTGAAAGGAGCCCCCCACCTCAGCTGTTCATTTCCAGACTTTGTGACATTTGCTTGGTTTGGCCATTTCTTGTCTTTTTTGAGAAAAGGGGCGAATTTTCCACGGCCTCCGCCATCCCCTTACAGCCGCCCCTTCGCCACACCATATTCCATCTGACCGGGATAGGTCCCAAGTAAGCTTTCACTTCAAATCTCAAAAAAGCCAAGTAGAAATCATTCTGTGGGAATTTACTGTGACTAAGAGAAACAGAAGTTCAACCCTTCTCAAGGGGTGTGTGGTCAGGGGGATTCGCTCAGCCACAGGCACAGAAAGGCTCCCCTAGCTTAAGCGTGAGAGGTATAAGACCTTACACCCTGGTTACAGGGCGGTCATTTTGCCGGGCTTGTCAAAGTGACCTGTGGCTTAATTTGCATGGCAAAGGAGACCGAAACCCTCCTTACAGGGTGGTCCTTAAGCCAGGGGCGTTCCAATGGGCCAGAGCGAAAAGCGCTGTAAAGGAGAGACCTCCCTTCCCTCAGAAGTGGGTGGTCTCGTTGCCCAGCGAGTGCCAACGGCCCAAGAGGAATTAGAAAGGGGAGACCTGCACCCTTCTGACAGGGAGAGGTCAACGGCACGGGGCATTTTAAAGGCTAGGTCCTAAGGAGCTCAAACCCAGAGAGACCTCAACCCTTTTTAAAGGGGGGTCGCTCAGCCTCAGCTATGGAAGGGACCCATAAAGCATTTTGGTTGGCAAGGAATGGACCTTGATCCTTGTTTACAGGGAGATCCTTTTACCGGGCACCTGAAGGGGGATTAAGCCTGTGCGGAGAAGTGTCGAACCCGAGCCCACGGTACAGGGGTGCGGTGTGTGCGGTGTGTGCAGCCTTTGTCCGTGGCTTTTTCTTCCCTTTTCCTGCAGTTTCTTTGGTGCTTGTGTCGTCTTGTCCATTTTGTCCTTTGAGTTGCTAGAAAGAGAGAGGTGAAGCGGGTTAGGTGTGGCTCAGTAGAGAGCACGTGTACAGTGTACATTCAGATTACATTGGCAAGGTACACGGCCCTGCCGGAAATAACCCCAATACCTACTTTTCGGCACCGATCTCTTTCAGAGCGCAGGAGAGCTTGCGGCAGAACGCGGGTCCAGGTGGATGCAGAGGACGCGGGCTTTGACTTGGCTGAGTGCGTGAGTGAGTGAGGAGGGCACGGGACAGCTAGTAGGACAAACCCTGAACCCTCTCAAGAGGCTGGTTTCTAGAACTACCTTCCAAATGGCAGTGTTACCTTGTGAAAGGCAGGGAAAGACCCACCCCCTAGTTAGAGGGAGCTCACTTTGGACCTTGGCGTGAAGAGGGCCAATGCAGAGAGGAGAAAAGGGAAAGCGACCTGAACCCTGATTACAGGGCAGTCACCCTTTCTTTAGTAAAATACTCCTCCTGTACACAATGGGGCAGGGGGGGAGTCCCCAATGTGAAAAGATCTGGAAATGAACAGGTAAGGGAGGGATCCTGCTGAGTGTCCCCTTTCCAATCAATCCTCCATCCCTCAGCGACACCCTTCCCGACTTACCTCCTACCCCACCAAGAAAATGACAACTTTGTGCCCCCTACCTTTACCAGAAAAGACCTCTCTTACTTGTGACGCGGTCCTGTTAGTAGGGTTAGGTGCACCCACGTGCCGGCTCTGAATACCACCGCATCTACCTACAACATCTCAACATCCACACATTTCAGAAAGGACCGCCACATGAATCTCTTCGAACGTAGCCCGAGGAATCTCCTCTCTTTATCACCAAAGAGACACAAGGCCTGGAATTCGGACACAACTAACGGAGCTGTCCGAATCCCTACAGTTGACACTCATCAGTCCGACAGTGTTCTTTATTGTGCACAGGAAAACAAAGGGTGAAAGTTGTGGTTGGTTGAGCGGTGTAAATTGGGCAGGGCAAAAGGACTAGAGGAAGGATTAGACGGAAGTGAGGGTCTGAAAGGAGCCCCCCACCTCAGCTGTTCATTTCCAGACTTTGTGACATTTGCTTGGTTGGGCCATTTCTTGTCTTTTTTGAGAAAAGGGGCGAATTTTCCACGGCCTCCGCCATCCCCTTACAGCCGCCCCTTCGCCACACCATATTCCATCTGACCGGGATAGGTCCCAAGTAAGCTTTCACTTCAAATCTCAAAAAAGCCAAGTAGAAATCATTCTGTGGGAATTTACTGTGACTAAGAGAAACAGAAGTTCAACCCTTCTCAAGGGGTGTGTGGTCAGGGGGATTCGCTCAGCCACAGGCACAGAAAGGCTCCCCTAGCTTAAGCGTGAGAGGTATAAGACCTTACACCCTGGTTACAGGGCGGTCATTTTGCCGGGCTTGTCAAAGTGACCTGTGGCTTAATTTGCATGGCAAAGGAGACCGAAACCCTCCTTACAGGGTGGTCCTTAAGCCAGGGGCGTTCCAATGGGCCAGAGCGAAAAGCGCTGTAAAGGAGAGACCTCCCTTCCCTCAGAAGTGGGTGGTCTCGTTGCCCAGCGAGTGCCAACGGCCCAAGAGGAATTAGAAAGGGGAGACCTGCACCCTTCTGACAGGGAGAGGTCAACGGCACGGGGCATTTTAAAGGCTAGGTCCTAAGGAGCTCAAACCCAGAGAGACCTCAACCCTTTTTAAAGGGGGGTCGCTCAGCCTCAGCTATGGAAGGGACCCATAAAGCATTTTGGTTGGCAAGGAATGGACCTTGATCCTTGTTTACAGGGAGATCCTTTTACCGGGCACCTGAAGGGGGATTAAGCCTGTGCGGAGAAGTGTCGAACCCGAGCCCACGGTACAGGGGTGCGGTGTGTGCGGTGTGTGCAGCCTTTGTCCGTGGCTTTTTCTTCCCTTTTCCTGCAGTTTCTTTGGTGCTTGTGTCGTCTTGTCCATTTTGTCCTTTGAGTTGCTAGAAAGAGAGAGGTGAAGCGGGTTAGGTGTGGCTCAGTAGAGAGCACGTGTACAGTGTACATTCAGATTACATTGGCAAGGTACACGGCCCTGCCGGAAATAACCCCAATACCTACTTTTCGGCACCGATCTCTTTCAGAGCGCAGGAGAGCTTGCGGCAGAACGCGGGTCCAGGTGGATGCAGAGGACGCGGG
This sequence comes from Emys orbicularis, assembly GCF_028017835.1. Taxonomy (NCBI): domain Eukaryota; kingdom Metazoa; phylum Chordata; order Testudines; family Emydidae; genus Emys; species Emys orbicularis. Next base: position 157,013 of record NC_088705.1, on the reverse strand, counting down.
CTTTGACTTGGCTGAGTGCGTGAGTGAGTGAGGAGGGCACGGGACAGCTAGTAGGACAAACCCTGAACCCTCTCAAGAGGCTGGTTTCTAGAACTACCTTCCAAATGGCAGTGTTACCTTGTGAAAGGCAGGGAAAGACCCACCCCCTAGTTAGAGGGAGCTCACTTTGGACCTTGGCGTGAAGAGGGCCAATGCAGAGAGGAGAAAAGGGAAAGCGACCTGAACCCTGATTACAGGGCAGTCACCCTTTCTTTAGTAAAATACTCCTCCTGTACACAATGGGGCAGGGGGGGAGTCCCCAATGTGAAAAGATCTGGAAATGAACAGGTAAGGGAGGGATCCTGCTGAGTGTCCCCTTTCCAATCAATCCTCCATCCCTCAGCGACACCCTTCCCGACTTACCTCCTACCCCACCAAGAAAATGACAACTTTGTGCCCCCTACCTTTACCAGAAAAGACCTCTCTTACTTGTGACGCGGTCCTGTTAGTAGGGTTAGGTGCACCCACGTGCCGGCTCTGAATACCACCGCATCTACCTACAACATCTCAACATCCACACATTTCAGAAAGGACCGCCACATGAATCTCTTCGAACGTAGCCCGAGGAATCTCCTCTCTTTATCACCAAAGAGACACAAGGCCTGGAATTCGGACACAACTAACGGAGCTGTCCGAATCCCTACAGTTGACACTCATCAGTCCGACAGTGTTCTTTATTGTGCACAGGAAAACAAAGGGTGAAAGTTGTGGTTGGTTGAGCGGTGTAAATTGGGCAGGGCAAAAGGACTAGAGGAAGGATTAGACGGAAGTGAGGGTCTGAAAGGAGCCCCCCACCTCAGCTGATCATTTCCAGACTTTGTGACATTTGCTTGGTTGGGCCATTTCTTGTCTTTTTTGAGAAAAGGGGCGAATTTTCCACGGCCTCCGCCATCCCCTTACAGCCGCCCCTTCGCCACACCATATTCCATCTGACCGGGATAGGTCCCAAGTAAGCTTTCACTTCAAATCTCAAAAAAGCCAAGTAGAAATCATTCTGTGGGAATTTACTGTGACTAAGAGAAACAGAAGTTCAACCCTTCTCAAGGGGTGTGTGGTCAGGGGGATTCGCTCAGCCACAGGCACAGAAAGGCTCCCCTAGCTTAAGCGTGAGAGGTATAAGACCTTACACCCTGGTTACAGGGCGGTCATTTTGCCGGGCTTGTCAAAGTGACCTGTGGCTTAATTTGCATGGCAAAGGAGACCGAAACCCTCCTTACAGGGTGGTCCTTAAGCCAGGGGCGTTCCAATGGGCCAGAGCGAAAAGCGCTGTAAAGGAGAGACCTCCCTTCCCTCAGAAGTGGGTGGTCTCGTTGCCCAGCGAGTGCCAACGGCCCAAGAGGAATTAGAAAGGGGAGACCTGCACCCTTCTGACAGGGAGAGGTCAACGGCACGGGGCATTTTAAAGGCTAGGTCCTAAGGAGCTCAAACCCAGAGAGACCTCAACCCTTTTTAAAGGGGGGTCGCTCAGCCTCAGCTATGGAAGGGACCCATAAAGCATTTTGGTTGGCAAGGAATGGACCTTGATCCTTATTTACAGGGAGGTCCTTTTACCGGGCACCTGAAGGGGGATTAAGCCTGTGCGGAGAAGTGTCGAACCCGAGCCCACTGTACAGGGGTGCGGTGTGTGCGGTGTGTGCAGCCTTTGGCCGTGGCTTTTTCTTCCCTTTTCCTGCAGTTTCTTTGGTGCTTGTGTCGTCTTGTCCATTTTGTCCTTTGAGTTGCTAGAAAGAGAGAGGTGAAGCGGGTTAGGTGTGGCTCAGTAGAGAGCACGTGTACAGTGTACATTCAGATTACATTGGCAAGGTACACGGCCCTGCCGGAAATGACCCCAATACCTACTTTTCGGCACCGATCTCTTTCAGAGCGCAGGAGAGCTTGCGGCAGAACGCGGGTCCAGGTAGATGCAGAGGACGCGGGCTTTGACTTGGCTGAGTGCGTGAGTGAGTGAGGAGGGCACGGGACAGCTAGTAGGACAAACCCTGAACCCTCTCAAGAGGCTGGTTTCTAGAACTACCTTCCAAATGGCAGTGTTACCTTGTGAAAGGCAGGGAAAGACCCACCCCCTAGTTAGAGGGAGCTCACTTTGGACCTTGGCGTGAAGAGGGCCAATGCAGAGAGGAGAAAAGGGAAAGCGACCTGAACCCTGATTACAGGGCAGTCACCCTTTCTTTAGTAAAATACTCCTCCTGTACACAATGGAGCAGGGGGGGAGTCCCCAATGTGAAAAGATCTGGAAATGAACAGGTAAGGGAGGGATCCTGCTGACTGTCCCCTTTCCAATCAATCCTCCGTCCCTCAGCGACACCCTTCCCGACTTACCTTCCTACCCCACCAAGAAAATGACAACTTTGTGCCCCCTAACCTTTACCAGAAAAGACCCCTCTTACTTGTGACGCGGTCCTGTTAGTAGGGTTAGGTGCACCCACGTGCCGGCTCTGAAAACCACCGCATCTACCTACAACATCTCAACATCAACACATTTCAGAAAGGACCGCCACATGAATCTCTTCGAACGTAGCCCGAGGAATCTCCTCTCTTTATCACCAAAGAGACACAAGGCCTGGAATTCGGACACAACTAACGGAGCTGTCCGAATCCCTACAATAGACACTCATCAGTCCGACAGTGTTCTTTCTTGTGCACAAGAAAACAAAGGGTGAAAGTTGTGGTTGGTTGAGCGGTGTAAATTGGGCAGGGCAAAAGGACTTGAGGAAGGATTAGACGGAAGTGAGGGTCTGCAAGGAGCCCCGCACCTCACCTGTTCATTTCCAGACTTTGTGACATTTGCTTGGTTGGGCCATTTCTTGGCTTTTTTGAGAAAAGGGGCGAATTTTCCACGGCCTCCGCCATCCCCTTACAGCCGCCCCTTCGCCACACCATGTTCCATCTGACCGGGATAGGTCCCAAGTAAGATTTCACTTCAAATCTCAAAAAAGCCAAGTAGAAATCATTCTGTGGGAATTTACTGTGACTAAGAGAAACAGAAGTTCAACCCTTCTCAAGGGGTGTGTGGTCAGGGGGAGTCGCTCAGCCACAGGCACAGAAAGGCTCCCCTAGCTTAAGCGTGAGAGGTATAAGACCTTACACCCTGGTTACAGGGCGGTCATTTTGCCGGGCGTGTCAAAGTGACCTGTGGCTTAATTTGCATGGCAAAGGAGACCGAAACCCTCCTTACAGGATGGTCCTTAAGCCAGGGGCGTTCCAATGGGCCAGAGCGAAAAGCGCTGTAAAGGAGAGACCTCCCTTCCCTCAGAAGTGGGTGGTCTCGTTGCCCAGCGAGTGCCAACGGCCCAAGAGGAGTTAGAAAGGGGAGACCTGCACCCTTCTGACAGGGAGAGGTCAACGGCACGGGGCATTTTAAAGGCTAGGTCCTAAGGAGCTCAAATCCACAGAGACCTCAAGCCTTTTTAAAGGGGGGTCGCTCAGCCTCAGCTATGGAAGGGACCCATAAAGCATTTTGGTTGGCAAGGAATGGACCTTGATCCTTGTTTACAGGGAGGTCCTTTTACCGGGCACCTGAAGGGGGATTAAGCCTGTGCGGAGAAGTGTCGAACCCGAGCCCTCGGTGCAGGGGTGCGGTGTGTGCGGTGTGTGCAGCCTTTGTCCGTGGCTTTTTCTTCCCTTTTCCTGCAGTTTCTTTGGTGCTTGTGTCGTCTTGTCCATTTTGTCCTTTGAGTTGCTAGAAAGAGAGAGGTGAAGCGGGTTAGGTGTGGCTCAGTAGAGAGCACGAGTACAAGGTACATTCAGATTACATTGGCAAGGTACTTGCCCGTGCCGGAAATGACCCCAATACCTACTTTTCGGCACCGATCTCTTTCAGAGCGCAGGAGAGCTTGCGGCAGAACGCGGGTCCAGGTGGATGCAGAGGACGCGGGCTTTGACTTGGCTGAGTGCGTGAGTGAGTGAGGAGGGCACGGGACAGCTAGTAGGACAAACCCTGAACCCTCTCAAGAGGCTGGTTTCTAGAACTACCTTCCAAATGGCAGTGTTACCTTGTGAAAGGCAGGGAAAGACCCACCCCCTAGTTAGAGGGAGCTCACTTTGGACCTTGGAGTGAAGAGGGCCAATGCAGAGAGGAGAAAAGGGAAAGCGACCTGAACCCTGATTACAGGGCAGTCACCCTTTCTTTAGTAAAATACTCCTCCTGTACACAATGGGGCAGGGGGGGAGTCCCCAATGTGAAAAGATCTGGAAATGAACAGGTAAGGGAGGGATCCTGCTGAGTGTCCCCTTTCCAATCAATCCTCCGTCCCTCAGCGACACCCTTCCCGACTTACCTTCCTACCCCACCAAGAAAATGACAACTTTGTGCCCCCTAACCTTTACCAGAAAAGACCCCTCTTACTTGTGACGCGGTCCTGTTAGTAGGGTTAGGTGCACCCACGTGCCGGCTCTGAAAACCACCGCATCTACCTACAACATCTCAACATCAACACATTTCAGAAAGGACCGCCACATCAATCTCTTCGAACGTAGCCCGAGGAATCTCCTCTCTTTATCACCAAAGAGACACAAGGCCTGGAATTCGGACACAACTAACGGAGCTGTCCGAATCCCTACAGTAGACACTCATCAGTCCGACAGTGTTCTTTCTTGTGCACAAGAAAACAAAGGGTGAAAGTTGTGGTTGGTTGAGCGGTGTAAATTGGGCAGGGCAAAAGGACTTGAGGAAGGATTAGACGGAAGTGAGGGTCTGCAAGGAGCCCCGCACCTCACCTGTTCATTTCCAGACTTTGTGACATTTGCTTGGTTGGGCCATTTCTTGGCTTTTTTGAGAAAAGGGGCGAATTTTCCACGGCCTCCGCCATCCCCTTACAGCCGCCCCTTCGCCACACCATGTTCCATCTGACCGGGATAGGTCCCAAGTAAGCTTTCACTTCAAATCTCAAAAAAGCCAAGTAGAAATCATTCTGTGGGAATTTACTGTGACTAAGAGAAACAGAAGTTCAACCCTTCTCAAGGGGTGTGTGGTCAGGGGGAGTCGCTCAGCCGCAGGCACAGAAAGGCTCCCCTAGCTTAAGCGTGAGAGGTATAAGACCTTACACCCTGGTTACAGGGCGGTCATTTTGCCGGGCGTGTCAAAGTGACCTGTGGCTTAATTTGCATGGCAAAGGAGACCGAAACCCTCCTTACAGGATGGTCCTTAAGCCAGGGGCGTTCCAATGGGCCAGAGCGAAAAGCGCTGTAAAGGAGAGACCTCCCTTCCCTCAGAAGTGGGTGGTCTCGTTGCCCAGCGAGTGCCAACGGCCCAAGAGGAGTTAGAAAGGGGAGACCTGCACCCTTCTGACAGGGAGAGGTCAACGGCACGGGGCATTTTAAAGGCTAGGTCCTAAGGAGCTCAAATCCACAGAGACCTCAAGCCTTTTTAAAGGGGGGTCGCTCAGCCTCAGCTATGGAAGGGACCCATAAAGCATTTTGGTTGGCAAGGAATGGACCTTGATCCTTGTTTACAGGGAGGTCCTTTTACCGGGCACCTGAAGGGGGATTAAGCCTGTGCGGAGAAGTGTCGAACCCGAGCCCTCGGTGCAGGGGTGCAGTGTGTGCGGTGTGTGCAGCCTTTGTCCGTGGCTTTTTCTTCCCTTTTCCTGCAGTTTCTTTGGTGCTTGTGTCGTCTTGTCCATTTTGTCCTTTGAGTTGCTAGAAAGAGAGAGGTGAAGCGGGTTAGGTGTGGCTCAGTAGAGAGCACGAGTACAAGGTACATTCAGATTACATTGGCAAGGTACACGGCCCTGCCGGAAATGACCCCAATACCTACTTTTCGGCACCGATCTCTTTCAGAGCGCAGGAGAGCTTGCGGCAGAACGCGGGTCCAGGTGGATGCAGAGGACGCGGGCTTTGACTTGGCTGAGTGCGTGAGTGAGTGAGGAGGGCACGGGACAGCTAGTAGGACAAATCCTGAACCCTCTCAAGAGGCTGGTTTCTAGAACTACCTTCCAAATGGCAGTGTTACCTTGTGAAAGGCAGGGAAAGACCCACCCCCTAGTTAGAGGGAGCTCACTTTGGACCTTGGCGTGAAGAGGGCCAATGCAGAGAGGAGAAAAGGGAAAGCGACCTGAACCCTGATTACAGGGCAGTCACCCTTTCTTTAGTAAAATACTCCTCCTGTACACAATGGGGCAGGGGGGGAGTCCCCAATGTGAAAAGATCTGGAAATGAACAGGTAAGGGAGGGATCCTGCTGAGTGTCCCCTTTCCAATCAATCCTCCGTCCCTCAGCGACACCCTTCCCGACTTACCTTCCTACCCCACCAAGAAAATGACAACTTTGTGCCCCCTAACCTTTACCAGAAAAGACCCCTCTTACTTGTGATGCGGTCCTGTTAGTAGGGTTAGGTGCACCCACGTGCCGGCTCTGAAAACCACCGCATCTACCTACAACATCTCAACATCAACACATTTCAGAAAGGACCGCCACATCAATCTCTTCGAACGTAGCCCGAGGAATCTCCTCTCTTTATCACCAAAGAGACACAAGGCCTGGAATTCGGACACAACTAACGGAGCTGTCCGAATCCCTACAGTAGACACTCATCAGTCTGACAGTGTTCTTTCTTGTGCACAAGAAAACAAAGGGTGAAAGTTGTGGTTGGTTGAGCGGTGTAAATTGGGCAGGGCAAAAGGACTTGAGGAAGGATTACACGGAAGTGAGGGTCTTCAAGGAGCCCCGCACCTCACCTGTTCATTTCCAGACTTTGTGACATTTGCTTGGTTGGGCCATTTCTTGGCTTTTTTGAGAAAAGGGGCGAATTTTCCACGGCCTCCGCCATCCCCTTACAGCCGCCCCTTCGCCACACCATGTTCCATCTGACCGGGATAGGTCCCAAGTAAGATTTCACTTCAAATCTCAAAAACGCCAAGAAGAAATCATTCTGTGGGAATTTACTGTGACTAAGAGAAACAGAAGTTCAACCCTTCTCAAGGGGTGGGGGGTCGGGGGGAGTCGCTCAGCCGCAGGCACAGAAAGGCTCCCCTAGCTTAAGCGTGAGAGGTATAAGACCTTACACCCTGGTTACAGGGCGGTCATTTTGCCGGGCGTGTCAAAGTGACCTGTGGCTTAATTTGCATGGCAAAGGAGACCGAAACCCTCCTTACAGGATGGTCCTTAAGCCAGGGGCGTTCCAATGGGCCAGAGCGAAAAGCGCTGTAAAGGAGAGACCTCCCTTCCCTCAGAAGTGGGTGGTCTCGTTGCCCAGCGAGTGCCAACGGCCCAAGAGGAGTTAGAAAGGGGAGACCTGCACCCTTCTGACAGGGAGAGGTCAACGGCACGGGGCATTTTAAAGGCTAGGTCCTAAGGAGCTCAAATCCACAGAGACCTCAAGCCTTTTTAAAGGGGGGTCGCTCAGCCTCAGCTATGGAAGGGACCCATAAAGCATTTTGGTTGGCAAGGAATGGACCTTGATCCTTGTTTACAGGGAGGTCCTTATACCGGGCACCTGAAGGGGGATTAAGCCTGTGCGGAGAAGTGTCGAACCCGAGCCCTCGGTGCAGGGGTGCAGTGTGTGCGGTGTGTGCAGCCTTTGTCCGTGGCTTTTTCTTCCCTTTTCCTGCAGTTTCTTTGGTGCTTGTGTCGTCTTGTCCATTTTGTCCTTTGAGTTGCTAGAAAGAGAGAGGTGAAGCGGGTTAGGTGTGGCTCAGTAGAGAGCACGAGTACAAGGTACATTCAGATTACATTGGCAAGGTACTTGCCCGTGCCGGAAATAACCCCAATACCTACTTTTCGGCACCGATCTCTTTCAGAGCGCAGGAGAGCTTGCGGCAGAACGCGGGTCCAGGTGGATGCAGAGGACGCGGGCTTTGACTTGGCTGAGTGCGTGAGTGAGTGAGGAGGGCACGGGACAGCTAGTAGGACAAACCCTGAACCCTCTCAAGAGGCTGGTTTCTAGAACTACCTTCCAAATGGCAGTGTTACCTTGTGAAAGGCAGGGAAAGACCCACCCCCTAGTTAGAGGGAGCTCACTTTGGACCTTGGCGTGAAGAGGGCCAATGCAGAGAGGAGAAAAGGGAAAGCGACCTGAACCCTGATTACAGGGCAGTCACCCTTTCTTTAGTAAAATACTCCTCCTGTACACAATGGGGCAGGGGGGGAGTCCCCAATGTGAAAAGATCTGGAAATGAACAGGTAAGGGAGGGATCCTGCTGAGTGTCCCCTTTCCAATCAATCCTCCGTCCCTCAGCGACACCCTTCCCGACTTACCTTCCTACCCCACCAAGAAAATGACAACTTTGTGCCCCCTAACCTTTACCAGAAAAGACCCCTCTTACTTGTGATGCGGTCCTGTTAGTAGGGTTAGGTGCACCCACGTGCCGGCTCTGAAAACCACCGCATCTACCTACAACATCTCAACATCCACACATTTCAGAAAGGACCGCCACATCAATCTCTTCGAACGTAGCCCGAGGAATCTCCTCTCTTTATCACCAAAGAGACACAAGGCCTGGAATTCGGACACAACTAACGGAGCTGTCCGAATCCCTACAGTAGACACTCATCAGTCCGAGAGTTTTCTTTATTGTGCACAAGAAAACAAAGGGTGAAAGTTGTGGTTGGTTGAGCGGTGTAAATTGGGCAGGGCAAAAGGACTTGAGGAAGGATTACACGGAAGTGAGGGTCTGCAAGGAGCCCCGCACCTCACCTGTTCATTTCCAGACTTTGTGACATTTGCTTGGTTGGGCCATTTCTTGGCTTTTTTGAGAAAAGGGGCGAATTTTCCACGGCCTCCGCCATCCCCTTACAGCCGCCCCTTCGCCACACCATGTTCCATCTGACCGGGATAGGTCCCAAGTAAGATTTCACTTCAAATCTCAAAAACGCCAAGAAGAAATGATTCTGTGGGAATTTACTGTGACTAAGAGAAACAGAAGTTCAACCCTTCTCAAGGGGTGGGGGGTCGGGGGGAGTCGCTCAGCCGCAGGCACAGAAAGGCTCCCCTAGCTTAAGCGTGAGAGGTATAAGACCTTACACCCTGGTTACAGGGCGGTCATTTTGCCGGGCTTGTCAAAGTGACCTGTGGCTTAATTTGCATGGCAAAGGAGACCGAAACCCTCCTTACAGGGTGGTCCTTAAGCCAGGGGCGTTCCAATGGGCCAGAGCGAAAAGCGCTGTAAAGGAGAGACCTCCCTTCCCTCAGAAGTGGGTGGTCTCGTTGCCCAGCGAGTGCCAACGGCCCAAGAGGAGTTAGAAAGGGGAGACCTGCACCCTTCTGACAGGGAGAGGTCAACGGCACGGGGCATTTTAAAGGCTAGGTCCTAAGGAGCTCAAATCCACAGAGACCTCAAGCCTTTTTAAAGGGGGGTCGCTCAGCCTCAGCTATGGAAGGGACCCATAAAGCATTTTGGTTGGCAAGGAATGGACCTTGATCCTTGTTTACAGGGAGGTCCTTTTACCGGGCACCTGAAGGGGGATTAAGCCTGTGCGGAGAAGTGTCGAACCCGAGCCCTCGGTGCAGGGGTGCAGTGTGTGCGGTGTGTGCAGCCTTTGTCCGTGGCTTTTTCTTCCCTTTTCCTGCAGTTTCTTTGGTGCTTGTGTCGTCTTGTCCATTTTGTCCTTTGAGTTGCTAGAAAGAGAGAGGTGAAGCGGGTTAGGTGTGGCTCAGTAGAGAGCACGAGTACAAGGTACATTCAGATTACATTGGCAAGGTACTTGCCCGTGCCGGAAATGACCCCAATACCTACTTTTCGGCACCGATCTCTTTCAGAGCGCAGGAGAGCTTGCGGCAGAACGCGGGTCCAGGTAGATGCAGAGGACGCGGGCTTTGACTTGGCTGAGTGCGTGAGTGAGTGAGGAGGGCACGGGACAGCTAGTAGGACAAACCCTGAACCCTCTCAAGAGGCTGGTTTCTAGAACTACCTTCCAAATGGCAGTGTTACCTTGTGAAAGGCAGGGAAAGACCCACCCCCTAGTTAGAGGGAGCTCACTTTGGACCTTGGCGTGAAGAGGGCCAATGCAGAGAGGAGAAAAGGGAAAGCGACCTGAACCCTGATTACAGGGCAGTCACCCTTTCTTTAGTAAAATACTCCTCCTGTACACAATGGGGCAGGGGGGGAGTCCCCAATGTGAAAAGATCTGGAAATGAACAGGTAAGGGAGGGATCCTGCTGAGTGTCCCCTTTCCAATCAATCCTCCATCCCTCAGCGACACCCTTCCCGATTTACCTCCTACCCCACCAAGAAAATGACAACTTTGTGCCCCCTACCTTTACCAGAAAAGACCTCTCTTACTTGTGACGCGGTCCTGTTAGTAGGGTTAGGTGCACCCACGTGCCGGCTCTGAATACCACCGCATCTACCTACAACATCTCAACATCCACACATTTCAGAAAGGACCGCCACATGAATCTCTTCGAACGTAGCCCGAGGAATCTCCTCTCTTTATCACCAAAGAGACACAAGGCCTGGAATTCGGACACAACTAACGGAGCTGTCCGAATCCCTACAGTTGACACTCATCAGTCCGAGAGTTTTCTTTATTGTGCACAAGAAAACAAAGGGTTAAAGTTGTGGTTGGTAGAGCGGTGTAAATTGGGCAGGGCAAAAGGACTTGAGGAAGGATTACACGGAAGTGAGGGTCTGAAAGGAGCCCCCCACCTCAGCTGTTCATTTCCAGACTTTGTGACATTTGCTTGGTTGGGCCATTTCTTGTCTTTTTTGAGAAAAGGGGCGAATTTTCCACGGCCTCCGCCATCCCCTTACAGCCGCCCCTTCGCCACACCATGTTCCATCTGACCGGGATAGGTCCCAAGTAAGCTTTCACTTCAAATCTCAAAAAAGCCAAGTAGAAATCATTCTGTGGGAATTTACTGTGACTAAGAGAAACAGAAGTTCAACCCTTCTCAAGGGGTGTGTGGTCAGGGGGATTCGCTCAGCCACAGGCACAGAAAGGCTCCCCTAGCTTAAGCGTGAGAGGTATAAGACCTTACACCCTGGTTACAGGGCGGTCATTTTGCCGGGCTTGTCAAAGTGACCTGTGGCTTAATTTGCATGGCAAAGGAGACCGAAACCCTCCTTACAGGATGGTCCTTAAGCCAGGGGCGTTCCAATGGGCCAGAGCGAAAAGCGCTGTAAAGGAGAGACCTCCCTTCCCTCAGAAGTGGGTGGTCTCGTTGCCCAGCGAGTGCCAACGGCCCAAGAGGAATTAGAAAGGGGAGACCTGCACCCTTCTGACAGGGAGAGGTCAACGGCACGGGGCATTTTAAAGGCTAGGTCCTAAGGAGCTCAAATCCACAGAGACCTCAAGCCTTTTTAAAGGGGGGTCGCTCAGCCTCAGCTATGGAAGGGACCCATAAAGCATTTTGGTTGGCAAGGAATGGACCTTGATCCTTGTTTACAGGGAGGTCCTTTTACCGGGCACCTGAAGGGGGATTAAGCCTGTGCGGAGAAGTGTCGAACCCGAGCCCTCGGTGCAGGGGTGCAGTGTGTGCGGTGTGTGCAGCCTTTGTCCGTGGCTTTTTCTTCCCTTTTCCTGCAGTTTCTTTGGTGCTTGTGTCGTCTTGTCCATTTTGTCCTTTGAGTTGCTAGAAAGAGAGAGGTGAAGCGGGTTAGGTGTGGCTCAGTAGAGAGCACGAGTACAAGGTACATTCAGATTACATTGGCAAGGTACTTGCCCGTGCCGGAAATGACCCCAATACCTACTTTTCGGCACCGATCTCTTTCAGAGCGCAGGAGAGCTTGCGGCAGAACGCGGGTCCAGGTAGATGCAGAGGACGCGGGCTTTGACTTGGCTGAGTGCGTGAGTGAGTGAGGAGGGCACGGGACAGCTAGTAGGACAAACCCTGAACCCTCTCAAGAGGCTGGTTTCTAGAACTACCTTCCAAATGGCAGTGTTACCTTGTGAAAGGCAGGGAAAGACCCACCCCCTAGTTAGAGGGAGCTCACTTTGGACCTTGGCGTGAAGAGGGCCAATGCAGAGAGGAGAAAAGGGAAAGCGACCTGAACCCTGATTACAGGGCAGTCACCCTTTCTTTAGTAAAATACTCCTCCTGTACACAATGGAGCAGGGGGGGAGTCCCCAATGTGAAAAGATCTGGAAATGAACAGGTAAGGGAGGGATCCTGCTGAGTGTCCCCTTTCCAATCAATCCTCCGTCCCTCAGCGACACCCTTCCCGACTTACCTTCCTACCCCACCAAGAAAATGACAACTTTGTGCCCCCTAACCTTTACCAGAAAAGACCCCTCTTACTTGTGACGCGGTCCTGTTAGTAGGGTTAGGTGCACCCACGTGCCGGCTCTGAAAACCACCGCATCTACCTACAACATCTCAACATCAACACATTTCAGAAAGGACCGCCACATCAATCTCTTCGAACGTAGCCCGAGGAATCTCCTCTCTTTATCACCAAAGAGACACAAGGCCTGGAATTCGGACACAACTAACGGAGCTGTCCGAATCCCTACAGTAGACACTCATCAGTCCGACAGTGTTCTTTCTTGTGCACAAGAAAACAAAGGGTGAAAGTTGTGGTTGGTTGAGCGGTGTAAATTGGGTAGGGCAAAAGGACTTGAGGAAGGATTACACGGAAGTGAGGGTCTGCAAGGAGCCCCCCACCTCACCTGTTCATTTCCAGACTTTGTGACATTTGCTTGGTTGGGCCATTTCTTGGCTTTTTTGAGAAAAGGGGCGAATTTTCCACGGCCTCCGCCATCCCCTTACAGCCGCCCCTTCGCCACACCATGTTCCATCTGACCGGGATAGGTCCCAAGTAAGCTTTCACTTCAAATCTCAAAAAAGCCAAGTAGAAATCATTCTGTGGGAATTTACTGTGACTAAGAGAAACAGAAGTTCAACCCTTCTCAAGGGGTGTGTGGTCAGGGGGAGTCGCTCAGCCGCAGGCACAGAAAGGCTCCCCTAGCTTAAGCGTGAGAGGTATAAGACCTTACACCCTGGTTACAGGGCGGTCATTTTGCCGGGCGTGTCAAAGTGACCTGTGGCTTAATTTGCATGGCAAAGGAGACCGAAACCCTCCTTACAGGATGGTCCTTAAGCCAGGGGCGTTCCAATGGGCCAGAGCGAAAAGCGCTGTAAAGGAGAGACCTCCCTTCCCTCAGAAGTGGGTGGTCTCGTTGCCCAGCGAGTGCCAACGGCCCAAGAGGAGTTAGAAAGGGGAGACCTGCACCCTTCTGACAGGGAGAGGTCAACGGCACGGGGCATTTTAAAGGCTAGGTCCTAAGGAGCTCAAATCCACAGAGACCTCAAGCCTTTTTAAAGGGGGGTCGCTCAGCCTCAGCTATGGAAGGGACCCATAAAGCATTTTGGTTGGCAAGGAATGGACCTTGATCCTTGTTTACAGGGAGGTCCTTTTACCGGGCACCTGAAGGGGGATTAAGCCTGTGCGGAGAAGTGTCGAACCCGAGCCCTCGGTGCAGGGGTGCAGTGTGTGCGGTGTGTGCAGCCTTTGTCCGTGGCTTTTTCTTCCCTTTTCCTGCAGTTTCTTTGGTGCTTGTGTCGTCTTGTCCATTTTGTCCTTTGAGTTGCTAGAAAGAGAGAGGTGAAGCGGGTTAGGTGTGGCTCAGTAGAGAGCACGAGTACAAGGTACATTCAGATTACATTGGCAAGGTACTTGCCCGTGCCGGAAATGACCCCAATACCTACTTTTCGGCACCGATCTCTTTCAGAGCGCAGGAGAGCTTGCGGCAGAACGCGGGTCCAGGTGGATGCAGAGGACGCGGGCTTTGACTTGGCTGAGTGCGTGAGTGAGGAGGGCGCGGGACAGCTAGTAGGACAAACCCTGAACCCTCTCAAGAGGCTGGTTTCTAGAACTACCTTCCAAATGGCAGTGTTACCTTGTGAAAGGCAGGGAAAGACCCACCCCCTAGTTAGAGGGAGCTCACTTTGGACCTTGGCGTGAAGAGGGCCAATGCAGAGAGGAGAAAAGGGAAAGCGACCTGAACCCTGATTACAGGGCAGTCACCCTTTCTTTAGTAAAATACTCCTCCTGTACACAATGGGGCGGGGGGGGAAGTCCCCAATGTGAAAAGATCTGGAAATGAACAGGTAAGGGAGGGATCCTGCTGAGTGTCCCCTTTCCAATCAATCCTCCATCCCTCAGCGACACCCTTCCCGACTTACCTCCTACCCCACCAAGAAAATGACAACTTTGTGCCCCCTACCTTTACCAGAAAAGACCTCTCTTACTTGTAACGCGGTCCTGTTAGTAGGGTTAGGTGCACCCACGTGCCGGCTCTGAATACCACCGCATCTACCTACAACATCTCAACATCAACACATTTCAGAAAGGACCGCCACATGAATCTCTTCGAACGTAGCCCGAGGAATCTCCTCTCTTTATCACCAAAGAGACACAAGGCCTGGAATTCGGACACAACTAACGGAGCTGTCCGAATCCCTACAGTTGACACTCATCAGTCCGAGAGTTTTCTTTATTGTGCACAAGAAAACAAAGGGTTAAAGTTGTGGTTGGTAGAGCGGTGTAAATTGGGCAGGGCAAAAGGACTTGAGGAAGGATTACACGGAAGTGAGGGTCTGAAAGGAGCCCCCCACCTCAGCTGTTCATTTCCAGACTTTGTGACATTTGCTTGGTTGGGCCATTTCTTGTCTTTTTTGAGAAAAGGGGCGAATTTTCCACGGCCTCCGCCATCCCCTTACAGCCGCCCCTTCGCCACACCATGTTCCATCTGACCGGGATAGGTCCCAAGTAAGCTTTCACTTCAAATCTCAAAAAAGCCAAGTAGAAATCATTCTGTGGGAATTTACTGTGACTAAGAGAAACAGAAGTTCAACCCTTCTCAAGGGGTGTGTGGTCAGGGGGATTCGCTCAGCCACAGGCACAGAAAGGCTCCCCTAGCTTAAGCGTGAGAGGTATAAGACCTTACACCCTGGTTACAGGGCGGTCATTTTGCCGGGCTTGTCAAAGTGACCTGTGGCTTAATTTGCATGGCAAAGGAGACCGAAACCCTCCTTACAGGATGGTCCTTAAGCCAGGGGCGTTCCAATGGGCCAGAGCGAAAAGCGCTGTAAAGGAGAGACCTCCCTTCCCTCAGAAGTGGGTGGTCTCGTTGCCCAGCGAGTGCCAACGGCCCAAGAGGAATTAGAAAGGGGAGACCTGCACCCTTCTGACAGGGAGAGGTCAACGGCACGGGGCATTTTAAAGGCTAGGTCCTAAGGAGCTCAAATCCACAGAGACCTCAAGCCTTTTTAAAGGGGGGTCGCTCAGCCTCAGCTATGGAAGGGACCCATAAAGCATTTTGGTTGGCAAGGAATGGACCTTGATCCTTGTTTACAGGGAGGTCCTTTTACCGGGCACCTGAAGGGGGATTAAGCCTGTGCGGAGAAGTGTCGAACCCGAGCCCTCGGTGCAGGGGTGCAGTGTGTGCGGTGTGTGCAGCCTTTGTCCGTGGCTTTTTCTTCCCTTTTCCTGCAGTTTCTTTGGTGCTTGTGTCGTCTTGTCCATTTTGTCCTTTGAGTTGCTAGAAAGAGAGAGGTGAAGCGGGTTAGGTGTGGCTCAGTAGAGAGCACGAGTACAAGGTACATTCAGATTACATTGGCAAGGTACTTGCCCGTGCCGGAAATGACCCCAATACCTACTTTTCGGCACCGATCTCTTTCAGAGCGCAGGAGAGCTTGCGGCAGAACGCGGGTCCAGGTAGATGCAGAGGACGCGGGCTTTGACTTGGCTGAGTGCGTGAGTGAGTGAGGAGGGCACGGGACAGCTAGTAGGACAAACCCTGAACCCTCTCAAGAGGCTGGTTTCTAGAACTACCTTCCAAATGGCAGTGTTACCTTGTGAAAGGCAGGGAAAGACCCACCCCCTAGTTAGAGGGAGCTCACTTTGGACCTTGGCGTGAAGAGGGCCAATGCAGAGAGGAGAAAAGGGAAAGCGACCTGAACCCTGATTACAGGGCAGTCACCCTTTCTTTAGTAAAATACTCCTCCTGTACACAATGGAGCAGGGGGGGAGTCCCCAATGTGAAAAGATCTGGAAATGAACAGGTAAGGGAGGGATCCTGCTGAGTGTCCCCTTTCCAATCAATCCTCCGTCCCTCAGCGACACCCTTCCCGACTTACCTTCCTACCCCACCAAGAAAATGACAACTTTGTGCCCCCTAACCTTTACCAGAAAAGACCCCTCTTACTTGTGACGCGGTCCTGTTAGTAGGGTTAGGTGCACCCACGTGCCGGCTCTGAAAACCACCGCATCTACCTACAACATCTCAACATCAACACATTTCAGAAAGGACCGCCACATGAATCTCTTCGAACGTAGCCCGAGGAATCTCCTCTCTTTATCACCAAAGAGACACAAGGCCTGGAATTCGGACACAACTAACGGAGCTGTCCGAATCCCTACAATAGACACTCATCAGTCCGACAGTGTTCTTTCTTGTGCACAAGAAAACAAAGGGTGAAAGTTGTGGTTGGTTGAGCGGTGTAAATTGGGCAGGGCAAAAGGACTTGAGGAAGGATTAGACGGAAGTGAGGGTCTGCAAGGAGCCCCGCACCTCACCTGTTCATTTCCAGACTTTGTGACATTTGCTTGGTTGGGCCATTTCTTGGCTTTTTTGAGAAAAGGGGCGAATTTTCCACGGCCTCCGCCATCCCCTTACAGCCGCCCCTTCGCCACACCATGTTCCATCTGACCGGGATAGGTCCCAAGTAAGATTTCACTTCAAATCTCAAAAAAGCCAAGTAGAAATCATTCTGTGGGAATTTACTGTGACTAAGAGAAACAGAAGTTCAACCCTTCTCAAGGGGTGTGTGGTCAGGGGGAGTCGCTCAGCCACAGGCACAGAAAGGCTCCCCTAGCTTAAGCGTGAGAGGTATAAGACCTTACACCCTGGTTACAGGGCGGTCATTTTGCCGGGCGTGTCAAAGTGACCTGTGGCTTAATTTGCATGGCAAAGGAGACCGAAACCCTCCTTACAGGGTGGTCCTTAAGCCAGGGGCGTTCCAATGGGTCAGAGCGAAAAGCGCTGTAAAGGAGAGACCTCCCTTCCCTCAGAAGTGGGTGGTCTCGTTGCCCAGCGAGTGCCAACGGCCCAAGAGGAATTAGAAAGGGGAGACCTGCACCCTTCTGACAGGGAGAGGTCAACGGCACGGGGCATTTTAAAGGCTAGGTCCTAAGGAGCTCAAACCCAGAGAGACCTCAACCCTTTTTAAAGGGGGGTCGCTCAGCCTCAGCTATGGAAGGGACCCATAAAGCATTTTGGTTGGCAAGGAATGGACCTTGATCCTTATTTACAGGGAGGTCCTTTTACCGGGCACCTGAAGGGGGATTAAGCCTGTGCGGAGAAGTGTCGAACCCGAGCCCACGGTACAGGGGTGCGGTGTGTGCAGCCTTTGTCCGTGGCTTTTTCTTCCCTTTTCCTGCAGTTTCTTTGGTGCTTGTGTCGTCTTGTCCATTTTGTCCTTTGAGTTGCTAGAAAGAGAGAGGTGAAGCGGGTTAGGTGTGGCTCAGTAGAGAGCACGTGTACAGTGTACATTCAGATTACATTGGCAAGGTACACGGCCCTGCCGGAAATGACCCCAATACCTACTTTTCGGCACCGATCTCTTTCAGAGCGCAGGAGAGCTTGCGGCAGAACGCGGGTCCAGGTAGATGCAGAGGACGCGGGCTTTGACTTGGCTGAGTGCGTGAGTGAGTGAGGAGGGCACGGGACAGCTAGTAGGACAAACCCTGAACCCTCTCAAGAGGCTGGTTTCTAGAACTACCTTCCAAATGGCAGTGTTACCTTGTGAAAGGCAGGGAAAGACCCACCCCCTAGTTAGAGGGAGCTCACTTTGGACCTTGGCGTGAAGAGGGCCAATGCAGAGAGGAGAAAAGGGAAAGCGACCTGAACCCTGATTACAGGGCAGTCACCCTTTCTTTAGTAAAATACTCCTCCTGTACACAATGGGGCAGGGGGGGAGTCCCCAATGTGAAAAGATCTGGAAATGAACAGGTAAGGGAGGGATCCTGCTGAGTGTCCCCTTTCCAATCAATCCTCCGTCCCTCAGCGACACCCTTCCCGACTTACCTTCCTACCCCACCAAGAAAATGACAACTTTGTGCCCCCTAACCTTTACCAGAAAAGACCCCTCTTACTTGTGACGCGGTCCTGTTAGTAGGGTTAGGTGCACCCACGTGCCGGCTCTGAAAACCACCGCATCTACCTACAACATCTCAACATCAACACATTTCAGAAAGGACCGCCACATCAATCTCTTCGAACGTAGCCCGAGGAATCTCCTCTCTTTATCACCAAAGAGACACAAGGCCTGGAATTCGGACACAACTAACGGAGCTGTCCGAATCCCTACAGTAGACACTCATCAGTCCGACAGTGTTCTTTCTTGTGCACAAGAAAACAAAGGGTGAAAGTTGTGGTTGGTTGAGCGGTGTAAATTGGGCAGGGCAAAAGGACTTGAGGAAGGATTAGACGGAAGTGAGGGTCTGCAAGGAGCCCCGCACCTCACCTGTTCATTTCCAGACTTTGTGACATTTGCTTGGTTGGGCCATTTCTTGGCTTTTTTGAGAAAAGGGGCGAATTTTCCACGGCCTCCGCCATCCCCTTACAGCCGCCCCTTCGCCACACCATGTTCCATCTGACCGGGATAGGTCCTAAGTAAGATTTCACTTCAAATCTCAAAAACGCCAAGAAGAAATCATTCTGTGGGAATTTAAAGTGACTAAGAGAAACAGAAGTTCAACCCTTCTCAAGGGGTGGGGGGTCGGGGGGAGTCGCTCAGCCGCAGGCACAGAAAGGCTCCCCTAGCTTAAGCGTGAGAGGTATAAGACCTTACACCCTGGTTACAGGGCGGTCATTTTGCCGGGCTTGTCAAAGTGACCTGTGGCTTAATTTGCATGGCAAAGGAGACCGAAACCCTCCTTACAGGATGGTCCTTAAGCCAGGGGCGTTCCAATGGGCCAGAGCGAAAAGCGCTGTAAAGGAGAGACCTCCCTTCCCTCAGAAGTGGGTGGTCTCGTTGCCCAGCGAGTGCCAACGGCCCAAGAGGAGTTAGAAAGGGGAGACCTGCACCCTTCTGACAGGGAGAGGTCAACGGCACGGGGCATTTTAAAGGCTAGGTCCTAAGGAGCTCAAATCCACAGAGACCTCAAGCCTTTTTAAAGGGGGGTCGCTCAGCCTCAGCTATGGAAGGGACCCATAAAGCATTTTGGTTGGCAAGGAATGGACCTTGATCCTTGTTTACAGGGAGGTCCTTTTACCGGGCACCTGAAGGGGGATTAAGCCTGTGCGGAGAAGTGTCGAACCCGAGCCCTCGGTGCAGGGGTGCAGTGTGTGCGGTGTGTGCAGCCTTTGTCCGTGGCTTTTTCTTCCCTTTTCCTGCAGTTTCTTTGGTGCTTGTGTCGTCTTGTCCATTTTGTCCTTTGAGTTGCTAGAAAGAGAGAGGTGAAGCGGGTTAGGTGTGGCTCAGTAGAGAGCACGAGTACAAGGTACATTCAGATTACATTGGCAAGGTACTTGCCCGTGCCGGAAATGACCCCAATACCTACTTTTCGGCACCGATCTCTTTCAGAGCGCAGGAGAGCTTGCGGCAGAACGCGGGTCCAGGTGGATGCAGAGGACACGGGCTTTGACTTGGCTGAGTGCGTGAGTGAGGAGGGCGCGGGACAGCTAGTAGGACAAACCCTGAACCCTCTCAAGAGGCTGGTTTCTAGAACTACCTTCCAAATGGCAGTGTTACCTTGTGAAAGGCAGGGAAAGACCCACCCCCTAGTTAGAGGGAGCTCACTTTGGACCTTGGCGTGAAGAGGGCCAATGCAGAGAGGAGAAAAGGGAAAGCGACCTGAACCCTGATTACAGGGCAGTCACCCTTTCTTTAGTAAAATACTCCTCCTGTACACAATGGGGCGGGGGGGGAAGTCCCCAATGTGAAAAGATCTGGAAATGAACAGGTAAGGGAGGGATCCTGCTGAGTGTCCCCTTTCCAATCAATCCTCCATCCCTCAGCGACACCCTTCCCGACTTACCTCCTACCCCTCCAAGAAAATGACAACTTTGTGCCCCCTACCTTTACCAGAAAAGACCTCTCTTACTTGTGACGCGGTCCTGTTAGTAGGGTTAGGTGCACCCACGTGCCGGCTCTGAATACCACCGCATCTACCTACAACATCTCAACATCAACACATTTCAGAAAGGACCGCCACATCAATCTCTTCGAACGTAGCCCGAGGAATCTCCTCTCTTTATCACCAAAGAGACACAAGGCCTGGAATTAGGACACAACTAACGGAGCTGTCCGAATCCCTACAGTTGACACTCATCAGTCCGACAGTGTTCTTTATTGTGCACAGGAAAACAAAGGGTGAAAGTTGTGGTTGGTTGAGCGGTGTAAATTGGGCAGGGCAAAAGGAGTAGAGGAAGGATTAGACGGAAGTGAGGGTCTGAAAGGAGCCCCCCACCTCAGCTGTTCATTTCCAGACTTTGTGACATTTGCTTGGTTTGGCCATTTCTTGTCTTTTTTGAGAAAAGGGGCGAATTTTCCACGGCCTCCGCCATCCCCTTACAGCCGCCCCTTCACCACACCATATTCCATCTGACCGGGATAGGTCCCAAGTAAGCTTTCACTTCAAATCTCAAAAAAGCCAAGTAGAAATCATTCTGTGGGAATTTACTGTGACTAAGAGAAACAGAAGTTCAACCCTTCTCAAGGGGTGTGTGGTCAGGGGGATTCGCTCAGCCACAGGCACAGAAAGGCTCCCCTAGCTTAAGCGTGAGAGGTATAAGACCTTACACCCTGGTTACAGGGCGGTCATTTTGCCGGGCTTGTCAAAGTGACCTGTGGCTTAATTTGCATGGCAAAGGAGACCGAAACCCTCCTTACAGGGTGGTCCTTAAGCCAGGGGCGTTCCAATGGGCCAGAGCGAAAAGCGCTGTAAAGGAGAGACCTCCCTTCCCTCAGAAGTGGGTGGTCTTGTTGCCCAGCGAGTGCCAACGGCCCAAGAGGAATTAGAAAGGGGAGACCTGCACCCTTCTGACAGGGAGAGGTCAACGGCACGGGGCATTTTAAAGGCTAGGTCCTAAGGAGCTCAAACCCAGAGAGACCTCAACCCTTTTTAAAGGGGGGTCGCTCAGCCTCAGCTATGGAAGGGACCCATAAAGCATTTTGGTTGGCAAGGAATGGACCTTGATCCTTGTTTACAGGGAGATCCTTTTACCGGGCACCTGAAGGGGGATTAAGCCTGTGCGGAGAAGTGTCGAACCCGAGCCCACGGTACAGGGGTGCGGTGTGTGCGGTGTGTGCAGCCTTTGTCCGTGGCTTTTTCTTCCCTTTTCCTGCAGTTTCTTTGGTGCTTGTGTCGTCTTGTCCATTTTGTCCTTTGAGTTGCTAGAAAGAGAGAGGTGAAGCGGGTTAGGTGTGGCTCAGTAGAGAGCACGTGTACAGTGTACATTCAGATTACATTGGCAAGGTACACGGCCCTGCCGGAAATGACCCCAATACCTACTTTTTGGCACCAATCTCTTTCAGAGCGCAGGAGAGCTTGCGGCAGAACGCGGGTCCAGGTGGATGCAGAGGACGCGGGCTTTGACTTGGCTGAGTGCGTGAGTGAGTGAGGAGGGCACGGGACAGCTAGTAGGACAAACCCTGAACCCTCTCAAGAGGCTGGTTTCTAGAACTACCTTCCAAATGGCAGTGTTACCTTGTGAAAGGCAGGGAAAGACCCACCCCCTAGTTAGAGGGAGCTCACTTTGGACCTTGGCGTGAAGAGGGCCAATGCAGAGAGGAGAAAAGGGAAAGCGACCTGAACCCTGATTACAGGGCAGTCACCCTTTCTTTAGTAAAATACTCCTCCTGTACACAATGGGGCAGGGGGGGAGTCCCCAATGTGAAAAGATCTGGAAATGAACAGGTAAGGGAGGGATCCTGCTGAGTGTCCCCTTTCCAATCAATCCTCCATCCCTCAGCGACACCCTTCCCGACTTACCTCCTACCCCACCAAGAAAATGACAACTTTGTGCCCCCTACCTTTACCAGAAAAGACCTCTCTTACTTGTAACGCGGTCCTGTTAGTAGGGTTAGGTGCACCCACGTGCCGGCTCTGAATACCACCGCATCTACCTACAACATCTCAACATCCACACATTTCAGAAAGGACCGCCACATGAATCTCTTTGAACGTAGCCCGAGGAATCTCCTCTCTTTATCACCAAAGAGACACAAGGCCTGGAATTCGGACACAACTAACGGAGCTGTCCGAATCCCTACAGTTGACACTCATCAGTCCGACAGTGTTCTTTATTGTGCACAGGAAAACAAAGGGTGAAAGTTGTGGTTGGTTGAGCGGTGTAAATTGGGCAGGGCAAAAGGACTAGAGGAAGGATTAGACGGAAGTGAGGGTCTGAAAGGAGCCCCCCACCTCAGCTGTTCATTTCCAGACTTTGTGACATTTGCTTGGTTGGGCCATTTCTTGTCTTTTTTGAGAAAAGGGGCGAATTTTCCACGGCCTCCGCCATCCCCTTACAGCCGCCCCTTCGCCACACCATATTCCATCTGACCGGGATAGGTCCCAAGTAAGCTTTCACTTCAAATCTCAAAAAAGCCAAGTAGAAATCATTCTGTGGGAATTTACTGTGACTAAGAGAAACAGAAGTTCAACCCTTCTCAAGGGGTGTGTGGTCAGGGGGATTCGCTCAGCCACAGGCACAGAAAGGCTCCCCTAGCTTAAGCGTGAGAGGTATAAGACCTTACACCCTGGTTACAGGGCGGTCATTTTGCCGGGCTTGTCAAAGTGACCTGTGGCTTAATTTGCATGGCAAAGGAGACCGAAACCCTCCTTACAGGGTGGTCCTTAAGCCAGGGGCGTTCCAATGGGCCAGAGCGAAAAGCGCTGTAAAGGAGAGACCTCCCTTCCCTCAGAAGTGGGTGGTCTCGTTGCCCAGCGAGTGCCAACGGCCCAAGAGGAATTAGAAAGGGGAGACCTGCACCCTTCTGACAGGGAGAGGTCAACGGCACGGGGCATTTTAAAGGCTAGGTCCTAAGGAGCTCAAACCCAGAGAGACCTCAACCCTTTTTAAAGGGGGGTCGCTCAGCCTCAGCTATGGAAGGGACCCATAAAGCATTTGGTTGGCAAGGAATGGACCTTGATCCTTATTTACAGGGAGGTCCTTTTACCGGGCACCTGAAGGGGGATTAAGCCTGTGCGGAGAAGTGTCGAACCCGAGCCCACGGTACAGGGGTGCGGTGTGTGCGGTGTGTGCAGCCTTTGGCCGTGGCTTTTTCTTCCCTTTTCCTGCAGTTTCTTTGGTGCTTGTGTCGTCTTGTCCATTTTGTCCTTTGAGTTGCTAGAAAGAGAGAGGTGAAGCGGGTTAGGTGTGGCTTAGTAGAGAGCACGTGTACAGTGTACATTCAGATTACATTGGCAAGGTACACGGCCCTGCCGGAAATGACCCCAATACCTACTTTTCGGCACCGATCTCTTTCAGAGCGCAGGAGAGCTTGCGGCAGAACGCGGGTCCAGGTAGATGCAGAGGACGCGGGCTTTGACTTGGCTGAGTGCGTGAGTGAGTGAGGAGGGCACGGGACAGCTAGTAGGACAAACCCTGAACCCTCTCAAGAGGCTGGTTTCTAGAACTACCTTCCAAATGGCAGTGTTACCTTGTGAAAGGCAGGGAAAGACCCACCCCCTAGTTAGAGGGAGCTCACTTTGGACCTTGGCGTGAAGAGGGCCAATGCAGAGAGGAGAAAAGGGAAAGCGACCTGAACCCTGATTACAGGGCGGTCACCCTTTCTTTAGTAAAATACTCCTCCTGTACACAATGGGGCAGGGGGGGAGTCCCCAATGTGAAAAGATCTGGAAATGAACAGGTAAGGGAGGGATCCTGCTGAGTGTCCCCTTTCCAATCAATCCTCCGTCCCTCAGCGACACCCTTCCCGACTTACCTTCCTACCCCACCAAGAAAATGACAACTTTGTGCCCCCTAACCTTTACCAGAAAAGACCCCTCTTACTTGTGACGCGGTCCTGTTAGTAGGGTTAGGTGCACCCACGTGCCGGCTCTGAAAACCACCGCATCTACCTACAACATCTCAACATCAACACATTTCAGAAAGGACCGCCACATCAATCTCTTCGAACGTAGCCCGAGGAATCTCCTCTCTTTATCACCAAAGAGACACAAGGCCTGGAATTCGGACACAACTAACGGAGCTGTCCGAATCCCTACAGTAGACACTCATCAGTCCGACAGTGTTCTTTCTTGTGCACAAGAAAACAAAGGGTGAAAGTTGTGGTTGGTTGAGCGGTGTAAATTGGGCAGGGCAAAAGGACTTGAGGAAGGATTAGACGGAAGTGAGGGTCTGCAAGGAGCCCCGCACCTCACCTGTTCATTTCCAGACTTTGTGACATTTGCTTGGTTGGGCCATTTCTTGGCTTTTTTGAGAAAAGGGGCGAATTTTCCACGGCCTCCGCCATCCCCTTACAGCCGCCCCTTCGCCACACCATGTTCCATCTGACCGGGATAGGTCCTAAGTAAGATTTCACTTCAAATCTCAAAAACGCCAAGAAGAAATCATTCTGTGGGAATTTAAAGTGACTAAGAGAAACAGAAGTTCAACCCTTCTCAAGGGGTGGGGGGTCGGGGGGAGTCGCTCAGCCGCAGGCACAGAAAGGCTCCCCTAGCTTAAGCGTGAGAGGTATAAGACCTTACACCCTGGTTACAGGGCGGTCATTTTGCCGGGCTTGTCAAAGTGACCTGTGGCTTAATTTGCATGGCAAAGGAGACCGAAACCCTCCTTACAGGATGGTCCTTAAGCCAGGGGCGTTCCAATGGGCCAGAGCGAAAAGCGCTGTAAAGGAGAGACCTCCCTTCCCTCAGAAGTGGGTGGTCTCGTTGCCCAGCGAGTGCCAACGGCCCAAGAGGAGTTAGAAAGGGGAGACCTGCACCCTTCTGACAGGGAGAGGTCAACGGCACGGGGCATTTTAAAGGCTAGGTCCTAAGGAGCTCAAATCCACAGAGACCTCAAGCCTTTTTAAAGGGGGGTCGCTCAGCCTCAGCTATGGAAGGGACCCATAAAGCATTTTGGTTGGCAAGGAATGGACCTTGATCCTTGTTTACAGGGAGGTCCTTTTACCGGGCACCTGAAGGGGGATTAAGCCTGTGCGGAGAAGTGTCGAACCCGAGCCCTCGGTGCAGGGGTGCAGTGTGTGCGGTGTGTGCAGCCTTTGTCCGTGGCTTTTTCTTCCCTTTTCCTGCAGTTTCTTTGGTGCTTGTGTCGTCTTGTCCATTTTGTCCTTTGAGTTGCTAGAAAGAGAGAGGTGAAGCGGGTTAGGTGTGGCTCAGTAGAGAGCACGAGTACAAGGTACATTCAGATTACATTGGCAAGGTACTTGCCCGTGCCGGAAATGACCCCAATACCTACTTTTCGGCACCGATCTCTTTCAGAGCGCAGGAGAGCTTGCGGCAGAACGCGGGTCCAGGTGGATGCAGAGGACACGGGCTTTGACTTGGCTGAGTGCGTGAGTGAGGAGGGCGCGGGACAGCTAGTAGGACAAACCCTGAACCCTCTCAAGAGGCTGGTTTCTAGAACTACCTTCCAAATGGCAGTGTTACCTTGTGAAAGGCAGGGAAAGACCCACCCCCTAGTTAGAGGGAGCTCACTTTGGACCTTGGCGTGAAGAGGGCCAATGCAGAGAGGAGAAAAGGGAAAGCGACCTGAACCCTGATTACAGGGCAGTCACCCTTTCTTTAGTAAAATACTCCTCCTGTACACAATGGGGCGGGGGGGGAAGTCCCCAATGTGAAAAGATCTGGAAATTAACAGGTAAGGGAGGGATCCTGCTGAGTGTCCCCTTTCCAATCAATCCTCCATCCCTCAGCGACACCCTTCCCGACTTACCTCCTACCCCTCCAAGAAAATGACAACTTTGTGCCCCCTACCTTTACCAGAAAAGACCTCTCTTACTTGAGACGCGGTCCTGTTAGTAGGGTTAGGTGCACCCACGTGCCGGCTCTGAATACCACCGCATCTACCTACAACATCTCAACATCAACACATTTCAGAAAGGACCGCCACATCAATCTCTTCGAACGTAGCCCGAGGAATCTCCTCTCTTTATCACCAAAGAGACACAAGGCCTGGAATTAGGACACAACTAACGGAGCTGTCCGAATCCCTACAGTTGACACTCATCAGTCCGACAGTGTTCTTTATTGTGCACAGGAAAACAAAGGGTGAAAGTTGTGGTTGGTTGAGCGGTGTAAATTGGGCAGGGCAAAAGGAGTAGAGGAAGGATTAGACGGAAGTGAGGGTCTGAAAGGAGCCCCCCACCTCAGCTGTTCATTTCCAGACTTTGTGACATTTGCTTGGTTTGGCCATTTCTTGTCTTTTTTGAGAAAAGGGGCGAATTTTCCACGGCCTCCGCCATCCCCTTACAGCCGCCCCTTCACCACACCATATTCCATCTGACCGGGATAGGTCCCAAGTAAGCTTTCACTTCAAATCTCAAAAAAGCCAAGTAGAAATCATTCTGTGGGAATTTACTGTGACTAAGAGAAACAGAAGTTCAACCCTTCTCAAGGGGTGTGTGGTCAGGGGGATTCGCTCAGCCACAGGCACAGAAAGGCTCCCCTAGCTTAAGCGTGAGAGGTATAAGACCTTACACCCTGGTTACAGGGCGGTCATTTTGCCGGGCTTGTCAAAGTGACCTGTGGCTTAATTTGCATGGCAAAGGAGACCGAAACCCTCCTTACAGGGTGGTCCTTAAGCCAGGGGCGTTCCAATGGGCCAGAGCGAAAAGCGCTGTAAAGGAGAGACCTCCCTTCCCTCAGAAGTGGGTGGTCTTGTTGCCCAGCGAGTGCCAACGGCCCAAGAGGAATTAGAAAGGGGAGACCTGCACCCTTCTGACAGGGAGAGGTCAACGGCACGGGGCATTTTAAAGGCTAGGTCCTAAGGAGCTCAAACCCAGAGAGACCTCAACCCTTTTTAAAGGGGGGTCGCTCAGCCTCAGCTATGGAAGGGACCCATAAAGCATTTTGGTTGGCAAGGAATGGACCTTGATCCTTGTTTACAGGGAGATCCTTTTACCGGGCACCTGAAGGGGGATTAAGCCTGTGCGGAGAAGTGTCGAACCCGAGCCCACGGTACAGGGGTGCGGTGTGTGCGGTGTGTGCAGCCTTTGTCCGTGGCTTTTTCTTCCCTTTTCCTGCAGTTTCTTTGGTGCTTGTGTCGTCTTGTCCATTTTGTCCTTTGAGTTGCTAGAAAGAGAGAGGTGAAGCGGGTTAGGTGTGGCTCAGTAGAGAGCACGTGTACAGTGTACATTCAGATTACATTGGCAAGGTACACGGCCCTGCCGGAAATGACCCCAATACCTACTTTTTGGCACCAATCTCTTTCAGAGCGCAGGAGAGCTTGCGGCAGAACGCGGGTCCAGGTGGATGCAGAGGACGCGGGCTTTGACTTGGCTGAGTGCGTGAGTGAGTGAGGAGGGCACGGGACAGCTAGTAGGACAAACCCTGAACCCTCTCAAGAGGCTGGTTTCTAGAACTACCTTCCAAATGGCAGTGTTACCTTGTGAAAGGCAGGGAAAGACCCACCCCCTAGTTAGAGGGAGCTCACTTTGGACCTTGGCGTGAAGAGGGCCAATGCAGAGAGGAGAAAAGGGAAAGCGACCTGAACCCTGATTACAGGGCAGTCACCCTTTCTTTAGTAAAATACTCCTCCTGTACACAATGGGGCAGGGGGGGAGTCCCCAATGTGAAAAGATCTGGAAATGAACAGGTAAGGGAGGGATCCTGCTGAGTGTCCCCTTTCCAATCAATCCTCCATCCCTCAGCGACACCCTTCCCGACTTACCTCCTACCCCACCAAGAAAATGACAACTTTGTGCCCCCTACCTTTACCAGAAAAGACCTCTCTTACTTGTAACGCGGTCCTGTTAGTAGGGTTAGGTGCACCCACGTGCCGGCTCTGAATACCACCGCATCTACCTACAACATCTCAACATCCACACATTTCAGAAAGGACCGCCACATGAATCTCTTTGAACGTAGCCCGAGGAATCTCCTCTCTTTATCACCAAAGAGACACAAGGCCTGGAATTCGGACACAACTAACGGAGCTGTCCGAATCCCTACAGTTGACACTCATCAGTCCGAGAGTTTTCTTTATTGTGCACAGGAAAACAAAGGGTGAAAGTTGTGGTTGGTTGAGCGGTGTAAATTGGGCAGGGCAAAAGGACTAGAGGAAGGATTAGACGGAAGTGAGGGTCTGAAAGGAGCCCCCCACCTCAGCTGTTCATTTCCAGACTTTGTGACATTTGCTTGGTTGGGCCATTTCTTGTCTTTTTTGAGAAAAGGGGCGAATTTTCCACGGCCTCCGCCATCCCCTTACAGCCGCCCCTTCGCCACACCATATTCCATCTGACCGGGATAGGTCCCAAGTAAGCTTTCACTTCAAATCTCAAAAAAGCCAAGTAGAAATCATTCTGTGGGAATTTACTGTGACTAAGAGAAACAGAAGTTCAACCCTTCTCAAGGGGTGTGTGGTCAGGGGGATTCGCTCAGCCACAGGCACAGAAAGGCTCCCCTAGCTTAAGCGTGAGAGGTATAAGACCTTACACCCTGGTTACAGGGCGGTCATTTTGCCGGGCTTGTCAAAGTGACCTGTGGCTTAATTTGCATGGCAAAGGAGACCGAAACCCTCCTTACAGGGTGGTCCTTAAGCCAGGGGCGTTCCAATGGGCCAGAGCGAAAAGCGCTGTAAAGGAGAGACCTCCCTTCCCTCAGAAGTGGGTGGTCTCGTTGCCCAGCGAGTGCCAACGGCCCAAGAGGAATTAGAAAGGGGAGACCTGCACCCTTCTGACAGGGAGAGGTCAACGGCACGGGGCATTTTAAAGGCTAGGTCCTAAGGAGCTCAAACCCAGAGAGACCTCAACCCTTTTTAAAGGGGGGTCGCTCAGCCTCAGCTATGGAAGGGACCCATAAAGCATTTGGTTGGCAAGGAATGGACCTTGATCCTTATTTACAGGGAGGTCCTTTTACCGGGCACCTGAAGGGGGATTAAGCCTGTGCGGAGAAGTGTCGAACCCGAGCCCACGGTACAGGGGTGCGGTGTGTGCGGTGTGTGCAGCCTTTGGCCGTGGCTTTTTCTTCCCTTTTCCTGCAGTTTCTTTGGTGCTTGTGTCGTCTTGTCCATTTTGTCCTTTGAGTTGTTAGAAAGAGAGAGGTGAAGCGGGTTAGGTGTGGCTTAGTAGAGAGCACGTGTACAGTGTACATTCAGATTACATTGGCAAGGTACACGGCCCTGCCGGAAATGACCCCAATACCTACTTTTCGGCACCGATCTCTTTCAGAGCGCAGGAGAGCTTGCGGCAGAACGCGGGTCCAGGTAGATGCAGAGGACGCGGGCTTTGACTTGGCTGAGTGCGTGAGTGAGTGAGGAGGGCACGGGACAGCTAGTAGGACAAACCCTGAACCCTCTCAAGAGGCTGGTTTCTAGAACTACCTTCCAAATGGCAGTGTTACCTTGTGAAAGGCAGGGAAAGACCCACCCCCTAGTTAGAGGGAGCTCACTTTGGACCTTGGCGTGAAGAGGGCCAATGCAGAGAGGAGAAAAGGGAAAGCGACCTGAACCCTGATTACAGGGCGGTCACCCTTTCTTTAGTAAAATACTCCTCCTGTACACAATGGGGCAGGGGGGGAGTCCCCAATGTGAAAAGATCTGGAAATGAACAGGTAAGGGAGGGATCCTGCTGAGTGTCCCCTTTCCAATCAATCCTCCGTCCCTCAGCGACACCCTTCCCGACTTACCTTCCTACCCCACCAAGAAAATGACAACTTTGTGCCCCCTAACCTTTACCAGAAAAGACCCCTCTTACTTGTGACGCGGTCCTGTTAGTAGGGTTAGGTGCACCCACGTGCCGGCTCTGAAAACCACCGCATCTACCTACAACATCTCAACATCAACACATTTCAGAAAGGACCGCCACATCAATCTCTTCGAACGTAGCCCGAGGAATCTCCTCTCTTTATCACCAAAGAGACACAAGGCCTGGAATTCGGACACAACTAACGGAGCTGTCCGAATCCCTACAGTAGACACTCATCAGTCCGACAGTGTTCTTTCTTGTGCACAAGAAAACAAAGGGTGAAAGTTGTGGTTGGTTGAGCGGTGTAAATTGGGCAGGGCAAAAGGACTTGAGGAAGGATTACACGGAAGTGAGGGTCTGCAAGGAGCCCCGCACCTCACCTGTTCATTTCCAGACTTTGTGACATTTGCTTGGTTGGGCCATTTCTTGGCTTTTTTGAGAAAAGGGGCGAATTTTCCACGGCCTCCGCCATCCCCTTACAGCCGCCCCTTCGCCACACCATATTCCATCTGACCGGGATAGGTCCCAAGTAAGCTTTCACTTCAAATCTCAAAAAAGCCAAGTAGAAATCATTCTGTGGGAATTTACTGTGACTAAGAGAAACAGAAGTTCAACCCTTCTCAAGGGGTGTGTGGTCAGGGGGATTCGCTCAGCCACAGGCACAGAAAGGCTCCCCTAGCTTAAGCGTGAGAGGTATAAGACCTTACACCCTGGTTACAGGGCGGTCATTTTGCCGGGCTTGTCAAAGTGACCTGTGGCATAATTTGCATGGCAAAGGAGACCGAAACCCTCCTTACAGGGTGGTCCTTAAGCCAGGGGCGTTCCAATGGGCCAGAGCGAAAAGCACTGTAAAGGAGAGACCTCCCTTCCCTCAGAAGTGGGTGGTCTCGTTGCCCAGCGAGTGCCAACGGCCCAAGAGGAATTAGAAAGGGGAGACCTGCACCCTTCTGACAGGGAGAGGTCAACGGCACGGGGCATTTTAAAGGCTAGGTCCTAAGGAGCTCAAACCCAGAGAGACCTCAACCCTTTTTAAAGGGGGGTCGCTCAGCCTCAGCTATGGAAGGGACCCATAAAGCATTTTGGTTGGCAAGGAATGGACCTTGATCCTTGTTTACAGGGAGGTCCTTATACCGGGCACCTGAAGGGGGATTAAGCCTGTGCGGAGAAGTGTCGAACCCGAGCCCTCGGTGCAGGGGTGCAGTGTGTGCGGTGTGTGCAGCCTTTGTCCGTGGCTTTTTCTTCCCTTTTCCTGCAGTTTCTTTGGTGCTTGTGTCGTCTTGTCCATTTTGTCCTTTGAGTTGCTAGAAAGAGAGAGGTGAAGCGGGTTAGGTGTGGCTCAGTAGAGAGCACGAGTACAAGGTACATTCAGATTACATTGGCAAGGTACTTGCCCGTGCCGGAAATAACCCCAATACCTACTTTTCGGCACCGATCTCTTTCAGAGCGCAGGAGAGCTTGCGGCAGAACGCGGGTCCAGGTGGATGCAGAGGACGCGGGCTTTGACTTGGCTGAGTGCGTGAGTGAGTGAGGAGGGCACGGGACAGCTAGTAGGACAAACCCTGAACCCTCTCAAGAGGCTGGTTTCTAGAACTACCTTCCAAATGGCAGTGTTACCTTGTGAAAGGCAGGGAAAGACCCACCCCCTAGTTAGAGGGAGCTCACTTTGGACCTTGGCGTGAAGAGGGCCAATGCAGAGAGGAGAAAAGGGAAAGCGACCTGAACCCTGATTACAGGGCAGTCACCCTTTCTGTAGTAAAATACTCCTCCTGTACACAATGGGGCAGGGGGGGAGTCCCCAATGTGAAAAGATCTGGAAATGAACAGGTAAGGTAGGGATCCTGCTGAGTGTCCCCTTTCCAATCAATCCTCCGTCCCTCAGCGACACCCTTCCCGACTTACCTTCCTACCCCACCAAGAAAATGACAACTTTGTGCCCCCTAACCTTTACCAGAAAAGACCCCTCTTACTTGTGACGCGGTCCTGTTAGTAGGGTTAGGTGCACCCACGTGCCGGCTCTGAAAACCACCGCATCTACCTACAACATCTCAACATCAACACATTTCAGAAAGGACCGCCACATCAATCTCTTCGAACGTAGCCCGAGGAATCTCCTCTCTTTATCACCAAAGAGACACAAGGCCTGGAATTCGGACACAACTAACGGAGCTGTCCGAATCCCTACAGTAGACACTCATCAGTCCGACAGTGTTCTTTCTTGTGCACAAGAAAACAAAGGGTGAAAGTTGTGGTTGGTTGAGCGGTGTAAATTGGGCAGGGCAAAAGGACTTGAGGAAGGATTACACGGAAGTGAGGGTCTGCAAGGAGCCCCGCACCTCACCTGTTCATTTCCAGACTTTGTGACATTTGCTTGGTTGGGCCATTTCTTGGCTTTTTTGAGAAAAGGGGCGAATTTTCCACGGCCTCCGCCATCCCCTTACAGCCGCCCCTTCGCCACACCATGTTCCATCTGACCGGGATAGGTCCCAAGTAAGATTTCACTTCAAATCTCAAAAACGCCAAGAAGAAATGATTCTGTGGGAATTTACTGTGACTAAGAGAAACAGAAGTTCAACCCTTCTCAAGGGGTGTGTGGTCAGGGGGAGTCGCTCAGCCGCAGGCACAGAAAGGCTCCCCTAGCTTAAGCGTGAGAGGTATAAGACCTTACACCCTGGTTACAGGGCGGTCATTTTGCCGGGCGTGTCAAAGTGACCTGTGGCTTAATTTGCATGGCAAAGGAGACCGAAACCCTCCTTACAGGATGGTCCTTAAGCCAGGGGCGTTCCAATGGGCCAGAGCGAAAAGCGCTGTAAAGGAGAGACCTCCCTTCCCTCAGAAGTGGGTGGTCTCGTTGCCCAGCGAGTGCCAACGGCCCAAGAGGAGTTAGAAAGGGGAGACCTGCACCCTTCTGACAGGGAGAGGTCAACGGCACGGGGCATTTTAAAGGCTAGGTCCTAAGGAGCTCAAATCCACAGAGACCTCAAGCCTTTTTAAAGGGGGGTCGCTCAGCCTCAGCTATGGAAGGGACCCATAAAGCATTTTGGTTGGCAAGGAATGGACCTTGATCCTTGTTTACAGGGAGGTCCTTTTACCGGGCACCTGAAGGGGGATTAAGCCTGTGTGGAGAAGTGTCGAACCCGAGCCCTCGGTGCAGGGGTGCAGTGTGTGCGGTGTGTGCAGCCTTTGTCCGTGGCTTTTTCTTCCCTTTTCCTGCAGTTTCTTTGGTGCTTGTGTCGTCTTGTCCATTTTGTCCTTTGAGTTGCTAGAAAGAGAGAGGTGAAGCGGGTTAGGTGTGGCTCAGTAGAGAGCACGAGTACAAGGTACATTCAGATTACATTGGCAAGGTACTTGCCCGTGCCGGAAATTACCCCAATACCTACTTTTCGGCACCGATCTCTTTCAGAGCGCAGGAGAGCTTGCGGCAGAACGCGGGTCCAGGTGGATGCAGAGGACGCGGGCTTTGACTTGGCTGAGTGCGTGAGTGAGGAGGGCGCGGGACAGCTAGTAGGACAAACCCTGAACCCTCTCAAGAGGCTGGTTTCTAGAACTACCTTCCAAATGGCAGTGTTACCTTGTGAAAGGCAGGGAAAGACCCACCCCCTAGTTAGAGGGAGCTCACTTTGGACCTTGGCGTGAAGAGGGCCAATGCAGAGAGGAGAAAAGGGAAAGTGACCTGAACCCTGATTACAGGGCAGTCACCCTTTCTTTAGTAAAATAGTCCTCCTTTACACAAGGCGGGGCGGGCGGAGTCCCCAATGTGAAAAGATCTGGAAATGAACAGGTAAGGGAGGGATCCTGCTGAGTGTCCCCTTTCCAATCAATCCTCCGTCCCGCAGCAACACCCTTCCCGACTTACCTTCCTACCCCACCAAGAAAATGACAACTTTGTGCCCCCTAACCTTTACCAGAAAAGACCCCTCTTACTTGTGACGCGGTCCTGTTAGTAGGGTTAGGTGCACCCACGTGCCGGCTCTGAAAACCACCGCATCTACCTACAACATCTCAACATCAACACATTTCAGAAAGGACCGCCACATCAATCTCTTCGAACGTAGCCCGAGGAATCTCCTCTCTTTATCACCAAAGAGACACAAGGCCTGGAATTCGGACACAACTAACGGAGCTGTCCGAATCCCTACAGTAGACACTCATCAGTCCGACAGTGTTCTTTCTTGTGCACAAGAAAACAAAGGGTGAAAGTTGTGGTTGGTTGAGCGGTGTAAATTGGGCAGGGCAAAAGGACTTGAGGAAGGATTACACGGAAGTGAGGGTCTGCAAGGAGCCCCGCACCTCACCTGTTCATTTCCAGACTTTGTGACATTTGCTTGGTTGGGCCATTTCTTGGCTTTTTTGAGAAAAGGGGCGAATTTTCCACGGCCTCCGCCATCCCCTTACAGCCGCCCCTTCGCCACACCATGTTCCATCTGACCGGGATAGGTCCCAAGTAAGATTTCACTTCAAATCTCAAAAACGCCAAGAAGAAATGATTCTGTGGGAATTTACTGTGACTAAGAGAAACAGAAGTTCAACCCTTCTCAAGGGGTGGGGGGTCGGGGGGAGTCGCTCAGCCGCAGGCACAGAAAGGCTCCCCTAGCTTAAGCGTGAGAGGTATAAGACCTTACACCCTGGTTACAGGGCGGTCATTTTGCCGGGCGTGTCAAAGTGACCTGTGGCTTAATTTGCATGGCAAAGGAGACCGAAACCCTCCTTACAGGATGGTCCTTAAGCCAGGGGCGTTCCAATGGGCCAGAGCGAAAAGCGCTGTAAAGGAGAGACCTCCCTTCCCTCAGAAGTGGGTGGTCTCGTTGCCCAGCGAGTGCCAACGGCCCAAGAGGAGTTAGAAAGGGGAGACCTGCACCCTTCTGACAGGGAGAGGTCAACGGCACGGGGCATTTTAAAGGCTAGGTCCTAAGGAGCTCAAATCCACAGAGACCTCAAGCCTTTTTAAAGGGGGGTCGCTCAGCCTCAGCTATGGAAGGGACCCATAAAGCATTTTGGTTGGCAAGGAATGGACCTTGATCCTTGTTTACAGGGAGGTCCTTTTACCGGGCACCTGAAGGGGGATTAAGCCTGTGCGGAGAAGTGTCGAACCCGAGCCCTCGGTGCAGGGGTGCAGTGTGTGCGGTGTGTGCAGCCTTTGTCCGTGGCTTTTTCTTCCCTTTTCCTGCAGTTTCTTTGGTGCTTGTGTCGTCTTGTCCATTTTGTCCTTTGAGTTGCTAGAAAGAGAGAGGTGAAGCGGGTTAGGTGTGGCTCAGTAGAGAGCACGAGTACAAGGTACATTCAGATTACATTGGCAAGGTACTTGCCCGTGCCGGAAATGACCCCAATACCTACTTTTCGGCACCGATCTCTTTCAGAGCGCAGGAGAGCTTGCGGCAGAACGCGGGTCCAGGTGGATGCAGAGGACGCGGGCTTTGACTTGGCTGAGTGCGTGAGTGAGGAGGGCGCGGGACAGCTAGTAGGACAAACCCTGAACCCTCTCAAGAGGCTGGTTTCTAGAACTACCTTCCAAATGGCAGTGTTACCTTGTGAAAGGCAGGGAAAGACCCACCCCCTAGTTAGAGGGAGCTCACTTTGGACCTTGGCGTGAAGAGGGCCAATGCAGAGAGGAGAAAAGGGAAAGCGACCTGAACCCTGATTACAGGGCAGTCACCCTTTCTTTAGTAAAATACTCCTCCTGTACACAATGGGGCAGGGGGGGAGTCCCCAATGTGAAAAGATCTGGAAATGAACAGGTAAGGGAGGGATCCTGCTGAGTGTCCCCTTTCCAATCAATCCTCCATCCCTCAGCGACACCCTTCCCGATTTACCTCCTACCCCACCAAGAAAATGACAACTTTGTGCCCCCTACCTTTACCAGAAAAGACCTCTCTTACTTGTGACGCGGTCCTGTTAGTAGGGTTAGGTGCACCCACGTGCCGGCTCTGAATACCACCGCATCTACCTACAACATCTCAACATCCACACATTTCAGAAAGGACCGCCACATGAATCTCTTCGAACGTAGCCCGAGGAATCTCCTCTCTTTATCACCAAAGAGACACAAGGCCTGGAATTCGGACACAACTAACGGAGCTGTCCGAATCCCTACAGTTGACACTCATCAGTCCGAGAGTTTTCTTTCTTGTGCACAAGAAAACAAAGGGTGAAAGTTGTGGTTGGTAGAGCGGTGTAAATTGGGCAGGGCAAAAGGACTTGAGGAAGGATTAGACGGAAGTGAGGGTCTGAAAGGAGCCCCCCACCTCACCTGTTCATTTCCAGACTTTGTGACATTTGCTTGGTTGGGCCATTTCTTGGCTTTTTTGAGAAAAGGGGCGAATTTTCCACGGCCTCCGCCATCCCCTTACAGCCGCCCCTTCGCCACACCATGTTCCATCTGACCGGGATAGGTCCCAAGTAAGATTTCACTTCAAATCTCAAAAAAGCCAAGTAGAAATCATTCTGTGGGAATTTACTGTGACTAAGAGAAACAGAAGTTCAACCCTTCTTATGGGGGAGGGGAATGGGGAATCTCTCAGCCACAGGCCCAGAAAGGCTCCCCTAGTTTAGGTGTGGCTCATTAGACAGCAGGATTACAAGGTAATCTTCCCGTATGGAAATTACCCTAATTCCTAGTTTTCAGCACTTGTGTGTTGCAGAAGTTAGGAGTGCTTTCTCGAGAACTCAGCACCTTCTGCCTAGTCAGCACAAACTGCTTTAGGTTTCCTGCTTAGCATCTTTTTTCGGGTAAGCTCAAGCCTGCACACACATTTGCCCCCTAGGGCCATTTGTCTAGTGAGTTCAAGCTGCTTTAGGAGTTTCCTACCCAGTACTTTTTGTAATATCAGTAGTAGAGTCTGTTCCCCTTTCCTTTCCATGTCTCTTCTCCAGTAAGGGTATCATCTACAGGGTTACCTGCCCAGTACCTCCTGCCCACTCCTTGAGGTTGGCTTCCATGGTTTTTGACCCATCACCTTCTGCCCACTGAGATGCCTCAGTGATTTTTCTGCCCAGCACCTCCTGCCCAATCAGCAAAACACACCTCTGGGCTTCCCTCCCAACACCGCCTACCCAGTCAGCGCCAACCCCCTCAGTGACTTTTCCCGCCCAACACCTCCTGCCCTGTCAGCAAAACCCACCTCAGGGCTTTCCCGCTCAGCACCTCCTACCTAGTCAGCATCAGCCCTCTCAGTGATTTTCCAGCCCAACACCTCCCACCCAGTCAGCAAAACCCACCTCTGGGCTTTCCCTCCCAACACCTCTACCCACTCAGCACGAGCCACCTCAGTGATTTTCCCAGTCAGAGACTCCTGCCCAGTCAGTGCCAGCCCCTCAGTGACTTTTCCTGCCCAGCACCACCTACCGAATCAGCACCAGCCGTCTCAGTGACCTTTCCTGCCCAGCGCCTACTACCCAGTCAGCGCGAGCAGCCTTAGTGATCTTCCCACCCAACACCTCTTACCCAGTCTGCGCAACCCACCTCTGGGCTTTCCCTCCCAACTCCTCCTACCCAGTCAGCGCCAACCCCCTCAGTGACTTTTCCCGCCCTGCGCCTCCTACCCTGTCAGCGCGAGCTGCCTCAGTGATTTTCCTGCCCAGCACCTCCTGCCCAATCAGCAAAACCCACCTCAGGGCTTTCCCGCCCAGCGCTTCCTACCTAGTCAGCACCAGTCCCCTCAGTGATTTTCTAGCCCAGCACCTCCCACCCAGTCAGCGAAACCCACCTCTGGGCTTTCCCTCCCAACACCTCCTACCCAGTCAGCGCCAATCCCCTCAGTGACTTTTCCCGCCCTGCGCCTCCTACCCTGTCAGTGCGAGCTGCCTCAGTGATTTTCCTGCCCAGCACCTCCTGCCCAACCAGCAAAACCCACCTCAGGGCTTTCCCGCCCAGCGCTTCCTACCTAGTCAGCACCAGCCCCCTCAGTGATTTTCTAGCCCAGCACCTCCCACCCAGTCAGCGAAACCCACCTCTGGACTTTCCCTCCCAACATCTTCTGCCCAGTCAGCGCCAGCCACCTCAGTGACTTTTCCCGCCCAGCGCCTCCTACCCAATCAGTGCAAGGTGCCTCAGTGATTTCCCCGCCCACCACCTCCTGCCCAATCAGCAAAACCTACCTCTGGGATTTCCCTCCCAACACATCCTGCCCTGTCAGCGCCAGCCCCCTTAGTGATTTTTCCTCCCAACACCTCTTTTATCTGTTTATATTACTTTTGATTACAAATATTTGCATTGTAAAGTGAGCACTGTACACTTTGCATTCTGTGTTGTAACTGAAATCAATATATTTGGAAATGTAGCTCAGCTCTGAATGTTAGGGCCTAGATGACTGAGGGGCAGGAAGCCAGGCAGTGCAGTTTCCTACATTAGTGTGCATTAAAGTGCTGTTGTAGGAGACATTTCTAGTCTAAAAACATGGGCAGGAGCGGATTTTGGCTAAGGAATGTCAGCGGAGAAAGGCTGTACCTGGAGGGTTCGGGGGTGGGTGGGGGTGGGGGTGAATCCACCGGGTCTGATCCTGCTGCCATTGAAACCAATTGGAGCTTTGCTGCTGAGTCCAGCTGGAGCAGGAATGGGCCCAAAGTTCAGGGCTGCCCAGAGGGGGGGTGGGGGGGCAAGTGGGGCAATTTGCCCCGGGCCCCACAGGGGCCCCCACGAGAGTTTTTCGGGGCCCCTGGAGCGGGGTTCTTCACTCGCTCCGGGGGCCCCGGAAAACTCTTGCGGGGCCCGGGCCCCCGAAGCTTCTTCCACTCCGGGACCCGCCGCCGAAGTGCCCTGAAGACCCGCAGCGGGGGGTCCTTCCGCCCCGGGACCCGACGCCGAAGTGCCGGGTCTTCGGCGGCAATTCGGCGGCAGGGACCCCCCGCCGCCGAAGACCCCAGGCCCCCTGAATCCTCTGGGCGGCCCTGCCAAAGTTAGCTGCTTTGCCCAGGCCTGGCTCTTTTGTATGCATATGATCCTCACTGCCATGCTGAGAGCCATGGAATGCAGGAGGGGATGGCTTTGGGGACTGGACCACCTGGTGTGAACTCTCCAGGACTCTTTGGTAAATGACAGCATGGGCCCAGCCCTTCACTTTATTATGGCCTCTAAGCTCCCTGTTGTAGCTATTTCCAGTGAGCCTGCTATTGGCGGCAGATAGCTGGAGAAGCTGAGCTCCATACACCGTACAGTATTCTGTGGGGGGCTTCCAGGTAAGTCCTTAGAGCAGCAGGACCTGCCAGAGATGTTTTTTTCTGCAAGAGGATGGGGTTTTCCTTGGAAGTCCTTAGCGAAATATCCCTTCTCCCAGCCGTCCCTGTTCTACAATCTGCTACTTAGCCAGTCAGCTGTCACCCTGACCCCCAGATGTGGCTGCATTTCAGCGGTGCTCTTTGCGTAGGGTTGGAACGCATTTGGGGATAAAAGGTGCTATAAAAATACAGGAGGAGTTGCAGCTCTGGGCCCAGTGGGGTAAGCCCAGGGACGCTGGGTGACCTTGGCAGTGCAGTTGCCAGCGTTGTATTGATCAAAAACCAGACTTTTGTTATTGTTTTTGCATGGTCAGTTTTGCAGTTGATACGTCTGTATTTTCAGCTCAGTGGGCAATCGGTTTACTGGCTGATGTGGTGCCAAGTTGCTCCGTACATCTTTAGACCACTGCAGGCTGCAATCTGTCAGGGGCTTTTTGGACAAGCATATGCTTTTCTACTTATTATGCTGATCTAGTGCTCTTTAATGCAGTCATCTAACTCCAAGGAGCTGACAAAGTCAGCCCTGCTCAGCCTGATGACCGGTCCTCCTTCCCCTCGAAGGCTAGATTGCACCAGGGCAGAGGCAATGCATTGTCTGCCCTGCAAGAGACCCCCATTCAGCAGCACATTCAGGCAATGGCAGAGCAGGGTGCGAGTTTAGGGGGCACAAATGACAACAGGGCAGGTAAAAGAGGAATTAACCCTTTACAGGGTAAAGAGGGATTTTATGCTACCCTTAGTTGTATGTTTATGACAGGGACATACGCAGACAACAGGGAGAAGCGCCGGACCACTGAACGTTGACTTCTTTGAGGGGGTCAACAAGCACGTGGACCAAGAGGATCCAGTGGCTATAGTGTACTTAGATTTTCAGAAAGCCTTTGACAAGGTCCCTCACCAAAGGCTCTTAGGCAAAGTAAGCTGTCATGGGATAAGAGGGAAGGTGCTCTTATGGATTAGTAACTGGTTAAAAGATAGGGTAGAAAATATCATGTTGCCTCTATATAAATCCATATACGCCCACATCTTGAATACTGTGTGCAGATGTGGTCACCCCATCTCAAAAAAGATATCCAATTCTAATATAAGATTCAGAAAAGGGCAACAAAAATGATTAGGGGTATGGAACGGCTTCCGTATGAGGAGAGATTAATAAGACTGGGACTTTTCCATGCTGAAAAGAGACGGCTAAGGGGAGATATGATTGAGGTCTATAAAATCATGACTGGTGTAGAGAAAGTAGATAAGGAAGTGTTGTTTACTACTTCTCATAATACAAGAACTAGGGGTCACCAAATGAAATTAATAGGCAGCAGGTTTAAAAGAAATAAAAGCAAGTATTTCTTCACACAATGCACAGTCAGCCTGTGGAACTCCTTGCCAGAGGATGTTGTGAAGGCCAAGACTATAACAGGGTTCAAAAAAGAACTAGATAAGTTCACGGAGGATAAATGCATCAATGGCTATTAGCCAGGAGGGGCAGGGATGGTGTCCCTAACCTCTGTTTGCCAGAAGCTGGGAATGGGCGACAGGGGATGGATCTCTTGATGATTCCCTGTTCTGTTCATTACCTCTGGGGCACCTGGCACTGGCCACTGTGGGAAGACAGGATACTGGGCTAGATGCCCTACCGGGTCAGACCCAGGGTCCCATTCTTAAGTTCTTATGACTTTTATTGGAAGTCCTCAGGAGCAGCTGCTGCTGCCCTGCTCCCATACAAACTGCGCTCTGTGCTCCCAGCCCATCAGAGCGCAAGGTAAGGGGAACACCTGTGAGGGCAGCGCCCCCAGCCCCTGCAGCTGTGCTGTTAACTGAACTACAGGGTTGTTTGGGTGCGTCATGGGACTGGAGAAGCAAGTGTTGCTATTCCCGGGTTGTTCAGAGGAGATACAAAGGCAGGGATTTGGGGCTGTCCCTTACATGGGACATTAGCCAGGAGTTGTTATTGTTAGAGATGGCATAGACTAGGGCAGGGGCAGGGACTGTCTCTTTATTCCCTTTGCGTACAGCGCCTAGCACAATGGGGTCATGGGCCATTTGCTACGATAATTCAGATAATAAATCAATGTTCTGCATTGCAAGGCCCGCGAGCCAGTGGCGGCTCCCATCGACCCTAAGTGTGCTAAATTCCCTCTAAGCTGCGCGGCCGCGCAGCTGG
Source organism: Emys orbicularis (assembly GCF_028017835.1). Lineage (NCBI taxonomy): Eukaryota > Metazoa > Chordata > Testudines > Emydidae > Emys > Emys orbicularis. The sequence continues at coordinate 115,851 of NC_088705.1, read as the reverse complement.
CTATAACTAGCCGTGCAGCAGCTCTAAAGGGCCACGCGGCAGGGACCTGAAGAGGAGAGAGATAGGGGGTGGGCGGGAACTGGGTAGGGGAGCAAGTTGGGGCTTGCAGGGCTGCTGTGGGCCTCTCCCCAGGCCCGGAGCTCCCTGCTGCCGGCAAGGGGGAGAGCGGGCCCTTCTCCGGAGCCCCCTGCTCCCTCCCTGTCGGCCCTCCGGCTGGGGGGAGTGCTCTGGCACCAGCCTTAGGGCAGCCTGCCTGCATCCCAAACTGCTCCTCCCTGGCCCCACCCTAGAGCCTGAACCCCCAGTCAGAGCTCTCCCCTCTCCCCCCGCATCCCAAGCCTCTGCCCCAGCCCTGAGCCCCCTCCTGAACCCCGCATCCCAACCCTCTGCCCCAGCCTTAAGCCCCTCCCACATCCCAAACTCCTCATCCACACCTCCACCCCAGACCCCTCATGAAGGAAATGCTTTGTGCATTACCCCACGTGGCCACACAGTGTCACTGTTGCTCCTTAAAGAAATGCTCTGTGCATTACCTCACATGGCCACACGGTGTCACTGTTGCTCCATGAAGGAAATGCTCTGTGCATTACCTCGTGTGGCCACACGGTGTCACTGTTGCTCCTTAAAGAAATGCTCTGTGCATTACCCGGCGTGGCCACACGGTGTCACTGTTGCTGCATGCAGAAAATGTTCTGTGCATTACCTTGCGTGGCCACACAGTGTCAGTGTTGCTCCATGCAGGAAATGCTCTGTGCATTACCTAGCGTGGCCACACGGTGTCACTGTTGCTCCATGCAGGAAATGCTCTGTGCATTACCTTCGGTGGCCACACGGTGTCACTGTTGTACCATGAATGAAATGCTCTGTGCATTACCTCGCGTGGCCACACAGTGTCACTGTTGCTCCATGAAGGAAATGCTCTGTGCATTACCTCGCGTGGCCACACAGTGTCACTGTTGCTCCTTAAAGAAATGCTCTGTGCATTACCTCACGTGGCCACACAGTGTCACTGTTGCTCCTTAAGGAAATGCTCTCTGCATTATCCCGCGTGGCCACACAGTGTCACTGTTGCTCCATGAAAGAAATGCTCTGTGCATTACCGGGCGTGGCCACACGGTGTCACTGTTGCTGCATGCAGAAAATGTTCTGTGCATTACCTTGCGTGGCCACACAGTGTCAGTGTTGCTGCATGCAGAAAATGCTCTGTGCATTACTTCACGTGGCCACACAGTGTCACTGTTGCTCCATGCAGGAAATGCTCTGTGCATTACTTCACGTGGCCACACGGTGTCACTGTTGCTCCATGCAGGAAATGCTCTGTGCATTACCTTCGGTGGCCACACGGTGTCACTGTTGTACCATGAATGAAATGCTCTGTGCATTACCTCGCGTGGCCACACAGTGTCACTGTTGCTCCTTAAGGAAATGCTCTCTGCATTATCCCGCGTGGCCACACAGTGTCACTGTTGCTCCATGAAGGAAATGCTCTGTGCATTACCTCGCGTGGCCACACAGTGTCACTGTTGCTCCTTAAGGAAATGCTCTCTGCATTATCCCGCGTGGCCACACAGTGTCACTGTTGCTCCATGCAGGAAATGCTCTGTGCATTACCTCGTGTGGCCACACGGTGTCACTGTTGCTCCTTAAATAAATGCTCTGTGCATTCCCCGGTGTGGCCACACGGTGTCACTGTTGCTGCATGCAGAAAATGTTCTGTGCATTACTTCACGTGGCCACACAGTGTCACTGTTGCTCCATGCAGGAAATGCTCTGTGCATTACCTAGCGTGGCCACACGGTGTCACTGTTGCTCCATGCAGGAAATGCTCTGTGCATTACCCCGCGTGGCCACACGGTGTCACTGTTGCTCCTTAAAGAAATGCTCTGTGCATTACCCGGCGTGGCCACACGGTGTCACTGTTGTTGCATGCAGAAAATGTTCTGTGCATTACTTCACGTGGCCACACAGTGTCACTGTTGCTCCATGCAGGAAATGCTCTGTGCATTACCCCGCGTGGCCACACAGTGTCACTGTTGCTGCATGCAGAAAATGTTCTGTGCATTACTTCACGTGGCCACACAGTGTCACTGTTGCTCCATGCAGAAAATGCTCTGTGCATTACCTAGCGTGGCCACACGGTGTCACTGTTGCTCCATGCAGGAAATGCTCTGTGCATTACCCCGCGTGGCCACACGGTGTCACTGTTGCTCCTTAAAGAAATGCTCTGTGCATTACCCGGCCTGGCCACACGGTGTCACTGTTGCTGCATGCAGAAAATGTTCTGTGCATTACTTCACGTGGCCACACAGTGTCACTGTTGCTCCATGCAGGAAATGCTCTGTGCATTACCTAGCGTGGCCACACAGTGTCACTGTTGCTCCATAAAGGAAATGCTCTGTGCATTACCTCGCGTGGCCATACGGTGTCACTGTTGCTCCTTAAAGAAATGCTCTGTGCATTACCCGGCGTGGCCACACGGTGTCACTGTTGCTCCATGAAGGAAATGCTCTGTGCATTACCTTCGGTGGCCACATAGTGTCACTGTTGTACCATGAATGAAATGCTCTGTGCATTACCCCGCGTGGCCACACAGTGTCACTGTTGCTCCATGCAGGAAATGCTCTGTGCATTACCTAGCGTGGCCACACGGTGTCACTGTTGCTCCATGTAGAAAATGGTTTGTGCATTACCTCGCGTGGCCATACGGTGTCACTGTTGCTCCATGAAGGAAATGCTCTGTGCATTACCCCGCGTGGCCACACAGTGTCACTGTTGCTCCAAAAAGGAAATGCTCTGTGCATTACCTCGCGTGGCCACACGGTGTCACTGTTGCTGCATGCAGAAAATGTTCTGTGCATTACCTTGCGTGGCCACACAGTGTCACTGTTGCTCCATGCAGGAAATGCTCTGTGCATTACCTCGCGTGGCCATACGGTGTCACTGTTGCTCCTTAAAGAAATGCTCTGTGCATTACCCGGCGTGGCAACACGGTGTCACTGTTGCTCCATGAAGGAAATGCTCTGTGCATTACCTTCGGTGGCCACATAGTGTCACTGTTGTACCATGAATGAAATGCTCTGTGCATTACCCGGCGTGGCCACACGGTGTCACTGTTGCTCCATGAAGGAAATGCTCTGTGCATTACCCCGCGTGGCCACACAGTGTCACTGTTGCTCCAAAAAGGAAATGCTCTGTGCATTACCTCGCGTGGCCACACGGTGTCACTGTTGCTGCATGCAGAAAATGTTCTGTGCATTACCTTGCATGGCCACACAGTGTCAGTGTTGCTGCATGCAGAAAATGCTCTGTGCATTACTTCACGTGGCCAAACAGTGTCACTGTTGCTCCATGCAGGAAATGCTCTGTGCATTACCTAGCGTGGCCACACGGTGTCACTGTTCCTCCATGCAGGAAATGCTCTGTGCATTACCTAGCGTGGCCACACGGTGTCACTGTTGCTTCATGAAGGAAATGCTCTGTGCATTACCCCGCGTGGCCACACAGTGTCACTGTTGCTCCATGAAGGAAATGCTCTGTGCATTACCTCGCGTGGCCACATGGTGTCACAGTTACTCCATGAAGGAAATGCTCTGTGCATTACCTTCGGTGGCCACACAGTGTCACTGTTGTACGATGAATGAAATGCTCTGTGCATTACCTCGCGTGGCCACACAGTGTCACTGTTGCTCCTTAAGGAAATGCTCTCTGCATTATCCCGCGTGGCCACACAGTGTCACTGTTGCTCCTTAAGGAAATGCTCTCTGCATTATCCCGCGTGGCCACACAGTGTCACTGTTGCTCCATGAAGGAAATGCTCTGTGCATTACCTCGTGTGGCCACACGGTGTCACTGTTGCTCCATGCAGGAAATGCTCTGTGCATTACCTAGCGTGGCCACACAGTGTCACTGTTGCTCCATAAAGGAAATGCTCTGTGCATTACCTCGCGTGGCCATACGGTGTCACTGTTGCTCCTTAAAGAAATGCTCTGTGCATTACCCGGCGTGGCCACACGGTGTCACTGTTGCTCCATGAAGGAAATGCTCTGTGCATTACCTTCGGTGGCCACATAGTGTCACTGTTGCTCCATGAAGGAAATGCTCTGTGCTTTACCTCGCGTGGCCACACAGTGTCACTGTTGCTCCATGTAGAAAATGGTTTGTGCATTACCCCGCATGGCCACACAGTGTCACTGTTGCTCCATGAAGGAAATGCTCTGTGCATTACCTCGTGTGGCCACACGGTGTCACTGTTGCTCCTTAAAGAAATGCTCTGTGCATTACCCGGCGTGGCCACACGGTGTCACTGTTGCTCCATGAAGGAAATGCTCTCTGCATTATCCCGCGTTGCCACACAGTGTCACTGTTGCTCCTTAAGGAAATGCTCTCTGCATTATCCCGCGTGGCCACACAGTGTCACTGTTGCTCCATGAAGGAAATGCTCTGTGCATTACCTCGTGTGGCCACACGGTGTCACTGTTGCTCCATGCAGGAAATGCTCTGTGCATTACCTAGCGTGGCCACACAGTGTCACTGTTGCTCCATAAAGGAAATGCTCTGTGCATTACCTCGCGTGGCCATACGGTGTCACTGTTGCTCCTTAAAGAAATGCTCTGTGCATTACCCGGCGTGGCCACACGGTGTCACTGTTGCTCCATGAAGGAAATGCTCTGTGCATTACCTTCGGTGGCCACATAGTGTCACTGTTGTACCATGAATGAAATGCTCTGTGCATTACCCCGCGTGGCCACACAGTGTCACTGTTGCTCCATGAAGGAAATGCTCTGTGCTTTACCTCGCGTGGCCACACAGTGTCACTGTTGCTCCATGAAGGAAATGCTCTGTGCTTTACCTCTCGTGGCCACACAGTGTCACTGTTGCTCCATGAAGGAAATACTCTGTGCATTACCTCGTGTGGCCACACGGTGTCACTGTTGCTCCTTAAAGAAATGCTCTGTGCATTACCCGGCGTGGCCACACGGTGTCACTGTTGCTCCATGAAGGAAATGCTCTGTGCATTACCTCACGTGGCCACACAGTGTCACTGTTGCTCCATGAAGGAAATGCTCTGTGCATTACCTCGTGTGGCCACACGGTGTCACTGTTGCTCCTTAAAGAAATGCTCTGTGCATTACCCGGCGTGGCCACACGGTGTCACTGTTGCTCCATGTAGAAAATGGTTTGTGCATTACCTCGCGTGGCCACACAGTGTCACTGTTGCTCCATGCAGGAAATGCTCTGTGCATTACCTAGCGTGGCCACACGGTGTCACTCTTGCTCCTTAAGGAAATGCTCTGTGCATTACCTCACGTGGCCACACAGTGTCACTGTTGCTCCATGAAGGAAATGCTCTGTGCATTACCTCGTGTGGCCACACGGTGTCACTGTTGCTCCTTAAAGAAATGCTCTGTGCATTACCCGGCGTGGCCACACGGTGTCACTGTTGCTGCATGCAGAAAATGCTCTGTGCATTACCTCGCGTGGCCACACAGTGTCAGTGTTGCTGCATGCAGAAAATGCTCTGTGCATTACCCCACGTGGCCACCTAGTGTCACTGTTCCTCCATGCAGAAAATGCTCTGTGCATTACCTCGTGTGGCCACACGGTGTCACTGTTGCTCCTTAAAGAAATGCTCTGTGCATTACCCGGCGTGGCCACACGGTGTCACTGTTGCTCCATGTAGAAAATGGTTTGTGCATTACCTCGCGTGGCCACACAGTGTCACTGTTGCTCCATGCAGGAAATGCTCTTTGCATTACCTCGCGTGGCCATACGGTGTCACTGTTGCTCCTTAAAGAAATGCTCTGTGCATTACCCGGCGTGGCCACACGGTGTCACTGTTGCTCCATGAAGGAAATGCTCTGTGCATTACCTTCGGTGGCCACATAGTGTCACTGTTGTACCATGAATGAAATGCTCTGTGCATTACCCCGCGTGGCCACACAGTGTCACTGTTGCTCCATGAAGGAAATGCTCTGTGCTTTACCTCGCGTGGCCACACAGTGTCACTGTTGCTCCATGTAGAAAATGGTTTGTGCATTACCCCGCATGGCCACACAGTGTCACTGTTGATCCATGCAGGAAATGCTCTGTGCATTACCTAGCGTGGCCACAGTGTCACTGTTGCTCCTTAAGGAAATGTTCTGTGCATTACCTCGCATGGCCACACAGTGTCACTGTTGCTCCATGAAGGAAATGCTCTGTGCATTACCTCGTGTGGCCACACGGTGTCACAGTTGCTCCTTAAAGAAATGCTCTGTGCATTACCTCACGTGGCCACACAGTGTCACTGTTGCTCCATGAAGGAAATGTTCTGTGCATTACCTCGCATGGCCACACAGTGTCACTGTTGCTCCATGAAGGAAATGCTCTGTGCATTACCTCGTGTGGCCACACGGTGTCACTGTTGCTCCTTAAAGAAATGCTCTGTGCATTACCCGGCGTGGCCACACGGTGTCACTGTTGCTGCATGCAGGAAATGCTCTGTGCATTACTTCGCGTGGCCACACGGTGTCACTGTTGCTCCATGTAGAAAATGGTTTGTGCATTACCTCGCGTGGCCACACAGTGTCACTGTTGCTCCATGCAGGAAATGCTCTGTGCATTACCTAGCGTGGCCACACGGTGTCACTGTTGCTCCTTAAGGAAATGCTCTGTGCATTACCTCACGTGGCCACACAGTGTCACTGTTGCTCCATGAAGGAAATGCTCTGTGCATTACCTCGTGTGGCCACACGGTGTCACTGTTGCTCCTTAAAGAAATGCTCTGTGCATTACCCGGCGTGGCCACACGGTGTCACTGTTGCTGCATGCAGGAAATGCTCTGTGCATTACTTCGCGTGGCCACACGGTGTCACTGTTGCTCCATGTAGAAAATGGTTTGTGCATTACCTCGCGTGGCCACACAGTGTCACTGTTGCTCCATGCAGGAAATGCTCTGTGCATTACCTAGCGTGGCCACACGGTGTCACTGTTGCTCCTTAAGGAAATGCTCTGTGCATTACCTCACGTGGCCACACAGTGTCACTGTTGCTCCATGAAGGAAATGCTCTGTGCATTACCTCGTGTGGCCACACGGTGTCACTGTTGCTCCTTAAAGAAATGCTCTGTGCATTACCCGGCGTGGCCACACGGTGTCACTGTTGCTGCATGCAGAAAATGCTCTGTGCATTACCTCGCGTGGCCACACAGTGTCAGTGTTGCTGCATGCAGAAAATGCTCTGTGCATTACCCCACGTGGCCACCTAGTGTCACTGTTGCTCCATGCAGGAAATGCTCTGTGCATTACCTAGCGTGGCCACACGGTGTCACTGTTGCTCCTTAAGGAAATGCTCTGTGCATTACCTCACGTGGCCACACAGTGTCACTGTTGCTCCTTAAGGAAATGCTCGTGCATTACCTCGTGTGGCCACACGGTGTCACTGTTGCTCCATGTAGAAAATGGTTGGTGCATTACCCCGCGTGGCCACCCAGTGTCACTGTTGCTCCATGAAGGAAATGCTCTGTGCATTACCTCGTGTGGCCACACGGTGTCACTGTTGCTCCTTAAAGAAATGCTCTGTGCATTACCCGGCGTGGCCACACGGTGTCACTGTTGCTGCATGCAGGAAATGCTCTGTGCATTACTTCGCGTGGCCACACGGTGTCACTGTTGCTCCATGTAGAAAATGGTTTGTGCATTACCTCGCGTGGCCACACAGTGTCACTGTTGCTCCATGCAGGAAATGCTCTGTGCATTACCTAGCGTGGCCACACGGTGTCACTGTTGCTCCATGAAGGAAATGCTCTGTGCATTACCTCGTGTGGCCACACGGTGTCACTGTTGCTCCTTAAGGAAATGCTCGTGCATTACCTCGTGTGGCCACACGGTGTCACTGTTGCTCCATGTAGAAAATGGTTGGTGCATTACCCCGCGTGGCCACCCAGTGTCACTGTTGCTCCATGAAGGAAATGCTCTGTGCATTACCTCGTGTGGCCACACGGTGTCACTGTTGCTCCTTAAAGAAATGCTCTGTGCATTACCCGGCGTGGCCACACGGTGTCACTGTTGCTCCATGAAGGAAATGCTCTGTGCATTACCTCGTGTGGCCAGATGGTGTCGCTGTTGCTCCATGAAGGAAATGCTCTGTGCATTAACTTCGGTGGCCACACAGTGTCACTGTTGCTCCTTAAGGAAATGCTCTGTGCATTACCCTGCATGGCCACCCAGTGTCACTGTTGCTCCATGAAGGAAATGCTCTGTGCATTACCCCTTGGGGCCACACAGTGTCACTGTTGCTCCATGAAGGAAATGCTTTGTGGATTACCTTCGGTGGCCACAAAGTGTCACTGTTGCTCCATGCAGTGAATGCATGCGGGCAGTGGTCTCCATGCGTCCCCCGGCTCCTCCCTCGCTGCGCTTAGGCTTTTTGGCTCCCGGGAGTGTGAGCTGCCACCATTGCTGCCGCTCCAAGAGCAGGCTCAGGGCCCCGCGCCCCGGCAGTGGCTCACATGCCCGGGAGCCGCAGACCCCGAGCACAGCGAGGGGGGACCTGGGGGACACACGGGGGCCTCTGCCCGCATGCATCTGCTGCAGCCTGCAGGAACCCCCGGGGGGGCGCCTGTCCGCAACCTGGGCAGGAGGGGCAAGGGGCACGGCTGCTACCCGCTAGCGGCGCTGCCGCCTTTGCAGGGCTGCTGCCCCCCTGCGCCGCGCTGGTTCCTCCATGGCTGGGGCTCGCCGCCCCCGCAAGCCGACGTTCTGGCTCTCTGGGGTCTCCGGAAGGCAGTTCTTCCCTGCCGAGCAAGGGCACCGCTTTTTGGCTCCCCTAGGGCCATCCTTAGGATTTATGGGGCCCTATGCAGTATTATTAAACTGGTGCCCCTATGCCTGACGGCAGCCTGAGCTTGCAGCCCGGCGGGGGCGGAGGGACAAAGCAGAAAGAATAACAAGATGCCCGGCCCGCCTCACGGTGGCTTAGAGTCACAGTTCCCCACAGAGATCCCTGTATCCTCTCCCTCACGTGGAATGGACATGCAGAAGGTACCTAATTAAAAGCACTAAACTTGGGAATAAAAAATGTCAGTCACAGGTTTTTTGATATGCCCTGAAGTTTGTCAGACATTTATTTGCAAAAACTTTGTATTCAGAAAGACAGCTTACTCACCCTTACTACAACATTAAATATTATGGAATACATGATGCAGCTCTTCTCTGTTTTACATTTTCTTAATCAGTATTTCTAAGCTGATTTTATATTTTAAATGTACTCTTAAACCTTCATAAAGTTATCATTCCAGATTACTACATATTTAACTCACTGAAACAGACAATATTTTAAATTAATCAGTTACAGAGGTTTAGTGTGTTCATAACAATGTTCATTGCTTTTAGAAAAAGGGAACACTAATTTTCTGTGTGTGATCTCCATAACAATACACATGTTTATGAAATTTCACCAACTTTAAAAAATATGTTTCCAAAGATTTTAGGCATAACAAAGGATTTTATATCTTACTAAGGTACTGATTTTGCTTAAAACTAGTTCATCAAAAGATAGCTGGACAAAGAGTTTCCCTTTCTTTACTTCTGACTATCTGGAAGCAAAGGGCTGTTGTCCATTTAAGGGCTCTCTTCAATGGGGGTTGGGGGAGAGGGGGTGAAGGGAGAAATGGATGAGCAGAAAGGACTGGAAGACTTTACTATAGTAAAAAAACTTACTTCCAATTAAAATGTGTATTTTAGATAAGGGAGGTCTTTTGAAGGATTTATTTAAAAAATCATATGTCTGAAGATCCAAGCATTTAAGGCTAAAGATGATTGTGCATCTAAAAATCTATGCAAGGATTTTTTAGAGATGTGATTTTATAATCTTCACCAACTCACTAATGAAATATTTTTAAAGCAAATTTTAAACTAAGATCCTGTAGACTGACATGTCCTGAGTAAATATGACCGTCATGCACAACTGTTTTTGTCAGTACATTCAGAAACTGACAGTATATACCTGGGGGTTGGCAACTGCCTGTTCAGTGGCTTCATTACCCCTTGAATGGCTCTTTAACAATTTCAGTGTTGTGCTAATAGGTCTGGCAGGCTGGAGGCTTTTTCTCTTTTAACTACTAGATCCCCTTCCCAGGAAGACTCCGAGCCTGCAGGAAGGGTCAGAAAAGGGATAGGAAAACCAGAAGGGTGGACACTAAGACCCAGTGGGCGCCCCCAACCACTTGGCGCCCTAGGCGACCGCCTAGTTCGCCTAGTGGTTGCACCGGCCCTGCATATGACTAAGCCACTGATGCCTACTGAACTTATCCATAGACCAGCCCCATGGACTCTTTCTGTCCTCTCCTCTCATTTTGCCGTCTCCCTTCATAGGACAAGGGCAGGTGTGGTAGGTGTGCGTCCCCACAGGCTAGGTCTCGAGAGCCATGGAGAAGTAGGAGGGGACGAAAATCATGCAGGGCAGTGGGTGCGAGAGTGGAGCGGTGACTGTCGGTGTTAACTCGGTCTCTGTTCATTGAGGGGGGCAGATGTAGATAGGATGGAAGAGGGAGGCAGGGATGAGGGCAAGAGCTCTGTGTAATGACGGCTCCTGCTTGGCTTTTGCAGCTGCTCTTACAGAGGAATTGTTGTTCAGGAGCCCTAGCCAGAGGAGAAGCTGGCAGAAGTGGATCTGAGCAGCTTGGACATCCTTCTAAGCAGATATGAACAGTCCTCAGCTTTCTGCCTCCCTCATAACTACACTTCACGACTTTTAGCGGCACGGCTGAAGCCTAAGATAAATGCATGGTAGAGGCTGAGTACAGACGGCTGCTTCCCTTTAGGTGAGGCTTGGTTTCTCATAAAAGTTTTCCTCCTTGTTCTGGGTGTGGGAGGAGAATTTACCTATTTTGGGATTAGCTGTGGGATTACGACCAGGGGAAGAGACAATAGTCTCCTCTGCACAGTGACTCTCTTGGGTGCAGGTGCAACGGGCTGCTTAACATTAGAACGTAAGAATGGCAATACTGGGTCAGACCAAAGGTCCATCTAGCCCAGTATCCTGTCTTCCGACTGGCTAATACCAGGTGCTTCAGAGGGAATGAATAGAACAGGTAATCGTGAAGTGATCCATCCTGCGTCGCCCATTCCCAGCTTCTGGCAAACAGAGGATAAGGACACCATCCCTGCCCATCCTGACTAATAGCCATTGATGGACCTATTCTCCATGAATTGACCTAATCCTTTTTTGAACCCTATTATAGTCTTGGCTTTCACAGCATTCTCTGGCCAGCAATTCCAGAGGTTGAGTGTGTGTTGTGTGCTTTTTAATTGTATCTATAAAGGTGTAATGGGACAGGGAGAAGAAGAACATACACCGATGATAACTTTTGTTTTTCCCTCTTGTGTTCTGCTTAGTAGGATGGAGAAAGAAGTCAAGGGTAAGAGCCCACCCCCGTTGTGAGATGGAAGGCGCGCAAGAGCCATGAGACAGTGAGCATTGTTGATGCCAGGCTATGGCGATGCCATCTAGCTGGAAGCGGAGCAGCCGTCACTGTCAGTGAGCTAAGTGTCTGGTTTGGTGAGGAGTCTGGTCACGGCCCACATGGCTCCAGGCAGGGATGCGCCGTTAGCTTGGTCTGTGTTTGTAAGAAAAGGTTCCCGTCTAGCTGTGGCTACGAGGGAGACAAGGTCCCCGTTATCAGGGGCTGCTCATTTTGTCTGGCCAGGAGCGGTGTGTCCACCGCAGCGAAAGATTGCATCTAGGAGGATGACTCTAGCTGGTGAGTTTCTTGCCTTCCTTCCATGTTTCTCTCTCTCTTCTCTAGTGTGTTGTCTGACCCACTTTCTCGGTCTGTCCTTGTCTCTACTTGTTCGGTCTCCTTTCGTTGAACACGGGCAGGCGTGCTAGGTGTGCAGCCCCACTGGCTAGGTCTCGGAAGCCATGTAGAAGTGGGAGGGGACAAAAATCACGCGGGGCAGTGCGCGCGAGAGTGGAGCATCACTGTCAGTGTTGACGCAGTCTCTGTTCATCGAGTGGGGTCGATGTAGACGGGATGGGAGAGGGAGGCAGGGATGAGGGCAAGATTTTGCCCATCAATTGAGTTTTGTGGAGTGATGGCTCCTGCTTGGTTTATTTGTGGCGCTTGCAGAGGAACAGTCGAGCAGCAGCCGAAGGAAAAGCTGGCAGAGGTGGACCTGAGCAGCCTGGACATCCTTGTAAGCGGAGATTAACAGTCCTCCGCTTTCTGCCTTCCGCATAACTGACTGTGAGTAAGCCGTCAGTGCTTGGAATTCCTCATCTGTGCTCGCTCTAGTTTTCTTCACAGGCCGTGAGCTTCCTCACTGGGCACGGGGCTCTGTGGGATTGAGGCTGGGGAGGGGCCAGAGTCTGCTCTGCAGAGTGACTATGTCGGGTGCCGTTGCAAGGGGTGCTTTTTGGTTGTAATGCTAAAGGTGTAACGGGAAGAGGGTTGAGGGCGGATATGCTCAGTCCTCAAGTCTCTTCCTTCTCTATCACTGGGTGAGCTTCCCTGGTCATGCCACTCTAGGTATCCTCTCTGAAGCAGGCAATATTCAGTAGCGGACGTGAGCAGGGGTCTGAGAGTAGCCCTTGGCCTGTGTCTCCAGTCACCAAGTTGCACCACACACGTTATGTGGAGGGTCCAGGGCTCTGCACAGCACTCCGGGCTGACCTGCTCCAGCCTGGGCTCCTGGGTCCTAACCCTCGTGGTTACTGCTCCCCGAGGGCTCTGCTGGCCCTGGAGCCCGACCCCAACCCGAGCGGCTCTTAAGGTCTGTGAGCGGTCGAAGGGCGGCCGAGAACTGAGGAGCAGCCACAGCCCCGGGACCCCACCCAGCACAAGGACAAGAGTGGGGAGCGCTGTGGCTGCCTGCATCATTGCGCCACCTAGCGCAGCAGTCGCCCTACCCTGCCTGGCTCTGGCTTCTGGCCTCTGGGCTGGTGAAGGGCCGGAGCCTTTGAGGGGAGGAGGCGGAACTTGCACTTCAGTGAGGGGTGAGGCCTCGTGGTGGTGGTGGGGATGCAACTGCCACAATTTTCTGTCTACCCCACCTCAGCTCCCCCAATGAGGAAGGGGCTGGTGCTGCCCCTGCTGCCCACAGGCTGTCACTGCTCCTCCAGGGCAGATGCACGCTGCGCTTTTCCCCAACTGGCCACCGGGTGTCACCGCTGCTCCAGGAGAAACACAGTCTGTATGTTACCCTGCCTGGCCACCGGATGGCATTGATGGTCCAAGGCAGACAGCACAGGCATTACCCCGGCTGGCCACCGAGTATCACTGCAGCGCTGTGGGGGGGAAATGGTTTCTGCCATACCCTGAGTGGCCACGTAGTGTCTGTGTTGCTCGACGAGGGAAATTCTTTGTGCTTTGCCGCGAGTGGCCACCAAGTGTCACTGCTGCTGCCTGGGGGACATGCTCTGTGCATTGCCGTGATTGGCCACTGGGTGTCACTGTTGGTCCAGGGCAACTACATTCTGAGAAATACCCCAGGTGGCCTCTAAGGGTATGTCTACACTACAGGATTAATTCGAATTTATATAATTCGAATTTAGGAAACCGATTTTATAAATTCGAATGTATTCGGCCACACTAGGCACCATTAATTCGGTGGTGTGCGTCCAAGCTACCATAGTAGCATCGATTTCCAGAGCGTTGCATTGTGGGTAGCTTTTACATAGCTATCCCATAGTTCCCGCAGTCTCCACCCCCCTTGGAATTCTGGGTTGAGACCCCAGTGCATGATGGGGCAAAAAACATTGTCGCAGGTAGTTCTGGGTACAGCCTCCCCCTCCCTCCCTGAAAGCAACGGCAGACAACCATTTCGCGCCTTTTTTCCTGAGTGAACTCTGCAGACTCCATTCTGCATCAAGCATGGATCCCGTTGTGCTCCAGAACGCAGTCTTGAACATTATAAACACCTCGCGCTTTCTCGTGGAGTTTATGCTTACACAGGACCAGAAAAAAGAGGCGAGGAGGAGGAGGCGGCGGCGATTGCAGCGCAGCGACCAGCGTGATGAGGACATGGACACGGACACAGAATTCTCTGAGACCGCGGGCCCCGGTGCTTTGGAGATTATGATGTTAATGGGCCAGGTTATAGGCTTTGAACGCCGATTCTGGGCCCGGGAAACAAGCACAGACTGGTGGGACCGCATAGTGTTGCAGGTGTGGGACGATTCCCAGTGGCTGAGAAACTTTCGCATGCGTAAGGGCACTTTCATGGAACTTTGTGACTTGCTTTCCCCTGCCCTGAAGCGCCAGAATACCAAGATGAGAGCAGCCCTCACAGTTGAGAAGCGAGTGGCGATAGCCCTGTGGAAGCTTGCAACGCCAGACAGCTACCGGTCAGTCGGGAATCAATTTGGAGTGGGCAAATCTACTGTGGGGGCTGCTGTGATGCAAGTAGCCAAAGCAATCACGGAGGTGCTGCTACGAAAGGTAGTGACTCTGGGAAATGTGCAGGTCATAGTGGATGGCTTTGCTGCAATGGGATTCCCTAACTGTGGTGGGGCAATAGATGGAACCCATATTCCTATCTTGGCACCGGAGCACCAGGGTACCCAGTACATAAACCGCAAGGGGTACTTCTCAATGGTGCTGCAAGCACTTGTGGATCACAAGGGACGTTTCACCAACATCCATGTGGGCTGGCCGGGAAGGGTTCATGACGCTCGCGTCTTCAGGAACACCAATCTGTTTAAACGGCTGCAGCAAGGGACTTACTTTCCGGACCAGAAAATAACCGTGGGGGATGTTGAAATGCCAATTGTTATTCTTGGGGACCCAGCCTACCCCTTAATGCCATGGCTCATGAAGCCATACACAGGCAGCCTGGACAGGAGTCAGGAGTTGTTCAACTACAGGCTGAGCAAGTGCAGAATGGTGGTAGAATGTGCATTTGGCCGTTTAAAAGGTCGCTGGCGATCCTTATTGACTCGCTCAGACCTCAGCCAAACCAATATCCCCATTGTTATTACTGCTTGCTGTGTGCTTCACAATCTCTGTGAGAGCAAGGGGGAGACCTTTATGGCAGGGTGGGAGGCTGAGGCAAATCGCCTGGCTGCTGATTACTCGCAGCCAGACACCAGGGCGATTAGAAGAGCACACGATGAAGCGCTGCGCATTAGGGAAGCTTTGAAAACCAGTTTCATGACTGGCCAGGCTACAGTGTGAAATTTATGTTTGTTTATCCTTCCTGAAAACCCGCCCCCTTTATTGACTCATTCTCTGTAAGGAACCCACCCTCCCCCTTCCCCCAGCTTGCTTTCAAAGGAAATAAAGTCACCATTGTTTAAAAATCATTTATTCTTTATGAATTGATTATAAAAAGAGGGAGAGAACCTGAGTGGGGTTTGGGAGGAGGATCAGCGGGAAGGAAAAGCCCAGTAAAAAAAGGTTAAGAAAATGGCAGCCTTTTGCTTGGGCTGTCCACTGGGGTGGAATGGGAGGGTGTACGGAGCCTCCCCCCCCCGTGTTCTTACACATCTGGGTGGGGAGGCTATGGAAAATGGTGAGGAGGTAGGGGGGTTATACAGGGGCTGTAGCGGCACAGAACCTGAGTGGGGTTTGGGAGGAGGATCAGCGGGAAGGAAAAGCCCAGTAAAAAAAGGTTAAAAAAATGGCAGCCTTTTGCTTGGGCTGTCCACTGGGGTGGAATGGGAGGGTGTATGGAGCCTCCCCCCCCGTGTTCTTACACGTCTGGGTGTGGAGGCTATGGAACATGGTGAGGAGGTAGGGGGGTTATACAGGGGCTGTAGCGGCACTCGGTTCTCCAGCAGCCGTTCCTGAAGCTCCACCAGACGCCGGAGCATGTCTGTTTGCTCACGCAGCAGCCCCAGCGTTGCTTCCCGACTCCTCTGATCTTCCTGCCGCCACCTCTCATCTCGAGCGTCTCTCCTCTCCTCACGTTGGTCCCTTCTGTCCTCACGTTGGTCCCTCATGTCCTCACGTTGGTCCCTCATGTCCTCACGTTGGTCCCTCCTGTCCTCACGGTCACTGGCTTCTTTCCTATACTTGCAAACCGTCTCCTTCCACTCATTCAGATGAGCTCTTTCATTCCTGGTGGATTGCATGATTTCGGAAAACATCTCTTCTCTCGTTTTTTTTTTACGACGCCTTATCTGGGATAGCCTTCGGGAAGGAGGAGGGAGGCTTGAAACATTTGCACCTGCTGGAGGGAGTGAAAAAAGGAGAGAATTTTTTTAAAAGATACATTTTTCAGAACAATGCTTATACTCTTTCACGGTGTATACTATTCACATTACATAGCACATGTGATTTCTGTGCAAGGTCGCATTTTGCCTCTTAATATTGAGTGCCTGTGGCTTTGCTGCTAGAGATCACAGACGCAGGTCGGGGCAACAGAATTCACCTTGCATGCTGCCATGGTAAGCCACTGTCTTTAGGCTTCTGCGCCCTGCTTTCCCACATACCAAGCAAAGCCCGTTGTGCTGCAGTTTTCCTGTTAGCTTGTTTTCTGCTGCTGAAGGTTAACACCCCCCCCCCCCCATCCAATTCTCTGGGATGAGTGCTTTATCCCTCCCCCCACCGCCTGGCTGGTATCAGGGAAGATCCCAGCAGGAACCAAACTAACACCCCCCCCCCACCCGCCATGAATTCTCTGGGATGAGTGCTTTATCCCTCCCCCCACCGCGTGGCTGGTATCAGGGAAGATCCCTGCAGGAACCAAACTAACACCCCCCCCCCACCCGCCATGAATTCTCTGGGATGAGTGCTTTATCCCTCCCCCCACCGCGTGGCTGGTATCAGGGAACATCCCTGCAGGAACCAAACTAACACCCCCCCCCCACCCGCCATGAATTCTCTGGGATGAGTGCTTTCTCCCTCCCCCCACCGCGTGGCTGGTATCAGGGAAGATCCCTGCAGGAACCAAACTAACACCCCCCCCCCCACCCGCCATGAATTCTCTGGGATGAGTGCTTTATCCCTCCCCCCACCGCCTGGCTGGTATCAGGGAAGATCCCTGCTAGCAAAACGCGAAAAGCTCTGGGCCAATCCTCCCCCCCCCCCTTGCACTTGGCTAAATGCAGGGAAGGATTTCTTTTCAGCCACAGGCAAACAGCCCAGTAGGAACGGCCACCTCAGTCCCCTTAATTAAATTCCCTTATTTCAACCAGGTTACCCTAAGCGATATCACTCTCCTGAGGATTACACAGCAAGATAAAGAACGGATGTTGCTTGAATGCCAGCAAACACCGGGACCATACGCTGCCAGGCTCTGTCAGGCAATGATACCAGATTACTTGCTACTAGCATGGCGTGGTCAAGTGTCCTACCATGGAGGACGGAATAAGGCTGCACTGCCCAGAAACCTTGTGGCAAGGCTTTTGGAGTACCTCCAGGAGAGCTTCATGGAGATGTCCCTGGAGGATTTCCGCTCCATCCCCAGACATGTTAACAGACTTTTCCAGTAGCTGTACTGGCTGCGAATGCATCCCAAGTGCTCAGGGCAAATTAATCATTAAAAATGCTTGCTTTTAAACCATGTTTTATATTTTAAAAGGTAAACTCACCTGAGGTCCCTTCCATGGGGTCATGGTCTTGGGTGCTGGCTTGGGAGGCTTGGGAGGGTACTTCAGTCAGGGTGAGAAACAGTTCCTGGCTGTTGGGGAGAACGGAGAGCTGGGTGCTCTCTGCCAGCTCGTCCTCCTCCTCCTCCTCTTCCCCTTCCGCGGAATCATCAGGTGTCCCTGATGAGATTATCCCCAGCTCGGAATCCACAGTCAGAGGTGGGGTAGTGGTGGCGGCCCCCCCTAGAAATGCATTTAGCTCAGCGTAGAAGCGGCATGTCCGCGGCTCTGACCCGGAGCGACCGTTTGCCTCCTTTGCTTTTTGATAGGCTTGTCTGAGCTCCTTGACTTTCACGCGGCACTGATCTGTGTCCCTATTGTGGCCTCTCTCCATCATGCCCTTGGAAATTTTTTCATAAGTTTTGGCATTTCGTCTTTTCGAACGCAGTTCAGCTAGCACTGAATCCTCTCCCCATATAGAGATCAAATCCAGTACCTCCTGTACGGTCCATGCTGGTGCTCTTTTTCGATTATCAGCCTGCATGGTTACCTGTGCTGATGAGCTCTCTGTGGTCACCTGTGCTCTCCACGCTGTGCAAACAGGAAATGAAATTCAAATGTTCCCGGGGCTTTTCCTGTCCACCTGGCCAGTGCATGCGAGTTCAGATTGCTGGCCAGAGCGGTCACAATGGTGCACTGTGGGATAGCTCCTGGAGGCCAATAACATCGAATTGCGGCCACACTAACGCTAATTCGAATTGACAAATTCGATTTTGGCGCTACTCCGCTCGTCGGGGTGGAGTACAGAAATCGAATTAAAGGGCCCTTTAATTCGAATTAAATGGCTTCGTTGTGTGGACGGTTCCAGAGTTAATTCGAATTAAAGCCACTAAATCCGAATTAAAGGTGTAGTGTAGACCAGGCCTAAGATACATGTGTGGTAAAGGCTGAGTACAAACATCTGCTTCCCTTTAGGTGGGGCTCGGTTTGTAATAAAAGTTTTCCTCCTTGTTCTGGGTGCAGAGGGAGAATTTCCCTATCTTGGGAGCAGCTGATCTTCTTGGACAGGGAGGAGCATGTTCACCTGAGCAGAGGCCTGGAACCGGAAAGGTGAGTACAGGTGGTGAGTTTGTCCTTCTTCCTATGTGTCTCTCTTTGAGCTCTCATATGTTGGCCAACATACTCTCTCTCTCTCCCCTTGTCCTGTCTCCTTGCATAGAACATGGGCAATGGTGCATGCTCACAGGCTTGGTCTGGGGCGTCTGCAACCCAATGGGGCATTGGGAGGGGGAAGAGAAGCATGATGGTACTAGATCCTCCATTGGTAGTGGTGGGGGTGACTGTGGGAGTTGACTGTCACTGTTCATCAAGTGGGGCTGATGTACAGTGGATGGGAGAGGGAGGGCAGTATCTCGTACACCAGTAGAACTTTGGGCAGTGATGGCTCCTGCTTGGGTTATATGCTGTGTTTGCAGAGGAATCGCCCAGGAGCCCCAGCCGGAGGAGAAACTGGAAGAAGTGAACCTGAGCAGCCTGGACATCCTTGTAAGCAGAGATGAACAGTCCTCCGCTTTGTCTTCTCCATGACTGGCTGTGAGTGAACAATTATGGCACTCTATTGCTCATCCGTACCACTCTAGTTTTCTTCTACCATTCTCCTGCTGCTCTCTGGCCCTGCTGTATCACGGCACAGTGTCACTGTTGCTCCTTAAGGAAATGCTCTGTGCATTACCCCAGGTGTCCACCCAGTGCCACTGTTGCTCCATGGGGGAAATGCTTTGTGCATTACCTGGATTAGCCACCCAGTGTCACTGTTGCTTTATTTGGGAAATGCTCTGTGCAACTATACAGAGTGTCCACCCGGTGTCAATATTGCTCCATGAAGGAAATGCTCTGTGATTACCCGGGGTAGCCACGCAGTCTCCTTTTTGCTTCATGAGAGACATGTTCTGTGCAATTACACCGAGTGGCCACCTGGTGGCACTGTTACTGCCTGGTGTCACTGTTGCTCCACGAGAGAAATGATCACTCAGTTTCTGTTCATCCAGTGGGGCTGATGTAGATGGGATGGGAGAGAGAGGCAGGGATGAGGGCAAGATTTCACACACCAATAGAGATTTGTGTAGTGATGGCTCATGCTTGGCTTTTGAAGCTGCGCTTGCAGAGGAATTGGCCAGGAGCCCCAGCCACAGAAGAAGCTGGCACAAGTGGACCTGAGCAACCTGGACATCCTTCTAAGCAGATATCTGGGAGGCGGAAACCTGAGGACTGTTCATAATTGGCTATGAGTAAGAGGTCAGTGCTTTGAATTCCTCATGTGTGCTCCCTCTAGTTTTCTTCACAGACCGTGTGCTTCCACGTTGGGTAGGGGCTCTGTGGTATCAAGGCTGCGGAGGGGCAAGAGTCTACTCTGCAGAGTGACTATGTCGGGTGCCGTTAAGGGGGCCAATACAGGGAGGAGAAAAGGGAAAGAGACCTGAACCCTGATTACAGGGCAGTCACCCTTTCTTTAGTAAAATACTCCTCCTTTACACAATGGCGGGGGGAGGGGGAGTCCCCAATGTGAAAAGATCTGGAAATGAACAGGTAAGGGAGGGATCCTGCTGAGTGTCCCCTTTCCAATCAATCCTCCATCCCTCAGCGACACCCTTCCCGACTTACCTCCTACCCCACCAAGAAAATGACAACTTTATGCCCCCTACCTTTACCAGAAAAGACCCCTCTTACTTGTGACGCGGTCCTGTTAGTAGGGTTAGGTGCACCCACGTGCCGGCTCTGAATACCACCGCATCTACCTACAACATCTCAACATCCACACATTTCAGAAAGGACCGCCACATGAATCTCTTCGAACGTAGCCCGAGGAATCTCCTCTCTTTATCACCAAAGAGACACAAGGCCTGGAATTCGGACACAACTAACGGAGCTGTCCGAATCCCTACAGTTGACACTCATCAGTCCGACAGTGTTCTTTATTGTGCACAAGAAAACAAAGGGTGAAAGTTGTGGTTGGTTGAGCGGTGTAAATTGGGCAGGGCAAAAGGACTTGAGGAAGGATTAGACGGAAGTGAGGGTCTGAAAGGAGCCCCCCACCTCACCATTTCCAGACTTGGTGACATTTGCTTGGTTGGGCCATTTCTTGGCTTTTTTGAGAAAAGGGGCGAATTATCCACGGCCTCCGCCATCCCCTTACAGCCGCCCCTTCGCCACACCATATTCCATCTGACCGGGATAGGTCCCAAGTAAGCTTTCACTTCAAATCTCAAAAAAGCCAAGTAGAAATCATTCTGTGGGAATTTACTGTGACTAAGAGAAACAGAAGTTCAACCCTTCTCAAGGGGTGTGTGGTCAGGGGGAGTCGCTCAGCCGCAGGCACAGAAAGGCTCCCCTAGCTTAAGCGTGAGAGGTATAAGACCTTACACCCTGGTTACAGGGCGGTCATTTTGCCGGGCTTCTCAAAGTGACCTGTGGCTTAATTTGCATGGCAAAGGAGACCGAAACCCTCCTTACAGGGTGGTCCTTAAGCCAGGGGCGTTCCAATGGGCCAGAGCGAAAAGCGCTGTAAAGGAGAGACCTCCCTTCCCTCAGAAGTGGGTGGTCTCGTTGCCCAGCGAGTGCCAACGGCCCAAGAGGAATTAGAAAGGGGAGACCTGCACCCTTCTGACAGGGAGAGGTCAACGGCACGGGGCATTTTAAAGGCTAGGTCCTAAGGAGCTCAAACCCAGAGAGACCTCAACCCTTTTTAAAGGGGGGTCGCTCAGCCTCAGCTATGGAAGGGACCCATAAAGCATTTTGGTTGGCAAGGAATGGACCTTGATCCTTGTTTACAGGGAGATCCTTTTACCGGGCACCTGAAGGGGGATTAAGCCTGTGCGGAGAAGTGTCGAACCCGAGCCCACGGTACAGGGGTGCGGTGTGTGCGGTGTGTGCAGCCTTTGTCCGTGGCTTTTTCTTCCCTTTTCCTGCAGTTTCTTTGGTGCTTGTGTCGTCTTGTCCATTTTGTCCTTTGACTTGCTAGAAAGAGAGAGGTGAAGCGGGTTAGGTGTGGCTCAGTAGAGAGCACGTGTACAGTGTACATTCAGATTACATTGGCAAGGTACACGGCCCTGCCGGAAATGACCCCAATACCTACTTTTCGGCACCGATCTCTTTCAGAGCGCAGGAGAGCTTGCGGCAGAACGCGGGTCCAGGTGGATGCAGAGGACGCGGGCTTTGACTTGGCTGAGTGCGTGAGTGAGTGAGGAGGGCACGGGACAGCTAGTAGGACAAACCCTGAACCCTCTCAAGAGGCTGGTTTCTAGAACTACCT
Organism: Emys orbicularis; assembly: GCF_028017835.1. Classification (NCBI taxonomy): domain Eukaryota; kingdom Metazoa; phylum Chordata; order Testudines; family Emydidae; genus Emys; species Emys orbicularis. The sequence continues at coordinate 94,032 of NC_088705.1, read as the reverse complement.
TCCAAATGGCAGTGTTACCTTGTGAAAGGCAGGGAAAGACCCACCCCCTAGTTAGAGGGAGCTCACTTTGGACCTTGGCGTGAAGAGGGCCAATGCAGAGAGGAGAAAAGGGAAAGCGACCTGAACCCTGATTACAGGGCAGTCACCCTTTCTTTAGTAAAATACTCCTCCTGTACACAATGGGGCAGGGGGGGAGTCCCCAATGTGAAAAGATCTGGAAATGAACAGGTAAGGGAGGGATCCTGCTGAGTGTCCCCTTTCCAATCAATCCTCCATCCCTCAGCGACACCCTTCCCGACTTACCTCCTACCCCACCAAGAAAATGACAACTTTGTGCCCCCTACCTTTACCAGAAAAGACCTCTCTTACTTGTAACGCGGTCCTGTTAGTAGGGTTAGGTGCACCCACGTGCCGGCTCTGAATACCACCGCATCTACCTACAACATCTCAACATCCACACATTTCAGAAAGGACCGCCACATGAATCTCTTCGAACGTAGCCCGAGGAATCTCCTCTCTTTATCACCAAAGAGACACAAGGCCTGGAATTCGGACACAACTAACGGAGCTGTCCGAATCCCTACAGTTGACACTCATCAGTCCGACAGTGTTCTTTATTGTGCACAGGAAAACAAAGGGTGAAAGTTGTGGTTGGTTGAGCGGTGTAAATTGGGCAGGGCAAAAGGACTAGAGGAAGGATTAGACGGAAGTGAGGGTCTGAAAGGAGCCCCCCACCTCAGCTGTTCATTTCCAGACTTTGTGACATTTGCTTGGTTGGGCCATTTCTTGTCTTTTTTGAGAAAAGGGGCGAATTTTCCACGGCCTCCGCCATCCCCTTACAGCCGCCCCTTCACCACACCATATTCCATCTGACCGGGATAGGTCCCAAGTAAGCTTTCACTTCAAATCTCAAAAAAGCCAAGTAGAAATCATTCTGTGGGAATTTACTGTGACTAAGAGAAACAGAAGTTCAACCCTTCTCAAGGGGTGTGTGGTCAGGGGGATTCGCTCAGCCACAGGCACAGAAAGGCTCCCCTAGCTTAAGCGTGAGAGGTATAAGACCTTACACCCTGGTTACAGGGCGGTCATTTTGCCGGGCTTGTCAAAGTGACCTGTGGCTTAATTTGCATGGCAAAGGAGACCGAAACCCTCCTTACAGGGTGGTCCTTAAGCCAGGGGCGTTCCAATGGGCCAGAGCGAAAAGCGCTGTAAAGGAGAGACCTCCCTTCCCTCAGAAGTGGGTGGTCTCGTTGCCCAGCGAGTGCCAACGGCCCAAGAGGAATTAGAAAGGGGAGACCTGCACCCTTCTGACAGGGAGAGGTCAACGGCACGGGGCATTTTAAAGGCTAGGTCCTAAGGAGCTCAAACCCAGAGAGACCTCAACCCTTTTTAAAGGGGGGTCGCTCAGCCTCAGCTATGGAAGGGACCCATAAAGCATTTTGGTTGGCAAGGAATGGACCTTGATCCTTATTTACAGGGAGGTCCTTTTACCGGGCACCTGAAGGGGGATTAAGCCTGTGCGGAGAAGTGTCGAACCCGAGCCCACGGTACAGGGGTGCGGTGTGTGCGGTGTGTGCAGCCTTTGGCCGTGGCTTTTTCTTCCCTTTTCCTGCAGTTTCTTTGGTGCTTGTGTCATCTTGTCCATTTTGTCCTTTGAGTTGCTAGAAAGAGAGAGGTGAAGCGGGTTAGGTGTGGCTCAGTAGAGAGCACGTGTACAGTGTACATTCAGATTACATTGGCAAGGTACACGGCCCTGCCGGAAATGACCCCAATACCTACTTTTCGGCACCGATCTCTTTCAGAGCGCAGGAGAGCTTGCGGCAGAACGCGGGTCCAGGTAGATGCAGAGGACGCGGGCTTTGACTTGGCTGAGTGCGTGAGTGAGTGAGGAGGGCACGGGACAGCTAGTAGGACAAACCCTGAACCCTCTCAAGAGGCTGGTTTCTAGAACTACCTTCCAAATGGCAGTGTTACCTTGTGAAAGGCAGGGAAAGACCCACCCCCTAGTTAGAGGGAGCTCACTTTGGACCTTGGCGTGAAGAGGGCCAATGCAGAGAGGAGAAAAGGGAAAGCGACCTGAACCCTGATTACAGGGCAGTCACCCTTTCTTTAGTAAAATACTCCTCCTGTACACAATGGGGCAGGGGGGGAGTCCCCAATGTGAAAAGATCTGGAAATGAACAGGTAAGGGAGGGATCCTGCTGAGTGTCCCCTTTCCAATCAATCCTCCGTCCCTCAGCGACACCCTTCCCGACTTACCTTCCTACCCCACCAAGAAAATGACAACTTTGTGCCCCCTAACCTTTACCAGAAAAGACCCCTCTTACTTGTGACGCGGTCCTGTTAGTAGGGTTAGGTGCACCCACGTGCCGGCTCTGAAAACCACCGCATCTACCTACAACATCTCAACATCAACACATTTCAGAAAGGACCGCCACATCAATCTCTTCGAACGTAGCCCGAGGAATCTCCTCTCTTTATCACCAAAGAGACACAAGGCCTGGAATTCGGACACAACTAACGGAGCTGTCCGAATCCCTACAGTAGACACTCATCAGTCCGACAGTGTTCTTTCTTGTGCACAAGAAAACAAAGGGTGAAAGTTGTGGTTGGTTGAGCGGTGTAAATTGGGCAGGGCAAAAGGACTTGAGGAAGGATTAGACGGAAGTGAGGGTCTGCAAGGAGCCCCGCACCTCACCTGTTCATTTCCAGACTTTGTGACATTTGCTTGGTTGGGCCATTTCTTGGCTTTTTTGAGAAAAGGGGCGAATTTTCCACGGCCTCCGCCATCCCCTTACAGCCGCCCCTTCGCCACACCATGTTCCATCTGACCGGGATAGGTCCCAAGTAAGATTTCACTTCAAATCTCAAAAACGCCAAGAAGAAATCATTCTGTGGGAATTTAAAGTGACTAAGAGAAACAGAAGTTCAACCCTTCTCAAGGGGTGGGGGGTCGGGGGGAGTCGCTCAGCCGCAGGCACAGAAAGGCTCCCCTAGCTTAAGCGTGAGAGGTATAAGACCTTACACCCTGGTTACAGGGCGGTCATTTTGCCGGGCTTGTCAAAGTGACCTGTGGCTTAATTTGCATGGCAAAGGAGACCGAAACCCTCCTTACAGGATGGTCCTTAAGCCAGGGGCGTTCCAATGGGCCAGAGCGAAAAGCGCTGTAAAGGAGAGACCTCCCTTCCCTCAGAAGTGGGTGGTCTCGTTGCCCAGCGAGTGCCAACGGCCCAAGAGGAGTTAGAAAGGGGAGACCTGCACCCTTCTGACAGGGAGAGGTCAACGGCACGGGGCATTTTAAAGGCTAGGTCCTAAGGAGCTCAAATCCACAGAGACCTCAAGCCTTTTTAAAGGGGGGTCGCTCAGCCTCAGCTATGGAAGGGACCCATAAAGCATTTTGGTTGGCAAGGAATGGACCTTGATCCTTGTTTACAGGGAGGTCCTTTTACCGGGCACCTGAAGGGGGATTAAGCCTGTGCGGAGAAGTGTCGAACCCGAGCCCTCGGTGCAGGGGTGCGGTGTGTGCGGTGTGTGCAGCCTTTGTCCGTGGCTTTTTCTTCCCTTTTCCTGCAGTTTCTTTGGTGCTTGTGTCGTCTTGTCCATTTTGTCCTTTGAGTTGCTAGAAAGAGAGAGGTGAAGCGGGTTAGGTGTGGCTCAGTAGAGAGCACGAGTACAAGGTACATTCAGATTACATTGGCAAGGTACTTGCCCGTGCCGGAAATTACCCCAATACCTACTTTTCGGCACCGATCTCTTTCAGAGCGCAGGAGAGCTTGCGGCAGAACGCGGGTCCAGGTGGATGCAGAGGACGCGGGCTTTGACTTGGCTGAGTGCGTGAGTGAGTGAGGAGGGCACGGGACAGCTAGTAGGACAAACCCTGAACCCTCTCAAGAGGCTGGTTTCTAGAACTACCTTCCAAATGGCAGTGTTACCTTGTGAAAGGCAGGGAAAGACCCACCCCCTAGTTAGAGGGAGCTCACTTTGGACCTTGGCGTGAAGAGGGCCAATGCAGAGAGGAGAAAAGGGAAAGCGACCTGAACCCTGATTACAGGGCAGTCACCCTTTCTTTAGTAAAATACTCCTCCTGTACACAATGGAGCAGGGGGGGAGTCCCCAATGTGAAAAGATCTGGAAATGAACAGGTAAGGGAGGGATCCTGCTGAGTGTCCCCTTTCCAATCAATCCTCCGTCCCTCAGCGACACCCTTCCCGACTTACCTTCCTACCCCACCAAGAAAATGACAACTTTGTGCCCCCTAACCTTTACCAGAAAAGACCCCTCTTACTTGTGACGCGGTCCTGTTAGTAGGGTTAGGTGCACCCACGTGCCGGCTCTGAAAACCACCGCATCTACCTACAACATCTCAACATCAACACATTTCAGAAAGGACCGCCACATGAATCTCTTCGAACGTAGCCCGAGGAATCTCCTCTCTTTATCACCAAAGAGAGACAAGGCCTGGAATTCGGACACAACTAACGGAGCTGTCCGAATCCCTACAGTTGACACTCATCAGTCCGACAGTGTTCTTTATTGTGCACAAGAAAACAAAGGGTGAAAGTTGTGGTTGGTTGAGCGGTGTAAATTGGGCAGGGCAAAAGGACTAGAGGAAGGATTAGACGGAAGTGAGGGTCTGAAAGGAGCCCCCCACCTCAGCTGTTCATTTCCAGACTTTGTGACATTTGCTTGGTTGGGCCATTTCTTGGCTTTTTTGAGAAAAGGGGCGAATTTTCCACGGCCTCCGCCATCCCCTTACAGCCGCCCCTTCGCCACACCATGTTCCATCTGACCGGGATAGGTCCCAAGTAAGCTTTCACTTCAAATCTCAAAAACGCCAAGAAGAAATCATTCTGTGGGAATTTACTGTGACTAAGAGAAACAGAAGTTCAACCCTTCTCAAGGGGTGGGGGGTCGGGGGGAGTCGCTCAGCCGCAGGCACAGAAAGGCTCCCCTAGCTTAAGCGTGAGAGGTATAAGACCTTACACCCTGGTTACAGGGCGGTCATTTTGCCGGGCGTGTCAAAGTGACCTGTGGCTTAATTTGCATGGCAAAGGAGACCGAAACCCTCCTTACAGGATGGTCCTTAAGCCAGGGGCGTTCCAATGGGCCAGAGCGAAAAGCGCTGTAAAGGAGAGACCTCCCTTCCCTCAGAAGTGGGTGGTCTCGTTGCCCAGCGAGTGCCAACGGCCCAAGAGGAGTTAGAAAGGGGAGACCTGCACCCTTCTGACAGGGAGAGGTCAACGGCATGGGGCATTTTAAAGGCTAGGTCCTAAGGAGCTCAAACCCACAGAGACCTCAAGCCTTTTTAAAGGGGGGTCGCTCAGCCTCAGCTATGGAAGGGACCCATAAAGCATTTTGGTTGGCAAGGAATGGACCTTGATCCTTGTTTACAGGGAGGTCCTTTTACCGGGCACCTGAAGGGGGATTAAGCCTGTGCGGAGAAGTGTCGAACCCGAGCCCTCGGTGCAGGGGTGCAGTGTGTGCGGTGTGTGCAGCCTTTGTCCGTGGCTTTTTCTTCCCTTTTCCTGCAGTTTCTTTGGTGCTTGTGTCGTCTTGTCCATTTTGTCCTTTGAGTTGCTAGAAAGAGAGAGGTGAAGCGGGTTAGGTGTGGCTCAGTAGAGAGCACGAGTACAAGGTACATTCAGATTACATTGGCAAGGTACTTGCCCGTGCCGGAAATGACCCCAATACCTACTTTTCGGCACCGATCTCTTTCAGAGCGCAGGAGAGCTTGCGGCAGAACGCGGGTCCAGGTGGATGCAGAGGACGCGGGCTTTGACTTGGCTGAGTGCGTGAGTGAGGAGGGCGCGGGACAGCTAGTAGGACAAACCCTGAACCCTCTCAAGAGGCTGGTTTCTAGAACTACCTTCCAAATGGCAGTGTTACCTTGTGAAAGGCAGGGAAAGACCCACCCCCTAGTTAGAGGGAGCTCACTTTGGACCTTGGCGTGAAGAGGGCCAATGCAGAGAGGAGAAAAGGGAAAGCGACCTGAACCCTGATTACAGGGCAGTCACCCTTTCTTTAGTAAAATACTCCTCCTGTACACAATGGGGCAGGGGGGGAGTCCCCAATGTGAAAAGATCTGGAAATGAACAGGTAAGGGAGGGATCCTGCTGAGTGTCCCCTTTCCAATCAATCCTCCATCCCTCAGCGACACCCTTCCCGATTTACCTCCTACCCCACCAAGAAAATGACAACTTTGTGCCCCCTACCTTTACCAGAAAAGACCTCTCTTACTTGTGACGCGGTCCTGTTAGTAGGGTTAGGTGCACCCACGTGCCGGCTCTGAATACCACCGCATCTACCTACAACATCTCAACATCAACACATTTCAGAAAGGACCGCCACATGAATCTCTTCGAACGTAGCCCGAGGAATCTCCTCTCTTTATCACCAAAGAGACACAAGGCCTGGAATTCGGACACAACTAACGGAGCTGTCCGAATCCCTACACTTGACACTCATCAGTCCGAGAGTTTTCTTTATTGTGCACAAGAAAACAAAGGGTGAAAGTTGTGGTTGGTTGAGCGGTGTAAATTGGGCAGGGCAAAAGGACTTGAGGAAGGATTACACGGAAGTGAGGGTCTGAAAGGAGCCCCCCACCTCAGCTGTTCATTTCCAGACTTTGTGACATTTGCTTGGTTGGGCCATTTCTTGGCTTTTTTGAGAAAAGGGGCGAATTTTCCACGGCCTCCGCCATCCCCTTACAGCCGCCCCTTCGCCACACCATGTTCCATCTGACCGGGATAGGTCCCAAGTAAGCTTTCACTTCAAATCTCAAAAAAGCCAAGTAGAAATCATTCTGTGGGAATTTACTGTGACTAAGAGAAACAGAAGTTCAACCCTTCTCAAGGGGTGTGTGGTCAGGGGGATTCGCTCAGCCACAGGCACAGAAAGGCTCCCCTAGCTTAAGCGTGAGAGGTATAAGACCTTACACCCTGGTTACAGGGCGGTCATTTTGCCGGGCTTGTCAAAGTGACCTGTGGCTTAATTTGCATGGCAAAGGAGACCGAAACCCTCCTTACAGGGTGGTCCTTAAGCCAGGGGCGTTCCAATGGGCCAGAGCGAAAAGCGCTGTAAAGGAGAGACCTCCCTTCCCTCAGAAGTGGGTGGTCTCGTTGCCCAGCGAGTGCCAACGGCCCAAGAGGAATTAGAAAGGGGAGACCTGCACCCTTCTGACAGGGAGAGGTCAACGGCACGGGGCATTTTAAAGGCTAGGTCCTAAGGAGCTCAAACCCAGAGAGACCTCAACCCTTTTTAAAGGGGGGTCGCTCAGCCTCAGCTATGGAAGGGACCCATAAAGCATTTTGGTTGGCAAGGAATGGACCTTGATCCTTATTTACAGGGAGGTCCTTTTACCGGGCACCTGAAGGGGGATTAAGCCTGTGCGGAGAAGTGTCGAACCCGAGCCCTCGGTGCAGGGGTGCGGTGTGTGCGGTGTGTGCAGCCTTTGTCCGTGGCTTTTTCTTCCCTTTTCCTGCAGTTTCTTTGGTGCTTGTGTCGTCTTGTCCATTTTGTCCTTTGAGTTGCTAGAAAGAGAGAGGTGAAGCGGGTTAGGTGTGGCTCAGTAGAGAGCACGAGTACAAGGTACATTCAGATTACATTGGCAAGGTACTTGCCCGTGCCGGAAATTACCCCAATACCTACTTTTCGGCACCGATCTCTTTCAGAGCGCAGGAGAGCTTGCGGCAGAACGCGGGTCCAGGTGGATGCAGAGGACGCGGGCTTTGACTTGGCTGAGTGCGTGAGTGAGGAGGGCACGGGACAGCTAGTAGGACAAACCCTGAACCCTCTCAAGAGGCTGGTTTCTAGAACTACCTTCCAAATGGCAGTGTTACCTTGTGAAAGGCAGGGAAAGACCCACCCCCTAGTTAGAGGGAGCTCACTTTGGACCTTGGCGTGAAGAGGGCCAATGCAGAGAGGAGAAAAGGGAAAGCGACCTGAACCCTGATTACAGGGCAGTCACCCTTTCTTTAGTAAAATACTCCTCCTGTACACAATGGGGCAGGGGGGGAGTCCCCAATGTGAAAAGATCTGGAAATGAACAGGTAAGGGAGGGATCCTGCTGAGTGTCCCCTTTCCAATCAATCCTCCATCCCTCAGCGACACCCTTCCCGATTTACCTCCTACCCCACCAAGAAAATGACAACTTTGTGCCCCCTACCTTTACCAGAAAAGACCTCTCTTACTTGTGACGCGGTCCTGTTAGTAGGGTTAGGTGCACCCACGTGCCGGCTCTGAATACCACCGCATCTACCTACAACATCTCAACATCAACACATTTCAGAAAGGACCGCCACATGAATCTCTTCGAACGTAGCCCGAGGAATCTCCTCTCTTTATCACCAAAGAGACACAAGGCCTGGAATTCGGACACAACTAACGGAGCTGTCCGAATCCCTACACTTGACACTCATCAGTCCGAGAGTTTTCTTTATTGTGCACAAGAAAACAAAGGGTGAAAGTTGTGGTTGGTAGAGCGGTGTAAATTGGGCAGGGCAAAAGGACTTGAGGAAGGATTACATGGAAGTGAGGGTCTGAAAGGAGCCCCCCACCTCACCTGTTCATTTCCAGACTTTGTGACATTTGCTTGGTTGGGCCATTTCTTGGCTTTTTTGAGAAAAGGGGCGAATTTTCCACGGCCTCCGCCATCCCCTTACAGCCGCCCCTTCGCCACACCATGTTCCATCTGACCGGGATAGGTCCCAAGTAAGATTTCACTTCAAATCTCAAAAAAGCCAAGTAGAAATCATTCTGTGGGAATTTACTGTGACTAAGAGAAACAGAAGTTCAACCCTTCTTAAGGGGTGTGTGGTCAGGGGGAGTCGCTCAGCCACAGGCACAGAAAGGCTCCCCTAGCTTAAGCGTGAGAGGTATAAGACCTTACACCCTGGTTACAGGGCGGTCATTTTGCCGGGCTTGTCAAAGTGACCTGTGGCTTAATTTGCATGGCAAAGGAGACCGAAACCCTCCTTACAGGGTGGTCCTTAAGCCAGGGGCGTTCCAATGGGCCAGAGCGAAAAGCGCTGTAAAGGAGAGACCTCCCTTCCCTCAGAAGTGGGTGGTCTCGTTGCCCAGCGAGTGCCAACGGCCCAAGAGGAATTAGAAAGGGGAGACCTGCACCCTTCTGACAGGGAGAGGTCAACGGCACGGGGCATTTTAAAGGCTAGGTCCTAAGGAGCTCAAACCCAGAGAGACCTCAACCCTTTTTAAAGGGGGGTCGCTCAGCCTCAGCTATGGAAGGGACCCATAAAGCATTTTGGTTGGCAAGGAATGGACCTTGATCCTTATTTACAGGGAGGTCCTTTTACCGGGCACCTGAAGGGGGATTAAGCCTGTGCGGAGAAGTGTCGAACCCGAGCCCACGGTACAGGGGTGCGGTGTGTGCGGTGTGTGCAGCCTTTGGCCGTGGCTTTTTCTTCCCTTTTCCTGCAGTTTCTTTGGTGCTTGTGTCGTCTTGTCCATTTTGTCCTTTGAGTTGCTAGAAAGAGAGAGGTGAAGCGGGTTAGGTGTGGCTCAGTAGAGAGCACGTGTACAGTGTACATTCAGATTACATTGGCAAGGTACACGGCCCTGCCGGAAATGACCCCAATACCTACTTTTCGGCACCGATCTCTTTCAGAGCGCAGGAGAGCTTGCGGCAGAACGCGGGTCCAGGTAGATGCAGAGGACGCGGGCTTTGACTTGGCTGAGTGCGTGAGTGAGTGAGGAGGGCACGGGACAGCTAGTAGGACAAACCCTGAACCCTCTCAAGAGGCTGGTTTCTAGAACTACCTTCCAAATGGCAGTGTTACCTTGTGAAAGGCAGGGAAAGACCCACCCCCTAGTTAGAGGGAGCTCACTTTGGACCTTGGCGTGAAGAGGGCCAATGCAGAGAGGAGAAAAGGGAAAGCGACCTGAACCCTGATTACAGGGCGGTCACCCTTTCTTTAGTAAAATACTCCTCCTGTACACAATGGGGCAGGGGGGGAGTCCCCAATGTGAAAAGATCTGGAAATGAACAGGTAAGGGAGGGATCCTGCTGAGTGTCCCCTTTCCAATCAATCGTCCGTCCCTCAGCGACACCCTTCCCGACTTACCTCCTACCCCACCAAGAAAATGACAACTTTGTGCCCCCTAACCTTTACCAGAAAAGACCCCTCTTACTTGTGACGCGGTCCTGTTAGTAGGGTTAGGTGCACCCCCGTGCCGGCTCTGAAAACCACCGCATCTACCTACAACATCTCAACATCAACACATTTCAGAAAGGACCGCCACATCAATCTCTTTGAACGTAGCCCGAGGAATCTCCTCTCTTTATCACCAAAGAGACACAAGGCCTGGAATTCGGACACAACTAACGGAGCTGTCCGAATCCCTACAGTAGACACTCATCAGTCCGACAGTGTTCTTTCTTGTGCACAAGAAAACAAAGGGTGAAAGTTGTGGTTGGTTGAGCGGTGTAAATTGGGTAGGGCAAAAGGACTTGAGGAAGGATTACACGGAAGTGAGGGTCTGCAAGGAGCCCCCCACCTCAGCTGTTCATTTCCAGACTTTGTGACATTTGCTTGGTTGGGCCATTTCTTGGCTTTTTTGAGAAAAGGGGCGAATTTTCCACGGCCTCCGCCATCCCCTTACAGCCGCCCCTTCGCCACACCATGTTCCATCTGACCGGGATAGGTCCCAAGTAAGCTTTCACTTCAAATCTCAAAAAAGCCAAGTAGAAATCATTCTGTGGGAATTTACTGTGACTAAGAGAAACAGAAGTTCAACCCTTCTCAAGGGGTGTGTGGTCAGGGGGAGTCGCTCAGCCGCAGGCACAGAAAGGCTCCCCTAGCTTAAGCGTGAGAGGTATAAGACCTTACACCCTGGTTACAGGGCGGTCATTTTGCCGGGCGTGTCAAAGTGACCTGTGGCTTAATTTGCATGGCAAAGGAGACCGAAACCCTCCTTACAGGATGGTCCTTAAGCCAGGGGCGTTCCAATGGGCCAGAGCGAAAAGCGCTGTAAAGGAGAGACCTCCCTTCCCTCAGAAGTGGGTGGTCTCGTTGCCCAGCGAGTGCCAACGGCCCAAGAGGAGTTAGAAAGGGGAGACCTGCACCCTTCTGACAGGGAGAGGTCAACGGCACGGGGCATTTTAAAGGCTAGGTCCTAAGGAGCTCAAATCCACAGAGACCTCAAGCCTTTTTAAAGGGGGGTCGCTCAGCCTCAGCTATGGAAGGGACCCATAAAGCATTTTGGTTGGCAAGGAATGGACCTTGATCCTTGTTTACAGGGAGGTCCTTTTACCGGGCACCTGAAGGGGGATTAAGCCTGTGCGGAGAAGTGTCGAACCCGAGCCCTCGGTGCAGGGGTGCAGTGTGTGCGGTGTGTGCAGCCTTTGTCCGTGGCTTTTTCTTCCCTTTTCCTGCAGTTTCTTTGGTGCTTGTGTCGTCTTGTCCATTTTGTCCTTTGAGTTGCTAGAAAGAGAGAGGTGAAGCGGGTTAGGTGTGGCTCAGTAGAGAGCACGAGTACAAGGTACATTCAGATTACATTGGCAAGGTACTTGCCCGTGCCGGAAATGACCCCAATACCTACTTTTCGGCACCGATCTCTTTCAGAGCGCAGGAGAGCTTGCGGCAGAACGCGGGTCCAGGTGGATGCAGAGGACGCGGGCTTTGACTTGGCTGAGTGCGTGAGTGAGGAGGGCGCGGGACAGCTAGTAGGACAAACCCTGAACCCTCTCAAGAGGCTGGTTTCTAGAACTACCTTCCAAATGGCAGTGTTACCTTGTGAAAGGCAGGGAAAGACCCACCCCCTAGTTAGAGGGAGCTCACTTTGGACCTTGGCGTGAAGAGGGCCAATGCAGAGAGGAGAAAAGGGAAAGCGACCTGAACCCTGATTACAGGGCAGTCACCCTTTCTTTAGTAAAATACTCCTCCTGTACACAATGGGGCGGGGGGGGAAGTCCCCAATGTGAAAAGATCTGGAAATGAACAGGTAAGGGAGGGATCCTGCTGAGTGTCCCCTTTCCAATCAATCCTCCATCCCTCAGCGACACCCTTCCCGACTTACCTCCCACCCCACCAAGAAAATGACAACTTTGTGCCCCCTACCTTTACCAGAAAAGACCCCTCTTACTTGTGACGCGGTCCTGTTAGTAGGGTTAGGTGCACCCACGTGCCGGCTCTGAATACCACCGCATCTACCTACAACATCTCAACATCCACACATTTCAGAAAGGACCGCCACATGAATCTCTTCGAACGTAGCCCGAGGAATCTCCTCTCTTTATCACCAAAGAGACACAAGGCCTGGAATTCGGACACAACTAACGGAGCTGTCCGAATCCCTACAGTTGACACTCATCAGTCCGACAGTGTTCTTTATTGTGCACAAGAAAACAAAGGGTGAAAGTTGTGGTTGGTTGAGCGGTGTAAATTGGGCAGGGCAAAAGGACTAGAGGAAGGATTAGACGGAAGTGAGGGTCTGAAAGGAGCCCCCCACCTCAGCTGTTCATTTCCAGACTTTGTGACATTTGCTTGGTTGGGCCATTTCTTGGCTTTTTTGAGAAAAGGGGCGAATTTTCCACGGCCTCCGCCATCCCCTTACAGCCGCCCCTTCGCCACACCATATTCCATCTGACCGGGATAGGTCCCAAGTAAGCTTTCACTTCAAATCTCAAAAAAGCCAAGTAGAAATCATTCTGTGGGAATTTACTGTGACTAAGAGAAACAGAAGTTCAACCCTTCTCAAGGGGTGTGTGGTCAGGGGGATTCGCTCAGCCACAGGCACAGAAAGGCTCCCCTAGCTTAAGCGTGAGAGGTATAAGACCTTACACCCTGGTTACAGGGCGGTCATTTTGCCGGGCTTGTCAAAGTGACCTGTGGCATAATTTGCATGGCAAAGGAGACCGAAACCCTCCTTACAGGGTGGTCCTTAAGCCAGGGGCGTTCCAATGGGCCAGAGCGAAAAGCACTGTAAAGGAGAGACCTCCCTTCCCTCAGAAGTGGGTGGTCTCGTTGCCCAGCGAGTGCCAACGGCCCAAGAGGAATTAGAAAGGGGAGACCTGCACCCTTCTGACAGGGAGAGGTCAACGGCACGGGGCATTTTAAAGGCTAGGTCCTAAGGAGCTCAAACCCAGAGAGACCTCAACCCTTTTTAAAGGGGGGTCGCTCAGCCTCAGCTATGGAAGGGACCCATAAAGCATTTTGGTTGGCAAGGAATGGACCTTGATCCTTGTTTACAGGGAGGTCCTTATACCGGGCACCTGAAGGGGGATTAAGCCTGTGCGGAGAAGTGTCGAACCCGAGCCCTCGGTGCAGGGGTGCAGTGTGTGCGGTGTGTGCAGCCTTTGTCCGTGGCTTTTTCTTCCCTTTTCCTGCAGTTTCTTTGGTGCTTGTGTCGTCTTGTCCATTTTGTCCTTTGAGTTGCTAGAAAGAGAGAGGTGAAGCAGGTTAGGTGTGGCTCAGTAGAGAGCACGAGTACAAGGTACATTCAGATTACATTGGCAAGGTACTTGCCCGTGCCGGAAATAACCCCAATACCTACTTTTCGGCACCGATCTCTTTCAGAGCGCAGGAGAGCTTGCGGCAGAACGCGGGTCCAGGTGGATGCAGAGGACGCGGGCTTTGACTTGGCTGAGTGCGTGAGTGAGTGAGGAGGGCACGGGACAGCTAGTAGGACAAACCCTGAACCCTCTCAAGAGGCTGGTTTCTAGAACTACCTTCCAAATGGCAGTGTTACCTTGTGAAAGGCAGGGAAAGACCCACCCCCTAGTTAGAGGGAGCTCACTTTGGACCTTGGCGTGAAGAGGGCCAATGCAGAGAGGAGAAAAGGGAAAGCGACCTGAACCCTGATTACAGGGCAGTCACCCTTTCTTTAGTAAAATACTCCTCCTGTACACAATGGGGCAGGGGGGGAGTCCCCAATGTGAAAAGATCTGGAAATGAACAGGTAAGGGAGGGATCCTGCTGAGTGTCCCCTTTCCAATCAATCCTCCGTCCCTCAGCGACACCCTTCCCGACTTACCTTCCTACCCCACCAAGAAAATGACAACTTTGTGCCCCCTAACCTTTACCAGAAAAGACCCCTCTTACTTGTGACGCGGTCCTGTTAGTAGGGTTAGGTGCACCCACGTGCCGGCTCTGAAAACCACCGCATCTACCTACAACATCTCAACATCAACACATTTCAGAAAGGACCGCCACATCAATCTCTTCGAACGTAGCCCGAGGAATCTCCTCTCTTTATCACCAAAGAGACACAAGGCCTGGAATTCGGACACAACTAACGGAGCTGTCCGAATCCCTACAGTAGACACTCATCAGTCTGACAGTGTTCTTTCTTGTGCACAAGAAAACAAAGGGTGAAAGTTGTGGTTGGTTGAGCGGTGTAAATTGGGCAGGGCAAAAGGACTTGAGGAAGGATTACACGGAAGTGAGGGTCTTCAAGGAGCCCCGCACCTCACCTGTTCATTTCCAGACTTTGTGACATTTGCTTGGTTGGGCCATTTCTTGGCTTTTTTGAGAAAAGGGGCGAATTTTCCACGGCCTCCGCCATCCCCTTACAGCCGCCCCTTCGCCACACCATGTTCCATCTGACCGGGATAGGTCCCAAGTAAGATTTCACTTCAAATCTCAAAAACGCCAAGAAGAAATCATTCTGTGGGAATTTACCGTGACTAAGAGAAACAGAAGTTCAACCCTTCTCAAGGGGTGGGGGGTCGGGGGGAGTCGCTCAGCCGCAGGCACAGAAAGGCTCCCCTAGCTTAAGCGTGAGAGGTATAAGACCTTACACCCTGGTTACAGGGCGGTCATTTTGCCGGGCGTGTCAAAGTGACCTGTGGCTTAATTTGCATGGCAAAGGAGACCGAAACCCTCCTTACAGGATGGTCCTTAAGCCAGGGGCGTTCCAATGGGCCAGAGCGAAAAGCGCTGTAAAGGAGAGACCTCCCTTCCCTCAGAAGTGGGTGGTCTCGTTGCCCAGCGAGTGCCAACGGCCCAAGAGGAGTTAGAAAGGGGAGACCTGCACCCTTCTGACAGGGAGAGGTCAACGGCACGGGGCATTTTAAAGGCTAGGTCCTAAGGAGCTCAAATCCACAGAGACCTCAAGCCTTTTTAAAGGGGGGTCGCTCAGCCTCAGCTATGGAAGGGACCCATAAAGCATTTTGGTTGGCAAGGAATGGACCTTGATCCTTGTTTACAGGGAGGTCCTTTTACCGGGCACCTGAAGGGGGATTAAGCCTGTGCGGAGAAGTGTCGAACCCGAGCCCTCGGTGCAGGGGTGCAGTGTGTGCGGTGTGTGCAGCCTTTGTCCGTGGCTTTTTCTTCCCTTTTCCTGCAGTTTCTTTGGTGCTTGTGTCGTCTTGTCCATTTTGTCCTTTGAGTTGCTAGAAAGAGAGAGGTGAAGCGGGTTAGGTGTGGCTCAGTAGAGAGCACGAGTACAAGGTACATTCAGATTACATTGGCAAGGTACTTGCCCGTGCCGGAAATGACCCCAATACCTACTTTTCGGCACCGATCTCTTTCAGAGCGCAGGAGAGCTTGCGGCAGAACGCGGGTCCAGGTGGATGCAGAGGACGCGGGCTTTGACTTGGCTGAGTGCGTGAGTGAGGAGGGCGCGGGACAGCTAGTAGGACAAACCCTGAACCCTCTCAAGAGGCTGGTTTCTAGAACTACCTTCCAAATGGCAGTGTTACCTTGTGAAAGGCAGGGAAAGACCCACCCCCTAGTTAGAGGGAGCTCACTTTGGACCTTGGCGTGAAGAGGGCCAATGCAGAGAGGAGAAAAGGGAAAGCGACCTGAACCCTGATTACAGGGCAGTCACCCTTTCTTTAGTAAAATACTCCTCCTGTACACAATGGGGCGGGGGGGGAAGTCCCCAATGTGAAAAGATCTGGAAATGAACAGGTAAGGGAGGGATCCTGCTGAGTGTCCCCTTTCCAATCAATCCTCCATCCCTCAGCGACACCCTTCCCGACTTACCTCCCACCCCACCAAGAAAATGACAACTTTGTGCCCCCTACCTTTACCAGAAAAGACCCCTCTTACTTGTGACGCGGTCCTGTTAGTAGGGTTAGGTGCACCCACGTGCCGGCTCTGAATACCACCGCATCTACCTACAACATCTCAACATCCACACATTTCAGAAAGGACCGCCACATGAATCTCTTCGAACGTAGCCCGAGGAATCTCCTCTCTTTATCACCAAAGAGACACAAGGCCTGGAATTCGGACACAACTAACGGAGCTGTCCGAATCCCTACAGTTGACACTCATCAGTCCGACAGTGTTCTTTATTGTGCACAAGAAAACAAAGGGTGAAAGTTGTGGTTGGTTGAGCGGTGTAAATTGGGCAGGGCAAAAGGACTAGAGGAAGGATTAGACGGAAGTGAGGGTCTGAAAGGAGCCCCCCACCTCAGCTGTTCATTTCCAGACTTTGTGACATTTGCTTGGTTGGGCCATTTCTTGGCTTTTTTGAGAAAAGGGGCGAATTTTCCACGGCCTCCGCCATCCCCTTACAGCCGCCCCTTCGCCACACCATATTCCATCTGACCGGGATAGGTCCCAAGTAAGCTTTCACTTCAAATCTCAAAAAAGCCAAGTAGAAATCATTCTGTGGGAATTTACTGTGACTAAGAGAAACAGAAGTTCAACCCTTCTCAAGGGGTGTGTGGTCAGGGGGATTCGCTCAGCCACAGGCACAGAAAGGCTCCCCTAGCTTAAGCGTGAGAGGTATAAGACCTTACACCCTGGTTACAGGGCGGTCATTTTGCCGGGCTTGTCAAAGTGACCTGTGGCATAATTTGCATGGCAAAGGAGACCGAAACCCTCCTTACAGGGTGGTCCTTAAGCCAGGGGCGTTCCAATGGGCCAGAGCGAAAAGCACTGTAAAGGAGAGACCTCCCTTCCCTCAGAAGTGGGTGGTCTCGTTGCCCAGCGAGTGCCAACGGCCCAAGAGGAATTAGAAAGGGGAGACCTGCACCCTTCTGACAGGGAGAGGTCAACGGCACGGGGCATTTTAAAGGCTAGGTCCTAAGGAGCTCAAACCCAGAGAGACCTCAACCCTTTTTAAAGGGGGGTCGCTCAGCCTCAGCTATGGAAGGGACCCATAAAGCATTTTGGTTGGCAAGGAATGGACCTTGATCCTTGTTTACAGGGAGGTCCTTATACCGGGCACCTGAAGGGGGATTAAGCCTGTGCGGAGAAGTGTCGAACCCGAGCCCTCGGTGCAGGGGTGCAGTGTGTGCGGTGTGTGCAGCCTTTGTCCGTGGCTTTTTCTTCCCTTTTCCTGCAGTTTCTTTGGTGCTTGTGTCGTCTTGTCCATTTTGTCCTTTGAGTTGCTAGAAAGAGAGAGGTGAAGCAGGTTAGGTGTGGCTCAGTAGAGAGCACGAGTACAAGGTACATTCAGATTACATTGGCAAGGTACTTGCCCGTGCCGGAAATAACCCCAATACCTACTTTTCGGCACCGATCTCTTTCAGAGCGCAGGAGAGCTTGCGGCAGAACGCGGGTCCAGGTGGATGCAGAGGACGCGGGCTTTGACTTGGCTGAGTGCGTGAGTGAGTGAGGAGGGCACGGGACAGCTAGTAGGACAAACCCTGAACCCTCTCAAGAGGCTGGTTTCTAGAACTACCTTCCAAATGGCAGTGTTACCTTGTGAAAGGCAGGGAAAGACCCACCCCCTAGTTAGAGGGAGCTCACTTTGGACCTTGGCGTGAAGAGGGCCAATGCAGAGAGGAGAAAAGGGAAAGCGACCTGAACCCTGATTACAGGGCAGTCACCCTTTCTTTAGTAAAATACTCCTCCTGTACACAATGGGGCAGGGGGGGAGTCCCCAATGTGAAAAGATCTGGAAATGAACAGGTAAGGGAGGGATCCTGCTGAGTGTCCCCTTTCCAATCAATCCTCCGTCCCTCAGCGACACCCTTCCCGACTTACCTTCCTACCCCACCAAGAAAATGACAACTTTGTGCCCCCTAACCTTTACCAGAAAAGACCCCTCTTACTTGTGACGCGGTCCTGTTAGTAGGGTTAGGTGCACCCACGTGCCGGCTCTGAAAACCACCGCATCTACCTACAACATCTCAACATCAACACATTTCAGAAAGGACCGCCACATCAATCTCTTCGAACGTAGCCCGAGGAATCTCCTCTCTTTATCACCAAAGAGACACAAGGCCTGGAATTCGGACACAACTAACGGAGCTGTCCGAATCCCTACAGTAGACACTCATCAGTCTGACAGTGTTCTTTCTTGTGCACAAGAAAACAAAGGGTGAAAGTTGTGGTTGGTTGAGCGGTGTAAATTGGGCAGGGCAAAAGGACTTGAGGAAGGATTACACGGAAGTGAGGGTCTTCAAGGAGCCCCGCACCTCACCTGTTCATTTCCAGACTTTGTGACATTTGCTTGGTTGGGCCATTTCTTGGCTTTTTTGAGAAAAGGGGCGAATTTTCCACGGCCTCCGCCATCCCCTTACAGCCGCCCCTTCGCCACACCATGTTCCATCTGACCGGGATAGGTCCCAAGTAAGATTTCACTTCAAATCTCAAAAACGCCAAGAAGAAATCATTCTGTGGGAATTTACCGTGACTAAGAGAAACAGAAGTTCAACCCTTCTCAAGGGGTGGGGGGTCGGGGGGAGTCGCTCAGCCGCAGGCACAGAAAGGCTCCCCTAGCTTAAGCGTGAGAGGTATAAGACCTTACACCCTGGTTACAGGGCGGTCATTTTGCCGGGCGTGTCAAAGTGACCTGTGGCTTAATTTGCATGGCAAAGGAGACCGAAACCCTCCTTACAGGATGGTCCTTAAGCCAGGGGCGTTCCAATGGGCCAGAGCGAAAAGCGCTGTAAAGGAGAGACCTCCCTTCCCTCAGAAGTGGGTGGTCTCGTTGCCCAGCGAGTGCCAACGGCCCAAGAGGAGTTAGAAAGGGGAGACCTGCACCCTTCTGACAGGGAGAGGTCAACGGCACGGGGCATTTTAAAGGCTAGGTCCTAAGGAGCTCAAATCCACAGAGACCTCAAGCCTTTTTAAAGGGGGGTCGCTCAGCCTCAGCTATGGAAGGGACCCATAAAGCATTTTGGTTGGCAAGGAATGGACCTTGATCCTTGTTTACAGGGAGGTCCTTTTACCGGGCACCTGAAGGGGGATTAAGCCTGTGCGGAGAAGTGTCGAACCCGAGCCCTCGGTGCAGGGGTGCAGTGTGTGCGGTGTGTGCAGCCTTTGTCCGTGGCTTTTTCTTCCCTTTTCCTGCAGTTTCTTTGGTGCTTGTGTCGTCTTGTCCATTTTGTCCTTTGAGTTGCTAGAAAGAGAGAGGTGAAGCGGGTTAGGTGTGGCTCAGTAGAGAGCACGAGTACAAGGTACATTCAGATTACATTGGCAAGGTACTTGCCCGTGCCGGAAATTACCCCAATACCTACTTTTCGGCACCGATCTCTTTCAGAGCGCAGGAGAGCTTGCGGCAGAACGCGGGTCCAGGTGGATGCAGAGGACGCGGGCTTTGACTTGGCTGAGTGCGTGAGTGAGGAGGGCGCGGGACAGCTAGTAGGACAAACCCTGAACCCTCTCAAGAGGCTGGTTTCTAGAACTACCTTCCAAATGGCAGTGTTACCTTGTGAAAGGCAGGGAAAGACCCACCCCCTAGTTAGAGGGAGCTCACTTTGGACCTTGGCGTGAAGAGGGCCAATGCAGAGAGGAGAAAAGGGAAAGCGACCTGAACCCTGATTACAGGGCAGTCACCCTTTCTTTAGTAAAATACTCCTCCTGTACACAATGGGGCGGGGGGGGAAGTCCCCAATGTGAAAAGATCTGGAAATGAACAGGTAAGGGAGGGATCCTGCTGAGTGTCCCCTTTCCAATCAATCCTCCATCCCTCAGCGACACCCTTCCCGACTTACCTCCTACCCCACCAAGAAAATGACAACTTTGTGCCCCCTACCTTTACCAGAAAAGACCTCTCTTACTTGTAACGCGGTCCTGTTAGTAGGGTTAGGTGCACCCACGTGCCGGCTCTGAATACCACCGCATCTACCTACAACATCTCAACATCCACACATTTCAGAAAGGACCGCCACATGAATCTCTTCGAACGTAGCCCGAGGAATCTCCTCTCTTTATCACCAAAGAGACACAAGGCCTGGAATTTGGACACAACTAACGGAGCTGTCCGAATCCCTACAGTTGACACTCATCAGTCCGACAGTGTTCTTTATTGTGCACAAGAAAACAAAGGGTGAAAGTTGTGGTTGGTTGAGCGGTGTAAATTGGGCAGGGCAAAAGGACTAGAGGAAGGATTAGACGGAAGTGAGGGTCTGAAAGGAGCCCCCCACCTCAGCTGTTCATTTCCAGACTTTGTGACATTTGCTTGGTTGGGCCATTTCTTGGCTTTTTTGAGAAAAGGGGCGAATTTTCCACGGCCTCCGCCATCCCCTTACAGCCGCCCCTTCGCCACACCATATTCCATCTGACCGGGATAGGTCCCAAGTAAGCTTTCACTTCAAATCTCAAAAAAGCCAAGTAGAAATCATTCTGTGGGAATTTACTGTGACTAAGAGAAACAGAAGTTCAACCCTTCTCAAGGGGTGTGTGGTCAGGGGGATTCGCTCAGCCACAGGCACAGAAAGGCTCCCCTAGCTTAAGCGTGAGAGGTATAAGACCTTACAGCCTGGTTACAGGGCGGTCATTTTGCCGGGCTTGTCAAAGTGACCTGTGGCATAATTTGCATGGCAAAGGAGACCGAAACCCTCCTTACAGGGTGGTCCTTAAGCCAGGGGCGTTCCAATGGGCCAGAGCGAAAAGCACTGTAAAGGAGAGACCTCCCTTCCCTCAGAAGTGGGTGGTCTCGTTGCCCAGCGAGTGCCAACGGCCCAAGAGGAATTAGAAAGGGGAGACCTGCACCCTTCTGACAGGGAGAGGTCAACGGCACGGGGCATTTTAAAGGCTAGGTCCTAAGGAGCTCAAACCCAGAGAGACCTCAACCCTTTTTAAAGGGGGGTCGCTCAGCCTCAGCTATGGAAGGGACCCATAAAGCATTTTGGTTGGCAAGGAATGGACCTTGATCCTTGTTTACAGGGAGATCCTTTTACCGGGCACCTGAAGGGGGATTAAGCCTGTGCGGAGAAGTGTCGAACCCGAGCCCACGGTACAGGGGTGCGGTGTGTGCGGTGTGTGCAGCCTTTGTCCGTGGCTTTTTCTTCCCTTTTCCTGCAGTTTCTTTGGTGCTTGTGTCGTCTTGTCCATTTTGTCCTTTGAGTTGCTAGAAAGAGAGAGGTGAAGCGGGTTAGGTGTGGCTCAGTAGAGAGCACGTGTACAGTGTACATTCAGATTACATTGGCAAGGTACACGGCCCTGCCGGAAATGACCCCAATACCTACTTTTTGGCACCGATCTCTTTCAGAGCGCAGGAGAGCTTGCGGCAGAACGCGGGTCCAGGTGGATGCAGAGGACGCGGGCTTTGACTTGGCTGAGTGCGTGAGTGAGTGAGGAGGGCACGGGACAGCTAGTAGGACAAACCCTGAACCCTCTCAAGAGGCTGGTTTCTAGAACTACCTTCCAAATGGCAGTGTTACCTTGTGAAAGGCAGGGAAAGACCCACCCCCTAGTTAGAGGGAGCTCACTTTGGACCTTGGCGTGAAGAGGGCCAATGCAGAGAGGAGAAAAGGGAAAGCGACCTGAACCCTGATTACAGGGCAGTCACCCTTTCTTTAGTAAAATACTCCTCCTGTACACAATGGGGCAGGGGGGGAGTCCCCAATGTGAAAAGATCTGGAAATGAACAGGTAAGGGAGGGATCCTGCTGAGTGTCCCCTTTCCAATCAATCCTCCATCCCTCAGCGACACCCTTCCCGACTTACCTCCTACCCCACCAAGAAAATGACAACTTTGTGCCCCCTACCTTTACCAGAAAAGACCTCTCTTACTTGTAACGCGGTCCTGTTAGTAGGGTTAGGTGCACCCACGTGCCGGCTCTGAATACCACCGCATCTACCTACAACATCTCAACATCCACACATTTCAGAAAGGACCGCCACATGAATCTCTTCGAACGTAGCCCGAGGAATCTCCTCTCTTTATCACCAAAGAGACACAAGGCCTGGAATTCGAACACAACTAACGGAGCTGTCCGAATCCCTACAGTTGACACTCATCAGTCCGACAGTGTTCTTTATTGTGCACAGGAAAACAAAGGGTGAAAGTTGTGGTTGGTTGAGCGGTGTAAATTGGGCAGGGCAAAAGGACTAGAGGAAGGATTAGACGGAAGTGAGGGTCTGAAAGGAGCCCCCCACCTCAGCTGTTCATTTCCAGACTTTGTGACATTTGCTTGGTTGGGCCATTTCTTGTCTTTTTTGAGAAAAGGGGCGAATTTTCCACGGCCTCCGCCATCCCCTTACAGCCGCCCCTTCGCCACACCATATTCCATCTGACCGGGATAGGTCCCAAGTAAGCTTTCACTTCAAATCTCAAAAAAGCCAAGTAGAAATCATTCTGTGGGAATTTACTGTGACTAAGAGAAACAGAAGTTCAACCCTTCTCAAGGGGTGTGTGGTCAGGGGGATTCGCTCAGCCACAGGCACAGAAAGGCTCCCCTAGCTTAAGCGTGAGAGGTATAAGACCTTACACCCTGGTTACAGGGCGGTCATTTTGCCGGGCTTGTCAAAGTGACCTGTGGCTTAATTTGCATGGCAAAGGAGACCGAAACCCTCCTTACAGGGTGGTCCTTAAGCCAGGGGCGTTCCAATGGGCCAGAGCGAAAAGCGCTGTAAAGGAGAGACCTCCCTTCCCTCAGAAGTGGGTGGTCTCGTTGCCCAGCGAGTGCCAACGGCCCAAGAGGAATTAGAAAGGGGAGACCTGCACCCTTCTGACAGGGAGAGGTCAACGGCACGGGGCATTTTAAAGGCTAGGTCCTAAGGAGCTCAAACCCAGAGAGACCTCAACCCTTTTTAAAGGGGGGTCGCTCAGCCTCAGCTATGGAAGGGACCCATAAAGCATTTTGGTTGGCAAGGAATGGACCTTGATCCTTATTTACAGGGAGGTCCTTTTACCGGGCACCTGAAGGGGGATTAAGCCTGTGCGGAGAAGTGTCGAACCCGAGCCCACGGTACAGGGGTGCGGTGTGTGCGGTGTGTGCAGCCTTTGTCCGTGGCTTTTTCTTCCCTTTTCCTGCAGTTTCTTTGGTGCTTGTGTCGTCTTGTCCATTTTGTCCTTTGAGTTGCTAGAAAGAGAGAGGTGAAGCGGGTTAGGTGTGGCTCAGTAGAGAGCACGTGTACAGTGTACATTCAGATTACATTGGCAAGGTACACGGCCCTGCCGGAAATGACCCCAATACCTACTTTTCGGCACCGATCTCTTTCAGAGCGCAGGAGAGCTTGCGGCAGAACGCGGGTCCAGGTAGATGCAGAGGACGCGGGCTTTGACTTGGCTGAGTGCGTGAGTGAGTGAGGAGGGCACGGGACAGCTAGTAGGACAAACCCTGAACCCTCTCAAGAGGCTGGTTTCTAGAACTACCTTCCAAATGGCAGTGTTACCTTGTGAAAGGCAGGGAAAGACCCACCCCCTAGTTAGAGGGAGCTCACTTTGGACCTTGGCGTGAAGAGGGCCAATGCAGAGAGGAGAAAAGGGAAAGCGACCTGAACCCTGATTACAGGGCGGTCACCCTTTCTTTAGTAAAATACTCCTCCTGTACACAATGGGGCAGGGGGGGAGTCCCCAATGTGAAAAGATCTGGAAATGAACAGGTAAGGGAGGGATCCTGCTGAGTGTCCCCTTTCCAATCAATCGTCCGTCCCTCAGCGACACCCTTCCCGACTTACCTCCTACCCCACCAAGAAAATGACAACTTTGTGCCCCCTAACCTTTACCAGAAAAGACCCCTCTTACTTGTGACGCGGTCCTGTTAGTAGGGTTAGGTGCACCCACGTGCCGGCTCTGAAAACCACCGCATCTACCTACAACATCTCAACATCAACACATTTCAGAAAGGACCGCCACATCAATCTCTTTGAACGTAGCCCGAGGAATCTCCTCTCTTTATCACCAAAGAGACACAAGGCCTGGAATTCGGACACAACTAACGGAGCTGTCCGAATCCCTACAGTAGACACTCATCAGTCCGACAGTGTTCTTTCTTGTGCACAAGAAAACAAAGGGTGAAAGTTGTGGTTGGTTGAGCGGTGTAAATTGGGTAGGGCAAAAGGACTTGAGGAAGGATTACACGGAAGTGAGGGTCTGCAAGGAGCCCCCCACCTCAGCTGTTCATTTCCAGACTTTGTGACATTTGCTTGGTTGGGCCATTTCTTGGCTTTTTTGAGAAAAGGGGCGAATTTTCCACGGCCTCCGCCATCCCCTTACAGCCGCCCCTTCGCCACACCATGTTCCATCTGACCGGGATAGGTCCCAAGTAAGCTTTCACTTCAAATCTCAAAAAAGCCAAGTAGAAATCATTCTGTGGGAATTTACTGTGACTAAGAGAAACAGAAGTTCAACCCTTCTCAAGGGGTGTGTGGTCAGGGGGAGTCGCTCAGCCGCAGGCACAGAAAGGCTCCCCTAGCTTAAGCGTGAGAGGTATAAGACCTTACACCCTGGTTACAGGGCGGTCATTTTGCCGGGCGTGTCAAAGTGACCTGTGGCTTAATTTGCATGGCAAAGGAGACCGAAACCCTCCTTACAGGATGGTCCTTAAGCCAGGGGTGTTCCAATGGGCCAGAGCGAAAAGCGCTGTAAAGGAGAGACCTCCCTTCCCTCAGAAGTGGGTGGTCTCGTTGCCCAGCGAGTGCCAACGGCCCAAGAGGAGTTAGAAAGGGGAGACCTGCACCCTTCTGACAGGGAGAGGTCAACGGCACGGGGCATTTTAAAGGCTAGGTCCTAAGGAGCTCAAATCCACAGAGACCTCAAGCCTTTTTAAAGGGGGGTCGCTCAGCCTCAGCTATGGAAGGGACCCATAAAGCATTTTGGTTGGCAAGGAATGGACCTTGATCCTTGTTTACAGGGAGGTCCTTTTACCGGGCACCTGAAGGGGGATTAAGCCTGTGCGGAGAAGTGTCGAACCCGAGCCCTCGGTGCAGGGGTGCAGTGTGTGCGGTGTGTGCAGCCTTTGTCCGTGGCTTTTTCTTCCCTTTTCCTGCAGTTTCTTTGGTGCTTGTGTCGTCTTGTCCATTTTGTCCTTTGAGTTGCTAGAAAGAGAGAGGTGAAGCGGGTTAGGTGTGGCTCAGTAGAGAGCACGAGTACAAGGTACATTCAGATTACATTGGCAAGGTACTTGCCCGTGCCGGAAATGACCCCAATACCTACTTTTCGGCACCGATCTCTTTCAGAGCGCAGGAGAGCTTGCGGCAGAACGCGGGTCCAGGTGGATGCAGAGGACGCGGGCTTTGACTTGGCTGAGTGCGTGAGTGAGGAGGGCGCGGGACAGCTAGTAGGACAAACCCTGAACCCTCTCAAGAGGCTGGTTTCTAGAACTACCTTCCAAATGGCAGTGTTACCTTGTGAAAGGCAGGGAAAGACCCACCCCCTAGTTAGAGGGAGCTCACTTTGGACCTTGGCGTGAAGAGGGCCAATGCAGAGAGGAGAAAAGGGAAAGCGACCTGAACCCTGATTACAGGGCAGTCACCCTTTCTTTAGTAAAATACTCCTCCTGTACACAATGGGGCGGGGGGGGAAGTCCCCAATGTGAAAAGATCTGGAAATGAACAGGTAAGGGAGGGATCCTGCTGAGTGTCCCCTTTCCAATCAATCCTCCATCCCTCAGCGACACCCTTCCCGACTTACCTCCTACCCCACCAAGAAAATGACAACTTTGTGCCCCCTACCTTTACCAGAAAAGACCCCTCTTACTTGTGACGCGGTCCTGTTAGTAGGGTTAGGTGCACCCACGTGCCGGCTCTGAATACCACCGCATCTACCTACAACATCTCAACATCCACACATTTCAGAAAGGACCGCCACATGAATCTCTTCGAACGTAGCCCGAGGAATCTCCTCTCTTTATCACCAAAGAGACACAAGGCCTGGAATTCGGACACAACTAACGGAGCTGTCCGAATCCCTACAGTTGACACTCATCAGTCCGACAGTGTTCTTTATTGTGCACAAGAAAACAAAGGGTGAAAGTTGTGGTTGGTTGAGCGGTGTAAATTGGGCAGGGCAAAAGGACTAGAGGAAGGATTAGACGGAAGTGAGGGTCTGAAAGGAGCCCCCCACCTCAGCTGTTCATTTCCAGACTTTGTGACATTTGCTTGGTTGGGCCATTTCTTGGCTTTTTTGAGAAAAGGGGCGAATTTTCCACGGCCTCCGCCATCCCCTTACAGCCGCCCCTTCGCCACACCATATTCCATCTGACCGGGATAGGTCCCAAGTAAGCTTTCACTTCAAATCTCAAAAAAGCCAAGTAGAAATCATTCTGTGGGAATTTACTGTGACTAAGAGAAACAGAAGTTCAACCCTTCTCAAGGGGTGTGTGGTCAGGGGGATTCGCTCAGCCACAGGCACAGAAAGGCTCCCCTAGCTTAAGCGTGAGAGGTATAAGACCTTACAGCCTGGTTACAGGGCGGTCATTTTGCCGGGCTTGTCAAAGTGACCTGTGGCATAATTTGCATGGCAAAGGAGACCGAAACCCTCCTTACAGGGTGGTCCTTAAGCCAGGGGCGTTCCAATGGGCCAGAGCGAAAAGCACTGTAAAGGAGAGACCTCCCTTCCCTCAGAAGTGGGTGGTCTCGTTGCCCAGCGAGTGCCAACGGCCCAAGAGGAATTAGAAAGGGGAGACCTGCACCCTTCTGACAGGGAGAGGTCAACGGCACGGGGCATTTTAAAGGCTAGGTCCTAAGGAGCTCAAACCCAGAGAGACCTCAACCCTTTTTAAAGGGGGGTCGCTCAGCCTCAGCTATGGAAGGGACCCATAAAGCATTTTGGTTGGCAAGGAATGGACCTTGATCCTTGTTTACAGGGAGATCCTTTTACCGGGCACCTGAAGGGGGATTAAGCCTGTGCGGAGAAGTGTCGAACCCGAGCCCACGGTACAGGGGTGCGGTGTGTGCGGTGTGTGCAGCCTTTGTCCGTGGCTTTTTCTTCCCTTTTCCTGCAGTTTCTTTGGTGCTTGTGTCGTCTTGTCCATTTTGTCCTTTGAGTTGCTAGAAAGAGAGAGGTGAAGCGGGTTAGGTGTGGCTCAGTAGAGAGCACGTGTACAGTGTACATTCAGATTACATTGGCAAGGTACACGGCCCTGCCGGAAATGACCCCAATACCTACTTTTTGGCACCGATCTCTTTCAGAGCGCAGGAGAGCTTGCGGCAGAACGCGGGTCCAGGTGGATGCAGAGGACGCGGGCTTTGACTTGGCTGAGTGCGTGAGTGAGTGAGGAGGGCACGGGACAGCTAGTAGGACAAACCCTGAACCCTCTCAAGAGGCTGGTTTCTAGAACTACCTTCCAAATGGCAGTGTTACCTTGTGAAAGGCAGGGAAAGACCCACCCCCTAGTTAGAGGGAGCTCACTTTGGACCTTGGCGTGAAGAGGGCCAATGCAGAGAGGAGAAAAGGGAAAGCGACCTGAACCCTGATTACAGGGCAGTCACCCTTTCTTTAGTAAAATACTCCTCCTGTACACAATGGGGCAGGGGGGGAGTCCCCAATGTGAAAAGATCTGGAAATGAACAGGTAAGGGAGGGATCCTGCTGAGTGTCCCCTTTCCAATCAATCCTCCATCCCTCAGCGACACCCTTCCCGACTTACCTCCTACCCCACCAAGAAAATGACAACTTTGTGCCCCCTACCTTTACCAGAAAAGACCTCTCTTACTTGTAACGCGGTCCTGTTAGTAGGGTTAGGTGCACCCACGTGCCGGCTCTGAATACCACCGCATCTACCTACAACATCTCAACATCCACACATTTCAGAAAGGACCGCCACATGAATCTCTTCGAACGTAGCCCGAGGAATCTCCTCTCTTTATCACCAAAGAGACACAAGGCCTGGAATTCGAACACAACTAACGGAGCTGTCCGAATCCCTACAGTTGACACTCATCAGTCCGACAGTGTTCTTTATTGTGCACAGGAAAACAAAGGGTGAAAGTTGTGGTTGGTTGAGCGGTGTAAATTGGGCAGGGCAAAAGGACTAGAGGAAGGATTAGACGGAAGTGAGGGTCTGAAAGGAGCCCCCCACCTCAGCTGTTCATTTCCAGACTTTGTGACATTTGCTTGGTTGGGCCATTTCTTGTCTTTTTTGAGAAAAGGGGCGAATTTTCCACGGCCTCCGCCATCCCCTTACAGCCGCCCCTTCGCCACACCATATTCCATCTGACCGGGATAGGTCCCAAGTAAGCTTTCACTTCAAATCTCAAAAAAGCCAAGTAGAAATCATTCTGTGGGAATTTACTGTGACTAAGAGAAACAGAAGTTCAACCCTTCTCAAGGGGTGTGTGGTCAGGGGGATTCGCTCAGCCACAGGCACAGAAAGGCTCCCCTAGCTTAAGCGTGAGAGGTATAAGACCTTACACCCTGGTTACAGGGCGGTCATTTTGCCGGGCTTGTCAAAGTGACCTGTGGCTTAATTTGCATGGCAAAGGAGACCGAAACCCTCCTTACAGGGTGGTCCTTAAGCCAGGGGCGTTCCAATGGGCCAGAGCGAAAAGCGCTGTAAAGGAGAGACCTCCCTTCCCTCAGAAGTGGGTGGTCTCGTTGCCCAGCGAGTGCCAACGGCCCAAGAGGAATTAGAAAGGGGAGACCTGCACCCTTCTGACAGGGAGAGGTCAACGGCACGGGGCATTTTAAAGGCTAGGTCCTAAGGAGCTCAAACCCAGAGAGACCTCAACCCTTTTTAAAGGGGGGTCGCTCAGCCTCAGCTATGGAAGGGACCCATAAAGCATTTTGGTTGGCAAGGAATGGACCTTGATCCTTATTTACAGGGAGGTCCTTTTACCGGGCACCTGAAGGGGGATTAAGCCTGTGCGGAGAAGTGTCGAACCCGAGCCCACGG
This sequence comes from Emys orbicularis, assembly GCF_028017835.1. Taxonomy (NCBI): domain Eukaryota; kingdom Metazoa; phylum Chordata; order Testudines; family Emydidae; genus Emys; species Emys orbicularis. Next base: position 65,110 of record NC_088705.1, on the reverse strand, counting down.
TACAGGGGTGCGGTGTGTGCGGTGTGTGCAGCCTTTGGCCGTGGCTTTTTCTTCCCTTTTCCTGCAGTTTCTTTGGTGCTTGTGTCGTCTTGTCCATTTTGTCCTTTGAGTTGCTAGAAAGAGAGAGGTGAAGCGGGTTAGGTGTGGCTCAGTAGAGAGCACGTGTACAGTGTACATTCAGATTACATTGGCAAGGTACACGGCCCTGCCGGAAATGACCCCAATACCTACTTTTCGGCACCGATCTCTTTCAGAGCGCAGGAGAGCTTGCGGCAGAACGCGGGTCCAGGTAGATGCAGAGGACGCGGGCTTTGACTTGGCTGAGTGCGTGAGTGAGTGAGGAGGGCACGGGACAGCTAGTAGGACAAACCCTGAACCCTCTCAAGAGGCTGGTTTCTAGAACTACCTTCCAAATGGCAGTGTTACCTTGTGAAAGGCAGGGAAAGACCCACCCCCTAGTTAGAGGGAGCTCACTTTGGACCTTGGCGTGAAGAGGGCCAATGCAGAGAGGAGAAAAGGGAAAGCGACCTGAACCCTGATTACAGGGCGGTCACCCTTTCTTTAGTAAAATACTCCTCCTGTACACAATGGGGCAGGGGGGGAGTCCCCAATGTGAAAAGATCTGGAAATGAACAGGTAAGGGAGGGATCCTGCTGAGTGTCCCCTTTCCAATCAATCGTCCGTCCCTCAGCGACACCCTTCCCGACTTACCTCCTACCCCACCAAGAAAATGACAACTTTGTGCCCCCTAACCTTTACCAGAAAAGACCCCTCTTACTTGTGACGCGGTCCTGTTAGTAGGGTTAGGTGCACCCACGTGCCGGCTCTGAAAACCACCGCATCTACCTACAACATCTCAACATCAACACATTTCAGAAAGGACCGCCACATCAATCTCTTTGAACGTAGCCCGAGGAATCTCCTCTCTTTATCACCAAAGAGACACAAGGCCTGGAATTCGGACACAACTAACGGAGCTGTCCGAATCCCTACAGTAGACACTCATCAGTCCGACAGTGTTCTTTCTTGTGCACAAGAAAACAAAGGGTGAAAGTTGTGGTTGGTTGAGCGGTGTAAATTGGGTAGGGCAAAAGGACTTGAGGAAGGATTACACGGAAGTGAGGGTCTGCAAGGAGCCCCCCACCTCAGCTGTTCATTTCCAGACTTTGTGACATTTGCTTGGTTGGGCCATTTCTTGGCTTTTTTGAGAAAAGGGGCGAATTTTCCACGGCCTCCGCCATCCCCTTACAGCCGCCCCTTCGCCACACCATGTTCCATCTGACCGGGATAGGTCCCAAGTAAGCTTTCACTTCAAATCTCAAAAAAGCCAAGTAGAAATCATTCTGTGGGAATTTACTGTGACTAAGAGAAACAGAAGTTCAACCCTTCTCAAGGGGTGTGTGGTCAGGGGGAGTCGCTCAGCCGCAGGCACAGAAAGGCTCCCCTAGCTTAAGCGTGAGAGGTATAAGACCTTACACCCTGGTTACAGGGCGGTCATTTTGCCGGGCGTGTCAAAGTGACCTGTGGCTTAATTTGCATGGCAAAGGAGACCGAAACCCTCCTTACAGGATGGTCCTTAAGCCAGGGGCGTTCCAATGGGCCAGAGCGAAAAGCGCTGTAAAGGAGAGACCTCCCTTCCCTCAGAAGTGGGTGGTCTCGTTGCCCAGCGAGTGCCAACGGCCCAAGAGGAGTTAGAAAGGGGAGACCTGCACCCTTCTGACAGGGAGAGGTCAACGGCACGGGGCATTTTAAAGGCTAGGTCCTAAGGAGCTCAAATCCACAGAGACCTCAAGCCTTTTTAAAGGGGGGTCGCTCAGCCTCAGCTATGGAAGGGACCCATAAAGCATTTTGGTTGGCAAGGAATGGACCTTGATCCTTGTTTACAGGGAGGTCCTTTTACCGGGCACCTGAAGGGGGATTAAGCCTGTGCGGAGAAGTGTCGAACCCGAGCCCTCGGTGCAGGGGTGCAGTGTGTGCGGTGTGTGCAGCCTTTGTCCGTGGCTTTTTCTTCCCTTTTCCTGCAGTTTCTTTGGTGCTTGTGTCGTCTTGTCCATTTTGTCCTTTGAGTTGCTAGAAAGAGAGAGGTGAAGCGGGTTAGGTGTGGCTCAGTAGAGAGCACGAGTACAAGGTACATTCAGATTACATTGGCAAGGTACTTGCCCGTGCCGGAAATTACCCCAATACCTACTTTTCGGCACCGATCTCTTTCAGAGCGCAGGAGAGCTTGCGGCAGAACGCGGGTCCAGGTGGATGCAGAGGACGCGGGCTTTGACTTGGCTGAGTGCTTGAGTGAGGAGGGCGCGGGACAGCTAGTAGGACAAACCCTGAACCCTCTCAAGAGGCTGGTTTCTAGAACTACCTTCCAAATGGCAGTGTTACCTTGTGAAAGGCAGGGAAAGACCCACCCCCTAGTTAGAGGGAGCTCACTTTGGACCTTGGCGTGAAGAGGGCCAATGCAGAGAGGAGAAAAGGGAAAGCGACCTGAACCCTGATTACAGGGCAGTCACCCTTTCTTTAGTAAAATACTCCTCCTGTACACAATGGGGCGGGGGGGGAAGTCCCCAATGTGAAAAGATCTGGAAATGAACAGGTAAGGGAGGGATCCTGCTGAGTGTCCCCTTTCCAATCAATCCTCCATCCCTCAGCGACACCCTTCCCGACTTACCTCCTACCCCACCAAGAAAATGACAACTTTGTGCCCCCTACCTTTACCAGAAAAGACCCCTCTTACTTGTGACGCGGTCCTGTTAGTAGGGTTAGGTGCACCCACGTGCCGGCTCTGAATACCACCGCATCTACCTACAACATCTCAACATCCACACATTTCAGAAAGGACCGCCACATGAATCTCTTCGAACGTAGCCCGAGGAATCTCCTCTCTTTATCACCAAAGAGACACAAGGCCTGGAATTCGGACACAACTAACGGAGCTGTCCGAATCCCTACAGTTGACACTCATCAGTCCGACAGTGTTCTTTATTGTGCACAAGAAAACAAAGGGTGAAAGTTGTGGTTGGTTGAGCGGTGTAAATTGGGCAGGGCAAAAGGACTAGAGGAAGGATTAGACGGAAGTGAGGGTCTGAAAGGAGCCCCCCACCTCAGCTGTTCATTTCCAGACTTTGTGACATTTGCTTGGTTGGGCCATTTCTTGGCTTTTTTGAGAAAAGGGGCGAATTTTCCACGGCCTCCGCCATCCCCTTACAGCCGCCCCTTCGCCACACCATATTCCATCTGACCGGGATAGGTCCCAAGTAAGCTTTCACTTCAAATCTCAAAAAAGCCAAGTAGAAATCATTCTGTGGGAATTTACTGTGACTAAGAGAAACAGAAGTTCAACCCTTCTCAAGGGGTGTGTGGTCAGGGGGATTCGCTCAGCCACAGGCACAGAAAGGCTCCCCTAGCTTAAGCGTGAGAGGTATAAGACCTTACACCCTGGTTACAGGGCGGTCATTTTGCCGGGCTTGTCAAAGTGACCTGTGGCATAATTTGCATGGCAAAGGAGACCGAAACCCTCCTTACAGGGTGGTCCTTAAGCCAGGGGCGTTCCAATGGGCCAGAGCGAAAAGCACTGTAAAGGAGAGACCTCCCTTCCCTCAGAAGTGGGTGGTCTCGTTGCCCAGCGAGTGCCAACGGCCCAAGAGGAATTAGAAAGGGGAGACCTGCACCCTTCTGACAGGGAGAGGTCAACGGCACGGGGCATTTTAAAGGCTAGGTCCTAAGGAGCTCAAACCCAGAGAGACCTCAACCCTTTTTAAAGGGGGGTCGCTCAGCCTCAGCTATGGAAGGGACCCATAAAGCATTTTGGTTGGCAAGGAATGGACCTTGATCCTTGTTTACAGGGAGGTCCTTATACCGGGCACCTGAAGGGGGATTAAGCCTGTGCGGAGAAGTGTCGAACCCGAGCCCTCGGTGCAGGGGTGCAGTGTGTGCGGTGTGTGCAGCCTTTGTCCGTGGCTTTTTCTTCCCTTTTCCTGCAGTTTCTTTGGTGCTTGTGTCGTCTTGTCCATTTTGTCCTTTGAGTTGCTAGAAAGAGAGAGGTGAAGCGGGTTAGGTGTGGCTCAGTAGAGAGCACGAGTACAAGGTACATTCAGATTACATTGGCAAGGTACTTGCCCGTGCCGGAAATAACCCCAATACCTACTTTTCGGCACCGATCTCTTTCAGAGCGCAGGAGAGCTTGCGGCAGAACGCGGGTCCAGGTGGATGCAGAGGACGCGGGCTTTGACTTGGCTGAGTGCGTGAGTGAGTGAGGAGGGCACGGGACAGCTAGTAGGACAAACCCTGAACCCTCTCAAGAGGCTGGTTTCTAGAACTACCTTCCAAATGGCAGTGTTACCTTGTGAAAGGCAGGGAAAGACCCACCCCCTAGTTAGAGGGAGCTCACTTTGGACCTTGGCGTGAAGAGGGCCAATGCAGAGAGGAGAAAAGGGAAAGCGACCTGAACCCTGATTACAGGGCAGTCACCCTTTCTTTAGTAAAATACTCCTCCTGTACACAATGGGGCAGGGGGGGAGTCCCCAATGTGAAAAGATCTGGAAATGAACAGGTAAGGGAGGGATCCTGCTGAGTGTCCCCTTTCCAATCAATCCTCCGTCCCTCAGCGACACCCTTCCCGACTTACCTTCCTACCCCACCAAGAAAATGACAACTTTGTGCCCCCTAACCTTTACCAGAAAAGACCCCTCTTACTTGTGACGCGGTCCTGTTAGTAGGGTTAGGTGCACCCACGTGCCGGCTCTGAAAACCACCGCATCTACCTACAACATCTCAACATCAACACATTTCAGAAAGGACCGCCACATCAATCTCTTCGAACGTAGCCCGAGGAATCTCCTCTCTTTATCACCAAAGAGACACAAGGCCTGGAATTCGGACACAACTAACGGAGCTGTCCGAATCCCTACAGTAGACACTCATCAGTCTGACAGTGTTCTTTCTTGTGCACAAGAAAACAAAGGGTGAAAGTTGTGGTTGGTTGAGCGGTGTAAATTGGGCAGGGCAAAAGGACTTGAGGAAGGATTACACGGAAGTGAGGGTCTTCAAGGAGCCCCGCACCTCACCTGTTCATTTCCAGACTTTGTGACATTTGCTTGGTTGGGCCATTTCTTGGCTTTTTTGAGAAAAGGGGCGAATTTTCCACGGCCTCCGCCATCCCCTTACAGCCGCCCCTTCGCCACACCATGTTCCATCTGACCGGGATAGGTCCCAAGTAAGATTTCACTTCAAATCTCAAAAACGCCAAGAAGAAATCATTCTGTGGGAATTTACTGTGACTAAGAGAAACAGAAGTTCAACCCTTCTCAAGGGGTGGGGGGTCGGGGGGAGTCGCTCAGCCGCAGGCACAGAAAGGCTCCCCTAGCTTAAGCGTGAGAGGTATAAGACCTTACACCCTGGTTACAGGGCGGTCATTTTGCCGGGCGTGTCAAAGTGACCTGTGGCTTAATTTGCATGGCAAAGGAGACCGAAACCCTCCTTACAGGATGGTCCTTAAGCCAGGGGCGTTCCAATGGGCCAGAGCGAAAAGCGCTGTAAAGGAGAGACCTCCCTTCCCTCAGAAGTGGGTGGTCTCGTTGCCCAGCGAGTGCCAACGGCCCAAGAGGAGTTAGAAAGGGGAGACCTGCACCCTTCTGACAGGGAGAGGTCAACGGCACGGGGCATTTTAAAGGCTAGGTCCTAAGGAGCTCAAATCCACAGAGACCTCAAGCCTTTTTAAAGGGGGGTCGCTCAGCCTCAGCTATGGAAGGGACCCATAAAGCATTTTGGTTGGCAAGGAATGGACCTTGATCCTTGTTTACAGGGAGGTCCTTTTACCGGGCACCTGAAGGGGGATTAAGCCTGTGCGGAGAAGTGTCGAACCCGAGCCCTCGGTGCAGGGGTGCAGTGTGTGCGGTGTGTGCAGCCTTTGTCCGTGGCTTTTTCTTCCCTTTTCCTGCAGTTTCTTTGGTGCTTGTGTCGTCTTGTCCATTTTGTCCTTTGAGTTGCTAGAAAGAGAGAGGTGAAGCGGGTTAGGTGTGGCTCAGTAGAGAGCACGAGTACAAGGTACATTCAGATTACATTGGCAAGGTACTTGCCCGTGCCGGAAATTACCCCAATACCTACTTTTCGGCACCGATCTCTTTCAGAGCGCAGGAGAGCTTGCGGCAGAACGCGGGTCCAGGTGGATGCAGAGGACGCGGGCTTTGACTTGGCTGAGTGCGTGAGTGAGGAGGGCGCGGGACAGCTAGTAGGACAAACCCTGAACCCTCTCAAGAGGCTGGTTTCTAGAACTACCTTCCAAATGGCAGTGTTACCTTGTGAAAGGCAGGGAAAGACCCACCCCCTAGTTAGAGGGAGCTCACTTTGGACCTTGGCGTGAAGAGGGCCAATGCAGAGAGGAGAAAAGGGAAAGCGACCTGAACCCTGATTACAGGGCGGTCACCCTTTCTTTAGTAAAATACTCCTCCTTTACACAAGGCGGGGCGGGCGGAGTCCCCAATGTGAAAAGATCTGGAAATGAACAGGTAAGGGAGGGATCCTGCTGAGTGTCCCCTTTCCAATCAATCCTCCATCCCTCAGCGACACCCTTCCCGACTTACCTCCTACCCCACCAAGAAAATGACAACTTTGTGCCCCCTACCTTTACCAGAAAAGACCTCTCTTACTTGTAACGCGGTCCTGTTAGTAGGGTTAGGTGCACCCACGTGCCGGCTCTGAATACCACCGCATCTACCTACAACATCTCAACATCCACACATTTCAGAAAGGACCGCCACATGAATCTCTTTGAACGTAGCCCGAGGAATCTCCTCTCTTTATCACCAAAGAGACACAAGGCCTGGAATTCGGACACAACTAACGGAGCTGTCCGAATCCCTACAGTTGACACTCATCAGTCCGACAGTGTTCTTTATTGTGCACAAGAAAACAAAGGGTGAAAGTTGTGGTTGGTTGAGCGGTGTAAATTGGGCAGGGCAAAAGGACTAGAGGAAGGATTAGACGGAAGTGAGGGTCTGAAAGGAGCCCCCCACCTCAGCTGTTCATTTCCAGACTTTGTGACATTTGCTTGGTTGGGCCATTTCTTGGCTTTTTTGAGAAAAGGGGCGAATTTTCCACGGCCTCCGCCATCCCCTTACAGCCGCCCCTTCGCCACACCATATTCCATCTGACCGGGATAGGTCCCAAGTAAGCTTTCACTTCAAATCTCAAAAAAGCCAAGTAGAAATCATTCTGTGGGAATTTACTGTGACTAAGAGAAACAGAAGTTCAACCCTTCTCAAGGGGTGTGTGGTCAGGGGGATTCGCTCAGCCACAGGCACAGAAAGGCTCCCCTAGCTTAAGCGTGAGAGGTATAAGACCTTACACCCTGGTTACAGGGCGGTCATTTTGCCGGGCTTGTCAAAGTGACCTGTGGCATAATTTGCATGGCAAAGGAGACCGAAACCCTCCTTACAGGGTGGTCCTTAAGCCAGGGGCGTTCCAATGGGCCAGAGCGAAAAGCACTGTAAAGGAGAGACCTCCCTTCCCTCAGAAGTGGGTGGTCTCGTTGCCCAGCGAGTGCCAACGGCCCAAGAGGAATTAGAAAGGGGAGACCTGCACCCTTCTGACAGGGAGAGGTCAACGGCACGGGGCATTTTAAAGGCTAGGTCCTAAGGAGCTCAAACCCAGAGAGACCTCAACCCTTTTTAAAGGGGGGTCGCTCAGCCTCAGCTATGGAAGGGACCCATAAAGCATTTTGGTTGGCAAGGAATGGACCTTGATCCTTGTTTACAGGGAGGTCCTTATACCGGGCACCTGAAGGGGGATTAAGCCTGTGCGGAGAAGTGTCGAACCCGAGCCCTCGGTGCAGGGGTGCAGTGTGTGCGGTGTGTGCAGCCTTTGTCCGTGGCTTTTTCTTCCCTTTTCCTGCAGTTTCTTTGGTGCTTGTGTCGTCTTGTCCATTTTGTCCTTTGAGTTGCTAGAAAGAGAGAGGTGAAGCGGGTTAGGTGTGGCTCAGTAGACAGCACGAGTACAAGGTACATTCAGATTACATTGGCAAGGTACTTGCCCGTGCCGGAAATTACCCCAATACCTACTTTTCGGCACCGATCTCTTTCAGAGCGCAGGAGAGCTTGCGGCAGAACGCGGGTCCAGGTGGATGCAGAGGACGCGGGCTTTGACTTGGCTGAGTGCGTGAGTGAGTGAGGAGGGCACGGGACAGCTAGTAGGACAAACCCTGAACCCTCTCAAGAGGCTGGTTTCTAGAACTACCTTCCAAATGGCAGTGTTACCTTGTGAAAGGCAGGGAAAGACCCACCCCCTAGTTAGAGGGAGCTCACTTTGGACCTTGGCGTGAAGAGGGCCAATGCAGAGAGGAGAAAAGGGAAAGCGACCTGAACCCTGATTACAGGGCAGTCACCCTTTCTTTAGTAAAATACTCCTCCTTTACACAAGGCGGGGCGGGCGGAGTCCCCAATGTGAAAAGATCTGGAAATGAACAGGTAAGGGAGGGATCCTGCTGAGTGTCCCCTTTCCAATCAATCCTCCGTCCCTCAGCAACACCCTTCCCGACTTACCTTCCTACCCCACCAAGAAAATGACAACTTTGTGCCCCCTAACCTTTACCAGAAAAGACCCCTCTTACTTGTGACGCGGTCCTGTTAGTAGGGTTAGGTGCACCCACGTGCCGGCTCTGAATACCACCGCATCTACCTACAACATCTCAACATCCACACATTTCAGAAAGGACCGCCACATGAATCTCTTCGAACGTAGCCCGAGGAATCTCCTCTCTTTATCACCAAAGAGACACAAGGCCTGGAATTCGGACACAACTAACGGAGCTGTCCGAATCCCTACAGTAGACACTCATCAGTCTGACAGTGTTCTTTCTTGTGCACAAGAAAACAAAGGGTGAAAGTTGTGGTTGGTTGAGCGGTGTAAATTGGGCAGGGCAAAAGGACTTGAGGAAGGATTACACGGAAGTGAGGGTCTTCAAGGAGCCCCGCACCTCACCTGTTCATTTCCAGACTTTGTGACATTTGCTTGGTTGGGCCATTTCTTGGCTTTTTTGAGAAAAGGGGCGAATTTTCCACGGCCTCCGCCATCCCCTTACAGCCGCCCCTTCGCCACACCATATTCCATCTGACCGGGATAGGTCCCAAGTAAGCTTTCACTTCAAATCTCAAAAAAGCCAAGTAGAAATCATTCTGTGGGAATTTACTGTGACTAAGAGAAACAGAAGTTCAACCCTTCTCAAGGGGTGTGTGGTCAGGGGGAGTCGCTCAGCCGCAGGCACAGAAAGGCTCCCCTAGCTTAAGCGTGAGAGGTATAAGACCTTACACCCTGGTTACAGGGCGGTCATTTTGCCGGGCGTGTCAAAGTGACCTGTGGCTTAATTTGCATGGCAAAGGAGACCGAAACCCTCCTTACAGGATGGTCCTTAAGCCAGGGGCGTTCCAATGGGCCAGAGCGAAAAGCGCTGTAAAGGAGAGACCTCCCTTCCCTCAGAAGTGGGTGGTCTCGTTGCCCAGCGAGTGCCAACGGCCCAAGAGGAGTTAGAAAGGGGAGACCTGCACCCTTCTGACAGGGAGAGGTCAACGGCACGGGGCATTTTAAAGGCTAGGTCCTAAGGAGCTCAAATCCACAGAGACCTCAAGCCTTTTTAAAGGGGGGTCGCTCAGCCTCAGCTATGGAAGGGACCCATAAAGCATTTTGGTTGGCAAGGAATGGACCTTGATCCTTGTTTACAGGGAGGTCCTTTTACCGGGCACCTGAAGGGGGATTAAGCCTGTGCGGAGAAGTGTCGAACCCGAGCCCTCGGTGCAGGGGTGCAGTGTGTGCGGTGTGTGCAGCCTTTGTCCGTGGCTTTTTCTTCCCTTTTCCTGCAGTTTCTTTGGTGCTTGTGTCGTCTTGTCCATTTTGTCCTTTGAGTTGCTAGAAAGAGAGAGGTGAAGCGGGTTAGGTGTGGCTCAGTAGAGAGCACGAGTACAAGGTACATTCAGATTACATTGGCAAGGTACTTGCCCGTGCCGGAAATGACCCCAATACCTACTTTTCGGCACCGATCTCTTTCAGAGCGCAGGAGAGCTTGCGGCAGAACGCGGGTCCAGGTGGATGCAGAGGACGCGGGCTTTGACTTGGCTGAGTGCGTGAGTGAGTGAGGAGGGCGCGGGACAGCTAGTAGGACAAACCCTGAACCCTCTCAAGAGGCTGGTTTCTAGAACTACCTTCCAAATGGCAGTGTTACCTTGTGAAAGGCAGGGAAAGACCCACCCCCTAGTTAGAGGGAGCTCACTTTGGACCTTGGCGTGAAGAGGGCCAATGCAGAGAGGAGAAAAGGGAAAGCGACCTGAACCCTGATTACAGGGCAGTCACCCTTTCTTTAGTAAAATACTCCTCCTTTACACAAGGCGGGGCGGGCGGAGTCCCCAATGTGAAAAGATCTGGAAATGAACAGGTAAGGGAGGGATCCTGCTGAGTGTCCCCTTTCCAATCAATCCTCCGTCCCTCAGCAACACCCTTCCCGACTTACCTTCCTACCCCACCAAGAAAATGACAACTTTGTGCCCCCTAACCTTTACCAGAAAAGACCCCTCTTACTTGTGACGCGGTCCTGTTAGTAGGGTTAGGTGCACCCACGTGCCGGCTCTGAAAACCACCGCATCTACCTACAACATCTCAACATCAACACATTTCAGAAAGGACCGCCACATCAATCTCTTCGAACGTAGCCCGAGGAATCTCCTCTCTTTATCACCAAAGAGACACAAGGCCTGGAATTCGGACACAACTAACGGAGCTGTCCGAATCCCTACAGTAGACACTCATCAGTCCGACAGTGTTCTTTCTTGTGCACAAGAAAACAAAGGGTGAAAGCTGTGGTTGGTTGAGCGGTGTAAATTGGGCAGGGCAAAAGGACTTGAGGAAGGATTACACGGAAGTGAGGGTCTGCAAGGAGCCCCGCACCTCACCTGTTCATTTCCAGACTTTGTGACATTTGCTTGGTTGGGCCATTTCTTGGCTTTTTTGAGAAAAGGGGCGAATTTTCCACGGCCTCCGCCATCCCCTTACAGCCGCCCCTTCGCCACACCATGTTCCATCTGACCGGGATAGGTCCCAAGTAAGATTTCACTTCAAATCTCAAAAACGCCAAGAAGAAATCATTCTGTGGGAATTTACTGTGACTAAGAGAAACAGAAGTTCAACCCTTCTCAAGGGGTGGGGGGTCGGGGGGAGTCGCTCAGCCGCAGGCACAGAAAGGCTCCCCTAGCTTAAGCGTGAGAGGTATAAGACCTTACACCCTGGTTACAGGGCGGTCATTTTGCCGGGCGTGTCAAAGTGACCTGTGGCTTAATTTGCATGGCAAAGGAGACCGAAACCCTCCTTACAGGATGGTCCTTAAGCCAGGGGCGTTCCAATGGGCCAGAGCGAAAAGCGCTGTAAAGGAGAGACCTCCCTTCCCTCAGAAGTGGGTGGTCTCGTTGCCCAGCGAGTGCCAACGGCCCAAGAGGAGTTAGAAAGGGGAGACCTGCACCCTTCTGACAGGGAGAGGTCAACGGCACGGGGCATTTTAAAGGCTAGGTCCTAAGGAGCTCAAATCCACAGAGACCTCAAGCCTTTTTAAAGGGGGGTCGCTCAGCCTCAGCTATGGAAGGGACCCATAAAGCATTTTGGTTGGCAAGGAATGGACCTTGATCCTTGTTTACAGGGAGGTCCTTTTACCGGGCACCTGAAGGGGGATTAAGCCTGTGCGGAGAAGTGTCGAACCCGAGCCCTCGGTGCAGGGGTGCAGTGTGTGCGGTGTGTGCAGCCTTTGTCCGTGGCTTTTTCTTCCCTTTTCCTGCAGTTTCTTTGGTGCTTGTGTCGTCTTGTCCATTTTGTCCTTTGAGTTGCTAGAAAGAGAGAGGTGAAGCGGGTTAGGTGTGGCTCAGTAGAGAGCACGAGTACAAGGTACATTCAGATTACATTGGCAAGGTACTTGCCCGTGCCGGAAATGACCCCAATACCTACTTTTCGGCACCGATCTCTTTCAGAGCGCAGGAGAGCTTGCGGCAGAACGCGGGTCCAGGTGGATGCAGAGGACGCGGGCTTTGACTTGGCTGAGTGCGTGAGTGAGGAGGGCGCGGGACAGCTAGTAGGACAAACCCTGAACCCTCTCAAGAGGCTGGTTTCTAGAACTACCTTCCAAATGGCAGTGTTACCTTGTGAAAGGCAGGGAAAGACCCACCCCCTAGTTAGAGGGAGCTCACTTTGGACCTTGGCGTGAAGAGGGCCAATGCAGAGAGGAGAAAAGGGAAAGCGACCTGAACCCTGATTACAGGGCAGTCACCCTTTCTTTAGTAAAATACTCCTCCTGTACACAATGGGGCGGGGGGGGAAGTCCCCAATGTGAAAAGATCTGGAAATGAACAGGTAAGGGAGGGATCCTGCTGAGTGTCCCCTTTCCAATCAATCCTCCATCCCTCAGCGACACCCTTCCCGACTTACCTCCTACCCCACCAAGAAAATGACAACTTTGTGCCCCCTACCTTTACCAGAAAAGACCCCTCTTACTTGTGACGCGGTCCTGTTAGTAGGGTTAGGTGCACCCACGTGCCGGCTCTGAATACCACCGCATCTACCTACAACATCTCAACATCCACACATTTCAGAAAGGACCGCCACATGAATCTCTTCGAACGTAGCCCGAGGAATCTCCTCTCTTTATCACCAAAGAGACACAAGGCCTGGAATTCGGACACAACTAACGGAGCTGTCCGAATCCCTACAGTTGACACTCATCAGTCCGACAGTGTTCTTTATTGTGCACAAGAAAACAAAGGGTGAAAGTTGTGGTTGGTTGAGCGGTGTAAATTGGGCAGGGCAAAAGGACTAGAGGAAGGATTAGACGGAAGTGAGGGTCTGAAAGGAGCCCCCCACCTCAGCTGTTCATTTCCAGACTTTGTGACATTTGCTTGGTTGGGCCATTTCTTGGCTTTTTTGAGAAAAGGGGCGAATTTTCCACGGCCTCCGCCATCCCCTTACAGCCGCCCCTTCGCCACACCATATTCCATCTGACCGGGATAGGTCCCAAGTAAGCTTTCACTTCAAATCTCAAAAAAGCCAAGTAGAAATCATTCTGTGGGAATTTACTGTGACTAAGAGAAACAGAAGTTCAACCCTTCTCAAGGGGTGTGTGGTCAGGGGGATTCGCTCAGCCACAGGCACAGAAAGGCTCCCCTAGCTTAAGCGTGAGAGGTATAAGACCTTACACCCTGGTTACAGGGCGGTCATTTTGCCGGGCTTGTCAAAGTGACCTGTGGCATAATTTGCATGGCAAAGGAGACCGAAACCCTCCTTACAGGGTGGTCCTTAAGCCAGGGGCGTTCCAATGGGCCAGAGCGAAAAGCACTGTAAAGGAGAGACCTCCCTTCCCTCAGAAGTGGGTGGTCTCGTTGCCCAGCGAGTGCCAACGGCCCAAGAGGAATTAGAAAGGGGAGACCTGCACCCTTCTGACAGGGAGAGGTCAACGGCACGGGGCATTTTAAAGGCTAGGTCCTAAGGAGCTCAAACCCAGAGAGACCTCAACCCTTTTTAAAGGGGGGTCGCTCAGCCTCAGCTATGGAAGGGACCCATAAAGCATTTTGGTTGGCAAGGAATGGACCTTGATCCTTGTTTACAGGGAGGTCCTTATACCGGGCACCTGAAGGGGGATTAAGCCTGTGCGGAGAAGTGTCGAACCCGAGCCCTCGGTGCAGGGGTGCAGTGTGTGCGGTGTGTGCAGCCTTTGTCCGTGGCTTTTTCTTCCCTTTTCCTGCAGTTTCTTTGGTGCTTGTGTCGTCTTGTCCATTTTGTCCTTTGAGTTGCTAGAAAGAGAGAGGTGAAGCGGGTTAGGTGTGGCTCAGTAGAGAGCACGAGTACAAGGTACATTCAGATTACATTGGCAAGGTACTTGCCCGTGCCGGAAATTACCCCAATACCTACTTTTCGGCACCGATCTCTTTCAGAGCGCAGGAGAGCTTGCGGCAGAACGCGGGTCCAGGTGGATGCAGAGGACGCGGGCTTTGACTTGGCTGAGTGCGTGAGTGAGTGAGGAGGGCACGGGACAGCTAGTAGGACAAACCCTGAACCCTCTCAAGAGGCTGGTTTCTAGAACTACCTTCCAAATGGCAGTGTTACCTTGTGAAAGGCAGGGAAAGACCCACCCCCTAGTTAGAGGGAGCTCACTTTGGACCTTGGCGTGAAGAGGGCCAATGCAGAGAGGAGAAAAGGGAAAGCGACCTGAACCCTGATTACAGGGCAGTCACCCTTTCTTTAGTAAAATACTCCTCCTTTACACAAGGCGGGGCGGGCGGAGTCCCCAATGTGAAAAGATCTGGAAATGAACAGGTAAGGGAGGGATCCTGCTGAGTGTCCCCTTTCCAATCAATCCTCCGTCCCTCAGCAACACCCTTCCCGACTTACCTTCCTACCCCACCAAGAAAATGACAACTTTGTGCCCCCTAACCTTTACCAGAAAAGACCCCTCTTACTTGTGACGCGGTCCTGTTAGTAGGGTTAGGTGCACCCACGTGCCGGCTCTGAAAACCACCGCATCTACCTACAACATCTCAACATCAACACATTTCAGAAAGGACCGCCACATCAATCTCTTCGAACGTAGCCCGAGGAATCTCCTCTCTTTATCACCAAAGAGACACAAGGCCTGGAATTCGGACACAACTAACGGAGCTGTCCGAATCCCTACAGTAGACACTCATCAGTCCGACAGTGTTCTTTCTTGTGCACAAGAAAACAAAGGGTGAAAGCTGTGGTTGGTTGAGCGGTGTAAATTGGGCAGGGCAAAAGGACTTGAGGAAGGATTACACGGAAGTGAGGGTCTGCAAGGAGCCCCGCACCTCACCTGTTCATTTCCAGACTTTGTGACATTTGCTTGGTTGGGCCATTTCTTGGCTTTTTTGAGAAAAGGGGCGAATTTTCCACGGCCTCCGCCATCCCCTTACAGCCGCCCCTTCGCCACACCATGTTCCATCTGACCGGGATAGGTCCCAAGTAAGATTTCACTTCAAATCTCAAAAACGCCAAGAAGAAATCATTCTGTGGGAATTTACTGTGACTAAGAGAAACAGAAGTTCAACCCTTCTCAAGGGGTGGGGGGTCGGGGGGAGTCGCTCAGCCGCAGGCACAGAAAGGCTCCCCTAGCTTAAGCGTGAGAGGTATAAGACCTTACACCCTGGTTACAGGGCGGTCATTTTGCCGGGCGTGTCAAAGTGACCTGTGGCTTAATTTGCATGGCAAAGGAGACCGAAACCCTCCTTACAGGATGGTCCTTAAGCCAGGGGCGTTCCAATGGGCCAGAGCGAAAAGCGCTGTAAAGGAGAGACCTCCCTTCCCTCAGAAGTGGGTGGTCTCGTTGCCCAGCGAGTGCCAACGGCCCAAGAGGAGTTAGAAAGGGGAGACCTGCACCCTTCTGACAGGGAGAGGTCAACGGCACGGGGCATTTTAAAGGCTAGGTCCTAAGGAGCTCAAATCCACAGAGACCTCAAGCCTTTTTAAAGGGGGGTCGCTCAGCCTCAGCTATGGAAGGGACCCATAAAGCATTTTGGTTGGCAAGGAATGGACCTTGATCCTTGTTTACAGGGAGGTCCTTTTACCGGGCACCTGAAGGGGGATTAAGCCTGTGCGGAGAAGTGTCGAACCCGAGCCCTCGGTGCAGGGGTGCAGTGTGTGCGGTGTGTGCAGCCTTTGTCCGTGGCTTTTTCTTCCCTTTTCCTGCAGTTTCTTTGGTGCTTGTGTCGTCTTGTCCATTTTGTCCTTTGAGTTGCTAGAAAGAGAGAGGTGAAGCGGGTTAGGTGTGGCTCAGTAGAGAGCACGAGTACAAGGTACATTCAGATTACATTGGCAAGGTACTTGCCCGTGCCGGAAATTACCCCAATACCTACTTTTCGGCACCGATCTCTTTCAGAGCGCAGGAGAGCTTGCGGCAGAACGCGGGTCCAGGTGGATGCAGAGGACGCGGGCTTTGACTTGGCTGAGTGCGTGAGTGAGGAGGGCGCGGGACAGCTAGTAGGACAAACCCTGAACCCTCTCAAGAGGCTGGTTTCTAGAACTACCTTCCAAATGGCAGTGTTACCTTGTGAAAGGCAGGGAAAGACCCACCCCCTAGTTAGAGGGAGCTCACTTTGGACCTTGGCGTGAAGAGGGCCAATGCAGAGAGGAGAAAAGGGAAAGCGACCTGAACCCTGATTACAGGGCAGTCACCCTTTCTTTAGTAAAATACTCCTCCTGTACACAATGGGGCAGGGGGGGAGTCCCCAATGTGAAAAGATCTGGAAATGAACAGGTAAGGGAGGGATCCTGCTGAGTGTCCCCTTTCCAATCAATCCTCCATCCCTCAGCGACACCCTTCCCGATTTACCTCCTACCCCACCAAGAAAATGACAACTTTGTGCCCCCTACCTTTACCAGAAAAGACCTCTCTTACTTGTAACGCGGTCCTGTTAGTAGGGTTAGGTGCACCCACGTGCCGGCTCTGAATACCACCGCATCTACCTACAACATCTCAACATCCACACATTTCAGAAAGGACCGCCACATGAATCTCTTCGAACGTAGCCCGAGGAATCTCCTCTCTTTATCACCAAAGAGACACAAGGCCTGGAATTCGGACACAACTAACGGAGCTGTCCGAATCCCTACAGTTGACACTCATCAGTCCGAGAGTTTTCTTTCTTGTGCACAAGAAAACAAAGGGTGAAAGTTGTGGTTGGTAGAGCGGTGTAAATTGGGCAGGGCAAAAGGACTTGAGGAAGGATTAGACGGAAGTGAGGGTCTGAAAGGAGCCCCCCACCTCACCTGTTCATTTCCAGACTTTGTGACATTTGCTTGGTTGGGCCATTTCTTGTCTTTTTTGAGAAAAGGGGCGAATTTTCCACGGCCTCCGCCATCCCCTTACAGCCGCCCCTTCGCCACACCATGTTCCATCTGACCGGGATAGGTCCCAAGTAAGATTTCACTTCAAATCTCAAAAAAGCCAAGTAGAAATCATTCTGTGGGAATTTACTGTGACTAAGAGAAACAGAAGTTCAACCCTTCTTATGGGGGAGGGGAATGGGGAATCTCTCAGCCACAGGCCCAGAAAGGCTCCCCTAGTTTAGGTGTGGCTCATTAGACAGCAGGATTACAAGGTAATCTTCCCGTATGGAAATTACCCTAATTCCTAGTTTTCAGCACTTGTGTGTTGCAGAAGTTAGGAGTGCTTTCTCGAGAACTCAGCGCCTTCTGCCTAGTCAGCACAAACTGCTTTAGGTTTCCTGCTTAGCATCTTTTTTCGGGTAAGCTCAAGCCTGCACACACATTTGCCCCCTAGGGCCATTTGTCTAGTGAGTTCAAGCTGCTTTAGGAGTTTCCTACCCAGTACTTTTTGTAATATCAGTAGTAGAGTCTGTTCCCCTTTCCTTTCCATGTCTCTTCTCCAGTAAGGGTATCATCTACAGGGTTACCTGCCCAGTACCTCCTGCCCACTCCTTGAGGTTGGCTTCCATGGTTTTTGACCCATCACCTTCTGCCCACTGAGATGCCTCAGTGATTTTTCTGCCCAGCACCTCCTGCCCAATCAGCAAAACACACCTCTGGGCTTCCCTCCCAACACCGCCTACCCAGTCAGCGCCAACCCCCTCAGTGACTTTTCCCGCCCAACACCTCCTGCCCTGTCAGCAAAACCCACCTCAGGGCTTTCCCGCTCAGCACCTCCTACCTAGTCAGCATCAGCCCTCTCAGTGATTTTCCAGCCCAACACCTCCCACCCAGTCAGCAAAACCCACCTCTGGGCTTTCCCTCCCAACACCTCTACCCACTCAGCACGAGCCACCTCAGTGATTTTCCCAGTCAGAGACTCCTGCCCAGTCAGTGCCAGCCCCTCAGTGACTTTTCCTGCCCAGCACCACCTACCGAATCAGCACCAGCCGTCTCAGTGACCTTTCCTGCCCAGCGCCTACTACCCAGTCAGCGCGAGCAGCCTTAGTGATCTTCCCACCCAACACCTCTTACCCAGTCTGCGCAACCCACCTCTGGGCTTTCCCTCCCAACTCCTCCTACCCAGTCAGCGCCAACCCCCTCAGTGACTTTTCCCGCCCTGCGCCTCCTACCCTGTCAGCGCGAGCTGCCTCAGTGATTTTCCTGCCCAGCACCTCCTGCCCAATCAGCAAAACCCACCTCAGGGCTTTCCCGCCCAGCGCTTCCTACCTAGTCAGCACCAGTCCCCTCAGTGATTTTCTAGCCCAGCACCTCCCACCCAGTCAGCGAAACCCACCTCTGGGCTTTCCCTCCCAACACCTCCTACCCAGTCAGCGCCAATCCCCTCAGTGACTTTTCCCGCCCTGCGCCTCCTACCCTGTCAGTGCGAGCTGCCTCAGTGATTTTCCTGCCCAGCACCTCCTGCCCAACCAGCAAAACCCACCTCAGGGCTTTCCCGCCCAGCGCTTCCTACCTAGTCAGCACCAGCCCCCTCAGTGATTTTCTAGCCCAGCACCTCCCACCCAGTCAGCGAAACCCACCTCTGGACTTTCCCTCCCAACATCTTCTGCCCAGTCAGCGCCAGCCACCTCAGTGACTTTTCCCGCCCAGCGCCTCCTACCCAATCAGTGCAAGGTGCCTCAGTGATTTCCCCGCCCACCACCTCCTGCCCAATCAGCAAAACCTACCTCTGGGATTTCCCTCCCAACACATCCTGCCCTGTCAGCGCCAGCCCCCTTAGTGATTTTTCCTCCCAACACCTCTTTTATCTGTTTATATTACTTTTGATTACAAATATTTGCATTGTAAAGTGAGCACTGTACACTTTGCATTCTGTGTTGTAACTGAAATCAATATATTTGGAAATGTAGCTCAGCTCTGAATGTTAGGGCCTAGATGACTGAGGGGCAGGAAGCCAGGCAGTGCAGTTTCCTACATTAGTGTGCATTAAAGTGCTGTTGTAGGAGACATTTCTAGTCTAAAAACATGGGCAGGAGCGGATTTTGGCTAAGGAATGTCAGCGGAGAAAGGCTGTACCTGGAGGGTTCGGGGGTGGGTGGGGGTGGGGGTGAATCCACCGGGTCTGATCCTGCTGCCATTGAAACCAATTGGAGCTTTGCTGCTGAGTCCAGCTGGAGCAGGAATGGGCCCAAAGTTCAGGGCTGCCCAGAGGGGGGGTGGGGGGGCAAGTGGGGCAATTTGCCCCGGGCCCCACAGGGGCCCCCACGAGAGTTTTTCGGGGCCCCTGGAGCGGGGTTCTTCACTCGCTCTGGGGGCCCCGGAAAACTCTTGCGGGGCCCGGGCCCCCGAAGCTTCTTCCACTCCGGGACCCGCCGCCGAAGTGCCCTGAAGACCCGCAGCGGGGGGTCCTTCCGCCCCGGGACCCGACGCCGAAGTGCCGGGTCTTCGGCGGCAATTCGGCGGCAGGGACCCCCCGCCGCCGAAGACCCCAGGCCCCCTGAATCCTCTGGGCGGCCCTGCCAAAGTTAGCTGCTTTGCCCAGGCCTGGCTCTTTTGTATGCATATGATCCTCACTGCCATGCTGAGAGCCATGGAATGCAGGAGGGGATGGCTTTGGGGACTGGACCACCTGGTGTGAACTCTCCAGGACTCTTTGGTAAATGACAGCATGGGCCCAGCCCTTCACTTTATTATGGCCTCTAAGCTCCCTGTTGTAGCTATTTCCAGTGAGCCTGCTATTGGCGGCAGATAGCTGGAGAAGCTGAGCTCCATACACCGTACAGTATTCTGTGGGGGGCTTCCAGGTAAGTCCTTAGAGCAGCAGGACCTGCCAGAGATGTTTTTTTCTGCAAGAGGATGGGGTTTTCCTTGGAAGTCCTTAGCGAAATATCCCTTCTCCCAGCCGTCCCTGTTCTACAATCTGCTACTTAGCCAGTCAGCTGTCACCCTGACCCCCAGATGTGGCTGCATTTCAGCGGTGCTCTTTGCGTAGGGTTGGAACGCATTTGGGGATAAAAGGTGCTATAAAAATACAGGAGGAGTTGCAGCTCTGGGCCCAGTGGGGTAAGCCCAGGGACGCTGGGTGACCTTGGCAGTGCAGTTGCCAGCGTTGTATTGATCAAAAACCAGACTTTTGTTATTGTTTTTGCATGGTCAGTTTTGCAGTTGATACGTCTGTATTTTCAGCTCAGTGGGCAATCGGTTTACTGGCTGATGTGGTGCCAAGTTGCTCCGTACATCTTTAGACCACTGCAGGCTGCAATCTGTCAGGGGCTTTTTGGACAAGCATATGCTTTTCTACTTATTATGCTGATCTAGTGCTCTTTAATGCAGTCATCTAACTCCAAGGAGCTGACAAAGTCAGCCCTGCTCAGCCTGATGACCGGTCCTCCTTCCCCTCGAAGGCTAGATTGCACCAGGGCAGAGGCAATGCATTGTCTGCCCTGCAAGAGACCCCCATTCAGCAGCACATTCAGGCAATGGCAGAGCAGGGTGCGAGTTTAGGGGGCACAAATGACAACAGGGCAGGTAAAAGAGGAATTAACCCTTTACAGGGTAAAGAGGGATTTTATGCTACCCTTAGTTGTATGTTTATGACAGGGACATACGCAGACAACAGGGAGAAGCGCCGGACCACTGAACGTTGACTTCTTTGAGGGGGTCAACAAGCACGTGGACCAAGAGGATCCAGTGGCTATAGTGTACTTAGATTTTCAGAAAGCCTTTGACAAGGTCCCTCACCAAAGGCTCTTAGGCAAAGTAAGCTGTCATGGGATAAGAGGGAAGGTGCTCTTATGGATTAGTAACTGGTTAAAAGATAGGGTAGAAAATATCATGTTGCCTCTATATAAATCCATATACGCCCACATCTTGAATACTGTGTGCAGATGTGGTCACCCCATCTCAAAAAAGATATCCAATTCTAATATAAGATTCAGAAAAGGGCAACAAAAATGATTAGGGGTATGGAACGGCTTCCGTATGAGGAGAGATTAATAAGACTGGGACTTTTCCATGCTGAAAAGAGACGGCTAAGGGGAGATATGATTGAGGTCTATAAAATCATGACTGGTGTAGAGAAAGTAGATAAGGAAGTGTTGTTTACTACTTCTCATAATACAAGAACTAGGGGTCACCAAATGAAATTAATAGGCAGCAGGTTTAAAAGAAATAAAAGCAAGTATTTCTTCACACAATGCACAGTCAGCCTGTGGAACTCCTTGCCAGAGGATGTTGTGAAGGCCAAGACTATAACAGGGTTCAAAAAAGAACTAGATAAGTTCACGGAGGATAAATGCATCAATGGCTATTAGCCAGGAGGGGCAGGGATGGTGTCCCTAACCTCTGTTTGCCAGAAGCTGGGAATGGGCGACAGGGGATGGATCTCTTGATGATTCCCTGTTCTGTTCATTACCTCTGGGGCACCTGGCACTGGCCACTGTGGGAAGACAGGATACTGGGCTAGATGCCCTACCGGGTCAGACCCAGGGTCCCATTCTTAAGTTCTTATGACTTTTATTGGAAGTCCTCAGGAGCAGCTGCTGCTGCCCTGCTCCCATACAAACTGCGCTCTGTGCTCCCAGCCCATCAGAGCGCAAGGTAAGGGGAACACCTGTGAGGGCAGCGCCCCCAGCCCCTGCAGCTGTGCTGTTAACTGAACTACAGGGTTGTTTGGGTGCGTCATGGGACTGGAGAAGCAAGTGTTGCTATTCCCGGGTTGTTCAGAGGAGATACAAAGGCAGGGATTTGGGGCTGTCCCTTACATGGGACATTAGCCAGGAGTTGTTATTGTTAGAGATGGCATAGACTAGGGCAGGGGCAGGGACTGTCTCTTTATTCCCTTTGCGTACAGCGCCTAGCACAATGGGGTCATGGGCCATTTGCTACGATAATTCAGATAATAAATCAATGTTCTGCATTGCAAGGCCCGCGAGCCAGTGGCGGCTCCCATCGACCCTAAGTGTGCTAAATTCCCTCTAAGCTGCGCGGCCGCGCAGCTGGCTATAACTAGCCGTGCAGCAGCTCTAAAGGGCCACGCGGCAGGGACCTGAAGAGGAGAGAGATAGGGGGTGGGCGGGAACTGGGTAGGGGAGCAAGTTGGGGCTTGCAGGGCTGCTGTGGGCCTCTCCCCAGGCCCGGAGCTCCCTGCTGCCGGCAAGGGGGAGAGCGGGCCCTTCTCCGGAGCCCCCTGCTCCCTCCCTGTCGGCCCTCCGGCTGGGGGGAGTGCTCTGGCACCAGCCTTAGGGCAGCCTGCCTGCACCCCAAACTGCTCCTCCCTGGCCCCACCCTAGAGCCTGAACCCCCAGTCAGAGCTCTCCCCTCTCCCCCCGCATCCCAAGCCTCTGCCCCAGCCCTGAGCCCCCTCCTGAACCCCGCATCCCAACCCTCTGCCCCAGCCTTAAGCCCCTCCCACATCCCAAACTCCTCATCCACACCTCCACCCCAGACCCCTCATGAAGGAAATGCTTTGTGCATTACCCCACGTGGCCACACAGTGTCACTGTTGCTCCTTAAAGAAATGCTCTGTGCATTACCTCACGTGGCCACACAGTGTCACTGTTGCTCCATGAAGGAAATGCTCTGTGCATTACCTCGTGTGGCCACACGGTGTCACTGTTGCTCCTTAAAGAAATGCTCTGTGCATTACCCGGCGTGGCCACACGGTGTCACTGTTGCTCCATGAAGGAAATGCTCTGTGCATTACCTTCGGTGGCCACACGGTGTCACTGTTGTACCATGAATGAAATGCTCTGTGCATTACCTCGCGTGGCCACACAGTGTCACTGTTGCTCCATGAAGGAAATGCTCTGTGCATTACCTCGCGTGGCCACACAGTGTCACTGTTGCTCCTTAAAGAAATGCTCTGTGCATTACCTCACGTGGCCACACAGTGTCACTGTTGCTCCATGAAGGAAATGCTCTGTGCATTACCTCGTGTGGCCACATGGTGTCACTGTTGCTCCTTAAAGAAATGCTCTGTGCATTACCGGGCGTGGCCACACGGTGTCACTGTTGCTGCATGCAGAAAATGTTCTGTGCATTACCTTGCATGGCCACACAGTGTCAGTGTTGCTGCATGCAGAAAATGCTCTGTGCATTACTTCACGTGGCCACACAGTGTCACTGTTGCTCCATGCAGGAAATGCTCTGTGCATTACTTCACGTGGCCACACGGTGTCACTGTTGCTCCATGCAGGAAATGCTCTGTGCATTACCTTCGGTGGCCACACGGTGTCACTGTTGTACCATGAATGAAATGCTCTGTGCATTACCTCGCGTGGCCACACAGTGTCACTGTTGCTCCTTAAGGAAATGCTCTCTGCATTATCCCGCGTGGCCACACAGTGTCACTGTTGCTCCATGAAGGAAATGCTCTGTGCATTACCTCGCGTGGCCACACAGTGTCACTGTTGCTCCTTAAGGAAATGCTCTCTGCATTATCCCGCGTGGCCACACAGTGTCACTGTTGCTCCATGCAGGAAATGCTCTGTGCATTACCTCGTGTGGCCACACGGTGTCACTGTTGCTCCTTAAATAAATGCTCTGTGCATTACCCGGCGTGGCCACACGGTGTCACTGTTGCTGCATGCAGAAAATGTTCTGTGCATTACTTCACGTGGCCACACAGTGTCACTGTTGCTCCATGCAGGAAATGCTCTGTGCATTACCTAGCGTGGCCACACGGTGTCACTGTTGCTCCATGCAGGAAATGCTCTGTGCATTACCCCGCGTGGCCACACGGTGTCACTGTTGCTCCTTAAAGAAATGCTCTGTGCATTACCTAGCGTGGCCACACGGTGTCACTGTTGCTCCTTAAGGAAATGCTCTGTGCATTACCTCACGTGGCCACACAGTGTCACTGTTGCTCCATGAAGGAAATGCTCTGTGCATTACCTCGTGTGGCCACACGGTGTCACTGTTGCTCCTTAAAGAAATGCTCTGTGCATTACCCGGCGTGGCCACACGGTGTCACTGTTGCTGCATGCAGAAAATGCTCTGTGCATTACCTCGCGTGGCCACACAGTGTCAGTGTTGCTGCATGCAGAAAATGCTCTGTGCATTACCCCACGTGGCCACCTAGTGTCACTGTTCCTCCATGCAGGAAATGCTCTGTGCATTACTTCACGTGGCCACACGGTGTCACTGTTGCTCCTTAAGGAAATGCTCGTGCATTACCTCGTGTGGCCACACGGTGTCACTGTTGCTCCATGTAGAAAATGGTTGGTGCATTACCCCGCGTGGCCACCCAGTGTCACTGTTGCTCCATGAAGGAAATGCTCTGTGCATTACCTCGTGTGGCCACACGGTGTCACTGTTGCTCCTTAAAGAAATGCTCTGTGCATTACCCGGCGTGGCCACACGGTGTCACTGTTGCTCCATGAAGGAAATGCTCTGTGCATTACCTCGTGTGGCCACATGGTGTCGCTGTTGCTCCATGAAGGAAATGCTCTGTGCATTAACTTCGGTGGCCACACAGTGTCACTGTTGCTCCTTAAGGAAATGCTCTGTGCATTACCCTGCATGGCCACCCAGTGTCACTGTTGCTCCATGAAGGAAATGCTCTGTGCATTACCCCTTGGGGCCACACAGTGTCACTGTTGCTCCATGAAGGAAATGCTTTGTGGATTACCTTCGGTGGCCACAAAGTGTCACTGTTGCTCCATGCAGTGAATGCATGCGGGCAGTGGTCTCCATGCGTCCCCCGGCTCCTCCCTCGCTGCGCTTAGGCTTTTTGGCTCCCGGGAGTGTGAGCTGCCACCATTGCTGCCGCTCCAAGAGCAGGCTCAGGGCCCCGCGCCCCGGCAGTGGCTCACATGCCCGGGAGCCGCAGACCCCGAGCACAGCGAGGGGGGACCTGGGGGACACACGGGGGCCTCTGCCCGCATGCATCTGCTGCAGCCTGCAGGAACCCCCGGGGGGGCGCCTGTCCGCAACCTGGGCAGGAGGGGCAAGGGGCACGGCTGCTACCCGCTAGCGGCGCTGCCGCCTTTGCAGGGCTGCTGCCCCCCTGCGCCGCGCTGGTTCCTCCATGGCTGGGGCTCGCCGCCCCCGCAAGCCGACGTTCTGGCTCTCTGGGGTCTCCGGAAGGCAGTTCTTCCCTGCCGAGCAAGGGCACCGCTTTTTGGCTCCCCTAGGGCCATCCTTAGGATTTATGGGGCCCTATGCAGTATTATTAAACTGGTGCCCCTATGCCTGACGGCAGCCTGAGCTTGCAGCCCGGCGGGGGCGGAGGGACAAAGCAGAAAGAATAACAAGATGCCCGGCCCGCCTCACGGTGGCTTAGAGTCACAGTTCCCCACAGAGATCCCTGTATCCTCTCCCTCACGTGGAATGGACATGCAGAAGGTACCTAATTAAAAGCACTAAACTTGGGAATAAAAAATGTCAGTCACAGGTTTTTTGATATGCCCTGAAGTTTGTCAGACATTTATTTGCAAAAACTTTGTATTCAGAAAGACAGCTTACTCACCCTTACTACAACATTAAATATTATGGAATACATGATGCAGCTCTTCTCTGTTTTACATTTTCTTAATCAGTATTTCTAAGCTGATTTTATATTTTAAATGTACTCTTAAACCTTCATAAAGTTATCATTCCAGATTACTACATATTTAACTCACTGAAACAGACAATATTTTAAATTAATCAGTTACAGAGGTTTAGTGTGTTCATAACAATGTTCATTGCTTTTAGAAAAAGGGAACACTAATTTTCTGTGTGTGATCTCCATAACAATACACATGTTTATGAAATTTCACCAACTTTAAAAAATATGTTTCCAAAGATTTTAGGCATAACAAAGGATTTTATATCTTACTAAGGTACTGATTTTGCTTAAAACTAGTTCATCAAAAGATAGCTGGACAAAGAGTTTCCCTTTCTTTACTTCTGACTATCTGGAAGCAAAGGGCTGTTGTCCATTTAAGGGCTCTCTTCAATGGGGGTTGGGGGAGAGGGGGTGAAGGGAGAAATGGATGAGCAGAAAGGACTGGAAGACTTTACTATAGTAAAAAAACTTACTTCCAATTAAAATGTGTATTTTAGATAAGGGAGGTCTTTTGAAGGATTTATTTAAAAAATCATATGTCTGAAGATCCAAGCATTTAAGGCTAAAGATGATTGTGCATCTAAAAATCTATGCAAGGATTTTTTAGAGATGTGATTTTATAATCTTCACCAACTCACTAATGAAATATTTTTAAAGCAAATTTTAAACTAAGATCCTGTAGACTGACATGTCCTGAGTAAATATGACCGTCATGCACAACTGTTTTTGTCAGTACATTCAGAAACTGACAGTATATACCTGGGGGTTGGCAACTGCCTGTTCAGTGGCTTCATTACCCCTTGAATGGCTCTTTAACAATTTCAGTGTTGTGCTAATAGGTCTGGCAGGCTGGAGGCTTTTTCTCTTTTAACTACTAGATCCCCTTCCCAGGAAGACTCCGAGCCTGCAGGAAGGGTCAGAAAAGGGATAGGAAAACCAGAAGGGTGGACACTAAGACCCAGTGGGCGCCCCCAACCACTTGGCGCCCTAGGCGACCGCCTAGTTCGCCTAGTGGTTGCACCGGCCCTGCATATGACTAAGCCACTGATGCCTACTGAACTTATCCATAGACCAGCCCCATGGACTCTTTCTGTCCTCTCCTCTCATTTTGCCGTCTCCCTTCATAGGACAAGGGCAGGTGTGGTAGGTGTGCGTCCCCACAGGCTAGGTCTCGAGAGCCATGGAGAAGTAGGAGGGGACGAAAATCATGCAGGGCAGTGGGTGCGAGAGTGGAGCGGTGACTGTCGGTGTTAACTCGGTCTCTGTTCATTGAGGGGGGCAGATGTAGATAGGATGGAAGAGGGAGGCAGGGATGAGGGCAAGAGCTCTGTGTAATGACGGCTCCTGCTTGGCTTTTGCAGCTGCTCTTACAGAGGAATTGTTGTTCAGGAGCCCTAGCCAGAGGAGAAGCTGGCAGAAGTGGATCTGAGCAGCTTGGACATCCTTCTAAGCAGATATGAACAGTCCTCAGCTTTCTGCCTCCCTCATAACTACACTTCACGACTTTTAGCGGCACGGCTGAAGCCTAAGATAAATGCATGGTAGAGGCTGAGTACAGACGGCTGCTTCCCTTTAGGTGAGGCTTGGTTTCTCATAAAAGTTTTCCTCCTTGTTCTGGGTGTGGGAGGAGAATTTACCTATTTTGGGATTAGCTGTGGGATTACGACCAGGGGAAGAGACAATAGTCTCCTCTGCACAGTGACTCTCTTGGGTGCAGGTGCAACGGGCTGCTTAACATTAGAACGTAAGAATGGCAATACTGGGTCAGACCAAAGGTCCATCTAGCCCAGTATCCTGTCTTCCGACTGGCTAATACCAGGTGCTTCAGAGGGAATGAATAGAACAGGTAATCGTGAAGTGATCCATCCTGCGTCGCCCATTCCCAGCTTCTGGCAAACAGAGGATAAGGACACCATCCCTGCCCATCCTGACTAATAGCCATTGATGGACCTATTCTCCATGAATTGACCTAATCCTTTTTTGAACCCTATTATAGTCTTGGCTTTCACAGCATTCTCTGGCCAGCAATTCCAGAGGTTGAGTGTGTGTTGTGTGCTTTTTAATTGTATCTATAAAGGTGTAATGGGACAGGGAGAAGAAGAACATACACCGATGATAACTTTTGTTTTTCCCTCTTGTGTTCTGCTTAGTAGGATGGAGAAAGAAGTCAAGGGTAAGAGCCCACCCCCGTTGTGAGATGGAAGGCGCGCAAGAGCCATGAGACAGTGAGCATTGTTGATGCCAGGCTATGGCGATGCCATCTAGCTGGAAGCGGAGCAGCCGTCACTGTCAGTGAGCTAAGTGTCTGGTTTGGTGAGGAGTCTGGTCACGGCCCACATGGCTCCAGGCAGGGATGCGCCGTTAGCTTGGTCTGTGTTTGTAAGAAAAGGTTCCCGTCTAGCTGTGGCTACGAGGGAGACAAGGTCCCCGTTATCAGGGGCTGCTCATTTTGTCTGGCCAGGAGCGGTGTGTCCACCGCAGCGAAAGATTGCATCTAGGAGGATGACTCTAGCTGGTGAGTTTCTTGCCTTCCTTCCATGTTTCTCTCTCTCTTCTCTAGTGTGTTGTCTGACCCACTTTCTCGGTCTGTCCTTGTCTCTACTTGTTCGGTCTCCTTTCGTTGAACACGGGCAGGCGTGCTAGGTGTGCAGCCCCACTGGCTAGGTCTCGGAAGCCATGTAGAAGTGGGAGGGGACAAAAATCACGCGGGGCAGTGCGCGCGAGAGTGGAGCATCACTGTCAGTGTTGACGCAGTCTCTGTTCATCGAGTGGGGTCGATGTAGACGGGATGGGAGAGGGAGGCAGGGATGAGGGCAAGATTTTGCCCATCAATTGAGTTTTGTGGAGTGATGGCTCCTGCTTGGTTTATTTGTGGCGCTTGCAGAGGAACAGTCGAGCAGCAGCCGAAGGAAAAGCTGGCAGAGGTGGACCTGAGCAGCCTGGACATCCTTGTAAGCGGAGATTAACAGTCCTCCGCTTTCTGCCTTCCGCATAACTGACTGTGAGTAAGCCGTCAGTGCTTGGAATTCCTCATCTGTGCTCGCTCTAGTTTTCTTCACAGGCCGTGAGCTTCCTCACTGGGCACGGGGCTCTGTGGGATTGAGGCTGGGGAGGGGCCAGAGTCTGCTCTGCAGAGTGACTATGTCGGGTGCCATTGCAAGGGGTGCTTTTTGGTTGTAATGCTAAAGGTGTAACGGGAAGAGGGTTGAGGGCGGATATGTTCAGTCCTCAAGTCTCTTCCTTCTCTATCACTGGGTGAGCTTCCCTGGTCATGCCACTCTAGGTATCCTCTCTGAAGCAGGCAATATTCAGTAGCGGACGTGAGCAGGGGTCTGAGAGTAGCCCTTGGCCTGTGTCTCCAGTCACCAAGTTGCACCACACACGTTATGTGGAGGGTCCAGGGCTCTGCACAGCACTCCGGGCTGACCTGCTCCAGCCTGGGCTCCTGGGTCCTAACCCTCGTGGTTACTGCTCCCCGAGGGCTCTGCTGGCCCTGGAGCCCGACCCCAACCCGAGCGGCTCTTAAGGTCTGTGAGCGGTCGAAGGGCGGCCGAGAACTGAGGAGCAGCCACAGCCCCGGGACCCCACCCAGCACAAGGACAAGAGTGGGGAGCGCTGTGGCTGCCTGCATCATTGCGCCACCTAGCGCAGCAGTCGCCCTACCCTGCCTGGCTCTGGCTTCTGGCCTCTGGGCTGGTGAAGGGCCGGAGCCTTTGAGGGGAGGAGGCGGAACTTGCACTTCAGTGAGGGGTGAGGCCTCGTGGTGGTGGTGGGGATGCAACTGCCACAATTTTCTGTCTACCCCACCTCAGCTCCCCCAATGAGGAAGGGGCTGGTGCTGCCCCTGCTGCCCACAGGCTGTCACTGCTCCTCCAGGGCAGATGCACGCTGCGCTTTTCCCCAACTGGCCACCGGGTGTCACCGCTGCTCCAGGAGAAACACAGTCTGTATGTTACCCTGCCTGGCCACCGGATGGCATTGATGGTCCAAGGCAGACAGCACAGGCATTACCCCGGCTGGCCACCGAGTATCACTGCAGCGCTGTGGGGGGGAAATGGTTTCTGCCATACCCTGAGTGGCCACGTAGTGTCTGTGTTGCTCGACGAGGGAAATTCTTTGTGCTTTGCCGCGAGTGGCCACCAAGTGTCACTGCTGCTGCCTGGGGGACATGCTCTGTGCATTGCCGTGATTGGCCACTGGGTGTCACTGTTGGTCCAGGGCAACTACATTCTGAGAAATACCCCAGGTGGCCTCTAAGATACATGTGTGGTAAAGGCTGAGTACAAACATCTGCTTCCCTTTAGGTGGGGCTCGGTTTGTAATAAAAGTTTTCCTCCTTGTTCTGGGTGCAGAGGGAGAATTTCCCTATCTTGGGAGCAGCTGATCTTCTTGGACAGGGAGGAGCATGTTCACCTGAGCAGAGGCCTGGAACCGGAAAGGTGAGTACAGGTGGTGAGTTTGTCCTTCTTCCTATGTGTCTCTCTTTGAGCTCTCATATGTTGGCCAACATACTCTCTCTCTCTCCCCTTGTCCTGTCTCCTTGCATAGAACATGGGCAATGGTGCATGCTCACAGGCTTGGTCTGGGGCGTCTGCAACCCAATGGGGCATTGGGAGGGGGAAGAGAAGCATGATGGTACTAGATCCTCCATTGGTAGTGGTGGGGGTGACTGTGGGAGTTGACTGTCACTGTTCATCAAGTGGGGCTGATGTACAGTGGATGGGAGAGGGAGGGCAGTATCTCGTACACCAGTAGAACTTTGGGCAGTGATGGCTCCTGCTTGGGTTATATGCTGTGTTTGCAGAGGAATCGCCCAGGAGCCCCAGCCGGAGGAGAAACTGGAAGAAGTGAACCTGAGCAGCCTGGACATCCTTGTAAGCAGAGATGAACAGTCCTCCGCTTTGTCTTCTCCATGACTGGCTGTGAGTGAACAATTATGGCACTCTGTTGCTCATCCGTACCACTCTAGTTTTCTTCTACCATTCTCCTGCTGCTCTCTGGCCCTGCTGTATCACGGCACAGTGTCACTGTTGCTCCTTAAGGAAATGCTCTGTGCATTACCCCAGGTGTCCACCCAGTGCCACTGTTGCTCCATGGGGGAAATGCTTTGTGCATTACCTGGATTAGCCACCCAGTGTCACTGTTGCTTTATTTGGGAAATGCTCTGTGCAACTATACAGAGTGTCCACCCGGTGTCAATATTGCTCCATGAAGGAAATGCTCTGTGATTACCCGGGGTAGCCACGCAGTCTCCTTTTTGCTTCATGAGAGACATGTTCTGTGCAATTACACCGAGTGGCCACCTGGTGGCACTGTTACTGCCTAAGGGAAATGCTTTGTGCATTCCCCTGGCAGGCCACCTGGTGTCACTGTTGCTCCACGAGAGAAATGATCACTCAGTTTCTGTTCATCCAGTGGGGCTGATGTAGATGGGATGGGAGAGGGAGGCAGGGATGAGGGCAAGATTTCACACACCAATAGAGATTTGTGTAGTGATGGCTCATGCTTGGCTTTTGAAGCTGCGCTTGCAGAGGAATTGGCCAGGAGCCCCAGCCACAGAAGAAGCTGGCACAAGTGGACCTGAGCAACCTGGACATCCTTCTAAGCAGATATCTGGGAGGCGGAAACCTGAGGACTGTTCATAATTGGCTATGAGTAAGAGGTCAGTGCTTTGAATTCCTCATGTGTGCTCCCTCTAGTTTTCTTCACAGACCGTGTGCTTCCACGTTGGGTAGGGGCTCTGTGGTATCAAGGCTGCGGAGGGGCAAGAGTCTACTCTGCAGAGTGACTATGTCGGGTGCCGTTAAGGGGGCCAATACAGGGAGGAGAAAAGGGAAAGAGACCTGAACCCTGATTACAGGGCAGTCACCCTTTCTTTAGTAAAATACTCCTCCTTTACACAATGGCGGGGGGAGGGGGAGTCCCCAATGTGAAAAGATCTGGAAATGAACAGGTAAGGGAGGGATCCTGCTGAGTGTCCCCTTTCCAATCAATCCTCCATCCCTCAGCGACACCCTTCCCGACTTACCTCCTACCCCACCAAGAAAATGACAACTTTATGCCCCCTACCTTTACCAGAAAAGACCCCTCTTACTTGTGACGCGGTCCTGTTAGTAGGGTTAGGTGCACCCACGTGCCGGCTCTGAAAACCACCGCATCTACCTACAACATCTCAACATCAACACATTTCAGAAAGGACCGCCACATCAATCTCTTCGAACGTAGCCCGAGGAATCTCCTCTCTTTATCACCAAAGAGACACAAGGCCTGGAATTAGGACACAACTAACGGAGCTGTCCGAATCCCTACAGTTGACACTCATCAGTCCGAGAGTTTTCTTTATTGTGCACAAGAAAACAAAGGGTGAAAGTTGTGGTTGGTTGAGCGGTGTAAATTGGGCAGGGCAAAAGGACTTGAGGAAGGATTAGACGGAAGTGAGGGTCTGAAAGGAGCCCCCCACCTCACCTGTTCATTTCCAGACTTTGTGACATTTGCTTGGTTGGGCCATTTTTTGGCTTTTTTGAGAAAAGGGGCGAATTTTCCACGGCCTCCGCCATCCCCTTACAGCCGCCCCTTCGCCACACCATGTTCCATCTGACCGGGATAGGTCCCAAGTAAGATTTCACTTCAAATCTCAAAAAAGCCAAGTAGAAATCATTCTGTGGGAATTTACTGTGACTAAGAGAAACAGAAGTTCAACCCTTCTCAAGGGGTGTGTGGTCAGGGGGAGTCGCTCAGCCACAGGCACAGAAAGGCTCCCCTAGCTTAAGCGTGAGAGGTATAAGACCTTACACCCTGGTTACAGGGCGGTCATTTTGCCGGGCTTGTCAAAGTGATCTGTGGCTTAATTTGCATGGCAAAGGAGACCGAAACCCTCCTTACAGGGTGGTCCTTAAGCCAGGGGCGTTCCAATGGGCCAGTGCGAAAAGCGCTGTAAAGGAGAGACCTCCCTTCCCTCAGAAGTGGGTGGTCTCGTTGCCCAGCGAGTGCCAACGGCCCAAGAGGAATTAGAAAGGGGAGACCTGCACCCTTCTGACAGGGAGAGGTCAACGGCACGGGGCATTTTAAAGGCTAGGTCCTAAGGAGCTCAAACCCAGAGAGACCTCAACCCTTTTTAAAGGGGGGTCGCTCAGCCTCAGCTATGGAAGGGACCCATAAAGCATTTTGGTTGGCAAGGAATGGACCTTGATCCTTATTTACAGGGAGGTCCTTTTACCGGGCACCTGAAGGGGGATTAAGCCTGTGCGGAGAAGTGTCGAACCCGAGCCCACGGTACAGGGGTGCGGTGTGTGCGGTGTGTGCAGCCTTTGGCCGTGGCTTTTTTTCCCCTTTTCCTGCAGTTTCTTTGGTGCTTGTGTCGTCTTGTCCATTTTGTCCTTTGAGTTGCTAGAAAGAGAGAGGTGAAGCGGGTTAGGTGTGGCTCAGTAGAGAGCACGTGTACAGTGTACATTCAGATTACATTGGCAAGGTACACGGCCCTGCCGGAAATAACCCCAATACCTACTTTTCGGCACCGATCTCTTTCAGAGCGCAGGAGAGCTTGCGGCAGAACGCGGGTCCAGGTAGATGCAGAGGACGCGGGCTTTGACTTGGCTGAGTGCTTGAGTGAGTGAGGAGGGTACGGGACAGCTAGTAGGACAAACCCTGAACCCTCTCAAGAGGCTGGTTTCTAGAACTACCTTCCAAATGGCAGTGTTACCTTGTGAAAGGCAGGGAAAGACCCACCCCCTAGTTAGAGGGAGCTCACTTTGGACCTTGGCGTGAAGAGGGCCAATGCAGAGAGGAGAAAAGGGAAAGCGACCTGAACCCTGATTACAGGGCAGTCACCCTTTCTTTAGTAAAATACTCCTCCTGTACACAATGGGGCAGGGGGGGAGTCCCCAATGTGAAAAGATCTGGAAATGAACAGGTAAGGGAGGGATCCTGCTGAGTGTCCCCTTTCCAATCAATCCTCCGTCCCTCAGCGACACCCTTCCCGACTTACCTTCCTACCCCACCAAGAAAATGACAACTTTGTGCCCCCTAACCTTTACCAGAAAAGACCCCTCTTACTTGTGATGCGGTCCTGTTAGTAGGGTTAGGTGCACCCACGTGCCGGCTCTGAAAACCACCGCATCTACCTACAACATCTCAACATCAACACATTTCAGAAAGGACCGCCACATCAATCTCTTCGAACGTAGCCCGAGGAATCTCCTCTCTTTATCACCAAAGAGACACAAGGCCTGGAATTCGGACACAACTAACGGAGCTGTCCGAATCCCTACAGTAGACACTCATCAGTCCGACAGTGTTCTTTCTTGTGCACAAGAAAACAAAGGGTGAAAGTTGTGGTTGGTTGAGCGGTGTAAATTGGGCAGGGCAAAAGGACTTGAGGAAGGATTACACGGAAGTGAGGGTCTGCAAGGAGCCCCGCACCTCACCTGTTCATTTCCAGACTTTGTGACATTTGCTTGGTTGGGCCATTTCTTGGCTTTTTTGAGAAAAGGGGCGAATTTTCCACGGCCTCCGCCATCCCCTTACAGCCGCCCCTTCGCCACACCATGTTCCATCTGACCGGGATAGGTCCCAAGTAAGATTTCACTTCAAATCTCAAAAACGCCAAGAAGAAATCATTCTGTGGGAATTTACTGTGACTAAGAGAAACAGAAGTTCAACCCTTCTCAAGGGGTGGGGGGTCGGGGGGAGTCGCTCAGCCGCAGGCACAGAAAGGCTCCCCTAGCTTAAGTGTGAGAGGTATAAGACCTTACACCCTGGTTACAGGGCGGTCATTTTGCCGGGCGTGTCAAAGTGACCTGTGGCTTAATTTGCATGGCAAAGGAGACCGAAACCCTCCTTACAGGATGGTCCTTAAGCCAGGGGCGTTCCAATGGGCCAGAGCGAAAAGCGCTGTAAAGGAGAGACCTCCCTTCCCTCAGAAGTGGGTGGTCTCGTTGCCCAGCGAGTGCCAACAGCCCAAGAGGAGTTAGAAAGGGGAGACCTGCACCCTTCTGACAGGGAGAGGTCAACGGCACGGGGCATTTTAAAGGCTAGGTCCTAAGGAGCTCAAATCCACAGAGACCTCAAGCCTTTTTAAAGGGGGGTCGCTCAGCCTCAGCTATGGAAGGGACCCATAAAGCATTTTGGTTGGCAAGGAATGGACCTTGATCCTTGTTTACAGGGAGGTCCTTTTACCGGGCACCTGAAGGGGGATTAAGCCTGTGCAGAGAAGTGTCGAACCCGAGCCCTCGGTGCAGGGGTGCAGTGTGTGCGGTGTGTGCAGCCTTTGTCCGTGGCTTTTTCTTCCCTTTTCCTGCAGTTTCTTTGGTGCTTGTGTCGTCTTGTCCATTTTGTCCTTTGAGTTGCTAGAAAGAGAGAGGTGAAGCGGGTTAGGTGTGGCTCAGTAGAGAGCACGAGTACAAGGTACATTCAGATTACATTGGCAAGGTACTTGCCCGTGCCGGAAATTACCCCAATACCTACTTTTCGGCACCGATCTCTTTCAGAGCGCAGGAGAGCTTGCGGCAGAACGCGGGTCCAGGTGGATGCAGAGGACGCGGGCTTTGACTTGGCTGAGTGCGTGAGTGAGGAGGGCGCGGGACAGCTAGTAGGACAAACCCTGAACCCTCTCAAGAGGCTGGTTTCTAGAACTACCTTCCAAATGGCAGTGTTACCTTGTGAAAGGCAGGGAAAGACCCACCCCCTAGTTAGAGGGAGCTCACTTTGGACCTTGGCGTGAAGAGGGCCAATGCAGAGAGGAGAAAAGGGAAAGCGACCTGAACCCTGATTACAGGGCGGTCACCCTTTCTTTAGTAAAATACTCCTCCTGTACACAATGGGGCAGGGGGGGAGTCCCCAATGTGAAAAGATCTGGAAATGAACAGGTAAGGGAGGGATCCTGCTGAGAGTCCCCTTTCCAATCAATCCTCCATCCCTCAGCGACACCCTTCCCGATTTACCTCCTACCCCACCAAGAAAATGACAACTTTGTGCCCCCTACCTTTACCAGAAAAGACCTCTCTTACTTGTGACGCGGTCCTGTTAGTAGGGTTAGGTGCACCCACGTGCCGGCTCTGAATACCACCGCATCTACCTACAACATCTCAACATCAACACATTTCAGAAAGGACCGCCACATGAATCTCTTCGAACGTAGCCCGAGGAATCTCCTCTCTTTATCACCAAAGAGACACAAGGCCTGGAATTCGGACACAACTAACGGAGCTGTCCGAATCCCTACAGTTGACACTCATCAGTCCGAGAGTTTTCTTTATTGTGCACAAGAAAACAAAGGGTGAAAGTTGTGGTTGGTAGAGCGGTGTAAATTGGGCAGGGCAAAAGGACTTGAGGAAGGATTACACGGAAGTGAGGGTCTGAAAGGAGCCCCCCACCTCACCTGTTCATTTCCAGACTTTGTGACATTTGCTTGGTTGGGCCATTTCTTGGCTTTTTTGAGAAAAGGGGCGAATTTTCCACGGCCTCCGCCATCCCCTTACAGCCGCCCCTTCGCCACACCGTGTTCCATCTGACCGGGATAGGTCCCAAGTAAGATTTCACTTCAAATCTCAAAAAAGCCAAGTAGAAATCATTCTGTGGGAATTTACTGTGACTAAGAGAAACAGAAGTTCAACCCTTCTCAAGGGGTGTGTGGTCAGGGGGAGTCGCTCAGCCACAGGCACAGAAAGGCTCCCCTAGCTTAAGCGTGAGAGGTATAAGACCTTACACCCTGGTTACAGGGCGGTCATTTTGCCGGGCGTGTCAAAGTGACCTGTGGCTTAATTTGCATGGCAAAGGAGACCGAAACCCTCCTTACAGGGTGGTCCTTAAGCCAGGGGCGTTCCAATGGGCCAGAGCGAAAAGCGCTGTAAAGGAGAGACCTCCCTTCCCTCAGAAGTGGGTGGTCTCGTTGCCCAGCGAGTGCCAACGGCCCAAGAGGAGTTAGAAAGGGGAGACCTGCACCCTTCTGACAGGGAGAGGTCAACGGCACGGGGCATTTTAAAGGCTAGGTCCTAAGGAGCTCAAATCCACAGAGACCTCAAGCCTTTTTAAAGGGGGGTCGCTCAGCCTCAGCTATGGAAGGGACCCATAAAGCATTTTGGTTGGCAAGGAATGGACCTTGATCCTTGTTTACAGGGAGGTCCTTTTACCGGGCACCTGAAGGGGGATTAAGCCTGTGCGGAGAAGTGTCGAACCCGAGCCCTCGGTGCAGGGGTGCAGTGTGTGCGGTGTGTGCAGCCTTTGTCCGTGGCTTTTTCTTCCCTTTTCCTGCAGTTTCTTTGGTGCTTGTGTCGTCTTGTCCATTTTGTCCTTTGAGTTGCTAGAAAGAGAGAGGTGAAGCGGGTTAGGTGTGGCTCAGTAGAGAGCACGAGTACAAGGTACATTCAGATTACATTGGCAAGGTACTTGCCCGTGCCGGAAATGACCCCAATACCTACTTTTCGGCACCGATCTCTTTCAGAGCGCAGGAGAGCTTGCGGCAGAACGCGGGTCCAGGTGGATGCAGAGGACGCGGGCTTTGACTTGGCTGAGTGCGTGAGTGAGGAGGGCGCGGGACAGCTAGTAGGACAAACCCTGAACCCTCTCAAGAGGCTGGTTTCTAGAACTACCTTCCAAATGGCAGTGTTACCTTGTGAAAGGCAGGGAAAGACCCACCCCCTAGTTAGAGGGAGCTCACTTTGGACCTTGGCGTGAAGAGGGCCAATGCAGAGAGGAGAAAAGGGAAAGCGACCTGAACCCTGATTACAGGGCAGTCACCCTTTCTTTAGTAAAATACTCCTCCTGTACACAATGGGGCAGGGGGGGAGTCCCCAATGTGAAAAGATCTGGAAATGAACAGGTAAGGGAGGGATCCTGCTGAGTGTCCCCTTTCCAATCAATCCTCCATCCCTCAGCGACACCCTTCCCGATTTACCTCCTACCCCACCAAGAAAATGACAACTTTGTGCCCCCTACCTTTACCAGAAAAGACCTCTCTTACTTGTGACGCGGTCCTGTTAGTAGGGTTAGGTGCACCCACGTGCCGGCTCTGAATACCACCGCATCTACCTACAACATCTCAACATCAACACATTTCAGAAAGGACCGCCACATCAATCTCTTCGAACGTAGCCCGAGGAATCTCCTCTCTTTATCACCAAAGAGACACAAGGCCTGGAATTCGGACACAACTAACGGAGCTGTCCGAATCCCTACACTTGACACTCATCAGTCCGAGAGTTTTCTTTATTGTGCACAAGAAAACAAAGGGTGAAAGTTGTGGTTGGTAGAGCGGTGTAAATTGGGCAGGGCAAAAGGACTTGAGGAAGGATTACACGGAAGTGAGGGTCTGAAAGGAGCCCCCCACCTCACCTGTTCATTTCCAGACTTTGTGACATTTGCTTGGTTGGGCCATTTCTTGGCTTTTTTGAGAAAAGGGGCGAATTTTCCACGGCCTCCGCCATCCCCTTACAGCCGCCCCTTCGCCACACCATGTTCCATCTGACCGGGATAGGTCCCAAGTAAGCTTTCACTTCAAATCTCAAAAAAGCCAAGTAGAAATCATTCTGTGGGAATTTACTGTGACTAAGAGAAACAGAAGTTCAACCCTTCTCAAGGGGTGTGTGGTCAGGGGGAGTCGCTCAGCCACAGGCACAGAAAGGCTCCCCTAGCTTAAGCGTGAGAGGTATAAGACCTTACACCCTGGTTACAGGGCGGTCATTTTGCCGGGCTTGTCAAAGTGACCTGTGGCTTAATTTGCATGGCAAAGGAGACCGAAACCCTCCTTACAGGGTGGTCCTTAAGCCAGGGGCGTTCCAATGGGCCAGAGCGAAAAGCGCTGTAAAGGAGAGACCTCCCTTCCCTCAGAAGTGGGTGGTCTCGTTGCCCAGCGAGTGCCAACGGCCCAAGAGGAATTAGAAAGGGGAGACCTGCACCCTTCTGACAGGGAGAGGTCAACGGCACGGGGCATTTTAAAGGCTAGGTCCTAAGGAGCTCAAACCCAGAGAGACCTCAACCCTTTTTAAAGGGGGGTCGCTCAGCCTCAGCTATGGAAGGGACCCATAAAGCATTTTGGTTGGCAAGGAATGGACCTTGATCCTTATTTACAGGGAGGTCCTTTTACCGGGCACCTGAAGGGGGATTAAGCCTGTGCGGAGAAGTGTCGAACCCGAGCCCTCGGTGCAGGGGTGCGGTGTGTGCGGTGTGTGCAGCCTTTGTCCGTGGCTTTTTCTTCCCTTTTCCTGCAGTTTCTTTGGTGCTTGTGTCGTCTTGTCCATTTTGTCCTTTGAGTTGCTAGAAAGAGAGAGGTGAAGCGGGTTAGGTGTGGCTCAGTAGAGAGCACGAGTACAAGGTACATTCAGATTACATTGGCAAGGTACTTGCCCGTGCCGGAAATTACCCCAATGCCTACTTTTCGGCACCGATCTCTTTCAGAGCGCAGGAGAGCTTGCGGCAGAACGCGGGTCCAGGTGGATGCAGAGGACGCGGGCTTTGACTTGGCTGAGTGCGTGAGTGAGGAGGGCACGGGACAGCTAGTAGGACAAACCCTGAACCCTCTCAAGAGGCTGGTTTCTAGAACTACCTTCCAAATGGCAGTGTTACCTTGTGAAAGGCAGGGAAAGACCCACCCCCTAGTTAGAGGGAGCTCACTTTGGACCTTGGCGTGAAGAGGGCCAATGCAGAGAGGAGAAAAGGGAAAGCGACCTGAACCCTGATTACAGGGCAGTCACCCTTTCTTTAGTAAAATACTCCTCCTGTACACAATGGGGCAGGGGGGGAGTCCCCAATGTGAAAAGATCTGGAAATGAACAGGTAAGGGAGGGATCCTGCTGAGTGTCCCCTTTCCAATCAATCCTCCATCCCTCAGCGACACCCTTCCCGATTTACCTCCTACCCCACCAAGAAAATGACAACTTTGTGCCCCCTACCTTTACCAGAAAAGACCTCTCTTACTTGTGACGCGGTCCTGTTAGTAGGGTTAGGTGCACCCACGTGCCGGCTCTGAATACCACCGCATCTACCTACAACATCTCAACATCAACACATTTCAGAAAGGACCGCCACATGAATCTCTTCGAACGTAGCCCGAGGAATCTCCTCTCTTTATCACCAAAGAGACACAAGGCCTGGAATTCGGACACAACTAACGGAGCTGTCCGAATCCCTACACTTGACACTCATCAGTCCGAGAGTTTTCTTTATTGTGCACAAGAAAACAAAGGGTGAAAGTTGTGGTTGGTAGAGCGGTGTAAATTGGGCA
The DNA here is from genome assembly GCF_028017835.1 of Emys orbicularis. Taxonomy (NCBI): domain Eukaryota; kingdom Metazoa; phylum Chordata; order Testudines; family Emydidae; genus Emys; species Emys orbicularis. The sequence goes on along the minus strand of NC_088705.1, from coordinate 25,433 downwards.
GGGCAAAAGGACTTGAGGAAGGATTACACGGAAGTGAGGGTCTGAAAGGAGCCCCCCACCTCACCTGTTCATTTCCAGACTTTGTGACATTTGCTTGGTTGGGCCATTTCTTGGCTTTTTTGAGAAAAGGGGCGAATTTTCCACGGCCTCCGCCATCCCCTTACAGCCGCCCCTTCGCCACACCATGTTCCATCTGACCGGGATAGTTCCCAAGTAAGATTTCACTTCAAATCTCAAAAAAGCCAAGTAGAAATCATTCTGTGGGAATTTACTGTGACTAAGAGAAACAGAAGTTCAACCCTTCTTAAGGGGTGTGTGGTCAGGGGGAGTCGCTCAGCCACAGGCACAGAAAGGCTCCCCTAGCTTAAGCGTGAGAGGTATAAGACCTTACACCCTGGTTACAGGGCGGTCATTTTGCCGGGCTTGTCAAAGTGACCTGTGGCTTAATTTGCATGGCAAAGGAGACCGAAACCCTCCTTACAGGGTGGTCCTTAAGCCAGGGGCGTTCCAATGGGCCAGAGCGAAAAGCGCTGTAAAGGAGAGACCTCCCTTCCCTCAGAAGTGGGTGGTCTCGTTGCCCAGCGAGTGCCAACGGCCCAAGAGGAATTAGAAAGGGGAGACCTGCACCCTTCTGACAGGGAGAGGTCAACGGCACGGGGCATTTTAAAGGCTAGGTCCTAAGGAGCTCAAACCCAGAGAGACCTCAACCCTTTTTAAAGGGGGGTCGCTCAGCCTCAGCTATGGAAGGGACCCATAAAGCATTTTGGTTGGCAAGGAATGGACCTTGATCCTTATTTACAGGGAGGTCCTTTTACCGGGCACCTGAAGGGGGATTAAGCCTGTGCGGAGAAGTGTCGAACCCGAGCCCACGGTACAGGGGTGCGGTGTGTGCGGTGTGTGCAGCCTTTGGCCGTGGCTTTTTCTTCCCTTTTCCTGCAGTTTCTTTGGTGCTTGTGTCGTCTTGTCCATTTTGTCCTTTGAGTTGCTAGAAAGAGAGAGGTGAAGCGGGTTAGGTGTGGCTCAGTAGAGAGCACGTGTACAGTGTACATTCAGATTACATTGGCAAGGTACACGGCCCTGCCGGAAATGACCCCAATACCTACTTTTCGGCACCGATCTCTTTCAGAGCGCAGGAGAGCTTGCGGCAGAACGCGGGTCCAGGTAGATGCAGAGGACGCGGGCTTTGACTTGGCTGAGTGCGTGAGTGAGTGAGGAGGGCACGGGACAGCTAGTAGGACAAACCCTGAACCCTCTCAAGAGGCTGGTTTCTAGAACTACCTTCCAAATGGCAGTGTTACCTTGTGAAAGGCAGGGAAAGACCCACCCCCTAGTTAGAGGGAGCTCACTTTGGACCTTGGCGTGAAGAGGGCCAATGCAGAGAGGAGAAAAGGGAAAGCGACCTGAACCCTGATTACAGGGCAGTCACCCTTTCTTTAGTAAAATACTCCTCCTGTACACAATGGAGCAGGGGGGGAGTCCCCAATGTGAAAAGATCTGGAAATGAACAGGTAAGGGAGGGATCCTGCTGAGTGTCCCCTTTCCAATCAATCCTCCGTCCCTCAGCGACACCCTTCCCGACTTACCTTCCTACCCCACCAAGAAAATGACAACTTTGTGCCCCCTAACCTTTACCAGAAAAGACCCCTCTTACTTGTGACGCGGTCCTGTTAGTAGGGTTAGGTGCACCCACGTGCCGGCTCTGAAAACCACCGCATCTACCTACAACATCTCAACATCAACACATTTCAGAAAGGACCGCCACATGAATCTCTTCGAACGTAGCCCGAGGAATCTCCTCTCTTTATCACCAAAGAGACACAAGGCCTGGAATTCGGACACAACTAACGGAGCTGTCCGAATCCCTACAATAGACACTCATCAGTCCGACAGTGTTCTTTCTTGTGCACAAGAAAACAAAGGGTGAAAGTTGTGGTTGGTTGAGCGGTGTAAATTGGGCAGGGCAAAAGGACTTGAGGAAGGATTAGACGGAAGTGAGGGTCTGCAAGGAGCCCCGCACCTCACCTGTTCATTTCCAGACTTTGTGACATTTGCTTGGTTGGGCCATTTCTTGGCTTTTTTGAGAAAAGGGGCGAATTTTCCACGGCCTCCGCCATCCCCTTACAGCCGCCCCTTCTCCACACCATGTTCCATCTGACCGGGATAGGTCCCAAGTAAGATTTCACTTCAAATCTCAAAAAAGCCAAGTAGAAATCATTCTGTGGGAATTTACTGTGACTAAGAGAAACAGAAGTTCAACCCTTCTCAAGGGGTGTGTGGTCAGGGGGAGTCGCTCAGCCACAGGCACAGAAAGGCTCCCCTAGCTTAAGCGTGAGAGGTATAAGACCTTACACCCTGGTTACAGGGCGGTCATTTTGCCGGGCGTGTCAAAGTGACCTGTGGCTTAATTTGCATGGCAAAGGAGACCGAAACCCTCCTTACAGGGTGGTCCTTAAGCCAGGGGCGTTCCAATGGGCCAGAGCGAAAAGCGCTGTAAAGGAGAGACCTCCCTTCCCTCAGAAGTGGGTGGTCTCGTTGCCCAGCGAGTGCCAACGGCCCAAGAGGAGTTAGAAAGGGGAGACCTGCACCCTTCTGACAGGGAGAGGTCAACGGCACGGGGCATTTTAAAGGCTAGGTCCTAAGGAGCTCAAATCCACAGAGACCTCAAGCCTTTTTAAAGGGGGGTCGCTCAGCCTCAGCTATGGAAGGGACCCATAAAGCATTTTGGTTGGCAAGGAATGGACCTTGATCCTTGTTTACAGGGAGGTCCTTTTACCGGGCACCTGAAGGGGGATTAAGCCTGTGCGGAGAAGTGTCGAACCCGAGCCCTCGGTGCAGGGGTGCAGTGTGTGCGGTGTGTGCAGCCTTTGTCCGTGGCTTTTTCTTCCCTTTTCCTGCAGTTTCTTTGGTGCTTGTGTCGTCTTGTCCATTTTGTCCTTTGAGTTGCTAGAAAGAGAGAGGTGAAGCGGGTTAGGTGTGGCTCAGTAGAGAGCACGAGTACAAGGTACATTCAGATTACATTGGCAAGGTACTTGCCCGTGCCGGAAATTACCCCAATACCTACTTTTCGGCACCGATCTCTTTCAGAGCGCAGGAGAGCTTGCGGCAGAACGCGGGTCCAGGTGGATGCAGAGGACGCGGGCTTTGACTTGGCTGAGTGCGTGAGTGAGGAGGGCGCGGGACAGCTAGTAGGACAAACCCTGAACCCTCTCAAGAGGCTGGTTTCTAGAACTACCTTCCAAATGGCAGTGTTACCTTGTGAAAGGCAGGGAAAGACCCACCCCCTAGTTAGAGGGAGCTCACTTTGGACCTTGGCGTGAAGAGGGCCAATGCAGAGAGGAGAAAAGGGAAAGCGACCTGAACCCTGATTACAGGGCGGTCACCCTTTCTTTAGTAAAATACTCCTCCTGTACACAATGGGGCAGGGGGGGAGTCCCCAATGTGAAAAGATCTGGAAATGAACAGGTAAGGGAGGGATCCTGCTGAGAGTCCCCTTTCCAATCAATCCTCCATCCCTCAGCGACACCCTTCCCGATTTACCTCCTACCCCACCAAGAAAATGACAACTTTGTGCCCCCTACCTTTACCAGAAAAGACCTCTCTTACTTGTGACGCGGTCCTGTTAGTAGGGTTAGGTGCACCCACGTGCCGGCTCTGAATACCACCGCATCTACCTACAACATCTCAACATCAACACATTTCAGAAAGGACCGCCACATGAATCTCTTCGAACGTAGCCCGAGGAATCTCCTCTCTTTATCACCAAAGAGACACAAGGCCTGGAATTCGGACACAACTAACGGAGCTGTCCGAATCCCTACAGTTGACACTCATCAGTCCGAGAGTTTTCTTTATTGTGCACAAGAAAACAAAGGGTGAAAGTTGTGGTTGGTAGAGCGGTGTAAATTGGGCAGGGCAAAAGGACTTGAGGAAGGATTACACGGAAGTGAGGGTCTGAAAGGAGCCCCCCACCTCACCTGTTCATTTCCAGACTTTGTGACATTTGCTTGGTTGGGCCATTTCTTGGCTTTTTTGAGAAAAGGGGCGAATTTTCCACGGCCTCCGCCATCCCCTTACAGCCGCCCCTTCGCCACACCGTGTTCCATCTGACCGGGATAGGTCCCAAGTAAGCTTTCACTTCAAATCTCAAAAAAGCCAAGTAGAAATCATTCTGTGGGAATTTACTGTGACTAAGAGAAACAGAAGTTCAACCCTTCTCAAGGGGTGTGTGGTCAGGGGGAGTCGCTCAGCCACAGGCACAGAAAGGCTCCCCTAGCTTAAGCGTGAGAGGTATAAGACCTTACACCCTGGTTACAGGGCGGTCATTTTGCCGGGCGTGTCAAAGTGACCTGTGGCTTAATTTGCATGGCAAAGGAGACCGAAACCCTCCTTACAGGGTGGTCCTTAAGCCAGGGGCGTTCCAATGGGCCAGAGCGAAAAGCGCTGTAAAGGAGAGACCTCCCTTCCCTCAGAAGTGGGTGGTCTCGTTGCCCAGCGAGTGCCAACGGCCCAAGAGGAGTTAGAAAGGGGAGACCTGCACCCTTCTGACAGGGAGAGGTCAACGGCACGGGGCATTTTAAAGGCTAGGTCCTAAGGAGCTCAAATCCACAGAGACCTCAAGCCTTTTTAAAGGGGGGTCGCTCAGCCTCAGCTATGGAAGGGACCCATAAAGCATTTTGGTTGGCAAGGAATGGACCTTGATCCTTGTTTACAGGGAGGTCCTTTTACCGGGCACCTGAAGGGGGATTAAGCCTGTGCGGAGAAGTGTCGAACCCGAGCCCTCGGTGCAGGGGTGCAGTGTGTGCGGTGTGTGCAGCCTTTGTCCGTGGCTTTTTCTTCCCTTTTCCTGCAGTTTCTTTGGTGCTTGTGTCGTCTTGTCCATTTTGTCCTTTGAGTTGCTAGAAAGAGAGAGGTGAAGCGGGTTAGGTGTGGCTCAGTAGAGAGCACGAGTACAAGGTACATTCAGATTACATTGGCAAGGTACTTGCCCGTGCCGGAAATGACCCCAATACCTACTTTTCGGCACCGATCTCTTTCAGAGCGCAGGAGAGCTTGCGGCAGAACGCGGGTCCAGGTGGATGCAGAGGACGCGGGCTTTGACTTGGCTGAGTGCGTGAGTGAGGAGGGCGCGGGACAGCTAGTAGGACAAACCCTGAACCCTCTCAAGAGGCTGGTTTCTAGAACTACCTTCCAAATGGCAGTGTTACCTTGTGAAAGGCAGGGAAAGACCCACCCCCTAGTTAGAGGGAGCTCACTTTGGACCTTGGCGTGAAGAGGGCCAATGCAGAGAGGAGAAAAGGGAAAGCGACCTGAACCCTGATTACAGGGCAGTCACCCTTTCTTTAGTAAAATACTCCTCCTGTACACAATGGGGCAGGGGGGGAGTCCCCAATGTGAAAAGATCTGGAAATGAACAGGTAAGGGAGGGATCCTGCTGAGTGTCCCCTTTCCAATCAATCCTCCATCCCTCAGCGACACCCTTCCCGATTTACCTCCTACCCCACCAAGAAAATGACAACTTTGTGCCCCCTACCTTTACCAGAAAAGACCTCTCTTACTTGTGACGCGGTCCTGTTAGTAGGGTTAGGTGCACCCACGTGCCGGCTCTGAATACCACCGCATCTACCTACAACATCTCAACATCAACACATTTCAGAAAGGACCGCCACATCAATCTCTTCGAACGTAGCCCGAGGAATCTCCTCTCTTTATCACCAAAGAGACACAAGGCCTGGAATTCGGACACAACTAACGGAGCTGTCCGAATCCCTACACTTGACACTCATCAGTCCGAGAGTTTTCTTTATTGTGCACAAGAAAACAAAGGGTGAAAGTTGTGGTTGGTAGAGCGGTGTAAATTGGGCAGGGCAAAAGGACTTGAGGAAGGATTACACGGAAGTGAGGGTCTGAAAGGAGCCCCCCACCTCACCTGTTCATTTCCAGACTTTGTGACATTTGCTTGGTTGGGCCATTTCTTGGCTTTTTTGAGAAAAGGGGCGAATTTTCCACGGCCTCCGCCATCCCCTTACAGCCGCCCCTTCGCCACACCATGTTCCATCTGACCGGGATAGGTCCCAAGTAAGATTTCACTTCAAATCTCAAAAAAGCCAAGTAGAAATCATTCTGTGGGAATTTACTGTGACTAAGAGAAACAGAAGTTCAACCCTTCTTAAGGGGTGTGTGGTCAGGGGGAGTCGCTCAGCCACAGGCACAGAAAGGCTCCCCTAGCTTAAGCGTGAGAGGTATAAGACCTTACACCCTGGTTACAGGGCGGTCATTTTGCCGGGCTTGTCAAAGTGACCTGTGGCTTAATTTGCATGGCAAAGGAGACCGAAACCCTCCTTACAGGGTGGTCCTTAAGCCAGGGGCGTTCCAATGGGCCAGAGCGAAAAGCGCTGTAAAGGAGAGACCTCCCTTCCCTCAGAAGTGGGTGGTCTCGTTGCCCAGCGAGTGCCAACGGCCCAAGAGGAATTAGAAAGGGGAGACCTGCACCCTTCTGACAGGGAGAGGTCAACGGCACGGGGCATTTTAAAGGCTAGGTCCTAAGGAGCTCAAACCCAGAGAGACCTCAACCCTTTTTAAAGGGGGGTCGCTCAGCCTCAGCTATGGAAGGGACCCATAAAGCATTTTGGTTGGCAAGGAATGGACCTTGATCCTTATTTACAGGGAGGTCCTTTTACCGGGCACCTGAAGGGGGATTAAGCCTGTGCGGAGAAGTGTCGAACCCGAGCCCACGGTACAGGGGTGCGGTGTGTGCGGTCTGTGCAGCCTTTGGCCGTGGCTTTTTCTTCCCTTTTCCTGCAGTTTCTTTGGTGCTTGTGTCGTCTTGTCCATTTTGTCCTTTGAGTTGCTAGAAAGAGAGAGGTGAAGCGGGTTAGGTGTGGCTCAGTAGAGAGCACGAGTACAAGGTACATTCAGATTACATTGGCAAGGTACTTGCCCGTGCCGGAAATGACCCCAATACCTACTTTTCGGCACCGATCTCTTTCAGAGCGCAGGAGAGCTTGCGGCAGAACGCGGGTCCAGGTAGATGCAGAGGACGCGGGCTTTGACTTGGCTGAGTGCGTGAGTGAGTGAGGAGGGCACGGGACAGCTAGTAGGACAAACCCTGAACCCTCTCAAGAGGCTGGTTTCTAGAACTACCTTCCAAATGGCAGTGTTACCTTGTGAAAGGCAGGGAAAGACCCACCCCCTAGTTAGAGGGAGCTCACTTTGGACCTTGGCGTGAAGAGGGCCAATGCAGAGAGGAGAAAAGGGAAAGCGACCTGAACCCTGATTACAGGGCAGTCACCCTTTCTTTAGTAAAATACTCCTCCTGTACACAATGGGGCAGGGGGGGAGTCCCCAATGTGAAAAGATCTGGAAATGAACAGGTAAGGGAGGGATCCTGCTGAGTGTCCCCTTTCCAATCAATCCTCCATCCCTCAGCGACACCCTTCCCGACTTACCTTCCTACCCCACCAAGAAAATGACAACTTTGTGCCCCCTAACCTTTACCAGAAAAGACCCCTCTTACTTGTGACGCGGTCCTGTTAGTAGGGTTAGGTGCACCCACGTGCCGGCTCTGAAAACCACCGCATCTACCTACAACATCTCAACATCAACACATTTCAGAAAGGACCGCCACATGAATCTCTTCGAACGTAGCCCGAGGAATCTCCTCTCTTTATCACCAAAGAGACACAAGGCCTGGAATTCGGACACAACTAACGGAGCTGTCCGAATCCCTACAATAGACACTCATCAGTCCGACAGTGTTCTTTCTTGTGCACAAGAAAACAAAGGGTGAAAGTTGTGGTTGGTTGAGCGGTGTAAATTGGGCAGGGCAAAAGGACTTGAGGAAGGATTAGACGGAAGTGAGGGTCTGCAAGGAGCCCCGCACCTCACCTGTTCATTTCCAGACTTTGTGACATTTGCTTGGTTGGGCCATTTCTTGGCTTTTTTGAGAAAAGGGGCGAATTTTCCACGGCCTCCGCCATCCCCTTACAGCCGCCCCTTCTCCACACCATGTTCCATCTGACCGGGATAGGTCCCAAGTAAGATTTCACTTCAAATCTCAAAAAAGCCAAGTAGAAATCATTCTGTGGGAATTTACTGTGACTAAGAGAAACAGAAGTTCAACCCTTCTCAAGGGGTGTGTGGTCAGGGGGAGTCGCTCAGCCACAGGCACAGAAAGGCTCCCCTAGCTTAAGCGTGAGAGGTATAAGACCTTACACCCTGGTTACAGGGCGGTCATTTTGCCGGGCGTGTCAAAGTGACCTGTGGCTTAATTTGCATGGCAAAGGAGACCGAAACCCTCCTTACAGGGTGGTCCTTAAGCCAGGGGCGTTCCAATGGGCCAGAGCGAAAAGCGCTGTAAAGGAGAGACCTCCCTTCCCTCAGAAGTGGGTGGTCTCGTTGCCCAGCGAGTGCCAACGGCCCAAGAGGAATTAGAAAGGGGAGACCTGCACCCTTCTGACAGGGAGAGGTCAACGGCACGGGGCATTTTAAAGGCTAGGTCCTAAGGAGCTCAAACCCAGAGAGACCTCAACCCTTTTTAAAGGGGGGTCGCTCAGCCTCAGCTATGGAAGGGACCCATAAAGCATTTTGGTTGGCAAGGAATGGACCTTGATCCTTATTTACAGGGAGGTCCTTTTACCGGGCACCTGAAGGGGGATTAAGCCTGTGCGGAGAAGTGTCGAACCCGAGCCCACGGTACAGGGGTGCGGTGTGTGCGGTGTGTGCAGCCTTTGGCCGTGGCTTTTTCTTCCCTTTTCCTGCAGTTTCTTTGGTGCTTGTGTCGTCTTGTCCATTTTGTCCTTTGAGTTGCTAGAAAGAGAGAGGTGAAGCGGGTTAGGTGTGGCTCAGTAGAGAGCACGTGTACAGTGTACATTCAGATTACATTGGCAAAGTACACGGCCCTGCCGGAAATGACCCCAATACCTACTTTTCGGCACCGATCTCTTTCAGAGCGCAGGAGAGCTTGCGGCAGAACGCGGGTCCAGGTAGATGCAGAGGACGCGGGCTTTGACTTGGCTGAGTGCGTGAGTGAGTGAGGAGGGCACGGGACAGCTAGTAGGACAAACCCTGAACCCTCTCAAGAGGCTGGTTTCTAGAACTATCTTCCAAATGGCAGTGTTACCTTGTGAAAGGCAGGGAAAGACCCACCCCCTAGTTAGAGGGAGCTCACTTTGGACCTTGGCGTGAAGAGGGCCAATGCAGAGAGGAGAAAAGGGAAAGCGACCTGAACCCTGATTACAGGGCAGTCACCCTTTCTTTAGTAAAATACTCCTCCTGTACACAATGGGGCAGGGGGGGAGTCCCCAATGTGAAAAGATCTGGAAATGAACAGGTAAGGGAGGGATCCTGCTGAGTGTCCCCTTTCCAATCAATCCTCCGTCCCTCAGCGACACCCTTCCCGACTTACCTTCCTACCCCACCAAGAAAATGACAACTTTGTGCCCCCTAACCTTTACCAGAAAAGACCCCTCTTACTTGTGACGCGGTCCTGTTAGTAGGGTTAGGTGCACCCACGTGCCGGCTCTGAAAACCACCGCATCTACCTACAACATCTCAACATCAACACATTTCAGAAAGGACCGCCACATCAATCTCTTCGAACGTAGCCCGAGGAATCTCCTCTCTTTATCACCAAAGAGACACAAGGCCTGGAATTCGGACACAACTAACGGAGCTGTCCGAATCCCTACAGTAGACACTCATCAGTCCGACAGTGTTCTTTCTTGTGCACAAGAAAACAAAGGGTGAAAGTTGTGGTTGGTTGAGCGGTGTAAATTGGGCAGGGCAAAAGGACTTGAGGAAGGATTAGACGGAAGTGAGGGTCTGCAAGGAGCCCCGCACCTCACCTGTTCATTTCCAGACTTTGTGACATTTGCTTGGTTGGTCCATTTCTTGGCATTTTTGAGAAAAGGGGCGAATTTTCCACGGCCTCCGCCATCCCCTTACAGCCGCCCCTTCGCCACACCGTGTTCCATCTGACCGGGATAGGTCCCAAGTAAGATTTCACTTCAAATCTCAAAAAAGCCAAGTAGAAATCATTCTGTGGGAATTTACTGTGACTAAGAGAAACAGAAGTTCAACCCTTCTCAAGGGGTGTGTGGTCAGGGGGAGTCGCTCAGCCACAGGCACAGAAAGGCTCCCCTAGCTTAAGCGTGAGAGGTATAAGACCTTACACCCTGGTTACAGGGCGGTCATTTTGCCGGGCGTGTCAAAGTGACCTGTGGCTTAATTTGCATGGCAAAGGAGACCGAAACCCTCCTTACAGGATGGTCCTTAAGCCAGGGGCGTTCCAATGGGCCAGAGCGAAAAGCGCTGTAAAGGAGAGACCTCCCTTCCCTCAGAAGTGGGTGGTCTCGTTGCCCAGCGAGTGCCAACGGCCCAAGAGGAGTTAGAAAGGGGAGACCTGCACCCTTCTGACAGGGAGAGGTCAACGGCACGGGGCATTTTAAAGGCTAGGTCCTAAGGAGCTCAAATCCACAGAGACCTCAAGCCTTTTTAAAGGGGGGTCGCTCAGCCTCAGCTATGGAAGGGACCCATAAAGCATTTTGGTTGGCAAGGAATGGACCTTGATCCTTGTTTACAGGGAGGTCCTTTTACCGGGCACCTGAAGGGGGATTAAGCCTGTGCGGAGAAGTGTCGAACCCGAGCCCTCGGTGCAGGGGTGCAGTGTGTGCGGTGTGTGCAGCCTTTGTCCGTGGCTTTTTCTTCCCTTTTCCTGCAGTTTCTTTGGTGCTTGTGTCGTCTTGTCCATTTTGTCCTTTGAGTTGCTAGAAAGAGAGAGGTGAAGCGGGTTAGGTGTGGCTCAGTAGAGAGCACGAGTACAAGGTACATTCAGATTACATTGGCAAGGTACTTGCCCGTGCCGGAAATGACCCCAATACCTACTTTTCGGCACCGATCTCTTTCAGAGCGCAGGAGAGCTTGCGGCAGAACGCGGGTCCAGGTGGATGCAGAGGACGCGGGCTTTGACTTGGCTGAGTGCGTGAGTGAGGAGGGCGCGGGACAGCTAGTAGGACAAACCCTGAACCCTCTCAAGAGGCTGGTTTCTAGAACTACCTTCCAAATGGCAGTGTTACCTTGTGAAAGGCAGGGAAAGACCCACCCCCTAGTTAGAGGGAGCTCACTTTGGACCTTGGCGTGAAGAGGGCCAATGCAGAGAGGAGAAAAGGGAAAGCGACCTGAACCCTGATTACAGGGCAGTCACCCTTTCTTTAGTAAAATACTCCTCCTGTACACAATGGGGCAGGGGGGGAGTCCCCAATGTGAAAAGATCTGGAAATGAACAGGTAAGGGAGGGATCCTGCTGAGTGTCCCCTTTCCAATCAATCCTCCATCCCTCAGCGACACCCTTCCCGATTTACCTCCTACCCCACCAAGAAAATGACAACTTTGTGCCCCCTACCTTTACCAGAAAAGACCTCTCTTACTTGTGACGCGGTCCTGTTAGTAGGGTTAGGTGCACCCACGTGCCGGCTCTGAATACCACCGCATCTACCTACAACATCTCAACATCAACACATTTCAGAAAGGACCGCCACATGAATCTCTTCGAACGTAGCCCGAGGAATCTCCTCTCTTTATCACCAAAGAGACACAAGGCCTGGAATTCGGACACAACTAACGGAGCTGTCCGAATCCCTACACTTGACACTCATCAGTCCGAGAGTTTTCTTTATTGTGCACAAGAAAACAAAGGGTGAAAGTTGTGGTTGGTAGAGCGGTGTAAATTGGGCAGGGCAAAAGGACTTGAGGAAGGATTACACGGAAGTGAGGGTCTGAAAGGAGCCCCCCACCTCAGCTGTTCATTTCCAGACTTTGTGACATTTGCTTGGTTGGGCCATTTCTTGGCTTTTTTGAGAAAAGGGGCGAATTTTCCACGGCCTCCGCCATCCCCTTACAGCCGCCCCTTCGCCACACCATGTTCCATCTGACCGGGATAGGTCCCAAGTAAGCTTTCACTTCAAATCTCAAAAAAGCCAAGTAGAAATCATTCTGTGGGAATTTACTGTGACTAAGAGAAACAGAAGTTCAACCCTTCTCAAGGGGTGTGTGGTCAGGGGGAGTCGCTCAGCCACAGGCACAGAAAGGCTCCCCTAGCTTAAGCGTGAGAGGTATAAGACCTTACACCCTGGTTACAGGGCGGTCATTTTGCCGGGCTTGTCAAAGTGACCTGTGGCTTAATTTGCATGGCAAAGGAGACCGAAACCCTCCTTACAGGGTGGTCCTTAAGCCAGGGGCGTTCCAATGGGCCAGAGCGAAAAGCGCTGTAAAGGAGAGACCTCCCTTCCCTCAGAAGTGGGTGGTCTCGTTGCCCAGCGAGTGCCAACGGCCCAAGAGGAATTAGAAAGGGGAGACCTGCACCCTTCTGACAGGGAGAGGTCAACGGCACGGGGCATTTTAAAGGCTAGGTCCTAAGGAGCTCAAACCCAGAGAGACCTCAACCCTTTTTAAAGGGGGGTCGCTCAGCCTCAGCTATGGAAGGGACCCATAAAGCATTTTGGTTGGCAAGGAATGGACCTTGATCCTTATTTACAGGGAGGTCCTTTTACCGGGCACCTGAAGGGGGATTAAGCCTGTGCGGAGAAGTGTCGAACCCGAGCCCTCGGTGCAGGGGTGCGGTGTGTGCGGTGTGTGCAGCCTTTGTCCGTGGCTTTTTCTTCCCTTTTCCTGCAGTTTCTTTGGTGCTTGTGTCGTCTTGTCCATTTTGTCCTTTGAGTTGCTAGAAAGAGAGAGGTGAAGCGGGTTAGGTGTGGCTCAGTAGAGAGCACGAGTACAAGGTACATTCAGATTACATTGGCAAGGTACTTGCCCGTGCCGGAAATGACCCCAATACCTACTTTTCGGCACCGATCTCTTTCAGAGCGCAGGAGAGCTTGCGGCAGAACGCGGGTCCAGGTGGATGCAGAGGACGCGGGCTTTGACTTGGCTGAGTGCGTGAGTGAGGAGGGCACGGGACAGCTAGTAGGACAAACCCTGAACCCTCTCAAGAGGCTGGTTTCTAGAACTACCTTCCAAATGGCAGTGTTACCTTGTGAAAGGCAGGGAAAGACCCACCCCCTAGTTAGAGGGAGCTCACTTTGGACCTTGGCGTGAAGAGGGCCAATGCAGAGAGGAGAAAAGGGAAAGCGACCTGAACCCTGATTACAGGGCAGTCACCCTTTCTTTAGTAAAATACTCCTCCTGTACACAATGGGGCAGGGGGGGAGTCCCCAATGTGAAAAGATCTGGAAATGAACAGGTAAGGGAGGGATCCTGCTGAGTGTCCCCTTTCCAATCAATCCTCCATCCCTCAGCGACACCCTTCCCGATTTACCTCCTACCCCACCAAGAAAATGACAACTTTGTGCCCCCTACCTTTACCAGAAAAGACCTCTCTTACTTGTGACGCGGTCCTGTTAGTAGGGTTAGGTGCACCCACGTGCCGGCTCTGAATACCACCGCATCTACCTACAACATCTCAACATCAACACATTTCAGAAAGGACCGCCACATGAATCTCTTCGAACGTAGCCCGAGGAATCTCCTCTCTTTATCACCAAAGAGACACAAGGCCTGGAATTCGGACACAACTAACGGAGCTGTCCGAATCCCTACACTTGACACTCATCAGTCCGAGAGTTTTCTTTATTGTGCACAAGAAAACAAAGGGTGAAAGTTGTGGTTGGTAGAGCGGTGTAAATTGGGCAGGGCAAAAGGACTTGAGGAAGGATTACACGGAAGTGAGGGTCTGAAAGGAGCCCCCCACCTCAGCTGTTCATTTCCAGACTTTGTGACATTTGCTTGGTTGGGCCATTTCTTGGCTTTTTTGAGAAAAGGGGCGAATTTTCCACGGCCTCCGCCATCCCCTTACAGCCGCCCCTTCGCCACACCATGTTCCATCTGACCGGGATAGGTCCCAAGTAAGCTTTCACTTCAAATCTCAAAAAAGCCAAGTAGAAATCATTCTGTGGGAATTTACTGTGACTAAGAGAAACAGAAGTTCAACCCTTCTCAAGGGGTGTGTGGTCAGGGGGAGTCGCTCAGCCACAGGCACAGAAAGGCTCCCCTAGCTTAAGCGTGAGAGGTATAAGACCTTACACCCTGGTTACAGGGCGGTCATTTTGCCGGGCTTGTCAAAGTGACCTGTGGCTTAATTTGCATGGCAAAGGAGACCGAAACCCTCCTTACAGGGTGGTCCTTAAGCCAGGGGCGTTCCAATGGGCCAGAGCGAAAAGCGCTGTAAAGGAGAGACCTCCCTTCCCTCAGAAGTGGGTGGTCTCGTTGCCCAGCGAGTGCCAACGGCCCAAGAGGAATTAGAAAGGGGAGACCTGCACCCTTCTGACAGGGAGAGGTCAACGGCACGGGGCATTTTAAAGGCTAGGTCCTAAGGAGCTCAAACCCAGAGAGACCTCAACCCTTTTTAAAGGGGGGTCGCTCAGCCTCAGCTATGGAAGGGACCCATAAAGCATTTTGGTTGGCAAGGAATGGACCTTGATCCTTATTTACAGGGAGGTCCTTTTACCGGGCACCTGAAGGGGGATTAAGCCTGTGCGGAGAAGTGTCGAACCCGAGCCCTCGGTGCAGGGGTGCGGTGTGTGCGGTGTGTGCAGCCTTTGTCCGTGGCTTTTTCTTCCCTTTTCCTGCAGTTTCTTTGGTGCTTGTGTCGTCTTGTCCATTTTGTCCTTTGAGTTGCTAGAAAGAGAGAGGTGAAGCGGGTTAGGTGTGGCTCAGTAGAGAGCACGAGTACAAGGTACATTCAGATTACATTGGCAAGGTACTTGCCCGTGCCGGAAATTACCCCAATACCTACTTTTCGGCACCGATCTCTTTCAGAGCGCAGGAGAGCTTGCGGCAGAACGCGGGTCCAGGTGGATGCAGAGGACGCGGGCTTTGACTTGGCTGAGTGCGTGAGTGAGGAGGGCACGGGACAGCTAGTAGGACAAACCCTGAACCCTCTCAAGAGGCTGGTTTCTAGAACTACCTTCCAAATGGCAGTGTTACCTTGTGAAAGGCAGGGAAAGACCCACCCCCTAGTTAGAGGGAGCTCACTTTGGACCTTGGCGTGAAGAGGGCCAATGCAGAGAGGAGAAAAGGGAAAGCGACCTGAACCCTGATTACAGGGCAGTCACCCTTTCTTTAGTAAAATACTCCTCCTGTACACAATGGGGCAGGGGGGGAGTCCCCAATGTGAAAAGATCTGGAAATGAACAGGTAAGGGAGGGATCCTGCTGAGTGTCCCCTTTCCAATCAATCCTCCATCCCTCAGCGACACCCTTCCCGATTTACCTCCTACCCCACCAAGAAAATGACAACTTTGTGCCCCCTACCTTTACCAGAAAAGACCTCTCTTACTTGTGACGCGGTCCTGTTAGTAGGGTTAGGTGCACCCACGTGCCGGCTCTGAATACCACCGCATCTACCTACAACATCTCAACATCAACACATTTCAGAAAGGACCGCCACATGAATCTCTTCGAACGTAGCCCGAGGAATCTCCTCTCTTTATCACCAAAGAGACACAAGGCCTGGAATTCGGACACAACTAACGGAGCTGTCCGAATCCCTACACTTGACACTCATCAGTCCGAGAGTTTTCTTTATTGTGCACAAGAAAACAAAGGGTGAAAGTTGTGGTTGGTAGAGCGGTGTAAATTGGGCAGGGCAAAAGGACTTGAGGAAGGATTACACGGAAGTGAGGGTCTGAAAGGAGCCCCCCACCTCACCTGTTCATTTCCAGACTTTGTGACATTTGCTTGGTTGGGCCATTTCTTGGCTTTTTTGAGAAAAGGGGCGAATTTTCCACGGCCTCCGCCATCCCCTTACAGCCGCCCCTTCGCCACACCATGTTCCATCTGACCGGGATAGGTCCCAAGTAAGATTTCACTTCAAATCTCAAAAAAGCCAAGTAGAAATCATTCTGTGGGAATTTACTGTGACTAAGAGAAACAGAAGTTCAACCCTTCTTAAGGGGTGTGTGGTCAGGGGGAGTCGCTCAGCCACAGGCACAGAAAGGCTCCCCTAGCTTAAGCGTGAGAGGTATAAGACCTTACACCCTGGTTACAGGGCGGTCATTTTGCCGGGCTTGTCAAAGTGACCTGTGGCTTAATTTGCATGGCAAAGGAGACCGAAACCCTCCTTACAGGGTGGTCCTTAAGCCAGGGGCGTTCCAATGGGCCAGAGCGAAAAGCGCTGTAAAGGAGAGACCTCCCTTCCCTCAGAAGTGGGTGGTCTCGTTGCCCAGCGAGTGCCAACGGCCCAAGAGGAATTAGAAAGGGGAGACCTGCACCCTTCTGACAGGGAGAGGTCAACGGCACGGGGCATTTTAAAGGCTAGGTCCTAAGGAGCTCAAACCCAGAGAGACCTCAACCCTTTTTAAAGGGGGGTCGCTCAGCCTCAGCTATGGAAGGGACCCATAAAGCATTTTGGTTGGCAAGGAATGGACCTTGATCCTTATTTACAGGGAGGTCCTTTTACCGGGCACCTGAAGGGGGATTAAGCCTGTGCGGAGAAGTGTCGAACCCGAGCCCACGGTACAGGGGTGCGGTGTGTGCGGTCTGTGCAGCCTTTGGCCGTGGCTTTTTCTTCCCTTTTCCTGCAGTTTCTTTGGTGCTTGTGTCGTCTTGTCCATTTTGTCCTTTGAGTTGCTAGAAAGAGAGAGGTGAAGCGGGTTAGGTGTGGCTCAGTAGAGAGCACGAGTACAAGGTACATTCAGATTACATTGGCAAGGTACTTGCCCGTGCCGGAAATGACCCCAATACCTACTTTTCGGCACCGATCTCTTTCAGAGCGCAGGAGAGCTTGCGGCAGAACGCGGGTCCAGGTAGATGCAGAGGACGCGGGCTTTGACTTGGCTGAGTGCGTGAGTGAGTGAGGAGGGCACGGGACAGCTAGTAGGACAAACCCTGAACCCTCTCAAGAGGCTGGTTTCTAGAACTACCTTCCAAATGGCAGTGTTACCTTGTGAAAGGCAGGGAAAGACCCACCCCCTAGTTAGAGGGAGCTCACTTTGGACCTTGGCGTGAAGAGGGCCAATGCAGAGAGGAGAAAAGGGAAAGCG
This sequence comes from Emys orbicularis, assembly GCF_028017835.1. Taxonomy (NCBI): domain Eukaryota; kingdom Metazoa; phylum Chordata; order Testudines; family Emydidae; genus Emys; species Emys orbicularis. The sequence continues at coordinate 8,401 of NC_088705.1, read as the reverse complement.
ACCTGAACCCTGATTACAGGGCAGTCACCCTTTCTTTAGTAAAATACTCCTCCTGTACACAATGGGGCAGGGGGGGAGTCCCCAATGTGAAAAGATCTGGAAATGAACAGGTAAGGGAGGGATCCTGCTGAGTGTCCCCTTTCCAATCAATCCTCCATCCCTCAGCGACACCCTTCCCGACTTACCTTCCTACCCCACCAAGAAAATGACAACTTTGTGCCCCCTAACCTTTACCAGAAAAGACCCCTCTTACTTGTGACGCGGTCCTGTTAGTAGGGTTAGGTGCACCCACGTGCCGGCTCTGAAAACCACCGCATCTACCTACAACATCTCAACATCAACACATTTCAGAAAGGACCGCCACATGAATCTCTTCGAACGTAGCCCGAGGAATCTCCTCTCTTTATCACCAAAGAGACACAAGGCCTGGAATTCGGACACAACTAACGGAGCTGTCCGAATCCCTACAATAGACACTCATCAGTCCGACAGTGTTCTTTCTTGTGCACAAGAAAACAAAGGGTGAAAGTTGTGGTTGGTTGAGCGGTGTAAATTGGGCAGGGCAAAAGGACTTGAGGAAGGATTAGACGGAAGTGAGGGTCTGCAAGGAGCCCCGCACCTCACCTGTTCATTTCCAGACTTTGTGACATTTGCTTGGTTGGGCCATTTCTTGGCTTTTTTGAGAAAAGGGGCGAATTTTCCACGGCCTCCGCCATCCCCTTACAGCCGCCCCTTCTCCACACCATGTTCCATCTGACCGGGATAGGTCCCAAGTAAGATTTCACTTCAAATCTCAAAAAAGCCAAGTAGAAATCATTCTGTGGGAATTTACTGTGACTAAGAGAAACAGAAGTTCAACCCTTCTCAAGGGGTGTGTGGTCAGGGGGAGTCGCTCAGCCACAGGCACAGAAAGGCTCCCCTAGCTTAAGCGTGAGAGGTATAAGACCTTACACCCTGGTTACAGGGCGGTCATTTTGCCGGGCGTGTCAAAGTGACCTGTGGCTTAATTTGCATGGCAAAGGAGACCGAAACCCTCCTTACAGGGTGGTCCTTAAGCCAGAGGCGTTCCAATGGGCCAGAGCGAAAAGCGCTGTAAAGGAGAGACCTCCCTTCCCTCAGAAGTGGGTGGTCTCGTTGCCCAGCGAGTGCCAACGGCCCAAGAGGAATTAGAAAGGGGAGACCTGCACCCTTCTGACAGGGAGAGGTCAACGGCACGGGGCATTTTAAAGGCTAGGTCCTAAGGAGCTCAAACCCAGAGAGACCTCAACCCTTTTTAAAGGGGGGTCGCTCAGCCTCAGCTATGGAAGGGACCCATAAAGCATTTTGGTTGGCAAGGAATGGACCTTGATCCTTATTTACAGGGAGGTCCTTTTACCGGGCACCTGAAGGGGGATTAAGCCTGTGCGGAGAAGTGTCGAACCCGAGCCCACGGTACAGGGGTGCGGTGTGTGCGGTGTGTGCAGCCTTTGGCCGTGGCTTTTTCTTCCCTTTTCCTGCAGTTTCTTTGGTGCTTGTGTCGTCTTGTCCATTTTGTCCTTTGAGTTGCTAGAAAGAGAGAGGTGAAGCGGGTTAGGTGTGGCTCAGTAGAGAGCACGTGTACAGTGTACATTCAGATTACATTGGCAAGGTACACGGCCCTGCCGGAAATGACCCCAATACCTACTTTTCGGCACCGATCTCTTTCAGAGCGCAGGAGAGCTTGCGGCAGAACGCGGGTCCAGGTAGATGCAGAGGACGCGGGCTTTGACTTGGCTGAGTGCGTGAGTGAGTGAGGAGGGCACGGGACAGCTAGTAGGACAAACCCTGAACCCTCTCAAGAGGCTGGTTTCTAGAACTATCTTCCAAATGGCAGTGTTACCTTGTGAAAGGCAGGGAAAGACCCACCCCCTAGTTAGAGGGAGCTCACTTTGGACCTTGGCGTGAAGAGGGCCAATGCAGAGAGGAGAAAAGGGAAAGCGACCTGAACCCTGATTACAGGGCAGTCACCCTTTCTTTAGTAAAATACTCCTCCTGTACACAATGGGGCAGGGGGGGAGTCCCCAATGTGAAAAGATCTGGAAATGAACAGGTAAGGGAGGGATCCTGCTGAGTGTCCCCTTTCCAATCAATCCTCCGTCCCTCAGCGACACCCTTCCCGACTTACCTTCCTACCCCACCAAGAAAATGACAACTTTGTGCCCCCTAACCTTTACCAGAAAAGACCCCTCTTACTTGTGACGCGGTCCTGTTAGTAGGGTTAGGTGCACCCACGTGCCGGCTCTGAAAACCACCGCATCTACCTACAACATCTCAACATCAACACATTTCAGAAAGGACCGCCACATCAATCTCTTCGAACGTAGCCCGAGGAATCTCCTCTCTTTATCACCAAAGAGACACAAGGCCTGGAATTCGGACACAACTAACGGAGCTGTCCGAATCCCTACAGTAGACACTCATCAGTCCGACAGTGTTCTTTCTTGTGCACAAGAAAACAAAGGGTGAAAGTTGTGGTTGGTTGAGCGGTGTAAATTGGGCAGGGCAAAAGGACTTGAGGAAGGATTAGACGGAAGTGAGGGTCTGCAAGGAGCCCCGCACCTCACCTGTTCATTTCCAGACTTTGTGACATTTGCTTGGTTGGGCCATTTCTTGGCATTTTTGAGAAAAGGGGCGAATTTTCCACGGCCTCCGCCATCCCCTTACAGCCGCCCCTTCGCCACACCGTGTTCCATCTGACCGGGATAGGTCCCAAGTAAGATTTCACTTCAAATCTCAAAAAAGCCAAGTAGAAATCATTCTGTGGGAATTTACTGTGACTAAGAGAAACAGAAGTTCAACCCTTCTCAAGGGGTGTGTGGTCAGGGGGAGTCGCTCAGCCACAGGCACAGAAAGGCTCCCCTAGCTTAAGCGTGAGAGGTATAAGACCTTACACCCTGGTTACAGGGCGGTCATTTTGCCGGGCGTGTCAAAGTGACCTGTGGCTTAATTTGCATGGCAAAGGAGACCGAAACCCTCCTTACAGGGTGGTCCTTAAGCCAGGGGCGTTCCAATGGGCCAGAGCGAAAAGCGCTGTAAAGGAGAGACCTCCCTTCCCTCAGAAGTGGGTGGTCTCGTTGCCCAGCGAGTGCCAACGGCCCAAGAGGAGTTAGAAAGGGGAGACCTGCACCCTTCTGACAGGGAGAGGTCAACGGCACGGGGCATTTTAAAGGCTAGGTCCTAAGGAGCTCAAATCCACAGAGACCTCAAGCCTTTTTAAAGGGGGGTCGCTCAGCCTCAGCTATGGAAGGGACCCATAAAGCATTTTGGTTGGCAAGGAATGGACCTTGATCCTTGTTTACAGGGAGGTCCTTTTACCGGGCACCTGAAGGGGGATTAAGCCTGTGCGGAGAAGTGTCGAACCCGAGCCCTCGGTGCAGTTGTGCAGTGTGTGCGGTGTGTGCAGCCTTTGTCCGTGGCTTTTTCTTCCCTTTTCCTGCAGTTTCTTTGGTGCTTGTGTCGTCTTGTCCATTTTGTCCTTTGAGTTGCTAGAAAGAGAGAGGTGAAGCGGGTTAGGTGTGGCTCAGTAGAGAGCACGAGTACAAGGTACATTCAGATTACATTGGCAAGGTACTTGCCCGTGCCGGAAATGACCCCAATACCTACTTTTCGGCACCGATCTCTTTCAGAGCGCAGGAGAGCTTGCGGCAGAACGCGGGTCCAGGTGGATGCAGAGGACGCGGGCTTTGACTTGGCTGAGTGCGTGAGTGAGGAGGGCGCGGGACAGCTAGTAGGACAAACCCTGAACCCTCTCAAGAGGCTGGTTTCTAGAACTACCTTCCAAATGGCAGTGTTACCTTGTGAAAGGCAGGGAAAGACCCACCCCCTAGTTAGAGGGAGCTCACTTTGGACCTTGGCGTGAAGAGGGCCAATGCAGAGAGGAGAAAAGGGAAAGCGACCTGAACCCTGATTACAGGGCAGTCACCCTTTCTTTAGTAAAATACTCCTCCTGTACACAATGGGGCAGGGGGGGAGTCCCCAATGTGAAAAGATCTGGAAATGAACAGGTAAGGGAGGGATCCTGCTGAGTGTCCCCTTTCCAATCAATCCTCCATCCCTCAGCGACACCCTTCCCGATTTACCTCCTACCCCACCAAGAAAATGACAACTTTGTGCCCCCTACCTTTACCAGAAAAGACCTCTCTTACTTGTGACGCGGTCCTGTTAGTAGGGTTAGGTGCACCCACGTGCCGGCTCTGAATACCACCGCATCTACCTACAACATCTCAACATCAACACATTTCAGAAAGGACCGCCACATGAATCTCTTCGAACGTAGCCCGAGGAATCTCCTCTCTTTATCACCAAAGAGACACAAGGCCTGGAATTCGGACACAACTAACGGAGCTGTCCGAATCCCTACACTTGACACTCATCAGTCCGAGAGTTTTCTTTATTGTGCACAAGAAAACAAAGGGTGAAAGTTGTGGTTGGTAGAGCGGTGTAAATTGGGCAGGGCAAAAGGACTTGAGGAAGGATTACACGGAAGTGAGGGTCTGAAAGGAGCCCCCCACCTCACCTGTTCATTTCCAGACTTTGTGACATTTGCTTGGTTGGGCCATTTCTTGGCTTTTTTGAGAAAAGGGGCGAATTTTCCACGGCCTCCGCCATCCCCTTACAGCCGCCCCTTCGCCACACCATGTTCCATCTGACCGGGATAGGTCCCAAGTAAGCTTTCACTTCAAATCTCAAAAAAGCCAAGTAGAAATCATTCTGTGGGAATTTACTGTGACTAAGAGAAACAGAAGTTCAACCCTTCTCAAGGGGTGTGTGGTCAGGGGGAGTCGCTCAGCCACAGGCACAGAAAGGCTCCCCTAGCTTAAGCGTGAGAGGTATAAGACCTTACACCCTGGTTACAGAGCGGTCATTTTGCCGGGCTTGTCAAAGTGACCTGTGGCTTAATTTGCATGGCAAAGGAGACCGAAACCCTCCTTACAGGGTGGTCCTTAAGCCAGGGGCGTTCCAATGGGCCAGAGCGAAAAGCGCTGTAAAGGAGAGACCTCCCTTCCCTCAGAAGTGGGTGGTCTCGTTGCCCAGCGAGTGCCAACGGCCCAAGAGGAATTAGAAAGGGGAGACCTGCACCCTTCTGACAGGGAGAGGTCAACGGCACGGGGCATTTTAAAGGCTAGGTCCTAAGGAGCTCAAACCCAGAGAGACCTCAACCCTTTTTAAAGGGGGGTCGCTCAGCCTCAGCTATGGAAGGGACCCATAAAGCATTTTGGTTGGCAAGGAATGGACCTTGATCCTTATTTACAGGGAGGTCCTTTTACCGGGCACCTGAAGGGGGATTAAGCCTGTGCGGAGAAGTGTCGAACCCGAGCCCTCGGTGCAGGGGTGCGGTGTGTGCGGTGTGTGCAGCCTTTGTCCGTGGCTTTTTCTTCCCTTTTCCTGCAGTTTCTTTGGTGCTTGTGTCGTCTTGTCCATTTTGTCCTTTGAGTTGCTAGAAAGAGAGAGGTGAAGCGGGTTAGGTGTGGCTCAGTAGAGAGCACGAGTACAAGGTACATTCAGATTACATTGGCAAGGTACTTGCCCGTGCCGGAAATTACCCCAATACCTACTTTTCGGCACCGATCTCTTTCAGAGCGCAGGAGAGCTTGCGGCAGAACGCGGGTCCAGGTGGATGCAGAGGACGCGGGCTTTGACTTGGCTGAGTGCGTGAGTGAGTGAGGAGGGCACGGGACAGCTAGTAGGACAAACCCTGAACCCTCTCAAGAGGCTGGTTTCTAGAACTACCTTCCAAATGGCAGTGTTACCTTGTGAAAGGCAGGGAAAGACCCACCCCCTAGTTAGAGGGAGCTCACTTTGGACCTTGGCGTGAAGAGGGCCAATGCAGAGAGGAGAAAAGGGAAAGCGACCTGAACCCTGATTACAGGGCAGTCACCCTTTCTTTAGTAAAATACTCCTCCTGTACACAATGGGGCAGGGGGGGAGTCCCCAATGTGAAAAGATCTGGAAATGAACAGGTAAGGGAGGGATCCTGCTGAGTGTCCCCTTTCCAATCAATCCTCCATCCCTCAGCGACACCCTTCCCGATTTACCTCCTACCCCACCAAGAAAATGACAACTTTGTGCCCCCTACCTTTACCAGAAAAGACCTCTCTTACTTGTGACGCGGTCCTGTTAGTAGGGTTAGGTGCACCCACGTGCCGGCTCTGAATACCACCGCATCTACCTACAACATCTCAACATCAACACATTTCAGAAAGGACCGCCACATGAATCTCTTCGAACGTAGCCCGAGGAATCTCCTCTCTTTATCACCAAAGAGACACAAGGCCTGGAATTCGGACACAACTAACGGAGCTGTCCGAATCCCTACACTTGACACTCATCAGTCCGAGAGTTTTCTTTATTGTGCACAAGAAAACAAAGGGTGAAAGTTGTGGTTGGTAGAGCGGTGTAAATTGGGCAGGGCAAAAGGACTTGAGGAAGGATTACACGGAAGTGAGGGTCTGAAAGGAGCCCCCCACCTCACCTGTTCATTTCCAGACTTTGTGACATTTGCTTGGTTGGGCCATTTCTTGGCTTTTTTGAGAAAAGGGGCGAATTTTCCACGGCCTCCGCCATCCCCTTACAGCCGCCCCTTCGCCACACCATGTTCCATCTGACCGGGATAGGTCCCAAGTAAGATTTCACTTCAAATCTCAAAAAAGCCAAGTAGAAATCATTCTGTGGGAATTTACTGTGACTAAGAGAAACAGAAGTTCAACCCTTCTTAAGGGGTGTGTGGTCAGGGGGAGTCGCTCAGCCACAGGCACAGAAAGGCTCCCCTAGCTTAAGCGTGAGAGGTATAAGACCTTACACCCTGGTTACAGGGCGGTCATTTTGCCGGGCTTGTCAAAGTGACCTGTGGCTTAATTTGCATGGCAAAGGAGACCGAAACCCTCCTTACAGGGTGGTCCTTAAGCCAGGGGCGTTCCAATGGGCCAGAGCGAAAAGCGCTGTAAAGGAGAGACCTCCCTTCCCTCAGAAGTGGGTGGTCTCGTTGCCCAGCGAGTGCCAACGGCCCAAGAGGAATTAGAAAGGGGAGACCTGCACCCTTCTGACAGGGAGAGGTCAACGGCACGGGGCATTTTAAAGGCTAGGTCCTAAGGAGCTCAAACCCAGAGAGACCTCAACCCTTTTTAAAGGGGGGTCGCTCAGCCTCAGCTATGGAAGGGACCCATAAAGCATTTTGGTTGGCAAGGAATGGACCTTGATCCTTATTTACAGGGAGGTCCTTTTACCGGGCACCTGAAGGGGGATTAAGCCTGTGCGGAGAAGTGTCGAACCCGAGCCCACGGTACAGGGGTGCGGTGTGTGCGGTGTGTGCAGCCTTTGGCCGTGGCTTTTTCTTCCCTTTTCCTGCAGTTTCTTTGGTGCTTGTGTCGTCTTGTCCATTTTGTCCTTTGAGTTGCTAGAAAGAGAGAGGTGAAGCGGGTTAGGTGTGGCTCAGTAGAGAGCACGTGTACAGTGTACATTCAGATTACATTGGCAAGGTACACGGCCCTGCCGGAAATGACCCCAATACCTACTTTTCGGCACCGATCTCTTTCAGAGCGCAGGAGAGCTTGCGGCAGAACGCGGGTCCAGGTAGATGCAGAGGACGCGGGCTTTGACTTGGCTGAGTGCGTGAGTGAGTGAGGAGGGCACGGGACAGCTAGTAGGACAAACCCTGAACCCTCTCAAGAGGCTGGTTTCTAGAACTACCTTCCAAATGGCAGTGTTACCTTGTGAAAGGCAGGGAAAGACCCACCCCCTAGTTAGAGGGAGCTCACTTTGGACCTTGGCGTGAAGAGGGCCAATGCAGAGAGGAGAAAAGGGAAAGCGACCTGAACCCTGATTACAGGGCAGTCACCCTTTCTTTAGTAAAATACTCCTCCTGTACACAATGGAGCAGGGGGGGAGTCCCCAATGTGAAAAGATCTGGAAATGAACAGGTAAGGGAGGGATCCTGCTGAGTGTCCCCTTTCCAATCAATCCTCCGTCCCTCAGCGACACCCTTCCCGACTTACCTTCCTACCCCACCAAGAAAATGACAACTTTGTGCCCCCTAACCTTTACCAGAAAAGACCCCTCTTACTTGTGACGCGGTCCTGTTAGTAGGGTTAGGTGCACCCACGTGCCGGCTCTGAAAACCACCGCATCTACCTACAACATCTCAACATCAACACATTTCAGAAAGGACCGCCACATCAATCTCTTCGAACGTAGCCCGAGGAATCTCCTCTCTTTATCACCAAAGAGACACAAGGCCTGGAATTCGGACACAACTAACGGAGCTGTCCGAATCCCTACAATAGACACTCATCAGTCCGACAGTGTTCTTTCTTGTGCACAAGAAAACAAAGGGTGAAAGTTGTGGTTGGTTGAGCGGTGTAAATTGGGCAGGGCAAAAGGACTTGAG